>NC_063188.1:103453822-108967381 GCF_023159225.1 Perognathus longimembris pacificus | reverse complement strand
TCTAGATGTTACTAATGCCATCACGAATGTTGTAATTTTCCTCTCTTTTCTCACATACTGTAGCATAACACTCCTCCTGACTACTATTACTCTGATGGTAGGTGTGGAGAGATGATTGCATCGGTTTAAAAAATGTGAAGAGAGCCAGGTGCTGAGATCTAAGGATTGTGGTATGAAGTCAGCTCAGACAGGAAAGTCTTTGAGACTCTTATCTCCAAAAATCTATTCAGAAAAGGCCGGAAGTGGTACTATGGCTCAAGTGGTAGAGCACTAATCTTCAGAAAAAGAATCTCAGGAACAGTGAGTGCCCAGGCCCTGAGTTCAAGCCCCAGGACTGGCACCAAAAATGTGGAGAAATGCTTTAGGGGTGAATATATTACTTCACATTCACCTTTGTCTTCCCTGTTCAAATGAAATTTCTACCAGCTTGCTTTCTCAATTGGCTACATTGAGAATAGACCCTAACAAAATTATTTGGGGCCTATAATAGGAATAGGGATACATTTTTTTTTGTTGGACCAGAGGGTGAGGTTTGAGGCTAGTTTATTTTTCCTGTGGATTAAACTTGGGGCTTCATACTTTCAAAACAAGAACTCTACCACTTGTGCCAAGCTTCCAGTCTTCTTTAGGTTGGCTATTTTCAATGTAAAGTCCCACTTTATGTCTAGGCTAGCCTGGCTGTGAAGTTCCTATTTGGGTTTTCCTGTGTGCCTGGGGGCGAGAGGTAGGGACATTGACCCATGTGGAGTCTTGTGAACTTGTTTGCCCTTCAGGCGACAAACTGTAATCTTCTGACCTTTGGGTCCCAAGTACCTAGCATTACAAGCTTGAGCCAATATGCTCAGCCTGGAGGCTACTTTTTACTGTAGCACAATCTAGCATCTACTACTGGTTGATACAAATTTAATGCTTAGTAAAGTTTGTATAATTCCAAAATCATAATATTTTCCAATAAAGTGTGTGTGTGTGTGTATGAGAGAGAGAGAGAGACAGACAGACAGACAGAGAGACAGACAGAGAGACAGAGAGATAGAGAGACAGAGAAGGAAAATTTTGTGTGAAATGGGACTGGGAATCTAGAGACCAATCCTGGCCTTCCCCTTCCACTTGTGTACTTCTGAAACACCTTATTACAGTCATATCAAAAGACAATTTAAAATCTATTACCAAAGACCCACAAACTTATATCAAATTTTTTATGTTTTCATAATTAAGAGGTTGATGCTTCCTTCTATACAGCAGCAGAGTGAAAATTCCATTCCATAACCCCCAAATAATAAGCTAAAGTTAATTATAATCAAGCAAGTAAAATAAAAACTAAAACAATGGAGGTCTTTTCTTAGTGAATATATCATAATCACATACATATGCCTCAGGATGAGCAATACATTTTGAAATCAACAGAACTTTGAGAACAGGACTGAATATTCCATGCTAGCTGGTCCTACTCACCTTTTATCTTCCTTCCTTGATTGATTTCTCAGCCTCATTGTCAATTTCCTGATTGTATTTTAGTCAAACAAAAGGTCTTAATGCTTTCAAATATCCATAAATGTTATGATGCCCTACTATTTGAGAACTAAATTGAACCCTGGACTTCAAGAAAAAGTCAAGTAAACACACTTAAAACCTGCATCAAATTGTAGGGATTTCAAGACCATTAAAAAAAAACTTCAGACTAAGCAATTGAACAGTTCTCCAGGTTTATTCAGAATATATTTAGCCTCTTGGGGGAAAAAAAAAACCAACATGGTAAGTTCTTTTGAGTATATATCTAAAAGTGCAGTTAGTAAAACATACACTAATTCTTTTCTTGTTGTTGGCGGTAGTCATGGGGCCTGAACTCTGAACCTGAGTGCTGTCCCTGAGCTCTTCAATTCAAGGTAGTGCTCTACCCCTTGAGCCACAGCACTATTTACAGTTTTCTGGTGGTTCATTGGAGAAAAGAATCTCATAGACTTTCCTGCCCCAGCTCATTTTGAACCACAATCCTCAGATCTCCGCCTCCTGAGTACCTAGGATTACAAGCGTGAGCCACCAGCGCCTGGTTGTTTTTCATTTTTTATAGATCTATCCCATTGCTTTCCCTAGCAGTCATACCACCCTACATTCTCACCAGCAGAGCACAAGAGTTCCAACTTCTTCATAGCTTGCAAAATCCAACTTCTTTTCATGTGTCTATGAATAACTTGTATATCTTCTGTAGAGAAATGTTTATTCAATTATGTGCCCATTTTAATTGGATGATTTGATTTTAGTTGTTGAGTTGAAAGTGTTCTTTATAGGTTCTATATATTAACCCCATAGCTAATATATGGCTTCCAAATATTTTCTCACATTCTATCGTTGTCTTTTCATTCTGTTGATAGTATCCTTTGATGTATTCATTTTTCAAATTTGATGTAGTTCAAATTATTTCTTATTTTTGTATTTGCTTTTAGTGTCATACTTAAGAAATCATTGTCAGACTTAATATTCTCGAGATTGCTCCTTTTTTTTCTCTAGGAGGTTTATTTCTGAATCCTGTTCTATTTCACAGTTGTCTGTATTGTCTACACCAGTATCAGGTTATTCTGACCATTGATATTTTTGTTTTGTTTTGTTTTGTTGCCAGTCCTGGGGCTTGAACTCAGGGCCTGAGCACTGTCCCTGTCTTCTTTTTGCTCAAGGCTAGCACTCTGCCACTTGAGCCACAGCGCCACTTCTGGCTATTTTCTACATATGTGGTGCTGGGGAATCGAACCTAGGGATTCATGTATACGAGGCAAGCACTCTTGCCACTAGGCCATATTCCCAGCCCCACTATTGATGTTTTGTGATAAGTTCTTAAGTTGGGAAGCATAAGACTTCTAACTTTTTTTTTCAAGATTGTTTTGGCTATTCAGAATCTTTTGAGATGCCATACTAATTTAAGATGGAAATTTTTATTTCTGCAAAAATCATTGTTGGGATTTGGATAGTGTTCATACTAAATATAAAGGCATAGAAATCTTAACCCTTCTAATCCATGAACATGAGATATCTTTCAGCAATAGTTTGTTGTTTTTAGTGTTATAAGTATTCCACCTGCTTGATTAAATATATTCCTAAGTATTTTGTTTGAGGCCTATGCAAGAATTGTTCTCTTGATTGTTTTTTCATATTGTTAATTGATAGTGTATAGAAGCACAGTTGTTTTTTGTGAGGTGACTATTAAGCAAATTTGCTGTTTGTTTATCAGACCTGATCAATGTGTGTGTTGTGAGCATGTGCACACCGTATCATCTGTGGACATATAACATAACTTCTTCATTTCTGACTTTAATATCTTTTATTGCTTTTGCTTACTTAATTACTTTGACTAAAATTTCTGGAACAAGGTTAAATAGAAGTAGCAAAACTTGGCATATCTGACTTGCTTTTGATCTTAGGGGAAATATTTTCAGTCTTTTGCCATGGAGTATTGTATCCCCAGTGGGTTTTTCATATAAGATTTTATTATGTTAAGGTAGTTTATTTCTATTTCTAGTGAGTTGGACATTTTTATTATAAAAATGTGTTGAATTTTATCAACTGCTTTTGATACATCAATAGAGATAATCATATAGCTTTCTTTCATTAATGTATTAAGTTATACTGATTGCATGTTTTGAACATAAAATTAAAAATAGTTTATAAACATCCAGAAAGTATACAACACCAAGACTGAGCCTTAACACAAACTATAGCCTCTGGATGATAAGGAGGTGTTCATGCATGTTCATCAGTTGTAATACATGTACCACTCTGGTGAGAGATATTGATGGTGAGGGAGGTTATACAAGTGTGGGGGGCATGGGAATGCTGGAAAGTTGCTATAAAATTAAGTTTGCCTTAAAAATATTTACAGTCCCACAAAGCACAAAAATTTAGGATTTAGCATTGATGTCATGTTAACAGCTTTAGTCCTGATAGCATGAGATAGTTTTAGAGTACAAGGGACCATTGGAAATAATGTATTTCGCATTGCTGTTCATTGCTGGTAGAGACGTTTAGATGAATAGTCTAATTTCCTCTATGAGAATCAACAGTTGGAATCAGTATTATGCAAAGTTATTCCAGGATAGGTTTTGGTCCATCTAGATTTTAGGACAAGATTTAGAGAGGTAAACCTTTGAAAGCAAAGACAACCGGAGTCAAAGATAGAGACTGGCAAAGCCAAGGATGGTTTATAAAAAGCAGCTCTTACTTGGAAAACTAAAATAAGCTGAGATTTTATTTCTGATGGCAGTAGCACGATGATTTTGATAGAATGGAGAAGAGATGAACTATATGGAGATTAATGGTCTACTCAAATCATAAAAATTTTGCTTTTATGTCAGCTGTACTGTTGGGATAAGATGACCTTCTACCATCTACCCTCCTGCTTCAGACTTCTACTTTCCTTTGACAGTATCCATATTACCTTCTTGAAAGCAAGAGGGATTTACTCTGGGAAGCAGAGGAATCAGAGTTTCCTGGGGACAGATGTAATGTGTCAAAAATCCTTCAAGTGACTTTGACTCCCTCTCTCCTGCTTGGGAGGGACAGAATCTGCGTGTTGGGCATCATAATTCTCACCAATTTAATTGCTAGCGATTTAACTTCGAAAAAAGTGGAAGTAAGAGCTAAACATCGGTGGCTCATGTCTGTAATCCTAGCTACTCAAGAAGCTGAGATCTGAGGATCAGAACCAGCCTGGATATGAAAGTCCGTGAGACTCTTAACCACCAGAAAACCAGAAGTAGCCCTAGTCTTGAGCAAAAAAAGCTAAAGGACAGCACCCGGACTTGGGTTTAAGCTTCATGACCACCACCAACAACAAAAAAGTCAAATTAGTATTCCATAAAACAGCACCAAGTGTCTGATTTGGAAAGAAAACTCCTTACACAACCAAGAGCTAGAGTTTTAAATGGAGACCATATAAGTTAACTGGTTAAGGTGAATTAATTCCAAGTTATGCTTCAAAGTTCCTAGTTTCTTGATTTTGGTCAAACAATTCCACTCAATTCTACCAATCTGTTGAAGGACTACTGTCAATGAAAATAATTTACTTGAAGATTGATATTCTATGTTTTACTCATCTGGGTATTAAAGTAAGTAAAATTGTATTAAAAGCCAGTGATTCAAAGCAGCAGCCATTTTTTTTCATGTGCTTAAGTTAGCAATGAAGAATACATTTAATGTCTCATATCAAATACAGTTGACTCCTTTGTGTTGGATAGGATGCTGAGACACGGCCTCAACTCAGGGAAAGAAGGTTGTCTTCAAATTCAAGATGTCTGCACAACAGCATGCATTCCCACACAAATGCTAGGGCTTCCTCTCTGTGAAGTGATTAGAAATTATAGTCCTTGTGCTTGAGTACCTTCCAATCTGCTTTGAGAATTGAGACACAAAAAGGTGAGGAAATACATTTCTCAGGCAATGTAGAAACTTCCATAAAGCTCTCTTGTGGCCCTCTGGTGGGACTAATTGCTCCTTTTTTTCTAACTTCCATTAGCATTTTTACAAGCACTGTTACATGACTACTGCTTTTATTATAGTTCTTACAGGATTATGGTTCCCTGTTAGCTTGTAATGCCCTTGGGGCAGTGGTTGCACTCCATTGATCCAAGGACCTCAAAGTCCTCAGTTTCTGCTCTTTGAATATGAAGAGGGACAGAGGAAACCAGATAAACAAGTGGAAACATCAGACTTTGCTCTCAGCAACCCAGTCCCTCAGCCCTTGTTCCTCACAGCCTCTGGGCCTGTTTCTACAACTTTCCCATGGAATGTCAGCTACACTTTCAATTTCCAAATAAAACTCCTCTTCTTAAAAAAAATCCCCAGGATTGCCTGAGACATTCCTCCACAAGTACCTGGCTTCGTCTCCTTCACTACCGGCCCTGCACTTCCTCTTGCATGTGGTATGATGGGAGTCATGCTTCCCAATGCACAGGATTCATACTTGGCTGACTCTGGCATCAAATCCCAGCTCTGCCACCAATATATGTGACCCTGGGAACAAGAGAATTCTTCTGGACAGGATGAGGTAGCTATGCTGTCTACCTCAGAAAGTGGCTATGAAGAACAAGGCAAATTATCCTTCAACAGCTCAGCTGACTTGCTTGTCCAGTTCCCTGTTCTCCTAACTCAGTTTTTTTTTCTTTTCTTTGAATGTATTTATTGATATATTTTTATATATCATATATGTATATATTTGTGTGTATATAATATATTGTAATATTATATATAATATTATATATATATATGCCAACCTGGGGCTTGGCTGGGCACTGTCCCTAAGCTAATTTTGCTCAAGGTGAGTACTCTACCACTTGAGCCACAGTGCCACTTCTGCCTTTTTTGAGTAGCTCATCAAAGATAAGAGTCTCAGGGACTTTCTGCTCCACTTGGTTGGAACCACCATCCTCAGATCTCAGTTCCCTGAGTAGCTAGGATTACAGGTGTGAGCCCCCAGTGCCCAGCTTTTAGTTCAGTATTTTTTTTGAAAAAATATTATTTCATTAGCTTACATTAGTTGTACAAGGAGATTTTGTTGTAGCATTTCCATATGTGCCTACATGTACCCCATCAAGTGAACACTGCTTTTTAGCTCAGTATTAACTAAGGTGTTGTCATGTGTATCTTGCATACTGTGACTATTTGGATTATTGTTATGTATTTGATTATATACCAATGCCTTAGTTCCCTTACTGCAGGATAAAAACTTGAGACCTTCACCTCAGCCTGCCCTAGACTTGGCAATGTCTTAGCCACTAGTTCTTTATGTATATATATGTTGATTGTGGGACAGCTTGTGATACACATTCACAGCCACAAACTAGCTTCGTTTTGCCATACTTTCTGGCTGCACTGCCTGATATCTGGGGTCTTGCTCCCTGGTTGGGTGTTGTGTCCTGCTTCTGGAGTGCTTCTAGGAGTTTCACTGTCTGGATTGAAACTAATCAGATTTCCCCAGTATGGCTCCCTATAGAATGACTCAGGTCAGTGTTAATGTCCTCAAGCCCAAACTTCTAAGAATGTAACTGTACTTGAAGAGGGTGGGTTTCTTGCTCATTCCAGATGGGATGTTTCAAGATGAGGGTAGAAAAGACTGCTTGTACAGAGAAGCACAAACACAACTAGCAGGAGAGAACTGCCTTTCCAAAGGCCTGCTTGCGAAGTTAGTGCTTAGAATGGAGGGACAGAGGGTGAACAAATGCAGCAGCGATACTCACTGGACGCCATGTGGAAAATGAACTAACTAGATAACGTGTGGGTGGGGACAGGAGGAAAAAATGAAGAGACCGCAGGGAAGGGGTGATAGTATCCAAAAAGAAATGTACTCTTTACCTGATTTATGTAACTGTCACCCCTCAATACATCACCTTTCTAGTAACAATAAAAAATAAAAGAAAATAGAAGTTGACCTACAAATGGGATCCTGGATTCTGAAAATGCTCCAACCATTCCCTAACTGACAAGACTGGATCCTTGTACCTAAATTGTGCAAATAACCTGGTTTCTGTGGAGCCCCTACTTTCCTTCTAGGAATCTGGAGTTCATCTGTGCTACACAGAAGGCGCCTATGTGACTAGCCCACAGTAAAACATTGGATAGTGGGTTTCTAATGACAAAAATGCCATACAGGTATCACAGCTCAGTACTAGAGGAATTAAATCCATGCTCTGTGCCTGCATTTGGAGAAGACTCTGAAAGCTTGGACCTGGCTTGCTCTGAACTCTCCCCACATCACTTTTTTCTTTGCTGGATTTGTTGTGCAGTCTTTCAGATTTGTGGCAGTACTGGTGTTTGAACTTCTTGCACTTTCATGAAAGTTCTCTACCACTTGAGCCAAACCCTGGACTCTTGTGTTGCAATAAACCTTAGCCTTAATCATGACTATAAGCCAAATCTTATGAATCTTCCTAGTAAATCGACAAATTTAGGAGTGGTCTTGGGAACTACTGACACACTTCTTATAATCACACATAGCTGACCTTGGGGCAGATGTAAGGGAATGGGACTTGGTTGTGAATCACATGATCTCAATAAGCAGGTGTTATTCTATGCTTGGATAGCTCCATAAATCTTATCTAGTAGAAGAGAAGACTAGACTAAGGCTAAAGCTGTAATTCATAAAGAAGCAGATGTCACTTATATTAGCCAGGAGAGGAGGATATTATGTATTTTGTGGCTTGGAGAATGTTCATGTTTTGTCTGTATTCAAATGTGATAGTAGAGGAGTATTGCTTTTGTCTTGCTCCAATCCATCACAGTTACACAATGGCCTTGTTGAATGTTCATTTTTGATGAAATTGTTCACGTTAGGCAGGAAACTACCTGTGCCTGGCTGTGAGTGCCCACCAGCTCCAGAGCCTTCTTTCATTTTTTCTGTTTTTCTTGGTGAATAGTGGGGTTTGAACTCAGAGTTTCGGGTTTGTTAGGTAGGCTCTCTACTACTTTAACCACTCATCCAGCCCCTTTTCCATGAGTTATTTTCAAGATAGGATCTCACTTACCCCCAGGCTGGCTTGGACTACAATCCTCCTAGTTGTGCTTCCATGTGTTGCTATGACAACACCACCACAACACCGTGCCCACCCATTTGTTGAGATGAAGTTTTAGTGAACTTTTTTTTTTAACCTGGGCTGGCCTAGAATCTCTACCTTCCAAGTTGCTAAGATTATCGATTTGTGCCACCACACTTACTTCACTTTTTGCTTTCTTAACAACAGTGCACTCCCAAATCATTTCATTTTAGTGCCATAACTTTTGGTTATATAGAAATGTTTCCCATGATGACTTGGGCTTCTCAAGCTTATAAAGTCCCAAATATTTACTATCTGGTCCTTTACAGACACTTTGTCAACTTCTGTTCCAGACTATGAAATAAAATGTTATAAAATATTTAGGTAATCTATAGAATATTTTAGTTAATATTAAAAATATATTGTGGGGCTGGGAATATGGCCTAGTGGCAAGAGTGTTTGCCTCTTATACATGAATCCCTAGGTTTGATTCCCCAGCACCACATATAGAAAACGGCCAGAGGTGGCGCTGTGGCTCAAGTGGCAGAGTGTTTGAGCAAAAAAGCCAGGGACAGTGCTCAGGCCCTGAGTCCATGGCCCAGGACTGGCAAAAAAAAAAAAAAAATGTGTCCACACATATACATATATACATACATATGTGTGTGTGTTAAGCTGGGTGCTTAAATAACCATACATTCCATTGCCCCTATTAGTGTGACTTTCCCTATTAGTTGTATCAAACTAGTATCCTTATGAGAGTTGGTGCTGACTCCCTCCCTGACAATCCCCAGTGAAATGATACCTGCCTGTGGATTGGAGACTGTGCTTGGGGAAAATCCAGATTGCCACTTTCTTCCATGTGACTAGAAGAATTCCATATCAAGATTAAGTGCCCAGTGGATGTGAACAGTAGCCACCATAATGAAAGGGAAATGCCTATCCCCACCTCAGATCACAGGGTTGCGAGGCACACATTGAAATGACAGTTCTGCAGAAAATACCATCCTTTTAGAATAAAGAACAAAATCTTCTGTATTATCGGAGAGTCCTATCTAACCACACATGGTCTCATTTCTTGAACTTGTGTAGTGGAGCCAATTGGCACAAATGATTCCACTCCTCATTTCCCTACTGATCTTTCATCTTTTTTTATTCCTGTCAATTTTCCTTGTGAAGCATTACCATGTTGATGGGGGTGTGGATGTCACGAAAGCACGTTCTGCATCACACTCAAAATTATGACTGCAAAGCCTTCTTAAATTACACTCACAGTATTTTCTTGGAAGTCATTATGAATTTGGGTTCTTTCTAACCTTTGCCACTGGGGATCAAATAGCACAGCTCAACGTTTCCGTTGCTGCATTTTACAATGGTGGTAATGTAAGAATTTACTGGGGACTTTATACACAGAGACAAAAGCATGCCACTTTATGAAGCTATTAAACACCATGGATTTTCCCACATGAGAGATCAAGCTTATTGTGTTTCTCCAGTCTCCCAGCAGTCCCCCCCCAGCCCAGCTCCATTGTGTGAGATGGTGCAGTTGGCCCAGTCGTTCTCTGCCTCAGGATCGTTAGCGTCTTGACTGCAGCCCAGTGATCTTACCAAGGCGCGGCCAGAGAGACGACGCACTCCTCCATCAGCACAGCTTGTTACTCCGGGACACCTGGCCTATAAGCAGGAGAGGTGATTATATTCCCTTTTGACAATAGAAGCTTTTCAAGGGCCAACAATACAATTTTTTTATATCAGAGATTAAAGTTAAAAACATGACAGGCAAAGCAGTCTGGCTTTGTGTGCACACATCCAGACATTTGCAGCCAAAGAAGGCAATAAGCCGCATGATAAAAATTCAAACTGGAAACTCCCAGGGTTCTCCAATTAGATGCTTATCTTTTCTTTTATGGGTGAGGCTTTGTTTGAAACAAAATTTCTAACGGGGAAAATATGGTTTCACTACTCAAATGCATTTGCTACGGAAATGGCAAGCTGCTGAAACATATGAAGAAAATGATTAACATGGAAAATGATTAAATAATATACCTTTATGTTCACAAGATCTTAAAATTCAGAAGGATACTCTTTCCATTGAGGGGGAGCTGTGGTACTCATTAAGGCTCTCTTTGGGGGTAACAGTAATTAAAATCAATTGTGTTTTATGGAAATTATGAAAACATTTCTGAGATTTGAAGGTTCATGCTCTTCAAAAAAATAAGAGGTCTCTGAATCTGGAGGTATTTACTGTGTGGTTTTAGTCACTGATATAACTCTGAAAATATGTGAAGCTGCCTATGAGATACAAATGATCCCTCTGTCAACTGTCTTTGTTGCTTCTTCCGTTGGAAGAGGTTGTAAAGATTCGTTTGAGTGGTGGAACGGTGGACATAGCAGTCACCAGGGCAATTTCAGGACATCTGTGTGAAATGTGGCAGCTAACTACGTATAAAAAGTTCGGAATCAGATATGCAGAGTTAAATCACAATTCGACAGGGACTTCTGAATTATCAGATGCACAGCTCACCGAGAGTGCGATGATGTGGCTTCTAATTAATTCACCAGTGCTCACAATGCACAAGAGTCCACCCAGCAACCTCTCCAGCTTTTTATTTCCATTCATGGCTCTCCAGAGACTTGGGCCCTGTCCATTGTGAACCTGTTGGAAAAGCAAACACACACTGGGTATAAGCAACAGTTTTGATCTCCTCATCTTCAATCCACATGAATGTTCCTTGGGACTCGGCATTCATCATCAAGTCCAACAGGAATGGCCGACAGCAGAGGGAAGTGAATGCAGCCCTGCTTGTGTTTACATCTGAAAGGAGTCATAGGACTTGCTGGGTAGAAATGGCTTCTATTGGCTTGTATTTGCTGACAGGATGCCGTCAGGGGAATCAAGGTGCTGTTGGAAGGACAGACTTGGTGAACAGGAAATGCAAGATGTTTTAAGGTCTGTCTCCTGAAAAAACAAACTGACAAAAAAAAGAGAAATGATGGAGAATTTGACCCAGTCCTCCAGCACGATTTGGGCTGCACAGATTTTCAGCATCTGTCATAAACGCTTACAATGCTATGAGGGACTCAAGGTTTAATGGTGTGTAAATTTTTTAACTCTCTTGTTGCCTTTTAGCTGCTGCCTGCAAATATGGAAAACCTCTTGTTTTCTTTTGCGTTTAGTTTTAGAAGCACAAAGAGGAGACTACACAGTAGTGCCTTGAACTAAACACAATGGAAAATTCTATGCTCAGGAAAATATCCAAATATCAGCTCTACTTGACTTGTAGAACTTACCAGAACCTAGGTGCCCAGAGCCTTGCTACTAATTTTCTTTTGGCTTTCCTGATATCCCTACCTGCACTCACCTAGAGTCAGGACCATAAGTGTCTGACTTTCATCCTCAAATCTCTCCAGACTTCTAGTGCCTGTTTGAGGGAAGAGAACAAACCCAAATTCACCTCTCACTTGCTCACTTAATCACTCATCCATGTTGGGAATGTGGGGAGGGAGTTGGATTCAAGGAAAACTGGGTCAGAAAATCATTTTTAATTTCAAAGAGAATCCTAGGTATCTCTACACTGTATATATGAATGCTGTACAATTTATGAGGTGCTGGGAAATATATACTACATGACACAGTACAATTTAATGCAATCCATGGAGCTCCAAATGCTCTTTGGAGTGTTTGAAGCCAACATTTACAAATACAATTTTTAATAGAGGATAACTAAATGGGTGTTATTATTCTGTTCTGAGCCTGCTAACGAATTCTCAAGAATGTAGCATGAATTGGTTGTCAAGGTAATGTCTGGGAAGGTGGCAGAAACTGTCACTAAGCCAAGTGGAAAAATTAAACCTTCTCTTCGTCATACACCAGGAATCTTCAAGTAAAAAATAAAATCCTAGACACCTCTTTGAGCTCTTTTGTATTCTCTTCTCTTTCATCCCTCAGTCCTTCCCCCCACGATTTCCCCATGATGACCAAACAAAATCGAATGTTCCCTAAGAAAACTCATTGAAAGCAGTTGAGTTCAGGGTCAGTCTTTTTTTATTTTACTCTTTTCCATCTATGAGTCTTTCTTTTAGTTTATACCCCCGGGGCTGATTCAAATTAGAAGAGTATTTTGGACTCTATAGAGGACACATGGTGGAATACCCTAAATTGGAAATGCATGTTTCATGATAACAGACATTCCCACTCTTGCTGGGCACTTCCAATTGCTATAAAGCACCTTTGTGACATGAACTAATCCACAGACCCTCTGGAGACTAAGCAGAGAAACTGAGGCCATGAAAGTGATTACAGGGCCATTAAGCATAAATGGTGGAAAAGAAATTACATTTGAATTTTTTTCATGTTCTGCTTTCATATAAATTACATAAGACAATGGAAAGGAAAGACCATCTGGGTTTGGATTTCATAAAATGAGACTCACATCTGCTTTGGTATGTCATATAAATATTCCCTCATTAGAGAGTTCAGTCTATGAAACACTTTTGGTCAAAAAAGCATTAAGAAAAAAGGGAGAGAGATTGCATTTCATGGATGCTGATTATGTTTAAATCCTCATTTCTAAATATCACCCAGCAAACACCTCAGAGGATTGTAGTTAACTTTATATTTAGAAATTAAAGTATCTTAGGCTGTGTCTACTTTGGCCAAGTAATGTACGTTAGTTTTTTATTTCCTAAATAGGAGATTTAGTGCTTTTTTAAAATCATCAAAATTAAAGTGGCTTTTTGCACAGAGATAAATCCTTTGGACTAATGAACATGAGCTGAATGTTTCCAGCCATATTGAATTCTTTAGCTCTCTAGAAATCCTTTTACCTTTTCCTTTTCTTGACTGCTATCTTTTGGCTCCATCTACTCTGCTCTGGTTCCATCTCAAGCTTTATATGACAATGAGGTAGCAGCAACAGGCCCAGATTTGTCACCTGCTTAGGTTCAAGCCCAGAGGGATAAGGAAGAGGTGCCTTTTCAGAATCTTATTGCTGCTAAATGGATTTGCATGCCTATCCTGGAACCAAATACCAATCACAAAATCTGGGAGAAAGTGGTGTTCTGATTGGCTGAGACCTGATCATATGTCCTACTCCAAGATCAGGGAAGTCAGCCCTCCCCAAAGCTAACTACAGGACTATTCTTCTTTCACGTCTACATTTTTTAAAGATATTTTCGTATAACCCTTTCCCTTTGAATGTGGACTACATCTAGTGATTCACTCCTAACCAAGAGACTATATTGGGACATTACTTTTATAATTCATAAATTATATAGGTTAACAACTTTATTTTGCTAATAGGCTCTTTCTCTTGACTTTTTGTGGGGTATAAGCATGGCCAGGAACCGAAGGTAGTTATCAGCTCATAGTCATTGAAGAATGGACATGCTCTGTTTAACCACCTTCAACAACTGAATCCTAGTAATCTAAGTGAAGCTAGAAGCAGATCCTTCCCCAATCGAGACTTCAGATGAGACTGCAGCATTGGTCATCCACTTGCTTATAACCTTATAGAGATCCTGAAGGAGTGGATCATGGGTGAAGGGTAGCTGAAGTAAAGGTGGTAAAAATAGGGGCTGGGAATATGGCAAGAGTGCTTGCCTCATATACATGAAGCCCTGGGTTCGATTCCCCAGCACCACATGTACACAAAAAGGCCAGAAGTGGCGCTGTGGCTCAAGTGGCAGAGTGCTAGCCTTGAGCAAAAAGAAGCCAGGGACAGTGCTCAGGCCCTGAGTCCAAGCCCCAGGACTGGCAACAAAAAAGAGGTGGTAAAAATAATTGCTGCTTACAATAGCACATTATAGGTAAAAGTATGCATAAATCCTCCCAGTAATCCTATGCAGTGAGCAACTATTGCTTTCTCTATTTATTATTTTTGAGATGAGAAACCTAAAGCCCAGTGAAATTAGGTAATCAACTCACACAGTGAGTCAAAACAGCACTACAAAAATGAGGATAGAGAGGGCTAAATGTGTTATTGGGAAAGAAAAATGTAACCTTAAATGGTATGAAATGATTGCCTCTCAGACTCTCTGCATAGGTTGTTATACTCAGAATTTGTTTTCCACTTAGGAGAATTTAAGAGCCACATAATCAGAAACATTCTCCAAGCAAACTGCTAATCCTTCCAAGCAGCCACCCAAGGCATCTTAAGGTCCCAGACTGGCAGAAATAACAAGTAACTGTTACCTCTTGCCAGCTCTGCCTCCCTACCCCCACCTGTTCGTAGGGCTAACACTATATGTTCTTTCCTGGAAGGTTTCTGGATCCACCCAGAGCAAGCCCAAGACCTTGCCAGTAATATCCAGTACACTTGTGGTTGGATCTTGAATTGATCTGGCTTTCCTTAATGCTCGTCTTGAATGTCAGGAAGAGGTCATCACCACTGCAACTCCTCTGTCAAAGCCATCCCAGTTCTGTTTTCTCCTGTGACATTAGCACCGCAGTGATTTCATAAGAGTATCTGGTTTCCTGGTACCCAAGAATTGCACTGTGCTGTGAAAGCAGGGGCCCTGAAAATTCGTATGTCTGGGAAGAATTGAGAGCATCCCTTTTCAGGTTGTACCAAAGCAATCCAAGCACTGCGAAGGGTTTGGATGATTTTTAAAGATCCTTTCCACTGAGGCACAGCTCTGTAGTTGCTTCTCTCACTCCTATATTACAGTAACTTTTATTCTAATTTAATTTCATCTGTTAGACTGTGACCTTTTTGACATTGGTGACTTCATGTATTTTGAACACAAATGCTTTTAATTTTTAAAAAAATGCATGATGCTTACAGTCTCTATAGTTCTTACTGGGCAGATGGAAGTGAATGTAGTAATGAACGGAGAGAAATAATCTCAGCAATAAAAATAGCTTTTCATTTTTAGGAATATTTTTCTCTTTTATGTTGCTCTTTCATGTTTTCTTTATGGTTAACTCAATAAGCACAGAATTGTATTAAGTTGTGCTGTGGGTAAATGATGATGGATGTTTGGTTTCAGTTGAAAAAATCATTTCACAAAAAAGGCAAAGGTGCTTTTTAGCATTGTTGATTATTTATAACACATTCTAGATACCCAGGCTAGGCTTCCCGATATATAGCTTAGTTTCATTTTTAATGTAACTAAAAATTTTCACATTGCTTAATAGAATTGAATAATTTCACATATTATTTCTTAACATATAGTAGGAGTTGGCAAACTACACTCCTTAGAGCAACTCTGGCCTTCTGAATTTGTAAATAAAGTTTTATTGGAACATTACCACACCTGCTTATTTACATATTGTCTCTGGCTGCTTTTGCACCACAATAGAAGCGCTGAGTATGAATGATAGAGACTATATAGCCAACAAAGACAAAAACATTTCTTTTTGGCTTTTGTAGGCGATTGCATCCCCTTGACATAGAGTGGCAACACTGCTTCATAACGTGAAAGGGAGTTAATAATGTCTAAGCTTTGGTTTCTTTTATTTTATAGTGCTAATTTCCTTTTGAGCAATGAGCAGTTGGTCATTTTTCAGACCATTTATGTGATACCTTCCTCTAAAGAATTTTAAATCTATATGCTCATAGATTTGCACATCTGGTAAAAGGCTCATAAGCTCTTTTGCCAAACTCAGAAAGATTAGTTGTCCTGCATAAGGTTGCACACGAAGAGGGTTGTGGAAATCCAGAAGAAACCTCAGATTTGGAACTGCAAGTTCAGGGCCCTTGTGACCATGATTTGAATTTGCCTTTGTAACTCCTACATTGTACCAAAACCAAAATGAAATGAACATATTTAGTCCATCACCTGTTTGTTTGTTTAACACTTAACCCGAGTAATAAGAACATCAAAATGTGCATCAATGCCACCAATCACACACTTTTCAAGGCGAAGATCAAGTGTCATCTGGTGCATGGTTCATTTTCTATGTGGTTCAGTGTCGATGCTACTTTTACCTTGTGCCCCTGTTGATCTTCCCTAGACCCAGGCGCCAGCCATAATCCTGGGCTTCATGTTTGAAGGCTCGTCCTCTGTCCACACTTCTCCCCAAGCCCAGGATTTGTTGGGCTAAGTGAGTGTGGAACCCCTCGAGAGTTTACCTTTTGTGTCTGAGACCCATGAATTCCCTGTTTAAATGTTCCAAGTTTGCTGTTGTGCCTTAGCTCCCTATCTATCCATGGAGCCACTGGATATACTCCAAGGCCCAAGTATGCAGAGCCTGCGCATACCTGAAAGTACAGGACAGTGTCTGTCCACTCTCATGTGCCTGAGATCCCTTGTGGTTTATATTGTAGCTAAGGATGGAAAGAGAAAGGGATGAGCTCTCTGGAAAGGCCTCTGCTGAAACTCTTGTCTGGACCCTGCAAACTCATCATGATATTTAAATCCCTCCTTCCACCACCCCCTCGCTTTTTTGTCAGTTGTGGAGCTTGAACTCAGGGCCTGGGCATTGTTCCTGAGCTCTTCTGCTCATGGCTAGCATTCTACCACTTTGAGCCACATCTCCACATCTTTCTGGGTGGTTAATTAGAGATGAGAATCTCATGAGCTTTCCTGCTTGGGCTGGCTTTGAATTGTAATCCTTAGATCTCAGCCTTCTGATTAGCTAGGATTATAGGTGTGAGCCCAGTTTAAATCCCAGTTTTGATTTAGCAGGTTTACAAGTATCTCTCTCACTGAAACTTCAAATCCTTAGAATGAGGAAACATTGTGTTTAATGTTTTCCTATCTATAGTAAGTACATGGTGCCTAGAACATTGTGAGTTTTCACTAGACTGAAAGAACAACACAACTGTGTCAGTGAACTGACAACCCAATGGAAAGTCTATGCTACGGTTCCTGGAACATCCCAAACTTAACACTGTAAAGCCACCATTTCATTATGTTCACTGTTCTCTGGGCCAGTAAATTGAAAAGAGCACAGGAGGATGGCTTGTCTTTGCTCCACAGTAGAAGATTCAAAGGGAGTGGCTGGCGTGGGGCAGGCTTGGCTTAATAGCTGGGGCTGGAATCATCTAGAGGCTCACTCATTTCATACATCTGGAAGTTGAGTTTGGTCAAGATGAGAATACTTAGAGCCTTGTGTTGCTGCTTGGGCTTCCTCATAGTATGGTGTTTAGATTTCCAGAATGATTTATAAATGTCCTAAATAATTGAGCTTGGAGTTCATTGTAGTCACAGCCTAGCAAGGGTCAAAATGAAGGAGTATAAACTCCCATCTTGGACAAGAGAATATATTTAAGAAAAGCACATGGGATAGTAAATATACAGTGCTCTTGTCATCAAAGAAATAGAATGTGCCACAGTTTAGGTACATTGTTTTAGAAAAAAATAGTATGTTTATGTTCCCTTGCAACTTAAGGAGAGGGAGAAAAGCTTTTTTTAAAATAAATAGAAGCAGGAAAAAATATTTTTGACCATTCTTAGAGATACTGTAGGAAAAGTTATAAACTACTTGTAGGCAGTGAGATGTCTAAAATGTGCTTCATTTAAAAAATGATTAGGGGCTTGTAATAGATTCCTTCCCACTGAATGGTTGATCCTTTCATTGCACTTGCTATGTCCCTGTGGTATAGAGTTACTTTTATATGAAGTACTAAAATAGCTTTTCAAAAACAAGACAGGAAGTTTCATGCTCTAATGAACCAATATAGTAAAATGTCAATATCATTAGCTGAAAAAAAGAGCAGACAAATGTTTGAGTTCAACTCAGCTAGAAAAGTTCTTTTCTTTGGGAAAGTACTTATACTGAATAATGATTAACTTGACATTATCAAGAAATATAGTCATCATCATTAATATGGAAGGAATCTATGACAAATAAGGAAAAGCTATAAGTGAAGATTGTGTGAATTTGTTGTCCATGTGATTTAATTTAAATTTTGGGCTCATAAGCAAAGTACTGATTATATGACATTTTCAGAAAATTTTTAAAATGTATAGATTTTGAAAATAACAAAATGAATGGAAAGAGCAGGAGCAATCTGTCTTAGTGGAGGCCACTCTGATACACCATTGCAAAGATCCAAACTGTTTTAATTTACTCTTTGATGTTCTCAAAGTATCTCTTTTATGAAAATGGACAAGAGCTAGACATGGTGGCACACAATTACAATCCCAGCAAGTAGAAGTTCAAGGCCAGTTGGGGTTACATAATGAGACTAGGGAAGAGAGGGAAGGAAGGGAAAGGGGGAAGAAGGAAACGGAAGAAAGGAGAGAGGGAGGGAGAGAGAGAGAATAAGATTAGACACGTGTTCTTCAACGGCTCAATAAAGAGTAATTTTTTAATGGTGTCTTCCAGGATCTTCCCTAAAGCCCCAACAGAGATTGGTATTTTGTTGTTGTTGCTGCTTTTGAGTCTCAGAAGGAACCAACTCTCAGCTCCAAAACCTCTAATGCAATCCAAGTACCATTCGACAACTGGAACTTCTGAAAAATACTGGCTGAACTAACACTGGTCTGCCCGGCTCTCTGTGGTGAATAATCACATTTGCCTGCAGATGGGAGGTGCACAAAGACAAATGAAGTACACCTTCCAGTTGTATAACCCCAAGATTTTCAAGTCTACTCCCCAGCACATCATTAGTGACTACTTGTGACAAATCAAGGGCCATGGTAGATGCAAGGTTTAGCCTAGCTACCATGGAGAACCACCACAACAACAAAAAATCTAAAAACGGAATGTGTGGGAGTCAGTGATAAATGAAGTATATAGCGCCAGATACTTCACAAATCTGCTGCATTTGGTCTCAAAGCAAACGATTCTCAGGATTTGATGAGTCTTTTAGTTAAATTATTTATATTCTTTCATTATTTAATTATGGAAAATACATGAGCTAAATATATCTCAAGATGATAATAAAGTTTGACTGCGGCTTGGTTCTGGGGCCTATTTTGCTTGTTTTATGAGATAGTTTGGGGAAATAGACAAGGGAGAAGTATTAAGGTCACATTGACTCTCAGAACTGCAATAGAAGATGTTGGTTTTCTAAACACCAAAAATGTGCAATGTGGTATCCCATTGTTTTCTGGAACCCTATTCTAATAAGACCCTAACGAGGCAGGTCTTTGCTGAATCATCTATGTAAAGGCAACCATGTTATCATTAATGGGGAAGGGACATTTCTGTTTTGTCTACTATTTTATTTAACTTAGTGTACTGAGCTGTCTCTGATACAGTTCTCAGCGATCTTCACTTCCTGATATTCAAGTCCTGTCTCACTCTTTCTATCTTGAGTATGGATTGCTGTAGTCATGGGCTTCTAGTAAGTATTAGATAGCAAAGGTGACAGGGAGTCACTTGTATGATTAAGTTACAAAAGATTGTATTTTTAATTTGCTAGCCAGATATGGGTGGCTGATGAATGTGTGTGTCTCAGTTTCAGTTGTTCTAACAATTCTACAGCCTGGGTGGCTTAACAACACGAATTTATTTCTCACAGGTTTGGAGACTGGGAAGTCCAAGATGAGGTGACAGCATGGTCCATTCTGGTGAGGGCCCTCTCCCTGCTTCTCAGATGGCTGCCTTCTGGCTGTGTCCATATGTGGCAGAGAGAAGAGAAGAAATTGAGCCTTTTTTTTCTCCAGTCCTGGGGCTTGAACACAGGGCCTGGGCACTGTCCCTGAGTCTCTCTGTGCTCGAGGCTTGTGCTCTACCTCTTGAGCCACAGCATCACTTCTACCTTTTTCTGAATAGTTTAATCAGAGATAAAAGTCTCACGGACTTTTTTTTTTTTTTGCCTGGAATGGCTTCTAACCTTGATCCTCAGATCTTAGCATCCTGAGTAGCTAGGATGACAGGTGTGAGCCACCAGTGTCCAGCTATTCCTGCCTTTTATAGCAGCACTAATACCATCAGGAGAGTTCCCTATTCATGGCCTAATTCATTTAGAAGACCCAATTTCCAGTAACATCCTATTAGATATTAAGTTTTGAACATATAAATGTGTGGCCCACTAGATCATTCTAGACTGTATGATCTCATCTGGGGCTTAAGTGAGAATAATTCAGGGTGGCAGCCTATGTAGAAGGTTAAAATGCCAGGCCTACACAAAAGATGTAATCCTTCTGCTCACATTCTATGGACTGTATCTAAGTCACCGCATAACAATACCTAACTGCAAAGTATTCATTATGGACATGCCCCTAAATTTTCCCTTCATTGTCAATCACGTTGTAAAATTTCAGTCGTTTCTTCCCTTGGTTTTCTTGGATACACATTTCTCTCAATCTTCTGAAGCCTTACTTTAGATGCTCGGAAGTTATACCTTCTTACAGATTTTATGGCTTCCAAACTCCTCTTCTTCCTGCTCCTCCTCTGCTTCTGCCTCCTCTTCCTTCTCTTGAGACTAGATTTCACTATGTCAATTGGTAGTCCAGATTTTTCCAGTTGCATCCTCAGGGTTGTCATTTCTGACTACCAGTTGTCACTACTCAATTTCAACCCTTGTCAAATAGACACTTTTGTTTATAATCCTTATCACTAGCTGAGTTTATAATCCTTATCACTAGCTGATGTTGCTTGTTATTTATTTGCTTGTTCATTATCTGTTATACACACACACACACACACTAAAACTTTGTCTAGCTTGTGCAAGACTAGCACAATGTTTGAACAATTGAAAGTGCCCCCAGAGATAATTGTTTCATGAATGCAGAACAATTCATAAAAAGAAAGAGATCTTTTCAAACTGACAGGTATATGACAAGGGGCATTAAGGTGGTAGAAGCAGGCATACTGGTTAGCTACATTGGGAACTAATTTCTTTTCTACCAAGAACACTGGCAACAAGTAGAGGTAATTAGCCACTTCAATTTCAAACTTTAGTTTTCTGTAAAGGCCAGATAGTAAATATTTTAGAACTTATGGGTCATATGTCTTGCAACTACTTATAAAATATATCTCCCCCAGTCCCCTGACTATCAGGAGAGTAACATGGAAACAAATTGGTACAGGTATATTCCCAATAAAGATTTCTCTATGAAAAATGAAATTTGAATTTTTGACCTTCACTTATCACCAAGTACTACTCTTTTGATTCTTTCCAATAATTAAAAATGTAAAAACTGTTCTGAGCTCAGACCGTTGCAAAATAGGCAGTGAGCTAGATTTGATTCACAGGACTTAGTTCGTTGACCTCTAACCTAGATTGTCAGACAACTCAGATTTGTTTATATTAGTATTTCCCCTCCAGATTTTATGGCCAAGTTATAAATAATATTTTATAAAATTTTTCATGTAATCCTTGGACTTGAGTCTCTAGGGTATTCTGGGTAGTGGGGAGGCAGTAGGAAGAGTCTCCCAGATCTAAATGGTTAACAATTCTATTGCAACATAAATTATTCTTTGCTCCAGATTGGCTGTGGTATCCATGTAGAATGGTTGATGTCAAGATGATAAAATGATTCAGTCTCTTGAATTTGATCCCAGCTGTTCCTATCTTTGATATGATTTGTGAATGGCATTTATATTTTTCACTGGTGATTAGTTAATGCTGGGAAGGATGGCCAGATGATATCTGTCTAAAATTCTAAAGGCAAAGATTTAGTTGCCTGGAAAACTCTTTAATAGGATACCACTACAACATTTACCACAAATTCATTTTGCATTTGTCATTAGAAAGTGCTTAGCATTCAGAAAATAGCCTATAATTTGGAGAATTTTTAGACTACCTGATTATCCTGTGATTACAAAATTCTGGTAACCATAAAAGACTTCCCTACATATGATGCATTGCTCTTGTTTACAACTCAAAGGGATTCTTGAAGAAATGGTTCCATTTTCCCCCAGAGTCCTCTCTTGACCTTCATGATGGGTGGAAATCTCAATTGTGTATCACAGTGTGAAAATTAAGTGTCAAAATTTACTCGGAGTTAGATAATGACAATAGTGACCATGTACTGAGCTACTTGCACTATGTCAGCTGTAAAACTATTTTACACTTGTTTTATTTTCATGTCAGCACTTCCAAACATTATGCTACGTCGTCAAAACATCTGTCCACCCACAAGTCATCTAAAGGGCAGGTAGTCTGTGCTGCCCTGCTCTCCTCTGTGTAGCTGTGTGGCCTCTTTTAACTTAGGACGATGTCAGTTTAACTCACCATTTCTCCGTCTCACTACTGTGCTACTGACTGGGTTCAGGTCACTCTGTTGTGGGCCTTCCCTGTGCGCTGTAGGATGTTTAGCGCATCCTTGGCCTCCCCTCACTGAAGTTTGGCGTCATCCTGCTTCCACTAGTTATAATGACCACAGATGTCTCCAGATATTGTAAATGTCTCTTAAGGACAAGTACTGAACCACTGCTTAACTCAACCAGCCCCGGAGAGCAGTTGAGCATATAAAATTCTCCTTGGGGATCAGTGCATTGTCACTTCCCAGGCAGACCACCCTGCAATGAATTTTATTGTACTTCAGGAATTTAGCTATGAGCTCTGTCTAACTGATCATGAATTCTGCTTTTTAGAAAATAGATTAGGTCAATATCATTATGATATCGACAAGAGGGACTGAATATTCTACTCTTGTCTAAATTATGTAGAAAAGAAGTTGTACAAAAGACGAATCAATTTTTTGATAAGCAAAGAGAGCCGATTATGTAGGACTCGCTCTGTCTTCCTCTCTTCATCTCTAATTAGATCATCATCATAGCTACATAGGAAATAAACCAGTGTTTTTTCTGCATGTACCACCATAGGAATATTTCTCACTTTCCTTTTTGCTATTATTTTCAAAACTTTCTGAAGTTTAATATCATTTTAAAATTAGATGAAAATTCCTTTTAGACATGGAATGAATCCACACTTACATTTCTAGCTGATGTTAAAACTTCTTTGAACAACATGAGACTGGACGTTTTGGTCAGAACACTAATGCAACTGCAGCTCTAACGACAAATCTTAGCAAGAACTTGGTTGGTGGATACAGGAAAACAATATATGTCACCTTATAAAGAAAATAAAATTAGAGCAATGGCCTGGAATTTTGAAAGCCAGGACTTAGAAAAAACTAAAAAAAACCTCATTGCCAGTTTCCATTATTTGATATTTGCATCAAATAACCAGAGGACTAGAAGAGTAGTTGCTTTGAATTAAATACTATTTGAGATCAGCACTAGGGTATTAAGAGTTCCCTAAATTTTGGATGTTTGTCAACAATTGTTTGTCATTATTCATATCTACATAGGTTAGCAGGACTGTGAGGGCACTAAGTCCTTGAAACAGGGGTCTTCTATTGATACTGTACAAGACTGAGCACATGAATAAGCACTATCCATTGCCAGAATACTGTGACCATTGAGCATAATAATATGCAGGCAATTTAGCTTAGAATCCCAAGGCCAAGGTGGAAATAGCCTGGGAACAATGCCTATGAAGGCTTTTTTAATGACTAAAATCCCCAAGCAAGTCCACAACTTTCCCAATCAGCACAGGCACTTGGCTCTGGCCTGTCATTAAAGCACGGGCAATGGACCCAGCCCCAGGCCAGGAAAGCAGCCTCTCTCCTGGTCCACAGCAGGTTTCCATGAACAAGCAGGAAGGCTTGGCCATGGGTCCCCTGGAATTTGAGAACTTCACCTCCAGAGTGGCCCTGATGCCAGCTCCTGCATGGAAAAGTGGGAGAAGCAGTGGTTTTCAAGATGAGGCCTGAAGGAATAGAATTCCCCAGTTCCCAGCCAAAGAACATAATCGTAAAGTGGAAAAATAAATGGAATTCATG
Source organism: Perognathus longimembris pacificus (assembly GCF_023159225.1). NCBI lineage: Eukaryota > Metazoa > Chordata > Mammalia > Rodentia > Heteromyidae > Perognathus > Perognathus longimembris. The sequence continues at coordinate 108,943,178 of NC_063188.1, read as the reverse complement.
CAAAGGGGATTGTTTGAGTGACAGTTCCTGATTGGGTGACAGTTGGGTTTGTGGATGAACACTCCACAGGGCCATGGGCTCCTTCCTCCTTGTAACAGAGGCTGAGGAAAATCTGCTCAGAGTAACAGGGTCAGAAGGTTCCAGTCGTCAGTTCCTCTGAGTGGCAGCATCTGCATGGGACGTCTGGAATCATTCATGACAGCTTTCACTTGGATCTTAATTTTTGTTTAGCTACTGGTTCCCCAACTGATAGAAGCAATTGGATTTCTTAACCAGAATTAAATTGTTAAGTTCCTCTTTGCACAGGGGAGGAAACGTTCTCAAGTAATTTTCATTCAGATGAAATGGGGATAAACCAGTCTTGAAATAGTTAGAAGGAAAGAATTAAAATAGTAACTCTATTCCCAGGTATGTTTTTCTCCCATAGGAAACAGTGGTTTAAGGCTTATGGAGCAGGTTAATGAGTTGGAGAGCCTTGCCTTTTGGCCCATGTCCTAAAATAAGACTTTTAAACACACTTCAAAAATATATAGCACTTCTCATTAATGGCAAATAAAGAATTAGGTCTTGAATCAGGATGTAAAAGTAGAATGATTCATATAGTAATGTATAGCAGAAATGAAGGGGTTTTTTTCAGACATGAAAAATGATGAAAATGATTCCTGGAACACTGTGGACATTTATTTTGCTTTACTTTGTTCTTTGTGTTCTTTGATACTTTTCAGATTTTTCTTCAATAAATGTACATTACTAAACTGCAGAAACTGAACTAAATTGGAGAGTTGAACAAATTGATGAGATATAAAAAGAGATATTTCAAGAAGGAGAGAGTTTACTTGGAACTTCAGGAGATAAAGGAAAAGTTAATTTTGGACTTTGCCTGCAGGCAGTAGAATGGATTGGAGGGTGGACTTTCAAGCCTGCTCTTTTATTCTAGTTCTATTTCTTTTTTCCCCTGGGTTTTAAAAAATGATCTCTATTCCTTTTTTAAGACTCCAATGTAGAAGCATTTGTTCTCCTTTGAAATATTAAGTTCTTGGGAATGTGTCGTGAAAAGCTGAGCATTCTCAGACTCGTTCTTCTTGATTACTTTCTCCTGACATCACTTTTCATTTTTCCGTAGCTATTGGATCACCTCAACCGGCACATTGATTCTTCTTGTTCTGCATGAAATGCTGGATGTCAGAAGGGCCACTGTTATATGACAACAAATGAAAGTGTGTCAGGAAACCCTTCACTGGATAAATGTCATAGAGCTTGGAGCCAAACTACATAGTGCAGAATAAAAATGTAATGTTGCTGCTCTTCCTCTTTCTGTACTCCTTCCCTTCCTTCCTTCCTTCCTTCCTTCCTTCCTTCCTTCCTTCCTTCCTTCCTTCCTTCCTTCCTTCTTTCCTTTCCCTTTCTCTCTCATTTTCACCACTTATTCTCCATCCTTCTATCTTTCTGTTCTTCTTTTCCCCTTACCTTATCTCTCTCCTTCCATCCTATCTCCCTTCCCTTTTTAGTAAGCATTCACTGAAAACATACAACAAACAAAGGACTGTGACAAACATCAAAGATATTAGAAAGTAATAAATATAATTCCCATCCTCAGGGAGCTTAGTATTTGGGAAAAAAAACTCTCAAAGATTGTGGAGTAGGAGAGGGGTCAGGAGGGAAAAACTGAGAGAAAATGAAGGAAGAGGTGATACTTTTCAAAAAGAAATGTACTTATTACCTGACTTGTATAACTGCAACCCCTTTGTATATCACTTTTACAATAATGATAAAAATAACTAGGTAAAAATAAATTTAAAAACTCAAAAGAAGGTAACAATTTGTGGATTCTTTTTAAATGTGTAAAGGAAGAAATAAGAAATAAATTATATGAGGGTTATACTTTGAGGTCACTATGTTCTTTCAAAGAATAGCTCCTCATCTACTATTCTATGAAGGTTGTGTTTTGCCAGACATGGTGACACATGGTTGCAATTCTAGCAGTCAGTACTAAGGCAGTATGTAGGTTGACTCAAAAAATGAAAGGGAGGGAGGGAAAGAGAAAGAGGATAGCAAGAGAGAGAGGGGGGGGATATGTGTGTAGTCAGTTTTCAAAACCAGAATCATTCTGTCAAGTAGCCATAGGAAGAGGAACTTCATAGCAGTATCAACAAGGTAGCTGTGAGCAGAGGCTGTCTCACCTCTAATTTGAGAAACATACACACCAGGATTTCCTGTGCTATAAGAAACCCCACTGCTGGGCATTGGTGGCTCACACCTGTAATCCTAGCTACTCAGGAGACTGAGATCTGAGGATCAGGGTTTGAAGCCAGCATGGGCAGGAAAGCCAGTGAGATTCTTATCTCCAAAATTTCTGAGAGTGGAGCTGTGGCCCAAGTGGTAGAATGCTAGCTTTGAGCCCAAAGGCTCAGGAGTAGCACCTGCACCCCGAGTTCAAGCCCCAGGACCAGCACACACAGACACAGAAAGAAACTCCATCCACAATCTGTTTTTGAGTGCAAAGGAATTTTTTTGAGAATTTAAGGAAGCTTCTTGAAATATTGTTAAACTGTACATTGTAACTTCAATCTCTCTTTGCAATAGTGACAGCTCTAAAATATTATAAGCAAAAGATTCCTCCTTCTAAATTGCACAAATGAAAAAAATAGCTTCTGTGAACATTTGCTTGTTGTTGGTCTCCAGATTGGAGGCAAAAGCAGAGGTGTTTATGATTCCCACATCCCTGCCTGCTACCTCATGGGAGGCGTCCAGCACCTAACGCTGGAGGCACCCTGCGGTGCAAGGCCCCTGCCACAAAGAAACACCTTGCCCCAAATATCTCCCCAGGGGAGAAAAGAAACAGCTAGAAAAAAGATGGAGCAACACTGAAAATGTAAAACAGAAGACTTTGTTCCCACGTGCACTGAGATGAAGAAGAAAAACTGTTCACAAAATTTGCTCAGCAGATATTGGTTTTCCTGTCCTTAGTGTCCACAGACATCGACAGTGTACTCGACAATTTCATTAGGCCCTAAACATAGGCAAACAAAGCTGGTGATATCCTGCCGAAATTGGAAATGAAAACTTGACACCCAGACTGTAATTAGCAAGAATGAACAACTTCCTCCATCTCCCAAATTGGCCAGGGCATTTTAACACTCAAGTCATCTCATTTCCTCTCAGAGCTGTAAAGGTGTCATGATTTCCATCTCCCAGCAGTGGAATTTTTCTGTAGCTCTGAGCCTGGCCCCTCCCACCTTTGAGGGATGGTTTTGACAGCAGTGTCCCAGAGCCTTAAAGGAAATTGGCTACATTTGCATCTCAGATGTTGTCACCGAACTGTGTGTGTTGACTTTTGTCCCTGTCAGAGTTGTCCCTGAGAGTTTCCTGGTTTTGAGGGCTTAACCTGCAGGAAGAACAGACTGCCTTTGAAAGTCTCAGGAACCAGTAGCTTTCTCAAGTACTTCCACAGAGCCCAAGGCGAGACTGCTTCAGCCTGGCTCCCAGCGCAGCCCTCTGGGCACTTTTCCAAGCCTGGGACATTTCCCATGCCACTACTTGCCAGGACAATTGTATTCCCCTCCCTCCATCAGCCAGTGTCAACTGCGCTCAAGCAAGTTCAGCAGCAAAAGACTGACTTGGAAATTCAGGATCTAGAAAGAGCCCCAGAAGGGAGCAGGAGACCTTATGGGTTGTACCCTAAGTCTAGTGGCATTGCTTAATGAGGAATGCCTTCCCAGTGGGATCAAGGTCTGGGCCTCTGCAGGCTGACTGGCCCCAAGAACTCTGGGGTTGAAAGGTCAAGCTCGGCTACTTCTGCTTCCAGTCAGTCACTTGAAGGTTTGCCACAGCCCCACCAATAGCAACCCTTCTCCATTTCAGAACGACCCCAGTGCCAGATTCGGAATGCAGAAAGGGAGCAAGAGGCAACTGATAACAGATGCTGGGATTTGGCCAGCCCCTCCTCTCCCTGCCTGCACCATTTCCCCGGGGGCTCAGAGGGTCACAAGCTTTGATCGAGCTCATCATTCCAGGCTGACAGCTGCACGTTTATTCTTGCCTGAGTCTCTTGTTGCTTTTCAGCCTGGTCTCCCCATGATGGACTCACCTCAAGGCCTGACAGGGAGATTTAAATCTTGAGGAGATTCGTCTCTGTCATCATCTACATTTGCTGATTTATTGGGTGCTGACTGCAGACTCCAAAAGCAGCCAGCCCACCTAAAGGCCCTCAGCCTCCTCCATTTGGATGGCCAGCTCAAGAGCTGCCCGCTCCACACCGTGCTTGCCCTGCCTGACCCTGCCTCCTCGCTTAATCATTTTTTAGTGAGAGAAAATAAGGATAAAAGTAAATCATACTTTATTGAGAAAACAACAAAACATGTAAGAGGATTTAGTCTGAAAAGCAATGAAATAGAAGTTAAAATATGTGGACTCATTGTCTTATTTAAATACATTTACTGTGTACATTTAAAAATGACTTACAAGCCAGGCTCCAGTGGCTCATGCCTGGAATGCTAGCTTCTGCAGGAGGCTGAGATCGCAAGATCGTGGTGTGAAGCCAGCCCCGGCAGGAAAGTCCATGAGATTCTTACCACCACTAAACTTCCAGAAAAGCTGGAAATGGAGCTGTGGCCCAAGTGTTAGTGTTAGCCTTGAGCACAAAAAGCTCAAGGAAAGTATCTAGGCTATGAGTTCAAGCCCCTGAACCAGCACACAAAAAGAATTACATTTTACAACTCCAGGTGAAAGCTTGAGAACTTATGTTTTTTTCTTTTTCTTTTGGAAATACCTTTTCAAAACTTATTTACTTATGGGTATGGTGTTAGGGATCATGAAAAATTCACTTTTTTGAAAAAAATAGTCACTTTAGTTTTTGCAGTTCTGGGAATCAAACCCAGGGCTTTGTTCGTGCCATGCAAGCCTACTACCGCTGAGCCCCATACATTTTATTTTTATTTTCAATACAGAAATATTTTCAAGATTTTTACACATTTATGGGGCTATTCTAACATTTCAAAACAAGTAAATGTATAACAGTGATCAGATCAGGTAATCAGCATATCCATCACCTCACTCATCATTTCCTTGTGTTGGAAAAATTCAAAATTCTTTCTACTAGATATTTTGAAATAATTAATTCTGGTAAACTACAGTTATTCCATTGTACTATAAAACATATAAACTCATCCTTTTTGTCCAGCTTCACCCTTGTATCTGTTGACTATTCTTTCTCTCCTCTCACCCCTCATACTTTTCTCAGGCTCTCTTCTTTGTTATTTCTTTACTTCTACTAAATTTGGGGTTAGTTTAGTCTTCCTTTCTTAGTGTCTTAAGTGACATCATTAAGCTTCTGATTTGAATTTTTGTCTTTGTTTGTATAGGTACTTGTTACACTGAGTTTGCTGTAATCCATAGATTCTCAAATGCTATGTGAATGATCATGAGTGCAGCTCCTTAAAAATTGAACTTAAGGTGACTTTTAGGCATCCACTAATGATTGCCAGTAAAAAGATCAAAATGTAGGACTGAGGTCAGTGGAGAAATTGGACCTAGAGATTAAAATTTGGAAGCTGGGTGCCAGTGGCTCACGCCTGTATCCTAGTTATTCAAGAGGCCGAGTTCTGAGAATCCTGGTTCATTCAAAGCCAGCCTGGGCAGGAAAGTCTGTGAAACTCATTTCCAGTAAACCACCAGAAAGCCAGAAGTGGTGCTGTAGCTCAAATTGTAGAGTGCTAGCCTTGAGCTGAAGGGCTCGGGGACTGTGTCCAGGCCCAGAGTTCAAGCCCATGACCTACCAAAAAAATATTGGAAAGCTTCTGCATGCAATGGTGATGAAGGTAATGGTTTACATGGAATTGCCTAGAGAGGGAATAAAAAAATAAGTCAGTATCTCCAATGTAATGACTTGAAGCAACCAAATATCTGGGAATGTTTTGATTTTATGTTTGTGGTGTCCGTGTGCAGCATTGTTTGGTAGGATGAAAACTAGACACTTGTGACAGAATGGGGGATGGACCATGGCAGGCAAGGAATCAGAAGCAGCAGGTGTGAAGAGGCCTTTGGGAAGCTTGAAAGAGAAGAGAAGGCAAGGGAGGGCAGTGGTTGGCAGGAGCCTATGATTAGTGAAGGGGAAGATCAGCATTATTATTTCATATGCTTTAATGACATTGAACAGCTTTTAATGACCATAATCAAAATTGAGCTTTGAGAATAAATAGACTGTACAATAGAACCAATGTTCATTAAATCATTTTTTTTCCTGTGCTGTACTTTAATTGGTAATTGGTTTTTGGCCATGACATATTTGCTCGTTAATTGCTTTACTTCCTGTTTAATCATGCTTTAAAAATTCTCTTAGGAGATCATGGCTAAAAAGATTCAGAGACCTGAATTCCTTTTCATAAATTGCCCATATGAAGATAGGACAACCATAGGACAGGGTTTTCTCTAAGTCCCAGACCCCATTTTTATTTTTATATTCTTAAAGTGAACATTCAAGTCGTGATGATAATGACAATGATAATCTTAGGCAAAGGATATTGCAAGTTCCACATGTCTTCCTTTTCATGCTTCTAGACTCATAATCAATGATCTTTTCCACCATCTACCTAAAGAAAAGCAGAGGGCCATGGGCTACCCTGTGGTGTGGATGACAAGCCCTTCAAGTTAACGTTGCAAGCTGATTAATTATAGTGGTATCTGCTCAGTTTCAAAAGTTCAAATTAAATGTACTTCAAAATGTTTATCAAAGGGAATATATTTTACACACTTGTCACTTGCGAGAAAGGTGGATTTGAGGTAAAATTATGAAGGTTGTAAAGCTAATGATTAGAACACTGACACACTTCACCTGGCCTGTCACATGAAGGAATCTTACTGAGTGGCCCTGTCTTAAGTACTCCATAACTAATTCTGTGATTTCACAGAACTGATGTCATTTCATGTTTGAAAGGACTTCTAGAACTCGTTGAGGCATGGAGGGACACGGCTGAGGTGGGTGAGCGAGGGGCTAGAGAACGAGGGTTCTCCAGTGTCTTCTACAGCTCAGGCCAGCAAACTACAGCTTTCAGACCAAGAGTTAATGAAACACACCCACACCTACACATTTACATATTCAGAGCTGCTTTCCCACAGACTGAAGTATTTTTTGCAGACTGAAATACTCAAATATTCATTATCAAACCCTTAAAGATGTCCAGCCCCATATCTGTAGCACGGGTTGCCAATGCCGATTATTTTCAAATGCAAGCCCAGGCAGGAAAGTCTATGAGATTCTGATTTCCAATTAACCACCAGAAAACTAGAAGCCGTGCATGCTATGGCTCAGAGTGGTACAGTGATAGCCTCGAGCACGAAGAGCTCTGGGACAGCGCTCAGGCCCTGAGTTGAAGCCTCCCAACTGGCAAGATGAGATTCAGGAGTCAGCATGTGCAGCAAAGTTGATTTTAAAGCCATTAGGTCAAGAATCCCTGCACTACTTCACACTGCCTCTAAAATGACTCATCTTGGAAGCAAGCATTTTTATTTGGGCTTGAGACTCAGTGCTTCACAAACTTGCTAGTATCAGAATCTCCTGCGGGTCTGAGTGCTGGGACAGCAGGTGTGGAGGAGGGAGAAGGGGTATTTCCACCAAGCCTGTAGTGATTCTGATGCTGTGGCCCAGAAGAACAGTGATCTGTGCCAAAGGGGCTTTCCTGTGCTTCTCAGGGGAGCTTTGGGCATGTACTTATGGAGATTATTCAAGAAAACAATGTAATGGCCTATACTCCTCTGCAAACAGCCTGTGCTCCCCCCACTTCCTCTTTCTCACCTACAAGACTTTCAATTAAGAAATCTTTACTCTGGGTTTTTAATCCTTAATCAGATTTCGTTATGTTTTAAAATTTCCAATGGGGGCTGGGAATATGGCCTAGTGGCAAGAGTGCTTGCCTCCCATACATGAAGCCCTGGGTTCAATTCCCCAAGCACCACATATACAGAAAACGGCCAGAAGTGGCACTGTGGCTCAAGTGGCAGAGTGCTAGCCTTGAGCAAAAAGAAGCCAGGGACAGTGCTCAGGCCCTGAGTTCAAGCCCCAGGACTGGTCAAAAAAAAATTCCCAATGGATTATTCAATTTTTACAAAATATGTTGAGTGGAAAGGGTAGATGATGGACATGAGTCAGTTTCATGTGTCAAAGAAAATAAGTGGCCTGTCACAAAATAGGGGGAAAATAACAGAAACTGAATAAACATTGGTGAAACTATAGATGGTAGAACATAGACTGATGGAAGAAGACAACAGAGACAGACCAGAAACCTGTTTTGGTGTCACAAAAATGGTTTTATTTTGAATCAGGAAGCAACAACAATCAAGAGAGGAGTCTGGATTGAGGACTTGGCAATGTGACACTCGTGCCTGGGACTGAATTTGTCCTAGTACAAAGAAACATTAAAAAGGCTTTTCCTCTCTCAATGGCGCTCATCCTTGTTACAATTGTTATCTGGGATTCCCATATCCACGGGCTTGGGCTTGGATTCCTTTACAGATTTTAGATTGCTGTATTTTGTAAATATTTTTGAAGGTAAAGGAGTCACCATGATGAAGATTTTGGACTGCTCCAGATTTTTCTTTTTGTGCACACACACAAAAAGCTAGGACACAACATCTTTTACAAGGTAACTGTGGTGAGGATGCTTAACATCACCCCTGACTTCTTCCCACTAGATGCCAGTAGCAACACATCCCCAAGTTATCACAACCAAAATTTACTCCAGATATTATTGCTGGGTTGCCAAATCAAGCCCTGGATGAGAAGCACTGTCTTCAACAAATTTATCCATCTGTCAGTGTCTTTATATGCCTTTTCATGTTTTATCAAGGTAGAACAGTTGTCATTGTCCCAACACCAGATACTTATGTATCTCATGTACTTCAGGCATGTGTGCCTGAAGATGAGATAGAATTCCATATTGGATGGAAGGCTCTAGTTCAGTTCCTCAAGAAATGAAAGTCAATATATACCAGTACCATAATAAAAGCCTGTAAGTATTCAGGCCATTTCCTCTTCTCCAGTAGAAACCACCATCAGTATTTGCATTCAAGTGTTGAAGTCATTTCCTTTAAGAGCAGAAAAGAAATCTTGTAGGCTTATCCTCAGTTCAGTCCACTATTTGGATTCATAGATCCTGATTTCTGTCTTTCAATCCACTAGGAAGGGAGGTACCATGTTTCAAAGTTCTGTTCCGAGGACTGACTTCATAATTTGCAAGGCCCAGAGCAAAGTGAAAATGCAGGCCCCTTGTTCAAACTCTCTTAAGAATTTCATGACAGTGACAAAACATGAAACCAAGCTTGAGGCCCTTCTGAACCCAGAGTTCTGAGCAACTCATGCATTTGCACACTCACAATGCCAGCCCTTATAGCCTTGCTTAGCATCAAATCAGTTCTATTAGTATAATTGGCACTGCCACCTCTTTTGTCTCATATGGAAATGCTTCCTGTGAAGGACCTCAAAGAATAAAATATTGTGACCCCAATCCATCTAAAGAGAATACACAATTATACTGCAGCAAATGTTTACAGCATGTATTTTTAGACTTTCAAAAAAAACCACATGGAAATCCTTTCTACATCATTACAGTAATTAAACACTGTAGCCTTTCACCATATACATATTTTCCTGTAAATATGACAACCTGGAAAAAGTAACTGCTATATCCACAATGTTTTTAAGTTAGCCAAGTGTGAGACTCCCACAACAAAATTACAACATAATCTGTTTTTTTCCCTTAGAAAAATAGCCAGAACATACCCTAAATAACTTGCAGTGAAAATTTGAGTAGTAATATCTTTATCCTGAAAAAACATTATATTCATGGAAATAGTGTCTTTCTAATAAATGCTTTATGTGAACATCATAAGGCAAACTGTAGCATTTACTGGTATTTGGAGATAATGATTTGTAAAAACTCAGAAATTGAGTTTTAGACCCTTATACTTAGAACCTGTAGTGTACAAAGTGCATTAAAATATCCATTATCCAGTTACTCAAAACATGTAAAAGTTACTGAGGCAACCCTTTCAGCTTATTTAGGGAAGGCAAATATACATTGTTTTGGTATTGGCTAAAAAAAATCCCATTCAGTTTCCAGAGAAATGATGAATAATTTTCCAATGAGCTGTCCATTTTTTAAGACATGAAATTGTCTCAAGTTGCTATCAAAATATCCATCTGGGTATAAATAATATAGTAAATATATAGAATCTATCTGTTAAGAAAAAGGACAGTGACTGCCAAGGAAGAGCTATAAAGATATAGAAAGCTAGCTTGGTTTTCCCTGAAGTCTAGATTGAAAAGCACATCAGCAATGGCCATGTGATGAGCAAACAATGATTTATTGAGTTATTTCAGGGAAACTGGTCAATTTTGTTAAAAACAAAACCACTAAAACAATACCTCAATCTACAAGTCTGTTCAGTCAATGCCTGACCCAGTAGCCCAGATAAATATTTTAGCAATTAAAACCACGTATACAGGTCATGTTCTTTGTAGAAGTGAATCTATGCTAACATCCCAGTTTAAAGACCATCCAAGAAAGCCTTAATTCTGGGACCATTCCAATGTGTCAGATCAGCATGCAAAAAAAAAATAATAATTAAAAAATAACATTCCTCTGACATTTCATTAGCAGGTTCAAAGAAGGGCCTGCATGTGAAGAGTTCGAATTTTCTTTCTAGTCATAAAACACTAAGGTAAACTACACTATAAAATAGAGGGACTTCTACATCTATCAAGATGTGTTTAATAAGATTCTGTTTATAATATTTTAAAGGATGTACAGTGTGAATTGTACTTGATGCAATGCCCCATGTCATCACTCATATTTATACTTGGATGTGGTTGTGGGGTCTGACGTATATACTGATGTCCCAGAGAACAAAAGTAATTCAAAGTAGAGTTTCCACTCATGAAATAACAGGTTTATTTCCTTAGCCCCAGGGATTAAAAAAAATCAATTCGGGGGTGGGGGAGGAGACAACTACTAAGTGTAATGAAGAATTTTCACAGGCCTAAAGATAAAACTACTAAAAGGAAGGATGATATAGATTAAACCATAAAACAGTATCCTACTTCTGATAAAAGACAAATCAGCCCGTAATTTTAAATAACCTGCAGAAAATTAAAGTAACTATTTTCAATTGTAATCTCATTCATAATGTTAGCCCCAAATCCCTACTCTTTGAAAAGAGGGGTAACATACAATCAAGGTTCCACAACCTTTCATCCCAACATTATTCCTCCAGTCACCAGAAGGAAGTTAAAGGATGAGCCATAGCTAAATCTGAAGTTCAGTCAATTCTTAACATTCTCTTTCTCCATTCTAGGTGATCCAACAAGAGATTTGACATCACAGTTAACAAACACTTCCAATTCAAAATGTTGTAAGAAAACCTGTTTACGCCCCTAATTGGTTCAAAATGGCTTTATATTTTAAAAAATAGCTGCATGTTCTGGTATGCACTGGTGAAGGGATAAGACTTCCCATGGGCTCAGTATGAAATAGTAAGTGAGAAGATGAATAAACACAGGAATCTACAAAAAGATTTTTTTTTGCAAACCTATAAACTGATGAAATTTAAAGTTGTAAAGATCTGGTAAACTTATGGGCTTCTTTGTGTGCAAAACCAAGTAATTCCTAAGAGTTGTAATTCCGATTATGTTTCTTTCATAAATAATTCTATAGATTTTCCTCTAAATAAAAAAAAATTAAAGAACCTATTAAAGCCTGTACTTAATACAAAACACAGTAAAAGGAAAGAACTCTTCCATATTGAGCCCTGTCTTGTTTCATTTCTGGACACTTTGGGGGAGATTTAATCAGACTCTCAAAGCCTCTGCTTTCTCAATTCCCTAAATAATAGCCTCAACTTTTCTTATTCCTCTAGAAAGCAGGTGCATGTGACCAGACACTCAAGGCAGCTGCTCTGTACAATCCAAGTGGTCTGGGATAGGAAGACCAGTTATGATCGTCAGACACTTGTTCCACACAGTGAAGGTGGGACACACAGGCTGCGCAAATGCCACATCAAAGGTGTAGAGGTGGATGGAGTTCAAAGCATCATAAAAGGCGATGGAGCCGCTGTCATAGTCCAGCAGAAGGCCGACGCGCCTGAGGTGAGGGGCTGGCTCAATGGGGATCTCCTTGCTGTTGTGTCTCACCACCCAGTTATTGTTGCAGCGGCAGAGGGCCCAGGAAGCAGAGTTTTTCCCAATCCATTCATGTTTGGGGGCTGATTTGTAAGCAAGGCCAATGGCATACCTGCAGAGACAGAACAGTAATGATAGAAATAATGGGCCACACTGCGCATGCGTATCCATTCAATGGTCCTCAGGTCATGAATGGTCATGAAAACCAGATTCTTGTCCCTGAGCATTCTCTTTAAATGAAGAGCTTGGCCAGAATCCCAGCACGTGTGTCATCGTTGCCCCTACAGACACACAGTGGGTGGAAAGGGGCCAGGGTGTCCTGGCTCGAGCACATATACTGAAAACAGAATTTGAGCCTTACCTCTGCGGCTTTATCTACTTTTTCTCCATACCAGCCCATTCTGAATGTGTTCTGATCTGTTCAAAATGGTGGCTACAGGTCGCATGTCACTGCTGGGCACTTGAATAATGGCTGATGAGAATTTCTGACTTAGATGGCCAGATTTAGGATATTTCTACTCTACAGTGGTGTGGGATCACAAAATGGATTCAAATTTTGAATTTTGTTTTGTTCTAGGCTTGTGCTATGGCATCCAATATTTTCTTATGTTGGGCAGCAGCCAGCAGTCTCGCCTCCCAACCAGCCACGTGACCATGGGTTAAACAAGCAGCCCTTTCCTCCGTAGAGTACTGTAAGCAGTGAGTTATAGGAGATAGTTAATGCTTCATTATAAGTTAGACTTTATGGTAGAAGATTTTACCCTCTTGTAGGCTAATATGTGTTTGGGACATGTTTACAGCAGGCTAGGCAATGTTACAACATGTGGCAGGTTAGGTGTAGTAAATGCATTTTTCACTTACAATACTTTCAGTTTACCATGGGATTTTCAAGACCCAACCCCATCATAAGTGGAGGAGCATCTGTATTTAATTTTAATTAAACTACTTAAATAGCTGCATGTGGCTCTTGGATGCCATATTGGACAGCTCTCAACTTGTCCTTTTGACTTTCTTTACATTTTTCAATTGATGCCATATCTGTCGTTTTCAATGACTCTCTGAATTTACTTTGCCAAAGGCAAGTGAGGAGAATTTTTTCCATTTATAAGAGTAAGTCCCTTGTCATCACTCAGTCTCAATCACTACAAGTTCAACTTTAAATATCTTGGAGCATAAATCAGTGTAATTAGATATTGACAAAGGGTACCTTACCCAGTGCAGAGGGAAAGACTTCATTGGTCTTTGTTAAAATGATATTCCTTAAAAAGCAATCACATGTTGGATAAAACATACAATCAATTTAAGAGTGGTATTTTAAAACTAAAACTTAATATAACATGCTATATTTGAATAAAAAAATAAGATGGAATGGGTAATCCATTAAAACAGCATGCTGGCCATCTGTTGTCCACACAGCATCCTCTCTTCCCTCTTGTCAGTCCTCTCCTGCTCGCTCACACAGAGAATTACAGGCTACATTTCCCAGGATCCCTTTTCCTAGAAGAGTTTGGGTCAAGTGCCTATTATAATGTACAAGATCCAAAGAGGAGGGGAAACATTCTTTTGTGATGGGAGACAGTGGATGTGAAGTTTGTAGAAACTTTGGATGAGTTTCGGGTGACATCTGTTTTGGCTATTGGCAGCAAAGATTTGTGACTTGATATACCAGAACAGAAGACACACTGACTTACACTCACAGCCCCGCCCACCAAGGGTCCTGTATGCTTCTGACTGCCTTCCTCCGTTGGGGGAGGTGTTCAATGATTTTTATTTTATCAGTGGAGTCCTAACCAAAACACTTTGGAAGCTTGTGATTTACAATTTAAAATATAACTCCACCAAGGAGGTTCTCTATTGACAGACATTTGCTTCCAGGTTTTGGATAATTTGGGACCTGCATTTACATCACAAAAATAACTTCTGTCTTTACTGTTCGCCTCTTGTTGTAGCATATCATTTTAATTTTTTATTACAGAATTCTGATGTGTTTTTCCCATTTGAACCTAACGGAGTCATATGCAGCAGCTTCAGCAGGAATGGCTGATTTCATTTAGTCATAGGCAAAGTTAAAATTTTGAGTAAAATCCAGAAATCTCATGCTATTGCCTTGATTTCTGGTCTAGCAATGATTGCACAAATCCATTATTACTGCTTTAGTTAATACCATTTCAGAAAACACTGAGCACACATTAACAGAACTCAAGAGTAAGAAAATGACCAAATGTATAATCCATTAAGCAAAGGTAAATATCATTATATCACCATTAATCTGGAAGACCATGTACTTATTTCCATTGCACTTGAAAGGTGCAGGCAGACGGTAATGTTCCATTAAATTATCCAATGAGACGTGGAGAATTCAAAAGGTACAAAAAATGTGTTTCTCAGAGCAATGTTAACATGGCCTATGGTGTGGATCAATATCATACATGTGAAAGTCAGGACCATATTTCATGAAAAAAAATATACAGGTCATTAGCTGTTGCAAATCAAGGTGTCACAGGCATGTAATGATAGGGGTATCCCTTTCCTTACTAATACCTCCCAGGAAATGTGGAACTACTTTGTACACGAAAGATTTTCTTCCAAAATTGACCCAATCAGGTTCATAAAGACCCAAAGTATGGCAATTAATTGTAGCATTTCTCTTCCCCCTCATGAGTTAGTTTTGACATCTGGAGGGTGTTTTAAAGGTAATGCTGATCTCTGTTTGTGTAACTGAAGTGGTCTGGTGGAATTTTCCGCACTATTCATCAATGGCAATGAGATCATAACGATTGGGTATCATTTATCATAAATAATTATTAATGGAATTATAATCATTTAGACACTGGATTCCATCCCAGGTTAATGTAGCACATTAATTAACTAGAAACATTTGCCTTTTGCATGCATTCAATGTATTTTCCGTCATGATTTTATCTTGCCCCAGTACAGCTAAAATTTGCAAATGTCAGTCTAGTCCAGAGGTCAGAATGAAAGACCTGTCCTTCATTTGTCCTCTGACAAGATGCTATAACAGGAAAATATTTGAGGCAAAGAGAATGGTGAGGACAGCAATTACTCCGCCAATACAGATGGCAATATGGGGACAAAAGGGACGCCTACACTTGTCCTCTCACTTTTTAGATTTAAATCAACGTGTACCTGCCCTATGAAAGACATACATATATTGCATTATTTGCATGGATTTCAATCAAAAGGCCTTTTGGCCAGGCACCAGAGGCTCATACCTTTAACCCTAGCTACTCAGGAAGCTAAGATCTGAATGTTGCTGTTCAAAGCCAACTGGGGTAGGAAAGGCCATGGGACTCTTATCCCCAATTAAGCATCAGAAATGTACTCTCGTTACCTTACTTATGTAACTGTAACCCCTGTGTGTATCACCTTTGCAACAAAATAAAAGTAAATTTTAAAAGGCTAGACGTGGAACTGTGGCTCAAGTGGTAGAGCACTAGCCTTGAGCAACAAAAAGCTCAGGAACAACCCTTAGGCCCTGAGATTAAGCCCCAGGCCAGGAACCAAAAAAGAAAAAAAAAACAGGTCTTTTGTTTAAATAAGTGTTTTGTCATATACACAAGGAAGGCAACACTGTTCTAATACTCACCATCTTTAGGGTGTAAGCATTTTTCAAGTATTGATCTTATTGTTAACCTAGAGATATTATTTGTTAAGTTCACTACTAAAAGCCTGAAAGAACACTTCCCAATTCTAGCATTTCAAATGTCAGCATCCTTTTGTGGGTAGTAGCATGGCATGGTGGTAAAGCGCAGGGCTTGGGAAGCTACAAGCATGGGCTCATCTTGGGCTCTCTGCCTACTTTTACGATTGAAGCTCTATGGGCACTAAGCCATGTGTGTGTGCGTGCACGCGCGCGTGTGCACGCACACACATATGTGGTATGTTGTGTGCTATCTGTATGTATCTCTTTTCTCAACACAACAGCTGAGTTGAGTTGGGACAAAAGTCACCTGGCCCATAAAACCAGGAAATGAGCTCTCTGTTTTGTTTTTTTTTTTACAGATGGTGTTTGTAGACTGCTACTTAAGAGCCTGACCCTTGCTTGCAATATTCTTGACTCCGCCATCTGTGAATTTTGGGACTTTGGGGCATATGGCCAGTTACCTCATCTGTAAGATCAGGTATCAGCACCTACCTGTGTAGGACTGTTCTGATGAATAAATGAATTAATACCTGTAAAACCTAATTGTGTCATATAAAGGCTGGTTAAATAAAAACAAATCAGGTTCCCTTCACATCAGCAGTAGGCAGGCATCGTGAGACAGCAGGAAGTACCGTCTGGGGCTGTGAATTAGGGATGCTCAACTTTGTAGAGTTCACTGATTCCAAAGTCTAATGAACACTGAATTTGGCCCTGAGTCTTAAGAGAACTCAGTAGGCTGAAGTTATTGGGCTAAATCTACCACACATATTAAGATTATTTACAGTCTACAATCACTGCTTTGTCCTAGCCCTTCACTCTTTGAGCGAATTGGCCAAGTCCTGAATTACAAAATACACAAGGCGACATTGCAGTACTGGGCTTTGAACTCAGGCTTTAGGCTTGCTTGTGTGTGGGGTCAGGCAGCCCATTAACCCTTTTTGACTTCATCTTTATTTTTCATGTGGTTTCTGTGCTTTTGGCCTGGGGCCTGGGGCCTAGGACTGTAGTCCTTTTACTTCTACCTCCTCTGTAGCTGGAATTATATGTATGTGCCAGCACTCCTAGCTTGTTTTTGGGCATAGGGTTTGAGCTGAGGGGGTGGCTCAAGTGGTAGAGCAGGTGATTAGTGAGCATAACAACCTTTAAACCCCAGTACCATTAAAAAATGATAGGGTGGTTTAAGTTCTTACTTTAACCTGGGGTGGCATCCAACTGCAAACCTCTCACCACTACTTACCAAGTACCTGGGATTACAGGAGTACATCACTAAGTAGTACTTGGCAGCCTCTATTTTCCAACAGACCAGAAAATGAATATGTTTTGTCATTATGGACCACATGATTCTACCTTAACTCCTGAAGCTACCGCCGTGGTCCAAAGATGGCCATAAACAACAGGTAAAGGAATAGGAATGTCCCATAATACTTGATTTATAAAAGCAGGTCTCAGACCAGGTCTGCCTTGTTGCCTGCCTACCTGTGTCTTAAGGCATGAATTGGCAGTGCTCAGGCATAACTGTAGAGCCTTGTCTTTAATTCTTGCCAAGACCAAAATATTACACTGGCTTCTGTTATTTTTCTTGCTAGCTGAATAGTAGATTAGATGATTGGCAAATGTTCACACCCTCTTCCTACCTCCGTAGTAGAACTATACTTCCTTGTAACACTGGCTTTGGGATTGGTCACAGTACTTCAACCAATAGTTAATAGGATGTAAGCAGAGGCTTTCAGATGGACTTGCCTTCTTGGGTTCCTTGAAGGGACAATAGCCTAGATGGCCCAGTGGGACAAAGTGGTACAAAACAGGTTAAAGCAAGCCCAAGTAAGAGAAACCTTGACCAGCTAACCCATAGATATGGACATTAGCAATAATAAAAGGTGGTTTGACATCAATGAATTTGAGGGTATTTGTCACGTAGCCACAGCTGACTGTTACAGCTTTTCTGCAGAATTCTGGTATGGACTGATGCTGTGACAATGTACAGAGTGAGATGTGCCTTTTTGGAACCAGAGGACAATAGATACAAGATGCCTACCATGTACTTCCACTTATGACCACTTCCCAGTAATGCCGGCCACTATCAATGAACACATTTCCGGCTACTCCATAGCTCCCCTGGCTGGTGAAGCGTTCGGGTGTGTGACTCTTTTTAGATGATGACTCATCACGTTCTACTGTCAGGTTATCATGGGACACCTTCAGCTTGCGATGAGCAGATTTAGGATCCAGTTTAAATGGTTGGCCTGGAAACGAGTTCACAAAACAAAACAGACATGAGAAGCACTGTTTATTTGAACATGACCAATGATGTATTTTCAAAGAGAGTTTTTAAAAGACTAGGAAAAAAACCCCACTATTCCCCCATCACAAAGCAGTACTTTCGATTTTAACCATAATATAAGCTTTATAACCAACTTTTGAAGTCATTTGCTTGCAATTTTCATCATATGCAAAATAAAGTTAAGGAGTGGCAACCCCATGTACAGTGCTAGACACCGGACACATGTGAAAGAGTGGTTATGGTACCTCCATGAGCCTCCAGTCTGTTGGCTGTAAGATAGGGGTCCAGTGGGTCTAGAGGGGCTGTGCTAACTGGCTAATAGCATAGGCAAGCATCAACCACATGAGATGTGAGCTATCTGAGAGGATTCCTGTACAGGTAACTAATGGCCAGAGAACACCCTAAAATGGAGGAGAAAACAAAGGCTTTGTTTTCCCCCACTGCCACATTTAATCAGGCCAAAATACATGCATGTGCACAATAGACTTCAGACCAGAAACCAAACAAATCAAGATTTCAGCTCTTACCATGTAGAATTTGTTAAACGCTTCCATTATTCAGAGATACTTTTTGTGTGCCTGCTCTGGGGCTTGAACTCAGAGCCTGAGTGTTGTCCTAAGCTTTTCTGCTCAAGGCTAGTGCTTTACTACTTGAGCCACAGCTCCACTTCTGTTTTTTTGCTAGTTATTTGGGGATAGATGTCTCACAGACTTTTCTGCCTGGGATGGCTTTGAACCATGATCCTCAGATCTTAATCTCACTAGTAGCTAGGATTACAGTAGTCACTGGCACCCAGCTATACTGAGATTCTTAAACACTAAAGCAACTATACTTAGGAGCTAAAAGAACCACAAAATTATAAAATTTTCAGTCCACAAAAATCAAGAAAAAGGCTGAGAATATGGCCTAGTGGCAAGAGTGCTTCTCTCATATACATGAAGCCCTGGGTTCTATTCCCCAGCACCACATATGTAGAAAATGGCCAGAAGTGGCGCTGTGGCTCAAGTGGCAGAGTGCTAGACTTGAGTAAAGAGAGGCCAGGGACAGTGCTCAGGCCCGGAGTTTAAGGCCCAGGACTGGCAAAGTAAATAAATAAATAAATAAAAATAAAAAGATGATGGTAATATGCGGGAGTTTTACTTCTGAGTGTACTCACATATACAATGAATAAGGTCCTTTCTCTTTTACTAGTCCCGTTTGCATTTTGAATATTTAACTGAGTCACCCCTGCACATTTTGTCATAGCTGTTACTTCTTAGACAAGTCAACATTAGTTTAGTCTGTTGTTTAACACCACAGCAATGCTGTTACATCATATAATATTTCTAGATCCAAAAAGATATAATGAAAGAAGAGAGCATGAAATAAAACACATAGAGAGACATAGTTAGGAGATGACAGTACCATGCAACACAAGTATAGGCCTGATTATTCTTCATAATGGGGTTGTCTTGTTTGTTGTAGACTGTTTCCTATGATCCTCAGCCTCTACCTGTTCAATGCTAGTACGGTAGCCCTTCCCTAGTGGTAGTCCACTCTAAAACAGATCATTGGAAATGTCCTCTGGGTGGGGTGGTTGGAGAAAGGGAACAATTGCCCCCAACTTAGACCCAAAGATCCAGACAGATACCTGGAATAAAATAAATGATTAAGTAAAGAGTTGATATGGAAAACAATATTATTCCTCATTCACAGAACATCTATTCTATGCCAGGCTTCAGATATACATACTCATTTCTCATCAGAACTCTTCTAGGATTATATACTTTAAAAAAGACAAGACTGAAGTCCACAAAGGCCTTGAAGGAAGACTTGGTTTTGGGACCCTAGGGCAGCTGATGCAAATTCCACTATTGCCTACAGGCTCTTTATTTTTTTCCCAATTGTTTTCCAATTTTTTATGGCTGTCAGCAATGTCCAAGACAGAAAAAAGGAAAAGGAAGGAGTTAGAATCAGCCAAAAGGTGAGCAAATGGGAGATGACAGCTCTGCTGAGTTCATCACACTTACTGTTTGTCTTCAACTTGCCAGGCTCACTGCTGCGGCTGCCTGCCTGGTTGATGGCCTTGACCATGAAGATGTACTTGGTGCCACTCTGCAGACCGTGTACAGTGTAGTGGTTCTGCTTGATATTGGGCACGATCATCCAGCTATCAGCCGAGTTACACAGACCTGCAAAGCCAAGCAGATAAGTGCAAGCATGGACCATGTTTGCAGAATTTTAGGTTATCTAAACCATAAGATTTGATAAAAGCATCAATATGCACTCTTTTTTTAAAAATCAGAGACAATGCATGCATGCTTAGTATTCTGTCTTAACAGGAGGTTAATTGTATGTTTCTACTGTTTGCTCTAGATGGATAAGACTTAAAATTCTTATATTGCAATTTTTGGTTTGTATTGATAGGAATACCAAAAGTGGTTCTGTCCATACCTTTTCTATTTTTAGTTTTGTTGCTGGTACTGAGGCTTCAACTCGGGGCCCCATGTTCTCCTTTAGCTCAATTAAGATTCATTATGAACTAATTCTCTTCTGAATTTCTTTTTTGTATGCCTCTACTGGGGCTTGAACTCGGGGTTTGGGTGCTACACCTTGGCTTTGTAGCTCTAGGCTAGTGCTTTACCACTTGATCACACCTCTACTTTGAGCTTTTGGGTGGCTAATTTGGATGGCGACTGAGTGGCTAATTTCCTGTCAAGGCTGGTTCAAAACATGATCGTCATATCTCAGCGTTGAGCTTGCCTGCACCTTAAACACTGAATATGCACATCGTGCGCTACTAGCTGCTGCAAAAATGAAACAAAAGCAATCACTGGTTCCTCCTACTCCGCCCTCACTCCCATCTGTATTTTGCTGAACATCAAATTTTAGATTGCATCAATTCTGAGACTCACAGATGGTAGAGACCTGAGTCATGTACTAAAACCCAAGTTCATGAACACCAATGTAGCACAGTATGTTCTTGTCTCTAATTCTTCAGCCTATCCTGTGTCCAAACCCGAATGACTTTGTACTTTCTCTTTCTAGAGTGATCTTTGTTTGTATTTGATCCTGTGATATACTTTGACCAATAGGATGAGGCTAAAATGACAATGTGTTGGTTGGAAGAATAAGTATTACAAAGGCTTTGTGGGTTTCTGTGGACTCCTCAATGGAATTTCTGTCATTGCCACAGAGACAATTTTTTTAGGACAGATTGTTCATCCAAACAAAGGAGACACTGGGAACGGAACAACAGGCTTACTGCCAGGTCAGGACAGGAGCATGGCCAGAAGGGACCAGCTAACCCCAACCATCCTCCAATGGTACAACTATGAAAACAACTCTCCCGGTACTTTGGGATCCTCTATCAAAGTGACTTAGGAGCCACTGACCCAAGGGCACCATGGAGCAGCAGCACCTATAGGCAGCTTGGTGCAGACCCTGGGAAAGTCTTCCCAGGAACTGAGCAGCTGCATCGCAGGGATGTCTGCTTCCACAGTGAACTGGGGCTATTTCTCTGGCTGCATCTTGCAGGATGTGGGGGCTGAGGAACAGACTGAGGATTTATGATGCTTGGAAGTACATGTAGTTAAAAAGGAAGCCCATCTTGTTTTGCAGCTGGCTGATGCTAGAAACATCTTTTTGGTATCAAGCCCAACTCTCTCCTCTCCCCAGCCATCAATCTCCTCTCCAATAGAACCTTTTTCCAGACCCCTGGTGACTGAGCTGTCAAGAAGTTTCCTTTCTCTGTTGGATTTCCTTCACTTGTCCCTGGGAGAGGGCTGGACCCCTTCACTTCCTGAGGGGCTTCAAACTCACCTCCCCTCTCCTTCTCTTTCGGTTCATTTGCAAGTCAAAGGCTCAGTTTCTTTGATCTTGAGGCAACTTCTACCTTTCTCAGACTTTTAGGAAACAATTTCTTGATCACCCCTTCCCTCCCCTCCAGAAGCTACTAAAGTCTTTCAGAAAAAGAAAATCACAAATGCATCCACACAAAGAATCCTAACTGTTTGCATAGCAAGACAGTCACAAGCTCCTCCGCTATTGTCATAGATAAAAAGAACATTTTGTAAGTTGTGAAAATGCACCCCGTCTGATTGTGTCTTGAGTGCATACCATTTTCAGGTATACACCAGGGAGTTTTTATACACACACACACACACACACACACACACACACCCATGTGAAATTTTTGTCACATTTTTTCATTGGCACCTGTGAATATTTCTACCAGAGGAAAACCAGAGTTGAAAATAAAAACTCACAGAAGAGTTGGAGCAAATGTGTGTTTGGAGACCCAGTAAAGCAGCAGGCAGCAGCATGCATTCTTCAACTGTCTGTAACGTGTGTGTGTGTGTGTGTGTGTGTGTGTGTGTGTGTGTGTACTGGAGCTTAAACTCAAGACCTGGGCACTGTGGCTTCAACTTTTTTTTTGCTCAAGTCTAGTGTTCTACCACTTGAGCCACACCTCCACTTCTAAATTTTTTGCTGGGTAATTGGAGTTACAGTCTCATGGACTTTCCAGTCCTGGATGACTTAAAACCATGATTATTAGAACTCAGTGTCCTCAGTAGTTAGGACTTGAACCACCAGTGCCCAGCATCGTTTCTGGAACTCGTAACCCTCCTAAGTCCTACTTGTGCAAGATCCAGGAAGCAGCCACAATACCACAGTGACATAAGTGTCCCCAACTACACATTCACTTTGCCCTTCCCTTACTTTACATTTTCCAACTATATTGAACTGCTGTACTTCTGGAGACTGCCATGGGCAAACATGAGATTTTAATCCAATCCAAGAAGGGTCATTTTGAATTCTGGGCCCCCTGATGCCTACAATTTACCTAGGTACTTAATAATATTATTACAATAGCAATAAACAAAAATACTTCTATTGCCTTAGACAACTCACTTATATGTCAAGATCTTTGCCAATAGCAATAAGTAATACATAAATGAAAACAAGAACAGCATTCCGCCGATTGAAAAGACAGTTTTATCAGTTTCATTACTTTTACCCTGTTCTTACTTAATTGCATAGCTTACAAAAATGACTACTGTGGTCAAAAAAAGTTCAATAAACTTTCAGTGCTGTACAACCTGAAGCCGAGTCTAATGTGGTGGGAGAATGCTTTCAGGGATACCATAAAGTATATGTCACAAATTGCTGCAGACTACAACTTGGCCTCTGACCCCAAACTATAAATTGATAGAAATTTCACATTTTAGAAGTGTTTTCTAAAGAAAAAGGGGACTCTGACTACCTTCATTATTTTGAAGAGATCATTATTATTCTCTTGGAATAGTAAAAGAACAAAATGCTCATGGAGCAGTAAAGTGTTACTACATTGCTTTATACTGAAGTAATCTACTTTTAAGAATGCTAACAAATAGTGCTATTTAGGATTCCTTTTTATATTATTATTATTATTATTATTATTATCACCATCATCATTACTACTGCTAGGAAGACAATTGAGAGGTTGATTTAAAATGCAGAGAAAACAACATTGAAAATTTCCTTTGGGGGAAATGGGAATAGTGACTTGGAGTGCATTCTTGCATTGTTAGTGTTGGTCTTAGGCCAGTCCCACCTAACATCTTGCATACAGCACAGAGTGCCAGGTTTGCGCAACTAAGACTTGTTTGCCCTGACACCCCACTATGCTAGGACTGATGACTAAATGTTATTCACCTTTTTATGAAGCACCCAAACTACCCAGACTAAAATTTAACTGTGTTCCATACTTGTTGAAGCTATTCTAATCTTCACCAACCCTAGCTCAGCATGAAGTGTTACAACAATAATGGATTGCAGTGCAGGTGGTTCATGCCTTAGCTACTCAGGAGATCTGAAGAGCTGTTTGATGTGCACAATTAGCCACCAAAAAGCCAGAAGAAGTGGAAGTATGGCTCAAGTGATAGAATACTAGCCTTGAGCAAAAAGCTAAAGGACTATATGCAGGCCCTAAGTTTAAGCTCCAGTACTGGCACAAAATAAGTAAAGCAAACAAAATCAATTGAAATTAGAAGATAATTGATCCATTAAAAAGCTTCATTTGAAGCCATTTGGTTCTGCACATTTTTTTCCATTTGCAATAGAGCAGAGGCATTTCCCTAGACCACGTGGCCCATTATATGACTTTAATTACATTGAGAATTTCAGAGCCATAAGTACGGCAACTGTCATCTTGCTAGGAAGCATAATGCAATGTGGACTCCCTTCAGGGAAGCCTGTATAGCTTTGGACATCCTTCTCTGTAAAAATAGTTTGTATTTAGGGGCTTTCACAAATGTTTCAAAATGACTAAAACAAATACACCTAACTATTCTGTGATGGTCGCTTGAAGAAATATGGCTCTTACTGTTTTACTGATAATAAAAACAGCCTGATGGGAAAGGCTCCA
The DNA here is from genome assembly GCF_023159225.1 of Perognathus longimembris pacificus. NCBI lineage: Eukaryota > Metazoa > Chordata > Mammalia > Rodentia > Heteromyidae > Perognathus > Perognathus longimembris. The sequence goes on along the minus strand of NC_063188.1, from coordinate 108,918,676 downwards.
ATTTTAAGATGTTTTCTTTTCAGTGTTGGGATCAAACCCAGGGCCGCACACTTGCTAGGCAGGAGCTCTATCACTTGAGCCACACCTACATACACACACACACACACACACGTGTGTGTGTGTGTTTATATATAGATATAGATATATAGACTCATATAGAATGTGAGTCTAAATAACGGGTACTGAGGAGGGTAAGGGGAGAAGGAAAATAGTAACTTTGAGAGGGAATAATTTTGAGACACAACACAACTATATATGAAAACAGTGTAAAAATACCTCAACAAAAGCTGTTCATCATGTTGGGTGCTGGGGGTTCATGCCTGCAATCCTAGCTACTCCTGAGAACTGAAGATCATGCTTGGAAGCCAGTCCAGGCAAGAAAGTCCATGAGACTCTCATCTCTAGCCACCAAAAACAGCCAGAAGGGAAGCTGCGGCTTGAGTGGTAGAGTGCTAGCTTTGAGCAAAAGAAGTTCAGGGACAATGCCTACGTTTTGAGTTCAAGCCCTAGGACTGGCACACATAGACAAAAAGCTGTTGGTCAATAGGGGGCTGAGGAGGAGGGAGGGAAAAGCTCTGTTGAGGAGCTGGGTATCAGAGAAACAGTTGGGCCAATGAAAATGAAAGATGATGGAGGTAGTAAAATAGGTTGTCAGCAAGTATGACACCTTATGGATCGTTTTTCAGGGTTGGTTGTGATAAAGGAAAGTAGTAGATTGGAGTGGCTTGACTGGAACACATTTGTACTGTGTGTGGAAATACCACAGAGAATAGATAATAGGATTGGATAGGTAATGTATGCTAATAAAATTTTTTAGAAATTAATTTTAAAAATACAGAAAGCATAAGAAAATCAAATACATATCTAGATGTAATAAGCAATCCATTAACAACTATAGTCCTACTTTTATAAGTAAAAATAAATGTCATTAATTTTGCATTCAGATGTGTACTTTAGCCAGATCCTTTATATGATTAGGAAAAGTCATGGATATTATCTAATTCTCCTTTGCTAAGGCCAACTGAAAGGCAATTAATTACAAGTTATTATGACAAGGGAAAAAACTGTGACCTTGAGACAGTCAAAGATGCCCCAGTATCTTAGGAAGCTCTAGGAAGGGCCTCCACATACATTCTCATTTCCAACAGAGTTATACTGTGTTTCAATACAACATGTTTTATCTTGTGTCTCAATACAACAACTGCAAAAAAAAAAAAATACTCTTCCAAACGACAGGAATGATGGACAGAGTTCAGTGTGAAAGCCTTTGACAAGAAGAGTGAGTGAAAAATCTTTGACAGACATAATTAATCTTGCCAAATTGCAAAGCTGACCTCCATTGTACGACATGTAATAATAGCCTTCCTTTGAAAATACAATAGTGCTAGGCACTGGTAGCTCACACTTATAATCCTAGCCACTCAGGAGGCTGAGATCTGAGGGTAGTGGTTCAAACCCAGCCCAAGTAGAAAGACCCACGCGATTTTTATCTCCAGTTAACCACCAGAAAGCTGGAAGTGGAGGTGTGGCTCAAGGGGTACAGTGTTAGTCTTGAGTGAAATAGCTCAGGGATAATGCCCAGGCCCTCAGTTCAAGCCTCATTGCCAACATAAACAAATAAATAAAAAAATGCAATACTGGGTGAGTAAAGTCTATGTTTTTCTTGGTAGGAATAATAGCTTTGCTTAATCAATAGAATATGGCAAAGGATAAAAGTACAGCAGCATTACCACTTATGTGACTATATTACATTATATGACAAAAGTCAGGGTGAAAGGTCCATAATTAGTTGACATTGAGTTAAGGAATGGATTTGGCCTACTCAAGTGAGGTCCTTCTAGGCAGATTTGGGAGTGAGACACCTGCTTCACCCCTCACCTCTATAGCATTTACATTTGGGGATTTGAAGTGGTTCTTCATCTCCTCCTCCTTTACTCGTTGCTATTGAAGTAGCTCTCATGAATTCTATGACCAAAATGAAAGGGGTTCTGCCAAGAAACACATGGGGCAAGAAGCTGGATTCTTCCTTACTTGAGCATCTGGCTCAAGGTAATACCTTGAATTTAGCCCTTTGAAGCCTTAAGAAAAGGAAACAGCTCAATTGTCCCTAGAATTCTTGACCTTGGAAATTGTAAATCTGTGTGTGTGTGTGTGTGTGTGTGTGTGTGTGTGTGCTGGCCTTCGGGCTTGAACTCAGGGCCTACCTAGGCCCTGTTCCTGAGCTTCTTTGGCCCAAGGGGAACACTCTACCACTTGAGTCACAGCTCTACTCCTAGCTTTTGGGTAATTTATTACAGACAAGAGTCTCGTGGACTTTCCTCCTGCCCAGGATGGCTTCAAACTGCAATCTTCAGAACTCAGCCTCCTGGGTAGCGAGGATTACATGTTTGAGTCACTGGTCCCTGGGTGGAAATGGTGTTTTCTTAAGGTGCTAAATTTTTGGAAATTTATTTCACATGGAACAAAAAACTGGTATCATTTGATCAAATGAGAAATATAGCACCCTTCACACTGGCCAAGAACTATCTTTTTGGTAGGAAATGACTGCAAATGTTTTCTTTTTCTCATTCTATGATTCACTTATCAACCCTGTTCATGTCTTCACCATCTTTTGAATTTTATATTCTTAATTTTGATACAATTTCTAGCTCAGTGTACCTAATACAGTAGTAATTTTCATCATACAACATTGAAGAAATAAATCCTTCCACGAAGACAAAATATTAAGTTCCCTTTGGTTATGTTTCCTCTTCCATACAGGAGTGTGTGGGACTTTGTGTATGGTCTCTGTATCAAGATATTAATTCAAACTTCTAAGACAAACCAATCTTTCTCACCAATTGGAGCGAGAAAGGTGTGGTTATAGGAGAGGGAAGCGGAGCGTGTGTGTGTGTGTGTGTGTGTGTGTGTGTGTGTGTGTGTGTGTGTGTGTGTGTGTGTGTGTGTGTGTGTGTGGCACAGGGCGCTCCCACGTTCCTCACTTAGAAGCCGGCATCTTTTTGCATTACTCTTAATTAATCCCCAACTAAATTTCTATTTTAAGCCTCACGTGCTTCAGAAGTACTTGTACTATCAGAGAATACAACAGTCACGAGAGAAAAGGTTTATATAATATGAGCACAGTAGATGGATAGGAATTTATTCAAAACATCTCTTTGTTGAAAAGTGACTGCTATTCTAATCTGATCTACTTTGACATATTCTATTTTTCTTTGCTACAGAAATTTAGTATTGCATACTTCATTTTGAAATCAGTCTTTTATTGGAAACTTTTATAATAACTTAGTATAAAGTTAGAATGTTTTTACTTCTTGGTAGTAATGATATACAATTATAATCAACCTATTTATTTTAGATATGTGTGTACTTTGTGATTGTTTTCACATATATACTTATATTTATAGTTCAAATTTATATGTGCATGTATATTTATGCAAATTATATGCATATGAAATGTGCAAATAAATATATGTAGCAAGTGAAAAAAAAAAGAAATTTCAAACTTGTTCACCTTACCCCCCCATTACCCCCTAAAGCCATTTCTATTGGTCCTTGGCCATTTGCTCTAAATTATTTAATTTCAATAACTCTGTAGGAGGTGGGGTGGGAAGAAGTGCTTCCTATATTATGCACTATGCTAAATTTGCAACAAGCCCCAGCAAGAGAAGGGCCCTGCTACATTTCAGGTAAGTGTAGCAATTCTCCCAGGTAGTGCGGGTTACTAACATTTGATTTTAAGTGCCACAGATTACCTCTGAATTAGATAATGAATTTAGTTATTATTTGGCTATTATTATAAAGTTCTTTCCTTTTTTGAAACTTGTGAAAGAACAGCTAGAAAAACACATGAAACTAAATGTATGATATAATCACTAAAGGATCGAACAATCACCCAGAAACTGTGGTTAGTACTGCCATTTCTTCCCAGACACCAATTCTCCCTCCCATTCCAAAGATAACCATCGTCCTGGTATTTATACTTTGAAGACCTATGAATGTGCCCTGAATTAAAATGGTATAGCTTGACCTTTCAGTTATTCATCAATAAATCGATGCACACTGCATATACTTTTGTTTCCTGCATCTTCCCTTTAATAGCATGTTTGTGAGACTCATCTGTGTGGTTTGCAAGGACATTAACTTGTGTTTATATTTGACCAGCTATTTTTACTACTTAAGTACATGTGAGGGCTATCATTTTCTTGAGCAGGAAAGACAAGGCAATAAATATTGTGCATTTTTTTACTTCGTTGTCTTTCTTTGATGTTTAAATTCAGACATGCAATCTATCTGAAAACAGCCACCAAATCGAGAAGTAAATAGACCATGAGATACTCACTAATGACATTGGCTTGTCCGGTGAATATGGTGTACTGGAGCTCATAGGAGACCACACTGAATTCATCATCGGATGTCCAGTGGACAGTGATGGTGTCATATGAAGCTGTGCAGAGCTCTTCTCTAATTGTGGGAGGGTTAGGAGCTGTGAGATCAAAAATGCTCATTAGTACAATAGCACATACCCCTGAGATAATATGTCTGAGAAGATGTTTGATTGTTAAAGCCAAGCTTCTCTAAATAGCAAAGTCCATTAGGACTACTAGCCTAGAAATGACGTGAATCTAATCAACATTTAGTTGGTTGGTAACTGCTTTTGCTTTTCAAAAGGAAGTATGGCTAGAGCCAGCTTGTAGGGCTTTATTTCAGTCCATCAGAAGAAGGTTAGAAGATAAGCAAAGAATGGTCTCTTGTGCATGAAAGTAAGGAAGATGAATTTTTACATTTTGTTCACTCCAGGGGGTGGCAAACTTAAAAGGGCTGGATGGTAAATGCTTTAGGCTTTGTGGGCCACACAGTTGCTATTGCAATCACTTTGCACTGCCATTGTGGCACAACAGCAGCTGTAGCCAATTTGTATGCAAATGGGTGTGGCCAGATTCCAAATAAAACTTTATTTACAAAAATAGGTGAATTGCTGGATTTGGTCTATGGTGGGCCAGTTCCTGATCTACATCAAAACATTTGTTTCTAGAGTTAGGTACCCAACATTAACAATGCCAGTATTTGTTATCATACAGCAAGTCAGGTAAATAGTGGATTATTCTTCATTAGATGTTCTGATGCCATTAAAGTTATTATAGCGATATTTCTTCTATCTCAGTTTATAGGTGATATTTCAAAGTAAGACCATGATTAATAATCATATCTGCCTGGCGCCAGTGATTCTCATCTATAATTCTGCTACTCAGGAAGCTGAGGTCTTCGGACCTCAGTTCAAAGCCAGGCCAGGCAGGAAAGTCCATGAGACTCTTATCTCTAATTAACCACCAGAAAACTGAAACTAGAGCTGTGGCTCAAAGTGGTAGAGCACTAGCCTTGAGTAAAAAAGCTCAGGGACAGTGCCCAGGCTCTGAGCTCCAGTCCCACGACCGACAAAAAAATTCATATCTAAGAAATATATTTTTGTTCTCTAAAGAAGTCATGAGTCCTTGGCATGTGTTTCACTATATCATGAGAGAAGGCTGCTGTTTTATTTCTTTGACATATTTTGTACAGAGAAGTCTAAATCCTACCAAAACAATGATTTTTAAAAATGACTCCTACTGGATTGATTTCAGTAACTGGTTTTATGAGAAGAGTGTGTGAGCAAGGAAAAGATTAAGCAATAAGAGTTCTGTGTTGGCAAGAATTTTTAGAGCAGAGGTTGGCAAACTATGGCTGTGGGCCCAAGTTTGGCCCATTGCCTGTTTTTGCAAATAAAGTTTTATTGGAACACAGCCAGGCTTATTCAGTTACGTATTGTCTGTGGCTGCTTTCTGCGTAATAGTGAAGTTGAGTAGTTGTGTGACCATATGGCCTAAAAAGCCTAACTCATCTGCCACCTGGCCTTTTCAGTCAAAGTTCACTGACCTGTGGTTTAGAAAACGGATCCAGGGTCTGTCTTTCTCCTCTCCTCTCCTGTATGCTAGAACTGAACTTGGAAAAGAAACATGTTTGCATTTGCAGATTCAGAGCAATCTTTCCTTAACACGATTGCCCACTTCTGCTCTAAATACTGATTAGAATTAAGGAATCACAAGTTCAAAGAAGAGGGAAAATGTATGGAAATGGCAAACTTAAAACTGGGTTGTTTTGGTAATCTCCACTTTGCCCTCTGAAACTATATCTAGGACAAATATCATGAACAGTTAAGTCTGGTGAATTAAGTCAATGAGGTTTGCTTTGCTGTTTAAATCTACAACCATATGGGGTACCTACAATGTGACAGCCATGGCCTGAAAATCTAGTTTCCCACTGAGAAAGAAGGGTGCGAGCTGGGGATACAGAGCAGTGCCAAGTACTTGCCTAGTGTGTATGAGGCCCAGAGTTCGAGCCTCAGCATAGAAAAAGGATGAAACAAAGAAAGGCTCTATGGAACCATTAGAGCATTCTTCCCAAATTATGTATTTGTACATCTGTCTCTGAAGTATTAGTATCATGTGGTGTGACTCGAATATGCCTGAATCAGCAATACCAATCAGGACATGCATTCTATGGAGGCCCAGCTGTGTAGTAAAATATGCTTCCTGTTCCCCGTGTGGTCTCTGTTTGTGTGGGATCACCCCTACAGAGATTGCTGAAGAAATGCTCCTTCACAATTTAAATAGTTTATTGAATTATTTCCCCATCTACTATTATAGAAAGATTGGGTCCTTTCTCCATTCCAACATACGATTAAATATGAGGAAAACGTTAAGTTCCAAAGAGGCCAGTAGCTGGGGGACACATGGCAGTAGCCACAATCAGGAAGGAAATGTCACCTCTACGGGTTATTAACTTGACATACCACTTAGAGGCATGTCATGGAGAAAAAAAGGCTTATTTTCACAGCCAGGCAGGCTAACCCTGTTTTGATTGTAAACCCAATGGGTTTGTGCTGAAAAGTCAATATCTAATTTACTGCAAATGAGAACAGCAGCACACTGCCAATTTCAATATGCACAGAATTTGTACCAGAACTGCTATTTTCTTGCCTTCATGACAAACACTACATGAGGAATGGTGGGCTAATACTCTACAAACACTTCATTTCCTGCTTATAAATGTCTGATAAACTATTTGGACTTGGCAGTACCAACCAAGCATCCCATGTTATGGCCAGGATTGATGTTATGTCTAGAAAAGGACTGACTGTGTTTAGGGTTGACAGATCAGAAGGCATAATACCAGGTCCTCCATATGGCCTTTACCGGGCGTAAACAGCCATCGAGATGATATATGGCACGCAAGCGGCGGTGAACATTACTGTTGCAATTTCCCTTTAAGTCAATCTCTCACATAGTACAGCACTCACAATGGGGAACAGTTTTTAAGTACTATTAAATAATTAGTAGAGAATGAGTAGAACACATTCTTGGCATTGCTTTGGGGCATCATGCCCATGTGTCCAGGTAAACAGTCACTTTGCCAGTCTTCTCTGACCTAGAGAATGCCCTTGTGATATGGATCTGATCCAAGAAACATGTGCTAATCTTCTCTGTATTGTTCCGATTTTAGTATATGTCCCATTGAAGTGAGCATAGGGGATATATGTCGAAGTTTGCTAGGTGGGTCTTCGGAGCATGATTTTTGGCTTTCAAATAAAAAATAAAAAACTTGGCTGGCAGAACATATGTTCTATCAATTCTCCTCCTGGTCCTGTTCTTTTTGCTTAGAACTTGGAGGTTGAATAGTCCTGGTATAATCGTGGTAAAATAAAGACAATTCACCAGGGATGGCTGGCCAGAAGAAGACAAAGAGCCTAGGGTAGGAAGTCAGCATTGAACCACCGTTCATGTCTTGACAGCATGCCACTGTTTTGTTTCTGTGATGCAAATATTCCTTGATAGGATTGGTTACTGCCAGTTAAATTTCCTTTTGCTTACAACCAAATTCACTCCAAAGAATACTAGGGGAAAAGGCAAAATTTCAATAGAATGCCACAATGAAAAACAGCACTGTCGAACACAGCACCTATGAGCTACATAGGATTCTTTAAGTTTCAATTAAATTTAGAGTTAAACAAAAGAAAAAATTCACTAGCTATATACTTTCAATAGCCCTATGGTACAAGTGGTTCATATGTCAGATATTGTAGATATATAACATATCTATCGTTGTAGAAAGTTGTACTGAATGGTTCTAGTTTAAATCTCAAAAATTAAAAAGCTAAAGGAAAGATGGGCATGGGTAGGAGATGGCCAAGCATACATGAGGCCCTGAGTTCAAATCCCAATGCTGCCAAAAGTTGGAAGAATGGCACTGTATTCATAAATATATGATACCAAGTTTGGTTTGTTACTGTCAATACTTTTTGAATTGTCTTATGTGCTCCTTAACAGGAACAGTATATTAGACTGGAAGAATTACAAAAGATAAGAATTTGGGGGTATAAGTTGCTATTCTTTTTCTTTTCCTCTTTTTTTCTTTTGCCAGTCCTGGGGCAAAAAAACCGGACCTGTGAACTGTACCTGAGCTTCTTTTACTCAAGGTTCGCGCTCTACCATTTGAGCAACAGCTCCACTTCTGGCTTTTTATTTTTATTTATTTATTTATTTTGCCAGTCCTGGGCCTTGGACTCAGGTCCTGAACACTGTCCCTAGCTTCCTTTTGCTCAAGGCTAGCACTCTGCCACTTGAGCCACAGCGCCACTTCTGGCCATTTTCTATATATGTGGTGCTGGGGAATCGAACCCAGGGCTTCATGTATACGAGGCAAGCTCTCTTGCCACTAGGCCATATCCCCAGCCCTCACTTCTGGCTTTTTATAGGATAATGTATTGGAGATAAGAGTCTCACCAACTTTCTTGCCCAGGCTGCTTTCTAACTGTGATCCTCAGATCTCAGCTTCCCGAGCAGCTAGGATTACAGGCCTGAGCCACTGGTGCTTGGTAGCAACTTTTTAACGATTAAGACTCTTTATTCTCTGGTTCACAATACAGTCTTGGGCCATGTAATTTCAGTAAAAAAAAATAAACAGAAGTTGTTAGTGGGAATATTATATAGTATTGCAAAATCAAAAGCTCATACTTTTGGATTTCAGGGAATAATTGACCTGGAGGCAAACTATTTATATCACTGAGTGGAAACAATGCTACAGATAACATAAAAGACAATACCTGTAAGATAATCCAGACATTCTAGCAATTTCTTCTCTCGGGAAAAATCTAAGGCAAAGGTGTCAAATGTGTCATTGAGGTTGATTTCAGGAATAAGGACCTGAGAAGATGCAGTTGCCATGGAGACTCTACAAGTGAAACAAACAACTTTTTAGAAATATCATCTAGGAACACAATGCAAATGAATACAAACTTATACTAAAGAAGGGCAAAAGTCTGGGAAAAACAACAGGGTATACTCCACCCCCTTCCTTTTGACGGGAGGAAAAAAAGGCCTACAGAGGCAAAAGAATATTCATATTTCATGTTGCTGTGCATTTAAGAGCTGAGCCCCATCACATCGAACCCAGCAAGAAGCAAATAGCTCCAGGCATTCCTTCACACATCTGTCTGGGAAATGGTTTGTTCCTTTCAGACTCACCACTACTCTACTTCAAAGGGGATTCTCCCAAATTTCAAACTCCATAAAAGGCAAAACGCAGATTAAAAGAGAATGTTTCCAGATATTGGATTAGTTTAATCAATTACTAGCCTTTCTCTAAAATAAACATTAAAAAGAAGTTTTTTTCTGGCTTGTTTACAGTCTCCTTGTATTCTTTTTTTTGTTTTGAGGTTTGGTTTTTTTTTTGGTACCATATTCCCAGCAGATGCCATGGAAAAATATTCCTGAGCTTTGTCACACAGCTCATCCCTCAGTGGGTGAATTGTTTCTCTTTCCTCATTTAGGTTTTCTGGTTAAAGTTCTCATGTGTAGACTACAAGCCTAGGTATGGTATGCACCAGTCCCTTTGGTGTTCCTAGTTGACTTGGAAATTTCAGTTATTTATAGCAGAATATTTTGAGTGATTCAAAAATGCAAGTGAATTTCCTCAAACTAAGAACGTTGTCACCTAAAGACTACTACTTCTGAGTATAACAAAGGATGCTGCACTTGTAATGTTAAGCTTGGTGTTTTGTTAACTTGCATAAACATTAGGGCACTGGGTCAGTTGTGAAGCTTGAACTCAGGGCCTGGGCCAGCGCTGTCCTTGAATCTCCTTATGCTCAAGCCTAGTGCTCTACCACTTGAGACACAGTGCCACTTCCAGTTTTTGAGTGGTTAACTGAAGAGTCTCACAGGAACTTTTCTGCTTGGGCTGGCTTCAAACCATGATCCTCAGATTTCGGCCTCCTGAGTAGTTAGGACTACAGGTATGAGCCACTGGTGCCCAGCAAACACTCAACATTGAAATGATTTATCTTTAAATGTATTACTGATTTTCTAAAATCAGTATATCCACAACCACAAAGCCATAGAGCTAGCTGGCCGAGCCTAGAAGAGTTTTAGACCTAGCAAGATTGCACTTAATCTGCAAAAACTTCAGCTCATACTGATAGTTACTATTAAATGACATTCTAAAAATGGAAAAAAGCCTGATTTCCTACCTCCTTTCTTCTGCCTAAGTCCTTAGGGCCTAGGCACTATCCATGAGTTTTTGGCGCTACTATTTAAACCATAGCTCCACTTCAAGCTTTTTAAACATTTTGCTGCAGTTCCTGGGTCCTGGGCACTGTCCCTGCGGTTTTTTGCTCAAGGTTAGCACAATACCACTGAAGCCACAGCTCCACTTCTGTTTTTGTTTTGTAGTCTAGTGGAGATAAGAGTCTGACAGACTTTCCTGCCTAGGCTGGCTTCAAACCAAGATACTCAGATCTCAGCCTCCTCAGTCGTTAGGATTATAGATGTGAGCCACTGGTACCTGGATAACTTTAGATTCTTTCCAAGTAGCGCATCAACTTGCTTATGCCTGGATTTAGCAAATACTTTTGCTCACTTAACATGTCATAAAGTTGCCTACACAATCAGAAGAAAGACCTATATGTAATTGTACTTCAGAATATAGTGTGCTGTACATTAAATTTGCAGTTACCTAGTAAATGGAAAAGGAGAGAAATAGCATTTGTTGCATATTAACCATGTGACAAGAACTGTTCTAACATTTTCTAACATCTCTTATGATTATATTAGATAGAAACAACTGGTCTTACTTATACACTCATTTATTCACTCACTCATTCCTTCCTGTCGGGAAGCTAGTGCTGTGTTCAGGCTGTAATAATGAACTAAGATGACTCAGATTCCTGCCTCTTTGGAACTTGACTAGTGTTAATTGTCCATAATTACTAAGTAATTAGTTCTAAGCCAATAATGGTTGGTTCCAGAGAATTGAGGTGTTCTCTCTCTCTCTCTCTCTCTCTCTCTCTCTCTCTCTCCCTCTCTCTCCCTCTCAGTTTTTTGATGTTTCTGAGTGGATTTTTTTCAGTTTTGATTCAGCTTATAGGAGAACATACTCATTTTAACGGATTTAATGACGTGCAACATTGATCTAAGTCTCACTTCAGGAATCCATGCAGGATTTAAAGTCTGCTCTGGTGTTCGTACTTCAATAGAAGAATAAAGACTGTTTGAAAATATATAAGGGCCAAAACCTAGGAAAGACGCAATAGGACTGAATTGGGAAGCCATGACCTAGAGAAGCACATTAAGTGATGGGTTAAGGAAGAGAAGCAGACAGAGAAAAGCACTGAAGTGAATGTACAAGGAGGGAGTAGATTCACACACTAAAGCATGAAAACATCCAATCAGCCAGGATGTATATTGTCTATGATATTTATGACCTGCTCTGAGGATTATGCAACAATCTTATTACAATAGAGCAAGCTATTATAAGCCCATTTTCCAAGTGGAAAATCAGTCAGAGAATCACATTTTAAAAGTGGCAGTTGAGATTTGAACTCAAATCACTCAACATCTTGTCCCAGCCCAGTGGCCTTTTACTGGAGTGCTGGAGTTACTGGAGAAGGAGAAAGGTAGAGAAATTACCCCCCAAAGACTGATAAGTACCAGACTGGGCATTGTACTCACAAACTGACACATTGAATGGAAACCACGCTCCACAGCCACTTCAAGATAATAATAAACTAAGGGAAAGGTAGAGAGGGAATTTCACATACAAAGGTACAAGGACTTTAGCCATTTTTATAGGCACCATATATTCATATGATAGAAGTATACTTTTTCTGGAAAGACATTAAAGACATTTTTATTTTTAACAAGATTGGCTTATTACAAAAATTGGACCAGATAGGACCCACCACATCTTTGGGCAATCACATGTGCACAATTTGTGAGAGGCCCAATTTCTTTCCCATCTGCTAGATGAGAATTTATTCATTTGTCCTGCTGTTGTATTTATGGGGTCTGCACATGAATGCTAAGTCCTAGGAGCTGCCTCATCCGGACATGGATCCCAGTTGGGAACCCTGGCCTTAGTTGCAATTACCATTTGGGTCTAGTGGAAACCACTGGCATATAAGTTTAATACTGGGATGGATATGGAGCAACTGGACATGATCCAGATGCAAGCAGAGCAAACAATTAAGCACTTGGAACCTAGGAGTCACAAGCAAAGAAACTGGTATCTCTTAGAATTGGGAGGAAAGCATTTTTAAAGACATAAAAGTGATGCAGGCCAGCTGTTACTTGTGACCCTTAGGAGAGATAGGTATGTAACCAGCTGCATAAGGCATATTTCTCAACGATAAGAAAATGACACAAAGAAGCTGGCTGGCCAGTAGTTATACACCAGAGTTATGAAAATACGGTATACCACATTCTTAAAGACACATGAATGGAAATGTCACTGCTCATCTCTAAATGATACTTTGAGAATTAGCACAGTGTTCAACTCAAGCAAGCACTCAATAAATTTAAGTTTTCTTTCGTTCTCTATGAAGAAACTCAAGTCCTTAGGTGGTAAAGCTCCTAGGCTGTAGGTTTACAAAGCACGCCCGGAAGCCTGGAAATGGCTTTCCAGGCACATAGCCACACCCATTTATTCCCATATTTATCTATGCTTGTTGCAGAGCTCTGCAGGCAGGGTTCAATAGTTATGACCGAGATCTTCTAATCTACAAAGCCAAACATACTTAGTTTGATCCTTTGCAAGAGACTGTGCAAGATCCAAGCACTGGTGGCTCATGTCTGTCATCCTAGCTGAGGAGGCTAGGATGTCTGTCATCTCAGGAGGCTGAGATCTGAGGACTGCAGTTCAAGGACAGCCAGAGCAGGGAAGTCTGTGAGACTCATCTCCAACTGAACACCAAAAAATGGGAAGTAGAGCTGTGGAGCAAAGTGACACAGCACTACCCTTGAGCAAAGAGTTCAGAGAAAGCACCTGAGTTCAAGCCCCACAACTGACAAAAAGATAAAGATAGTTTGCCAGAGGGAATGAGGCCTTTTAATGATAAAATTCGATTCTTGCTTTGCCTAAAAGATGTTTGACTGTGAAAGTTGAAATGAATGAAGTCAAGGCCAAGGGCATTGCTCAGAGCTGTCATTCATGTGGAGTTGTTTGCACCCAGCCCAAATAGTGCTTCTCTTTGGATCCACTAGTGGTCTTACAGGTATTTGCGCCTGTAGAGTCAAGTAATTTTTAGGCTAACGAGGCAGATGTAATGGGAGAACATTCATTCTTGCCAGTATTACCACTGGGCTGACCGATAATAACAACTTTTTATAGTCTTCCCACCACTGGAAGAGGGTATTTTTTATTATCCCCAAGTATTTATGTAAAGGCATTTCACTTCAACATGTCAGTTTGTGAGTGTGATGCTTCCTGATCAACATCATTCTCCTTCATCTCTCCGTAACCCTACCTATCCCCTCAGTCTTGCTAGTTCAATTTTTTCACATCTGTACATTGCATATGATTACATTTGCCAAGCCTTAGAGGATATCTTAAGAAGAAGACACTAGAAGGTTGATGGTTTGGCCCTTTCTCTCCCAACATGAGTCAACCTTGATCTTTTCAGGTGAAGCCAGGCTTCTTAATCTGCACAAATGGGCTTTACAGAGAACACCACCTGCACCGACTGTTGTTTTCAGACAGAAGAAGCCTAGCATGGAAGATACGATTCCCTTTTGTCTGTTTTGCTTCCACTTGGATTCTATGTTCCAAGTGTGTGTGATAAGATCAGGTGTGAAGGACACAATAAAAGTTGTTTCTATGCTATCACACACAGGTTGATATTTTATTCTTTCTAACTGGTGGGCTGTACGTCCAAAGGCCTTGAACTCTAGACTGTTACTGAAAGGGCTCTGACATGTCAAAGGGAAGCATCTTTAAGTTGGAACAAAACCAGTTCAGTTTCCATTCTCTCTGGTTCTCAGCCCTTGACAATGAAAACAAAAGCCTAGTGAGAGCAGGGCCAACTCGTGATGTCCCAGATACAAGTGACCCAGTGCCCAGCTCGGAGCTTCCCCACGATGGCACCGGCACTCACCTCTCAGTGATATTCTTCGCAGTCTGCAGGAAGCGGGCATGATCATTCTCCTTCAGAGAGTGTTCTGCTTGGGAGATGAGGGATGCGGAGCGCTCAATGCACTGCTTGCAGTTTGCAATCTGCTGAGCCAGTTTGCGAAGCCTCATCACCTGGAGCAAAAAGAGACGCGGAGGCACGTGGGTGGGAGGCACCAAGAAGCGCTGACTACGCAGGTGGCACTGTCTTGGGGAGAAAAGGCATTGGACTGGATGGACCCTTCTGACGTGTACATTCTGTTGTCCATATGCTGCCTTTCCATCCCAGTTCAGAAAGTAAACACAAAGAGAGGTGGAAACTTGGAAAGCCCCATTGTGGGACTTGACCCTTAGATATACTTTATCTCCTTGGAGGAGAGCTGCTAATTTGTTTTATGAGGAAACATTGAATCGCTAATTGCTTCCCTGTTGATGGGGGGGAGGTGTTGCCTGGTGGCGAGTACAAAAGGGTCACCGCAGCTCTTCCTCCACTCTTCCACATAATTATCCTAGGGCCACAGGGAACCCTGGAACTTGCTTCATCTTAGACTTTCAGCTGCACCATCCAGAAAAAAAAGCATTTCTAGAGGTGCAAAGATGAAGCTTAAGTAAAAACCATTTTCCAAAAAGTTCTGTGTAATCCATGTAGTAAAACTGTGATGTAAAAGCATTAGGTATTGCTACTTCCCACACTAAAACTCATGTGTGAAATTAACAGAAAGGGAGCCTTTTTCCCCCACTGATTAATATTTTTCCTGTTGAGCAGAGGAGAGAAAGCCAAAAAAAGCACAGCTGGGCCATTTCCCCTTGCTAGGAACGTCATTTCCAGGCACTTTGTGCTTACTTGATAACTAAGAACTATTTTGATAAGCATTTCCCAGTTGGGATAAAACACATATTTGCTTTGTAATCTCCATTCCGATTCCTGACTCTGTCTTACTTGAAAATGACCCTCAAATGTAATGGACCATAACCTCTCAGGCAGGCCAAGATGAAGTCCAAGGTAACCGACTTGATCGTCGCTTTGGTATATGAAATGTGCTATGAGCTGAAGCCTTCCGGCCAGGAACCAAGTTAAAATTAGACTGCTAATTGGAATCGCCCTGCACCTACTGCCCCCATCTACACACTTGGGATGGTTTTGGCTGGCTTTATGATAATTCTGGAATGGAAAATAGCCTTGGGTGAAAGGGTAGGGAGGAGGCCGGTTAATCTGTCTTACAGACAAGGCTGGCTGGCTCAGGCTCCCTCCAGAATTCCTGCTAAGTCCAAGAAATTCCGGCTTTCGCCAAGTCATCATTATCATCCCTGAACAACACTAATAGAAGAAAAGGAAGGAAGGAGATGTCAGAACCGGAGGCTTCTAAAGAACGTCCAATTCCAAGTATGTACTACAGCAAACAAAGGAAATTAATGTGCAATTAATGAGGTAGGCACAAGAGTGCAAGCAGGTGAGAAAAAGTCCTAAAAGTGAAGGGCCAGAAAAAGAAATGTTAAAAACTTGGGGCAAACAGTATCTGTTCTCAAGCGTGGTAAAAGACTTCACTCAGTATAATTGTGGTGCCTGTCCTCTGGGGTTAACTGTGTACCTTGCTTGAGTGAAATAACACTTATTTTACACCGAATAGAACTGAACTTTTGGCATCATTATATCCAGAGGCGAGGCCAAGGAAGCCATCCAGTCCAATTCAGGATATTAGAATACATCCATTAGAAACTGTCGGAGGAAGGGAAAATTCCAGAAGAAAAAATAACTTTGAAGGCCCTAGTACAACTGAATGGAATATTTAAGCACAACATAAAGAATAATTTAAATTGCATGGAAAATGTGAAGATGTTTAATACAATTTTAACAAAAAAAAATAATGTTAGATTATTCCTTCAGAAAACTTTCAGACCGCTGGGTGCAAGTGGCTCATATTTAGAATCCTAGCTATGCAAGAGGCTAAGATCTGGAGAATGGAGGTTTGAAGGCAGCCCAAGCAGAGAAATCTACAGGAGTCCATCTCCAAAAGAATCAGCAAAAAGCCAGGCTGGAGGCATGGCTCAGGTGGTAGAGGGCCACCCTAAGAATCCCGAGGCCCTGAATTTAAACCTAGTATCTCTAAAATAATTTTCAGGTCAATCATTTCCCATGGGGATATATCTAGTAGGGACTATACAGATTACAAATGTGACAATGACCATACATTCCAGTTTTGTTTTCTATTATACGGAAAGCTCAACGTGATTAAAAAAAAAAAAAAAGGAAAAGGGAAGAAAAGCAGTAACGGATGCATAAATTGAAATGAGACAAAATAAGAACCTTTGGTGAAAATATCAAAATGTTCTAGAGAAAACAATCCAGACCATGATTTTAACTCTCAGTTTGTGTACAATCCTATCTGATAGGCTGCACTGGAGTTTTTAAAAAATGATGTGCAGAATCAGCAGGGGGGGAAAGGAGTAAAGAAGACTAAAAGAGGGAGTGAGCTTGACTGTACTGTAGTACATCACATGCATGTATTGGAATGTCACAGGAACCCTCTCTTGTATAACTAATGTATGCTAATAAAACAATCTTAGAGAGTAAATCAGTGGGAAACCTTTTTAAAGAAAAACTGTACATGTCTGGGCACATCCTCCAACGTTCTAGTAAAGAATCAGTAATTGGCAGAACAGCAGGAATTTGCATTTTAACAAGCAATAAATATTTTTAACCTGCAGGTGATGAATCATTACTTTGGTCAGGACCAGCGTGTAAAAAACCAATGTAACCTAATCTTTGAGTTCAAACTCAACGGACATCTGTCCTGCTTTATTGTCATTCAGATTCTGCTATGTCTTTATGGAGTTCAGGTAGGGCCAAACTCAGGTTCCAAATTTCTTTTGTGTTTCCCTTTAAGTTACCTACCTACACAGTAATCTTCAAAACTACTAATTTGTGCATTTTTAAAAATTTCATTCTTTCTTTCATAGTCTCTCTCTTTTTTCCCTCGTTTAAAATCAAAGTTATTTCTTTGAACATCTTAAGACTATTTCTTTAGAAGTCATTTTCATATTCTCCCACAAAACAAATCTCATTTGGGATGAGAGAATGTTGTCTGTTGACTTGATTGGCCATACTTGTAGACATTTAAGACTCATTGCTTTGGAACTGAGCTGAGTGTCTCAGTTCCAAGGAGAAGTGAGGGCTGACTGCATCCTCCTGGTCTAATGCTCCCACGCCACAGTAGCTTCAACTGGTTCTTACGGTCACTACTCACGAATCCTATCTTATCTCTGTGTTTCTGGGGCTCTTGTCTTGCAAAATACCAGAGAAGACTATGATATAAGCCTCAACCCAACGATAGATTTGTTCCAGAATCCTGGGCCTAAAGTTTGCTATAAAGATACACCACAGGGCAGAGGAGAGCAAAACACATTTATCAGTCCTTTCAATGAACTAAGAGGTCTTGTAAAGTCCATGGCACTAAGCAATGTACCTAAGTTCTATCTCCCATTCTATCTGGAGCACTTCTAGATCTTTTCCCCAAAAGCTTCAAGAAGATCTAATCATGATTACTGAGGCTAGAGCTGCTTTGACCTCTTCTACACTAAAAGGCAGTAGCTGGAGTCCCTAGACACAGTGGCAGCTTTGCAGTTTTGTCCTCTTTCTGTCCCCATGGAGATAATGATTTCATTTCAGTCCAGCTGTCTCCTATTTACTTTTCCATCTTATCATGTATGCATCGAAGCGTGAACTCCATGTCCACTGTGGCTGACACTGGCCCACTAGCCATGATTCTGATGTAGTCTCATGCTGGGGAGTACTAACTTGGTAGGTGAAAAGAAGTTGTTTGGGCTGGGAACTTGTGGGCTGTTCTGCAGGCTGCATAAGGGGCACTGAAAGATGTCGACACTGTAAGCTCAGGAACCTTGGAGTACATTATCTTCCACATAAAAAGGACATTGCAGATGGAGTTATCTGGAGATAGGGAAGTGGTACTGGGATAGGTGGGTGATTCCAGTACATCCAGAAGAAGAAAAGTTGGTGCCACAGAAATTAGGGGAACAGAGGTGACAGTGATGTGAGCAAGGAGCCATGAGAAAGAAATGCAGGTGGCCTGTCCAAACTCATAAAGGACTTAAGATAACAAGTCTAGCTGTTTCAAAGAACCAAGTTTATGATCATTTGTTACAGCGGCATTAAGGCACTAATATGAATATAGTACAACAAAGCTACAAATAGGAAGATGCCTTCCTTGCTGGTTTTTTTTTTAAGTTTGAGATACAGTACACACCTTCGTGTACATTATAAAAACAATGGACTGTAGATTTAGAATTTGCTAAGAGATTGAATTTCAAACTTTGTCTCCTACAATGAATGTTTGAAGTGAGGGATATATCACGTGACGTGATTTAATTGTTTCATACTGAGGACATAAATCATTAAGATCACTTTGGATGACACAATACACACAACTGTAATTTGTCACTTTATACTTACAAGTAAAAATTTAGGCATCAGTGGCTCATGCTTGTAATCCTAGCTCCTTGGGTGGCTGAGATCTGAGGATTGTGGTTCAAAGTCAGCCTGGGCAGGAAAGTCTGTGAGACTCTTTATCTCTAACCACAAAAGGTCAGAAGTGGTGCTGTGGCTCAAGTGGTACAGCGGTAGCATTGAGCACAAAAGCTTAGGGGTAGCACCAGGCCCTAAGTTCAAGGCTCAGGGCTGGCACACATAAAAACATTAAAAAATTTAGAAATGAAAGAAAGCCAGGCACTGGTGGCTACCCCTCTAATCCTAGCTACTCAGATCTGAGGATCATGGCTCAAAGCCAACCCAGAGCATAAAGCTCCACCAGAGAGCTTGTCTCCAATTACCCACAAAAAGCCAGAAGTAGAGCTGTGGTTCAAGTTGTAGAGCACTACTAACCTTGAGTACAAAAGTTATGGGATAGTGCCCAGGCCGAGTTCAAGCCCCAGGACCAGCAGGAAAAATTGCTGTGGGTTAAATATGGTTTGTCTCCATTAAAACTTATATTGAGACTTGGTCCCAAGTGTGATAGTGTTGACAAGTGGTGGGGCCTTTAAAGGCATTTTGAGTCATGGTTACTCCACTCAAAAAAGTAGATTCAATATGGGGGGATTAGGTAGTTACCCAAAAACAGGTTGTAAGGAAGTCTACCCAAGTCCTTGCCTTCCTTTGCACATGCCATGTCTCCTTCCGCTTCTCAGTCATATTATAACATCATGAGGGCCCCTTATCAGATGTGGGTACCAGACTACCAGAACCATTAAGACAAATGAACCTCTTTTTCTTTATATGTTGTCAAATATCAGATGTTCTGTGATAGCAACACAAAATGGACTAAGACAAAGACTTGAGAGGAAACTAGGGAAATTATAGAAAGAGAGAACGTGTAATACTACCAAAGTCACTGAAGTACACGGGACTAGGTTTCTTCCAGGTGGAGAATGGGAAATCTCCCTTAAGAATCATACCTTTCCTTCTTTGATCTTGGTTCCAATAATTTGCCGTCTTTGCTGAATGATCTCAATGAGAAGATCACACTCTTCTGTCAATTTGGCTTCTTGACGTGATGCATTAACCTAGAGAATTAATGAAGTATGTTAATTTAGCCTTTGTTTTCAGGTAACTGCTATTTTTAATGTATACTAATATGCTTCAAATAATCTCTACACATACATATTTGGCAATACTGAGGCTTGAACTCAGGGCCTCACACCTTCTAAATAGGTGTCCTACTACTTAAGACATACCCCAACCCTTTTAGTTTTAGTTTTCATACAGGGTCTCAAAATTTTCCCAGGACAAGCCTCTGACCATGGTCTTTCCACTTCTGCCTCCCATATAGCTCGGAGTACAAATGTATGCCACCACACACAAGTTTGTTGTTAGTTGAGATGGGGCCTCGGCAACATTTTGCCTAGGCTAGCCTTGAACCAAGATATTCCCCATCTCTACACTCACAAGTAGCCAGAATTTCAGTTACATGCCCGGCTCTAAAAGGTTTCTGTTGGTGGTGGTGGTAGTGGTCATGGGGCTTGAGTTCAGGGCCTAAGTCTCTGAGGTTTTTCATTCAAGGCTAGCCCTCTACCACTTTAAGCCACAGCACCACTTCTGGATTAATGGTAGTTAATTGGAGAGAAGAGTCTCACGGACTTTCCTGCCCAGGCCGACTTTGAATCATGATCTTCAGATCTCACTCTCTTGTGTAGTGAGGATTACAGGCATGAGCCACTAGTGCATAGCTAAAAGTATTTTTTAAAACATCAACCCTTCTTCCTATTTCCCATCCTTAGAAACCATTATTAACTAATGACAACCTCAGAACATTTCCTAGGACTAGGAATATGGCCTAGTGGTAAAGTGCTTGCCTCGCATACACGAAGCCCTGGATTCGATACCTCAGCCTCACATATATAGAAAAAGCCAGAAGTGGCACTGTGGCTCAAGTGGTAGGGTGGTAGCCTTGAGCAAAAAGAAGCCAGGGACAGTGCTCAGGCCCTGAGTTCAAGCCCCAAGACTAGCCAAAAAATATATATAAAAAAAGAAAGAACATTTCTAAACACAACAAGCACACTGCAATTGTCAATTAGTTGGAAATAGAAATGGGATTGGTGAGTGAAATAGGTTTGTAATTCTGGCCTTTATGTTTTGAAAAAAAAGTGTTAAGTTTGTCTTGTTAAAAATAGCTAATCTTGTTTTATGGAGAGCATTTACTAATATCTCTTACAGACAATTTCCAAGCTTACATCACATTGATGCAAGTTTTCTTTTAAATATAGCCATTAGTTTCAGATTTACAATGAGATAGCAGAAAACATACAAAAATAATTTTGAGGTTATATTAATCTTATGACATGATTTTAAATTTTACTCTTGGCAACCAGAAAGAGTAAGGTTGTACAAATGAAGGCACTCTTTTCTCCTGCAAGGGTGGATCTATATACAATGGTCTGAACTCGAAAATGTTGAGACTCATTGTATGCAAAGCAGAGTTACAATTAGCTCATTCTTGGCAACTGGGCTGGGGAAGTACTCTGTACGTGCTATTTCCTCTACCACATGACAATATGAAATCTGTATTTGCAAACAGAAAACTCAAAAAGCGCAGCTGTGGGCGAAGAGCATGGTATGCATGAGCTTTATTATTTTAGTGCTGTAAAAGTTGTAATATTGCATAGAATGACACTGGTTATTCTAGCATATGTCTAGGAGGAGAGAAGAGGCTCAGTTCGGAGTTCTCTTGATTTGGGAGTTGAACTGGAGTAATCTGGGTCAAGAGTTCAGGATAACAATGCACTGGTGGTGGCTCAGAGAAAGCAAATATTTAAATTTTGTTCCCAGTGGTCCTCAGCTATCATGGAGGGATTACACAAGATATCCTATTTGGCAGATGATGGTCATGGCCATTTGTAGCTATGATGACATCATGTCTTATGTTATTAATACACAGAGGTTATTTGCTAAATGGCTGTCTGAACAACAAAATGGCAAATGAGTTGACTGACAAGTGTAGAATGTATGTAGAACTCCAAGTAATGCCACGAAAAGTACAGGTGTGGCTCAAGGGGCAGAGTGCCAGCCTACTGAGAATGTCAAGTGAAAGTCCAACGCCCCGAATTCAAGCCTCAATATTAGCACATGCGCGCATTTGCATCAGACTAATGCTTCAAGGAAGATAATCGCCGTACTCAATAATTGTTCTCCTACTGTTACTATTATGTGATCACTTTTAGCAACTCTTGAGATTTCTCCAATGTAGCTATCAAAATATTTGAAACTTACTATCTTTCTTGGTGACCATGAAATAAATTTAATGAGGGTAATATTGATAACATGAATACATGGGAGAAATTTCTGAACTGTACTACTGATACTTATGGAATGTACCACAAAGATTCTTTGACCAAATTTTAGTCAGGCTCCTTAACATTCTCCCAGGCTCAACTATGTATATTCTTGTATACGCCACTTGTAGCATGAACCCTGCAAGCTGCTCTAGCTGGAATCTCTTTGCCAGTCCTGGGGCTTGGACTCAGGCCCTGCTCACTGTCCCTGGCTTCTTTTTGCACAAGACTAGCACTCTACCTCTTGAGCCACAGTGCTACTTCTGGCTTTTTCTGTGCATGTGGCGCTGAGGAATCGAACCCAGGGCTTCATGCATGCTAGGCAAACAGTCTACCACTAAGCCACCTTCCCAGTCTTCAATAACTAATCTTAACGGTATATGCTCATTGGAGTCTGTCAGCAGGAGTCCTGTTAGGTTAGCTAGAATATCCCCTTATCCCTTTTTTCCTGGTCCTGGGCTTGAACTCAAGGTCTCATGCTCTTGGTTAGCTTTACCACTCAAGGCTGGCACTCTACCATGGGAGCCACCCCTCCACTTCTGGCTTTTTGCTGGTTAATTGGAGACAAGAGTCTCTCAGGTTTGTCTGCCCAGGATGGCTTTGAACTTATGATCCTTAGCTCTCAGCTTCCTGGGAAGGGATTTCAGGCATGATCAACCAATGCCCATCTCTTGATTTTTCCCTCTTAAGATTCATTCTATTCTAAAAACAAAAATCACATAGAGTTACTCTGTGGTAGGAAAAGTTTCCTAGTTGCCTTTCAAATATGAGGTTCAATTTAGTTCAAATTTTTACTATTTGCTTTTTAGATTGGATAGGTTGACCTCATTTTTAAAAAGTGGACTTAACTCTACTTTGTTGAGGCAAATATGCTCCAGGAAACATGACACCACAATCACCATTACCTCAAAACAGAAATTCTCAGAAATTTGGGAACTTGATCCATTAATTTTAGATCAAGTATTTTCCCTAGATCTTTCAAGGAAAACAGACTGAACTTTTCTTTGAAACCAGAAAAGTTGAATCTCCTTTTCTACTTTGATGAGCGTCCAATTTTTTGTTAACTCTACCATTATTATATCCCTAAAGGTACAATAAGTTGAATATTATCCTGTATTACAAAAACTTCACGGCACTACAATGAAATTTTTCACAGTTTTGATGTTTCACACGTTCCTTTACAATGTTAATGATCTGATTGGATTCCATTTCTTATATAAGCCATTAATTCAAACCTAGTAGAATTTTCTTGGTTTATTTCTTGCAATATATTCAGGTGTTTCAGGTTCTTGGGATTGGTTTGGAAGGTTGCAGCTCTCTTCATTTTGGATTCACAACTTTGGAATCAGAAATCAAATTGTAAAGATAGAAATGCTGACTAGGGCCAATCTAAGGATGCATAAAATACTCCTTCAATCTGCACTTCCAAGTTTGTGTTACTCATCTCTTCCTTAGTGCCTAGATTAAAGGCAGCAGTGGACAGGAATAAGTAGGAATAATGCCTCGCCACAGGTGACTACTGTATCCCAGCTGAGGGGTAATGGGCCTTCCTTCAGAGCCTTTGACTCCTCAGGACAAAATACAGCTGAAACTTGATCCCTGTCCCATGTCAGCGGCCTCCTGGCTACTGTTCCGTCAAGTATAGGGATGAACATTATTATCACATCAGCCCCACATTCTGACACTCAGTTGCTGTTGCCTTGCTCCTCCGGGGCCTTTGCCATGTGCTCAGCACGCACCCATTCTCCATCCTATGAACAGCTTCCTTTCTCCTGAAATGCACCAGCATCTCCTCATGGGTACCTTTTATTCCTTAGTACCAGTTTCATCTCTTTGCACATACTCTAAGTTAATTCCACTCAAGGTAGAATCAGTCTCCATTCTTTCTCAACGGAGAATGTATTACATCTTTTAACTGACTAACACATCTGAGGTTAAAATGTCTTAGCCAATCCCACACTAGATCAAATCCTGCCTACTTCTACAAAACACTTCAAACTCTTCTTGGAAAGGGGGGCACTATCATCCAGTCAATCTGACTATCATTCATTTAGTCACTAAAACTATAGCTACTGGGTTTCCACAGTGGATCATTAAGTGTTGCACATAGGGTAGGTGGGTAGAGAGACAAAGTGTCCATTCATAATAATCATAGGAAACAGGATGGTTAAAAAAACCCCACCAAATTAAACTTTCAGACTGTGACAGATATACAAAAGGAGGTTAAAGAGGACAGTCTGTAATCATAGCTATGTGGGAGGCTGAGATCAGGAGGATCATGGTTCAAGGCCATCCCAGACACAGAAGTTCACAAGATTCTCAGTGGAAGAATTGTGGCATGATGGCATACATCTATTATTCAATCTATGGCAAGAAGCACACACACACACACACACACACACAGAGAGAGAGAGAGAGAGAGAGAGAGAGAGAGAGAGAGAGAGAGAGAGAGAGAGAGAGAGAGAGAGAGAGAGAGAGAGAGAGAGAGAGAGCGCACACTAATGCCTAGGCAGGAAGCAAGTTCTAGCCCCGAAACTGGCAGAAAAAAAAAAGGTGATGGTATAAGACATGACTGAGAGAGGGGTCCTTTTTATTGTTACTAAAGACAAGAATAAAAAAGAAGGAGCCAAATGTTGAAGGAAGGTTGGCTGCAGGGTCTCCTGCCTGCACTCAACAAGCTAAACTCCTCACAAGTTCCATCCCTTCCCAAACTCATTATTTACTGATCTGTATGTATAAATTCTCTTCATGCAAAAACTTAAATCTGGTGTCTATAATCCCAAAGTGAGTACTTTGTGCTCATTTGCTTCTATTCACAGATATGCCCAGATCATTAAAACATGGGCACTGCCTTGAGTGTGAACTGCCACACACAGAAAACTCCTGGATGGAGACAACAGGGGAGAGTCATCTTGCTGAAGCACCTACTAGGAGCATGGTTTCATGCTAGTCATTTACTTTGGAGTTTCCTGTGCTGTTTGTAAAATTAAAAAAAAAATCAACTCTATCAGTAGGTGCAGCTTTTAAGGAGTTAAAATTTATATTACTGAGGTGATATAGGTCTGCATCTATAGTCTCTAGGGGCAATAGTTTGGGCTTGGGTATGTCTATGTTCACAAACTTGCTAGCATACAATGCCTGTGAATCACAAGCATCAGTTCTATTTACCTGCTGTCTGATATGTCCGTAATTGCCTGAAGTATTTTGGGAGGAGGAAGGGTAGACTTAGAAGGGAAATTACATAAGGAAGGCACAACAGAAGTGTTCCCTGTAGGGCGTTGCTGACCCAATTCCTGCTATTCCTCGGATAATTTTACGGCTTCTCGCACCATAACATTGTGATCTTTCACAGTGTGAATGAAATGAGAAAGCGAAATAATGAAGTGGACACAGAAGGGAGCACTCAGGCCTGGCCCTCGGAGCCCACAGATCCAATCCAACGCTAAAGGATGCTCTGCTCTATCAATGGTTATATTGGACACCAAGTGTCAGTCCCACTGTTTACCCCCCTTTCTAGAAATGTAGTTACATATAATTAGTTAATAATGCCATAAATAGGCCCGCTGTTAAGTTTTATGGTGTAATAGTGTAACAGGATTTGGAAGGTGTGAGGTAAAGAGGGCACTTTTTTCCTTGTCAAATATGTATAAACATTAGAGGGATTTAATTACATAGGCACACTAAAAATTGGACTATGTGTCTGTGAAATGTTCTTTAGCAGCCAAAGGTTTCTAAGTACAATTTCCAACAACTTGCTCTTTTGACATAGATTCAATTGCAAAATGAGAAGTTCGGTGCAGGGTATAAACATCATTAGATTTCAGACACGTGTGGGCTTGAAATCTATATAAATATTTTATGAAATTCTTAGAGGGAACATCAGTTAGGGGAATGATGGGGGTTAGTGAAAACTTTGTTTTCTCATTTAGTAATGTTTTCTTCAAATGGGTTAGCCACTACCCACCTACACTTTCCAAACAGAACGTCCCAATTCCTTTTTTGAAAAGGAAACTCTGACTTGATAGATCACTTCCTGTTTGTACACAGATAGAAAGGCTCAAATGACCTTAAGACAGGATAAGCCCAATATGCTGGAGACAGGAAATCTTATTTCAGGGGGCTGAGGAAACCAAGATGCTATGTTACATAATTCAGTTGGAATGCCACAAGAATGGTGACCCCCAGAGTTGTGCTAGCCAAGAGGCCTGTACTAAATTTCTTTACAATTAGTACAGTCTTGAAATTGTACATCAAACAGTGATCCTCAAGACTCTGAACTTTGCTCTCTTTGAAATCACTACCAAAGATTCTTTGGGTTTAAAAGGCGAACATTAACTCTGTAAGAGTGCCTAGATTCCTTGCCCATGGTAACAGCATAAGCTGTGCCATCCTACACTGGTTTAAATTAAGGTGGCCCTGAGAACGTTTGAAGCTTATTTACATATAATGTTATATACGCTCTAGTTAATGGTTGAGCTCAAAAGCACTTGTCTCTACTTACAAAGAATATACAACTTGGAGCCTGCATCCAAATGTGAAGGGATGAGTGCTATTATAAGACAAAACAAAGTCATCTCACCATACTCAAAGAGACACTAGAGGACTTAATTCCAGATTAATTAAGTTGGCCAGGACTGGAGTAACTGAAATCCAACTGAGCTATGGAAAGGCTGGTACTTGGCCAGCAAGGTGAAGGGATGGTGGAGTGGGAAAACTGTGTGCACGTGGCCCTATCCCCCACTGTGTACAGGTGACCAGGTGCAAAGAGAAATATGAGGATCTGAGGGTGCTTTGGGTTTTATTGCCAAAGGCAGCTGTGATGAACATTCCAGACCCTGGGGCAGAAGTCACACAGAGCTGCCAGAAGGAACAATGAAACGGATTCTAATACTTCGGTTTGTATATAAAACTGAGCCAAGGAGAATTGAGTCAGAGCAGAAGGTATTACTCTAATTCATCTAATATGATTGATTTTATATATGCATACACACATATACATACAATCTTTTCCCTGAGAAGTTGCTCAAAAAAAAGTATTGGAGGACCTAGCTCAAGTGTGTGGGAGGGTAGAGGAAGACACATAGACAGGCAGAGCCAGAGCCAGAGCCAGACAGAGAGAACAGTCCGGTTGCCTTGGGAGGAAAACCCAGAGTGTTAAGACAATATTTTATACTATTTAATATGCTAATTTAAAGTGTACCTTTTTTGTGGTGCCCTGGATCAATCTCATGGCCTTGCACATGGCCCAGTCCATGACTAAGCTATATCTCCAGCCATGAATAGTTAACATTTTTATTAACATTTCTTAGACTCTAAGAATGCGTTTTCAGAAAAATAAAACATGGAACCCCTTTTGGTGGGAAATGATTGTAGTGTTACAGTACATAAAAGCTACCTGAAATATGGTCTTTAGTACAGAGCACCATGGCAGAAAATAATTTGGTGTAAAAAAGTCCAAGTTCACATATTAATTAACTATAAATACAGAAATGTGTTACCTATCTGCTATGGATAAAAACATAACTCCCATGAACTTTGTGATAAATCTCTTTTTTCTTGAGGTTCTCAAGATTATGTCAGAAGAGGCAGTGATATCAGTGATATTCCATTAAAAATGGTAACACAGTGTGGTGAACAGCATAATAACATTCATCTTATAAAGAATTGAAAAGCAATACAACTGCCCAGCAAAAATGCTACTGCTAGTGCCTAAAACTTTCAAACTTCACACCAGTATGTTTTATTCCCATGAGGTGCATACAGATCATGGCCATCGAAGATGCTGGCTATGCCATTGCTAATTTATCAGTGAGGCACATTTTTCAAATAAGGTAAAATAATTTAGAGAACTAGAATGAAAGGAGGCAATAGTCCAGAGCTCAGGGACTTGGGAAACCTTCCTCGGATTGAAATGCTGGGTCTTTATTACTTACTAGTTGTATGTTCTTGGGTGTTGACCTACACTACCCATTTTTTCAAGTTCCTTATCTACATCATAAGGAAATATGATTTCTTGCCTAGTAGAGAAAATGGGAACTGGCCATCACAAGTGCCACTAGAGCCAAGGCTCTGAAACCTTGGTAAGAACTAATGAATGAATACATGAAAAGCCATGGAAACATGCTTGGTACATGGCAATTACAGAACCAATGTTAACTTGCCGGTTGTTCATCAGCTCTCTTCACCTGGAATGCTCATATACAATTACAGTTGCAGACTCTTGGATCTGTCAGCCTAATGCTGGTTATCTGATTACTTAATGATGCTGGATGCTATAACAAGAAGCTAAACTAACTCTAGAATCTTTGACACTTTTAAATCCCAAATAGATTCCACGAAGGTTGCCCTTTAAACAACTGGATGGTGGGAGAGGGAAGGTAGAGGAGAGTCTTCCATGGTGTAGACCCGAGGTTGGGTAACTTTTCTTGCAAAGTGTGAGACAATAAATATTTTAATTTTATGGGCCATATGGTTCCTCAGCTACTCAACTCTACTGTTGGAATGAGAAAGCAGCTACATACAATGTGAAACCAAATGGGTCTGACTGTGTTGCAATAAAACTTTACTTACAAAACAGGACCAAAGTCATATTGGGTCTGAGGATCACAGTTTGCCAACCTCTAGTATAAGGAACAGATCAAGGATTTTAGAGTCAAAGGACTACAGGTGTAAAAAATACATTGAATCTGAGAATCTTTGCTTATTCTCAGAGAATAAGATCTTTATTCAATTGGGGATATAATAGATGTTCCATCAATACCAGCTGTCTTCCTTCCAGGTTCTTAGCATCTCAGTAATGCTGATTTCTGTCATCGTTTTAACAAATGCTGTCCTTCCTGAAATGTTTTTCCTACACTTAGCTGACTTCAACTTTACATTCTTGGCGCTAATATCATAGATTTCCCTTTTTGTGTTTAATGGTAACTTTGTTCAAAGCAGTTCCAAAATGAAGAAGCAGAATGGAAGGTGTTGCTCATAATTCATTCAAAAACAATAATATCCTCCCTTCCTTTTGCTTATTAATTATACACTTTATAAAACAAATGCTCTACACCCTTCCGTTTGGGTTGGGCACATGGAATTTTTTTAAATCTATTAATCTGTCATGAGCACTTATCTCTATTAACTTTTTTCATATATTTTCTCAAACATGATAATGTACTGTTAAGTAATTTTCAAAAAATTATTTAGTAAAAATGAGCCTTTTTGATGGTGAAAATTACCTTAGAGAGGATTATTTTTGATGTGCCAGGGAAGATGGAGTGATGTATTTCATAGAGAGGAAGTTGTCTCTAATGGAAAGAGGAAATTTTTATTCTGTGGCTCTTTCAATCTTACATGTCATTTCTCATTAAGTGGCATTCTTTTCAGTTGTGCCATGATTCCTGAATAGTGATGTACTGGAAAAATACAAAGTTAAATTCTTATTCAGGCTTGGGTTAGTTAAATACAGATGCTATCTGGTCCTCCACAAAGTTCTAGGCAATGAGGATCATATCTCTAGTCTTTGCTATTACATCCAGCGAGTGAAAATATACTTAATTATATCACTGATAAACCAGAAGCCTGGAAGTCCAACTGGAACATGGTTAGCCTTGTTCTGTCTTTATTGTGTTTTTCTGCGCCAGCCCTGGGGCTTGAACTTGAGGCCTAGGTGTTGTCCCTGAGCTTCTGTTGATCAAGGTTCGTGCTCTAACACTCCAGCCACTAACAACTGAGTGCTTTACCAGTTCTGGACTTTTGATAATTCACTGGAGATAAGAATCTTATGGAATTTCCTGTCTAGGCTAGCTGACTTTGAACCACAATCCTCAAACTGCAGCGTCCTGAGTAGCTAGGATTGCAGGTGTGAGCCACTGGGGACTGGCTAGTTCTCTCTTTATGATGCATCCACAAGTGATATGTACAAACCTTGCCTGGTTGTTGCTACTTCAGAATACCAGCAGATGCTCATAAACTAGCTACTTAATATCTTTGCTGCCCAGTATTTAATATTCATGTTTATCTGAATACAAGGAAAGAAGAGGAAGGTTTCTAGAAACTGACCATGGTCATGATCAAGAAAAGGATTTGTGCTATCAATTCATTTTGGAGATTCTGTTCTCATTGAAGAAAGTTAGAAGACAAGGAAGGAAGTAGATTGTTGCCGAGAAGCACCAATAAGAAGTAGAGAAGTGAAACAGGGAAAGGAAGGCGAGTCAGATACTTGGGCAATTGGAGATCAATTCCAATGAGCCACTGCAAGGAGGAAGTGTGGTACTTAATCTAACATGGGACAGCTGGAGCTGCTGAGCTTGGGGTGAACATCCACTTCCCTCTGGAACTTGATTTTCAGAGAGACAGAAAAAGCCTTCAGGCCAAGGGACAAAGGACAGCTCCGTGGGCACAGCACTGACAGTTATGGAAAGGACGGCTGACTTGAAAGACTCCAACATGGATGTCTCATTCGTTACTAGTGTATATTCATTGTACAAAGGGGTTTCACTGGTATTTCACATATGGCTGCTGAGATGATCACATTGAGATGATCTCTAGTGAAGGCCAGAGAGGGCTGTGTCACTGCCGTCCCACTTGCGTGCCCCAGTGCCTTAGGACTGATTGTGAGGCTAAGCACAGACTGCATCTGGCAGTTTTATCCTCTCCTGACCTTGACCAATCCTGACTTCAGGATCACAATCAACCTACAAGTATTCCATTTGTAACAGACCACAACTGGTCTGAATTTGGGCAATGACTGGTAAAGTTGCCTGGGAAAGAAAACATAAAATCTAGAAAGCCGAACTCAAAGATATATTTCCTTATCGGCAGACCTGTCGCTTCCATCATTTCAACTCACTGTGAAATTATTATTGACTTTCTAAACAATGGTTTTAGAGCTTTAAGCCTCTGCAACATAACTTTATCTTTTTAAGGAGCATTTAAAAAAGGAATCCTCCCCCCCCCTTACTTTGCTTTCTTCCTTCCTTCATTACCTGAAAGGTCAATGTATATTTCTATATACAAGCCTGACAGATGTTCCCTTCTCACTTTCCTACCTGGGAAGCAGAAGACTGTTCAGTGTGTCAGGATCAGGGGCGGGTGGGGGCTGGGGAGGGCATCCTGCCAGGTAATGGAAACACTGCTTGCTTTAATTTTATTGCCAAGAACAAAGCCTTCTTATTGTTTAATAGAACCCTGAAAGGCGGGCCTCGTTGGCATAGCTCTGATTTTTTTTTTTTTTGTGAAACCACAAACAAGAGGAATTCTTTAAGGCCATTTCATGAAAAGCAGAAGGAAAAAGTACTTTATTCTGCAAAAATTCAAGTGATCCTTTGTTTCAGTAGCCAGAGGCTGATTCCAGATCAGCATCTGCATGTGTCTTCTTTACAAGAGCATCTGTCGGCACTATCTGTGTGGCTGTTTTTCAATCAGATTAGCTCATAATGATGGCAGACATTAAGAAGGAACCACACAGAAACTATGTTCCTTTAGCGTCCATTTGGCTTCATTGGCTTCAGATAGCATGCTAAAAAACGAAATTGTTTGCATCAAAATCCAAAGGCCAACCTGCTATGTGCTACCTGCTTCTAAATCACAAGTTTTACTTCTTTCCCTCCCTGTTCTCCCACCCTGTTAAAGTATAGGAAATCAAAGTTATTGGTTTCCAGAGATTTTTGTAATAGTCTTAGCAGCTAAGAAATAGAAGAGGAAATAAAGTTGACTTGTTCCTCCATAAATATGGAGGGCGCTACCAGTGTATCAGTAATAATATACAAAGCAAAGCTTAAAGACTTCAGATATCATCTCATTCCTGATTTTTGAGAATGTGAAATGTGCGTGTACATAAAAGAGTCTGATATAAAAAACGTAACCCAGTGAGTCATCTTCATAGCTACTTTAAGCCCCTCTACATGTATCAAATTATTCTGCCTTAAGTCTTTCCTCCAAGTTACTTCTAAGAGGTTATTGGTTCATATTTTCTTCTACAAACCACAAAGGACAGAAATGAGTATTCTAGAGAATCAATAGGAAAGACAGGAGTTATAATGACGGCCTTCTGTGACCTCTTTCAGGGCTTGGAAAAAATGCCCTTCCTCTGTAGACTGCTCTCCCCTTTTTCCTTCCTTTTGCCATCCCATCCTCTTATCCTTGCTCCAATGGCAGAGCCCTCAGGTTGGGCAAGATTTCCCTGTCTTCATCACTTACGAACTTAGGGATATGTGGCTACTGAAATCTACCATTGTAGAAAGTGTCCTGGATAAAATCTTCTCAAGAAGGGAACTTTTTCTGGGCCACCTGTAATCTTAGCTCCTCAGGGGGCTGAGCTCTGAGAACTGTGATTGGGAGCTAGCCTAGTCAGCAAAGTCCCTGAGACATCCTTAATTAAACATCCCAAAGCTGGAATTAGAACGGTAGTTCAAGTGGTACAGTGCCATCCTTGAGTTAAACCGGGGGGGGGGGGAGGTTCAGTCCTTCAGAGAGAGAATTTGTCAGGTGTATGGATCTGTGCATATACAAATGTGCCAGTGTTGGAGGAGAGAAGGAACCATGTGATCATCAACAGTCAGAACCCACTTGCTCTACCAAGGAGACTCCAACTTACACCCAAGGACGGCATCTACATGAGCCATTTTCCCTTAAGCTTTTAAATTCAAATTGTGAATCTCACTGTCTAGTTATAAATTCAACAAATTTTATAAAACCAAGAAGAATCATTCACAGGAGTTTCTTGAGTGAACCAATGTTGCTTCATGCAAGTTGGATAAACTCAGCTTCATTGCACAATCAGTTCTGTATAGAAATTAGCTAATTAAATTCTTAACACATTTTTGAGGTTGAGGCAAATTTACATAAAATTATATACATTTACATAAATGCACGAAGAAATTGTTCAGTGGATTTTGGTAACTAACACTATCAACAGCTCAGTGAGGATATAAGACAGTTCATAGTTCTGCAAATGACCTCAAGCACTTCTTCCACTCAGTCTTCTCCTCCTGGGTGTCATCTTTCCAAGTTCTACCAACAAATTCCTACAGTATTTTAAACTACATTTACAAGTGTAACTCGTTCAATTTACTTTATGAGCAATTCAAATCCCTCACAGGATAAAATTAAAGCCCTAACAAGTTAATCCTTCCTAAATCATTAAGTAGCTCTTATAAATCTAATAAATTAAACTTACAAATAGTGCACAGTATAACTCAGGTTCTCCTGAACATTGCAATATTGTTTTGATTTCTAAAGTCCCAGGTCTGAAATAAATTCTGTGTATGAAGGTGGAATCTTAAAGCAAATGCCAAATTCTGTAATATGTCAGTCATCTTCTCTTTAAATGCTAGAAATTATTAGCATACAAACATCTATTTTAGTCCTAAATTATACATCAACTATTGATTCTGTGGTATAGTTTAGGTGTTAATCTTTATATAGTAAACCTCAAATTTCCTGGGGAAGCAGAACACAAGAACCTTATTTTACTTTCTGAGACGCATTTTTATGGTACCGGGATTTGAACTCTGGGCCTCACACTTGCTTGGAAAGCACTCTACCACTTGAGCTATACCCCCAGACCTTAAGAACTTTACTAAAGGAAATAAATGTCATCTCCAAGAAGTTGAGGTTACCAGGTCAACAGTTACTAATCAAAGATTTAAGAAGAACAGTCATAAGACCACAAGGCTCCCTGTCTCAACTGTGAAGGTAGCTATTGCAGCTCAGTGAGCTTTTGTTAATCGTGGATGCCATTTAACTCAGTGAGCGATTCCCTATTCTCCTTGGGGATCTAGCTTTCTAATTATTTCTTTAAAGTCTGACATTTGGTTTGGGCAGAAGTTCAGCTACTACTCTAGTTTTATTACTTGGTTGGATCTCTCTCTCTCTCTCTCTCTCTCTCTCTCTCTCTCTCTCTCTCTATCTCTAGGTGGGTCTTGTTCTTTCAATCCTCCTGCTTCAGCCTCCTGAATGCTGGGATTATCGGCATGGGCTATCATGCCCAGCTCAAACTCACTTTCTTTACTTGCAGATTTTTGTTATGGTCCTTTGAAAGACATTTACACTAAATGACTATTGCAATCATTATCACACAGTTATAATTGTTTTTCATGCACATTTGCCTTAAGTTCCACCATTTTTGCTTTCCCTCCACTACTATCTCCACTTGGTTGTGGAATTTTACCAGCTTTATACACTAATTCTCTCCTGATACACGCAAGCAAAAAAGAGGTACCATCTTCCCAATCCTATGGAAGTTGACTGGAGACTTTCCTGCATAGACTTATGGCAGCCCAATAACCACTTTGCCTAGTCAGAGAATTAGGGAGTTAAGCTAGGTCCATCACCTCATATAGATGAACTTGATGTCATATATAGTGAAAACAGTTGTGCAAGTACAGCAAAAGCTCTATCATAAATTCCTGGGCTGAGAAGTTACCTCATTTGGTTGTAAAAATCTTTATGTGTCGCTCCTTGCTGAGAGCCTTTTACATATAGTGGCAGCCTCAGGCCTTCCAAGCTAAATTTAAATTTTCATATTTTTGTTTAAAATGAAAATAACCAGTACAATTGCACTCTTGTGAATGGAAATTTTGTATGCATGACTCAACTATTTTGCTGTGGAATGTCACAATTAGAACAAAGCTCTTTAGTTTTTTCTATGACATTTAGCAATTAAAAATAGAAACCAATTGGAAGAAGGTAAAATATGACATATCAGTTTTCTCACATAATCTATAATTATTTTATACAAAGGAATACTTTGGGCTTGATTGTCATAAAGAAAATAATTTTATACTTACTCATTGAAGGAAATAATTATAACTATACATTAGATCCAGAAGTGTTTGGTGTAGTTACAAAACCATGGCTGATAGTTGGGATAACATTTACCTCTGAATGGAATGAACAAGAACCACTAAGAGAACCCAGATTTCTACCTGTTCACTTGAGAGTCATTCTCTCTCGTTTTTGATATGTTCACTGGGATACATTGAGTTAAGGTCATCTCTTAAGAAACCTGAAGTACAGCTACTACTATAATGTTCATTGAAAAAACATGTCATTTTATAACATGCCAGAAATATCTCCATTGTCCAGCCATTCAAATATGTCACTGATCACTGTTTCAAGTCAAGGAGATTGTATATGGAGTAGCAGAATTCTTTTACACAGTGGAGAGATCACATCGCAATCCAACAGAGAAACCACGATCTCTCCATTCCCAGCCATTGGGCTCCCAGTTATGTACATATTAAAGTTGGAAATCTGTCTTCAGAGGCAGGTACAAGTGATCAAAGTCAATGCTGACCCATCTGGTAGGATTTAAAACATGACATAATAGTTCCTCCTATCCAAACTAGAAAGATTAACAAATGGTGAAAAAGTTTGAATAATGTTTTTTTCCCCTTTCGGAATGTTACTCTAAAAGTAGTATCAACTAAGCCTTATACTCATACATAACATGAATCCCTAATTCCAAAATACTGGAAGACATACTAATACTCTATCAGTATTCCTCATCAATATACCCAAGAAAGTAAAAGAATCCAATATCTGCTACTGAATCAGTGTTTTATTAAGGGAGGGTTATTGAATCTAAGGGGAGAAATTCAAGTATGTGTTAGACACTACTTTTACAAAGAATTGAATTTTAACTCCACTGAGATAAAATAAATTTGCTTCATAAGTTGTCAACTTTAGCAAACTTAGTGGTATAAACAAAGATACATAACCTTTATACATATGTAGTAGCAAAACTAGTCTTCTCCTAACATGAAATCCAGTATAGATGAACAGTTCTTTTTCTTCTTCATCATAGGAATCCCAAACCTAAGAATTCAACTTTACTACAGTAGTTACCATAATCCACTTTCTGAATGTTGTCATATTTGTCCCATTGCATCATTTCCAGAGTTATTTGCATGGAGAACCAAAGCTAAATGGGGATTACCTGATATGGTGAAACAAGGCCTAAAATCGAAATCTTTTTATAAGGATAGGAATGTCAAATGCGATAGGAATCTGATCCTTATGTGAAGTGACAATGAGTCATAATTTTGGACACCATGTCATCCCTTTCCTACTAATACAATCTACTTTACCCAGATCATGCGCATGTCCATGAGACTGTGTGTGTGTGTGTGTGTGCGCGCGCACTTGCATGCGTGTGTACGTGTGTGTGTGTGTGTGTGTGCGTGCGTGTGTTTGCTTGTTCTAAATATAGGAACTGCCAATGGCTCCTAGTAAGAAAATGCTGTGATTATAAAACTGTTCAACAAAATGCATTCCAACAAAAAAGTTCATCTTTCTTTTTCAACTAAGTGACTTTCTTCATTTCAAAATTTAGAATGCTTGATTGGTGACTTAACAATTCTTCTACAGACCCCCATTTGTTTTGCCAAGTTATTCTTTACAGTTTCTCACAAAGCTACATATTACCCAAGATAATTTACCCCTGTTAAATCTCTCAACTTACAGAGTACATTACTGGCGCAGAAATCCAATAAAAATGGCACTTAATTCACCCACCAGAAGCCTGTCACACCACATGCCAACACAGGAAAGTCTCAGAGAGTCACTAGGAGAACAGACTTCCCATTAAAAGGAAAGAAAATGAAAAAAAGAAAGGTGGTTTTGAAAGAAAAATAGTACTAACAAGAATTTTTTTTAAGTGACTACAAAGAAGGCGAGACAAACCAAAGAGATCATGGCCAATATTTTGACAGGATGCTGGATTTAGAGTAGGACCTTCCAGGATGACCTTCAACAAGGATAGTACAATAGGCTAGGCCTCTTCCTTTCCTAAGCAACTACGGTAATTCATTATACTTTCCCAACTGATCAATACCACTATCTCAGTACGGATTTATAATCTCCATTACTTAGAATACCCCAAATAGACATTTATTGAA
This sequence comes from Perognathus longimembris pacificus, assembly GCF_023159225.1. Taxonomy (NCBI): domain Eukaryota; kingdom Metazoa; phylum Chordata; class Mammalia; order Rodentia; family Heteromyidae; genus Perognathus; species Perognathus longimembris. The sequence goes on along the minus strand of NC_063188.1, from coordinate 108,881,474 downwards.
TTTTCTGTGAAAGACTTAATTCTCCAAAAGTGTAGAGAATTTAATAAGCATTATTGGTTTTTAACTGCTTAGCTAATAAAGCACATCTTTTAATTTTTTGAAGAAATGCAGAAAGGGTGTGATAATGAAAAGAAACATTTATATATGATGCAAGCGAGTTAAGTTTTGTAGCTGGGCTCAAATTTTTTTGTTGTTAATGCTACTATTCACAGGTTCTTACTATGTAAGCACAGGCTGGTCTTGAACTCTGAATCACCTGGCCTCAGCTTCCTGAGTTCTGGGATTACAGGAGTACAAATAAGTCTCATTCCTGATCTACATTTTGATTACTTTTCAGAATCTTGTCCTATGCCCCAGATAACATGAACTCTCAACTTATTCAAGGGAACATTTCACTGTACTTCTCTCTGGAAGTAAACAAAACAGAGTTGTCAAAACACTAAGTTTCTAGAATCCCAACCATCAAGTTACACAAACATTTCCTGGGAGTCTCCCCAGTGTTGCTCTTAGAAAGCTTCTGTTCTGAGTGAAGAATTACCTTGACTTTCATACTCTCCTTTCTCTAGCTTTTAAAAAGCTGGCACTTACACAATCAAAAGTCTATTTCATTTCCTTATTCTCATTTATAAAACAAATTATGGAAACAATGAGGGGGAGGGAAGACCTTAAAATGCTTCCATTTTTAAAGAAAAGCAGAAATGAAACCCCAGGAGTAGGGGTGGACTTGTAAGGAAGTGGCATTTCCTTCTGAGTCGTGGGAAGGAATTCATTGACTTAATTTACAACAATTAGGAGTTGCCTCTGTGCTCTGTGAGTTTTTTTTTTTCATTTTCTTTGTTTTGTTTTCACTTCAACTAGCCAGGGGGATTCTTTTCCCTGAGGAATGCTAAGTTCCAAATACAAGGACACCTTCAGGAAGAGGAAAAGGAAGAAATAGAGTCGAGGAACCTAGGATGTCGATCAGGAAATGCTTTTCCACTGCATTGATTTAAACAAATAGTGCGCCCAGTGCCTAACACTACCTATTTGGAGTTTTCCTTGAACTTTCAGTTGTGCCTTGGATGGGTAATTGTTTGATGAAGATATCCATCTTGTTTTCCTAAAAAGCACACGTATCATTTCTTGCAAAGAGTTACAGATTCGAGGCCTAAGTATGAAGCATATACAGATCTATGTGCGCCTAAGTATGAAGCATATACAGATCTATGTGCTCAGATAGCCATCAATGAACCTACAGAAGCAAAGTTTAAGTTAAACTCAGATGCAACATGAAAGGCCTTTCATTTCTTTTTTGTCCGTTGTGAGGCTTGAAGTCAGGGCCTGGGTGCTGTCCCTGTGCCTCTTTATACTCAAGGCTAGTGCTCTACCACTTGAGCCACAGCTCCACTTCTAGTTTGGGGGTGGTTCATTAGAGATAAGAGTCTCATGGGAACTTTTCTGCCTGGGCTGGCTTCCTACCAAGATCCTCAGATCTCAACCTCCTGAGTTGCTAGCATGACAGGCGTGAGCCACCGGTGCCTGGCTTAGCTACTTACAGTCCCTTCACACTAAGGGCACTGACAAATGAGTATGACCATTTACTAAATGCAAATATCTGACTATGCAAATATTTACACCTGCACCCACAAATATCTGTTTGGCAAAACACAGCTAAAGAGCACATTTCTAGAACACACTGGCTAGATGCCAGTGGCTCAGATATAATACTAGTTACTCAGGAGCCTGAGAGCTAAGGATTGAGGTTCAAAGTCTGCACTGGCAGCAAGTCGGAGACACTCATCTCCAAGTCTGAGACACTCATCTCCAAGTCTGAGACACTCATCTCCAGTTGACCAGCAAAAAGGTGGAAGTGGAGGTGTGGCTCAAGTGGTAGAGTGCCAACCTTAAGCAAAAAAGCCAAACAAGAGTGTGTGGCCTTGTGTTCAAGCCACAGTTCTGGAGGCACATGCATGCACAACCACCACACACACTTCCGCAAGAATACTCATCAGAAGGAATAAGAGGACAAATATGGAAACAGCACATTCATGATTTTTAGTTCTCTGTTCAATTTAATTTATTTCTTTATTTTCTATTTAATTAATTAATTTTTAAATTTTCTACTCTATTTATTTACCATGAGTAAATTTACAAAATTCCAAATTTCTTCACCATCATTTGTTGCCATTCCAAAGGATTTATATGAAGCAACAGAGAAAGAAATGAATACTCTTTTCTTCTTGTCTAGAATAAGTTCTAATTGTATATATGCATCTGTTTACAAGTCGACCACAATTGATTCAGGAATAGCTTTATTTTAAATGCCTGCATCTCAATTAAAACAATAACTGATTCCTTACAATAGTTGGCCATTGTTTGTCAATTTCTTGAATTTCTCTCATCTGAAATTACTGAACATGATAGAATACAATTTTACATTATGCTAGAATGACTAGAATTTTGTAAGTACAAGTCATATTAATATTGTATTAGGAAAAAGGAATTTTTCTGAAATTACTACTAGCCATAATAGAAACCAGACACTAATGCTTCAAGAAGTAACCAGCTGAAATCGAATGAAATAATCACCCAATCCATAAAGCATTTATAAGATTTACCATTAGGCACAGGTAATTTTTTTTACTCAAGAGAAATAATTCCCTCTTATTATCCTAAACATCAAATGCCATCACATCATTAAAATAAAATACAGCACATGGATCTTTCTATTTTGTTCATCCACTCATTCATATAATGCATCGTCATGTTACTCTGCAATAATGAAAACATTATGCTTGTTCACTGGTATTTCTCATGTTGTTTAATCAACAAGGCTTAACTTGATCCCTGGGGAGATGATGGCCACAAGTGAATTCAGTCGAAGCAGGATTCTGCAATATGCTATTGCTGTACTTGCTGTTTGCACCTTCCCAACTGCATCCAACAGGATGAAAGATGGTTCTACCTAGAGAATCATGTAGTTCTTCAAAAACCAGAACCTATAGATTGAACCACTGAGCTCAGTGGATAGCAGTTCTAATGTGCTCTCAGCTCCATTTTGCTCTTATTCCTCTTTTGCTTTCCTTTGAATGTCATATTCTCCTCTATTTATCATAATCTGCTCCATGGCACTGCAGTGAAGAGCGGCTGAAGTGGATGGCTGGGGGATGGGAGGGACACATCCCTCCTCTTACTTCTTAGACACGATTGCAGAAAAGCTTAACAGACCTGGAGTTTAGAAAATTTGCCACTGACATGGTTCTCAGTAACCAGTTTTGAATTTCCAATCAGGAATAAGGAACAGCATACACTCTGCGAACATTAATTATTGTAAGCTTTCCTTTAGAGAACTAACATTTGCATAGTAGACCAGCTGTTAAGCTGAGAGGATCTGAAAACATCTTTGCTAAGTTTTATTGTGCCGAAGAATGTATCCCTTGGCGAACGTGAACACCTTTGTGCTGTATAAATAATACCCTAATACCTGGACTATGTTTAAAAACAGTATTTCTGAAGTCTATTGGATTGGCTTAAGTCACAACTCCACTATAAAGTTTCAGGCAAACGGTACTTACTTCTTTCTTTCTCATTTAACTTGTCTATAATTGTCTAATTTATGGTACTGGAAAATGTCTCACTAACATTTTCTGCATCACAAGACTGAAAAAAATCTAATCCTTTAAACTCTCTCATCCTTAATTGTTTGTTTCCCAATGTCAAGAGTGAAAGTATGTGGACTTTTTGTGCCAGTATGAGGGCTTGAACTCAGGGCTGGGGCACTGTTCGCTAGCTTTTTAGCTTAAGGCCGGTGGTGTTCTACCACTTGAGCCACAGCTCCATTTCTGGCTTTTTAGAAATATATTGGAGATAAAAGTCTCACAGACTTTCTTGCTCAGGCTGGCTTTGAACCACAATTCTCAGATCTCAACCTCTTGAGTAGCCAGGATGATAGTGTGAGCCATCAATGCCAAAATATACATGGACTTTAGGTTTTTTTTAATGCAATATTCTACCACTTTAGTCAATCCTAACTAGATACTGTGCTGTTCTTCAAATGAGTTATTGTATGGGAGTATGTGGTCCTTGAATACACTGTGCTCTTAATTATTCTTTTTATTCTATTGTGCACCAATGACTGCTGCTATGGGCACACAGGAAATCAGAAACTAATAATTACTGATTAGATGATAAGAGAACTTATAATTTTGCAAATGGTTACTGGCAGAAATTTTAATTATATATTCAAAATATTTTGCTTCTATAGCTGGGAATATCTGGGGAGTTTAACTTGGAAATACTCAAACAGAGTTCAAATTGATATTTTCCCTTGAGCAGTGTAGAATCATTACAGGTTGTGTTAGTGCAGTAATGGTGGTTGATTTCATGGATATACATATGACTGCTAAGAAACATTTAACATAGACCTGTAGGGGGTTGAATTATATCTTCCAAAATAATAGATTCAATGGTATGAATGACAATATATTTAGAAACCAGAAGTTAGGAAATGGTGGCTGGCTCGTGCCTGTAATCCTAGCTATTCAGGAGGCAGAAATCTGGGGATTACAATTCATAGCTAGCCCAGGCAGGAAGAATGGTGAGACACTGGTCTCCAATTAACCTCCCCCCCATACCCTCCAAACAGGAAAGCTGAGTTATGGCTCAAGTGGTAGGCACCCGCCTTGAGTGAAAAAGATAAGGGATAGCACATAGGTCCAGTACTAGCACGAAAAGAAGGAAGGAAGGAAGGAAAAAGAAAGGGGGGGGAGGGAGGAAGGGAGGGAGAAAGCCCGAAAGAAATAGTATCTTTATTAAAATGAATTCATAAAGGACAAGGATGAACTCTTAGCCAATTATTTGTGTCCTTATTAGAAGGAAATTTGGACGCAAATACAGAGACATGGGAGAAAGGGTCATGTGATAATGGAAATGAATAAGGCCAGGAAGTCCAAGGATTGCCTGGAGGCACCAGAAGGTGATATGAGGCAGGAAGGATCCTCCCAGGAGCCTTTACACAGCGTGTGGCCCTGCTGACACCTGGATTTGGGGCTTATGACATCCAGAACTGAGGGAGAATAAATATCCCTTGTTTTATGTTGTCCAAGCTTGTGGTAATATGTTATGGCAGCTCTAGTAAGCTAACAGAATACCTTATAAATACTGCTTTGTTTTGGCTGTTCTTTGTGAAGGTGATTAAAACCTACAGTCACAAGAATACTATGGAATGTTGGATCCTAGGATAGCTTAAAGGGAGAGGAGGGGGTATCCCTGGGGAGACATTCTCTGAGGTTCTAGTTCTTCTCCAGTTCATCTATCTTACAAGTTTGGTGTTTGACAAACATCTAATTTGAAGAAGAAAATAATTTCTCACTTAGAAAGTGTGAGGACATAAAAACCTTGATCTAGGAGTTATAATTCCAAAATTGAGTACAGATAGCTAGAGATATACTCACTTCAACATGTTGACAGGTTTGAATGAGTTTAGCCAAAAGGGTCTCCAGTTCTGTGTTCCTCTTGATAAGGTTGGTGAGGTTGCTCTCTAAGTTTTGCTGTTCAGGAAGAAAAGAAGAAAAACGTCATTATGCCTACTTCTCTAGTATAGACACAATTTTTCATACTCAGGAAAATCACATTTTTTTTTCAGAAATTTCAATCAAACTGATACTATTTCAAATATTTATAGATTGAAATTGTATCTTCAAAGTTGGATTGTAGAATAAATTTCTATACCTACTCAGACTTCATTATTTTGTTCCTGTTTATTGTATTACCTGAATAGTTATTATATGTTATTGCTAGGTCATGAATTAAGATGAAAGAAAGTGATTTGATTTTTATCCCTTTAATTGAATCAGAAATGGTAACAATGTAAGGAAGATATCCCAACATATCTCTAGCCTATATTAAATCTTAGGATTTATGATTTTTATGGTTAAGTTGAGGTTAATCTGTTGGAAACAAGTTTGACTTGACCAGCTAGTGCTGACAACATGGCCATTTATAAAAATTTATTAGATATCCTTGTCATATATATTTCCTCAGTTTGTTACAGTGTACATGAGTCTATTCTTTGTCTATCCATGCAAGATGAATAATCCTTTAACAACACTGTTTCACATCACAGTGGAATGTAAGACTATAGAATTATTTCCTGTTCCTTTAGAGCATCAAATTGAAATATCCTTGAATGAACATTTAATCATATTTTCAGTCTTCTGTGCTTCATTGAGACTCATTCAAATATCCCTATTCTTTCCCATTTCCTTGTACTCTTCCTTTTTAGCCTTCATTCCTTCATTTATCCATGCATACAACTGGTACTTACTAAGCTTTTGCTATATCTGATTCTGAGAGAGATACTTGGGAAGCAAGAACAAAAATCTCTACTCCCTGTTCACAAGGAAATGGCTGGGCCATCAGGAGAGATCCACAATAAAGAGATCACAGCCTTCTAGGTAGCTAGAGTTACAGGTGTGAGCCACGGACACCTGGCCACACTTGCTTTTTCTTATTGAACTATTTTTGACCCTGTTCCAAAGATAGAATTCTTTTCTCCATAATTTGAAGTGAACTCAACAGACTTATTCTTAAACTCTGGAAAAATGGCAAGTCTTCATGGACAGATCTTTGTTGAATGTCTCCCAAGAATTTGATTTTATCTGTGTCAAGTAATTTTTTTTGGTATTTGATATGAATTTTGTACTCTTTGCTATGCTTTGGGGATCATATAGCCCAGCCAGGTGAGGAGTACAGGCTGAGGTTAGGACTTGAGTTTCTTTCCCCAAAGAAGGTATTCCCACAAGACACTGCGTGCAGTTGAGGCAGAGATCATGGCTTGGCGCAATGCCTCTGTTTCCTTCCATGAGAGTTCCACGTCTGGCTGAAATTCCACGGAAGGTGAGGGGTGCCCTTTGAGCCAAGAGTCTACATGAGTGTTCACTTTCAGTTAGTTGCCCAGGGCTTCTGCTGTCACTGTAGTGAGCAGCGGATGCTCCCCACTCCCCCGAGCATCTTCCCACTCCCCCATCTTCTTGGAGTTGCCCAGATCCAGCCTCCCTCACCACTCTGCACTTGCTCTTATTTCTAGTCCTTGGGGATTTCACACCTAGGTTTAAGCTGGGTTCTGCATTCTTCATGATACACTTGCAAACCGATTTTTCTCGAAATCTCAGGCGTTCTCATTTTGGAGGGAAGTTTTATGTTTTTATCATCAGGACTGAAATACCAACAAGAAGTCTTCCATGTGTGTCTTTGAAATATTCGACCCATCTCAAATATGACTACTGGAAAGGAGACATGGAACTAACTATTCATCATTTAAAGCCAAAGTCAACCAATGAGCCAGTTGGATTGGCTTAGGGACCACCTAATAATTCCACAGAAAAACTCTCTTTCACAGCTCTTCATAACAACTCTCCCTCCTCTATATGGAAACACCAAAAGATGTCTGCACTAAGTGAACTACAACTGAGAATCACATTATAGTCAGAGACTAATGAACAATTCTAAGGCACTTCATTATTCAATATCCTTGATTTAGCTATGGTGATTACAAGGTATATTAGTCAGCTCCTTTTAGTGTGTTAATCTTAGGGAATCCTTTTACTTTTCTTTTTGGCTGACCCTTTGTAGCAGGAAATTTCTAGGGAAATATATCATGTAACTGTTTACAGTTCAATTGTCATAGATATGACTTTTCTAAAGCTAGTCAGTAAGAGAGCCAAATAAATGCAATCCCACACATTTCAATTTTGCAAACATCTGCTTGCTTCTCCCTCCCTTTCTTCAAAATACCTCATGTAAAAATCTGTTTTTAATCATCTAATACATAGACTAAAGCCTGTGATTTAAACACTTTGACCTATCTCATTCCTATGGGGTTATTCAAATTTAAATAGTACAAGTGTTACCAAAGTCTACGAAGAATTACTGAGTCAGAAGTATAATGCAGGGAAATTAAGCTGGGAGAGAGACTTGTTTTCAAGTAGTACCAAAGGGGCTGACAGCACTTTTGAAGAGAACACAATCCAGTGGTAAAGAAGCCGTGTGTCCATAAGCTTCCGCTACAGGGACCTCTCGGGGGCTTTCTGCAATTGAACTGTATCACTAACATCCTGTGTGGCGGTCTGCAGGCTCTAGAATCTCTTCATTTGATTGTACAGTGAGATAACATTTTTAGGGTCAGGGTTGTAGGACTAAGTAGATGTAAGTATCCATATTCCTATGCATACCTTTAAAAGAAAACTATAAGTTCTATTGTTCCCTGAAAACATCAATATATTCACATCTTCTTACCAAGCTGAGCTTTATAGAAACCCAAGCAATCAGGCGTGGACGGTCATGGAAGACAGAGGGAAGGAAGCCTCAGCCACTCCCCAGGTAGTCTCTCTTGAACAAATGACATACTTGAGCTTACGCTTCCCATTCATAGTAAGAGAATAATGATCCATCCACCTATCAATGCTATCATTAAGAGCAGATGAGAAGATGAGCACATGCACCAGAAAACGGTTGAAATTAGAAATATGAGGAGATAAAATAGTCTGATTCAAGATCTAGACACTAGAACGGTCCAACTCAAATGTCTCCAGAAGGTATCATTCCCAATAGAGCAGATGGTTACTTTCTGCAAACCCCTGTGCCGTTCTGCCTGAGAGCGGCGCCCAGCTTCTGGCAGGGCAGGCAGGCTGCAGTGCTAGGCACAGTCAAGGTACGTAGATGGAAACTACTGGCAACTGGTGGGAAGAACAGGACAGCTCACTCACTTTCTTCTGGTTGGAACCACTCTGAGCCTCAGTCCATAAAATCTCTCCCAGGGCCCCACTGGGGGAAAGCACATGAGTCCAAAGTGACAACGGGCTCATTAACACACCCTCTTTCCTCTTCCTTCCTTTCCATTTCCTCTTCCTTCCAGGTGCTTCCTGGATTGCCTCCCAATTCCAATTCTCAGTCAGAGTCTGCACTGGGAGATCTCACCTATGACTACAAGCTGTTGTGTTTGATTATTCCTCCTATGGGGGATAGTTGAACTTTCAAAAGAGTTGCTTGCTGTAGACATTTGCAAATACAAGAGAATGTTTTCTCATACGTCCTTCTTTCTATTTCTCTAAGTCACATAGCCTCTAAATTCCATGCTCTGCATCAGCTCTGTCACCATAAATTGAATGTGAGATAGCCATTTGAGACACCTTTTGAATTTTCAAATAGTCACATTTTAACAAGTGAAACTAATTTTAATAACAGAAGTGTTTCAGCGAGTAATTGGCATCTGACCATTGCGCTATTTTACACTCTAAGTCTCTGGAATGTATTTTAGGCATCTCAGCTTATGCCAGTCCATTTCAAGAGCTGCAGAACTACCTGTGGCTGGTGGCTACCATATTGGACATCACAGTACTGGAGTCTACAGGAGGATAGGCAATCCTAGTTACTCAGGAGGCTGAGATCTGAGGATCACAGTTTGTTTTTTTGTTTGTTTTTTTTTTGGCCAGTCCTGGGCCTTGGACTCAGGGCCTGAGCACTGTCCCTGGCTTCTTCCCGCTCAAGGCTAGCACTCCGCCACTTGAGCCACAGCGCCGCTTCTGGCCGTTTTCTGTATATGTGGTGCTGGGGAATCGAACCTAGGGCCTCGTGTATCCGAGGCAGGCACTCTTGCCACTAGGCTATATCCCCAGCCCCCTGAGGATCACAGTTGAAAGCCAGCCTGGGTAGGAAAAGTCTGTGAGACTCATCTCCAATTAACGTCCAAAAAGCCAGAAATGGACCTGTGGCTCAAAGTGGTAGAGCATTAGCCTTGATCACAAAAGCTCAAAGATGCTGCCCAGGCCTTGAGTTCAAGCCCTTGCTCTTGGAAACAAACACACACATGAGCCCTGTAGTAAATCTTTTCGTTTTCATTGGCTTTATTAAACTCATTATCGCAATGATTCAATACTACTGTTGTTTCAGCATAAAAGCTGCCACAAAGTAGAAGTGAGAAAGGTTGTAAGTTTATAAATCTTTATTTATTTAAAAAAAAAGTCTTGAGTAAGATTTGGCTCAAAACTGTTCTTTTCCAAACCTGAGTCTAGAACATGCAACCCTGAATTCAGACATTTTTCGGGATCATTCTCTCTCTCTCTCTCTCTCTCTCTCTCTCTCTCTCTCTCTCTCTCACACACACACACACACACACACTCATACACACACGCTTTTCTTATGTAAGTCTGAAATAGATGCACTCCCGTGGGCCTCGGGAGGATTCTTTATAGGCAAGGCTAAGAGAATTTTTACATGCAGCTGGAAAGCTCAGTTTGACAAGCCCCACAACAATGTGAAGAAAATTAAACAACAGTATTAGGATGTATCCACATTTTAATGTGAGGAGTACTTTGGTTAAGCACACAGAAGCTGGTGCCAGTCTGTTTGCAATCAAATACTAAGTGTTAAGAACCTCTACAGTTGTTACCCTCTCCGCGCTGGGCCTCAGCTGCATCACGGCACTGCCAAGGTGATTGGAAGAGAGCCTGCCCGCCACATGGTGGCCTCAATCAGTGCTTGTTAGGCAGAATAAACGACTTGCTTTCCCTGGTTGGAATTGATATTGATAGAGACTTAATTTCTAACACTTTGCCATCATCAAACTAAAATGTTTATGCATTTCATAAACTGTATCTTGATTTTCAATTTAATAGCCAATAGTTAGAATAATATACACCTCCCCCCATTACATTTTGTAGAAACACGGAACCCAATTTGCTTGCTATTCTCATGAGCTTGGGATTACTGAGAATTTCTATCTAGGCTTCAGTTCCTGTTTGAGACTTGTGCGCACATATTTTTAAATATTACTTAAAGCCAGTTGCTGGCTACTTCACCTATTTCATCAGTAATAACAAGCTGACCAGTCCCAAAAGGTTTTTAGTAAGACTACAATTACTGGACAGAATTCAACACTCCCCTTCTGCCATCACCACCAGAGAGGAATTCAAATAATTCTCTAGGTAGACTATGGGAGACAGGTCAAGTTTGAGAAAGATAAAGTTATAAAATACATATTGCTTATCTTTATGTTGTTGTTGGTGGTGGTGGTGGTCAAGGGGTTTGAACTCAGGGCCCCTGGGCACTGGCCCTTAGCTTTATCCCTCAAGGCTAGCACTCTACTGTGTTGAGCCACAGCACCATTTCCCTTTCTCTGGTGATTAATTGGAGATAAGAGACTCTAGGGCTTCCTGCCTGGGCTGACTTCAAACTGTGATCCTCAGATCTCAGCCTCCTGAGTAGCTAGGATTACAGGCTTGAGCTAATAGCACCCAGTTTGTGTTGCTTATCTTTAGGCAAAAAGGGTGATTAATTAATTTTTGTTTTTAATGTATGTATTTTGAATACATTTTCAAGGAACTATACATACCAACCTCTGTTGTGTTGTGTGTTTTGTAGTGAGGTTTAATTGACTTGATAAATGATAATTGACTTGATAATTACTTGACTTAATAATCTATGGAGAGACAGTAGATTTTATACCAACCTTAATACAAGCCTTCAGGCATGGGTATAGACACTAGCAGAGAATAGCAACGCCAAGTTAACAGATGAGCTTTGTCCTACAAACTGCCATACTCCATCAAATAGCAAGGCAAGCAGACAAATGCTCCTAATTTTAGCCTTTGGAGATCTGTACCTAAGAGTCGGGTTGCTGGGAATTAATGACTTGTCATTGAACACTACTATTAAAATGTATGCATGAAATAGGAGATTTCAGTAATTCCTTTTGGGTTTGTCCAGGCCTTAAAGAATGTTTGCTCTTATTCTGAAGTCAATACTTCAGAAAGTCTTTAAAGTATAATATTAGGTCTGGATACCTTTCAAGGCAAACACAGATCAGGCTTGTTTCATTCCCTAATATTCAGAGTGACATTCAGGAACTGTGTGCCCAGCCCTGACACCTAACACCGCCACTCCAACACCATTAGGATATAGACATGTCGAATGCCACAACCCATATATTTTCTTCTAAGGAACTTTAATTGCTATCTTTAATATGAAAACACACTTGTATTAACACATGCCACCTGCATAAAAGCATAAATTTTTATATGGAACTAAACTCTTGAGATGTTTTAATTAACTTGCAGGAGTCTGAGACTATCTTCTGGTTTGACTCATGACAGACAACAAATACATGTGATGTATGTTGGGTTCATTTCTTAATGCCTTTTTTCACTGGCTGTAATAGTTACTATTTCCAAATGCCCTGGCAAGACAGGCTGCCCAGGAAAGTTCAAAAAACCTAATAAAACACAATCTGCATACAAATTTAAGTCTAACGTTCCATGGGCTACAATTTAAGTCATTTTGATATGTGATACTGTATTTACCTTGTCAAGTTTTATTGGAAATTTCTATATTAACACTTTAGAATCTGTTCCATATATTTATAGATCCCATCACCAGGAGTTCATTCTTTATTTTTCTAGCCTGGTAGTCAATAATATACAGAGAATAACTTTTAAAAACTATGTATGGTCTGGAAGTGCTTTCAAATTTGAATGGAGGTAAATAAATGCCATTGTATAACTCTACTCATTTTGTTATTAGTCATAACCTCAGCAGATCCAATGGCAACTAGCTATTTGCAGGTATTACAGATATGAATGGCCTTTTTGTTCACTTGGCACTCCTAACACCCTTTCTGTTCATACTAAGGAGTTGAGCACTAGCTAATAAAGACACTCATCAGGTTGTGTATGTGCGGGGATGTGCACATGAGTGTGAGAGACCAAGCATGTGGCACTGAAGATGAACCCAAGAACTTGTGCATGCTAGAGAAGTGCTCGCCCACTGAGCTCCCTCCCTGTACTGTGAGTTTGTAGATTAAATACTGAATGAATATTTGAAATTCCCCAATTTAGAAATAATGGTCTTACTTGTGAAATTTATGCCCACAGCCAAATGTTCCTAAGTTTATGACAATAACTTTTATCAGTGGAACCTATAAAAATATTTTCTAAGATTACAACATACGTAGCAAAGCCATGGGCTTTCTAATCAGGCAGTTTTCCTATTCTCTGCGCCATTGCCTATGCTCAACTTCTGCACCCTTATCAACTCTGCACTTTGGGCTTGCCACAGCATATCAAGAATGGCAACTAACCTGTCAGTTAAGGATTGTGGGGTGTCCAAACAGTACAAGAAATGTATCCAATGCCAAACGTATGAAACTGTAACCTCTCTGTACATCAGTTTGATAATAAAAATTTGAGAAAAAAAAAAAAGGATTGTGGGGTGCAGGAAATTCTGCAAAATGGACACTCAGTACTTGACTTCATTACTTCTGCTTAAGTGAAAGCTTTCCAAATGGGGCTCTATTTAGGAGTATTGAAAACATAGATTAACAAACAGTGGCCCATAGGTCATTATCTAGCTGCTGGCTACTTTGGGATAGCTTGTGAGCTAAGAATTTGTTTTACATTTTTAATTAACTTTTGATATATAGATCCACCAAAGTACCTCAGACTAGCCTGGCAATCAAGATCTGCCTGCCTTAACCCTCTGAGCGCTGTGATTACAGGCGTGTGCCATCATGCCAGGTCATTCTAAATAGTTTCTTAAAAAAAAAGATAAATACAATTTTGTGGCATGTGGAAAGTATAAGAAATTCTTTATATATAAAGTTTTATTGGAACATAGGCACTTCAGTTTCATTGTTTTGTACTGCGATGAGAATCGAGTGCTTGTAGCTAGGAAGGCCAATTATACCAATGAAAATTGCTCCTGTTACTTGAAAAACAAACAGGTGCCCCCCCTTTTTTAACAACTGACTGTTGTATTTTTATATGTAGCATTTTCTTTGTTGATCCAAACTGTTTAAAAGTTTCAGTATAATTTATTTCAGTTAGTATTTTCAATTCTTTCTACAGGAATATAGGAATATGCCTCAAATCCCAATCCTTCAGGTACTCTAAATCCTAAAGGAGATTTTTTTGATTCATTTTATTAACCACCAACTATTTTTAATTCAAACTGGACAAAAGTAGATTTAAATCATGGGTAAAATGCAATGAGTAAACATTCCAGTCTTATCTATATCTTTAGTTCAGAGAAGCAGACAACTCAGACCCAAGAAGGAATAAGAAATGCAGAGTTTAAGTCCAATCAAAGTTAGTATAACAAGAGAATGTTCAAGGATTAGTCTACTCTTTCCATTCATAAATAAGGGCACAAAGTGCAAGGTTTTCAGCGCATACCAAACAGAATTATTCATTGATTGCTGACTCCATCAAGTTTCCTCATGTTTTTCCTGTTAATCATAAGATACACCTCTAAGGTGGGCTTAGAGCACTGGATAATTAAAGTCTATAAAAATCCCCTGATATTGATGGATGTCATACACATTGTTTGTGCATGTCACTTAAAGCTTTGCCTCCTACATCATTCAGGGGGTCAAATAATTCAGACTGTATCCCTTTTCTTCTATCTTAAGTGGGTGGTGCCATTGCCAGACACTCATTAACAAACATGTTCTGGCCTTTCTATTTAAAGTTGTAGCTGATGGCATCACATTTTTTCCCAGACCTAGATGTCAAAGTAGACTCACAGTGGATGTTTGCATAGCCTTGGAGGAATGAAAACACAGTTTTGCTTTTCAGGACTGTGAGAAGATCATTTTTTCTTCTAAGCCAACACCTCACATTCTGCGAGTACTTCATGTCAGTTGAAATAAATATATTAAATATATTTTGAAATAAAATAGCAAACAATTTTTTATCTAATAATGTTGCAGAGGTAACTGATTTGTTTCGTTTCTACTACAATGGTTATCTTCCCAGATGTTACTTCTTCTGGATCACCTGCTGAAAGTCATTATTAAATTTCAATACATGGCCGGGGGGAGATCTGAGGATCGCGGTTAGATGCCAGAATGGGTAGGAAAGTCCTCCTGACTCTTATCTCCAATTAACCACCGGAAACCAGAAGTGGCACTGTAGCTCAAAGTGGTACAGTGAATAAGCTCAGTGACAGCGCTCAAGCCCTGAGTTTAAGCCCTATGACTGACAAAAGAATAATCATAATCATGATGTAATACATAGTCTGCTTTGCTTCTGAATCTAAAGCACTCCCAGGAAGGGCTCAGATTGTGTTCACAATATTCATATCCCACATGCATGGTGCAAGAAAGCATTTTAGAGCCAAAGGAGGTTACTCTCTTTGGCTCAAAAACAGATAAAAATTCCACTGCATTCAAAGCAGGTCTGGTCTGTTAGGAATTTACAAAAATCAATGTTATGTAAGAGAATTCCCCATTTGGGACATTCTACAGAATCAAATATGAAAGCACGTCATTGTTTCTCAGACTGTAGTAACCTTCAGAGACAGACCCTTTCCTGGGGAATCAGAGAGTTTGAAATTCTTTCAATTCCTGACATCTTTTGTTCATTCCTCTGGTCCCATCTTTACTCCTCTTGAGTCCCTTGTGGTAGAGTGCTAGCCTTGAGCACAAAGAGGCTAAGGAATAGTGTCCAGGCCCTGAGTTCAAGCCCTAGAACTGGCAGGAAAAAAGGCGGCACAGGTTTGCTAATCAAGTACAAAAAACAAAGCCAGGTGCTGGTGGCTCACACCTGTAATCCTAGCTACTCAAGAGGCTGAGATTTGAGAATGGCAGTTAGAAGCCAGCCCAGGCAGGAAAGTCCCTGAGACTCTTATCTCCAATTAACCACCAGAAAACCAATGGTGGCACTGTGTCTCAAAATTGTAGAGTGCTAGCTTTGAGCAAAAGAGCTCAGGACCAGCATCCAGGCCCTGAGTTCAAGTCCCGTGACCAGCAGCAACAACAACAACAGCTAATAATAATAATTTGTGTTTTACTGGTTTCCAACTTTAGGATTTAGTTAAACTAAAACTAATATTTTTCACGCAGCCTATATGTTTATAAGTATGAGGATAAGTAAAATTACAGACTGATGTATATTAGAAGTATGAACTCATGTGAACTTATAAGAAGTCATAGAACCTTGCTTTAACATTCCTCAACAAAGAAGCCCAGATTGTTGCTGTTAAGAAATTAAGAGGACTTTTTGTGAACTTGAAAATATAAGGGAGTGCTTTGTTGAATCAGTCAAGTGTTGCTAATACCCAAAGAGAACTCCTGAGTGGTCAATTCATTTTATATGTTGCAGAAATATTTGGATTGTATGAATTTGGTCTGTTCATTTTGACAGTAATTATTTCACCAGAAATGTAGCATATTACAGATGTTGGATTATTTCAACAAGATTTTTACCCATTGTCAAAGATTTAGAAGAACATTTTCATCATTGATTTTTAAAAATAGATTCACTAAGGCTAAGTGAATTCTAGAAGCCTTCGTAGCGTAAAAGGTAAAATGCAAATATCCGTAATGATGGAAAGCAAGGTGATAACAGTGTTATTTCCTTGATTAAATGGCCACTGGTTAAAAAAAAAAAAACAACTTATTTTTTCCTGGAGAGTTAATTATTTAACTTGCAGGGTCTTACAAAAAAAAAAAAAAAAACCCAGCAAGATACTCTCTGAATAGTTCATCTGCATATAGATAACCGAAGAGAACTGGAGGGATGCACTATCTCTCATTTCTCCGAAATATATTTTAGTTTACATATACAATGTGTTGTTAATAAGTCAAAAATCAAGGAATCAATGTCACTTTTAAAAAGTGCCATTTTCAGTCAATAGCTATGTTACTGGTTTATGCATTTACAAAATAAATTGCCATTTGCTATGAAGGTAGTGAGACAATACTGCAGTACACAGGGAACTGGAGGAGCCTAGTCCGCTATTTAATGACTACAACTGACCCAGTCCAATCTTTCCCACACAGTCCGGAAGGGTAGA
This sequence comes from Perognathus longimembris pacificus, assembly GCF_023159225.1. Lineage (NCBI taxonomy): Eukaryota > Metazoa > Chordata > Mammalia > Rodentia > Heteromyidae > Perognathus > Perognathus longimembris. The sequence continues at coordinate 108,864,647 of NC_063188.1, read as the reverse complement.
CCAGGGGTTTTCCCCGTTTCCATCCGCCCCAGCAGTCCTGGGATCTGGTAAGGAATGCAGGAACCACCTGAGTGTTACAGTTTGAGAACCAGCCACATCCTAACAGCCTTCAATGTATTAGGGTTTTAGGAATTTTCTTGGCTTTAAAAAGTGAAATGAAAAAGAGAAGCTAAGGGGGGGATGGGCATGTCATCTCGGCTGCTCTTCCGGCTTTCTTTTCCTAATCAACATTCTGTGATCCTGTCACTTACTCAGTCTCGGTCACCAGGTCCCATTCTCAGGCCTGGCCTCTGGCCCCTGATTCCATTAGGTAACAGGAAGCGTAATGGCAGTGGGTACTAGTTAAGGTACCAGGAGAACCATGGCAAGTGTCAAGTCCTTGGTGGGGCAAGAGCCAGTGCCCCACAGCTGGAGGGAGCTCGGGGAATGGATGTGCTCCTCCATCACCCAAACTTTCTGCCCCATCAGCGTTGGCAATTCTGAATTGCTTTTTCTTATAAAAGCAAAGATAGAACTCAGATGTTCATGAACACCTCAGGGGGGGAAAGGGTAAGGGGGAGGGGGGAGGGGGGAATGAGGGACAAGGTAACAAACAGTACAAGAAATGTATCCAATGCCTAAAGTATGAAACTGTAACCTCTCTGTACATCAGTTTGAGAATAAAAACTTTAAAAAAAAAAAAAAAAGAACTCATGTTCAGAATGTGGGGGAAAAAAAGTTTCAGCGAATTACCCCAGTGTATTCTCAATTACTTATAAATGTGTTTTTTTTTTTACAAAAAAAAAAGAAAGAAAGAAAGAGAAAAGGGTTGAAGTGGTGTTGAAATGGGGAGCGGGGAGCCAGCCAGCGGACGACCCGCATTCATCTGCTTACGATGAAAAATAAATAGCGAGGCCTCCCCCAGCTTGGTTGAAGTGAGTTTACCTCTTCCAACTTCAGCTGGACTCAGCCCTGCAAAGCCGAAAGCCAGCACATTAGACTTTGCTCTCAGGACATTTTGGGGTGATTTTTATCATTTGATTTTCCTATGCGGGTGACCTTGGTTCCTGGTAGAGAACACCCTGGGGAGGCAGAACGTTATCAGAGGAAAGCTCAGTAATTAAATGGTGACCTAAGAAGGATTTAGCCGCTGCTCGGACTAAAAGGATACAAACAGCGTCTCTGTCTCCACTTTGCAGCCCACCTTTCCTCTAAGCTATTCTCTTCCGAGGTTACCTTGGAGCCCAGGAACAACAGGTCTAGCCTATAACCATCCTGAGATAAGAGTCCAGACTACCCCCTCAGAGCAGCAATGACTTTCTTATCATCACAAATCCCTCCAGAAGGGAAATTGGAGAGAATGATCAACCAGGCCACAGTTTTTCCACACCTGATTAACTAACTCTACGCATGCTTCTGGTCTTCTTGCTTCTCTGTTAAACAGAGTAAAGTTCTTTTTGGATTTTTCAACATTCCTTCATCCATCTGATGCTAGTACAAGATCTGATATGTTGTCCTACACGTGGGAACTCTGGTAAGAGTGGTAATAAATCATACAAAGGACTTTTGGCCTCCCTCAAATCATCTTTCTGAATGTGTAATTTTTATTCAAATATAGTATTACTTATAGTCTTATAGTATAGTGAATACATTTTTAAATAAAACACATCCACTCTAATTAAAATCAAACTGTATGCTAGGCACTGATGGCTTGTACCTGTAATCTTAGCTACTCAGGAGGCTGTGATTTGAGAACTGTCGTTCGAAGCCAGCCCAGGTAGGAAAGTGTGAGAATTAGATCCAATGAACTACCAAGTAAAGCTGGAAGTGGTGCTGGGGCTCCAGTAGTAGAGCACTAGCCTTGAGCCAAAAAGCTCAGGGACACCACCCAGGCCCTGAGTTCAAGCCTCAGGACTGGAACACACAAAAAGATCAGAGTTAATAATAATTTTGAGTACAAGTAAGAGTTCTACCAGAACATGTTCTTTCATTTCCAATTTTGATTAAAAAAAAAAAGACAAACAAACAGTGACAGTAGCTATTTATACCCTTCAATGAACATGTTCTCCTGCACTGCTTCAAACTCTATCCTGATAATACTGATATTGTGTGTGTGTGTTTGCGTGCACATGCACACACCAGTACTGGGGCTTGAACTCTGGACCCCATGCTCTCGTTCACCTTTTTCACTTATGCCTGGTACTGTACTACTTACTTAAGCTATACTTGCAGCTTTTTGCAAGTTAACTGGAGATGCGTCCCATATACTTGTATGCCTGAGCTGACTTCAAACCTTGATTCTCAGATCTCAGACTTGTGAGTAGCTAGGGCTATGGGTGGAAGCCACTGGCACCTGAGATGCACTTGCATATCAATTCTGAAATAAGCTTTGCTTTCTCTTTCCCCGTTTCATGCTAGCTGTTAATCCTGATGCTGCATTATTATTTTAAACTCAACTTTTTTGTGTGGTAGTACTAGAGTTTGAATATAGGCCCAACTATTCAAGCCTTACACACAAGCCCTTTATGCGTAGTTTATTTTTTTCAAATAGAGGGTCTCTCACTTTTGCCTTGGATTACTATCCTTCTCCCTTGGCCTCCCAAACCTCAACTTTCTGAACTGCATCATCTGTCCATCGGAACTAGCTTCTCATCGCCTGACAAAGGATAGTCATTCATTAAAGTCCCAACATAATCACAGACTTGGACTTCTCTTAGGGTTTTTGGAGGTGGGGTGTTTTTCTAAAATGACCCCTTGGATCTTCTCTTTCTTTTTATGACATGCTGGCCTCTATGTCGTGGTCTCCCAGCCTGAGGTTTGAGTGCCTGAGACTACAGGAATGTGCCACCACACTTGGATCCGCATTTTATTTTCTTACCAATGTTACCATCTAGATATCTTCTTCCCCCAAATCCTGGTTTTCATTCTTCCCATTTTTGACTGGCCAACAGAATCAGCACAAGACTAACAAAGTCACCTTCCTAGCAAGCTTGCATTATTAGACTTCCCATTCTCAAAACTGCAAACTTATTTCTGAATTGGCATGCAAAATCTTCAAAACTATACTAGGTTTAGAATTTCCCTAGTAACAGCCAGATATAATTGCCACCACACTGCGAAATGAACCTTCAACTTCAGTGAAACTGGATTCTCTAATTGGCTAGTAACTTCTCTGTCCATTGTTCCTTTTGAGCCCTCAGTTGTATCTTTCCATCCACCTAGAACTCTCCCCCCAAAAAAACCACACAGCACTAAGCATCTGGAGATAGGGCTAGCCATGCAAATTGAGGCTTGCTTAATAAAAGAGTGCATTAATAGCAATGTAACTGAAGATTTCCTGACTATAACAGAAGTCATAGAAAGCCAAATGTTAATTCCATTTCAAAATTGGATAGAATTAAATCATACGGTTCTGGAGACATCAAATACATATTTAAGACATCAAGCCCCAGTTCACTCTATTATACAAACATTGATTAAATTAGTTTCAGAAATCATTCTGTGGCCAGAGAGCTATCTACTACACAATGGACCATGTAATAAATCTTAGACTATATGTGTTGACAGGTATAAGATGATTTATTGAATCATGAAACAAGGGATTGTGCAGCACCACTAAGAAATACACACTCTCTTCCCATGCAACATTATTTTACTTAACACAAGCAATCTGGAAGGAAACTATACTATTAAAATAATAGCCACCTCATCTCATACATGTCTAACTTTACATAGTAACGATATCCAGAAATGAAATCATTAGATGTTGCTGATGGCTTTAGATTAGATAGATGACTTAATAAGGAACTATCTTCCTGTAAGGAAGCTCATCTTTTAATAAGCAGAGATTTCACATTACCTGTAACCTCCAATACTGCTTCAGTCACATGTTAATGCTAGATTTTAATCTTCTATCCGATTTTTTGCAGTGGTTTTATGTTTTACATAAAGAAAAGCTAAAGTTGTAAGTTGAAGTTTTTTTTGTGAGTGCATGCATGTGTGTGTATGTGTGTGTGTGTGCACATGCACGCATGTGTGCACCAGTACTGGATCTTGAAATCAGTGCCTGGATGCTGTACCTTAGCTTTCTTACTCAAGGCTAGTGTTCTACCACTTGAATGACAGCTTCATCAATGGCTTTTTACTGATTATTTGGAGATAAGAATCTCAGACTTTTGTGCCCAGGGTGGCCTCGAACCATGATTCTCAGATCTCAGCTTCCTGAGGAACTAGGATTGCAGGTGTGACCCAGCAGTGTCCTGCTAAATGGAGATTCTTAAAGCTATTTCTGAACTCAAAGCAACTACTACCACAACACAATCAGCCAAACAAAAAGCTACACATTTAAATATGATTCTTAATTAAATATGATTACAATCATTTTGAGCTCCATCTAAAAAGCTTCCTAAAAATTAACATTAGTCATACTCTTGGGTTTCTAGTTCCAAGTAGTATCCTGGTTCTGCATGAAACTTTGGGTATAGAAAAGAGCCATTTGGAAGCCTGTTCTAGGCTAGGGAGACAAAAGAAATTTAATTCTGACTCTAGTGGAGCCTTTGGAATTAGAGAGAGGCTGTAAGACAGGTCAATTCCTATTCTTTAGGGAATCCAGCTGCTTGTATCAACAATGTTTGTTTGTCTGTATTAACTATATCATTCCTAAGACAACAGAGAGGGTCTAGGGCCAATGGTAACTTGACCTAATACTACCAGAATGTATTTTGCTTACTGTTCTGCTGTAGAGCTAGCTAACATTGTGACTGAGCCTCTGTTTATCACTGTGTTACTGTGGTTTGGATATGCTCTTTTTTTGCATGAGACAAGTTCTCATTATATAGCCAAGTCTGGCCTTGAACTTATTATCATCCTTCTGTCTCAGATTTCCAAGTGTTGGATTTACAGAAATGAACTACTACATCCAGCTTGGAGTATGGTTTGAGCACTCATGTGTTGAAATAGAAATCTCCTGTTGTGAGGCATTAAGAGGATGAAAACAAAATCTGATTATGACAGTTAGAAATATGCCTTCAGAGGCGACTGGAATTAGATAAATCATCAAGGAGCACCCAAGAGTGAATCCTAAAGGCTTTCTAAGAAGAAGAAGAGAACATGTATGATAAAGGTATTTCCAGTTTACTAACAAACTTTTATGTACCTGATTCTATAATAATTTGCATTTTTCTCAATAAAAATAACATATATTAATCATTATTCCCAGCCCTCTCATCTTAATGTCTTCCCATGTAAACACTGGGAAGGATCAATAAATGTTTGCTGAATTGCTTCATTCTATTTTATGCCAAACTCCAACATTTCAACAAAATCCCAGCCAGGGCACATCAGAAAGCTCCATCATAATTATACTTAAGTTGACTTTTCTTTTGGAATTAAAAAAATGAGACTAGGGGCTGGGAATATTTCCTAGTGGTAGAATGCTTGCCTCGTATACACGAAGCCGTGGATTCAATTCTCCAGTATCACATATATAGAAAAAAAAAAGCCAGAAGTGGCGCTGTGGCTCAAGTGGTAGAGTGCTAGCCTTGAGCAAAAAGAAGCCAGGGACAGTGCTCAGGCCCTGAGTTCAAGCCCCTGGACTGGAAAAAAAATGAGACTAGGGATATAGCTTGGTAGTAGAGCACTTGCTTGGAATGCATAAAGCCTTGGGCTTAATACTATGGCGAAAACAATTAGAAGAAGAATTTCTAAATCAATTCAATACCTGCTCATTCAATGGAAGTTTTAATTCAACAACCATGTACCAAAAATGCCATAATTCTTCCCCGAAGGATGCACACCCTGGTATATAAATGTTCAATAGCCACACAACAAATTTGTCTTTCAGTGCCAGGTGCTGATGGCTCACACCTGCAACCTTAGCTTACTCGGGAGGTTGAGATTTGAGGGTTACAGTTTGAATCCAGCCGAGGCAGGAAACATCCCTGAGACTCTTATCTCTAATTAACTAACCAAAAAGGTAGAAAGTGGAGCTGTGGCTCAGTGGTAGAGGGCTAGCCTTGAGCAAAAACAGCTCAGAGACAATACCCAGGTCTTGAGTTCAGGCCCTAGGACTGGCACAAGAAAAGAGGAAAGAAGAAAGAAAGAGAGAAAAAGAAAGAAGGAGGGAGAAGAAGAGGAGGAAAAAGGAGAAGAGGAGAGAGGGCGGAAGAGGAGGAGGAGAAAAAGGGAAAGGAACTGAAAGAGGAGGAGGAAGAAGAACAACAACTACAAGAGTAAGAAGGAAGGAAGAAAAAGAAGAACCATTTGATAGTAACTCACATCACCCATCTGCTAGAACACGTTTAAAACATTATTCCATGAAGTCCCTTTGGGCTACAGTACTCTAAGCAGCAGTGGGCAAATGACTGTTTCCTGAGACTTAGGAATCGGAGATTGAGGAGGCTCTGGAGTTTTGTTAGGGAGGACTGAGAAATGTGTAGTGAGCAGACTTAGGTACTGATTGTGTGCACACGCAGACAGGGGAGGGGACAAGGTCACACTCCAGTGTGTCTTTCTGTCAGGTACTTCTAGACTTACGAACTTCTGTGCTGAAGAGATGGTTTGCATCCTCAGCTATATTATGGCAAAGGGCAGGATAATAATAATAATAGCACCAATGACTTTCTCAGACATATTCTGTAGAATCAGAGTAAAGTATTCACCCTTGGGTCATCAGCACAATAATAAAGAATTACAACTTTTACAAACTAGTTTTACTAAGTAAAAAGAAAATCAGAGCTCCACTTCCCTTAGGAGAAGTTTTTTTTTTTTCTTCTCCTTCTTGCTTCAACGATCTGATCACAATATCTCAACTTTCTGAGTTTCCCTTCCCTCTCGTTCCAGCCCCTTCGAAAGGAAGAGTGTCACTATGCAGCCCAGGCTGACCTCAAACTTGTCATCCTTCTGCTTTTGCTTTCCAAATGCTGGCACTGAAGACATGTACCACCACACCTGGCCTCATTTTCTGTCTTTCACTCTGCAAAAACAATCTCTTGTACAAGAACCCTATTGGTTAAAAGGTCTTTACTGAACTTCTCCCAAAACTGCAAATGCTACCAACACTGTCTCAACATGCAGACTTCATGAAGTGGAAGGAACATCTGTTGAAGATTGGTATGCCTGTTGTCTACCATACAGATTTATATTAACCAACTATGAGATCTAAGCTAGGAGCTGGAAAATGATGGCCAATGGGCCAAACCTGGCCAGCCACCCGTTTTTCTAAAGTGTCATTGGAATATAATCATGGCCATTTGTTTCTGTATGGTGCAGGGCTGCTTTTGTGCTGCAGTGGCATTGAGCCATTCTGACAGAAACCATATAGCCTGCCAAGCCTGAAAGAGTAGCTGACCACTTATTTCTACAGTGTCTATTGCCTCCTACAGCTTACTGAACTCATCTGGGCCTCAGTTTCCACATTTGTAACTGAAGGGCTACACAGGGATGAAGTTGTTCCACCAACTTGACATACTGGCATCACTTGGGGTGGTTGAGGGAAGCCCCCACATGGAACTGCACAGCAGAAATTCTAGTTTTATAGCAGGGCTGGGCTCTTGCCCAAGGTGATCTATGTTGGGAGCCAGGTTGGGAAATTTGGGAAGTAGACAACTGCCAAGGCCCTTCAAGCCCCATGCTTTCACGACGTGAGCTTCTTGTGAAGTAAGTAGTTATCTGCCAACAGGAACAAACACTTGGAAATTATGCCTGTATAAATTCAGCCTTGGCAACGAAGACTCACATTTGATTTATACCCTTCCAAGTCGCTGGGCGAACAGAGGACTAGAGACTGTGGGTTTGCAAGGCTAAGGATGCACTGCTAAAAAAACACAAAGCATTCCTTTGAAAGATTTACATGAGATGCACAGAACGAATGAGTTCACTTTGGATCTATGGAAACAATGGACTTATTTTAATAGATCACAATTAAAACGAGCGCATCAAATGATAAGCCATTGGGGTGACAATGTCAGACTCCCCTCTTGGAAGAAAGCCTCAGGCTCTCCGATGTCTGCCACACACACCTACACCTGGAAGACTGTTCTGACAATGAGCTGCCAAACACTCGGAAATCTGCGGGATAGCAGATAATATCAAATGCTTCTAAATCATGTTTGGGGAAGGGATTAAAGAATATTTCCTAAGCCTTTGTTGGTTTAAATATTGCTGCAACAGCCTGAAGGATGGCATGTGCAGGCCCAGACTGCTCAGAGATGGGCTGAGGGCATGGCAGAGGGGAGGGGCCTGGGTGGGGGAGGAAAGCCTGCCGTGCTCAGAACTTTGGACAGTTTCCAGGCTGCCAGCTTGCTGCTTGGGTGACTGCACATGGCGGTGGAGGAGGGCTCTAAAAATTCTGGCCTTTCTATATCTTCAATAGGTTGACCTTTTTGAAGTCACACAAACAAGTATATGCCTCTAAGAGGGAAACGAATCATTTCCCTTGTGTTGTTGGCCCTGATATTTTGGTTCAACTAATGGGGTCTCATTCACTTTTCTTTCTTTCTTTTTTTTTTTTTTAGTGCTGGAACTTGCTGGTTCTTTATTTTATTTTTTTTTTATTTTTCAAATTTTTATTATCAAACTGATTTACAGAGAGGTTACAGTTTCATACGGTCTCATTCACTTTTAGGGCCAGATGATTCTCTGCTGTGAGGGCTGTCTCACGTATGCCATCCTGGCTTTAATCCGTGGGATGCCAATAGCAGCCTCCACCACTCCCAAGATAAATTAAGTTTATCTTATTGTTCCCAAGACTTCTTACCATTTATCTCAAGGTGCAATGAAAGCTACCTTGGCTCTGCGGTAGCTGGGAATACGTGTACACACAGAGCTAGGCACCAGTGGCTCATGCCTGTAATGATTCTGGCGACACAGGAGACCGAGGGTTATGGTGAGTGCTAGCCTTGAGTGGAGAATGCTGAGGGCCAGTGCCCAGGCCCTGAATTTAAGCCCGCTCCTGCCACGAGCACAGCAAAAATAAGAATTTGTAAGATAACATATAAATCTCACAGGAAGGGCTAAAAAGTGGATTGTCTACCATGTTGACTCCACAAATGAGAAGAGCCACATAATACAGGAGATTATTCTAGAGAGAGAGGAGGAACATCAGGAGCCATGAAAGCGGTGTGTGTAGCAAGGGAGTGGGAAAATCCCAGGAAACCAAAGTGATTGAGAAAAGTAGCAATCACTTCCAAGTCTATCTTCCCTTCCCAGGAGGGAAGGGAAGGCCAAAGCCATCAGAAGGTAAGGGGCCACCCTGGCAACAGACTCCCAACTACAGCTGCCTTAAACCCGGGTGGAGATTTGGGAGACAGTGACTGCTCCCATGAAGGAAGGCTACTGCTTTTTTTTTCTTTTTGCCAATCCTAGGGCTTGAAACTCAGGGCCTGGGCACTGTACCTGGGCTTCTTTTGCTCAAAGCTAGCACTCTATACTACTTGAGCCACAACACCACTTCCAGTTCTGCATGAGTAGTTTATTAGAGCTAAGAGTCTCACAGACTTTCCTGTCCAGGCTGGCTTTGAACTGCCAATTCTCAGATCTCAGCCTCCTGAGTAGCTAGGATGACAGGCATGCCACCAGTGACCAGCAGGAAAACGAGCCTTGGTGAACAAAGATACTGCCACTCCGCCTATCAAGGTGCCCTCTTGACAGAAGGGGCTGTTGCGTTGAGACTGAAAACCTGGCAAGAGGGAGTGGAAATGAGGAACACATACAGCTCAGGGAATCTTGGAATACCTTGTTACAGAATCTAGGTGGAAGAGAGGCATGGGAGGTGGACAGATAGAGGGTTTGACATGACTGACATGACCAAGGAGAGTTAGTTCAAGCAGCAGGAAACTGCTGCACCAATAAGGCCGGGTGCTGTTATAGTCATGGTCTGAGACTGGGGTGGAAACAGAGCACGACGCCTGTGGCTGGCTGAGGCTACCAGGGCCTACCTCTTGGCTGCTTATGGTGATGGCTGTGTGGGTCAGAAAGGTCAAAATACTGCTTCTTCTAGCTTAGTATTTAAGTATGCCATGATTGGGTCATAGTACATTCTGCTTTTATCCCAGCTAGTGACCAGTCAAGGGGAAGATGGGATTCCAGGGTCTGAGCCCCCAAACTGTGAGTTCTCTGACTAAGTCAGGTTTCATGTGTGCTTGTGGTGTTGGGGAAGGAACCTAGCGCCTCAGCCATGTGAGGCAGGTACTGCACCATGGAGAACTTCCCCTGACCTCCTGTTTTGTACCATTAACAGTTCCTATATACCAAGCTGCTCCCACCCACTAGATACTTGGTCCTATATTATCTCATTCTTCTAAGCTCATAAGACAGTATCATTTCTCTGTTTTTGCAAGAGATAGCTGGCGGCTGCAAGGGTGACAGTCTTTGAAAATGCTTTGCAAACTGTCCATCTGGAGATTCACAAATGCTCATTCTTATCACAACTGCTTGGTTAACAGCAGTTGCTTGGGGTTAAATCAGCAAATGCAAGGGAACTATATTGCAAAACAACTTCTTGGAAAAGTATCTCAGCCTCCACCTAATACTATCTCACTTTGGGCCTTGTAAGCCTTCTTCCTAGAGGCAGCCTTGCCTAATATGTTTCTGGATGGAGTGTGTGTGTGTGTGTGTGTGTGTGTGTGTGTGTGTGTGTGTGTGTGCCCGCAGGCATGTGTGCATATGTGTAAGCCTGTCCTGGAGCTTAAACTTAGGACCTGTGCACTATTCCTGAGCGTTTTTGCTCAAGTTGCTCAACCAGATGAGTCACAACTCCACTTCTGGCTTTTTGGTTGTCCATTAGAGGTAAGAGTCACATGGACTTTCCTGCCTGTGCTGGCTTTGAACCGGGATCCTCAGATCTCAACCTCTTGAGTAACTAGAATTACAGGTGGGAGCCACCAGACCAGGCTTCTGGGTGGCTTCTTGAAAGAAAAGAGCAAGCATAATTCCTTGGAGGAAAGACCTGAACAATATAAGGGGCATGAAGGGAATGTAATTTCTCTCCAACCATCTAGTGTGGGATTCATTCAGCTTCTTCAGGTCTCCTAGAACATCCAGAAACCATAGGCCACATTTTCTGTTTCACTCTTGTGGGTTCAAATCTGATCACACCAACCAACAGCAACCAAGCTCTGCACCAGCCCTGGCAAAGGAGAGAGACATAACCACTTTCCATCCCATCAACATCTTCATCCTAACAAGGCAAGTCGGCAAGTCTGCCAGCTGGCTGGGTTAACACAACAGTACTCTGCAAGCTGGCCTCTCATCTCTTGCTTTCTAGAGGCGGGTCCTTCAGAATGGAAATCACATCAACTGCTTTGGAGCTGGGCTATTTACCTGACCTCTCTGCCTTGTTCCGGAAGGAAATGAGACCTCTGAGTGAGAAGAGCCAACAGTCCAGCTGTGAACAGTAGACCTTTCAATTGGATAAAAAAGCATTCTGCTTGAATTCTAGCATGGAGCAGAGCCCTGGTATGTGCCCTTACCTGTAATTCCAAAGGAATGAATAATGGGAATGTCACTATTCGTGCTCTCTGATTGTGGCTTTCCTCTAAAATATGTTTACACTCAGCTTCTGGAATTAGGCAATTTCCAGATATCAACACCCACATCAATGATATTTGATAATTACTTACATTAAAAATGGTTTCATGAAATCAGCTCCGTGGAATTCTTTCCATAGTCCTTTAATGCACTCCTATTACATGTTATCATTAGCTCTAGACCATGGAAGCAGTGGCTTATCTTTGCTATTAATTTCTGCATTCCCAGGGTCTCCCCAGTGTTTATCTTCATAGTAGCTACATAAAAATATTCCTGGGTGAATAAGAAAGGTTTCTTTTCTTATGTAGAAAGATTGGATAAAACATAGAGAAAAGATCTCCTACAAAGGCACATAAGAAATCAAAGATTTCATGGTTATCATATGACTTCAAAAATAAAACCTTGGCTGGGTGCTGGTGATTCACATCTGTATTCCAAGCTACTCAGGAGGCTGAGCCCATGAGACTCTTATCTCCAATAAACTACTAAAAAAAAGCCAGAAATGGTGCTGTGGCTCAAGTGGTAGAGTGCTAGCCTTGAGCAAACGAATCTCAGGGACAGTGCTCAGGCCCTGAGTTCAAGCCCCAGGGCCTGCACAAGAAAGAAAGAGAGAAGGAAGGAAGGAAGGAAGGAAGGAAGGAAGGAAGGAAGGAAGGAAGGAAGGAAGGAAGGAAGGAAGGAAGGAAAGAAGGAAGGAAGGAAGGAAGGAAGGAAGGAAGGAAGGAAGGAAGGAAGGAAGGAAGGAAGGAAGGAAGGAAGGAAAGAGAAAAGTAAAAAGAATAAAAGCCAAGTCTATTCCAATGCAAACAGCACACTGTGTTTTCCTACTACCCTACAGACAGCAAAAGAGATACAAAGCTATTCTGTGCCTTCCATACAAGAAGCAAAAATAAGTGTCTAGACAATAACCTTTCAGTGGCAGAGCAGAAGCTTTTTCTTGTACAATTCCTTCACTTCTGGTTTATCCTCCTCCCCCTCAACAACCCCTCTTCTTCACATTTACATGGATCAAAATATGAGTACAACTGCCAAAGCTCCAATGCTAGCTTGACTTTCCTAAGAGACAACTGTAGATTAATTCAGTCAAGTCCACCAGAACAGGAGAGAGCAGCTTGTCCCCATGGTCTTCAAAAGGGCACCTGTTTTTGAAAGCCCTTTCTCTCTGCCCACCACTCGTCACTTCTTTAAAATCCATTTTACTACTTAGCTTAGTTTAGAAGACAGAAAATCAAAGTTTCCACTCTGCTTTTGAAATTTGACAATTTCCAGATATTAGCACTATGTAGTTCCCTTGAAGGTTGTTCAAAGTTTCCCATATGGACCAGAAACACAAACAAACCTTGAGTAATTTACAATGCTGTCAAGAAACTCATGATTGGATTACACCAATGAAGCCTTTATTACAACTGTAAAGTGCAGATAAAATAATACCTGATGTTCAGCCAATCACTACACTTGGCCCTTTACAAGCATTTTCTTTTATTTTGATAAGAAATATAAAATGTGTTTTCTACCGTTAGTTTAAAGAGCCATACCTCATAGATATGCAAAGACCTTAAAAGAACCATGTCAAAAAGTCCAGATCAGGGCTGGGGATATAGCCTAGTGGCAAGAGTGCCTGCCTCGGATACACGAGGCCCTAGGTTCGATTCCCCAGCACCACATATACAGAAAATGGCCAGAAGCGGCGCTGTGGCTCAAGTGGCAGAGTGCTAGCCTTGAGCGGGAAGAAGCCAGGGACAGTGCTCAGGCCCTGAATCCAAGGCCCAGGACTGGCAAAAAAAAAAAAAAAAAAAAAAAAGTCCAGATCATAAAGTGAGTCAATTTGAAGTAGATTTTGCAAAGGCAATTGTATCAGAATTTCCCAGCATGCTTTCATCACACACTGAAATTAAATCAAATCTGTAGCCATGTTCATTTTCTCAAGCCATTCATGTTCACTCAATTATTTACCTATATTCAGGATTCCTGGGAATAAATGAATTGATGATGTCCACTACATAGCTGAAAAATGACACTACAATTTTGGCAAATCCTAATTAGCATTAAGACTGTAACTGGTCTACATGAATTTTGTTGTTCCAAACTTTTCAAATGAAATTCAAATGCCCTGAACAAACAGATATTCCTGACAGGTTTACTCACTTTGCATATTTAAATCAAAGTAGCTGGAGGGAGCAGTACTATCATTTGAACATAGCTTCCAGCTAAAAACCCCTACAACTATCCTCATTATAAACTGGCACTATTGTCCTAATTTTTCCCTCTGTGATGTTCCTCAGGCTGTGTGGTTCACCTACATGAAAGCAGTTCCAGACTTTCAATCTGACTTTTAACCTAACTCCATCTATGTAGGCACAGTTATAGAGAATGTTGGCATGAAGAGAACTTTTCTGATGGCCCATGGGGTATACTTCTAAAGCTATATTTCCTCTGTAACTTCTAGAACATGTGGGAAGACCACCAGACTAGGTGGCTGTTTCTAAAATTGCTATAAAGCTACTACATAGATTGCCAAAAATCTCAAGAGCCGTGCGAAATGACCGAACCACTTGAAGGTGATGTTATCTGTGTTTGATCTGTTAGTCTTGAAAGGCAGAACAAACTGGGCCACAAGGAAGTCACTGTCTGCCGAGGTAATTTGGGACAACTGTTTACTACTCTCTACCCCAATTTCTGCAGCTAGAAAGTAGACATGGAAAAACATGAGCCCCAAGATGCTCTCAAATGTCACCACAGTCTGCAGTAGGCGAACAGAGATTGGAACAGCACTGTCCTTATGGTTAGTCAACAGCCGGGAGGAAGAGATTTATATCTCCATCACTATGCTGCGATGGGAATGCATGGAAAGGATTGTGCTGATACCTGGATCCAGGAGCATCAGTAGCACCTCCTTTCTCCCTGGCTCTCTTGCTCTTTTCTCCTTTCTTTCTCTTTGACTGCTTACCTTCTCCCCCTCCTTACCCCCTCTGTATTTTTTATGCAGGTACCAGGGCTTGAACTCAGTGCTTGGTTTGCTTGCTCATAGCTGGTGCTCTACCATTTCAGCTGTGTCTCCACTCTGGCATTTTTGCTGGTTAAATGGATATGGGGGTCTTACAGATTTTTCTGCTGCATTGGCTTCAAACTGCGATCTCCTGAGTGGCTGGGGTTACAGGTGAGCCACTGGCACCGAGCTATGGCCTATTTCTTCTTAGTGTTCAGGGACAAAACTTGACTCTCACTTCTAAGCTTTGATTGACAGGGTAGTAGGGACTGACCCATGATACTCCATCTCTGCCAATAAGATTTCAAATACTGTGATGCCTTTTCCTCCTTTTCTTTCCTCTGTAAAAACAGTAAACTATCCAGTCTAATATCCTGCTTTGATCTAACAGAAAATATAGATTGCACCAGCTACTCTCTCAAAAAGACAATTAATGACTTCACTGTTACCATACAGAAAGGAGTAAAAACATCTAAACCCCCAACTTGTGCTCGGAAACTTGCAAAATCTTCTCCTTATGGCGACTCTTCCAACATTATTCCTCTTGGCTCCTCAGTCATCACCGCACATTCTAGCCAGCATTGTCCAGAGGCCCAAGCTGTCTTGCCTATTGCAGCCAGACAGGTCTCTGCTGGCCTCGTGCGTGTGTGGAACACCTAACTTTGTTTCTCGGCCGCCTAATCCACCAATCTGTCAAAGTAGCTTAAATTCCACCACCCTGAAGCCAAGTTTATTGTCTACTCAAAACCAGAGTCAACTCTTCCTTCTCCGAATCCCAGAACACTTGTCTAACCCATCCATTCTGAACACATCCTTCAACAAGTACTTACTAATCATCATGCTTCTGCCCTTGGCCAGGTCCTTTCGAAATAAAAGTACAAAATACATTAAAGTAACAACATGGACCCTTATCTCATAAACAGTGCAAGCAGTGACTACAAAAAATATTTGGCAGCCAACCTATTGCCAAAGTCCACATACAGAACCATTACATATTCTGTCTTCTGGTTTCTAACAGTAGCTCTGACATATTTTGCAGGCTTCCTCTAGGGCCAGGCCCAGTGCTAAGGGTTCATATTTTGTTCTCTTGTGTTCTGTGAAAGAACAGAACTTTAAGTCTGTATTATAGAGCATAAAATGTAGCACAGGAACATTAAGCAACATGTACGATGATCACAATTATTTACATAGCCCCATGACCGAGAGGTAACTTGCATACTTTTCTACGTATTTTCCAGAACTCCCTGAGCTTGACAAAACAATTCTAATCACAATATATTGTCAGGCAATAATACAATGCCCTGTGCAGGTGAATGAAGGGACAGGCATCTCGTGAGGGACGAGACAGGTGAGAAGGACAGGACTTTCAAGGCAGTGGCCTTGAATTTACCATTAAACAGATTCCTAGAGATGCTTGCTTTTCACTCTGAAACTTTTTTGGACCAAATTACCAAAATAAAAAATTAATATACTTTTCAAATATCTGAAAATCTTATTCTCATCACATAGGAAAGATTAAAGAAATGTCACAAAATAAGTGCAGAGTTACATTCTGAAGGAGTCAGTGGACCAGCTGAGGCTCCCTACAGCCCAGCCATTTAGCATATCCCTCTCTCTCTCTCTTTCTCTCTCTCTCTCTCTCTCTCTCTCACTTATCCACATGTTACATGATACAACCTCATAAAAAGCATATTTGTACTTTCAATGACAATCTAATTTCAAATTATTGTGAACCATCTTGCAAAACAACATAGGGTTACACAAGAGTGGTTAAAAGTAAAATTGAATGACTGGTAATAGGGATTGTATAGACATTTAATAACTAGACATTATTTTCTAATACAAGCCTTGGGAAAATGCTAGGTGAAACGGCTCTTTTCTAGAAATCTCCTAGACCCCACTGGCAGGGGTCACTGTCACTGATTTGAGTACAATGTGTCTCTTTCCATCAACAGCGAAAATATTTAGCTATTAGAATTCTCTACAAGGGAATTAATTTCTCCGTGTAGGTAGTAACTGTTTCCGTTCATATTACCTTCACTCCCTAAGCATATATTCCTTTTTCATGACATCTCACAATATCTGTATAAACTTGTACGTTCCTAAAAACAGTTCCAAAAGTCCTAAAGCAAGAAAAAATGACAGTGTGATGAAAAGAACTTGAAAATTTTATTCTTAGTGGGAAGCTTCACTGTGCCTCTCCTAGTCAGAGCTAATTAAGCAGAATAAAACAATTAGCAAGCCAAGGGCAAATCTGAAGACACAATAAACAACCTTATTGTAATGTCTGATAAGTGATACTGCATCCATAAGACGTGCACATATGCATTTAAATTAGAAATCAACAAATTTAAAAAATGTTTAAAAATACACATATTTGGAACTTCAAAAAATGTGCCACAAAAGATATATATCATGTCCAAAAGTGACTGACAGTCATCTAGCAAGCATTCAAGGGATGGCTAGGAAAAGGGTACTATAGTTAATATTCGTGGTTGTTGCCATCTCTTGCCTATAGAACGAATCATTTCTTTTTTTTTTTTTTTTTTTTTTTTTTTGCCAGTCCTGGGCCTTGGACTCAGGGCCTGAGCACTGTCCCTGGCTTCTTCCCGCTCAAGGCTAGCACTCTGCCACTTGAGCCACAGCGCCACTTCTGGCTGTTTTCTGTATATGTGGTGCTGGGGAATCGAACCTAGGGCCTCATGTATCCGAGGCAGGCACTCTTGCCACTAGGCTATATCCCCAGCCCTAGAACGAATCATTTCTAAAGGAAATACTGGCTACTTAAATTTGCTCCCATATAATGTGGATTCGAGATGATAGTAAATAAATTCAAGATAATATTAAAATATACAAAAAGATATATACATGCATGTACGTTCAGCACACATATGCACATACATCAAAAAACTACACTGTCCTAGAAATTCTACAGAAAAAGGAAAGAAGTTGAACTCGGTGTCCATTTGCAACAATAACTGGAAAAGACTTTCAAAACCACAGAACCTTACAGTCTACAAAGTAAACCTAAGAATAAAGTCTCCTAGCTTCACCTCCAGATGACAAGTGCTACATAAGGACGACTGAACTTTAGCTGGAACTTTTGGTCAAGCTATTTAAAATTATAAAGGGCTGGTCCACTGAAAGCTATCTTATACACACAATCTTCCAGAGGCAGCCTTTAAGTCAGCAGGGCAAAACTACATTTAGACCTACAGTTGCGGCTCATTTGAAGAGGCAAAGCCATAACCGAAGGGCATGGGAAGGTCAATTTTTCTCAATTGATCTATTTTTATAGGTGTAGCCAGAGGAAAGAAACAAGAGCTCCAACGTGGTATATTGGAACAGAAAGGGAAGAATTACTTTATTGTAATTCCTTGAAAACTCTGGAACCTATTATATTAAATTGCCCTATATGTTAGTTATGTGGTTCACAAATCAAAAAAGTAATCCAAATTTGAAAGACTAAGAGTCTTCTTAAAATTCAATTAAAATGATATTTAAAAGGGTCTGTACTATGATATGCTCCATTTACAGGCCTTGCATTTGGCAGGAAGACATTTGTCTTATTATCTTAAAATAAGAGCTCAGGAAATGCTAGTTTAATTTTCTCCTCATTTCAATATTTCATGAGGACTTCTTAGTGCATAGTCTGTAAAAGCCTTAGATTACTGACATGATGCTAGTTCAAGTGACAGAGAAAATTTTATTTGCATGAGTTCTACTTGTTGGGATTTTTATGTCCTTTTCTTTTACATTTAAGGAAAATATTGTAATGTACAGAAGTATATTCCACTTTTTTATATAAACAAACATCTTTTATATTGAGATCTGATATGACTTAAAAATTATCCACCCAAATTTGGTAATCAGTGAATATTTCTCTTCCTATAACAGACTTTTACTAACAGGACAAATGTATATTTAAATAGAAGCTATCCAGATCCTTCCAGACACATATAACAAAGCAAAGCTACCACTGCAATATAAGCCTCTTCAAATAATTTGTGTTCCTGCACCACTATAAATCTATACCTCTATGAGATTCCAGAGCTACTGGAAAATGAGTAAGTGCACAGAAAACATTTATTTACTTTTTTTCAGATTAAAGTCCTAATCAACAAAACCACACTTGGTTGGTTTGGGTCCTTTTTGTATTTCCTTCAAATATCAACGTTTGTATTATGCTTAGATTTTAACAAAATGGGGAAGTACATATGCTCATAAATCTGTGATAACTGAAATCTCTTAGACACCCAAATGTCCTATATTCTTATGATTTTTTTTCACTAATGTGACATGTTTCAGAACAAACATTCTATGCTAGTATGTTATTTGTTCAAATGCCCATAAGCACATCTTGTTCAATGGCTGTAAATAATTTCTCATAAGCATATTTTGTTGAACAGCTGTATGTCTGTTGTGGTGCCCTGGATACTGCTCAGATTTCTGCAATTCGAAAATAAAATACACTACACATGGTACCAAGGATTGATAATCCACTGGCTCATGACTGATTCAAGAGTTTCATTTTCATCATCAAAAGGGCTAGAGCATGATAATCTTTCTTCATAAATTTGAGCATGTTATGTAAATAATTAAAAAGCATGCTCTAGGGGCTGGGGATATAGCCTAGTGGCAAGAGCGCTTGCCTCGTATACATGAAGCCCTGGGTTCGATTCCCCAGCACCACATACACAGAAAATGGCCAGAAGTGGCGCTGTGGCTCAAATGGCAGAGTGCTAGCCTTGAGCAAAAAACAAGCCAGGGACAGTGCTCAGGCCCTGAGTCCAAGGCCCAGGACTGGCAAAAAAAAAAAAAAAAAAAAAAAAAAAGCATGCTCTAATGGTACACAAGTAATAAGCAGAACTTGATTGCTAGATTGAAATATCAAGTCTGTAAGTTGTTGAATACGAAGCATCACTGTGATTATGGTGTTTCAACAAACAATCATTCAAAGGCAGCCTTAGTTCAAAGTATGAGTTCAAGCTTCATGAAGGAAGAAAAGCTCTGCCATGTTGACATTTTGAAAACGGGAGATCAAACATTTCCGTTCAGTCATCCTGAACATTCTCCCCCCCAGAGCAAGAAAAGGAGGTTACCAAAGATCACCTTGGCTTTGAAAAATGGACAGCCATATTGATTTCTGAAGAATTCATGCATGCATACCCTTTGGTTTTATTCACTTTCATGGTACTATTTTTTCCTGCTACTGTAGTGTGATGCACAAAAAAACCTAGTTGACATTTCTCTTTCCTTGTCCATGTCACTTAAATCCTTGTGTTTAACTTCCTTTACATGGCTTAAAGATGGATTTGTGCCAGTCATTCTTTGGCCCCTTTAAGTGAAGCGTGCTACCCAGGTGATATATTTGCTGCCCAAGTGACATTTAGAAGCTGGAATTCATTTCAGCATGTCAACTTTCCCCAGCGTGGTCAAGAAATAGCAAAGCTGAATCCCAGATGTGGCTCATTAATCCCGCTGTCACAAAATAAACTATCTGACCCAAGTAAACACAACCACCCATTAGCGCTAAGGAGAAGTGATAGGAACCATTTGTTAAAGGTGAGATGTTCTCTGAGTGATAATATTCTTTGAATCATGTGAATCGGTTTGTTTGCTCAACTATTTGGTATGTGTTTTTCCTGAGAGGAAGGACTTCAGTGTGTATTTACTTAGAGCTTTTAATTCATATTTCCTTTCCTTTTTATCGGTGGCTTCTGATCTAAAATTAGCTGACGAACATAGTATCTCATTCAAGCTCTCTCAGTTGAGTTTGTTTTTTGTTTTTTTTTTTTTTTTTCTCAAATTTTTATTTTCAAACTGACGTACAGAGTCTCAGTTGAGTTTGTAATAATCAGCTCCCTTATTGCCTGAAGTTGAACAGACATCTGGGAACAACTTGTGATTTCTTCCCTGGTGCTTCCTAGCCATATTTAGAGGATGGTTTTAACAAGTTGATAGATAGTCATATTAATTATTATCCCAAGCTAGTATTCGGTTAATAACTTCATGCTAAAAGTAAGGTTCCAACCGGCTTCCCTTATTGAACATGAAAGCTACATGGCAAGGAATTCTTTCTTGAAACCCGAGACTGTCAGAACGTGACTGTTCACCAATAAGCTGCATATCACTTTCACAAGGAAGAAAAAGGTCACGTGTCCTGTAAAATCCCACATTTGCTACAGACATTTACTATAGACATTCCTTCTTCTAGTCTTTTGTTTGTGCAGTAACGAGATACAGGTACAATGAGAGTGAATTAGCTTTCCTGGATGAGTGAAGAAAATAAATGCCTGCCAAATGCCCACAGCCAGATTTTATCTGCTATTTTTTCTTGCACTGGTCTCTCTGCTTTTTTGCCTCCCCCATCTTTCTCTTTCCCCTGTCTCTTGGAGAGAGACAGCGGCATTCTCTTTGCAAGAACTGCAGGGATTGAAAGTGATCCAGAAAAACTGCAAGGGTTGAAAACGATCCAGAGTTTTCGAATTCGCCCTCACCTTGACAACGCTAAAATTACAAGCAGCAGTCAACTTTTACATGATACCCTCATTGTGTAACATTTATAGGCTGCCAAAAACATGCTACAACTAATCAGATAACAAAGGTGAAGAGAAAACCTTCACCTGCCATGTAGCTAGCAGTGAATACACTTCTTATTTCCATGACATTTGCTGGCAGAAAGGGGTTGGTTTAAGGCGGGTCGGACTAACCTTCAATTTGTCATAGCGCTCACTCAAAGCTGCCACCTGATGATCGCGGTGCCGCCCAACCAGTTTACACAAGGCACAGATTAACTGGTCATCGGCCACACAGTACATATTCACCTTCTCATCCTCGTGCTCCAGGCACATCAGCCCCCGGATGTGCGAGTCCGGGATTGGCTCAATCAGACGATGGCCCGTGAAGGGCTTCTTGTTCGGGTGAGTGGCTTTCAGGCACTCATCACAGTAGGACACTTCGCAGGTGACACAGGTCTTCACAGCGTCCTGAGCAGGGTCCTGGTCACAGAACTGGCAGAGGACCTTCTCCGCAGAGGACATGGTGGTAGCGTCGAAGGGCCGCTCCCGGCGGGTCTCGCTAGGGGAATTCGGGCCGCTCACGGAGGCTTTCTGGAACCTGTCGATGATGTTCTGCAGGGTGACGTTGCGCTTGAGTCCGTCTAGACCTCGCTGGCTGAGCGTGATGACATGGCGGCAGGTGGGGCACTGGAAAGCGCTGATGGACTCCACGGGCTCGTTGGTGGCACAGTGTGAAACCAGGATGCGGTGGGCGCAGTTGAAGCAGAGGCTGTGTGCACACGGCAGCAGCAGAGGGTCCTCAAAGAGCTCCAGACAAATAGGGCAGGTCAGCTCCGACTCCAGCGTTTCCATCTTCAGGCAAAGCTCTCCGGAGTCATCAGCAAAATCCAAGGAAGCTGATCAGCTATCTGGAAACAGCACGGGAGATTTGATTAGGCACCAGGGGGTCAGCCATGGGGGGCTGTCAGCTTCCAGCGCATCTCAGTAATTCCAAACACAGGTCAGAGAAGGGCAAATGTGTACACAGTCCTAATATCTCTCTCTGTTCCTTGGGGGCACAATGTGTGTGTGTGGGGGGGGGGGGGGACAAAACCACCTAACCTTTTCCCAAAGTTCCAAATGGATGAAAACTGGCCAGTTTTTTTCTTTTTCTTTTTTTTTTTTTTGAAGGCCTCACTCTAAACTAGCAAGTCATTGAAACTGTAATTTCTATAAATTTGTGTTTAATCAGAATCATCTTGTGTCACAGCTGGGTTTTAACTAGGGTGGAAAATTAAAATGGGGAAACTTCCATTCTTGAACAATAGTGATTTCAGACTTTGAGTATATGAACTTCTATGTATTTGTCTATATGTGTATGGGGAGCTTTTACTCTTCAGAAGTAAACTACACTTTTGAAAAATAGAGAAGAGCAATCGCTGTGGAAATAGGTATAAACCATAGCTGCAGTCAAATGCATGGATTTCGGTAGAGACGAATATGCTTGAATAGGCAATGCCTTTGTCTAAGATGTAGTCCTGAGTGAGGGAGGCCCATTAATTTCCATAAATACAATCATAGAGGCAACTTGAGGGGCATGTGTTTGGGACTTTTCTGAATTACTGTACTGTTTCATCTAGGGATGGGACACAGGTAGGCAGAGAGAAGTGGAAAACCTATCTACGAGCCTTTGGGGCAGCAATAATGAGCTAGAGTACCAATGATGAATATTTAGAACAACCCTTTAGTTCAATAGAACTAAGACTTGCTGGTTATCATATTCACTTGCTAAGGTGCTAACCATGATAACAATTAAGAATTACGAAACAATTTCAGGAGGTTTGCGAAGGTTACTGAACGACCCTGTGTAATTCTCCTGGCCTAAAATTTCCCATCACAGGCTCATCACTGTTGCCACCAACAGGCGGGAGAGGCAGGCGATGGAGCCCCACACTCCGCAGTGCTGGCCCGGGCATGACCTCCGCCAGCTTTGTTGCTCCCCTCTAAGGCCACCTTCGCCTGGCCTAGCCGCACGCTCCCCTCACCATAAAGCCCGTGGCTGCTTTTGTGAACTGCTGCAGGCCTTCCCTCTGAAAGGGAGGGCCAAGAATCCCACACAAGCCCTGGTTCGTTAAGGTGAAGAGGCCTCGTGCTCATTAGCAGGCCTGGGAACCAAACCTCTTTGAACCTTCTCTCTTTCAAGGCTATTAGCAGAGGGCCGCTGAACCCTACTGGCCATGTTAGATGCAGCCCACTGCCGGCTGTGGAAGAATAGTACAGTTCACCCAGGGGTGGGCAGATTCCAATCACTCCCAAGGAAGGGGTTTTCAGCTGGATTTCTGGGAAAGCTTTCACTTCCTCCGCAGCTATGCTTAGTGATTCTGACAATCCATTGTTTGTATTCACACCTTTGCTTATTTACAAAATTCACCAGTTCTAGAATTCCTGGACCCAGTGTGAAATAGCATCCCTCTGAAATAACCATGTGGTGCCTTACAAAATGAATGCTCACCTCACTGCCAATGGAAGAGTCGTTAAAAGTATAAACTCTTTTGTACAACTACTTAAAGGTAATTTTAAAAAGAAAAGACAAATACAATAGATTATGAAAACAACAAAAATGTATAAAGTATATCTCAAGCCTGTTAAAAAGAAAAGCCCTACTGGCTTTGTAAAAGCTTAAGACAAACCTACAACTCTTCACTAATAGTTCACTAACAAAAATAAATAAAGGAGCTGGGCACTGGTGGCTCACACCTGTAATCCTAGCTACTTAGGAGGCTGAGATCTGAGGATCACAGTACAAAGCCAGCCAGGGCAGAAAAGTCTATGACTCTAATCTCCAATTAATTACCAAAAGGCTGGAAGGGGACCTGTGGCTCAAGTGGTAGAGCACCAACCTTGAGAGAAAAGGCTAAGGGACAGCCCAGGGCCTGAGTTCAAGCCCCCATACACACACACATATACACACACGCGTGTACATGCCCCAAAGGAACAGTTGTCATTTGAAATATTAAAGCTTACTCATTTTTTTACAGCCTACAATGAAAGCCCAAAGGTAGTTTAATCATCTCACATCAATTCTTCCCAATCAATTCCTCCTGCAGATAGCTTAGAAGAAATTGAAAGGTTTTTACCTCTTAAACATTATTCTCATTAACCATAGAAAAAGAAATCATCTCAAAAATCACAGGTCTTCGCCTTTCCCATCAGAAGCACAGAAATGAAAAGAAATATGCAGCTCTTTTCCTTTGTTTTGCTCTCACAGGCAAAGGAGTATGTGCTGATGGATGGTAACAGATGAAGAAGCAGGAGGTAATGTCTACAGATCTAGGATGGTTCTAAGTTTTTCATTCTTATTTATTTATTTAAATACAGGATTTTTTTATGTATCTTAACTCAGTCTGGCCTTGAACTTGTAATATTTCTGCCTCCAAATGTGATGGTTACTGACATAGCAGCACGTCTAGCTCTCAATTCTGATTTTCAATTGGCATACAGTGTTTGTACATAAATATTTCTGGACCACGGCATTTTAATGCAATGCATGGGAAATTAGTGTGGAGGGTACTCAAAAACCTGAAAATAGAAAAACTATAGGATCTAGAAACCTCACTACTGGTGATATATAGGCAAAGGACATAATGACTGAGTAAATGCCAGTGTAAATGCCAGAATTCTACTTATTACCCAAGTGACACCATCGGAATTTCCAGAAGGGATTCCATTGTACAGCCAATGGCTTTTTCTTCACTCATTCGAGGGATGGATACTGTATGCCAAGCTCCGAGCTGGCTCAAGAAGCCCAAGCCAGCATTCTCATCACCCCATCTCTATTATCTTAGGACAAGCCAGCGTCATTGTTTTAAAATCTGGATTAGCAAAAGACCATAGAAAATGGTTTCCTGGCTTCTGCTCACTCTGGCCCTCATCCATAGCCTCTTTGTAGAACACAGAGAGCTTGTTAGACTATGACCAACCCTGTGTCTCCTCTGCTGTGCCCCCTGACTTCCTACCTCAGTCAAAGAGAAAAGCACTTGAATAAAATCAACCTCATCACCCAAACTTGGAGCGTGAGCTCAGTTTCTCCCACACTACCCTTTGCTTGTCCTGTCCTGGGAGTCCTTAAGCATGCTAAACACACCCCGTCCTCTGTTCACCCCCACAGACTTTGGAATCCACATAGCTCTGCTCCAATGTCACCTTCTCTGAACTCACATAAAACCGGTTCTACTACCACCATGACCTCCCACCCATCATAGCACTCCTCCCCCATCTCAGTTTGTTCTTCTCTATCACATTTATTGCCAACATGTTGTTCCTTTGTTCAGTGCTGTCTCTCCCCATTTTGCTTGGTGCTTAGAGGACATACCGCAAGTGCCTAGAATAGTGGCCAACACATAGTAGGTTTGGAACCCTCATTGATTCCATTGAATAAACTGATGTTTAAGCTGAAGTCAAAAAGAATAAAATACAATTTTCCTTTAAGGATTTCTGAATATATTAGGACAGAGATTAGCAAGCTTTTTCCATAAAGGGCAGAATAGTAAACATTTTTGGCATTTGGTAAGGAACAGGATTGCTGCTTCTCAGTTCCACTAATGTGATGCAATGGCAACCATACACAGTGCTTAAAAGCAATGAGTGTGGCTATGTTCCAACAGAACTGTATTTAGAAAAATAGGTAATGAGCCAGATCTGGCCTGCAGATCTTATTTCGCTGACCTCTGTATTAGAGGATAGTGACACATATAGCTAGCCAGAACAGAAAATGAACATCACCCTCAGAGAAGTATGGACAAAATTCTGTGTGGGCAACAAAGGGAAAAAGAAGGTGGAGCCAGACTTCGACAAGCGCATGCACGCTCCCAGTACTAACGGGAAATGATATGTAATGGGATTTCTCCCTGACATCAATGGAAATGATGTGAGTGGAGTGCTTGGGGCAATTCGTGTAAGAATGATTTAATAGCAGCTGCTCAGATCTGGAATTTTTTTCTTTTATTGCCAAAGCACTTGGCCTGGTGCTTTGGGCAAGTGTCTACACTGTAAATGTTAAGTGATGACAAAATACCTAGATGTGGTAACTGAGTTTCGGCCAATTTTCTAAGTCCTAGACCTGCATGCTGCCAAAAAAAAGGAAAAGGTTCTAGTTTCATATCTATAGTGGATTCCATTTTGTCCACCTTTATCTAGATTTTGCTGTGTTATATTCTATTTGTACATATGCCTTTTCCTTCTCCAAAACAATTAGCATGATGGATTTCCTAGCTTCATTTTATTTTACTTTATTTTTATGTGTGTGTGTCAGTACTGAGGCTTGAAGTTAGGGTCTCACACTTTTTTTGGGGGGGGGGCCTTGAATTCAGGGCCTGGGCACTGTCCCTGAGCTCTTTTGCTCAAGGCTCCCACTTTGAGCCACAGCACCACTTCCGATTTTCTGGCAATTGATTGGAGTTAAGGGTCTCACAGACTTTCCTGTTTGGGCTGGCTTTGAACTGCAATCCGCAAATCTCAGCCTCCTATGTAGCTAGGATTACATTGGTGAGCCACCAGCACCTGGCCAGGGGCTCACACTCTTACTCAGCTTTTGTACTCATGGCTAGCACTCTTATCAACTAAGCCACAACTCCAGTTTTTGCTAGTTAATTGTAGATGAGGGTCTCTCAGATTTGTCTCCCCAGGCTGACTTTAAACCTCGATCCTATCATCTCATTACAGGTATGAGCCATCTGTGCCTAGCTTCCAGCTTTCTTTAAACACCTTTTTGGATATACATATTTGACAAAGCTTCATATACATGAGGCCCTGGGTTCGATTCCCCAGCACCACATATACAGAAAATGGCCAGAAGTGGCGCTGTGACTCAAGTGGCAGAGTGCTAGCCTTGAGCAAAAAGAAGCCAGGGACAGTGCTCAGGCCCTGAGTCCAAGGCCCAGGACTGGCCAAAAAAAAAAAAAAAGAGTGTCTGCTTCATATACATAT
Source organism: Perognathus longimembris pacificus (assembly GCF_023159225.1). Lineage (NCBI taxonomy): Eukaryota > Metazoa > Chordata > Mammalia > Rodentia > Heteromyidae > Perognathus > Perognathus longimembris. Next base: position 108,837,671 of record NC_063188.1, on the reverse strand, counting down.
TTGACAAAGCATCTTAATGTAACCCATTATTTTTGTACAACATTTTGTAAAGAGGAAAATATATAAAGGTTTAAAAAGCAAAAAAAAAATAAAGTCTTTGGACAACTTAAAGTACCATTCAGTCTTTAAATATTAAAGTCCTTCCATATCTTTGGATCCAGAGTCAAGCAGCTAGCACTGGTAATACATGGGCCTCAGTGATCTTACAGTTCATTAGGGGAGAAAATGTGGAAAAATTATAGTACAGAGTAACCAAAGATGCAGACCAAAGAGAACAATAAAGTCCATGTTGGAGAATGGAAGTGGAGAGACATTCTGGGAGAAGGGCGAAAGGTGGGTTTTAAGAGATGACTAGGGCTTCACCAAGCAGATATTTGTGAGTGCATAGGTAGGAAGTCCAGACAAAATATTTTTCATTTCTTACCCTTAGTTGATATTCTATGCCCCACCACCACAAACTAGTTAGGCTTCATTACAATAGAAGGAAATCACATGTGTATATTGTTGTCCAGAAATTCTATAGCTCAACTTTTTGTGAATGGGCTAACCGGTTTTCACTCAAGGGAGGATGTGGATGTGGATGTGGATAATGATGGGAACCCGGTGCAGCCCACTGGGAATGGCGGTAATTCACAGCTCATGCCTCTGCCTGCCTGGGGGGCTATCTAGAACAGACATGGAATAGTGAGTGTATGGGGAATCAGACAGATGTCCAAAAGTATAGGGCACTCAGCATGCTACCTCATACTTTTATCTGCCTACCTGTCTACACATGTGTATTAAACCTTTAGCAGACATTTTGTTTTCTAATACAGTGATTTTGTGTGTGTGTGTGTGTGAGAGAGAGAGAGAGAGAGAGAGAAAGAGAGAGAGACTGTCCTGGGGCTTGAACTCAGGACCTGGGCATTGTCTCTGAGCATTTGTACTCAAGGCCAGCACTCTACCACTTCAACCACAGCTCCATTTCTAGCTTTTTAGTGTTTACTACTAAGTAGAGTCTCACTAACTTTCCTGCTCAGGCTGGCTTCCAACTGTGATCCTTACATCTCAGCCTCCTGAGTAGCTAGGATTATAGGCATGAGCCACCAGTGCCTGCACAAGGCCTCTTTGTAAGTTACTTTCTTACAGAGGAAAGCACTTGTTTAGAATGGAAAATTAGTAAATGGATGGTAGGGTGGAAAATAACAGTGTAAATGTTTGGACACTGTCTCCTTTCCCTCCCTCCCATGTTCATTCTGTGTAGCACTGAAATTGCTATTTTCTAGTTTTCTCCTCTCATCCTGCAGCAACTTCTTCTTGCTCATCAAAGCCTAAGCATTTCCTAATGGTCTATTCTTCCTTCCAAAAGGCCACTTTGTTCATTTCACATGCTATGTCTGCAAGCATGACTCCTAAACTCGAAACTCCACACGCCAACTCCTTCTGAAATCACAGTGCAGCACTGACAGTGTTCTGCTTTATGCACTGCAAAATGCCTGGGACTCAGAATGAACATTCCACAGGACTCCATCAACTTCCTCCCAAACCCGTCTTCTCAACTATGAGCTGCTCCTAGCATCTCCTCATGTGCCTCTAGCCTGGCTGTCAGAAGTCAGGCACTTACCACACCCTTTTCTCCCTTCTCTGAGAAAGACAGGATAATGGCCCCAAAGCTATTCATGAGCCAGCCCTCAGGAACTGTGGAGATTCTAGGTTACAAGAACAAAGGGAAATTAATGTTATAAAGATATAATGTTATAAAGATATAAAGTTGTTAAGCAACTGACTTTTGAGACGAAATTAGCTAGGAGGATGAAAGTGGACCAAATGGGCAAGAAAATCCAGAGTCAGAGTGATATGACAGGAGGAAGGCTGAACCAACCAGAACTGCTCGGAGGTGAGGACGCTAGCCAAGGAATGCACCTGACCTCTAGAAACTGGAAAAGGAAAGAAAATGGACACTGTTCTAGAGCCTCCCAACAAATGAAGATAACTCTCCAGATATCTTCATTTTTAATTCCAGGGAAATCTGTGTCAGACTTCCCCAAACTCCCAGAACTGTAATATACTGTTTAATGCCATCAGGTTTGTGCTAACTTGTTTCAGCATCAACAGGAATGAATGAATACATTCTACTTATCTACAAACCAAACCATTGGATAAGACAGGTATGGCAATCCTGTTTTCTTCCTATTGGTTTCCTTCTCTCTGTTCTCCTTGTCTCTGGGTTAATCCAGCCCTCTCTATTACATTTGTAGCCCATTTGGGGGGGGAGGCGGGGGGAGGGAGGCAATTTCCTCCAGTTGTAACATGCCTCTGAGCACTACAGATTTTCCTGCCACTTCTCAATAGTACAAAACCCAAAGAAGTTGTTATCCAACGTTGAGTCTGGCATCTTATCTCCTTTTGTCAAGCCTTGCCCAAATTTGTCCCAAAGTATGCCTTTCATTGTAATTCCTCTCACTTCCTAAACAGTCAATGGGCCCAATAAACGGGACAATTTGCTGCTTTTAGTAACTGCTTTGCTTTTCTTCCTAGCACAAAGCATTTTGCTTAGAGGTGTTTGTTTAGTCTCATGATTGCTTTTGTTTTGTTTCTGTTTGGGGGTTTTTAATTTTAAGAATGGAACTCCCAGAGGCCCAAAAGGTCCTGGCCACTGTTATATTTGGTAACTTACAAAGAGCTGTTTCAAAAATGCTCTAAATTGTTCAATGTCTCTTAAAATGTTTACATTCAAGAGCTGCAAAGGAACACTTCAAGCTGAAAAATACAAATATATAATTCTCATCTCTAGAAAATAATTCAAGTATTTACTTAGGAGATCCTAAGGTGGGCACCAGTAGCTCACACCTGTAACCATAGCTTCTCAGGAGGAAAGGCCATGGGCAGGAAAATCCATGTGACACTCTTGTAAGTACCCTGTGCTCACTGACTGCACCACTGGAGCTCCCTATGAAACTCTTATCTCCAATTAACCTCCAAGAAAGCCGGAAATGGAGCTATGGCTCAAGTGCTAGACTGCTAGCCTTGAGCACAAAAGTGCAAGGACAGCACCCAGGAACTGAGTTCAAGCCCCAGGACTGGCACAAGAGCAAGCCCACGAGTACACATGTGCACATGCGTGTGCGTGCATGTGTGCGCACGCACACACACACACACACACACACACAATTTTCTAATTTACAAGAGAATAGTCAGTAACAGGACCTAGGATTAAGGCTACATGATTCAGCCAGGCCGGGGAGGTGGGTGATGGGTGAGGTGTCAGGGCTCACACCTGTAATCTCAGCTACTCAGGAGGGTGAGATCTGAGGAGCATGACTTTCCAAGCCAGACTGGGCAGGAAAGTCATGAGGCTGTTATCTCCAATTAACCACCAAGAAGTGGAGCTGTGGCTCAAGTGGTAGAGCAGTACTAGCCTTGAGCAAAAAAGCTCTGGGATAGTGCTCAGGGCCTGAGTTCAAGCCCCAGGACTGACCAAAAAATAAAGTTAAATGATTCACATCATTCAGTGTGGTCAGATTCACAATGAAGCTGATAAGGGTACAACATGTGCTCGATGTGAACAGTCATACAACCACAAACCCCTATGCAGTTAATACACAGCGTGTACATTTTAGACTGATCATAATATATAGATAGCCTCAACCCAATGACCATCTCACCTTTAAAACCCCCAATGCTATAATCTGGGTATAAGAGGTGTATGCCTTGTGGAGGCAAGGAAAATGAATCAACCAGAAGGAGCACTAGCAGTGAGGATAAAGGATGGTAGGACCTTGAAGGCAGGCAATGGTTATAGTGATCTAGCGGATCAGTTGCCTGGGCCACTGATCACTTTGGACTCCAAATCTTCATCACAAGGTATCATTAGAGTAGCATTAAAGTATTTATTCCAGGAAGAGAACTCGCAGAAAGACAATGCATAGGATATGGGAAAAAGTAAATTGAAAGAACAAGTTTCCAGTGCAAGAAGGAAGACACAGGACCGGGATTTGGGCTTGAGAAGGAAGGATGGGGAACTCAGGAAGGACACTCTCTAGAGATTGGTGCCATAGGTCAAGGCAGAGAAGGTAAAGGCGGCTCCTGTCTTCTAAGTTTACATAAAAGGCAGAAGTACAATACTGACCTGGAACACCAATGCAGACAAACTATGTAAGGCCCAGCCTAGACGGTGACAACCCTTGCCACCATTCTGTTCCATAGCTCACCTTAGAATTTCACAACCATATTGCCTGCAGTCTCAAGACTTCTATTATGAGGCAATCAAGATAAGCTAGACCTGGAGGAAATGTCTAGGATCCCTGTGCAGACAGTGTGCTTTGCCAGGTTTAATCCACAGCCAAATTCAGGAGGCAAGCGTACTGGTTTAGATGCCAAGTCCATGATGGAAGTTTCACCTGTGTGCTCAAGAATTAGATGGAGAACTAGAAACCTCTAGGGCAAATGCCTTCTCTGAGATGAATCACCTGTTTGAATAAGGCCACATCATCTCTGAATATTTTTTTCCCTTCAAAGTTTTTCTTAATGGAGGCATTGGCATTTTAATCTCAGTGGTTTCCTAGCCATGATCTGTGCATGTCTGAATATTGCACACAACAAAAGTATTATTTCACAGTCTGTACAAAAGAGTACACTTGCTACCTACCGATAATTTTACTGTTAGACTTTACTAGGTAGCTCTGAAATCCTTCACAATCAGGGAAATTAGACCGAGGAATAAACTGGTAAACCAGTGCTGGGTGGCCTACGATCAATTGTTCATACCAGATGGCTCTCAGCCACTTCCTGGATGCGCCCAAGGTACTTCCTCGGGTTCTTTCCAAATACCCTCTGGACTGTGGAAACTAAGCTTGTTAAATTTACCCACACATAATGAAGATAACAAAACACTTCAACATGACAGAAAGTTACCCTGGGCCCCAGAAAAAATGATTTCATTAAAGGCAGCTCCTACACAATAAACAGCATGGAAAATAGTACGAATCGACTTATTTCAGAGACATACATTTCAGAAATATGGTATCTTTACTTTGTTGTATCTTCTATCCCCTGCATAGTAGGCGAATGAAGAGTTAGTTTATTACTGTTTGGATTTTTTGGTATGAGATCATCCCCCTATTATTAAAATACAGGCTGAATAGCTTTTAAAGATTGTAGAATGGTGTTTCTGTCCCAGAATAGCAGAAATATAGACTGTAGGGGGACTGGAAACCACTAAACTGTAAAACACTGGAAATCCACTTGAGTTTAGGAAACTGAGACAATAATAGACTGGACTTGGCGGGAACTCCAGTCAGAGAAGCCTAATTTCTCAATTCCAAAAATTATCTAATCATCTCAATAAAAATTGACGGCTACATCCAAGATGAATTCACCACACATAGAATATTTTTAAATAATATAAGTACTCAACATCTGCATAGTTGACCATGTATTTAACTTTGATTTATAAAAACAAACAACAACAACAAAAACAAACATCGAGTACACACACTACCCAAATGCTACTTCACTGATTAATCCTCTGGCAGGGGAGTTAATAGTAGTACAATAAAGCAGAGTGTTAAAATGAGGGAAATAGAGAAGGTAGTCTGAAAGACTGAAAATCAATATCACAATATAGGCTGTTTGCCATCTCAAATTATAGCAGAGTGCTGTAAATGTGAGAACTGGATCTTAAAATAAATAATATACTAAGAGCTGGTGAGAAAAGGTGATCCAGTAACCTTTTATAGGCAATGCAGGTTACTGTGAAATATTACTTCCATTAGCTCCTGACTTTCAGCACAAACAAATCCATTTGTTCAATTGGTAACAATGAAAATTTTCTGCTAGCCACATTGAAAAGGACCAGAGGGACTGATTGAAAAAAGAAAATCACAAGCAGGTAAAACCAGATGAGCACTGAGATATTAGCTTTAAGTTTTACAGCAACTAATTAGTACAATACACATTTTGAATAATTTGTCACTTCTTTCTCCTAAAGAGTGCTGAAACTGAAATCACTTTGATATCCGACATGAGAATTAGGGAAGACTTAATTTTACAAACACCCACCTGGTGCCATTCCATACAAATCAAATAAACTGCGAATCAAGCCTTTCCTGCACCTTCACATCTGCCTATAATATGCTCACTTTTAGTAATTGGATCTCTAGGACATTCTTTAAAATAATCACATACTTGCCTGACCATGCAACCTGATTAATAATGAATGAACATTCCTGCAAAGAATCACTTGGAAGCATGGCAGATGTCTGTGGAGATATGAAGGCTTTAATGATCAAAATGAAGGGGAAATGGGAGCTGGGTCACACGGTCTGGTTATTTTAATTGAAACCTAGTCTTGCAAATTTACTTAACAGGATGCTTAAGTACTCCTTCTGGAGTTTGATTTACACAAGCAGACAAGCAAAAGACACAGATGACAATGACAAAGCGCAATCCCGGTGCTTTGAGGAGCGACTCTCCTATCCCACTCCATTTTCCTAGGGAGCACAATCCCAGGCCAGCCTCCGCGAGGGCATGCATCCCAAAGCCTGGGAAACAGGTTAGAGACAAGACTCCATGCACTGGTCTGTAAGAGTTCCTGAGCGCCTCTCGAGATTCTGATAGCCAGACCCCCTTGAATACCCACCAATGGACTGCACACTAGTTCTTTTTGAAGAAACATCGCCGTTGGCAGAGGATAGGGACCCACGCAATGATAAGACAAGCCACCGAGACCTGATGGTGGGTGGCAGGCAGAGCTGGAGCAGTCCTGTGTGTCTGGGAGAACGTCGACAGTGAAACACAACAGGAAAATCGACCCAACAATTCCAGGAAGGCCAGCTCCACCTCATCCACTCCGCCAGGGCCGCCCGGGCTGAAGAATCAGCTGCCTTTTCCAGTCTCCGCCACAACTTCCCTGTCCCTTCACCCACTGGGCTGAAACCAAATGAACCGGCAGCTCAGGTCAGGCTCACACACACTGTCTGCTCCAAAATCTGGTGTCCCGTCACTGGGATTGGCACCCTCCCTGTCTGCAGGGCCTGGCAGGGGCTCAGCTGCCTGGACCGGGTCTGAGAGTGGAGGGCGAGGCGCAGGTTCTTGGGCTGCCGGTGGAGTTGGGATCTCCCACTCATTGCCCTTGCACTGGGGGCTTTTTGGCATCTTACTGAGGATATTCTATTCTGGATGCTGGCTTACTCATTTTAAAAAAATAACACATTCATTTCTTTGCCCTTTTTCTGAATTAAAATGTAATTCGTGGAAGAATTTTTTTAAGCCTACATCAGGAAAAGCAGTCTCATGTGAAGTTCAATAATTCTTTCCAAAAATAGATTAAAAGTACAATGGATCATCTTAATTTATTTTTATAAAAACCACATACTTCCTCACAGATACTTTCACTAATTTCTGGATGCCTTATAATTCCTAACAGAATGTTAATATTAAATATATGTATATACATACATATATGTATATATAATATATAATTACATATACAAATGCTATATGTATTGTTGCTATGATGTACTGTTTAGGGGAAATGGTAAGAAAAAAATCTGTACATGTTCAGCAGGAGTGAATACTTTTTTGAATATTTCTGATCTGAAGTTGGTTGTAGCTTAGCTACAGAGAAGGCTGAGATTTAAGGAATACGGTTCAAAGCTATCCCAGGCAGGAAAGTCTGTGAGACTCTTATCTCCAATTAACAACCAAAAAGCTGGAAGTGGAGCTGTGGCTCAAATTGGTAGAGCACACAAATTGGTAGAGAACACAAAAGCTCAGGAACCGTGCCCAGGCCATGAATTCAAGCCCCTAGAGCACTTCCCTACCCCCACCCACTGTAGATGTACATCTAGGATGACATATTATATATGCATATAAGACTATAGTGATTCGGAAATATATAACAGCGAATCTATTATTTATTCCAAATCTTGAGTTTAAGGTTCAAAAGTCTCCAGCATGCTAAAGAAAGTATACTGGGAATGGACAGTAATTGTATAAAACTTGATTGTTTAAAGGAAGAAAAGGAAGCAGTCTTCCAAATGCAAGAAGAAAATGTGTCGTGCACTGCACTTTTGACGGATGTTGCTTATCAATGGCCAAGACAAGAAACTGCAAGGAAAGTACATTATCAGGAAAGTGTAAAAACAATTTTGCACAATTCAATTTCTACTCGAGACATTTGGACTCCACCATAGGTGTAAGAAGGGGCATTCCTGATAAAGAGGAAGCAGGCTTGTGCATTCTGAGTGTTGCAATAGCTACTTTTTATGCCTTTGCAACATCCAATGTGTGCTACATGTTAGGATATAAAAGTGGGTGTTCTTGTCTTATGCTTCACCAATTTCTAAGTCCATTTGCCTTGTAACAATGCAGAGATTACTCAATATAGAGGACCTCCTAAGAAGTTCTCATTTTCCAAGGATGACAACACACACACACACACACACACACACACACACACACACTCAAATGAACTTTAGCTGAGCACTAGTGGCTCACACCTGTCATCCTAGATACTCAGGAGGTTGAGATTTGAAGATTGTGGTTCAAAGTTAGGCAGGGTAGGAAAGTCCATGAGACTCTTATCTTCGCTTAACCACCAGAAAACCCGAAGTGGTGCTGTGGCTCAAAGTGGTAGAGTGTTAGTCTTTAGCAAACGAGCTCAGAGACAGTGTCCAGGCCCTGAGCACAAGCCCCATGAACAAATGAAGAGAAGGAGAAGGAGGAGGAGGAGGAGGAGGAGGAGGAGGAGGAGGAGGAGGGGGAGGAGGAGGAGGAGGAGGAGGAGGAGGAGGAGGAGGAGGAGGAGGAGGAGGAGGAGGAGGAGAAGGAGGAGGAGGAGGAGGAGGAGGAGGAGGAATTTTAAAGAACTTCTCATCAAACTGTTTTGTTAAGACACCATTATAACTGTCAATATTTTGACAAGATGAGCTTAACTTGCCCATATTCAGGCACTATAGTGGAAGATCAGCCTGAACATCTCTCTCAAGTTGAAGGATCAGGAACAGCAGAAAATGCCTCCAAAGAAATGGTAAGCAACAACCAACAAAATATTTGAACAACTGATTTCTTTCTCCCCTTCTCCTTTCCTTCCCTTTTTCTTTTCTAAGGCAGTGGCTCACTGTCCACAGACATGTGCCACCACTGCCAGCCTTTAGCATCCAACTTCAAGGCAAACAGAACCCATTTTAGCTTACATTGAAAATGACTGATGTTTTCCAGGTCTGTGCTGAACTGGCAATCATGCAAGCACTGGATGTAATGGTGATAACTGACTGGAAAGAGAAGCCTCGTCAATCAGACCTCTAGATCTACCTGCTAATATGTGCCAGGGGTTACCTGAAAATGAGCAGATGGTAGGAGAGTTCTAGTCTCTAAAAGACATGCCAGCCTACTGAGATTTTTGCCCCAGGCAGATTGCATCCTGAGGAAACACCTGCCACTTGGGGAAACTTTGCTTACTTCATCCTCAATTATCCGCCAGGAGCAAAAGCTATCAATACATAATTGTTGAGGATGGCGAATGTGGCATTTCATGATTGTTATCTATACACTGGGAAACTCATACTCAACAGGAAGAACAAACACTCCTGTCTGTGACTCAGGGGTAAAGATGGCTATAGATTAACTGATTCCTATTGTCTGAGAAGATTGGGAAATTCTTTCAAATATGATAATGTCCTTTCTCAAAGAAAATCATTCTTCCTTCTCAACTTCAAAGTCACACACACACACACACACACACACACACACACCCCCGACACTCTGCTCATGATACCCTGAGGCAACTTTATGATCTTAAAAAATGGTGAAAATGAATCTTTATTCACAACTCCTGGTTAAGTATTCTTTAGAACATGCTTAAAACATTTCCCGTGATCACTGAAGCACACCCGCAAGGGAACTGAAGTTTTTTTGTATTTTTTTAAGGCAACCAAAAGAGGAGCGATTCTGTTGTTTGGAATTGTTATTGTAAAGCACCACATGAAAGAAGGCGGGTGATGGGAACATGGCAATGAAAAGGACAACAGCCCTGACGAATGAAAACAGGATATTAAGAACAGTGTTGGGACTGACTGTTCGTACAGAACAAAGGCTGGCTGGAAGGTTTCTTGGAGAAATCGAGCAAAAACTACTTTTAGCAGATTTAAATGCTGATAAATAAAGCAATTTTCCCATGTTGTGTGGATCTTTTACATCTAAGGCAGTAACACTCAGTTATCATTAACACACACATACAAACACACAAAGCACACACTTTAAAGGATGACAAAAATTCTAAGTGCTTTTAAACCACACTAAGTTACTCTCCTTTCAACCTATGATTCATTCCTTGACATTTTCTAGATCTGCTTTGCCATACAAGTTTTATCAAATAACTGTGCTGATTGGGGGAAAGGAAAGAAAAACACCACTCATAGCAGAAAACAATTGTGCTACAAAACAATTACAGCAACAAACTCATTAACACTAACGCAAAGTTTCTAATATGATTCATTTAATCATCATTGCAGTTCATATAGTTTAATGGACTTTAGTAGACTCTATGAGTGTGTGTGTGTGTAAGTGTGTGTGTGTGTGTGAGTCTGTGTGTGTGTGTCTCTCAGTATTTGGCCTCACACTTCGTCTGCTTTCTTGTGTAACTGTTGACTCTACCACTTGAGCCATGCATCCAGTCTGGCCTTTGCTAAGTTATTTTGGAGACGGAGTCTATCAGGTTTTTCTGCCTGGATGGGCCTTGAATGGCCGTCCTCTGGATCCCAGCTGTTTGAGTAGCTAGGATTTCAAGTATGAACTACTGGTTGTAACATATTTTAATTAGCATCATCATTGCAGTCCCTAAGATATAGGGATTCTAACCACCAAACAGCGAACAATCCATCCTAGTTAGCTCTGTATTGATATTTTCCATCTTTTTCTCTTCTCTAGATTTTCTTTTTTTTTCTTCCTGTCCAGAGTATGTATTCACCTAATTTTCTCCCTGTAGTACTGTGGAAAATTTGGGCCCAAGTGCTCTGTCTGATTTGGGGCTGACGGCATCAGTGTGGTGTCATGTAAAGGAATGTATGCCTTGAAACCAGATAATCCTGCGTTCAAACCCTAGCTCTGTTGCTTCCTTGCAAAAGCAGATAGGAGCCTGCTTTTCTACATATCTCATATTCACAGATGCACTTTATATCTCATCCACAGTTTCCTTATCATTAAAATGTGGACAATGAGAGCAATTTCCAACTCCTTGGAGGATTAAGTGAGGCAAAGTTCTTAACTTGCCAGACAAAATTGTCACCCTCACACCCTTCCTCTCGTCACCAAATCACCTCTTTCCACTTGTCATTGAACAGATTCATGACCTGTACTTTTTCATTGGAAGCCTCTCTCTCTGTGTCTCTCTGTGTCTGTCTCTCTGTCTGTCTGTCTGTCTGTCTGTCTCTCTCTCTCTCTCTCTCTCTCTCTCTCTCTCTCTCTCTCTCTCTATATATATATATATATATATATATATATATATATACCAGTCCTGGGGCTTGGACTCAGGGCCTGAGCACTGTCCCTGGATGCTTTTTGCTCAAGGCTAGCACTCTAACACTTGAGCCACACCACCACTTCTGGCCGTTTTCTGTATATGTGGTGCTGGGGAATTGAACCCAGGGCTTCATGTATACGAGGCAAGCACTCTTGCCACTAGGCCATATTCTCAGCCCATAAAAACATATTTTTTAAGCGAGAAGTGACAGTGTGGCTTAAGTGGTAGAGTGCCAGACTTGAGTGAAAAGGCTAAAGGATAGTGCACACGCCCTGAGTTCAAGCCGCAGTACCAGCATGCATACACACACATACACACGTGCTCACACACACGTGTATGAACACAGACACACATAGGAAAAAAACCCAATATGAGAATAGTAAGTGAACCAGTACTCCTTTTAGCAACATTAATGGTTATTCAATAATTGTATAATTGTCTTCAAGTACACAGTCTCTTCTATTTCTCTTCATTATCACTATGTTGCCTTGCCCACCAAGATCTTAATGCTTTACCTGTTTACTTCTACTGAAGGCATCTCTCCTCTTTGTGTACTTTCTGTCAACATTTTAAAAAATGTTTTAATTAATTAATTTTTGTTTTGCCTGTCATGGGGCCTGAACTCAGGGCCTCGGTGCTGTCCCTGAGCTCTTTTGCTCAGGGTTAGCACTCTATTACTTTGAGCCATGGTGCCACTTCTGGTTTTCTGGTGGTTTACTGGAGTTAAAAGTCTCATAGACTCTCCTGCCTGGGCTGGCTTTGAACCATGATCCTCAGATCTCAGCCTCCTGAGTAGCTAGGATTACAGGTGTGAGGCACCAGCTCTCAGTTCCAACATTTTTAATTTTGCAGGAAAAATGGGACTTTGATACAGATGGAGCAAAGACTACCGAGGACAGAAGTTCCTGATTGTTTTTTTCTCTTTTGCAGCTATAAGTTATCGGCCTGCCAGGTTCAGTTGCATGGCAGAAGATATGGAAACCCTGGGCAAGAAATAAAGGATGCTTATGAAGGCACAGCAATTGCAATGTTTCTCTTGTTCTTGTTGGTTCACCTTGTCTCATCTCCCAAGTTCCATGCACTAGCCCAGGAAGCAGTCTCACATGCAGCCTGTGCGGTCCACAGCTTAGGAAATCTGAATCTTCGAGGTGAACTGCAAGCAAGCCTCCCCAGCCATGGAGGAAAACACTATCTCAACCCTCTCCGGTTGTCTGCTATCCAAACATCCTTAAGAAAATAGTCTGGAACAAAAGCAGTCAGCATCTCAGGTCACCAGAGGCACAGAAACATGAGAGATCCGCTGAGAATTCTTTCTCAACAGACATGGCTCCTATCTCCTCCGGAGATGAGGCTGACAGCGGTAACCAGCAGTGAGGTTTTCTAGTTGTTATGGTCCAGGCAGAGTTTTACTTGGAATTGAATGACCTTGGAGTTACAGAAGTCCAGAGGTAAAGAGGGCTCATTCACAAGGAATGGATGAGACAGCTGCATTTTACCAGCAGCTCCACACATTTCAAAGGAAGTCTCACTCATAGACTTTGTAAATAGGTGCCCTTAAGGATTTCCTGCATTAGGGCTGGAAATGTGGCTTAGTGGTACAGTACTGGCCTTGCATTCACGAAGCCCTGGGTTCGATTCCTCAGTACCACATACACAGAAAAAGCCAGAAGTGGTGCTGTGGCTCAAGTAGCACAGTGCTAGCCTTGAGCAAAAAGAAGCCAGGGGGGCTGGGGATATGGCATAGTGGCAAGAGTGCTTGCCTCATATACATAAAGCCCTGGGTTCGATTCCCCAGCACCACATATACAGAAAACAGCCAGAAGGGGCACTGTGGCTCAAGTGGCAGAGTGCTAGCCTTGAGCAAAAAGAAGCCAGGGACAGTGCTCAAGCCCTGAATCCAAGGCCCAGGACTGGCCAAAAAAAAAAAAAGAATTTCCTGCATTAGCAGTGGTACTCTCTAGACTCTACGGTGAAAATGAATGATGCATGTTGTGGGTAGGGACTGGAGTGAAAACCTGGGAGAGAGTGAGAGAAGGGGTGACACTGTCCAAAAAGAAATGTACTCATTAATTGACTTATGTAACTATAACCCATCTGTACATCACCTTTATAATCACAATCTTTTTTCAATGAAAGAATTCCCTGGGTAGCCCCAAGTCAGCCTCCACTTGGAGCCTAAGTAGTTTTAGGAATTTGGAAGAGTGAGCTGGTTTTGTTGCCATTACAAGATTGAAGAACATATACATCCATGAACTGGGCTTTCTTTAATCACTTTTTTTTTAATTTTGAAGTGAATGCTGGTATGTTCCAGGAGCTGCTGCGGGCACCATGAACTCATATTTTAAGGAAAGAAATCACAATAATTTCAAAGACTCGTATATAAAGCAAAAGGAATGCAAAGGGTAGCATGAGTGCAACACTGGTGGCTCACGCCTGTAATCCTAGCTACTCAGGAGGCAGAGATCTGAGGGTCCCAGGTCAAAGCCAGCCAAGACAGGAAAGTTCACAAGACTCTTAGCTCCAATAAACTACTCAGAAAAAGCTTGAAGTGGGCTCGTGTGGTTGTGCACTAGCCTTGAGCAAAATAGCTCAGGGACAAGAGCTTAGGTTCAGAGTTCAAGTCCCGGGAACGGCAAAAAATAAAATGAAATATGTAGCTGAGCACCAGTGACTCACGCCTAGCTACTCTGGAGGCTGAGATCTGATGATCGTGGTTCAAAGCCAGCCTGTGCAGACAAGTCCCCTATGAGACTCTTAACTCCAATTAACCACTCAAAAACCACAAGTGGCTCTGTGGCTCAAGTGGTGGAGTGCTAGCCTTGAGCACAAAGAGACTTAGGGACAGTAGGTAGGTCCTGAGTTCAAGCCTCACAACTGACAAAAATAAATAGATAAGTAAATAATTAAAAAAATTAAAAGGACAGCATGAAAGAAAGTAGACAGGTAAGTGTGGTCTCTTAGAGCTAAGGGGATAGTTCTACTCAAGTCTCTGTAGGCGTTCTTAACATTTTGGCTTTTTCCCTACCAATAAATAAGCAAAGACCATAATAAAACATTGCAATGTTTAGACTGAGAGCTATGACTTAACTTTTCAAGTGGTTAGATATTTGGTTGCAAACATCCTCAAATATAGATTTGCACCTTGAGGGCATTAAAATCCAACTTCCTATCTATCTTATCTGAACAGAAATTATGAATTTTTGGAAAACCGTGATTTATTTATTTTAGCAAAGAAATTTGGCAGAAAATATCATCATAAGGTGTTTTATGTTTCTATAGCAGAAAAATCATGACTAAATAAAGTAGAAAGAGATTTTTTTTTTCCATTTATGGTACCAGGTATTCAACTCAGGCCTTGTGCTTGCTAAAGGAAGTGCTCTACCACTCGAGCCATGCCCCAGTCATGTGGCTTCTCATTTATCTTTCAGATAGAATCTCATGTTTTCACTGCTTCCCAAGTAGTTGGATTGCTACCATGACTGACTAGTGAACAGAAACTTATTTCTCCTAGTTCTGTGGGCTGGGATGGTTAAGGTACCTGTAGGTCAGGGCCCCTTTTCTCTGCTTCCAAGATGGTGTCTTGATGGCCACATCCTCAGGAAAGGAGAAACATTGCATGCTTAACTGACAGAAGAACAGAAAGAGGGAGAGGATACTCCCACAAACCCTTTATAGGGCAGTATAAGTCCATTCATGAAGGCAAAGCCCTGGTGATCTCCACACCTCACAAAAGTCCAAGCCTGCAAAGCACTACATGGAGAATTTTGTTTTTAGCAAATGAATTTTAGGGGCACACTCAAACCACAGCATATGGTACTCAGAATTACCTGCATGGCCAAGTGTTTGGTCCTAAACTACGAACTTAAAGTTGAAAATAACCTTGAATGGATACCTAGGGTCCTGGTGAAGGGTAGGCAGAACAGAAACACTGAAGAGCCATTGGTTTGTCGGGAGTTACTCAACTGCTTTTCCTTACTGGTGAAGAAATTTCCAAAAGAAAAAAGCAGGAGTGGGAAGCTCAGCTCAGGAGAAGCTGAGATCTGAGAATCACAGTTCAAAGCCAACCTGGGCAGAACAGTCTGTGAGACTCTTATCTCCAATGAACCACCAGAAAACCCAGGTGGCGCTGTGGCCTGAGTAGCGACAGTGCTCAGGCTCTGAGTTCAAGCTGCACAACAGACCAAAAAAAAAAAAAAAAAGGAAGAAAGAGAGAAAGAAAGGAAAGAAAGAAGGAAGGAAGGAAGGAAGAAAGGAAAGAGGGAGGGAGGGAGGGAGGGAAGGAGGGAGGGAGGGAGGGAAGGAGGGAGGGAGGGAGGGAGGGAAGAAAGAAAAAAAGAAAAAGAAAGAAGGAGGGAGGGAGGGAGGGGAAGAAGAGTTTGGGGGAAAATGAATATGTATGAGCAGCAAGTGTGAGATGAATGAAGCTGGGAGTTTCTGGTGCCTGACGCCTCCTGTTGCTGTCTTATTGACAATGATACAATGACAAAAAAAATCAGTATCTCCAAGTCAATCATTTCACTGGTTAGGCAAAGTTGCAAGTGTAGCTGGATCACAGATTTTCAAGCACGTCTCTTTTAGAATGATCCAGAAGGAAAATGACCAGCGAGACTGCTGTGTGGGAGAGCAAAGAGCCACAGGTCCAGCTGCGGCAAATGCCTCGGGCTGGGGGAGGTGCGCGGCGGAGCTTCGTCCAGGGAGGCAGGGAGCCAGGCAGCAGACGCGCGCAAGAGCCTTAGATAGCAAGCGGGCTCCTGAAAAGGAGTCACCTCTACCTATGAATTTTGAGCTCAAAACCAATATTGAGTCCAAGCATGGTGGCTCACGTCCATAAGCCTAGCTTTTCAGGAGGCGGGGTGGCTTGAAGACAGCTTGGGCAAGGAAAGTCCAAGAGACTCTGACTTCCAATTAAGTACAAAAAGCCAGAAGTAGAGCTTTGGCTCAAGTGGTAGGGACCCCATCTCAAGCCCTCCATTCTCTATTCTCTCTCTCTCTCTCTCTCTCCCTCTCTCCCTCTCTCCCCCCCCTCACATACACACACAATATTGAAGCTATTTGGAGGCCCAATACTTTTGCACAAATTGTGGGCAAATTTATAATCTTTGAGATTAAATCCACCAAAGCTATGAGGCTCCTAATGACTTTGTTTTCAGATAGATTTTCAGGGCAGGTTCAAGTTTGCCAGATTTGTCTTGAGATAGCCAATTATTTGTCCTTGCTATGTCATTAAGAGAAATCTTAAATGCAAACTGTAAAACACAACTATAAGACACTAATACCAAAATATCAGTTGTTATCAAAAGTTAGGGAGTTGGGGCTTAAAGACTTGGCTAATGGGTTTTTCTTGCTGATTCTTTCTTGGGTGCTAGTTTAAAACCTAAAGGAAAGCAATTCTATGTTAAGATTTTATCCATTCACTAGAACTCATCCTATTTTATTCTTCCATTGAATCAAACTTGTTAAGAAGCTAGCTTTTTCGGGCTGGGGATATAGCCTAGTGGCAAGAGTGCCTGCCTCGGATACATGAGGCCCTAGGTTCGATTCCCCAGCACCACATATACAGAAAACGGCCAGAAGCGGCGCTGTGGCTCAAGTGGCAGAGTGCTAGCCTTGAGCGGGAAGAGGCCAGGGACAGTGCTCAGGCCCTGAGTCCAAGGCCCAGGACTGGCCAAAAAAAAAAAAAAAAAAAAAAGCTAGCTTTTAAAATATAGGAAAAGGCAAATTTGAAAGGACTTAGTACTTGAAATGCAACGAAAACATTCACTTATAAAAATACCCAACTTCAAGAACAGTTAGCTTTTAAGTTGGCTATGTTACATTTAAGTAACATTATATTTATTTTAATAATCAATATGAATTCTGATCAACGAGCATCACCTAATTCTATGGGAAACAAGACTTTTGAAACATAGAAATGTTCATGTCTGCTTTCTCAGCAGGGAGGCAAGCCAGTTATCTCTTGTTATATAACTTCTTTAGCTTGTCATTATTTAAGACAACAGGGGCACTGGACTCGAGGCACAGTTCCAAATAATCACTTGCCAATTGTCTAAATCTCTTCTTTGCATTCCAAATTCTACCAAGTGACTCTCTTTTAAATGGATGCAAATATTTAGTTTCACTGCCATAGTCATTTTTCTTTCTTAGAATACAGACTGGAAACTCACTCATTCCTGGGGTGCTGGGCAAAGGGCACCAGCTGATGGCAGGAATGCTGGTGACTTCCCAGATGGTAGCTTTGTGTGCTCCAGCCATCGCCAGTTAACCTCCCTGTACAGGAGCTGCCAAAACATCACTGGTCGGAAGAAGAGCGCTCCAGTCTCCCCTCCGGCCCCTGCCTATCAGCATGCAGCAGCAATTCTTTGCATGGATGGTCTTCATCCTGATCCTGACTGGCAGCTCTGAGGATTAAACGCAGGTCCTTTGGAGCAGTAGCTTTATGCACATTAACCCCCTGGGGTGTTGAACTCCAAAACCTCTATTTTCTACCCCTGGGTCTACCCTGTATTTCACAAAACCCTAGTTAGCCACTGTGGTACACAGCTTTTCTTCCATTCTAGGCCCTCAAAAGAAAACAAAACAAAACACCAGACCCTACAACAATATGAAGGATATGGTAATGATTGAGGGTCTTTAGGGGTAGTGTGCAAATTCCAAGTTCTTTTAGAGCTGAAACTTGGGAACCCATTTTCTTCTTGATCATTAAGACTTTACATTCTCATCAGCAGAATCTTGCTTACAATAGCACAAATGACCATTTGCCTGAATGCAAACGGTGTGTGTGTGTGTGTGCGCGCGTGCACACACGCGCATGTGTGCGTGCGCATATTCATTAAAAAGAAGTCTCTCAAAACTGCTGAATAAAAATCAAGTCTAGTATTTTCTTTATCAGGCAAAATTTCTGGCTTCATGAACTATATGGGGGTGGGGGGGCAAGACCATCTGGCCTGCTACTTGAGAGCTTGTTCTTCTCACTTACTGGTTTCCTTATCAAGATATTATCACTTTATAGAGGAATTATTTCTACCGTGGCCCCTGGTGCATTTCCTAGTGTGTACTACTTTCATGAAGTGCAAGGACAGTATTGCTTCATATCAAAGAAAATGACTTCGTTCTAAATAGAAAAGGGGAAATGACTGCAAAGAGGAAGATAGAACTTAGATCATAATGAAAGCATTCACAACTCGTGTCTTTAAACACCTGTCTGCACATGTATATCTTCTTCTCCCTCTTTCCATATACACATATATGTGCAATAATAAGAAATATCCAAAATTAAAAACAAAACACTGCTGCCCAGCCTGTTCAAGATGATTACTATACCAAATATCCACTAAGAATTGTCAGAAAATGGAATTAACTTCCATGTGGGAACCAAGATAACAATGAAAGTACAGTGAAACCTCACTTAATTGAAATTCTCTAGAAATGTGAGAGTTCCGGTTAATTTAATTTTCTGGTTAAGTGAACCTCAAATAGGAACCTTTAAAAAAAAGTCCTCATTGAAATGCTTCTAAAATGCTCGAATCAATCCACTTCACTTGCATAACTTCAAGCCATGTGCTAGATCTGATTAAAAAGTTCTTGGGTAATCCCAAATCTTATTGTTCCTTGAGATCATCATTATAAAGATCACTTAAAATTTGATCATACACAGAGATTTAGGATAGTTTTAAATACCCTATTAGAAAGCTGTGAATAATAAATAGGTTTCATTTTCTCAATAATCTGGCTGCAGCGAGGCTTTTGTGTGTTTACATGCTAAATAAAGGTATTTGATAAAAATTCCTTCTTCTCTACTTGATGTTCAAAATAGGGAAATTATCTCTGACAGTATTGGGATTTGAACTCAGGCCCTCATGCTCTTGCTTGGCTTTCTTGTACACAGCTGGCATTCTACCACTTGACTGACGCTTCCAGTCTGGCTTTTTACTGGTTAATTGGAAATGGAATCTAATGTACTTTTCTGCTTAGGCTGTTTTATAACTCAATCATCCAAGTTTCAGCCTCCTGAGTAGCTAAGATTACAGGTGTGAACTGTCAGTACCTGGCTAAAAGTGAGTAATTTTAATGTTGTAATTCGAATCAATTTTATTAGCACAAATTAAATACATATGTATTAATACATACACATATATGCACCTAGTGTTTTAACTATATGTACTGTGTATATACATATATATGCACATAAACAATATTTTATCTATATGTACTTGCTGAGTGGGGTTTCCTGGTGGAACATAATTGGTGGGGCAAGACTGGTTCTAAATATCCTTTCACAGTGCAGTGACAACAAGACCAGCTCTTGCTTAGACTTCCCATTCCAATACCGTGTTGAATCAAATTGTCAAGAAAAACAGATACTAGATTCCTATCAGGTGTCTTATCCTTTGTTGAAGATTATTATAGAGGAAATCCCTGACAGTGTAAGGTAGAAGACTAGAAAAATGCAGCTGACATCATACCCCACTCTACAACTCCAAATAGTTTGTATTATACATGGAAAGATAGGAGTGGGCCTCTGTCTTGAAATGCACCTGCCATGTCTCCTTCCCTATGTCTGCCTCTCTACCTCTTTTCCTCTGTCTTATTCATATAAATTCAAGGTAGGCATCAGTGGTTCACATCTATAATCCTAGCTACTCAGGGGGCTGAGATCTGAGCATCACATTTCCCAGGAGCCTGGGAAGGAAAATCCATAAGACTCTTGTCTCCAATTAATCACCAGGAAACTAGAGTGAAAGAGCTCAGGGACAATGCCAAGGATCTGAGTTCAATTCCCAGGACCAGCACACACACACACACAAAAGAAACACTGATTTAATGAAATTAGTATGTTAGGAAAGTAGTGATTTCTTGGCAAAATAAAGAAGGCATAAACATACCCATCATCCAAATGGCTGCCATGTAATATGATCTACATAAGCCTTTTTTGAATTTCTTGTTTTGGACTAGTCTTTCATATAAACCTAGTGAGCATTTTTAGTACATATAATTTGTTATATGTTTTATATAAATTGACACTAATCCCTAGCCAGAGCCTAAGTGGTAGGGATCATTTCTCCCATTCTGCGGAGGAGTAAACTGAGCTGGCCCATGGTCATACAGATGGCCTGTGGCATAGTCCAGTTTAGAAGCTGGGCTTTGAAGACTCTTATAAGGATATTTTTAAGAGTCATAAAGCGGGGCTGGGGATATGGCCTAGTGGCAAGAGTGCTTGCCTTGTATACATGAGGCCCTGGGTTCGATTCCCCAGCACCACATATACAGAAAACGGCCAGAAGTGGCACTGTGGCTCAAGTGGCAGAGTGCTAGCCTTGAGCAAGAAGAAGCCAGGGACAGTGCTCAGGCCCTGAGTCCAAGGCCCAGGACTGGCCAAAAAAAAAGCATGTTGTAGCTATGTTGTCAATGACTCTGAAATTTCTGGTATACAAATTTAAAGAACATTTGGCCTCCGGATTCTGGTGACACTTCTAATTTAAAAAGACTACAGTTCAGCACTGATCAATTGTCCCTTCTTCGCCAGGAACCATTCAGGAATTTTACATGCTAAGCACTGCTTCTTTTCCTTAGAAGGATGGCCATCTGGATCATATTGGCAAGTGGGTTCTTTAAACCTGAGGGGAAATTAGGAGAAAAGCCTAAGACTGGGTTATTTCCACAAGTCCCCTCATAGATATTCCCCCTGAGTATGTTTGCAGTTTTATAACTAGCTTCTCACCCATTTTTTCCAATTGAGGAACAATGGCTTGTGACCTCCCAGTTAGCAAGTTCACGGGAGAAATATATCAGTTATAATTAATGTTTACTAGAGTAAATGTAAATATTTAAAAACACACCCCGTTCCAAGCACATGTGATTTCCATTTCATTCTACGAAACACTCAAAATCCACTTGTCCACCCCATTAATTACAACCTGCTCTCAGCCCTGACCTGTACATAATTCCTCCTGACGGAAATTGGAACAAGGCGCTCAGAATGGAAGCAGCCTACATCCCAACTAGGTTACAAAATGTCAAGTTCCCAAGTCTCTCAAAAAGTGTAACCTGACGTTTTTCTAAGATTAGAGACAGTTTATGAAGTTAAAAAAAGGGCTTAAGGACTCATCACAGTTAAGCC
This sequence comes from Perognathus longimembris pacificus, assembly GCF_023159225.1. NCBI lineage: Eukaryota > Metazoa > Chordata > Mammalia > Rodentia > Heteromyidae > Perognathus > Perognathus longimembris. Next base: position 108,816,054 of record NC_063188.1, on the reverse strand, counting down.
CTACAGTAACTCCTGAAATCTCCAAAGTAAACAGGACTAAAGGGGCCCTGGAAACCCCAGAGCCCTGGAAGAAGAGAAGGAGTGAACAGTCTCTAGTAGTTTCTCTTCAGAAAATAATGTACAAGCATTCAACCAGAATTAAGAAGAATGCAACAATAAACTTAGAGGCTTGAAGCCCTCTAGAGATCGGCAGGAGTCATGAATGGGCCATGTAAGAGAGTTCTTTTGCTGCACATGAATGAGTTTGCCTTGCTCATTCATCTTAAATGTTGAAGGCAAGAAAAGGAGGTGTGGCTAACATTTTAATAGTACTCTTCTTGACATGAAGTGTAATACATATTCATTTGTCACATTTCCCAAAAGCAACTCACCTGGAAAATGATCTAGCCACTCACTAAAAAGCAGCATTTCATGGAGTGATCTTTTGAGACATTTTTCTATACATGTTAGCCACAAAAAATGGGATCATACTTTATATTCTGTTGGGTGAGTTATTAGTTTAAATATATTGGATTTTTTTTATGTTCAAAGATTCTTCTGACTTTCAAGATTAATCATAAGTACCTTTTAGTACAACTGAAGTATTACGGTATTATGCCAAATCAAATAGACCATACAAGCCAAAGATTTACAAAGTACTTAAGTATGAATACTTTTTCTTCCATTACAACATATACTGTCAATAGGGGTAATGCTGTCCCCCAAGAGGTACATAACCAGCTCTTAACGGCAAATAATCTTACTCTCTTTATATACAAAACACAGATATATGAAGAAAATAGATGTGCAGTTTAGCTGTATTAAAATTTCATGGGAGTAGAACTGGAAAAGCTTTGAAATTGTCCCTTAGGAGTGGAACAGGTAATGAGATTGGTATGAATCATGGCACTATAGCACCAGACTCACTAGGATTTGAGCTAAGAGGCATGTGTTAGCTGAAAGTGTGTTTGGGGGCTCAGTGAGTCTGCATTCTCAGTACTTCCCAGCTTTGGCTTTGTGCTGCCCTCTTCTGCTGGTTCCCCAAAGCCTTCAGTTGCCCTAAACAGGACCATCCAACCAGGGCCTCTTGTCTCTCAAGGAGACGACGTGCCAAAGTGAGTGAATTTCACTGTAGGAGTAAGCCAGGGTGTGAGGAGGAAAAGCCACACACACAGTTCCTCCTGTGTCCTATAGCCAACTATCCACAAAGCTGAGTTCACAGGTCACACAGTTCATAAGGGAGAATCACCTTCTGTCGCAGGCAAGCTTCCTAAAACAAAGACCAAAGATGTCCTGGAATCTGTAAATATAATGACCTATCACTTTCTGAATTCTGTTGAGTCACAAGTGCACAAATGATACAGAAATTGAGATGGTCCAAATGATCATATGAGGCTTCCAGCTGAAAGGTTGTTTATTGGTTTGGGTTTTTGTTTTTATTTTTTGGTCCTTGGTGGCAGAAGTATTTAGAGACACTACTGTTGCTGCTGTGAGGATGGAAATGGCCACATAAGAAGGAATGCAGATGACTCCAGGAAGAAAGACTGGGCCCCAGTTGACAGCCAAACTCACCACCGCAAGAAAATGAATTCAGCCCACACCCAGAATGAGCCTGGCAGCAGACTCTTTCCCAGAGCATTAAGATAAGAGCCGATTCTTGCTGACAGCTTGATTTCAGCTTTGTATGACCCTGAGCACAGAACAGAGGCCACCCCTCAGAACCATGAGGGAATATACATTTGTGGTCATTTCTTACACAGCAACAGTAAATGAATACATCTTCATTTCTCTATAGCTACCCCTGACAATGTCTGTCTCCTAGGACATAAACCCTAATCAATGGCAATCAGTTCAAGGAAAAGTGTCCACTCTTGGGCCCCTGACTGACTTTAATCTTTCTAGAATCTTTCTAGAACCCTACTAAACAAGTCCTAGCTCAACTTCTGGCTAGGAAAATTGTAATGGGTGTTCTACTTAGTGATTAATTTCTTGGAGATCTTCAACTTTCTACTACCTGGTTTGCTCTGTTAGTGCTTTCAGCTTATATATCAATCTAGAATATTTTACTCAGGTTGCCTCTTTTTTGCTTAAAACTTTTCTATGACTAGAACATTCAATCCAACCCTCCAAATCTCCCCGGTCCCCATCTTATAATGGATTGGTCAATAATGATAAGTAGAAGTCTGAGCATCTTTTATGTCTGAATTTTCCTAAATTTTCAATTGGAAAAATGTAAGCAGTAATTAGTGAAGCTGATGTCATGGAAAGAGAAGGGAGGTGATTAGAAATAGACCTTTGATGGGCTGGGAATATGGCCTAGTGGCAAGAGTGCTTGCCCTTGTATACATGAAGCCCTAGGTTCCATTCCTCAGCACCACATATATAGAAAAGGCCAGAAGTGGCGCTGTGGCTCAAGTGGCAGAGTGCTAGCCTTGAACAAAAAGAAGTCAGGACAGTGCTCAGGCCCTGAGTCCAAGCCCCATGATTGGCTAAAAAGAAAAAGAAAAAAAGAGAAATAGGCCTTTGTTGAATTTGAAATTGCCTGTATCTTTTAACGTCTCACTCTACTCATTTGTGAAGGATAATAGTAATATAACTCAGGCAGCTGAAAGGACAAAAATGTTAAAAGTCCACTACAAAACCAGTACATACAAGTCACTGTGGGGATTGTAAGACTCATTTGCATGAAATAGGGTTTTTTTTTATGTCAGTTGTGGGTCTTGAACTCAGAGCCTGGGTGCTGTCCCTGCACTTCTTTGTGCTCAAAGCTAGTGCTCTACCACTTGAGAGCCATGGGGCCACTTCTGGCTTCTGAGGAGTTAATTGGAGATAAGAGTCTCCTGAGGACTTTTCTGCCCAGGCTGTCTTCGAACCGTGATCCTCAGGTCTTGGCCTCCTGAGTAGCTAGGATTACAAGTGTGAACCACCAGCGCCTGGCTTGCATGAAATACTTTTAACTTTTCAGAGAAAACATTCTAACCTCTTTATCTCTCCTATTTTCATTACAACAGAGTTGTCATTAACTCCTTTGAAGGCAGACATTAGCCTTGGTGTTTAGAGTATTTCATATATAGAAAAACATCAGTTAATATTAGAATGCTATACCCATTTTGTGAGCAAGAAAGAAAAGTTTTAGGGTTAGGAAGAAAATTCTGCAGTTGCCGTATTTGTAGGTTATTCTGCAGGGTTTACTGTAAAGATGAGTACATTGGAAGCCCCAAGAAGCCAGGTTCATATTTAATTTCTCATGAATATCTAAAGGATCTGAGATCTGTGTCTTCAATAATTCCTTACCTAATTAACCCACTTGTGCATGCATTGAAAAGTCAAAGAAAAAAGCTATGCCATAAACTGTGGTGAGCTCAACATTTGATATTTTCCCGATTTCTCTGAATTTTTCTTCAAATAATTGAGCATAACATTTTCCTCTACAAGGAACAAGATGGATATTTGAAGGTTGAGGAGACTGGGACAAATACTTTCCCAAATCCCCAGATTCTTCAACTTCTGACCTGTGCTTAAAAATAAACCCAGAGGCAATATAAAATAACCACCAGGTTTCCCAAGTTTTCTTCCTTCTGCATTTCTGGCTCATTACTCAGGAAGCATTGCCAGAGTCTTAGTGGCTGAGTGGCCTGGGAGCCATCTTAACACCTACTGTGCCTACAGCCTGGTCTTTCATTTCCAGATTTAAGAGACTTGTTCCCTTGAAGAGCTTCTTTTCTGTTAAATTACTTGTCATTAAAATAACAATGGATGCACACCATAGCCAAATTAAAGATCATCATTCTGGAATTGTATCAAATGCAGATACAGTATAAAGAAGCACAGTTGATCTTTTTGTTAATGTGAACTTAATGAATAACTTTGCTGTTAAAAATTCTGCAGCCAAGGGCAATGAGAAATTCCCATGGCTTTACAATCCACAGCCTTGCAATTTCTTAATGGGCAAAGTTCAAGATATTCATAGCTTCCTTGACTTAAAAATTTCAGGAAAAAAATGACACAAGGTAGCATTATTATACACAGAATACTTGTTTTCAAAGTTTCTATTAACCAATTCTTCATAATTTGCTAAAAAAATGTGACTGTTCAAATCTGACCTCCAAATAGCTTAGCCTTTAAATATAATGTAACATTATTGTTTTCCCTTGTGTACTGGCTTAAGGAATCTAACAGACTTCCCCCAAAATGTGCTGATTAGTACAGTCTCTAAGTCATTGGTCTAGAGCAGAGTCTGCAAACCGGCGCATAGACAGCTAGTTAGTGTGCCAAACCCAACGAGGCGGAGGCCTGTTTTAGTGTGATCCATAAGCTTAGAATGTTTCTTACATTTAAAAGTGATTTTTCTCAGAAGAATTACATGAACAAGAAATGTCAGTGTCCATAAACATCCATTATTGAGAACATGGCTATGTCCCATACTTTATAACTGAGCTACAGAGTTTGGCAGCAACTGCAAAGGCCAAAGTATTTATTAACTGATGTTTTGTGAACGAGGGTGCTAACTTCAGCCTAGATCATGTGGTGTGTGTCATTTAAAAAAATGGTATAAACAGTTCTATAAGCTGTCCCCTAATACAAGGGGGTAACCCATAGACCTTGGAGGTGACAAGGTCCTGTTTTGAATGTCTCCCATCCCCACTCATGTCTGTCTCTGTCTCTGATTCTCTCTCATTCACACACACAGCATTAGCATGCATATTTTTATTAACTATTGGGAATAGGGATGGAGGGAAGTGCCTAATATCTGAACCCACTCTTATCTCCTAAGGTTGTGAGGATATTTGGTTTATTATCTTTATAGACATGGAATAAGAGTATTTGACTTTAGGGTACAAATCTTCATGAAAATGAAGCATGGGGTTCTTAAAAAATTTTAAACCATATTGAGATGTAAGCCACAAATAGCTCATAAACACTCCTTTTGAGGATACAATGCAATGTTTTTTTTAGTAATTTCAGAATTGTGTAACCATCACCATAATTTAATTCCAAAACATTTTCACCACCCCATTAGCAGTCACTCCCCACTCTCTTCTCACTCAGCCCCTGGCAACTACTAATCTTTCTGTCTCTATGGATGTCTTTTCTGCACATTTCACATAAATGGATCATACACTATGTGGCCCTTTGTGACTGGCTTCTCTCACCTTGCAGAATACGTTTTTAAGCCTCTTAACTTCTCACAATGCCCTGAGTTCAGAAATAACTGATGAAACCATCATTTGAAAAGTGATGGTTCAAGATCCTGTGGGTTTTTCAAAATGCTGACAAAAAGTCCACATATATTTTTCTTCTTGTCCAGAGAGTTGCCTAAGAATCTGGGCATGTCACTTGGGGCCATCATTCTGCCATATATGACGTTGTATTATTCACCCAACAAATATTTATAGAGCAGATGCCAAGGGCTGTACAAGGTGAGGAATAAGCCATGCCGCCTCTGAGTTTCAGGTCTAATAAACTCACCATGACGTTTCTTTTCGTTAGATACTATTTTGGTTTGTCAGCCCTTGAACATGGTCTAATACTGCTAGCATGTTGAATTCATTTACCAGAGTTTGACTCTTCTATATGAAAAGGATTTAGTCTTTTAATGAAAATTCTGAAGATGTCTAAAATTAAATGTTGTCTTCAACTTTCCAACACTCTGAAGAAAACTGATTTCCAACCTTCTTTTTCTATATTTTTGATCACATTTTCTCCTCTTCTACTCTAGGATTCCTCTATTTAATCAATATGTTGAGTCCTATAACATATAATACAACAATACTGCACTATTCATGGGGTAGCAAAACAAGCACAGAAAAACACCACAATTTCTGTCCTCGTTTTTCCTTTGGTATCTAGATGCTTGTCATCATGATTTTTCCCCACTAGCAAAGGCTCAGTGCAGAAAGGAGGTAGGCAAAAATCTCTGTAATCCAGATAGAATGGCTGCAATAGTAGCTTTCAGATCACTGGCTATTAGAAACTGAGTGCTGTCTTTCTTCCAATCACATGAGTCTGTTTCTCTCCTGGACAGATCTTTTTAGTGTTCAACATTTGTACTTACTAACATTGCTTGATCCTGAAGGATAGGATCAAAATTAAACACATCTGGGCATATTTAGCCTGGAAAAATGCCCCAAGAAGGCCGTGTTAGCTTGTCTGTGAAGGGCCTTCACAGAGCAGAATAACTTCACATGCTCTTTATTGGGTAGGGATGGCCACAGATTTCATCAAAGGGAGAATATTGTCCCTTCTTGTCCATCTGTGGAATGGGGCTCCTAAGACTCCCCTGTGGGCCTAGCCTTCCTGGGTGATCATTAGAAAGGGGTTGGGAACACTATGGTAAGAATTCAAACAGGACAAGTTTCATAAAAATGAAAATGAACTGAAGAGCCAGACGTCAGTGGCTCCAGCTTGTAATCCTAGCTACTCAGGAAGCTGAGAGATGAGGATCACCGCAAAAAGCCAGAAGCAGAGCTGTGGCGTGAGTGGTAGAGCACTAGCATTGAGCACAAGAAGCTGAAGGAGAGCACCCATACCCTTGGTGCAGGCTCCAGGACTAGCTTTTTGCTGGTAAAAGGACAGAGTCTTAGGGACTTTTCTGCCCTGGCTGACTTCAAACCATGATCCTCCTAAGTAGCTAGGATTACATGCATAAGTCACCTGCACCCAGCTAAATAACTATAGATCCTTAAGTGTGTAATATGCCCAGACTTGCTCGATCATTTGGCAAGAATGTCAGGATAAAACCTCAAGTATTTAAAACACAAAGCAGTGTACATGTTTTAGAAGGCAAATCACGAACCATGGGGAAGAACTTGGACACTAGTTATAAAGAACACAATATTTTGTGTTCCCCATTGTTTTTTGGCAAACTTATCATAAGCTATCTTTGTTACTTGAAATTACATTTTCTACCTTTGATTCAAAGTTAACATCTCAAGACATGCCTGGTGTTGATGGCTCATACCTGTAATCCTCCCAGCTACTCAGGAAGCTGAGGTCTGAGGATCACATTTCAAAACCAGCTCAGGCCATAAATAGCACTGTGGCCCAAGGCAGAACACTAGCCTTGAGTAAAAAAGCTCAGGGACAGTGTTCAGGCCCTTAGTTCAATCCCAGGACAAGCACACACACAAGAAAATTTCTCTGTGCAATCCTATAAACAAGGGAAGATCAGTTTCTTGACTTAGTATCATGTTTCTTCCAAAACCTTTTCGCAATATAATCTACAATCCCTTTGGATAGTTTTTAAATGGAGTCAAGCACTTTAAAAAATACTTTGAGTATTATTTGTCATGCTATAAAATTAATACGTTTACAAATGTATTCTATTATGGTAGGGGAGAGGTCACTCTGCATTACAGTGTATTTTTATAATATTTTTATTAAACTCCTACAGTCCCAAGAGGCTTTGCTGCCACTTGAGTTTAGTTAGCTAGGATCGTAAATACATGAACACTTCAAAGCAAATCACCTAAAGCTAGCAATACTTCCATGCAGTTTATAAATCTCTACTTCCGAAGGGGAAAAAAATGCTTCATTCTCAATTGCCTTGGCATTCCTGGGAGATTCAAATTACAATACAACTCTATGGCATATGTGAGACAGAGTCTAATAGTTAATGATAACTACTGTCTGAACCTTGAAGTACATGGCTGCAATTACTAATGAGTTAGGCACTGGTGGCTCACCCCTGTAATCCTAGCTACTCAACAGGCTGAAATCTAAGGAAGACAGTTCAAAGCTAGGCAAGGCAGGAAAGTTATGTGACTCTTGTTTCCAATTAACCAGCAAAAAGCTGGATGTAGAGCTGTGGCTCAAGTGGTAGAGCACCAAACTTGAGCAAAAACACTAAGGGACAGTGCTTAGGCCCTGAGTTTAATCCCTAGTAGAAGCAAACACACACACACACACACACACACACACACACACACACACACACACACACATTCTGCTACTAATGAAATAAGTTTAATTTTACAACCAAAGACATAGGAGTTTGCCTCTGTGGTAAACATAATTAGCAGTCAAGAAGCCCAGGGTTCAATCCCTAGCATCAGGAGATAAAACAATTACAACTGATAACTGGAATACTGTTTTTCATGAAGTTATCATTTATTCTTCTTTCAAGTAATGTAATTTGTATGCAAATATAAGACACACATTTTAATTCTAACACTGCTTATAATATTTCAATAATGATTTTCAATCTGTTTAAATTCCAAGATAGAAATACATTGATAATATATCAAATATAATAAATGTAAAAATGTTAGTTTTGGACTATCAAAAAGTACAGGCTTTTCTACAGTTTATATAATTGTTGTTAACATATAAGTATACTTTAAATCTTAAGACACTATCATTTTCTCTTGCCTGTTGTAGAATTCTTTAAATGTCTGTTAAAAGTTCTTCTCTTAGAACTATACAATTACACTAAATCAGAAGAAAATCCAAGAGTCATGCAAATTTCTCCATAAAATTCTGCATGCATGCATAGATATGCCCTATTTTGTGAGGCATTTTGTTACCCATTAAATTTAATACCTGTCAACATAATATCCAATAGAAGCAATATCAACACAAAAGTAAAGCCTGCTTAGTTTTGTTGTTAAATGTCTATGTTAAAATTTTATTTTACAGGGTTGGGAATATGGACTAGTGGCAAGAGTGCTTGCCTCCTCCTCTGGGTTTGATTCCCCACCTCCACATATATGAAAAACGGCCAGAAGTGGCGCTGTGGCTCAGGTGGCAGAGTGCTAGCCTTGAGCAAAAAGAAGCCAGGGACAGTGCTCAAGCCCTGAGTTCAAGGCCCAGGACTGGCCAAAAAAAAAAAAAAAGAAAGAAAGAAAGAATTTATTTTACAAAATGAAACAGAACCTCTTTAAATAAACAAAGGCTGATCTCTTTTGGCATTTAATAATGTACAAAAACAAATTTAAAGAAGTAGCTAGGTGGATACTGAAACCTGCCCCCTGGTGGTGAGGAGATTATGATCTAGAGCCTGGGGACTCTCAAGGGGGAGAGGGGTTACTTTGTCCCCTCAGTGGACATTTATTAATGTCTTTAGACATTTTTGCCTGGTATACTTTGGAGGTAGGAATACTACTGGTATCTGGTGGGTGGAGGCCAAGGATGCTGAACAGCCCCACAAAGAACTATTAAAACAAATATCAATAAATAGTTCTAAAGTTGAGTGGTCCTGTCATGGAATAACATAGAATGGATGTTAGAAACATTTGGGATTCAAGCCTAAGAGTGTATGTTGACTGACAGAGGACACAGATGATGGCTCTCTATAGCATATACATTTGCAAATGCAAAGGAATAGTTGGGGAAAAGGGAGAATTAAATAATCTGGGCAATTTTCCCTAATTTGTAATACACCTATTCTCAAAAGATAACGTGATACAGGTGGGGGTCACCCATGTCTTATGCAAATATCACTTTTCTGTGTTTCTAAGTATAATTGAAGACCAGTGTAATGTTTAAAGATACATTTTATACAGCAGGGCTAGTTCATCATGTCTGTGTGTGTGTGCGCGTGAGCGTGCTTGTGCACATGTATACACACACACACACACCCCAGTCGAGGGGCTTGAACTGAGGGCCTGGGTCCTGTTCCTGAGCTTTTGTGCTCAAGGCTAGTGCTCTACCTCTTGAGATAGAGCTCCACTTCTGGATTTTTTGGTGGTTTATTGGAGATAAGGGTATCATGACTTCCCTTTCCAGGCTGGCTTCAAACTATGATCCTTAGATCTCAGCCTCCCGAGTAAGCTAGGATTTACAGGCATGAGCTGGACTACTAGCTCATCTTTTGCTCTTTGGTTCAAATAAAGACCTACCAATCATGGTATTTTGAATAGTGTATTCCTCTACCAAAGTAGACCCATTTGGATGTGCTCATTGAACACACCTATACTAGATTATCAAGCATCTTCACTTTTTTTTAGCTTCATGAATTTGTGGGTCATCCTTGCACAGGGACCATGCTAATCTTCTCTGTATCATTCCAATTTTAATATATGTGCTGCCGAAGTGGGCACTTCACCTTTTAAAATGCAATGCAAATGGTATTTCACCACATAGTACCAAAATGGTTAAAATAAAGAGAACACAAGATCAGATGCCAGGAGGGATGAGGAAACAGAGTCACTAGTATATTGCTACTGGGAATGTAAAGTATTTCCATCACTACTGAACAGTTTTAGCAATTCGGTACAAAGCTAAATACAATGCAGCAACTCAAATTCTAAGCATTTATCCCCAAGAAATAATAATGGCCACACAAATACTCCTATCAATTCTATTTGTTACAGCCTCAAACTAAAAGCCACCAATCATTCAAATGGCAAATAGCCAAACTGTGGCACATCTGTACCATATAATGCTACAACGGCAAAAGATAGGCAAATAGCCATTGATATATGCAACAAGTTGAATGAATCTTCAGGAAATTATGTTGAATAAAATAAATGCCAATTTCAAAAAAGGCGATACAACCAGACACTGATGGCTCACGCCTCTCATCCTAGCTACTCAGGAGTCTGAGATCTGAGGATCACGGTTCAAAGGCAGCGGGCAGACTCATTTCCAATTAACCACCCCAAAAGCAGAGTGAAGCTGTGGCTCAAAGTGGTAGAGTACTAGCTTTGAGCACAAAAGCTCAGGGAGAGTGCCCAAGCCCTGAGTTCAAGTACCATGACTGACAAAAAAGACTATACAATATACAATACATTTATACAATATTCTTTACAAGGTATTCTACTACAAGGTAGTAGTCTGATAGCTAGTGGTGGTAGAGTGCCACTTTAAAATGTGCAAGTGTATGGTTTCAGTCCTCAGGCCCAAATACACACACAGACAGGCACATGCGCTCACACACACACACACACACACGTTCATGTCTTCATATAGGTGTCAATCCTCAACTCCAAATATGTTTACACACATATATCAGTCCCCAGTTCCATATCTGTCTGTCTATCATCTATCTACCTATCTACACAAATACACATATATACATAGAAACATTCATACATATATACACTATGTGTAAATGAATAAATGAATGAATAAAAGTGGCAAAAAGATTATTGAATTTCTGAGATTAGGAAAGGAATATAAAGAAAGGTGAAGGGTACAAGTTTCCTTCCCCTATATTTTTCTTTTTTTTAAATTAAAGTTTCTAACATTTAGCAACCCTATGCTATTCCCTGGTTCCAAAACTGCATATAATCTGGGAGTTGAGAATAAACTTGGCTGCAGTCTTGAGTTACAATCTCGAGGTGCAGACCTCCTGAAACCCCCCCAAAAAAAATAAAAAAATAAAGTTTCTAACAACATATAATTAGGTCAAAATTTAAAAATTAAAAATATGTATGTACCAACAGGATCCTAAAAACAACACTATCAAAGCAGTCATATCTACAATTGTGAGTTGACCAGAATTATATTCTTAGTATCCTCTAAAAGAACACTCTTTCCCATTTCTAGCTTTTGTACTTACTAGTCTGCATTTTATTTTTATTTTTATTTTTGGTTTAAAGGTTACAAATACATAAATGCACATGAATGTTATATCACTTGATTAAAGTTTTAAATATGAAGTATGTAATAGTTTACAAGAACCTAATTATTGAAAGAAAGCGCTATGAGTAATAAAGCCCTTTGTCTCTGACCTTTCTGTTGGCAGAAGTCTCATATCTTCTGCCAATATCCAAGGAACAGTGGCAGGATAACTTGTTAGTGTGAACATATTGTAAATTCTCAGATCCTTCACAAGTCTTGACAAGTAGCACTCTACAAGTTATTTAACACACATTTGTGGAGGTGAGATGACAATCACACGTGATTTAGTTGGATCATTCTCATAAAATATGCATCATTTTTTGGTTGGTATTGGGGCTTCAATCCAGAGCCTGAGCACTGTCCCTGAGCTCTTCCACTCAAGGCTAGCATTCTATCACTTTGAGCCACAGAGTCACTTCCTGTTTTCTGGAAAATCACTGAAGGTAACAGTCACAGACTTTTCTGCCTGGGCTGGCTTTGAACTGTGATCCTCAGATCTTAGCCTACTGAGTAGCCAGGATTACAGGCATGAGAGCATGAGCTCTCTAATATGTATCATAATTCTAAACACTATTTCCTTATTGATAGAATAAGCATACATTGAAAATTTAGAACAATGCCATTGTTCTCTAGTTGATCTTGACCAAACATTATATTCGTAGTCTTTTAAAAAGCTGATTATAGAACTACCCCATTGTGCAGAAAAATTAAAAATCATTCTCATAAATTTGCATTCTTATTTGGTATCCAAGGCAGAAAAGTTGCGATTTTTTTTCTTAATGTCTTAGTATTCTTGTAAAGATGATAACCAAAGGTTGTACACTTTAAGAGCCAATTCTCTTCCATTGAAAAGAGAAAGAGGTGCCCAGGCCAGTGGTTCACGCCTGTAATCCTAGCTACTCGGGAGGCTGAGATCTGAGGATCATGATTCGAAGCCAGCCTGGGCAGAAAAGTCCCATAACTTATCATAAACTACTCGGAATAGGCTGGAAGTGGTGCTGTGGCTCAAGAGATAGAGCAGTAGCCTTGAGCACAGCACAAAGAAGCTCAGAGACAGTGCCCAAGCCCTGAGTTCAAGCCACAGGACTGGCAAAGAAATGAAGAGTAAGAGGAATGAACAAAAAACAGCCTAGAAAAGCACCATCTCAAACGAATATTTGCTATGAACTAGCTCAACTTCTATTTACATAAAATCTTTGCAATTAGCTATATTACTATGGGACTTACCTACACACAGTCACCAAAACACGCTACTCTAGTAAATCATTATTAAGACAGGCTACATGTTTACCAGGAACAATTCCCAACAGCAGGCAGTACCTAAGAAATGCAAATGACCTTTTACCGTGTGCAGACATGCCCCACATTCGTCAGAAAAGAAGCTCAAAGCTACAGACACCTGCCTCCACGCCCTGCTGGACAATGTGCTCCATTGGCATTTTACTTATGAAAATTAGAACCCCTATTTACCCTTTCACCCAACAATTTCTCTTCTAGGGTTGTATAAAACGTATCCAGGGGAAACTCAGTCATGAGCATGAGGCTTCTTGTGCACATTATTTTAATGGCAAAAGACTGGAAACCACCCATGTGAACAGGAGGGGTCAAATCCACTGTGGTAACATGGTCACAATGAAAATGCTATACAGTTTAAAAAAAAAGAAAAAAGAAAAAAGGAGGAATATCTTGGAGCAGTTATGGAAAGCTCTCTAGGATATATGGCAAATTTGGAAAAAAATCGGGATATAAAACAATGTATATAGACAGTCCCTATTTGTCTAAAATGAGGGAAATATATTTGCATTACCTTCACCAATCAGAAAAACACACTGTAGAAATGGCTATCACTATAGGAAACAGAGTATACTCTATCTCACAACTTCTGGAAGCTCAGAAGTGGAAATAGTTTTGAACTAATTAGGGATTCAAGAGATAGCCTAAAAAAGTTATTCTCCAGGATAATTGTATTTAAATTAGCATCATGCTGTAATTCATGAGACTAACCTGAAAAAAGCCAGAAGTGGAGTTGTGGCTCAAGTGGTAGTGCTAGCCTTGAGCAAAAAAACTAAGGGATAGCATCTAGGCCTTGAGTTCAAGCCTCAGTGCTGGCTGGTGCGCGCGCGCGCCCCCCCCCCCACACACAATATTAGCATGAGAATCAGACATAGAAGACAAATACTTGGAGTTGTTTCAGTGTTTACAGTCCTCTGGATGAGGGAATTGGGAATATGGTCTAGTGGGAAACTGCTCACCTCATATACATGAAAGCCTGGGTTCAATTTCTCAGTACCACATATATAGAAAAAGCTGGATGTGGCACTGTGGCTCAAGTGGTAGAGTGCTAGCCTTGAACAACAACAACAACAACAACAACAAAAAGAAGCCAGGGACAGTGCTCAGGCCCCAGGACTGGTTAAAAAAAAAAAGTCCTCTGGATGACCCTGAGACTATCCGACCCTGAGACTATCCCCAATTTCTTTCGTACTGCTTCTTTAAATGGTCCAAATCAGCAATTTACCTAACTGAGATTCAGTGGGCCTGGTAGTGCTTTGAAGGGGACACTCCCTTCCTATGTTTTCTGCACTCAGGCAGAGGATTCTTAACCAAACCAACAACAAAGGGATTCTTACACCTTCAAAGTCTTCATTAGAAAACAAGCGCAAATGGTAGATTTTTTCTTTTTTTTTTTTTTGGTGAGGAACTACAAATATATATTCCTGTGGGCTTTTGTCTGATTGCATTTGTTAATATGAAATGCCAAACCATGTGCACCAGAAACCATTCAAGGCCTTTTGGTAGCAAATTATACTTGTAAATTTTAAGTTGATCACTAGAGGAACTCTCCCTCTTTGAAGATTAGAATTCATAAATGTATGAAAGAATTAAATGGTTCTTTCCATTAGTGATAGAAAGTATTAAATGGCAGGAAAAAATGTGTTCGAAATCAAATGAGGAAACAATTCATTTGGAAAAGTACTCAATGAAAACGTTAAATGGGAACAATATGGGAAGTCACTTGCTCCTGGATGGAAAAAGCAAGGGCAAACTGAAGGGTGTCAGGATGAGAAAGGCCTCTCCTACCTCCGGGTTTTACTTGTTATTCAACTATGGCAGTGCAAAGCAGAGCAGCCATTCCATCTGCACAAGACAAAGAAAGGAGCACTCACTCCAAGCAACAGAAAACTGGACAGCCTCATGGAAGCTCTGTTAGAGGACAAATGAATGCCTTTGAAGATGTGCCTCATATTGTTTTGTTAGTACACAAAATCCTCTCTCTTTATCATGCCGAAGTCTCATCTCAAAAGGAGAAGGCAAGTCAATTAGGATTAGTTTGGCTCCTCACAGGTCAGAACTCAATATACAAAACAAATCATATGACCCTGAGGTAAACAAGAATGTGAAATTGCTCATCCTGGGGGATGATGTAACTAATGCTGACATAATTTCCAAGCAGAAAAGCAAAACTAGGTCAAAGCACGTTAGCCTAACATAATAAGCATTTCTTGCTTCCAGATTTTTACCATGTAGGCTATGTCTGCAGGCATTAATGTCTTCTGTTATCAATGTTCGGGCTGTCACAAACAATTCGTGTCTTCTCACTCTTTGTTAGTTAAACCAAAACAATGTAGTTTACATAGGAACTATTCAATTCTGACAGTTGAAATTTTGGGAAGGGAAGAAACAGTAGCTCCTGAACACTGAGAAACATGAAGCGATAAATAGTCACTATTTCATAGTCTACTATCATGTTTAGTAGTCTATTATCATCTACTTAGAAAGTCACATCCCTCTCAATTAATTACTGTGATTTTTTTTGTCTTTCACTCAGAGCCACACAAAAAGTGGTATAAAACATCAATTTCCCCAACAATTTAAGCAATTTTGATTCCCAGTTAGGGAACAAAAAAAATTATTTTAAGCATTGACCTAGGAAAAGAATCTCAACTGAACTCATCAAATAGCCAGTTTTCCTCTTCAACTTTCCCTCATCACAACATGGATTACAAGAACTCATACTTTTTTCTTCCTTCCTGTTTCTGCCTTATGGTCCCAAGGCACAGATTCATTTGTGAAAAATGATTCATTTCACTCCCTAACCTTTTTCTTTCTTTTCTTATATGCAGATACTGGGGATGGAATGCAGAGTATGAGCTTTATCCCTTAAGATTTCTTTGTGCTCTACCACTTGAGCCACAGCTCTAGGCTTTTTTGGTAGTTAACTGGACATAAGAGTCTTGTAATCATTCCTGTCCAGGCTGCCTTCAATCTTTAATACTCAGATATCAGTTGCCTGAGTAGCTAGGATTATAGGTGTGAGCCACAGAAATAAATACAAACCTCAATTTTACTATCAGACATCTTCATACTTGTCTAAAATTTGGGCATAGAACATATACACAAAAGTAGGGCAAAATCCAAATCAAAGCCTATTTAGTGCACTTTCAGAGTATCTCCTAAAGAGAATGCATGAATTCATCCCAATTGTCTTTGAATCCATTAGCACATTAAATTGCAGCTTGTAATATCCAAATTATGCCTTAAGAGAAAGTGTGGTAGAGGCATAAGAGAATGTAATAATGATGATTCTCTGAGATGTGAGTTCTAGGTGCAAAATGCTTGTAAACTTGCTCCCAGGTGGAGAGTAAAGTGTTTCTTGTGCTAAAATTTAAACCTACAAGTTGGATATGGTGGTGCATACCCAGAGTTCAGGGCTAACGTGGACTACATAGCAAGACTGTGTCCAAACTTTTTTCTTCAACATACCAATAATATTTTTTTTTTGCCAGGCCTGCCTGGGGCTTGAACTCAGGGCCTGAGCACTGTCCCTGGCTTCTTTTTGCTCAAGGCTAGCACTCTACCACTTGAGCCAGAGCACCACTTCTGTCTTTTTCTATATATGTGGTGCTGGGGAATCGAATCCAGGGCTTCATGTATACGAGGTGAGCACTCTACCACTAGGCCATATTCCCAGCCCCCAATAATAAATTGTTAACCAGTAATTTGTTGAGACACGGTTTCCCTATATTGCCCAGGCTAGCCTTGAATTCGGGATTCTCATGCCTTAGCCTTCTGTGTGACTAGATTACAGGTGAGTGTTAGAATTATAGACATGTACAACCATGCTCGATTTAACTAGCATTTTTTCTGAATTTCTAATACATTGCTTCTAGAAGACTCCATTCTGTGTAGATATATAAATTTTATTATTTGGTGGTTCTATCTATATATTGCTTTACCTGGTCATTTATCTAGCTATTCCTAACTCAGCAGGGAATTCAATGAATTCCATTTGTCCACAAACAATTCCCTTACTCATAACTGCAGAAAATCACTTCAAAAACACATACAGCTGAAACAACACTCAATGACAGGTAATATAGTTCAGCATGGATACTTTGAAAATGTATTAACTCTATTGTCTCCATGAACCACTGAGTGTCTCTAAGATTTCTATTTCACCATTTTAACCATACCACTCAGCCAGTCATACCTAGAAGCAGTGAAAATGCTTGGTCTAGCATATATCTTGAATTTCACTGTATTAAATGTGGGCACCATCTGCATAGAGTGGATGACTCTGGTCTTTCAGAAACAACCTCAGTTGCTGAATGACCTTAGGCATGCCACTCACCTGGAAAAATAAAGCAACTGCACATGGGCCTAAAGTTCAAAACATCAAGCTGAACTCCAAGAGCAGAAGCAAGAGATTCTATCACGGCTTCTGCGTTGAGCTGAAGGAAGGTAGGTCTCATTCATCATCATTTCTACAGCCCCACCAGGCTACCAGCCATGTTCTGGGTCTGATCTTGGTCCACAACACAATTACAACTCATTTTTTCTCTAATACTAATGAATCAGTCTGTTTGTTTGTTTGTTTTTACCTTTCTAATGCCCTTTCTTCCTCATAGCCCCTTGAGCCTTAGAGAATATTTTTCGATTTCTCCTTCCTAGAAAAATTTATTGAGCATGTCGCCTATACATTTAATAAATTCTATTGTATCCCAGGCCCTGTCCTCAGGATCTGGGGATTCAAAGATAATTAAGATGAAAGTAACTCAGTCTCCTTATAGGCAGACCAATGATCACATAGAAAGAAATACAAACACTATCTCGGGTGCTCATGTGGGTTAGAGAACACTACTGCTATTTCCTTCCATCTTCTAATCTAAAGAG
Organism: Perognathus longimembris pacificus; assembly: GCF_023159225.1. NCBI lineage: Eukaryota > Metazoa > Chordata > Mammalia > Rodentia > Heteromyidae > Perognathus > Perognathus longimembris. The sequence continues at coordinate 108,798,336 of NC_063188.1, read as the reverse complement.
CTAGTGTTCAGCATACAGAGTGTCTAAGCATGCCCCCATCTTTCCTCTCACTGGGCCCTGGTGTTTTCTGGCTGCCACTCACAAAGACCCCAGTGAATCCAGATGTCCAACCAGGTCACTGAGAAAGGACAAATGAAGAAGAGAGGGCTGAACAACAGGCAGACATGCCAGAAAATCCTGACCGTGGCAGTAAAGTAGTGTCTTTCAGAGCTTTAGGCTCCACTGTTTGAATTTCCCTCAGAAGATATCAAAAGTACCAAGTACAGAGAAAAATAGAGAAAAGTGAAAACTAGTGTCAACTTTTCCCACTGCAAATATTGCCCAAATTGATCTGATACCAAAAGTATAATAACTCTTTGTCCTTTTATATTTCCATATTGTATAGCCTGGCAGTCTAACTGTAAAACTTTGAGTTTGACCTTTCATTAATTAGATTGACTATTTTCCAAAACGTTATTCTAGAACTGTTCTGTCCCAAGAGTGACATTATTTTTTAATGGGAAATGTGATCTAAAACAAACTCATAGAACACAAAAGGTTGATCAATGGGTACTAAGTGGCAGTTAAATATGAGTTGGAAGTTCTGATCTATACACATAGCAATTGGGTATTGTATATCACTCAGAGCTACAAGAAAGGATTTTTGAATGCTTTTGTTTTAAATAAGTGATAATTGTTAGAGGAAATACATATATTAAACCTGATTATGCAAAGTATACATGTATCAAAATATCACATGGTACCCCATCAATATTGTACAATTTTACCTATCTGTTTAAAATAAATGGAATCTTGAAAGTCTTTAAAAGTTTTAATTTAAGATTCAGTAAATGAAAATTTAAGTTTGTTATATAAAAGACAGAACAGCATAAATTATTCATGGATTGAAAATGAGTACTTTTTCTCTATCGAGAAAATTATATTAAACTAGCATTTAATAATTACAATAAGTTAATTTTAACTAGGAAAGCTTACATCTTTACAAATGGATATATGGATAAAAAACAATTAAGTTTCAAAAATTACAAATTATTTTGTAAGTCCTCCAAGTTCAGTAAAGTTTTGGATAATATCAGTTTTCAAGTGGATTCCTAACCTTAACAAGCATCCATCTCCCTCCTGTAATAACTAATCTTCATTGTGCTATTAGCTAATAAGACTGCCCCATATTAAAGTCCTTTGCGAGTAGGGAGCATACTAAAATTATGTCTGGGCACTCAAAAAGTCTCTTGACATATAATAATCACTTGTCATATAGCTTTATTGAGTAGATACCTGAATTCTGTGGTACTTAGTATATATGACTGATGGTATAAGAAATGGAAAGTTTGGGTATTGTACTCATCAGAAAGTTGACTATGAAAACTGTCTGCTTAGAACAAACAGCACCTCTTTTCTGTGTTGCCTTTTTAATTAGAACCTCTCTTTTAAAACACAAAGGAAATAGCTTTTTAGGGGTTTGTTGTTTTGCTTTGTGGAAAGTTCCCTGTAAACATTCTGTATATGTGCCTCAATTTTTTTGAGCTCCTTAACATTTCTTCTGCAAGCCATTATATATTCTAACTTTTATAAGTAAACAGATATTTTCCTCTGGAGGAAACACTCAGATGGGTGCCTAATATTAACCTTTTGTTTCAAGAAATCTCCAAAAATGTGCCAGTTCATAAAACTAGGTAAATAACCTTCTATATCCCTAAAGATGAATTCGGTGTGAAATAAAGGAAGTTGACAACAAGCCAGAGTGTTCCTGATAAAATTGTCCCCTATCTAAATAGAGCTTAAATTCCTGTTTGACCTGGCTTGATTGCCCTGGTCAACCACGGTGTATTTAATATGCTCTTCTTTGAATGAACTCAATTTTCATAGTAGTTTTGGTCACAAGATTAAGGAATTGCTAACTAATTGTTCTGAATAAGCATAGTAATTCTCCCTGGGCCCTGCAGCAGTCTATGGCCCAGACTTCCAACATGGAAACTTCAAGCCTGACCCCTACAGGTGGATAACTGAAATGCACACCTACAAGCAGAACCTAGTATTTAAAAAACAAAAAATCACATCAGGTTCTAAGAATTTAAAAAAACACTCCTATTAAGTACAACAGGGATGAATGATATGTTGGACATCCTTATTTTATAAGTTGCTTTTGGAAAGTTGCAACCACTTGACTTAAAAGAATTTAAATTACATTTGCAAAATACTCGGGTGTGGGCCACTATTAATTCATTTTGCCTATCCAGAAGAATCAAAATGATGTGGATAAACTAGGGTCCCCCAATTGTGTAGGTTAAAGATATCTGGATTCGGCCGCATCTTTTCCTAACCAAACACATTACTCTTTGTCCAGAGACCAAATCCCTCCCTTTCACCAAAGCTCAGCCCAGGTTGCCATAGCTACCTTGGATGTCTATTTACCACACAAGGGATCAAAGCCAGAAGACAGCCACACGCACACTTAGCCTTAAAACTTGCTGGAATGTCAGTGGATAACATGCAACTGCCAATTAACAGATTTGCTTGCAGCCTATGCGGTCTACAAACAGGCAAATGTAGGAACAAGTCATAGGGGAACGGCAAGAAAAAGCCGACTCAAAAATTTATTTCAGAACAACCAACAAGGACCTTGAAATTAATATCAAGTCTTACAATGATAATATTTCCTGAAAGAGATAGCAGGGAAGAAATTAACATTTTAACATATGTTGAAGACCTTGAGTTCACTAAGCCATGTGCAAAAACTTAAAACATCTGTTGAAAGGGAACATTTTTCAGATGCATATTTAAAATTCCGGTTACACTATCTTCCTATTAGATGTCATAAAAGCTGCCTGATCTCACTGTGGAGACAAATGAGAGCAGAACTTTTAAAGGCATGACTTTCAAATGAAGGAAACCATACCACAGTACATGCTGGTCACAAACTGTGTGTGTTGGGGGGGGAGAGGATGCGGAAATGAGAGATTGTTTTCATTCCTGGTATGCCTTTGAGAATCTAAACTTGCACAGGTAGTCTTTCTGGGTGGGTGAATACTATATTCATTCCCAGGCTTGTCTGTAACTTTGTGGTCTCTTTAGACTTAACCTTTCTTTGCCTTCGCCTCACCATTTGTTCAATGGGGATGAAATTGCCCTTCATTCTCTCCTATGGATGTGGCAGAGAATAAATAGATTATGTTTGCAAAGGACTTTCTAATCCTTGGAGAAAAGATTACTATGAAGACTTTCATTATTAAGCCAGATGTCCTTGGGCATTTTAATTCCAATCTAAAGAATGCAAAACGGGCCAATCAAACTGAGTCACCCGCATCCTTCTAATGGCAGCACCTTAGCCTGGGAAGAATTTCCCAGCTATGTGATGACTGAAAGTGAAATAGGCTACTTTCTTTTCTAAGACTATTTAGAAAGTTATCAGGGTGTTAAAAACACAAAATATATCTGGTAGGCCATTTTATCTGGAGAATATCTTTTTCTACTCTGAGAATGAAGTATTTGCTCTTTGCCGGTGGAAGGACAATGAGCAGCTTGCTGTTGGGGGAGGATATTTGCAGTTGTAGGAATGCCACAGGCAAACCTGTTGGTTTTGGCTGGGCTTCTAGAACAGGTGGCCATGCCTTTCCTTTTGCTTAGGAACACATCAAATTCCTTGTTAAGGAAGGTTCGGGAAAGTTTCTCATTTATGTTCAGGGTGCAGAGAAAGGTTGGTACACACTTGAAAAAAATTACTTCCTGATAAAGGTAAGTCAAATTGACATCTAGTTTACCGTAACTCCGTGTGGCCTTACCCTTGAAAAATTCTGTCTTCTCCCATTCCTTTGCTGCCGACCTAGCAGAAGCCTAGCCCTCCTCAAAACCTTCTCGCCAGCCGAGCTGCCTTGCAAGTCTGTTGGCAATTTCTGGCTCTGCAGTTTCTGGCTAGTCGGTGGCAGGGGGCTGTGCGAGCCTAGGTATGATCACTCATCAGGGAAAAGATTGAATTTCATTGCCAAGTTGATGACACCTGGGTCGGGTTCCATAGTTAACCCTGCAAATCCAGTGGGAGCTGCTGAGCTGAGGTGACAAATTGGCTGAGGGATGCTACTCACCCTGCCTGGATGTAACAGTCAGGTTCCTCAAAGGGAAACTAGAACAAAGTTGCAATAATAGTACCATCTCCTGTCCCCTCCATCATCGTGGTCCAGGCTGCTTAGATGAACAGTGGACCTCTCTCCTTCGCTTCTGTCCTCCCCCCCTCCACATGCCCTCTTTTCAAGTACCCAACAGGCCCAATAGAAAGTTAGCTATGCATACATAAATGTGGAATTAAGAAGTTGTTCACTTCTTAACTAAGGAGTTGCTACATGTGGACTTAGTGCCCTTAAAACTTCAATACTGGCTGGTTTCCAACTTCACATGAATGCCACAGCTATGCATGGGAAAGAGCATTGCAAACGGAGGAGCGCATTCCTCGGGCATCAGACACAGGGAGGGCCACTGTTCCGGAGGAACTGTGTGGGAAGAGGGATTCTGCAAATCCAGCTCAGACACCACCGAGGGCAGGACAGGTGGCTCCACAAGTATCAGATGACTTCTTTGTTCCGGCTTCAGAGTTTTATCAAAAATATGACTGCATTGCTCTTTTTCTTTTCCAGTCTATTCTAGTGAGCCTTCTCGCCCCTCTTTCCAAGCCCATCTGATTGCAGGACGTTGAAAGAAGGGGATTGCACTGTAGGATTGTAAAATCGCCAACTAGCTTCCAAGCCACAGTCTCTTGGGAGATAAAGGCAATCTACTGAAAGGTCGGGGAACTACCTAGGCTTTTCCACACTCGCTGAAACTTGCCCAACACTCGCTTAGGAGTGAGGGGACCAGAAGGCTGAGGGGACTTTGCGCCCGACCAGTCGGTAGGGGTCTGCTTCACCTCCTAACGCTACTGGAAAGGAACAGAAAAGTCCTAAACCCTTAGCCGCAGCTATTAATCAAAGGGCTCATTCCCCGCCGCCCCCCCCCAAGTAAGCACACCCACGGTGCATACCTGGCCCACTTAGAAGAAAAAACGGAGGAGCTTTTCCCGTGATAACACAGAGGCTAACTTGTATAATCTCTCCCTTTCCCAGCAACTGGCCAGTTCTGCCCATCCAGCCTTCTCCTACTTACTGATACTGATATTTAAATATTGACATCATGTTCTTCCATAACTTTGATTGAGTTGTAAATTACACCCTTCCTGGGCCTCCTAATCCACCTTTTCCTGTTCTTTTCTCTCCTAGTGGCAAAGCTATAAACCCCTGCTGGGCTGATAAGGAATTTTATTATCATGCCCTAGGGCCACGGAAGAAGCTGCTGGCTTAGAATTCTTTTCAAAGACTCATTTCAGTAATCCCCAAGCCCTCCTTCCGCCCATTACTTTCGAGGCTGTCCTCACATCCAGAAGCAATAGCTTGCAAACTGTGAAGACAAAACAAAACAAAACAAAAACCTGCTTTTTTGGGGGGAATGGCTGTGTGCTGGATTTGGTCGGGCTCCTCCTTCTCACATACTAAGTAGTCAGAAAGGAAAGCCAAAATGAGATAGGCCATTCTCTTCGCCCATTCTTTCCTTAGGACATGCATTTGTCTTTATTCTAACCTAAAGCCCAGGCTAAAGAGCTGGAGCTTGCGCTGGCACAATACATTCCAGAGGCTGAAAAATGAGATGGATTTATATATTCTTCAAACCGCTTTCTAGCCCTTTAGTGACTGTTTTGACATCAACACCCACCCACCATGAAGGGGGCCGAAGGGAAGAGGATGGGTGGTGAGGACGAACGGTGTTGGGAACCTCACGTCATTGGTTTCTTGTGTTGCCTTAGGAAAATGCCCAGGGGATCTAGGCGGGTACCTGCACGGGCGCGCTCCCACAGGCTCCGGGAGTCCCCACAGGTCTCGGGGATCCCCTGCTGAGCCCCCCGCCCCTCTTCCCGGCTCCGCAGAGCCAGCCTCAGCCGCCAGGCTTACCTGCCTCATGTTTAGAATTCCATGACCCATCCGGCAGGGAGGGAGCTGCAGCTCGGCGCGAGCGGGAGCTTTCGGCTGGGAGAGGCGGCAAAACCCCCCGAAGCCCGCAAGACAAAAGCAAGCCGGCGGAATCCACAGGCAGCAACCAGCACGTTTTCTCGTCCTCTTTGGCTTTGATCTGTTGCTACACGCACTCTGCCCCGAGACAATGTCAAGTTTCTCCACCTTTCCTTTCCCAGCCTATGAAAAGTCGGGTGCAGGGAAGCCAGGACAGCCTGGCTCTTATTTCAAATCAGTTCTCAGGGCCGTCGTAGGCGGCGGGCTCCAGCCGCGGAGGAATCTGGCCAACCAGGAGCAGGGGGTGGGCCTGGGAGCCCGAGACACGGCCTCCGCCCGGATTAGGGGAGCTTTCTGGAGTCAAATGACTGGAAGCAGCTGGCAACAGAGCCCCGAGCTCCCCAAGTAAAGGATGAGTTCTATTCTTATCTTGCAGCTCAGTCTGCTCTGAGTGCAATTAGCTTGGGGCCTACAGCCTCGCAATTTTAAGAGCTTCCTAAAAAGCATCAACGTGGTTGGAAGGTGCTGAATGCTTCAAGCCAGAAGAGTATCTTGCATTCCAGACCAACTTTTGCAGCTGGGGAGGAAATCAAATTCTTCAACGGAAACAAGCACTCAAGAAGGGTGTTATACAGCTCATGTCCTCATAAACTGCATATCCAGTTTATAAAACAAAGCAAATCTTAATAGGCTATGTACACAAATCTTTTGAAATGGAGCAAGTGAATAAGAATCTCATCACCGAGGACCCAAGATAGAATTTCTGGTAAAAAAAAAATAAATTCTCCTGATGGGACTGGGAATATGGCCTAGTAGTGGTAGAGTGCTCGCCTTGCATACATGAAACCCTGGGTTCGATAACATAACATAGCATCACATAAACAGAAAAAGCCAGAAGTGGTGCTGTGGCTCAAGGGGTTGAGTGTGAGTCTTGAGTGCAAGAAGCTCAGGGACAGTGCTCAGGCCCTGAGTTCAAGCCCTAGGACTGGCAAAATAAAAAAATTCTCCTGAGAACAACAAACACTGATGTTTTATGATTGAAAAAAAGTTAAACATAAGTACATCTACTTTTCACTATGACTTGCCTTACCTACAAGCGATTTGCTTAGCTTCCTCATTAAGTTGGGCAAGCTAGACATTATCTGAACCGGAAGACAGGGTAACTAGCTAGCTTCTTGGAAACCTCAAGCCAGACCCAAGAATTTCCCATTTTCTTCCTTAATGCTAGAGAAAGAGTTATTCTTTTCAACTCTTAGATGATTAGATGATACAATTTCCATGTGAATCTACTTAGATTTCCAGAAAGTAAAAGCTAAGCAAAGACAGCTGTGTGTAGAGCCAAATAGATAGGTAGGTAGGTAGGTAGGTAGATAGATAGATAGACAGACAGACAAACAGACAGACAGATAGATAGATCCAAAGAAATGACTACAATTTTGTAAGGATACTCTAATAAATATTTTTAAATTGGTAACATTAGAAGAAACAATCTGCTAGTCACTGGCTTCCAGAGTATTGTCTCTGTGATTTAGTATTGTGTGAGCTTGGCATAGTTTAATGAAAATTTGTCCGCCCTAATCATATCTATGTCCAAAAGTCCATAACCTCATTCCAGTTCCTTATGTGAGAAGTCTCTGGGCCTCTGTAGTGAAATAAGCTGACCTCAGTCCAATTGTTGGGCTTTCTTCAGAGCCCTTCACAATAGCCTAGATCAGATTTTCTGAAGCATGGCACTACTTGAACCATGGCACTACTGACATTTGGGAAGAGCTAGTTCCCTATAGTGGGGCTGTTCCATGTAGTGGGCTCTGTCCACTAGATGCCTATTACCACCTCCTCAGTCTTGATGATTAATTGTGTCTCCAGACAGTACAAATGTAACAAAACCATGCTTTGAGACATTCTTTTTTTTTTTTTTTTTTGCCAGTCCTGGGCCTTGGACTCAGGGCCTAAGCACTGTCCCTGGCTTCTTCCCGTTCAAGGCTAGCACTCTGCCACTTGAGCCACAGCGCCGCTTCTGGCCGTTTTCTGTATATGTGGTGCTGGGGAATCGAACCTAGGGCCTCGTGTATCCGAGGCAGGCACTCTTGCCACTAGGCTATATCCCCAGCCCTGAGACATTCTTAAACTTGAATAGGCAGCGACATTTCTAGAGAGATGGTTAAAATGTGAATCCCCAGTCCCATTCTTGAAGGATTTCTGACTTGGGGAGGTTTGCCAAAGAACCTGGGAATCACTATTGCCATCTTGCGCCCCCCCCCCCTTTCAAAGACTGATTCACTTGAAAGACTGCACCTATCCTTGCCATAGACATGCCGCAGCCCCCAAACACAGGAGCTACCCAGGACCATTGCTATTAAATATTGTTGGAGAGAGAGCCCACTGTGCAACTATTTATTCAATAGGAGCTTCTCACAACCATGTGCTGTCCTCACTTCAAAGGTAAATATGAGCTAAGATTTCCTCTCTCAAGGACTGTGCCCTTTTGAAATTTCTGCCATTTTTCTTCTTGACTGACTTTCCCCACAAAGTTCTCCCCTCAAAATTAATCTCTTTCCTCTTATAAATTAGTTTATGGAAATCCAGTGCTAGACAGGTGAATGTTTATCAACCAGCCCTCAAAAAAAATACAAATAAACCCGGGCACTGGCGATGATGCCTGTAATCCTAGCTCCTCTGGAGTCTAAGGATGGAAGTTTGAAACCAGCCCTGGCAGCAAAGCTCATGAGTCTCTTATCTTCAATTCATCACAGAAAAAAAAGCCAGAAGTGGTACTGTGGTTCAAGTGGTAGAATGCTAGCCTTGAGCAGAAGGACCGCAGGGACAGAATCCAGGCTGACTTAAAGCCCCAGGACTGGCAAAAAACAAAAACAAAAATAAAAATAAAAACAAATAAACAAATTGGTAAGTACCACGATTTGTATATTCTTTGCTGATTTCTATGATGTAAATATTCTCTCCTTTCCTTCAGTAAAGGAAGAGGTAAATTTGGAGTTGGAAAAAGCTGCCTGCCTCAATCAGGAGAAAAAACACCAGTTAGCAAACCATGGCTGTTTTGCTTTTTCTACTGCTTCATTCCTGTGCTTTACTGTAAACATATATTCCTCCTACTAAACTATAAAGTCTCCAGGACAAGAAGTCTCTTATTCATCTTTGTAACCCCAGCTACTTTCACCATATCTGCCATGTACTGATATTTGTGGAATGAAAACAAAATGTAATGTAAAGCCTCTCCCAAGACAGAAAGAGCAATCTGACTTCTGTCACTGCCTCATTAAGACAGGGAAAATCATCTTCTAGAAAGCAAGTGGCTGGAAGTTCATCTTTCCCTCCAAATTTAGTATCTATGCTATACTTCTGACAGCAAGAGGCATAGCACTTTCTCCTACCCTAACAATCCCACATAAAAGCTGCATCCAGGTTAGAGAGAAAAACAAGAGACCAGCCACTAAGACAACCTCAACTTCATTGATGGATTTGTGAGACAATGTATTTTTATTTGAGGTTATCACATACCCTTGCAGCTATACTCTTAGACACTTTCCTAGATATAAAGCTAGGGTCTCTAGGAGGAGTACATATGATATCTGCTAGGTATATGAAAAAAAAGTTGTTTCAGTAAGTTTAGTATTGGTGTTCCACTTGGCTGCTTAAGGGAACTGCCTGTTCTCAACCTTCTATGAGGGTACACTTGCACCATGCTTCAATAAAGCTTGATCTGTCAAAACTAAAAAAGAAAATTGCTGGGCAGCAGTGCCTCACGCCTGTAATGCTAGCTGCTCAGGAGGCTGAGATCTGAGGATTATGGTTCAAAGCCAGCTTGGGCAGGAAAGTCCATGAAATTCTTATCTCCAATTAACCACCAAAATGATGGAAATGGAGCTGTGGCTCAAGTGGTAGAGTGCTGGTGTTAAGCACAAAAGCTCAGGGACAATGCCCAGGCCCTGAGTTCAAGCCGCAGAACAGACACACATCCCCAAAGAGGCCTGTAGGAATGTTTTCCCTTGCTACCAGGTATGAGCATGGCAACAGGTAACATATGCATGAAATAGAGAAGTGAGAGCCGAATACTGGCTGTAGAAAGTCAGACACTGAGCCTACGGGAACTTAGTCCCTTCCTCCACAGTCTCTTGTATTCTGTTATAGCAGCCTGGACTAAGGCAATGCTATAAAATAACCTTTCTCCAGACATGATTATATGACATGACAAGAAAAACAAGGAAACGTAATATTCTCTAAAATTTTCAAATTAAGTGGCCGTGTGTGTGTGTGTGTGTGTGTGTGTGTGTGTGTGTGTGTGCGCGCACGTGGAAGTCCTGGGACTTGGACTTGATCTCAGGGCCTGGACGCTGTCCCTGAGCTCTTTTGCTCAAGGCTAGTGCTCTACCACTGAGCCACAGCTCCAGTTCAGGCCTTTTAAATGAATGTTTAGAGATAAAAGTCTCACAGAATTTTCTACCACCTTTGAAGGGCAATCCTCAGATCTCAGCCTCCCGAGTAGCTAGGATTACACAGTGACCCACCAGCTCCTGGCAGTAAGTGGTCTTTTTGAGTTGTCCTTAACTGAAAATTTGTTCTACCTAGTGGAAACAGGGCAAGCAAACAAAATGAAGCAAGCAAAGGAACTTATTCACCAAAAAAGGGATGTTCTGTTCCCACTCTGATTAACAACGTTTACAAATGTTAGCTGAAGCGATGTAAGTCTTGGTAGCGCTTCCTTTAAAAAGCAGCCTAATCCTCTGTAGTTTTGTGTGCATTCGATTATAAAAAAGACCTCTGCAGCAAACCTAACATAGTTTCCTGGGTAGGTAATCACACACACAAGCTCTACTAAAACACTGATGGGCATTGGTAGGCACCTGCAAGACAACTAACCAATAGTGCAGCTACTGTCTCTCTCGGGGATTTATTAGGTCGGAGACTATGGAATGAGAGCTTAAGTAAAAAATATTTGAATATCAGCAACTTCATGTATTATACTGTAAGGTATGTCAGAAAACATCATCAGTAAATAAGAATCAAACTTCACACCTGAAATCCTAGCTACTCAGGAAGCTGAGATCTGAGGATTGTGGTTCAAAGACAGCCTGGGCAGAACAGTCTCCAATTAACCACCAGAAAACTGGAAGTGGTGCTCTAGCTTAAAGTGGTAGGGGTACTAGCTTTGAGCAAAAACAGCACAAGGACAATACCCAGGCTCCAAGTCCAAGTTTAAAAACAATGAAACACACACACACACACACACACACACACACACACACACACACACATCAAACTGATGTTTCTTAGAAACTGTGCCCTGGACAAGGTCACAGTTTTCAAGGCCTATGAAAAGTGTATAGTTATTCTCCCTTAGAAGCTTCAGAAATCTGTTTTTACATCCTTAGGGGAGTAGAAGAGAAGAGAACCGGAGGAACTATGTCCAAAGTGATCAGTGAAGGTAATTTAAATTGACAATAGTGTAAGTCCTTACTTAGAAAAAGAAAGTTCTAATATTTGTGTGTGTGTGTGTGTGTGTGTGTGTGTGTGTGTGTGTGTGTGTGCTTGTCCTAGGGCTTGAACTCAGGGCCTTGGCACTGTCCTTGAGCTTCTTTTGTTCAAGGCTAGCACTCTACCACTTGAGCCACAGTACCACTTCTGGCTTTTCTGTGAATAATTGGAGTTAAGATCCTCATGGACTTTCCAGTCTGAGAGCCTCAGCTCTCAGCCTCCTGAATAGCTAGGATTACAGGCATTAGCCAATGGCACCCAATTGTAACTTTTTTTTAATTGTACATTTTTGGGGGGCGGGCGACGGGGGAAGTCCTGGGGCTTGGATTCAAGGCCTGAGTACTGTCCCTGGCTTCTTTTTGCTCAAGGCTAGCACTCTACCACTTGAGCCACAGCACCACTTTTGGCTTTTTCTATATATTTGGTGCTGAGGACTCGAACCTATGGCTTCATGTATACGAGGCAAGCACTCTTGCCACTTGGCCATATTCCCAGCCCCAACTGTAACATTTTTATAGGGAGTTCTCCACACCAATCGAGTTTCCTTCTACTCACTGAGTGCTGGTACTTATTCTGCTATTTCTTTTCCTAGATTAAAGGAAGTGATGGACTTCACGGTAACTGTGTGATAAATGGCATTTGGGGCCTAGCTGAGCAGTGACCTGGCTTCTAACAGACTCATAGACTTTGGGTTAATCAATGGGCATCTTCTAGGCCTAGACTTCTCAGAGGACAGTTGGGCAGACTGAATGAAACCATGACGTGGTCCAAGGAAGTGTTCCTGCTTGTTTTTATGAATATTCTGGATGACTAGCTGTGGGAAAGAAGGGAAATGCCTATGAATACTGAAATAAAACAAATACAGATACTAAGAGAAGTAGTTTAGGACATCACACCCTAAGGAGAGACTTTCAAGCAGAATAGAACTTACTGGTCACCAGATAAAGTGTTTAGTAAATTGAGTTTGATGGTTTCTCTGTTGAAATTTAGTCTTAAAATAAATCATGTTATTTTAATAGCTTTTGGAGAGAGAGTCTTACTATATTGCCTAGGAGGTTTAGCTCCAACTTGTGATCCTCCGGCCTTGCTCTCCCAAGTGCTTGCATTACATGCATGTGCTACCATGTTGAGCTTTCAAACTTAATTATTACTTAGTGTTTAATAATTCTATGCATTTCGAGGTGAAATCTTTTTACAATGTCTGGATTTTGCTGATTGATTCTTCATTCTCTTCCTTAGTAAACTTCATAAAGAATAAATGTATGAATTTACCAAGGGATTTTTTGTTTGTTTTTGGTTTTGTTTTGAGATGGGTCTCACTTTGTTGCACAGGCTGATTTCAAACTCCTGGGCACAAATGATCATTTCACCTCAGCCTCACAAGTGCTGGAACCAGAGGTGTTTACTGCCACACCTGTCTGTACTAGCATTTGTCTCCTCTTCTCATTCTTAATTTTTTTCTGTGCTCTCAACTGAACCTTCTGCTTCATTTTAGGACAATAGAATCCTACTTGGGGCTGGGGATATAGCCTAGTGGCAAGAGTGCCTGCCTCGGATACACGAGGCCCTAGGTTCGATTCCCCAGCACCACATATACAGAAAACGGCCAGAAGCGGCGCTGTGGCTCAAGTGGCAGAGTGCTAGCCTTGAGTGGGAAGAAGCCAGGGACAGTGCTCAGGCCCTGAGTCCAAGGCCCAGGACTGGCCAAAAAAAAAAAAAGAAAAGAATCCTACTTCCCAAGATTGATTCTAAATTTGAGTCATTTACTTTTTTTTTTTTTTTTTTACTATAAATTTGTGAAGAGAAACAGTCAACCTTCACTAAAAATCTCTCTTCTTTATAAGTAATGCACATTTACTGATAAATTTATTATGCATGTCTTAGTTGCAATTTTGGAAGGTAAGAGCCAGAAAAGTTTAAGATTCAATCATTTCTAACTGACAATCATATACCTTGTCATACAGTTAATTAAATGTCAGGATAGAATGCAATTATTTTATATTAGTTACAAAACTTTTACATCCCATGTATTCATTCTTTGGAAACCACTGAAGGATGCATTTTAGCAAAATGATGGGACTAAACCAGTAAAGATAAGCCAATGAGACCGAGGAAATACAGGAACTCATGTTTAAGAAAAAGTCAGCCAAGTTCTTGCATCCCTCAGAAAGTTATCACTCTACATTGAAGCAGGAAGATAGAGGAGTCCTAGAAGTAGGCCTCTGGAAAGAAACTACAGAGTTTCTTACATATGAGCATAAATGGGTACACAGAAATATAAGCAAAATATGAAGTTATTATGAACATCAGGAAAAATAAAGCATTGGAAAAAGAAGAAATCATTGTTATAGAAGACTTCTTTTTTTGCCTATCCTGGGGCTTGAACTCAGGGCCCGGGCACTGTCCCCGAGCTTCTTTTGCTCAAGGCTAGTACTCTACCACAGCTCCACTGCTAGCTTTTTTGTGGTTAACTGCAGATAAAAGTTTCATGGAATTCCCTGTCTGGGCTGGCTTGAAACCATGGTCATCAGATCTGATTCCTGAGTAACTACAATTACAGTCCTGAGCCACTGGCACCCAGGCAGAGAAGGCATCTTAAGTTGTCAGTGAACTCTGATATAAAGCAGAGACTATTGGTAATGAATCTACTATCTATTTTTCCCATCTTTTTCTTATATTTGTTTTGTTTGTGGAACAGGGTTTTATTGTCTAGCCCAGGATAGCCTGGAACTCCCTATGAAACCCAGGCTAGCCTTGACCTCATGATCCTCCTGCTTTAAACTCCTGAGCGCTGGGAAAACAAGTGTTTTCCACCATCCATACCTCTTCTCCTGTTTCTTTACAATATGATCTCAATTTATTTGATAGTAAAAATGTGTTCAGATGAAGAACACTTCTTTCCCTCCTTTGCAAATATGGATGATCAGGTGAAACTATTATAGCCTCTGCAATTTTAATAGAGGTGGCTATGTAGGGCATGGGGGAAAGGGCCTTAAAGGGAAGCTTTGTTTGCTCTTTGCTCTCAGCAAATCCCCCCCCCACACACAAATAGTTGCAGGTTCTGAGGGACTGGTACTATTCTGTAATCATAAAGGACAGTTCATATAGTAATAAAGAAGGATAACAGGAAAGCTAGAAAGAGCCTGGATTCCTGATGATATCTTGAAGCATCCAAATGAGCCCTAATCTTCAGATTCTGTGAGAAAAAAAAATCAATTGCTACAATCTCTTTGAGCCAATGTTTTGGCAGGACAGTTGTAGATAGCATTATATTAGGAAAAGGAGGGGTGTGGGATGTAGAGGGTAGTGGAAGAGGGTAATTCCTTTTGTGCATGTGGTGCTGGGGACTGAACCCAGGAAAGGATAATATCGTTTTGAACATATCTACAATGTTAAAGAAGACGTATAAAATTCAAAAGCCAAGGAAAAGCAGTAAAAGCATCTTATGAGAAATATGGAAGTACATACCAAAGGAAATATTTTCCAGTTTAAAATGATTACCCTTAGGGTAGAGTAAGAATTGCTGGTTTTCATTATAAGTCTTTAATATATTAGTACTCCAATGTATAACACTGAAACAAATTAAAATTAATGAAAATAAACACAAAGACATTGGCTGATTAGATTCATTTTCTGTCCTTAAGTTCACTTCCTGTGAGATAGCAGTATTTTATGATTATCTGACCCACGGTGGACCAAAGAGTCATAGTAGAGCTTTGCAGAAATTCCATGCCTGGTAGCCTATTCAGAACTCTTACATGTAATGTCACCATGTCATGCACATATGAAATGACTGGCATTTCCTGTTTTCCCCATCATGGCTTTAATTTGCTGAAGGTTTATGACTGATTTGCCATGTTTAGCCAGAATACACATAACTCGCCCTGATGCTAAATGTTTTAGACAAACTTTCTTTAGATCTTCACGAATGAAGATTCTACAACCCAGATGCCTTAATAATTCAGTAGAGTAACCAAAAACCTCTTTTTCATCTTATTCCTAATTGGTATCATTCTGGATTCAAATCCTTTTGTGTAGGTTTAAGTGTGGCTAGGGATAGCGGGTTACTGTTCTTCATATTAAAATCGCTTTCGCTCTTATCCGTACTATTTTATCTTCCTTTTTCTCTATGTTTTAAAAAGGATTAGTCCCTCAAACTTTTAATATTTTAATGCCCAAGGCTGTTTTTTAAATTAGTCTTAGAGATTAAAAAATAACTTTTCAGAATCAGATCTCATTTTTTTTTGCATGTTAGAAACAAGCATATCAGGCTGGTTCATTTATAATCAGGTGGCTGTAAAGAAAGTGAATAGGGATTCTAATCAAAAGAAGCTTTGAACAGGATTTGTACTCCTCGCTTATAAAAAGTCCATGCTTTATTTTTTAGATTGGCGCTTCTCAAGTGCACAGAAAGATGCCTGGATTGTAGTGACATTGCTGCTTGGTGAAAATCCTCTTCTACTTCATACATAATATGTATGCTTGGATTTAAGATGATACGAGAGATAAAAACTACTTATGAAGTAGGGTTTATGTATCTCTTTCCTTTATTGGCCACACATCAGGGTTTGTTGCTCTTATTTAAAATCTAAGGAAATAATTTCTTTATAACTAGACAGCTTTTCCTCTGCTAGAAACCACACGCAATTCACACATAGTAAACTAGGCTCTCCTGTAAGTTTCCCCTAATGCAAGATAAACTTTTCAAGTCATTTCAAGAGGAAAAATGCAAACACTTAGTATGGGTGCCTTTGCATTCTCCATATTTATTAAAGAGATCTCAAATGTCTGAGAAACTGCACTCAAATAAAGCTTCATTTTATTTTCCTTTGAATTATTAAGGGAAGGATTTTACTGCCTATTTTAGTTTGTAAATAATGACATTGTGAATGATTAGAACAAGCATCAATGAATACAATAACTCTCTTACTTGTAATATTACCTAAGTTGCTATCAGCAGCCCCATTCATATTTCTCCTCAACTGTATCTGTGGGAGTGGGGTGAGTAAGATAATTTTGTTACGGTCATCTTTAGAGACAAATTGACAGATAGGTGAACTCCTCTTCATCTAAGCAAATTAATCTAGTGCAATTAAGGGAATTCAAAACCAGCTGATATGCCACACATCAAAGGCTAATGAAATTAAAATGGGGAGAGTTACACTAGAGAGATACACTATTTAGCATGGTAAAGCCCACCAGGTGCTATTTGTGAGCTGATTTAAAACACAGACAATGAAAGGACTCCAGCCTCTATCATGGACCAGGCCTCAGGCAGGTGTGTGGTTAGTATATGGAAAGTTAGACCCAAACTACTGGACTCCAGAGCCAGTGCTCTTTCCATCAGTGAAGCTGCCAGCCGAGGGCAGATGAAGTTCCTCTTTGGAATGAGGCATCAACTCCCTGCTTGTCGGTGATTGACCACAAATATTGCCTATTGCCTATTGCTTCAGACGGAGGTGCTGGGGTTTAGCATTTTGGTTCTGATACAGCTCTGAAATCAACCACCAACATCTCTCACTCTGCACTTTCAAGATAAGCCATGAGCTTGCCATTTACCTTTGAAAGCAAATAGAAATTCTTCATTTTGTATTTACTTTAAAGGGCTCTCCAAATATGGGCTGTGTTCATGCAATCCTTGATAGGCAGGAAAGAACCCATTTATGGGGGGGTGGGAGGGCGGGGGAAGGGTAGCCCTCATGGAAAAAGATGTCATTCTGCTGTGCAGGGCAGGGTGTGGATTTTAGGATTATATCTTTAGAATTGTGAATAAAGGTTTTCTTTTTTCCATTCAGAATTTCTCAATGGATTTCCCCAGAGAATACATTTTTGTGTGTGATTCATTTTCACAGTGAGGATGAAGCCTTGGAGCTTTTTCTTTACTCAGAGCTAATTGGTTCATCAGTGACTTAGACACTGATTTCATTAGCAGCATAGAGATACCTGTTTCCTCTACTGTTAGAGCATCCAAAGGGCTCCAGCATAGAGACAAGTACCTCTCACAAGACCAGAGTCTGGGGCAGGGTATAGAACACTGCTCATAATGCCAGTATCTGGGGGGCTAAGGCAGGAGGATCTAGAGTTCAAGGTCAGCCTTCAGACAGAACATAGGAAAGAAAAGAAGAGAGATAATGATGGGTTGGAATACAGGTGGCACTAGGGAATCTCTGGTAACACACAGACACACAGACAGACACACAGACAGACAGACAGACACACACACACACACACACACACACACACACACACACACACTCAGGACCTTCTGCTTGCCAGCCAGGTGCTCTACCATGTGCTACATGTACTCCAGCCCATTTTTGCATTGAGTCTCAATTTATGGCTGCGCTGGCCTGGGCTGTGATTTTCCTATTTCTGCTTTTCCATGTCCCTGGGGATGATAGATATACCCCACTGTACTGAGACATGGACTGCAATGAAGTCTCTCTAACTTCTTTTTGCCCAAGCTGGACTTGAACTACACAGTCTCTTTATCTCTGACTCCCAAGTAGCTAGAATTATAAGCTTAAGTCACTGTTCCCAGCTCTCTGGATCTATTTTTATGTCCAAGCCACTGTACTTTGTTGATGGCATGGCTATGTCACATAAAGGAAGGAGTCCAGGCTGCCTTCCAGAGTGGAGTTGCCATTTACTGGGATGGGGATGAGGTTCTGACAGAAGGGGCAACCACGTTGCTTCAGTCTCCTGAGGGGGGAGGGGGTGTTCCTGGAGACATTGTAAAGCTGTCCACATAGAAAGGACAGGGATACGTGGATCAAACCCAAACAATTTTACATATGAGGAAACAATAAACCCACTGGCTATATCTGATTTCTATTTCCAAAGTAGTACAACACTGTGGCTAGAAGCCCTGATTCTAGAAACAGCCTTGGTGCAAATATTCATCTTGTCACTTATTGGCTGTGTGCATTTGAGCCATCAGAATAATCTCTCTCCAAGTTATTATGAGACTCAAATGAGGTCATTTATTTAAAATAGTGTTATTCCATATGTACTAATTATGTACTAGATGCTGGACACTAGTGAGCATGTTTACTCCTCCACCCTATGAGAAAACTGCTAATATTCTACCCATTTTCTAGAAAGGAAAATTGGGATACAGAAAGGCAAAATAACTTGCCAAGATCACACAGCTAGGAGACTATGAATCCTGGTTTAGGTACTGAGGCCGAATGACCTCTGAAAAGATACTCTTAATCACAGTGCTATGCGAACCAGCACCTAACTCTCAGAAAGAACAGTCCATCTTATCATCAGGTCAGTAACAAAATGACATAAACATCCAACCATCACTTGAATATTTGTATCGCTCCAGTTGTTATCATCATGTGATTCAGCGTCCATCTGTACCTCACTTTCTCCACGTCTATTTTAGATGCACAGCCTTTGTTCTTCCTTCTTGGAATGCACAGATATGGGGAAGCCTTTGTTGAGAAAATAACATCAAAGGAACCATTATTTGAAAGTTCTCTTTAAAATCTCTTGAGGCCCAGATCCTTAAGAGTCAGAAAAAGCTATCACACAAGCATATACATGTCAGGATTTTTCTACTGTTATTACTAGCACTTAAGTCTGTAGCACATTTACTCGCAGTCCATACACTTGCAAGTAGCTTAGCTGGCAGGATTCGTCCATCTCAAACCCTCAGTTCAAAGTGCTTTCAGATGGGACAGATGCCCTGAGTCTCCTCATCTTATTTTTCCTAATTACCCTTGCATTGTCTGGCCAAATGAGCTTCCAAAACAGATTTCATTTTATTTAGGGCATGTGTCCAGATGTGATTTTAAGTTAATCATTACTACATAAAAGATAACCTGACCCTTGAAGCTTCTGCCAAATACAGCCTGTGTCCAATTGTAATGTGTTCATATATTTAATAATAAATATTTAATCTTTTAAAATGTAACTAGGTTTACTGCACTTAGTTTTTCTGTGTTTGTGTGTGTTTGTGTGTGTGTGTGTGTGTGTGTGTGTGTGTGTGTGTGTGTGTGTGTGTGGTGTGTTCCTGTGGACTAAACCTAGGGCGCTTGCTCTAGCGTTTAGGTTACAACACAGCCTCTTCTCATGAGGCAAGTCACTTCAAGGCTGTGCTCAGTTTCTGCATGTGGACAGTGAAGGCATTTGTTGCCTTGGCTACCCCGCCGCAATCACCTGGACAAGATTGAAAAGATAATTGGTGGCTGGGCTCCACCCCAGGGATTCTGATTTAATTCATATGGGCTGGCCTGGACTGGGAGGGGAGAGTTAAAAAGGCTTTCCCAGGGAATTCTGATAGCCAGTAAATGCTGAGCACTGAAGGTATACCCCAGTTGTCCTCCAGTTGGAGTGGGCATCGCGATCCTCTGGATGGCTTATGTGAATATATGGAACAGAGCCTGGCTCTAGAGGTTCTGAGTTGGTATGTCCAAGGGAGGGCCTGGAACTGTGCCTTTCTGCTAAGTTCCCAATCGGGGCTGATGCTTCTAATCTGTGAAATGCTTCTTATGTTATTTCATTTTCTTTGTTTTTGCTGGCCATGCGGCTTGAACTCAAGGCCTGGACACTGTCCCTGATCTCTTTTGCTAGCACTCTATTACTTTGAGCCACAGCTCCACTTCTAGATTTTGAGTGGTTAATTGGAGACGAGTCTCTTGGGGACTCCCGTGTCTGGGCTGGTTTTGAATTGAGGTCTTCAGATGTTGGCCTCTGGAGTTGCAAGGATTTCAGGCATGAGCCACTGGTGCCTGGCTAAATGCTTCTTTTTAATCAGCATCGGAAACTCTGAACCTGAAGCCTAAGTTTGTCTACTAACTGTTTTGGTACTATGTATCTACTAAGAACTTTTTTTTTTATGTTCTCAAATGGTTGGAGGAAGAAGAATCAAAAGAATTCTATTTTAGGGTATGTGAAAAGTAAATGAAATCCAATGTTCATTGCAGTGTCCATAAATAAAG
Source organism: Perognathus longimembris pacificus (assembly GCF_023159225.1). Classification (NCBI taxonomy): domain Eukaryota; kingdom Metazoa; phylum Chordata; class Mammalia; order Rodentia; family Heteromyidae; genus Perognathus; species Perognathus longimembris. Next base: position 108,777,869 of record NC_063188.1, on the reverse strand, counting down.
TTTTATTGGAACACAGCCATGTCCTTCAATAGAAGAATGGTGGGCTAAAAACATGACCCTGTCTGTACCCTTCATGATGACAAGTTCCCATGAATTGACATAGACAGCAAAAACTGCAAAATACCTAAAAATATCTAAGGAAATGGCAGCCATGATATGGGCAGGGTTGATATTGCTTCAAAATATCTAAAACCCAAAGTTATCCCACAGTGTTTTTTATTAAGAGTCCTATATAGCCAGGACTGGTGACATGCTTCTATAATCCCAGCAATCGAGACATTAAGACGGAAGAATCAGAAGTTTGAGGCCAGCCTGGGATAGACTGCAAGACCTTTTCTTTTCTTAAAAAATGTCACACATGTCACAATCTATTGGTAATAAAGAAGATTTGAAACATTGTGTGGGAAATCAAGCACATAAATTGTGTAAGTTTCTAAGAAGTCCCATCTCCTCCAGAACCATGTCTCTAGTTACTTCAAGTAATACCATCCACGCTCCACTGAGATAGATTTATCTCTATTGCTTTGGAAATATATGTGTAATTTTGGGGTAACTATTCGCTTAACAAAGAGGTTACTATGGATACATTATTTTTTTACTTGAGTATTGGTAGGTGAAGTATATATACTTGGCCTGAGGATTGTACTAATTTAAGCTGTCTTTAATGCTAACAATTTTATCTTAATACAGTTATTCTGTGCATTTGACATGTGGTATTCAAGAGCAGTTGGAAATGGGCTGGGAGTTCCTTAAGGAAAAGCAACTAAGACAAATCTCGTGTGCCCCACCTTACTGCAGTTGAATCAGTGGACGTTTCACTCGCCTGGAATTCGTCTGTTCTCGGCATGTTTAATAATGAGTCACGTAGTGCATTTGGAAAGCAACGGAGCTGCATCCCAGGGCCCGGGGCCACATTAGGATTTTCTGCCCCTACGTCTGCCTTTGTTCAGACGGGTCGCTAATGCATCCCACAAAGCTGACCTAATGCTACTTCAGTGGCTCTATTTTTCTTCGGTGGGCCGGTTTGAATGTGATATTTGGGAAGTCGACTGTCAGGCATGGAAATTGAGAGAAAAATATGCCACATTAAATCATGATGGTCTAATAAGGTATTACTCATGGGCAAATGGCTTCCGGTACTCTCTCTCATAGGGACAGGCATAGTTGAAAAGCATAACCTGCCACAGAAAAGGCTTCCAGTACTTTCATTCCACTCCTGTCAAAGCTGTTTGTAAAAGTATGCTCCAATGGACATATTATGACTGCTATTATTCTAATTGAAAAGATAAGCCTAGTGTACTCGCAGATAGTAAGGGACAACCTTCACCATTATGATTACTTTTGATGCGAAATATCAACTATTTCAAAAGCTCTTATTTTTTTGTCAGTCTTGGGGCTTGAACTCAGGGCCTGGGCACTGTCCCTGAACTCTTTCTCCTCAAGGCTAGCACTCTAACACTTTGAGCCACAGCTCCACTTCTAGTTTTCTGGTGGTTATTTGGAGATAAGAATCTCAAAGACTTTCCTGCCCAGACTGGCTTTGAACCGTGATCCTTAGATCTCAGCCTCCTGAGTAGCTAGGATGATAGTTGTGAGCCACCAGCACCCGGCTTCAATAGGTTTTTATTGTTAGTTCCACTCTTATGAATTAAATGCCACCAAACATTAAAGAATGATTTATGGTGTCTCCAAAACTTCTTTTGGAGAGGGAAAGAAATCTTTAAATTTTTATCCTTTGCTCTATATAAGAATTAATAAGAGAGTCCATTTTCCTTCTAGCTTGGTTGACTTTTTTGTAATCTATAAAAATAGAACACATTTAAGAAAACATACACTTAAATTATACCTTTTTTCCAGTTAGACATGGGATCTTGACAAAAAAAGAAAACACTGAATGTAGAAGTAAAGAATTTCAATGACGAAGTTCTCTAGGCCATCCATACACTGATTATTGCAACAAAACTATTAATGTAGTATTTTCCATGACTTTAAAACAACGTAGTGACTTACTCTGGTAAGTATGGCAGCTTAGTAACTAGTCATTGTAACAATAACAGGAAAAAGGCTGTTTTGGATGCACTGGTCCTTGTCTACCACAATCTTGCCTTCATCTGAGAAATCTGAAAGCAATTTTAATAAAGAAAACTGGTTTCATTCTTCAAGGAACAATTTAAATCAGTGCTTAGTTGTATAAGATTAAATACAAAGTATATTACAGGCATCAAAATCATTTCTAATCCTTCTAACTTAACTACAGTTACTTCTTCGTTTAATTTTGGGTTTGTTTGGTTAGATAAAGAGAAAGACTTAAGGGAGAAAGGCAAAGACTTAAAAACATAAAACAGGAGGGAACAGCATGAAAGCAACTATAAAATGCTGGTAAAATGTGGAAGAATAGAAACCATGTGGAAGTAAGTATTGTGGAATAAAGGGTTTTTCTTTTCATTCTTCTTTTTTTCTTTTTAGAAAAAAAAAGCCCTAAAAATGTTCTTTGAAAATACAGCAACATGGAGAAAAAAAAGATGAAAAATTAGCCAGTGCCAGTAGGAAAGTACCCCCTCTATCCACCCTGACTAATTCTCTTTTACTTAAAAGAAATTGAACAAGATTAAGAGTTTAAAAATAAAGACGAGGGCAAAACAGTAATCTGTAGGGTTTTTTCCTTCTTTCAACGGTTCCTCTTTAGCTATAATTAATCATCTGCTCCAAACAGCAGACCACCAGGGAACTGCATTGAGCAAGAAAAGTTCAGAGCCATGAAAGTGAAATCAGTCCATGGATTTCATCCTAGGGTTTGGACCCAGAGTGAAACGAGGATGATGGTCTCAGAGCAGCCTCTGGTGGCTGAATGTCAAAAGCTCAAGAAGTCAGAGGCCACTTCACTGGTATTCTGCCCTTCACTCTCCATGACCTTAAGATTCTGTGCAAATGAAAAGTTAGTCCTTAAAAGACTGACTTCATAGCTGTATCCCAGACTTAACTTGGTTGCAATTAAAATGAATTCTTGAGTTTCAAAGGCAATCCCAGATGGAATGTAGAGTTTAGGCTGACAAATTGTGCCAGTCTATGAATGGGCTGTTTGCCTTACACTACTCCATCAGTTAAACACTGCTGACTATAAAATACTGTTTGGGCAGGCTACCAGTTGGCTCACACTTGTAATACTACCTACTCAGGAGGTTGAAATCTGAGGATTGTGGTTCGAAGCCAGCCCAGGTAGGAATGTCTGTCAGACTCTAATCTCCAACTAACCAGGAAAAACTTGGAAGTAGGGTTGGGAATGTGGCTTGGCTGTAGTTTGTCTAGCATGCATGAAGCCCTGGGTTCAATTCCTCAGCACCACATAAACAGAAAAAGTTACAAGTGGCACTGTGGCTCAAGTGGTAGAGTACTAGCCTTGAGCAAAAAGAAGCTAGGGACAGTGCTCAGGCCTTGAGTTCAAGCCCCAGGACTGGCAAAAAAAATGTTGGAAGTAGAGCTGTGCTTCAAGTGGTTATAGCTAGCATTGAGTGAAAAAGCTAAGGACAGTGCCAGGCACTGAGTTCAGGCCCCAGTACTAGAATGAACAAACATAATAGTAAAATAAACCCTAACTATGGGTGCTGGTGGCTCTTACTAATCCTAACTACTCAGGAAGCTGAGATCTGAGGATCACAGAAGCCAATCCAGGCAGAAAAGTCCACATGAGACCTTTTTTTTTTGGCCAGTCCTGGGGCTTGAACTCAGGGCCTGAGCACTGTCCCTGGCTTCTTTTTGCTCAAGGCTAGCACTCTACCACTTGAGCCACAGTGCCACTTCTGGCTTTTCTATATTTGTGATGCTGAGGAATCGAACCCAGGGCTCCATGTACACAAGGCAAGCATTCTATCACTAGACCATATTCCCAGCCCCTCCATGAGACTTTTATCCCCAATTAACTACCAGAAAAGCTGGAAGTGGAGCTGTAGTTCAAGTGCTAGAGTGTTAGCTTTGATTACAAAAGCTCAGGGACAGTGCCCAGGCTCTGAGTTCAAGCCTCAGGACCAGCACTAAAAACACCAAAGTACCATCCAAGTACCTTAAATAAATGGCCTGCAAGTGGTAACTCATAACTGACATTCTAATTTTAATTTTTAAGCCCTAGGTATGTCGAAGCAACCTAAGTATTTTCAGTCCTTAGAAGGCAAAAGAGTTGTCCATTCAAAGCACTGGGTGCATTTTTTGGTCCCAGTTTTCCCAGCTGGAGAACATCTGTTTAGGACAGAGGCCCATACATTCCATCTGGTAGGCTATCTCATCTGAGATGTTCAAAATCTTGACTCTTGTAATCTCACCTGTGTCAAATATCATGTTTAAAAGAGTACTGCCATATTCTGTACCCTAGTTCTAAAGATATCACACATACACATCAGCTTAGCATGTTTTGTTCAAAACCAGACGTTCAGTAGCCTCAGAGCAGACTTGAAGGTTTCAAACTCAGTAAGGTAATTTTCTCAACACTCAAGCACATGTTTTAAAATTGCTTTCAATAGGGGTCAGGAGCATTTATTTTTATTAATGAACCAACAACATTCTCCAGGGCTTCCAGAGCTGATGGGATTCTGATTGGACCACATCGATCTGATCAAAGATCTATGGTAATTTCTGCATGTACAATGTTGAAATAAGACAACCCATTTATTGCTCATTTACAAAGTTAGCATCCTAGTTCAATATTAGAGCAAACTGGGCTCCTAATTAATGCCTGCGAAAGAAACAGCAGCTTCTTTGGAGTACAAGAAATCAATAGTAACATAGCAGTGTTAATGCCTCATTCTTGACACCTGCACCACGGTCATGGGACTGTTCGCATGAAAATGCTGAGGCGAGGGCATATGTGAACTATTGGCATAGTCTTGGCAACTTCCTGCAAATTGTAAAACGCTCCCAAATCAAACATTTCTCCTTAAAAAAAAAAAAAGCACAAAGTGCTGGATGCTGGTGGCTCATTCATGCCTATAATCCTAGCTACTCATGAGACTGAGACTTAGCGCATGTAGGTTCAAAGCCAGCCCTGGCAGAAAAGTCTGAGACTCCATCTCCAATGAATCAGCAAAATGATGAACTGGAAGCCTGGACCAGCTACAAGCAAAACAACAACAAGTCCAGCAAGAGCCAAGTGTGACTGGCTCATGCCTGTGATCCTAAACTACCCAGGTGGCCGAGATCTAAGGCCTGCAGTTTGAAGCCAGTCCAGGCGGAAAAGTCCGTGAGCCTCTTATCTCCAATTAACCACTATAAAACTGGAAGTGGCACTGTGGCTCAAAGTGATAGAGTGGTAGCTATGAACAAAAAAAGGCTCCGGGACAGTGCCTAGGCCCTGAGTTCAAGCCCTGCAACCAACAAGAAAGAAAAAAGAGTAGGCTAGCTGGGAAAGAGGCTGAACAGCCAGGATCACAAAAAATTACTTCCAACTTTTAGTCTGATTTGAAGAGGCCCATGGGTATAAGCTTCTGGTTTAGACCCAAGTAAATTCAGCCATATCACCTGACAACTTACTATAAATGGAAAGAAATGTAACAAAAGGCAATTAAACAAATATATTTCTGAGAAAGATGCACAGAATCTTCTATTTTCACTCCCTGGTCTGAAGAACAACGTTAGGGGAGTCGAGTTTTTACCTTCAATTCTACTCAAAACAGAAGTTTTTCAAGTTCAGAGAAACATATCTGTATGTGTGTTGCCAAAAATTGGAGAAATATGTCATTCCTTCTTTTATAACAGAGCTAAGGGGCATTAACATTCATTGGGAGGGGAGCATTCTTTGTCTATTAGGCTTGGAAAATAAAATACTCTTTAATAAAGGGCAAGTTTGGGCTGGGAGTTCAGTTCAGTGGTATAGCATTTGTATAGCATTCATGGGGCCCAACACCACAGAAAAAGGGGAACATTTTCTATAAGTCTTTAAAATATGAATAGTGTTGTTGGTTCCTTGAGAGAGACTCAGGAAGCAGCATTTATATAATTTGTTTACCCATAGGCCATTTAACAGAACAATGTGTGAGACAGGAATATCTGTAATTTCATTTGAGAAGTTAAAAGCAAGCTGTCTTTTCCTTTCGCACGAATATGCTAGCTGCTGAGTGAGGCAGGCATCCAGTAGGATCACTTTCCATATTAACATACTTTAAAAGGTCTTTTCCTTTTCTTTAGCTAAAACGTTTTTGAAAAAAGCCAAGCATACCCAGAGGTTTTCCCTGCCTGTCATTTTGACCATTTTGGACATGTACTTACATGACCTTGAGCAAAACATACCCAAAATGTGCCTTCTTAACCATGACCTCAAACTGAGCATGCGCAGCAATGTGCTATCGCTAAAGTTCTTTCTTATATGAATATACACAGGCTCCCCCCTCAAAAAATCTCCATGCTTCCTTTGTTCAAGGAGGGCATTGCTTTGGAAATATCTCCCATGCTCTCCTTCTCTGCTGCAGATCATAACATCTCTCTCCACTCTTGCTTCTTGGCTATGCTTGTTTTGGCCTTGCAGTCACTAAATCGTAAACTCATTGCTTTCAGTTACAACTTGAATAATGTCTTCATTAGAGGATGTAATAGGTCAACACTGGAGGCATCTTCTCTCACTACGATCCTGATTTAATACTATTGGATAAGATAAACAAATGACCTAATGTGTGCATGGTGAATTAGGGTTTCTAAGGCATTTTCCCACCTCACCCACCCCCTTTGATTTAAACAAGAATTCTCACACTTGAGTAGAGAACAGTTCAGTGTTTGCCTACATAAATGACAAAAGAGGCAGAACCAGACAGATGGTAGTTTCCAGTATTTTGACCATTGCCACATCTAGTCTTTTACAGTTGTATTAGTTAGTATACCATCCTGTAAAAATGAATCTTTTTTTCTCTTTAGTAGTGATTTGGTTTTTTCATATTACTCCTAGAAAATGAAACATGAGTTTGACATGGGCCATCATCATCGGAAATCTCTTAAGACTATTATGAGACATGGGCATGTTGGTGGACACTTGTAATCCCAGAACTAAAGAGGCTGAGGTAGGAGGATCACCAGTTTGAGTGCAGCCTGTGCTACACAATGTGACTTTGTCTGGGAATGAATGAATGAATGAATAAATGAATGAATGAATGAATAAATAAATAAAAGGATTTTTGTGTGTTTTAATTCTAAGTTTAAATAGAGTTTGACTATAGAAGAGTTCACATAATAAAATGTCCACAAAACAAACAAAAACCCTGAAAACAGGGGCTGGGAATATGGCCTAGTGGCAAGAGTGCTTGCCTTGTACACATGAAGCCCTAGGTTTGATTCCTCAGCACCACATATATAGAAAAGTCCAGAAGTGGCGCTGTGGCTCAAGTTGACAGAGCGCTAGCCTTGAGCAAAAGGAAGCCAGGGACAGTGCTCAGGCCCTGAGTTCAAGCCCCAGGACTGGCAAAAACAAACAAACAAAAAAAAAACAACCCCAAAACTGAAAATATAACATGGGAACTTGAAAATGGAAGACACATAGCATATCCTACTCACAGTATAACAAGCAGATGGATAGGAAATAGCTTGAGGACCAGTGGTAGAGTTAAGAGTGCATGAAATAAACCTTCACGACACAATTCCTTTGTCTGAGAAACTATGGAAACACAATATTGCCATTTGTATGTGGTCCTGGTGAGATCACCCAAGAGGCAAGAAAGTTCTATAAGTAGATTAAAGAGGAGAAGGACTACCATAGAAATTACTTGGCCACAAAGGGAACCCTACTTCATTGTTGGTGGGAATGTAAACTGGTTCAGCCACTCTGGCAAGCAGTATGGAGATTCCTCAGAAGGCTAAATGTAGAACTCCCCTACGACCCAGCAACCCCACTTTTGGGTATTTATCCAAAAAACTACAAACAAAATCAAAGTAAAGCCACCAGCACAACAATGTTCATTGCAGCGCAATTTGTCATAGCGAGAATCTGGAACCAACCCAGATGCCCCTCCGTAGACGAATGGATCAGAAAAATGTGGTACATATACACAATGGAATTTTATGCCTGTATCAGAAAGAATGACATTGCCCCATTTGTAAGGAAATGGAAGGACTTGGAAAAAATTATACTAAGTGAAGTGAGCCAGACCCAAAGTAACATGGACTCTATGGTCTCCCTTATTGGGAATAATTAGCACAGGTTTAGGCAAGTCACAACAGAGGATCACAAGAGCCCAATAGCTATACCCTTATGATCACATAAGATGATGCTAAGTGAAATGAACTCCATTTTATGAAAATGATTGTTATATCAGAGTTGTAACTACTTTCAACATCCCATGTGTATCTGTAGTTTCTACTATTGATGATGTTCGTATATCACCTTCTTGTGATTGTATCTACACTATCTCTGTAATCTTGTCTGAGTGTATGGGAAACAGTGTGTACTGGTATTAGAATTAGGAAATTCAAAGGGAATACCAAAATTGAGAGACAAAGGGTAAAATACGAGAAACAACAACAAAAGCAATACTTGCAAAACTGTTTGGTGTAAGTGAACTGAACACCTCAGGGGGGGACAGGGGGAGGAGGGTGGGGGGTATGAGGGACAAGGTAACAAACAGTACAAGAAATGTATCCAATGCCTAACGTATGAAACTGTAACCTCTCTGTACATCAGTTTTATAATAAAAATTTTTTTAAAAAAGAAATTACTTGGCCACATTTTTCACTTCTGATTTTTAGGCATTTCCTTCAGTTGTCACAATTAAATTCATATATCATGATGGCGCTATCTTTACGGAAAATTATCAAATAAAATTCTTCAACAATCTCTAGACACAGGTTCTAACTATTCCAGTTGTGATTTTGTTTACCTTTACTTCGGTCAGAAAAATGTTAAGATCACACTACTAGAAGTTGTTTTTGTTTTTGGTGGTGGTGGGGCTTGAACTCTGGGCCTGGGCATTGTCCCTGAGCTCTTTAGCTCAAGGGTAGTGCTCTACCACTTGAGCTACAGTGCCACTTCTGTTTTTTCTGGTAGTTAATTGGAGAGGAGATAAGAGCCTCAAAGACTTTCCTGCCTGAGCTGGTTTTGAACTGTGATCCTCAGATCTCAGTCTCCCAAGTAGCTAGAATTACAGGTGTAATCCACCAGCACCCGGCAGTTGTTTTCATAGATTTCATGTATCGTGAACAGCAACAAGAAAGATTTCAACGAGATCATCCTCTGTAGATTCATTTTTGAAATTTTTGATGCTGGTCCTGGTGCTTGAACTAGGTCTAGGTGCTGTCCATGGGCTTCTTTTGCTCAAGGCTGACATTAAAAACTTGATCCACAGTGACATTTCTAGCTTTTTGGCGGTTAGTTGGAGATAAGTGTCTCAAGAACTTTCCTGCTGGGGCTGGTTCACACTGTGATCCTGAGATCTCAGCTTCCTGAGTAGCCAAGATTTCAGGCATGAGGCACCATTGCTTGACTTGAATTTGTCTTTTTGTAGGTATGATATTGTTTCAATGCCTTGGTGATCATGAAGCTTTGGTGATCATGAAGAAGTCTTTAAACTCTTTTGCTTTAGTTTCGTTCCCTACCTCCAGGGCTATTCTGAGAATTAAATGTGACCAACTACTAATGGGGACCATCTGCTAAATGCTATGAAATCACATATGCACATCTAGTCACACCATATTGAGAACAAGGTTTCATACTGTCCACTTGGTGGACATTGAGTAATTTTGTAAGATTTACTTAAATTTACAATGGTCTCCTTTGCACTCATACCTCCAGCTTTCCATTTGAAAAGGAAACTGTAGATTAATAATTAAGAAAGCCAGTTCAAAATCTATATTAAAAGAAATAAGAGAAGTGGTTTAAAAATATTAAAGTTTGCAAAATCTCTGGGCAAATTCTTTCCAAGGAAGCTAAGTGACTACTCTTTGTAGACCATGAGGGTGGTGCTCCAAGTAGGCATTACATGCACCAAACAACTACTAGAGACAACACCTGTGAAGAAAATGACATCCTCAGGAACTTATACATTTCTTTTCTTTTTCCTTTTGTTATGGGGGGAGAGGATCTTTTCTCAAGCATGGCTTAGATATCTAATTTTCTCCTGTAGTTTTTCTTTTCTTTTCTGTCAGTCATGGGGCTTGAACTCTAGGCGTGGGCACTGACCCTGAGCTCTTTTGCTCAAGGTTAGGACTCTACCACTTTGAACTACAGTGCCACTTCCAGTTTTCTGGTGGCTAATTGGAGGTGAGAGTCTCAAAGCCTCCCCAGCCTGGCTTTGAACCCACAGTCCTCAGATCTCAGTCTCCTGAGTAGCTAGAATTACAGGTATGAGCCACCAGCACCCAGCTCTTCTGTAATCCCCCCTCACCCCGAGTCCTGGGGCTTGGACTCGGGGCCTGAGCACTGTCCCTGGCTTCTTTTTGCTCAAGGCAAGCACTTTGCCACTTGAGCCACAGTGCTACTTCTGGCTTTTTCTTTGTATGTGCTACTGAGGAATTGAACCCAGGGCTTCATGTATGCTAGGCGAGCACTCTACCACTAAGCCACATTCCCTGCCCCTCTTCTGTAGTTTTAGCATGATCTCTGCCTTTTTTCCTGTCTCTTACATCTTAAAGGAAGCTGTGAGGTTATAGGAAAAGGCCAAAGGAGGCACCTCTCCTCACTGGATCACATTAAATGTGTGTGTGCCCACTAATGCCAACATGGTTTTCAGTTCTGTGACTCATCCTATATTTACAGCAACCACTCTGTGAACATAATTTTAATATAAGTAATCGAAATGATAAAGAAGATTCTAGTATTTTGTAAAGAACCCAAGCTGCCATTATAATTCTTTTGAGACTGAATCTTACTTTGCAGCCCAGGCTCACCTTGAACTTATCATCCTCTAGCCTCAGCCTCCCAAGTGCTGGGATTACAAGCATGTGCCACCATGTTCCACTGAAGTCATTGTAATTTTTAATGTGAACTGGGCAATGTGAAATACTATTGACTTGACAGAGGCTTTTTGATGAAATCTAATGTCCTTTTTGAAAAACAAAATGTTTTCCAGAAATATTTTTTTGAGGTTTTGCTTTACTAGATTGCAAAAGAAAATTGACCCGATTTGTAATGTGCCATTTGTTTCTGCCAAATATTATATTTAATGGAACTGTCTACCAATATTTTAATAAAAATCTTCTTAGCCTTCTAAGTTAAACCCCACTGTAAGGCATAAAAAGATTTATCTATTATTTCTCCATTTGTTCAGAAAACACATATTTGTGGAAACCATAATTTATACACAGAATTAGAGAAAGGACAGAAATTACTCTCAGAAGAGATAGCTCTAGCAAAGATGGAATTTCAACGGGGTCAACTGAATCTTTAAGTAGGACATCTAGATATACAGCTTAATATAGTCACATTTAGATACAGACACAGGTATGGTAACAAGCAAGAAGAAACCAGATGGTCTTCCTTCCTCCCCTGCTCTCCCTCCTTCCTTTCCTCCCTCCTTCCTTCTCTTCCTTCCTTTCTGGTGCTGAGAATGGAACCTAGGGCCTGGTGTATGCTAGGCAATCTACCACTGAGCTGCAGCTCCAGCTTAATATAAAATTTTTTGATTGTGGCTTTATAAGTGAATGTTTTTGCTTTTAGGAAATATACATTAAGGTATTAATTTTTAGAGGTAAAGAAAAACATGATCTATTTTTGACATCAGATGATAAAACTTAGGGAGAAATATAAAATAATTAGAAAGGTGAATAAAGACAATATAGAACTACAACCCCTCTGTATATCATCTTTATAATAACAATAAAAATGTTAAGGAATAAATTCCAAAGTCAGTTTTGGGACTATCATTATTTTCAGTGAACTGATTAAACTAATGAAGCAAGTGGTAGAAAAGAGTATATGGTATTCTTTCTATTATTCTTGCAAACATTGAGTTTAGGGCTGGGGATATGGCCTAGTGGCAAGAGTGCTTGCCTCGTATACATGAGGCCCTGGGTTCGATTCCCCAGCACCACATATACAGAAAATGGCCAGAAGTGGCGCTGTGGCTCAAGTGGCAGAGTGCTAGCCTTGAGCAAGAAGAAGCCAGGGACAGTGCTCAGGCCCTGAGACCAAACCCCAGGACTGGCCAAAAAAAAAAAAAAAAAAAAAAAACATTGAGTTTAAAATTATATCAAAATTCAACATTGTAAAAATATGAGCATGTTTGCAACAAGGCACTGTGAAAAGTATAGACAAAAGAAGCAGAAATAAGAAATAAAAGGAAACTCTAAATGTAGATGAAAAATTTTATAAATACTTAAAATAATATTTTCAGAGTGAGACATAGGAGCAAATATTCCATGAAACAAGATCAAGGTGACAGAAGACTATGCCCCCCCAATCAGAAAAGTCTCCTAGAAATTAAAAATGTGAGCAAAATTTCTTAAACAAGGAAATAAAAGTTGAGAGGTAAAATTGAGGCAAATTCCATCAAATTGCATACTGAGATGAATTTTCCTACAAGTTAGAGTGTATAAAAAAGGATATACAAGATCGCAGGGAAAATTACCTTTCCATTGTCAGTGTGCATTACAGAAAAAAAAATGAGAAAATTAAGAAAAAAGATGGAATCTGGGAAACATGGAAATTAAGCCGGCAAAAGGCAAAGGAAAACACTGGCCTGGTCACTCTGTGTAAGTTGAACAAGAACCATCCATCTTCATCCTCTAATATTGAAGCCAGGGTAAACAGCTTCATCCTCACAATTCTCTCAATGGGGCCTGAGGAACCACAGTATCTCTCCTCTCACAGAAGAAGAGCAAATGACAAACACACGTTAAGTGGCCTGGGCTACATAAGAACCCTCTCAAAACAAAACTCCATACTAGCCGGGTGCTGGTGGCTTATTTATACCTGTTATTCTAGCTATTCTGGAAGCTGAGATCTAAGGATCACAGTTCAAAACCAGTCCAGGCAAGAAAGTCTATGGGACTCTTCAATGAAACACCAGAAAACAGGATGTAGCGTGGCTCGAAGTGGTAGAGTGCTAGCCTTGAGCAGGGAAAGCTCAGGGACAACGCTCAGCCCAGAATTCAAGCTCCATAACCACAACCAACCACAACAAGACCCTGAGGGACCAGGTAGCACAGAGATCAGTTAGAACATATAGAAGCATCTCAGCTGACGCTTCCCGGACCCGCCAGCCTCCGGCAGTGGAGACTCACAGCAGAATCACCCTGATGAATCCAAGGTATTGCTAAGCCATAGAATCAGGGGCTAAGGATTTCTTCCCTCCCTCCTTTCCTTCCTCTCTTCTTTTTGCTTCTCTTTGAAGACAAAGTTTTATTACAGAGACAAGGCTGGCCTCAAATTTAGGATCCTCCTACCTCAGCCTCTTGACTGCTGTGATTAGAGCTGTGTCCAGCAGGACCAAAAGACTGCTGCTTTTAGCCACAAACTTTACAGTGGTTGTTTATGCAGCACTGGATAGCCAATTCACTCCTCTCATGCATCAAATGCAAACAAACTTTCCATTTATTACTAAAACAAAACAGATATCCTTTCATGTCATTTGGGATTAACAAAGTCCCAAGTCACAGGACTTCTTGTACTAGTTTCATTGACTTATCCATTTAGTTTATCCCGTGACTTGAACTATATGACCTGGAATCCTTCTATATATTACCTTGCCACTTGAGCTTTGTCCCTATCAATTGCCAAAGGATCTTCTTCCTCCTCTCCATGCCTACACCTGCCGGGACAGACCCTGTCCCATGGCATGCACCAAGGACCTGAATCTGCTACTTCCTGTGGTCTCTTTTCAATGTTACCAGTCTGATGATGTGATTGTTCATCCACGTATTGCTGTTCCTACTGCCACCACTCTTCCCTTGTTGTGCAAATAGGAGAGCCATTTACCTGCCAGGTGCCAACATTCAATTTCCGTCCTGGACCCGGACTCTCTGAGCTGCTCTGTTGCATTAGATTCAGATTCCCATACCCTTATTTATCCTCTATGGGAAGACAGGGCTGGGCCTCAGAAGGTGAGTGAGTGACTCTGGGCTCTCATATTCAGATGACAAATGATGAACAGTAAAAATAGACGAATGGGTTTTTGGGGGCGGGGGATTCAGTTTGGGGGCTTGAACTCAAGGCCTAGGCATTGTCCCTGAGCTCTTTTGCTCAAGGCTAGTGCTTTACAACTTTGAGCCACAGCTCCACTTCCAGTTTTCTTGTGGTTAATTGGAGATAAGAGTTTCATGAATTTTCCTGCCCAGGTTGGCTTTTGAACTATGATCCTCAGATCTCAGCCTCTCCAGTAGCTAGGATTACAGGTGTGAACCACCAGCGCCTGGCTTCGGTTACAAATTTTAAGACCATTCATCAGAAAGTGTTTGCATTCCTACTGAAAGAACATTGGCAAGGTTGGCCCAGGGATTTATGGAGTATGTTGCCTTTGGGGTTACAGATAATAAAATTGGTTCTCTATGGTATTAACCAAACTGACTAATGTTCTGCTCATATGCCCTTAGCCCTTTCCATTTCTATGTCCCATATCCCGATGTCCAGTCTCTACCTCTTTCTTTTTTCTTTTTTGCCAGTCCTGGGGCTTGAACTCAGGGCCTGAGCACTGCCCCTGGCTTCTTTTTGCTCAAGGCTAGCACTCTACCACTTGAGCCACTGCGCCACTTCTGGCTTTTTCTATATATGTGGTGCTGAGGAATCAAACCCAGGGCTTCATGTATACGAGGCGGGTACTTTGCCACTAGGCCATATTCCCAGCCCCCAGTCTCTACCTCTTTCTACCAGAAAGGGTTTCATTTTTTTTTTTTTCTGGGACTGAGGAAAGTTTGCTTGCTCATGCCAGACCAGAAGTCCTGGACAAATGAAGTTTCCTATTCTTACTCCGTGCAGTCCTCATCCAATGACTAACCCGAGTCTGTGTATGAACAACCCGCCTCCTTTGTCCTGTAGCTGAAAGGAGTTTATGTTCCACTGGCTCTCACGGTTAGGCTCCAGTTGCCCATAATGATTGATAACTTATTTGGTAATACATTCTTGACTGGTTTCCTCCCTTTCTGTCTCTCACTTCTACATAAATTACAAAGACCTTAACATTTTGTCTCATGCTCTGTATCTAGGAAAACCTAAACAAAGGCAATAACACACTCACATAATGTCTTATATGACAGGAGTGAGATCTATGAAAGTGGTGACAATAATTTAGGAGGAAAAGCAGCATAGTAATGATGATGATTAGAACCAGACACGCGGATGATGAATAGATTAATAGCTGCTATGCTGCCCAATTCACCCTCTGAGAGCATTTCCTGATAGCAACTGAACCAAGAATGAATACAAGGGAAATTTCAGGTTATAACCTAACTCATCTCTAATGTGGGCATTCATTATTTTGCCTGGTATTCATAGGGCAATAAATGTGTAGAATTTAATTTTTTATAATGTAGGGATAGTTAGCATTATTTTTTCAGACTTTTATGAGAGAATGATGCTGCAAATGGTTATTTATCTAAACACACAGTACAACTTAAAAAGATAGCTAGAGGGTGTTCTAATAACTATATTCAAATATTTATGAATTATTGACTGTTTGGTTGTAGGCTAAACTACAGAGTTGAAATAGGTTAGTTCTATTGCCAACTGCCTTCAGACTTCATTGACTTTTTTGGAATTAGTACAAAAGCAGAGATTAGAACCAAAATGTGTACAGATATTCTGTGTGGTCCAGAAAATTATGAGTTTTGACTTGTGCATACAAATTAAATATTATACATGTTTATTCGCTATCTCTTGGAACAGTGAGCAATCTAGGCATCTAAATGGTCTGGGGAAATCTGTGACCTATTCTTCTAGCAAAGAGTGAAAAAATCTTAATAGTTCTCAATGATGAGCTAAGAAAAACTAGCAATTTTGTCATCTGGAAGGCAATGCTAACCATTTGAATACAGCTTCCTTTGCTTGCAGCAGTACTGCAGTCATTGCTTTGTCAAGGCTTCTGAGATTCCTCAAGCATGAAAGGAAGGATAGGGAATCAAATTCTCTCTTCTTAATAGGGAATGTCTTAGAACTGCTTCAAAATTAGCTTTGGCTCAGCTTAATGAAATTTCTCCATTGTTGAGCACCAAATCCACAGCATTCAAGTGGCAGCTCTCTTTGACTGTAAAAAGCCTCAAGAATAACAGAACATACAAAAATAAAGATTGTTTTATTCTCTCACTGAGGCTCACAAAAGATTTGGGCCTATCTAGTTCTTCTTTTTTTGGAGTAGTTTAAACAGTAGAGGCACCCCAACCCAGGAAGACGTGCTTTATTGTCACAATATGCACTTTCATATGTAAGATGTCTATGATATAGGGCCCAAACTTTCTGCAATGGAACTCACCAACTCTGCTACACTCATATCACTTTGGAAGATGGCAAAGTAGCCACCTGACAAGAGTAGAAGCCACTCGTTGATGGTATGGATGACGAAAAAGTCCCTTGGGTCTTTTCCCAGCTCTGTTTAAATTAGCTTGTCTTTACCAGACTGAGATAAAAAAAATGAAAACTACTTGTCTACCCTTATTCTCTCCCACTCTGCATCCCCTACAGCCTGAATAGCCAGCATTATTTTCTTTATGTTACACGTGCATAAAACTTGACCCCTGTCTATATATCTCCTTTTGTCCTGAACAAGAATGCAACAAAACTCAGTCTTCAGAGCAAAAAATCAATCGAGCAATGGAGCAAACAAAGGATCTCTCCATTCAAATTAGACCAATGGCAGATGCTGATGTGTGTAAATAATTAATTGTGTTTTCACTGGTGAGTCCAGTTTGATCTTTCATTGCTTGGTGACCCCTGAGGTCTGTGGCTCCCTGTGAAGCAGAAACATTTAGGATTGTTTTATTACCAGCTCATCACTAATTTATAGATTACTATGGAATCAGGTGCACAGATTCAGACTCTCATCTATCACTATAGGCAGTTCCATGTCATGAGATGGAGACTTACAAAGAAATCAAACAAGGGACCAGAGATGAGGAAACGGGACCACATTGCCCTGGTGCCATTAGAAAACACACCAGAAGCACAAAGTAAAACATTTCCTTCCCACCCCAGTCATACAAACTACAAGTCTTCTAATTATCTTCTAGAAGTAAAGATTCTTTGTGTGTTGCATAGCAAACTAGAGTATAATTGCTATCGGTGATCATTAAAATTCTTTGTTTTTCTTCTCTATTATGTTTGCAGCAGTGATGGTTTTTTTTCTTTTTACCAGAACAACTGTATTGAATTTACACTTGTGGTATTATTGCTCAAAAAGGGACCTGGGGGTGGGGTGGTTGCTACTTTCTTAACAGGAAAATTATATCTTGTTAGAAAATAACTGAAAGAAGAGGGAAATATTGGTGCTTACTCACAGGTTTGCTAACATATGTGCGGTTTCCTTTGGAAATGAATATTGAATGTGGAGTTCATTTCCTTCGGATTGCCTAAAGTGAATTGTGGTAGATGTACATACTGAGATGTGATAGAAAGAATCAAAAAGTGCAACACTTAAAAAGGCCATTGATTCCATAGCTTCAAGGAAACCCACAATGACTTCAGGATGGATATTACATTCCTGAGTTTTACATGATTTCCTGAGCAGTGCTAATCGTTTTTGTAGAACCTTCTCAAGAGTTTCATTTCCATCATAACCAAGTATGTATTTCCACCCTTTGACCTCTCAGCGGTGTCTCTCCCAACTTTACACAAAGCTCCTTCTCACAGAGAGAGGAAAGATGGGTTGAGGACATAAAACCTAAACCCAGGGGAATCTGAAATAAGTCCTAGCAGGAGAAAGAAAGCTCTGAGCATATTCATAAGGAGGGGGTCTTTATGGCACTTTTCTATGTCACAGGGACACCACAGAGGCTGTGCCACATTCTGCAACTGTTGCTATGGCAAAGCATCTTGGGCTATTGACTAGAGAGCACATTGTTGTGTTTAAGTCATGTAAATGATGAGGACACAAAGGAAGTGGCCTAGGCAGCCCCTGCTCCATCACACCAGGCTGGGGGCTTTCTCCCTTGACACATGCCATTTACACTGCATGGGCAGTGTGTGTGTGTGTGTGTGTGTGTGTGTGTGTGTGTGTGTGTGTGTGTGTGTGTGTGTGTGTGCATGTTTTCTAAATCAGAAAGCCTACTCCCTGGGTGCTTAGACTGGCCCTTGGACATTTATGAGAGGTCCACATCTTCCAGAACCTATTCTGAAGGGGGAAATAAAATACAATGATGAAGCCCTTTCTTTTATTTTAAGGCCAGGATATTTCTATAGAAGTTGTGCATTTTCTACCCATTATCACATTGTTTTCCAGGCTGTTGGGTTTGTCTAATATTGCAACTTTCTATCAGCTTCTGTTCCTCAGAAGCAAACTAGGAGGCTTTATCCTTTGTTCCCCATTTATATCTCAAATATGTGTTTTTAATTAAGTATTTTACTACAGGATCAATTCACACTGATTAGACATAATTACAGAAACAAAGTATGCTGAATAGATTTTCATAATGCTGCTACCTCTAAGAAAACAATGAGAACCTAATTTAATCATCTAAGTGTTGTCTGAAAGCAATGCAGAGTTAAAAAATAGTAATGCAGTTTTAAATGGAGCTTATTAGTATTTTTGGATAGAAATATAAGATAAAATGTGCAGTATTATTTAGATTTCAAAGCCCACAATTAAAAAAACACATTTAAGGCAATGTTTGTTCACATGAAGAATTAAATTATACTCAAATAATAAAAGGCCTAACTAGTAAACACACTTTGAATTGTGTTACTTGAGATTTGAAATGCCATGTTAATTTACAACTCAATTTCTAAAGGACATTTTCACCACTACAAAAATTTGATTGAGGTTGGGAATATGGCCTAGTGGCAAGAGTGCTTGCCTCCTATACATGAAGCCCTGGGTTCAATTCCCAGAACCACATATACAGAAAACAGCACCACATATATAGAAAATGGCCACAAGTGGTGCTGTGGCTCAGGTGGCAGAGTGCTAGCCTTGAGCAAAAAGAAGCCAGGGACAGTGCTCAGGCCCTGAGTCCAAGCCCCAAGACTTGCAAAAATAAATAAATAAATAAATAAATAAATAAATAAATAAATAAAAAAAATTTGATTTGAAAAAAACAAAAAAAGAAAAAAAAATTGATTTTGACAGTACTGTGTCAATGTCAGTTTTCTGCTTTTGATAGTATACTATGATTATGATCAAGGAAATCAGTGGTGGAAGGTTCAGGAATGCTACATAGGAACTACCTGTAATAGCTTTGAAAACTAGTTCAAAGTACATAAGTTACTGTAAAATTCTATTTTGTGTCAGTACTAGGGATTGAACTCAGGGTCACATGCTTGCTAGGCAGGCACTCTACCATTTGAGCCACATCTTCAGTACTCGAAATTCTATTTTTGATACATAATAAGCATGTACTTTTATTATTTGTAAAGAAATATGCTGCATAGATAGAGCCTAGAAAATTGTTATTACAGAACTATATGATATTCTCTCCAGAATTGTCTGGAACTCTGGAGTCAAAACAGTGAGTTAATTTTCTCAGTGAAAATTCAAAGGTCTCATGGACTTCCCAACCCAGGCGGGCTTTGAACTGTGATCCCCAGGTCTCAGCCTCCTGAGTAGCTAGGATTACAGGCATGAGCCACTGGTACCTGGCTTGCATTTTCTTACGTGTTTCCAATAGTACCATTCAGAGAAAATGTTCATAAAATCACAGGAATGACCTAGGCACACTTGGCTCTGTATGCTCTTTGTTTATTTTAAACAGCTTAGTTCAGATATGCTTCATATACCATACAATTATCACACTTAGTGTGTACAATTATAGGATTTTCATTTCTTTTTTGTTTTGTTTTTGTTGCCAGTCCTGGGGCTTGGACTCAGGGCCTGAGCACTGTCCCTGGCTTCTCTTTGCTCAAGGCTAGCACTCTACCACTTGAGCCACAGCGTCACTTCCGGCTTTTTTTTTATATATGTGGTGCTGAGGAATCGAACCCAGGGCTTCATGTATACGAGGCAAGCACTCTTGCCACTAGGCCATATTCCCAGTCCTCAATTATAGGATTTTCAGAATATTCACAGAATTGTGCAACTGTCAACCATGATCTAATTTTAGAACAGCTTCAGCTTCTTAATAAAGCAACATTGTACCTATTAACAGTCATTCCCTATTTTCTCATCCTCTACCCATAGCCCCTTTTCCTTATGAGCAATATATATATTTGTTGTTGTTGTTGGTCCTGGGGCTTGAACTCAAGGCCCAGTGCACTCCCTGATCTCTTTTGCTCAAGGCTATCGCTCTGCTATTTTGAACCACAGCTCTACTTCTGGTTTCTGGTGGTTAATTGGAGATAAGAGCCTCATGGACTTTTCTGTCAGGGCTGGATTTGAACTATGATCCTCAGATCTCAGCTTCCTGAGTAGCTGAGATTACAAGTGTAAGCCACTGGTGCCCAACTACTAATTTATTTAAGACCTCTGTGGATATGCCTACTCTGGACACATATAAACGGAATCATGAAATATGTGATACTTTTGTGACTGGTTTATTTTACTTTGGATCATGTATCAGCATGCCATTACTTTTGAAGACCGAATAGCAGCCCATTGTGTGACTATATGACATTATATTTATGCACTAATCAGTTTGATAAACATTTCAGATGTTTCTACATTTTGGCTACGATGCACACTCATCATTCTTGGGTAAATACCTAGAAGTAAAACTGCTTACTCATTCTGTCTTTAAAATTTTGAAGAACTGACACTCTTTTCAAAGTAGCTGTCTAATAATAATCTCTTTTCTTAACTTGAGTTACCAGTATTAAAAGTAACTTCTCACACACTTCTGCATCTGACAAGGTAAACGCTGAGGGAATGTAGTTGCTTCATGATTTCAGAAAAGCCATTAAGAATTAGCATGGAAAAGAAGAAGGCTGGGAATATGGCCTAGTGGCAAGAGTACTTGCCTCGTATACATGAAGCCCTGGGTTTGATTCCTCAGCACCACATATATAGAAAATGGCCAGAACTGTCGCTGTGGCTCAAGTGGCAGAGTGCTAGCCTTGAGCAAAAAGAAGCCAGGGACAGTGCTCAGGCCCTGAGTCCAAGGCCCAGGACTGGCCAAAAAAAAAAAAAAAAAAAAAAAAAAAAGGGAGGGGGGGAAAGAAGAAAAATTTGGCCAGGAGTCTATAACTCAGGCCTGCAATCCTAGCTACTCAGAAGTCTGAGATCTCAGGATAGTGGTTCAAAGCCAGCCTTTGGATAAAAGTTCATGAGACTGCCAAGCGCCAGGGGCACACACCTGTAATCCTAGCTTCTCAGGAGGCTGACATCTGTGGATCACGGTTCAAAGCCAGCCCAGGCAGGAAAGTCCTTGAGATTCCTATCTCCAATTAACCACCAGAATAATGGTAAGTGGACCTGTGGCTCAAGTTGTAGAGCACTAGTCTTGAGCTGGAAAACTCAGGGACAGTGCACAGGCCCAGAGTTCAAGCCCTATGACTGACAAAAAGTCCATGAGATTTTTTTTCTCCAATCAACTACCAAAAAGCAGGAAGTAGAGCTGTGACTCAAATGGTAGAATGCTAGCCTTGAGTAAAAATAGCTCAAGGATAGCACCCAGGGCCTGAGTTCAAACCTCAGGACCAGCAATAACAAAAAAAAAAAAGAAAAGAAAGATGAAAGAACAGAAGAAAACAAAGACAAAGATGAAAATGAAGAATTATTATTATTATTATTATTAAATATGTGCTTATCAATTCTATATCACCTATTGGTGAAGGAAACCAAACTCATATACATACATAAATCAGATGAACTAACCAGCCAAACAAAAACTCTCAAGTTTGTCCTTGGCATCTAATCTCCTATCACTAGCTCCTGGAGAATTGGGACCATAGTACAGGATGTGTGAACTGCTTTTACATTTCTCAACACTGAGAAATCATTTTGGCTATAAAGATATCTGTGCCAGCTGGGCACTGGTGGCTTATGCTCATAATCCTAGATACTCAGGAGGCTGAGATCTGAAGATCATGGTTCAAAGCTAGCCCAGGCATGAAATTCTTATCTCCAATGAGACCCTTACCTTCTAAAAAACTGAAAAAGTGGAGCTGTGGCTCAGGTGGTACAGCACTAACACAGAGAACAAAAGCTCAGGGATAGTGCCCAGGCCTGGAGTTCAAGCCCAGTACTGGCACACACATATAAAAAAAAAAGTTATCCATGCCAAAGCACTCATACCTGTTTCTTACTCACAGATGTACAGTATTTTTTTTAAATCTCCACACTCTTATGAATACACCCTTTATAATTTCAAGGATTCTAACACTTCAGATCAATCCAGACTCTGGCTTTTAAGGCAAGCTGGAACACATTCTGGATTTTAAAACACATGACTAGTATTTGACACAGTAAGGAAGAATCTGCAGGTGAGTTCAGGTATCTGCTTTGACACACAAGCCCAGCAACATCTTGACAAGCTCTTTTTGTGTGGTCCGGAAGGTATGAGCTACAAGAGATGGGTGAATGTTTCATGACCTTACCCTGTTGAGTTGCAAGGGCGGCAGCAGCCAATTTCACTTCTTCACTTTGATTTTTATATCTATCAGTCAGTACTTTTCCTTGTTCTTATCTGTCACCCGAATGGCCTGATTTCAACTATGCCAGAATGAAACTAGAAAGGAAAATTGTTCAGGATGTTTTTCTTATTCTATTGCCTCTCCTCGTGTCTCTCTTAACTCCAATAACCACATATTTTTTTTTTTTTTACAGAGGAACAATGTAGTAAGGATAGTGGAAAGGTATTGATTGATAATATAAGATAGGAAAAGGGAGAAAGAGTGAGCCATAAGAAAATAAAATGAGGTAAGGTAAATAGGGAATGAACAGCACGCATTTCAAAAGCAGGAAGGATGGGCTGGGGATATAGCCTAGTGGCAAGAGTGCCTGCCTCGGATACACGAGGCCCTAGGTTCGATTCCCCAGCACCACATATACAGAAAACGGCCAGAAGCG
This sequence comes from Perognathus longimembris pacificus, assembly GCF_023159225.1. NCBI lineage: Eukaryota > Metazoa > Chordata > Mammalia > Rodentia > Heteromyidae > Perognathus > Perognathus longimembris. The sequence continues at coordinate 108,754,827 of NC_063188.1, read as the reverse complement.
GCGCTGTGGCTCAAGTGGCAGAGTGCTAGCCTTGAGCGGGAAGAAGCCAGGGACAGTGCTCAGGCCCTGAGTCCAAGCCCCAGGAGTGGCCAAAAAAAAAAAAAAAAAAAAAAGTTAATGAACTGTATAGAATTAAAGTCAATAATCTGTAAAAAAATAAATAAATAAATAAAAATTAAATCAAAAGCAGGAAGGAACTGGGCACCAGTGGCTCACACCTGTAATCCTAACTACTCAGGAAGCTGAGATCTGAGGGTAGTGGTTCAAAGCCAGCTTAGGCAGGAAACTTTGTGAGATTCTTATTTCCAATGAACCACCAGAAAATCGAAGTGGTACTGTGGCTCAAAGTGGGAGAGCTCCAGTCTTGAGAGAAAGAATTCAGGGACAGAGCCCAGGCCCTGAGCTCAAGTACCATGACAGATTTAAAAAAAGGCAGGGTTGGAAAGCACAAGAAACAGAAATGAAACTATGGGTTGAAGGTGTTGGCAATGGATAGTCCCCTGGGATCTCCCCAGGCACCGTGGAGATCTTCATTCTCTTGGACTGTGTCATAATTCATTGGTAAGGCCCAAATTGAGCTTGCAAATTGCTTCAAGCCTTAGCTGGAGATAGCAGTGTTTTATCACTTGGTAAACTGAAATTGGAACTCAAAACGCCATTGATAAACTGCAAAATATAATAAAATAAATAAATAAAGCAAGTAGAAGAAATCCTGTCTGGGTTATGAAATGGTACACAAATAGAAAAATTGAATTAATAGTTTGTTAAATAGAAAAAGAATAAGCAAATAGCAAGCACATCTTTCTAAAAGTAATCTGAAGATGGAAATACATTAGAATATTGGATATTTCTCCTCAGGAAGTCTAGCCATTCAAACTATTTCAAAGGTACTCTGTCTAGATCTGTGTGCCACAATTAAAAAGGGGTGTGGAGAAGTTGGAAAGAGTTCAGAGGAAAACCACAAAGATCAAAGAGTTTAGAAAAGGGACATGAAAGCAAGGAGTCCGAGCTGAAAAAAAATTCATCCCACAGAAGAGAAGGTGAAAGAAATAATTTAATGATTGTCCCCAGCTAGATGAAGAGCTTTTCATAGGTGGCTATCACTTCTCGTATGATGTATAGAAAGACAAGGATCCGTGAAAGGTTTCAGTTAAGTATGAGAAATGTCATGCTGTGACAGTTGGTAAATAATGCAGTGAGCTCCTGATCATGAAGAGGCATAAGGAATATTCTTTTCTGGTGGTCTTAAGAAATAGATAAGATGCTCACACGTCTGAGATAGTTTACAGACGTTGTATCTTACAGTTGAAGTTGGGGCAGAGCAGTGGGTATAGTCTAACCTAAAAGTATACACTCTGGGGCCTTAGTCATATATCACTTCCTTGGCCAAATTTCTCCAATCTAGGGCTTTACCTAAAACATCTTCCTTGGCAGATTACTTTGAGATGGGATCATTTCATCTGTGAAAAAGAACTCTTGAAAAAACAGTTTGAAGAGTGGGAATTTGTTGAAGAAAAAAAAGTCAGCTAAACAAGACCCACAAGGGGTGGGGGTGGGGTAAGCACCTCAGAATGCATGCTGGGATGAGGGCTAATTAAGATGTTGACTGAATCTATGCTAATCATGTCCCACCAGACTCTGCTGGATTAGTATGTAAATTGGTAAACTCTGTTCTGAAATTGCCCTACCAGCTGAGGTCTAATTACTGACTAGACATAACAAATAATAATGGGATTTGTATTTTAGGATGTTTAATTATGGAAATACATGTCTGGAAAAAACACGAGTTGTATTGCACAAAAAGAGATTTCATAATGTTTTACTACAGCTTTATGATATTTTACACCTTTAATAAGAACACCAAGAACAAGGTGGTTGGAGGGAGTCCTTTCGGAAAACTGGCATTTGTGAAGAGGGAACCACAACCACAATGATTCAGTGCTTGAGTAATTTCCCCACAGCTTCTCAAAGACTAATTGTTTCATTGCTGATACACAGCATCTTGTGAGCTTTTAGTTCTATCACCCAAAGAACTGGAACTCACCCATGAAGAATAACTGAGATGCCATGGATTAAACTCAAACTCCTCCGTAGCATGCATTCAAATGGAATTAAAAGCAACAGGCCACCAATAATTGTAGGGTATTAAGCCCCTAGAATTCTTTTTATTCACTGAATGATTCCATAATACAGAAGTCATTAAATTTATAAATCAGGAAATGGTTATTCCAATTCCAAAGCTAGAGGACATAGTACATGTGGTTTTACAGAAAAGCAGCTTGAGCTCTAGAATTCGCTAAGTGGACATCTTGAGACAGAAACTTTTTTGGAACCATTGACTACATCACTGTGTGACCACCCTTTCCATAAACAGAATTTTAGAGTTGTGATAGCTGCCTGTATTTGTGTGCCTGTTGCTATTCCCCACATCATTTAAAGGCTTATGACTGATCATTAATTTCTTATTAGATTTTTACATTATAAACTATTCACATTATTCTAATATAGATGGATACTTTTACAGTCCTTTTGCTCACATTTAAGCAAACAAATCTACTTGTGAATCATTTTAATATAAATTTAGGAACTAAATAAATAAATTTAGGCCTACCATGTCCCGATTACATCCCGAATTCCTCTACTTTTCTTGGATCTCTACAATGTATCACAATCAAGGCAAAGTTCATGTACTTAACAGAGGTGGATCATTTAAGAAGTTTAAGAATGTTTCCCCTTGTTATATGGCAGAGGACAGATATTATCAAATAAAAGTTGGGGAGCAAACCTGTGCATGCAGTAGCTTCAGGTCTCTGTGTACATAAAGTTATGCATGTACGTTGAAATTAAGTCTGTGGATCCCCTTAATATGAGTTTGAAAAAATAAAGTAATTGATCCTTGTGGTAAAGAACTGTAAGGAAGACTACAATGCTACTGTGATGTAAAGGTATCCCAGATATCTTTGTATTGGGAATTGATTTTGTTAAGTAATTTCTATTTCAAGGCTCAGGCTATTCGTCTTTGCATATCTTATCAGCTCATTGGTAACTATATTTATATAAGTTTCAACAGTAGGTCTTAGCTTCTTTTTTATTGTCAAGATTATCTACAGAGGGGTTATAGTTACATAGTTAATGTAGTGAATACATATACATTTCTTGTCATACTTGTTACCCCCTTCCTCATTTTCTCCCTCCTTCCCTCACCCAACCTATCTCCCCTTGCTTTCATCATTAAAAAAAAATCTTCCCCTTGATGGACATTGTCATTCTAGCCTAAAATGCTTATGATTGCTATGATCTTTAAAATGTAAGATGCATCAGGAGATTTCTAATTTTCTAATGAGACATGAATCCATCTGAACAAACTTTTGCTTTCAATATGGCACTGCTCACCATTGAGTATTGCTATTAAGCTTGCATGATAACATCATTCTCTAGACAATATATCACTGAAAACGGTATTTTAAATGTGATTTTCCCATGCCCAAAGGCAACTCGCAGTAATTATATACTATTTAGTATTAAAACTAATAATGATCTTCTCTGAGTGTTGGACATGGAGTCAAATGCTCTGGGATGATCATTCTAACTGTGTCCCTTTCTTGTCTTTACTTTTGGGGGAAGTCAAGGTAGGGTCAGACCATTTGGAAGGTTCAGAGAAACCATACCTAGGTAAGCAGTGGTAAACCTGAACAGACACCATGTGGAACGAAAATCTTTCAGGCATTGTTTGGTAGGATATTGGGTAAACCTCATAGTTTTTAGATTTCTCACTTAAAAGCAAATTATACAGTTTCAGATAATAATCTCTTCAAATAGACTTTGAAATTTTCTTGCTAACATTAAAGCAAGCTGCAGATTATCCTGATAAGTACGAATACTGCTTTGGATAACATATAGATAATTGCCCACCAAATGTTCCTTCCTTTGGTCATGTGGTTATGGTCATGATCTTGTTTGCTGCTCCAGATGAGAAAGGTCACAGAGTCCTCCCCAAGGACTCAGAACACCTGTCTTGGCTAAGTAGATTAAGAGTACTAGGCTAAGGGACAGAAAGAAGCCAGACATTCAAATGTGGCTATGCTGTTCTTTGGAATATGCTGTTCAAGCAATAAATAGAATCAGATGTGCTCTCAACATACTGTAGATAACAAACAACTGTTTGTTAAATACATGTTCAGTAGAAAAGGTTACACAAATCTAAATCTTTCTGGTACATAAATTGAAAACAAATTTAACTGGCAAGGTCCTATACCTTCCTGGCAAGTTAGCTATAAAATAAACAAAACCCCTACCATATTCCAATCAGTAATATCATCTGCTAAGGAGATTATTACCTAATAATTACTAGAGAGTATTTTTAGAGCCCACAGGCAAATGTTTTATAATTACACACTAAAGCTTCTCCAAAGATTATAGAAAACTTTAATGAAGATAAAAAAGAAGTTTACATATGTCTTTCTTGGCAAGGATTACTTTTCAAAGGACCACCTACATTGAGTGAGATTCAAACTGCTACACACAGCAGACAACTCCACCCAATAGCTAGTCACTCATAGCAAAGAAGAACAAGCAAATCAGGGATACCAAGACCTTAACAAAGTGTACACATTGCGTTAAGATTCCTGAAGCTTGGTTGTGATGAATGTTGTGAAGAATGTTGTGATGTGGGGGTTCTGTTTGGTATGTTGAGTCCAACATTCTTTAAACACACACATAGCAGAGACTATCTGGGGTTCCAATTTTACTCTGCTGTTATTGCGCAGCATTGCCATAAGCAGTGGTCAGGAGACTTCATGGAAAGCACATGGAGCATTGAGTCATTCAATGATGGGGAGAATGTTTCTGCATCCCATCATCTTGACCTTCTCATGGCCTTGCTCTTTCTCATTCTCACATAGAAAAAGACAACATTCTCACTTCCGATAGAGCCCCGGGATCTGGAACCGTTTCGTTTTTGATAATGTACTCTTCATGATGGCAATGCGCTTATCTCTCAGCATGGATATCGTTTCTTTGAGAGAAAAGAAAGCAGACCTTTCTCTAATTTTGCCCTTACTTCCATTCTGGTATTCTATACAAATGCTGCATTTCATCATGGATCTCATCCTATAATGACCAGAAGACTACAGGGATTTGCCTCATCTTGACAATGGTAGTTGCTGTTCTTACATTCCCACCTTGGAAATATACAGACAGCTCACACAAATGAAACTGCAGTTGGGAGATTAGCCAAGGAGTAGACAATAAGACCTAAATGAACCCTGCAGCCAGGATGCTTGACTTTAACTTCCTTCTCTCCTCTAGCAAATTAGGTTACCCCAGGGCAATGTACTTAACCCTTCTTCCCTTCAGCTTTATTGACCTGAAAATGTGATGATGATGAGAAATACCTGTCTAAGATAGTTGACATTTTGGCTATTGTAATGTTCATGAAATACAATAAAATAAACAAGAGTTATTCCTACTATTTGTCTCAATATCTTCACCAATGGGTTTTGAGCTACTTGAAGAAAGGGGCATTTTTTTGGGCAGTGTTCTATCCCTAGCTCTAAGAGTAGCATATACACACTTCAGAACTATTCATCCTCTCTTTCTTCCCGTTATCCACTCTGGTTATCCAAGCTACAAATTTGTTTCCCTCAGCCATCTGTACTCTATTTTATATTTATTTTTGTACTAAGTATGTTGATCCAACATTTTTTATACTTTGATATTTCATAAATGGGTTTTATATACATATATGTACAGTGGCTGCCCTGTCTATCCTTATATATCTTGACTCTGTGCTCATAAAGGAAGTCAGGAACCAGGTAGAAACTGTAAAGGGAGAGTTTCTGGAAGTATTGAGAGAGGATATAAAGAATTGTCCATTGATATGGAAACTGGAAAGTGTGAGTGGTAAGAGAACAGCAGAGAAATGCTTCAAAAGTGCTCTCATAGGGTTAGAGGAGAGGGTCCAGTCTGCTACTTTAGTAGTCACATGGAATAATTATTCCATTCCTGTATTCTCAGGGCCTCAGTTCTGTCATCTTTAAAATAGGTATTGTCCAGCTGGAGGACAGTGGCTCATACCTGTAATCCTAGCTACAAAGGAGGCTGAGATCTTAGGATCAAGGTTGGAAGCCAGCCCTGACAAGAAAGTCTGTGGGATTCTTATCTCAAATTGGCTACCAAAAAAGGTGAAAATGGAGCCGTAGTTTAAGAGGTAGAGTGCTAGCTTGAGTAAAAGCTCAGGGATAGTTCCCAGGCCCTGAGTTCAAGCTCTAGGATGGCACAAGCAAAAAAGAAATAGGCGTTTTTCAGTATTGTCCATATTAGTAAGTTGTAACATGTTAGTAAAGGTCTCGAGGAAATGTCTGGTACATGGTGGGTTCATGAAGAATTTCTTTCTTTCTCATGACATCTTTTTCCCATTGCTAATATTGTGGATTATATGTACTACTGGGATATATCATAATGTAATCAAACCACAAATACATTAAAATACTTGTAAAAATAACCAAAAAGGAACAGTAATTTGTGAGTAGTAAAAATCGAGCTTGCTGAAAGGTTTTGATCTATATTTCCCAACTAATACAATGGGCAGATTAATTCATGAGAACCTTTCCTTTTGAATTATTCAAATGCCCAGCAATGAGAGTAACACACAGAGCTTCCTGTGCAATGTGAGAGGATTATTGATTAACTCAACTCCCAGGTTTCAAGTGGTCAGTAATATATTTTAATGTATAAATAATTTGAAAGAAATATTTTTTGTGGTGATTGCTGAAAGCACATTTGCAACTGAGCCTCTTGAGCAGGCAAACAATTGTTAAAATAGTGAAAGTTAGCTGTCTGCTTCTGGCCTTGGCTTCCAGGGTAGCAGCAAGCTCCACCTAAACAATGTCTTCATCTTGCATAGCAAATGTGGACAGCAATGTGACACCAATACACAGCCACTCAATACATATCTGTCAAATGAATGGAAATCTCAGAAGGCAGTCATGAAAAACAGCCAGCCAAAGGATTTTCAAATATCAATTTGGAAAGAAAATCAATTCTAATAAGCTTTATGCTCTTGGGCTCAAATATTATGAAGGTAAATAGTCTTTGAAACTGCAAGGAGTCTGGGGCATAGAATAGAGAATGACATTGATCAAAACCTGCTAACCTCCTAAGCACCTTCGCCCTCCACAGATAAATTGATTAATGGTTATCTCACAATCAGAACCTTCCAATAACTGCCAGCATTCTGTAAACAACTCCTAAAGGCAAAGATAAACCCATTTGATTGGATTAACATTTGGGTGGGGAGGTTTGAGAGATGAAGGAAAACTGAAATAGAATGGGAACTGACTACCCCCTCTTTTTTCTTTCTTTCTTCTTCACTTTTTTTTTTTTGCAAAAGATACCTTAGGCAAATAATTAGTTCATTTTAAATAAAGTCTATTTTTAGGCTTTCATATTAATATGCATGCAAAGAAATTTATTTAAGTAGCTATATATAGTTATATACTTCCAAAAGACCCCGAGCGTTATTAATTAAATAAATGGCACACATTTTCAAAATTTGAAACGTTGTAATAATAATCAGATCATCTTAAGATTATAGAACTAAGTAAGAGAAAACCTCTATGGGCCTAGTTACAATGGAAGTCAAAGTTGTGCAGCTGGGTAATTAGTTCAATCATTTTACTTGATCAGTATTTTCATGATGGTCAGCATGAACCAGAATGCGAAGTGTATTAGCTGGTATGTGCTAAGTTTAGAAAGAAACTAGTCTCAGAACTTTGTGTGGAAGAAGGATTTTAGTTTTATTCTAATGAGGAGGGGGAAATACAGACAGCCTACTTAGGCAGCACCCAAACATCCTCTGAAATCAACAACAAAGATCATCACCCCGACATGTGGTGGGGGAGGGGTGGGTAGAGTTGTCAGGAATTTGATTGCAGCTACTGGGAGAAACTTCTGGAGCAGTCCTGTGGCCTACACCCAGACTCTAAAACCGTTCTTCAGAAAAACTTGTATCATTTGCATCCAGCTCAAGTACTATATTTCTGAACTCCTCAGGCTCAAGTTTCCCAGGATATAATAAAATGATATCCCTGTGTACATACATTGAAATAGTATATACAAATAACATAAATTGTATGTATAATTCACACAAATACATCCTTGCACAAATGCCAGTGTTCATTCTCAAATCAACAGACTGCAGTTAGAGAATCTAAGCACCATTTCCAGATAAGGCTGTGTGAGCAGGTAATTGTTGGAGAATGCCCGAAGAAAGGTGATAATCTATTCCTTCGGGGTCCTCATTGCTTCTTTGCAATAAGGATACTAGCTGTGTAACAAATAAATGGAGGATAGGAAGTTCTTCACGACTAACTCCAAATTCCATTTTCTTTCCTTTGGTGGGAAGCTCCCGCCAGCCCTCCGGGCCTGCCACCTACTCTTGGGACTCCTCAGGTTCTTATCTATGGCTCTGGTCTGCACAGCCCCGCTCCCAACACTGGGAAACCATTCAACAGTAAAACACATCCTCATAGGAAAGTAATCAGGAAGTTTCCAGAAAGCCCTGATTTTCTCTCACGCTCAGGTAGTTGGACTCCCCAAAGAATCAAATTTAGATAGAAGTGCTTTAAAATGTAGCTTTCCTCTCGATGCACACATTGTAACGGGGGGGGGGGTCTCCTCCTGGATGCACAAGCATCTTGCTTTAGTCCATGACTCCTAAGTGATGCCCACCACCAAGTTTGGGAGAAGTACAATTGTTCTATGGCCACCGGCCCTTTGTGCAAGCAGCAGCGCCTTTCTTGTGATGCTGGAGAGACAATGCAGGTTGGCCCCGAATGGCCCATCGATTTCCCTTCCTCCCACACCCGGCCCTTGGCAAAGGCGACCACAGCCGGAGCATCCCAAAGAAGCCGCGGGAGAAAAAGCAGAGCCTTACCGCTTTCTCCAGGTGGACGGAGGGAAACGCGCGCTGCTCAACGCCGGCCAAGTGGACTTGTCGCAGCCACTGGAGGAAAGGCTCCGGGAGAGCCGAAGCCGTCCCAGCCTGTGTTTGCTTTCTCCCCAGCAACCTCTCCCAGGATTTGGCTCACAAAGCCCACTCCCACCGTCTAATCCTCTCACAAGGGAAAGCTGCGCTGACCGAATGACTCCGGCAAAGGCATCTCTCCAGGGGAGCTGGGCAGCCAGCAGGAAGGGTGCACAGGCGGGTGGGGGTGGGGTGGGGTGAGCCTCCTGTTCATTGCTGCCAGGCCCTTCCTCACAGAGGCCTCGAACCCACCCTTCTGCACTGCTCAGTGCCTGGAACTCGCAGTCCCAGGGAGCTTGGGGAGATGACAGGCTATATAGGGCAGGCAAGGAGGTGAGCCCCGGCTTCTGCCTGCGGGGGCCTCCAGAAGCCTCCTGGCTCTTAAGGATGCAAAGGCAATGCCTCAGCTTCCAACTTCCTTACCCCTTCTCCCCTCAGAACACAGAGAGATTGCAAAGGAGTTAAGAGTTCCTCAGCGGGAACCTGCCCACACTCTCCGGGCCCTTTAAGAGCCCTTGACAGTGTATAGCAGCTGTTCCTTTTAAACTTGTCTAAAAATGGGAAACTCAAAACCAACAGTGAAAAAGTGGACGATCAAATATGGGGATGTACATCTAGGTCTATTTACACAAAGACAGTAAGCGTCACCATTTTTATAAAGCATCGTCTTTTCAAAACCTCATCTTTAAAATAGGAAAGACAAGCAAATTGCTAAGTTGTAAGGCACAGAGTTTACCGTATTATGACCTTTCCACGACAGGAGCCACACTTTCACTTCCAGATCCTAGTCACTCCTTATAAACTCACATCTCTTTCTAACTTAAGGCAAACACCTTCCATACATTTCTGATACACACTACCAGTTAGAATCCCACGTCCCCCTTGTCAGGCTTTTAAAGAGAAGACTTACCTTTTTACTATGTCATTTCTAACCTCCAAAGGAATAAATCAGAGACACAGGAGACGGGCAGATGGCACAGTTCTACGGTTTGCAACGAAGGCTGTTTGCTTTGGAGTCACTATTTCTAAGGAACCGCGCTGTGCTTCTGCCTGTGTTCAACAGCATGCCACTGGGCCTTTGAAACCAAATGAATCACCTTCATGCCACTAGCTCTGGACTCCATCCTAACGCTTCAGAATGCCCAAACTGGGGCCTGCTGCCTCTTTCCCTGGTGACCCTGCAGAGAGTCAGAGGTGACCATTTGATGGATGAGTTTCCCAGGAGACAAAAGCAATTCGTGACATCACAGTTTTGTCTCCACTCCTGCCCCAGGACCCCATCCTGACTACCCTCCTTAAAAAACAAAAAAGAAAAAACACCAGAGCTGGGGTATACAGCAAATGCTGTAACTTATCTGTTCTTCCTCACGTCAATTTTCTGATTCTCCTCTGGTGGGGAGATGGAGATTTCAGACAAAGAAAAAACCCCACAGAACTCAATATTCTAAAAGTGTACAATCTGGTAGAATTACTATCAAAAGGAGTATTTTTGTATTACTACCAAACACATTCATATTAATATGGTCCTGTGACCTGAAATTTAAGAGATTTTATAATCAAATTATATGTAAACAACTTCAAAGGTATTTAGCATATCCCTGGACTGTTTTGCCTGGGCTAGCTTCTAGCCATGATCTTCAGATCTCAGCCTCTGGAGTGGCTAAGATTATAGGCGTGAGCCTCCAGCACCCAGCTTGTCACCATTTTAGAAAGAACAATCTGCCATATTTATGGATCATGAAAATAATAAAGCAGATCCAAATGAAGTGACATGAAGGACATTCAAATGACCAGTAAATGCTGAGCTGACAGAGTAGCCAACATGGCTCCATGTTCTAGAAGTAACCCTGGTTCTCAATAGACACTCAATAAACATTTTTCAATAACTCATTATTATGTATTTATATTAAAATATTCATGGGAAGCTACACCAAAATGTTAATATTGGTAATAGTTCTACGAAGAGACAATGAGTTCACAATATGGTTATAATGAGCATACATAGGACATTCTAAGTTATTTCAAAACAAACCTCAAAGGACAAAAACCTGAATTGATTGTCAAAAAGATTGACCTAATTTTTTTAGATAATTGAAAGCTAATTAGAATGATCCCTGACAAAGCGCATTGTCCTTTTATTATTTGTTAGAAGAATTTATTACTTAGCTCATTGCAAGAAATTGTTGCAAAGTATCTAAAGTAAGGAATATAAAAATAAGAACTTTCCTTTTCATTTGTAATAACAAAATATCACTAGCAACATAAAATGTATTTTTTTGTGTGTATGTAAGTAATAGGGCTTAAACTCAGAGACAGGATTCTCTCTCTTAACTTTTTCATTCAAGGCCAGTGTTCTACCACTTAAGCCATAGCTCCATTTCTAGCTTTTTGGTGATTGATTAGAGATCAGATTCTCTTCACCTTTCCTATCCAGGCTGGCTTTGTACCATGATTATCAGATCTCAGCCTCCTGAGTAATTGGAATTACAGGGATGAACCACTGGTACTCAGCAAAATGCTTTTCTTTTCTTTTCTTTTTGAGGAAGAAGGTGAAGAGGAAGAAGAAGACAATGAAGATGACAGTCTGGGTGTAGTGGGGATCATCTATCATTCCAGCACTTGGGGAACTGAGGTAGAGGGACTGAACGTTTCAGCCTGCCTAGACCATCTAGTGAGATTGTTTCAAAAATAAATAAGTAAAAAGGGTATTGTAAAGTTAGCCAGAAAGGAAACCCGCCACGTGGTTCAGGCAGAAAGGAGTTTATTGGGAGGAAAGCAAACTGCCAGCCCACACAAGATGGAGGCATGGGGAGACAGAGGGGAAGGAAGAAGAGAGAAAGAGAGCAAGAGAGAGCAAGAGAGAAAAGGAAAGAGAGCAGAGATTGTGTCTAGCCAGATTATATAGGGAAAGGCAGGAGGTGTGGCCAGGTGGATTGGGTGTGCCCTCAGAGAAGGAGGAGGTAACTGCCTCCAGCTGTGCCAGTTACCTAGGTAACTCAGGTACTGGGTGCAGACTTAAACAGGTGGGGGGCATCTGCATGGAGCCCTCCCGGGGGTGGACCTTACAGGTATCTCATTAAAATAAATATAGTTTGACTCCAAATTAGTCATATTTGATTGGGGATAATAATAATAAATTCACAGTTAAGTCACCAAAGTACTGGGAACTGAAAAGAAGTATGGTGCACATGTAATGTATTATATTGAACTATTTGTACCTTTTCCTTGTATATTAATATTTAAAAGCCATTAAAATACAACTTACATTGGGAAGCAAAATTGCTAACTTTGAAAGTGTTAGAAAGTGTTTGAAAGATGTTAGAAACAATGACCTAGGAGAATTTATTTATTTATTTATTTATTATCAAACTGATATACAGAGTGGTTACAGTTTCATACGTTAGGCATTGGATACATTTCTTGTACTGTTTGTTACCTCCTCCCTCATTCCCCCTAGGAGAATTTTTTATTTTGCCAGTTATGGAACTTGAACTCAGGGCCTGGGTGCTGTCCCTGACCCTTTTTGCTCAAGGTTATCATTCTTCCACTTGAGCCACAGCTCCATTTCCAGATTTTTTGGTTGTTAATTGGAGATAAGAGCCTCAAAGACTTTCCTGCCCAGGCTGGTTTTAAACCGTCCTCAGCTCTCAGCCTCCTCAGTAGCTAGGATTACAGGGGTGAGCCACCAGTGTACACTGATCTGGGGGACTTTGAATGTAGAATTACACTGTAGCTAGAGAACAATCTGAGTGTCTAATATGAGGACTAATGGGAAGGGATTAAACAAACAACCCTGAATTCACAACAATCATTTGTGTGACACTAAAAAGAGTATACTTTAACCAAATTCTAACAATTTAGCAATAACCTGCGTTTAGTCAACTTTGGCATGCTATATTCAATCATAGTCATTTCCTTCCTTTGGCTTCCAAATGGAATCTCTAATACTTTATGCTAAAGTATTACTTGACCATAAAAGGTCACTCCTCTGAAAGAATGTAAGGATAAACTCAGCCCCAATTCTCTAGAAACAAAACTTCCACCTCACATGTAACCCCCACTTATAATATAGCATCATTAACAACCCTAATAAGCACAGCCCCTCTTGTTTCTGGGTGCTAAAGGCTTCAGGCTATTTTGGATTTGGATCTTCTCTCATTATTCACTTGAAACACACATACATACACTCACACATATACTGGACTTTATTTGTCTAAGAATCAATTATTCATTTGTAACATTAATCTCTCACACACAAGTACTTAATTATACATGTGCTTGTTGGAGTGTTGACCACCAAGATCTAGCAAATCTGGAAGGCCAGGAGATGTTCTGTGGAGATGAGCTGCACTTAATCTTTTTTTTTTTGCCAGTCCTGGGCCTTGGACTCAGGGCCTGAGCAATGTCCCTGGCTTTTTTTGCTCAAGGCTAGCACTCTACCACTTGGGCCACAGCGCCACTTCTGGCCATTTTCTGTGTATGTGGTGCTGGGGAATTGAACCCAGGGCTTCATGTATACAAGGCAAGCACTCTTGCTACTAGGCCATATCCCCAGCCCTGCACTTAATCTTTTAAACAGTACTTTTTTTTTTAAAGTTTGTAAGCTTTTTACTTTGAGTAATAAATGCTCAATGTGGCTCTAGTGATACAGCATTAGCCTTGAGCACAAGAAAGCTAAGAGGAAATACCCAGGCCCTGAGTTCAAGCCCCCAAACAGGTGTGTACACACAAAAAAATTTCTAAGAATTAAAATCAGTCCTTACTAGAGAACAAAATGGTAGCTAAAAAGTTTGATATACATGGATAGACAGGTAAGCATACAGAGATAAAATTCAAAAATTGTGTTATTAGTGTAAGGGTGCATGTATTTATAAGATATATTTTCAAGTTATTGCTTTGGAATCATTAACAATTTTTCTTTTCTGCCTGTCCTGGGGCTTGAACTCTGGGCCTAGGGGCTGTTCCAGAGCTCCTTTTGCTCGACGCTAGGGCTCGGGCTTTTTCTGTGATTAACTGGAGATCAGAGTCTTAAGGACTTTCCTGCTCAGGCTGGCTTTGAAACTTGATCCTCAGTTCTCAGCCTTCTGAGTAACTAGGATTACAGGCCATTGGCGCCCAGGGGAATTTTTTTTTTTATTATTGTCAAGATGATGTAGAGAGGGGTTACAGGTACATACTTAAGGTAGTGAGTACATATACATTTCTTGTCATACTTGTTACCCTCTTCCTCATTTTTCTCCCTCCTTCCCTCTGGAATTTTTAACAATTTTTATTGAGGTAAAATTACTTCTTGTGTTTTATGCCCCACACCTACTAGGAGAGGGGGAAGTTGGGGGGTGGGCAGGAGGAACATAAACTTAAGGCCAGCCTGAACAATTTAGAAAGACTACATCTCCAAATAAAGGGGGTATAATACATGCCTAAGATGCACAAGGCCTGGACTCAGGCCCCGGGACTACACGAACAACTGTTACATATCATAAAACTCCCTTATTTTAGTGACTTTTAGAAAGTTTACTAAGTTATTCAACTATCACTAAAATTCAGTTTTAGAACATTTCCAGCAGCCCAACAAGATCTTTAGGATCTTACTACCATTCATGTCATCTGTAAAAACAAAAGGCAGGAGATTAGAGATTCCTTTTCATGTGTATGTGGGTACTAAGGTTTGATCTCGGGGCTTGGGTGCTAACGCTGAGCTTTTGGGCTCACTTGAGCCACTTGAGCCACAGATCCACTTCTGTTTTTGTTGCTTAGTTAGAGATAAGAGTCTCACTGACTTTCCTGATAGGGCTGGCTTTGAACTGTGATTCTCAGATCTCAGCCTCCTGAGTAGGTAGGATTACGGGCATGAGCCACAAGTGCCCAGCTAGAGAGTCCTTATAACTCAGAAATCTACCAGGGCAGTTTTACTAAAAATTACAATAATTTGTTACTCTCACCAAAAAGTAGAAACAAAGGATTCACAGGGCTACTCTTAGTAGGTAGACTATTATGCCCTGCCAGCTCTTAATGGTTCCTTAATAATCTATTCAAGGATCAACATTCTCAAGTTCTCCCAAATAAAGCCAGAGAGAAAACCACAGAAGCTTGGAGCTGGGGAATGGAGGATAAGAATTTTCCCAATTAGTCAGAAGCCTCCAGAACAAAGAGAAAAGAAAATGATTATAATTGAACACAAAAGATGATGCTAAGTGAAATGAACCCCATGTTATGGAAACGACTGTTACATCACTGTTGTAATTACTTTCAACATGTCATGTGAAACCGTAGCTCCTATTGTTGATGATCCTCTGGTATCCCCTTCCTGTGGTTGTACCCGCACTATATCTGTATCTTATCTGAGTACATTGGGAACCGTGTATACAGGTATTAGAACTAGGAAACTGAAAGGGAATACCAAAATCGAGAGACACAGGGTAAAAAAAGATAAACGATTACAAAAGCAATACTTGCAAAACTGTTTAGTGTAAATCTACTGAACAACTCATGGGGGGGAAGGAAAGGGGGAGGGAGAGGGGGGAATGAGGGAGGAGGTAACAAACAGTACAAGAAATGTATCCAGTGCCTAACATATGAAACTGTAACCGCTCTGTATATCAGTTTGACAATAAAAATTAAAAAAAAAAATAAATGCCCAGGTCTACTCATTGGTGATGACATTTCTTCCATCAAAATTCCACACTGTAAAGGAATCTAATTTTAAAAAAGTATGGATCAAGTATCTTTGCTTTTGATTCAATGTGGTTATTTAAAAATATACAAGCCTGTGGATTGAACGTTTGGGTCTCATTCTAAGTATCTGGCATGGTGTGTATGGTGCCCTGCCAGTGATGGTTTGTTTTTGGAGCTGTGGTTGGGAGGCATGGTTGGCTCCACACTGACGTGTGGTGCAGGGGTGATCTAAAGCAGGATTTCACCATCCCCTGGCTACTGACATTGGGGCCTGTTCTGTACGGTAAGTTAGCAGCACCCCTAGCCTGTTCCCACTGGGTGCCAGTAGCATTATTCACATTCGACTTGTGAAGACCAATAAATGGCTCCAGACTTTTGCCAAATGTTCCCTAGGAGTAAAATCACCCCCATTTACTCAGTTGAGAACCACTGATGTAATGCCTTCACTGTAGTATTTACAGACATAGACTTTGGAGTAGTGGTGTGTATTTCCTCAGGCTTTTTATGTTGTCAGTCATGGGGCTTGAACTCAGGGCCTGGGTGCTGTCCCTGAGTTCCTTTTGCTTAAGGCTAGTGCTAGTGCTATTACAGGCATGAGCCACCAGCACCTGGCTTCCTCAGTTGTTTCCTATCTTTCAGTACTCTGATGTATACCTTTCTTCTGTATTTCAAAGTTGAACAACCATAGGAAGAATACATTTTACATTGTGCTATGACCCCATTAGGCAGGCTAAGATTTCAGCCATGGGCTGGAGGGACTGTATTCTGGTCACACGTTGATATTCAATGTAGGATGATACCTGCCCACATCCCAGAACAATCCAGAAGAAACCAAAATGGGAGTCTTAAAATACCCATTCACGTTCACCTTTGCAAATGTCAATAACAACTTGTGTTCATTTTCTAGAAATATTCACATTGAAATACACAGTTCATATCTTGATAAGCTCATAATTCTGGGTAGAATGCACACATTTGAGAGTAAGGTAGGCTGCTGACAGATGGCCATTCTGTTTTACTAGCAGCTATTCAGATGGGGACAATGGGGCATCTAGTGTGTGTGAACATCTTCATTGTTCCCACTTCTTCATTCTATAATCATATTCCCAATGGACAGAATCAAACTATTCCATCCCAAAACATGCTTCTCTGACTTAAGAAATGTTCTGAGCTGAAGGTAATATTGGGAAACAGCAGATGCAAAAACACAGAGAGAGAAAGAAATGAAAGGAGGAGTTTGAAGGTGAGGAAGGAGGAGAAAGAAAAAAATGATAAATATTTCTGAGTTGAGTGCTGGTGGCTCACGCCTGTAATCCTAGCTATTCAAGAGGCTGAGATCTGAGGATTATGGTTCAAAGCCAGCCCAGACAGGAAAGCCCCTGAGACTTTTATCTCCAGTGAACCACCAGAAAACCAGAAATGGCACTGAGGCTCACAGTAAGAGAGTGCTAGCCTTGAACAAAAGAAGCTCAGGGACAGCACCCATAACCTGTACCCAACACACACACACACACACACACACACACACACACACACACACACACACACACACTGCTAGTCACAGGGCCTGGGCACTGTCCCTGAGCTTTCTTGCTCATGGCTAACATTCTATTACCTTGAGCCATGGTTCCACTTCCAGTTTTCTGGTGGTTCATTGGAGATAAGCCCAAGCTGGCTTTGAACCGCAATCCTCAGATCTCAGTCTCCTGAGTAGGACCACAGGCATGAGCCACTCATACCTGGCAAGCTAATTAATATTTCTTTTACCAAAGACAGGCCACTGCTGCTTTATGTGAAATCAGTATGTTCAATGGTAATATATATATATATATATATATATATATATATATATAATTTTTTTTTTTTGCCAGTCCTGGGGCTTGAACTCAGGGCCTGAGCACTGTCCCTGGCTTCTTTTTGCTCAAGGCTAGCGCTCTACCACTTGAGCCACAGTGCCACTCCTGGCTTTTTCTGTATATGTGGTGCTGAGGAATCAAACCCAGGGCTTCATGTATACGAGGCAAGCACTCTACCACTAGGCCATGTTCCCAGCCCCTCAATGGTAATATTTTGTAAAATCCATGGTAAAATGAATTTATATGGTTTCAATGCTATTTAAAAGCCAACTGCAAATAAAATTCTCTTCCGATTTTGAAGCCTGAAAGTCATTTCTTGAACTGACAAGCAACATGGTATGGCGGCCCACATCTGAAATGTGAGTGCTCCGGAGGCTGCCACAGGAGGATCACAAGTTGAAGCCAGCCCGCCTACATAGCAAGTTGGAGGCTAGTGTGGACTATATACATTTCATCTTAGGGGAAAAATAATAACTTGCAAGACTGGATGCAAACCATTGAGAAGGCAAAGCTGGAAAACTTTTTTTTAAACAAAAAATTCCAGAACAGGCAGACCATTACACTGGAAAAAGAGAATAATAGAACCTCACAGGCAAGAGGAAAAGCAAATACTCACTCTAAAGCTGCCGCTGTTGATGCAAGCAAAGGTTAGAGCAACACTACTATTTTCTAACAAAGTGCGAATCCCATTAGTAATGAAGTGTTATTCTCTCCTTAGGCACTTACATCTTAGGGAGACCAGCTTCAGGATCTTACTTCCACTTGCAACTCAAGGCTGGTAAATCAAACCCAGAGAAATGTGCAAAAAAAAATGCTCCAGCTATTCAAAAGGCATCTTAGTCTTTGTGTGAAACTGACATATATACAACAGGCAGTGGTCAGAGTCTGCCAAGCTCCCCTTTAGCATGCTTAGGGATATAAAATAAAGAGGTGGCCTCCTCTACTTTCCCAGCATCCCTTGAGATTCTCCTTGTCTGTTTTGAAACACACAGTGATGCCATTGTGAGATTGGTATATTAGCAATGGAGCACTTGAGAACTTTTCATTTGTAGTTCTGAATTTAAACTTTGTTCTATTTAAAGAAGAAGAAGAAGGGGGAGGTAGAAGTGATGTGGTAGCAGTTTAAAAAGTAAAACATCTGGAAGTCATTGATGAAGTACTTTGTGTACCAATACCAAGGAACCATACTAACTTTAATATTGCAGGCAAGGTGACATTGCTAATTTATTATAATAGTTCACCTGCACAGATTTCTAGTCTAAAGGTTTACATTTGATTTTCTATCAAGATCTCTGAAATATGTCTTTTTAATTTTTATTTATTTCCTTATTTATTGCCAGTCCTGGGGCTTGAATTCTGGGTCTGGGCTCTGTCCCTGAGCCTTTTGCTCAAGACTAACCCTCTAAAAATAGAGCCACAGTGCCACTTCTGGCTTTTCTGTGATTAATTGGAGATTAAGAGTCTCATGAACTTTCCTGTCCAGGCTGGCTTCAAACTGAGATCCTCAGATCTCTGTCTCCTGAGTAGCTAGGATTACAAGCTAAGCCATTGGTGCCTGGCTGAAGTACGTCTTTAAAGCCAGATTTTGTCACTGAGTAGAACCAAATAAAATTACAAAATGAAGTTATCTATTCACATAAAATCTCCCATGTAAGAAAAGCTCATACCTTTGAATAGATTTTCAACATGGTCGCAATAAAGTCATTTTCCAATCGTATAAGTAAATAAAATTGACCACATAGAATATGCCAGAAGTACGTAGTTGCTATGTTTTTAATGTAAAGTATAAAGCTAAGTGGTCAAAAATAAAATAATCACTGGGCGCCAATGGTTCATATCTGTCATCCTAGTTACTCAGGAGGCCGAGATCTGAGAATCATGATTTGAAGAAAGTCTGTGAGACTCTTGTCTACATTTAGTCACCAAAAAAGAAAAAAGTAGAGCAGTGGTTCAAGCAGTAGATTACTAGTCTTGAGCCATATAGCTCAGGGATAGTTCAAGTCCCAGCACCAGAAAAAGAAAAGATCCAACTTAGGATTCTGTATAGAATTTATGATGTATGTGGTAAATACATAGGATGTTTAGACTGCTCATATTTAATACAGGAACATTTCTATCTCAAGGAAAACTTTGATTCTCAACTGCACAGGGCTGTACCAGCTTGCCAAGAATGAGGAAATAAAAAAATCCACTGGAAATAACATTTGGTTGCTCATATTAGCAATGAAGATGACTGTGGTTTAGAAATTTCCCTTTTTTTAATTACAGCATGTAAACGATTTTGCCAACTCTCCTTGGGCAGCTCAATTTTCATCCTAGCTGACTGGCCTGAAAATGAAGCTGTCAAAAGTTCTGGGTTGAAATGGTTTTGCTGAGAAGAATGTTTATTATAGTATGCCTAAAAAATTGTAGTGAATCAGTTCGGAAGGAAACATCTTCCAACTGAGTCTGATGATTAGTTTATTATTAAACAAAGGAAAGATCAGATGAAAAATTCATTTAAATAATTTAAATCACATATGCATCAAGGCATTCTACTTATCATACTTATTTGCTTTTAGGTACACGGGGCTATCAGAATCCATGAGTGAATGATATAAATGCTACTGTATTTTGCTTTGTAGGCCAATTCATGTTTGTGCCAATGCAAATTCTTTCCAATGCTCATTTAATCACTAGGAAAGTGAGTTGATAGTTATAAAAGTTCTATTGAACAGTTTTTCTATATTTGGAAGTGAACAATGTTACAGATCGAATATTTGTGTCTCTCCAAAATTTTTGTGTCCAAGTCAATGTGGCTGTATTTAAAAACAGGGTTTTAGTGAAAGTTATTAAAGCTAAATGAGAATATAAGAGTGTGGCACTGATCTAATAGTATTAGTGCCCTTATAAGAAGAGACATGGAAGAGCTTTTGGCTTCAGTGTAAAGTTTGGGAAGACATGCAGAAGAAAGGCAGGTGAGGCCATAGAAAGCAGTCCCTGAACAGAGGCTGAGTCAGTAGGCACCTCAGTCTTGGACTTCTCAGCTTCTAGAATTGTAAAAATGTGAATTTGGTTATTTAAGTCATCCAGTCTGTAGTATTTTGTGATAGTAGTCTGAGACTTGGCTAATACAATGATTAGTACAACTAGTACTGTAAATACATATTTTAGTTGAAACTGTCACTAAGTCAGAGTTCTGGATCAAGTACAAAGGTTGCTGGAACTCAATAAGAAATGAAGTGATTAAAGTTATGTAACTTGCATCATTATAATCTTTAAATGTTATATTTCTTGCTAACATTTTAGTTTATTGTATCCAAACAATAAAATATGATATTTGGCTACCAGTGTATGCTGGAAAAGTATAGCAAAAAAGTATAGCAAAAAGTTCAAAATAGTTCTCTTTTCTTTCAAAATCAATATATAATCAGCAACTGCCAGTTCTGTTTCATCTCTAAAGCCTAATGAATGAGAATAAGATTTATTCCATCACAAATCACTGAAACAAATCTATTGTCAAAACATCTCTTGGAAAACTGCTAGAATTATTTTTGTCAACAGACTAGTTATTGCCTGTTCACCAAAACCAAAACCACATGATGTCAATTTCATGAGAAGATGTGAATGGCCGGGCACTGCCTATAATCCTAACTACTCTGGAGGCTGAGATCTGAGAATCATAGTTCAAAGCCAGCTCGGGCAGGAAAGTTGGTTAGACTCTTCTCTCCAATTAACCACTAGAAAACCAGAAGTGGCACTGTGGCTCAAGTAGTAGAGCACTAGCCTTGAGCTGAAGAGCTCAGGGACAGCGCCCAGGCCCAGAGTTCAAGCCCCACAATTGACAAAAACAAACAAACAAAACAAAAAAAAACGATGTGAATGATGACTTTAAAGTAACCTATAATGAAATATACAGTTCTGCCCCTTTCTCTATGCAGCATCTTGCCTCGCAGGCACAATGACCTATTCAGCAGCGTGTGTGTGTGTGTGTGTGTGTGTGTGTGTGTGTGTGTGTGTGGGTGTGTGTGTGTACACACACATATGCGTGCGCTGATACTGGGGCTTAAACTCAGGGCCTGTTGCTTGACTTTTTTATTCAAGGTTGGCACTCTATGACTTGAGCCATACCACCACTTCCAGCTTTTTTCCCCGCACTGATTAATTGGAGATAAAAGTCTGTCCAGGTTGATTTCGAACCATGATCCTCAGATCTCAGCCTCCTGAGTAGCTAGGATTATAGGCGTGAGCCATCAATGCCCAGTTTATCACCTCAGTGTTTTGAAGTGGTTATAAAAAATCTTTCCTATTTATTTTTTAGTACTTTTACTTAGTTGTGACATTTTAAAACGACTTTGAGCTTTAAGCTTCATTTATGTCAATAGCAGGGCAAAGTTTTCCTATGCATTTTTTTCTAAAGAAAAACACTGCTCAATGAGAGCCCAGGGAGCTCACACTGCTACTGTGTAGGGGTTAGTATTAAGGTAGCAAAGTGAATGGCCATATTCAAAATGGCTTCCACCCCTCCAATCACCAGGAACTTTGCCTCTTTAGCCTTTATGGGCCCCTAGCCTCTTCTAAATGTTGCTGTGATTTGCTTTATTTGAACCATGCAAGTGCATATAGTACATGAAAAACAGTAAAAGTTACAACAAAACTCTAAATGTCGTTGTACAAGTCACTGAAAAAAATAAGATGAACTACACAATTAAATTCACAGAATGTATGAGAAAAAATATTAGAATTATGTAGCCTTCTTTCCCTTAGGATTCTGTTTTGTGTTTGATTTTCAAAACATCGTTACAATTAATTTGCTCAATCTTGTTAAACATTAGAAGGATGTTGGACAAGCTTTAATAGGAAATTTGAGACTTAATTAAATCCCTTTGTTACTATAAAGTCAATGTAATTTTTATGGTATTCTGACGCTATATGTTTGGGTTTTTTTTCAACTTAATAGTTGAGATGAGTGTAAAATCTGATCTGGATGAGTAAGCTGATTTCCCCCTGTATACCTGATGCACTACGGTGGTAGGTTTGCTGTGACAAACCCACACTTCCTGGCTCAGTGTGTATTCTGTCACAGAGAACAGTACAAAGTACCTGATTACAAAAAGCTTAACACCCAGTAGGTAAAAAAGGGTACCCACATGTGGCATTCCTCCTTTGTAATACATCTTATTGCAACTTTGATTTCCAAAGAAAGACATAATATATGACCAGTAAATTTGAAACTTGCTGAACGTATTGGCCCCGGTACATTATATATTAGGTGAAAGTTCTGGAAAGTGGGCTATTCCCACCTTGCTCAGCAAGTATTGTCAATATCACAACAAAAGATAAAGCCAGGGGCTGGGGATATGGCCTAGTGGCAAGTGCTTGCCTCGTATACATGAGGCCCTGGGTTCGATTCCCCAGCACCACATATACAGAAAATGGCCAGAAGTGGTGCTGTGGCTCAAGTGGCAGAGTGCTAGCCTTGAGCAAAAGGAAGCCAGGGACAGTGCTCAGGCCCTGAGTCCAAGGCCCAGGACTGGCCAAAAAAAAAAAAAAAAGATAAAGCCAAAGTACATGAACTTCACACAGTTGATTTTATTTTTCTGGTACTGGGCTTGAACTTAGGGTGCTTGCACTTACTTGTCTTCCTTATACTAGCTTTGTCCTCTACCAATTGAACCATGCCTCCAGTCTGGCTTGTTGCTGGTTAACTGGAAATGGGGGTCTCTTGGACTTTTCTGCCAAAGCTGGCTTCAAACTAAGATTCTCCAGGTCTCAGCTTCCTGAGCAGCTAGGATTGTAGGTGTGAGCCACCAGTGTCTGGTTCACACTGCTGATTTTATGGAAGATAGTGAGATTTCAGGAGTTTCATAAAGTGGATATGTTCTGATGGAGAAAATAATGGGCTTTGTTGTCTCAGATTCCTGTATTGTTTGTTCCTCCCACTGGCTCTGTGATGTTGGGTAGGGTGCTTCCCATCTTTAACATCCAGTTTCTTCTTTGGTTTCAAAAAGTTATACCTCAGGGAAGTCCATGAGACTCTCTCCAATTGACCACCAAAAAGCTGGAAGGGAGCTATGTTTCAAGTAAAGGACCAGCATCAAAAAAGAATTCTTTTTAGAGATTTTTGTTGGTTGTGAGTCTTGAACTCAGAGCCTGGGCACCATCCCTGAGCTCTTTTGCTCAAGGATCTACCACTTGAGCTATAGTGCCACTTTCAGTTTTCTAAGGGTGAATTGGAGATAAGAGTCTCCCGTCCTTTACTACCTGGGCTGGCTTCAAACCACGATCCTCAGATCTTAGGCTCCTGAGTAGCTAGGATTACAGGTGTGAGCCACCAGCGCCTGGCACCATTGTAAAGGTTCATGATACATAGCTGAGACTAAGTGTCGGGACATAACCGGGTAGATAAGGAAAGCAGTGATTTGGAGAAGACTAGAATGATCATATTTCTAGTATTTGCAAGTTGGTGGTGTTATTAGTCCTTGTAGGTTAACTACTGTAATCTAAAATTTACACAAGGAAAATTTGTTTCTTGCTAACAGAACAGTCCCACAAGAATGATCCTGGCTTTCCAGGTCTATGGGAAGGTCCCGTCTACCCGGAGACTCATGAACAGTGCTATATCTCTGCCTTCCTTTAAACACTTGAGAGTTTTAGAATGATCCTGGCTTTCCAGGTCTATGGGAAGGTCCCTTCTACCCGGAGACTCATGAACACTGGTATATCTCTGCCTTCCTTTAAACACTTGACAGTTTTGCCTTTATCACAGAAAAAAGGAAAAGAGAATGTATAAATGGTAATGACATTTTTGAGACCATGACTCGAATTCTGGTATTCCATTGGTAAGAGCTCAAGGTCACATGACCATCAGTAAGCACACAGGGCATCTGGCAAAAGAAATGGGAGTTGTATATCCAGAAGGGAATGGAGAATTCTTTAGGGAACATCTAGTTATTTACTTTACCAATGTGGTAAAAATCATTTTCATTGCCCAAGAGCCATGCATTGTCTAATTTTGTGATTTATAAAATCAAGATATTATATACTTCAGATAAATTTTGTGGCTGGGCACTGGTGGTTCATGCCTGAAATATTAGCTACTCAGTATAAGGTTTGCCAGAAAGGAAACCCTGCCACATGGTTCAGTAGAAAGGAGTTTATTGGGGGAGAAAGCAAACTGCCAGTCCATACAAGATGGAGATATGGGGGAGACAGAGGTGGAGGAAGAAGAGAGAAAAAGAGGAAAGGAAAGAAAGAAAGAGAGAAAAACAGCAAGAGAGAGTAAGAGAAAAGAGGAAAGAGAGCAGGGACCGTGTTGACCCGGATTATATAGGAAAAGGTGGGAAGTGTGACCAGGTGGATTGGATGTGACCTCAGAGAAGGAGGAGGTAACTGCCTCCAGGCGTGCCAGTTACCAAGGTAGCTCAGGTTCTTGGTGCAGACTTAAACAGGTGTGTGTGTGTGGTGGGGGGGGGGGATCTGCACGGGAGCCCTCCCAAGAGTGGAACTTACACTCGGGGGGCTGAGATCTGAGGATCATGGTTCAAACCCAGCCCAGGCAGGAAAGTTCATGAGACTCTAATCTGCAATTAACCACCAGAAAACCAGAGCTGGAGTTGTGATTCAAAGTAGTAGAGGGGCTGGGAATATGGCCTAGTGGTAGAGTGCTTGCCTCATATACCACATGAAGCCCTGGGTTCGATTCCTCAGCACCACATATATAGAAAAAGCCAGAAGTGGCGCTGTGGCTCAAGTGGCAGAGTGCTAGCCTTGAGCAAAAAGAAGCCAGGGACAGTGCTCAGGCCCTGAGTCCAAGGCCCAGGACTGGCAAAAATCAAAACAATCAAAGTAGTAGAGCACTAGCCTTGAGCTGAAGAGTCCAGGGGCAGCACGCAGGCCCAGAGTTCAAGCCCCATGACCCATAAAACAAGAAAAGATTTGTGAATATTAATGATGGATATATAAGCTATATTCTTCCTATGAATTTTGTCCAGTGTGTGTATCTGATATCTGGAGAATAAAATACTATGCTAATTTATAGCCTCATTATAAACAGACACATTCTTAATCCCCGGCAGACAACATGATGTGGTGAGCCCATTATCATTCATTAAGAGAAGAGAATGTGCTTGGCAGTCCAGAGGTCATGTCCACCAGCAATGGTGTAATATTTTCTTTTGCTCTCAATGTGTGAATTATTAAAAATAAGCTAGCTACAATGTCATCATTTTTGACTATATCAAAAATGAAGGCAGAGACAGGACTGCTTCCAATCTGTGAAGTTATTTAGCATTTAATATTCCCTTTGGGAAATGAATATGGTTTGGGGGAGATTATTTATATACCACGAGTCAAGTGTGGTTTAAATAAATGCACTATGTTTCTAGAGTTATGTGAATGAATCTTTCAATGTCAAGACCTTACTATTGAATAAAGTGATATAATCATAAATCAGCTAATGGTTAAATGGTTAGAAGAAATTATCTGATCATCTTCCTGATAGAGATGAATAAATTAGGCTCAGTTTTTCTAGTATTTATTCAAATCACAAAAACGAATTGGTAATGTATGCCAACAATTTAGCATGAATCAGTTATTTAAAATATATATTCTATGAGAGTAATTTTATTATTGGGGGAGTGAAATGTGGGCTGGTGGTTCAGACATGTATAAATAATTCATGCTTTATTTTAACCAGTAAGTAAAAAGGAATTAATGGAGTGGCAACAAAATAACTTTTACTCTTGAGCAATCCGGGTACATTCTGCATATAATTCTGGCTATGAGTCAATTTTTTCCAAGCCTTTTTAATTAACAAATTTAAAGTTAACATACTTTTGAGAATTTTGAGTTAACACCCATTTGTAATGTGAGGGAGTTTCATTGTGATATCTCCGTATAAGCACACAGTATATATGGGGAAAAATTCGAGTGTATATTGAAAAAATTTGACCCCACCACCATATTCCCATTGCTCCTTTCTCCTTCCAAGTTCATGGAAGTTCACAGCAGAGGTTAGCAGGCTACAAGGATAAAGGCAAACCAATGGTATTGCCACTCATTGGTTAATTTCTCTCTTAGATCAGTTAACTGTATTTCTGACTCTTATAAGAAAGACAGAAGAAATTCTGGAGAAAAAGAATATAAAGGTATAACTAAAGAGGTTGACACTTCCAACCCCCAAGGCCTTTTAGAATAACCTGCTACCTTTCATTTGAAATATACCAATACTCTCCACCTCCCCTCTTCTCCATTCAGTTAGGTTTCAGAGGCAATGGGTATGTTCCGTATTAAGCAAATAGAATAGGGAGTCAGAGGGACAAATGCATCCATCATTTGCAAAGAGAATACACTCTGTATACTGATATTCATTATAAAAAATGTAATAACGAGTACATTTTCCCTCAAGCCAGTGAAAAGCATATTGCCTTATAAAACTTACGTTCAATTATTTAGATTGAATGATACGAAATAGTTAATGTGACCATTTTCACTGATAAAAATGGCAGTTTCTTACGTGTTAACATTAAGATTTAGCTTTCTAATAGGTCTGTAATGTAAAGTAAGATATATTCTGCTGAAAAAAATCCTACAATAAATTTCATAGGGAAACATGTAAAGGGTATTATTTCCAAGGAACTCAAAAACTCCACAATTTGATCTCCAACATAAGGACAGAGAGTTTTAAACTCTCAAATTTTAACCAAAAAGCTGGCATTGTCAAATAATTATAATATTCATAACCACAGCAGCAATATTTTTTTAAAAGGTAGATCCAGCTGGGTGCCAGTGGCTCATAACAATAATCCTAACTATTCAGGAGGCTGAGATCAGAGGATCAAGGTTCAAAGCCAGCCCTGTCAGCAAAGTCCGTGAGACTCTTGTCTCCAATAAAGTGTTTCCCCAAAACATCCAGACATGGTGCTCTGGCTCAAGTGGTAGAGCACTAATCTTAAGCAAAAGTAGCTCAAGGACAGTACCCAGGCCCTGGAGTTCAAGTCACAGGACTGGCATGTAAAAAATATGCTAGATCCTTATTATTGCCTTCCTACAAGATAAACTGTTAGCTTATGGCACCTTTCCTTTTCCACTGTTAGAGACATCATGTGGCAATGACCTGCATGGTTGATGTGATAGTTTCAGGCCTTTTTGTATCTGGGAGAGACAAATAGCCTGCTTCAGGCAAGTGAAGAGAGTGTTGCCCTTTTTGGCTCATTTGACTAAGGAAAAAAAATCTGGTGACTTGACAAGTTTCTAGAAGTGGATGAAAATGATTTGAGTGAAGGCAGCCAGAGGCAGTTAGCAAATTCTGACCACCATCATAGTTGTCACCCACTGAAATTTAAACTCCAGTTCAAATTTATACAAGTGGATTCACTTACACAGTACAAAATTCACATGCTATTTATTAACTATCACTGGGTTCTTTCTTCTGAACCCTGCACAGTTTTAGATGGCATGACATTTTGGAAGCTATAATCCTCTTGTGACAGGTTCTAAGAGCCAGTTAAAACTTCCTTACTTTATTCTAACTCAGTATCCCCAGCTTTCATTGCAATGATGATTTTGATTCAGAAGACAACCTTTAGGAAAGGAAGGGAAAAAAAGTCAGCAAGTCTGGAGAAAGTGGGAGGAGAGAGTGGGAGGATATGGGGAGAGAGGAGGACAGCAAATTCTTCTTTATTGTTTTTTTTTAAAGAGATTATTCACTTCTAAATGAGACAGCTCAATTTAATGGCCCCAAATTTATGGGCCTAACCATTGGGGAAGATTCTGTGACTGGAGTCTTGTGGGGAAAGAAGCTACCTGGCGTCCAACTGTCATGGCCAATTGTTATTACAGGTGTGGGAACTTGTTGCTGGCAACAGGAGAAGTCCTGGGGAGGAAATTCAGACGGAGGTTGGCTCATTGATGGGTGGTCGGGAGGCAGACAAAAGCTCCGTGCCAGTAATGAGTTTAGGTAGCTCCTGGAACCAATGGTTTCTGCTCAGTAGTTTAGAAGAATCTGAAGGTCCATTATTTCTCTCTTTATAGTAATGTGTGGCCTACTTTATATAGTCATTGGCTTTATTTTTCCCAGAAGTTACGCAGAAATAAGAAAGAATCAATAGTATTTCCTCTTTCAAGGTGAATAAGATCATACTGCATTATAGTAATGAATAAGTTTCATAAATTAGTCATGGAATTTATAGAAATTAGTAAATATATTATTGGGCAGCAATTTTTCATGTGCCAGTCCTGGGATTTGAACTCAGGGCCTAAGTGCTTGTCCCTGGGTTTCTTTTGCTCAAGCTTAGTGCGCTACCACTCCACTACGACAAACCCATGTATCATATTCAAGCATGGCACACAAAATGATCACAACAGTGACATGTATGGGAGTGTAATGCTCTCATATTTGTTCTTTTGCACTCTTATATAATCCCTGGAAATATCATGAAAAATTCTGCCACACCAACTTCCAGTCTTCCCTTTCCATATGCTTTAGGCATCTGGAAGTGACACAAATTCTCATGCCAGACCAGGCTGAATTTTGCTCTGGAAATCACACCACTGTCACTGTGGGAGACAGAAAGTAGCCTTGTGCCGTCACCAGGCACACCACACAACTCATTAAGTACATCTTCCTCTTCTCCCTTCCTCGCTGGAGGTCCCATGGTGCGCTCACACCCCCATCTCCTCGGCCCCTGGGCTGCAGGGCCTTCCTTTCTTTATAACCCTCTGCATTGTGTTAACAAGCTCTGCACATGGTGCTATAAGAAGCCAGGATAAGCAGGGGTCTTGTCAAGGAAAGTCAGCCAATTAATGAGGGTTTTCCGTATGTTTTAAAGAGCTCTCAAATAGCTTTTCAATTAGTGAGAAGAACCTCAGAGCTTTTCCTAGGCCCAGAAGATGTTCGTGAGTTTCAAATTGTTTTTAGGTCTTTTGCAAAACCCTGTAATGTTTTTACAATGACTGCTAAAGTCAAACAAACCACTCCAACAAATATAAGTTAACAAAACACAATGAAGTGTGCATGGCATGAAAAATGATTAAAGTGGGCTGGGAATATGGCCTAGTGGCAAGAGCGCTTGCCTCCTACACATGAAGCTCTCGGTTCAATTCCCCAGCACCACATATACAGAAAACGGCCAGAAGCGGCGCTGTGGCTCAAGGGGCAGAGTGCTAGCCTTGAGCAAAAAGAAGCCAGGGACAGTGCTCAGGCCCTGAGTCCAAGGCCCAGGACTGGCCAAAAAAAAAAAAAAAAGAAAAGAAAAGAAAAATGATTAAAGTGCTCCCAGTCATACAGACCCCATTGATATACAGTAGGTGCGTGAAGAGTTTAGAGATTCCGGCTCTGTCACCAGTGAGCCTTGAGAAAATTGTATTGTATTGTTTTTTTTTTTTTTTTTGCTTGTTCTGGGCCTTGGACTCAGGGCCTCAGCACTGTCCCTGGCTTTTATTTGCTCAAGGCTAGTACTCTGCCACTTGAGCCACAGTGCCACTCTGGCCATTTTCTATATGTGTGGTGCTGGGGAATCGAACCCAGGGCTTCATGTATACTAGGCAAGCACTCTTGCCACTAGGCCATATTCCCAGCCCTTGTATTGTATTTGAATTGTCATTTCTTCTTCTTCGATATTTCCCTTCTTAGAAAGAAAGAGGAGCTGATGCCTAGCTGCTCACAAGGCTGAGGGCAAACAAATCCAAGAAATACTCACTTCTAAGTAAGTACCAAAAAGTTGGAAGTGTAGGTGTGGCTCAAGTGGTAGAGCACAAGCTCAGTGACAATGCTCAGGCCCTGAGTTCAAGCCCCAGGACTGGCACAGAAAGAGAAGAAGCAGGAGGAAGAAGAAGAGGAGGAAGGGGAGGGGAAGGAGAAGAAGGAGGAGGAGGAATAGAAGGGAAAAGAAGAAAGAAGAAAGGAGGAGGAGGAGGAGGAAGAGGAGGAGGGGGAGGAGGAGGAGGGGGAGGAGGAGGGGGAGGAGGAGGAGGAGGAAGAGGAGGAGGAGGAGGAGGAGAAGGAGAAGGGGAAGAGGAAGAGGAAGAGGAAGAGGAAGAAGAAGAAGAAGAAGAAGAAGAAGAAGAAGAAGAAGAAGAAGAAGAAGAAGAAGAAGAAGAAGAAGAAGAAGAAGAAGAAGAAGAAGAAGAAGAAGAAACAATAACAACTGGCTGGGAGGAAAGCCTCCATTTGTCAGGAACCCAGGCAATCAGAAACTTTGATTACCATACCACCACCTCAGGCCCCTGGAGCAGCTTATGTTCCTGGAGGCACAGCCAAAAGCCAAATCCTGGATTAAGCCGAACGGGAGAGAACATGGAAGGCCTTTCCTCCCAGAAAGCCCCCTCCCTAGTTTTGTGGCTAAAGAGTCTGGAAGCCTATATATCTCACAGTGCCTTTGTGATCAAATCAACATTTCCTCTTAAAGGAATACCATAGATTCATTTTTGGCAGTTGCTGATCTTATGTAGAAACAGTACAGCCTCAACATTTTTGTGTGAGCTCTATTTCTGTTCATTAGATCTAGAACATTCTAGCAGGATCTTGTTTCAATCGCATTAATGACATTGCTGATTTAACTGTGGCTCATGCTTATAGCTAGAATGGATAAAAGTAAGTAACATGTAATATGCCAAGAGTCTCGTTTGATAATACTCCAAACATAATGAAAAAGGAATGAAAATGAAGCAATGTCTGGTTGAGCTTGAGAATATTTTATATCCAAGAAGCCTGCCAAAACGTTAACATAAGGGAACAATATTATCAGACAAAAGGAAAATAAAATAATGACTCAAGCAATTAGTTGAAAATACGTACAATGTCAAACTTTAAAAAAACTGTACCACTAACACATGACACTTTTAAGAACATGGTTATTGTTCTAATTTCATTCGGCTCAAGACATATAATTCTCTTTCGTATACTGTACATATTGCCATTTTTGAAGAAATGATTTGATTGTAATGGATTAGAAAGCTGGGCTTTTCTTAAAATGAAGTTAAGTGTTGAGGGGTTTTCTTGCAAAATGTAGGGTATTTTCTATGTAAATGTGTACATATGAGTAGATATGGATATCTAGTTAGAAGAGCCTGTACAGTGTGAATTAAAGAGTTAATTCAATACTATATTTACAGAGATGAATAATAACAGATATAAAAGATTTTGTGTTTTAAATGCAGATACATTAATATAAGATCTGATAATGTGTTTCTGCTAATACTTTCACAACAGTCACCAACCAAAATGTATTCTCTGATGTCATTCTGTGTACAAAACAGAAAATCCAATTTCTTCTTATTCAAAGCATAAACTGGAATTTAATGATCATGAAGACAAAAAGAAGCCTTATCAAACAATGCTAGAAAATCTAAGAATTGTTTACTGGGACAAAGGGATTAAGTCCAAACTTTTATCTTTCTGGAAAGGCAAAAAGATATACTGAATAAAGAAGAATATTTTCTGTTGGGTGCTGGTAGCTCACACCTGTAATCCTAGCTACTCAGGAAGTTGAAATCTGAGGATTGGGGTTTGAAATCAGGGCAGGAAATTCTGGGAGACTCTTATCTCCAAGGAGCCACCAGAAAAGTGGAAGTGGCGCTGTGGCTCAAAGTGGCAAAGTGTTAGCCTTGAGCGAAAAAGCTCAGGGACAGTGCCCAGGCCCCGAGTTCAAGTCTCAAGACTGACAAGAAGAAAAAGAAAGAATACTTTCTTCTACAGGGTACAGGCTTGCTATAGAAATATCTCCAAATTGCCACCCACATAGTTCTTTGGCCAGCTCCTTATACTTTTGAGTAAATATATGGTTAAGCAAACCATTTTGGTACTCTATGCCAAGTACAATGTTCAAAGTAAGCATAGAGATGGGCGAAAATCATATAAGAGATACTTTTGCTTATCCAGACACAGGAAGCCAGAAGCATAAATTTCTTTGAAGCTCCTAGTTCTAACATTTTCTTTCGCCATGTCAACAGTTCCGCCCTATTACCTTACCCTAGCAGTGTGCATGCGGCTGTAGAAATGTGTGGCAAATTATTGGATTTGGGTTTCCAAAAACACCCCAGGGATGTATTATATACTTTGCATATTTAGCAATTCTGGCCACTTATTTATTGTGAATCAACTAGCTACGATCCATCTTTTAGATAGTCCCCAAGGACACAGATGATGATTTCAGCAGGAGAAAAGAAAATCAAAGACAGCCAGAAATTAGTCAATCATTTTCCCTAACCAAAGTAGCTATGAAAGCAGCAAAAATATCTTCCAGTTTGTGAAATATCCTGTCATTTCATTCTCCAGGTTAATGAATATCAGCTCTTAAGGGGAAAATCACATTTAGCTTGTTACACTAAGTTTATGTGTGGATGGACGTACTTCAGCAGAGAAGCAATCTCTGAGATGAATGGAGAAATAGCTCCGAAAATGGGTAAGAAGAAAAAGGAGGTGAGACAGAAACCTATTCCAAATCATTCTTGGCATTCCATGTTTCAGGCAGAGTCCCCCATAGCGAAGATTGACACTAGGATCCCTTTTTAGAACTGAAGCAACTGCTGCTTCTGAGGATTAGAACTGTCTCTTTGTGACTAGATTTATTATATCATTATTAGTAGTAGTTTTTATTAGAGAGATTTTGCAACCCGTACTGAAGATCTCAACAAAACAACCGGTACTGAAGATCTAAACAAAACGGTAGATGTGGTTGCTGAAGTTCCAAGTACCGCCAGTACTGATGGAGGGCTAAGAGTGCCCTCTGGTGGGAAGAATCAGTAATGCTGCCCAGTAAGTTTTCTGAATCTCAAGTAATGAGGTGGAAGGGCGGGAAGGGGGCCTTAAGGATGTTTCTGGGGGGAAAAATGTCTCAACAAGTGCTCTGCAAAAAGTAGTTGCAAAACCCCAAGCCACAAGAAATTAGCTTGATTCTGAGTTGACAGTGGAATCTGAAACCAGCTGTATTTCCTCTTAAAATGTGAGGGCTGTAAAGCCTTCATCAAACCTGGAGACAATTATTTTCTCACTATCCGGACAAGACCACATTTCCAGTGGCTGAGGTTTTTTTCAGGGAAGCATTTGCTCCTTCCCTTTCCTTTGGTAAAGCTCTTCTCTCACTGATTTGCATACACAAGCCCCACTCAAGAAAGGACGTTGCTAGAGAGCTGAGCCCCCCCCCATGCCACACTGCTTTATGATTTTAAAATTGTAAAAAAGAGTATGTCCCAAGAAAGCACACAGCACACTGACATTCCCAGCCTCCTTTGAAATACACAGTATGGTCAACATTTAATTTAAAATAGTGGTTTGAGAAAAATCAGGAGAAATATATATTAGAGGTGTCATTCCTTTACCTCTTTGCCACAGTTCTGGATCTACAGCTGCAATATTTAAACTACCCATAACTTAAAGTGGCTGAAAATAACAGAGGGCCAGTAAAAAGGAGTTACAGGCATGCAGTTCATGCTGATCAGACGTCCAGCCAAAATCACACTGTTGGCTGAACTATCTTCAATGGCGTGTACTTAGTAAATATTAAAGAACTGTCTATTTCAATGAAAGGGATTAGTAATATGGGACAAGATATAATTGCTCCAAAGAATAAAAAATATTGCCAGGCCTCTCCTGTAATCCTAGCTACTCAGGATGTTAAGATTTGAGGATCGTGGTTCCAAGTCAGCCTGGGCAGGAAAGTCCTTGAGACTTTTATCTCTGGTTAGCCACCCAAAAGCTCAGGCCCTGATGTCAAGCCTCTGTACACACACGTACACACACACATACACACACATGTTGGCTCCTGCTTATCATGTTTTTTTTTCTGTTTTGTTACTATTTTCACACTCAAACTACAATTGCACACTCAAAGACCATGGCTTTGGTTGGTTAAGTAAATCATTGATGAATTAACATTCATTCATTCATTCATTTATTCATATGTGAGGGTAGCTTCATTAGGTGTGAGATCTGTAAAGTTGCACAGTGCCCCATGAAGGGCTTTGAGCTTAGTTTAAGGTGAAGCTATCACCATCTTGAAAATATTATTAATTTCTAAACAAAGGAAGCTACATTTTGATTTTTCACTAGGTTCTGTACATTAAGTGCTCATTTTTTACATCTTCCTATCCAGCATATTGCTTTTGAGCACTGAGTGAGATGTTGGGATCTCCAGGGAAGACAGTGATGTCTAAAGTCTTATACTCATATTGGAGGAGATTACAGTATAAGAAAGGAGATAAGACACGTTTACAACTGACCAGAAAGGGCAGCTGAATAATTCAATAAGAGGCCAGGATACTCTAGTTCAGAAGATGAGAGCAAGAGCTTTTCCTGCTGGGAACCCCCCTAAATGCCTCATAAATGGAGTGTTACTTGAGCTGAGACTTTCAGGAAGAATTCTTTAGTACATGTTGCTCTGTAGGAAAATAGAAAAACAAGGAAAATACACAGATGAGCTTTTCTTTTTGCCATCTGTTTCACCCTGTGGTTGGACTGTTTTTCTTAGTCACCTCAGTTGCTTTTGAAGATTTCTTTGTATGATTCCAAAGCTCTTTTAGTCTTAAAAAGGTCTTTCATGGGGAAAATCATTTAATTTTTTGAAAATTGATTTGTATACTACATGCCTGCAATGTTTTAGATCATCAAGCAAGAGGGATAATTTCCCCAAATCAGCAGACAGGTTCAATTTGTGAGCTTCTCTGTAAGCTTTATTCAAGATGCCATTTGAAGCCAGTGGGCTATTCATTTTGTAAGGCAGTTGATCTATTATGTTATAGTCTCACACTGATTAGACAATGGCTGTGAACCTATAGCATTGTATAAGCGAGGCAGGGCACATTTCCTTGGCAAAGTGGGTCAGTCACATCATCTGAAGATAGAAAAGAAAGAAAGAGAGAAAGAAAGAAAGAAAGAAAAGAAAGAAAGAAAGGAAGGAAGGAAGGAAGGAAGAAGAGAAGAGAAGAGAAGAGAAGAGAAGAGAAGAGAAGAGAAGAGAAGAGGAGAAGGAAAGCAAGCAAGCAGCATTTCCCCCCAAGGACGCTGTCACCGAGACCCTGAGGGTGGCAAAGCACTATGTAGAAAACCACCTGTGTCAGCTTTAGGACTGTAAAGAAAGCCAGTGATTAAAATGAGGCTCTCTTCAGTCAAAAGCTCTCTGGTTCTTTGTACCCAGAGGTCAAGATCTCATCTCTTCAGTTCCACAAGCGCTTAGCCAGCAAACATTCCTCAGTAGAGAATAAGTATTAAGGAAAACAAAGAGAATACCATAGTATTTTCTATGGCCTGATGGAAAAATTAGAAAAGTGTTCTACCGATAAAGGGAAAAAGCTGAATGTATACAATTTTTACAAATGAATTTTTAACTGACATTGGCTATGAATTAATATTCCTTAACATAAGAATCTTTGACTTAATATTCCTTAACATAAGAATACATTTTTGATTTAATATTCCTTAATGTAAGAATGAATTTTAACTAGGGAAGGGAAGGGAATATCAAAATGGAGAGACAAAGGATAAAAGACAAACCAATGCAGCAGCAATACTTACAAAACTATATGTTTTAAAACAACTGTACAATTCATGGGGGGGAGAGGGAAATGGGGAGGGAGGAAGGCAGGGGGGGATGAGGGAGGAGGTAACAAGTTGGATATGTACTCACTGCCTTACATATGAAACTGTAACTCCTTTGTACATCACTTTGACAATAAAGAAACAAACTTAAAAAAGAATGAATTTTTAAAGTTTTGTACATTAGCAAACATAAGCATGTGTCCTTCTTAGATTAATGTGCTCAGAAAAAGAATTGATACACAACAGAAACAGTATGGTCAATGAACTTTGCAGATGACTCAAACATATTTTCCTCCTTACAACATCATATGGTTACTCTTAGTATACTCTACATTTCTACAATTTCTCACTCCTAAAGCAATAACACAGAAATTTTAAAAGAATCCACATTTTTTTTGTGTCCCAGTCCTGGTGCTTTCTCTGAGTTTTCTTTGTGTTCAAGGCTAGAGCTCTACCACCTGAACCACAGCTTCACTTCCAGTTTTTAGTTTAATGGAGATCAGAGTCTCACGGACTTTGCTGCCCAGGCTGGCTTTGA
Source organism: Perognathus longimembris pacificus (assembly GCF_023159225.1). Classification (NCBI taxonomy): domain Eukaryota; kingdom Metazoa; phylum Chordata; class Mammalia; order Rodentia; family Heteromyidae; genus Perognathus; species Perognathus longimembris. The sequence continues at coordinate 108,718,219 of NC_063188.1, read as the reverse complement.
ACAGCCATCCTTGGATCTCAGGCTCCTGAGTAGCTAGGATTATAGGCATGAGCCATCAGTGCCTAGCACGTTTTGGGTTTTTGTTTGTTTATTTGTTTTGTTTTGTTTTTGGCCAGTTCTGGGGTTTGCACTCTGGGCCTGGTGCCGTCCCTGAGGTTTTGTGCTCAAGGCTAGCACATCACCACTTAGCCACAGCCCTACTTCTAGCATTTTTTATTGTTGTTGCTCTTGTTACTTGGAGATAAAAGTCTCATGGACTTTCCTGCCCAGGTTGGCTTTGAGACTTGATCCTCAGATCTCAGCCTCCTGAGTAGATGGGATTACAGGTGTGAGCCACTGGCTTCTGGATTAAAGCACATGTTTTAAATGTGACACAATCCAAGCAGAAACAGGACACATTTCTAACATTATATGCTTTATAACTCTGGGTATGATGGAAAGTTAAGGAGTTTGAGTTGCTCAGTTTGCAGTATAAAATTGAGTTGAGAGTTTCTTTCTCTGAGAGAAAGGGAGACCAGAATAATAGGTACAGCTGACTAAAACTTATAGCCAGGCCTAGTTGAATGAAACCTCTGTGTGGCAGGATTTATGAGAGAAGAATAAAGTTGAGTAATCAGTAGTTGGCTTCAGGGAAAGATGCATAACAGAACCAGATCCAAGAACAGCAAGGGCTGACTTTTGCCCTCCTTCCCCATCTTAAGAACAGTGGCAGCATCACATGATTCTCAGATGAGGATTCCGGGCCTCATAACCACCATACTTCGGCACGCTGGCAACTTGCTGACCCACATTCTTTGGTGGCCAAACTGTGGTTAGTGTGGGCCAGGGAGCCAGGAACTGCTGACGAATCCTTTTCTGCAGCTTGTGGCCTCACAGGAGCCAATGGGCAAAACTTGGATTCTTTTTCCTCTTGGCAAAACTTGGATTCCTTTTGCCCAGAACACATGATGAAGTGATACTGGGAAGGGCTACAAGTCTCCAATGGTACCAGGCTACTTCTTAATCCCAATGGAATGCTCAGCAGAGCTGAAGGAAAACCATGTCTGCAGTCACATTTCCATTTCCCCAGTGCCTCTGTGGCATGCACAATGAAGACTCCCACTGACTGAGCCTTCCATGTTATCCTTACTGCTTCTCAACTCTGCTTGCTTCTCAGGACAGTAGCTAGTCTATAACCCATACTCAATAAATGAACATTTGTTGACTTAAGGACAGAAATAAAGAAAAGAAAATTTGTCTTAACTGCCAAATGAGAGGCTACTTTGCAATTTCTCTCCCAAGACTCCAGAGAGTATTGTTTTCCTAATTATCTAAAACAGTGGTTCTCAAAATGGACCTTGGATAAGGAGCAGCCGAAGGCAATGGACATGGGCTGGGATTGTGGCCTAGTGGTAGAGTGCTTGCCTTGCATACATGAAGCCCTGGGTTCGATTCCGCAATACCACATATATAGAAAATGGCCAGAAATGGCGCTGTGGCTCAAGTGGTAGAGTGCTAGCCTTGAGCAAAAAAAGAAGCCAGGGACAGTGCTCAGTCCCTGAGTTCAAGGCCCAGGAATGCCCCCCCCCCCCAAAAAAAAAGGCAATGGACAGAATGGAGACTCTCAGACTCCAGTCAAGTTCTAGTGAATCAGAGCCCTGGGACTGGCCCAGCCAGCACTGTTTAAACAAGGCTTCGCATGATGCTCTTATCCACACTCATTGGGAACCACGGATCTAAAGAATCTTTCTGAGCTGTGTGCTGGTAGTCTAAGCCTAGAATCCTAGCTGCTAAGGAGGCTGAAATCTGAGGATAGCAGTTTAAACCAGCCTGGTTAGTAAAGTCCATGAGACTTTTACCTCCAATTAGCCACCAAAAAGCTGGAAGTAGAGTTGTGGCTCAAGTGGTAGAGTGCTAGCCTTGAGCACCAAAGCTCAAGGACAGTGCTGAGTCCTCAAGTTCAAGCCCCAGGATTGGCACACACAAGAATCTTCTTGGGGGGCTGGGAATATGGCCTAGTGGCAAGAGTGCTCGCCTCGTATACATGAAGCCCTGGGTTTGATTCCCCAGCACCACATATACAAAAAGGCCAGAAGTGGTGCAGTGGCTCAAAGTGGCAGAGTGCTAGCCCTGAGTAAAAAGAAGCCAGGGACAGTGCTCAGGCCCGGAGTTCAGTCCCCAGGACTCGCAAAAAGAAAAAAAAAAAAAAAGAATCTTCTTGGAGGTGACTTCTAGAACAACAAGTAGCGTTGGCCTCCTCTGGGAAATATGTGGCTTTTCATGTGTAGCCAGAAACACTACAACTTTTTACTTTGCCTATCAATGTATATCACCCTAGGGGTGTGTGTGTGTGTGTGTGTGTGTGTGTGTGTGTGTGTGTGTGTGTGTGTGTGTACACAGTACTGGGGCTTGAATGTGGGCTTGGATGTTGTCCCTTAGCTTTCATACTCAAGGCTGGTACTCTGCCACTTGAGCCATACCTCTGCTTCTGGCTCTTCGCTGGTTAGTTGGAGATAAGAATCTCTGCGATTTTTGTCTGTCCGGGGTGGCTTTACATCACAGTCCTGAGTGGTTAAGATTACAGGCCTGAGCCACTGGCACTTGCAGGTACCATTCTAGTTTTCAAACTTGAAATGCAGAAGGTTTCCTAACATGCCGAAGCACAAAATACAATTTATCTGAGCGAACCATGGCTGTGCATTCGCCACACATTGTACCTTGTTTCTATACAAAAGCAGTGTCTATTGTGGCCTAGAAATAAACTTTTCATAATTCATTGGCTCAAAGAATTTTAGAGTTAGGATGGATCTTTAAAAATCATTACCCTTTTTGTGTAAAAAAAATCTTAGGAAGAAATTCAAATTACAAGACAAAGAGATCTTCAGGAATTAAAGTAAGAGAAAGTAGCTAGCTGTTGAGCAATGAACTTCTTTACTGGAATCCGAAAGCAGAGATCACATCTTGTACATCCCTTCTCTTTCCTCTCCCTTCTACAACAAAGATTTGGAGCAGTGTTGGCAGAGTTCAATAAATGTTTCTTGAAAAATAATGTGAAATTAAATTGCTCCTACAGAAGGGGAAAAAAGGGCATTTTCTTCCAATCTGCCAGAAGGGATGAACGAAAATGAAAAATTAGCTTTGATTCAATAGTAGGCTGCTTCTTTTAAGGTACTACTCTAGTACCATAGTAGTCTATGATCGTATAAAATGGATTCTATTAACAAGAGGCCCAGGACAACGAATGGAGATTATCGAGACTGAAATCTGTTGGAAAGACTCTTTCGGGATGTTTGTATAACACATGCTCATTACTACGTCTGGCCCAAGTCAATTTTATTTAGCACCATAAAACAGACTTAGCTTATGATATTTTAAGCATCTTATACAAAGCAAGATTTATGCTATTGGGCGTGACTTTGGGCCCTCCACTGCACCCGGTTTTCCACAGGTCTGGAGAGGCAAGAGACTGTTTCCTTTATGCATTGCAAGTGCAAAGTGGGAAGCCCCCTCCTTCTCCCTTCTAACATCACCAGGAATGAATAGGCAGCGTGTTTCCCATAATTCAGCAATAACTGGGCTATTATTCTTTAATGCTTCAGTTTATTAATGTAACCACTGTGTCATTCCTACCATGCCCATGTAATTAAATTACCCCACAGACATTTGATATGGAGCTCTCAATCCCCACAAAAGCCCATGATTTCTATGCCCCTTTGTGAGTCCCTAATGAATGGGTGGCACAGACACTTCTGTCATCCGCGTTCACTCACTGTCCTCTCCTGACTGCTTTCCTGTGTCCTAGCGGCTTGCTCCTGCAGACAAACTGGGAACCGCTTGAAAGGGCAGGGTCACATTTCTAAGAGCAGCAAGCTTCCAGGCATGCTATCACCTTCCTCGCTCTTTGTCCCATTAAACCAGAGGCTGCCCAAATTAAAATTCCCAAAGCATGTCTGCTCCAGTAGATCAACCGTGCATTCTTAAACCTTGGCAACTGAATGCTAATCCTTACTTAAATCATGAGTATGAAGGGAAACTAAACGGAGGGAAAAAGCTTGAAAAAGTAAAGCAATGATTGTGTCTATTTAGATAGATGCCATTCTCCAACTCTCTGCAAAGGGAAATGTGTTTCTCTTGTTTTGTCCATTGAACATTTTAATATGTGAACTTTGAATTTATAAATGAACCTATAAAAATGAAACCTCATCCAGATGTTATTGCAATCTAGCTTGGAGAAAAGTATCTGGGATTATCGATAAAATAATGTGCTCCTCTAAATCACTCCAATGCTCATGTCAAGTGGTCAATTTCAAAACTCAAACTTGTCTAAATGTTGTTGGATTTGTATATGAACACTTTAATATGATCAAAATAAATATTACAATAGGACCTCCTTCATTTGTAGACAGGGAATTTAGAGACTACATGTTTCTAAGGATGAAACATAGTCAGATTTTTCCATTTAACATAGTTATCCTCATATATATTTTACACCAAGGTAGACAGAACATAGATTTGAATATAAATATTGACACCTAATATTTGAGTGACTAAATAACATGATCTATAAACAGCAAGAACAAAATGAGGACATGGAAATGTATGCAAATAACAATTGAGATTTAACCGTAAAACAATATTGCTTTGCTTTCATAAGAAAATCAAACAAAAGCAACTAATGCTCAGATCAAAGACTGGAAATGTTTACAAATAGCTATTCTTTTTGATCAGACTTTTGAGAGAAAAAAAGTCACACCACATTGTGAGTCTAGATAAATTGATAAATTTAAGTCTGGTTGAGGTCAGAATAACAATTAGTCTACTATTATTACTGTCCTTGAATAGTAAAACTCATTATATATGATTAACTTAACTTGAATTTATATAATAACTTAGCCATACAACAGTACAGGAAGAGTATTGCACTTAAATCTTGAAAATATTTAAAATACAAATAAAATGTATACTTACTCATAACTATTATTGTCCCCAAACAAAGCAATATCAAGGAAAAAACATTTAAAACATAGCTGATTTAAAAAAACAAAACAAAACACCAAGTAGGGACAGCTGGGTGCTGGTGGCTCACACCTGTAATCCTAGCTAGTCAGGAGGCTGAGGTCTGAGGGTTGCAGTTCAAAGCCAGCCTAGGCAGGAACGTCCATGAGGCTATTATCTCCATGAACCACCAGAAAATTCAAAGTGGTGCTGTGACTCAAAAGAGCTCAGGGACAGTGCCCAGGCCCTGAGTTCAAGCCCCATACCAACAACAACAACAAAAACCCAACAGAAGGAAGGTAGTAGATCATATCCATATGCAATGCCAGCAATTGCATTAAATATAAAAAGCCCAAGTACTCTAAACTGGAGGCAGAGAGTGGCAGACTAGATAAAAATCTAAACAAAATCTAATTAAGGGCTTGAAGCATGGTTCAAGTGGTATATACAGAGCTTGCCTAACAGACCCAAGACCAAGAGTTCAAACCAAAGTATTGAAATGAAAACTCAAACCTTAATTATATGTTGTATACAAGTGATTACTCTATTTATTTTTGGCTTATATCAATCTTGTGGGGGGAGAGGATTTCCTTGTTACACCTTCACACATGTTAACAATTTCACCCTGTCTCTCATGCTCCCTGCACCCTTCTACTAACAAATAGTGTCCCCAACATATTTCCTTGTTCTGTACTCATAGTTGTTAATTTTAACAGTATTCAATCTTTTTTTATTTTCCTCCTTGGCATCCCCCTCCATTTATATTAATCTCCACCTGCCCACAGAGTCTATTTAAGACATGAACTTTTAAGTAGGATGGAAAAAAAGACCACAGGTTAAATGTGAGAAGATAGAAAAAGATATATCATGTTAATATTCCACACAAGAACAACTGGCAAGGCTACTAATGTCAGATAAGGTAGTCAATGACTATTTCCAGAGACATGTAGAACGTTCTCATAATTACAAAAGAAGAAATAATTAAGAAGATAGAATAGTATTACTCAATGTGTGGGTAGCTAGTAGTCAAAAGAAATGAAGACAAAATTAAAGAAGAAAATGACAAATCCCACGATAGTAATTGCAGATTTTCATATGTCTCTTTTTTTTTTAACTTGACCACACACAGTATTATGATGCTATTTATTTTCGTCTTATTTTTGGTTTATGTAGTATTGAGGAGTCAAACCTTGGACCGCATGCTAGGCTAGCATCCTACCACTAAGCAACATTCCCAGCCCTCATACCTTTTTTTAAGTAACAGACAAAGCAAGTAGATTAAGAAATAGGCATATTTAAAGTTCCAAATATTTGAAAAATAAAATAACACACTCCAAACTAATTAATGAGTAAAAGAAGAAATCACAAGATAAACTAGAAAATTTCAGCTGAGTGGAAAATGAAAGCTCAACATTTCAAAATTCATAAAAGCTTAGCACTGAAGGAAAAGAAATATAAATCATTTCTATCAGAAACAGAAGAGTAAGATATTCTAAGATATTTTATGGGCATTAAAGAAATAATAAAATAAATTTAGTTGCCAGTGATTTTGACAACTTTGTTGGAAGAGATAAATTTGTAGACAAACACATATTAATGAAATAGATGGATAAGATACAAAGTCACATTGGTCTTACATTTATTAAATAAATTGAATTGAACTGAAAATTCTTACCTTAAAAAAAGCATAGGCTTAGTGGGTTTTACTAGCAACTGTTACCATACATAGAAAGAGAAAAGAAACAGTGCCAATTTGATATAAACTCCTTCTAAAATGGAGGTGGTAAAGATGATTGAATGGGGAAAGAAATAGTCTTTTCAACAAATAGTGTTAGAGTAAGTGGGTAATCACATGAGAAAAAATGACCCTTGACTTGTGTTTCACACTAAACAGTTATTAATCTGAGTAATCTGAGACAGACTATTATGAAGGCTTTAGAAAAACTCATAGGCGACATCATATAACTCTATGGCAGGCAACATTTTCAAAAGAGAATGTACAGTAGTAAATATAAAAATTATACTCCATATAAATTTAAAAGTTCTCATCAAAAATGAAAGGGCAAGATATCAATCTGGAAGAATATGGGAAAAACTCTTTCATACACATCTGATATAGGACTTGGATTTAAAAAACACAGAGTACTCCTAAAATTCAATAATAAAAACAACCTAATAAAAGTAGCAAGATGTGTGAAAAGTTTTGCATATAAATTACCAATTTGCAGAGAAAAATGTTTTCACCATCATTCCCCATGAGGGAAATTAAAACCACAAAAACAGCATTCTATATTCACTGGAATAGCAAATAAAAGGGCTGATATCACCAGATGTTGGTGAGGATGTGAAGTTACCATAATAATTCTCACACATTGCCGATGAGAGTGTCAAATGGTACAGGTACTCTGAAAACCTGTTTTGTAATTTTTTTTGGTTGGGTGTGGGTATTGAACTCAGGGCCTGGGTGCTGTCCCTGAGCTCTTCCCTCAAGGCCAGTGCTCTACCACTTTGAGCCACAACTCTACTTCTGGTTTTCTGGTGATTAATTGGAGACAAGAGCCTCAGGGACTTTCCTGCCCAGTCTGGCTTTGAGCTGCAATCCTCAGATCTCAGCCCCATGTGTGGTTAGGAGTACAGGTGTGAGCCACTGGCTACTGGTGCTGTTTTGTAATTTCTGATGTTTATATATACCTATTCTGTGACCTACAAATTCGACTCTGGGTTATTTACTCAAAGGAAATAACAGGTATCCTCACCAAGATACATACATACACACACACGCACACACACACACACACACACACACACACACATATATAACATGTAATATATATCATATGTAATATAGGAATATAATATATAATACATATATAATATATATGTTCTTTAAAACTCTTCAACTGAGCACTGGTGGCTCATGTTTGTAATCCTACCTGTCAGGAGGCTGAGCTCTGAGGATCAAAGCTCAAAGCCAGCTTGGGCAAGAAAGTCTTTAAGATTCTTACCTTAATTTAACCACTAAAAAAGTATAGCTGCAGTGGCTCAAGAGGTAGAGAGCCAACCATGAACAAAATTGTTTAGGGACAGTATCCAGGCCCTAAGTTCAAGCCCCAAGACACTCTCTCTCTCTCTCTCTCTCTCTCTCTCTCTCTCTCTCTCTCTCTCTCTGTCTCTCTCTCTGTCTCTCTCTCTCTCTTTCTCTCTCTCTCTCTCTCTCTCTCTCACACACACACATACTCTCACACCTCCTTCAACTGTGAGTTTGGGATCTGTGAAATTAACTTTAAAAAAAATCAGTTTTACCACAATTAACAAGTTTTGGCTATTCCTAGACCCTTTGAGGAATGACTGTGGCCATATCTTTTATTTTTGATATGTCAGTCACTATCTGCTTATTGGAAATTCAACACAGAAAAAGCTGAGATCAACTGTTAATAAAAGCCAGTTTTTTTCTAATAATGTTGCTCCTCCACTCCCCAGTCTCGACAAATCTATCAAATATAATAGGCTTTATGTACATGAGTAAAAACAGATGAAGGGAATTTGATGAGACTGGTTTGGGGATGGAAAGGAAAAGGCAGAGAGTGATGGGTAGGGGGAGGAATGACTCTGATCAAGATGCATCTACATATAAGGGGCATGTTTGTACAACTAATGGATGCTAATTAAAAGAAAAAAACAGGGACTTTGAAACACAAACACACTACACACGTTCTGTTTGCATTATGTGTCTTTGTTCCTGTACTAAAAGAAAATCTACTCTCTGTTCCCTAGGAGTAAGCTTAGGGAATTTTCGTTGAATTTTATGTAAAGGTACATATAAGTTTGAACTCTCTCTCTCTCTCTCTCTCTCTCTCTCTCTCTCTCTCTCTCTCTCTCTTTAAGTCGTAGCTTGAACTCTGGGCCTGGGCACTGTCCCTGAGCTCTTCAGCTCAAGGACAGCACTCCTTCTGGTGGTTAATTGGAAATGAGTCTCAGGGATTTTTCTTGCCAGGGCTGGCTTTGAACTGTGATCCTCAGATCTCAGCCTTTTGAATAGCAAGGATTACAGATGTGAGCCACCTGGCCTGGACTTCTCTTTAAGCCTCTTAGTTTTGAAAATTTAAACTATTCTGCTTTTAAAGACAAGGAATTCCTGCACATAATTCATTACATATTTATTATTGTTATTATTATTATTTGTCAGTTGTGGGGCTTGAACTCAGGGCCTGGGAGTTGTCCCTGGGCTTTTTTTTTTGGTTCAAGGATAGTGTTCTACCACTTTGAGCTGTAGCTCCTCTTCTGATTTTCTGGTGGTTAGATGGAGATAAGTCTCACAGACTTTCCTGTCTGGACTGGCTTTGAACCGTGATCCTCAGATCTTAGCCTCTTGAGTAGTGAGGATTACAGGTGTGAGCCACCAGCACCTGGCTTATTTGTGGTTTTTGAAGTATCTTGCCATTGTGTGTTAAATTACAATATCCTCTATTTTTTCCCCACAAACGATTGTAAATTAATTAAAATCAATTGTCAAAAGGTGAATTTTGATGTTCTTCCTGCAAAATCATTGTCTTTGATTAGTATTCTCACACTTGATGAGAACACATTTAGGGGGTAGATGATGGGAGGGTCTGCTTGTAAAACACCACTTTGGAATGTCTGGGTTTTGAAGACTTATTTGCAAAAGCGGAAAAATACATTTTGCCAGTGATGTTCCTTAGCCCTGTTTTTCTTCTTCAAGACTGCAACTCGCCCTTCCCCCCAAGGAGAACCAAACATATGGTTTCTTCCATGTGTTCGGGATTGACAACAAAGGGACATGTTGTTCTCAAGGTCACGAGGCTGTCTTTGGCCCTGGGATTCATAGCCAACAGTGGAAAGGACACGCTGACATGTGGACATGGTATACTTATGAAAAGACTACATACCTCTCCATTCTGAGGTTTGTGGGATGTTTCTCTTTTCTTTTCTTTCTTTCTTTCCTTTCCTTTTTCTTTCTTTCTTTTCTTTTCTTTCTATTTGTTATTACTTTTGACAAACTGACCTTCCTTGATAGAGACTGAAGGACTTTTTGAGTTATGGCTCATTTCCTTTCTCTTTTACTTGTAGCAGTTACTTAAGATATCCTTTTAAATAAAAGTGCTTAAATTTAAACTTAAAGGCAAAACATACTGCCTTCAAATAAAATCAGAAACTTCCAATTTCCTTCTCCCTTAATACTACTCGTATTAATAAACACTTTCTTTATATAATCAGTTCTTCAAGTAGTATGATGAGCTCCAAAGGATTTTTTTATGTGTAAGGGTACAATATTGATTCACATTGGGTTACTGTTTATATATATGAAAGTATTTGGGGAGCACATACATTTATATAGCTATTGTATTTATATGTGTATGTATTCCTCCACAAACACACATGTACATTTCTGTTTCAAAATACTCTCCAATTCCCCTCTGGATTTGGGGAATAAGGAGTGCTAGAATATTGTTTTTCATTCTCAACAAAGGAGTTGGAAAGAGCTAATGAAAACCTTACTTTTATCCCTTCAGAATTTTGCTTAGGAACAAACATAAGCTCCAAGGATAAGAGTGATTGACGGGCTTTCTCAGAATTCTTGCAAAACTGGTTTCTGCAGAGCCAAGCAAAATGCAGCATACATACACACCAGGCCTCTGGTACACAAGGCCCTTGATACTTAAGGGATTCATTCACTCAACATTCAGTGTTCTTTTGTACCCTTCAATCTCCTGTGCTCTGGGTAGAACTTGCTGCCCCATTAGGCAGGTTTGGAGTGTATCCTTGAGCCAATGTGCCACTGTGGCTAACAGCAGAGCCTGGAAGGGCAAACTACCACTACCTCTGTAGTGTAACACCTATGGAGACGCGGGAGACAGATGGGAAGAGAGGAAGACAAGATGAATGTGGAAGGGATGGAGAAGGGACCAAGAAAGAAGAGGGGAAGAAGAAAAGAATTTGAAGGAAAAGGAGAAAGGAGTAATGGAGGAATAGAGTGGAAGAAAGGTGTTCAGGATGGGCAGAGGAGAATGAATACCGAAGAGAGAAAGGAAGATAAGTCACACAACAGGAAATGCTACATTAAAGCCAGGGAGGGCTCCTGAAGACACAGAAGTTATAACCTGAACAAGAACCATCCACAGCAGCTCTTAATCTGTCTCCTAAGGTCATAGGTGAGCTTTACTTGTGGTAGGCCTCTCACTGGTGAGCAGAGGAGGACCTGCCTAGGAAAGAGTAAGACCCAGGCAGAGAAGCCAAAGATTGGGGCTCCAGTATCAGGACTCTTCTTCTAGGTCCCTCCAGGCAGTCATTGAGCATCTTGGGTACAATGATTAGACATAGCATACACTCATATGGGGGTCCTAGTTCAATATGAATTTCAAGCAAACCATGAAGAAAGCTTAAGCAGAAGAAATAACAGGAAATACCTTAATTTTTTCCATCCTTGCTTCCTTGCTTTCTCCCTCCCTCCCTCCCTCCCTCCCTCCCTCTCTCCCCCCTCTTTCTCTTTGTTGGTCATGGGGCTTAAACTCAGGGCCTGAGCTTTTTTGCCTAAAGCTAGTGCTCTTCCACATTGAGCCACAGCACCACTTCTGGTTTTCTGGTGGTTAATTGGATATTAATCTCATAGAGTTTCCTGCCCAGGCTGGCTTTGAACCATGATCCTCAAATCCAGCCTCCTGAGTAACTAGGATTATAGGCATGAGCTACTGGCTCTGGCTATAGACAGTTTTTTGCTCAGCAAAGAAAGAGGCTGAGACAAACCTTGGAAGATGAGTTGTATCAGTTTTGAATACTTTCAACATCCTCCATGTGGGTATTGACTCCTGTCTAGGAAGGCTCTGACTTGCAATCCAAGAAGATATATTGATCTGGAAAATGTTTATATGTATGCTTATGTACTTGAAAATAAATCTTTGGTGATTTTGGCACGTAAATGAAAACAATTCTATGGCCACATCATTATTACAGTTTCATCTTTTTCTTTTTGAGAATTGACATGCATAGAAAGCCAAAAAAATAGAGAAAATGCACTCAATGGACAGCTGTGACATTATACGGATATGGCGCTTCAGACTTTACTCAGGTGAACTTTACTACTGGTTCACTTCCAGGCATTAGAAAAAAAAAAACTTCAAAAGGAAGGCAATTGTTTCAATAAGGGAAGGATATAACTGTTCATAATTTGCTGAGCTAGAAAATAAAGCCGAGGGAAAGAATAATTCTATGGTGGAGGTAGGGAGATAGTCAACTAAAGAAGCAACTTGTAAAGTGAGTAAAGAAATACTTTGAAATAAGAGGAAATTGACATGGAAACTTCGATGTTCCAGTTTGTTGCCCTTTTTCTCCTTTTCTGTTCAAGTTGGTATTTTAGCTCCTCTCTTATCTAGTTCCCTATGGGGCTCAAATTCCTCTTTCCCCTTTCCCTTTTGTGTTTCTTACGTATGTCTGATCTCATATAAGGTCTGGAGATAAAAAGTCTCCGATCTGGAGATTGTGTGTGTGCATGTGTACGTGTGCGTGCATGTGAGCGCCAGTACTGGAGCTTAAACTCAGGGCCTGGGCACTGTCTCTTAGGTTTTTTTGCTCAAGGCTGGTACTCTACCAGTGGGGCCACAGCTCCACTTCTGGCTTATTGCTGGTTAATGAGAGATAGAAGTCTCACAGATTTTCCTCCCTGAACTGGCCTAGAACCACAGTCCTTAGATCTCAGCCTCCTGAGTAGAAGGGTTACAGGTGTGAACCACTGATAGCCAGCCAGATCTGGAAATCTTAAAGTTATAATTGATAGAAGATAACCATAGTTCACCTCTCCTTTTACTTGGAACTCAAAATTGTGGCCAAAAAATGGTAAGATAAATAAATGTGGGTTTGAGGATGCAAAGACAAACAAAAGAATCTTAGTGAAATAACACTACATTAAAAAAATCCCATTTCAAATCAAAGATTGTGGTCTAAGCCCACAATCCCAGCACTGGAGAGGTTGCAGCAGGAGAATCATGAGTTCAAGGCCAGCCTAGGCTATATATCAAGACACTGTCTCATAAAAATCCCTGGCCAGGCTCTATGGTTCATGGATGTAATCCCAGCTACTCGGTGAGAGTGGGATTGGGAGGATTGCTGTTCAAAGCAAACAGAGGACAAAAGTTAGTAACACATTCCTATGGTATAACACATTTGTCTAGTTACTCAGAAGGCACAGGCAGCCAGGGGGTCATGCCTGTAATCGTAACTACTCAGGAGTCAGATAACTGAGGATTGCAGTTCAAAGTTAGGCCAGGCAGAAAGTCAGTGAGACTCTTATCTTTCGTTAACCACCAAAAACCAGAAGTGGACCTGTGGCTCAAGTAGTAGAGTGCTAGGTAAAGAGCACAAAAGTTCAGGAACAGTACCCAGGCCCAGAGTTCAAGCCCAGGATTGGAAAAAAAAGGAGGCATAGGCAGGAGGATAATGGTCCAGGCCAGGCTAGACAAAAATGAGAGCGTTTATCCCCCAAATAAAAGAAAGGCATGGGGATGTGGCTTAAGTGGTAGAGTGCTTGCCTAGCAAGTTCATATCCCAGAGTTCAAACTCCAGCATAGCCCCCAAATTCCTTTTCTGCATATTTGTCTTGTGATCTACCCAAGGCATTATGTGTTTACTGAAGATGTAATTTACCCCTTCTAACAGCTAGTCAAACAAAATCTCTTTTTCTCAAATGTTCTTTCTTTGTTAGTATCGTAACCAAACCATGTTTGATGGTAAAATGAGAAATCATGGCTTAAATATCCAGAGGGCAAGGTACTTTATCCCAGTGTTTTGAGTTTGTCACATAATTACAAATTATTCTCAGAAGAAAAAAAAGGCATTTTCTTTACAAGTCCACAAGATTTGCATGTCCCCAATGTAACCTAAGTGGCCCTGCTGCATTTCAAATCTCTAGTCATTGGAACAATTGGTTGATTTTGGCAGCCCTGATGACTAATGCTTTAACTCCAACCTATCAAATGAACTAAAACCGTGTGTCTTTGAATATTTGGTCTCCAGATAAGCCTATTGGGGGATTTCAAACAAATGAGGTGAACTTGACTTTTCTGGTCTTTTCAGATGAGTTTAGAGGAAAGGTTATACAACAGTTTATTAGAGCCAAGCCAAAAATATCCATTCCAAAAGCCCTTCTTTAAACAATGTGCCGTCTTTGCATTTTGCTAAATTTTGTTACTCAGAATTAAAAGCTTATTAGAAGCAAGTCTTCCTTGCAAACTGACATATTCAATTACGGTCATCTGTTCTAGAGAACAGACTGTCTAGACATAAGAATACCACTGTGGTTTAGAAGGAACATGAGGCGTTACAGAGCCTGCTTCTTGGGCTTGTGACCATTGGTGTGATCTGTGTTAGGAATGCCATATGATAAACTATTTCACAGCTTTCCAAATGTGTGTAGGTATGAACCATCTCAATGGCTCTAGCTATAAACAAAATGAGATTGAATCATGGCGAATGTGGTCATGATGGACAGAAGACACATACGCCAAAGAGAAATATAAAACAGCAGCATTAACAATGCAAAATAAAAGCAAACCATACCAGATTATTAGACATTAAAGCCAAGAGTCCAAATTTTGTGGGAGAAAGAATTCTAGCCTTTGTTCCTAACAACTGCATTTAGGGTGAGGGATGTGGAGTTATTTATTCACATATACATGGAATAAGACCAAGCAAGCATTTGGCTTCCTGTGAGAAAGGAAGCATCTATCTTGGGAAAGAAAATTCCTCTCAAACAGAACTATACACAGTGAGTACCATATGAAAGCGAATAGGCCTGGAGGACTGGCTGTTTGGGATACAAACTTTTTAAATGTTTAGGCTTCAAGGCATATCTAGCACTTCAGCATATCATGGCACAGTAGATGTGTTTGATCTTATGAAGAATCTCAGTTTAAATCAATTTCCCCAAGGATGAGTTCACACATACTGTAAATCGTATGTGCTTTTACAAAGCCATTGCCAACATGTGAAACAAGGATTCTGGTTCCCCTGCTCTGAAATGGGTCATTATTTTGAGAGCCTTTAAGTGTGATCATTGTCAATTTTCCGGTTTCTATGGCTTAGAAATCTGAGAAGGCAGGGGTTCATTTCTTAGTAAATTTGCCCCCTAGGTTAAAGAAGGAAGACACAATTGAAAGCATAGGACAAGAAGCATGTGGTTGCTAAGAAACATGCAAGTGAACACAGGCTGCCACTTATTAATGGCCAGAGTGGGTGTGAGCTGAGCCGTGGTAGCTCTGCCTCCCAGCCCAGCAGGGGCCACTGCTGTGGGTACAATGAAAAGGAAGACGGTCTTGTTAGGACAAATGGAAGAAGCCCTGGAGAGGGAAATGAAAGAGAGCCCTTTCCACACTGAAGCAGCAGCTAGAGGCACCCTGGGGCCAACGCAGGCTTTGAGTTGTTTTCTACTAGTAAAGAAGGTGGATGGAATTAGGAATGGTTCACATTCTTTCTGCTACTTGTGCATCTGGTAGCCAATAGCCCTTCTGTGAAAGCCCTAGGTCCTGTGAGCTTTTCTATCAGAACTCAGAGTCAAAAGCAGTCCCTGGATTAATTACCCTCCCTATCAAAAGAGAAGGATATTAACTCTGACCAACTGAGCTAACTAGCCCCCTATACTTACAAAACGGATGTACTACGCTACTGGCATGATCGGTACTGCCCAGGACTCCAGTGTGCATCTCTGGGATCTGGCTAGCCTGGGTTCAGGTCCTAAGCATTCCCTCTGGTGATTTGAGGTAAGTTAAATATTCTCCTTAAGTCTTAGAATACTATGTTTTACAGGGATAGATTTCCTTGAGAACTGCTTGTGTTTTAGACTAGCATTAATCCTTTATTTTTCAGTGGGTAATAAGGCCTAGCCACTGTCCCTGAGCTTTATTTTTTGCTCAAGGCTAGTGCTCTATCACTTTGAGCCACAGCTCCACTTCTGGTTTTGTGGTGGTTAATTGGAGGTAAGAGTTTCATGGCCTTTCCAGCCCGAGCTGGCATTGAACTGTGATCCTCAGATCTCAGCCTCCTCAGTTGCTAGCATGACAGGTGTGAACCACCAGTGCCCAGCACTGCTCCTTAAAATAATTCTAGCAGCAGGCATCTTCTTCCATTTTGGAGAAAATCCAAGCCAATATATGGCTGTAAAGGGTGCTATTGATCAGAATCCCAACACCTCACCACATCTAGCCACTTAAAAGTTAGAGTGAGTTGATTTAGTCTGTGGGAAATGATTCTGTGACCGGGCTGGCCAAAATTCTGCCATTGGGAATTTTAGGTGAATGCAGTCATAATATTCAATGTGAATATACAAAAAACGGAGCTAGGAAAACTGAGGGGATGGGTAGGGTTGGGAGCGATGGAAGAGAAACATGAAAGAGATGATGTTGCTCAAGATACACTGTACAAATAAACTGATTTGCTGAACTGAGCCCCCTTTGTACACCTACATAAACAATATACATTTCATGTATACACAATTATGTATACAATTATACATATACTGTATTATATGTAATAAAAAGGGAATAAAAAGTTGATTAAGCGTTTGGCAAGGCCTAGTTTGTTAAGGCTTTGCTAGGTGGTTTCCTCCCAAAGATCTCAATGACAAATAGAGGAGAAAGCACATGTAAAGACTTTAGAGCAGTTCCTGGGAGTCAGGATGCAATTCAATCTTCACATTATTGCCGTGGAACAGGGGAGAAATAGTCTTTCTTTCTCATGCTTGGATGAAGAAGGTCCTGGAAGAGTTACTTCTCATACCATTTGTCAACGAATTCCCTGGAAAGCAGCACATCCTAGCTACTCAGGAGTCTAAGATCTGAGGATGGTGATTTTAAACCAGCCTGGGTAGGAAAGTCCATGAAACTCTTTTTTTTTTTTTTGCCAGTCCTGGGGCTTGGACTCAGGGCCTGAGCACTGTCCCTGGCTTCTTTTTGCTCAAGGCTAGCATTCTACCACTTGAGCCACAGCGCCCCTGCTGGCCATTTTCTATATATGTAGTGCTAGGGAATTGAACCCAGGGCTTCATGTATATGAGGCAAGCATTTTTGCCACTAGGCCATATTCCCAGCCCCTCCATGAGACTCTTATCACCAATTATCCACCACAAAATAGGAAGATCAGCTGTGGTTCAAAGTGATGGAGTGTTAGGCTTGAACCAAAGAGCTCAGGGACAGCGCCCAGGCATTGAGTTCGAGTCCCATGACCTACCAAAAAAAAAAAAAAAAACCCAAAAAACAAAAAAACAAAGAAGAAAGAAAAAAAGAAAAGCTCAGGAACAGTGCTCAGGCCCTAGGTTCCAGAACCACCACTGACCAAAAATTAAAAAATAAAAAAGAATGGAAGCAAGGGGGCACAGTGTGCCTGCAAAGTGATAATTTACCACGGAGTGGCATTGTTGCCAGACATCTTCCTCATCATACCACCTGACTCACTGAAGCAAGTTGTTTAACTACCCAAACATTCTAACCTCTACGTGGACTCATTCTTAGTGACAAAGAATTCCTAGTTTTCATCAAGGTAAATGAATAGAGCAAGAAGAAAAGTGCTGGACAGAAGCATTTTCAACACTAGCTCCTGGCCTTGCTTCTACCACTTGTAAGAAGCAATCAAACAGAATTCGTTGTGTGTGGAAGGAGACCATCTCACCATTGAGATATACACATGCTATACAGCTAGAGAATGTGTAGGATAATTACTAATGTTTTCCTTGAGTGGCAGAGAAAAATTGGTTTTGTGATTAGGCTTCTTGGATCTTACTGTCCATTCTCCATGCATTATTAAAAATATGTCTTACCAGGGACTGGTGGTTCATGTCTATAATCTTAGCTACTCAGGAGTCTGAGATCTGAGGATTGTGATTAGCAGCTAGCTTGGGCAAGAAAGTCAGTGAGACACTTATCTCCAGTTAATCACCAGAAAACTGGAAATGGAGCTGTGGCTCAATGTGGTAGTCTTGAGCAGGAAAGCTCAGGGACACTGCTCAGGCCCTGAGTTCAAGCTCTACAACTGACAAAAAGAAATCTTTAATAAGAATTCTGATTCCCTTCACTCTACAGACAAGCCATTATTTGCTAAATGCAAATAACTTGATGTGCTATGGGCAAAGAAAGAGATGGCAAAAAGAGGGAATGCAAGGCATGGGGGACAGTTGTGGTTGCACTGTCAATGATGTCGATGCCTGGCTTTTGCACAGGGAGGAGGGCCTCGAAGGCTTGGGAGTTTGGCACTCAGCCTATGTGTTAGTGGCTCAGCCTGGGGGCAATGTGAAGGGTGGATACGAGAAAGGAGAGTCTAAAGGAATGAAGAACACTCTGAGGACTTCATAACACTTGAGGACTTGAGGCTGGATGTGTCACTGAGTGGTAGAGCTCCCACTCAGAATGCACAAGAGGAATCTCTATTGTTCCTTCTTCCAAAAAAAAAGAAAGAAAGAAAGAAAAGGAAATAAATAGTTGAGGATAGAGTTGATGATGAGTCTTAGCATGAGATTGAAGATTAATGTAGTGCTAAGTAGAATGTAAGTTCTTTAGAAACTGTGAGTCAGAGGATTCAAAACCATTCACAGCCTATTATGAACTCAAATATGGGTGAATCTGAAGGGACAGCAACTCTTCCAAAGTCACCATGTCATCCTCATTGAAATAATACCTGATTTTTCATAACCCAAGAAAGGGATATGGATCAAGAAAAGCAAATGTGGCCAGTGACTTTTGAAATCCCTTTTCACCTTTCTTTCACATGCTGTAATTTTTTTTCCCCTCACAAGTCTAACTTGTGTGACTTTGAGATAGTCATTAAACATAGTTAGGGCTTTTGGTAACCTCAAATGCAATATTGTCTTGACCAACTAATTATAACAGATACAACTTACCCTTCGCCTGGTGGTACCTTATACTGTATATATGTGTGGATTTTTCTATTGGCTTCACACTTACTTCTGCATAGAAGTCTTTCTATTTCATCTACTTCCCTGGTGCATGTGTCTAGACTCTACCCATTATATATTTCTTTCTTTCAACTCCAAATTTGTGAGATTTATTTTATGAGAAAGCATGCTTGTGCATTAAGATCTGCCCACACTTTCTAAAAACTCCTCCTGTAATATCTATATTCCTTCAAAAACACAAGCTAAGAACAACTAAGCCTGACCTTACAAAGGGAAGAGGAGAGATTTTTTTTTTAGGTGTGTCAAAATTTAAGCTTCTGGGATCCATTTCATGAGCTGGAGATGATAATGGTTCACGAGATTTCAGTGGCCCAAATCATTAGGAGGTTATACAGTCTTGCTGCTCTGGCGCTAATATATTTCCATTGACAACTGGCTCTAGTTTCTTTCACCAGCTGGCCTCTCTCTTGTTGGCTGCCCACAGGGCCTCCCTCCAGCAGCCCTGTTGTTCTTTGGCCCCATCCCATCTAGTAGGCTGTCACAATGCTTAGACACAGTCTGCATTGGTGACAGAGCCAGAACTTCACTGTTTCAGGTCCAAGTTCAATTTATGGCATATTCTCTTGGGATAAGAAAACAATTAAATGTGAAAATTCACCTTTGATTTATTAGGTGCATTTGTGCACTCTGAAATAGAACAACAAGCATGTCAAGATAGTGCCATTTGATATTGCTAACATTAGAGATTTATGCACTTACAGTGAACAACTCCGAGAAAAGTCAGAGCTATCAAAGACATTCATATTTATAGGTTATTGATGACTTTACATTGAGACAAACTTTCCTCTTAATTTATATGAGCCAACTACAATATAATGTGCAGTAGCCATTACCTGAAAGATGGATTCTGATGAATTATCTTAGGCCTGAAAGCCAGTGGGAACTATAATCATTACAGTTAAGTGAATGAATGGAAAACAAAGTAGGGTTCAGGGAGATGTAAAGCCCATTTTAAGGTTACCAACGTATGCACGGGTTATCACGTATGTGATGTTGTCTACAAGAAGAATGGTCTCATTTACAGTGTTCAGTCCATGGTGTCTTAGAAGCTAGGCAGGGGTCTGACCTCTAGTACTTAAGGCCTTGTTAATTAAATCTGTGCCAGAGAATCCTGGGAAAGCACGCTAGTTAGCACCACGAGTATGGGAGGCACACACAGGGATTACAACGAGGCAGGTTCAACTTTGCTACAATCGAAAGGATTCCTTTCCTCACCTACAGCTCCTCTGCAATCAGCTCTGGGAGATGATTCATACTTCTCATTTCTTCAAAGAAAAATTCTGGAAGGCTTTGGAACCATTGTAATGACGCATAAATGCAATACTTAACATGGAAAGTTTTGCCTGTCTTCACTGCCACAAATGACTTGTTAGTAGTGCACTATCTCTCTTCCCATTCTCTCTTTCAACCATCTCTGAAATTTCCATCAAGGAGGGTGTTCTTTGATGTTTATTATTTTTCTATGTTATTAATTGTTATTTTTTTGTGAGCTGGTCCTAAGGCTTGAGTTTAGGGTCCGGCCTGAGTGCTGCCCCTGAGTTTTGTTGCTCAAGGCTAGTGCTCTACCACAGCTTCACTTCTGGATTTTTGGTGGTTAACTGGAGCTAAGTGTCTCATGGATTTTAATACCTGGGCTGGCTTTGAACTGTGATCCTCAGATCTCAGCCTCCTGAGTAGCTTGAATTGCAGGTGAGAGCCACCAGCACCCAGCCTCCCTGATGATTAAAAGGACCTAAAAAAAGCTTTCTCCAAGACACAAATAAACTAAAGACATTATGTAGAAGAGACTAGAACAAAGTGAGTGTGAGGATAAAACCAAGTGCAGCCCATGTGCCAACAGTGGTGGCATCTCCTGGAAGCTTGAGAGAACCCAGAAATCACAGCCCTCCCTCAAGCCTGCTAAGTTAGGATGTGTGTTTTAACAAGGCAATTTATGTGCTCAGTACAGCCTGTACAGACCTTGAAGAAAGAGGAGCGGTGTTGTGAAGGCTAGAGATGGTCAAACCAAAGTGACCAAAGAAATGACTAAAGGTAAGTAAGCTGTTTTGCTAAGAACTGTTCCTGAGTAATATTCCACACACTTGTTCCAGAGCAGCTTAGGCCCCTGATTCATTTCATGTACAGCTACATTTTTCCACCACACTCCAGATGTTCATCTTCCACCAAGTCTGAAAGGGGCCCAGCTTACTCCACTTTGAATAAGCACCTGGATGAGTCTCTTGAAACAGACTGGTTTCTGCATCCCTGCTAGACCACTTTGTGTCTCAGCGAGCTACTCTTCTGCCTCCAATCATAGAGGATTTCAAACTTTTGTCAGATTAGGAAACACCTCAATTGCTGAGCACGGTGGCACATGCCATCTAGCACTCGGGAAGCACGGGCAGGAGAATTGTGAAACCAAGTCCAGCCTGATGTGAAAAAAACCAACCAACCCCCCCACCCCCACACACAAAGAAAATACACAGAAACAAAAGAACAACCAAAAGAGGAAAGACTTTGATATATACAAGTCAAGGGATAAGTCCTAAGTTCTAGAAATCACTACTGCCAAGTTCTAAGCCATTATTTTATTTATTTTTTCTGGTACTGCAGCTTGATCAGGGCCTCAGCACTGTCCCTGAACTATTTTGTGCTCAAGGCTATCTTTCTACCACTTGAACCACAGCTTCACTTCCAGGTTTTTGTAGTTACTTGGAGATAAGAATGTTATAGATTTTCCTGCCCAAGCTGACTTTGAACCATGACCTTCAGATTTTAGTCTCTGGTGTAGCTAGGATTATAGGTGTATGCCACTGGTGTCAGGCTATTGTATATTTGTGATTGGTAATATCAAAATCTTGTTGCTGAGTAAGCTAGTATGATTTTCAAATCCAAGGCTTTCTTTAGACATACTGACCAGGAAAAGTTGAAGTTTTAGACCTACATTTGGGATTACTCATATCCAAGACTGATGAGATGTGAGTCTTTATTTGGAAGCATATTTGTGGACACACCTTTGTTGAATGGAGAAGCCCATGACTCAGAATGCAGTCAGGATTATGTCCTCGTTATTGCAGTCATGCCTGATTGTGATGTCATTACCTCATCAGAAAATTACAAAATATCACTGCAGGGTATATTGTATTACATAGATAATTTTCCTACTTCAACCAAAAGTCTTTATTGTCTGAAAAAATTATTTTTGTCATTCATGAGGCTTGAACTAGGGATCTGGGAGCTGTCCCTGAGCTCCTCTGCTCAAGGCTAGTGCTGTATTACTTTGAGCCACAGCATTGCTTCTGGTTTTCTGGTGGTTAATTGGAGATAAGAGTTTCATGGCCTTTCCTGCCCGGGCTGGCTTTGAACCTTGATCCTTAGATCTCAGCCTCCTGAGTAGCTAGGATTACAGGTATGAGCCAGCAATGCCCGGTTTCTTGAAAAACAAATTTTTAAAGGAAATTTCAGGTCACATGGCTTATCCTTGTCAGCTTTTGCCTTTTCCAGTCCTCCCAAGGCCTCAAAAGAAACACTCAGCATTCCAGTGTCCACTCCTTTCCTGGAATCATAGGAAGCCAGTTGGCTTCTCTTGTGAGGGATGGGGCTTCACAGACCATCAGAGTTTGGAAATAGTCTTTTTGTTTTCTCTAAAGATGCCAACCTAAGTACAGTGTAATGGTTAAGAATGACTTTCTGAAGATATCACAAGAAATGTACATACTGACCTACTATGTAACTGTACCCTTTTTGCACAACAACTTGTCAAAAAAATTGTGTTCAATTAATAAATAAATTAAATAAAAACAAAACAAAACAAAAGAATGACTTTCTGGCTCATTCTATCTACTTCAAATCCTAGTATCCTTCTATAAGCTATGATACCTTGGATAGGTTACCCAAAGTTCTTGTGCTTGAAAATGAGATAATCATGCTACCTGTGTCACAGAGCTGTTGGGAGGATTAGATGGGAAAAGTCAGCACAATCTATCATGTTGAATGCTGCCAATCTGCTCCTCAAGTAGTCCCTCCATCTAGAGCCCCGTGAGAATCAATGGAGGCCAACTCTTAGACATCTTCTAAAGGGGACCTACAATCTTCTACTCCCCTGCAAGCAAACTGGTCAGCAAATAGGGTGTTATTTCACAGCAGAGCTCATTGAGTGAAGACAGGTTTTTCTGCTTTATCCTTGTTAACTTCACCTCTCAAAATCTTGACACCCCTGGCCCCCATGACACTCTTCTCTTTAGAAGAATATCTTGAAAGGAATTTCCTCTAAAATGCTCAGCCACAACACCTTTGAATTCCCAAAAGACTTGCCTCGACCTGTCCCCTAAGTCACCTTCCACATGACAGTCTCTGATCTACAACAAGTAGTATGGATCTGCTTCCTCTATAAGGCCAGCCCCTCTCTCGGGAGCCTTTGCTCAAATGGCTTGTATGATGTTCTGGGGTGGGGAAATGGGAATAAGGCATGTTGTGGGGAGGTAATGGTGGAAACGGAAATTGTAAAAGATGAAACAAGTGAGTGCTGAGGCCCTAGCTTTCATGTGCAAATCTATGGGAATCATAGGATTGCAGAACAGTGCTAAGAGTTGGATATCCAATAGAGGAGTATAAGAGCATGCTATGTGCTCATTTGGCTGAAAAGGTTGTCTTCCCTAGTAAGCAAATTATTGATTATAAACTGTTAGGATTCCTTCGGAGCTCTTGTGGCCAACCATATTATTCCATCTGCCCTAAATGCCTGCTGTGTTCCCATGCCAAAGCCCTTATGAAATTTCCACTGGAAAAAAATGAGTAGCAAATTTGGGTCTCGGTGCTCATATATAATTTCAGATTTCATTAATGGTTATTAAATATATGCCCCAAGGAAGGATAAAGTTCCTCCTATGAATGGAAAGAGAATTGAATTTATAAATAAGGTGACTCTGTTTTCAAGGACTGTTCTTTAGACATATATCCAAGGCACATATGTTTTAAAAAAGCACTTAAATGAAAGGTGCTAAAACATCTTATAGGATAAAAATACCATATTGGGAAAAGATAGCCCTGTTATAAAGTTCTAAAAATGACTCAATCCGAAAGATTATCTTTTTCTGCCTGGATTTGAAAACCAATTTGTAGAAAATTCACAATTTGTCAAAGTGTTTTTGTTTTGTGTCCAAAACTGTCACATTTAGAAAATATGAGTAGATCTATTATTGAATAGCAAATTGGATTTTAAAGAAAATGTTGAAAAGAATTTTTAGCAATGTCCTTGTAAGAATAACAATGATAAAAAAAGAGTAAAAAGAAACTAAGTAATTTTAACTAAGCAAAGCCTTTCAAAGTTTTATGCCATATAACCTTAGTAGGACTTGTTAAATATCCAAGTAAGAAATCTAAATCCTCTTCAGATCTGTTGCAAATCTCCTGAAAAGCTCCACAAGTAGTGTACTCATAAGCTAACGTGAATAAGCATATGGAGATTGTTTGAAGAGGCATTTAGGTTGTCAAAACCATGGGAGAACAGAGTAGTTGAGTTTTGTTTTTATTTTTTTCTTTGTGTGTGCTAAGGGGATATGATATATCTGTCCGAGTGCTGAATTCCTAAGGAGATATGTGACTGAACTAGAGGCAGTGTGATGTCAGGTATGTTCTCTGATGTCTAGTCACACTAAATTGTCTTATTAGAAAGGGGTAAGGATCTGGGGAAGATTATTTTTTCTATTTAAAGTGGATCTCATATGATCTCCTGAAATGGAATTTTATCTTTCATAAAAAAAGATAATTCTCAAACACAGAAAGGCTGAGATTAATGAAACCTTTCCTCTTTGTTTATTATGTTTTTATTATTTCCGGAGTGAATTGTAGTTTGAGGGGGGGATATAATTCACCTGACCGAAGGGTCCAAGGACCCATTTTCTTTTTTTGTTTGTGTGTCATGGGGCTTGAAGTCAGGGCCTGGATGCTGTCCCTCCACTCCTTTTGCTCAAGGCTAGCACTCTACCACTTGAGCCACAGCACCATTTCCAGATTTCTGGTGGTTCATTGGAGATAAGAGTCTCATGGACTTTCCTGCCTGGGCTGGCCTTGCACTGTGATCCTCAGATCTCAGCCTCCTAAGCAGCTGGGATTATAGGCATGAGCCACCAAGTCCCAGCCAGGGGCCACTTTCATCATGACCAGTCTAGGAAATATTTACCTTGGACGTTCCTATCACCACAAAGGAAAAAAAAGTCTCATAATTCAAAAATTAGAATTTAGTTACAGGATACATCAAGCATAATTCCTATTTTAATTTTTGTCCACATAGTCAAATTTGAAGAAGTTGATTCTAAGCACATAAAAATGATGGTTGTATGCCACTTGCACAATATTTTTTTCTTACAAGTTTGATTTGTGTGTGTGTGTGTGTGTGTGTGTGTGTGTGCTGGTTCTGGGATTTGAACTCAGGGCCCGGGCACTGTCCCTGAGCTTTTGTGCTCAAGGTTAGTGCTCTACCACTTCAGGCACAGCTCCATTTCCACCTTTTTGGTGATCAATTAGAGATGAGTTTCATGGACCAAGCTGACTTTGAACCACATCCTCAGATCTCAGCCTCCTAAGTTTCTAGAATTACCAGCATGAGCCACAGGTGTATTATGCCACAGACATTGTAGGAAGTATAAAAAGGTCATGGAAAAATGACACGGATACAAGAGAATAAGCATGAAAATGCTAAGGTAAACCCTATTTAACTTGATCCAAGGTGGATTGTGGTTGAAGTTTGTAGACTGATGATTCAAACAGAAACATTTTGGAAAAATGAGTAAGAAGCAATGTGATTCTAACAGGTCTCTCATTGGGCGACAGAACAGTAAAAGAGACTCATAGAGGAGATTGTAGAAAACAATTTGTTTTCTTCCCTGAAACAATAATGAAAAGAAGAATATCTGCCCACTGTCCAGATTTTGATATTGTTTTTGTTCAGAAGTTGCTAGATGGAGACAGCAAGTAGCCTGGCCAGGAGCAGGGGAAAATTAAAAAAAAAAAAAACCAACAAAGTAAAAGTCAAGTGATGTTCTTTCTCATGTAGTTAAGTCAGTTTTCTGCCATTTCACACGGAGCACAAGAGAAAGAACAGATTTACCCCTGACTCATGGCAAAGACATTTGGTAAAACACAGATCTCAGCATAGCTAAACAGAATCCCACCAACTCCTAAGGCAGGGGTCCTTATCAACAGCATCAAAGCTCCACTGGCAGCTGTGGAATTCCAGATGAACTAATAAATGTGGAGTGAGCCAGCCTCCTTTAGCAGGAAAGAATGTCAACAATTTACCAGTGGACACCAGGGACTGCCTTGTGGTGCACATCTCTTCATAATTCTCAGAGAAGCAGACACAGGAGGAAGAGCTCAATAATGAGGGAAGAGTTCTGGCAATTTCAGAATATCACAGACAGGCCATAGAAGTAAAGGAATTGAAGGACAATATGGAGGTAGGAAAACTGGTGCAAAGGGAGCCGGGCTTAATGCTTTATTTCCTAGTGCTAGATGCTTTCCCATGTTAAAACATTTATAAGGAAGCAAGAAATCTCTACGATATGCATTTGTCCCAAATTTTCTTGGAGACATGACACCAACTTAACAAGTGAATTAACAAGACATCAAATACACAACTGTGTTTCTATATATATGCACCAAGGCACACATATGTCCTCAGAGAAGCAAAATTATGAGTGTATCGCGAACAGGCACCAGTACAGTAGAAAGTTTCTATAGTACACACATAAATTGAAGTCTTGGGGAGGAGAAAAGAAAATCCCGTGCTATTTATTTATGCAAGTGTTTTCAAACAATATTCTCAGACTCTTTGATGATAAGTGCAATCTAATCAGATGCAAATGAGCAGTGAAATTAAAGAACAGTCAGGGCATTGCATGTTTGGAACAAAGTGGAATTTCATAAAGGAGTTATTAATTCTGGGGAGAACATTTTGAGCCGAGTAATAAGATTGATTTTATCTAATGAATGTGCTAAATCATATATGGAATAACAGAAGACAAGTGGAAACATGTAGGGTCTGCAGATTTGGAGACTTTCCAGGCAGGGAGAGGGCCTTTGGGAGTCTCTGGTCCAACTCCCTCGCTTAGCAGACAGGAGCCTGAGATCACGGACATTCCTACCACGTGAAGTCACACACACAAGCTTGGGTCAAGGCTATGTGTCCAGTCATCTATGTGTATTTCAGAAGGGGGAGGTACACACATGCAAACACAGACAAAGAAAGGTTGGACAAAACAGTGTGCTGTGCATTTGAGGCAATGCTATTTTTCTCTGGGAAGAAAACACATTGCAGAGAAAAAGAATCGATCACGTGTGAAGTCCTACTTCCTGTTGAGGGATGAAAACTCAGGTGGTAAATAAAGAATTTTAGATAAAAACTACGTTGGTCAGCAAGGCAGGAATTGCTTTGTCAAGGCTGCTGGCAGATCTCCAGGGTGTTGGACCTAAATGGCATTGTTAGGCTATCTCTGTAGTCTTTAGAACTCAGTGGCACTTTTACTCAGCTTGAAAAGCACTCCCTTCTTGAAGTTTCTTCAATGAAAATCACATCCTTTCCTGGTATACCAAGAGAATTCAGTGTCTCTTTCTCACAGTGTTTGCATTACTCCCTCCGGGTACCCAGGTATCCTAGCATGGGGTCCTCAAACTCAATTCACACTAGCACAGCTGGAGGGCTTGCTAAAACAGATTGCTGCTAGCCATGTTTTCAGACCTCTGGACTCAGTAAATGTATGTAGGGCCCAAACTTACTTTAAATAGTTGTAATTCTAAAAATTGTCTAGATGTATACAGATTGCACTTGCATTTAGCTAATTCCACAAGTGTAATTTAAGTTTGTAGAATTGAGAATTCTGAGCCACAAATCAAAATGATGCTCTCCCACAGTAGATGTGCATACCTGCTACTTAGAGATAAAAGTGATAGTGAGGCCAGGTACTAGTGGCTCACATCTATAATCTAGCTACTCAGGAGGCTGAAACGTGAAGATCAAGGTTGTCAGTCAGCCTGCCCAGGAACGACCATGGCATTCTTATCTCCAATTAACCACCAAAAAGCCAGAAGTAGAGGTGTGGCTCAAGTGGTAGAGTGCCATCCTTGAGTGAAAAAGCTAAGGGACAGTGCCTAGGCCCTGTTTAAGTCTCAGTACTGGCACACACACAGAAAATGGCAGTGAAGTGAGAGGTAAATACTAGAGGTGGTAAGTGTTAGCAGTTTCTAACATTGACATCAGGAAAATATTGACAGTATCCATTAGAAAAATTTTCCAAAGAAGGGCTTAAATGATCTCCGTATGCAAGATCAATGGGATAGAATGCCTGAAAAAGTTGCCTCAGCAATAAAAACTACAATGAATAATTGCTGCAATTGTTGAGGTTTATACATGTAGTTCCAAGAAGTGTGAGGAATTTTTATAAGTCATTTTTTGGGGGTAAAATTAAGTATTTTTGAAACTATGTCACTAGAAAAGAACTTTTTAATTATTGAAACTTTCCATCTGAACTATTACTTTTTAAAGAAAAATATTACAGAGTTTAAGCTGGATGTTCTTATTCTTGGATTCTATTTTGCAGCAGGAAATGGAACTCGATCAAAACGAGGAAATAAATGTTCTGCTCAAGCATGCTATTTTGAACAATGTAGTTATTTAGAAAAAAAGAGATTCTCTTTTAACCAACTTAAAATGTAGAAGACAGAAAAGAATAATTTAAATACAGATTTGAGGGAAACTCAACATTTTATATAGCTATTAATGGTTTTAAACCATATTGCTATTCATTGACTGATCTAATAATTCACTTCATACTTTGCATCATGGACCAGTTTGCTATCAAGACAAGGCATGATGCCTTTTTGTTCTCCATATCCTCTGGGAATCTATGCCATTAAAGAAAAAACAGGACTTGAAATGACTCCATAGTTGCTGTTTCTCCTTCTCCTTCCCATTCTCTTCCTCCTTTTCCCTAGTAGTGCTGGGGTTTGAACTCAGGGTCTTGTACTTGCCAGGCTGACACTTTACTACTTAAGACACACCTCCAGCCCTCTACAGTGTTTGAAAACAATCTTTATAAACAGTACTTTTTGCTATGTCATTCTTCTCCAAGTATAATTAAAATAGACTTACCATCTTGTTCTCAAGCTTTAAGGAAAGCTGCACAAATTTAAAGAATGTAAATAATAAATTATATCTATATAGCAAGCAGATGAAGCAAACTTTTAAAAATCTGTAGAGTTAATTAATTTTGCACTGACAGACAAACGATTACAGATGTTCTTGCAAGGTAACTTATCCTATTTGAACCTATAAAGGACTTATTTCTAACCCAGTAGTTTCTGTGTGTGTGTGTGTGTGCGTGCGCACGCGAGCACTGGTTGGTCCTGGGGCTTGAACTCAGAGCCTGGTTACTCTTCCTGAGTTTTTGTGTTCAAGGCTAGCACTCTACAACTTGAGCCACAGCGCCATTCTGGCTTTTTTTTTTTTTTGGTAGTTTGGAGATAAGAGCCTCACAGGCTTTCCTGCCTGGGTTGACTTTGAACTGCAATCTGAGTCAGATCTGAGTCTCCTGAGTAGCTAGGATGACACACATGAGCCACCGGCACCTGGCCTATTTCTCAGTAGTTCTTGAGATAGAAAGTAATCCTTTTCAAGGGATATTGACAAAACACATACACAGTATTCAAATTATACACCTATGAAGGTATGCCTGAAATCATGCATTCTTTCTAGATCTTTGGAGATATGTAAGAAGATATTATAATTGAATGAGTCTCCAAAGACCTCCTCCCAAGTGCTGTGGTTCCATTTTGCATAATGGGTTTTTTATGTGAAGGAGATGGAGGAAGTGTTGGCGATGTCAGGTGGGGTTCAGTTTTGTTGTGGTGCCTTTAAGCTAAGGGAAATACTAAGTCTATGTTCCCACTTTCCCTTCCAGTGGCAAAGGGTTCAAAACAGGATCTCAAAGACAAACCAACTGCTTTTCAAAGTGATCCGAGATAAGGAGCACTTGTGGTAATCTGACCTCCTTCCCTTCCATCCCTCCAGTTCAGTTTTCCTAAGCATTCTCCCTGCGCCTCCCAGAGCGCCATATTTCCTCCTAAACTGCCTCTGTCCTTTAGTGCACTGCTCAAATCACACACAAATCTCTGCACTCACTAGAGGGGCACACGTCTCCATGCTCAACTCCTCTTTTCAAGAACAACTCAGCATTTACTGCCCAGCATTAAACATGTCTGTGTGACTATATAGCACAGCTTCAAGACCCATATAATAACAATTATCCCAGCTAGGGGCTGGTGGCTCATGCCTATAATCCTAGCTACTCAGGTGGCTGAGATAGAAAGATCTCAGTTCCAAGCCAGCTAGGACTGGAAAGTCTGTGAGACTCTTATCTCTAATGAACCACCAAAAACCTGAAAATGGAGGCATGGCTCAAGTGGTAGCCTTGAGTGAAAAAGCTCCAAGACAGTGTCCAGCCCCTCCTCCTGAAGTTCAAGCTCTAGTCCTGGCATACAAAAACAGTGGTTCCAAACAACTGGATTCATCAAGAAGAGGTGTCAGATTAAAAGTAATTCATAAGGACAGCAGCTCCCAGTCATTGTGTTCTCTTGTGCATGGCTGTCAGGTTCACACAAATCTCCCTTTCCAGGTCTGTGCGGCCTTTGTCTGTGAAATCCTCAGGCAGTTTTAGGAAGCACTTTATTAGGCAATCTGATCAAATCTGCCACCTACTCTACTACTGATCAGTACTCTGCATGGCAGTGTACTGGACAGCAAGAGGCATAAGAAGGCCTTTCTTTCTGAGGAAATAAAAGCACACACTATCTTTGAAAAGATGGGGGGCAGGAATTGTTCCATTTCCACAATGGTTAATGCAAATACTATGCTTATTTATGCTTCTCTTTTCCTTCTTCTGTTATTGTTTAGCTGGGTTTCCCTTCCCAGAACGGAAAATCATTTACTTCTTTAGCCTTATACTGAAAAATGACTTCCATCTTCTTGGCTAACCAAGAAAATGAAATGGTTACATTTCCTGTTTATACTGCTTCCACAGACAACTCCTACAAGTGGGCATTTGCAACTGTTGCATTTCCAGAAAGGGAAATGTGAGTATGGAGTTGTCTTTGGCTTTTCCACATAAAACCCCCAAACCCAAAGAGGTCTTGCTGCTACAGAAAAGCTGTTTGCTTTGCTCTAAGTAAATGTCTGTTAATCATTGAGGAAAGTCCAGAATTAGCTTGCTTGCTCTCCCAGAATAAGTACAATCTACAGGTTACTTATACCAGTCAATACCTTCTGCCCTATCTATCTATCTATCTATCTATCTATCTATCTATCTATCTATCTATCTATCATTATTATTTAATGGCTCTGTGAATGCCTGTGCAGACTTGTGATTTTATCATCTATCTATCTATCTATCTATCTATCTATCTATCTATCTATCTATCTATCTATCTATCTATTTATCTTTATTATTTAATGGCCCTATGAATGCCTGTGCAGACTTGTGCTTTTATCATGTAACCAAGATCAACCATTAGCACTCAGAAAAACAGATGGCAAGGAAATGATTTCTTTTACCAAAATTCAGACTAATATTATAAATGAATTATTACAATCATGTGGATCCTCTGTTCAGTTCCTTCATTCTGTACATATGCACGCACACACACACACACACACACACACACACATCCCTACCCCTGATGTGCACTATCAAATTTTCTATAGAAAGAAGGCACAACTTTCCCTAATTACTAACAGTTCAATTATTTAATCAGTGATGTTGTACTCAGCCTGGTACCTACACAGTCTTATATACTGTCATCTTCTCT
The DNA here is from genome assembly GCF_023159225.1 of Perognathus longimembris pacificus. Classification (NCBI taxonomy): domain Eukaryota; kingdom Metazoa; phylum Chordata; class Mammalia; order Rodentia; family Heteromyidae; genus Perognathus; species Perognathus longimembris. The sequence goes on along the minus strand of NC_063188.1, from coordinate 108,686,439 downwards.
GACACAATGCACCCGTGGTGCTTGCTATTGTCAATCAGAGCTCTGCTCAGCAAAAACAGGACTTAGATGGTAGAAGAGGGTCCAACCCTAGTGATGTCTGCCACAATCTTACTCGTAGACATGTTGCTCTCATGAATTCTTGGTGCAGAACAATAACTGGCTGCTTCTTTGGTAACAGGATAATTTCAATGGAAAATATCCAATTTGAGCCTTGGCTTTCAGATAATCCAAACTTGCAACATTCACAATACTTTTAATGTCAATCAAACTGCTTAGTCGAACGTCTTCATCTCTCTGTGGCCAAGTACTCCCAGCCTTTACCACTGTTTCTGAGCTAGGTATACTTCTCTGACTTGATCACATGACTTGCTTGGGATTGTCATAGTGACATTATGACAATCCTGAGCCTTAGGCTTCAAGAGGTCTGCTATGTTTTCACTTGACTTTTTTTTTAATTTAATTTTATTGTCAATGTGATGTACAAAGGGGTTACAGTTACAAATGTAAGGTAGTGCATACATTTCTTGTCAAACTTGTTACCTCCTCCCTCATTTTTCTCCCACATTCCCTCCTCCCCACCCCCTCCCAAAGTTCTATTGTTACAACATATTGCCTTGTAAGTATCACTTTTGCATTAGTTTGCCTTTTACCCTTTGTCTCACCATTTTGATGTCTTTAGCTTCATTATTATCATGAGAAAGACCTGCCTGGGCTTGTCTGCTGAGTGACTGGCATTTAGAGCCAAGCTCTCCCCCAGCCAAACCCTGATTAGTGAACTTCCAGAAGATCGACAGATTTGGGAGGTGATTTGTTATACGGTATGAACCGAGATGTCATTAAATCACTCTCAGGAAGGTTTCACTTATAATACAAATTGGTGGTGGTCCATTTGATCATCTTTGATATAACAATACAATTACTCAGTATAATCGTAAGCACATTCTAATAGAAATAGACTGGTGCAAGATTCAGTCAGGTGGTTCTATATTCATAAAGAGGAGTAAGTTTCCTCATTTTTCAATTTTATATAAAACAAAACTATAATACTTAGCTTGAAGAGTAGGAAGCAATAGGTAGAGTATGTTATTTTCCCAGCAAGTGGTAAAACAATAAATGTTAGCTATTTTATTTCAGTACAGTGTGCAAGACAAAGTCTATTTATACTTGAATCATTATTTGTATTCTATTTTTTAACGTCATCTTTTAATTTTTTACTCATTTTCTTATGGTTTCACTTACACAGCTTCTCTCTTTTCCATGCCTCAGGTCTTTTTGAAAAATTCAAGTATACAGTGTGCCATTCTTTTTTGCCCAGGGCCCAAAAGGGATGATTTACCAAAAATGGTAAGTCCCATGGAGCTATTTATATTGTTCTGGACACTAGTTTCATGCTGTGGACAAATTTGCAATCACAGGGTTCTTTGGAAAGAATATCAAGCACACCAGATCACTAAATGTCTTCCTTACGTAGTGCATACAGTCTTTCTTGCCCTATCCTTCATAAAGGTTTTCTAATCTAAAATGTGACCCTTGGCAGAGGAAGCAATGACAACAACAGAATGTTTCCTTTCCTTTCTATTGTAGTTGCAGAAGCAATAAAAAATTGGGAAGGACGGACCAATGATTTTGCCAGGAGTTTGCAAACATTTTCTCAAAAGGGCCAGATAGTCTTTATTTTCTGTTTTTCTGGCCATGAGATCTCTATCACAAGTATGCAATTCTGCTGTTGCAGTATAAATACAGCCATAGATAATATGTAAGCAAATTTACATGGCTGTATTCCAATAGTACATTGTATACGAAGTAGGTGAATTACAGATTTCAAACAGCTGGTATAAATGAGAAACTATAAGTCAAAAATGATGATGATGTTAATATAATACAAGCCACACTAAAGTTTCTTTAGTACTGTGTCTGAACAACCTGTACATATTTCTTGAATTTATCTCTGAGATATTTGAAGTTTTTCTTTTTTCCTGTCAGTACCAGGGCTTAAATTCAAAGTCTCACGCTTGTTCAGCTTTCTTGCGTGCAGCTGGTGCTCTCTCGCTTGCCACACCACCTACTCTAGAATTCAGTTAAGTTCCGTGCAGGACAATCAAGACGTTAGGTTTTCATCACTGTGGCTATCCTCATGGCCCAGTTTCCCAATCTTTACAGTACAGAGTTTCCTAGAATGAATTCTGATTGAAAGCCTGTTTCAATTTTATTATAAATTGTTCTGTTAAAGAGGAGAGCGGGGGGTATGAGGGACAAGGTAACAAACAGTACAAGAAATGTATCCAATGCCTAACGTATGAAACTGTAACCTCTCTGTACATCAGTTTGAGAATAAAACTTTGAAGAAAAAAAAGATATTCATCCTGTTATGCCATGAGATCAACACTGGGTCTGTGTGGCAGCAATGTAATAATATTATTATCTCTTATCATGCTATGACATCCTATTTTGGTAGTGACCGTATTCAACAGTACGAACCTTTTTTTTTTCTTTCCAAATAATAGCCAGCAGGAATACCATTTTCCCCAAGGACTTTCATGTGGTACCTCACCTTGGCTTCTGAAAGCTTGTCATGAAGGCATTGGCTAATACCATACTTTGTGTTTTTGGGTCAGCAGTGGGGATTCAGCTCAGGGCCTAGGTGCTGTCCCTGAGCTGTTCTTCTGTGCAATGCTAGCACTCTATCACTTTGAGCCACTGTTCTACTTCTGGTTTCTTAGTGATTAATAGGAGGTACAGAGTCTTACACATTTTTCTGACCAGGCTGGCTTTGAACCATGATCTGCAGATCTCACCCTCTTGAGTAGATAGGATTACAAGCATGAGCCTCTAGTGTTAGGCTGGCTAATTTAACCCTGACCATGGTAACAGGCTTTTGCGCGCACTCAGTAATCACTGCGGTACACCCTATGATTCCTGGCTAACACACTCAGCTCAGAAGAAACATGTTAGGGAAAGGCATGCACATTTTCCTGCTTCGCACTCCCCCAGATGCTGGGACATGTTGAGGAAGTGTTCATGTGCAAGTTCAATTTGGTGTGCAGATGTTGGTGAATGGTTCATGAAGACCTCATGATAGCATCAAGGCCGCTACAGAGTGAACTAGCTCTGGATGAAATTTTTCCAGGTTTCCGTCATTAAATTGTTTCATTTACCAAGATGAGTTTCAGCAATCTCACGGTGTGACGCTGATTTTATCGTGTGATTTCATCTGTACTTGGTTTCAAAGGGGAGGGTTTTCCCAAGATAAAGCTGGGCCGCACTAGAGAGTCCTCTTGCGAGTCAAGATGCAGGACCTCCCTGCCTTTAAGGAGAAATGACTTATGCACAGCATGTGACTGATTGAGTCATAGGCTTCCCTTTCATCTTGGAGCCTGTCTGTATTCCCAGTTTTAAGACTATTTTCTTTTACTGCCAAGATTTTTGATGATTTTTGGGTTCAAACCATTATAGACAAAAATGCCACCCATGTGAGCTTTTAAAAATTCCAATTCATCATTGTTAGTGTAAAGAATAAAGAGTGAGAAAACCCACGAGAAACTGCAGTCCTGGGTTAAACCAGCATATGTAGAAACCACCATGTTGTGAAAAGCTTACTTCTACCAAAGGATGCCACTCTTAGGAGAGGAACAGAAAGAAAACATATCTATGTGCATCTGATCATGCAAAAGAATATTTAGCAAAATGAGCTCCTGGAAATGGAAACAAGAGGTGTTTTTTTTTTTGCTGCTTTTTGCTTTCTTTTCTTTTTGTTCTGTATGTTTGTTTATGTTTTTGGGAATGTAAGGGAGGCACAGAAATAGAGGGACAAAGAGTGAAGAAATGCAGCAGTGGTACTCACTGGACACTATGTAGAAAATGAACTTCACAACTTGTGAGTGAGGGTTGGAGGGAAAAACCGGGAGAGAGTGAGGGAAGGGTGACATTGTCCAAAAAGAACTGTACTCATTACCTGACTTATGTAACTGTAACCTCTCTCTCTCTCTCTCTCTGTATATCACCTTTATAATCACAATTAAAAGCTTAAAAATGCGTACTCCCCTCGACACCTTAGGAAAACAATGGATGCTTTTCAAAGCAGACTTTGGGTAACAATTGTTCATAAGAAGCTAAAACTGGATACAGAACTCTTTTGCCTTTTGAGTGTGGAAAGACAAAGACTGAGAAAATCAAAGCAAATCCAAAACGGGTTGTGTTAAGTCTAGCTCCTAGAAGCAGAGTGCCCCACCTAAGGCTCTGAGGGTACAGTCAGTCAAGCATGTGCAGGTCCTGGAAGAGAGGCAGGAGAAAACAGACCTGAGGATATTATTAATGAGCCAGAAGTAAAAGAACCCCACAATCTCATCACAGATGCCCTATTGCTTTGCCTCTATTTTAGGTGGACAACTGGTCCCATGAGCCCCAAAATGTCTGTAGGAATGTGTATAAGGGGGTGACTCTGAGACCAAGGGTCAGAGGGCAATGTCTAAAGCCTTTAATTTTTGCCTGTCCTGTAGCTTGAACTGAGGGCCTGACACTGTCGTTGAGCTTCTCTTTTAGTTTGAGAGTAGTGCTCTACCACTTGAACCACAGCTCTACTTCCGGCTTTTCTCGGGGTGGGGGGGTGTAGTTTTTTGGAGATAAGAATCTCACAGACTTTCCTACCTGGGCTGGCTTTGAACCAGGATCCTCAGATCTCAGCCTCCTGAGTAGCTAGGATTACAGGTATGAGCCACCAGCACCTGGCTTAGAGATGTGTTTTTAAAAACAAGATCTTGCTAGTAGCCCAGGCTGGTCCTGAATATGCCTCAGCCTCCCAAGTGCTAGGATTCCAGACCTATACCAACACCACAATAGGTGTGTGTGTGTGTGTGTGTGTGTGTGTGTGTGTGTGTGCTCCAGTCATCCAGCGTGTACAGTATATATAAGAGGCTATTATGGTGGGGCTGGGGATATGGCCTAGTGGCAAGAGTGCCTGCCTCATATACATGAGGCCCTGGGTTTGATTCCCCAGCACCACATATACGGAAAATGGCCAGAAGTGGAGCTGTGGCTCAAGTGGTAGAGTGCTAGCCTTGAGCAAAAAGAAGCCAGGGACAGTACTCAGGCCCTGAGTCCAAGGCCCAGGACTGGCCAAAAAAAAAAAAAAAAAAAAAAAGAGGCTATTATGGATCCTCCAGCTTTGATGTACAGTACAAGTGTGAAGCCAGGCCCAGGGATGAGGGAAGATTTAAGAATTTCATAGATCAATTCTTTTGTTTGAAATGTAGGAATATATTTTGTAACCATAGGGACAATACGGGTGATTGGAAACATTTTCAATATTGAAGAGATTTTGGCACATAAGAAAATGGGCATATTCACTTAATCAACAAATGTTTGTGAAATAATTAAATTTATTAACCTTTTGATTCCAATTTTAAATGTGAAATTAATTTTAGCCTTGTGATTATAAGTTGGAAAGCATAACGGGATTGGGCTGTTTGGTAAATAATATTGGACTCTTCAAGTGACCTTTCTATTCTCTAAATGAATATGGATATTTAAAATATTTAATGCATGAAAATATTTGAAAGTTAAAGTGGCAAAAGTCTAAATATTTAAAGGTTATAATAGTAATAAGCTGAAGTATTTACAATTTAAACAGTAATGCAATTAAACATACACATTTATTAAATAAATGTATTCATTTATTAGATTTATAAAAGTTGTTTATGTTACTAAAGAGATTTTTGTGTGCTGAAATTTTATTTTGTGAATTGGGTAGATATTTAAATAGTTAAACAAAAACTGAATATACTGTCCTTCTAAGTGTAGATTAGAATGTAGATGGAATTTTTAGCTAATTAAGTTATGAGAGCAATTGTTTAGTTTAGATTGTTTAACTCAATGGATTCAATGTTAATGAAAACCCTCTGTAAGGGATTTGTTCTTCATCTATACAAAAAGATACTGTAGTTATGAGCAGGAAAATGAGCCATAAACTGAGCTTAAAAGTTTGAAGACTATTGTGATTTTGTAACTTAAATAAATACTCATTTAAAGCCTATATAATTACTCCTTTCTACAAAAAAAGAAAAAAGGAAATATTTGCTGTATGGCATTAAAAATAATCAATAATAGCCAAATGTATCTGTTCGCAATCAAGAAAAAGCAGTAGAAATGTGCAACAGGATCACTGAGGATGCAGCATCTGTCGGGACGTTGTTATCTTGTGGCACTGGATTTTGAACTACAGAAGATCTGGAGACAACTGTGTGCCCCATTTCGCTATAGGAAACCACAAAGGGCTTTGTGGCCCTAGGCACGTGCAACAGTGATATTGACTATCATCCATTTCCTTAGGCCTCAATTATCATCAGGCAGAAAATGGGGATGCCAGTTCCAGGAGAACCAGTACTGATCGCCATCTTCATCCTCCTCCCTTGCAGACAAAGAAGCCTTTCCTGGGAGGAAGAAATGGCTAGGACTGCTTCCCTGGGAGCCATGCCAAGTCGCTATCCAGAACATCATGTTAGGATGCTGCCAGTAGGTTTACTCATACAGGGTTTAATCTCACAATAGTTGCCAGTTTTAATAGAGTAACACCTGAGAGTCTCAGTAAATCCCCTTCTCCCCCATTTCAGCTGATAAGCAAAGTATATGGACAGAACATACTATCATGTTAAGGAGTTGTTAAAAGAGTGCTAGTATTACTTTATTTTCCTTTCCTGTTCTACCTGTCTAGAAAACAGATCTACTTAACCCATGTTGACACTATAACAGCTAGAACTGGTATTTGGACAGCCCTTCTGATAGACTAGTAAGCTGAAAATAAGAGGCTAACCCCCTTATCTTGCTGCCTTCAAAACACTCTCTCTCTCTCTCTCTCTCTCTCTCTCTCTCTCTCTCTCTCTCTCTCTCTCTCTCTCTCTCTCTCAATTTAGCACAAAACCATGTAGCGCCATCTACTGGCTATTTGTTTATATGTGTCATCCAACCAAGGCCATCTAACAAAGGCATTTGATAGAGAAGGGAGAAGCGAGCAGTGGCTGTCCTCATCTTCCCTCTGTCACTGGGAATCCCTGTCAAATGCCTGCCCTTTGAAACCCAGGGTGGCAAGGTTTTTTTCAACTAGAAAGCACTCCCATTTTCAATGAGGCCTCGTTTTCCCTTTCTTTCAAAGAAACAAAAATAAACCCCAAATGCCTTGCATTTGGTTAGGGCATCAACAAATACATTTGTGGGCAAATAAAGATCACATTCAAATCCCTCATTTTGGGTTTTCATTTCAGTTCTTCTCAATAAGGAGATTAGCTATAAGCCTGCCAATGTAACAAGGCAAATATATGGAGACACTGAAGCTTACAATGAAGCTCCATAAGGCCTAGACAGAAGGAGGCAAAAATAATGGAGTCAGACTACTCTAGCATGAAGCGTGTCGTTTGTTTCTACTCACTGGCTTGTACTGCAATTTGTTATGGCATTAGAGCAAAGTAATTTTTGTGAGACAATAGAGTGAGGTCTTGATTGTCCTGTCATTTCCATCTATGAGTTGGCATGAAATACATTTACAGTTAATCAAATATAAATACATATGAAATAGTCTTTTTTAGGTGTTTTTTTCCCCTGTGCAATAAAGCGAAATGAGGGAAAATGTTGAACGGCCTAATCAGATTCACCACTCCAAAGAAGCTCAAATGTCATCACTATGGCAACATGTCGCAAGGTCCGCCTTCATCTCTTCCCTGAGGTTTGCCATTGCTAATGAATTAATGTGGCAAACACACTCAAAACAGTGGATTTGGGGTTATGAAGAAGGATCTTAAGACTGAATCCATTCATGTAACACTCTAGCCTATTTTTTAGTTTTCTTACTCCAAATTTAATTTGTGTTCAAGGCCCAGTGTCACACAACACATTCCCTTACTTGGCTTCTTCACTGTTACAGGGATACCATGTTGTGGAGTTCTTTGTTCTACGAGATGTCTGTGAGCATTTGCACTTTAGACCCCAAACTGGGCAAATCTCAGAGTAAAGATGTGTAATGCAGAAGCGCCTATACCAGGGGACTAATTTTACCACATTAGGAAGGTATGCCTTTGGAAGATCACATGGAAAAAATATGGTATAGTCTTTTGACTAAACTCTTCAAGGTCAGTGTTTATGCAGGCAGCCAATTAGTTTGAAAACCCAGGAGAAATGATCTTTTCATCAATTATGTGCCAGATATTCATGTTCCTTTTGAGAGAAAATTAATCTACACAGCTAGTTTAAATCTTTGTCTTTCATTTCATCATAATTAACCATTTCTTTTGATCTATTCTTAAATTGTATAAAATGGCTCTGAACTGTCTTAAGATTCATATTACATGTTATACGTTTTAAAAAAGGTGGCTACCTAGCATTGGGCAAGGAGAATACTGAACAAGAGCTGATTTTCCAAGAAGTCAAAGTTACTAAGTTTACCTATTTTAAGTTTAATCATGTTAAAGTGGAGTGTTGGATTTTAGTGCAAGTAAACTAAGGAGACTAGAAGAATCCTAAAAATCTCAGAAAGTCTGGCAACAGATAAGTAAGTATCAAGGTCCTATATGGAAAACAATTTTTTAACCAACAAAATGCCACAAAATCCCAAAGACTCTGGCATTTTATAGGTAATCAGTTTTAGTGATTTCTAATATTGCCTGGTTGATTTCAAATGATACTTTCTCTTTTATGGATTATTTTCAGTATATTAAGCAATTCAGAAGTTCTAAAATTTAAAATGCAAGTTTAAACGACATACAAATTAAACTGAATTTAATTTAAAAAGTAAAACTTTTCATTTCAAAATTAAAGAAAATAGATCAAACAAATCATTTATAACAGAACATTGCAATCCAAAGCAAATAACAAATTGCCAAATTTGCCAATTGCATTGACATACTAAACTGCCAATTACATCATACTACTAGTTTATATAAATGTATATGCATTTTTTATTGTAAAAGAGTATATGTATATTTTATTTTAAAAAAAAGAGTAGCTGAAGCTGGGCACTGGTGGTTCGCATTTGTAATCTTAGCTAAACAAGAGGCTGACATTTGAGGATCAAGGGTCAAAGCCAGCGCAGACAAAAAAGTTCATGAAATTCTCAGCTCCAATTAACCATCACAAAGCCAGAGATAGAGGTGTGGCTGAAGTGGTAGAAGGCTAGCCTTGAGTGAAAAGGCCCAGGGAGAACTGGAGGCCTTGAGTTCAATCCCCAGTACTGACAACAACAGCAACAAAAGCATTGTTGAGATCTGTTGAATTGACTGATATGAGGGGTAAAACTCCACATAAAGGAATAACACACAGAGGGAATTTGGAAGCCTGGAAGTGATACATAAAAAGGCTAAGTGGCAGCTCATCTTTGAACTATGTTACTTACAAAAGATTAAAAATTAAAACTCCTAAAATAATGTACTATTCAGGTACATTAAAATATTTTAAAATTTTAGTTTAAATGGAAAACTGACCAATTCTGACATTTTGATTGTTGATCATGAAATATGTACAGTTCTGAACGTATTTCATGTGTATTATTGACATGATTGAATAGGAGAGGTATATGTAACCTCTCATTAGACACTGAAGTGGAAAAGCTTTGTTAAAGTGGTTTCAACAGCCTGTTTGTTTGTTTTGCTTTGTTTTGTTTGAGACAGGGTCATCCTTACGTAACTTCATCTCCATGCTTGTGCTTCTCTTGTGCTGGATTCCAGGTATGTACTGTCACTCTTAGGTGTTAGTGCCATTTCCTAATGAATCAGGAAATTCGGTGTTACTTTTGGTAAATTGTGGCAGAGCTGTGTGCGTGTGTGTATGTATGTGTGTATATGTGTGTATATGTGTATCTACACGGTATGTTTTATATCTGGCTATTTTTCATCTCTCCTTCTTTAATAATTGTGGTCCAATCAATGCAAGCAATAGCAGCTCTAGTGATTTTTCTATTTTACATGCTATGATACTTGTTTGGTCCCTACATTACACTGTATCTCATCTTATTTTAGGGCTTCTAGTGAACTGAAACTCACAAGTATCTATTCCATTAGAAGTGATGTTAATCTTAATCTCCCTTATTCTGCTGTTATGCAGCTGGTCTTTTTAAAAATTAGGCACTTGTGGGCTGGGATGTAGCCCAGTGGCAAAGCACTTGCCTACTAAGTGTAACATCCTGGGTTCGATCCCTAGTACCAAAAAAGGAAAGATATATATATATATATGTATATATATATTATATGTACACACACACACACACACACACACACCCCAGCCAAAAATTAAGTACTTGATTCTTTTTCCTGATTTCATGTTTACCTTGTTTGATGTATTATATTGCATTGTTTATTAAGTATTAGTTAACTTTGCTTTGCTTTTTTGGAAAACTCTTACAAAATCAAGGACATGCTTCTATCGTAGTCCCTTCATTTATATTTTATTTTATTTTATTTATTTTGAGGGGCCAGCACTTTGAACTCAGGGCTTCCTGCTCTTGCTTGGTTTTTGCACTCAAGGTTAGTGCTCTACGATGAACCACAGCTCCACTTCTAGTTTTATTTTTGTGGTTAATTGGAAATAAGAATTTCATGGACATTTCTGCCTGGGATGGTTTCAAACCATAATCCTCAGATCTCAGCCTTCTGAATAACTAGGTGTGGGCCACTAGTGCCCACCTCCTCTTATGCCATTTGGGCCCAGAACAGACCATGTGATGAATTTCTCACCAAAGCATCCACCTGTGCCTAGATTCCGCTGACCTAGCCTTTTAAAAGTAAGATGCTCATCTCTTTGCTTTTACTTATTCAAAGTTGAATTATTGAACTGAAAGAACAATAAATTTACAAATGGCATTGTGATCAAAGTGAGTAAATCATGTCGTTACTTAAAAATTGAAATGGAAACAGTCTGACAAAATCATTCATCTTACTGGAAGTGTTTAAGCATAAAGTATATTTTCATTATCATGAATTTCATATATAACAGTTACACGATCATCATAATCAACGTTTTCAGTTTTAGGCAACTTTTTAAGCTTTAAATAAAGTAATAGAAAGAAAATCAATTATTTATAGTTGATTAATTTGTGTATATTTCTATTTTGCATATACTCAGCATCCTGAAAACATACTACTACTAGTGGTAGTACATAACAGACAATTACACCACAAAGAGGGGAAGAGTACTGTTGAATAAGGAAAGAAAGTGAAAGTTTTCTTGAACTCAGAAAAATTCTAAAGGATACCAAGGAATTATAGATGTACTGGTGAATTCTTCTAAAGTGTCTAGAGTAGCAATTTCCCATGTTAGTAATGCCTTTCTTAGGAGGTAACTAAGGTCTGAATTGTACTATTTGAGTCACACTTCTAGTCTTACTTTTTGATGGTTATTTTAGAGCTGAAGTCTCACAGAGTTTTCTGCCTGGAATGGATTCTAACCACAAGCCTCCAGATCTCAGCCTCTTGGGTGCCTAGGATTATAGGCGTGAACCACTGATGCCTGCCCAATGATCTCAATCCTAAAATTGGGTAAATATAACAAGAAAAATTTTCAGTGGTCAAAGTCACTCTTGAATTAAAAATGAAACATATCCTAAAGAAAAAAGTAAAGAAACATCCAGGTGAATTAATAAATGGAATCTAGTAATGCTTTGAAATAACAATATTCTGTATGATTTATTTCAGTACATTAGAGCAGTTCAACAAAGTAGAAGGCAAGCAATGTAGTAAACATTTTAACATATAACTATTTAATCTCTTAAAAAAAAACTGTATACAGGGCTGGGAATATGGCCTCGTGGCAAGAGAGCTTGCCTTGTATACATGAAGCCCTAGGTTCGATTCCCCAGCACCACATATATAAAAAACAGCCAGAAGTGGCGCTGTGGCTCAAGTGGTAGAGTGCTAGCCTTGAGCAAAAGGAAGCCAGGGACAGTGCTCAGGCCCTGAGTTCAAGGCCCAGGACTGGCAAAAACAAATGAACAACAACAACAAAAAACTATATACAAATAGAAATCATTCTCTTTACTATATCATTTCAAACCTATCAACAGTGATGGCCTCAAACATGGCTATCCCGTAAACTTCTTGCGATGAGAGAAATCAATGGTCTCCATGTGCATTCTCCTATGTGTTAGCAACACACATAGAGGTAACTGGTCACTTGTGTTTTCTAATATGATTTTTTTCTTATTTCATTTCTCTTTTAAAACTTTTAGTTAATATATATGAACTATGCATATTAATGGAGCAGAGTATAATAGTTGAATACATGCACTGATCAAACTAAGTCTTCCTTTATCCATCTTCTCTTCACTCCTAACCTCTAGTAATCACTAGGCTACAATCAATTGAATGCTTATCTTTGTTTTGCTTTCCCCTCCTTGGTATTATCTCTAAAGGAAATGGAACCAGCATACTGAAGAGAGGCGTTATCTGTGTATTATGTTCATGATCACAATAGCCCAAGACATGGCTATTGTACCCTATCAATGGATGTATGGATAAAGTAGTGTGGAAGATATGCAAAGAAAATGTTTGTTTTTTTTTTTTTGGCCAGTCCTGGGCCTTGGACTCAGGGCCTGAGCACTGTCCCTGGCTTCTTCCCGCTCAAGGCTAGCACTCTGCCACTTGAGCCACAGCGCAGCTTCTGGCCGTTTTTCTGTATATGTGGTGCTGGGGAATCGAACCTAGGGCCTCGTGTATCCGAGGCAGGCACTCTTGCCACTAGGCTATATCCCCAGCCCAGAAAATGTTTTTTAAAAAGAATAAAACTGTAAGGCTGCTGGTGGCTCGCACCTGTAATCCTAGCTACTCAGGAGGCTGAGATCTGAGGATTGAAGTTCAAAGCCAGCTTGGGCCAGAAAGTCTGTGAGACTCTTATCTCCAATTAACTACCAGAAAACTGGAAATGGAGCTGTGGATCAAAGTAATAGCAGGCTAGCCTTGAGCAAAAGAGCTCAACGGCAGTGCTGAGGCCCATGTCCGACAACAACAACAAAGAATCAAACTTGAAAAAGCTCTAACTTTCCCAAGATACAGTAAGTTTCTGTCTAGAAAACCAAGAGGTGTCATCTTTAGAAATCTTGTTATGACAAGGAAAGTGATGAAAGGCACATGGACAAAAGTCCCTAGTATGAAGGTATGATGGCAATAGGGAAACTTTGAAACCAGTGACAAGTAATGTCATTCAAAATAGTAAGCCGAAGAAAATAAAAGCCATGTCTACCCATCAGAATAAATAAGATCGTGTAGCTTATGTAGGAAATGATAGCATGAATGTATCAAACTGTATTACACATATCCATATCTTGGAAAGCTTTTCTTCCAATTTCTGTGACTGTTATTAACTATTTATGACATACAAGAAAGCTGACACTGAGTTATGTCACATCTGTGTTTCTGTGTTAGGTGTTGTGTATCTCATCTCATTTTAACATGGCAGTTAGGATTTGTTACATATTTTCCACCCTATTTTTCTGAATAAGAAAACTGAGGCTCAGGGAAGTTAAGTAAATTGTAGAGACACATGCTAATAGGTACTCTGGTACTCTGGTACTTAACTCAAAAAATTGTACAAGAAATGTAGCCACTGCCTTACGTATGAAACTGTAACCCCTCTGTATATCACTTTGACAATAAATAAGTAATTATTCAGAAAAAATAAAGCTAGTAACCTCAGCAACATCTGTGTATATTCTCCTTCTCAGCTTTCTTTTCCTTATCCATCCCAACTTATTTCAAATATATGATTTAAAACACCTCATTTGCCATCCAGAGGATATGGAGGCATAAACTCTTGAGAACTGCTGCAAAGGATAAGTTTCAAAATCTTAGAGTTGATACAGGCTGGAAGTAGGCCCAGATTAAACAGGTCAACAGTGAAGTTGGAGTTAGTGGTTTGGAGCAGGGAACATATGTTGTGTAAAACCCAAATATGAAGAAAGACATAGAACTCTGACAGTGACTATTAGTATTTGTGCTGGAACCTAACCATAGAAGTAAACATTGGCCTTGGGAAGAGTCATCTCAGAAGCCTAAATGTGCACTCTTAATGTCAGCTATACTTGTAGAGTGTCAGGGTCACTTTATAAGTACCAAGAGTCACTTTTTAAGTACCAAGAACATTCGCTTTCTAAATTTTCTGTGAGAAAATGATTTTACAAAACAGTATTTTAGAAAGAGAAAAATAACATTTATTAGGAACAGTTTATAAAATTAATTTATCTTGAGTACTATTATTCCAGAAAGCAATTTTAATTAGAAAACAATATGGAGGTGGTCAGTGCTAATGTCAAATCCTGAAGGAGCTTTCCAAGGGCTTTCAAAGGCTTTACAGATCAATATTCTTAGTCTGTTATTGTATTTTAGCCTACTTTGTATATCAACAGCATTTCTTTTCTTTTTCTTTTCCATTTTTGCAGGTCTTGGGGCTTGAACTTGGAGCCTGGGCACTATCTCTGAGCCTCTTTGTGCTCAAAACCAGTGCTCTACCACTTGAGCCACAGTGCCACTTCCAGCCTTTTCTAAGTAGGTTTGTTTCTTTGTTTCTTTGTTGAGATAAGAGTCTTTTTGAACTTTTTCTTCCCTGGGCTGGCTTTGAACCATGATCCTCAGATTTAAGCATCCTGAATAGCTAGGATTACTGGCAGGAGCCACCAGCACCTGGCTAGTGGCATTTATTTTCTTTGTTAAAGGGTCATAATTCCTACTCCTTTTCTGTTTGAAGAAGGTTTATCTGCCTGGGCCACTGCACCCAGTCAGTGATAGCTTTAAGGTTTCTTAAACCTTGTTTCTAAACAAACAGTAATGACAAGAAACTCCTGTCAAGTAATAATGGAGAAAATGGGTTATTTTCTGAAAATATAGTCACAGAACAGGAGAGTAGATCCATTCCTATAGTAGGTGTTGGGAGTTTAGAAGCCCGCCCTCCATCCTTGCCTCTCCATCCACATGAATACTTTCTACGAGCCTTAACCTACAAAACAGAGCAAAGCACTACTTTGTTCAAAAGAGAATCATAGCAATAAATTGCACTCGAATAGCAGTTCCGGCATTTCTTCAATATGCTCTTCAACTATCCTGTCTGTTCTTGATAATATAATGTGGTAAGGAAGGCACATCTTCAAATTGAAATCCCAGAAGTTCTAAATAGTTAATTGATTAACCTCAGGGAAAGTTGAACAAGTTAGGTACAGAATCCAGACAGAGCTTAGGTTTGATTCTGTTCCAGCAGTCATGATGCCGAAATATCCAATGCGAGTCCTACCACCTAAGTTAAAATTTTATTTCATTTTATTTGAAATAAATCATTGCAACAACGATAAAAAGAGTGTCCAATTCAACCATAGAATTATTATATGACTAAGGTGTTAGAGATATCTATTTGGGGGGTTAAGGTATAAGAAATGAAGCAGACTGTAACTTCAGCTTAGTTTTCACCCTGGGAGATAATGAAGTAAAGAAATGAACAGTTAAGCTGGGTGTTGGTGACTCATACCTGTTGTCCTAGCTACTCAAGAGGCTGAGATCTGGAGGATCAAGGTTTGAAAAAGACACAGATCCTCTCTCTCTCTCTCTCTCTCTCTCTCTCTCTCTCTCTCTCTCTCACACACACACACACGACACAAAAGAATTAGGCTTTTACAGATAGAAAATGCAGTAACTGCTTTACCAGCTTGTTTACTTATTTCCAATGAGTTATTTGAGCTGTGTATATTATTCTGTTAGTGTCCATATGCCATCCACTGTGCTCTTCTGTCTTGGGAATACATAGACAGAAAAGTACATGATATTTTTTCTGTCTGAAATTTATAGGAAATGTATACATGTGTGTCAGGGCAAATGCTATGCAGTGACAGTTTTTCTAGGACAAAGAAATGTTGGAACAATGGGAACCTGGAAAAGGGGGCTGTAAAGTTCATTAGGGGAGAGAGGAAAGGCTTCTTTGAGGAGGAATCTGACTGCAGAAGTTACTTAAGACCTTATCTTATCTTTGTGAAACTAACCAATTAGGTAGAGCAATTCATATAAACAGAACTGTGGAGAGTGCTCGCATGTTTATAAATACATTGCACTGGGCTAGCACATCCTCTAAGGACTCCCGGGGAGTGAGCATGCAAGCCAGTGTGGCAGGGCTGAGCATGGAGGCAGCCCTTAGAGCCTGAGTAAAGTGTAACAGGCAGGAAAGGGAGAAAGCCACTGTGGGCAGATGGGAAACTAGAAGCCAAGTCACCAAAGCATGAGCATGTACGATCACTGGGGTTGGGAAACAGTGAGGCATGAAATTTGGAAGTAGAGAGTCTGAAATTCCAGCCAAAGAGAAATGAGGAGGCAAGAGAGCCCATTTGGAAAGGAGTGTTTTATGGTTTCAAGGTAGAAAAGTCAAGAGCCTAAATCAAGACTATGATGATAGAGGTGCAAAGATTGTACTCAGTGTTCTGGCGGTGAACCTAGGGACCTGAGGAATAGCCAGTGTAAAGCAGGAGTGAGAGACAGCTTGGAAGTTTCCAGTGCCATTGGCTGACTAGATGGAGGAGCATTTACTGAGATAAGAGATATACAGAGAATTGGTTTGGGGTTGTGACAATGAGGAGGAGCAATAGTTGGATGCAGACTCTGTTCTCAGGAAGTCTCAGTTTAAGAATGATCATTTTGAAAGAGCCCTTCCTCAGTCACGTGTTTAATATGAATATGTAACAGAAGCCCAGCTCTCAATTATCTTTCGAGTGCCCATTAACTGAGAAAATGAGATGTCCACAATCTTGTGGCTTTCACGATTTGTCATATTGATTTTTATCCATCAGCAAGGCTCTGGTGGTAAGAGGGATGCAGACAATGGAAAGTAGAGCTTTTATTTTTATGAACTGCAGTGAGCATCAGAAAGAAGTAGAAAGCTTAATCAAGGCAGTTGACCCTAAACAGAGAAATAAAGTTCTTAAATGTATTTTGGGACCTAAACTAATTATTCAAATATTCATTTTCATTATGAATATTTTTAAAGAAAAATTAGGAAGAGAAAAGCAATGAATCTAACTAGTCTCAAAGGAAGCTGAATGAAAGATGGGACAATGACTTTCTAGACTCTGTATCAGGTTGGATATTCACAGTTGAATTTGAAGATTCAGGTTTGCAATGGCCTAAATGAGTCAGAAAAAAAACAGATCATGTTTTTGCTTGAGTTAATCAAGATAAACTAGAAATATTAAAAAAAATTTTTTTGTGAGTCTTGGGGCTTGAATTCTGGGCCTGGGCACTGTCCCTGAGCTCTTCAGCTCAAAGCTAGCACTCTACCACTTGAGCCACAGTGCCACTTCTGGTTTTTTGGTGTTTTTTTTTTTTTTTGGCCACTCCTGGGGCTTGGACTCAGGGCCTGAGCACTGTCCCTGGCTTCTTTTTGCTCAAGGCTAGCACTCTGCCACTTGAGCCACAGCACCACTTCTGGCCATTTTCTGTATATGTGGTGCTGGGGAATCGAACCCAGGGCCTCATGTATATGAGGCAGGCACTCTTGCCACTAGGCCATATCCGCAGCCCTGGTGGTTTGTTTTGAGGTAAGAGTCTCATTGACATGCCTACCTGGGCTGGCTTTGAATTGATCTTCAGATCTCAGCCTCCTGAGTAGCTTGGATTTCAGGCATGAGCCACTGGCACCCGACATAAATATCAAATCTTTAGTTTGTGGTCATATGACTTCAATGATGTAGAAAGTAAGCAATGTACTTTCCACTTTTTCTGTGTACTAGTCTTGGGGCTCAGGACCTGGGCTCTGTCTCTGACCTTTTAAAAATTATTATAAAGGTGACGTATAGAGGAGTTATTGTTTCATAAATCAGATCATAAGTACGTTTCTTTTTGGACAATATCACACACACTTTCCTTTGTTCTCTCACAATTTTCCCCTCCTGTCTCTACCCACAAGTTGTAGAGTCCATTTTCAACATAGTTTCTACTGAGTATTACTGCAGTGATTTTTCACCCTAGGTCCTTCCAGTTTTGTGCCCTTCTTATCACCCCAAAGGCAAACAAGACAAAAAAGAAAAAGAAAACCCTTGTTATTTCCTGGAGTTCATTTTGATATTTTATATGATCAGAGGTACAGGGGCAATGTACCTTTGTGTTCTTCCCTTAAGAGAGAACTTCAGTTTACTCAAGGCTAGCACTCTGTCACTGTTTATATACAAAAGTCTTTTTTAGTAGTTTGGTAGAGATCAGAGTCTCACAGACTTCCTGTGTGGGTTGGTTTTGAACTGTGATCCTCAGATATCAGTCTTCTGAATAGCTAGTCTGGCTTTTCCTTTTTTTTTTTTTTTTTTACAGCATAAGGATCAAGAGTTATACCTGAAAATAAAATCTTCTTACTAGGAATTAGGGGAATTTTCCTGACCAGCTAAAGAGACGATACTCCTGTGCATACCCTGTGATATACAGTCAGTCCCCTTACAAGCCAAATCTGATAGATGCACTATGGGTATTGAACAAGAAAGAAAACCATCAAATTCCATTTAGTGACATGAGGATATTTTCCAGAGTCTTTCTAGTCTGTCTCATATAATACTACTTTATGGCTATTAAAATAACAAAATATTGGGGAGTCTCAATATTTCACAACTCTTGTCAAATTCAAAGACAATTCCACTAGCTGCATTGGTAGGTTTAAAACATTAACTTCCATTATTAGACTTCCATATATAAACAAAAGATATTTAGGGTCATCTTTTGGGTAACTGGCTAACATTCTTATAACTTCAGTAAGTATTATTCATTGGTCTTGGGGATGTGATTTTGCAATACAGTTTCCAAATAACAAGAGATTCAGTTGTTTGATAAAGTTCTCAAGGTGTTTGAAGAAGTCTGGACTGCTCTTAAATCTTCAAGGAGTACAATGCCTTTCCTACTATGCTGAGTTGCTAGAATATTATTTATGTGTGCCATTTCCAAGGTTTCTCTCGGAGATAAATAACCCATGCATGAGTCACTCACTCAATATGATACTCTTTTTCCTGATGTGTGTAAAAATGACATATACAATATGTCTCTGAAACAAGAGAGTCTGCTAAGATCCTAGAGAAAAACCACACTGATAAGTGAACCGTAAAACAGATTTTAGGAATCACAAAAGAGATTTCAACTGCACCTCAGTTAATCCCATCACTACCCTTCCAGTTGCTGAGGATTGAAATTTCCATGTCATCTCTTAATCTCTCCTCTTCCTCACACTGCACATCCAATTATTTGTGCGTTCTGTAGATTCTATGACCTCAACATTCTTGGATGGCATCTGACTTCTCCTGTTTGCTGCCTTTGTTCTTTCTGTCTAGATTTTGTCATGGTCATGGAATTGATTTTCTCAGCTTGGGAAGCGTCCTTTCTCCTCTACACTGACATATTTCTTTTTATATTACCTAGATTGTTCCATTTACTTGGTCCAAAGCACTGAAGAATTACTATTACAAATAGGATTATCCAACTAGTATTCAGTTGTTGTGGATCCATGAGATACATAGACAGAGCGCGTGAACATTTAGAAGCCTTCCTTAGCATTCTTTTTCTTATGTATTGGTTTTGTTACATTTACAGAAATGTACTTAACTATACTTATTGAATCTATTCATGTAGCTTTCAATTTCTTAAGTAAGTCTAATACCCCTTTTTCTAATCATTTATTTCTACTGCTGAAAGTCTACATGTCAACATACAATACATTGAAAAGCTGAAGCAGCAGCCACTTGCGACGCACTGTTCCACAGTAGGGTTGCGCCAAGTGTGGTTCGCAGTGTGGCCCGCATCAGCTCCACTCAGGAGGGGGCTTGTTGGAACAGCAGGAATTCAGGTTCCGCCCAGTATTACTGATGTGGCACCTCTGTGAGAGGGTCCTAGCAATCTTATGTCTTAACAAGCCCTCCAGCTGGGTGCTAAACTTGGCGATCTCTTGATTATCAACCATCCATTCCACCTCCCCCCCCCATAGTTCCCTGTGGCTATGATGCACTTGAAAATTTGCTAGTGTGACTTAAGAACTGAAAACTTTAGCTTTATTTTATCTAATATAATTCTAAATAGCCACATGTGGCGAAATGACTGCCATGCTGAGCAGCCAAGGGCCGGGTTCCCATACTGCAGCCTTAAACCAACAGCCGCCAGGTCAACTGTGTGCTGCATTTCAAGCTTTTCAGTCCATCTAAGAACATTTGTTTTCCAACTCCAGCACTTTCATAGGATCTATTCAATGTCACCTATCTCCCAGGGGAAAAGTCTATTTTTTTTTACCTCTTCCAAGAAGACTTGTAGTTTCTCCCTTATTTCAAATGATGCTTCAACTTGTTTTCCTTTTCAGCATTTTTCTAGTTTCTTTCTTTTCTTTTTCCAGTCCTGGCTCAAGGCTAGCACTCTGCCACTTGAGCCACAGCGCCACTTCTGGCTTTTTCTGTGTATGTGGTGCTGAGGAATCGAACCCAGGGCTTCATGTATACAAGGCAAGTGCTCTACCGCTAATCCATATTCTAAGCCCTCTAGTTTCTTTATAGACCTTCCCTTCTTTGTAAGTCAGTTACTCAGACAGAGGGATGTTGGTTTAATTAGACAGCAGCTATCTTGTACTTTGTACATCGGAGACACTCAGTAACCATGAAACTGAATTAAATTTACAGGAAACCAGAGAGAAAGTCCTCAACACCAACAATATATCTTAGTGTTCTTAGAAGTTGAGACAGATCAGAATGTTAACATATACAGTTTAGTTTAGAATAGGGAAAATGTTAAAGCCATGGTGAAACATTTGTCACAGGATCAAAACACATTGCTATAAAAATAAACCCAGTGCCTGCCTCATCATTTCTTTAGCAGCAGGAAAGCATTTTCCTTTGGCAATTCTCTACCTCCATCTGAATTGTTCCTTAACTAAATGTGAAATTAAAAACAGACTTATAGCATTTGTTGATGGCACTCTTATTGGCAGAAATGTTTTCTTATTCATATAAAATCACTTTTCCCATCAATTTCACGAAGGATCTTACACTTTTGAATGGACTGATATTTTGCTACAAATAAAACAATCATACTTATTTGAACAGAAAAGGGGAGAAGAAAATGAAATTGCTTCTGGTTTATTTCAGTTTTACACTTGATCTTGTTTTTACATAGCTATAAAATTAAAATACATGAAATGAACCACACCAAACCAAACATTAAGATAGTTAATAATTAAGTATATTCTGCCGTCAATGTAGTAAACCTCATTAGACTTTTATAGGGATTACATACCATACTGACTCACAAATTCAGTATGGCAGAGAATGTACACTTCACAATGCCTTCATACACAAGTGAATGGGAATTATATGCACCTTTGCAACAATGGGCAATGGCAGCATTCATATTAGCTGTGAAAAATGGAATGTCAAATACAATTGAGAATATTCTGTGGGCCCTTCATTATGGAAACTCACCCATGAACATCGATTCCAAGTCCTCCTACAAGTCAGGATTTCAAAAACTTTAGGCAGTTTGTCGGTGCCACAGGGGAAGAGTATGTGCTTGAAGAAAAAACTCTAAAAGTCCACAGTGACACATTTAAGATTTATTTTAATCTGTCTTTTAAGAAGGTGGGAGAGCATGCAGGATTACTGTGCACACTGAACATTGACAAAATATAGAATGGTAAGTCTAAGAAAAGACAATTTCAACAATCCATCAACTAATTGAACATAATGGCAAAAAAAATCCTCACTTAAAACTGAAAAAACGATATCAGAGTATAAACTATAGAATCTTTTTTTTTTAATTTCCCTTTTTTTTGCCAGTCCTGTGATTTGGACTCAGGGCCTGAGCACTGTCCCTGGCTTCTTTTTGTTCAAGGCTAGCACTCTGCCACTTGAGCCACAGCGCCACTTCCAGCTTTTTCTATATATGCGGTGCTGAGGAATCAAACCCAGGGCTTCATGTATACAGGGCGAGTACTTTACCACTAGGCCATATTCCCAGTCCTAAACTATAGAATCTTAAGTTAGGTTAAAGTGAAGTGTGTCTGCCATAGTAAAAGAACTTGAACTCCAAACTTATAAAACTTGTTTCCCTCAGAAAATAAAGGTAGTAGGGGCAATGGGAGATATATTTTCATAAGGTTGCTTTACATATTTTTGTTAATTTGAATTTTTTTATGTTTGTGTGTGCCAGTCCTGGGGTGTAAACTGTAGGCCTGGGCATTTTTCCTGAGCTTTTGTGCTCAAGGCTAGTGCCCTACCACTTGAGCCATCGTTCCACTTCCAGGTTTTTTGTGGTTAATTGGAGATAAGAGTCTCACGGAATTTCTGCCTGAGCTGGCTTTGAACCACAGTCTTCAGATCTCAGCCTCCTTCGCAGCTAGGATTACAGGTGTGAGTCACCAGCGTCAAGCTAGTTTGAATGTTTTTTTTTTTTGTTTTTGTTTTTGTTTTGGCCAGTCCTGGGCCTTGGACTCCGGGCCTGAGCACTGTCCCTGGCTTCTTCCCGCTCAAGGCTAGCACTCTGCCACTTGAGCCACAGCACCGCTTCTGGCCGTTTTCTGTATATGTGGTGCTGGGGAATCGAACCTAGGGCCTCGTGTATCCGAGGCAGGCACTCTTGCCACTAGGCTATATCCCCAGCCCAGTTTGAATGTTTTATAACAAGAATGATTCCATACACTACTTGTAACTACAAGTAAGAATTATTTTAAGAAAATAAAGGAACATTATGTTTAAGGAGAGACAATTTTTTTTTCTTAATGAATTTTCTTCTAAGATGTATACCTAGGATAATTTTCTAAACGTATTTTTAAGGAAAACACAATGAAAATTAAACAGGCTTTCTTAATGATCTCTGGTTAACTCTCATTAATGGTAATGAGTACTTGGGTAATACTTTACAATTTAGAAATTGCAGTTTACATTCGTTGTTACATTTGTGACTTTAACTATGAGAGAGACACTACCTCTATCACTTTACAGATGAGGAATGCAAAACAGTCATGTTTCAACCACTTGGTTGATAATATCCAGGGTGTATATGACACAGCTAGAACTTGACCCAAATTCGGATTCTGAAGCTCCTAAGTTAGTTATTATATTCCCTCAAGTCACAGAGATCCAGATCAGATAAACTAAAGCATTGAATCTGACTAGAGAACTTCAACAGCCCGATCTACACAATTAATGGCTTTATGAAGTTGAACGGGTTTATTTGAATTATATGTGAAGTAGTAACATATTTGTAGCCTGAGGGGTTTCCAGTAACATCCCTTCATACTTTTTCATGTGATCTTTCCCTTAATTAGAGGAGGCATCAGTGAGAGAGGACTTAAATTTCCTTAAATCCTAATTCCATTTTCACGGTTTTAGCACCTTTAAGGTCCATTCACTTTTCCACAAGTCTCTATTGATTCCTTAATATATTTCTTATTGTGTGTGGAAGACATGGGGTTAGAGAGAAGGAGGCATCATGCTTATAAGAAGGGAGCCCCAATGGAAAGAGGTCCAAAATAAGAATCCTATGTGGCAGACAGTAAAGCGATGGCAACATATATGCTAAGATACAGGGGCAACTGAGATGCCCAGGAGTGTTGAGCAGTATTTATCTGGTGAGTCTTTGGTTGCAACAATTAGGTGTGTGAATGCTACTTGTATCTAATAGCACAGCCTGGGAAGCTAGTGATAAACTTTCTATAATGGACAGTTCCCCACAGCAAAGAGTCAGTATCAAGATGCAATAGTGTCAGGGTGTATAGAAACCCTTTGCAAAAAGATATAGCATTTTGTGCCATTACTGGGGCTTGAACTCAGAGCCTCACATTTTCACATGGCTTTTTTTTAATCAAGGCTGGTGCTCTACAACTTGAGCCACATCTCCATTTATGGCTTTTTGTTGGTTAATCGGAGATAAGTCTGTCAGAATTTTTTTTTTTTTTTTTTGCTGTGGCTGGCTTCAAACTGGGGTCCTCAGGTCTCAGCTTTCTGAGTAGCTAGGATTATAGACATAAGCCAACAGTGACTGGCCCTTTCCAATTTTGAATGAAGAAGTTAGTGCCTGTTAAAAATCCATAGAGGAATTTACAATTCCAAGAAATAGAGGAAATTCGAAGTATTAAGCTATCTATTCTTGAATCAGTGCTCTAATCTTATCTTATATCTGAATGGGACATAAAGCCAAGGTATAACTTTGCTGGAGGTGAATTAGGAATAATACTTGGGCAGAGTATGAGATTCTCCATCATAGGAGAGTGACTATCCATTTTTCTATCCAACTCTGACTCAGCGCTTATCATCCTGCTCTCTGTAGACTGCTACACACTGCCATCAGATAGTCCCTCGCTCAATCCACTTCACCAGATCCCAACTGCAGTGGGGCTAATACTCCACCTGTTTTTAACCACCAGATAGCCAAGGCATGGACCCTGCCTCCACCCATCCCCAGCTTCCTCACTCTGTTTTAGCCATCCCAAATTTCCTTTCCTATCCCAGAAACCTTGCATAGCCCGTCTTGTCTAACTGAAAAGCTCCTCCCCTGACCACTGAACCTTTCTGATACATCTCATCCTGTCAACAGCACACCCAGGAATGGCTTTCCTTGATTTCCATTTCCTTTTCTGCTTCCTTATCTGCTCCCACCCTTCTCTTCTTTGGTCTGTGCCCCTGTGTGGCTCCATCACCCTTGCTGGCTGGCTCTGCATTGTGATTGGCCACTGGGAAGCATCAGGGACAGAGCTGAGGCTGCAGATGGATTGTCTAGCCGTATCCTCTGTCTTTCCTACTGGGGTGCCATTCTGGGCTTGACTCCTTCCCAGTAGCACCAGAACTCCAGTTCTCATTAATGATTAGTGCCACATTTTGCTACTTGTGCCTTTAGCTCTTGCTAGTCACCGAGTAAGTAAAAAAATCTCCCCTTAATTCTTCTTTCACCTCTGGAAATATCTCCTTTATCATATATGATGTGTATTTTGTTTCCAGTCAGCACCCTGACACTCATATTTCTCAAGCGACTTTGGCTTTCCTTTCACATAGATTCTTTCATGCACTTAATCAGTTTTCATCTGAGTCCTTATCAAATTTAATAAATGGTTGAATGAGTTCATGTTTTGATTATTTAATATCTGCACCTGACCTGACACCATTGTATGTGTTCCACAGGATCATGGCTATTTTGCTGATCACAGCTGAATTGATGGATAAAAGTGGAGGCAGTATTATCTGTGAAGACAGGCAACTGAATTATTCATGAGGTAAGACATTATTGAAAAGCAATATTAATATGAAGAAATTAGGGACAAAAACAGCATATGTACCGGAGAATGTTTGAAGCTTTATGCACCCGTATGCACAATTCAACTAACCTTTGTTCAGCATCTTATTTGTACTACACTCCTTAAGCATTGAGAGTACAGGCATACCCCTGCTCATCACCTTTTCAATAAAAATTTAAAAAAGAAAAGGAAATAGTGTTTTCTGTCTAAGGCTCATAGATTAGTGTGAAGATAAAGTCACAAAGAGAAGGAAGCACATGAGAAACAAGAGAGAGGGGTATGCTGGGGTCAACAAGGAAGTTACTATTAAAAGAGGATGCTTTCTAAGGGATACAACAGGAAATAAGAGAATTAAACAGGAGATTATATATATATGGCTTGAACCCAGGGCCTGGGTGCTGTTTTTGAGACTTTTTTGCTCAAGGCTAGAGCTCCACCACTTTGAGTCACAGCTTCACTTCCAGTTCTCTGGTGGTTAATTGGAGATAAGAGTCTCAGAGACTTTCCTGTACAGGCTAGTTTTGAACTGTAATCCTTAGATCTCAGCCTCCTGAGTAGCTAGGATTACAGGCGTGAGCCACTGGTACCTGACAATAAGATCATTTTTCAACTCCATTCAGGAAACATGATGGTTAATATGTCTTTAAAGTCTGTTGCCTTTCACAGTCATGGAAGAGATGTAAGAAGCCATATACAAGCCAAATACGCTGCTTTAGGGTAGTATCTCAGTCCACACAAAAGGGCACAATTGGCATTAGCACAAGAAGCAGTAACATAAAAATTGCCTGGTTTTTACTATATGACTCCAGACATGTGGGTCTTGATTATATTAGTTCTAATGGAGCGATCTCCAAAGCTTGTAGCTAGAGCTCCTGGGACCCGACAAATTCCCAAGTTCAGGAAGGCATAAGCAATTTACCCACTGTCAAGTTTGATATGCATATGTGCGCCACTGAGTGGTGTGTGTGTGTGTGTGTGTGTGTATGTGTGTGTGCAACTTGATGTTTATAATTCTCAAGGTAGGAGTTATATTCACCAATACTCTTAGAACACTAGGAAATATTCTAACATCTTTTTTATCTTTGAAATAATAATTTTTTACGTATAGAGGAAAAAAGTTCTTTGCATTTCTTTCATTTCCATGGTTTTGTGAATGAAATACTCCAGCCCAGTGAAGTCACAATGAGTCACAAATCATTGTGATTGGAACCAAATAAAAACGGAGGCTCCCTGTCCTCAGTGAGACATTAGATCTGAGATCAGCAAACTTTTGCTACATAAAGGGCAATATAGGGAATAATTTTGGCTTTGGGAACCACACGATTTCTGTTGCCAAGACTAAACCTTGTTATTATAATGTAAAAATGGCTGTGGCTAATGTGTAAATGAATGGACATGGCCATGCTTCCATCAAACTTCAGTTACAGAAATAGATGGCCAGCCAGATTTGGCTAGTTTGCCAGCCCTACACCAGAGTATAGAGAAGGAGAGAGGGAAAAAAGTGAACTAAGAACAGGTGAGACAAGTCCATAACAAATGGGAAAAATAAGACCAATATGGTAGCAATACAGTGGTACTAAGAGGAGAATATTCTACTTGTAAAACCTACTAAGGTAAAGCTGATATATAAAAAAACTTTGACCAGCACAACTAAGCATTCTCCAATTTGATCAAGTAAATTCATTGGCCCAATTTTTCCCTACTGTCTATAGCTACCATGCCCAAAAGTCCTATTTTGAATGTAAATAAATACATAGTTCAGGAATATGAGGCAGTTATCACATGGATGAACCTTGAAATCGTTCTGCTAAGTGAGAGAAGCCAGGCAGGAAAGAGCACATATTGCACTATGTCCAGAAGAGGCAAATCCATAGAGACAGGGAGCAGATTAGTGGTTACCATGGCCTGTGGGAGAGGAGGAAATGGGGAATGACTGCTAATGGGCACCAAATTTCTTTTTAGAGTGATGAAAATGTTCTGAATTAGTGGTGATGCTTTCAGAACTCTGTAACTGTACTAAAAAAGTCACTGAATTGTACACACATTAAAAGGACAGATTTTATGGTATGTAAATTACATTTGAATTTTATAAAAAGGGAATGAGACATTGTCACACAATGATATGGTGCCATCTTTCTGGAAGACAACTTGGGGCAATTTATATTAACAGTTGTACAAATGTGGGAAGGAAAAGAGAAAAATCCAAAAAAGATATAAAAACTGAAGAGCAACAGAAATGATTCCAGAAACTAGGATGGCTCCATTGACCCATTCACAAATGGAACTGGGCACCAAAGTCTACAACTACAATCTCTGCTACTTAGGAGGTGGAGACTGGGAGGATCTTGGTTCATGGCCAATAAGAATAAAAATTAGTGAGATCCCATCTCAACCAATAAGCTGGACATGGCAGTACACTTCTGTCACCCCATGGGAAGTAAAAGTAGGATCATGGACAAGGCTGGCCTGAGCAAAACCATGAGACTCTCTCCTCAAAATAACTAAAAAACAAAAAGGGTCAAGTGCTAGAGGGCTGACTACCAGGCATCAAGCACGGAGTTAATGCCTCGGTACTGGCAAACACCACCCCCCCCCCCCACACACAACTTATCATGTCTTGAGAGCAATTTAAAGGTAATCTATTAAATTTCCACAGCTATGGAAAATGGTCATGGGCAGTTGTCCTATTTGAACATCAGATTTTCCTAGGCCTGGGATAGGAGCTTCTCATACATTACTAATGTTTAGGACAGTTCTGCAGGCCATGCACTACGATGCGCAAATTGATAGCTAAAGACCTTGCTCTTTCTCCATCCTTCCTGATCGCCAATCTAATGCAGGAGGTGCCTCTGGCAGGAAGAGGGTGACAGTCTGCTCCCTAGACATTCCTCAGCTGTTTTCTGTCCCCCAGAAAATCTGTGTAGGAGGCCCTCCAAACAAGTTTACAATATCACCATCTGGATTTCAACAATAGCCTCCCAACTGGTCTAACTGCTCTCTTTCCTGCCCACAACTGCCAGACAGATCTATTTCTAACTCACATTGGTCTCTCCCCTGCTTAAAAGGCTAATCTCTGCATCCAAGTTTAGAAAGACTTGGATGACCTGGTCCTGCTGGCTATCACCTACATTGCACGTTGCTCTTCCTGTACCAACCCACGGCCTAGAGCCCACTGTCTTCGGGGCTTATCCTAGCAGAATGTCTCTGCCTGGAATGTCTTACACATGGTCACCTCCCACACAGAGCTTGTCTTTGGTGCTAATTCACTCCATTTTAATCCTTTGCAAATGCTCTTGCCATCTGACATTTTCCTTCTCTCTTTCCTTTAATCCTTTCTGCTATTGTTTTTCCTCCCTGATTTCTTCCTTTCTTCCCTTGCCCTCTTGTTCCCTTCTCATGCTTCCCTTCCTGCCTCCTTCCACTCTACGAGAGGATGAGCATTAAGAGAGCACGAGTTATGTGTTGTTCACCTGCCCCTGGCCCATTTTAGGCACACAACTATTTGTTGAAAGAAGTAATGAGTGCCAGTGAAACTTGGCAAAGGTCCTATGTTTTGCTAAATGATTAAAGATCTAAATCCCATAGCGCATAGTTTTGGCTCTACAAAGAAGTAACCAAGAAATAGGACTAATGACCACAAACTTCAGAAGGCCCTAACCAACACTGACCATTTACAATTGCCCCCACCCTGAGACAAGTTTCAGCCTGAAGTAAGTTTTTATTACCTCCTCATAAACCCCTGAATCATGTGGTTTACAGGGCAAGTGCTAATGCAGTCATAATTATATTGGCGCAAACACATTGTCATAGAAATGTAGCAAACATAGGCACAGGCATTTAAGAGAAACCAGCTGCTTCCAACATAAGAGCAACCGTCGTATAGAAACCAGTTAACAGTCTCACTTGCTAAGGAACCTGAACTGAGGGACTGAAGGTGACACACCCTAAAAATTAAAGAGTAAGATGACAATTTGCACCAGCCCTCAGACCAACCGACTGGCTGCCCAGAGAGCTATGCATTTGGGGGAAATCTCTAATTAATACATGGATACAACCCTTCCTTAATAGTAATAACCATTCTTTTTCTGTTTGATTAATCCAAGCACAAAGTAAGTGTTTCTTTCACTCTGTGGGTGATTTCCTTTCCTTTATTCTTTGGAAGTAGATCAAGACACAAGAAGAGACATGACTTCATTATTAATTCAGCTTGTATTTAAAAAAATTCCTTATTAATCTTTGAAATAATACTCGCTCCATTAAGAGACTAAAAGGTGAAGAAAGTCAAACCCTTGACCTTTTCTTAATTCACACGCATACTGAGCCAATGAAAACATATATCCCCTCTCCATTTTCCCAGAATGAGTATTTTCCATGGACTTAGTGAGAGGATTATAGAGTAGCATTTCTCAGCATTAATACTATTGCCATTTCAAATGAAGGCAGTCACTTGTAGAGGCTGACCTGCAAATCATAGAATGTGTACAGCACTGCTGGCCTCTTCCTAAAAGATGCCAGATTGCAGTCCTCCCACCTGTGACAACTGAAAAATGTCTTCTAACATCACTAAATAAACCATGGAAGGAAAACCCACCCCACATTGAAACTACTGCTCAAGACAATGTAGTATTCAAAAAGTAAGGGGGGAAAAAAGGTCAGCTAATATTCTCTCTTCTCTCTTTCAACAAATGCTGACACATTTTCTTTCTTAGACACTATAAACACACCACTCTGGAATGTACACTTAGTGTCTCATTACCATTTGTTGGTGAATCTGAGTCCTGGGTAGTGCTCATCATCTTACTGAAAATCCATAAGGCCAGGATTGTGCTTATAGGAAGACTCTCTAAAACACACTGTAACATTTTATTTCCTCACCATGTACTGAATGCCAAGATTCTACTTTTAAAAAAACCAAAACAAAACAACCAGGGTCCACAAATAATTACTTCTGAGACTGGGCATTATTTGCCATTAGTGGCACAATTTTAGAACTTGTTTCAAACCAAGTATTTCAAGATCACAATATTTCTACAGAGTCTTTGAAAGGGGAAAAAAAGAGCTGGTTTTAGTTTGAAGCCTATGCTAACATTAATGACAATATGTTTAGAATAGCAACAGAAAGATCAGAACTAGACCTAGTATGAGCTTTAAAGATTTTACAATTCCAAATGGGCCATTAATCAGCAAAAATCTATAAAAAGTCTATAAAGACAACCTAAAGAAAATGTGTTCCAACTGCCTCATTCCCTTGTTCTGGTTATAATCCAAGAGCAAAGCCTCCAAGTCAGAATCGCAATACCCATAAAACTTCTTATCTGTCTTTACTAAGTAAAGGCCAGCAACCAAATTGCTACACATTGTTTTCCCAAGGAGGATTGGGGCTGTAAGTTTGTTCACCAAGAGGCACTAGGTAGGAAGGAAGAATAAGCCAAAAATCCAACATAAATTTTCATCAACTTTCTCTTGTAAAGATGACATAATTTTAGAAAAAGTTTTCCTTCAGGGTTTCCATAAACGTTATTATTTGTCCAGACATAATTTATTTTAATGGAAAAAGTACATTTAAAAAGCTGTTGACAATCATAGAGATTATGTGACATAGCCACAGTATCATGTAATTTTGTTTGCTTTCACAATATATGTCATAAAATATATATGTATCATATATAATATATAACTCATATTGTGTGTGCTGCTTTATGAATGATAGACAAATCTTCTACCCTGAGCTATATTTCCAACTCCAACTCTTTTTATAATATTTTAGGATTACTGATTTTTTTTAACCAGTCCTGAGGCTTGAACTCAGGGCCTGGAAATTGTCCCTGAGCTTTTGTGCTCAAAGCTATGCTCTACCACTTGAGCTACAACTCCACTTCCAGCTTTTAAAAAAAATTATTTATTGTCAAAGTAATGCACAGAGAGGTTACAGTTTCATACATAAGGCAGTGAGTACATTTCTTATCAAACTTGTCACCTTCTCCCTCATTTTTCTCTCTCCTTCCCACCTCCCTATTTCTTGCCCCACATGCATTGTTCACAGCGTATACTTTTGTAAGTATTGCTGTTGCATTGGTTCTCCTTTTACCCTTTGTCTATCCATTTTGATGTTCCCCTTCCATTCTTTAGTTCCAATAAACATATATAAAATACCCAGGGTACTGAAATCAGTAACAGTGACATCAGGGGTAAAACCCTGGGGAAGAAAGACAAAAGAAAATGGCATAATTTCACATGGTATATTGAAAATAACAACAATGGTAAACCACTTATTTCTATATCTTGGAGTTCACTTAGAAACATCTTATATGTACGTAGCTATTGAGCTATTATGATCTTCTGCTAGGACTATTCTAGACGTGTACTAATTATTACCAATGAGGGAAACCATAGAGTCTATGTTTCTTTGGGTCTGGCTCATTTCACCTAGTATGATTTTTTTCCAAGTCCTTCCATTTCCTTACGAATGGGGCAGTGTCATTCCTTCTGATAGAGGCATAGAATCCCATTGTGTATACGTACCACATTTTCCTGATCCACTCCTCTACTGAGGGGCATCTGGGTTGGTTCCATATTTTAGCCATGGCAAGTTGTGCCGTGATGAACATACTTGTGCTGGTGGCTTTAGTGTGGTCTTGGTTGTAATCTTTTGGGTGGATGTCCAAAAGCGGGGCTGTTCCAGCTTTTTTTTTGGTCATTAATTGGAGATAAGAATTTCATGGACTTTCCTGCCTGGGCTGGCTTTCAACCACAATCCTCAGATCTCAGCCTCCCGAGTAGCTAAGATTACAGACATGAGGCACTGGCGCCTGTGTAGGATTACTGATTTCATGTTAGATAACCATGTGGCATGAATGCTTTAATTTGTAGAGATTGTTTTCAGAGAGATGAAAAGTCCATTAGTATTATTTTTGTGATTTTTTTTTTCTGATGGGTTTATGACTTGCTTTGGGCAAGCCCCATACTTTCGTTTGGGCCTAAGAGAGAATCAGTTGATATAGTCCATCTTAATCCAATTGGTGGTCTTGTCTTAACTCCTCTATTTGTAACCTGCACCTTGTAATCGACTTAATCTCTTGGCTTTCTATGTTTTTTTAAGAGCCAACTGAGGCTATGTTCAGGGTGACTGGCCAGAATGAATGTGTCTCATCCATGACGGGAGATGTGAATCTCATAGTCTTTCCTGAGAATAGTGTGGTTCACTATAAATTGGGTATGTGAAAAGTCTGGGCCCTCATTCCAATGCTTGAAGGGGGCTTTCAAATTTCAATTAGTGACAATTTAAACATCCTTCAATTGATAGTTAGGTGGGACATGACTCAGCTTATGAGAAGGAGCCTAAATGCTTTCCAAATAAATTTCATGTCATTTCTCAAATAAGTGATCATGTGTGATGAGCATCTGATAATTATTAAGTCAAGAAAATTAATTACTTGAGTACTATTTTTGGATAAAGTGTGTTGTACCCTTCATTAAATGAAAGTACACGTATCAATACACTCTCCTTGCAAAAATCTGGGTGTAACCCCAAATAAATATATTAAAACTAGAATATAGAGAATGTCTTGGAAGCATATGTATTCACCTTATTCTGTCTCCTATTTTCAAATGTAGAATAACTCCAAAAATTATGTTTTTGGCCTGTGCCAGGGGGACTTGGACTCAGGAGCCTGGTGTCTCCCTTAGCTTTCTCTACCACTTGAGTCATGCCTCCAGATATTTTGCTGCTTAATAGGAGATGGAGTCTTGCTGACTTTTCTGCCCAGGATGGCTTTAAGCCTTGATTCTTCATGTCTCAGCCTCCTGAGCTGGAATTGCAAGAGTGAGTCACTAGCACCTGACTTCTGAAAGTGAATTGTTTAGCAAGTATGAAGACAGCAGGAGTTATATTTAGAGCAGGACCTTGGTTTACCATCTATCTACAGGACAATTCACAATGCAATTGTTATCTTCAATCCCAATCTTACCTCTTGTTACATAATAAGACAAATGAGTGACATGCAAAAACAGAAAGTCTGTGATGAATGAAAGCTGCTGTTTACATGATTTCACTTATCCTTCCACTCACGTACAAGGAAGATGCTATGTCCTCCACTTTATTTAGAGGTTAAGTAATTTGCTGGAGTCATGTTGCCAGCAAGACATTGAAGCAGGCTTTGAAGTCAATCTTTCTTTTTTCAGTGCTTGGGATGGAACCCAGGGCCTTGCACATGCTAGGCAAGCACTCTCTTCCGGAGCTACAACCCTAGCCCATTAAAGCAAGCCTTGTCACAACATATGAGAACCAATTCTTTTCTCATTCCATCAGGAAGAGCAAGTTGGCATTTCAAGACAGATTGCAGAGGGTATAGAACCACTAAAATCAGATCCAGCAGTGGGGGGATGGGGTTTTTCCCATGTTCTAATATGAAATCAGACATGATTGAGAGACACTAGACATTAAAGGATTCATGAGACAACAGTAGTACTTCTTACAAAGTTTTAATTGTATATGTTTCCCTATGTGGTAAATAATGATGCAAAACTCTATGCTGTATTCCTCTTTTCAAATCTTCCCAGTGCAGTATGGCCAAACTTCTTTCCTTCTCAAGACTTGTCTTATTAACTGCTCTTTACCCTACCAGTTCTTTAATGAACAGAAAACAGGCATGGAATGGGGAGCAGACCTTTGAAAATGACTTTAAGTACGGCAGTAAATTCTGTTCAGAAACAGGAGTATGTTTTGTTATTAAGGCTTACAGCCAGCAGGCATAGCAGGGTGTTACATTTGAAGTGGGCTTTGCTGATGAAGACTTTCAATCTGGGTTTGTGGCCCGTAGAGTTAACTCATATTCTGCATCTAAAGGCATTACTCTCTGAAACTTTCCCCAAATGTGTCCCTGCAGGATTCCTCTCTTTGCTCTGTTCTCCACTGTGGTTCACGACTTGATTGTGCTTGTCTCTTGCATTCAAACACCTCCTGACCACTCTGCCTTGTCCACAGGACAAGTCTCTCCAAAGCAGGCACAATACACATTATTTTGGATTGCTTAAGTATCTGGCTCTCGCAACCTTGCCTGGCAATGTTCCATGCTATTCTCTCCTATCCTAGATTGCTTTACAGCCTCTGAAATTCTTTACATGCCATCAATTTAAGGATATACATGCCTTCACAACAATAATTTCCAACTGTGATTTGTCACTCTACTTTGCCTGTAGCATTCAATTTGATTCTTGGGCTTCTACTTGAATCTAGAAAGAGGAAGAAAATAGACTGTTGTCTTTAGAGTCACTAGTCAACTGTATGGCGATGGACGTTTTCAACTCTCTAGGCTTATTAAGGTCCTCCTTCATTTTATTTATTTATTTATTTGTTTATTTGTTTGTTTGTTTATTTATTGCTAGTCCTGGAGCTTGGACTCAGGGCCTGAGCACTGTCCCTGGCTTCTTTTTGCTCAGGGCTAGCACTCTACCACTTGGGCCACAGCACCACTTCTGGCTATTTTCTGTATATGTGGTGCTGGGGAATGGAACCTAGGGCTTCATGTATACGAGGCAAGCACTCTTGCCACTAGACCATATCCCCAGCCCTCCTTCATATTTCTGAAGACAGAGGTGAGACGAGAAGGGAAGGGAAAAGAAGTATTTTCATTTCCCTAGTCTTTCTGATTAACCAGGCACAACAGTTACTTAATTATACTGCCCTTCAAGCTACCATAAGTGCAATGGTGGACACCTCTAAGGTGGCTCCAAATACCTGTTTCTTTCCTGGCATTCATAACTCTCCTTAAGTACCTTCCTTCTAACTAATAGTGTGGCCACACTGAGGGGGAATATGTTATGTATTTAATCAATAAAGATTGTGACATCTATTCTGCTAGCAGACTGTCGCCCTAGTTGGCTTTGATGAAGTGAGCTGGCATGTTCGAGAAACCCACAGGGTTAGGAACTGAGGGTGGTCGCTCACCAACAACCATCAAGAGTCCTCAGTGGAAAATTCCTCAGTGAACTGGGTCCTGACAGCTTTCAAACAAGCAAGCTTAAAGGCACATTCACCAATCCCTCCCCTGGCAGATTCAGTGGACACAGTGATTGCAGCCTAGTCAGATTCTGAGCCTTGGGCAGAGTTAAGCTGTGTCCAGATTTTGGACCCCTAAAACCAATGAGATAATAAATGTGTATTATTTAAAATAATTATTGGAATTGTTTGTTATATAGCAATAGATAACCAATACAAGAGTCGCAGAGAAAGGCTAGGTAAATATAACTGATACATCACATATAAACCACCAGTGTGAGACCCATGAAAGATGATGATGCTAGTTTTCAGTTGATGGATGCCTCCATTCCCTCACTACATTACATTCAGAAAATCTGCCACATACCCCTCACACAGGTAAATTACCCCCTGGATACAATGCCTTGGCTTCTGTGAATGCATAAAGCAAACTGGATTGTGTATTGGCATATAATAGTGAACTGTAATGAATTAATGTAAATGAACAAAGAATATGGATATACTGAGTGACAGGAGTTTTAGATATCACTCAGGCTGGAATTAGAGAATATCACCCTGAAGTTGAGATTTGAAACCAGAAGAGGATTAAGTCATTCAGTCAGGAACTACTTTGAGTGGCTAGGATTTAAAAATAAAAGCACTATAATAAATGGAAACTGTCTAACCCAAAGAATTATGGTTAGGATAGCTCCATTTAGTCTAAGTATAATTCTTTCAGTTAGACAATTTTCTATTATTATAGTGCTTTAATTTTTAAATAAAGGAATAGTGAAGACTCAGATAAAGGAAATTTAGGACCAAATATATTTACTAGTAATAGTACGTTTAATAGCTTTTAAATGAGAGTCAAAGCTCATTTTGTAGTTAAACTTTACTTCTAGTTGTATATCAGTAGCTCACTCCTACAATCCTAGCTATTCAGGAGGCTGAGATCAGAGGATCAAGGTTTGAAGCCAGCCTGGGTAGAAAAGTTGGCCAGACTCTTTGTTCTAATTAAATACCAAAAATATGCTGGACTGGAGGTGTAGATAAAGGTAAAGCCCTAGCTAGGAGCAAGGAAGCTGAGTGAAATTGAGGGGCTCTTAGAGCAAGATTGTGGGTTTTTTTTTTTTTGTTTCTTGCCTTCTAGAATGTTCTGACTTTGGGGAAGGGGTTAAGATGTGGGTATTATGTAACTAGTTCTAGGAGCTGAAGTAGATCGGTTGTTACTATGAGGTTTTATGAAGAGGTAGCTTATGTTTACTCTTGGCTATTAGCTGCGAGTGTCAGAGGCTTTGGTTTACTGAAGCATTCCTGCCCTTCCCATTGTGGTCTTGATGTTTCCCTAGAAACTCCTTCATAAATACAGCTTGGGCACCAAAGTTATATTACCTGGAATCCACTGTCATTATACCAGAGCCCTACTGTCGTGGGGAGAGTGGAGGGAGAAGCGTTCTATGATTCTATGATTAAGCCTTCCTCTTTAATTCTGCCTATGTCTCTGGCTAGTGCCTTTGTGAGTACCTCTCAGAGTTTCTTTCTGACTTAGATGAGAGAGCAAACAAGCTACAGAGGGCTAGAAATGGGTAATTTCCCCTCTCCTACGTCAGATAAGGTCCAGGAATATTCTTCGGTGATCAATGCTCTGGGCTTATTGAAAAATTGTTAGTTTTGTGTTTCTAAGTGCTTATTTTCCCCCTTTACCCAGACTAGCTGAATGTTCTCTAGTCTTTACTGTGGGACTCTGGTGTATGTGTAGAGGGGGTCTTAGGTATATCATTCATGACAGTGTTGGGGTCACACTTACGGGGTACCCTGTTGTTTTTAATTTCAAACATTGGGCTACCAGCAATTCACAAAAGTTACCACTTAAATGTTGCTACTGGCTACCGGATTTAATAGCTTCTGCTTCAGCTTAACTGATTTATAGTATGGATTTGTCCAGCTTGGGGAAAAAAAGTTAGTCTTGCCTTAATTTCCTTGTGTATTTAGGATGAGACATTGTGTTTTAGTTTACTCTGCTGTTTTCTTGTTGAGGAGGTAGGGATGATGACTTCCAAGCCCTTTAAACATTAGAGTAAATATTTCTAATGTTACAATATTTCAAATTTATGGACAAATCACACTCTTCTCCA
Organism: Perognathus longimembris pacificus; assembly: GCF_023159225.1. Taxonomy (NCBI): domain Eukaryota; kingdom Metazoa; phylum Chordata; class Mammalia; order Rodentia; family Heteromyidae; genus Perognathus; species Perognathus longimembris. The sequence goes on along the minus strand of NC_063188.1, from coordinate 108,649,095 downwards.
CTAGGGAGATACACAAACATAGAGATCTCAAGTTCCAGTTGTCCAAATGTGTTTCTATCGTGGCATCCTGGAATATGACTTTGATCTCAATTCCTCTGCCTGGCCCATATGGGAGAAGATACCTGACAATAGATTTTATGTCCTTTACTGAGTATGTACAGCATGGAACCCTGTCTTCCTGGCTACTACTTTGACTTGTTGTGAAAGGAGTAGTGTGGGAAGCAGAACTAAGTCCCTAATGAACCAACATGGAGAGTTAATCACAACTGAGAGCACTTTTAGTTGAACATTTATGTATGATGCACAGGGAAGTCAGTCTCCTTTATGTTTCTCTTTGACTGAAGGATTTCAGTGTGAAGGCTATCTCTATAACCTGAAGGGCCAGAACCACTTAAAAATGTGAATTGGCCATACTCCTGGAGCCTAGTGCTGAGCCCACTGGGATCTCATCAATCTGCAGTTTTCTCCCAGAACTGAAGTCATATCTCACTCTATAATTGAAAAATAGATTTGATTTATATTCCATTGTTGCCAGAGCCTCCACAGGTCTCTTGATGGAGAGGTCTTAGCTGCAGGAAGATGGTCTAGTTTGAAAAAAAGAGACCTTGTAGATACAGAGAAATAGTAAAAATAGAGGCTGAGAGATGTTTGCACAAGGATCCCAATGTGTCTTTGTAGATTCCAGAGTTAGCTAGAGGGATGGGAAGTACTATGCTTTAAAAATATTACAGCAAAACAGTATATAACACCACCACAATAGAGGACCTTTAAGGATCCCCCGCCATTTGTATTCTCTTTTTATGGACCCAGAAACAAAAGCAGAGCAATAAGGGGCTTCCTGTTCTGGAATTAACATTTGCTAAGCAGTACACATGACTGGATTTGATGCATAGGTTCATTGTGTCCTCTGAACATTGCATCCTGCAACTAAGTAATTTTATCTTGATTTTTCTAAAAATCTAGAAACATGCATAACTTGCCCAGGTTACATAGCTGGCAAATTCCCAAATGATGATTTGAATTTGGCCCCATTCTGTCTTGTTCTCAGATCTCATTTTTTCTTGTTGCTCCATACGAAACACCTGCTCTCTTGCTCTATAGGCAGACACCCTTGAACTGAGTTTATGAGGATGATGCCAGAAGGGCAGAGTATACAAGCAAAACGATCCAAGACACATGGTATTGATTTAGGCAGCAACAGTTAGGATATTTTCCTGTGGGGTTTATGCTGTGAACTGTTAGCATTGTGGATAATCATTCGTCAGGCTACCTTAGGAAACTCAAGTGACATTGGGAGGCCCGCTTAGTCTAGAAAATCCTGGGTAGTCAGCCCTCTAGGTGCAGAAGGAAGCAAACTATTTCTGTTAAAGGGTTAGATAGTGAATATTTTATTCTTTATGAGCCAGACAATCTCTGCCGCAACTATTCAGCTCTGTTGCTATAGCATGAAATTTGCCAACGACCATAATGTCAAATGAATAGAGTATTATGCTACAATATAAAGAACGAATAGTGCCTTTGTGTTTCAGTAAACTTTTATTTATCAAAATGGAAGTTTGAATTTCATATAATTTTACAAAGTATAAAGTATTTCTTCTTTTTAATTCTTTCAAATTCAAAATATGTAAGAACTCTTCTTAGTTTATGAGTCATACAAAAGCAGGCTGAGACCTGGACTTAGCTGGCAAGCCATAGTTTGCCAATCCCTGCCATAGAGGGTCACATTTTAGTTTATTTATTTTAAGTGTTAAATTTCAGAAAACTCATGGATTGTTAACTAGTGAATAATATAAAATATGATTTGATATTTAAAATCATATTAATACCAAGTTTTCATAATCAAATTTGTTATTACTTTTTTGTGTGTGTTGATACTGGAGCTTAAACGCAGGGTTTAGGCACTGTCCCTTAGCATTTTTGCTCAAAGTTGGCAGTCTTCCACTTGATCCCCAGCTCATTTTTAGCTTTTTGCTGGTTGATTGGAGATAAGCATCTCATGGACTTTTCTGCCCATGCTGGCATCAAACTGTGAATCTCAGATCTCAACCTCTATACCTAGGATTACAGGTGTGAGCCACTGGTACCTGGTCTTGTTATTAGTTTTGATTACAAAAAAAAAAAACCCTCTTTTTTCCTTTCTTAGCATACGTGAGGGCCCTGGGTTTGATCCACAGCAGTACAAAAACAAAAAATAAATAAGTCTCAAACAAAGAAATCCTTTCAGTAGGATTTTTTTATCAATATAATTGAAGATTCATGCGCAGGTTTATAATGCAGAAATTCCCTTAACCTCTTTGCAAAGCATCTCTCTATTTGAATGTATTTGGTAACATTCTGTAAAACTATAATACAATATCACAACCAGAATATGTAATAGACACAACTACAAACTTCACTCAAATTTCCCATTTTACTAATGCTGTGTGTGCACTGTGTGTTTAGTTCTATTACTGCAAGGATCCTTGTAGTGCTCTTGTAGAACTATAGCTACTTACATCTCTCTCCCCATCCTTCTGCTCAGGCAACTACTAATATGTTCTTCATTTAAATTTTTTCATCATCTCAATAGTGTATGCAAATGAAATCATACAATATATAATATTTTGGCATTGACTTTTCACTTAGAATACTTTTCTGGAGATTAATCCATATTCCTGCAAATATCGATGGTTCACCCTCTTTCATTGCTCCATAATATTATACTTAAAGATGTACAATAGTTTGCTCAATCCTTCACTTTATTGAAGAACATCTGATACATTTCTGGGTTTAGGCTACCGTGAATAAAGCATCTATGTAAATTTGTGCACAAGTTTATTTTTGTGTGTGAATGTCTCATTTCTTTAGGATGAATACCCAAGAAATATGACTTCTGGTCTATAAAGTAATTGTATACTTACTGCTTTTCAAAAATCCCCTTTGCACATATTTTAAACTATGCTTTAAAATATTACAGCAAAACAGTATATAACACCACCACAGTAGAAGACCTTTAAGGATCCCCCGCCATTTGTTTTCTCTTTTTATGGACCCAGAAATTCTAGACTAAAGATTCCCCAAGAATTGCTTGCCAGAGACAGAATGGTCAGCTCTGACTGAACCAGGACAAGAAATCACTTCTGTCTCTCCCATTAGTGTTCTTATCTGAACATGTTGCACCAATAAAATTACAGACTGAGGCTGCCAGACACATGGTGTTTCTCATCATGAGAGAAGGAACAAAGTTGATTTGACTCTTAGGGACCTGTGAGCTAATGCCCAATGGTCTGTCTTTGCCACAGCCTGGTTCCATGGAGCCTTATATGGCTTTGTCACTCAAAACTTGAAACTGTCTCACAGCACAGGCAAGTGACCAGGGACAGTGAAGTGTGAACATGCAGACAACATTAACTAATTCTCCAAGGCGTGCATGGGAACTGGAAACTGAAGCCCTGAGACCACAGCAAACAAATCTGTTCATCAGGCCCCTGCAATGCAGCTGCATGGTTCACATGTTGACTATATTCATGAGAGGAGACTGAGTTGGTTTTGAGAAGTCAATAGTTCCTGAAATCTAAACTGTAGCAGACAAATTTTCTGGATGGTCCAAAGGGGGGGGGAACCCCACAATTATTTCATTTCTGTCTTGGATGAGGCCATTGGACATTTCACTCCTTCACTTCCTTTCACTATCAGAAGTGCAGCCATCCTGTCATCTTTCATGCTCTTCTCGGAAAGTAGGAGGCATTGTAGCGGTTCATCCCCATGAAGCTAGTGCTACAAAGTGTGGGCTCCACAGCGGCAGCATCAGTGTCATCTGTATACTCGTTAGACATACAGCTTGTCAGGTTCCACACTAAGAGCAGTGGATGGGGTTTCTGCAGGTGGGCCCTGCTGAGCTGCCTTTTTCCTAAAGATTCTGAAACCAATTCCAGCAACAGTCCCGTCTTCAATCACTTCAGAGCCTTTCCAATAGACAACAGAAAAGTAGGCTCTAGATTGCAAATTTTAATAATTACAAAGTCCAGCCAATGAAATTGTTTTTGCCAATTACAGTCTTTATGAGGGCAATATGGATCTAAGTGTAAAGCACAGTTGTTACTTCTGAAATTCAACAGATTGTAGCTTTCTTCACGTAGGCCCTATTAGTTATGTTCAGTTTGTGCTTCAACTTAGCACCTATTTAAAATTCTTTATCAAATTGTAATTTCCTTGAGGGCAGGAAACATATGTCTCCACAGCCTAATAAAGAGGTGTCTAATAAATGGTTGTTGAACAAGTGAATGGGTTGTGTTTTACATTATAATGGCTCTGTCCTCCTTACAGTACAAAATGTACTGTAAGATTGGAGATGATATGAGTTTGTTCATGGCTGATTCTTGAACATTTCCTTACTATCCCTATGCTGCCAGTAGAGTTCTCTGAACATACCAGGTTCACAAAAAAGTTGGATACACAATATTAACTATATAAATTATACCTCAGGTGCCACTGCATACACTATTAACAACTTTACTTCCATTATTTCCATGTGCATGTGAGAAAAACTGATTTAGAATTTTCCTTCTTTTCATACTGGGCTTCACACTTACTAATTAGTTGCTCTACGGATTGAACCATGTCTCCAGCCCTTGGAAATACTGATTTAGTATGCCCCATCTGTGTAGTGTTTAACAAACATCATTAGCTACAAAATGGACCTTGACAGCATACTTGGAGAGACTTGTTGGAGGGCAGATACCATGTCAGAATGGCCTTCTTTTAAAAGGGTCTCTCATGCCGCAATAAGTGAGAGAAGAGGTAAGGGATATCTAGCTAGGTCATCCAACACGCCTGTCAGCTTCTGCTGTAATATTTTAGCTTAAAAATCGTACCACCCAGCCTCATTGGATGATTCAAATTAGAGCATTATCAGGGTCACTACATGTCTCTGATGTTCATCTTGTAGATTTTTCTGCTCTTTTATTTATTTCATAATGCAAATACAATACACTGGGACATAGTAAATGATACAGGTCTCCAGGCATTTACACATAGTATGACCAAAGGAGGATATTAGGAGAGGAACATAAAGGCACAATGCTTGTGTGCACTTGATCATATAAAATAATATTTATCAAAAGGAACTCTAGGAAATGGAAACAAGAGTTCTTTTTGTTATTGTTGTTTTCTTTTCCTTTTGTCTTATTTATTTATTTATATCTACTTGGGAAGGAAATAGAGGCACAAACGGTGAACAAATGCAGCAGAAATACTCACTGGACACTATGTTGAAAATGAACTATACAACTTATGGGTAGTGATGGGAGGGGAAAAACTGGGAGAGAGTGAGGGAAGGGGTAATGTTCAAAAAAATAAATGTACTCTCTACCTGACTTATGTAACTGTAACCCCTCTGTACATCACCTTGACAACAACAATAAAAATGCATAAAAGACTGAGATACAGAAAGTATTAGGGCAAATAAACACCACTGCAGGATGAGATATGTGAGAAAGAAAATAGAATTTATGTTCAAGAATATAGCACAGGGGCTGGGAATGTGGCCTAGTAGTAAAATGCTCGCCTCATATACATGAAGCCCTGGGTTCGATTCCTCAGCACCACATATAAAGAAAAAGCCAGAAGTGGCACTGTGGCTCAAGTGGTAGAGTGCTAGCCTTGAGCAAAAAGAAGCCAGGGACAGTGATCAGGCCTTGAGTTCAAGCCCCAGGACTGGCAAAAAAAAAGAATATAGCACAGTCAGGAAGATCTATGCCCTTTAAATTTCATCAGAAAAATAGGAAGCGGCTAAACCATTTCTTCAGTGATTTTTTTTTTGGATGCTGGTACTAGGACTTGAACTCAGGGCCTTGGAAGTGTCCCTTAGCTTTTTTGTTCAAGGCTGCTGCTCTACCACTTGAACCATACATCTACTTCCAGATTTTTGCTGGCTAATTGGAGATAAGAATCTCACAGACTTTTCTGCCTGAATCTCAGATCTCAGCCTCAGATCCCAGAATGCTCCGATCTTGGCCTCTCCTAAGTAGTTAGGATACCTAGCATTTCAGTGGTGTTAGTGATAGACCACTTCAGAAGTACATACTTTTTTTTTTTCTTGTTAATGTGTACTCGTGCTGGTCCTTGGGCTTGAACTTAGGGCCTGGGCACTGTCCCTGAGGTTTTTTTTTGTTTTTGATCAAGGCTAGCACTGCATCACTTGAGCCACAGTGCCACATCCAGCTTTTTGGTAGTTAATTGGTGATAAGTGTCTTGTGTACTTTTCTGCTCAGAGTAGCTTCAATTCATGATCCTCAGATGTCAGCCTCCTGAATAGTTAGGATTACAAGTGTGAACCACTGTCATCCAGCTCAGATATGTTTTATAATCTGCCTTTTAGTAAAATAAAGAAATGAAATCATTTCTCTATGCTCTGGAATCTAAGCAAAGGAAAAAGAAAATTAGATATGTTTATGACAAGTAGACTTTAGCAAGGAAGTACTTTGTAAAACTGCTATAGTTATTAATAATATTCAGATGATGTCAATATGATTTTCCTTTCTATCAAAAGAGTACTTCCTTGAAAATGACAGGAAGAAGAAATGGCCATGAACATTAATTTCTTCCATTCTACATTTCTGCCATCCTTGCGTATTTATAGAAATAGGATTTTGTTGTTGATTAGGAGTTTTGCCCTATTGAAATATGTCTTCAGGACATGTATATTTTTTAAATGACTAACATGTTTCAGATCCAAGAGGAAATACGAAACCAGACTGAGTGAAACATCATCTTCCAAACAAATTTTAACTTTGTGTTTAATTTGTTCAAGAATTTTACAGAGAATTTGTCTCCAGGCAAAACTCTTAAAAGTTAGTTTTGAGCCAACATATGTTACAATGGTTGCCTGAAGTCACTGAATATTTTAACAGCATTAACTCAAATTCACTTGAGCAATATTTCACATGCAAAGCTTCAGCCACATGCAGTTCAGAAAGATTCTTTATAGGTCTAATACTGTCTATTCTGCACTGAAGGGATGGGAGATAGAAAATAAATCTCTACCATCTATTCTAGTAAATCATTGTTTCCACATGCTATCAAGTCTTTTCATTAGTGACATTAACAAAGACATATTAAGACCAGAATAAGTCCACAGGCCTCTGAAGGAACTCTTAGTATAATCATGAGTCTTTTGGCTGGGTATCTTTTATGCTAGAGGTGTTTGTGCTTTGTCAGGTTTGTCTGGTTTATCAAACACTGGGCCACTACCTCTCAGTGCATAGAGGGCATGATGTTAGAGTTAGTATTTACTAGGTACTCTGTGCAGAATATTCTGTCTACTCTTTATTTTGTCTTGCCAAATGAGACTAAGAGACAGGTGGTAAAAACCAAAACAAAACCGAAAGCTATGGAGTTGAAAGCAGGAAGTCCAGCTAGTAAGTGGCATGGCAGAGATTCTAAGTTAGATCTGTGTGGCCCAAAAGGATGTCATCCTGACCTTTGTACCATTCTTACAGGACATTAAATAGGTGGTAATGGTTACTGTGACAAACTGAGAGCTGTGAAAACAAAAGTGGGGCCTTCTTTTCCATAACTTTCCTTAACTCTCTCTCTCTCTCTCTCTCTCTCTCTCTCTCTCTCTCTCTCTCTCTCTGTACACAGAGATACAAATATATTTTACTTGGTTTATTTGTGGTATTCACATACTACTTTTCAAAAAATCTTTTTATATATGTATATATAGGGGTATGGCACTCAAGCGCTCTCTCTTTCTCTCTGTCACATTTAGAAACATTTACAAAGTTTAAAGACCATTAATCTGGTAATTTCAAATAATTAGATCAAATTAATTTGAACTGCAATTTGTCTGTCTTACTCATACCCTTCTATTTGAGACTTACAGAACACTATATTCTTTGTCTAGAACAGAACTAAATTGCTAAATTTATTGCAACCAATGACTTCACATCTCTCCACTGCATTCTTTCTCTCCTCAGTCAGGAGGCAGTAGATGTGCTTTCTCCCCACCCTTCCATTGTTCTCCTTTGGGACACACTTTTCCTCTCTTCCATTTTCATCTGCTTAATATTCAGAACCCAGAGAGAGCAAGAAATTGATGTCAAAATGGAAAGAAATCATTACAACCTTCCATTTTCACATTGTTTCTTTCTGGTCTCTCAGAATCACTCACTTAGTCCTTGTCTTAATTCTCTGGCAACTTTCAGGAACTCTCACAATCCTCCAATTATCATCTTCCAATATTCTTCCCCTGAGAATTTCCTGGAAGCTTCCTGACTCCATGTAATCCCAAGACCCGAGCAAAAGCCCTATTTCATGAAATAATAGGGAAGTGCTCGTCCAGATGGGCTCTTCCAGAACATTGTACAACTTTCAAGAGCCAGTGTGTCCCTCAGAGCTTTTCTAATCAGTGGGGTAAGGAAAAGGTCATTTTAGTACTTATTATACCTTGTACCAATCTTTTCTTAAATCTAAGATCATAATTGTTTTGCTTTCTATCGGTAGAGTCATTGTTTCATGGCTCTCATGTTCTTAAGCAGTACCTTTGGCTTTAAGTCTTTTCTTACCATAAAAATATGACAAAGTTGGCCTTGACATAGAGTCAGGCAATTGGAATAAAGGTGATGATCTTTGCTGACCTGGAACTTATCTATACTGAACACATGCACAACCTGGGGGGTAAACAGATTGCCTAGCAGATTCTCTGAGGAAAAAAAAAATATATATATATATGCAGGAAGGGAAACAGAACTGGCAAAGTCTACATACAAAGCTATGGTCAGTGGGCAAAAAAATCCACCCGAGAGGCCAATTACCTCAGATCTAAACATTGGACATGCAATTTCTTTTAACCTGATATGCTAATGTGAACCTACAGTACAAACAGCCCAAAGGACAAAGAATTCTACATCGAGCCAGAGGATTTTAGTCATAATGTCATCTTTAGAAAAGATCAGCAGAGTAGAAAATATGATCTTTGTAATTTTTGTGTACCTACAGGGCCAATTATCTACTAAACAATTGTAAAGATTGATTGTTTCAAGGAAACACTAAAAGAGTCTTTAAAAATAGCCAGTAGATTCCAGTGATTTACGTCATAAAGCAACAGCCCATCTTAAGTAACACATGGGCAATAAAAGCAAGCAGATGTTTGTGCTTTACCCAGGGCACTAATGGAGGTGCTATGGCACTGTGTCAAAGTGAAGTTTGCCATCTTCAGAATTGCCCACTGGAGCTGTAAATACAGCTGCCTAACTGTGAGTCAACAACTGGTAAACCCTCCACAAGCTCTCAGAGCACTGCTTCTTGTGGCAGGTAAGAATTAATAGCTCACTGTTAATGTGTGGTATGGAAATAACTTTTCTGAAACAGGCTTAGAAATATCTGATGGACTCTAAGCTGCAAACTTGCCATAAAACTATTACTTGGCTTACTGAATTACAAACATCAACATAAGTTTTAATGAGAAAAAATCCCAGTAAGAATGAATGTGCAAAACTAAAGCCACAAGAGCCTACATCTGGAATTTCATGTACAGTCTAAACCTGGCAGTCACCAAGCCAAGCACTGCTATTTTGGTAATGCTTGATGGTAGAAGTGGATTCACGTACCTCCATCCCCTGCAGAAATTCAGAGCATCTTATAAATACTGAGCCAAGTCCTACTAGTGCAATCCCTTGCTCCTTGGAAGGCATTTGGAGGATTAGCTTTTCAGGCCACCAAGCTATCATTCACTAATGTAGAATTGCCATTTATGAAGTCATGAGGAGCTGGCCTCCTCCATAGCACCTCACAGCTTCGAAGTCCTGGATTACTGCCACTCAAGCCGTGTGGAAGAGGGACATGTGAAAAGCACATTGCATTTACACTACCATTTCAGAATCAGACCACTTACAAAGATTAGACAAGCTCTGTCATCTTTAAGGACAATTTCCCTGGGATGGATGCATTAGGGCATTATTTCTAAGCCCTCCCCTTGGCTGGTTATTTTTTTTTTTTACTGTAAGCTAATAGCACTTCCTATACTTTATTCTTGCTTTCTTCTCATTTCCCAGCTTCATTTTTTTGATGCTCTCTACTGTTTTCATCCAGAAACTTAGAACAGTGTTTACTCAGCCATCCACCAACTCAAGCACAATGCTTACTCTTCTTTCATTTCATAATACTTAATTTGTTAATAACATTATTTTTCCTTTCTTCATTTCTGTTTCTTGATCATTACTTTACATTTATATGCATTTCCTTTGAAGTATCTTTCTTACCTTTCTCTCTCCCTCCCTCCCTCCCTCCCTCCCTCCCTCCCTCCCTCCCTCCCTCCCTCCCTCCCTCCCTCCCTCCCTCCCTCCTTCCCTCCCCCTGTCTGTCTTCTGATTTCTAGTCATTTGTGACTTGCCTCTTTTTTTGATCCTTTTATTCCACACTCATTTGTTTGGTGAGATTTTGTTTCCATGTGGGGAGGGTGTTTGGCTGCTGAAGGCGAATACATCTTTGTTGCTTTGGGGCCTCCTTTTCTATAACACTGCCGGCTTGACTTTTTTTGTCCTTTCTTTTCTGCTTTTCCCCTGAACTCTTTGGTCTTCCACTTATCTCTAAATCACAATACAGGGTTCCAGAAATGATGCCATTTTCTTATATCTTTCATCTTATTTTGAAACAAGTCAGTAAACAATGATTAAAATTTAAACTTTAAAATAGAGAAACTTATTTTCATATGGATGCATATATTTGTATATATGGTAGGTACTGGAAATGTGCAAAGATATATGTAGTGCTGCTTTATCATTGATAGTGACTCCAGTAGATAGAAGAACTGGATGTACTAGCAGAAATGTCAAAATAATCTACTAGATTTATGCCAATCTTGAGAAGATCTTAGACGCATCAGTATAATTTATATTTTTAGAGAAGATAAATATGTTTAGAACATAATAATATTCATATTTTATTGAAGCCACTATTATATGTTAAAATTTAACTTTGAAATAAATATTAGACACACATACATATACATATGTGCACACTTATTTTCCTCACAAGAAGGCAAGTTATTTTAAGTTACTTGATTTATGACTCATATATTGACTTGTGCTACCAAAATACAGCCTTGAGTACAAAGAGAAAGAAATAGATCAACTAGACAAGTATATATAAATTAGACCACTTGAGAGATAACACGGGACAGATTTTGTTAATTAATTTTTGACATATAGTTTGAGGCCTTCCTCCTCCCCAGTTTCAGTCTTTCTGAGAAGAAAAAATACACAGACAGGAAGGCTTAATGGCATGCAATGCTCATATCTTTATCTCTTGAAGAGCTTGATTGGGGGTCTGGAAACTGAAGTTCTCACTGTTTTTCATTGATTAGAATGGTTGATATGCTTTTTCTTTGCCATGACCTTTACTCTGGATCATCCTTCTGAGTTCCTTCATTATCTTCAGATTATTGGCAAATGATTTATTGGCAGGTAACTACACTCAAGGACAAAGTAAATTTACTCTCTGGCTTGACATCGTCCAGTTCTGGCTTCTTTCAGTTGTATTTTGATTCCTAAAATTTCCATATTTTGAGTAATTGCCATTGCACATGCCGACTGGAAGTTTCTATTAACTGTTCCTGCTCTGAACTCAGAAAAACTCAGAGCGAAAACGGCAGTCCTTCTGGAGATACAATTCAGATTTAAAATGGGTGTTTCTGAAGTGAATTTGCACCAAAATAGTCTGTATACAGAAGAAATTATTGAAGGCAGAGGAAAGAGGAAATTCTCAAAACCTTGCCTAAGACTTCTCTTTAAGACAGCAGCTTCCAGTCCTCTCATTTCCCCACCCACACTCCCATTCACTTAAGTCCTTGTCAAATCTCACCTAAGAGATCAAGGCCCAAGGGCAATCTAGTTTATACAACTGCCTCACAATCTTCCATCCAAGCACTGCACAAGTGAAATGACAGAATGGAAAGCTTCTCACATATTTCTGTCTAAAAATGAGTGTTGGTTGTGCAAAGAAATAACCGAATTGGATCTTGATGAGAAATTTAATCATTTTAATAATAACTAAGTCAAACAGAAATGCTGTTTCTGCCTGAATTTATACACAAGGGCACCAGTTGTAAGCACACAATTCAGGTCTTAAATAGAGAGATGCGTGCCAAGAACAAAGAAAAATAAATGGAAGGAGACAGTGGGAGAATATTGGTGGTGACTTGTAACCTGCAATGCTAGGTAGGCATCTGCGGAGAGAGAAGCTAATACCTGGATTCCACAGAGCTTAACCTCCAGCTCTCTTCACCTGTCCATTCCAAGGTTTTCCAATCCCTATGGCTGCAGCTTTCACCACCAAATGACTCCTTTTAATGAGATATTACTTAAGCCAGAAAGGAATTTGCTGAGATCATTCAAGGGCAGTGGAATCACACATGTCATATAAAAGTGTTCTTGCTAAATGGATGCTAGAAAAACAGAATGGTAAAAATCTTCACCCAAATCCTAAAGGGAGTGTGAAGTTAATTGAGTGTGCTCATCTATCTGTTAGTGCAAACTCTTGAGTTATATTTTCCTAAATCCTATCATCAGTGATAATGGGTCTTAGCTGAGAAAAGGAGTGTAGCTTGTCCCTATATGGGATCTCCGAATCCCATATAGGGGAGGAGGTGAGTAAGCTAAAATGAAATATAAGGAATTCACCAGATAATGGACGTTAATAGCCGCCCTGTACATTATCAACAAGGAAAAGTTGCACTTAGAAAAACATAGTGTGGAGTTAGCAGCCATGGAGACTTTCACACCTCATCCCAGTGCACCCCACACCCAGGAAGTCATTCAAAACCTTATCTTTCCCTCCAGGTTTCATGAAAGGGGAATTTGTAGAGTTATACTCACTTGCAGGACTTATAGAGAAGTGATTTTCTTTTTTTAAATTTAATTTTTTATTATTATCTTTAAGTAGGTTTTGGCTATGAAGTGCATCATATCTTTTTCACTTCATCAGGATAAAAATGATTCCTTTTCCTTCCTCACACAAGGATAACTTCTGTTATCCCCCATTATTAATATTATTGCTATCCCTCGAGCTATGTAGTCAAATTTCTGGGGAATTTGTTTTGACAACTTTTAGTCACTCCCTCCTCTATCTTTCCCCATTCATTATCCCTACTATTGACTGTGAAATACAATTGAAATCCATCTCCTTCATCTGTACTATCATGGTATTGGTGTCATGTTACCCTGGGCCACTTTTGTAGCTCCGGTCTCGTCCATCCTCCAAACTACTCTGATAGCTCACAGATATAACCTACTTTCCCAGTTGCTGCCACTGTGGACTTTGCAATGGTCAGGTCATCCCTTGTTGCACATTCCCTAACAGAATCTGGCAATTTCTTATTCCTTCAAAGACTCTGCCTCATCATTTCCTTCTCATTCTTAACTCAAATACCCTTTGCTAACATTTTTTTGTCAGTCATGGGGTTTAAACTCACAGCCTGGGTGTTGGCCCTGAGCTCTTTTGTTCAAGGCTAGTGTTCTACCACTTTGAGCCATACATAGTGCCACTTTCGGTTTTCTGGTGGTTCATTGGGGACAAGAGTCTTATGGACTTTCCTGTCTGGGCTGGCTTTGAACTGCCACCCTCAAATATCAGCCTCCTGAGGAACTAGGATTACAGGCATGAGCCTCTAGCACCCAGCCTTTGCAAATCTTTGACTTCTCTGCAGATCAATGAAATCTTCCTATTATAATCTTATGGTAACATATACCTCCATTTGATAGCTTATCTTCCTTTTCATAGTGCTTTTATCCTTGTTTGTATGATATGTTATTAGTATTTTTCTCCTGCATCTGACTTTTATCTACTAAACTGCAGCTTCTAGTGAAGCCTTAGCATGTAGGGTGATGTCTGGTACAGAGCAAAAACTTAGTAAACAGACTGAATGATTGTTTCTCCTTTCCTTTTTCTCTTCTTCCTGCCCTCTCCACACTCTTGTAGCTTAGGCACGATCACAGTCTTTGTCCCATACTCAGAGGATCTTGCTTTCTTAGTCTTAACTGCAAAGCAATCCATGCCAAAACAGTAAACATGGCAACTGTAGATTTTGCTCTCCCTAAAGCTATATGATTTCTCCTAGGACATTCTTCATACCTTAGAAAATAATCAGATCATTCTCTAATACTGTGATTTTGGCATCCCTGCAAAATGAGGAAGATATAACCTTGTAACATGGAGGCTTGGGAATTCTTCCCAGTCTAATCTAGCTGATATTGGAAAGTGTCTTATAGTTCTTGCTGCTCAGGCTTCCTGTCATGATGTAATTGGAATTGCATGCCAACCTTCTTGGTCATAACAGTTCATATTATAGTCATTTTGTTGAATTATAGGCATTATTTGAAATAAGCCTTAATCATTATTAGAAAAGAAGTTCCATACCTCACAAAACCTCTTAAAGGAAGAAAGGATAAAATGACTTCCTCAAGCTGAGACAGAGCAAAAGCAAGAGAGAGAGAGAGAGAGAGAGAGAGAGAGAGAGAGAGAGAGAGAGAGAGAGAGATTGTGTTGGGGCTTCCATAGGGTTGAAGGACAAGCAGGTGGATACTCAGGAGACCTATGGAATCCATCAAGCATGCTGGTCCTTAATGCATTTCTGGACATATATTAGAAAGATTTACCAAATTAGCTACTGAGAAGTGTAGCGACTTGGTAGTTATTACGTAGGGATCTGGATGTGCACTTGTATCCCCTTGCAGAACCAGTCAGAAAGACTGCAGGGAAGATCATTTTAAAGAAATGTTGGAGCTTGGCACAAAGTACAGAAGAGCATGGACACATAGACTCACAGTTGAGGAGTTAAAAATTGTTACATAATCCTAGGTACTCAGGAGGGTGAGATCTGAGGATCGTGGTTCAAAGCCAGCCTGAGCAGGGAAATCCCTGAAACTCTTTTTATTTTATCTTTTTGCCAGCCCTGGGGCTTGAACTCAGGGCCTGAGCACTGTCCCTGGCTTCTTTTTGCCCAAGGCTAGCACTCTACCACTTGAGCCACAGCACCACTTCTGGCCTTTTCTATCTATGTGGTGCTGAGGAATCGAACCTAGGGCTTCCTGTATAGGAGAGGAGCACTCTTGCCACTAGGCTAAATTCCCAGCCCCGCTCCCCTTCCCCTGAAACTCTTATATCCAATGAACCACCAGAAAACTGGAAGTAGTGCGGTGGCTCAAGTGGTAGAGCACCAGACTTGAGCTGAAGAGCTCAGGGACAGCGCCCAGGCCCACAGTTCAAGCCCCACGACCAACAGAAAAAAAAATTTTGTACACAGTTTAACACCTGTATTTTCCATTTTATATGTGCACAGGAAGGATATATGCATTTGAAATATTCATTCTAAATAAGCCTAAAAGAGAATGTCATCAATAAATGTGGCATAACCTATCTAAGCACCAAGAAAACACATTGTGTTAAAGATTCATTCCAAGATTTTTTGCTTACTTCATATCATACCTTACAGTAGATGGTAACTGAGATTTGGTAACAATAAGTCAGAAACAGAGAGCCAGTTGATTTACATATGATAAAGCCAGCCTGTTTCTCACTACATAAACACCATATGGACCTCACTTGCCTTCTCAGGGAGTGAACTGTTGCCAGGACACAGATACATGCTCCTCAGGTCTGGGAAGCCACACCAGATCAGACATTTCATTCTGCTGGGATGAGGTGTGGTAGACAGGATCTGAGGGTGACCTTGGGGACATAACACCCTGAGAGTTGTCCATCCTCAAGATCTCTAACAACCACTGTCATGGACTGAAGCCAAGAAGCTAATCCACTTGGTTAAAAAATGAATTTACTAACCTAGGTCCTTCCACTATTGTTGTTAAATTAATAATCATACCGTGAATATCTTTTTCTGTTTATAAAACATTCATTTTGGAGAAAACCTTAAGAGGCACACACCTATATTGAGAATGCAGAATGATAAAGAATGAAGGAGTCTTAAGAATAAAATTTACAGGGGATAAGTAAGTAACAGAAATAAGTAGTGAAAACTTTGTATGAGACATTGGAAGCTATATCATGCTTCATCAAAATGCAAATGTTAAATCTCTGCAGGGGATAGCAGTATTTTTTCTATTTCTACAACTTCAATCCCAGATTTCTCAATTGAAGGTCCCTAATCTTTCCCCACTCATTTCAGATCCAATCAATACTTATTTATTGGCCACTTGTCCAGAACTGTGCCAGATATGTTCATAAACATGACCATTTTAATACTTAAAATTCTGCAATGATGTGTGCATTTATATCTCTATTGATATATGAGGAAACTGAATCTCAGAGAAGTTTAAAATTACTTTGCCCAACCTACCTTCCACAACTTTGGGGAAAAAAAGAACTTGGGAAACACAACCATTCTTTTGTTTCCTAACCTAAGCCAAGGCTATCAGTTTAAGTAAACTTGTTATCTGTTCTCTGGTAGTTTATACACTGGCTTGTTCCCCAAGGCAATCCGTGATGAGTATGTCAGGACAGTTATAAATAACTGAACAATTAGATACTCAAGAGGGAAAATAATTTTTGTTTAAATATCCAAGGCCTCTGTTATAGAACAATACCTATAAATAATGCAGCATTTCCTGGCTCCAGCTCTATAACCAAAATTCCAATTGTGTCACATGTTAAAACAGAAACTGTCAAATGGAGGAGGTTCTGTTTAATTTCACGTCTGTCCCAAGTTTAGACAAGTGAAGAGCAACTCACAAGAGAGTGTGAGTTTACTCTCTCACCTAGTTCAAGCCATTCTTTATGCGTATCTGAGAGTGCTACATTCCACAGACATAAATTAAAAAATAGCACCTTCACCTTTGGCATTAACATATGAAGTAACTTCATGTGTTTAAAATGTTCATTCACAGAAGATTCTATTATATATGATTACAACTACGTAATTAAAAAATGGAAATGGACTTTCACACTCAGCTACAAGTCATAGTGCTGCCTATCACCTCATCGGCTAACCTTTTCTCAAATGTAAATATATTGTAAATTGGTTTTATCAATGTCCTAAGTACTTGGAAAAACCTACTTGTACAAACCCGTTATTAATTCCTGGTTTTCAATTCTAAGCATTGCATATACATTGTTTGAAATAACGGCAGCTGTTCTTGTCTGCTCCATAAGAATCATTACTATAGCTTAAGCCTTCGTAATTTCCAGTGGTAATAAGCCAGCATAAAAGCTCTCAAGTTACTTAGTGCTCTAGAAATATCTTTTCTCTGTGTGATGCCCTAGGAATCTCTGACAACCCAAGAAAAAAATTGTTTTTTAATACATTTACTTTTTTGCCATACTGGTAATAGAATCCAGAGTTTTGTTCATGCTAGGCAAAAGCTCTGCCACAGAGCTACATGCCAAACCTGAGAGAATGGTCTTAAAATTACATTAATCAAATATAAAGTGTCATCATCCAGTTCTTTGTCATTTATAGATGCCCTGCGGGGAGATTCTAATGGTATCATTCCTCTGCTAGCACATGAAGCTCACTGGTATCTACTTGGCATTGTCTTACATGGAAATTATCTGGTTAAGGAGCCATTAATGTCTTGACATGTCAGTTACCTGTTCAGTGCCTACCAGTTAGAAAGCTCTGACTCAAAGGATGAACAGTGAAAAAGTGGATAATCAAGTAAATCTGTAGCAAATCCTATTTCCTGTGCTGCATCCCATTTATGCCATGCGCTTTCTCTTTGCAAGGATGCTGTCTGTTGCATGAAGTCCTGGTTAAATTCATCTGTCTCTTATATACCCACGTTTCCTCCACAGTGCTTAGCATATGACTTCAAAAGGCACTCAATAAATATTCGCTGGATGAATATAACAGGAATTAAGGATGCTACATGTTTGTGAAAGGTAATTGATGTCAAATGGCAGGCAGAGAAAGTTCACCAGAGATAGGAATGCTTAGTACAAATTTGGTACAGTGTTCAAGGAAGGAATTTGCATTTAATAACTTTGGAAATCATTTTTAAATGTCCATTGCCCCTGGACTCAGCTACACTGGTGGCAAGAGAATCTCAACCAAAGAGCAGTTGAAAAAAAAGAGGTAGAAGCAATAGCCAAATATTTCAGGAGATCATTCAGTTTACAACCAGATATCAACAACACATACTGTAGAACTCCTTCTATATGGAATACAGAAGACAGAGCAGATAACAGAGAGGAAAGATGTCAAGAAGTAACATATTTTTTCTTTTCATTGGGTCCCAAGGCCCAAGTGATGAACAGAGTTGTTAGGCAGTGAACAGACTTGCTCAGTCAATAGTCTGAGCCTGGATTATCAAAGGCAGTTTCTTATCTTTTTATTTTAAAAAAAAGCATAAAAAGAGAAAAATGGGTCCAATGTGTATCTAATAGATGAGCAAACTGAGGAAGCTACGTATGTGGTCCCGAGATGATCTTCAGGAGACCTGGCGGTCTCATGTCCAGGCACAGTCTGATGGCCCAGGTGCCAAGAAGGATAAACAACTGGGGATGGCTGCAACTCACTCATTATCTCCAGTGAATTGTGGCCAACCCATTAGAGGGCTTTGTTTTAAAGACTTCTCCAGATAATCAGCCAAAAAAATCAGCCATCAGTAAGTTTTCAGAAAACTGTACTTTGGTAGACACTCTGAATCTCTCAGGCAATCACAGCACACATGAGCACAGTGAGATGTTGAGAAGACCCATACCATTAATAGTTTCCACTCTTTAAAACTAGACACCTTCTAACATCTCCCAAGTCTAAGGAAGCCTCCAAGAACATGGTATTAGTGACGTGCAAAGGGTTAGTGCAACAGTAGAGCATGCTGTCTTTCACTAGAGGATTATTTTGACCCTAAATTAAATTTAACCTTTAAGAAAAAAATCCTGTTGGGACCCTGATAATGCCTAAGTATTGAACATTATATTCAAGAATGCCACCTCCCCCGATAACTTCCAAGGAGTCCAGGTATGAGCAGATTGTAAATCTGGGAATGACATCTGATTATCTACAGTACCTCCCATGCTGCTGGCAGGGAGGATTTTAAATGTGGGGTCCCAAGACCTGAGGAAGACTCCCACCTTTCTAGTTCCAGGAGACCTATCTATCTTTCTGGTTATATATTCCCTTGACTCTTAATGTAATTAGTGTAGAATAACTATGTACATAGCAACTCACAGGAAAAACGGCAGCCGTTCTGGCTGATTTGGCTTGGGGCCATTTCATCGACAGGGTGAGACAACCTGGTATTAAACCATCTGTTATAAACTGTGTATTTTAAAATAGTGTTTTGTGTTTCCTGGATTACTCCCTCCCATAGATAGCAGCATGATAGCAAGACTCCTATTTTTCCTAGCAGCATTGTGGAGATAACAAGCTTTAAAACCTTCATATTGTTCCCCTCTGCTCTTTGAGTTATTAAGAATTTCATTGTTGTGAAAGTGAGCCGATTTTCTTTAAGCTACGATACTAAGAATGGCTATGTTTTACAGAGCCAAGGTCCCTGAATAAAGTGGCTATAGCTTTTGTTCTTAGGAATCATCAGTTGCTAATCTGCATTAAGACAATACTCCCTAGGTGAATTATGACTGGTAGTTTTTTTTTTTTTAAGTAGTCATTCTCTACACTCTGTTGGAATCAATTTACTTGAGATGGATTTAAGGAGTTCATTTCTCTACTAGAAATCTGAAATCAAGTCTTCATGTCACTAGTTGCAGTCAGGGGTACAATACTGCTCCCCAAACTTTTAGGTGAAGTTTATGTATGTGATAGAAGAAAGGACAATATTCTTTTGAAACAAAGATCAGTCAAAGCATTCACCACAATTATGCAAGCTAATCCAATTCAGAGAACCCCCTTATCTTAAAAACGAGACAAATTTGTACCTTATTGCAAATGACTTGGCAGTTACAAAAAGTTTTCTTCTCAAATGATTTTTCCCCTTCCTCAGGTGCCTGTCATTTTTTGCCTTTCCTCGGTTGCTTATAATTGGTTGTTCCTGAGTATAAAATTTCCCCTCAAGCCTGTTAAATACTTTCATATTTTTATATTTAATTATATTCAGATTGAGATTCTTGCATAGGTACAAAACTCCTAAATTTTAACTCAATTGCCCACAAAGCCGTCCATAGAAAGCCTTCTTCATCAGCTCACCTTATATGTAAACAGACATATGCTAGTTGTCAAAATGCCAGAGCCCACTTCTAGACATTTTCTAGAACAAAGAGGCTGGTTCAACTTCTTTTCTCCGTGTTCGGGGAGGTGTCCTTTATCTTACCATGCTCACGATAAAAGGATTTTGATACTGCCTGAATAAAAACTGATACTTTCAGACTAACTTTCTGGGGACAAGGTACCCTTCTGCAGCCCATCACTGCCCGTGGATTTAAGCACCCCTCTTCCATTGACTTTCCTTGGGGACTCAGTGTTCCTCACAAAGCACCTCCAAAAGTGATGCCCATTAGTTTCAAGGGCAAGAAAGAGGAGAAAGTTTGCTCGTCGCGATGGTGCAGAAACTTCTGCCTAGTGAAAATATTCTCCTCGGTGTGTAAGGTGCTCAGACTCGAGCCGCAGTGCGCTTTTGCTGTGCAAAGCCAGCAGAGGAAGTTGGCTGCGACTCGCGGGCAGGCGACTCACTGTTTGTTGGGGCAGGCGCTGTGCGCTTGGAGGCTGAGCCGCGCTGCGCCTCCGCTTCCTGGGTGAGAGCAGCGAGGCGTGGCCCTTAGCAGAAACAAGCCGCGAAGAGAGAGAGAGAGAAAGAAAGAAAGCGAGCGGTTAGACTCACCAGCTTCCCCATTTTTTCCCAGGACTGGGGTTTTGTTCCTCAGTTGGGTGCTGGAAGAGGCAAACCTGTAGGTCCTCCAAGCAGACTGCTCTGGGGCAAGTGCCGGCCGGCTCTGGCTCGCGCTCTTTGCCTCGGAGCAGCTGAATGGCTGGGACGTTCAGGAAGCTTGCTCTGTCCAGCTGGGAAGCGCTCCCCCTTCCAGGGTGTGTGCTCACACGCCTCTCAGTCAGTGCAAAAAAGCCGCCACGCTCAGGTCAGCCCAACAGGTTTCCTTATATAGGTAAACATGAATTGCATTCCTGGTGAAAGAAGTTAACTAGGAACTCGGCTAACCTGGTTAACTCTACACACGCCAGAATGGCTCAGAGTCAGCCTGCATGGAGTCTGATTGGCAGGGCAAAAGCATTTGTGTAATTGAATTACAATCATTCTTATTCTGGCAGTATGCTAGTCCTTCTAGTGTTAACTGTGTGTCAACAACTAGTATTTTCTATCATGGACTATGAACAACTTTATAGTATCTGAAGGCGTTGTAAAGGAAAAACAAAGCAAAGTCTAGGATATTATACTTTGTCTTTCATGTTTTTAAAAAGCCAGGTAACTCATCTTGAGATTGATTTCTTTAAGCATATAAAACATGCCACAGAACGAGAATGCAAATAAAGATCTACCTAATAAGGCTCAAATGGTTTACTTGAGCATAATAACTAGTAAGTCATTGGACTTTCCCTGTCTTTAGTAGAGAATACAATGTGATCATTTTATTTATTTATTTATTCCTGTACAAGGAAATAATTGTGGCTACAGTTTTGAGGGGTAAAATGACTGATAATGACATCTATTACAGTAATAACCCTCCTAGGCCCACATATTGACACTGCTATTTGACTGCTTCAGAAAAGAAATATAAGATTTGTGAATTTGCATAGTTATATGCAAATATTTTTCAACAATTTCCTGGGTTTAAGAAGATTAAAATACAACGTATATGAACTCTATAGATGGAAGGCTTACTTCCAGCTTATATCTACATTATTTTTCTTCTTTTCTTCTTTGGTGACAGCTTGGACTCAGGGGTTGGGTGCTAATCCCCGAGCTTTTATGCTCACAGTTAGAGATAAAGAATTTCAAGAACATTCCTGCTTGGGCTGGCTTTGAATTGCAATCCTCAGATCTCAGCCTCCTGAGTAGCTAGGATCACAGGTGTGAGCCACCAGTGTCTGGCTACCGAAGTTTTTAAACATAACTGATGTTGAGTGTCTAATAATTGGCTCTTTTCCCCTTCACTAACCTATCACCCAGTAAAGTAATAATTCTTCTAAATTGTAAGCCATTCCACTAAAAACAATACTAAATACAGATCCAAAACTTTCCCACGTACTGGAAATGAAGATTGCCTACTAAAGAAGACCTATCATAAAAAAGAATCATTTGTTCGTCTTTTGCTCATCCATTAGCTTCTTTTTGAATAGTGACAACCTTATTAAAAATAGCTCAGTGCTGCTTTAGGTCTCTGTATAGGAGAATGAATGTTTACAAGTCATCTGAGCTTGCACCAATACAAACCAATCTCAAAGCATTTGGGCCAAGAGTAGCAAAGCACAAAAATCACAGTGTCAGGAAGAGTAACTAAACATGAATAGCCTTTTATGGTCTGCAAAGATGTTTGCCTGTAATTACCTCCTTATCTCTGCAGGAATGCTGGGAAGTGAGTGCTCTTGTTTTCTTCACAATAATAAAACTGACTTGCATAGATAAAGTGATTGGTATAGACTTGTGATCAATTTTGTGGCAGATTCCCAACTCCTAGATTTTCTACAATTTAACCCCCAAAGCATTTCTATAACTAGCATAAATTTTAATAGATTGAAATGGCAATTTTCCATGGTCAAATATAATTTTAATAATCATATGTCCAGAAAGTTTAGATGCAATATAAAAACTGATTAAAATGCTTTTGCAAAAGTCATAACTTACTCTAAAATGACTACACTTAAGTATCTCAAGAAAGATCATAAAATGAGACAAGAATTATTTTTATTGAATATAGATTTGGGTTGTAAAAATATTATGAAAATATGACTTTCAAAGTATTGCACACATTTTTTTTCTGTTGACAAGATTCACATCTCTATTGTATCAAGTTAAGACTCATCTTGATTCCTTCTACTGGAAAGAATCTTTTCTATTTATTGGGTTTCCATTAATCTTTAAAATGCTATGCCATGCTAGGAAAATGCCTTTCATTAATATGATCCTGCACCCTTTATGTCCCCATAATTCCTGCTGTAGCAAGTTCTGTTTAGGCAGGAACTTTAGACTTTATTAACATGTTGTTGCAAGACAAAGAATGCGTTTTTTTCCAGGGTAGGTTAAACCTTTAAATACCTTAAGCTGGCCTCCAAATTTGTTCTTACAATTCTAAGCAAACAATCGTTTAGATTTTAAACACAACATATTATAGGCTATAATTATTGAATTTGAAGGTCAAAATGAAATTTGGATCTTAAAGTGGAAATATAACCCTCTTCAGAATCCATTTTGGATACCTCAAGAAATGAATTCAACCTAACCATAGAGGACCCCAATGAGACAGTACTTACAGCTGAGTAATTGCATTGCGCCAAAAAAAGAGCACGTATGGGAAACTAAATAAAATACAAGACCTACTTGAAGTGGTTTAAAGAAAACACAAAGGGATCGAGTTTAGACATTCCTAATGATATAGCACTAATGAATAGCTGAGCTGTAATTCAGCTATAATTCCAGAATGGTTGCTATTGCTGTCCCCAGACTGTGCCATACAACCCAAGAATTTGCAAATGCCTTCTACACAGAAGATCCTTTGAATCCAGCTCCATCTCTTGGGTATGTGACCTCGGGAAGACTAACATTTCTAACAATGACCTTCAAAGTAGAAATAAAAATGACTAGAGATCACACACATTTCTGAAAGTATCTAATGGGTGTTCTTTTCAATGGCTTCATATATATTACTGATGCTTCTCATAGTCCAGGCATTCTAGCACTTCTTAAGAACACAGCCACGTACTAGCTAAGCATGTTTTCTCTTCCTCCCAGGGAACTTAGAGTCTTGCAGAAACACTATGTGCATCTACGTTAGGGGATATACAACTGTAACGACTCCCTGAATTTCTCATAAGAATGTCTAATTAAAGTTCCATATTAACACAGGGATACTAATAGGCAAATGGTTTTTAAGCTATAGCTCTCACTGTGGTTGGTGCAAGTTAATTTTACTAAGCAATGATTAGGCCTAGTGAACTTGGGCTGAGCTAAGAATTTTAACCTCCAGAGGAAAGATAAACCTTGCTGCATTGGTCATATTTTGACAACACATTTTTGCTCAAGAGTTGAAGAAGGTAAATTACTTCAAACAAAAAGCATCATGAAGATGCTCAGAAACCTGGATCCACTGAGGAATGAAGTAAAAGAAGTGAAAAGAGTAAAAAGAAAAGCACTGAGGAATGAAAAATAGGGGAAAAAAACATTAGAAAGGTATCTTCAATACCATAGTCTGTTAGGAGACAGCCTTTTTAATTTTGATTAGCATTAGCACAAGAAACATTTATTTGGCCTTTATGAGGGAGGAGCCTGTGAAGGATAAATATAGAAAAAGAAGCACAAAGAGTAAGAATGGTCACTATGTGTACCAAAGCTTTCTAGCAAAATGGTTTGATAGCTGTATCAGGCAGGATGAGTAAGGTTATGCTCTGGTAACAAGGAACTCCCAGATCTCAGTGGCTTGGAGCAATAAAAGTATGTTTCTCATCATGCTGCAGGTTTAAACAGGTTAACAGAGAGGGCTCACCTATTCACAGCCTCTCAGAAACTATGTCGATGTGTTACTGTTTTCAACATATTCTCCCATGGTTGGTGAGATAAAAAAAGAGTCTTAGTGAATTGTGCACCGGCTTTCAAAACATTACCCCCTAAGTGATACTTGAACTTTCACTCACACTCATGAGCCCAAGTAAGCCAGTTAAGAAAATCTGACTTTCACTGTCTGGTTGCACTGGCTTTCCTTCTCTTTCTCCTTTATATATATTGTTCCTACTGCCTGAAATGTGCTCCCTAATGTGGAAGGCAAAATTATGACCTCCTAACGGTGTCTACATCCTAATCTGGAGACTCTATGGATGTACTGGATTGCACGGCAGTGGGTATTATGGTTGCACATGGAGTTAAGACTGTTAAACAGTTGGTGTTAGCAAAGATTATCCTTTAGCAAAAGATTATCCTAGACTATTATTATTTATTATTATTATCATTATTGGCCCCAAATATCATTATTATTTGGCCTCTTTATAACTCTCACCACAAAGTCATTAAAATATGAAGAAAGAGTCAGTGTCATAGCAACTTAATGTGAGAAAAGCTCCATTTCTGGCTAAAGATTAAGGGAGATGCCATGATCCTAAAAATGTGGTCTAATTTCTAGATACTGACAAAGACAAGAGACTAGGTTCTCCCTTCGAAGAAGGAACACACAGACATGTAGTTTAGATGATATCTTGAATTTAGCCTCATGACACATGTATTGGATTTGTGATCACTTCTTTTTTCTTTTATGCCAGTCCTGGTGCTTAAACTCAGACCTTGGGCACTGTCCCTGAGCTTTTTTTTGCTCAAATCTAGCACTCTACCACTTGAGCCACAGCACCACTTCTGGCTTTTTCTGTGTATGTGGTACTGAGGAATCAAATCCAAGGATTTGTGCATACTAGGCAAGCATTCTACCACTAAGCCACACTCCCAGCCCTGATCACTTCTTTTCTAACAGTGGCCATAGAAAACAGATTCATCTGCTATTTTCATTGCTAACATCTTAACCCTTAGATTTAATGCAAACATCTTTTTCAATACGTAACTTCTATGGCAGTGACTGATGCCATCAACCATTCTGCCTGCAGTGATTCCATGTCATTTTCCCCATTAAACTTCCTCTATAACGCTCACCACTATCTGACATTAACATACTTCATTCAATGCAAAGCAAAAGCCAAAGCAAGGCAAATTCTCCTAAAGAAAAATAGAAAACTTGAAAAAAGCAATGTAGTGGTCATTTTCTATGCCTCAGGTCAGGAATGTTGGAGAAACAATCAGGTTTGAATAAGTAAAGAACACGTATGTTGGATGAAAATACATTTTTGACAGTAGTTGGAGAAATTGCATAAGGAGACACGCTGCCAAGAACGGCCACAGAGGCCTAGATTATGGCAACACTCACAAGAAGAGATTAGATAATGTAAGTCAGGAGAGTAAGTGAAGCCCAGTCTGCAGCATTTACTTGATGACCTGCTTATTCTCTCTCCAGCTTGAAAATGTATGTAGCACAAAGCAATGAATCACAGGACAACATCTGCATGTAATTGCATTTCTGTTCCAATAATAAATGTTTCAACTGCTCTGCTATTTACGAAAGCTGTTATCATAAAGAGCCAAGTGGGGGAAATTTGAAACACAAATGCTTATCTTAAGAAACCTTTCCTTTGCAGTCCTGCATCCAACTACCTAAACAGCAAGTTCGCTATAGGATTGGAATTGCCTTGAAGAGTTTATTTTTTTAGATTCCATTTTAAACTGATTTTTTTTCAGTGTTTGATTCCCTGCAAAGGTCATTCTTGTCACCTATGGTTTTCATAATAGTTTCTGAGCCCAAAGAGTACTTTAAAGACTAGAAATCATTCCCATTTTTGTCATGGACCTATTATCTGAAGTTTGGACCCATTGTCAGCCTTGGTTAGTGTCTCCTGATTAGCGAACAATGTTGTTCTCAAAGCAAAAGACTAGAATCCCCCTTGCTCCCATCAAAGGGAAAAATCTCAACTCCTTGTAATATGTCAGTGTGGTTTAAAATAATAACAACAGACGTAGAAAAGAAAGGGAAACAGAGACACACCTGTTACTTCAGCTCAGTCCTTGTTCCTTTCTCTCCCTACAGTGGCAGATAAACTTTCTATAATGTGCACAAGAAAAGCAGACTGCTTAAAGTGAGGTTCCCCTAGATAACAATGCCACTATCAAAAACCAGCAATTATTTTGGCCCCTGCAAATTAGCTTTGAGAGAATGCATGATCTGTAATATAAAGCAAATTGATATTTTAGCCCATTCATTTGACATTGAATCTTTTCCTTGCATGTATTGGCTGCATAAAATTCACTGCTTTAAGTAGAGCATGAAAACTCATCAAGCTATGCAGAAAATAAAGCCATGCCTCTTTCCATTTGGCTAGGCAGGTGTCTCAGGATGATGTTGAGAGCATTTTTAATGAGATGGCAAATAACCACATGGGCAGGAGAATCTTCAAACGGCAAGAGAATTGAGTAGTTTTCCACTAACAATTCTAAACTACCTCCTAATTCCCCAAAGTCTGTATTTCTTAACTCCCAACATGTAGATCTCACTTCATTAGCACTGTTTAAAACATCAGAGTTGAATATCAAAACCAAATGAAAACTCAGAATGGCCTTTTAGGAAGATGAAAGTATACTCCAGTTCTCAGTTCTCTAGGGTAACTTTAATGAACTCATAATAATTCAAATATATCACAGTGACTGAACTGACAAACGGTTAGCATCTAAACAAGTAGTGATTTCTTTATTCTACCCAAGGACCCTGACCCATGCGTACAGGAGGACAGAGACAAAGAGTGTCATTCATTTGTTCATTAAAAATGTTAGGTAAATTCTGTGTGTCAGACATTAGAGTACATAAAAGTAATTCAAGTAAAGGTTGGAAAAGTTTCAAAATGTATGTTTTAGTGAAACATGAGGAATTCCATGTTCTCATTTTTAAAATTCTAAATTGTGCATTTAGTGGTATTGAAAAAATGTGAGCATGTCACGAGTGATGTGATTTTGGTAGATTGCATCCCATAACAATGGATGAGAATGATTCTTCTCCATTAAGGATCTCCATGTAAGGGTTTTCAAACCCATAGCCCCAGTCTGATTAAGTGAAAACAACAGGTAAATCTTAATGAGGCATATTTTACAAAATACTTGAGAAATTCTCCTACAAGTTCTCCACTTATTAAGAGGAAAAGGAGGATAGAGAAACTGTCACAGGTCTCAGAAGCCTAAGGGGACTTTGCATGTGATTGGGAACAGAACAAAGGACATCCGTGAAAAGACTGGAGAAAGTCAAATAAATTTCAGTGTTTTGTTACTAACATTGAATTAATGTTGGCTTCTTACTTTTGACAAATGTACCATATTAGGAGAAGATGTTGATCTGGGGTACAGCAAGGGGAAGGTATAGAGAATTTCTGTTCTTTCTTCAAAACTTTTTCATTAATCTGAAGTTATATTAAAAACTTAAAAATACAAGAGCAATCCAACAGTATGTAGGTAATCCCTGACTTACAATGGCTCAGTTCAGGATTTTCCTACTTTATAATCATGTAAAAGCAGAGCACATTCAATAAAACATCATGCATGGTTTGCAGTCTGAATTTTACTCATTTTCAAAGCTCGTGAAGTGTTATAAAATCCTATTTTGATGCTGGACAATGGGACATAGTTGCAGCTCCCACCCAGTAAGCCCTATGACCAAGAGGATGAAATCAATATTTTATAATATACTAGGCTGCTCTGTTAGGATGTTTGGTAGGCCAAACATTTTTGACTTAGGATATTTTCAATGTACAATTTACAATATGTTTATCAGGACATAACTCTGTTGTAAGTCAAGAAGCATCAGTATCACACTGTGGCCAGAGAAGTGAAACAACATTGAGAAAAATCTATTGGAAGCAAAAGAGACAGAGACACAGAGGCAGGGACATACAAAAGGTAACAAAAAGATACAGCAAAATGCTGGCAGCTTTCTGGAATGTGTTAGAGCTCCAAGAGCTCAATGGCCTTGTTATGCAACTCCTTGCTTTTCTCTTAGGTTATTGGAATCAGAGAAAAAGGATGATTCTATAAAAGAACTGAGAAACTTGAGATCTATAATCTATCTCTAAAAGAGGGAGGGGAGAGGGATGAAAGGAAAGAGAAGGACAGATAGATGTGTGCATCTATGTTTAAATGTTAGGCTTTTTTCCTATGTGATTCTGAAAGTTTTGCACACATACAAATGAACAGCTTTGGTTTAGGCAAGTTTTTCAGGAGGCTTGGACACACTGAGCATAAAGCTTTTTAAAAAGTTTTTGTTATCTTTACATAATTGTACAAAGAGTTTCAATTTATATGTTCACCAAGTTTTTGACAATGGAAGCAGTGGGCCTTGAGAGTTGTTCTTTGAAAAACCCACATATTCTAGTATCCCAGTGTCAGAAGGGTTCATTTAGTATTGGCCTTGATTTCATCCTAATGGACATTTTTATTTATAAATCTATCTAGTTTTTGATCTCTCAGTGCATAGACATAAGGGAAGGCAAATAAAATGATAGTTTAAAAATTTATGAGCCCCATTTAAGTTTTCAGAGTTATGCATGTGAAATCTTTTGGGGGAGTTTCTCTTAACAGAACAGTCCCAATATTTCACAAATGGTCCTTTGATCATTGAACACCGTGATTAATCTGCAATTCATACATGTTAAGTATTTCTACAGACTGTCTGGCATTCATACTTCCCATGGCATTTTTTAAATAGGACTTGAAATTGTATTAACCACAGCTCATGATAGTTCTGACATGGTTATTGGTATATTAATAACTAAACAAAGGTTCTTGATTACTGTGTGCCTTAGTTCAAACATGTAATTCATGGATGAGATACTCACATTCAAGTCTCCAAATCTCTTATTGATTTGCATCAGAGAAACCATAATGTGGAAATGTCTAAGTAGAAATTCTAATGGGTAATGGTTGGTGAGTTAAAATTGGAGGAGTAGGGAGTTAGCTTTGGGAAGACATGAGAGATACATGCATATGTCTTCCTTCATTAGTTTTCTGTCACCTATATTAAGTTCTCCTAAGATTTAAACTTTAATGCAGCAAATTACTTAAGCTCTTTCACAAGAGCCAAAAATTCTAAAGTACCTACTTATATTTGTTTTCCTTTTGCACTGCAATAGCATACCAAATCTGAATCTGATTAAGCCTGCTGGATTTGTTATCAGCTTTAGGAATTATGTATCCTGTCCAGAAAATTAACTTTACTTAGAAATGCATGTTTTGATGGCTTTACTCCTTAAGAGTAACGGTTAGAAAGGCAATAGATTCTTTTTTAATTTTATTTTTATTGAAAAAGTGATGAGCAGGGGGTTACAGTTACATAAGTAAGGTAATGAGTACATTTGTTTTTAATCATTGTTACCCCAACCCTCATTATCTCTCACTTACCCCACCCTATCCACCCCCTCCCAATTTGTAAGGTTCATATCCAACATAGTGCCAAATTAGTATCAATGTTGCATTGGTTCATCCTTTGTCCTACTGTTTCTGTGAATCCCTTTCCCTTCCACATATCAAATAATCATATATGAAAGAGACAAGGTACAGAAAACTAAGAGAAGTGAAAAAAACCTACATACAGGACATAATAAGAACCTCTTGTTTCCATATATTGGAGTTCATGTCAATACACTTCATTATATATGGTCCCATGCACTAAGCAATTGGGTTATTGAGATCCCCTGTTAAGAATGTCAAAGACATATTCTAGTTCTTACAAATGAAGGAAGTCATGCAACTCATTTTTCTTTGGGTCTGGCTTACTTCACTTAATATAATTTTTTCCAAGTCTTTCCATTTCCTTATGAATGGGGCAAGGTCATTCTTTCTGACAGAAGCATAGAACTCCATTGTGTATATATAATACATCTTCTTGATCCACTCATCTACTGCGGGTCATCTGGGTTGGTTCCTATCTTAGCTATGGTAAATAATGTTGCAATGAACATGGTTATGGCAGTAGTTTTAGTATGGCTTTGTTTGTGGTCATTTGGAAATGAGAAAGGCAATAGATTCTGGGAGAAGATAAACACCATCTTTCCTGATAAAGTATGAGTTTGCATTTAGCCTAGGATCTGAGGTGTGAAGATACACAAGTGTTACACTAAACCAAGACGCCAATGTGGAAAGCCTTGGTAATGCTCAGTCTTGTGCAGAACTTAGAATATATTTAGCTTCAGTTATTGTGTCTACCTTGTATTTCATTTTCAATCTTAGCATTACTGACATTTATAACAGATAACTCTTTGTTGTAGGTCTATGTATAGGAAGGACTACTGTGTGACTTGTAGCATGGTAGGCAGCATCCCTGTCCTCTATCCATTAGAGGTCCATACATAGTTGAAATGACAAAATATGTCTCCAGGCACCGTCAAATGTGCAACAGTGGGTGGAATTTTCCTCAGTTAAGAACCACAGATGTCAGTATATTTACATCTATATAATCTATATCTATATCTCTACCTCTAGAAGAAACAAATGACTCCATGGATTTTATACCAAATATACAAATGTAAAAAATCTTTGATTTTTTTCCCCTGAAATAATAAAAAAAACAGCGCTGGGAAAGATTAGGGAGATTAGACTAATAATTTAATCTCTGCAAACCAATTTTATTATTGTGAAAAAAGAGCACACTTCACAACATTCCTGCAGAGATAAGAAGAGCAATTGTATGTGAATGCTTTTGTACATCATAAAAAGCCATTTAATGTTTAGTTACTCTTTCTGACAGTGTGATTTTTGTGGTTTGCTACTTGGCACAAATGCTTTGAGATGGGTTTACATTGGTACCATCTTAGATAGCCTGTAACACATTATAATTATAAATTATAGTAATATGTAATACATGCAGGATAACATTTCAACATGTCCCATGCTTCTCACATCATGCCTTCTAATACCCTTCCCTGCCTGCCAGGTGACAACAAACTTTTTTCTGTACACACTGCTTCCAGATGCTGTGTAGAATGCAAACTTCAATTGTTTTGCTGAATCAAGTTAGTAAATCTATAACAGATCATAATAATCTGAAAACCAAAGTTTGTTTGGGAAATAAGAACTGGAATCTTTTTGAGGAAGAAATGGGATTTTTTAAATTTAGAAAGCCTTTCTTTAAATGTCAAGAGCCACAGCCCTTGCTGATTCAGGCTACAGAAATACAAGGGGAAAAAACGTACAAATGAGATTTTGTTTCTGAAAGCTAAGAGTGTTATATTTCCCATTTGGAAGGCTGGAAAGAGGTAGCTTTGTGGAGTTCTTTGCTGCAGTAGAGGGAAGCCAAAGTGGGACAGAAATGAAGAAAAGGTCTTAGCTGGCTGGCTTCAAGTTTTCCTTGGCTACTTCTAAATGAAGAGGAAATTGGAGATGTTCCTATGTCACCACGAGTGGTATGGATGGAGTGGCCAGAATTTGAGAGCTGGGAAGCTGCTAAGAAGTATGTGTGGTGTAACTCTAGATAAAGGTCCCATCTCAAAAGCTGTTGTGTAGACGCCATGTCAGGCTGGGAAGAGTGAAAGGATGAGGTTAAATTACAAGCATTTGGGTGAGGAATAAGTTAAAAGGGATGAAAGTAAAGAATGTTGCCCACTCCATCTCTATTCGTTCTGTGCCAACGAATTAGCCTTCTTCCACTGCCTTCCAGGGTCAGATCATACTTCTAGGATAACTGCAGGGGTCAGTAGAAAAGAAACTGTCAAGTTGTTTGGGTTTAAACGGGAAATGGATCATATTTTGAACAAAGAAGTGACCTTTCTCAATGAATTTTAACAAAGACTTCTCATTACAAGTAGAATTTGAGGCTTCAGCTTCATTTTGGGCAGAGAAAGAAAATTGTGCACATTAAAGCGACAATGTTAAGTTTATTAAAAATCCCATGTCAAAAATATTAAAGAAAGACACCCAAAAGAGTCACACTTGAATATTCTCACGTCTAGCACTTCAAAAACTCTAGATTTTAAAAATAAGATCACATATACTAAGAGTAGATGCTGAGTAAAGTTAGAAAAAGTACGGACTCTAGAATCAGATGACCTATGTTTAAATTCTTTTCACTGCTCATTTTATGATTTTTGAGCCAGTCACTTGATGACTCTGGGGCTTAGTTTCTTCATTTATAAAAAGAAGAAAAGCATACCTATCTCTAAGATTATTATGAGGCTGGAATAAAAGACTATATGGAAAATGCCTATCCCAAAGACTTGCACACAATAGGTACTCAAATATTACCATCTAAGATCATAAGCTAGGCACATCCATACATGCCTGTAGTCCTAGTTACTTACAAGGTTGAGGCAGGAGAATTGGGAGTGAGAGGCCAGTCTGGGCCTAGCATATTTTAAAAAGTATATAATTGGTATTGTTTTGTTTTAAACTTTTATCTTAAGTATGACCATAGTTAAAAGAACTTGGTTCACTTATATTGAATCAAAGTTCTGAGGTCTATATTTTTATTATATATTATATAAATATATTAGACATATACTATGTATACTATAATGTATAGTATATATTAATAATATAATATTGCATATATGTGTGTATGGAGAGAAAAAGAGCATCTCTTGGTAGCATAAGTTCCATGTAATAAGTAGAAGGTAGATTCAGAAGTACACAAATCATCTTAGGCAGGCCATTAAAATTGTTGAGGCTCCCTCATTCGATCATCTGTAAGTTGGGAGGATATTAATTTTTACTTTTTAGCATTTTTTGGAGATGACATTGTTCAACCAACACAAGTGCCTTGCTTACTGCTCCTGAGCCTGGCTTCCATACCACCAGGTTTGAGTGCAGTAGAAAAAAAATAGTTCGTTTCTGTATCTGAGACATGAATTTACATGTGTAGGTCACAGTAGGTGCCCTACCTTTTCCATTTTGTCTTTCTTTGAAGAGAAACAGGGTACAGTTAACATATTGAACATCTTTTCTTATCTATCTCTCTATCTATCCAATCCTGGGGCTTGAACTCAGGGCCTAGGCACTGTCCCTGAGCCTCTTTGTGCTCAAGACTAGTGCTCTACCACTTAAGCCACAGCACCATTTCTGGCTTTTATGGAGATAAGAGTCTCATGGGGATTTTTCCGCAGGGGCTGGCTTCGAACTGTGATCCTCAGATCTCAGTCTCCTAAGTAGCTAGGATTACAGGCGTGAGCCAGTGGTGCCTGGTTTGGATACACTTTTAACTCCAACAATTGCTTAAGGGATCCTAGGCCATCTGATCATGCAAGGCAGATAGAAAAGAATCCATCATCAACCTAAAAGCAGGACTAAATTATCTTGAAAGAACTGCCTTGTCTAGCCTTACTGTCCCCTGTTTAACTGAGTAACCATGGTATACTTGTTGATTGCTCCTCCCTGTACCCGGTGATGTCCATGAATTTGACTGCTCATTTAAATGACATCCAGGGCTCATTTACTCACTTTCCTGTTCAGTCTCTCTCATTCTTTCACTGATGAAATACATTCATATTACAATTATGAGTGACATGGCTGAGTCTTGTGGAAAATTCAAGGATGATGAGTCAAAGATTCACTGTACCATCACACATAGTAGAGCTTGAAAGAGAAAGAAGATATACAGAGGTAACTAATATACATTTAAATAACAATGTATTACAAACATTTGTAGGATATATATAGAGATCTATCTATATGAAATATAATATGTATGAAATCTATCTATGTATGTATGTATCTATCTATAGCTATATCGCAGATGATACATGAGCTAAGAGAATCCAGCTAAGATGTTCATAGAATTAGATGAGAAAAAGAATACAAACAGTAGTCTCATGTCCCAAGAACACCTGAGGTGGTTTTTGAAGCATGCAAAAAAATTGAGGCATAATGACAAAATGTCCATATTGGTATTTATTTTATAAAAATGTAAATGGCATCTATATGCATAACTTCAACACAAGGCAGACACTTTAATCATTATGTTTCTTAAGTTTGCATTATATTTTCTGCTCCTTTGACCATTCTACAACGTAGTATCTGACATATATATTTTAATTAGGCTAATAAAATTATTTTGTCAAGCTACTTCTAATACTAATTGGGGTGTACTGATGAAATGGAAAACTGGGATTGAGATTCATCCATCTAAGTCATCTAAAACCAAGATAATTTTCCCAATGAAATAGAATCTATAGCTCACTCTACTTACTTTGACTCAATATTTCCTCTTGTAACATATGGATAATATTATTCATCTCCCTAAGGTGTGTGGCTATTACAGGAGTTTCTAGGGCAATTTGTTCAAGTACTTTAATGAGCCCAGTGCATTTGAAATCAGTTCAGAGAATCTTTCTTCCATGGGCTGTCTGACCAAGGGTTCAGAGACTAGCTCATCCATCACAGCACAAAGGACCATAACAGAATCTACCCAATGAGTGAAAAGGGAACTCCACAGATGCAGCCTCTGGAGGGACTGACAACTAGATGGGTAGATGGCTTGGAAGGAGAGAAATGGCCTTGGGAAAGGCAGAGAAGGAAATGTGGAGAAGAGAGGAAGTCAAGGTGCCAAATGAGACAATGATTCATTAGAAGATGGGCTTGGGAAGTGATTAGGAATTAGAGGACTTAAAAGTTAAGCCAAAATGTAGAGATTTGCATATTTTAGTTCTGTTTCAAGATCAATTTACAGTAAGTGACAAAGAAAACAGAAACATTTCAATAAGGTAAAAGAGTTGAGAAGGATAGATGAACTGAGGGAAGTAGATGGATTAGACAGTAAGTGAAGCAGACTCAGAACTAAACACAGAGATTATCATTGAGAGCCATGGTAACCAAAGCAAAAAGGAAAATGACAAATTACATCATTTGCATGATAAGATTAGAGAAATATATATTTCACAAGACATAATATATAGATATTTTATTCTGTTGGTCTTGTGGTAGGGAGAACAATACCTCAAAATATGCCCACACCCTAATCTCTAGATCTATAAAAATGCTACCTTACACTGACAAAAGGGACTACACAGATTTTTATCAATTAGGGATCCTGGGATGGAAAGATTGTCCTTAGTTATCAAGATGGGACCAATGTAAATACGAGAGTCCTTACATGGGAAAGAAAGAGGCAGGAATGTCAGAATCAGAGAAGGAAATGTAATAGTAGAAGCAGAAGTCATGCCATTGCTGGAAGGTGGCCAGGAGCCAAAGAATACAAAAATCTCTAGAAGCTGGGAAAGGCAAGGAAACAGAAAGAACCAGCACTGCTGAACCCTTCATTTTAGCCCAGAAAGACCCATTTTCAGACTCACATTTTGAGCCACTAAATTTGGGGGGCATAATTTTGATTCAGTAGCAAATAAAAATTTTAAAATAATAGGCTGAGAAAAAATAGTTAAAATATAACTGATCAGCTTAATTAACTTGGGAGTAAAAATAATATGGCTGAGTTATATAAGTTCCTCAGAAAGCCAACTACATGTAAAATGGCAGGTATTTCAGATTAACTTGAGGTGATAGTGAACAATGTAGCTACTTTGGTCCTGCTAAACAGACTGCATTATGGTGTGGATATGAAGTGTACCCCCAAAGAGTCTCATATGTTAAAGGCTTGGTCCCCAGTGCCTTAATGAGGTGACTGAATTTTGAGAACTCTAACATTCTGAGTGAGCTAATCCATGGAAATCACAGCTCAATATGCTACTAGGAGGTGGGGCCTGTTTGGAGGAAGTTAAGGGCGGGTCTTAGGACTCTTCCTGTCTCTGCTTCCTGGCTGCCATAAAGTGGGAAATCTGTATATGTTCCCACAACCATGATATTCTGCCTCACTGCAGGCCCATTGCAATGTAGCAAGCCAACAATGGACTGAAATCTCTGAAACTATGAGCCAAAGTAAATCTTTTTTACTTTAAGTTGCTTTGTGTAGGTATTTTGTCACAGTGATGAGATGTGACTTTATGGCTAAGACCCAGCAATCTCTGCTTTTAATTGTTGGGATCCAGCCTTTGGACTTGATGGGGGATGGGCATTGGGAGCGCTCCCCAGACGCCACCCTTCCCCCAGCCCTGGGGAATGCGGAAGCAGGCCACAATTCTCTGGGTCCGGAACCAGAAGAACCGGCTTTGCAAACAGCCCCCAACTTTCTCCCCAGCCCATGTGCCCCCAGTCTCTCCCTGGAGTGGCGCTTTCGAGTGACGTTAGCTCATGAGGGGGTCATATGACAAGCCCGCAGCCTATCAGCGTCCTGGCCCATCAGCCCGGGGAAAGAGGTGAGTGAGAGAGGGAGGAAAAATTGACATGGTAAAAGTTGGTCTGTATGAAATTCATGACTTTTGAGTACTTTCAGTTTCTTGTCAAAAACAAAGGAATCCATTTTCCAAGTTATCCAGCTGACTTGAAATACTATCCTATTTCAAGCTCTATCATATTTTCCTCAGATATTAAAATGTTATTCTGATAGAAACATTGTCATGTGCTTGTGAAAGCACTCCTGGGTACAAAACTAAATATATCTAAGACTGTTCAAGTTAAGTGACGTCACCTAGTAGCCTGTAGAAAGTAACTAGATCCTGAAGGTTCCTATAGTCCTTGAAACTCTCTCTTTCTCTCCCCTCCCCCTCTCATATTTTGGGCCAGTCCTAGGGCTTGAACTCAGGGTCTGGATGCTATGCCTGAGTTTCTTTTGTTCAAAGCTAGCACTCTGTCACTTGAGCCACAGCACAACTTCTGGCTTTTTCTGCATAGTTGATTGGAGATAAGAGTCTCACCAACTTTTCTGCCTGGGCTGGCTTCTAACCTTGATCCTCAGATCTGAGCCTCCTGAGTAGCTAGTATTACAGGAGTGAGCCACCAGTGTATATCTCCTTGAAATTCTCTTCTTGCTCATCTCCTATTCAGATATTAAAAAAAACACAGCAAAGATACCCAAGGCCTTAGCACAGTTCTATAACTAGTCTGAAGGCTTAGCCTGGGGCCCCCATATAACCAAAGATGACTCTTCCACTCTCACTGGTCAGCTGCACTGGAGTCCAATCTGAAAAAAAAATTGCAGTGTTATTTCATTGTTCACTATAGTGTCTGGCCTTCCTCTGACTGAAACACTTGTCTTGATTCTTCTGTGAAATAGATGCCACATACTGTGTATAGAGAAGCATGATAGAGTAGGTTATGGTGGTGATGTTGGGGGCATAGTCCCTTTGTGTTCTTTCATTATAACCTACACATTAGCATGGATCACTCTAAACATCAATTCTCTGCCTATGGAAATTAAGGTTTCTTTTTCAGTCTGTATGACAGGAGGTGCTACTTGCCAGAAATTGCCAGTGCTACAATTCTTGGCTGCAACTGCTGACGCCAGATCAGATAGCTTTTGCTTTGATTCCAGCCTGGTCCAAACATAGTTTGGTTACCACTCTTTAGACACCAGGTAGTAGAATTGCTTGCTTCCATTGAAGAGTCAGTAACTACATGGGCTTAATCTTGTTTTCTACATCAAAGCAGTGGCCTGTGTTATGTAGGCACCAGTCTATCACACTCAAACCCAATAGTTAAGTTCTTAAAAGGAAAACAATAAGTGTTAGTGTCATCATACAGTTAAAGTATCAACTTGTAATCATGCAGTTCTTGAGTACTTACTGATTGGAAAATGCACTGCTTCCCACTGAGCTTTGAGAATAGCTATAATAATCACAGCAACTATCATGATAGTGTTGCCATTTAATGTGAGTAAGATTTTATGCTCAATATACCTCATGTTTTATCTAATCATGTTTAAATGTCTAGGCAATGTGTTAGTATTATATTGCCCTATTCTGAGGAGAAAAGTAAATCTCAGAGAAGCAAGTTGCCACAGAGTTAATAAGTTGGCAGAGCTAAGATTGGAAGACAAATCAAATTCTAAAGGTAATACTACTAACTGTGCATGTATAAGGGATAGTTTTAAAAAAGCATATATCTATATGAATTTAAAATATATGTATGTTAAATAGTATTTAAGCCATATAGACATATGGGTATGTGTATATATAATAAAGACTTTAAAAAGCATGTGTGGAAGTGTGCTGAAAAGAATTTAAGCCATATATGTATGTATTTATATATGTATATGCATATCTAATACCATCTAAATATTTACATAGACGTGCACATACGTGTACCTACATGCCTAAACCACATGTATATAAACCTAATAGAGTTTGAAACATCATGGTTGTTTGTTATATGCAAGTGTGTGTAAGCAAATAGAATCTCCAAGGAGGGGATACTGACTTGGCCAAGCTCACGAAACTAGTAACAGACATAGAAATCCATCTGGGTATAAAATATGGCTTACTTGAATTCTGTGATACCTTTTGCAGGGTAGCTTCCAGTAACATTAGCAAAAGTTTGAAGCGTTTTGAAAAGAACCAGAAAAATATACCTTCTGCACAATTCAAACAAAAAATAACACTATATAAAATTACAGTATACAACAGATTAAGAAAATAATGTTAGATGTTTTATATATAGAATATATTATAGAGCTATCTATCTCATCTGTAACTTAGCCTGCATATAGAGAGAGCTTTGTAATATTATCTCCTACACATTGTATATATAAATTGACATGTTGAATTGAAACTCCTTTGTATAGCTATTTGAAGTATAATAATACATAAATTTAATACTGAAAGACTTTTAACAATTGAAGAAAATACTTAGGATTTAGACAAAAATTCCTAGTTGGTAATGAATGAATGACCAAATAATTATTTACTTATATGAGAATGCACATTATTAAGCCTGAATGATAATCAAGGCTATGAAGACTGTATCTTTGGGGTTGGGAATGTGGCTTAGTGGTAGAGTTGCTTGCCTTGAGTGCATGAAGCCCTGAGTTTGATTCTTCAGCACCACATAAACAGAAGAAGCCAGAAGAGGTGCTGTGGCTCAAGTGGTAGAGTGCTAGCCTTGAGCAAAAAACAAGCCAGCGACAATGCTCAGGTCCTGAGTTCAAGCCCCAGGACTGGCAAAAAAAAGGCTGTGTCTTAGATTTTCTCAAATAAATAAATGATAAATCAGACAGTCCTATCTACCATACATATAAGACAACTGTAAAGTTATTTCAAATCACACAGGTTAATTTATGATAAAAATCTTTGCAGTTTAGGTGAATATGAGCTAAATTCTGATATGGGCTATGGTTGCATAGTACTCAGTTTGAGAAATTTAGTAATTAGGTCTCAACTTAATTTGTAATTTTCTAATACTTCAGCTGCCTTTCTAGAATTTTGTTATACTGTTGTCATATCAAAAGTGTCTGTTAGCTGGATACCAGTGGGTAATGCTTATAGTCCTAGCTACTCAAAAGGCTGAAATCTGGAGGACTATGGTTCAAAGCCAGCTCAGGGAAAATGAGTCCATGAGACTTCATCTTCAATTAATAAGCAAGTCTTAAGTGATACAGTGCAAGCCATGAGTTATCAAGATAAGTAAGAATGTGAGGCCTACCTTCCTTGATTTAAAAATCCAGTACAAAAAATCCTCTTTTATTGAGGTTTTGTAGCAAAGTTTCTCAGCCTCAGAACTACTGACTTTTGGAGCCAGATCATTTTTGTTGTGAGGACTGTCCTGTCCATTGTACAATGCTAAGAAACCTATCTGACACTACTCACTAGACACTAGTAGCCTCTAATATAGTTGTGAAGCTAAAAATATCCCCATACATTGCAGAGAGAGAAAGACTGAGCAAATGCAGTCATTATAGGCAATGTATATTATGTAAAAATAATGTACATTATGAACTTCATAACTTGAAGGTTGGAATGGAAGGGGAATATGGTGGAGAACAATGAAAGAGATGATGTTGATCAATATGCATTGTACTCATAACCTGACATGAAATTGTAACTTCTTTGTACATCATTATCATCATCATCATAATCGTGTTGTAATAAAAATATCTCCATACATCATAACTTTCTCTTTGGTGGGCTCTGTTGTCTCTCTAGAGAACCAGAGGTGCATTAAAAAAATCAGAGCCTGTGCTAATACCATGCTGTTTTTGTTACTATGGCTCTGTAGTATAATTTGAAATCAGGTATTGTGGTATCTCCAGTATTGTTCTTTTTGGTAATTATTAATTTGTATGTAAATATTACAACAAGACTTCTTTGTGGAATTAATTTATGCTAGCAATTTTTTTTAAAGAAATGAAGGCTTGAATTCATCAGGGAGCTACAATCTCATGAGATAGACTTGTTCGCTACTATCACCTCTTATTTGAGTAAAATTCAAGACTGACTTTCCTTTGGATTCTTAGTGGCCCCAGGCCTTTTGCTTTGCAAGAAATCTCAGGACTAATCAATGATCTCTTCCAATTTCATCACCAATTTAAATTCTAGCCATGTGGATAGCACACCCTTTTTAATTGTAAGTTGAAGTCTCAATAAATTCTCTTAGGATCTGAAAGAATTGCTTCAGAAAGAATGTGCTATTATACAAGATGCTTTAAAATTGCTTAGATGGGAATATATGTAGATGGTGAATTTTATTTTGCTGACATCTGACGGCTATTTTTTGAATAACCTGAATTCCATACTTGTTTACATTTACTTTCTTTCTTAACAGAATTTCTCAAGCAAATGCTCCCTTTTTCTTACATCTAGATGGGGTTTTAATAGTTTTTCATTAAGATTTCCATAAGATTTGTAGTAGCATTGACATGCTATTTTTAGTATTCTAGAAGTCAATCTTTTTACTCAAGAAAAATAAAGCCTACAATAACATCTTACTGTATAAGAGAAATAGTCACAAATGCTAGAGGTTAATATTTCAGCACAGAGATAAATGGAAGAAACTTTCTGATTCTCAGAAACAGAGTCAATTCCTGAACTTACTAAGAAAAAATGTTATTTCCTCTGATGTGTCCCTGTGAATTAAATTGTATCTGAAATTCTGTAAAGGGTATTGCACAATAAATGAGTAAGCAAGGTTTTAAACAACAAAATCCATTACGCTCAAAACAGAAACAAGTTCTCTAGGTCACTCCGTAAGTCTACATGTCCAGATTTCCAAATGCTATTGTTGACAAAGTCCTCTCAACACAGCACTCTATGCTTATCTTCTCTTAGTAATTCCCTAATAAGTTTATTTGGAACCAAGGTATGTTATTTCAAGCTCCAAGATCTTCAAATCCAGCATGAGAAATGGGGTTGGCTTCCATCTGTCTCTTTACTCCTCTGTTTTAATAGCAATCCAGGAATCCAATTTTAGCTTGCATTGTACTCAGTGCTATTTCAGCTAATATGGAATCCACTTGGTTCACTTGCTTCCCAAGTCCCTGAGCTTAAAAAAGATCTCGAGAATTGTCAAAGCAAACCATGTGATTTGAAGACTTATAAGGAACTAAAAGAAAATCAGCCCCCATTAACTTCAATATGTGATCTCTCAGTTTTCATTATTTAAAGGGCAGAATAAGGTAATGTCATTTTCAATCCACGGTAAAAGAATTCTTCTGTAAAGAAGGATTTTCTCAGGTGCTCTCAAGGGTATTAAAGTAACATGATACGACTGGAAGGATACACTGATCAACAGTTATGCCCCTCAAATGTCCTTCTGGCCACCCCAACTTGCTTGATAGTAGGCTT
This sequence comes from Perognathus longimembris pacificus, assembly GCF_023159225.1. Classification (NCBI taxonomy): domain Eukaryota; kingdom Metazoa; phylum Chordata; class Mammalia; order Rodentia; family Heteromyidae; genus Perognathus; species Perognathus longimembris. The sequence goes on along the minus strand of NC_063188.1, from coordinate 108,606,818 downwards.
CACAGATTAAAAAACACCCTATGTTATAGTGCCAGCATACATTTCTCTCCCTTTTCTCAAAATTCTTATCTTAGTTTGTTCAGATCAGCTTCCTCAAGATACTTTAACCAGAAGAAATATTTTGTTTGAAACCAAGTGTCTCATGTCTCAGCTTAAAATTGGTGACATGTTATGGGGCAGAACTCCATCTGATAATCAGCTACCAGAAATATAAATATATAGGGTAAAACTTACATCAGAAAAGCAGGTAATTCTGATCTTGTAGAAGAGAAAAGACAATATAGAGAAAAGCTGACAAAACAGTAGACAAAAGACAAAGCACCGTAAAGAGTCTTTCTTTCCTACATATCCTACATGCCCCTCAACCCCATTCCAAGTACATAAAATGCACCTTACAATTCAGAACTCTAATTTCAGACTTCTCATATTCCTCTTGTGGCTTCTGACCTTTCAGCTGACCCACTGATAACCCAGTGTAAGATAGATCAACCAAGCATATGCTAAAAGGTTTAACCATCCCTTAGGGGGTATTGCAGTACTATGTATGGCAGAGAAAGCACAGTCTAACCCAACCTTCTTACCACTACATGTATTTTATGGGCCTGGGAAAATTGGATCTTCTTTCTTGTTTTACCAAACTCCATCAAAACAAGACTAGGTGTCACCAAAACAACTAATCAGAATCTGTGTTTTACTGTGGCTCAAGGGAAAAGTAGAAAGATCACTGACATTTTCTTGGCTCTAAAACTACTTTAGGGAGACTTCAAAATCCAAATATTTCTCAAGGGATACCAAATGTCACTATGCTTGACACGAAAAGTAGTATTAGTTCAAGAACCTAGGTATCTTTCCTCTTGTTTTGGAAAATTGATTGAGAAATATGAATGGCCATATTTAACATGTATTTCATTATACTTGCTTTTAGTGATTTCTTAGTTTATAGTTTAGTCCAAAACATGGAGCTAATTCTGAAAGGCTCTCTTCTGATCCCCCAAATGTTGTAGGCAAGAATGCTCTGCATTATTATCAATAGAGAACTACTGTTCAATCTGAACTCATGGCTTGCTGGGGTAGCCTCTCTTTCAATATTGGAGATTTATGTATCCCAACAAAGACGGCATCGAGTGCCAGAAAGGCAAAGAGCCCTGGTGTTGCTTTCAAAGTCATGGGGTCATGGGACAGAAATTTCTAGTCATCATAGCCAGTCACAGCATTTTCACCGCTTTCAATCATTTCTCTTCCATCACTGATATTACTACTTTGGTTGAAGCCATCATTCTGTGTTCCTTACATCACCACAGTAGTCTTTAAAATTGTTTTGATAAATTTTGTTTAGGTTTGACTTAGGTTTCACAAAATTCACCCCCCGTGTGTGTACATTTCAATGATTTATAGTAAGTTCACTGAGCTGTATAACTATCATCTTAATAATTTTTTTAATATTTCCATTATTCCAAAGAGGTCCCTTAGGCTCATTTACAGTTAATCTCCATCCCTATTTCCGTCCTCAGGCAACTGTGAATGTACATTGTGTCTGTAATCCTATGGTATGTGGCCTTGGTACTTGGTTCTTTTTAGTTGTTATGAGGTTTTCGAGGTTAACCCATGTGTTAGTCCTTCACTTTTTTTTGGCCCCACAGGTATAGTGACTTAGCATAGTTATTATTGTGTTATACACATTCCTGCTAGTGTCCTAAGTGGCTGAGAGAGGTCTCTGCTATATTTTGTTGGAGAGGTAGTGGTGGGGAAGAATATGATTTCAGCATTAAAATAGCTTGCAATGTTTACATGCAAACACATTTCTATGTTTTTATATGCTTTCCATACAGGCTGTCCTTTAAATATCTTTTTTTCCTGGAGCATAATTCTTCCTCATGCACCTTCAGTGAAGATAGCAGTGATTGACTTGGTTCACAGAAAAATCATAATCTGTGCAGAATTTGGAGAGTTTTCAAATATAACTGTTCTCTCCAGTTCCTAATGATAGTGGACTTCCCAAGCTATTATTAGTAGTTCGGTTTGAAGAACAATATCAAATTTATGATCCTCTAAGTTCTATTCAGAAATACGTTTTAAATAGCCAAACATCAGATTGAAACAGGGAAAGATCTGTAGATTCAAATACCATCCTGGACATCAGGGTCTCTTGTGTTGCTGAGTCAGTATGCATTCAGCACCGTCCTATCAGAGAATACTCTCATTTGTTCTGTTCTCAAGAAATGGGAGACTTGGACAAACCAGATACAAATGAATATAGAGTTATGAACAGTCACTTACAAGGATTAAGCATTATTCTCCAACTTGAGTGATTTAAAAACCATTCCGTAATAATTAAAGCTTGGATTTCAGTAGCTCTAACTAAATTACTTTGTTAAAACTACTAAAATCTTTCATGAGCTAAATAATAAAATCTTCACAGAAGAATTAATGAGTTTTTTCAAGTGCATATAACTAAATCCCTACAGATATGGTAATAATTTATCAAAAATTCAGTGGCTTATGTTAGGTGCTGGTGGCTCATGCCTACTCAGGAGGCTGAGATCTGCAGATGATGATTCAAAGCCAGCCTAGGAAGGAAAGTCCATGAGACTCCAATAAACTACCAAAAACTAACAAGTAGAGGTGGGGCTCAAATGGTAGAGTGCTAGCCTTGAACAAAAAGAGCTCAGGGACAGAACCCATTTCCTGAGTTCAAGACCCAGGACTGGCACACACAAAAAAACCCAAAAAACTTAGTGGCTTAAAAGAAAGCAAATGTATCACTTTACAAATTTGGAAGTCCAAAGTGTGGATGAGTTTCACCAGGGTAAAATGAAAGTCTAAAATAAAGATATCTGAAGGGCTATTCTTCCTGAAATTTCTAAGGGAGAATCAGTTTCTCTGCCTTTTCCAGCCCTAAAGGCTGCCTATTTTCTCTGCCCATAGCCCCGCCTTCCATCTTCAAAGTTGGTAGTGTGGTTATGTGCTTCTCCCATTGTATCACTTTGACACTGCTTCCATTGTCCAATCTTCTTCCCCCGATTCTCTAGATTCCCCTCACTTAGAATCATTTTGCGAGGCAAGCACTCTACCACTAGGCCATATTCCCAGCCCCCACTTAGAATCATTTTGATTACGTGCAGCCTGGTTGGGTAATTCCAGATGATCTCATCTCAAGCCCCTTGATCACATTCACAAAATTCTTTTGCCATGTAAATGATCACAGTTATGGGTTCCAGAGGCAAAGGCATGAGCCCTTTGGGGGTTATTATTCTAACAATCCACGAACTTATTATTACTTAACTTTTTTGAAATTTTTGTCACTGATGTTATAAAGAATTGAAATAGGAGGAATAAAAATGAAAAATATCCTATGTGTTTTAATATTTTTTTCTTGAGGCCATAAAATCTTAGATATACTCTACTGCCTTGAAGACAAATTCTGTTGCCTTGAAATGGGAATAAACATAACCACTTGAGAAGGGTTAGTTTGTTAAATTTTTCAAACCACTGGTAAGATAAAATTACTGATGTAGAGAAATTGATCAAAATCTTCTAAACTGAGTTCCCAGTGGCTTATGCTTGCAATCCTAGCCACTCAGGAGACTGAGATCTGAGTATCACAGTTCAAAGCCAGCCTGGGCAGAAAAGTCCATGATACTCTTACCTCCAATTAATTACCAAAAAGCTAGAGAGTAGGTATGGCTCCAGTGGTAGAGTGACAGCCTTGAACAGAAAAAGGCAAACATGAGGCCCTGAGTTCAAACACCAGTACAACAAGCTCCCCAAATATTCTTCTATTCATTGCATATTATTTTATACATACTTTTCCTATATGAAGAAAATGTATTTTTAGTAGCAATAACTGTAACGTCTAGGATTCAGCTGTCACTTTCTTATTTGGAAAGGTCCAAGAAATAATTTCATAGTTTGCATCCTTTAATCTTCAAAATCAATACAGAAGAGACACATTTTTGGAGTCCCCTTGTAATTTTTACTTCAGTAACTTTGGTTTTGGCTCTCTACACGATAGGAACTAGACTTTTTATTTTTGGTTTTTGTGGTGGAAGCTAAGAATTCTTTCCCAAATTCAGAGGCCAACTATCATATGTGATTATTCATTTCAGCAACTGAGAAGATAATTGGAAAGTTTGAAGGAGGGTAGGTCACACTTCACCATAAAGTATCATGACCATGCCATTATGCTAAAGATAGGAAATGTCTAACCAGACTTATATGACTGAAAAAGATAATTGAGTACCAAACTGGGGACCAGAAACAACATAGAACAATAAGGCATGTGATTCCTGTATTGCTTACATTACATTTCATTGGGAGATGAAAGAGAAATAATGTGCCAGTAGGTAAGTGAGCCAGTATACCTATCTTGAGAATGGTGGACTCCTGATCTCCAAAGTAGGGTTTGTATATTATTAAGGGCAAGCATGATAATCTATTAGAGCCCAATGAGAAGAGATTGGAACTTCCATATGCATATATTTTTCTGTAGGAAATAAATCAATGCTGCTAATATAGGGTAGGAAAAGATTTCTTTCCCTTGCCAGTTGCTCAGTTTGCTTGCTAATAGCTGGTGCTCTTACCAGTTGACCCACACTTCTAGTCCAGCATTTTAGTGATTAATTGCTGATGGAGTCTCATGGACTCTTCTACTTGGGCTGGATTCAAACCCCAATACTCTGATCTCTGCCTCCTGAGTAGCTAGGATTACAGGTGGGAGCCACTAGTGCCCAGCTCATGTTATCTACTTTTAACTAGAATAAGGGTCATATAAATAGCTTAAAAATTGTTCCTAAGGAAATCATGGGTTGGGGTGTTCTATTGAAATCTCGTTAATAATAAGCACATATGAGGGGCAACTCCCTTCCTAATCCAAGTAGACTAGATTGATGCACAGACAAAAAGACTTTAGTCACAAGTATTTAACATGATCAAAAAATTCATGTGATGCACACATGGACAGCCATTTCTATTGGAGATAAGCCTTACCCTAAAAGTGATCTAGAGTTTCCCTTAGGATTATACCAACATAGTGACCAAAACATTATAAAAAGATTTATCTTTAGTTCACTATATGATATATATGATAAATATTTAGAATAAATGTGTATTTAGTTTTACTTCTAAAAATGAGATCAATGTTCAAAACTAACAGTTATAAGCCCTTGGCAGAGACTACTAGTAACTATACATGAGGCAAACCAGCTCTGAACTCTGAAATTGATTTTCAAAGATGATATGAAGTTCTAAGCACAACTAATATGACCAGAACCACATAATCTAGTGTTTTGCAAGGAACATACTGGTTCCATGCAGCAACTAAAGGGGATCTGTTTCTATAGCTTTGCAGTACTACAGTCCAGTAGCACTCATGTCCACACATGCCTATAATCCTAGTTACTCAGGAGGCTGAGATCTGAGGATTGTGGTTTGAAGCCAGCCTGTGCAGAAAAGTCAGTGAGACTCTTATCTCCAATAAACTACTCAGAAAAAACAGAAGTGGAGCTGTGGCTCAAGTGGGAGAGCACTAGCCTTGAGTAAAAGAAGCACAGGGACAGTGCCCAGTCCCTGAGTTCAAGCCCTATGAGCAGCGTGCGCACGCGCACGCACACACACACACACACACACACACACACACACACACACAATTAGAGTTCCATAAGTCCATACAGGAGTCAGACACCAACAAGTTGTGTTTGTGTGTGAGTGCATGTGTGTGTGTGCATTCATGAACACACGTAAACCGAAAATGATATCAAGGTTTTCTTGGGCCAATGATTTCATCAAATACCTTGAGATGCTTTGATGCTTTAGTTTAACACAGGGTATTATTTCAGAAAAGAGGCTATTATTTTCTTTGGCCAATAGCCAATAAAATCCAGAATGTAACTATAAGCAAATTTAGAATTAGAAGAGCTAAATGTATTTTTAAGTATGTGTTTTTACTCTAAGTGACATTGATGAAATAATTTGGAATTTTGTTTGCCTTACATATAGACATTTGGTGCAGCAAGTTCTCAGATTCCTTAACAAGTACCAGTTGCCTATGATAAATAGCAACTGGTAATTGTTAGGGATTTTCTGTGTGTGTGATTAGAATGGGTATACTTAAACATGAACAGCAGAATATAGTCTTCGGGAAAACAGAGCAGTGGAGATTCGAAGGGGCTTCAGTGTATTCCTGTTGCACATCCATCATTTATCACAGCCATAACTACCTTATCAAAGACTCGCTGGACATTGTGTGGAAATGAACTTTACAACTCGGGGGGGAGGGAAGTCAGCGAGGCGGGGGGAGAAGTGGGAGAAAATGAGGGATGGGGTAACAGTGTTCAAAAAGAAATGTACTCATTACCTTATTTATGTGACTGTAATCTGTCTATACATCACCTTTACAATAAAAAAATTAAATGAATTCTTGTCCAATTACTTTTTCTCCATCCTTTTGACTTCTTTTCAGGTAGGCAACACTCAGACTTGAATCACAGACTAATGCATTCCAGAAACATGACTAGGAGACTGCTGGTTATTAGCCTTTTCTTAGTCGTAGTTCCACCATTCACAGTTTCCTTGATTTCTACATCATTCCATGCTTTGAAGTATAACGCCAGATAACATTAATAAAAGTTTGCATGGGCATGTTTAGACTATGTTGAACAATATTTAGAGATAATACATGGATGGACATGTTATACATCATTGCTTCACTCTTTGAGAAGTGGCAGCAGCAGTGGGGGTAGTGGTGTTGGTGATGATAGAGGTAGTGCTGGTAGTAGTAGTGGTGGTGAGTGTACTGGCAGAGAATGAGGACTAGATTTTCAAAGAAGACAATCTTATACTGTAGAAAAGAAGATAGGCTTGAAGTGCCTTGGATCACTAAACAACTTGAGGGTCCATACCAGCGATGTAACTTATGAAAGTAGCTTGAATGATCCATGGAAACCATACATTTGGACCTGTTTATTTATTCCCTGGAAAAAATCTCTTATGTTTATCCTGCTTTTCTTCCTCCCCCTCCTCCTCTTCCTCCTTCTCCCTCCTCCTCCTCCTCCCCTCCTCCTCCTCCTCCCTCCTCCTCCTCCTCCCTCCTCCTTCTTCTTCCTCCTCCTTCCTCTTTCTTCCTCCTCCTCCTTCTCCTCCTCCTTCTCCCTCCTCCTTCCTCCTTCTTCCTCCTCCTTCCTCCTCCTCCTCCTTCTTCCTCCTCCTTCCTCCTCCTCCTCCTTCTTCCTCCTCCTTCCTCCTCCTTCCTCCTCCTCCTCCTCCTTCCTCCTTCTTTTTCCTCCTTCCTGCTCCTCCTTTTCCCTCCTCCTCCTTCTCCCTCTTCTCCCTCCTCCTCCTCCTTCCTCCTTCTTCCTCCTTCCTCCTCCTCCTTCCTCCTTCTTCCTCCCCTTTCCTCCTCCTCCTCCTCCTCTTCCTCCTCTTCCTCCCCCCCCTCCTTCTTTCTTCTGCCTTAAAAAAAAAAACAAAAAAACTAACTGTTCTCCAAAGATAGATTCTGGATTGAAAGTTTGGGGAAATCTGTGAATTATAAATCAACTTTAATTAAAAAAAGCAACCACTTTCAGTTCTAAGGTATTTGAGGGTCCCTGCAAAGCCACTCCCTGTCAAGGTAAGGTGGTTGGTCCGGAGTGGGACCTAGATGAGAATGAAGCCTACTTTACCTGCCTCTTCCTCTTCTATACAGGCCCATTTAATCCCTTCAGTCTTTCTGAATTGAAGTCCAATTGAATTTCCTCTGGAGAGGATATCTTCCCAGGGGGTCTCCATAGCCTGCTATCCTCAACTAAATACATAGAAACCCATCCCCATCTTGTTACAATACCCATGTACCACAATAGGATGGTTTAATTTATTTTTCATGTGGACGATTTTTATTACATTTAAAGTAGACTGGGTACACAGTTCTTCCATGCAGCTGCAGTTTATGATGAGAGTAACCCAAAACACATGACCACACGATAAAATAATGTAATGGAGCACTTGGAGAATTCCAAGTGGACAGAAGATTGGAAAACAATTTTTTGTGTAAATAAGAGCTGGCCTCACATAATGGTAGATGCTTGTAGATCTAAAATCCAAGGAAACATGTACTTTCCCAGGACATCATTCTCAGCAGAATAAACATGGTTATAATGCTTTTAAACAAGAAAAGCCTGGTTGTCTTTTAGCACTATGTGTTTGGACAAAATTTCAACCTGGAAATCATGGCAAGGAAGTTTTATTTTTTAGTGTGAATGTAAATTCATACAAGTTTCTAGCATTCTTCTTCATAATCTTTCCACCCTCCACAGAGAGAAAACTTGTAGTACTGTCCATTCTGTCACCATCAGGGACCTGCAGCAGTACTTAGGAAATGTTTCTAGAATGTTCTAGAATGCACAGAATATTATGAGATAAAATGTTATTTGGGAAAATATTTTTGGATGAGTTGCATAAGCTTGAAATACAACACTTTACTGCAAAGAGGATATATTTTTTAGTTTGGATTTTCCTTTTTTTTTTGTTGGGCGTGGGGCTTGAACTCAGGGCATGGGTGCTTTCCCTGAGCTCTTCTGCTCAAGCCTAACACTGTACCACTTTGAGCCACTCTTCTACTTCTGGTTTTCTGGAGATAGGTATCTTAAAGTCTTTCCTGCCCAAGCTGGTTTTGAACTGTGCAGTTCTCAGATCTAAGCCTCCTGAGTAGCTAGAATTATAGGTGTAAGCCACCAGTGCCTGGCTTGTTTTGAATTTTCGATACGTGGTCTCTTTGCTGTCATCCATGGACTAGGGAAACTGGAGCAAGCTACTTGACCTCTCTAAGCCTTCTGAATCTCCTACTTATAAAGGACAGAGAATATTCTATTGACCCTTAGAATGCATGTGAGAATTGGATTATTTGTAATGTGCTATACTTGAGTATACAATGGTCAATTGCTATCGTGAAGAAATTTAGAACAAAGAGCGGTTTCTTGAGATTATTTGGTCAAACCAGTTCATTTTGCCAGATTAGTAGTATGAGGCATTGAGAAATTAAACCATAGACACCATGCTGAAGGTATGGAAGAACACAAAATTCTATAGACTACTTGATTGTGAATGGACTGCTACTTTTTCACAATATCAATGAGAAAGTGGTTAACAGAATATGGCAATCATTTCTCTCAAAAACACAACCAATGATCATTTTCTGTTCCAGCTCCCCTTTACTTCCTCAAAAACAGCTCAGGCAGCTCTTTTACCTGCCTGCTCATTGTCAGTCCCATTTTGTATTTCAGTCTCCTGGTAAATTCATCAGGAACTCTGCCTTCTCCGGGCCTCCAGCTTTTTCTCACATTTATTCTTATGTCTATGGATGGCATTTGTACTTGGCTGCTGGTGTCTTTTCAAAAGTAAACATTTTTAATTTGATTCCATTTTTCCTTGTAATTTTTGCTTTTAGTATCTTATCTAAGAAATCTTTGTATAATCCATGTTTTCTTCTAAGACCCTTACAAATTAGCTCTTAATATTTAGGCCTGTGCTTCATCTCAAGTTAAGTTTGTATGTGATGTGAGGTAGGGATCTACATAATTTCTTCATAAGTGGGATGTACTAGGCAGAAACCTCATTTTTGGATAAGCAGATATATTGCATCTGTACAGAATATGGCTCTAACACTTAAATCCAGATTTCATGCTTATCTGTGAATGAAGTCAAGAGGAAGTCAAAATGAGATATGGATAAGAAGTACACACAGCTCTTTCTGTGGGCGTCTCCAGAAGTTCTTTGTGCATGAGCTGTCTTGGAATTGTGATACCCTGATCCTTACCTTCAATACCTGTGATTTTACGCTTGAACCACTATATTCTGCCTTGAAAACTCTTCACATTCTTATCACTTATTTAAAAATGTAAGAGAGGACCACTGTTTAATACCCATAGTAATCAAGAATGCCTATTCCTGTTCCTTTATTCCAAATTGCTACATGATTTTAATTTTTGGTAATTTCTTATTTTAATATGTAGTTTCTTAATTCTGACTAAAGTTGGAACTTCATTTGCTTATCAGCTATTAATTTTCTATTTTGTAATCTGTCAGCATACATTTTTATCTTAACAAAATCAGCTATTTATTTATTGGATTTACTATTTTCCCTTCAAATTTATGTATGATAGGAATTTTGCTAGGCAGAACATTTTAGCTTTTATAATATATGTTTTGAAATGAGAGGCCCTATTTTCAAAGGCTGTTTTGGGACCTTACCATTTCTACAATTCAGGAGCCATTCTATTTTCAGTTATCTACCCTTAATAGAGGAGAAAGTTCTTCTTAGGGTTCCTTTGAGGATAACAAAGAGTTAATATGTACATGGAATTACATTATTATCTGTATGAGCATGCCAATGTGAGCTGTCACTGTTATAGTTTATGATGATGCTATTTGTGTCATTACTAGGATCCAAATTGCTTCCCATTATGTCTTTTTAGTTAGTGTCTTGCTTAGAACCTGTTTCTACTATAAAATTATGTTTTTAAAAGTCCTCCATCTTTTGGAATATTTCCTTATATTATTTCTAAAAGCTGCTAAATTACCATGAAGAAATTTTAAGCAATTAAGAAACAGTAATAAATGACAGAGTTAAAACAAAAAGGGCTTTTGTTGAGATAGTGGCTGTTAAAATATGAAGTGTCTATCTAAAAGGTCCCTCAAGGACCTTTGGGGGAAAGGGAGGCAGGCTGGGGTAGACGGGAGGGGGGGAAGGGATGGCACTGATCAGGAGGATTGTACACATGAGTTGACATGCTGAATTGAATCCCCTTTGTACAACTATTTTAAGATAGTTAAAATAGGTAAAAAATTGAAAATCAAAAGTATGGGAAATCATTCCTATATAAACAACAGCAAAGGTTGGTCCACAACCGGCACTATTTTGGGAGGTTCTGGAAACCTTAGGAGGCAGAATCTAACGGGGAAGAGGTCACTGGGAGTAGGTCCTTAGGGTTATACTGTCCTGTTCTCTTATTGCCTTCTTACTCTGCTTTTTGTCCACCAAGAAGTGAAGAACAGCCTCTCTGCATGCTCCTGCCACCATGATTCTTCCTCACAACAAACCTAGAAACAGCGACCACAGTCGAACCTTCTTAATTGTAGGCCAAAATGAACCCTTCCTCCTAACAAGTGTAATCATTGCTGTTTGGTAATAATACTAATGCCGTACAATAAGGATAAATATTGGAAATGGTTTTATCTGACATATTTGTAGATGGATGGACTAGCATTAAAGCCATAAAGCTCTAAGTTTTCCTGTAACCAAGGAACTTGCTTGGATAGAAGATGCAAGTGCAAAAAGTATTAGGAAAGATTTGCTCTTTGAGAGGTTTCTGTAAAGTGAATAGAGTACATATGATACTAAATCAGTCATAGGTTGGGATACAAGCCAGAACTATCATCTTGTGTAGAAGCAGCCTCTCTGTGGAGGAGGGGACCTCAGAGTGGGGCAGTCTAAGACAGTGATATACTTCTAGTCATCATTATTTACAAGTGCTATGCTGATTATTTTTTAAGCATGTATTAAGAAGACAGGCCCATAACATCAAACTATATTGGATTCAAATCTCAGCTTCTCTATACCATCAATGTGCCCAGAATTTTTTTCTCTATAAAATGGGATAAGGGATGGGAATGTGGCTTAGCGGTAGAGTGTCTAGGATGCACAAAGCCCTGGGTTCGATTCCCCAGCACCACATATATAGAAAAAGCCAGAAATGGCACTGTGGCTCAAGTGGCAGAGTGCTAGCCTTGAGCAAAAAGAAGCCAGGGACAGTGCTCAGGCCATGAGTCCAAGCCCCAGGACTGGCAAAAAATAAATAAATAAAATGGGATAAAAAGGAGTCCCTGTCTCATCAGATAATTATGATGATTGAACAAGAAGCATCCAAGAAGTATCATGTTTAATTATTATCTACATACGTCACTACCACGTAAGTACTGTCATTATCATTTTGTGGATGAAAAGAGTGTATTCCAGAGAGTTTAATTGCCTTTCCCAGATTGTTGCAGCTAATAAGTTGTGAGGTGATTTGGACTTAGAGTTCTACCTAATTCAAATCCTATGGTCTTTCTACTTTATATCAAAGCATCTCAAAGTCTGTTTTTTTACATCTCACAGACACGAACAGTCTTTTATCATGGGACTCATAGTGTAGCTGTAGGCAATGAGCTTTCTTCAGTACTCACACTTCTGATCTTTGAGAAAATGTGGCTCCTTCACAGCTTCATCCATAGGTTATGACCAGATATATGAGCAGTCTGTCTAAGGGAAAGTACATCACTGAAAAAAATACCTACTTTCTTTGGTTTTTGGAAAGATTGTACTCATACTTCTGTTCTTTTCTAAAAGGTTAGCTCCTCTGTATTTCATCTGTAGAATTGAAAGATATCTATAGGCACAAGTTATTCTCCCCAAATCAAAGAGATCTCCACTAACATTTATTTTGTTTTAATAATTCATCCAATACCCTTGGTAAAGGGATATCAAATCATAATTTATTATAAACTATCAATTATTAATACCAAATTTAAGAACTGTAGATAATCTGCCTACTGTGGACTTGTCTTTCACTCTATGACATAGAAGGCTAAGAGTTTAAGCTGGTGGCTCACATCCGTCATCATAGCTACTCAGGAGACTGAAATCTAGAGGATGGTAGTTCAAAACCAGTCAGGGAAAATCAGTCATCTCCAAATGATGAGCAAAACACTGGGATAGAGGTGTGGCTTAAATGGTAGTGCACCATTGAGCAAACAAGCTGAGCAAGCACTCCCTAAGTATTAACCCTGGTACCAACCCCTGAAAATATGGGAGTTTCATTTTCTAAAAAGTTACATAAGATTAGAATTTTACAGAACATGCCAAGTAAAATAGTCTTTTCCTCAACCTCAACCATTTCAGCTTGGGATTTGGCTTTGGCTTACATTTGAATAAGTTGATGTTTTTACATGTTCTACATCTGGAAATTCCCAGTTGCCTTTGTTATACAGTGAACTGAAACAGTAAGTCAGTTGTACTGAATTTGCCTGAGGAAAAAAACACCACTTCTGTATCTTTCTTCCTCATGATTAACTAATATTCTAGGTGTACACTGAAATGTAATAATATATGTATGTATATGTATATGTATGTGCATATAACTGACGTTAAAATAAAGCAATGGTTGTCTGCATGGTTGGGTTCTTTGTTAATTTGATTTTTTCATAGTAGCCCCAGTGAATGAGAAGCTGAATAAAAGCAACTTCAAGAGAATAGACAAAAGATAAATTTCCATGCCAAGTGGTGAAGCACAATAGTTTTCATCCTTTCATTGTCTCTAGAAAAGAAGCATATGTGTTTAGTGTTTGATTTTAAGATGACTATATTCTGTGAAATCAATAACTAGGTAAATCCACCAGATGTTCTATATCAATGTGATATTTGGGCATTTGAAATAACATGTTAGCAATACAAAATTCCTACTCTTTCTCTAACTTCAAAAGTAAATGGGAACTGGAAACCCATGGCTCACTCCTATAATCTTGGCTATTTAAGAGGCTGAGATATGAGGACTATGGTTTAAAGCCAGCCCAAGTAGGAAAGTCCATGAGACTTTTATCTCCAATTAACCACCAAAAATCCAGAAGTAGGGCTGTGGCTTAAGTGCTAGAGTGTCCACCTTAAATGAAAAGCCAAGGGTAGGGCCCAGGCCCTGAGTTCAAGCCTCATTACTCACACTTACACACACACACACACATATACACACACACAAAAGTAAATGTGAATATAATTTTCTGCTCAAGAGTAGCCACTCTGCCATTTTGTTTGATGGTAAAAGCTGGGTAAAGTGAGCAACTACTCAATTTGCTCAGCATTCAGAAAGTTTCCAAGATGTGGGATTTTCAGTGCCCAGGAAAGTCCTGGGCAAACCACACTGAGTCAGTTAGCCTAGAGCAGGGAAACTTGTCATGAGTGTTACAAATTGACCCCATCTGTGTTTGATATTAGAACACATGATTGTCCTTCAAATGCCCAGAACTGAGATCATCCCTGGAAACGTGCTCAATGTCTAAATGGGAGAAAAAAAAACCCGGAACCACAGCAAAATTGTAAAGGTTTTAAAAGGTTAAAATAAGTCTTTTTGAGTTCAATGTCTTCAAAGTAGTCAGGATATTGACATAAACAAGGTATTGTAAATCAAATTCAATTAGGAAAAAAACCAACTCTGCATGTAAGTGTCAAGTCTAAAATGTATATCAATTTACTGCTTATGAGAGAAATGGATATTTATCACGGGTGAAATTGCAATTTTATATTCAGAAAACAATTTGAAAACTACCTTCTTGTATCACCATAAGCATTACATCCTCTAAAAGAATGTTAATTTCATGTGAAAAAGTCACCAAGAGCTAACTGGTAATCTCTCAAAAAAAGTCTATACCTGAATCTTCCATTGTTGCCTACACTCAACTATACCTAGACTTATGGACTCTATCTATCTATCTATCTATCTATCTATCTATCTATCTATCTATCTATCTATCTGATGTGAAGCAAAGACTTCTGAAAATGAGATATTCCCTCTCGCAGTATGCCTTTTCTTGATGCTGGCACTGACTCTTGGACTCTCCTTTGGCTCTTTTTGCTCTAGGCTTGAATCACAGCTCAGCTTACCTGCTCTTTAGTGGTTCATTGGCAATAAGAATCAGCTTCAAGGCAGGATCTTCAGATCTCAGCCTCCTGAGTAGGTAGGATTATAGGTGTGAGCCATAGTATAGTGTGTGTGTGTGTGTATGTGTGTATGGGTGTGCGCACTGGTTGTGAGGCTTGAACTCAGGGCCTGTGTGCTGTTCCTAAGCTTTTTGCTCAAGGCCAGCGCTCTACCACTTGAGCTACAGCTTCACTTCTGTTTTTAGTTTTGGTTTGGGGGGATTTTTTTGGTGGTTAATTGAATGCATGAGTCTCACAGGTTTTTCCGACCCAGGCTGGCTTCAAACTGCTACTCTCAGATCTCGGCCTCCTGAGTAGCTAGGACTACTAGACACTCCTCCTACCTCTTGCTCACTATTGGTCATTTTTGGAAGTGTTTTGGTGAAGGCTTTATAATCTACTTTTGGATTGATGGCACTATTAAACAATATACAAATGAAGGAAAAGAGAGGCCTAGTTCAACTGGTCTTTCTATTGTATAAGAAGAGTGGGTGTGAGCTGGGCCTCTGAAAGCCAAGGGAGGGGAGCCCTAAGTATGAGACCAAGATGGGCTTGAAAGAGAAAGAGAAGGAAGAAGTGAAGGAGGAGAAAGAAGCAGATGTCAGCCCAGCCATACTTTTACTTTTGATTCTCATCAAATTGTTTTGTATTTCTCTTTCAATACTTATGGAGGCACTCTAGATATTCATGGCAGGGGCAGGGCTTGGATTTCTTTTGGTTCTTCACTACAGTTCCTGCTTCAGATGAATTTGTTCAGTTTTAGTATCACCTCACTCTACATAAAGAGCTGATCATCTTCAGTGGCTATGGGGTTGTTCCCATCAGATCTCTATATAAGAGAAAACCCGTTACCACTAGTGTTGTTAGCAGTTAGCCACCAGCCCTTATACTTACAGCTCCCTCATGGTATTTATGAATGAGGCTACATTGCCCTGGGGGCTACTTTCAGCCAATGACTGACCATGGCAGGGAACTGGAGCCAGGTCCCTGTCTGATGCAGACTGCACTAATGGGCAAAATTTGCTCAGGGGATCTCCATAGTATAGGCCAGATGTTTCTGCAACTGCACTATGGGCTAGCAGTCATTTGTCTCAATTTCTTTCTTTCCTTTGTTTTCCTCACAGGTGACAGGGCTGAATCATGGATTAAACGCTGGCCCCGTCTACTGTGCTCCTTTATCCCCTTACCTTATGCTGACATTTTCTTCATCTTCATACCTGCATCTGAGGAGAGCCAAGTTGACAGGTAGTTCTTTTTGTCTTCATTCTTTCCATTGTTTCATCTGCCTTGAAAAAGTTTTGAATTTGTTGCAACCCATGTCAATTCTTTATCATTGCTATTATTGTTACTTCCTAACTCATTGGAATCCTGCTCAGGAAATCACTGTGTTTACTAGTACCTTGAAAAATTTCCCGAATGTTTTCCTTTGGCTTTTTTTTTAAGTTCTAGGTCTTGCATTAATGTCTCTGATTCATTTTGTGTTGGCTTTTGTTGAGAAACAGGAATCTGGTTTTAATCTTCTACATGTAGCCATCCATTTTTTGAAGAGACTTTTTTCCCTCCAGTGTGTGTTTTTGGCACCTTTGTTGTCGACTCATCAATTTCTATAAAAATCCTGGACTATAAATTTTGGACTATAGATCAATTGTTTGGTTTTGATAAATACCTATTCTTTCTTCAAACATAGATTTTTTTTCCTTTTTCAGTTTGTTAATATAGTGAAGTACAATGATTGATTTTCATATTTATTTAATTTTTAGTGTTGGTCCTGGGCCTGAGCACTGTCTCTGTTTATTTTGCTTAAGGCTAGTATTCTACCACTTGAGAGCACACTAATTTTTTTTTCACTTAATTCCAAGCCACAGGTTCACATCTAGCTTCTCTGTGTTTAATTGGAGATAAGAATCTCATAGACTTTCCTGCCCAGGCTGGCTTTGAACCTTGATCCTCAGATCTCAGCCTCTTGAGTAACTAGGATTACAAGCATGAACCACTAGTGCTCGGCTTGATTTTCATATTTTGTAACAATGTACTTTCCTGAGATTAGCCCTGCACGATTATACTGTATATTATCCTTTTTATATGTTATTAGATTCAAATGTTGACATTTTATTTTAATTTTTGAAGCACTATAGTCAAGCACATATTAAGTCTTCAAAAGTATTTATGATTTATTAAAATGCATCAGACTCATCCGTCCTTGAGTACTCAATATATCTAATTCACATGCATTCCAAGTACACAGATTGACAAACTACAGAAATTTAAACACCTATAACCTTCTAACCCTTTCTTAACAAGTCAAACAAAACCAAGGACAAGGTAATGCAAGAACAGAATCTGTCCTCAGATTTAATCCTGTGTGTTACCACCTGCAAACACTGCCTTGATTAGTGTCCTGAGCTATATAATGCAACCATTCAAACTGCCCTGGAAGAAAGAAAAGCAGTCCCGCTGTTATCAATCACAGACTGTTTACTCAACAGCTAGACAGTCCACCTGAACAGCAGCTGAATAATAGGAGGCCTAAGAGAAGGAAGACAACAAATGCATGAAGAAATAGTTGTGGGCATTAAAAGGGATGTCTGTGGCACTATGAGTTATAATATAATTGACTAAAAATCTCCGCTTAGAAAGCATTATTTAAGCTTATTTTTGTCTAAGAACTTTACAATCTCATTGGATAATAGACTAAAATATTCAGGGTGTGACAGCAACTGAATTCTGATGGTTTCTGGTACCTGTAAGGCAGGCTTGTTTGGTTTCTTAGTTTATGTTCTGAATACCATCTGAATGATTCCATTTGGAGTTAGAGAGACTACAGTTCAATATTTTGTAATCAATTTCAACTACGGTTGAGTGGAAGTACATTCCTAAAATGAACCATAGACCTATGATTAGCTTTATTCTCTTTTTCCTTTCCTTATGTTCTATTAAAATAATTATATTCTGGAAAAATATATGATGGTAAGTTAGTAGAGATTTTGGTGATGGGGGCATGTCATCATTAAGTGATCTCTGAGCTATTTCTCATGAGAAAATATTTTAAAATGCATATTGGCTCTGACATTATATGAAAATAAAGTATTACCCCTATCTCATGTGACCAACATTATTTTAGCTCATTTTACCGTTTTTCATTTGGCTTCTTTAGAATGTCACCTGGGTGCCCAGTGCAGTTTCTGTTTTTAGAATTGTAAGCTCGTTGGGCACCAGTGGCTCATGCCTGTAATCCTAGCTACTCTGGAGGCTAACATCTGAGGATTCTGGTTTGAAGCCAGCCCAGGAAGGAAAGTCCATGAGATTTTTATCTCTAATTAACTGCTAAAAGAAAGAAAAAAAGGAAAAGTCTGAAGTGGAGCTGTGGCTCATGTGGTGGTGTGCCAGCCTTGAGTGAAAAAGCTGAGAGACAGTGCCAAGGGCCTCAATTCTAGCCCTAGTACTTCAGAAAATATTAAATAAATAAATTAATAAAATAGCGAATCCTTTGCAGAGATAATTTCTTATATTTATTTTTAGGCACTACTATATCGAAGACAAAGCAGGGCATCTTATTAAAGCTCTCAAAGTACTTACATAGAATTTGAAAAACTATGTGTTTCGTTTAATTCTTTTTCTTCATTAGATATTTTTTCTAACACTTTCCTCAACTCTTTCTTATTTTTCGTATTTTTTTTTACTATAGACAAATCTTTTTTCCACGTAAGCAGAAAGTTTCATGTGTTTTACATAAATACATAAAGATACATTTATAAGTGTATATTTATTTGCATATATTTTAATTTACTTATGTATTAGGTTTAATTATTTCCTTCAGAAAGTACATTTGAAATAATCGTGGAAGAAGTCTAGTATCAAAGACTACACTCTGTACTACTAAATATTACTTTGTTAGGAAATTCTGAGCTATTACTCCTCTGAAAAAAGAGGAGAATGTGGCAGAAAGGTTGGGCTGTCTCAGCGCAATGTGGTTCTTCTTTCTTTCCTGTGGAAGCCAATTGCACTGTGAGGGAAAATCTAAGAAAGCCTTGTGGGGCAAAATGTTTCAAGTCCTGTCATTGCTTCTTTATGTCTCAATGCTGTTTGTATAACAATAGTGTTACACTGGAAAATTGGGCTGTTTTTAGAAGAACACACATGCACATAAAAAGTAGAAGGCTGACATCAGTGCCTTATTCAAACTCTTAATTTGACCTTGCCTCTCTTTAAGTAACAATCTTTGGATTGAGAGCATGTTTCAATCCTTCCCTACCATCAAGGAAGCCTTGGGTTTAATTCCCTAGTAGTGCCAAAAATAAAAATAAAAAATGAATATTCTACCTCTTTTGTTTTATTTCATTAATTTATTCATGTAAAATGATTTCATTCACAAATGAATTAGTAAATAAAATAAAATGACACGGTAAAAGCTGTCAGCACAGATCCATGCATGTAGCTGGCAAACTATTCAATTTGTTAACACCTCATTTTCAGATTATCCCCTCCATACACACCTTTCTCATACCTCAGAAAATTAAGAATAAAATGTATTTAAACCGGGATTACTGGATGAATCCAAAGCCTTGTCAGAACCAATGCCTTGAAATCATAGATTCTCAGTACACAAATGAAAATGAAAATGATGCTTAAATGTATCTCTCAGTCCCACAGTCCGCCATTTCAAGGAATCACATACTTATCTCATCTTGTCTTTGTTGTGTCTTAATTTACTGAAATTTCTTCACATCTGATACATGTCTGTACAGTAGAGGGAGAAGGAAGAGCAATAAATGGGAAGAAGGAAATAAATAGAGTAGCTGGAGGAAGGAGATCAAGAGTTACATGAATGTTTTCCACACAAGTTTCCATAGTAAGCCAATGGTAATGAGGACTTGCTGCTTGCCAAACACTGGGTGAGGCATACAAAGCACCATGAAAGTTGGACATCAAAGAGAGAACAATGAAACACAACAGCTTGGCAAATGCTTCTGACTTAAAACCCCATTTGCACAGGCTTGAGAGAGCCTGTGGTCCCCTGGGGAGGCTTTGGCATGGCCAGAAGGATACATCAAAGACACTCCAGACTTCAAACCTCTTCCAAGGGTGCAATCAGCAGGACAGGAAATGGGAAGGTCACCCTAAGATGGATTTGGAAAGGAAAGGGCTGATCTGAGGATGGTTCTTATCCCCGTACATGAGCTCTTGCGGTGCAGATATTTAACAGACCTGATATGGTGGACAGCTTGGCACCCAGTCAGTAGCAAGTCTCACCCTAATCCCCCCACTGGCAAACTGCAGGACTGAGTCTACACAAGCAAAGATCATTCAATAGGGATGTTTTGTCCTCTTCATGGTCCACTTAACATTTTGAAAGGATATCATGGAAGAAGGAAGCCTGCATTCTAAAACAAAAGAAGCATAAATAAATACACAACGGTAGAAGCCTAAAGGGATAGGAGATGAGCAGTTAACCAAGATAGAGGAACATGTAGTGTTTGCCTGAAATAATATCTGGCATGTTAGACTAGAACCCCTGGTAACCCGGCAGGATCACTTCATGCTTATAGTTTCTCAGTATGACCCAGGAACCAATAACAGTCACCAGCAAATATAAGGAAAGGCTTTTATTTCCATGTTACTGGGAAATAATGACAGACTACAAAATATGATGTGTAGCGTCCAAACAAGATTGAAATTTTATGTGTGGCCTGTCATTGAAGGTGGCCAACAAAAATGAACCAAGGTAAACGTGTGTGTGTGTGTGTGTGTGTGTGTGTGTGTGTGTATGAGAAACGAAGAGTTCCTACAAAAGCAAGTTCCTGAAAGACAAAATACAAATGTGAAAACAAACATATAGGAAACAGTGGATTTGCATTGTTTTTATAAGTATTATGTGCATATTGGTTGCACTAATTGCATAATACATGTATGTATTATATATAAGTGTATATATACACATAAATGAGCGAAGATGAGATTTTAATGTAAAGCCATAAGCAAACGGAGCATTTTTATATGAATTCTCAAATTTGATGGTTTTATCTTGTACATGTCTGAGTAGCTAAGACTTATGAATGGAATTTAATGGCTAGACAGTGTAATAGTCATTCTTGGAGTTTCTGGAATGAAACATGGCCCTACTGTTAGTGTGACACAGAAAACTTTCTGAATGAGACTTCAGACAAAATGGGCTTAAAATCAGTATTTACCTTGTGTGGTTATTGTAGAGACTAAATGAAAGAAAGCATATGCTAGATATTCAATAAATATTCACTGTTAATATCATAAAACTATGCTCTACCCATATGTTTTTATTGTATCTACACCAACTGCATGAGCAAAGTGTGGAAGCAATATTTAATAAATGACCATTGCTTGATTTAGAAAGCAGAGCTCTAGAGCTGAAGACATGGTAGAACCTCCTGTGAAGTCTTGAGTTCAAATCTTAGCACCATTAAAAAGAAGGAGGAGGAAGAAGAAAAGGAAGAAGAGGAGGAAGAAGAGGAGCTCTATATTTTGATTTCCTAAATCTGAAATCCTACAATATAAATCATGACACACAAAACAGATACCTTTTTTACCTTTTCCCTATGTAGTGATTTCCATCATTTGCTAAACTTACATTTTTCATTGTGTCTAATGTTTAAGTTCTATTACATTTTCTTTTTTTTTTTTTTTCGGCCAGTCCTGGGGCTTGGACTCAGGGCCTGAGCACTGTCCCTGGCTTCTTTTTGCTCAAGGCTAACACTCTGGCACTTGAGCCACGGCACAACTTCTGGCCATTTTCTGTATATGTGGTGCTGGGGAATCGAACCCAGGGCCTCATGTATATGAGGCAGGCACTCTTGCCACTAGGCCATATATCCCCGGCCCCTCTATTACATTTTCTTAAAGCAGAGTAAATACCTGTTCCATATCAATTGTATAAAATCTTGTAAAAATTCTCCTGGCGGCCAGCACACAATTAATACCTTAGAGCTATTGTTCCTTGACAGTTCTATAATGAGTACATTCTTTGTATGTGCATAGATATTCCTGTTTTTGGTAAGTCCAAGATATTTTAGGAGTGTTGTGAAAAGGTGTTAAGCAGAGATGAATGGATTTTCCTGTTGGTGTCCAGCTAAAGAATATCAAAATGTTAACAAGGGACAAAATAATGCCTGGGGTTCAAGACAGTCTGTAGGTGGAATAAACTAAACAAGCTAAGTACTTGTTTATCTAGTATTCATTCATGAGATCACAGATCCCATCTCTAGCAACACACACACACACACACACACACACACACACACACACACACAGAAAATCAGTTCACTACCAAAAGAGTTCAAGAAAAAGTTGGCAGGACCAGTGAAAACATTCTAGAAGGAAAACAGACCAAGATCGCATGGGCATATTCTGCAGAGCAAAAGGTATAGTCACTAAGCTAAAAAGACAGCCCTGCAGAATGGGAGAAGATTTTAGCTAGGTATAATTAGACACAGATCTAATTAC
The DNA here is from genome assembly GCF_023159225.1 of Perognathus longimembris pacificus. Classification (NCBI taxonomy): domain Eukaryota; kingdom Metazoa; phylum Chordata; class Mammalia; order Rodentia; family Heteromyidae; genus Perognathus; species Perognathus longimembris. Next base: position 108,584,647 of record NC_063188.1, on the reverse strand, counting down.
CAGACTATATAAAGGAGCTCAAAAAATTAAACCTCCAAAGAATAAGTAAACTAATTAACAAATGGGCAGAGGAACTAAATAAATACTTCTCAGAAGTATGAAGGGCCAATAAATACATGAAGAACTATCAACATCCTGGACAATAAAGGAAATGCAAATCAATATTACATATATTTAGAATTCATTCCCTTAAATTAGATACCATATAAATTTATTTGAAAGTTACATCTCAGAAGTATTTTCTATTAAGGTTTCTTGAAATGTTTCAAACTGAATTGAGTATGAGCCACTGTTATTATTAAATAGCCTCTTAATGTGGAATTTTATGATATGAGTAATTTGAACCAAGTTCTTGCCTTAAATTATTTCTGGTATTTTGTTTAATGTTCCCCTTAAACACTATATCTTTGAAATACAAGCTTTAAGAGTTTAATGGTGGCTAAATAGAAGAGGATGAGCCAGGGAAGAACTTCAAATAACTTCACTGTAGGAGGGTTATAAAATATATAAAACATTAAACTAATCCTTTTGGGAGTGAGGTATCAATTCTGTTTTCCTTGTACCCTCCAGGCTTTTCTTGAATCTTTGAAATGCTTTCCTTATAACTGGAATCTCTGTGAAGATATTTCTTTGTATATATTCTCAACACTTTAGAATTCTTTGCTAACTAAATTCTAGGATATTTTACAATTTTAACAGCCTTGAAAATTATACAGATACAAATAAAATGTGAGATAGGTAAACTGTATAACATCACCAGGATATGACTAAATAGAGAAAAATAAGTTGTAACATTTTCAGTTTCCATGCTGTTCTATTAGTTGCTTGGAAATTAAATTCCAACTCATGCCATATTTGACAAAATTGACTTGAGGTAAAAGATTCAATTTCAATAAAATGTCAGAAAGATGTCTTCACATTTTTTATTTCATCGGTGTAAAACAGTTCCAATCCACTATTTTGCAACACTGGAGTTGAAATACTAAGAAAACTGTTTTTCAGAACTGGAATTAGACTAAACATTAAAATTAAAATTAGGCCAGCAATTTGCTTTTATTTTGTGAAAAAATAACTTTCATGAAAACCCAGTAAACACACTATAGACTCATGATTACATTCATACGTTTCTTTGGGCATAAATTGACTGAGGAACCAGCCAGATTTGGACAGCGACCACAGCATGACAAACTTTAGGGTTCAGCAGATGTGGTTGTCAGATACGGCTTCACTGAAAAATATTCACCACTAAGCAATTTGAGGACTCTATGGAGAGGTTTTGATTTAAAACCTTGGGCTTTTCAATAGAAAAGGAGCAGGTTTGCCATCACATGGGCCTCAGGGTACAGAAATAGTTGTTTCAAGTTAGCCATAATGTGAATCAACAGACCTTTCTCAATTACAATATTTTCACAGATCTGTAAGTCATAAGCTAAGCAAGATTTTCAACAACACAACGACCCTACTTCAGTTTCCTTTTGATATGTGTATTGTGTATATATCTATCTTTCTATCTACCTATCTATAAATCTGGGCTAGAGATTGAATGCAGGGACGTGTGCTTGCTATGAAATCACTTTATCACAAATTATATCCCCTACCGTGGTTCTTAGAGACAAGTTCTCCCTATGTATCCCGGGCCAGCCTGGAACTCATGATTCACCTCCGTCAGCTTCCTGAGAGCTTGGATTACAGGAGTACCTCAATAGGCCCAGCTTCTTTTTGCATACCAAAAAAAAGCATTTAAGAGGAAGAATTAACTTTTAATGGTTAGCTCAATTTTTAGCACAATATTTTAACAATATATTTTCTGAATAGTAAAATAATGTGAAATCTTGAGCAAATGTAGGATTACTGAAATGTTCTAAGATGTAAGAGGAAATATCAGGAGCACAGTTAATTCCAAGGCTGTGGGTTTGAATGCTTTCAACCATAATATACATTAAGAAATCCCATAAAATCATGAACTGCATAGCAAATAAGGACTTAGATATGTACAAAATTAAGGAAGAGGTGGCTTCAGAAGCATAATATTTAATTCTATACTTCAAAAGTTTCAGTTAATAAAAATTGAGTCTGACCAGTCATACCCGTCTGATCTAAATCAAAACCTCCCATTCTGATTCCTTGGCTGTAAAGAGGAAAGTGAATTTATATGTTTCTAATTGTAAAAGAAAAGAATTAAAAATATGTTAAAATGTTGACTTAATTTCTCAATGGCTTTAGAATATGCAGTAACATTTATAAAAGTCATCAAGTTACAATCTAACATTTCTGTCAGACAAGAAGCATTGATATTGTTAAGATGGGCACTGGTGTCTCACACGTGTAATCCTAGCTACTCAGGAGGCTGAGATCTAAGGACTATGGTCAAAGCTAGCCTGGGCAGGAAAATCCACAATACTTTTACCTCCTGTTAACCACCAGAAAACTGGAAGTTGCTCTGGGAGCTCAAATGGTAGAGCGCTAGCCTTGAGCAAAAGAGCTGAAGGACAGTGCCCAAGACCTGAGTTCAAGCCCCATGACCACCACCACCAACAAAAAATTTTTAAAATATAGGCAAAAATTGTAAGGGCTATCTCTAAGAGGCTTTAGTATTCTTTAGAACATGCTGGTCTCCACCTTAGGGGCAATTGCTGGAGGGCTGGAAACACAGTCCACAGAACCTTGGGAATGAACACAGGACTTTTGTTGACAAATCATGGCAATGTTTATTATATGAGAGAACCTTACTCTACTCATAAAGATGAAGAAAATGAAGAAAAATCGGATGTAGATTGCTTTGGAAGTTTTGTGTTCTCTTATTACTAAACACATCAAACAGGTATCACGGGCAGCAGTATGGCTGTCTGCACATAACATATATAATATAGAGTTCAAATAAATATATGATAGATTTCATTTGGGGTTATCAGTCCCTTTTCAATGTGTCTTCTCTATTAATATCAATTAAAAATCATGCTGGATGCTGGTGGTTCATATCTGTAATCCTAGATATTCAGAAGGGTGAAATCTGAGTGATCTTGGTTCATAATCAGCCCAATCAGAAAGGTCTATGTAACTCTTATCTTCAGTTAACCACCAAAAAGCCAGAAGTGGAGCTATGGCTCAATTGGTAATAATGCACTAGCCTTCAGCAAAATGCCAAGTACCACAACACACAAACATACATACACACACACACACACACACACCTCATTTTAAATTTTCTAAGTCGCTAATATTATTCTAATTATTAAAAGTTCCAAGGCCACATGGGAGGAGAGCAAAAGAATTAGGATTGGAATACAAGATTTCTTATTTAAAATTTATACTCTTGCCCCATCAATTGCTTGACAAATAATACTTAGTGAACATTAGTAAGTTGAATTTTTTTATCCCACAAAATGAAAGGTAATGCTTGATTTTTCTTGTTTTTACCTAAATGCTTAATGTAAGAATCTTTTCTTGACAGAATAGGAGGAACTTGGCAACTGATTGTTTTCCATTTTGAAGGAACAGAAATGTCTTTAGTTAATTATTTGGAGAAAAAGCTTCCCAATGCCCATTCCAGTTTTTTCCTAATCATGTTCCTGGTTGGAATATAGGCAATGAATTTGGAACCTGAAGCCCATTTCCTGTCTAAAATGGTTTTCATTCATTGAATGTGAATCCCTTTTTTATTGCAAAGTTGTTTACAAAGTAGAGCTGCTGGAACAGATTTGTTTTAATGAACAAAAGAGTGATAGAATATTTAGCTGGAAAGAATTCACGGAGAGTTACATGCAACTAGTAAATAGTTTTAAGATTAAAGTTTTTGATTTTAATGTAGGTTCCTTAGTCCTAACTGTAGGGACATGCAGGTAAAATCCCTTTAATGAAAGAATTGAAAAATAAATAATAGGAAGATCATAATGTCTTCAAAGTGAACGCGTTGTTTTCATCCCAAAGAATTGTCCAATAAACATTAATGAACATAAAAGCCTTGCTACATGTGAGGAATTAAGATTTAACATCCAGTAAGACTGATCCCCACCCATAAGAGATAAGCAATACCTTGACATTTGGTGTGGCAATATTTTAGATAGGATACCCAAAATGTGGGCGACACAATTCAAAATAGACACATAGACTTATTTCAAACTAAGAAGCTTTTGTATAGAATTAAGACATAAACTACACTGAATGGGAGAAAATATTTGCAAATGGTACATCCAACAATGTATTAACATTCAGAATAAATAAAGAACTAAAGTAGATGAACCCTAATGAAACAATTGCCAGATGCCAGTAGCGCACACCTGTAATCTTAGCTTAGAGGGGTGAGATCTGAGGGTCACAATTCAAAGCAATCCTGGGCAAGAAAGCCCATGAGACTCTATCTCCAATTGACCACTAAAAAGCCAGAAGTGGGGCTGTGGCTCAGGTGGTAGAATGCTAGCTTTGAGCAAAAAGCTCAACGACAATGTTTAGGCCCTGAGTTCAAGCTCCGAGACCGGCACAAAAACAAAAAAAGAAAGAAAAAGAAGTAAGCAATCTAATTTAAGAATGCATTAAAGAATTAAAAAGATACTTCTCCAAGTTTCTGTTTCTCAAGATCCTTGCCAGTATTTGCTACTTTTGTCATTTTTTTATGATAATCTTTATAACTGAAGTAAGATGATTTGTCATTGTTTTTGTGTTTGTATTACTTTGATAATTAGTGACACTTCTATGAAAAATATTTTCTAACATGTTATGTTTAAATATTTTCACTTTATCTTTCATGTCTCTGTTCTGTGAATTTTGTATATAATTTTTTTGATGATGTTAATTTTAATCCTTAAGTATTTCTTGGAGGACTGATCTGTAGGTAAAGCAGTTCATGATTCTGTTTTGTTAAGGAAGACCTTACTTCTTCATTGCTTTGCAGAATAATTTTGCTGCATACAGTAGTTTTGATTGGAAGCTTTTTGTTGCTGTTGTTAGTACTGTGAATGTATTTATTATCCCATTTTTTCTTGTTTATAAGCTTTCTCCTGAGAAATGGGATGTAACTCTGATGACTGTTCCCTTATATCTGACTTGACATTTTTTCTTTCTTGTTTTTTATTTTTTTAAGAATTCTCTCATTGCCATTTGTTCGTTAGTTTATTTAATTATTTATACCATAGTATGTGTTGGCAAAGGTCTGAATCTAGCTGGGTATCACTGAAATTTTTGGCTCTGGATATCCATATGTCTTTAAAGATTTGGAAAGCTGTTAGTATAGTTACACAAAATAGCCCCTTTTTTTCTTTGCCTTTTGGAACTCCTAACTTGTATATTTGGTCACTTAACTGTGTCCCATAAGTCTCATAGGCTTTCTTCATTCTTTCAATTTATTGTCTTTTCTTTTCTTTAACTGTATTAATTCTGCTTTATCTATCTGCTGTAGTAATTTTTATTGCATTTTTCATTTCACTGAAGTTTATTAGTTCCAAGATTTCTGAATGATTTTTTTGGTAATTTCTCTTTGGTATAGTTCTCATTCATACTTAGCTTTTCCCATCTCCTTTCCTGGTATTATTTACATGCATTCGTTTTCATCTTACTAACTCTCATTAGGATTATCTTAAATTACTTTCCAGGCATGTCATATATTTTCTTCCAATGGGAGTCTATTTCTGGAGAATTGTTTGAGAATTATCATGTTCTTGTGCAATTACCCTGATGTTTGTGCATCTGGCATAATGCTTATTTCTTCCGATTTTATGAAGTGGACCATAGGAGCTGGAGAGCAAAGCTGAGTCCTTGTTCCTGTTCCTTGGACAGGGCTGCTCAAGTAAGGCAGAGGTTTTTGTGTCCCTCACAGCTACAGTCCAAAGTTGTCAGCTAGTTAGGAGATCTTCCCTAGATCCTCCTAATCACATGCAAAATTAGGGGCTTGGGGTTCTGGTGCCTCCATTCATACAGTGTTAGTATAGGTCTTGGTCAGGGCCCTCTCAATTTCCGAACACAGACACAGGAAAGACAGGGAACTTGCCACAGCACCCATAGCACCCACTGTCATTTAGTGGGCGAAATGGGACCATCACAGCAAGGAAGCAGAGGAGACACTGGCAGGTCACAGAGTCACAGAGGTTACGGTTATTGGCAGGGACTTTTTCTGGCTCTAGACACACAGGTCACACAGGTTCTGAGGCTATGAGTTAGGATGGATGACCTCTCTTAGATTTTTCTGGTGAACCTTAGCCACTGGCATATCCCTGGTTTCTAAGTGGAAATGCCTTTTGCTTCCCTCAGAGTCTCAATACTATGTTGCAAAAGGGTCTCTGGATTTGTATCAAGAGTCTCTTCTTGGGCCCCAATTGTCTCCCGAGGTAGCTAGCTGCCTGCTGCACTAGTGTAGAGAGGAGTAGAAGGTCTTGAAGACAGAAAAAGTCAGGGGCATCTGATGCCTTGAGCAGTAAGTTCATACAATATGACTCCTCTTAGGGTAGATTTCAGTTATTGCACCCTATGAATATCCTGGGAAGATTTGTTGCAAAGAAGAAACAGCAAAATTTATACTTTCATTTAATAATAAACATTGCATTGTGAATCTCCTACATTATGAATCTCCTAAAGGATTTTTAAAAACTAACAAAAATTTAGTCACACATAACAAAACTAGCAATAATTTCTTAGTGTCCTCTAATATTATATGTTCAAGTATTTCCAAGTGCCTCAAAAGTATTTTTTCAAAAATTGCTTTGTCTAAATTTAATTTGCTCATGACATGAAGTGGAAGCTAAAATTCTGAGGTTCCACTTTCCTCAGATGACTGTGGTTCCACTCAATTTTCAGAAATAGTTTGAAGTTAGTTCAGATTTTACTCAAGCTATGTTTTATCTATCCCAAATCATATTTTTATTACACAAGAGCAATTGGGGATTATAAGGCAAATATTAAGAATCCTGAGTTGGCATATCATCTAACCCACAGATCAAAACACTTAAAAGATGCCTGCTACTATTGGACAGTGTTGCCAAATGATTCTGTTGGCAGAGAATGCCTGGCTTGGCACTGGGAATCTCAGGGTAGCAGGGAGAGGACACATGCAGTGATGGGGGGTAGTGTCGGGGATTTTTTTTGGCTACTAGACTAATGGATTCACTTCTTTCACTTGGAATTATTCCCAGGGATCCTTCAGAGCATGCCCTCAGTACAATTGTAAAATTAATAAAAATAAATAAAACCAAGGTGTGTGTGTGAGAGAGAGAGACATACACACACACACATACACACAGAGGGAGGGAAGGAGGGAGGGAGAGAGAGAGAGAGAGAGAGAGAGAGAAAGAGAGAAAGAGAGAAGGGGAGAGAACGTCTGTGTGCCCAAGGGTCCTCAGCCAAAAAATTATTTTATTTTGCTCTAAAGAATTTTTTGTCATGCCAGTTTTTAATTTAAATTTCACTTTAGTTAGCATATCAGTGTGATTTTATTTCAAATTCATTACATTATTGCTTTTATCTTTTTAAATTGTGGTTAGTTCATCGTTGAGTCCGACAAATATCAAGAAAATAATCTTGAGATTTGAACAGCAGTTTGATGTTTTCTAATTTTTTAAATTAATGGTTCAGTTTCAATTTTTGCTTGAACAAGACTTTTTCTTGATCCAAACCTTAGTGATGTATCACATGAACCCCTCCAGCTCTTGAGCAACTCTTCAACATTGGCCCCAGTGTATTTGCTTGCTCTGTTACCACTGAGAGAGGATAACAAGGCTCAGGCAATTGTAGACTGCACAGTAAAAATATACTTGCTGTTTAAAATCAAACTTTCCAGAAGGTCAACAACATGGCATAATCTCCAGTCCAAATGAACTGTAATTTGCCTCTCCAGATAGTCATCTTGGCTCTGGAGCAGTTTAAAAGGTAGTAGCAGCCAAAAAATTGTTAACCATTAAATAAGGGTTTGTTTCTCTTTTATGTGGCAGGAATAAAGGTGTATTTCTATGTCTGAAAAACACACTGATTTAGAACACAATCCACTTTATAACCCTTGCTTTGGTTTCTAAGGGAAAGCTTTTAAGGGAATTAGGAGGTTAAGGGTTTTGTGTGCTGTTGTTTTGTTTTGTATGTTTCACTGGGTGACCTGAGCCAAAGTGTGTTAGTTTTATTCCCAAGGCAAGGATGACATCAAGAAAATTGGGAACAACCTATTAATTGTCAGAATGTCTTTGGAACCCCAACTCACTGTAGAGAATGTCCATGAGGACACTGGTGTGTTTTGATCCTGGAGACTAGCCACTTCTCCACTGAACCATGATACAGTGTGACAGTCTTGCATATTTGCCTTTCATGGTAGCTAAAAGGGAAACATTAGCATTTTTTTGCTCACTTTTGAATTCTGTGGTTTCACTTTCTGGACAACTCTAGAAGACACAGCATTGTGACCACTGGAGACAGAACATGCGCACACACCCAACCTCTCATGGATTCAATTAAGTACTATTAGACCCTGAAGATCCAAGTTTCTACTTAGTTGTCCTTTCTTGGAGCAGCATTTTCCCAGGGCATTGTGTCTTTTCACAATTACATAAGGTTTCTGCCAAGTTTCCTTCTGTGATTTCGAATGCCTTTTCAAACCTTCCCCATGGAAGGACAATGACAGATTTCTTTGTTAGCATAATGGATCCATGAGCTAAAGTCAGTGAAGTGTCATGTTACTTATAAAATTGCTGGGTAAACACATTGGCAAAGCTATTTTTCCTACTTATTTGTTTTGTGCTTTTTCATTTTTACTGGCAGATAAAAGATACAAAGATATTTAAAGTGAGTTTAATTTTTTTATCAACATAATTACTTTGATCAAGCCTACCCCTTCTATACTATTGTTTATTATCTTCTTTCTTCCCTGCCCCCACCTTTTTTTAGCAGTTGGTGGGTTTCACTGTGCTATTTTCATACATGTATTTGACAACATCTCCTTTCTCTCTCCTTCCATTTGTTAATTCCCCCACCAACAATTCCTCATTAACCATCATGACATACTATTATTTTTTAGGTCTAGATTCTGCATATAAACAGTAACATGCAGTATTTATCTTTCTGAGTTGGGCTTCTTTTACTTAACATGATGAAATCCACTTCTGTTCATTTTCTCTCTGCAAATGACAATTTCTTTCTTCTTTATGACTGAATAATATTCCATTGTACATATACTTACTACAATTTTTTATTCATTCTTTAGTTGTTGGGCACTTAGGCTTATTCACAACTTGGCTATGTGAATGGTTCTCTGTTTAATATAGGTGTTCAGGTGTCATCTGTGTTGATTTATACTCCTTTCTATAGATGCCCAAGATGATGAATTGCTTATGCTCATGTCCATATAAGATATACTAGTTTATACTCCAACCAGCAGTGTTTAAGTATTTTTTCCTACATGCTTACCAGCATTAATTGTTTGTTTTCATGATGATTGCCATCTGACTGGGTTGAGATCAAATCTTAGTGTAGTTTTGAGTTGTATTTTCTTATGGATAAGGATATTGAACATTTTTTCATGTATCAATCAGCCATTTGCACTTCTTTTGAGAATGTCTAATCATTTTCTGATTCATTAATTGGGTTATTTTGGCATTTACTTTTGTACCCTTTATAGAATTACCTTGAAGTTTTTCTTCTGTGAGTTGTCTCTTGATTCTGGAAATTATTTCCTTTGAAGTGCAAACCTACTTAACTTGATGTAATTTCATTTGTCAGAGTTTGTTCATATTTCCTGAGAAATTAGAGTCCTATCTAGAAAGTAATCACCTATGTCTCTATTTTGCAAAATGCTTCCTATGTTCTCCTACAGTAGCTTCAAAGTTTTTGATGTGATTATTTTTCAGAGTGGGTTCTGTTATATAAGCCAGTTTAGTCTCCAACTCATCATCTTCCTGCCTCAATCTCCCAAGTTCTAGGATTACAGGCATGTACAACCATGATTTCTAGAAGTCATTTTTTATTACCAGGATTTCCTAAACACTATGAATATTTGGAGCTGGAAAATTATTTTTTATAAGAGGGTATCCTATACCTACCCACCTTCAAGTTATGCTATCTAAAAATGTCTTCAGACATTGTCATGTCTCTTGAAGGGAAAAACTGATTTCTGCTGAAAATCAGTTGTACAAATAATAAGACAGGTATTAATCTTCAGTCTTTGAATTTTATTCATTAACATATTCTAAAGTCACAAATTACATAATAGGTGGTGCTAGTGGAGGTAAGATTACATATGATCCTTGGGTTGAGAATGTGCTCAGTAACAGGGCACATGTTTGACATGCATGAGTCCCTGGTTTTTACCCCTATCCCCCAGCAACACACACACACACACACACACACACACACACACACACACACAGGCTCTGTCATACAATAAATGCACATTGAATTTCTAGATATCTTTGTACAATTCTTGTCCTCATAGAGATTATGGAGTAGCCTAGAAGACCCACAGTCTAATTCATTACTAACACCTCTTTAGCAACTTTCCTGAACTGACTCAGCACAAGCTCGGACCCATTCTATGAACTCACACTAGAGCTTTGGCTCATGACCTCCGTATTTCATCCCAAATACTAAACTAGATCAAATACTCAAACCTTGGTAGCCTTGGTGGATATTGTGTATATGTTTATTGGAACTAGGGAATGGAAGGGGAACACCAAAATGGTGAGACAAAGGGTAAAAGGCAAACCAATGCAACAACAATACTTACAAAACCATATGCTGTAATCCAACTGTACAATTCATGAGGGAGGGAAGTGAGGAGGGGGGAAGGAGGGAGAAAAATGAGGGAGAAGTTAACAAGTTTAATAAAAAAAGCACTCACTGCCTTACAGATGAAACGGTAACCCCTATGTACATCACTTTGACAGTAAATTAATTTTAAAAGAAGATAAGGGAGAATGACAGGGGAAATAAGTTTGATCAAAGTACTTTGTGTGGATGTATAGAAATATCAGAATGACCCTCAACTTGTACAACTAATATATGCTAATAAATCCTTTTTATAAAGATATAATATTTTTACAAAATAATTCTTCTAATGATATCCTGCTTATTAGCAATCTTCAAGTAGTTATACATTGTATAGCATCATTGCAAGCATTACTAATTTTAAATAAAAATACGTCGAATACAGATATACAACAGATACTATTCTGGGCACTTGGAATAGGTTGGTTAAAAAAATTAAGCCTTTATCCTTGTCTTCCTGTAGTTTATGTTCCACTAGGGATGATAAAGAAATTAAAAATAATATATATGTATTGGTAATATTCAATGGAAAAAAAACTGAAGCATTTTAATGGAATCTGGGGTGACTGAAGTTCTGTTTTCAATCAGGAGTTAACACTAACAGAACATATTAAGAGAGTAGAAAGCAGACCATCCATGTGTCCTGGAGAAGAGCTTTCTGCACAATAGTAGTGCAAAAGTCCTAGATGGAGCGAGTGCTTGGCTGATGAGGGATGTATCTAATATAGGCCAGGAGGCTGGAACAGAATAAGTAACAGAAGAAGAGGTTTTTAAAAAAGGAATAAGTCCTTGTAGACATGGACAAATATGTGTTGGTTAGGGTTGATAGTATTTTGTGCATATTTTCAATTTGTTTATGTTTGTTGAGGTTTTTTATATGGCCCAGAATAAATACTGTGTGTTCATTGCATTAATTTACTACAGAAACTAACATTTGTTTCTTGGGCTATCCCAAACTCCACATGGATTTTATGTCACACCTAGGGTGTAAACTTCCAGTATTCCTAAAAATCTGAAAAGGTGTGAATTCTAAAACATGTGAGGTGCCTGGGGTTTTGGATAGAAATTATTGGCTATATTATCATTCTTGTGATCAAAAACATATTTATATTGTTTTAAAATTATCTTTGACATGACGGTATATACATTTAAAAATTTTAATTGAAGAATTTTCAGGCTCTAATGAATATTTCTGTAAAATACAAAGCTCATGGTTCCTAGTTAAAATTTTAGAATGAATGAATTGATGATATAGTCATATTGATTTTCTGTGACTATAGTTACTTTTCTCAGTATAGATATGGTTTGAAATAAAAAAAATCTGACAGGCAAGTTTGGTTGACACTTTTGCTTATCAAAGGTAATTTTAGTGTTTTTCCAGGATGATTACCAAGGATTCCAAGGAAATCCCTAAGGAAATAGGGAAGATAAACAGCTTATGACAAATATCAACTTCATTACAGATCAGAGCCATTTTGCTTACTGTAATCCTAAAATTGTCTACTGAAACTAGAAGAATTTCTCAGTGAGATCAAGGACATTGACAGTTTAAAAAGAAATTTATATGAACACTATTCCCATATCTGTGCTAATAAACCAGGAGCAAAGAATACAAGTAAGAATCCTTGTCATTGCAAACCTTAGCTCTGATTAAAATAAATACTATCATTTTTTAATAAAAGTTATTATTTAGTGAGAATGACCAAGGGGGATCTCTACTGTATTGGATCAGGGAGAAACTCTCAACATCAGCTAGTAGGAGTTAAATTAATAAATTCCATAGATGCTATGGAGGTCAGCCAAACCTTTGAGCAGGAGAAAGAATATAAGAGGAAGGGGAGAAAACAAAGTTGTGACATGATTTCCACTCTTTGAACCACAGGAATTTGGGGGGGGGATCAAGAGACTCATGAGAAACTGAGTAGGTATCATAACGTTGATGGTTCAACTACTTAGTACATTCTCCGACTCCTGACTGCCCAGGAATTAAGCCTCTCAAATTATTTCAGTTACTTTATAGACAAACCCACCTGTACTAAGGACAGTAATTGGTGATAGAACAGTAGATTGATTGGCTCTAGCTTGAGAAGGTTTTGAAACAGTGGTTGGGTTTGATGTCATCAAGAGGAAGGATATTTAAAAGAGGGCTGATAATGTGGTGCTTGCCATTTGGAATCTCTGTGGACGTCCTGTTAAATAACAGGGGTGTGGATATGTAATAGAGTTTAGTTTGCATTGTCTGATTTGGATTGGTGTTGACAAAGAACTATCCAGGAAACTATACCCTGTATGAGGAACAGTTGCCAATGGGTGTTTCATTTCCTGGATCTATGGGTAGCATAGAGGATGAGTGTAAGTGTTTTTGTTATTGTGTTACCCTCCACTTTGGGGCTGTAGAGAAATCCAACAGACTCTACACATCATTCGTGACTTCCAGGGCAGTGATTTTTCACCAAGATTTGGGGGTGAAAAAAATCCAACTAGATTTCAGGGGCGATTTGCTAAACCTAGCTTAGCCATACAAGTGACTTAGAAAAATCCTGTTCTGATTCTCCACCCATTTCAAATTTAGGAAACATGCTTGTGGGTCTGCCTCAGTCTCCTCCATATATGGGATAAATAAATGTCTGAGGCAGAATAGGGGTTTGGGTAAGTAAATGGTAGGTATGCATAACATGCTTTGAAGAGAGAAAAAAGCCCAACTGGTGCTGCAGGCAGTCATGAGCATAATTCTTAAGACCCATGAGAAATCAAGCTATACATGATTCTGCACTCACTACTATTGGTCATATTATTGGTCACTTTCAGGGAAAGCAAAGATCAGCAACTCCAAAGTGTACTGATCACCTGACTGGGCTCCTTATTTCATCTTGCTTCAAAAACCTACAGTCTGCTGGCCAGGTAAAACAACAGAGCATATGGTCTTTATTTAGTTCTTTCGTGTTCACCGCCAAAACTAAGAGCAGGGTGAAGAGTGAAGATCTCTTGGCTGTCTCTGATGCTTTCCTTTAATCTTACTTTATTTGCTAAGAGCTAATAAAAAAATCTGAAGTGCTTAACTCTCAAGTGTTGCTTTTCTTCTAGGCATTGGTATTTGATTTGTTCCTTGTCTTAAATTCTTCTCTCTCTTTTCCCATCAAATGTGCCACTGTGAAGAAATATCTCTGTTAATCCCATATGCATGTTCCTTTCTTGAATATATTTTTCAGCCTCCAAAAGGCGGTGTTCCTTTTCCAGTCTTATTCAAACCACGATATTATTTTAAACTATGATTATAATGGAGTTATAAAAGTAAAATATTTTAATTATAAAGGTACAACATCAGTAATTTGGGGAAAGAGGAGAAAACTGTTTACAATCTTCTGCCCAACTGCAATAGCTCTTGATTTATTCTTTGAATATGTTACATTTTCCATACTGATATATTATGCATAGAATTCTGCCACAAAAGGCAATTACCCTACATTATCATATCAACAGGACTCTACATTTACCAACTTGGCTTTGTAATTATTAGGCTGCTTACTCCACTGAGGCTATCAGAATGAATGCAAACTTCTTAGCAGTGTTCCCAAGACTCAGTGTGCTTGGTCTGCAACCCTCTTAGCACTCCTATCTTTTGTCATCTCTTCCTCAAATTTTGTGCTCTAACCACAGCTTCACTTCCCACAGAGCTCCAGGAACTACTTGCTCCCCAGGTCCCTCTATTATTATTTTTCTGTACTTCCACTTTTATCCCACCTCTTCTATGCTCACTTAACTACTTCATATCCAATAGGTCCAGACTTAAATGCAGGCTTCTTTAGGATAAGCAACAAAGCACCCACACTTACATTACAGGTTCTCCAGGTACTAATGTAACTGTTTGTGCTTCAGTTCTCAAAGCACGTTATTACTACTATATTTACTTGTTCACTTTTTAGGCTATTTCCTCCCCATACACACTAACATAATATTTGTAAGAGTTGCTCTGTCAGATTCATCCTCAGAAACTAGAGTAATGACTCACAGAGTGGAAACTTGTGTTACAAGAAATTAATTTGTATGTGTATTTACATAAAATGTTTGACAAATAAGCACAGATTTAAAAAAATGAGCTTAACAGAAAAAAAGAGATGATATTAGAACTATTGTGGAAATTCCAGGAGTTATCATGACTATACTAATCACTTGAGAGAGTATTTCTCAAAGTATGACCCCTGCTTCGGCGGCATCACTTGAGAGCTTGTGAGAAATGCAAATTATCATTAGAGTGCTCAATCCAATCTTTCAGTTCAGAAACTGTTGGAAGGGTCCATCATCTATGTCACACCAGTCCCCAAGGCATTCTCAAGTTTGAAATCTACCACTCTAATATTTGAAATGCCCTTCCCTGAAAAGTTCTTAAGTCACAATTAAGAGGAGATGGATCTATTAAGCAGCCCTGAAAATTGAGACCCATGGAAATCTCCTTCTCCTTGATTTCATTCAAGTCAACCATCCAAACTAAAGATGATCCAACACAGAGGGCTCAGCTGGAAAGGATTACAACTGAACACTACTGTCAACATCTACAAACAGTTTCCAGGTATGTGCATCTGGTATGCCTGGCTAAGAAATCAGAGGTTTACTTGCTTCATTTAGTACTACTCTTTAAGTCTGACATTTTCAACTGCATGGCTGGATTTTTAATCATATGGGATGATTTCTGGACCTACCTTGGCCTGAAATTTTACTCTGTGGAAGAGATGAATTAGTAAAGGTGTTAAATCTCAGGTTTGGCAAAGGGGAGAGTGCGGGAAGCCGGCAGCGGCGCCATTACAGGATGGCGCCTGCTTCCTGGCAGCCCTAACAATAAACAATTTCCTAGACGGCAATGCTTAGTGGACTTTCGCGCCCAAACCCCGCGCACGCGCAAGCGAGCTCTAGTCCCAGCCAATCCCGAAGCGGTTGCTAGTAACAACCAGCCACAGACCAATCAGGGAGCGACCCTTGCTCCCCCAAGCGTATTTAAGCAGGCGTTTTTTGGCCCGCGGCGCCCCTCGCTCCAACCCCCCTTCAACCGAGCAGCTCTTCAATAAAGTGCGATTGAGAAGGATCCTCGTGTGGTGGTCGTCTTTCTTGCTGGACGAGGTAGCCGCCCGCCGCAACTGGTGCCGAAACCCGGGAACCACGCGAGGGGACAAAGAGGATCCAGAACTCAACGCACGAAGAGGTAACTTCCCTCAGGTATGTGGACTGCCGTTCCTGTCTGGTGGCTTCTTATTATCCTTCCGCTGTGGGTGCTGGTGGCGGGGGTGTGTTTGCTTTGTTTGCGCTGTGACGAACCTGGAAAGGAGTGCCGCTGTATTGATCTAGAGTAAGTCAGACGCGAAAGTAAGTCCGCGGTAGATAACGCGGCTTTCGCCCGTGGGTAGGACGCTCGTAGATAAGAGTGCGCCATGGGAAATGCTCAGGGGAAAACAATCGATTCCGAAGATCTTTACATTCCCCTTCAGGCTTTACTAAAGCAGCGCGGCCTTAAGGTTGGTAAGGCGACTGTTAAGAAGATTCTCACAGATATAGATCAACAGGCGCCATGGTTCGCGGTCTCTGGCGACTTGACTCTCCCCTGCTGGGACAAATTAGGCAGGGATTTAGACAGCGCTCAGGAAAAGGGTGAGATCTCTGGAGCAACGATGCCCTTATGGCGCATGGTACGCTCATGCCTAGAAGACGGACGCTCCACAGACCTTATAAAGGAAGGTCAAAGGGCCCTTAGTAAGCACCAGGATAGTTTTTCGGAGTCCTCATCAGTAAAGGGGGAAGTGGTTAGGCCTAAGGAAAATAAAAATAAAAGGATGAAAGAAAGAAAAGGGGGACCCCATAAGGGTCTGGAGGAGGGACTGCAGCCCTCAGAAAAATCCTCGAATGCACAAGCGGCGGGGACGAGACAAGCAAAACAAAAGCAAGCCCAAAAGGGGCAAGGACAAGAACCAGTTGCCCCGTTGTATCCTTCTTTGGAGGAATTTAAGATTGACAACTCCTTCTCAGCTCTTAGCATAGAGGGCAGTGAATCAGAGAGCGAGGCTGAGAGTGGCCATACCTCGGGCAGCGAGCTGAGCCCAGAAGATGAAAAGGGCTTGGAGGAAGCCGCTGCTAGGTACAAGGAGGACAGATACGGACCCGGTTACCCCTTTGGGGTCAGGGCCCCCAGGCAAAAAACACCCTCTGCCCCCCCGCCTTATGCGGCGTGCGGGCGGAGTAACTTCATAAAGAGAAGCACGTGGTCTAGGTTGGCTGCGGCTTTTCCAGTCTTTGAGAACCTGGTAACAAAGGAAAGGATCTATGAGCCAGTCTCTTATAAACAACTAAGGGATCTAATGGAGGCAGTGCGCACATATGGGGTAACAGCCAATTATACCACCGCCTTATTGCGGCGACTCACGATTAATGCCTTGACGCCCACGGATTGGTTTGAGGTTGCGCGCACATGCCTTAGTCACGGGCAGTTCCTTGACTTTAGGTCCCTTGTTCAGGATAAGGCACAAACACAATTCAGAAAGAATCTCCAAGAAGGGAGAGCCGAATGGTCAGTGGACATGCTTCTAGGACAGGGAGAGTATTCAGTGGAACAGACCAACTACCCCTTTGAAGTCTATGCCCAGATAAATGAGATATTTTACAAGGCTTGGCGGGCCTTGCCAAACAAGGGAGAGGTGGCTGGTAACCTTACAAAGGTAATTCAGGCACCCAATGAACCATTTTCAGACTTTGTGGCACGCATGCTTGAGAAGGCGGAGCGTGTACTTGGAAGCTTGGAGGTAGCCATGCCCCTTGTGCAACAATTAATCTATGAGCAGAGTACCAAAGAATGTCAAAGAGCAATAACCCCTGTAAAGGGAAAGAGCCTTGAGGCATGGGTAAGAGCTTGCCGAGAGGTGGGAGGCCCATTGACAAATGCAGGCTTGGCGGCGGCCGTGCTTTCTGCCGCTCGCATGGCTAGGGACAATAAACAGAGGGGCTGCTTTAAGTGTGGCCAATTAGGACACTTTAAGCGGCAATGCCCGAAAATTAACGAGACCCCGGCTAATTCAACGGGAGGGCAGCGACAACCAGGTCTGTGCCCCCGATGTAAAAAGGGAAAGCATTGGGCCAATGAATGCAGGTCAGTGAAGGACATTAATGGACATCCAATCCCCCAAGCTGTACAGTTAGAGTCAAAAAACGGGAGAGGGGGCCCTCGTCCCCAGGGCCCGCAAATCTATGGGGCACTTCAAACGTCGGTACCAGCCCCCCACCTACAGCCACCCAGGCTCGAAGGGCAACTTCAGGCTCCGCAGGGCTGGACCTCTGTGCCGCCACCGGAACAGTATTAACTCCGGCAATGGGCATACAGGTCATAGATTCTGATATGACAGGACCCCTTGAAAAGGACACAGTGGGCTTAGTTCTTGGCCGTTCCTCTTCAACCATGAGGGGGCTAGTTGTCCTCCCAGGGGTCATCAACCCAGATAGTGAAGGAACTATAAAGATCCTTTGTCATGCCCCCCATGGAGTCATTTCCATAGCTCCAGGAGATCGGATTGCCCAGCTCCTGTTACTGCCTTCGAGGCATGACAGCTTTCCCACAAAGGGTATTGAGAGGAATAATGCAGACCTTGGATCCACTGGGGTGGAAATTGCATGTTTGTCTATGGAACTAGACAAAAGGCCAATATTAACACTAGAAATAGAGGGAAGGAATTTCTCTGGACTGGTGGATACAGGCGCAGATCGGAGCATAATCCGGAAGGATGAATGGCCAAGGCGGTGGCCTATACAAAAATCCTCACAGACACTACAGGGACTAGGGTACGCTAGTTCTCCGGAGCTCAGTGCGAGGGAACTAGTCTGGAGGACTGAGGAAGGCCAAAAGGGCAAAGTTGTACCGTTTGTCATTAAAGTCCCGATAAATTTATGGGGAAGGGATGTCCAACAACAGTTAGATTTGAGATTAACCAATGAGTATTCAGAAGCTAGCAAGAGGATGATGCAACATCAAGGGTTTGTCCCATCGCTAGGGTTGGGCAAACACTTACAGGGCAAGCCTGAACCCTTACAACCATCCAGTAAAAGGAACAGACAAGGCTTGGGTTTTTCCTAGGGGTCTCTGAAAATAAGGCTTCTACACCCGGCCAGGTGCCCATACCTTGGAAAACGGAAAAGGCGGTATGGGTCCCTCAGTGGCCCCTTTCTCAGGAAAAGTTAGAAGCCGCTCAAACACTGATAAAAGAACAATTACGGTTAGGACATATTGAACCCTCTGTCTCACCCTGGAACACTCCAATTTTTGTAATCAAAAAGGCTTCCGGAAAATGGAGGCTGCTACATGACCTGCGTGCCGTAAATGCCCAAATGCAGGTCATGGGAGCCATCCAGAGAGGACTCCCCTTGCTCTCAGCGCTGCCCCGCAATTGGCCAGTCATTACCTTAGACATCAAGGACTGCTTTTTCTCGATACCTTTATGTGAAGAGGACAGGGAACGATTCGCCTTCACTCTGCCGTCGGCAAACCACGAGCGACCCGATGCGCGCTTCCAATGGAAGGTCTTGCCACAGGGCATGGCTAACAGCCCCACCATGTGTCAGTTATTTGTTGATTCGGCCTTGATTCCAGTGAGGGAAAGATTCCCAGGAGTAAAAGTTATTCACTACATGGATGACATTTTGTTGACCGCCCCCTGTCTGGAGACGCTCTATACAGTGTATAAGGAAATCACATTCTTGTTAACAGCCAAGGGCCTGACTATTGCCCCTGAAAAGGTTCAGCAATCAAATATGATAGAGTTTTTGGGGTCAGTCATAAGCCCGGAAACCATTAGGCCACAAAAAATCTCTTTTCGGACCTCACATTTGAAAACTCTTAATGATTTTCAGCAACTAATGGGGGACATTAACTGGATAAGGGGATTCCTGAACATCCCTAGGTCAGAATTATTGCCTTTATTCTCTATACTTGAGGGAAACCCAGAAGTTACTTCCCCTCGGGCCTTGACACCCTCTGCGTTACGGTCCTTGCACAAGGTCGAGGAAGCAATGGCCGGAGCGCAGCTGCGGCGGTATGATCCCGCGGCTCCAATTATCTTATGCATTCTAAAAACAAAAAACTACCCTACAGGAGTGATATGGCAGGATGGCCCTCTATGGTGGCTTCATGGCAGTTCTGTTGGCGCTAGGACGATTCAATATTTCCCAGAGCTGGTAGCTTCCCAGGCACTTTTAGGACTCAAATACTGTCTGATGCATTTTGCTAAAGTCCCAGACAAGCTAATTATACCCTATACCCGTGAACAGGTAGAAACCTTAGCGGCTACAGTGGATGTGTGGGCCGTGCTTGTTTGCTCCTACTCCAAGGTAATTGATAACCATTACCCCAAGCATCCTTTGCTTGCTATCATAGAAAAGAATTTGGTCTATTTCCCAGTGTTAACACAAAAGGACCCTTTACCAGGAGCGCTAACTGTATTCACGGATGGCTCTAAATCAGGGCAAGGAGCATATGTGGTACAGGGCAAAACACCAGTAATTCTAACCTTCCGCCCGGATGTTCCACAAGTGGTGGAGTGCTTGACAGTTCTGGAAGTGTTTAAAACCTTCCCAGAGCCCTTTAATTTATATTCAGACTCGCAGTATGTGGTCAATGCTGTAGCCTCTCTCGAAGTCGCAGCATCTATAAAACAGAGTAGTATGGTCTCTAATGTCCTCTTACAGATTCAAGATGCCATTTTGCAGCGTAGTCATCCCTTCTTCATTGGTCACGTGCGTGCACATTCTCTGCTACCAGGACCAATGGCGCAGGCCAATGACCTGGTTGACTGTGCAACACGACTTATGGCCTGCCTTGCAGAAGACCCTGTTACACAGGCCCAGAAATTTCATAATCTGTATCATGTCCCGGCAAACACTTTGAGACAAAAATTTCATATCTCCAGAAAAAGGGCCAGGGAGATAGTCAGAGCCTGTCAGTCTTGTGTCACCTTTCTCCCTCTCCCACATGTCGGGGTGAATCCCAGGGGCCTAAAAGCTAATGCCCTTTGGCAAATGGATGTTACCCATTTACCAGAATTTGGAAAAATCAAATATGTCCATGTGTCGGTAGACACCTTCTCAGGCATAATCCATGCCACTGCGTTAGCAGGGGAAAAGGTTACTCACGTAAAAACCCATTGCCTCGAGGCTTGGGCAGCATGGGGTAAACCACAGAGAATAAAAACAGACAATGGGCCGGCTTATGCCTCAAACGGATTTCGCGCCTTTTGCGCACAAATGCAAGTGGCCCATACCACAGGACTGCCTTACAACCCCCAAGGACAGGGGATTGTAGAGAGAGCCAATAGGAGCCTAAAAGAATTAATACAAAAACAAAAAGGGGGAATAGCCGAGACGGCAACCCCCAGAGAGAGACTCTCTCTTGCGCTCTTTACCTTAAACTTTTTAAATTTGAATGATGCCGGTGAGTCAGCATCCGATAGGCATATGTTACAAAAGGCCCAGGACAAAACAGATGTGGTCATGTGGAAGGAGGTCCTGGATAACAAATGGTATGGACCGGATCCGGTTATAACGAGATCCAGGGGAGCTGTTTGTGTTTTTCCTCAGGGCCAAGAGGTCCCACACTGGATTCCAGCTCGATTGACGAGACCAGTAAAGGCGCTTGACCAGAAGGCGTATGATGATGAGAGAGATCCTGGAGATGATGATTGCGGGAGCGACCCGTCAAATCAATCCCTCACCAACCTGTCGCAAGAGGCAGTGGGTGTCCCTGCTGCTGGCGGTGATGATCATGCCTGTTTCTGTCACTACAAAGGAAACGGTGCTTTGGGCTGTAGCTAGAGCTTGGCCTGTCCCTTTGCCAATACATGCCAGTTCCCCCTTTCTTCCCACTTTATTCTCCTCGACGTGTGCCATGGAAGTGCCCTGTTTATCCCCTAAAGAATTTACCACAGTGAGGTTCAGTCATACCAGCATAAAGCTTAAGGGGACCTTTTGCTTTTCGTTTGCGGGAAATAATTCCTGCATTAAATTGAAGAGAAAAACATTGACCTATGTAGAAAGTAGTAACCCTTTTCTCAACACAAACCCCTTACAGTTAATTACGGCACTAAATAAATTAAAAGGGAGCACTGATCAATCTATGACCCCAAGTAACCAGACTTTGATTCTAGTAGAGGCCTTGGTACCATTGACTCCTCGAAATTTAAATTTGAGTGGTGCTACCCAGTTTAGAGGATCCCCCTATTGCCGTGCCTCTCCTGCCTTCCCTCCGTCCTTTATTCAGTGCCAAGATAAAACTTGGGAGGAAAAGCAAATAATCCCAGGCTTCTCCCTTTCCCCAGCATTGAGTAGACAGATAATAGAGCCAGAATTTGAAAATAACACAGTGACCGATAGGTGGCCTTGGTTCCAATGGCTTATAGCAAATGAGGCCGGGGTATCGTCAGATATCTCCGCAATCACAAAATTACGGAGTGTCCGCATCTCCAGGCGGCGGGCTTCTGGAATGAATCTATACCAACTAGGAAAACCCATAAAATTTGCCAATGCCAGCCTACATGAGTTTGTAGGGAGTAATGCCACTGTAAGAGCCGCCCCTGTTTGCTTGCAGCCCCCTCATATGTTCCTGCTGACTTCTAATGTCTCCAGTGATGAGATCAACTGTGCAATGGGGGAATGCTGGATCTCTAACTGTTGGAATGGCTCACAGTCCACTGCTGTAATTGTGAAAGTACCCACCTTCGTACCTATCCCAGTAAAATTAGACCCAGATAACTTCCCACTGATAACGTTACTTAGAGAGAAAAGAGACTTTGGAATAACCGCAGCCATAGTAACGGCTGTTGCCATCAGTGCAGGAGCGGCTGTTGCCGCCGGGGTGGCCATGGCCAATCAGGTCCAAACCGCTGAGACGGTCAATCAGGTGGTAGCCCAGACAGCACAGATTTTGGAAACAGAAGCAAAAATAAATTCCCACCTGGCATCTGGGATCCTTGCAGTTAACCAAAGAGTGGATTTAATGCAGGTTCAGCTTGATGAGTTAACTGAGCTAGTTCAAATTGGCTGTATTTCATCCTACAAACATATCTGCATTACCCCCCTGCGCTTCAATGCCTCCCGGAATGAATCAAAACTGTTAAGCCAATATTTGTCAGGAGAGTGGGGAAGGGAGGCTGAGGACCTGGTGCGGGAACAGCTCCTGAGAATAGCAGTGCTAAATGGAACGCAGGTTCATCCCATTACCCTGGGGCAGTTTACGAGTTGGATAACTACCGCTCTCTCCTACTTTAAAGAATGGGTGGGAGTGGGGATATTTTTGCTGCTCTGTGTTGGGGGCAGCGTGGTTTGTCTCTGGTTGGTCTGCCGCCTACGAGCTCAAACGCGCAGGGATAAGGTCTTGATCACACAAGCATTAGCCGCTTTGGAATGTGGCGGTTCCCCCCAAATATGGCTCGCGGCCCTGAAAAGGGAATGAGCTCCCTGGTTGCACGGCCCTTGCACCCCTGGGGTTACAAGACCCCATTGCACCCGGGATGGGCGTGCCTCCAAGAGAAGCAGGGTGCCGGGCAATAGCACCGCACTTGGGAGTTCTATGACAATAAGCCCCAAGAAGAGCAAGTCTGATTGCACGTGGGTAGATACCCTAGACCCCACCTCTGGAAAAAAGGTATCGGACGGGTCTGGCGTTCGATGAATGGATAACACTCATGGGATAGCCAGTACAATGCTCCAAAACTAGCACACAGAGATCAGACCTCTACTCTTACCTGCACGAAAACAAAAAGGGGGAACTGCGGGAAGCCGGCAGCGGCGCCATTACAGGATGGCGCCTGCTTCCTGGCAGCCCTAACAATAAACAATTTCCTAGACGGCAATGCTTAGTGGACTTTCGCGCCCAAACCCCGCGCACGCGCAAGCGAGCTCTAGTCCCAGCCAATCCCGAAGCGGTTGCTAGTAACAACCAGCCACAGACCAATCAGGGAGCGACCCTTGCTCCCCCAAGCGTATTTAAGCAGGCGTTTTTTGGCCCGCGGCGCCCCTCGCTCCAACCCCCCTTCAACCGAGCAGCTCTTCAATAAAGTGCGATTGAGAAGGATCCTCGTGTGGTGGTCGTCTTTCTTGCTGGACGAGGTAGCCGCCCGCCGCAGGAGAGGAAATGACACTTGAAATGTATGACCAATCTTTACAGGACCTGAGATAAATGTCTCTAGTTAGACAAGACAGTGAGAGCCATATAGAAATTATCTGAAAACTTCAGTATTGTTGATCACTTCATCCATAGAAATACTATACTTTTTTTAAAAACAAAATTATGCATTCTCCCCACATTTTTATTAGTACAAATTATTTAAGGGGGTTTCATTTTGACATGTCCGTAAATGTAAACAGTGTACCTCAATTCCTCTGTTACCCTGCTTCCTGCTTATTCCTTCCCAAACCAATTTCAACAAACTTGATTGTTCCATTTTCACTCATGGACAGAAAGTATTCTGACCATGTTTGCTTTCCTTCACCTTCTCAATTTTCCTTCCCCCTTCCATTAGTGCCCATACCCCACACAGTGCTGTTTTACATTCATGTCACTCATTTTCTAAGTGTTATTGTTTGAAGGAGTTTGGTCATGGTATTTCACACTTGTAAATATTGTACTTTAATCAGAATGATCTCTTCTTTTACTATATTCTTAAATCTCTATCAAGTTCAAGGAGAAGGGAAGGCTTGGAGTATATTTCAAATTCTATCTCGTCAAGGGTAACAAACAGAACAGATAGGACAGACATAAGAAACAGAACGAAAATAAGATTTTTAATATAGTAAAACTATAACAAAAACAAAACAAGAAGAGTCAAGGAAAGGAAGGGAAAAATGTATTGTCAGTTCAGGTTAACAGTAAGTAAATACTAAATAATCACACAAATAAAAAAGGTTGGACCCAAGATGGGTGGAGGAAGGCAAAAGAGTAAAAATAGCCACCACTTAGGTGCCTCAAGTAGGAAATTAAATTGGAAGTTAGTACAATCTCAATGGAATTAATAAGCAAACCATGTCTAAAGTTCCTGGAATTATTTGAAGGTCTGAATCCAAATTAGAAGACAATATAGAAATCTTATTATACTTTTCAAAATATTAAGTAATGTGAGTGAATCAGTAATCATTAAAGGAAGAAATCTTCTTGCAGATAGAACAACTTTGGAATTTGGTGAAATAAAGCTGACAGTGGCCGGAAAAATTGTGGTCCAAGATGCTGCACTTATCCAAAGACATCAAGACTCAGAAGAGTACATAGCTCTCTAGGCACAGACTGTCAATAAATATTCCTTGGCAAATAGCTAATTGACTTGGGACAGTATGACGGATTTCCCTCCATCATGTAAAACCAAAGAACTCAACATTCAGTTTGTAGTTGAGTTTGGTAACACTGTAAACTACAGAGCATGTAAGTATTAAATTTCAAATTCCCATCTTCACCCACAATTTCATTGATGTTAATCTATTCTAGGATATTGAAAACCTTTCAAACCAATCTTTCTTTCTTCCATCCTTCCTTTGTTCCTTTTTTTCTTCCTTCTTTTTTCCCTTTTTTTTTTTTTTTTTTTTTTTTTTTGGCCAGTCCTGGGCCTTGGACTCAGGGCCTGAGCACTGTCCCTGGCTTCTTCCCGCTCAAGGCTAGCACTCTGCCACTTGAGCCACAGCGCCACTTCTGGCCGTTTTCTGTATATGTGGTGCTGGGGAATCGAACCTAGGGCCTCGGGTATACCGAGGCAGGCACTCTTGCCACTAGGCTATATCCCCAGCCCCTTTTTTCCCTTTTTTTAAGAGGAGATAAGGGACTTGTTTCTTTACTGGGTAAAGAGTAAGAATGTTCGGGCTGGGAATGTAGCTTAATGGTACAGTACTTGCCTAGCATGCATGAAGCCCTGGGTTCAATTCCTTAATAATACATCAACAGAAAAAGCCAGAAGTGGCGCTGAGGCTCAAGAGGTAGAGTGCTAGCTTTGAGCGAAAAGAAGCCGGGGACAGTGCTCAGGGCCTGAGTTCAAGCCCCAGGACTGGGAAAAAAATAAGAATTTTGTTTCATTCTAAGCTGTCCTAATCTCTTTTATTTTATAAACATATCCTTTCATCACCAGGATAATGTCTTTTTTAATGACAGGTAATTTCCTACTATAACAGACTCTGCAAGGAAGAGCTGTACATGTCTTCAATTTGTAAGTCACATACTTTTTTCCCTTTTTGCTCTACCAGGGTTTGAAAACAGGGTCTTGTACTTGCTTGCTTGACTGGCACTCTGCCACTTGAGTCACATCACTAGTTCTGGTTTTTGTTGGTTATTTTGGAGATGGAGTCTTAAGGATTTTCTTCCTAGACTAGCTTCAAAAGATAATTCTCCAGATCTCAGCCTTCCAATTAGCTAGGATAATAAACCACCAGTGCTCAGTTTATTTGCAGTTTTTAAGGTATTTTTATTCCCTTTCATTGGATATGCAGGTTAAAATGTCATTTCTGTCTTTTATTATACACTACAGTCTCTGTTTCAAATAAATCACAGAAGATAATTTTGAGTGCAACACATAGCAGGTGGGAGGCAAAATGATCATGTAAGACAGAACTGGGCCATACACTGCAGTTACAGTAAAAGGCATTCATAAAGCCTTTGTTGTGAATATGTATGGCTCGGCTGCTCATGATCACCTCAATAGAAGTTTTCAATGTGATTACTGTAGGTTAGTTTTAATGCAATTAATTACTTACTGGGTATTGATCATGGTCAGGATCTGTACTAAAGTTTAGTAATACTAATGAAGTTTTTGTCTTCATGAAGAGTTAGTACCATACTAGGAGACTAAAACATTAAGTATTCATTGTTAAAACATAGTAGGTACCAAGACTTGAGAAATACAAAGTGTTACAGAGCAGAGCAATGGAGTCCATTTAGAAAGAGTAAGGGGATATTCTTAAGGAATTGATGGTTATTTTGAAATATTAAGAGTGGATAAGAATTAAACAGGGCAAGTGAGTGTCATGGTTAGGATGAAGAGGAGATGGGGAAGGCGTGGATAGAATATTCCAGGAGGAGAGTTCTGGGAAATGGCGGAGGAGCAGCAGAGCCCTGGCTGAGGTCCCTCTGAGAACCCAGTTTTTCCACTCCAGAGACACTTTTACTCCTAGAAAGACAGCCCAAGTAAGTTCTAACAGTTCAGGGATTCTGCCCAGGAAGGAAAAATCCACTTTGCTTGCCTGAAAACACAGATTTGAGCTCCAGGTGGCGTCCCACTGCCACACCAGTGCCGGCGCCGGCACGGTGCCCTGCACTCCCCGCAGCTAAAGCACCCAGCGCTGAGCAGGGAGAAATCCTCCAGACGGCTGTGGACACACGCAGATCACAGGCTGAGCACAGATGGGCCAAAATTGCAGAGAAAGCATGAGTACAACACAAAAGACATTCTCACTTGTGCCCACAGAGCAGCTTCTGGGAGGTAGCCCTTCCTCACTGCCAGAGCAAAGCGCCATCTTTGACACTGGCATAGGGTCAGACCAGACTGGAACTAAAGCGGGCCTGGGGAAAGTGAGGACAAAGGGGCCATCTTTGAAAAGGGCAAGAGGGACCAATCAGTGAGAGCCAGCTCCGCCCAGGAGAATGACACCCCCCCCCCCGCCATGTAGGAGGTTCTTTCTTCCAGGCCACTCAGTCAGAGGCGCCCTGCCCCGTCCTGCCTTACCCTGCCCTGCGGATGCTGCTGCCACCAACTCCTAAACAGCCGGAAATTCTAAAATCAAACCAAAAGCGGTGAGCAGCTACTGGCAGCATGGAGCAATCAGACGGAAGAGGCAATGGTTCCTGAGACAGATCAACGTTGCCATTACAGAGGATGCCCAATTCCTACCAGCAAACTGAGCTGAATTCCACAGCCAGCTCTGCCCAGGAGAAGGAACCCCACCCAGGCTTTCAGCTCTAGGTAAACCAGGCCCGAGGCACCCCGCCCTGCCGTCCGCAGCCTATTCAGAGGCAGACATTAAAGGCAGCAGCCCCACAGCAGACTGGAGGAGCCACAGCTCCCAAGACTGTTAAGCGTCTCCCGCCTACAAAGGACACCCAAGGCCTACCTGCAAGCTGTGTGAACCACAGAGCCCCAGAATTTCACTAACAGGGGAGGAGGGTCAGAGCAGATCCACCCCTGCAAACTGAAAGCAAGTCAAACCAGCCAAGCAGCAGAAAAGTAGACTGTAGACCATTGCAAGGAAACCAGAGACTGGAAAGAGCCCACCCAAACAAGGAAGACTCCTTTTCTCTTTGTTTGTTTGTTCCTGTTGTTTTTTTTTATTCTTTTTTATATTTTGTTTTTCTGTATTTTTTTCTTTGTTTTTCTTTTTACTTTTTTTCTTTAAAATTACTTCTGTTTGATTAATACCTTTGCTGTTTTTTGTTGACCCTCTGTTGTATATTATTTCAATCTTGTTATTTCTTCGTATTCTACTCTTTCCCACCTTTCCATCTCACTGAAACTAAATCAAAATCATCATTCCCCATTCCTTTTACTTCATTCTCTTCACTACTCCTGACGTACCCTCCTAAATTTACTTCCAGGACCTCCAGACTCCATTGACCCCTGGTTATTGGCAGGCTAGATAGAGAGTATCCTTGTTCAATCTGAGTGAGTCAAAGGGGTCATAGAGCAATCCCATCAGTCCAAAAAGAACCAAACATACAACAAACTTGTTTGTGGTTACAACTGTATATAATTAGCTACTCAATACATAGCTCAGGGTTGTTTTTTATATTAAAATTATATTCTGTGGGGACACCAAATCTGCTTTTACATACAAAAAAGAGAGGGAGTTATCTCTCTATGATTGTGAACCTCTAAGATTTATATAACAGGGCTTGGTAAGGTTTGCTTTGGGTCTTAAACAGTGCTCACAGGTGCTTATAGATTGGCATTCCCAGTCCAAATGGGCGGAAGAAGCACAAGAAGATGGAAATCATGGAATCTCCTCTCCCACTCAAACTATGCAGGAAACAGAGCAGTCAATCAAAGATCCAGAGGAGAATCCTCAAAATGCTCTACAAACTCTGCTGATAAAAATGATAAATGAAAAGTTTGAGTCTTTTCACACAAGTAATCTACAGCATGGGGAGGAGAGCCAAAGATTAATATGTGAGCACGATGAAGTCAACTGTAAAGTAACAGAGGAATTCATGGCTTCCACAACTAGAAAGATAAACGATATCCAACAGAAGGAAAAAGAGTACTATGAAAGATATCTACTCAGCTAAAAGATTAGAGAGACAGCACTCGGAAGCAAATTAATGAAGTAAAGAAGTCCATACTGGACCTTAGATAAAATTATAGCAAAGACATGAAAGCCATCAAGAAAGACCAGTCAGAAGGGAGATAAGAAACCAAGTCCCTAGCCTACAGATAAGCAAAACAGATCGCTTCAGGAGCTCCAAGATACAATTAGGAAGCCCAATTTAAGGCTATTAGGTATTGAGGAAAACCTCGAGAAAGAAGTTAATGGAATAGGCAATTTGTTTAACAGAATATTAGCAGAGAACTTCTCAAATATCCAGAAGGATAGGCCTATCCAGATACAAGAGGCATTTAGAACCCCAAACAGACCAGACCAGAATAGGACATACAACTGACACATTTAATCCGAACTGCATCAATAGGGACCAAGGAAAGAACCCTTAAAGCTGCTAGGGAGAAGAAAACAATCAGATATAAAGGAAAACCAATCAGAATTACTCCAGATTTCTCAGCAGAGAACATGAAAGCAAGGATAGCCTGGAATGATGTATGCCACACCCTAAAGAAAAATAACTACCAACCAAGAATACTGTACCCAACTAAAATCTCATTCATAGCTGAAGGTCATATAAAAGTCTTCCACAGCAAGGAAAAACTGAAACAATATGTCTCCACCAAACTAGTATTACAGAAAATCCTCAAGGATGTCCTACACATGGAAAATCATCAAGATCACAACACACACAGAGAAATGAACCCTAAAGAGAAAACCAGGTTATTAGAGCAAGAATTTGGAAGACACAGCCCTTAAAAAGATTGATATAATGAAAGAGAACAAACAATCATCTCTCAATCTTAACTCTCAATATTAATGGACTTAACTCTCCAATTAAATGAAATAAACTCATAAGTTGGATCCAAAAACAAAGATACATCTTTCTGCTGCCTCCAAAAGACATCTACCCAGCAAAAGCAAATATTTTCTAAAAGTGAAAGGCTGGAACAAAGTCTATCAAGCAAATGGCCCCCCATAAGCAGGCTGGAGTTGCAATCCTAGTATCAGATAAAATTGACTTCAAATTAAAAACAGTAAGAAGAGATAAAGAAGGTTACTACATACTAATAAAAGGATCTCTCCTACAGGAGGAGATAACCATTCTAAATATCTACACCCCAAATACAGGAGCACTCAACTTCATCAAACAAACAATTCTGACTCTAAAAACACTCATAGATCCAAACACATTGATTGTTGGAGACTTTAACATGGCACTGTTACTTCTGGACAGACCAACATGCCAAAAACTGACCAAAGAAACCTCAGAACTAAACAACTGCATAGACCAACTAGACTTAACTGACATCTACAGAATATTCCATCCAGCAACACCAGAACATACATTATTCTGAGCAGCACATGGCACATTCTCCAAAATAGATTACATTTTAGGACACAAAGCAAATCTGTCCCAATTCAGAAGTATTGAAATCATTCCCTGCATTTTCTCAGACCACAATGGAATAAAATTAGAGCTCAACTCAAATAGCCACCACAGAAAATCCTGTAATTCATGAAGACTGAACAAAACATTGCTTAACCAACAGTGGGGCACTGAAGAAATTAGAACAGAAATCCAAATGTTTATGGAATTAATCCAAGATGAGCACACAGGAACCAGTTCCTTTGGGACACAGCAAAGGCAGTACTCAGAGGACAATTTATAGCTATGAGTGCCTACGTCAACAAACTAGAGAAATATCAATTCAACATCTTAAGGAAGCACCTTAAGCTCCTTGAAAGAGAACAAGCCAAACCCTAAGCCAATAGATGGAAGCAAATAATTAAAATTAAATCACAATTAAATGACTTAGAGTAAAAAAAAACATAGAAAAAAATCAACAAAATGAAGAGTTGGTTCTTTGAAAAAATTAACAAGATAGACAGACCCCTAGAAAATCTGACCAAAAAAGACAGCACACCCAAATAAACAAGAACAGAGACCAAAGAGGAAACATCATCACAGAAACAACCAAGATTCAGAATATAATAAGGGAATATTTTACAAACCTTTATGCTAATAAATATGAGAACCTGGAAGAAATGGAAGAATTCCGAGTAAAAATTGATATGCCCAAACTTAACCATGATTTAAACCTACTAAACATACCCATATCTAGCAATGAAATAGAAACTGCATCCCCAAGAAAAGCCCAGGTCCAGATGGATCTACAGCAGAATTCTATAAGGCATTGAAAACAGAACTTACACAAATTATTTGTCAAACTTCAGTGAAATTGAAAGTGAGAGAGCTACCAAACACATTCTATGATGCCAGTATATCCCTTATCCCAAAACCAGACAGGGACTCATCAAGGAAAGAGAACTATAGGCCAATTTCCCTGATGAACATTCATGCAAAAATTCTCAAGAAGGGCTGGGGATATAGCCTAGTGGCAAGAGTGCCTGCCTCGGATACACGAGGCCCTAGGTTCCATTCCCCAGCACCACATATACAGAAAATGGCCAGAAGCGGCGCTGTGGCTCAAGTGGCAGAGTGCTAGCCTTGAACAAAAAGAAGCCAGGGACAGTGCTCAGGCCCTGAGTCCAAGGCCCAGGACTGGCCAAAAAAAAAAAAAAAAAAAAAAAAAAAAAAAAAAAAAAAAAAAATTCTCAAGAAAATTCTGGCCAACTGACTTCAATAAGTCATTAAAAAATATCATACACTATAATCTAACTGGATTCATTCTGGGTATGCAAAGCTGGTTCAATATACACAAGTCAATCAACATAATCCACCACATCAACCGAAGCAAGGTCAAGAATCACATGATTGGGGCTGGGGATATAGCCTAGTGGCAAGAGTGCCTGCCTCGGATACACGAGGCCCTAGGTTCGATTCCCCAGCACCACATATACAGAAAACGGCCAGAAGTGGCGCTGTGGCTCAAGTGGCAGAGCGCTAGCCTTGAGCGGGAAGAAGCCAGGGACAGTGCTCAGCCCCTGAGTCCAAGGCCCAGGACTGGCCAAAAAAAAAAAAAAAAAAAAAAAGAATCACATGATTATTTCTCTAGATGTAGAAAAAGGGTTTGATAAAATCCAGCACCCATTTGTGATAAAAGTTTTGGAGAATCTAGGATTCCAGGGAACCTTCCTGAATATAATTAAGGCTGTCTATGACAAATCCACACCAAGCATTATTCTTAATGGTGAAAGGTTAAAACTATTTCCTCTAAAATCAGGAGCAAGACAAAGTTGTCTGCTCTCTCCTCTCTTCTTCAACATAGTACTAGAATTCTTAGCCAGAGCAATAAGGCAAGAGGAAGACATAAAGGGGATCCAAATAGGAAAAAGATGAAGTTAAACTCTCTCTCTCTCTCTCTTTCTCTCTCTCTCTCTCTGTAGATGACATGATCCTGTATCTAAAGAACCCCATAGACTTTGCTCCCCAGTTACTTGAACTGATCCAAAACTTTGGCAAAGTAACAGAATATAAAATAAATCCTCAAAAATCAATGGCTTTTATATATGCCAACAACCCCAAGATCGAGGCTGAAGTCAAGAAAGAAACTCCTTTTGCAATAGCCTCAAAAAACATAAAATACTTAGGAATAAACTTAGCCAAAGCTCTCTTTGATGAGAACTTTAAAAACCTGAAAAAGGAAATTAAGGCAGAACAAAGGAAATGGAAAAACCTCCCATTCTCCTGGATTGGGAAGATTAACATTGTCAAAATGGCAATATTGCCAAAGGCTATCTACAAATTCAATGCAATACCCATCAATATTGCAACACCATTATTTAATGAAATACAGGAAGCAATACAGACATTCATATGGAACAATAAAAGACTGCGGGAGCCAAAACAATCCTAAGTAGAAAGAACAGTGCTGGAAGAATTTCAATACCAAACTTCAAGCTGTATTACAAAGCTATAGTAATAAAAACAGCTTGGTACTGGCACAAGAACAGGCCGGAGGAGCAATGGAACAGAACTGAAGACCCAGAAATGAACCCGCAGAACTATGAGTACTCAATCTTTCATAAAGGAGCTAAAAAATAGGATGGAAGAAAGACAGCCTCTTCAACAAATGGTGCTGGCAAAACTGGTTCAACACCTGTAACAAATTAAAACTACATCCTTATATATCACCCTGCACCAAAATCAATTCCAAATGGATCAAAGACCTTGAAGTAAAATCAGATACCCTGAAAACACTACAAGAAGAAATAAGAGAAACATTTGGGCTCCTTGGCACAGGACGAAAGTTTCGTAATAAAGGCCCAGAAAAACAACAAATCAAAGAATGCTTGGACAAATGGGACTGCATCAAACTGCAGAGCTTCTGCACGGCAAAGGACATAGCTCACAAGATAAACAGAAAGCCCACAGATTGGGAGAAGATCTTTACCAGCCATGCAACGGAGAAAGGCCTCATATCTAAAATATATGTAGAAGTCAAAAAATTAAATTCTTCCAAAACAAATCCTCAAAGAACCAATGGCCTCATCAACAAGTAGGCTAAAGACCTAAAAAGAGACTTCTCTGAAGAGGAAATGAGAATGGCCAAGAGACACATGAACAAGTGCTCTCATCACTGACCATAAAAGAAATGCAAATCAAAACAACATTGGATTCCACCGCACCCCAGTAAAAAGGTCCATTATCAGGAAAACTAATAATAACCAATGCTGGAGGGGGTGTGGCCAAAAGGGAACCCTACTACATTGTTGGTGGGAACGTAGACTTGTTCAACCACTCTGGAAAGTGGTATGGAGGTTCCTCAGAAGGCTAAATATCGAGCTCCCCTACGATCCAGCAGCACCCCTTTTGGGCATCTACCCAAAAGATTACAAGCAAGACCACACTAAAGTCACCAGCAGCACAACAATGTTCATCGCAGCACAATTTGTCATAGCGAGAATCTGGAACCAACCCAGATGCCCCTCAATAGGCGAGTGGATCAGGAGAATGTGGTACATATACACAATGGAATTCTATGCCTCTATCAGAAAGAATGACATTGCCCCATTTGTAAGGAAATGGAAGGACTTGGAAAAACTTATACTAAGTGAAGTGAGTCAGACCCAAAGAAACAAACTATTCCAAAACTATTCCAAAAGCAATACCATTTGGTGTACAACTCACAGTGGGCCAAGGGGGAGGAGAGGAGGGAGGCGGAGGAGAAATGAGGAAGGAGACAACAAGTTGAACAAGGAATGTATTTACTGCCTTATATATGAAACTCTATCCCCTCTGTCATTCACTTTGGCAATAAAAAATATTGAAAAAAAAGACTATTCCAGGAGCAATATTGTGAATGATAAGGAATACATGATGGTGTCACATTGAGTCATCAGCTATTTCGTGGTGCCATTTTGGCAGAGCCCAGTGTGTTTACCATATCAGTGCTTTTGGCAGAACAGATCAAGAGGACATGTCGGCTTGAAAAAGATGTCATCCTTACACAGTCACTGGAAAAGCTGTATTCTACTCAGTGACACTTGTCTCTAATCTAATGCTTTGTTTTAGAGTAATTTGAGGGCTTGGATCCCCATTAAACTGTAGAAGCATACTGAGAAGAAACTGTTTCATGGTTTCTGATATATTTCTGGCTGTCTCTGCATATGGTTAGTGTCTCATAAATACAAATAGAAAATCATGAAACCATCATGTATTGCAAGGTAAATCAACATTAGATAAGAAGTTAGGATTTCCACCTCCATTTTCTAGCTTTCTAGTTAAAACAAACTAACACTGACATTTAAACCAGGTACAGTTTGAGATTAGTATTTCTGATTTCAATTGTGCTGTTAATGAGCACAGAAAGACTGGTTTCCTGATATTGTAATATGACAAAAAAGGGACTTTTAAAGAAATAATGATGTTTGCAGCAAAAGACCCATGAGGTCATGTTTTGAGTTTAACCTTATAAACACTTGAAAGTAGCTTTATAGGTGTCTTGG
This sequence comes from Perognathus longimembris pacificus, assembly GCF_023159225.1. Lineage (NCBI taxonomy): Eukaryota > Metazoa > Chordata > Mammalia > Rodentia > Heteromyidae > Perognathus > Perognathus longimembris. The sequence goes on along the minus strand of NC_063188.1, from coordinate 108,549,706 downwards.
GCTAATTCTGAGAGAGGTATAGTTTTTGTGCAGTCATTGGAAAGAAAACACAGTATCCTGTTCCAATAAAAGTCTCAGACACCGCAGTAAATCAGGCTTTCCTTTCAGAATGCAACATTAGGCCATCCGTTTGGGCATAACATTTGGTAATATCATTGACACACTGTAGCCAGTTGCCATAACCTACATATTGCCACAGTTTCGAGGGCAGCTTTATGTTGAAGCCAGAACATTGACAATGGCATGCAGTTTCTTACCTGGCATGGAGAAATCCATAGAGACAGCAAGCCAGTAACTTTCACATTAAGTGAATAGCTTTTCTAAAAGTTCATAAAGTATCTTCATATCTCCACTGGTAAGTTTGCAATAATAATTGTGAGAGTCACAAATTTTAGTAAATCAAGGATATTTATGGGTTTGGGAAAGACAGTGAAGAATGGGTGATATTGATTGAGATATATTGTACTCATAATATGACTTGAATGAAATCCTTTTGTACAATGACTTAAAATTTAAAAAATAATTAAGATAACTTTAGTAAATTAGATTATAAAATTGTGCTCTGAACTAACTCAAATTGTGCTTTCCTTTCTCTTGTGAGCTAGTTATAGTGTGGTCAGAAATAGGAGAAGTGACCCAACAGTGGCCTTGCATAATTTGGTTTATATGCTCAGTGTGTATTTAAATTGGGAAATTTGCTTTTTAATTTTGTCCTCACTTTGGGATCACTTTAAATCTCACAAGCCCTGGTTCCAGAATAGCTATGCCAAATTTGATCAGCCATGACAACAGTAATATAAATATAAATACTGGTATCTAGATCTCTTTAGAGAACAACTGCAGTGTTTAATACTGTCAATTTACCATGTATCTTGGGAGAAATATACTTGAGTCTTTGGTTTGACTTGTAGGGGTACTGTATATTCACCTTTAGATTCTGATGCTCTTCAATTCCAATGGTCTATTTCAACACTTAAATTTTTCAGGGCTTCATTGAGGGGGAAAAGTGAGCAAATGCAGTCATTATAGCCAATGTACATTATGTAAAAAATAAACTGCATAATTTCAGAATAGGGACAGGAAAGGGAAAAATGGGGGAGAAAGATGGAAGAGGTGACTGAGCAAGAAGCACTGTACTCATAACCTTACTTACAGAATTGTAACCCCTTTTACAACTACTATAATAATAACAATAATAATAGTAATAATGAAGAAGAAAAAAATTTCATGGTTTCTTAAAATTTTCACAAAACAAATATATTAATATTTTACAAAGGTATTAAGTAACTTATAACATCAGTATAAATATCTTTATAGTTGATCACCTTTTTATATTTGGTTTCTACCTAGTTGTCCAGTGAATATTTTCTGAAAAGAAATTATTTTATTAACATTTCCCTGTATCAGTTTCCCAAAATGTGTTAGGGCCAGACAGATTTGGATCATTTTCATATAACTTCTAAATGTAAAACGCAGTTCAATCCACTCAGTATTTTCAGTCCTTTGGGGTTTTCTGGTCCTCTCAGTCTGTGTTTGCTCATAGGCCAGCCAAAAAGACCCAGGAATAGTCAGTCAGTAAAGTGACTATGTGAGAGTCATATGAGTCAGTGGTCCCATTCTCCAGGCCACAAGATTGTTTATCCTGCTCTAAAAGGCTCCCAACTAGGTCCCTTTTCTCCCATGACTGAGTCTTTATTCTTTTTACAAAAATGTCACCACAGTTAAAGGTTGAATTCTGTACTAGTTTCCAGAATCAAGCTTTATCTTCAGTGAGAGGTTTTAAGGAAATATGTTTCTATCTTCAGAACATAATTTCCTTCCTTGCTGCTATTTTGGAACTGGCCTTGCCCCATTCTTCAGTTTCTTCTTTTCCCAAGATAGTCACCTTACCTTGTAGCCTGTTGGCCTAGCTCTTGGGAACAATCTACATTTCAATCATCAGAATCAGCTCAGTGTCGTTAGGGTGATACCCTCACCTTCTTTACCTCTTATAGGTTTTCTATACTGTTGAAAGAGCATTCCATTGCTTTATACTAGCTTAGGGAAGAATCTTCCAGGAATCTGCTCCTTGGTTGCTGCTGGGATTAATGAATGTCTCCATCCCCAGTGCCTTCCCTTTTTGCTAACATGCTTGTCCTGTTTGTCATATATGTCACTGGATTTCCTATCCTCTTTTCTGTAGCTGCAATTAGTTCACTTTTTGTGAAAAGCAGACTGAAACAGAATGAAATGTATAGAGATTTCACTAGGAGCCATGCCTATACAATAGAACTGGGATGGGAAAGAAATCTGGGAGAACATTCAGCTGTTATGCAGAGAAGAGAAAGTAAAATGTCCAAAGCTGTCATTCAGCCTTAGGAATATACAGGAAGATCACCAGGACAATTCAGTCTAAGTCACTCATTAAAAGGGAACCATATGTCTCAGGGACAAGCCAGCCCTAGAATCCTTTTATCACATGTACCCATGGTTAGGGAGTAGCATGTGGGTGGTGAGCCTTGGTGTAACTCAGTAATGGATTTCAGATCATAGCAGATGGGGGCTTTAGTCAATGATGCCCCCTGTAGTGTTAGGTCTGCTAGGGGCATCCACATGGCTTTCGCAACTTGTCAAACTGGGCTTTCTTCCAGCACCCAAAGATGGCTGGTTCTATACCCCAAGAAGCTAGCCCTATCCATAAAGAGTTCTGTTTTACCTCTAGAGTATAGTCTTAGTCTGTCCTATCCAGCTGAAGTCAGTAGTTGGTCAGTGTCTTTCAGCCTTCTGGAATTTCTCAGGAAATTTATGTGTAGCTCTAAAACCACAAATATAACAAAAATTAATTAAGATGTGCAGGAAATGAAAAAAATGGTTATAATTCTATACCTCTTGGTAAATAATACTAGGCAAAAATCCATACTCGTTAAATAATTATAACATCCATAATACTAATAAAAACTATGAAAAATGCTAAAAGTATTTTTGGAATAATCTAGAAAATTCCCAAGACTTCCAATTCCTTATCTCAAAGATTAGAAATACTGTGATATTAAGTTTGGGCATAAAGAAATGACCATAACTAAAGTGAGCATGTTACCTTCCCCTTTAAACAATCCAGAACTCAATCCTCAGAGTTAATCATAACTTTGATCTTACTGCTTTGTGAACTCAATTTAACTGTTTATTCATAACAAGAAAAGGAATCACATTATACAGGCCACAGTTATGAATCTTCCTTACTTAAGAAAAGATGTAAATTATTTGGCTCTATATAGACATTGGCAACATGACTAAAATTTAATAAAGAGAAAAGCACAAAATGTTTGTGATCACATTCCTGTAGAAGTTTTCATATACTTGACCTTAAATGAATGCATCATCTCTCCAAAGGATTATTTCTTATTTCATTCCAGCATCTTAGCCTGCTAACAAAATATTGTAGACTTATAAAAACAACCACTTATTTCTCACAATTCTAGAGGTTATGAAATCAAACATCGCAATACTGAGCCGGTATGGTTTCTGGCGAGGGCTTTCTTCATGTCTACAGATGACTACATTTGTTCTGTGTATTCACACCATAGAGAGAGAAATGCGAAGCTTTCTAGTATTTCTTCTGATAACACTAATCTTGTCATAAGGGCCCATGTTATTTTTCAACCTCATTTTACTCTATCTCTGAAGGGCCTCATTAAATACCACAATATTGTACATTGGGATTTCAACATGTGAAGTTGGGGGAGACATAAATATTCAGTCCATGAATAGAGAGGAGAATGGTGAGTAAAATCAGTCATAATATCTACTGTACATGTGTCAAAAGGGAGATAACTTGAGGGGATGGTTGGGTTGGGAAATATGGGGAAGAAAATGAAAGAAATGGGAAATATGGGGGAGAAAATGACATTGATCAAGATGCATTATACTCAAAAAGTGACATGTTAAATTGAAATCTTTTTATAACTGCTTAAAGATTATAGAAAATTATCTTGAAAATTAAAAACATAAAATATTCATTCCTTAATATCTAACATTGCTCTCCTGAGATCAGAATCAGCTCATTAAAAAGAGCTCACTTGAGGATAATTGGGAAGTTTCCACCACTTCTTGGAATTCTTTATATCCCTGCAAGCACTAGACCCTACTGTGTTCATAGGGCCCCATTCTGAGATGTGGGAAACAAATGAGGGAGGGAAGCAGAATCTCTGCACATTAAGAGAAGGCCACACAGAGGGCTTTTACAAACAGCACTAACTTTCATCATTCCCACATCCCTGCTGAAAGCCCCTCCTCCACTTTACAGATATTTGAGGTTCAGTCAAAAATTCATATTACACATAGAAAACAAAAACTTACAATAGTTAATCTTTATTGTCAACTTGATTAAATTGAGAAGCACCTAGAATATGAGCTTCCGGATATGTCTGTGAGGTCATTTCCAGTGATGATTGATCATGAGAGCGATGACCTAGTCCATGTTTTAATCCAATAATGCATTCAAAATATGAATAGACTATTGGGAGGTAGTGCAATTGGATGTGTCACTAGGGGTAGGTTTTTGAAGGGTATATCATGCTCTGGCCTCTTCTTGTTACTCTTCGACTTCCTACCTCTCATTAGTTGAGTAGTTCTGCTCTCCCACACCTTTTCACAATGTTGTTTGTCTTGCCATAGCTCAGAAACAATGGAGCCACCTGGCCATGGGCTGAAACCTCTGAAACTGTGAGCCAACATAAATCCTTCCTTCTTTAAGCTATTACCTAAGTTATTTGGTCACAGTAACAAAAAGTCTGACTAGCATAGACTTAAAAATATATACTTTTAAATGTAACTTCTCTAATACTCTTTCTCATCAATATCTACTCTCTCACTTATTTTTCTCCAGTTTTAATGGGTTTAATTTTTCTCTTTTCATTTACGCAAATAAATTGCTTCAGTCATATTCACCTCCATCATCCTTTCCTTTTTTTGTTTTTGCCAATCCTGGGGCTTGAACTCAGGGCCTGAGCAACGTTCCTGGCTTCTCTTTTGCTCAAAGCTAGCAGTCTACCACTTGAGCCACAGTGCCATTTCTAGCCTTTTCTATATATGTGGTGCTGAGGAATGGAACCAGGGCTTCATGGATGTGAGGCAAATACTTTATCACTAGGCCATAGTCCCAGACCACCCTTTTCTTTCTTAATTCCTTAAAAATATATATTTCATATACTATAGGATTCACTTTAAAATATACAGTTTAGTTGCTTTTTAATGTACTGAAAAGAGTGTGTCACCATAATTACTATCTAACAGAACATTTATAACACTCTCAAAAGAGACACATATCCATTAGCGGTCACTGTCAACCCTTTCTTCTTCAGGTTGATGGCAATTACTGATTTACTTTCTGTTTCTATGGAATTGCCAAAATGGACATTTGATACAAATGAAATCCTATAATATGTGGTCTTTTGTGACTAATGTATTCAATTAGCACATTATTCTGAAAGTTTATTACTCATGGCTTCATTCCTTTTTAGTAATCAATGATTACATGTTTGGGTTGTTTCTACCATTTTTTCTTCTGAGTAATACTGCTAAAACATTTTTCTAAATGTTTTGCTAAAACAAATTTTGATAAAACAAATTTCTTTACATATGATTAATTTCTCTTGGTTACCTACATGGGAATGCAGTTGTTCAGTAATATGGTAGCTCTAAGTTTACCTTGTGAAGGAAGTGCATAAAGACCTAGTTTTGATCCATGAGTTCATAACTTTAAGCATTTATCACAGCTCTTCAACCTTCATTGTACATTCTAATTATCCAAGGACTTTAAAAGTATACTAAACCACAGGTGCCCCCTTTGAAGAGATTCTAACTTGTTGGTATAAAGTGGGATTCAACCACAGGTTCAAATTTCTGCAAAGATTATATAGAGAATATAAGTCTAAGAACCATCTCACATTCTGTTTTATGCATTCCAGGTATATGGACCTTTCAATTGAGGTTAGCCTTCCCATTGCTGGCATAAAGAAATAACCAGCTATGGCCTAGTGGTAAAGTGCTCGTCTTGTATACATGAAGCCCTGGGTTTGATTCCTCAGCACCACATATATAGAAAATGGCCAGAAGTGGCGCTATGGCTCAAGTTGGCAGAGTGCTAGCCTTGAGCAAAAAGAAACCAGGGACAGTGCTCAGGCCCTGAGTTCATGGCCCAGGATTGGCCAAAAACAAACAAACAAAAAATAAAATAAAATAAAACTCTGGCTGAGGATATGGCCTAGTGGCAAGAGTGATTGCCTTGTACACATGACACCCTAGGTTCAATTCCCCAGCACCACATATACAGAAAATGGCCAGAAGTGGCGCTGTGGCTCAAGTGGCAGAGTGCTAGCCTTGAGCGAGAAAAGAAGCCAGGGACAGTGCTCAGGCCCTGAGTCCAAGCCCCAGGACTGGCAAAAAATAAAAAATAAATAAAAATAAATAAATAAAAAAGCATTTGGAGGAGCATCCCTGCTCTTGACCATCTGAAATTGTAACAGTGTAAAAGTTCATAGACCTCTAAAAGTGCCTCTGAAGTATAGGTAGGCTACTGTATGGGGCCCATATGCCTCTTGATACTCCTCTATGAAGGTAAGTATTCACTCCTTCTTAACTTACTGTCATGATATTGTTCTAAGTTATTATTAATCTATTTATCTTAAAATAATACTCTGAAGTAGTCATAATCGCTATCTTCATCTTACAGATAAATATTAAAGCCTGGAGAGTCTGAGTACCTGTTCAAGGTCCTCAACAGGTAAGGCTGGAATCCAAACAGAGCTTCTAACTTCAGAGTTCTTGGGTTTTAACTGATATGTGTTGTTCGGCCTGTTGTCATAAATGGCTTGCTATGATTTGAATGTGGATTCAGTTAAGGTCATGTGTTATAGGCTTGGTCTCCTAGATGAAGATGTGGAAGCTGGGGGAACTTATAGGGGGTGTGGCTTCAGTAGAAGACATCAGGTCTTTGGGAGTTTTGTCTTCAAGAGGAAATACTGGTTTCCTAAAGTGCATTATCAGAAGATCCAGTGGTATAAATGCCTAAGCATGATTCCCGAATCTTTCTCTGGCTTCCTACTTGGCAATGTGATCTCTCCCTCTCGAATGTGCTATTGGTATCCATCAGAGCCACTCTGATCCCGGTGCCATGCCGTTGACTCTCTAGAACTGTTAGCTACATAAGCATCTTTTCTTTATGAAGCTAGTCTGCTGCAGATATTTTGTAACAGTAATGCACAATTAATGCACAACTTTAACAAAGTTGAGAAATACTTCATCATATTAATGACTATAATAGTATCCTTAAGCACAATACTCTCTATGACCAAAAATAAAGTAAAATACTCTAAATAAAAATGAACCCAAAAAATTCTGGCCAAAAGCACTAACAAAAGAACTGAAGAACATTTCAGATGCTCTGGTTTTCAACTTTCTAACAGGAACATGAGCCTAGAGCACAAGGTGTGTTTACTCTCTACCCCTCATGAATATATTTAGTGCTTCTTCTTTGAATTGAGGATGGTGATTGTGATAATATATGAAAATATTCCTGCTCTGAGTATGGAAGGTGTTTGGAAGGTAAAAAGCTTGCTAAAAGTTCACTAACACAGGGTGGCCTGGGATGCCATCTCCTTCCACCCACCAAACCATATCAGTTTCGAAACTGTCTCTCTCAGTAGCCTCTGGTTTTATTTAATTTACTGCACTTGGAATTTGATAAGTTCCTGGCTAGCTTTCACATTCTTTAGCATCCTCGTAACTCACATATTATCTTTCAGCCTTCATTTCTTCAAATCTTTTAGTTACTCTTGCTTTAGTGCTTTATCCTTTTAATGCCCCAAAACATACAGTCAAACACAGGGATATATTCTTACTCAAAAATATTATTGTGGTCTAGAAGCTCCTCAATGTCCAGCATTTTGTGAGATCCAGTTTTGCATATTGGCCTCACTAAGGAATCTACATATGAAAGAGAATGTCTCGGTCCTACTTCACAGGTTTTTTGTTAAGGACAGACAACAGATAATTGCAAAATTGTGTAAGCATTGTAATAGAGGTACCAGTGTATGGTGTTGTTTGAAGCAGTTTTCACAGACTAGAAGGACAAGGAAGACTTATTATAGGTGAGGGGGACAGGAGAAGTGAAAAGAATGAACAGCATCGTTTAAGAGGTGGGAGAACATTCTCAAAACATCACTCCAAGACTAGATATGATTTAGGACATATAGAGAAGAGATGAAAAACGGCTACCCTCCATACATAGGCTTGTTACATGCCATTGGTACTTCTTCATGGTTAATAATTTCTATTCTCTCAACTCCTGGGAGACAGGAATTATTTTTACCTCTTTCATAGGTGAGAGAACTGAAGAAAAGTGCCCAATAAGGAATGAAGTCAGGGATTCAAATCCAGGTAGCTTAGAGCTAAATTCCATGGCCAACAAGTGTGGAAAACATGCATCTGATCATGAATGTCTTTGCTAGTTCACTCCATCCATCCATCCATCCATCCATCCATTCAATGCTTATTCACTAAATGTTATTTATGTCAAGCCTGGCCATTGGCTTGAGGACAAAACATACTTGGCTCTTGCATACCACCCTTAAGACACTAGTGTAGGCAAGCCAATGGGCAGGCTGCTATTTCATTAAGATGCAAATGGAATAAAGGGACAGAAGCCATGCCTTCTGGGTGCTCAGAGTTTAACTGAAGAGAATGCTATAAGAACAGAATATACCCCAGAAAATAAACACTTTGAAAATCATAGAAAGAAAACTTAAGGCTCAGCATTGGACCTGATAAAGGTAAATCTCATCATATGTAAGTGGGAAAAGATTGGTTAAAAATAGTGTTATACAAAGAAGAGAAATGAATGTAGTTAAAAGGTAGTTGATGCCTGGTAATTTTCTATAAAGAGTTAAACAGAGTGGCAATCTGGGAAAGCTTGTTGGGCTGGAAAATGGCACCTAAGGTACCAAGCACATCACTTGAGCCCCTATCCAAATCAATCATGACCTCTCAGCACATTTGAGGATGTTGCCAGCACATGCTAACATCTGGAGGCCAGTTTTAAAAAGCTCTCTGGATGACCGAGAAAAGCACTGCCCTAACTGGATTATGAATTCTTTAGTGAACGTACCGAATTCATACACTCTGGCCTCAAATGATAATGACTTCAGCAGACTGGGCACAAAACATATGGTCCCATAAGCTTCCAATCCCCTTCCTTTTCAAAAACTTGTCAGTCGCAGGATAGAGGAAACTACTGGGCCTACAATATGTTCAGAGAGAGAGAGAGAGAGAAAGAGAGAGGAAGGAAGAGAAAGGAAGGAAGGGAGGGAGGGAGGGAGGGAGGGAGGGAGGGAGGAAGGGAGGGCGAGAGGGAGGGAGGGAGGGTGGGAGGGTGGAAGGGAGGAAGGGAGGAAGAGAGAGAAAAAGAAATAAAGGAAGAGAAAAAGAGAGGAAGGAAGAGGAATGAAGGAAGGAAAGAGAGAGAGAGAAAAAAAGAGAAAAAAGGAAGAGAGAAAGAGACAGGAAGAAAGGAAGAAAAAGAGAGAAAGAAAGAAAGAAAGAAAGAAAGAAAGAAAGAAAGAAAGAAAGAAAGAAAGAAAGAAAGAACAAAAGAGAAAAGAAAGATTTCCTAAGGCTCTCTGAACCAAAGCTGGAAAACTATATCCAAAGCAGATTTTTCTGCTTGACCAAAGGTATAATTTTTCCTCCAGGAAGTTAAGGCACCTCATGCTGGTGTAATCGAGTTTCCCTGGGAAGAAGCCGCTGCCCCCTGGGTGGCCACTGCTGCTGCAAAATTAAATGCAGATGTTTGGCGGGTGGCCTCCCTATATATCCCACTCTTTGTGTTTTTCCTCTTAGAAAGAGGAGAGGGGATTCAGGATGTCCGTAATGCTAGGCCTCCATGCTCATAAACAACATATCCAGAACCCAGACACTAACTGGTCATCTAGCCCATCCTTCCACCACCATCATATAATTCATTTCTTTCCTCAGCCATTGTTTTAACCAATAGACACATTAGTCTTATTTGAAGAGTTGTTATAGAAAGAATCATCCATTTGTCAAATGCCGATGTGTGTGTGTGTGTGTGTGTGTGTGTGTGTGTGTGTGTGTGTGTATGTGTGTGTGTGTAGGGGCTACTTCTGAGGCTTGAACTCAGGGCCTGGGCACCATCCCTGAGCGCCCCCCCCACAAAGGCTAGTACTCTACCTAGTACTCTACCTCTTGAGTCTAGCTTTTTAAAAATAGTTTATTGGAGGTAAGAGTCTCATGGATTTTTTTCCTGCCTAGGCATGCTTCAAACTGCCAATCCTCAGATCTCAGCCTTTTGAGTAGCTAGGATGAGAGGAGGGAGCCACTGGTGACTGGCTCTCAAATGCAGGTTTAAAGCTGTGTTCTTATTTTGAAAAAAACCAACCAAATATCAATTAAAACATTTCATAGGAAGGGGCAGATAACTGTTGCTTCTCTGACATGGCACTATTAGATAAAGATGAAAAGATGATAGATGCTGATTTATGAGTTTATTCAATTATTGATAGTCATTTCTGAAAGATGGTGAGCAAAATGTTAAAAGTTAAGATTAAACTTTACAAATATCCAATTATTTATTACATCTTTTTTCATTTCTTTGTTGTAAAAGTGATGCACAGAGGGGTTTCAGTTTCATATGTTAGGCAGTGGGTTAAGTAAAACATAACTAGTCCAATCACACTCCAGCTTCTCTTAATTTCCACTCATTTATAACAATATTTTAAAGAGCCATGTGTATTCCCTGAGAATAACTTCTCTTTTCCAAGCATATTAGGGGACTTTAATTTCATTATCTCATGACAACATCCATTTGCATAAAAGCCCCATAATACACACAGCTAATGTGTGTGTGTCATGGTACTGGGGCTTCAACTCAGGGGCTGGACACTGTCCCTTGGTTTCATGCTCCAGGCTGACAGGCACTCTACCATTTGAGCCACAGCTCCACTTTGAGCTATTTGGTAGTTGATTGGAGATTAGAGTCTCATGGACTTCCCTGGATGGCTTTGAACTGCAGTCCTCTGATCTCAGCCTCTTGTGTAGCTAAGATTGCAGGCATGAGCCACCAGCTCCCAGCTGAATATTCTTTATCGTCCTACACTCTAACTTTCAGAATGTGTTCTAAGTAGTTAAACTTGTGATCAGTTCAAGATGATTTCTTCTACTAGCTCCTTACTATGCTCTTCCATAGTAGGTTTTAAACAGGCAAAGAAAAGAATTAGTGAAAACACTGTCTACAACTTCACTCTACAGCACAATTATTAATCTATTCCCAGTTATTATTTTCAGGCAGTCGTATTTCCTAATATCAACAAACCTGTCTGAATCTGGTATTGTGCCAAAAAACCACATTATAACACACAATTAAAATACTATGTTTCCACCCATTTTACTCAGGGCTAGTAAATAGAGTATCTGTGCACATCATGCTATGTAGCCTTTGAGTACACAAATGTCACTCAGTTATCTTGCATTTCTATAATTGGACTCACCTAATGTGTGGCTTCCCTAAATAATAATTGTAGGCTAGGATGATGGATTGATTTGTGAGTACATTCACTCTCCAGTACTGTGCAAGCAACTTTTGAGTAAATATGGGATGGGGGAGGTATAAGTCAAATCCTTAACATCACCTTCAAAACATGCAGTTATTTCTTCCATCACCCAGTCCTTCTCCAGACATTGCTGCATTTATCTACTACATTTTAGAAAAGTCACTACAAGTGTCATCTTTACTTACTGTCTATCAATTCCCACATCCCAATCTCTTGAATCTTCTCTTTCCAAGTTACTATAGCCACTAATCACCAAAGATGTTCTAACAAGGGTTCATTCTCACTTACACATTACCAAATGCAATCTCAATTCTCAGCCCTCATCATATGTGGCTTGTTAGCAGTTATTATGCAAAGCTCACTGCTGTCCGCTTTCTACACCTGGCTGCCAGGAGGCCACAGTATCCTGCTTTCCTTCTAGCTCTGTCTTTGGCTGCTGTTTATTAGGCTTTTCTCCCCGAATTTCTTTCTCTCTTTTCCTTTCCATACCATACTAGTGAATGTTTTACATACATACATACATACATACATACATATATACGACTTTATATTTAGAATTTCTATTCTATAGATTTCCAGCTTTGACCTCTCCTCTAAACTCCATACTCATATTTAATTTCCTTCTCAATATTTATTGGTGGAGGTCCAATAAACATGTCAAATGCAACATGTCCAAAATAGTGCTTTTGGTTGAGATGGGAGTCCTGCGGGTTTTTGTTTTTTGTAAGATGGGATTTTTATTGATAAGATTTACCTTTACATGATTACAAACACTTTACAAATAAAAAAGTTTTGTAAAAAATCTGAAACATTTTCTGGATTTATCATTGTACAGATGAAACAAAAAAACTCTATAATATATAAATATCCAGGCTGGTCTCAAACTCTGGGCTCAAGTCACTGATCCCCTGCCTCCCGAGTAATTGGAATTATAGACACACACACACCCATGCCTAATTTTGATATTGTTCCCACCTGTCATTTGCTGCCAATCTTACTAGTCTTCTGTACTTCAGAAAATAACAGTTACATTGTAGCTAAGGTGTTGGGGTCAGCTGTGCCTTTAAGAGGCCACAGCTGGCTTTGGCCTGTCCCCTCTTCTTCCGTCTTTAACAGGAAGAGAAGCCCCAGCCTCCAGGGGCGAGCATGTGTGCAATGGCGGGGGGACCCCAGAAACCCAATCCTTGGGGGGCTGGGCCTCCGCCCACAAGGGAAGTCCCCTGAAATCACTTGATGGACAGCCCTCGTGGCCAACCTGTTGTCCCTCTCTTGTGCCCGCCCTTTGGGGTATATCTGTGGCTTCTCATTTGAATAAATCAGATGTCCTTGAGGCAGTCTCCGAGACCCCACGCGCCCGTGTCTTTCCTTGGGCTGGCGACCATGGGGTTTCACAACGACACGCTAACCGAGGCTCACCCGGGACCCCGCTTCTGCGTTTAATCCCTACCGGCCGGAGGGGACATAAGAGAGTGAGTATGGATCCCACACGGAACAGACAGATAAGCCCAGGACCCCTCCCCACGTGGATGGGGAGGGGTAGAGTGAAGCCCGGCACTAAGGAACTTGGAAACATCCTTGATTTCTCCCATATTCACATTCAGTCCATCAGCAAATCTTGTTACTGTTCTCATCCTACCAAGCCATGGCCAAATTACTACAGCTTTTTTCTGGATTGTCACAATGATCACGATTGTCTCTCTGCTTTTGCCAGTTTGTGTTATAGAACACAAAAAATGAACACACACATATGCACCCTAACTTGAACTCCTTAGGACCCTTTGCTTTACATATTTCTATGATCTGTGAGGCTGCATTAGATCATAAAAACTTTCTTAAGACGAAAGCAGTCTGACCTTCCAGGAGAAGTTTAACTCTATTATCAGTTGGTGAGAACATTCTCAACTGAAATAAATATGGAAGAACTGACTTTGATTTATTCATTTTTAAATGTGCTTGTGTGCTTGTTTTCTGGATTTATTTTCTTTGCTTCCAACTCTTAAGGAAAACATCAACATAAATTAAGTTCCTAAGGTCAACTTCAAGGGAATGGAACAAGCTCTTCTTTGTGCAATTTTGATAGTAATCTCTCTCCATCCATTTTAATATATGGACTAACTCCTGATTCCCTGTACAACCTCTATTCCATGTATGTGAACTAGCTCCATGTGTCTAAGTATTTAAAAGGCAGTAAATTAACTCTATTGAACCCACTCACAGATATCAACATAGCAGTACTGAAAACTTAAATCAGAGTTCAATTAACACTCAACTATTTTTCTTGTCAAGTATATAATTAATACCAGGATTATTTTTTTTTTAAATATAGTTTTAAATGTAGTATCACTACCAACTTATTTTGCCATAAGCAATGGTTTTCAACTAGGAGTAATTTTGTTTGATATGGGCCACTGAACAATATGTGGTCACATTTTTGGTTGTCTCAGTGGAGGAAAAGTGTTCTGCTATCTCATAACTAGAGGCCAACACTGATGCTAACCACACTACAGAGTATGAGAGGCCAAAAACACAAAATTAATGACTTGGCTCAAATGTCAAGAACCTTAAGTTTGAGAAGCTCTGCTCTAATATTAAAAATTATCATTATTGAAACTATAATATAAAAGACTTAAAGTTTAGAAATATATTTTTGTTTGTAGAGTTTTGGTGGGTTTTGTAGAAGTCACAGATTCTATGTTTTCAGAAGTGAAAACATTATATACATTAACATGTTATCTTTAATAGAATCCAGAACAGTAAACCGACTTACAGAACTGCTGTGAGATAACTTCAGTAGTAGCTAATATACTCAAATACTGATCTGACACCAAACTGAGTGTCTGGAGATGAACTAAAGTGCATAATGCAAGTATAATTCACATAGTAGGTATGAACAATACATGATTTATTGACTCCAATTCAGAATATGTTTGCAATTATAGTTTTTGGATGGTTTCTTAACGTCTATGTTAACCAAACTGACATAATATTCAACCCCTTTTTAAGTCCAGTAGGGTACTACAATTTCTATAAGAAAAGGTGATATGAGATGACTTGGAATGCTTTACTTCCAAAACACTGGAATCAATCAGAAGGACTGAGAATGAAGCTCAATAAAAAAGCTTGCCTAATATGTTCAAGGCCTTGCATTTGATACACAACAACACAAAAACATATTTCTTTCTTAACTCCCATTACTTTTGTATATATATATATATATATATATATTTATATGTATAGGTATCACCTTGTAACCATTGGAAGTATATTAAATTAGAGATCATTATATATTATAGTCTCTAAGAGGTTAATTAAAACATTAGCTTCACAGAACATGGATTCTTGGAAGACTTTAATGACTATTTAATGTAACCATTCTAATTTTCTTACAAAGGAGGAAAGAGGTTCTCCCAGAGGACAGGAGACTTTTCTAAGGCTACAGAGCAAGTTAGTGGCCAATCCTGGACAAGTGCTCTGCTCTTCTGTTAGACTTGTCTGGGAATTTTCCAAAAGACTAATCTTTCTTTGTTAAACTTGTTTGGACTCAAACATGACAAAACTGCTGAGAAAAGTTGGGTTGGTTAATTTATTGTGAGTCTACAAAGTTGGTATGTGTCCCTGAACAAGTTATTTATTTCCATCCTTTTGTCTGAAATAAAAATTCTTCCACTAAGCTAACAGCACAATGCCCTCTCCTTTAAGGTGAGCTGAAAATTTTTATGCTACAAGCTTTATAGAGTATGTAACATATACTACTTAATTTATAACATGGTGCACTTTATTATTTGCCATAGGACTTTTCAAGAGTCATACCACTTTGGGTACAATTCTCTTTTCTCCTTCTAATATCAAAATTTCACTCTAAAATACAACAAATGAACTATAAGAAGTAACATGTAAGTTACATTAATTTAGGCAAAGTTATTCTCATCATTTATTTGACACAGTTTTCAGTCACAGAACATAATAATATAGAACAAGGTTCATGTATACCATGTTTGAATGAACCTAAAGAATTTTGCTTGGTCTTTATACCAAACAAGAAGGATGACAAGGTTGATAGATGCCGGCCACATATGCCATTTCCTTATTTTGAAACATAATCACATTTAATTTTTTCCTACAAGTATATTTCTGTGTTATAATTTTATTGGGAATAATACAACCATAAAGAATGAAAAGTAGCTATAGAAAAGGGGTTAGAAAATGATAAATGAGGGGCTGGGGATATGGCCTAGTGGCAAGAGTGCCTGCCTCATATACATGAGGCCCTGGGTTCGATTCCCCAGCACCACATATACAGAAAATGGCCAGAAGTGGCGCTGTGGCTCAAGTGGCAGAGTGCTAGCCTTGAGCAAAAAAGAAGCCAGGGACAGTACTCAGGCCCTGAGTCCAAGGCCCAGGACTGGCCAAAAAAAAAGAAAATAATAAATGACATAGCAATATCCAGAACATTGTATTTAAGATACAAAGTTTACGTATTCATCTATTTAATCTAATTAGCCTTTTTCATTAAATAAATTTTAGATATTAATTAAAGTGGCAAAGCAAAGGCTAAAGTTGGAAGTGACTTGGGATTTCATCTTAAAGTTGAGTAGTCAAGCAGAGTTATCTCCCCCCATGCCCCAGTAGAACTAATTATTAGAACACTGGAGTCCAGATCTTCCTTTATTATCTTTGCCTATCTTTTCTTTAGATCTTTTCTTTGTGAGCTAGACACTGAAGTTTTGTAACAGACACTTCAGAAATGCCTGAAGTCAGGCATGTGACTTTATTAGGAGGTTCTAGCTGGAGCTCTTTTGCAATGAAAACCAAATAATTCTGTGTTCAAATGGAAATGGAAATATTTCATCTTGAATTATCTTTACAAGATGATTCCAGCTCTTACATATGAAAATAGCAGTTGAGATTTTTATCTGTGAATTTCTCAGGAGCTCCATTTTCAGTCTATGTGGTCTATTTTAAACACACCATATGGATTATGTACTTTAAGAACTACTCTCAACTTAAAAAAAAAAAACCTGTGCAAATACAAACCACCCAGCTCTAAAGTCCCAGCTGGCACTTCTGTTACCCATAAGTGCTCTTTTCTGTTTATGTTTCTTACACCCACATGTATATATGTTTGCAGTTGGAATCCTTCACCCTTGTCTCTTAAAAATTCCTTAAGCAACAAAGCAGCCAAGAATGGGACTTTGTTCCATATCTTGTAGAATTAAAAAGCCAATTGTAGGGGCAGAAGGCTGTGGGTTCACAATCTTGTCTTCCCCTTTTTGCATCTGAATTTGCTTCTCTTATTTTTATTTCCTCAAGGATCAACTCTCTGCTTTTGTTGCCACACTGTATGATAAACTAGCATTCTCCAAAGATGTGTATGCCTTCATAGCTATCAGTGAAGGGTCCCCTGGAAAGAAGTTTCCATGGCTTAAGTGTGAGGAGGCAAAACTTTTCAAAAACAGCTTGTACCCATGGCCCATGCCTCTATTTCCAGCTACTCAGGAGGCTGAGATCTGAGGATTGAGTTTTGAATGTAGCTTGAGTAGGAAAGCCCAGCAGACTGTTATCTCTAATTAACTACCAAAAAGCCTAAAGCAGAGCTGTGGTTCAAGTGGTACAGTACCAGTGTTGAGTGAGATAACTAAGGGACAGTGAACTATATCTTGAGTTCAAGCCTTAGTACTGGCACAAAACAACAAACAAACAAAACTTATCAAAATATTTTATGGTCAGAGATTTCCATGTCAAAGTGAATATTTAATTGTTTGTCCAACTACTCTGGAAAGCAATTTGGAGAATCCTATGAGCCAGCAATACGATTTTAGTATATGTATACAAATATTACAAATTAGGAGCCAGTAAATCCACTTACACAACCATGTACATTACTGCAATGTTCATTATAGTCAAGATATAGAAATAGTCCAGACGCCCTTCAGTGGACCAATGGATCAAGAAAATGTGGTATATAAACACAATGGAATTGTATTCATCCATTAGAAAGAATATTACATCATTTTCAAAGAAATTGATGGACCTGGAAAATATTATTTTCAGTAAAGTAAGTCAGGCCCAGACAGACAAAAGGAGGCACATTTTCTCTCATATGAGGAAGCTAGATCTAATTTATAAATGTACAAGTAAACACATACCAGGTTTTCTGCAAGTGTATACTAATGTACTAATGAAAGTATGGTGGTATTTGCAGGGGAAAATTTGAACTTTGTATCTCTTTTTAGAAAAATGAGCTCACAGTGTAATAACATGAATACCAAGAAACCAGCAACTGAAAGGTATCGAAGGGGGTAGGTCAAGGGCAAGAGGGTAGATGCATGAAGAGAGGAAGTGGGAGGAGAATGAAGTCATAATTTTCAATGCACATCCTAAGAAAAGTGTGCAGAAGAGTTGAGTTGAGAGGGATAGAAGAGAATGATAAAAGGGGTGACATTGGTCAAGGTTCATTGTATCTGTATATTGCTTTGTTGAATATTAACTCCTTTGTACAACTACTTAAAAATAAAAATATAATAATAAAATATATAGCTGGGATAGTTAATTACATTTCTTTGTGTTGTTTTTGGGGGGAGGGGGTTTCTGTTTTTGTTTTGTTTTTTTGGCCAGTCCTGGGGCTTGGACTCAGGGCCTGAGAACTGTCCCTAGCTTCTTTATTTTGTTTGTTTGTTTGCTCAAGGCTAGCACTCTGCCTCTTGAGCCACAGCACCACTTCTGGCCTTTTCTATATATGTGGTGCTGAGGAATCAAACCCAGGGCTTTATGTATATGAGGCAAGCACTCTTGCCACTAGGCCATATTCCCAGGCCTACATTTCTTTTTAAATATGTTTAATGGTGGAACTATTTCCCTACTAAGTTTCTTATAGGACAAATATGCCACAGGAGTTATTTAGCAAAATATTACTAATGTTAGCAGCTTAAACTATCTTTCTAACATCTCATACCACCTTCTAGTGCTATGGGTCTTGCTTATGCTCAGGCCTCCCAGAAGGCAGAGAGATAATCTATTTTTATATAAGTGGAGTCATTGGCCCATGTCAGGTCCCACCACATAAGTGGTTGCAAATTTCATCCTTTATAGTGACTCCTCTGTGACAATCACATTGACACACATCTAGAAAGGGACAACAATGCTTTCAGAGATGATGGACTATATGAGAAACAATGTAGAAAGTAGATGGAACTGTTAAACATGAAATTTAGGACTTATGAATTACAAATAAAAGCAATTATTTGCTCTTTGTTTCCCATTACATGATTATTATTATCCAGAGGTGGGGGACCATGTTGTTCCCTGATCAATGGGGTCTACACATTTCTGTACTCAGCAAATATTGCAGAATGATTTTGCACTGGTGTTCATGAGATTTGGGAACTCAGTTAGTATTTCATTTTCTGTCTTCCTCCCTACAATTCCAATCACCATTTTCACAAATGATCATGACATTTGTTAGGGATAAGAATGAGAAAGAACTCGACTGTTGTCTTCAAT
This sequence comes from Perognathus longimembris pacificus, assembly GCF_023159225.1. Classification (NCBI taxonomy): domain Eukaryota; kingdom Metazoa; phylum Chordata; class Mammalia; order Rodentia; family Heteromyidae; genus Perognathus; species Perognathus longimembris. The sequence continues at coordinate 108,530,603 of NC_063188.1, read as the reverse complement.
CTGCAAGCTGCCTATATTAGATAAGTGATAAGTTCTTTTATCTTTATGAAATCTAGTAACACAAAGACAACAAAGCATCTTAGCATCCCGCTCCAGAGTTGAAGGCCAGTCACTATTAGGAAAAGTAACTTTAACCACATCTTCTACCTGGAATAACTGCTGAAAAGTACTTGAAAGATGGCAGCCAGTCTCCTGGATGTGTTAAACCTAGCCATACTACTCTCTAAACACTTTTGCAATACACTGAAGAGCATGATTTCTCTTGATGGTTAATTAGATAAGACATTTTCTGGAATCCAATGTCTATTCCCACTTTAAGAAAAACATAAGCATATAGATGCTTATATCTGTGTATGCATTTACATGCACAGATGCATATGCCGTGATAGTAATTCCTTTGTAAAATAATCATGATTTACTACCCCATGGATTACAGGTTTTTAAAAATTAAATTGTAAACAACTGGTAAAGTGAGAATTACAGGAAAAGGTAAAATTGCCTTTATCATTACTAATGTTATCACTCTCATTAAAACGTTATTTGGTCCTTATAAACCTTAAATTGGTGCTGGCAGCATGGTTCAAGTGGCGGAGCATCATCCATGAGCAAGCAAACTGGTTAAACTTGAGGTCTTGAGATGAAGCCCTCAAGAAAACAAACTTAAAATACTTTCTACAGGCTACAATCGAATATACCCTGTTTAAACGTAGCTAATTTATAATACAAAATGTATATTTCTTAATTCGTAAGGGCATGTGAAAAGCAGTGTATTACCCTGAAAAGATTCTGACATTTCCCAATGTTTTTTTTCTTGCAAGTCTTGCCAAGTAGAATCATATGAGAAGTGCCTATGCCATATTGGTCAATGCTTTTCTTCCAGCAAAGGAAGCCTGTTTCCAGCACTTCAACTTGCCAGACTTGTCAAACTCCAAGCCACTGACCATCTTCATTTTCCCTCTCTCCATCCTCCCCAGAAGCTGCTGTTTATAACTTTCTTAGGATATTCATCAAATTCTTGCCTAAATCATAGTTATCCAGATATATATCCTTCACCCTTAAATAATTATTCATTCATTTCACTGCTTCAACCAATCAATTTTCAGAATTGCTGCCATGCCAACCAACACTGTTCTGGACTCTGAAAATAAATGGAGTAGTAAAAAACAAGTTCTGCCTTAAGATGTACAGCAGCAGTCTATCTTTGTTATGCCATCTATAAGGTTGGATGGTGTGGCTGTGTCTGGCCCAGTAAATCTGACAAAAGATTCCAGTTTACAGTGTTGTTTAGCCTATTACCTCTCTAGTGTAGTCTAAGACTACATCAATCAGAAAGAAGACCTGGATTTCAGACTTGATTTAGCCTCTAAAGAGAATCGCATTTCAAGCAGAATATTGCTTCTATTAAGAAAGAGATAGCCCTTACATGAGCCCAGAACTCTATGAACCAATGAAAGAATGAGGTGTTTAAACCTGCCATTTCCTCCTGATGGCTTCTCTTAATTTTGAAGCTCAGAGCACTGACATTAGTGGAGAAGTCTGTCACAGCCTGAGTTCTTTTCCAACAATGACCCAATTATAAGTTTGTCTTAATAGTTCAATTTATGTATAAGCATGAATTAATTTTACAAAGTATATTACTTCACTTAAGATAAGAAGCATGTCTAAAACATGCTTAAAAATTCACAGTAATTTTTGAGTGTTTCATGCTAATTCCAACTGTCATTCATCATTTATACAATAAACTCTTATGAGGCCCATGTAAATCAATATAGTAACATTCAAGCAAAGAAGAAAAGAACTCTGGAAATTACAGACTCCATCATTACTTTATGTCTTGGCCATCCTTTCAAAGTAGGATTTGAGACATCTTGCAAGTCATTGCATAAATTTCAAATAAAAATAGAAAATTGAGACTCTGGAATAAATTCTATAGAATGTATACTAATACATTTGATGGAATTAAACAACAAGTTTAACTCTGAGCTTCCTGTTTGCCAAAGCAGAAAGAATGATGCTTAGTTGCTGAGATCTCATTAGTGAGGTGAACCATACACATGTGCTTTCTCTGGCTATACTTCTCAACTAGAGATTGTATGATAGTTTACTTGTCTTTGCCTCCTAGTTTGTTAAACTAGGTTTCTGTTTTTAAGTGAAGGTCCACATTCCATTAAATGTCACAAAGTTTCCTCTGTAATTGAACACAGTATTGTGTTACTAGCTAATAACAGGCATGGCTGCCTTCCCTCCCGATTCCCTATAATCTCTTATTCACAGAAGACTTGGAGTGACCCTCAAAATCATGTATCAGAGCAGTTTTCAGACACTTGCCCTCCTCCCAAGACTTTCCATCATATTTAGCATAAAGTCTAGACTCCTGTACTCTAGTCCACATAACTCTGTAAGATCTGGCCACAACTTCATCTCCCATTTCCCTGACCTGTATTTAACTGCTTTAAGCACTGTGGTCATTTCTCTGTTTCTGGATGACCAAGCTCATTTCCTCCTCCAGGTCTTAGTTCTTGCTCTCTCCTCTGTCTGGAAAGCCCTGCTCATTTTCATGAGACTGGTCTTTCATTTATTCAGATTTAATGCAAATGCTCAATTACCAAGAAGTGCTTTCCCAAAGTGGTTGTGATGATACATACCTGTTATCCCAATGACAGGGGGAAGCCTAAGAGAGGCAGACTGCAGTTCAGATCCTTCCACAGGGCAAGAAAATACTAATACTAATATGAAAAAGGGCTGGAGGCATGGTTGAGAGATATGTGTTGCCTTGTCTCCCCAGAGCTATGCATGACATACAGTGGCATTGAACAAATTATTAACAAATGCAAAGCCCTAAGTTCAAACTCTAGTCCTCAAAAAAAGGTATTTTCTTGATTACAACAGAACCAGGAAATGCCTCACTTTAATCACATTACTAGATCTTATTTTCATCCCACTTGCATGTGAAGTGATCTTAAGGACTGCCTTTGTTTTCTTTTTCTGTCTTTACATTACCATATAAACCTTCAGAGATGTCTATTTCCTTATCTCCTCAGAGTCATGCATGACATATGGTGGTGTCCAACAAATTAATAAAAGTATTATGCGTAAACCGATTTCATTATACAAAAGGGAAGAGAAATGTAAGTAAATTATAGTTGATTCCCTTACCAAACTATCTGGTTAATGTCCAAATCTGTGTATTCATTTAGTATAGGATTTAACAAACTTCCTGTAAAGGATTAGAGAGTAAATATTTTAGACTTAGAGTACCATATGGTCTCTGTCTCAACTTCTCAACTCCATCATAGCAAAAAGCAGCATGATAGCATGATACTGATACTGTGAAAAAAAGTAGGTGTCTATGTGCTTCAATAAAACTTTTTTTAAGTGGCCACTGGATTTGGCCCTGAGGCCATAATTTGCCAACTGATAATGTAACATGTAGATTACCATTTGTGTCAAGAAAATGATAGCTCTGTTAAGTGAAAGAAACAAATTAACCAAAAAAAAATTGTGTTAAAAAGTCAGGTCCAGTGGAGTGACTTCATTTGGCTAGAAAAAAAATCAACACAAGATAATAATAATAATAATGACAACAAAAGCAAATGGCCTCAATGCCAACAGCCACATCATAGTTCAGACCTTACTCTTTTTTTTCTGGTGCCAGTATTGGGGCTTGAATTTGGGGCTCTTGCTTAGCATTTGAGATCAAGGCTGGTACTTCAGCATTTAGCCTACAACTCCCTTTTTATTTTGCTGGTAGTTGAAGATAAGAGTCTCATAGATTTGTCTGCCCCATCTGGCTTTGAATTGGGATCCTGAGGTCTCAGCCTCTGGAGTAGCTAGGATTACAGGCATGAGCCACCAGTGACTGGTTAGGGCTTACTCTGTGATTTTGAGGAGATGATCCTCTTTCTAGAAGATACTGATGAGATCACAGTTCAAAAATGAAGCCAGGGGTCAGCTACTTCATTAAGGAAAAAATGGAAAAGAATGCCCAACTGGAAAGCATTCATGATTAGTGGCATGCATTCAGTGGCATGCAGTCAGAAATCCCAGGAAGCGAACAGTTGAAGAATGATTAATCTCAGAATATGTAACAGGTAGAAGAAAAGAAGACTATTGAAGACATTTGGAGGTTTTAATGAAAGAAGAACCATCTACTGTTGATTCTGTGTGAAGATTAAAAATAAAATTTGAAATGCACACACTTAATTAAGTCCAATTTCCCTACCAGAGTCTGGAATAAAACTACTAATATCTGATCTTTTAAAGTATGGGCCACTGGTTCCATAAAATGGTCACTATACAGTATTTATATCTATTTAACTCAATAATTTTCAAAATATATTTGGATACTCCATCTCAATTTGATCATTGAGGCAGATGAGAAAAATCTCATTATCTGTATTTTGTAGATGAAGACACAGAAGTTCAAAGACATCAACTGAATAGTAAGTAGAGACAAAAGGCATCAGCTTTGGAGATGAATAGATTTAAGTTAAAATTCTGATTTGGCTATTTACCAGCTTAAGAAAGAATTTACTCTGGTCATCTGCATCTTCATGGCTCAAATAAAGTTATACACAGAGAATTTCTGGCTCTACATGAGCTTTACCAGAAACTTAAAAACAAATAATAGCTGTACATCAGCTGTATCTAAGACCAATTAACACACTTTCTGGGCGTGGAACTGAGATACATTTTTTTCTATTTTTAGTATATATTAGTTGTACAAAGGGTTTTTATGGTGATGATTCTATATATCCATACAATGTACTGAGATCAAATTGACTCCATCATGCCTCCTTATTCTGTCTCTTTTCCTGAAACAATTGCAACTGATTTTGTTATTCTATTTTCATGAAGATATAGTGTGAATCTCAATCATACACATATATACACAACTCTATCTCCTTTTAACCTCCCCTGTCTCTGGTACTCATCCCCAAACAAAAACTCTTTATTCCTGCCATCTATCTTTAAGGACTAGAATTGACTAATTTTTGAATGTTCTAATATACCAACCACTTTGCGAATTCTTGATTTAGTAAAGGCATTGACATACATTTTCTTCCAAGGACTAAATAGTAAAGTATCTTAGGCTTTGCTGGTCACATGGAATATGTCATATTATTTACCAGTATGTTGCCGGGCAAAAGCACCTGGGACAATATATAAGCAAATGGCCATTATTATGTGCCAATAAAGCTTTGCTTACATAAACAAGTTCATAACCCATGGTTTGCCACATTTTGATCTAGTAGAACCTTTATGTGAACAGGGAGGCTTGGAGAAGTTAAAATATTTCCCCAAGGTCTTTTCTGTTCAAGCATGACAAAGCCAGAACTCAGATTTTACTCTTTTGCCTTCTGGCCTATTGTAGTTACATGACTAGTTCTTATACTTGGGGAGAGTCTTGGGACAAACTGTTTCACTTTTCACAAAGTTAAAACATTACTCAAGAATAATATAGCAATCATTTCTTTAGTGGGAATACTGCTCCTCTGGTGTAAGTCAGTTGGGAATGTCTTGTTTTAAAAATTGAGGTTTATTAACATCTTTTTTTTCTGATATTACTTCCTGGCTATATTTCAACTGCACATCTTCTAACATCAGTTTTCAAATTGCTATTTGAAAATACAGAAGTGTACAGAGTAGCTATACTGCTACAGTTGGTAACCTGATGCTTCAAAAGGAAGGCAAACAGTCTGGTATTCTGAAAATTCTAGAGAAGAAATGTCCCTTATTAACAAATTTCTAAAGGCAAATCTCACAGCTGGATAGCAGTATGCCCAGAGATAATATCCATTAATCTTTTGGGAAAGCAATGTCTTTAGAGTTCAGACCACTTCAATGCACACATATTTGCCAGTCTTATACACAATTCTGAGAACTTTGGTTTTAATCTGTCATTTCTAATTATACTCAAATGTTTGCCAGAGCAATCAAACAAATAAAAGAAACTTCATGGCTTCAAAAATAGTATAGTTATAAATTATTTCTCTTAGCTTAGCATTTGTTAATCATTGAATCCCCTTTGTGTCTCTTCTATGTTAAAAAAATTGTACTTGAAGCAAGCATGATGGGACGCATCTGTAAGCCAAGCACTCAGAAAGCCGAGGCAGGAGGATCTTGAGTTCAAGGCCAGCCTGAACGACATAGCAAGACTTTGTCTCAAAAAATATATTTGAATATTCTAACTTTTCAGGAAATTATCATGTACATTTCTTCAGTCTATTCATCTCCTAATCATTAGTTTACTCCGTACATTTATTTCCTTGTGTCAAATAAATTCATTGGATCACTTATTAGAACTTTTCTGAATCATTAACTTCATATTTATTGAGAAGGATTTATACCTAATATTTTCATTTTAAATATATGATACAAAGGCAATGTTAGTTCGAACTAGGTATCTACTAATCTTGGCTGAGTGCATCACAATATCAAAATATTTTTCTTGGAGGTAACTGTGGATATTTCCCTCTGTCTACTCCAAACATTCATTTTCAAATTGTCATCCAAAATTTATATTTGAAAATTTATTTCCAGATAGATAAACAGAAAGTATGTGGAGAATAATTTTTTTCTTTCTATCCCTTATAGTTCACTAAAGTCATGAGGCCTGCTTTCCTTTGGATCAACACATAGTGCATGACTTGATTGTCAGTGGTAATTTGTACTGTGCCCTCTGTGGCACAACATTCTGCCTCTCCCTAGGGAATCCACAGATCTATGATTCCTAGGGAAAAATGGAGAATATGCTCCCAGAGCAACTTACTCCATACAAGGAAGAACAATACAGTGGCTGAGATCATAGCCTATGCTATTATTTAACCTGTTTTGGAAATCTTTCTCTGCTATTTCCTGGATAGTTGTGTGACTGGAAAAATCACATAATCTTTTTTTTTTCAAATTTTTATTATCAAACTGATGTACAGAGAGGTTACAGTTTCATACGTTAGGCATTGGATACATTTCTTGTACTGTTTGTTACCTTGTCCCTCATACCCCCTTCCGTCCTCCCCCTTTCCCTTTACCCCCCCTGAGGTGTTCCGTTCACTTACACCAAACAGTTTTGCAAGTATTGCTTTTGTAGTTGTTTGTCTTTTTTTACCCTGGGTCTCTCAATTTCAAAGAACCAATTGCCCCCTCATCAAGTGGGCTAAAGACTTACAAAGAGACTTCTCTGATGAGGAAATGAGAATGGCCAAGAGACATATGAAAAAGTGCTCTATATCACTGGCCATAAAGGAAATGCAAATCAAAACAACATTGAGATTCCATCTCACCCCAGTAAGAATGTCCTATATCAAGAAAACTAACAATAACAATTGTGGGAGGGGATGTGGCCAAAAGGGAACCCTACTTCATTGTTGGTGGGAATGTAAACTGGTTCAGCCACTCTGGCAAGCAGTATGGAGATTCCTCAGAAGGCTAAATATAGAACTCCCCTATGACCCAGCAGCCCCACTTTTGGGTATCTATCCAAAAGACCACAAACAAAATCACAGTAATGCCAACAGCGCAACAATGTTCATCGCAGCACAATTTATCATAGCGAGAATCTGGAACCAACCCAGATGCCCCTCAGTAGACGAATGGATCAGGAAAATGTGGTACATATACACAATGGAATTTTATGCCTCTATCAGAAAGAATGACATTGCCCCATTTGTAAAATCACATAATCTTTCTGCATCTCAGTTTTCCTTCTCTCTAAAAGAGTAATAGCAATAGCACTCACAAGGTGAAATCAGTTAATACTTGCAATAGAGAGGAGAGAGGAAAGAAGGGAAGTGATTTTTCAGAGCTGGAGATTTTGAAGCCTGTGTAGCTTTAAGTGAAACGGAGATCTGGTTCAAAGCCACCAGAGCAGATAAGTCTAGAAGATAAGAGGCGTTGCTCAAGTAGTATACTGCCAGCCTTGAGTGAAAAAAGCCAACTGAGAGTAGGCCCTTGAGTTCAAAGCCCCTGTATTAGCAGGTGGAGGGGATGATACTAAGACCCACGTAGTTTATGCACAGTGCCAAACTTCCCACACATAGGGCATGAAAACTAGTTCTTAGGATCTAGCCTTATGTAACTACAAGCTGAGGCTAAATCTTGAACTGTAAAGTAGGGCAGCTGTTGAGTCATGCTAGTGACCTGAAAAAATGGCAAGGAAGCATGTAGAAGACGAGTATGTAAGACTAAAAGATGTTTTGGGATAGTTGCAAACCTAAAAGAGAATCAAGAGGTTTGTTTCCCTCCTTTCTGTTATTGTATTTAACCTGAAAACTGGGAAAGCTCCTTGCTTTGGGAGAACAGCATTATCATTCAGATTGTCTTGAGCGTCTGACAATGTTTTATGTGGTCTCCTTACTTCCAAGCTTAAGAAGTTATTCCCCCCATATAATAGCTCCTCATTCCCTTTGGAATGTGTAGCATGATATCCCTCTCTCCCTCCCTCCCTTCTAGCAACCTGTCTTCAATGATAGATGCTATTTCATCCCTTTAGCGATTGGAAAAATGAATTTCTGGAAGCCAGTCTCTTGGCAATTTATGCGTTATTTTTCTCCATTAAAGAGATTATTCACTGAGAATTGCAGCTTTAAAGTGTTTGGTAATGATCTCTAGTTGCTTGTCAAACGGCATTTCAATCTGATCATGAAAACAGAACATTAATATGATTTGCAACCTTTTCACTGGCTTCCTAATTTCCTCTAGCAACAAAGTGATTTTTCCCTCATGACTTAAATCCATTACAGGTACTTACAGCATTTGCAGTACCTCTTTTGGAGGTACATCTTCTAAGTCTGACACAGGAAAAAGTTAAAAATCTTCTAACAGAGTAATCCTTCCAAGCTCACCATCTTTTAACTCTGATTTATTCCAAAGCTGAAAGTATTCATCACTAGTGGAGCTAAAGTAAACTGACTCTTATGACATATAATTAAATTACTGGCAGAAATAAAATCTAAGATTCCTCCAGAGTACTTCATATAAACATCAGCCGAATAATTGAGTTGAGATAAAATATTTTGTTAAGAGGCCAAAAAAAAAAGTCACCTGAAGGAATTTGTTTCTCTAATCTCTGACATTGTTTAATTTTCTCCATGATTATTACAGAAAAAATTGCTTCATGTGAAATCTTGTCTTCTTTTGTCTCTTCTTCACCTCCCTTCTTTATCTATAACTTTATCCAAAACTAGAAATGAAGCACTGAGAATGTTTAAACTTTTAGTTGATAGCCTCTTAATCTGGCTAAAAGGAATCATGCATACAATTACAATACCAAAGTTATAATTCTAGAAGGACACAGTGTTACATTCCTAGTTTGGCCATCTGAATTTCCATCTACTTGATCCAAGAAGAGACTCAATTATCACCACGACAATGTCACCAGAACGTAGAAACTTGGGCAAATAGTAACTTTTGTGCCCTTTTGTGCTCTTTGTTAACCAGTCCTGAAACACACACACACACACACACACACACACACACACACACACACACACACACACACACCCCTCTTCATCATGCTGTACTTTTGCCCATGCCCATTCAGGAACTTGTAACACTTGAGCTTGGGAATTTGTCTTGTCTGTCACTTGAAATTCCAAAGTGATATGGTCATTTCAGAAGCCAGAATTACAGTATCCACATCACATGGAAAATTTCGAAGCCAACATTTTGCAGAGTTAACCACAACATGAACAAGTCAACACAATGATCATTCATGAGTCAATAAACTTTTCCTCTAAGGTTTTGTGGTATCATTTTCATATTTACTTCTAGGTTTAAAAATTCTCTAAACCTACCCTTTTCTGTTGAAAACCAATCTTGAAGTTATCTAGTGGTTTAATAAACTTCCCTTATTTGTCTCACACTGCCTCCAATAATGCCAATATTTTCCAGGCCACTCTTCTTTCTAGATCCAGGGGTAAGGAACTCTACTTGGAATGGGAAATTTGGGGATCCGCCCAAGCTCTGCTATTCTTGGCCATGTGACCTGAAACTATTCCTAGAATCCTTTTCAGCCCAGTGGGCTTATCTGTAAAACAATAATATAAATAACTGCTGTACTAGTGAAAGATTTGAAGGTGGGGTGGTTTATAAAGAAGCTTTTTAAGTGTCAAGAGGCAGTGCATGGGTAGTTTTCATTCCAACACATCTGTGTGATGGGAACATCTGTCAAAAGAATGTACTGGCTTTCTTCTCTAAGGACACTATCTCAGGTATTAGTACTCTATGTCAGAGGTTTACATATATCTTCCCTTCTGGTCTCCAGAATGCTTTCCTTCTTCTAGTTCAGAACTCTGGGGGCCTAGTTCCTAGAAGGTTACTCTACTCCTATAATTTTGGAGTCCCCACAGTTTACTAATGACATATCCCTACAACTTCATATTCTCTAATGTCCTGCCCCTAGCATACCATCATCAACTGATATTCTCCAGGCTCCATCTTCTTTTTCAATCCTCTTTCTAAATGTAGGTAGGTCTCTTCTCAAACTTGCCAGGAGTAGAGGATAAGGTTAAATATGTCAAAAAATGACAGGATATTTTTTCTCTCCATATCAGCTCATTGGCTTCTGCCCCACCATCAACTTGCAATGTTGTTCCTCTTTTTGAAAGTCTTTTGCCATATGTTCACATATATGTCTTTTGTTATTTACTGTTTTTACACTCTGAGAAACTTTCCTAGGACCTTTAAGATACGATGTTTCCACTACATTCCTCCATCATCCTCTAAAATGCTGACAAACATATTGAAGCCCCTTCTGGCACTATTTCATAGATCTTTGACCTTCAGAACACTAAGAACTCATATTTTCAGTACTACACTTCTAAGCATCACAATATGCTTGGACACTTCTTGGTACAATTTGAATCTGTGAGGGCCCTCCAACAGGACACACCCTCCTGGCTGACCTTTCAATGCTTTCAAATCTTGATTGCTGTTACATCTCCTTCCTCATGACATCTGCTTCTTAGGCTCTTCCTTTCTCTCCCAGTGGATCACCAATTATTGTCAGATGAGTATAAACTACCAAAGTGTCCCACATCCTAATCCCTGGAACTATGAGTGTTTATCTTAAATGGTAAAACGAACTTGCAGATGTGATTAAGCTAAGGATTTTGAGATGGCGAGAAGAGCTTGGATGATCCACGGATCCTCATGAGAGGAAGACAGGAGGGTGAAACTCAGGCCAGGTGATAGTGGGATACAAGCAGAGATTGGAGTCTGCAGCTATAAGCAGAGAAGTGTCAGCCATCTTTAGAAGCTGAGAAATGCAAGAAAGATCCCCAGTGGAACTCCTAGGAAAACAAGCCATGCTGATACATTTCAAAAAGAAAATTACTTAGGACCAAGGCCCCTAAAATGTCACCTTGGCCTAGTAGGCCAAAACCAGATGCAAAAGAGGCCTTGTTTTAGAACATCTTTCCTCTGCTCCTCCCTAGCCCTTTCTAATTTCAATAATATTCCCTATGACCTTGGGGAGAGGGCTTGCATTACAGACCTAATTAGGAATTAACCTCCATTCTCAGTGTTGTGTGACCCAACCAATAAAGTTTTACCTTCTAAAATACCTAATTACAATAGGGACAATCGACCAGCACACAGTCCAGGGTATAAGAAGCCTTAGACTCAGAGTCACAAAAGCCAGAAGGGCACAGAGTCACAGAGATGATGAAAGGAGGGGTATAGAGAACACCTGAAGAAGAGAGGATGGATGACATAGAGAGAACAGACAGTGGACAGACAGCTGGGATAGTAGCCTTCAAGCTAGATACTTCTGTTCTGAATAAAGCTCTTCACATTCACTCTCCCTTGTCCTGGACTTCATTCATCAAACTCCTGAAACAAGAATCTGAGGAGGCTCCTCAGCAGAAGCTCAGCGGTGCTGGCAGTGGAATTGCAACACAGGCAGGCATTGTCTGCAACTAAGCTGCACCATGAAGCAGGCGTTGTCTGCTACAGGTCTGCAATCCTGGTGGTATCTGCTGGCTGCTGAGAGAAGAAGGCTGAGTGGGCTCTGCCTACAGAGTACCACAGCAGAAAATTCTGTATCACTTTTATTTGAGCCCACAGAAACACACTGACTTCCAGAATTGCAATAACATAAAACCAGTCCTCCTTTAAGCCTACTAGTATGTGGTGATTTGTTACAGCAGCCATAGGACACTGATCAACCAAATGTAACTTGAATGGTTTCTCAACTCATTTCTGAAACCGCTAATAGTAAATAATTTCTGTTTATCTAAGAGTTCCACTCATTCAAGAGCTTCCTAGATTTTACTTTGAAAATCTTCAACTGATTCTGACTCACTTCTTTCCTGACAATTATGAACTTTTCTCACTTCAGCTCATGAGTTTTTGAATTATGATAATTAGGATTCTTTATAAATTGATGGAGTTATGAATTGTTGTTTATGATTCCCTACTCTACCTTCACTTGTGTGAGTATTGGCTAAACCCACCTCTTCTAAGAAGGCTAACATGATCTGGGAGTGGAAAATTTCTGGCCTGTGGGCTTTAAATCACTTGATACGTGATGGACAGACACATATCCTACTTACTTGTATGCTTATTATTTGCTGCTCATGGCCTTCTATCTATGTTAATGACTTTGTGTGGTACATTAATAAAGTTTTAAGTATCCAGGTGGATGTGGAAAGGAGTGGATGAGGATGGAAGGGAAAAACTGGGAGAGAACTACAGAAGGGGAGACCTGGTTCAAAAAGAATTGTACTCGTTACTCATAACCTGATTCATGTAACTGTAATGATTCTGTATCTCAACTCTTAAATAACACCTTAAAAAAATCAAAGTGGTCCTTGGCAGAAAAACGGTTCTCCAATGCTGACTGCCTTTCAACTCTTTTCTTATCCTTTATTTCACTTTACTTCTCTTTACTGCTTGTTGCTCAAAATCAAGGTTCATTCTCCTTCCAGAACTGTGTATGAACTCTTCATATACATTGCATCCTATGACACTTGACATCCTCCCGGACTTCACTCCACCTATAAGTTTTCATTATCAGAACAAATAGAAGTGGTGATTGCTGGACGCTGGTGGCTCACACCTGTAATCCTAGCTACTCAGGAGGCTGAGATCTGAGGATCACATTTCCAAGCCAGCCCAGACTGGAAAGTCCATGGGAGTCTTATCTCCAGGTCACCACCAGAAAACCAAAAGTGGAGCTGTGCCTCAAAGTGGTAGAGTCCTAGCTTTGGGCAAAAGAGCTCAGGTACAGTGCCCAAGCCCTGAGTACCAGCTCCAGAACCACCACCACCAACAACAAAAACCACAGTAAGTAGTGATCACCTCCATTCTTGGCTGCTGAGAAGCACCACTGCCATTCATGATAAATCATTCTCCAGAATGAGATCCATAGCTTATTTACACCCTGTGACATTTCCTTGTCCCAAATATCAAGTCGTTCTAAAGTTGAAGCAAAACTCAAGTTATTCTGTCTTTTAGAGGCACATAGGCACAACTATAGACACAATGACATTAACAGGAATTCTTTAGGATCATGTAGATTGTAAATATTTTATAGCATTTTCAGTTTAAACATAATCTTTTGTTTTAAAAAATTAGAGTTTATCTTCCCGAGAGAGAGATAGCACTGTATCATTAAGTGTTGACGAATTATCCCCGAAACAGCTCATTGAAATGGAAATTTTCCATGAGCTGCACCATTGGTCATAGAACTCTCACCTCCAATAGCTGGATGTGCCTTCATTTCAGAGCCCTCCCATGTCTATCACCATAAATTGGCTATAAAAATAGTATTTTAATCTATGTATAACCTTTCCATTGTGAAAAGAGAATTATGGGCCTTCCATTACTATCACTTTAGTATGAATATATTTAAAGCATGTATGAGTTCAGTGTCAGTAATAGAAGGCCCATAATATGTAATATTACATATACATATATATAACCTCACATTATACTTCCAACAATTGTTGCTGGCAATTGAAATTTCTAGATGAAGAGAAAGAGGCATAAAGGGAAAATCATTTTACATATATATGCATTTATACATATATATTATGTATGTAGAACCAATCTGTAGATGGTAAATATATCAACATACCTGAGAAAAAATACTGCTTATCTTAAAATGTCTAACATTATTCTAGTCAAATAACATATCAAGCACTTGTACAAATATAATCCTCATGGAAAGATATAGATTTATTCATAAAATTGCTTTCTTTTTACTTAAATTAATTGCATATGTATGTAAAGTTGACAAATCCATATTTTAAAATTGTATTAAAGGTACTCATCTCAAAATTCATATTTTCAATCTGCAAGTTATATATATATATGTATGTGAAACATGAGTCATTTCAATGATAGTACCAGAATACATTTAAAATGCCAATTATAAAAATAATCTTAGAGGGCTGGGGATATAGCCTATTGGCAAGAGTGCCTGCCTCGGATACACGAGGCCCTAGGTTCGATTCCCCAGCACCACATATACAGAAAACGGCCAGAAGTGGCGCTGTGGCTCAAGTGGCGGAGTGCTAGCCTTGAGCAAAAAGAAGCCAGGGACAGTGCTCAGGCCCTGAGTCCAAGGCCCAGGACTGGCCAAAAAAAAAAAAAATAATAATAATCTTAGAGAAATTATAGAGTTTTGAAAGAGAAGAAACAATGGACTAGTGAAAAGAAAGTATGTGATTGAGCCATGACAATGTAGATTTGAATCTTTACCACTTACTACATATTACCAACTAAATCCAAATACTAAAATTTGTATATAATAATATTGTAATTCTCGTCTTCTCAGAATACTTTGGGGGCTTAAATGAGTCACAGATTCTTCAAAAATTCATTTACCTTTTCACTTCTGTTCATGGACTGTGTCTAAATTCTTTCTCCCCCAAGAGTGCCAAAAACAATACTTCAAAGTAAGCATTCAATAAATGCTTGCTAAGTAAATCAATGTCTTAAAAAATCATTTGGCAACATACACTATCCATTTTCCTACACACTGAGAAGAAATTCCCCCAAATCAATCAACTTAGTCACTTTGCTTCACCTAAAATTTACACTCTAGTTTCTTTCACAGAACCTTACATTTGGGGTCTCTAAGAGGTTCTTTTAAATTATTTGTTGTCTATGGGGGCCTGGCACATATGAAGCTAAAAAGAAAGTCACCCAAATTTAAGCAAAAAAACCCCAAACTGCATCATGTTAGCCTTCCTATTGTTGCAGAAAGTTTCATACATTTGACCTTTCACAAACATGCTATTCCTCCCAAGAGCTATTCATAATTCACTCCAGCATGGCTATCCTGACATCAGAACCAGCTCATGGGAAGAGGCAGCAGAGAAGTGTAATGAGGCAACCTTCTCCTTCCCACCCCCTTTCCCTGTTGCTACTTATTCCTCTGTTAGCCCCAGACCTTTAGTGCCCTCATGAGGGAGCAAGTAAAGGGGATCAGTACACTCTCATGGACTAAATGACAACCATGTATAGGAGCTTCACAAACAGTATCAACTTTCATCCTTCCAACTTGTCTTTTGGGACTTTATTTTCCATTTTTACAGAAGAAAAACACTTGGATTTCAATCAGAATCAATAATTCATATGTCCACATCATACAAACAATAAGGATTAGACAGTCTTTTTGAAAAGACATGATTTATATACCATAAAAGTACAATTTTCAGTGGTTTCAGTATGTCCACAATACTGCACAACTATCTCTAGTACACAATTTGAGAGCATTTCCTCCCTCTAAAAAGGAACTCCATAGTCATTAGCAGTCCCACTACTGCCATCTGTAAACAACCACTAATCTCCTTTCTGTCTATATGGATATCTTCAGTACTTTTCATAAGAATATATTCATATAACATACATTCCTTTGGGACTGGCTTCATGCATGTATTATAACATTTTCAAAGGTTACTCATATTATGACATCTATCAGTACTTGGCTCTTTTTTATGGCTGAATGATATTCTATTGTCCAAAAAATATTTTAAAGCATTATAGTATTTGAGAAGGAATGTTTGTGGTCATGAAGTTCAAATATCATGTTGCAGCTGACTATAAAAAGGAAAACAGCAGTTTCTAACTGTAAGATTTGGAAAAAGCAGTCTTACAAACAGACTTGTGCTGGTGAGGCTATAGACACCACCATTTGAAAGAAAGAAAGAAAAAAGAAAAAAGAAACCAGAGATAAAGTGAGCATGTATTCTCTTTTATGTGAAAGACAGATCTAAAATATATGCATATATAAAAACACATTCAAAGGCCATACACACATATATCCAATCAAACTGACTTAAGTGTGGTATGTGTGATAAGGTCTGCTTCCTGATTCATAGAGAGCATCTTCTAACTGTATCCTCACAAGTTTGAAGGGGCAGGGAGCCTCTTTTATGAGGGCACTAATCCCATTTATGAGGGTTCCACTTTTATGGTCTAATAATATCCAAAGGCTCCATCCATCTCCCAATATCAGCTTGGGAGTTAGGATTAAGCACAGGAAGATTGAAGGTATGCAAACTTTCAGTCCATATCTTTGGAGGAAAGGAAAGTTAAGATTATGAGTGGAGGAAAAACTCATCCCACCCTTATAGAAAAGGATTGTGGAGAAAACAAAAGGAAAATGCGGGCAGCTGCTGGGAGCCAAGTGGTCTGACTGACATCCAGCAAGAAAACAGGAACCTCAGGCTTGTAGCCTTCTGGAACTGAGTTGGCCAACAATATGAATTAACTTAGAAGTGGATTTCCCCCAGAACCTCCACAGCTGGTTGATCCCTTGATTTCAGCCATGTGAGCTCTTGAGCAGAGAAGCCAGCCAAGCTGACTAGGACTTATTTCCTACAGAGGTGTGAAATTCTGGGTCATTTTGTCCAGTGATTATGGGTATATACTAAATAGGAAACCAATACATATATGATCATATTGTTTCTTATTATATGGATTTAAAGCTAGCAAAAATTGAATTCAACTTTACTAAGATCATTGAAGATAAGATTTTTCAGTAGTATAACTAGCCAAAATTTCATGGCAGTTTTGTTTTGTGCTGAAACAATAGCTTCTTATTCTTCAAAAATTAAATTAATTATACAAACACAGTAAATAACTTACGCTTAAATAATTTAAATGTGAAAATTGTGATTTTGACAAAACTTCCCTGGAGTTACAAGATATCTATTAAAACATGCAACTTGAATGCAAGTTTGTTTTCCCAATGTTTACTGTCTCCTAAACCTAGAGTCTTCTCTAAATACTAAATTACTGGGATGTAAACATTATTTCTTTAACTCTTATGAAGATAGTTAAAACTGATTAAAAACTGGAACGGACACTAAATAGGCAGAGACTTGGCTTAAAAGAGAATGTTTGCCTTGTATAATTGAAATGTGTAAAGATGAACCCTGCACTTTGTCAAACTTTTAACCACAGTGATCTTCCAGTTGGTATTAGGCATGTTTCTGAGCTTTGCTAATAAGATTTATTGTTCCTACATGAAAAATAGCCAAATAAATTATCTTGAATATAGAATTCAGATGAAAGGTCAGGCTCCAGGCTTCCCTGCAGGCCTCAGGCTCCAGGCCCCTTCACAGGCCTTAGGCTCCTAGCTCTTCCACAAGCCTCAGGCTCCAGACTCCTCTGCAGACCTCAGGCGCTCCTCAGCTCAGCTCCGCTGTCTGTCTGCTTTTCTCTGCTTCTCCTCACCAGCAGGCACCCCCGCTTCCCTCTCCTCCTCGCTCTCTTTTTTTTCCCTTGTAGACGGGCTGCATATATGTACACTCAGGGCCTCTGAACCCCGCCCCCCCCCAATCGCTGGAACAGTTGGAAGTGCCACCATGGTGGAGAGGGGCCGGACTTCCTAGGCTGCTCTTCCCTCTAGTCACCGGGCTCACTTAGAAGCGCCACCCTGGCGGTGTGGGGCGGGACTTCCTAGGCTGCTCTTCCCTCTAGTCACTGGACCCAATTAGAAGTTCCACCTTCCCACCTCAGTGGTGTGGGGTGGGACTTCCTAGCTTGCCCCTCCCTCTAGTCACCGGACCCACTTAGAAGTGCCACCCGGCAACTGCATTGGCCTGGAGAGGGATTCCCTAGCCTGCCCCTCCTTGTGGTCACCCGACGCATTTAGAAGTGCCACCATGCCACCATGGCGGCGTGGGGCAGGACTTCCTAGGTTGCCCCTCTCTTAATTCTGATGCAGCCTAATGCTAAGCCCCTCCTAAGGTCTGGGACAGTGACATGACAAGAGTTGGGATTTCTCTGCTCCCCGGGTCATTACACTGGTGAGGACATAGGAATCCATAAGGATGCACATGGGGGTCTACAAAGACACAGACAGGGGGTCCACAAGGACATGGAGTCAAACTCTCGATTCAGGCATCCCTGCAATGAGGACTGGCCAAAATGGCATAAGGAGTCTCTCTGCCGTGGTCAGACAAACAGAGGACATGTAGACAGAGTCACTCACCAGATGTAGACAGGAGATGGTGTGGTGGATGAGCAGCCAGCATGGTAAAGGTGAGAAGTCGGCTTTCGGCAGTCTGGTTAGAGGAGAGGCAGTCAAGGAGGTGGATTAACCCTCAGAAGAGAAGAGGGAGGAGGGGGTTCAGCGACTCCTGACTCTGCCCCTCCTGAGTCATGGCACGGGAAAGGAAAGGAAAGCCGCCACAATTGTTCAGGAAGAAAGGAGTTTATTGGGGGGAAAGCCAACTCGCAGAAGATGGAAGCATGGGGAGACAGAGGGAAAAGAGAAGGGAAAAAGAGAGAAAATGAAGAAAAGAGCGGGACCATGTTGAGCAGGATTATATAGGGAAAGGCGAGAGGTATGGCCAGGTGAATTGGATGTGACCTCAGAGAAGGAGGGGTAGCTGCCTTCAGGTGTGCCAGTCAGTTTCCTAGGTAACTCACATACTAGGCGCAGACTTAAACAGGTGGGGGGCATCTGCATGGAGCCTTCCCCCGAGGTGGACCTTACAAAATGAAGGACAGCATGCAAGTCCCTTGGCACAAGAAACAAAATGAAAAGGAAAGACAAGAAAACACAATGAAAGAAAAATTAAGTTGGGTGCTTGTTGGCTCATGCCTGTAATTCTAGCTACCTTGGAAGGCTGAGATGAGGATATAGGGTTGAAGACAGCCTGGGCAGACAAATCCAAGAGATTCTTATCCCCAACTAACCAGCAAGAATCCATAACTGAAGGTGTGGTTCAAGTGAAAGAGAACAAGGCTTGAGTGAAAAAGCAATGCAAGATTGAAGCCCTCAGTTCAAGTCTCTGTAGCAATGCACCCCCACACACACCCATACCCTCAACACACACAGAAGAAAGGGAGAAAGAGAGGGAGGGAAGAAGGAAGGGAGCCAAGGAGGAAAGGGAGAGAAAAAAGAGAAGAAAAAACAAGTGATAAGAAAAATTGTAATGTAAGTATGGGAGACAGTTGTAAGGAAGAACTGGTCATGCACTGCTATGGGGCAAGAGTGTTAAGAGCTAAGGAAAGGCAATGCTTTCGCAATGGAGTATGAGTGGTAATTTCTGAGATATAAGGTTTACGTGGAACAGATGAATTTTAGGGAAGATTTCAAGATTTCAAGGAGTTCGATGTTGGTTTTCACTTGTTTCTATGTGTTTAATTTCTTGTTATCTTGGGGTTTTTTTGTTTAAGACAAGAGAAATAGATAATATAATTATGATGATAAAATGACACAAAGTAGGCTCAGAAATATCATTGTGTTAAAAATTCTTTGAAATAGTGGCAATTTAATTAATCAAGTTTAATTATACTTGCAATTAATCACATTTAGATAAGCTTTAGTCATGTATTATTTTTGTGTTAGTGTTTTGTCTCTGTGACAAGGTCCCTAAGAAGCTCAACCTAAAGGAGGAAAATTTTATTTTGGTTTATAGTTTCAGAAGTTTAGTCATTTGGCTCTGTTGTTTCTTGGACATAGTGGGGCAAATCACCATACAGAGTCCTTGATTGAGCAAGCTTGCTTACCTCATCTCAATCAGAAGGAGAGAGAGAGAGATAGAGATAAATAGGAGAGAGAGAAATGGAGATGGAGATATAGAGAGACAGACACAGACATAGAGAAAATAAAGGCATGTCCCCAAGGATCTATTCTCTCCAACTAGCAACTAGGTCTTAATACCCTATCAAATTCTTTTCTTTCTTTTTTTTTTGACAGTCCTGGGGCTTGGACTTAGGGCCTGAGCACAGTCCCTGGCTTCTTTTTGCTAAAGGCTAGCACTCTACCACTTGAGACACAGCACCACTTCTGGCCTTTTCTATATATGTGGTGATGAGGAATCAAACCCAAGACTTCATGTATACAAGGCAAGCACTCTACCACTAGGCCATATTCCCAGCCCTCAAATTCTTGTAAATATGGAATAATAAAGCTTTTGAGCTTGATTTGAGAATAAGAGAAGGAGAATGAGGGAGGGTGATAGAGAAGGTAAGTCTGATCAAGGTTTTACACACACACACACACACACACACACACACACAGAACCAATTGACGTTTTAGTTTTCTTTTGAGCTGTGTTTTCTAAATGATGGAGATAAAATCCAATTTCCCCACCTTGAAGCCTAAATAGACTTGAAATTACAATTATTTTTGAGGAAACCATACAAAAGAAGCCATTTGACTGCTTCCCTGTACTGGAATGTGAATTTTCATGCTGAACCTGAAAAGCCATTCCTTCACATAGAACCAGAGCCTGATCCCGGGGCCCTGAGGGACATGATCTGTGGCTCCTTGGAATGGGTGTGAGAGCTTAGAAAGTCACTGTAGGGCAGCAGGCATCATTCTCCCAACCGAAAACTTCTCCCTCTGGGTAAACAAAAATTCAGGAAACAATGATTCAGTGTCAGATTTCTGGAAAGGAGTCTACTTATCTAGTTTTTACAAAGAGAAAACTTTTGCCCTAGCTCTTGGGAGAATTTAGTTCTAGTATTTCCTTAGTTTTGAGTTGAGCAATGTAGCTGAATAATAACTAACATGTAACACAATCCACTCATTCTCTTTGAAGTCTCTAACATGCCAGCTTGAAGTAGGATTGAAGCCCATTGTCATATGAATTTCAGCCCCCATGGCTTGATTAACTTTGCCTGAATTACAGTATTCTATCCTAAATAGGTCCATGTGAAGGGATCTGGAAAGAACGGTATATTCTATGCAATTGCTGGAAAATAAAACAAGATATCAAGTCATGAGGCCTGCAGCACTTTCTCTGTGGGGAGAGGATATTCTATTATTCTTGGTGATAAAAGTAGATACAGCCTAGAAAAATAGGTACATAAACACTTCTACATCCAATTCACCAGCACTTGAGCTGGTTGCTTCCAGAACGCCATGCTTGCTCACTGGTTCTGCAAGTCTAGAGCCCTAAGGCTGTGCCCCCTCCCCTTCACCAGCCCTTCCTTCATTATTTGGCACACAGTTCTCTGTCTAACCCTTCCTCATCCAGCAGTTTGTCCAACACTTCAGAAAGACACCACAGGATCTTGGCATTTAACTTGTGAAAAGGAACCAGGTCTAACTGTATCAATGATCCTCTTGAATGCTCATACAAAGAAATAATAGCTTAGTGTGCAAAACCCTATTGCTTTCATAAATACTGCCATAACACTCATTCCATCAATAAAGAGCAAGAGAATGGAGTTTCGACTTAATCCATTTTAATCTCAGGTATTTCCTAATATAAAAGACTGTGGGCCTTTTCACATTCTTTAGAAGGATTAGTGAAGGCCAAAATGAATAACAAATTGACATTTCTGAAGTTCTGGAAGAGCCAAAAACAATATAAAAGGAAGGCAGACAGATCAAATTTCTGAACAGAATTATTTTTCTAAGCAGAGTTTAAAAGTTAACATTAGGAACAAATGTTAAACAGTTCTGCATGGTTATTTTTCTTCACCTGAAACACATTTTGCCAAACAGTTAAACTGACAATTTAGAGAGATACATCTTTTTTTTTCCAAATTTTTATTATCAAACTGATGTACAGAGAGGTTACAGTTTCATATGTTAGGCATTGAATACATTTCTTGTACTGTTTGTTACATCGTCCCTCATTCCCCCCTCCCTCCTCCCCCTTTCCCTTTCCCCCCATGAGGTGTTCAGTTCACTTACACCAAACAGTTTTGCAAGTATTGCTTTTGTAGTTGCTTGTCTTTTTTTACCCTGTGTCTCTCAAATTTGGTATTCCCTTTCAATTTCCTAGTTCTAATACCAGTATAGACGGTTTCCAATATACTCAGATAAGATTACAGAGATAGCGTAGATACAACCACAGGAAGGTGATACAAGAACATCATCAATAGTTACAACTGTGATATAGCAATCGTTTCCATAACATGGAATTCATTTCACTTAGCATCATCTTATGTGTTCATAAGGGTATAGCTATTGGGCTCCTGTGATCCTCTGCTGTGACTTGCCTATACCTGTGCTAATTATTCCCTATAAGGGAGACCATAGAGTCCATGTTTCTTTGGGTCTGGCTCACTTCACTTAGTATAATTTTTTTCCAAGTCCTTCCATTTCCTTACAAATGGGGCAATGTCATTCTTTCTGATAGAGGCATAAAATTCCATTGTGTATATGTACCACATTTTCCTGATCCATTCGTCTACTGAGGGGCATCTGGGTTGGTTCCAGATTCTAGCTATGACAAATTGCGCTGCGATGAACATTGTTGTGCTGGTGGCTTTACTGTGATTTTGTTTGTGGTTTTTTGGATAGATACCCAAAAGTGGGGTTGCTGGGTCATAGGGGAGTTCTATATTTAGCCTTCTGAGGAATCTCCATACTGCTTGCCAGAGTGGCTGAACCAGTTTACATTCCCACCAACAATGAAGTAGGGTTCCCTTTTGGCCACATCCCCTCCAACAATTGTTTTGTTAGTTTTCTTGATATAGGACATTCTTACTGGGGTGAGATGGAATCTCAATGTTGTTTTGATTTGCATTTCTTTGATGGCCAGTGATGCAGAGCACTTTTTCATATGTCTCTTGGCCATCCTCATTTCCTCATCAGAGAAGTCTCTTTGTAAGTCTTTAGCCCACTTGATGATGGGGCTATTGGTTCTTTGCGGTTTTGTTTTGGAGGAAGGTAATGTTTTTAGTCCTGCATATATTTTAGATATGAGGCCTTCGTCCATTGAATGGCCCGTAAAGATCTTCTCCCAGTCTGTGGGCTTTCTGTTTATCTTGTGAGCTATGTCCTTTGCCATGCAGAAGCTCTGCAGTTTGATGCAGTCCCATTTGTCCAACCTTTCTTTGATTTGCAGCCTTTCTGGGTCTTTGTTAAGGAAGTTCCATCCTGCACCTAGGAACCCAAGTGTTTCTCCTACTCCTTCCTTTAGTGTTTTCAGGGTGTCTGTTTTGATTTTGAGGTCTTTAATCCATTTGGAATTGATTTTGGTGCAGGGTGATATATAAGGATCTAGTTTTAGTTTGTTGCATGTGTTGAACCAGTTTTGCCAGCACCATTTGTTAAAGAGGTTATCTTTCTTCCAAACTATTGTTTTAGCTCCTTTATCAAAGATTAAGTAGGCATAGTTCTGTGGGTTCATTTCTGGGTCTTCAATTCTGTTCCATTGGTCTTCAGGCCTGTTCCAGTGCCAATACCAAGCTGTTTTTATTACTATAGCTTTATAATACAGCTTGAAGTTGGGTATTGTAATTCCTCCAGCACTGTTCTTTCTGCTTAGGAGTGTTTTTGCTATTCTAGGTCTTTTATTGTTCCATATGAATTTCTGGATTGATTCCTCCATTTCATTAAAAAATGGTGTTGGGATATTAATGGGTATTGCATTGAATTTGTAGATCACCTTTGGCAATATTGCCATTTTGATTATATTAATCCTCCCAATCCAGGAGCATGGGAGGTTTTTCCATTTCCTTAGTTCTGACTTAATTTTGTTTTTCAAGCTTTTAAAGTTCTCATCAAAGAGATCTTTCACTTCTTTGGTAAAGGTTATTCCTAGGTATTTTATGTTTTTTGGGGCTATTGCAAAAGGAGTTGCTTTCCTGATTTCAGGCACAGTCTTCAGGTCGTCAACATAGAGAAAGGCCATTGATATTTGAGGGTTTATTTTATATCCTGCAACTTTGCCAAAGTTTTGGATTAGCTCTAGTAGCTTGGGGGTAGAGTCTATGGGGTTCTTTAGGAATAGGATCATATCATCTGCGAAGAGAGAAACTTTAACTTCATCTTTTCCTATTTGGATCCCCTTTATATTTTCTTCTTGCCTAATTGCTCTGGTTAGGAATTCTAGTACTATGTTGAAGAGCAGGGGAGAGAGTGGACATCCCTGCCTTGTTCCTGATTTTAAAGGGAATGGCTTTAGTTTTTCACCATTTAGAGTTATGCTTGCTGTTGGTTTGTTATAAACTGCCTTGACTATATTCAGGAATGTTCCCTGGAATCCCAGTTTTTCCAGGGCTTTTAGCATAAATGGGTGCTGGATTTTATCGAACACTTTTTCCGCATCCAGAGATAAAACCATGTGGTTCTTTACTTTGCTCCAGTTGATGTGGTGGATTACATTAATTGACTTCTGTATATTGAACCAACTTTGCATCCCTGGGATGAATCCACTTTGATCGTGATGTATGATTTTTTTGATGACCTGTTGAAGTCGATTGGCCAGAATTTTGTTGAGAATTTTTGCGTCTATGTTCATCAGGGAAATCGGTCTATAGTCCTCTTTCCGTGATGAGTCCCTGGCTGGTTTTGGGATGAGGGATACACTGGCTTCATAGAATGTGTCTGGTAGTGAACGTTCTCTTTCAATTTCATTGAAGAGTTTGAGAAATATTGGTGTGAGTTCTGTTTTGAAGGCCTTGTATAATTCTGCAGTGAATCCGTCTGGACCTGGGCTTTTCTTGGATGGAAGATCATTTATTGCCATTTCTATTTCAATACTGGATATGGGTCTGTTTAGAAGGTTTAAATCTTCATGGTTGAGTTTGGGGATATGAATTTTTTCTAGGAAATCATCCATTTCTTCCACGTTCTTGAATTTGTTGGCATAAAGGTTTGCAAAATAGTCCCTTATTATTTTCTGAATTTCAGTTATTTCTGTGGTGATGTTACCTGTTTCATCTCTTATCTTGTTTATTTGAGTGTGCTGCCTTCATTTTTTGGTCAGGTTTGCCAGGGGTCTGTCTATCTTGTTGATTTTTTCAAAGAACCAACTCTTTGTTTTGGTGATTCTTTCGATGGTTTTTTTTTTGTCTCTAATTGATTTAATTCTGATTTGATTTTAATTATTTGCTTCCGTCTATTGACTTGGGGTTTGGTTTGTTGTTCTCTTTCAAGGAAATTAAGGTGCTTCCTTAAATTATTGAGTTGCTGTTTCTCCAGTTTGTTGGTGTATGCACTCAGAGATATAAATTTTCCTCTGAGTACTGCCTTTGCTGTGTCCCAAAGGAGCTGGTACTTTGTGTCCTCATCTTGGTTGAATTCCATAAACATTTGAATTTCCGTTTTAATTTCTTTAATAACCCACTGATGTTTCAGCAGTGTGTTGTTTAGTCTCCATGAATTGTAGGATTTTCTGTGGTGGCTGTTTGAGTTGAGCTCTAATTTTATTCCATTGTGGTCTGAGAGAATGCAGGGAATGGTTTTGATACTTCTGAATTTGTACAGCTTTTCTTTGTGCCCTAAGATGTGATCTATTTTGGAGAATGTTCCATGTGCTGCTGAAAAGAATGTGTATTCTGTTGTTGCTGGGTGGAGTATTCTGTAGATGTCGGTTAAGTCTAGTTGGTCTATGCAATGATTTAGTTCTGTGATTTCTTTGTTCAGTTTTTGGCATGTTGATCTGTCCAGAGGTGACAGTGGAGTGTTAAAGTCCCCAACTATCAATGTGTTTGGGTCTATGAGTGTTTTTAGAGTCAGTAGTGTTTGTTTGATGAAGTTGGGTGCTCCTGCATTTGGTGTGTAGATATTTAGAATTGTTATATCTTCCTGTAGGAGAGATCCCTTTACTAGTATGTAGTAACCTTCTTTGTCTCTTCTTACCTTTTTTAATTTGAAGTCAATTTTGTCTGATACTAGGATTGCAACTCCAGCCTGCTTATGGGGGTCATTTGCTTGATAGATTTGATTCCAGCCTTTCACTTTTAGAAGATGTTTACTTTTGCTGGATAGATGTGTCTCTTGGAGGCAGCAGAAAGATGGATCTTGATTTTTGATCCAACTTATGAGCCTATGTCGTTTGATTGGAGAAGTAAGTCCATTAATGTTGAGAGTTAGGATTGAGAGATGATCGTTTGTTCCTTTCATTATCACTATCTTATTAAAAGCTGTGTCTTCCCATTTTTTGGTCTGATGTTTACTATTTAGGGTTAATTTCTCTGTCTGTATTGGGATCTTGATTATTTTCCCTGTATAGTACATCTTTGAGGATTTTCTGTAAAGCTGGTTTGGTGGAGATCTATTGATTCAGTTTTTCCTTACTGTGGAAGACTTTTATTTGACCTTCGGCTATGAATGAGAGTTTGGCTGGGTACAGTATTCTTGGTTGGTAGTTATTTTTATTTAGTGTTTGGTATACCTCATTCCAGGCTATCCTTGCTTTCATGGTCTCTGCTGAGAAGTCTGGGGTAATTCTGATTACTTTTCCTTTATATGTGATTGTTTTCTTCTCCCTAACAGCTTTAAGGATTCTTTCCTTGTACTCTACTGATCCTGTTTTGATCACAATGTGTCGGTGGGATGTCCTATTCTGGTCTGGTCGGTTTGGTGTTTTAAATGCTTCTTGTATCTGTGTAGGCCTATCCTTCTGGATATTTGGGAAGTTCTCAGCTAATATTCTGTTAAATAGGTTGCCTATCCCATTAACTTCTTTCTCCAGGTTTTCCTCAATATCTATTATCCTTAAATTGGGCTTCCTGATCGTGTCTTGAATCTCCTGTAGTGATCTGTTTTGTTGATTGGACTGGATTTGTATTGATTTTTGAGCTTTCTCCATAGATTCTAGGGAATCTTCAGCTCCTAAGATTTGATCCTCTGCTTCAGTTAGTCGGGACTGTAGGCTAGCTACTTGATTTTGAATCTCTTTTCCTTCTGACTGGTCTTTCCTGATGATTTCCATGTCATCTCTTAGGTCTTGCATGGACTTCTTTACTTCATTAATTCGGTTTTGAGTGCTGTCTCTCAAATCTTTTACCTGGGTAGCTATCTTTTCATTTGATTCTTGAATTTCATTTATCTTTCTATTTGTTGAGGCCATGAAATCATCTATTACTTTATGGAAGAATTGCTGTATTGATTCAAACTTTTCATTTAACATGTTTATCATTAGACTTTGTAGAGCATTTTGAGGGTTCTCTTCTATGTCTTTGGTTGACTGCTCTGTTTCCTGCTTGTTTTGAGTAGGAGAAAAGACTCCATTGTTTGCCATCTTTCTTGTGTTTCTTCTGCCCATTTGGATTGGGAATGTCAATCTACAAGCACCTGTGAGCACCGTTTAAGTCCCAAAGCAGCCCTTACCAAGCACTGTTGTGTAAATCTTATAAGTTCACAATTATATACAGATACCTTGTATACCTGTCTATAAACTTAGATTTGGTATGAAATGAAAAGATCCCTGAGAAATGTTTCATGTTGGGATTTTTTATCTTAACACATTCCTCTAACACTCAATTCTAAACATGGGGGGCTCAGTCTAAAACCAGTTTTCTCAACCTCAGTGTTAGAGACTTTAGGCCTGGATGGTTATTTGTGATTAAATGACAGCCTATGCATTTTAGGGTGGTTGGCTAGCATTCCTGGCTTCTGCATGGTAGTTTTCAGCACACTCTACTCCTAAATTGTGAAAACCAAAAAAGTCAGTACAAAATCATCCCAGACTGAGAACCATTGGTCTAAACTCTTCAACATCTATAAAATAAAAACTTTGACATAAAATAGAAGCAAAAGCTGAGACACAAGAGAAGTCACGGGTTACTTTGATGATTAACTTCCTTTAACTCAAAAGCCATTTATTTACATGTTTTGGTGAAAAAAAAGGAAAGTCGTTTGTCTTTCCTCACTTCCACCACACTTTAGCTATAAAGTATGTTTCTGATGCCATCCAAATAGAATCTGCCTGTTTGTAATTATAATATGATCTGTAGCAAGTTCTAGAAAGAGCCCAGTTGGTATACTTTCAACTTCAATTTCTCTCCCTCCTTATCTCCTTTCCATAGTCAGTTTGGAGAGGAGTAAGGAATAAAAGAGAAATGCCTTGAATCCTCAGTTCTGGCCATATCCTGATACCTGGTGCACCCAATACAAACCTCTAGGTCTCCAGGACCTGTCAAGCCTTCAAACACTTCCTTGTCTGCCTTGTCTCACTGGCTCAACACTTTCAGTCAAGACCACAGAACTTAGGTGAGAGATGCTCAGGATTTAACAAGGTTGATTGTGGAGAAGAGAAGGAAGGAGAGGTAGCAACCTATTCTTTTATGCCAGTCCTGGGGCTTGAACTCAGGGTCTGAGCACAGTCCCTGGTTTCTTTTTGCTCAAGGCTAGCACTCTACCACTTGAGCCACAGCGCC
Organism: Perognathus longimembris pacificus; assembly: GCF_023159225.1. Classification (NCBI taxonomy): domain Eukaryota; kingdom Metazoa; phylum Chordata; class Mammalia; order Rodentia; family Heteromyidae; genus Perognathus; species Perognathus longimembris. Next base: position 108,502,064 of record NC_063188.1, on the reverse strand, counting down.
ACTTCTGGCCTTTTCTGTTTATGTGGTGCTGAGGAAATGAACCCAGGCTTCATTCATGATAGGCAAGCACTCTACCACTAAGCCACATCACCAGTCCCTGTGATCTGGTTTTATTCATACACTATTTGTTGTAAGAATATATCAATGATAACCATGCTATAGAAATTTACTGAAGATGTTTAATAGATGTAAATCATAGATGCATTCTTTTCTAATATTTTATATGTTTGAATATAATTTATATATTATAAATCTGAAGTGTAAGGCTTCATGACTTTTTTTGGTAGTGGTGGTGCTCCAATTCAGGACCTAGGCACTGTCCTTGAAGCCCTTTTGCTCAAGACTAGCACTTTCAGTCACAGCACTACTTCCAGGTTTTTGGTGGTTAATAGGAGATAAGATTCTCACATACATTCCTGTATGGGTTGGCTTTGAACTGCAATCCTCAGATCCTAGCCTCCTGAATAGCTAGGATTACAGGTGTGAGACATCAGCACCAGCTATGAATTTTTATGCATATATTTTATGTGTATATATTTGTATATATGTACATATTTATGCAATTTCTATCTAGATCAAGAAATAAAAACATTTCCACTACATCAGAAGACTTCCCTTGGCCCAACTAATAACCTCTCTATGTCTTAATGCTGTGATTTTTACCACAGATAATATGCTCCTTTTTGTTGATATGTAATATTCCTTCATCAAAATTAACCACAGACTGAAGTTCATGGATATTTGTATGTGTCGACTATTATAAATAAAATTACAGTGAAAACGACATACCAGTCATCATATGGATATGAGCAGTTGTTTCACTTGGCAATATAAATAAGTCCAAAATTCTCAACAGAAATGACCAGTCATAAAACTGACTCTTGTCCTTTATATTGGTATATAGGTTTTATGGACATGATATTCTCTCATTTATTTTTCACAAAGAAAAAAAATGGGTATTGTTTTTTTCTTCATGATCAACATAAAAATGTGGGTTAACATTAGGGTGAATATGGAATTTCTTCTGGCATTGGGAGACTTTCATAATGAAAGTGGCACAATTAACAATCATACTTGTACCATTTCAGCTTACTTTATTGGGAGAACTAGGTTATTGGGAAAACTCAAAGGTAGTTATAATTACAAAACATAGAAACCCTGCCACATATCTAGTATCAGCTTTGAATTAACTTCCTTTTTTAACTTTGACCAACTTGTTTAATATGTTATTCTTTTTTGTTTAATATGTTATTCCTTTTGTGATGGTGCTGGGGCTTGAGCTCAGGACTTCACGCTCTTCTGTAACTTTTTTTTTGCTTTATTGTTTTTCTTTTTTTTTTTTTTGTCAGTTCTGGGCACTGTCCCTGAGCTTCTTTTGCTCAAGGCTAGCACTCTACCACTTGAGTCACAGCGCCACTTGTAGCTTTTTCTGTGTATGTGGTACTGAGGAGTCAAACCCAGGGCTTCATGCATGGTAGGAAAGCACTCTATCATGAAGCCATGTTCCCAGCCCCCTGCCTATACTTTGATCCTCTAATCATGACATTGGTCATAATCTTCTCCATTGACAATTTACAAGGACTCCTTAAATGGTAACTCATAAATCATAAGCCTCAAAGCTATTAAAGCCATCCTGGAAGGATTGGCAGCTGGAGTACAGACTTCTAGGATTGAAATGTATGCTTTCAAAATTCTGGGTCTAATGTGCCACCCAATTAATTTATGAGGTTCTCTCTCTTTTATTTTCTCTTCCATTTCTGAATATATTCTGACTTAAAATAAGTTTCAGCTAGCTACATATGCTCTATGTCATTTCACTGAAAATAACTGAACTGCAAATTACACCACCAGTTGTGACACACTTGGCAATAAGTTTTTTCCTAATGTTTCAGTCACTGGACTTATTGTACGATGAGAATCCCAGCCTAGTGTGACAAAGCTTGAAATTTTCACTAAGTCAAATGCTAAAAAATTATTTTATATTGCTGACTCTCCATATTGGATGGATCTCATCAAAGTTGGTACTACTGTGTTCACTGGGAGAAAAACAATGCTTTTTTTCTACCATGTTTAAAAAAATTACATTTATTGGTTGGTATGTATATTTATCTATTGAGCAGTGCTGGTGATCAAAATCAATTATGGGCTTAATATCTGATAGTATTAGAAAGAAATAGAGAGAGAATGAAACAGGGTGTGAGCCTGGAACTGGTGGCTAACACCTAGTCCCAGATATTCAAGAGGCTGAGATCTGGAGATTCCTGGGTTTGAAGCCAGCCTGGGCAGCAAAGTCTGTGAAACTCTTATTTCCAATGAACTAGCAACAAACCCCAAAACAAAAAACACCAGAAAACAAAAACAAAAAAAGCAGAAACTGGGAGAGCTGTGCCTTGAGTAGTAGAGTGCCATCCTTGAGCAGAAAAGCTAAAGGAGAATGTGAGGCCCTGAGTTCAAGCCCCACTATCAGCACAAAAAGAAAGGAAGGAAGGAAAGAAGGAAGGGAGGGAGGGAGGGAGGGAGGGAAGGGAAGGAAGGAAGGCAGGGCCTCTGAGGTAAGAGAATGGCCCAAGATTGTTCTGCAATCCTTCATAAGTTAGAAATTAATCAGAGGATAGAAAAAACCTCTCTCCTGCCTGTGGTTTCTCTTTGTGAATTACCTCACCATGGCCCCATTCGTGGACATTTCCTGTGATGCTCTCTGCTCTCATCTGTTTCTACCATGTTTAAAAGTTTAAGAAACAATATCAGACAATGACCATCAGATTAAAAATGCCTTTTGTATAGGGAGCACTGCTAGTTTTTGAGGTATTTGAAACTACATTTGCTACACAACTGAGACCAGAAAGTAGAAAAGTAAAATAGTGTTTTTTTAAAGGAAAAAAAGTATACTAGCTACCTTTAGAACATTCTCAGAGCTACTGCATTGAGATTTAGGAAGGATCAACTTTAAAATGATCTTTGGGAGTCATGGTATGTTTCAAAAACTGTAGGTTAGGGCAAAAACTAAATATAACGTGAAATTAAAAAGCTAAAATAATATTTATAAGAAGAATTCGTGGGTGAATACTTGCTTTGTGAAATAAGCCTTATCTTAATGCTACATTTATCTTTCCAATGAAGTATAAAACACATTTGAGTGGCTGGGTTTATGGCTTAGCGTTACAGTGCTTGCCTTGTGTTCATGAAGACCTGGGTTCGATTCCTCAGTACCACCTAAACAGAAAAGGCTGGAAGTGGTGCTGGGTCTCAAGTGATAGAGTGTTACCCTTGAGCCAAAAGAAGCCAGGGACAGTGCTCAGGCCCTGAGTCCAAGCCCAAGGACATGCCAATAAAAAAAAACCCAAAACACCCCACATTTGATTTGATCACTACTACTAAATCAATATTAAAGTTAACCAGTGCATTCACATTTTTCTATTTAAAAGCTTTCCATTTTCATTACTATGATCCAATAATCACATCCATGGGCACTGACTCTAGGGAAACAAAAATTGTGCCAATATAGAAAATTGTACACAAATGTTCATGGCAGCTTTATTTGTAATTGTCCAGGAGCAAAAATCATCCAACTATCCATCAACTGTTGAACAGATAAAATGGGGTACATCTATACCAGACAGTACCTTTTGGCAATAAAAAGGCACAAATTATTTTTCCTTCCTTCCTTCCTTCCTTCCTTCCTTCCTTCCTTCCTTCCTTCCTTCCTTCCTTCCTTCCTTTCTTTCTTCCTTTCTTTCTCTTTCCTTTTTCTCTCTCTCCTTCCTTCCTTCCCTCCTTCCTTTCTTCCTCCCTCCCTCCCTTCCTTCCTTCCTTCCTTCCTTCCTTCCTTCCTTCCTTCCTTCCTTCCTTCCTTCCTTCCTTCCTTCTTTCCTTCCTTCCTTCATTTTCGGGGATGTTGGAGGTTCATCTCATTGTCTGTCACTTGAGCCACACTTATAGTCTATTTTGCTTTGCTTATTTTTGTTATGGGGGTCTGAAGTCTTTTCCTGGGTTGACTTGGAACATGATCCTCCTACTTAGACTTATTGCATAGCTGGAATAACAGATACATTGGGTTGGGATCTTTTGCCTGTACTAGCTTAGAACTGTGCTTCTCTTGCTCTCTACTTCCTCAGTAGCTAGAATTATAAACATGAAGTACAAATTTCTCTGTGCACAGAGAAATGAATAAATTCTTGATGCACCCAATTACATTGAATGACTAAAGCTAATCTTTAAGGGTCATACACCATATGATTCTACTCCTAAAATATCTTAGTCCATTTTGCTGCTATAACCAAATAATCTGACAGCAGGCTATTTATTTATTTTTTTAAAAATAGCTTTATCTTTTTCTCTGGATGGTGGGAAGTCTAAGGAACTGACTCAGTATTTGAAGCAACATTAGAACACTTGTTTAGTTCCAGGAATCACTCAAGGGCTTCAAGCCCCAACCTGAGCACACAAACCTTTGACAGGACAGGTCTACCACTACACAAGATGGCATTGAAGGTAGGACGTAAGGAGTCAGTATTCCTATAGAATGGATGATGTCCAGGTGATACTTAAGATGCTGCTTGTTCACTTTCACACTTTCATTAAGAAAATATAGCAAGTCCAGATCTTCCTGCTTGGGGTGAATGAAAGTGAAGCTGAGGCTCTTCAACTTGCCCTGTGGTGTGCTAAAATAGGGGCTCAAGACCCCCTGAGCAGCTGACCCTCTCTACTCAGGTCTCCCATGAAATCAGACAGCCTGTACCCACATAAACCTAAATAAAGACCTAGAAGAGACATTGCTCTAGCTATCCATAATGTTTCAGAGGAATGAAAAATATTAGACCTAAAGCATTCACACTGAAATTCCTACATTCCATCACTCACTGAAAGCTCCTTCCCTTGTTCTTTGTGCCTTTTTTTCTGAGCAATGCAAACTCTGTGTGTGTGTGTGTGTGTGTGTGTGTGTGTGTGTGTGTGTGTGCCTTCTTAGCTAGCACCAATTAATTTTACTAGGGGTTTCAACACCAATTTGTTTTAGGGAAAGGATGCTGTTTTTATCAGTTGCTGTTCTCATGGTCACTGTGGGCGACTGCTCTGATAACTGCTTTGGTAGGTCCCCAAAAGAGGAGTTGGAAATGTGGAAACCAAGTGAAAAGTGAAGGGAATCCCCTTTTGTTGAGTCCCTAGAAACAGCAGGCTTAGACAAGGTAGTGGGCCCAGAGAAGGACAAACCTAAGCTGAATAACAGGAGCCAGAAGCAGCTTGACCTAGAGCTGCTTGGCCCTTGGCCAAAGAAAGGAAGGAGAGAGATCAAGCATAATTTTTACTCCATTTGCATGGTTTAAAAGAATTAAATGTGTACTCAGTAAATACCAGTTACATGCAGAACCAAGAATTCAACAAAGAATGAGTATTTTGATTGCTTAATGGTTCATTGCTTTATTTACCAAAGTTTACTGAATGGCAATCCGTATTTGTGATCACGAACTGCCAATTCAGCTTCTATATGTCTGCTTGCTACCACATGCACTATCACCTGTGTGTGGTACATGTGATTTTTGCCTTTATGACCGCCCCCCCCCCCCCAAACTGAGGCTTGGGGCAATTCACCCTCCAGCGGAGTTAGCCCCTGCCAGTTATTTCACTCAATAAATGAACCTTGGTTTGAGACAAAGCGTGGCCTATCTGTCCCAGGGGAGTCGCTCCATTTCATTAGTTGTACTAAGGAATCTCATTTTAAAATGGCCATTTTATGCATACAATGGATTTTGATCAGTCCCCCCTTCCTTTTTCATGCCTTCTATAGCATCAAGGAATGAGCTATTTTGGTGACTCTTCAGACCCTCTTTGATCAGGTTTGAGGACCTAGCCTGGGGCCAAAGGTATTCTGCAAAGTGGATGAATTTTATTACTGCTCTGAGTGAAGGTGAGCCTGTAATCCCAGTAAGATTGAGAGTTCCAGGACAGCCTGTACTATACATAGTCCAAAGCCAGCCTCAACTACGTAGCATACGACCCTATCTCCAAAAATGAACAAACAAAAAGAATCTCATAGTCAACTAAATCTTAAAATGTTATGTGCAATTACAGATTCACCAGCACAGTGGAATAATAGACTCTAGGCTCTGCAGTATAATAAAATTATAGCCCTTTTTATTCTCGCTATTGTTCAAGATTATTTGACCTGTTTTTGCTGAACATATGTGAGCACTTTGAAAACTGGTGTTTCCTAGTGTGTAATCCACTTGGAAAAATCTGTTCTAGACCACTATCAGCGTCTATTCTTTTCTCCAGCATGCTCTTTACAGAAGAACACCTCCGCAAACAGGACTTTATTAGGTGTTATGATCAGCTGTATAAAGGAACAAAGACTTAAATGGGTAAAAAAGACAAACCCAATGAAGAGGTAAAATTTTGAATCCCATGATTTGATGGTAGTTGCATTCATTTCAGATGAAGCAAATCAACTTGATCACGGAAAGTAATAAATCAAGAGCCAGCAGGCAAACAGGCAGGAGAATCAACAGGGAAGTTGGAGGTCACAGCAGGCAATGGGTCATAAATCTGGAACTAAATGAACACAAATACCTGAGAGGAGGTCAAGGTCAATGTTTGCACTCTGGGCAACTTGTCAGGAACCATTAAAAAGCCACTGGAGTGAGACGGTTATAGAATCTTCCTCAACAGATGCAGAAAAGATTACTAATTCATATTTAATTGATCTGAATCCTCAGCAGCCAATGTGATTACGCATACTGTAAATCTAACAGAACACCATTAAGATGACAGGCACTGTAGAGTTGCATGCTTCCTGACATCATTCCTCTGGTAGAATTTTGTTTGTCTGTTGTGGGGCTCGAGTTCAGGGCCTGGGCGCTGTTCCTGAGCTTTTCTACTTAAGGCTAGCACTCAACCAATTTGAGCCACGGTGCCACTTCCAGTTTTGCGGTGGTTAATTGGAGATAAGAGTCTCAGGGACTTTTGTCCTCGGGCTGGCTTCGAACAGCAGTCCTCAGATCTCAGCCTTCTGAGTTGATAGTTTTTAGCACCTTTTTTCCTTTTTCTTTTACTGTGATGGAGAAAGGGCTTATGTTCCGTGCAAAGGTGACATATGACCTAACATGAGCCTTGTTTCAAGGTCTTCTTCACCCATAGAAGGGCATGGAGACAATGGCAGGTGGCCAGCTGTTGAAATCAACATATTCATACCCAATAGATAGTTTTCTCCACCCTTCAGAGTCTGAATATTCTCACTCAGAAAAAAAATGAAATTGGTCCTAGATGGTGATGATCTTTTGGTTATTTGAATATACTTCCCACTTTTTTCACCTGGTTATTTGAATATACTTCCCACTTTTTTCACCTCTGATTTTTTTTTAATATATGCTGTTGTTTCCACCTTGGATGCTATTCTTTTACTTATCACCAGGCTAATCCTCGTAGACCAGTCAGGTTTTGGCATAAATACCAAGTCTTCTAGAAGGCCTTATTTCTCCTGTGGTTAGGGCCTATAGTGAAGATTTCAATGAACTGTGCTTTATGCACCATCATAATTCACAACAGATTCTACTGTAGTTACGTATTTCAGTGTTTGTTTTTTCCCACTAAACTTTAAACACCACAAGGAAAGAAGGCATCTCTGTTGTCCTGGGCTCTCTCTCCATAGCCAGGCACACAGCAAGAACTAAGGATTTGTTAGATTAAGGCATATATGATCTCAAACATTATATGGAAACTAGCAAGTCCCTCTTGAAGAATTCTGAACTCAGTATAAGTCATCGTCTGTATGTAACAAAGTTAGAAAAATTTACTTGTCTTGGGGCTGGGGATATGGCCTAGTGGCAAGAGTGCTTGCCTTGTATACATGAGGCCCTGGGTTCGATTCCCCAGCACCACATATACAGAAAATGGCCAGAAGTGGCGCTGTGGCTCAAGTGGTAGAGTGCTAGCCTTGAGCAAGAAGAAGCCAGGGACAGTGCTCAGGCCCTGAGTCCAAGGCCCAGGACTGGCCAAAAAAAAAATTTACTTGTCTTGTTTAAGGAAGTCAGTGTTTGAATCCTGATATTGTTATAAGGTAAATTATCCTAGAAGCCACATATGAAAGGGTTGAATCTTGGAGTCTTTATTAGAGCATTAGCAGTCTACAGGTGGCCAGTTGTTACCCTCAACACTGTCAGGAAACAGAACAGAGAGGAAAGATAGAACAAAAACAATACCAGCAAACCAATTCAGTTCCAATGGACAGCTGAGGTGGGACGCCATGGTGACTGGAGAAGAGCCAAGAGATGGGACACAGGATGCTAACATGGAGAAATGTGGTATGGCGTAATGGAGCCTGTGCTGGTCTGGGCCTAAATAGGGTCAAGTCATGCATGGGCTGGATCAGAAGAAGCTCCCAGTTCCAAGCACTTGACTGACAGTTTCAGGAACCTATAGGCCAAGTGCCTACTCCTGTCTCTAGGGATTCAGGAATACCCATCACCTAGTGGTGGGACTTCCCTTTCTCTAGGAATTCAGGTACACCCATGGAGACAAGATGCCAGACCCTACATTCACCACATGGAAAATGAATGGTGCTAGCTAGATCTGACCTCCTTCTTTCAATATTTCTAAAAAGCTGTATATGTTTTAAATAGGTGAAAATTAATTTTCCTCTTCATTTATATTCAGCAAATCCAATGGAAGGAATGACTTCCCTTTAAATTTAGTTGTTTGATTAGAGCTAGTTTATCTTAACACTGAGATCTGGATAATAAAAGAAGGGAGGGGGGCTGGGGATATAGCCTAGTGGCAAGAGTGCCTGCCTCGGATACACGAGGCCCTAGGTTCAATTCCCCAGCACCACATATACAGAAAATGGCCAGAAGCGGCGCTGTGGCTCAAGTGGCAGAGTGCTAGCCTTGAGCGGGCAGAAGCCAGGGACAGTGCTCAGGCCCTGAGTCCAAGGCCCAGGACTGGCCAAAAAAAATAAATAAATAAAAGAAGGGAGGAAAGCTACATGATTATTGATATGGAAATCTCTATCATTTCTTCAGTGACAAAATGAAGATAAACATCAGAGGTGGTGTTTGCATAAACACAAATAAGACCAGAGGTCACTCCATATGCTCCATCTTCTGGTCTTCCTACGGTGTGGCAGTTATGTCTGGGGATGCCAGAAATGATCCTGTGGGACTAGAAGGGAGTAATCAGTCGGGCCCACTTCGATCTTTTTGTGTTTGTGTGTGCCAGTCCTGGGGCTTGAACTTAGGGCCTGGATGCTGTTCCTGAGCTTTTTTGTTCAACACTAGCAGTCTACCACTTGAACCACAGCTCTACTTCTGGCCTTTTGTGGGGTGAGTAGTTAATTGGAGATAATAACACCACAGACTTTCCTGCCTGGGATGGCTTTGAACAGCCATTCTCAGATCTCAGCCTCCCAAGTAGCTAAAATTACAGGTGTGAGCCATAGCATTCAGCTCTACCTGGATCTTATTGGGAGCAAGGATAGTACTTAAGGTAGGCAGCATGGTCCCTGCAGTAGGGAGAGTTTACTCCTTTGGAGGCAAAAGCTTTAGCACATGCAGATATTACCAGCATACACTCTGAAGTTGTATGGTCCAGGTGAAAATTTCAGCTCTTCTTTACTACTTTGGGGACACTTACAAAAGTTATTTCACCTTCTGGTGCCCCGATTTGTAAGGGGGGTATCATTAACGGACTGAGTCATAGGGTTGTCTCACAGACAAAATAATACATTCATACACACACACAAATGCCTTCCAATCAGGAAACTGAAACATATTTTGGCAGAGGGGCTCGAGAGTAAAAAGGGACAGAAAAATGGAGAGAGGAATGGTGTACAAATAGTCACACTATTCATTCATCTGTGAAAATGGAACCTGGTAATTTGAGGTGTAATAGGGAGGTCAGATTTGGCCAGTGCCATCATTAACTGTGGAGGGACTTCAGGTTGACTCCAGCTCAGATAAGAGCAGAAGCCGACTCCATCTTCACTAAGATCTCCCCCACCCTCTCCAGGGAAGCTCCCCTTTATTATGATAAGTTATGTAAATTGACCACCTGAGGCCTGGGAGCTTCAAGGGAACCAGTGCCCTCCTATGAGTAGGCGTATCCACCTGCATCACGTGAGCCCCGCCAAATCCATGCGCCAATTCTAACTCGAATGATAGGTTGGTTCAAATAGATATTATGAGACAGACTGTAACTCTATTGGCCACCTGCGTGTGGCCTAGCATGTTCTGTAAGTGTTGTATCTTCATTGGTCACCTGCGTGTGGCAAGTTTGTCTGTGATGTTTGCCTTATAACCGGGCTGGAAGGCCACACGAGCACTGTCCCAGCTCCCGAGTCTGGGCCCTGATCCTGCACACCTGGTCAGCAGGTTCGGCTCCCGAGTCTGGGCTGCGACCAAGGCCGGTCGGTTCACTTTTTGTTCACTTTTTACTTCCCCAATAAATCTGTCTTTTTGTCATCTTGTAGCGGGAGAGTGTGTGGTGGACTCTTGGGGGAACCAGCAATCCCCTCCCTTGGAGGGGGGAACCCCGTTTCATTGTAGCAAACCCCTACTCTACTTCAGAGGAAATGGATAGGGTTTAGATAGATTGTGAGAGGATGACGAAAGGGCTGATCAAGATGCACTGCACTCATAAATTGGCATGTTGAACTGAAACCCCTTCTGTCATTTTTTTCCCACTTTTCCTCCCCCTAAGCCCCCATTGTAAAGTTCATTTCCAATATATTGTCTTGCGAGTAGCCTTGTTTCATTGGTTCACCCTTTTATCTCACCTTTTTGTTGTTCCCCTTCCCTTCCCTTCCCCAATCAGATAAACGTATGTACAGAGACACAGGGTACCAAAATCAAATAGTAACAACAGGGAAAAAAAGAAAGAACTTCACACAGTACATTAAAAACAACAAAAAAGGAAACCTCTTGTTTCCCTATCTTGGAGTTCATTTTGATTAGCATCATCTTGTATGGTCATATGTACATCATTCTATTTTTTTAAATGGAGTCCATTTTTTTCAACTTTGAGGAAAAAAAAGAAAAATAGTTTCCATGCTAAATTCTCAAAATATGCTAGATAGGATTTTTGTTTTTAGTTCTACCTATGTTCATGGGCAAAGACAGTTGCTTTCTTAAAGCACTAAATACACTGTTTCTCCAGTCCAGCCCAAGGCAATTGGCAAAAACTGAAAGGGTGAAATTCCTGTGGATAAGGTGGCCCAAAAGAACAAAGGTCATTTAGAGGCTAATTCATTATTCCAATGGGACTCTCCAAATTCTCTGACTTTGGTGCTGGAAGTGGCTGAAGACAAGGCAGAGTGAAGGCATTAGTTAGCACAGTGTGATGCCAGAATGAGGAAATAGCAGCAGCCAAGAAGCAGACATGGAAAATGCCCGGTTAGTAGACTCTCTGTCAACTGTTTGCCAGGTTTTCTTTTCTAGGTGCTTCTTGGACTACGTGATCAGAGCCCCAAAGCTGGATAATGGTCCTGCATTTCTTCAACTCAATTTGGAAAATACCTTTAGATAATCACAAGGTTCTCCAAACATTCACCCTACCCAATAGTGCCCCTAGAGTTGTGCAACACAGTGGCATTGAACTGGATGGCCATAAATTACATCTTTCCATCAATAAGTAGTTTGTTAGCCTATTGCTCTAATCTTGTAATTCTATACCTCTTTTGGCCACTAACAGAAACCAATGGTAACCTGAAAAATATTACAGTTTGGCGTTTCAAAGCAACTGAGTTATCATTACTACATGCTCAGGAGTTATACAAACGTAAAACCCTCTTGAGAAGGTCATTTAGAAAAGGAAGAAATGATCATTAATTTCATGTTGGTTTATCATAATCTGGTTGTTTCTTTCACAAAGCATTTATGACATTGTTGGAACTTGTCATGAAGTCCCTTGGCAAAACCTTTACCTGTAGTCTTTGCCCAGCACTGACTTCTTGCTGCTCCATTTTCTCACCCATCTCCACAAGCTGCAACTGAACATCGCATCTGGGCTGGCATACGTAATTAGATTTGGGATTCTTTGCCAGGTGGTTTCTCCCTTCTCTGCTAATTAGTCCAGTTTTCCCTTTAAGGCATGAGGGAACTGTTGGTTAAGTCAAACAAAAACAATAGACCAGGTGATGTCAGTTTTTGAAACTGTTGATTGCTTTTCATATTATATCATATGTTCATGAGGATTACTCTGCACTTATGGGTAAACTATTCAGCTACTCATTAGCTTAGTCCAGACACATCAAGGCTTGTCCTGGTTAAACTAACCTTTTAAGCCATGTGACATGGGAAAAAGAAACCACATTCTTCTCTAAGAGGTGTTAAATTGAATGAATATCATACTAAGATCTTTCCTAGTGGCTTTTCAATAATTATTCTCATAGCACAACAGATCCAAGACAAGGATTTAGGACAAAAATAATGAGACTCGAAGGTCTAGACTCATATTTTACACATGACTTCCCATGTAGGGAATATGATGAACATACCAGGGTGATAAGGATAGCCTCAGAAACTTCTGGTAGTGGCATAGGTTGTTTCAATACTTTCACCATACCAAATTCACAGATTAGTGGTTATTGTTGTGGATTTCTGAGCCATGAGTAAGTAAAGAGAATTTACAGAGACAGATGAATAGGAGAGACAAAGTTATTAGGACTCCATTAAGGAGAAATAGCAGGTATCTAGACAAAGGGGCTGTAGGATGTCAAGGCACGATTGAATACAGGTTTCATACTTGAGGTTGGCCTACTTCTGATTAGCTGTCACCCTTTCATAGGCTTTGCTTCACTGATCAGTGGTCTCTTCTCTAGATTTATGTTCTGATGGGAACATTTTGCCTGCTTAGTCCTTGTTTCCTCATCCCACTGGGCTGCTGGTGTTTTGTTGCCAACCTTCCTATTTTTGGAGGTAGTTTTCTCCAGCTACCTTAGCACAAGGACAAGTAACTTGAGGTGTTGCCCACAGAACATTTATTTCTTCTTACTCTCTTCTCTGGAGATTCTCAAAAACAGTGGTTAAGGGACTAGAAACATCAGTATCACTTGGAAATTTGTTAAGATAGGCAAATTTTATTGTTTTGTTTTGCTTTTTTTTTTTTTGGCCAGTCCAGGGCCGTGAACTCAGGGCCTGAGCACTGTCCCTGGCTTCTTTTTGCTCAAGGTTAGCACTCTGCCACTTGAGCCACAGTGCCGCTTCTGGCTTTTTCTACTTATGTGGTGCTGAGGAATCGAACCCAGGGTCTCATGTATACGAGGCAAGCACTTTACCACTAGGCCATATTCCTAGCCAAGATAGGCAAATTTTTTTTTTTTTTTGGCCAGTCCTGGGCCTTGGACTCTGGGCCTGAGCACTGTCCCTGGCTTCTTGCCACTCAAGGCTAGCACTCTGCCACCTAAGCCACAGTGCCCCTTCTGGCCGTTTTCCGTATATGTGGTGCTGGGGAATTGAACCCAGAGCTTCATGTGTAGGAGGCAAGCGCTCTTGCCACTAGGCCATATTCCCAGCCCAAGATGGCAAATTTTTATAGCCCATCCTAGAAACACCAAATCAAAAAACTAGGGGTAAGAGTAATTTGAATCTTAAGGAATGCTCTTGGTGATTCTGGGGTATTTCCATCAGATGGAGCACCACTGCTAACCATATGGTGGATTTTGATGAAATTGTCAAAGATGATCCTGTTGTCATGAGACATAGATCACAGAAGACAGTGTTAGGATAATTGTTACTTTTGTGAAGAAAAGGAAGAAGAAAAAAGTGTGCCAATTTCCTGGTAAATTTCCTTCACGGTTTTAGCAATCTCTACCATATGCAGAGCATAATGTTTTCAAAGATTAAATACCACTCCTGGGACTTAAAGAAAAGACAAATAGAAGACCATACTTGGGGAAAAACTTTCTTTCCTGTTATGGAAGAAATATAACACCTATTATTGAGCCACTCCAAAATCTATTGCACTGGTTACTAAAACAGAGAAAAATTTTTTAGACAGTAGCCAAGATGAATGAGAATACCTACATTTCTGTAGTGACTTTTCCAGTGTTGACACACAACCTCTAACAAGAAATTTTTTTAAGAGATTAACCTAATTAGTAAAGTTCTCTTTACATTAGTCACAAAAGGAAGGGAAGGGAGTTCAGGTGAAATTGCCTTGAAATGTGAGGCCCAGACACTTGAACATTCCTCACATTTGTGGCATTCTTGAGACCATCAAGAGACCACCCCTAAAGAATGAAGAAAGAAGGCTGACTGGAGGCAGTACAAACAGCAATTATCAACACCATTCCCAGGTGGATATCTGTGAAAATACATTTCTTTATATTCACTAAGTGGCTGTAAAGATAAGTGAAGGCTTGCCAGCCAATGGAAAAGCAGGAAGAGAACAGAGTAAGATCCTTCCTAAATTTATCAGCAGGAGAAAATATTGAGGGATGGAGATGCCTGGGCACTGACGTCATCAGTACTTAAAAGAGACTACGCTTCCACTGCCTGCTCATACGTAAGGCCAACTGCTTGGTTGAATTATCTCTGACACTTTATGATAGATGGTTTGAGGAAATCAAAATAACTTAGTGTGCTAAGTGAAATTATATGACTAGTGCTACCTGGGTAATTCAACTTGGAAGCACAGCCACTGTTTATTCACTTTGATCTTGGTCAAATTCTTAAAGCATCCATTGCTCTAGTCCTCAGTTCAATGGGGGTATTATTACCAATATATTACTGTTTAAACTTTGGAGAGAAATCAATGAAAAGAGATGGATTCTGCTGTATGTCTTCTACATTTTGACGGCATAATTTTATTTTAAGCAAAGTAGAAATAGTCAACATTCTAAGCTCTTCTCACTGAAATCATGTGCAGAAACCACTATGCCAGTAGCCAAGTATTACATTTTGTTTAACACTGTACATTGAAAAGAGAGCCATCATGTGTTTCTATTAGCAGCAGAGATTTTCTTTTTCTTTCTTTCTTTCTTTCTTCTTCTTCTTCTTCTTTTTTTTTTTTTTTTTTTTTTTGCCAGTCCTGGGCCTTGGACTCAGGGCCTGAGCACTGTCCCTGGCTTCTTTTTGCTCAAGGCTAGCACTCTTCCACTTGAGCTACAGCGCCACTTCTGGCCGTTTTCTGTATATGTGGTGCTGAGGAATCAAACCGAGGACTTCAAGTATACGAGGCGAGCACTCAGGCCACTAGGCCATATTCCCAGCCCCCAGAGATTTTCTTAGTTCAGTGTGTGTGTGTGTGTGTGTGTGTGTGTGTATGTGTGTATGTGTGTGTATGTGTGTGTATGTGTGTATGTGTGTGTATGTGTGTGTATGTGTGTGTATGTGTGTATGTGTGTGTGTGTGTGTGTGTAGGAAGGAATACTTTAAGCCAACAAAGGCTGGATTGTCAACAGCGCCTGGGAGTCTGAGACATTTGAGATAAATGAGGGTGGCATAAACACCATTAGCTTTGAGGTGTGTTTTTAAAGGATAAATCTTCCATAGCTATTTAGAAAACTAAGTTTTCAAAGGAGAAAGTCAAAGATGCAATAGGGCAGATGCCATGTTATTAGTCAAGAAGATGCCTCGGAGTTCACTGTCTGCCTACTAATGGCATTTCTTTTTGCTCCCTGAGCACTTCCAGTCCTTCAGGCTTAGCCAGCCAAGTCTGCTATGCCATAGCCCAAGGGCAGGCCAATTAAGATTCATTATGTCACATCAAGGGAAGAATTCCAAACACTGGGCCCTCCACCAAGAATGTAGTATCCTCAACCTTCCACTTCAAACCTTGAGATGTTTTCAGTAAAAATAACCTTTGCTAATCACAACTGCTAAGGAGCATAGAGATAATCTCAGTGAAGTCACAAGGAACTAAAAAAAGGTCTTAAGAGATCAAAGAGTTTTACTTAGAAAGGGTTAGAAAATTCCGGATGTGATGACTCAGTCTATATACTTCTGAACTTTCAGATGGGGCTGGGATGCTAAAATGATGTGATACTGGGATAGGGGTGTCTGTCCCATAGAATAAGCCATATGCTAATTTAATTCCTGCTTCCACAATGAGTCAAAACCTCATTTTAGGGTTTCAGATAAACTACTAGTATGCAACTAAATAACTCAAAACAGAGAAAGTCTTTACAATGACACACTTATAAAAGGCTCTCACAGGAAATTGAACCAAAATAAGCAGAATAAATATTACTAGACTGAATTGGATGCTTTATTCAACAACCACCTGACAATCCAACTTTCTTTCAAATTTCACTTGCCTCCCCTCTTTTGCCAGATGAATGTACTTCCAGCTGGACTTAGGAGAAGCAATGGTGTCAAACAACAACTCGTTAAGAAATACACACCTGTCATAAATGTAAGACTCTCTCATGGGATATATTGAATTGCATTCCCTGCTTCCTATGAAAAGGTGCAATGAAAAAAATGAATTAACTATCAACTACCAGATGTTTCTAACATCTCTATTAGACTGACAAAGATGAAACAATTGCTGCATTGTACAGATGTGTAACTCTCATAAACATAAGTATTTAGGATGTGGGAGGAAGGGGCAACTAAATGTGCCTTGGGAATAATCGATCTTTTCTTTTTGGCAGTGCTTTATGATAACAGAAAGAAATCTTTTCTTGCATTGACACATTTTTTCCAACACTAAGAATAAATGGACATATATCTAAGTGTTCACGTGTATGGCTATGCATTTTTTAGTTTGATGCTACTTCATTGCATCAACTATAATTATCTTGAACTTCTAGTGATGCTGATATATGTGTCATTAATTGTTTGCTTTTTGGTTACAGAAACTTCTAGGTACCATAAATTCCATTCTCTGGATAAGAGTGGAGTACAGTGTGGAGAGGTGATATGGCTAATGGTATAAGGAAGGACAAATTTACTGCTTCCTAAAAATATTAAGGAAAGATATATACAAATGTTTGGGATACTCCTGACCTCACAATCAAATGTTTGTCAGTATATAGAGTGGCTGTTAATATGTACCATCAATAAAAGGTATAGGAACATACAATACCAAGAGTTTCACATTATTTTATCTCTCAAGTGAATGGACTTTGGATTCAGCCTCTTGTCACCTTAATGCCAGAAGAAAACTATGCAATGGAAAGTGAGTAGGGATGGGGGGGGGCACCATTTTGTCTACTCAGGGCTCATGACCACATTTTGGCTCCCATGGCAAAGCTGATTGAGTTTTTTTCCCTATTGGTTGCCTAGGCTTATCTAGGGAAGGATTCTGAGATTGTATCTGGAATTAAACAAAGGAGCTTTTGTGCTAGAAGTTTTCAACTTATAGCCTCATTAAGAGAGTGAGTTCTTGGGGCTGGGAATATGGCCTAGTGGTAAAGTGCTCGCCTCATAGACAGGAAGCCCTGGGTTCAATTCCTCAGCACCACAACTACAATACTGAAAAGCCAAAACAAACAAACAAACAAAAAAACATCAAGAGAGTGAGTTCGAAAATCAACTGAAGTTGAGGCTCCAAAACCATAGATTGCTGCTTGCAATCTCTGTCACATTGGGGCAATTGCTCAAATTCCCTAAGGTTTTGTATACTTCTCTCTCAAGTACAGATAAGATAACTAATATCACCCAAAAGCCACTGAAAAGATATGAGATAATGTATAGAAAGACTTTTACTCATTCATGTCATACAGAAAGAGCTACACGAGGGCTGGGGATATAGCCTAGTGGCAAGAGTGCCTGCCTCGGATACACGAGGCCCTAGGTTCGATTCCCCAGCACCACATATACAGAAAACGGCCAGAAGCGGCGCTGTGGCTCAAGTGGCACAGTGCTAGCCTTGAGCAAAAAGAAGCCAGGGACAGTGCTCAGGCCCTGAGTCCAAGGCCCAGGACTGGCCAAAAAAAAAAAAAAAAAGAAAGAGCTACACGAATTATAACTTTATCACAATAATAGTAGCCCCAGCAACAGTAGAAGTACGAGAAGTAACAGCAATAGTAGAAGCAGTAGCCAGCTAGTAATAATGGTAAGCATAATAATAGCAATATTAGGTTGGGAATGTGGCTTAGTGGTAGAGTGCTTGTGTTGCATGCATGAAGCCCTGGGTTCAATTCCTCAGTACCACATAAACAGAAAAAAGCCAGAGGTGGTGCTGTGGCCCAAATGGTAGAGGCTAGCCTTGAGAAAAAGAAGCTCTGGGATAGTGCCCAGGCCCTGAGTTCAAGCCCCAGGACTGGCAAAAAAAGAATAATAGCAATATTAGTAGTAGTTTGAGGACATAGACATGAAAATTTTCTGGTGTGATAAAAGATGAAAATTAATGAGAAAGAGAAAAATTGACAGAGGGAAGGGAGTAGAATTTGACTAACCAAGTAAACTAGAACCAGAAACCATCCCTGGAACTCATGGCCAACTAATTATTCTTTGGTTGAGGTAATTCATTCCATGAATGAACTATTCTTAGGGTGGCATGTGCCTTATTTATTGCTCTAATACTCCTGAGGCAAAAATGTTGTCTGAACTCGCCAAGTGTTCATCAAGAAAGATCTATAATCAGTTACTACTAGAAATCTTTAAAAGGTACAGAAAACAAAAATAAAG
The DNA here is from genome assembly GCF_023159225.1 of Perognathus longimembris pacificus. Lineage (NCBI taxonomy): Eukaryota > Metazoa > Chordata > Mammalia > Rodentia > Heteromyidae > Perognathus > Perognathus longimembris. The sequence goes on along the minus strand of NC_063188.1, from coordinate 108,483,501 downwards.
TGATAGAAACCATCTCTTGAGTCAATCTCTGTCACATTGGTACTACCACTCTGACTCCGCTTTCTGAGAGGCAGCCCAAAGTGAGTTATCTTGTAGCTTGGAGAACTGAGTGCCTGCATGAATAAGTAAGATAGAAGGGGGTTGGTGACAGTCAGATGCTGAGAACAAGGGTGGTGGCTAAGTTCCCAATGGATACTGGAGCCACCATTTGCAGAAGTGTGCATTTGAGATGATGGGTGTCTTAGAAAAAGTTCAGTGTTTTGGTTAAAAGTATAGTTCAATTTGTTAGAGAAATGATGGCCAGCTTCCAGACCAATAGTGAAAAAAGAACAAATTCAGAGGGAGGAATTGAAAAGAATTGTAAAGAGCACTGCTGGTGGAATAATAAAGAAATAGCAGCTATAGATCATAGACTTTTATTCTTGGAATAAAACTTTGAGATCATTTAATCCAATCTCATTATTTACAGATGAAGAAATGTACATCTTATGAGTAACAGACCTGCGGAAATAACCTATTAAAACCAGGAGTTATTGTATGAGGGAGTGGGAGAGAATCCAGAATTGGACATGCATACCGAGGAACAACTCCTAGGTACATACAGTAATTGAAATCATATATGGTGATATAGTTCAACCTAATAGAGGAAAGAGATGCATTTTAGCTTCCAAGCAAAGCATGTAGAGAGTGACACACCCATAATGGAATGGCCAAATGGACACTACCCAAATGCAGAGAACTATATGCTTCAAACAATGTGAATAAATAGAGGAAATTAGACACTTATATTTCACTTCTTTGGCAAATCAGCTGAACTTTAATTACTTTTTGCTCTTGGGGGTGAATCTTTCTATATCGAACATTGTCAAGGAAACAAAGCACATTCAAAATTTTAAATAGTGCAAACTATTTGGCTAAAAAAACTACAGGTACATGAAAAAAGAGCATAAAAATGGCCTAAAAGTTTGGTGGTGGACACTGAAATCACTTAGATCCAGGGTGAGTTAAATTCTTAAGATGATATTTCAGAATGCAAAAATAATAACGTTTGAAAGAAAATCTGTGTGAGTTAAAATAGCTTTTGTTAAACAATATGACTACACAATTTCAGATAATTCCAACAAAAAATCATGAAATGCATATACAAAGTATATACAGGGGGATAAAAAAATAAGTTATAACCTCAACTTACAAGGAATTTGTGTAAGTGGCAATTAGAGATATACAGGCAGCATTTTTTAACTTAACAGTGGTCATTTAATAAAAATGTATCAGTGTTTCTAGCGGCAGAAAAATCTAAGAAATAACTAACAACAGTTTTGAGAATCTACTGTATACTAGACACATTCAGAACATTTATTTATTCACATATTTCTCTCAGAAACTCTGGGCAGTAGTTACTATTTTTACACCAATTTTTCCAACTTTATTAATGAAGACCCTTAGGCATAAAGAATTTAAGAGTTGCCAAAGCTAAAATGTTGAAGTGGGATCCATGCCCAGGCAAGCATGTGCTTAAGCTTAGTCATATTATCCAACACTCTCCACATACACTAAAAGATAAAAACCAAGGAACAATGGGAAAATTATTTTACAAACAGACATAAAGATGTCAAAAGAGCTGTGTGCTAATGGCTCAAGCTTGTAATCCTAGCTACTCAGGAGGCTGAGATATGAGGATTGCAGTTCAAAGCCAGCCCTGGCAGAAAAGTCCCAGTGAGATTCTTATGGCCAATTAACTACTGAAAGGAGAGGTGTGGTTCAAAGTGGTAAAGCACTAGCCTTGAGCAAATGAGCTTAGTGCCCAGGTCTTGAGTTCAGGCCCCAGTACCAGCACAAAAAATGAAGAAGGAAAAAGGATGAGGAGGAAGAAAGAGGAGTTCAAGGACAGTGCCCAGGCCCTGCATTCAAGCTCCATAACCGACAAAAAAACAACAAGAAGATGTGAAAAGATCAACCATTATACGGTGGGAAAATAAGTGAATAAAACTTATTTTAAAACTATCCAAGCAATGATTTTTTATATTATTTATAGGAAGCAAAATTCCATATAAGTATTAAAAATATAAAGTTAGACAAATATATATTAGGACATTAAAAGAAAAAACAGAAAGCATTAAATGCTGACAAAAAATAATAAATACGGCAACATTACACTAAGTCAAAGATATCAAAAATAAAATATCACAGATCAGTACTGTCCAATAAAACTTTCTATGATAATGGACTGTCTAATATGATACTGAGCACCTGACATACAACTAGAATGGCAGATGAACTGGATTTTTAATTATATGAAGTTTTAATTAACTTAAAATTCAACTTCAAAAAGTCAGATGTTGTAAGTGTCTATCATATGGAACAGCACATGTCTAGGTCTTAGTATAAATATTCATGAAGTAATTGTGGCTATAACTAAATATACAGTTTAAAGAAAACATGCTTAGGTGTTGGCTTATAAAATAACCACAAAACATTAAATAAGCTTGGAACTAATGAGAGTTCAGATAAGGGAGAATGGCAGAGGAGTGATTATAACCAAGAAGCACTATTTTCATCAACAGACTTGTTAAAATAAAGTCTCCTTGTACAACTAATTGATGTTAACTTTTAAAAAAGAAAAGCTGAGTAGTAGTGGCTCATGTCTATAATTCTAGCCACTCAGAAGGCTGAGATATGAGGATCTTAGTTTGAATCCAGAATGAACAGACAAATCCTCCAAACTGTCATCCCAATTAACCAGCAAAAACTCAGAAGTAGAGGTGTGACCTAAGTTGCAGAACACTAGACCTAAGTGTAAAAGTTAAGAAACTCTGAATTCAAGTACTAATATCAGTAAAAGAAATAAAAAGGAAAGAAAAGGCAATTTAAGTCATTTAATTGCTAAAATTTCTTAATAGCTTTAATTAGAACTTTGTTTTCTCTAAAGAATGCATATTCTCATTAAGGTACATTTACAAATGGTCACCCACAAACCAAAGTACATTTAGATTTACCCTAAGTAGAAATCTTACTGGCTACTATAAACTAGAAATTCAACACAATTAACTAAATTCATGCAAAATCAACAAGTTTGAGAAATTAAAGCATTAATATAAACTTGTATCAATTTATGATGGAAATAAGAACTATGATTAAGAATAGATTTATCATACCAAAATATAAAAATATAGAAGGTAGGGACAATCATACTCAAAGAAAAGTCAAGAGGCCAGCCTGTACTCCTGGCTACTTAGCCAGCCCAGGCAACAAAGTCCATAAAACTCTTATCTTCAGTTAACCAGCAGAAAGCTGAAAGTAGAGCTGTAGCTCAAATGGTAGAGTGAAAAACCTAAGCGACAGCACTTAGGCTATGAGTTCAAGCTCCAGTACTGGGTAGGGGGAAAGAAAAAAAACTCAAGAGGTTTTTTTTTTGTTGTTATTTCACTTTTCACCCACTTTGTCGCTGTTTTTGATTTCTATACCATTTGTCTTGTATGTAAATTTGTCTGTATTGGAGAGGGGGAGCACAGAAATGGTGGGACAAAAGATGAATGAATGCAGCAATGATACTGACTAGACACTATGTTGAAAATGAACTATACAACTTATGGGGGAGAGGGGTTGGGAGGGAAAAACTGGGAGAAAACGAGGTAAGAGGTGACAGTATTCAAAGAGAAATGTACTCAATATCTGACTTATGTAACTGTAACCCCTTTGTACATCACCTTTACAATAGAAGGAAGGAAGGAAGGGAGGGAGGAAGGGAGGGAGGAAGGGGGGGAGGGGTAATAAAGTTGAATTAGAATATATAAGAGAAATTTAAATGCAATACAAAATGCTTGCAACATGGAAAGACAAAGAAAATAATACAGGGAAAATCCTCAGTCAAGTTTTAGGAGAAGAAAAAACTAAGAAAAATCAAGCATTAAAAAATGGCAATGAGAAAGAGAATATAAAAAGTAACATAGGCTCATGACTGTAATCCCAGCTACTTAGGAAGCTGAGATCTCAGGATCCTGGGCAGGAAAGTCCATGAGATTCTTATCTCCAATTAACCACCCCCAAACTGGAAGTAGAGTTATGGCACAAAATGGTGGAGTGCTAGCCTTGAGCTCAGGTTTAGTGTTCAGGCTCTGAGTTCAAGCCCTATGACTTACAACAAACAAAGTAATATAGTTTTTAAAATATCATTATACTTACATGTTAACACATTTTGAACACTTAATAAATGGAATATTCTAAGCAAAGTATAAATTACTAAAATTAAAAGTGTGTTTGGGGAAAAGAGGGTCTTCCAAGGTTGACTAGGTACTTAAAGATTTTATATTGTGCAGAATTTATATGTATTTGAGTATCACTACCACAGAGATATTATAGTTAGAAGTTTTCTTGCTTTCCTTTTCTGAGAAGTACTGGTGTTTTAACTTAGGGCTTTGTGGTTGCTAGGCAGGGACTCTACCACTAGAACCCTATGGACAGCCCTACCTAAAAGTTCTCTATACAAGATTATAGACTTAAGTTCTCTATACAATACTATAGACTTATTAGCTCTTTTTGATATGCTGGAAATAGAAGAGTTATTAGGCTTTCAGGAAAGCTTCTAACAAGAAAGAGATTAATTTCAAAAAAGAGTCTAAGAAAACAGAGCTAAGTCAGTGAGGAGAAAGACATTCAGGAAAGAAGGACAGGATGCTATCTTTTAAGAAAAGAAAAGAAAAACCAATTGTAAGCTGAAGACTAGTGGCTCACACCTGTAATCCTAGCTATTCAGGAGGCTGAGATCTAAGGATCATAGTTTGAAGCCAGCTCACGCAGAAAAATCTTCAAGGCTCTTATCTCCAATTATAGAAGGCCAAAGCTGAAGGCATGGCTCAAATGGTAGAGCACCAGCCATGAGCAAGAAAGCCAAGTGAGAGCTCAAAGCCTTGAGTTCAAGCCAAGTACTAGCACACACACACACACACACACACACACACACACACACACACACACACCTGGAAATTGATATTAATGATGATTGAACAACACTGTGACTATTTTTATTGCTACTAAACTGGATACTTAAAATTGCTAACATGCTAAACTAAAACTGGGAATTTATTATGTACATTATACTGGTATTAGAACTAGGGAAGTGAAAGGGAATATCAAAATTGAGAGACAAAGGATAAAAAGAAAAACCACCCCAAAAGCAATACTTGCAAGACCATTTGATGTAAACCAACTGAACAACTCATGGGGGAGAGGGATAAGGGAACGAGGGAGGAGGTAACAAACAGTACAAGAAATGTACCCATGGCCTAACATATGAAACTGTAACCTCTCCGTACATCACTTTCACAATAAATAAGAAAAAAAATCAAATCAAATTTTAAATAAGTTACTAAGGAGATGCTGGGATTCAATCACTTAGATTTTTACCATTTTCTGAAAAAAGAAAAAAATGAATGAAAGAAAAAAAAACTTATACTTAACGTTTTAGCTACATTATGTGTTGAGATGTACATAGATAAAACATATGTGTGTATTTAATATCAGCATTCAACATTTAATTTTGCATCTCTACTTTATACTGATCTCAAGTGTACAGCTCTGCTTGTAGAAAATCACCTAACTTCCTATGATACCCAAGGCTGTAATTCTACTAAAATTGGCTTTAAGTTTATATGTGGTCATAATTATATTTAACCTAGCATCATTTGCCTTAAAATTATATGGCCAAAATTAAATGACTAGTGTGCAGAAATTAAAAATGAAAAAAGAGAAACAGCTGGATGATCATAGGAGATTCACATTCTTTAAATAGAAGTTTCCAGAATGTTAAATTTATACTAACACATATATATCGAACACAAAACAATGAATGGATGTGTCTTCTTTAGTGCTTTCTGACAAATGAATTTTCTTATCTTTCTCCTGTGCTCCCATTATCCACTTATCAGTTTAGTAACAAACTATAAAAGAGTATCTTCTATTTGATCTTAGCCTTGAAAGAGGGTCAGCATTGAAACACTTGGTAGATGTTTCTATTTATGGCCTTTAGTAGAGAGATTTTTATGAGCTCTCTGATAACCCAGGTTTGCTTGTCTTCTAAGTAAGTAATCAAACTCCTTCAATTCTTTCCTTCTGGACCTTTAGCATACAAAGAAGTGGTTGATATCTCTGCATTAGGTTCAAACCACTATTTAATTGAAGAGGCATTTTTTTTTGTGTGTACACCAGTCCTGAGGTTTGAACTCGGGGCCTGATTGCTGTTCTTAGAGCTTTTTTGCTCGAGGCTAAGACTCTAATACTTGAGCCACAGCTCTACTTCTTGGGGTTTTGTGTGTGTCTATGTGTGTGTATGTGTGCTCACACATGTGTGCAAGTGGCTAATTGGAGATAGGTATCTCATGGACTTTGGACTTTCATGCCAGGGCTGGCTTTAAACAGTGCCCCTCAGGTCTTAGCTTCCTGAGTAGCTAGGTTCATAGGCATGAGCCACTAAAGCTCAGCTGAAGAAGCATTTTAAAAACAAATTAAAGCCTGTCAACTCAGATACTACATGATTTCATTTATGTGAAAATTCCAGAAAAGGAAAAGCTTTAATTGTTGAATGAAGAAAAGGAGTTGTCTGGATGGAGGGATCCAGGGAAAGGGAATTCACTTCAAAGGGATCATGAGGGAAATTCTCTATGGAAGTAGTGATACTCAATTATACACAATACTATAATTCATCATATGGTACACTAAAATAGTGGATATTATTGCATGTTAAAAATACTTAGTTTTTAAAATGCTACTTGTTCCTAAAGAAACAACATTGTATTCTCACTGCTCAAGCACAACTGCTATTAGTATATTGGTGTAATTTCAAGTACTGCATGTCACAAACATTTTTAATTCCTTTGCAAATATGACTAAGAATATATAGCCTTTTGGTAGTTTTCTTATTAAGATAAGCCCAGAAAACATGATTTGAAAAGGCTATCTAATATTTAGTCAAGTGACAGGAGTAACCAACCGAGTGGTTAAAATGATCTAACCACTTACCTATGGCTACCCACAGTGGTTGTCATTAATTCTTTAGTTTTAAAACATTATTGAGAAGAATTTTGTACATAAAGGTTTTTGTCCCTTCAAAATTGAGAAATAATTTAAAATATATCTCCAGAAGGATAATATTGAACCAAAGAGCATACATATCTTTAATACTGTTGTCAAAATCTAGATTCTTGCCCCTTGCAAGCTATATTAAGTTACAATATTTCTGTGCCACTTGCAGGTCCTTCTAGAATTGGAAATTACCATTTTATCTTAAAGGCTTCCTAATGATGTGCTTGGTTTCTGTCACCAGAAAGCAAAAGTCACATTAACTACCACCACTAGCTCTCACTTCTGTATCAACTCTTATGGACTCCTCTTACTGCTGAGGTCTAGGCTGTGAGCAAGTACCTTGCTCCAAGTAGGGTTGGGGAAAAGACTTTGCCTGAAAAAGGAGAGAAGACATTTCATAATTATTTCAAGGGTGTCAAAGACTCTTGGCAGGTAGAGAATCTGTCAATCATCCACTACATCTTTTCTGCTTGATGACTACATTTTCTTTGATGACTACGTTCCTTTTTCATCACTTCGTTCTCCCCTTCCAAGACCTATCAACAGATTCTCAGACATCTGGCTCTCAATTTGATGGAGCAAACCCTTTTGTAGCCCTTAACATGATGCATTTGTACAATTATGCATTTGTGTTCTTCTCACTCATAAATGCTATAAAATCATTGAGTGCCTGATCCTTAAGTTATTCTCTTGTCTCTTTTCAACATGGAGACAATATCTGCTCCCTGGCAAAAATCAATAGACGTTATTGTGTAAATCAATAGATGGAATTGTGTAAAAATGGAAGAAGTTTTGATTCAAATGTTCTTTATCCGTAAGTATTTTACTAATATTTTAACCTCTGCTACAATAATTGAGCATTAACAATGCACAGGGTTTAACCAATACTAAAAACCTTTCAAATCATATGTGGTTTTCTAATATGCCCAAGGGAAATTGGAACTCTGGCATGAGTCTTCCCAAAACTTAGCAAAACACAAGAAATTTGAAGCCTTTAAGATAAAAATTGTAATATCCAATTGTAGAAGGCTATGCAAATGGCATTATAACTTTGTATGATAGCATTAACGATTATATGACTTGGAAATGGAAACAAAGTAGTGGGGAAGAGTTTAGCACAGGAACCTGGACCTGTAAAAGTCATTTTAAATGAACTCAGATTGTTTTGTTAATAACCGTGGGATTTTCATTGATGTTACTTTCCTTTTAGGTTGCCATCATAAAGTGGTCTCTATGGATCTGCTGACAGCTTCATGAGCTGCTTGCGACAACAGTCTATGTCCAAGGAAAAGGAATAGGCAAGTAGGGCCTACATGCTTTTTATAGGTGAATAGAAAGAGAACAGTGAATAAGCACGTTCCTTTTTCAGTCTTGGAAATAAATACGCACACTAAACTTTCTGAAAGAATATTTGGTCATCGAGGCCAATTCAAGGTATTGAATATCTATCTTTGATAGTCACTTAGAAGAAATTAATTGTGAATTCTTTGGACCTGTAAAGCAGACAATTCACATGGAACCAGATTGTACAGTTCCATGGCCCTACACTCATGGAAGGTAGACAGAATATCTGGGATGAGGGTGAGGCAGGACAGAAATAAACAACAAATTCCAATTTTATTAGAAAATGTTTGCTTAAGAAAGATATATGGGGGCTGGGATGTAGCTCAGTGGCAAAGCGCTTGCCTAGCAAGTGCAACGTCCTGGGTTCGATCCCCAGTACCAAAAAAGAAAACACAAAAAAATACAGTTAAAAAAAAAAGAAAGATATGTGGGCCAGGTACTGGTGGCTCACTAGCTACTCAGGAGGCTGAGATCTGTGGATCAAGATTCAAAGCCAGCTGGGCAGAAAAATCTGAGAGTCTTATCTCCAATAAGGCAGAAGTGGTGCTGTGGCTCAAGTGGTAGAACACTAGCCTTGAGCACAAAGAGGGTCAGGGAAAGTGCATAGGCCCTGAGTTCAAAGCCTGGGACCAGCAAGAAAAAAAGAAAAAGAAACATAGTTGAGAGACAAAGGGTGCATGTTTTCTCTCATATGTAGAAGTTAGATGTAAATTATAAACACATGAAAATACATATAAGGTCATATGCATATATACATAAACATATTTTCTAAAATATGGTATATGCAGGGAAGGTTTACAGTGGTGTAACTCCATCAAACAACTAACGCACATTTTAACAAAATGAATACCAGGAAGCTGAAACATATGTTGTACGTAGGGAGGAGGTCAAGGACAGGAGGTGTAGAAAATGGAGAGAGAAATGGTGGGCAAATACAGTAATAACAGTATACATGTCAAAATGGAAGTGGGTAACTTGGAGGATGGGTGGGGTTGGAGAGATGGAGAAGGATGACATTGATCACAATACTCATAAATTTATACTCATAAATTGTTATAGTGAATTGAAACCTCTTTGTAAAGTACATAAAGACAACAAGTAAACATAAATATATGTTGATGCAGTAAGATTACAGAAAGAGAAAGATACACCTCAGGCCTACCCTAATCACTGAGCATAAAGGTAGAAAAACAAAGTCAAATTTTAATATTCAAATTTATTCTTCTATTCAAACTTTTAAGAAGAAAAAAATCAAAAGGAAATGAAGAATTGGACCGTAACCCTAGATCATGCATTCCCTTCTCAAGTGGTGAAGCTTCTTAAATTTGAAAGGAAGATCTCACTACCTTTTACGTGCTAGAAATTTCTGTATTCTTGAGTCTTTCACTAAAGAACAGAAAAGAAACCAGTTTAATTTCCTATAATAGAATGCTAAGTGTTACATATTCAGAGATACTTTAAACATACGGAAAGCATTACAGTATATAGAAAGTATATATACAGTACATAGAAAGCATAATACAGTATATAGATAATTTACTTTTGAATTATGATAGCCTAGGTTCAATTTCATGATGGACGTGGCCACCGAAGAAGGAAGGACTGGCTTTCATCTGTTGTCTCTATGCAGCCCTTGGCTTAATTTCACTAATGTACAGGGAAAGCTATGAGGACCCATTAATTAAAGTCCAAAGGACTGTGGAGAAGATGGATGTTTATTCAATGAAACTACTCTTTTCTCAGCCTGTTGCCACAGGGTTATGAATGAGGATTTTCTCTAACAAGTGAAAAAAATAGGACATTAAAAAAATATCCGTGCTTCCAAATATTAGGCTGAAATTCAAACACTTCTCCTAATAAAATTTGACAGTGTTTACACATGTATTTTAAATAATCATTTATAAATTCAGGTCTTTCTCTCTTAAAAATAATTATCCTGCTAATGCTTGTAGCTTTCGAAGATAGCAGAATTGTGTTTTCACAGCTATGCTCAGCCAATCCTATGCATAATTGCACCTTCTTGTTTTCCCAAAAATATATCCGATTTTCTTGTACTGGTAGTAAGGCTTGGACTCAGGACCTGGGCACTATCCCTTAGCGTTTTCACTGAGGCTGGAGCTCTACCAATTGAGCCACACCTTCATTTCAGCTGCCCTATTGCTTTCTCCCTGTCCTCCTTTTCAAACCACGATTCTCATATCTCAGCCTTCTGAGAAGCTACGTTTTCAGGGGTGAGCACCCAGCTTCCTGTAGTATTAAGTACTTAATTGCTCTTCCATTCAGCACAATTCTGTGCTCTATTTATCTTTTTTTTAAGGACTCTTTTTGTTTAATTTTTATTGTTATTATAAAGGTGATGTACAGAGAGGCGAAAGTTACATAAGTCAGGTAAAGAGTACATTTCATTTTGAACAATGTCACTCCTTCCTTTCTATTTATCTTTTTCTAATTTTTGTTTGCCCTCTCCCCTGTCTTTATCCCTTAATCATCTTTATTAATATAGAATTTTTACATATGAAATACCTTGTTCCTTAATGAAAATGGAAAAGGTAATGTTGATAATTTCATTGGGTTCTTGAGAGGAATAAGTAATACAGTTGGCCCTCCATATTCATGGGTTTGGCATATGCAGATTCAATCAACCTTGAATATGAAATGCTTTTTTTTAGTCTTGGAGAGACTTTCAAAGCCAGCCTGGGCAGAACAATCCATGACCTTCTTATTTCCAATTAACCAACAGGAAGCAAGAAGTGGAGCTGTGGTTCTCCACATCTGGAACTTCACATGTGGAACTCCAGCCTTGAAAGAAAAAGCTATGGGAGAATATGAGGCTCTGAGTTCAAGCCCCAGTACTGGCATAAATTCTTTTTGAGACAAAATTGTTTTTCCAACTCTTCTCCTTATTTTGGAAATCTCTACTACCCCAATTGTTATAGCCTTGTATTTTAATCTATTATGGTTAATAAAAGCTCTAGTCTTCACCCAAGAAACTGCCTACATATACAACATTTTCACATTATTTCAGAGCTCTCCTTCCTAGATACCTTAAGTTTCTCTATTGATCCCTTAGTTGCCTGTAAGCTTTCTGTAAGAAACTTCCCCAGAGAAACAGTTTTCCTTTTCCTTCCTTGACTACTACCAGATTGCATGAATGAAAAACAAGATAGGCACTTATGACAACACCAAAATAAGAGGGTAGAGAGGGAGATTATGGAATTGTTACTGTTTTTATCACATAATCAGAACTATATTGAAGGAATACATTTAACAAGGGAAACAGGAATAGAGAAAATATATTCAGGCCACAATACCAATGTAATTAGGCTGCAGAACTTTTGAAATTTCCTGATAACCATTCTGACATTAATACTTTGCAGAGATATTGTGGTAATGTGGTATTTACTTTTTTAAATTTCTATTGTCAAGGTGATATACAGGAGGGTTACAGTTACATACATAAGGTAGTGAGTTCAAGCCCCAGGACTGGCAAAATAAAGAAAGAAATCTTCAACATAGCAGTCCTTAGCTCCACAGATCTCAATTCATGTCTTTCTTTACCAGATTGGAATTGAATAAAACAAATCAAAAGGGCCATACATCTTCTATTCTTTAGTTTTTTAATAGACCTTTTCTTGAGCAATGATGAGCAATTTGTTAACCAAGGGGTTACAAATGAATTAACAGAAGTGTAATAGACTCTGTGGAGAGCTCAAATACTATATTTTTTAAAAAGACTAAGTCAAAGCCCAACAAAATAAGTACCAGGACATTTATATTTGCAAGAAGGCAGGGTGGGAGCAAGGAGAGAGAGATATAAGAATGAAGGGGGGAGGCAGAGAATGCAAGCAAGTGTTCATTGTATATACTTCAGAATTGAGAAATATAAGTTAAGGGGTGGGTCAAAAGGGGGTGAAGATGTTGAAATGGTGGCACAGATCAAAGATGCTTTCTACACATAAACTGCTTTGTTAAATTGCAAACATTCAATACATAACCTAAAATTAAGATAAGTAAGGGAAGGAGTGGGGTGGAAGGGGTGGGTGAGAATGCTGAAAGGGGTGACATCCATATACTGCTTTGGTGAATGGAAACTTCTTTGTTCAACTACTTAAGATAACAAAACTTTTTTAAAAAGAAAATTTAAATACATCATCCTTCAGAAAAGGAAAGAATAGGCAGTTGTACTGTGAAAAGAATTTGTAAGCAAGAAATAAATGGGGCGATAAAGATGCATTGTACTTATAAACTGATTTATTGAATGGTAACCCCTTTGAATAACTACTTAACGACAATAAAATACAATTAAGAATAATTGGGAGCTGAGTACTGGTGGTTTATGCTTGTAATCCTAGCTAACTCAAGAGGGTCAGGGTTTGAAGCTATTCCAGGTAGGAAAGGACATGAGACTTATCTCCAAGAAACCATCAAAAAGCTGGGTGTGGAGCTGTGGATCAAGTGTTCCAAGCCCTGAGTTCAAGTGCCAGGACCAGCACACACACACACACACACACACACACACACACACACACACACACGGAGAATATAATACAAGAGGTGAACTTGTTTAAAGTATACTATACACATCTAAAGAATCATTGCAATGAATACTCCCTTATACTATTAATATATGTTAATAAATATGAGTTTAAAAGGAGGTAAATAGCAAGGTCTTGGTGGTTTTCCACCTGTTATCCTATCTAATCAGGAGAGTGAGATCTGAGGATCACAGTTCAAAGCCAGCCTGGCAGAAAAGTCTGTAAGCCTCTTATCTACAATTAAGCAGCACAAAACCAGAAGTGGAGGTCATGGCAAAAAAGCCAAGGGAAAGTGAAGCTTGGAGTTCAAGCCCTAGTAACACACACACACACACACACACACACACACACAGAGAGAGAGAGAGAGAGAGAGAGAGAGAGAGAGAGAGAGAGAGAGAGAGAGAGAGAGAGAGAGAGAGAAACAGTGTAGAAGTGGATCCATTAACCACTTATCTCCAGGACTGGGTAAGTTAAATCTCATGTATAGAACTGCAAAAATCTCAGACCATGTTCAAGTTGGAATTTTGTTCTTAAAAATTTATTAAACATGCATATAAATGCTCATTGTTAATGGCTTTTTTTGTTTTCCTAAATGACTTTTTTTTGTCAGTCATGAGGCTTGAACTCAGGGCTTTGGCATTTTTGTCCCTGAGCATTTCTGCTCAGGACCAGTACTCTACAACTTTGAACCACAGCTCCACTTCTGGTTTTCTGGTGGTTAACTGGAGATTAGAGTCTCACAGACTTTTTTGCCTGAGCAGGGTTTGAACTACAATCCTTAGATCTCAGCCTCCTGAATAGCTAGGATTGCAGATGTGAGCCACCAGCACCTGGCTAAATAACAATGCTAACAGCGTATAATGCTCATTGACTTTTCACTTTGTATTAGTCATTTTATTATGTCATTTGCCTTCAGATAAGTTTTTCAAAAATTCTCTATCTGACAAGTCATTAGTAAAATAGTTTTCATTTTGTTCAAGTTTTGTCCTATGTCTTAAAGAGCCAAGTACTTTTACAAGGTTTTTACAAGAAAGAAATTACCTTCTTTCCCCTCTCTGCTGTTTCCCTTCCTAGAGGTACATTGATAGTCATATATTGCTACTTCTGAAATTCTTCCATTCTTGTCAGTATCTATCCCTCTTTGAAGGGAAGATAAAGTTTTTTTGTTAACCCTGTCCTTTGGATTTTACAGTATAATGATTGTAAATTCTATTTGCAACTCTCACATTACATTCTATGTCTATTTTCCTATGCAGTTTTTTCTCTTAAAGTTAAGCATAGCCTTGTGTTTGATTGCTTAGCTTTGCGGTTACTTAGAATTAATGCATTTCCCAATTGTCCTCAAATTGCCTATGTTTCTCAAGACATTAGGACAATTTTATATCTCTGGATAAATCTCTTCAGAGTTGCCTATGCTGCTCCTTTCTGGATTGCTAGGTATCTACACCTACATTAGTACTTTACTGACACAAACTTAGCAGTTTTAAACAGTTACAATAAGCTGGGTACCAGCTGTAATACTAGCTATTCAGGAGGCTGAGACCTCAGGATCAAGGTTAGAAGCCAGTCTAGGAAGGAAAGTCCTTTAGACTCATATCTCCAATTAACCAGCAAAAGTCCAGAAGACGAACTGTGGCTCAACTGGTAGAGCACTAGACTTAAGCAAAAAGGCTCAGAGACCACACTCAAGCCTTGAGTTCAAGCCCCAGGACTAACACGTGCGCGCACGCACACACACACACACACACACACACACACACACACACACACACACACTCCCAGGTCACATTTATTAATCTTAGTTTTCCTGAATAAGCAGTCTAGTTACAGCATAGGTACACTGAGTGTTCAGGATCTCAGTGGACTGAAATCAAGGTGTTGGCCAGAGTCAAATTCTCATTTGAAGCTTGGAGTCCTCTTCCAAATTCATAGAGCTTCTGGTAGGCTTAATTTCCTTTTGATTATAGAAATGAGACCACTCTGTATAGACAGCTCAACATCCCCTGCCCTGTAATCCTAGCCCCATAACGGCTATGTGCTTCTTGGAGGTGAATAGAAGGGTGTGCTTGATGTTTCTTGTCTTTCTGACTTCTTCCCGTATGATCTGGCAAAAATATACCTGCCTAAAAAGCATAAATACTATGATACTCTGTTGGGTGCCAGTGGCTCACACCTGTAATACTATCTATGTTCGAGGTGGAAACCCGGAGGATTGAGATTCAAGATCTGCCCAGGCAAAAAGTTCTCAATACCTCTTTTTAACCAATAGCTAGGTATAGTAATACATTTGTAAGTGATAAAGTGAAAGTTTCACATTTGTTGAAAGGTGAAAGGTTCAGTAGCATTTTGGGAATAATAAATCAAACATCCACAATATTTTATATAAAGAGCATGAAATATGATCTCCTTTTAGATAAGCAATATTAATTTGCACAGCAGAAATTTTATGCCACTGATGGAGCTTATTCCAGGTGGTTTCAAGAGGTGGGTGCTCAGATATACTGCATGTATTATATAGGTAAATTTGAATGGCTTTAGAATACTGAACTCTGCATCCTGAGCATTTGCAGTTTTCCTCAATAGTGGTCTTCTTGGTATATTTTTGCAGATACCGAGGGTGTACTGTGACCATTAAAATGAAATCATATTGGTGATTACAAACAGACATATCAATTAAACAAAACCACAGTAAGCCCAGTACATAAAAGCATTTGTTATATATCTGTAATTAGTAAGACTTTTTATGTGTGCTTGTCCTGGGGTTTGAACTCTAGGCCTGGGTTCTGTTCCTGCACTTTTGTGCTCAAGGCTAGTGCTCTACCACTTGAACCACAGCTCCCTTTTAGCTTTCTGTGGTTAACTGGAGATAAGAGTTTCAGGGCTGGGAATATGGCCTAGTGGCAAGAGTGCTTGCCTCGTATACATGAAGCCCTGGGTTCGATTCCCCAGCACCGCATATATAGAAAATGGCCAGAAGTGGCGCTGTGGCTCAAGTGGCAGAGTGCTAGCCTTGAGAAAGAAAAAAAAAAGTTTCATAGACTTTCCTGCCTGGGCTAGCTTCGAACAGGGATCCTCAGATCTTAGCCTCCTGAGTAGCTAGGATTACAGACCTGAGCCCCTGGAGCCTGTCAAGAAAATTATTAGAACAAGGGCTTACCATGTCCCAATATCTTATCCAATATATATAGATAGCTATAGAGACATAAATACCTCTATGTATGTATGGATGTACGTATCTGTCATCTACCTATCTATCTGAACAAAGTCTAAGGTTCTATTTTATTTCTAGGATCATTTTTCTTTATTCTAGCTCTTATGATTCTTGCGAAGGAAACTGACTTTTCAAACATCATCCTTCCAACAATCACCAGGTCTATGAAATCAGGATATGATCCAGAGGAACCCCCATTGCCTGTTAGAGATCCTGCCCCTGCTGGGCACCATTTCCGCTGCTCTTAAAACCTCTAAGGTGTGCTGGAGAGATGATGAAGGAGACTGCATACTGAGAATGAGATTGTTTGCGACTGTGAAAATGGAATGAGGAACCCGGTTAGAGATTACTTTTTTTTGTGGCTGAGAGGAGGAGGCAGGGAGAATGATTGAGTGGGTGAGATTAAAATATAGTGTAAATATGGAGTGGAGGTGCGACAATGAAACAGTAAACCCAGAAAACTAACAGAAAGTAAAAAACAGTAATTCCCAACCCTTAACCACTCTACTTAGGAACTCTATTATTCAGTGACTAGACTTCTAGACTACTGCTTGAAACACTCTGAACCCTGTTCTTATTTCCTGTTCATCTCCAGAATAGAAGCCCTAGAGTTACAGTGGCAGTAGAGTTACAGTACCTTATTTTTGGTTATCAAATCATGAAGAAATTTTAGATCTTGAGCAATGAGAACCCTTATTTTGCTCAAAAATCTGCAGTTCCTGGCTGTTTAAAGGTTGAGGGCTGAAGGACATTCTTCCAAAAATTAGCTCATTCACATTGCTGGTGACTGATGTGGGAAATCAGCTGAGAGTTTTACAACACGCGTTCTCCTCTTGTGACTGAGACTTTCACACAGCATCACATTTGAATCTCTATGATCAGCATCCCAAAGACAGAGAGCCATGTTAGCTACATCATGGTATCTTAGCACCAATTCACCTGCATTCTATTTGTTGAGCCAGTCCCAAAGTTTGCCTCATGTTCAAGGGAAGAAAAATGGGTTCCACCTCTTGATGGGAGTGTGTTGCTCTGGGGAAACATGTACTGGACATAGTGCTGTGGAAATTGCTAGAAAATGTAATGTGCTGTACCTTGTCTTGTACATTAAAACAGAAGAAGAGAGGAAAATGCTTCCTTCATTTGGGTATGAAAACCCATAGGTGAGAAAATATATAGTTAATTTCTGTTAGGCCACCATGCCCATGTGGTTTCACAAACAAGTGCTAATAAATCCATTACTACATCACTTAACTCTGATTTGTCTCAAAGCATAGATTAGGTCCCTAACACTAGCCAATTATCTTGAAAACTAGGGCAACCAGAACCATCCTCCCTACCACTACCATGACAATGCTAAGAATAGCTTGGTATAAATAAATACATTTTGACTAGCATACTGTGTGTCAAAGATATATCGGTAACATCTTCTGTGGTTATAAGGGCAATCAGTAAACACTTTTTTGACAGAAAATTATAGTTTTTATTTTCAAATAAATCATTTTTATTACTTTATTGAAATCATTTATAGAAGACCAAATCATGCTTTTGTTTTCATTTGAACTAACAAGCTACTGACTCAGCAGTTATGTTGGGCTAAATCTTTATGGAAATACTATGGTTTATATCAGTATATGATTCAGCAACTTTTTGTTACTATTTTGTTAGTATTACACTTTTTGAAAACATACTTGTGGATATTTAGCAATTGCCTATCACAATCTGCTCAGAGATGTTTGACATGTAAAACTGTCTTTCCTTGATATTTTATCATAAACAATTGATAAGCCAAGCCAAATCCCAAGTTATTCTTAGTCAATGACATGTCAAAAGTGGCCTGATAATAGTTTGCTGAATTCATAGGTGATGAATTTGCATGTGAAGTTGTTCAAGGGAGAGATTGGAGCAAATTTTTCATGAAAGGTGATTTATAAAACATTTTATTTACTTATATCCTTTTTTGTTCCAAAGAAGATTTGAACTATGTAAGCAAGTTTGGCAAAAATCTATTGAGGTTCTTTCTTAAGACATGAGTTATAAAATAATTTAATGACTTTAAATCTATTCAGAACTAGAATCATGGAATATTTAATTCAGAATTCTGATTTAGAATCAATGTTATTTCCTAGGAGATTTATTAGAAATAGAGATCATAGAGTTACCCTTAAAGATACATGAAGTCGGGGGCTGGGAATATGGCCTAGTGGTAAAGTGCTTGCCTTGTATACATGAATCCCTGGGTTCTGCCTGGATAGCTCTACCTCCTTTTGTGTAGAGATCTTGGGCCTATCTGCCTCCTCTGTGTGGTCCTCTATCGCTCTCACGCATATCCTCTGGCCAGTAGGAACTGACTGCAGGAGCGAGGTCCATGTGAAGCCTCAGTCAGCGTGTGGTTGCGGGAAGCCCTCCTCCTTCCCTAGGCACGTGTAGGATCCCAGAGAAGCTTCAATGAGCATTCTGGTTTATTCGAGGGAGGGGCTAACAGTCTTATACCAGTAATGACACGCGAAGGAGAGGGACTGGCCAGGTGCTAATGATAGGCTAATGAGCGTGTCCATCACAGTGATGTCACGGAACTTCCCGCAGAGGTGGAGACCTCTTGGTTCTGCCTCTGGCTCAGCTGGGCCATCACAACACACGTGCTCGCCACCAAGAGGCGGGGGCTTGTTTGGCTTCTCTTCCGGTTGAACCCGGAAGGAGGTGGGACGGGCTAGCTCCTGGGCCAGCAGCTAGCCACCCCAGGTCTTAAAGGCATAGCCATCCCCTACAGGGTTCAATTCCTCAGCACCACAAGTGTAGAAAAAGCCAGAAGTGGAGCTGTGGCTCAAGTGGTAGAGTGCTAGCCTTGAGCAAAGAGAAGCCAGGGACTGAGTTCAAGCCCCAGGACTGGCAAAAAAAAAATATACAAAGTCTGGGATGATACTCTGGAATCTACATTTTGAACAGTGTCCTCATTTGAGATTGATGAAAATAGACCCAATAACCAAGATGAAGTATTTTGTTTTGTTTTGTTTTTTCTAGTCCTGGGCCTTGGACTCAGGGCCTGAGCACTGTCCCTGGCTTCTTTTTGCTCAACGCTAGCACTCTACCACTTGAGCCACAGCGCCCCTGCTGGCCATTTTCTATATATGTGGTGCTGAGGAATCGAATCCAGGGCTTTATGTATATGAGGCGAGCACTCTACCACTAGGCCATATTCCCAGCCCGACGTTTTATTTTTAGTTTTGATACTTTAATAATCAAAGGAGAAAACTCTTATTTGATGTAAAGTACATATTAACTCATTAGTCCTCATAATAATTTTTCCAAGGCTTCTAGAGTCTATGCTTTGCTGAGTTCTGAGAAACTAAATCACATGGATGGAGCTATAGGATCAAAGTTGTCAGCATCCTTCTTTCCAAGGTACATTCCAGACTTACCATGGCCTTTTGTAGGGGTTATCAATGTAACCAAGTTTTTCACCAAGAGTGATCATATATGTCATATAACATCATTGGGGGAATAATCAAAGTGCATCAAGTCTTACAATCAAGTGGAGACAGTGCTATGCAGTTGTTGGACATTATAATTTATACTGTGACAAATATCTCTATGCTTCAAGTGCTCCACTGGGAACACCTGAAGCTCTTCTGTGATCCACATGTGGCTGGTACCAATCTACCTCTTGACAGCTCTTGTCAAAATTGTGACTGGTTAATGAGAACTGCTTCCTATAGATCCACAACTACTGCCAACAGTCCTTCTGTGAAGGACTAACCAACTACCACGAAAGCTATTCTTCTAATATCTATTACTCTGACTAAGCAGCTAGACCATCTTCCTTCAAATATAACTACTAAACTAAACCTACAGAACTATATCTTTCTTAGACAATGTTTTCAAGTTTGAGCCCATGACCCAGATCACTCAGACTGAGCAAAAGGATAGGTGTTATGCAGACATGATTTATGGGTTCATAGGACATCCCACTATTTGGAAATGAGGTTATGTGAAATATAACTATACTTAGAACTAATCTTATCTAAAACAATAGTTATTTTCTCTGAAAATGAGAACAACCTTTAAACTGAAAGTAAAAAAAAATAACTTTCATGGAAATAATTTATGGTACCTTTGAATTAACCATTTTCAACATTTGCCTTAACTAGAACAGATCTGTCAGATCTTAAATCTGGCTTTTGAAATATGGCTTCATGAATTGACTTCACATAAAACATTTATAAACATTAGAGATGTGTTGAAGAAGAAACGTTCATGATCATCCTTTTTCAGCTCATCAAGAGATGCATTAAGAAACCAGGGCTTGTTATGTGCATGCAGTATGAATAGGCATAAGGCTAAATTTTTCATTTTTAGACATTTGGCTCATACATAATCAATTTGATATTGTGCATTTTCTTGGGTTTCTTCCTTCATTGTATTTATGTGCCATTGGAAGCAGCATAAAGAATGCCAAGTCTTCACTCTAACTAAGTAAAAATTGAAGAAAAGGATCTATCAAGATAACATGACATGATGGCAAATATTATTTTCCATATAGTCAGAGAAATCAGAGCACAAACTCAACTCTGTAACTTCCAAGTTATTTCGCTTTTCTGAGCAAAGTACAAGTTCATGGTCTTATTGCAATGCTGGAACAAATTCCTATGAGAGAACCTGACAAATGCATTTACTCACCGTAGTAAACAAGTTGGTCTCTTAAAAATGTGCTTTGAACCTTAGAAAGGAATGAAACAGGTACATGCCAACCCTACCACGGGCCCTTTCCAAATGTCTAAATTTTGTATTATTTTATTGTGTGTTGTATTACTTTATTCTGTTATTCGGTCATCTGATGAGCTGAATTAGGTGGTTTTTAATATTTCAGATAGTGTTTGATGAGCCAGAGGGGAAGTAGTTGTACTGTGCATAAAAAATGAAAGGGTTACAAAAATTAATTCCATTTGCCTCTCAATCCCTGCTATATCTTATCAAGAGGTCAGTAGCAGATGACTATATGCCATGGGTGTGAATTGCCCACTGAATTAACTTCATTGAAGTGACTCACTTAATTCAGAGAGCATCTTCTTTCCAGAAGGGTTCCAAGGCAGTCTTTTTATAACTGCTGTTTCTACCTCCTTTTTAAAAAATCTGTTTTATTCCTGGTTTCACCTCATCAAATTTCTAAATGAGGGCAAACCTGTTAGCATATTTTAGGCCCTTTTTCTTAATATTTATTCCTTTTTTGGGGCTCCCAATTTTCTACTTCAAACTGATTAATTTCTCAAGCATATTTAAAATTTCTAGATTCTATGTCTCTGATACATCTTCCAATGCCCCTAAAATTTAACATCAGGTTTTCCTTCTTATATTCTTTTTGTTGTTGTTGTTGTTGCCAGTCCTGGGCCTTGGATTCAGGGCCTGAGCACTGTCCCTGGCTTTTTTTTTTGCCAGCCCTGGGCCTTGAACTCAGGGCCTGAGCACTGTCCCTGGCTTCTTTTTTTTTGCCAGCCCTGGGCCTTGAACTCAGGGCCTGAGCACTGTCCCTGGCTTCTTTTTTTGCCAGTCCTGGGCCTTGAACTCAGGGCCTGAGTACTGTCCCTGGCTTCTTTTTGCTCAAGGCTAGCACTCTGCCACTTGAGCCACAGTGCCACTTCTGGCCGTTTTCTATATACGTGGTGCTGGGGAATTGAACCCAGGGCTTCATGTATATGAGGCAAGTGCTCTTGCCACTAGGCCATATTCCCAGCCCCCTGGCTTCTTTTTGCTCAGGGCTAGCACTTTACCACTTGAGCCACAGCGCCACTTCTGGCCTTTTCTATATATGTGGTGCTGAGGAATCGAACCCAGGGCTTCATGCATACCAGGCAAGAACTCTTGCCACTAGGCCATATTCCCAGCCTCCCCTTCTTATATTCTTTGACCTATCCCAACATACCCCAACAACAGTATCTCTTGCTCAAGCTACCCAATTTCTCAAACTTGGGGTTGACTGGTAGAGTTCCTTCCTTAACAGATGCTAATTTCTATCATTTCTGCTGCACAAAGTCATTCAAGTCTGTGCCACACATCCAGTCCTTCCATACTGACAATGTATATTAGCAGGACCTCATGCCTGGAGTAAGAACATACCAAGAGAAATACAGGCCAAGTGGACTTAAAGAGTTCAGAAGAGTATCAAATCATGTATGTGTTCAGACAAATTTTAAAAATCATTGGATGACTGCAAATCCATGGAAAATTATCCCCAAATTTACTGATATGCTAAGGTGAATATTGTGTTAACAAAAAGCTGATTAGTATAGAAAATGAGTTTGTAGCCTCTGCTGGGTGCTGATGGCTCATGCCTGTAATCCTCACTACTCAGGACTGAGAACTGAGGATTGTGGTTCAAAGCCAGCCCAGAAGGGAAAAAACATGAGACTCTTGTCTCCTCTTAACCACCAAAAAGCTGGAATGGAGCTGTGGCTCAAGTTGTAGAGCACTAGCACAGCAAGCAAACCCAGTGAGTGTGAGACCAAGTTCAAGCACCAGTACCAGAACAAAAATTAATTTTAAGTTTGTAGTCTATATTTTGATTATGTTATCAGACACTGAGAGATAAATGATTCCAAGTAATTAAGATTATGTAGAAGGAGAAGATATTAAGTTAGAACTGCTCCATATATTTTCAAAACTACTAATAAACTCAAGGGTGACCTAAATAATCCAATGGCTTTTTTATTCAAGGAGTTTTCAAAATTCCAGATGTGTAGGAAAAAGATAATAAAGTTCTAATACTATTGTTCTTTTTTTTAAGCCTGAAGTTCTCTTGCTAATAGGAACACTGATTTATTTAAAACGTAACATGTTTCTGTTTCATAACAACATCTGTATTATTTTACATTTTTATTGGCAACTTTCACCATACCCTGGTGATTTCTAGAAATCCTCATACTTCCCTGCTGATCAAAATTTCCCCCCAAAATAAACAAATGATTATTAACTATGATCTTTTTATTCTATGACTATAGACTCCATAAGAAGCACTTGAAAACCCCGAGCTATTAACTTTAGAGAAAAAAAATCCAAATAGCAGATCTCAACTGCAGAGATATTTTGTGAGGCAGACAGACCATCAAGTGTAGATAGTAAAACACCCACCACAAGTGTATTATACCCAGGAGGGTGTCAGCATCTGGACTTCCACTAGCAATACATGCACTCCTAAAGGAATAACCATGGTTCATAGAGAAGCTGCTTCCATGGCCAGTGTTGCCTATTGCTAAAGTATTTAGCCCAGAACTTTGCAGCTGGGGGTGACTTGGACCCCCAGGGGATATTTAGTAATATCTAGAGATACTTTTGGTCGCCACATCTTGAGGAGCATTTAATGAGTAGAGTGCAAGGATGCTGTTAAGTCCTACAAAACATAGGAAAGCTTGCCCCATAAGAAGGAATTTTAAAGTCCAAAATGTCAACAGTGGCTGAGAAGTCCTGAATTAATTAATGCCTAGATCCAAAAATTTCTAGGCGCTTTACTTCTATATTTCACAACTTCATATCACATCACCATCAGAGGTTTGGGGGATTTTATATCATGATGTTAATCGTGATTGATGTTTCTGGACACCTTCCTTGACCCATGTTCTCACCATAGGCTTCTGACCCAACCTCATTCACTGGGTGGTTCATTTCCTTCCCAAGCCCCTTGAAACTCTGTTAGGCCTATTTGTATTGGAATTGAATTGAAAATATGTCTCATTCTCTCACAAGGATATCTTCTTGAGTGTAAAAACTGTTAAGTCTTCCCCCCATATAGTGCTTTAAACATAGTAAGTGCTTAATAACTAAGTAACTTTAGCATCACCCTAAACATAAAGGATAATTTACAAAACAGGAAATATAACTTTAATCTTCATGTGTGGACATTTCTGGGTAAAGATTCACATAGGAAAAGATAGTCACAATGCAAAGCAGTGCTTAAAGAATAACAGATGTATATGTCAGACAACAATTACTAAAATTATGTCTAGTGAACATAAATTCCTTTAGAATGTAGGTGAAAAAGACTATGCTAATAAAACTGACAACTGAAATGCACTTGAAAGGATGGGGATGTTTTATAGAAGGTAGGAAAAGAAGTGAGGCCATTCTAGGCTGGTAAGAGGGATATGAAATGCAGAGCACACGGAAAACTGGCTTTTGTAGAAGAATTTGGACTGGAGACTTTCTAAATACGACTCTTATTTTTTTTCTTGTCAGTTGTAGGGCTTGAATTCAGGGCCTAGGTGCTGTCCCTGAGCTTTTATTCCCTCAGGGCTAGCTCTCTTAACACTTTGAGCCATAGCACCACTTCTGGTTTTCTGATAGTTAATTGGAGGTAAGAGTCTTGTGGACTTTAATGCCCAGGTTGGCTTCAAACTATGATCCTCAGATCTCAGCCTCCTGGGTAGGTAGGATTACAGGTGTGAGCCACTGGTACCCAGCCCTAAATAGGACTCTTAAAGGCTCAGGAAATAAGAATAAGATTGCATCAAATTTAAAAATTTAAACATAGCAAAGGAACAATTATCAGAGAGTAGTGACAGCCTACAGAATGGGAGAAAATATTTGCCGGCTACCCATTGGACAAGGGATTAAAATCCAGAATATACCAAGAACTCAAAATATTAAACATCAAAAGAACAAATAATCATCAATTAATGAGCACATGAATTGAACAAGTAATTTTCAGAAAAAAATATAAATGGTCAACAGATTAGATAAAAAAAATGTTCATCCTTGTTCCACCCTTTATGTGCCCTCCTTTACCCTCCCAAATGCAAACAAATAAGACAAAATGAAAGAAAACAAAAACAGCAACAATGGCAACTAAAAATACCTTTGTTTCCAGCTATTGAGCCTTTGTCCACTACTCTTATGCATATCCTCCTTTGATTTTTTTTTCTGCCAGTCCTGGGCCTTGGACTCAGGGCCTGAGCATTGTCCCTGGCTGCTTTTTGCTCAAGGCTAGCATTCTGCCACTTGAGCCACAGCACCACTTCTGGCCATTTTCTATATAGGTGATACTTGGGAATCGAACCCAGGGCTTCATGTATAGGAGGCAAGCACTCTTGCCACTAGGCCATATTCCCAACCCATATCCTCCTTTGAAATGCAACAGTGATACTTACTAGACACTATATGGAAAATGAACTGGATATATTATGGGTGGGAATGGGAGGGAAAGACTGGCAGAGAATGATGTAAGGGGAGGCATGGCTCAAAAAGAATTGTACTCATTACCTAATTCATGTAACTGTAACCCCTCTGCATATCAACTCTACAATAACAATAAAAAGTGCTAAATTAACAAACAGCACAATAAGCACATAAAAAAGAAACATACAGGTAAGAACATAGGGTCACTAAAAGAATGGACCATCACTGCCTCCTAGTAGAGATGTTAGGAAAAAGAAAGGCCTGTACAATGCAGTATTATTTAACTCTAATCACATTATATTATTTGGTTGTAATATTTTTTGTTCGTAATAGTTTAGACTGACAAAGAATATATATTGAATGAGTGCAAAATTTTAATTGAAAATAAACATGATATAAAAATAAACACGATAAACATACTGAAAAAAACTTCAACATCCTTAGTCACCAAAAGAACTGAAAATCGAAACAATGCAAATGTTCCACCTCACCCCAGTCAGAACAACGATTATCAACAAGACACACACCAATATCTGACAACGATGTGGAGGAAAAAGAACTCTTGTACACTGTGGGTAGAAATGTAAATTAGTGCAGTCACTATGGAAACTGTTATGAAGGTTCCTCACAAATCTAAAAATGAAACTACCTTATATCCCAGATATACAGCACATGGACCTATGCCCCAAAGCTTCAAAGTCAGCATACAATGGAGATAAATGTACACTCATGTTTATCTTGGCACTGTTCTGAAAAGTGAAGTTTTAAATACCCTTGGTACCCAGCAAGATACGAAGAGATAAAGAAATTGTGGCACATGTGCACACTAGAGTATTATTCAGCCAAAAGAAGAATTATGCATTTGCAGAGAAATGATGAAACTAGAAATCACTGTGCTACGTGAAATAAAGCAGATGCAGAATGACAAATATATTTTCTCTCATGTGTTAAACCCAGATCTTAAAAATAAACAAATGAACAAATAGGACATGAATGTACAAAACTGATTACTTGGGGTGGGATACCAGCACAAAGAGGAAACAGGGAGACAAGAAAGGATGATTTGGAAGAAATACAATTGAAGTACATTGTATAAATATACAAACGTGATATAAAAATAAAGTGGTTTGTGAAATTAAAAAAAAAATCTTTCCAATCAGAACTGTGGCATTTGAAAGACTACCTGTTCGGTCTTCTTTTGTATTCCTTATCATTTGGTATTCTGAAAGGCGTGCTGTGGTTTGTCATCGAAAGTCTCATTCACTTCAAGTGCAATGGTACTGATAGGTAATGGGGCTTTTATGTAAAGGAGCCTGAATCAAAGTGACCAGCTAATAATAAAGGGACCACCTTTAGAAAGGATTAGTATCCATTTCTCAGGAGTGGGTAAGGACTTATAAGACTAGATTCGGAGCTACAAGAATGGATCGGATGACTTCATGTGCCCAACCTTCCTCTTTCCATTCATCAGTCCCCCTCACCTTTACCTCACTTCCCCCAACAAGATATGTTCTAGTTCCCTGGTACTCATTTTATTAAACTCTAAGTTATTTGTTCAAAGGGGAGATGTTAGTATTATGCACTTCAACTTTCCCACCTCAACGAGCATGATCTAAAATGAACTTTCTCTTCTCCTTTCTTAACCATCTAGTCTCAAGTTGTCTGTCAGAGCAACACAAAATGGACTATGACAGGGAGCTTAAAGAAAAGCAGTGATGGAAGACTATGCAGGTCATCAATACCCGGGATCACATCTCATCCCTGGGCACAGCTCATATTCAAGGACTGTCAAATGGAAGGGAACTTAAGACATGTCCCCTTGTCTCTGAGAGGGACAACTTTGAAGAACCCTCTCAGTGCTAAAGCTTCCTCATGCATGATCCTTTTAACTGGTCCTTCTGTCTAATCCTATTTCTTTCGCTTCACCAGAGCTCCTCTCAATGTTTTATTTACATACGCATTTCCACTGTAGTTAGTATCTGTTTCCTGTAGAACTCAACCTAAGACTATTCAACCTAAGACTACGGGGGTGGGGGGAACCTATAATGGTAGTAATTAGAAAGGAGGGTGTCAACTAGCTGTTACTGTCCCTTTTGAGCAGTCAGCCATGTGGGCCTTTGCAAGTAGGTAAGGAGTAACTGGGCAACCCTTTTTTATTTAGCTGTGGTGCTCATTTCATTCATACCACAGCATATCCCCAGGAATGCCATATCTCCATGAATTTTCACCATTCATCTTCTAACACAATCTGCTTTCAAAGTTTCTATCTTCACAGGAACTTAGAGGACTGATAAAATATTAACATCTAATCTAACAGAAATAAGGTTGCTGTCCAACCTTAAGTCAAATTAAGAATCTTCACTGTGCCATAACAGGTCCAACTCTATGGCAGGAGGAAAGTGTTATGAAGTCATCAAAAGCCATTTTTTCTGCCCTGTGCTCAATGATACAAATTTCTATCCACTTCTGTGATGCAGGTAGGCCATGGGGTTGAATTTTGACCCACCTAATGTGAGTGGAAGTGGTATCTGCCTCCCTATTGTGTAATTTTGTTCTAGATCATCCAGCTCAATCAGAGGTAAAGCCATACAAGAATGGAACTGGGTCCCCTCGTCCACACCATATCTACTTTGCTTAGGTTGGGCATATAGAGTGGGAGACCCTGTATACAGATATAGGGTCACTTGTCCCTTTGCTTAGTAATGTGCTCCTTACTATATTGACTCTAGCTGTATTTTAATATAGCCATAAGAACATAAGAACTACGTGTTTTAGACATTTTCTAAATATTTGAGGAGCTTTGACTCAGCAAAGCTTTACACACAGCAGTATGCTATAGAATTCAGGAAAAAGAAACACATCTATGCTATTTAGGCATAGCAAGTAGAGATAATTTAATCAAAGGTATAACCAGTTACAAACCAATAAACAACTGGTATCCCGTATTTAGCTATGGAAGATGTTAATGGATCATGTAACTGTATTCCCCTGTACATATTATATACACCATTGATTTTGTGTTAATGTGTTTAAGTTTTATTTCAAAAACAAAATATCCTGCCAGCAAACTCTGGGTAAACCGACTCATAAAAAAAATGATGAACAATGTCTGGTAGGAGAGAAAGAAAACTTGAGACAAGTAGAATAATATTTTTATTTGAAAGTGAAAAATTGAAAAAGATATAAAGGCTTGTTAGAGAAATAAATTACACAAACTGGAAAGTCTAGAAATGTGTATTTTAAATGCCAAGACAAAGCCTGGTAAATATGAACTCACTATTCTCCTGATTTCTAGATGCTAAAGAGAAAATAACCAAGTGACTTTTTGCTGTTAAGTGATTAGTTCTTTTCTATGTGGAGGGACTTGGCTCTGTTTCAGTCCTCTGGAGAAACAAGTTTTGGTGTTTTGTTTTGTTTTTAATCTTTGAAACCATCTTCACAAAGGCTCAAAGTTGAAGTAGTAAGAAACTTTCCTTTCAAACCTTGAAACACATCTGATTTTATTTTAAATTTTATCCTCAAGGAACACATTTCATATTTTAAGTTATTCTGGAAGAGAACTTCCAAAAATCTTTCCGTTCATGGGAATATTTGCTACACTGCAACATTTTCATCTGCTTACTTATGTCTAAATACTGCAAACACTTGTAGCTGGTTCAATTCAGATTATTTTGATGCATCAAAGGAAGCCTTATGTGTTTTTATGTTTTCTTATTATACATTAAGGCATAAAATGCACTAGATAGGCTAAGACACAATCAGCTGTTTAAGTAGCTAATCAGTAGATATTTAAGCAGCTGTGCTGTCATGCTTGAGCTTATATTTTTGGTGGTAGTTGTTTGTATCCTAAAAATACAACCATTTGATAAATTTTGTTGCCTTGATTTCTATGAAAATGTACAATGTATATTTATGATTGTGTCTTGAAGCATCATTGACTATGTTTCTGATGAGAGAGGGTTTTTGGTTTAAATAGGTATCTATGATGACCAAATTGATTGCATACCAATTTACACTCTGGTGGCTGGAAAACAGTCTACACACTGACGGTGGCTTCATACATTTCCAGTCTTGCTTTATCTCCACTACCTACACACTTGGGCAGCAAGTACCATGGTACACACATATCCTGATGTATCTCTGGTTGTGCACCTTGGGTCACAACACAAAGTGGCTCTGTACAGTGGACGGTATTCCTGGAAGCCATTCCTACACTAGAACAAATAATAAAACCTAGAAGAATGCAACAATTAATTAATTAATTTGGGGAGTGTCCAGGTGCATGTCCTTGCTGGAGATTTTAAAGCTTATCTTCTATCAACAAGGATAGATAATTAAAAGCATTTACATTTTGAACTCAACTTTCCATTAGCTAGATCCTCCAAATCCCACAGCATCACAGACATTTCCCACCACATAGAGAAATATGATGGAGGGGATTTTCAACAGGAAGAGACAGCAATCTTAGCCACAGCATGGTTAAGTGATCTCACTTTTGCAAATTTCACCACACACTAACATTTGAAAACATCTGAGGAGCACTTCCCAGTATTCTGGAAGGGAAGCTTAAGCTTCGTCAGCTCCAGGGTGTTTCTACTTTTACATATGGCTTTTTTTTGTAATTTCATAAATATTGCATTATGGAAATATTCAAATGTATACAGAAGTCAGGGAAACTTATAAAACTCACCATGAACTCATCACTGGGTTTCAACAACTTATCAATTCAGGGCTTGTCATATTTCCTCCATGCTCCTTCTCTTCTTTCCCTCCCCTTTCCACCTTACAATTATTGTAAAGCAAATCCTATACTTCTATTTCATCTGTCATTTTTGTACATATGTACCTATAGGTTTAAATTTCTATGCCCAGTGAGAGGTTTTAATGCCACGTTTATCAGTGGCCATAAGTAAAATGAATATTTCAATTACTTTCTTAAATGAGAATTCCATTTATTTCTGCCATTTTCATAATAGACTGGGTGTGCTCATTTATAACATTAGCAATAGAGACAAGATTTCATGTGAACTGACAATGACCTTCTTCTTTCACAATGCAGCTGTGAATAAACTTCAGCTCCATGATTTCCCATATGTTTCCTTTTTCCCATTGCTAATAATAGTCATTAATCTATCAAACACACATGCATACAAATACACAGAAAAAGACACATATGAATTTTCATCTTATATGTCATTTTTCTAGCCTAAACCAAATCTAGATTTTGTTCACTCATGAGGTAAAGCTGTAAATAAGGTGTGAAAGAAACAACTAAGAAAATGATATAAAACATTATGTAACATGTTACTGGTTAAGGGAATCCAGGTGATACCCAGTCCACATGTGTGCAGATGCTCATTTCATAGTTTAATCACTGTTACATCATATTAGTATATCATAAGACATGCCTAAACTAAAAATACTTTATCTCATCACTAGCACTTTAGTTGAATTTGAAAGAATGTAAGTTGGGCCTTTAGTTCAAGGAGAAATTTATAGGATTTTAGTAATCTTGCTAGTAAAATAAAGCCTGTTGAGACACTCTTCCTTGGGGAATTTTCTTTTAGAGCCATAAAGACTCTATTATAAGAAAAACAGTCTATTAGTATGTTAGAGAGTGTGGGCTACGTGCCTTGGCTCAAGAATCATTCTAATACTAAAGAGTATGATAAATTCCTTTATAATTTGGGAGTCCACACTGGGCCAGAATCCAAGGGTTCTGCTATAAACCTTCTCTCACAAAACTAATGATCAACTTAAACAGACAACTACACAAGGAGACAGAATATGATGCTGTATATAGAACTACTTAGGAGTTACAGGAACCTTTTCTACCCATACTGCCAAATAAAGGAGAGAAAACCAGGGATGACCAGGGACATATGTTTAAACTGAGACTTTCTTGATGTGTATGAACAAAAGGACTGTGCAGAATGGAGGAGATTGAGAGATGACAATAATGGGCAGGAGGCAGAAGGAGGAAGCAGTGGCAAGAAAAATAGGCAGTTGTGCATAGATTGAAGATCTGTTTCAGAATTAGTATCTATGTGGTTCAGTGAGGAATTTGGCTAGGAGGAAAACAAAGAGAATTAGGTCTGGATCTCAGAATGGAAGTCAGCAATAATTGTTTTGTGGAGTTAGAAAAAGAGAAGAGCTATTTGGTTTCTAGATTTCTATTTCCGTTTGTTCTCCAGAGACCAAAACACGTCTCAAATTAGAGTGTGGCTTTTGAATTCATAAAATTTTTAAAAATGTGTTTTGTGCAAGTGTAGTTACTGATATAATTTAATGGATCTGCTTTCTTCCTTAAGGTTGAGATGCAAGCATACCTTTGTGTGTTGAAAAATCTTAATTGAATTATCTCCAAATTTACTTTATATTCCTTAAGTACAAACTCGTAAGTCAGGCAAAGGGGATTGCAGTTATGTTATACAGTACTTAACTACCTTTTTTTATAAGTAAGGATTTTTATACCAAAAATAAACAAGAGGAGTACAGACCTAAACCCATAAATTATGTGGGCTAGTACTTTAAAGAGCTATGTATTTGCACAAGGACCAGGAGAGCTTTACTAAAAGGGACCAGGTCCTGGGAATTCTCTCTAAGAGTGATTTATTTCTGTCAACATTCTTTTTCAGTTTAAACATATGCATTCACATATATTTAAATTCCTCCAGACATTTGACTTTAAAGTTTTACTTCTGATGTACTGCGTAAATACCTTCAGTAAGGAGGCAATAAAATATGTTAGAAAGCTTTCCTCTTTGAATCTATACTTTTCATACAAATCTCCCTTAAACACCTAAAGATTGTCTGATAATATTTCTTAAGAGATATTTTCAATAAAGCATTGTATATATATATTATATATAACATACATACAACAAACTATTGAAATGCCTGTTTCACTTTGTTCTTTTTTTCTTTTAGAAGAGTTTTCAGCTTTCTGACAGCATAGACTTTTTAATAGATGTATTGACACAATTACTTTTGACAAACATTTATTAAACACCTATTTTATATAGATAGATGTACTAGTGTATGTCAAAGAGTATTATTATCATACTAAATCTACTGTTGAAAGAAAAATCAGACAATAGGAAAAACATTGAACAATCTCAAGGCCACAAATGCAAATGGACATATATCACCATTTTCTTTCTCTCCAGTTCATTACAGGGACAATTAAGAACAAAAATAATCTTTTACAAAGCTTGATCCTTGATGAATTATAGTAAGAAACATCTACTCCTCAGCTCTGGTATTCTGTTTTCATAAACATCATAAACACCATCAGCATAAGCAGTGATAATCATGCTAAATAAAAAATATTATGCCGGGCCAATGATATGAGTCAAGTTATTTCATATCCTAGGTTATTACTATGTGCCCAGACAGTTTTCACATTATTTATATTTTCTGTAAAATAATCTTTAGTTCCCAGTTAGGAGGCAACTTTGCATTAAATGATGTAATTGTGCTTTGAGATACATGTCCTGTCAGTGTATATCATGTTAGTGTATTACCCCCAATACAAAAATCTCATATGTTAGTTTTAGGCTAAGCTTTACTTTCCACTCACTTATAACTTACAGAAAGACATGTTGAACAAGTTAGTTATGTCAATACATGTCTGTTAAGCCCATGTGCTGAATTCCAAAAGGACTGAAAGAATTTTTTTTAATGTTCTGCTTAAACTACTGCTGCGTTAACATCACTGACCCAATTAAAACCATATATGGGTGGTGCTGTATTTGTAACATTTTGTGTGATTTAAATGACACATAAAATGGAGCCAAATAGGCATTTTGATATTTCAGAAGTGATTCTTTCTGGCAGAGTACAACTCTCAGAACTAATCAGTGGGTCTCCCTGTAAACCTGGCTTAGGAGGCTCTCAACATAAAAAAGAGTGAGCATAAACATTGGTCAAAACAGAATGAATGACTGTGTAGTTGTTCCTCAAACCTTAGGGGAACAAGGACTCTTGCTGGTGTGAAGACTGTTTCACACAAAGTAAAACTGCCTCCAGGGGGCCATCCAGCCAACCTTGGGACTTTCAGCAGTCAGCCCACCACACAACAAGGATTGACACACAAGACAACACACTGGCTCTCCTTTTCCTGGTTAATGAAACATCAAGGCAGATCTTCCTTAGTTTTCCAGCTTGGTTCCTCAGCTCCTTCTCAACATCACTTTCTTTACTCAGTTTTAAATTTCTCAGCCACTTTCTGTCTCTTAATTCTAATCCTATTCCTTCACTGTGAGCAGAGTTGAAGATCAGTGCTCTCTTAAATACAGTTTAATGTCAATCCCGGGTGCTCATACCTGAAGCTACCTCTTTGTCTAAACTGATCTGTAGGAGTTTTCTGCTTAGCCAGCGCACCCACCAAACTCAAACCAGCTAAAGCAGAGCAAAGCTTCAATTGGGGCTATGTCCTACGAAGGCATTGTACCAATCAGTAAGGATAGGCTTGGGGATGCTTCAGTCACTAAAGGCCCCAACATCCCTGAGCTCTGACGCAAATAATTTGCTTTGATAGGTTTTTCCCCTTGGACTTCTCCAAGTCAGTGGAATAGCAATTGACTCCAGGCAATGAGGGAAGGGTGGTGAAATGCAAATCAGCTCTTTAAGCCTTGTCTACAAGTAATAAGTAATAGTTCATTGACCAGTGCACATCACATGGCACTGCTTCATATTAAGAGGATTCAAAGGCACAATTCCATGCCAAATAATGAGAAATAAAGACATTTTTAGATATTATTGATGACTATCAATATTCAAAATCATGATTTTTCTCACCTTTTAGTTCATGACAACGAAATATTGATTACAGTGTTGGTTAGCTCTATCTGTCAATGCTCACCAATGCATAAATAATGCTTTAATTTATGGTTTAATTAGTATAGAAAAGTAAACCCTTGATGGAGACATTTTTTGCTAGAATATTGTTAGTAGTAGTAAAATATACTGTTAATAACGGTTTCATTTGTAAGGCATTTGCTATGTACTAGATACACCAGTAAATGTTTTACATATACTGTTCCTAACCCAATCATCCAGCAGCCTCATGATATAAGTATACTTTTTTTTGCCAGTCCTGGGGTTTGAACTCAGGGCCTGGGCACTGTCCCTGAGCGTCTTTTGCTTAAGGCTAGTACTCTGCCACTTGAGCCACAGCGACGCACCTGTCTTTCTCTTTTAATGTGGTGCTGAGGAATCAAACCAAGAGCTTCATGAATGCTAGGCAAGCACTCTACCACTAAGCTACATCCCCAGCCTACATACTTTTAATTTCTTTTTTAGAAAAGGAAAATGAGTGAAAGTCATAGTTAGGACTATGGCCAGGACCAACAGCTATCATGATTTACAAGTTGTTAGTTTAATTTTTACATTACTAACATAAAAGGATAACATGGCTTTGTTCTTCTAGCAACTAAATGATTTATACTGAATAATTATGGACCTCTTGGCCTGTTGTAGTTAAAGCAATGTCTCCCTATAGACTTAAGAGCATTTAGAGTGCAATTCAGGAAGGAATAAAGAAAGTATAACGTGCGAGACTTATGCTTCTAGGTTGTATATAGAAAATTGGGGCGTCACTGTTACATTACCCCCCCAATAAGCCTGAAAGGTTACAAAATCAATTTTCATAAAACTTATCTGAAGCTGGGCTCTGGTCGCTCATGCCTGTAATCCTAACTACTCGGGAGGGTAAGATCTGAGGATTGTGGTTTGAAGTCATCCTGGGCAGGAAAGTCTGAGACTCTTATCTCCAGTAAAGTACTCAACAAAAGCTGAAGTGGCGCTGTGGCTCAAGTAGTAGAATGCTAGTCTTAAGCAAATGAAGCTCAGGGACAGTGCCCAAGCCCAGAGTTCAAGCCCCAGGACCAGCAAAAATAGAAACAGAAAAACGGAGAGTGGATAAGGCAATGACACTTAAATGAATACAGTTCAGCTAAGGGCATGGCTCATGTGGGAGGTAGAGTGTCTTTCCAGAAAGTATACTGGTCCCTGAACTCAAAACCCCATACTAGAAAAAAAGTTCCAGAAAATAATGAGCCCTGAAAGGGGAGAAGGAAGTTTTAACTTTTCTCGTGCTGTGCAGAATGAAGAGTGAAGTAATCTACCATGGGATGGGTTAAAGAAGAAATAACACAAAATGCTAGTATGTTTAATGGTCAAATTTGGTCTGACTCTGACAGTTAAGAATACTAAGAAGCTCAACCACAAAAGAACTCTGCACTGACCCATCAAATGATTCCCATAGAATGTTACCAAGTGCTTGGGGATCGTGCCAAAGACAGAAAGGGATAGAAAAAAAGATTTTTTTCGGGCTGGGGATATGGCCTAGTGGCAAGAGTGCCTGCCTCATATACATGAGGCCCTGGATTCGATTCCCCAGCACCACATATACAGAAAATGGCCAGAAGCGGCGCTGTGGCTCAAGTGGCAGAGTGCTAGCCTTGAGCAAAAAGAAGCCAGGGACAGTGCTCAGGCCTTGAGTCCAAGCCCCAGGACTGGCAAAAAAAAAAAAAAAAAAAAAAAGATTTTTTTCCCTAGGGCGACAGGGGCCAAGTGTAAGATAGCCTCCCAAAAAAGCAGAACTCAGGCTTTCTGAACCCTGAGACACTGAAGGCCTGAGATTTGTCAGATACACTGAGAGAAATCTTCAACAGGCTGGGCACGCTGGAACATGTCTTTAATTCCAGCACTCAGGAATCTGGGGCAGGAGAATCAAAAGTTCAAGGTCAGTCTGAGCTACATAGTGAGATGCTATCTTAAAAAAACATTAAAAGAAAAACAAAAAGGAAAAAAATGGACACTTCCAAAATTCAAAAGTAAAATGACAACTCAATAAAAATGAGCATAACTAGTTTCAACAGATCCTTCACAAAACACAACTGTATGGAAGGCAAATAAGTATACATAATCATGCCCTACTTCAATAGTTACCAGAAAATGCAAATGAGCTACAAATTTACAAGGTGCACAGTATCAAATATTGGGAGGAATTAAAAGCAACTATAAATCTTCTGAGTGTGAAATAGTACAACCACTTTAAGAGCTGTTGGGCAGTTTCTAACAGTGAAAGGACCCAGAGATTCTACTGCTAGGCAATTATCCATGATGAATGAAAATATGCATTTCCACAAAAGACTTGTTTACAAATCATGAAAGCAGTCTTATTAATAATAGCTCAACATTGGAGTCTATTTATATACTATGCAACATGGAAATGAATAAAATATTGTGTATTCGTACAATCAAATATTACTCAACAATTTAAAAACAAGAATTAATAACACATCCTGAAACATGGACAACTCTCAAAAACATTATGTTGAGTGAAAGAAGCCAAACACCAAGTACACACACACACACACACACACACACACACACACACTTATAGAACACCCAAAATTATATATAACGGTAATGAATCAAAACAGTAATTGAATAGTAAGAACTACAGAAGAGCTTTCTAGAAAAAAAAAGTCTTTTATTTGTTTTGGATCAATAACACATGTGGTTCTCCAAACTTCCATGAACACAAAGATTTGTACAACTTAATGAAGTCAAGTTGCACCTTGATTTTCAAATATACAAAGGCATCTATCACTGATTTAGAACACTGAGAATCAAAAGCCAAGTCCTCTAGGCCACCCAAAGGTAATACACAAAATCACAATACTTCATTAATGCATAGCATTTAAACTGCTACAAGAAGACACAATAAGACTTGCTCTTTAAGACAAAGAAAACCATCCCACACCTAATGGGCAACCCTTTCCTTTCATCTATCCTTAGCCAGGGTTATCTAACACTGATTCACTTTAAACCTCCTGATATATCCTAGCCATGATCTCCCAGTGTCAGCTAAAGCACTGGGGATTCCCACTTGAATCACACCATTTATGGCTTGCTAGAACTCTACCACTAACTGCTGGTTTGTTTCATTATTGCCACTTCTGAGCGTACATTCTCTATGCAAATATGTACAATTACTTTCTTAAGAGGCTTTTTGGAAACGCACTGAACCGATTACAGGTGACTAAGTAAGAAAAAGCACATCTAACCTTACCACTGCCTAAAATAGCACTTATCACATGTTAACGTACATAAAAATCACCATGGAATCTTGTCAAATGAAGATCCTGATTCTGGAGTGGAGACCAGGGTTCTGCATTTCCAATAAGCTCCCAGATGGTGATGGGATGTTGCTGGTGCGCAGACCACATTGTGAGTCTTAAGAAGTGATTTTTTTCTCTACCATTAAGTTCTCTGTTTCTAGAAATTCCCTCTATCCATGTGTGGATTTACAATCCAGGCTTTGACATTTAACTCCTTCAATCTCCATATATACAAGGTAGGGTCCTAGCAGAAGGACAGAAGATAGCTTCTGAATTTCAAAAATACCATTCTGGAAAGATATCCTAAGTGTTACATTTATAAGCTTTAAAAAAGTGTATTTCCTCTACTATATTCCTTTCATCAATGTGTAGGATTACCGTTAGCCAATAGCTTGTGTAACTGGTAGCTTACCTTTGAGAGCCATTTAGGATCACAGCAGAGTACCTTCAGCAGAAGCACACTAATTGGCAGCCCGAGAGGCAGGATACAGGTCAAGGAGTCTTAGTCCAGAATGGGTCAGTGCTCAGAGCTGGTTCTGTAATCTGATGGACCAAGAGATAAACAGGTTACTCCTTTTACAATGGTTGCAATATTGCTCTTTAGGCAGGCACTGTGGAAAACAAATTTTTCCCCAGATTTTTTACACAATAGGATTACAAGAATTTGGTAGGGTTATAATGATAGTAGGTTATTTGAAAATTCATAACCACATATTTTGAAAGGCTTAAGTAAACTTTCAGAAAATAAAAATATTATCCCTATGCAAGAAGCCAGCATTTTTTAAAAGAAAATATGCTTCAATCATTAAATGTAAGTAATTTAGAATATTCTTAAACCCCTGGCAAGTTTACTTAACACTTAATTTATTGTTCAGAATGAAACTGTGTAAAGAATTAGGCACCAATGCTTACGATGGTATGATATACAGAAATTACTGCAATTGACTAGGTTTACTGTTCATTGGGACAATGCCATTAATCCTCAGATACATAAAACACAGGCCATTAAAACAGAGAGGGAGAAGGGAGAGGAAATGAGAGGGGGGAGGGATAGGGGAGAAGGGAGAGGAAAGAGGAGAGAGGAGTAAGAGACAAAGACAGAGAGATAGAAGAGAGAGAGAAGGGGGGCAGACAGACAGACAGGCAGACAAAAAGAAAGAAGTAAGAACTTCAAATTGCCCAATTTTGCTTGTTCCACAGGATGGGCTAGCTACAGTGTGATAAAGGTTTCATATTGTTAGATATGTCTCTTAAAACGTGAAAACAGATTGTTCCAAGTAATGTTCAGGAATCCACCCATACCCAGAGATCTGGGAGTTTATTAGGAAATAAGAACATCAAAGAGCTTATTTGGGCTATCAGGGACTCGGCAAGATAGAATAAGCATCAACTACACTGAACGATTTTATTTTCACAGTTTTCTTTTTCTCTTAGATGTCTTCCTTTGCCATGCTAGGACATTTTATTACAGTAGTTCAAGACACTATTCAGGACTGCAGTACAACTTCAGTGAGATCATAGCAGCCATAAAATACTCCAGATAAAGCCCAAGTTTCCTAAAATGGGTTTACTTGAAGAACTAGAAATTTTCACCACTCTTAAAATTAAGAGTCAAGGTGATCAGATATCAGAGAAAATCAGAGATAAATTATTACAGAAAACTCCTGGTAATTTTGCACTATGGTGTCACTAACCATCAATTTCATTACTTCCATCATCACTGGCATCATCATCAATATCACCTTCATTTTCATTGCTCTAGACAACTGCTATGATCACCATCGTTATCACCACTATTGGTATATATGCTAAAGACAGTACAGTTAAGTTAAAGAAACCTTTTTGAAAATAATCTTGGTAGTAAATATTAAAATAATTAAAACCCACCAGTTGCTGGAAGCTCACATCTGTAATCTCAGCTACTCAGAAGGCTGAGATCTGACAATCATGGTTCAAAATCAGCTGTGCCAGGAAAGTCCTTCAGACTTTTATCTCCAAGTAACCAGCAGAAATCTGGAAGTGGAGGTGTGGCTCAAGTGGTAGCACACCAGCATTGAGTGAGAAAGCTACAGGACAGTAGCCAAGCCCTGAGATCAAATAAAATAAAACAGACTCTATCTGAGTCCGTAATTTCAATTTAAGATTCATCTGGGTACTGGTGGCTCAAGCCTGTATTCTTAACTACTCAGGAGACTGAGATCTGATGATTGTGGTTTGAAGCCAGCCCAGGCAGAAAAGTCTATGAGACTCTTATTCCGATTATGCACCAAAAAACATTCATAAGGAAATGGAAGGATTTGGAAAAAATCCTACTAAGTGAAGTGAGCCAGACCCAAAGAAACATGGACTCTATGGTCTCCCTTATTGGGAATAATTAGTATATGTCTAGGATAGTCCTAGCAGAAGAGCACAATAGCTCAATAGCTATGCCAGTATGAACACATATGATGATGCTAAGCGAAATGAACTCCAAGTTATGGAAACAAGTGGTACATCATTGTTGTTGTAATTTTCAACATGCCATGTGAAATTGTGCCCTTTTTCTTTTGTATCTCTTTCCCATGGGTTTACCCCTGATATCATTTTAACTGATTTTAGTGCCCTGGATATTATATATACATATATTGGAACTAGGGAAGGGAAAGGGAATACTAAAATCGAGAGATAAAGGATAAAAAGACAAACCAATGCAGCAGCAATGCTTACTTTGCTGGAGGTATAGTTCAAGTGGTAGAGTGCCACCTATGAGCAAGCAAGCAGATTGAGAGTGCTAGGCCCTAAATTCAAGTCCCAGTTCCACCAAAACAAAAACACGTGCACAGATGGGGACTGGAGGCTCATACCTGTTATCCTAGCTATTCAGGTGGCTAAGATCTGTGCATTGTGGTTCAAAGGCAGCCCAGGCAGGAAAGTCTGTACAACTATCTCCAATTGATCACCAAAAAACAAGTGTTG
Organism: Perognathus longimembris pacificus; assembly: GCF_023159225.1. NCBI lineage: Eukaryota > Metazoa > Chordata > Mammalia > Rodentia > Heteromyidae > Perognathus > Perognathus longimembris. The sequence goes on along the minus strand of NC_063188.1, from coordinate 108,443,086 downwards.
CTGTGGCTCAAAATGGTAGAGTGATAGCCTTGAGTGGAAAAGCTCAGGGACAGTGCCCAGGCCCTGAGTTCAAGCCCCACAACCACCACCACCAACAACAAAAATACCATATACATTTAACCAGTTGATTTAGAAAAACCAACAAGACATTATGTATGGAGTTAAAAATCACAGTGCAATATGTTCTTTGACACTATTTTCTCTAAAAACAACTTGATCTGAGCATATACATATATAAATGCTGCAGTGGTTTCTATCAAGCACCATGTCCTCCTAAGACAACAGTCCAATGTAAGAAACAGTAACAATTTTCATTGCTGTTACTTGGAGACTGAACTCGGGGCCACTGGTTTTGGAAGAGTGATTTGGGATTTTTTTTTTGCCAGTCCTAGGCCTTGGACTCAGGGCCTGAGCTCTGTCCCTGGCTTCTTTTTGCTCAAGGCTAGTACTCTGCTACTTGAGCCACAGCACCACTTCTGGCCCTTCTCTGTATATGTGGTGCTGGGGAATTGAACCCAGGGCTTCATGTATACGAGGCAAACCCTCTTGCCACTAGGCCATATTCCCAGCCCCTGGAAGAGTGATTCGGAACAGCATCCTCAGTCAGCATCCTCAGCAAAGATGGGACCTAGAAATCTGTGATTTACCAAGCCTTCTAGTGCTGGGAATCAACACTCAAGTTTAAGAACTACTGTTCGAGAGTAATCTGTCTACTTAGGTTGAGAGAAGCCTAAACCTAAGCCTCTTTACTGTACTTCCTGTTGTTATAATTGCTCCTCAATGATATATGTTATTTACCATTACTGATATATATATATATATATATATATATATATATATATATATATGAGAATGGGGAAGAAAACTGGCTAGTAGAAGTAGAAGTAAAATCTTATCTTGTAATCCAAGTAATTATGAGGATGGATCATTTGACCCTCCTTATAAATTGAGTCTTTAAGTACTCATAACAGATCTAGTTATTTATCTATTTTAGAGTAGGTTTTTTTTCTCCATTTGCTAGTAAGAGAACCTAGTTTACTCTTTGTATTGGGTGTTTCTATGTTCAAGGAAGGAGGACCCAGGTCCAGTGTGTAAAAGACATTTGGATTTAGGTAAAAATGTCATGATTCCTCCTGCTTTTCAGTAATTTATTTGGCTGAGACTATATGACATGGTTCTAGTCAAGTCAATGTAAAGGGAAATTTGTGGAGGCTGCTGGAAGAACTTAACCTTCCTGATAGACCTACGTAAATAAAAATTCCTACTGGCTAGCAGTGACTCACACCTATAATCCTAGATACTCGGGAGGCAGAGATCTGAGAATCGCAGCTCAAAGCCAGCCTGGATAGGAGAGTCCATGGTACTCTTTAAAGGCAGAAGTACAGGTGTGACTCAAGTGACAGAGCACAAACTCTGAGCAATAATGCTAAGGGATACCACCCATGATCTTGAGCGATGGTATCAGGCTCTCCCTGAATCCTTGCCAGTGAATTCAGGCTCAGTCTAAACAAATGACCTTGGAGAGCAGAGCTGTGAAATGTATAACATGTTTGAAACATTTCAGATTATTTCCAGGTTGTGCAATTTCAGACTGGAAAACTTCACTAAAGGATAAACTCAGGTAAGCTGGAAAGGAGAAGAGAAAGGCCAGCCACCAAAACCAGCCAATATCTTACCTGCCAAACTTCCCAACAAAGGGAGAGTAAAATAATAAACATTCAAGTTTTAAACACTTTTAAAGATTTACACATATTTCAAGTAAATCATCCTTCTTTTTCTCTTAGGCCTGATAAAACCATTTAAACAGAGACCCCAAGAATTTAGAGCTCTTTTTCTTCTCTGCCAAGGGACAATTCTCCTTGATTGGACTCTATCACAAAATCCAAGAGCATGGCCCAGACAAACTGGCTAGACAAGCTTGCTGTCAACTGCTGTGCCAACAATGCACTGGAGAACTGGATTCTAATTTTTTTTTGTAATTTGATGCAACAGATTTTTCAAAACAATATTTTAATTTGCATACCAAGCCAAATTCTCTCAGAGGAGGGATAGAAACACATTCCATTGTGTAAGACAATACTCATTCATTCCCATATAGTGATGTCAGTACTCAGCAAGCAATGCTCTTTCTAAGATGCTTTTTCATGCTTTTAAAGTTCCTATTATAAATTTTAACCACTTCAGAATCAAGCAGGATGTTGCAAATATTTCTGTTATTATTTCTATAAAAGCCGAAGAGGCAAGTCTGTCACAACTGCTTCATGTACAATTATTTAATGCCTCTTCCCTCTTGGTATGAACATGATTTCTGAAATCTATCTTCACCTCCCAGGACTTTCTTCTCACCAGAATACTGATTTGGATAGTTTAATTTTGCCAGCTTTTAACATTCAGTAAGCAATCTCACTGTTTGTTAAAATGATAGGAGACATTTCAGGGTTATAAAAGTTAACCTTGGGAGAAATCTTTAGATTAATAGAAAACACACTGGGGATTTTGTTTGTAAGGGGAATTCTCTGGCATGGGGCAGATCAAGGACAAAATACAAACCAGCACATAGGTGATGTAAAATAGCATTATGTAGTATAGCACAACATGGAGATTTTGGCAAGGGTTTATTTGTATTATTACTTGAAAAATACCAACTAAAAAGTAAGAACAAAATTTGTCTGTCTGTTTATCTATCTACCAACTATTTGTGTACCTTGTATACTAAGGAACTTTAAAAATAAGAAAAAATTCTAATTCCCATTTGAACTCTAACCCTGAGTTCAAGCCCTAGTCCTGGCACAAAGAAACAAAATAAAATTCTTACTTGAACAAAATGCAATCAAAAATAAAAAAGGAAGAAACAGACATTGCTGTAGAGATTTAAAAAACAAGAGGGAGAAGGAAGAAGAAGGAATCAAAGCAGAGAACTCCTTGACTTTTTTCCTTTAGTCTGGTGTTTGTAACTTCCTGGGAATTTAGCAAGAATATTATATCAACATAAATACTGATAGATAAAATAATTAAGGATTTACAAGGCTAGAAAGGTTTAGTACTCTTTAATAAATGAATGATAGTGATAATACTTTGAATCCAATATTTTCTCCTTCTCAGAAATTGCACATGTGATAAACCTGCCTATCTTGCTTGTAATCTTGCTCATAATTGTCTTTCTAATGAAGCAAAATGTAAACTAAATCCATTGCAAACAGATGAGCCACAGGCTTAAAAGTATTATTGAATGTAGAATTTCCTTAAAGATCTGAGTGATGGATAATAAAATTACAAAAGATACCAAAATATTAATAAATTTATAAAATTATGTAAATACAAATCCTCAGGGCAAGAAAGAGAAAATGGATATGCATGGTGGGGTGGGGAGAAGAAAACTAATTGGAATACACCAATGATTTTAAGAGGCAAAATCCAATTACTGAGAAGAGGTTAGATTTCTGATTGTGTCAGTCTTTTTACTGATCATATTCAAAAGTAACCTGGGTAAAGCAAAATAAAAAATGAATTCTTTTACATGAAAAGAAAACTTAAAAGAAGGTAGGTAAGGAATACTCTAACACTGTTAAAGTTAGAATAACATTGTTCCCTTTGTTTCACTTTTTGGGCTCTGAGGTAGCTCCCTCTGTAAGGATTGAAAGGAAAGAAAAAGGAATCAGGAGAATCCCTTTGGAAAATAGCATTTTCAAAATTCATTTATATTCATCTGCATCATCCACTCTAGTCCTTTTCCTTCTCACTGTTTATGTGGGTACCTTTTCTCGCCTCATATTTATAAGCAAGCTATTATGAAATATGCAGCTTCAAACGGACAATAGGGTGGAGTGGAACACTACACAGAGGAGCTTTCACTTCAAGTAGTAGTCTAAGGAACTGCTTCTTGAAATACGCTTCTTGAAACATTCCAACTCTGAGAAGACATAGCTGACTTCATGTACTACTGGCACCTAATAAGGAAGCACCATGAACAGAAATATCTCAATATATACATACATATATTTATATAATCTATATATTTAAATACATACATATCAGGAAAATAAGCTAGTGTCAGACACCATGTACATTTTCAGTAGATTTTATTTTTATGGTGTTTGTGAATAATGCCATAGTTAGAGGGAAATATTATTTGGCAGAATGGGGGAATAAAATGAGGAGCAAAGGAATAATTGACATGGAAAGTCATTTGATACCACCAGTTAAGCTCCAGAATTGGGGTTTTGAGGATAATTCCAAACAAAACTCCCAGACATTGGTTTGGAATGTGTTTCTATAATCTGTGTTCTACTCTTGTGGCATTCCAATGAATGACATCCCCAAGTTATAAATGTTTTCTTCAAACTAAATTTCCTGTGAATTGGCAATGAGTGTAGCTTAATTGGGTTGAAGAACATATGACTAATATTGAAAGGGATATATTTGCTCTGAAACTTTTGGAGAAAAATCTATTCTGTTTATTTTTCTTTAGAAAGAAGCACAGTTATAAATAATTCACCTCGAGAAGCAGTTCTGTAACACATGTGAAGACCCATTTACTGACATTTCCCTTATAACATTAGGCTGTAATAATTAAAGGTGTTATAGAACTTTAGATCACTTATAAAACCACTATTTTGCTAGGCATGTTGATGTATACTGTAATCCTAGCACTGAGGAAGCTGAGGCAGGAAAGAGAGAAGTTGAAGTTAGCCTGGGATATAGCACAGTATCTTGTCTCAAAAGATACATTTATATTAAAGACTGATGTTTTAATTTCCTTTGCAAAGCTTTTGAATCTTATTTCTTCATCATTTATACAGATACTTCATCACTGAAACTGTTTACATATCTATATATGTAACTATTATTTAGTAAACAAACATTCTGTCAACTTTATGTATCACCTAATTGAATCCTTAAGACAGTATTTTCACCTCCACTTCTGAGATGGGAAAAGAAGTGTTTGAGTTGTGGAATAACTGGAGTCAATCTGGATTCAAACCAAGACCTGGAACCATAGCAGTCTTCACTGTACTCCATTTCCCCAGTGCCAGACAATGTTGGCAATCTCACATTAATGTGACTATGTCCAACTGGCAACTAAATGTTCATTAAGGATGAATAAAACAAATCGTAGCAAAGAAAAATACCTTACTAGGTCTCAAAAACAAAATGAGGTGATGCATACATTTAAAAATATAATATTAAGTTATATAGATGTAAAAATGGTCTGCTTCTTTCTTAATAGTCTGATACACATTTTTCTATATCCTTCCTAAACTCATTGAGACATTTAGCTTTACTTTGAAACATATTTTTTCAAGAAGACGATTACTCCATGCTTCTTCTATCATTTAACAAAAAAAATTGGTATTCTTCTGATTAACAAATAATAACATTATTCTCTCTTGTGGTTAAATAATGCCCCATGGCATGAATTTAAACAGTTTATTTGAATGTTTCTATTTAAAGGCATCTTGTCTATTTGCAATTATTTTCTTTTTCAAATGATACCACAAGTAAGCATCCTTCTCTTTATGCATTTATTGCTGATTTTATTTATGTAGAATAAGGTCTCTAAAAATAGTTCTTTTTGTGCGGTACTAGAGGGTTTGAACTCAAGGACTTGATCTGGTTAGGCTTGCTTGGTAACATTCAAGAATACCTCTAGCATTGTTTTCACTGGTTATTTTTATGATTGAGTCTCACTTACTGCCTTAGCATACCAAAGCTGCCATCAACCTACCTTTAAGCTTCCCATTATCACTGTGATCACAAGCATGGGCACGACCACATCCAGTTCATAGACATTTTCTGCCTATGGGCTGGTTTGGGAAGTGATCCTCCAATTTTCAGCCTTCCGTGAAGCTTAGAATACAAGGCACATGCTATTGCACCCTCCTATCAGTTGATATGGAGACTCATGAACTTTTCTGCCTAGGCTAGCCTGGAATCGTGATCATCTCTTTCTGATCCTCCAAATTGCTACGATTACAAACATGAGCTACTAGGTGCCCAGCTTAGGTCTATTTTTAAACCGAATAGATATTGCCCAAGTCCATAGCTTTTTCTACATACTTTAATATCGTTTCAGTTGCTCACATACAGAAATATAGATGTGTGCACATGTGCGCTTTGATTTAAAGACATGTATTTGCTTGCTCTATCAATTTAAGAATATTCAATAACAGCAAGCCCAGCCAGTACTCAGATATTGGTTTCTAATATCATTCCCCAATAAAAGGGACCCAGGGAGCCTTGTGACAAATGGGTAAGCCTTGGTGTAGGGTAGGTAGACTGTAGAAGACTGCAGCATTTTGCTGCACTAGCAGTAAAGAAATAATGGGTGGGGACCCCAACTACAATCATGAAACATGTCAAAGGGAAACAGAAGAGTTCCAAACGTCCAGCGTTAGAACAACTAGCTTTTGTTGAGGAACAAAACAAATAAAAGTTGTGGGTTGTAACTCAAAGTGTAAAACATCCATCCATACTTATATGAATAAATAGTGGGACTTCTTGTTCTAGGAAGTCACCCCATCCAACAGTACAAAAATACATAACTACAAAAATACAAATAGACACTTAGTATGACAATAGGGAAATCATTAATCTATTTGAGAAACCCTTCTTGGGACTAATATTCAGATGTCCCAAGCTTCCAGCTTCATGATAGCACTTCCCTTTAGTATCCAAGTGATCAAATCCGCATCTTGTGTCACAATATATTCCCCTGCCTGGATGTATTTGTACTATGTTCTTCCTGATATACTTGTGCATGAGTAGTTGTGTCCCTAGCATTCAGTGCCTTATTGCCTTGTAACCTTTCCCAGCATGCTTGAGTAACTCTTCTCCAAGCTTTTCTCTCTATGGAGATATGGATAACTCCCCTCATTTCCATAAAGCCCTGGGAAGACCAGACAAGAGTTTAACCACGGTTTATAAATGATATGAGGCTTGCTACAAGAGTGATGTAGTGCAGAAGATTAAATAGTATACTTTTTAGGGAACAGTGCATTCCCCAATGCCCAGTGTATGGCAGAATTGAGCTCACTTTCCCAGTACCACCATGACTCTTCCTGGGAAGGTGTTTGGCCATTGCTTCCCCTATACCAGAGCTCTCCTGAGACCTCAAAAGAAGAAACCAACGTTTATCCTTGCTTGCTTCCCAACATTAGCTTCCCTCCACAAAAGATGTATCTCTGGTCTACAAAGAACTCTCATGTTGATGGCTTATAGTTATGGGGTTCCCTTTGGCATAAGCAAAAGAGTTACCATGGTCAATTACTCCCCCCGTCCACACACCCACAACTAAAGAACAATGATCCTCAAAGAAGAATCAAGCATTCATCTGTAGCAACAAAATCAACCACAGAAACTTCAACACTCAAGCATCTTTTTCTCCCAAGGCTCAAATATCCCAGGACTAATTTCTGTAATTAAGGCCAAGGGTTAAAATTCTGAGGATTCCTTTCATCCTGATTCAGAAGTCTCAGTGAAAGCCAAGCTGTCCCCAAGCATATGGCCTAGGATGAAAAGATCAGCCCTGATATGGAAGGAGGTAATAAGCAGAGGGACCAAACATGATACACTCTGTCTTTCCAGAGCAAGCAACAAGGGACAGGTCACATGCCACCCCCTCCTATCTGTTCTGTGATTCAATTAGACCCAACAGTTTCATTTTATCTTGTGTTTCATTTTGAAAGCTAAGAAGGTACACTGATGCACTATGACCTCAGGGTGGAATAGATTATAGAAATGCAAGGTGGTCTCAGCTCTCAGCTGAAATCATTGTCTAAACCTTTCCCAACCATAACAGACTGCTGTCTAGCTGCTTGGGATGAACAGGCAGTCAGTCTGCCTGCCTGCCTGCCTGCCTGCCTGCCTTCCTCCCTCCTCCCACCTTCATCTTATTCTGCCTACTATCCGTTAACTGCAGCCTGAAGCTTTGGATATTTTCCAGGACCCACCTAGAGAAGAGATGCTTTACTCACAATCCTGACATATGTTGCTGGGGTACCTAGTAGACTTGCCCTCCTGTACAGAATCCCCAGATGACAGCAACAGTGAAGACAGTGAGTCTGAACTGGGAATTTCCCCAACACCGTCACCTGCAGTATTATTTTTTTAACCAGGCTCCATTGCTGGCTTAAGATACCAATCTGGTCAGGTGGCCTTCCTGACTCAGCTCTCCTTATCCTGAATCTGAGTGCTTTCCTCTATCCTTCAGGGTAGAGATATTAACAGTGTCCACTTCTTCTACACTGGGGTACTGTGCTGTCTCTTGACGTGTCTGCATCTTCGATACTAGGCCCTTTAGCAAAATGCCTTAAATTATTCAATGAGAATGTACCATCAGTGATACTTGACTTATATTAGTATTTATAAAAGTTCAAATGACTCACACTGCTGTGAGATGGACTTATACTCTCTGGGATGGCTGACTTCTTGAAATAAGACCACTGGGCTTAGGAGCTCCCTTTGTGCTTCTCAACTACAGTGTTAAGACACTGCATGGTGACCTTTCATCAGATTCACTGTTCCTAGGCCTCTCTTAAATCTATGTCCAGCTGTGTGCACTAGTGTCTCCTAGTGTGGAGGTTCTCTTGCCAACTATGATGATCATTGAGATATGAGCTCTCTTCAAGTAAAGGTGTCTTTCTCCAAGTGCAGATAGGCTTCAGCTGACAACAACTGAATGACAGAGGGCTGCTATGGTCAATGTCAAATCCTTCCCAGGTGGCCTATATTAAATGGCTGCAGTCAAGGCAAAGGTATAAAATCAATGCCATGTAGCTGAAGTGAACCATGATGATGAGTTATTTTACTCCTTACGCATGACCAAGGCAGCTCCTCACCTGCACTACCTCAACTTCTCCTCTGTCAACGTTTTTCCTTCCTCTATCTGACCAAGAGGTTGATTTCAATGGTGTGTCCTTATTAGATGTGTGCAAACTAAACTCCTCATGGAGAACCCAGCTGTGGCATCTTACTGAAAGATCTCTGTGAAGGGTTTTATGCCTATACACACAAACAAACAGACTAAAGGATGATACACTTAGAGGAATCCAATGATGTAACTCCTCTAACAACTAATAAACTGTTTAACAAAATGAATGCCACAAAGTGCAAACATGTTGAGGGGGATGGTAATGGGGGGGCGCACAAATGGAGGGAGGATGAACAAATATAGGCATCATATTCATTATGTAAAAAGTGAACTATGTAACTTGAGGGTAGGAATAGGTGAGGGAAAATGAGGGAGAATGATGGAAAGGGTGACACTGATCAAGATGAATTGTACTCATAACCTGATTTATGGAATTATAACTTAATACAACAACAATAACAACAATAAGAAAGATGCCTGTTAAAACAACACTGAGCTAATATTTCCATCATAAACTAGAAGTCCCTAGACTTCCAATCATAAATGTCCATCATAAACTAGAAGACTTCTAATCATAAACTTCCACCATAAACTAGAAGCCCCTAGAAGTCATGTAGCTTTAGGAGGAGGGTGGTGTCCCTCTGTTGAAGTCCTCTTCCTTCTTCCATAATCCAATAGAGTTGCTTCAGATAAGTCAGGTGCCAGCCATATTGCATCCTCAGTTCGAAGGGATCAACCTCATGTATATGTACGGGTCTCACCTGGGATTAGAGCTAGAAAAATGAGTCCCCTTGTCATTTTAGGAATAAGAAATTATGAGAGTCTCAGCAGTATTTCCTCCAAGAAAGTACCCATCTCCAAGTCTTCTTTTCACTGTCCTTTTGACCCTTTATTTTCCAGGTCAGTGAGTCAATGATTGATGTTTTACACTCTTAACTTAGAATTACTGTCCTAGTAGTCTTTTGGACTGTGGTAAAAATTGTCCTCATTCCACAGAAATAGAAGGGCACCATTATAACATGTTATAATATAGTAATGTTTGAATATCTCTTGGAAGAATTTCAGTGGTGGTGTACTCTGAGGTGGGAAATGAATGGAATTGAAGCATACTTTCCCTTTGTCTTAATTTTTAATGTAAATTTTATTTTTATTTTAGATTATAAAGGGTTAAAATTCTCAACATTCATTTGAACATAGAAATAGTTCAATGTACCATATACAACTAAGGAAGTCTTTTTTCCAACACTGAGACTTGACCTCAGGGCTTCAGATTCTCATTCCGTTTTTGTAAATTATGTTTTTTATTATCTTTAAGAAGTTATACAAAACTAGTACCATTCAACAAATCAATTTATGATACAATGCATCATGATCAATGTTACACCTTGTCCTTAAAATTTTGTACTCTGTACATGTACATTATGCCTATTTGATTAGACTTTGTAAACTAATAAATTTTGACCATTTTGATCTATTATTGTCTTATTACATGATCTATCCTCAGCAGTCATTTGTAGGAAGCCAGGGGTAAGGTATTAGGTATTCCTAGGTCCTCATTGTTTTCTCTTACTCTCAAATCTGGGCCTTTGTAATTTACCTGTTTATGCACTCTTCATTGTTTCAAGAAGCAGACTAGAAATGGTGTAATGGAAGGATGATAGTAACATTCCTGTTCTATCCTCACCTTACATCCAATTTCCTCCCCAAGGCCTCAATAAGTAACCCTCTTTCAAAGTTCTGCTAAGATGCCATTCTCTCCCTTAAGTCTTTTTCTGGAAATCTTCCTACAGCCCACTGAAGAGAAATAGACCATTTCCCTGTGCTGCTGCCTATCAAAGAATCTATCATACAATTTTGACAACATGTATACAGCAATCTGTTTTCTTCATTAGACTATTCCATTTTAAGGGAAATGTCCACATCTTTATATCCAAAATGAGAACTTCCAGAATCAGAATAGAAGTGCTCAACATGAACAAATGACTTCATTGTGAAAACTCCATTATTTCATAGCATAAATGAACTCAGCCAAATCTTTATGCTGGACACTCCTTATTCTGGTTGAGTGCCCAATTCTGTCTTTAAGGTACAATGGGATACAAGTGTGAATCATTAGTTTATGATGCCTTAATTACTCAACAGTCCATATATGATAGATGTCTTAGATACATGGTTCTAGCACACAGCAACAGGCTCTTTCTGAAAATATACCCAACAAGGAAAGGTAGTCGTCAGTAAGACTGTGGCAGCTATAGATGATAGTTTTGTTATGCTCCATAGCCTCCAAATTTCTTTCTTGCTTCTAAGTGATGAGGAATTTCAAGTCTCTGAGGAAAGCAAATAACATGAGAAAACATTGACAGGAAACTACAGACTCTTGGGGTCTGAGTTCAGAAAGCACTTATGCAGGTGAGGCTATTTTCATGAACTTTTGACAATATAAATTCTTCTTTGTCAAGAGTTACCACATATTAGTCCAAGGCAGTTATTATATTTTCTTATTATAAGCATGCATGGTGTTCTGCATCTGGTGCATTTGCCAAATTGTAGATTTATCCCTATTTCTGTACATCTGTTTAAAGAATGTGTGTTCTATCTCATCAGGGAGTTACTTGAAGTCACAGGTTGCTAATTCCAAATGAATAGAAACAGTGATTAATCTGAGAGATATGGGCTCACTGCTATTCGTGTAACAGATGTCCACTATGATGAGTTACACATTTGTTCCATGTTTATACTAGGAGACAAAAAAAGAAGATTCAACTATTTTGTGAAATGAAAAAAAAAGAAAGGAGAATGTGGGAAGGTAGGAATATAAAATATTTGAAACTGTTTATTCAGGTGCCAGGTTTGATGCGTCAGAGACGTATGACATGTCTGGAGGGTGGCAGGTAAAGAGTTGAGGGGAAGTCAGGAGCTAGGGGAGAGAGAGAAGCTGCATTCAATATTCCTGGCTTCATTTCAGGGTGTGGATATGAACTCAGTCCATCTCACTTGGCTGACAGAAGCACTAAGGCCAAAACTGGCAATTTCATCAGCATCAGTTACACAGAAGATGGGATTTCAGAGGAAAGCACGAGAAAAGGGAGAATGATGTATGTGATTTTATTTAAATAATTAAAAACAAAGTTGGCAGTCTATCTTCCTGTCAAGAAGAATAAATATCAGACTATGGAGTTGGAATGAGAAGTTCAAGTGGCTTCCTGCTGCTCCACATTCACTTTGGTCCAATACAAACTTAAAGAGTTGACTCTTCTCGAAAAATGCACTTCAAATGATTCTCTCTCTCTCTCTGTCTCTCTCTCTCTGTCTCTGTGTGTGTGTGTGTGTGTGTGTGTGTGTGTGTGTGTGTTTCAGTTATTGTTAAACAGACAAATAGGACATCAGCCTAAAGTAAGTGTGGAAGAAGGCAACTGGGTGAGTCACATTAAAGCTATGCATTTCAGAGCTACAAATACAAGATGTGTATAACTGAGATACTCCACTACAATGGATGAAAGGTTTCTTGTTTGTTCCTCTCATTATGTGCATCCAGTTTTTATAAGATAACAACTAAAGCAGAGCCTGATACATACTATGAAATGCAAAAATGGATCAGTAGGTAGGTAGGTAGATAGATAGATATTACATATGGTTATAAAAATATAATACACACATTTAAAATAAATTCAGTGAATATGAGCTGAACTTAATAAATAACACATGGATAGATATTATCAATGGATTACATATCTGTATATGTCTCCTATATTAGTTTTATCATTGCTGTGAACAAATACCTGACAGGAACAATGTAAAAGAGGATTGATTTATTTTTAGCTCACAGTTTCAGAAGGTTTGGTGCATGATTGTTGGTCCTGTGCCATTGGTGATGATGATAACAGGAGTGAGTGGAGAAGGACACTGTTCACCTTATGGCAGACAGGAAGGAGAGAGAGGAAAGGAACAGACACAAAGTACAACCTGCAAAGGCACATCCCAAGTGACACAGTTCTTTCAACTAGGCCTCATCTCCTAAAGCTTCTACAATTTTCTGAAATAGGTACACTGGGTATTCTCCACGAGACTACATCATGCAGTACATAAGCCTGTGGGAGACATTTCATATTCAACCACAAACATCCTGCCCCTGCCCCCCAAAGGCTCATGGCCATCTTGTAGTGCAAATTACATTTAGTTAATCTCTAAAACTTTCCAAAGTCTTAACAATTCTGATATTGTCTAAAAGCCTAAATCCTAAATCTCCTGTGAGATTAAAGGCAAATTTTTAGCCATAAGCCCCTATAAATATGAAAATGTTACATCCTTTCAATATTCAATAGCACAGAGTAAACATTCCTATTCCAAAAGTGAGGGCTAAGAGAATAGCAAGGAAGGTTCAAATCAATATAAAAATCCAGGCTTAGAGCTAGGCACTGGTGGCTTATGCCTGTAATCCTAGCTACTCAGGACAATGAGAGCTAAGGATCATGGTTCAAAGCCAACCCAGCCAGGAAAGTCCATTGGATTCTTATATCCAATTACACACCAAAAAAGCTAGAGGGAGAGATGGGACTCTCGTGGTTGAGCACCATCTTTGAAAAAGATAAGGGATGGCTCCTAGGTCCAGAGGTCAAGCCCAAAGTGTCAGCATACACACACAACAGGAAGAATTCATTCAAGCCTCACAATCAACAAAAAAAGAATTCAAGCTTGCATTCACATGAGAATATCAGATTGTATGTCATGAAGAAAGTCATTACAATGATTAGGAAGACACACTGAATCTCAGTACAATAGACCATGTGGGTGGTTATCAAAATTAGTACAGAGACTACGCCAAATTGCAAAATCTCTGAGAAGCCTGTCACTGTCTGTCGTGGTGCATTCCAGCAGAGCAGTTTGTTTTCCAGTTCTTCCTATAAAGCCATCATAATTCTTCTGCCCAACATCTAGCTTTGGCCACCACTGAACATAATAAGTGCTTCTATTTTCAACACCAAGCCATACAGGTTAGAAAGTTGGCAATATGGAGTGTCTCTCTTCAGCATTGCAGAAGAGATCTCAGAAGACACTAGTGATACATACCTGACAGTGCATAATCTACCACAGTTCACTCTGTCAACTCAGCACCCATGTATAGCCCTTTACTATGGGAAACCACTTCTATCCAACTTGATGCAACTATTTTACATACATCTAGAGCTTACTCATGTTTTCCCCAAAGCAAATGTTCTATTTTTATTTTACTCATAATATACATTAATATCTATTCTCCTTCCAGTTCAGTTACAACAGCTCTTTATTATCCTGCAATTTGAGTAGTAAAATATACTGTTAACTAGCCATTTATACTGAATAGCAGGCAGAAGGGAAGAAGAAATTTTATCAAAATGAACAGATAAACTAATGGCCAAACAAAGAAAAAATATGCCTATTCCAATCTGCATTTCTACAATGGATCAAATAGCCTTCAAGTATATTTCTAACTCTCTTCTACTATTCATAGAGATCACAAACACCATTAACCCTCAAGTGGGATCATCATCCATCCTTCACAGAATTGGGATTTGCCACCCTCTGGTCATCACTAAGTGACCTCCTCTGTGAAGTTGTCCAGTCCAGAGCTCTCTAACTTCACAATCCCCCCAAAAATCCCACATCCTCAACTGTTCTAGTCACTAGAATTTCCTCTTCTTTGCGCAAGGGAAGCCAACTAATTATATTTAGGAGTGCCACAAAGGGGAAGTAGAGTCCATCCATGCAGCTACATTCTCCTATGCATCCTTTTTACCTCCCATCTCACATTTTAACCTTTACAAGTGGTCTCTGGTCTTCTTACTAAGTACAAATTTTAACTTTGCCCTCAAGTAATGTAAAACTCCTGCTATTTTTCTCCCCCTTCTCTACTCCAACCTCTCTTCCAATAGATTTTACACAAAATGTCTTAATTCAAATTACACCTGAAAGGCATGTATTAACTCTCTTTGATCTAAGCTGGGTAGCTCAGTTGATTACAGACTGGAGGTCGTGGATTTAGATTCAGCATGAACATATTTTGCTTTTATACCGAGGAAAAGCCAATTTTCAGGACTTCAAAGTGTAACCCTTCCTAACGAGCCAGTTCTCAATGTGTGCTGGTTGTCAACAGCAAGGATAATACATGTGATGGTTCAGTGCAACTCATCCCTCGTTGCTATAAAACCCAAGAGAAAACTTCCCTCTAATGATAGACTTTTAATGGGCGAGGTAAAATTAGACTCTTCTTTATTTATTACAAAAAGAAAATATGGCTGAACACCAATTTTTGAGCCTGTAATTCTAGCTATTCAGGAACCTAAGATCTGAGGGCCACAGTTCAAAACCAGCTCAATCAGGAAAGTCCATAAGACGGTTATCTCCAGTTAACTCTCCAAAAGAAAAGCAGAAATGGAGCTGTGGTTAAAATGGCAAAGCGCTAGCCCTGAGCAATAAAAGCTCAAGGACTGCACCTGGGCCCTGTGTTCAAGCTAGCACAGACACCAAAAAAAGCTCAAAATGATAAATTTAGTCAATGAAAAGTCTCCCCACCAAATATCCAGGTTAAAATACTAGTATACTATGCACTCTCTCTCTCTCTCTCTCTCTCTCTCTCTCTCTCTCTCTCTCTCTCTCTCTCTCTCTCTCTCTCTCTCTCCTTCCCTCAGTCCTTCCCCCCCTCCCTGCCTCCCTCTCTCTCCCTCAATGTGATGAAGATCTGAAGATACTGGTGTCAAGGTCTTCAGAAGGTCACAGTAAAGTACCAGCATTTTTTGTTTCATGGACACCTTCTTGAGGTCAGTGTTCTCCAAACTCTCCTTATGATAAGAAGCATCAATAAGACTTGTTAAAAATAGAGTGTTTTTCTGGTTGCTGATGGCTCATGCCTGTAATCTTAGTTACTCAGGAGGCTGAGATCTGAGGATCATGGTTCAAAGCCAGCCCAGACAGGAAAGTCCCAGAGGCTCTTGTCTCCCATTAGTCACTAAAAAACCAGAAGTGGTGCTGTGGCTCAAAGTGGTAGAGTGGTAGTAGCCTTGAGCTTCAATTGCTCAGAGACAGTGTCCAGGCCCTGAGTTCAAACTCCACACTGGACTATATGTAGTGTTTCAAGTATCTCCTGGGAAAACTCTAACTCAATGGGAAACCCTGGGGGGAAAATACAGAATTTTGAGCCTGTCAACACAGACAGATCCAAAATGAATTTCTAGCAGTGGGCTCTGAAAATAGTGGCTGTAAAAAGTTCCCTCGGGTATAAAAAATATATCATTGAGTCTGAGAGTCTTCACTAGGAGAAACAGCCAAGATTTCAGGACTGATTGCCAGATTCTAAGATCGAAGAAGCAAAGTTCCAGACTCAGACTCAAGGGGAGCTTGATTTGTATTTCTGAACAGAGAGAATAGATACAAAATCACCATGAAGTAAATAAAGATGGAGAAAATATACTTTAGAAGGAAAAATGGTTCTGCATTTGGTTTGTGTCTTCTTCTTTCCTCAAGCTGGCTGCAATTCTATTTGATCATTTGAGCAGTGAATTAGAGCTTTAAACACTTCCTTTTAATTAATTAGTAAGTTATTTCTTTCCCTAGAGATGTCACTTTTGATTTTCAAAAAGAGATATATGCTACTTTTCTCTCAACGTTTTACTGTGACAACTTCTCAAATTTCAGAAAAATTTAAAATATAGCAAAACACGACCACATATATGTACATTTACCAATTGCTAATATTTTGCTTCATTTACTTTTATTCTCTCCCTTCCTCCCTGTCTCTCTGTCAGTCCTGTTCTCCATCTCTCTTACTCTCCCTTTCCCTCTTTCCTTCTCACTCTTCTATCTCCTTTCTCTGTCTCCCTGTCTTAAAAAATACTTTTTGCAATAGGAGGCACTGTTAGGCTTCCAGCCTGAATTAACATTCTTGATTCTGTGTATCTACCAGAGAGAATTTATTAAGGCTTATATTTCATAGTCTCTCTACCTTTTCTACTCTCTCTCTATCCTTCTCTATCTCTCTCTTTTCCCCCTCTCCCTTTCTCTCTTCTTTTCTCTTCCCTCTTTTTCTCTCCCTCCCTCTCTTCCTTATTTCCTCCTCTCTCTGGCTATCTCCCTTTCTTCCCCTATCTTTCTCTGTCCCTTTCTCCCCCTCTCCCTTTTTCTCTCCCTCTTCCTCTCTCTTCCACCTCTCTGTCTCTGTCTGTGTGTGTATATATATGTTTCTCTTCTACCTCGCCGTGTAACAGTATGCCAGGACTGACTTCGCAGCCTCCTACCCCTAAATACTTTAGGAAATGTCTCTTATGAATATGACATTATCCTACCATCCTTTTTAACCACAGCAACCTTATCAAAATGAGAAATTTAAATATGATAAAATAACCGTTCTTATAAATATTTAATGTTATTCAGCTGTTAAATGTTTGAATATTACTTAAGATAACATTAAATTACACAGAGTTCATAGTAATTTTCCATAGTAATTCATTCAAAGCATATCATTTATAAATTATTTCAAAAATTAACCAGGATCAAATAAATGATTACCTATTATATTTAGACAACAGAGAGAATCTTAGTAGCCATTTTCATATTCTGACTAAAACAAATGAGCTTATTTCTTACTGTTTAATATGAAATTCACTTTCTATGATATTAATCTAGCCACTCCAGTCATCTTTTAATTAGTGCTATATTTTTACCTATTCACATTTTCTCCCCTCTGGTACCAGGGTTTAAACTCAGGGCCTCCTGCTTGCTGGGCTTTCTTCTTTACAGCTGGCACTACCACCTGGGCCATGCCTCCAGCCCTTATTAATTCACAGTTAACCTCTTTGCATGTTTATATTGAAACTTGCTTTACTGTAAGCAGCAGACAGTTAAACTTTGCATTTATATCCAATCTTATGTTCTCTGTATTTTTCTGACTATATATCAAAGAATGAGTGAATAAAGGCACTGAAAATCAAAATTATATTGAAATTCTATCTCATCTCAATTAAAATGGCTATTGTCTCGGAAACAGCAACAAATGCTGGTGAGAATGCCCTGGAAAGGGTGGTGGTGAGGGAAGCTCCTATACAGTGTTGATGGAAATATAAATTAGTGCAGATACAATGGAAACCAGGAAGTTCCTCAAAAACTGAAAAACAGAGCTACCATATGATTCTACTACACTACTCTTGGACATATATCCAAAGGATTCAAAGTCAGCAATACAATAGAGATACCTGTACATCCATGTTTATTGCAGCATTATTCACAATGAAATCAGCTTAGGTGCTCATCAGTGGATGAATTGATAGGAAAATTGCTATTCATGCACAGTAGAGTGTTATACAGTCATAAAGGAAAAGGAAAATATTGGAAAATGGATGGAACTGGAGGTCATAACGCCAAATCAGACACATAAAAAGAGTATCAGAAACACACACACACACACACACACACATACACACACATCCCCCATTGGGTATAGAACTCTAGATCAACCTTTTTATTGTTGTTGTTTGTTCCCTTGGTACTTCACAGATTATATAATCAATGATTTTACTGTTTACATTGTTTTAAGTAAGAAATCTGTATTTTTTAAATCTTTTAAAACTGTATTTTTAAATTTTTATTCCTTAAATGGATCTATATTTCTCTGAAAGCTTTGATGAATTTCTCTTTGGTCTTTGAATGCTCGGTTTTGGTTTTGTTTGTTTTGACATTACTAGAAGTCAAGGCCTGGAGGCCAGTGAGCTTTTTAACTCCCAGCTGGTGCTCTCCAACCTGAGCTATACATCCAGGCTGCCTTCTCACTGGTTATTTATTTATTTATTTATTTATTTATTTTTTGGCCAGTCCTGGGGCTTGGACTCTGGGCCTGAGCACTGTCCCTGGCTTCTTTTTTGCTCAAGGCTAGCACTCTGCCACTTGAGCCACAGCGCCACTTCTGGCCATTTTCTGTATATGTGGTGCTGGGGAATCGAACCCAGGGCCTCATGTATATGAGGCAGGCACTCTTGCCACTAGGCCATATCCCCAGCCCCTCACTGGTTATTTTGAAGATAGAATCTCACAGAGTTTTCTTTTAATACCTTCAAACTGATTCCCCCAATCAGAATCCCCATCTTTATTAGTAAAGATTACAAGCATGTGCCCATCTGAATTTCTCAGTTTGGTTATGATGTCTCTTTCTGTTATTTATTTCAAGTTCCTTATCCTTGCATCATCCTTTCTAGGAACTACAAAAGGATCTTAGGCTATATAAAGTTTTCACACAGATCACTAATATGCTATTCATGAAAATGTTTTCACTCAGTATTTTGGCTGCAATAGTTTGTACCACAATGTCTTCATGGTCAGTAATATTTTTTTCTATAGTGTCTATTATGTCATTATTCCCATACAGTACATTTGTGCATCCAATATTCTAATTTTATTAATTGTATTTTCCTAGTCTCTACTTAAATTTCAAATCCTTTTGGGTCTTGCTCTTAAGAGCAATTAGGCAGGACCAGAATTGTGTTTAGTTTGGGGATAATTTTCTCTGGACTAGTGAGACAAGACCCTTCTGAATATTCTATCCAATACTCCATGAATTACATGGTTTACTAAGTCTTGCTGATTTAAATAATCACTTTTTCCTATCCATTTGAAGCACGTAATATTGCTCCATGTAACCTTTCAGGAGATTTTTTTTCTGCTTTTGGAGTGCTTCTACTCATACACATACTGATTAATACTGTGCTGAATATTCTGTCCGTTTCCACAACTCGGTCTCTGATCAACTCTCTCCTCTCGTATATTCTACTCTCTTGTTCTCCCAGAACTTTCAGCTCTACCTCCTCCTTTTTTTTTGGTTGGTTGTGGGGCTTGAACTCAGGGCCTCTTTGTGCTCAAGGCTAGCACTTTTTACCACTTGAGCCATGCCGGGCTATCCCTCCCCATCCACGTGGGGAGGGGTCTTGGGCTTATCTGTCTCTTCCGTGTGGGATCCATACTCACTCTCTCACGTCCCCCCTGGCCGGTAGGGATTAGAAGCGGAAGCGGGGTACCATGGTTGCGAGAACCCCTTGCCCACCATTGGAGTCTCTGAGACCGCCTCTGGGACGATTCTGATTTATTCAAATGAGAAGCCACACAGATGTATCCCAAATGCGGGCACAGGGGAGGGACAACAGATTGGCCGTCAAGTGTTGTCAGGGGACTTCCCTTGTGGGCGGAGGCCCAGCCCCCCCCCCCAGGATTGGGTTTCTGGGGTACCCGCACCCCCCCCCCCCCGCCATTGCACACGTGCTCGCCCCTGGAGGCTGGGGGCTTCTCTTCCTGTTAAAGGCGGAAGGAAAGGGACAGGCCAAGCCAGCTGTGGCCTCTTAAAGGCACAGCTGACCCCAACAGAGCCACAGTGCCACTTCCCCACCTCCTTGATTCAAGATCATTAAGCTGTACCTTGGTTCCCCTTCCTGCATGGTAGCCTGAAATGTCTCTCAAAATCACTATGTTTGAAAGTCAGGTACCAGTGGCTCATGCCTGTTATCCTAGTTACTCAGGAGGCTGAGATCTGAGGATGGTGGTTTAAAGCCAGCCTGGGGTTATTTCCAATTAACCAACAAGAAAAGCTGCAAGTGGAGCTGTGGCTCAAGTGTTGGCGCGCCAGCCTTAAGCAACAAAGTTCAAGGCCTGAGTTCAAACCCCATTACTAGTCTCCTGAAAATATTTTTTAAATAAAAGTAAGTTTGGGAAATCACAGAGTTCATATTATTCATTTTCCATGTCTTGGGGTCTACATTCCTTTATCATCTGATACCAGTGTCTTAGAAACCATTGCTTCATATGTTTTACACAGTTTATTTTTTGGTTGTTCTGGTAAAAGAATTATTCTGGTCTGGAGTACTATGAGTCTGAAGAGCTAGCCTACTCTTTTATTTTATTTTAAACAATAAATCAAGCAAATCTCTTGAGAACCATCATGGTACAACATTGTTTGAATTTTATATTGCCTCTTATTTTGTGTGTGTGTGTGTGTGTGTGTGTGTGTGTGTGTGTGTGTGTGTGTGTGTATGTGTAGGTCCTAGGGCTTGAACTCAGATCCTGGGCACTGACCCTGAGCTTTTCTATTCAAGGCTCTCACTCTAGCACTTGAGCTACAACTCCACTTCTGGCTTTTGGTGGTTAACTGGAAATAAGAGTTTCACAGACTTTCCTGCCCAGGCCAGCTTTAAACCATGACCCTCAGATCTCAGCCTCCTGAGTAGATAGAATTACAGGTGTGAGCCACTCGTGCCCAGCTTGGCTCTTATTCTTTTTAAGCAAGTCAACAAACACATTTTAAAATGACTATTATTTAAAATTTTACTGTTAGTGAGTCTTTCCTCAATTAGTTAAAATGGTGAAAATTTTCTGAAATAATCCTTGCAAAATTCATGCTGACTAAAAACAGTATCATCATGAAGCTAGAGTCAACTACAAATAAATCATAGATTAATTTCAAATACCAAAACATTCAAATTTTCAAAGAATGAAGATATTGTAAGTAAGCTTATATTCAGAATTCCCACATGATTTTTGATGACTGTCTATATCAAACAGACTGAATTCACCAAAACAAGCTTCAAACTGAAGAGGTGAGAAGTAAACTCAAGTATTTGCAGTTATTTCCTTCTTTGTGTTCCCCTTCACAGCTCTTCAGGTCACTATGGCCAATGTTAATTGTTCTCCTTTTGGCTGGGGGGCAGTGCTTGGATTTGAACTCAGGGCCTAGGCACTGTTTTGTTTTTGTTTTTGTTTTGCTCAGGTTGTTGCTCTACCATTTGACCCACAACTCCAATTCTGGATTTTTTGGTGGTAAGTGGAAGCAGGAGTGTCATGGACTTTCTTGCCTGTGTAGGCTTTGAACCATGTTCTTCAGACCTCAGCATCCTGTGTAGTAGCTAGGATTACAGGCATTAGCCACTGGCACATAGAGAGAAAATGTGCACTTAATATCAAAGTCCACCTACATTTATTTGGAGATTTTTAACTTCTCTGTGACTAGTCCTAAGAATCAAGTTGTCATGGATTATACTAAGTGTTATAATGATTGGAATTAATAATTGTGTGCAGAATAAGTATTCTGTCTCAGAAAGAAAAAGCAGCACAAAGTTTTCCCTCACGTACTCAATAATTGATCATATAACTGAGATTAAAAGTTAATATTTTTCTTTTCAATCATTCTTTACTTATCTTTCATTTTATTTTCAATAATTTTAATGGGATATTCACTGTTTTTGTAAAAGTTCTTATTAACAGTTATGTCTTTTATATCTACCATCATGTGAGTTCCTTAACTGTTAGAAGTAATGGTTGTTTCTCTCTAAAAACTTGTCCTCTAAATTTAAGACACTGAAGGATAATTAATAAGGGGAGAAGCATGACTGATTTCTCCAATTTCATTATGACTCTGGATGCTGTTTATTCTCAAATAACATTCTCAGTTCATAAAGCCTCAAAAAGAACTCTGTCAATTTTAGGTTTTCAGTTTGTTTGTTTTATAGAAACTGGCATAGGAGTTAATTCTGCTTTGGCTAAGAGGAACTAATTGAATTCAATCAATTGAATAATTGAATAAACATTGAAACAGCACTTCAGAAGCAATTCATTTCCATACCACTGTCTGAAGAAGACTGAAAAAGCATCTACAGAAAGAAACACAAGTACTGGGTCTCAAAATTTCTGCATAAAGGGGACCTAAATGAACTGGGTTACTTTGTATTGGATGCAAAACCACAGAGAGCTTGGGTCATCAAATCCTTTTAAAGTAACTTTAAATACTGAAACACAATGGAGAAACCTACTGCACTCATTTTTAAAAAGCAAACAAATGGATATGAGGACTTACTTCAAGATTAAACACACTCAGCTGCTGTTCAGACCCACTGAGCCCAAGGAGAGTAGTTAAATTCAAAATAAAATGAAGACATGATACATGTGGTACTAAATTGTTTTTCTTTTAATATGTGGAGGGCTTACCTATGCTTGGAGACAAAGTCAGATGTGTATGTATACAGTCATCTGTTGTTATACACAGGGAGAATTGGTTCCAGAAACCCCTGATTGTCAAAGTCTAAAGATGCTTGTCTCTACATAAAACGGCATCATATTTGCATATAGCTTACACATATGCTCTCATATACCTTAAATAATTATTTATATTTAATATGAAAATGCCATGTAAACAATTGTTATGCTCTATTGTCTAAGAAATAATGCCAAAAATCTATGTATTCTTGATAGAGATTCAATTAATTTTCAGGCATGTTATATCTATGATTGAGCAAACTAGCAGATTCAGAACCCATAGATATGGAGGCCAAACTGTACAAGTTTATTGTGTAGGTGTGTGTGCACACATTTCCTAACCGAAAGAGCTTGTATTCATGTTGAAACTTTGAACTAAGTGAACATGTTGGTGAAGAAATCAGAGTAAAAGTAATTTTCATTCATGATTACTCTCAATGGTAGTAGTGCTATGGCTCCAGTGGTACAGTGTTACCCTTGAGCACAACAGAGGCTCAGGGACAGCACTTAGGCCCTGAGTTCAGGCCCCAAAACCAGCAAAGAAAAAATCATTACTCTCAATGCTTGGTACTCAGAGTGTGATCAATGGGCCACCATCACCAGCCGCATTAGGAAACTTTTTAGAAATGCTTCTATAGTCTTAGGCTCCACCCTACACCCCCCTGAATGGAAAATTACATTTTAACCAGGTTGCATTAAGATATGTATGTCCAAGGTAAAATCTGAGAAGTACTGCCCTAAATCTACACTGTCCACTGTAAGGACTCCTAGCCCCATATGTCTGTTCAACCACTGAAATAGGTTCAGTATGACTCAGAGGCTACATCTTCACATTATTTTTAGTTCTGATCCTGGGGGTGGAACTCAGGGCCTGGGCTCTGTTCCTCAGCTTTTTGTGCTCAAGGCAAGCACTCTACCACTTGAGCCACAACGCCACTTTGGGCTTTTCGTAGTTAATGTCTACTGCACAGCTAGGGACACAGGCATGAGTCACCAGCACTCAGCTACATCTTTACATTTTAAATTTTAATATAAAAAGTTACCTTCAATTCATCTATTGGAGTACTTTTATTTGGAACAACTGAGGTGTATAAAGATAAATATAGATGAAGTATTTCTTGGGAAGATGTAGCATCAAACTGAGAAATGTTTTAAGGATAAAATATATGCCAGATTTCAAAGAATCAGCATGAAAATATTTAGTTAAAACACATCACTGATAATTTAGGATGATTGTAGGATAAATGATAAAATGTCATATATGTTATATTAAACATTCATATGCTTTTCTTGTTTCTTTTAAAAATGAGACAACTAGACAACTATTCTCCTATTCTATTTCAATTGAACAGTCTTGCTTTTGACTTATTGCTCTCAAAATATAAAATAACTGTTTCCTGGGTCCCATTCCTAGAAATTGTTATGAAATTGGTTTAGAGTGCTTGGTTGGTATTGGGATTTTTTTCTTAATATTCCCTGGTAAGAAACTAAAGTTTAAGAGCCGTTATTTTGGGCTGATATAGATCCATAAATTTTAGATAATGAGTAATGACTGCATAACAACTAATATCAACAAGACTCTGCGTGACTTATAAACAAGCTGGCTGAGCATAGTGGAACATGCTTGTAGTCCCAGATACTTGGGAAAAATATGTAGGAGGACTGCAGTACAAAGCCTATCTAGGCAAAAAAGTTAGCAAGACTTTAGCCTCAGAGAAGTTAATTTCTAACAAGTAGGCCAAGTGACACATCTAAGTCCAGTTGAAGACTCCTTGAAATACAGGTTCTCAAATATATTTAGTAATATTCTTCCTGGATCAACCAACTGTCCCCCAAAAACAGCTACAAAAGCTGCACAATTAACCAGCTCAGCAAATAATTGCTTAAGAATATTTTTTATAATTGATCTAAATAAAAAAATCAAATTATTTAAAACTGTACACAAGGAGTAAGAAGTGTATAGTACACTGGTAACCTTGATGGGAATTTGTTATAGTCAAAGTTAGGTGATACAAAAATTAGGAAGAGGGCTGGGAATGTGGCTTAACAGAAAAGTGCTTGCTTAGCATGCTTGAAGCCCTGGGTTCCATTCTTCAGCACCACATAAATACAAAAAGCCAGAAGTGGCACTCTGCCTCAAGGGGTAGAGTGCTAGCCTTGAGCAAAAAGAAGCCAGGGACAGTGCTCAAGCCCTGAGTCCAAGCCCCAGGACTGTCAAAAAAAAATATTGGGGGGGCTGGGGATATAGCCTAGTGGCAAGAGTGCCTGCCTCGGATACACGAGGCCCTAGGTTCGATTCCCCAGCACCACATATACGGAAAACGGCCAGAAGTGGCGCTGTGGCTCAAGTGGCAGAGTGCTAGCCTTGAGCGGGAAGAAGTCAGGGACAGTGACAGTGCTCAGGCCCTGAGTCCAAGGCCCAGGACTGGCAAAAAAAAAAAATATATATATATATATATATATATATTGGGAGATCACAAAGAGCCAGTGGCTCATGCCAATAACCCCAGCTACTCTGGAGACTGAGATCTGAAGATTCTGGTTCAAAGCCAGCTAGGGCAGACACATTCTTGAAACTATAATCTCCAATTAAGTAGCAAAAAAGTGAAGTGGAGCTGTGGCTCAAGTGGTAGAGCTCCAACCTTGAGTGCAATGCTAAGCAAGAGTGCTAAGACCTGAATTAAAGGCCCAGTAGAGGCACAAAAACAAAACCCACGGAGGAAAAGTAAGTTAACAACGCTGGCTTGACTTACGACTTAAATCTACAATTTGATAGCTGTATGATTTGGGGGAAGTTATTTAGTCTCTCTATATCTCAGTATTTTTACCTGTTAAAGATGACTAATTTATAGTTACATTGAAGGTTAGGATGCAGAAATATCTTAGTAATTCTTCATATTTATTCATATGTTGTTTTCTCATTAAGCCTCACAAGAATGTTATTATGAGGTAAGGTGGATATTTTATCTTTGTTATATACATATATATGAGCATATAAACATATATGTTATAAATATATACACATACATATACACACAGTTAATGGGGCTACTATACTACTAATTGTATTAGTCTCTTGGGGATACTATTAGAAAGTACCACAGATTGAGTAGTTTAAAAGGCAGAAATATATTTTCTTACAGTTCTGGAGGCTGAAACCTAAGATCAAGATGTGGGCAGGGCTTGTTTCCAGTGCAGTCTCTCTTTTTAGCTTACTTTGTCCTTACATGGTTTTTTTCTATGTATGCAGAGATAGACAGAAGGGTCATTAGCAACACAATGAGTGTGAGTTGCAATGTAGTTTCCTCTTATGAGGATAGCAATCTCTGATTTGGGCCTCACACTAAGTGACCTCATTTAACCTTACATCTTCAAAGGCTCTCCTCCTATAGGCATATTATGGGTTAGGCATTTAATAGATGAATTGGGGAAACAAACTCAGCCCTTCATAGGAATTTTCTGATCAGGACCAGGAGACTTAACCAGATCAGGAGGGAAAAGCTAACTCTTACTAAACAGGGAGGAACTAATGGTCTATGAGCTGGAAAATTCTCACCTGTGGGCCATATTAATGGGTTTCTCTCATTTTGTGAATAAATTTCTATTGGAACACAGCTACACTCATTTATTATTTACATTTTCTGTGGCTGCTCTCCTACTGGCTGAATTAATAGTCCATAAAGCCCAACATATTTATCCCCTGGATTTTTAAAAAATGAGCCAATTGCCAGGAGTTGATGACTCACACCTATAATCCTAACTACTGAGGAGGCTGAGATCTGAGGATCACAGTTTGAAGTCAGCCCAGGCAGGAAAGTCTGTGAGACTCTTATCTCCAATAAACTACTGAGACAAAGCCAAAGTAGCACTGTGGCTCAATAGAGTTCTAGTATTGAGCAAAAGAAGCTCAGGGTCGGCACCTAGGCCCTGAGTTCAAGCCCCAGGACTGGCACAAAAAATGTGCCAATTCCTGAATTAGACCAGTGTATTATTATTATTTCTTTTACCCACAAGCTAATACCATGATGATACAATTCTTCCACTTCCCTGATGAGGCAGTGAAGGCTATGAGAAGTAAAGTGAAATTTGCATTCATACATCTGGCAAAGAGAAAGAGCAGAGAAGTAATTTGGTGACTTGAAATGGTACCTTTCCTGGCCCCCTCACAACAGAATTTTCTTTAGGCCTCAGAATTTTGTGTGGATGCAGCTGACAGGCCTGAGGCCTGAGTAAGGCATTGGGCCTCCACAATAGCTTCTCACAGTTCTCTTAGCCTTGAAGGTTAGAACTATTGCATTCAAGCAAGAATTTCCCACTGTCTTTATTCATACCTTATCAGCAGTGTCTCTATCTGTTATAGGTTCTCAATTTCTTGAAATTTAATTTATTTCAGTTTATGTTTGATGTCAGGGCATATGTTTTAAATGACTAGGATTTACATAGAAAGCAAATCACTAACATTAAAGGAGTCTTGTAATAATTATGGAGACCTTCAGGGGTTTCCAGGGATAAGTTTGAGACTCTTAGTCCCAAATGTGATGGTTGTTCCTTTTCATTATTAGGCAGTATGTTCCCAGCTCTACTCAGCATTTGATATTGAACTCACAGCACTTTCCCTACTGTAGGAATAAAAGTAGCATGTGATCACAACATGGGTTCCTATTTATAGACATTTTTCTAGTCAAAATTATTCCAAGATCCTCTTTGGATTACTAGAGGCATTTTTTAAATTATTTATGCATGAATTCAGAATCTTTCCATTAGGCCTCGAGTAGAATCTAAGGCAACAAAACTGCAATTGGCACTAATCAGATTGTTGAACTTCCTGCCCATACAAAGCATGAAGATTAATCTTGATTGATTGGATTGAGAAAAGAAAAGCACCTAGGATAGCAGTAAAGCAAACTTATGGGTGTGTCTCTGAGGGTATTTCCAGAACGAATTAATTAAATGGAGAAGACAGGCCCTGAATGTAATCAGCACCATCCCATAGACTGTGGCTCCAGGTAGAATAAAAAGAGAAAAAGTAAATAATGTATCAATATAGGCATTCTTCTCTCTACTTCCTGGCCACTACGATGTGAGTTGTTCACCACAAACTCCCTACAATAGAATGGACTTCTGAATCTGAGAGCGAAAGAAATCATTTCTCTTTAAAAATTATCAGGTAATTTGTTATGAGGGCAAAACAATCTGACACGAATAGAAATTATTTATCCATAGATTCAACATTCATTCTGTTTTAGTCTATCCATTATCAGTTCATTTCCATTTCCATTTCCTTCCCATATCCTGTGATCCAGCCACAGCACTTCTAGCCAAACATATTAGGACATAGCCCCTAGACACAATAATTGATCCAGTGGAAAGAATATGACACAGCCAGAGCAAATTCTCTACAACACTAATGATATTATGAGAGAGGACCTCTTGCTCTGTGGCACTGAGCTGATGGAGGCAGAACAACAGGGATTAAGCCTTTCTTGTGGCTTTATCCACCCCCGGGGATGTGAACTAAAAATCACTTTCTTCCATTTAAATTTACTCAACCTAAACTTTACACTAAAAATTGCAAATGACCTCATAATATCACATATTTCTAGGACACTTGGGTGCATCTCAGGAACATGTGCCAGCAATTTCCAGGGGGCATAGAATATTAAGCATTGGGATTCATGAATCTTCATCCATGTTACAATCTTAACAATTCTCAGTGCATCCCTATGGCAGGTGGAAGAGGTTTAGAAATGGAGAGCTCACAGTTAAACAATGATTTTTTTGAAGGATCTATTGTCTTCCCTTAGGTGTAAAAAATGTATTCTGGATTTTCTCTCTTCCACTCCATATCTCCCTGTCCTTCAGCCCTTTTTGGAATAGAAGCAGAAGAAATTGTTGTGCTGGTGAAACTTTATTCATGGCAATCAGGAAAGTGAAGATCAAGCAGGATTAGTGACTGGTCTAGCAACATTGGTAATGCTTGATGGAGTGTGCTGCTCAAAATCTGGTGCCAGGGCTGGACTCCAATTCTACTAAAAGTTGCAAGCATCTCTGAAGAAATAAGTGAGGAAAAATTAAGTCAACAGCATGCCATCAAGTGGCTACAAAATTATTTCTGCAGTGAAGGTTAAGAGTTCTTTCTCTTGTTTTCTATACGAAAACTTTCTGAACCTGTCTAAAACTACCCTCATTACATTGTTTAGCTGTCTCTAAATCTCTAAATCAGTAAATTATGGCTTAGAATTTCCAAACAAAAACTTTACCATCGACCCTGTCTCCCCAGGAACAGTAGCAACTGAAATCTACCTACACCAGTCAATGCTCTGATCCAAGGAACTGGAAGATGCCTTAGTGTTTAAACTGTGTGCCTACATATGATTTCAGGTAATAATAAATAAGCAAATCTAGTCTCTGCTGCATTTGTTTGCAGTTTAATTTGGCTTCCTCAGTTTCACACTTAAATTATTAAAATGTACAAGAAAGGAACGTTCTCTATGTTGAAGGTGGTTTGCCAAGGTGCTAATTCCTTTTCTACTAGGTTCTACCCAGGACTGTGTTTCTCATCCAGAAATTTCCATGAGTTTGGTGGTTCACGGGTCAAAATTCCACCTTTGAATAAATAAACTAGCGAAAGTGCTCAGCTGCCTTAGCAGAACAGTTTCTGAACTTGCATCGCCCTCCAGTGGCAATTTCTTATATCTTTATGAGATTTTCTTACTCCTAAAACTGAGATTATGACACTCCTTCCCTGTAAAGTTGTCAATTATGGTTTAATTCTCACATTTCATCAATAGGAAGTGTGAGTGTGGTTGATAATGTAGAAATAGTTGCTGCTGAGCCACAAATTGGGAAGATAGGGTAACTGCTTTCATAGTTCTCAAAATGAAAAAGACTTTTCATGTTAACTCTAGTCTCCATTGTGAGACTAAGTCTGAAAAAAGGTGAAAAAGTCACCAAAACACTGAATATAGAAAATTCTCACTAGTAGCACAAGACCCCAAAGACAGATGAGAATTCAGCCTGCCATGGTTATTCAATATCATCTCCAAAAGATACCATATATACAGTGTGTTTTAAAAATACAAAGCACCATTTAAGAGGGCAGAGAGAATATATGTAGATAAGTACTAGCAAGATAATACCCTTATAGTATAAGAAGCTCACAGGTCCATGGTTAATAGTTAATGAGTTTTGGTGGCTGTTTTTCTTGAAAAACAATGGTGTGGAATTTAAGAAAGTAAATATAAAATAAAGAAGTTTATCTTCAACTAAAAAAATGGAATGTCCTTGCCTTCTGGTCCACATGAAGTTAGTAGTTAATTTTTCAAATACAGGAAATTCCCTTGGTTCACCAACTGCCATGCTGCCCACTCCCATACTCCTTTTGAATTCCAAACCAGGCTTATAGTTCTGTAAATAATACTAGCCCAACTCTAGACTCCTGCCCACTAAGTATTCCTGACAATGCTAAATACCATGCGGAAGTGTGTATCCTTCTGCTTCTTTTTATATTGAGGTCATGACCCCTTTCGGGCCAGAATATTTTTCTTCTGAACATATCCCTCCTCCCACTTCCTGTTTGGAAGGTAATTATTATTTTTATTATTGAAATGGATTTTTTTTTTTTGGCCAGTCCTGGGCCTTGGACTCAGGGCCTGAGCACAGCCCTGGCTTCCTTTTTGCTGAAGGCTAGCACTCTGCCACTTGAGCCACAGCGCCACTTCTGGTCGTTTTCTGTATATGTGGTGCTGGGGAATCGAACCCAGGACTCATGTATACGAGGCATGCTCTCTTGCCACTAGGCCATATCCCCAGCCCGAAATGGAATATTTTTATGTTGTTCACACAGGTCTCAAACTCCTAAGTTCAAGCAGTACACTTATCTTAGCCTCCCAAGTGGTGGGTCTACAAGTATACACCACTATGCTCAGATTTGAGAGGCAATCTTAATTTAATCTCTACATTCAAGAACTCTAAATCTCAACAATATGTGGGCTTCAATATTAACGCAAAGGTAGATATTTTCCCTTTTTTTGTGTCTAATGTAATAGTCTTTATATAGTAGGAGCTCAATAATTTATTAAAAGTAAAGGAGAAAGGAAAGCAAAGAAAGACCAGGGTGCTAGTGGCTCATGCCTATAATCCTAGCTACTCAGGAGGCTGTGCTCTAAGGATCATGGTCTGAGGCCAATCTGGGAAATAAAGTCTATGAGGCTCTTATCTCCAATTAACCACCTAAAATCAGAAGTGGCACTGTGGCTCAAAGTGCTAGAGCAGTAGCCTTGACCACAAAAGCTCAGGGACAGTGCCCAGGTCCTGAGTTCAAGCCCCATGACTGATAAAACACGAAAGAAAGATAGAAGGAAATAACAGAAAAAGAAGAGAAGGAGAGAAATAGATTTTAAAAGATGATATCAAAATAAAATAGAGGGCTGGGGATATAGCCTAGTGGCAAGAGTGCCTGCCTCGGATACACGAGGCCCTAGGTTCGGTTCCCCAGCACCACATATACAGAAAATGGCCAGAAGCGGCGCTGTGGCTCAAGTGGCAGAGTGCTAGCCTTGAGCAAAAGGAAGCCAGGGACAGTGCTCAGGCCCTGAGTCCAAGGCCCAGGACTGGCCAAAAAAAAAAAAAAATAGAAAAACAAATTGCCTTTTTACAAGAAGACAATATTCTGTAATAAACACCAACAAATAAACATTCATTAGTCTTCCTTAACAAATGTCCTAAGTATACTTTTAAAAAGTTTTCGTTACTTATATGTATTAAACAAACAAACGTATCACAGAAAATGGCTTAAAGTGATGATTCTCATAGTGTTTTGTATAATATTTGGGAGTCAGACAGAATGATTTCCCCTATTATAAGTCTTCCCATTGATCAATATCACCAACCATCAGAAAGATATAAATAGATATCCCATCACAGATATTACCATGGGTATCAGTGAAAAGCCCAAAGGAGCCAAGTGTGATGGCTCATGCCTGTAAATCTAGCTACTTAGGAGGCAGAGATCTATGAATCAAGGTTCAAAGCCAGCCTCAGAAAGAATCTGATAGATTCTTAACTTGAATAAGCAAAAAGCAAGAAGTGAAGGTATGGCTCAAGTGATAGAGTGCAAGTATTGTGCAAAAAAAGCCAAGCAAGAAGTGTGGCCCTCAGTTCAAGTCCCAGTAGTGGCACATGCAAAACAAAAATCAAAAGGTGACAAGTGATATATGTAGGGGAAAACAAGCACAAAAATCCTGTTTAATATTGAGGGAGGGGAGTGTAATTGGCCCAACAGGTACGGGAAAAAAATCACAGAGACGTCTCAAAAAAGTTAAAACAGAACTTCCATATGATCCAACATTTCACTACTATGGACACACTAAAAGGAAATGAAACCAGGTGCTGGTGGCTCATATCTGTAACACTACCTACTCAGGAGGCTGAAATTTTAGGATTACAGTTCTAAACCAGCTTAGGCAAGAAAGTCTGAGATTTCTCTCTCCAACTACAAAAAAAGCCTTAAGTTGAGCTGTGACTCAAGTGGTAGAATGCTACCCTTGAGCAGAAAAAGCCAAATGGGAGTATAAGGTGCTGAGTCAAGCCCAACTACTGGCGAAAGAAAGACAGACAGACAGAAAGAAAGAAAGAGAGAAAAGAAGGAACGAAAGAAGGAAGGAAGGAAGGAAGGAAAGAAGGAAGGAAGGAAGGAAGGAAGGAAAATAAATACATATACACATAATGGTTAAAATAGTAATGTCAATTCAGAACCATTACCTTCAGAATAAAGATGATTACTAAGGACATTTTATTTATACTGTATTGTATCTTTATATATTAACTAGATTATGTGAAGACAAGTCTATCTTGCTATCTAGTATTTTGGTGAGGCAGGATGAAAAATCCCTCATGTATCCCTTGGACTCAAATATGGGCACCATATTCAGCTCACAGCAAGAACTCAGAAAATGTGTGCTTACCAGCCTGCCCTATAGGTGCTAGATTTACCAACACCCATAACTTTGTGTATTGATTCCTTAAAATCCCTTTAAAGCTAGGCATCAATGGCTCATGCCTGTAACCCTATGCTCTTCAGGAGACTGCGATCTAAGGGTTGCAGTTTGAAGCCAGCTTGGGAAGGAAAGTATGTGAGGGTCTTACATCTAATTAACCACCAGAAAGCTGAGCTGTGGCTCAAAGTGGTAGAGTGCTAGCCTTGTGCACAAAAGCTTAGGGACAGCACCCAGGCCCTGAGTTCAAGCTCCACAACAGACCAAAAAATGCAAGAGGGGGAAGGGAGAGTAATAGAAGGGGTGAGATTGATTGGAACATATTGTAAACAATGTGGAAATCTAACAATGAAACCCTCTCTGTATAAGCTAATGAAAAGGTAAATGAAAACATATACCTATACATACATATGCACATATGCAAGCACATACATACTAATAGTTCTGTTTCCTCTGAAGACTCCTGGAAGACATTGTTAATAGGACAGAGATCTAAGCACAAACAGTACTCCAATAGGGTGGCTTCCTATGCTTGTAACTTCCAGGGAGGTGGAACTAGACAAAAACCTTAGGCAAATTGGCAAAAAGCCCACAGAGTGGAAAACCATGAAAATATTTCAGCACTTATAATAACTATTTCTTGCGTTATAATTTGCAGTGAATTACTTCTGATAAAAATCCTTATATTGCAATTGCTTCAGTGTGTGTATGTGTATGTGTGTGTGTGTGTGTGAAAGAAAAAAGTTCTTTGCTGTCCTTTGATTATACCTTTTAGATATTTGCATCAACAACTCTGCATTTAAAGCCTTACATCTTTGTGTTACTGCATCAGAAAGCCATACGATAGAATAATGTTATAAACATCTGCACCTACTAGGATTCAGGAATTAAACTATGCATTTCAATATTCCCCAAAGCACAGTTCTTGAGAAGCCATGTTTCATAGGATGGTACTAGAGAATGGTCTGTCATCTTGTCTTTGTAGCATTAACTTTTCAATCCCATTTTATAATGAGTACAGCCCACTCAATGAAGCCTGTTCCTTTCTCCTCCATGGCATTCATCCTCCACTTTCTCCACTTTGACTTCTCTTCTTTCCAATTCACAATGCCTATCATAAAAACTTAAAAAAAAAGAGAGAGAAAAATAATATATTTAAGTTGGTTCATCATGCATTCTCTTCCTAACAAGGAAACTAAACTGAAGTCAGAAAGTTATTTGGTAAATATGGAATGAGAGAAAAGAAAACCAAAATCCTTGAAGGATGATGCCATCCATTTTTGTGGCTTTGACATCCCACCATATCTGAAGAGTTACATTGCCTTCTTTGCAGCCAGCTCTTCTTTCCTGAGCTCCAATTTTGTTCTGCACAGCCTTGGATATTTCTCCAGACAACCATTATTATTTCAACTTTGACATATTCAACCATGAGTTAATCTCAACTCCAAATCTATGTGTTTCTCAAGGTAAACAATATTTATTTTTGTTTCTTTAATCTAAACCTATCACTATTTTTAACATTCTCAAAATTTTTTTAAATTAAATTAGCATACATTAGCAATACAAAGAGGGATTTCATTGTGACATTTCCACACATGTCTACAATGTATTCCAAATAATCTTCGCCACTATCACTCTCCCTTGGCCCTTCCCTCTCTTGTTCTTTCTCTTTTCTTAAGGCCAGTACTGGGGCTTGAACTCAGGGCCTTGTGCCATCCCTTAATTTTTTCACTCAAGGCTGGTGCTGTACCACTTAAGCCCCACCTCCACCTCTGGTTTACTGCTGGTAAGAGTCTCTCCAATTTCCTTGCCCTGACTGGCTTTGAACTGGGATTTTCAGATCTCAGCCTCCTGAGAATCTAAGATTGAAGGAGTCAGCCACCAGAACCCGGCACCTCTTTCTATTTCAAAAAGTTAACATTCATTTTAATCATTTTTTTCTTACTTGTTGGTGTTCTCTTTATGCAGGACAATGATAATTTTGGCATAGTTTCTGCTGTGTCTCCTCTTCAAAATGTTTGGAAGATCCTTGCATGCAGCTTATGATTTTGAAATGAAAGGCAAATTAAATTCTCATTGGAAAGATAAAACTGTGGGCAGAATAGAGATATGTAAACAATAATAATAAAGTATTAAGCCATCACAGTGGCTCCAAAAATCTCAGGAGGCAAAGATCTGGAGGATCATGAATCGAAGCCAGCTAGGACAGAAAGTGAGCAAGACCCTATTTCAACAAAATTACTCTGAGTCTGGAGGGTCACATCTGTAATCGTTTTGTGGAAAATACTAAGGGAAGAAGCAAGAGTGATACTTGGAGAGTTGGAGAACTCTAGTTTGTTATGTCAGTGGGTCCACAGGAGTTCCTACTCCAAAGTCAGAGCCCTATCCAACAGGGGTAGAATCGTTTTATACAGCACAGAGGTTCTCCAATGACTACAGTAACTCAAAAATTATTTTCATCTTAATGGTCAAGGTAGTTCAGGTCAAACTCGTTCTGGCAATAGCAGGCTTTTCCTTACCAAGTTGAGCTAGTTCTGATCATGACAGCTGGAGGATTGAGGTTTGGGGGCAGCAAAGTGGGGGAGGGGAATAGAGAAAAAACACAAGCGATGCAGAAGTTGGGGGGATGAAGAATTCTGAGATATAGGGGTGAGAAAGGAGCATTAAGGGAGAGTTTTGCAAGGCAAATGGAAATTGAGAAAAAAAAAACACTTTTGACAGAGCTGAAATAACAGGAGAGACTAGGCAAAGGAAAGCAAGTGTACACACGAAAAATTGTATGAGAGTGGTAAATAAGACAGAAAAAATAGAGTGCCGTACAATAGCTGACTTATGTAAGTGTAAACCCTCTAGACATCACCTTTACAATAAAAATTAAAAAAGAACAAAAGCTGCGGCAAAAATGAAGCGAAAAGGAAATATCAGGTGACCAGCAGAATGTGCACGGCACAAGCGCCTGACAGCCAAGTGCACCACGAGACGGGAAGTTCTAGTTGCCCCGCCCTTAAGATGGCCGCTCGGCCCCGCCTCCTGGTATCCTGGTAACCACGCGAGACTTCAACGGTTTGCTGAGTCAGTCGGGCGGCGGCTTCGGAAGAGGCTGGTCGTCCGGCTACTGACTGGGACTTTGTTTGCTAGCGCCTGGCTTCGTAGCTAGGCCTGGACTTGCACAATTGACTCTCGGTTGAAGCTAACGCCTTCTAGAAAGCGTAGCTGTCCGCCACCAAACTGAATTTTGAGACAATTATGTCTCAATTCGTAAAGGGTCGCTGGGACCCCCAAAACCAACGCGGGGGCCGACCAGCGAGCAGACCCGACGGGCTCCGGAAGAGACCAAGGGCCTTATCGCCAGCAGTCTGCTGATCCAAGACTGTCTCAGCCGAGACAGTCCTCAGCCCTGGGAGAAAACCCACAGGATGCGGGAAGCCACTCTTCCCAGCCCCACGGCCGCCATGCTGGGTGGCGTGGTTTCTCTGGAGAACGCTACCGGCACAGCGTTGCTGAAAATCGACCTCATGATCCTCAAGGAAGAGGCAGAGGTAGGGATCCCGGCTTCCAACGCCCTAGAGTTGTTTCTTCTGCCAACCAGCAACAGCCTGATTATGAAGACCCAGGCTTCTCTGGCTCAAGCTATTTGCGAGGAAGATTTTATAAGCCAAGAAATGCATCTTCCCGAGGCAACCGTGGGGGTTACTCCTCCCATAGGAGCAGGCACTACAACTTCCATTCTCAAGGTCGAGGTCGTGGACGAGGGCACGGACGAGGCCGAGGGCGAGGG
The DNA here is from genome assembly GCF_023159225.1 of Perognathus longimembris pacificus. Classification (NCBI taxonomy): domain Eukaryota; kingdom Metazoa; phylum Chordata; class Mammalia; order Rodentia; family Heteromyidae; genus Perognathus; species Perognathus longimembris. The sequence continues at coordinate 108,406,410 of NC_063188.1, read as the reverse complement.
CGAAGCCGAGACAGACGCACGGCTTGGGGGAAAACACCTCGAGGGGCGCAAGATTATTCCGGGCAGCTCACCCAGGAAGTAGCAGGGATGGAGGCTACTGCCAGCAACTACGAGGCTCAGTACCCACAGTCAGATGAAACCAACAAGTCTGATGTGGACACAGCTCAGAGAAACACCGTCACCATGCCACTGGTGAATCCTTTTCTGCCTCTGATGCCACCTCCACCATGCATGATGGCTTCTCAGGTACCCATGATGCCTCCGGTACTGCCACTGATGGCACCTCCACCGTCCATGATGGCTTCTCCACCGCCCATGATGGCTCCTCCACCGCCACCGCCCATGATGGCTCCGCCACAGAGCATGATGTCTCCTCCGCCGCCCATGATGGCTCTGCCACCGCCCATGGTGCCACCACTGCAACCTCTGATGCCGTTGCCACCCCCTCCGCCACCACCGCCGCCGCCACCACAGCCTCAGACACCACCCGTGGTGCTTGCTCCACCAGCCACGGTGCCACCTGCTCCACAGCCGCCACCAAAGCTGTCATCGTCGTCCACCAAGCAAGGCCAGCAGCCCGAATCCACCAAGGCCGACCAACCAGATTTGGCTCAACTTGCTCGCGATAAAGCTATCCAGGAGAAGGTAAAGAAAATAGATGAAGAATACCGAAATATCACTGGGACTTTCGTTTCCGTGGTCGAATTGCTAATTGCAAAAGATAATTCTTTGAAAGAGCGTATCCAGTTCGCCCTACGAGAGAACTTACGAGAAATTGGCGACAACTTTACCGAAGAATTGCGCACTTTCATCCAGGAGTATGATGCTCAGCAAGCAAGAGACCAGGCCAAGAAAGATTAACACTTGTACAAAAGAAAATTCAATAAAAGTTCTGAATGTTACTTATTATGAGTCGTGTAAATCTTTAATATTTAGAATTTGGATAATTTAGAGACTTTGATGCTTGATATTTCCAATAGCAAGAAAACATTTAAAGGCCTACTTTTATTTAATCAAAATGTTAAAAAAAAATTAACATTTCCTGTATTTAAAGCCCCTAATTCATATTCAGCCCAGTCCCAAACGATGGTTAGTAGATTAAGCTTTGCAAAAGCAGTCTTGAAGAGCAGTCTTCTGAATGTTGGATCTACAGTCTTAGTTTGGCCTCATGTGGGTACTTTATAATTAGAGATAATTCCACTTAAATATTAATGAGTTTTTAATTGATTTATTTTGGTTTGGTTTGTAGCTTTTAGGGTTTTTATGTTTTGGGCATTTTTTTGTTTGCAGTTTTCATTTGTTAGTTGATTTTTTGATTTTGAAAAGAAAGTTCATAGCTCTAGGGGATTTCTTGCTTTTATTTTTTAGCTTATTTAGATTTTTGTTTTGATTTTTCAGTTTTTTTCGAGTTTTTGGTGGGAGGTTTTAGATTTAGTTGTTATTTTAGTGTTTTTACTTTTTTTATATTTTACATTTTAGTTTTCCTTTTAAAGTTTGTTTTCCTGATTTGTTTGCTCAGGGAGTTGTAGTTTATTTTGGGGGGGGAGGGAAGGCAATTTGATATTTTAAAGCTTGTTTTTAAATTGGGATTTTGTAAGTTTTAAAATTTCCTTTTCATTTTGAAAATTTGGATTTCTTTTTTGTTGGGGTTTTGTCTTTTTTGTTTTGGATGGTTTTCATTTAGTTTGCTCTTAGATTTTTTTTCTTTTGTATGTTAAGGTTCTTTTCCCTTTTTCCTTTTTCCACTGCTAAGTACTGAACTTAAGGCCTTCATCTTTTTTTATTCAAGACCAGTGCTCTGTCACTTGAGCCATAGATCCACTTCTGGCATTTTCCTGGTTCACTGGAGACAAAGGACTTTCCTGCCTAAGCTGACTTCAAACCATAATCTTCAGATCTCAGTCTCCTGAGTAGCTAGTATGGACTACAAGGGTGAGCTGCTGGAAACCAGCTTTGAGTTTGTTATTTTAGCTTTTTAAAATTATGTTTGTAAGGTTTGTAGAACGATCACCACATGATTGTCCAGGAGGAAGAGACTTTATTAAGAGAAGCCAAACCTGCTGGCCCTGAACAGGATGGGAGGCACGCAGAGGGCTACACCTGATGAAAGTGTGCAGGTGGTACACCAGGAAGAGGGTGCAAGAAACTGCACCAGATGGAGGGGGAAGAGCTAATGATGGAGGACTGATTATATAGGGACTATATAGGGAGAAAGAAGGAAGGTATGGCCACCACAAAGAACAAGAAGGAGATATGGCCACAAAGATGACCTCAGAACCTGGGGGACTTTCACTGTCCCAGGTACACCTGTTACCTGGTGTACAAGTGCTAGGTGGGGACCTCTAGGGAAGGGACCATATGTGTGTGGAAGGAGATCAAAGGGAAGGGGACATTTTTCCCAGGCAGTCATAACATTTCAGCCTTTTGAGAGTTATAAAGAGGCATTGATTCTGACTACTTGCTGCTGACAGGGGCTTCAACATTAGGGGTAGAAGGCAGAGCTATCGTCCAGTCCAGGAGAAGGCAGCAGTTAAGAGTTCCTTGGGGCTGGGGATATAGCCTAGTGGCAAGAGCGCCTGCCTCGGATACACGAGGCCCTAGGTTCGATTCCCCAGCACCACATATACAGAAAAACGGCCAGAAGCGGCGCTGTGGCTCAAGAGGCGGAGTGCTAGCCTTGAGCGGGAAGAAGCCAGGGACAGTGCTCAGGCCCTGAGTCCAAGGCCCAGGACTGGCCAAAAAAAAACAAAAAAAAAAACAAAAAAAAAGAGTTCCTTGGTGGTGAATGTGAGTATGCGTGTTTGGATGAAATATGAAAGAAATATTACAAGGTTAGGGGCTAAGCAATAAGAAAAAAATACTAGAAGGCACACAAATGTCAAAAGGATGGGCAGCCATCAGGTCAGAAAAGAAAAAAATGGATGACCTGGATACTTCCTGTCTCCTCTGTTCCAGGCTGTCCTGGTGGATCATATCCTTGACTACTTCTGACTGATTAACATCTGATGACTGGGTAGAGCAGAGCATAGTGCTGATTGGTTAAGAACACTCAGAAGGTGGGGCTGGATTAGAGTGGTTAAAGGCTGGGTAGGAGTCCTTGATCATTGCCCGTAACTGGACTATAGATGTCAGGGCTATAGAGTATGGATGGGAGACCTACTATAATTAGAAATAGGCAATAGATAAAAGTTTCTGTCCAGTTACAAGGTAGACAGGTATGAGCATTAGATAGGCATGCTTATTAACTATTTTCTTTTGACCTCGTGGGTCTGGTTAAGTTTGAAAGGGCAAGCACAAAGTGACTCCATTTAGAATCTGACACCATCTCCTCTTACTCCTCTCCATAATTCCTGGTCACCAGGACTAGCTTTGTCCCTGGGGTCTAGGTGATTGTTGCTAAGAGGGCTTGTCCCAGTTGGCATTTTTGCTAATAACTGGGATTACATATCCCATGTTGGAAAGGAGGGGCTTACATACTTGGGAAACAGAAATCAGACACATTGTTTGCACCCAAATATGATGAGCTTCTTTGTGGCTTGAGTTTAAATCTTCCCCTTTTTTTCCTTTAGCCTGAAGAGCCAGTTCTTTTGGCCTGTGGAGCCAGTTAAATCTTGTTTAGCAGAAATCTTTTAGAGCAGTTTTGGTGAAGAGACACATTAGCATCCAAATTGGCCTTTGAACACTTGCTAGAAGGGAGTGAGAAGCATGAAAACCTACCACATGGCCAAGATGGTGAGTCTCTGGACAAGCCGTCATAGTAAGGACAGTTGGCAGAGCTTCATTAAGTAAGCAGACAAAAAGCAGACAGACAAGAAGAAAGGCAGGGGCATAGTGTGTAGATGCTCTCAAGGAGAGACAGAGAAACTGTTTTAGCCAAGAGAATTCAAGCCCATGACTGCTCACCTTCAAGAGGGAACCTAGAGGGAGTTCCCCAGGACCTAGCCTTTAGAGGCAATCTGGTGAGTGCATAGAGGGAGTCCTGGCAGACACAGAAAGTAGGCCCAAAGGCACAGGGGAGGGGGGTGTCCCTCTGGTGTGTCAAGAGAGGGAGAGAGTGCAGAGGGACCAGTAGACTGGAGTTATTCACCAGATGGATACCGGACACTATGTAGTGGATGCATGGCCAGCAATGGTTTGGCAAGGCAAAAGGTTTGGCATGGGGCTCCTTCGGCAGTTTGAGTCTGTGGACAGGGGCCAGGAAGCAGACTTAGAGACAAGGGAGGGGGTCCTTCAACTCCTGACACTTTCCCTTGGAAGGTTTGTAGAAAGGAGATCTCTGTGTGGCTGTACAAGCGGAAGAGTTTATTAGGAATAGGCAAACTGCTGGCTCACACAAGATGTAGTGTACAGAGGCTGTACCAGATGGAGCTATGCAGACTTTGAAGTAATCATGGAGATTGATTATATAGGGAAAGGGTGGGTGGAGAGGAGGTGTGGCTGCAGAGAACAGCAGGAAGGAGTTGTGGCCTCAGCGATGACATCAGAGACTGGGGGACCTCCCACTGCACCAGGGGACCTCCCAAGATGCACCGATTACCTGTGTTACAGATGCTGGGCAGGGACTTGTAGTTGAGGAGCTACGTGTGCACAGAGGGAGAACAAAAGGAAGGGGCCATTTTCTCCCGGGTAGACATAACAATGTTGTTTTAGTTTTCTTAAAATTAGTTTGTGTTAAAGTTTTAGTTCTTTTAGTTTATACTTTTTGGTTTTCTTTTCTTTGGAGGGGTAGTTTATTTATTTTTTTAGGGGGAGAGAGAAATTTGGTAGGTATTGAGGATTGACCACAACAGCCTACACTCCACTTACTTGCCTACAATTGGCTCTCTACCGTTTGATATATGCCTCCAGCTCAGACTTTTGCTAGGTAATTTGGAGTTAAGTCTTGAAGACTTTTCTGCCTGTATTGGCTTTTAACAATCATCACATGTCAGCCTCTTGAGTAGGATTACAGATGTTAGCCATCAGCAACTGCCTTTCTGCATTTTATAGTCAACAATGGCAGGTGAAAATGTTAGCACTTTGAGTCCGATTTTCTTAGGCTTCCTAACATTTAAAGTACCAGGAGCATCAGTGTAATAAATCAGTAATTTGGTATCATAGATGCTATTTGCTTTCAAAATAATGCTCAGTGATAAACTAGAACACTTAAAACCTCTAAGACAACTTAGACTAAAATGTAATAATCCAAGATTCTTATGAGACTGAGATCTGAGGATCTTTGAAGCCAGCCTATGATGGAAAATGACATGAACTGAAAGCACTCACCTTTTCCCTTGATAACTATATCTTAGAACTTCCTTTGCTGCCAGTGCTTTTGCTTCATCCCCTCCCCATCGTCTGGAAGAAATACACCTAGTGGGCTTGGAAGAGACCAAGGCCTTCTCTGTTGTTGACACCCCTGGCCAACATAGATGCTTTTGAGACCTTGACATTCCTCAGTCAAAATAACATTGCTCTCTGACTCTGCCTTCACCTCACCCTACTTCCATCTGCCCTGTCAAACTTCTCTTTTTCTGCCTAACCTTTAAAGGGACTCTAGTTATAAAGGGTGTGTGGAGCATCACTTTTCTTCAGTGAGACTGAAGGACAACTGGCTGCCCTTCTCAGGTTTTCAGCCCAAATAAACCTGCTGGGTTTTAGAGTTTACCTTTTAGCTCTTTATTCATACTCCTAATACTAGAAATATTTCTTCACAGCCTGAGCAGAAATATCCAACACACTATTATATCCAATTGACCAGGAAAAGAGTCAGGGCTTGAACTCAGGGCCTAGGTACTTTCCGGTTTTCTGGTGGTTAACTGGAGATAAGAGTCTCACAGACTTTTCTGCTCGGGCTGGCTTTGAACCATGTTCCTCAGATCTCAGCCTCCTGAGTAGCTAGGATTACAGGCATGAGCCACTAGTACCAGGCAATCTGAAGATATATTTGAATGCAAGTTCATTAAGTAATTTCTTTTTCCCTTCCCTCAAAATATATACAACATTTACAGTAGTCTTGATAGAGTTTTAAGGCTCTGGCTAGAAGACAACTACTTCCCCTTCCAGAACAGCTGATTACAATTCCACAACTCCTTAATTGGGCTTTCATGAAGAGTCCCTATAAACCTGCTCTAATCCATGACTCAATACCAAACTAATGTTGCCAGCCTTGAAACAGGCAGATACCTCACCGTGTGTGTGTGTGGGGGGGACTAGCATAAGGGGCTTGGGGGTGTCAAGGAGGAGGGTAAAGATGATTGAACACTGTTAAAATCGACTATTTGCAACCATGAAAGCAGAACAAGAAAAACTGTTGCAGACAATATTTCTTAGAGGGGAAGGGCGCAAGGAGTGTGAGGGAGGTGAAAGTGTAACACACTATTAATATCTATGGAGATGTAATAATGAAATCCACCCCTTTATAACTTATATAAACAAAGAAAAATAAAAAAATATAGGGTCTATGGGTGTCATAGCTACTTATAAGACTAGTCCACCAATCTGCTCATGCTAGAGGAATGCCACAAGATACCCCCTCTCCAAAAGCCTTCACCTCATGACCATCAAAAAGTACTAACAAAGCAGAAGTGGCTCTTACCTGTAATCCTAGCTTCACAGAAGGCTGAGGATCAGGGTTTGAACCCAGCCCAGGCAGACAAACCTAGGAGACTCATCTCCACTTAACTAGCAAAAAGCCATAAGTAGAGGTGGGGCTAAAGTAACAGAACACCAGACTTGAGTGAAAGTAATCTAAGTGAGAGCATGAGGCCCCAAGTTAAAGACTCAGTATACACACACACACACACACACACACACACACACACACACACACACACACACACACCAAGTTCTGATAAATGTCCCACAGGCCAGGAAAATGAGTTTCCTATTCTGACCACAAGGACATTTGCTCAAGAAAATAAAATTCTCCTTAGGGTATGCATAGTATTTCCTTTGGCTACCATTAAGTAAAACTCCCTAATTAAGGCCCAGTGTTTATGTACTGAATACCATTAAAATCACCATAATGGAATGCATTGCGGCATTGGATAAGAACAGTTTATATTACATAAGTCTGCCACTCAAAAATATCCAGCATGAAGGACCTAGGCCCAAACCAGCCTTAAGTTGTCCCAGACACCATTCCTATGGGCCTTGGAGCTCTCTTGCACAGGCCTTCACCCACTCAGTGGAGTGAATTCCCGCCTTACTTCCTTAAATTTAATTTTATTGCAAGAAACCTCTGCTTTCTCGTTCAGTCATTATTTCTGTGCATTTCATTCAATCTTTGACATGTTAACAACCTTAGACCATAGTCACATAACAAACTATACCCTAGGACCAACTGAAATTATTCAAATTAGCCAATTCTGAACCTGCTTACCCTGCCTCACCACTTCCTTTCCACAGAACAATAAAGGCCAAAGTTCACAGGTCTTCCTTCTCCCTCTGCCTTGGGATCAACATTTGTACTTCCATATAAACTGCCCCTCCTATTACTCCCTTCCCATGGTGTGTACTCCCTCTGGTGGGATCTGTGAGTATAATAAATAGCCTCTTCTTTTTGTTTTTCTTTTCTTTCTCCTTTTCTGTCCTTGTTTGCTTTCTCTTTTTTAGTGGTGCTGAGCGTTGAACTCAGTGAATGTATACAATTTTGAGCCATCCTCCTCTTTGGCTTTTCACTTGTCTTTCAAATACAATTTCCCACTAACTTTCTCCATACCAATTGAACACTAATCTTCCTACCTCTACCTCCTAAGAAGCTGGAATTACACACATGTACCACCACACTGAGCTCATTTGTAAAGCAGAGTCTCTCAAATATTTTGCCTAGGCTGGCCTCCAAATCTGATACTTCAATTTTTCACCTCCCTTTTGCATCTGGGATTACAGGTCTATACCACCATGTCTGACATAAACCATCTTTTCAGTGGCAATCATCTCTTGATGTTGGTCTTAGTAACACATCTATGCCATTATATTATTACATATTACACACTAGTATATATTAATATGTTATTACATATTATATATGAGCCCATATACATAATTGCATTTTATCCATTACATTATCTACATGTGTTGAATTAGCATGCTGTATCCTATATACAAGCATAAATATTATATGTTAAGCAAAAAATGAAATTCAGCCAGGCACTGGTGGCTCACATGTATAATCCTAGCTAATAAGGAGGTTGAGATCTGAGGATTGCAGTTCTAACCAGCCTGGGCAGGAAAGTCCATGAGACTCTTATCTCAATAAAATACTTAGAAAAAGCTAGAAGTGGCACTGTGGCTCAAGTGGTAGAGCATTAACCCTGAGCACAAAGAGGCTCAGGGACAGTACCAGGCCCTGAGTTCAAGCCCCAGGACTGGCAAAAAAAAGACATTCAAAAGCCCAGCAAAACGGAAATGGGTACTTGTGAGCAGGAGAGGTAAGAGGAGAGGAATAGAAGAATGAAGAGGGAAATGAGTAGAATGCAGGCAAGAATGCATTGTGTATGCCACAGAACTGAGAAAAAAAAAGGGAAGGGGTGGTTGGGAAGTGAGGTGAAGATGTTGAAGGGATGACACAGATGAAGATGCATTGTATACATAAATCGCTTTGTTAAATGTCAAAAATTCAATACACAACCTAAAAGTTAAGAATTAAGTGAGGGAAAGGGTGGGAATTGAGGGGCAGATGAGAATGTTGAAAGCAGTGACATTTGATCAAGAGGCACTGTATTAAATACACTGCTCTGTGTAATGACAATGCCTTTGTACAAGTACTTAAAGAAAATAAAAACATTAAAATTGATAAGCAGGGAAAAATGTGAAATTCAAACCTTTAAAATTTTGAGGGGATAGCATTTTTCAAAAGCTCCAGCAATGTAATAACTCCCTCAAAGCAACCCCTCTACTACATAAAGTTACAGATAAGCGGTCACATAAAGTTACAGATAGGCGGTCAGTCTCTAGAGCAGCTATTGGATCCCATTGAACTCCCAGTCAGCTCTGTGCAAGTTGAAAAAGGCGCCTGGCCAGGTGGGGCGGGGCTAGAGAGCAAGCCCTGGCGTTCACGGGCCTCCGTACGTAGGAGGCGGGACCGCTAGCCCTGATTGACAGAAGTCTCTTTGCTTCAGTTGGCGGTTCGCCTCCCGCGTCCGGAAATCCCGCCTTCGGAAAAGGAAATTGCCGCACGCTGGCGTGCCGCCGGTGACCGGGGAGTCTGCGGTGACCCAGGGTGAAGCGGTTGGCGCTCGGGAGTCGCTTCCCTGTGGGCTACAGTTGAGGAGCTGTGGCGGGTCCGCCGCCGGGAGCCGCCTGCGGCAGGAATTAGGTGAGGACGGGTGTGCTTGCTTGTAGCCGGTGCGGGTCGGGGACCAGGAGCTGGAGCGGGTTTGACGCCGCGGTCAAGACCGAAAGCACCTTGTCCTTGGCTGCGCTTCCCTCCGTTCCCTCCCTCCTTTCCGTGTTGGCTTCACAGCGTTCCGCGACCCCCAGCTCCTCGCTAAGGCCCGAGCTGGGTTTCGAGTCTGGGGTCGGTGGGTTTCTCCCTCAGCCGCCCCAGTACTACACTGCCGTCCGCACGACCGCACCCTCCTTTCTGACAAGGTTTCTCAAAGATCACCTCGCCCCTGATGCTGAATCTTTTACTTAGAAGCGTACCGCAGAGGGGTGGCCTAGGTTTTTCCCGTGTTCTCAAAGGGGGCAGTGTGTTAAAGCTGTGTCTCAAAGGACGGGAGCTTGCTACAATCCCAAGGGATGAAGAGGAAGGACAGAGGTCGCCCAGGGTAAGAAGAATAAGGAGCTAGTCTGAGTGTAAGCCTCAGCATTAACCCGTCTCTTGGCTTTGTGGCAGCTGGAAATTGGAGATTGGGATTCAACACTGATCGCGATCATGGGTTCCTCAGCATCTACTCCTGCTGTTACTGTTCAGACCTCAGATACTCCAGATCGGCAGCCAGCATCGCCGCCTTCCGGATGCCCGATGCGTGAAAGGAAAGGTAAGTTGCTCTTTGTGTACAAATTCAAATAGAACTCTTTACAAGGACCAAGAGGAAGAGGCAGTGTAGTTACTTAGCGAGGCACCGAAGTCTGGGAAGGAGGTGCACTGGGGCTGGTCCTAATTTTGCCTCTTACTAGACTTGTATGCTTGTAGGCAAGTTACCTGCTCAAAGTTTCTGTCCATTAGTTATAAAATGAGGCTATAATATCCCACAGGGTTTTCATGTTGAGATAGTGCATGGAAGCATAGTGATTGGTTCATATGGTGGTTCTTTAAAAAATTAAGTAGTTGTACAAAGGGGTTACAATTCAAGTCAGATTATGAATACAGTGCATCTTGATTTACCCTTCCATGGTTCAATAGGGGTGAGAAGTGCCATCTTCCATGTTGTCATACATTTGTGGTTGTCATGACTGAGAAGAAGGGTACTTTTGGCATGGAGTGGGTGGAGACAGAGATACTGTTATGCACCCAACAGTGCACAGATCAGCGCCCCTTTCCCCCCAACATAGAATCATCTGATTCCACATGTTAACAATGCCAAGGTTGAGCAACTTTAGCTGTCTCTGAATAAATGTAGCTCCTGTTTCTGTTATAGTACTCAGCTATGTAAAATGCAGCTATCCCAAATGGACTTGTGTCAAATTCTTTCAATGCAAAAGTGGAGTGAAAAAATTCTCTTTTACTGGTTTTTTGTATGTGTCAGTACTTGGGCTTGGACTCAGGGCCGAGGTTTTCTCCTTTGTTTGTTTTTCCCTCAAGGTTGGAGCTCTACCACTTGGGCCACAGCTCCATTTCCAGGTTTTGCTGGTCGATTGGAAATAGGGGTCTCACAGAATTTTCTGCTTGGGCTAACTTTGAAGTTCTATCCTCAGATCTCAGCCTCTTAAGCAGCTAGGATTAGAGGTGTGGACCACTGGCCCGGGGCTTCAGTCTTTTACTTTTTAATTGGTGTATGTCTGCTTTAAGATTGTTCATATTATGTTCACCTTAAATTAGTAGGTTGTAGAGGCGGAGGCAATGTGGCATGCTGAGTGCTAATGCATGCAGTGCAACTAGCCCACTCTTATAGGCCATTGTCTATTCTGTGGCACACACTACTAGGTTTTATTCATCAGTTTCTGCGTTGAGAGAGAAGTAATAGTGAAAAAAACACATCCTTTGCCTGACACATTCTCATGTTTATAATCCCTTGTGGTAGGGGTTTTCCCCTATCGTAATATTAAATCGAAGTCACATGGCTAGTAAGTGGCAAAGCTGATGAAAATTGTGTGACCTTGAACAAGGACAAGTCCAGGGCTTTTCCAGCATTTCTTCTTCCAGGAATTAAGGCACAGATCCGACAAAGCAGGTGTGCTCCTGCTCTGAGCATTTGTTCCCCTAGAGAGATCAAGGATCTGGTTTGATTTTACTTGCTATCCTCCAGAGCTGTCAATCTGGCTTACTTGTATTATTAAAGAATTGGGTATTTGTAGCACATTAAAGGGGTTGCTGGTTATATAATGTGAAAAATGTAATGCAGTCTTCTTCCTGACACTCAGCTGGGATCAGTGTCCTGAGAGGGTAGTAACCTGAGTAGAAGAGAGAGAGAGAGTATTGTAAGTCTGCCTTCACTCCTAAAGTGAGCTACATAAAGTACTAGGGAATGACCTGGGAGTAGAGGGCCAAGGAAGGAAGTGAAAGGAGACTCATCTTTTCTGTGTATGACATCTAGCATTCAGTATATTCTGTAATTCTTGTTACTGAGAAAAGGATTCCATTTTAGAGTAGCTGTTGCCCTGGGCCACAGCTTTCCAGGCCCCTGCGCACTCTCATAATTCTTAGACTGGCTTCTCTGGCTCTGTCCTGGCCTAGCTCAGCTTCCTGGCTCTTTGGGCAGTGATTACCTTCTCTGCCTGCTGCTCAGCTCCTTCTGCTCACACTGTGCCACTCAAGAAATGTCAGATGCTTTGCACTGGTGGCTCAGGCCTATAATCCTAGCTTCTCAGGAGGCTGAGATGTAAGGATTGCGATTTGAAGCCAGCCTGGGCAGGAAAGTATGTAAGGTTCTTTTTTTGGGGGGCGGGTATGGCAGGTCTGCAGCCTCAGATTGTAACTCAAGACTGCAGCCATGTTTATTCTTAACTTCCAGCTTATATGCAGTTTGAAAACCAGAAAATAGCATAGGCTTAAAATTCCAGAACACAAAAAGGCTTGGAGTTAGCAATACCCGACATAGCTAAAACAGGATGAGGTTGGTTAACATAAGAATGGACTCATGGCAGACATAGTAAAGCATTTCCGATTTTCCATTAAGCCATGTCCTTGCACGCCCTTGAAAACGCAGCCAGAGGTCAGAATGAGAGCTGCAGGCTCGGCTCCCAACAAATTCTATAGTTTCTACCAGTTTCTCAAACTCAGTTTATCATTTATAATGAAGGATGGGAGAACACACATGTAAATAAATAATTCAATGTAATTCTTAAGGCTTATAAAGCTTTGGTGAGTGGGAGTAGGTCATGGAAGCACAGAAACCTTCACTGAAAGGATGTCATTTGGCTTCTTCAGCCAAGGAGGAAAGAAAATTTGAGGAACAGAGCAAAATATATAAAGTTAGGAAAATGTAAAACAACACACTTCACTTGTGAAACTAAATCATTAGATAAGGCAAGACCAGGAAGCTAAAGAGGCAGCGTGCCAATCTCAGACCCACCTACCTATTCCTCTACTCACCCCACTTCTATAGACATAAGACTGCTGATGGTCCCCACACTACGGTAAGTGTTTAGACAATAGGACAAGTAGGCAGTTGTCTTCTCTATGACTCACCTGTCACCTCAGAATCCTGAGGTAAGGTTCTTTTTTTAAAATTTATATTTTTGTTGTAAAGGTGATATACGAAGGGGTTACAGTTAACATAAGTAAGGTAATGAGTGCATTTCTTTTCAAATAGTGTTACCCATTCCCTTGTTTTCCCTCCCCCACTGGCTGCCCTTTACCCCTACTTGTAAAGTTTATTCATGAGGAAATGGAAAGACTTGGGAAAAACAATCATGCTAAGTAAAGTAAGCCAGACCTAAAGAAACAGGCTTCATGATTTCCCTCGTTTGTAATAATTAGTATATGCCTAGGACAGTCCTAGCAGAGGATCACAAGAGCTCAATAGCTATGTACATATGACCATATAAAATGATGCTAATTGAAACAAACTCCAAGATACAGAAACAAGAGGGTTTTTTTTTTGTTTAGTGTACTGTTTTCAATTATTTCTTTTTTCTTTCATTTTTTTCCGTCTGGTTTATTCCCTGTGGTCACTGTTTTTTTTTTTATTTTGGTACCCTTTGTCTTGTTTGTAGGTTTATTTGGGGAAGGAAAGGGGAACCACAGAAACAGTGGGACAAAGAGTGAACCAATGCAACAGCAATACTCACTAAGCACTGTGTTGAAAAGTCTGTGAGATTCTTATCTCCACTTAACTACCAAAAATGGTGGAAGTAGAGCTGTGGCTTAAATGGTAGAATGCTAGCTTTTAGCAAAAAAGCTCAGGGGTAGTGTCCAGGCCATGAGTTCAAGCCCCATGAACAACACACACACACACACACACACACACACACACACACACACACACACACACACAAAAACATCTAGCCCCCCCCCCACCCAAAAACATCTAGGCCCTACATGGATTGTGGAACATTTTCTTTCATATATCTGTCTTTTCTTGCGAATCTTTCTGTGTACTGATAAGGAATAGCCCCTTGGCTAAGTGGTAGGCTCCTGTGCCTTGTTTTATAAAGCATAAGCAGAGTGGTATTGACATTTTTCTCCATTAACCTTTGTGAAGTCTTCTCTGCTCATTTGTGCACCCTGTCTCCACTACCTGGATGCCCAGACTGAAGCGGAATCCTGATTGGGGTAGGGCTTGTTTGCAGTTAATTGAGGGGAGTTAGAGAGACCTAGGGAAATGTGGTTCATCCTCCACTTAAGTTTCTCTTTCAGATCCCACATACTGGTTCTAGCAGGTGCCTTCTAGGGGCCCCCTAGTGACACTATGATATGGGCAGCACAAACTCTCTGCTGGGAAGGTTTTCTTTCTTTTTCTTTGTTTGCTGGATGCATGACATAATCAGAGAACAAGCACGTTTCTTGTTCAGAGAGAAAGTACACTTGTAGAGCTGACTTCTAATCTTGATAATTTTAGGATGTTAGGTAGCTTAGTCTTTGGGAACTTTCAACAGGAAAAACCAAATTTTTCCTGTTATGTTTAGAACTTTAGCTCTTATTTATGTGTGAAAATGGAAGTAAGGAAAGTGAGAGGATGAGGGAGAATTATGAAAAGGGTGACATTGATCAACATGCCTTGTATTCATAAACTGTTTTGCTGAATTGAATCCTCTCTAGACAACTACTTGAAGATAGTAAACAAAAACAAAAACAACAGTGTTGGGGGGAGAACTTTAGCTCTTTAGGGCTCAGTTGAAAAAGCCCCAATTGATGTCATACCATACTGATGACCCTGTTTTAAATGATTGTTTCAGGCTGCCCAATGAAAGCAGCAACATCTGATTCAGGGGATGAGAGCAAAGCACACTCTGTGCCTGCCCACCAAGAACGTGCCTATGAGTACGTGGAATGTCCCATTGCTGGTGCTGGAGCTAAGAGTAAGGAGAACCTGGATCCTTCCAATCTGGTAATGTATACTTATCCCCTCTCCCTGGGGCATTTTATACAGAATTCTTCCATAGACTTCTAAGACAAACTGTAGACTGCTAGGATCAATTCTTCTTTCCTTTGAAAATAAAGGAGTTTGCTATTTCATACAGAGTGGGAATCTAGACTGTGTAGACCGAGGACAGTTTTTCAAGAGTACCCAGAAAAGAATAAGGAAAACAAAGAACCAGAGTAGTTTTGTAGGAATAAGCTCTACCAAGAATATTTACTGTACAAGAGAGTTATTAGATGGCACCAGGAAATTCCTCAAGAAATATAGTTAGAGGTCATAAGGCATTTTAACATTAGTAAGCCTTGGAGGTGTGGTGCTTCTTTAGGCATAATTAGGAACCAACCTGCGTAATAATCACTAAAGTTGTGCAGTGTCATGTGGCTGCCAGCAAGTCAATGCCATCAAGAAATGACTACACGGTAGCAGTTTTATGATAGACAACAGAAGGAATTATGGTCTCAGTTTAATGAGCAGACAGACTTGGGTTTATACTTTAAAGAACCACGAGATTCTTCTTAACATTTAGAAATTTTAATGAACATTTTAGTGAACTAGGCAACACTTGAAGGTACTGAAAATATTTCTCCTAGAGAAGAAAAGATGTGGGGGGATACATAGGAGTGGAAATATGCTCTAATGGCTTAAATCTGGCCCAGTGCCTGTTTTTGGAAATAGAAGTGTGTTGGCACACAACCATACTCATTCCTTTACATATTGTTTGCCACTGTTAACATACTACAAGGAAAGCAGCATATGATTGGAGTCACATGAGACTGGAGGGCTCACAAAGCCAAATTCCCAAGATACACTGCAGATTGCTAGGGTAGATTCTCTCTCCTTTGGAAATAAAAGAATATTGCCTATCTGGTTCATTTGCCACTGTCTGCTGGGCCAGATATTTGAAGGCATATATGAAAGACAAGCTTGGTGCAGTGCCCAGGGACAAGTGGGTTGTACCCACATTAATGTCTTCTGTAGGGCAGTAGAGAATGAAATTTGGTGGCATGTGTGTCTGCATGGAATGGGCTCCCGAATGAAGCAGTAAATGGCCTGTCTACTGGAAGCATCAGTTTGTAACTACATAGAATACCCTCAGTGTGCTGGGGACTTTCTAGGTTAAAAATTGCAAAGATGCAGAAGGCACACTTTTTGTTCTCTGGTTATTCACATTCAAAGAGATGAGAGAGAAGAAGAAAAGCAACTGTAATTTGGTATGGTTAGTTATGGGGGATATCACAATATTATTTGAAAAAGACTAATAATACCCAGACTTCAGGAATAGGGAAGGAGCTGTCGTCAAACCTCATGGATGACCCTGCCATGCTATAAGGAAACTACTGTATGGAAGAAGTTGACTGAGATGAGGGTTTCTTACCCTTGGGGCTAGTGACATTTGCAGCTTGATGATTCCTTATTGTGGAAGCTATCCATACACTGGAGAATATGAACCAACATTCCTGGCTTCTACCTCCTAGATGCCAAGAGGACCTTCTTTTTTCAGCTGTGACAGCCAAAACATCTCTAGACATTGCTAAGAGTACTAGGAGACCACTGGTCTAGATTAGGTTAATGGCCTCATGCAGGTATGGAGAACATCTGGCTTAAGGGCCTGTATAAGCTCTGCAAAGTCATATTTTTGTTTCTTTTCAGCTGCCTGTAGCCATCTACCTATATTGATAATTTTGTATGGCCCATTAACGATGTTATAAATACCCAAATGGCCCTTGGCAGCAAAAAGTTTTTCTACCTACCACTGGCCTAGTGGTTCAGAAGAGATTTAGAAAGAGTCTTATTTTCCCTGGTCGTGGGGCCTGAACTCAGGGGGGTCCTAGGCACTGCCCCTGAGCTCTTTGCTCAAGGCTAGTGTTCTACTTCTTTGAGCCACAGCGCAACTTTCATTTTTTCTGGTGGTTAATTGTAGATGTCTCATAGACTTTTCTCCTTGGGCTGCCTTCGAACTACCCTCAGATCTCAGCCTCCCGAGTAACTAGGATAACAGGCATGAGCCACCAACACCAAGCTTAGACAGACTCGCATACCAGGTTCCATTGTGTGTAATGAGAATATTAATAACAGCTAACTTTGCTTTCAGGCATTTCTGTAGTATTTGAACTATGCACCATATGTTTTCTCCTTTAATTATAACAACTTCTAGTGTTCTCATTTTAAGAGCTAAAGATAGTGGGAATGCGAGCAATTTCTCTCACATGATTCAGCTAGGAAGTGGCAGGGCTAAAAGTGAATACTACCACCTCAGAACTGGATCCTTAAATGTACTGTGGTGACAATGTATGTACTCAGTGCAGTGCTTACCTCACACAGCTCTCCTGTTGTCATTTTAGCTAGGGACCATGTTGTGCTGGAGACTTTTAATCATTCATATGTATCTGTAGGAAAGTCCTTCATATTTCTACTGGAAACTGTTCTAGGCCCATTGATCTCAACTTGGGGTGATTCTTCCAGCTTGCTATCTGGAGACATTTTTGTTTTTCACAATTGGGGAGGATAAATACTACAGGATAGAGGTCAGGGATGATGCAAAATATTGTGCGATACTCAGATTGACCCTTGTAACCCCAAATTAGCCAGCCCAGAAGTCATTGGAGCCAAAGATGAGAGACTTCAGCCTAGTCTAAGGTGTAAGCAGAATGCTGTTGCTGACTCCTGTCTAAAAGAGGTTCTCTGTTACCTGCTGATTGGACTTTGTTGAAATACAAATATTCATATGTGATATGTTCAGCTCACAGGGGTAAAACATAAACAGGATCACAAAAATAGAGACTGTTTCAAAAGAAAATAACAATATACAGACAGTCTGGGACTTTTCCTCAAAAGAAGGACTAGTCATTTGGGAGAAGCCAGTTATAAAAAAATACCTACAGATCAGATTAATTTTTGCTACTTTTTTTCTTGATGACATTGCTTCTAAATTTGTTAAAAGGGGAAAGACTAAAAATTAACCACAGTGTCTATTCGCCATTCATGAGAACTTGAGCAATGAGAAATAACAACTTCAGTATTCTGACTCTTCAAAAACTGCCAGAAAATCTGCAAGGTTTGAAATTTTGATGTCACTGGTTTAATGGGAACTTGTGCTGTGCATGTGGTATATTGCTTTCTAGTAAGTACTTAATGATCTTGCTTGGTTTGACTTATGTCATATTAGTAGCATTTTCAAAAAAACGAATCCACTGACTTAATTTAGATGCCACCACCTAATCAAACACCAGCCCCAGATCAGCCGTTTACATTGTCTACCGTCAGAGAGGAGTCTTCCATTCCAAGAGCGGATTCAGAGAAAAAGTGGGTTTATCCTTCCGAACAAATGTTCTGGAATGCAATGTTACGCAAAGGGTAAGTAAGTGAGCATATTTGTCAAATTTACCTGAGAACTCAAAGAGGTTTTTACCTCCAAAACAGAGTAATTTTTAATGAGTTAATGAGCTTAGAAGAAGCAACTGAGTTATCAGAGTGTAAGTCCAGGGCAGGGCTCAAAGTCAGGGTTCTCCAGAGAAACAACCAACAGGATGGGTATGTATGTGTAGGGCAAGGAGAATAGAAAGAGATTGATTGGTCCATTAATTGAGATTTATTGGTTGATTATCTTTAAGTAGTTATGCAAAAGGGTTTCAGTTCAGCATGTCGCTTTAAGAGTGCTGTGGTTCCCTTTAATCTTTAATATTTGATTCTAGTCTATACATAGTAGCTTTGGATTTATAGCACAACTGCAGCATCACGAGTAAATCTTAAAAACGAGTCTTAAATCCATTAAATTTTAGAGTAAAGGAGCATTCTTAAGTTTTTCGTAAAAGACAGTAATAATCATCTTGAATATGTGGACTATTTTTTTTGGCATTATTAGTGATGAACAAATTTTACCAAATGTTCTTTCTTAGGTGGAGGTGGAAGGATGAGGATATTAGTCAGAAAGATATGTACAATATCATTAGGATTCATAATCAGAATAACGAGCAGGCTTGGAAGGAAATTTTGAAGTGGGAAGCCCTTCATGCTCAGTAAGTATGTTGGATATCTTAACTTTTGTTTTTCTTCCAGCATCTTTTAAAATTTCATATCAGCTTTTTGGAGTGTTAATGTTTTATTCAAATCATTTTTTACTCATTGATATAGCAGTCACATTCTTTTGTTGAGAGATTCCTTCTCTAGTCATGTAGAAAACAGCAATGTTTTTGATCAGGCTTACGACTCAGTGAGTCTAGAATGCAGACAGAAAGAGCAGACATGGGGGTTGTCTCTCTGCTCCTTGATGTCTAGAGCTTCCGCTGCCAAGGTGGCGATCAGGGATAGCTTCATTAGCCCTGGGTAGAATTCTCTGAAGGTGTGGCCGTTTTCTTATCTGACAAGCTGGGCTGACCAGGACATTTACATGTGGCATTTACGTGTGGCGGTTTCAGCCTTGTCACATCATGGTGACTAGGTTCTAGAGTCTCAAAAGGCCCCAGGAAGACATTGTCTCCCTTTTTCTGACTTAGAGCCCCAGCCTCTTGAGAAAGCTCCTATTTAAGGGTTCTTCCTCTCATTGGGAAAAGGATGGATGTCCACTGAGAGCAGTGCATGTGGAATGGTAGGTACTTAAATGCCATCTGTTCCAGGAAAGTTGTGGGGGGGAAGATTTTTTTTCACTCAGCAGCATTAACTGACTAGGACTAACCTTAAGGAGATATATTAGCATGGACTCCTTTTCTAGCACAGTTGTGTTTGTTCCCAGAAGTGGGATCTCAGCCGATAGGAGTGGCTTTCAACATCACGTGGAATGTTTGTCACAACTTTGTGCTAGGCCCACCCCCAGAGAGACTGACTCAGCTAATCCTGCCCAGAGTGGGGCTCCGACTTGCCTTTTTTGGGGTGATACTGATGCTGCTACCGCCACTGCTGCTGTAAGGATTTCAGCTCCAAAAGAGCAGGGCAGGCTTGTCTCCACAAACCTCCATATCCTTGTTCACATTTCGAAGTCATCACTCAGTGGAATGAATCAGTTTGTTGGCTAAAAAAAACATTTATTTGATCTTTTAGAAAAAGTTTCCTTTTTAAAAAACAAGTATTTACACTTCACACTTTCTATCAGTAGCATTTTTGGATGCCATTGTCTTAGGCCTTGGGATGGGTGCAGGTAATGACACTATAACCTCAATCCTTGTCATTAACCTCTGGCCTGGAGTAGTCACCCTTCCAGCTTGATTCTGAGGCAGCCACGAGAGTCCACAGTGACTTAGGTTGAAAGTAATTAAGACCCTGCCCATCTACTTGTTGAGGTAATACAAGGTACAGACAAGACACCTTAGTTTCCAACAAAATTAGATAAGGCATCAAAAATGAAAGGTTAAGGTCTTTAGGGGAAAGTTTGCCTGCATCAAGTTTCTTTGTTTGTGACAATTTTAAGAAGAGATTTTAAAATGCAAGTCTTTTTTCTTTTTTGTTGTTTTCTTTTTGTCTTGTTTATTTGTTTATTTGTCTTTGGGAGGGCAAAAAGGGACACAGAAATGGAGGGACAAAGGATGAGCAAGTGCAGCAGTGGTATTCAGCAGACACTGTGGAAAATGAACTCTACAGCTTACGGGTGGGGATGGGAAGGACTCATCATCCCCTCAGGAATTTCCTAGTCAAGGCCTGTGGGTAGGACCTTCAGCTTGTGTGTTGTCATTTACTTAAGGAATAGAGAGTCATCCACAATTTTTCTTTCTCCATAAAGTCTGCTCATTGGTTTGAAGTGAATCGAGTGTGTTATCACATAATAAGTAAGGGGAGTTGATTCCAGGACCCCCAAAGATACCAAAATTCACAGGTATTCAAATCACTTGTATAAAGTGGCTTAGTATTTGCATGTAATTTATACACATCTTCCCACACATTCTAGTAATACCTAAAGTAATGCCAATGCGATGTAAATAGTTGTTATGCTCTATTCTATTAAGAGAACAGTGACAAGAAATAGTTTATAATGCTCAGTTCAGACTTAGGCTTTTTCTTTGGTTTGTTTTTATTTTCTGTCTGTAGTTGATTGAATCTGCAGATGTGGAGCTCATGAATATAGAGGACCAACTATATAGGGTTTTTTTTATGTAAATCTGAAAAATTCCCCACCTCTTTATGTAAAAGAGAAGGTAGGCAGTACAATCAGCTCACCTTATTCACACACTTTTTTTCAAGTGGTTTTGACCACAGTCAAAAATATTTTTTTAAAAAATCAAAAGTTTCAAAAACAGTTTTATATTCCTTTGTATGCCTTACATAGCACAGTTGATTCAGAGAAGTCTCAGTTGGCCCCGTGTTACAATCAGATGGGTTCAAATCATTGTGTGATCTGCTGAATATTTGTCTGCCTTAATTTTGTGAAGATCTGCTTCCCCCAAAGCAAATGGTAACAAAAAAAGCAAGGTAAAAGTTAATGGTATTCTACCCAGAATGAGAAGGTTATGTATTATGCTTAATTTATGTGATAAAGTGAAACTTTTCGATTTATTGAAAGGCAACATGTCTTTAGCAGAACTTGGGTAGCTTTACATGAAAAATGTGTCAAACCTCTGTAGTATTCTAGAACATGAAATAAGTTTCAACTTTTGGTGAGTAGCAGTATTAATGTGTACAAGAATAATTTTTGTGATAGTAAATGGAGCGTACTCCATGTGATTTTATATTTTGGATGCTCAGATTTTATGTGTGGTGTAAGTAAATTTCAAGTGCTGAACTCTGTGCATTGTGAGCATTCCTGTGTTTTTCTCAGTGGCGGTCTTATTGGAAACATATATCCGTAGATACCAAATGTCTACTGTATATACCACTTGTTTGTTTTGTCTTAAGCTGTGTCTGTGCACAGGCTCCAAGTGGAAAGGCCCGGGGTTCCAACTCTGGCCAAGGAACGAGTCATGTGTCTGCAGGAAGAGGGCTTCTCACTCAGGGAGTGAGATGTACCCAGTTCACAAGGAAAAAATGTCTTAACAAAATGGGTCCAGTTTCCTTGAATTGTTTTAGGTGTGTCCGTTTTCTGTAAAAGTGATAATATGTGAAAAACAGATAGGAAAAATGTATATTACTCAAAAACTAGAGCATCATCTTTGTCAAAGGGAAAAACACATTTTAATAGATTTACTTTTATTTTTTAGTGAGTGTCCTTGTGGACCATCATTGGTCCGATTTGGAGGTAAAGCCAGAGAATATTCTCCAAGAGCAAGAATTCGTTCCTGGATGGGGTACGTACGTGTCAGTGTGGAAATGGTACATTCTTGAGGTTATAGCCAACTTAAAAAAAAAGAGTTTTAGTAGGGATTTTTGTGCAAAAGATTAGATTAGGGAGAAAGAGAGAAACATATATCTTGCTCCTTACGCAGTTACAGACCCAAAATGACAGCTGTTACCTGCTGCCTTTATCATGTTTGTGATGTCTAGCAATTCCTAACCATTGGACTATAATTCTTGAGTGATCAACATGGGTGTTACTTTTTAATCCTCTTTCTGGACCTACCTGGATAATAGGTTGAGGCTTCGTTTTTCAGATAATCTCTTCTTACTATCTCTACATGGGCAACACGCTTTTGTCATCAAATCCCAAGTTTGAGAATGGCAGTGTCATATTCCAAAAGTCAGAATCTTGTTCTAGATTGCTTCCTCTCGTTGAGTTTTTGATCATTGGTGGGCAGTTATTAGGGTGTAGTGGCTAGCTTCCTATTTAATTCTCCAAGGATTAAATTGAGCTCTCTTCTAGATTCTTGGATCCATTTTTATGATCCTTTTATGGTCTTTGGTTCAATTCAATGAGGGTTCCTCCCTTTTTCTTCCAGTGTAACTAGATTTTTAGCATACACTTGAATTTCTGCAACTTCTTAGCCTGGACTGTGTTTTCCCCCCTGCGGTCCTATATCACAGCTTTCCAGTGTCCTATTCTTTTCTCACTGTAGCCTGGGATTCTCTGAGTCTCACCTCCCCAAGTTAGATTTTTGGTACCGAGAGCTGTCATGTGCTGCTTCTGGCCTTTCTCAATGTTTAAAGAGGGATCGAGTGCATAGCCAGTGTTTTAACACTTGAGTACATGCTGCTACTTTTCTTCCAGGTATGAGTTGCCTTTTGACAGGCATGATTGGATCATCAACCGTTGTGGGACCGAAGTTAGATATGTGATTGATTACTACGATGGAGGCGAGGTCGACAAGGACTACCAGTTTACAGTCCTAGATGTGCGTCCTGCTTTTGATTCACTCTCAGCTGTATGGGATAGAATGAAGGTTGCTTGGTGGCGCTGGACTTCATAACTTCCAATTGGTTTGCGATGAAAAAAGTTATGAGATACTTTTTTTCAGAGAGATGCATTATTTTCCTCAAACTGAATTGCACTCATGATGTCATAGGATTTTAAGTGTAAACCATACCTGATTTTCCACTTACTGAAGGATGCCACGTTAACTTTTGAGTCACATTTGCCTTGCAGTTTATGAACAGATTATTTTATGTTTTCTTCCCACTTTATGTGGGAAGCAATCCTTCTTTTTCTTTAGTTGTGATATTTCCTGTGTATTTTATTTAGAAAAGTGAACAACCTCCGAAAATGAGCTTTTACTGAATTGATGACTGCTGCTGTTAGCTTACTATTTTCTCAGAAATACTTGAGATGTGAGAACTGAAAGTCATTGTGAGTGTCATGAGCTATAACCTCGTCACCTAGATGAACTCAAACTCTCCCTGATAAATAAGAAGTAGGTATGCTTTTTTTTTTTAAAGGTGACCAGTACTTCTAAAGTCCCGACAATCTAGTAGTGATCCTACACAGAATGCAGAGGCAAACACAGAAATGTACCCAGCAAGACTAGCTTTCCAAATTCGTATTTAGATGAAATTTTGGACAGGACTTCATAGAAGTTTCATTTCCCAATGAGGTAATGATGCATATGCTTCAGAACATTCAGTTTTCAAATGGTTTCTCTTTGATTTTGGTGTTTGTAAAGTGCAGTGGATCCCCCAGAACAGCTTTCATTGTCCTAGGCACATTATCCCAACTTTTGAGTCCCATCCCCACCCTCAGACTTGCTCCCAATTGACCTAATCCAAATTTTGAAAGCTTAGCTTTCACAATGACAGTGATGGCTCCCTTCTCTAACACATGATTCGATTTGGCTGTTAAATTCATACCAGCCTTTTTCTCAGAGGTAGAATGTTTGCATCAATTCACTGTTCACTTTGTTCTTATGTTAAGAAACTCTAGGTTTACTGTTGAAATTCCTTATATCCACAATTCATAAACTGCTTGGTCTCAGCATGTTACAAATTACTGTTGTTTCTTGAAAGTGTTGATGATAAGACATCTTCTCATTTATCTTGAACAGTGTTAAGCAAGTGGAAGGAGTTGGCAGTCAGTGAGTAATTTAGTATGGATTTCTTTGTTGTATCAGTTTTTTGTGATGTTTAAGAAAATCCAACAATCTTAAACTCCACATGTTAAAATATTTGTATATTTTTAAATAAAGCTGCTAGTTAACAAGTTTTGAAAAGTTTTTCAGAGTAACAGTTACTGTTTTTTTTTTTCACATGTGTAGTCCTTAGAAAAGTAATGTTAGTCTTCGATCTCTGAACTTGAGCCAGCCCTTTTCCCAGTGTCACATATTCTTAAACTGTATAGGAAAATAACTAGAAGTACTGTAAGATGATGTCTGAGGCTTTTAGAACAGAGCCAGCAGGTAGCAAATACTAAGTAACTCAGTGACTAGAAAAGTGCGAGCCTGGGACAAGGCTAGAAATAAGTGCTGAGACTGTCCACAATCCAACTATCCTTTGACTCTACTTTCCCAAGAACAATCTAGAAGGTTAACATTACGCTCTAGTCCTGATTTGTGTCAAATTTAAAAATTATCAGGTATTTGGGTTCTTGGCCATGTTACTTAAAATCACTAATGAAAAAATGAAAAAAAATAAGTACAAGGCGACATTTGGTTAGTAGTATGCTAACCTTACATAGCCATTTGGCTGAAATAAAGATGATTAAGCTCTTCGCCTTCCTCATCTAAACTGCCAGTGTAAATGCAGAAACTAGCTAAATAGGAATTGTTAGGGAGGGGTTTAAAGGAGACTCAAAACATACAACAAAGCTGGGAAGCACTGAGAAAATATTGCCCAAATCCAGGAGACCCTTTGGGTCTTTGCTTTGTAGCTGTTTCTTAAATGCACTGCTTAAAAAAAAAAGAGAGAACTGAAATCATAGCTACTGTGCCATGAATATGGTGCATGTTAGTAGGATGAGGTAGTGTTATTTACAGCACACAGAAAAGCATATGGCCTCGGCTCCATGTTGAGAAACTAGGGAATACTGGATGATGTTTATGTGCATCCACTTAAAATCTAACATGTAATCATTTTATGATTTCCTGTTCCAGCTGGGTTTTTTAAAATGTATGATTCAAAATTGTTCAAAGTTGTACATTATGGCATTATTTGGGATTTAGTTACCTTTCCCCTGCAGCTCTCTCCCTGTTGGACTTTTTGCTGGGAAGATGCTTTTCCAACTTCTGTGTAGATCAGGGTCCCCTGGAAAGCTTGTTAAAACCCAGATGGCTGGGCACCGACCCAGAGTGTTCCTTATCCTGTAGGGCCAGGACGGCTGAGAATTGGCCTTCCTAATGAGCTCCCAGGAGATGTTCATGCTGCTGCTGGTTTGGGGGTGGTTTGAAGCCTCCTTTTTCTCTGGCATCCTTCAAGGCCTTTGAGCTTCCCCTCACCCCCGCTGTTGCAGTTGTGCTTACAGTTGCTTGATAGTCACATAGCCATGGGTCAAGTTGGAGGTAGGAGAGCAAATTTAATGGAAATTGGGTGCTACTTTTCTTGTGTTGCTTATTCCCTATTTCTTCCTTAAAGCCACGCTGCTGCCTGCAGTTCTGAACGTGGCATCATTTTACCATGGTTTTTCCCATTTTTTTCGCCTTTGTTGTTTGGTTTCGGTATATGTCAGTATTGGGGCTTGAATATAAAGGCTTTGGGCTCTCCCTTGGTCCTTTGCACTCAAGGCTGGCACTCTACCACTTGAGCCACACCTGCACTTCCCCTGTTTTCTTTTGGCTGGTAAATTGGAAATAAAGGTCTTATGGAGGGTTCTTCCTGGGCTGGCTTTGAACCATGATCTTCAGATCTCGGCCTCCTGAGTAGCTAGGGTTGCAAGGCTGAGCCATCAACAAAATTTGTTTCTTGGAAAATTCGTTTTCCATAACTTGTCGGTGATGACCATGGAACAGGACAGTGGGGTACAGGCAGTAGTCCTCCAGATTGGCTTGCAGGAATCCCTGTTGTCCTATGTACTTGCTACTCCGTGTGTGTGTGTTGTGCTGTCAAAAAGAAAACACTTTGGGGGTGGCCACTCCCTTGAGTAGGTGAGATATTTTGTGTCAGTGTAATACTAGATCTTTGCTTACTGTCTTAGTTTGCCTGGGTGACCATAACCAAATGCCAGAGATGGGATTAGCTAATATCACAAGAATATGTTCTCTCACAGTTTTGTAGATAAGTCTAGCCATGCTCTCCCTATGTGTCTCTGTTCTATAGCTTTCTTTTAGCCTACAGCAATTCTGTGGTTTTGTGGCAGTGTAATGCTAATGTGCACTCCAATTTCCTCTTTTTTTTAGGACCCTAGTTTTACTGGAGTAAGGTCTTTCCTAATGAACTCAGCTTGATCATATGCAAAGAACCTATCTCCAAATAAAGTCATGTGGGATTTCAACATCTTGTGGGAGGGGATAACACAATTCAACCCATAATACTTGCACAGAATGACAAGGGCTTACCACTCATAGAAGCCAATACCATCACATCAAGTTTTTGCAAACAGCAAGGGCTTTATTGAAGGCTGACTAATGAGACAGTGGACATGCTCAAATGAGTCTCCAGCTGATTGGTAGTAAGGAATTGGAACAGTCAGTGAGGGACACTGGATTTGTTGAAACTGGGAGTTTTGTAATAGTCTGCACTCATTTCCCCTGAAACTGGTGGATCATTCTTATCTGTCCTTCAACTACTGATGCCTCAGTCTTGTTCTGTTCTAGGTCTGTAAGACTCCTCATTTCTCAGGTTCCTCAAGGCTTTCAGGGTTATTTTACATTAAGTCCTAGGATTCTTTCTTTACCTGTGTCTTGGAAAATAGGAACATCTCTTGGGAACAAGGAAGATTGCTCTTTTGTGGCTTGGTTTTGACATTGCATTTTGATGTTGAACTAGATAGGTGTCTTAGAGTGAAGGCCGCTGTAATGAAACATCACCAACTGGGGACTTTAAATGAGACAGCAGTTTCTTCCAGTTCCGGAGCCTGACTGTCCTAGATAAAAGCATGACAGCTTAGCTGTCCAGGAGGGCCCTGTCCTGTGGCTGAAGCAGAGAAGTCTAGAATCTCTTTATCAGGGCGTTAATTCTATTTCTCCATCCTCATGACTTAACCACCTCCCAAACATTCCCATCTCTTAAACCAGTCACCATGAGGGTTATGAATTTTGAGAAGACACATGCACTTGGGTCATAGCAGCAGGCAATTCACATAGTAGTTCATGTCAAAGTAAGAAACCTCAAATCTGTTAAGAGATAGACACAAATGGAAGAAGTGTATAGAAGGAAATAGGGGAGTCAGTTTTGCCTGTCAGACACATGGACACTTGGGTAACAACAATGCCCCTTTTCATAATTTTTTGAAATTATATTGATGTTGTGGGGGAATAAGGAATCTGAGTTCTGATGCTCCTTGCCATTGGCTTATGAAATGGTTCCAGACCTAGGCCTTTTTACTTCTTTGTTAAAGGTTTCTTCCCCCTTCTTATTACCCAGCAAATTGAATGAAAATAACAATAACAGAGGACTACCCTTGTAGAAAAGAATTAAAATTTCAGGACAGAGTTACCAGAGAATTCAAATAAGCATACTCCTTTGCGACCTGCTATGGAGCTGCCCTGATTACAAATATAACATCTCTGGTTTCTGCCAAGCTCTTCAGCTGCTCACTCTACTTCTAGAAACTCTTTGCTGTTGAAATGTCTTAGTCACATTACAGGCAGCATTTTGTGCTGTCATGGGCATTTCTCTTCACTCCAGGAGAGAGATGATTTGGTAGATAGATACATGAGTCTTTTAAGTCATTTGCTCAATAACTTACGCTTTGCCTACCAGGTACTAGGCACTGGGACATTTTCTGGACTTGTATACAACATCAGTTGCTGTTCTTACAATAGTCTTTCCTTGGCTGAGCCGTCCTTGAAGCCAGATTTAGACTTGTCTTATCTATCATTCAAAACCTGCAGCCCTGCTCTGGGGTGAGGAGCCCAGGATCCTGATAGATTTCTTTTGTTGAAGGGAGGATAGTCAGGACAGAGAAATAGCTCCAGCCCTAAGTCTTGTGCCATTAAAGTTACAATTGAGCCAGGCACAAAGGGGCTCAAACTTGTAATCCTATCTATTCAGGAGGCTGAGATCTGAGGGTCCATTTTGAAGCCACCCCAGGCAGGAAAGTCTTTGAGACTCTTCTCTTCAGTTAGTCAGAGAAAAAGCTGGAAGTGGTGTTATGGCTCAAGTGGTAGAGTACTAGCTTTGAGCAAAAGGAGCTCTGGGACAGTGCTCAGGCCCAGAGTTCAAGTCCCAGGGTTGGCAAAAAAAAGTTACAATTGAATTGATTTTGTGTTCAATCCCAGCACGTCATCTGTGTTGGGACACTGAGAAAGCCAAATGGTATCATGGAATGGCTGGAGCAGTACTTTGTTTTCCTGACTTTTTTTGTCCTTGTCTGTTTCATGCGTAGGTTGTTCTCCTATCCCAGAGGAGACAGAAAACTTCCACCATGTCTAACAGAGATTTAAGAGACAGAAATGTTCCAAAGCTAAACACTTTCCATACCTTTTGAGAGTCAACTTATGGCTCAGACTTGGCAATTTCTTTCACTGGAGAAAGTATGATAGCTTTCCTCAGTTTCCCTGTTTTCACCTCCAGTCAGGTCCTTGAGATCTACTTGTGGAGAGCATTTCAGGGTGTCTCCCAAAAAGGAGAGACCAAATGAAAGTTTTTGCAAGGATTTATTTTAATAGAATGGTGTTAAAAGAGGGGAAAATGCAAGAAGAGAAACATTTCCTGTTCCTTGTGCTTTCAGGAAATAGGAGTTAAAAACCCCTCATATATGTTGATTTGACAGATTGTAAGTTGATAACTATCAATCACTTGGTCTAATGAAGTTATCACATGGCATTTGTAGCAGTTTGAAACAGAAGAAAATTGGAAGACACTGCTAGACTGTAAGCCAGTCTAGTTAATAAACATGTTAATTTATATAATTATTAATTATAATTCAACTCATTCTCTTTCATGATTTTACTATCTAAATTTTTAAAAATTAAGGCCTTGGATTTTTCATTGTAGCTTCCATTTTTCTTATTTTCAGTAGGAAATAGACAGAGCACTCACCTCCTTGAAATGCTACAGTAATGTTGCCAGTCAGGTGAGAGTCAGGAACTGTCCCAACTCTTTCCCCCAGAGACTCCTGCTGATCCCTTTTTTCTTCTTTGATGGTGGGACTAGGATTTAATTTAGGGTCATTGAAGGCATTCTACAACTTGAGCCACACCTCTGGGCCATTTTGCTTTTAATTTTTGAAAGGAGTCTAGAATTTATGCCCAGACTGGCCTTGACCGTGACCCTCCTATTTATGCTTCCTGTGTAGCTGGGATGAAAGGTGCATGTCACTGCACCCAACAATTTGTATTGGTTGAAACGAGGTCTTGAGGTGAACTTTGTGCACAGGCTGGTCCCAAACTGAAATCTTTATGCCTTGCATTGCCATCTTGAGTCACTGTGCCCTGGCTTGAGCCTTGTTCTTTCAAGAATGAGACAGAACTCTAATAAATAACCAAAGTTTCATTCAGGACTAAATATCCCAAAAGCAAGTGGCACAGTTGGACATCTTGTGACCCAATCCTGGTTCCACCACTTTCTAACTATTTGACATTGGACAGTTCATTTGAAGTTCCTATGAGTCAGTCATGCCCTGTGGAAAATTAGGATGTTAGATAAGTTAATGTATGAAAAACATACATTAACATTAGGGTGGAAGTCATTTATAAATGTTAGCCAATAGTACCTGCATTCCATGTGTAGAGATGTCCTGTTTTGTTTCTAAAATGATCTCACAAGGTACATCAGTTGCGCTGCCATCTGTTGACTATTTGCCATATGGCTGGCTCTGGTCTAGGTATTTTCTTATGCTATTCTCAGAGCAATCCTGGGAGTTCAGTGTATTATTGCCTGACTACTCTTAAAAATAAAGGAAAGGTGCAAAAGCTTAAGAAAATTGCCAGAAATCACCAGCAGTTAAAAGGCAAAGAAGTAGTCAAGCTTTGTTCTCCCCAACTCTATGGCCCACCCCTTGAGATAGTGATTTTTTTTCAGTACCTGAGTGTTTATTGAAACCTAACCAGAGAGCACAGAAATATATACTCCTTACCATTTCAATCGTAAGAATGGAAAGGCAAGGTGTCATGAACCACTTTCTCTTTCCCATATGGCACAGGACTAGGGGGCAGTGTGTCTCTGTGCTTGCCACTAAGCTTCTCCTCAGGCTCTTACCTTCCAATTTTTAAGAAAATAGACCCATATCTCTGCATTTCCTAGGAGTTTGATGGCCTTGCATGTTTTTCTCCACTGAATAGTAAGCTACTGTTTCTGTCTTATCTGGCTCTCTACCAGTACAGTCCACAGTAAGGTACTTGATTGTGTTTACATACCTATGTTCAAACACATGACAGATGTCAGTCCATAGGGAACAAAGAAAATGATTGCCCCCACCCTCAGAGGCAGAGTGGGAACAATCTAGATAAAACCCTAAGGCAGCAGAAATAACACAGAACTATATTGTTCATGTGGATACCTCCTGATTTTATGGGATGGGATGGTTTGAACTAATTCTGCACGGAAAATAGTGTGTGACTGAGAAGGAAAAGCAGAGGAGAGTGTTTGATGTCCTTAGACTGAAAATGTGAACTTATATCCTATACGTGATAATGGGAGTTTTCTGTACTTGACCAGAGTTATGTTGTAGGGCCTTGAGAGGCTTCTAAGGGATGAAACTAGATTGTAGAGGGTGTGGTTGTCATCGTGAAACATGGACTTTGTCGTGTTGACCAGTGGAGGAGAGGTTTTCACTGGTTTATAAGTAGTTCCTCCCTCTGACAAGATGAGCATTTCAGTACTATAAGCAGTGGTCCTGTGGAAGGGTAGAAGAACCAGGCTACTAAGTTATCTAAGAGGAAGGGGAAAAGCTAGTGAGGCATTGGGAATGGACCAAGAGGAGATATGCACACTAGAAGGACAGCAAGATTAGCACCCAAAGTATGAAACAGGAAGAAGTACTCTAACCAGAGAAGAGAGTGCTGGCTGTTGGGAACATGGCTCAGTGTAGCAATAGAAACACACAGATGTTTGTTCAGGGCTGTTGTGGCACCAGAATATCAAGCAGATCATTAGAAACTGATGAGGATATTAAGGGTGGAGATTAAGGTTGCCAGATTTAGTAGACAGGTGCTCAGTTTAAATTGTCAAGCAAAGAATGTCTGTTGAATTGTATGTCTCCTACAGTTGTTCAGAGAATGAATCCCATATATTAAACACACACACATACACATATTTTTTTGGGCTGGTCACTGTCTCTGCACCATCCCTGAACTTTTGTGGGCAAAGCTAGTGCGCTCCTGCTTGAGGAATAGCTCAACTTCTGGCCTTTTTGGTAGTTAATTGGAGATAAGAGGCTCATAGATTGTCTTACCTGGGCTGGCTTTGAACCATGATCCTCAGATCCCAGCCTTCTTAGTAGCTAGACTTACAGGTTTGAGTCACCAGCACCTGGTTTATGAATCATAGTTTTGAGAATATCCCCCAGACTTTATATGGGACACAGTGACGGTAACACACTATTGTGTATCTCACATTCAGATTGAACTGGCCGCACTGTATCTTATTTGATGACTTATACCTGAGAGGTGCCAAGGTCAAGTGTCCTGTGATCCGTGTACCTGTCCACACCCTGGCAGTAATAGTGGGACCTGTGCCTGGGCTGGGTAGGGCTTTTCTTACTAACCTTGGGACATTTCCCAAGCAAACTGAGATGAGTTGATCACCCCAGCCGAAAGGGGATAATGGTTGGATTGAATTTGAAGAATCTTTTGACCCTTTTGAACCTTAGTGGATTGAGGTCCATGTCAGGTTGGGGGCGAGGCTGCAATCCAGAGGCAACTCTAGACTGCCATTCGTACCTAGATTGTGTCCCCCCAAATCCCAACCTTTACAAAACTTGGTTTTGTATTTTTCTCTTGCAGAAATTTTACTGTTGACTTAGTTGTATTTGAAAAATTCTCTGGCCAAGAGGGCCTATTTTAATCTCTGTGGGATTCTTCTTCAATCATATCCTATTCTCTGGGTTCAGTAGAATCTCCTGTAGTTTGCTTATCAGACCAACAGACTCCATGGGCTTGGACTTTGTTCTGACATCTCTATATGCAATCACAATGCTGTTTCTCTGCCTAGCAGATGTGTATTAAAATGTGCATAAGAAAATAAGCAAGCTGAGCAACACGCTGAGCTTATTTAGAAGTGTTTTTTTCATTTTACACATACCCCATTGCTATAAGATTTTTTTTTCCTCTAAAAATCCACAACAAACGTATGTTAATAAGTACTTAGATGGATTAAGACAAATGCATATTAGGCTATTTCTGCCATCACCATTCTGGCCCCTTTACTAGAGACACAAAAACAATAATTATTCACAGACACTGAGACATCTGCAACACATTGCAGCTTTCTTTGTGCTTCTAGCATCCCCCTATTCCCTTTTCTGGGCTGATACTGGGGCTTGAACTCAAGGCCTGGGTGCTGTCCCTTAGCTTTTTCACTTAAGGCTGCTACTTGAGCCACAACTCCAGCTTTTTCGTGGTTAATTGGAATAAGTCTCATGGACTTTTCTACCTGGGTTGGCTTTGACCTGTGATCCTCAGAGCTTAGCCTCCTGAGTAGCTGGGATCATAGGCATGAGCCATTGGTCCTGGCTAGGATCTCTTTGCTCACTAGGAATTGAACAGCACGGTAAAGGATTTCTGTCCAACTTGAAAGACACTGACTTGTTTTTTTTTCCTTGTCAAATACAATACTACATAGTATAGGGTATTTCCAATGACCTCAGTAACTTTGGGTCTTGTGTGTGCTTTAAAAACAATTTATGTCCCTGTATACATCACCTTTACAATAACAATAAAAACTAAAGTAACAGGGATAAAAACATATTAACTAAAAGAACTATCTTGTGAAAAAAACAACAGCTTCTGCTTAATATGATTAAAGACATTGAAGAAACAAGCTTTTATTTACCAAGCTAAAACTTAAGTCATGGGCTTAAATAAAGAGAACGGATATTGAGATCTATACAAAAGATAGTCTAAACTGTTTTCTGTGCTGCTTATTTTAGATCTGACTATTCACAAACTTTTTTGACAGATACTAATGTCATTTGATCAGAAATATGGTGAGAAGGGGCCTCATGTGTTAGATGTGCCAGTCTGGGAGGAAGGGCAAGAACTAGTCAGCCCAGGGTCCAGTTCAAAGCAAGAAAACAGGCACATGATGGGAGTGGGTGGTACCTACAGGCCACTATCAACTGGCATTTGTTGCGGGTCTTGTTTGTAACTTTTGGTTGGATCTGGGAAGCCTGGAAAAAAACAAGATGAGCCAGCACGTCCTTGCAGAGTCTGAGCTCATAGTGTTTGTTAGTGCTGTTCTTGATGGCAGAGCCTGATGATCATATAATCAATCCCTGAACATGACTCATTACGTGGCATTTCTAGAGATCAGTATTGTGGCCTTGAAGAAAATTTGGCTTCTAAGGCCTATAGATCAGATGTAATTTAAAAAGACTGCATTTAGGGACAGTAGGTGGAAAACATAAGTTTCAGTTATGTGGAAAAATAATTTTCCCCATGACGATTGAGGAAATCAACCTTTACTTTGCAACACACTTCTGCATGCTTTAGTGTCACCAAGTTAGTGTCCCCCAATCATGAGATATTTAAAAAACTAGTTCTTTAACGATATGTGGAGATGTGTAAAATTGGCATTATTGATGACACTTGTGGGTAATGAAGGATCTATCTGGAATGGGGTGCAAGTTCATTCATTTGATTTAAATCCCAGGAACAAAGCTTTTGCTTAACTTTTATTCATGACACAAGATAGAACTTTGAAGAAAACACCACTGTAATTTTTTCATTGCTAACATGAAAATTAAGTAGCACATTTTATAAAAAAAAATCATTTTCTATAGTTTTCTATAATACACATTCCCTTCTGAAGTGGAAAAACAAAACTCTGAAAACACTGAAGCGATTTGCCAATTTGCCACCTATTGATCAAAAACATCTTTTGGAGTTGAATAAAACATCAAATTACTGAGTACAGTACGAACACTTCACAATACACATAAAATTACTGAAGGAAATGTTTCCTCTGCCTTTGGCACAATGTAGGTACAAAGCTATAGTGTTTTTTGTTCTTTCCAAACATGATTTAATTTACAAAGAATTGCGTATAGCTGACAAATACTGATTACGGGGCAAAGGGGAAAACAATGTTCTATAATTTTAATGTGTATTTAGATTCCAAACATTTTATAATTGGATTCCAGTTTGTAGTTTTGAACAACACAAAAACTCGTACATCATAAATATAATATATGGCCTACCTACATAAAATTGAATTTGACTTAAGTTGGAATAGATAACTTATTTGTTGGGCATGGACTGTCATTTGATTAACTGCATCTTTTCTAAAGGGGTTCTAAGACTATATTTCAGAATATGCCAAATTTAATATTTTCCTTAAAGCTTTCTCAATATGAAAAAAGCATTCAGAGATTATCATTTTTGCTTCACCGTGCTAGAAAAATATGGCTTCTTGTATTGTTTTGTTGGTTGGTGTTTTCCTTAGGTATTAGCTGTCACCCCAGTTAAAAAGCTATGGCAAAAGCACAGAAAGCCACTTGTAAGGTATTCTAGAACACTCGGTAGAATCTCACTGCATATAGCTCATGGTGTAATAGAAAGTGAAGTGATTTTCAAAATGGTTCTTTTTGTCTTCTCTGTGAATATATCATACATAATCTGGTACAGAATATACAATAGTCAAAACTGAAGACACATAAATACAACAAAGCTATATCAAAGCAAGGGTTTTATAGAGAGCCAATGTGGGGAATTTGGAGATTGGGGATTGTCTGGTTTTCTCTTTTTCTAAGGCTGGCTACGCAATAGAATTGTATCAGAAGGTGGCGAGGGTATGAGTGCTCAACATCTGTAAGTGGACCTACTTTCTCTCTTGGTTTTTTAATTTTGTTTTGAAAAAATGTGAAAAAAAAAGAAAACAAGAAATGTCCAATAGCCATGGGCAACGTTTTGGCATCTGGGCGAGAAGAAGGTGTGTGTGGGCAAGGTGGGCTCCAGCTGCCGCGGCGGGCTCATACCAGCGTTTCCGGGAGGGCGTCGGGGTTGTCAGTGGACAGGAGCTCCCAGATCTGCCACCGCTCTCGCTGCCAGTCGAGCCAGTTGGCCTCCCCCAAGTTCGGACTGCTCTGCTCGCTGCTTGGGTGCGGGGAGTAGGCGCTTCCCAGTTTTTTCAGGGGGGCCTGAGGCTCCTGGGACGCTCGCTGGCCTCTCTCTTCCAAGGCTGTTCCTGAGCCGCTTTCGGGCCTCTGCGGCCGCCACAAGGGAGGCTCGATGGACGGCTGGGCCAGTCCTCGGGCTAGCTTGCCCTGTCCCGGGTATGGAGGAGGGGGCCTCCTGTCATCCCTGCCGCTCTCCCGTGGTCTCTGGTGCGAAGGCTGGGCCCGGCTCTGTGGCCGGGCCACGTCCAGCTTCCCCTCCGTGAGGTCTTCAGCACTGCTCAGGGTCAAGTACGGCTCAGACCTGGCCACTGGCCGCCTGGCTGCCCCGCCCCCACCCTGGATGGGGGGAGTGCTGTAGACACGCGACTTGGGAGGGTGGACACTGCCTTGCGCCACGGTGGCCGCCGTCTGAGTCCTCCGAAGGGCCTGAGTGCTGCTGTCCAGCTCGGC
This sequence comes from Perognathus longimembris pacificus, assembly GCF_023159225.1. Classification (NCBI taxonomy): domain Eukaryota; kingdom Metazoa; phylum Chordata; class Mammalia; order Rodentia; family Heteromyidae; genus Perognathus; species Perognathus longimembris. Next base: position 108,370,632 of record NC_063188.1, on the reverse strand, counting down.
GGGGCTCCCTTGACATCGAGGCCAATTCAGGGATAGGTTCCCTTGGGAAAGGGAACAAGGCCCCTGTCGGAGGGAGCTGCTTTCAAAAATGTCACCATAGGAACCTGGGAGCCAGAGAGAGGCGAGAGTTGGAATGACTTGCTGGAACTGGCCATGCTGTTGCTTTCTTCCCACAGCCCCGTTTCTACAACCTTAAAAACTCAAGTGGAGCCTGGTGACTGGCTCACGCCTGTCATCACGTGTGTAATCTAGCTACTTCAGGACGCTGAGATCTGAGGATCCCAGTTTGTCGCCATCCCTGGCAGGAAAGTCAAGTCTGTGAGACTCTGATCTCCAATTAACTACCGGAAAGCTAGAAGTGGAGCTGTAGCTCACAGGTAAAGTGCCAGCCTTGAGTGAAAAAGCTAAGGGACAGCCCAAGTCCTGAGTTCAAGTCCCAGCACACATGTGCATGCACACACACACACACACACAATAGTACTCCACCTGTCATTCCTGGGTCTTTGGATCCACTTTTTAAAGTTGAATGCCATGTTCCCCAGATATTGAAAGGCTCCTCTGACATATCTAGGAAAAGAGCATAAAAATTTACATAATACAACCTGATAGTATAAAGTAAAAAATAATTACTTCTCTAACATGTCTTCTGTACAAAGTTCTGTATTCAACATGGTGTTGGATGCAAAACAACAGTCTCCACTTGCTTTACAGGAAGCTTACTGGAGACATACAAAACATTCTCTCTCTATATGGTTGGAGCCATGATCCCCAGAACCTATTAAGATGTAATAATCATAACAAAAGGACTGTGGGGATGCCACTGAATTGTAGTTTTTGAGATGGAATTATTTCCTGCGTGACTTGGATAGGCCAAGTGTAATCACAAGGTTTTTGAAGGAGTCAGAGGAGAAGATTCTGCTATGTTACTGCTTTAATACAAGTAATACAGAAACTTCTAGATGCTGGCAACAGAACAGATGGCCCCTACAGTTTCCAGGAGGGAAGGCAACCCTGCTGACCTAGCTGATGTGTGACCTCTAAAGCCTGAAGACAGCAGTTAGGTGAGTTGTTTCAAGCCACTGTTTGGATAGTTTGGGACAGCAGCAGGAAAGTAGGAAAGGCATATAGAGGAGCTGAATGGCAAGTGCCTTATGAGTGTGACACATGAACAGAGATGAAGGAGCAATGAGAACAGTTTGTGAACTCTTCTAAGAGACACTCGACTATTGATAGCAACAGATTATTTCCCACAGTCTGGGGAGGAGTAGTGACAGTGTGACTCCCATCCTATTTCTTCTTCTTTACCATCCTGTGCTAGGATCCTATGAGAAGTGGTGATGAGAGGCGCAAAGATCTACTGGCATCGGAGTTCCCATGCTTCCTAGCTATGTCACATCAGCCCCCAGAGAACCTCCGGAGGTCATGTGACAGATGAATCACCCAGTAGAAGAATAGGTGAGAAGTGAACATAAGGTTCCACATCACACATCAGCCAAGGGTTAGTCCATGTGCAGGGCTGTAGTAAGGAATTGTTGGACTAGTTAATTAAGCCCAATGAGTCAGACACCATTCTTAGTCTCCATAGCAGGAGGAAATGGGTCTCCACCACGCTCAGCCACTCATTTGAGATTAGGTTAAGATGGAAGTGGCAGAGCATATTTCGGACTCCGAATCTAGCTAGCATCCTTATCATTTGATACTGACACTATTTGGTTCTGGCATGCTTGTTTTGTGAGGTAGGGGGCTCAGGTTTTTTTGTTGTTGTTGTTAATAAAAATGACTAGCAATTGGGTGGCATCTGAGGTTCACAAATATGCAGCCAGACCCACCAGCCAGGACATAGAAAATGCCATGTGTGTTGGAGGCAAAAGTTATCAGCTGGCAATGTGATTGGCTCCTCTGAGCATTCAGTCACTTCCCGTTGACTTGAAGGTCGGAGTGTGGGCTTCAGGGATCCCCCCCAAGACAATGCCTGGGCTCCCCATCCCTCCTGCTTCCTAGTAGAAGTGCTTAGCAGGTACTCTAAATGCTCATGGCATCACAGAAACATCAAGCGAGGGAAATGAAAAGAAGGTCCAACGTGCCCTCCCCCTGTACTGCCTGCGTCGAGGGGAGAGGCATTTGCTTTAGCCAAGCAGACTCTCATTACCTTTTCCAAGCCTTGGTCCGGGAGAACTTTCCCTTGACTTTGACTTTGGCGACGGCAAGTGGCCCACCAGCATGTACTGCTCTGGAACTTTGTAAAGTTTCTCGGAGCCCCCCGGGGCCCTGTCCTCTTGCATAGCCAGCAGGGAGCGTTCAGACAGCACTGGGGAGTTGTTGTCATAAGGGGAGATGTCTCCACTGGAGGCCTTGTTGGAATCTGTAGAGGAATGCCTCCCTCCCATGGAAAAGGAAACTTCCGACGGCAGCAAGTCAGGGCTTCTGGCATAAGGAGACAATTACACGTGGGTAAATGACCATTTACTCAGCTAACAGGAGGAGAACAAAAAATGCACATGGGGGCTGAACCAAACAGATCTTTCCATCTATGTTCCAACACTTTTGCATTGATAAAATGAAATTCCACATAATGTCAGTAGATGGCAGCAAAACACAACAAATGAAACCAATCTCTCTCCCTGCATGGTATTTGTCAGTATATGGTCAGCAGAGGGCAGCAAAACCTAAGGAATGTCATAAAAGTAGCCAAGAAAAAGGCGGCCAGTGAACAGATAGACGCCTGTATTTGCCAATATGTGGCCAGCAGAGAGCAGTAAAAAACTGATGTAACAGAAAATGTCAGCAAGGGTGAAACACACACAGGAATACAGCCAGATCCCTGAATTCACCAGAGTGCATAGCTGAAGTGTCCTGTGGATTAATGCCTGATTCCATTTGAAAATGAAATCCAATAGTCACTATATATTAAGTCAAGAGAAACAGTAGATAACTCTACTGTCCTCAATTAAAAATTAATGCAGATAGACCTGTAGTTGACACTTGAAGTTCATGACAGTTTTATGGAGAGCCTTTCTTGTCCCTCAAAAGATTCAATGTAAGCAAGCTCATCTTTCCTAAGATGAAGACGATGATACTTCTTGTGGGAATAACTATTTCATATACAAAAAGGGGGCCAATATGATAAGGATCAGAATGTCATTATGAGCCCACTGTATACATTTTACAGGATTCTGCAAGGCACTAGCACTTTTACAAATTGATAGGTGACATAATTAGCATACCATGGGAGTGAGTTGTCACAGCAACAGAGACAACTGAAAATGTAAGTGGAACAGGAAAATGAAAACTTCAAACATGAAAAGAACCAGGCAAAGTCTTACCTGGAAACAGCTTTATTTTCTACTTTCCTCAAAACAGTGGCCCTGACATCTTAAAGGGAAATGATCATAAGTTGATTAAAAGTTCCAGAACCTTGCCCTTTCCCTCCCTCCCCTAGGCCTAGTTTGCTTCTCTTTATTAGTCTTTGCTTTTCTTTGGTTCTGTTTTTCAAAACAAATCTTTGTGGTCTTAAGAAGGTAAACACATGCCTGAACAACCATTTCCTAACCAAATGGCTTTGTGCATGCAAAATGGATGGAGTGTGCTTAGCTCCCAGGAGCCTGAATATTCTCTGGGGTTTGCAGCAAAGGTTAGTACCCAGGAGAATCATACCCCACCCAGCCTTTGTGATACACCATGCCTGCCACTGAGGCAGCTAGCACTTTTGTGCAGGACATTTCCTACCCACACGGAGTAAATAAGTCCTTCTCTTGCCTCCTTTTTGAATGGATATCAGGCAATCTTATGGGCAGGAGCCAGAGGACGGCCATGAGGATGATTTTCCAGACCTTTAGCCCGCCAATGAATGTGAAGAAAAATAAAGGAACGGAACTATATCTGCTGGAACGTGGGAGGTGGGGGGGGGAGGACTATTTAGCCACCATATCTAATTAAAGGGAAACAAATGCCCTAATGCTTGCTAAGGGAACACAAAACAAAACAGTGGGCACTTGTCTATTGTCAGTATGACTGTAATTGAGGACAATTTATTATGAAAATGGGAAAAATTGGATGTGTTGAACTAACAACAGAGGTTAGCTCAGAATCTGACCACTTGGGTAGCAAATGTATTATAGAGTTGATTGCTTTTGTTCTTCCTGCTCAGTTGATATTTTTGAGCTATTGATGAAAACATTTGATGTCTGCTTAGTAAAAATAAGTCATAATTTTATATCAATGACAACAACTAGAGCCTTCTTGTACAGATATTTTAGAGAGGCAAGTCAATTTATGATCCAAAACAAAACAGCCAACAGGCTAAGAATGCTGCTTTGATGTTGTTGTTGTTTTTGCCTTTCTATTGGGAGAAAAGTTTGGAAAGGTCATATTTTAGCTCACAAACTACAATAATTCTGTCCCATGTCTTGCTCATCTTCTTATCAAATATACTGAAGAAGACATTTAAACAATGCTGTATGGTGCAGATTCTGTTAGGAATTCTGTGGACAAAGCTAACCTCATGGGAAGACTGTGACATCTTCTTACTAGGGACACTTGGATTACTACTGAGGAAGTGAGTTATTTTCCTCCCTCTGTAGCCATGAGTCATATAATAAATAATGTCTATCTGCAATGACTGCTTCAAGGAAATGAAGCCATTTGAGCTGTTGCATAGAAACTCGGGCTGCCTTTGTGTGTTTTGTATTATAACATCAGCTTAGGGCTCTTCCCTACCACCTCTCATATTTCTAGGAGGTTGTTCTACTTCACCAATTTCTTGCAAGCTGCTTCAGAAAATGGTGTTTGTATTGCTGTATGGACAGAGAAACCATACTTCTATTGATTATTATGAGGGAGAGTGTGTTGCAGAAATGGTAGCAGGTCTGTAGCATGTAGTGTTTGGTTTGGTGAATACAAAACAAAAAGAAGGACAGTTAAGAATAATAATACAATGAACTAGAGTTGATGCACCCATTTTCCCTCCATCTTCATAGCTCCTGTTGGATCTGACCAAGGGGGCGGCAGAGGGATGAAGGCAGGAGAGGGCCATGGCTCCTGTCTTCCTGTCGTCTTTCCTTTGAGTTGACTTTGTTGAATTTCATGTAGTGGTTATGAAAGGAGAAAGTGTACTCACCATGGTGGCCCATCACTTGGGAACTTGTTGGAAATGTATTCTCAAGCTCCTGTCTGCACCTATTGGCAGAACTAGCTACATTATTTGCAGAGCCCAGTGCCAGAGGAGCACGTGGGGCACCATGTGAGAACAAATGAGGAATTTCAAGAGAGCAATAGCAGACCATTAAGACAAATATGGGCCCCTTCTGAATGTGAGATGGCATCCCAGAAGGCCAGCTCTGCCTATTGAAAGGACAGCCCTAGGGTAGAATCAGTAGATTGTCTTTAAAGAAGTACAATAGAGGATGCTGATATATGAGCACGTTCAAGAACTTTCCATTCCTCTCAATCCCTAGACATGACCGTGGGCTAAGGGTCTGCTAAGAGCCAAATCAGGACAGATATGATAGACAGTGGCCCAAGCTGTGCTGTTTGCTGGACCTAAAGTGAATACAAGAGCCCTGATCTTGGAGTGGCCAGAGCCTCAGCCAGGAGAAGGAGGGTAGGTGACACCTGTACCTCTTCTGTCTTCCGTATACACAATTACTATAGAATGGAAGGCTGTCTAGTTGTGGGCAAGGACTTGCTGAGCTGAGGGAAAAGGCATAGAAATCCAACCTGACGTTCTCTGCTCTTTTGGTGTAGCCTCCTAAATCTGAAGCCACAGCTGGAGCCCTAGTCAAAGAAGAAGCTCAGGAAGGAAGATGGAGCTAATCTCTGCTACTAGAGGCGATAAGTTGCTTCATCGTTGATATAGGCCATGAATCTTCTTGGGATGCTGGGCTCATAGCTAGGGACATAGAGCCATTCAATGAAAGATGAGCCCACCATTTATTTGTACCTCACCATGGAAGGAAGTACGCAGTATGTGTACACGAGGCAAGCAGCTTGAAAAGCTAAGTGGCATAGCCCCGTGGTCTGTAACAAGAGTAAATGTTTATAGGATTCACCATGCATTTTATTAAAACAACTGTCCTTGTCCTGGATCTCAGTCTAGAAATGAACAAGTGAACAGGAGTTGAGGACTCGTTATCCTATTTCTAGCAGTAAAGATTGGCACCCTTGTAAAGTTTATTTGTGCAATGGTATTTGATATTGCCACTCAGTGGTAAATGCTATATTTTGTACCTAACATTAATGGCCTTATTAATTTAAAATGTTTTCCTATGTGGTATTTATTTTCTCAACAGAGGCTAGAAGGTAGCAGCCAAATTTGTAAGTACCCATGTCAAAGAATTGTTAAATCTAGAAATTACATTCTCCTTGGGCATGGCTGAAAATGTAAGACAATCGAGCACAAATGTCTTCTGTTGGATTTGCTTCTAGGAGAATCCAAATCAAGAAGATAGTTTTGAGTTTGGGCCCTAAGTATTGGTATTAAGGTATTTATATACATTTCTTTACAGAGCAGGTTTACTTTGACCAGTGAGTCACTAAATGAGGATTCATCTAAAGCATTTACTTACTAGCTTATCTTTCTGTGTCTTGGAGTCTAGTTAATAGGCTGTTGGATAGGTGGATTGCCTCTTGACGTGAATTTGGGCCCAAATGTAGCTAGCGGATTCTCTTTCGAGATTCATGATGCAATGGATTGAGGTACAGAGCGTGGGGTGGATGGGTTTTCCAGTCGGCATGGGTTTGTCACTAAGCATGGAGCTTTTCCCCTATTAGACCCCTAAGTCTCAAGACAATCCACAGCATGCATGGCCAGTCTCAGCTAATCAAACACACATGGGATGAGCATGGAGCGTGAATCACATTCTCACCCTTAGCTGGTCCCTCCAAGTCAGGGTGTAAATACGCTGGCAGGGTACTGTGGGCAGGCCTGCACTGCCGCCGGAAGTACAGAACTCATTCTGTGGATAAATGGAAAACTCCGGTTCAATCACCGGATGTGGCTAGCCCAGCCCCTTGCTGAGCTATGTCAGGGAGACATGCTTCCAGAGATTTCAAATGTGCATCATCTTCATGCTTGGCTCAGCTGTTCAACCAATAAATTCCAAAGCCCATAAGTATTGTAGACACTATTAATCCTGGTAGGAGAAGAAATCTACTGCTGTAGCAACTCTGGCATTATGGAGACTTTCACATTAGTCATGCTAGGGGCTACAAAGCCTCCGTCATACAGAGTCCTAGAGAAGAAGCTGCAAAGATGATCTGATACAGATCAACTCTCACCACATCCAGCCACCTTGGCCATTGGATAATATTTCTCTCCTAATTTTTAGTCCTTATTAATTCCTTCCAAATAGCATTTATAGACCATTGATGACAGGTCAAGATAATACTGTCTTTCTTCATTTTATTTACAGTGTACCTGCTAAAACATCTTCAAATTAATATGTTCTAAATTTGTAAGGAAGCTGTGCATCACAATAAAGATATTAGAAGGAGTAAAGAGGTAATCAATTCTCTTGAAGACACAGTTACATTTTCCGGACTTTCTCATTGTGGATTTTTTTCCTTACAACTGTCTGGCTGAAATGACTTTTCTGGAGCTGTTACTAGGGCTTGAACTCAGGGGTTCACATGCTCATTGGGCTTTTCTGCTCAAGGCTGGCACTGTACCACTTGAGCCACACTTCCACTTGTGGATTTTTTCTTGCTAGACTTTTCTGCCTGGGATGGACTTCAAATCATGATCCTCACTCAGCCTCGTGAGTAGCTAGGATTACAGGCATGAGACACCAGAGCCCAATCCGAAAAGACTTTTTGGAACAGATTGGTGGGGAACAGGGCTTAATGCTTCCTAACTTCCAGGGTACCATTTTAGCCACTTAGTTACTGCCTATCAGTAGTGTTCTTTGCCGGTATACTATGCGAAATCAGATTTCTTTTTTGGAGAAACCTCCCTGATTTGACAAATCATAGTAAATGGAAAACAGGAGTCACAACCTATTTTGCATACATTTCATGGACGTATGGAAGAAGATATCTTTAATTACAGTCTTTGAAAGATTTAAGTGAATTTTTTACATAATATTCATTTAACAGGCTAAGTGAAATATTATTGCATTACAGCAAAGACTCCAGAAGGAAGACATATCATTCAAGAGAAGGAAGCACCCTGCTCAAGAAAGCAATTATTTTGGGGCTCCAGGGTCTCATGTCTATTATTCTAGCTACTCAGGAGGTTGAGATTTAAGGGTCCTGGTTCAAAGCCAGACTGAGCAGAAAAGTCTATGAGACTCTTATCAACAATTAACCACCAAAAAGCTAGCGGTATGGCTCAAGTGGTTGAATGCCAGCCTGGAGTGAAAAAGCCAAGACTGTAAGGCCCCGAGTTCAAGCCCGTCCCCCTAAAGATCATTTTCAAAATCCTAAGCGTTGTATCTTGAGACAACTATGGTCTTCATCTATGGTCCTCATTCACTGGTCACTAGTTTTTACTTTGTTAAAAATAATGTCAATAAAACTTTGAGCAATCCTCTACAGTATTAACCTACAATGCAATTTAAATTATATATTTGCCTTATCTGTACACTTTTTCCTTGAATGAAGTTATGTTTGTTTTGCTTTGATCTTGTTCCCATCATATAGTAGAGAAGATGGTTTACCTAGTCTTGTTTAATTGGTCTTATATTTCTGGGATAGTCTATGAAGTATGATGGAGCAAAAGCAAGATTTCAGAGGTCAGAGGTGTACATTTAAAAATTACAAGCAGTGTTGCTGGAACAAGCTTCCAGGTCACATATGTTGTGAGTGTGCCTGCTCTCTACTGTGGCATTTATGGAACATTCACACATTAATCACACTCGTCTGCAAAGCATCTCTTATGCAGAATTCCAGGTGCATTTGAGGCACCTCAGGCAAAAACAAAACTGGGCATTGCTACACACATCATTTATATATGGTTAATTTCTCCTGCGGAACATTAAAACAGTCAAAGCTACTGAAAAAGTGAAACCTATGTGTAGTGAAATGTTCAACATTACATTAAGCTTAAATGCTTTATTTATACCAAAATAAATTCATCGTTCTGTGATGTCAGGTTAACTTAATTTAAAATTATGGAAGATTGTTACTTGGGCAAGAGACACTGTGAAACATAGCAATTCTCTCAGTTAAAATGAGATAAGCAAAGGAAGATTTGGAGACATGACTGATGACTTGCTTTCATTTAAGCCAGGGCACAAATCTTACCTTTGGCTTCAGGCTTAGTGTATGTGGGTGAGCATGGCATTGGTCTTTTTAAAAACAATGTTGCTCATTTAGAAGAATCTAAAAATAATTATGCTAGGTGAATAGAGGACAGATTGTGCATTTACACACACACACACACACACACACGATTCTACACTATTGGTAATGTCTGAAAACAAGTTGTTGAGGTAGGAGATAGAGGAATGGAAGGAATAAGTAATGACAAAGGGACATGGGAAAGCTTTATGTATTTGTTACTTCTCTTGATTGTAATAGTTCTACGAAAGCATACATATATACCAAGAGTCATCATATTTTATACCATAAATGCATGTTATTTCTTAATGAAAAAGGTTGCTATTCTGTACATCATTTAACTTTGTGAAATACTTTGTAGTTAGTGTTGTTGATCATGCATTTGGCACCCCCTTAATTTTCTTTTTTTTTTTTGCCAGTCCTGAGCCTTGACTCAGGGCCTGAGCACTGTCCCTGGCTTCTTTTTGCTCAAGGCTAGCACTCTACCACTTGAGCCACAGCGCCACCTCTGGCCATTTTCTGTATATGTGATGCTGGAGAATCGAACCCAGGGCTTCATGTATACAAGGCAAACACTCTTGCCACTAGGCCATATTCCCAGCCACCCCCTTAAATTTTGTGACTAGGTGTCTCCCTTGCTCACCCCCTCAGTTCTAACCCCATCATGACATCTTGATTCTGCAGTAAATGGCCGCATTCAACCTACTTTATCCTATTTGATTAACCTCCCACATCCCCTATTTCCTTCCATCCCTGAATCAAAGAGAGGAGGATCTATTATAAGTACCTTTGAAGAAAAGAGCATGTAATTCTAAAAAACATACCAGATAATTACTTAGAACACTATAAGTCTGAGATCTTCAATAATAAAAAAAAATCCCCTTTTATCTCCCTTTGGTATCCAATTTTGGCTGAAGGCAATATTTAAGTAGACAAGCACAAGAAAAAAAAGACCAATCCTCCTTTCAGCCCCACCCCCCATTCTGATGTTGCATAAAGAAGAGAAAATCCTGAATAAAAACAAAACAAGTTCCCAAATATTACTTTCCAAAGGGAAATAATAAGAAATAGTTTCTTGCTTTTGGTTTTACACTTGTTTCTTTTGCTCTCCAAATTACATCTTGTGTAGTTTCTACTTGGCCTCACCGGAGTATAAAGCTTTATTTAGCTATGTGAGCTGGGGGAAATAAGCTTCAGGGAAAAAGTCAAAGTGTCTATAGTGAATAAGGGTTTTGCTTTTACACATCACTTAACACAGTTGTGCTCTCCCTTGTGTATAATGCCTACTTGGTTGCTATTTCATGAATACTGAAAATAAAATGGTATGGAAGTCTTTGGTTAGTAGCTGTAAAGTAACCTGACACTAATTCTGTGTGTGTGTGTGTGTGCGCGCGCGCCCATGCACATCAGTCCTGGGGGTTGAACTCAGGGCCTAGGAGCTGTCCCTGAACAGTTTTTCCTTCAGGCTAACACTCTACCACTTGATCTACAGCTTTGTTTCTAGTTTTTTGGTGGTTAATCACAAATGAGTGACTCAAGGACTTTCCTGACCTGGTTGGCTTTGAAATGTGCTCCTTAGATCTCAGCCTCCTGAGTAGCTAGGATTACAGGTGTGAGTCACCTGTGTTTACTTAGGTCATTCCTAACATTTATGAAGCATTTATTCTTAATGAGGTACAATCATGCTCTAAAGTTGGTACTACTTTTTATCTTCCATTTACAGATGAAGAAATCGAGCCACAGACATTAATGAATTTCCCAAGACTACAAACTTAATAGCAACAGAGCTAGAATTTGGATGTAGGAAATCTGGCTCTAAATTCCAAGTTTGTAAACTTGTAGCTTGTTACACTACCTAAGCAAGTATTGCAGATGGGTAACTGATAGCCTAGTGGAGCCAGGACTAGGTGTCAGAACAGGTGTTGAGTCACAGTAATCTCTGATTACAGTAATCTGTTATCATTATAACCCTTTATGACTACTTTTTCACCTAAGTGCGATCCCCAGCCTGCTACTTAAGGGCATCTAAATAAGGAGGCTTCGTTGTGTCCCTGCACAGGGGACACATTCCCTTTTGCGAGAACATGTACCTTGCTATGGCCAGGCCCTGGGGCTATCATCTCGTGCCACCCAGGCCTAATTACATCCTCCCCTGGCTTCCAAGTTCACTGCCAATCCTTCCTTTTCTCAGAAGTCATCCTTGACACTGCAGGTCATCTGTCTTCAACATTCTAAAATTTAGTTTTGGCAGTACTGGGCTTTGAACTCAGGGCCACAAGCTTTTGCTTGCCAGTTTTACTCAAGTTTGACATTTTATCACTTCACTGACACTTCCATTTCTGGCCTTTTGTTGGTCAATTGGAGACAAGCGTCTTGAGGGTTTGTCTGTCCATGCTGGCTTTGAACCTTGAGCTTCATATGTCAGCCTCTTGGGTAGTTAGGATCATGGATGTGAGTCACTGGCACCCAGATGTCTTCATAATATTTTTGAATAGTCTTGATTTTTGCCTGGTCTGATCTAGACTAAGCTCCTCCTATTTATACTTCTTATATAGATGGGATGCCAGGCACTTACCACTTCTTTTATTGTTTGAAATGAAATCTCACAGAATTTTGCCCAGATTGGCCTCAAACTATGATCCGCTCTATCAATGCCTCCTCAGCACTTGAAATTTCAAGTGTAAGCCATTATACCAAGCTACACCCCTTCCTTTTCTTCAAACTGAGTGGATCCATGATCTGGAACATTGCTTCCCTTCCTTGCAAACACAAAGACAACTTTTGAATTCCTGTGTGACTGTGAATACGTAGTATCCTATGTGAGGGATCTTGGCCAAAGGTTCTCAGCTTTGGCTGCTCATTAGAATCACCTGGAGAACTCTTTAAAATCCCAGTGCTCAGGGGATGGGCACAGTGGTACACACTTGTATTCCTAGTTACACAAGAGGTGGAGGTAGAAGGATCATGATCTGAGATTGGCCCAGCTAAATGTGTAAGACTATTGGAAAAACACTAAAAGTAAAAAAAAAAAAAAAGTGGTGTTATGAATGCAGTGGTTGAATGCTTTCCTAGGAAGCAAGAGGTTCTTGGTTCACATCCTAGTATTAACAAAACCTAAAACAAAAGGTAATATGTCCAGTGTCCAGACAGCAACTCAGAACAAAGGAACCAGAATCCCTGATGAATGAGTCTGGTTTCCTAGCTATTCTGTAAGTTCCTAGGGTGATTCAAATGGCCAGGGAAGTCTGAGAAGTGCTGGATAGCACCTGACATCTGAAACTCTGTGACATATTCATCAATATGCCTCCTATTACTTGGACCTTTGTTGGCCTCCATCTACAGATCTGACAGCCCTTAAAGGCAAGAAAGTGCTTCCATACTTTCAACCTTTCTCTACATAAAGTGTGGATCATGGATAGTTACACCAGTATCATTTGGGAGCATGTTAGAAATGCAAATTCTGAGGCTTCCTCCCCAGTCTTACTGATTTAGGAGAAGTAGGTTACTAAAATCTGCTAGTGTCAGGTGCTGGTGGCTCACGCCTGTAATCCTAGCTACTCAGGAGGCTGACATCTGAGGAGCACAGCTCAAAGCCAGTCGGGAAAGTCAGTGAGACTTTTATCTCCAGTTAATCACAGCAAACTGGAAGTGGCGCTGTGGCTCAAAGTGGTACTGCACTAGTCTTGAGCTAAAAGAGCTCAGGGAAAGCACCCAGGTCCTGAGTTCAAGTCCAATGACTGACAAAAACATCTGCTGCTGCTCTGTATGGACAGGAATATTTGGCAAAAAGAGACCAGCTATAGCTTGAGGTCTAGGACTCTTGGCCCTCAAAAGACCACAGAAATAAATATTATTTCATGAATGTATGTACTTCTACTTCATGGCATCATGGCCATCATATAGACTATTCTTTGCCTTATACATAGAAGAAAATCAACCACAGACCATTTTCTTTTCACTCAATCTTGTCAAATATTTTTACTAACAGTCATCCTAGACACCCACAAAGCTCATGGGAGCATGCCTTGAAACCCTGAAGTCCTGACATTCACCTAAAACCTTGCTCTTATGTCCTCTCTATTAGACTTAGAATTCTAATTCCTATCTTTACAGGGATAGGAGACCAACGAGGCTGTACAATTTTACAGCTTCACAATGGTTTAATATGTGCATTTCTTCCTTTTCCTAACAGCAGAGAAATGTTCACCTTTTGGCGTTGGCATTTATATGCCTACAGAGTATACTTGAAAAGCACAAAAAGGAGAATTTCTGTCAATGGTTCTTTAAAGTATGACATGTATCTATTTAATAATACCATGTAAAAGGAAGAATTTTACTGGAGCTGGGAATATGCTTAGTGGTAGAGTGCTTGCCTTGCATGCATGAAGCCCTGGGTTCCATTCCTCAGCTCCACAAAAGGCCGGAAGTGGCGCTGTGGCTCAAGTGGCAGAGTGCTAGCCTTGAGCAAAAAGAAGCCAGGGACAGTGCTCAGGCCCTGAGTTCAAGCCCCAGGACTGGCAAAAAGGAAGAATTTTACCAGCCAAAAATCAGCAGTTGTTCATGTGTAGGTTTGCTAGCTTCCTCACTGGGTAGCCCTCCAAATTACATGGACTTTTCTTTTTCTTTTTTTGGTAGTACTGGTATTTGAACTCAGAGTCTCATGCTTGATAGACAGGCACTCTTACCTCTGAGGCTCCGGCCATTTTTTTGCACTGGTAATTTATAATGTCTTACTCCCTGTCCAGGATTGCACACAGGCCATTATGGCTTATTTTAGACTTCCTGTTGTAGCTAGGATGACTGGCATGAATCACAATGTCTAGTTCTCCCTTGAGAAGGGGTCTTGTGAACTTTTCTTCCCAGGCTGGCCTTGAACTAACTCAGCTTCAGTACTAGCCAGGATTATCGGCATCAGCCATTGTGCCTGGCTGACTTGGATTTGTTTAAAGTATGTTTGAAAGGTTAATCCAGTTTATAAGATCTTCCCTACTCAGCTGGAAATAAAGCCAGGCTAAATAACTAGGGTTATTAATATGACTTGAGAAGGATGGAATTGAACAATATCAAATTTCTTTTCACCAAATTTCTCCTAAGTAATTTAATTTTATTTGACATTAGAATGCACGAATAAGTTAACATGTTAACATATGTCATCATATCTTTTTCTGTGTGTGCCAGTACTGGGGCTTGAACTCAGGGTCTTTAACTTACTTGACTTGCTTGCTCATGGCTGGCACTCCTATCACTTGAATCATGCTGTTCGTCTAGCATTTTGATGGTTAATTGGAGATGAAGTCTGGCAGACTTTTCCCCCCCAAATCCTCTTAGCCTCAGCTTCCTGAGTAGCTAAGATTACAAACATGGGCCAAACGCACCCTGCTATATGTTGTCATTTCAACTATATAATCAAATCCGACATGCCATTATTGTATATATTACTTAGAAAGTAGATGGGCACCAGTGACTCTGGACTATAATCATAGTTACCCAGGAAGCTGAGATCTGAGGATTGCAGTTCAAAGCCAGCTTAGGTAGAAAAGTCCACAAGACTTATCTCCACCAAAAAGCTGGAAGTGGAGATGGGGCTCAAGTAGTAGAGCACCAGCCTTGAGCCCAAAGGCTAAGGAACATTACCCCGATCCTGAGTTCAAGCCCCAGTACTAGTGTGCATGTGCGTGTGCGCATGCACGCGCGTACACACACAACACACACACAAAGCCAAAAGTTACATACAGTGTAGCTCTGTAGTAACAATTGTGAATGAAAAATTCCTGCTACTTTAGGGGCAAAATGGCAGCAAATCGTAGACTACTGAATGGTTCATATTTTTTTCATTGCAAATTTGAATGGATACGGTGAACAGTGTGCATTTGAATGAAAAGAATAGTAGCTACAATGGGGGAACTGGTGGCTCATGCCTGTAATCCTAGCTACTCAGGAGGCTGAGACCTGAGGAGCATGATTTGAAGCCAGCCCAAGCAGGAAAGTCCATGAGACTTTCATCTTCAATTAATCACTCAAAATCTGGAAGTAGAGCCGTGGATCAAAGGGTAGAGTGCTAGCCTTGAGCATAAAAGCTCTGAGACAGTGCTCAAGCCCTGAGTTCAAGCCCCACAACACACACACACACACACACACACACACACACATACACACACATACAGAGAGAGAGAGAGAGAGAGAGAGAGAGAGAGAGAGAGAGAGAGAGAGAGAGAGAGAGAAACAGCTACAAAGAATGAACGGGAGAATGTACACACCTCTGATTTCCAATGGGCTCTGAGGCCTTAGTGAAGGCCGTTGCTGTGGTTTGCTAATGCATTACTCCCACTGGGAAGGCTGCCCAAATAGACACCTCCAGGTGTAGCCTCACTGGCCACTAAGAATCATTACTATGATTTTAGAAGCAGAATCACTGATGTGTATCACAGCCCATGAGCTTCTTGCTAGTGTTTTAGTGATTTCTTCCCAGAAAATATAGTCAAAAGGATCTCCAGGGGCCAGAGAAAGCTGAAAATGGATCAGAAAACTTGTAAAGTGGTTTCTAATTTGATAAGTGGATTGGTAAGACTGAAGGATTTTCTGGTTAGGTGGAGTGATTAGAATTGTCAGAACGCTGCCAAAATTCCATTTCTGTCACTATACATGGGATTATGTAAACATTTCTGTTTCTTTAGAAATGGAACTAGAAATCCCTAGTGTGGCTTTAGAAGCTGGAAAACTGGCATACTCACGAAGATTGGGAAGCCTTCCTTCTGAGTAAGTAGTCCACCACATCAGGATCTGTCTCTAACAGGCTGATCAGAACTTCGTTCTGAAGATCTGGGGGAACCTGGAGGAGACAAATATGGAGACATCAACAGAACCATTCCAGAAAGAGGCAAAGCCATTCCCTTGACAGCTTTATGGTCATTGAAAACAGAGCTTTAATCTGAAGGAATGTAAGTAGTTATCGTACAGTAGAGACACCTGCACATCCGTGTTTATGGATTACTATTTGTAATAGTAAAACTATGCAATCAGCCTAGGTGTCAGTCAGTTGATAAGCAGACAAAGAAAATTGAAGATATATACACGATACAATATTACTCAGCAATAAAGAAGAACAGAATGATGCCACTTGCAGGAAAATGGATGGGACTGGTGGTCATCATGCTGTGAAAAGTAAACCAGACTGAGAAAGACAAATATTACATGCTGTCTCTCATATGCAAAATATAGACCAAGAGGAAGGATATGAATGTAAAACAGGGAGTGTTTGGGAGGAAGAAACCATTGGGAAGAGGGGAAAGTAAAAGGGTGATAAATATACTTGAAGTACCTTATATGCATGTATGAAAATAGAATAAGGATCTGGGTGTCAGTGGCTAACACCTGTAATCCTAGCTACTCAGAAGGCTAAGAACTGAGGATCATGATTTAAAGCCAGCTGGGGCAGGAAAGTCTATGGAACTTTCATTTTCCAATTAATCACCAAACACCAGAAGTGGAGCTGTGGCTCAAACAGTAGAGTGCTGGCCATAAGCAAAAGTTCAGGGACAGTGCACATGAGCGAAGTTCAAGCCCCAGGACAGGCACAAAAAATACAATAATAAAACCCATTAATACTGAAATTATTTTTGAAAGAAGGAGGAGGGATTAATAGGAAGTATGAATTTGATTCAAGTATATTAAGTACATTATAAAAATATCACACCATTTGTATTTAATAAATGCTACTAATATTATGGAAAGCCAAAAGATCTACATTCATGTATATAGCTCATTGAATTCTTAGGACAAAATGGATGATTATATAATTATATAGTAGTCCTTTTCAATCACAATGTTGCCACTCATATACCTGGAGGTAACAACCTAGCCAGTCATTTCAGTGCTTCTGTTGTTCACATTCAATTTTTCTTGGCTTTGAGTTAGTTAGTTAAGAAGAAAAGTGTCTATACTTTATTGTCTAAATGAAAATACTTCCTGCAGTTCATATTTTGAGTATGCCATGGCAACAGGCAGAAGCTATGACTGTCTTGAGCAGTTCTGGAACATAAGACTAGTTTATTAAGAGGCAAGTCTTTGAGACAAATTGCTTCAGTTCTAGCTCCAGAACTTATTAGCTAGAGGACCTTCAACAAGGAACATCCTCAAAGTTTTGATGTCCTCATCTGGAAGGAACTGAAATATTCACCATAAAGAGTGGTGATGGTGATGAATTGACTTATTTTGTATTGAGAATTTAGGATGTGCTTGGTCAATAGTACTAAATAAAATGTGCTCCTTCTGAATGTCTTTTCAGTGCCTACCTTCCCTCTTTCTTTGTCCCTTAGTTGATCAACAATTGTTTATCATTGTTGTTATTTTCAGTGTACAATGTGAAATTATGTCTTTTTCTTTTGTTTTTTTTTTCCCTAATGTTTATCCCCTGTTGTTACTGTATTTGATTTTGGTACCTTGGTTATTGTATATATGTTTATCTGAACTAGGGAAGGGAAAGGGAACATCAAAATGGTGAGACAAAGGTTAAAAGGTGAACCAATGGAACAGCAATACCCACAAGACAATATGCTGTAAACCAACTGTACAACTCCGGGGTGGGGTGGGGAGAATTGGGGAGGAGGGAAGGTTGGAGAAAAATGAGGGAAGAGGTAACAATTCTGACAAGAAATGTACTCACTGCCTTATGTATGTAACTAACCCCTCTGCCCCTCTGTACATTACCTTCACACACACACACACACACACACACACACACCTCTCTCACTTGGTGATTGCCTAGGTATGCACTAGAACTCTGTGGACAAACACCTGATGTTTCTCTAAGCTGAGTTCACAATGTATTAGAAGATTTCCCTGTCACTTGTGTGGAAAGTGTTCTACAAGGAAGATTAAACTGAATGTGGGTTCATCACAGCTCTGGCTGGCACTTTTCTATTCCATTGATACTGCTAGTTCAACCAGAGGAAACTCAAATTATTGAGAGAAAATAAATGTCCTCATTTTCTCACACATAAGCTCAGAGAGAAGATTTTTTTGAAAAACCACAAGGACATGTCTTTTGAGAATAAGTGGTTGGTGGAAGAATTTGCCTCTGCCTCTTGCAGAATTCAATTGTTCTTGAGCTCTGAGAAGCTGGAAACAATTTTATTAATACAAACTGGGTTGAGAAAGCAAGAAAATACTTTCCTTTTCTCATAAATCTGTTCCTTCTACTTCATCCTGAATCTTCATTAATGACACTGCCAAACCCTACTTGCTTAAGCTCCTACTCTCAGAGCTGTGTTCTAACCTCTCTGTGTCCCGTACCCCTCCCCATTCAGAGGCAGAAGGTCTACTTGATTTCATCTCTGTTTCTTCTTTCTTCCTCTTTCCATCCCAACTACAATGACCTAAGTTCAAGCCTTCACCACCCCTTTGTAGTGGCCATCTGTTGATCATTACCAGCTCCTATGTCCCTCTTCTTATAAAAATTATACCCTAAGTTCCTTCTGGAGAACCAAATGCTGTCCACCACATTGCTCCAAGGTGAAATGTTCACTCTAAGTCAACTAATCTTTCCATTCCCGGCCGGTACAGTTGACTGAGAAGTGGCCATGTAACTCCATTACAGGCAAAGCCAACTCGTGAGAACTTTGTGGCTTATAAAACCATAAATACAGAGCCTATAAACATATGTGGCTGAGAAGTTCACTGACAGTTGAACAAAGAATAAGAAATGGAACAAGAGAGAAAAGGTAGTCTCTTGATATCATTTGAGAAGTGTTAACTTCAGCATGTCACAATATTGGAGTTTCAAATTTTCAGCAAGTTGGGCCCTGAAATTCCTTCAGATAGTTTGAGTTTATAGATTAAAAAGAAACATACATATTTTGTAGACCCTTGATGTAACAGCTTGCTAACATGTACATGATTTCCTTAAAATGTATTTCTCATTCCAGCTTTGCACCACCTCTGTTCCTTTCACTCATTGCATAGATTTGATGAAGGCCTACTAAGTGTCGGGCCATCGATGCTGGGATTCAACTATCAGCCAAGCAGACAAGAATCCCTGTACTGGGCTGGGGATATGGCCTAGTGGCAAGAGTGCTTGCTTGCCTCGTATACAGGAGGTCCTAGGTTCAATTCCCCAGCACCACATATACAGAAAATGGCCAGAAGTGGCGCTGTGGCTCAAGTGGCAGAATGCTAGCCTTGAGCAAAAACAAGCCAGGACAGTGCTCAGGCCCTGAGTACAAAGCCCAGGACTGGCCAAAAAAAAAAAAAAAAAAAGAATCCTTGTACTCATGGAATTAACAGGAACAAAGATAAGCATCCATGGATGGTATAGCATGGGTTCTATGGGGAAAAAGGAAAGTAAAGAAGGGTGATGGGAAATTCTGGAGGAATGCAGTTTCAGATAGGATGATCAGCTCAGAGAAGCTGCCGTTTTAGTAGAGAACCAAAGTTAACGATGGAGTTGGAGAAAATCATTCCAGGAAGAAGGAAAAAGAATAATAATAAAGGTCTTGGGTAAGGAACAGTGAGGAGCTTAGTGAGGGGAAGATGGTAAGAAAGGAGGTAATTGGAGGAACGGGGGCTGGCACCCATAGCCAGGTATTGTAGATTCCTCTGACTCATGATCAAGACTTTTGTTCTTATTTGAAATGAAGATTTCGACCTGGAGAGTAATACAAACTCATCACTGTGGCTGATCAGTTAAAAATATATTGCAGGAAAGTCAGGAGTGAAGCTGGGAGAGTAGACAGGGCCTTTTGGATGACAGTTCTGAACCAGGATGGTGAGATGGTATGTACTTGGATTCTGAAGATAGTGCAGGTTGCTAATTTATTAGATGGCGAGAGAGTGAGAATGAAAGGATGAGAGAGAGAGAGAGGGAGAAGAGGCCTTCAACTTCTGTGGCCCACACAACTAGAAGGATACAATTACCACTGTCTGGTTTGGAAAGGCTGCAGGAAGATAATGTGAGGTTCAGGAGTTTGGCTTTGATATGAATAATGTTGGCATTATAAAGACATCCAAGTGGAAATATCTCATGGGTAGTTTGGAATAAGGATCTAGAGTTCAGGGGAGACATCTGGACTGGACAGAGAAAATTGGAAGACCCTTAGAAGGGGAATTTAAAGCTTTATGATCAAATGTGATGTCTTGGAAATTAAAATGAAAAGAGTGAGCAAGAATTT
Source organism: Perognathus longimembris pacificus (assembly GCF_023159225.1). Classification (NCBI taxonomy): domain Eukaryota; kingdom Metazoa; phylum Chordata; class Mammalia; order Rodentia; family Heteromyidae; genus Perognathus; species Perognathus longimembris. The sequence continues at coordinate 108,350,191 of NC_063188.1, read as the reverse complement.
TGGATCTAGAGTAACAGATTTTATTTTTAGTCACTTTATTGAGTAAATTAAACTAATAAAAAAAAAAAACCTGATTGGCCGCATAGCCAAGAATCAGCTCAGATGCTCCTCAATGGATGAATGGATCAAGAAAGTATGCTACGTGTACACAATGGAATTGTAGCTATCCGTTAGAAAGAATGATACTGTACCATTGTAAAGACTTGGAAAAAATTATGTTAGGTGAAGTAAGTCAGGCCCAGAGAGACAAAGGATGCATGGTTTTCCTTACACGTGGAAGCTAGATTTAGCTTATAATCTTTTAAGCAAATACATTGGCTTTGAACTCAGCCTCCTGAGTAGCTAGGATTACAGGCATGATATACCAGTGCCTGCTACAATTTCCTTTTTTTTTTTTTCGTTTATTGTTGGTTTAGAGGTAATATACAATGGGGTTACCTTTACATATATTGGGTGATAAGTACAATTTCTTTTTTTGAAGACCTATACAATTTTGGCTTGGAGACATTCTATATAAATACAAAGATAGTTAAAATGTGAGTCCACGTATTAAAGAAAGAGCGGGCATCACTTTCCTATGTATTTTGCAAGACTAATTATAGCACATAGAATTCATTAATTTAATTAATATTTTATCTTTCTTTTTTTTATTAATTGGACATAAATTTTTTTACAAGGTGTTGTGCAAAGAGGGTGCAGTTACATAGTAGGGCAGTGTGTACATTTCTTATATCTTACGACCTGTTTTTCTATCCCTTGTCTAGGTCAGGTTGACATATATGCAATATACAATGTATCAAGAACATATACAGTATTCACAGACTTGGTCTCTACTGTCTCTCCATCTCCCTTTGTTAACAGTCATATATCAGGGAGATCATGCCCCTTTGTTTTCTGTGTTCTAGGCTTGTCTCACTCAACATTATTTGTTCGAGTTCTGACCATTTCCCTGCGAATAACAGTATTTCACCATTCCTAATCGCTATGTAGTATTCCATTGTGTATAAGTACCATATTTTTTGGATCCATTCGTCTGTGGAGGGGCATCTGGGTTGTTTCCATATTTTAGCTATTGTGAATTGTGCCGCGATAAACATGGATTTAACATTAATTTAATTAATATTTTATCTTTCTTAAAAAACGATATAAGGAATCTTCTAAAATTCATATGATAAAATGACATTTTTCCCATAAAGAGTGGTTTATTAAACTGGGACCAGTGAGAGTTTTAGGTAGGGAATTTGAAATGATGCCTGGATTTCTCTAACTTTTCTCTAAACTGCACATTGCATTGCCTATCATTTAATAAAAATTTTAAATTACAGCTCAGTTTAATCAAGTGAACATTCATTTTCTATTAAATTAGGTATAGAATCAAGAAACAAGAAGCAAATAAATGAACTGACAGAAAACTGCAACTTAAGTAAGAAAGAAATAATCCAGGAAGCTCATTCACATTTGCATTTTCTCAGGAGTTAGGATGCACTCAAAAATTGTTTGATGGAGTTTACAGTCCTTGAGCTCCATTTGGGGTCCTGACACTTAAATTTATGTAAACAGAGACTGAAATCACCTTTAGGATCCTGTATCCACATCTGAAAAATCTGTCCCATTTTCCTTAATGAAGGTGTTAGGAGAATCAAGAGGCTAACGGGAAAAATCTCTTATCTATTCAAAGAAGGTTAGTAGTAAAACGTTTTATTACAACTAGATAAAATGCAATAAATATGAAAACAAAAAACAACAAATTTATAATATGGAATGAATATTCATTTTCCACTGTTTTGATTTTGAGGCAGGGGCTCACTGTGTTGCTTGGGTTGGGGTAAACTAGTTCTAAGCCCAGGCTGCCTTTGAATTCATGATCCTCACACCTCAGCCTTTCCAGTGCTTGGATTAAAAGCATGAATGACTATGCCTGACTTGTTAGGGAATCTTTTTCTTGTCTAACAAGCAGTCCTCGCTATCTGTCATTATATCCATTCGTCAAGAGAAATCACTCTTCCCTTTTGCTCTTTGGTGATTTTTTCTTACCATGCCTCTGTTCTTAACCTCTCTGTGAATTTCTATCTAGAGTTACAGCTTGTGATCCTCACAGCCCTTCAACTGCAGTGGTCATTAAGCCAGACTGTATTCTCTCCCTCCCATTTCCTTCTCTTCCTCGGAGTTGGAGTCTTCCTGATAGTCACATCATTAGAAGGCTAGTTTCCTGACCTCAGGGAATTATCAGATATGTTGATTTGGAACTGATACTGTTAAAGCTAATCCTGACCAGGCATTCCAAAGAAGGCCTTGTAAGAAGTTCTTGAAAAGGGTTGCCTCCATATTATAATAAGAAGAAATTCTCCCCCCTCACCCCCATGATATTGGGGTTTGAACTTAGGGCCTTTTACTTTCTCATCTTGCTTATTCCTCTGGCACTCTACCTCTTGAGCCAGGCCCCCAACACCAAGTTTTTTGCTAGTTATTTTGGAGAAGGAGTATAGAAGACTTTTCTGCCAGAGCTGGCTTCAAACTGTGACCCTTTTGATCTTCGCTTATTGAGGAGTTAGTATCACAAGTCTGAGCCACTGGCGCCTATCTTAGAAATACCTTTCTGTCAGTTGTAAGATGGTCATGAGAGATGCTACCAACACTGGAGCCATTCTGCAGCTGAAGATGGCTGAACAAAGAGAACAAAACTGATCTGCTAAAACTATTCCCCTTGAGGCTTCTTTACTGTGGGACATAATGAAGCCTTAGGTTTGAAATCGCCTACATGTTGCCTTTTTTCATCTTCTAACTTGGCTTTCCCACGCTTCTTTCCAGAAGTCCCTATGAAGGCATCCATGACACTCATTCACGCACTTCCTCTATTTTATGCTCTTCCAGAACTCAAACTACCCAAGAGATGTGCAGGGAATGGTGCAGGAATGGCTGAAAGTGATACCAATAAACCACAGCTATGATCTGTATGGTGTATCCTAGTTATACTGCTTTTGTCTACATGCTTCTTTTTCCCTTATAATTAGCATGAATATTATGCTATATAGCACAGTTCTTCTGGCCTTCATTTCTAGAGTAAGAAAATAAGTTTCATTTCAACACTGAGGATTATTAGAAATTTTCAGCATTATTAAGCCACTGTTTCCATTAATAAATCCCAATGAAAAGTATGCCTCAATATTCAAACAAAAATGCCTTCTCTTCTGGGATTTTGTACATAGAAAAATGGGAGCTAAGCAGTAAGAAAGTAAAAAGAACCATTACTTTATTTCTGTATGTTAAAATGAGGCAACAAAACCCAGCTCACAGTGATTCCATTTAATGTATTATTTTCTATCAAAATCTCTACTAGGTTTTGATCAACTATTGAATAATTTTAGGTATTTTCTAAGGGTGCCATTTATGGTTGTGTTTATCTGAAGGCTCAACTTCTTAGGTTTTAATGGGTTCCTTCAAAGCATAGTGCTATTCCAAACATCAAAAGAATTTTGAACTCTCCTGCTTCACAGAAAAAAATGTAAACACTGCATATATGAAGGGATAAATCTGTCACACTTAAAATCTACCCTATCAAATTAAAGATGAACCCTTGAATGATTGCCTAGGGTATAAGTACTATGAGGTAGTTTGTTCCAAAAACTTCTGAAATGAAAAACTGGTACAAGTTTTCTCCATTTAGTAAGTCAGCCCAGCAAACTATTAAGTGGCCCTCAAAGAGCATTTCACAGGACATCGCCTTCCTGAACTCGCCACTGTGTGCTCCCCACCAAGCTACCACTTTGCACTTGACCCAGAAGGATGCTTTGGCCTTTAAAATTCTAACAGTCCCCAGCAAAAGTAAATATCACTGGAAACCAAGATGACATTTTTCTTTAGTCAGAAAACACTCCAAAAGAAATCACACTGGCTGTTTATGGGAGCAAAGGTGCAAACCAGGGCAGGCTCAGTCATCCTCCAACATTTTATGTGGCTCTGTTGTGACAGGTGGTTCAACATTTTAAGAGGATCTGTGTGCATTTGGAGGAGCAAGTTGCATTAAATTCAACAAATATTGCTTAAGTGCCTGATACATATTAGAGAAAGTTTAGGGGTACTGGGGGGGCACTTTAATGAGTAAATGACAGTCGTGAAATAAAGCAAGACTCGTAAGACTATCTTGGAGGATGACTTAAGATAGAAAGATGAAGAAGATTTAGCAGTTGTAACTCCAGGGAAATAGGCTAAAGACAGTGGGGGAAAAAGTCTCAGGAGCAAGATACTTCTACTGCCTCCAGCCTGAATATGATGCCAACAGCACAGGTGCTCTATCTTTACAGCCTTGGATGAAGGGAAAAGGCTTGGGCAGGAGCACAGACTGCTGAAGCTGTCGGATGGGCCTGGTCATCAAGTGGGTGAATAATTTGATCACTCCAGAGGTGTTAATGTTGTTATAGGTCCCCTTCAAACTGGGTTGAATCCATTTTTCTCTTGGTTCACAAATGGACACTGCATGTGAGAAGCCACAACGGTGTCCCTTTCTTTCTTGTGGGGAGGCATGAGGTTGTAGAAATAATTCACTTAATTGCTCATTGCTTGGCCAGATAAACTTGGTTTGTTTCTCATGAAATAGTGGTAAAATTGAGGTATACCACTGACATAAATAGCAACTAGTCCGATCTCTAGAATCACACGCTTTTGCTACATAAAAGAGAAAATGAAAATCAGAGACAATTGTCAGGATACACTGGCAGATTTCTGGCTAACTGCTTGACTCCTTTTGACTTGGCATCGAAAAGAGGCTATAAGAAAATGCATTACTGCTTAACACAATAATCTCCAGTCCCATCTGTTCTCTCAAATGAGTCACTGAACTCAGTTGAATAATAGGAGGTAGTGGAGATGGGGAAAGTGAGAGGAAGCAAAGAGATCAATCTGATTCAAGTTTGTATAAATGTGTGTTGAATCCCACGGCACAACCCCTTTGAACAATTAGCCTCTTAAAAAAAAATAAATGTCAGAAATGTAAAACAGGTCCCATCCAAGGTGTGTGTATGAGTGGTGAAAAGGAGTGTGAAAAAGGGTGAATATGGCCAAAATGCTTTATGTACATGTGTGACAAAGGACGTTAGTTGAGATTGGTTTAGGAAGAGGGGAGGAAGGGAGTCTGATTAAGGTACATTGTGTATGTATAAAGACATGAAGTCCTTTGATAACTAATTGTTGCTAGTAAAAATTTGGGGAAAAACAAAATATTATCTCAAAACAGGAGAAACAAATGTACTTCATACTAGTGAACCAAGAGCAAAGTTTGGCTTCCGAGCTTGGAATCCTCATTACAGCTTTGACCTTTCCTCTCTGTAGTAGTCACTGGGAATTTCCCATGTGCAGAGTGAGCCCCTATCTCAGGCCGCTGAGCCCTGGAGTGGGAACATGCTGGCTTTCTCACGTCTTCGTTGCATCCTGGAGTTTTCATCAGCCTAAAAAGATGGCGCTTTCTCTTCTTTGCCCTACATACAAGCTCTAGTAGGAATCATGTGATACCAGCCATTATCATTAACTGACAGTTTTCTCCACTCTGCTCTGAAGCTCTTACTAATTCCAAGTGCTATGATACACTTTGTGTGGGATCTTCAATAAGTCATGGCTTTTGAATAATTAGTGTGTCAAGGATTTAGTCAGTGAATGCTTTCTATTTGGGACAATACCCATGACCTAGAAAAATGACTCTTTTTTTATTTCCAGTGTTTCCAGGGAGTGTCATTTTATGTTAACCAGTTTTGAGATAGTCGTTGATAGGAGAAATGGAAAGTCAGGATTATGAGGTCTGGGGAATCTTAGAAATATGTATCATGAACTGAAACTACAACAAAAGTATATTTTGTCTATCAATATAGAGTTGCAATAATTACTCAACAAATATTTACTGTGTACCATCTTCTACCAAGTACTTTCTAGGTACTTTGGATTTCAGTAAGCAGAATAAAAACAACAATGTTGGCCTTCAATCCTATATTCAATCAACACGACAAATAGGTAAATTATAGAGTGAATTAAAAGATAACAAATGCTATGGCAAAAGAACAAAGAATAGGGCTAATGACTGGAAGCATGTATTAGCCACAGAAGTCAAGGTGGGCTTTGTTTTCAAGGTGACACCTGAATTTACTTTGACAGAACAAGCATCATAATAGCAGCCATTTCAATTATTTTAGTGTCTTGTATATGTCAAATCTTCACTTGAGGCCTTAAAATGTCATTTCTAATTGCCAAAACAATCCAGAAAAGTAGACCCATTAATCTTATTTATTTACAACAGCAAGAGGAAGGCTTAGGGACATTAAATGTAGGGCCTGAGGTCATAATAGCAAATGGCTGAACAGCAATCTGAATTTTGCTCACTCATTCACATCTAAATTTAGGTAACACATGGTCTCTCACCCAACCAGTGGTTCCCCAAAGTCTGACAGGAGTCTTGTTGCGTCTCCTGGAGATGTTCATTAGAAAGTATAGCTTCCCCAGCCCCATGTCAGGGCTACTCAAGCCAGGTCTTTGGAGAGCAGCCTAGGAACCTGAATGTCTAGCACGTATCCTTGCCATCCCTGCTGCTTTTTTAAGTTTCGGAAAACTGATTACCATTTGCTGCTTTGGTTTTTCCAGATAGTGGGCATGATGGGTGTTATCACAACTTATTTCCAACTCTAGGACTTCCATACCAGCACCCCAAAGCAAACAACCAGTGCAAGACTTTCCTAGTCTAACTTCCTTACACCCCCTCCTTAAAACAAAATTACTGCAGCGCTGAGAACAGAACCTAGGGCTTCCTGATATGCCCTTTCCCCTGCTGGGTCTTCAATTATGAATCATGTTAGTCTTTGAATCTAGGTGTCTCTGTCTCTTTTGTATTCTGGGTCAAAATTCAGCTCTTTTCTGACTTTCACTATTAACTCAGATTTAACCACATCAAAGAGTCAATCTTAACTGTGGAAAATGTAGGACATTTGGAACAATCTTTGGGTCCTTGCCAAACCTCTGAGGGTTTCTAGATCCCTTCCACTAGTTCTTCTATGTAGTCATTGCCTCCAGGAGGTATTATGCTTTCAAGGACAAGCTGATCACAATCTCTCCTAGCAAGTCATGTTTTCCAGTACTGATGGAAGTAATGTCTCCATTACTGAGCTCATAAACCTTTCTAAGAACAATAAAGCTTTTCTAAGGAGATCAAGAATGATTATATTAACAATGAATTTACATACTCTGAGGAAGATATACTTAATTCTCTTATGTCTAAACTTTTCACACTTGTATAGGTAGCAATTGATAATATGGAAATCCTATATCACAGAACTACCGTCAAGCCATTCACTAATTTAACTAGTATTTACTTTGGTCCCATTGTGTCCTATAATGGGAACAATTACAGGAGTAATTCAGTAGAGAAAGTAGATGGAAATTGACTCCCAAATTACATTTGGGGGAGGAAACAAACAACAAACAGAAGTTAGTAAATGTTTCCACTAGTATTGGTGATGGCTGAGAAAACACGTAGGAAATGGGACTAGGGAGTGAAGTCATGTATGTATTGGGGACCTGCCTATTAGGCTAGATGTCAAGAAAGGCCTCCTTCAGAAGTAAAGACCATGATTTAGGGGCAAGGCATGGTGGCTCATGTCAGTAATCCCAGCTCCTTGGGGGTTGAGATAAGGAGGATCAGAGCCAGTCTGGGCAGAAAGTTGGTGAGAACCCAACATAAAAGTTGACTATGGTCGTGGATATTTCTAAACCCAGCTACTCAAGAAGTGGAGGTAGAAAAACTGTGGCCCAAGGCCAGATCAGGCAAAAATACATAACCATATATAAAAAAGAACTACAGCAAAGAAAGTGTTGGGGGCATGGCTGGTGTGGTAGAGCCTTTGCCTAGCAAGTGCGAGGCCTTGAATCCAAACCCTATGATGAGCACAGAAAAGACTGCAACGGAGGAACACCAATTTGAGTTACCACCTAAAAGATTTTCCATATCAGTCTCTGCTGAGATTGTATTTGGAAAAGGTGCAATACTGACACTTTTCTACTGGTTTTAGTTTTGGAGGAGGCTAGAAAGAGTTCTGTTACTATCTGAGGTGAGGAAAAATGCACAATGCTTTGTGGTTTCATATAAAAGAAAACATTGCTTAGAATACAGAATTTTGAGAATTGAAATAAGATCGATGAGAGATATTATTTTGTTAAAAAGAAGTCCAGAGAACATGAAGTAATGCCAAGAGTGCTTGGCAAGATGATCGGTGACTTAAAATTTGATGAAAATGTTGAAAACATCAGACATTTGATTCATCCAAATATGTAATTAATTATGAGAATTTGGGCTGAAGTGTGAAATTTTTATAAAGACACTGACTAATTCAACATTTTTGAGAGCTAACCGTTTACAACACAAGGACAATGATGCAGAAGAAAAAAAAGGAAAGCATGACACTATTCCATCTCAGTAAACTTTTCACCATGGTCCATCCATTTCCTTTACCTTCTAGGCATCTAGCCAGAATACACTTTCCAGCTTTCCTGGGAGGAAAGAACGCCTGGGAATACATTCTGGCCAGTGAGATTTCAGTGTATATGATGGATGCTCCTTCCAGATTTGAGCATCGAATCCTAGGTATGGCCGAATCTCACCGTGCACGGAGTTAGAGTTCCTAAGTTGCCACTTGCAAGGCTGCCTGCCAAATATCTGATTAAGCATATGTCAACAGAATACTTCTGTCTATGATATTAAAAGTTCTGATACTCAAGAGAGCTCATGTTAACCAATGAATAGAGTTATTCATTAACACTTGCACACACATTTACAGTTTGTATAATAAATACTTCCACAGATCAAATGTTTCTGGTAACCACTCTGGGACTTAGGTCTTATTTTTATCTTTCCCATTTCACAGGAGTTGAAATTGATGCTTACTTGAATTACATGTTCATCATCCCATAGGTGAGACACAGAAGGAAACTATTCTAAACAACTGGCCCTCAGATTTCCAAAATAAAGTAGTATAAGACAAACATAGGAGGAAAGTGCCTGTAGCTCACACTTGTAATCCTAGCTACTCAGGAGGCTGAGGTATGGGGATTCCAGTTTGAAAGTCCATGAGACTCTTAGCTCCAATTAATCAGCAAAAACCTGGAAGTAGAGCTGTGGCTCAAGTGATAGATTACCAGCCTTGACCAAGGAAAGGGAAGAGATAGTGCACAGGCACTGAGTTCAAGCCTTAGTGCTGGCTCAAAGGGAAAAAAAGAATGAAAAAAGAAATTGAATGCAAGGTATTCAATAAGTGTAGACTAAAACTTAAGGACATTCAAAAGAAGCAAGTAGCATTCTTAGTTGAAGGAGCCGCAAAAGGCTCTAGTGGAATAGATAGACATTCATGATACTTACAGAATAACGAGAGAAATGGGAGAAGAAACACTGAAATATTTCCTGTAAATTCTGACATGTAATATGAGGAGAGAACAGAAATAGAAAAGAATTGGCATTTGTTCTAATGTTTCAAGGGAAGTTGGAGCAAGCAATGCAGTTTTATGAAGGAAAACAGGAACTAGTAATTCAATACAAATCAAAAAAATATTTATTGAGTGCTTGCCAAATGGAGGGCCTTCCAAAAGTGAACAGAGGATACAGCGTGGAGAAAAGGGCAGAGCCCTTGTTTTAAATGCACTTCTAGCCTATTAGGGGAAATGGTCATAAATGGCTGCAGTATAATGTTGAGTAAGACAAACTTCAATGAGAACAGAAATGAGGATCAAGAGACAGAGTTAGTATAGGAAGCAACATGAGAGGGACATGGGAAGGAAAGGTGAAACAGGAGGGCAAATGTTGGGATTGACCCTGGAGAAGGCGACACCACTGAGATTGGTTATGAACACATGAATTGATGAAGACCATAAATAGAATATTAAAAAAATTCATATCAGTATTTTGAGCAAGGACTACTGTTATAAAGACCATTCAGTTTCTTTCTAATGTAATTATTCTTTAGAGGACCAAAGTAAAGTTTGTAATTCTGTTATGTATGTTGAGCAGGAAATCAGAAATGTAACAGTTGACATTATAGTTATGAAACGTTTTTGTGTGTACTGGTATTGGCTCTTGAATGAAGAGCCTCACATTATTTTTGGCTTTTTCACTCAAGGCTGGTGCTCAATCACCTGAGCCACACCTCCACTTCCACCTATGACATTTCTTATTCTCTCTAAAACTATCTGACTTTCAAGGAATTCAGTCACTTGCCAGCATTGCCAAACTGAAAGTGATGAACTTGAATTTTACCAATAGACAGTTCACTGGGACGTCCTGCTGCTGAAGGGTAACCTACCATGAACAGGGATTCATAGTTTTCAATCATCTTCTGCACCACAGCGATAATAGCCGTGCTCTCTTCAGCTCTGGCAGAGCTCTGGACTGAGAATTCTTTGTCTGATGACTTTTGCTTGTGGAGCAGATTGGGTCCAAATATGGTGGCCAAGTTTAGAGATGTCATTTTATTCCCTGTGACCTATGAGAGAAGAGAATACAAGGACTATTGTTATATTTGCTATTTGAGATTCTAGGTATTTAAATAATCTATGAACCTTTTTCTTTTGCATTCCTCCTGCCCCCCCCCAAGACAATATTATCTCTGTCAGAATCCATCCATTTCCCTTTTGCTTTGTACGTTCGATTGAAGATCACAGATTCGTGTTCATCCTAATAGAATACTGAGTAAAAAATGTGTAACTCTAAGATATTTATTGTGAGGCTAGTATTATATAAAATTTCTATTTTGTCTGTACTGAAAATACCAATGTCTATCTATCCATCCATCATCCCTTCACCCTCTCCATTGATCTAGCCACTCAGTCGCTACCTTAGGCTCAGTAATTTACATGGGTTTTAATTATTTTCAAACGTTTTCAACAATAATCATGGGATAGGCCTTATTTTAAAGGGCTCACGTTTTTTGTATGTGTGTATGCCGGTCCCAGGGCTTGAACTCAGGGCCTAGGTGCTATCTGTGAATTTTTTTGTGCTCTTCCTCTTGAGCCATAGCTCCATTTCCAGCCTTTTGGTGGTTACTTGGAAATAAAGGTCTCACGGACTTTCTTGTGTGGGCTGGCTTCAAACTGCAATCCTCAGATCTCAGCCCCCTGAGTAGCTGGGATTGCAGCTGTGAGCCACCAGCTTCTGGATGAAAGAGTCACATTTTAGGAAGGAAATACACCTGCCATTTTCAGGTAGTGAGTACAAACAGTCCTCCATTCTAGGGACTCAGGACTTCAGGGGCTCTAGCACAGAAGTGGCTACATTTGTATAAGATCTGAAAGGAAGAATAGAATTTGCTAGGCTGAAAAGCAGGCAATCTGGGGCAGAGGACAATTTCACAATGAAGGGAATAATGAAACTAACAATAGCATGTGATGTATATCACGTAGAGGCAGGAAACTCATGTAACAGGGAGTGCTGCAGAGAGGGGAGCTGAGGTAGGGACTTCAAGGCAAGAGGATTTGCAACAGGAGAGAAAGGACAGCCAACTTGTCTATTTTAAGGTGTAATCTGTGGCCTGGTGGTAGATACAACGAAGTGTTTCTACCTGGAACATGCCACCTTGGTCTAGGTTATAGCAGCTAGCTTCTGAATGAGTATCAGAAAAGTATGATTGAAGAAGGCAGAAAAGAATGAGAACATTAATGTTGAGGGTGAGGATCCGATGTTTTAAAAGAAAATGAAATTCAAATGTGGAATGACTAGGTAAGGAACATGGAGGGCTGAGGTGGGATTTGTTCGATTCCAACACCATGAAGGAACAGTTAATGAAGCAGAGAAGGGGTCAGTCATTCATAGAATGAAGGACAGTTGCATCTGGAAAGACACTAGGGGAGAGCTTCAAGTGTGTGATCCTTTGTAGCAGATGTTGGCTGAGAGATTTTCAAGGTCAGAATGGACTTGCAGATGGTTCTGATGGCTAACTGCAGAGCCCTTCCAGTAGGCTATCAGGAAGTCGAAATAGTGAATGCAGATGCTTTCTTCAAAAGCTCTTACAGAGAAAGAGGAAGAAGAAATATGGAAGGAGCTAAAATAGAGAACTAGGTGAAGGAAGGGAACTGTGTGTGAACTTTAAGTAAAAAATTTAAAAAAAAAGCGAAGGGAAGCATACAGAAGCAAAATGCCCATAATTCTACCAGTTGCAAGAAACTGCTTTCCAGATTTTTTTCTATATGCATATGTACATATATAGCTATGGTATTATTTTTTCTGTGTCACACTGCATATCTTATAGTAAACTTGCTTATTAGCTACATTTTTACATTTGATTTTATTTTTGAAGGAGCATACATTAAAAATATGAAGGAGTTTCATTGCAACAATTCCATACCCACATACAGTACATACCCTCCATTATATTCTACCTCTACTCCTTCCTCCTCACCTCTTTTGGTTTTTATCTCTTTGATATGTCATCTTTTTCTCTCACATTTTTATTAGCAACATTTGGTTACAAAGAGCCTTCATTTTAACTAGTCCATATATGTGTAAAATGTGCCTTGGTCAGATTCTTAACAACATGTTATATTAATCTCTCAATTTCAAAAAGCTCTTCAATCTTTTTCTTTTCTTTTGTTGGCTGTGGGGCTTGAACTCAGGGCCTGGGTGCTGTCTCTGAGCTTTTTCACTGGAGAGTAGCACTCTACCACTTGGAGCCACAAAGCCACTTCTGGTTTTCTAGTGATTAATTGGAGGTAAGGGTCTCACAGAATTTCCTGCCCAGGCTAGCTTTGAACCATAACCCTCAGATCTCAGCCTCCTGAGTAGCTAGGATTACAGGTGTAGGCCACTGGCACCTAGCCTTCTTGTCAATCTTTATTGGCCCCTAGCATCCCATTGTATGACTAGATCATGTTTTCTTTTAACCACAGCCCACAACCAACATATAAGCATTGTGGGGTGTGTGTGTGTGTGTGTGTGTGTGTGTGTGTGTGTGTGTGTGTGTGTGTGTGTGTGTCCTGGGGCTTAAACTCAGGGCCTGGGCACTGTCCCTGAGCTGTTTTTGCTCAAGGCTATTGCTCAACCACTTGAGTCACAGCTCTACTTCCAGCTTTTTTGTAGTTTGGAAATAAGAGTCTCACAGACTTTCCTGCCCAGGCTGGCTTTGAACTGCAATCCTCAGATCTCAGCCTTCTGAGTGGCTAGTATTACAGGTGTGAACCACCAGCACCTGGCCTCATTATGTTCTTTTAGTGTTGTGTCATCATAATAACTGGTAGAAAATATCCTCAAAACCACATTTTGTGAATTTGTTTGAGCAGTCTTAGTAGTCATTTCTACAAGTTCAATTATTATCATAAGGAATATGAATATTCTTTAAAGCCCAGAAATGCTTTTTTCATATTTGCTTCTTTTTCACATGGGAGGGAGGGTCTGGGTAAGTTTTGCTAGGCCAGAGTTTCTCTATGTTGACACTAGTGACATTTGGAGCCAGAGCCTTCTTTTCTTGGGCGAGTGCCCTTGCATGGTTGGATATTGAATGGCCTCAGCCCACAAAATGCTAGCAGCATCTGTCCATCTCCAGCTGTGACAACTGCAAGTGTATCCAGACGTGGCCATAGATAGCCTGTGAGTCCCAATGAACCCTGGTTGAGAACTATTGGTTTGTATGAATTTTTATTTCTCTTATCAATATTAGCCAAGATTTTAGAGCTTTCAGGAATAAGACTTTTTTCCTCTGTGATGATCAATCCAGCCTTTAAGAAGCATGTAGGAACCCAGAATAGAATTTAGGAATCCTAACGAAAGCCAAAGAGAGTTCCCTGAGTCCCACCCTCACCCAGACACCCCCAAACTGTTGTCTGCCTGCTCCCCCAGCCCTTGCATGCCACCTGGCTTGCTTTACTTTTTAGAATTTATTTTCAGGTAAATGCTTTGCTGCCGGGGGGAATTATTTCATATAGTAAACAGTAGGAATTTGCAAAAAAAGAAATGTGTCCTGTTTTACTGGACCTTCATGATTGTTCCTCTTGTCTGATTTCATTTTCCTAAAACTTGGCAAGTTTTCATTTTATTTTTCAGTTCTATTCCTGGAAATGCATGGTTAAGTAAGTAGCATGTTCAACTCTCTCCTCTCCTCTCCTCTCCTCTCCTCTCCTCTCCTCTCCTCTCCTCTCCTCTCCTCTCCTCTCCTCTCCTCTCCTCTCCTCTCTCCTCTCCTCTCCTCTCCCTCCCCCCTCTCCCTCCCCTCCCCTCCCCTCCCCCCTCTCTTTCTTTTTAAGAATTTGCATCGGCATTGCTTTCACTCCTGCCTTGAAAGTACTATGAGGATGTTTCTCCTTTTGAAAAAGTACTGACAAATAGAAATTGTTTGTTTTTTCTTTAAAAAAAAATGTTTAGTACAAGGCTAGCAAGAGTCCAGAGCTGTGCTTCCCTTCTTTCCTTTTCTGGTTGCTATTCTGAAAATGCAATACAAACATGGATTCCAGCTGCACACCAAGCTGCTGTGGCTTGTTCCTGCTTTTGTGTTGTTTAGTTTTATTGTTTTTAAACTGGACAGGAGACTTGCTTCCAGACACCTACCCACTTCACTCCCCATGTTTCAGCCTCTAATTGTACATACACGGTATGTCTAGGCAATATGTGCACTCAAGGCCAGGGCATTATTGCATGATTTCACTAGCCAGACAATTCAAAGAAAACTTTTATCTTCACTAAGCATCCTAGATCATGTCTAAGCCTCATATAAATAGCTCACGTTTATTTTTCTCACTGTAAGCTGATGAAGAAGCAGCTGCTGTTGTCCTTATTATACGCATGGTGTTGGTGCAGTGAAGCCCAGAGCTTAAAGCCAGGAGGTAGGACTGCGAGCAGAGTGCTTCCGGCAGCACCCACCCAGGGGTCCCTGTTCCCACTCACTCTTGCTTGGCAGACCTTGCCATGCCAAGGGAGATGGAAAAATGAGTATTAAAGCAGGGCTGGAAGAGATGGGGGCAAAAGGAGGTACAGATCTTGCCACAGTCCCAAAGCCAACTTCTCATTTCCTAGAGGCACGTACCTCTGCAAAGATCAGCTCTGCACTGATTCTTTTCTGCCTCAGACCCAGACCCTGGAGAATGTGATGCCAAATGAGTGTGTACTCATACCACATTTTCCATGAAACGCCAGGGGCTTATGGGACTCTGAATAAAATTACTGCTCAGGAGGTTTCAATTTTGCTACTATATTCTTTTAGAAGAAATGAAATGTTTCTTGCATTTGGGAAATTCTCTCTGTTGCAAAACAAGTAGCAAACTAAATAAAATGGAATAAAACAAAACAACAATAAAACCCTCACAACTCTACAATACCTCTGTTTTCCACCAAAATAAGTCCAACTGATTAGTTCAGAGTTGTTCTTATGTCCTCCTTTTAGACATCTTAACAATCCCATTAGCTAATAGCAATGAATTTTAAGCCTCTTTGAGGGAGGAAATATTGTCATTTTCAAGCGGGGAGGCTCAGGCCTTGCCTGGCTCCCATCCTGAGTTCCTTCCTCTTCCTCTCTTTCATAAAGAAAAGATCCTGCATGAAGGTGCCTTCAGGGGCTCCTGAGTCTTCATTAATTTTCTTCTGTGCTACAATCCACAAAAGCAACACACGAATGAATAGCTAAAATAGATGAAGAGGGGCTGGGGATATGGCCAAGTGGCAAGAGTGCTTGCCTCGTATACATGAGGCCCTGGGTTCGATTCCCCAGCACCACATATACACAGAAAACGGCCAGAAGTGGCGCTGTGGCTCAAGTGGTAGAGTGCTAGCCTTGAGCAAAAAGAAGCCAAGGACAGTGCTCAGGCCCTGAGTCCAAGCCCCAGGACTGGCAAAAAACAAAACAAAACAAAACACATAAATAAAATAGATGAAGAAATGGGTGGGATAAAACTGTGAAAAATGCTTTGTTTTTTGACCATATTTTACAGATTTATTTTTTCACCTTGCTTGACACTGTCTATTCTATGATCTTTACCTACTCATGCCAAACTAAGAAATACTAAGCAAAGAGCCTCTCTCATTTCTGTCCCTTAACTTACTCCAGAGGAGTTTAGCTTTCTCTGTCATGCTTCCATGGCCCATCTTGTTGTGTCTCCTCCGTGGAGCCCTTTTGTATCTTGTAGTCCATTTTTATCCCTTCTCTCTAGTGCAGTCATTGCACTAATTCTGTTTGACTTCTGTCCTCAGCACCTTCACCTTCTAGATGCCACAGCATAACCAGAAAATCTACTGGAAAATGCCCGAACCAAAAACATTGGTTTAGAGTAACTTGGGACAAGTGCTTACCACATATGTGATTCACCTACTAATGCCATTCTTACATAGAAACATTTATAAAGGGAATTCATGGGTTTGTTGTTGTTTTTTTTTGGTACTGCCACTGACAACCGAAGCTTTCAAACTCAGTCTATTTCTAACCAGTTTGGATTCTATTACTTGTTATCAAATCCTTCAAAAGATTTACATATGAAAAGAATCATAGAAAGGCATTCAGTACTCCATAAACATGGCCCAATTTCCTGTTGTCTAATTCACTACTACTCTACCCTATAATTTTTACTTGGGTTCCAGATAGCTTCATGGGCTGTTTGCTTTTCTGTCATGTCTAACCTTTTCAATCCTATCCTTAGATTTCCCCTGCTCCCTAATCATTGTTAGACCATCATTTTTCTGGAAACTCGTGAAAGTTCTTGCTTCCTTATATAAAAACTTGTTGTTACCAGGATGCTTTCATTTTCCTTATAGTAAACCAGGCCACCCAAATACAGTGCAGTGCTAGATGAAGATATTTTGTTTTATCCTTTAAAGACAGTCTTTTTTATGTCTGGAACTAGACTTAGTGGTCCTCTTCTCCTCTGTCCCCGAGTATCTGGGTTATAGGTGTACTACTATATTATATGTACCATTTACTTGACGTTTCATTCCCTAAATTCCAGTGGGGAAGCTCAGCTTTGAGAAGATTAATAGATTTGTTCAAGAGCACATCACCAGTAAATAACAGAACTATCAGATATTCTCAACTAGTGGTGATTTTGCCTCTCTTTGATGCAAAGGACTTGGCTATGTTTGGGGACATGTTCTGCTTGTCACATCTCATGTGTGTGGGTATTACTGCTGATATATAGTAGGTGGTGCTTCTCAGCATTCTATAATAGACAAAGCAGCCCTACAGCTTTACTTGGCTCCAAATATTAATTGGGCAGAAGCTAGACTTCTAAGTTTTTTTTTAATTTCTTCTAAATCCTATATTTATTTTCTTAGTCAAAGTAGATTGGATTGACAGCATAGCTGGGCATTTACTAGTCAAGGAACCAATCTGATGTTTGGTGAATTAGAACAAAGAGGTCCTTCCTTTGATCCACGAATATTGCCTTCTTTTTGTTGCCATAGGCAATGGAGTCTTGTTCAGCTTTGGGCTGAGAGAATGTCTAAAATGGATCCTAAAAAGGCTCTTCTATAGAAATTCTGATTGAATTTTTTACTTTACTTGGTATGTTCTTCTTCTTCTTCTTCTTTTTTTTTTTTTTTTGTTTGTTTGCCAGTCCTGGGGCTTGGACTCAGGGCCTGAGCACTGTCCCTGGCTTCTGTTTCCTCAAGGTTTGCCCTCTGCCACTTGAGCCATAGCGCCACTTCTGGCCGTTTTCTGTATATGTGGGCTTCATGTATATGAGGCAAGCACTCTTTCCACTAGGCCATATCCCCAGCCCTGGTATGTGCTTAATAACTGGAAATCTGACTTTGTCCTTTGCACATAGTAGTTAGGAAATAAGGGCAATTGGTGCACCTTCCAACATAGGGTCTGCTTTTACTCAGCCACAAGGCAGATGCAGTCTGTAAGGGTTGATACCCAGACAGGTAATATAAGTACATAACAATTATGAGAATTATAGCATACTCATGGAAGAGCTGTGCATGCTGAAATAAGGTGTCAGGGCCATATTATGTAACCTGAAGCCAGCAGGGGTTTCACTAATTATAACTCCTTTAGAGATAAATGGCTACCTCAGAGAAGTTCCCTTCTCACACACAGGAAGGAGGAGGAGGAAAAAGAAATGCAGAAATGCCTTTCTGGATTAGAGTGAAAAAATTATATATGACTATAGCCTTTGGGAAACTGCATTCGCCAAGCTTGGAACAGAATCCATAATACAGCTGAGCTTTGCTTAGTAAGGAGTTAAATAAATGTTTCTGTGGTTAAGTAAGTTTGGAATGGCCTATTCTTGTAGATTTACAGTGCATGTTAGTACATCAAAGCATCTGAAATCTCCTGGGAAATTCAATGTCAGGGATACCACATTGGGAAAAGGGTCTCCTATGAAGGTGACCTTTTAAATAGTGTGCTGGTTAATGACCCCAAGTAGTGGTAAGAATCCCTTTTGTCCAGGGATGAAGTCCTAAAACCTCAGCCCTCAGACTCTGATGGAGTGTCAAACTGGGCCTGAGGGAGATTAGGTTCAACTAGGACATGTCTATAGAGTCTATGGGACTGTGTTAAATTTTCCTCTACTCGTTGCCACCATTTTACATGGAAAGATCAGTACACTCAGTTCCTACATACTATACCTGATTTGAGAACAGACACTCCATTGCACTGAACAACTTCCTATTTCAGAGGGGCAGTTAAAGGAGAGAAATGAGAAAGGAGATACTGGACTTCTTGCTACTAGTGAAAATGAGTGTTCCATGGAGAAACTAAGAGTAAGAAAGGAGCATATCATCTTTGGGTTCCATGTTAAAGAAGCACATTGAACTAGTGACAAGGACCTTAACCACCTTCTATCCTTTCTACTCCATTTTTACATGATTGCTAGCACCACTGGAGCTCATTAGCCTGTCACAAATGGAAATCCAGTGTTTCCAGGAAAGCATCAACATGTAAAACAGCAACCATCTTTTGGGGCACCCTTGAAACATGCAAGGAGGTGAACTTTTGTGCTTTAGGAGCTATCTTCCCTCTCCAGAAGAGTCTCTAATAGTCTCTTCCATAGACACAAATAAGTGGTGGCGAGGTGCTACTTTTCTTCAACTGGAATGTTTGGCCACAATGATGGCATGCCCTTTTAGTAAATGAAAGAAAGGAAGTATGATGGTGTCCATGGCAGTAATAGGGTCATACCTCTTGCCCATCCTTGCTGACATTGTCATCGGCATGCCTGGCCACGATGGAGAGGAACTGTAGGAGGCGATGGAGGGTGTCACAGTTGCAGGGAGGTAGAAGGTAGATGAGGAGCTGTAAGGTTCCCAGCTGTTCCTCTGGCTCCAACACTAAGAAAGGCAGAAAGAGGTGCTCTGAGTAAGAGCAAGAGTACTTGCACCCTCATTCATGAATGAACAAAAGGTCTCTTTTTAGCTATCTTAAGAACTGTCTTCATGCCTTCTTCATTCTCCCACTGCTTTAGCAGTTTAGCTGCAAGTTTTTTTTTTAATGGTTTCACATGGCATGTTGAAAATAATTACAACAACGATATAACACTTGTTTCCATAATGTGGAGTTCATTTCACTTAGCATCATCTTATGTGTTCATAAGGGTATAGCTATTGGGCTATTGTGATCTTCGGCTGTGACTTGCCTAATCATGTCCTAGTTATTCCCTATGAGGGAAACCATAGATAGGGTTTATGGTTCTTTGGGTCTGGCTCACTTCACTTAGTATGATTTTTTCCAAATCCTTCCACTTCCTTACAAATGGGGCAGTGTCATTCCTTCTGATAGTGGCAGGTTTTATGGGAGATATTAAAATAGCTAAACCCAGGGCAATGTCCCATCTAGAGAAATCTTGAGAAAGGTAACCCCATTTCCTTAGTTTCTTCTCACTCATTTCTCTGGTATTATTCCTACAGATTTAATGGATTTCAGCCCATTGTTGGCAACTATTTAATAGCAATGGCTAAACATTGGTGAATGTTATTGAAATTTAAGGTTATAACAGGTAACAGGTTGAGGCCTTTTTCTGTTAACTAATATACAAGGAACAGGCATTTTGTTGGTAATACCTAGGACACGTGACAAATATACTGTCTTCTTTCTCTACTGTAACTCCAGTTGAATTGCAACATTGGAGGGAAGAAGTGTTTGTCGGTAGACACAGATCTGACTTATCCCTCATCCCCGTCCATCTCCTTTCCTCCTCCAGGGGATCCATATCTACAGAAGCAGGGTGTGGAAAGTTCTGGCACTGGGCTATGATATCTTGCTTACTCTGAAATGTTACGCTGTCCCCCTTTCTCACTCTAGGATCCTTGATTTTCTCTTTCTTCATACCAGGAATACCAACTCATTTATAGGCACAGGGCTCAATGTGAATTTTCCCTGGTACTTCAAAGCATTAATGTATAGCACTTTCTATGGTCCTGGGATCCTTTGAACCCATCCCAAATTCTTCTTAGCTACTGCCATTCATTTTTTTCATTTTTTTTACTGTCAAAGTGATGTACAGAGTAGTTACAGTTTCATACGTAAGACAGTGAGTACATTTCTTATCCACCTTGTTACCTTCTCCCTCATTTTCTGCCTCTTCCCTCCCCATTTCCCTCTCCCTCCCATGAGTTGTACAGTTGGTTTACACCATATAGTTTTGTACGTATTGCTTTTGGAATGGTTTGTCTTTTTATCCTTTATCTCTCCATTTTGGTATTCCCTTTCCCTTCCCTAGTTCCAATACATATATATACAGTATCCAGGATACTAAGATCCATTACAGTGATATAAGGGGTAAAAACACAGGAAAGAAATAAAAAATAAAAAAGGGCATAATTTCACATGGCATGTTGAAAATAACAACAATGATATACACATCTAGGATAGTCCTAGCAGAAGCTCACAATAGCTCATGATGCTAAGCTAAATGCCATTCATTTTATTGCAACTTTCTGCTTGATAATTCTCTTGGGTAAATCTTAGAAATAAATCTCCCAAATAGCCCTACATTAGAGACCAATAAATAAAGACAAAAATAATTAGAAAGCACATGCAGAAGGTTTGGGTTTTGATTGCATGAGCTGGACAGCCTGGTATTTCAGGGGCCACTTTCCCATGAATACATACGGAGAATGTTGATGAATGCTGTGTACAACTCCCTGGTGAGAAGGGGATCTGGCATGTCCCTTAGGAACTCCTTCAACAAAGCTGCCACATCATGAACACTGTGCTCCTCTTCCAGGGAGACGTCAATCCCACGGTCAAATTCCTCCCGCAACTGGAAAGCAATGGGTCAAGTGGTAGTCACATAAAACTCGTAGGACTCTTCTGACAAAAAATACCATTTAATCAATAATGCCAATGTTTGGTGCTTACCAAAACAAATGTTGCAGCATGGCACGTGGTATTGAGTCTGCACAGACCCCCAAGGAAAAAGTAAACATCTTACCTTGACCTGAAGTCTATACAACTCAGTTATATATACAGACATATGTTTGGTGATACAAGGGTTCGAACTTAGGGCTTTTTTAAGTGTGCTTGTTGAGCTGATGCTCTACCCCATGACCAATACTTGCAGCTCAGCTTTTTGTAGGTTATTTGGAATATGGAGTATTTCGGGATTTTCTGCCTGGACTGACTATGAAGCATGATCCTCCACATCTTAGCCTCCTGAGTAGTTAGGATCCTGGGTGTATGAACTACTGGCACCCACCCAGCCTACACACACACACGCACACACACACACACACACACACGTACATACATATATATGTATATATAAATGCATTATTACATTAAGATATTTGAGGCTTTGCTGTTAATGATGGGAGCAGAAGAGCTCAGTAACAAGAAAAGGTCTAAGAAGTAGGAGAGAATTTAAGTGCAAATGTGAGAGGAATTAATTAACCTGTTACACAGCAGTTCTGTGTGTCTCCAATCCTGTCATATTAGAATTTTGTGTACCACAGTGAATAAGAAAGCAAGGGAATTAGTCTGCAAATTATGAAAGTAAAAACCTTAATAGGGTATTTGCATTTACAGTTAAAAGGATGACAGTATGTAAAGAAAAGCTGTCTTCATCTTGTTAAAGTAATGTTATGAGTAATCAACACAAGGATTCCCGGACTTAATCATGACAGTGTTAAAAAGAGGGTAAGAACTCTACACACTAATTTCACTTCTGATTGCTCAACTTCTTTTATGTATTGTTCTCTGTTGTAGAAATAATTAGGCACGTCTACAAATTGATGCTGTGCAATAAGTGTCATTTGTTTAATCATTCGTTCATCTATATATTTAACAAAAATAGATAGAAATTTTCCTGGGACCCAGGTCTGAAGATTGACTGGCCATCAAAGTACAGAGGTAAATATACAAAGAGGAAAATTCCCTCCCCTCTTCCATCTCTCCAACTAGTAGAGAGACAAGGTACTAAGAAAGATGCTGAGAAGTGGCACAATAAAAATCAAATAGTGATTTTAGAGCATATTCCTTGGAATCTAGTTCTAAGTAACCATGAATTATATTTTATTGGGTAATACTTCAATAAGTTTCCATACAAAGATTAAGATTATCCTTTTGGTGGCTCCAGATATAACTGGCAAATTGTTTCTGGCCCTCCCCATCTGTCCATCTGATGAGAATATCCATTGCTGTCCTGAATCATTCACTAATTCGAGACAACTCGCCACCAGCATGTATCGGGCAGCCAGAAGGAAAAGGGATCCCATCTGCCCTCTTCCAGCTGTCATCATTCATACATACGATGCTTCTTTTCTAAGCACACAAAGCAGAAAGAATGGGCTTTGAAAAGACCTTGCACTACGAAGTAGGAGTAAATGATTAAAATCTGTGATTTTTGGGTTATATTTTATTAGCATATATTACCTCTATAAGGGAGCATCACTGTGACATTTCCATATATGCATACAATGTACCTAGATGAAATTCACCTCTGCCTTTCCTCTCTTCTACTTCCCCTTCTTAAAACAATTTCAGTGTTCGATTTTGATACATACATATAAAATACTTTGACTATAGTCACCCTCATTCACCCTCTCTAGTTTGTCTTCTCCTACCCCCTGGTATCTATCCCCACTAGAACCTGTTTTACTTTCCTGCCATTCATTTTTGTCAGAGTTTACTAACTATATAAGGGGTGTTTGCTATGGTATTTCACACATGCATATATGGCTCTTTCCCTTCCCCTGCTGTTCAACAACTTTCAGTGAGTTTCCTTATGCCCACTTCATGTATAGACTTGAATTAAACTTTTTGGTCTTTCTAGCCTTGAGAAGGGCTCAAGGAGACTATTCCCATAGCTGGGGGATTATAGAGTCAATAAGATGATATTTGTGAAACATTCTGTCATTTTGTACAGGTGAGGCTTAGGAAATAATCCTGCAAGTATTATTCCTTCTTGCAAGTGCTCTTGTGACACATTAAAAATTGCTCAGTAGTCGGTCTCCTGTAGGACTATTACAAAGAAAATCCAACCAACCAACCAGAAACCATTCTCCATTTGAAAGTCCTTTTTGTCTTGTCAAGAAAAGAAAATGAGGGCTGGGAATAGGGCCTAGTGGTAAGGTGCTCGCCTCGCATACATGTAGCCCTGGGTTCAATTCCTCAGTACCATATATATAGAAAAAGCTGGAAGTGGCGCTTGGCTCAAGCAGTAGAGTGCTAGCCTTGAGCAAAAAGAAGCCAGGGACAGTGCTCAGGCCCCGAGTTCAAGCCCCAGGACTGGCAAAAAAAAAAAGAAAAGAAAATGGAGAATACTATTTCAATTATTTAACAATATACACAAATACCACTCTTTCAAACTTATCAACTACAAGATATTTTCACTTAGGCTTAATTTCTGAGTTGGGGAGTTCCTTATTTCCTCCTGCTGGAACCAACATTGGGAAAACAGCATCTTAGTTTTTATTCACTAATATATGAAACCATTATGGACACAGTTACATGACTGATAAGAAGAACCTATTTTTGCCAGTCTAAAATCAATGTTCTTTTGTATGAATGTTACACAGGACCAAAGGAAAGCAAAGATAAGTATAGTTTTAGGTAAAATAAATTGGGAATCAGTAGTTCCCTGAAATCTCAAGAACTATTTTTTGTGAAAGTAGTGGCATAAACAGCATCTTACGTGACATTAATGTTAATGGCAGTTTATATGACATTTTAGTAATTGGTGCTATACAATTATTTTCTGTTTACTGTTACACCTACATTAAACATTCATACAGTCTTCTGCTTTTATAGTTTCAGTAAAATATTTGTAATCTAGTTTTCTTTTGGTTGAACATGGTATGGACATTTCCATTTTTTTCAATTATCTGATCCTGTCTAACAACTTTTCTGAGCTCCTGAGTATTGTTTTATCTCTTAGGACTCAGCTATACTATAATCAATTATAAGATGAAACAAAGACATTCAAAGGAGATTTTTTTTATAAATGAACTCTGTCCAGAATAATTCAATGAAAAATTAAATGAAATAAACAATAAAGTCTTCGTTTTTCACTTACTTGTCTCACTCTCTTTTTTGAGCTTCCAACTCGGAATATCCCTACTGTTTGTAGACCTACAAATAAGCAAATGAAACCAATAATCATGACTTTTGGTTTGAGACTCTGAAGTAAATTAAAATAAAACAATGCCAATATAGAACTGTGACATGAAAGACAATAGAAACTTAACAGTGTATTGTGATGATTCTCTGCCTCACAGTATTTATATTTAGCCCTTTAAGTACCAGAATGATTGCTTTTATATTAAAAATAGAGTTTGTTTTCATCTTATGATCTTGCCATATTAGGTATTAATACTTTTTAAGGTGTGCTGGTACTGGGGCTTGAACTCTGGGCCTCACATTCTTTTTTTGCCAGTCCTTGGGCTTAAACTCAGGGCCAGAGCACTGTTCCTGGCTTCTTTTTGCTCAAGGAAAATGCTCTATCACTTGAGCCACAGCACCACTTCAGGTTTTTCTGCATATGTGGTGGTAAGGAATCGAACCCAGGGCTTCATGCATGCTAGGCAAGCACTCTACCACTAAGCCACATTCCTAGCACATGGGCCTCATATTCTTGTTTGGCTTTTTCCCTCATGGCTGGCACTCTACCTCTGGGCCATACATCCATACTTTCAATTTTTTGCTGGCTAATTGGAGATAAGGGTCCCTTGGCTTTATCTGCTTAGACTGGTTTTGAATAGAGAGCCTTAGATCCTAGCCTCCTGAGTAACTAGGATTATAGGTGTGAGATACCAGGAATGGGCCCCAAATTAATGTTTAAAATGTTGGATTTCCAAGGTATTTTTAGTTAGAAAAGTTAATCTTCATAAATACTCCATTTATCAGCTCTGTATCATAAAAGTCCTATCCTGAATTTCTACAATATTTTGAGAGAACTGTGTTGAGAAGATGGTTATTACTAGTTTAGATAAATACACATTGATTCCTTGGTCTTAGGTATGATGTTGCTCTGTATCTTTTTTTTTTTTTTTTTTTTTTTTTTTTTTTGCCAGTCCTGGGCCTTGGACTCAGGGCCTGAGCACTGTCCCTGGCTTCTTCCCACTCAAGGCTAGCAATC
The DNA here is from genome assembly GCF_023159225.1 of Perognathus longimembris pacificus. Taxonomy (NCBI): domain Eukaryota; kingdom Metazoa; phylum Chordata; class Mammalia; order Rodentia; family Heteromyidae; genus Perognathus; species Perognathus longimembris. The sequence continues at coordinate 108,324,682 of NC_063188.1, read as the reverse complement.
TGCCACGTGAGCCACAGCACCGCTTCTGGCCGCTTTTTCTGTATATGTGGTGCTGGAGAATCGAACCTAGGGCCTCGGGTATCCGAGGCAGGCACTCTTGCCACTAGGCTATATCCCCAGCCCCCTGCTCTGTATCTTTTTATAAAACAGACTTCTGTCCTATTGTAATTATTTATCTTTTACTGCCCATGGGCTTAATTGTAGATTTATAGGCACATTCTAATTATTATAAATGAGGAAAAACATGCAGCCTATGTTTCCGTGGGTCTGGCTTACTTTGCATAGAATAATTTTTTCCAAGTCTTTCCGTTTCCTTTCTTTGTAATTGCTATCAGTTTGTCTGTTGCATAACTTGAGGAGAACTCCCAGGCTCATTCATTTATTGCTTCTACCTCTCTGGGTCCTTTCAGCTTGAATGGGGTTCCTAGGGTTAAACTTAGCACCAAATTGCTCTGCCAGGATTACTTTTAAGGACTCTTGGGGACTAAATAGTCCAAATATCGTCAAATTGACACCCCATCCCCACAACAAAGTTGTTGAATCCTGAAATCTTTAGGTAAGCATTTACATTGGTATACTTTCTTCACAAAGGAAATTTTAGCCCAGAGCCCTATCAAAGAAACAAAGAATTGAAATTTGGTAATTAAAAGAATGATGTTTAAATAAGTGATGGTTGGCAAAGAAGTTTAGTTACCATGTTTTTCCAGATGCTGACAGCAGCTGTCCACCAGTCTGGGGACCTGTCTGTAAATAGGATTCAGACTGAGTTTCTTATCTCTGGCCTTTTCTTTTTTACTTTGAGCCTCAGCAGGCAAGGAGAGCTGTAAAGCTTCTAGTAGTCGAGACTGGTTGTCATCCAGGTCAGTGATTGAATCCACAGACATGGCACCCTGCAAATGACAGACAGACTTGAAGAAGAAGAAGAGAGACAGAGAAAAGAAAAATAGCTGTTTCGAGACATTACCCAATGTCTAGTTGTACTCATGACAAATGGTCTCAACATAAAACTGCTTAATGTAATTAATTGTGCTATTTATATGTTAATAGACAAATGCTTTTCGAGAAAGTTAGGAAATCTTTATAAGGTATTGGTAATTACAATTTCAACAATAGACACACATTTTCAAATGGAAGATAAGCAGTGGGAAACAAAAATTAAAATATTTTGATCTAACTACTTCATTTCTTGAGACAAGAAAAATTACATACCTAATGAATAAGGTAAATTCAGAGAAATCTTGTGAATAAAAAGAACACCTCAACTATGACAATAAGATGAATTCTAAAATAGGAAGATTACATAAAACAATCTTAGTTTAGGTTTTCCCAGAAACAGCACAAAGTATTTTACTAGATGTAGTCTCAGGACATATCTAAGAGATTAGGGAAATGAGATGGGAGGGAGTATTATGAAGCCTGTGAGCACTGTGGACCACTGGAGCTCAGTTTCCCTGCAGGCAGTGTGGATCATGCACCTAAAATTAATCTTATCAAGGTGTGAGGAAATTGGGTATTTATACACCAAGTCTCAAGAAACACTGATTAGTGGCAGATAGCCTCTGGTAGAGGATGGGAGGTGCTTACAACCTTCCATCTGTATGTACTGGAAATTTCTGGCCATCAGAGAAAACTCTCAACAAAGAGATGAGGTGTTGGCAGATAAGATGCAGGCTGGTATGTTAGGAATGGTGACCTTGTATGCCATAGCCATCCATCCTTGATGAAACCTATAGTAAGTGGTTGGTTGCTGATATACTAGCAGAGCCTGGTGAGAAAAGAGGATCTAAGATTGCTCAGGCCCTAGATTCTCACAAAGCTCAAATTTAGAATTTCAGTATTGCTATCATATAGTTTTACATACAATGTGAAAGACAGGCTTGGGAGAACAAATTCATTATACAAATTCAGGTATTCCATATATTTTTCATTTCTTCACTTTTAATCATCATCAATACCACAAAAACCAATGGAGGCTTGGGCTCTTCTCTACTTTGGATAAAGAGCTGAATGCTAAGAAAGTGGGGTTTCCATATTTTGGCTATGGTACCCCTCAATGGACAAAGGGATTAAGAAATGTGATGTGGTGTGTGTGTGTGTGTGTGTGTGTGTGTGTGTGTGAGAGAGAGAGAGAGAGAGAGAGAGAGAGTATTATGAAATTTTACTTATCAATTAGAATGATATTGTACCATTCACAAGGAAATAGAATAACTAGGAAAGAATTGTATTAAGTAAATTGAGCCAGACCTAGAGAAGCAAGGATTGCATGGTTTTTCTCATTAGTGGTAGAGAGAATGTGCCTTTAAATTATAAGCAAACATGCTGGGTGGTATGCAAGCAGTTTCAAATGAATTGACTGAATTATAGTAGATGTTATGAGGAGCTGAGAAAATACAATTTTTTAAAAACAAAAACCAAGTCAAAGCCCCCCAAAATAAGCACCAAGAAATGGGTACTTACAAGGGGGGGGTGGGGCAAAGGGGAAAAGGGTAGACAATGAAGGGAACAGGGAAAGAATGTAGTCAAGAATTCATTGTACATACCACAACATGGAGAAATGTAAGGGGGGTATGAGAGTGTTGAAGGGGGTGACACAGATCAAGATGCATTGTATTCATATATTGCTTTGTTAAATTGCTTTGTTAAATGAAACCTCCCTTGTACAACTACTTAAAGATAATTAATAGATAAATAAATGAAAGAAAGAAAGAATGGGTTTTAAGTGAGGTATATCTACACTTTTACCTATGGCCATCTTCAATGGCTGGTGTCACAGATTCAGGGTATTCAGGCCAGATGGAAGGGAGAGAAAAGATGTCTCAGTGATGTAAGTAGTCTTAGAAATACTGATTCTTGTCTTATTCTGTCAATTGCAAGCCAGTGTGCTTTAAAAAGTTCCATTTTATAGGTCTGACATGTGAAATGGCAAATAACACTGTGTCCAGAGAACATACTTCTGACTTGATAATTGGTACAATATCCTTACAGTATTTGTTTGAAAGTTATTATGTAAGGGATTATATGGTTCCCAGGGAAAATGCTCCATGGATAAGGAAAATTCTTGTTGCTTATGAAAATCCACAACCAATCATTTGCCTGATCCTATATAGTCTCAGACTAATAGTGAAGAAATGAACAAAAGCCTATGGGACCTGCCTTTAAGCTTCACTGTCATTTGTGGCAAAATCTGGTGAGTTGGCAGGATATGGTTGACCATACCAGGATCAGTGGCAATGGTGGCCAGTACTCAGGATGGGGAACGACTGTATTGAGGAGGGGCAGCTGGCAGCTTTAACAGAGTCAGGGAAAGATTTGAGCTTGTGCCAGCTTCCATATGCACAGTGCAATTTCTCCCTGAATGGAATGGACACAAATGACATATCCAGTTTTCATATGAACAAAGGCACATAGAAGAACCTTCTACACCAGAAGAAATCCTGGACAACTCACCCTCCTCCTGGCCCTAGGAGCCGGTTCGGGAGTATTTGGGGATGTAGACTCATTTGGTGTTTCCGAGGTTGAGCTGAGAGATGAGTTACTGCTGGAGAGTTCTTTGTTTTGTCTTTTATTTCCAAATGGGAGGAGGGAAGCCACAAAATCAGATGCATCCTTCTGCTCATCCCTCTGAGAGTCCTGCTTCAGTTTATAGGCCCGGTCATTGGCAATGACTTGGGATAAGGGCATTCCAAATGCCTGTGGGATGAATTCTACAACAAGAAGAACCCAGATATTTACATTCAGAGATGATCCAGACCAGTGAAGACTGTTATTCATGTCTCACACCGAAGGGCAGACATATAAAAATGGTGTTTTCTGGAGAATTATCAATAAACCTACAGAGCTGACCTTGTGATGCACAGAATAGCCAAAATTTCAATTATGATAAAGAAAAATGGTAGCTATCAACACACATTTTGCAAATCTAGATCTCTATCATTTGTCCATGGGTCTTAAATCTGGTTTAAAGGAAAGAACTTTAGAGAGAAATGTGACTTTCCGATAAAATGTAACAAATACCTTATGTTGATGAACACATAGTTTTACCAACTGCCAATGTTTAGTCGATATGAATGAGAAGCCTCTGAAGGCTATAAGTCACAAAGAGACTGTTTATCCATTTATTGAACAACTACTGAATGCCACCTCAAACTTCACAATGGGGTGGGAGACACAAAACTTATGAAAGGTCCAATCCTTGATATTGATAAGTTCAGGGTATAAAATGGAGTTAAAGAGTACAAGGTCAGATATGTAAATAATTATGATATAACGACTGTCATAATAGACATGTCTGAAGCAAAGACAAGAATCCAGTACATTGAGTATACTTTGAGGTTCTCCATAAAAGAAATAGCGCATGGAATGATAACTGAAGCAGCAGAGGAGCAACTTAGAAACATTATGGAATGAAGTTAGTGCTTTTTGTTTCTGTTATGTTTCTTGTCACCCGCCCCCCCCCCACCCTATCTTCAGCTAGCTGTGGGAGATTGTCACCGTCATAATCTAGAGTCCAGTCATCCTGCAGGCTACATGAAGTAGATTCTACCCCCTCGCCACACACACACTTTTTCTTCAGAATCTATCATTTTTAGTAATTGAAATTCTGTCACTGTGCTTGCAAATTGGAATAACTGGATACCAATTAGACATGGAATACATCAAGTCATTCTCCCCAACTTGCATCCTTCCTTCATTTTTCCTCCAGGAGATATAACTACCAATAATATAGGCTTTCTTTTCTGAATGTGTTTATTCTTTCAGTGGTTGGCTTTTCTTTTTCCATTTTCATTAGCATGTATTGGTTTTACAAAAGGGTTTCATTATGATGTTTCCCTATATGAATACAATGTGTCCCAACCCAACCCACCTCTCATCCCTCTAACTGTCTTGCAACAAAATCAACAAGTATTCTTGCTCTATTTCCATACATGTGCATAAACTATTTTGATCATATCCATCTCTCATATAATCTCTCTTTGCTCTCTTGCTTCTGTAGGTACCATCCCCCCCCAAAAGTTTTATTTGTAAGGACTAGATTCCTCATATGATATGTGATATCTGACTTTGTTCATTCAGCTTATTTCATTGAAAACGATGATCCCTAGTTCTGTCCATTCTTCTGCAAATGACATAAGTTCATTCTTCTTTATGGCTCAATAATACTGCATCATATATATATATACATATACGTTTATATATATATATATATATATATACATAAGTACATTTTCAAGGGTAGTTTTGATGTTCTTTCTTTAGTTACATTTAGTTTTTCCCATGACTCTCACAGCTTTCCAAAGGAGAAGCTTTTCTCTGTGCTTTAACTAATGGAGCAGTGCATTTTGATGGGGTCTGCAGACTGAAAGTTGTGCTGTAAGCCGCATGGTGTGTGTGTGAGCTGCTCCCTTTCTACCTTTGACTGGAACCACACTCCCCTTGGTTCTCTCTTCTCAAGTAATAGCACTCAATGATGGATTTAAGTATATTTCCTTAGAGAATTTTTACAGTGATAACCAGTGATACTCAATCCTTCTACTGGTATATTTATTGGCACATGTTCAATTGCACACAGCAAGGGGTTTCATCATGACATGTCCACATATGAATATCATGTATGTCATCATATTAAAATGAAGCAAAAATAAAATTTGTAGCATTTAGTCATATAATGTTATGTCACAGCTCACATATAGTGACATACTTAGACAGTGAATAACAATAAAGCACTGCATAATAGGATTTTGGTACAAAAAATTCCCAAACTAAGAATACCTCATATTTTATGCTGATAAATATAGAGCAAAATCTGACATATTTGGAGAAGAGGAGACTATCTCCTAGAATTATTCTAGAGAAAAATCTAATCAAATATGTTCTGAGTAGGAAGCATAGCAACTGGAACAACAAGTAGTTTTAACCTTTTCTCCACACATTAGTTGCTTTTTGAAATAAGAAAGACATATTGCAAAGTTCCAAAGTCTTATAAAACACGTTTGTGCTTGCCAGGTAATTAAACTAGAGAAATAAATGAACTGGAACTTTTTGGTATGAGAATTGTTTCCCAAACTAATGCCAGCCTTGACTTTATTCCCATATAACAAAAAAAGTTCTATAGGCACGGTTTAAATGGTGGGAGATACACAAAAGTGTCACATGATCTATTGTAGTATATCAAGGAAATTAAATATTATGTAGGACATGATTCACTCTGATAGGATACAATTCATATAGTGACATATCAAGTAGCTATGAATCACATTGTTATTGGAAAAGTAATTCAACTTTTAAAAAACTGTTCATCTTTATTTTTAGATGGCCTAACCCAAGAGGTCATTTAGAGTTTCCTGTTTTCCTTCTTTGACTCTTGGATTCAAATGATGATCACTTTTCACATGTACAGCTGTTAGGAATGCAAATGCTAATAGTCAATGGGAAGGAAATAACGTGAGCCAATTATAGCATGCCCAACAGTACCATCACCACTCCCATGCTCTGGTCCCCAGGGCATCCATACATCATGGTGCCAGTATTGACATGAACAAGGCTTTAAGTATAGACAAAATGCCATGCAATTATTCTCCATTTTAGCCTAGTGTATCTTGCTTTTAGACAGCAAATCTACTTTACAAAAAGCAAACCTCTCTTGATATAAAGCAGTCCGATACTTCTCCCCTTAGTGGGGTGGACAATGCTTTTCTTTGGAACTAACAGGAGCTGTATCCTTTTATCAGTCAGTTCCTTGTGTGGTAATACGATACTGCCAAACTTTCTTTGAGTCTCAGTAGGTATCACTTTGTCTAAAACATGTATAGGGCCCCAGCCCCAGTATATGTCGCTCAACTCCTTCACTGACCCTTCCTTTCTTGCTCAATCACATTCTTGCCTTTTGCTGTTTTACATGCAATCTGAGCAATCACACCCCCCCACCCACACACACCCCACACCTCACACCTATCTTGTTGAGGAAATGCAAGTATTTATCTCCTTATGCAAAAATTCTCATTCTGCTTTGTTTAGCCTGAATAGGTACTTTCTAAAGAATCACTTAAAAGTTTACGTTGTATATCTTTAAATCCCACTATCAATGTCATTTTCTGAGAATAAAACAATGTTAAAAGATAATACAATATTACTTTTGTACTATCTACAATTTCATGTTTCCTGGTTTCAGTTCAATGCAGTACAAAACTATGAAATGGAAAATTCCAGAAATGAGAAGTTTGTTTAGTTTTAAAGGATTTTTATTATAGTATATCATTATACTTGTTTTATTTTAGCACTGTTATTGTTGGTCTCTTATTGTGCATAGTTTATCAATTAAACCTTATAATAGATTTGATGTGTGTATGTATATATGGGAAATCATATGTAGCTGGATGGCTTCTTATTTCCAGTATTCAAGCAACAAATTCTGCTTGATAGTTCTTTCTGCTTACATAACCTGAGGTTAGAAGTTACACAGGAAGCTCATGAACAATACTCATACCTGAAGTGCTATTAGAGACCAGTGGGATCAGACTCTGGAGTGAGCATCTGGGCATTAGGGTTTTCTTTCACAGGTCTGGGGATGGAACCTGGGGCCTTGTACTTGCTGGACAAGCACTTGGCCACTGAGACTACATTCTTAGACCTTGGGAATTCAAATGTTTAAAGGTTCTATTGCACAGTTAAGAGTAGCAATCAGTGACACTTTCATCTCCTCCTCTCCAACTTAAAGTATGAAAATATCCTGGTCAAGGGAAGTGTTATTGGCCTGTAGTGAGTAGAGACCAGAGATACTGCTAAACATCCCACAGTGCACTGGACAACCTCCATCATAAAGATTTTTTTTCCAGTCTAAAGTGCCAGTAGCACCAAAGGAGAGAAACTCTACTCCATGAGAAGGAAAACAATGTTTTCCATTCCTAGACTTTATTTCCAAATATCATCACTGAAATCCCATGATACTTTAAGTACTGTTCAAAATATGGGTACAGAGACGAGTATCAATGGTGTGGAGTCAATGTTCTCTGACACTGATCATGACACAGAAATTTTTTAATCCTAGATTTCATTACTTTTAAAAATTAATTATTGAGCAGAAATTCAATAATTACATAAGAGAACTCCAAAATGAGACATATGTCTGTCTTCATTCAACACTCATTCATTATGTCACAAAATGAAAATACATTTAGACCACCACACCATTCAGCAATCATGAGCAAGACCATAAAAAACAAGCCACAAAAATGGAGTGCACAGATGGAGCCCAGGTGCCCATTATAACTAAGGGATATTAGTTAAAACTGACCACAAACACCTCTGAAAGACTGGCTGAAGTGTCAGTTCCGTAAATAGGCATAGAAGGAGACACAAAACAGTATGAGAGTCAGCGATTCCCAAAACATATGGGGCCCAAAACTAAGCATACTGTGATCTAACATAAACTTGCTGAGAGTGGCTCATGGCTCATCTTCAGTTAAATCACAAGGTTGAGATTGTTTCTTTCCAGTAGTCACGGTCGACAAATCCAAACTCTTTCTTGTTTCACTAGCCCTGCTTAACTGTCTGGATTTGCCAGACAGCTGGTTAGTGTTAGTGCTGCTGTCTGTGGCTACTCGACCCAGGGCCTCTTTATACAGAGCTGATTGGCCAGAATAATTGGAACCATGAAGTTGGCTGAAATCACACGCTGCTCAAACCAGCTGAATTCATTAATTCAGTGCAGTGTACTCAAACATAGAAGAGCAGACCAAAACAGCTCTTAATGGCATTCCATCATAGAAATATAGTTTACATAATAGAATTGAAACATAAATCCCTTCAATTAAAAAAATCCATCCAATTCAACCATTACATTCTATTGCTTCATTTATTTTGTCCTTTACCTTTGTCTTTGTTTTTCTCCTTTCCCAGGGAATCCAGTTTCTTTCTCAAGGATTTCTTTCTCTTTTGTCCATCTGTAAAGATTAAAAGAAGTTGTAAAAATAAACATACAAGTGTTGTCTTACCTCATCAATAATTCCATTTGAGTATGAGAATGAATGACTTTTCTTTTACTTCACTCAAAATTTGACTGTTTTTGTGCCAGTACTAGGGTTTGAGCTCAGGGCCTGTGAACTGTCTCTTAACTTTTTTGTTCGAGGCTGGTACTCTACCACTTAAGCCAAAGTTCTACTTGTGTCTTTTTGGTGGTTAATTGGAGATAAGAATCTCATGTACCTTTCTATCCCTGCTGGCTTTGATCTGTGATCCTTAGATCTGAGCCTCTTGAGTAGCTATGATTACAGGCGTAAGGCCATGGTGGCTGGCTCAAAATGTGACATTTTAAACGGACAAATAGCTCCAAAAATGCATGAGTATCCTCAATTTGGATAGTACACATTGCCAGAGTCTTGGCATCTATCTTTACATTTTCATTCAGTCATGGAAAGTATAGGAAATGTTCCTCTAATTGCAATTTATCTTTAATATGCAGATAAGTTTACTTATACTATTACTTAAGTCATTTCCTGTTCTTCATGATGATGTAAATCAATGTCATCTTGAACTAATCTCTGTCACTGAGTCATCAGCACATACAGCATTGACATTCATGAGCCAGAACAGTAGAACTCAATATGAAAATGGGAAAATCCACAAAACTCAGGTCTAACTTTTGCTATACCACTTACAAATTGGGTGACTTTGAACAAATCTTAGTATCTTCAACTATAAAAATGAGAATTTCTTGCGGGTACTTGTAAAAATTGAATAAATGCAGCAATGCATCAAAGATGCCTAGTGTAGAGCCTGACAAATAAATTCAGATCGAATTTTTGTGAGGGGTTTCATAGTATTCCATGTATACCTGCACCAGGATTTAATAATCTCTCCCCATTGAAAGATCATAGCCCTGCTTCTAAGTAGTGGTGACCATCTTCACATGTAGCATCTGTACTTGCAACAAATGTTGAACTTACTGAATAATAAAGACACCACTCATAATGGTGGGAAGCTGCAATCAAATTCCTGGGATGTCATCATCTAATATTGGCACTTATAATTGCCAGAACTTGTTTTGGGATTATGCCAGCTCTCAGCCTAATGTGTAGGAGGTATGAATCAGGAATCCATATTCTAATCAAATGATGGTGGAGATGCAGTCCACAAGGTAAATTATGTTGAAAAGATTATCAAGAATTGTTTTACAGGATGTTCTGAAAATGTCATAAAGCGATTCCACCCAATAAAATTAAAAAACAAACAAACAAACAAGACTCAATATCAGCAAAAGACAGAATAAGCATTCTTAAAGCCAAATGAGCATTCCTGGCAGGACTGTAAAGATTTACAGCTCCTCTTCTGTGAATTTTTGGAGTCTAAAGAGCATCATAATGTAATTAACAGGCACACTTAATTTCTCTTCCTTTTCAAAGATTTCAAAAATGCTTCTCTCTCCACAAAATGAAAAAAGGAAGTGTTTTCAGTCTTGTTGTTATAAAATTTGTAGAAGGGAGAATGATGTAAATCAGTTGTAGTGTGAAGAGCCATCACTTTCATCACTTTTATGTTCACAGTGTCATTGTTTGACCTAACTGCCAGGGACTTTTGTGACTTACTATATATACATAAATAAAATATACTCATTAGGCAAGATTCTAATGTGTTCTCCAAATAGGACTGTATTGTCTTATTTGTAATAAATGGTTTGTTCATTGTCCATAAAAATCATCCAATGTATGGCATTGTCCAAAAAGAAATATATTCTTTACCTGATTTATGTAACTGTAACCCCTCTGTATATAACCATTATAATAACAATAAAATTAAAAAAAATCATGCAGTGTAGTAACAATTTTTTTTTCTTTTTGCTGTGCTGGGGTTTGAATTCAAGGTCTTGAATTTTCTAGACAGGTGCTACACCACTCTTTTTGCTTGGGTTATTATTCAGGTAGGTCTCACATTTTGGCTGGAGGTGAAGCCTCAGATGGTAATACTCTTACCTACAGCCTCCTGCATAGCTGGGATGACAGATGCGTGCCACCATACCGGGGTATTTTTGTTTAAAGAGGGGGAGTATTGCTAACATTTTGCCCAGGCTGGCTTAGTACTGTAATCCTTCCAGTTTCTGCCGCCTGAGTAGCTGAGATTATAGGCATGACTCACCATGCCTAGTAATGGTGACCAAATTTTATTTTCAAAACGTAGTCTAATTTCTTAACTTAAATAACTGGGTGAGCAGAGTAACTAAACCAGACATTAAGGCTTCAGAGACTTTTTATATTTCTTTTTTTTTTTTTTTTTTGCCAGTCCTGGGCTTGGACTCAGGGCCTGCGCACTGTCCCTGGCTTCTTTTTGCTCAAGGCTAGCACTCTGCCACTTGAACCACAGCGCCACTTCTGGCCGTTTTCTGTATATGTGGTGCTGGGGAATTGAACCCAGGGCCTCATGTATATGAGGCAAGCTCTCTTGCCACTAGGCCATATCCCTAGCCGCTTCAGAGACTTTTAAAAAAATAAATAATGGGTAGAACTCAATATTCAAATAAAATGTTAAAGGGACAGGGTATATATACAACAGGGGATATTTTCTTCTAAAATAGAATGATTTTGAAGCTTTTAAAATTATGAGATGTATCACAGAAAGACATGCATAACTACAAACACATGGTTTAAATAAAAATTAGGAGGCCAACTCTTGTGCAGTCAGCAGACCAGTTCCCAGATATAATGTTGCTATTACTCTAAGAACCATCCGTGTGCCTCCCTCTTCACCCCATATTATTTTATGTTTGACATTTTTTTGGCAGTTGTGGGGCTTGAACTCAGGGCCCAAGTGCTGTCTCTGAGCCTCTTTGTGCTCAAGACTAGTGCTTTACCACTTGAGCCACAGCACTGCTTCTGGATTTTTCTGAATAGTTGGGAGTAATAGTATGGGAGATAAGAGTCTCCTGGAGACTCCTATGTCTCATGGAGACTTTTCTGCCAGGGCTGGCTTTGAACTGTAATCCTCAGATCTCAGCTTCCTGAGTAGCTAGGATGACAGGCGTGAGCCACAGGCACCTGGCTCATGTTTACCTTTTGTAATAATCAACTGTTAACCTTCTTTTGTAGTTTTGCCATCTATAAAGAATATGCTCCTGCGTTTCCTGCTTGGGAATGCATATAGATGGAATCACACTTAAGGCATTCTTTTGCACAAATTATACAAAGTGACAAATGATATATGATCATTTGAAACTATGCAATATTTTTGCATGCCATTTTTTTCTTTTCAAATCTGCAGGGACATGACCAGAGCTACACAATGAGACTGTTTATCCTCTCCCTTCTCCCTTGTGATTAAGCAAAAGTCTACCTTGTGATAAATAAAAAGCCTTCAGTTTGTGAAGAAAATCTCATCTTTTGTTTCCCCAGAAAGCAGAAAACAGAATCAAGAAGCTGCTGTATCCTGTGGAATAGCTTATGCTCAACTAGTTCCATGGATGTCTAGGATCACAGTTAGCAAGATAATACAATTGTGAATTTGTCTTTGTTTTCTATGACAACAGAATATCATCAGCTAGGTAATTTAGGAACAATCAAAATTTACATGGCTGGTCAGGTGCTGGTAACTCCTGCCTGCAATCCTAGCAAATCAGGAGTCTGAGAATAGCGATTCAAAGTGGGCCTCGGCAGGAAAGTTTATGAGACTTATCTCTAATGATCCACCAGAAATCCAGAAGTAGAGCTGTGGCTCAAAGTGGTAGTGCTCTAGTCTTGAGCAAAAGAGCTCAGGGAGAGCACCCAGGCCCTGAGTTCAAGCCCCAAGTCCAACAACAACAACAACAAATTATATGGCTCATGGTTCTGGAAGCTGAAAAGTTCAAGACTGAGGGATTTAATCTTTTTCATGCTTTCTTTGTCATTACATGGTGGAAAGCATCATGTGGGCATGAAAGTGGAAAACATGCAATTTCTAGCCACAGTCTCTTTTATAATTGATATAAATCCATTCACAACTATGAAGATCTCATGAGTTAAACATCTCCCATACAGGCCCCACATCCCAATACTGTTGCAAACAGGATTGAATTTCCAACATATGCTCTTTGGGGACATATTGAAACTATTAAACTTTTCAAGGATTCCAACTTTCCAAATATCAATGCCCATAGAAACATTTTTTATTTTATAGTGATGGACATGCTTGCCAACTGCTTCCAGGTTATACATTGTCCCACTGACAATGTGACCATTCACTGGGGTGTAGTACTCCATTTTTAAGGCATATTTGTTTCTCTTTCTCTAGACAAAGTACTCTGAGGGCAGAATCATGCTTCATAAGCTTTTAAAAAATTTTTGCTGGTCCTGGGGCTTGAACTCGGGGTCTACGTGCTGTCTCTGAGCTTTTATGCTCAAGGTCAACACTTTACCACCTGATCTACAGCTTCACTTTTGGCTTTTTGGTGATTAAGTGGAGTCTCACGGGCTTTCCTGACTGAACTGGCTTCGAACTGTGATCTTCAAATCTCAGCCACCTGAGTAGCTAGGATTAGAAGTGTGATCTACTGGTGCCCAGCTAAAAGGCCTCTCTTTCTCTCTCTCTCCCTTCCTCCATCCCCCTCTTTGCCAGTCCTGGGGCTTGAACTTGGGGCCTAAACACTGTCCCTGAGCTTCTTATGCTCAAGGCTAACACTCTATTACGTGAGCCACAGTGCCACTTCTGGATTTTTCTGTTTATGTGGTACTGAGGAATCAAATTCAGGGTTTCATGCATGCTAGGTAAGCACTCTACCACTAAGCTACATTCCCAGCCCTCTTTTTAACAGTCTTAATCTAAGAGGTAGGGTCTAGTAAGAGGAAGCTACCTACTGGGAACTGCCTTCTGAGAATTTTCGCCTCTCTTTCTTGTGTCTGCCATGAGATAAGTCACTTAACTCCTCCATATTCTTCCTGTCATACTGTTACCCTTCACTGAACATGGGCCCAGTCACAATGGAGCCAAGTGACCATGGACCAGAGTTTCTAAAGCCATCAGTCTAAATAAATCCTTCCTTCTCTGTTGTCTCAGGTATTTTTGTCACATTTCTGGAAACTCACTCAGAGGAAGCTGTCACGTGTACTGAATAATGAAGATGAAGAAAGAATTGCTAAGTGTCTTCTAGGACCAAAGCCTTCTTCTGATGTTACCATAGACACAGTCAAGGAACCAGAACAGTGGATAGAAAAGGGCTACAGTCAGTTCCTCATTGTTCACATGCCATTCATATATAATTATAAAAAATTTGAGCCCCAGCTGGGCACTAGTGGCTCATACCTGTAATCCTAGCTATTCATGAGCTGAGATATGAGGAACACAGTTCAATGTCAGTCTAGGCAGGAAAGTCTATGAGACTCTCATCTCCAAGTAACTACCAAAAAAGCCAGAAGTGGAGGTGTGGCTCAAGTGGTAGAGCACTAGTATTGAGCAAAAAAAAAAGCTCAGGGACAGTGCCCAGGCTCTTAGTTCGAGCCCCAAGACTGGCATCAAAAGCAAACAAAAACAAAATTTGAGCCTCAGTGTAAAATCTCGATGAATTCACATACATAGATTTTTTAGCCTCTCAAGAAAGACAGAAGAGCTGGCACCTCGGTGTCCTACATTCGGCACACTCCACGATAGCAAAGGCCACTGTGCCCATTTATTCTGGCAAGCCTTATCATTTACAACACAATTTTGAGCCTAAAAAGAAGGTTCTAGCTCATTCAAATCTTCAAAAAAATTAACAGTGCTAAGGAAAGTTTTAAGGACTATCTTTTAGCAACCTCTTTCCTATTATGCAGCCACTGCTGGCCCACTATTTACTTGACCAGAAAAATAAATTATCAGAGAAAGCAAACCAAAGGCATTCATAAGCAATGAGGGCAGCTCAGTGGAATAGTGAGAGAAAACTGGATAAAAAGGAAGTGTATGGGAAGTAGCCCTTGAGAAAAAGCATATAATCTCTGCTAAAGTTTCTCAGCCTGGACACTCACTAGTGGCATGGGACATCAGATAAGGCTGTATTTTGGGCAACTCTCCTGAACATTGTAGGATGCTTAGTAGCATCTCTTGCCCCTGTCTACTACATGTCTACTATTCCCCTTCCCCTTACCACCTTGTTGTTAAAATCAATAATGCTCCTGGTCATTACCAGGGGGGAAACTCTATGCCTGAGTATCACTGGTATATGTTGGGTGCTGGAGACTCATGCTTGTAACACTAGCTACTCAGGAGGCTGAGATCCCAGGATCACGGTTTAAAGACAGCCCTGGTAGGAAAGTCCGTGAATCTCTCTCTTTTTTTTTTTTTTTGCCAGTCCTGGGCCTTGGACTCAGGGCCTAAGCACTGTCCCTGGCTTCCTTTTGCTCAAGGCTAGCACTCTGCCACTTGAGCCACAGCGCCACTTCTGGCCATTTTCTGTATATGTGGTGCTGGGGAATCGAACCCAAGGCTTCATGTATATGAGGCAGGCTCTCTTGCCACTAGGCCATATCCCCAGCCCCGTGAATCTCTTATCTTCAATTAATCACAGAAAAAGCTGAAGTGGAGCTGTGGCTCAAGTGGTAGAGCACTAGCCTTGAGTTAAAGGAGCTCAAGGACAGTGCCCAGGCCCAGAGTTCAAGCCCCAGGACCAGCCAAAGAAAAACCATAACTCTACCTAGAGGGAAGCTGCGGTCCACATCACATGATTGTGAAGCATATTTCTCTTTTCCCTTTGTTACCAAGCTCAAGTGATACCAAATCTCAAAGAACAAAACGCTTACAAGTTATTAAGTGTTTAGATACTAGGTTAAATTTGGCACAAAATAACAATTTCTTTTAATTTATGGAGAAATATGACTTCATACAGTTATCTTTCTATCAATTTCCTAAGACTACAGAGGTGGAAAATAAAGTGAGTTACTTGAGTAAAGAGTATTCACTGCCTTATATATGAAACTGTAACCCCTTTGTACATCACTTTGACAATAAATAAATTAAAAAAAGAGTATTCAAGCTCAAATGGGAAATGGGCCCTTCCATCTATTCAACTTTGGATTTCAGTGTATGTGTAGGTGTGTGTGTGTGTGTGTGTGTGTGTGTGTGTGTGTGTGTGCATGTAAGTTCCATCCTCTTCAAGAACTCTTTCATCTTTCAGATGACTGGTTTTTAACTAAGTCTATAGTTTATAGAAGTTTCCATGTCCATGTCACTTTCTCCTTAGCAGTTCTTCACTAATTCATAACTGACAGGTGAAAGTAAGTAGGAACAAGGTGACCAACTCATTGGTCTTGATACAAATTCTATTGAATTAAACATTAAAATATACTGCTAGCACCATAGGAGCTCTAATTTCCATAATGTGTTTCTGAAGCTTCCTACATCTCCCTGGGAAAGGAAATGTTTTATTGTATTCTTAAGCAATAGAGATGCCTCTCTTTAGAGCTGAGGCTCCCCAAAGTACTTGTGAAATGTACTAATCCCCACAGTTTACATGTTAGAGTGGTGATAAAATTAACAAAGTTGTGGTCAGAAAATAAGAACATTCTGTGAGTTCTTCACTGCTTTCCTGAGAGTCAACTCTTGAAGGTCATCATCCTTCCAACTCAATTAAACACTAAAAACATTTTCAGTTCAGTCTGTGTAAATTATTTTGGCAGGACAATTAATTCTACATTTTTTTCCCTTCGGGATAGTCAAGAAGAAAAAAACAACCCTCATGAATTCTTGAATCTCAAAGCAAGTGTTTTCCTAGTACAGAAAATCATTACGCTATGTGATTTGTTAGACATCTCCTCATTCGGTCAAAACGTGAGGTCAGGGCAGCTGATTTCACGGTGTGGATGCCATGGGTTTAAAAGCTCAACCATAGTTTTTCCTTGACTAGGCATTCTTCATAATCACTGCTTAATATAACAAGTGGTCGTGATCAAATTATACCCCAGAAGAATCTTTTACTTGCTGTCACTTTTCTCCAAATTTAAATTCTATGAGTTAAAAGAAAAGATGTTTTGGAAGAGCTTATAAGCACATGTTTCTTAAGCTAAAAGCTGGCCTATCCTTTCCTATTTTTTCAGTCTTCTGACTCAATTCTTTCAGTCTCTCACCCAATCCTTAAGTTGCAAACAATATTCTTTGATTTAGTGGAGTTAAAAGTTTCCAAATATCAGAACTGAAAAAAAGTGGCTTTGGTATCATTTATCTAAGCTATATTTCCTTCCTGCAGTGTAAAGAAAGAAAGAAGGTAGGTAGGAAAACAAAAAAGATTTTTAAAAATTACCCTATATCTTTCTCACCCCCAAAATATATAAAAATGATGGAGTTTCATCATTACTTATTCTAAAGCTAAGGCTTATAATTAAAATTGAAAAGGTAAAGTCAGACAATTGTGTAAATGTATCTACTTTTGGGGTAATTTTTGATCAACATAAAGGGCTCGTTTTACCTACTTCGTTTTATAATGAACAATAAAGAAAGCAATCAAATCCTTTTAAGCCATTGATTTTAAGTCTTGGTACCTCCTAAGAATGTCTCCCAGTTGGTCCCATGAAAATAAATCTCTCAGGTTCAGAAAGTGGATAGATAAGGCAATAAGATGAAAACGACTTAGGCATTAAATTCTTCCCTTTTCCTTCCTTGTTCTTTATTATCCTTTGAGCCATTGGAAACAATTCTATATGATCTAGAAAGAAATTTGCTATGATTGAATTTTAATGTACTCCATTCTTTTTCTAAGATCCTTACTGCATAGCAGACACATGCAAGGCAGTGTGATAAGACACAGTGTAATGAATATAAGAATCAATATAAGAATACTAAGGAAAATATAAAAAGGAATGTAAGAATAATTTCCACCCTATCATTCACATGCAATGCCAGAAGATGACATTGTTATTACATACATCAGTGTTTTCTAATCCAAAGCTATCTCTATGCTGCTCCACTTCACTCAGCCCTCCCAATTCTTGTCGCATTTTCTTATGTGCTCATTCTCTGGGTAGTCATGCATCCTAGGCTGAGCCTTCATCCCAGCTTCAGGAAAGGACTCTTACTAAAAGCCAATTCCACCCTTTATTTCCATATGCAAATATTACTTTGGGCACTAGCCTTGCAATTCTAAGGAGTGAGAAGAGGAGAAAAAATACGAGGAGGCCACAGGGAAAGTCTTCTCTACTAACAAGATGCTTGCTAGCCAGATGTGGTAGGGTACAACTGAAATTCCAGCTGTTCAGGAGGTAGAGACTTGAGGATTGTGGTTCCAAGTGAGCCCAGATAAAGTTGATGCTATCTCAAAAAGAAAATAATAATAATTTTACAAAGAGCTAGAGGAATAGTTCACACAGCAAATTACTGAGTCCCTGGATTTCCATAAAAAGCTTGAAAGAGTTATTGTTCTCTGACTCTTCTCTGCTGCTCTAGGAACAGTAATGCCAAGAGCTACTAGAGCAACTCTAATCATGAGAGAACCTGGCTTTTTATTTTATTCATTTTTGAAACAATTTAAATGATCTTCAAGTAGTTGTACAAAGGGCTTTCAATTCAACATATCCATTTATGAGTGCAATATAACTTCATCAATGTCACCTCTTCCATTCTTCTCCCTCATCTTTCCCAACCCAACCCATTAGCCTGACTTTTTGCTGGTTATTTTGGAGATAGACTCTTGTAGACTTTCTTTTTGGTCTGGCTTCCAATTGAGATCCTCCATTATGCAGGCTCCTGAGTAATTAGGATTACAGGTATGAGCCACCAGTGCTCAGCAACATAGAAGAGTTCTTTTGATGAGTTTTGATAATAATGTTCTGTTTATAAAATCAAGAAGCAGGCTGGGTTTATTCTATGAGCTTTAGGTTGCTACTCCTATCTGAAAACTCCTTAAACTATTTCTCCAGAGTTTTCCATTTATAATCACTTTGTATACACCCACTAATCAAATGTTTAAATAATGTTGAGGGTATTGACTGAAAACTGTGGAATTTCAATACAAAAATGGCTTAATTAACTAATTGTCTTATTTTCTAAGGAGGCCAGAGGTAAGCCAGTTCTATGCTTCATTAATTCAGTGATTTTCCATCTTTTTTCTCTGTTAGCATCAGTGGGTCACTTTGTCCTTTGGCTGGTTCTCTCATGGTTACAGAGTTTCTATAATAGCGGCTCTTGGCATAACTGCTCCTAATAACAGTCTTAAGACTCAGAAAAGAGAGTGCTTTTTCAAATAATCTGCAAAGTCTGATTGGTTCAATAGCCATTCAGCATTTAATCACTTTTGCAGTACTAGGCTTTGAACTCAGGGCTTTGTGCTCACTATACTGATGCAATAGAAGCTGGGAAATGTCTTGTTTTTACTGGTTATTTTTACATTGGGGTCTTGTTTCATGTCCTGGTAAAAGCCTGAACCAGGATTGGCCTATTTTAGGCTTCCCACTGTTGCTGGGGTAACAGGTGCCTGCAATATAACCTTCTCTCTTGGAGAAGGAGTCTCATGGAATTTTCTACCCATGGTGGTCTGGAAGCCAGAATCTCCAGTTCTCAGCCTCCAAAGTGACTTGAGAGTACAGTGGTGCAGACCACTGTATCCATCTAAAGGCTAGGAAAAGGACTTGTGAACTTTTCTTTCTGGCAGCCTACAATTATGCTTCTCTCATTCTCAGTCTTCCTGGTAGCTGGATTATAGATATGAGCTACTGGTCCTGGCTTTGTTTTTCTTTTCGTGTGTGTGTGTGTGTGTGTGTGTGTGTGTGTGTGTGTGTGTGTGTGTGTGCCAGTCCTGGGCATTGTCCCTGAGCTTTTATGCTCAAGGCTAGTGTTCCACCACTTGAGACATTTCCAGCTTCTTTGTTGCTTAATTGGAGATAAAAGCCTCATGGATTTACCTGCCCGGGCTGGCTTTGAACCATGATCCTCAGATCTCAACTCCCTGAATAACTAGGATTACAGGCCTGAGCCACCAAGTGCTGGTGCCTGGATTTTAAAATTTCAGTGAATACTTATTTATTTTTATTTTACCCATGGAAAAAAACAAGGCAAGAAAGCACCAATGAAAGCTTCTGCTCATATTTCAGGGATGGGACTTTCTTCATGATTATCAAGTTGACTTGGGGTTGTCTAGTTCAACAGGGAGAACAGGTGTCAAAAAAAAAAACATTTCACAAACTGCAATGAAAAAAGTTTTGTCTAAGATGCTAAAGCTTTGCAATAGTTGTTGCTGCTACAGCACACGCATCTGTGCATGTGAAAATGTGAGCAGTTCAGACAAAATGCTGGTAGATAAAGATATTTCCTGAGACTATAGAAGAAGCAATTTGTGAATACTGAGGCATAAAGCTCATGGCTTAAAGAATTATGCACCTTTTTGGTAGCAGTTCTGAGTAGCACATGAGAAAATGTATGTGAGAAAGTCCTGAGCTGATAAGGAAGCATAGAGGAAAAAAAGTAGAAAAGTACTTGCAGGAAAATCACTCTGTTTATCTTTACTGAGGTAGGTGAATGAAGCAGCTTCCATCTTAAAGTATCACCAAAGTTAACTTGCTCTATCTTATACTATTTACTTGCATTTTCTCTATCAACTCACTTGGAACTCTTTGAAGACATGGTCTTCCTTTTCACCTGGTTGTATTCTCCGTTGCAGCTAAAACATAAAGTTTCACATATATGTCTTTTCTTGGCTGTATATCCAGGTGGGTGTTAGTAAAGAAAACAGTGGAACAGCACGGAAGGTCCTGTAGGGTCAGTCGTAGAGTTTGGTTGTAGATGGACAGGCACCAACCAGATGGATACGGTTCTAACCTTAAGTTAATTTCCACAGCCTTAGAGAAACTCAAGATCCTTCTTTTCTACCAAGGCCTTCAGTGACACTGTAAAGAACAAGTAAAAAGTTTTCCATACTCATATTTTTGTTTCTTTCCTTGATTGACTACTTTCCATTCGAGCTACCTTCTAAGGCTGACTGAATTATCAACCTGCAAGTAATAATGTAATAATGAATCAATTTAATGGAATATGACAAACACTAAAAGGAGAAATAGACCAAAGTAGAGAATAGGAGAGGGTATTATAGAGAATATCAAAGTGTATCTCTGATAAGGAGGTACACTTAGTTCCTTATCAGGGATAAGTGTTTGGTTCATTTTTTCCAAGGCTCAGGATGTAAAATATATCCCTCACTGCCAGTCTTCAGAAGAGGTTGTCAAAATTATTTCTTTTATGTGAAATAGTACTATAAATAGCTTCAATAGTGAGATCAGTATGTCTTGGACTCATTATCCACCTGCCTCTATTCTTCTGAGTGCTAGGATTACAGTGTGTTCCATCGTGCTTGGTCACCTAATTTCTTTCATCCACATTATAATCATTCCTTTGGGTACTACATCAGTTTCCCACCACTGCTATTACAAGTGACCACAGACTTAGTGACAAACAACTCCAATTTGTGATCTTATAGCTGTGCAGGTGAAAGTCCGAAATAGGTCTTCCTGGGCTAAAATCAAGGCACCAGCAGGCATGTGTTCCTTTTTGGAGACCCCAAGAGAGAATCTTTCTTTTCCTTTTACCCTTGTAACTTCTATAGACTGTCTGCTTTCCTTGGCCTGTGGCCTACTCCTTCTATATTCAAAGCAAACGGCCTTGTATCTAACTGGCCATACTTTCTTAATCACACCCTTCTCTGACATATAGGCTAGGAAGTTTTCTCCATTTGTAACTACTCACACAATTAGTTTGGACCTTCTCAGAGAATCCAGGATATTGTCCAATGACCTTAATTTATCACATTTGCTAAGTTCTATTTGGTATGTGAAATAACATATTCACAGGCTCCAAGGAATAGGATGTGGCTGTCTTGGGGGGGAGGGGGTGTCATTATTACACTGACCACAGACATCATGTCCCTCTCTCTCTTGTCATTAAACTCAACTAGAAAATCCTAACTAGGGTTAAGGAATTTAAAGTACAAGATGAAATGTTTTGTTTTAACAGTTTTGAATTGCCAGGATGTTTATTTTGCATTTTAAATTTCTAGTTACTAACCCCAGATGGATTTTTGGCCTGAAACCCTGCAACATTGCTAGTTCATTACATTCCCTCTTTTCTATATTCCTCTCCTCTTTCCTCAGATTTCCATGCCCTCTTCCCTATATTTTTCTAAATGATGAAATGCTTCCTATTTCACCAGGATGGAGAAGCAAACTATAGTGACATTTCACACAATCTTCTACCATCTTGTAATTTACTTGCACATGTGCCCATTCATCTGATATCTATTATTATAGCTCCAGAAAATACAAAACTGTTCACTTGTGCCTTGGATTCACTGCTGCAGTCCATTTTAGGATATCATCTCACTAACATTCCAACCATCCAGTCCTCAATTCTCTCTCTGTTGAATCTTGATAGCTAATGACTATGTTATGTCATTCTTTTGAGCCCTGGAAACACGAGTCACATGAAAGTAGAGGGCTTGCTGGGTATATATCCATAAGGAAACCTGCACAATCACTTTTTAGGTGTTAGCAAATAGAAATAGAAACTCAATTATCTTCCATTTTTACAAATATGGTATTATCTCTTTAGTTCAAGTCCTTGGGTAATGCATTGATTTTCCTGGGGAAAATATTTGTGTGAGTCTGAAAATGTTTATCTTTGGTGGGGTGGGAGGCTTGCATAGGATTAAGTGGCCACATTCAGCCCAAACTATTGTCGTTGCACTTGGCACAGGCCATACATAAAAATATGTCAATATATGTTCCATTATTATACTAAGCTCTCCTCCAAAATAGCTTCAAAAACTCTTGGGTGATGTCTTATTTGTTTCCCACTCAGTCACACAATTCCTTCTGTCCTCCATAAGTGAGAAAATGTATGTGGAAATAATTACTTCCTATTTTGCTGGAAGCTACCAAAATAACACATGGTCCAAAAGTGTCTTTTTCTAACATCTTAATAGGGTGAATCTTTCTCAGAAAAAAATCCAATGAAAATGGAACCTCTAGCAGACAGGCTATAGAACATTGTTCAGTAAAGATTATGGGAAGGAGTGTGTAGGTGAGGGATGGGTGGAATGTTGAAAGGGGTGACATTGATCAAGATATATCATATTCATAAACTGTGTTGTTAGATGACAACTCCCTTGTACAACTACTTTGAGCTAAAAATTACTATCATAAAAAGATTATTTAATGTACTTTTAAAAAGAAGCAAAAATGAGAATGATTAACTGGATTTTTAAAAGCAAAGTTACTATGAATACGAATTGGGTTTGCTAACATTTGCAGTTTATTCAGAAGGAAAAGAGTGTCTACTCACAAGGAAAGGATACAGGACCCTAGAAGTTCGGGTACATGGACTACCCTGTGAGCTAATTGTGAGGAAGGGACAGGCTTGCTCTCCACCCTAGGTAAGACCAGATGAGGGAGGAGATCCTACCCTTGAGTAAAACTGACACAATCTGACAGTCATTGGTAAAGTTTTCACAACTGTCCATGTGATTTTTTTCTAACCTTCAAGGTGGGAGCATCTATCTATTAGAAATGTGCTGTCCCTCTTCTGCTTTCCTTTTAAGTTTCAATTACACTGGCCAGTTCTACCACTGGTGGGCAGACATATGGCATTAGCATAGCATTGCATATTTTCCTTCTGCTTTACATTTGCCTTCTGTAACACATTAGTACAAAATGTAAAGTGTCTTGAAGATGATAGTAACATTCACAGACTTGTGTGGATTTAAAGAATTCTAATGCGTGCTTCTCATCTTTCTGGGCATCAGGACCTGTGTCAAAGCATCAGCTAACTAGGTGTGCCTGGGCTCCAGTGTCATAGTGATGAAGCCCAGCTTATGCACACCTGGTGAAAAAAACATATAAGGGAATTAACTGCCACAAAATGCCCCATTCTGAGTTTGCAAGAGATCAAGTGACAACTTTAGTAGAATGGTAAAACAGTCTTTTCAAATGTTGATTTTGAAATCAAATCAAGACAGGTCACACTTTTCCCCACCCCTTTAAAACGAACATACTAAAAGGTCTTTCCCATTGCTTACCATGAGGCCATGGAGACTGTGGAGAGATACATGGGTTGTCTGAGTGATTGAGAGTGTGTGTGTGTGTGTGTGTGCACGCGTGCGTGCCTGCACTTGCACACGCATGCTCTCTCTCACACCAGTATGAGGGCATAAACTCAGAGTCTGGGCACTTTTATCACTCAAGGCTAGCACTCTACTACTTGAGTCACAGCTCCATTTCCAGCTGTTTACTGGTTAATTGGAGATATGAATTTCATTGACTTCCTCCCCAGGCTGGCTCGTGGTATCAATCCATGATCATCATCTCTCAGCTTCCAGAGTAGCTATGCTTATAGATGTGAGAAGCTAATTCCTGGTTAACTATGTAAACTGTTGAAATACACATGGCTTCCCTTTTTATACCCCAAGTTGACCCTTGCTTTTGGCAAATGTGTTAGCTGACATGAAAATTGTCCTACTTGGCCATGTCTTTCAAAATGGTCATAAATGCCAGGCAATGACCAAGAAGCTAGTATTTCCTTCCTGTGTTAGTATGAAGTGTGGGAAGGCTTTACAAAGTGTGCAGCTTTGGCGGAGCAGCTGCCAGCTTGCAGTGTTCCCCAGCAGAAAGGCAGACACGCACATGGGTCCTTACCTTTGGGAATGGTGATCTGACAGCTCAGGTCACAGTCCTGCTGTAACTGATAAAAAGCCACTTCCTGCAGCCGGGCGCGTTCCAGCTCTGAGAGACTCTGGATGGGGACTGACCTCAGCCGCACGCTTCGGCCTGACATGCTGTTCCAGGTGAAGTCACCCTAAGGGCCAAGGGAAAAACAATGGTTACATAGTTGGCCTGCTTCTCACAAACCTCATCCCCTTTCTTAGTCAGTAGACAATTGCAAAAATCAAATTAATGTAGCTGCTGCATCAGATGATTTTATCTGATGATGCATACATAAATACATAGACCAGCCTTTTGACTGAAAACATACAATGACCTGCTGAAGTGATCAATATTTCTACCCAATCTTACATAATATTAAAAAAATAATAACATGTATAAGAAAAATATGGTTCCAGGAACTCCTGTAGGTACCAAATATTTTACTAAACATATTTTATTAAAAGTGATATTTCTCATATAATTTACACACATGGTTCTGTATACTTGGGATAATTTCTAGATTATTTATAATACATAACAAAATGTAAGTGGTATGTAAACAGTTGTTATATTGTTTATGGAATAATAATATAAGAAGTGCTTGAAACCTGCTTTTGCTCAAAAGGACTAACTTCTCATCACTTATGAGCGAACAAACACCTAGGCATGCCTGCCTCTATTGGGTATCTAAGTTACAGCTAAATCATTCACCTTGCAGTCACCTTGAAATCTCAGAAAAGCAAGACTTATTAATGCCATGTTTACAAAGAGGGATGAAGGAAACTACTCCATAGGGAAGGAACATCAGAACCTTCCCAGCACTAGAAATAACTTCTCAGGAACCCTTCCCATAATAAGGACTGAAATAATGGTCAGCCAGGTTGCACTTGTGACTGGGTCTGCTTAACTATGAATTGCTACCCCCCCCATTCTTTGTCTATTTAAATCTAAACCTCATGGCCATGTTCTTAAAATGGCTGAAGTACTATTTTCCCATGGCTATCAGTGTCAGGTAATAAATGTTTTCCTTCCCTTCATCATTACTAGCTCTTTATTTGGTGTAGGGTAAAATGGGCAGACTTGACTTGTGAGATCTGATGGGCCTGGGGTTTAAAATTCCAGTTTTCATGACAAGGGAAAAAGGTCTGTAGATGTTCCATATAGATGTTGGTATGTGTGTGTGTGTGTGTGTGTGTGTGTGTGTGTGTGTGTGTGTGTGTGTGTGTATACGTGCATGCACGTGCACACACGTCTATCCTGAGGCTAAACTCAGAGTCTGGTTGCTGTTGGTGAGCTTTATGATTCAAGGCTAACATTCTACCACTTGAGCCACAGCTTTACTTCTGGCTTTTTGGTGACTCATTGGAGATAAGAGTCTGATGGATTTTCTTGCCTGGGCTGGCTTCAAACCATGATCCTCAGATCTCAGCCTCCTGAAAGGCTAGGGTTAGAGGTGTGAGCCAGTAATGCCCAGCTCCATATTTTAATTGAGAAAATTTTTTTCAAGGTTAGTTAAATCTGTGGATGCGAAGTCTAAGTATAAAGAAGGCTAACTGAATCTAGAGCATATACTTACAAAATATATAATATGTTCTTATTATAGTAATACCAAAATTTGAGTAATATATAACATATCTAAATATAATAGAATGATAAAGATGATAAAACTGAGCCTTGGGGAGTTTAAGCAATTTTTGTTCAGTCATAAGGACACAAACTAAAAAGATATGGCTTTAAAATCTACAGCAAAATTGTAACTGCTGAGTTTCTTTCTCTAGCACTCTAATGAGTTACTTTGATCACAATAACTACAGAAACATGACCAATGACATTTTATGGAGACACTTGTTAAAATACTTAGAATCATATGTTTGGATACCTATCTTCACATTTCTGCCCATTGAGAATACTGGGCTCCCACTCAATGCAGACAGTGAGAAATGGATGGCCCAAGAAAGAATAGTTCACTGTCTTCTGAAACCATGTTCTCTTACAAAAGAAGACTTCCTACAAATCACAGGTAACAGCCACAGTGCCACAGATTTGAAGACTCAGCTATCTCTCCATAATTAGGCAAATGTCTGAGCACAGGGAGGCACTGGCCCACACAGTCAGAGACTCATTGCAGAATCTTGTAAACGTTTGCTTGAAGAAGTCATTCACCTTAAAAGAAGGGACATTGGAGCCAGATTTCAGTGTTGCTCATGCCTGTAATCCTAGCTAATATCTGAGGAACATGGTTCAAAGCTGACTTAGGGAGACAAACCTGTGAGACTCTTTTCTCTAATAACTGGCAAAAGCTGAACGTTGAAGGTATGGCTCAAAGGGTACAGTGCTAGACTTGAGCCATAAAAGCTAAGGCATAAAATCCAGAGTCTGAGTTCAAACTTCAATACCAATACACACACACACACACACACACACACACACACACACACACACACACAGAGAGAGAGAGAGAGAGAGAAAGTCAGAAAGAGTAGTCCAGATACTTTTCTTTTTGCCCATACTAATGAGGACTTCCTACCCAGAATGTTCATTCTAAAGAGTATGTAGCATTATGCTAACTTTACAGTACCTTCCTCTTTTCTTTTTTTCTTTTTGCTTGGTCACGGGTCCTGAACTCTGGGCCTGGGCGCTGTCCCTGAGCCTCTCAGCTCAAAGCTAGCCATCTACCACTTGAGCCACAGCACCACTTCCAGTTTTCTGGTAGTTAATTGGAGATAAGAGTCTCATGGACTTTCCTGCCAGGGCTGCCTTTGAACCTGAACCGTGATCCTCAGATCTCAGCCTCCTGTGTAGCTAGGATTACAGGTGTGAGCCACCAGTGCCTGGCTAGCACTTTCCTCTTTATTTGAGGTTACATTTACTTCTTCAAGAAGTGAAGCTATTATACTCCAGAAGGAGCAGAACGTAAGTATGGTAAGTAAAAGGTATAGAGCATTAACAGGAAAGGGGCAGTGGAGAAAAAGATTTACAGTTATAGACAGGGGAGCCAGGCAACATTTAAGCAAGGGCTAATGGAAGCAAAGGCTTTTTGTTCATCAGTTGTGACACGTATGAATTTATGTCCAGTGGATAATGATGATGCTCAGGGAGGAAGGGCTGTGGGAAGATGAACCAGTAAACAAAATGAGTAGACAGCAGTCTACTCATTCAAACGGAAGGAAGTCCTTCCAGTCTATTTTAGAGTTGTCCTCTTTGATAAAACTACACCAAGCACAAGTTTCAACACTTAGGATTTGTTTGTGTCCTTTACTTGCACCCTGTAAGCGTAGGCCATCATAAAGCACATTTTCAATGAATTGCTTTTTCTCTGCAAATGGTAAGTCCCAGATGAGTTTGTGACTTTTAGATAGGAAGCATGGGTGCCTAAGGGAGTTGATTGCTGTTGGAAATGTCAAAATGTAACCATATGTCTGTTTTTGAAAGCATTTAAAAATGTGACCAGCAGTGGATTTAATTATCTCTGGCAGGGGTTAGCAAATCTCTTTTTAAAATGAAGCTTTTTTAGAATTAAGGGCTCCATAGTAAATATTTCAGGTTTTGTGGGCCTCGTGGCTTCTGTTGCAATAACTCACACTACCTTTGGAGCACAAAAGGAGCCAGAGGTAATTTATAAGTAAACGGCTTTAGCAAATTTCAAACATCATTTATAAAAACAGATGATAAGCTGGATTTAACTGATGTGGTATAGTTTGCCAATCTCGGGACTGTAGTTTATGAGGGAAGTAAATCAATGTCTATAAGAAATATTTCACTTTTGTTCATCTGCCTGTTCAATTAATTCAAACACTATTTATAGTTAGGGACCATTTATTACATTCTAAGTACTATAGTAGATTTTGAATGATTGAGATAGTGACACAGTCTTGGTCTTCAAAGGGTTAACCTTCAGGTAGGAAAACCACAGCAGTCTATAAGATACAGAGTGTGATACTAGATGTAAACAACAAATGCAGAAGGTGCCATCTGTTTGGAGATCAAGGAAGTCATGGTAGAAAAGGTAGTAGAAAAAAGGAAATTTTAAAGTTGAAAAAGAGAGATAAGAATTTGTCTAGTAGAAATGCAACTTCGTAGGAAACAATGGCAAATGAGCTTGAAAGAATTGGCCTAATCAGGGCATTACAAAGGGGGAGGAGGGACCAGCTAGGGCCCACGGGTGGGGGGAGGTGGAGGGCAGTGAAGCTAAGTACAAGTCAGGGCCAGATCCTCTACAGCATTCTCTGTGGGCAGTGCCAAAGTATATTCGATTTTTGTCTATAGGCAAGTACTAATCACTAGGGAATCTTGAGCAAGAGAAGAACATGGCCAGAAATGGGAAATGTGATTGGAAATAAATTTCATAACAATTGAAAGACAGAGCAAATTAAAGATGCTGACAAGATGCTAGGCTAAGTATGATGTGATTCAAACTTGAATAGACATTTTAATGAGCTACAAAATGCTAGCGTACAAGGGTAGAAAATCAATGTGATGCTATGTGTTTCAGAGTAGAGCTAATCCAATATATTCATGCCCACCCATTATCCTTCAGAGAAACATTGGCATAAATACAAAAGGTCAATGTCACCACAAAGTGACAAACAAACACCCACAAAGAGTACCAAAGCCCATCAATACAGCTTAGAAAGTGTTTCTGGCTATTTCTCAACTGTAAAAATGTGTGGTCTAGGCCAGTATTTTTCCTTGGTGATTGTTTATCTCAGAAATGGATGACTCATTGTATAACTTTCTCAGTCCGACTCTTGAGTGGTCTTCACCAGATTTTTTTCTAAGGATTGAAAATGGATGATTCTAAATTTTCTCCAATTTTTAAAACAATGTAGATGCTGTTTTAAATTCTGCATTTGAGGTGTTGGGATCAAACCCATACTACTAGACATACATTCTATCACAGTGACATCTCCAGCTAAATGTAGGTGAAATTGGAACTGGCACCATGCCTCTGAATAAACTAAAGACCCTGATAGTTGTCAAAACATCTTTTACTTCTAAGACACAATGTGCCAATATTAGTAAAGGGTGGCATATATGATTTTAAAAAAAGATATACCATCACAGTTCTTTGTGGGAGTTGATGTTACTCACAGGGAGACATTTGGCAATGTCTGGTGAGTTTTCAAATGATCACAGCTGGGAAGGAGGGGGGGTGGGATTCTGCAATTCATCCTACAATGCTGAGCGAAATCCCCTGTAGTAAAGTCTCAATAGTTTGGAAGTTGAGAAACCTTGGCGTGGCATAGAATTGGTCTGCTATTAAATTCAACGGTGGTGTCAGGAAATAGTAATAATTATTTATACATTTTGCTAATCATCTAAAGCATGATTTATATATTCTTATGCATATCATGTATTGTTATGCACCAAAACAGAATCATAGGACTTATTTTGAACTAACTTAGAGACAAAGAAATATCACCAAACAATTTAGCAGAAGTCATCAATAGAGAAAAACTCACCCACAGCATTATCTAACAATCTTATCTTTCCTGTCAGAAGTATATATCTCCAAATGTACAAGAAGAAGCAAAAGACAACCCCCAAACCCAACAATCTAAAGTCTATGACTCATCCAGAAAGGTAATTCTTTTGAGCTAAGCTGTATCTTTAGACTTAATTTGCCAGAGAAATATAATTCATCAAAATAATTTTGGTTTTGGTCTTGACCACACTATTTTCTTGTATTCTTGGGGCTGGTTTCTAACAGTAGCAGTTCTTTAGCCACATCCAACTATAAACTACCCAGGACTAAGGGAACCCACAAAGGGTAAAACAGGGCTGCTCAAAATGTGGTTTATGGATGCAAGGTGTCAGAATCACTTTGAAAAGATGAATGCTGGCTGTCACGCAGCTTCTTGGCCTTTAAAGAAACCTTGGGAATTAGTGTCACAAGAAATAGGAACAAACCACTTCTCTCATGAAGCAGCATGCTAAGATGATTATTATTTTTACACAATGTAGGTTGAGACCTTCTAGGTTCGTAGTACAGACTTGGGTTCAATTGATGGGAACTTTTTCACAAGATTTGGAACATCTCTGAGCCTTCTTTCTCATAAGTAGCTCAGTAAAAAGCAAGACTTCACTCAGGTGTATAGGAATTGTACAAGACAATTCAAGTGATTTCTAGTAGAAGAGCTTCTGAGCTTCTGACAGCTGTGAATAAGTGGTCAGTTAAGTTGTAATTAATATTAATCATCACTCTAAATTTGCATCTCCATCTTAAGCCTGGCAGTTCTAGTGACATCAAAGTCTTTAGAAATATGTGGCAAATACAGGAATAGATAGTTCTACTTCATGTCAGTTTTTCTAGGTTACAGCTAGACTATAGTTTTATAAAGGTGAGAAGCAGAAGAAAAGATAAAGCAGCTAGGTTATGGCCTGAAAAGTGGCCTGCTCTTTAGATCAATCATACCAAAGATCAAATTTCTTGACATTTATTTCTTAATGAGATTGGTAGTCACTTATTAATAATTAATAAAGCCAAATTTCCCAGGTAATCATAGTGTGTTCCTGAAATATGGCATACATTTAAATGCTAAACCTACAGCCAATATTCTGAAAAGGTCTGACATGTTCTTTATAATTCCAAATAAACACAGGGTGATGAAATATCAAGCAACTCCCTTCTTCATGAGCTCCCAGAGAAAACTGAGCATGTTTATGTGGTTGGTCATAGCCTTGGTTACAATTTTTAAAAAGGTTATTCTTCTATGACTCAATAGGATAATATTTGCTAACTTTTCTTGATTCTTCAAGCACTTCTCAACTGATGTTTTTGGGGAGAGAGTACTATATACATTTTAATATTTGGTTTATTGATTCTGGCCTTTAAAAAATAACTGAAGCCTTTCTTTTTTATTCTATGCCAGTACTGGGCCTTGAACTCAGAGCCTACGCACTGTCCCCTTAGCTTTTTCAATCAGGGCTGGTACTCTGCAAATTGAGCCACATATCCATTTCCAACCTTTTGCTGGCTAATTGGAGATAAATAATCTCACAGACCTTACTGCCTGGGCTAGCTTCAAACCTCAATCCTCAGCTCGCAGCCTCTTGCACAGGTAGGATGATAAGCCTGATCCACTGAATGTGATTCATTATTATCTTTAAGCAGGGATTTTAGAAGATTATGCACAGTTGGCAAGGATGGTAATAATCCATTTTTCAGTTTTTCCGTTGGCATATTAGCTATTTATTGCTACATGAGGAATGTCCAAACATGTCATAGTACTATGATGAAAAAAATTCCATGTTACTCATTCAACACATAGTTTGTGAGTTCCTTCTATAGGCTAGATTTGGTTGAAGGTCCCTGAGGTTCATTAGTGAACAACCCTGTCCTCCTATAGCTTCCAGGTTGATGGAGGAAAGCAGAAAACAAATACAATAAACAAGCAAGTTATACAAATGACAAGATCACAGAGTCTAGAGCAATCGGCAGTGCATGAGAAGTATCAGAGGTGCCGAGAGTGCCTCCTAGGAGCCTTCTTGAGAACAGGATATCTGAGACAGCCTTTAAGAATGTGATGGAGGGCCAGTACCAAAAACCAAAAGACAAAAAAAAAAAGAATGTGATGGAATAAGCAGGCAGAATCTGACTGATATACAAGGGTGATGTGGTATAGTGGTTAAAAGCAAGGCCTGTCTGAGTTTGACCTCTAGTTCTGTTACTTACACGAGTCATGACTTATTTTCTTCAGCTACAAAATGGGAATGATGAGGATTTTGCTGAAATATGTTAGCTCACCAGGAATCCTCAAATTACTGTCTGTGAGTCAAATCTGGCCTACTGAGTGTTTTGTAAATGGAGTTTTATTAGAGCACAGTCAAGCTTAGTCATATGGGTTTTATCCATGGAAATCGCTAGCTGAGTACTTGTAACAGAGCCTGCCTGACACATAAGGCTGAAAAGACTTACTATAAAGCCCTTTACAGAAACTTTTCTCACCATTGGACTAGACTAAAAGAAAAGACCAATTTATCATTAGGATTTGCCTTTTGGATCAATATTTCTTCCCTGTCTTAAGATTGTGTTACTTTGGTAAACAAATCACATGACACGGCTGTGTTTCAAGATATGAGAAACTGTATTATTAGGCTGAAATAGATGTGATTATCTGAAAATGGTCTGTTCACCTGGATAATTGATAAATCCAAGCACTAGAAAGGAGCAATGTCAAATTCAGTGCTGGGCTAAAACTATCCAGAAAAGCATATGCCACATGTATCTTGTTCCCAAGGGTAAAAATAAAGAGGACACCACCACATATTGGAAGTCCCCAAGTAAAAAAATATCAGAATGAAACTCCAATTTATCTCTATATTTCCTGAGTCTTTTCAACCAGCCATGTTAGATATTCTTAGTTTTAAGCTTTACTCAAATCCTGGATAGGAAGGAGGTAGCATAGCCTGCATATATCCTAGGGCTGTAGAAAATGAAAGGATTTGTGTGAGTTAAATAAAATGTATCAGGGATAGTGCCAGAATTTGACAATTTTGCTTGCCTTTCTATAATTAAATTTAGTTCACTGAAATTAGACAAGACCAGAGATGAATTAGACCTTGACAATTATAGATGGTCCACCATCTGCTAGTTACCAATCTAAATGCTTTATTTATATTATCTTATTTAATTCTTCCAGCAACCCTAAGGATGACAACATCATTATCCTCATGTCAAAGGTGAAGAAATTGAGGCATAGAGCTTAAGGGACTTGCCAAGAGCACACACTATATAAACGATAGAGTTGAGACTTGAAGCCAAGCTTCAGGCTCTAGAATTTAAACTTAGAACCACTATAGTACATATATGTATATAGATATAGTCACTTCTCAAGGTAAACCAATACAAATTCTTTCCTTCCCAAGTAAGCATAAGGATGTCTATTAGTGAAATAACTCCTACAACAGTAGAGTAAGACATGAGGGTCAAATTTTACCTCTTCTTTTTTTTTTTTCACCAACCCTTTTTATCAGAAGACCATAGCCTGACAAGCCAGACTCATTTTAAAATCTAGATTAAGCCAGGTGCTGGTTGTTCATGCTTGTCATCCTAGCTACTCAGGAGGATTTGCAGGTCAAAGTCAGCTTGGGCAGAAAAGTCCAAGATACTCTTTTTGTTTTTTTGCTAGCCCTGGGGCTTGGACTCAGGGCCTGAGCACTGTCCCTGGCTTCTTTTTGCTCAAGGCTAGCACTCTACCTCTTGAGCCACAGCACCCCTTCTGGTTTTTCTATATATGTGGTGCTGAGGAATCGAACCCAGGGCTTTGCGCATGCTAGGCAAGCACTCTAACACTAGGCCACATTCCTAGCCTCAAGATACTCTTAATGCCAATAATAACTCAGAAGAAAACAGAACTGGTGCTATGGCTCACGTGGTAGAATGCTAGCCTTGAGAACAGACAGGCTCAGGGACAGCACCCAGGCCCTGAGTTCAAATCCAGATTGAGATGTTCCTCTTGTAAAAACAGATCATAGCAGACTCATTATTATTAGCCTCATCTACTATCTGAGTTATTCTCCACAACCTGTATCTGTAATGATCATAATACCTAAAATGCTACACGGTGGTCAAGAAATTGGGAGGGGAAGATAATCTACTTTACCTTGTCAGACTTCAAACCAGCCTGTGCCTGAATCCAGCAAAAGTCAGCCCAATTACACTGCTCTGTTTAATTGCAGTATGTGTCTTCCTGCTCTAATTGCTCATTTCACCACTAATTAACCTGAAAATGAAATGCTTCTCAATCTCTATTGGCACAGTTAGTTCTTTCCTGCCATACATCTCAGACAGTGATCAATCCATTTTTCATTCATTCATTCACACACACACACACACACACACACACACACACACACACACACACACACATATAGAGAGAGAGAGAAGAGACAGAGAGACAGAGAGATTGTAAAGATTATATACAGAGGGGTTACATAAGTTACATAAGTCAGATAAAGAGGACATGTTTTAATGTGTCACCCTTTCCCTTACTCTTTCCCAGTTTTTCCCTTCCATCCTCACCCACAAATTGTACAGTCCATTTCAACATACTGTCTAGTTGGAGTATCACTGCTGCATTTCTTCACTCTTTGTTCCTCCATTTCTGTGTCCCCCCCCTCCTCCCAAAGACAGATAAATTAACAAATGAGACAAAAGGCAAAGAAAACAAAAACAGCAACAAAGAAAAAAAAAAACCTCTGGTTTCCTTTTCTTGAAGTTCATTCCTATAAATAGTATTTTATATGATCATGTCAACATAGCTATTGAGTCTTTGTGATTTCCTAAGAATATCCTCCTTTGGTCTCACTGTGTGAGTATCTAGAGACCTGTATAATTTATCATGTGCTGGTGTACTTTTGTGTATTTTACCATCCAGTGTGTTTCTTCCCAAATCACGATATGGTATCAAAACCATCTTCAGGAAAAGAAGTATAAGTATATGTATTTCTATTGCTTACCCACGAGTTCCATTCGCCACATCCTTGCTTTCCTCAATGATCTAACTGAACTAAGCTTGAAGTAGGAACTTAAATCTTTTCTTTTCTTTTTTTAAAGGAAAACTATTTTTTTTTTGGTGAAAAATGCATCCTAAAATGACAGAGTATATCAAGTGTCAGAGAAATGGCCCAGCTGGCATAGCTGTGACTCCCATGATACATTTTGGTGCCAGAGAAATCTGCTACTGTGAATTATGAGACAAAA
Source organism: Perognathus longimembris pacificus (assembly GCF_023159225.1). NCBI lineage: Eukaryota > Metazoa > Chordata > Mammalia > Rodentia > Heteromyidae > Perognathus > Perognathus longimembris. The sequence goes on along the minus strand of NC_063188.1, from coordinate 108,289,375 downwards.
AAATGCAATCTTCTCATTGGACCACTAGAAAGCTCCTGTCCCTTTAGACTAGAGGAATAGAGACTGTGCAGGAGGAGGGAGAGGGGGGCAGAAGGAGAAGGAGAGGGAGTGGGGGAGAGGGAGAGAGAGGAAAGATGAGCTGCTGACAAAAAGAATGAAGAGAAATTGAAACTAGATTTCCTGCTCCTTATTCTAATAAGTAATTTTGAAGAAATACACCGGCGTTAAGGAAGGATTCCTCAGAGAAGAATCCCCTCCTCCACAGGGATCTACAAATGGTAATTGGTTTGCAACTGTGCAAAGTGTCCTTATTAGGAAGCGAGTGAACGGCTTCTGGTGCGCCCCCTCCTCCACCTGTTGAGCATGAGAAAGCATATAGAAGGTTTGCTTTGTTTAGGAAAAATGGCCAAATCTTAAATATTAAAAAAAAAAAACCACTGACTTCTTCCCCAAACTTTCAAAACAGAAAGGTTTAGTTCTCCTTCCTATTGAAGCATAACACATGCTCTTCATTTTATGCGCTTTGCAGAACAATCCTCTTGGAGAAGTTGTTCATTTCCTGAGCAGAGGGTGTGGAGGTCAGCGGGAATGCACCCACGTGACCATGCTTAAGAGGGTGCAGGTGGGGATGGGGCAGGGAACTAAGGGTGGAATCCATGAACAAGAGGGAAAATGTAAGATTAAAAACATATCCTGAGCACGACCCTGAGGTCTGTGTATTCCACGTGACACTGAACCAAACAGAATTAAGTTCAACTGGGAATCATTGTTTCCCCGTTGAGACATAATGTTATACTGTAATTCTCTCATGGGTCTCAAGTGAGTTCTAAGCAAACAAAATCACTGTGATTATAACTGACAAACTGAGAAATGATTTCTTGGAAGATTTTTACTGATTCCAATGAAATACTTCTGTGAGGTTAATCATGGAAGCCACTCATAGTTTCTGTTGCTGCTGGCATTTCTTTAGCATGAAGAAAGAATTTAAAAAGAACAAAATGAGTCACATAGTTTTCTTTCCTAGGAAGATGAACCTAAAACAACAACAACAACTATAGTGAAAGCTATCTGTTACTATGTTATTATTTCACATGAAACAGATAAATATGCAATTTACTTTTATTATTAGGAAAATGATCTTTTAGTTTAGGAACTGGTGACAGCAACATGTGATCTGATTGAATGCTTACTGTCAGGCATTGTTCTAAGCATTTTATAGATAGCAATTCATTTATCTGTCAAAAGACTTTTCAGAAGTTATACTATTGTGTTTTTATTACAGATGAGCAAACAGAAACTTAGAGAAGCAACTTTCCCAAGGACTCAGATTTGAGTAATGCAGCTGTGATTCTAATCCTTACAGACTTTACATGTAAACTGGAAGACCAAGCCACAGGCCATAGGGAGCATTAGAGAGGCCGGTAAGTAGTAAGTAGTACCCTTTAAGGAAGAGAGTCATAAAGCTACCAGCACAACTATGTTCATCGCAGCACAACTTACCATTGCTAAAATATGGAACCAACCCAGAATCCCCTCAGTAGATGAATGGATCAAGAAAATGTACATATACACAACAGAATTCTATGGCTCTATCAGAAAGAATGACATAGCCCCATTCATAAGGAAATGGAAAGACCATATTAAGTGAAGTGAGCCAGACTAAAAGAAACCCAGACTCTATGGCTTCCCTCATTGGTATTAATTAGTATATAGTCCTATCAGAAGATCACAATCGATTAATAGCTATGTACATATGAACACATAAGATGATGCTAAGCGAAATGAACCCCAAGTTATGGAAATAAGTGGCTTATCATCGTTGTTGTTGTTTTCAATGTACCTTGTGAAGTTATGCCTTGTTCTTTTGTCTTTCTTCCCCTCTGATGTCACTGCAATAGATTTTGGTACCTTGGGTATTGTATGTATGTTTATTGAAGCTAGGAAAGGGAAGGGAAACATGAAAATGGAGAGACAAAGGGTAAAAGGCAAACCAATTCAACAGCAATACTTATAAGACATGTTATAAACCAACTGTACAACTGAGGGGATAGGGGAGGGAAGTGGAGAGGGGGAAAAGAGGGAGAAAAATGAGGGAAGTAACAAGTTTGATAGGAAATGTACTCTGCCTTATGTATGAAACCCTCTGTACATCACTTTGACAATAAATAAATAAATTCTGAAAAGAGAAAAAGATCAATTACTTAAGGCTGAAGTAGTCAAATTATTTGATAGAGACATATACACTCAAGTCAATGAATGCATCATGAGAAAATGACTATTCTTTAAGTGAGTAATATTAATTTCAAGAGATAATGTCTTATGAAATTCCTAGTCTGTTTTAAGACAGTTAAACTAAGTGAGGCTTCCAAAGGAAATGCAGAAGTAATAGGAATGTTGCACATTTGGCATTCTTTGGAAAAATGCATTTAAGCCAAAAAACAAAGGGTGAAGATAAGGAAATTTCTTTAATATATAAATATCAGCCTTTTAAGCAGAACCAATAAGATGCCAAAAAGTCACCCAAAAAGTTCTAGAAATAAATACCAGGAAGTAATTAAAACCAGAAAAAATTCTGAGAACACAACAATCATTTTTAAAACCATTTAACCATTCTTAATTAAGGATGTCAAGAAATAATTTACAGACTTAGAATCAATGCCATTAAGAATTCATCATACCTTCTAGGCTCTTAATCAAAATTTATTCTGTTCATATCACTGATGGTATTTTACATTTTCAATGCAAATGTATAGAATTACTCCATCAAACTGTTTTGAGTTGAATACATTTTTTTTTTTGAATACATTTTTGATTCTAGCACTCTTTGGGTTAGAACTGACCCCCCTTTTTGTTGTGTCAGTCCTGGGGAATGAAGGTGAAGCCTGGGCTGATATTCTACTTTTTGATCCACTACTACAGGCATGAGCCACTAGAATCTGGCTGAAAATTATAGACTGTGCATGAAAAGTACAAATAGCAAAGAATATTTTGCTGCTTCTATATTCTGCTACTTTAACGAATGCAGTAGAAATTTGGTGTCTTGTCCAGGAGCTGAAGGCTTGTGTCTGTCACCCTAGCTACTCAGGGAGGTTGAGATCTGAGGATTGAGGTTTAAAGCCAGCCTGGGCAGACAAACCTGAGAAATGGAGACCAGTAAAAAGCCAGAGTGGAAGTTTGGCTTAAGTGATAGAGTGCCGGCCTTGAGCAAGAAAAGCCAAACAAGAGTGTAGTCCCTGTATTAACACACACACACACACACACACACACACACACACACACACACACACACACGACATCTTTTAGATGCATTATCAGAGTTTGCTTTGGAATTTTTCAGAATGTTCAGAGGCTAGATGACAAGCAGAAGGAAAAAAAGACTGCCTTGCTGCCACTTGCTTCTGTAACCATAGCTGTCTGTCCTCTCCTCATTCTAAGCACTCAGAACTTGGTTTAGTTTCTAACATTTTCCTATGACCTATCTTCAACAGGAATAACTGTTAGCTTCTTCATGTCTAAAATCTACCATGATAACAAAGTGTTAACTCAAAAGCCAGTGAAAACCATAAATATGAAAAGACCCAAACCACAGCCAAGAACATCTCACATTTCCTGAGTGCTTATTGCCTTCGCCTTCATGAATATTCACTTTCCTCTAGGGCAAGTATAGAATTAGGTCAGTTTCTCAGCTTAATAAGCTTTCCCGGAACCACACATACCTAGCAGTCTGCGTCCAAATGCAGCATGTTTAACCTCCACGCTACACCCAAGCATGCCAGTTACCTTCTCATCACTCAGTTGCTTGGAAGACATATGTACACAAAGTTTGCATAGCAAAGAGCCTCCAACAGAGATGTAAAGCCTGTCTTCAACTGAAAGGAATCTGGTCAATCCATGGAGGGCTGCGGTGTACTCAATATTTATGGAATCACAGTATAGATGTAGACTCAAACAGAGGTAAGCAAGAGGAACACACAATAGAAAGACAGACCATTGGATAATGACCTGTGAAAGGGAGGTGAAGGCTGGCCTTTCACTTAAGGAGAGGGGAACATGCATTTTAGAAACCCTCCTGAATGTGAGTTCCTTCACAAGTAAGTTCAGGATTAGGTGAATAATACCATGAAAATGGTGCTTCTGGAGAGATGGATGAAGCTGGATGGATGAGAGAAGATGAGAAGGGGATGAAGGGAAACAAACATCGAGGTCTACAATATGAGAGAAGAGGCCTCAGGAATGGCTTCAGTCCACAAGAAGCAACTTGAGGGGGCAATCAAATAACAGGACCTAGAAGAAAAATTTTCAGTCAATCTGGTATACTTGGAGAAACAGTTTTGGTATAGCATGTGAAATACGCATTTCATTTTATGTACCTAGGAGTGTGGCGCTATAAGAGGTCATTTTCTGTTGGTTCTCACAGAGGAATCTGAATGGGACACTGGTTCTAATATGTTCCAGGGAAGGACATTGCTTCTGCAGTTGCTTTTTCTACCCACCTAAGGAAAAAGTTCTGATATATGAGATTGGGTTGTGCAGGCTTCTCCCAACAAGGATTCTCAATGAGAGGTTACTCTTCAGGGTTAATATGTTATGTGAACTCTTTGCAGGACAAGTCATTTACTACAAAGTGGAGAGATTCATTGGTCACTAAATATGGGAGGGTTCTGAAACAAGATTATCTAAAAGATAAGGGATGCTGAAATAATGTTACTCCAAACCGAAGAACTCAATTGCAAATCTGATATTTACAAATCAGCAGGAAATAAAACAAGCCTAAAGGATAGATAAGTATCACATTTAGGAGATAGATAATTCTATATAAAAATTCTTAGGCAAAACAAAATAGGCCACAAGAAAAAAAAAGCCAAAGTAAATTTGTCTCTATTTTATTTTTCAGTGTTGCATTTTATATTTTGTTTTATTAATTGCCCCAGACACATTTCAAAGTCTCCTCGCTCTTGATTTCTTGCTTAAAGAGAAAGGAAAACAATTTCCTCAATATTACATGAGACTAACTGAATGTATTATATTAATGAATTCGTTTTGAGTACCAGAAAACCTGTAGTCATCAATCACTTCTAATCTGTTGCCTAAAATATGAGTGTGGACAGGAACTTTTAAGTTTAAGATAATTTATCTCTTTAAACTCTTCTGATAAGTAACTCAAGGTCATCATTAAATTGTATAAGATCATTCCCAGTGGAAAGGGGCAACTTTTGGATTTGTCTTAATCTTAGCTGATTTGAATTTAAGTATTCACAAGTGACTTGCAGTTTCTATATTGGACAGCACAGGTATAGATTGATTATAATGGACACTCTAGGGTGAGCCTCTTCGTTATGGCTGGCATTCAGAAGATGATGATGTTGGGGATGATGGGATTCAAGAGGGTATTATAATGTTCATGTCTGGTGGAGCATTTCACAATTTCAAATTGCAAAGTAACCATATCTTTTAGAACTATCATTATGACATCTATGCATATCAGAGCAGATAGGTCCGTAGAGATTGCTCAATAGCTCATTTTCTTTGATTTATGTACTGATAAAAAACTCAGACAAAGGTGGAATTAGTAACACAGATTTCAGCATTCACTATATGCTACTTACTAGGCACACCATCAGTGTTTCTTACAGTTTTTTTTTTTTGCCAGTCTTGGGGCTTGAACTCAGAGCCTGAGCACTCTCCCTGGCTTCCTTTTGCCCAAGGCTAGGACTCTACCGCTTGAGCCATAGCACCACTTCTGGCCTTTTCTGTTTATGTGGTGCTGAGGAATTGAACCCAGGGCTTCATGCATGCTAGGCAAGCACTCTATCACTAGGCCAAATTCCTGGTCACTCTTTCAGCTATTCTTAAAGGAAAGGATACACATACTGATGAAGAACTAGAGGCACTATAGTTTTATATTATATATTATACTAAATGTATATTACATATTTGACTAAATTATAGATTTATATTATACTGATATTAGTTGACATAAATATGAATACACCCATATACCTAATGAATTATGAGTAACAAATATACTTCTTATGACTAGCACATGTTATATGATAAATCAAATATGTAACATTTATACCTTTTTAGGACAAATATTTATAATAGTTGAGTAATAATACACAGTAGGTATGTAAAGAGCTATATGTGTAGGCATATCTTGCTTTAAGTAAAACAATTATATGAAAATACACCCTGAATCAAAGGAGAGGCAATGATTTTATAGTTCAGATACATCAATATTGGTTTCCTGTAATGATCTGGGAAACTAAACAAAGTTATTTCTTACATTTTATCCCTATGTCTCTCTTCCTTATGCCTGGAAAGGCACCAGTTTCAGTGGATTCTGCTTCATTTAACGACTGTCCTCTTCACCATTTCTTCTCTTTGGCAACGTGCTCGAGCAGCTCTGCTCCCTTGCCAGCTCTTTCTTTCCACACAGCAAGACTTACCTCCCCTTGCAAAAACTATCAATGACTGTCTTAGCTTCCCAGATGACACTCTCAATTCTGTGATGAGGACCTGCTGTCTAACAACACTGGGCCACAGCTAAGCTCTGGAACTTCATGAAGCCTCGCGCATCTCACATTCCTCAATTCTAGCCACAGAAGAGTCCTATAGCTCACTCAACTCCTATTCACTGTGCAATACTTATGCAGCATCACCGCCTCTGAGAAACCCTCTTTTCTCTGCATATAGGAAACTACTGCATGAAGCATCAAATAAATGAGTGTCGCACCATCAGTAACACAGTCATGAGCCTAAAGAGCTAGGAATGCATTAAAACATGGCCAAAGGAAATCTACTTCATGAATTTTAAAGAAGGCAAACTTGCTTCTTTGAAGGTCTCAAATGACCTAGACACTTGAAATATATCATCATTTGGAAATGTCTCCTTAAAGGAGGAGAGAAGAGAGTTGGGATATTTAGATGTCTGCTTTATTCCCAGAACATTCTAACATCATAATACTAACCTCCTATGTAACCATCACACTTAGTCTCCATCTTTTACATTTCAGCTGTTTGACTCATAGTAAACATTGGAAAATTATTGGATTCTCTCAAGTTGTGTCTTCTCTTGGTAGCTAAAATGTTAACACCCAAAGGAGAGAAACAGAACCTAGAAGATGAACTTGCATGTCATACTTTTGTGTATTTGTTGGTGCAATAAAAGTTTGGAGGTGAGTACCATTTCTGCATCTATACAGAAAACTATTTCTCCATACTACACAGAAACAAGATGAGCAGAGACTATTTATATTGAGGACATTTGTTTTAAAGTAGCTAAAACCCCTTCCAGTAAAAATGAAAAAAAAACACAACAATCTCAATTCCCAGCTTTTACTATTAAGTGTCAAACATGTAAAAGGGGAAATTGAAGAGAGAAACCAATTTGCAGAATAACACCAAATGCCAGGTATGGCATTAAAGCATCATGTGTGCTGGCACTGATCTGATTTTTCAGTTGCTATTTTTAAGTATAGTTTCTTCTTTATATCCTAATTGTAAAAAGATAATTTGAAAAGTGTTTGAAAAGCCAGGTGCCAGTGGCTCATGCTTGTAATCCTAGCTACTCAGAAGGTTGAGATCTGAGAATTGTGGTTTGAAGCCAACTAGGGCAGGAAAGTCTATGAGACTGTCTCATCTCCAATTAACCACCAAAAGCTCAGGAATGGTAGAACACTAGCCTTGAGCAAAACAAAATCTCAGGGGCAGTGTCTTAGGCCCAGAACCAGCACAAAAAAGTGTTTTAAAGGTCTAGCTAAATACTTAAGTGTTGCTATATTAAAGTATTGCCTTCTATAAAAAATAGCATGTATTGAAACGTATGTTCTTTTCGTGGATCATTTGGCAGTTTTATTCTTAATTTTCTTGTTAGCATTATAAGTAGAACAAGGGTTTTCATTATGATAATTCTGTAGATGTGCACAGTACAGTTTAATCAAGTTCATTCCCTCAGTTATATTCCCTTAACACTTCTCCCCTCCTTCATCCCTTTTTCAAACATTATTTGGTGAATTTCATTACACTATCTTAACATATATCAAATGGAATATAAAAAGAAAGGGTATTGGGGAGTGAGGAGGGTTGAAACCTGTGTTAATGAAAACAAAGTAGAGGGGTGAGGATGAAGCTCAGGGGTAGCATATCCAAAGCTCTGGGCTCAATGCCCGGCAAAACACACACACACACACACACACACACACACACACACACACACACACGTCCATGAATACAGTAAACTTTACTTAGCATGTTTTCAGGGTTCAGTGATATTGTAGCATGGGTCAATACTTCATTCTGTTTTATGGTGGAATAATATTCACTATATGGATATGCCACATCTAATTTAGTCAATTATCAGTTAATGGATATTTCAGTTCTTTCCACTCTTTGGCCACTGTGAATAAAGCTGCTACAACATTTACATATAAGTTGTGTGAACATATATCTTCCGTTCTCTTTAATATATATCTAGGAGTGGAATTGTTGGATCATATGGCGCTATATAGTTTCAAAACAAAACCTTAAAAAGTATGACTCCAAATAACAAGAGTTTAAAGTATATTTTAAAACAAAACTGATTTTCTACTCATTCCTCGAGATATAGGTATTATAAAAAATGGGCAACCTCATACAATATTTCACTTCATATATACTGGCCACCAGAGTTATTGAAAATCCTTCAATTTCTTTTTATTTTTCACAAGCTAATAATCATGAGTGCCTTGAAAAGTTTAAAGGGTTTTAGTGGATTTTTTTTAGAGTGAGCCACATATTGGATATACCAATAAAGGAGGCAATAATTGATGTTTATAGTATAATACTAAATATTGCAATAGTAAAACTCAATTGATATCCAGAAGGGCAATTTTCTGTGTTTAAGCACAACTCAGATCTAGCTCCTTTCAGGGAGATATTCTCACCTAGGTCAGGAGATAAACTAAAAATAAAATTCTGCAAAGAATGGATCGATGGTCTTATTACTCTGTGTTCTTTGACCTTACTGCTCTTTGGGTAAAGAAAAATCAGAGAAACTTAATATGTCTTAAAAGATAGTCATTCCATACAGTGAGAGTTCATGGGATTAAGAGCAAATAACAAGAAATTAAGCATCTGAGTTTATTTCTGACTGTGGTAATACTACCCTATACCTTCCAGTGTTAGAAATGAAGGGAACAAATGGTACAGGTAAGATAGAATAATGGCTCTCCAAAGATGTCAATGCCCCAATTCCTGGAACTTGGGAGTGTATTACTTTATACAGAAAAGGATTTGAAGATGGGGTTAGTTTAGCAACCTTGACATAGAGGCTGTGTGTGCTAGATTATCCAGGTGTGCTCAATATAAGCAGGTAAAATAGAAGGTCTTCCAGTAGAAGTCAAAGAGAGAGAGAGAGAGAGAGAGAGAGAGAGAGAGAGAGAGAGAGAGAGAGAGAGAGAGAGAGAAGAATGGTTAAAGGGAGGTTCTAGGGATGGGAATATGGCCTAGTGGCAAAGTGCTTGCCTCATATACATGAAGTGCTAGGTTTGATTCCTCAGCATCACATATATAGAAAAAGCCAGAAGTGGCACTGTGGCTCAAGTGGTAGAGTGCTAGCCTTGAGCAAAAAGAAGCCAGGGACAGTGCTCAGGCCCTGAGTTCAAGCCCTAAGACTGGCAAAAAAAAAAGAAAGGAGTTTCTAGAAGCCTTTGGTTTCCTGATATTTTCATTTGTGAATATTAAGTAAGAATCAAACACAAACATTTCCTAACAGATAACATGCTCTATTCAGTACTGTATAAGAAACTATGGTTTCTTTAGCTCTGAGTAATTTTATTATTTGAATATAAGTATTCAACTCACCACTGAAAATTTACTAATTCCATTGTCCACCAATTCTTCTTTCTATAAACGATAATGTCAGAAAGAACAGATAGACATAAACAAATGTCATTGTTTTCCACTTCCTATCCCATGAACTGTAAGTCCACTGTCCTTAGAAGATTTTCAGATATATGCTGCTCACTTCATTTTTCAAAATATACAAATGCAACCTTTTTTCACCCCTCAATCTTTTAATAATAACAAGGAAAATGATAAATGTTTTGACTAAAAAAGCTAACAACTTTGAATACTTGTTTTATGTCAGATTATGCTAAGCACTTCAGGTTTACAGTTTTGTTTAATCTGCACATCTGCTTGTGCTAAATATTAATAATATATGGATTTTAGAGCTGAGCAAACTGAGGAACAGAATGTAGATATTTTGTCTGAGGTTACATAGTCAGAATGGAAACAGAATTTGTTAGAATCAGGGCCCTCAACTCTTGAAGTTACCTGCAAGGAGACAATTTCCATTCCCTGGAGATACTTTTGGTTATCAATAGAAGGAGAACTATATTTAATATTGAATAGGTAGTTGCTAAGCATAATGGGAAACATTATACAATGCACAATTATGATATCATCATTAGTTCTAAGATTAGGAAACACTAGTATATTAATGCCTTTAAATGGCAGGGTGTTTTGAATGGGATGTTTTTGGGTAAGATATGTGATTCTCATTTTCAAGTTAGAAACTTCTATCTGCAACCTGGGCTGGTGGGTTAGCATCATTGCATCTGGTGCATGTTCTTCTTTTTTGCTGGCCCTGGGACTTAAACTCAGGACTTGGGTGGTATCCTTGAGCCTCATCGTGCTCAAGGCTAACACTCTACCACTTGAGCCACAGTAACATTTCCAGCTTTTCTGAGTAGCTTATTGGAGATAAGGGTCTTACAGAAACTTTTCTGCCCCAGTTGGCTTCGAATTGCAATCTTTAGATCATAGCCTCCTGAGTAGCTAGGATTACAGGTAGGAGCCACTGGTGCCTGGCTATGGTGCATATTCTTATAGCCTCAGTTTGTTTAAAAGTTTAAACTGGAAATTTTAATCTATGCACTGACCTTCTGGGACATTAAGTCAGTTTGTCTTTCTGATTTTCAATAGACATGTGACAATGATAGTGTCTTGCTAGAGAGTTTTCGGAAGAGATCATGAAGAAATCAGTGGTTTTCATTAGCCTTATCTTGTACTCCTGAAGATGAGACACAAGAGCAAGTCCTGTATCATAAATAATGGCAGTAGCAAAGGGATGCAGCCATAGTACCTTAAAAGTAAAGATGTGTCCCGGGAACATTTCTGCTGCAACTACTCAAAATGTAATAATGCATAACATTTGACCCACCAATTCCATTTTAATAATCTATTTTATATAAATATATATGTACAAAATATATTCACAAATATATTTAATTTAATGCCATCTTTGATAGCAAAATAACCTCCAACACTAAAACCAATAGAAATGTGTAGACATATTCATCAAAAGATGTGCCAGAGCTCAAGACTGTTATCCTAGCTACTTGGGAGATAGAGATCAGGAAGGATTGCAGTTTTAGGCCAGACTAGCCAAAATGAAGTTTGTGAGATTCCATCTCAACCAATCTGTGAGTGTGGAAGAACATGGCTATTATCCCAGCTGTACGGAAGTACAGTGGATGGGTGCATTAGCATGTGCCTGTCATTACATAGGAGGACTGTAGCTCAAGCTAGCCTAGGTATAAAGTAACAAATACCCAATGCAAAAAGGGGCTGGAGGTGTGATTCATGTGGTAGAATGTCTGCCTACCAGGCTTGAATCCCTGAGTCCAATCCTTACTACTGCCAAAAAAAGATATTCCAGAATTTTCATACTGGCATTATTCATAACAGCCCTACCATAAACAACCTAAAATGTCCATCAAAGTAGAGTGGATAAATTGTGGTTTATTCACACATGGAAAACGACATGGCAGTGAGAATGAAAAAAACATTCCAACCACCTACAACAATCCTGATGAATCCCACAGATATCACATTGAACAAAATAATTCCCACAAAAGAAAGAACGTTAAAGCCAAGCACAAAAACGGTTCAAACCAAGTTTGGCATGAAAAGACAGAATAGGAATTACCTCTAGGGAGAAGTGAATGGAAAAGGTCTCAGGGGGCCCTCCAGGGTACAAAGCACTAAGATGCAAACATGTGACATGTGAACTTTTTGAACATATATGTGTGTATACAATATTTTAATTATATTATAGTATAATATCATATTATGTTATATATGATATTATACCTGTATTCTGTATTATATTAATTATATAATACTAATTAATAGAATAAGTATACATTCATTTTATACTTAAAAAATCAACAGTGTGCATGTCATTCAATGGGTAATTAACTAAACTACAGGTTATCTAGTCAATGGGCATTGTGCACAAACACAAAGAATAATGAAGTAGCTTTTCCTTTATAAACTTGTAAAGATGTCCACTGTAGGTAAATTTAAACAATGACGTTTCAGAAGTATATAAATCACGTGTCTATTAAATTTCTCAGAAACACTTGACATTATATTCTGAAATAGTTAATAGTGGCTGTTATTTACTGGTGGGACTTTTATGGGTGCAGATACCATGCCAAATCATTTCTATATTATTGGGACTTATTTAAAAAGCATGTATTATGTGTATACTAAGCCAAAAAGAACTTACCGAAAATTAACATAAAGTGCCTTTCAGTTTGAGATTGCTATTATTTCCTCATTTGGGAAGATTTGGATTTTTGATGGATGAAGGAAATAGTAACAGAATAAACACAGTGTTTTGCCTTTGGGGTTTCTAACCAAACCCAGTGATAGAGGTCATGTTGGTGGGTTGTTGGCAATCTTAACAATTGATTCAAATTAGCACTCGTTTGCAGGCTGTTCCACATTCAAATCTAGTTGTGGTATGGCCACCCACCACAAACAGGATTTTTGGCCACACAAGGAAAGTGTCTACAAAATAGCAAAACAACTAGATTTGTTTGATTAAATGAATAAAACCATATACTTGGAGGAAAAAAATCACAACAGCTACACTCAAAGTAACCCATTCAGATGGGTGGTTCACGAAATGCACTAAATTCATTGAATCAACATGCTAGCAAGCCTCATGTGGATTCTGCGAGAAATCCTGTTTGAAATTAAAGACTTGTGACCATGGAAAACACATTTTGTTCACCACTGGCAAATGTTTTCTGTGTGATTACTGTGAATCTGCTATTGGGCAAAAATTTTGTGGCTATAGTATTATTTTCTGAATCATAAATGATATTATGTTGAGTGTTCTTAATTCTATCTACAACACTGAATAAAAAAATCACCTGGAAAGAAGGATCCATTGATTTGAGCAAAGTTCATGAAATTGTAACTTTTCACCTAAAGGCCAATAGAAAAATACAACAGTTAACTCAAGGTAGAATAGACTACCTTCTGTGGATCTCAACACTGGCTGCACATAATAAATTGAATAAAAATTTCTGGAGATAGCATTTGGCTATTAGTGTATTTTGAATCTCCCAGGATGAAAAAACTTAAAGCAGATGGGGCCATAGCACAGACCAATTACATTAGAAAGTAGGTAGAACAATGCTTTTATAAAGCACCACAAATGGTTTTCAATGCACTCTTCACTGAGAACCACTCTTCCTAAATTTATATATATTTTTTTTTCTCAAATTTTTATTTTCAAACTGACGTACAGAGAGGTTACAGTATCATACGTTGGGCATTGGATACATTTCTTGTACTGTTTGTTGCCTTGTCCCTCATGCCCCCCTCCCTCCCCCCTTTCCCTCCCCCCCGCCCAGATGTTCAGTTCACTTACACCAAACAGTTTTGCAAGTATTGCTTTTGTAGTTATTTCTCTTTTTTTACCCTGTGTCTCTCGAATTTGGTATTCCCTTTGAATTTCCTACTTCCAATACTAAATTTATATTTTAAAAGAAGTTAGTGATAGCCTTCTAAGAAACATTCTTAAAAAGAGACCAAATACTATCTATCTGTTTTTCTCTCTTTAATTTTGCTAGAAAATAATCATAAGGTACTATTCTATCACGTTATAATTTTGTTTTTGTTTTTGCCTCCCTAGTGGACTGACTTTATAAGTGGCCCCAGGCTAAGTAGGCTTCTCAGATAGGACACGTATCTGGGATATGGCAGGACATTTTTTTTCTTATTTATTGTCAAAATGATGTACAGAGAGGTTACAGTTTCATACCTTAGGCCTTGGGTACATTTCTTGTACTGTTTGTTACCTCCTCCCTCATTCCCCCTCCCCCTCCCCTCTTCCCTCTCCCCCCCATGAGTTGTTCAGTTGATTTACACCAAATGATTTTGCAAGTATTGCTTTTGGGGTCATTTGTCTTTTTATCCTTTGTCTCTCGATTTTGATATTCCCTTTCACTTCCCTAGTTTAATACCAGTATATAGAGTATCCAGTGTACTCAGATGAGATACAGTGATAGTGCGGGTACAACCACCATAGAAGCTACGGTTTCACATGGCATGTTGAAAGTGATTACAACAGTGATATAACAGTTGTTTCCATAATATGGAGTTCATTTCACTTAGCATCTTCTATGCGTTCATAGGGGCATAGCTATTAGGCTCTTGTGATCCTCTGCTGTGACTAGCCTAAACCTGTGCTAATTATTCCCTATGAGGGAGACCATACAGTCCATGTTTCTTTGGGTCTGGCTCACTTCACTTAGTATAATTTTTTTCCAAGTCCTTCCATTTCCTTACAAATGGGGCAATGTCATTCTTTCTGATAGAGGCATAAAATTCCATTGTGTATATGTACCACATTTCCCTGATCCATTCGTCTACTGAGGGGCATCTGGGTTGGTTCCATATTTTAGCTATGACACATTGTGCTGCGATGAACATTGTTGTGCTGGTGGCTTTAGTGTGTTCTTGTTTGTGGTCTTTTGGGTAGATGCCCAAAAGTGGGGCTGCTGGGTCATAGGGGAGCTCTATGTTTAGCTTTCTGAGGAATCTCCATACTGCTTTCTAGAGTGGCTGAACCAGTTTACATTCCTACCAACAAATTTTTTTGCCAGTCCTGAGGCTTGAACTCAGGCCTCGGTGCTGTCTCTGAGCTTCTTTTGCTCAAGGCTCTACCAGTTGAGACACAACTCCACTTTTGACTTTTTGGTTGTTAATCAGAGATAAGAGTCTCACCGACTCTTCTGCCTGGGCTGGTGAACCACGATCCTCAGATCTCAGCCTCCTGAGTAGCTACAAGTACTGGTGTGAGCCAGTGATTTTATGTTTCATGTAAATTATTTATGGATGATCCCCAAGTAAAAATGGGATTATATACAGATATTCTTGCCATAAGATAAAAGTATCCTAAGTCAAAATATGTAATATTCCTAGCCTACGAAAGACTGTAGATTACCCTAGTTCAAACATGCTCAGAACAATTACATTAGTCTATAGTTGGGCGAAATCATCTAACACAAAATCTATCATGTAACTCTTTGAGTACTGTATTGAAAGTGAAAAGGTGATTGCTTGTGTAGGCCCACATTTGCACCATCACAAAGATTAAAAAATAGAATTGAGTCATCATGATACATATCCTGATATCTATGAGCTTTAGTTACATCATTCCATTTGAAAGGCACAACAATTCTGTGCAGAGCATATTGTTTCCCTCATTTTATACATGGGGAAGTTTATAGAAGTAATCTCTTGGTCTCACAAAGAACAGAATCAAGAGTTCACAGCCTATGTATTGATGTAGTGCCTGCACACTTAAAAACAGTGTGTTAAAGAATACCAGAAGAGCACATATTATGAGATAAATCCTCTTGTAGGCACTAGAGATCGGAAAAGAATCAGTGTACAGTGCTGTCTGTTCTACACAGAGCTTGTAGTCTAACTAAATGGTCAACATTAGCTGGCCAGTTTCAAAGGATTCAAACCTACAGGTAGGGTTTCTGAATTGGGAGGCGACAAGTCCTTCCAAGAATTTTCCTCTATGACACCAAATTTTAGTGAGAAACAAAGAAAAATGCTCCACGGGGGAAGAGACCCACGTCCCTGTCGTCACAACAGAGAAATATGCTAGGCCAGGGGGACTTAAAGATTGCAAGTGGAGATAAAGTTGCTAGTCAGATAGTGTTAAAATAAGGAGGCTGTCCTGAATATGCACCTGGGCCTCTGACAATTACAGCAGTACCTAAAATGTGCAGCAGAAGGCACAGATTCTGTCAAAGGGATATGGCATGAGAAAGACTCAAACAGACATTGCTGGCCTTGAAGATGGAGGAAACATATCATGAGCCAAACATTATGGGATAACACCAAAACTGGGTTTTCCTATCGTCACCAGACATTAGGATTTTAGCCGAGTATAACACATTTCAGACATCTGATCTATGGAAAGATAATACAATAATAAATTTGTGTTATTTTGAAGCACTAAGTTTTTAATCATTCATTAGATCAGCAATAGGAAACCAATACAAATTTGTGTTCCTAGCTTTAGAAGAGGGGGAAAGAATATGGGTAAAAAGAAGGTAGGCTGAGTGCCAGTGGCTTGTGCCGGTAAGCTTAGCTACTAGGGAGAACAGGAGAATCCCAGTTGGTGGCTAGCTAGGCAAAAAGTTCACAAGATGGTATGCCAATCAATGTCTAGGCTTGGTGGCATGCACCTGCCATTCTAACCATGCAAACGGCTAACGTTGAAAGGGTTGTAGTTCCAAGTATAGCAGCTAGAGTACAATAGTTCATGAGAGTCAATCTCAAAAGGAAAAGCTTGACATGGGGTCCCATGTTTGTCATAACAGCTACAGTAGGAAGTGTAAACAGAAGGATTATGGTCCAGGCCAGCCTGGACAAAAAGTGAGACACTATCTTAAAAATAACCAGAGCAAAAAGGGTTTCAAGCAGGGCGAAAGTAGAAGTGGGAGAGTGCTGCCTCACAAGTTTTAACCTCAGTACCCCAAAACAACAACAACAACAAAATCCCTGGTGGTTTTGGTTCAAAGCTATCATCTTGGTCTTTTATTCATAAGTACTAAAAGAGAAACTGCCTTTTAGCAAGATTCTCAGGCTAGTCACATGGTTTCAGACAAGTCCCAGCTACTGGTGGTACCCAGTGGTTCCCAAGCTTTAAACATTCATCAGAATCCCAGGGAAGCGTGTTACAACGCAGTTCTCTGGACCCCACCCCCAGAGCTGTGTATTCCGTAGGTGTGGGTGTGGGTGGAGCATGGTAATGTGCATTTCTAAGAGGTTCCCAGGTGATGCTACTGTTGCTGGCCCCACCCTCTGGGAACCAGTGATTTGGACAATCCTAAGCAACTTACGAAGCAACATAGTATTACAGTAAAATTCACAACGGCACCATTTTTATAGCTGACATTTCATGAGCAGGCAACTGACCTGTCCACAGTCTGTACTTCCTACTCTCTAAGTGAAAAGGGCACCACGGAGTGGCAGGATTGGGGTAGCACTTGTTGGCAAAAGTCCCCACACTTTCAGAACATGACAGGATTTAGCGCATTGATATATTTTCCTAAAACTCAAAAGATTTTATTCACATGTATTTGAATTTTTCTCTCACAGTATTCTGTACGGAATAATAGAAAACTGTCCAGACTGACATGCTCCACATCTTGGGAGAGAAACTGCGGTAACTTGAATTTACTTGAGCAAGGCTTCACAACCTCAGCACTACCAACATTTAAGGTGGAATTTTTTTTCTACTTTGGAGGATGCCCTATACATTGCTGACCATCTAATCACATATCTGACCCCTCTACCTACTAGCAATCAGTAGCATCTTTTCACCCCACTCACCCCCAACGCAGTCAGACATTACGAAACATCTCATGAAGGCATCATCATCCTCCGGAGCCTACTGGCTCATTTAATTGGCGTGGATGTTTTTAAGCTGATGGCTATTGGGGATATGAGTGAGAATTGAGGGTAAAGAATTTTTCTAGTATGTGTGAGGCCCTAGGTTTCCACCCCCAGCACCATAATAAAAAAGTACGAAAATGTGACAATGACAACTACTTAGTAATAAAGAGATTTGGGAAGCAGTCATTGAGTCCCCCAGCATATCCGAATGGAACATTTCCTCAGGGACACGAGAATCTCAGGCTGATACTTTCTTAAAGGAGCTGAATAGGAAGCAGGTCTATGAGTCTTTCCAGATGGGCCACTGTGCAGTAGACTTTTCCCAAAAATGTTGCTGTCATGTGAGACCCAACTTTCTTCAGATGCCCTGTCTACACTACATTGTAAATGGAAGGGTAGAAGAATAGGTAAAGGGGGAAAATCTTATAAATACACACACTGAAAATCTTGAAAACATCTGGGAAACAGTGGCTCACACCTGTAACCCTAGCTATCTAGGAGGCTGAGATTTGAGGATCATGATTTGAAGCCACCTTGGGCAAGAAAGTCCATGAGACTCTCCTCTAGTTAGCCACTAAAAAGCCAGACATGGAGCTGTGACTCAGGTGGTAAAGCATAAGCCATGAGTGAAAATGCAAAGGGAGAGCATCCAGGCTCTGAGTTCAAGCCCAAGTACTGGTACAAAAAAAGAATCTTGAAAATATCACTGACTGTGCTTTTTAAAATAAAATCAAGTCAGCTTGAATTCAGCAATATCCCTGAAGTAAACAAAAGCTAAAAGCAACGTAATATAAATGCTTCAATCCATTAAAAATAAGAAGAAAGCTAACATTTCAAATTTACAGAGAACTCCTATGTAATAACCTACTCATAAACACAGTCTGAGTTTCATGAAAGATTTTAGCCTGATATACAAAAGGTACCAATTCCTAGAGGGTCAAGGTTATGCAGACTCAAGCAGTTTGAGAAAACATTTCCTTGAAGTTGAGAGTAAGAAACATACCTACTTCGATAATTTTATGATTCCCACTCTGAATATGGTAGATCCTTATACTTCCTGAGCAGAAAGAGGTAATGCTTATGCTCTGACATTCTGAAATGTCCCTGCTTCAAAGGCTCACATATTTCCTCTAGCCCTTTCACTCTTGAGACTAAGTTAGATTACCAGGATACGATCAAAGTGTGATTTCCCACTTGTTTTCATTAGGCATGGTACAAATCAAATCTCATGCTTCCTTTTGTTGCTCAACAAGTATGTATAGACCATAGAACAATTTTAAAGCTGACTTAAGCAAACCTCCTGAAAACTCATATATCTTTATGGTTATTGCCTAGAAGAGTCCAAATCCACATTAAGATACTTTTTGAATTACTGATGTTTCATAATGACTATAATTATTGAGGGTTTATAATGAATGTAAAGACCATTGGCATATGCCACTTGATTTTATTTTTAAATGACACTGTATTTTTAATAAGCTTGAGAATGGGTAATTTTCCCCACAGGATATACTTTGGTAAATAACTTCATTTAAATCACTATCGTGGCCAGGTATAATGGCTTATGCCTGTAATCCTAACATTGAAAGAAATGGAGATTACTAGAATCATAGTTGAAGGCTGGCCAGGGGAAAAAAAAATGTTGGTGATAATCCATGGCAACGAACAAGCTGGGCTTGTGTGTTTGTCTTCCTAGCTACATGGGAGGCACACATGAAGTGATCATAGTGTGTGGTTGGCATGGGCACAAAGCACGAGATCCTTTCCGAAAAAATAACTCAAAAGCGTAAAGATCTGATTGTGTGATTCAGGTTATAGAGTGTGTGCCTAGTAAGGCATTGAGAGTTCAAACTCCAGTATTTCTCCCATAAAGAAAGAAAAGGAAGAAAGAAAAGAAGGAAGGAAGGAAGGAAACAAAGAAGGGAGGAAAGAAGGAAGAAATGATTGTGTTTCTTTCTTCTTGTTCATTTCTTCACTGTTTTCTAAAAGGAATCATACCATTTCAGAACTCAAGATCTAACGTCTCCTTAAAGGGTCCCTAAAACTGTAGTGTCCCTGTAAGAGCATGCTGGGTCTAAGCTCCAATTCCATTTCACACACCCATACACCCCTAGATCAGTTCTTATATAGCTAGAGACATGTGATTCTCTATGGGGGTCACTGGGCCTACCGTACATGTGCTGTATCTGGTGACACATTTGTTTTGCCATATTTTTGAGGTGTGTGTTTCTTCTGGCATTTACAGGGGAGAGACCTGGAACGTTTCTCAAAATCCCACAGCAAGGAATTATCTAGCCCCAAATGCCAAGACTGCTAGCTATTCTGAGAGGTCTGTTTTCTAACCACATGGCATATTTATGTCATATGAAATATTTTGAAGAGGCAAGTAGATAGAGACAGAGAGTTGATTGGAGGTTGTCTGGGGCTAGGGCCAGGGGAAATAGGGAGTGACTGCTAATGGCTGTAGGATTTCTTTTCAGGTGATAAAAATGTTCCAGAGTTAGAGTATGATGATACTTGTAAACTTTGTAAAGTTAATAAACATATTTAAAGCCATTCAACTCCACATTCCAAACAGCAAAAGTTTATGATATATAAATTAAAAATAAAAATATTAAAGTAATTTGCATAGATCTTTTCATTAAATAGCATTTATTTTTCAATAACTAATATTACAGAGCATTTTAGTACTTCTAGGTTTCCCTAGAAAATCATCTGTGGTTCCCCAAAAGAAACTCCATGTCCTTTAGACACTCACTTATTCAACTCTTCTATAGCCCCTAGGAATAATAAATGTACCTTCTCTATGGACTTGCTCTTCTGAGTACTTTCTAGCAACAGAAAAGTACATGTTCATCTATGTTTGGTTCCTTTTACTTAGTGTAATCTTCAAGGGTCTTCTGCATCACAGCGTGTATATTATTGCTTCATTCCTTTTTGTGGTAGAATATATTAATATACAGTAGAGATACAAATATATTTAGCCATGTTTCTTAGGTCTTGGGCATTACAGTTACTTCAAAAGTATTTTATCTTACTGAATTAAGAATTCTGGAGCCATATAGGATGCTCTTGCAAGCAGAATTCACAGGGAAAGATGGTGCTAAGAGCAAAATGATGATTAAGGTGATGTATCAAGCAACATAAAAATCATGGCAATCTTCAGGTGCCAGTGGCGCATGCCTGTACTTCTAGTGAAGCCAGCCTTATTTCCAAATAACCACCAAAGAACAAGAAGTAGTGGTGTGGCTTAAGTGGTAGAGTAACAGCTTTCAGCAAAAATGCTAAGGGACAGCACCCAGGCTCTGAGTTCAAGCACAGAAATAATGATCATCTTGTAATTCTAAGCTTTCTTTCTCATTCTACCAGAGGGGGAAAAACTATCAGACAAACTTATATGTACCTTCCAGAATTTTCAAAAAGGTTATTGTCTCTGTTTAGTTTCTTCCAAGTAAAAATTTCCTATGTCATAAAACCTATTAGTAGAACTAATTTCTGGTCTTATCCCTGATTTTTTCAATTCACAGACTTATATTCGTTTTGGATTTAGTTAATACTTCAAGTAGACATACTATTTTCATTTTTAAAATGGAGATTTGGTATTAGAACTAGGGAAGTGAAAGGGAATATCAAAATTGAGAGAGAAAGGATAAAAAGACAAACAACTCCAAAAGCAATACTTGCAAAACCATTTGGTGTAAACCAACTGAACAACTCATGGGGGGAGAGGGAAAAGGGGAGGGGGAAGGGGGAAATGAGGGAGGAGGTAACAAACAGTACAAGAAATGTACCCATGGCCGAACGTATGAAACTGTAACCTCTCTGTACATCACTTTGACAATAAATAAGAAAAAAATAAAGAAAAAAGAGAAAAAAATTAAACAGAACACAAGGTATTTAAAACAAAAGAGAAAATATCGAAAAATAAAATTCTTTAAAATTAAAAAATAGAGATTCTTAACTGCTACTGCTGTATTTTCTATATTTTAAGGAAGTGTTGGAGAGACTACCAGTTGGAAAGACACTTGGGCCTATGTCTATGTGAGAAGAGCCCTTAAGAGAAACAATAGCTGCAATAATAACACAGCCAGAAATGGTCTGTGACACAGATCATTTAAAAATAGTATTCTGATATTTTACATTCATGCTCTTGTAGGCAGTTCTGGAAGAGATGGCGATGAAATGTATGCAACTTAAGTGTGAAACAATATATGATTTGTATTTCCAGGAAGAATAGAAGAAAACTCCATAAATCTGGTGAGCAATTTCCTCCTTTAGCAACTACTAAAATTGTCACCCTTAATATTAGAAATAATATTTGAGTCAAAACACATGCTGATCCAAGTGTGATAGTATATACCTACAATCCCAACTACTAGAGAGGCACAAATGGGAAGTCTGGAGTTGTAGTTCAGTGAGGCCTTGTCTAAATCAATAAGGTGGGCATAGTGGTATATACCTTTCCTCCTCACTAAGTGGGAGGTATAAATAGAAAGATCATAGTTCGGGAACTTATTTGAAAAATAAAGTAAAAAAAATGGATGGAGGCATGGCTGAGAAGAGAACCTGCCTAGCAATCACAGGGCCCTTAGTTAAAACCCCAATACAAAAAAATTAAACAATAAGCACAACAAAAATATAGATACTAAATAACATAATCGTGTGTCTCTACTAAGAATTTCTTATTTTCCAGGTAGTCTGGTAAATGCACAAGAGTCAACTACATTGGCTAAGATCAGGCATTTGGGGCCATAGGCCTAAGCACTATTCTGACTTAGCCTGTCCTCTGCCAAAAATCACATTTCCTCTACCTTAGAATATTGCCCTAAAAAAAAGCTACAGGTCTGTGTATGTGTGTTGAATCCTAGTAGGAAAGTACAACTTACTTTGGTGTATTTTGTCCAATAAACAGAAATAAAAGTGCTTAACACAGTAATATAAAAACAAACATTACTGTGTTACCTCTGTTAACACAGATGTAACATTTCATTCCCGACAGTTACCAGTTAATTATAACCCAAACAACACACAGTGCATCTGCATATAATTTCTCTTATTGAAAGTTGCACTACCAGATATTTAACAGATGCCTACAGACCTTTCAAATTACAAGCTGCACAAATTCTTCCCGTGAATGCTTATATTATTAAGATAT
Source organism: Perognathus longimembris pacificus (assembly GCF_023159225.1). NCBI lineage: Eukaryota > Metazoa > Chordata > Mammalia > Rodentia > Heteromyidae > Perognathus > Perognathus longimembris. The sequence continues at coordinate 108,266,454 of NC_063188.1, read as the reverse complement.
TATCTACTTATGATCTAAAAAGGCCTTCTCACTTTTAAAAATATTTCTGGGGTATGGTTTGTATTTTATATTCAATTTACCCACTCTCCTCCCAAGAAGGAACATTAACTAAACCCAGGGTCTATGACACTATCACTTAATCAATACTTTCATAGCAGAACTGAGAGCTATTATGTCCTAAGTTTCTTGTACTTTTCCCATACCTCTATTGGATTCATGGATTATTAAAAAGTTATAAAATCTTGGCTACCCAGGATATTTCAGAAATGAGTCCTTTAGATAACTATCGTTAATGTTTTAGTTCCTATCTGCCTAAATGGAGAAAGAGAGCAAAAGGATTTTAGACAAAGGAAATTTTTTTTCCTATCCTTTTTAGCTATTAGCTACCAACACACCCCAAATATGCTAGATTTGTTAGTGAGGATAATTTTCTATATTTTCACAGTGGCGTGGCTAACTTGTCTACATTTTCGGCAATTAATTATCTGACATAGAATTAATAAGAGAGCCCCCCTTCCCCCCAGGTTACCAAAGAGCTTCCAAGGAAATGTAAGACATGAAGTCTGACTTCTAAGGGTTGTTATGTGGCCAAGATCCAAATGTTTATCAGAACCTATTAGAGATGAAGTGCCAAAATTCCAGAAAAAACAGCTAGAGAATGACATTGTCCTTTGAATAAGTATCTATAGAAGAAACATGAAAACTAATGTTGGCTCCACTTACTCAAGAATATTTACTCCTGAAATTGTTCCAGCATATTGGACAATTCTCAGCATGCTTTAATGGAAGTCTCAAGAGTTGAGCTCCTACAACTGATAAGACTTTAGAAATCTTAGTATCTGATGTCTTATTCTGCTACTCCAAAAGCTGCTGATATCCAGGAAGCAAGCCAGGGAACATAGCCAAAACCAAAAAAAAAAAAAATATCCTGCCAGAAGTTAAAATCCAATGCTACAAAACTGAATTTCTTGCGCTTTTCTCACGGGTGAGCCCCTGGGAACAGGCCACAGTGACTTAGAGCATTCCTTTACTTTAAGTTGATACATCTCTCTAACAAGCTTGGGCTTATGATTTTTCAGCACACCATAAATTAGAAACAGCAAATTAGAAGGGGAGAAGTTGCTAGCCTAAGCATCCTGGGAACAGCCAAATGTGATGGACTGCAAATCGATACAAAGAATTACAGCTACAAAAAATTGCCTAAGGAACTCAATTATAATTCAAAAAGGTGTTTATTTACTTATCATCTTGGAGAAAAGCTTTCAGAAGCAGTAAGATATACATACTATCTGTCCCTTGTTGTAACATGAATTCATAGGTATCTAACACTTGAATACTTCAAACAGATGCATAAATAATTTTTTTGAATGTTTATTTTTTTATTTTTTTTAAATTTTTATTATAAAACTGATGTACAGAGAGGTTACAGTTTCATACAGATGCATAAATAATTAAAGACACATTTTGGGGCCATTACATTTGTCCCAGAGATTTAACCATATAAAATACTTCATGCTTAAAATTTTGTTTGTAAGTTGTCATTTAAAAAGGAGAGAAAACAATAGTTAACTTCAAAAATGTAGACAATTACACAGACAATGCTAGAAATGTTATAGCCTCTGTATAAAAACATAAGTACTTGATCTAGTAAATTCAGTTTTCTTTTATAAAGTGAATTAATGTATCAAACAATTGGCCACAGGAAAAAATCAACTGAAATGTTAATTTTGGCCCTCAAAATTTAATCACTATTATATATTCAAATGGGATTTTTTAAGCTTCTACATATGAGAGAGAATATGGGACATTTGTTTCTCTGAATGTGGATAATTTTACTTAATATAATGTCCTTGAGTTCCATCCATTTTGCTATAAATGACCGAATTTCATTCGTCTTTATCCATTACATACATTTATCACCTTTTTGTCCACTCATCGCTTGGTGGAAACTTGAAATGTCTCTATGTCTTAGATACAGAAGATGATCATCTTAGATCTCATTTCTTAGCATTTTTGAAACATTTACTATTTGCCAAGTGATAAAAATGGGGCAGGCAAAAAGTTAATTTACAAGTTCCTCCAAGATGTCTCTTGTTTAGTTTTCGCACTGATCCCCTTAGGTAGGTTCCATTATTACCTCCATCTATAGATGAGGAAACTGAGACTAACTCCTAAGTAATTATCATATTCCCTCAACTCTTGTTGAAGTAAGGGTCAGGACCCAAGCAAATAAGTTTCATCTCTTCTCAATCACAACATATTACACACTTTTATGAATATAATCTCTTTGAGTTTTATTCAATGTGGAATGCATGGAAAAATCATATATGTATGTACAAACTTTATAAATGCTACTTAAATATAAATGGATTCCAGCTATAACACCAAATGTGTCTGAGTATATATTTAATATTCACTTTAGTGTTTTTAATATTCATAGCAACTTATTTACTGATACTTCCCATTGTTAGTTACAGATTTGCTTCTTTACTGACCACATTCTGATTAAAGGATAAATGCACATGTTTTTCTTAAACTGGAGAGGTAAAACCTGTCTGAATTTAAGAGCTAAAATAGAGGTCTCTTAAATGAAGAATTAATTTAGTTAATATTGCTTCAGCAAAAGAAAAGCTGCTGAAATACAGGAACAGTGCAACTGAAGGGGCAGTTAATAGGCTCTGACAAAGAAAGGGAGAAGAATTTGGGTTTGTCAATATGAGAAAGTGGGATTGGTGTGGGCTAAGAGGCCTAGGTACTCTGTGGAAAAGGGGAGCTATGGAAACATCACCTGTGACATATTTGTCTGTAAGGATCCAAATACACTTTCAATTGTGCTGTATGACATGTTCTATGTCCCTTTCCTTGTCTTTCAAATCAGTTTTGTTATCGTAATAACCTTAAAGCCCTGCCTGGTTGCCTAGAAGGCAGATGGGTTTCATTCAGGATGTTGCTAAGGAAAAAGGCCTCTGTCCTCTCTTTTCGTGGACATCAGAGTGGTAATACAGAAAGAACTATAAGAAAGATAAAATACCTTCAATAGAAGCAGAGAAATAGCACTGAGGATCATAAACTTATTATCCCATGGAAGCATACTGGGGAAAATTTTTGCTTTTTTACCAGAACAGAAGGTTGCATCTATGCATTCTGATCTCAAAAGACTGGAGAACCCTAGTGGCCATTTTGGGTACTAGAGAAACTCAATCTTTTTTGGGGGAAAACAATGTTGTTTGCTCAAACTGTGAAATAGACAATGGCATACTGCTTCTTAAAAATAAATATGAATACATCAGCACGTTTAGTTAAGTGATTTGCTGACTTCAAAACAGTCTGATGGGGTTTTTTGCCACCGAAACCTGTTATTGCCTATAATGAAAGACTATATGCAATAATCACAACATACAGCCTTAAGGTTGATCACAGCATCTAAAAAATCATGATACAGGGATTTTTAGTTGTACTCAACACATTTTTTTCCTCCAGTAACCTGATTGGTTGTTCCAGATGCCATGAATGATATAAATTGGGCTTGCAGTTGGATGCAAACCATCGGATCAAGCATCCCTGAGTATCAGAGAGATTCACTCAGAATACATTCAAAGGTATGTGGATTTGATTCATGGTATCCTTTATGTTGTGCTTGTTTCTTTCTCTGCATTGCATGTTTAAATCTTAGTGACAAGTGTATTTCACATTTCTAATACTTTAGGCCATGAGCATAGTTACTTTTTCAGTTGGCTCATAATTCAATTATGCCCGGATTAGATAAAATGCAGTAAAGCATTGGTGAAAGTTTAGTTGCAGAATCTCAAAGCTCTTTGGACAACAAATTTCACAGAAAAAATATTTATTTTACTTGCTTATGAATTGAGATAAAAACAATGCTTTTACAGGCTGTGGTCCATTTCTTTGAAAAAAATTTAATTCCATCAAATAGAATGAAGAACAAAATGCTTTTTCTCTTATTTACTTTCTACATAAAATTCAAAATCAGTCAATTTTCGTATTTGAAGATGTCCTTTCTACTTCATGTCCCAAAGGCCTTATTTCAATAATTACAATGCATTGCCAAACTAAAAGAAGATACCATTGATTGAAGATGGAATCTTTTAGGTAGAAAACATTCAAAATTCACTAAAGATTCACAGGACATCCGCACTGTCCTCTCCCTTTGGCTCATCTACATCTTTTGCTGAGTATCTGGAGTTCAAAAGTGTATGAAGCTGTACAAATGGGAATATCTAGAACTAAACCTTAGTCTTTCCTTGATGACTTTGATAAATGACATATCTTCTCTCAAATCAGTAGTCTTTGTTTTTAGCATTAATAATTTTCAGGTGGGTTGTATAAGTAGATGTATGTATCCTCCTGCAATAAGAGTATAAAATACTATGGATTTTGATGATCTTCTCAATTTTTAGAGTCAACTCTATTATTTTAATCATGAATTATACCATGAGTTTGTATGACTCCACAGCCTGAATAGGCCCAGGAAAATAGTATGCAGGATCATGTAATGATATATCATTCATGTCCCTGTAACTTGTTTAGTTTTCAACCTAATTTAAAAAGATCTTTATCACTATTGTGACTCCAGAAACTATAATATGGGCTAAGAACTGTAAATCACTTGTGAATGAAATTATCTCAGAAGGAATGAACCCAATTTCTTTACTAGTAACATACTAATGTAGATGATATATATCTTATGGAGCATTAACTATGTCCATGTTTAAGAGGTGATAAGAAAACCCAGTGTTGATTTACATTTCAGAACCATCCAGAAATGGGGACCTGGATTTTGTTTGCCTGCCTCTTGGGAGCAGCTTTTGCTATGCCCGTGAGTAGAACAACTCTTGTTTTATGTTTAATTTCACAAGCTTGGAAGTAAAATGCCACATACATGGCAAAATTCAGAGTTCAAAACAGTAAAGCTCATATATGCTCAGACCTTTGTGTCAAACCCAAGAGCCTAAAAAACAAAACAAAACAGTATAGACTCTCAAATGTCTCCACCATGTACTGAATTAGAATTCTAATTCAGTACAGTTAGGGTGGGGCCCAGGACTCTGCATTTTAACAAGTACAGAGGTACCAAAGAGATTCTGCTAAAGCAATTAGATTATAAATATTCTTCCCACCTCTTCTGAAGGGATCTATGAAAGGTTTTCAGAAAAAGTGTCTAGTTAGCCTTAGGCAAATCCTATAAATCCTATAAAAATTTCTCAAGCCCAATTTCTCACAAGTTTCCAAATCTCTTCTTGTCCTCTAAATACCACTGCTAGTTCCCTTCAGTAGGTAAAATTTCTACATTAGAACTTCCTGAATCATTCTCTTGGTTCTTAGTGTGCCCAACAATTTGGTGTATCTTCTAAGATTTTAGTACAGTTACTTAGAATCTTTCCTGAAACCAAATGTTTACCAATGTATTTCACATTCAAATATACCAAAGACCAGGAAGCCTGACCAACTCTCTCGACACAGGTACATGGAACAGAGAGCTAAGGTCACATGCTGCCAATGCTTTTCAGTCAGTGGCATAAAGAGCAGTTGATACAACCAGAAGCCAGTAAGCTTGCATACCTGCCTCCTCTCTTCCTCTGTCATCCATAAGACCAAGATTCTGTGCTCTGCCTTCCTGAAACCTTGCATTGTGGTAATTCCTAGTCCCAGGAGGGACCTCTGCATTACAAATTCAGCTATTTTTTCCAGTCCCCAATCTAACCACCTTCTCTCAGAGGGCATGGATCTAGATAGGACAGGAAATGCATTACACTCAGGTAAGAATGAGTAAATCCTCATAAAAGACAAGCACTTCTCAAGGATAGAATAGAGCCTACTCTTAATTATTTCTATGTCTCAAGGAGATTTTTCTGCATGATGCTCTGTCTTCTCTGTCTCCTGCATCTTAGAGTCACCCAGAATTCCACAAAGCACTCACTGGTCAATTGTGGAAAGCACCCACACTCCTGGTTTAGATATTTAGGTTGCTTCTTATTGTGAACTTTTACATTTTCCTTCCACAGACTGTTGACAAGCATAAGAAAATGGGTGGGCCTGAACTTTGATTGTTGAGGGGAGGGATTTAGGATGTTTCCATTTTACTGTACCCTTCTTGTTCTCATATTTGCCAGTAATTCCCATTTAATTCTTCCTTTTGTTAGTGTTGATGTGTAGTTTATTTACTTTGCATGCTAATGAATTCCCCTTTGATATGGAAGTATATAACCAGCTGATCTACAAGGGACTTTTTGTAAAACAATTCTTTTCTTGTTGGTATTTTTAGTTGGGTAATAGAAACATCCCTCTCTCCAAACATGGGTGAAGTTTCACTAACAAGTAAACGGGCTGAGAGACAGAGTAGAACTCTTTGACAACATGGGTAAATGGGCTTGTGTGTAGATCACTGGAGAATAAATATATGCTGGTTTCTGCTGCTAGGTCTCCCACTAAGAAACTGTAACTCCTGGGCAAATCATTTAGCTGTTGGGGCCTCTTTGTTCTCCCCCAAAGCATTCAGATAAGAAGTAGAACTCAAATATATTCTGTACTATATAGATTTTTAAAAGTAGTTTTAGTTTCCCTTAATGTGAACAATTGCATATTGACTTAATCTCTTCCTTTCTCTTCCTCTCTCTCTCTCTCTCTCTCTCTCTCTCTCTCTCTCCATCTTCTTTTTTCCCTCCCTTTCTCGTATTTTCCTTTCCTCTTTTCTGTAAAAGCTACCACCTCATCCTGGGCACCCTGGTTATATCAACTTCAGCTATGAGGTAACTTTTCTATTTACTAATTTTGACCATTGTTTGAGTTAAAAATGCCCTGAGCACTTTACAGAGTAGTTGTGTTGATTACTCATTCAAAATGTTTCACAAATGGTCACATTTTCTCAGTAGCTTCTTTGTTTAAGCCCTGACATGGCCTCAAGCCTGAATTGTCCTAGAACCCTCCTACCTGGCCACTCTGACTCAGTCTCTACTACTAAATATGACTACAAATTTATCCACCATGAACTACCACTCAGGGGAGGCTCTATGGTAGGGGTAGAAAGTGAACTTGGCTTGAACAGCCTTGTTATAATCCTAGCTAGTTAAGATGCTAAGATTCCTTCCAGCTGGGCAATTCTTGATTCAAAGATGCTTATACTCTATGTGTGTCTCTCTTTATCTGCTGAAAAGTTAGTGACAAATGGTCTATGAGAGACCTTAGAGCGGTGTCAAGCATGAGTTCTGGAAATCAGGTTTGAGGTACTCCTCAACCCCAGACTAACTACAGGACCTTGGGAAAATTGTTTTCTCTCTCTGGAGACTGGATTTTCCTCATATGGAGAAAGGAAAGAATTAGAATCACATTCAAAAACAAAGTGGTATTTGGAGAGTAATATAGTTAAGGGACACAAAAAGTGCTGTGTCATGTTTAACTTGAGCAAGGTTACTCACTTTTGGTTTGTATTGATCAAATGCTGTACTATACCTGAGGTTAAACAAGTATATACTATTCAGAGAGCAATGAAACTTATTTTTCTCACAGGTTCAGGTAACAATCTGTGAGTCTGTTTGTGCAGACAAGCTGAAGAAAAATGCTAGTTAAGAAACTGAGGCAGGCTTCTTTTTTTTTGGACCTACTCTATCAATCAAATATGTGCCTTAAGGATGAGGAACAGTGTTCCTGACTCATTTTCTTCATGATGACATCAGATTAAAAAACGAATTACATTACTATTACATCACATGAGTGTGTCATAGTCTTGCTTGTTTGTTTTGCTCTTGCAATGGAGAGCAGGCAATGTGGAATTGAAGTTTCTTACTATTTTTTGTAACTTGAATCAAATTAATGAACTTCTTTAAGTCTTTATGACCTTGTCTATAAATGTGACGATGATGGTACTTGCCTCGGAGCTGGTGGAAAAAACATGTGTGTGATGGATGTAACATGGCACCTGACACATAAGAAGCACCAAACGACTGTTTACCTTCTTCTTTCTTTTGTAGAAGTCACATTCTCAGGCTATCAATACTGACAGGACTGCATTAGTGAGTCTATATTTCATACTGCATTAGTGAGTTTAGTATTTAGTTTATATGAAGCTAAATTAAATCAAACGCATCCTAATGTCTCTTTCTCTTAAGGTGCTTACCCCTTTGAAGTGGTATCAAAGCATGATAAGGCAGCCGGTATGTAGATGTTTTCTTCTTTCTCCCCATAAGATCTTCGGTATGCATTTTATTTCCCTTATTAAATAGTGAAATATCTACTCCACTGACAGACACTATTGGGAATTTTAGTTTGGTAAAAGGTCATATCTGTGTACACAATTAAAAATTCCTGCAAAGGAACAAAATGACTAAAATATTCATAGGGTCTTAAATGACAAACACTGCTACTTCTCCAGTTGGGAATCAACTGAGCCAATGGTAAACCTGACTCTCTGTTTCTCACCAGTATCCTTCCTATGGTTACGAACCCATGGGTGGATGGCTGCACCACCAAATCATCCCCGTGCTGTCTCAACAGCATCCCCCGAGTCACACCCTTCAGCCTCATCACCACCTCCCCGTGGTGCCAGCTCAACAGCCCGTGGCCCCCCAGCAGCCAATGATGCCAGTTCCTGGCCACCACTCCATGACTCCAACCCAACACCACCAGCCAAACCTCCCTCCATCCGCCCAGCAGCCCTTCCAGCAGCCCTACCAGCCCCAGCCCGTTCAGCCCCAGGCTCACCAGCCCATCCAGTCCCAGCAGCCTCTGCACCCCATGCAGCCCCTGCCACCACAGCCACCTCTGCCTCCGATGTTCCCCATGCAGCCCCTGCCCCCCATTCTTCCTGATCTGCCTCTGGAAGCTTGGCCAGCCACAGACAAGACCAAGCGGGAAGAAGTGGTGAGTATACCTCCAAGCCACTAAAAGACAAACCCAGGGAAATGGTCCTGCACCATGGTCCCCACAGTTGTAACTTCTCAAACAGCTCGTGTGGCTACTACATCAATAGTAACCACAGGCCTATGATGCTATTAGTCCAAGCATGTGTTGTGACTTTATATTACAAATGCATTTACTTTCATAGCTTAGTAATTAAGACCACAGATTTTAGGGTGAGTTTAAATACTATAACTATTGAATCTCAACCACAATATGTCTTACTGTAATATATTAATTTTAAGAGGAACAACAAGTGGGGAGAACAGGTTTTTTTTTTAATTTCAAAGGGTTAATTACCTTGAATTGACTATCAGATTTCTCTCTAAGCATTGTAACTCTGCAGAAAACGTTCTGTAGCAAAATGCTGCCACAATTTAACATTAAATCTATTTATATGTGTCCACATATAACCTAAATTTATAAATGCCATTATTATTATAAATGCTACTGAGAAGCAAAGTAGAAATGATCTGGATGGGAAGCCAGTGTACCTGGGTTCTGGTGCTGGCTTTGCCCTGAAAGAGGAGGCAGTACTTTATAAGTGAATTCAAATTTACAGATGTTTTTCCCACTATAAAATGGGGAAAATAACTAAGTCAGATTATAATATATGTCCTCATAATTATGAGCACATGTAGATAGAAGATAAATTTTTTGAAAATGGACTGTGATTGAATCATCTGGTGTCTACCATCGATGATTCTAGTGTAAAGTAGATTTTTCTGTTTATATAGAATATACACTTACTTATATATATATATATTAATAATTAGTATCATAGACTTGACAATATGCTAATTCCTTTCTTACTAAAGCTGTTGATCAAAAGATGACATTGGGCTAGTAGCTTAGCTTTTTAAAATTTAGTGTCCTCCTGTTCAAAATTAGAGTATAAATGATAAACTATTAGGGTTGATTTTATTTAAAAAATTAAATAAGATCATGAAGTCAGAGCCTAGCAGGCATGAAATGAAAAGTTGCAATTCTTTTTGTATTATCAGATAACAGGCTGGATGTGTCCTATATATAGGGATGTAATATTTGAGAACAATCAGACCATAAACCTCAGAAAGTATAGATTTCAACTTAGTTGTACATTGTTTTTGACAAAAACGAAGCCAAAAGTGTTTTGTGAATGGTACTCATTAGAAAATGTTTATAAATTATTTTAATTATTCCTTTTGTTATTTTTTTCAGGATTAAAAAATCAGAAAAAGAGAGCTGAAGTGTACTTCAGTTGCTTTTAGGAATAACACAAGAACACAATGATTTGTGCCTACAATTGCTTTACTTAGCCATTTCTGTAACTAAAAATAAGTATCTTTAGCAGACAATAAAATGTTTTAAAAATCATTCATGTCTTTGTGTTGAATTCAACTCAAAATTTCATGTCACTCTAGAGAATACTTTGTATGTGAATATTCATGAAAAAGGTAGGAACTGATTACTATTAATCATAAATTGTCCATTTGACAGACAAATAAGGAGTAGGTTTTTATATTACCTCAAAACATTTTTTAAAAAAGAAAGTTCATTCATGAGTAATAACAGAAGATGAAGTGAAATACAATGAGTCTCAGTCTGAACTAAATAAGGTTAGTTTAGAAGAAAAAAAATCTTTATACTAGGAAAGATAAACACACAAAATGTTTATATTGTAAAGCAAATCAAGACTTGAAATTCTGGCTCTACACTTCATACCAGATTAGTGATCAAAATCTAACCTTCTGACCTTATTCTACATAAAAGATTTTTAAAGAAAATGATGTGATATATATGTATATAATGTACTGAATGTAAAGTTATTGTAGTATTTATTCTTCCTAAGAAAAATGTAATAATGGAGCTTTAAATACAGAATCATGATAGTTTTATATACAAGTCATTTCTCACTTCATAATCTTTAAGATGATAAATTCTACTGCATAGTCTTCAAAACATTAGCAGATGCATAAAATGGACTCAAATCAACTTTTCATTCCCACTCATATTTATATTTGAATCCTTTTTTCCCTCCTACACCCACACAAAATTGTAAACAGCCTTTGCAAGGTTTATATTACAGAGCACCCACAGTAACTTTAATTCCAATACCTTTGTGATTAAGGCCTCTTAATCATTTTCTGGAATGAATAAACATAACTTTACTGGGAGAGTGTCAATATTCCAGAAAATAACTTGAATTTCAAGAATTTAGATTCCATAAGAAAAGGTAAGAAAACTTCTAAACAATTGGCATATGCCAAATTTAGTCAGCTGAGGAAGTATTTATCAAGGACTCTCAAGGACAAGGTACTATGACATGTGCTGGCAAAAACATCCTTAAAGATGTTCGAACTCTGAAATTTTTAAGCAATCTAGAATCCATCAAAGGGGTGAAATAAGCTCATCAACAATGATAAAAGAAGGCCAGATGGTATTAATACCATGACAAAAGTACAATCAAAATGCTTTGGTAACCATAATTGCCCAGCTGGCCACCAGCTTCTTCATCACTCCTTACTTGCAGAGCTGGAACAAACCCCAGCATATGTAGTCTTCTACTAGCTTGGGAGAGATGATCTCCCTCCACTGCTTCAGGGAGTGAATGTGCATTCCTCCATGCCAAACATGGTGGCAGTGATTATTTGAGGGACAGGTTGTGATAGACACTGAATACTGGTTGAGCCAAGTATCCTAGGAAAGGAAGAACTAGAGAAAATTTGACCTTCTAATTACAAAAATATAGATACATGCTAGAAAATAGTGCTAAACTATATTTTCTTATTGCCTTACATTAGTTATATGAGGAGGTTCCATTGTTCCATTGCTATTTGTTTTGATTGATTGGTTTTTTTGAGGATGTGATGTCTGGAGCTATGTCTGCTGCCTTGTGATCAAGACGGGGATGTGGAAAAATGAAAAGTCCCCAGGTTCTTGATGGCATCATTCCTAAAAGCAACTGAAGTGCCCACTTCAGTTCCCCCTGGATCAAACAACCTGAGAACCAATTACAGCTATATCTTTTGCTCTTTCTACAAAGGGCAAGAGCTGTGGAACCGAATAATGATCACTCTTATGACATAAGTCAAATGAATAACTTCTTTACTCTTTACAATCTTATCTAGAAAATGAGGGAGATGATAGTTGTTTCAGGGCAGCTGAGAAAACATGGAAAGTGTGTGTGGTAGATGCAACAGAGAACCTGACACATAACAGCACTGGACACAGGTTTAGCTGCTTTCCTTTATAGAACTCACAGTCTCAGACTGTTACTACTGACAGAACTGTTTTAATGAGTCTATATTTCATACTGCATTTAGTGAGTTTGTATGTTGTATGAAATTAAATTAAATCAAATGCATTCTAATGTCTCTTTCTCTTAAGGTGGTTACCCCTATGAAGTGGTACCAGAACACAATAAGGCAGCCGGTATGTAGATATTCTGTTTTGAATTACCTTTATATATGAGGCACGATTTCAACTCCTTTACTAAGTCAAATATCATGTCTACCCTACATGTAGATAGTTAAATCTTCTATTGCTGAAGTTAAAATGGAGGTTAACTACATTCAAAGAATAGGGAAGTTACTGGAAAAGTATATGCCTATATGGTAAACCTTTGAAAATTTGGAACTGTATTAATGTTTCATACTAAATGAATTCTCTTCAATTTTAATAAGTGCCTAAACTATTGATAGCCTCTTTCTCATGTATTTCACTTTTGTATGATCCTCTGGCTATAATTTATGCTTTAAAATATGGGATATGAATCATGCAGAAGAGATTAGCTTTGATAAATAACAAAAATACTCATATTTAACCTATCCATTTATCTCAATAGCACTGAGGATGGAAAGAGCAAAACTATCAAAATGTGATTTTTATGTATCCAAGATAGTAACAGTTACTGCATTTTATAAATTAAAATATAGATATGCAGAATGATAATGCAATGGAGTATTTGAAATCAGAGATGAATATTAACTGAATTATAATGCACTGAATATCTAAGCAGTCCAGTATGGTAGTCTTATCTGGCTATTTAACTTTAAACAGATTAAATAAAAATAAAATTTAAAATTCAGTTTCTTGGTCACAATTAGGCCATTTAAAATGTGAAACATCTACCACATTAGATAGCATACAAATGAGCAATTTAATCATCTCCACTGACAGTGTTCTATACTGTTCTTTCAGAAAGAAAAGTACTATTTCCATTAATTCAAAGAATTTAAACAAAATATAGCTTTGCTGTCTAAAATTGAATATCTCAACTATCCATAAGTGATTTCCTAGACATTCCAGCAATCACAGTCTTGTATGGGAGTGTCCTGAGATTTACAGAAGTCATTCTGTTTCTTGGGTCAAACCACGCACATCAAAATAATTTCTCCTTTGGTTGGTTCTCTTTTTAAAAACAGATGAATCCTTAATTCCAGTAAATTAATTTCCTTGCTTGTATGGGAATTATTTTAGCATCAAAGGAATTTTTTTCTTTTCAGGCCTATAATCAACCATATCCATACTGGAGGTAGAAGGCTGAGCCTGCCCTTCACCCGGTGCTTCACATGCCAAGAAGCCAAAGTTTATGCTGAATAAAAGATAACAGAAGCAATTTTGTCTATCCTGAGAGTGATTTATTGCTTGTAGACACCAGAAGATACTTCTAATTTTCTATTTTATAATTCAAAATAACAATGTAATATTTGGGTTATGTGCATACACATAAAAACAGACAGACAGGCAGGCAGACACAGTTTACCTATAGTGAAAAAGATTGGTGTACAGACATATGTCACTTGAGCAACTTGAAATTTTTAGTAAAATCTTCCAGCCCAATCATTTAGAGAATACATACATAGAGTATTTATTTTTGTCACCAAGGCACATAACAAAATTTCCCCTAAAAATTCTATCAAGAAAAGAAAGATCATTTCATTTTCAAAGACAACCAACTCAACTCCACCTTTTCTTACTACATAGAAATTTTAAATATACACTTTTCCCTAAAGTTTTCCCCTTGGTAGTGAACTATACCAGAAAACACCAAGTCTGAGGTAAAATATATGATAAAATCGCAGACAGTGTTCTAATTATAGTAGTAACCCAAGACTCTACTACATATGGATTACTATAGGAACCACATGGAAAACAGGATTTCAACCAATTTCCTGTATTGGAATAGAGGTGGCATCTAGTAATGTTCCAGATTGCTTTAATAAGATATGAATCAGGTTTTAGCTGTGAAATTCCTGTTAGTAGGAATCTTTACTTATTTTTTGTGATTTGGGTTCTAATACTTTTCCCCCCGTTTGATCTGGAGCCTTATCAGTAGGGGCCATTGGCTGACATTTAGTTACTCAGAAATCCTTCTAGCTTCATGTGTAATGTCTGACTCTTCTAGAAAATAAATAATAACTAAAAAATAACATTCATTGGGAGTGATGAGAAGATTTTTTAAAAAATGTGATCCAGCATGGAGGACTAAAGACAGGGTAGTGTCAGAGCTCTACTCAATCAGAAATACTAAGCTCTAACCTGGAAATCCAACTCGAGAGTAGACACCAGGAAAAGGCAAGCAGTCAGTGCCTAGTGCCAATAAAGAAACATCAAACTATAACTCAGAAAGAGGAGAAAAAAATCAACAAAAAAAGTTGCAAGGAGAATACAAGAGTAGTTTTTTGGGTCCCCAAACATTTACACCAATAAATCACATCTATGTCCTTTGACATATCTATGACATATCTATGTCTATGAAAAAATATAAATTAATAAGGCCCCTTTATAAATACCATTGTCCTATGATCAACACCACCACAACAATAGCAACAGTAAAATCTCCACCACAGGGCCCAGTATTTATTATCTTCTCATTAATTAAAAAATTTCCAACAATATTAAATAGGCCCCCAAATTTCAAATGAACCAAATCTTGTTTTCTTCTCCCAATCATTTCCCATACTTTATATATAATTGTGGGATAGGAAGGGAAGCCTTCAGGGACCAGTTAAATGTCCACATTGCAATATTGGCTTCTAATGTTATGGGTATGGTCAGAGGATGGAGCGGGCTTTATAACTAGACTGTCTGGGCCATAATCATAACCATAGTTTGCCTGCTGTGGAAACTTAAAGAAATCTCTTAGCCCCTCTACACCCCAGTTTCCTCATTTATAAAAGTGTACTCGTATCGTTCTCTGAGTTTTTTCATGTTAATGATCCTCAAATTTAATTATTTTGTGGGAAAAGGATAGACAAATGAAGAGGAGAAGTGGAGAATGCAGTTGTTAAATGGCAACTCCTTTGTACAACTATTTAAATATAATTAAAAATATTTTAAAATCATTTTTAACATTCTTCTAACTTTATAGATTCCCACAGGGACCATAGTTGAAAGGAGTGATATAGAACTTTGGAGGTATCATGGAAGTTCTCTACACCAAAAGTTCCAATGTTGGACATCTCTATTAGTTATCAATGTGTAATCTCTCTGACTTATACTACCTAAACATATCTCTTACTGCTTGTGATCATGCATGACCCCTGTCTTTTCCTTCCCAACATCCTCTGATGCTGCTTTTCACAACATCTCAAACAGCCTTTACCCTCAATTCCCCACCCCGAGGGCAACAAGAATGTGAATCTAACAAGTACGCATACTGGGCTGCAGAAGACTAAGAGATTGCCTCTCTCTGAAAGTCTTTCTTTCTAAGGGCTGAGTCCTTGTCTACAGTGACTCCTAACTCAGACCCATACCTCTTTAATTGGCTAGTTCGACATAAGGATTTTCTTGCCTACAATGGGATTTGGGCTCTCTGGAGACTTTTAGCAATACCTGGAGTCCAAATGGCAGTATAGTGGTATTCCTGATATCTCCTTTTTAGTAGCCAGAGTTGGTGATAATCATCTGATCATTCAAAGACAACTTTTCAACAGAAATTATGAACTGGCCTTGAGCATCAGTACTGATGAGGTTGAGAAACTTTACCTTAGAGAACTCTGAGTCACACTGTGTCACTGTGTACCAAAAACTCAATGATCAGAAGAATAACATTCTGCACAGATCTAGAAATCTACTTGCATATTATTGACATCACTGAGAAAAGAAAATTGAGAATTCAAATATTACAACTGGTAAACATGAGATAGGACTGCATACAATAGGCTTTTACTTTTCTGCATCTACTGCATGTAATAACAGCAACAATTTGAGGAGGAGCTGGAATGGTAAAAAGGAATATGCAAGATTAAGAGAGGTCTGTTTCATGGAGAATTCTAAATCAAAATCATCCTGCAAGAATTACAATGGGGGGCTGGGAATATGGCCTAGTGGCAAGCGTGCTTGCCTCCTATACATGAAGCCCTGGGTTCAATTCCCCAGCACCACATATACAGAAAACGGCCAGAAGTGGCGCTGTGGCTCAAGTGGCAGAGTGCTAGCCTTGAGCAAAAAGAAGCCAGGGACAGTGATCAGGCCTTGAGTCCAAGCCCCTGGACTGGCAAAAAAAAAAAAGAAAAAAAGAAAAAAAAAGAATTACAATGGTTCTTTATTTCCTCAGAAGTTACTTAAAAGTGATCAAAGTATGTTATAGTCACATATAGAAATGTTATAATGAAATCCCTTACTTTGTACAATGAATATACACAAGAAAAATTGAATTATTTGGGGAGGGAAGGTAACATAAAGGTGGCTGCCTGAGTAAAGAAAACCAAGGAAGAAAAACCAATCAATTAGCCACAAGTATACCTACTGGATTAAGTTTAACTGTCATTGTCTGGAATTCTGTCACATGAATTTGACAGAGTGAGAAACAAATAGTTGTCTCTTCAGAATTTATATATATACATATATATATAGAGAGAGAGAGAGAAATTTTGATGATTTTCAGAACTAGCACTCTTCAAAATATTATTTGATAAACGTAATAAAGTTTTTGTTATAAAATTATTAGTTAACACCCTGCGGCCATGAAGAATCTAAAGCAGTATGTTTTAAGTAGAGGAGACCTTCTGTGTGTGTGGGCATGGGCCTTGGGCAGCCTAGGATATCTGACAGATTTAAAGCACATAATACCTCATCTGTCCAAATAGTGTACCAGATTCGAGATACCACCTTGTCCCCATGGACCACACATTAGGAG
Source organism: Perognathus longimembris pacificus (assembly GCF_023159225.1). Lineage (NCBI taxonomy): Eukaryota > Metazoa > Chordata > Mammalia > Rodentia > Heteromyidae > Perognathus > Perognathus longimembris. The sequence continues at coordinate 108,249,419 of NC_063188.1, read as the reverse complement.
AACAGCCATGATTGAGCATCAGCTCAATGAAACGTCTAGGGATCTTCTTTCATCAGTTCACATGGCCTGAGGTCGTCAGAATGAGAGGTTTCTTGGAATATGTTAATGTATTTTTATTTCAAGCAACTACTTGTTTCCACTATAGTCTCATCACTAGTTAACAAGATCCCTGAAGTGGATTTAGAAAAATGCCTGGAAATTGGTCAGTGTACTTAATATTTGCTCCATGAATTGTCATTGGTATTAAAATCCAGGAAATTATAAAATATGACACATGTAACTTGCAATATTTTTACTGGGCTCATAATTCAGGTACTGTTTTTATCACATGATATATTAGCTCACTTAATTGACAAATTATACAGAAAACACTGTCTCTGTCCTCAAGTTACCAGGTGTTTTTTAAACATTAAACTCCAACAAGAATTAAAGCCATTTAAAAAAGAAATACACAGGCACACACTGTGTTGCCTTTTTGATGAGCTTTATTTGAAAGGTAAATTAACTTGTCATCTGCCTGTAGAATCTGAGTTAACACAAACTATGTATATATATATATATATATATATATATATATATATATATATATTTCTAACAGCAAGAATTGAACTTGATCAGAATTATAAAACTGATCTGTCATTTTTTTTCCTGTTCATTTGACCTACCAAGGATGCACTAAAGAGTAGATCAAACTGAAAACTGTAAATCTGGTAACTGCTCTGCAGTTGCACAGGGAGAGAAGCCCCTTGTGTAAATCATCACAGAGGGGTGAGGTTTACCAATAGCCTCTGTAAACCTTGGCAAGAATGATCACACTAGGGCACTGTTGCCATGACAACCACGGGAGGCCCAAGGATTCCAGTTGTGGGGGTGCTCTTGAGCATGGACAGTTCTCACATCTTCCTTGCTTTTGAAGGCCTCACTGAAAACACACAGAAGCTGAGTGTTCAAGGGAATTAACTATAAGGTACATTCTCTCATTGCTGAGTTCTGAGAAAGCTTTAACATGAAATAATTAATCTTTTCTAAAACTGATGGCCTTGTCTCTCCAAGTTCTTCCTTCCCAAATAAAACCCTCAGGAAGCACAGGAAAGATACACGAGAAGACCTTTCAATTGATACTATTAATTCAGTAGGAATGACATACAACCAGGACTAATTGGTTTGCATATTCTTTCTACTTGACATTTAATGCCCAGGTAAAAATATATGAAAGGGTTCAAGTATCTCAGTATCTTCTTGCATTGCAGCCACAAATGTTAGCTATGCAGGCAGTAGTCTAAATTGGCTCCTTCTACAAGGTCCTGACTAGAGAAGGAAATGTTTACAAATTTCCACAGCTGCATGCAATAACAAATTCAGGCTCTGCAGGTTTACAAAACCCCATTTTCTGTCTGTGATGAGGAACTTGGCCTCAACCTGATTTCCACAAATGATTTCTCTGAATGTGAAAAGAGGTACAACAGAGCAACTTCAAAATCTATTTATATTTCAAGACAGTCATCAGTTTTCAAACTACTTATAAAAGCATTGCTAAAATACACAGCTCCTATCAGTAAGATTTTACAAGGACAGTTGGAAAACAAAGATACTCACTGCCTTTGTGATTCCCACTGTCACTTTCAAGTAGGAAACAAATCATTGCCAATGAATAGTAATAGGTATTCAGGGACCTGCAATTCCTACAAGTTGATTTATTTGATGGCTGTTATTAAGGTGAGCAATCAACACCATCATATAAAGTCATATTATAAATAATCATGAACCAAGAGCAGCAAATTTTCTTCAGGCACAGCTTGCCTTTTAACTAAATAATAATTTATATATTTATATAGCCATATAGACATAGTGGCATGTGAAGAAATATGCAAGAGAAATAAATTAGAATGCTGACATAGTTTAATAGTCAATGTGTGAAAAGACTTGTGATTTCACCTTAGCGATGTTAAAAACACAATTCACGTACATATAAGACAAAAAGAACAGACATCAAAAACAGTGACAAAAGGGGAAAAGCAGAAGAAAAACAAAATAAAAACAATAATAAGAAAAACCCACAAAATGTAAAATAGAAAAAATCTTGTTTCCATTTTTGGAGTTCATTTCGATAAGCATCATTTTATATGATCATATGTGGACATAGCTAAGGGGATGCACAGAAATGGTGGGACAAAGGGTGAACTAATTCAGCAGTGATACTCACTAGACACTGTTGAAAATGAACTATACAATTTATGAGGAGGGGGTTGGGAGGGAAAAAACTGGGAGAAAATGAGGGAAAAGGTGACGTTGTTCAAAAAGAAATATACTCATTGTCTGACTTATGTAACTGCAAGCTGTCTGTACATTACAATAAAAATAAAAAAATTTAAAAACACCCCTCCCCACAATCCACCAAATAAATGTTTAACCTGTTACTTTTAGAAAGATACCAAGAAATGTCTACTTGTGATATATGAAATCCCCATATAGCCAAGCTCTATGGACATTTTGGTACTTGTCTAGGTAAATTTTGAGGGTTTTTTTGTATGAAACCACAAAATTGCAATCATACAAAGAATCGTAACCTTAGTTTTGTCGCTCAAGCCTATAACTGTAGTTTGTTGGGAGGTAGAGATCAGAAGATTGTGATTTGAGGCCAGCATGGGGGGAAAAGACTCCATCTCAACCAATGGCTGGGCATGGTGGTGCACAGTTCACCTCCAGGGGAAACAATGGCTGAGTGCAGTGTTGCAAATCTGTCATCCCCAGCAACTTGGGAACGTGCAAGTAGAAGGATCAGAGCCCAGGCTGGCCTGGGCATAAAGTGAAGTTCTCCTTTGAAAAGAACCAATACAAAAGAAGGCTAGAGGTGTTGTTCAAGAAGTAGAGTGTCTGCTTAGCAAGCATAAGACCCTGGGTTCCATCACCGTTAATGTCAAGAAAGGGGAAAAATCGTCAGATTTGCAACAAAAGCTGCATTTATCTCAAACAAGCAGCAAAAGCAAGGTTTCTGAACTGATAATATGCTTTGCCACATGCAGTGGCCTCAAGGACAACTGGCAACGTTTTGACATTCCACTTCAGTATATAATGAAAGATCTATATATCATAAAATCACTAGCTTCCAATGGCAGCATGTGTTTTTGTCATTAATTGTCATTTATGATAGAGACTGAAAGCCAAAGAAACTTTTGATAACTCTGGTGCTCAGTCTTACTTGTGTCACAGATTATCCAGGTGACCCGGCCGTAGCATCATCCACTGAGACCTTCATTTTCCTTATCAGTAGCATTAAACCACTAGGCTAGAAAATTGCTAGGGCAATGCATATGCAACAACAACAGTACAGAATAAATGCAGTAAACTGGTACTTGAAAATGATGGGATTGGGTAGATAAATGAATAGAAGAAGCAGAGGAAAATGCAGTAACAGTCCCAATGCACATCTTACAAAATTAAGAAAAGTGAAAGAAGGAGTGGGTTGGGAGGGATGGATGGGTAAGAATGTTGAAAGAGGTGAAAATGATCAAGATGCCCAATTTTCATAAATTGCTTTGTTAAATGGCATGCTCTTTGTATGACTACTTAAAGATAAAAGTATTATAATAAAGAAGCAGTATACATTTTAAAATATATCGAACATGGTAAAGTTTCAATGGAAAAAAGCCCAAAGACACAGAGGAAAAGGAGGTGGTGGTGTCCTCTCTAAGGTTTGCTTTAAGCTTTCCATAAAAATACAAGTGTTTTGGCAATGATGCAATGCAAAGTAGTCAGCCTGGCTCTAAATCTCCCAACCTTCTCCTAAGGACATCTTTACTGTCTTCTGAATCATCTGACATCAGAATTTGAAAGAAACTCAAGTGCTGAAGTATGCTGAGCAAGAGACTCCTTCTGGGCATATTGCATCTTTCCCTTTACCCTTCCTTCTGTGTCTCTTCCTCTGATACTGAGCTGTCTTTCATGTCCCCCTGGCTTCAGTGCTGCCTTGTTTCTCACAAGAGGCACAGTCCACAGAGCCTGAAATGCATATATCATATCTCCATATGTTCCAGGAATCTTACATCTAAGCAGCAGCAACAACAATTCTAGGAAGAATTGATACTGCATGTACCCTACTCCAAGCCCTTGTCCAGTGTGGTGTCAGAGAAGGAAGCACGGGGCAAGGACAGTGCTGTGAGCTAGAATTGCTAACCAGCTAGGATGTAAAGGAAGAGGGCCTAGAAGGAAGGAGGCCTTGGGGTCAATGTGATCCTGTGATTCAGACGCCCTAGGGAACTCTTCAGAGTATGAAAGGCCTTCCTGGGTACACCAAGCCAAGAGATCCAGAGAAGCTGTCCAAGGGGAAAAATGAAGCTTGAAGATTGGTAACTAGAGATAAATGGTAGGCTGGCATAGACAGATTTTAGTTTATAGGAAATGGTAGAAGTGAGAAGTGAGTGTCAGAAGAAAGAAATCATTTCAATAGAATGTGAACTCATATACATGGTAAGGGATGCATGCTTGGAATATATTAAAAACTCTTACAACTCAAAGGTTAAAAGACAAACAGCTCAACTAGGAAGGGCACAGGATCCGAACAAATGTTTCTCTGAAGAAAATATCTCAGTGGTCAGTAAACTCATGAAAACATATTCAATATTACCTATCAGGCAAATGCATATTGAAATCAAGTACACTACCGTGGTTTAAAAAATAGGGGTTATAGAGATGGGTAATCTTTGTCCATTGCTGATGAGAATACAGAATGATTTGAAAAATATTTGATACCTTCAAATGACTCAGCCTTTCGACTCCTATTTACCAGAGAGACCTGGGCATCTAAGTCTGTAGTAAAATGTGTACATTAATGTTATACTAGACTTATTTGTAGTAAACTCAGATTGGTAGCAATCTAAATGTTCATCAAGAAAGGACAAGCCAAATGTGCCATGTGCATCCAATGGAGTTTCATCCAGCCATTTGAGACAATGAGGCACAGACACATATGACAACCTGGATGAACCTTAAAAATAGGATGCTGGATGCAAGAAGCCAGACACATAAGGTTACTTGCACAGTCCCTTTTGTAGCAAATGTCCAAAGTAGGCTCACCTAGAGTGATAGATTAGTGGTTACTAGTGATTCAAGAGAATGAGAGGAATGGAGGATAGTGAGGATGAATGGTATAGCTTTCTGCACCAAAAATTGTGATAACAGATGTACAATTCTGGGACTATACCACTGAATACACATCAATGGGTGAATTGTGAGATGTGTGACTTTTATCTTGCTAAGCATAAGAATGCTATAGGAAAAATGAAATACTGATTCTTGTCCCCTTGTAATAGCCCTTCCTCAAAGACACTGGGCACTTCTGAGGTTACAATTACTTCTGAACATTGACCTAGATGTCATAGCAGGAGTTACAAGGAAAGTATCTTCCATCTGGGCTGGACCTAGCCTCTGGAGACGTTTTGTCTTCCCTTCTCAGTCACTGGCAGCTGGCGGCAAGGGCAGTGCTCCAGCTGCCTAATGCATCCACCTCCTCATTCCTGACTCATCTGCACCTTCTCTTCTTCCTTATGACTCCATTAATGAGACTTCTTCGGAATTGACAGTTGTTCTTATATGCCATTTAATTGATAGATTAAATGCCACAGTGGAATCTCATAGCTCAGTGAGTTCCTTCTACATTAAATTCAGCAATTCACTATTCCTCTCCTATTATTTTCCTTTTTCTTTCTTTCCCAAAGCCTAGTCTTTCTTTTCAAACAAATTGTTGTTGTTGTTTTAACACAGCATTGCCTGTAGGAGCCATTGTGTATTTCCACTCTTATAAATAGAAAATAAATTATCAGAAGGTGACAATAAAGGAATCTAATGAAGGGAATATTTCAGTGGTTATGAGATTAAAGAAAAACCCAACAGGGGCTGGGAATATGGCCTAGTGGTAGAGTGCTTGCTTTGTATACATGAAGCCCTAGGTTTGATTCCTCAGCACCACATATATGGAAAAAGCCAGAAGTGGGGCTGTGGCTCAAGAGGTAGAGTGCTAGCCTTGAACAACAAGAAGCCAGGGACAGTGATCAGGCCTTGAGTTCAAGCTCCACGACTGGCAAAAAGAAAAAAGAAAAACCCAACCTTCTTATCTACTAAGAGTACTGAATTACATCTTGTGACATATTTTAATTATTATTTTCAATATTATTATTATTATTATTATTATTATTATTATTATTATCTCTTCTTTGTTTCCATATACTTATCTCCCCAAAAGATTTTTGGGAACAAAAGTCATGTGCCTTTGCACATTGTTTTATGAACAAAAACTATGCCTATGCTTAAAATTGTGTTTGAAATAGTGCACTCTGCTAATAGAAATGGTCTCAAAAGAATGATTTGCTAGTGGCTCCAAGTAGCTATAATACACAGTTGTTTAAATCAATCACCTTTTGGGCTAATAAGAAACTCTAACTTATTCTAGATTTGTTTAAAATTTTTTTTAATCATTAATGCCCTTAATACTTGCCAGTTGTATGAGTTGAAAGATGGTGGTAATGTGAAGTAAGCTTCCTTGCTTTAAAACTAAGAAACAAATCAGTGTTCCCAACAGAGCCTGCTCGTGCTCATTCTGTCCTGCAAAGTCTATCCAGGCTTCTAAAACATGTGTAGGTACTGTGGGTAATATATGTAAAATAAGAAAATTCAGAGGCACATGCTATGTTACTTATTAAGGGGAAAAAGTGAGGGAAAATCAAAGCATTTAATAATTTTCTGCATTGGCTTATATTCAACTACTTTGAAAATTTGGCCACTACTTAGGTTTGTAAATTTCTATGCAAAATGAACTATGTTTGGCAAGCTCCATGAAATATGAGACTGATAAAAATGTTTCATGCTTTCTCAAGACCTTCTGCCACTAACTGTGTGGGATTGGAAAAATTGTTTAAATGGTGATTTAAATACTGTAAACAAATACTTTTCTATATCCAGATGAAGGAATATAGTTCTGTGGATTTCAAAGCATGACTTGAACTAAAGTTTCCTTGAGTTTTGATTAGGCGATCTTTTGAGTTTTGATTAGGAGATCTTTTGTGGACAACATGAGCCCCAAACTAAACAAGCTGAGTTCAGTAGGGTTCTGTTTCAAAGTCAGAAATGCTAATGGAATACTTTGTTTCATAATATGAAGAATTCTTCAGAAATTCAATTGATCCTAAGGTTGTTAGGAAGTAGGTTTGAACTTGGAAAGAACATTATATCAAAAGAGATAAAAATATTATTATAACAACCCAAGTAATTATATAAAAGGACATAGTGGTGAATTCCAATGAAAAGTTCATGACTCTTAAACATTATCTCTCAAACAATCTTAGTTTTATGGAGTCAACTCTTTAACTGCCTCTTTTATGCTTCTACCTGGTATCTCAGGGTCATATCAAACTTCACTTATCCAGCAATGAACTCCTGACTTTCCCTTCTGGCAAATGTGTTTGTACCCTAGTCTCTCACATCTTGAGAAGTGTTTATAAATCATTTATCACATTGCCTGGCATGCATCACCCACTCAATAAATGTTCTTCTTGTTGTTGATGATGAAGATGACTGAGGATGAAAATGATTTTTATCCACCAGTTAGTAGAGGCAGAAATGAAATAGTATTTCCTTATTCTTTTCATGACCGGACATCTCACATTTAATCTATTACGAAGTTCTCTCAACTCTATCTCCAAAACAAATGAGGAATTTGACCTTACTCTCCATCTCTATTTTCATTGACTTACTTCCAGCCCCCATGAAGCCAACCTACCCAACAATTCTTGCCCATGCCCAACTAGGTGTTCCTGGGGGAAATCAGAATGATCTTCCTAGAGATGAACATTCATTTTAAGATGGCTGAGTGCCAGTGGCTCACACCTGTAATCCTAGCTACTTAGGAGGCTGAGATCTGTGGATGGCAGTTTGAAGCCGGCCCTGACAGGAAAGTGTGAGCCCTTTAAGGAATCACCAGAAAACCAGAAGTGGTGTAGCTCAAAGTGGTAGAGCACTAGCCTTGAGAGAAAGAGCTCAGTGACAGTGCTCAGGCCCTGACTTCAACCCCCATGACTGACCCCCAAAACCCCAAGCAAACAAAGATGCATGCAGCAAGTGAACTCAACCACTTTATTAGGTACGTCATTTCATTTTACAGATAAGTAACCGATCATAGAGAGTAAGGAACATGTTCAAGGTCCTTTGCTTTCAGAGGCAAAGCTAGAATTCACACTCCACTAGTATGGCACCAGAGCTGTTGGTTCAAGTGCTACACAAATTTTTGTGCCATTCCAAAGCTTTAAAAGATAACAAGCAAGGTAAGGGCACTGCCAATGAAGTTCCATAACATTTCCAATAGAATCCATCTCTGTAGGACTTCCCTATGCCAAAGTATCTGGCTGATTTCCTCTATTTTCCCCCTCATGCTCCTCTTTCCCTCTGTTCTCTAAACACTTAGGGCCAACAGGGCCAAAGAAACTTTGGCCTAGTTCTGGATTCCTGCCTGCCTGGTTTCCAGGGCCTAAATGTTCTCCCTAGACATTTTCCCAGGGCTAGGCTCCTCCTCTTTTGGGTCTCTGCTAAATCTCATTGGCTCTGAAAAGCATTCCCTGACCTCTCCAATCTGATGTCTATGTTCCCTGGCATCTGGATCTCAATACACTGTTAGCGTTTCTTAGCACTCATCTCAGTTTGTCATTGCTTTTTTTTAAATCTTTGTACATTTGTTTATTGCTTGCTTTGTCCTAGACTGGAAGTTTCATAATGACAATGACTGAGCATCACTTCACTGAATCGCAGTCTAGCATCTCACCTTTCACACAGTAGGTGCCAAAATTTTGATAAATATATGAATGAATACAAGAAGAATTTGATGTTAGAAAAAAAAATCATCTAGAACTTAAGTTCTCCAAGGGTGAGAATAACATCCAATGCTTTTGTCAAAAGTAGAGCCCTGGCGCTCTGAGCTATTTTAAGTAATTCCTTTTGAAGCCCATTGGCTTGTATTCTCAAGAATTTTTACATTTTTGACTCTGACATTATTTGGCAATAATTAAGTTACAGGCTCTTTGATTAGACATTCTTTTAAAGTAACCATTGTGCATGTGCAGGAATACTTGTTAAGAGGACAAAATGTACATTAAAAATTGATTCCACATGTGATGGCCTTGTTAAAAATACTATTTGACAATGAAATTGATACTATGTTTTCAGGTATATAGGTAAACACTTATATAATGATTTTTTAAAGTTTATACACATTTGTGTAGGCTCCTGTAGAAGATTCTGGGCCCTGTAATCAGATAGTGGTATGGAATAGTTGAAATAGCCTAGCTGTAATTTGGTTCCAACCCAAAAAGATTACACCACAACTTCTGGGTCCCAGGGAGGGGCATTTCAAGAAGCTTTTCAGGAAACCCTTATGTAAAATAAAATTTGAAAACTATTTTTCTTTATCTAGATTTATGTATATTCTTTGAAAAAAATACATATAATGGAGACCTAGTATCTACTTTTAAAATTTGTGAATTAGGAAAATCTCAAATAACATTTGACAGAAAGGGAAAAGATACATTATTAGTTTATGTTAATGTCACTGTGTTCATAAATGGAACATTCCAATGACTTTTTGATAAAAGGAACCATCTGTACCACATACTTTTGGTTTGCCTGAATGCACACAGGGGCAGAAAGGGACTTCTCACCTTCAAGGACGGTGGTGGTAAGATGAACCATTTGCCCAGATGGAAAATGTAATAGGGAGGTCAGATCTGGCCAGTGCCATCATTAGCTGTGGAGGAACTTCAAGTTGACTCCAGCTCAGATTAGAGCAGAAGCCGACTCCATCTTCACTAAGATCTCCCCCACCCTCTCCAGGGAAGTTCCCCTTTGCTGTGATAAGATTGTGTAAACTGCTTGACCACCTGAAGCATGGAAAGTTCAAGGAACGTTCAAGGTTAAACCTGTGTACTCCTATGAGTAGGCGTATCCACCTGCATCATGTGAGCCCCGCCAAATCCAAGCACCAATTCTAACTCGAATGATAGGTTGGTTCAAATAGATATTATGAGACAGACTGTAACTCTATTGGCCACCTGCGTGCGGCCTAGCATGCTCTGTAAGTGTTGTATCCTCATTGGCCGCCTGCGTGTGGCAAGTTTGACTGTGATGTTTGCCTTATAACCAGTCTGGAGGACCACACGGACGCGCAGTCCCAGCTCCCGAGTCTGGGCTGCACAGGTGTACGCAGTCCCAGCTCCCGAGTCTAGGCTGCACACGTGGTTGGCAGTTTCGGCTCCCGAGCCCAGGCTGCGACCAAGGCCGGTCGGTTCACTTTTTGTTCACTTTTTACTTCTCCAATAAATCTGTCTTTTTGTCACCTTGTAGCTGGAGACTGTGTGGTGGACTCTTGGGGGAACCAGGAATCCCCTCCTTTGGGGGGGGGAAACTCCGTTTCATTGTAGTGAACCCCCACTCTACTTCAGAAAGAAAAGCAGCTAAGTGCCTTAGCTGCTACTTGCCTATTACCCAGGCTGTGAATAGATAATGGTATGAAAATTAAAACTAAATGCAGACCAAGGCTTTCAGGCTTGCTTCAATTACAATGCCAGTCAGCGGCTTTTGTTCTTTTAGATTACCCAAGTTACAGAATGTGAAAGGAGAGATTGAAGTAAAGACAAAAACAAAACAGGAAAACAACCAGTCAAGTAAACACACGTGTTCATAACACACATGCCTACTGGAAGAGCAAACAGAAGCTCTGGTGGGGATTTGCTTTGTCCTCACCTCACTCTCATGTGTCCTCATCCTCTCTCGCCTCTCTAGGATCTCATTCTGAACCACTAACATTTTCTTTATAAAAACAATTATTGTAAAGGTGATGTGCAGAGGAGTTGCAGTTACATAAGTAAGGAGAAATGAGTACATTTCTTTTCAAGCAGTGTTACCCTCTCCCTTGTTTTCTCCCACTTTCCCTTCCCCTGGATTCCCCTCTCCCCCAAGTTGTAATGCTCATTTCCAACATGGTGTCCAGTGAGTTTCACTGTTGTGTTGGTTCACCCTTTGGCCCAACATTTCTGTGATTTCTCTTCCCTTCCCCAAATCAGATACACTTACATATAAGATAAAGAGTACAGAAATTTAAATAAAAACAGTGGCAAAATGGAATAAACCAAAGGGGGAAATAAAGAGATAAAAAAGAAACAGCTGCAAATAGTAAGCAAAAAATAAATACCACTTCTTTCAAAGCATCATTTTATTTAGCCATATGCACATAGCTATTGAATAGTTATTGTGATCCTCTACTAATAATAACTTAGACATATTCTATTTATTACAAATGAGGGAAACCATGCAGCTTATGTCTCTTTGGGTTTGGCTTGCATCTTTTCATAGAATTTTTATATTCTTGAGATGCTTTCCACTCTTCCTTTGAGGGTTCTCCCTTCACACGAACTTCCACACTTAAAATCCTTCAATGGCTCTCCAGCACTTTGCAAGTCAATCATAACCTTTCAGCAGATCTCAGACTTTCCAAGGCTTGACCTTCAACTCACCCTTCTAACCCCTTTTGTTGCCTTTCCTCCAGGCACACCCTGCATTCCAGCCAAACAGAACTGTGCATGCCCATATTTTGTTGAGTCTCTATCTTTGCATTCTTTGTTTACCAACTATAGAGGGCCCTTTACTCCCTTATTTAACGTAAAACAAGCCTCTTATTTGAAATGATATTTCCTGGCCATCCCAGGGGACCATGCAGAGATAATTTATCACAGACAGGAGAAGAAGGTTCAAAAGGAGGTTTATTAGTGGGGCCATGGTTCCCACGGGAGAGGGAGCTACATGGCGTCCGCACCTTATCCAGGTGGCAGCTTCTCTCTCTGGGGTAAAGGGGAAGTAGGTATGTAGTGAGTAGGAGTGGCTCATTAGGTATGGGTGGATCTGGGGGCTAGTGGGAGGAGCTGAGGACCCGAGGCTAGGGAAATGCTAACACTATTATTAGATCCTGCTTGTACCCACTGTGCACAACTTTCATTCCCTTTTGTTTACTCAAGAGCATGGTTCCAGCTAGCCTCTTGGGCAATGTTCACATTCTTACTTCAGCTGAATGGTTCTTATCAACATTAGAACATATCAAAGTATATTCCACTATACAAAAGTTCTTGGTCATAATTTTTTTATAGCAATTACCCAATTTTTCTCTTGAACATAACAAAATGTCTGGGAATATATGTGCATGTGTGTATGTATGTAGCCCATTGTCTATTTCAGTCTTTCTAGATGCTAGTTTCTTAAACCCACTTCATTTAGGTCACTACCCTCACAACATCAATATTAATTTCATTAAGGTTATAGATAACATGGATTATAGGAGAATAGCCCCTCCTCCCTTCCTATTCACTTGCCTAAAGCCAGTAATCACCTGACTGTCAATCACTTGGCTGTGAGTCAGCAAAGGATTCTAGGCTCTGAGGTCACTTCCTTATCTGCTAAGGTCATTTCCTAAATTCCCCTGGTCATGCCTCCCTCGGACAGTGAGAGGTTCCCCAGACTCTGACATCACTTCTGAATCTGCTGTGATCCCACCTCCTGCCTTTCCCTATATAATCCAGCACAACACCGGTCCCTATCTCTCTTTCTCTCCCTTTTGTTTCTTCTTCCCTCCCCTGTCTCCACATGCCTCCATCTTGTGTGGGCTGGAAGTTTGTTCCCCTCCCTAATAAACTTCTTTCTTCCCGAACCATGTTTTGGGTTTCCTTTCTGGTGAACCTTACAATCCACATTGCTAATCCTTCCAATTAGTCCTCAAACATTACCTACTTAATCCATCAGCATAACTAAACAATTTCTTCAAGTCAGAACTCTTCTAAGAGTAAAAATGGATGGGGTTGATAATTATATTGATGGACAATTAGGCGTTATCTGGCATCTACTCATTAGAAACAGCACACTTGCCCACCACAGCCAATTGCTTGATCATTCTAAAATACTACCTTCGTTTGGCCTTATGGGCCAGTCATATATCCTTCTGGCCCCTTATTCTCAAGTTCCTATCCTGTTTCCATTTAGCTCTTGAAGATAGTGCAGTATTGGGATTTCCCATAGTTCCTCTTGTTTTTCCTTTATTTTATTATCATCATCATTCTGTTGCTGATTTCAACAAATCTTATTATTGCTATAAGTGATATTCATACATGGATAGTACCCTAATATAACTCTTCAACCAGAACTATTTTCCCCAAGTGCACTGAACTATTTAAATTTCTGTAACCTGCTCCTGTCTGGTGTTCTCTACCAAAGTCCATGATAAGATGAACCTTCTGCTAGCTCAAACTTTGGCTCTATTATCAATGCCTCAATATTATACTCCGTAGTTGATCTGTAAGTTTGTTTCATTGACTTAGTCTTCAGAATATGCCCAAATCTGAAAATCTTATCATCTTTGCCATTTCATTCTTGTCCAACCTAACATCATCTCTTACATTGATTAGTAATAAAATTGCTGAATGGCTCAGCTCTGTGAACCCCTCCTCTAAAAGCAGTCATCTCTCCTCTTTAAAGAAAAATTGTTCTACTCTTTTTTTTTGTGGGGAGGGCATTCCTGGGCCTTGTACTCAGGGCCTGAGCACTGTCCCTGGCTTTTTTTTGCTCAAGGCCAGCACTCTGCCACTTGAGCCACAGCTCCACTTCTGGCTGGTTCCTGTATATGTGGTGCTGGGGAATGGAACCCAGGGCTTCATGTATACGAGACAAGCTCTCTTGCCACTAGGCCATATCCCCAGCCCCTCATATTCTTTTCTTGATAATCCAGAAAAAAAAAACAGGAGCAGAAGGGCTATCCCAATATCCAGTAATCAGTTGAATTGCTATATGAGTGTGTTTATTCTTTAATGGTTAGCATTTTTAATGATGCCTGAACTCTTTTCTCTCACTCATAACAAAGTAATCCTTTTACATGACAAGATTTCTTGTTCTCATCGACAGCATATAGACTGGTCAGTCCCCAGGCATTTTGGAGTTAAGTTGATCTTGGTTATACCACCTCCTCTACCCAAGACTAATTCTGAAACACAGGTCCAATTCCATCAGACTTCCTTTGACTTATAGCCAGTAGCACATGAGGAACTAGTGGTTGGGAAACAAAAAAGAAAAGAAATCTTTTCCTTTCCATTCTAGTGTTTCTCAACTTTAGTACTATGGGCATTTAGGGTCTGATAATTCTGTCTTGGTGGGAGGCGTCCTGTGCATTATGAGACGTTTACCAGCACCATGGTGTCTATCTACTAGATGCTGATAGCATCTCTACAGTTGTGACAACCAAAAATATCTCAGGATATTTGCTATATATCCCCTGGTAGTGGGAGAAAGAATTACTCCAGTCAAGATTTGCTGAACTAGATATTAACATGTTTATCTCTAAATTGCCACAAATTCTCTTGCTATCAACCTAATGATAACACTTAGAATACTGGAAGAAATGATCAGAATTGCAGGAAAAATATTCAGAGTCACTGAATGTAGCCTACCATACCTGTACATTTTCAGTGATATGAGTCTTGAAAATTCCTATTCTTTCAGTTAATTTTGGTAGGTTTTGCTGTTATCATCAATTGGAGCAATGAAAGAGCTCTGAGGCTCATGATCACAGTTCAAAACACATTGCCTTGTTCTGGGCATGCTACAGCTTAGAGAAATGACCCATACTCCACCTTAGGGCATGTTTCCATGGCTACAGTTTTCCATGATGGATGGTAAATAAAACAGCTCATTTCCCCTTTTGATAATTGCTGCTCAAACACCCTTGCCATGGAAGTGTAAAATTTTAGAGCAGGAAGGAATTTGAGAGAAGAAGTAAGCTAAAACTGATACTTATGTTTATTTTCAAGAAAAGTGTTCCTCAAGAGGATCAAGAATTATGCCGCCAAATATTAGGAAAACTGCTATTATTTACTCCAAGGCACTTCGAGAATATGGCAAATCCCCATAATTGTGTGTAAAAAGGAAAGGGACACATTTTCTTCGTACCGCATACCCCTAAACATCCACTTCTGCTTAAATGAGAACCTTTTATCTAGCAAAATATTTTCTTTAAAAAAATTATCTTTAAGTAGATGAACAAAGGAGTGGCAATTTAACCAGTTTATGAATACTATACAATGCATCTTGATCAATGTCATCCTTCCTCTGAGAATTCAATGTGGTTTAAATGTCTAAATCTATTTCCAGCAGACTCCCTCTTATTTCCAAAGGTAGATCTACTATCTAAGGTTATCATCTAATGACATTGCTTTTAATCTGAACAGTATTAAAAATAGAGCAGCTGTAACTGGTAAACGATTAAATCCTGATACAGTGAGAAGGTAAAGGTAAAAAAAAGTAATAATCCTTTTCTTTTGTTACCTTGTTTCATATATGTTATTGTATTACCTTTGACTATTTTAAGAACAGTACAATTTATACCTATAAGACAGAAAAAGAAAAATTCTTAATATCAAAATCATCCTTAATCCTAGAATCAGTTACTGATTCTAACTTAGTGAACATTTGCCTAAATATCTTTTTCATACTGAGATGTCTTCCCAAATACTATCATTATTTTGTGAGATACTATAATATAATATATACAATACATACTTTTTTTTTGCCATTCCTGGGCCTTGGACTCAGGGCCTGAGCACTGTCCCTGGCTTCTTTTTGCTCAAGGCTAGCTAGCACTCTGCCACTTGAGTCACAGCGCCACTTCTGTCCATTTTCTGTATATGTGGTACTGGGGAATCGAACCCAGGGCTTCATGTATGCGAGGCAAGCACTCTTGCCACTAGGCTATATCCCCAGCCCTACAATATATACTTTTTTATCAGCTAGTGGGCTCTATATCAACTTTAAACAGTGCTGAAAATGAATGGCTTCCAGTAAATAAGTGATATGGGACTAAAAAAAAAGTGGAAAATTCAAAGTATTTTTAAATGGACCAAACAGAAGTGTATCATTTGGCTTCAGAATTCTATTTACACTTACCTATAGATAAAACCACCAAAGCAAACAGATCTAACAAAGGATGAAATTATAACAGAGGGAAGACCTGGCTAGGACAAAGGGAAGAGAGGAGCAGATCTGTTCTGTACTGAAGGAAACGGTCCCAGCAGTAGACTTGAGAGGCTAACATGTTAGATAAGCCTAGTAGAGAAACATTCAACAAATGAGCCTCAAACAGATTTTCTCAATTTCTTAAGTCATAGAGTCATTGCCTAGCAAAAACTTAACTTGTTCTTTAATAAAAATCCTGTGATAGAAA
This sequence comes from Perognathus longimembris pacificus, assembly GCF_023159225.1. Lineage (NCBI taxonomy): Eukaryota > Metazoa > Chordata > Mammalia > Rodentia > Heteromyidae > Perognathus > Perognathus longimembris. The sequence continues at coordinate 108,233,131 of NC_063188.1, read as the reverse complement.
CTCCAAATATCTACGTTTTAAATCTATATTTGTTTTCATGTCTGTATTGATACTTATTCATGTTTTGTAATGGTACCTGTATATTCATCCATTTGTTCATCCATTTATATGCTCGCCCATATGTCTATGTGCCCATACATACGTATTTACATACATCTATATAGAAGTGGTTTTCACACATGTCCTGTGTGCCAGAATCCCTTAGAGGTCTTGTTAAAACCAGGACTGTTGGTTCAGTTAGTCTTCATAGTCTTTGATTTGGTAAGTCTCCAAATGACATGAATATTTGCATTTTTAATACAGTTCCAGGTGACACTGTAACTGGTATTTGGGGAATTATACTTTGAGAGCTGTCGCTGACATCTGTACCTATGTTTTTCATTCTTTATCGTTAATTATCAATGTCTGTTTTAATGAAGATAGTGATACTCACATATGCTCTAGTTATACTTCTTTATTGTCAGTTGTTAATATTATATGCCAGAGTGTTAAAAATATACAAACAGATACTATGGTGCTTTCAGATTTCTCTCTTCTTAACTTAAAAATATACATTTAAGGATGCAAAAACTATTTCCATGTGTATTTTTCATCCATAAGGGCACTTAAATTGTCGCCCATCCCTTGCGCTTACTTGGTTGTCACTGCCATTTGCTTTTAAGTTGATGTATTTACATCTTAATGATTCAGATTTATTTTCCAAACAGTGAGATGAAACAGGGACAGCTCAAAGGCAGCTTCATTTTGAAATTGGCTAGGCTTTTGTAAACAAGCTCTTGACAGAGCAATTTATAATTCTCTAAACAGCTGGGGGGAAATATCACACAGAAAAGCAGATGTTATTCTCCAAATGTCCTTTTTTAAGGTATACAATCATTGTCTACAGCACTGCCTCTACCACAACCCTTCAAGTAAATGTTGACTTTGTTGTATTTCAACCATATTACCCATATTATAGGTGGAGGTCAGAGAACAAAGCTTCTCAGAGACAGCTCTGTCATCTGCTTCCTTATGTTAGTTTGACAGTACTTCATTTAAGGTTTGTGTTAGTTCATATTTGCAGCATGTAATGGAAACACAGTTCCACAGATGCCAGTTTGAACCTAAACAAAAGTGAGGTCTGCATCCCCTCAGGGTCAGGTTAAAGGACATGGGCTGTGTTATCTCAGACCTCAAGTGCTCCAATTAGTGGGAGAAAAGACATGTACACAAGGAAATATAATCAGCAATGTTAATGGATAAACAGCCACAGGACTGAGAAAAGGGGGTCATTTTGTGCTGGTGCAACTGGGGAAAATTTCATATTCCATTTGTCAAATTTTGAGAAACTTTTTGAAAGAGGAAATAGTCAAAGCAAAAATTACGCAGACCTAGAAGTTAATATGTAAAAAGAAAGGGAATAATTTTCATGGACAATGAACTTCACCACTGAAATTATTCTAAGTTATAGCCACCTGTAGCTAATCATGAAGGGTCTCATGGAGTAGAACAGGAGGGAATTGGGTGGGGGGGAGTATGCCCAGGTAGACAAAGGAAAAATGTATGTTTTGACCAGTTCAAAGAAAACATTTATTTAATTCTTTATTATATATACTATACACACAGAGTTTATAGACTAATTTTAATTTATATGTAAGTTCTCTTTTCCTATTAAACATTCTAAACACCCCTAAGTGTGGACATGTCAGCAAATATTCACTAAATGAATGATTCACTCATCAAATGTTGAAATAAGACTTTGACTAAAAAACAGCCACAAAAGAAAACAACATAAATATTGCTGTCATAAAAAAGTGTTCATTTTAGCTGGTTGCTGATGGCTCACACTCATAATCTGAGATACTCAGGTCATTTGAAGGTCACAATTTGAAGCCAGCCTAGACAGGTGTCTGTAATACTCTGATCTCTAATTAACCATCAAAAAGCCAGAAATAGAACTGTAGTTCAAGTGATAGAGAATTTGAATTTCAATATTTATATCTGGATATATGTAGAAGTGATGTTTTGGGTGTTGAATACACATCTGAAACTTATCCTTTTTTTGTAAATTATACCACTAAGTGAATTTACTATAAGCAATGCAATAGGAGACATAACTATTTCTAAGTGTTTCTAGACACAATTTGATCTGTAATTTCAAGTTGTTTAAAATTGGTTTAATTGGACCCCAAAAATTTCAAAATGCAATCTTGATACAAAAATAGTAGAAGACAGGGAAATGACTCTCTTTTCTAAAGATTGCAATACTTCAGACACTAGGAATAATGTGATATATATTCTTCACCAATAATGTCTCAATAAAAAGTGTGAAAGAGGGGTAAGATTGATTGGAATATAATGTAAAGATGTGTGGAATTGTCATAATAAAATCTCCCCCTATTTAACAAATAAATGCTAATAAAAAGGTTAAAAATAAAATGAATAACTGAAAAAACAACATATTAAACCAGTAACATATGCCCACATTTTCAAGTAAATGTAATCCTAGTGAGATCAATTTCATGCTAAAACTATAGTTGGTACATTATCCTAAAATGAAGTTTAGTTAAAATTATTATATCAGTTTCTACATTCTTTACAACAAGTATATACAAAGCAGAAATGATATAGAAAGCACTTTTTCAAAATAAGTTTGTATAAAAAAGTTAAAAAACATTTGCCACAGAGTGGAGTAAAACTTTCTCTTCTTATCATTAATGGAAATTGGCCATCAATTAATTTTCTACCTGTGGGCTGATTGGTCTCCTAGTGAGAAATCTTTGTGGAGGAATTGCAGTTAAAGTGCCAACTCTGGGAACTGAGAAGGGACCAATTAAAACACTATATATTCTTTGTGCTGTGCTAAGATATAATGAGTTAGATGGCTGACGCATCACTAAAATATTGATGCCAACTTGGCTGTTGCAAAATATCCTAGGTTTGAGGAACATCTCAAAAAAATCACTGGAGAATAAAGAAATACTTTAGTGAATCATCTCTATATTACAGGATTTCTCAAGCTTAGCATTCTTGACATATGAGGAAATACAGTGTTTAGTTGTAGGGTTTGTACTATTACAGGAGGTTCAGAACTAACCCTGGCTTCTAAATGTCAGTAATCAATTGCTTTCTCCCAATGTGAACACAGAACATTTTTAAACAATGGAAAATGTATATGGGGGTAAAAAGGAAGCAAAATTCCCCCCGAGTTCTCCAAACACGGACAACACATAGCTATGTAAAGTTATTTGATTAGCCGTTGTGGCAAATACTCTAATAAAATTGACTACAATTTTATCCTCACATAAAGCTTGCTCTTTCAATTTTACAAAGTATTCTGTACAACGTATTGACATACGGAAAAGGACTAATTCTTTAGTAACATTTAAAATCCCACTAAAATACTTCTGAAAACTTCCAGGAAGCATCCATTTACTCTTGGAAGCAGAAACCCTCTGCTTTCTGTGATCATGCTCATATTGTATTTTAGATGAAGGAAACTAAACATGTTTGCTGTTCATATATCATCCTCAAGTAATGTTGATGAGCATAGTATACCCTAAAATTCTGAAGAGTTTAACATTAAGTATCAGAAAGAGAAATATGCTAATCACTTTTTTTTGTTTTGTTTTGTTTTGTTTTTGGCCAGTCCTGGGCCTTGGACTCAGGGCCTGAGCACTGTCCCTGGCTTCCTTTTTGCTCAAGGCTAGCACTCTGCCACTTGAGCCACAGCGCCACTTCTGGCCGTTTTCTGTATACGTGGTGCTGGGGAATTGAACCCAGGGCCTCATGTATACAAGGCAAGCTCTCTCGCCACTAGGCCATATCCCCAGCCCGCTAATCACTTTTTAATCAGTTACTAACGAAATAGATGGAGGAAAAAGCTCCCTTGTGAGATCTGGAAATATATTACAAAAAAACATTAAATTATAATAATCATCTGTGATTTTTGACCTTAGCAGAACTTGGGAATAAAAGGAACAAAAACTAAGGATAAACAGCACAGAGATGGTTGATTCCCCTTACAAAAGATTGATTTTGGCTTTCTAGCCAGGGCTTACTTCTCTTTATCCCTGGCTGCCTTAAAACTCACAATATTGCCCAGGTTATCTGTGAACTCATGGTAATTTCACCTCAGCCTCTTGAGTGCTGAGATTCCAGGCAAGTGTCACCACATCTGGCCACTTACAATATTTTAATATGAGATATTACTATTCCAAGTAAGAACAACAGGCAGGTTTATTTGCTATCTTAATATATGTGTAAATAAAGGGATGGGTGAGGTGGGAAGAGATGGGAGAGAATAATGAAAGAGATGATCAAGGGGGAAAAGTGGGAGAAAATAAGGGAGGAGGTAACACTTTTCAACAAGAAATGCACTCTTTACTTGACTTATGTAACTGCACATCACTATTACAATACAATTTGAATTAAAAAGCTACATTATTCTCAAAACTAACATATTGAATTAAGACCTCTTTGTATGACTACTTAAGAATAATAAAAAATTCAAACACACACAAAATATGTGAACATATTATTTGATGAAAATAAAATTGGAGATCAAATGGTTATGAATAGTTATTAAAATCATAATGTATTTGCAGACAATGCAGATTAATTACTCATGTTTACCAGGATATGTTGGAAAAATATGAGAATAATTATTAAGCATGTCAAATGGGTGCAGCATTATTACTTAAATAACAAGGACTTGAATATGAAAGCTATTATTATTTCTTCTGAGTTGTTCATTTCTTTTTATAATTTTCTAATGCAGATGATTCATTTATCACTAAATGTAATCATATCATCCTATCACTAAAAGACACTTCATATAATTAAATACACAAATCAGAAAAAAAATCTTTGTTAGTATGTAGATACAAATTATTCCTTCAGAAAATATTGTTACTATGCTTTTTTCAAGGGTTTCTGTAGTTGTTTGACATTTAATATTGAAGTTATAATGATGAAAAATATACCTCATTTGGAAGAACCATCATAAAGCATCTTTTATTTAATAGTTGTGCTTGTCTTCTTAGATTAGTGGTTTTCAGCTAGGTGACTACACACCCCATGGAGCACTTTGGGATGCCTGGATGTACTTATTAAGTGGAGAAAGGATACTACTGGCATCTAGTGGGTGGAAAGCAGAGACTTTGCTAAATACCCTGAAATACACAGGACAAGAAAAGAAATACTCCTTCAGAACAAGCCTCCTTGGGAAACAACCCAGGAAACACCTAATTCAAACTGGTACCATGAAAATGACTGTTGGAGAGCTTGGGATATTTTACCAAATGGATTTTTCTTCTTCCATGGCAAGTGGGATTTAAACTACTCCTCTTGTTATTGGTGGCATTGCACAGAGCAGGAAACACAATGGAAGGTTGAAGAGGGGAATCTGTGCTTTGAGATGGAAACAAAGCAATACCTTTACTGTAAGACAGCAATCAGTAGGCAGGCTCAAATAAAAGCCAGCATAAAAATCAATACAGCTAAAGCTTGGCAATGAGATTGCCCCTCTAATATCAAACACAAGTAATATACTGTCTTGCTTAGCAATCACTATTACAATTAAACTTGTAACACTTAACAAAATGTGTTCATTTTTCAATAAAAACAAATGATTGCACTATCTGCAAACACCTCATTGTGAGCTAAAGATCTGTTAAACATTGACTAAAATGTCTCCTCAGTGGCTTACAGCATCTTTCCCTAATGATGCTTCTTTTTTCAATTACTTCATTAAACGAATACATGGTAGACCACTTAAATCATGTGAAATGCCTGACACAAATAAGACATTAATGACACATGCATGTGAATTAGGTTACAAACAAAGATACCTCACATTCATACAAGCAAATTAATTTATAGTTTTATTTTATTTTTTCAACAAATATTATTTTATATGATCAGAGGCACAAAGGCATTGTGCCTTTGTGTTCCTCCCCTGAGAATATCCTTCTTCGGCATCACTATATGTGAATGCCTAGAGTCCTGCATAATTAATTTATAGTTTTATATTAAGGATTTTAGATTAGGGACTAGCACTGTATAAGTTACTTGTGCTTTGCTCCGCCCAAAATAAAGTAAAATGAAGCTTCATGTTAGAAAGCAAAATCATGTTTCCCATGTATAGAATTTTCTTGAGTGTCTGTGATATTCTTTGCATTACAGATCATCAGCATTTTAGGAAAGAGGTGTCAAGTTTCTGTTTGTAGTTGTAGAGAAAGGTGGAGGTTAATAAAAGACATCTGATAGTCATTCTGACTATGAAACAAAATAACAACTTCTTCAAACATTCCACTACAATGGTTTAAAAGGAAAAAAGAAGTTGCTCCAAAATTTCAAATAGTCCAGGATAAATCATCAATCATGTGTCTTCCAGCGCGAATTACTTCAATCGCATTGTTTTATTTTAAGGCCAAACTAAATCCAGCCCTTTAAATATTGGGAGAGATTTTGATGTTACTGGTTATTTTGCAAAGTACTAAGTAATTTAAGATCTGTGGGAACGGGTTACCAAATGGAGTACCAACATCCAGAGAGGCCATTTCAATGATAGGCTAGTGTAGAGTTATTTTGGATACTAAAAGTAGGCAAGAAACATCATTCCACTTAAACATAGTGTGGATTCATTTTAGTGGTTATTGACCAAGCTATTTACTAGGTGCCAGGAATGGAAGTGATGGATAAAAAAATAGAAGTAATTTGTTGCCAAAGAGAAAAAACACCTGGGATTATCAAGACAAAGAAATGGGATCTTCATTTGCAAAGACTTGTTGGTTGAAGACATCACCCCAATCTTTGGTTACTCTCTATCACAAGGAAATTTTCTGCTATAACAGACCAAAAGCACTTGGTCTTCTTCTGTGGACAGGTGTTTATATTGGTACTCTTTCAAATGATCTTGAGTGATAGTCTATACTGAATTGCTTACAGTTTACCAAGTTTTAAAATTTGTAAGCACAATCAGAGTTTTGTAAATGTTGTTATTTTGGTTAACTGTTCGCATGTTACTGTAGGAATATAAAGGATATCTAAAGTAATTTTTGAACTTTATACATTCATGCCAAACACTTGAGTCTCATTATTCCTTGTCGGTAGTAATAACTACAGTACCGGATGGTGTCTCACTCCAGATGCAGTGTTTGGTCAATAATTTAGAAGTTGTCTACATGGTAAAGTAAAATCCTCACTCTAGTTAGGATTTCTGTGAGGGCTGACTAAGATTCTATGTGAACTCCTGATGAGTATTTAGACACCAATAACTATCAGCTAACTGAACACAGTGAACAACTGTCACCAATCTTTTCTGCCAAGTCTCAGAGTGCTCCAACATATTGGTTAAAATCAAAAGATGTTCACAAACACTGTCAAGGGTTAAAAACTTGTAAGTGCCTACTCTCCTAGAATTTATAGTCTCATGTCATAGTTTTGATTCTGAAAAAAACATCTTTTTTTCTAGCTTGTTTTGTGATATTTTATTTTATGGCTATTAAGACTTTGCAAAACTTATTTCTAAGTCTTGAATTATTTCAATGCCTTGAAGATTTTAAAAGATACTTGAGATTTTCATATACAAAAATTCTAATTTATGTTTCATCTTCAACACATTCAATCCAAAGAACATTAGTATACATATCCTCCAACTCAAACCTGAATGTCATAATTTAAATTTCCCAGGGTTACAGAATGGCAAATTCAGTGAAAAGCAATCAATTTGATAATTGCAGAAGTATTTTTCATGATTCATTAGGAGAAACAAGTGATAGAAATGTATTTTCCTCTAAGTGGCACCTCTATCATCCTTCTTCACTCTATGAATTCCATTACGCCCACACAAGAACAGATCCAAAATGTTAATATATAAAAGCTGAAAAGCCTGAGACATTTTGGCACCAGGGTAATGAGAGCAGAACAGGGAATTCCTGGAGAAACTGATGGAGGAGTGATTCATCAGTTTCCTGCAAAATGGTAATGATTTTATGGGTTGACCCTGGAGCTGTCATTTGTCAATACTTCATATGTTCGTTGATGTAGTCCATAATTTAATATTATTAGCAGTAGTTTGTCTAGCCGTGGGCGGCCCATGAAGAGAGATGAATAAAAAAATGCTAAGCTACATTTCTCCTTACCTACTCAAAATTGAGAAATGAACTTGGCAGCAGTTTTATTAAACAATTCAAGTAGCTAACCTTTATCTCTGTTATCTATCCCACCTCCTTGCCACAAGTTGTTCAACGATTGTATCTCTGTTAAGGGATATTCACAAGTATATCTTGTCCACAATTTTATAATAATAAGCTTAACAAAAATCTCCACAATGAAAGCTGACAATTATTTCGCACCTACTAAACCCAGCTATTATTCTAAGCCTATCTTAGGGTTCTCCACTATACTGGTTAATCTGGAGGCGGTAAGGATACAATGCTCACTGAGTACAAAGGACAGATGGGGGAGAATGATGGAAACGGTGACATTGATTGAGATGGTGGTGTATGCTTGCAATCCTAATACTTAGGAGGCTAAAGCAGGAGGATGGGGAGCTGGAGGCTATATTGGGCCACTTAGTGCAATCTTGTTTCAATAAAACAAACAAACAAACAAAAAACAGAAAAGGAAAGAGAACAGTAAAGGAAGTAAAAAAGAAGAAAAGGAGTATTCAGCTGGAAATTTTCAAGATTTATGGCAGTGTGGTTAATATAGCTAATAATTGAATAGAGAACATTTCTAGTACATTTTTAAATCAAGAGAGCAAATTTCAAATGTTCTCATCACAAAAGGTCAAACATTTGAGGTGATAGAACATAATTACTTTGCTTTAATCATTGTACATTGTATTCAACATCATAACTCATAATTTATACTCATAAATATGGAAAGCCATCATTTGGCAAAATTATAATTTTTAAAAAGACTAAGAGAGTCACAAGATTCCTCAAGGGGCCCAGAGATGCACCTGGGTCTTAGAACATGTACTATCCAGGCATCTCCACAGACAATGGTCTAATGCTACAAAGCAAATTAGCATCTTTCATAATACTCCACATATTCACTAAGGTCTATGCTCTAGACATGTTCAGCCATTGAAACATCACAGTAATACCATCATTTACCATTTCATAGTGAGAAAGTTAGAGAAACTTTCCTACACACCCACAGCAAATTGACAAAATGCAAATAAGGAGCTGTTACTTGTCAATCATTTTGAGCCATTTGACACATGACAACATTATCTGGGCATCCAATGGAACATCTTCAGGAACTGTTCTCCTCGCCTCTGTTCCCACAGAGCTAGCCAGTTCTCCTGAGCACCTTCACCCCTATTCTTCTCAATTCTCATGCATTTTGTTGAGCCAGTTTTTAAACTATGTTCTATGTATTAAATGCACCTAACAATAAAACTAGAAATGTTAAGGTATACAAGTCAGTATCATTTAGTTCATTCACAATGTTGTACAACCACCACATCTATCTAGTTCTAGGACATCTCTATCATCTCAAAAGACAATTTAGCTCCCATTAAGCAGTTCTCCCCATTCTCTATGCCCCTAGCTCTTGCAAACCACACTTCAATCTCTATAACCTTACTAATTCTTGATGTTTCGTATAATGGAGTGATTATAAGACCTTCTCTGTCTAGCTGACTTCAGTAGCAGAATGTCTTTGGGGGTCTATTGCACTTTATCATGTACTGCTACTTAGTTCCTTTCTATTGACAAGTAATCTTGTACGGATAGAACACATTCTCTTCACCATTCTTCTGTCCATCGGTATTTGGGTTGTTTTTACTTTCTGGATGGTGAATAAACTTCTAAAGAATAGTGACATAGAAGTATTTTAGTTGGTGATATTGGGTTTGAACTCAGGGCCTCATACGTTATTGACAGTTCTACTGATAAGCCATATTTCTATTCCTTCTTTTTGCTGATTATTTTCGAGATAGGGTCTCACTTTCTGCACAAATACCTATTTTGGACATTCCATTATAGCTAAGATGACAGGCACATACCACATCCAGCGTCTTTCAGTTGAGATGGAGTTTTGGGGACTTTTCTGCCCAGTCTAGCCTAGACCTTTGATCTTTCTAATCTCAGCCTCCCATGTAGGTGGGATGATGGATTATCAGTTGATAGCCCATCAGTTGTAATAGGAGGTAGCGCAGATTTTTCTGCCTAGGCCTCAAACCCTGATCCTTCCAATATCAATCTCTTAAGTACCTAGGATTCAGGTGTGAATCACTAAGAAGTATTTTTGAATGCCTATCTTGAATTTTTGAAAGATGATGAGAATTGCTTCTTTGATTATAGACTGAGGAGTGTAATTGCTGCATCATATGGCAACCATACACTTCATTTCTTTGTGTGTGGTGCTAAGATGGAATCCTTGACCCAATGCATGCTGAACAATCACTACTCCACTGAGTACACTTATATATATTTTACAATGCAAGTGTTTTACTGCTTGAGCCACAACCCCAGCCTTTTTTTACTTATATATATTTTAAAGTATATATGTATATCTATGCACATTTATATATACACACATATATACATATATACACACATATATGGCCTTATACTTCACTTTTTGAGGAAGATCTCATAAAATTCTGCATGGACTCATTTGATAGGCGAATTTCTCTACCTGAAGATTCTTTTTCTAATTCTTGCCATGAAGTGTCTTTCTCAAATGGAAGTCTTAGGATGTCATTCCTTCACTTCTAAGCTTGCAATAATTTCCCAGTATATACAGGACACCCTCCTGAACTGAGCCTACCCTACCTATTGGGATATGCTTATTCTTAGATTCGTTCCTGCTTCTCCTCTTTTCCTTACCTATAAGCTCTACTGCCCTAGTCTCATATTCTAATACATAAACTCTCCTTCAGGAACAGGACCCAAATTGTGTAATTAGCTGCTTCTTCCTCCCATATATCAACATTCTGGCTCTCCCTTGTAGGTCACCTTTCTCTGGCATTCCTTTCCCTTCCTTGGCTGGGGAAAAACATACCTGTGTCTTCTCTTTCTTGGATATTTCATCTGAGCCACTGTTAATGCATCTTATCTACATCCTGTCTGTACAAGTCTCACCTCCCTCATGCCCTGCACCTTCCTTGAAGGCCAAAGTCTTAGAATGCTTGTATTGCCTGTCATGATGACTAAACTCATCTGCCATTCAAATAACATTTTTTGAAAGGGTTAAGTGAAGGTCTGAAGCCTGTCAGTAGTTTCAGCACATCCCAATAAAGCATCTTCTTTGCATTTTGATTTAGCATTGCCAAGCAAGGCTGCCTTAGGGGTCTAGTCAAACAGATCAAAACAGTTTGGCTACAAAATCTTCAATCTGAAAGTCAATCTTGAAAGAACTCAGGACAAGTAGTTCAGCCTTTCTGTACCCCAGCTTCCTTAGCTTCTAACTACATATAATCTAGGTTTGCTTTGAGGATTAACATGAACAAATATTAAAGCTCTACTATAAAGCTTACTGTGTAATTCCTGTTACATGTTTTTCATTTAGAAAAATTTGTTAGGTTTGGTGGCACACACTACAATCTCAGCTACTGAGGAGGCAGAGATCAAGAGCATCACGGGGGCTGCAGATATGGCCTAGTGGCAAGAGTGCTCATCTCCTATACATGAGGTCCTGGGTTCAATTCCCCAGCACCACATGTACAGAAAATGGCCAGAAGTGGCGCTGTGGCTCAGGTGGCAGAGTGCTAGCCTTGAGCGGGAAGCCAGGGACAGTGCTCAGGCCCTGAGTCCAAAGCCCAGGACTGGCCAAAAAAAAAAAAACAAAAACAAAAACAAAAAAAAAAACAACAACAACCTGAAAGAGCATCATGGTTTGAGGCAAGCCCAGGCAAAATGTTAGTAGGACCCTCATCTCAAGAAATAGAGCTTGGTACAATGCCCTCATCATCCTAGCCTAAGACATCATCTTTAAATAAACTGGGTGCTACATTTCTGTCATCCTAGCTATGCAGGAGGCATAGATAGGTAGCAGGATCTCTTAGGTGCTGGTGGCTCATGCCTGTAATCCTAGCTACTTAGGAAGCTGAGATCTGAGGGTTCAAAGCCGAACAAAGCAGGAAAGTCCTTAAGACTCTTATCTCTAATAAGCCACTCAGAAAAAGCTTGAAGTGGCTCTGTGGCTTAAGTGGTACAGTGCTACCCTTGAAAAAAAGAAACTCAGAGATAGTGCCTAGGTCCTGAATCCAAGTCCCTGGACTGGCCCCTCCAAAAAGAGAGACCCTATTGAAAAAATAACAGGCAAAAAAAATGGGCTAGGATTGGGCTCAAGTGATAGATTTCCTGCCTAGAAAGCTTGGGGTTTGGAGTTCAAATCCAAGTAATGCCCCATAGAAACAGAGGACAGTTTATTAAATAAAATGAGTAAAATAAAACTGACTACCTATATTAATTTGTGTTTAAGATAAGCAATAGAGACATATTGCTCTGCAAGCCACAGTGTCAAAGTATTTAGTCAGGCCTGCCAAACTTTCCATGTAAACTCCCATGCTATATGTCTGCTATTGATTTACTATGAGTTATTCTTCCATTGTATTAGCTTAGGAGGTCTGAGGCCAGCCTAAGTGACTCTTTCAATTTAACCCTGGCATCTCATTTCATCCATTGTTGCCATGGGGAAAATAACTGATAACTCTGTTGATTGGACTTCCCTGGGATGGATTACAGAGAAATCATAGCCATACTGGCCCTGCTTATTTTAAATTTAACTTTGAATCTATGTGTAAACAGCTAAGAAAATGGAATGTATAGCTCAATGAATGAGAGCTAAGAATCTAAGTATTAGAAGAACTTCAAATAATATGTTTAGTGTCTCGCTCATCTACCTATTTCAGTTCCTTTACTAGATCTTAAAAGTTTAGCTACAGTGTTCTTCAAGAACTAGACTCCTTGTTTACTCTTTGTGACCCTTTTTTCTGATACTCTTATTTTGATGAATAAGCTCCTCACAGATGTAGCTCCTGGAAACCTGCCTTCTCTGAATAAACCGAGATTATTCAGTTTTTACATTCCGTTCAGAGCCTCCTCATGACATTTAGATTGGTGCTGATGACCCTAGGTCAAATTTTCTGATGGGAATACAAAGGAGAACACAAAATGTTCTAGACGGTAGATGCATTTCCTTGTTACCAGTGCAGAAATGATCCAGTGGAGGCATGTGCAATAGGAAGGCCGATTGTGTGGTTGGGCTTGCTGGGTATACCAGATGTTTCCTTTATCCTTATTTTACTGGGTATACATCAAAACACCTCTTTGCCAACATTGACTCAAGTTCAATGATGTTGAGGAAGTGCATTTTAAATTAAACTTTTAATCTTGAGATATAAGACAGAGAGGGCTCTTGGACCATTCACTAAGACTCCCTGAAAATGTAGTATCTCATACAACTTCAATATGTCACAAGCTGATGTTGCTATAATTCAACCGCCATATTAAGAGCTCCCCAGTTTGATATATACTCATTTATGTGTCAGTAAATCCATATGTGATATTTCATTCTAAGCAATTTGATCACATGTAGATTTGAACACAAGGATCCCTCATGCTATGGCTTTATGGCAACATTAACCTTCCCCTCAATTTACTACCATCTTCATCTAGCCACAGTGAGTCTACTTTCCATTTCCATTATTTTCTCATTTCAAGAATGACATATGAGCCAGAAACAAGTGGTTCACATCTGTAATTCTAACTACTCAAGTGACTGAGCTCTGAGGATCCTAGTTCAAAGCCACATAGGCAGGAAAGTACATGAGAGTTTTTTTTAAACCTCTAATTAACCTTTAAAAAGTCAGAAGTAGATCTATGATTCAAGTGGTAGAGTACCTGAGTTCAAACCCCAGTTCTGGTAAGCGTGTGTGTCTGTGTGTGTGTGTGTGTGTGTGTGTGTGTGTGTGTGTGCATGTGTACATGAGTGGAATCAGGCAGTGTGCAGACTGGGGCTCATTAAAAGCCACTGATAATCAGCCAAGTTGTGGAGTATATCAATAGTCTACTCTCTTTCTTGCTGAACAGTATTCTATGATCTGATCCTTTCACTGTTTTGTTTAACTAGAAATGCAGTGTCAGTTTCAATGCAATCTTGTTAATGGCACCAGTGCTACAGAATATAATATGACTTGACAAAAAATTACATGAATGACCTCATTTCTTATTACAAATCTTCTCCATTGAAGTGAAAAATGAAGTCAATTTTCTCTGTAATTTAGATTAAAGATTGCATGGGTGTTTCTGTCAGCTAAATATTTCAGCTGAGAATCACCCAGATAATTCCACCTTGGAATTATCCAGATATTCATCTTCAAATATTTTTTAAAATTTAATTTAGTACATAGAGAAAGCCTCTGAATGAACTAGGAGGTAGTATAGCCTAACATAATAAATGACCATAATTATTAGAATTCAGTCTTCAGGCCATTTTCTCCTTTGGGATTATCAGGGAGCAAATGAGAGTTCAAGCACTGAATTTTTGGCAAAGGACCCTTATGCTTTGTCTGCATTTCACAGCTTCCTCTGCACCTGGGAACAGCTATTTTAGGACTGTCTAGACAATCACCCCTGCTTTAAAGGTCTTTTCCTTTCTTTTCACATAGTCACCGAGCATTGGAGGTGATAAATAGATGATGCTGGTACTTTAATATCCAAGATACAATTGCAATAGACACAGGAACAATAACATTTTTGCTCTAGCTCACAAAATCAAGAAGGTTTGACATATGACCTCAGGCTTCTACCAACTGGTCAAGTTTCAAACCAACAGGAAACTCCACCACTATCCTCTCTAAGTACAGTAGCAGACTCCTATTGTTTTTCATTCAACTATGTAACATGGTTACTAGCTGACCATTTTAGACATATAAAAATGGTACTGGTACTATCACTGGGCATCAGTGGCTCACACTAATTATAATCCTAGATACTCAGGAGGTTGAGATCTGAGGATCATGGTTCAAAGACAGTGCAGGCAGACAAATCTGTGACATTCTTATCTCCAATTAATCACCAAAATGCTAGAAGTAGGGCTGTGATTTAAGTAGTAGAGTGCTAATCTTGAGCTAAAAAGCGCGAGCACAGGTGCCCAGGCCCTGAGTTCAAGACCCAGGACCAGTGCACAAATTTTAAAAAAGGCACTATCAAATTATTTAAATCAAGAGATTGGAGAGATTTGAAGATGAATTGGGCTCCATTTGTCAGGTACCGTACTTTCTGGTCACTAGTCATGACCCATAATGCACTATTCCTGTAGGCCACTCTTAACATTAGGAGAACAGTGCAAGGAGGTACAATCCTGCATCCTGAGATATTCTTCACATTTTTGTCATACATAATTTCTGCATCAGTAAGTAAGATTCTAGGGAAATTTACTCAGAGAAAACCTACTTCCCTGACTCACAGTCCTTTCTTTCAAGTTTTCCAGAGAATTCCAGAGACCACCTGTCCTTAGTTTCTCAACTGTATCACAAATCTTCATTCTGGTACTTACTGATGGCATGAATGTTTATTTTTGGAGGAAAATAAATACACCAATGGATGAGTGTATATTAATAACCTTATACTGTATGCAAGTATAATATAATATATAGTTACATTGCACACTATATATTACATGGTATTTGTTATGTGACATACATAGCATCCCAAGGAGGTTGAGTCAAGAGTCAAGGAATTTTACAATAATGCCACTCCTAATGGAGAACCTTGCCTGTATTGAGCACTGGACTAAACACAGTAATAGCGATGAGGATACCAGAATACAATTCTTAGAGAAATAAAACTAGAAAAACAAGTAGAAAGAGGCGACAGTGATCAAAATGCACTGTACTCATAAACTGCTTGGGTGAATGGCAACTCCTTTGTACAACTACTTAAAATTAATATTAAAAACAACAACAACCAAGTAGAGCAAACTGAGTATACAACTAGGTCAAAACATGTGGAGTCAGGGGCTGGGGATATGGCCTAGTGGCAAGAGTGCTTGCCCCGTATACATGAGGCCCTGGGTTCAATTCCGCCAGAAGTGGCGCTGTGACTCAAGTGGCAGAGTGCTAGCCTTGAGCAAAAAGAAGCCAGGGACAGTGCTCAGTCCCTGAGTCCAAGCCCCAGGACTGGCAAAAAACAAACAAACAAACAAAAAACATGTGGATTCAAACTATTGGAGACATGGCTTACTAACATGCAATTGGAATGAGTTGTTTGATCTCCCCTATTTTCTACCTTGAAAATCAGTTAATAATATTTCTGACCTTGCCTTTACTTGCACTTCAAATTTAATCAAAGAATGGTTAAGAATTTTGTATTATGTAGAGTGCATTAGGTAAGCTTCAAACATAAAAAATGTAAAGTATTAGTGCTAGAGAGCACTCATTGTGTGTCTATACTACCATACTTGTTGAACAATATTAATCTCAATATATTACTTTGCTCCCTTTAGATGGGCAAATTGGGCTTAAAGAGGCTAATCTCAGTGTGGTGCTGGTGCCTCACATCTGTAATACTAAATACTCAGGAGGATGAAGTCTGAGGATCATAGTTTGAAGCCAGGCCAGGCAGAAAAATCTGAGTTTCTTTTTCACAATTAACTACAAAGCTGGGAGTAGAACTATGGCTTAAGTGTTTGAGTGCCAGCTTTGAGGGAGAACAAAGCTAATGAACAGTGCTCAGGCCTTGTGTTCAAGCCCCAGTGCCAACACATACACATACACACACACACACACACACACACACACACACACACACACACACACAGAGAGAGAGCTAAACTCACCATTGCCACAGGTCTTCCCTGTGAAATGGTAAATTCAGAATAATCACAGTCCCAAACTAAAGCATATTTCTCCAGAGTCATCAGCAAGCTCTCATTTCCCGATTGCCATTTATTTTCTCACTCTCTGATTTTTCACTTCCTCCTCACTCTTTAACACAATATTATCTGCGTTCTACTTCCATAAATCACATAAAATTACCACCTGAAACCATGTTGGCCCTTAAGTCAATAAAGACTTTTCTGTTTTTATTCTGAGTCCTCCACTGTATGAACGTGGCCTTTTCAGGTGTCTGCCATCTTGAATCAGTTCCTTCATAACCTTTGTTCTTTTGTCTTCCTTTATAAGCTACTTGCCAGGAGGGCTTTCTTTGATGGACCTCCTTCTCTTTAATAGCTCTAAATGCTCCTCATGGCCCAATGCAGATCAACATCTCTTAGTCATTTCTTCTCATGATTTGCCTGACTGGGGACCTGTGAAGCTCCTAAACAAGCTCTTGGAAGGAATCTTTGCACATTAATGGGTAAATTCCTAGAACCTAAATAGAAATACTGTGTGCTCAATAAATATGGCATGAAGGACTTGATTGACATTATGGTGAAAATGCATGTTCCTGGGATATGCTCTGGAACATCCAAATTGGTATCACAACAGTCTGAGAGACAAAACTCTGGTCTTCTTCAGTGCAGTCTTGAATCTATATTCTTTCTTTTACCTAATTAATACCTTCTCCTATGTTTTACTTCTTTAGTGTTTGAGGACACCTTTCTACCTGCACCCATACTAAGTCCAATCCTCCTATAGAGCCCTCTCATAGATTTCATTCCTTAGTGTGCCTTATGCCACTTTCAATTTCCACATTAAACCTGAGAGTTCAGTGAAGTCCTGTCTCTCCTGCTTGTCTGCCTCAGATCACAAAAGCTTGTGCTAACCATCATTTCCCCATTTCTTCCCTCTGCCTCAATTAGAGTGGGCTCTCATTAAATGTCAGTGAATAAATTGCTAACATTAATTAGATAAATGTTAATAGATCAAGGCAAGCTAAGAATAAATATATTTAAATTACTTAAATGATAGAATAAATAATTACAAGTTAAATGATAACAAAATTTTCCCTTCCAATTTCTGAATTCCAAATCTTGGAGTATGATGTCACCACATAGATATCTAATGGGTTTCTTGATTTTTGTTTGCCAGTCCTGGGGCTTGAACTCTGGGTTAGGCACTATCCTTGAGCTCCTTTTGCTCAAAGCTAGCACTCTACCACTTGAGCTGCACTGCCACCTCCAACTTTTTCTGTGATTCATTGGAGATAACATTCTCACAGACTTTCCTGACTGAGCTGGCTTTGAACTGTGATCCCCAGATCTCAGCCTACTGACTAGCCAGGATTACAGGAGCCAGCCACTGGTACCAGGCTAGGTTTCTTGATTTCAATTGTCCTCCAAATCAACTTTTCGATGTCTACCCAACTTTCAATATTTTATTCATTCCAACAAATGTCATCATCTCCAAAACCTTTGGAATTACATTTGGTTTTTCCTTTTCCTTTACAAACTTCTTGTCCCATATCCAATCGAACACTTAGTCCTGTTGCTTCTCCTTCTACAACACCTTTCAAATCCATCCCTTCTCCATTTCCCCACTTATGGATACATGATTCATCCTTGGATGGATGCTTGCCATGGCCAAACTCGTCTCCTGCATCCACTCTGACTTTCCTACAATTGATTTTCTACACTGCTGTGGTTTGACTATGAACAGTGTCCCTTAAAGGCCATATATAGTAAGGCTGGTCTCTAGGGTGGCAGTATTAGGAAAAGCTAGCTCTTTATCAGATGGTGCCTAGTGGAATGTCCCTAGGTCCTTGGGGCCATGCCCTCAAGGCAGATTGTGAAATTAATCTCCCTTTCTCATGTTCTAATTCAGATGTTAGCAGTTTCATAGGCCACAAGCTACCATGGTGATGCCAATCTTGTCAGAAGCTTAAATAAATAGGGCTATCCATATAATCTTGGATTTGAACTTCCACAATTATGAGTCAAATAAACCTCTCTTTACTTTGTAAGAAGGCTGTGTCAGGTATTTCATTATAGTAATGCAAAACTTATTGATACATACACCAAATTTAAATCATCAATTAAGACATCTCAATTAAAGATCCAGCCCAATTGAATAGCTACAACATGTTTATTATTTGAATGAGCAGAGTGGAGAAAATAGCCAAAGGACTATTTTCCAACAGATCAGTGGTGTCCAGAGCCTGCAGGTAGGACAAGAGACTGGTACTAGAGAGACATTATGCAATAATCTAGTGAACTACCATAGAAGTCTTTCATATCCTGACTGTGGTAGTGGCTACTGATTGTATGTATGTATCAAAAAACCCACAGAACTATATACTGTCACAAAAGTAAATTTTATTCTATATAAACTTAAAAATAAATGGATAAAATTGTAATCATTTCCAGTATCAACTCAGCAAAAAAAAATCTAAGCATCTAAGTTTCACATGTTTGGAGCTTTTTTAAAATTTTTCGGTGGGGGGTCAGTTAACTTCCTGTGTTCATGGTCAAGTAGTGACTCAAACCATACTTCCCCATTTCACATTTGTCAGTTTAATGAAAGGAAATGGGAAACAAAATAAAGATGTGAAAGCTAAACAATGAAAGAAAAGACACAGTGGTAAAATAATATTTAAAATCATCATATGCTAAAATGTCAGCATTTATTTGTGACATTCAGCTCTGTTTGTATTGTATCATCCACAGCAATGACTGTGGGTTGATTTCATAATGGTGCCTCCCACATATACACCCACAGGCGACCTCTGCTTTGTGCACTTGACAGTGACTAAACTTCAAATGTTCTGTTGGTAATATCTACCCTTCCTTGGAGGGTTGTTACACACAGGGAATTACAGTTTCACAGCTGAACAATGTTGCCTTCCCAAAATGTATCATGATCAACTTTCATTAGAAGCAAGTTATATGGGCTGATAAATTGCTGTCATTTGCCAAAGTATAACTCATCATTGTATATTCGCCCAACAAATGCCACTGAGAAAGCTATCAGGGGAAAAAGAAGGATGCAGAGATTTTAATAGATTATTTATGCACAAGTTTTATTCTCTAAAGTAAGCATATGACATACCAATTTTATCTTCTGACTTTCTTCCCACCTGTCCCCACTACAAACATTCATCTATTAGAACATGTTGATGGATATACCATTTTAAAATGAAATATTTGGATATCTGACTCTGATTTTGGGGAAAGGGAAATGGTGAGCTAATTTCCTCTTTTATCAAGCTGAATCATTGAGTTCACACTGTTGCCAGGCACGCAGAGCAATGCCATAGCAACCTCCTGGGTTTGCTCTTAAATACACAACAGCAGAACGATCCTAATAGGTACACTTTTTTAATCCTTAGATTTTATTTGTTCTCATAGAAGTTTAAATTTCATCCTGTATTTTACAATACAGGGCTATTTAGTTCTCCTTTGGGAGTCTTATTGATGACTGCCACTTATATCAACACCAGCACAACAGACAGGCTGAGTTCTTGGAAACATTTTTAATAGTTTCCTTTTATTCCTCTTGAATTCCCTAGCTCATGTTAAAAGTTTGTACTTTTGACAGTCTGGATTCTCTCTAGAATTCTCTTTACAATGATCCTAAATTAAATAGGACTGATATTTATATATATGTCAAATTTCACATATATGTATACATATATATTTCACATATATAATTCATTTTCCCTTTATTTGTCTCCTCCTCCTCCTCCTCCTCCTCCTCCTCCTCCTCCTCCTCCTCCTCCTCCTCCTCTTCCTCCTCTTCGTCATCCTCCTTCTCCTCTATTTTCTATTAGATGGGCACTTTGCCCTTTGATCAATTACTCCATCTCTTTTGGATTTAGTTACTTTTCAAGAAGGGTTTCACTTTTCTTGTCCAGGCCAGCCTGTATTCTATCTTTTCCCTTTCTTTGTAGCTGAAATGATAGGTACATGCCACCATAGATAGCTTTTTAAAAAAATTGAGATGAGATCTTGCTAACTTTTTTGCCCCATGTTAACATTGAAGCGTGATCCTTCTAAGTAGGTAGAATTTCAGGCATGAGGCACTGCCCACACAGTGGGCAATACACAATTTTTATTTGGAATTAGACATATATTTTTGTTGGTGAAATGCTCTTTTCTTCTTGATACTACATTGTCTTCATGAATTTGATTTTTCTAAGTTACATTGATATTTGAACAAAAGCAACAATAATTGGTTAATGACTAATTTGAATTCAGATTCTAAGGAAATTTAGTTCAGTACTTACTAGTTAAACCAGGTTTCCTCAAAATAATCACCATTGACCTCTGGCATCATATTATTTGGTGGTGAGGGTGCTTTATTTATAAGTATCCCTGGTGGCTACCACTGGATACCAGTAGCTTCCCTCTTCTACTTAGGAAAACCAAAATGCTCCATTATTAAGTATTTCCAATGGGGCCAAATAACCTCCAATGGTGAATAGAGAGTATTGGACCAACTGCTCTAGTACACCAGGGGTTATCGACCTTGACAGGAGAGAAGAATCAAATAAAATACTGATGTCAATGGTTCATCCAAGTATCAGGTGTCTGTCAGAGTTGGTACTTTTGCTAAGCTCTCTAGCTAGGGAGTGCTAAGATGCAGCTAAGATCAACAAGAAGTGCACTGATAGCAAAGTGCCTTAATTTCCTCACCTGGGAGATGGGTAGAATACCATCTGTAATAGCCACCACACGGAAAAGAAGAGCATTTGTGAAATCATTTGCATAACAAAGCAGTAAGTATGCTAAAGGCAGCAGAGAAAAAATAATAAAATTTTTTTAAAAGTTGCCATGGAAACAGTATCCAGTTCCTTATTATAAAATAGGGTGATTTATATTCACTATCTCTTAGACGGACACCCTATTCCTGATAGGAAAAAGATTAGAGCACTTTTGGGCATGATATTATTTTGTCCTTGATGTATAGAAAAAACAGCTCACATCAAATCTGTCATATTATGCACCAAACGTGCTCTAGTCATAAAATAAAATCAGTGTTTATCCTTTCATTCATAAGAATTCACTTTAATAATAGGAAAGAATTTAGACTGTCCTGAAAATAGCCTCTTTGTAAGTAATTAAGACAAATTCTTATTCAAAATTCAAAATCTGGGAAAGACTTCAATCATGTCTATAATCCATACCTTTTTTTTTGAAAGAAAATAAGATACAAATATGGAAGCAAACAATAACACTCAGTTTGAGTGGCAAATCCATAGACTTTTGGTGTTGGCTTCTCTCTAATTTTTTTTTGTTTAAAATATTTGTTAAAAAACTGAAACAATGTTAATGTCAGTTTGAACAAAGCACTAGAGAATACTCTAAAGGAAACAAAAGGCACATTCTGGTTGGCGAGCTGACTATGGAGGGCCCACTAGAATGAACAGGCCAACCCACAGTAGTTTTCCAGTTAATATTGTGGGTTAATTCAGGAAGCAAACATTAGGTCTTTGACATGCAAGAACATTTCTAACTAGCCTATCATTAAAGTAAATCTTAGTGTTATTTTCATCTATTCTACTAAGTGAAGCATCTTATTATGAAATAGCTGCTTGTAGTCCCTTTACTAAGTCACAAAGTACATATCTCCTGAGTTTTTCCTCTAATAGAAACAATTTGTGTGAAGAACTACACTCTCATCTGGGCTGTGGACACATAAGTAAGCCAAGCAACTTTTCTCTTAGACTAAGAGTTAGCAAATTATAATCTACAGGTCCAATCCAGTCAATTGTTTCTGTGAATACAGTACTAATTCAACACAGCTTAGTCCATGATTTATTTACTCTATGGCTTCTCTCAGCAAGATGTTACAAAACTGTTTGGTCTTCAATACCTGAAATAGTTATTATCTGACCCATTTCAAAAGAACGTCTTCTAATTCCTACTGTAATTTAATGTATGAAAGTTTCCCATAGAAACTTAATAAGAAATACTTGAACAAAGCAACATTTTCTTTTTGCCAGTCTTGGAGTTTGGGTTCAGGGCCTGAGCACTGTTCCTGGCTTCTTTTTGCTCAAGGCTAACACTACCACTTGAGCCACAGTGCCACTTCTGGCCTTTTCTGATTATGTGGTGCTGAGGAATCGAACCCAAGGCTTCATGCATGCAAGGCAAGCACTAAGCCATATTCTCAGCCCAAACAACATTTTCTCAAGTATGTTTTTGCATCTCACAACATGAGCATATCTATTTTTTTAGTTAAAAAAATTTTGAAAATCCAAGTGTTAATATCACCTTTTCTCTTTAGAAAAATCTGGTATGGTCTAAAAATGAAATGTAACAGAGGATCTATTAATGATGCAGAACTCAATAAATTACTAAAAAAAAAACCTCACTTTAGAATCTGTCAAGATGTTACTTTCCAAGAATATAGCAATTTTATTTGTATAACTGTTACATGGAGCAATACTTATGGAAATACTTACACATATACTTATTGACCAAAAATATTTAACTTTTAAATAAAAGAAAGTAGAAGGCATGGTTGTATGAATGAGAAATAAGTAACCATTTCTTTTAGTTCTCTCAAAACAATCACCTTTATAAGAAGTACAGACGAAATGTATGTTTTGACATAGTAATAGCCTATTTTTAGTTTAATTTATAGGCCTGAACATTTCAATGTTTGGGGAAATTTTAAGAAAAGGAGATGCCTGAATGACTATAAATTTGTATCCTTCCCAGAAGACTCATATATCATAAATTGAAATGAGACCTTATGATATTCTTCCCTTTATTTTTCCTCAAAATGACCTGAAATATGAAAACAGTAGGTAGTAAAGCAAAGAGAGTACAGAGCTATGGTTGCCAAGGCAACCATAATCATATTTTCTTTGAACTTCAGTGGAGCAGCCACTGTAGTTCAATTCAAGTTCATGTTTCCTAAGAATATCTTATTTATGGCCAAAGCCTTTATTATATATAACAGTATCTTTCTGATCAAGCAGGTGATATATAGGTATGCAAAAGAAAAAATGGCATGCCCTTCGTGTTTGTATTATGGAAGTAAGATGGGAAAATGACACATGCTAGAATATGTCATAGTCAAGAAACATTTCCTTACATTTCACTACTTTCTACATGCATGCATGGCACTATACTTACCATTACTATTAAGAGGAACATGAGTCCTATCCAGAAATAACGTAGTGAACACAACTTAAATAAACTCTAATCCTCTAGGAAATCCAATGGCCTTAAGGAATGACAAAAACTTCTACAGAATGACTAGTAGTAACCCTCTACAAATAATCATTTTATGAATTTTTCACATTTTCGTTAATATTATCCGGGTAGTGAAGAACATTTTCCCCAAATGAGCTGAAATACATTATTGTTATTCATGTATATCTCATTTGATAGTAACTTTGGGACTGAGGGTTTTTGTTTTCTCCAAGAGATGGTCAATATTGGAGTGCGAGGAGCATTAGTTGCCTTGCTGGACCCTAAATGACCTTGGATTTTCCAATTGAGATACAGTTGAATGATGAAAGTTGATAAAGATGGTTACATGTTTCAAAGTTTACATACATTTTCCCATAGAAACAATGACACAAAGTGTAACTGATTCCTGGGCCAGCTTGGATGGCCTAATTTAAACCCATAGTTAACTTGTAGCACAGAATGGTAAGTATAAACATAAACAGTAATTCCATTCCAACTTTTCTAAGATTCTGGGAAACAAAAGAGATTTCATGACATTGAGGGGTAAGCACTCCGTTGGGGTCAAAGGTCTTTGTATCAGTTCCTTCTCTGGGCATCTAGATCAATGACTTTGTCCTTGGAAGGCCCTGATAAGACTCCTTGACCCTGGTAAGAAGCCTACTACAGAAAATGGTATATTATCATTTGCCACATCAATAAAATAACGCTTGTTATTTTATTCTGAGGTCATCATCTCAACATTTTTGAGACTCAGTATCATTCTCTGTGAATTAGATATTTGAGAAGAATAACTGAAATATATTGCCCTAGTTATATTGACCTACAATCTGTTGATGACTCCTATTATTTTCATCTTGTTTTGTTCTAGAAATAACAATGGTTCACAAAGAAATGGATACAAAGATGTCATAAAGATGGAGATAAAGTTAGGATAAGTATTTTACCTCTGGTAGAGGACAGAAGTATGTATATGTTTGGAAAGACATTTGCTGAAAATACAGATATCAGCACTTTCCCCTAGACTTGAGTGTTATAAAGAGTTCATCCCATTTTACACCCTCACCGAGATCCTCT
Organism: Perognathus longimembris pacificus; assembly: GCF_023159225.1. Lineage (NCBI taxonomy): Eukaryota > Metazoa > Chordata > Mammalia > Rodentia > Heteromyidae > Perognathus > Perognathus longimembris. Next base: position 108,208,024 of record NC_063188.1, on the reverse strand, counting down.
ATTAGTAACCCTCACTACATTTTCGTGGTGTCTCTTTTTCCTGCTTATTTTAAATTTTCCTTCATTTTTCCTCTCTAGTGCATTTATCATCATCTTTATCTTTTTACTGTGTATGTATTGGCCATGCTTTGACCCCTTCAAAGGAAGTATCATCAGGGCAGGGATTTGTGTCTGCTTTTCTCAGAACTGTATCCTGAAACTTGGAACAAAGGTTGCGTGTTGTCTCTCCTTTGTGGAAGCTACAATTGGACTGTAAGTATATTAGTAAATACATTGGATGGTATGCAAATGTACATAAACGTATTAATTGAAATACAGTCGATTTAGAGGAGAACTCAAATATTGTAATTCCTTAGAAAGGCATAATCATAATTCATCAAAATAAAGGGAAACAGGAACTTGAAAGGGACAGGGTGAGGTCAAGAGTAGGGGTAGACAAATGAAGAGGAGAAGGGGGAGAATATAGTAACAAATTCAATCTATATCTTACAAAATTAAGAAAAGTGAGGGAAGAGGTGGGTTGGGAGGGATGGATGAGAAGGATGAAAGGGTGATATTGAACTAATGCACTGTATTCATAAAATGCTTTGTTGAATGGCAACCCCTTTGTACAACTACTAGATAATAAAAATACTTTGAAATAGAAATCAATGGTGTAAGGAAAGAACTCTGTGGCATTGCAGGCTCTAGTCAGGTACTGGAGGAACCCAGACAACAGGAATCATCCCAAGCTGGAGCCAATGGGTCTTCAGAGTCAGTATACGTTTAAATTCTTAGCCTCTTAATTCCAGTTCCCTGTGAGCTGTAAAAGAACTTCCAAAGCTTGATTTTTTACTTATAAAACAGAAATATGGCCAGCACTGGTGGCTTGTGCCTAAAATTCTAGCATCTTAATAGGCTGAGATCTGAGGATCATGGTTTAACGCCAGTCTTTGCAGGAAGCCCTGTGAGACTGTTATTTCCAATTAACTATGAAAAACTCTGGAAATGGAGTTGTGGCTGAAGTCGTAGAGGGCTAGCTTTGAGCAAGAAAACTCAGAGACAGTGTCCAGGCACTGAGTTGAAGACCTAGGACTACCAAACCCACAAAAATCCAAACAAACAAATAAAAAATAAGAACCCTGAAAAATGGTTAACCAACTTGTAAAGCTGTTGTGAGGCTGAAATGACATTAAAGACAAGTCAAGAAATAGAAAACTATTCAATAAGTGATGGTTACATTTACTTCTGCCCCACCAGCACTCCTTGCTCAAGTCACTTCAGCCCTCTAGGCACTAACTTTCTTTCCTCCAAAATGAACAAGCTGAATGAACAAAATTCTAAAAGGACTCCTGGAAAGACTACGTCCTCAATTTTACCCCCCCCCCCCTTAATTCAGTCAGTATGGAGGTAGATAAAGTAATTTGTGAAAAAATAGACTTGACTATAGGTGATTGTTAAGAATTGCGAAGAGTTCTACACTGAATACCAAAATATAGCGTCTCCTTAAAATATATTCTGGGGGAAGTTTTCCATGGCTTAGCAGTGCAAGTTCCTTGAGGTGGGGGGCAGATTTTAACGTCAAATGTAATTCGGTGCTGAAATTTTCTTCTTGTATTTATCTATTTCTTGTTTTCCTTATATATACATTGATTATGTCCTCAAATAGACTCCTAGGAAAGAGAAGTTTTGTTTGGAAATATTAAATAACTTGCTATTAATCTAGGGGGGTGATGTTGAGCACAATTCAGTTGATTTTTACTTTGAATTCATAATTTAGTATAATTTGTACAGTGCAACTGCCCTAAACAGGATGATTGACAACTTTTAAACTATTAAAAGAAAGAAAAGTAATTTACTACAATTACTTTCCTTTTGGATTATGTCTATCCCATAAAATAACTTTAATATAGTACCTATACTAGTAAAGAATTTACTTGAGATTAAAAATCTTTCCTAAAATATCTGTTTCAAAGACTTTCCTTTTTTTAGCATCATGGAAGTGAGGTTTACTTTATTTTGGAAAATATTGTTAACATTATTACCTTTAAGTGGTTATACAACCGAGTTGCCATTCAGCAAGCAGTTTATGCCTACAATATCACCCCTTTCGACATTCGTGCTCATTCCTTCACTTACTTTTCTTAATTTTGAAGGAGATACATTGAGCTTTTGACTGCATTCTCCCTCCTTCTTCTCTTGAAGATAGAGATCAATGGTAGAATGCTTGCCTAGCATGTATGAGGCCATGGGTTCTGTTCCCAGGACTACAAAACAAGAAGATCAAGAGCTTCTAGAGGACAATAAGCTTTCAATAATTTCCTGAAAAATAATCTGCAATAGTTCCAAATGTATCTGTGAAAAGCATCAGTAGAAACACAATTTTTTTTGCCAGTCCTGGGACTGGAACTCAGGGCCTGAGCACTGTCTGTGGCTTCTTTTTGCTCAAGGCTAGCACTCTACCACTTGAGACACAGCACTACTTCAGGCTCTTTCTATATATGTGGTGCTGAGGAATTGAACCCAAGGCTTCATGCATACAAGGCAAGCATTCTAGCACTAGGCAATATTCACAGCCTCAAGAACAAGTTCCAGGTAAGCCCTGCTTAAAACTATTCCTATTGATCTCCTTATTGCTTCAATTAAAAATAAAAAGGGGGGCTGGGAATGTGGCTTAGTGGTAGAGTGCTTGCCTAGCATGCATGAAGCCCTGGATTCGATTCCTCAGTACCATATACAAAGAAAAAGCTGGATGTGGTGTTGTGGCTCAAGACGTAGAATGCAAAATGAAGCCAGGGACAGTGCTCAGGCCCTGAGTTCCAAGCCCTAGTGAAAAATTAAAATAAAAGTTAAAAAAAGAAACACAATTTTCACTTACTAAAAGCATATACTGATGTGAACCACACACCTTCCCTTTGGTTCATATTCAAATTATACACAAACACACACACACAGACACACACACACACACACATACATACACACACTGCACTGCCTACTTCTTCCATTTCCTCTTCCTGTAGCCAAAGAATGCAACCATACATACCCTTTCTATTTGCACAAACATAATGGCTTTCAGCCATCAAAAAAGTACAAAGCATAATAAGGTTGAAATGAGTAAAAAGAAACAAAAAACAAATCTTAAATGAAAATGCTCATGTATCTTTGCCTGGACAAACAACTACTATATTGAAGCAAACATTCTTATCATATAATTAAATAGAAGTGACCTAGAAATACTCAACTAACAAATATCCTGAACATAGGAACAGCTGACCCAAGAGAATTAGATCAGCAATGGGGCAGGCTCTCCCCAGACTTGAAGGCAAGAGAAGGATTCCCTTAGGAGCCACTTTGGTCTTTTAAAGGATACTGAAGTCGACAGTGATTCGAGCAGAAAAGGAAGATGGAACGTCACAGCCCTCGTGCCACTGCAAAACTCTTCCCACCATTCTCATCAAGCAATCTATTTCCCATAAACGTTACAGAGTGCCCTGGTTCCCAGGCCAGCCCATCAGAAGTCCACTGGGCTCACAGTACAGCTGGAACCGTGCTATTAATACTAGGCTGACTTCCCACTTGGAAGCCAACTCTAGCCCTGACAGTGCTTGTCAGCTCTGTTATGGTTAAATGGATTTGTGGGCGGTCCTGGGAGACTGCCAGTTAGAACATCCTTTCTGTGGGAAAATTCCTGCTGAGGCCCAAACAACGCACTGTCAAACACCGTAGCTGTAGGCCACAAGTTGGAAGAGTCTCAGGCATTGACAAATCAATCCCCACCTTTGCCTTTTGGAACTGTTTGGATGAGCATCACAGTAAATGAGCATAAGGCAAGTCTAAATCTAAACACATTACCCTCTCCATGGCAAGTAATAAGTATATGTTACTGACATCACTACTGAACCAGTGGATTGTCTCCTTTCCCAGTACACACATTTACATACACACATACACTTCTATATGATGCTTCATGTAAATATGTTTTCATCAATAAAAAATAATGTCTTTTCTTAGAGAAAAGACAAAGTATGATCCAGTGTAACTGCTGCTCTCTGATTTCTACCCATTCACTCATATTTTGATCTGGCCCTCCACAAGCCCAAAAGACAACTGTAGGGTAACTAGATGAAGCATGGAGATATACAACAATGGGACAGCAAGTAAAGGAACTATAACTATGATTACGCACAGATCTCAGAAACATCATGTTCAAAAATCAACTGGGAGGATTATTATGTAACAATCCTTCATTCTAAGTCAGTGAAACTATTATTCACTGGTCATTAGCAATTTACCATTCAGTTTCATGGATAAAATTTGCCATCAAATTATATATACTAACAAAGGCACTGTTTCCCTTGGATATCTTACTTTGAAGACTTTATTAGGACAATAAAAACACATAAAATAGAAAGTTGACATAGAGAATTCGCCAACAACATCATTCCTCTTGGTTTGCTTTTTTTTGAGATGGCTACTACTGAGTTCTACAAATAATGAATAAAGCCAACCACCCTTGAAATCAAATCGCTGCACCCTATTATCTAATGGAACCACAGAATGTTAGGGGAAGTGAAACATCTGGGGTCAGCCCCCAGATGGTGTTGACAAGGAAACCTGTATATGTGCTGAAGTACAGGTTGTTTTTCAGGTTGGCACTTACTGGGAAAATGCATGCTATTTCAATATTTATCTCAGGCAAACATTGGCAAGTCAAATTGTTCTCATATTCTACCCATAGCCAAATATATAACCTTGGGGTGAAGGGGTCTGCTCTTCCTACTTTTGTCCATGTGACTATAACATTCATTTCTGTGCAGAGGATTATTCTGAATGTAGAAGTGATGGTTGACTATTTGTATCATATATAGTAAGAGGACAATTCATGAAGCAATAAATATATGATAGTTGGAATGTCATCACCCAGATATGTGTTAATTTCCTTTAAAATATTAATAACAAATTCTTGTCTAAGTGTAATCTACAAAGAATAGTTTTCTGAACTTGAACTTGGAATTTATTTTCTACTCTACTTAGCCACATGACTCTAGAAAAGTCAACTTTATTTAGCCTTAGTCTTCTACCCAATAGTTACTTCCTCTTCTATCCTTTCAGAATTCTGATGCTTAGCTAGTCAGTCTTCTGTGACAAAGGGTAGATGATCCATTTCAGCTCCAAACCTAAAAAATAATTATTTTTTAGTCAGTGTTGGTATACTATTCCATTTGTATACCATGCTACTTGCCAGGCATATTTGGAGAAGGCAAATATATATATATATATATATGTATATATAACTATATATAGTTATATAATGCTATATATCAGATTAAAGTTGATTGTATAACAATTAAAAAAGGAGCAAGAAATAAAAATAGCAGTGGTTTCAAATAAGATGTAAGTAAAAGGCCCTGCTTGAGAAAAAGGGAGGTGTTCCATATTCTGGAACAATGCAGTGCATCAAAGGGTAGGCTCCTCCTAGCTCACTCTTCTGCCATTCCCATATATTGCCTCAGTTCCAATACCGCTGCTGAAACTCCAAACAGCTGGTATGTGTACTTTGACCAACACAAAATCCTCACTGGTGGGGCCTTAGTCACATGGACAAACTTAGTTCTAATGGGGAAGCAGCAAAAGTTAAGCAGGGAAGATGCAGGGAGATGAAGAGGCAACCAGCAATTACTACCATAGCCTGTTCAGCCAATAAAATATGATTGAGGGTGACATTGATCAAGAGGCACTGTATTCATAAAATGCTCTGTTGAATTCCTTTATACAACCCTCTAAAGAAAATAAAAATATATTAAAAATATGATCGAGATACTGGAATGCCCCATGCTAAGGAAGCAACAGGAAGAGATGGTTTGTGTTTCTTCCTTTAGTCAATGTCACATCTCAATGCGGTGAGGAAAATGTGGTGAGGAAAATGGATACGATCCTCTTGCTAACAGCCCAAGAGTAAAACTAACATCATAGAGAGCAAGATAGAGCCAGCAGGAAGAAAGAACTGTCAGTCTGTCATTGTGTAGATGGATCTTCTCACACAGTGGATATCTATAATAGATGGCAGTTTCATGACTATTTAATTCACTTGGAGAGGCAATAGTCTTTACTTGAAGCTAAATACTTTCTTACTCACTTGTCCTGTTCAACAGGCCTTCCAAATTTAAAGGCTGTCACTTCCTCCCTTTTGCTTTTGCTCCTTGTTCTCATAAGCTAAAAATTCTAGACACTTAAATGACCAATCAATTATTATTTAATCACTATTATCTTGACTACTGTTTTAGAAGTGTTCACTAATAGATATGTCCATTGTGTTGTATTATCATCATACAGGCCAAAATAGAAAAGCAGAAAAATAATCAAAATTTATTACATATATGTTCACGATCATTAAAAATAATTGTTAAATTAAGTGTTGGCCTATAAAATAATGCAGAAACTATACTGTGTTTATTCCTTTTAGGTATCTAAACATTTTAATGCTTTTTTTTTTATCAATCAGGTGGTTGGGGCTCATGCCTGAAATCCTACCTACTCAGGAGACTGAGATCTGTGAACTGTGGTTCAAAGCCAGCCTAGAAAGAAAGTACATGAGACTCTTGTCTCCATTAACCACCAAAGAAGTCAGAAATGGAGCTGTAGCCTTAAGCAAAAAGTCAAGGGACCGTATTCAGGCCCCAAGTTCAAACCCCAGTACTGGCATGGAAGAAATGTTCTTCAATTCTGGCCTCTTCACTTCTTGACATTATGTATAATCTATGACAAATAATTTATTTTGTGAAAATGGGTTTCTTTCTGCATTAAGATGGGAGAGAACCATCTATCTTTGTCAGCTCAGGCTGCAATAACAAATAATATGGACTAAGTGGCTTAAATGACAGATGTTTGTTTCTTAGAGTTCTGGAAGCTGGACATCTGATATGAGGGACCCTCTCCTGGTTTACAGGAAGATGGCTTCTCTCTAGGTTCTCATATAGCAGTTCTCATATAGTAAACCTTTTTTTCTTCTTTTTCTTTTAACCTCATCATGGCTCCACTCTCCTGACCCCCCTCTAAACCTAATCATCATCCAAAAGTCCCACCTCCAGTGCCATTACATTAGGAGATATATGGAGGGGCACAAACATTCAATCCTTAACACCATCTTTCTTAGGATTATGTGGAATAAAAATGTACAAAAGACATAATGGGAGATATATAGCATTTATTCAATAATTGAAATAAGTAGATTATGAAAAAAAATCACCAAAAACACAAAATGAAATGCATATATCTGGCTCAAATTTTCATTCATTCACTCATTCATACATATGTACACATTCATGCTAGTTCCAGAAGGCACCAAAGACAACTGAAAGAGAAATATAAAACATATAGCAATGTTCTAAGCTAAGGAATAAAGTATATATTATCAAGGAGCTATGTGTAGTCATCTAGAGGATAGAAATGAAGACAGCAGGTGACACACATGAACAGAAACCATGAGAAAAAGCAAAGACATTTGAGAGAAAATTAGAGAGAAGAGGATTAAAGGGATAAAAGGGGAAGAGAAAAAGAGAGAGAAAAAGTGAGGAAAGGAGGGAGAAAAGGAGTGAAAGAGGGAGGGAGAGAGAGAGAGAGAGAGAGAGAGAGCTAATCTACTAAAGAGATTAATGTTAAGCCTGTAGTCCGGCAAGTGTCTAGCACTGCCAAAGGAATACACTTTAGAGCCCTGCATGCGACGGTATCCAGTTTTCACAGGGCTAAATGTTTTTTTCCTCTTACATTCTTTCCCTTGTAACGTTATGATGCATTTCTCTTGCCTGAAATAGCTAAGCATGGCTCTATTCTTTGCCACACTAGAGAACCTAAAACAAAGTGGAGGTAAGGTCACAGAACTGATGATAGAGTGAAAAGAATGTGTCTACAATGACAAGACAGGAGACCTAAGATGGAAATGTGTTGAAGGAACTGAGGAGGGAAAAAAAGAGTCCAGCATATAGGAAGATAGATGACTCAGATAGTAAGAAAGAGAAATTTAAAAAAATAAAGAAGTTCTAGGAAAAGAAGGAAAGAGATGGCCAGAAAGAAACAAATTGGGTTCCAGTGCTACAGAGGACACAGACAATGAGGGTATGGAAGTCAATTGGCAAGAGGCTGAAGAAGAGAGATAAATATTTAAAATATCTTTATGAAAGATTTAGCTATAAATTTAGCTCCTGAGTTGTAACTTTCAGAAGATGTTTGTTCAATGACAAGATTTAACATGAAGAGATAATTGAGTATGTAGAAGTATGTCGGAACAAGGGCAGGGTAAGCTGAAGGAACTATTTGAGGTGCCCTTAAGCAAGCAGGATGGTATACAATTCATGACAGAAATATAACTTTTGTCTGGCACTGTTAGCTGACATCTGTAATCCTACCTACTCAGGAGGCTGAGATCTGAGGATCACAGTGCAGAGTCAGCCTAGGCAGAAATGTCTGATAGATTCTCATGTTCAAATAACCAGCAAAAAGACAGAAGTAGAGCTATGGCTCAAGTGGTAGAGCAGTAGCTTTGAGCAAAACAAAACAAAACCAAACACCTCAGGGGAAGTGCCCAGGCCCTGAGTTCAAGCCCTAGTGCTAGTACATTTTTTTTAAAACAAGGAAGAATAGAATGAGGCCTTTTTATCTCTGAGATGGGAAGAAAGGGATCTGTCCTGTACACATTTGATTCTTTTATCATAAGGCAAATTAACCCAGTACTTTCATATGAAGCTATGCATAATGAAGGAATATTAAAGTTTTAAATGAGCTCATTTTCACTTCAAAACTATCAACAACACGGTCATTTTAAATTTATATTTGAATAGGGTTACTTGCTCTGGGTCTTAAGACCATATCAAAAAAGCACTGATGGGACTAGGTTTCTAGAAGTGACAGGTCTTTCAAATTGATTTAATGAATCACCCAGGAAGCTTGAGAGACCAGGATGTTACCTCCAGACCACAGGGCTTCCAGGCGTCTGCCCTATCAGACAGGCACATCTGCTTCTCTGCATGAAGGAAACAAAGCCAGAATAGAAGGGTCGGTTGGCAAAGCCACAAGGTCAAGCCTTGCCCTCTCCTTCCTGACTTCCTGCACTGACCTGGAACTACCCACGACTGCCTCGCAGCAATTCTGCACTCTGCAAAAAAAAAAAAAAAAAAGAACTCTAATAGGAATGACTACAACATGTTCCTCTTTCCGAATCCTTGAAATGCTTCTTCATCTCACAAACTTTAACTCACCTCAGACTCTCCTTCAAACACCGGAGAAAACCTGGTGGAGTGTAATTTGCCATGGAGCTTGCATGAAGGATAATTAGTAATGCGGATTCATACTGTTTATCTGAACGGATGCATCTGTAAATCCCACCAAGCATAGTGCATTACTGTTTACAGAGTGTGAGGTTGCTGTTTATTTTTCAGCATGGAAGATACACACGTTGTACTTTTCATTTCTGAGGTACAACTTGGGGTTCACAAAGCCCTCATCCTAAAAACCACAAAGGATGATGAAGTCCAAGGCTTCCATGTGTTTTAGTTTGCATCATGCCCATTTGGTTCAGGGTTCCATATCTATAAGAAGCACCAAGTGCCATATAAGGATGCTAAATTCACGTTGCTATTAGCACAAATAGTGTTCTTATCCCTCCTTCAGTACTAATTATTCAACGTTCCTTCATTAGCATACTTGGAGTTATCATCCATGAATTTATTTTTAAATGCTTTTAAAACTTATATGTTTAAGAATATCAGAATACATCACCTCTGAAAATGCAGATTATAACTAGACCCGAGATGTTTGCAATTGACGACTTTCATGTGGTTAGTGCTATAATATGGTTTCCTCATCCAGGTTGACTTGCTAGGCAAGAAATCTGAAATCTTAAATGTTCTGGAACTCATAACTTTCTGAGTAAGACATATTTCATTTCAGATTTTATATCTCATCCTCCTCTTCCTTCTCCCTCCCTCACCCTCTCCTCCTCTTCTGACTAGGGAAACGAAGGCAGTAAAATTAATGAAAACATTCCAAAATATGAAAAACTTTGGAACAGAAAGCATCCTTTTTCCAATAAGACATACTTAATGAGATTACTGTTGTCACATTTAAAGACTATTATCTACTCCTGTTAAGTTCTATTGATTTTGTTCACTTCTATAGTCGCATTGCTTATGGCATGTACAAAAGAAATTGGCTCTGTCAAATGAGAGTTCATGGAAATACCAGGGTATGTTTCCCAAGACCCCTGATCTATAGAGTACTCATGGTTCCATCTTGCATAAAATATACTTAGTACCTAGACAGCAGATCATTTTCTAAGTATATAAATAATAGAAAGTGCTTGTAACAAAATTTGGTTTAACTCTTATGAGAAAAGTGAACAATATGTTAAGAAAATAGAGCTAACTTATATTTGTCTATCAGAATTGCATTTTGCAATAACATATACCATTTGATGAGAAAATCTAAAAATTCCTTAGATGATATCCAGGCAATGAGGGAGAAACAGTTCAAGCACATTCCCACTGCTGATTAGAGTGACAGTGTTGTCTAGAAAATACTCAAAAAACACATGCAGAATCAAAATTAACTTGGTAAATACTTAAGAAAACTTTCAGATGTTTTTCTTATCAAATAGGTTCTACAAGCACGGAAAAAATTTATTCTCTAAGCTAGGGATAATCAAACTACATCCCATAGACCAAATCCAATCCATATCCTGTTACTATAATTTTATCGGAAATTTATGCACATTTATTTATATATTGCCTAGTTATGTCTTTGTGATCAAATATCAGGCTTTTGACAAACACCATATGGTCAGCAAAGTCTAAAATATTTACTGTCTGGTTCTAACTAACCAGGATATTATGGTACTTTACCAAAAAACTCTTGCCAAAATAAAATAACAAAACTACATTATGCTACCTAGACGTTTAACTGATTTAGTTTGAAGAACTCATATATATCTTTATTTGTGTAATTTTTTTCTTTTGCTCGGTCACAGGGCTTGAACTCAGGGTCTTGACACTGTCCCTGTACTTTTCTGCTAAAGGCTAGCACTCTATCACTTTGAGGCACAGCTCCACTACCCATTTTTCTGGTGGTTAATTGGAGATACCAGTGTCACAGACTTTCCTGCCTCAGCTGGCTTTGAACAACAATCCTCAGGTCTCAGCCTTCTGAATGCTAGAATTACAGGTATGACCTACCAGCACCTGGGTAAATCATGTAATTTTTATAAGCCTTAATAAAGGTAATAGGAAGTTGACATGAGGATGTTTGTATTAAAATTCAATAAAAATATCTCTGGTATGTGGATAATCACTAATATATTCATTAAATATTGTTTATGGGAACAATAAAGCCAAGTATTAATATACAAGTTTATGCTCCTATATTAACAGTTACACAATTAGGAATAAATGAATTCATCTAAAAGACTTTGCTGTAACAACCATAAGAAATGTTTCAGAAAAGGATGTTATTGTGATTTTTTTTTGGGGGGGGTCAGTCATGGGGCTTGAATACTGGGCCTGGGCGCTGTCCCTGAGCTTTTCCGCTCAAGACTAGCACTCTACCACTTGAGTCACAGTGTCACTTCTGGTTTTCTGGTGGTTAATTGGAGATAAGAGTCTCACAGACTTTCCTGCCTGGGCTGGATTTGAACCACGATCCTCAGATATCAGCTTCCTGAGTAGCTACAATTACAGGCGTGAGCCTTGGGTGCCCGATTTATTACTGTGATTTAGATTTAATGTGCCACATTGTGTATGCAGATATATAATTATTTGAAGACCTGAAACCAGTAAGAGAAGCATTTAAATGGATCTTTGTGTTCATCTAATTGGTTTTAAGATGTGCACACTGATATTTAATAAAACAAAAGAGGAAGAAAGCCATCTGTCAGGAATAGTTGTGCAATTTACATCCAAGCTACTTACAAATATAGAATCTTCCTGTTCCTTTTAAAAGCCTGTACGTATTTGCTACATTTTTATTATTAAAGTATCTACATGTGTCATTACAATAAGATGGAAAGTTCAACAAAATCTAATAAGCGAAGCAGATACTGAATATCTATGCCCAGTTTTCTCCACAACATACCAATATGTCAAACTAGACATTTTCTCACTACAAATATTTTTTTGATTATAAGTGACTACAAATTAAATATATACCAATAAATAATGTTTGCATTCTTAACAAATCTCCATGTGCACCTTAAGATAATGATATCATATCCTTTTTTCCAATGGGAATCTTAAATAACAACAGAGTATTACTAACTTAATTGGGACAATGGTTTACAATTTTTATCATGTTAAAAAATTAAAAATATTTTGGGAATATAAAAACCAGGAAAATTAATATTTCCTTTTTCCTATCTTTCCTATCAGGTATTAAATAGTATTCAAAGAGTACTTACTATATTTTACTCTATTGAAATGAAAGTTATTCATACAGAAGCTAAGCATGAAAATAAAATGAATAATATGCCTGAAATTTTCAGTATGTTTCCTTACCTGTTCATTACTATATTTCATTTTTTTAAAATAAAGATGCTAAACCTCTGCCTATCTGTACTAGCCTTTTTTTTTTGATAAGTCGTGGGACTTGAACAGGGCTTAGGGGCTGTCCTTGAGCTCTTTTGCTCAAGGCTAGTGCTATACAACTTTGAGCCACAGCTTCACTTCCAGTTTTTGAGTGCTTAATTGGAATAAGAGTCTCAGAGGGATTTTTCTGTCCAGCCTGGCTTCAAACTATGATCCTCTGATCTCAGCGTCATAAATAGCTGGGATTATAGGTGTGAGCTAGCCTTTTAACAAGCTTTGGTCACCAATCTTCAATCTCAGAATGTACAGATGTTAAGTGAGAAAATATCCTAGCAAATTTCTGCATGGGGAACAGGCACAAATAATAGTAAAATGATAGTAATATTTACTGTATTTTTGAAATATACATGCTAAAGTTTTTCCTCAAGAGTTTGCTAACTTTTAAAAATAAAATCATTGATCATTGTGTCTGTGAGTTTGCAAATAGAAGGTCTATATTTCATGCATACAAATAACATAAAGGAATTGTGTTTTCATGTTGAAAATTACTTAAATACAAGCAAATGACATTGTAATGGGTGTACTTTTGAGATTCAAGTCAAGCAATGTATAGATGAAGCTTGACCAATTTTTCTTACTTGGACTTACTGGACCACAGTGATGGGATAAGTATGAGGACCCTGGTAACATGGGCATTACTAGGTCAATTTAATTTGTGAGTTATTTTCTGGAGAATGACATTGTAGGTGCTAAAAATAAAACATGGTGGTTATAACCAAACTCCTTTTCTCTCTATTTTCAAACGTTGTCCAAATTGAATTGCTTATTGGTGCACTACAGAAATATCAGTACTCACTCATCTGATTAATATTCCAATATGGAAGCAATTTCTTGTTATTGAGACCAAGCAATTGTCATCCTTTTGGCTACATAACATGAAAATAATATAATCAAGACCAGTAACACATGGAAGTCATCCAAATGTCCAAACACAAGCCTCTATATGTAGGTCAGCTAAAGCAAAGGACTGAGATTTTAGGGGGGGGGGTCTTCTTGTTGGAAGCACTGAGGTTGGCTTCCCTACCCATGGGTGTAAATGCAAACTGATCCTGAATTAGAGGAGCTTTAAAATACAAACAAAACAACCAAGAGGTCTGTCTGTATCTTGCTTGCCCAGGTATTTCAGAGTCATAATCTGATTGTGGGGTGTGTGTGTGTGTGTGTGTGTGTGTGTGTGTGTGTGTGTGTGTTGCTGAGGATGAACCCCGACCCTAACACAAGCTGGGTAATTATTCTAGCACTACATTACATTCATTCCTTTCATTTGAATCTTAAGCAGGCCTTAGGTAGGCTTTACAGGGAGGCTCTAGAATAGAGATTCAGTCTTTCTGTGCTTTGAGACATCTCGAGACTTGGTGGCTGTCAAGGAAAACCTCTAAGGATAATTAATCAGGACAGAGTATTTATGAAATATTGCTAGCATCAAACAATTTTCTATTGGATAATGCTGTATTACTAGATGCTATAAAATGTAAGCTGTCTACATTTTACAGTTTATTTTTTGAAATTGATCTGTAATCATTTCTTCCCATGATTCCCCAGAAGTGGGCAATCTAATACCATCTTTGGAGCTACTACTTCTTTGTATAACCCTCTGTTTGACTGGGCCACTTGAAAAACCAAATACATCTGACAGAGTGTGATTTCTCTGGAATATGCTCATTTCTAGTTACTCATGGATATGCATAAGAATTTAAACTAAAACCTGTTCTTCACATTAACAGACAAAAGGGCTTTGTCTGACTTTCTAAATGACATCCCACACAGGAACCTAAGTGATAGCAAGCTGTTAATAATGGCTGAATCATCTTTTAAATATCAGCTCCCTCCTTAAGTCACATCTCTGACTAACTGTCACCTACTGAGAAAACTAACCATCCTACTACTATCCTTCTATTATTCCAGGCCTTAGTTGAAATATTACATATTTATTGGTTTGCAAGGTTTCCTATTCTACAGTGTAATGTCTTTAAAAAGAAGTACTTAGCTGTTTCATTCACTGTTGTATTTATAATACCTAGAACAATATCTCTATTTTGTTAACTTTGTATATGCTCAGTAACTACTCATAGAATACATTTATTTGAAAAAAGCCTCCAAAAGACAGATGAAAAATGCATAAATGGATAAAAATGCATAATTTAAATCACATTCTAAACAGATTAGATATATGGCCTGTAAAGACTAAGTACCTGAGTTATACACATATAATGTCATTATTCCTAAACTAATTGTCTTCAATGTCCACAAATGCAAGTTCTGAATCAACGTTCATTAGTGAAAATTCTGATAAAGTCCCTTCCTTCTTTCCTTCCTTCCTTCCTTCCTTCCTTCCTTCCTTCCTTCCTTCCTTCCTTCCTTCCTTCTTCCCTCCCTCCCTCTCTCCCCTCTCTCTCTTTCCCTCTTTCTTCCTCTCTCTCTTTCTTTCTTTCTTCCTGTCAGTCGTGGGGTGTTGGGGACTCAGTTTTGGCCTTGGTGGTCGAAGGGCGCCAAGAGCGAGAGGCTGCCCTTCCCCCAGCCCTGGGGCAGTGTGGGAGGGAGTCCCTCCTACCTTCCGGCCTCAACCAGAAAAGAAGCCTCCCCGCCCCTGGGGGGCGAACACGTGCGTGCCACCATGATAGGGATTGTCCAGCCCACAATGGAAGTTTCATGACATCACCTGATGGGCAGCCAGGCTTAGCCAATGGCCCAAGTCCTTCCCATTCCCACCATTACCTCTATATAAACCCCCCTCCCAATTAAATCCTTTGAGACTCATTCAACCATCCAGCCGTCTCCCTGTTATCTTTTTCCTGCGGTTCCTGACACATTATGGGGGGCCAAGGAAGGGATTTTGGCATCCCACTTCAGCCTAGAGCAGTCCAGAAAGGACACACCTTACTCCTTCTGCCGGTATGAGGGGTAGGGCGGAGTTTCTTCCATAGAATCGAGGTTCAGGCATTCCCCCCGGGAGATGGGGGGGGAAGGGGTCCTCGAGACCCCAACATTTGAGCATCTCCTCCGGAGATAGGAGGAGAAGGGGTCCTCAGAGATCCCGACAGTGGGGCTTGAATTCAGGGCCTGGGTGTTGACCCTGAGCTCTTTTGCTCAAGGCTAGAGCTCCATCACTTGAGCCACAGTGCCACTTCTGGTTTCTGAGTGATTAATTGATGATAAGAGTCTCACAGGGACTTTTCCACCCAGGCTGATTTTGAACCACGATCTTCAATCAGATCTCCGCCTCCTGAGTAGCTATGATTACAGGCATAAGCCACTAGCACTCAGCTTCCTTCTTTTATTAGAAACATGAAAAATAAATAAACTGAGAAAGCAACGATGTAGAGGTTTACATTTTACAGGCCATTATTGGTTTCATGTACTGGAAATTTTATAACAAAAAGAAATCATCCATGTCAAGTAATTTAGACCATTGCAAATTCTTTTCTGATCCTTGCTACTAAGCATACAGATGTATTTACTGGTGGACAATCAAAAACAATCTATCTTGTATCTTTTAAAGCTTCCAATCTGCTCAATCTTAGTTGTAGAGCATGGGGCATTTGTAGGTAGACCGGTGTCAGCATGGGCTATTATTCTCAGCATCAATGGCTTCTTTCTGCTATGTCTGCTTCCCTAGCTCCTCTGTTTGCCAAAATACTTATTGCCTAGTCAAGGCTGAAGGAGCCACAAAAGTTAAACAATGTGTGCATGAAGAGATAAGAATTCTGGATGAGAACAAGGGTTAAAAGAGGAAGCTGAAGAAGGACAGAAAAAGAGATTGGGTCAAAGTTGGGTAAAAATAGAGCTCCAGTGGGCCATAGGAAAGCGATAAGCAAATTAAATTAGAAGGAAAAGAACAGGAAGATAAAACAAAGTTCCAAACAGGCCTAAATTGCTCAATGACCATGAAATACAAAGAAAATACTTAGGAAAGAAAAGATTATAATAATAAAGGAAAAAAGAAGGTGAAGTAAAGGAAAAAAAAAGATCAACACACACAAAAAAAATGCCATGCCATGCAAGGACAAAAAACAAAAAGAGTAATATGCAGAGGATGGAAAATACAGAGATGGCCATGTGCATACCTTTGCAAACACAGCGGGTCACCATGAAGAGAGCGATGCTTGAAACTCATGTATTGACAAATAAGGCATTGTAGGCAGAAGAATGGCTCCAAACATGTCCAAATGGTAATCCCTGGAACTTGTGAATTTACTGCTTACATGGGGAAAAGGACTTTGCAGATATGACTAAGAGTATGAATCCTAAGGAGAGATTATTTTGGATTATTCAAGTGAGACCAATCTAATCCTGTATGTCTTTAAAAATGAGAAGGTTTCCTAGCTGGAGTGTGTTAGGTAGGGAAAGGACAACTCAATTCCTAGTGCACCAAAAATACCTTGCTACTAAATAAGCTTGCTGTCTAGAAATAGTATGGCTAGAACTCAGTCTTCGTCATTAAATGAGAATTTACCTACCAAATTTAAACTCCGTACAATTCCATAGAATATTCCCTTGCTTTGTTTCAGATTCAAGATTGGTATAATATTTAAAGTGAGGTTTGTTTCCCATGGGAAAAATTCAGTCTTCTAAACCAAATAAATAAGAAAATAAAATAAGGATATAATAATAAATAAGAAAATAAAATAAAATGAGAAAACAAATGATTATGTAAGGAGTCACATTAATTTTAAGTCCTAAGTCAACATTTACACATAAAATATATTCTTCATTCTTTAATTATTTAACAATAAAATAAGATTTAAAAATAATGTAATGTATTCCCTGTATCTTATCTGTCATTTGTCTAGTTGAATAGGAAAGCAATTAATAGTCAAGGAAGTCTGTTTCATGATATACTGGTATTTTATCCACTGATTCACAGTTAGAAAAGTTATGACTCAAATGTGAATTTTCTTTTGTCAGAACCGGAAATCCTATTACAACATTAAGGCAGGTTAATATCTTTTGTAAGATGGAGACAGTTGGTATTATCCAGACATTGTTCTGACATCACACTATCTGTCTATCTAATCATTGTGAGCCACATTCAGGTACTGTTGAATTGAGACAACTATATAAACCCACTTTTGTGCCAAGCATTCAGGACAATGATTTCTGAACAAAGAAAACAGAAAGTCACCACAGTATTCTTTCTCATCAAATTTCTGCCTTTTCTAGATAAAACATGATATAGCAAGTAAAAAGTAAGAATAAGCATTAGGAGGAAAAATTTTGAGTACTGATATCAAAGGATGAGGGGAATGCCAAAATTTCTGCAGACATTTATTATTAATAATTGCTATTATTACTATCAAACTGACTAATTAAGATGAGTCAGGAATGGAAACAATAGTTCAAATCAAGATGGCAGACAGGACACATGCATCAGTATTTCCTCTTTCACAAGACCTAATTGAAGTGATAGAAAAGTAATTTTCAAGATGTTTACAATTAGAGAAGAAGGGATTCCAGGAAGGTGCAATATTGAATGTATTTGGAGACAAAATGACAGTTAAGAAAACCATGGCTTGAGCCATAAAAGATACATTGGTTTTTCACAAGGGGGATGGCCAGATTTCAATGATGGAACCAAATAATACCATGAACAGGAGTGCCATAAGGTAATTTCAGGAATCAAAGAATTGCATTCAGTAGACTTGGGACACTTACATTATCCCTCATTCTCGTGTACACACAGTATCTTTCAATAGTGCTTTCCTTCCAAGAAAATGCTCCTTAATCTGTTAAATATGGATATTGGAGCCTTAAATAAAAAGGGAATGAAACAGTTATGACTTGAGGAATAATGGCAGCTGAAAAGCAATTGAGAAAGAACAAAGTAGACATTGGATCTATCTCCTTCAAATGACATACAGTTTAGTGCCTTAGGTTTACTTGAAATGGGAGATGAGACCCCTGGGAAATGTACACATAACTCAGGGATTGTCCTTGGTTAGGGACTACACATGGTGCTGGAGGGAGAGCAGGCTCTAGCAGTAAGAGAAAGCCACCAGGCTCAGGAATGTGCTGGAGCTGTTGGTCAGTTGGGCACTAATGTTAAGGTAGAAGAAACATTAGTAAGACACCCACAGATTCAACTGCACGCTTCAGCAAAAGGCTTGTGAGGTCAACGGATAATAGCAGAGACTCTTGGCACAAATAGACCCTAACTTCAAATATAATTCTTTATCACTAATTAGCTACTGACTTTGACAAGTTACTTAATTCTTTTGTCTGTAGTTTCCTTCATATTCCTAGAATATGAAGCTATGTATATCTAACTATGAGTCCTAAAGGAATACTAAATAAGATGGTTTATTGGTGGGGTTGTAACCAGTGCCCGGTATTTTAAAAATCAGTTATGTCATAGCTCTTATTACCACAAGATTCTCTTCTTTCTGGATCCTGGTTTCTGTTTCCATGTGTCACACTCACTCACCCTCCTTCTAAGTTAAAATTATCTGGGGAGCCCCGATCTATGTTATCTCCCATTCTTGGTCTTGCCTTCAACCCTAATCCATGCATCACATGACACTTCAACTCCTAGCCCTCAAACAGTGTTGAAGCTATCTTCATTTGGGAGTGAAAAGGAGGAAAAATGTTATAAATACCAGAAATCATTCAAACAACAACATTAACAATTGGCTAGAGAATCAAAAGTAAGTTAAAACACTCTTCTGTTTTTAAGTTTCCAGAAAGTGAAGATAAAAAGAAATTTGATGTTGGTTTTGCCAATTCCTAGATGATGTGATTTCTTTACATCCTTAAATTTCTTGTATAAATTGGTTAAAATATCTACCCTTCCTATCTCCTAAAGTAGAAATAATTCATGTAAACATTATAGAAATAGAGTCTGTAAACTCTGCAGCCCTTGTCCAAAGTAAAATCTGATACTTAATTACTGGCTCTAAATAATTCATTGGATAAAATACAATAAATACTCTGCCATTGACATAGAAAGCCAATATGACATAGAAAGCTAAAATGCAGATATCTGATTCCCACGTGTGATGGAAATTCCTTGTGCTGATTGTTAAACTTGGTTGTTTTAAATCATAATATTAAACAAAACTGTATTTTTTACTATAGACCAATCATCACTGCTAAAGATTTAGCATCTTTTTCCTGTCTTTAATGCTATACAAAGAAGTTCCTGATCTTTCGTGAACGACTGAAGGATGGAGATTTAAAAAATGTCCTTTCAAAAACAAAGTCAGAGACTCTTGAAAGAAAAACAAGAAAACCTCCATTTATCTTTCTAATAAATTTGAGTTCTATGGATTATCTTTCTTAAAAACATGTCCTATGTGTACAAATGATCTGAAAACAATAGTCTCAGAATTCATGATCATTTCCAGCTACATGGTACACAGCCTTTGACATTAAAAATGTCACAGACAAGTCCTGTTCCATTGCCACACTTCATCCTGTTTGATGTGTTGTTTTCACACAGAAGCAATGTTCCTAAGCAGACAAGAGCTCTCAAGAATATTCTTATGTTTATCTTAACTCTGTCACTTAGACTCCTTAGCATTGTCTCTTGGTCATTGTTGCATTTGGCATTGGGAAAAAAAAAAAACCTATTTCAGAAGTTGGAGTCTACATGACAAGGAGGAATCTACAAACAAATTATGTTTCTGAGAACATGGACTTCTACGAACTCATACCAAAATAAACCCAGGTGCCATTGGATGAAACAACATAAAATCACTAACAACAAATGAGAGTATTTATATTTTCAGGATCTTAAGAAATGGAGACCAAAATGCTTCCATTTACACATTTGTCTGTTATTTAGTGACTTGAACTATTCAGAATATAATTTTAAATCTGGAAGTAACCTTAAAGCTGTCTCATGAACTTTATTTTCAAGATAGGGAAGCTCTGAGACCTCTACTGGCTACAATTGATAGGCTTCATGTTGTGTTTATAACTAAGGTTACTTAATGAGCTTGCTTATCTGGTTTCCTGTGGCAGCCTTAAGAATTCTGCCTTTAGTTAGACAAGCAGTAGGAGTCTGTGAGACGGGATAGAAAATTATGATGGAGAAGGGAGAACAAAAGATGTCTTGAGTACCCGAATCTAACAAGCCAATATTGCCCCATCTCTGTAGGATCTGTGGAGGTCTCCCTTTCACAGCTATTTATTATGCAGCTTACACAGTAGAGGTGGAGATGCATGGAGAAAAGTGGCACAATCCGGATTCAGAAGCTAAAGAAGACCATCATGGCCCTCACTCAAAGCAAAGTGTATCCCATATTCTACTTATAGACCAGGCTCCTCCTCATAATACTGTAAATTTCTCAACGGTCAGAAGTACGAACCATACTGTGCGCTCTACCCAGCCTTGAGGTGGATTTCTAAGTCCTATTTCTTACTTTGGGCACTTTGCATGGATTTGTATATACGGTTAGGCTAATAATTTTGAGGGAAATGGAAGTCAGCTTTAAAAGGATAAAAGTTCAATTATTTGGATAACTTGTGCACTTGTTTCCCACCATTCCTAAGCAAGTGCTGGCTAAAGGATGATTCAAGATTAAATGTATCACTGATTCTCATATCCCCAAGTTCTTAGCTTCCCTTTTATTTCTCACCTGCAGTCATAGCACTGGGCCTTGGGATGATACAAGTGACCTGGTGAATAAGTTGTTTGAAATCTTATTGAATTTCTGCATATATGTTAATCTATAGGTTTGCAGACTTATATATATGATCATTACCGGAAGTGTTTCAGCCTCAAAGTAATGAAGCCATAATTAAGATGCCTCTATTTTAATCTCTTACATGAATACATCATAAATTCTGGTTTCTAACTGTGGCTGTTTTAAACCTTACAGTTTTAAACATACCTGGATTGCAAGAGAAGGAGATCAGGAAATTTTTCTGTCATCTTGTATGAATTTAACACACCCAATCTAATGTAGACTACATGAAAATACTTTTTCCTACCCATAATACATCTGGCAAAGAAAATTAGTTATAGAAATCCTCTCTATGTATTACAAAATGTTTAACCTTCTGAACGAAAAGGAGTCAATCAGTATATAGTGACTTTAAGCAAAGAGAAGTGTTTTTTGAATTTCCAAGTTTTCAATCTAATAGTACGTTTAAATTATATTTTTGTTATCTTTAAGAAGTTGTACAAATGCACTGCAACTCAACAAATCAGTTTGTCAATACAATGAATCTTGATGGGTGTCAGCCCTTTCAGAGAATTAGATAGCATGCCTTACAAACTCACTAACAGAAACATTCTATGAGACATTGTCTTTGAAAATGCATCTTTGCCTATGCAAACAAATCAGAAAATACCAACTGATGAGAAACATTGAAAGAGTGACCTGAAGTAAAAACAATTACTCCACTGACTCTGAAGAGTGCATTTGTAATTTTAAAAACTGAACAGATAAAGAGGATTACTTACTCAGTAAATCAGAAATTTGATGGAGTTCGCATTTTCACATTTGGGGGTTCTATCCTCTGTAAAAAGGGTTTGAGTAAAATTCAAGTTTAATCTTACAGAGATCAAATTCCAAACCAAACTTGTTTATATGTTGACTTTTTTTGAGCCTTGACTGAGTGTCCAAGATTTCTTAACTTAGAGAAAACAAGAGAGAAAGTCTTTCTAGATTTTGAGCTGGGTGTGGTTTTCAGATTTGTAATGGCACTGAATTCCCCATGAGTCACCCTTGTTCCTAGTGGAAGCCAGATTTCCCCCTTTTGGATGCCTGAAGAGAAACTTCTGTCCAACAGTGGAACACTGGAAAGTGATGAGGAAACCATCAATCGTGAACAGCTCAATTAGACACGAAACTGCCTGATGTTTTAGAACAGAAATGCTCCCACTTGTGTGTGCAGGAAGGACCTGGGGGCTTGTGAAAATACACATTCCTGGGCCACATCATCATTTGACATTTCTTACAAGCTCCTAAGTGATGTAAATTTTGCCGTTCCATGTTGGCTTAGTGTTGGTTTGGAGCAGTGCTTCTCACCCTCAGCAACACTGACATCTGGAATCACGGAAGCCTTCATTATAGAGGCTGGGTTGTGCATTCAGCAGCATCCTTGCCCTTCACCTACTAGATACTAGAAGCACCTCCTCATGTGTGACCATCATGATGTCTCCAGACATTGTCCAGTACCCTCTGGGAACCAAATCACCACACTGACCATCACTGGCTCTCTAGCTTAGAGACTAGGCTCTGAATGAAAGAGACCTAAACTGAAATCTTCTCAAACCATTTTACTACCCTTGTGATTCAGAGTGGCAAGGAATTCATGGTTAAAGCAAGGAGAGTGTGGTTGTGCTACCCTCACAGAGTTGTAAACACAGATTAGATGAATAGGCATTTGATCATGTGGACAAAGATCTGGCTTTAAATCAGCAACCAGATAAAGATTGAGGGTTGAGTCAAATGAGCCAACATCCTCCAAACTCTGTTTATCATGGAAAAAGGCCAGTTTCTAACTGCTGTATTAGAGAAATTAGGTTGTATGCATTACGTTCATAAGCATTGCCTCTATTCAGAGGCAATGGCAATAAAATAAAACCCTTATCTATTTCTATGGTCATAAAGTTTAAAAGTTAGTTACATACTAATATGCTTGAACATGTTTTGATTCTGAAACAATTTGTTTTGAAGGCATAGATGTGTTTCTCAAGTTCTCTAAGGCCACATGCTATGACAGTTGGTCAACTCTCTTTCATCCCAACCACAGTGGAAGATAAGAATCAGTTTCCCAAAGAATAAAAGAATCCTCTTTGGATTCTTTTATATTTTCAGATATGTCACAAGAAATTGGCTAAAATGTTATTAAGGCAGTATTCATCCCTTATCAAAATCCTCCCACAAGCAGTATTATTGTTAGTTTTTCTTTTGCCACCAGGGGGAGCACAGAGCTTTCTCACACCATCTTAATCATTTATGAGTTTAGCCAACCAGAGTTGAATTAAGCTTCTAGCTACTTCCTAATGGGATAAAAATATCTGCTGGCACAAATTCAGGAGCAAAGACTCTACAAGTCACTTCTGTATACAAGGTACTTGTAAGCATTTTATTCCAAACATTGCTGCAATGGATATTTTTGATCCTGGAAGACAAGAGATGAAAAAGTTAACCGTGTCTTGGTGTTTTTTTGTTTTGTTTTTTAACTTATAAGATGAAGCGTTAGGAATAAGACAAGGAAAACTGTGGGGCACTGGTGCCTCACGCCTGTAATCCTAGCTACTCAGAAGGCTGAGATCTAAGGACTTTGGTTCAAAACCAGCCCAGGCAGAAAAGTGCCCCTGAGACTCTTATCTACAATTAACCACTCAAAAACCAGAAGCGGAGCTGTGGCTCAAAGTGGTAGAGCACTAGACTTGAACAAAAGAACTCAGGGACAGTACCCAGGCCCTCAGTTCAAGTCCCACAACCAACAAAAAAAGGACAAGGATAATTCATGTTATGTAAGGAAGAAAAAAAGGAGATTGAAGATTAGAAGAGTACATGGCAAGCTACAAATCGATTTACTATGGAAGAAGAGGATAGAAAAAGATGACTCGAAAGAAGAGAAACAGATGTTCTTAGGTCCTTTCCCTTCCACCAACTAGATATTAAATAATAACAATGATGCTGAGAAGAATAGTGGTGATGATAGCAGTGGTGATGATAATGTTGCAGTTGGTCAAGGTAGTGATGTTGCAAATGATAATGAAGATAATAATGTTGCTAGAAATTTTAGCTTAATCAAAGACATACTGGACTAAGCAATTTACAATAGTAGCTAATTAAAACCTTATGTTAACTCTGAAAACTATGAAACCTGCTAACTCTTAAAATTTTAAAGATAGGGAAGTCTAGGCATCCCGAACATTCTCAAAAATCATTTGACGCTTTCACAGAGACAAATAAGGAAATCAATACATGGCTGCTGCTAACTAAATACTGAATTAATGATTATTATATAGAGAATGGTGTTCACACTCATAAAATTCCATGGAGCTGTATTTGTGAAGGCTGACTCTTCATCCAATGAGTTTTGGTCCTTTTTTATTTTCGCTAATGTCCAGATAAAATAAGGGAAGAATACACATACTATATAGATTGTGCCATATACTGAAATATTTTATTATTATAATGTACTCTTTGTGACTTTGTCTATAGGTGCAACTTTCCACAATGGTTACCCCAAATCCAATACAGCTTTGCCATGTTAAGATGGAAGGTGAACCTTCCTAGGATAAATCCAGAGTAACTATTACTTGCATTTATGAGTCTGAAACATAGTGTGCATATTTATTAAACTGTTTCCTAAATTGTCAGTCAAGGAGATTTCATCCAAGCAAGATGAAGTGTAAATGATAGCAACAACACAAAAGAAAGGGAAATGAAATGTAAAATGTTGAAAAGAGTGCAGAAGAATAAGGCACACACAGTTTATACTGAAATTGTTTCACTTGGATTTATCTTCTAAAATGCACCTTAATTGAGAGATGTGAATAGGGTCTCTAGTCACATCATGAGCAAGAAGAACTGGTTTTGGTGTCTAGATATATAAACTCCACATTATTTATTACCTATTCTCTTTTCTCCTGGCTAAAATCACTCTGAGCTTGAGCCAAAGTCATCTCTATATAAATAACATCAATCAGATTGGCATTTACCAGCACATTCCAAAATCAATAAGGCATGCATTTTAAGGAGCCTTTTGTTGGCTATCTTTGGGCCAGCAAATGAAAGAATACTGACGAACCAGGACTGGCAGTTCCACAAAAGAAACATCATGCTTTATGGTTCCATGTGGAGAAAACGGGAAACTCTCAAGGGGACTTTATACTCAATTGCAAGTGACTTGACTAAAGTCCAGATCCCAAATGAGGGAAGCCTTTAGCAAAAGGGTCTGTTTAATGTCTTCTCAAAGTGAATGCTATAATGAAGACTTGTCTAATATCAAATCAAAAAGATTGCAAGCTGTACTTGGTTAGATAAGTCACCTTCTCTCCCCCATCCCTTGGCCCACACAACAACTCAGAATGACAACAAAACTCACTGAAAAGAGTACTTGTGTGCCGGATATCAGTGGCTCATGCCTGTAATGTGACCTAATCAGGCAGCTGAGATATGCAAAATCTATAGGAAGCTAGCCCAGGCAGAAAAGTCCAATGGACTCTATCTCCAAAATAACCAACAAAAACCATGGCTGGAAGTGTTGCTCAAGCGGTAGAGTATCAGCCATACAAGCACAAGACCCAAATTAAAAGCCTAGAATTACTAAAAGAAAGTTACTTATATGAATTTGATTTTTGAGCCATGGTCTATGGTCCCTGCCTACCTTTGGTGATTGTTATTTAGACAATAAAACGTCACAGAAAAATTAAAAGAAAGATACGAAAGAAAGCAGTCTTGTAAATGGATTGAGTGTGGATAACCATAGTTTAGGAGCTTGCATGAAAAGATCAAAGCTTAGAAAAGTCAAGGCTTGCTACTGTATAAATGATAATGGCCCAAATTAAGTGGAAGAAGAATTGGATTGTTCCCTTAGTATGAAATGCATACTAATAATACAAACTCTAAAGCCCAATGTTCATGCTGGTGCTGCCACTAATAGTAATAATAGCTCTAGAATAAGCACTACTATGAATACAGATACTAATATTAGCATTAATGCAAACACTAGTTCTAATACTTATGAACTATATGGAGTAATTAAATTCATCACTTTGATACTAACACTATTGAGCTGAGAATAATAATAGATTCTTTTTGTGTACCAGTCCTGGGGCTTCAAGTCAAGGCCTAGACACTGTCCCTGAGCTATTTTACCCAAGGCTAGTGCTCTACTACTTGAATCATGGCTTCATTTGCAGCTTTTTTGGTAGTCTCATGGACTTTCCTCTCTAGCCTGTCTGTCTGTGCTGGCTTCGATCCTCAGGTCTCAGCCTACTGAGTAGCTAGAATTACAGGCATAAGCCACTAGTGCCAGCTAAGAATAGATTCTGGAAGAGAACATATTAGAATATGCAAGTTTCACTTGTTTTCTGAGGTCTTTGAGGTTTTAGGAATAATCTGACATACTAAACACAATTTTAATTGAGAGATGAGATTTAATTATTTATACTTGTGATCGCTGTTTAAATATTTGAGTAAGTTGGCTGATAGGAAGTTCAGATCTTGTAAAGAATGATGAGGTACTCAGAGGCTGGTATATAAAGGCTCAGGACAATGGTCCTTTTATCTTTGTTTTTATATTCATACAAAAATTATAAGATTTGCAACAAAATGGAGATTTGTAAGTTGAATTTACTGAATACATTGAAGGTATTAAAGTATGTATTATAATGCATGTATGAAAATAGAATAATGAATCACATTCTTTAAAATTTGGGCTAAGAAAGTAGTTGAGTGACTATGAACAAAATACATTATATATGGAAATATCACAATAAATCCTGTTGTGCAATTTTTAAAAGCATAACTTGTCATAGTGAGTATTCCAAAAAGTGAGTCAATACTGTACCATTGAAAGGAAAAAAAAACCTCAGGCTTTAAAAAGAAACACAGGACATATGATGTCTTTGAGTTGTGATCTCAGAGGAACAAGTAGAAATCAAACAGGATTTCTAAGAATTAGAAAATAGGCAGGCACAGTGAGTCCATCCTTAAGTCTGAATGACAAAGCCCAAAGGGGCTCAGAAGCACATTGTGTTGTGTAAACTCCACTGTTAAATCTCTGGAATGAGTCCTAGATGCCTTTGTGCAGGGTCTGCAGTAGCAGAACTGAAAGAATGTGACCTAAGTTGTAGCAAGAAGCAATTTACAATCTTTTTGTAGGAACTACCTGAAGAGATAAGATGTAAGGAGCTCATAGGACCTAAAACAAATACTCTTAAGAAAAGCAAAGGTAAATATCCTGGAACTATTTCTTAGAAGTAAAATGGTACAATAGAGACCTCAGGATTTAGGGAGGGGCCATCTAAGTGGTTAGAGGGCAGGTGAGCTACCTTGTGGGAAGGGGAGAGGTGACTCTAGACATGACGATATGCCTGAGGCCTAAGACTGTTGGCCTCACCCAGATCCATTGCCCATAATACACGCTGGGAGCCCTACAGACATGAGGTGTCACATTTTAATGCTCAGGTGTGGTAAATGGGTGCTGTAGAGCATACATTTGAAATAACACTCAAACAATATACTCTAGGCTAAATTTAAAAAATAACAGGCAGGCAGGGATTAAAAAAACACACAAACAGATCAGGGTCAAGTAAATACCACATACTCTCCCAGTATCTTGAAACACACTTTAGAAGTCACAATATGTGAGCATGTTATCTAAGGGTGAAGGAAGTCAATAAGAGGAAGCACAAAGAAATGAAAGAAAATTAAGCTCCAAATGGCAGTAAGGAAGAAAAAATCGAGGCAAGTGGAGATAAGCAACATAGATGGGAATTGAGAATAATGGTTCTGCTGGCCTAGAAAGAAATGCATTAAAAATAAAAGTGTTTTATTTTTCTGGTGGAATGAGGGGAAAAGTTGAAGGGAAGGTAACAGTTACAAGAAGATCAGGATTAAGGGGACTAGATTCTACCTACAGTTTCCTTGCAAATCCAGCAAAGGAAAATCTGTGGAAAAGAAATCATGGGATTAAAAATAATGACAAAAAAAGAAGAGAATGTGAAGAGTTTAAGAGGCATGCTGTCCTGAGGAAGAAAGCAGGCCACAGGTAAATGTGGGAGGGTGAGCCAGGAAGGACAAAAGCAGCAAAGCTGGGGGGGATCTCCACTAGTGGCTATTAACCTGGCTGCATTCTGGAATCACAGTTGGGAGCTGTGCAAATACCTATGCCCCACCCTAAACAACTAGGCTGGGCTCTTTGAGGCTTGGGGTTTCAGAGTGCAATGTTATTCGCGCTCACAGGTGATACCCATAGAAAGCAAGGGCTCCATGCAACCCACCATTTTGTCTATTCCGAATAAAAACATGAGACTCCATAACTCCACATTATCAGACTCAAACAGCCACTTGAACATGAAGCACTCTAATCGTTGCAGCCAAAATCATTTCCTTATTTGAACTTGGCAGATACATGGCTTGATGTTTCACTCGACATAAGGAGCTTTAAAACTCACAGGGAAAAAAAGGAAGAATATTTCCTTAACTAAACTCAGAAAGGAAAAGGGGAAATATGTAGTGTACCTTGTAAAACATTGTTTTTATTTTAAGCATTTGGAACTATCTTTAAATGGAAACTCAACATACCAATGTTCTTCATACTGACAATTGATTTGGCTACAAAATAAAATTCAGCAACAATGGCAATTTATATTATGTCTTACTTACAACATGAACATATTACAGATTCCTCTCTGTTTCTCTCTCTCTGCCCTAGTGATTCTCAACTAGAATTTTGTCCCCTCAGGAAACAGTCAGCACTATTCTCAGACACTCTTTATTGTTATACTGGGGAGGAGGGTGCTTCTTATCCATTTAGTAGGTATAGTCTGAGGAAGTATCCAAACATTCTACGGTAACACATGGACCATTATTCAGAGCAAAGAATTATCTAGCTCAAAATGTCAACATTGCATCAACTGTGAATCCCTACTGTATACAATATGGTTAACATTTCTGCAAATAATGAACAGTCACTGCTTTTCAACTGAAACATGAATAAAGTAAGTTTGAGCATGAACGGTTTCTACATCAAGTTAAAGAAAAACTATAAAGCGCCTCACAGAAAATAAAACACAAATAAAATTATCCTTGGCCCAGAGCTGGTGGCTCAAGCCTATAATCCTAGCAAATCAGGATGCTGAGATCTGAAACACTTATTTCCAATTAATCACTCAAAAACCAGAAGTGGAGCTGTGGCTCAAAGTGATAGTGTACTAGTCTTGAGCAAAAGAGCTCAGGAGCAATGCCTAGCCCTGAGTTCAAGCCCCACAACTGACCAAAAAGAAGTAGTATCTTGTGGCTTTACTACAATGAAAAATCAAAGTTTAAAGGATCAGAATATTTCCATGCCAATATGGTAAGGTAAAAACTGCATTTCAAATTTAATTCAAGTTGAGTTTAAATCAGAAAAATTCAGAGTTCTTTAAATGAAGAGTTCTGAAGATCATGCTTTATCATTGGTGTTTAGTGAATGATGCTTAAAATAACACGTCCAAGTCGAAGATTATATTTTAAACTCTCCCAATCATATCTGTGTAGAAAAAATAAAAGCTTTAAAAATTTTACAATTATACTAGTTTCTTTCAAACTGTTTTATTCAATTTATGGAAATCAAACTAAAGGCAGGGTATTAGGATGATTTTTTTTAAATTATAATGTAAGTAGACAGTAATATAATGCAAGTAAGAAGCAAGAAATGCAAGTAATGCAAGTAAGAAGTAATATAACCACCAAATATGAGCATGTGAGAGCTAGAAGAAGAAATGAAATGAATCATTCATCTTCAGTCCCTGATATATATAATAAGAGAAATGGTAAATAAGCATTAGAAGACTACTTGAGAGAAAGACTGAAAGATCATTAAGATTATTATTAGAAGCTATCAAACACTGAAATACGACTAGGAGTTCTAAAACAGATAATGTGAATAATTGGTGAAGCTCCTTTCTACATGCTTGGTAGATGCACGTGACTGGGAACAACCAAGCTGGTGATCAAGAAACTTAGCTGCTGATCATTGGGAGCCTTTTTACAAAGGATGCCCAAGCTTTTCCCCAGGCCAAATATATCAAAATCTCTGTGAGTAGACTTAACTTTTGATACACCATTGTACAGCATATCTCAAATTTAATGTGGTGGCAAATTACCTTGGGAGCTCTCTAAAATGCTGATTCTGATTCAATAGATTTGTGATTTGTCTGCAATTCTGCATTTTTCTGATGCCAACAGTGCTGGCCGAAGGGCTGTGGTATCAACTTCCTGATTCTAATGTGCAGCCACCATTGAAAAACATCAAGTTCGGATTAGGGAATACGTGGACATAAGGTAACAAATAGTACAAGAAATGTACCCAAGGTCTAACATATGAAACTATAACCTCTCTGTACATCACTTTGACAATAAATAGAAAACAAACAAATAAATAAATAAAAAGAATTATTCCCCAACTAAGAATTACTCAGTTCTATATCATTGTCATGCAGTCCATATACCTTTGGCTAACTTTCACAAGAGAAAAAAGAGTAGGTCAGAAAATACAGTCATAATATTCAATGCATGTCCTATAAAACTAGGAAAAGGGAAGGGAAGGAGTGAGAGGTATGGAGAAAATGACGAAAAGGGGGTGATATTTTTCAACATGTATTTACAAACATATTTATTGAATGGTAACTTCTTTGTATAACTACATAAAGATAATAAAAATAAAACTAAAAAAGTAAACATTATTGTGAACTTAATCTAACACATAATTAAAATATACCACTCTGCAATGTGTGAAACAATAACAAAGATTTTTTTCTAATTAGATGTTCCAATATGAGCAGATGTAAGTCTGGTTATTCCTCTGGAAGTACAGCCCAATGGACACTGATATCCAATTTGATTTTCTTTCAAAGTAGGCAACGTGATACAGATATACCTTCACTTTCCCCTCTCAAGAAGATCCTCACCGTGTAGTTCTGCATGGCTGTCTTCTGCTGGTCATTCAATCCTCTTCTTATGCTACTATTCTCAACATTATTATTTTCATTTCTTTATCGTGGGTTTTTCACCAGGTACTTATCAATAGTTAGCTGATCAGTAACAATAAGTAATTCATGACCTCAAAGAAACTTGACCATTTCCACCTTGACTGGAATATGAATGGAGCCTGATATTTAGCAATATAGGGTTGTTGAGGAGGAGAAATACAATATAGAGTAATAGAAATGAAATTTTTGACAAAATATGCTGGCTCGTATGGAGGATAGTATTTCTATTCATAGATTAATCTCACAACAATTATTTTATATGCTGACTAGGAAAAACTCAAGGCAGGGAAACTGAATTTTTATGATGCCACATAGTACCAAAGTAATAGAAACAGGAAAAGAAGGCCCCTGGATCCAAACTCTAAGGTCTTTTTCCTCATTATTTTTTCAACATGCTCTTAAAAACTGGAGAACCAAAGCCTAAGAATAAGCATGCAGGGGCTGGGAATGTGGCCTAGTGGTAAAGTGCTTGCCTTTCATATATGAAGCTCTGGGTTCAGTTCCTCAGCACCACATATATAGAAAAAGCCAGAAGTGGCGCTATGGCTCAAGTGGTAGAGTGCTAGCCTTGAGCAAAAAGAAGACAGGGACAGTGCTCAGGCCCTGAGTTCTAGCCCCAGGACTGGCAAAAAAAAAAAAAAAAAAAAGACTAGGCACCGATCTGATCTTGACATTCAGAAAATAAATTTACTTTTTTTGTGTCTGTCACAACTCTATTCTCAATTTTATGTAATCTTTGACAGTGGCCTTTTCTACTACCCAGATTGATTATCCTCAAAAGACATGGCCAAGTTAAAAATTAGTCAATTTGCATTATTTATTATTTATAAAGCATTAATACTCAGTTATGTAAAAGAATTCAAAATTTCAAATTTTATTAATTTCAAAACATGTAAAATAGAAACCTAAAATATTTGATAACTTTTTTCATCTATCAAGCTAAATTTTCAAGTACCAAACAATAAGAGAAATTAAGAAAAAATGAGACTTGAAATAAATAAATAAATAAAACAAAATCCAGACAAGAATTCAATGTGTATCTTACAGAATTAAGAAGAGTGAGGGAAGAGATGGGTAGGAGAGTGATTGGTGAAAATGTTGAAAAGAGTGACATTGATGAAGATATTTGTATTCCTGAAGTGCTTTGTTAAATGCCAACTTCTCTGTACACTACTTAAAGATAATAAAAAATCTTAAAAAAGGAAGGAAGAAGTAAAATTATCTACCTACAGATAATGTAATCCTATGCCTTAGAAGAGCCCAAACACTGCACTTTCCAAGAACTCTCAGAAATGACAACTAATTCAAGAAAGTAGTAGCATAAACATCAACAGGGAAAAAACAGTAGGTTTCTATACAACAATAAGGAACCTGCTAAGAAATCATAAAAACAACCTTATTTACAATAGCCTTAAAATACAATACCTGTGAATAAACCAATTTTGTGAAATATTTCTATATTGAAAACTATAAACACTGAAGGAGAAAAACAAAGGCAATAGATGGTGGAAAGTATTCCATGTCCATAGATCAGCAAAATGTTCACAGATGGGTGGAATTAACATTATAGAAATGATCGTATTACTAAAAGCAAAAAAAATACCCATCAAAATTTAATCACATTTTTCACAGAAATAGGAAAAGGTAATCCTAAACTCATATTGAAGCACAAAAGACTTCAAATAACCAAAGAAATCATGAATAAAACGAGCAATGTATGAGGTACCACAATACCTGATTTCAAATTATACTACAAAGCTATAGTAACAAAATTCTCATGGTACTGGCAAATACAATAGACCATTGGAAGAAATGTAGACCATCAAAATAGAATAGAGACCCCAGAATAAACCGAGGTAACTATGTCAATTGATTTTTGAAAAGGACACTAAAATTATGTATTGAAGAAAAGACAGCCTCCTTTACAAATGGTGCAGAAAAACCTGGTTATCTACATGTATAAAAATGAAACTAGATTCTTAACCTTTTTCCATGTACAAAACACAACTCAAAGAGAATCAAACACCTTAATACAAGACTTGAAACTTGGTCTCTACACAAAGAAAACAGAGGAAACAATTTTGGGTATATTTATGTATATGTATATAAATGCATGTAATTTTTTTTCATGCATCAGGAAGAATGATGCCATTTGCAAAGAAATGGATAGACTCAGAAAATTTATGTTAAGTGAAGTCAGTCAGGATCAGAGAAATAAGAATTGCCTGTTTTCTTTTTTTGGCCAGTCCTGGGCCTTGGGCTCAGGGCCTGAGCACTGTCCCTAGCTTCTTACCCCTCACGGCTAGCACTCTACCACCTGAGCCACAGTGCCCCTTCTGGCCATTTTCCATATATGTGGTGCTGGGGAATTGAACCAAGAGCTTCATGTGTAGGAGGCAAGCACTCTTGCCACTAGGCCATATTCCCAGCCCTAGTAAAGTTTTCTTTTTTTTTTTGTGGCCAGTCCTGGGGCTTGAACTCAGGGCCTGAGCACTGTCTCTGGCTTCCTTTTGCTCAAGGCTAGTACTCTGCCACTTGAGCCACAGTGCCACTTCTGGCCGTTTTCTATATATGTGGTGTTGGGGAAAGGAACCCAGGGCTTCATGTATAGGAGGCAAGTGCTCTTGCCACTAGGCCATATTCCCAGCCCCCTGTTTTCTGACATATGTGGTAGGTGTAATTTATGAATGTGGATATCTACAGTGTTAATTTGAATATATACATACAAGTATGATATATGAAGGAGAGAATGCCAATTATGTAACTCCTCTAAATAAGGAATTCACAATCTAACAAAATGAATATCAGGAATTTGGAACTTCAAAGTGTCAGTGGGAGGAGTATCACAGGGAGGGGGAGAGATGAAGGGTAGGAAAATGCAGTCATAATATTCATTGTACATATATGAAAATTGAACTAGGTAAATTGAATGGATAGGTAGGATTGAGAGAGATGGGGAGAATGATGGAAGACATTACATTGATCCAGATGCATTGTACTCATAAACTGTCACGTTGAATGGAAACTCATGTGTGCAACTAAAGATAGGTACATATATTAAGACAACTTTATTTATTTATTTATTTATTTATTTTTATTTTTGCCAGTCCTTGACCTCAGGGCCTAGACACTGTCCCTAAGTTCCTTTTTCTCAAGGCTAGCACTCTACCATTTGAGGTACAGTACCACTTCTGGCCTTTTTTGTTTATGTGCTACTGAGCAATTGTACTCAGGGCTTCGTGAATGCTAGGCAAGCCGTCTACCACTTAGCCACATTCTCAGCTCACTAAAGGTATTTTTAAAGCTACTGAATTTTATACTGTGTAATTCCTACTTTCCTACTTTTAAGTTAGTATGCGTTAACAAGACAATCCAGAAGTACTTGCTAGCAACTAAAGAACTGAAATCAATCACCTATAGTCAAACAAAAATAGATGACTAAGACTGTGATACAACCTTTTGCTTCTTAGCCAGCCCTCCATAGAAAATCAAAATACAATGAATGAGAACAAATATACTTTCTTAACTTCTTAGTCAGGATGCACTGTGATGTGAGCAAGCATCCATCTGTGGTTAACATAGAAACATCCCACTGATCTAGACACCAGACTTCTAAAAAAAAAATCCAACGTTCTAAATCCAAAGCAAATTAAAGACATTTGAACAACCATGAGGGATGCTGACATAATTTGGGGGAAGGCTTTAAGCAAAATGTACAAGCAGGACCTCTGGCTCAACAAGAATTAAGCATTTCAAGGTGGTAGCAACAGAGTATTAGCCGTATTGCCCAGCTGACCACGTGGCCCTGACTCAAGCTACAAAAGGTCTGGACTAAGGTATGAACTCAATTCCAGAGCTGTATTCACTAAAAGAACTGTGATTCTCATTTGATCTTCATGTATATGTATACTTAGCAAATTTGGTTATCTTATTTCTTGTGCTATGGCAGCCACATTCAGTTAAAGAGAAATAAATGAAGACTTTCAGAGGAGATAGGCCACCTTATAAGGGAGAAGAGTAAGAAACACTAAAAAGTAGACTTAGGCATGTGAATTATTATAATAAGGTCAAAAGGGTAACTTTTTCCAGTACACAGCTCTGTTTGCAAAGAAAGAAAGATATAACAATTTTTTGAAAATATTTGCTAAAAAAAACCTAACCACTAGACAAGGCAGTAGGGTGCTGATAAACTGTTTTAACAATTGGTTCTGTGGTGGTGAAAAAAGCCCCAATTTAGACTACTTGACAATTTCCATGGTGTAAATACTCCCACATTTCAAGATACCAAGATAGAAAATGGATCACAGAATTGAGAAGAAAGTTATACCATTGGTTCTCTAGCTACAGATTCCTGATGAAATGGAGGAAACATTCAGTACTACAGGGAGTGGAAATACAAGACAAGCCTGAGGCTCAGAAAGAGAAATAAAATTCAGTTCCATTCCCATATAAAAAACATTTTGTTCCAGGGGTTAGCAAAGAGAGAAGGTAAGTAACTGTTACTCTGTGCTAAAATAAGATATTAGTTCGAGTGGCAAAATCATCTTGGAGAATCAAAAATTGATGACATAACTATTTCCTCTGTCATTTTCCTTCCAAAAATAATTATCTCTGAATGATTTCATAGTTAAAGATTGTATGTTTAAAGAGCAATCAATTGTAAAAACAACTGAAAACTATGCCAGTGATGGAGTTATTTTAAAAAAGAGTGATATTTGTTTTTTAAAAGGAGAGCATGGCCAAGTAAAAATATTTCCTCTTCTCTGCCGTAATGGTTTAACCTATGAATCACCCTGTAGAAGTGCCATCAGACCAGAGAGACAGAACTTTTATTCCTTATAATACATGCAGAAGATTTTGGTATGGGTTTGTATTGTTAACATAGAAAAGAGGGAAGATGGGAAAATCGGAAAAGGCTATGTTGAGAAACCCTAACCCAAATGGTAGTTCCCATCTCAAGAAAACTGGAACATTGTCAAAAGGCAAGCAGTCCATCAACATCTAGTTCTGGGAATGGCACCAGGATCACTTCGATATTCTGTCCCTAAGATGACAGCCACTGCACTTAAGCAGTGTGTCTAGATTTACAAAACTATTCCTCAAAGGCCTTTTTTACCAAGAGGCAACACAGAGAATGATCTGAAATGACTGCCCTACTCCAAGGTGGGCAGCAGTTAGCATGCTGTAGAAGTATCTTATTGTTCTTCAATGGTCCTTTGTTGTTACCTGATAAAATGGCAGTCCAATTCAGTTATTTTTTGAAAGTAGTTACTCAATGCTTACTACCTCTAATACTGATGTGAGACTCACAATTTTGTTATTTTTGTTGGGTATGGGTCCAAATTCTGATTCAGCTCTTAGAAGACAAGTGATGGTTTAAAGACACTGATATTTGCAAAAAAAAAAATCTAACCCCACTTGCCTGACAAATAGCAAGTTCCATGCAAATGTTTGCTAATAAAAGAAATCAAATTTGTGGGAGTATCTTATTGTTCTTCGTTAATCACAGAAGTAGTAAAAATTTCACTCACGTATACCTAATATAAACACCCAACTCATTCTGTTTCTTCATTTTTCTTTAACATAAAACAAACTCATATTCTGTGCTCAAACAAATCACAGGAGAATTTTTAAGCCATTGTTAAAAACTGACATGATTTACAAACTGGAATCAAAATGCCATTCTCTTCCTTTGAATTCATCAGATGGTCAATGACTTTTTCTTTATAAGTACAAGAAATTCTTGTGTGCATTGGCTTTAGAATGGATAACATTGGTATTTTATAGTGGAAAATTAAGAACTGAGTTAAAATTATTTTATTGTATTATTAGAGATACAACATGACATTTTAATAATCATATTACTATATTTATACAATTCTGCATTCAAATGTTATCTCAAAGCTTTCCTTTGTACAGTTTGTAGATTGATTCCTTTTATTCTTGGTATTGCTTAGAGATTCCAAATGTCATAATTTCTCATATACACTGACTGGGAGTTGCAGAAAGACAAACATAGACCAGATTAACTGTGGGTGGATACATCATATAGATAGATGATTTATTTTTGAGTCCAGGGAACTTAAAATTTTAGAAAGTGCCTCTTCTCTTCTTAGTTTAACATCTCAAGAAGCAGCTTTTATACTTATAAATCAACAGATTCGCATCCTTGATGATTCACTGCTTCAAAATAACTCCCAGTATACATCCAAAGCATTTATTTCTTTAAGTACATTTGCTAAGTGGTACTGAAACACAAAAACCCAAGGAAAAAATCAGAGCTTCCAATTTTGAACTAAACAGAGGACACACATGGAGATCTGTTCTTTCTCTAAAATAGAATTTATTAAACAGTGGGCTTGAGTGGTGTTTGTTAGTATGACATCGTGGGAGGGAGAAAATCAATATGAATTCTGGGAAGCCAAGGCTGTACCTTGAATAGGCCATCATCATTGCACCTGCCACTCTGAAATGGGCTGTTGTGATTATATGTACCTCTCTCACTAAATGGAGCTTTGTCATATTCACAGTCCTTACACTTAATAGTTACAGCCACCTTGATGTAGGTAATCAAGAAAAAATGGCTAAAGACCCCCAAAATGGATTATTTGGGTGATAAGACTAATAAATGTGGGATAATTAATCCTGAAGGCAATAGTGACATCAACAGACATATGTAAATAAACATGTCAAAGATGATATGGACAAATTGGAACTCCAGCATACCCCTTGTAGAAATATAGGATTGTGCAGCAATTTTGGAAAACAGTCTAGTAGTTTCTAAAAAGGCTAAAC
Source organism: Perognathus longimembris pacificus (assembly GCF_023159225.1). Classification (NCBI taxonomy): domain Eukaryota; kingdom Metazoa; phylum Chordata; class Mammalia; order Rodentia; family Heteromyidae; genus Perognathus; species Perognathus longimembris. Next base: position 108,169,954 of record NC_063188.1, on the reverse strand, counting down.
ATGGACTTACTGTATGACCCACAAACACTACTCTTAGGTATATTTCTTTTCAAGTTAAATGAAAGTATATGTTGAGACAAAAATTGGCGTGTGAATACTCACAGCAATACTACCCAAAATACCCTGCGTAGAAACAACTCTAAAGTTCTATTAACTGCTGAGCATGTAAACAAAATGTGGCATGTCTATAGAATGGAGGATTATTTTGCCATAAAAAGACTGCAGCCCTGATATAGACTACCATGTGAATGAACCTTGAAAGTGAAAGAAACCAGATCTTGCATGACTTTATTTATGTGAACTGTCTGGGAAAGACAAATCTATGGAGACAGAAAGTAATTAGTGCTTTGCCAGGAGTGCTGGAGGAAATGGGAGGGGGCTGCTAATGAGTATGGATCTGTTTTGAGGTGATGAAAACAATTCTGAAAAAGTATGCTAAAAATGACTAAAATATACTCTTTCAAAGGGTAAATTTAATCCATGTGAATTATATCTTAATTTAACACATACACACACACACACACACACACACACACACATCTACCCCACACACCAAACGGGTTCAGAGATTCACTGGAAAGAGGACTATTTGCCAGATTTGGAAGGCTTTGAGAGAATTTCAGAAAGAAAGAAAAAAAGAATTGATTTAGATCTTCAGAGAAGCACTGGGTTTAGGTGTGAGAAGGGAGGAAGGTAATCAGATAACAAAAATACAAAATGGGGTTGTTCATTTTGCCAATTATATAAAGCAGGACTAACATGCTGAAATGGTGGTTTTGTTTTTTGTTTTTTGTTTTTTTTTTAATTTTTTTTTTTAGAATGAACTTGTGTTATGCCCTGCTTAGAAAACATGGCTGGCTGGCTGTGTCAGGTGGAGATCAGAGCTCCAATGCAAATTTATTTCATTTCTTATTGCTTTCTCCCTTAGAATACCAACTTTCTGATTTTCACTCTACCAAACTATTATGAAAAAACCTCAGATAGCTCATTTTTATCCAGAAATATTTTAGTATGACTATGAGACTCTTTGTGTTTAACATGATCCCAACTTGAACTTTTGGTGTATCAGGTGACTGTGCAGTACTCTGTTTGAGGGTTTGGATTCCAAAAAGAAGGCAAATAGCCATTAGCAACTTCTAGTTGTGTGAATTGAATTGGAAATCTCTATTCCTTTTTCTCATAATAAGTTTTCAACAGTTTACTATCAAACATGATATGTCATGTCTCCATTTGGAATCAGCTCCATTCAGGAGACTGGTTTATGGTGTTATATAGCAGAATGCTATTTTAAAATAACTTTCTCAGCACATTCATCAACATTCCCAAAATACCCTGCTTGGCTCTGATGGTGGGATCTGAGAATGAGCTGGTTATGATGGACAAAAAGCTTGAGAGAAAATCTTACCAAACATAGTTCTGCAAAGGAAAGACAAGAAAGCATGGGATTCTTGAACCTGGGAAGATATCCAGATTGGCTAATCCAGTTTCCCCTCCAGTAAATACGTTCCTTGTAACAGCCCTCATAGGTAAGTATTGACTGAACTTTAAGACTCACAGCTTATGTTTGGTCAGCTCACCACTGCACAGTTTTATCTAGACAGTCCTCATTGCCTGGTCAAAACCACAAATGAAAGAGATATTACAAACCCCAGAAAAACACATACTGTCAAGAGCAAGTTTATAATGTCAATCTTGACAGTATAAACATTTGAGCTTGGGTAAGTCTCTGTTGCAGGGCACATCCTGTGCATTGCAGGCTATGTAGGAACTCCTCTGGCCTCCATTCAGTACATCGCAGTCACTCCCTTTTCAGTTGTAGTGACCAAAAATGTCTCCAGACATTGCTCAGTGTTCCTCAGGGGAAGAATGGACCACAGGATTAGAGCCATGAGATCTTCAGAGATGCAAGAAGAAAGCAATCACCTCACAGCCATTCACATAGATAGGACATTAGAGCAGTCATAACTTGATAATAATGTACTCTTCATCATGCAACAGTAAATTCTTTGACAGAATCTAAACTCAGCAAGTGTTTGATCACTTGAATACAAACATACTCAACATATAATTGTACATCTTTCTTGTTTTACAATAAAAAATAGACTAAAGTACCAATACATTCTGTTTCATTATATCCTGTGTGTACATACCATATATATATATATACACCATATAGTATATACATATACTATGTACGTAGGAAATGGTGAAATATATAATACATATGCACATTTGAACAACGTTTAATAACATGTTATATTTCAAAACTCAGTAGTGTTATTTAGTCAGGCTTTACTCTGTTCCAAGCACTTTATGTACCTTATCTACTTAATTTGGACTTCACCCTATGAGATAGTTTATGAGATGACAGTACTAAATCTCACAAAGAACTGGGTGGAAGTCAATAAATATAGAGGATTTGAAACCATATCTGATTCCAACCCCAAACCCAAAGTAGAAAATTGCATTGAAATTTAGCATCCAATTACTAAACACTGTGCATAGTTATCTTGTTGGTCTTATTTTAAAGAATTTTGTAAATAGCAACAAGTGAAAACAATTCTAATATATATGGAAGTTTTTCATCCATTTTGCTCCCATTTTCTTTGAATAGTCTCAAAACAGAAAAGACCAACAGTGAGTAACATTTTGAGCAAAACATTACATGGAAGATTAGCTAGCAAAATGCAAGCTTGGTCTTGGTTTCCCATGAATGCAATATGATGCATGGTAACAATGTGGGTTTCATCCGGCAGGATTCTCCTCTCTTTAGGGTGGTTTTGCCTCTCCCTGCACCTGTATAGCGAGGTCTACAAATGACCAGTTCTCACAGTATCAGTTCCACAGGCTGTCCTTGCAGCACCAAGCCATGTAACAAGCCCTCCAAGTAGAAGCACAAGGAAGTTTCCACCTAAATTCACAGGGAGTGATGTTTGAAACATCCATTCCACTTCTGCTTGCAACTTCCCTGTCTTCACAGAGCCCTGTTATATAAAGGTTTAGGTGTTCTGGGGAATAATTGGGCGTCAATTGTGGCAGGCTGTGGGAGGATGCTTAGCTACCTCCATTATTACACACTATATTCAGGAGGTGGGCAATTCCTATTTATATCATCCCAGATGAAGATACACCCAGGCAATCTGGGAGGGGAGAGCACCAAAACAAGTGGATAATTTTACTTGAACACCTTGTACTAAGTACAAATTTTATTAGTGTCTTCATCTTCTTAGAGAGGAACAGGTATCATTGCAAACAATAATTTGTGTTGGTTGTTCAGTGTGGGAGAACCAAAGGATTGAAGCTGAAAGCCAAGAGGAATGCCAACAGAGAAGAGCAGTTGAATTGTACAATGCACTATGGAAACATGGCCCCATACCCATGCCATCTGTAAAGATACAACAATCTATTTCAACGATAGACAGAAAAGCTATCCAGAGGTGCCCTGGGCTGGAACATAGAAAAGGGGAGAACTATGGTTAGTGCTAATTGCTATGAAAACTTCCCCAGTAGAAAAGTGACTCCAATTTGTCATTTCTGTTTCTAATCCACTCCTCTAAAGCCCTGGTTTCCAATGTGACACCCATTATCCCCATGTGGCTACTGAATGCTGGAAATGTGGCTAATCAAAATTGGAGGTGTGTAATATGCACAAAATAACACCAGATTTCAAAGATGTGACAAGAAAAAATGTATATAATGCATCTCATTTGTAACATTTATACTTTTGCACACCAAAATATAATAATAGTTCTGATCTACTAGGTAAGGTAAAATACTGTTTATTTTTATTTTTTAATTATTGAAACATGGTTATTAAGAAACTTAAAGTCACATATAAACTTAAAGTCATATATTTTGTCAGACAACACATCACCAAAGACTGTAAGCTGCTTTCAGGCATGATTTATGTTAAGCTTGATGAAACTTCCATGTATAAGAGTTGCTTGACTGAACTTGGCTCCCTAACTGAAAATGTTAACTCCAAGAATATTTGAAAACTGAAATTTCATTCACTGCCTGCTTGGAAAAATCTACTAGAGAAACAAAACTACCCTTTTGAGACATGAAAAGAGGATAGTTTGTAATGTAATGAAATTTTATTCCTTTGCAGACCTACTTACACCACGTTAAAAGAGAGATGACAGGGGGTCTAACACTGAAGCCAGATCATAATTATATACTAATGTTGAAGCTCCTGTGATTTTTCAAAAAGACACACAGAGGGAGAAAGGCCAGGATTGCGCAAGGCAGGGGAGAAAGCATGAACTAGAAGAATATAAACGGGCTACAGAGAGGTTGCACCATTTTAAGCTTTCCTTGTAGCACTCGCTTCCTCATAGTACCTCTCCACATTCACTATAGCCACTTGATTGAGTCACACCTGGGTCAGAGAGAAGTCACTGGTTTTCTTCATTATGTTTAGCCTGACCACTCTCTGCATCTCCGGTTGTTAATCTGTCCTGTACCCTACCACTGCATAGCAACCCAAATTTGGCTTGAAGACCTATTCTGGTAGTTAACAACCCCCGGTGTATAAGTAAGCTTAGCCTTCCATTAAAACCTTAAATTCCAAGGCTACAAAAAGCCCGGCAAGTGGTAAGGTCCAAAGATAACCTTGAGAATTCTACTCAGTCCATCCTCAGCCTTCTTATTGCAATATCTAAGTTAAACCTTAAAATGAGCTTGTTGTCTTGTGTTGGTTTAATTTATTTAAAATGATTCCATGAACATAGAACTCAAAAAAGTGACAATATTTTCCAACTGGAACAGAAGTTTCTTCTCAGTTTATAAGTTTTGTGCCCCGAAAGCCTCTCCTCTTAAGAAGTTTTGTGTTTGTGGGTGGTAACAGATTTTATTTTCCCACTCTAGTACTCAAAGAAACTGTGGTCAAATGATACTGCTGTGGGTAACCTCAGGGAGGAAAAAAATGTCTCCACAAATATTAAAAAGAAAAGAGCAGGTCACAGCACTCAATACAGGTCCAGTACAGTAAATCCTCAGGGACTCTGGGTCCTCTGGGAATGAGTCATTCTAGATAAGCACACATCCTGGATAGGTCAGAGTTAATACCCTACCCATCTTATTGTAAGAGCTTTTATTTCTCTAATGGCGACATATCCTTAGCTTTTGAAACCATGAACCACTTTGTCTTACATACAGTTACATCTGACAGTGTAGATCAAAGAGACTTGAGCCAGATGCTGGTGGTTGATGCCGATAGTTCTAGCTATTCAGGAGGCTGAGATCTGAGGGTTGATGTTTGAAGCCAGCCTAGACAGTCAAATCTATGACTCTTACCTCCAATTATCACTAGCAAAAAGCTGGAACTGGAGGTGTGATTCAAGTGTTAGCACACCAGTCATCCATGAATCAAAAAGTTGAGCAAGAGCATGGGGCCCTGTGTTCAAGTCCTGAGCTGGTAGAGAGATAGAGAAGGATGCAGGGGAGAAGAAGGGAGAGATGGAGAGGGAGAGAAAAGGAGAGAGGGAGATATGAATGAGACAGTCACAGTATTACTCCATAAAGTTACTATGTTTACAGCTATTCACACTGGCAATCCATTATGGCTAATATGTTGTTTCAATATGGCACACAATGTTATAATGAGAAAACATGAAAGCCTGTTGGCAAAGGTTAGAGAATTTCTTGATTCTACTTCATCGTCTACTTCTCTTTCTTTCTGTCAACATTATGGCTAAATTTCTATTCATTTGGTGACTTTCCCCTCTATTACCATGTGGCCACTCTGGAGTCCCAAATGACTCAAAACGCTACCACCACCACAATTTCTGTCTCTCCATTCTCTGTTCCTTACTCCAAATTTTCTAGTTATCAAAAGAAACTTCACTAATAGGAAAGAATGGTTCTATCACTAACAGGATAGAATGCCTCTTTCCTTCTAGATAACAGACCCATGAAGGATGACATCATTAGATAAAACACATCTGGATCCCTATTCTGTTCTAAAGAGAATTTTATTTACCTGTTTGAAAAAATGTAGTAGTCATTCCTGTAGGTTGATAATCGGAAAACTCAAGGTTTACTATATGATTCCTATATTATCACAGAAAAATATTTTTAAAATATAAATGCCAAAGCTGACACAGAAACGAGAAATCTGTAATCAAGTTCTAGTGAAATAACCAGTGTGTGCTTTAATTTCATTAACAATTGTATGTAGGTTATGGCAAAAGAGTAAAGGAGACCATTTCTCCTTGGGAAGATGATAAATGGCTTAACATGAAAGCCTGAATATAGTATTCAGAATCATTCAACACGACTCAATTCTACCACTTACTATCTTTATGACAGTGGCAAAACATACTTTTCAAGCTTCAGGTTCCTCATCTGTAAAATGGAATAAATAAATCCAAGTGAGAGTTATAAGGATTGGAAAGCACATAAACAAGGCATGGAGTAAAATGGTGGACAGAGAATGAGTACTGAGGGAAGTTGGGAGGGATTCTGATGCCCCATTCCTCATCTTCTGGAAGCAAAAATTCTAAACTGGGCCTTGGCTAGGGGAAGAATTTGAATAATTGAGAGCATGCAAGAATGCATTTTCAAAGATACTGATCTTTCTTCCTTTTTCAAGGTTCATAGGAACATTTGGTCTAAGGCATTCTAACTGAACTTGCTGTACACATCACACACACACACCACCACCACCACCAGCAGCAGCATCCTCACCTCCCGCAGCAGCATAAAATGCACCATCATTGCACTGGGACTACTAGCCTGTTAAAAAGATTATGGTACATTTGCCTACAAATGTCCATAGGAAATGCATCCTAGTTTCCTGTGGCTGGCATTTGTGGTTGCTCCTAGCTTGCTGGTTTTGATTACTGTGTGGGGTGTGTGGGTTTGGGGAATTAAACTATATCTTAGTCTCCATCAAAGAGCTAGACTGTACTCATATAAACAGTCATTGCTCATTTTGTTCCAGTTTCCCATGACATAAAATAAACTTGATGTCATATATATATGAGTATATAGATATATGCAAAAACTGTGTATGTAATATATAATAAATTGAAATTTTTCTTAAACATATAACATGGCAAAACAACATATAAATAGGTAATCGGGGAGCTTTGTTTCATAAGCAGTTGTGTCTAAGCAGACTATTACCCCACATTGAATAGACCATTGAAGTCTAGCATGAGTGGCTTTAAAAATTTTTATAACGACTTTATTAAGACATCATTTACACACTATGCAATTCGGATATATAAGGTGCTCAGTTCTATATATTTATATAAAGTTGTGAAACTAATAGTACAACCAATTTAAGAACTATTTGATCATATTGAAAAGAAATTGTATACCTAACATTAACAGTAACTCCCTATTTTCTTCCACCCCAATCCCAGCCACAGCCCTGGGGAACTACCAGTCTACTTTCTAGCTTGATGTATTTGTTTGTCTTGGACATTCCATATGAAAGGAATCCTACAATATGTGACTTTTTGTGTCAGGCAAAAAGTGACTGGCTAAGTGACTGGCTGATACAAGAATTCACTTAGCACAATAATATTTCCAGTGCTGTCATGTTGTAACATATGTCAGGATCTCATTCTCCTGTTGGGGAATATCCATGAATAGATTAACATAAGGTGGTCTAGCAGGGGCATATCACCTTATGTTAATCCATTTTTCAGTTAACGGATACTTAGGACATTTTTACCTTTATACTGTTATGAATAATGCATGCATATTCATGAGCATGTTTCATTTCTCTTGAGTGTACACCTAGGAGTGGAGCTGATGGCTCAAATCTATGTTTAATGTTTTAAGAAACTGGCAGACTTTTTTCCTAAGCCTACTCCTACCAGCAATTTATGAGGGTTTTAATTTTTCCACATCCTCTCCAACACTTGTTATTATCTTTTTGATTACTGCCATCCAACTAAGTATAAACTAGTATTTCCTGTGGCTTTGAATTATATTTCCTTAATGGATAGATTTCAAGCACATTTACAAGTTCTTATTGGCTAATAGTATGCATGTTTTTTAGCTCATTGACCATTTGGAAGTGAATAGGGAAGACATGTGTGATGGAGTTCAACTGAATAATTAAGGAATCAGATACAGGAATGCTATTGTACACTTCAGTGTTTTTGTTCTGCTAGCACAATGAGTGTCCTAAGGAATTTTTGAGTAGCTTTAATCTTGAGACTGGAAATTGTGAGCTAACTATAAATCATTTAACCAAAACAGTAAGCTTAACAACTAAGGGAAACAAATTACTTCAACATCATAACTTTAAAAATGATGAAATAGAACTGAAAGTCATCTGCCCATTGGTCCAAAGGTATTATTATCACTGGCTTCTGGGTCAAAGATTAAAAACCCCTACCAGGCAGGGAATGATGCATATATGTGGCTATGTGGGGGTAGGGGATTGAATGGAGTTATTTATAATAATAGTGGCAACCAGGTTTTCAATGCATACTATGTCATAAGCATTGTTGGAACCCACGTGGGGATAATTTTGTAAACTTTAGCTAAAGTATCAGTTAACTTTTCCATATTTCTGCAGGGGGACTTGTTTGTAACAGACAAAAGCAACAAAATCATTTCCATGCCCATAGTCACATCCTGATATGGTTAGTAGCAGTTGTGAGTACTTAGTCATAAAACTATCTAGGTTCCTTGGTGCCATCCTTAGTCATGTCTATCTGATAAGTATACGGTGTCTGATGAGTGTGATCTATCAACTAGCCATGTGTAGCGCCTATAAGGAGGCATGATGAGTTTTGTCAGCAGTGATAGCGCTGCCCAAATTAAACCAGTAGGATCCTCAGTGTTGCAAGATAGCTGAGAGAAGTAGAATTTGCATTACACTGGGGACTAGAACATTAGACTGAACAGAAAAAGTAGTTTAAAGTAGCTGAAACCTATAGTAATAACCCATTAACTCTTCTCACTATAGTTAAAAAGATATTAAACACTAGAGATTCTATAGTTATCCTGGAAATAAAGAAGCTCTCATCATGAGCATATCCCATTTTATTGCATTTTACAGAGAAGGAAATAATTTTCTCTTTTTCTGTCTCGGTGTCTCTGTGTTTGTGTCTGTCTCTCTGTCTCTCACACTCTCTCTCACACACACATATTCACACTCCAACCTTCACAACACTTAATATTTTAGTAGCTTCCCTTGCTCACAGACCACAATCTATCTTTGAACACTGAAGTCTACAAGGCTGCTGTTCTTCTTTCCTACCTTTGCCCATCACTCCAAAGGCCTCTTGGTCACTCTCTCTGTGGCTGACTATGATTGTCTTTACTTAGTTGTTTCAAGCTGCTATGCCTTTAGGTTCTTTGGTTCTTGGTACAAAGTATTCCTTCCTTCCTTCCTTCCTTCCTTCCTTCCTTCCTTCCTTCCTTCCTTCCTTCCTTCCTTCCTTCCTTCCTTCCTTCCTTCCTTCCTTCCTTCCTTCCTTCCTTCCTTCCTTCCTTCCTTCTTTCCTTCCTTCCAGAGTGTATTTCTTCTATCTTCATTCACCTAATGGCTTGTAGGCCTGCATGAAGGCAGGCCTCACCTTTCTACATATAACAGATATAACAAGGGTCACAGCAAGGTCGATTTGGTTCCATGGCCCATGGGAAAGGGAGCAGAGTGGATCTCAGGAAAGAATTGTATATCATGATTCAGTAGCTGCCTATGCCAAGTGTTCACTCAGAAACACAAACCAGGGTCTAGGACCACATATTCTCTGACTTCTTTGAGCCACTTTCTTCTTGCCAAGTTCCTGGGCAGTAGCTTTGTTGATTTAGGAGTAACCTTGCCACTTCCTCCAGGTGAGACTGAGCATAGAGCAAGGAATCCACATTCAGGGACCACATGTTCCCAGGCACAGAGACAAGGCAAGAGTGTACTTTACTTTGTGTAATAGATACTGCTGGAGTATGTGCAGACAGTGGTGACCTATTTTTAATGAAAAGGATCCCATTTTAAAATACATGGGTGGTTTTACAATTTTCAAAAGAGCACTGCAGAAAATAGTGTAAAGCAAATTATCTCCTTCTGAAATGACTTTTGCTTGAACTAAAAATTATAATCCAAATGAGATAACCATTCACAACCATTAGGATGGTTAGGCTCAAAAAGACAAATAATTATCAAGTGTTGTTGAGAATATGGAGAAACTAGGACCCTTACACACTATTATGTAAATATATAATGAGGTAATTATTTTGGAGAATAGTCCAGGCGGGTAAACACAGAGTTACCATAATGGTCCCAAATAGGAATATATTGATGAGAAATGAAAACATACAGCTATACAAAATATGCATGGATGTCCACATCAGCATTGTTCATAATAGCAACAAAAGTAGAAAGTAATCTAAATGCATCCATCATCTGATGAATGGATGAGTGACATCCATACCATGAAGGAATATTTGCCATAAAAGGAGATGAAGTCATGAGCCAGATGCTGGTGGCATGGAATCCTAGCTATTCAGTAGGCTGAGATCAGAAGATAGTGGTGTGAAGCCAGCTTGGGCAGGAAAGTCCATGAGATTCTTATCTCCAATTAACCACAAAAAAAGGCTGGAAGTGGGGTTGTGCATTAAGTTGCTGAGCTCTAGCCTTGAGCACAGTTGCTCAGGGACAGAGCCCAGGCCTTGAGTTCCAGCTTCAGAATGTCACAAAAACATAAACAGATGAAGTCAAATGAGGAACCAATCGGTCATGCCTACAATTCTAGCTACTCAGGAGCCTGAAGTTTGAGGATATGGAAGCAGACAAATCTAAGTGACTCTTGTGTCCAATCAAGCAAAAAAAAAAAATAAGCCAGAAGTATATGTGTGGCTCAAGTGATAGAGTATGATAGCTGTGAGTGCAAAAGCCTGTCACAAGTGTAAGGCCCTGAGCTCAAGCTCCATTGCCAGCACACACAGTAAATGAAGTCCAGTATGAATCTTGAAAACATCTTAAGGGAAAAGAGTCATTAGCAAAGAGCCACATATATAAGTCTATGAAATCTCCACATTAGGCTAATTAATGTAGGGACTAAAAACAAATTGGCAAATTTCAGTGGCTGGGCATGTTGGTAGTAGTAGAGATAAATGGAGAATGATAGTTAATGTCATGTGATTTCTTTGTGGGGGAGTAAAATGTTTTAAAATTAGCTAATGGTGATAGATTTTTAAAGCCACTGAATTGTACACTAAATGGGTGAACTGTATAATATGAGTTATAGCTCATTACAGCTGTTAAATTAATGAAGAAATACCCCTGGATTGACAAAGGAAAGTGGTGTCCGTACATAACATTGTATGTCCACAGCAGACCATTGAACATCTGTGTCTTCAAGTTAATGAACATATTTGTAATAATCAAAAGCCAGTCTTATCAACTCCACATGTATAAAGGTGGAGCAGATACCCTGAAAATATTACAGGAAGGGATAGGGTATAAGTTAGGGCTCTTTGGCACAGGTCAAAAGTACCTAAATAAAGATCTAGAAACACAACACATCAAAGAAAGGCCAGATAAATGGGATCACATAAATTGCAGAGCTTCTGCATGGCAAAAGACATAGCTAGCAAGATAAATAGAAAGCCCATAGGCTTGGAGAAGAGCTTCCCTAACTACACAACAGACAAGGGCCTCATATCAAATATACACATAGAGCTCAAAAAATTACCCCCCCAAATCCTCAAAGAAACATCCACCTCATTAATAAATGGGCTAACGAATTAATAAGAGACTTCCTTGGGGAAGAAATAAGAATAGCTAATAGACATATGAGGAAATGTTCAACATCTCTGGCCATAAAAGAAATGCAAATCTAAACCCCATTAAGATTCCACCTTACCCCAGTTAGAATGGCCACTATCAAGCAAACAAATAATAGTAGGTGCTGGCAGGGATGTGGCCAAAAAGCACCACTACTACACTGTTGGTAGGAATTTAAGCTGGTTCAACATCTCTGGAAAGCAGCATGGACGTTCCTCAAAAGTCTAAACATAGAACTTCCCTATGATCCTGCAATTCCACTCCTGGGCATTTACCCAAATGATCACAAACAAGGCCACACTAAAGCTACCAGCACATCTATGTTCATAGCAGCATTATTTATCATAGCTAAGATAATGGAATCAACCCAGATGCCTGTCAGTAGATAAATGGATCAAGAAAATATGGTATATATACATAATGGAATTCCATGCTTCCATCAGAAAGAACATTGCCCCATTCATAAGGAAATGGAAAGACTTGGAAAAAAAATCATATTAAGTGAAGCAAGCCAGGCCCAAAGAAACATAGGCTCCATGGTTTCCCTCCTTTGTAACAATTAGTATATGTCTAGGATAGTCCTAGCAGAGGATCACAAGAGCTCAACAGGAATGCTCATATGACCATATAAAATGATGCTAATCAAAATAAACTCCAAGATATGGAACAGAGGTTTTTTCTTTTGTTGTTGATGTTCTTGTTTTTAATGGACTACATGAAATTCTTTCTTTCTTTTCTTTTTCCCTTTGGTTTATCCCCTGTAGTGACTGTGTTTGATTCTGGTACCCTGTGTCTTGTATATACATTTACCTGATTTGGATAAGGGAAGGGGAATAACAAAAGGGAGAAATACAGGAACAAAGGGTGAACCAATGCAATAGCCATACTCATAAGACACTAGGTTGGAAAAGAACTCTATAAGTTGAGGTGGGGGAGGGAGGAGGGGGGAGAGGGGAAAGTGGGAGAAAAAGAGGGAGGGACTAACAATGTTCAGCAAGAAATATACTCATTACCTTACTTATGTAACTGTCACCCCTCTGTATATCATCTTTACAACAAAAGTAAATTAAAGAAAGAGGAATAAAGTAAAAAACAAACAACAACAAAACCCAGTCTTACTAGTTTCTATGAAACTACCATGAGTAGAACAGCATATCTGAGTCATCTCGACTATGGAAAGAGATGATAAATGAAGATTAGAAAATAAAAAGAAATAAGAAAAAGAAGTCAAAGTTAAAATGGGGTGTAACCAGTATGGTAAAAACAATAACGCAAAGGAAAACAAAAAAAAAATAGATGAACTGTACTCAGTAGACCCCCTCTTTAAACAGAAAGGATGAATTAAGACACCCTAGGCAAATATCAGTGTCTTACAATGAAGACCCAGTGGGCTGGGAATATGGCCTAGTGGCAAGAGTGTTCGCCTCGTATACATGAAGCCCTGGGTTTGATTCCTCAGTACCACATATATAGAAAAAGCCAGAAGTGGCTCAAGTGGTAGAGTGCTAGCCTTGAGCAAAAAGAAGCCAGGGACAGTGCTCAGGCCCTGAGTTCAAGCCCCAGGACTGGCAAAAAAAAAAAAAACACACAATGAAGACCCAGGTCTTATTCCTCTGATATTATGTGAAATGGAGGTATTGGCCTGTATCACTGGCAGATAGTACACACACACCATACGTGCATATATATTTATGTATGTATATATAGGTACAGATGTACCTATACATCTATATACATCCAACATATAAATACATATATTTATACATATATAAATACACATATTCCTAGAAGATAACTCTATGGCATTATAATTTATGCACCATAAAATGTTCTCATTTTATGTCTGTAGTTACATGCTTTTCAGAGAATTTACCAAATTGTGCAGTCACAACTATGTCAGTTTTCAAAATTTTTCATCATATCCTTCATTTATCACATTTTTTTCCTAAGTCAATGGTCTAAAAGAATAAGAACAAACTGTAACTAATGTATTTGTTTGATTGTATAAGATTGACTTCAATCCTTCATTTGTAATAAGAAAGTATATACTTTTGGTTATCTTATTAATACATACTCTATAACAAATGTATCGGTATATAATTTTAATACTGTAAACTTCATTTGTAAATGGAACTAATTGTGCTGTTGTCACAAAAATGGAGTTGTAGAATATTTTTATTACTATAATATCATCATTGTTGCTCAGTAACAACCTCTGCCCTTTCCCTACCCCAGCCCAGGCAACCTCCAGTCTACTTTCTGTCTGTACGGGTATGTACAGGTGTTATGTGTTTGCATACATACAAAATATATACCCAAATATATCTCTCCTTATCAAAACTCAACTTCTACACTGAGACTATTCTTTAGTTTTCAAGAAATACCTGGAAAACAGTACTATCAATATCTTCCCACTGCAATGTATGTGTTTTTTTTTAAACTTGTGACACTCAACCAATAGACAGCATTGCAAACCACACTCCTCCAAATCTGAAAACATCTTTTAGCACATCTTCATCTTATTTGCAGACAAAAGAGAGTGTTTTTTATCTCCCTCAAATTTGGATAACAGTCTGAAACAAGCAAAGGAAATCTCTCAAAATGACATCCTGATCCACAGCTTTGCAATGGTAGCAGAAAATTTTCTGGATATTAAGCTCTTTTTAAAGATAATCTGAAATTATACCAGAGCAATTTTTTAAAAGCCATCATTTTTCCCCTAGTGAACTGATAATATTATGAGTTAACTACAGAGTTTTTATTTTAAACAGTGATCCATAATTTGAGGTACTTTAATTAGTGAGGGGATATTAGGCAACGTCTACAAAATAATTCTTTTGCCTTTATCAACTAATGGAAAATTCTTATCATGGCACACTGGAAGATTCCACCATCGTGTGTGTGTGTTTTAGTTTTCAAGAAAGTACTGTTGTTAAAATGGCTTTCTATGCTAGAAAATGAAGCACTGGTCAACATGACAACTATATGAAATTGAGTCATTTCTGCTTTATTCTGCCACATAGCACAACTGTGAAAGCACATAAACATGCTTCAGTTTGGGATTGCACCACCTTATTGCTATCATAAAACACAATCTCCTTTTCATGTCAATTCATAGTGTTCTGATAGCAGCCTTCACAGGCCACAGGTTGAGAGTTTCAAGTCCAGCATGCTGTGGTTCTCAAAGGGGGCTGACCTGATTTCTATTTTTAACAGGAATTTCCTCCACTAAGGTCATTTGATCCCCACCCTTAGGGGTATTTTCCTGGCTCCCTGGTGGTGCCCCACCTATTCCCTTGCTTTGGAATCAATGAGAATTCCAAGCTCATCCTCTTGTAGAATCCAATGAGATTTGTCAGTATTCTTCAAATATGATGAGGGCTATGATTGTGACTGTCACTCAGCAAGGCTCTCAGAAGACATCAAGGTGGCATTTACACAGGAAGCTGCTGAGATCTGAGACAAGACCTGCAGGAAATGATAGCAGGAGGCCATGTTATAGAGCTAGGGCTGTTAAGACTTCTCCATTCAAAGGGTCATAGGAATGTGGAAGAGTCAGCCAAAAGAAACATCACAAAGTGTAGGAACAGGCCACATCCCTTGGCAAAGCACAAGCTTCATCAGTAAGACTAGAGCTCACTCACCCCTCCAGCTCTGTGGCCTAACCCTCAACAAGTTATACAGAACTGAATGAACACAGCAGTTGTGTTTTTAGGGAGAGCCCTTGGAGATTCTTTACATTCTCTCCTCTGATGGAGTTCCTGATACAGAAATATAGCAGCCTCAAGTGCACAAACAAGAAGAATCAGCACTTTAAATCCATGAACAAATGACACTTTAGAGTTTAACTTCCTACTTTCAACCTGTGAAACTAGCAATACTTAAAAAGATCTTGCATAGAACACTTACCAAATAAGCCATGGAAATGCTATTTGTAACTTAAATCCAAAGGATATTCTGGTTATTAAGAGATCAGATAAGGTCCATAGGTTTCAGATATTATATAGACAGAGATAGATAGACAGATAGATAGAGAGAAATAAATAGATATACACATATTCATCTTTTCATTTAAAAGAAGACTACCTTGTATTTATGAACCACATATAGATCTTTATATGAGATGTACAGTAATTTAAGACAGCTTTAAACCAATGATTGACAATGATAGATCCCTTTTCAGTAAGGCCTGATAGTACATATCTTAGCCTTTGTATGCGTTCAGTCTGTTGCAACTTGTGGACCCCTCTGTTATAGTGGGAAAACAGCCACAGATAATTCAAAAAACAAATGTGTGTGGCTGTGTTTCAATAAACTATTAATTATGGGCACAAAAAGTTGTAATTCATATACTTTTTAACATGGCATTAAATATTCTTTTGGCTTTTCAACCATCTAAAAATGTAAAGCTGTACCTTCTAGGCTCACAGAATATACTTCAAGGAGGCAGTACTTTACATTAGCTCATAGGCCAGCTTCCTGACACCTGATTTAACTGATCTACTGCAATTTTATAGACATCCTACTAGGTATAATCACATACAGAACAAACTGAGCAAAAGGTAGGGTTCTTTTACATGGCTAATTAAGTTGGTATAATGGAAGAAGAAAAGACAAAGGTTTTTAAAGTACAAAGAGAGGAGATTTTCTCTGTGTGTATTATTTTTAATTTAGCTGATCCATTTACATGTCAAAATTGATTTAAAAAATTAGCCACCTACCCCCTCAGTAGATGAATGGATCAAGAAATTGTGCTATATATATACAATGAAATTCAATGCTTTTATCAGAGAGAATGACATTGCCCTATTTATAAGGAAATGGAAAGACTTGAAAAAAATCATACTAAGAGAAGCGAGCCAGACCCAAAGAAACATACACTCTATAGTTTCCCTCGTTGGCAATAATTAGTAAATGTCTAGGATAGTCCTAACAGATGATCACAATAGCTCAAGAGCTATGTACATATGATCACATAAGATGATGCTAAGTTAAATAAACTCCAAGTTATGAAAATAAGAGATTTATCGTGGTTGTTGTTATTTTCAACAGACTATATGAAATTATGCCTTTTTCTCTTGCTTTTCTCCCATATGGTTGTTGTCCCTGTATTTGAGTTCAGTGCCCTGGGTATTGTATCCATGTCTATCTGAACTAGGGAAGAGAAGAGGAACATCAAAATGGTGAGACAAAGT
The DNA here is from genome assembly GCF_023159225.1 of Perognathus longimembris pacificus. NCBI lineage: Eukaryota > Metazoa > Chordata > Mammalia > Rodentia > Heteromyidae > Perognathus > Perognathus longimembris. The sequence goes on along the minus strand of NC_063188.1, from coordinate 108,153,004 downwards.
GTAAAAGGTGAACCAATGCAACAGCAATACTTACAAGACAATATGCTGTAAACCATCTGTACAACTTGGGGGAGGGAGGAACAGGGAGGAGGGAAGGTAGGAGAAAAAATTAGGGATGAGGTAATACATTTGAGAAGAAATGTACTCACTGTATGAAACTTTAACCCCTCTGTACATCACCTTGACAATAAAAATAAAATAAATTAGCCACCTATTTGTCAAATCATTTCCTCTGATTTCCTTGTCATAAAGGATTAATATATTTGTCTTCCTATTATAAATTTTTCTAGAGTTTCCAAAAGGAGCTACATTTATCTTGCTTTTAAAAACTTACCTGGGGCTGGGGATATAGCCTAGTGGCAAGAGTGCCTGCCTTGGATACACGAGGCCCTAGGTTCGATTCCCCAGCACCACATATACAGAAAACGGCCAGAAGCGGCGCTGTGGCTCAAGTGGCAGAGTGCTAGCCTTGAGCGGGAAGAAGCCAGGGACAGTGCTCAGGCCCTGAGTCCAAGGCCCAGGACTGGCCAAAAAAAAAAAAACAAACAAAAAAACTTACATGATGCTAGTAAGTACAAACAAATTACAAATCTCCAGGGAACTGTTGGTCAAAGTATGCAAAATTTCAGAAAAAAAAATCACACTAAATGATGACTATAGTGAATAACAATGTTTTATAATAGAAAGCTAAGAAGGTTTTAAGTATTCTTATTGCAAGAGTGATGGATATGTTAATTACACTACTCTGGATCCTACAGTGCATATATATTTTAAAAGCATGAAGGTGACGGCCAGAAGTGGCGCTGTGGCTCAAGTGGCAGAGTGCTAGCCTTGAGCGGGAAGAAGCCAGGGACAGTGCTCAGGCCCTGAGTCCAAGGCCCAGGACTGGCCAAAAAAAAAAAAAAAAAAAGCATGAAGGTGCCCACCATGAATGTTACATATATGTGTGTAAATATATATCACATTTGCTCATTAAGAAATTGAAAGGTCTCTAAAGAGAGGATTTGGAATGTTTTACTTTTGTTAGTTGGAGAAACCAAAGCTGCTAAGCCCAAGGAATCAGGAAAAACTGGTAAATCTGCAAAACTATGAACCCCATGCAGTCGAGTGTATTTCTACAAGGTTCCCTTCATATCTACTTGTATCCAATTACTATGTGTTTGGAGAGACTGATAGAAGTAGGAGAAAGCCCAAATCCTACCTTTGTTTTATAATTCAGTCATAATGAAATATATATTGATATCCACTAGAGGAGGAAGTACTTGTTGACTTAAATTGGAAGAAAAATCTGGAATATGTAGATTTGCGCTTTCTTATTTAAAAACAAAACACAGCAACAGCCAAACATCAGAATTGTCAGGAGCATTCAATTAAACTGTGATAAAGGGAATGAATTTCCTCATTTCTTCATCCTTCCCTGCACTTATATCTTTCCTGTAGCCCCATCATGGAAAGAGTATATTTTCCCTATTCATCAATCTTTGATTTGGAAATATGACTTTCCTTGGCCAATGGCAAGTGGGCAGAAACAAAAGCATGTCAGATCCCTGCTAACACTTTAAAACTCCATGGCTGATTTGACTTGACATCTTGCGCCCCTGCCCCCTGCCGTCACTGCACTTCTCCAAGTTGATGCTGCCCTATGAGCCAGGGCTTCTGAATAAACACCCAGGAGTGGTAACTAACATGAGCCCTATCTTGTGAGACTGATTGCTGGACTACAGGATAAACAGAGGAACCCTGCCTAGATAAGCCAACCAGCAGACCATATAGGATATGGGATGGTTGTTTGAAGCCCCTGAATGTCAGAGTAGTTTGTTTTACAGTACTTGTACATCAGTAGCTTAACTTACACAGACAGGAGTCTACTGTTTAGACAATACAACTACAAAGTAAAGCAGCATTTTTGGTGTCGATGTGCCTATATACATGCATGTATGTTCTGTAATTTATTCTTTCTAGTGATCCTGGAAATAAAAATATGCCCCTTTTAGTACAGAGATCTTAAACAGCTCCATCATTCCACTCCCTAAACCCAAGTCTTCCTTCGGCTTTCAACAGAGACTGCATTTAGCTCCTCTACAAAACATTACAATGGTTCATGCTTAGTATCATAGTAGTATTTTATCTGCCTGCCTAGCTGAAAATAGTCTGAGTACAATACATTTAAGTTCTAAAAAATATTTTCCCTTTTAATTACGGATCAAGGCATAATCATATAGCAAAACTACAACTGAAGTATCCAGTAATAGTGTGCCTATATTTGCAGAATCAGTCAACATCAGCACTTTTGACAGCTTTTTAAAGTGGTGGGAACCAAATAAATGCAGGAAGTCTTTCTAACTGTGTCCCAATGATAAGGCTTCACTCTGTAGCCATCCTGAAAAAAAAAATCTACTACGGGTCTTTTGAACCAGTTCATCTTGATAAGGGTCAAACTTTTCCCCAAGAGAGGTCTACGAACTGCCACTCCCTTTAAAATGAATGAATAAGAATGCATGTGTGCCATAAATGCCAGGGTTTATATAACATGGTGCTTCCCCAGATGCACTGCAAATCCATGTGGGACTTGTGTTTACCCTGGTTCATAAATACTTTGGGAAAATTGTGATGAGGTCAGAGAGCCAGCTCCCATGTACCTTTTCCAGGCTACTGCAAGTTCAACCATGCAGTATCATTCCTGAAATGGCTGTTTCATTAGAATGGCCATGCAAAGACTGAGCATGGAGAATTCAGGCCAGACTAAAATGTCATGAAGCAATCAAAAGCACTTTCCTAATAAAAACACAGGGGTGAAAATTATAGCATTACAACACTCAACTGAAAAGAGTGAACAGGATATTCTTTATTTGTGTATGTACATACGATGCTGACAAGGAGAATCTCAAGATTTTTCTCTGATCTCATTACCCATTCACCTAACTTTCTCTTGCTATGTTTTGGGCCTTTGGACATAAATGATCAATGGAGATAAGAACAGTCCTACTGAGTGAGAAGGACAGAGAAAATAATTTCAAAATATGTCATCTTATGGAGAACAAGTTAGTGGTTTTCCAGATGATTATGGAATAAGTGAGCATAATCATTACCATTACTATCATTAAGTTTAAAACAAAAAAAACCCACTACATTGGAAATGAACTTTAAAACTTGAGGAGCTGGCAATGGCTATGCCCTTATGAACACATAAGATAATGCTAAGTGAAATGAACTCCATGTTATGGAAACGATTGTTATATCACAGTTGTAACTACTTTCAACATGCCATATGTAACTGTAGCCTCTCTTATTGATGATATTCCTGTATCACCTTCCTGTGGTTGTACCTACACTATCTCTGTATCTTATCTGAGTATATTGGAAACCGGGTATACTGGTATTAGAACCAGGAAATTGGAAGGGAATACCAAAATTGAGAGACACAGGGTAAAAAAAAAAAGACAAACAATTACAAAAGCAATACTTACAAACTGTTTGGTGAAAATGAACTGAACAACTGAACAACTCATGGGGGGGAAGGGAAAGGGAGAGGGGGAGGGGGGAATGAGGGACGAGGTAACAAACAGTACAAGAAATGTATCCAATTCCTAATGTATGAAACTGTAACCTCTCTGTAATTCAGTTTGATAATAAAATATATATATACATACATATATATATATATACACAAAAAACTTGAGGGGCTGGGAGGGGAAAAAGTGGGAGAAAATGAGGGAGGTGATGACAGCATTCAAAAAGAAATGTCCTGGGCTGGGGAGATAGCCTAGTGGCAAGAGTGCCTGCCTCGGATACACGAGGCCCTAGGTTCGATTCCCCAGCACCACATATACAGAAAAACGGCCAGAAGCGGCGCTGTGGCTCAAGTGGCGGAGTGCTAGCCTTGAGCGGGAAGAAGCCAGGGACAGTGCTCAGGCCCTGAGTCCAAGGCCCAGGACTGGCCCAAAAAAAAAAAAAAATGTCCTCATTATTTGATTTATGTACTGTAACCCTTCTGTACATCACTTTTACCACAAAATTAAAATTAAAAAATAAAAGCTTGAAAAAGCATCTCCTCAAAGGCAATCTCAAGCCAATGACACTTTAGTAGTAAACTATGGAGTGGTTTAACATTAAGAGTCACGAGTCAAAGAAACAGACAAGTATTTGAATTCTAGTCTAATCACTTATTTGCTATGTGGCTCTGAAACAGATACAAAGTTGATGCCTCAGTGTCCTCAACTTTTAGATGTGGTTGATAATGAGATGAACCTCATAGTGTCTTTTTAAGGACTGAAATGATGTATGCACATTGTGTAGATTTCATGGAAACTGTTTGATAAATACTGGCTAATTATTATTATTAGTTTATCAGGCCATTTCTAAGAGAGTTTTAATTTATTGATTAATTCTATTGACATGCAAGCACATACTAAGCATCAAGCATGTACCACAATTGGCCAAGGATAAACAGTCACTACAGGGTCCATGGTTCTGACCTCTGCCTCTCAGGAATTGTCTAATTTTGCCATAAATATGGTCTTCAAAAAGCATTTGCAAACAAAATGGAAATTATGGAAGTCGATACACAGGGCACTCAAAGAACTAAGAATGAGAGACATTTTCTGCAATGAAGATTGAAATGCTAGTTTTCTTTTTCCAAAAATTAACTGGGGTCCAGGGTGGGTCAAAAGCCATCACTGTTCAGTCAAGCACCAGTTCACTTCTACATGTCGCTGTGTAACTTTAAGGGTTAAAATTCTTCATCCACCAATCAGACAAAGCTAAACTAATTCTTGCCATTTCATTGTAAAACAAAGTACACTAGACTACCTTCATGGGCTTAGAGGGAAAATTTGTAATTTCCTATTGAAATTTTCATTTATGTTAATAATGACCACTTGTGAATTAAGTATGGAACATCTAATGTTAGATTAAGTGAAATGTTTGTAAAACATGCCACCATCTACTAAGTGAAGAGTGAGTCCTTTCATAGTTTTCCAATATGGATGTCCATATAGGCTTGTACACTCCATATGGGTGGAGATGGAATAGCACATGACTATTTTAGATGTGCTAATTAAAATAATCCATGGGGAGGGGGAGTCCTCAGATTGCTTAGAAAGTTAGGATCTTTCATAAGGTAAGAAAACCCCAAACAAGAAGGCACATGCTTGGGATGACAGTTTCTGTTTGCCAACAGTCTCACCTTCCCGCCACCCTCCCCCGCCCCACTATGTAATGAAACAAAGCATTCAACCTTCTGTTTGCTGGCCCCTGCCCTTCCACACTGATCTCACCAGATTGGCTGGGCTTGCTGCCAGACAGAGATGGGAGAGGTCAAGAGGTCAAAGGATGGATTGCTCCAGTCTATCCCTGCTTCTTCAGAGTTTGACCCTGCTTCAGTCTTTTTTCTGGGCACTGTGCTGGTGTCCGTTTCAGCCCATGCTGAATCAGCAGGTTCTAGTATCACTGCTTCCTCCCTGGTAACATCACTCCACATTGCTAATCACTGTCTGCCTTACCACCCTTTGTGGAAACCCTTGAAGCTATCAACATTCCACTAAAGTCTCATTTCTCAAGTTAAGCCTTTTTGAGAGTCTTGTCTATTTCATGCTTGGATCTTTTCCTTTTTGTTAATGCAGGTATTTGTCTTGAACTCAGGGCTTCATGGCTTTTTCCACTCAAGGCTGGTGCTCTATCATTTGAATCACAGCTCCACTTCTGGACTGTTGGTGGCTAATTGGAGCTAACACTATTGCACACTTTCCTACCCAGGCTGGTTTCAAACCATCATCCTCCATATTTCAGTATGTTGAACAGCTAGGATTACAGGAAGGAGCTACCAGCTCCAGGCTCTATCTTAACTGACACGTCTTTCTTTTTAAATCCATAACTAAAGTAGTAGAGAAGATGTCTTGTCATTTGAGACATCAAGACTGCCCTCTAAAGTTTGTTCAAACCATCCAAATGGTACTAATGGCATTGTTGAAAGTCATGTGCATACTCACGGAAATAACACCAGGTGATACTATTTTCAAATTCTTTTTTTTTTTTTTTTGGCTTGGACTCAGGGCCTGAGCACTGTCCCTGGCTTCTTTTTGCTCAAGGCTAGCACTCTGCCACTTGAGCCACAGCGCCACTTCTGGCCATTTTCTGTATATGTGGTGCTGGGGAATCGAACCCAGGGCCTCATGTATATGAGGCAGGCACTCTTGCCACTAGGCCATATCCCCAGCCCCTATTTTCAAATTCTTATAGCAACCTTAACAATTCATTTCTTTTCTAGACTATGATTCTTCTGTGGATCTAATTACATGGCACTACCATGCTGGCCACCAGAGATCTGCACCGATGGAGCAGCACCCACTAGCAGGAGATTGCTTAGCAAACAGCTAAAATGCTCCCCAAATGGCAAGATGCTTTTCATTTCAGTTGTACTGACTTAGACAATTTCTTTGCCAGATATTTCAGTCATCTGCAGAAAGGGGTCATACAAAACATATTTTTAAAGTTTATTCACTTAAACTTCTGCTTCTGTTTCCATAGCAACATACCTTCAAAGCCATAACTCAAAATTCTTCTAACAACTTCATTTCAGAAGTTCAATTGAGCTGACACCCCAAACACCCAAAAGTTACTACAAAAATGTTTCAAATTAGAGAAGTTCTAAGAATATGTCAGCCAAGTAGGGAAGAAAATCCTAACAGATTTTCATCTTAAAGGGTCATGGCATCTTCGAAGCAGATCAGAAGTCATGGAGCTCTTGGTAACTATAACCATATTTGAGTGAACAAAGTAGCTATATCCTTTATAGCTAAGTTTTTGGTACTGTGATGTATCTCAAAATCACATTTAAGTTGTCACCACCTAGAGAAAGCAGTGCCATGCAATACTTGGTGACAGTGCTTATTGTTTCATTTTCTCTCTTTTAACTTTATACATATTCTGAATGTATTTAAGACCAAAATAAATCAGAAACAAATGATATCTTGAAAATAATGTGGGGCTGGGGATATAGCCTAGTGGCAAGAGTGCCTGCCTCGGATACACGAGGCCCTAGGTTCGATTCCCCAGCACCACATATACAGAAAACGGCCAGAAGCGGCGCTGTGGCTCAAGTGGCAGAGTGCTAGCCTTGAGCGGGAAGAAGCCAGGGACAGTGCTCAGGCCCTGAGTCCAAGGCCCAGGACTGGCCAAAAAAAAAAAAAGAAAGAAAATAATGTAAGAACAAGGAAGTCAGAAAAGAGAAGGTATGTAAAATGCTATTAAATCAATTGTATCTGTAGTGAAACACTGGTAATCGCAGTGTAAAATTTGGCCACACTTTTTTCATATTAGTGATTGTAAATCTTAGCCTTAGAGATTCTCATTTATTAAAAATTAAGGGTGAAACCTTGAAGGCAATATTTTGTAGTGTCTGTCTCTGTCTCTAAGATTTTCTTTCTCTCCCGCTATAATTTTCAACTGATAAAGTGTTAATTTTGGAAATTTCTAGTATAGCCGAGGTAAAAACAGCCAGGTAACTAAATTAATCTACTCAGAAATACTTACTAAGTTGCCTAACCTGCACCAGAGCCTGACCTAGGCAGGAGAAATATGATAAGAAGAGATTATAGATTTGCTTCCCTGAATAAGCTTTCACACTAGTCTGGGAAGAGAAATAATGACTATACAATCTAATCCAAGTAGTGATGCAAATAACGAAGGCAGCAGCAGCCCATCTGATCTGATTGGTGGTAAGTGAGTGGGACCAGAAGCACTTCAGAGAGAACAGTCAGAGAAGCTGACATCCTTTCTACAATTTGAAGGATGCAAAAGAACATGCCAAAGAACATTGCAGGCAGGCAGAAGGAACAACAAGTACCAAGCTCTCAGGCCGGAATGAAATGGTCAGTTTTGCAGAATGGAGTGGATACAAACGTGGCCAGGCACTGGTTCACTGGGGGAGGGAAAGTAGTCAGGATCATGCAGGAATAATTGGAAGGCCTTCTACCTGTTACCACAAAGATTAAAAAGTAGCATATAATCATTGTGATGGTTGTCCTTATTATTGCATTTGATTCATCTTTAAGTATTTTATTAATTCATGGTATGTATAAGAATAAAATAAATCAAGCTGGGCACAGTAGCCCAAGCTTGCAATCCCAGCTACTTAGCAGACAGAGATTAGGGGATCTCAGTTTGCGGACAAGCTGGGCAAAATGAAGTTCATCAGACTCCAACTCAAACAACGTCTGGGTGTTGTAACACATGCTTGTTATCCCTAGCAACATTGCAAAGCATAGTTAGGAGAATCTCATTCCAAGATGGCCTGGTAATAATGCAAGGCATTACCTGGGAAATAATCCAGACAAATAGGAAATGGAGGAATGGCTCAAGGGGTAGAGAAGCTGTCTAGCAAACTTGAGACTCCCAGTTCACTCCTCAGTACAACAAACAAGTAAAATAAATAAGAAAAAAAAGATATTCTGAAAATAAGGTTAGAATCATAACATCTGAAAAGAGGTGAGAAAGTCAATTAAAAATTAATTTCATTTGTCAATTGTGCACTGAAATTTTAATGTTTCTTGAGATCAGGAGGAGCAAAGACATCATATGACACAACAATACCATCACAAGTAAGTTGAGAGTCAAGTGCTTCCAGCCCAGGGTTATCACGATGATTGAAACAGGAAGCATGAATAACAGAAATCCGTTGTTACCAGAAAAAAACACAAGGTAAACAAAGTCTTTTATTTGTTCTCAAATGGTTAATAATTGTCTCTTATGAAGCATTCCAACCAGATCTGATTCCTTCTCAGAGAGCAATGGTGCTTAATGTGTATTTGAAGATGGGAGATGGGGCTACCTACAATGATGGGGCTTCCAGACCAAAGATGCTTCGTCTAAGAAAGGGCCCAAGTGCAGCAGAAATAGTATTGTTGAAAAGGAGGAGGTTAGATAAAGTATCCACAACTAGTACAGGTGTCGAGGGCATTCCAAAACCTCCCATTTATTTATCCTGCCTTTCTGAGGACACAGTGCTGAGCAAATGGAGTGCTACATGCTGTGTCTAAAGCCACTACTGATGGTTGATAATGGATTGCTATCAGTACAACCCTGAAACAATGCCTTATTTTTTGTGTCCTTAGAATTACCAAAGAATATGCGGTATTCAACACCATTGAATTATTAAGTGAACCTAATGACCTCAAAGTCTTTGAAAATTGGATGTTGCTGGAGAGCAAATGTACCAACTAATGTACAAAGTCCCCTGTTTCTGGGTGAAAAGAAGTTCTCTATAAGAGCAAGTGACTTAACTCTTCTTGAAGACTCCTTAGGGAGGGGTTAAGTGGTGCAGGATATAGTTAGTATCTCATTATGAGATTGTGGTCAAAAGTACAGATAGTAGCGAGACTGCACCGAACAGGAAGTGAGGTCAGCAACAGAGGAACTCAGAAGTCAGCCAAGTATGAGGGAGGAGAATGATCTTTGAGGTGTCCAAAACTAAGTCTCACTTCTTGGATTCATTTAGTCACTCAGTACATATTCCTCAGAAACCTCTGGGTTTTCAACACTCTGCTAAGTGGCAAAAGGGACAATTCGCAACAAAGATTATCCCCACCTTAGTTTTCCACATGCCAGTGAGGCAGAAATAAGTGATGTCAGTTCTAGGGGATTGTGTGTTGGATTTTTCCAGACAGATCTTTTGCCTGTCCCTACCTCTGGTGAGGTGAACACCAATTGAGGCCTCAGGAAGTTACAGGCCAACCTTTCAAGTTAGATCTTTTTTTATGTCTTTGACAAAGACATAGGGATATGGAATTGAACATAATGAACTTCTTCAATTTTTTATACTAGTCAAAGTGAAGAGCTATTTGGCCATGTAATTTGACAATATGGATGATGATATTAAATCACTTCAGGCCCCACTTCAGTGACTTAATGTGTTCCTATAACAAAAGAGATAATGAGAGGGACAATTGGGTTTACCGATTTAAACCATCTCAGCAGAGATAGCTCATCTCAGTCTCCAAAGAGCACTCTGATCAGCACACCTGGATAAAGCTCTTAGTTCTGTCATCAACTATTTCTGTTTCACCTTGAATATACTTCTTGAATTATGAATTTCTTCAACCAGAAAATAGAACCTCGAACACACTAGCGGAATCTGAAGCTGCTGAGATCAATCCAGACTGGGTCTATGTTCTAGTTTGTATATGCCAATGATAATGAGAACAACACTTCGATGACCACTGACTCATTCCTATCCTCACCTTTCATATTCTAGTTCCCTTAAAATCACTGAAACTAAGGCTGGCTGGTTCAATGTCTTAGTGTCTCTCTAACATGCCAACTGCTCTCAACCTCCTGTCTAATCACTACTCAGTATAGGTAAAATCATCTCATCTCTCTGGGCTCCAAGCTCCAGAATGTGCTCTAGCTCCTCCTCACTCTGACTTCATGTTGTGACCAAAACATGCTTTCCATAATGTAAATTTGATAAAGCTACCAAGGGGCATCAAGGATAACACCCAGCTGGAAGGATGGGGTAGCCATAAACTGAATGTGGGCAAACCGTGGGAGGATTGCTTTGGAGAACATTAGCTGCTAGCACATATTTCTGTTGTGATGATAAAACAAAAAGACAGTTGTAGTTTATTTTGAAAAAGATGTAACTGATAGTATAAATGTAGGATATTCTTAACTACTCAAGTATGTATATTTTACCCTCCGTCATGTGTAGTGTCCATTTAACAAGATGAGGAAGATGTCCATAGCAACTCAACATTTCTGCCATTTAAATACTTTGGAAAATTGATTAAATACTAGGCATACAATCAGCACTCAGCACATGTTTGTTGAATGGATATAATGTGAGCCACTGATTTCTTACAATGCAGCCTTACTTTGGACCAAAGGAACAACATGAAATCCTTGCCCCTGGATAATGTTTCAGAAGTCTAAGTATGTGCAGAAGACACAAGGAGGGTAGTTATTTTCTTAAAATGGAAACCAAAGAACGACTTCAGACCCTAGTACAACATATAGGGGGACAAAACCAAATTGAGTCAAGTAAGTGGAATATTAGTGCTGAAAAGCAAAGCAAGCTCTGGAATTATCAAAATCCAAATGAAGGAAGCAGACAAAGAGGATAGTATTGGATCTTCCAACATCAAAGGTTGTGCAAATATGAAAATCCAGTCCAGGCACTGGTGGCTCACATTTGTAACCTAGCTACTCTGGAGGCTGCGATTCGAGGATCACAGTTCAAAGCCAGCTCAGGAAAAAAGCCTGTGAGATGTCCAGTTAACCACCAAAGAGTTGGAAGTGTTGCTGTGGCTGAAGCGGTGGTGTCAAGTTGAGCAAAACAGCTAAGGGAGGAGGCCCCCAAGCCCTGAGTTCTTTCTCTCTCTCTCTCTCTCTCTCTCTCTCTCTCTCTCTCACACACACACACACACACACACACACACGAAAAGCTACAGGACTACAAGTCTTTTTTTTTTTTTTTGCCAGTCCTGGGCCTTGAACTCAGGGCCTGAGCACTGTCCCTGGCTTCTTTTTTGCTCAAGGCGAGCACTCTACCTCTTGAGTCACAGCGCCACTTCTAGCCTTTTCTGTATATGTGGTGCTGGAGAATAGAATCCAGGGCTTCATGTATACCATGCGAGCACTTTTACCACTAGGCCATATTCCCAGCCCCAGGTCTACAGGTTTTAATAAAGAACATTTTTTCCAGCTGATTGAGTCAGGACTGCTTAATGAGGCTGTTTTATTCTTCTAAAGGATGCATAGTCATGTCACAGAGTCCAGGTAGGTGACTTCTTCCAACCCCAAATCCCAGTGAATTCCCTCTGGAACCTTCCTTTTTGCAGTCTTAACTCAAAATAGACACGCATGGTGATCTGTGCTAGTACAAAGGACTGTATCATGAACACATTTTTCAGAACCCAAGAGGAAATGTTACCATCATCTTGACTCTTAAGTTTATGATTTTAGGAGAATAAAACAGCTCAATTAAAATAATAATTTAAATTTTGTTATGTATTGGATGGATTTGCATAATTGAGGCAATAGTTAGTCATCGAATGACTAGACGCATTAAATTGTTTTAAATTAGGAAGCCAGTTCTTGCCTCTCTCCCCACTTCCCCAAGTATAGGCATAATGAGAGCTCAGAACCCAAATCAAAAGGTACAAACACACAGTACAAAATGCAGAACACATAGTGGCTACACATTCACAAGGAACACATACTTCAGTCTCTTTTGTGCAAAGGAACCTTTGCAGAAAGCTGATTACCCTGAACCACTTTAAAACATCAATGTCTGGCCTGCAGGGGTCTCTGAAGAAACGAATAAGCACCAATCATTTACAAGAGACTCACTTGTCATTTCAAGGCAAATAACTGCGGTGGAGCCAGTAGCCTTGGAACATTAGCCTGGGAAGGGACCTTAAGGATTTCCTAATTCAGGCACTCATTTTTCCAGCAGAGAAAAGCGGCAGGCGAGCGGCATTCAATAGGCTGAGGCTGATCCCAAATCAGCTGGGCCACACCCGGAACCAGCTGGGTTCATTTCTGGACCTTTGAAACTATTACCTACCCCTATTGAGTCCTTTCTTGAAAAAAGAAAAGTACTTGTAATGCAGGGAGTAGGTTTGGGAGGATGTGAATACCAGACAGATAACTAGAGTCTATGTGCTATTATAAATATTGATTATTCTTGTCAACTTTCTGTCTTGCCTGTTTCTCTCCTGTTTTTCAAGTTGGCAGTCAGACTGTTCATTCTCAACATTGGAAATCATGTCAAGGAAAACTCTGTAAATTAGCAGATGACAGAACAACTGCATTGTCTCATGTCCAAGTACAAAATAAATGTGAGCGAAACCTGCTGCCTGTCCCCTTCTTGACAGGGGTGCTCACAATGTTTAGGAGAGGTGCTCATTCCTTCGTCCTTTCTTTATCTTTCGCTCAAAAAAAACAAAAAACAAAAAACAAAAAAAAAAAACAACCCCAAACCCACCCCCCCAAACACCAACCAGCCTAGAATCTTGATCTATCTTTTATCTGTTTAGTCATTAACTGGAAACCTTGACTTTTTTTTTTAAAGGAGCAAATCCTAGGAGGTTTTGTTTTGTTTTGCATGTTGCATTCTCTGGGAGTGAACCCTGGGTGCCTAGCTCAGTGTGTAGCACCTAGTAGCTCCCCAATAAAGATTCGTCGAATATTTAAGCCAACAGAGAGAACAGTCAGCCATGAGGACAAGAAGAGTGGGTGAATGAACACCCTCAGGGCATTCTGTCCTACTAAGCAATGCTCTGTCCCCCAACGCTTGGCGGGAAGAGCACATTCGCTCAACAGGCAGCAGAAGAGGTCCATTTGACAGCACCCCAGGACACATTCCCAGATCCCTCGGTGGCCCTCACTTCAGCTTGGCCCTCTCTATTCAGGTCCTGTCCTTTCAGGCTATGGGATGGAACACTTGTCCAGCCCCACAGTTCCATTTCTTGGTCCTAGCGAATGAGGCGACAGGGTACAGCCTGTGGTCCGTCCAGGGCAGGATTGCTGAGTTGGGGTTCGCGAGCTCCCTCACGAATGGATCGTGAGGGGTGCAGGTGAGTTCTGGAGCAGGTGGCACTCCAGGTGGAGGTACCCAGTCCTCCCCCACACCCCAACCCAGGGGCTCTGGAGCGAGCCCTAGACCCCTTCCCTGTCCTGCCATCCGCCTAGGCTGGCCAGGGGGCGCCCCCTGTCGCCTGCCCGCTGGCCGGGGCACTCACCGCGTAGTGCAGCCGGGGCTTCTCTCGGTAGGACCGGTCCCCCATGTCCACGCCTGGCCCTGGCCGAGCAGCCGACTCTGGCGCAGTGGAGGCTCTCGGTGTCTCTCCGAGGTCCCCTTACTTCACTGCCATCTCCGAGAAGCCCCCGCGGAAGCCGCGCTCCGTGCGCGCCGAGCGAGCGCCCTCGCCAGCGGCCCCGGCCCCGCGTCCCGCCGCCGCGCCTGTGGGGACCGGGAGGCAGCGGTGGTGGCGCAGGGGAAGGGGAGGGGAGGGAGGGGAGGGAGGGGAGGGGGAGGAGGGAGCGGCCAGGCTGAGGCGCTGGGCGGCGTTTAATTCCTTCCGCTCCACTCGGGGCTCATCCCCACCGCCCCTGGCCAGCTGCAGGGGGCTGCGGCTCCCTGGCACCGCACCCCACGCCAGGTGTCAGGCTCCGCGGACGCGCCCACCTGCTGCCGCTGGCCGCTCCCCGAGTCCTCGGGACCTGCGAGGCCGAGGCTGGAGCAGTGCGGGAGGCGAGCTGGGCTTCCCAACACACTCTTGCTCCAAGTTGGAAGGAGGCACGGGCCGCAGGGCGAGCGGGGCGAGCGGGAGCCTCCTCCCAGGGAGGGCGGGGCGGGGAGGGGCGGGGGGGGGCGAGCTGGGCAAACCCTCGGTAACTTTGGGACAATGTCCCAGGCTGGGACCCTCACCGAGGAGCACTAAGCAATGCTGTCTGGGGAGGAGGCGCGGTTGGAGGCTAGCCCACTTTCCAAGTCCGGGGCAGTGCGGGGAAGCCCGCTGCAAGGGGAAGTGCGGAAGAATGTGCTGGCGCTTAAGGGCTGGTTTGGGAGCCAGGCTGGACCTGAGTCTCCACTGCGGGGTGGGCAGAACGGGGCCGGGCGACTGGAGGCTTCAGTTCTCAGGTGCAGACGCGAGAGCGCTGTGATTGTAATGGTCGATCGGGGAACCGCAACGTGCGCTCTCAATGCAAACGCTGGCAGGTAAAGCCACTCCCTGGAAGCGCACAGCACACGATCCCAATCACACCGAAACCGGCTCCTCATGGACATCTGTCCTTTAAAACAAGTAGCAAAGCAACTAAACAAGCAACCGGCTCAGCTCGCGAGGTCCCCGAGTTCCAGAACTCTCGGATTTATGTGCATCCTTTCACAAGTTGGGTCCAGACAAACACATCTGGGGCTGAGTTTTGATGACAGGCTCATGTCACTAATCGAGCACTAGAAGGATGGCTATGAAGTCAAAGGTGGGTCTGGGGGTGGCTTGTGTGTTCACTGTTTAGGGCTCTGCTATAAATAGACTGCTGTAGGAAGTGGGGGAGATGATGTGGCCCCTAGGCTCAAACCTTTCAAATTTAGATGAACTGGGCCAGTCATTAGCATATAATTCTTTGTCAACAACTAGCAGAATAATTTATAATCCGTACTGGGAAGGTGAACATAAGGTTGGAGAAATCCTGAGGAAATCTAACACTGGATAATCCCCAAAAAACTCAGTTGCCTGGAGAGCAGTCTAGCTGTATATACTAGAGTTGTTCATATGCCTAACTTCTGAGCCAGCAAAGCCACTCCTGCACATGTAGAGAAAGGAATTCTAATGGCCTTGGCATAAGCTAGAGTGTTCATAATATCTTTAAAAATATTCGCAATGAAACCAATCCAAATGTGCACCATTGGTCGCCTAGAAACCAATTTTGTTGTATGTTCATAATAAACTACTACTCAGCAATGAAAAAGGAAAATGTTACCAATACACACAATGATAAGTCAACTTTACAAACAGTAGCCTGGTACAAACGAATCACAATAACATGCTGTATGATTTAATTTATATCTTCTGCAACTGGATGTGATCTATAGTTGCAGAAGTCTGAATCGCAGTTACCAAACGACATGGGTGATGGAACAGACTGGGATGAGGGGACAAGAGAACCTTCTGGAGTGCGGAAAGTGGTCTTTGTCTTGATCTGTAAGGCACTTACTAGAGCACATCCATGTTCACTGTGTAGGCTAGTTAATATGGGTGCAATTTACAACTTTCACTATGTGTATTGTACACTATGATTTTTAAACAGAGTAAATTAAATTTAAAATGAATCACCTGCCCAGAACAAGAGCTTCTAGCCACAGTATTGCTTGTCTTAAGATAAAGTCAATTGAATGATTGGCACAGGTCTCTTATTGCCCATGCAGACTGCTGGGCCTATGTCTCTTTGGTTATGTGGAGTGAGGGAGCACAAACCATGCTGATTCACCACGGACGACTTCCCTGTTCTATGACACACCAAAGTCCTTATTTCCTTCCATTCTCATCCGTGCCTGAAAACAACATTTAGAGTAAAGTCATGAAAGGCTCTTAGAATGAGGCAGAGAACCAGCTCCAGCTTTGAATTGCAACTGGAACAGTCTAAGGAGGGCGTGTGTATGCAAATGAGGTAGAATGACCATGATA
The DNA here is from genome assembly GCF_023159225.1 of Perognathus longimembris pacificus. Lineage (NCBI taxonomy): Eukaryota > Metazoa > Chordata > Mammalia > Rodentia > Heteromyidae > Perognathus > Perognathus longimembris. Next base: position 108,136,817 of record NC_063188.1, on the reverse strand, counting down.
TGTCCAGTTTAAAGATGTGTGCTTTACTGTGATTTATTCAGAAAGATGAACTTTCCAGCTTACTTTTTTCTTCTGTTGTATTGGAACAAAGTTGCTCTTAAGTTCCCAAAGTGAAATTTACTTGCCATACAAAGACTGTTTCACTGCTGAGATTATAACACAACACACACACACACACACACACACACACACACACAATGTGAGGCAACAACTCCCTGGGGTTAAAAACCTCCACTGAAGTCTTGATTGTTACCCTTGATCAAGACATGTCTTAAAACTGGGTCATCTTAGATTTTGCTCATATTTTGCCCTTGAAAATTCTATTGTCACTAAATTACATTATTATAGAATAGAAATCATTGTTTCCACATTGTGTACTTACTTTTTAGAATAGCTTCTGTTTTCTAGAATAGTTCTGTTAAAGGGTCATTGCTGAGTTGGTATGACATTTTGAAATACAATATATTTTCTGGGGTTAGAAGGGTTTTGTGATATAGAACAAAGCATTTAAGACAATAAGTTGTCTGTCTATGGGGGAAAGACTTAACTTTACCTCCTACAGAAGCATTCTCCCCTTCACTTATCAGCTCATTCTTTTCAAGGACTAAGGAGGGACCTAAAAGACTGCACAGAATTCTAAGATGTCTGTTCAATTTTAAATAATTTAAAGTCATACCTTTCTACTTCAATGTACACTTCAGTGTACGTTAGAAACGTTTCTTATTTGTGCATCTCTACTTCCAAGTATCTTTCTATTCTTATTTTAACTTTTTAAAACATATTTTAAGGGAATACTCTGCTTAGATATTTATCTATGTCACCAGAACCGTGTATTTGCATGGCATGAGATTTCAAAGTTCAAGTGCTCATCTAGGTGACAGAGGGAGATAAAAGGAAACAAGAAACAAAATAAAAACATCAATTCATTGAATGTGGGCTTCTTTTGATTTAGATTTTTTATTAAATAAATATCTCTGATGTTTATAATTCTCCCCAGAAGGGACTTAAAAATAATCTCCATGAGTCATTGTACCAGTAACGCCCCGAAGAGAAATGTACATGTCATGCTAGTAGCAAAATTTCTATGTCTTCTTGTTTTCAAATATAGTATTTCCAAGACTGAACACGATCCTTTCTCCAGATCACTGACATTGAAATTCTTGTTTTCTTCTGCTCTATCTGTCTATAATATCCACATTTGGTACCCGCCCAAAGGTGATTACTTTATTTCAGGAAACTTTAATTAAATTTGAAAGAGCAAATTCAAACTGCAGCTTTAGGAAGAGCTACACACACACACACACACACACACACACACACACACACACACACACACACACACACACACAATCAAAAGATAGAGCCCTTCTGGGCCTGTAGGCCAAATGCTGTTAACAGGGTGGGTAAGAGGCCTTCTCAAAAACTCATCCTGTATTCTTCCATCCAGCTCTTCAGAGTACTGGAACATTTAAAAAATGAAAACACTGTTAACACATAATGTTCATTTTAATGAATTATTACAGAACAAGCATCCATCTAAACTTCACCCACGTTTTGGAGTAGAATTTGACGGATATTTCTGACTCTCATGTCTCTTAGCTGCACTCCCCCTCCCTCCCAGTGTCAGACACAGTCCTACCTTTGGCTTTGCTTTCTTGCTTCCCTCTTAGAGCAGGGTTTCAGAACCCCAGTACTGTTGGCATTTCAAGACTCATAATTCTTCATTGTAGGACCATCCTGTGCATTGTAGCATATTTAGCTACTTCTCTGGCCTTTAGCTATTAACAATGAAAAATGTCTGCAGACATTTTCAATTGAATTGTCCTCTTGTGCAGAAGTAGAAAAAAAATCACTGCTGATAGAGAACCACTGCTTTTTGAAAGTTAGGCATCAGTGAATCTTAAAGTTTGCAATTGTCTGTTTTCAATCTTATATACATAAATCCTGAAATACATTATTATGCTATCTGTGTTTTTTGTGTACCTTATATTTTAAAAATGTATCTGTTTCTGAATATTGCTAGTGGTTGCTCATATGCACTGCGATCTGCATTCCACTGTCTGCAATTATCATTATCTTTTGAACTGCTGATGCACTTTCATGTGCTTTCCAGTGATGTGCTAGTGAAAAACAGAACACATTTCCCTATGTACATGTTCATGACTTTGTAGAGGGAGAAATTCTGGAAATTGAGTTGTTGGTCATAGGCATGCTTATCTTTAACATTGTTGGACAGTGCCCCACAGTTTTCTAAATGGAGTGTATTAATTAAAATCTTTATTTACACTATCATATAAATAGACCAAGCATAGTTTATATAAAGGTTGAAATAGTTTAGAGTTGACTCTTTCTTAGATTTTTTTTCTGTTTTGTGGGGCTCCAAAGATGAAATGGAAGTCCAGGATCAGGAAGAAGAGCTGGAAAGTAGCTAAGTGCCTTCATGGCCCAAAATGACATATCACATGGAAGTGATCCTGGGAGATTGTCCAGCCCTGCTGGGGCACTGACACCAATAATACTATTGCTAATTTTACCTACTGTCAAGACAGAAACAAAGGATTCTCAAGTTATATTTTGAGGGGGACATTTCTCTAAGAAGCTTAACCTAACAGGAGGAAGAACTCAGCACACAGATTATAAACAGGAAATATCATTTTGTTGTATAGCTAGGAGAGGTCCAAGAAAGAACAAGTGAGTCCATTGCTTTCTCCAAGCAAGTTAAAGAGACAATTCTCAGCCTTAAGGTAGACCTGTGAACAAGATCAGTAAATGAGGAATTTCTACTGGACCCAAGAGGAGTGTCTGAATCTGCCATCATGTAGGACAGAGCAGAGTTGTCCTGGTACAACTTTGTATTATTGTCTAGTGGTTCAATACTTACTTTAGAGAGGATCATGGGCTGAGAACATGATCTGAGAATGAAGAGAAGGAAGTCAAGTGAAAGAGGGTGAAGGTAAACCAACCATCACAATAAGTTCCATATGGTGTCCGTGTTTTGTTCTATTCTGGCGCTTTTGATATGTTTACTGAAGAATTGCTAGTCATTGCCAGGAAGCGAGAACAAGTGCCCTTAAAAGTACCCACAGAGATATGTTTCTAAAATAAATGTTCTATTCAAGAGTCATTAGGCAAAAATGGAGATATCACAATCCTTCCAGAAATGACGTTCCAAATAACAGTTTGAAAACCAAACAATGACTTTTCATTTATATCTATAATCTAATGTTCCTACTTTATTGCTATTACCCCTCCAGTCCTAACCTTTCTTTTCCTGTGATGTTTCAAGTGTCCAAAACCTGTAGAATGTTCACAAGAGTGCCCAAAACTGTAGATGTTAGGATAATTATCAGAAATGGTAACAATTTCACTATTTATTGACTATTATGCCAATGGTTCTTTGGAAGCAACAAAGCTGAATTCCTATGACTATAATATGAGGAAAGTATATATTTTTTATTTTACTCAGGTGGGTAATTAACTTGTTTTGTACATTTAGTTAATGGTGGAGCTGAGATGTAAATGGCAGTTGGGGTGGAAGGTATCAGGTTAGAAATACCCAGAACTTCTCTGTATCTCCCTGAATCTGAAACGTTTCGGTGTAAATGACCCAGGGTGGAGAATGTCAAGGGAGAGTTAACAATGGATCCTAATAAGGAAGGTTAAGCACAATGATAGGGAAGGGAGAGAAATGTTAGCAGTGGGGTTATAAGGAAACCTGAGAAGTTCCATAGGTGCACAAGCTTGCACTCTGCAAAGATAAAGTCAATGACTGGAGACCTGTGTACTCTGCAGGAAGCAGAGGCTGGAAATGAACAATGAGAATGAAGCGGTAATGGAGTCTTCCAACATAGAAAAGCCCAACATTAGGTGGATTCATTGTTGAATTCTACCAACCTTTAAAGAAGAACGAATACAAAAATGATCCTCAATACATTCTATGAAGCTGGCATTCTCTTGATTCTAAAACCAGTTAAAATGTAGCTAAACATCTAGACCAAACTGATGTCAGTAGCTCATGCTTATAATTCTAGCTGCTAATGAGGCTGAGATCTGAGAATCATGGTTCAAATCCAGCTCAGGCAGAGAAATCCATGTTTCTTATTTCTTCTATGATTCACAAAAAGGCTGAAGTAGAGCTATGGCTCAAGTGGTAGAGGGCTAGCTTTGAGTAAAACAGTTCAAAAACAGCACTTGGGCTCTGAGTTCAAGCCCCAGGACTGGCACAAAATACACACACACACACACACACACACACACACACACACACACAGTAATTTTAGCTACTAATTGCCAATAAATATGTGAAAGAATGTTTAAACATAAAGGAAATGCAAACCCAAGCTACAGTGAGATTGCATTTCACATCACTCAAAATGGCTATCACCAAGAAAACAAAAATCAACAAATGCTGGTGAGGATTGAGGTAGGAAAAGGAACTCTTACACATTATTGCTTGGGATGCAAATTAGTATTTGTGCATTCACTATAGTAGTCAGTATGGGTATTTCTCAAAATCTAAAACAGAGTCATCGGTGTGCATCAAAAAGAATCAAAGTCAGCATAGATGAGAGAGGCCTGTACACATTTACTCAGCACTAGTCACAAAAGTCAAGTTGTCAGAAGTTGCGCTGTAGCTCAAAGTGGTAGAGAGCTAGTCTTGAGCAAAAGTGCTCAGCAACAGCCCCCAGGCCCTGAGTTCAAGCCCCACAACCAAAAAAACAAAAATCAAGTTGTCTAATTAGTCTTTGGGCCTTCCATCAGTAGGTGAATATATTTTTTGAAAGTGAGGTATAGTCATAATGGAGTATTAATCAACCTTAAAGAAGAATGAAACTTTTTTGTTTGTACAAAACTGGATATAACTTGAGATCACCAAGTTAAGCAAAATATGCCAGATGAGAAAGACAAATATCATTTGCTTTCCCTTACATATAGAATCTAGACTTTTACCAAAGAAAAATGAACAAATGTAGAACTGAGGGAGAGGAGAAGATGAAAGAAAGACAATAAAGGGATGAATATGATTGAAGTACACTGTCTATATGTGTATAAAAATGTCAGAATAAAACATTTTTTGCCATTTTAAATTACCAGTTCCTAAGACAGGAATGGAAGTTGGACCCAAATTTCTGGCTCAACTCTTCATCGTGTTTCAAAGTTGAATCGCTTTGATAAGTCCTTTTCATTTGCTTACTTGCCAGTGCTTCTCTTCATGTCTCCTAGCCCAGTGGTTCTCAAATGAGGATAGTTTTGCTCCCGAGGGAACATTTGGCAATGTTTGGAGTTATTTTGGCATGTCACAACTTGGGAGAAGTGCCACTTGTATGTAGTGAGTGGAGACCAGGAATGCTGCTAAACATCTTATGATGTGACAGACAGCACCCACAACAAAGAACAATGTGGCTCCAAATGCCAAAGTTGAGAAAATGTTATAGACATAAGAAGTTCATTCTTGAATAATTTCTACTTAGTAGTACATCTCACATCCATAATACAGTGTGTCTTGCCTCCCTTAACTTCCTGCTTCCCCCACCAAGAAAAAAATAAAAACAGGAGGAAATTTCCTGAGCAGAAAAGAAAAGTAGAGCTGAGTCTGGGACTCTTAATTCCTCAACATAGCAAGTTGTTCAGATTATAACAGGCTGTTTGGCCATTTGTGGGATTAAAATGGAACAACCACTGTGGAGTCCTTTGCAACTTGATTAATTTAGAGGCTCAGCAGTAGTACAAAAGGTAACACCTGGCATTACTCTAGTGACTGGAGTTTTTCAAAGCCTTTTTATTTGTGGTGGTTCTCCCTGTAAATCTATCTTATGATTATGATAAAGATCAGCATATATAAGGCAAACATCAAAATTTTGTTGTAAGAAACATAATAAAACGAGGAGAATAAAACAGAATGTGCTTCTCCTGCCAAGATACTTAACCTATCTGTATCCCATTAATCCAGTAAATAGAAAATGAGCCAGAGAGCTCCAGATCTCTAAGAAATGCTTAGTACAAAACGGTACAAAATGGTTATGCTCCAACAATTTAACAAAGGCTTTCTTGCTTTGCTGTGCACGGAAAAGCAAAGGAAACTTCTGTACCAAATTTTCTTGTTGTTTGATTTGGGATTCCTTTTTCAGGTAGTGTCTTCCTATATAGCCAGTGTGTCCTTGAACACAGTCTGTTTCAGCCTCTCAAGTGCTAGGATTACAAGCACCTGTTTACAGGGCCATTCATGCCTATTTTTTTTAATTTTGTGAAGATAGTTCATAGTCAGGGAAAAATTCAGGGCACATTTGGTGTCATCTGGGTTTGAAGGCTTATTGTGGAGAGGGAAAGGGAGGATATGGCATTGCTACTGGTATCTAGTGGCTAACGACCAGGGATACTTACCATTTTACAATACATAGGACAGATTCCCACCTAGAACAAATGACGATCTTGCCTTTATGTAAATAATGCCAGAGTGGAGAAGTCTATTTGATGGGTAAAGTTACTCTCGTTAAAACACTTTAAAATCGGAACGTAAATATTAGACTAGGCCATTTTCATTATTCGACTTGGATTATCATCTTTCTTTACATTCACATACAAAGTATAGATGAAGTTATATCACCTGGAAAGCTTTACCATAAGATTTCTCCTTTTCAGTAGAAGACAGGAGGAGAAGAAAAGAGTGTAAAGAGGAAAGACTATTCTATATATGAAAGTACAGGCTTCAGGGCAACAGGCATTGGCAAATTGATGGTGATGACCTCTCCAAAACATATAGAATAAGAATCTCCTTGAGCAGTATCTCTAGACTGACATTTTAAGTCATATCCCTCTGTTGTTATTATGTACAACACAGGCTGAGGACCACAGATAACAGTAGTAGTAATATAAAGAAATGGATGCTTAGAAAGGTTCATCAACAGGCTTGTCCAAGGTCATGAGGCTGTTATGAAACAATGCCAGAATTTCTAGATTTCATTTTAAAAGAAGTTGGAATAGGTCTCTAAATATAGAACTATCAAGCAAGAATTAGGTCCAGATCTGGACATAACACTTGCCCCTGTTCAGTATAACACAGAGCCATAAGCGATTTGTGACAATTCTCCCCTATTATCCTCATGCCTAAGAGTTAAAAAAAAAGTTACATGTATGTGACTTCTTTCAAAGCTCTTAGGATAAGTGACTTCCATTAAATTATATTTTTCAAAACCACAGAATTCTTTTCTCTCACATTATCATGTCAAATATATATCACAAATTATTAGTCATACCAAGAAAATTATTTGTTGTGTCCTTTCTTGGCAAAATTATTAGCTACTAGTTCCCTGCTGTTGATAGGAAAGTCTGAGCTGTAGAACAAATGAAATCTGTTTTGTACACCATAACAGATAATGCAACAACTTCTAAGTTCTCAGCTTGCATTTCGTTAAGTACCATTTTCTGAATGGAATGATTGAAAGAATAGATTGTTAAACTAAAGTAGGACACGAAGACAGTGATGAATAATTTGAGGAAAAGTCTTGGTCCAATTGGGCCTAGAAGGTTGGACAAAAAGGCAAGGGTAGTATTTTGTATAAGGACACAGATTGTGCCTGGATTTAGGAAATAAATTTCTATATCTGAATTATACTTGTGATTATGTAGCCAAGAAAAATAAAAACATATATCCACAAAAACTTGTTGTAAATTTTCATAGCACAATTATTCATAATAACCAAAAGGTAGAAACAATTCACATGTCCACAAATGATAAATTATTAACAAATATAATATAGCCATTCAATGGATGATTACTTGGCCATAAAAGGGATGAAGTACTGTTATGTGATGTACTACTAATGAGCTTCTATGCTAATTGGAAGTAGCCAGTCAAAATTGAAAACATATGATTATAGGACATATTCACAGTCCATAAATCCAGAGACCAAGAGCTGGTTATAAAGGTTTAGGACTGGAGACTAGGGTGTTGAAGAGTTATAGAAAGCAAAGGGGACATTCTTTTGGTGCTAATGAAAATGTTCTAAAATTATTTGTGGTGCAGACTGGGAGAAGATGTTTACCGGCCATTCAACGGACAAAGGCCTCATATCTAAAATATATGCAGAACTAAAAAAATTACTTTCCTCCAAAACAAAACCGCAAAGAACTAATAGCCCACTCATCAAGTGGGCTAAAGACCTACAAAGAGACTTCTCTGATGAGGAAATGAGAATGGCCAAGAGACATATGAAAAAGTGCTCTATATCACTGGCCATAAAGGAAATGCAAATCAAAACAACATTGAGATTCCATCTCACCCCAGTAAGAATGTCATATATCAAGAAAACTAACAATAACAGTTGTTGGAGGGGATGTGGCCAAAAGGGAACCCTAATTCATTGTTGGTGGGAATGTAAACTGGTTCAGCCACTCTGGAGAGCAGTATGGAGATTCCTCAGAAGACTAAATGTAGAACTCCCCTATGACCCAGCAACCCCACTTTTGGGTATTTATCCAAAAAACTACAAACAAAATCAAAGTAAAGCCACCAGCACAACAATGTTCATTGCAGCGCTGTTTGTCATAGCGAGAATCTGGAACCAACCCAGATGGCCCTCCGTAGACGAATGGATCAGGAAAATGTGGTACATATACACAATGGAATTTTATGCCTGTATCAGAAAGAATGACATTGCCCCATTTGTAAGGAAATGGAAGGACTTGGAAAAAATTATACTAAGTGAAGTGAGCCAGACCCAAAGAAACATGGACTCTATGGTCTCCCTTATTGGGACTAATTAGCACAGGTTTAGGCAAGTCACAACAGAGGATCACAAGAGCCCAATAGCTATACCCTTATGATCCCATAAGATGATGCTAAGTGAAATGAACTCCATTTTATGAAAATGATTGTTATATCAGAGTTGAAACTACTTTCAACATCCCATGTGTATCTGTAGTTTCTACTATTGATGATGTTCGTGTATCACCTTCTTGTGATTGTATCTACACTGTCTCTGTAATCTTATCTGAGTGTATGGGAAACAGTGTGTACTGGTATTAGAATTAGGAAATTCAAAGGGAATACCAAAATTGAGAGACAAAGGGTAAAATACGAGAAACAACAACAAAAGCAATACTTGCAAAACTGTTTGGTGTAAGTGAACTGAACACCTCAGGGGGGGACAGGGGGAGTGGGGAGGGGGGTATGAGGGACAAGGTAACAAACAGTACAAGAAATGTAACCAATGCCTAACGTGTGAAACTGTAACCTCTCTGTACATCAGTTTTATAATAAAAACTTTAAAAATATTTGTGGTGATGGTTATACGCTTTTTTGTCTTTTTTTTTTTTGCCAGTCATGGGGCTTGAATTCTGGGCCTGGGCACTGTCCCTGAGCTCTCAAAGCTAGCACTCTACCACTTGAGCCACAGTACCATTTCCAGTTTTCTGGTGGTTAATTGGAAATAAGAGTCTCACAGACTTTTCAACCTGAGCTGTCTCTGAACTGGGTTCCTCAGATTTCAGCCTCTTGAGTAGCTAGGATTACAGGTGTGAGCCACTGGCGCCTGGCTATTTGTATACTTTTGTAGATGTTAAAAACTGTGAATGGTTCACGTTAAATGAATGAATTGTATAGCATATAAATTATTATTTTGAAGGAAAGCAGAAGGAATGAAAAGAAAGAAACAAAGAAAAAGAAAAAAATACAAAGAAAGAAAGAAAAAAGGAAGGGAGAAAGAAATCAAGAAAGAAAAAAGGAAGAAGGAAAGAAGGCAGGAAGGAGGGAAAGAAGGAGGGAAGGAAAGAAGGAAGAAAGGAAGAAAGGAAAGGAAGGAAGGAAGGAAAGAAGGAAGGAAGGAAGGAAGGAAGGAAGGAAGGAAGGAAGGAAGGAAGGAAGGAAGGAAGGAAGGGAGGAAGGAAGGAGACAGAGGTTTCCACTATATAGTCTGACAGCCTGATCTGCATGTAAGCAAGTAATGACATCTAGGAGTGGATTTCATTCATGGCATTTTGGGTGCATGAGAAGGCAGGCAGCTGTTTTAGGCAATGGTAGCATGTTTTTCCTCACAATACTTAGAGCTTGGATGACCTTCAGTGGACAGGCTGCCACTGAAGGTATGTGGGCAGTTTCACTACAAGACCTCTAAATCCTAAGCTGTAGTCGTTGGTCTTTATATGTTTCACTCCTTCTCCATTTCTCTAACTACACAATCACAACGATCTTAAGACTGGCTTCTCATTCATCCTGCTCATCCTTTAATTCATTCTGTCAGTGATAACCTGAGGCAAGGTCTTGTGATATTTCTTTCTCTTAGAAATACAGTTGCTTCTTGCCTGAGGTAGAGTTGTCCAGAACCAGATACTAAAAAGATAAGGATCAGTGTGTAAATGATTTACTAAGAATATTGCCAAAAGAATGTGGTAAGGGGTGGACAGGTCAAAGTTGGGAAGGGGAAGGAGACCAGTAAACACATGGATTGTAGCATAGTCCAAATCTCAGCCTGCCCCTGTAGGGAACAGATCTGGAATATAAATGACATCCCAGAGTTTATTCCACTTTAAACCAAAGGAATTTTGAGCTTGAATGTTTTCACTCCTACCAGCCATAGACTATGGGATAACCCAGGGTGATGTAAACTCTCAGGCACTTCTTGCCACAGGGAAAGTGTTTCAGAAGCCCATAAGAAGACCTCTACAGAATTTCACCAAGTTCACTAGCAACCAATCACACAGAAGCTGGGAATGAGACCAGCACACAGAATTGGTTAAAAACAAAGATATGAGATAGTCTGGGCAGAGTACCGAGAGTAAGCTGTATAATTTTGGCTTGAATACTTAAGCTCTGAAGGCTATGTATGAGTCATTTCCTGTATCTGGAGGTCCTGAACAGGGTAGCTTATATTCCCCAGCTGTATTTCCAGCAGGGTAAAAGATGGACCAATTTTCCAAAGCTTGACAATATGCCTTATTTCCCTCCTTGTTAATAAATGCTTTTTGTAGACTCTGAAAACCTTTGACTTGTTTCATTCCAGACACAGGACTTCTTCTAAAGTGGGTAATCTACCTTTTAGCACTAATGGGAATATTGTAGCATCTTTAGCACCCTCGTTTCCTTTTACCCTTTAGGTGGGGAAACTTCAATGATGCAAACACATCACAGCATCAATGACTGGGTAATTTTTACTAATAGATTTGTTTCCTTGTCCTGATGAACATAAATCAGCTCGAGATACTGATGGTCCAGGCACACTTTTAAAGTTTCTCTGCTTCATCCATCAATCTATGATGTCATCTGTTGATGAACACATTGTTTTGGTGGAGATTAATTTAGGTGAGTAGTGTAAGTTCAGATGACTAGATATACAGATATATAAATGTACAGATGTACAAATAGATATAGTCACTGAGTTTTGAGACTTGACTTATTATTTTCAACTTCATGATGATCCAAACGTGATAGACATTCAATAGAAAATATATTTGAAGTTCATCTTTCCCTACTCTTGTTACATATAGTGCAGTAGCCCTGAACAGTGTCAGAAAGCAGCATTTCCTAGTCAGCCTGGAGATCAGGAGGGTAAAAAGCAAGACTCCACAATGCAAGGTTGCAGCTAAGCTTAGGTGTTCAGCAATTGAAGTAGATTGAATACTTTGACTTAGGATGAGTTTACAGAGCCATTGCCCCACTATAAGTTGAGAAGTACACACATATATAGACATGTACACACACATATATGTACACACATGTGTATATATATACATGATTATATATATATACATACATAAATTTATATAATCACTGTGCTAGGCCCATAAAAGTTCTCTATTAATGTGTGTTTTTGTCAGGTTGCATAATAGCATCTTTGTTCTCAAAATTGTATCCTGTCAGAGGACTTGCAAGGAACTTTTTAACTTGCTTCAATGTTTTTTACCTGTCCTGAGGCTTGGACTCAGGGCCTGAGCACTGTGCTTGGCTTCTTTTTGCTCAAGGCTAGCACTCTACCACTTGAGCCATAGCACCACTTCTGGCTTTTTCTGTTTGTGTGGTGCTGAGGAATCGAACTCAGGGCTTAATGAATTACAGGGAAGTACTCTACCACTAAGCCACATTCCCGGTCCCAATTTTTAAAAATGTAAAAGTTGCTTTGGCTGCTTCCTTACTAGTGTTTTAGTCTCCTGTCTTGGAGGTTATCACTGAAGATGGAGCTTATGGCAAAACTTCTTAACCATAAATGGAACAAATGTTTAATTGATAGACTGAAAATGTGAGAAATTAAAAAAATAAACTGGCAGAAACATTTTTAAAAAGCTTCCAGAACCTCTTGATGCATATTTGAACAGCAAAGAGTGAGCCAGAGGGCTCTGCTCCGGAGTCTGCTTTCGTTTGTATCTATGAAAGTGCATGAGCTAAAATTCCATAAATAGAGGAGCATCTGTACCACGTTCTATTGCTAATATTTTCTTTTCCTCTGACGTCTGTCCTCAGTGTTTCAGTTCATGATGAATACTTACTAAGTGCAGGACAACTGATATTAGAAAGTGTTACAGCAGCAAAAAAGCATTCTAGAAAAAACTAGGAAAATACCAAGGAAGAAAACTAATCATTTAATAAAATTTAAAACACATCAAAGGGCAAGCATGTTGCTTTCCAGACAGTGATCTCTAAAAGAATAAACTTGTGGGAAGGTGTACATCTCAGATCTAACCTAAGAGTGGGGGAGATGGCTTTCTTTATCTTTAAACTCAAAAGAAAATTATGAGATGTGTAAAAATGATAAGAATCTCACATTTCAGCTTCCATAGGTGTTCTTGGATCACAGTCACAACTATTCATTTAAGAATTTGTCTATGCTGCTTTCTTGGTTCACCAGGACAGGTGAGTAATTGTCACAGTGACTGAATGACCTCTAAAAATAGCTGGCCTTTTACAGAAAATGTCCATGGATCCTTGAATTTGAAAACTGAAATCATGCTTCCTTTCCTTCTTCCTTTTGGTTATTATATTTTCACTCCTGAAGTTTTACAAATCCAAACAATAATTATATCATCCAGATATTTATTTCGATCAACATCTCTATTATTTGGTTTTATTTATAACCTTGTATCAGACAGACAAGGTCCCTAAGAGAAACAGGCTTATCTAGAAATTTCAGATAAATATATTCAGGGGTTCATTTTGTCTATAGAAAGCAACTTCAACTCTATTTCTTTAGAGCAATAGAAATAATGCAGAAAATGTTCCATGTCATATTTGTATGTACTATACTTGTACCATTTGATAAAGTACTCCCTCCCCGATTTTGTTAAACAAAAAGTCAAGCTTTCCTAATGTCCTTGCTCACGTTGAAGGTTTTATATTACACTTTTGAGCATACACTGGTTTGATCACTCCAGTAATGAACTGGGTTTGCAGCATGTACAGTGGATTCAGTTCCACAACAGCCACATGCTCTGAGACCAGAAAAGCAGAAGATTCTAAGCCATTCCTGTTTATGTTTGTTCATTGGAGTTCTTGCAATGCTATTTTGTCTTTAAAACTCTAGGCTACTCACAAGAAGTAAACTCAGATTGTTATTCATTTTTAGGGCACAAACTTGTCATTAAGCTGTAACTTCTGAAGACACATGGTATAGGTATCTATTACATATACATAGGCTATGTATAATGCCAGGCTCTGGTGGACCATGTCTGGAATTCTAACTGAGATCTGAGGATTGAGGTTCAAAGTGAACCTAGGCAGGAAAGCCTATGAAAGTTATTTGTGATTAATCACCAAAAAGCTGAAAGTAGAGATGTGGATCAAGTGGTAGAACACTAATATTATTTTTTCCTGTTCTGGGACTTGAACTCAGGGCCTGAGCACTGTCCTTGGCTTCTTTCTGCTCAAGGCTAACACTCTGCCACTTGAGCCACAGCGCCACTTCTGGCCATTTTCTATATATGTGGTTCTGGGGAATCAAACCCAGGGCTTCATGTATACGAGGCAAGCACTCTTGCCACTAGGCCATATTCCCAGCCCCTAGATCACTAATCTTAAGCAAAAAATCTAAGCAAGAGCTCAAGGCCCTGAGTTCAAGATCCAGTAGTAACACACACACACACACACACACACACACACACACACACACACACACACACACACGCACACAAATGCTACCTATGAAACTTCCAGCCAAGAATGCAGAAGTTATTTAGAAATGCAGCATATTTTCAACCACTAGCCTGGTACAGGTAGTGTTTTCTCCATGCTCTGAATATTCCAAAAATCTGACCATCTACCTTCTTGGCTTCTTACCCAGAGATGTCCTTTGCAATTCAAGGTTACATATTAAACAAGATTCCTTGGTTTTCAAGAGGATTTTTTCCTGTGTTTATTATGCCTTACTTTCAAAAACAGAGCTGTCATCAGATTCATCTTTTACCTATGAGCTTGGTCCCGTGCCTATTATAGAACAGCCACTTGAGGGGTATTTGCTGAACATTGTTCATAACTATGTCTCCAGTGGATGAGAACAAATAGCATGAGTGGTTGCAGCACTAGCTGTCAACTGCAATGCCAGCAATTGCTCCTTGGAATAGTCAGGCAATGTTTTCAACAGGTTCATTCTTTGGGGCCCAGACTTGATTGCCATGTCTAAATGTGAGACGTTGAAAGTGGCTAGCAATTATCACCAGAACTTTGTGATGTGGCATTAAAAAATGAACCCTTTTCAAATCAAAATCATGGCCCTGAGGAAATAATAAACCACTTGTCTGGAAAAGGAAAGTCCACAGGAAATCTCAGGGATTCTGGCCAAACTCAGGGCCACCATTTTTAATTATAAGTGTATTAAAAGACCTCCCACAAAGGACTTCAGCATGACCAAGAGACATAAATGGAGTTCACAAAATAGAGGTACTTCCCAACTGTATATTAGTCTGCATCAAATTTAGGAGGCAAAACTCCCTAATTAGATTTCTCCCTGAAACAGGTGCAATCCAATCAAGCCACTTTCAAAAGGTTTTTGGTACATGTGAGTTCCGTGGGTTGATTCCCATGAGTCCTGTCTGCACACTAAACCCTCTTTGGCATTCTCATCACACATGAAGTTGACAGTTTCTAGAATGGCCACCAAGGGGCCAGAGTAATTTGCTTTGTCGAGGACCCACCTACAAATGGCCACAGAAGCTTGACATTGGGATCCTTGTTCCAACACATCCAGTCACTTAACTCCACTATCTTTCAGGGATTGCTTAGAAGTAAATAGGGGCAATAAGAAGTTATCCCCCCCATTAAGGAGCTCTAGGACACAGCAGTAACCTATGCCCTGGGAACCAAGCAGCTGGGTGCATCTCACTTTACATTCTACTTCCAGATCTTAATTTCCACAAAAATATGCATCATGTAATTTTTCCTTAAAAATCACCATTTGAATTTCTTTCAAAGAAAAAGATCCTTTGAAGTGTTATTGGCCAAGCCTTGGGAAGGTCATCCGGATAATCTAAAACCTTTATTTGTAGGCGTGTTGGTCATAGGGTTTGAACTCAGGGTTTGAGTGCTGTCTTCAGGCTTTTGTGCTCAAGACCAGTACTCTACCACTTGCGCCACAGCACCACTTCTTGTTTTCTGGTGGTTCATTGGAGAGAAGAGTCTCATGGGCTTTCTTGCCTGGTCTGGCTTTAAACTGTGATCATCAGATCTCAGCCTCCTGAGTAGCTCAGATTATAGGCATAGGTCATTATGATTGGTTAAGATCATCTAAATCTTTTAAGAGTTCTAGAAGTTATCAACTCCAGTTCCTTTATACTACTTACCAGTTACTTTGTGTTTTCCACTTTGGAGGATGCAATTTCAGAAATCTCACACTTCTACATATATACACATTGGCACACATATGTATGATATATTTTCAATAAAAATTTGAACATTATTATTAAACACAACAAAATAGTACATAATACATATAAAACTAAATTTTGGAACAAATATCTAGATTTGTATATAGCTATTTACATTTATTGTAAATATATTTATTCAAATTTATTTACTTAAGTTAAATTTATTATATTACATATAAAACAAAATTTTAGATTGAATATTTAGATTTGTTTATAGCTATTTAAGTTTAGTTTCTAGCAGTGTCTTTTTTTCTTTAGAGGATGGTTATCAATCACCCAAATGCTTGGATTATTACATACCTTTTATTCATTTTTAGTATTTAATGTTTTTCTTTCTTTTATAACTACGGACTTGTATCCATGAGAGGGGATGAATTTAACTCAATATATCAGCCAAAAACTTGAGTGACTGTTTTAAAAGACCTGGCTATTTCTTCTGACCTTCTCCTTAAATAAAACTGTCTCAATTCCTCCCAGGGGAAGAATAACACTTGAATCCTTTTGTAAAATCTAAAATTGATTTTATTTTTGAGAAGTGTACACATTCTATCCAGCCTCCCACATATGACTGGGCACTCAGCCAGAATTCAAGAGTGCAATTGAGACAGACAACACTTTGCATACAAACAGCTCCCTCCGTCTCCAGCGCCTCTTTACAATTTCACCAAATCAAGACTAAACAGAAATGGAAAGAAAAAAAGTCCTTTGGATGGGAAACCCAGACCCATGTGGTCTGCTGAGTAAGTTCATCTCCACTAGTTGAGACACTGCCTGCTTATTCCTGCCTTGGGCTACATGTAGCTGAGACTATCTAGTCTGCTGGGGTGGATATAGTCTAATAGAGAAAGATGGAAATAGTTTAGACTCCAAACATAGCCTCAAACAATGTGTCTAGTGTGGTTATTTTATGAGAGACACTTTGCTGGCAACATTTTATTAGAAAAGGAACGGAAAGCAGAGTTACTAAGTTTCCATGATTAAGGAAATGCATGCTATTTTCTTTCATTTTTAAAAAACTACTAAAATATACTAATTACAACAGTGCTAGAGTCCTAAGTGCAGCATTCCTCCATGCCTTCTTTTTTGCTAAGTGTATAACCCCACATAACGATCATCTGGGTCATAATATATCTCCTCTCAAACTCAATCCCTGAAAAGTCACTGTATCATAATGTAACACTATCAATGAATCAGCCTGAAGCTCTAGATCCACAGAAGTATGCAGAAGGCACCCTCTTTTCCCCCCTCTGTCTTCTTTCATCAGTATTACACATGGTAATGTGCAGTGGCACTAAGTCTTTATTTCTGAGAAGTATCCTATTTTATGAATAAAACACCAGGCTTCTCCTTTCTTACTGTTGACTGACATTTGGGTTGTTACTAGTTTGGGATTATCAAAGAAAAGGGCAAAATTGAATATTCTACTATGTGTCTTTTGATGAACCCATGTAGGCATAACTATTGAGTATATCTCTGAGAATGGAGTGCTCCATGACAGAGAATAATAACATGTGGCTTTAGTAGATCCTGACCAAAAGTTTTTCAGTCACCAGTAATGTATGAGCTTTCCAGATGCCATATTTAATGTAAGAACTGATATTGTCAGTTCTTTATTATAGCCATTCTGATGGGCAAGGGAGGGTACAACATTGTGGTTTTAACTAACATTCTCCTGATGACTAATGAGTTGAAACATGTAATTACGCACTTCTTAGGATGTCTCTTTTGTAGTGTTTGTTCAAGTCTTTTGCTTATTTTTTTCCACTGAATTATCATCTTTCTAGAACAACGATGGGCAATATTACAAATAAAGGGCCAGATAGGCCATGTTTCAGGCTTTGCAAACCATATTGGCTCTGTCACAACTACTGAACTCTATGGCAGCACAAAATCAGCCACAGACCCCATATGAATAAGCAGATCTGGTTGTATCTCAATCAAACTTGATTTGTCAAAAGTTTGTGTACTGAATTTGGCCACAATTTGTCCACCATTAATATAGAAGATCTATGTGTGGCTTTGAGTTTAACACATTAACAAAGGTTGAGTTGTTTATCAGAGTTTACTGTCTAACCAATTTTCATTCTCCTGCCATTTCTTGGCAAGATGGTACTGGAGAAGGTAGCCACAATGCCTGGCTTTTAAATATACAGATATTGAGGACAAAATCTTAGATGGAAGGCTACTAGAAAATTATTAAAGGGAAACTATCTGAGCAAAGATTGAATTTTGAGTTCCTTTTTAGCTTATTCTTTCTGTCTGAGATATAGACATGATAGCTGGATATATAGTGGTCATCCTATGAGTAGGAGAATAACAAGAATATAAGAGCTGGCAACAACAATAACAGAATAGATCACACACAAGACACTTATAACATTGTAGAACTGCAACACCATCCCAATCTTTCACTTGTTTTAAGTTCAAGTAAAAAAATGCCACTTATAATAGGTAGGATAGTCTTATTTCAGTTCTGTTGCCAGAAGCCAAGTATAATCCTTACGACATAAATGCAAACCATCTAGTTTCATTATTTGTTTGTTTGTTTAACTCCTCTCTGAAATTTTAGCCTTCAGCTCTACTGTTTAGCTATTTCATTCATTATCATTGGGCACTTAGCACATGCTCTTTTGTAGAGGGTTATTGTGGTTTGAACTGAAAGTCTCATTCTTGCAAGGAAGATGATCTACTTCCTGAGCTATGTCCCGAATCCTTTTTTGCTATTTTTCAAATAGGTCATACATTTTTGCTCCTCTTGGAGTATAATATTCCTACCTGTGCTTCCAAAGGAGCACAAACACCACCAAGCTTGGTTGAAATAAAATCTTGACCAGCTTTTGCCAAGGCTGGCCTCAAATTGCCATCTTTCCAAGAATTGCATCCCCAGTAGCTGGTATTACATAGATCCACTACCACGTCCAGCTCAGCAATGCTTTTTTAATCTTTTTGTGCCGATCTCTCTCTGTCTATGTCTCCCTCTTCCTTTTCCTCTCTGTCTCCCTCTTCTTACTTCCTCGGCAGCCATTCTGTCCTCTAGACCATCCCATTGATTATATACTTCTCTGTGTGTGTGTCAGTACTGGGGCTTGAGCTCAGGGCCTGGAAACTGTCCCTGTGCCTTTTTGCTCAAGGATAGCAATCTACCACTGGAGCCACAGCTCCACTTCTGACTTCTTTTTGAAGTTCATTGAAGATAAAAGTCTAATGGACTTTCTTGCCTGAGCTGGCTTTTGAACCATAATCCTCAGATCTTTTGAGTAGCTAAGATTACAGACATAAACCACCAGCACCCAGCTTGGTTATATATTTTTAATAAAGAAGAAATACCCCATATTTCTTTGTATCTACAGTACATAAAAGTAAATACATCATGTGTAGTTGTAACCCCGAAATTGTTATTTATGATATTGTTATTAAGATGGTGAAGAATGATCTTCCCTGAGAAAAGGGATAGCATAGTTTTGGCAAGAAACATAGCTCAAAAAGTGACAATGCTAGGGTCATAGCCCTTCTCAAAGTCATCACTGGGAGATATAATAGATCTGCCAACTTATATTTAACAGCCTAGATGGAAGATTCACAAGAAGCCAGGAGTTACCTAGAAGAGCTTCTAAAATCCAATTGAATTTGTTCAAGTTTTACAGATAATATTTATTACAACCTACGGAATCCATAATATGACTAGAAAGACACTGATAGGATTTACTGGAAGAGGTTAACTGCCCTTTGTTTTTCTGAAAAGTACCTTGTTCATATGGACCATGGCTTTGTATCAAAAAGCAGTGAGAGTCTTTAGGATGATGACAACAGAAGAAAACACAGGAAGAAAGGAGATTGGATTCCTAATACCTCAAAAAAATTCTATGAATTTGCAATATTTAGAAAATTAAATCTGAGCTGGCTATTGAGTTTAGATAACCAAATTACTGCTGTCCTGTTAAATGGAGGTGGTCCCGTATGATTATCTTGCTTTCATTCTGGGCTGAACATCTTGTCTTCACATTTCCAGGTGGGAGGCTGATTCTGATTATAGGTTTGAATGCATATTACTACCTGGAGAGTTTTTGTATGCATGTGCTAGCAAAGGTACATGCTAGAGAATGACACAATACAAACGTCCACTCAAAGCTTTAATGAGCAGCCTTTACAACATGTGACAGGATTTAATGAGAGGGGAAAATATTTTTTCCTGTTCTTAAGACCAAAGGAATAATTGTTTTTCAAACCACCCCTAGTTTCTTCAACTCTCTTGTCCTACAGCCTAGTCTGTTCTAAAATGGTTCTCTTCTGTCTGAAGTACTGCAAAGCATTTTTCCAAGCAGGAAGCCTAAGCTCCGTAATACTGTGATTGTAAAAGCAAATATAAAAGCCATTACAAACTCCACAGTAACTCCTTCTTACTTAGAACTGTAGAATCTGTTTTTATTAGGAGAAGAATAGTCTTTTAAAAGCACTGTTCTTTTCTTTATTTTCCAAGCTCACTCTGCCTACTTGGAATCAAAACTGATCCCATTAGGAGTTAAGGCTCAGGACTTGAGAATGTAGTCCATGCAGACAAGAAATGAATCTCTGGGCAGTTATAGGACTATTATAGGACTAAAAGGTGTCAAAACCCCTCCGCAGAGAAAAGAGCTTTTTCAGATGCTACAAACCCTTAAGACTCTATCTTCGTGTAAAAATCCAAAGGGGCCAGGGAATTTTCATCTTTTCTGGCACATTCTTCAGGCTAGTGCTACTTAATAATTACATCTTGGTGACAAACAAAAAACAGACTGTGCAAGGCAAACTTAGTACTGTAAGCACCAGACACATAACACATTTCTTTCTCAGTTTTGACACAAAGCTGAGATCAAATGTGCATAGAAGCATAGAGTGGAACTGTGTGGCTGTAACCATATTTTTTTAAGATCACTAGTTAAATGATGTCAAATCTGCACTTGTGTAGTATCTAATTAGAGCACTGATTTCAACTAAGGTGATTGTGCTCAGGAACATTGGATAATGTTGGGATATTATGGTAGTCTGGTCCTAAGACACTATTGGTGTCTAGTGAGTGGAGTTCAGGGATACTGCAAAACATCTCAATATATACTGAACAGTTCCCACAGCAACAATCTTGTTCCTTGAATATCAGCAATGTGGTGTCCGAAAAATCCTGAAGTATACACAACAGAAGTTAGATAATAGCTAGGATGGGTTAAAGTCACCAAAAATTTTCCATATGAAATTTATGCACAATAAGTGATGGTGAAGAGAGATCTACTCTTGTAAACTGAGCAGAGGAAACTTTACAGCACACCATGGACAGGGCTCCCTATGTGTTATATGTAGAGGAAACAAATGTAGTGTCAGACTCCATTTCTAAGTCAGTTGATTCCATTCTGATGTTCATCATTCTTAATGATTTCTTTAAGCTATTGCTCTACAGCCTGGAATAGAAATGGCCCTTCAGATACTAGTCCTTCCAATCACTCTCTCTGACCACTCTGATGAGGATTTCTATGTCCAGAGTGTTATTTCTAGTATTTTCTTTTACAGTGGGACCTGAATAAGGCCCATTCCACACAGGCATGTTCTAAATGAAGCATTGAGAATTCAGGCTCTACACTGAAAATTATTATAGCCAATGATGCTGCTTGGTACACATTTTCTAATATGGACCAACAAAGATGTTAAGTTTTTTCTCCATAACTGCTTTTTTTTTACCCCTTCACTTGATGCCTTTCTCACATAAATTCTCTATGTGACTCACACTGAAAAGAAAAAAAAATCAAGAAATTTTCTTGAGGCTAGTAGAGTTGTTGGCAGAAAGCTAACATTCCATTCCATTCCTGCCTAACCAGTGTACACACTTTTGACTCTGAAGAATGACTGATGAAAAAAAAAAGGGAGAACACCTTTGGGCCCTTATTGAAATATCAAACCACCTCAGTGTAGTAGTCATAAAAGTGAATATGTAATAAGCCCTAGTTATAAATATATAAATACAAGGATAATTAAAGCCACTCCCTGTGACATTTTAACGAATATCTGTTTTATCTGGGATAAGTGTCCTCCCACTGCACTCTGTCATCTAAATTGTAAGAACAGTACTGACACTTGATATCTTGTCAGGGATTTTGTTTGGTCATGCTATCTTTTTATTTTATCATAAAAAGATGCTTAATAATAAGGAGTCTCTAAAAACTGACAACGGATTTGCAATCTAATACTAATTTTCCTAGAATATATTGAATTTTCCTAAATAAACACTTGTGCCTATAGACTGCACAGTTGAAGAAAATTACACTACAGTATCAAGCACTCTACCTACTCTAAGGTCAGAGAGGAGGTACTTATGTCTCCAGGGTAATGTGTTAAGATGACAAGCTTGATGTCCATCTCCATCAGATCATTAATTCTTCCATCTCTAGTGAGAACCTTCTGTGCTTCATCATCATTTATATGTTATGTCATTGCTATAGAGCCATACCAGATCACTATGTAGATGGGTTTTTAAAGCCAAATGAAAAGTCAAATTATTTAAAAGTTAACTTGGAGACTATCCCACAAAATAATACAATTCATTGGAGTCTTTTATTATCTTAGGCTAAAGATCAAAAAACTATACTCCGTGGGCTAAATCCAGCCTATGGCCAGTTTTGGTAAATAAAGTTTTGTAGGAAAAAGCCACGATTCATTCATATATTGTTTGTCTACATAAAACTTATAAAAGTGGAGTTGAGAAGTTGTGACAGCTTGTGTAAAGCTGAAAATGTTAACTCTCTGGCCTTTTACATGTACATATTTGCTGTCCCTTATCTTAGATGCCTGGGCTTTTTCCAAGTAGACATTTTTACTGCACAATAGTATTCATATATGTAATTAATAATCTTAAAGAAAAATGTTCTGCAGATTTAAGAAAAATATGCAAACAATTAAAAGGCATGAGTTACATGGTTCTTTTAAGAAAGGTATTTCTAAACTATGCTGACTCTGCAAGACATTAGTTTAAACTAGTGTAATTTGTATAATTTGTAATCTATATAAAGCATTTGCCTGAATATATATATATATATACATATATATGTATTCATTATAGTTCTTGATACAAGGGTGTTTTCTATAATGGCAACATAATAACATAGTCTGTAGGATACAGCTGTGTTAAAACATTTGTAATACCATGCTACCTCTTATGTTAAAGAAATTAACAATAGTCAAGAGATACTTCAATCTACCATTGGGCTGGGAATATGGCTTAGCAGTAGAGTACTTGCCTTGCATACATTAAGCCCTGGGTTCAATTCCTGAGCACCACATACACAGAAAAAGCTAGAAGTGGCGCTGTGTCTCAAGAGGTAGAGTGGTAGCCTTGAGCAAAAAGAAGCCAGGGACAGTGCTCAGGCCCTGAGTCCAAGCCCCAGAACTGGCAAAAATAATAACAAATCTACCATTATCTCAGAGAAGCCCATCAGTCCATTGTATTCTTCTTCCTAGGTGCTATTGTCCTTCCTAAGCCCCCTTTCCAACTCAAACCACTTAAAGTTACCTCCTCCCTTCCAGAGAATCTACCATGGTTCCCGTAAGTCTTCCTCATGATCTTATTTGGTTCTGATATGATTGGTGTAGGGGCCAACCTCAGCATCAGGATTCTTCAAAACTCCATAAGCAATTTGCTCACTGTTGGGAACCACACCTTTATCTGAATTCATTCCAAATGAATATCCTTATCTGAACATACTCTCATGTGCTCTTACCATACATTTCCCTGGACACACTAGCATGTACATTCCACAAGCATCTCAAACAATATGTAAAACACTGATCATTACCTATACTCATTTCTCATTATAAATTGCCTATTCCAGTAAAATGATTCACTTTAACCCAGTTTTCTCAGTTAGATCCCAGTAATACCTCTAGCACATGACATATAGTCATTTGCTTGGAAATGGGAGGCAGGGAGAAAGCTATTGTGAATTTGTTTCTATGTTTCTGTAGGTTGACTGGGAACAAAATGGTTATGGAAGCTATGAGAAGTCAGATGCTCCACCAGTCTTTGACAGTATGACCCCAAGTGTCATCATTGCCGCTCAACACAATAATGTAACAAGACTAGTGGACCATGTCAGAAATTTCTCCTATCCAGTACTTCCTTATTTTCATCACTTTCTTCATTGGTATTCCTGTTCAACTTTCCAAGGCCCAATCAAAATATTCTCCTTTCCATTAGTAACACCATCTTTCTAAACTGCCCTTCAATTAGTCATGCCCCATTAGCAATAGCCTGACATTTGTGGCAACCACTAATCATGGCTTATGAGTTCTTGGTAGACCCCATACTCTGCTTTCCTTCCAGGGTATATTCACACTAGGCTTTTAGAAATGAATGCTGAAGTTACCCTCTTTTCTGGTGAAGCTTCCCCAGATACCCATAGACCAAAGATTTCCATTCTCAATGGGCTACCCAAGCCCCTGTATATACCTTTCCTTGGATGAAAATTCATCACATATATTCTTTATGTACCTTAATTCTTTGACTGAGATCTTCAAAGCAGTTTCTGAACGACATATCAAGTCTTTTACTCAGGGTGTGGCATACTGCAGAAGATGTGGGAAAATATGGATGGATACATGAAAGTACAGGGAGTCAAAGGAGTCCAGAATGATGTGTTTTTGACAGCTATGAGTAAATACTGATGTCTTAGGCAGATCTCTCAGTCAACCCTGGGAGACAAACACAACAGGAAAGTCTAGGCTTGGACAAAATCAGTCAGGCTGTCACGTTCCATAGTGCCACTGGAGAATGTGTAAAGACACGTAGACAATATATCATTTCCTTGTGACAGGTGAGATATTGGCCCTGACAGAAATGGTTGATGACTAGACATGTTGCAGAGCTGTGTCCACTCACAATTGTCATCAAGATGGTCTCCAGATACTATCAAGGCAGTTTGTCCTTTCCCTTTTATGAAAGAACTTTCTAGAATAATAATAAGTATGCCAATATGGAACTTAGTAAAGTTATTCATGTTTGAAGGCCCATTTTTAGAACAAGGAGTGTGTGTGTGTGTGTGTGTGTGTGTGTGTGTGTGTGTGTGTGTGTGTGTGTAGGAGAGAGAGAAAAAGAGATAATTTATTTTCATTTTCTATCTCTTATGTGTTTGATCTCGAGTTAAGTAGGAGAGTGATAAGTAAAATTCTATACCAACCAGCTTGCTGGATTGTCAACATATGTTGTTCCAACTAAATACAAAACACATCATTCAATGCGCTCTGTTACCTACGTGAAATTCTAAACACATATTGTAATGTGCAGCAAAGGGAATTTTGTTTCCATACCTGAGCCTGCCAGGCTTTTGAATTATACCACTTTCAAGATGAGCCCTTCACTGGGAGGATCTCACATTCTTCCAAGGTGGAGCATCCTTGACAACTCCTGACAAATCACAGAAAACTCTCCCCAAAGAAAGCTGTTTTACTGCAACTGACTCAACTGTACTTCCTGAATGCTGCTCACTCCAAAGCATGAAAATTACTCTTTCAGCATGGTTTCACAATGGTAGCACTATGGACAGTTGGGGCTGGTAACTCTATGAAATCAAACCCATTCCATGAATTGTTAGGTGTTTATTGGCATCCCTAGCCACCTCCCACTGAATGCCATTAATACTACCTATTTCATTTGCCACTTCCCAAACTGTCTCCAGGTATGATCAAATATCTCATGAGGAGACAAAGCCCCCTGTCTCTTCATCCTCCACTGAGAACCATTATTACAAAGGATAAAACCTTTCATGAGAATTATCAAGAAGACTAAACCTCAGGTGAGAGGCTCAAGCATTCATACTAGATCTGGCAGTTCAACAGAGCTTACTCTGTGAAAATCAGCACCCCATAATCTACACCCACCATAAAGAGTGGGTGGTCCCAAAGCCAATGTCACATGCTTTAAGGAAAATTTGTCTCAATAGCTACCCCTCCCCAAAGGCTGTTAAATGCTGGGGGAAACACTAGGATGTTGTCTTTATTATTTCTTTTTTTTCTTCATAATTGCCTAAAATACTTATGGCCTATTCTGGAAACAAAAAAGAAGCATCACTTATTGCCATAGCAACAGAGCTAGAGTGAATTTCCTTCACCCCTATGAATTCTCAGTGCAGACTCCTGGTGCCACTTGACTTGAATTTTTAATTGTGTGAACAAAAGTAACCAGCAAGTTCAAGCACTCAAATATGTGGTTCCTTAACCTGAAACGGGGCTTTATATATGAAGAATATCACAAAGGGAGGCTAATAATATCAATATGGAGGCTCTGTACAGACTGTTTACTTCAGAATGAAGGCAGAATGCATGTAAAAGTTAGAATAAACATAGTCCCACTCATTGGAGCTCTTGGCTTTGTTTTTGTCAGTCCCTTGTCTGCAGTACCTTTAGCACTCTATTATCTTGTCCAACTTCAGTATGCACCTTCTCTGACTTCCAGAAAGCACTCAGTCTAAAAGTAGTTGTTGAGGTTTTTGAGCACTTGAAAGAGGCTTGGGTCTAGTGGTAGATGGGAAGGGAAGGAAGACAGGGTAAGGAATATTTCTGACTACCAAATATTTGGTTATCTCCAAGAGTTCAAGTAAAAGACTTGATTTGTTTTTCAGAATTAGTTCGCATTGTACCAACAGCATTCTTTTGACTCTTCTAAAGTAAGCCACACAGGAGTTACATGATATATTTTCAGCCTTCTGAAAGCAGACTATTTCTCAGCAATCAACTTGCTTTTGTTGTTTTATTTTTCCAAAAGAAGAGCAAGCAAAATAGTACACAGAGCATATATATCAGCTCTTATTTTTAGTAATGGTTACATTTTAAGACACATAAATATAAATACTATGTCTTTCTGAGTGATCTCCTGGGGTACTGAACTACAGGTGTTATTTTATCTTCTTTTCTTGGCCTGTCTCATGCTGTCCCAGAAACTGAAAGAGCTATTTTTGAAAGTTCATTTCAGAAATTACCGGGCTCACAAGGAACCTTATATAATGAAGCTCCTTTTCGATAAAATCACACTTGTAAGATGCTTTCCTTTAAACATTCAAAGAAGAGAAAATAAGAAAAGAGATGCCAAATTTTCAGCCCTGAAATCGAACTGTGGATATCTCTTTTAAAAAAAGAAAAGAAAAGAATTACCTGAGGAAAAAAAAGATTTACTCTTTCTTCTTAAAGAGACTTTCCAACTAACTGGTATTTGAATTCATTGCAGCATTTGCTTTAGTAAGTTTCCATATGGGCTTAAATTAGCAAGAATCAAGAAGTGTGTTTTTCAGGTCTCAGAGTTGATTAGGCTTATGTTGTTTCATTTACTGACTGGACAGCCAGTCTAGCCTCGCCACATGTAAATCACAGCTGGAAGTCCTACTTGCAAATCCTCAATTTCCACTTCCATGTGAAACAGATGGTTCAACGGGGAGGAACCTAAGAAGCTCTTGGTCTAGTTTGGACAATTAACATAGCATTTGGCTGGAGAAGGACTTCATGACACAGGCTACATCCTACATAAAATATTTATTACTTCAGTACATACATCTCAATTCAATTTGGCCTCATAAGTGAAATTACTACAGACTATGGATCAATATTGAACTATGTTGGAATTGAAGCCAATTGGCTCCTTAATAAAACACTTTTTTTCAAGCACAACTTGGGGAGGTGCCTGATCTTTACGATAAACATGGAAACCAACACTCAGTTTCTCATGAGTTTCCCTGGACTCTGTTTTCCTGATTATCCAATGGGAAGGTTCCAATATGTCTACTTAACACTGGAGAGGAAACATAGCCTCCAAAGTGGTGGAAAAAATTCCTATCTTTACCAAATGGAAATTCTTCCATTTGCTTTCCAGGCCTCTCTTGAAAATAACCACAGGAAGAAATGGGATATACTCTTACTGAATCCAATTTCTAAAGTACTTTAGCAGATTGTACACAATGAAGATAAAAGAAATTATAAGCTTCCATGAAATAAGGACTATGATAATATAAATATGACTAGACCCTTTGGTGACATCTTTTGTCATTCTATTCTTATTGATACCTGTTTCTACCAATTATGAGGTGATCATCAGTAATTATAGTAGCAAGATCTTAACCACAGTTATATGAATGTAGCCAAGGATGTCATTATGTTGGTAGCACTGGGAAAAAACTGAGATGTTAAAGTTTATAAACATAGCAATGATATTGAACTTTACAAACTGGAAAAAGTGAAAAGGAATTTATAAGTCTTTTTGGTCAGTAAATCAGGACTTGGCCAATTCGTGATGTTTTGATGTTCACATGGTAACTGAAATTATTTTCTTTTTTTCCATCTTCCTCCACTATCTTGGCTTCTCTCTGATTGTATATTTCATTTGTTTTCAAGGTGAGTATTTTAGGAGGCACAAAATTGTGTTGAAAGAAGACAAGAGACTAGATTCCTCCCTTTCACTTGGTACCTATCGCAGATCATTCAAAGCTGTAAAATGGAGATAATAATAGTTTCTATGGGAGTATCAGATGGCATAGTATGTGTGAGACTGAAAATTCTAACCTTAGTCACAGACTGCAAACAATACAACTGCCTACTTAGTCAACTCAAGAGACAAATAAATTATAGGAAATAACACAAAAGTTCAAGGTAAGCTTGAATAATTTCAGTAGACAAAAACAAACTGAATTTCTATAAACTTTCAGCCAAGAGTTATGAACTGTAATTTTAAAACTGTGCCATTTATAATTGTAAAATACCATCCTATTTATTCAAGTAAAAAATAACAAAAGAATATTCATTATGAGCTGACATCGGAGCCTGCATTCCAGCCTTCCTGTGTGCCAAAAGGACCAACTAACTGCAAGCCCAAGGGTAGACGCTCAAAGGGCCGTCCTCTCTTTCTCTTCACATCTCCTTTGCCCACGCTCGACTGTTCTTTCTTTTCCTTCCTCCTACTCCTCTCTTTCTTATTTTCTTCAAGCAAGTGAAGAAGCCAAGCCATCACTAATTTCAACTTTGTTCATTTATTTTGACAAGTGCCATTTAATTTTAATTATTTAGGATAATACTTCATCACAGACAAGTCCATGTGCTGGGGTATGTTTGGTAACATTAATGAAGTTTGCCTAATGGAGACCTTCACTCCAGCATCCTGCCTGGAAAGCTGCCTCCTGGAGGACTGGAGCGAGACCACTGGGCTGTGGTAGGAATGATAATTTTTTGAGGGGATAAGGAGGGGTGGGGATGTAACGGGTTTGAGGATTAGCCAAGGGAAAATTAACCCAATTCCAGAGAAGAGGCAAATATGGAAGGCCATCATCGTGTGTGTGGATGTGTATTGTGTGTGTTTAAACACACAGGGAGAGCACACTTACTCAATGATAACGAGGTCCAGGCATGCATACATACCACAGCATAGTTACACATGAATTTCAAGTGTGCAAATCAGCAGAGGTCCAAAGAAATTAGGCTCTGGGAAATTAAAAATGGAAGTAAAAATAGAAAATGGGATACACAGATCTCTGTATGGCTTCTGAGTACCTCTCCCCTACTTGTACTTGTAAAAAAATTGTTTTAAACTAACAAAATATGCAAGTCTTTTAAGTAGGAAAACACACACTTTCAATCACTGACAACCATTAGAGAAGTAAATAAATAGAAATGTGATGGCTGTGTATATGAAGACAAAAATCAATAAGTTGTCAATTCTCCCTAAATCATCTATACTTTTACACTCAAAATGGATGCAGCTTATTATATAAAAATTATTGTTCAGTAAAATAGACTTTAAAGAGTGGTAGCAAGATAATCATCAGCAATTTCATTCATTGTAGTTACTTTACTCAACATTTGTCTATGTTTAACCATGTTCCCAGCCAATATGCTGTGATTTATGAGAGGTTTTGTCTTAACTCCTTTAGTGATTTTGTCTGAACTCATTTTTTTTTGCCCTAAATCCTTTAACTCCTTTTTGTTGTAACTCTTTTCTTCGATGTATGACTTAAAGAGATTTTTTTACCTCATCTATTCATAGACTTTAAGGCCAGGTTCTACATGTAATAAATGAGTACCAATGAATTGGACTGGGCCAAAGGAGTGTAACAGTTTCTCTTTGTTCACTGCATGTCACATGCTAAGATGGGCCCCAGGATTTCCACTCCATGGTATATATACCTTGAATAATCCTTTCCTTTGAGTATGGATAGATCCTCAGAATAAGCTGGGGATAGTCTTTCCCTTTACAAGATTACCTCATGTGGCAGGGGATGTGCTGTTTTTCCCATGATGACATATTATATAAGGTTTCTGCTATGGCAGATAACTAGATTCTGCCAATAGCATTAACCTTAAAAGAGGACCCTGCACTCAAGCTTTGGCTGATACCTTCTTTCTGGCCTTGAACAACCTGAGTAGAGGATCCAGTTAGTTGGGCTTAAACTCCTGACTTAGAGAGCAAGCTATCAAGGATATGGGGGATTTTCATGGGGAAATATCTAGTTCTGATTATTTTGACTGTTATCTTTCCCAGCACCTTTATCTGGTATAATAATTCTGTTAGTATTTGGCCCCTGTATTCTCAATCTGCTTGTTAAACTTGTTTATTCAAGATTTGAATCCATCAAATTACAAATGGCTATAAAAATGGAGCCTCATATGAACTGTCCTCCAGAGATTTACTGTGGGCCACTGGAACTGCACACAAACCATGTCTTGTTCACCTAAAAGATCATTCCCAGAAGATCCTAGACTACTATAGCCCGCTCTGCTGTCTCTCAGCATCAAGTAAGCCTGGAGATGCCATAGGTTCTGTTCCCTAATGGTAGTACGGTTTCCATCCAAGAGTGGAGAATGAAAGAGAAGCAAAGATTGTTAGATAGATAGAGATAAAAAGTGGCAGAGAGGACAGGAGGCAGATAATGTGTGGCTTGTCATGGCATTTTTTGTTCCCATAGTCCTTCAGGCTCCTGCTCCAACATTTCTCCCACAATACCCTGGGTTCCCACTCCACAAATGAAACAAATGCGTATAGTGCATGCATAAGCCATAAAATAGCAGTGCAAAGACTAGAGGAGGAGAAATGAGTGGAGACCTGCATTATAAAAGCTCCCGTCCAAGAGGATTCCATTGGACTCCTTTCAGGGGCCCATCTCCAGATGAAGAGTCTAGGTAGTTTCTTTCCCTTCTTTCCTCTCACTTTCAAATAAATGTTCTCTGTTTTATTTGGACAGGAAAGAAATTGTAGGATACTATACACACTAACTTAAGTCATTCATTGTGGACACTTTTCTATGTAGTTATGCAAACTGAATACACTCCTCCTTATAAAGATTCACTTATTCATTTTACACTTATTGAGATCATGCTGTGTGTACTACAGCAGAGTAGCTTCCTTGGGTTTGAAATTTGCACTGTACTTCTCTTAGTTTAACCTAATTATTTTTAAATGCTTCCCCTCTGGGTTCCTTGTGTAATTTACCATGGGAACTAGAACACAGTCTTAGGATGTGGACAACCTGGGTCCAAATTTTCTACAAAATACTTGCTGTGTGACTATGGGTGACATTACTTCTAGGTGCCTTACTTCTTCATTTACAATATGGGGATAATAATAGTTTCACCTCCATTCAAATGAGTAGTTAGAATAGGTCAGGTAATATTGGGTAAACAGTTTAATCGTAGAACTCCAGTGTCTTAATGCAGTGAAAATATATTTCTTAGTGATTCTAGAGGTTTGATGAAAATGTTAGGGGACTCTGCAGCTCATAGTTATTCATGCATTCCAACTGATGGACAGTCTCCAAGCTGAGATCCCACCATGCTCACATACTGCTTAGAGCTGGCGGGCCATTTGCCACCTTGGCTTGGAAGGAATACAACTACTTCCACTCACACACCATGCTACATAGTCACATGATCACTACTTAAAAACTCAAGTCGGTTGCAAAAAGAATAACAGAGAGAAGGAGTCCACTATGTTGAAGCCTTTTCTGGGTACTGAGAAGAGCCAGTAGGCAGCATATGAGGAAGTAATACTGACATATTCAAAGAAAAGTAAGAAGCCCAGTCTTGAAAATTGGTGGTAAGTGAAGACAAAAATTATAAATAAAAAGCGATTGGAGGGCTGGGAATATGGCCTAGTAGCAAGAGTGCTTGCCTCGAATACAGGAAGCTCTGGGTTCAATTCCTCAGCACCACATATACAGAAAACGGTCAGAAGTGGCGCTGTGGCTCAAGTGGTAGAATGCTAGCCTTGAGCGAAAAAGAAGCCAGGGACAGTGCTCAGGCCCTGAGTTCAAGGCCCAGGACTGGCCAAAAAACAAACAAAACAAAACAAAACAAAAAAACGATTGGAGAGGTAGAGAGGGATAGGGTTCATACAGTTAGAGAGGTAGAAAGTGTTATCTGTGTTGCTTCTCAGCCTATTAGCTCTGTGAAAATAGGAGGTAGCTGTGTTTTCCTTTCTATATTCCGAGTGCCTTGTTCATTTGTTTGATATGTTCTAGATCAAAGACATTTTGCTTACTGAATGGCTACGTGGTTGTGGTAGTAATGGTAGAGGGAACGGATTTACCTTACTACATTTTCTTCTCCAGACTTCTCCAAAGTATAGCTTTTTAACCATTATATCCATGATTTGGAAATGCATTTCAAGGATGATGAAATAAATATATAATCCTCTGTACAGATAGCGCAACAGAGCATTATCAAGGAAACCACATTCCTATCTGGAAGGGAAAGGATGAAGCTGAAAGATGTCACTAGAATTTAAATTCCTGCAGGCAGTAAAGCTTCCCCAATGCAGATTCTGTTGCACAAGAACCAGGGGCCCCTATCAAAGAGAAAAAGATCAGATCTGATCAGAATCGGTCAGAAAGGATACTCTGCAGACAGCATACAACCCAGTACTAGGAGTGAGGATGAAGTTGGGACAATAGTATCTCTGGAAGCAAAAATATTTTGTTTAACTCAGTTGCCAAATTTCAGGGAAGGAAATTGAAGCAAAACTCCTTTCTTAATTTAGGGTGAGAATATTTTCCATATTTTTATAGAAGTCTTTTATTTATGAGACACAAAGGAACCATGGGCATACAGAAAACAACAGTGTCTCCTGCACTCTTAACACGCAGTAGCCTGCCCCTTTCTTTCTTGTACTTTAGCAAAGGGGTAAAAATAGAAAATCACACTTGTAAAATTATATACATCTAATTCTCTCTGAGGTTTGAGGCCAAGAGAAGTGACCTGAGCTGAGCTACATCTGGGTCAAAGGGAACTGTCCCGTCTTTCCTTCCCCCAGAGCAGTGCCCTCTCCTTTAAAAAATATCCAACTGTGTTTGTCCCAGATTAACATCAAGCCTCAGGATGATGTGGGAAAATGACCTTTGCTTTATTTCTATGGTGCAGTAAATGCGTCCTTGTGTTTCTTCCTTCCCAACTATCTGAGAACACTTTCCAAATTTATTTCAGCTGTGGTTAAAGACCAACACAATAGGAACACAGCAGTGAGTTTTGTACTTTACCAACTCAATCAAGAAAGAAAATATCACCATCGTGCTGTGTGTGATGATTCATTCCAAATTGATTAATTGGATTTTTATAATGAGATTTGGGATAATGTTCTGATCTCTCAAATGTTAGAAAGCAACCATTTCTTCCCTCATATCAACTACAAAGTCTGTAAGTAGGAAGCGATTCAGATTTATGTTGTATGGCTAGGACTGTATGACGCATTTTTTCCAACTTTTTCTCAAAATACCTACTATAACACAACAGAGCACCAGCAAAAATTGGACCTATTTCAGCACTTTGCTACATTCCCAGATGTTTCCATTAGCTGCATGTTGACCAAAATGGCATTTTAAATGTAGTAGTGAGGCCCTTGCTATATGTAAGAATATTCTTCTACCATTCGCCTCTGCTCTAATCTATGATTAAGAAACACATAGTGTGGCCCAGTCAGAAATATGGACAAACCATTTCTTTAGTTATATGATAGTGGATTTGAAGATGTCGCGTGGATTTCTGTCTTTCCACATCTAATTCAGAATTGTAGTATCCATATTATACTTGAGTGTGAAAAGAGATTTTAGGGAGTGGATCGGTCTTACTGCCAGCAAAGTTATACAACCTGCAAATGTAACTTCTTTAAATTCAACTATGTCTGCTCAATAAAAGAAGTATGTGAGTATGTAGAGAGGGAAGAGAATGAGAAAGATGAAAGTTCATGAGAAAGCAGTCATAATTTAGTGATTCCATACTGCATACCATTCAATTAGTAGTTCATTTTCCTCCAGAAGTGCATATATGAGTCCTTCAAAGTCAGCATGACTGACTGCATTCAGTTAGTATCAATCTCTGCATGCTTCCTACAAACAGAGTATCCTTCCAAGATGAACTGGATTTACTGTTCAGTCACACATTTTAAATACAACCTGGCCAACTACTCATGCAGTGCTTAGTCAAAGACCTTGAGATCAGCTCCATAGTCAGGAAATAAACCACCATCGTACTGAAAGGTAGAAGAGATGAAATATTCCCTCTTGGTTGGGCAGACCAGGAATACATTGAAAGTGCATTTGACATATAACCTTGGGTTCAAATGCATAAAATTGCTGCCCAGCTGTTGATCAAAGAAAGTATATTAGCAGTACACACATGGACAGAGGTGCCCAGATAAATGGCACAATTATTAATTTACATAGAGAGGCTCTTGTTCACTCTTCCCTTTTTTCTTGGTTACAGAATCCTACTGTCTTTTGAGAAGAAAAATGTGTCCAGCAAATATGTTTTCATTGTTGAAACTTTAGTTTCCCTGGATTTTGCAAAGGCACTAGGCTCTGGCCAGTGAAACATGAGCAGCAATATGAGTGAAATTCTGAGATGGCTCCTAGCCTGATCTTTAAAGACACTTCAGAAATCAGTATTGGCACTAAGGATGTAACTCAGTGGTAGAATGTAATTCAGTTGTAGCATGTGTGAGACCTTAGGTTTAATCCCTAAAACCCAAAAATTAAAATAAAAATGACAAAGAAAATTTCCATTACTGTTATCTTCTTTTGCCTGTAATGTAGCTGTAATAGCCAACACAGCAGTGGCCATCTTAGACCATGATGTGTTCGAGATGAGAATGACATGGTAGAATATGGAAGAAAATGGCGGAAAGACCTCGGGTCTCAAATAAATGTGGAACTGAATCCTGTTTCCTTTAAATGAGAAACAATAACCTATTTTTTAAGCTATGGTTATTTTGGTTTCCAGATATTGATAGCTAAATCTCATCCTTACATGTACACTGTTTAAATATAAAAGAAATTCCACTCAATATGTAAGAAGCAGGTCCTTTTTGTGACTGAAACCAGATCTCACAGCAAAATGTCAACCCAAAAAGAAATATTCATAAAGCTCCAGGTAAGAAGGGATTATTTACTTCTTTTCATATTAAGTCGGTATGCAAACAATCCAAATGCATCTTGCTGAGCTCTTCTTGCTCAGCATTTTAAGACTATGTGATTATTTTTACTGCCTGAAGTATACAGACATGAAAACTGAAAGTAAATCACAGATAAACAAGAAATACACAGAACATATCAAAAAGCAAAGAAGCAAGGTCCTAAAATTCAAAAACAAATATTCATAAACTCTAATTAGAGGGGAATAAAGGCACAGAATATTCCCTACCTGTTTATAAAATTAACAAATCTTGGCTAAATCTTCCTTCTTTTCCTTATCTTCAGTAATTGCCAAAGTAGTTCAACTGCAAAGCTAAAGTATTTTTCATTCTTTTCTTTTACAACTTGAATTCTTCACTGTTCATTTTCTTATCAGAAGTTCATCGAAACTGTCTTTACATAAACTGTCTCTGTTTTCATTAACCATACAAGCTTAGGTACAGAGAAACACCACCAGTTATGAGCTACTTGTCTTCTCACCAAACAATTTTCCCAAAAGGAATCACACTGGGCATCTCTTTTGGATATGTGATGCTGTAGATGCTAAACAAGGCACAAATGAGTAGCTTCTCAACTTTACCCAGACTATTCACAGAACAGCGAGACCTGGCTTCCAAGCCTAGGACAATGCTTCACCGACACTACTTTGATTATTCACCTATCATCTTCCCTTTACTTTCCTTAATCCTCTTTGCCACTTCATTACTCACTCCTCATTATTTTTGTGATCCTTTTAACTACTCATGCCTTTACATGTTTTATAAATCAGGCAGACGTTCAGTATTTAATGCATTTTTATAGAATGTTGTGTTCTTTATCTCTTCAAACAGAAATATCTTGATATTTAGTTATGAAGCTAATTATTATGTTCACCTGGGTTTTGCATGTAACTTTTATTTTGCTCTGTGTTAATTACTTTTGTAGTAGTGTACCTAAAATACCCAAGGAAATATTTTCAAAGGAAGAAGGATTTATTTTGGCCCAGTTTCATAAAGTTAATTCACAGTCCTTGGATCTGTGGGTTCTAGGCCCATGGTGAGGCAGAACCTTATGGCATCAAGTATGCAGAGCAGAACAGAGGCTATTCATCTCATGGAAGCAGGAAGCAGAGGGTGAGGAAAGAACTAGGGACCAGCAAAAGCATACATGTGATCGATCTACTTTAGAGAGTGGATTTCTCACTTCCTAAAGTTTCCACAACCACCCTACATAAAGCCACCAGCTGGGAACAAAGTATTCAGTACATGAGCCTGTGGGGGACTTTTGATTCAATATGAAACACCTTGTTAATATGTAGATGAAGTCAAAACCACATAAAATTTCAACTTTGGTTCAGAAGTTAAATAACTTGGCTAAAGTTTCCAAGACACTCCAATCTTATACCCCAAACTTCTCTCTAGAGAAATGCCATACAGAGATCTAATCCAAGCCACATATGTCATTTAAACTATTTTTATAATATAATTAAAATTCTAAAAATAGGTGAAATTGATTTTAACTAAATATTTTATTTAACTCAAACATCCCACATAGTATCATTTAAAAACATGGTCAATGAAAAATAATTATTACTAAGATTTCTTACACTGTTATAATATATCACAATTTGGATAATACATCTTCAATAGAAACTCTTGCTATCAAGTTTATCATAAATACATGAGAAAGTATATTTACATAGACAAATTGAAAGCTTTCTGAAAGTAGAACACTGTAACCATTTTTTAAAGTTTAATTCACTATAATTACATAAAATTAGAATAAGTTTATCAATGTTACTAGTCACAGGTCAGATTCTCAGTGGGCACACTGAATCAATGGAAAGCCATTGAGCTACCACATTGGACAACATAACTCTAGATCTGAGTGGATTCTGTCCAGAAAAGTTCAACTACCTGTCTGAATTCAATGCATGCAATAAAGCATGCCTTCTTTTTTTCCTCTATAAGTATAGCTGATGACTATTCTGTATTTCAACTCAGAAGCTCCATCTTACACAAAAGTTTTCTCAATACACTCAAAAGGAAAGAAACTACCTTCTCTGAATTTGCAGAACATTCTATTTGAGCCTCTTGAATGTCAATCATCTTATTTCTGTTTGTATTAAACACAGTTCCTCTCCACTTTAAGTCCTATACTACCATCTTTGGAAACTCACAAAGGCCTAGCACAAAACTGTATTAAAAAGTAGTTCCTCAAAAAATATTTTTTTCAAATTTTTATTATCAAACTGATGTACAGAGAGGTTACAGTTTCATACGTTAGGCTTTGGATACATTTCTTGTACTGTTTGTTACCTTGTCCCTCATACCCCCTCCCTCCTACCCCTTTCCCTTTCCCCCCTGAGGTGTTCAGTTCACTTACACCAAACAGTTTTGCAAGTATTGCTTTTGTAGTTGTTTGTCTTTTTTTACCCCGTGTCTCTCAATTTTGGTATTCCCTTTCAATTTCCTACTTCTAATACCAGTATACATGGTTTCCAATATACTCAGATAAGATTACAGAGGTAGTGTAGGTACAACCACAGGAAGGTGATACAAGAACATCATCAATAATAGAAGCTACAGATTCAGATGGGACGTTGAAAGTAGTTACAACTGTGATATAACAATCGTTTCCATAACATGGAGTTCATTTCACTTAGCATCATCTTATGTGTTCATAAGGGTATAGCTATTGGGCTCTTGTGATGCTCTGCTATGACTTGCCTAAACCTGTACTAATTATTCCCTATAAGGGAGACCATAGAGTCCATGTTTCTTTGGGTCTGGCTCACTTCACTTAGTATAACTTTTTCCAAGTCCTTCCATTTCCTTACAAATGGGGCAATGTCATTCTTTCTGATACAGGCATAAAATTCCATTGTGTATATGTACCACATTTTCCTGATCCATTCGTCTACGGAGGGGCATCTGGGTTGGTTCCAGATTCTCGCTATGACAAATTGTGCTTCGATGAACATTGTTGTGCTGGTGGCTTTACTTTGATTTTGTTAGTGGTCTTTTGGATAGATACCCAAAAGTGGGGCTGCTGGGTCATAGGGGAGTTCTACATTTAGCCTTCTGAGGAATCTCCATACTGCTTGCCAGAGTGGCTGAACCAGTTTACATTCCCACCAACAATGAAGTAGGGTTCCCTTTTGGCCACATCCCCTCCAACAACTGTTATTGTTAGTTTTCTTGATATAGGACATTCTTACTGGGGTGAGATGGAATCTCAATGTTGTTTTGATTTGCATTTCTTTTATGGCCAGTGATGTAGAGCACTTTTTCATATGTCTCTTGGCCATTCTCATTTCCTCATCAGAGAAGTCTCTTTGTAGGTCTTTAGCCCACTTGATGAGGGGGCTATTAGTTCTTTGCGGTTTTGTTTTGGAGGAAAGTAATTTTTTTAGTTCTGCATATATTTTAGATATGAGGCCTTTGTCCGTTGAAAGCCGGTAAAGATCTTCTCCC
Source organism: Perognathus longimembris pacificus (assembly GCF_023159225.1). Taxonomy (NCBI): domain Eukaryota; kingdom Metazoa; phylum Chordata; class Mammalia; order Rodentia; family Heteromyidae; genus Perognathus; species Perognathus longimembris. The sequence continues at coordinate 108,098,071 of NC_063188.1, read as the reverse complement.
AGTCTGTGGGCTTTCTGTTTATCTTGCAAGCTATGTCCTTTGCCGTGCAGAAGCTCTACAGTTTGATGCAGTCCCATTTGTCCAACCATTTTTTGATTTGTAGCCTTTCTGGGTCTTTGTTAAGGAAGTTCCGTCCTGCGCCAAGGAGCCCAAGTGTTTCTCCTACTTCTTCCTTTAGTGTTTTCAGGGTGTCTGTTTTGATTTCGAGGTCTTTAATCCATTTGGAATTGATTTTGGTGCAGGGTGATATATAAGGATCTAGTTTTAGTTTGTTGCATGTGTTGAGCCAGTTTTTCCAGCACAATTTGTTAAAGAGGCTATCTTTCTTCCAAACTATTGTCTTAGCCCCTTTATCAAAGATTAAGTAGGCGTAGTTCTGTGGGTTCATTCCCGGGTCTTCAATTCTGTTCCATTGGTCTTCAGACCTGTTCCGGTACCAATACCAAGCTGTTTTTATTACTATAGCTTTATAATACAGCTTGAAGTTGGGTATTGTAATTCCTCCAGCACTGTTCTTTCTGCTGTTTTTGCTATTCTAGGTCTTTTATTATTCCATATGAATTTCTGGATTGCTTCCTCTATTTCATCAAAGAATGGTGTTGGGATATTAATGGGTATTGCATTGAATTTGTAGATAGCCTTTGGCAATATTGCCATTTTGATTATATTAATCCTCCCAATCCAGGAGCATGGGAGGTTTTTCTATTTCCTTAGTTCTGACTTAATTTCGTTTTTCAAGGTTTTAAAGTTCTCCTCAAAGAGGTCTTTCACTTCTTTGGTTAAGGTTATTCCTAGGTATTTTTCTTTTTAATTCTTTAGCCCACTTGATGAGGGGGCTATTGGTTCTTTGCGGTTTTGTTTTGGAAGAAGGTAATTTTTTTAGTTCTGCATATATTTTAGAGATGAGGCCTTTGTCCGTTGAATGGCCGGTAAAGATCTTCTCCCAAAAAATATTTTTGTGTGAATCATACAAAATAATTTGTGGGAGAAGGATTAAAATGAGACATGTCTAAACCTTCAAAATGAACTATTTACTCTTCGCAAACAAAACAAGACAAAGAAAACAACTGTAGTTAAAATGAATATAATCTCTTTGATATCCTTTTATAAATCAAGAGAGAACATGGAGAAAGAAATATTAGCACATCTCATTTATCTAAGATTTATACTAGATGCTCTGGTCTCAAGCAAACCAAGCAGCGTTATTTGTTAAAGAAATACGATTTTTAAAAAAAATACATATATATAATTATGTAGTATATGTATATATTACACATAATCATATATATGTATATTTTTGCAGAGAGGGAGAATATATACTCAGACCAGCCTTTCATGGAAAACACCAGAAATATTGGGTAACACATTCTAAAACTCCATTAAGATATGCATGAATAGGCAAGAGAGTAAGGAACACTTTGGTCTCAAAATAATCAGAAAGGACATTGAAGCCCTTCAGCCAGTGCTTGTTTTGCAGTCATTGGCTTAACTGGTGAAACTAAATTCTATTTTCTTGGTCAAACAGCACTCAGAATACAAAATACAAATTCTAGATTTACCTATGGTAGCCAGATGAATGGGACATACTTTCCTATAACACTGAGACTCTAAAAGATATACCTTCATGATAGGGTGAACACCCTTCCCTCCAACTAAAGGCAGGAAAACTTCAACAAACATTGATAGTGGAAACAACCCCAAGATTCATCCATAGCAGAATGGATGTATTGTGGGATACCCAGTGAATAAAATGCCAATCAACAACAAGAAGCAGTGCACACAAATGCAATATTTGTGTCCTAAATTCACACATTTACATTTGAAGAAATGATGCTGAGTGCAGCTCAACCTCCATCCCTCTCTTTCATAGAAATCTTCCTAAATTTATCCACGTTCCTGCTTTTCTTGTCTTCTCCTCTACCTCTTCCCTAAATCTTGATACTTTATCTGGTTCTAGAAATGGCCTTCTTCCTTTCTTAACCATAAAGTTTTTTTGATGCCTTTCCAATACTTAGTAAAAGCACTATATTCAAAAGGACAGATATCTGAGGATAAGGTTAGTCAAAGTATTAATGAATCAAATGATATCTGTTGTGTAGTAGAATCTGAAATTACTATTAGTAAACAATTTCAAATCAGTTTCTTATTTTTTACTTTTAGATATTTTTATTTCTCCTAAAAATCCAAACATAGACCTGATGCTAAGTAGAATACTTAAGTTACAAAAAGAGTGATAAAAATTTAGTTATAGTTCTTTGCAATGAATGAATGATTGTATTTCCTCAAGCTTTGGGTATTCAAGCATTACTTCCCAACATGATGTTATTTGGAGGTGGGGGTCATTCAAGGTGATTTGGTCATAAGGATGAAATGCTCATAAATGAAATTAGTGCTTTTATAAAAAGGATACATGAAAGAGGTGGTCATGATCACAGGAGTGGAGACACAATCTGCAACTCAGGAAGAAAGTACACAACAGACAAACAATCTGCCAATCTCTTTATCTTCCAATTCCCAGCTTCCAGAACCGTGAGAAGAAAGCTTTTGGTCTAATATATCAAGTGCATAGCATTTGTTATAACATTCTGAATTAGCTAAGAAACAAGAACAATTAAGTCTTCAAGGATGTGATATCTTTTTATCTTTCCACAAATTATGTCTTTTTACTTGGTGAAAAAGAATAAAAAGCGTGATGATATTATTAAGAGTAATTGATTCAACACAATCTTTGAAGCAATTCTATTTCTTTTTTAAGCAATTCTATTTCTATTTTAATTCTAAGAACTCCACTAGTTTATATTTAATTTTGCTCTTCTAATTAACTTATTCTGCACAAGTTGAAACTGATGTTATGAAAAATATTAAGTATCATAATAACTGGAAATGTGCATATGTGTATGTATGTATAACTATAGAATCCTGAAATAGTCTTTTTAGGACTCTGCTCAAATCTCTTTCAAACTCCAAGTAAATCTAGTCCACTGTAATACAATTTGAAAATCCAATTACTTCTTTGCACCCCAGGAACAGAGGTTCAAGTCTGGAGAGGTGTAAAGTAATAGGTCCTTATATTACTTGTACATAATGCTTTCACATAGGGAAAAGGAATGAAGACAGAGAAAATGGATATCCCAGTGTCATTCTCATTGGTGCATTTACTCTCAGCAGGGGTCAATAAAGCCCCATCTGTGAGTCTCGAGGTACTGGAGACACAGGTTGGTGCATCTCTTCTGTGTTCCATAGAGGAGCCAATACTTGTGTTATGTTGAATAAACAGGAAGAAGCAACCCCTGACCTAGGTTACCTCCTTTTATCACGATGAAAAGGACCTGAATGTGGAGGGAACGTGGGCTTAATTTCAACTATGTAAGAACACTCCCTGTCTACATTGTAGGTTGTATATGTATAATTTTCTTGCTAGCAGAGAGCCAAGTAAATACTACAAGTGGACATTGTGATCTCAAATTTCAAAATATAATGCTATTGAAGTTTGATGACTAAATGCTGTAGTTAATCCAATTCCCAGCTGTGTATTCCCCAGACTCTTAGAAAATCCCAGTTTACTAAAAGCTTTCATAGCTCATTTCCCCACAGGTCTTTTTATGATTTCATCAGAAATGCCCAGCTGATGGGTTCCCTTGTGAAAGTGCCCCATTTGGACAAGTTAAATGAATAAAGCTGGTTAAAAAGTATATTTGCCAAGAGCCTCTGGGCATAAGGTACAGTTTCCAAGAGCCCAAGCATTCTTGGCTACTTGTAAGTATTATTGGATGGCACTCAAAACAAACATTCTGTTTGCTGGATCTTCCGCAAAGAAAATATCAGCCTGTGTGAGCTAATGTGGATATTATTTTAGAATTAGCTTTGCTGCCATTTCAGAGTAGCTAATATCATTGTCCTCCACTCAAAACCTTTTAAATGGAGATTTAGAAGGCAGGCAAGCTGTAAAGCTTGTGATATTCAGTGCTCTAAAAATGCTCACATACCAGTACATTTGGCACAGTTATTCAGTACACTTTTACTTAACTTGCTAAGGTATTTAGATCCTGGAGGAAGTTGAAACATTGGTAAGAACAGTTTCATAAACAAGCAACTAGGAAACTTCCCAGAGCTTTGCACTTAACAGATCCAGTGCTGAGTTCAGTGCTCTTCTGCTACCATCTTGACACGCTTAACAATCTTAAAAAAGGACTCCACATTTTGTTTTGCAAAGGACTTTACATATTAGATAGCAACCATGGAAACTACAAGACGGTTGTACTTCTATTTCTCCTCTAGATATCTTTCCTTATCATTTGAATTTATAGGATTTTGTATTCCTATTAAATTTAAAACCTGTCTATTGGTGCTTGAGTCATTCTGAAAGCTTTGGACCATCAAAAAGATAAGAAAGAATAGAAAAACACACAAATAGAGTGATAACATTAAAGGGAAAAGAAACTGAGGGTGAGGCATACACAAGTCCTTTATATAATCTTTTCAACCCTTTGATACATCTAAAATTATTTAAAAATTAAATGAACAGTTTGGCATCAATTAAAAAATAAAACAACCTAAATTAAAGAGTCAATTGTAAAAAAATTAAGGAAAAACACAAAAAACATGTACATATAAAAATTAAAATTGAAAAGGAGATAATATCTTCTAAAATCAATTAATAAAACAAAAATTAAAAACAGAAATGGTAAAATTGACAAAACAATTGAACTTCTGTTGTTTTGAAACTATTATCCATTGGTAGAAACGACAAAAGGATTTTATCACAAAAATAAACTTAATAAAACTGAGAGTTTACTTCTAGAATACATTAGTAGTGAAAACATAAATCCCCTATGCAATTGCCACAAAAATCTATAAATGTGTTATAGGTAAGTTTTGTGAGAAACTTGCTTTAGGTATGTTTGTGTGTATGCATGTGTAGGTACAAATAAGCTATAATATTTGACTAAAAGTTACCAAGGAAGACTTCAATGCTTGATTTACACTATTTTTTTTGGCTTTCTCATTTTTATCTTTATTGTCAAAGTGAAGTACAGAGGGGTTACAGTTTCATATGTAAGGCAGTGAGTACATTTCTTATCCAATTTGTTACCTCCTCCCTCATCCTCCTCTCCCCCCTCCCCTTCCTTCTCCCTACCAAGAGTTGTACAGTTGTTTACACCAAATGGTTTTGTAAATATTGCTTTAGGAATGGATTGTCTTTTTATCTTCTGTTTCTCAATTTGGGCATTCCCTTTCCCTCCCCTAGTTCTAATACATGCATATACAGTATCCAGGGAACCAAGATCAGATACAGTGAGAGCAGGGGTAAAACCACAGGAAGAGAATATGAGATGAAAAAAAAGTAAAAGAAAAAAAAGGGTATTGTTTCACATGGCATGTTGAAAATAATTACAACAATGACACACCACTTGTTTCCAAAACGTGGAGTTCATTTTACTTAGCATCACCTTATGTGTTCATATGGGTATAGCTATTGGGCTATTGTGATCTTCTGCTATAACTAACCTAAACCTGTACAAATTATTCCCTATGAGGGAAACCATAGCATCCATGTTTCTTTGGGTCTGGCTCACTTCACTTAGTATGATTTTTTTCCAAGTCCTTCCATTTCCTTATGAATGGGGTAGTGTCATTCTTTCTGATAGAGGCATAGAATTGCATTGTGTACATGTACCACATTTTCCTGAGCCACTCATCTACTGAGGGGCATCTGGGTTGGTTCCATATTTTAGCAATGACAAATTGTACTGCGATGAACACAAAGAGCGAGGTTGAAATTAGGAAAGCAACTCCTTTTGCAATAGCCTCAAAAAACATAAAATACTTAGAAATAACCTTAACCAAAGAAGTGAAAGATGATGAGAACTTTACAAACCTGAAAAAGGTAGAACTAAGGAAATGGAAAAACCTCCCATGCTCCTGGATTGGGACGATTAACATTGTAAAAATGGCAATATTGCCAAAGGCTATCTACAAATTAAATGCAATACCCATCAATATCCCAACACCATTCTTTAATGAAATAGACGAAGCAATCCAGAAATACATATGTAACAATAAAAGACCCTGAATATCAAAAACAATCCTAAGTAGAAAGAACAGTGCTGGAGGAATTGCAATACCATACTTCAAGCTGTACTACAAAGCTATCGTAAAAAAACAGCTTGGTATTGGCACAAGAACAGGCCCAAGGACCAATGGAACAGAACTGAAGACCCAGAAATGAACCTGCAGAACTATGGGTACTTAATCTTTGATAAAGGAGCTAAAAAAATAGGATGGAAGAAAGACAGCCTCTTCAACAAATGGTGCTGGCAAAACTGGATCAACACCTGTAACAAATTAAAACTAGATCCTTATATATCACTCTGCACCGAAATCAATTCCAAATGGATCAAAGACCTTGAAGTAAAATCAGATACCCTGAAAACACTACAAGAAGTGATAGGAGAAACGCTTGGGCTCCTTGGCACAGGACGAAACTTCCTTAATAAAGGCCCAGAAACACAAGAAATCAAAGAAAGGTTGGACAAATGGGACTGCATCAAACTGCAGAGCTTCTGCACGGCAAAGGATATAACTTGCAAGATAAACAGAAAGCCCACAGATTGGGAGAAGATCTTTATGGGCCATACAATGGACAAAGGCCTTATATCTAAAGTATATGCAGAACTCAAAAAAATTAAATTCCTCCAAAACAAATCCTCAAAAAACCAATGGCCCCTTCCACAAATGGGCCAAAGATCTAAAAAGAGACTTCTCTGAAGAGGAAATGAGAATGTCCAAGAGACACATGAACAAGTGTTCTACCTCACAGGCCATAAAAGAAATGCAAATCAAAGCAACACTGACATTCTACTACCTCACCCCAGTAAGAATGTCCATTATCAGGAAAACTAATAACAAATGCTGGAGGGGATGTGGCCAAAAGGGAACCCCAGTACATTGTTGGTGGGATTGGAAACTTGTTCAACCACTCTGGAAAGCGGTTCCTCGTATACTATTTCTGTATGAAAAATATTGTCAAGATACCAATCTTTTCAAATTACAACATTAAAAATTCTTTTGTAATCTGAGAAAAAAATAAGGTCAAAAAAAATCTCTGGGCCCCTGATGGAGGTAAGAAGGCAGGAAAGCCTCCCAGGAGGAAAAGCAAAGTCGTGGTCCAATCCTGAGACCCTGGGACATAGGGTCTTCCTTAGACTAAGGCTGAAACTGGTCAATAGTGGCTGTTCAATACACCTAGAAGCATGAAAGAAACACTACAGCAGACAGACTATTCCTTGACTTTGTCATTAAGAAGAGTGTACTTGGGCAGACAAAAGAGAGAATTTGGTCATGGCTGCAAGACAAAGCAAAGGAAATCACAAAGATTCAGATGGCTGACAGAAGAAAAATTTTACTTCCTAGACATGGAAAAGTGGTATAAACACATAAAACAAAAAGTGTGGGTGAGGGGCTCATTGTAGAAAGAAGAGCTAAAATGAATTAAGGACTTTCTACTTATCAAGGATGCGGGCAATGTTTTAGAGGTATTTTCCTATTTCATCAACACAAAGCTCTATTAAATTAGGAACCTCTATAATCACAGACGATACAACTGAAGGTTGGAGCAATCAAGCTATGAACCCATGCTTTAAAAACTAGTAATGAGATTATCTAGGGCTTGAAAACATTCATTTGTTCATTCTTCCATTAATTAATGTTTTGATCTCCAACCCTGGCCATGCCATTCTTCTAAGGACCAGAGATGATAGAGCAATGAGCAGAACACAAGGCAGACCAGGTGCCGGCTTTTCTGGAGCATACATATTGAAAAGTAAGTTTTTAGTACAGAGTCAGAGAATAAAAAAATCAGAAAAATATATATGGACTTCTTAAATTGCCTATTGGTGCAGGACTGTGGGGGATTTCTTGTCATCCTGTGTACTGTAGAATGTTTAGCAGTATCCTAAGCTTCTACTTATTTGTGGCAGCAGCACTACTTACTGCAGTAAGGTAATACCAAGAGTATCTCTAGACACTGATTTTAAAGTTGAATTGAGAAATAAAAACCAGTGTGTGAGGAGAAACTCTGAAATTAGTGAATTCAAAGATTACAGGTAGTGACAAGTACTATATCGAAAATAAAATTGGTTAAGTAGATAAAGAGAAATAGAGAGGTACTACTTTAGAGGATCACAACAGATTCTTCCAATAAAAGAAAAAGAAGCAGGCACAGCTAAATAGGAGCAGAGAGTTCCAGGCCTCGAGAATAGCAAGGGTAAAAACTCCTGAGGTACTAAGATGTTTGATGTGTTCAAGAATATGAAGAAAGCAGAATAGCTGGGTGTGGTGGCATATCATGGGTGGTCCCAGAGCAGATTTGGGATTTACTGTTAAAAGAGAATTCAAATGTATTATGGAGAATGATTGGGAGTGGCAGGAGTGGAAGGGGGCTTAGTAGTTTAGGAGAGATATGATGAGAGCTAGAATAGGTTTTTAGTGGAGAAAATGGGAAGACATTGACCAGATGTGGCACACAGTGATTTGAAAACTATGAAGTTCACCTGATAGATTGGATGAGGACAAGTTCTATCTCCCATCCTAGATGGGCTCCACTTCCCAATCCTGCTAGAACTCTATGCCTATGTCCAACTAGGTCACACAAACCACATTTCTATTTGGACTCAATCCAGGATTCTCAATTCCATTTTGTGTTCTCATCCTCAACTAGGTTACCCCTGACCTCTACTCTAGTTAGTTCCATGGCCAGCAACTCATCTTCCCTTAATCTCCCCACCATTCTCTCACATCCGCTTTCCCTGCAATCACTGCCAGCACTCTAATTGTCTTGGGAATTAAGGCTGAACATTCTGTTTCTATGAGCATAGAAACTCAATATCTTCACTTTGAATTCTGGACAAAGACCTAAGGGGATTGTTAGAATTATCTTGTGAACAAAAGGTACGGTATACACGGGGACCAGAAACACCAGAGAGAAGATTGGCTTTCCGTTCCTAATACCATGACATAGCACAAGAAAGAATATTTAGACAGGAATTTGCTTCCAGCACACATGCTTATCATGGGTTGAACTCAAAATGTTTAATTTTTAATCCCTGGTAACCTATGTATGTGCCCTTATTTAGAAATAGGGTCTTTGCAAATACAATTAAATTAAGATGGTCAGGTTCAATGATACTACTTATGTAATATCTTTAGAAAAAAAACCTGAGGATCCATACAGGTCCACAAACACACAGAAAAGAAATCTGTGTAACAATGGAAGCAGAGAGTACAGTGACAGTGCTACAAGCCAAGGAAAGTCAGGATCTGCAAGGAATTATTAGACTCTAGGAAGAAAGAAGAATGATCCTTTCCTTGAGCCTTCAGAAGGTGTGGTCCTAACCACACCTGGATTTTTTGAGCCCTTCCAGAATTGCAGAGCAAAATTTTCAGTCTTACTCTGCCCTATTTGTGGTCTTTTGTTTTGTACCTTTAGGAAATTAATATAATGCTTATTTGCACAGTTTATGTTTACTGGTATGTCTTATCTACATGTAAACATTTTCCAACATTTTTGTCAGCATCAAATAATTATACAAGAGGGTTTCATAATAGCCCTCGGGCAGATTCACAGAATCTGTTGCTCTCCATCATGTCCTCTCTCCTCTCCCAAGACCAGTGGAAACAAATTTCATTGTTCCATTTTCACACATGCACATAAGGCATTTTGACCATATCCATTCTCTTTCATTGACTCTTCACCACTAAGAAGCCCCTGTCACACCCAGCAGGAACTATTTCACATTGTTGCCATTTATTTATTTGTGCCAGTGCCTTGCTTTGAACTTCAGGCTTCATGTGTTTGCTCCAAATTCTTGCTCATGACTGATATGAGTCAGTTGAGTCATGCCACCAGTCTGGCGTTTTGCTGGCTAATTAAGAGATGGAGTCTCTGAGTTTTCATCCTGACTGGCTTTGAACTTCAATCTTCCATGTCTTAGCTTTCTGAGTAGCTAGGATTATAGGACTGTCATTTGTTTTTAGTATGTGCTAATTGATCAGAGATTTCACTATGGTGTTTCACACTTGAAACAACCTCGTTTACTCTCACTTTTCCTATCCTTCTTTTCCTAGTAATCATAATAGCCAACAGCTTTCATTGAGTTTCCTTTTATCATTTATATTCACAATGTATGCTGATATTTTTCCCTCTAAAATTCTCTTTTCCTCCCTTTATGTCTAATCCCCTCAAAGAGTCCTTTAGTCATAAACAGTTGGCTGGAAAACTACAGCACAGAATATTTGAGTGATGAAGGTTAACAACAGGAAGAACATCAGCAGTTTGACCTTCAGACTTCAGTTGGTATCGTGCACATGTGTCCTGATAAAACTGCCATCTCAGTACTCTGTTTAGCTGTACAATTGCTCCCCCAGACTAAGGCTTCTGGAGCCCAGACTGTTCTGTTGGCTTCTCAGCTCAATGAAACTCAATCAATATGCAAACACTGGGCCCTGAAGAATAACAATGGTGGCTGAGGAGGCCTCGGGAAAAATCGGCAGTTTGTGCATACTGTGATGACTCTTCTCCATAAACGATAAGCTAACGACATGTGCACATATTATATGACCTGATCATACTACTTCTAGGTATTACCTTAAGTAAAAGGTAAAACATACATACCCCAAAGAATTATGGATTGAAGCCAGCCTAGGCAATAAAGACAGTCCTCCAATTAACCACCAAAACAAACAACCTAGAAGTGGAGCCGTGGCTGAAGTGGTAAGGAGTGGCCTTGAGCAAAAAACTCAAGAACAGTGTCCCAGCCCTGAGTTCAAGCCCAAGGACCAGCACGCGCGCACACACACACACACACACACACACACACACACACAGAGATTGGCACATTTAACCATGTATAAATGATCTCTAGACTAAGTATGAAGAAAAACATAAAAATAAAATTTGAAGCAGGAAAACTTGAGAATGGCGCATTCTGAGTTTCTGTTCATTTGTACATATTTTCTCATCTTCTTAGAGATTCCAAAGAGGTTCTTTATCAAAAATACTCTTCCCCACCAACAAAATTCCTCTGAGAGCAAAGTGACATGGAACTCTAGTCCTCTAGGGGCACAAAAGCAAAAACAAAAACAGGAGGCTGCTGAGACTGTAGAAACTCAAATTCTTTGAACTCACAGAAGACAAGATTCTAAATTGGGAACCCAAATATTTTGTTTGCTAACAGAAATGTTCATGCATGCAACAGCTTCAGGCAGGCAATAGGCTATTGAAATCACAATCTGGCCATCCCAGTTGCCTTAAGATGCATTCAAATCAACTCAATCCGCACTTTAAACAAATGTGGCTTTCCCCCCAGAGTTACTCATAACATTCGCGTACTCTGTGGTCACATTTAATCTGACATGCGGGGTCTTGAGCTCAAGGGCTGTATATATGAGGAGTTTTCTCACAGGCCTTTGGACAAACAGTGCTTGCCACACAAGAAGCAGTGAATTGCCTATAGCATTTTACTCTTGCAGTCAGAAAATGTGGGGGGAGGGTATGGGAAGGGGAGGGCCCACCCACACAAGGGCCTCTGTGCAGCTCATCACAGTCCAGCTTCAAAGACTTTTGGTATTGGAGACACGGAGTGGTTATATTCATTTCTGGAAGCTAGTATTCCTGAGTCTTTGGGATGATAGCTTTGATAGGACAACGCTACCTGTGCAATAGCAATCTCTCAGTCCTTCTTACATTGTTTATATCTATGTATTTTATTGGGAGTTATATCTATAGATTTATGTGCCTTGAGCTCCCTCCATATCTAAATAGACATGCTATCTGGAGAGTTTCATAAGGGTCTCTGGGGGTAACATTCTACTCAGAAATGAAGTCCACGAAAAGTATATAGTCAAAGCCTTTAAAAAGACATCTTGAAAAAAATCTTTGATTGCTTCTATGTATTCTTAAAATCTAAATATCATTTGCTATAGACAAAAGGAAATAAAACATTAGTAGCAAAATGAGAAGGTTCTCCCAAAGAGCACCTACTTTCTGAAGTCTGTTCTGCCCTCTTTTGAGGCAGAGGTGAGCAGCCCTTACCCACCAACAAACTTATCACAATCTGTGGTTAGGATTTGTTTCCTTGTCATCAGACCACAGGACAGCATGGATTTCATAGTTGGCGCAGTGTGACATCTTAGAACAGAACACCTAGGGACCCAGAATGAATGAATGAATTAGAAGAAATGCTTTTTGACTAGGATCAGCCTCACATTGCTTCTCCACTACCAAAGAGCAATGTATATTCTATGATAGGGTTACACACACACACACACACACACACACACACACTCACACACACACGTAAAAAAGGAACAGTTTCAAGATTCTGGAATGAAACCACTGCCTTTATAGCCAATTGATTTTAAATAAGGGTAGCAAGAAAATTCAATGAGGAAAAATAGTCTCTTCAATCAATGGTGTTGGGATAACTGAATATCCATATGGAAAAGAATGAAGTTGATCCTCTGTTTCACCACACAGGAAGTTTAACTCCAAATGGATGGCATGTGTATTTGCTGTAATTCTCTTAGCTATCCAAAGCTCCTTTCTAACACAGGGTAGCAGATCTCAGAAAGATGATACACAACACAGCTTTCTTATGTTGGGTTTTGTTTTCTTCAAACATCACAAAAGACAGCTGCTTTTTAAAGTTTGTGATAAAACTCATAATTAATTTTTTTAGTAAAACACATCCTAAATGATGTTCAATACATTGAGGGTTAACTTTATCTAGTCTTTAAAAATGCAAAACACTAGGAAACTCCTTGGAGTGTCATTATTTACAGACAATTTTCTTCTTACCTCTACTATTTTCATGGCTATGTTGACTGGAGGCTCTCAGAACAGAGAATACAGTAGAATGCTGGAGAATTCCTCACCCCTGGATCCTCTGTAGTTTTATTACTCAGTTATTCCATTCCCATGAGCTTCTCTTTAGGGAGAGCAAGATTTTTTTCTCACACGCATGCATACCCACAAACAATTGCCTTGGGCCCAATCCAAGATAATATGATGAATGTGGAGAAAGGAAGGACAAAACGCTGAAGAAAGAAAAGGACAGAGAATGATGGGAGCAGCAGTAATAATTATAGTGCTGTTATGGAAACAGTCCAAATCATGGGGCTGTGGTGAGTGGACTCAATGCCAATCAGGCAGTAGAACAGGTATTCCATGGTTGAAGAATTAACTGAACACACAAGAGTGCACTAGAATTCTGTAATGGTAGGCATTTCCATAATGAAGTCCCTGGAGAAAGAATACATTCCAAGTACTGTTGCCAAATAAGCCACATGACATGCAATTAATTCTCAATTTCAGATAAAGTATGCATGCTTTTTAAAAGCAGATACCTGAAATATTTCAAAATATACATTGATACTAAAAATTACTTATTTTCCAGTGTTCCAACTGAATTAGAAGTCCTATGTTTTGATCTGATGAATCAAATAAGCCTAATTTTCAAGAAGAAAGCTTCACTGGGTACTGCCAGGTAAGTGCGAGGAAGGAAAAGAATATTGAATGTGGTCAGCATGCTCTTTCCTTGAAGTGATGTCAAGGCATAATGTCAAATTAACTCACTAAGCAACAAAGAACAAGAGCAGTGGTACTCTAAATCTGACACTGCTACAAAGTTCACAGAATCTCATGATGTGGAGAACATTTCCTTCAGTTTACTAGGTGAGAACATGGAATTTGGAGTTGGAGAGGCCATTGCTGTTAAGTCAGAGCTTCTCGACCAGAGATGATTTAACAAACTCTACAGGATATCTGTCATAACTGGGGAGCAGATATTAGCATCGAATGGGTAGAGGCCAAAGATACCACTAACCATTCTACAGTACACAGGACAATCCTCCCAATGAATAATGACCAGACCCCAAAGTCAATAGTGATTAGAGTGGATAAAGCTGACACTTTTCTAAAGTTATCTAAAAGGGAAAGAAGTGACACTAAAAGTCATCTCTCACATCTGGGATACACTAGCTGCAGCTAGATTGAAAGAAGGGAATCCAGAAGACACCACACAGAAACTGTACAGCTTACATTCTGGTTCGCATATAAGGCTCTTCCTGGAGGTGTCCTAGAACGGAGAAAATGTGTGGTGGGCTAATGAGTGAGTGTCCTAAGATGCTAACCTCTTAAGACTCACTATCTATGGGGGCCATACCATATGGTCCTGATTTACTTGATGACCTCCAAGTAGTGCACAGGTACTCCCTGGCTCTGGAGTGCAGATTTGATGCAGGTCTGGATCCTGCAGTACATTCCTCTTAGTCTTTGCTCATATTCCCTCTAGTCTGTTTTCTAGTGTTATGCTCAGAGACAGTGGAGGGTTCTTATTCCAAACAGCCAGCCTTAGCCTTTCTGCCTAGGGCACCACATTTAGGCCTCCAGAACCATCTTTTCCTGCTCACTTGGTAAGCTAGAAGTTCTCGGAAGTTTATATATCTCCTTGCAGATTTGAAGATGCACTCCTGATAGGGATATCAGTGCTGAAAGGAGTCTACATTGGCACTAGTGTTGCTTTCTGGAGATAAGGGCAGCTTTTTCTTGTAGCCTTGTAGGGCCTTCCTCTCTTCCTCCTCCACTTCACCTGCCTCTTTTTTCCTGAGAGTATTCTTTGACCAATGTATGACATATTAATCTTAGTATTAGGGACCATACTTAGGGGGATGTAACTAAAAATAAAACTTGTTTCGCTATGCTCATTATGTCTAAAAGATAAAGATGTGACTCAAATCTGTCCTGGTTACTCATACCAGCCCCGTTTTTCCATATTAGTGATTGGTCTTGGAGTGGACATGTAACCTTCTTCCACTAGTAGATCATAAAGACAATGACACAGAAGTTTTGCACAGAGTTCTACTCACAAAAAAGTAAGTGCTGTCAAAAGTAAGATGCCCCTTTATCTTTCCTTCCACCCATGACAGTGGGCTGAAGAAGTGATACCTGAAGAAGCAACAAGCACCTGGAATCACAAGCATGAACCCAAGAGGCTCACAATACATTGCCCAGCTCCTGATGCACTGAGTCACCAATCAACCCAGCAGCTACTTACTTCTGAACATCTAGCCTGTGAAAGCCATTGTTAAATGTTCATTTGTTTATTGATAAAAATATCTTGCAATGACAGCCAATCATAGCCTTCCCAGGGAATCACATACTTTAACAGCAAAGGTTTTAGTTCCTTTGGAACCCTGATATATATGGATGGATGTTTCTGTTGGCTACTGGTTATCCTCCTAACTATAGGAAGAAAGCCATCTGCAGTGGGAGGACATAAACCCACCAGGAGAAGGAAAGTGAGCAGAGAGACTATTTGTGGTGACAATTGTTTCTACTGCTTTATTTGTTAAGTGGGAATAGTTGTTCCTGCTATGCAGGACTTCTATGAAAATGACTTGAAATAATATTTCTGAAGTGCTTGGTTCTACTCTTAAATTTGAAAAGCTTGGGTAGTGAGGTATTCCAGCCTTATCTGCAAAGATGCTTAATGGTGTGTTATTTGATAGTGTTTGGGTTGTATCCTAGAAGACACTGTCCCTGAGCTGGAAAACTGGTGTTCTCTAAAAAGCTTTTGGCATATGATTGATCCAACTTTGCCCTGGTATGTGCAGCAGCTGTGCTCAGAGATGGTAAATAACACAAGGAGTGAGGAAGGCAGGAGAAGGGGGCAGAAAAGGAGAATGGGCAAAAGAATTATAAAGACAAAGAAAAATAAGACAGAGGAAGGGGAAAAAAAATAAAAGAGGTAATTCCAGTACTCAGGAGGCAGAGGCAGGAAAATCACAAGTTCAAAGCCTACCTGGGTCACATAGTGAGACCCTTTCTGAAACAGCAAACAAACAAAGAAAGGGGAAAGAAAATAAATAAAGCAAGTGGTTTCCTTTATTGAAATTCCAGAAAGATTCATGGATCTTTCATTTATCAAGTTATCTGTGGAATCATACTCATTTAAAAAATACCTAAAATGTGCTACTCCTTGTCGTAAAAATTCTGTTTAACCTTTAATTTTCATTATGACATTGAGCACTTAATATAAAAGAGGAGCCCCTTTATATAATGTTTTATTAGTAATAATACAACTATTTTAAAAATAAGAGAAAAATTAAGTAGGCTCTTATTGTTCCAATTTTAAAACAGAAAAATAAACTCCAAAAAGCTGGGTGAATTGCCCAGCTACGTAGAGAAACAGAAATTGGCTCTCAAGTGTGCCTGTTTATAGTCCTGCCCTTGGCCACTCTTTTTGGTAAGTAAAAGTGAAGGCTAGTACTGAAACTAGAAACTGAAAAGACATATAATATAAAATCCAGGGTGTCAGGAACTAATTACTGTAATCACTTAACTTCTATACATTTGATATCCTTGCCATAAGCAAGAGAGAACAAGGGGGTATAGCTCAGGGGTAGAGCATTTGACTGCAAGAGAGAACAAAATGAAATGTATAATTCATTCCGTATGAGAAAGTTCTCAGTCTATGGTGGAGACAACAGGTAAACATGAAATTATAATGCATGTGACTGTTTTAACCAACTCACAAGAAAATGGTTGCAAATTTCATAAAAATTTAAAATTTTCTTTCTGCTTGATCTTCTAGAACAAATGATGATTTATCAGTCTTAGAAGAGAGAAAGAAGGGAAAAAATATTTCAAAAGGTGTATAGACACAAGATATTTTAGCAGAGGTGAGCATTAGAGGTGAATGCATTAGAAGCAAAATGATAGGAAATGCCATTTAATTTCCAAAAATATTCTGAGCCTACATAGTGTTTATCTCCCTTCTCAGCCTCCAAGGCAGCTCTTAGTCATGAAATATACTTTTCTCAAAGTTCTTATCCACTTTAGTCTCTCTTTCACACACATAACTATAATAAACTTTGAAACTGTTTGACATTTAGTAGCAGGTTCATTTGGTTATTTTTTGAATCAGTAAGTGCTAAATGGATATCATTTTATATTGTGCAATGCTCATTCATACCGTGAGCATTTTCCTAATGATAACTGGGGATCCGTGAGCATAGCTCTGCCAGTTACCCAATTTTCCGGTTCAAGAAGAAGGGATTATTTTCCCTAAGGATTTAGCTATTTGGAGAGACTAGAGCACTGAGTGTTACTTCCTGGATCTAGGGCATCTAGATATCCAAGTGTCCTTTTTCTACAATTCATTCATACAACTTATAGAAATGGTCCCCTCATGAGTCGATATCTTAGTTGATAACATAAGAAGGTGGAGCTCATTTTTATCTCAGTATACAGAAATTACTGTTAGCCACAGTATTAAGTTTGAATAGGGGATGGAAGTAAGAAAAGGTTGAGAGGAAGGAAATCTGAGTCTAACACAAACTCACAAGCCATATCCTAATAAGGAAAAATGATGTTTTGGCCATCCTCTTGTAAGAAAAAAAGTCTGGGTTATAGTGACCTGAAAATAAACTGGCCTGGATGTCATGCTAGGTCAGGTAGAAAACTCAAAACAGCCATTGGGTTACCGTGGGTGAATTCTACATCTGAAACCACATGAGTTGAAAAGCAAAAAAGAAATGTTTAAGGATATTAAGATTTATTTTTGGAAGTGTAGAAACTTTGGACTTTCATGCATTCACTTATTCATCCTTTCACTTACTGACTTATCCATCCAATGGATAATATTTGAGTACTTGTTTCACAATGCATTATTCTGTTAATATATCATTGAATGAGGCTAGTCAAGAAGAAAAACAATGAAAAAATAAATCAATTAAAATTTTATATGGTGAGAAATGCATGAAACTTCCTTTCCTCATCAATACTTCAATTAAGGGTCAGAAAGAAGGCAGTTACAGATTGGAAGCAATTAAAGGGACTTGAAAACACAAAATACAATTCAAGGTCCATGACTGGATTGTTTTGATATAAATCAGAATATTGAAATAGTTGGTGAGCCTTGCCAGGGCAGGTGGACTAGATGTTAGTCTTGTACTAATTCAATCACTATTCCAATTTTGACAGATACCTTGTGGCAATTACTCATAAAAATTATACTCTAAAGTATTTGGAGTGAGGAGCTATCATCTGGGCAACCTACTCTCAAATGGTTTAGGGGAAAGGTATGTTGAAACTGAGAAAACGAAGGAGGGGATAACACTTTTCAAAAAGAAATGTACTCATCTTACTCATGTAACTGTAACCCCTCTGTACATTACCTTTGCACTAAAAAAGAAACTATGTTTGCAAGTTTGAACTTAAAATGAATTTTAAATCATCGCCACTAAAAATAACACCAAAAAGTCAAAACTTTACAATGAAGCCAGATTTCACTAAACTCTATCAAATTGTTAATACTTTCTCTACTTCTTTGTTCAGGTCATCCCAATGAGAGCCATTTTACTAGAAGCAAAATATATGACACAATTCTTGTGTAAAATTATCTTATCATCTATGGCAGATCTAGTGCTTACATAGGGTAAAAGATAACTGTTGAATCCAGACAATTTGTAAGCACTGATAAAGATTTATACACCCAACACTCAAAACTAGGTAAAGTCTTTAAGCTAGTAATTGTTATCATCTTGTTTGGAAAGATAACTTTCTACTGAAGAACACAGAGAAATAAAGAGAGAAAAGCAAAGAAAAGCAAGCCAAGAGCCTCAGATGCTCAAATAACAATGAGCCAAATACTTCAAAGTAGAAAAACTCTGAATAGCTGAAAACAGTAAGTTAGGAGATGTCTATATCAGCTCAAGTATGTGATTCAAAAAAGAGTTACAAAGCTGAGAAATGGAAGAAAGAAAAGAGGATAAGGTAACCATGTTCGACGAGAATTGTACTCAGTTCCTTACTTATGTAACTGTATCCCTCTGTACATCACCTTTACAATAAAAAAGAAAAGAAAGATGATAAGGAATTAAAATTGTTAGAACTTCTAAAGAGAAAGAAACAAGAACTAGGCATGGTGGTGCATGTCTATAATTCCAGCTACTCCAAAAGTGAACATAGAAGAATCGTGGTCTAAGGCCAGTCTGGGCAAAAAGCAAGACTATGAAATATGAACAAAAGACAAAAAGGTTATGAGTATGACTCAAGTGATAAAGCACCTTCCTAGAAAGTGTAAGACTCTGAGCTTAAAACCCCAGTATGGGATAAAACAAATTAAGAAAAGAAGAAACAAGCTAGGCCCTTTTATTCTAGAGCACAGGACAACAATTGTAAAGATTTAAATATATTCTCAGCTTTGTAGGTCAGACTATCTCTGTAGCAACTACTCAGTTCTGCCTTTGTAGTTCGAAACTATATAGATCATACTTGAATGAGTATGGCTATATACCAATAAAACTCTATTTTTAATAGCTGGCATATAGGTCAAATTTGGTCTATGAACAGTAGGGTGTTAATCTCCAGTTAAGTGTGGTAATCTCCAGTTTAGAGATGGTTTCCACCTCAAGTGACTTTGGGAAAGTAAGAGGAAGAGGTATATACTATAACAGCATAAGTTTCACTTTTATCCATACTGTGTTTGCACACTAATGAGAGGAGACCAATGGAAAGAAGAGATCAGTAGTTTGGCCATAGAAAAGACAATGCCATGGAGAATGGAACAGGAATCATATTATGGAGGTGTAGGAAATGCAGATGAAAAGCCTGCCAATTCATGCTTGGGTAGGCCCAAGCCTAGAAATGAATCAACTATTACCAGGTTTTTATATTTTCTTGTTGCCTTTTGAATATTAGATGGGAGGTAGAACAAATGAGTAAAATTACTCATTAAATATGAATTAGATTTATTGTGGAAAAGAAATCTACTCACAGTATATCAAGGCATTTTTATGGAAGAAATATGCTGACATTGTAAAGCCAAAGATGACCAGTAAAGGATGGGAATGAAACAGTCAAGAGGACAGAAGTGAAATGGGCACTGGGCATCACCCTATTCATCACCCGTCTTCGCTTCCTCTGCGGAATGTCAACAGTGTAAAAGCAAGCCAGTAACAGACTGCACAGGAATTTAGCCTTGTCTCCAGTTCTTGGAAAATAGAATACAATTTGCAATGTATCATTTTTACGACCCTTGTTATTTAACAGTGCAATAATAAACAGAACAAATCAACAAGTCCTTAATAGACAGTTTTTGAGAATTACAAACCAAACACGGTATCTGGATATAAATTTCCATACTAGAAAAGAATGGCTCAAACAAGGAAACTGCAGTCTGCCAGTTAGAGAGCATGTGCTGTATGTGGTGAGTATTTAATCTGTAGTTAAACAGCCTAAAGGGATCAAAAATTCAACTTGAAATATTTCTTTACTTGTTGAGAAGAGTCAAGAATGCATAACCCACAGATTGGGTGTTTTCACAAGAAGCAACCATATATTGCTAACATCAGCAGCATGAGACACACACACACACACACACACACACACACACACACAGACAGGTAATAGGCTCTCACTATGGGACAATTATTGTTACACTTCAAATCCCAGGCCCATTTGCAGCTGAGTATGCCTATACATGGAAGTTCTTGCCCAACCCTTTCCTTTAAGTCATGCTGTCTGTCTTCATTATCTATTTCACTCTTCTACATGGACTCTGACATGTTGAAGATGACAGACCAACAGTCATCCAGGTCCCCAGAAGACTGTCTAGAGCAGAGATGTCCACCAACCTGGCTGCACACACTGGACCATGATGCAGAAGAGAAACAAGTTATGTTATCCTTTAAGCCACCAAATAAGCATCTTTGTATCAGCTTAGCCAAGTATAACAAATAGGTACATTAAAATAGAAGTATAACATAAGATATCTGTGTCTATATGTTGAAAATGTTTGCAAAGATTTTCAGTAAAATGGTTATTTCAGCAAGTGGTTATTTCTAGGAAATCAATATGGCAATGAAAGGCAGAAATGACTATGTAGATTCAAAGAGCAATAAACATGAATCCCCTGGTCCTGAGCCTATCTTAGTCATAGGATCTGGACTTTGCCAACTGAATGCGTACGACTAGCACCTTGAGTCTACTGAGGAATAGAGCAATGAGAAATTATTCATGGTGGTGAAAATGGTGTCAAGAGCCCATTAGAAGTGCTGACAAACCTCCATACCTTACTATCCATTGATGTGACTCTGTGTCAGTTCTCACTTGCCAGCAGCTTGAAAAATAGTGGCAAATTTCTGAAGTTATCTGGGCCCCAAATGAGTTGACAGAATTGTGGGATCCAGATGTAATAGCATAAAGAACTGTGTATACTGGTATTAGAACCAGGAAATTGGAAGGGAATACCAAAATCGAGAGACACAGGGTAAAAAAAGACAAACAACTACAAAAGCAATACTTACAAACTGTTTGATGAATATGAACTGAACAACTCAACAACTCGTTGGGGGGAGGGGAAAGAGAAAGAGGGAGGGGGAGGGGGGAATGAGGGACGAGGTAACAGTACAAGAAATGTATCCAATGCCTAATGTATGAAACTGTAACCTCTCTGTAATTCAGTTTGATAATAAAAATATATATAAAAGAATTGCATAATAAAGAAATGGCATAAACATATGTGAAAATTTGAAGGGCTCTACATTCAACCAGAAAACCATTTTGTAGAAAGTCATATCAGACAGAAAGGTTATCCAAAACTGGATTCCATTTCTTAAATCAGAGGTTTACAACACCAGAGTACAGAGCAATGGAATTCGTTCATCTTTATCACAAGGAGGGTAGTATCATCTTTGTTGAAGAATATTTATCAGCATCCCTGGGATCTATTCATTTCAGACACTGTCAAATGTCCCTTCATAGCCAGATTGAGGATCAATATATCAATTGAACTAACAAAAACCACAGCTTTCTCTCTAATTCATAATGGTGAGGCCATTAGGGACATAATAGAGTTGTGGCTCAGTTGGAATGCCTGGTCAGTCTATGCCTAGTTTTGGTTAACAGAAAGCAGCATATGATAGTAACAAGAAAGATTATAGGCAAGGTTCAGAAAATCACTCCAAGTGGGCTAATGAATAAGATTTAATTTGAAAAGTCCAATAAAATTTACTTACTTGAGTCCATACCACCAAGAGCAAATAATAGGAGAAGGAAGTGGTAATTTCACTCCTGTGAGTGTAGAAAGAAGCTCTACAAGAGCAGTCCACATCCTGACTGCTGAAAGGAGTGAGTTAATTTGGAGTAATTTCACACAGGTGCCTGAGTCAGTTAAACTGGCTCTTCACCTGTGAGAGATGGGTCACCAGACTTCCTAGACTTGGCAGGATGCCTAAAAATCTCATAGCCAAAGATGCCCAAGGGCACAAACTCCTATTTTGACTACAGTGACCCTCTTTTGAAGTCAGTTCATCATTCTTTATGTTCTTACCTGGGGGATTATTCTGGGAAGATAGGCGCTGAATGAAGATCAAAGGAAGGCTTATATTATTGTTTTTATTTTTGTGATTATCTTTGTGTATCTACACCAATGACTTAGCTGTTTGGAACTTAATGGTCTGTAAAAGAGCTAGTCATTCTTGCTTGATAAGCTAAAAATAATAGCCAAATATGTACAGGTGAACAATCTAAGAATAGGATTTTATAACTAGCTTGGTAATTTTAGCTTATATAGGCAATATTGGACCAAAAGTAATCACAGACATGATGGAGAACCTCAGGGACCTTCAGGAACTATATTAGTATTTTGTTTTGTACAATAATGTTTGAATCACATGAAGACCCGCCAATATTATAGCAAATTATGAGTGATTATTTTAAGAAAGGAGACTAGAGACAAAAGGCAAGAAAAGTCAGCCACCCTAGGACACAGAAAGCCTGGACCTTAGTAATTTCTATATATGGTAGTTATTGGTGCCTTTTGTCCCCTCAATAGTGAGTTACCAACTTCTGCGCCACTCTTTGACTTTCACTGCTGACAGACACTGAGTGCAAAAGTACCTGATACTCATACTTTCTTAGACTCAATGTACTATGGATATGGTTGTAGGACTCAGTTGTGCCAAAGAGACCCAAGAGAAAGTCTATAGGAGGAATTTAGGGAAAGCTTTCCTTCAAATTAACAAAAGTGGAAATATTTTCTTTTCTTCCTATGAGCACACCCTGTCTTCACATAGGATCTGATAGTGACATAGACACTATCAGTACAGACAGCAACATCTCTAGGGTAAAGAAACAGACTGAATCTGAAATCTTGGTATTTTTCCAACCCTGAACTAATCTCAGAATCATGCCTGTGGCATGCTGACTCTAAGGTGGCTCCTTTGATACCCTTCCTGGTACTTATAGCTTTGCCTAATCTTCTTCCTTTACACTGGTTAACCAACATTCTTCTAACAAAGGGAATATAGAAAAAAGTGCTGCAACACTGTTTCCAGGATAGTAAATTTAACCATTTTGTTTCCAGGCTTTGGCAAAATAACCTGCCATGTTGGATAATAACCTGCCCATGTGAGAAGGAGTGGGGCGGGGGGTGGGGCGGGGAACCTCTGGCTAATGGCTAGTGAGAAACTAAGACCTTTCAAAAAATCTTTTAAAGCGACTGAATTCTACACATACCAAAGTGAACTTGAAAGTAGCTCCTTCCTTCTCCAGATGAGCCTTCTCCAGATGGCCACATCGACTCTGCAGTCTCATTTAGATTCTGAAGCTAAGGAATCAACCAATTATGTTTGAAGTCTTGTCCCAGAGAAACTCTAAGATACTAAATGAACACAGTTTTCAGCTCTCCACATACACACACAAAAAACTCCTAAGGATTTGTTTCATTGAAATAGATAATAAGTGCAATGCCTACTCTAATAATAATTTCCTTATTGCTTAATCAGCTTTCACTCACATATTCTGTTATACACAGTCAAAAGCAGCCTGGCTGATCTACAGGGAACTTCTTGTGGAGATAATATCTTTTTATACTTGTAATATTTCATTAACATAATAATGAGCTGCTCCTTATTACAAGATTTATTATCTTATATATCTGCTATTATAAGATTTAGAAAAAGATTCTACTGTGCTAACTTTATATTCAAACCAACAAGAGAGATTTACCATGTGCTTCTCATTAGTGTTGACATTTGAAGGTGATTCATTTCAGCTAAATGCATTCTAATTATCTTGAACTAGCAAAAAAGAATTATTGCACTTATTTTTAACATTTTTACAGCATTCTTACACAAACAGACATCTTCTATATTCGATTTTCTTGCTAAAATCAAAGCACAGACTTGGACCTAACTCTTCATTTTTCCACCATAAATCCATCACGGGATTTTAATAAAGCCAAATCAGCTGTCAAATTAAATAAATAATAGTAATGGGAATACACTCAGTGTTTTGTATAAAATGTTTGCATGTTTTGATGAACAGATTTAGGAGCAAGTAGTTCCACTGGAGAACACTGCAGTAAATCATTACTCATCCAAGAAATAAATCCTTCTAACCTTTATATATGAGCATCCCAGAGCTGCCTAGTGGAAAGAAGTGCTATCACATTTTGGCCCCGCAATTTGGAATGATGATTCTGGCAACTTTCTTTCGGGACTCATATTTGAAAACCTATTTTCCATGTCATGGATATGTCGCTTATCAGGTTAAAGAACACCAAATCCTCTTTCTTCAATTGCTCTGGAGGAGGAGGACTTAACATTTTCAGATTGCCCAAGACTGTTAAAATGAATTCCCTAGATGCCAAGAAGCCTATATTTTAAGTCAGATCATCACAAACAACTCTAATGTAATCTATACAAACATTTTTGTGTGATAACAATAGGAACTAAGTTGGGTTGAGTGGGTGACAGATCTGAATATAAAGCCCTTATTCATATTTTATTCATAGTTTAAGTGGCTGTCAGTAAGGTTAGAATGAGTCAAGATCAGGAGTCTGTGGATTTAATGCTTTCATTTCAGCCAAATTGCTATTTCTAAGCCATACCTCCTAGTGTAGCATTTGGTGGCAAGGACTCTGGCAGTTAATTAGGCTTAAGTGAAGCCATGTAGGGGTTCATCCTTAGAAGAAGAAGAGAGACCAGAGATATTCTCCTCTTTCTCTCTTTCTTCTGTCTTCTCTCCCCCTCTCTGTCCTCTCTCTACTCTCTTTGCTGTATGAAAACAGTAAGAAGATTCTTATCTATAATCCAGGATGAGAGACCTTACTAGGAACCAGACTTGTAGCTTCTATAACTATCCAGTCAATAGTCTTGTGTGATAGCAACCTGAGTTAACTAAGAATTCATGAGAATTTTCCTATTTAAATTCTCAAGTTGAACAAAGCTCTATCATGATGGTTGTAGGTCGGGTATTTTTTATCTTAATGCATGAAACAAATACAGACAACCTTCTTGGAGTTTATAATCCCCAAATTCAGGCATAGATAGAAGCAGAATCTTTATCTTACAATCAAAAAAGCATGTTGGGCCAGGCACCAGTGGCTCACACCTGTAATCCTAGCTAGTCAGGAGGTTGAGATCCAAGGATCATAGTTCAAAGCCAGCCCAGGCAGAAAAATCCATGAGACTCATCTCCACAAAAGCCACATGTGGAGTAAGTACTAGCCTTGATCAGTTCCCAGGTCCTGAATTTAAACTCAGGGCCTGTGCCCGTGCGCACGCACACGCGCGCGCGCTCCCACACACACACACACACACACACACACACACACACATACAAAAGCATGTAGGGTAATTTTCAACATAGGGATGACTCAATATTCTCAAAACCTTTACTTTGTTGAAATAATGCCATTATTTACACATAGAAGGCATGATTTTTAGTAGTCCTGCCCAAGTTTTGAAGCCATTTGATAAAACAGCAGTTTCTAGAAGCCTTTCAGCATGAACCACCAGAACTTTTTATAAGCACCACTGATAACTTCCTATGAAGAGTTTACTAACCGAAGGTACCCATCAACTGAATTATATCTAGGAAAAACTTTTCCCTTTGTCAGCCCCAGTTGCTAAAATAGCATCCCCAAATAAGATGTTTCTGTTGTTGTAATATTTTCTGGCTCTGTCTACTGGATGCCAAAACAAGTGAAAACTAAAATATCCTGTCAAATCAGGTACTTGGCACCTTGAGAATTGGTTGTTCTATTGCCTTGATCTTTTCTCTCCATAATGTGAGTCAAGCTGACTTTTTGGTATAGACAAAACTTTAGTGTTTATAGTTGAATTTTAGGTCATTCATCTTTGGCCAGTCGTGCATTTGATCTTAAGATATTTGTGAAGTTTACATTTATGAAAATGTTTTTTCAACTTCAGCAAGTAGAATTTTTCTTCATTCTAAACACATCACAGAACTTTTTCTATTAATTCATTTATCTTCAAAATAGCAGCACTGTGCTTCTCTATTCTTTTTCCTTTTATAAACAAAATGGTGTTTCTTCATTCTCCCTCTCCATGTCCCATGAAGGGCTGCTAGGACTCTCATATTCTAAAAGGTTTTTTCTCTCTCTAGTAATTCCACTCCAGACAGCAACACTTTCTCTAACTTTTAGATGTTTATAAAATGATTTATTTTCTCACATTTCCCTGTTACCCTGGACTCCAGGTTCCCCGAGCTCTGGTTGCTAGTGTTAATGATCCTGTCTTTCACCCATCTTTTTCTTGCTGCCTAAAGGGACTCTGATCCTAGCCTCTCTCAGGCACTGCGGGATGCAAACAGGAAGAGGAAAGAGCAACATGGAGCTCGGGCCCTGGACAGAGGCCATCTTTACATTCTGAAACATCCAAATATGCCAAGTGTGACTTCAGCTGGAAACTATCTTCAGGCAGGAAGACTTACAGAGATTTATTCTGTGGTTTTATGAGTACATGCACTCACTTACTTCAAACATGGTGTCAGACACCTAGGGTTTTGAAGGTTGTTTTGTGTAGTTGCTTAACATTTGGATTGGGAGACTATTGCTCTTTCCCAACCAAGTCTGTAACATTGTAGGATATCTTGACAAAGGAGAAACTTACTTGGTCGTATGTAGAAATGTCTCTGTATGTGAATTTACAGAATAAAAGCTACTTGAAAGGTCATTAAGAGTTACTTGGCCCACCTTTTCTTCTTTGTGTTTAGTTAATGAACATTCATGGGCCATTCTTTTCCTTGGGAGGCAGTTTCCAAGACCCTTTGACTATATCTCCTCACTAACTGCTTATTACACTGTAGTCCTCTGAGAATAAAATACTACTTTCATGACTGCAATGTTTTATGCCTATAGTGGGGCTTAAACTCTGGGGCTCTCACTGTTATTTGGCTTTTTCACTCAAGACCCTCAGGTCTTGATTTTTTTTGCTTGTTAATTGGAATTAAGAGTCTGTTTGTTTTGTATGCACAAGTTGACTTCAAACTATGATTCTCAGATATAAGCCTCCTCTGTAGCTAGGATTACAAGTGTGAGCTATCAGTACCTTGGACCAATATATTCTTTTTTTCTTTGCGAGTGCTGGGACTCAAACTCTGGGCCTGGACATAGTCCTTGAGTTCCTTTTCGCTCAAGGCTAACACTCTACCATTTGAGCCACAGTGCCACTTCCAGCTTTTTCTGTGATTAATTAGAAGTAAGAGTCTCACTAGCTTTCATGCCTGGGCTGGCATTGAACTGCCATCCTCAGATCTCAGCCTCCTGAATAGCTAGGATTACAGGCATGAGCCACGGGCACCCAACTAACACATTTTTTAAACTTTTCATTAAATCCCAAAACATGAATTCAGAAGCCAAAGTAAGGCACTTACTCCAAAATGAAGTTACAAGTTACAATTTATTGACCTGTCATTTGTTGCCTATGCCATTGTGTAGAAGCAATATGTCATTTAGTAGAAATCAGTCCTCAAATTTTAAATATCAATCGAGCTAGTGGTATATATAGTCAGATCCTTTCTCTCAATGCTAGGCAGTGATAGTGAGCAATGAGTGATTTCCAGTCAGGCTCATGATTACCAGGGTTAACCAAAGATGCTCTGCAGTATATTGTGTTTCATGAGTAGGTCAGGTAAATTAAATGTATGTTCAATTGTGAAGGTGTTCAACTTTTTAGGAATTAATCGGTACATAACCCATTATGAATTGAAAAGCATGTTTATGCCATACTTTAGAAAATCATAAGAGAATCAAATCTTAGGGCTGAAGATGGAACTCAATGCTACAGTGCTTGCTTAGCATCCTCAGGGGCCTGGGTTCAATCACTAGCACCACATAAAAATTTCAAGTGTTTTTTCATGGCAGAAGGCTCGGTACAGTGCTCCAATTTGAGCTTAACATGTTAAATGACACCTTTCGTTTGGAAGCTCATAATCAAATGCATATGAAGATTTCAAGTAGAATATGTACATAGCTAATATAACATGGCACATGAAAGAGCCACTGGAACACTCAGCAGAAAATAGCTGACATGAAACAGTAGATAGTGTGAATATTGGCAAGACAGAAATAACCTTCCACTCCTAATACAGGGATCAACAAAATGGATCGGTAAAGGGCCATATTAGCAAATAAATTTAGCTTAGTGGGTCTTACAGTATCTTTATCAACTATTCAACTCTGCCTTGCAACATGAAAACTGACAGATGGTACATAAGTTTGCATTCCAATAACACTACTTACAAAAATAAACCTTTGAGCATTATGGCTTTAGCTTGCCAACTTGTACACTGATATATCATCAAAGGTGAGGTAAATTTGTACAAGTAACTTGAAACACTAAGGCTGAATCACATACAATACATAAATGTGCTCACTATGAAATGTGTAAGTATACACATATAAGCATTTCTTGTGATGGCCACAAACTAAAAAAAATTCATCAATAGTAAAATAGATAAATTATAATATATTCATACAATAGAATGAAACCTTGCAAGAAAAATGAATAAATCTGTGAAAAGCTGGTAGATGAGGACAATAATAAAACCAGACAAAACAATATGTAATTATATGTAAAGTACAAAAATAATCGATATGACTGAGGTTGGGACAGTGTTACTAATGTCAGATTGGGACATATAATGGTTAGCAGAGGAGGCCTGAAGGGTTTATGTAATTTGATTCTAGTGATCCTCTATTGTTTTGTAGACTAGGTCTCACTATGGAGTCCAGGCTGGCCTGGAAATTGCTCCAAAGCCAAGGTTAGTGTTGAATTCATGATCTACCTGCCTTCACTTCACTTCTCAAGTTTGGGGATTACACATGTTGATATACTATTCTTAATCTGGAGCTGGTTACATAGGTGAGTCCAAATGGCGAATTATGTCTATATGTTTCCCTCCATGGTTTATAGGTCAATAAAATATTTACAAATAAAATCTGTGAAGACTTCCATAACTCACATAATTCAAATCTTATTTCTTCACTGGACCCTACAGTTCTAGAGTAGAATGAACTACTTCTTCCTCAGTGTTCCTAAGGCATACTGCACATTCTTTCCTTCACATACAAAGTCCTTACTATTTACATAGCTTGTGGCCAGTGTTAGATAGGTGCAACGTAAGGACAGGGACTAAATGGTAATCGTTTCTGTGTATGCAAAGCCACAGAAATTGGCTAATTCAAAACAGACCACAAATAAATGCTACTGAATGAGCTCAAGGACTTAGGATGTTTATGCAAAAAGAATACTGTGAATAGATGAGCTTTTTGCCCTTGCCCAAAACTCAGTAGAGTCATATGGTAAACCAAGGAGAAATTACCCTACTCAGAAAATGTCAGTCCCTTCTTTCTATGTGTGCATGTGCATGTTCATGTATACACACACACACACACACACACACACACACATATCCTTCTTTTCTCTCTCTCTCCCTCTTTCCCTCCCTCCCCCCTCTCACCTTCAGAGGCCCATCCCCTTGTTTGTTCAACACAAGTAAGGACACTATCCAGATCATATTAGTTGAGCAACTAAAAGAAATGCATTTTATTTCACAAGAATTATATTGTAGATTTGTAATAAATGGCTTATATCAAAACATGTATTTGTACACATTTGCGTGCATCCCCTCTAACATTTGTTTCTTTTGCAAAATCACAATGGAAAACCTATTTTCTTAAACAATGTCTAGTATATAAAGTTCTTTTTAATTTTTTTATGTATAAGGTTCTTTAAGACACATTTCTCTCAATTGAGTGGCAGAAAAAGGGGTAGAATTTGTTGATGAAATCATATATTAAACATAATTTGGGGGAACCCAAGAACTAATTACTTCTTTTCTTTCTTTTTCATTCGTTAGGAAATTTATAACTCATTCAAATGTTCAATGCTAATGATTAGACCACTTTGGGACTCTGATGACATTGATCTTTTTGATGCTTATATTTAGTTTCATTTCTAATCTTATTTGTGCAATATTTATTGCATTTAATTTGTTAAGCTGTTTTGTAAAGTGAGTAAAATATGTATTTTATTTAAATCATGGTCCCTTGAACTCAGTACTATTGACATGTGGGGCTGGATAGTTCATTGTTAGAGGGCTATCCTACACATTGTAAGGTGTTTACCAGCATCTATAACTTCTACACACTAGATGCTAATAGAACCCTCCACAGCTGTGAGAAACATGTCTCCTGGTAGACAGAACCAACCACCTCCATTAAGAATCAACGTTTTATATACAAATTTTGTAAAACTCTCTCAAGTTTCCATATTTAAAATTGCTTACCAAGTAGCTATTAAGGAAGATACAAAGCAAGGCATTGATTTGAACTCTAATTATATCTTCACCAATATTAATTGTGAATGAATTAAGTCTTTAGCTAAATGAGGAAACACACACTTACTGAAGCAGGAGACTAAGGTTGAACAAATTCTGAGTAGATGCCTTTCTTAGTGGTAAACATATAGTGAGAAAATGAATGGAAATGGACCATAGCCACCAATATTAGAAAGATATTTCAATCCTATATTGTGGAGATCTTAATACAAAGGATGAATGCAAAAGTTAGTGTGTGCTCCAAACTTCACCAAAGTTTTCCCTGTGAAGAGTAGCATACCACAAAGGGGTAATGGCAGCCAGACAAGGTGACAAACCAGTAGGTAAGACTACCATCCACCTGTGTAGTCCATTGCCCTTTTACATAGGAGGTCCTGTCGACATTCTGAGCAGCCTAAGCAGGCTATATAACTTGTTTTATACTTGAGTAAATTAAACATGTAACTGGGAAAATCATGAACTTGATGTTGTTAATGAATGTTAGAACATAGAAGAGTTGAGATGGGAGTTACATTAATTCTATGTAACCTACAAAATCCAAATCCAATGCCTTTTCTCCCTCTTCTCATCTACCCAGTACTCAGCCTGAAGATTCTGGTTCCCCTTTTCCATTCTTCTGTGTTTTTTCCCCTTAGATTTGTCTCTGTATGAGCTTGCTTGCCTATTCTAGTTACTTTTCATGTCCTCAATCATCTTTGTTTCTCTACTGTTTTTAAACAAGCACACAGCCTTGTCAGATTCAAAAATGTCTATTAAATTGTGTCTGATCTATCAATGTACTCCTGAATCCCTAGTGCCTATTCAGTAGAGAAAATTGAGTAGCAACAGCTTTGTCCTAAAGGGAAGAACAGTTCCTGAGAAATGCTTGGAGGTTTGTGAGTCAATGCATCTCTGAAAGGAGCTGGAGTGTTTATGCTCAGGCAGAGGGAGCTGACAACTGTTTTTTGCAGGGTGAAACCTTCGCCTACACTTCCCACAATGTGACTTTAAGTGGCATGAACTTGGCAACAAGGCTTTGAATGATGTTACTATATGGCATGTTTGAGTGAAAAGAATTACATATCTCTCTATCTAGGTCTTTAACACAGGAGATGCCTATTAAATAATAGGGATCTTTATTTCTTCGGCCTGTACTCTTTTTTGATTTTTAAAGCATATGTTATTTTTTAAAAAGATGTCCATTGTGATATTTCCATAAAATATATAATGCAGGCTGATCATATTCACCTCCTTATTTCTCTTTGTTAGTCTCTATACCCCATTTTTGACAATTTTAGTGTTTCTTATATGCCATAGGCATTTGAAATTATGTCTAATTAAACAAAACAAATATTTCCAAGACTCACTTACACAAATTCTCAGGCTTTGTGAATATCTGTGAGTTGGGGATTTCTCTCTATTTTGTAGAGGAGAAACTAAGGCTTACTAAGGCCAAGGGCCCTTCATAAAATCATACATACAGACAGTGAGTGACATGGCGGGTCATCTGTTTCTCAGTCTAGGATAGTGGGTCTCAACTGGAAGCTGCTGTAGCCTCAGGTGCATGTGGCAATATCCAAAGACAATTTTAGTTGTCTTAACTTGGAGGAGGGTTCTATCATCTTCTAGAAAACAGGAATACTGCTAGAAATTGCACAATACTCAAGGCCTATGTGCAAAGACGGGGCTAAAGCATTGAGGTTGAGGAACCCTGGTCTAGCACTCTCTCTCCGTCACACACACACACACACACACACACACACACACACACACACACACACACACACACACGGTCTCATCATCCAAGTGTAGGATGGATACCTTCACTGCCTAAGCCACTTGGAATACAATATAACTCTGGGCTTGCAGAGTCATCCAGGAGAGCTACAAGTTGAAAGTTATGTCCCAAGGCTGTGTGACCCTCAGCCAACACTGGGAATGTGGAATGACAAGGGGGCTTTCACCAATAATTCTCTAAAAGGCCCTCAGGACAAATTCTTTCACTCTATAGTAGTGGCCACTGATTTACTACTGATCCAATTTTTGAATATGTGGAGTCATGAAGGTGTCATTAGCTAAATCTCAAGGATTTAGAAATTATCTCTTCCCTTGCTCAATGTCCAGGACTAAAATCAACTTGGGACAATAGTTTAAGCTTCTGGATACTAAAACCTCATCCTGTTTTGTTCATTTTTTACTTCCCTTCTTTGTTGAACCATTTGGGATTATTTCTTGGCTACTTGTTTGAAGGAAATCTTTCATTTTAGACAATAACCAGTGAGGCTCCACAGCATTTTCCAGTGTACTTTTAGGATCACAAAAAGATTTGTCTTTCTAGTTCTGGAATAAATCACAATAGAGATCCAGCCCTAATATTTGTAGCCAGAGATGAAAGCAAGTTCCTGGGAGAGAAGGTGACTTTCTGGCTGAAGGATATGCAGTGACAAAACCAGAGCTATGGACACAACCTCCTCCACATCCTATTCTCTTCTCTCCCTGACCTCTCCTGGTTCTTATGTTGCATGAAAACTCTATGATCCCTAATATAAATGACTGTACAAACTCGAAATGCTTCCATTTGCTTTTGTTCTCTAATTTTGTTGACATATATGAGTGCATTTTATAGATGTCTGTGCTTAATTTTATTCTATTTATCAAACATTGAGCTCATGTCCAGTGTGTATCAGATACAGTTCTGGATGCTTTACAAATACTAAATCACTGAGTCTAAATAACAACCTTGTGAGAGGGTTGTGACTACTTCCTTCATTTCACAGACTGAGCACAAAGAGATTAGGTAACTTGTTATAAAGTCACACAGGTTGAGGGGAAAGGCCCTGGGTTCTCTGGTTCCAGTGTTACCCACCTTGTCCACCATTGAAGGTTTTGCTACTAAATATAAAGAAAGGAATTTTATCACAGCTGTGACTCTACACATTATCTAGATGGAAAAAAAAAGAGTAGTACATTCTGTAAGATTTGCTCTGAGGGCCACATACCCAATGTTAAATTCAAGAAAGTATTTATCAATAAACAATTTTTAAAGGTCCAAGACCAGAACTCGACTCAATCAGTACCTGTACCTGATACTTTTGTTTATTGGCTAGAGTTTTACCAACTGAGCCATGCTGCTAACCCGAAATAAATTCATTAAAGTATTTAATCATGAAAGTAGTGATAGAGTTAGGGAAAAAGTATCCTCATTAGGGTCCATTTGCCCCCAAACTCCTTGTATCTACTTCTACTTACAAAATACTCAACATTTTTTTTTTAGTGAACTGAACTTTTACCAGAAGCCTGAGAAAGACATCTAGTAGAGCATGGAAAATAGTTCCATTACTAATATAAAAATCCTTGTTCACTCATTCAACATATAGTTCATCTCTGTGTTTGCACTGAACATGTCAAAATTCAAACACCCTTGTGACACTTGGTTTCTCAAGGGGATGGAATCATTCAGATCAATGTGAAGGTTCACAGGAGGAAAAAAGTACAGAGTGCTAACCTAGTAGAGATGTGGGTGGTATGATTGCCAGATTTAGTGATGAAATACAGAAGACTCAGACAAATTTGAATTTCATATAAAAACAAGCATTATTTCACCATAACTGGGTCTCAAATAATATTTGAGATACTGTGCTTATGCCGACAAAAATATCAGTTATTTATTTATAACTGAAATCTAAGTTGCAACCTGTATTTTCCCTGATGATCCTAGGGAGGAGTGCAATGGCTTTGCTCTTAGACAGGAGGCTTGCCACAACGGCAGCCCTAACCCTAATTGTTCACGCCTTGCCACTAAGTCTGTTTCTTTGTTTTCTTCTAATTGACATTTTAGTCAGCCTGGATAGCCTGCTCATCTTATATCCCTCAGAGACTGGTTCTGGGTGTCTATCTGTCACCCAGGGACTTAAATCCAACTCGTTCACCTTTCATCCTCTACTTTGTCTCCTCTGCGTGCTTCCTGCATGTGGCATGGTCCTTTAGACTCTAAAGCATGTTTCTATCCATCATTTCCTCAGGCTTCTCATCTTTTCAAATCTCAGCTTTAAGCTTCTTCATTACTTCTGCTACAGACAAAATTTTAGGACAGGTCACAAATATGAATCAACCTATGTTATTACATACACACCAGATATGTAATCTATAGAAAGCTTGTCATGATTTGGCATATTATCTTCCAGATATATCTATTTGCCATTGCTCCATACATTGCCAACACAGTGATAACCTTGGGCATTGACATAGGAATCATTAAGGAAAATTTCAGTTATCCACATCGAAGGTTAGATAGTAAGTTATAGTACTGATTTTTAAACCTCTGCAACTCAACAATTGACTTATAGCTCTGGTCCAAATTAAATGAGAAAAAAATTAAATGAGAAGACCTTTTGAGCAAAATACTTCATTGCTAGAGTGTCAGCTAACCATGTATATCACACTGTGAATATTTCTCCACATTCTTTCTTCATCACTCATTTATTATAATAAGGATTCCCTGAAAAACTCATGTCATCTAAATCAACTAAAAAAATGGGAAAACTGGGGTTTCATATATTTCATATTGTGGACCCAGTGGGGATAAGAATAACCTGGAGTTGAAAAGTAACATTTATTGGTTTCATACATACTCTACCCAGAGGTGTTAGGGGAAAATCACCTTTTTGTTGGTTGTGGGGCTTGAAGTCAGGGCCTGGGCACTGTCCCTGAGTTTTTTTGCTAGCGCTCTACCATGTTAAGCCACAGCTCCAGTTCCTGTTTTCTGGTGGTTCATTGGACATAAGAGTCCCATGGGGACTTTCCTGCCCATGCTGGCTTCGAACCCTGATCCTCTGATGTCAGTCTCCTGAGTAACTAGGATTATAGGCATAAGCCATAGCCGTCTGGCAGAAAAAAAATCACTTTAAAATTGCATCTCAAGTTCTATATAGAAATCTAGTTATATACACTTTTATGGTATCTCTGAACCACCTTCCAAAGTGAGGGGTGGCCTTTCTTTTCTGATGGAAACACTGAAGCCCTACACAGCTAATTGAGGCCCTCCCAGCCACACAGATAGACCATGCACATTTTCTGTCACCCCTGCTGTTTTGCTGAAGGAAGATGTCTATTCATTGATTGATGACTTTTAAAATGTGGAGAGTATGCTAAAAAAAAAGTGGCATCATTTTGGGAAATGTTCTATGCAGGAATTTAAAGTCATAAGTCTAAAATACAGAAGGTTATCAGAACAGAAATCCAGAAAGTGAGAAAGGTTAGACAAACATAAGACACTTTGTCCTGAATTAAAAGTTGCATCAACAAATAGTGAATGGAAGGAATGTGGTAAAAGGCAAAAAAGCTATATTAAACAGTCCTCACTCAGTGACGTGGGTACAGCCATTGTCAGGAAAAGGTCCAGTGGTTTCATAGGCCTCACTTCCAGGAATAATTCCTCTCACATCCCTATGTTCAGGACAAGGGGCCTCTTGGGTAACAAAGAACCTCCAGACATCAAACAAAGAATATTCACAGGCAGCAGTTGAGGGCTCAAAATTTTCTCAAAGAAAATACTCAGTTGACCTTTAGTGTATCAGATTAAGCCATGGAATGTCCAGTGAAGGACATGTAATGTGTGCCTTCCTGTACAAGAGATATCAAATGAGGGAAAAAATTATAAATGACATTTTCCTGTGAATGACTAAGGGTAATAATAGTCATAGAAAGCTACTGGCAAGACTTGAAGATAGACTTTGTTTTTCATACTCTCTTTCCTATACCAAAGAAAGTTGAAGGAAAAATAAGAAAGTACTCATCACATCTTTCAATTTAAAAAAAGGGAAAGCAAGGATGATAAGATGGTATTAATGGTCCTGTTATTCACAGTTCCCTGAAATCACACCCTATATGGTTCCTCTCACTAAGGAAGATATTGCCCCACCTATTGTGGTTTTGAACTTGTAATTTACTCTAGCTGATGCAGTGGTAACTAAAGTGATGCAACTTATGCACTCGAGTGGCTGGGCTTTTTCTCATATCTATGTGCCATAGTCATAAACATCCTCCCTAAGACAGCTGCCAGAACTCCACGGGATTCTCAGAATGAATACACAGGAGAGAAGTTGACCTCTACTTAGGTGCGAAGCCAAGCTCATTTGCATCTAGAACCTTAATCAAAGTCACATGACCCAAGCTTCCATCACCCACCTCAAATTAAACTGATGACTACTGAGTGATCATCGTGTTTATTTTAATCTAGAAGGCTGGAAATTATGGTCTGCAGGGAAAATTCAGCTTACACTATTAGAAGAATACACGATGACACATGAAAATTATATGAAATTCAAACTGTACAAAACAAGGCAGAAAATATTTTCTGTGTGGTTCTTTCTAGAAATGGTTTTTTGACCCACATTAAGCAAGTAGCGTACTATGCAGCAACATGCAAGTAACTTCCCCCTACAATAAAGTAGTCAATAATTAGTAGCAAATACATTATAGGAAATGGACATGTTTAAAGTAATACAACAGAAGAGTAAGCACATCTATTGGTGTCTGGATGGGTAATACTGGCCTCCTATCATATTGCCAAGGATTCTTGAATAAATAGATTGTTTTTTCCATGCTTCAGTGGAAGATTTTGCAACCTAATACAATGACTAAAACAGAGGAAGGAGACATTTATGCAATATTTATAACTACAGAAGTGCTGGAGTTTTCTTCTTTGTCTTGCAGTAGATCTCCCTCAACTGGACAGAAACATTGCTTTGTACATCCTCTGCAATATATAGAATATTCTACCTGGATCATCCCATAGACAACCTACAGATATGTGGAGATAATAAACAGTTCCTTTCTCAGACCATCTCAGTGGGATCTAGAGAAGCCAGAACCCCCCCAGAACAGTTTCCTTAACCACAAGGAACCTTGTTCTTTAAACCTGGTGTTCTACCAATTCCAATTATTTTCTCTATATGGCATGACATCAGAATGGTTGGGATACACTTGGAGTAGAGTTGTGATAATATTTAACCTATAAAGAGATTAGTCTGACAAGCATTTTGCTTTGTACAGTTAATATACAGTAGTAAAAATGTACAGTCATTAAATCAGACATTTTTCATTGAATTTTGGGCTGGTACCAAGACTTAAATGGAAGGCCTCCTGCTCTTGCTCAGCATTTTTGCTCACAAATGGCTTCGTACTACTTTAGCCACACCTAGTCCAGCATTTTTTTCTGGTTAATTGGAGATAGACTCTCAAAGATTTTTTTGTTTAGCTAGTTCAGGTCTATAATCTTCAAATCTCAGCCTTTGGAATAGTTAGGATTACAGTTATGAATCACCAGTGTCTAGCTCATTAAAATGACAGGAAAAATATAAGAGAAGGGATTACATTAGACTTTTAAGATTAGTTTATCACCAATTAAAGGTAATAAAATGGCCAAGAAATCATTCTAGCCATATTATTAGCTCCACTGGGAATCACAATATTCAGAAGTGAGCAAAGTAACTTTTTGCTAGACTATGGTGGATGGATTTGATTGATGGCATTGATTCATAGCTTCTCTATATCCACACTCTATGAAATGTGAAGAAATGTAATTCCATGAATGCTCTCCTCAAGAGTCTTTCTTTCCTAATCCTTGAAACTGAGCTACCTTTGTACATTGCTTTGGCTAACAGAGAGTGGCAAATAGTGATGGTACTTTGGTCTTGAGTCTAGACCTTAGGAGACCAGGAATGTTCTATTCTTTTACATGGATCCTTGCAAACCCAATGAGAAAATCCAAGGAGAGATGGATGGATGATTAAAAACCAAATTTCCAAACACAGTAGCCAAGATTGGTAGAACCAATCCAGTCTCCACAGCTGGCTGTGTATATAAGACAACCCAGTCAAGTCAAGAATATCTACTAAGATGACTCACAGATAATGTGAGCAATAAATGTTTATTGTTAGAAGCTATTGAGATTAGGGGTAGTTTGTTATTTGTAAATTGCTAACTGATAAAACATCAGTTTTCTTCACATTCCAATGAACTGGAAAATTATCCTTTTATTCATTTACACAAATATAGATTGGTACATGCATTCAACACAATAGTACTAATCAGAGTCAGATGGGGTTTCCAGTGCTTAGAAGGCCGAAGCAAGAAGATTACAAGTTTAAAAACAGTTTGGGCTATGTAACCATACCCTGTCTCAAAAATTAGATATATATGTATATATACAAGGTATATCAACACACATGTACACACATATACCCACTATATACCTACACCGTATATACATACCCATATATTTGTATTATGTATACAGCATCTATAAAAACATACATAGCCATACGTAATTACATATGACTATATAATTCTTGATTCATTCTGTGCTAGCCTCTGAACTATGCTGCAAGGATATAGCCATGAAATCCGCTCGATTGTTGCATTCCAGCTATATCTCCAATGCTGTGCTCTTATCTGATGGTTTAGGGGCCAGACATATTAAAATATTTTATAATTAGTGAAAATGCAACATGTTCTAAATCCTATATAATCATTCCCTAGAAACAAACAAACAAACACACACACACACACACACACACACACACGAGCAACCAACAACAAAAATTCCCACAAGATTTTGTTCTTAAATCTGTTCCTACCTATCCATACATTCCTGCATGAAATGGGAGTCACAAATCATGCTCAAGTTAGCTGAAACTTCAAAGAATAGTACTCAAGAGCACTTTCAAGGTGATTAGACTTAAGTAGGAAGGTGCACTACCAGATTTGCCATTGTTGACTAACCTAAGACTATTTTACTCTTTTACATTGTAGATGGAGTCTTACACTGAAGCTTTTGACTTTATGCCATCAATTGCCTAGATGTTACCAACTTTCCACTGAATCTCTGTGACATTTACCTAGCCAAGCTCTTGGTCTAGTATCCACTCCATGCCAAATTGCTTCTATTTGTGCCTTAGTGGTCTATAATGTCCAATATTCCAATCCCATTTTAGTCCTATTTGATGCACACAGTCCTCTCACATAAAGCATACAGAAAAATTGTCCATTCCTATCATTGGAAATCTACAGTGCTATTTGTAATTTCCTGCATCTACTTAATTTGACCCACTAGCTTTCCAATTAGTATTCAACAGGAAGCTCCTTAATACTGTGTTCTTCCTCGTTTTCTCATCACACACACACACACACACACACACACACACACACACACACACTCCCACCTCTGTGAGAATTTTCTCTGCAAATTTCCATAGCATAGGTATCTACCCAGAGGGGTTGTGAAAAATGGATTTCCTTTCACAGAGAAGATGTGATTGACCAATGGCTGGCTGGAGTATAGCACTGAAAAGCCAAGGCTGTAGGTGAACGGAAGCACTTTGAGATTAATTAGTAATTTTGGCCACAGACCTGAAATAGAACAATAGTACCCAGGTTATCATACATAGACTGCCTCACCTTGTTCTCTGTTGATTTTTTGGGGTGTCTGTACCAGTACTAGGGCTTGAACGCGGGGTCTGGGAATTTTTATTTAGCTTTTTTCACTCAAGTCTGATGCACTACCATTTGATCCATAGTTCTACTTCTGGTATTTTTTGTGTGTGGTTAATTGAAAATAGAGTCTCACAATCTTTTCTGCCCAGGCTGGCTTCATATAGAGATCCTCAAATCTCAGCCTCCTGAGTAACTACAATTACAGGCGTGAACCACCAGTGTTGGCTCTTCATTGATTTTTCCTATGTCTATTATGATTCCCTTAAAAGCAGGACTCATTTTTTTCTCAGAAAGTAAAATACCAGTTAAATTTTCACTGAGGGTATGGAAAACTTTTTGAAGTCAGTCTCGTGCCATTTACTAATACATTTATCAAGATGGAAAATTGTCTCCTGGTGCAGTAATTCCCTGGCTCCTGTCAATCACAATGTCATATTAGGGATCATTATATTGGTTTCTTCATATTATCATTTGGGTAGCAGCTATATTTTTTATACTTACTGAGACATAAAAAGGTTCTTCCTCACTTGATGTTTTTTAAGTTTTAGCAAGAATTTATTTTAGTAAAACAGAGTTAACACAGAAATAAATAGAAAACAAGAAACATTTCCTGCTTCCCATGTAGGAAACAGGAGTTATAGACACTTACCTCCTTTCTTTTAAAGCCAGGAGCCTTTGGCTCACACCTATAATCATAGCTCCTCAGGAGGCTGATATCTAAGGATCATGGTTTGAAGCTAGCCTGGGTAGAAAAGTCCTCAGGAGACTACTATCTCCAATTAAGCAATCAACAACTGGAAATGCCACTGTGGCTCAAGTGGTAGGGCACTAGCCTTAAGCACAAAGAGGCTCAAGGTCAGTGTGTAGGCCCTGAGTTCAAGCCCTCCAACTGACAAAAAAAAGACAACTGCTCAGAAATCTTGGCCAAATTTCTGAAATGGACTGAAAAATTATAGGCTATTAAGAATTTTACATTTTAAAGTACTTTTCAGATATCTACCTTTTAAATGTTTCATATTTATTTATTTTTCTTTAAAACCATATTTTGCATTAAAAGAACCAAATGTGTCATTTTCGTGGGCACAAAATCATCTTGCTTATTACAAAATGATTCACACAAATTAGTAATAGAAGAAATCTGTCCTTTTCAGAAGCAGTAAACAATTTCCACAAAACATTCTCTAAAATTTAGTTGATGTTTATTTCAATTTCTTAGGTGCTCTCTGAAGTTGTACTGTTATTTCTTTACTTTCTTTTTCTTTCCTCTCCCCCCTTCCTCCCTCCCTCCCTCCCTCCCTCCCTCTCCCCCTCCCTCCCTTCCTCTCTCCCTCCCTCTCTCCCTCCCTCTCTCCCTCCCTCTCTCCCTCCCTCCCTCCCTCCCTCCCTCCCTCTCTCCCTTCTGTTCTTCCTACTTTTCCTCTCCTTTCCATTTTCTGTGATGCTAGGGATCAAAAGCAGGTCATTTCATATACTAGGGAAACTCTCAGACACTGACTTTCCTATCCAGACCTTAACACTTTACTAGTACTTCTATAAACAAGAAACAAAGATTAACCAGGCATCAGTGGTTAGTATCTATAACCCTAGCTGGTTAAGAGGCTAAAATTTGGAGGATTATGATTTGAGGACAATCTGGGCAGAAAAGTCCATGAGACTCCATTTTCAAAAATAACCAGTAAAAGGCCAAGCTGGAGGCATGGCTCAAGTAGTTGGCTACCATCCAAGTGAGTTCAAGTCCCTGAGTTCAAACTTCAGTATTGAAAAAGAGAAAGAAAAGAAAAGGGAAAAAAGGAAAGCCAAAATGTTCCATGAACTTGTGCACTCTCAGGCCACCTTAAACATGGACATCCCAAGGAGAATTGGTCAATTTCCTATTAAAATGGATGGTTACTGGCACAACCTCCAAACCTGTGGGAAGGTCTGGCCCCTTGCTGTTCCTCAATAAACAGTCCTCACCTGTTAAAAAAGTAGTTGATTGTTATTGAGTAGGCATAGACCACCGAGTTCTTCCTATCAAATAAATGTGGCTATTCCTGTTTCTGCTTTCCTCTATTATAAATGATCATGAACCATATGTCCTTCCATAGGTTCACTTGTCATGTGTAGGAAGACAATGTCCTAATGCACAACTCCTCTTTCTCCTATATTCTAAAACCATGAGGTTAGCTTAATAGCATCCTGCAAATAAATACCCCTTCCCTGAATCCCTCAACCTATCATTGTCAAATCTGAAACTGTCCTTATCTGTTTCACTCAATCATCCAAAAAGAAAAACAAATTTTCCTCCTCTCTTCTTATTTGCATTAATGGTCAGAGAATCATACCAGTTAGACTGCCAAATTATATGAATACCACCTAACTTACATGTGCTTTTCCCCCCACCCCTCAATCATCATCCTGACTTCTCCCCATGGCTCTACTTCTCTGTGTTAGAAAACCTAAATTATATTGGCTTGTTTCTCTCCAGTACCAAAAGTAGAACCATCAAGTGACATGAAAGCTATGGAAAGGCATATTTGAATTCAGTTGAAAGAATAACAACCAGAATATTGAAGGATAATTAGCATCAAGGTACAATGGGGAAGATTTGGATTTTAGCATTAAGACTTCCTGCTCCAACATTCATAATTTAGGTCTCTGACACTTGCTACTTATGCATTCCAAAGAAATTATTTAACCTCTTGTGCCTAAGTTTCCTGAAATGTAAAATGGAAATAATAACAGGATATACTCCATTAGAGTAGAAAGTGAATACACAAATTCATAAAACATATAAGTGCTCAATAAGTGGGGGTATTATCATTCATTATTTTCATAAAAGAGGTGACACAGTTATTCACTAGAGCAGAGATTGCTAAATAGTCCTCAAAATATTTTTTTTCTTCTTTTTGGGGTAAAGAATTAGTCCTTATTTCCCTGCCTGCCTTAGGTGTAGCCATTGACTAATTTCTAGTGGAAGGATGTAAGAAGATGAGGTATGTGCTTTTGTGAGATTTGGCTCACATAAACCTCTCATACATGCTCCCCCATACACCATTTTCCTATTACAGCTGGACGGAATGGAGGTGGCATGTTAGGCTTTGGAAGTAATATGTTGAAAATAAGAAAAATACCATCATTTGGTCTTTCATCAAGGAGTAGAGCTAAATCTACCTTCCATGAATGTATTCCTCCATTCCTACAACCCTATACTAGTGTAGCCTATACTGACCACTATGGGAGCAAACTATCTAATTAATTAAATATCTATAAGTTTGAATCATTACTTTGGTAATGTATTTATTACCTT
Source organism: Perognathus longimembris pacificus (assembly GCF_023159225.1). Lineage (NCBI taxonomy): Eukaryota > Metazoa > Chordata > Mammalia > Rodentia > Heteromyidae > Perognathus > Perognathus longimembris. The sequence continues at coordinate 108,054,596 of NC_063188.1, read as the reverse complement.
ATTTCTTTTTTTTTGGCCAGTCCTGGGCCTTGGACTCAGGGCCGGAGCACCATCCCTGGCTCAAGGCTAGCACTCTGCCACTTGAGCCACAGTGCCGCTTCTGGCCGTTTTCTGTATATGTGGTGCTGGGGAATCGAACCTAGGGCCTCGTGTATCCGAGGCAGGCACTCTTGCCACTAGGCTATATCCCCAGCCCCTTATTACCTTATTTCTAACCACAGTACCAATGATACTTGGGGTTGTGTTGTTCTTGGGGTGCTATCGTACACACTAGATGCTGTTAGGAACTACTCCCAAGATGCCATTAACACTCCCTTGACCTTCACCATGACAACCAAAAATGCTTCCAGGAGTCAGAGGCATGGCTCTGTTGGTAGAGGGCTAGCCAAAGAGTAAAAGTGTCAGGTACTAAGTTTGAGTCCCGGTGTTGGACTTTGAAAAAAAGGAAGAAAGTAAAACAAAAATGTTTCTTGATGTTGATGCTTTCTGGGGAGCAAAATCTTGCCAGATGCAAACCACACTCATCTCCAGAGGTATTCACAATGCTGTACACATCCTCTTTCCAGGCATGGGTGAGCAGCAATCTTGAGATGCTACAGTTTGGGTATGGTCTCAGACCTCTTTCAACTCTCTCCGTGATACTGGAACCTTCATAGGTAGAAAAGACCATAGACATATATTGGTGAATGGATTCTTAAAAGATCACTTGGTCCATAAGGAATATAGGACCAGAAAATGGAACTCTCAACTTCCAATTTAATTCCACTTTTACTGACCCCTACTTCCTGGCATGTGACTAAACAGATCATTATACAGTTTAATTATTGCACAACATTCTCACCAAACAAATCTATCCTATTTATCTTTCATTGTTTAGTTCAAGGTAAATGCTCCCCAAAAAAGATACGAGGAAGGAAGCACTGAAGGACATTGGTTATTCACCATGTACTGTTCAGAAAAATCTGTCAATTCTTTGTTTACAATGACCAATATTTACAGAGGAAAATATCTGCTCGAGAATAATTAATCGATGTCAGGCTATATTTACCCTTGTTGTTAGTAACTGCATAGGCCCTTTTGTCGAGAACTGATATTAGCCAGGCTCACCAACCTACAGCTCGCAAAGGGCTGGGCTCTTTTGACAGCACTGAAGCTCAGAAAAAGAATGGAAAATGGAAAGCTCACCTTTTCTAGCATTGGTATCTACAGACTAATTAAAATACATATTTAAAAATCCTTCGGAGTACATACCTCAACATGAGGTCTTCCCAGAAGTAGATATGAGATAAAATTTGCATGTAAGGAGTGTAATTGAGAGCTAAGTTCAAAAAGTAAGAAGTAAAAGGAAAGGACAGAAATATGAAAGGGACAGGAAGGTTTTATCATTTCACAGTGCACCAATGAACAAGTGAGTGATGTGGAAAGTGGAATTCAATTTTGTTGGTGACTTCCAGGAGATGGGAAGGTTGCAATCAGCCATCCCCACAAAGTGATGGTAAGTGTTGCTCTCCAGGTATAACTATCCACTGCTTTTAGATTGCCTCACTTTTCTGTTATGGGCTCAACATGAGAAAAGGAGGTAGAGAAAGCCTTTGAGTCAAGAGTGTCTCATGTTGATAGCACAAAGCTATCGGTGGATGAAATCAAAGCAAGAGAATCCTATGCTATGTTACCGAATTAAAACAGTGACCCTCCATGCCCCAACTTCTGTAGCCTCTTTTCCCTTGAGATTGTTTCTGCATTCAGGAAAAGGAAACTAATCCGTCTTGAATCTATCTCCACTCTAACATAGATATTCCCAGCCGAGGAATATGGATGCCTGGGACCAGGAGCATCTTGGGATCTCCTCCCATTAAACTCCTTGAATGCAAATTCTCATCACAGCATCTGCTTCTGGGAAGACCCGATGTTAAGATATAGACATCAAAGTATTGTTAAATGCTACATAGACCACACCAAGCCATTTATTTATATGTTCGTTCATTCCTTCATTCTGGGTTGAACTCAGGATCTGGGTGCTGTCCCCAACCTCTTTCACTCAAGGCTAGGGCTCTGCCACTTAAGCCACAGTTCCACTTTCAGTTTTGCTGGTCCATTAGAGATAAGAGTCTCATAGACTTTTCTGCCCAGCCTGGCTTTGAACTGCAATCTTCAGAGTAGCTAGGGTTACAGACATGAGCCACTGCCCTTCCCCCAGCCCAAGCTATTAATTAAGCAAAAGAGTCTACTAATAGACTAAGAGTATAGTTCCTTCCTGTAGAACATTTACATAAAATGTTTGCTAGGATGTCAGCATGGAGGGAGCTGAAACACTTGTAGGAAGGGACATCTCATGGCTGCCCATTTTCTATGTTGCTCAGGTACACTGATGTGCTGTTTCTCGCATTTCACTGCTGTGTTTTGTAAGGAGAGTCCCCTAGCAGAAGCCATAGGGTTTTCTAACAGAGAAAAGCATACAGAAGATTCCTATCCTTTCCATCTCTAAAGTGTGAGTAATGTGGATTCTTGGAATGTTTTGAAGAGGACAATGAGGTAGTGAATTTCAGGACTTTTCGAGAATATACTTCTTTAGCCTTCCTAAAACTGAAGCACTTTTAGCAAGGTCTTCATCCAACAGAGCCCAAATCCTGAACACTGAGGTTTTATAGCCATACATGATTAGGGATCAAGTAGGCCAGGTTTTCAGGTTATTTCCCAGATCTCTAAACAAGTGAGCAAATAACCAGGAATGCTTAGGCTTCCCCAGGTCTGAGCTTAACAGCTTAAATTATCAAAATACTATTAAAACAAAACCCATAATGAAAAGAATATATTAGTAGACTGATTGACATTCTAGATTTTCTATAGGAAGATATTGTCTCTGAAAACAAGTATAATTTGATGAAGAAACATATGTGCTTCTGATGTCACATGGAATCCTTCCATCCCAAATTCTTGTACTTTTCTTAGTCAATTCATGTCATCCCTCAGTACTATGAAGAAACACTGACTGTCATCTGAACTATCAGACTACTGTACTCTGAGCTGAATTTTTCCAAACTCTAAGTTGTCCCCTATAGTTCAGACTTGATGTGACTAAAGGAAGTCTACAAATCACACTTGAAAGCAATGTTTTTCAAAGGTCTTGTGTTGAAAGATTGCATTTGATTTCTTTTAATCCATTGTAGAACTGTAATTTTGTCAAATGTAATAGAATTAAGACAAAATCAGTACAAGTAATGTATCCAATGCCTAACTTATGAAACTGTAACCTCTCTGTATATCAGTTTGATAATAAAAATTTGAAAAAAAAAGACAAAATCCTAAAAAATGGGGAAAAGGTATGGTGCTAGCCTTGAGCAAAACAAACAAACAAACAAAACCCTAAAACCTCAGGGACAGTGCTCGGGCCCTGAGTTCAAGCCCCAGAACTAAGCCCCAGAACGTGTGTGTGTGTGTGTGTGTGTGTGTGTATCTGTGTCTGTGTGTGTGTCTATACTGTGTTTTCTGAAACTGACAGGTGTAAATATGAAATTTTAATGTATTTTTAGAGTGGGCTCTTGCTGCCCTCTCCTGGCAATGTGGAAAACATTATGTAGCCAATGTTAGTTTAAGGATACCACTACCTCTCTTCAAGCCTTTTCCTTTCTTTCCTGTTATACTTTTCACCTGTCAGTTCAATTCAATGGTAGTTTCCTTTTATATATTTGATTTGTTTTTCTTATTGCTGAACTGAAACAGATATTGAACTCATGCATTTCTAATTTGTTGCTTTCAAATGTATTGTAACCAAAGCAACCCAAGCTTTGAGCCTCAAATTATTTTCCTTTTTTTCCCTATTATTTTCCCATTGTTGTCTAAAATTCAGACCATTGCTTGGGGTCACAGGCACAAAAGTGATACATGTGTTCATATGTATACACACACACACACACACACATACAGTTTACAAAAATGGAAAAACTTGAGCTTGCTCTTATTATCATATTATTCTAACTTACTATTCTATGGTGCTCATTGAATCAACAATATCAACATCTCTAATATAAAAAGCACTGTTGTCTTCACCACACTTTTGGCACCATTCCTCATATGACTGCATGAACATTTCTGGTTGAGAAGCTCTGCTCCAAACCAGTTGCTGTTGGCTCCTATCTAGAATTCTATCTCCTCAACTGGCTGAGTTGTGAGAACCACTATTTAGAGCTAACCCAGGCAGGTAAACCTATAAGATTTTTTTTATCTCCAAATGATAGGTAAACAGCTAAGAATGAGATATGGCTCAAGTGGTAAAGCTCCAGCGATGAGCAGAAAAAGCAAGTAAGAGGACCTGACTTCAAGCCTCAGTATTGCCACCTCCAAAATAAACTTTGCCATAACAAAGGATGCCACTAATGCATTCATACTATATGTAGCTGAAATTCAAAAGTTTCTTTTTTTAAATGCATGTGAACACAAAGTAGTGCAACCACACTCTCTAATAGAATTTACTTTTAAATATAATTCCACTCTGGGTATTGTATATATGTTTATATGAGTTAGGGAAGGGAAAGGGAAAATAAAATGGTGAGACAAAGGATAAAGGTGAACCAAAGCAGCAGTGATACTCACAAGACAATATGTTGAAAATTAACTGTACAACTCTGGGGGGGGGATTTTGAGGAGAGAAGATGGGGAAAATTAGGGCACGGGTAATACATTTGACAAGAAATGTACTCACGGGGCTGGGGATATGGCCTAGTGGTAAGAGAGCTTGCCTCGTATACATGAGGCCCTGGGTTCGATTCCCCAGCACCACATATACAGAAAACGGCCAGAAGTGGCGCTGTGGCTCAAGTGGCAGAGTGCTAGCCTTGAGCAAAAGGAAGCCAGGGACAGTGCTCAGGCCCTAAGTCCAAGGCCCAGGACTGGCCAAAAAAAAAAAAAAAAAAAAAAAAAGAAATGTACTCACCACCTTACACATGTAACTGTAAGCCCTCTGTACATCACCTTGACAATAAAATTAAATTAAAAAAATAAAATACAATCCCATCCATTCAAAAATTTGTTCTATTTTGTGACATTTCAAGTCTAGCCTCAAACTTGTGATCTTTCTGCATCTACCTCCCAAGTGCTGGAATTACAGGTGAACACTACCATACCCAGTAGAAATTGTATTTTTAAGGTAACTAGAGATTGTGGGAGGTATACCACTTCCAGGCTGGCCCAGAAATTCCTCCCACATAAGATCCTTTCCCCAGCCTCTGGTTGAGAGTGAAAGAAGCCAAATCCTTACACAGAGTTTGGCAAACTCTGGCTTCCTGCCTGGTTTTATGCTGCCAGCAAACTAAGAATGGTTTTTACATTAGCATGGTTGAAGAAAATATCTAGAAGAAAGATCATCTCATGAGAATGATATGAACTAAAAGTTTTGTTGGAACATGGTCACATTCACTCATTTACATATCAGCTCCAGCTGTTTTCACACTACACTAGCAGGGCTGAGTAGTTCCCACAGAGACCAGACAGTCCTTAAAGACTAAAATATTCCCAATATGGATTTGCACAGAAAGTTTGCTCATCTCTGTCCCAAAGTCTTGCTGAACTGTAAGGTGGGAGAAGCCTGGGTTTATGAATCACTATAAGGAAGGCTGCTCATCAAATGTCCTTATTGGATGCCTACATAAGGTGGGGGGGGGAGATGATCTTTCATTTTGTTACTTCTCTTCGATTTCCGGGTTTATTTGTTTCAGGACATAAGGTCACCCAAGTAATGAATAGATCCTTTTCCTCATATGCCATCAGGAAACAGAAGAAAACAGGTAGGTACCCTATATGAAGAAGATGAGAGAATGCATATTTTTAGAGAGAAACTACTTCTACTTTATGACTTTATGTTGACAAGTAACGAAAATTTTCCCTACAGTATTTTAAGGTAAATTGTGTAATATACACCTTCATTCCCACTAGGTGGCGCTTCAAAGGCCGTTTCATTAAGCTGGAACTATCCAAGCCTGCTACAGATTGACTATGAGTGAGGGAGGAATAGAAAAAGATATAAAATAGATCACCTCCTTCCAAGGAATTGATCATTTGCAGATTTAAAGTAAAAATATTCTTATTTAAACCCCAAGGTAAAGTCTTGTCATTTCAAAAATACTTAATGTTGCTTTCATAATTATATAAACCATATTCATGTGCTTTTACCAAAACGATCAATTGTCCCTGCTATACAAACAGAATCCTATAAAGCTTTTTTTTTTTTTTTTTACAGATAAACATCAGCACTTCTGTCCTCAATCTATCTTTTGGTTAATGACAGTCACTAACATGTAACATCTTGTAGTAATTTTGTGATTCTTATTATACTTAGCCCAAACTAAATTGTGTATTGTGGTCACAACTGTGTTGAATTTGAAACAGTTCCTCGGCCCTGAAAATGAGTGTGATGCGGGTATAATGTATTCTGAAGGTAAGGGAATAAATGTGGAAAGGTTTGAGTATTTTGAAAAGATCACTGTTACTGGGCAAGGGAGTGAGGATTGAAATGGTCATGACCAGGAAGCAGATAGGTGGCCTGATCCAGAGTACTGAGCCTTGGACTTAAGTGGTGACAATTCTTGTATCTGTGGTAGGCAAACTGCATCTAAGTCAGTGATGTCACCAGACTGAGATTCAAATCTCTTCCCCTACAACTGCAATTGCTTGGTCCTGTGAAACACAGTTTATTTGATCCATGAAATGGAGATCCTGTCCTCAGGAGCCTTAAATAAGTAACATCAATTTAAAGTGGGTAATATACTTCCTGGTGATCCTCTCCTAGGCAGCAAAGGATGTTATTACAGATTCCACTCTCTCTACCCAAGAGCATATCCTACACCCTGACATGGAGGCTGATGCTGTAGTTCCTGATTGAGGCCTCGGTAACCAATAACCATGGGTACTGAATAACCAGGCTTTCTCAGCCTTGGCGCTATTAGCATTTGGGGCTGGATATCACCTATTTACCCTGGGCTCTCTCTATAGAAGTGCTTTAAGAAACACTCCCTTTCTTTCAGTAATTATCAATAAGACTGTCCCTAGCTACTGTGAATACTTCCTGTAGAACAAGCCTTGCCCAGTTAAGATCCACTCATACAGGACCTGGCACAGAACACTCCTGCCAACAGAAATATAATGAGACCTACAAATAAAAACCTCTATGTTTTTCATTTTTTTCTAGCAGTCTCCTGAAATATACAAAAAGACAGACAGGAGCCAGTGGCTCACACCTGTAATCCTAGCTACTCAAGAGGTGAGATCTTGACGATCGCAGTTTGAAGCCAGCATGAGGAGAAAAGTTCACAAAATTCTTATCTCCAATAAACTACTCAGACAAAGCCAAAATGCTGCGGTGGCTCAGGGATCCCAAGCCCTGAGTTAAAGCCCCAAGACTGGCGAAAGTAGAAAAAAGAAACAGGTGCAATGAAAACTTTCAACTATGTTCTGATTAACTTTGCTAAGATACTAGCATTTTAAAATACAAGGTATATAAAAATTGCCAATGATAGAGTTTATTTTTTCCTGTTAATTTCCTAATTCTAGTATGCACATTTAACCTTTATAACACAGTTCATTGTGGACACAATTGCTACTTTACAAGTATGAATAGCTTCCTACATAGGGTTAGGGCCCATGGCATTGGACAGTAGGTGTACTTTTACACGGGGTGATTAATGTCATCTAGTTTTCTTCTTTCCTATTTCCACATAGCTCCCCTAAATGTCATTGGTTTTCTTTTTAGCCATATGGTGGAGATGTTTCTACAAGTATCGCATAGCCACTTAACAGAGCAATGAGGAAGGGTAAACATAAATTATGAACAATAAGGGCCCTTCTCTCCAGCTCCTGGCTACCTTTCCTCCACTGGCCCAAAACACAACTTCAGGTTTACCATCTTTACCTCTAATGGATTGCACCACATCTACTCTATTGCCCACAGAAGTCTTTATTTCTTTATCCTACTCTCCTTGCCAGCTAGCACTAGATGTCTAGAATCAGTTCTGGTTACTCGCAGAAAAACATATTGTCTCTTTAGGGAAACAGAAGGGGTCATTTTATGGCCATGTTGTGTCAGCAATGTGGCTTCCACTGGTAAATAAGGATAAGCCTTTGGTCTTACATGAGGCTATTTGCTTTGCTTGTTCTCAAAATAATAAGGCTTCCTGCTGTAATCTGCAAGCCACAGTCGCCCACCTTGAGCCTTTCCTTTGCAATGGGAAATAACGTGTACAAGGAAGTGTTTAGAACATCTGCCCTTTTCCAGTCACCACACTGTTTCTCCATGTTCTACAGCAAGCCATTTTCTTTCATCTCCATGCCCATCTGTGCTGGAGCAGACACAGACTCTGGAGCTGTGTGGCGTACTCTCATCAACAACAATCTGGCTTCCATCTGACAGTAAGTATGGATCAAAGATGCCCTTGATTAATATCCAACAGAGGATGAAGCTGTGATCTATTCAAGCAAAACAGCAGAAGCGTCAATTTCCCGCTGTTGCTCTGAAGATCTTCCTTGAGCTGGAACTCAAAGCTCAATGGACAGAGTTATTACACAGAAGCTTCACATTTTGCTCAACATGTATGTCTTCCTGACAATGTAGTTGAGGAAATTCTTTCACCATGTGCTCCTCCACATATGTTACCAAATTCTTTTTTGTTTGTTTTTTGATCAGTCATGAGGCTTGAACTCAAAGTCTGGGCACTGTCCCTGAGTTCATTTGTTCAAGGCCACAGCTTTGTACCACAGTGCCACTTCTGGTTTTCTGGTGGTTAATTGGAGATAAGAGTCTCACGGACTTTCCTGCCTGGGCTGGCTTTGAACCACAATCCTCAAATCTCAACCTCTTGAGTAGCTAGGATTGCAGGTGTGAGCCACTGGTGCCTGGCTGCAGACTCTTCTTTAAGGCCCTACTTTAACCTGCCTTTTTGTTGTTATTTATGCACCTTCAATAATCTCAGGAGGTAGTGGACAGCTTTTGTGAGCTGCAGCAACCCACCAGTAAGTGTGCTGGAGACAGGTGGATACTATTTTGGGTACCCATCCTATCCTCTCAGAAGTCACCATGACAGTTGGTCTTGATGACTGCCTACTGGATACACATGCAGCTCTCTGCCTTTGGGTCTCCTCTTGGCAAGGGAAGACAGGCAGGCCCCCAAATGCCAAAGAGTTGATGGCTGAATCCCTGAATCAGCAGTGCATGGGAGTTGAATGGGAAAGGTCTCAATGTCCTTGTCCCTTGGATGGAATAACTCTGACACCTCTTTTAAATTGCCTAGTAGGTCTCTCAAATAAGATGGCAGTCCATTGTCTAGGTGGAAATTTTCTCCACATTGTACCATTCCCTCCATCCCTGTCTCAGACCCAGCTTCTGGGACCTCCCTCAGATCATGCAACTTTAGTAAGGAGACAAGGATCTAGTTTCTTTTGTAAATATTCCCATCAAAAAGAGATGAGAAAACATGAATAAATGCTGAAAACTATTTAACTTGTTTTGGGAAAATATTCACAGAAACTCTATTTCTGTATAGAAAAGTAACCATGATAAAGGAAAGAATTTTCTTCTGATATTGGAATTTTTATTGTATAATAGCTACTGAAGATAAATGGTATGCTTGAACTCTCAAATAAGCACATAATGGGATTTTTCACAAAACTAAGATCGGCAATTAGAAATTTTTCAATGGAAGAGCCTTCAAATTTCCATGCCTTGAGTACATCAGGAAACTTGAAGGACTTGTTTTATTCTTCTAAATTGGCAGAATGTGTTATCACAAATATTGAAGGCATAGGCTTTTTTTATGCATGATAGAAACTTGGAGCTGGCCCCAAGTATTTGTTCTCCTCTGCCACGGAAATAGAACATCCTATTTCAGTTGGTATCAACCCACCTAGAATAAATATTATGATACTCATTCTGTTTACAGTTAAGAATGGCTATACAACAAAATTCTGGACAATGAGATGTAAGCAGAAATGTTCTGTTGCAACAACAGAGAATCTGCTTTAAGAGATGCTGGCTCACAACTGGGCAATTTGCAGTGTAGGAGACACTTGGCAATGTCTTGAGGTATTTGAGTTATAACAACTGGAAATTTCTATTGGCGTCAAGTGGGAGAAGACCAGAGATGTTGCTAAATGTGCACAGGATGGTTCAACAACAATGAATGATCCTGACTCAAATGTCAATAGCACCAAGAATTTTTTAAATCCACTTTGGATTTGAAATGAAAACTCAGAAATGATTGAGGCTGGTTCTATCAAATTTTAACACAGAAGTGAAATGCCTCTTGCTTCTCTGATAACTGAAAAGCAATAAAATATGGGGTTAGCTTATGCTATAGCCTTGGTCTATGAAGAATTCTGATCCTGAACTTCTGTTAAACCTGATTCATTTTTCTCTATAGTTACTTATAGCATGAGTTCTAGTAATGTCTCCATCTCAGGACTCCTTCATATTTTTCACAAATTAGTGATACTTAGATCTCAGTCTCCTATGTAGCTAGGATTTACAGGCTTGAACCAGGGTACCTAGCTGACAAAGTTTTAAAACACAAAATAGAGAAGAACACCATCACACACCACATGCACTCTGGAAATTTCTACTGCATATGCCTAAGAAGAACGACATAGCACATGTCACATGTTATAAAACCAATTTGAACTTCCAGGAGATCACAAGAATACCAAATCCTGAAGGGTTCCTTAGAACAATGTGAAAACTATAGGGCTGGTTATGCCACTTCAGAGTTGTAGCCATTAGTAAAAATGCTAGCATCCTTTTGGTACAGAAGGGGATCTGTCTGCATGTATATATTTACTCATCCTTTATTTAAAAAGGCACACAATATCCTCTATTATAATTTCTATATGTTCCAAAGTGCACAGATGACTTTTGGTGCTGAATACATATACACAAATAACTTCTTGATCTTGGAAATCAGTTTTGCAAAATGATCCTTATAGTCTCCTAATTTGAGATATATGGAACTATCAGGTCTTGTGTTATGTGATTCCAAAGCCTAGTAAAATCTAACAATAAAAAGGGACTCTAAGATCTTAAATTATGTTTCTCTTTGCTTGTTCAGCCCTTCACAGTTGAGTATCCCACAGTACTCCCAAAAACCAATTACCAGGAGAGGAGACCTTGAACAGCTTTCCTCTCCTTCCTTCCTTCCTTCCTTCCCTCCTTCCTTCCTTCCTTCCTTCCTTCCTTCCTTCCTTCCTTCCTTCCTTCCCTCCCTCCCTCCCTCCCCCCTCCCTCCCCCCCCTCCCTCCCTCCCTCCCTCCCTCCCTCCCTCCTTCCTTCCTTCCTTCCTTCCTTCCTTCCTTCCTTCCTTCCTTCCTTCCTTCCTTCCTTCCTTCCTTCCTTCCTCTTCCTCCTCCTCTGTCTCTTCCTTATACCTTGATGGTATTAGCTCTCTAGGTTGCTCTCGTTTCCCCATCCTCTTGGCCCCTATTTTTTTTTTGTCGGTCATGGGGCTGGAACTCAGGGCCTGGGCACTGTCCCTGAGCTTTTTTACTCAAGGCTTGAGCTCTACCACTTGATCCACAGAGCCACTTCCTGTTTCCTGGTGGTTAATTGGAAGATAAGAGTCTCGTGGCCTTTCTGTATGGGCTGGCTTCAAACATTGATCCTCAGATCTCAGCCTCCTGAGTAGCTTGGACTACAGGTGTGAGCCACCAGCATCAGGCTCATGGCCCCTATTTTTGGCAGCTTTCAGTGGCTTTCCTCGTGATATTTACATTTATAGACACAATATCTTCTGATACTATTACCCCCATTATTTCCTTTTGCTCTCTCATCATCTTCATTTTCTCTACTATAGTCCTGCTTTACACACATATGCACACACATACACATACATACACATGCAATCTAGATTCTTCAGTAACTGAAAATGAGTCCTTTTTGAACTTGGCTTGTCTAGTTCTACGTATTTTTCTGCAAATAATTTCATTCTCCCCTATGGCTGAATAATGTTCTGAATAATATTTGTATATATAATATCACTATATACATTGTTATTATTATATAACTACTAGTGATATTATATATAATGGAATATTATATAAATGCAATATCATATAATATCACTATGTATATAAAATATAACTATAATTATATTATATCTAAATTAGGTGTATATAATATTATGTATATGTAATTTTTAGCATAGAGTCTTTGAAACCAAGACAGTTGTTAGATGCTAATCAAGCTTGGTACTCTCAGCATTTGGAAGTAGCTCATTCTTTGCTGGGACACTGTCTTGAGCATTCTGGGATGTTTCACTCACCCTGGCCTCTCCGTACTAGATGCCAATAGCATGACTCAAACCTTAACAGCTAAAAATGTCTCCAGACATTGCAAAACTGTTCTTGTTGAGGACCACTGATATGGCCTATAACTCACCATTCAGCTATCAAAGATTGGGTATTGGGACAATTAACTTTGGAGTGAGACTCTACTTTCTCAGAGGTTTGTTTCCGTATGAAGAATTTTACTTAAAACTTCTCCAAGGAGTACAGCAAAGGCAATTTCCTTGTGAACTGTTGTCAAACTCCCTATCCTGAACAGAAAAGAAAGCTCTTAGCCATTCATAAGAGCAACAATTCAGGTACTTGGGGATAAACAATATTTTCTATCCTCTGAGAAAATGGTTCTACCCCAGATCATGCACCACTTCGGGACTAACTTAAGCAGTCCATTCAGAGTCAACAAATTTCAACACAGTGCCTAAGCAATGCCTCACACTATTTTTAGAGGATTTGCAGATAGGAAAAGTACTGTGACTTTTTCCTCAATCTGAAGAAGAACACAGACCTCCTAAAATTCCAGTGGTCTTATCTTCTCATTTCTCCGATACCCCATTCTCAGCCACCTAGCCCTTCGTTAAGTTTATAAACAGCCCCTTAAAGCTTCAACTGAAACTCGAAAGAATGGAGATAACTAGCCAGGATAGATCAATTCTCTCCAAGCATATTTGGTGTACACAAACCCCCATCCCAAATAATCAACCATCATAGTACATAAAAGAACTAAATTTAGTGGCTCACACTTGTTATCATAGGAGAATGACATCTAAGGATGGAGGTTTGAAGCTAGCCTGGATGGAAAAGTCTGTCAGACTCTTTTCCTCTTAACCAGACTCTTTTCCTTTTAACCAGAAAAAAATCTGAAAGTGGAGCAGTAGCTGAAGTGCTACTGCACCAGCATTTGGTGAACAAGCCAAGGGATAATGTCTAGGCCCTGAGTTTAAGCACCAAGACTGGCACAAGTAAATAAAGAAACAAAGAAGAGTGCAATACTCTTCAACTAAAGAAAGGACAAAAATTGTAGGGTGCTGGAAAGTATTTATTAGCAAGACTGTGTAAGCTAATCAATTTCTCTGAGCTGCAGTTTAAGAGCAGCATGTAAGTTATCTGTTACACTCACACTGATCAGGTCAGCAGAGAGGCATAGAATTGTGGACTAACCATAGCAGAAGAACTGCATTTTGTGGTACAGTGCAGCACAGCCGTAAGAGTCTTGAAAACAATGTCCAGCTCAGCTCCTTTCCTGACTGCCTGTGTGGAGCTACTTGCATATGCAGCTGTTTCTGAATGTAAGTTTTGCCACTTTGGGGATCAGAGAAGGCCAAGAAATGAAGAAACAACTGCCTCAGAAAAGATGATTTGTTATAGTTCCCAGGATATGTTCTCAACACAGCCACAAGATGGAGCAAGGAAAACCTTGTCATAACCTTTTTTTGTGGTTTCCATGGGAACAAATGGATGAGGCAGGGTATACAGTTTAAGACTGGCCATTTAACTATTTCCAGCACCCTTTGGGGTATAGGGACTGGCTGGATTATCTAGCACCTAGCTTTGAGTGACTAGTGTGGGGAATAGTAACACTGACTTTGAGAGCTCTGTGGGAGTCCAGTAAAGGAAGTGATTTGTTTTGGTCCCTGGTTCAGTTGGTCTGCTTAAGAAACAATTCCCTGTGAACTGTTTTCCTTTCTCTAGGAATTAGCCAACCCTGGAAGCAGCAGTCCTTCTTCAATATCAAAATACCAGAAATAGAGAAAAACATGAAGCATCTACCACAACACTCACTACTTCGTGCCAATTTTAACCATTTACAGGTCTATCTCCACAAAGCTCCTTGCTCTTCACTTGGTTTTGTCTTCTAGGACTTAGCATATCTAGCAGTTGCTCAATAAATTCAACTCCTTGCCACTACTTACTAGTTGCCACTAAGTGCCACTACTTACTAGTTGCATTCCTTGCACAATTAAACATTTGTATGCCTCTGTTTCTTGAACAGTAGGATGAGGAGCACAAATGGGATGGATATGAAGATAAATTGGTTAATATTTATAAGATTTGTAAACACCATGCAAGTGTTTACTTTTAAAACGTATCTATTGAACTGAAATAAAAGTAATCAGCGTCACACACTAGAATGGGAATAAAGAACTTCTTATGAGTAATTTTCTATCTTCTCACTTGAACCTCTTCTTACTTGAGCTTGAGTGATGACACATTCTTTAATAGTCACAGATAGTGGTTGTGCAAATCACTAGTTGTGGGGGGAGTTATCCCCCAAAGGAAGACAACAACTCCATTCAAATCCTGTTTCTCAGCTTAGTCACTAGAAGGCAATGACATCAGAGAATCGCTTTAGGCCAATAGAATCCGAGGGGGCAGGATAGGCAGGAGGCAAGAGTTCTGGAAGGAACTTTCTATGGTGTATGGGTAGATCTTGTGTATGTCTTTGCTTAAGCCAGTTCCCTAGTTCAAGATAGAATTGAAAGGCATGATGGAAGGAAGTAAAAGGGACCTCCATTCTTCAAGTGAGTTGGCTAGTTCCTTTCCACATTAAGTACAGACAACCTGTTACATCCTGGACAGTCTCTGCAAGGCTGAGTGTGAGTTGAGATGCGAATTGAGAAATCCCTCCAGGCTTGATAAGTTGCACACAAGAACAAAGTAAAGGATTGCCTCTCCCACATTAATCATCTTAGCAACCACCATATGGACTGTCTATCAACACAGAGATACATATGGGATTGAAAGACATTCTCCAGGTAGGAAAGAAAAGTCACCACCGCATGCTGGTGGCTCATGCTTTAATTTTACCTAGCTACTCAGGAGGCTAGATCTGAGGACTGAAGTTCAAGCCAACCCAGGCAAGAAAGTCCGTGAGTCCCTTATCTCCAATAAATTTCTCAGTAGTGCTGTGACTCAAGTGCTAGAGTACTAGCCTTGAGAGAAAAAGCTTAGGGACAGTGCCCAGGTCCTGAGTTCAAACTCCAGGATGGGCACACAAAAAGTACCATATTTGGAAGTAACCAAATTATAACTCTCACTCCTTAGGATTTCAAATGTGACCTGAGAAATGGAGCTGGCAAAGCGTATCCAGGGCTGATTTCTTACATATACGAATGAAACTTGGGAAGAGCAGAAAATGTTAGGAGGCTTTGGAGACTTCTGTAAAGTTTTGACTCTGTATAACTTCTCAGTTCAAATGGCCTCTGGCTTGGTTCATTTCAAGGCTGTTTCTCTTCAGGGTATCTTATACTCCAAATATACATGTATATTAACTACTTTGCTTTATCCAAAAGGGGGTTACAGTTATCTCTGAATAATGATGTTTCTGCGGATGATGGGCCACACATACAATGAGGGCATGCTGCAGCTACAAAACAACTTCCACAACTGAACATCATCTTGCTCTGAATGTCAGTATGGCCAAGGTTGAGACATCAGTGTTTAGATAGTGAGAAAGTACCAGACTGAGGAGGTGGTTTGAGTAGTAGAGCACTTACCTTGTAAGCCCAAAGCCCTGAGATCCATCCCTAGTATTGCAAAAAGAAAAATAAAAGACTACTAACTGGGTGACTTAAACACACAAGGAAAATACCTTCTGTTCACATTATCTCATTATGATCCAGCATATAAATGATTTCCCTCAGCCTTTACTGCTCACATGAGTATGAGAAAGTGTCCACATTAATAAGTGCTGTTGCCCCTAGGTAAAGCTGAGCCTACAGCCAAGACTCCAAAGTCTATAATCCTAAATGGCGCCAAAGCTCTGTATGTAATTCTCTCTCTCTCTCTCTCTCTCTCTGTGTGTGTGTGTGTGTGTGTGTGTGTGTGTGTGTGTGTGTGTGTGTGTGTAGAAAGGAGAAAGTTTGAAATTTTAGTGGCAAGTTTTGTTACTTTGCCTAACTATTGAAATGCCTTGTTAAAGTCAAGATTCCCTGTTAATGACACAATTTAGCTAAGGGCATATGTTTTTATGAAGGTGTATTATTCTCCTTTCAAAGATTAAGAATACAAAAATTACTTAAGAGCTAGTATTGCATCACTTTGCAAGGTTTTCCCAATGTCTATATTGGTACAAATACTCCTAGGCATTTCAGATGATTATGAAGTGACACTTGCATCATGTAAAGGGTGCATTGTCGATGTAATAGGTGACATTCTGCAAGAAGAGACAATAAATGAAAACATGATGAAACTAGTAAGTATGAGTGCAAGATCTTCATCAACAGCAGGTGTCTACTTATTGGCCTATTGCTTATGTGGGAAAGCAACATGCTTAAAGCTTAAAGTCAACATACACAAAAAGTTTTCCTGGCCAGTGCTTATTCGAAAGACAGAGGTGTGTCATAGATGGGCCAAAGTAGAAAATGTTTAAGCCATGTCCCTACTTTGCGTGGCTATAAGAACATGACCAAGGCTTTAGCCAATTCCAAATCCTGCATTACGGCTGGCATTTTGAAATGAGCTTCATAATCACTTCATTTTGGAGGCTGAAAATGTGACACTCAAAACAAGGCCCTTTTCAGGTCATTGTTGGGTTTGCTGATCCCATGTTTGAAATGGGACTCATTTGGTCATCACCCTTGTTGATTTGTTTCAAGCCAAGTCAATCCCAGTAGACACCCTGACCACTTGCACAGTGTGATTTCTGTCTTGTGAATAAATTGATTCCCATTAGCCTTTCAGAACCCAGGATGTTCCTTTTGAGAGGTCAAAAGGTCAAACATTTCAGCACCAGTGAAATGATACTTATGTGATGCTAGAATTACATAATACATGTTTTCTAATCAGGTTGAAACTATTTGGCAGCCATTAAAAGATTATTTCCAACAAACAAACAAAACTTTTGAAGAAATGATCTCATCATTCTGATATTCATTACCCTTCCCCCAAATGTAGCTAAATCCCAAAGCTGGTGACCCATGCCTATAATCCTAGCTACTCAGAAGGCTGAGATCTGAGGATGTATGTGCAATTAACCACCAAAACTCTGAAAGTGGAGCGGTGGCTCAGGTGGTAGATTGTCAGCCTTGAGTGAACAAGCTCAGGGACCATGCCTAGGCTCCAGTACTGGCAGAAATAAAAGTGAGCTAGAATTTTAAAAAGTGTGAAACATCTTTTTGTAAGAGGATGTAAACATTCTCAATTTAAGAAAGTAAATGTGGATGATGCTCAACTGCATAATCAAGAAAGAAACTGCTGTAAGTTGCCCTACAGTTGATCTTTTTATCTTTTTTGAAATTTCTCTTCTGAAGTCCTGCCTTCAAAATAATAAAGAAAAATATATGAAAAAATGAGCTTTCTCCTATGAAGCAAATCTAAGAAATGAACAATGATTTAATGGTTTTTTTGTTGTTTACTGTAGAACTCCTGATTTACATCTTGTTTCGGGTTATTTTTATGCTGTGATATTACCTATTTATGTTTCTCTCATTCCTGATACTTACTGGACCTGTAATAAAAGATGGCTCATTCTGCATATAAATACCTTTCTCCATTCAGTAAGTCCCCTGTGATCTAGAATACAATCAATTAATGTACCAAGAATCTTCAAATTCTACTTCTTTGGATACTATAACCTATAGTAGAAAGAAAATCAGGACAGTATTAAACCTAACCTCACATGTCTTCTCCAAATTCCATCTGACACTGATGGTTGTGAAGCACAAAGTATAGATGAACGTTTGGAAACCACTTGTGGCTAATTTTGTTAGGCTTAAGTAATTTCCTACTAGGTAGCTATTGTCTTTTTTGAAGGGCTATGTGTCATACCATAGTTTTTTTTATATTGGCTTATTCGATATCAATGCTTTCTCAGGTGATTTCCTGATTGTTTGTTCAACAGTGGCAGCTTCCAAACTCCTCTAATAAAGATGATAAAACTAAATCTTGAACCTTATATGTCCTGTTTAATTCTATTCCTCCTCACTTCAAACCTCAAGTAAAAGTAAAGATGGGGATGACCATCTGATAAACTGTTAGGTATATTGAATGAATTCTTGTTTGATTCTCTGCTAAAACTGCACCAGGGAACCTGACAGACATTTGGAAATGACAATGGATAAAGGAAAACCTACTGTGTGGAACATAAGAGACACATTAGCTTCCTTAGGTAGGAAAGAAGGGCTGAAACTCAACAGCAAATGCCCAAGACATTTGGAAAAGCAAGGGTTACGAGAAAATCTGAGACACATCAGCCGCACATTCTTTGGAATCATTTGGGCAGGAGAAACTTTGGCCTGTCCAGAAAAAACTAAGAATAGAATGATGGCATGTAAGTAGTGGCTTTCCAATAGAACATGCTGTAACACTTCCCTGTAATGTGCAAACGGATGTTTGATCCCCTAGTGATGAATGGACCCAAAGTCTGTATGGCTGGCTTCCCTTTGTGGCAAGATCAACTTCTATGGAGGCACCAGGAAAAGTAGTAGGATTGAAAAGATGACCACCACTTCTCAAAACTGAATGTGCAAGGCAAATTGCCTGGGCACATTGATGAATCTGTTGGGCTGGTTGGCACATAATGTTCTGCATTTCTATATGATCATCTAGGTGGTGCTTTGATGCTGGAGCAACCCCATGCTTGGAGTGAGATAATGGAGTATTTAAAAATTGAGTTTATTCTCAAGTTCTTCCTCTCTAACTAACCAACTGGTCCACTGAGCAATCTGAGCTTACATTCATAAATATGAAGACAATAAAGAGTTCAAGTGAACAGATAGGAAAATAGACTTCTTCCTATTTCTGACAGTCTTCCTATTTCTGTACTATTCTTCATTATATGGGAGAAAGCTGCCTCATACCAGTTCCTTCTTATTAGTCAGAAAGGTCATTTTAAGCTTTAAGAGAGGCTGTCAAACATAGCGTTTGCAGATATTTTCCTGTCATGAAGAAAAAGGCAAAAGGAAAAAAAGCTGCTGATCAGTCACACAGCAATGAGAGCCACCTGTCTGCCACTTCACTTCAGCGAGTGTACAATGAGTCTCTACCTCAGAAACGTTCAGGCCCCCAAACTGCACTTCAAAGAGGCATCCATCCAATCTCGTAAGCTGGTATGTAAGAAAAGGGGGAGAGCCGCGGATCCAAGCAATCCACCTACAAGTGACTAGCAGGAAGCATCCAAAATTTGGTCCAAAGGGAATGAAAAGATCATCTGAGATGATCTGAGGGTTACAACAATGGGTTGGCTGGCCATTTTCCAGAACCTTCTGAATTCTGGATTGACCTAGTACTATTTCTTCCTCTGGACTGTCTGCCAAATCACTTGGAGGGCTGTAGAAAATATCAGTATCTAAGAGCCACTCCAGAGACTTGAGTTTAATGTGTTGGTGTACAGTGTGGGCAGACTCTTCAAAGCTTTCATGTGGATCTAATATACAGCTCCGGTTGACAGGCACTGCCCTAGAGCTGGGCTCCTTGCTCTGTGATAGCCACACCAATCTGGAAATCGCACTAAAAACAGATTGTGATTCAATAGATGTCCAACTTTCTGCACTTCTGAGAAGCAACCAGGGATACTGGTGCTGCTGTTCTACAGATCCCACTTTGTGTGAGGCGGTTACGAAGTAGAGACACTCAAAGTGTGGTCCATTGACCACTTACTTGCATACTGTTTTCTCTCATATGCAGAAACCAGATCTAAATTATGTTGGGACATGATACAGTACCCAGGAATCTAGGCACTCACGCAGAGAGCAAAGGAGGACACTCGTAGGGGAGGAACACAAAGGTACCTTTCATCATATAAAAGAATATTTATCAAAATGAACTCTGGGAAATGGAAACAATAGGTTTTTTGCTTTGTCGTTTTTCCTTTTCCTCTTGTCTTGTTTGTTCATTTATCTGTCTTTGGGAGGGACAAGGTGAACAAATGCAGCAGTGGTACTCACTAGACACTATGCTGAAAATGAACTCTACAACTTGTGGGTAAGGATTGGAGGGAAAAACTGGGAGAGAGCGAGGGAAGGGGTGACATTTTCGAAAACGAAATGCAGTCATTACCAGACTTACGTAACTGTAACCCCCCCCCTGTACATTACCTTTATAACAACAATAAAAAGTTAAAAAAGAAAACTACTATTATTCTGTAAAACTTTTGCATAATTTAGAAATGTTTTGTAGTATTCTGACATTGCTGAGATACCAAAGGACTAAATTTTATATTTTATAAAAGTAAAAGATTGGAATAAAATGCCTCATCTTTCAATGCAGATATCTATGGAGCACTGTTCTAAAGAACTAATTTTTCTATGGACATGCAAACTGAAAGGTAAAAGTCAAACATTATTAACTACTGAATTCCAAGTAGGCCATATAGCCCCTTGGGAAATGTTGATCAAATGATTGAATGAGTGGTTAAAACATTAACCATTTGGTTGTGGCAATATGAGTTTAAGTTTCTGTGGACTTCAACATGCAGAGAAAAAGAATGGAAAAATTGGGGGGAGCAAAGTTAGATTTATTTTTCTTTGAAATATTTGCAAAGAGCTAACAAATGGACCCCAGAAATGAAAAATTATCATGCTACTATGCCAAAGGCTATCCAACAGATTCTCCAGTGGTTAGTAATACAGACTGTTAGGTGGGCCCACATCTACTCCCTCCCTCCATTGCTTTCCCTTCACCCCACTCTCCCTTTCTCAGACCAATCTCAATGAGAGTCACTGTTCCATTTTCACAGGTATACATGAAGTATTTTGACCATATTTACCTTTCTTCTCTGTCTCTTGTCATGTTCTCCGCTAGTATCCCTACCAGGACAGGATCTGTTTACATTCCCGTCATCCATTTTCAGTATATGTCAATTGTTCAGAGGATTCACTTTGCTATTTCACACATTCATATACTATACATGGATCAGATTGATCCCTCAATCACTTTCACTTTCTCTTTCCCGACCCTCCTATTATTTAACAGCTTTATTTGTGATAAACCAAGCTCAAATAGTATAAAGTTCAACTTGAGCAAATAAATCCAACACTTGCTATAAGCTTTTTAAAAGAAGAGCAATGACAGAATGAGATCAAAGAAATACAAGGACATTGTTAGAAATACAAGGAAATCATTAGAAATGCGGAGCATTTTCGTCTTTGAGGCAATTTTCCATTAAGTTTACTAAAGCAGATAATGGTGTCCAAAATGCCAAGGAGGGGGAGTGGGTCTGGACTGGGGGCGGGGAGGAAGAAGGGGCCAAATGGATGAATAAGGAAAGAAAGAAGAACAGAGAAGATCAACATGTATTGCACAACCAGTTCCTGAAAATGTGTCAGCAAGTCCCAGGCCAGCTGCAATTGGCAAAAATCTGGTCAAGCTCCTTTGGGTAAAGGAGGCAGTGACAGAGTCCAATGTGAATCTCTGCGTGGATTTAGCTATTTCTGAAAGGCATGTAAAAGACATTGAGTTCATAAACTAAAATTCTCAATGTGATAACTTAAATCAACTAGAAGTTGCTTTTAAGAATCCTGTTATTCGATTTTTGGAGATGATTTTTTTTAAAGTAAAGAATCTACATTAAATAAAAGGTTAAAAATACCCTCTAGCATTTACAGTCCTTTTGGTAGTTGGTCTTTGATATGTTGCCACCAAATAGTATAAAATTAAGCATGAGCGCTCTATGTGTTTAAAAGTAAAGACATAATGCTTTCATATAGCCATTCCTGTAGATTTATACCAAACATATACACAAAAATTATTGTATGGAGACATTTCAACACACAAGAAGGAAAATAAGGTGACTGAAAACTTTGGTAAAGCAGAGCAACAAAGGAAGGATATCCCCATCTATTGGGCCTTTTCAATACTCTGCCAATGAATAAGCATTTATTGAGCAACTACTCTGTGAATGAGTGTGGCTTAGGCTCCATTTGGAATAACTAAATGTTTCTGATGGAATCTTGGTTTCTATTCTGAAGGGGTTCACATAACTTACAAATTGATAAGACGGACAAATCTACAAAGATGCCTAGAAATACAAGGCACTCCAGGAACCATGTTGTCTAATGGTATAATTAATTCATTCATTTATTCAAATTGATTCAACAGTATTTACAGAGTTGTGCATGTGAACCATGTACTGTTCTAGGTTCCTGTGGATTAGCTGTGGAGAAAACTAAGTAAGAAGCCACCCTTAAGTAACTTAGATTTAGTACAGATGGAGTGAACAGACAATACCTGAATATACACATGCACAATGTATACATACAGATGACACCTGCATAAAATGTACATTGGGCAAATATTTCAAAGAATAAGACTATTCAAAAGACATGGGAGGGAGAAAGGGGTAGTATTATCTCTGCAGAGGGAATATTTGAGTGGAGATTTGAGGGCATAAAGAACTTTCATATTGCTACTGAATAGAAAAAAAGAGCATGTATAAGTGTTGAAGTGGGAATGTGTGGGGGTGTTTAAAGAAAATCAAGGCAGTGGCAAGAGATGAGCTCAGAGTGATATCAAAGGAAGGCCAGCAAACCTAGTAGGATAAGCAAGAAATGAGGAAATGGATGTCCCTTGGGGACTGTTAAACGAAAGGATTGGGGAACTGTGTGTATTATGTTTGAGGAAGAAAATTCTGTCTACTTTGTCCTCCCTCCCTCCCTCCCTCCCTCCCTCCCTCCCTCCCTCCCTCCCTCCCTCCCTCCCTCCCTCCCTCCCTCCCTCCTTCCCTCCTTCCTTCCCTCCTTCCCTCCTTCCCTCCCTCCTTCCCTCCTTCCCTGCTTCCCTCCCTCCCTCCCTCCCTCTCTCTCTCCATATGTGTGTGTGTGTGTGTGTGTGCGCATATATATGTATGTATACCAAATGGTAAGTATATAAGAATAAGTAAGATATATCCCCCCATGCTCTATTACTATTATTATTATTACCATTATTATTGTCAACACTAGCACCATCAGTACCATCCACACCACTCTAGCCACCACCATTTCCACCATTAGCATTAGCATCACCACCAGAATTACCATCACCATGATGGTTCTCAAAATGCTATTACTTTCCACACAGCCAATGCTCAGTATGCTGTGTACACTCGACTGCTTTGATTTACAAGAGAGCTGGGTGCATGGTGCTAGAGTTAGGAGTCCATCTGATTTCCAAGCACCTGCCAAGGCTTGCAATGTGATTGAAACTATTTAAGAAGAACAAAGAAACCAGGCCATGTGCAAGTGAAAACTGGTTAACTTGTATGGTAAACATACCACAGCAAAGTTGCCACCTGATTAGCCAATAACAAACTTCCCGTAGCAGACTCATATTTGGTAGTTCACAGAGATTAAAAAAATCAGCATACCATTCCCATGGTTCTCCCATGAAGGTGGAACACTTTGAGGACTAAAGGAATGGAGTTCCTTCCCATAACAAGAGATCAAGCATTATTAGGATAATTAATTGCAGAGGTGGCTTATTTTCAGGAATTTAATTTCAAGACCTAAAAGTAGGGATAGCTCATCTCTCAGAATTTTGGTGGGTTTTTTTTGAGAATCTTGTTTATTTCTTCCTATATGATATTGAAATTTTCTGTTTGGGCAACTGTTGTCCATCTAGGTGATGACATTCACAAGGATAGTGACCATAGCTTACCCCTATCCGTGCTTTAGAAACTGACACATAGGAGGTGCTCATTAAATCTTCACTAAAATAAGGTGCTTGTTTCTCTCCCTGTAAAAAAGTACCATATTTTCTACCATCCACCATTGCTATTGAACAGTACAAAGATACTGTAATAAAAGGGGAACATAAAGGTACTGAAAATAAAAATCACAGTAACAGAAAGGTAAGAAAGAAAAATGAAAGAGGACATGTTGGTATTTGTTCCTCTTCAGTTGAATGTTTCCACCAACTATAAGTCTTTGAGAAGACGATCAAAGTACTCTATTAGAGACAGTGTGAGAGCTATGCACAGAATGTATCATGGATGCATGAACATGAGAAAAATACTAACAGCATAGGAGAATATCAAATAATATCAACAAACTAAGTTTTACCCCCCTTAGCTCCAACAACACACGGCATTTCAAGTTTCCACTTTATTTTTACTGAAAAGAAAAAAAAACTGGAAAAAGACACAGAAAGAAAAATTAATGAAAGAATTGAATATCAGAGGAGCCAGTATATGAACATTATTTTCAGAAATAAATAATCCTTTTAAAATAGAAGGAACACTCTTTGCAAAGATGAGCCTTATGAGTCATCTCAATGTTAATTATCATGAAAAACACTTGAACATGCCAGTAACTCAATCCAAAAACCATTCCCATTGTAAGGGTAGCACTAAGTTATCCATAATTAGAGACATTTCATAGTTGACACAACATAAAATGGGAAATTTGAATCAAATCACAAGAAGAGTAATTTCTAACCTACCATCTGCTTATCAAACCCAGGTTTCCTTCTGAGATCAAGATCTTATTCCCAAGATTACACTGAAGGTGAACGTGGCTTTCAATGTCTTTTATGAATGAGAAAGAGCTCAGTGGAAGAGCAGCCTCTCTAAAGGATTCCAGATAGAAATGGCACTAGACTTACACAATACACGCTCAAATCACCAAGTTAAAAATATCCGTAATGGGACCATCACTGGGAATTCTTAGGATGGATCTACCATTTATAAACCTGTATGTGCCATGTTTTTGCTGCCAAAAATCAAATTCAAGCAATGTGCTTGGGAAATGATGAAAGCTGACTATTATAACACTGGGGGAGGGAAGGGAACAGCACAACCTCAAGGCATTATTTATTGTTAGTGTTTGCTTACTTTCCCCCCAAAAGCCTGTGGTTTATCCCTAACATCTGGGCTTCATCGTTGACTGGAAAGCTTCTGAGAGCCCTAGTACTGAGTGAGGCAATGGAAACAGAAAATGATGTCGGAAGATTGTCAACAGGCATTAGGCCATTGCCAAATGTCATGTTCTTTTCCAAGGAACATTTAGGATGCAAATAAAAATCAAATAACACTTCTTTTTGGCAATGGAATGGGCTTAATTTGTGTTTGTTTCCTTCTCTCTTGTTTTAACTTGAACTGGGCTATAGAGGGTCATGAAGTCTTAACCACTCTAGTTATTTTTCTAAACGAAAGACTTTAAGCTAGAGTTAGAAATGTCCAAGTGTGGCTTGGTACCACGGAGACGCCTTCCTTGGTGAAGTCATGTAAATTCCCTCCACCTCCAGAGCAATAGCCTGGGGATTTACCAAGCTCTGTCTTTGCAACATGTCTGCTCAGTTCAAGGCTATTTTTTCCAGCAGACATGAGGATCCTCATCCTCCCATCTTTTGAAGAGGTGAGATGGTGACAGCTCTTCCAGAACATCAATCTGTTTCAACAATCTCTACATTATGACCCCTGGTGGCCAAGTAGTGATATGGAAGGTAAAGCAAATACATCCTTGTTAAATTGTCCTTGTTAAATGATCCTTGCTTTAAAAGTCCCATTTTTTTCTCTGTCACCCCTTCTACCTCATTACGCCGTTTAAGGAGATTAAGGCCTCCACATCAGTGCATATGCTAAGTGGACATTCTTCCTTCTTCTTGCTTTGTCCAAGTCCTTCAAGATTTCCCACTTTCTTCCTCAGCATGGTTCTGTCACTTCACTGTAATTGTTTAACTATTGGTCCATGTCAACCACTGGCCCTCCAGTTTTGTAGAAGAGAAAAATCAATTTGCCTTCATATTTCTAAGTCTCAACATGACAGGTGTCCAATTATTGGCTGTTCAGTGAATAAAATATGTTGAAAAGTTTTATGCAGATGAGTCACACCAATGATCCTAACTACTCAGGAGGGTGAAATCCGAGGGTCATAGCTTGAGGCCAGCACAGGCAGGGAAGTCCACAGAATTCTCATCTCCAATTAGCCAATCAAGAGCTACTTGTGGAACTGTACCTCAAGTGCAGACCTCCAGCCTTGGGCAAAAATGCGTACAGACAGCACCCAGACCCTGAGATCACACCCCAGTACACGCATAAAATGTGTTGAAAAGTTGAATATGCTTAACAACCATATCTGCTCATTAAAAGCTAAAAAATATTAGTGTCAAAGTCTCACTTCTGAAAAATATTAGACAATGCCCCCATGCCACACATGCACACACCTTTAGAAAATAGGGTATTATATTATCAAAATTGAGGGAAAACAGTATAATCTTAAAAGAGGAGGCCAAAAACTTTTTCTATAAAGGGATGGCTAGTAAGTATATTCTCTCCTGTGTGTTAGTGTCTTGCTACTCAACTATTCAAACTGTTGTAATATCAAAGTCATTACAGAAAATACATAAAAGGTGGGCATGACTGGGTTTTATTTCCAAAAATAGCAGTAAGATAGATTTGATCTGTAAGCCTTAGTTTTCTGATGTGTGATCTAGAACTTCAAATCATTTCAATGTGTCAAATTTAGGGACTAAGAAACAAGAGAGTACCATCATGTGAAATCTGGAGCCCCTGACAAGATTCAAAGAGGTAAAAGCCTGTGTGGACCATTTATCAGTGAACATCAAGGAAAGAATACACAATTTCCAGAAGATACACTTGTCATCCACAGCCAAATGCTTTTAATAGTGATGCACAAAACTAGCATGGATCTGACTTTACTTGTTAGACTGATGGTATACAGGATAAGTAGAAAACTTTCCAAGCAACAATGGTAGGACTAGAGCCTTATTGGTAAGAATGCTAATCTTTCCTCCATTATACCATTTTCCTCTTCTTGCTTACTACACTTAAAGAATACAACTTGGGGGGGGGCGGTTAAGGGGAAGGAAGATGGGATAAAAATGAAGGAAGGGCTAAAAATGATGACAAGAAATGTACTCACTACCTTATGCATGTAACTGTATCCCCTCTGTACATCACCTTAACAATAAAATATTTTTTAATAATTCAAACATTTAAACACCAGAAAGTAGTAGGCTTTTAAATTCTTGCATTTTCCATTTAGCTTCTTTTTGAAACCAGTATGTCTTCTCAAACTTTCTTGTTTACCACTCTTTTTATCACTAATGATAGATTTCCAGACAAATAACTCATCAATCACTCAGTAAATATCTATTAAGCACTTGTTTCAAGTCAGTCAGGATGCTAGGTACTATGGATAGTGCTTCTTAAAAATCATTTGAGCCCAGCACTGGTGGCTCATGCCTGTGATCCTACTACTCAGGAGACTGAGATCTGAGGATCATGGTTGAAAGCCAGCCCAGGTAAGAAAGTCGTTGAGACTCTTACCTCCCATTAGTCATCAGAAAACTGGAAGTGGTGCTGTGACTCAACATGGTAGAGCTCTCGCCTTGAGCAAAACAGCTCAAGGACAGCACCTAGGCCCTGAGTTCAAGTCCCATGACCAACTGAAAAAAATCACTTGAACATTTGGAACAGGAGCCACATTTACACCCTTGCTTCTTTATGCAATTTGATTGGCACACAGCTACATCCATTCTTTTTCATATTGTCTGTAGCTATTTTCCATGGCCTACAAGGCTTCCAATAGTTACTATCTGGCTATTACAGGAAAAATTGCCAGTGATCCAAAGACTTTAAACAATATAAATATTTATGAGCAGAGGACTGGTTAAATGAATTATGGGATCACTATACTACGGTTAATTTCCATATAGTAGAATACTATGAAACCCTTCAAAAGAGAGAAGCACCGGTATACTTAGAAATGCAAAACTATCTCTAAGCAAGACTAAGTATAAGAAATTATGTAAAAATTATGTAGTATGTAGTTTGTATTAAAATGTAGATATAGACACAAATATAGTCACATATGGTTATAAATGCATATAGTATGGGAAGAATGGAAATATTTATGACTTGTTCTCTCTGGGTAAGTAAAATTGTAGACCAAAGCTTGAGATGGAAGGCAGACCTTTAAAAGCTACACATTTTTGAAACATTTGAAATTATTAATGAAATGTATAATCTAAAGCATTATTGTTAACAAGTAATGTCATAAATAAAATGAAGTTTAGTGATAACCCTCGGAAAAAAATAAAGTTCTATTTTAGCCAATTTAAATTTTGTGTCAACTCTGGATAAAAATGGGCTAGCAATTTCAATGTTCCTTATTCACTTCCATTTTTCATGTCAAAGGAGAAAAGTTTTCGGAGGCCCTGGGCTCCTTGACATCTGAAATCATGGATTGTCCTGCAGGAGCAACAATGATGCAAGAGTCAGATGTCCATGCATCATTCTTCAAACAGACTTGAATCAAGGCCATAGGTATCTCCTCAGCAGAGAATTACTGGATGTAACACTGAAGCACCTGGCACAGGTAATCAGGCCTGTCTTGGAGTGGCTATAGGCAAATGTCCACTCTGTTCATGGGCATCATGAGAAGTACTGCCCATCCCGGGGCCAGGAGAGGGAGAAAGAACATTTAGGAAGGGCAAGAAATCAAGGAAAAGTTGTCCTCAGACTGGCCCTCACTTGAAAGATCACCAAAAAATGAATACCAGTGACAGTGGGAAGGTAGTTAAAAGATGTGTGTGTGTGTGTGTCTGTGTATGTGTGTGTATGTATGTGATTGTTTTAAAGAACATACCAGAAGTTATATAAAATGAAACTTGTTTTTCTAAACAGTAGATCAAGCGTATTCCCTTGGTGAACTGCTCTCAGATCTGCATCTGTCGTCTGTGGAACACTAGTGTGATCACTGGTAATATAAATCACATGATCATTCATTCATAACTCTCAAAATGTTCCTGCAGAGATTTTTTGCAAGCCACAGGCTTAAATTGATGTATTAAAAACACAAGAAATGCAGAGCCAATTATTCCACACAAGATATTACTAGGAGTTGTTTCTTTAAAAAATAACTTTTTCATTATTTGAACATTAGGAATATTTTTTAAAGAATACTGTTGGAAGGCAAAGAAAAAGTTTTTAAAAAAACACCCAAATCCAGAGATAATTGCACACTCTTACGTCCACGAATCAAATGAAATGTTGTCTTTATGGCATCTAGCTAAACAATACTTCTACAGTTATTATAGAAATAGAGTAATATGCACTATCTAGTGTGAGTTCAGTGTGAAATCTCTTCTTTTTTTGTCACTCCAATATTAAAAGCGACCTTCCCTCTGGCTCCCACCTTAGCAATGCAATGTCACTCAGGGATCACTGGATATTTGGAGAATAGGCAAATCTAATTACCCAAGACTTTTGCAAACTCATGCCACCCAGAAAAAGTCAATGCCTTTATGCTAATTCAATTTGCTTCTATTTTTGGAATCTGATTGTTTTGAACACATGCCAGATGTTATATTTCTTAATTTAATTATCTACTCGTGAAATTACTAGTCCATATGTATTGGACTAACTTCTACTTTGAAGAGAAAACCCACAAGAAATATAAGTTCTTTTTTAAACATCATAATGGATATTGAGTACTTGGGACAACTGCATAGCTATAACCAAACATTAATTTTAATTTTGTCAAAAGGCATTGAGCTAAAAATAGAGAAGAAAATATGCTTTTACTAGCAAGCTTATGGGACAACAAAGATTATATTAAAATAATTTATCTGAAATAGGTCATTTTTCAATATTAAAACTTCTTATGCCAGATGCTAGTGTCTCATACCTATCATTCTAGCTACTCAGGAGGCTGAGATCCTGAGGATGGCAGTTTGAGACCAGGCCAGGTAGAAACGTCTGTAAAAATCACGCTCCAAAAACAACTGGCAAAAACCAGGGCAAGAGGCATAGTAGCAGTGCCGGCTGCTGAAGTAGCAGTGTGCCAGCCTAAGAATTAAGTGCGCTTAGGACACTGAGTTCAAACTCTAGTACTGTGCCCCCAAAAGAAATAAATAAGCAAAGAAATCATGAAAAAGAAAAAGGAAAAGAAACACCTATGTAGATGGGACACAAAAAGTCACACTCATAATCCTAGGTACTTGGGAAATAGAGATAGGGAGGAGCACAGGTTGAGACTAGTCCTGGCAAAGGTTAGTAAGACCCAATGTTAGTCAATAAGCCAAGACTGGTGGCATGTGCTTGTAATCCTCCTGTGTATGAGAAGCAATAGGAAGAACAATCACAGTCCAAGGATGTCCCTCCGGAGTAAAACATGTGAGATATTATCTGAAAACTAACTAAAGCAAGAAAGGAGTGGGGACATGGCTCAACTGGCAGAGTGCCTGCCTACCAAGGCCCCAAATTCAAACTCCAGTACCACCAAACAACAAATCACAAACAAACAATAAAAACCCCTTGAAGGTATTAATTGCCTGCTATAATGTGTTCTAAGTGTTGGAATAGCCATTTATGAAAAATCCTAAGAGAATCCAATGTAATAATTTTAAAGACTCAAATACACCAATAACATTGGTAATAGAGCCAGTGTTATGGACTTTTTTGTCCTAAAAGAAACTGATAAAATTGTTCTAAGTTTTCATTTGTATGAAATCCCCTAAGATGCATATAATCAGACTCTGGTAACTGAAAATTAGAAGCCTTTCCCTATCTCTTACACAATTTCATAGTATATAAAGAATACATCTTCTGACTAATCAGAAGGTACTCCCATGAGCCACATTGTGCTTTTACCTGAAGATGAAACAGACTTTTCATATATTTATCATTCCCAATATTTAGGAAGTTGATCATAGCTACATTTGTAAATTCACTTCCCAACTTCACGCTAGTGGGAATTGGCATGAATTTGCATTTATGTTTATCTTTAAAATAAGGTAAAATTAAATTCTGGAACAAATATTGGCATTCCTAGTTTCTTGTACAATGAGAAACAATGTATTTTTACAAGTTACTTAGAATGCTTTCTTGTCAGCCTTATTTTATGTCATAAATTGGCTAGTAATCACAGATTTATTTTGCCATCTTTTTATTTGTGTAGAGATCTGAAGCATCACAAATTAAAGCCTCCAGATCTCCTCTCATACAAAACATCATGTTGACATACTGTAAGAATAAAAATGTTTGTGAGGTCTAAAAAGTGTCTTTAAGAAAAACTAAAAACTAGGGAAGTGAAAGGGAATATAAAAATTGAGAGACAAAGGATAAAAAGACAAACGACTCCCAAAGCAATACTTGCAAAACTGTTTGGTGTAAACCAACTGAACAACTCATGGAGGGAAAGGGAGAGGCGGAGGGGAGGGGGGAATGAGGGAGGAAGTAACACACAGTACAAGAAATGTATCCAATGCCTAATGTATGAAACTATAACCTCTCTGTACATCACTTTGACAATAAATAAGAAAAAAAAATAAATGTACACTTGGTAGAAAAAAAAAGAAAAACAAAATGCCTTACATATGAAACTGTAACCCCTCTATACTTCACTTCGATAATAAAGAAAAAAAAAACAAGCATACACATAAAAAAAGAAAAACTAAATGATGGATAGCCAGAATAAGTGATCACCAAGCATTCAAATAATGAAGGGAGATTTATATTAGACACAGAAGAAAGAATATAGCTTCAAGTTAGCGGACTGTATTTACTTTGAAAAATAATGTTAAATTTGACTATTTATAGATTAAAATCATTCATGAATAGGGTATTAAGAAAGGTTGAAGATAATACATTACTTGTTTGAAATGGTGAACCTGCAGGTGCTTAGCTGTAACGTGTTTTATTTGTCTTATCCAAGAAAACAGGGTATTCTAGAGGGCTGTAATTGTATGAAGCAATATATTCTCACAGACAAAAATCAAATCAACATTTTATATTATTAGATAATATAAATAACGTAAGTCTCTCACAAACCCACCAATGAACATACAAAGACTATTTTACTCCATGAAAAGAGAAAACTGCTAGCACCTTATGACAAATAAATCAGACATTATGACTTGTAATATTTTTATACAGCATTAGGTCAATTTCATGGATGCTTCAGCCCTCCATTCTTGTACCCAAGCCAAAAGCACAAGCTTCTGGAATTAAAATTTTGTGCATTTGATGACAAGTAGACTATGCCATCAAAAATCCTCAACAGCAGTTCTAGCACTCCTGGCCAGGTCCCATGGCCTCTGGGACTGGTTGGATGGAGTGAGCACCCAAGGATGATATGCTGGGAACTCCATTGCCTTCAGAAGACTATTTTCAAGGCATGTCTCTGGTGGAACAGCTTTGTCCAAAGACTCTTACATTGACATACAGAAATACAGTAGTCAACCTGAGGACTAAAATGTTCAATATTTTTCCAGAAAGCAAGGAAATCTGAGAATACACCTGTACTGCTTGGATATGAAATGTCCCTGTCAAAGGACTCATGCACTGAAATGTGGACCCCTAGTTCATGGTGCTCTTTTGGGAAGTGGTGAATACTTTAGGAAGTAGGGCCTAGCAAAGAAAGTAAGTCACTGCAGGTAGGTCCTTGGGATCTATATGTTGTCCTGGGAGTATGTATCTCTGTCTCTGCCTGTCTCTATAAGTCCATCCCTCCTTCCTTTTCCTCTTCCTTTTTCCTCTCTCCTATCTCCCTCCTCTCTCTCTCCCCTACCTCTCCCCCTCCTTTCCTCTATCTCCCTCCCTCTCTGCATTCTGGCTGTCCTGGGTGGATTATTCCATATGTTTTCTGATGTTCTGTTTCACTATTGTCCCCAAATCAACAAAACCAAAAACAATGGATTGAGCCCTCTGAAACTGTGAGCCACAATAAATGCTTCCCCCTTTAATTTTTTATGTTAGATATTTTGCCACTGCCATATGAAAAGTAAGTAACATAGTTGTTCAAGTTTCCTGTAGGTCTGCATAAAGAAAAGGCCCCAGTCCAGTCTCTTCCTAACATTCTAAATTCAATCTTAATTTTGTGTGCAATCAGATTCCCATTTGCTATTTTTCTCTGATTTCTATTGGCATGCCCCCGATTGGAAATGTTCTTCTTAGCACCCTTGGGTTTGAGTGGTAACATTCTCTTCTCTGAGTATCCCATGCTGACAATCAGTTCCAGAACATTTTGTCATCCTGAACTACCAGTAGGCTACTATTCACCATGTTCTGTCTTTTATGTTTCTCCCTTATCTCAGGGCCCAGAAGCCTAAGAACTATATTTTACAGACTCCTTGTCATCACAGCTCAGGATGCAGTTACGCAAATAAGACCCACTCACATACCCAGTATGGTAGCCAAAAGCAGATATGCATACTTTGGCAGATGGCCAGCGGGAAGTGTGGCTACATAGTGTCAGTTACAACAGGTAGCTTCAGTATCAAGTAATGTTTTCCTGCTGTTACTCTCCTCAGTGAGCCTCTCGCTCTTATGGTGAATCTCTTCTGAAAATACCTACAGTTTCTTTTCTTCCCAATTGAATCCTGATCAGTGTTGGATGGCTTAGTTATAACTTGGGTTCATTGTTGGTGGAAAGGCCAAAGAAAGCCAACAGTATCCACAGGGGATATTCAGGTTCTAAAACTAGACATAAGGCAAAGGTTTGAGAAACCATAATGAGTTCAATATTATGGATGCTAACTGTCAGAAGGGATTCAGACTCAGAGTCCCAATGAATTAGACATGGTATAATAGGCCTATCATTCTAATACTTGAGAGGCTAAGCAGTAGGATTACAAGCTTGTAGCCCGAGCTACATAATGAGACTCTGTTTCCAAAAAAATAAATAAATAAAGGTAAGACTCTAGTACCAGTAAGTATCTACTAGTTTGAACTTAACCTAAAATATCAGGAGTTGGCATTTGAGATAGTGATACCTTTCCTTTAAATTCAGGCACAAAAGAAATACCAGTAAAATCAAGACATTATGGAAACTTATACCATGTTGCCCATAGGTTGGTGGCTCCTTTCTAGTGAACAGAAAAGATAAGACTAGTACTGTCATGATGCTGAAAATCTACTGAAGACTGTCAGCAAGTGTGAAGAAGAGCTCCTGGAAAGTGAGAAAAACATGAAGAAAATGCTGCTTGAATCTCTGACTCATTTGCATTCATTTTAGGAAAGAGTAAAGGTAGTAAAGGAGTAAAGGTAAAACGTGTTTGCCTTTGCCCTTTGCATGCAAATATGGTGAATTAACAGATGTGCATAAAGAAGAGATTTAGGGTCATTGCTGCAATCTGTGTCCATCCACCCTCACTCTTCCTGTACCATGTAGCTTTGCCTATATACTTACTAACATCCTTTGGAAATTACATTCTTTGTTCTACCTTTGAAGAATTTCAGATCATCTTAATGAAGCATTTATAACTTCCATGTTAATTCATGATGTCATAAAAGTGTAGAACAGAAACTTATTTAAATTCTCCAGAAGCTGGATGTGATGGTGATGGTGCATGGTTGTTAACATTTGTAATAGCACTCAGGAGGCTTTAGGCTGAAATGGGGATTCAGAGTTCAAACTCTCTGGAACTCAGTTTTCTAGACAATCAACCTCGGATGGTAACCCTATTATTCAAGATGGATGTGAAAATTAAATGAAATAGTATATGTATAAGACTTAGGAATGTGAATTAGTACCAATAAAAAATCTACTACTATTGTATCCACACTAAAAGGCCTGTGCAATACCTCCA
The DNA here is from genome assembly GCF_023159225.1 of Perognathus longimembris pacificus. NCBI lineage: Eukaryota > Metazoa > Chordata > Mammalia > Rodentia > Heteromyidae > Perognathus > Perognathus longimembris. The sequence continues at coordinate 108,019,814 of NC_063188.1, read as the reverse complement.
TGAGAATTCTACAAAGCCATGCACCAGATACAGTAAGTTAGGACCTTTAGATTAGGAAAGGGTTGCAAAGCATAAAAAAGCTAAAATTAAAAACAAAACAAATCTGTTTTGTTTCTTCAAAAATAATATCACCAGCCAACACTGTTTAACTTTCAAAATCATGATGACTTAGAGCATGCTCAATTTCTAAAATGTGGAAACATTTGTGGAACTTGTGGGAAAACACAATTTCCAAAAGCTTTACTCAGAACAAACCCAAGAGAAATAACAATGTCCACATCATCACAGACATACACATCAGTGCACACCCGTCCCCTATGCTGTCTGGCCCACCCAGAGAGTGGGTCTTAGAATACGTGGTGACAATACTGATCAACAGCATTTCACGGGCCAAACTTGGGAAGTGGCTTGAGAGTTTTGTAAACACACTAGATTGCCAGATTTATATCACAGAATCTTAGTTCAGGTCTTCCTATGAAGATCTAAACCTAAGAGCATTTGGAAGGAAGACAGACAAGGGGAAGAAACTAACAGAGATGTGTCATCCAACAACTTTTGCTAAATCCCATTGGAGAACACTGAGAGACAGTACAGAACCTGCCTCAGAATTGTCCCAATGGATAGACTAGGAAGTTGAGGCAAGTGTTTCCCAACTTCCCATCCATCACTGATTGAAGGCTTCTTTCTTGGTTATTAATTCACCTAGCACTTCTCATTGTCAGGAGAAGACCTCTCAGGTGCAGTTTCAGGTATTCCCAATAAGCATCTTTCCAGATATTCCCAGGATGCTAAAGGAACACTAAAAGCGAGGATTGTATTTGTTAAGCATAAGTATCACAAATTAAATTTCAAGAAGGGCTTAGAAAAAAATCAGTTGCACATAAAATAATGGTTAAACTTGTGATAAAAATGGTGGTTATATATATATATATGTTGGTGTCAAGATTCCCAGGCACATATCTATGGTGCCCCAAAGCATGTTTGGGATAATTACTTTAGACATACCCATTGTATACACTCAACACCAAATGAGTACAGTTGCCCCATTACACTCCCAGCTCCTGCACTGACAGATTCCATGAGCCAGGGACAGAAAATACATTCTAAAAATGATACCCATACTGAGCTTTATGAACTTTTTCCTTGCCTCCATTCTCCTAAAATATTGTATCACACCTATTTATATAGCAATTTACATGGTATTTGATATTAGACGTAATCTACAGGTAATTTAAGGTACAGAGGAGAACATATACCAGCTATATGCAAATGCTATGTCACTTCATGTAAGGAACTTGAGTATACATGTAATTTTGTACCTAGTGGGGAACCAATACAACACAGATATAGAGAGATGACTATATTGGAAGTTCTGAGCAGATTGAAAGAAATCACAACTTTGTATCTTTAACTCAGTAGAGATTTATAGATTTATTCTTCTGGATCCTTATGCATTTTAGTAATGGAAAAATAAATGAATAAAATTCAAACAGCTCAGTATGTCAATAATACAAAGCTATAACTTTACTCATTTATCAAGGCTTTTCTTTTTTGTCAGTTGTGGGGCTTGAACTCAGGACCTGGGTACTGTCTTTGGGCTTTTTCACTCAAGGCCAGTGCTCTACCACATTGAGCCACAGCACCACTTCTGGTTTTCTTATGTTTAACTGGGGATAAGAGTCTGACAGACCTCAGATCTCAGACTCCTGAGTAGCTAGGACTACATGTGTGAGCTACCTGTGCCTGGTGAACAAGGCTTTTATTGAGCCTAGGGGATGCAGAATCTGCTACTGGGAATTCTAGAGGCAGCTTTTAAAAATAAAGTTACAGCCTTCCATATAGAATACTAATCATAACTTATTACCATCCATGGTGACCCTATTTGTAAAGTCTATGTGTGGGGAGATAGACATTGCCTAATGATAGGAAAACTCATTAGTGAATAATTTTGTACAGGTAAGCATTGAGCTGAGTTATTTAGGAGAATAAGAAAAGAATACTGGGCTAGAAAAAAGAGGAGATTCTAGACCATTTCTCAAGTGTATATAATCTCGATCCTCAGATAGTAATTGGCAATGTCTGAATGCATTTTTGATTATCCCAACTTGAGATGGAGATTCTAGAATCTAGTGGGAAGGGTGGAACATGCTACTAAGGACCCTACAATTAACTAGATAGCACCATCTATGAAGAATTTTTATGATGGCTAAGGTGGGGATTAGAAATTCTTCTCTTCTAGTGTATTGATTTGTGGGGTGTTTGTGTGTGTGTGTGTGTGTGTGTGTGTGTGTGTGTGTTGATTGTGTGTGTGTGTGTTGATACTGGTGTTTGCACTCAGAATCTCCTCACACTCTTGCTTGTTTTTCAAAGTTGGCACTCTACCACTTAAGCCACACTCCACTTCTGGCATTTTGCTGGTTAGTTGAACATAAGAATATTGGGTTCTTTTCTGCCTAGAAGGGCTTCTACAGAAGTTGGTGTGGGTGCATGTCTGCCATGGTGACCTTTCCCACCCTCATTCTCCATCATAATTAAGAACTAACTGGTATATAAGCTTATAAACTGACATGGAGGGAGCTCCTGCTACCTCTGACCTTCAGACTTTTGTCATTCAAATTTCTGCTTAAAGCCCCCAGAGCTCTCACAATTCCTTCCACAGAGGGCAGAACAGGCATTTCGGCGGGGTGCCACAAAAACCTTCCTTCCATGGCATTTCTTTTTCTCACACTTAAAAAGTTGGCTTAGCACAAGCCTAGGAATGTAGTGAAATGTAGAAAGAGAAAAGCTCTGAATAAATGCAGAGAAAAAAATTCCCTAAAAATACATTTTTGGTTTTCAGCAAGCTCAAGTCTAGAATGAAAGTAAAATGAAACATGTGTTAGAAACCTTATAATAATGGACATTGGGCTGAGACAGAGTAGAGAAAATGGAGAGGAAGATTCTCAGAGGGACGCTGAGTCTCATTAGAAACAATTTATATCCATTTAAGTTATTGGCAAAATCAGAAGTGGACAAAACCTAAATTACAGTAGGGGCAATTTTTCTTTCATTTTCAAGTCTCCAAGAGGTAAAAATTCACCAAGTAATATTTTTATTAATCTACAATTGAGATTTCAGAATCAAACACAACTTAAACTGATACCTACCAGAGAAATAACGTTTCTGCTCATTTGATGAGGGAAAATGATTCCTTTTTATGTTATTGATATACAGTTTACAATGGCTCTAGGTTTCGTAGCTATCAACCATGTAGTCTGATGGGTAGTGATCATAACAGTGTAGTGTTGATGTTGATAATGACTGCGATTTTAACAAATATTGAGCATTTACAGTGTCCCAACACCTATGATAGAAGTTATCTAAATCGCCATTTCAGGCTCCCAGTTCAATGACAACATACTAATACTGTACTCCATTTAACAGTGGAGTAAATGAGGCTTACAAAATCTGGGTGGGTGTCTTTACAGCCCACTCTCCTACTATCTCTCTGACAGTGGTATTTTAAAAGGGGCCCAGATCACTTTAATGTGTAATTGAACAATAATAAATCTACAATATTAAGTGCATCACTTTTAATGATGTATATTGGTGTAGTTTGAATTATTTGTCTCCTCTAGAGTTCATGTTAGAAATCAGAGGTGGGCCTTTTGGAGCGATGGCCTTTTGGAGGACTAGGTACAGGCTAGAATTTTTGTGGCATTTCTAGTGGTGAGGTGAGAGTTGTCAATTAATGCCATCAGAAAGTGGTGGAAGGAACTAGCTTAGCATCATTTTGGCTCTCCCAATCCCTTCCATTATATGGACTCCTTCCTCCCTTCAGGAGGATGTAGTAACACAGGACATTTGGAAACAGAGAATAACCTTCATCAGTCACTGGCCCTACAATCACCTTGACTTGGGGAGTTCCAGCCTCTAAATCTTGAGAAATAGATTTGTATGTTGTATAAATTACTCAGGCTGTGGCATTCTGGTATAGCAGCAAAAATAAAGTATGGTATGTTCCTAGGTTAGGAACTGGGATTGAACTTGCTTTCTAGAGCATTCTCTTGGGGTAGTGGTTCTTTGAAGAAAACAATTCCTGTCTACGGCCATACCACCCTGAATGCGCCTGATCTCGTCTGAAGAAAACAATTCCTTCCATTTATATTTTTCTTTTACTAGAAAAGGGACTTTCTCCACAAGTTCACGTTTTTTTTACCCATACAGCAACATTTAGAGGTAAGCACAAGGAGGCAGATGACTAATGTAAAAGAATTGTGTAAAGCTGAGACACACATTTCCCTCCTTCCCTTGAAGCTAAGATAGGGCCACATGATTGAGTTGTAGTCAAAGGAATAGGCAAATTCTGGTTAAAGGTAAGAGAGATGGGTGTAGAGAGCTTGTGACCTCAGACTCATGTGGTTCTCATTCATTGCTCATGCCATTCCATGGAGCATCTGTACTGAACTTGGAGATGATTCAAAAGGGAAGAAGCTGGAGTCCGTCAGTTCCTCCAGGGAAGCTTACCTGCTAATTCCTGATTCAAGTCCTATAGAAATGCAAGCTAAACTGGCATTTTGTTGAGTTACAGAAATGTTTATCCAGCAGTTAGCATTTTGATGGAATGATTCACCTACCCCAGTAGAGATAATTGAACTTTAAATTGGGGTACTTTGGTTCCCAAGACCCGATAATACACTACAACTGGCATAGCTATCAGGTAAGAGACTAGGTGGCAGAGGTTAGACAAGCAGTGACTTAGGTGAGACGCTGGCTATAACATTTACCTGTGAGAACCAGGAAGGCAGTCCCACACCTTTGGAGCCAGCACCTTTAGAATGAGGGCAAAACTGTTGAAGAGGGTGACACATATCAAGATGCATTGTATACATCAACTGCTTTGCTAAATGGCAAGCAACATAATTCAATACCTATCTTACAAAAGTAAGAAAAGTGAGAGATGGGGAAGGTTGGGTGAGAATGTTGAAGGGGGTGACATTGATCACTGTACTCATAAACTACTTTGTTGAATGGCAACTTCTTTGTACAATCCACTAAAGATCATAAAAATACTTTAAAGAATAGAATGAAAGAGGTAGTTTGTGTTCGGTACTCATGACTACATTTAGTAAAGGATTGCAAGAAAAGGCAAAGGGAGGATGGGGTTGGAGAGAATTTGGCCATTTTGTAAGCAGGAATGAAAGGACAGAATTTAAGCCTGAAAGCTTGGCAATGTTTACTTGCTCAGATGCCCAATGATATAAAATAAAGAAAGGCTTGGGACAATCATGTACTCTGGCCTCTACCAGCTGGCTAACTTTAGAGACTCCCAGGCTTGTCATTTTTTTTAACAGTGATAGTTCAGAACTGTTAAATTTTTGTCTGAGAGCACATGGTTTTATGAAATGACAGATCCAGGATTTGAACTCATATCTTGTGAATCTGACCTTGACTTTCTTTTCATATGTTTCACAGCCAAAATGCGGCAATAAACTATCTTTTTTTTTTTTTAATGGGCTGATGGTTCAGGAGTTGAACAACAGAGAATTTCCTTGGGAACAAAATAAACTCTGCATGCTTTTTATGGGAATCTAAAAGGTGAAATCTGTTTCAGTTCCCTAAAAGGGGATCCCTGAAATGCGTTCTTCCTTTTTCCTCTTTTCCTGTTTGGCCTTTTTAGGGTAATATTATCATTTACAAACATTAGATTTGAAGATTTGCTCCTTTGTTGGCAGGGACTATGGTAGACTTTTACAACAAACACTATTGTGTACAACACCTTTGTATAACGTATATGCTCTGATCAAAGTTCAGAGTAGATACTAACCAATATTTAAGGTTCTTCCACTACTAAAAGAAAAGCAGGGCATGGGGGAGGGGAGGGGGAGAGGGCTAGGCACATACTAGAATTGTTTTGTGGCATTTCTTATTTCTACTGTTAGAAAGTGCTCTTCATGTAGGTAAGAGCCAAGTTCATTTCACCCTTGTGACTAGCCTTAGAGCAACATCAAGAATACAGAAGTACAACTAGCTAATTACTTGTTTGTAAGTCATGAATATTTTAATTGAAATAGAAGTGAGCATGCCAGATTGGAAAGTGTCTTAATCCAAGTTCCAAGGAACAAATACTAGATCAAAGATTTATGAAAAATTGTTTGCTTAGGAGAAATACTAGTTTCCTGTGGTGTTTTGTTTAACAGATTACCACAAATGGAGTGCCTTTATATAGCCACAAATGGATCATTATAGAACTAAGGAGGTCAGAAATGCAGAGGTGGGTCTCATCATGCAAAAATAAAGATGTGGGTAGGGTTGGATTCTCTCTGCATATTCTAGGGGAGAATATATGTCTTAGTCTTTCCCAGAACCTATATTTCTTTAAAGCCAGCAGAGTAGCATCTTCTTGTTTCTGTCTACCTCTGTTTCTGTCATGATACATCCTTCTCTCGATCTGCCTTGCCTGTACCTCCTGTATTTACAAAGATTCTTATGACTACATTGGGTCCCATTTCAAGATGCTTAATTTAATTCACATCCCCCTTTTCATGTAAAATAACACATTCACAGGTTCTAAGATTAGGATGTGGCCATCTACCAGGCAATTTGACTATGCCAAACAACAGTAATGGGCTAGTGAAGAAGTAAGACAAGAAAGGGAGACATGATGAAACATGTGCTACAAAACAGCTATTATCAGTAGCCACTGGGGCTCAATCTTACAGGGAGACTGTGAGACAGGATGGATCAGCTTTACAATTATCCATTCCAAGAGGAATTGACCACCATTTCCCCATGCATCACCAACTGAACACTCCTCTGAAAGTCCTAAACTCATTTCTATTTCTGAGACTTGCTCTGTGATGTCAAGATGTGCTTCGGTCACCAGAAAGAAAACACTTTAAAGAGCTGCAGGTGTTCTTGGCAGGCACTTGCAAGTAGACAAATGTACAGAAGATGTATGGAGGGCACCAACCACCTCTGCCTGAGGAAGTAACTTTTGAAATCATCTTATCTGACCATTTTCCTTTTCAGGAGAATAAAAGGAGGTCCAGACTGATAAAACACTTACCCAAGGCCAGACCAAAGAAGAACACCGAGGGTGATTTCCATGCAGTCTCTTAGTATCAATCTGTCAGGCCTTATACTAAGACTTTGCATGTGCACCCAGCTCTTAAGTGAAACCATAGCTTTTTTCTTTTTGTTCTTCTTCTTGTATCCCCTTCCTGTGGTTGTGCCCCTGCTATTACTGTATCTCATCTGAGTACCCTGGATACTGTATATACTTGCGTTAGAACTAGGGAAGGGAAGGGAATATCAAAATCGAGAGACAAAGGATAAAAAGACAAATGAGTCCAAAAGCAATACTGATAAGCCATTTGGTGTAAACCAACTGAACAACTCATGGGGGGGGGGGAGGAAAGGGAGAGAGAGGGAGGGAATGAGGGAGGAGGTAACAAGTTGAATAAGAAATGTACCCACTGCCTTATGTATAAAACTGTAACCCCCTCTGTAGATAACTTTGACAATAAATAAATAAATTATTCAGGGAAAAAACCCTCACCATTATCCAAATGGAACTCCTTGTTTGTCTGCATGCACCTACATTTCCTTCTTTATTGTCTCACATCAATGGCTGTTTCAGGTGACCATACCAGTGTTATCCCCCTAAGAGACCACTGATTTTGCTGGACTTTGACTTAGTCTTTCTAAGGAATTATACAATTTGAGCACCAGGAAATGGGTAATTGCAAAGGGGTAGGGTGTGGGGCGACTGGGAAAGGGATCGACAAATGAAGAGGGGAGGGAATGAAGAGAATGCAGTCAAGAATTCATTGTATATACTACAAAATTAAGAAAACGAAGGAAAGGAATCAGACAAGGGGAATAAAAATGTTGAAGGGATGACACAGATCAAGATGCACTGCATGCATAAACTGCTTTGTTAAATGGCAAAAAAAAATCAATACATAGCTGTAAAAATTAAGCAAAGTGAGGGAAGAGGTGGGCTGGGAAGGGTGGGTGAGAATGTGAAAGGGCTGGCATGGAACAAGATGCACTGTGTTCATCCACTGCTTTGTTGAATGGCAACTCCTTTGTACAACTCCTTGAAGAGAAGACAAATATGAAAAGCAAGACTACTAACGTTCTAACACTCACTAAATTTGGAACAAAAATAAAGGAAAGGAGAGGAACAGGAGGAAAAAGATGAAAGGAACGGGAAGATATTATCTTTGTATTTTTTTTTAAAGCAGCTTAAGTAGTGTTGGCTCCAAGTGAGAAAGATGTTGTGATAGCGCTGCTGGGATGGAGTCCTAGGGTCCCGGCAGCCAGACACGAGCACACACACTCCATTTCCTAAGGCAGGCAGATAACAAAGCAGCGAAATGAAAAGATATGCATACATAGGTAATTTTATACATGTTATTTCACAAATAATATTATATATACATATTATTTCACAATAAAGAGTTTTTACTTCCACTCTATAGCTCTATATCTAGGTCATTTCTTTTGCTTGCCAGATCAAAGAAGCCACTTTTTTATTCCAGGGAACTTCTCTAAGAGAAAGAGTGGCACAATCAAGGTTGTCCCATTTTCTTTCACTGGGGAGAAAGCCATTTCAAGTCAGTTTGAAAACATCTCTTTATTTTACACTAACAATTATAGGGAAGGTAACAAATCAGCTTCATAGTGTTGCCTATATATGAGTACTAAATTATTACTGAACTGTAATGTTTTAATTGGTAACTTTATTAGGTAATCTTATATTTCCTGAAGTTGTAGTCCTTTGGCTTCAAAGTAAATATTTTCCAATTTTATTAATGCTTATAAAAGAAATATGAATTATTAAAAGTCCAGAAAATAATATATTGATAAAATAACAGTAAACACCTTTTTCTGTTTCCTTCACCTTTGGATAAGGTAAATTCTGTAAGGACTACTTATCTGTAGGCAGAGATTTTTCAGCCTAACATCCTAGAATGTTTCATCTAGAAAATTCCCAGCAGTCCCAACTGCTTAAAAGATATCTAAAATGAATTACGATAGTCCTTCACAGCTTGGGGTTTGCTGTATTTTCTGAGGGAAATCTCAAATTCCAAGAGAGATGACTTCATCTGGGTAAATATTTTACTGTAAAAGGTATGAGACTCAGCAGTTGTGAAACTCGCATTCAAAACTGCGTCAGGAGACAAAATCTCCCCCAAGGAAGGGCAGAGGAGAAGATGTTGACAGGTCCATTATGAGCTATAACCATGTTTGTCCATCCCCAGAGAAATCATTTCTGGGCTCATATTTTCCAATTTATTGTCTCAACAACAGAATAGAAAGTGCCTCAAAATTATACCACCAGCCACTGCAACTAGCATAAAGTACTGCTATGACTCACTAAATGCCAGAAAAATCCCTTTGACAGGGAAATAATTTGACCTGTTGGACAGCAAGATATTGATAAGGTTGATGAATACCAAAAAGAAAAGAAAGATACCAAGAAAAGGAAAACAAACACGTCATTTGAACAAACACCTAGTGTTCAAAGTTGAAATTTTCATTTTCAGAGGCTTTTTCACACTGTGGAGGAAATTATAAGTCCCTGGAAATAATACAACTGATTCTGGGACATTTCCAGAATCATAGCCACATACTATATTGTGACCTATATTGGCTGCTGTTTCTACAATCGAACTAGCTCATCCAGTGTCTTTTGGCTTTCTTCCTGTCCCATTTCAATGCCTCCTGAAGATGCATGAACAGAGGATGATGACAGGGATGCTTTCTATAGGAAATAAATTGTCCTTCAAATGGTTGTAAAGCAAAAATAAATTTCAGAAATAGAAAAAAATCTAATCTTACAGCTGCATCTGTAGCCAACACTATTAAAAATGCAAAAGAAATTGTAATTGGTCACTTGATAAATGCTCTTCCTAAGTGCTTTGAATTGTAATACAATTATTTGAGAGGAAGTTAAATTATGCCAAATATAGTTTCAGTTTCAGACACTAGAAAAATGCTAGCTATCTTAAAAATGGCAAGTTATATATATTTTACGTTGCTCTAGTAGTTCCATTTGGGGAAAAGGAGAGAGTTAAGAAGAAATAATATGTAGATTTGTGCATTTCTCTCTTTAAATGGCTTTTGTGAATAATGCATAAAAAGCTAATCATATACCATTTAACAGAGTGTATTTACTATGCAAACTGGGATTCATGAACTACCATCTGGGACCATTTCAAAATGCAGACGATCAGGCCCCACAAAGGACCTAGTGAAGAAGAATCAGAACTTTAACCAGGTTGCTGGGATGAGTGTGAGCAGCCCTGATCTAACCAGCGGGCAAATGTTCAATAAAAACAAACAGCGTTACAATTTGATTACTCAAAAGACCACCCAATTTATAAATGAGTTAACATTCCGAATAGCTATTGCCCACAGAAAATAAACACATGGTTAATAATTACATGGAAAGATGGTTGTGATCATTTGTCATCAAGGAATTATAAACTGGAGCCATAATGACATATTACATTTACCACAACAGTATGCTTATAACAAATAAAGGTATACGGTAATAAGAGTTGCAAGGATGTGAAGAGATTGGAACCTCTCCACTACTGGTGGGATTGTAAAATGCTGGCATGACTTTGGAGAAGAATCTGACATTTCCCCAAATGGAATACCACCCAAAATTCTACTCGTAGAGGTATCTTGAGAAGTAAAAACTCACATACATATAAAAAAAAGAAAAACTTGGGCATAAACACACACTTGCATTTCTAGCACGATAAAGTTAGGAAGTAGGAGGATTACAAATTTCAGACAAGCCTGGGAAAGGGAAGAGTGAATTTGTGTCTCAAAAACTCCAAAATAAGGGCTAAGTATCATGGCCCACGCCTACAATGCCAACTACTTGGGAGACAATGCTCAGGCAGACATAACTTGCCAGTTAGGCATTTTTTAAAAAGAGACCCCATCTCAATCAATAGGCTGGGCACAGTGTTTATCATCTGTGATTTCAGCTACACAATAGGATTGTGGTTCAAAGCCAACTTCAGTCTGAAACAGAAGATCCTATCCCACGTAAAACAATAAAGGTAAGGGCATGGCTCAAGTGGTAAACCACCTGCCTACCAAGCACAAGTTCTTGAACTAAAATACAAATACTGAAAATAAATGCATAAATACATAAAGAAAATATAAAAGTAGAAATACTGCAATGAAATCTCCTTACATAACCATTATATGCTAATAAATCAAATCAAATAAATAGATAGATAAAAAAAATGAAACATCCAAAAAGAGGAGAGAGCTAAAAGCATAGTTCAAATAGTAAAGCACTTGCCTAGTGTATGCCTAGAGCCTAGGTTCAATTACTGTGTTGAAAAATACTCTAACTAAAGTATGTACATAAATCTTAGTTGCAGCATTATTCCTTATTGCCTAAAGTAAGAAATATCCCAAGTATCCATTTATCCATTCAATGGTAAATTGATAAGTTCCTATATGCAGGATCCTATGTCCATTCTGCTCAGGACTTTTCTCTTTTCATTACCCATACAGAAGTATTGGTATTTTAAAACCTTTTTACAGATGAGAAGATTTGCATTGCTGGAATTGCTGTCAAGGTGAACTTGTCTAGTGAGGAAAGATAAAGCTCAATTTTGACCATAGGGAATCAGAGACTAGAACTTGCATACAGTCTTTCTCCAGACTTCCTCTGAGCTGTGGTTTGGATTTGAAACATCCCACCAAAAGCCTCTTATGTTGAAGGTTAGATCCCCAATTGATGGTATTTTTGGGGAGTGTTAGATCATAAGAGAGCTAATTTCATAAATGGGAGGTGACAGAAACTGTGGAAGGTGGGACTCGATTGGAGGAAATAGGTCACAGGGGAAATAACTTTGAAAGGAATATGTTGCCCCATCCCCTTCCTCCATCTCTCTGTGTATTTCCTAACTGCTGTGAGCTGAGCAGCTCTCTTCTACCATGTCCTTCCACCATGTTTCTGTCTTGACTCAAGCTGAAAAACATTGGAACTAGTGAGTCATGGACTGAAACACATCAAACCATGAACCAAAACAAATCTTTATAAGTTGCCTATGTCACAAAGTGACTAGTGCACCCTATAAAATATTTTTGTTATTTGCACCCTATCCTACTCTGCACGTAAGGATAGAAGAGCCTCCTTGAGAGCAAGAAGAGACGTGAGTTGACCAATGTTTCTGATTTCTTTTTTTTATCTCAGTACTAGTGTTGTCTGATTCATCCTCATCCCTCTGAATTTTCCAAAATATCTTATCTTTTTGCACAAAAATTGAAAGAAGACCATTAGTCAAAAAAAAATCTGCCAAATTTCAGAAATCCCTGAATGAGTAAAGAGCTAGTCAAATTCCACATGGAAATGAGTTATACATAAACAAAAGGAAAACCATTTCATGTGTGATCATAAGACACTGGTATCTAGCTAAAATTCATATAATAACTAATGGTTAATAATGTATTGTATACTTAAAAATTATTAAGAGAATAGATGTGATAACAGGTAATATTGTGTTTAATAACAGTAACCATTTCACAATGCAAATATAAAAATCTCACTGTATATAATATGGACCATTTTATTTTAGTTTTTTCTGAATAATTATTTATTGTCAAAGTGATGTACAGAGGGGTTACAGTTTCATACTTAAGGCAGTGGGTACATTTCTTGTACAATTTGTTACCTCCTCCCTCATTCTCCCCTTCCCCCCTCCCCTTTTCCCTCTCCCTCCATGAGTTGTTCAGTTGGTTTATAACAAATGGTTTTGTAAGTATTGCTTTTGGAATCATTTGTCTTTTTTATTTTTTGTCTCTCGATGTACCATTTTAATTAGTTAATTATGTCTTATAAATCCACAAGAATTAGGAATGATTGAACTAAAAAATGAATCATAGCTATCACATATATAACAAAATATTCATAATTTGTTGGGTATTGTCTTAAGTGCTTTATATTTATTCAAATAATGTTCACATTAACTTATGAGATATTTTAAATTATATGATGAAACCAGAGTATTAAGGTTTTCATGGCTGAACAGAGGAGACCAGATAGTTCACTTTTCAGCTGCTTTCCAAGATGATTGTAGCCTGTGAAATTAGAGATTAATGGGCAAAGATTGATGTAAGATATTGAAATCAAGTACATTTTCCAACTGTAATAACTTTCATAGGACCAGCTTTGACAGCAGTGATATGTGTTGCCACTTAGGTTGTTTAAATGTATAAAACAAACCGAGGTACTCAATATCAGACAGGAGATGAATCACCAGGAGAAATACGGTCAATGTAGCAAGGAAGTCATCTCTCTACTATGGTCAAGTCCTATTACTCATGTCTGTACAAGATTACTTAGAAAAAAGTGAATAGCATGACAAGTGCTCTACTTGTAGGACTGACTATAATTTCAAACAATTTCATGGTTCATTAGATATTTTGGTATGCTTAGCCAATATGTTCTTTAATGGAGAATGATGACAAAACTAGGTTAATAAAGAACTCCGTAATAATAAATCATGATCAAGTAGGTTTTATCTCAGGAATTCAAGGAGTTTCAACATTGGGAAAGTTACTAATGGCATTTTCTATGTACTTATATTAAAGGGGAGTAGGAAATCATTGTTTTAACAGATGTTAAGTTATATTTTTTACAAAATTTCTAAAGACTTATGAGATTTATAGATTATATCTAGTAATAAGATAGAAGGAGTGTGTTTTTTCTGTGTTCAGTTAAAACTGATCTCATTAAACTTAAGAAAGATAGCATAGACACTCATATTTGATAGAATAACAGAAGTTTGTGCAAGTATGTAAGAAGAAAAAACTTAAAGGAGTCCAAAATAAAAAAAATATTATGTCAAACTGTTATTAGTAGACAAATAACTTACTACTCCCAAATTCAACTTCTCAGTTTAAAACTTGTTAGAATTAATACAAAACAATAAGCTTACAAGGTACAAGAACAACACCTAGATTTTCCATATGCTACCAATAACCATACCAGAAACATTTAAAAACTTGAGTTCATTAAGACCAACAAAAACAACCAAACAACAACCCATATAATACGGTGGAACAATATTTGGAAATGTGCCAAATCTTTATCTGAAAATTATATGAATGAAAAATTGCTAATTGTGGAGATTACTTTGATGCATAATTACCATCACATGACAATACTTCGACCACTAACACCCCATCATGAAGAGATGCTAAATTCTCCCAAGATTCTCAGATCTATTTTGCTAGGTATCTGATATTTTAACCACTGTGGCCAGCTTCAGAGACAGCAGTAGATCTCATTCTTTCAGCATTTATCTTTTCCCTCTACTGTAATTATCAACCCTCTCTGTAACTTGTATGGTAAGAACATCTCTTGATATCTCCCCGGGCAATACTCTACAACAGTTTACACAATACTTTGAAAATGAGCACCTGCCCATTGGTTGTTGCATGTTCTAGTATTGTGAATTGTGAAACTATTTCAAAGAATATAAACAATTTCATTTATTGAGCAAGAGCCCAGCTAGATATGTATTTGAGTTGTTTTTCCATCAAAACAGGTTTAAAGTGCCAATCCTGTGTGTGTAGCTCTAAAATATTACTGTAATGCCTGTAGATACAATATAAAAGCATAACACTATTCTTAAGCTTGAAAACAATGTACTTAATAAAGTGTATAAAGAATGCATGCATAACAAAGGGAAAAGGATTCTAGAATAAAATTTGAGAAATAATCACAGGCATAGAGAATAACCTGACAAAAGATCCTGGTTCCAAGAGCCAGAATTGAAGACTAGCAGAGAAGGACATCAGATGGAAAAGCAATTGTAAGGGTAAATAATTTGCATAATCCTAAGCATTAGTTTCCACCTATTTAAAAGAGGGGAAGAATCTGGGAGATTTGATCTTTTGAGCTGTGAATCTCTCATAGGGATGGCCCAGGAAGAAGCTTGCCACGAATGATGACAGCAGGTCAAATATGTTGTTGAGGGGTCAGAAAAGTCGATCTCTCAGCAGAAATGGATTTCCTGGGAGGAATTAATTCCTTATTATGTGGTCAGATGGATCAGAGAATTTTACACTTCTATCAAAAAAATGGCCAATGGAAAAATTTAACCTTATTTAATAGAAAAAAAATCCCTATAGTCTGATTACTTACTGGCATGATATCTTTTATATATTTAACCCTTATCCTTGACTTCCAAAGTAGTATGTAGTCCTTATAGAATAAATTAGTATTTTTATTGTTTAAAACATAATTATTACTTTCATACATAAATTTTGTTATTCATGGATTGACCCTTGATATGGTCAGACTTTAAAGTAAAACACAATACTTACAGAGGCCCCAAACTCTTGGGTTACATCCGTCACTGGACATTCATTAAAGATCTAAGAAGAGTTCTCTTCTGGGATGATCCTTAAAAATTATTCTTAAGGGCTGGGGATATAGCCTAGCGGCAAGAGTGCCTGCCTCGGATACACGAGGCCCTAGGTTCGATTCCCCAGCACCACATATACAGAAAAACGGCCAGAAGCGGCGCTGTGGCTCAAGTGGCAGAGTGCTAGCCTTGAGCGGGAAGAAGCCAGGGACAGTGCTCAGGCCCTGAGTCCAAGGCCCAGGACTGGCCAAAAAAAAAAAAAATTATTCTTAAAAGAAACTTTAAAAAGTCTGTATTCTGCAAAATAAATGTCATTGAAAGTTGTTGAATAAAATAAGGGGTAGGGCTGGGAATGTGGCTTAGCAGTAGAGTGCTTGCCTAGCATGCATGAAGCTCTGGGTTCGATTCCTCAGTACCACATAAACAGAAAAGGCTGGAAGTGGTGCTGTGGCTCAAGAGGTAAAATAAGGGGTACTGGAGATAGGCAACGGGAAAGTAAGCAAGGGAGGGTCATACTGATTAAAATACTTCACACACACACACACACACACTTCTGTATTCTATAATACTGTTGCCACTATCTATGAGTTTGAGTTTGCATGTTCCAGAACACTTTTAAATGAAGAATGTTTACAAATCATATATATATATTCATATACATGTATACATACACACATAAACATATATATGTATACATATATATTTATAATGTATAATATAATAGATACAATATATACTACATAATTTATAATAGTATACATATATGTATATATAACTCTTTTGTTTGCATTTTCTTATCAACAGTTATCAAGTAAGAGACCACATAGAAATACACTGTGTTCCCAAACATTTGTGAATAGATTTAAGCTGTCAAAAGCCTGAGAAAATGAACTCATTTGGAAACAGTGACTTTGAGAAGTATTTCAGCAAGCTTGTCTTGTTTTCTATAAAAACAAGGAGATTTTCTGAGTGAAAGAAAGAAGGTGTTTAGTTACTATTTGCTGAAATGCTGAGTCAAACAAAATTATCTAATGGGGAACCTGATAGGTTGGTTTGAAGGAAAAGCTGATACAGGAGAGTGACAAGATGCAGACCTGTCCACTCTTGTGGTGATGTCTCTTTAAGGGATTTGCAGAAGAAATTGACCTCATTGCAAAAGCTTTTGCCCACAGTTCCCAAGTTCCCCTTCATCAGTGTGAAGTATTACTTTTTTTTGAAGTATTACTTTATCACTAGCTCATGAGAACCTTGAAACTCAGAAATGAAACACATTTAGGCAGGCCCCCTTTAGACTCTAAAAGGCAGTGCTGGAAGGAAGCGAAGAAAAGTCAAGACCAATTAGACATGCTTTCAAACATGAGCATTGGATTCCAATAGGAGTTTAAAGACAGAGAAAATAGGAAGCAAATTATTCTGACTTTTTTATGTTGTGAGATTCTATAACCCTGAATCAGAACCCTGCATTTCAACAACACAGCGCAATGAGAAGAGGTTTTACAGGCTTAATAAATACCTAGAACACAAATCTACAGATACAGAGTCTCCTGGAGTTTAATTACTATTTTATAATATTTTTGTACTCTCCACTTTCGATACATAATGGGCCTATACTGTTTTTATCCAATATATATGGGTGTGTGTATGTATGTGTACACAAATATAGTATATACACTACATATAGTATATTTTAATATATAAAAATATATAGTATAAATTACTATATGTAGCATAAATACTAATATATCATATATATTATACAGACCAGTATATAATATATGCTATCTACACTATATAATAAGATGCATTATATATAATCAAATATATACTAATATACAATATATAGTATATACTATAATATATTATATACAGTATAAATACTATCTATATACGTACTATATATATATAGTAATTGTGACCATATTCACCCTCATTTCCCCTCTGCTTTCCTGCTTGTTTCTCCACACACAACCCCCCTTTAAGATCTACAATATGACCGTGCTATATGCTTTTGGACATGTGTGCATAGGAATGTAAATCAGCACCTTTAATGCTTGACAGCCTGCAGAAGTGAAGGCAATAAGTAAAAAACTTGGATACTCCAAAATAATTGTCTGGGGTTGAAGAATGGATATTAGATGTGCGTTGTTAGCTAAATGTCTCCTTAAAGATTTATTTCTTCCAGATTTGAAATGAATAACCGGTCAATTAGTAAGATCTGGCAACTCTGTAGTTACCTTGAACAAATCTGGAAATGAAAACCAAGAAACAACAAAATATCTGAAGAAAATGACTGAATAAAAAGTCCCACAGCAGTCCATGTTTTCCTCACATTATTTCTGAGCATCGTCACAACCAGTGGTATGATTATTTGTCCCCCAAGCCTCTAAAGTTGATTGCTCCTGCAAAGCCTCCCGTTCCCATGATTATTCCAACAGGAGGAGAAATGTGACCCTTTGGCGCTGGTACAGCAGCCTGTGAATCATCTGAAGTTAGCAGGGGGAAAAATAAACATCAGGGAGAAGAAGCCAATGGAAAAAGACCATATATCACACAATTCCCACTACATGACACTTTGGAAAGACAAAATCCTATGGGTTTCCGCTAGCAATTATGCTACTCTACTGTATACAATACATAATAATGATGTTAATAATGTTATAAAAGGTGGATGGCTATGAAGGCTTAGGGGGAGGGAAGGACGGGTAGAGGGAGCATAGGGAACGTTCAGGTCAAACTGTTACATATGACATAACAGTGGTAGATAAATGTCATACGCATTTTTCCAAGCTCATACAATGTACCACACAAAGAGTGAGCCTTCTGCTATAAACAGGGTGATAAAGACTTGTCAGTTAAGTTTGATTGTAATAATTATACCACTCTGATGGTGGCTGGTGATAGTGAGAGAGAAAGTGTAAATAATGAGGGCAGAGTACATAGGGGAACTCTAAATTTTTCTCATTTTTTTCTATGAATGTAAAAACTGCTCTAAAAATAAAAGGAATTTTAACACAGCAAAAAAAAGTCTGAGAATTTCAGTAGTCACTCATTCATCATACCCTATTTGTATTACAGCCTTGGCCAGGCTCAAGCACCTGCTTTACAAAAGTGTAGAGCTCCTTGAAAACCTTAAGAATTTCACTACCTGCCTGTGGGACTTGCAGTCCAAGCTACTCATGAGGCTGAGATCTGAGGATACTGGGGCGATCTAAGGCTTGTAGTTTGAAGGCTGCTGGGCAGGGAAGGAAATGAGACTCTTATCTCAAATTAACCAGCCAAAAGCAAGAAGTAGAGCTGTGGCTCAAGTAGTAGAGTACCAGATTTGAATAAATAAAGCTAAAGGACAGCACCCAGATCCAGAGCTCAAGTCCCAGTACTAGCACAAAATTTTTAAAAAAAATTGAAAATCTTCAGAATTTCAAGATAAAGACAACAGGACATGGAATCGAGTGTAAGGCCTCTCAATACCAGGCCCCATATGTCTACACAGATATTGTGCTAACGAAGCTGGCCCTGGCCTCTGTGTAATTGTTAACTCTTCTGCTGAAAACCTTGTGCAACTCCCTACAAAATAGTGAGAAGTGGTACATCCTTCACGAGTTTTCCATACCATTTGTGATCACTGCCACAGTTTGCATTTGGTCTGTTCTTCAAGAGTTCATGTATTGGAAACTTGTCCTTCAGTTGACAATCTAGGAATTGATGGAGACTGTAAGATATAGGACCTGTGCTCACTTTGGCAGTACATATACTAAAATTGGAATGATACAGAGGAGATTAGCATGGCTCCTGTGCAAGTATGTTACACAAATTCATGAAGCATTTCATATTTTTATGGGTAAAAGGCAAACCAATGCAACAGCAATACTTAAAGACAATACATTGTAAATTAACTGTACAACTTGAGGCAGGGGAATTGGGAAGGGGTGAAGATGGGAGAAAAATGAGGGAAGGGGTAATAAGTCGGATAAGAAATGTACTCATTACCTAACATATGTAACTGTAAACCCTCTGTACTTCACCTTGACAATAAAAAAATTTTTTTTAAGATGTGGGACCTAAAGGGAGGTAAGTGATTAGGTATTTGGGGGCGCTGTCCTTTGAAGAGATTAAATTAGCTCTCTCAAGTCGTTTATTATAAAAGCCTGAGCCTGCTGTCACCCAACGGTCTGGTTTTCTATATCAAGGTATGGTCACTTTTCCCCATATTACTCCACCATTACCATATGCCAAAATATGAGCTGAGCAGGGCCTGTACCAGAACCAAACCAATATGAGCACCATTCCCTTTGAGCCCCCAATCAGTGACCTTTTTGTAAAAAATAAAGTTCTCTGTCTTACGTATTTAATTACAGAAGTGAAAGGCAGACAAATATAAGCATCCGGTTCCTTTCCTTCTATTTCATTCTTTGTTGTTTCTCCTTGCATTCTGTGCTCTAATACACTACAGCTTTCCTTAGTTTCTGGAATTTTCCATGTTCTCTTTGCCTCAGGGGGGTCTTTGCAGTTACAGATGCTCCATGATTTACAATAAAGCTATAGCCTGATGTAGCATACCTAACCTATTCAACGACACTTTTACTGCCTAGCATCCTAAGAGGATCACAAAGAAGGATAAGGAAATGATCAAAGATACGGAAAAAATCAAAATGTAAAGTATAGTCTCTAATGAATGCATATCATATTCAATCTATAATAAAGTAAAAAAAAATCCACGCACCAAACCATTGTAAGTCAAGGAACATTTGTATTTCTCTTACAGGAATATAATTTGCCCAATTTTTATTCAGCTCACATGAGAAAATTATTCCTAAGCAAATCAATGCTTATGTATTAAATACTATTTTAAATAATCTAAATACTATTTCAAATAACTTTTGTACAGTTACTCTTGCTTGAACACAGGACCTCACACTCTTGCTTAACTTTTTTACTCAAGGCAAATTCTATTCCTTGGG
Source organism: Perognathus longimembris pacificus (assembly GCF_023159225.1). Taxonomy (NCBI): domain Eukaryota; kingdom Metazoa; phylum Chordata; class Mammalia; order Rodentia; family Heteromyidae; genus Perognathus; species Perognathus longimembris. Next base: position 107,999,458 of record NC_063188.1, on the reverse strand, counting down.
CCACACCTCCACTTCTGGCTTTTTGCTTTCTTGGCTACCCATCTAAGATCCTATGTCTGATAATCCTGCCATCTGCAGTTCCAAGAAAACCAGAAGGTTACACTTTGATGTAAATTATGAGCTTATCTTTGTCTTTCGCGGGCTAACCACAGGGCTTAGTGTAGAACATTTACTCAGAAATATTTGTGATTAATATCAATTGTATGCATTTTTTGTCACTGCATTTTAAGCAGCTATTTCCAAAGCAGTGATTTTCTGTGTGTTCATCATGAAGTCCAAACACTGTTATAATTAGACAAAATGATTGGCGGGATTCTGGCAACCTAGACATGAAGAGGAAAGGAGTCAGTTCAAAGCCAAAATGTTAATAACTTAAAAAAAATAAAGCAGAGCTGGAAAAAAATCCTTGTTAATTGAGTTTTTCAGTAACCACTGAAAAATGGGATTGAAGTTTATGGCCAATTAAATATACCTGATTAACATTTGTTCCAACATTTTCTCAATGATGGTAGGGTATTGAATCTGTCCATTGTTCCTTGTCAAATATGTTACATTAAAAATTGCTTTGAATCCCCATGAAGTTAGCAAATATCATTCTGTAGGCATTATGGAGTTTGTCAGTGTTAGCGAAGAAAGCAAAGCCAAAATCCACATTTTTAATCAAAAACTGACAGCAGGTCAGGGCTTGAACTTTGCTATTGAGAAGCACAGCTATCTAGATTATGTAACAGTGTTCCAGGCAGAAGGATTACTATAAGACTTATAAATGTGAGACCATGTCATATAGCCAACAAGCTGCAAGAGTCTGTGTTGTCAATGATAGAATTTGAAGTGATGATAGTCACAGCTGTTATTGAAGAAAGGCAGAGGTGACTTCAGATTCCAGAAGGACTTATAATGTCAGGAGTTTAGATTTGATTATAAGTGTAACACAGAGCCATTGAGGAAGTATATGTTAAGTTTTCATTCAGTTAATATCACTTGAATAACAAATACAAGTAGTTCTATTCATGAGTCAGATTGGAGGCAGAATCTAGTCCTAAGGCATAATCTAATATGGTTCACTGAGGGAAGGAAACTGGATGGATGTTTAAGAAGTGGAAGTCATTTGTCTTTTTATCCTTTGCCTCTCGATTTTGAAATTTCCTTTCACTTCCCTAGTTCTAATAACAGTATATATAGTATTCAGGGTACAACTCATGGGGGGGGGGGGGGGAGAGGGAAAGAGGGAGGGGGAGGGGGAGGGAGGGAGGAGGTAACAAATAGTACAAGAAATGTACCCATGGCCTTATATATGAAACTGTAACCCCTCTGTACATCACTTTGACAGTAAATAAGTAATCATTATTTAAAAAAAAACAGTTAATGTAACACAGTGTACAACAGATAAAGAGAGCAAGACAAAAAAAAGAAGTGAAAGTCACATCAATTGACTATTGTGTGGCTCTGTGACAATAAGAAAGATGCTATGCAAAATCTCAAAAGCCATTAGAGCCAATGGACACATGAAAATAGAAGCATATGACTTGAGGGTATGGATGGGATTGGAAAAGATGAGGAGAAGAATGGGAGAGGAAACATTAAGATGCAGTATACTCATGAACTGACTCGCTGAATTGAAACCCATTTGTGAAGCTATTTAAAATAAATAAACAAACATTTGATCAGAGCATAGAAACAATGTGCAGGTCTTCCTTGGACTCCAAAAGAAGCTAAAGAAAAATTATTTTCAAGATAGCCTTAATTCTGACTCTGAATCACTAAGCATATTAAGACAATAACATGCCAATTCAACCAGATTGTTCAGAGCCAGATACCACCAGAGTTGAGCATGGTGACAGAAACAATCCTGTATTCGATTTCATGGATTCCAAGCCTGGAAACAAATGGAGAAACCCTGTGTTACTGCTATGTAACAACATCATTTCTAAAATTGTTCTATGTAGAGCAGATATTTTTGATGCCCCATCCTTGACCTTCACCTCGGCCTGCTGAAACTTGCCTACTGGAAACACCTGTAAATCTCTGCCTGAAAGCTATTTTTTCTGGATGAAGGAGCAAGACGTCCTCATGCAGGACTAGCTGAAAATACCAGAAAGTTAATGTCCCTGGAAGCAGCCCTTGCCAACGACAAATAAAGTGTTGTTGGGAAAATACATCAACCTCTTCAGTCCCAAATTGGGATAACTCTGAGGGAGATTTTACATTGTTGCAATCTGGCAGGATTGAACTAAGTTGTTACTTGTAGACAAGGATATGAGTTCACATGGTTTAGTTTGGCGATATTCTCAGGGAATGCTGGGTCAGTAATGCCGTTAGGGGCAACTGCTGGGGCCTGTTGCAAAACTATTTAGAACATGTCTCAGTTCTCCCCACAAACTCATAGAAGCTGGTTTATTCATGTACCAATGTCCATTAGATATGGACTAAGGAATGATTTTAGCAAATGTGGGCTTTGGGGCTGGCAAACTGCGCATGTCCATGTGCTGGTGGAGGAGGATATTTTCCTCTTTGTCTCTTGAAGAAAGATATGGGATCTTTGTGAGGTTTTCTTTTTTTAATTTCAAATCAAGAAATAGGTATTGCCCAAATCTAAGAGAGAGAGTCTGGGGAACTGTGTACAAGCAATACTTACAAAACCATTTGGTGTAAACCAACTGAACAACTCATGGGGGGGAGAGGGAAAGGGGGAGGAGGGGGGGAAATGAGGGAGGAGGTAACAAATTGTACAAGAAATGTACCCACTGCCTTAGGTTACCTCTCTGTACATCACTTTGACAATAAATAAGTAATTATTCAGAAAAAAATGGCTAGGGACACAATCTTGGTTTTCATATATGGAATGAAGTTCCTGCCCTGGGAACTACCTAACATTAAGATAGTTGAGCCTCTGAACTTCTTAAATAAGTTCTCGAGCAATTTTATCTGCTCAATGTTTATTTTTTATCCTTGGAAATAGGATGTATCATTCAAATGAAAAGGATAAATAGATGGAAATATTCCAGTCTTATTTGTTTTTAAAAGGTTGTTGGAATTGTCACAGCTTCAATATGACAAGCTTCAAGTTTTTGCTTGTCACATAAAACAAGATACAAAACAGTGGACTCAAATGTGTTTACCCCTCTATAAATTGCTTCTTGAACTTACAAATCCAAGGCTGACTGTGTAGCTTCCAATGAAACCTATCTACTAGGAGTAATTAAAAGTTTCAAGACCACTTAATCAAACATAAATGTTACTTAAAATACAATGATTACAAAGGTCACATTGTGAAATCACTCACTCAATGTCTAATTCTTTCCAGTCTGTTTCTTATTTCCTTTGTTCTTCTGATTTCCCATAACAACATGCTCAAATACTTCCCCCTCTATCAGTATTAATTTGATTACGTGGGATTTTGTGCTTACGGTTTCTACTTCGTGAACCACATTCATAGTTCCTATGAGTTTTTTCTTATGTTAAGATGTTGGAAGCATCTTCAATATAATCTTTGTTTACTTAACAGATGCAAAACTGAGAACTAAGCAAATCTCTCCCCTTATTCTGCGTGCCTGTGTATCTTTCTCTTTGTCTCTCTTCCTCTCCTCTCCTCTCTCTTATTGACATACAGTAAGTACATACAATAAGCAATATGAATATATACCTACTAGACTATACATGTTGGCTCCTTTATATTGTGAAAACCCTTTCTAACTTCTTTTTACACTCTTAGGAAGAACTATATTTGTCTTATGGCTTCCATCTTCTTCATGGCGAATAGCAAGTATGCACTATTGACGCAGCTCTCCTACAGGCAGCAGATCTAGAAGTGAGTGGCTATTAAAGATCAAATCACTCATGCTAATTACAGTACAATGGTTGATTCTGCAGTTGTTAATTTAATTAAGAGCAATCTGAGAAGTTATCTAAACATTATTTAGTGTTCAAAGATAGGCACGGTGTTGCTCAGAGGGAAAAAATCATGAAGCTAACAGATTTATAAAATTAAACTTGGAGAATATGTTCAGGAGTTTGCAACTATAAAGTAGTCATGGTATTAATCCATTTTACCTTGGTCTAATAGAGAGGTCACAGGGCCAGAGAGGAAGTCAGAGAGGTGGTTGAATCTTGTGCTTTTACATCAACTCACTCTCATAGGGACTAGCTGTGGTCTCAGGAGAAATGCTAAGTCAATAGTTCCCTAGGAAAGTGCCTCCAATGACCTAATTATCTTTCACTAAGCCCCACCTCTTAAAGGCCCCACCTCTTAAATTAAGCTCTCCCAAAACAAATCCTCAAAGATTAATAAGTGGGCTAAAGACTTAAAGAGAGACTTCTCTGAAGAGGAAATGAGAATGGCCAAGAGACACATGAAGAAGTGCTCAACATACCTGACCATAAAAGAAATGTAAATCAAAATAACATTGAGATTTCACCTCACCCCAGTTAGAATGTCCATTATCAAGGAACCAAATGACAACAGTTGCTGGTGGGGATTTGGCTAAAAAGGAACCCTACTAGACTGTTGGTGGCAGTGTAAACTTGTTCAACCACTCTGGAGAGCAATGTGCAGGTTCCTCAAAAAGCTAAACATAGAGCTCCCCTATGACCCTGCCTTCTTAACATTGCTACTCTGAAGACAAAGCTTCTAAAGCATGAAACTTTGGGCAACAAACCCACATTATATCAGCTATGAAGGAATGTAATCCAGTTCTTACTTTGACATACTTGGTTGCTATTAATATAGGGCATGTATAAAAGTATAGTTTGTCAGAGTGACTTTATAGTCTATTTTTAGTTGTAGCCAAAGAGCTCAGTCGAGAAATAACTTGAAATCTGACTTCTTTCAAACAGAAAGTTTTGAGTGAACTCATGGAAACGCTTAAGGGTACTCTAACACTATTGACTACCATGAAAAATGAAAAGGAATCACACTTGCTTCAGTAACAGACTTGAGACTCAGGTTGACTCAGTTGGATCTTGTGGATACAACAGACTGGTTTAAAAATATTTTGTTCTCCTTACTGGAAAAAAATAGGTAATATGTTTTTTAAATTAATCTCCCACTTATTACCATTTTGGAAATAGATTTCAAATTTATATGGTGATATTTCTAGCTACAACTCTACAGTAACTAAGAAGAATGGCAGGATTTGTGAACACAGTGGCTCAAATGCTAATCTGCGTTCAAATACAAACAAATTTAAGGCATATCATAACACCACCAGTGACAAAATAATGATTTGGTTATATTTTAGTGTTCAAAACATACAGACATATTATTTTCTTTTCTGTAAAACCAGTTTGTGGAGTATATTAAATCTGAAAATGTAATTGTGATACACTGTAAATTTCTAGGCTCAAAATAAACATCTGTTAAACTTTGACCACAAAAATGACCACCATGCTCATCTAGGAAATCATAATCATTATCATCAGAAAATCCAAGCAGAAGCTTTTTGTTCTAGGAGAGGGGAACCAGCCTTTGAAGCTAGACAAATTGGACAGTGAGAAACCAGAATCTACATTCTTTCAGTTATAAGGTTGTTTCCCACTTAGGGCATGGCTGGACACTTATGTAGCACCAGGAATAGAAGGCTCCATCACAGTGAAGAAAATTAACACCTGTCCTGTAAGAGCAGGCACTGTAATAGCTGGAAACTAGAATGCTATTTGACCCTGTAGAGCTGGATTGAAAATCTACATCCATTATTCATGACCAGTTGCTCTGGGGCAAGTTTTTTCAAATCTCCTAAGATTTAGATTTTATTTTTTTTCCCAAAATCTTTCTTGTAACTTGGGTTCCACCAAAAGAAGATCCTGTAGAAAAATGGTGACTTTATCTCAAGATGTCCAACATGGCTCATACCCATAATCAGAACTACCTGGGAGATAAAGATTGGAAGGAGCATGGTTCAAGGTTAGCCTGGGCAAAAAGTGAGACGCCTATCTCAGTCCATAAGATAAGGTTTGGTGGTTGGTAGTGTGTGCATGTCATACCAGCTACATGGGAGGCCATATGCAGGAAGCCATCCTAGGAAAAACTGGAAGACTCACTGAAAATAAGAAAAATGCAAAGGAAATCTGGAGTCATGCTTCAAGTGGTAGAGTACTTGCCTGTCAAGTGCAAGGTCCTGAGTTCAAATTCCAGTACTGCCTCCAAATAAATAATAATTTTAAGTAAAGGAGAAGGAAATCCAAGCAAAAGTACATTAATGTGCCCTAATGTAGACAAATAGGACTCATTTCTATTGAGGATTTTCTGAAAAATTGTAAGACACATTCCTCAGAATCACTCAAAAAGAAGAGAATATGGCAAGTTTTCCTTTTAGTTACAGTCATCTTCCCTTGACTGAGGGGTGGCCTCTAAGGTATCAATCATATTCTAATCCCTAGAGCTCCTAAAAGTAGTGAAAGGGATTCTGCAATTATGATGAAATTTAGATGAGGAGATAAACCTGTTATCTAGGTAGGCTCAATATAAACACAAGAATACTTACAAATGGAAAGGGGATCTAAAGAATCAGAGAAAATCTATGATGTGAGCAGTGCCAGGGAAAACCTAGAAGATGGTAGTCTGCTGGCTTTGAAAATGGAAGAAGTCCCACAAGCCAAAGAAGGAAGTAAGTTTCCAGAAGTAGTAATAAGCAAATTCTCATGTAGAACTCCTAGAAGAAACAGTACTATTGACACCTTAGTTTTAGCCTAGTGAGACCCATAACACACATTTGACCTCCAGAGCTTTAAGGTTGTCAACTTGTGCTATGCTCAGCCACTAAATTTATGATATTTCATTATAGATACAACAGAGAAGTAAGTAATACACAAAGATAGATTATGGGACACATTGACTTTCCTTCAAAACTAAATATTCTATCAAAATATATATCTTAATTTTACCAAGCAAAAATTTCTATGAGGATGACTAAAGACAATCAGTGTTAACTAGCATATTCTGGATGTTTATACATCTTCATATTTATAATAAAATACCTTCTTACAATTGCTTCTTTTCGCCAGTCCTGGGTCTTGAACTCAGGGCCTAGGCGCAGTCCCTGGCTTCTTTTTGCTCAAGGCTAGCACTCTACCACTTGAGCCACAGCACCACTTCTAGCTTTTTCTTATATCTGTGATGCTGAGGAATCGCACCCAGGGCTTCATGTATACAAGGCAAGCACTCTACCAATAGGCCATATTCTCAGCCCTATAAAACCTACTGTAACCTCTCTGTACGTCAGTTTGATAATAAAAATTTGAGAAAAAAAAAAGGAAGAAAGCAAAAAAAAATGCATATAAAGCAACCTCATGGTGCTCAATATATCTTAAGCCTTCAAAAAAAAAAAAAAACCTTCCTGAAAAGTACTTTACCTAAGGAGTCAATATAAATTGTTCTGTGCTCGTGTGTGTTGGTTGAATTGGTTTGCAAATAGAAACCACTAAAGAAAAAGAAAAGAAGCTAAGAAATTTAAAAAAATATTTTCCTACATGATTGACTTTCTTCACACACAATACTATGTACCATAGAATAGATACCTGATCATTACCCAACCCAAACTTCTGAGATAACAATACAAAAGCAAATCTCTGTGTTAATAATAATTACAAAGAGGATATTTAATTTAGAAGACATCCATCAAAGTGGGAGTAGCAAGTCACTGTAAATCCTTCTACTTCTCTGTAATAAACAAGATTACTAGGCAAATCAAGATTTTTATAGTGCAGACAATCTCTTCCCAGTCTTTGGTATCCAAATGCGTAGCTGAAAAGTTAATCTTTTGGAAAATACCATCCTTCAAAAAAGGTAGGTTGCATTAGAAAATTCTAGAAAATAGGAGGGATTACACTAATCTGCTTAGTAACTGAAGCTAATTTATGAGAACTATAAACTTTAATCTACTTCCAACTTTAAAAGCAAAGAACATAAGTCAACCAGAACAATATTCATGGATAGATACACAAATTAAAGTGGACTTGCTATGGGGAAAAATAGAGCAAGCCAGGATTTAGTCCCTGAGCTGCAACCAAGGAATTGTACAGATTTGAGCAAGTCCATTACACTTTTCTTATCTTAGTTTTTTCCTCGAGAATATTAAAATATTGGAGCAGCACCTAGGGGACTCTAAGATATTTACCACTCAAAAATGATCTAGGTTTATTCATGAATGCAAGCTTACTTTCTTTTTTGTTGGTTTTTTTATGTTTATGTTACCATCTCCTTCATTTTCTCCCACCCTCCTCTTGATTCCCCTCCCCTCCAAGTTGTAAAGTTCATTTCCATTATAGTGTTTAGTGAGTATTACTGTAGAATTGGTTCACCCTTCGTTCCATCCTTTCTGTGATTCCCCATTCCCTCCCCAAATCAGATAAACATATACAAGACAAAGGGTACAGAAATAAAAAACGGGAACACCAGGGAATAAACGGGAGAATAAAAAAGAAATGACTGCAAACAGTTCAATAAAAAACAACTTCTTGTTTCCATTTCTTGGAGTTCATTTTGATAAGCATCGTTCATATGTACATAGCTATTGAGCCCTTGTGATCCTCTCCACAAACTAACTTGGTTAATTGCAACTCTGTTAACATACAAAGGCCTAACTTATCAAGACATTTAAATTGTGCCATGTGTATATGACAATGCTTGTCAGGGGACTCAATGAAAAAGGAGATTGTGGTTTCTTTTAGAGTTTATTCAGAGTTTGGCTGGTAGTGAGAATGTTGACATGGATTACTGCCCTATAATAAAACTATTTTTATTACATTTGGCAAGAAATCTATGTGCAAGGAAGAATAGGGTTCAAACAACAGATGAGCATATCAGATTCTACAGCTTTGTCTCCTCTCTTCCTCCTAGCAGTCCCTTTTCCCTTTCTTATCTCTGTCCAACATCATTAATCAAAATCAAGGCTTAACTATAAATAGGCACTGGAATTGACTTTAACATGGTGGGAAAGGGCTGGGGTGGGTTCCAACTTGGCTACATTTCACTTCATTCCTGAAGATTTTCCAGCATGGTCCAAGTCTGCTGCCCTCCTCTCCTCACTCTCCATGGTTCTTCTGCATAATTACTACACATAGCACCTTCCTTCCCTCTGGCCTTGTCTTATTTTGCTACATAAAATGCCTGTGCTCAGTCCCAAATGGTGATAGAGTCACGGAGATAATGTCAGTAGAAATCACTCAAAAACAGTTGTAAGTTTCCATAAGTTTGATCAATATTTCAAATAATCAATCTGAATATAATTAAAAGAGGTTGATGGAGACTTGTTATAAATACAACAAGAAGACAATGAGGAAGAGCAGGAGGAGGAGAAAGTGGAGGAGGAAAAAGAGAGGGAAGAGGAAGATAAGGAAAACGGAGGAGGAGGAGGAGGAGGAGGAGGAGGAGGAGGAGGAGGAGGAGGAGGAGGAGGAAAATGAATGAGAATCATCATCAAACCAGAGCAGGAATGTAATAAGATCTATAAAGGAGTTGAAATATCCAAAAGAGAAAAGAAAAAAATCAGTTTTCTCTAAGAGTTTGAAGTTCGCGCTTTATGATGTTTTCTCTGCTAACAAATATATAGTTGTAAGATATAATGGAAAAAAATCTTAAAATGATAACATTAAAACAAAAACTGACATATGTTCTCAACAATCAGCAATGGAGAACTTGTTGAAATTAAAGCACAATGAGTACTGGGCCCAAAGAAAACAGTAGGACCCCAAATTTTCTTTCTTTTTTCTTTCTTTCTTTCTTTCTTTTCTTTTCTTTTCTTTTTTTTTTTTTTTGGTTGGTTGTGGGGCTTGAACTCTGGGCCTAGGTGCTGTCCCTGAGCTCTTTAGCTCAAGGCTAGTGCTCTACCTCTTGAGCCACAATACCACTTCCGATTTTCTGGTGGTTAATTGGAAATAAGAGTCTCATGGACCTTCTTGCCCTGGCTGGCTTTGAACCATGATCCTCAGATCTCAGCCTCCTGAGTAGCTAGGAATACAGACGTGAGCCCAACGGAGCCAGGCCCAATTTTTTTTTCTTTTGAGGTATAAAAGTCCTCTATCCAATATGCAGGAATGAATCCAAGCTCTAGGCTTATGCTTGGACAAGAGTTGAGATAGTCTGCTTGCTAGAGGAAATTAAAATTAGACATTGCCAATTAATTATCACAGTCATATGTTACACCATTGGTTAACAAGGTGTAAGGTATTATTCTATTCCTCAGAAAACATGTGGGAACATATGGAGGAACTTCTTGTTATCATAGGTATGATAAAGATGGTGCTGCTTAATGTGTTGATACCAAATATGCTGCTAATATCTTATAATACACAAGACAATACTATGCAAAACAAACAAAAAAGCCCAATCTGGTTTTAATTCTAAAACCAGAAGCTTCAGAAATTCTGATTTCTGTGAAATTGAAGACCTGTGGATATGGGAGGCTTTAACACAGCCTTTGTCTAGACAAAGATCTGAACCAGGCTGCAAGTAGCTTGCTGACTGGCTCTGTATAGGATAGGAGTTCCAAATATTACATTAGATATGGTTTTATCTGAAAGCCTAGATAGAAGTCAAGTGAAAATACTGAATGGCAACAGAAAATATGCACACAATATGAAGAGTGCAAGACCAAAAATACAACAAAAAATTAATGCACAAAGAATATAAATAGAATGTAATAAAATTTCAAACTCAGATAAAATATTTATAATATATAATTCCCAAGAAACATATAAATTAGTACACTTACTCAAAAAGATATATAAAACTAGAAAAATAACCAGAAAACAAATTTAACTGTTAATTCAAAGTCTGCCTTTGGAAATGACAATAGGACCTGAATGATTTCACAATTTGTACCAACTATTACAGAATATGGAAATGGCTTGCCTAGTTGCTTGAGTCTAGTACTTTTTTATTGTTTTGATAAGGACTGTAGGAAAAATTGGAAACTTACCTGACAGTGAATAGAAATATCAAAATTTTAAAAGATATAGTATGCTGTTTTAATCTGTTATGAACATCAAGGGTGAAAAGATGAAAAATATGGTTAAATGAACTGACCACATTTGCAGATGAATACCACATCTACATTTAATATCCAGGAAATTTTTCCATATAATTCACCAATCACTCACTATTTTAAAATCGTTTAGAAGCAAATATCAAAGTATTTCCGATGCTGAGTCTGAATAGAATCATTTTTAATCCTAAAGCAAGATCAGCACTTTCACCCCAAACCTTTTTGGAGGTTATAATTACTGCAAACAAAGTAACACATAAATAAGGGAGTTAAAAGATAAAAGAACTTGAAAGGAAGGGATTTTTTTAAAACCCATATGATATGATAATCTTCCATAGAAAATCTAACTTACAGAAAAACTATTAAAAAGAACCTAGAAAAGTTGCTAAATTGAGATGAATATAAAATAAATGGCCTTATCACATAGTGGTAATAAAAATAGGAAGAAAACGGTATTTGGAAAAAAATCAATGATAAAACTAGAACTAGATAAAATTAGAAATATATTTCATAGAAATTAGTACATGGTAATTTAAGAAACTTTAAAAATGTTGCTAGGGGCTGGGGATATGGCCTAGTGGCAAGAGTGCTCGCCTCATATACATGAAGCCCTGCGTTCAATTCCCCAGCACCACATATACAGAAAATGGCCAGAAGGGGCGCTGTGGCTCAAGTGGTAGAGTGCTAGCCTTGAGCGGGAAGAAGCCAGGGACAGTGCTCAGGCCCTGAGTCCAAGGCCCAGGACTGGCCAAAATAAATAAATAAATAAATAAATAAAATTAAATAAATAAAAAATAAATAAAAATGTTGCTAGGAACATAAATATTACTGTAGTAAATGCAATCTTTAGATGAAAACTCGGTATTATGTATGGCAATTTTCCTGGCTTAATACAAACATTCCAAACAATTCTAAACAAAATTCTAACATGAATGCCTAGGCACTTAATAAGCATATCATAAAATTTGTATTAAAAACTGTTGAAGTGTGGCCAAGTAAGTTTTAAAGAATATCTTGTTCATCAATAGGACATGAGACAAAGGAACAGATATTAATCTCTAAAAATGGAATACTATGAAACCTTTTATGTGGATAATTAGAACTATGAAAAGGAAAGAAAATATGTTGCAGAATGATAGCTATCAAATATTACTACTTATAGAGGTTTTGCATATGTGGAAAAATGCACTTAATCACCAATATGCAATTTACATTTCAGGGTAAATGATCTTTATTATTATGATCACTCCAGTTACACAATTGTACAAACAATGTAACTTGGTCAACATGGTAACAAACACATGCCTGACTCTAATTATTAGCTCTGCCATTATTGCCTGTGTGACAGAATATCAACAAAATTCTGGGAACTAGTTTCCTCGTCTGTTAAAGGCTAATGGGAAGATAAAATCCACCTATTTATCTAACTCATTCAGTCCCTGGCCTGAGGGACTCTCTCATTAACTGACTGTTGTGTGGCTGTGATCAGAAAAACCATTGATTTCCCTTATAGAATTTAGATTATGACATATGGTCAGATAACAGGAAGTATGCAGAATAAAGCTACTGTTTGCATAAAGCTCATATCCTAATGGTTAGGTTTCCAGTTAAACCACTGCATTGGTCTCTATTTTAGACCTATGGGTAAACTTTCCTTAACAACATAATATAAAAGTGTATTAAAAGTCACCGTAAATTTGAGAAAAATGTGAAACAAAGATAAAGCATCATTTTATGTACAATAGATCATTTCAGTATGCAATTGCTTCTTCAGCTACAACTTTAAAAATGGATGACTTGTGTAATACTTGAGAATTTAGAGGAAAACAAAATATACTAGTTTGATCTAACTGTCATCCAAGATGGACTTAGGAAAAATATTTATAATTATGTTGCCATGACTAAGTTTCTGAAAAAGAAATTAAAAAATTGATTTCATTTACAATCACTTGACATTTCTAGAAAAATTATGCTACTATTACAATTGAGATGCCACTATCATCTTCAGGTTCAGCAAAGATGTAAGAGAATTTGCAAAAAGGAGAATGCTGTTATAGCTACTGTTAGGATTTAAGATTTTTCATTGAAAGCCTTCCTTGTCTCTTTGTACAAAAACTTCCTAGTTAAATGTCTATATTCTTTGCATATTTTGCATCTGTTCAAATGGAGGAAAGACTGTATTTCTTCGTATGTTCTGAAGCAAGTTGGATCAGGAGAGCCAAACGAGATTGCAGCCAGATACAATGTTAGATATTGCTGTAGACAGGGGTAATGAAACCCATTTCCTCCAGAACATCCCAGAAATAGCTGCCAAAATTCTTCTATATCAGAGCAAGCAGACAATGAACAGATCACCTTCTCTTCCACTATTCAATCTTTTTCATAAAATGGATATAAGAACAGGAGGGAAAAATTGAAACCACTTTGTCCCTGTGGAACTATTTGAAATGGGTATGAAATCTTCCTTTCAGAAAGTAATTATGTACACTACATAATCATGTCGGAAATACCTATATATGCTCAACATGACAGGAAATAATTATGTATACTAAGTATTCCATCATTTCCAAATATAGTTAATTTTGGTCACCTACCTAAATAAGTATTTTTACTATTAATTTACTCTATTGATATTATAGAGGTGATGTACAAATGGATTACAATTAATTATACTTCTTGTTACATTGTCAGTATGATGCTTTAGATGCTAATATGCATGTGTGCATCTTTGTGTGTGCATGTGTGTATATGCCCTGGGCACAGGTGCTTGTACATGTAAGTGTTGCAGTTATTAGATCTTTGCACATTGTACAATATTACTGTATTCATCTTAAGAACTCTGTGAAAGCAGGGACCTTTCATACTTTCCTTCATCTTCACCTCCCTCTGCTGTGACTTTTGGTGGCTTCACAACAAAGAACCTCAAAACCTTACAGTTCCATAATTTTCTCAGGACCAGAGAACTCTATTCCTGCCACTGCTGCCATGCATAAGTACGCTCATCGTGCCTTGCTTATGAGCGATCATTGGAAAGGGCTGGATCTGAAAATGAGCACCAGCTTCTTCCAAGTGTTCAAGGTAGTATATGTTTTATATCTACCTAACTCCCCTTTTTGTTGCCATTTGTACTCTTTCATTTCTTTCATGAATGTTTATATTTGTTATTTATGCCATATACTCTACCTGGAACTGGAAGTAAAATGACGGGACCAAAATGATCATTGACTTGATCAGTTTTGAATATGGATATTATTTATGCATATGTATTCATTTATAAAGATATATTCTCATTGGGAAATTGGATATGAATAAAAATATGTTGTAAGTCACTCCTAATTCTTTTCTTTTTTTTTTGCCAGTCCTAGGCTTGAACTCAGGGCCCGAGCACTGTCCCTGGCTTCTTTTTGCTCAAGGCTAGCACTCTACCACTTGAGCCACAGCACCACTTCCGGCTTTTTCTGTGTATGTGGTGCTGAGGCCTCGAGCCCACAGCTTCATGCATGCTAAGCAAGCACTCTACCACTAAGCCACATCCTAAAACACTATTTCTTTACTAAAGCAGGCACACCCGCAAAGGCAAAGGCAAAGGCAAAGGCATCCTCTGTGCCCAGGGATCAGCTGCAGAACAAGATACCTGGAATCAGGAGGAAAGCTAGGCTGGAGCTGGCCATTGCACACCCTGAAAGGTTCTTTGCCAAACCTGACCTCATGTTTCAACCACAAACACACAGCTAATAATAGCTTCAGCTCTCAACTTACAAAACGCAATTCTTCAAGGCAAGTTTGAAGAACCAAACAGATATTGGAAAGAAAAATGTACAAAGCCTAACCAGTAACTACTACCAAAATAAAACTTGGCCCAACAGACACATGGCACTTTAAAATTTCACCAGCAAACTTCTCCAAAAGGAATCAAAGTCTCATCCAACTAGTGTGTGCATCTGTTCACCCTAAAGGTCAAATCTATTAATTACCCTTTGGTCAGCTTCTTTTTTCTCAAAGTAACAAGTGGTAGTTGAAAAAATTTTGTATCGAATCAAGAAAAAATGTAGCATATAACCACATGCCAGTTGTGAGTAGAATTTGGAATGTGTTTAGTAGCAGTGAGAGAAATATTTATATAAAGTGTTACATTTAGTTATTTTAAAGGAGGAGGTCTCACATATTTTCACCCTTCAATTAAAAATCTAATTATAACATCTTCATTCCAGTATTCAGACTGTTTGTAAAAACAAAGCATTCAAGAAGCCTAAGTCATATCGCTGTCAAAGGGGCAGATTTTGAACCATGCAGACATGAAGCCTCACGTGATTGAGATGCCTATAAATCTGTATGCAAATAAAATTCACCTCTTGTGTGGTTCTGACTGGTGGATAATGATGGTCACCTCCAGGAGGCAGGAACCACGTCTTTTCTGTTTAAAAATATGCATGTGGATTATACAGGTAGCATGGCCAAGTACTCAGTAACATCTGACATTTGAATTAATGGTGAATGAAAGGATAAGTGGGTTGACAGAAGATGGATGACTGGCTGGTGAATGGATGGAGAGATGGAGAGATGGATAGATGGGCAGATGAATGTATCACTGTCATTCTGAGACATGGGGACATGGATGAAATGGTAGTGAGCTTACCTAGAAAATGCAAGACCCTGAGTTCAAACCCATTAATGCCAAAAGAGAAAGATACTGTTCTCCCCCTAAGATCCAGCATTATCACGGGCATTTATGCAAATAATTGCAAGTCAAAGTACAATAAAGACACACCCTTGTTCAGTGCCACATTATTCACCATAGCCAAGATAGGGAAACGTCCCAGATGCCTTACAAAGGATGAGAGGATGCACACACACACACACACACACACACACACACGTACGTGTGTCACATATATATGTATTTGTGCATATACATATATGTGAATTTCTTCATCAGGAAAAACAGTATTATGTCATTTTCGGGGAAATGTACCTAAAAAAATATGCAAAGTTAAGCAAGGCAGGCACAAAGGGACAAAGGGCATATTTTTCTCCCATGTGTAGTAGTTGTATGTAAAATATAAACATATGAAAACATATACAGGACCACATGCATATATACACAGTCATACTCACTAGTGTAATATATGTATGGAGGAAAATGTCAAAGGTGTAATTCCTTTGGAAATTAACTGTCCTTTTACCAAAATGAATACCAGGAAGGTGAAACCTGTTTTGCGTGAGGAGGGCAAAGGCTTAAGGGGAGGGGGACAGACAAATGAAGAAAGAATGGGCAAAAAATAAGCATAATTCTCAACATATATGTGTGAAAATAGAACCACGTAACTTGAGGGGATGGGTGGGGTTGGGACAGATGGGGGCATCAATAAAAGGATCATAGAGCAGTGTACTCATAAATTGAACCCTTTGCACAAGTACTTAATATACCTTTTTAATTTAAAAAAGAAAGAGGAAAAGGTATCATTCTCTATCCATGTGAGTAGAAGACAGGAGTAAAGGAAACAGGAAACCGTAATTTAGAGAAAGGTTGCTGACCTATGTTAGTAATGCCTTTCATTTGGCAAGAAGAAACATTTTGAACGAAGCTCAAAATAATTAGAGCAGCCATGGATTAGCTATGCAATGTTTGTGCAAATAACATAACCACTTGTGGCCCATTTCCTCATCATGAAAATTGAAAAATAAAATTTGTTTGTGGCTATAATTCAGAGGGTGGAATGAAATAACAATAAACAGAGTCATTAAACAGCTTGAGCTTTTGAAATGGCAGAATGAGGTAATCTGAAGATAGTAGATGCCTGAATCTGGGCTAAAGGACATGTCATTATGTACATGAGACAGAGATAACCCAGGAGATAATTCAGGTCTCTGGAAATGTCATCATTTCAGATATTCATAGACAAAAGTTCTTGTGTCCGTGTTATAGCAAAATGTTCATCAAGATGAACTATAATTAACTCTTTCCCAAGAAGTAAAATAGACTTTATATTCACTGTATCTCTGTGGGACAATTCCTCATATATGCTCGAATGTCATTTTATCCCATTAGAAAGAATGGGCAACAAGAAGCACAAAGTAGCTGGGTGCTAGTGGCTCACTCCTGTAATCCTAGCGACTCAGGAGGCTGAGATCTGAAGGTCGAGGCTTAAAGCCAGCCCAAGGAAACAAGTCCATGTGAACTTTTTCTCCAATTAACCACCAGAAAATAGAAAGTGGTGCTGTGGCTCAAAGTGGTAGCAAAAAAAGAGCTCAGGTACAGCACCTGGGCCTTGAGTTCAAGTCCCAAGACAGGCACAGAAAAAGAAAAACTAAGAAGTACAAAGTTATAGAGCAGGGACAGTAAATGTCTGCTATAAAAGATCAAATAGTAACTATTTTAGGCTTTCAGGACCTTATAGTTTCTGTCTCTTTCACTGAATTCTGACTATATAGCACCAAAGTAATCAAATAGTATATAAACAAATGGGTGTGTCTCCGTTCCAATAAAACATTTCTGTGTTTCAGTACTGGGCTTTGAACTCCGCCTAGGAGCTGTCCTTTAGTGTTTTCCCTCAAAGTTAGTGCTATACTACTTGAGTCATGCCTCCACTTCCAGCTTTTTGCTGGTTAACTAGAGATAAGAGTCGCATGGACTTTCCTGCCCAGGTTGGCTTTGAACTACAATCCTCAGATCTCAGCCTCTTGAGTAGCTAGGATTACAAGTGTGAATCACTGGCATCTAGCTCCAATAAAACTATAGACCTTGAATTAAATTTCATGCCATTTTCCCATGAAGTAAGGCACTCTTTTTTTTTTATCCTATTAAACCACTCACAATGTAAAAATAGTTCTTAGCTCATAATATTTAAAAAATGAGTGAAAGGTTGGATTGGGCTAATGGCCATTGCTTCCCAACTCTTAATCCAGAGCAAGCAGATTTTTAAATACATGGATGATTCATGGTTTCATGATTCATAAGCATGATCCAGATGTGCTTCCACTGCCCAAATGTAATAGATAACAAGTATAACTTGTCATATATTGCCTAGAAATACAGAATTGTTATATTGAGCCACTTTGATGGTGAAGTTGGGGAATGCTTCAAACATGCAGACATTTGCTACTGAACACAGGGTAGGTAATACCTGTGTTCTAGAAAAGATATTAAATTAACATCACAAAAGTAAGAGAAAAGGATTTCCCTCTGGTTTCTGCTTAATCAGTTTTTGACATATGTTTTGTATTGGTGGCAGTTGCATAGACATTTTTTTTCCAAATCACACACAACAATTTGCTTACCTGCTGTTAAATACCTTCAGGATTACTATTTTATGACTTTATTAAAGTCTGTCTTTGTGGGGCACTGAATTGAAATGCCCTACCCATAACTTAACTGTTAACATTTGTAAAACTCAATTTGATTTGAATATTAATCCTGCAAGTTAGACACTTGGAAATATTTTCCCTCTTAAAAAATCCCTTAGAAAATTACATTTTTAATTGATCTAATGCCCATGGACTTTTATAAATGATCACAGTGTAAAGAATTTAATATAAGTTGTACTTCTGTCTGGGACATTAAGACTCAGCAGGAACTGAGCTGTTCAACTGTCAAATTAAGAAATCTTCCAGTTCTCATAGATACATGGTTTTCAAAGGACGTGCTGCAATTATACTCTAGAGAGCACTGTTGGTTCCCACTAGCTATCATTTGATCAGTTCTGTATGCCCAATTTCAGTGTTTATGTGTAGTTGGCAGTTGTCTCCTTGTGAGCGGATGCCAGCTCACCCAAGCCAGTAGGGCCCTGGACAAATAACAATCAACTATCTGATGTGGCAATTGAAAAGCTCAGAGCTTCATGGTTGAACAAACTCTAAGGTACAATTTGCCCTCTTGAACACCTGTGGAATCCACCTATGTGTTGAGCATTCCCCCCAAACCTCACCCTTGCTTGGTTTCTTGCCCCACTTCTGTTCTGCTTGCTTTCTTTTGGAAGCTCTTTGCCACAAAATCACTAGCACCAGAATGCTTCTGGTGAACACAATTGATTATGTTTCAGCCTTGCTGGTGACAGCCACAGTCTCATTAACAAGCACACTTAGTTTAAAGCAAAGGGAGCCCCTATACAAATGGCAATCTGTCAGTCTACCTTCCCTTCACATATGCCATACAGGTCTTTACAGAAGTAGTTTCTAAGCTCATTTATAAGTATGACCCTTTAAACTGCCTTTTTGAATCAAGTATCAGTGGCTCAAGGCTGTAATCCTATTTTCTCAGGAGGCTGAGATCTAAGGATCACAGTTCAAAGCTATCCTGGGCAGGAGAGTCTGTGAGACTCTCATCTCCAATTAACTATCAAAACAGCCAGAACTGGAGCTATGGCTCAAGTAACAAAGCATCAGCTTGAGTGAAAATGCTAAGAGGTAGTGTCCTGGCCTTGACTTCAAGTCCACATACCAGCACACACACACACACACACACACACACACACCCATTAACAACACACACATACAATGCACACTCATACACAAACCTACACAAACTTGCCTTCTTTCTCTCCTCCTTCTTCAATCCTGTCTTCATAGCATCTTCACAAGAGTTTGTCCACTGAACAGATTCCTATGACCTCCACAGTAAGGCATTTTTAGCATCACTCCATACACTCTTCACAATTCACTAAAAGCCTATGACTTACTCACATTCACTCATTCTCTATTTATCAAGCTCCTGCTTTGCGTGCATGGTCCTCATAGAAAATATGGAGTTGGATTGGGATTAAAGACTAGAATTTGAGTACTAAATCACAGTGTTGACCAGTTATATGTCCTTGAACCACTTACTACAGATGAGGCATTGGGCTTCATTTCTCTGATCCGTATGAGGGAGTCAACAATGCCTCCTTTGGCATTTAAAGAACTGTTTGTGTCTTCCTGTTTCAAATGGAGCCAGGGGTCAAAAGGATGCCTGTCTTCATCCGTTACCTTGCTCTTGTGTTAGCCATGCATCCCTCAGCAAGGTATTCTTTACCTGTTTTCAGTAAAATGGAGACTATAGTTTGGCATTGGTAGCTCATGCCTATAATTCCAGATATCTAGGAGGCTGGGATCTGGAAGGTTTGGGATCTAAGTCAGCTTGGACACAAAGGTTCATGAAATTTTGTCTCCAAAATAACTAACAAATAGCAAGGTTGATGTTAGCTGTGTACAAGATAGACAAGTGAGCATGTGAGGTCCCGAATTCAAGCTCCAATACCCACACATAGAAAAGCAGGGCTAGAGGCATTGCTCAAGTGGTAGAGTATCAGCTGAACAAACGAGCCAAGTGAGTGTACGGCCCTGAGCTCAAATCCCAGTGATGTCAAAAAATGGTTACCAATCTGGAAGGAATTGTTTTATGGTTACTGATCGTAGAGATCATAAGCATTGTAGACTACATTGATAATGTACATCAAGGGTAAGATTTTTTTGGAAAAAAAATGAAGAAAGCAAGGGGGTGGTTTGAGGGGTGGTGGGGAAGGAGGGAGAAAATGAGGAAGGGGGTAACAAGTATGACAAGAAATGTATATGCATTCAGTACCTTAAGAATGTAATTGTAACCCCTCCATACATCATCTTGACAATAAAAAATGGAGATTACAGTAGTCCTTGACTCAAAATGGTTGTGGGAATCAAATTAGTTAATATTTGTAAGGCAAATAAGGAACACCAGATAAATAATGACAAACATCTTTACATGTAAGTATGTACTTACAAGTCTAGTTGTTTGAACTTTCAACATTGCTAATTATTTTATTTAAATATTTAGTAAGCTTTAAATTCACTAATAGTCATGTTAGCATATAATAAAAGCAATAAAAATTATAATCGTTAGAGAGATACTATTTCTTAAGTTGGTAATTTTTTTTAACCATTTAATGTTAGCCAGAATCCACTGTCCCCTGAGACAGAACATCTGGTCACTTAATAGGTCCTTGGGCTATGATTAATGATATATGGCTTGATTCTTATCCCTCCCAGCTGTAGAATATTACAAACCATGGAGAAGCAACTTTACAGTGCCAACTTTTTGGTAGCAATAGCCATTCATTTCATCACAATCATAGAGAGAAATGTGAAGGTGAAACTATTCAGCAAGAAGCTAAAGAGAATATATGTAACATCCCATAATTTGTTGAGCTGACTTCTTTTCTTTTGATGTACTTGTACCAGTGAGATAAAGAATGGCCAGAGTAATGCAAGGAGACTTGATCTGAGTTTTTTCATGTGGGTAGCACCTGAGTACTTTGAATAGGCCGGGGGTGGGGGGGGGGAAGAGAACAAGACATTTTAGTTGAGGTGTCAAAGGGACAATCTAAGTTAGTGTAATCATTGTAATAGTGCCACTTTTCACTTTCCAAAGTGTTGCAATTTTGACAAGAAATTACAGGAACACCTAAAAAGAGAATATTCATCTTCACTAGACAGAGTTGATCTGCTCAATAATTACTATCAGCATCAATATAAGACAGCATTTGTTAATTCAGGTTATTTGTAATTCACTCAATGAAAGTGTACTTTCAAAGAGTTATGTGCTATAATGTTCTTTGATTTTATTCACATACATTAATTGTATGAGGAGAGGTTCATTATGACAATTCTATACATGTGTATAATTTATCCCAATCAAACTCTTCCATTCCATCACTCTCCCTTCTAGAACAATCTCATCAGGTTTCATTGTTCTACTTTCATATACATATGTAAATTATTTCTCCTCGTTCACCATCTCTATTTACCCTATCCCCTCCCACTCACCTCTATTCCCTCCCCCAGCAAAGCCTGTTTACATTTCTGCCACTCATTGTCTTTTCGTGTATATTAATTGGAGCAACCGTGTTCACTATGGCAATTCAGATATGCATATGTACATTTTGCTAAGCTAACCCTGTCCATTGTTTTCTCTTTCCTAGTTTTCCAATCCCCTATTGATCAACAGTTTTCATTGATATTCCTTATGTCATCTTCTCACACAATAGCAATGTAATTCCATATTATTCATCATCCTATTCTTTTTCCCTCTCCTTTCTCTGCATCCCCCTAAACAGACTCATAATTAGAACCATGGATATACATATAACATTATATATGTTATCATATATATATATATAATGTTATATAGAGAGATGTGTACATCTCATGAATATGTATGTCCTTTAGGTCTAGCTTCGACAAATGAACTGTTAAGCTTAGTTTTAGCATTTTTCAATGGACAATAAAAATAGTCAATTATATATGTACATATATATTAGTGAGAACACAAATTGTATACCATTTTGCTTTTGTCTGCTAAACTTGGTAGGACACCAGAACAGATTTAAAAAGGATTCCTAAAATGTGTGATAATGAGCATAAAGTGAATGAAAGTTCCTTAATGTCTTGTTAAGGAGAGTCATGAATGTTTTCACCAGAACAGGGACTGAGATGATGTATCTTCCTCAGCTTTCTCCTAACAAGTAGAGCTTAAGGTTCACAGAATGAAATGCCTGTTTATTTGAAATCAACTGAGATTTGGTCATCAGATGTTGCCTTGGTTGGTCATGATCATTTCTCAGGGCACTTTGAAACTGGAACTATTAAATCATATGAAATGGCTGGCACTAGATAAAAGCCATCATTCAGAATTCATGCCATAACAAGAAAAGCACAACTTGTTACAGAGAAGGCACTGGTAAACATGAGATATGAAATTCAAATTTTGGTCAGGCCAAATTTAACAGGAATTTCACTCAACCAAACATGTTGCAGCAAATTTTAAGCCATGGTCAATTTGATAAAGAAAATATTTGCACAAAAGGGGGAGGAGGGAGGGGGGTATGAGGGACGAGGTAACAAACAGTACAAGTAATGTATCCAATGCCTAACGTATGAAACTATAACCTCTCTGTACATCAGTTTGATAATAAAAATTTGGGAAAAAAAGAAAATATTTTCACAATGTCATTTTACCCCATGTGGAACTAAAATGTTCTATAGCATCCAAGTTGAATCTTTTGTAATAAAAATTTAGCTTTTAGCAAGTGATTCATTTGCACACTTCTAAGCTACATATTTAAGCAGAAAAACTTTACCACCAGGAGAATACTAATCTATTAACAAATGAACAATATTCAATGGCAAGACACAGGCTTCTTTTCTTTTTGAAAGAAGAGCCACATTTTAAAAGATAATTATTTCACAGTCATTCATTACCCAGAACATTCTAAGTTTTCTTATGGTCTGACTACTGGCGACTGGTAGCAGACATCAAGTATAGATTTCAAATAGCCAAACTGATGTTTAGAGCAATTTCATTAAAACATGTCAAAAAACAACACGCAACGATTTTATTTGACATAAAATCCTGTCATTTTCTAGGACTCTGCAGATCCTACCCATTAGCTGTAAAAATTCAAATTTGAAAAGTTTAATTCTAAATGTTGTTTACTCTCATTCTATCTGGATTATCCCTCTAATAATAGGTGAAAGTAAAAAGTATTAGCCTATTTTTC
The DNA here is from genome assembly GCF_023159225.1 of Perognathus longimembris pacificus. Lineage (NCBI taxonomy): Eukaryota > Metazoa > Chordata > Mammalia > Rodentia > Heteromyidae > Perognathus > Perognathus longimembris. The sequence goes on along the minus strand of NC_063188.1, from coordinate 107,975,973 downwards.
TGAGCTCCTATTGAAGCATAGTATACTAATAGAAAACAAAGATAGAACTGGTTCTTAATAATAGAATTGAAAGTCAAATGTGTCTGTGTGAAAAGCTGAAAAGTCACTTAATTGAGTTTAAAAAGTTGCTGTTTCTCAACTTCTTCCTGATCTTAATTAAATTTTTCAGTAATTAATTTTCCTTTTCTGTTAAGGGTAAGCTGTATAAATTTTGATGATGTTTGTTGATATTTTATTTTAATTACTAGTGATTAGATCTCTTTAAATTAATTCTCTTGAGATACCCTAAAATTTGTTTTCAAGAGACTTCACACAGGGCTGGGGATATGGCCTAGTGGCAAGAGTGCTTGTCTCATATACATGAGGCCCTCGGTTCAATTCCCCAGCACCATATATATGGAAAATGGCTAGAAGTGGCGCTGTGGCGCAAAAAGAAGCCAGGGACAGTGCCCAGGCCCTGAGTCCAAGCCCCAGGACTGGCCAAGAATGAAAAAAAAAAAGAGACTTCACACATATTCAGGTAACAATGATGAATTTCTCCTTAGAGAGAAAGCAAAATGTTCTTTTGAGAGGGGATGTTTGCCAACACAAAGGTGTTGTTTTGCTTTTAAACAATCTGGTCAAAGCTACAATGGTGACCATTTTTGAAGAGAAATCCATTTTCATTCTATTAATAATCAAGTGTAAGGTGTAGGCAAATAGAAATAGTTGACAACTTAAGTGTTGCATAAAGTGTTAGAAACTATTTATTAGCAAAATACAAACAAGTTTCATGAAAAGAAACAAAGATGGATAGAATAGATTGTACATAGGCATTTGGCACCTAGGAAGATATATCTCAGTGTATATGAATTCTGGGTAATATTTACAGTTAGACAAAGGGAAATGAAAAGTGAACAAAGAGCAAGTGTATTGCTGAAAAATGTCCACAGAAGCAATAAAACTTGAGTGGCCTGTGGTAAATTTGTTCAACTTACATCTGTGAAAGTTGTTGGCTTTAGTACACATTAAAACCTGAAGACTGAAGTAGTGTTGATGTTCTGTGTGGATATAGCTAACCCTCAGATATTTAGGTGGATTGTCTACAGGAAACACAACTAATTTGATCAAGTGGTTTAGACATTCTTAGTGATTATGATAATCTAAAATTTATTCTACAGTCTCTATTAAGATCAACATTTGCTTTTATTTGCTTTTTTAATTGTTTTATTATCTTTAAGTAGTTGTACCGGGGGATCTTCCATTTAACAAAGCAGCTTATGAATACAATGCATTTTGATCAGTGTCACCCCTTCAGCATTCTCAATCCCCTTTGTTCCACCCCTTCCCTTACTTTTCTTAATTTTGTGGTATATACAATGAATTCTTGACATCATTCTCCTTGTCTTCCTCCCTTTATTCATCTACCTCTCTTTGTTTTTTTTAATTGTGACAATAACCCTTTCTGTGTGAACATAGAGAAAGAGAGCCAAATTACTACCTCCTTGTTAAGTTTTAATTCCCAACACAATAGAAGCAAATACTAATTTCTACCAGATGGAAAAGAAACCAGCAATAGCTTCAGACTACTTATTAATGGAAAAGAAATAATTTCCAAGATTTAAAAGTTGATTCACTACCAAGCTAAGGAGGTAATAGTACTAAATTTGTATATAAAAGTGAATAAGTCTTCATGGTTAATGAATAGCACTTTTAGATAAACGTTAGGCTGCAGAGGATGTCACACTTGTAAAAAGAAAAGTTTATAATTCAGTTAGGTGAAAATGAGTGGTTTCAGGAAACATGAACTGGCATTTTCATCTGAAGGGATTTCTTATTGCTGAAGATGAAAATTGGAAACCCAGAGCCTAAGGAATGTGAATGGGCAAGAGAATGAAGTGATGTCCAATCTGGAAATGAATAGAAATATCACTCAGAAAATAGAGAAGGAGAAGGGGAAGGGGGTATGGAGGGGGAGGGGAGGAGAGGAGAGGAGGAGAGGGAGAAGGAAAGGGAGAGGGAGAGGACAAGAAACATTTGGACAGATTATGAAAACAGCATGCATTTGAAAAATATTCTTTCTGGATAATGCATCTGTATTAGGGCTTACTAATTGATTTTTATATATGTTAAATAACTTATAGTGTGTGTGTGTATGTGTGTGTGTGTTTGTGTGTGTGTGTGTGTGAGAGAGAGAGAGAGAGAGAGAGAGAGAGAGAGGATGAACCTAACCTGGTCCTGAACCCCTAATCTCAACTTCATATACCTGACCACATTGAATTTAAAGAAGAACATGAAAACCATATGTAACATTTTTATCTCTTTTATGTTTAAGCCAATTTTCATTTTAAAATTGAGTGATTTTTTAGTAAGAAGAGGGTCATGACACAAAACAACACATATTTGGACGTCTGCTAATGTCAATAGAGGAACAGATCCTTTTCATTATCTTATTCAATATATTTGTTTATAGTAAAATAAAATTGCAGATACTGGGGGCTTGAATTCAGGGCCTGGGCACTGTCCCTTAGATTTTTCATTCAATGCTGGTGCTCTACCACTTGAGCCACACCACCATTTCCAACTTTTGCTGGTGAATTGGAGATAAGCCTCATAGACTTTTCTGCCCAAGCTGGCTTTGAACCATGCTCTTCAGATCTCTGTCCCTTAAGTAGCTAGGATTACAGGAGTGAGCCTGCAGTGTTCTGCTTACAGCAATATTTTAACAGCATTTTTTTAGTTTTAAAATAAAACAAAATGTAAAGGCTACATAAGAGCAATGCACTGGAAGAGGGAGAAGAAAACATTAACATTTCACTCCCTAATGAAACCTCACTGCTCTTTCACGAGGCTAATCATTTTGCTTCTAGACATACCAACTTGCCATTTATGTTCTTTTCTCGGCTTGTTCTTCATTTTGTTTCTCCTTCTGGAGATAAACAAAACTTAAGATGGTCAGTTTTTCTATAAGTTGACGAAGAAATAGAGCTCCGAAACTGGACTTGGGTGTTCATCCTACTTATGCTTCTGTTTGCTTCTGAAAGTCATGATCTTTTAAAATCTGAATATGTAAACACAATGCTAATGAAGAAATGTGCCGCCCTCACCCTCTAGGTTCTTCAGCTGTAAAGTGTGCCTTGGGACAAACAAGGAAATGAAGTTTGCTCAAATGCTTAAGTAGTTTCTCTCTGGCCTTGTGGCTTTATCTGGTAACTGGGACTCCAGGTGTAATTTCTCACAGGTAATGACCTCCTTGTCCTCCTTGGAGCTAATATTTAGGTTGCTTCTGTCTCAAAGGCATTGTTCATGTTCCTTCTCCGGCCTCAAACACCTAGAACAAAACCCATATGAGATACTGACATTCTCCCTATTTTGGGACCCAGTCAAAGGTCCTCCTTTTACAATGTATTCATGGATCCTTCTCAACATCCCAAATTCTCTCTTCACTGAATTCAGATAAGTGGCTGAATACAATTCTACAACAACTTAATTCTATCATTTTTGCTGTGTACTCTCTGACTAGAATCTTCACCTGGATGTAGGCATAGACTGTTTTACATCAGGGACAATGAGTGTTTAACAAATACTTGATGATAGATTTACTGTTCTTTTTTCCCTCTGATTGGAAAGTGGGAACAAAAAGTATAGGGAGAAGAGTTGACCTTGTAACAAACGATTCTTTCTCTGATTTCACATAGAGTCACAGTATAAGAATTACATTCGACCTTAGGGAAAAACATAGACCAAATGTTGCTCCTTGCTTTGACCTGAACTGCATCCTTAAATATACCAACTCTCTCCTGCCCATCAAATTAACAGAGCCAAGGTTGTGTCTAGACAATACAGAGAGCAAAGAGAATGAAATCTATTCCCTTTTAGATATAAGAAGGGACTTGCAAGTTCTGAAAGACTGTCTGAAATTGTCTACCAAAGACAATTATCCTGTCCTTTAGAGAAAACAGCCAGTAGCCAGGAATTGGTATTCCATTAATTGTGACAAGTAGCCCAAAGTCTAAAGGAGCAGGAAAACTGTTTGACTGCAAAATGCTAACCCATCAATTTCAACCTGAAGAAGGTTGTGCCTTTGGGCACTGGTGACTCATGCCCGTAATTCTTGCTACTTAGGAGCTTGAGATGAGAGAATTCGAGTTTGAACCCAGCCAGTCAGGAAAGTCCAGGATTCTCTTATCTCCAGTCAACCAGTGAAAAGCCAGAAGTAAAGCTGTGGCTCCAATGGTAGATCAACAGTCTTAGGTAACAAAACTAAAGTGACAGCACCCAGGCCTTGAGTTCAAGCCCCAGTACCAGTACAAAAAAAGCTGTGTGTCACCTGTGATGTCATAAATTAACAGAGGATGCAATAAGTTTGGTCATATACACATTGAATAAACTTAGAGAACACTTCAAACAATCTAAAAGTATGTATTTAAATCATGTGAACAAACTGATATACATATTACAAATATTTCCACAATTATCTTTGAAGAATTTCAGCAAGATAGGCATACTGTATGCTGACTAGATTCCATAAAGGAAAAAAGCAATATTCGCTGAATTCAAACGTGCTTATGCTGAAGAATCTTAACAGCCCCCAAGGAAGAAAGCATAGAATCTTCTTGAGCAAAAGCTAAGCTTGCCCATGTTCTTTTTTCTCAGTTGCATGTAATTATCAATCATATCATTCTGGAACAGGGTTGGCAACATCCTTTGCTTTCTCATCTTCTTTGCTAATCATATGCATCCTATGGAAAATTGGAATTTTGAAAAAAAATTTAAATCTTTTTTTACACTACCTGACAAATGACAGCTGATAAGTTTACCCTTTCTTTTACTTATTGTCAGACCACAAGCATATATCTATTTCATCTCTTCTAATTCACCAACCAAATATAATTGAATACCAAATATATGTAATATAAAGTATTAAACTATATGTTTGAAATTTTAAAACTATATGACTCCAGTTATTTATTTATATTGACATCTTGAAAATAAGCAGCAGAAATCACACAGTCACTGTAAAATATTCACCTACAGATGCTGGGGGACCTAGTCCAAATTTAGAGCTATTGCTTAATAAACATTTGTAGAAACTGAGTGCCATTGGCTCATTCCTGTAATTCTAGCTATTAAGAAGGTTGAGATGGGAAGGATAGTGGATTCAAGCTATCCCAGACATAAAAGTCTAAAAGATTCCATCTCCAATTAACTAATAAGAACCCAGACTATAGGCATGCCTCAAGTAATAGAGACCCAGCCATACTGGCATAAAACAAAAACAACCTTAGAACTGCTTGGAGGGAACTTTTCTGAGATGCTTACTTATACCATGTCCTAAATTCGCATGAATTTTAGGTTCAAACAAAGTATATTATCCAAAAAGTAACTATCAGATTTGTCAAATAAGCTCAAACAATACATTTTTATGCAAAGTATTCACAAGTTCCATTCCTAGTCATACACAGTTGTACTTTTCTATCCATGGTTTTGAAGTCCAAAAATATTGAGTGGAAAATTCAAAAATAAAATAATAATGAATGTGAAATGGCTTCTTATTTGCTGTGGTATGAGGCAACCTTGCGTGTGCTGCTCCATCCCTCTCAAGGCAGGAGTCATCCATTCCTCCAGTGTATCTACACTGCACATGCTACCCACACTCCAGTCACTGCATAGCCATCTTAGTATTGTGTTCACGTGTTCTTCAATAAGTATTTACTTTATTAATAATGATCCCAGAGACCAGTAGTGGTGATGCTGCAAAGTGTGATATGCTTGAAAGAGGTTGTAAAATGCTCCTTAAAGAGAAACACTGAAAAATGAAAAGAAATTCTCAACTTCACGTTAACAAAAGTAAAAAATTATATCTGGACGTGGCAAGAACTAGAGTACAATAATCCATTTTGAAGGGCATAGAACTTTATTATTATTATTACTATTATTATAGTGTTAAACTATTCTAATTGGTTATTAGTTATTCTTTTTAAAAAATGTTTTACCTTTATTGAAAAGTTGATGAGTAGAGGTGCTACAGTTACATAAGCAAGGTAATGATTACATTTGTTTTTAAGCAATGTTACCCCATTCTTTATTTTATCCTGCTTATCCCTTTCTCATCCCCTCCTTGCCAAGTTGTAAGGTTGATATTCAACCTATTGTTAAGTGAGTATCATTGTTGTATTAGTTTGTACTTTGACCTGCTGTTTCTGTGATTCCCTTTCCCTTCCCCTGGTTCTAGTTAATCTTTTACTATACCTCATTTATAAGTCAAATCTTATCATAGGCATGGATGTAGAAGAAAAACTAAGCATATATAAAGTTCAGTGCTGTCCAAGATTTCAGGCATCCACTGGAATGTATTACCAGCTTGGAATATATTATCCAAGAATAAGGGAGAGAGGACTACAGTACCCAAGGGAATTGAAAATATATTAGCACACAAAGACTTGTACAGGAATATTCATCACAGCATGAACCAAAATAGACCCAAAGTAGAAATAACTGATAAACAGATAAGTTACGAAATACCATTCTACCATAAAGAGGATTGAAGTACTGAAATATTCTACAATGTGGATAAATCTTTAAAACCATATGCTAAGTGAAAGAAGCCAGACACAAAGACAACATATTGTATTTTTCCATTTATATGGAATGCTGAGAATAGGCAGGTCTATAAAAACAGAAAGAAGGTAGACTTGTAGTTGCCAGTAACTAGGGGCAGCACAAAATGAAGTGTGATTATTTAATGGGATAACAAGGATTCTCTTTGGAGCTAAAGGAAATGTCCTGTAAGTGGGTAAAATGTAAGATGTGTGAATTAAATGTGATGATGGTGTTTTACATGTAAAGAGTATAATGGCAGTAACTGAGTCTACTGAATAAATAAACCCTTCTCTAGCATTGTCTGCTTTTTATATTCTCTTTCTGTCCTTCCTTCCTCCCTTCCTTCCTTCCTCCCTTCCTCCCTCCCTCCCTCCCTCCCTTCTTTCCTTCCTTCCTTCCTTCCTTCCTTTGCTACTGCTTCCTATGTACCCACTTACCACTAACCTACATCAATCACCATGCCTTTACTTTTGTTTTTGAAGTTCATCAAAAAACATTTGGTGAGAAAGTCTCTGTATCCATTGCCTACTCCATGGGTCAGCTACCCAGCTGTCTACTCAAGCATCAAACACAGAAGTCCATGCAACAGAGTTCCTTTCCACTGCATAGTTATAGTCTTCCAAACTTAGTGAGATGGAAAGAGAGAGAGAGAGAGAGACAGACAGACAGACAGACAGAGAGAGAGACAGACAGACAGAGACAGAGACAGAGACAGAGAGACAGAGAAAGAGAGAGTAAAACAGAAGGTTTGGTAAAAATTCAGTCTTCCATCTCAAAACACAGTATTTAAAATTTTACAAACCCCCCCAATCTGGAGATATTAATCCTCTAAATGATTAATTTATATACTATATAATTCTTGCTATTGGGGAAGAAATGTTAATATCTTCTACACAGGACAAATAATCAATTATTCTCCTAAGCTTCTAACTGGTATTTTTTCCAATTATTATTTAACTTACATTAGTAATACCTGTTTCATGAGGAAAAAATCAAATCACTAAAAGGCAGATGATTGAAACTAACCCAGAGATACTATGTTAACATTGCGATGTATATTTCTCTGGGTTCCCTTTGATATACACCCACTTCAAAATTTCACCATTTACGTATGAAGGAGATTGGTTATGGAATTACTCCCTAGCAATGTGGCCACATTTTCCATTGTAGGCTCAGCTTAATGCCCCATCCTTTGAACTTGGACTATCCTTGTGGCTTGACTAACAAGAGACCACAGAAATGATAGTATATAGGTCTCAGCCTATGCTTGAAGAGGCTTGGAGCATCTTAAACTTTTCTGACCATCTTTCATACATCAGGCTTCTAAGGAAGGAAGAACTACAAGAAATCAAGATACATTATTCCCTGCCAACACACTAGGTAACAGCACATACATAAACAATCTCAGTAGAAATCAGCCACAATTTGGTAAAATCAACTAATGTACTCTTGCAATCTACATATTCATGTACAAAAAAATCATTGTTACATGAAACCGAGTTCTGTGGTTATCTGTTTGTTATGCAACCTCACTGTGGCCACAGATAACTGATACGGTTTATTATTTGATATTGTAGTCTAGGTTCTTAGGAACTGACTCCAAGTAATGAAAACAGGAGCTTAGAGGATATTGGGTAGTTAACAGCATCATGGAGAAGCTCAGAACCTAGCTTCCCAGAATAATTTCCCAAACCACATTATGGAGCTGAGCTGGTGATTAAACTGAATTCAGTCTTCTTCAAGCTCCAGATGCTATAATTTATATTGCTTCCAAAACCTCAGTTTCATTGCAACCACACTGAATATGATGCCATTCTCATAAAAAAGCAACTTTACTGCCACTACTATCGCCCAAAGCTAGAGGCCTCTGCCTCAGCCCTTGCTAGAAAATGGATGATTCTGTGCTTTTGCTGTGCTCTTACCTACAAGTTAGGAAGAGTTTTGTCCCATGAAGTATCAATAATTAAAAATAGACAAAGACTTGAACAGACCCTTCATCAAAGAAAAGAATGGCAAATACGCTCATGAAAAGATGTTCAATATCATTATCTGTTAGAGAGAAGTAAAACTAGGATGAGATACAAGTACAAGCCTAGGATGGATAAAAATAGAAACCACTGAAATGATGTCGTGGTAAAAACAATGTAAAGCCATAAGAACTCTGATATTTTTTTGTCTGTTGTGGGGCTTGAATTCAGGGCCTGGGCACTATCCCACTTTGAGCCACAGCACCACTTCCAAGTTTCATTAGAGATACGAGTCTCATAGACTCTCCTACCTGGGCTAGCTTTGAACCAAGAACCTCAGATCTCAGCCTTCTAAGTAGCTAGTATGACAGGCGTGAGCCACCAGCATCCAGGTTTCTGATACTTCTAATGGGAATGAAAAGGGTACAGCCATGCTAAAACTGGCTTGACATTTCTCACAACGTTAAACATCTACCCAGGATGAGACCTGGCAACCTCACACGTAGTATTTGCCCTACAGAAATGAAAACTCATGTCCACACAGGAACCTATAATCATTGCTTATAGTCATTCTTAACAGCTCAAGTGTACTTTGGCAGGTGAATGAATAAGCAAACTTGCATACATCTATATCATGAAATTCCCTAGTCAACAAGGAAAAGGAATAACATCTTGATAATGCAATAAATGTGAATGAATCTCAAATACTTGATGTTGAATGACAGAAACCAGTCTCAAAAGGTTACATATAGTATAGTTTCATTTCTGTGACAGTCTTGAAAAGACAAAACTAGAGTGATAGAGAACAGACCAACCAGTACTTGCAGGCAGGTCAGAGTAAGAATGTAAAGAGAATATTTGAGAGACAATTTGGAGGATGGTGAAATTGTTTATCTCCTGATAGGGTTGGTACAGACACACATCTATAAAATATGTCAAATATCCATAGAATTATAGTCAGCCAAAACAAAACTCTTAGCTAGCCCTGCCATGAATATGGGTTCCATTCAATACTTGAAATACCTCATCCACAAAAGTTGGGAGAAGTAGATCTACTTAGTTTCTAAAGAATATAAACTATAATCCTCAAATATTAAGTAGTTTCCAATATTACAGAAATTCCCAATTTCCCAGCTCCATAGATCCTATCATGATTTACCTGGAGAACAGTTTTATCTTAAGTCATTATCTTGGGAATTAGACAAATCACATTTATTTGACTTAAAAATGTACTTGAGTGATTTCTTTGTTTTTTTTTTTTGTTGTTGTTGTTATTGAAAGCTAAGATGACGACTGTGAGACTTGTGTAGTGATCTCTGATGTAAGGAAGAAGTTTGGAGTTGGAAAGAGGAACAGGGAAAGAGTGGAAGCAAAGTAGGCCTAATGAGGAAGAAGAGGATATTCTTTTAACTGACAAGATTCTGCCTTCATAGTAACAGGGACTTCACAATAATGAATTCAATGGTGATATTCTACTTAACTTAGAAGAAAGAATGGATTAAAATGAAGAGAAATCACCAGAAAGGAAGCCATTCAGAAAGTTCAACATGAGAAATGAGAGTCCAAGGAAGAAGCATATGAGCATCACATTGAAAGAAAGACAAATCGTGAAGGGAATGGCCATTTGAATATAGAACATAACAACAGAAGAATAATCAAAATCATTTTCCAGTTTCAAGGCTTTGAAAAGGATTATCACAGAATACAATAGGAAAACATTAAAGAAAAAACAGATTGAGGTTTATTCATTGATTTACTTTTCTTCAGTTGGGGGGGATGATCATCAATTATTTTCAACATTTAAAATGATGATAGAATCTACAAGTAGAAACATTCTATAGGCAAATGGAAATATGATACTAGGATTCAACTGGGAAGAGAAATAACTTGTACTCCTAAAAGAGATGTGGTAGTTGAAGTTGAGCACTGGTACCTCATGCCTCACTCAAAGATCTAGAGGACTGCATTTTGATAACAGGAAGAAAAGTCGATGAGACCCTCATCTCCAGTTAAATAGCAAAAAGCCAGACTGGAGTTATAACTCAAGTGGGAGAGTAACAGCAGTAAACAAACAAGATGAACATCAGCGTGAGACACTGAGTTCACCCCCCCCCCAGAATTAGACATTTAATTAGTTAATTAATTAAAAGAAGTGATAGCTGAAGGAAACTAAGATATATGATATAAGGCAAATGCACAAAATTGCTGAGAAAATGTGTTTCTTCAATTGGACTAAAATTATTTTGGAGAAACATGAATATCTGATACATAGCTAGCATGAAAGTACATTATGAACATCTGTTCTAGTATTCTCCATTTAAAAAGAAAACTTAAGTTAGGTTTACCTTCTAAAAGATATTTAATTAGTGAATATCATACCAAGTAATGACATCAACTTTTGCAAACCAAAAGAAACCTTTAAGTTAAAATCAACCTTGTAGGTAACAAGATCAGCATGTCCCAAGAATATGCTAGAAAGCAGAGCCGTTTCAGTTTTCTTTGAAAATTACTTCCCTGGTCCTTACTTTATGCTCTAGCAATATTAACGGAACTGCTGAGGATGTTGGCCAGTGGTATTTTTTTCTCCAGTGGTATTTATTATGAAACAATCCTGGCAAGTGAAAGAAAACAGCACACACTGCTAATATTTTGGTAGAATTATGTGTTTATTCTAGCACTGTTAACAAGAGAGAAATAACCATCCAAGGAACACAGAGGAATGCTGCTGGTGTAAATGAATATCTACTCAAAGCCTAGCTCTCTCACTACTCGGACAGAAAAGTGACAAAGAGCATGGTGATTTCGTATTTGTTCAGTTTCACGCATCAACAAATCCAACATCCAAATACAAGCTTTTGGAGTCATGGAATAGGAGTTAAGACAGACAAAGCAATGACCTAGAAGAGAGCTTTTCATGTAGCAGGGGTGTTGGAGGGGAGAGGGTGGACAAATCTAAATTACAGAGGGAAAAATCATAGCTAAGGGCTAGTCAAGTCAGCTGAGGTCACTGTTACAAAATTTCTTTCTTTATGTCTTTAGCCACAGTCTTGGTCTCCACTATTGCATCATTCCAGCAAGCATATGACCATGCTGTCAGGAGGATGGGTCAAGATAATGTGGCTAATTGAAAATGAAAAGCTGAACCACTAGAAACACCCAATCACGAATACATATAGTGACATTTGGTGCTGCAATGAGGTTTCAGGCATTCTCCCTGTCCTTCCCCTCTAGTCATGGGAAATAAACCAGAAGAAAATTAAGAGACGCTCTACAAAATACCTGACTAGTACGTGTCACAAGTGACACGGTCATAGAAGGTAAAGGCCAATTGCAAGAGGCTAAGAGGCCATGACAGCTACCTCACATGTGGTAATCAGGACTGGATCTTGGGGAAGACACAAAGATTGTTACAAACCTTAGGACTAGCAAAATTTAAGTAAGTCCTGCATCTTGCAGTTCCTGAGGCTGCTGGCTTGATTTCCCTAAATGTACCCTAATTTTATAAGCTATTAACAGGAAGAGACCTGAAATGAAGGAGCTTTGCTCCTCAATCTACATTTTTTTGAAACACTTTAAAAAGTATTGGATGGAGTTGTTTGTTCTGCTCATTAGTCTTGATGGTTAGCTGCTCAACAGGTTATTTCGTGCAAAACAATTTCAGGATGCACAACTCACCTTCTGATTGTATCAACTTTTAGTAACGGTGCTGTGCCCAGTTTACTAATGCATATATGCCTTTGTTCATTCTGGGCTTCCATTTGTCTTTCACCTCTCCTTCTTCCCTAGATTAATTATTACTCATTGCTTTCAAATGAACCTGAAATATCATCTCTTCTGTCTTTTCCAGGCAGATTTAGATATGTTCTCTCTTTCTTATACCTGCTTCTACAAACCACCATTTTAGCCCACATGGTAAAGTACTGAATGTAACCTATATAGGGTGGGGGTTACAAGTAAGAGTTCTAAAACCAGGCTTACTGGATTGATCTCCTGTCTCTATCCTTTGCTAACTCTGTAACCCTCAGCCAATTACTAGATTTTCTATGTCTAAGTGCTTCTAAGAGAGTCTGGCTCATGTAATGGCTCAATAGTTGTCAGCTATTATTGTGGTTATCACATATCTCTGCACTCTGAAAACCTTGCAAACTGGCTCATGTGTATTTACTTTTCTGGGTAAATCACATCTTTGCAATTTACTGGCATTGGACTTCTTTGGATTATCATGAGGAGCTAATGAGCCTTTTCCTGTTAAAACATTTAGCAGGGTGACTAATTCAAGGCAAGCATTTGAGGAATATTACTTATTGTCAATATTATTGGGCTGTTGCCAGAGTTTAACCCTTGCATGCTAAATTGTTTGATAGATGAATGCATAAATTAATGAGTACATATGATTGGTATCAGCTGCTTCAGTAGCTAATACACATTATCTTTATCAATTAACTATGGCAAAAACTAAATCTCATTTATTGCTCCTTGCCTTGAAACCTTAGAATGTCAGTTTGGATACTGTCTTTATTGACCTATGTTTGGTTAATATCAGTTTACTTAACTGACAAGTCCTAAGAACAAACAACTCTGTACAATAATATTCTTATGTCAAATTTGGCCTATCTAAACCACAGTTACTGCCAATTTAAAAATAAGTGTAAATTTCCTAAGGGACCAGATGAATCAATATAATAGCTTTAATGAAAAGATCAACTACTTCACAACTGGACATATAATCCTAATTACCTCAATGCCCTAGCTCCACCAATAATAAAAAGGGTTATTTTGCTACTTATTTATGGACATACACATTTGACAGGAATCCAATAGCCCCCCTTTCTTTGGTATAATTAGAAATACAGCCTATGTCTTAAAACTTAAATGTAAAAGGAAAAATTCAGTGCATCACAATTCTTCAACACTACATAGTTCCCCTGCAATTAAAAAACCAAAATTGTACCTTACAAGCATTATTTACATTTGTCATAGTATTGTTTCCTTTATCCTCTGGAAAAATGAATTTTAAAAATCTTCCTATGACAACATTTTAGCATGAATTAGATTAAGTAATAAACAATAGATACCTCCATACAACCCCACATAGTCCCTGAGTCCCATGTATATTATAACTGAATATATGACCTTCTACAAATTGAGTACTATGGTATTTTCCCTTAAAAAAAGCTGAAGTAAATGAAACTAAATTCATCCCTCTTGGATTCCAATGACATTGAGAGTTGATCTCAAGCATAGTAATCTCTAAGGTCTATGATCATTTCGTTCATTAGTTGTGCATTTGGTTAGTGAATACTTTGAGTGACTAATACTAAATGCTGCTCTTCATGAACCTATTCTATTTTCTTTTCGTCCAGCTGCCACTGTGCTGTGAAACTCAGTAGATGCTCAGGCAAACCCATCTCTAGTACAGATTCAGTCATGTGCCACTAGTGCAAGGTAGTCAAAGCCTTGAAAGCAAGCTCAACCAATGGAAACAATTGGAGACATGTTCCAGATTCTTATCTTTTAGCTTGTGATAGATAAAAGACTGAACATTTTTGTCATTTCTCTCATCAAGTGGTAGAACCTATTTCCTTTGTTTTTGAATTGGCTGCCCGGAGACTCTCTTTGACCAAATATTATTAGGAGATGATTATGCAGTGAGAGAGCCTGAGCTAGTCCCTCTGTCAAGGACCCAGGCATCAGACATACAAATGATGGTGCAGTAAACGTTCCAGGGCCCCCAGACACCAACAGAAGGCCATCAAAGACACGGGCCCAGAAGATGCCATGTAAAGCAGAAGTGTCTCACAGAGTCTTGATCTAATTCTTGACCCTTAAAATCATGCCACTGAATTTGGGGTGATTTGTTGCATAGTAGAATATGACTGACCCACTGGAAACTATAGCATGGCTGTCAGGATGATCTACATGTGTTGAGTTCTCCCTTGACATCTGGAACATCTAGGACATAGCTTCGTCATGGTATCTCATTCTTCCCCATTTCACCCCCTTCTTCTTCCTTCCTTCCTCCTGGGATGAACTCCTAAATCAGCTGGTTGTGTTCCCGCCCTATCTTTGAGGGCACTGAAGGAAGACAGAAAGCTTTGTGTCATCTCTATTTTTTCAACAAAGTTTAAAAAAATATTTTCACAAGAATAATTTGTTCCCATTGCTCCCGTTATTATAACAATAATCAGACTTTCATTTTTTATTTCTAAAACAAGATGTTATTTTGAGGTCAACAGAGATATTGTATACATATAGACAGGGAAAGCGCACTGATAAATGGAGGCCCAAAACAATGCAAGAAGCCTTTTGAAAGAAAAGGGGGAAAATCAACCTTTCTGACTTGCAATAAATATTGCATATAAACAGTATTCACTATTTTGGAAAGAACCTATGTGTACTAAGTTTATCTTCTTGATCACTCAACTTCCTCACTCAATAACGTCTTAGAAAATTACCTTTTAGAACAGTTTTAAATTCAATGAACATTTACATAAATTATACCTGTCATATATTTATTTAACATAATTCAGGAACATTCAAATCGTTTCTATAAAAAAGAGTATTCCTGGGTGTAAAAAAGACTAACTAGAATTGTCTGACTCACTGATGCTTCTACATTGCTGCCTTTGGGGAGGACCAAAAACCCCGAATGATATATCAAAGAGAAATGAACAATTTTGCTTTATTTCTACACTTGGAACACAGATTTGTCACTACTAGCTAACTTAAATCTGAACATGAACCTAAATCCTTGACTGTATACATAATCCTTCACTCATCTTGCACAGTAAACTTTCAGTGTATGAGAAAAATACAATTCTAGGAAGACTGTTAAGTCCCGGAAGATTTTTTCTATGTCATTATAATCTAAAGGGAGAATTACAGATCTATTTGGGGTGTGGGTGTCTGAGTATAGACTTGGAGTATCGTAGATTTTAAGTATTACATAGAAGCCTGAAATTGGAACTCGGCCGGGGGGGGGGGGTGGAGAGGGGAAGAGAGGGAGAGGGAGAGAGAGTGAGTATTGGGGTTAGAACTCAGGGTCTGGACATTGTTCCTTAGCATTCTTTCCCCTTAAAGCTGATACTCTACCACTTAAACTACAGCACCACTTGTAGATTTTTTGGTGGTTAATTGGAGATAAGAGTCTCAGAGACTTTCCTTCCCTACCTGGCTTCAAACAATGATCTCAGCCTCCTGAGTAACTAGGATTATAGGCATGAGCTACTGGCACCTGGCAGACAGAGAATTTTTAAAGACTTTTCCTTTCCAATGCTCTATTTGTTCATAGAATACTAAAATCATTCATTATCAAAATTCTCATAGGAGTTACAGATTTTGAGCAAGAGAAATATTTGAATGTGAATGGTATTGTCTCAATTTAGTAATGCTGACATGAGCCACGAAGAACAGTCAGCTTAGCTTCATGTGATAATAGTAGCATAAGGAAATGAGAATACACCAGCCTTGACATGAGGTGCACACTGTCATTACCAACCACAGAACTAGAGCTGGACTGAACAGTATCCAGTTTCTGACATTCTAAGTATTCTTCAAACAAAGTGTCTAATACAATGAAATTACTTTGTGTTGGTATAAAATTTACCCCTTGGCCTGTTGGCATGTCTTGAGTTACACCAAATCCACAATGCAAGTCTGGCAAATTCCTGTGTTCCAAATAACTAAGCCAAACGCCTGGGGTGACAGCTTTCTGTTGCTCCAATGCTGATCATGAAAAGTATACCTTGCTTAACAATTGGCAAAATGAATTTCAAGTTGCCTTCTGTTTTTTGCCAATAGAGCTGCGTCTATTCATTCATTCATTGACTGCATATGCCTTCTTCACATGCTATGATGGAAATACCAATGTTCCTGGCACATGCTATGGGTGAATAGTAAACATTTTTGACCAAATGAATCCATCAATTCAATTCCTACTTTTATTGCTTCCTTATGTGTGACTGGATACATCTTCAATGGAATCTTATTTAAACGTGTCTTGTTTTATGTCTTTTAGTATTTTTTTGTCAGTCATGGGGCTTGAATTCTGGGCCTGGGCACTGTCCCTCAGCTCTTCAGCTCAGGGCTAGAACTCTTCCACTTGAGCCACAGCGCCACTTCTAGTTTTCTCGTGGTTAATTGGACATAAGAGTCTCACGGAATTTCCTGCCTGAGCTTGCTTTGAACAGCAGTCCTCAGATCTCAGCCTCCTGAGTAGCCAGGATTTCAGGCATGAGCCACAGGCACCTGCCTTCATTTAATATTTTTTAATGTCCTAGGACTTTAATCATGCCATGGGATTCTCATGAAGACTTTCTGAGTTAAGCACATTCATTAATGCCATTTGATAGATGAGGAATTTATGGCACAAAGAAACTTAGTAATATACTCAACATCCCATAGAAAATCTTGGATTTTAATCCAGGCCTAGTTCAGTGCCTAGTTTAATCCACTCACTTCATTTCTCTTCAAGTAAGGCTGGGGAGATCTTAATCAGAGTCTTTATGTCTTAATCCATAGCATCAAATCTGACATTATGACCTCACAGAAATATTCTAATAGCAAATGGCAAGAAATGTTATTTCATTTATTATTAATACCATCACTCACCAACTACCATCTGACTGAATTAAGTAAACAAATCATCATTTGAATTCTAATGAAAATTTTTTCAATTTGTGAAGGATTATACTTTTCTCAAAAGCCAATAGCCTAGTATTCCAGTCCAGGATTTCCCTTATCTTGTTATAATAAAGCCCAAGGTGACACAGCTTTTGTGACCTAAGTTTTCTCCTTCTCCATCTACAGCTGGGTATCAGAGTATAGTTGTATCATTGAAAGATGAAGCTGAAAGTTGATCCAATGCTTGGTTATTCATGCTTCAACACTGGTATTTGGCATTAATTCACCCACTTCCATGAGTGGAAAACATGCATAGGAATGAAAACACACTATCTATTCCACGAGGCCACACAACTCAATTCACTTGGTCTCTCCAAAGACATGGTTGACTCCTGAGCCTCAGCATTGTCTCTTCGGATCCATCAACATCTCACTTGATTAGAGGTTTCTCAAATGCCTCTTCATTCTAATTGCTTCTGAAAATCTTGTACTGCTTAATGGCTCTAGTGAGAGAAATTTCAGGATTGTAAGTTGTTTTCAAAGTTTCTGCCTTTTCTTTAAAAACATTCACATTTTAATAGCATCTCTATGCTTGCTTCCAAAGTTAATAATCAGGGCATACAATTTCCATGGTAACCAATGTTAGAAAATCCCAGCCTAACTGCTGACTTCTCCTTTGAATCTTCCAGAGTTGTAAATACCTTGCTTATTGTGTCTTCAAAGAAAGCATATGAACTTGACCGGGTGAACTAAGAAACTGCCTTTCTGTATTTTTGCTTGTTTATTAAAAACATGACATAGCAAAGGTATTTTGGTATATTTTCTACATAAATAAAGAAACATCATCCTTTTTCTTTGATTGAGATCAAAATTTACAGCCCACAAAATTCAACCTTTCAGGGCTGGGGATATGGCCTAGTGGCAAGAGGGCTTGCCTCGTATACATGAGGCCCTGGGTTCGATTCCCCAGCACCACATATACAGAAAACGGCCAGAAGTGGCGCTGTGGCTCAAGTGGCAGAGTGCTAGCCTTGAGCAAAAAGAAGCCAGGGACAGTGCTCAGGCCCTGAGTCCAAGCCCCAGGACTGGCCGAAAAAAAAAATTCAACCTTTCATTTATTTATTATTTTGTGTTGAACCCAGGGCCCCACACTCCTTTGGCATGTTTGCTCATTTAGCATGCTGTTACTTGAATTACACCTCCAGCCCAGCTTTTTGATGGTTGAATGGAGATGAGGTTTCACAGCCATTTCTGTCTGGGCTGGTTTTGAACAGATATCTTCCAGGTCTGTCTTCTGAATAGCAGTGATTACAGTGGTGAGCCACCAGCACCCAACCTAGTCTACCTTTTAAAGGGTCCAATCCAGTGATTGTTGGTATAGTCGCAAGGTTGTACCACTATTGTCTATATCGAGTTTCAAAACATTTTCATTACCCTAAAAGAGAAACTCATCCATAATCATCTCATCACTCACTTATTACTTCTCCTCTTCACTGTCTCATTTGAGATACTATGAACAATGCTGATGTATCATTCATACACATATTTTGGTGCATGATATTTTCATTTATTTAGAGGATATATACAGAGGTTGAACTGCTGGATCATAAGGTAGTTCTGCTTAACATTTAGAGACATTGCCAAACTACCTTTTAAAATTTGTGCTCTATTTTGCATTTCTACCAATGGTATAGAAGAATTCTAATTTCTGTGTATCCTTGTGAATACTTGCTGTTGCTTTGAATTTCTAGCTACCTAAGTGATATCTCATTAAATGTTTAATTCACATTTTCATAATGGCTAATGAAAATCTCTTTACCAGCTAACACAATAATTCATTTCACTTTTTTCACTTTATAGTCAAAAACTTTTGCCATTTTGTGACAGAGTTGTAATCATAGTCTCACTTTCTTTATGTAAGCAGTGGCTCAGGGAAGATACAGTAAACTCTGGAACATGTCACTTCTCCAAAGGTATTTTTCTAGCATCAAAAAGACCCACCATCAGCAAGCAGATCCCCTCAGTCCTTAACTCATTTCTACTATAAAACATGTTTTCTATTATGTGAATGACAGATGAGAAGCATCAGAATCTCACTATGAAGATTTTATTATAAATGCAAATCTTGAATGTATCCTGACATGTACCAGAGTTGATATTGATTTATTTTATTATAACATCTGAATGTGTTATCAAGTAGAGACCAGCTCTCCCTTGGATGGATATGGGATCAAGTCACCAAAAATAAAATGGAAAGGAGAGAAAATAATCCCAAGATAGAGCTTTGTATGATAAATGATAAAAAAAAAAGAAACCCATACCAGGGAGCTCAAAGCTTAGCCAACCTGTATTTTTACCATCTTTTTATCCCACAGGCAACTCTAGGTAGATTTCTCTAAGTTCTTCAGGCACCCTATGTTTCCTTCTGTCCGGAGGGCTGTCCTTCTTTGTATTTGAAAAAGTGCTTCCTCATCTACTGGTTTCAGTTGCAATGCCTCAGACCTTCTTAGACTTTAGGTCTATTTGATGTTACTGCTGTGACAAATTATCACAAATAGCAATACAAAACATGTTCTCTTATAGTTCTAGAGTTCTGAAGCTAACTAGTTTAGGATCGAGATATCTATAGAGTTGTATTCCTTGTTTGGGCTCTAGGAAAGAGTCTGCTTCTTGCCTTTTCCAGTGTCTGAAAGCTGCCATTTTCCTTGTTCCTCTGTCTTCAAAGCTGTGCATCATCTTCAATGTTGCTCCCTCTCCATTCTCTCTGACTTCTTATCCTGTTTCCGCTCTCTTTTTCATGTTTCTCTTTCCCTTCTCTCTCCTTTTATAATGGATGTGCTTCTTTCTTCTTACAAGGGCCTCTGTGATTGCACTGATCCCAACTAGACAATCCACAATAACTTTACATCTGCAAAGTCCCTTTTGCTATGTAAGGTGGAGCATTTGCCAGTTTGAGGGATTGGGATGTGAATGTCTTTTACATGCTTCATTCTGTTTACCATAGTGCTCCTGTCATAATCCTTCATCATGTTAAATAAATGTAATTATCAGTTTGGAATTACTGCTTATAGGCCTTGAATACCTTAGAAAGCCAAACCTGTCTGTTCCATCTACATCTCAGGGTCCAGTGCAGAACTGACACCTGACAAATATTTAATGATAATCTAGCTGAGTGCCCAGTTTGGTTCCCCAGACCAAAGTTTCCATGAGAAAGAGAGGAAGTGGGCTAGGATTATGTTGTAAAACATACTGAACAGACTACCTAACCTATTTAAATTTTGTTCCTAATACTGATACCCATGGATGATTTTTGATCAGGGATAAACCTGGTTATTTTCACATCTTTAGAGTATAATAATTCCCACTTGTTTCTAGCATGCCTGGCATGAATTCCCCATGTCCATCTCCTCTGATTATCTGTCCTCCATTTGTTTCATGCTACTAAGCCATACTCCTTCAGGCACTACAGTGGTACCTCTGTAACAGATATTTGAGCATGGAACACCTCAGGCCTGAAAAATCACCAAGTTCCCCATTCTCTTTCACAGAGCTTCTCAGCCCTGAATGCCTCGGCAAGACTCACTTACTCCTCAGACTACCTTGAACATTATGAGGCGTTTAGTAACATCCCTAGCAGAATTATTAATTGCCAGCAGCAATCCCCCTATACTAAGCAAAATAACATCCCACCAAACATCTTTACACCTAATCCATGGAACCTGCAAGTACATTATGGTGACAGTCGACAAAGAGACTTCACATGACATGAAAAGTGGCTTATCAGCTGGCCTTAAAATAGATTATCCAGGCACTGATAGTTCACGCCTGTAATCCTAACTACTCAAGAGGCTGATATCTGAAGATCGAAGTTCAAAGCCAGCCCAGGAATGAAAGTCCATGAGATTCATATCTCTGATTAACTAGCAAAAGGCCAGAATTGAAGTTGTGACTCAGTAGTAGAGCAGTAGCCTTGAGCAAAAAAGTTCAGAGACATCTCCAAGATCCAGAATTCAAGTCTCAGGACCAGCACAAAAAATGATGAGATAATTCTGGATTATCCAGGTGAACCAAAAGTAACTGAGAGCCCTAAAGAGAGTCAGAGGGAGAAATGACCAGGAAAGAAAGATCATAGATACAATATTGCTTGCTTTGAAGGATAGGGGTTACTGGAAAGGGAAAGAAAACTGATAGGAGAACATTTAGAAGAACAGAGCCTTGAATTTAGCTTAGTAAGATCCATTGGGACATCTGCTCTCCAGAACTGAAAGATAATAGATTTGTATTGCTCTAAGTCCCTAAGTTTATAGTTATTTGTTAAAGCAGTACTAGGAAACCAATACAACACCAGTACCAGTTATGATATCCAAACATGTGTTCAGACACTGTGAAATATCCTCTGTGGATAAAGTCACCTTGAGGTTGAGAGTCATTGCTGCACATGACAGAGCCTGAACTCCCGAAAAGTACAGCAAGACCCTTCATAATAAACACTGTACCATCTGCTAAACATAGTCATACAACCAAGAGTGAGATACAGGCATACTAAAATAGTCACTCTGAAAAATACCCTATAGGGCTAAAGGCATGCTCAGATATCTGCCTGACAAGCACAAAGACACAAGTTCAATCCCTTATAAATCCCATCAAAATAAGAACACATTTTATCATTTTATCACTCCACAGATTGTAGACGGAGCTCCTTGGAACATAGGGAATATCCTTTAGCTCCTCTCTCATTCTTATTCATATTCATAATGACTGCTCCCATATGCCTTATTTCTGGCCTTATCATGCTACTACATGGAAATCTCAGATTACTCAATGGAAATCCCTGTGGTTGTTACATATATATTAAACTGCAGGTGCTCTGATCTCCCACTGTAAACACCATTGCATTGAAGCCCCTGTCATTTTTCTTGTTGGAAACTGGTTTTACTAACATACCCCTGTGCTTTTGCAATGTTCACTCCCCTTTCTCATCAAGAAATGGCTTTAAACAAGCTATTATGGCAGATATACATAATCCCAGCTAATTGAGAGGTGGAGTTGGGAGGATTGTGAGTTTGAAGTTAGCCTGAAAATGTTAGTGAGATCCTGTCTTGTAAACAAAATACGAGAAGCTCAAAAACCTAAATTCTCAAAGATTCAACAACCCAGTAAGTGTATAAATGAACTTAACAGGCAAGTCTCAAAAGAAGGCAAACAAATTGCCAATAAATAAATGAAGAAATGCTCCCTACCCCAAGCCATAAAGGAAATGCAAATCAAAACATTAGATATCATTTTACTCAAATCAGAATGTTCATCATTGAAAGTACAAATGCTGGTCACAGTGCACAAAAATAGACCCAAAGAACCATAGGCTCCATGGCTTCCCTCACTTATAATAATTAGTAACTGCCTAGGATAATCTTAGCAGAGGATCACAGTAGCTCAATAGCTATGCACATATGACCATATTAAATGATGCTGATCATAATGAACTTCAAGATATGGAAACAAGAGAGGTTTTTTTTGAGGATACTATTTGCAGTTATTTCTTTTTTCTTTCCATTTTTTCCTTTAATTCATTCCCTATGGTCACTGTTTTATATTT
Source organism: Perognathus longimembris pacificus (assembly GCF_023159225.1). Taxonomy (NCBI): domain Eukaryota; kingdom Metazoa; phylum Chordata; class Mammalia; order Rodentia; family Heteromyidae; genus Perognathus; species Perognathus longimembris. The sequence goes on along the minus strand of NC_063188.1, from coordinate 107,953,206 downwards.
TGGTACACTTTGCCCTGTATATAAGTTTATCTGATATGGGGAAGGGAAGGGGAATCAGAGAAACAGTGGGACAGCAGTGAATCACTGCAACACTATACTCACTAGACACTAGAAATGAACTTTACAACTTGAGCGGGGAAGCTGAGGGGGAGGGAAAGCAGGAGAAAACGAGGGAGGGGTAACACTGTTCGAAAAGAAATGTCCTCATTACCTTACTTATGTAACTCTAACCCCTTTGTACATCACCTTTACAATAGAAAATAACAAAACCTTTCCACCCCCATACATTGTTGATGGGAACCTATACCAGTGCAACCACTATAGAAATCGCTATGGAAGTTCCTCAAGAAACTCAAAATAAATCTGCTCTACAATCAAGCAATGCCACTGGAGTATGTATTGGAAAGAATATATGTCAGGATACAATAGAGGCACTTGCACATCCCTATTTTTTGCAGTATTATTTATAATAGCCAAGCTATGAAAACAGCCTAGATGCTCTAAAACTTATGAATAGACCAAGAAAATGTTGTATAGGTACACAATTGAGTATTCAACTGCAAAGAATGTCATACTGAAGTTATATCTTTTGTGGTGAAATGAATGGAACTGGAAATTATGATGTTTAGCAAGGTAAGCCAGATTCAGAAGGACAAAAGTGAAATATTTCAACTTATATGAGATGCTAAGCATAAAAGTTAAATGTTTATAAGCATATACAATACCACACACACATACTTATAGACATTATATATCTATGAATATGTTGGTAATTGTGAGAGGGGATGATTAGAGAAGGGGAGGAATGATGATGCTAGAGTGAACAATACTGAAATACATCACACTTGTGAATAAAGCTATCAAAAGTAAACTCACTGAAAACTATTGAAAAATAGAGTGAAAGTGAGGGGATTCAATCTGACGAAAGTCCTGCATGTTCATTTGTGAAATGCCATGGTTAAATCCTTTTGAGTAATTAGTATACAGTAAAAAAATGCATGATGGGAATGTAAAACAGGTCCTTTATAGACTCTGGATATGGCTGGAAGGGGTGAGGGCAAAAGGAGGTGGTGAAGGAAGATGAATATGGCCCATGGACAGTAGGCTCATGTATGAAAACAGAACAATGAATCTTGCTGAGTTGGTTTGGCGAAAGGGAGGATTTGAGAGGAAGGACACTGACGGAGGGGGCTTACCAGATCAACATACATTGTGTATTCATACATGGACATATCAAAATGTAGCCCTCTTATAAAACTAATTCATGCTAATTACAAAGGTAAAAAAAACACAAAATACAAATCAAAGCACTACAGGCATGGCTTAAGAGACAGAACATGTGCCTAGTATGTTTGAGGCCCTAAAACAACAACAACACATCTTGTTTGTGTTTTCCTCGAAAATGGCAGTCAATTTTAAAGATCCAAGTTCAAATGTTCTCTAAACAATGAAGATTCCGAAGACACATACACACCCTTCAGGAAGGACATTGAGTCATCCCTTGTTCCACTTTGGTTCCTCATGGTGATGATCCCTCCAGTCATTCCTACTGGCTGTCGCCTCACTAGACAGGGAGCTGCCCTCATATTCTGCATTCTTTGTACCTAGAGGAATGCGTCTACTCAAGAAAAAAACGTTTCTTGAAAAGCTTCAGAAACCAGAAGCTTCTGTTTCAGTGACGTATCTTAAAATGTGTAGAAGTCATGGACATGTAGAAAGTGCTTTAATTTTGTTGTTGTATTTTTGTTTTGTTTTTTGTTTTTTGTTTTTTTGGCCAGTCCTGGGCCGTGGACTCAGGGCCTGAGCACTGTCCCTGGCTTCTTCCCGCTCAAGGCTAGCACTCTGCCACCTGAGCCACAGCGCCCCTTCTGGCCGTTTTCCATATATGTGGTGCTGGGGAATCGAACCAAGAGCTTCATGTGTAGGAGGCAAGCACTCTTGCCACTAGGCCATATTCCCAGCCCGAAAGTGCTTTAATTTTGGATTAGAGAATCTGGCAAACCCCAAGTCAGCTATTGGCATAAACCAAGCTCTGGTGTAGAGGAATTGAGAAGATCTCAGGATTGAAGTGACAGATTGTATTCCATTATCTGTAATTAGACACAGGGAGAATTTGGCCGTTAAGAACACAAGTTGGGAATCTACCATTTATGCCATGTGTCCTTTTTTTCCTTTTGTCTACTCAATGGAAATTCTACCCATACCTCCACAAATAAAATTTGTTAACGCAATCTTGAAATAAATAGGAAATATGAATAGAGTCATATTTACCTTTGTCTAATACCTTCCAAGATAGGCCATAAAATGGCCACTTATGAGCATTGAATGAGCACCAGTAATAGAGTTCTGGCATTTATGAAAGTCATGGGAGTGGGAGCTATTGTATGAACAATTTAAAGGCAGAGGATCTGCTGAAAGGACCAAGTAGAAATGGATGTGCTCCATCAATTACTAAACCTGAAAGCCATTTTTTCCGGCATTTGTATGGATTCAGAGGAAGAGAAATAGAAAATAAGCCATGAGACATACATGGAGTCTGCAAAGATCACTCCAGAGGGATCCCCATAGTACGGACACCAAAAGTCACTTTAAGCCATCCTGACATCCATTCTGTGGACAAGTGCTAGATGGCCAGCACGGGGTGCTGCATTTGGCTTCAGCTTCGTTATTGCAGTGGTACTCAAGTCAGGTGCTTTCCACCTGAGGATATTCAGTAGCATCTAGAGAGCGTTTTCATTGTTGCAATAGTAGAGAAGAGTGCTGCTGGCATCTAGTGGGAAGAGGCCAGGCCTGCTGCTCACCAGCCTGCAATCACCATGATAGATGCACATCAAAGAAACAGTCAGTTCCAGATGTCAGTAACACAATGGCTGAGAAATCCTGAGCCACAACAACAAGGAAAAGTGGAAGAATCAAATCAGTGTGAATCAGAACTCCATTCCAGGGCCTCTAAGCAACTTTTACAAGGTAGTGCAGTTGATGAACTTTTGACATCCTTAGTAAAGATTCTTCTTTAGGACAAACAACACAGCTTGATTGCAAGTAAGAAGGACAGACAGTACCCAATAGGATGCCTTCTCTTGGTTTCGAGAAAGTTCCAGGGTGTTAAACCTTTGAAAGGTAATCCAGGCCATTAAATTCCAGACTCAGAGGTTATGTTAGGCTATCTTGGCTTCTACTAAACAAAACCAGCTTTGGGCCAACATGCCAGGATTCCATCCAATCACTCCATATCTGCTTTGAGAATAAAGCCATTTCCGCTCCTCTCTCCTCACACACACACATAAACTTTTTTTTTTATGAGAAAACAATGTTCCTTTGCTAGATGACTCTGTATTTAGTTCTAATCATTGCAAAAAGGTGAATTTCATGGCAGATGATCTCCCTGTAATCTACCCAAATGTTGTATGGAACCCTCAGGAACCACCCAGGCTTGCAGTAGTTCAATAATTGTCCATTCTTGATAAGACTAATAGATAGGAAATTAAGTTGCAATGAGCGGAATCATCTACATTCAGCTGCCTTTTGGGCATACTTGTCATGAACTATGTCTGTATGTTACACTCTTAACAAGCAGGACTACTCTTATGGATGCTATTGGCTTTAAACACGGATATCATTGGCTTTGAAATCCAAAAAGTTGTTCTCTCTCTCTCACTCACTTTCTCTCTCTATTCCTCTTGCTTTCACTCTCATATTCTATCTCTCAACTCGTATACATTATTGTGATAATGAGTGCTTCAGAAACATTAGGAATCTAGTTTTTACTAGAGACTAAGAGTTTAACACATCAATTTTCGATCCTCCATCTAACACCAAGTCTTCTGGTTTCTACTGTTTGTTTCATTGTTTTCTTTCAAGTGACCCTCTACATCCACAGAATGGGCAGCACAGTTAGCAATGATAGCTGGATTTTGCTATTCTATGCCCCCTCAGTTACTTTAACATAGTCACTAACCTTGATAAATATGTGATGTTATTATTTCTGATAGATAATGCTGATTTTTCTAGGGTGGTCTACTCAAGTTGAAATCTAACAATTACCTCATGGTCCACTGAGCTGAGTATGCTCTTGGATGCTATTTTCAAACTGTTTTTGCTTAGTTATATTTCCTTTATTTAGCCTAAATCTCCAGCAATTACATAGTATTTCATTTCATTTCTGTAATGCTAACTGTGCTCTAAAATATTTAATTACAACTACTGGGATCTCCCTTCCCTTATGGAAACAGATCCAAAGCAAATCTATAGAGCTTGTGGACTGGAAGGGATAGCAGTTGGTCATTTTTAAAACCAACTACTATTTATTCTCTAAAATCATGCTGCGTTCCAAGTACCCTTCAACCACAGTTTCCCAATAGCTCTATTCTCCATTTTTTAACCAGAAAGCAAACATTTTAAGGGTATCAAATAGCTCTCTGTGAGTACCCTCATTTATTATTGATTCCTGATTCAAGTCTCTTTCACTAGCTACTAATTGTGCTTAGTGGAATTTGAGCATATTTTCATGATATTTCATACCCTTAAGCACAGAATGTATTCTATACCATCGATTTCTGAGATTATACCTTTAAGGAAAAGAAGTTTTAAAAAAGTAGAGTGTTTTAGTTGTTTCTCCATTCTGCCACCCAAACACACCCCCCCCCCCACACACAAACATCCTTTCAAATAATGGTCCTAAATTCATACTTTTTCCACCAAGAAACAGAAACATTCTCTTCTTCTAGTTGTATTGACTGCTCCTAACTGAAGCCAAGCCCTACAGAACACACACACACACACACACACACACACACGAGTGACCACTAGGTCACTCCATTTCCACGCACCATTTGTCCAGTCTAAATAGAAAGTTACACACTGGCAACACCTCAGTGAGTTGCGGATGATGGAATTAACGACCACCTGGAACTGCCTGGGACCTTCGGGCCACCAAGCACAGGTCCCTACCTCAGACTTGCACACGACATAGGGGTGCCCTCGACTGTTGGGTGCAGGCTGGAACTTCCTCTGCTGGAGCCACCTCCTGGGAGAAGTGAAAATACCGTTGGGGCCTCCGGCCGCCGACCAGAGGATGCTCCCGGAGCTGCGGCCGCCGCTCTGGCCGGCCAGGACCGAAGGCAGGTCCCAAGCCATGCCCTTCTTGAGCGCTCCACGACCCATGGCAATCTCATAGTCAAAGTGGAAGCTGCCGGATGGCGACTTCTCTTGCGGGGTGCTCGGAGTGGAGAAGGACGAGCAAAGAGGTCTGGGGGGGAGCCGGGTGGTCCTGGAACACAGAGTCCGGGGAGCAGTCGCTGAGCGGGAAGCGAGGCTCTCGGCTAGGAGTTGTGGGGCATAGGGGCGGGTGGAGGTGGCCCCTCGCAGGATGCCCTCGGTGCCCGGGTCGCCCCCAGAGCCGCCGATCAGGGCTGGGTCCAGGCTGCGAGTCTGGCGCAGCTTCCTCTTGGAGGATCCCTTGGCGGAGGCCGGGCCCCCGGAGGCCGGCGACGAGCAGGAGAAGACACTGTGGAGCAGGCTCTGCGCCGACATCTCTGCGGGGCTCTGCCCGAAGGCCACCTTCTTCCCGCTCCCTTCTGGATCGCCCGAGGCTGGGGCTGGGAGAGGAAGGCTGCTCCAGGGGGGAAGAGCGGCCAGGCGGGGCTTGGTTCACACGCCACCCCAGCGCGCTCCCCGTGTCTCTATGGGGGCAGAAGCTGGAGAACCATCACCAGCCTTGGAGGGAAAGGGGGGCCCGGCCCCGCCTGCAGCCGCCTCCACCGTTCCCTGGTGTCCCAAGCGGGGCAAGACTAAGGAAGAGGAGGAGGAAGGTCAGGCGTTCCTGTTCCTCTGGTTCCCAGCTGCCGACGGCCCGCGCCACTCCCCCTTCCCAGCCCGGCCGGAGCCGCCGCAGTCCGGCAGTGGGGCTCGGGACAGGCTCCTCCTCGCGGGCGGCCCCGGGCCGGGCCGGAGGGCTGGGAAGGAGGGTGCCTGCGCGCCCGCCCCGCTCCCCGCGCACTGACAACTTTCTTTGGACTCTAGTGCTAAGCACCCCAGATGCGCCCCCGGTGCACGTCACAGTGGCTGGAGGCCTGCGGCTACGCTTTGGGGCTCTCGGGGTGGGGGTGGGGGGCTGATGCACCCACTCTTGCAATTGGACAGGCTAAGATCGCTCCCAGCTCAAGGGTGCCGCTGGGCTCCCTGTGTGGCCAAGAGGAACAGGGAATGCGCTGCCCCAGGGGCTTGCAAGGGCGGAGCGACTACAGATGGAGGGGAGCTCCCGGCTGCACCCACTCTTCCTAAAAGGAGGCAGCGCAGGAGAAGCAGGGGAGGACACCTGATACCCCAAGCCAGCCTTGAATGCCAGGGGAGTGTGGCGATGTCCCCTCACTCTGGAGCTGGAGGCAGCGAAAAGGAGGTTGGCTGGGACTGGTTGGCTCAGAGGAAGGCAGGGTTCTGAGCCAGGGCTGAGCCAAGAGCAGGAGAACGTCCCCCCCACCCCCGCCCCCGGAGGTGTGTGTGTCTGGGATGGGGTGGCCCCCGGGGGCGGGGGGGAGGGGGAAACTTTGGGAGCAGTTAGAGCCAGCAGCTGGCCCAGATAGCGAGTCTCCGGGGAGAAGTTGTGAGGAGCGGGAGTGGAAAGTGGAGACCTCTCCCCACCCAGCCCCGTCTGGGGCGCCCCCTCCCCCCAACCCAGGGACTGGCCAGTTTGACTCAAGTTTCTGGAAAGGAAGGGAAGTGTCCGATTGCACCCCACCCACTGGTGTCAGATGGGCAACCCAGGATGGGTTTTTCTGGCGTTTTAGTTAAATCTCTGGCCGCTCCTCACTCCACAGGGGGCCCAATAGCTTTTCTTATTTTAAAGGAAGGCTAGAGATGTGATTGAAATACTGTGGGCGCTGCCAGTGAATGGGCTTGCGAGATGAGGACCGCCCCAGAAAAGCGGAGAGGGCGTGGCCCTCAGGTGTAAGTTAGGTCGGGAGCGTGTGCCTTCTGTAGCGGGACTGGTGAGCGGGGCCAGGCAGGGACCAATGCTGGCCCTCGAGGCCCGGGGCACTGACAACGCCATGGTGTCCCAGTCTGCACAGAGAAGCTTCCCAACATAAAGCCCAGAGGCTATCTGCAATCTCCAAAGTGCCAAGATTGGGCCACCTCTACTAGGAGTTTGTGATGTCCCACTGAAGTTTCACATGGCATCTTATGATCAACTCTGTTAGGAACATCTCAGCAGGAGCAGACAGATTATAAGAAAAAGTGTATACCAAGGAAAATATGACTTTTTTTTTTACCATGTTTGAATTTTTTTATTACCTTTAAGTAGTATACAAAGGAGTTGCCATTCACCAAAGCAGAATATGAGTACAGTGCATCTTGATGTCACCCCTTTCAACATTCTCACCCCTCTCAATTTACTCCTTCCCTCATTTTTCTTAATTTTTAGGTTATATACTGGTTTTTTGCCATTTAACAAAGCAGTTTGTGTGTACATTTGCATCTAGATCTGTGTCATCACTTCAACATGTTCATTCTCCCTTTGGTTCACTCTTGCCATTAGATTTCTCAATTTAGTAGCATATACAATGAATTTTTACCTCTATTTCCCCACTTCTGCCCCCCTTCAAAAAAAGCCTTTCAATGAAGTTATAAACGCAGATGTTTAGCACAAATATTTGCATTGTGCTTCCAGTAGACTTGTTTTCTTTTGGGAAGACTTTCTTTATTCTTTAGCACATTTTTCAGAGGGTGGGGATTAATTTGCAGTGACTTTAAAAACAAACCTGTTTCATGTTCTTAAGTGTTTGACTACCTAGCACTGTGGGGGGAGGGGTGTGCACGTGAGGAAGTGTAATTAGCAGGAGAATTCATTGCTTCCACAGTGAGGTTGTGATTCCTGAGTCTTTGTGGTAACTCTTACTCTGTTCTGCAAACGCAGGGAACAAACAGCATAGACGGGGCAGATTCCTGCCAGGAGCTTGGACAAGCTGCCTGCTGCTTGAGCCCAGAATGAGATTCTAATTCTTCATCACCCTTAGAACTATGCACTGCTTCTGTCTCTAAATCTTCTAAGCTTTTTCAGTGGCTGTCAAGCAGGTGCACTCCTGAGGGGCAGAGCATTTAAGATGGCTGGTTGACCTATTTGACTCCACAAGCCCAGTTCCCTTTGGGGATGGATGCTTCTGCTGGCTCTCTTCCCTCCTCAAAGAAGTCATGGAAATCACATTGGGTATATCTAGTACAGCCTTTCTCTAGTACACAATACTTGAAAACAGACTTAAGAGTGTTTGGGCCCCCACTCTGGATACCATCGGAGGATTATGCCTATTGCATGGTTCTGCCTCATTGCATTTTAGCATTCAGGGTAGATGGTTAACAGAGTCACATTTCACAGGATCACTTATAACTGAAGGTGGTTGAACGAATGTCATTATAATTCATCTAAGTTCTATTTCCCTATGCTCATATCATAAACATAGGGTTGAAATTGCAGCCAAATCATGATTGCATCGTGCCATAATAAATACATAAACCTGTAACATGGTCATTTTTGTTATAATTATCAGGCTTTATATACTGAACATAATTATGAGTGCTATAGTTATTATTTTTAACACTTGAGACAAGGTGTTGCTCTATATGGCTGGACTAAAAATTCTGATCTTCCTGCCTCTGCCTTCCAAGTACTGGGATATTCCTAATACCAAAGATTCTTTTTACCCACGGCACCGAAAACAAACAAGTAATGGATTGCACTATGACATTGCAACAGCTGGGTCCTCACTAGGTTATAGTTTCTCAGCTCCATTATCATTTTATGGGAACATCATATATGTGGCCCATCTTTAATCAAAATATCTTCTCTGGCAAATGGTTTTGTTCATTAAGCTCATAACACTTTTTTGAAAAAGTCAGTGAATGGCATGTACTTTGAAAATACAGATAGAAATATGGTAACTCTTCTGTAAAGAAAGATTTTGTAAGAACTTACTTGGATTTTTTTTTTAATATTTAGACACGTATTTTGAGTTCAACCTCTATGCTATGCAGCTTATATTGTAGGCATCACTTTTGGCAAAATTACTTATTCGTAGCTAAGGAATCCTATTTTATTCTTATTCGCTATATAATCTTTTTGTTGCTGGTGGTCATGGGGCTAGAAATCAAGGCCTGGACAATGTCTGTGAGCTCTTTTGCTCAAGGCTAATGGTCTACCACTTTGAGCCACAGCACCACTTTCTATATAATCTATTTTGCTTACATACTCAATTCATACTACCCTTGATAATTGACTGCCAATTTATGCCAAATGCAATTATGGAACATCTATGTGTTTCATTCATCCATTTCAAAAACAGGTGATTGGGTTACATTGATTACCAAAATCATTCTTTCAGTAAATCAACTAGCTTCAGAAGCAATATAACCTAGTAGTCTAGAAATGAATGTTCTTAAATATATATACTATATAAACCAAGTCTGTAAGACTTTGCTTAATTATTAGGACATTTGCCATTAAAAAGAGGTATGCTGTTTATGAGTGCTTTTTCTCAGACTCTTAATTAAAGCCTTAAGATATATTTTATTAAGGAGAACAGTCTGTACACTATCCATTGCCATTTGATTATCATAGTAATTCACAATTTAAAAAACTTGAAGCTATCTCTTCCATCTGGTCATGGCACAAGAAAATTCCAGTGAATGTTCTAAAAACCTTTGGTCTGAAATCAAGGTATCCTCAAATCTCAGATTCTAGACAACTTACTAGTATTTTCTTCTATTGCCTTGAGATACTGTTCCACAAACACATGCATGTTACTATCAAAGGGTATATTCTCATGTTTAACCTAAATTTCATTGGCTTTAATTTTATCCTTTAAAACTTTTTATATCTTGAGCCAAAATTCCTCTTTCCCCTTGGTGTTCAGACCCCCAAGCTATTTATAGATTTTTATCATGCCCCTTGGGTCTGACTCTGTGGTTTGGCTACACTACAAAGTTCATATTTTGCTTGAAAACCATCATTGTTGATGATCTTCTCTGGATTACTTTCAGTTGCTTATTTCTTTTCAGTCCTGAGGTCCAATATCCCAGGTTAGGGCCTCCTATTTGCCTTTGTTTGTTATATAATCCCATTGCTTAAATAGTCCAAATCACACTGAACTTTCTGATTGAGTGTCATATGATATTTCAGACATATATCTGATTGGCTGCCCCTTCTTAGTCAGCATCAATAATTTCTGTTTCATCCTGCCTGTGTCTCTCTGATTATGATCCTCCCAATACCATTCCCAGGTTTAGTGACTAGGCAGTTCATAGCACTTCACTCACCCATGCAAGTCAAGGGTTCTGCCTCCAAGTGATTGAAACATGAAAAAGGGACAGTATTTAAAGCTTTGTGCCCTGAAATATGTAAGAAATGTGTGGAGAACTTTTATAGACAAGAGCACTAATTACAATAAAGGGCTAGACTGCCCGTGCCTAAATGACATCGTGTTTGCAAGTAACCTAGGGATATTTGTAGCTGAGCGATGGATGTTTCTTTTGATTGCTACTCCATAATTTCTCTGAATGAATATAGCTGCTGTGGCATTTAAACTACAATTGATGAAAGTTTGTGGAGGAAAACGTAGTCTTTGAATGAAAGAAAGTTTTTGCCCTCTGTTACATTTGCCTACCAACAGATTCAATATTTTGGATTGCCCAGAACTGGAACCATGAACCTGGAAGGTAGCCAATGTGATTTTTTTTTCATATCTGTCTAGGTGATATCAAGATATGCAGGAAAAAATAAACAAAAATAGTGACAAGTGGAGTGGAGTCCAGCACTGTAAAATTAGCATGCACAACACAGAAAGGGGGGGGGAGGTAGAAAGAGCATAGGGAAGGAGGGAGGGTGGATAGAAAAGGAAGGGAATGGAATTGAATGTAAAGAGAAAGGAAAGAGGGGAGAGAGAAGAGGGGAGAGGAGAAAGGGAGAGGGAATAGAAAGGAAGGAGAGAGGAAGGGAGAGGAGGGGAAAGGAGAGGACAGGAGAGAAAAGGACACGAGAGGAGAGGAAGGGAGAGAGGAAAGGAGAGGATCTGTTTTGTTCAACATATTTTTTGGTTATGAGTGGAGTGAGGTATGGAAAGAGGAAGGGACAGAAACAACTAGTGCTGAGCCTAGAGTGTGATTTGTGTGTGTGTGTACTTGTGTGTTTGTGTGTGTGTGTTCTCATCAATTTCATTGTGGAAGAGTTTATATACAATCAACTGTATAGACTGTATAGTTTTGATATCTGTATATACCCATGAAACCATAACCACAGCCAATCAAAACAGAAAATTCCCATCACCTCCCAAGTATGCTTTCATGACTTTTCAGTAAACATTGACAACTTGATTATTGTACGGTGTAATGCTTGAGTTGTGCCTTTAGTCAATATCAAAAGGAAGAAAGGGAAGAATGTGTGAGAAAGAGAACACAAAACCCAGAGCAGAGTTTTGTTTACTTCTTGCTTTGGGCTGAATTCTAGCCCCCTAAAAGTATGTCCAACTCTTGACCCTTGGTTTCTGTGTGGTCTCATGCCGAAGTAAGATCCTGGCTCAAGTCTAATCTCATCTTAATTGAAATGAGCTCCAAATACAATGACAGGTGTCTATTTGAGAAAAGAGAAGGCAATTTGAACACAGAGAGAGAGACAGACAGACAGACAGAGAGAGATGCACACATGCACTCACACTATGCGAAGAACACAGCGGAAAGGGATGCAGATTTAAGCCAGAAAGCACTGCCAGCAAGCAGTATGGTAAGATGGTACAAGCAAGTTGCTAAGAAATATGTCTACTATAATATCCCTCAGAGTATCAGGAGGAACAAACTCCACTAACACCTTCATTTTGGACTTTGAGCTTCCCGAACTTGTGGGGAGAATATACTTCAGTTATTTGTAGTCACTCCATTGATAGTAATTTGTGAAGGCAGCCTTTAGGAAAATGATAGATTTATAAAGCATAGTCTGGTTCTTTCTCTTTCTAACAATTAAATGAGATCCAGAACTAAGAATTCATTGAGCAAAATGAAAACTCTCAAAGCACTTTTGAAGAAGGCAAGAATATGGTTAACGAAGGAATGAATTTCAGTTGTTCCATTTTCAAAGAAAGAATGATGGATTCGCCCACTTGCCCACTACTGAGTATGATGTCGTTGTTGCACTGGGGCCATCAAGCTGGAATTCAGTCCCCCTTGGGAGACTTTCACCCTTTTGAGCATTTGTTCTGAGAAAGGTATTTTGGAATTGATTTGTCATAGGTCAGCAATGTGCAGAAGTATATTGTAGGCTCAAGCCAGAAAGAGCCATTCAGATCAAGGAAGATACCGTTTCCTTCCTTTGCATTTCTTTGTATTTCACTCAGTATTGATGCAAAAGATGTTCAAGTGTCAAAACTGAATCCAGAGATATCCAGGATAAATGGAACCGGCTCAACCTTAACTCGTGTGGGGAACCCAAGCCTGATGAGACTTTCTGAGAAGTAAAAGCAGACAGAGTTTCCTATATCCATAGCTGCATGGCCTTCATTTACCTCTTCTATGATTTATTGGAAATTCCACGGGTATTTTTCACAGTTCACTGGTTCTTGGCATGACACAGATTAGAGACATACCAAAGGACTTCCACCCACTCCCTTCTTTAAAGCTATAGGAATGAGAACAAGCTTGAAATAAGATGGTTGTAGATCACAGAACTAAGAACAAGGTATTTTTTTTTCTCTCTGCATAAATAGAAATGGCTTCACATGGCAATGGCATGGGATTGGCAAATGCTAATGCTATAAGCTGTTGGGGGTTGGTGGAGCAGAGAACTATTCAATCGCTAACATTCCCTTCCCAATGATCATAAGATTCAAGTGAAAAAAAAACCACACAAAACCCAGCACTGATTGGCTTCCTGTTTGTTCCCTACTGCTGGAAGAGCTCATAGCATGTAAGAAGTCTGCATAAGCATCCATCAATCTCTTCCTCCTGTCTCCTTATCTTTAGGTCTCTGTGAGGTCTCATTTTCTGTGCCTCCGGCATCATTGGGAGGATGTTTGTTTGATTTGACTTCTTACAAATGTACGGAGCTGAGCAATAATGATATAGGCATCTGCTTATCCAAAAGAGTTGCCGGGTGCTGTTGGCTGACCTCTGTAATTCTAGCTACTCAGGAGGCTGAGATTTGAGGGTCAGGGTTCAAAACCAGTCCAGACAGAAAAGTCCATGAGACTCTTATCTCCAATTAACCACCCACCAGAAAACTGGAAGTGGTAGAGTGCTAGCCTTGAGCAAAAGAGTATAGGGACCCTGTCCAGGCCCCAAGTTCAAGGCCTATGACCATCAAAAAAAGAAAAAAAGAAGAATTAGTCCAAGTACTTCATATATATGTATGAAAATAGAATAATGAAATCTCTTCAAAGTATTTTAAAAGGGAGGAGGGGTAAAATAGAGTAACAGAAGTGCATTTGGTCAAAATACATTAGCTGTATAGATGGAAATATCACAATAAAACCCTTTTGCACAACTTCATATACACTAATAAAAAGAGTGAAATATGTAACAAACGAAACATGTTTTCTATGGAAAGTACGTGGCAAATTGACATGTCATGCCATGTTCACATGCTATGGCCACATTGCCAGGATTAAAGGTGTGAAGTGAAGGGGTTGAGTATGGAGGAAGGCAGAGAGGAAGAGTTCACATTTCCCAGGCATTGGGTATACATGAAGAATTGTCCATACACTGCTTCCATATAGAATTACTGTGAGATAAAGACTCTCGTTATCTCATAAATCCATGGTTTACATCTGTATATGTCCCATGTCAAAATCCACTGACTTCCAATCAATTTCTTGAATCATGTCTGGTGAGGAACGCACATACACTTAATCAGGAACAGCATACTTTACTATGTACTTGCCCTTTTACTTTTGGAGTGCAGATGGGAATTGGCTGAAGCTCTGTATCTCCTGTGCAAACTTTCTCTTATTGAAAGAGTTTAAGTCTTCTTTCCTGTAAAGTAAATCTTTAATTTTATTGCTGTTATTTCTACCTAGGCATTTTGGAGGGAAGGGAGCAGTCCTGGAGCTTGAACACAGGGCCTAGGCCCACTGTCGCTTAGCTTTTTTGCTCAAGGCTGGTGTTCTACCACAGGAGCCACAACTCTAGTTCTGGCTTTTTTGGAGGGTAGGTAATTGGAGATAAAACTCTCATGGACTATTCTGCCTCCTCTGGTTGCAGTTGATCATGATCCTTACATCTCAATGTCCTGAGCAGCTAGGATTAAAGGCATAAGTCCCCAGTGCGCAGCTCTATCTAGTTCTTTGAAGTCTACAGATATTTTTCATGAATTGCACATTCCTATGTTATGAATTCCCAAATTGGGCACATTGCTCATATAAGTGACATTTGAGCTGCATTAAGTTTGTGTGCATCAAATACGAATTTGTGTAAAAGACTGCAGTTTTCTAGATGTTCTTAGCGTGATGATGAATAAATCTATAATTGTGTCTTGGCATCCATGAGGAAATGGTTCCAAGATGCCCCAAAATAACAAATACCTGTGGATGCTCACACCCTGTATATAAAATGATATGTATTTCAATTTCATTTGCTTCTCTAGACACTTATAATACTATTACAATGTAAATGATATACAAATAGTTATACTATATTGTTAACTGAATAATAAGAAAAAGTCTATGTATATTCCCTACAGATGCAAATTTTTTCGAATGTTTTTGATCCACAGCGGATCAAATCTACTGATGGTGGAACCCTAGATCCTGATAGCTTTCTGTACAGTGAATGCTTGTCATTTAAAAATTAAAAAGCAATGGGACAAACTGAGCCCCAAGGTTATGAGAAGATGCTGTCATTAAGTTTACTCCTATTGTTCAGAGCAACCCCCCACCCCCTATTGTCATCAGTGGAAAGTTAGTGGCCAGATGATAATTGGGGCACTTACAAATTGAATGGTGGAGCAAAGAGTGTCTCCAAACAGATTACTCAGATAAAGCAGAAGGCCAAGAAAGGATCTATTTGGCTGGAGTATATGACACAATCTGAATCATTAAGTTAATGAAAAAAATATGCTTAAACTACTTGATAGTCTGATTTTTTGAAATACCTAATCAACTTTGATTTGATTGCCTAACCCTTTCATTTAAAAGTCCTGAATTCAAAATCAGAAAACATAAGACTCTTTGTTGATAGTGTTTACATCTTAGAGCCATCAAGGCAATCTTGCATGCATCCAGCATGTTTTCATATCTGTGTCTCTCTTTGACCACATTGTTGGCAACTCCACTAGCAATGAAATGTATACAAGTAGGAGAAACGGTGTCTGTTCTGTTTACTTAAGGAATGATCAAAAGAATGGCATAGGAATTACAAAAAAATAAGTGAAGTGAATGATCATTTCAGGTATAATTTAGAATGATATCATAGACAAATTTCTGAAAGTAGAATTCATACCATCTAACACATCATTATCAATTTTATCCATTTTAACATCATCATAGAGATATAATTTCCATGCCATAAATTAATCCATTTTCAGTTCAGTTCATTTGTCACTCAATTTAGCTTAACAGTGATAACTTATTTTTAAAGTTGTATAAAGACTTGTTGAAAGACTGAAACAGTGGCTCATGTTTATAATCGCATGTACTCTGGAGGCAGAGATCAAGAGGATCAAGATTTAAGGCCAACTTGTTTACAAAGTGAGTGAGACCTCCATCTCAACAAATAAGCCAGGCATGGTGATGTGTGCTTATGTTCCCAACACAAGTAGGCATCAGAAGACGGATCAAGGTCTAGGCCAGCCATGGGAAAAATTATGAAATTCTATTTATAAAGAAAACAAATAAAATTAAAAGGGTTGAGAGAATGTGACTCAAATGATTGAGTCTAAACCCCAGCACCAGAGTAAAAATGTTGATAATGTATAGTCAAAGGTTATAAATCTCCTAAAACTAAATTATAATAAAATGAAAAGAAATCTATTTTTTGAATTATTTGATTATGCATCCTTTTGGATGGACAATTGAGAAGTGAGTATATTTTCCAAAGCATGTATTGGCCATAATGAAAAAAAATAACATATTTTTACCTTAGCAGAAAACTTGTTAAAATGAGAAATCACTATTTGGAGCCAGCATCTAGCTATGAAGAAGAGTTTCCAGAGGAGAGATGAGTAACCAGATGCAGACTTCCAAGAATCCAACAGGATTTATTATTACCAGTTCTTAGCAAGATAAAGCATTTGTTTTCACAAATTGTTTTAGTGTCCTGGTTTGACATTTGCTGTTGTTTTAAAAGACAAATTAAAAACACTGGAAATGAGAGAGCCAGATAAAACACAACTCCAAACACCTCGAAGGATGGAGTAATTGATAATGGTGACCTAAGCCCTTTCTGTAGCCCTGGACATACCAGAGTCCCAAGGACTATTTGGATGGTCCAGCTCTCTATTTGAAAAGTTTAAATCCTGGTCAACTGGTTTCTTTCTGTTCTAGGAGCTCAAATTATTATTCCTAATGTAGAGCATCATCAACTTTTTAAGGCAAGATACTGATCACAATGGGATCTACATTTGATAAGAGTTTAAGCTAAATGCCAGTGGTTTATGCCTATAATCTCAGCTACTCAGGAGACTGAGATCTGAAGATCTAGGTTCAAAGTAAGGCTCTACACACAAATCTGAGAGACCTTTATCAGAAATTATCCAGCAAAACGTCAGAAGTGGAGGTACGGCTCAAATGGTAGAGTGCCAGCCTTGAGTGGAAAAAGTTAAAGGAAGAGCATAAGGCCCTGACCCCACTACTAGCACAAAAAAGTAAAAGAAGAAAGAGAAGGAGGAGGGAGAGGAAGAAGGGGGGAGGATGAGAATGGGGAGGAGGATGGGGAGGAGGAGGAGGGGGGAGGAGGAGGAGGAGGAGGAAGAGAGGAGGAAGAAGGGGGGAGGAGAAGGAGGAGGGGGAGGAGGAGGAGGGGAAGGAGGAAGAAGAGGGGGATGGGGAGTAGGAGAAGGAGGAGGAAGAGGAGGAAGAGGAGGAAGGAGGAGGAGGAGGAAGGAGGAGGAGGAGGAGGAGGAGGAGGAGGAGGAGGAGGAGGAGGAGGAGGAGGAGGAGGAGGAGGAGGAGGAGGAGGAAAAGAACTGGTGAGATAGACCATGTTTGTTTTTTTCTTTTTTACTTAGTTGGCCATTTTTAATGGGGATGGGGGATTGGTTCTTTTTGCTTTTTTACTTGTTTTTCTATCTTTCTTCAAAAATGATAAAGCCACAGCTAAGTAAAAGGGACCAACAGAGTGAACACTATTTGGTCTTCCATTTTAAGAAAATGAAAAGTCAAGTCTATAGCATTTTGTCAGAGGCAACTACAGGATACCTTGGAAATACTATTCTTTTCACAAGTGACTTTTTTTTAAAGCATAAATCTCTTAGCTAGCCTAATTCAAATGGACAGTTTTCAGTAGGTGAGCTTGAGATTCCAATTTCTAGTTAAAGCATATTTTGAGATATTTTGTCAAAAAATGACTGACTGTAGTTTTCTGGCCCTAGTCAAACATCAAGTATATATTCAGCAACCACTATGGACCAGCGATCCCCCAGACTGCTGGAATAGAGCAGAAACTTGGAAAGAAAGTGCCCCTGCTCTCAGAAACTTTACCAAGTCATGAAAGGAGGTACATAATAAAACCAACTAGTTATGCATAATTAATAGAACAGTTTAAGTCCTATGAAAACAGAGAAAGGAGAGAGGTGGCTCTTTTAGCTACAATGGTAGAAGAAGACTTCTCTAAGGAGGTGGAAGTCAATTTGATTTCTGTTTGCCTGTATGGAGTTTAGACTAAGAGGATAATTCCAAAGGCCATTTATGGCAACTCTAGATATCCTCCACAAACAAGGAACATCTAAAGCAAAAGTTTTATCAACCCCAAAACTCTCCCAGAGGCCGGTTCCCCTGTGTGGAGACAAATCAAGTCTGAATTCTCACAGGAAACCTAGTAGAGAGGCTTTAAATGGTCCTGGTTTTAAGAGGCCAGGTATTCCGATTCAACTCACAGAGCTATAATCACCCTGAAAAAGCAATGCCTCTGTGATTAAAAGAAAAGAGATGATGTTAAAAAAAATCTACTCACACTTGAACTAAATTTAGTTTTGGCACATCTGCCATTGGCTGACTTCCTGCAGTGCATTTGCCTTGCAGTGCATGTTCACATTGTGCTCGTGCAGACCCCACTGCAAGTGCAGTCCATAGGGCTGTAGGGGCTACGTTTCAACGGCCTCTCATGCTTTCATTAATTATTTAAAAGCATGACACAAACATTTCTGTTCATATTACATTTTGCACACTTTTACCCTTGTGCAATTGTTTTTCTTTTATGAAATCTTAAATTTGGTCCTTAGATAAATTTGATCTTATAACACACCAGCTTTTAAATAAATACAAGAGTTGACAAGAGCCAGGATCTGATGCTGAAATGGAAGTAAGAGTCCTCTTCAGTGTGTAGAGGCCAGTCAACAGAGCTACAATTAACTCCATATCTCAAGGGGGAAATAAATGATCTATTTTGGGTAGGGAAAGTAAACAAACTGTCAAGGAGATGGTCTATTTGGGGGGCAATTGATGACAGAGATCTCCATGACTATTACTGTAAAATAATCATCCATCCAAATCTTTTGTGTTATTTTCTGGAGTCTATTTCACCTTCTGTAATGAAGATTAGCTCCTACGTCACAATTTCATGGTCATAAACATTTAAGAGAATTCAAGGGATCAGCAGTAAGAAGACTAACTAAACATAGCTCCAAGATTCAAGGAATTCTTCCTGACCCTAATTAACCATGCCATGTTGGTAAAACCTTTCAACAATTGAGGTCCCCTTAGCTTGTCAGTCTGATAGTGAGAACAGTGATAAAAGTTCCCTAAGGAATGTAAGGTATCTTTATTTACGCACTCGCCTACCATGAGTGAGTGCTATGTAAACACCAAATGGCCTCATAGTTTAGTTGTAAAAGAAAATAAGTGTGTGTCTTATGAAGCAGGACATAAACATATAACTTTCATTACTTGTTAAGCTTTGAAATTTAATTTGTAGAACACATTATTTTTTTTAGCTCTTTACCTCATTATTTCAACAGAAACCACAAGGGGAATTACATAGGAGAGCTAGGCACTTATATGGGAAAGTAGTCATTTTTGAACTAATTTTCTGAAGATCACAACTGTGATAGAAGAAACAATATGGAAGAATGAGGCCTGAGAGCAGAGGACCATGGTTCAAATTCAGCCCAGGAAGAAAAGTCTGTAAGATACTTATCTACGGTTAATCCAAAGCAGAGGTATAGCTCAAGTGGTAGAGAGCCAACTTTGAGTGAAAAAGGTAAGGCATAGTATGTTGACCCTGAGTTTAAACCTCAATGCCAGCACAAAAAAATTTATGGAAATAAGTGGATTCATCCTACAGCTAGTTTCTTTTTGCCCAAAATGTATGAGACAGAGATAAATTCATAGTTCTTTGAAATAACTGTTTAGAATGCAGACTAAGAAGAAGAAACTCTATCAACACATATTGCCTTCTCTTTACCCAACTTGGCTTTAAGGACTACAAACAAGCATGGCAAGGAGAATAAAGCCAGAGGAAGGTCAGTAACCAAAGGCGGACAGGTTGCAAGGTGGATGCACCCTCTTGAATGGGAGGTGGAGGTGACAATGAGAAGTGACAACTGAGAAAGTCTCTCAATCCCTGCTTCCAGAATTGTTAGCTGTTGACTACTACAATGCCTGGCAGTTTTCATTGTTTTCCTTCAGCACAGTTTACCATGTGGAAAATACTCTGCAGCTCAAAGTGGGTTACTTTGATTTCTGTCACCATGAACAATACCAGAGATAATAACCTTAGATTTATTTTGGTTCATGATTTCAGAAATGTTGGGTTATGATCACCTGGCACCACTGCTTTGGCCTGTTATGGTTTAGAACATCGTGAGAGAGAATCTGTGGTAGAGTGAGATTGTCCTCATCTCATGGCAGCCAGGAAGGGGGGTGAGGGAGTATGAGAAAGAGAGAGAGAGATTGAGGGGGCAGGGAAAGAGAGAGATAGAGATGGAGAGAAGGGTGAAAATAGGGAGGGAGGGGAAGAAATAGGGAGGGAAGGGGAGAGAGAAAGGAAGAAAGGGAGGTGGAAGGGAGAGAGGTAGAAAGGGAAAGAGGGAGACAGAAAGGGAGGGAGAGGAAGAGGAGAAGGGAGAAGAATCCCCATATCCTCGTGTGTGTGTGTGTGTGTGTGTGTGTGTGTGTGTGTGTGTGTGTGTGTGTGTGTGTGTGTGTGTGTGCTGATAGTGAGGATTGAAATCAGAACCTTGGTGGGGCTGTGAGCATTTTCCACTCAAGGATATCTCTCTGACGTCTGAGCCACTCCTCCACTTGTAGCTTTTTGGTGGTTAATTGGGGGATAAGAGTCATGGACTTTCCTGCCTGACCTGGCTTTAAACAGCAGTCCTCAGTGCTCAACCTCCTGAGTAGCTACAATTGTAGGCATGAGACACTGGCACCCAGCGCACCCAGCACTCTTTATTTCATGGTTTAGTAGATTTAGCAGTTGCTAGAAAATAGGAATTGTTTGTGAAGGCTAATAACCATTTTCTTCTCTAGTCTTTTAGTTTATATACATCAACTGCTTACACTCGCCAATTTGTTTTCCCAATTTTTACAGTGTCTACAAAAAAAATCCCGAATGGAAATTTCCACCTTGATGTTTTCTGAAATGAATTTGTTTTTCAGTAAGTTAATTAGTCCCATAATGGCCAGGCAATAATTTTTTTTTCCTTTATGGCACTTAGATGAGGGATTTTTCCCCATTCTGCACTGCTGTTCCATCCCAAGGCTTTCAAAGAACCCATCTACGATTTGATAGTGACTTTTATAGTGTATGATGTTGTTTTTGAAGTTGCATTCATTCACGTGGTGGAAAATATAAAGAAGTAATGCTTGGTATAGAAAAAAGAAGGAAAATTCTGAGAAGTAATCCAAAATATTGGTATATTTGACCACAAAAGATGTGCACCAATAATCCTGGGATATACAGGAAAGTGAGTTTTGCCCTCAATGTGGAGACCTATGTCCCTGCTCAAGAATGACATAAAAGATGCCATAAAACTTTCCCTTTGTTACTGGGTCACCACAAGAATGTGAGTTGGGTGAACGATCTGTGTCATCAGCACTATCTTTAGCTACGAGTCTGGTGGTCTTTGCTGGAGCCAGGCTTCCCTTGTTAACTCAAAACTCTTTCTACAAAATAGAAAATAACTCTTTCACTGTTCTTTATATTTTAGGAAAAGATAGCTTCAAGTTAATCTCACTTGTTGAATTGATTCTATGTTTTAGACTACTTTGGCTGATGTTTTCGCAACTCCAATCTGAATATGCTGTAATGTTTTACATTTGGTGAATTTTACTTTCCTCATACATACTTTAATGGCATTTTTCCATAGGAAGGACTTTGAATAGAATCACACTAGATTTTGGCAAGGGGACAGAATAAAATTCTTACATCAGTAATTTCTTATAGATGTAATTGTAGACTCTTCACTTATTTAAAGGAAAAATAAGAGTACATTTATTTTCTAAATAACAGTTGTAATGTGTTCCAATTGCTTTCTTGTGCATGCATATACAGAAAAACAGGCACATGTGCAGATTGGAATGTATATCCATATAGATAGCATGGTTGTTATAATGTATGTAATGTTTTCATAACGGTTTTAAAGATGAAAAGTTCCCTTTAGTGAAATTATAAGGGAGCTTTAAAAAGTCACCCTTGGTTCTCAATAAGGAAGATAAATACCAAGTGATCATATTCAAAATCCGTAGGACATGGAAGCATATTTTGATATCTTAGTATATTATTTTACAGGAAATACCACATCTTCTTGAAAAAAGTGGCATAAACACTGCTGAAGAAACCAAGCTAAGGCATTTCCACCTGTCAATGCCTTGCTTCCCAAGGAAGCTGTACTTACTTGCCTATTGGGAGTTAACATATAGTTAAAGTTGGACTTTTCCCTAGGAAATAAAACGCTGATGCCTGTGAGTAAGAGCATGGTGCCAGAAACCTAAGAAGCCAGTCACACGAGACTTGACCCCAAGTGCTCTGGGAATATCTTTCCACAGCCATGACCAGCAGCTTTCTTTGGCTCCCAAAGTACATGTGCAGGATTCAGGTAGGTTGATTTTGACCTTACATTTTGACTGGACATGTACACTTTTTAAAACCTATCAGTGTATACATCAATAAAGGATGTAATTACAAGAATTACAGGCAACAAATGAAACCACATTTTCTTCTACTGGATAGAAAATTACAGGCAAATACTTCTACATTATATTTTCATTGCAGAAAAGAAATACAGCATGACTATCTTGTTTCTGGTATAATGAGAAAAGGCATAAGCTTCAAAACTTTTTTTTTAAAGTACACTGAGGAGAAATTTGCACTCTACAAGAGAGAAAAGGGGGTAGTCCCAAAGAGCTTGAGAAAAGTGCTCAGAATTTCTAGCAGGATATGATTCATATGAAATGGAACTAAGGGGGTGAATTTCTTCTTCGCTTTAGAATTTACAATGCTCTGCTTAGCCCAGGAAGACATGCCTCTACTAGCAAAAGAGAATGAAATCCTCTCCAGCTATAAAGTGAATAAATCATTTTGAGGTTTAAAAACAAAACAAAACATTTCCTTCTTTCTGGTTGTGCAAAAATAATTGAATTGATTAGAGATATGGAGTGTTAATTAGATGCACTCCATGATCTTTTTGAAATAAAAGCATCAAAGAGGGAATGAGAAGAAACCCCAAGAAAACACACTTGACCATAATAAACAATAGGGTCATCCCCCAAACAAAGCTCTCAACAGTATTTGGAAGATTTTTACCATGCTAGCCAGTTCTTAAAGCACTCAAATAGCCAGGTTGCTTCAGAATCGCAGACTTTTAGAAGCAGAATTAATTTTAACGGTATAATCTATGAACCCTTAGTTACTGAAGATACTCCAGCCAAGTGATCAAAGTCAGTTGAATGCATCTGAAGTCTTTGTATTTTGGATTCTGATGCAAATGATTTGCTTGTATGATAAATTGAGTACTTGTTGTATGAACTACTAGGTTCTTGAATATAGAAATTAACTAATTGGAGTACAGGGATTCTCTCACTTCACCACCCATGGGCCTGCTCCAGTATGTTTAAGGATTTCGGGCTATGTATATAGTATAGAGGTGAAGGCATTCTCACTGAAAATTCTGGTCAACATCCATCCTTAGTCATATCTCCAGGCTTTTGCTCCCTATGTCCTCAACCACTTGGCCTCAGGTTGTGGGCTCATAACTTCCTCTTCTTCATTGCCAAAATAACATGGAACCAAATGCTAAGCTGTGTAACAGACTACCAAAGTTTGAAAAAGTGGAGAAGTGACACATAGTTCCAGAAACAGCTAAAATCAGGCATCAACGGTCTTATGGGTTTCCTCAGCTATTGCTTCTATAGAGGAATCTATTACTGACTTTTCCCTAGACCTCAGTCACCCGGATGTATTGCCTTTCTCCTCACCCCCAAGTTCTAAAAATCCAACTCCATTTCTGTAAGGGCACAAAGCAGGTTGTCCTGTCTTCTTACATTTCTGATCTGCAACTAGATCCAAGGACAGGGTCTTTAAAGCTCCATCAATTGTTTGTCTAAGACCAAACTAAGTTCTTTTCTTGCAGTCTATCAGCTACTGTATATATGTACATGGCTGTAGTTTTTATATGCACACCATTTTCTTTTCCTTTAGGTCATGGCTACATCAGACAAAATAAAAATCAAACTTATCACAATAATCAATCTATAGGCCTTCTAAACTTTCAGAGCTATTAGTGGTTTAGAAATGGATTTTGTTCCCTGGATGCCTGTCCAAACCACCCTCCCCACCATGACCAAGGACCAGGCCTTCAGCCTTGACTGAACTTTTCTCCCTGACACCCATCTTCTCCTCACCTGCCATCTACCTGGCCACCAATGTTTTATTTAAAAAATCAAACTTTATATACATGTCAGAAATATGATGGTGAAAATCATCGCTATGATTAATAGACACTAAGAAGTAAAACTAAAAATACATACTTTGGATTGGTGATCAATTTTCAAACGTACATTCAAATAAGGAGCTATCTTGAGTGTAGGTTGCTTTAGGGTGAGGAAAACTTGGGAAAATAAAAACTTTTAGTAAAAATGTTAAATATGTACTATATGGTTTATGGCCTATCACACACTGAGGAATATTAAGTGGATCTAAGGTATAAATAATGAAATTAAAAACCTAAATAAATACCAGAGAATATTCCAAGTTCAAATCGGTCTCATTGAGCAGTGAGACCCACAGAGTAATCAGGCACGTGACTCCAGGATACGATGTCTCACTCTGGCATCTGAGAGCAGTTGGTGGGTCACTTGTGAAGCCAGTGGTATCAAAGAGGCCAGGGGCTGGGAGTGTGGCTTAGTGCTAGAGTGCTTGCTTAGCATGCACGAAGCCCTGGGTTCAATTCCTCAGTACCACATAAACAGAAAAAGCCAGAAGCAGTGTGCCTGGGCCTGGAGCTCAAGCCCTAGGACTGACCAAAAAAAAAAAAAAAAAAAGAAGAAGAAGAGACCAACAGATGGACTGAAGATGCTAAAGCTTGCTGCTTGGGAAAGGCTATGTGATCTCAACAGGACACACCATTCTTCCTGGCCTGCTTTCCATATTAGAATGTTACAGATAAAAATTCCCACACATCTCTGGGGTTGGCTGTGAGAATGAAGGAATCAGGCAGAAGAGCCTATACCTTCCAAGTCATTCCTTTCCCTCCAAATAGTAAATGCATAATACCAACAGAGGGCACTTCAGCTCACTGATGGACAATGGTGCCTGCCACCCACTGCCAGCAGCCTGCAGCCATTTTGTGGGTATTACTGAAAGAGGATCAAAGCCAAAGAAGGGGAAGACTCAACCATTGAAACCACTTAACTGGTGTCAGCATCTGTCTTTGAATTTATGGAAGCCAGATTAGGGGTGTGTGTGTGTGTGTGTGTGTGTGTGTGTGTGTGTGTGTGTGTGTGTGTGTGTGTGTGTGTTGGGTGATTCTGGGATGTACAGTCAGCTTCATATACACATCTATAGATTCCCATTTCATCTCTGGAGACTGGTGTCAGCTATCACGTGATAGCATTGTGCGACACACATTTGCAGGGCTTGAGGACACTGTGGTCCTTATCTATGCTGGAGAATTGCCCCATAAATTTCCTTCCACTGTGAGTGATGAGAAATTGCTAACTACTTTTGGGCAAATAGAAGATTCAGCTGCCAAAAGAAATAAGAAAAACCCTCATTTTTTCTACAAAACAGTACATCTGGATATATTCAATATTATTGCTATTGTGACACAATTTATAGTTAGTATGTCCTATAGTTTATAGACTAAAGGCAAATATTTATAAAATTTGTGAAATTAATTTTAAAATTACTAGTATCCAGACCAAGAGGACTCTAATTTTTAATTAGCCATTAATAGTTCAATTTTCTGCATTCAAAACATGAATCCTCTTAAAAGTATTCATTATACTGAAATCTTTTCATGAGTTATTATTGTGAATGCCTTAATTCATTGACTTTCTTCTTGGGAGCTTGGTGCCAATCATACAATTTTTGATTTTTACTTTTAAATTGACAAATCACAGATGTATATATTTATGGTATGCAAAGTGATGCTATTATTTATGAATACAATGTAAAAATACATCTATCATTTCAAATACTTAGATTTGGGGGCCTATACCATTTGAAATTTATAATCAGGGACTTAAAATGTACAATGCAGGCCATAACTCATATAGATATGTAACATGACAATGGAAAAATCTTTTTTTTTTTTTTTTTTTGGCCAGTCCTGGGCCTTGGACTCAGGGCCTGAGCACTGTCCCTGGCTTCTTCCCGCTCAAGGCTAGCACTCTGCCACTTGAGCCACAGCACCGCTTCTGGCCGTTTTCTGTATATGTGGTGCTGGGGAATCGAACCTAGGGCCTCGTGTATCCGAGGCAGGCACTCTTGCCACTAGGCTATATCCCCAGCAACAATGGAAAAATCTTGAAGGAAAGAATATTAGCTGTTAAAATTACCCATGGGACTTTGTTAATATAAAGGTAGGTCCTATACCTCAAGCCTCTGAGTTCTTCATCTTCTCCACTTGCTTTGACTTTCTTGATTTATAGTACCAATTTGCCTACATGGGAACAATAAAAACGACAAAAGGCATATATTTCTCAAAGCAAAAAAATCTTCACTGAAAATCAAACATGATGTTCTCTGTATTGGAAGATAAAAGGTTACATTTCAACAGGCCTGTTGATGTTGTACAAGGTGTGAGCCTTTTCTGATGTAATTCAACACTCTTTATGTGAACATAAGACAATCAGTGAGGATGGACTAATTAAAGGAGGAAAGCAACTTTATCTCTGACTTACTGAGTGGCTTTTAAAACTTGAATCATCAGTTAGGGGTTGTCTCATGGGAATCAGTCAGCAAGTGATAAATACAATAAATGATGGAATCCAAATGGAGAAGCACTGTTTTGTAAGCTGTTGGCTAGATGGAATCTTAGTGTAGTTTTGATTAGCATTTCCTTTATGGCTAAGGATGTTGAACATTTCCTCATGAATTTATTATTCATTTGTATTTTGTCCTTTTAGAGTTGTCTATGTCATCTGGTTTCCCATTTATTAATTAGATTATAGATTCTCTTGCCATTTAATTTGTTGAGATCTTTGTAAATTCTAGATATTAATCCTCTATAGATTTGCTTCCATTCTGTGGGCTGTCTCTTGATTCTAGTAACTGTTTCTTTTGCTGTGCAGAAACTTTTCAATTTGATTTAACCCTTTTTGTCCAATCTTGCTCTTATTTGTTGAGCATACCAATGCTTGCTGAAGCTCTGTCCACAATAGACGAACTGTGGAAAAAGCCAAAGTGTTCAAACACAAATGGATAAAGAAAGCACTGTATATGCACATAACATAACATGGAGAAATATTCAGTCACAAAGAAAAGTGAAATTTTCTTCATTTTCAGGAAAATAGATTGGCCTGGAGATAATCTTGTTTCTAGGCCCCAAAAAAAAACAAAAACAGGGCTGGGAATGTGGCTTAGTGGCAGAGTGCTTGCCTAGCTAGTGGGCATGTAGCCCTGGGTTCAATTCCTCAGTACATAATAAAACAAAGAAAAACAAACAGCAACACTAACAGCAAAAAATAATCCAGGCACTGGTGATACATGTCTGTAATCCTAGCTACTCAGGAGGCTGAGATCTAAGGATTGCAGTTCAAAGCCAGCCTGGGCAGGAAACTCTGTAAGACTCTTGTCTTCAACTAACCACCAGAAAACTAGAAGTAGAGCTGTGGCTCAAAGCGTAGGGCATTTATGGAGGAATAACCTAACACGATGATGATGACGATAATGGTAATGAGACATGAATGTAAAAGGGGATCATCTAGAGGGACCAGGTAGCATCATGAAAGCCATCAAAAAGTGTTTGCAGGGGCTGGGGATATGGCCTAGTGGCAAGAGAGCCTGCCTCGTATACATGAGGCCCTGGGTTCGATTCCCCAGCACCACATATACAGAAAACGGCCAGACGTGGCGCTGTGGCTCAAGTGGCAGAGTGCTAGCCTTGAGCAAAAAGAAGCCAGGGACAGTGCTCAGGCCCTGAGTCCAAGGCCCAGGACTGGCCAAAAAAAAAAAAGTGTTTGCAAAAGAAAGAAAGAAGGAGAGAGACTAGGATATGGTAGAGGAATTGGAATTGTAGGGAAATGTTACACTGAAATCCCCACATAATACAAATATGTGCTAATTAAAAAATAAAATAAACAAGAGAAACTAAATTAAAAGAAGAGAAAGGAAAAGAAAAGAAAAAATTAGAGAGTATAAAAACTTTAACATGACAATGTGCATACAGTATTACAGTACTTAGATCCATTTGTTGACTGAATAATTATGTGGTAGTCTGTTCATTCTCTCTGTGGAGGGGCCTAGTAGCGCTATAAACTTAAAGTGATTAATAACTAGGTTTTTTTCCATTCATTTTACGTGGTCATTTTCTGACAGTAGCAAATATCTTCCTACTATAATGCATCACAATGGGACAGTGGTGACCTAAATCCAACTAGACAAATCTTAAGGTTCTAATATCATTGGTGTCATTGCTTGCTGACTGTTAGTATGAAGAAAACTAAACTTCTAGTTCTCAGCCTGTTCAATTCAACCGAATGACTAGATGTTACCTGCACAGAAAAATATCACAATACAAAGTAGAGGGAGGCTTGATGTGATGATGTATAACCATATTTCCAGCTACATTGAAAATACAGGTAGAAGAATCACAGTTTGAAGCCAACCCAGGCAAAGTGTAAGACTATCTATAAACAAACTAAAGCAAAAAGGGCTAAGATGTGTGTGGTTCAACTGGTACATTGTTTATCTAACAAGTGTAAGTCACTGAGTTTTTTTGTGGTGGTTGTCATGGGGTTTAAACCCAAGGCCTGGCCACTGTCCCTGAGCTTTTACTGCTCAAGGCTAACACCCTACCACTGAGAACCACAGCTCTACCTTTGGTTTTATGGTGGTTCATTGGACATAAGTGTCTCAGAGATGTTCCTGCCCAGGTGGCTTCCTTTGAACCATGATCCTCAGATCTCAGTCTTCTGAGTAGCTAGGATTACAGGTATGAGCCACTGGTGCTTGGCTCTCCTGAATTTTAAACCCTAGTACATTCAAGAATCTTGTGCACAGAGAGGTTAATCATCTTATTAGAACAAGGTGAACTTTTTAACTTTTTATGTTATTTGAAGTGCATAAACTGCCTTTAATATTACCTAGATACTAGCCTTAAATATTAAAATACAGATAATTTTGTCTATGCTAGGCTGTTGTAATCTTTGATTATCAAGAAAAATACTCTTGAGAATAGAAATCACAGGCTTTCTTTACCATATAAGAGATATATTCAAGATATTAAATAAGATATTGAACATCTATGAAACAAAGTAAATGGGATGTTTTTCCTTTTTCCTCAGTCTGACAAATATTAAATGAGGAATTATGAGCAAAGCAATTGGATTTTCTTTTTAAAATTTCCCAACTTGTATATACATTTATCTGATTTGGGGAAGGGAAGGCAAATAACAAAATGGTAAAACAAGGACAAAGGGTGAACCAGTGCAGCAGGGATACTCATAGGACACTAGGTTGGGAATGAAATTTACAACTTGGGGGGAGGGGAGGTGGGGGCTGGAGGGATAGTGGGAGAAAAATGAGGAAGGGGGTAACAATGTTTGACAACATATGTGCTCATTTCCTTACTTATGTAACTGTAACCCCTCTGTATATCACCTTTAAAACAAAATTAAGTTAACCAAATATTCCCAACTGAGTGAAGTTTCCAACAATCTCACCTCAGTAGAAGGTGCTTTTCCTAGTATTAGATCATCATTACTTAAAATATGTGAAAGTCCTTTATACAAAGGGCTTTCAGTGTCTATTTAGGACTGAATTCCGTTTGTTTCTTTATTTCAGAGTTACACACTATTTTCATTCAAAAATAAATTCTGCACGTCTCCTCATTTTTCTTATCAGGGATGATTGAAGTATATTTTTAGTAAGTTAAAAAAAGAAGTAAATACATTCTGCAGAAATTTAGCTATCTCACAAGAGGGCTCCTAAGTACTTTAGGCAAAGGTATCATCCCTGGTAAGTTATATCTTCCCCAAGTCTTTGTTAAGAGAAATATTTGTTCTTTTCCACAAGCAGACTCCATGAAAAAATGATCAGAGAAGTTGGGTTCTGGTGCCTTACACCTACTTAGGAGGTTGAAATCTGAGAATCATGGTTCAAAGCCAGTCTGGACAGGAAAGTCCATGAGACTTATTTCCTATTAATCACCATAAAATGGGAAGTAGAGCTGTTGTTCAAAGTGGTAGAGTGTTAGCCTTGAGCAAGACAGCTCAGGAAGTGCTCAGGCCCTGGATTCAAGTCCCATGACCAACAAAAGAAAATGATCAGAGAGGTAGAAGCTGAAGTCACTGAGGAGAATGTAGATAACAAATGTATTTGTCCATCGCATACAGTGCCATTCTACTCACCTGGAATCTCTTACCCCATGATTTCTGCTGAGACATTGCTATACAGGTCTTACTAAAGGAAAAAATTCTGGTTCACTCAATCTGGATTGGGTCCTTAGAGTCTGAATTTCTATAAACTGCTAATCTTAAAGTGGAATTATGGTAGCATGATGATATATTTTTAATTAAGTCTCTGATGGAGAGACCAGGCCATTCACTTTTACATTGCCAAATCCTAACAGGAGAGCTTGCCTTGGTCAGAGTAGACTTAGTAAACAATAGATAAATGAGGATTAAGGTTAAAGATTGTCCTTCTAGATAAAGATTGTATTTAGAAGGGCAAGGGGTCAATGGGTACTGTTGACTCACACTTGTAATCTGAGTACTCCGGAAGATGCCTTCTGACGATCAAAGGTCACAGCCAGCCCAGGCAGAAAAGACCATGAGAATCTTAACTTCAGTTAACTAGCAAAAGCCAGAAGTAGAAGTGTGGCTCAAGTGGTAGAGCCCAGGCTATGGCCAAAAATAATTCAGACAGAGCACAAAGTTATGAGTTCCAGCCCTAATACTATACCTCTCCCTCTCAAAAAAAAAAAGGACAGCAAGAATGGACAATGTCAATGCCTAGAGACAATGTATTCATCTGAAAGGAATGGATCAGTTAGGAATAATTTGTGGTACACCATTAATACCAAGTCTTAGAAATTGTATTTGAAAAGTCTTAAACTATTTAATTGGCAAAGACTTTGGACAGAAAGCAGAGGTGATGAGGTTGGAACTTCTCATTAAAGCAAAAATCTTAGTATTTTTTTAACAAGTACAATTATTGTCTATCAAATAACAATCTTATTACTCAGGTACAGATTTACAGAAGATGGGTGCTTATGAACTCAAACATTTTTATATATATCCATGTGTTTATGCCCAGGGCTCAATGTTTTTTGACACTGAGAATTTCTCTTCTACATTATATAAAACACATTGAAATAAACACACATCCCACAGGAAGCATTAAAATTCATGATTTTCTAATTATGTTTTATGATATTTGAGTAAAAGTAACTTTTGATTTATGAATTGGTTATAATATCTCAGCTGTTACTATGCCTGAACACTAACTCACACAAAGTGAGAAAATATAACTTACAGATGCTTTCAAAATGTAGTGAAATGTTTATAGATTCTAACTTTATTAATTATTGAACTTGACATAATGTTAAACTTTGTGGACATTTAATTAAACATTTATTCATTTTTATTTTACAGATCTCATTTTTATTTTTGGACCTATAAATTTGATTTTAAGTCTCAAATATTTTTATGTCTCTGAAAAGCCCCAAAGCCTTGATCAGACATTCATAGGGTTTAATGAATTAATTGGCCCTACTCCATCTCCTACCTACTAATCCTGCATCATGAGTATGACCAATCATTTTTACAACTTCAGGAACAATTGCAAAGAGGAGTCATTATACTGCAGAGGAAAAAGCCAGCCTGTGCACTTTGCTACAATACAAATGTTACATTTGGATCCAAAATATTAAGTATGAAGTTGTCATTTCTGGAGCAACAGAGCTCAACTTTCTTAGAAAATTAACTTTGTTGCCTAAGTTCTGCCTGCTATAATGTATCCTCAGCTCAGATGCTAGCTCACATGATTTGGAATGTTTTCTTTCTTGTTTGGTTTGGACAGTGTCTTGCTATGAAGCCAGGCTGGTCTCAAGTGTGTGGGCTCAAGCGATTCACTTACTTCACTCTTCCAGTTGCAAGGACGACAGGTGTGTAGCTTGACATGAATTTTTAAAATTGTTATTATATTGAAGTACAAAGGTATATCTCACTGTGTCCGTTTATGAATATGATGCAGATTGATCAAGAGCATTCTTTCCATCACTTTTCTCCATCTCTCTCAACCTCACCCACTGACATAAATTTTTTAAAAGATGTTAAATCACAAGTTACACTATCATTGAGTCTAATCTGGACTATGAGATTCATCAGCACTTAGTAATCAAAGGTTGCTAAAAGTTGAAATTTTCAAATTATCAACAACAGAGAACTGTTTAACTGATATTTACATTTAGAAGTTGTTTTCATCTTAACAAAGCTTTAAAGTAATAACCTCCTTCCTAGGATCACACAGTCTTCCATACTCTGCTTTTCTTTTCAGCAACTTCCTGATATCCTAATATCAGAAACCAAAGCAGTAGAAAGCAGCAGGGGGGCTCTCTGCTGGAGTACAAATGAGGAAAGGTGGGCTTTTGAAGGTTTATTTCATTCCTGAAACCTTTCCTACATCCTCCCACTTAAATCCCCAGAACAGTCTGTATGGCTTGTCAACAAACTTGAGTCTGGATTACATAGTTAAATACTAGGTCACTCACGGACTTTAAACCCAAAGCTACATATAAATCCAATCCAAGGTTTTTGCGTAGCATTCATAGAAATGCACAGTTTTCAATTCATTCTTCCCTATGACATGAAGGGAATTACTTCAACTTAAGAGTTTGTTTGCAGCATCTAATAGACTAAAGGTCCTAGGTATATTAAATCACTGATTTAGTAGGCAAAGTGTGTGCAAATATCATAGTCTGTTTTCTGTTGCTACTAAATATCAATTAAAAATACAAACAGCAACCAATGTCAGCAGGGATATGGGGGAAAAGGGAACCCTATTACACTTGGGTGGAAATGTAACCACTCTGGAAAGCAGGTTGGATATTCCTCAAAAAAATTAAACATAGAGAAAACCTATGATCTAGCAGTACCATATTGGACATGTGTCCAGAATACTACAGGTCAGGATACAGTAGACACTTACACGCCCATGTTCATTGCTGCACTATTCACAGTAGCCAAGTTATAGAAAGAGCCCAGATGTCCTACAATGAATGAGTAGATCAAGAAAATGGCGTGTGTATGTGTGTGTGTGTGTGTACACAATAGAATTTTATTCATCCATCAGAAAGAACATTAGGTCATTTGCAGAGAAAAAGATGTACCTAGGAAAAATTATATTGCATAAAGTAAGCCAGGATTAGAGGGACAAATAGCACATGTTTTTTTTCTTATATGTTGAAGTCATATATAAATTAAAGTGTATATAGGAAAACATATGTATGGTGATATGCAAATAGACAAAACAAATGATCTACAATAATAGTATACACAGGGGAGGATTTCAATGTTGTAACTCCCTTGAACAATTAATATACAGTTTAACTAAATGAATATCAGGAAGCTGAATCATGTTTTGTCTGTGA
Organism: Perognathus longimembris pacificus; assembly: GCF_023159225.1. Taxonomy (NCBI): domain Eukaryota; kingdom Metazoa; phylum Chordata; class Mammalia; order Rodentia; family Heteromyidae; genus Perognathus; species Perognathus longimembris. The sequence continues at coordinate 107,919,767 of NC_063188.1, read as the reverse complement.
GGGAAAGGGCCAGAAGAAGAGGGCAGATGGAAAGAGGAATGGTGGGTGAATGCAGTCATAATATTCACGGTACGTGTGAGAAAGTGGACCTAGATAAATTGAGAGTATACATGGGATTGGGACAGATTGGGGAGAGTGATGATAGGGGTGACACTAATCAAGATACATTGTACTCGTAATATGACTTGTGGAATTGAAACCTCTTTGTACAACCACTTAAATAAAAAAAAAATAATCTAGGACCGGAGAGATTTTTTTAAAGGACAGAAATTTTTGTCTCATAGTTCTGAAAGCTGAGAATTTAAAGTGATACCGCACCAGCTTTGGCCTTCTCATCTCATAACATGGCAGAGGGCATCAAATGGATGATGAGCCAAGCATGGAAGAAAAAGCTTCCTTTTATGAGTAAACTATTCCAGCGATAACCTATAAATATATAAATAGGTGAACTTACTCATGAGAGCAAAGTTGTCACAATCTAGTCACTTCAAAAGGTCCCAGTTATCAACACTGTTGCATTGAGCACCAAGGTTCTAACACATAAAATTGGAAAGATAAGTCAGGTGCCAGATTTTCACACCCATAGTCTTAGCTTCTAAGCAAACTGAGACCTGAGGATCAAAGTTCAAAGCCAGCCGGAGCAGGAAAATCCATGAGACTCAAGTCAGACATGGAGCTGTGGCTAAAATAGTAGAATACTAACGTAAGCAAGAAAATCTCAGAGACAACACTCCCATGGGCCCTGAGTTCAAGTCCTGAGACCAGGAAAAAAAATTGGAAGATATAGTCAAAGTATAGCAAAATGTAACTATGTTCTCAAATAATTGAAATCTGATTTTATTTTTGACCTCTGATTTGACTGTGATATGTGGATTTTCTTTTACCCATTTCTCCAGAGTATGTTCAACTTTCTTATGGGTTAAATTTGCTTATTTTCCTTTCAAGATTGTTTTATGCAATAATTTAATTAGACTTCAGCTCATTTATTTACATTAAGTATATTATGTAAAATAAACGATTTCTTAAAATAGGAGCTAGAGTTATTTTTATTGAAAAAATTCATCCTTAGAATATCCATTTGCAAAAGCCTATTTTAAGCATGGCTTTTAAACTTAATTTTGATCTGTGTTTACTGTGTATCACTAGTGTTCTATTTATATCCAGGGAATTAACATTCCCATGTTTCCTTTGACCTATTATGCCTGACATCTAATTCTTCCACTGAGACTTAATTTAAATGCAAATTAAAGCCGTTCATTTAAGAGCCTAACTTACTTAAGTGAAATGATGTGGTCTAGGTTCAGTAAGAATGCAAATATTTTCTTAAGAAATTGAATGTTGAGTGTATAAACTTAATATTATATTTTGTGTAAGAATGAAGAACATATCCATCTTGCTGCAAAAAGCAACTGATGGACTGAGGCATTAAGTGAGTCTTCAACGGAATGTTAGAGTGTATACGATAGGAGTAGGTATCAGAGGTAAGCTAGATAGAACTTACTTCACAATGGTAGTTACTTCACAACGGTAGTAGCAATGTGGACAGTGCCGCCCTGCTACTTGCCTTCTCAATATCCTTTATCCTTTTACTGCCAGAAGACTCAGCTTCTCTTGGAGTGAGAATTGGCCACATGACACCGAGACGATAAGGGTTAAATAAGTCAGAGCTTTAGAGGCTCTGAAAAAGCATTTGCTACTGTGATAAAAGAATACAGCTGGCATAGGCTTTGTTCTTTCTCATTACCTTGAATGTAAATATGAGATGTGAATTTGAAGTCGCAATATGCATTTCTTTCTCGCAAACAAGCACTGAGAGAAAAGCAAGAAAATAACAGCCATATTGAACTTATTGACATGGAGGTAGAAAAGCAATGCTAGCACTGATCCAGCACCTCTAGATTTCTGTGTGTATGAATAAATCTCAAGAACATACTCTTAGCTAGTGTTCCATTACATGCAGCTAAATGCAGTCCTAACACTTCATTTAGGAACTTGTTAGGATTTTTCTACTCAAAGCATGATTCATGAGCCAGCAGCTTTGCTGGAAATGCAGGATCTCAGGCCCACCTCAGACTGTGAATCACAATCTATAGTTTAGTGACACCCCCTAGTGATGTGCATACATAGTATAGTTTAAAACCAGTCCTTTTAGAAACAGAAAATATAGAGTAGCCTAAATCCTTCTGCTATACCAAACTGTCTCTGTGGCTCCAGGTTTTGAAAGGAGATAAAAATAAACAAGACACGTGAAAAGAGGGAGGATGAACTTTATTGGAATGAATGAACCCATGGAATGAACTCTTAAGATATTCAGTTGTGGGGGAGAATTTAGTTGATTAGGGAGATCAAAGGTTTCTGGGGGTCAAAGAGAACAAAATGAGAAAGTAGGGAGAGGACAGTAGTTTCCAGCTGGGCGCTGGTGGCTCATGCATATAATCCTAGCTAGTCAGGAGGCTGAGATATGAGGATCATAGTTCAAAGCCAGCCTGGGCAGAAAAGTCACCCCATGGGACTCTTATTTCCAATTAACCACTAAAAAACTGGAAGTGGCACTGTGGTTCAACATGGTAGAGCACTAGCCTTGAGCAAAAGAGTTCGGAGACAGTGCCTAGGCCCTGAGTTCAAGCCCTACAACTGACAAAAAAAAGTCTTTCCATATTGTATAGCAAATTACAGACAGACAATTCAGATGAAAATTAAAGCCATTAGGGATAAAGAAGCAACTGATGAGATGATGAAATCAGCCAGACTTCTCAACTCATGTAGTCATTTTCTGGCATGAAGTTCAGGAGCTCATTTCTTATCTGAAACATTCATTTTTGTTCACATTCATAGATAGACAGTTCTGCTGACTATGTTGTTGGCTTAGCATCACACATCTGGACAGGGGGCCGCATTTGGACAACTGTGAACTGTCTAAACTGGTGTTAAGTAACATAACCTGTGAAAACACAGACTCAAATGGACAAGCATTGGGTCATGTTTATTTGCCCCTTCTGTAAGAACAATTATGTTCAGTACAAGTGAGCTATGCTGTATGGATCAGGAAGAGGACCTTTTCCCCCAAAGCCGGGCTCTTTCAGCAATATTGTCCCTGATTTTTTAAAAAAAATATTATATAAAGAGGAAATTCCTGGGGTTGGAGGTGTGGCTCAGTTGATAGAGCACTAGCCAAGGAGTAAAAGCGTTAGGTACTGAGTTCCAGTTCTGATCTCAGAACTGATCTCTTGAAAAAAAGAGATGAAATTCCTGTTGCTCACCACTAGGCGGGTCACTCATTGCCTTGAACTGCTTCTGTGTATTTAGGTGATGGTTGCTTGGGAAGTACTGCAGCTTTGACTCAGGGTCTCACACTTGCTAGGTAAGTGTTTTACCACTGAAACCATATCCGTAAACCTTTGTGCTTTAGCCATTTTTCTGAATAGGGAAAATAGGAAGACTGGACCATTGTACCTGAGATGTACCTGAGATGACAGCTATGCCACCACACCCAGCTTATTAGTTGAGATGGAGTCTAGGTAATTAAATGCCTGGATTGGCTTTGAACTGTGATCCTCTCAATCTCTGCCTACCTAGTAACTGTGATTACAGGATTAAGCCATTAGGCTTGGTTTGAACTGCCTTTATATTTGTATTAGAAATATCTTCTAATTTTGCCACTGTTGACTCTCATTTATATAATACTAGCTACTCACGAGGCTGAGACCTGAAGGATGGAGGTTTGAGGCCAGCCCAGGCAAAAAAAAAAAACAAAAAAACAACCTGAAACACCATCTCTAATTAATCAGCAAAAATGTCTAGAGGTGTGGCTCAAGCAGAAGGGGACCTATCTACGAACTCCAAAGCCTTGAGACTAAACCTCAGTATCACCTGTCTGTCTATCTATCTATCTATATTTCTATCTATCCATCTATCTAATTAATATATCTATCCAATTAGTGTGACTTAATCCAAAAGTTCAAGTGTCTAGGGAGATGGAAATGTTAATTACCTTGATTTAAGTACTAGATACTGTGTATGTACATCAAGTAGAATATTGTACCCATAATTTCGTCCAATAAGAATATTTTTAAAAGTCTCCTTCAGTAGAGATTCTCCTAAATAATTTAGAGAACAAAGTCCAGGAATCATCACCAGGAAAATTGGTAAATATTTAATAAAACTAAGAGGAGAGAAGAAGGCCAGGGCACTTCTCTTTCTTATTAATATATGTGTGTTTTTTAAGCAAAGATAAATGTAACTTCCTTAGATAGTTTCTATGGTATTATCTGCTTTTGCTTTATAACAGATTCTTTGAAGATACAAAATTAGCACTTAGAAGCAACTGTGATAAGTAAGGAGAAAGTTCTTATAAAGTGGAGAATGTTAAAAGAGCAAGAAATAGGAATTGTATTATGATCATGAATACATTGTAACCAGGGAAAGAAAATAAACTTTCTTTCAAAGGATACACTGAGGGCTGGGAATATGGCCTAGTGATAGAGTGCTTGCCTCACATACACGAAGCCCTGGGTTCGATTCTTCAGCACCACATGTATAGAAAACAGCCAGAGGTGGCGCTGTGGCTAAAGTGGCAGAGTGCTAGCCTTGAGCAAAAAGAAGCCAGGGACAGTGCTCAGGCCCTGAGTCCAAGGCCCAGGACTGGCCAAAAAAAAAAAAAAAAAAAATCAAAGGATACACTAGAAAACAAATGCTTCCCAAGAATTTACTTCCTATGACACAGATGAAAGAACAGCATGATTAATTCCATTGAAAATGTATTCTTGGTGATATACGCAGGGGAGGATTCCAGTGATGTAACTGGTTTGAACAAGAAACTTACAGTTTAACAAAAATGAACATCAGGAAGGAAAACATGTGTTGGTGGGGAGGTGGGGAGGGGAGGTTGGTGCTGGGAGGAGATCAAGGGGAGAGGCTGAGGGGCAAATGGAGGGAGAGAGGAAGGTTGGGCAAAGTAGTCATTCCATTCAATGTCCATATGTGAAAAGAGAACTAGGTCACTTAAGGTGTGGATGGGAGTGAGAGAAAAGAGGGGGAATGATGAAAGGATGACACTGCTCAAGATACATTATACTCATCAACATCACGTTGAAGTGAAACTTAAAAATAAAAAAAACTGAATGGGTGATTGAATCATTTAAAAAATAAAAACCATACTTGGTTTTAAGTGAGATTATTTCATAGACTAGCAGATGTATTTTACAAGCCTTACATGCCACATTTGGCTCTGGAGCCTTTCTAATGTGTAATACACAGGAAACAACCCACAGACCCTTAACGGGCCTGTAGGAGATTCAACTATGATCATTTCTCTCACTGACTCATTGGAAAATTCATGCTATTATAGATAATAATCTGAAACCCCAGTTGTAGTTTGGTCAAATCAATGAGAGTCACCTAACAAATATTTGACCTGGTTATTCTTCCTGGCACATGATCCAGTTTAATAGTTGCTCCCCACATTTGGTCATTTCCTGCACATCAGGATATAATTTCTAAATGTGCAAATGATATAAAGTCAGTACATTGAAAAAGATGAAAAGAGTAGGAATCTCATGTACTGACTTCCAACTTGGCACATTTTCCAAAGCTGACATATTACAACTTTCCCGCCTCCTGTGAGTATCTAAATCTAGAATTCATTGGACTGTTGTTAATACTACTCAGAAAATTTTACTATTACTTTGTTTTCTCATTAAATGTGACAGTAAAAAACTTAGTGAATGAAGGGGTGGGAGATAGAATTCAATATATATCCTACAAAATTAAGAAAAGTGGGCTGGGATGATAGGATGAGAAGGTTAAAAGCCAGAAATGGAAGTGTGGCTCAAGTGGTAGAGCACTAGTTTTGAGTGGTAGACGCTAGAGGACAATGCCCAGGCCTTGAGTTCAAGCCCAAGTATCAGCATACATGCACACACACAGACATACACACCTCTTCTACCACCACCACCACTACTACTATTACTTGATACACACATGGATTTCATTGAAAGTTAGCCATTATTATGTTTATGATCTTCACAATTATTTCCTTTGAAATTTCAGCTTTCAGAGGGAATCACCTAAATATGGATTCTTTTCTCATTACTCTAGGTCAGGTTTTCCCAAAGTTCTGCATGACTGAAATTTGGAACTGGGTAATTCTTTTTTACATGGACCTAACCATGACATAAGATACTGTGTAGTATCCCTGCTCTCGGCTCACAAGATGCTAGTCATACTCCCCCGTGAACACACAAACAGTTGTCACTGTCAAATGTATCCCTAAACATCGCCAATTGCTCCTTGGGGCAAAATTGTTCCAAACAGAGAACTTGTACACTAGGTGTCCTTTCACAATCATAAGAATAGTCCTTTAACCCTGCCACGTATCGCCTCTAAAACAAAGTAAATTAGAAAAAAAGACTTCATGCCATTTCCAGTTTCTGTTCAGAAGCATCTTGCCCTTACTGCCTGAGATGTCTCTTATACTTCATGTTCATGTTGCGATCTTAAAAATGGCAAGAACTAGTTGCTAGAGACATCTGAACCAGTAGGATTTAACAACGCATCACATAAAGAAGAGGTCTGGCTGAAAGCCTGTGCTTTTGGAAATTAGACTATCTTTGTATTTACATCCAAAAACTGAGCGTGACCATATACTATTGAAATTAGAAACAAAAAATAAAATGACTGATGAAGAACACATTGCTTCCTCCATCTCCTTAATCTCCTTATTTGTGTGGCATAAGGACCATTATTAATAGTAATATAAGATAAAGCCAAAACTTAAGTTGCTAATATAACTGATGTATCTGGAATGTATAAAGACATTTTATTTAAAATTAACTTAGTATGTAGTATTTATGCTTATAGCTTGTCCAAAATTTGTATCTTTTTACTTGGCTTCAATTATTAGTTTAAATTAGAATTTAAATTTAATTTAGAACAATACTAACTTGCCCGAGAATAGAAAGAAAACAGGTCATGCCTTTTGGATGAATTATGTCAATAGTCACTGCTGTAAACAAGTAAACCACTTAAGTTCAGTGGGTCATTTATATAGGACAGAATTTTAGTTCTCACTCCCATAACAAATCAGCTTGGTTATTTTGGATCATCAGGCAGGCAGTTTCCCTCCATGGAAATGTGCCCTCCTCTAAGCGTCAAGTACTCTACATTAGCAAAATGAGAATAGAAATGTCATCAGAGACTTTGAAGACTTAAGTTGAACTGACAAACTTCCATTCCATCCACATGTTACTGGGGATTACTAGTCTAGTGATCACACCTGGAGGAAAGGCAGCTGGCAACTGAACTGGTGACCCACACATCATAAAAGAAGAGAACAATTATCAGTGAAACGATGACATCATGCCAGAAGGAATAGACTTCTTTTTTTTTTTTTTTTTTTGGCCAGTCCTGGGCCTTGGACTCGGGGCCTGAGCACTGTCCCTGGCTTCCTTTTGCTCAAGGCTAGCACTCCACCACTTGAGCCACAGCGCCGCTTCTGGCCGTTTTCTGTATATGTGGTGCTGGGGAACCGAACCTAGGGCCTCGTGTATCCGAGGCAGGCACTCTTGCCACTAGGCTATATCCCCAGCCCAGGAATAGACTTCTTTAACTCAAAGCAATTTAAAAAAATAAAAAATAAACGAGTTGCTTTGGATTGAATTTTGCCCTTACACATGCTGTTGCCCTTACATAGACCTAATACCTCCAAATATAACCTTATTTAGGACTAGAGTGGTTACAGATGTAATTAAGTAAGACAGTCACAATGGAGTGTGATAGGCCCATTGATTCAATTTGGTTGGTATTCTTATAAAAAAAAAGGCGAGACAGAAAGAGTAGATAGCCAAATGAAAACAGAGACAGAGATAAGAGGGAGTTATCTATAATCCAAGGATTGTTAGCAACCAGAAGAAGCTGGAAGAGTCATGCCGGATCCTCCTCTAGGGACTTTGAATGAGCTTGGTCTTCTATTTCAGATTTCTGGCCTTTAAAACGCTGAGCTGATAAATGTCATTAACTTTAGATCACTTACTTAATATAGTTGGTTACAACAGTCCTAAGTAACTGATAAAGCAATCAAACACCAACATGTAGTATGGAGTTATCATGCCAATGTATCCTGGGCCTTGTGTCCCATCTGTTTTGAGCATCTATGTATCTCCAATTGGTATTGGCCAAAAGAAGCCTGGCTGGTGGTGAGGCCAAGGACTTAATAGTCCCATGATTGGTAATCTTGGCTGTTAACATGATTGGATCGAGAAGCTCCCAGATTAGTAAAACACACTCTGTGTGCATCTGTGAGGGGATTTCCAGGGATGACTGATAATATGAGACAACAAACAGAGTGGAAGACTTTCCCTGAGGAGAGGAGCCCCACGCAACAGGCTGTGGGTCCCGATGGAACAAAAGCAGGAGTAGGAAGTGGACAGGTGGAAATTAATCTGAATTTGTGTGTGTGTGTGTGTGTGTGTGTGTGTGTGTGTGATGTGTTACTAGAAAGATCGTGGTGACTCTAGATGAGAGTGTTGGAAGAGGTTGTTTTGCTGACTTTTGTCACTGGCATGTATGCAACTGAAATGTTAAAGAAAGGATAAGATGAGAACTGAAACACACAGGAGTTGTTATTGTTTGTAACCATAAAGTGAATGATAACAATCCTGTACACGTCCCCAGGAAGACATAAAACTGTTTGGTGTAAGTGAACTGAACACCTCAGGTGGGGAAAGGGAAAGGGGGAGGGGGGTGGGGGTATGAGGGAGGAGGTAACAAACAGTACAAGAAATGTATCCAATGCCTAACGTATGAAACTGTAACCTCTCTGTACATCAGTTTGATCATAAAAATTTGAAAAAAAAGATACAAAATGTTGACTCTTTGGCATCTGATTGGCTCTGGTAAGAGTTTCATACAGTCAGCAAAGCAGTGGCAAGAGTGTGTGAGAAGGACAGATCACAGGTGAATGAAGACAGTAAGAGGGTGAGTTAAGACAGCCAAACACACTAACAACAGCCATTCCCATAGGGGCAATGTTCATCCTATAAAAACTACATAGATGTCTTCTAATTGTGCTACCCTCATGACCTCATTACTTGCCACCACATCTCTATATCCCCATATGGGGAACTAAGTTTCTAGTAAATGGACCATTGTGAGACAGTTAAATCACATCCAAACTATAATAGGTGCAAGAGAATAAAAATATAGTGCTGATAACAAATACAGTTTCTAAACTAGTTTTCCAATTGCTGAAGAGGACTTTATAACAGTGTGGTCTAGGGGTATGCCTGTTGTGCCAAGTTGCAAGACCACCCCCAAGAAGACCACCGAGATTCAGACACACCGAAATGCAAAAGCAAGGCAAGGGTTTATTTAACGAGCTGCCAACTCGGGCCTCGTCCTACCCACCGACACAGCGGAGGTTAGGAGGAAGCCCCGAGCTGTGATTACACAGGGCTTATAAAGGCAAAGAACAAGGTTACAACAATCAGGTGTGCAAGCAAGATTAGGACACAGGTACAATCTGATTGGCTCAGGGTTCGATTCTAAAATGGGGTTCACGTGGTGGGGCCTGACTTCAAAGTCTGGCACCTCATTTCCCCCTTTTTCTTTTTGGTACCTTGGGAGCCAATCATGGCTCCATTCTGTCCATTTCAATGGCTTGCATGTCTAGGGGATGATATAGAGGTAAGGCATGGGCCAGTAGGGCCCAATGTACTAACCAAAGGGCCTGTCACCCTTTCTTACAAGAATAGTCTCTGTACCTCTGTTTTGCATGCCTCTAGTTTATCCTGCCTCATCTTCACAAAAACAACTCTGGTCCCTTGATTTTAAAGGGGGGCTGATGGGTGAAGATCATCCATCTTCTGTAACTTCTTCAGGCTGACTCAGGGGCGTAGACCTTACCTAGCCAGGAACCTATAACCTTAGTCTCAGTCTTGAGACGAAGGCAAAGCGGCTGAGTTGGGTGCTTGGAGACCTCCCATGTTCCATCACGGTAGTTGTCATCCAGTGCAAAGGGGTCAGCTGGCCTGGCGTGGAAGCAATGAACCCAAGTGGCGATGCCGTCTAGGGTCCCTTCCACCGTGGTTCTTAGGATTTCAGTCCCCTGGTCTGAATAAATGGGGGGGGGGTAGGGACAGAAGCAGAATTATATACATTATTTCAAAAGGAGTAAAGCCAAGCTGATAGGGAGAATTTCTTACTCTAAGCAGAGCAAAAGGAAGGAGTGACACCCAGTCTGCGCCAGTCTCTAAGGCCAGTTTAGTTAAGGTCTCTTTAGAGTCCGATTCATTCTTTACCTGTCCTGAACTCTGGGGTCTATAAGCACAATGCAATTTCCAATCTGTCCCCAGTGCTATCCTCTCATTTGACAAACTTACCCTTACTAACCATTATCACAGATGACTGGCAAATTCCTGCCCAGTAGACAGACATGGGCATTGGAAAGGCATGCTTATGAACTATTCTTCTAGGACTTCCCGGCTTTAACTTTTGAAAGGCCAACAGTAGTGACTCTAGGATCTGACACCATCTCTGCCATCCAAGCAGCGGCTTACTGCCTCTGGATGCTCCATCACTTTTGTCCCAGGAGGAGTGACTTTCGACTTGGACTCAGGGCCTGAGTGCTGTCCCTCAGCTCTCCAGCTCAAGACTAGCACCCTACCACTTTTGAGCTCCACACCACTCCGTTCCCAGCACTCTGCTGGCTGATTACAGACAAGTCTCTCACAGGGACCTTTCTTTGCCCGGGCTGGCTTCGAACCGCAGATTCAGATCAATGAGTCTTATAAGGGGCCACTTTACTCCAATTATAAGCAACAAGGTGGTCCACACAGAAGTAGTTTTTAAGCATGCTCTCTTACCTGGAACTTATTAAGGGTCAGTATTAGATCTTGACAAACTTGTAGGAATCACCTGTGCTTCTCTGTGGGCCTGCTGGAAACTGTTACAAAAAACCTACAAAGAAGCTGGAATGGCAATTAAACATTTTGGTAGCCATAATTCTCCTTTTCTCACTTTGCAATAATTATTTAGGACAATTTTACTTCCAAATTTCTTATCTAGAAATGTATTCTTGATTTCCAAAGCCTTTTTAACACTAACACAACACTTTAGCTTTTATCTGCATCGGAAAAACTGAAGCTCACAGGCAATCTGAAACCAGGTGCCGCCCTTTGCTTACGGGCTGCTTGTTTCAAAAGAGCCTTTTTTTTTTTTTCTTCAGTCCCAGTTACTGCATGGCATGAAGACCTTTGAATTTAAACTTAGTTTTGCATCATACTGCAGTCTTGAACATGTTCACACTCACACATGCACACACACATACATTTTCAAAAGATCTTCAAGCACGCAGAATAAGCATCGGCCGTACATTTTAAGACAAAAACCTTTAGCAAATGATTTTAGCATTCTCCAGCCTCATTTTCCAGGGCTTGATAGTTTTAGTAAAACATTTTTAGTCTTAGTAAAACATTTTAGTGCACCAAACAATTTTCTGCTTAAGAAGGCTGGGTGGGGGTCCCCCTAGAGTTCTTTCTGTGGACACTCACACTCTGATTGTGAACCATCGCCTGTACATCTTTCCAATGAGCTATGCAGGTTTGACACAAAAGAGACTGTTAGACTTACAAACAACACAGAGATGACAACGCAGCATGGTGAGGTCACTCCCTGCCACCTGTGGGTAGCTTGTGCTGGCCCTACATCCACCCCGTCGGCGGCTGCGGGTCAGGACTTGGACTTGGGGCTGATGCGTCTGTGTCCTGGGCTGTCAGCGCCGGCGAGTCGACTGGGCAGGACCCTCCGGAGCGGAGGGCACAGCTGAAACATTTTCCTCAGAGTCCTCCTCTTGTAGAGTTAACTGGGATGGGGAGTATGGAGCGGGAAACATTTCCTCCTCTGTGCTTCCTCCCTATGTCAAAGCTCCCTCAATTTCCTCAAAGGTGGACCATTCTGACTTGCACAGGGTGATCCACTTTTCCTTCTTAAGGGCCACACCTTGGTTCTGAGCTATCTCCTTCTCCCTCCAGTGAGCTAGGATCAAGTCTAGGGGGCTCGATGGAGGTCCTCAAGATAATACAAAAGGAGGAAAACACACAGGCCTAAGAAAAGCTACGAGTTGGAGATCTCCCAAGCTGGCCCACAACCTCCTACAAGGGTGCAGAAGGAATGGACCCGAGTTGGCCCACAACCTCCTGCAAGAAGGAGTGGACCCGAGTTGGCCCACAACCTCCTGCAAGGGTGCAGAAGGAGTGGACCCGAGTTACGAGTTGGAGATCTCCCAAGTTGGCCCACAACCTCCTGCCAGGGTATGGGAGGAGTGGACCCAAGTTGGCCCACAACCTCCTGCCAGATAAGCAGAAGGAGCAGACCCAAGTACAAGGTGGGCGGGTTGAGTCTCGTTTAGGAGGTCCTCCTGGTCAGTTCCGGCCAAAAACCAAACTGACTCGTGCCCTACAAGTATAAGCAAAAGCAAAACAGACAAACAGACAAATTACAGGACAAGACAAATGAACAGTGCTGTTTTCTTACCTTCGGAGTCTGGGATCTCGGGGTCTCTGGGGCTATCCCGGACGAAACCCCAAATGTTGTGCCAAGTTGCAAGACCACCCCCAAGAAGACCACCGAGATTCAGACACACCGAAATGCAAAAGCAAGGCAAGGGTTTATTTAACGAGCTGCCAACTCGGGCCTCGTCCTACCCACCGACACAGCGGAGGTTAGGAGGAAGCCCCGAGCTGTGATTACACAGGGCTTATAAAGGCAAAGAACAAGGTTACAACAATCAGGTGTGCAAGCAAGATTAGGACACAGGTACAATCTGATTGGCTCAGGGTTCGATTCTAAAATGGGGTTCACGTGGTGGGGCCTGACTTCAAAGTCTGGCACCTCATGCCTTATTCGCAAGTAGTCTCAATGTACTTTGAGACTGCTAGCTAAGATAAAACATAGTTTACTTCCTATAAGTAAACTCTTGCCTGTCCCAAAAGACAAGTTTTAAGCCCCTGTTTACATGCCAGGAATTTTCTGAATCTGGCATACTTTTGCTGATCCCTAAATTCATACTGTTCACAGGGTCTTTTTTGTTTTTGTTTTAATCATAAAGTATCTTCCTGATTAAATGTCACTATACCATTGAATCATCACAGGAATCGCCACCTGCTGGACATAATAGGGAATGACACATTTTCCAGAGAGGAAATGATGGGTGACTGACAAAACAGGGAAACTTTCTAAAAACAAAAGTTTCCTTGGTATCTTAAGAGACGGATCACAGCAAGATTTCTTCCTATATTTCATGCTCTGAGTTTTTACAGCATCAGAAAATTGTAACACAGAGCTGTGGTGTGTACTTTCATTTTCAAACAGGAATTATTCCTATTGAATGACCTAGTCCAGTAAATTTTTCCTTCAAAGGGCCACATAGTAAATAGTTTAGGCTTTGTGGGTCCTATGTTCTCTATTGCAATAAACACTATTGTTGTAAGATAAGAATATTATGAACTCAAATGGGCATGGTATGTTCCGGTAGATCTTTGTTTATAAATTCTGAAATTCAAATCTCATGTGATTTTTACATCACAAACTATTCATATTTATTTCAAGCACTTAAAATGAAAAAAAAAATCCCTTCCTGGATTGCATGCCTTACAAAAACACACAGTAGGGGAAGTGGCTTATGGCCAGATGTTGGTAGGCCTCCTGCCTAGCCTATACAAACTGTCCTTTGCATTACATTCCTTCAGAAAGATTGTGAAGGACTCATACTTTGTATCTGAACTGGATACAGATAATGCCTAGTTTTGTTTGAAGATCCATAAACTGAAGAAATGTGAGGCTCTGAGAGAGATGTGCAATCTGGTCTAGGAACGTTGAATCCTATGTGGCCTTGGCAAAGCTGACCATAAAAGCAAAGACTAGGCTGAGTAAAGGAACCCTTCAGCAGGTTGTTTATTGTCAATCTTGTCTGACTAAATTTACAAAGCGTGGGCCGAAATCAAATTGCATGATAAATTGCAAAGAACTAGAGATAATAGAAAAAAAAATCTGATTTGATCACTAAAATAAAAGGATCAATAAATGAGTCAAACAATTGGGTAGATGACAGGGTAGAATTAATATAGAGCATTATAAAATCAGAGACAAGTCGAAAGACAAGGCTAAACCATGGTGTAGAAGTGTGTGTGTATGTGTTGCTAAAGAGAATTAAGAAACCAGGCATATAGGTAGAGTGGTGCATCAATAGCATGTGGAGATGAATACCTCTCTTTTGGGGGAGCTGTCCTACACTGATTATAACTAGAAGCATACTTGGCTTCCAGTGACTAGATGTCAGGAGTACTCTTCCTGAGATGAAAGAGCCAAATATCCCCAGGGAAAACCTCCCCCAAGTAACCACTATTGATTAAGAAGAATATCTGTTTCCTTCTTCCCCATCATTACAATAAAAATAATTAATTAAAAATACTAAACATCTTCAAAATGCCTTACACTTCCCGTGTGTGTGTGTGTGTGTGTGTGTGTGTGTGTGTGTGTGTGAATGTGTGAATATTGTGCATGCATACCCGTGCTCATGTGTAGTGTCAGGTTTGGGGCTTCAACTCAGGAGATCTGGGCATGTCCTTGAGATTTTTTTCCTTAGGGTTAGTGCTTGAACACTAGAGGCCCAGCTCCACTTCCAGCTTTTTTTTTTCGGGGGGGGGGGGTGATTAATTGGATGTAATAATCTCACAGACTTTCCTGCCCTGGCTGGCTTTGTTGTTTTTTGGGTTTTTTTTTTGGCCAGTCCTGGGCCTTGGACTCAGGGCCTGAGCACTGTCCCTGGCTTCTTCCCGCTCAAGGCTAGGACTCTGCCACCTGAGCCACAGCGCCCCTTCTGGCCGTTTTCCATATATGTGGTGCTGGGGAATTGAACCGAGAGCTTCATGTGTAGGAGGCAAGCACTCTTGCCACTAGGCCATATTCCCAGCCCGTGCCCTGGCTGGCTTTGAACTGTGATCCTCAGAATCTCAGCCTCCCGAGGAGGTTGGTGTTCAGGTGTGAGCCACTGTTGCTTAGCATGAGCCCCCAGTGTGGACTCCTGTGTATTTTTATTTTCAATTTTCAATAAGTTTTAGAATATTTCAATTGTCCTTACCAGTTTTTAGTCAGATTACTATGTAGCTTTTAGATGTTAAAGTATGGATATGTTGCCAGGTATGGTGGTATATGACCACAATCTTAGCACTCAGGAAGCTGAAGCCACAGAGTCATTAGTTCCCTGACCATCTGGGTTACATGGTGAAATAATAACTCAAGAAGAAACAATGAAGAAAATTGTCATATACACGTCACATCACTGTCATGCTTGTTGTTTGTGCACAAGTGAGCCACACATCCAATCACCATTTTGACTATTCATCATACTTGTGTATCAATCTGTGTCACAGTCACAACAGCAACAGCTGCACTTCCTCCCCACACTTTGAAAGTACCCCATGGTCTATCTATTTTCCATTCTGTTTCATTCTTAACTTTTTTTTCTGTTCTTTTGCCAAATTTTCCCTTTTTTTCCTCCCTAGGGTTTCATCAAGAATCCCCACTGACTTTGGTTTAAGCAGCCCATTATATGGAACAGTATCAAAGGTTTTCTGAAAATTGAGATTATCCATGTTGCATGCATTACCATTTTCCAACACGTCTGTAAGCTGCTCCAAAGTATACAAAGGAGCCAGTGAAGTTCGATAGATAACATCTTTCTACATAAAACCCCCCTCCCCTCTTTCCTTCTTGAAGCCAAAACACTCAGCTGAAAGGAAGCAAGATCCTTGTTGAATATGTTTTGAATGCAATCCAAACATTTGGATGTTTGGCATCATGTCCACAGTCATCTGGAGTACTGATAGAATTTGTTCTTCTGGATCCTGCGGTAGTTTGTAGCCAGAGCTTCTGTGTCTTCTGGGAATACTATTGACTGGCTGGCTCAGAGTTAACATTGATTGGTAAGGACCAAGGAGCACACATACATCATCTATTTGACCTTTCTGAACATTGCATTGAGTTATGTGTTTTTGTTTGCCTTTGATAGATAAAAGAAATAGGTCTTAAGGCTTAGGGGGTCACAAAATAAGTAGCAGATTCAAATTTGAACGTGGGTGTTCTGACTCCTAGCCTTCTAGTTAACATTATTTAGTACTGGTCTATTTGATCAATTTTAAGATCCTGAAGTGTTGGTGTGTACCTCAGCTTCTCTATTTTCTTGTAAACAGAGAGCACTGGCAAGAAAGGGTAGCTTAGGAGAGAATACTACAGCTGTTCCCAGGACCAAAAAGAAGCGAGGTCGGTTTCAGGATCAGAGTAGGCACCTGTTAGAGCAGATACCTACTCGGGTTAGAGTGGCTGGCTCCCACAGGAGCAGTTCAGCATCAGAGACCCAGTCATGAAGAGTGCCAGCAAGTCACATGAGATGGAATGGCTGTAATGACAGTGCAGGCTCATGAAGAATACGAATACATACAAAATACCTCATTTTTACACAGCATTGGCAGAGTGGAAAGACAGCTTATAAAATGAGACATCATATTTGCAAATCATATATCTGATAAAAAAATCATATCTCAAACATACGGAGGATTCAAACAACAAATAGCAGGAAAACAATTAGCACAATTAAAACATGACTAGCTCTTTTCTCAAAAAAGACAGGCAAATAGCAGTACAAAATGCAATTTGCTACAATGTAGGGGATTGATTGTTTTCTTGTTTTCTATTACTTTCTGTCATATAAGTCAGCGAAGAAAGTAATTTTCAAGCTGGATTTCACTACAGGTACACTGAAAATCAGGACACAGCGTCTAGCTTTTGGTGACGGGTCTAGGGCTATGGGAAGAGGTAGGCCTTGGAAAGTGTAAAAAGTGAAACGATGGCAGTCGCTCTCATGTTGTACAGGCTGTGTCGAAAAAAATCAGATGGTTAGATGGGCCTGTGTTTGTGGCTGTGCTTTCCACAGCCCTTGCTCTTCTCACCAGCTTTACAGGTAGGAAACATCAGTGGCACTTGTAACCATAGCAACCACAGCTCTAGCTCTCTAGATGACAGCTATGGTTAGGTAACTTTGAAATCACTAATCTAATGCTAATCTTATTATTTCCACTCTTTATCCCTCTGTATGACTTCATCCCACTTAGTTCTCTTTATTACATCACTTTATGTCTTATGTCAAATGAATTTCCCCTTTCTGTACTAAACTTTAATGAAAAATGCCTAGTTAAATAACTAATGGTACACTCAAGCTCTGAGTTTAAGCCCCAGTACCAGCAGAAAAGAAAAACAGAAACATCACAAACAAAAAAATGAGAACTAAAGGATTAAAATTCTTAACTCTAAAGGAAGCTGTCACTAGGAAGACAAAGATGTAATGAGTTTTAAACTCATTTTAATTTCACTAAGTTGATGAGAAAGTCCACTACAATCATTTGTCTTCTAGAATAATTTTTAGTAAAGAATAATTTATCAGGCACATGTTTGCCCCTTAGAACTTAAAATCTAGTATAAACAACATTATCCTGATATAAATTGATGTTGACAATTTTAAATTTAAATTTATTTCATACATATGTATTTCATGACTTAAGCTTTACCATCTACATTGACAAAACCCTTAGAAATCAGAACATATACTTTGCCGTTATATATTTCATATTCCTTTTAGGATGCCTGTTAGTCTCAAGTCTGGAAGAGCCTATTTACAAAAACAAAACAGTACTCATTAAAATTTTTGCCTGCAAATGCTATTAAGCTAATAAAAGTGAATTAATATTTAGGTCTACTTGAAGTAGTACACTTTAAACAAGAGTAAATCATGCCTGCTTTGTTCCAACTTTTATTTGACAACATTAGTTTATTATACTCCTAAATATTGTTTCACAAACATTGTTGAACGAAAAATTTAAGATTTCCAAAAAAGGGCAGTTTTATAGTACAGATCTATTCAGTTAGAAACATTGTCATTAAAAGGGATCTGGTAACTTTGTGTTTATAAACGAATGTAGTATTATTTGTATACTTTCCTTTGGGGTATAAACAGAGAAAATGACAGGCAAGATTCAATACAGGAAAATGTGAAGTTATTACATTTAATCTATCAGTCTCAATGAGAAAATCCAAGGTGTAGAAAGTATGCTTGTAAGATAAGGAACTTAGATCAGCACCAATTCAATGCAAAGGATCTAGGATTTAGGAGGATAGGCTTAATCCTTTCGGATGATGCATGATGTCATACCCATGACCTTATTTTTCTCTTATCAACTGTGGGTCCAAAAGGCCACACCTGCATCAAGCAATACCTGAAGCTTCCTCAGACACTAGATTTCAGCCAGAGTAGGCTTCATTTGATGCTTTTCCCATTTAGCTCCATAACTAGCTTTTCCTTCCCAGCCATAGATTTCAGCCTTTCCTCCAGGAAAGCTGTTGTCACCCTTGAAAAGGAAGTTGCTACCTCCTGCTCTGGGCTTCTTCAACAGCACATATTTCTATCATCACATTTTTTTTGCTTCATTGTAAATTCATCTGTCCACTAGACTAATCACGACTATATGAAATGAGAGATTGCACTCTTGTGCTGACATCTCCTGAGTATCTTTTCTTGTGTCTACGTATTTTGAAATGAATTAATGACCAATAGGAGCACACTACATAATTCTCTTTCTTGTCCTTGATATCTCTGGTCACTGTATTTCTCCCTCTGATGCTCACACATCTTTCAAAATATAACATTTATATCACAAGTTTATTTCAATGTAAACTATTCTCCTTGGTGTTAAATTGCTGCTGAGTAGAATGTGTAAAATTCTCAAGTTATAAAGTATCCAAATTTTTTGTCAATCATGGGGCTTGAACTCAGGGCATGGGTGCTGTCCCTGAGCTCTTTTGCTCAAGGCTAGTGCTCTAAGACTTTGAGCCACAGCTCCACTTCAGTTCTCTGGTAGTTAATTGGAGATAAAGAGTATTATGGACTTTCCTGCCCGGGAGGGCTTTAAGCCATGATCCTCACATCTTGGCCTATTGAGTAGCTAGGACTACAGGCATGAGCCACCAGTGCCTGGCTTCACCATAAACATAAGCTGCTCATTTCAGTACTAGACTGAGAGTGTTTACATGTGTCTTGTTTGACACCTTTTTCATGGCTTTGCCTATTTACAATTGTACAAAAGGAAAGTTTGGGGGAGAAGGTGAATATGTTTGGTTGTAATTTCAGAATTTACATTGACAAGTTTCATCACTACCTGGTTAGTTTTGTAGGAAAGTTTTAATGAGTTATCATATTAAGATAAAAATAAAATACCTTAGCCAGGTGCTGGTGGCTCATGCCTGTAATCCTAGCTACTCTGGAGGCTGAGATCTGAGGATCATAGTTCAAAGCCAGCCCAGGCAGGAAAGTCCATGATATTTTTATCTCCAATTAACCACCAGAAAAACAGAAGTGGAGTTGTGGCTCAAAGTGGTAGAGTGAGAAACATTAGCATGCAATGCCTAAGTGCCTCTTCATATTTATAAAAATAATATACACACTGAATTCAATTCTAAGATATGGAAATAAGAGGTCTCTTTTGTTCTTTAGTTTTTGTTGATTCTGTCTTCTTAATGTATGTATAGTGTATTCAAGTGTCTATCTTCAGAAGGGTTGGTGAGAAGGATACAGAACTCGAGGGGAAAGGGTGCAAAAGTGCAACAGTGGAGCTTGCTGGACACTGATGAAAGTGAACTCTATAATCACAATAAAGTAGATTAATGATAATTTTAAAAGCTCAGAAACAGTACCCAGGCACTGAGTTCAAGCCCCACAACCAACAACACAACAAACTAACCTCCTTACAGATCAAGCCCCAAGTTTGTGAGCCAATGTTGCTTTACAAAAATATCTCATTTTAGTGTAAGTAAAAAATTCTTTAAAGCAGAAGTTTTAGTATTTTCTTGTATAATCTATTGGTTAAAATAAAGGTTTTATAGAACTGCTATATCCATGAGAATGAAGATTACTAGGTCTTCAGAAGAAAATTTCCTTTCTTAATTTCTCTTTGGAAAAAAAGCTATTTTGAAAGTACAAAAAAGCAATGTATTTGTAGTCGCAGAATAATAACTACCTGATTTTATTTGGCTCCTTCAAAATATTTTTAGCTGTTTTTTGGCCTTTTCATTTCCATACAAATGTTACAATCGGTCAGTTTTCAAAAACTCCTAGAAATGTATTGTATACATAAAATTATTGATAATAGTATTGTAATATGATAACTACTATATTATTAATTTCCGTTTTTATTTACTAATTGCAAGTATATAGAAATATAATTGGCAAGCTTATTAAATATATTTAGTAATTAACTTTTATAGCTGATCTATAGATAAAGCATGCAGATTTTTTATTGAGGTAAGTGCGCTATATTTGAGACTAATTTTGTTTTTTTCATTTCAGTCTTTATGATTTTCACTTCTTTTACTTGCCTTAGTGTCGGAACTACGATCTCAGTTTTAATAGAGTTGAAGAATAGCTGGTATCCTTATCTTGAAACCTCTCCCAGGGGACAAGCCTTCTATAAATCTCCACTAAGTCTTATGTTTTGCAATAACATTTTATCATTTGTATGCATTACATAAGTAGACTGCTTCATTTGAGAATCTGTCTATCTATTTTAAAAAATATAACTTGTGAATTTTAAAACACAAGCAATTATTACTTTATAGTTTGGGGCATGTTATTTCTATTTTGAAGAGCAAGGACAAATTTATTAGTATCTTTTAAGGAGTCTACCTCTATTTTGTTGTTTGAATCTTGTCCATTTCATTTCTAGGAATAAAAGAAAAATACAAATTTTTTATTTGTATTTATGTTTTAAACGTCACTCATTTGCATTCTTAAACTAAAATGAGGTCAAAATCACTTTTAAGAACTGAAGATCCAGTGACTCACTGTTTTATTCAACAAGCAGTTTTGGAGCAATTGTTGATGTACTAAGAATCATTCTGGCCTCTTGGGAAATTGAAGGCTGATTACTAATTATTTCATTTAACAAGCACTTTTTGAGAAATTATGCTCAACTCAGAACTTTCAAAGCTCTGGAGATATCATGACATTCTCAAGCATTCCCATGGCACTGAGAGAGACTAAGACAAAAACAGAGGCGTATCAAACAGCACAGTAAGCACCATGACAATCACATGTGCATGGCCATAGGTGGAGTTTCCCCTGGCTTCTAGGTAACAAACACTGAGCATCTGTGAACACTATATACAACAGGTGACTCCTAAGATAAAGTCTAAAAGATAAATATGAATGAACTGGGCAAAGGAGAGTACAAGTGCAACTATTGAAACATAAGTAGATGTCCAAAAGTGGACAAAACTACATTCACTTGTTCATTTGATATTTATTGAGCGCTTCCAATGTTACCAATGATATAAGACACAAGATACTAATAAGTAAAACTAGACAGACTTCTTGCTCTCTTGGGTAGCTTTTATATGGAGAAGAGCCAGTTATAAAAATGACACTCTTTAAGACCTTTTACCTGGGTGTTCATTAAAGTCCAAATACATTCTGATTAGTCTGAATATTGATATACTGCTCATATAAAATTAATGTTGGTCAATAGATATAATTTCAGAGGCCTTTTCTAGTTTGGGTAGGATGCCACAGGAATTCATTTAACTTGATAATTTCATGTGTGATACTGGAATTTAAACATGGGGCCTCTAGATTGAGCATTTTGGATAAGGTCTCACTTTTTTTTTTTTTTTTTTTTTTAGGCGAAGAAGGGTGATGAGGTATGTTTGGTTTTAACTCATTCATATACTTAGAGGCTCTTCCTTGGATCCAAGGCAAACTCACAGTTTAGAAACAAGAGGCTTATACTAAGAAGAAATGTGAGGGACAAGGTAACAAACAGTACAAGAAATGTATCCAATGCCTAACGTATGAAACTGTAACCTCTCTGTACATCAGTTTGATAATAAAAATTTGAAAAAAAAAAAAAAAAAGAAATGTGACAGGCACTGGTGTCTCATACCTGCAATCCTAGCTACTCAGGAAGCTGAGATCTGAGGATCGCACTGTGAAGCCAGCCCAGGCAGGAAAATCCTTGAAACTTATCTCCCATTATCAGCAAGAATCCAGAAGTGGAGGTGTGGGCAAAGTGGTAAAGCACTAAGAAAAAAAAAAATAAACTAAGGGAGAGTAGAAAGCCCTGAGTTCAAGCCCCAGTACCAACACCAAACAAAAACAGAGAAGCACAGGATCAGAAGCAAGAGGAATCATTCTTTTGTAGTCTGGATCCACTACCAAGTTTGCAATGGGCCTCTAGGGAAGCACCACCAGTAAGAAGCTGGGTTGCAAATCTGACCACCTCTGCATTAATTAATTCAAAAAGTCCAATTAGTGAAAATCAAAGTGAAAAACAATCAACTTCTTGTCAGTTGTATATTTAGATAGGCCCTATTATTTATAATTTGCCTGTGCAACCTCCTGAAGTTTAATTACTGCTGTTCCTGAAGGAAAGACAAAATTCAAAGTGATTAAATAGCCATCACTGGAAGTAGTGTTGTGGCTGAAAGTGGTAGAGTGCTCGCCTTGAGCAAAAGAGCTCAGGGAGAGCACCCAAGCCCTGAGTTCAAGCCCCATGACCCCAAAATGAAAATAAATAGCCATAGTAAATGAATCTGTCATATATGAGTTATGTATTTCACATATCGAATGCATTATGACTGACAATCAGTACCACTATTCACCACTTATTCCAAAGTATTAAGTGAATAAAAGCAGAAGCATTATTTGGACATATTTGCCTCTTCTGCAATCTTTCTGTTCCTGTGTGCAAAATTGTATTTCACAGTCTTTCCTGTTCCCTAGTATAACAGACTCAAGTTCATGAAACAATACACACATGCCAAGCTTGTGTATGCCATTCTCAGGAAACAATCTACAAGCTGAAGATGAGATTCAGATACTCATAATAGCTAATTTGCTTATTAGCAAACTTTTGTGATTTGTCAATAAAATAAAATGTTACATTTGGTTCAGATCATGGAGAAGAAACCCTTTTCTTTTAAACCTTGCAAAATATATCTAAAATGATTTAACTAGCTGTATTTCACTACATATAAGAAAGAGGCTGTCTTAGCAGGTTCTCAGTAGGTTAATTATATTCATTAAAACTTTTAGTGATAAGTAGAATGATTATATTCATTAGGTCTCTGGGCTGCAAGTGACATCTAAAATATTAGCTGCTTCCTTTCCAGTAGAAATGCTTTCTCCATAGATCTAAGAAGGAAGTACAGAGAATGATTCTGGTTGATTGCATGTCACCATGGTAATTGTATTTTTGCCCACTTTAAGGACCTGAGGTTTTTACCTTAGGCCAGGTCTGCACCCTCTAACCAAGCTGTGAACAGAAGGTAGATCTGTTCCCAGAATACACAGGTGAACAAATCTTGCTAGGCAGACTAAAAATAATTACAACTATATAATACACACAATAATGATGGCCAAAATCTAATTTGGATAGCATGAAAAGAGTTATTTAGTGATACCTGAAAATCATTTTTGTGAAGGGTAAGTCTCACCAGAGATATTATATATACAGACAGAATAAGACTGAACTACATACACACATTACTTGACACCCCAAAAATGTTTGAAAAAATTTTAACCTTTTTCCTTTATTGTCAAAGTGATGTACAGAGGGGTTACAGATTCATATGTAAGGCAGTGAGTACATTTCTTTTTTTTTTTTTTTGCCAGTCCTGGGCCTTGTACTCAGGGCCTGAGCACTGTCCCTGGCTTCTTCCCGCTCAAGGCTAGCACTCTGCCACCTGAGCCACAGCGCCGCTTCTGGCCGTTTTCTGTATATGTGGTGCTGGGGAATCGAACCTAGGGCCTCGTGTATCCGAGGCAGGCACTCTTGCCACTAGGCCATATCCCCAGCCCAGTGAGTACATTTCTTGTTCAACTTGTTACCTCCTCCCTCATTTCCCCCCTCCCTCTTCCCCCTTTCCCTCTCCCAGCAAGAGTTGTGCAATTGATTTACACCAAATGGTTTTGTAAGTATTGCTTTGGGAATGGGTTGTCTTTTTGTCCTTTGTCTCTCAATTTTGACATTATTCCCTTTCCCTTCCCTAGTTCTAATACCCATATAAACAGCATAGTGGTAGTGGGGGTACAACCACAGGAAGAGAATACAAGAGAAACAATCAAACAAACAGACAAGAAAAAAATACAAAAGGTATGGTTTCACATGGCATGTTGATAATAATTACAACAGTGGTATTATCTCCATAACATGGAGTTCCTTTCACTCACTCTATTTGCTTTGAAGTAATAATATCTGAAAAATAGACTTGAAAATCTTTTTCAGATTGCTTTTGACACTTTTAGTCTGTGTTTTACTACAGGCAACCCAAAGCCAGTAATTTTTAATTTGATGACCTAGCACATATTTTCATGATCCATCAATCACTGAATCACATGCAGTTTCTTCATGAGATTCAATTTTTAAAAGTTTATATGATGCCTTATAAGCATAAATTACAGATTTGAATAAAAAGAGCACACCTAGCTATGATTTCTTGGGTAAGTAAAAGCTATTAATAAATGTTCAGTGTAACTGCTTCTCTTCACTATTTCTTCAAAAACTTTAAAAATAAATTAGTTACAGGAATCCAACAACCATTTTCAAACACTGTTTTTTAAGAGTCACTGACTGGAAAGTGAATATGTAGATGATTAAGAAAATAACAATTGGTGACTCAGATCAAGATGTTCTGGGCAGATAAATGGACATGGTAAGTTGAATCCCCTTGTATAAATGTTTGAAGATAATAAAGAAGAAACTAACAATTGTCTAGATATGGCAAAGAAAGTAACTTGAATTTATATATATTTTGTTCCCCATTCACAGTTCACTAACAATTTATAATATACAATTCATGGTAGTTTCATCATTCATAATACAAAGTCATTTTTATATAATTAGCCAAGGACATATTTATTTTACTTAGAAATATCATCTGAGACTTCACTAAAGCAAATTTAATAAGTCATTCAAAGTTTCCTTTAAATCTCCTACACCATACTTAAATTAAACTTTAATATTTTAGAGGTCTGAATATTTGAAGACTCTCATTCTGAAGTCATTTTTTCCCAAAACTAATTAGATATTTGAGACCTTTAAGAAAATCATTTTTGTAAACTTCTCTAAAATCCTAACTATAAGGCTACTCTTCATATCTAGAGTTTATAGCTGGTAGTTTCACAATATCATGAGACTAATATCATTTCACGAGTGGAAGCTTAGTGACTTTTTAATGCAAATAATATTCCCTGTGCTAGTGCTAATTTGATATGCCCCAGGTGCACAGAGCACAGATTACAGAGAAATACAAAGACATAGCTATTTGAAACCACTTTAGCATTTTACAAAGCTGGTGAAACTTGTTGGGATGTTAGCAGGTAAACTGAGAAAGCAGGACATGGGAATTAGAGTGAGCTTGGAAAACACCTTGCTGTTCTGATGTATTCTCTTGGGCTACCCTTGGCAAGGCCCTCAACATCTCTGAGCCTTGCTTTTTTATGTGAAAGTAGAGGCAATGAGATCTGCCTTGAAGGTTTGTTTAGAGGGCTAAATAAAAATGACAGATGAAAGATCTCATTGCGGGCTGGGGATATGGCCGAGTGGCAAGAGTGCCTGCCGCATATACATGAGGCCCTGGGTTCGATTCCCCAGCACCACATATACAGAAAATGGCCAGAAGTGGCACTGTGGCTCAAGTGGCAGAGTGCTAGCCTTGAGCAAAAAAGAAGCCAGGGACAGTGCTCAGGCCCTGAGTCCAAGCCCCAGGACTGGCCAAAAAAAAAAAAAAAAAAAAAAGATCTCATTGCATAGGCACTTCAAAAATAGTTGCTATTATTTGGTTTTGTAACTCAAAGTATCAAATTTGAACATTAAAGATTGAATAAGAAGACTGAGGACCAAAAGTTATTTTTCAAACTTGTCACCAGACACAAAACTAACTCTTATCTTTAATACGGCAATGGATATAAATAACCATCCTCGGCATCTTTAAAAGCAACAGCTGACCCTCATTAAGTAGTACTGCAAAAGAATGGTAAACAACGATCCCACGGGCCTGAATTCATCAGAACTCAATTAAATATACCTGAGAATTGGCTCTAACAGGAAAGTCTGAAAGCTCTTGCCTTGATCAACCCCTCATAAAGAGCACTAGGTTGTGCCTAATTCTTGAGTAACTAGACACTGAAACCTCCCTCCCAATATTTCCATTCAGGAGGTCAAGAATAGAGATTCACAAAGTTCCTCAGGTACTCCAAGTTTTGTTTTGTAATGTACTTTTGTTATCCTATGGCTATAAATTTTCCCAAGGCAATTGATATCTTCCTACAGCAAATGTAAATGGTTTCATGCTACAGGCATGCTGCCATAATTGTTTGACTTCACTGGCTTCTAGTCCAAATTAGCTATCACACAAATGACTACTCTTGCTATTTATAAAGCAACAGACGTTGAGTCTTGAACCTTACTGCCCAAGCACAGCTGGAGATTTTGTGGAAAGAAGTGGTTAAAACATCACTGTCACCCTGAGTTCACACCCAAATTTGGGACAAGCTGGGGAGCAGACGGGGCTCCATATTTCTACAGCCATTAACTGAGGATGAGTATACCACTACTCATCAGGTTGTAAGAATGATTCTTTTTGGTACGTAGCACAATCTATCAGGTAGTAAACACTCAACAAACTTAACCCATAGACACTCATACCCAGGGCTGGCAGTTCTCCTACTGACCCTAAACAAAGTCACAGAATATGATACAAAAACAGTAACTCTGATAGATCACACAATAACGAGATCACTTGATAATCATGCCTGAACACAAGACAAAACACAACTTCTGCTCAAACCACAAAAGCCAACTGAAGTGGTCACTTCTCCAGGAAATTATGAGTGACAGCTGCTGCTTCCTCTTTTTTTTTTTTTTTTTTTTAGCTATTTACTTATGATTTGAGCTTCATTCTTCTCTGTGTCCAGGCAACATGGAGTCAAGTACTCAAGTATAAATTCCCCTCTCCTGACAGTTTCTAATCCAGAACAAACCCCAGTTTTCTTAACCCCTCCCCAAATCACACAATACAAGCCCCAATCCTCTAATGAGCCTTTTCTAATCTTCCCTCATCTAGAAGCCTTCAGCTCTCAAGCCGTGCCTTTTATATGGCTCAACTCCACTTGTTCAACTCAAGCTCATCAAGTGTGCTTGTGATGGTCCTGGGGTGCAGGAAACTACTGTTGTACATTCCAAACAGAACTACAATGTAGAGCTCTGTTTTACCTTGGACCTACATCCAAATATCATTTGGAAAATTAGGAGTGAGAGACAAAGAGTTATTAGGGTCATTCCTCCTTAATGTTTAAAAGTACTATATAACAAGGATTGAGAATTAGTGCAACATTTTCATCTAGGATAATCCTAGCAGAAGATCACAGTAGCTCAATAGCTATGTACATATGAATACATAAGATGATGCTAAGCAAAATGAATCCCAAGTTATGGAAATAAGTGGTTTAGCATTGTTGTTATGTTCAACATACCATGTGGAAATTATGCCGTGTCTTTCCTCTGCATGGTCTTACCCCTGATGTCACTGTAACTGATTTTGGTACCCTGGACATTGTATATACGTTTATGGGAAGTAGGGAAGGAAAGGGGAACATCCAAATGAGGAGACAAAGGGTAAAAGGTGAACCAATGCAACAGCAATACTTACAAAACTATATGCTATAAACCAACTGTACAACTGGGGGGAGGGGAAGGGATTGGGGAAGGGGAAAGGTGGGAGAAAAATGAGGGAGAAGGTAACAAGTTGGATAAGAAATGTACTGACTGCCTTAAGTATGAAACTGTAACCCCTCTGTACATCACTTTTGACAATAAATAAATTAATTTTAAATAATTAGTTCAACTTTTTGCAAGAGGATCACTACAAATTTTATCAGAATACCCAGAAACTACAAAACCCATTCTTAAAATACCTATCTGCTTAATACCAAAAACAATGTTAAAGGTCCTAGCTTCTTCTAAAATTTACAGATGTTTGCCCTGAAATTCATGTGCTGTTTGTTTCTGAAATAAAAGAGATTCCAGTTGAAAATATATGATAGCGATTAGATTTATTCTTCATTCACAAAGCCTTACTCCTTAGTACATGTGAAATTCGAGTTCATATGCACCATCAATGTTGTCGGCACTTGCATGGAAAAATGCATTCTCATTACTGAACTATATCAGGAAAGCTGCTGTTTAGCTCACATTCGATGCCAGTAAGTTAACCCTTCAGCTGCAGAAGAGGTGTAACCCGGATGTTGCTTAACAAGGGTTTATTATGTCGCATGAAACTAAGCCTGGTGTTCGGCAGTGTTGGTTAATTCGGTGAGTCGGGGGCTCACCAACGCCTGTTTACTCAGGTGAGCAAGCTTTATTTAGCTTTGGGCTCTCTGATTCTCAGCATCTGAGTGAAGATGACACTCTCCATGTGATGTAAAGACAGCTGTAGCAGTTAGCCACATTTCTCCACAGGCAGAAGTGCTTAAAGGGGAAGAGACTTTAGCCTGCATCGAGTTTGTTTTGTGGGGGAGGAAGAGAGACTCTTTTCCAGAAATAGCCTCCTTTACCCGGTCGCTGGCTATGAAAACTTCTCACTGGCTAGGAGTGATCACGAGGCCACGCCTAAACCAATCGCTGCTTGAGGAAAAGAATAGCCATGATTCGTTCAGCACCGAGTTTCTCAGCCCAGCCCTTATGCTGACATCTTCGCCTAGGAGCTTTGGAAATAAAATTGCAATGGCTGGCACCTGTGAGATTTCAAAGTTCCCCAGCTGTTCCAAACGTATGCTGAAAGAAGTCCTACTGCACTAGCCTATTCAAGCTTCTCACGGAGGATGTCCGCACCCTGGTGGGAGGTCTACTTCCAGACTAAGCAAGGGTAAACACCTGAGCAAAACAGCGGCTCTACTGCTTGGCAAAGTGGCACCCACTTGCGGGCCCAGCTATTAGGGAGACTGAGGCAGGAGGATCGCTAAGGACCAGGGAATCTAGGCCAGCCGGGGACACATGGCAAGACTCTGTCACAGCACACACACCTATGACAACAGACACTGGGAAGAGTCAAGAACCGGATTGGATCTGTATGTGGGTGCACCCTGCTATAGCTAAGGGGGATCCCCCTAGGTTGTCACCCACATAGTGACCTATAAGAAGTAAAAAGGACTTGTTATATGAGAGATTTGATAGCTCTCTTAATCCCCAAATGCCTTGCAAAATCTGACAAAGGAGAAAAATAAGTTTCCGTTCTAGAGCAACTTCCCCTGAAGCTTTTGTGGACACTGTCCCCCCTAGTGAAAAATGAGGACTTACATCTCCTCTATTCCAAACCAGCTTTATCACCATTTGCCTAAGGCTCCAATTTCCTTGCAATGCTGCTGTTCCACATCCCGAAATGTGGCATCTTGGAGGCCAGGGGGAAATGTATGTGCTCTACCTTGTACGTCTAGCACCTAGCACTAAGGGGTACCAAATAAATATTTATTGTGGAAATGAAAGATCAACAGAAATGAGGGAGGAATGCTTAATACTAATAGGAAATATTGGCCAGAACTCTTATGCCAGGGCTGATCACCTGTCCAAGGTCACACTATCATAAGCTAGAGAATAACCTTGGGTCTGGGTCACAGAGAGTGGATTCCAGAGCTCACCATGTTAACCTTTACATCTGTAAATAAGGAGCCATTTCTAGCACACCGGAGGAGGACTACAGGGGTACTGCCATTGGCAGACTTTATACCCTTTGGATTTCTGCATTTTTTTTTTTTTGGTGGTGGTGGGGTGGTCAGGAAAAGAAATGCTGATCAGTGACTTAAGGATGACAATGGAGAAAAACAAAAGAAAACCTCAGAAGCCCTGCCTCTGAAATGTTAGATCATGCAGCATAATTTTCTATTCGTGAGTAGGAGAATTCAAAAGGTTAACACTTTAGTTATGGCTCTTACATGGCACAGTTACCTGTGGTTCAGAGCTGCCCCTCATATTTGTGGGGAATACCATCACCACTTCCCTACACCCTTGGTAAACCACAACCTGGAGAGGAACCACAGTTCCAGCTCTGGCTTCTGTGTTAGATTATCATAGACACAGGTCATTATTTGGGCAGCTTCCCCTAAAGCGTCCCTCCTCTCTCTGGCCCTTATCTGGTCAGTGGAGCTATCACTCAGAGCTCCTTGTGCCAGAAAACCTGGAGGTCTCCCAAGATTCCTCCTCCCTTCCCCTCCTTCCTATCCAATTGGCCACTGAGTTTTATGGATTCGATTTCATAAATCTGCAATCTGTTCATTCATTCATTAAATATTTATTGTGTGCCAGGAGTATACAATGATGGACTGGATAAGACATCCCCCCACCTCCAGCTTCAAGGAGCCTACCACCTTAATGAGGGCATCTTGCAAGCGAACAACCCATTCTACAGCAGAGCAGTCAGTGCAAGAAAAGGGTAAGTGCAGGGGGGAGGGGAACCTTGGAGGGGAATGTGATTCCTCTCGGGAAGTCTGAGGGGATTTTCTCTTGGCAGTGCCCAAGCTTGCAATATGAAGGATCTGTGCCAGGAACCCGATGAAGGAGGGGCGTGGGGAGGAGGGGGGAACAAGTGTAAATTGCTGGGGTCACAAGCAGAGGAGCAAAGCAATGTGAGAAGACCCAGGAGTGCAGATGAGCTTTAGTGTTACTCTCTAGCCTAGTGTCAATCCAGTAACTACGCTGTCCAATGGCTTTCTACTCCTCCAAAGCAAGCATCCTGGGGCACCACCCTCCCTTGTCTCTAGAGGTCTGCCCTTCAGTCACCCATGCCCCATCACGCATTCATGGAGGATTTTTTATTGAGCACCCCCTCTGTGCAGGTACCGTGTCAACAGCGGCCTCAACGGTGTTTCCAGTCTTCAGGGAGTTTTTGATTTACTGAAGAGAGACCAAGAGGGAGCAATTCCGGTAGTGCTGGAAGCTG
Organism: Perognathus longimembris pacificus; assembly: GCF_023159225.1. Taxonomy (NCBI): domain Eukaryota; kingdom Metazoa; phylum Chordata; class Mammalia; order Rodentia; family Heteromyidae; genus Perognathus; species Perognathus longimembris. The sequence continues at coordinate 107,888,681 of NC_063188.1, read as the reverse complement.
ACACCTAAGATGTTAACGACCCTTTAAGGACCCATCTGCCTGGCTGCCCCACTGCTCACCCTGTCACTTGGGGGCTCCGGGCCTGCCACCTGCTCGTCCTCTCTCGGAAGGATGACTGAGCGTTCTATTCACTGCCAAGAATGTCCTCCTCCCCTCGCCCAAGGCCACGGCCTGCCTGCAGCCAGCTCCAGCACAGCGTCCTTCTCGCGTGGCCACCCTCAGCGGCGCGCAGTTCTGCCAGGGGGGCAGGCGCGCGCGCGCGCGGCCAGGTAGCTCCAGGGGGCAGACGGCGTTCGGCCACCCCGCTGCCTGATGCCCACCCCAGACCGGCTCTCTCTCTAAGCGACCCCCACGGCCCGGCCGGAGAACGCACGGCCGGGGGGACGGCCCAGCACACACGTGGGCGCAGCCTGGAGGCCGCGGGGAACCTTTCCCATGGGGGCAACCGGGGACGCTCTGCCAGAAGATCTCGGACAGGGGGTCGTGCTCCTCGCCCGCACTCCTCCCGGAACCCCGGAGAGGACAAGCGGGGACGCGCCTGGACATTGACGCGCGCACCCAGCGTCTCTGAGGTCCCCGCAGTGGCGCGGGGTGGCCGGAGGAGGGGCCGAGGGCGGGGCGGCCACATCCTCCGCCATTCCCGGCCCCCCCTGGCCGGCGAGCGCCGCCTCCCCACTCGCCCTCCCCCACCGATCGCGCTCCGCCCGCCCCGGAGCCTCGCCCTCCGCCACGATGAGCAAATGAGCGCGAGCGAGGGCATGAAATTTAAATTCCACTCAGGGGAGAAAGTGCTGTGCTTCGAGCCTGACCCCACCAAGGCGCGAGTGCTGTATGATGCCAAGGTGCCGCCACGGAGGGGCCGGGAGGAGGCGCGGGCTGGGGGCCCCCGGGGACGGGAGGCAGGGGCGGGGGCGGACCACGGTGTGAAGCCGGGGGGTGCGGCCGGACACGTCGGCCTGCGGCGGCGCGCGGACAGCAGGTGGCGCTGGCTGGACGTTGCGCCTGGCGGGCGGGGCGGGGCCGCGATGCTTCCGCTTCCGCTTCCAGCGCTGCTTTGTAGCGCACGCGTGGTCGTTAGACGGGGGCGGCGGCTTAAGCCAAAGGCAGTTTAAGCCAGCGGCGCCAACGCGCTTGGCTGGTGTGGGTGGACTTTCTTCTCGGCCGTGGCGATCATTTTCTCGTCCTGTGAAGCCCAGCGTCGCGTCGACTCCCTCGGTCTGAATCAGATCTTAATACTTAGGTCCACTGCGTGGACTGCTAACTTGTCAAGTCCTTGACCCGGGACCCTAGTTTGGGGGAGATCCCACCTACAGGCGGCGATCCGCACGCTAAAGGCAAAGTTGCTCCAGCGCTGGCACCCTTAAGGCCTGGCGGTATTGATATTGGTAATTCTTGAAGGATTTGTGGGGGTCAGATTTGGGGAGACTCCCTTCTCAGGCCCATCTGTAGGGGTTGAGCCACCACTTTAAGTTCCTCGAGTGTGGGTGGCATTTAAGAATGGGCACCGACGTACTGAACCCCACCAAAAGTGTGATTCATTGTCCCGGGGAGATGGGAGGGTGGGGGGGGGGGGTGAGGCAGGGGACGAGGTTGGTTCTGGTCAGCCCATACAACCACCTGGGCAAAGACTTTGTCGGCCTCCGGGACCGGGATCGGCTCCAAGTGAGTTTAGCTGTGCTTGGGCGGCTGTGTCTGGTGGGGACACCCCAAGGTCTCTGAGCTTGGTTCCTCTCCTGTCTCGGTTTTCTAAGTGTTTTTGCGATCTGTGCTTCTGCTCCACTCGATCTGACTTCTGAGTCCTTGGGAGGGGCCCATGCGCCACAGTTTGTCCCAGATGTGCCCTGCGGGGACATGACTGGCAGAGGTGTAAAAGTCTCTGGACAGCCCATCTGGCACTGGACACGGCAGAGCCTGGGAAACTACAACTCCCAGAGGTCTCAGGGCTGCAGCTCTGGTCTGCTCTGAACTCTCCTTAGTGAGACAAATCTGCTGGCCAATGGCTTCAGAAGCTTCACCCTGTCTCTAACGCAGAGACCAATCACGGGGTGGGTGGACGGATGTTTCCTATTTTGAGGCATCTACTCAGGAAAAAAAAATGGTATTGGGAGGAAAATATGTTACCGTCCAGCACTTGGTCTACAGGAGAGAAAGCATTCTTTTCTTCTTAAAAACGGGACTATGATCGAGTTTTCCTGACCTAACTTCTTTCTAATTGTATGTTCTTCCACTGGCCTGCGATATTTCCTGGTTCTAGATTGTCGATGTTATTGTTGGCAAAGACGAAAAAGGCAGAAAGATCCCAGAATATTTGATCCATTTTAATGGTTGGAACAGAAGGTGAGTGGACTTGTGAAACTAGATTTTTTTTTTTCTGGTAGCATAAAGAGCATTGCAAACTTCTTTAAGTTGTAGAAACACTTGCAGTAAAGTTTTGTCTCATCCTTTTGTTTTGTTCTTGAAGCTTGCCTAGAATGGTTACTTTTTAAGTTCATAAGTTCATTGTGTTGTGTTTGTATCTCTTTCTGGAACCCAGGGTTTCTGTATCTGACTGAGTTATCCAGTTTATTTTGTATCTTCTCATTCTAAAGATTTTATACCCTTTTCTAAAATGTCAGTAATTCTGGGAGTACTTCTAGATGTTTTTAGTATTTAATATCAAACTAAAATACTAAATGTTACATCCTCTCCTTTTGTTTAACTAGTTGGGATAGATGGGCAGCTGAAGATCACGTCCTTTGTGATACTGATGAAAATCGTCGATTGCAGCGTAAATTGGCAAGAAAAGCAGTAGCTCGTCTGTAAGAATACCACAGTCGTGGCATAACTATTATTTAATGTATTTCCTTTGGAGTTTTATGGTATAAAAGTAGCAAAATGACATTTTGTTAATTAAGTGTTTTCAAAAAGTGTGTAAGTGCTGGATGCTGGTGGCTCCTACCTGTACTTCTAGCTACTCCGGAGGCTGAGATCTGGGGATCATGGTTCAAAGCCAGCCCAGGAAAGAAAGTCTGTTAGACTCTTATCGCCAGTTAACTACCTCAAAACCAGATGTGGCGCTATGGCTCACACTGGTAGAGGGTGAGCCTTGAGCCAAGAGCTGAGGAGCCTAGGCCCAGAATTCAAGCCCTATGACCCACAAAAAAAGAAGTGTATAAGCGAAGACTTCCTGTAGTATAAATAACTGCAGAGGCTTTCAGACTGGTCCTTGTATAATATTCTGAAATGGAGATTACCATTTAGTTCCAAAATTCAATTTTTGAGATATTTAAGGCACTTTTTAAAAATATGCTTATAATGGGGCTTGAAATCAGGATCTTAAGTTCTTCATTACCTTTTTTTGGTCAAGGCGCTAGCATTTGAGCCACACAGCCCCATTTTTTTGGCAGTTAACTGGAGTTAAGTCTCACAAGCTTTTCTGTCCTGGCTGGTCTCAAACCTCAATCTTCAGATCTCTGTTTCCTGAGTAGCTAGGGTTGCAGCTGTGAGCCACCAGCGCCTGGCTCAAGTATTACAGTTTTTTTTTTTTTTAATTATGCTTTGATCCCAAGACCCAGGCCAATCATTGTTAACATTTATTTTGTTTGGATTTTTTTTCAGAAGAGGCACAGGAAGGAAAAAGAAGCGCTGTCGGTTGCCCGGTGTCGATTCTGTCTTAAAAAGTCTCCCTGTTGAAGAAAAACATGAAAATGATGAAAACTGTAAGTGACTTCATTTTCTGTAGCCAAATGCAGTTTTTTCTAGTTGTTTCATGCTGGCAAACTTAAAGGAAGGGTCCTTGAAATTATAGACAGGCAAATGTCACAAACTACTTGTGTTAAAGATACTTTCCAAGTGAGGATTTTCTTGTAACTTCATGATGGCACTAATGCATACCCATATAACCATACTGTTTTTCACCTTCAGTCCAGTATTAAAGCTATATGATATACTTGACTCTATTATAAAACAGACTTGTGCTAGATAAATTTGCTCAATCCTAGGCTAAAGTAAGTGTTCTGAGCATGTTTAAGGCAATCGGCTGTGATATTTGGTAGATGTTTTCAGTGCATTTTTATTTACAGTATTTTCCACTTCTGATGGGGTTTGAAGGACACACTCCATCATAAGTCAAAGAGCGTCTGCATAATAGGTATATCTTTGGGGTTTAACATCAAGTAGTAGTCACTAGGACAAGTGAATAAATCATTAGTACAGTAAGACTTGATCAGTCATACTCATGACGGCCACCATCTCAGGCACCAATGTTGTCACGCATCCCTTCTTGTGGTCTAGTCTTTTTCCCTTCTGAATCTTACCCCCAATATGAGTCCAACGAGGAGCCACAGAACCCTAGCTGATGAAACACGTTCAGATCCTTAGCTCATATGGCTTTTGTATCCATTGTAATTAGAGGTTCAATTTGTAAAACATATTTCTATTTGGAAAGGCATAGTGTATGTGTTTAAAATGTAAAATATATGCAGTACTGCAGATCATTTCCTTAGTAGGATGCCAGAAGCATCCTAGGAAATGTAAGAGTTAGCAAAGTGAATATTATGAGGTTGCCTTATATTTCTATTTCTCTTAGCAATAAACAGTTCCTCTGATGACAGTGGTGAAGAGAAGGATGAAGAAATAAGTGAAGAGAGTGACATTGAAGGAAAGACTAACGTGGTATAAAAAGTTTCATCACAAACACTCTTTCTTTGGTATATATTTTAGTGGTAAATTTCATAGAATAATTCTTCAGTTATGAATTATTTTCTGAAGATGCACTTTTGAAGCATTATTAAAAAGTTTCCCTTGACATTTAAAGAAACATGGGCCTTATTTGTAGTCATTGTTGATTCTCCACAAAATATAGTTATCTTTTTTTTTCCAAGAAAATTATAAACTATTTTGCAGTGATGCATTTTGTGGAGGATAATCGGGTGTGGCTTCTTCTACCTGCCTCCAAAGTTAACAGAAACCTTAGTGTAGATACAAATAAGGAACAAACAGTAAGCATTTGAAACATGGTTAATATCCTAAAATAAATGAACGTGTGGCCTTTAACATACTTAGACATGTGACGGAATATCCATACACCTATGTTCTTCAACATAGAACATGTGTTCTCATGTGAATGTTGAGGATTATCTGGATTTGTTTCACAGCAGACACTCCTGCGTTAGCTTTTCTTTGTGTACAGGCTGTCTTAAACTAATTGTACAATATGATATTACAGAAAGGGGAATTGAAACTGCAAACAAAAAAGGAAATGGATGAAAGAACAATAACTATAGATATACCTGAAGTGCTGAAGAAGCAGCTTGAGGATGATTGTTACTATATCAACCGGAGGAAACGGGTAAGCAAGGAGAGCGTGGAAAACAGATTTGATAGAGTGCTTTCATTTAGCTGTACTTTACGGTCTCAGTCTCAGAACAATACAGAAGGTTGAAGGGATGAAATATGCATTTTCAGTGCTGTATGTGTCAGCTTTTAAAGTTCCCTGACAATAGAACTCTATAGCTGATTAACTTGAAATTCATGCATCCAGGCTTCCAATTCAAGTTCCACTATGTTGATGCCTGGGCCTCAACGATGAACTAATCATTTAATTGATCTGTAGTGGAGACCTTTATACTTTGAGAAGCTCCCCATATTGTTCTAATGGAGCACCCAGATAGAGGATCACTGCTGACATTTTGTTAAATAAGTAATACTGTAGGCAGCATGAGAATATGATCAGTAAGAGGAAAAATGATCAGAGGCCTTCTGAGCGAATTTATTTACATTATTCTTTTCTAACAAAGTTAATTTGCTTAATTTAAGTTAAAATGATAGAGCCCCAATTATGCTTTGTTAGAACATGCGATTTATTACAATGGATGTCCACACCAAGATCTCTGTATTTTTGTTAACAGTTAGTAAAACTTCCGTGCCAGACCAACATCATAACCATTTTGGAATCCTATGTGAAGCATTTTGCTATCAATGCAGCCTTTTCAGCCAATGAGAGACCTCGTCACCATCACGCTATGGTTCATGCTCATATGAATGTGCATTATATCCCGGCAGAAAAGAAGTGAGTACAGCTGTATTTAGTGCCATGTGATTCTTTGTGTATTTTCCATGATTCCAATTAGGGAAAGAACGTAGAACTTTTTCTTTAAGCAGCATCAGAATAGACATGATAGTTCTAGTCCAAATAGCCTTCCTCCTATTCTCCCTTGCCCACATATCCTGATGGGACCAGAGTCAGAGAGGTAGAGAATAGCAGATCATGGGCTCGGTCCATCTGTCCGCTGGTCATAGCACAGGTTGCTGGGACTCCTTCTGTGACATTGAACCTATTCATTTCTACTTAAGTGTATTAATATGCTTTTTCTATATTATCAATCAGTTCCTTATTCTTTCTTGTTAGCATCTATAGATTCATTCCTTTCTTCATGTGTAACATATAATGTTTAAGACTGCCCTATTTAAACAATATGTACTTCCATTGTGAAATTCATCTGTAATCTCTCTTTTTGATTCTCCCAGTGTTGACCTTTGTAAGGAGATGGTGGATGGATTAAGAATAACTTTTGATTATACTCTCCCATTGGTTTTGCTCTACCCATATGAACAAGCTCAGTATAAAAAGGTGACTTCGTCTAAATTTTTTCTTCCTATTAAGGAAAGTGCCACAAACACTACTAGGTAAGTGAAATCTTGCACTTTCACTCTCCCATATTGGCAGTGATATAGTTAACTCTTGTTTTGAAAAGTCTGATGCCATGGGTCAATGTATTTGGAAAAGGGGAAAGGTTGAAAAGTGCTCATCCCAGTGGCATCTTTTATTCCTCCTTGGAGCGGCTGCGTCATTATTCTATTTTTCATAAGTCTGCTTTTCCAAAATGAAGATTCCAGGGTTGAGAGCATAGGTGGGAAAATGCCCATCTGTTCCCGCTTTTGGAAGACAGTGGGGTAGGGTGAAGAGAGAGCAAGTCAGGCAAGGTGGAAGGCATAGGTTTGAATTGCCCTCTGTCCCTTCCAGGTAAGTGGCTTGGGGAAGTGTCTTTTGAGCTGCTTGGATTTGCATCTGTAGAGTGGAATGAGCATCCCTGGTTGGTAGGATTGAATAGAATTGCAGACAAGGGCCCCTGCAGCCTGAGACCCCCAGAAATGGTTGAGTCTCATCTTGCTTACTCTCACTTATTACCCCCTTCCCCACTTCAGTGACCATGCATTCTCTGTTCTCTACTTTCTGAGAGGGGAAAACAATTCCTGACCTGTCTTTATCCTTCAGTTAAGCTGTTAGACCATCCCCCTCATTTTTTTTCCTTTTTAAGGGATTAACCTATTCTCATGATATCCACTCATCCATCTCTTTTACTATATGCCTTTCTCTACCACTACCCCACAAAGCTTTTCCTCCTCTGGCACTAGTAACTTCCCTCTTATCACATGCTATACTTTGGATTGCCCATTTTCCCCCCATTTCCCTCCCTCCTCCTTTCATGGCTTCTGGCTCTCTCTCATCTCTCGTTGTTGGTTTTTCTCTCCTTTCCTTTCCTTCAAGACTCACTGCAGGGCTAGAGGGAATACTAGCCAGTCCCCTGGGCTGCTCTACATGTTGAGATTCCTAGAATCCATGGTGACTTGGGGATGCTTGTAACTTTCTCAAGTCCTCCCAGCAGGTCCATTTTGATGAGATATATTCTTATTCCCCAGACTAGGGTTTCTCGGCCCTAGCCCTGCTGATGTTTTGATCTGGATAACTCTCTGTCGTGAGTCCCTATCCTGTGCAATGGAGGATGTTAAACATCATCTCTGGGCAGAAATAGCTGTCCATTCCCTCATGCTCTGCAATTATGATGACCCAAACTGTTTGGAGGTAGCATCCCCTGTTAGGGAAAAATTGCTCCTACTTGAGAGCTACCCCTCTAAGGAAATGTAAATGAGGTGTTCCAATTTTCAGTACCAGCATGCCTTGCAGAGTTGTGCAGACTTCAGATGACTCTTTAAACAGGGACCATGTTTGGCATGCGTGGAGGTGCCGATGTTCAGCCCTCATGGACTGGAGAGGGGGGTTTTTTATTCTGGCTTCTGGAGGCCACCAGGTCTGCAGAAGTCACCTGTGATGCTCTTCTTTTGCCTAGGAGCCAGGAAGAGCTCTCTCCTAGCCCACCGTTGTTGAATCCATCCACACCGCAGTCCACAGAGAGCCAGCCAACCACTGGTGAACCAGCTACTCCCAAGCGACGCAAAGCTGAGCCGGAAGCACTGCAGTCTCTGAGGCGATCTACGCGCCACAGCACCAACTGTGACCGGCTGTCTGAGAGCAGCGCGTCTCCTCAACCCAAACGCCGGCAGCAGGACACATCCACCAGCATGCCCAAGTTGTTCCTGCACCTGGAAAAGAGTAGGTTCAATCCCAGGCTTGGAAACCTCAACTAACTCCGCTGGTTAGCCAGGGCTATGTGCACGTTAAGGCTCCTTGGACATGCACACTGTGGCTGTGACACCTGGGACACAATAGACCACACATTGTTCAAAAGAGGAAACTGAGTGTGGAAAGGGAAAGAGCTGGCAGCGGTGGCATATGAGTCCGTGGTAGAGGCAGCAATGGGCTCTGTGTCCTGACATTGCTTTGCCCTCTTTCCCTCTACCATTGCATGTGAGCACATGGAATGTTTGGAATATTTTTCTTTTATCTGTCTTTTTTTGGGTGGCCATTAGGCTTGAACTCAGGGCCTGGGCAGTGTCCCTGAGCATTTTTGCCTGGGCTGGCTTTGAACTGTGATCCTCAGATCTCAGCTTCCTGAGTAGCTAAGGTTACTAGCATGAGCCCCCAGCACCTGGCTTATTTTGTCTTTTATATGGATAGTCCTTAGGACATATTCCAAATGAACAATGCAGATGAGTTGTTAGATATTTGTCTCATTTTGAAGACATGCCCTTAAAAATCCATTTGAATAATGTTAAAACAATACCAGATCAGGGTCTTCGTAATAGTTTCATTTAATTATCTGTATATCATACAATTTACCATTTAAAGTGTTCTTTAGGATATTTAGAATTGGGCAACTGCTAGCAAATGATTCCCTATATTTTCACCACCCCACAAAACAAAGTCCATGTGCATTAACAGTCTTTCCTAAGTGTTTCCTACACCCCTTAGCAGCCACTGATCTATTTGTGTCTCTGGATTTGCCTGTTTGGGACAACTCATACCTATAGAATCAGTGTGTGTGTGTGTGTGTGTGTGTGTGTGTGTGTGTGTGTGTGTGTGTGTGTGTTGTTAATAAGTATTGATAGAATGAAGACTTGCAAGGTTTAGGTGGGAAGAATAAAAAACACTATTTTTTAAAGTCCTGAAACATGAAGTGAAGTGCTACCTTAAAACATGTGTTTTCATCCCATTTATTTATGTTTAAATTCACAGATAAAATAATTTTTTTTGTGATATCGGGGTTTGAACACCAGTCCTGATTTTTGCTGATTATTTTTGAGATATAGTCTTGCTTCCTACCTGGGCATGAATGGGATCTGTCTATGCTAGGCTTTCCGTTTGGCTAGGATAAAGTACATGCCACCAGGTCTAGCTCTTTGTTGAGAAGGTATTCTGCCTGGGCTGGTTTTGAACCATGGTCTTTTTTGTTTTCAGCCTCCCAAGTAGCTAGGGTACCGTGTGTGAGCTACAAGTTCCTGGCTTGAATTGAACAGTTTTAAAGTTGAAAATCTGTGGTGTTCTCCTTCAACACTTTTATTGAGATAGAATCTACATGCCATGAGGCTGGGAATATGGCCTAGTGGCAAGAGTGCTTGCCTCGTATACATGAAGCCCTGGGTTCGATTCCTCAGCACCACATATGTAGAAAAGGCCAGAAGTGACGCTGTGGCTCAAGTGGCAGAGTGCTAGCCTTGAGCAAAAAGAAGCCAGGGACAGTGCTCAGGCCCTGAGTTCAAGCCCCAGGACTGGCAAAAAAAAAGAATCTACATGCCATAAATTTAACCCATTTAGTGTCCAGTTCAGTGGGGATTTTTTTTAGCGTAGTCATAGTCATACAACCATTCTACCATTCCATAATATGTTTCTCACCCCCAAAAGAAACCCCATGTCTATTAGCAGTCATTCCCCATTTCCCCCTCCTTCACATGCCTCACGGCCACTGGTCTACTTTCTGCCCCTGGGATTTGCTTATGCTCTGCTTGCCTGCCTACCAGGATTTGAACTCAGGGCTCCCACTCTTCCTTAGCCTTGTTTTCCCCTCTACCACTTGAGTCACACTTTTACTTCCAGCATTTTACTGCTATCTGCAGATAAGAGTCTCAGATTTTTCTGTCTGAACTGACTTTGAGCCATGATCCTCAGCTCTCAGCCTCCTGAGTAGCGAGGGTTATCGGCGTGAGCCCCCAGCACCTGGCTTAGCATGCACTCTGCGTGGAAACGGAATCATTCGCTTTCTGACCCCTTTCTAATGTGCTTTTTCAACCTTGTACATATAAGACTTTTCAGCATTCATCCACATTGTAGCACGTATAGAAAATAGGCAGTTTATCCCCAAATAGGTAGTACTTTACAATTTTTTTAGCAACTAATCCTCCAAGTATTACCTTTTTATAAGAGAAAAGTCATATTAAAGATTGGGAGTTTCCGAGAATCAACTTTAATGTCTTCTATTTTTAGTTTGTTTTTGTTTTTGCTTTTCAATTTTGGGGCTTGATCTCTGGGCTTGGGCACTGTCCCTGAGCTCTTCAGCTTAACATTAGCGCTCTACCTCTTGAGCCACAGTGCCACTTCCAGTTTTCTGGTGGTCAATTGGAGGGAGATAAGTCTTTCTCACGGACGTTCTTGCCCGGGCTGGCTTTGAACCGCGATACTCGTATGTCAGCCTCCTGATAGCTAGGATTACAGGTGTGAGGCACCGACACCCAACATGTCTGCTCTTCTTAATGGTCTTCATGATATTCGCTATGTAACTTACAGGCAAATGATTTCACCTGTTTTTCTTTGAAGAGACTCCTGTGCATAGCAGATCATCATCGCCCATTCCTCTTACTCCAAGTAAGGAAGGGACTGCTGTGTTTGCCGGCTTTGAAGGGAGAAGAACTAATGAAATAAATGAGGTAAATAATTAAGCGTTTGATGTTCATCTCCACTGACTCCTTCACCATTTGTCATAGCTTAAATCCTATCATGTTGCTATTTCTATAAATATTAGCAAGATTATTCATAAGATTAGGCTTAATAGTGTGTTTCTGATTTCAAAGTAGAAAATTATTAGGATTGTAACTCTATACATAGCAATCATCTTTTTAACCTTAAGAAGGACAACAAGTATTTTCATTTTGTAAAACAGGCAACAATATACTTATTTTTTAAGGGTTGGAGAATAAATATTTTCAGCTTTGTGGGCCATATGGTATCTGTTGAGACTAGTTCCCCCCCCCACCCAGAAGTAACCACAGACAATTTGTGATTGAGTGGTCTATGTTCCAGTGAAACTTTGCATATGGACCTTGACATTTGAATAACATGCTTTTTTCGGTGTTACAAAATGTCCTTTTTGTAAAGTCCACGCTTAGCATTTGGGTAATACAGTATCAAGCAGAGCTTGGGCCACATGTGAGCAGTAGACTATAGTTTGCTGACCTCAGCTACAGACATCTGATTCTCCTCCATTACCAGTGATCCTCATAGCAATCCCATTGAAGGTCTGCCATTTGCCAGCCAGCCATTTTGCCAAACTCTTGAACTCATTACCTTAGATTTCTAAGAACAGTTTTGCTACCACACATGAAAAAAAAATTAAACCTGTTTTGATGACCACTGCTTTGGTAATAAAGATGATGTGTGTTTCTAGTGTCCAGAAAAATTACTTGGCCATTGAGCTACTCTGTGACATGCCCATTAGGGTGGGATTTTCTTGTTCCTTTAAGAGGACTAGGAATTGAACAAGGGAAGAAGGCTTTAGTAGGCAAAGAGCATTTCATGATGGGAGTAGGGGCTAGCAAACTATTTTTGGAAAGGGTTGAGATGTAAATATTTTCAGGGTTCTGTACCATACCATGTGTTTGAAACTTTTCAGCTCTTTTATGGTGTGAAAACGTGAATGATCTACAAATGACCAAGCACAGCTGTGCGCCACCCCCCCACACCAGATTCAATCATGGAGGCTGGAGCTGAATTTCATGTATTTTTTACATTTATTATTATTATTATTATTATTATTATTAACCACGTGAGTGTTTGGCTGGGTTTGGCCCAGGGACTATCTGCTTGGTTTATGCGTGATATAGAAGCTTGAGAATCTGTTTTGCATTATCCTAATTGTTGAGGGTAAATCAATAAATTCCTAGTTGTGTTTCCAAACACTTCCATTTGTCAGACAGAAAGGCACTGTAGGTTTTCTTGCTTAAAGGGAGTTATTTTTCTTTCAATTAGCACTTAATTCAGTCCAGGACAATTTCAGGCATGTGAGTCTGCTATCTAGTGGTAAGCGTCTGCCATCTAGTGGCAAATCATAGGAACGGCTGCGTTCTAGTAAACAACTAGAGTCCAGCAGGCTCTCAGAAGGACTCAAGAAACCCTAAGTGAATTCCTAACCCTCACAGCGCGCCCCCCCCCCCATTTCCATGTGTTTTTATTAATCAGGGCACATTATTCAAACCCTTGTGACTCTTGCTTCTGGTACCAGTCACTGCCTCCCTGAATCAGGAAAGGGTGTGGATGAGCACATTGCTAGTTAACATCCACAAGTGGACACCTGTTTGGGTAAACCTTCTCCAGAAAAAGAGTGTTTTCCATCATAAAATGCGCAATAAGAGATGATGCATTGCATTGAACTGCAGCACGGAATGAGGTGGAACTGCTTGCTATGTGGCTGAATGACCTGCTTTTGCATACCGCCTGCTGCTTAGGCCTCTACCCAGTTCAAATTCCTCTTTATCCCTTCTGAGTACCACCATCCCAGCAGTTCCTAAGCTTCAAGAACAAGCACTTGTTTAGGTGCTGAAATGGTACAGAGATGCCAGAACTCCTCCTGTGCTCTGCATTACACCATGCAGCCTAGGGTAGGTTGTGGCTGAAGAGTCCTCCAGCACCACCATTTTGTCAAGTGGACTAGGTCAGTGTTTCTCGTATTTGGAGAGGCGCCTTTCTGTTTTGTCTCATAGAGGATTTCTTTTATTCCTGACTTTTTTTTCTGCCAGTTCTGGGCCTTGAACTCAGGTCCTGAGCACTGTCACTGGCTTCTTTGTGCTCAAGGCTAGCACTCTTCCACTTGAGCCACAGCGCCACGTCTGGCCATTTTCTATGTATATCGTACTGGGGAATCGAACCCAGGCCTCCATGTATATGAGACAAGCACTCTTGCCACTAGGCCATATTCCCAGCCGAGGATTTCTTTTAATATGACCACTTTTGTATGAAAATTTACATGTCTCAAAAGCCAAAGTGTGGTTCTCTGCTTTGCTGAAGTATTTCCTGGACAAGTCATCTGAGTTCGATGCACAGTTCTCACTGTCACAAAGCCCCATATTTCATAGTAAATGCACAGGAACCACCTACCAGGTTGAAAGTCCATTATAAGTTGATTCAAATTAGTTTCCACAGTGCATCTAACGGTAAGGCCTTAGGGGTCTTGAAACAATGATATTATTATTCAAAACATCCCTAAGTTGCTTTATAGTGCTTCTTTATTTCCCCAGTGAAGTAGGATTTTTCAGTAAGTTTTCGGAAAAGGGCTAAGTGATCCAAAACAGTTACCAGCAGTTATAAGTAAGAGCTATTGAAAATTAAGAAATCAAATAATTCCTTTATTTAATTTTAAGTCACCTTGCCTCTTATGCTTATTTTTATAAAGCTATATTTATTTTGATGTCATAGCATATTTTGCTTTCTCTCTGTACATCTTAACCACCATCAGATTTAGGTAGCTAAAAAGATCTCTATTAGGAATAATGAAAGCATTCGATTCATCCTTCTTTCTAGGTCCTCTCCTGGAAGCTCGTGCCTGACAATTACCCACCAGGTGACCAGCCGCCTCCACCCTCTTACATTTATGGGGCACAACATTTGCTACGATTGTTCGGTAAGAATCCCAGCTCTTGGGGCTGGGGATATAGCCTAGTGGCAAGAGTGCCTGCCTCGGATACACGAGGCCCTAGGTTCGATTCCCCAGCAGCACATATACAGAAAACGGCCGGAAGCGGCGCTGTGGCTCAGGTGGCAGAGTGCTAGCCTTGAGCGGGAAGAAGCCAGGGACAGTGCTCAGGCCCTGAGTCCAAGGCCCAGGACTGGCAAAAAAAATAATAATAATAATAAAAATAAATAAATAAATAAAAATAAAAAAAAAAGAATCCCAGCTCTTTATTTCCACTTTTCATTTTGCTTTGTTAGCTTATGTAGGTCTGGTAGTTTGGGCTGTAAGTATATAACTCATGTGGATACTTAGTTTTCGTTTTAGGCTTTCAAAACACCTATCCAAAGGTGACCCAATCTTACATTTCAAGAAAGTTATGCTTGGAATATTGGACTCGTTTTTTTTGGCTTAATGATGTGGATAGTGATCTTCCAAAAAGGGTAGAAGGCACCCAGCTCGCCTCAGGATATACCCAGTGCATTGTCAAGTCGGTTGATTGTAATTGTGTTTGTCTGTGTTTTGAATCTAGTAAAACTTCCAGAAATCCTTGGAAAGATGTCCTTTTCTGAGAAGAATCTCAAGGCTTTACTGAAGCACTTTGATCTCTTTCTGAGGTATTTGCTTTGATCATGTTTTCAAACCTACCCCTGCTGCCATATGCAAGATTTTGCTAGACTTCCACTTTAGAACAGGCAGAAGGCAGCTCTGTGTTGTATCTTGCATAGCTGTATAATTTAACTATGGTGGGTTTTAATTATAATGGTGAGATAGGAGCTTTGGGGACTCTTTCTTTCTTTTCTAATCTCTCCAGTTTTTGAGTAAAGGGTGCTCATTGTACAAAGGTAATTTTTTGCCTCACTAGAAGGAATCAGTTGGATAGAAGTGAGTAGAAAATCAGTTTTCTCAAATAGAAGTGCTTGAGGTTCACAATAATTTTATGTTTCATTCACAAGTAAGTAGCTTAAGCATTGGACTTTTCTTTGTTGTTTGTACATACACTAACTTAAATATTAGCATTTACGAGTTAGATTTTGGCATTTACTTTAGAGTTAAGATCAATGATCCCCAGACTGTGCTGACATTTGTGAATTCAAAGAAAGGCATTGATTCTTTCACTTGACAATACCAGTCATTTTCTTATCTAATGGAATCATTTGACTTGATCTGCCCTCCATTCTTACCAACTCACGACTGTGGCCCAACTCCAATGACCTTCTCTCCCATCTAGCTGTCTGTGGATCACATTTTTACCTCGGCTTTCAAGGTTTGTCTTCACCCTGCCTCACCCAATTCAATCTAGATACTTGACCTTGTTTCTCCCTTCTCTTGAAAGTCTACTTTTTTTCTTCTCTTCGAGCCCCTTCCCTGATTTACCAAAGTGGAGAGAACCCCACCCAGAGAAATCAGTGTGTGGGTTTAAAAGATATCTTCTAGTAGGGATATAGAATAAAGTGTTCCTAAGCAGAATTAAGCTTTCCAACACTTTATTGGAAACCAGTTTCAAAGTTACCCTGTTCCTTTCAATGTCTACCTCAGAGAAACCTGCAATTCTATTTCACATAGAACTTTGTACAAGGAAATCAAATAGTGTCAAGAAAATATGAGGAGACCAATGTGGTAGTGCAAATAAGCCTGTTGATTTTGAAATATTTCCAATTCAAATAGACATTTAGATTTTAGGAACTTAGTAAGATTTACAAATATAGTAATTTTTTAATGTATCCAGTGACATCAATTTAAATCCAGTGCCTCAGTAATGACCTTATAAAGGTACAGTCCTAGAAAAGACTGAACTGTCAAATGAATTTTTGACTTTTTACTGAAGAAAACATCACAGACTTTTAGGAATTTGGACAGTTGGGGGAGTAGCTGAGGAAACCAGAAAGAAACCAATAATATCTTGCGAGTTAATATTACACATTTTAGGGTATTTTAACCCTTTGTAACAAAATCACTGTGGGTTAAAATGTCATGTGGATGTTGCACTCTTAAGTGACTGGGCACATTTTGAACACTCATCTTCATACACAAATCGGACTAGGTATTCAGTTTTGTATAATTGGGTTTGTGTAAGGCATGTGAATTTCTTGGGAGACCTTGATGAGTTGGTAGTGTCTTTTATTATAGTTTGGAAAACAGGAAAATACTCAACTGAGGTGTTTTTATTTTCCCCCCACTAAAGTGTTTATATAACCCGAGTGCTTATACAACCAAAGAGAGTTTAGGTTCTATTTTTAGTTCTATCGTACCTGATGATGGTAAAGAGCTTTAGATAAATAGTAATTAACCTAGAAGCCAGATGAGCATGATGAAAGTAATCATTATATAGAAATCAAGACTGTAATCAATTTTTTCCCTCCTAATACCAAAACAGAGTTGAAATAATTAAGAAAGGTAATTTTCACTTAATGGTATTCGGTGCTTACTATGATGCTCATGGGGGCCATTTTTTTTTCTTATTTCAGGTTTTTAGCAGAATACCATGACGACTTCTTCCCCGAGTCGGCTTATGTAGCCGCCTGTGAAGCACACCACAGCACCAAGAACCCCAGAGCAATTTATTAAAGTTTGCCTAGTTCTCTAAGAACAACTACTCTGTTTGACTTGTGTTCTGGGTTCCAGGTGAGGAACTAATGGGATGCTGAGCCTTCTTTCCAGAGACTGCAAACCCAGGTCCCCCTGGACTTAGGGGGATTGGGGCAGAGGCAGGCTTGGTTATTTGAGTTTGCTACATACTGTAGTTCTTTCTGTTGCGACTTTCTTTCTGGGCGCCTGACCGCTCTGCTGTATCCCTTGCTGCTGCGCGAAAGGACAGCTGTGTTCTGGTGAAAAGTTCCTGGAAGTGTACAGAGGTTAGCTCATCTTCATCGATGTATCTGTTGTTAGCTGAACCACACTGTCACATTGTTACCGTTAAAATGTTTTTCCGAACTGCTTTCATTTCTGTGATGAGGCTCAGCAACTGTCCACCTTATTTAAGCTTGTTCTTGGAAACCACGAATTAATCTCCAAGTACATTAGAGGGAATTCCTATTAATAGCAAAAGAAAATGTGTCGCTCTACCTTTGGCTTGCAACAGTTACCTCCCTGTGAGACCTTGTTTTTGGTGATCTAAATAAAGCATTGCCTGTCTGGTTTGACATTTGACAGTTATACTTTGTTGTGTAATGTTACAGTTCCTTTTCTATAAAATGTTATTTTTGGTGATCTAAATAAAACAGTGCCTGTCTTGTTTGAAAGAACCAAGAGGGAGTTTGTGCTCTGTCCTGGCTCTTTTCTCTTTATTGCAGGCAGCAGTGGGGTAAGCTCTCTCTTCACAGTGTTTGGTTTCAGGTTGTTTGATTGTGTGCCTTTTAGCTCTCTCTGGGTTTGGGCTTTGCTGCGCGTGGGAGCATGAGGAGATGGCGGTTATCAGAGGTTACTGTGGCTCTGTGATCTCACGTTGCTGCGCTGTATGGCCTGCTGTGCCTCACATGGATTTATCCTCCTGCAAAATTCTCAGCTGGTGAGCCAGTGGCTCATGCCTGTAATCCCAGCTACTCAGGAGCTTGAGATCTGAAGGTTGCAGTTCAAAGCCAGCTTTGGCAGAAAAGTCTTTGAAATTCTTATCTCCAGTTAACTAGCAAAAAGCTGAAGTGGAGCTGTGGCTCAAGTGGTAGAGTGCTGGCCTTAAACAGAAAAATCTATAGGATAGCACCCAGGCCTGGAGTTCAAGCCCCAGGATCAGCACAAAAAAAATAAGAATTCCCAGCTGCTCATTTCTGCAATCGCCCCCTAAGCCCCACTGTAGTGTTCCATGAGCCTCCTTGACCACAGACAACATTTTAGCCTTAAGCTAGAAGAAAGGATAGGGTACCATGCAAACAATGAATCTAACGCTTGGCTTTTCTTCTAGTTAAGGTCACTTGGCTTCACTTCCAAAGAGCAGAGGTCATGAATTACAAGGACCACCCGGTGGTTTAAAGAAAACTTGCAAATGGTTCCATCAAGCAAGGCATGGTGATGCATGCCTATCACTTCAGCGGCTTGGGAAGTAGAGTCCCACGGACTCAGGACCTAGAGGCAAGAGGATTGTACGTTCAAAGCCAACCCAGGCAAAATTAGAAAGCCCCTATCTCAAAAGCACAATTTTTAAGGCGGGCGGGGTGGGGTGGGGCTAGAAGCATTCCTCAAGTAATAGATCACTTACCCAGCAAGCACAAGGCCCTGGATTTCATACCCATACTAGGGGAAAATATGGAAAAATTCTCACCAAAGTGATGTGTGCATAATATAGAGCAGTAAGAATAAGCTCTTAAGTTTACTAAGGAAATGTCCTGTGACAGGCAGTTGATGGTAAGGAAGACTGGTTTCCCGAGGATAATCTGGAATTGCATTTGATGCATGGAAGTTCTCATCCTGTAAAGCTAGAGCACCTACGGTGTGCTCAGATCTTTTTTTATCTTTCAGTTTGGCAATGACTCCTGACTTGGAAAAGAAAAATCATTCCCCTTAGAAGAACATGTTTGTACCCCATAAAATGAACACAGAGTGATTTCAGCACATCTATGTAGTTATTAGGGGTGACAAATCATTTCTAATGAAAAATCTTCTTCCCTCTAAGGTAGTTATTAATTATAACTTCACTTGTAGATTGATTATCTGAAGCTTAAAGCTGATTTAAGTAATACTTTTCTTCAAAATACACATCCCATAGTGCATGTTACCAATAATTCAAATCACTCATCTAAGTGTCTAGATCATCTTTATAAAGTCACAATCTTTCTTTTAGTCAAGTCTTGTAATTATTACATATCACACTGTGTCAATGTTTTCTTGTTAATAGTCCTTTATTTTTGTTTGTTTGTTGCTTGCTTACCAGTCCTGGCTTGAACCCCAAACCTTCATACTTGCTCAGTTTTCCTGTTCATACCTGGTGCTCAGCCACTTTAGCCATGCCTCCAGCTTGGCTTTCTGCCAGTTAATTGTAGATGGAGTCTCTTGGACTATTTTGCCCAGACAGGCTGTAAACTGTAATTACTGGATCTCAGCCTCCTGAATAGTGAGGTCTATAGCTGTGAGCCATTGGGGCCTGGCTGGGTAGCTTGCTATTTATTTTTTCTTTCTTTCTTTCATTTACTGGTACTAGAGTTTGAACTCAGGGCCTTTTGAGACAGGCACTTTCCCACCTGATCCATACCTTCAGCTCTTTGTTAGTAGTCCTTTAAAGGAAGTGTATGCAATATATACAATTTATACAGTAGACCTTATAGTAGGTCTTTGACAAAACCATGAGAATAGTAAAAACACGTTTGAACAGAAATAGATTACATACATCTTCTGAAGTACAGTGTACTCCAAAAAGCAAAGGACATTTTATAATTAGTGGTCAGTTTAGGTAGGTTTAGTCATTGGTGGGTCTCATGTGTTGTGTCATTTGGCCTTGAGGGTGATAAGTAACAATATCCATTGAAGGAGGCAGTCTTGCTACATTAACTTAGAAGTAGTAATTGGGGAGAATTGTAATTATATACCAAAGCAATATTAGATTAGTAAATAAAGTACTTAAGAAATTAAAGCAATGCAATTGGAGAGATACCTTTGTATTCTGATCACTGCTTGTCATGTACTCAAGCCAAATTCCTTTATATGCACCCGTGTGTGTGTGAGTGTGTGTGTGTATGTGTGTGTATGTGCATTGTGCTGAATATTGAATGAGCCCAGAGTCTCACGTGTGCTAGGCATGCTTTCTACCATTTGAGCCATGCCCTCAGCCTTTTATTTTATTTTGTGACAAGTTCTCAATAACTTCCCAGGCTGGCCTGGACCCTAAATCATTTTGCTTCTACGTCCTCAATAGCTGGGATGACAGATGATGTGTGCCACCATGCCCAGTTCAGATGTTCATTTGAGGAAAAGTCCTTAATATGTATTTAAGCTGATTGAACTGTGTTGTTTTTGTCTAGGTCTAGTTAAGAGACAGAAGTTGTTTTTCTGTGCCTCCTTCTTTCTGGAATCCTTCTTCTAGACTGCAGGAGGATTTAAAAATGGCCATTTCTTGGCTTCAACTTGCCCTCCAAGTGATGTATATAATGAGACTTGTCTCCAGCGAGCAGAATGTAAGCTGCGCACTGCATCCTGTGTCTAATCAGCCCCACCTCTTCTGAGCAGTGACAGATATAAAGGGGAGTGCCCCACCCCAATGCCAGATTGTCTTGTCCAGACTGGACATTTCTACAGCATTTCTCACATGAAAACACACATATATTTTATCACCGAGCAAAGGAAAATGATGGCTATTAATGGCCAAATAAGCAAGAGTTTGAACAGCTTCTTAGAAATCACAAGGAACTTTTCTTATAGGACTATGCTGCTCCACTGCTATTCAATTGTATTCCATTTCTATTCAATGCTAGCTATTACATTGCTATTCGATTTCCTTCCTCCCTATCCCCTCCGTCCCTTCCTCCCCCTCCTCATCCCCCCTCTCTCCCTTCCTTCCTTCCTTCCTTCCTTCCTTCCTTCCTTCCTTCCTTCCTTCCTTCCTTCCTTCCTTCCTTCCTCCCTCCCTCCCTCCCTCCCTCCCTTCCTTCCTTCCTTTGTCCTGGGGCTTGAACTGTGCACCTGGGTGCTCTCCTTGACCTCCTTTTGCTCAAGGCTAGAACTCAACCACCTGAGCCACAATGTCACTTCTGGATTGTTCTGTGATTAATTGGAGATAGGAGTCTCACAGACTCCTACCCAGGCTGGCTTTGAATGGAGATCCTTAGATATCAGCCTCCTGAGTAGCTAGGATTACAGTTGTTGGTGCTGGTGCACCAGGTACTACTCCATTTCTAAGCAATGCTAGCTATTCCATTGCAATTCTAGCTCTCCTGAATTCAGACTCAGCAAGTTTGGGGGTGGAGCCTACACAAGGAGTCAGCTCCTTGGGCTGCTGATGCTATCGGTGCTCAGCCCATATCTTGAATAGTGAGGTTATCAGACGTTGTTAGAAGGAACAGGAAGTATGAAATCAGGGACAGGAAATGAGATTCAGATGAGGATGACTTTCTGCTTGTGCCTCCCTTTCTTCTCAGGACAGCTGCATAAGGAAATATCTTTTATATAAATCAAAGAATTGGAATTCAGATTACTTAGAAACCAAGAGACATTTTAAACTGAGTCTGTCCAGTTCTAAAGATGTTTTCCCTTATTTTTCCCCTAAGTTGAGGCACGGCAATACACGTGTTTTGTGGATGAGAGGATAGAAGGAAGGAATAGGTGAGAGTTTGGGAGCTTTCTGTAGTTTTTTTAGCTTTCTTCTTCTTCCACATCCTTCCCACATGTCCCCCAGGATTTTCACTGATTTAAACCACCATCTGCCTGGCCATTTGCTGCATTCTGGTCTTAAAGAAATAGATACTTCATAGTTTAAGACGTTATTGTTTTTGGAGCTCTAAGTTGAATGTAATATTTTGTCAGCTTGGACTCAGGGCTTAGGTACTGTCACTGAGCCTCTTTGTGCTCAAGGCTAGCACTCTACCACTTGAGCCACAGCTCCACCTCCATTTTGTGGTGTGATTAATTGGAGATAAGAGTCTCATGGGGACTTTTCTGCCTGGAGCCAGCTTCAAACCATGATCCTCAAATCTCAGCCTCCTGAGAGCTAGGATTACAGGCATGAGACACTGGCACCTGGCTTGAAAATAGCTTTTATAGGTCTAAACTTTGAGGGCTGATTGTGAAAGAAGAAATATATTGTTTGTCCAAGCTTCAGTGCATTTTTTTGCTAGTCTTGGGGCTTGAACTCAGGGCCTGAGCCTGTCCTGGCTTCTTTTTGCTCAAGGCTAGCACTCTACCACTTGAGCCACAGCGCCACTTCTGGCCTTTTCTATATATGTGGTGCTGAAGAATCGAACCCAGGGCTTCATGTGTATGAGGCAAGCGCTCCACAACTAGGCCATATTCCCAGCCCCTTCAATGCATATTTTTGCCAATCACATTTTCAAATTTTATAAATGCTTGAGGTTGTAGAATGTTCATCAGTATAATTCAGTTTTGACATTCAAATCATTTATTGCATAAGTTGCTAGATGGACAGAGTTATCAGTTACATTAAAAAAGCACCAGGAAATAGTGGTCTCAAATCCAGCAGAAGTAACTCAAAATAACTACCAAAAACAAGAGTGAAGGCATGGTTCAAGTGGCCGAGCACCAACTTAGCAAGTATGAGACCCTGAATTCAAACCCTAGTACTACCAAAGTAAACAAATAGTTATAGATCTACCAGTGTTCCTGAGCCTTCATCATTGTTCTCAGTGATTATATTGGTTAAAATTTGGTACAATTCCTGACTCAAATTGTACTTTCACCCCTAAAAATATAAAACAGATTATCACAAATTTAGTGACTTCATAGTATACTACTTTACTATCTTCAAGTGGTAGACTTCAGATGTTCAACAGTTCTCACTAGGCCAGGATCCAAGTGTCAGAAAGCCGTATTCCTGTCAGAGGCCCTGGTAGAGGATTTGTTTCCTTGTGTTTTCCAGTACTTGGAGTTGCCCTGGTGGCCCTCATGAAGGGGCTTTTTCTTCATTTTCAAGCCAAGCAATTTGAGGCAAAAAGGATATCAGATTAGGAAGACTCATGATCATGAGTCTCATATGATTGTCCTAATATGAGGATAATTTCTGCATTTTTGGATCCTTAATTTGAATGACTTCTGCTAAATTCTGGCCAATGAGGTAACATATTTACAAATTGTGATTAGGGTATGGTCATACTTGGGGCCATTATTATGGCTGCCACAAAATTGTAGCCTGATGAGACCAGGACACGTGTTAATCAGATGATCTAAGAATCATCTGTGTTGACTTGGAACAGAAGTATACCATATAACCCAATTACCCAACCATGCAGTTGGGCACAATTTACATTTCAGGTTCTCTAGCCTACATATATTTTCCAAGGTCCTCAATTTTATTTGAATGTTTTTATTATCTTCAAGTAGTTGTAAAAGGAGTTGCCATTCAAGAAAGCAGTTTATGGATAGTGTGTCAATTTTCAACATCAATGTTGCCCTTTCAACATTCTCACTCATCCCGTCTCACTTCCTCCCTAACTTTTCTTAATTTTTAGGAGATGTATTGAATTTTTTGCCAATTAACAAAGTAGTTTATCTATATAATACATCTTGATCTGTGCCATCCCTTCAATGGTTTCACCCCACTTCAACCCACCCTTTCCCTTGGTTTTCTCAATTTCGTAGTATACAACGTATTATACAATGAAGAATACAATGTATTCTTTTTGTTGTTGTTGTTTGCTGGTGCTAGGGCTTGAACTCTGGGCCTGTGCACTGTCCCTGAGCTTCTTTTGCTCCCCTTGGGCCATAATTATCACTTCCAGCTTTTTCTGAGTAGTTGATTGGAGGTAAGAATTTCACCTACTTTCCTGCCTGAGCTGGCTTTGAACTGTGATACTTAGGTCTCAGCCTCTAGACTAGCTAGGATTAGAAGTGGGAGCCCCTGGGCACACTAGCTACAATGTATTCTCCACTGCATTCTCCACCTTCCCACCTTCATTTGTTTACCCTTCTCCCATTGGTTCCCCCTTTCCTCTTACAAGTACCCATTTTATGGTACTTTCTAATTCTTTAAACATTCTTTAAATGCTCATGATTACAGAAACATCGGGCCCATGGAACTTCAGTGAGTTCCTGGCTCTGTAAATATGTAGGGAATGAGACAAATAGAGTACTCCAAACAGGACCCAGAGAAACAATGACTGAGGAATATCAGGTGGCACCAACAGGCTTGTATCTCCTTTTGCTAAGTGAGATCTGCATAAGAAAGGTTTGGAGAAGGATATACAGAAGAAGATGGATTATGCATCAGAGGAATGGCAGAAGTTTATCAGGAGGAAATGAGAGGAAAAGCAATGAAAAGAAAGCTCTTCTGAGGGAAAAGAGAAGGCAGAAAAGGGCATGGGGCAACTTGTGCTTGATCACATGCTACACAATCCACTTGCTTTGCTTCTGCCCAATTTTTAGCCATTTGCTTAGTGTATGAGGAGATGGATTGTTTTCCTTTTATGGCATTGAGTTGCCAGGATGCAACTGGCTCTCTGATGGGCATGGAAGGAGCAAGGATACTCCACAGTTTGGTAAAATGAGGTTGGCATGCTGCTTTACTATCAAAAGGGATCTACAAGAAGCTGGAAACAGAAAACCATGTATTATATGAATCCTAGCATATGAAATGTCCAGAAGAGGCAAATCTATAGAGTCAGAAGCAGATGAGTGATTGTCAAAAGTGGAGGAAAGGAGGGAATTGCAGCTAGCACTAGGTATATGCTTTCTTTGGGGGATCATGAATATTTCTGGAATTAAACAATAGTGACGGTAGTATTTGGAATATCCTATAAATCACTCCATTGTATGTATGGTTTTAAAGGGTAAATTTTATAGTACATGAGTTTTATCTCAGTTTTTTAGAGGTGAGTTAGATTATGGTTATGACTAAAGCTCAAGGAAAATTCAACACAAAAATCCATTTTTAAGAGCTGAAACACTGCTGGTACAATCATCTCGTGGGACTTGTTTCATGAATCATTGCTTAAGGAAGGCCAAGGTTCTTCCTGTCACACCTTTAAGTTCATGATTCATCTGAAGGTCAGAGATCGCAGTGTTGTGCTTGTATACAATTTTCTCTTTGATCAAGTCCAGGATTGTCACATCTCCAAACTTCTTTGACTCACAAATTCTTCTGCATAGCATATAGGACATAAGCTGATACTTGTGTTGTAAATAAGGAAAGGTTAAAGGACAGAGATGTTAGTGGCAGCAAAAAAAACAACCAACCAATTATTAAGGAGAATACAAACTAGAGTTAGTAAATATTTAACAAGTCTTCAAGATTTTTAGTTTCGGTGCAACATCATTCATCATCCTTTGAGAAGGTCGTGAAAATCATAGGTTGTAAAGTGCTCAACTATGCTTTTCTATTGATTTGTACTTTTTCCACTTGGATTTACAACTTTCAGTGGAATGATTTAACAAGTCATTGTGGAGATACGCTTTGGCAGGAAGTAAATTGCACCAGCCCACAAGCTCTAGTTACTGCTTGGTCCTCACTATCATAAAGGTGACTTCTGAGACTATTTCAAGTTGCTAGCCTCTATTAGTTGTCCATTAGTATCTGGAAAATAATTTTGAACAAGATGATTTGTGAGCTGTACAGAAAGAGAGCTATTAATGTCAAAGGATAAAAGCTGTTTAAATGTGTTCCAACAGGACATAAAATAAAATCTGAGAATCAAAGCAAAAAAGCCTCACTCTATTGGAAAGCCTAGTAAGATTTTCTTTTGATTAATGATATTTAATCTTTTATGTCCTGTCACATATAGAGTTTAACTAGAGTATAGAAGTTGTCAGTTCCAGAGGTTCCTAAGAAGTCCTGGTGAACTTACTTATTTTTAGTAGCCTTAAATAATTGCACAAAGGGGTTTCAATTCGACATGTTAGTTTATGAGTACAATATATTTTCATCAACGTCACTCTTTCCATCATTCTTCCCCATCTCCTAACCCCTCCTATCTCCTCCAGTTCAATTAACAATTACTTTTAAGATTTTATACTCTCACCATCTCCACCAGCCTCACTCCCTTCCCTCACTTTTGAAATGTGATTTTGAACTTCTAATAAAAAAGCAGTGTTTATTTTCCTCAAATTCTGTTGGCTTTGTGGATTTCTTTGAGCCAGATTCTATGGCAGAAGTGCCTCATTGCCATGGTCTCTCTCGGAACTTTGCTGACATAAGATTCATTCTGGATTAACCTACTGGGTGGTAAGAGCCACGTGTCTTGATTATTCCCATCACCCCAGCCTACAACCTGCTGACTGGCTATAACAGATACAGATATGAGTCGTTCAAGATCTAGCAGAAACATGGAAGGGATCATGTTCTATTGATCATTAAAGAATGCTTATTGAGATGGGTGCTGGTGGCTCACACCAGTAGCCCTACTCAGGAGGCTGAGATTGGAGGATGAAGGTTTAAAGCCAGCCAAGGCAGAAAAGTCCCTATGCGATATTTATCTCAAATTAAACACTCAAAATCCAGAAGTGGCTCTGTGGCACCAGTGGTAGAATGCACAAGGAGGCTCAGGGACTGTGCCCAGGTCCTGAGTTCAAACCCCACAATGGACCAAAAATGCTTATTGTTTTAAGGCACTGGATTTGGGAATGGATTGTTATGTAGTAACACCTAACATCATACTATGATTTTTGTGATATGTGTGCTTTACATACTGCCTAGGAACCAGTTCAGAATTCAATTGCCTTTGCTGAAATTTTGCCATGTTCAGACATACTTGAGAGAACGCATAGCTGCTGCTGCTATTTCTCAGGTAACAAGGAAGAAATAGATAAAAAGTGACCCACATCTTTGGGATCTTGTAGCCATCATGAGATTGGGGAAGGGAGACCAAGACAATTTAAGATTTGAAAAAAACCAACTAGTACACTATCTTTCTTATCACTGTGACAGCATACTTAGCATAAACACAAGGTGAGAAGATTTACTTTAGCTCATAGTTGCAGATATTTCAATCCATCATGTTGGCAAGGGCATGTGGTAGAAGCACATAGGAGGAAGAATGAGACAGGAATGGAGAAAGAGGGACCAGGTATATCCCTTAAAGGCATGCCTCCAGTAACATATTTCCTTTAGTGAGGCTCCATCCCCAGACGTTTCTTTTTTTTTTTTTCTTTTTTGCCAGTCCTGGGCCTTGGACTCAGGGCCTGAGCACTGTGCCTGGCTTCTTCCCGCTCAAGGCTAGCACTCTACCACCTGAGCCACAGCGCCCCTTCTGGCCGTTTTCCATATATGTGGTGCTGGTGAATCGAACTGAGAGCTTCATGTGTAGGAGGCAAGCACTCTTGCCACTAGGCCATATTCCCAGCCCCCCCCCCCCAGATGTTTCTTTTACCACCAGTAATAGCATCATGAGCAAACAGAAAGCATTTTAACAATGATAAAAACCAGAGTTAGTGGAGATGGTCTACTTTGTTCACTAATTTGTTTCTAGACCAACATTTTTTTTGTATTGGTACTAAGAGCTTCAGTTCAGGGCCACATGCTCCCATTTGCCTTCCTTGGTGCCCGACCATTTAGTCCATACCACCAGCCCTGCTTTTTGTTTGTTATTTTAGAGACAAGAGTCTTTTAGACCTTTCTGCCCAGGCTGACTTTGAATCACCATCCTCCAAGTCTGAGCCTCCCATGTAACTAGGATTACAGGTGTGAGCCACCAGTGTCTAGCTTAGATTCCTTATTTACTAAGGCAAACCAGCCCTTTTGGTTTGCTTTTATCAATGGAGGAGTTAAGTTGAAATATGTGTATTTTTCCATGTCAAGGTAGGAGAAGCCTACCAGAGTGTAGGTCATGGTAAAGTGAAACAATTTCCCTCTGGTTGCTCAAGGAATAAGTACCTAAGTGCTTAGATTTTGCACATGTTTTGTCAAAGTGAATTAGCACAAAAGAAACTTGTCCTCATAGTAAATGCTCTTCTCAAGAAATTGTTTGCACCCTTTGCTCTTTGAGTTTGGCACAGAGCAGCTGATCAGAACAGGATGATGTGAACCTCTTCACAGCTGCGTTCAATTTTGTAACCATATCTGAGTGCTGCTTGAGGTGTCTTTCCTTGATGTCAGGTTGCATTATAGGGGTCCTTAGTTTTAAATTCTTACAACTGGCCAGTAACATTGCTGGCTGTGTGCTTGTTTTGATGGCACATATACTTCAAAAGAATGGTTGGGGGCTGGGAATATGGCCTAGTGGCAAGAGTGCTTGACTCGTATACATGAAGCCCTGGGTTCGATTCTCCAGCACCACGTATACAGAAAATGGCCAGAAGTGGTGCTGTGGCTCAAGTGGCAGAGTACTAGCCTTGAGCAAGAAGAAGCCAGGGACAGTGCTCAGGCCCTGAGTCCAAGCCCAGGACTGGCCCCCCCACCCCCCCAAAAAAAGGAATGGTTGGTTTATCAAAGGAAAATGGCAGCATGTTTTTTTTTTATAGAAACATAAGAGAAATAAAACTACCAGAGGGCTGACACTGGAACCCCTCTGTACATCACTTTGACAATAAATTAATTAATTAAAAAACTAGGGCTGGGAGTATGGCCTAGTGGTAGAGCGCTTGTCTCATATTTATGAATTCCTGGGTTCGATTCCTCAGCACCACATATATAGAAAACCGCCAGAAGTTGCGCTGTGGCTCAAGTGGCAGAGTGCCAGCCTTGAGCAAAAAGAAGCCAGGGACAGTGCTCAGGCCCTGAGTTCAAGGCCTAGGACTGGCAAAAAAAGGGGGGGTGGGAATATGGCTTAGTGGTAAAATGCTCACCTCGTATACATGAAGCCCTGAGTTTGATTCTTCAGTACCACATATATAGAAAAAGCCAGAAGTGGTGCTGTGGCTCAAGCCCCAGAACTGGCCAAAAAAAAAAAAAAAAAACCAAAAAAACAAAAACAAACTACCAGAAAACTCCATCCTTATCAAAATTCCCTAGCCAGACCCATGACAAAATTATAATAAGCACAAGCAACATCACAATGGGATTAATGAAGTTCAAATCTTGCTTGCTTCCAGAAATCACAATGAAAGGAATATCAGGTGCTGGTCCCTTAGCTTTGTCTTTTAAAAAGATTTTTTTGAAATTGGGGGGGGAGGTCTAGTTTTGAAAGATGGCTAGCATATTTTGTACACCTGTGGAGTTTTGTTAGGAGGTTTCAAGTGTTAACTATTCTTTTGGCATTTACCAGGCAGCTCTAAACTCTGCTTTCTGCAGCACTCTGAACAGCTGTATGCAAATCCACGTTATGTTCTGCCAGGAGGAGGCATTAAATAGGGCCAGCAGAGCCCGAGCAGGGGCTTCAGCCTGACTGCTTTGCTTTTGCCTTTAGCAGCCTACACCTCTCAATACTTCTAGGAGTTTCTCCACGGGGCCTGAAGGTGACACCAGCAACAACTGAGTGGCACCCCTTTTACAGATAAAGGTCTTAGCCTGTGGAGTTTCTCTTCCTCAACTCCCAGTTCTGCAGTAGCTGGATGGGGGGGCTCTGTCTTCCACAGGTATCACCTGTATGAACATTTTTAAAGTCTTTGATACATTTGTCAAATTGCTTTCCATGTGAATCCCTGTGACTTATCCCTTTCTGTAAAATTAATGTTACCTAAACGTATCATTGTCTTGTGGGGATTTTTACAATTAACCCTTGAGTGCTGCTTTTCAAATGGTAGCTTAACTCCAAATAAGCGTCATCAAGTCACATCTGTAGAAATGTTATTTGTGTTCCGGCTTTCTAAAAGTAATTGCATAACATTTTTCCTTCTCACACATCTGGATTATTGGCATGGATTCAATCAGGGTTTACATTGAACCAAACAGACTTTGAAATCTTTAGAGCCAGTTTGGGGACTTTCCTAGTTTATTCAGTGGTTATTTTCTTATTCTTGACTTGTTCTTGAAGCGGCGCTGGGTGTAGAACATGAAGTGTCCCTAGACTGCTCTACCAGTCCCGGGAAGGCTAAGCAAATGCTTCACAATCAGACTATACCTATAGCTTACTTTTAAAAAATGGGATTAACTAGAATACCCAACTGGATTTAGGCTAACTAGACTGGGTAGCTAGATTTGTGCTCCATCCAAGCTCTCCTTAGAGGTAATCATTTTATTTTATTTTATTTATTTATTTATTTATTTTTTTGGCCAGTCCTGGGGCTTGGACTCAGGGCCTGAGCACTGTCCCTGGCTTCTTTTTGCTCAAGGCTAGCACTCTGCCACTTGAGCCACAGCACCACTTCTGGCCATTTTCTGTATATGTGGTGCTGGGGAATCGAACCCAGGGCCTCATGTATATGAGGCAGGCACTCTTGCCACTAGGCCATATCCCCAGCCCAGAGGTAATCATTTTAATGAATACTTCCTTCCAATCCTAGAGTTTTGGTTCCCATGAATGCTTTTTGGATGACAATTTCTCATAGTCTATATTTTTCTTTACTCAATGAGGTATTTCCTCAGGAGAGAATCTTTGTGAATGCTGATAGGCCAAGACATGGGGATTTAGGTTTTTTTTTTTTTTTTCCTCTAGGATTGATGATACCAAGTATAAGAGAAAACATTTCATTTAATTTTTTTGGTGGTACTAGCATTTAAATTTGAGTCCTCAAGCTTGGTTGGCTTGCTTATTCATAGGTGGTGCTTTTCTACTTTAGGCATGCCTCCAGCTCAGCATTTTGCCAGTGATTTTGGCATTGGGCTTTTCTGCCCAGGCCAACTTTGAACCTCTTTCCTCTAGATCTTAGCCTCCTAAATAGCTAAAATTACAGGAATGAGACACCAGTGCCTAATTTACGACTACTTTAAAATAGTACTTTGGGGCTGGGAATATGGCCTAGTGGTAAGAGTGCTTGCTTTGTATACACAAAGCACTGGGTTCAATTCCTTAGCACCACATATTATTTTCTCTATTTTCTATATTAGAAAAGGCCAGAAGTGGTGCTGGGGCTCAAGTGGCAGAGTGCTAGCCTTGAGCAAAGAGAAGCCAGGGACAGTGCTCAGGCCCTGAGTCCAAGCCCCAGGACTGGCAAAAAAATAAAAATAAAAATAAAATACATAAAATAGTACCTTGAAATATTAAATGGAACATCGAAACCTTAAGTTGAATTTATTTATTGTCACATAGTGACAAAAGTTAGTGGTTTGAAGAACAATGGTTTCACTGAAAGACTGGCATTATACCTGGTATACCAGGGCCTAGAAGTGCCCCACTCCAGCATAGGAGACAAACTCTCCACAGCGGGAGTCAGGGTTTCAACAGCAAAAGCAGGAGTTCAGGCCTGTCATGCTGTGCTGTCAAAGCCAGTTACAGGCTAGTCAGATCCTAGGAAGGGAAGAGAAATAGATGGAGAGAGTGGATTACATGGTAGCCATATGTGCTGGGAATCTGTCAGGATGTAATGTAAAAAACCCTTTTATCTCACTCAAGAAAATAAAGCAAAAATTTTACAGATCTGATTTTTACTGTCATAATGATCATGAAATAAATTATGTCTAGTGTACTTGTCAGCAAGCATCTTTGTAAAGGGCCAACTGGTAATATTTTTATTTATTTACCTTTAAAAATTATCTTTAAGTATTATACAAAGGGGTTTTAATTCAGCTTGTCAATTTGTGAGTACAATGCACCTTGATTAACATAATCCCTTTCCCCTGTCTCCCCAACTAGTAATATTTTAGATTCTCTGAGCTATATAGTCTCTACCTCAACCAGTGTACCTTTGTTTTTAAAGGGTGAGAACAGCTGCAGACAATACTTAAACAAATGAGCATGACTGTGCTCTAATAAAACTTTATTTATGACAACAGGTGTTAGGTTGATCCTGTGGGCTGTGTTGTACTGACCTCTAGTCTGAATAAATAGTTTTTGCTCCTTCTAAATGGATTTGAAGTGAATTGTGTGGGATTGAGATCTTAGAATCTAAGAATACACACATAAGCTATCTGAAACTAACAGAAGTTAATACAATAACAATCACATAGTGAGCCTGTACTTGTTATTTTTGTGTCATCATCGTTCTGTGTTAATAACATCAAGCACCGTGCATTCAATGTCTTTATTATTGAGAGCCATGCATGGAGGCCCAGTGTTTTTTTTTGTCCTCTTACTTGATTACTGCTGCCTTTCAGATTCTATAAAATCACATAATGTCTTGGGAAAAAGGATAGTTAATACTGTGAAATCCTATTTAGGAAGCGAAAAGCAAACAATAGGATAGTTGCTATTTGCAAAATGCATTTACTAGCTTTATGTTCCCATGACTCCAAATATTTGCTTTCTTTGGTTCTGAATAATGAATCAGAAGGAAAGTTATGATTTCAAAATCCTTTAGAGCACTTTTTGTACAGACTTGTTTTGACCTCTGCACTTTTCTGTAAGCTCTTAACATCTCGTATTTCATCCATGATACTTTAGTGCTTTATGAGGTCATATTGTATTTTATTTTCTTGCAAATCAGACACCAGAATAGAAATACTCTTTTCATCATGCTGTCCTCTAGGCTTTCTTTTCTCAGGTATTAAATGACAAGCACTAACCCAGCTTGTAAGAGGTAATGTGAAAGTGCTCTTTTTTGTGGTTATGTGGTCGGATTTTCTAGCCTGCTATCTAGGCGGGGGCTGGCAATTGTTCGCCCACAGTGGGAGGGACTTCGGGCATAGGTTGAGCCTTCTGAGACCTATGAGAAAGGGATGAGACTGGCTTTTTCCAAGGGCTTATTCCACATGAGTGAAGGGATCTGGTTCCTTCCCATATGTATCCTGGTCTACATTAACTCCTGATTTCAAATACCATTGAGCATTTGATGTTTCAGGCAGATAAGGCATGAACTGCATGAGCTAGAGAATTACTTTATCACTGGACAAGCAATGATAGCCTTCTGCCATATAATGTCTTTACTCGGCTTCTGCCATGAGTCTCTCCAGGAACTGACTCCAGAGGAGTACAGAAAGACATAGAATGCTCTCTAAAAAGAGTTGAAAATGGTTGCCTTTCTGTTAGATCTTCTTCAGTGGCTACTTCTTTGCTATTACCTTTCATTTAGTGATTTCCCCCCCTCTATCCCTGAACATTCAACTTGATGGCTAGCTCCAGCCCTCTAACTTGCTGAAAGCAGGTTTCTAGAATCCACAACAAAGATCCTGGGTCCATGGAAGGGGCCCTTTTTTCTTTCTACCTCCTGGAGGCAATGCAGAGACTTCATTCGGTGTCATACACCAGCTAGCTGTTAGATGCAGTTACCATGCATCTCAGTTTCACTAAACTTCCTCTGGAACCATCTCCTTGGATTTTTATTCTTATATCCTTTTACATCATCTCTTAAAACATCTATAGAAAACCAAAGCATTAATTATGCTTATATTGCTGTTAGATGCTGTTAGCAATTGAGGCTTGGGAGAGCAGCCAGAGATCAACTGTGAAACTCAACATGCCTTCTCCTATATTTTCTAAAGGCACAGGGGAGTCTGCAAGTGCTGGTAACGAGTTTGGTGAAGACTTGGGGTGATACTTATTTCATTTCGATTTGCTAGATCACTGTGCAAATTGCTAGCTTGGAAGCATCCAGGTTTTGGCAGGTAGAAGATGAACAGTTTACCACATGCCACTTCTCAAACGAGTTCTCCTTTTAGAGTCATCTAGATGCTTTCCTTAAGCACCTCACTGTATATATTTTTGAAAAATTATTTTTCTAGCAACTCATTCATACTTCCAAACTCATTATCTTATCTTGGATATCACATTGTAAATGATGATCTGAAGAAGGAAACACTTTCCCTGAGGATAGTTTTCTGTTTCCCAGATTTTTTTTATATTAGATATAGAAGCCATTGAAATATCTTCCAGTGAGGCAATGCAAAAATGGCCTGCTTGCAGGACATGCAAATAGAATGATGTATTCCAACTGCATTTGCAATACTAATGACTGCATTATGTATTTCAGAGTAAACAAAGGGCATGTGAGCATATGCTCCAATATGGAATATATGCAAATATAAAATTTAGATATGGAATATATTTAAGCTAGCGTTACACGGATAGTTTTAATAACTAGTGGTGGTTGCATTCTTTGGGCTATAGACTTGCTAGAACTGTGGCTTGGCTTCCTAGCAGCTTGAGTATAAGATTTCAGGGACAATTGCTCCTAATGGGATTTCTGATAGCGAGGCTGACAAATAATGCATGCCTAGGACCTTCTGACTCTAGCACTTGTTTATCATAGGTGACTGTTCTGCAGCCAGTTTGTTAAAGCAGAATCAGCTCTGAGTTGCCTATAGTTAGTGATTTGGCTTGGACATTGCTATTGGACTCTATAATGCATATTTTGGGTCCATAGGACAGAGATAATCTCCATATGTACTTCATGCCTATAGTGAAAAACAAACATAAATCATATATGTTCAAGTACCGTGGAACAAGGAAAGAAGAGGAAATTTGTCCATGTTGTCTAACACACAATGATGTGATGGGTTTTTTGCCCAAATGAAAAATATAAATTCAGTACCTTTAAGCTTTGGCTTGAATCCAAAAATGTAATATAGCAAATGTTGAATGTATGCAAAATTTGATCCAGGCCCCAGATATGACTATTAGCATACAATTTTTCCTTTTTTATTTTTAATATTTATATCAGAATCCATTATTTGTACAAGGGGATTTCGTTTTGACATGCTTATATCTGCATACAATGTGCCTTGGTCAGATTCAACCCCTCCATCACTCTCCTTCACCCGCCATTCCTAAACTTTACTGTTTCATTTCCACACATGTGCATGTAATACAGTATTTTGACCATATTCTCCTTTTACCTTCTTCCTTCCCTTTAGTACCCAATCTTTGAAGAAGACCTGTTTCACATTTCTGTCGTTCAGATTTTTAAGGACTCAGTTCAAAGATTATTGGCTTAGTCATTTTTTTGTTCCATCTTGCTTTACTTCATACATTTACCCACTTCTGAAACCCCATTTCTTTTGAAGTAAATTCCAATGCTATCATATGCAAAAGTACTTTCACATAGAAACATTCTGAAAAACTTTAACAAAACAAAATCTAAATAAGTAGGAACTATGATGTCAGCATATGTGACTGAAGACAATGGACTGAGCTCTGGCAATTAAATTGTCAGGAACATGGCATAAACCACACTTTTTCAAAATCATATAGTAGGTATGAATTGAAAGCCAGGCAAATCAAAATGTTCTAATTGTTCAATAAATACAGGTTTCCAGAATTACTATGGGGTTTGACTTATAGTTTTGGGATTTTACCTTGTATCTGGAATTTGATCTTTTTCCAGGACTGGAGTTCTATAGCCCTCTGTCATTATACTGGTCAGCAGAAGCTCTTACCAGCTACACAACCACAGGACAAAACACCGGTGTTTTAGTGTGGGCTATGTTGCTAGTCTAGGAAATTTGGTACTTAGAGTGTTAAATGCATTTTCCACATACAGTGTCCTTTTGTAGATATGCCATCATATAGTGAGGAACAATTGTATTTATCTTGTCAGTAAATAAATGTAAGGACATAAGTGTGAGAAAGTTCCTCAAAATGCTCAAACTACAGGAGCCATAGAGTCCAGCAATTCCACTCCAGATAGGTAGAATTAAAATCATGTTCAATGAAAACATGACTACCATAAAATCTGTGTATAGCTGTCCATAATAGCATTTTCCATAATAGCCAAATGATGAAAATGAATGATGGACAGTCATCAATGGATGAACAATGTCGTCTATCCATCCACTGTTTGGTCATAACAAGATATGAGGTATTGGTACACAGTACCCTATGGGTGAATCTTGAAAACAGTATGCTGTGGAAAAGAAGCAGTTACAGGAGACCATATATAAGATGGTGCCACTCTGATGAAATAGCCATAATAAGTAAGTCTATAGAAACAGAAAGGTGTCAATAGAGTGAATATGAGTGCAAGTGGAAAGCAGTGGAAATCATGGACTGTTATGGAGTTTTTCCTGGGGTTGATTAAATAGTTCTAGAATAACTGTGAGTAAACTAAAAACTAAACTGTATACTTTCAATGAATGCATCATATCACAAAAATGCTATGGAATGGTGCTCTGATGGCTCACACTTGTAATAGATATTCATTCAGGAGTCAGAGACCTAGAGGACTGCAGATCAAAGCTAGTCCAGGCAGGAAAGTGTGAGACTCCATGTCCAAAATAATCAGTAAAAAGCAAGGCTGGAGAGGTGATTCAAGTGGTATAGCACTAGCTGTAAATAATAAGACTGATGGGGGGCTAGGGAGAAGGGAGGCTGGGAAAAAAATGAGGGAAGGGGTAACAAGTTTGACAAGAAATGTACTCACTACCTTATG
The DNA here is from genome assembly GCF_023159225.1 of Perognathus longimembris pacificus. Lineage (NCBI taxonomy): Eukaryota > Metazoa > Chordata > Mammalia > Rodentia > Heteromyidae > Perognathus > Perognathus longimembris. The sequence continues at coordinate 107,852,664 of NC_063188.1, read as the reverse complement.
TATGTAACTGCAATGCCGCTGTACATCACATTGACAATAAAATTAAATTAAAAAAATAAGGCTGAGATAGAGCAGGAGCCTCTGAGTTCAAACCCAAGTACAGCAAAAAACAAGAACAACAACAACAAAAAAACCCAAACTAAAAAGCCTATCTATGGAAATAAGAATGTTTGCGCCTAAGGAAAGTTGATAGATTTACTTTGCCATTCAAATTGAGTGTTTAAGACAAGTGTGATCATCATAAAAGTAAAATCGTGAAATGTTTCTTTTATATCATTTATTTTTGAATATTTCTATTATCTTTAAGCAGTTGTACACAAAAGTTGCCATCCATCGTAGCAGTTTATCAGTATTACCCCTTTAAACAATCTCACTCACACTTCCCAACCTACCCATTCCTTCACTTTTCTTATCTTTTAGGATATGTATTGAATTTTGTTTTGCCATTTAACAAAGCAATTTATGTATACAATGCATCTTGAACTGTGCCACAGGTGACAAGAAACTATTGTACTATAGTGTTGCTCATATTGGCTACTCAGTAAACATTTGTTAACTGAGTAGATAAATGAATGTTCTTACCATAATATTTTCTTAAAATATTAGGTATGTAGGAATATTCCCCCCCTTAAAATCAATGATTTCAGCATATTGTGTTTTCTATTTTGGGGTTGTAAAGTTTCTCCCTTACATGCAGTCTCCCTTACATGTAGTCATGTTTCTCAGTTTAGTTATTCTCCTCAGGATTAAAATAATGTTCAAACATTGTGATTGATGATCTATCTTTTATTTTCTATTAGAATGTTAAGTTTTCCCTTCTCTCCTGCTCTTAAATCCCCTTGCAATTGATTTTTAAAAATAAATTAGTTCTTTGTCTTGGAAAATTGCTCTCCATCTGGATGGATTAGCATTTACATGGTATAGCATTTGCACAGTAATTGCCTTTACATGGTGTTGTTTTATGTGTTCTTTTGTCCTCCTTAATTCTTGTGCATTAGTATAGAGAACTAGAACTTAATAAAGTCCAAGTTCAAATTTGTTGGCAAGACTACTTCAGAGTTGATATCATCACTAAGATCAGTGATATTTCATGTCTAAGCATTTCTTTTGTGATACTGATGGCCACTGATGATCATAGTATGGATAATTAAGTCATTGATGGTTGAAAAATGGTATTTGTCATAGTTCACCTCCAATATGGCTCCTAAATGCTCCCTGCTTCCAGATATTCATACTCTCATGTAATGTACTCATGCTCTGTGTCACACAGTCTGACCAAAACTATAAAAGAAATCATGGAGCTGGGTGCCAGTGGCTCATGCCTGTAATCGTAGCTACTCAGAAGGCTGAGATCTGAGGATTGCAGTTCAAAGCCAGCTCAGGCAGAAAGCCTGTGAGACTCTTTTCTCAAATTAATAACCAGAAAAATATGGAAGTGGAGCGGTGGCTCAAAGTGGTAGTGCTAGCTTTGCTCAGGGATGGTGCTCAGGCCTTGAGTTTAAGCCCTGGCCGACAGGAAAAAAAAAAGGCAAATCACATGTAAGGTTAGGTCATCTCTTTATCCCAGTCTCCCTCTCTTGGGCCACTCCCTCCAGATAAAACCAGTAGCCATGACATGTGAACTACATCAGGCCCTCAGATGGCTATACTTCAGCGATCATCTAGATTATAGCTCCTGAAAGACACCATGTCAGAACTCCTAGCTTAACTACTCCTAAATTCTTGACCCGTAGACACTATGCAATTTTAACTTTTCATATTCTGGGGTAATTTGTTAGTCAGAAAAGATAAGAAACCCAATGTTATTTGAATTCTTTCATTTGATATTTATTATCTGGCATACTTATATAAAAAACTGCCCTTTAATAATTATTTGCTTATAATATAATTCATATAGGAAAGAATGCTTTTCATCAACACAGAATTATAATCATTATATATACAAGTTTATACATATAGTCGTACATATGTATGCATACATAAATACAGATATATAGATAAATTTAAATAATTTAAAGCATCTATTACATGTGCTATGCTGGCCTGAAAGAATATTCCTGGCTGTGTAATATCCCATTACATTTTTTTTTTTTTGGCCAGTCCTGGGCCTTGGACTCAGGGCCTGAGCACTGTCCCTGGCTTCTTCCCGCTCAAGGCTAGCACTCTGCCACTTGAGCCACAGCGCCGCTTCTGGCCGTTTTCTGTATATGTGGTGCTGGGGAATCGAACCTAGGGCCTCATGTATCCAAGGCAGGCACTCTTGCCACTAGGCTATCTCCCCAGCCCCCCATTACATTTTTACCATTCTTCTTTCTTGGAAATTGTACTTGTTTCCAATGATACCACTAATACTCTATCAATTGGAATATTTTTATATGAGGCTTTTCTTAAAGTACTGGTGGCTTAATTCTAGCTACTCAGAAGGATATCTGAGGACTGCAGTTTGAATCCAACCCTGGGCAAGAAAGACCCTAAGACTCTTATCTCCAATTAATCACAGAAAAAGCCCAAAGTGGTGCAGTGGCTCAAGTGGCAGAGTGCTAGCCTTGAGCAAAAGGAGCTCAGGGACAGCGCCCAGGCTCTGAGTTCAAGCCCCAGGACTGGCAATTTTTTTTTCCTTTAAATTAGATTTATTTAAAACAATGCTGAATCCAAAGTTCTGAGCAATTTGAAGGCTGGATACATTTTTCAGGTTACTTTCCAAAATAGAAAATTCAATTTCTACTGACACCAGTGCTATCAGTATGGTCATTTCACTTTGCCCCTGTCCAGGTTCAGTGTTATTTATCCATTCAATATTTATTCAATAAACATTTATAAGATGCCAACTATGTGTCAGGTGCTGTTTATAAATACAAACTCAGCAACTCAACTTTCTTTATTTGTCTAGTCTAATAATACCTCACAAGTTTTACTTGACAGTGTTTATATCTACTTGTCAAGTAGCTCTTGCTATTTCTCTTTTTTCACTCTTAGTCTGGCAGGCATGTCTGCTTACTGCCACCAGCCTTGCAGTTTCCTCTGAAACTCTCTCTATCCCTCCCCGATTTCTCATCCTTTATGTCCTATAGGCTGGGAAACCAGACAACCATGCTTGTTAGGACCATGAATTAAATAAGTTGACTTTGATTCATCTACTGCCGCTACTCATTCTTGTAAATGGAAGTGTAAATCTGTTTTTAGGCCATATTTTATTTAGCTTGATTTATTATTTCTCACAAGAAGACGTTTCCCTGAAAGTCCTGGAGGGAAAGGAACCTTTTAAAGATGCAACAAGGCATTTTCTAAGAAATAATCTTTTGTAGCAGACACCGTCACTTTCTAAAGAGACAGACTAGTTGAGATTCTAGGAAATTTTTGGATGAAATATTGGGCTCAGGGATTAGATTTCTTTTAAAAAATGTTGTTTCCTAGGTCGTCTAGAAAGAAAATAGTGGTTGTCTCAGGAATGAAATGCTCAATAGACCCCCTCCTCCTCGCCCCGCCTTGAGTACTGAGGGCCTAGCATTTGCTAGCTTGGTGCTCTACCACTGGAGTCATGTCTCTTCTTTTTTGCAAGTCATTTTTGACATAGGATCTGTCATATTTGTCTGCGTGAGCTGGCTTTGAACTGTGATCTTCTACATCTCAGTCTCCTAAGTAGCTGGATTATAGGAGTGAGGCACTGGTGCCCACTTATATTTGTTTCTTTTGAAGGCCTACCCTTTGAGTATTTTCAAGCTCATGTCCTAACAGAAAGACAGAAAATTGGGGAAGTGAGACAAGAAAAAAAAGAAAGGAAAAGAATAGCCCAGTCAGGATCACCATTAACATCACAAATGGCCTTCATCTCTCATGCAGGTAGTTCCTTCTACTCCCTGTGAGCCACTCATCTGGATAAGGGTTCAACTGCATGTTGCATAATATTGGAGAAGGATTAGGTCCTATAGGAAAGAGACAGACTCATATAAAAAGACTTGGCAAGAGATGAGAAACACAAGCATCCCATCATTCCAAAATGTCAGAGAAAGGAGTACTACAATTAAGGCTTTTTTTCCCTGTGTATCAACTTTTCTGACTCCAGTTGAATCACCCTGCTCCTTCATTTATTAGAAGATACTATCCTAAGCATTCTTGTGTCTTTCTCTTTTGATTCTGAGTAGAGAGAAATATTATACTTTTTCTGTGTCATCTTATGAAAAATATATAATTTGGCAGAGTGAAAGAAGATTAATTCTCTGGAAGAAATTTTGGATCTTTCTGCTGTATAGTAGTTCAATAAATACCCACTAGACAACATCTTCCATGATTTTGTCTTCTTTGTGGTACATACTTTCATGCATTCTTGTATACCTTGTATTTTGTCACTTGTAATTTATGTCCCTTTGGGAAAGTAGATCTTAGCTCTAAATATATTATTAGCATCACTTGGAAACATCTGTTTTGTAAACATTCCATCAATTCTGTTTCCATGGCATGTTTATGGTCAAAATGCAAGACATTTGAAGAGGTAAGAGAAAGGAGAATAGGATGTTACAGCTTTCTAAAACTCTGCCTGGTGTTAATTGAAAAATGAAGGAACTTTTATTCCCCTTGTCATTTTGATGTATCTCTGAATTTTTGTAAACGGATTTTCTTTTAAGCTTCAGAGATTACAAGCCATGCAATATTCCACCTCAGCTGCTATAATTGATTAGCCACATCTTCCATTTTAACAGTGCAGTGGCTAGGGTGAAAAAAAATAGATTTTAGTTCCAGCCTTCTAAATTGAGCTTTAGTCTGTTGAATTTCAACTTGGGACAAAAAATTTCCTTTGTCTAAGTTTCTCTTTGACACAGTATTTTCAAGTGTGATGCATACTTAATTTTGTAGGGTTCTTTTTTTAATTTTAGTCTATCAAGAAGTGCTATTGGGTTTGGCTATAAAGTCAGATTAATTTTTACACTTTGATAAATAACAAGAAGACCAAACAAAGCCTTTTTATTTTTTTATAGTAAGTTAGCTCAGGGTCAATATATAGGCTTTTCTCTAGATGACACAAAAACTTGTCAATTTGGTGATCTAGCCCTTTATTCATAAAAACCTATTATTATCCCTCAAATATGAGTATTTTGGGGGGTAATGCTAGAGATTGAACTCAGTGCTTTTGTGTGGGAAGCAAGTACTTTATCACTGAGTTACCCCACCCTCCAAGTTGGAATATGTGTATGTGAGATTTCAGCATTTCAAAACAAATGTTCACTCAGGTTTATACCTTAAAACTCCAAGTTGTTAAAATATCATTTCAATGTATTTAAATTACAATATAACCTTCTGACCAAGATGTATGTAAGGTAGGAATTGTTTCAATATTTTCAATTTTACATATGCAAAAAATCATTTGTGAACCCACTTATCCTTGAGTTCTTTAAACTGCCCTCAAATAGTTAGCTTTTTCATCAGTGCCATGCTACTTATTACATGCTATTTCTCGACCTTCACTGGATCAAGTGCATCTGTTATAGCAATGGATACTGGTAGAAAGAAGGACAGATCTTAACTCTTTGGAAGACAGCTCAGTACCTGAACTGGGAGTTAGAATCTATAAGATGGAAGAAGGGATGCTCAGAGTCAGGTGATATATTAAGGTTCAGGCCACAGGAGAAGCAGCTGAGCCTTAAATACCTTGAATTTTCCTTTCAAATCACAGGACCAACAGCTAAGAGTTGGACAGGACAGAAGTTCAATACTTCACAGTTAAGAACTCAGCAAGGCTAAGATTGGATGGAAGTTTGAGGCAAGTCAGAAGGAAGAAACCATTGTACAAAAGAATCCTCAGATGTTCTTGAGTTGTCTTTCAATCCTGGTTAATGGACATAGGCCATTGCTCTAGAGAGAAGAAAAGAAAAGTTATGTTAACGGAGAGCCCTATTGCATATTAGAAGGCGTCTTAGGCTTTGTACCTAAGAAGTGGCTCATGCCTATGATCTTATATTCTCAGGAAGCTGAGATCTAACGAGTGTAGTTTGAAGCCAGCCTGGGCAGCAAAGTCCATGAGAATCTTATCTCCAATTAACTACGAAAAAGCAACAAGTGGAGACGGGGCTCAAATGGTAGAGTACCACCAGCCTTGAGTGAAAAAGCTAAGGGACAGTACCGAGGCCCTGACTTAAAAACCCAGAAGAGCATATGAGTATTTTCAGAGGAGAGCCATGGCTACCTTGGCACAGAGCCTTCTAAGAACTGTCCAGCTATCACAATAGACCACAGGATCTCATGAGGTATGGGGTTAGTGAAATCAGCCTGATAAGCATAGATGGTCTTGAATCATGTAGGTGGCTGTCACCATTGCTGTTCTTCCACATGTGATCTTGCATCTGATTACTCTCTATGCTATGATAGCCCACAGAAGTATAGCATGGAAAATTAATCTATCATTATAAATTTTACCTCTTCTAGAAAAGGTAAGTATTGTAAATCAATATTACAACAGTTGTCATAATTTCTGAAGGAGTTGTTTACTTTGTGAGTGTGCGAAAAATATTGAGTACATATTCAAAAAATTTAACTGGCCTATAAATATTTTGGAAATTCTCTCATGAGTGGGAAAACATGGAAGCAATAATATATGTTATTTTATGAAGAAGAAATTTCTGTAGAGGCATATTTGACAGGTAGAGAAATGTAAAAATCATAAGCACACATGTCTGTCTTTCTGGAAAGTTTATTCCTTTTTACTTTTCAGTTAAATTCAAGCTTCTCTCCCAAATTCCAGGTTACTATCACATTTATTTGATTGCTAATGAAATTTCCTTTGTTCTATAAATTCATTTGCATAGAATCATACAATATCCAGCATACTCTTCACAGCTGGTTTTGTTTGGTCAACATGCAGATTTTGAGATTCATTTGAATTGTGGTATCTATCAGTAGTGCATTGTTATTTGTTGTTGAGTAATATAATATTATATTAGATTATCCATTCACCTGTTGTTGAAAATTTGACTGTTTCCAGTTTTTGGCTAACATGAATAAATTTTCTATGAATATCTACATACAAGTCTTTTTGTACAAATGTCTACAGTTCTGCTAGGACAACACCTAGGGATAGAAGGTATAGGAATATAGAAACTTTTAATAAGTGTCAACTGTTTTTTACAAATATGGTACATCATTTTATAAGCCCACAGCCATATATGAGAATTCCATTTGTTCCACAGAAGCTAATAATTGTTCATCTTTTAAATTTTTTCTTTATTATCAAAGTGAAGTACAGAGGGGTTACAGTTTTATACGTAAGGCAGTGAGTATTTTATTAGGTTTATAACAGCATCTTATTGTAAATTTCATTTGCATTTCCTGATGACTAATGATATAGTGTTTTTTCATTTCTTATTAACCTTTATCATATTTTTGAAGTGTTCTTTCACATTCCACTTGCAAAATTGAGTAGTGTATCTTCTATTTGATTTGCAGAAATTTTCTTTATCATCTGGCTTCATGAACTTTTTCATGGATTATTTAAGTATGATCCCACGTTTGTGGCTTGCCTTTGCATTTTCTAATGGTATCTTTTGGTTAGCAGAAATATTAAATTTTGGTGAAGCTCAGTTTATTACTTTTTATTTTATGGTTAGTGCTGTTTGCAGCCTGTTGAAAGAAATCTGTGTTTACAACAAAGTTAAGATCATTTTCTCTGATTTCCTCAATAAAATTTTATAGGTTTGTTTTATGTTTAAGCCTACAATCCCATGAAGGTGTTTTTTTCTGTGAAGGACAGGGTAAACAATTTACGAAATAAAACACCTTATTGTGAAAATAATGCCATGCAGAAAATTTGTCCTAAAATAAGTTATTCATAGTGGCCTATTAAACCGCAGTCATGTATTAGTAAGCAAGTGATTTAGAAAATCAGCTGCCTTTCATTCCTTTCGGAGAGCTTGCTAATTAATGTACAACTCGCTTTGTAATAATATGAAACACACTAGCTGAGTTCCGTTTTCCTAACAAAAGAATGCACAGGTTTTTACATGCATTTCTTTTATGCAGATGCATTTCGCAATTTGAAATAATTTCTTATCAATGGTGTATTGTCTCCCAAAATAGTTTTGGTTTTGGAAATCTCTTCCTGGTTTCTATGCAGAACAACAGCTCATCAGCCCTTTTCTTTTGTGAGTGGCACATGGCGAACCCGACAAGAGGTGCTGAGGCTGGTCTTCAGTAGCAGCAAGGCCAGCTGTTATAGATCACCTCCCTCTCTAGTCAAGCAGAACTCGAGGCAAGCACTCTGCAACCCATGAAAATGTCTCCCTCCTTTCCTCTCCTGCCAATCATCAAAACTTTTGAAAGCAGCTCTGATATGCCAGTGGTAGTATACATAGTTAAAGGAACCTCACAATACTTCTTGATTTTAACTGTAATTTTCTAATAATAACTGCATCAATCAGAAGTCTCCAGACCTAACAGAAGCAATCAGATATGTGTACATATGTGTATATGGGCAGATTAGATTCGTTTATGGAATTGGCTCACAGGATGATGGGATCTGTCATTTTTGAAATCTGTAGGACAAAGCTAATTGGAAACTCAGAAAGGATGTCAGTATTTGTTTTTAAGACCATCAACTGGATGGATAGGCCCATCAATATTATGGAGAGTAATCTTATTTTTGTAAGGACAGTTGGTGATAAATGTTAATCATAACTACATACAGATTATGTTGACCAAAGGATCAAACAGAGCCTAGACAAGTTGACATATACAAATTAACCATCACAGTAACATACAGTTCTTAGCTATTAGCCAGTATCGTCTATGATGTCCTAGCTTTTCAAATGCAATCCATATTACAAATGTGATTACAAATATTATGATGGAAGGTTCTGTGTATCCAGAGCTTTGTATAATGAAAATATTCCTTCTTAGTTGAAGGTAAATAAGATTTCCATAACCATGATTGTTGATCTATTTTACAGAAATTATAAAGGGGTAGCAAATATAATGTCAACATAAACAACATATAGAGAAAGTATCTAAATCGTGTGAGTTCATTTGGGAATGAGCAAAGGATCATGACCCAGGACACATGTGCTATGATAGGATAAAGGTATACCTGGTGAGATTTAAAAGCAGAAAGGAGAAGTTCACATAGGCATTGTGAAACAGAAGTTCATTAATTATAGGGGCTGGTCAAAGGGATTGATAGGTATACTGGCTGTTGCTAGGAGAAGTCCATCATAGAAACAACCCTGAATGCAGGTTTTGCCTTACTTTGAATAGGGTCTCAAATTTATGCCCTAGCTGACTTGGATTCTTCTTCTTCTATTTATATTACCTATTTAGCTGAAATAGTAGGCACATATCATCATACACACATTTTTATTGGGCGAGATGGGGTCTTATTTACTTCTTGCTTGGTTTGCCCTCAAACTTCAATCCTCCAGATCTCTGCTTACCAGGTAGCTGACATTGCAGTTGTGAACTACTTCAGCTAGCCAATTAGTAAGGCTATTTACAAGGCTGCCGTTAAGATTGCTGTTACTGGAAAGATGTCCCTGTGAGAGTGGCCCTAACTACAAGGATGTGGTTTGACAAGGACTTAACATTAGTTCATGTTATCAGAAGAAGACATGAGAATACCATACCTTCAAGACCTCCCAAGTTCATTTTGTAAGAACTTGACATAAATGACTTAATTTTTATTCTGAACGTTTTTTGTAGAACCTAGTGGTGGATAATCTAAGCCTTGTCTTTTCTTCTGGAAATGGAATTGAAGGGTTGGACTATCTTATGAAGAGCTAAACTTCTGTATTGTGTTGGTGTTCAGGGCAGGTTATTCTCCCTTGTCTTTCTCTCCAAGTACTAAGCCCCCTCAAACTCTATCTTATATGTGCTTAAATGTTGCTTCTTACTAAATGCCTTTCTCTTCAAATTTGTAAATGCAACTTGATGGAGTAGCTAGCCATGAGTGCTCCCACCTGGACCCTTTTGTCTACATTCACTCTCTAAGGAACTTAGTACACTCTCATACTTTCATATACTCTCTATGTGGTGATGACTTGCACATTTGTTTCCAGCTCAGGAATTTTTCTAGCCCTGGAGGCTCAAATTTGTTTTTTTGTTTTGTTTTCTTTTTTGGAGGCTCAAATTTGTGATCTGATACTGCCACTGATAATATGAAGGGCATCTCAACCTTCATACACCTAAAAGAAAATGATCAGACTTTTTCTTTAATAACATCTCATTTTACTCCTTTTCCTTAGCATGGTAAACAATATCATTAACCATCAGATTGCTCAAGCAAATATCCAGCCATTATACCTGCTTTCTGTTTTCTTCTTTTTTTCATTTGAGAGCAATCCTTGAAGTCCTTTCAATGGTGTCGATATACTTTACCAGCATCATCTTGATCCTGGCCAACAGCATGTGTCACCTATGCTACTAATATTCTTTCCTAGCTCTTTCTCCTGCTTCTGTTTTTGCATCCTGTTTAAGTCTAGTTTGTTCTGCTATAAAACAGGTAGCTTGTGATGTCCAAGACTGAGGGACCAGTACCAGGTGAGATGCATTTTGATACAGGACTCCATGAAGAAATGGCAAAAAGAGAGTAAGAAAGATCAGGAAATTGAGCTTGAAACCTCAGGCTGTTTTATAAACTGTATTAGTCCATTTATGATGGTGGCGCTCTCATGACCTAAAGACTTCCCATTAGGCTCCACCAATCAACACTGTTACATTGGAAATGATGTTTCCATATGCTTAGCACACTTACAATCCATTCTCCAGTTGTATGTCATTTTAGTATCTATAGGAATGTGACTTTCCTAGACAGTAAGTCTAAGAAAATACGACAGAACTCACTCAAGTCTCTAGAGTTAGCGCCAAAGGTAATCAATATCTTTCTGAGCCAAACTAATTCAAAACCTCATCATTTAGATTTGGAGAGGAGTTCCAGGCTTCCATTAGCAGACTCAAGAATCAGATTATATGAGTTGAGCTGAGACCACTCCATTCCATTTGGAGGGCATTAATATGTCAGCGGTAAAGAGATTTCAATGTATCCCTTTGGGAATGCATACTGGATTCCTGTAGGGGAAGGCAGGGGCCTCTTTTTGGAGCACTAAAATGCAAGCTTAAATTTACCTGGGAGGTTCTTGGGTGATGACATAACTGCTTGAATGAAAACTCATTGTTTCAGGAAACAGCTATTTTTTTTTAACAGATAATCATCTTTTAATTGAAAGTAAAATATGAATTTATAAAAAATTAAGAAACAAAAATCAAGAATTAATAAGTATATGCTAAAATAATCTATGCATATTTGGTACTTTAAGTGTGGTATACTATACCTAAGAGGATTTTCTGTATAAAATAACCAATAACCAAGTATGTCTTTGACTTATTGATTCAAAATTGTGATTGTACCTTGAAATCTTTCAAAAATATCATTTTATTGTATTATTAAAATGTTGTACAGTGGGGTTACCATCCTATAAATCAGGTAATGAGTATAATTCTTTTTGGAGAATGTCACCCTTTCCTTCACTTTTCCTCCTTTCCCCCTTCTGTCTCCTCCCACAAATTGTACAGTTCATAGTTCACATAGTGAATACTGAATATATCAACAACATTAAAACATTCAGAGAATGCTGGGTGCCAGTGGCTCACAACTGTAATCCTAGCTACTCAGGAGGCTGAGATCTGAGGATCATTGTTCAAAGCCAGCCCAGGCAGGAAAATCCATGAGACTCTTATCTCCAATTAACCACAGAAGAAGCCAGAAGTGGTGCTGTGGCTCACGTGGTAGAACACTAGCTTTGAGCAAAAGGAGTCCAGGGACAGAGGTCAAGCCCCAAGACTGGCAAACAAAGCAAAACAAAACACATTCAGAGACACTTAAGTATGTTGACATAGTTATTAAATCTCTTCAATTTATTAATAGTACTTAAGTACTTGGGTTGATTTGTTACTCACACAATTGAAACCTGTGTGAAAGAGAATAGAATATATTAAAATTAAGTGTTGTTTAATATACCAAAGTCTCATCAATTACATTGGCAATGGGAACAAATATTAAAGATCCCTCAAGAATGATCTTAAAATTTTGATAGACTTATAAAAACAGTAATATAATTAATGAGTTGAATTCAAAAGCTTCAGGAGAACTGGTTTTTGAGTTAAAGTTATTTTTATGAATTTGTGATTTTTTAAATATCAAGGTAATATAATTTTTTTTGCACAAAAGCCATTATGAGAAAACACAAAAACTACCCATTGATATCAACCCCCCCCCCTCTTTTTTGTGTCAGTTGTGGCAGTTGAACTCATGGCCTAGATGCTGTCCTTGAGCCTTTCCAAGGCTAGTTAGTGGTCTCCTACTTTCTTTTTTTATTGTCAAAGAAAAGTACAGAGGGGTTACAGTTTCATATGTAAGGCAGTGAGTACATTGGTCTACTACTTTCTTTGAGCCATTACTTCATTCTTGGATTTCTGGTGGTTCATTGGAGTTAGGAGTCTCACAGAATTTCCTGTTTGTACTGGCTTTGAACCTTGATCTTCATATCTTAACTCTTATTTTTGACTAATCAGAACCTACCCTAATGATTAGCCTCTTGACATATGTGCCTGGAGAGGGCAATGCATATTAATGGCCCTTCAGATAACAAAGGGAATTGAAAGGATGAATAGCTATAGCGATTAAGGAAGCGCTGGACCTGAGGAAGTTGATTTCTAAAAGGTTGGTATTGCTTCTAATCAACAGGTGGTCAGAAATATTTTTGTTGTGAACATCTTACCATACTATCAATAAATGTGAGTTTTTTTTAAGGATGAGAAAATACCTTGTTCAATTCACCTAGTAATGTTTAAAGGAGGTAGTAATATTCTTTTTGATGAGAAGGAGAGAGACAAATGTTTACAGGCGTTGCAAAAGTAAACACAAACAAAGAGTGAAACTGAGATTCATTTTTTGAGCCCTAGAACATAAGAACTTTGCTTTCTGGCTGAATATTTCTTACTGTAGACAGTATGAAGCAAAAGCACAAAGGTAGCTTACTAGTAACTATTATGATTTGACTGTGGCTTATTTCATCCGAAATTCATGGTGGAGTTTAATCTCTGTTGTGATGTATTAAGAGGGGACAATCTGACTGCATTATTTAGAGGTAGAGCCTTTGGACAGGGATTAACATTGGATAGCATCATTAAGGTGGAGCACCTATGAGTGAATATTAGTGGCTTTATAAGAAGAGACCAAAACATACACAAGTACTCCCTGTCCCTTGTCATGTTAATGCCTTGCACTTCTTTGCAAGTCTGTCAGCACAAAGGCTAACAGAGTTGTGGCTTCTTAACCTCAGACACCTTTTATTAAAAATAAACATACACATGCAGAATCTGGGGTGATGGATTATTTGTTAAACATACAAATTTTAAAAAAACTGAACAACTTGGAAACTCTACCTAGGCAATCTTGTTGGGTCTTTGAAGTCTAGTCCTTCTAGTCCTTAGCTATCAGCCTAAACTTTCTGTGCCCTTTATCCTAATTCTGTTCCTCTTTTGTTTGTGTTTTTGTTTTTGTTGCCAGTCCTGGGGCTTGAACTCAGGGCCTGAGCACTGTCCCTGGCTTCTGTTTGCTCAAGGCTAGCACTCTGCCACTTGAGCCACAGCGCCACTTCTGGCGTTTTCTATATATGTGGTGCTGAAAAATTGAACCCAGGGCTTCATGTATGCGAGGCAAGTACTCTACCGCTAGACCATATTCCCAGTCCTCTGTTCCTCTTTTGTGAGAAGGTGAAATCTGTAATACGAGTCTCTCTACCTAGTGTCAGGTAAACATCTCCATTTTCAGTTGTATCATTGTATAATTGAATTGCCATTTTTAGTTGTCTCTTATCTAGCTTTGGTTTGGGCTTTAGGATTAAAATAATTCCTGCCTTCAAGAAGGAAGTGGGTAGATTTTTGTGAAGAAAATATGTTCCCAAACTCCAAGCTTATCCTTTGTTTTCTTCCTGAGTCAGTTGTACCTAGTTTTATAGGCTTATTCCTAGATGCCTTGGCAGTTATCAAGAGGTGGAATAAGCTGTTGCCCATGAGCTTCTTACAGGGAGTAGTGATTGCCTTTGCCCTGTCTACAAGGACATTGCTGTCATTGCTTGTTTTCCCTTGTGTCATGTGATGATTGTGTCCACAAGTTCTTTCACACTTTATTAAAAATCCAAGGCTTAATTCCTCTCTCCTGGCATGTGGAAATGACCTATGGCAGCAGGATTTTTATAAAGAACCCCCTGAGTGATTGTAAATGTACAATTGGATTGAGAACGAGTAAATAGATAATTTTAAAGATCTTTCCCAGCTCTGCTCTTACTTTGAATATGTGTATTTTAGGTTGAGGCTGTATGGTATTAACATAGTTTTCAGACATAAGGGGAAATCTCAAATTACATAGTTGATTCTTTATATAGATGTAGAAATATTCATGAGATATTTGAAGCTATTTAATGAAAAGCATTGGAACTGGAGAGAGTTAATCTTGGAAATTTTTAAGTTTTTAGTAAAGTTGGGAGGTCAGGGAGAACTATGGAGCAACTGAGGAGTAAATCTGATACCCGTTTTCATGGTTTGTACCTATATATGGCCAGAAAGTCAGCTCACTCAATTATACTGAAACTTGACATTGACAGATTTTCCCATGGCTGCTCCATTAATGACCTTATTATCTTGATTCTGTCCCATGGCAACAAATAAAGTACACGTCATCTTTTATTTTTATTTTTACAATGATGTGATAGAGGAGTAGTTGTGTGTCCATTTCTAGAAATTAGAGTGGAAACAATGCTGTGGTTGCTTTCACAAAATGTCCTTGTACAAGAAGCTTTGTGATTTCAATAAGAGGCAATTATGATAAATAGTGTTTAATGTGGTCCAAATGATTCCCAAATCCTCATAGTCAAACCCTTCTGAAATCCCTTCCTCTTGAGTTTAGGCTTGATCTAGTAATTTGTTTTTAACCAGTACATACATCAGAAGTGATGAGAGGTCACATTTGGGATTAGATTATCAAAGACTGTTACTTATAAAATATTCACACATGCTCTCATGGTGGTCTTGATGAATCAAGCTGGAGAGACTCACATGACCAGGAGGATCGCCTCTGGTCAGCTGCCAGCCAGGATTTCATTTCAGCAACACTTGAAGAAGTGAATCTCGCCAGCAGTACCTTAGTGAGCTTTGAAGTGGATTATTTCCTAGCAAGCCTTCGAATGAGACTGTCCCCTGGTTGTTGCCCCAAGACAGAACTTGAAGTGGAGAGCCTAGTCAAGCCACACCCATATCCTTGACCAACAGAAAGTATGGAGGAAATAAATGTGTGGTCTTTTAAGCTACTACATTTTAGGGTAATTTGTTAGGTGAAGATTTGGTTTGAATGTGCTTTTGTCTTCCATTGAGACTTGGTCCTCACTTTGGTGGTGTAGAACCATTAAGGGGAGGAGCCTAGTGGGAGGTCCTTAAGTCATTGGGAACATTACCCAAGACTCACAGATTTTTTAGACTCACTGCATCCTGTATTTTAGCATGATGGCAGATGATTGGATGTGTGAACTGGGGATCTGCAGACCACAAGCTGTAAGTGGCAAGGAACATATAGCCATGAGAACTTGTCTTGTTCCAGACTCATTGGAGGTGATGGTAATGTTTAAAGCTGACTCTTCCCCGACCTTCTGCTTGGTTGTAGATGGAATGAAGGCTCTTTATCAACTTATCTAAAATAGAGAGAATATTCTGGATCATCTGAGTAGGGCCAATGTAAGCAAAAGAGTCCCTAAAAGTAGAAGAAGGCTGGGTGCTGATGTTTTACCTCTGCAATCCTCATTATTCAAGAGGCTGAGATCTGAGGATTGCAGCTGAAAGCCAGCCTGTCTAGGAAAGTCTGTGAAACTTTTATGTCCAATAAACTACTCAGAAAATACTGGAAGTAGCATTGTGACTCAAGTGCCAGAGCACTAGCCTTGAGCAAAACAAGCTCAGGGACAGCACCCAAGGCCAGAGTTCATGCCCCAGGACTGGCAAAAAAAGTGGAATAGGGAGATGGAGGAAAGGGAAATGTGACAATGGAGGAAGGTTGGAGCCGTGGGATATTATGACTTCACTGGCCCTTGCTGGCTTTGAAGATGGAGGAAAGTGTGACGAGCCGGGGGATGTGAGTGTTCCCTACAAGCTTATTAAAAGCTAGGAAACAGATTCCAGATTCTTCTCTAGAGCTTCCAGAAGTAAAGCCCTGATGGCACTTTGATTTTTTTTAAATAATTATGTATTTATTGTCAAAGTGATGTACAGAGGGGTTACAGTTTCATATGTAAGGCCATGGGTACATTTCTTGTACTATTTGGCACTTTGATTTTTATCCCAGTGATACACATGTTAAACTTCTAACCTCAGAACTGTAAGGTAAAATAAATTTGCATTGCTTTAAGAAGTTAAGTATGTAGTAATTTGTTACAATACAAGATGAACAAACATTTTTCATAGTTACATGAACATCATATTTTTATGATGTCATAGCTTCTGTAATTATTTAAATGGGTGCTGGGAATGGGTAGCAGTAGAGTGCTTGCCTTGTATACATGAAGCCCTGGGTTTGATTCCTCAGCACCACATATATAGAAAAAGCCAGAAGTGGTGCTGTGGCTCAAGTGGTAGAGTGCTAGCCTTGAGCAAAAAGAAGCCAGGGACAGTGCTCAGGCCCTGAGTCCAAGGCCTAGGACTGGAAAAAAAAAGATTTATATGTCTACATATTTTCACATTATTTTATGGAGTGAAAGTACTGGTGTATCCTTAATTATGCCCTTTAATTAAACATGAGTTATGTGAGTATCTTTCTGCATCTTCCTTTTTCATATGTTCGACTGTTAGATTGTCTATAAGAAATCGAATTTGAGCTTTGAATTTCTCGCATTTTTAAATATTTAATCATTTTTAAATAACCTTTAATTTCTTCTGTGATTTAACTTGATAAATAACATGTTGAGAATATACTTTCACCCCTGATTTTTTTCTGTCCAACATATGCCAAGTGTTTCTCTATTTTTTTAATTTTATCTAATTTTAATCTTTAAGTACTTGCACAAAGGGGTTTCAATTCAACCTGTCAGTTTGTGAATAAAATGCATCTTGCTCAGTTTTACCCCTTTCATCATTCTTCCTCATCTATCAACCACACCCATTGTAATGCTTTATTAAATAGTTAATTTTATATAAAAAAGCTGATCTTCTGGGCTACTGTTTCTCTTCTATTAATTGATTTCTGTCTGTTCTTGAGCCAGAATTGCACTGCGTGAACTTTATTTGGTTTCTAATCCATTATAAGTTCCTAAGAGGATTAGTCTTCTCCCTCAGTATACTTGTGCTTAAATTTCTTGAATGTATTTTGTTCCATATGTATCCTGTTTCTATCTCCTATGATTTTCCGGTTTTCCCTGTCTTAGCAAACTGCAACAATGCCCACAAACATGTGGCCCTGCTTTTCTTATTTATATTTTTTGAAGGCTTCTGGTATGGTTTTAGGCCAATTATTTGCTATTTTTGTAGCAAGCACTGTATGTTTTATGCATTTCCCCCTGTTCCTTTCCCAGCCCAAACTGCACCTTGGGTTCTCTTACGAACTTCTCCTTAAGATGCAAAAACCACAGTTATTTCTCAATATCCATGTGGCCTTTGAAGCACCCCTCACCTTTTGAAAATTAATTAGGTAACTAATGTCTTTAAGTAGTGTTCAAAGGGGTATCAATTCAACAAACCCATTTATAAATAAATCTTGATCAATGTCACTTATTGCATCATTCTCCCTATCTTTCCCAACTTCATCCTTATCTTCAAGTTATGCACTTACTCTTCCTGAAGTCAACAGTGGTCTCTTTGCAGCATTGTCAACTGGATTATATATATATATATATATAACGTATATAAACAATCTAGCAAGTACCCTGGCACTTATAAAAATCAATGCATGACACTATTTGTTTAATTACTATGGTATATTGCCTTGTTATGAAATGAAGGATTTGTTTTTGAAGTTACTGGAGTTTTGAATTCAATTCAGGGCCTTGTGATTCTTGGCAAACGTTTTCCACTTGAGCCTTGCCTCTAGTCCTTTATGCTTTATTTTTCAGATAGGATGTTGTGCTCTTTGCTGGACTTGTATCGCTATCCTTTTTCCTCTACTTTCACCTAAATGGACTTATAAACATGCAACACCATACCTGGCATAGCTCTAAACTCTTTGAAAGTAAGGGCAGTCATTTATTCTTATGTGTATAACCATATCGAACCTAGAATTTAATAAGTGTATCAGAGTGATATGCAGCAGAGGTGTGAACCTATAATCCTTACTATTTAGGAGACTGAGGCTGGAAAAAGGAGAGTTTGAGGCCAGCCTGGGCTAAATTAGTAAGATCTCCATCTTTCAAAACATTCATCTTAAATAAACACTTACTGTTGACATTTTCTTCCTGGCTCATCCAAATCCAACTCATTCTCCAAGCATGTCACTCGGTCTTGGTTAGGACTCAGTGGTATTACCATGACCATCTTAACCTCAGTGGGTAAGTACAGCTGAATGATACAAAGCAGGAGATGAAGGATGAAAAAAGAAGCCGATGGACATGATCCACTAGACTCCTTCAAGCTCGAGCTTTAATGTAAGTTGGGGAGTTTACTGGGGGATTTATTTTACTCTTCTCACAATATCTTTGTTCTTACTTTCTTGCACTTGCCTACAGCCTCCTCCCATGATCCTGTACTTCTAAGACTGTAAAAGTATACTTGGCCCATGTGGCACACAGGTCCGAAGGACCAGGAGTCAGTGTCTCTGGCAGCACCCGTGACAATCTTGGGTAGGTGTCAATTGCTAAATGCCCTGGCCTTGTCACTGGTAATGGAACCCCAGGGCTTTGAACTGCTATGATAGATGAAGGAGGTCAAAGTCTCTTATCTGTCTGGAATGAGTTATGTGCAGAATTTCAGAGCAGGCATTTAGGAACTCTTCTAGCAATTGCACAGTCATTTTGTGTCTTGGGATCTAATTTTTAAAGGCTTGTATCTTCTAAATCTTTTTGAATGTGGTATGTAGCATTTTGATACATGTATACATTGTGCTATATCCAATCAAGGTAAACATATCTATCTCCTCCGTCATGTGTCATTTGTTTGTGGTGAAAACATTCAGAAATCCTTTATTCTAGTTTTTAAAAATTTATTTATTCTCAAAGTGATGTACAGAGGTTACAGTCTCATACATAAGGCAGTGTGAACATTTATTATCAAACTTGTTACCTCCTCCCTTGTTTTTCTCCCTCTTTCCCCTCTCACCAGCTCTCCCCTACCATGAGTTGTACAGTTGGATTATGGCCTATAGTTTTGTAAGTATTGCTATTGCATTTGTTTGTCTTTTATCCTTTGTCTCTTCATTTTGATGTTCTCCTTCCCTTCCCTAATTCCAATAAACATATATACATTACCCAGGGTACTGACATCAGGGGTAAAACCCTGGGGAAAAAAGACAAAAGAAAGTGGCATAATTTCATATGGCACATTGAAAATAACGACAATGGTAAAACATTTATTTCCATAACTTGGTGTTCATATCACTTAGCATCATCTTATGTGTTCATATGTACATAGCTATTGTGATCTTCTGCTAGGACTATCCTAGATGTGTACTAATTATTACCAATGAGGGAGACCATTAGAGTCCATGTTTCTTTGGGTCTGGCTCACTTCACTTAGTAAGATTTTTTCCAAGTCCTTCCATTTCCTTATGGATGGGGCAGTGCCTCTGATAGAGGCATAGAATTCCATTATATATATAAAAATATATAAAAACATTTTTTGATCCATTCATCTACTGAGGGGCATCTGGGTTGTTTCCCTATTTTAGTGATGGCAAATTCTAGTTTTTAAAAGTACATTATAGCATTATTGCTATTTACATTCACCTGTGCAGTAGGATGACAGAACGGGGCTGGGTAGAGTACACTTGCCTAATATTTATGAGGCCCTAGATTTGATCAGTCACTGAAAACAACCAATGAAGTATAAGAACCATAGGCACTTTTTTATGTAATATAACATAATACCCATTGCCCATCATTCTCCAATCCTACTCTCTGTGCCAGTAGAACTCATCATTCTACTCTCAACTTCTTTTAAGATTCTACATATGAGAGATCACATGATATCTGTCTTCTAATGTCTGGATTACTGCACTTAATCAAAGGAGCTCTAGTCTGATTCATGCTGTTGTAAATGACAAGTTTATTGCATTTTGGCTGAACAATATTCCATATTTATAAACACTTTTTATCTATTCATCAGCTGATGGTTTATTTGTTTTGTTTTTTGTTGCCAGTCCTGGGCCTTGGACTCAGGGCCTGAGCACTGTCCCTGGCTTCTTTTTGCTCAAGGCTAGCACTCTGCCACTTGAGTCACAGTGCCATTTCTGGCCGTTTTCTACATATGTGGTGCTGGGGAATCGAACCCAGGGCTTTATGTATACAAGTCAAGCATTCTTGCCACGAGGCCATATCCCCAGCCCTCAGCTGATGGTTAGTTGGGTTGTTTCCACTTCTTGACTATTGTAAATAGTGCTATATGGGAGTGCCAGTGTCTCCTTCATATCCTGATTTCATTTGACTTTGTACCCAGTAGTGATATTGCTGTATCATGTAGCAGTGCTATTTTTAGTTTTTGAGAAACTTCCACGCTATTTTTTCATAATGACTGGGCTCTACACATCCGTACACTAGGTGTGGGAGGGTTCCCTTTTCTCCACAAGCATGACCATTTTTAACATAATTTATTTCTAGTGTTTCCTTTTGTTTGCCTAAGACTTGTATAAGCAAGTCTTATTTAGAAGTGGATTGGAGATTCTGAACAATATTCTTTTAATTGCAGTAGTGTAAGAAGCACTATTTTACAACAAAGAATTGACAACCCACAGGTCTTGCATTTGCTGTCTGGTTTATAAATGTTTAATTGGCACACTTCCATGCCTATTCATTTATGTATTATCTATGACTACTATTTCTTTATAGTAGCGAAAGTGAGTCTTGGGAAGGAGACTACATGGCCTGCAAACCTCGAAATATTTATATGTCACTTTTTGAATAAAATGTTTGCCAAGCCCTGTTCTCCAGCTAGACTGAATTCTGAATGTCACTTGACTTCAGTGCTATCTTCATTCATTACATACCTTTGATTGCCTTCCTTCCCTTTACTTCCTCATTTTGTCACTCTCTGTCAAGTGTTGCCTAAATCTTGCCATGGATAAATGACCTCTGTCCTCACATTCTCTCTCTCTCTCTCTCTCTCTCTCTCTCTCTCTCTCTCTGTGTGTGTGTGTATGTGTGTGTGTGTGTGTGTGTGTGTGTGTGTGTGTGTGTGTGTGCATGTATCTGCCAGTACTCGGCTTGAATTTGGGGCCTGGCTACTATCCATTAGCTTTTTTGCTCAGGCTAATATTCTACCACTTGAGCCACAACTCTACTTCTGGCTATTTGCTGGTTAGTTGGAGATTAAGAGTCTCACAGGCTTTCTTGGCCTGGGCTGGCTTTAATCCACAATCCACAGATCTCAGTCTCCTGAATACCTAGGATTATAGATGTGAACCTGTAGCACTGAACTGTGCTCCAGTCTGAACCCAAGATCAACCCCTGGTGGAGAACCTCACCCCAAACATATATCATTTGTTTTCTTGTTTGTCCTAGTCCTGTTTCTAGCATTCACCAGACTTGTCTGCTTCAGCATACCAGTGATGCTATCTGATCTGCCATGTGCCTGCCTCTTCTGCAGCATGGGGTGAAAATTCAGACTCATGGGCCTGAGTTTTTTCTGATTTTCATTCGCTCTCTCTTACTAAGCACCATCTCAGCAGTATAGATGATAGAGGAGAGAACAAAACAAGGGAGGAGGAAAGGAAAGTCTACCTTGTCCTATATTTGAGGCCCCTTTTCAAAAAGGTTTGTCTCAATCCCATGGGGTCAAATCACCTGAGTCCAGTCACATCCCACTTGCCTTTATCCTTTTTCAGCCTCCTGGAACACAGCTAAGTCATTGCCCACTCCAACCTCATTGCTGCTATTTCCATTTGTTTCTGTCTACTCTTCCTAATTACTTAGGTCATTTCAGACCTTAATTCTGTCTTCTAAAGTGTAACACAGCCATAATTAGGCCATATGTTAATTAGCTGGATGACGTCTTGTGCCTTGTCACTCGTGATGGATGTGGATCATCCCAGAAAATGCCATAGAAAAGGGAGTTCAGTGTAAAGAGGGAGTCTGAGGAGGCTGAGGGTGACTTTGCTTAGCAAAATCTACAGTAGAGAACAGGAAAACATGTTAGTGTTCACTGAGGGGGAAAGGATGGGGTCACACAAAGAAAAAGAGCTAGAATTGACTTCTACTCCGAGAATGAGGTAGAAGACAGAGGCTAAGAATCTACCAGGGATGGCAGAGTCTCCTAAAGGACTGAAGTTGGCCAGAGCTGAAGTCCAGGTCTTCATGGAGGAGGCCACAGGTAAGGTGAGTACCTGGCATGTGTGATCCCATCCTTGGAAGATTAGTGAGGGACTAATCTGTGCCTCCTTGGACATGCTATGGAATCTGAAAAATGGGCTTGATATCTTGCAACTATCTTTCTTTGTGTGCCATTTACTAAGGTAGTGTTGAGCCCCCCTCCCATTTTCTGTTAACTTTTTTCTGATATTATTGGTATAAAACAATTGAGCAGGAGTTTGTGGAGACCATGGCTATTTCCTATTTCAGGTATTTTCACCTCCTTCACTCAGGAGATAGTGTTCTGGGAAGCTAATTACTAAAAGAATATATGATTGGGTGCAGTGACACGTGAATTGCAAAATTACTAATTTTTCTCTATTTGGCAGTCAGCCCATGATGTGAGGGTAACTTATTCTGTCATTACCTAATTACTGAATGAAAAGGACTAAGGTGGTCATCTTGTGTTAACTATTTGCTTGAATTACAAGGAAAAAAATACTATATACAGAACCTCTCAAAGTATACCAAAGTTGGAATTTCTAGTGAAAAGTTTGTGCTAATAATAATATTATTATTGCTAAAACTTGAGTACTAGTATATTCCTAACTTTTATAGAGTCATTTCTTGTACTCCTAACATTTCTTGCAGAAAACTGGCATGCTTATTTTACTAGAATCATGCAGAGTTTAGATTATACTCAAAGATCACACTGCCAGCTGAGACAAAGTTAAAATAGATTTTTTCTCACTATTATTTTTATTGTTATTATCATTATTACTATTATTTTAGTGTTGGATATCAATCCTAAGACTTCTCATATGCCAATAAGCATTGCTCAGCTGCTGTGTTACACCCTCAGCTCACTGCCCCCCCACTTTTTTTTGGTTAAATGCTAAAATTTGAACTCTATCTTTATACTTGGAGCGCTATGTTTTTTCTATAAGGAGCCAGACAGTAGATATTTGAGGCTTTTCAACCTTGGAATACATGTTACAACTACTAAGCTAGACTTTGTTGTCCAAAGACAGCAAAAGATAATATGGCAAGGAATAAATGTAATTCATTCCAATAAGGCTTAGTTTACAGATGCTAAAGACCAAATTCAATATCATATCATTTTCATAATTTATAAATTAACTGATTATTTTCTAATTATTTGGAAATTGTAAACATCATTTTGCTCACAGGCCCTATAAAAGCAGGTGGCATCCTAGGTTTGGCCCAACGGATATGTAGTTTGCTAATCCCTGCCCATTGATGAAAAATGCCTTCCCAACAACTTATGAAAATACTGAAGTAAAGGCAGTAGAGCTCCTATTTCACCCAAGGGAGCCACATCAGTTGTCAGAAAGTCTATGGGACTGAAGCTGTATAAGACCAGCATTCTCATTCTGACTCTACTAGTATTATAGTAAATGTAATACATTTAAGTACTTCTCAAGAACTTCTGGATCTTGCTCCGATCCTCTTCCAGATGAAGTTTTTCACACTTCCACTATTCTGTAATTCTAATCAGAGTGTTTCTGTATAAAATTATTTTCATCAGATTAAAACTTGAATCTAAGATGGTTTGATTGGATGGTTTCATCAGTGATATGTGAAAAACTAGGGGAAAAGCAAGCCTGCACTTAATGTCAGTATTTGAGTTGTGAATAAGCTAAGTTGGTGGCACCTAATAGATATAGGAGAGGGACATTGGAATCTGGAACTGGGAGAGATGGTAGGACGATAATTTGAGTGTCATTGGTACTTAGACTGGCGTCAGATCAATCATTCAAAGTAGGGTTTTACAGTCTTATTACTATTGGCATTAGGGGAAGGATACTTTTTCACTGTAGGGGCTGTCCTTAATAGAGTGTTTTACAGAATTCTTGGTGTCCGAAACTAGTACCAATCCTAGGTGACAACCACCTAGGATGAGAGCATCCTCAGTTTAGAATCACTGTTTTTAGGGAAAACTATAAGGATTCTAATTATTCTAACTTAGGAAGTTAGAGAAAGAGGAAATGACAAAAAGACTGAGGAGTGGCCAAAGAACTAGGAAAACATGTCACCAACCATTGGTTTAATATTAGCTAGACTAGAGCTTATGGCACAGTCCCACTGAGCTCCCATGTGTCCTTTGTGGGATTCCCCAGTGGTGATAGAGGTGATAGGGGCACATGAAAGACTAAGATCAGACCTTTTCTAACTGCATGGAGCCTGCAGGTAGTGCAATACAGTGTTTCCTTATAGGGAACGGTGATTAAAATAAAGAGGACATTTAAAATAGCATCTAGAAACCAAAGATAGAGGCCTTTATGTATTTCTTCTTTCTGATTTTATTTTTAGAAATAATCCTCAAAGAATAAAACTTATGGGCTGGATGCTAGAAAAAAAAAACAAGAACAGAAATAGAGTTGCTGTAATTTTGAGCAAAAAGCAAAAGGGATTTAAGACCTGTGGCTTTACCACTCTGAGCTGTAGGATGGGTCCTTTTTAAAATTTCTCCTATTTTTACCTCTTCACTTACTTCACACTTTTGAGATAGGAATGAAACCTAGAAGTTGTGTATTCTAGGCAGCAGTATACTTACCACTGAACCACATTCCCAGCCCTTGTGTTTTCTTTGGGTGGTGGTGGGGGGGGCAGTTTCTCCTTGTAAGGCTCAGGCTGTCCTTGAACTTGTTATGTAGCCCTGATGGCCTGGAATTCGTAATTCTATCTCCACCCTGTGGGTGCTGGGGTTTTAGGAACATACCACCATATCTTACCTCACTTCATGCTTACTTGTAGTTAAAAAAAATATAGTGAACAAACCAGGCCCCCGGGACTCACACTCACAACCCTAGTTACTCAGATCCTAGGATGTGAGTGTTTTCTTTTGAATCCAACTCCAAGCAGATAAGTCTATGAGAGTCTGTCGCCAATAACCAGCAAAATCCATGACTAGATATGTGCATCAAGTGATAGACTGCCCGCTATGAATAAACAAGCCAAAATAAGAGTATGAGCCTTGAGTTCAAGCCCTGGTACTGGCATACAAAATTAGCAAAGAGATGTGAACTCTTAGTATATTTTTAAATTGAAGAACTATGGCTTGATTAAGGCCCAGTGTACAGATTAAAAATTCAGTCCTTCATACAGAAATTAATATTACTGGATGTGAATGTTTCTTAGCTAGATGCATAACAATAAAGAACCTATGAAAAGGAAATAGATGCTTTTCCCTTTTCATTTAAGCCTTTTTACTCCAAAATAAAGATAATAAACTTGCTTCATGAGGTTATTGTGCAGAAGAACCTAGTGGCGTCTAGGTGCAGAACTGGGTTTCCATAACTGTTTAAAAATAAGAATAATGCTTCTCCTGACTATAGTGATGTTTACATAAGTCCAAACATGCAGCAAACATTTTTTTTTCAGTAGGCATGTTTTTTATTCTTTAAAATTTTTAAAAATTATCTTTAGCTGTACAAAGGAGTTTCAGTTCAACACATCAATTTTCAACATATCAATTTATGAGTACAGTACATCTTCTTTTTTTAAGTTTTTATTGTAAAACTGATGTTTAGAGAGGTTACAGTTTCACACGTTAGGCATTGGATACATTTCTTGTACTGTTTGTTACCTTGTCCCTCATACCCCCCTCCGTCCTCCCCCTTTCCCTTTCCCCCCCTGAGGTGTTCAGTTCACTTACACCAAACAGTTTTGCAAGTATTGCTTTTGTTGTGGCAGCAAACATTTTATAGAACTATATACTGCATCTTATGTCCCTCAAAAAAGAGTGCAGAATAAGATCTTAAGTACCATTCTTGATTGACTTAAGTGTGTTTGTATGTGTGTGAGTGTGTGCATGCATATGTGTGGGTGTGCGTGCATGCGTACACATGTGAGTCAATCCCGGAGCCAGGTCACTGTCCCTGAGCTTTTGTGCTCAAGGCTAGCTAGCGCTCTACCATTTGAGCCAATGCTCCACTTGCTGCTTTTTAGTGGTTAATTGGAGATGAGTCTGTCACAGACTTTCTTGCCTGGGCTGCCTTCAAACTATGATCCTCAGATCTCAGCCTCTAAAGTAGGTAGGATTACAGGAGTGAGCCACTGGTGGCTGGCTTGATTGAATAGTTTTAAAGCAATGTCATCTTTCCTGGTTTTGACCTTGTGCTATGGTTATGTAATATTCTCCTTTGGGGAACACAGAACCTTTTTATTTTGTCACTTCTTGTGAACAGTTGAAATAAAACCTATTATGACAGTTGTACATCTTAGGATCATTTACTTTTATGATCAACTCTACCTTGTAGATTCATTTTTGTTGTAATGGATGCTTCTATGTTAACATAATGTAACAGGTTTTATTTATAACTGACAAAAGAGAATAACCCAGATCATGAACCTAAAATTGTTCTTAATAATCATGTAGTTATAAAATCTCATGATAGTTGAAAGTCTGAAATTGAACAGGACTCTTTGTCTTTAGTTTTTGGATTTTTAAATTTTTGAGGGTAGTACAGGACTCTTCTAGGTTTGCCAAAGATTGCAATTTTTCACACAACACATATTTAAATTCCCAGAGAAGCAGAAAGTGGATATGGCTTGTCTACTTTTTTAAGGTGAGAATTTCTACTTCAGCAGACTTTGGGGAGGGCAAGCTTCATCTATCTTGCTGATATGTCTAAGAAGTGATCTATTTATATTACAAACCATATGCAGAACCTGGCAAGCCTCTCTGCAAATGAGCTCATAAGCACTGTCCTAAAGTAGGAGCCGGGAGGGGGTGGGAAGACATTAGGGACCTTTCACAGCCATTATACCTCTTGGTGCTGATTAAACAGGAAGGATAAACAAAAATCTATGATTTCTGACAGGAAGGATAAATAATGAATACCTGTCAAGGCAAACCAAATGTTCTCCTTGGTCTTATTTACAGGTTGCCAAAGTCAAGTTCTTAAGGACTTGAGTACTTTTTAATGTGTTTTCGTGTGTGTGTGTGTGTGTGTGTGTGTGTGTGTGTGTGTGTGTGTGTAATTTACAAGTACAGATTTGTTTTACTGATGAGCCTCCTTCAAAGTGTGATAAATTTTACCTAGCACTTCATTCATATCAACTAGTATTTATAGAACATTTATCTAATGTTACATAATTAGATTTATCTGTAAGGAAATAAGAGGAGTTGCTGACCTCAAAACGCTCCCAGACATAAAGGAAAGAGACAGAATAAAGGAATTGTGTTATAAAATGTCAAGCACATGGAGGCAGGCACATCCATGGCTCAGAGAAAGGTAAAAAGGTGGGGAGGAAGGCCATGTACTATTTATGACACTATAGCTCTTGCAGAAGGATGTATTCTTGGAGTGTATTGAGCTTTGTCCAAGAATATTAAGTTATTATGCTTCTATTTAGATGGATCTTATATGTATATATGTATAGAAATATATATGTATCTTTTTCCTCCCAATCATCTGAATGAGTCTGTATCTTATTGGATACTCATAGGCACATGATTTGGGAGTATCTTTGTTTCAGTGAGTGTTTTGCTTTAGTGTGAATGGAGGGAAATGTATAAGGGAACAGATCCATTTTGTAGCACAGATTAGTTGGAGGTGCAGGACTCTAATATTGAACTTGAATATCCGTGGCCTATCTTCCAGGGAATGTTTTGCACAGATGTATCTTTACCTATACCACCTAGCAAAACTTCTTTAATAGGATATGTCATAATCTATTTTAGTAAAGAATTTACTGGCTCTTACACACACTTACAACTGGATAGGGGTAGCCATTAAGTGCCTGAAAAATGTGTCAGTGCTTGCTCTGCCTTTGAGAGAAACAGAAAGCTGTGGATGTGAATGACACTTCCTCCCTTACCAACATATTCTTGCCATGAGCAAGCAGTAACAATATAAACACTTTAATGAGAAGGCCAAGTCAGCTATGCACATATTGACAGCAAATCAGTTAGAGCTTGTATTCAGCTGCTAATAGTGAAAAAAAGAAAAAGAAAGAAATCCTAAGTACTCTCTCAAATTTTTACAGTGTATCTCTTCTTCCAAGCACAGGCTAAAGGGGAAATCAAGAAGAGACCCAATTACCCACTCTCTATTGTTTCTTTCAATCCTAATTTTTTTTTGATTAAAAGACAGCGAAACACATTAGTCAGAGTTTACAAAGAAACAGAATATGTGGGCAATATAGATAGACAATATACATAGGTTTTATATAGATATATAGATATAGATATATCTCTATCTCTGTCTATCATATATTCATATCATCCACAGTTTATATAATCTATATCATACTATCTATCATATATCCATAACATATATACCTGTGTAATCTATATAATATTCCATCCAATTTATCTGTCTATCTATCTATCTATCTATCTATCTATCTATCTATCTATCTATCTATCTATCTGTCAATCTGGGTCTTTCTGTCTGTCTGTCTACCTATTTCTCTATATAGTGCAAAGAATTGGCTCTGGTCATTGTGGAGGGCAGGTTAATAAGTCCCAAGTTCTGTATTGTCAGTAAGTTGGAGACTCAGGATTGCTGATGGTATATCTGAGAGCTAGCAGGCTTCAGGCCCAGTGAAAGCTGATGTTTTGATTCCATTCTGAAGGTAGGAGCAAGCTGATGTCCTATTTTGAGGGCAGTCAAGCAGGAAGACTTAGTCTTACTCTGGTAAAGGTCAGCCTTTATGCTTTGTTCACATTTCAATTGATTGAAAACTGTCTACCTATATTAGGAAGAAAAGTCTGCTTTACTCCATTTACCGATTCAAAAGTTAACCTTATTGGAAAACACTCGCAACAATACCCAGAATAATATGAAATTAACTATCATAGAGGGCTTTGCCTTGACTTCTGTTGTACCTTGGATGAGCATTAATAGATCATTCAATAGGAAATGCATTTGAGAGTGAAAGGAAGCATTGATTGGATAAGAAACAGGGATGAGCTAGAGCTGTAGATGTCAAATCAGACTATATGGTGACCCTATTTGTTATTATCAACTACCTTCGTGTATGCCTAGCTGGCAAAAATGAAAGGCTTGACTACCTCTTGCTAGGATACTAAAGCTACCTGTGAGGCTGGGTCCCTGAAGTTTGACCATTGCCTTTATGGTAAAGTAATCTAGAAAATCCCCTCTCACAAAAGAGGCTAGTTTGGGGGGATTAGTGTTCTCTTCTTAAGCCTATTTTGGAAGATCAAAAAAATGATATACCCTTAGACTTTATTTCACTTCCTCTGAAATAAATTCTGGCCTTCCCAGACAGCTGGATGGCTGAACATTCTAGGGTGTAGATCATATAATAGAGATGGCAAAAAATTAAAGCACAATAGAAATATTAAGAAAATAAACAATTATGAGAAAATTGCTCTGTTTACTGTAAAGGGAAACTACTATGTACATTTATGTTAAAATAAAATACAACTTTATTGCCTTTTGATTTTTGTGATCCTTGCTATACAAATTGTAGACAAGTTTTGTTACTGTGCTATTTAATCTTCTGTCACTCTGGTAAATACCTAAAAGAAACAACTTAAAAGGAGCAAGGAGCTGGACACTTGTAGCTCACACCTGTAATCCTAGCTACTCAAGAGGCGAAGAGCTGAGGATCTTGGTTTGAAGTCAGCCTGGGCAGCTAAGGCCATGAGACTCAACTCCAATTAACCACCTAAAAAATAGCAGTAGAGCAAAGTGGTAGAGCATTAGCCTGGAGCAATAAAGCTCAGGAACAGTCCTGAGGCCCTGAGTTCAAGCTCCATGACCCACACAAAATGCAGAAAGTGATTTTTTTGGCACAGTTTCAGAAGTTCTGGTCCATAATTGGCTTGCTCCAATGCTATGGGCCTATGGTGAGGACGAACATACTGTTTGCAGGACTATATACTGAAACATATAGCAATCAGAAAAGAGCAAGATAAAGAGGGACCAGAATAAGGTATAACCTCGAGGCTCTTCATGTGGTAACCTACTTCCTTCAATTAAGTCCATTTAGAGCTACTTTGAGAGCATAGTGCTATATTTTCTTTGTATTACTTGTTTGGTCGCAGTACCCTTTGAATCTGAGTATGATGCTCCCAGCAGAAATTTTATCCCAACTCATATCGGCCTATTAACTCACGGTGGTCTCTACAACATAAATGTTTAGTGTATTTGAAAATATTGATTTTTAAAAAGGCTTTGAAAGGAGTGGCAACCCCGAATTACAGTTTGAAATGTTTTCTTTAGAAATAATGACTTGATCTTTGTTGAATTTATTTACCTTCCTCCTCCCTGTTAAGTGACCTCTATATGCATCCAAATCTAGCCTTGATTGAGGTCGTTTCAGGTTAATGTGACTTCTCCAAATACTAATTTGTTGTTCAAAATGAAATAATTGAGAGACCGCCTTTAATATGCAAGTCTTAATAGAGATCTTCTTTTTGATGGGATAATTTTGAGGGAAACCTTGTCTTGTATTTGGGTACATGTAGAATTTTGGGACAAAGGATTATGAGAAATTTTGGATTAAGGGAAGAAACTTATGTCATTAGTAATAGTAGAAGACTGAGAGAAATGTCTGATTTTAAGAAACAAAAAAATGTGGCATAAAGTATATAATGTAGAGATAGGGATAAAAGACCAGGGGTAATTTCAGTTAGTGGCTTGTGAGAAGCTAGACTGGCACAGAAATTTATTCATTATAAAAGCACCTTGGTCTGCACTGGTGGCTCATGCCTACAATCCTAGCTACTCAGGAGGCTGAGATCTGAGGAACATGGTTTGAAGCCAGCCCAGACAGGAAAGTCCATAAGACTCTTATCTTTAATTAATCTCATAAAAAGCCAGAAGTAGCACTGTAGCTCAAATGGTAGAGAACTAGCCTTGAGCAAAAGGAGACCAGGGACAGTGCCCAGGCCTAGATTTCAAGCCCCAGGATTAGCAATCAAAACAAAACAAAACAAACCCAAGAATCTGCACTCTATTATATTATAATGAAAAGACATAAGTGAATGAAAATAGTATAATGTGAAACAAGGACTTCACATTTACTGGGCAGGAACCTTGGGGTGATAGATGTTTCAATGTGAAGACACATGTCCAAACAAGTGATGCAAGCTGGCCTTGTAAGAGTTAACCAGCGACAGTAAATTTCCATTCTCTGAAGATCTTCCAGTACAGAAAAGATAACCTTTCAATAGTCATGTGATAGAAAAATGAATTTATCCATTGGTTGACCTTTAAAATCCCTTCCTGCCCTAAGAGTCAGAGGCCTACTGGTACCAAACAGAGCAGAGAAATCAGAGAATATCAGGGTTAGAAAGGACTTGAAGAGGTCATTGGCTTTATTTCCAACTAAAGAAATATGTCCTTTCTATTATCTTATTGAAACTAGGTATCCCTAGATTCTTTATTATCAGTATTAAACTTTATGTTTTAGAGAAGTTTTCAATTCACTGTAAAAATGCATAGAATACCAGAATTCCCATATGTTCCCTGCTGCTGTACACAGGCTCAGCCTCTCCTACCTCCATATTCTGTACTTTGAGTAGTCCATTTGTTACATTCAAGGAACCTACAGTGACACATCTTGATCATTCAAAGTCCACAATCTATGTTAGTTCCATTTATATATGTGTATACACACACTCTCTCTCTCACACACACACAGATACACTCAGAATCCAATCTAGTGTTCCATTCTCATGTTATATATTTGATGGATTTTGAGAAATATGTAATGGCATGTGCCACCATTATAGTATCCTACAATATAGATTCACTACCCTAAAACTCCTATCTACACTGTCCACCCATTTCTCTCTCACTGTTATCTTCTGAAAGCCACTAATAATTTTACAGTCCCCACGGCTTTACTTTTCCCAGAATGTCTTATAGTTGGCACTACAATCTATAGCATTTGAAGTTTGGCTTCTTTCATTGACTAATATATATTTAAAAGTCCTTCCTGTGGGGCTGGGAATGTGACCTAGTGGTAGTGTGTTTGCCTAGCATGCATGAAGCCCTGGGTTCGATTCCTCAGTACCCCATACTGGTGGTCCTGTGCTGGAAGTGGTGCTATGGCTCAAGTGGTAGATGGGTAGCCTTGAGCAAAAACAAGTCAGAGGCAGTGCCCAGGCCCCAAGTTCATGCCCTAGGACTGGAAAAAAAAGCTCTTCATGTTTTTTCATGCATTGATAGCTCATTTCTTTTTGTTTCTGGCTAATATTTAATTGGATGAACCATAGTGTCATTATTTATGCACCATCCAAAGTACATCTCAGTTGCTTCCAAGTTTTGGCAATTGCAATAAGAGTATTATAAACACCCATGGACAGGTTTCTGTGTAGCCTGTAGTTTCAGTTCTGGAGTAAGTATTATGGAACACCATTGCTGGATTATATACGAGACTACTTAGTTTTATCAAGAACTAACAAACTGTCTTTCAAAGTGGCTGTGCATTTTACATTTCTATTTGCAAGGATGAGAATTTCTGGCATTTTACAACTTTGCCAGCATTTGATTTTGTTCATTGGGCTGGTTGGTTGACCATACTTAGATTCTTATTATATTCTGACCATACTAACTCACTGTCAGAAAGTCAGACCATCTTTGATACCTGGAGAAATGAGGACCTTATAGGGGAGCAAACTGAGGTAAAGAATATTTGTAGGTCTTTGTGATAACCACTACACTATGGAAACCCCTCTTTATTTGTAGGTCCTCTACTTGGATGCTGCAGGATTTCTTTCTGGGCTGTGGGTAATGTACCTTTATGCAGCAGAGAGCTCATGAAGTATCTGTCATTTTCTCCATTTCTCAGTCTCCCTTGCAATTAGGCTGGGCTTGTGCCTGACTCTAACAAAGGAAATATGAACAAAAGTGATGCCTAACTATAGGTCTGAGGCATTTAAGAGTCTTTGTGTTTCTTTCTTTTCTTGTTCCTTAGATTCAGAGACCTTGGAAAAATCTGTCATCTAGAGGAAGTTTTAAGGGGCCAGAGACTCTATGAGCTTGGGCCCAGAATGACTGGGTGAAACAGAGCTTAATGCTGTCTCTCTGCAGTAGGGCCTACCTTTTGAGTATGAAAGCTTATCTTACTAAGCAAATGAGAAACCACAGCTAATTTGTTGCTTTCACATAACCTGGGCTAACCTAACTAATATATCCATCTTCTCTGTACCCTTAAGTTGCTACTTGGATGTCAGTTCTTTTGGATCCATCTAGTTGAACTGCTGTATCTATGCTAAATTTTCCCTTCTGAACCTTTTAGCTACATGTTGGCAACTTGACCTATCTCAGTAAGGCTTTTAGAATCAGTAGTGTCAATAAGGTTTCCCCTAATTCGTTCCTGATAGTGATCTTTGTTTTTGTACTCATTTCATTCCTATGCCCAGTTCTTCCATTGGCTGTCCAAACATTTCTCCCTATCACTAGTATCAGGACTCCAGTCTTGAACTCCCTTGGTGACAATTACCTTATAAGGCAATCTGTCTAATGAGGATACTTTTTAAGCAAGTTTATTAAAGTTGGTGAAAATTGTATGGTATTTTTTGGTCAACCTAAATGTTATGACGTTGTGAAAACAATTTGCCTTCTTCCACATGCTAGACATTGAAACTTTTAAACAGACATCTTTTTTTTTTTCAAATTTCTTCTCTTATCTGGAGTGCCTGGTTTTATCCAGATAACCATATATGTATTTTTACAAATTTGAAAACTTCTTGATGATAAAAACTGGAATGATTAAAGGATATATATGTCAGTATAAAACATTATTCCACCTAACACTGTACATTTAACATAAAAAATGAGCTTGTTTAAAGAAGCCATAAACATGCATAGGATGTATGATTATATACCTATAATCCCTCTGCTTTTTATACATCTTTTAGTTTTCTTAGTATAATTTCACTTTGGGTGGAAACTTGGCAAAGCCTTAGTCTAACAGCGATTTTTAAAATATAAAATGTGAGAAAAGGAGAAAAGGATCTGTCATATTTTTCAATTACAAAAGCATAGGGCAAGGAATAGCTTCTTTATCTTCTTTTCTTTTTTGAACTTGGGAAGTCAAAAGGAGGAGAGTTGGAAGAATATAACTGTAGCACCTTTCATCTTTTGAGAAAAATAATAAAACTTGCTCTACGTATCTAAATGACACTGCTAACCATTGACCTCGCAGAAGTCAAGGAGGACACTGTAATTTAAAGATACACTCAAGAACCAGTTCTTCCATGATATTTTCCCAATGTCTCTTGTCTTCTAAAGCCAGAAAGACTGTATATTTCTTTCTAAGTGCAGAGAGGCTCAGAGAGCCTGTTCTTGCCATCTGGTTCCATTTAGCTCCAGTGTCTACTTAATCCTAACATCATTGAGCTTTCCCTCCCTCTTGCTTTTCCTTCCTCTTTTATCAAAGCAGTCAGATAGCACCCAGACATCAAGGCTAAAAGAACAGAAAGTGTGTGGATGTGAAAGAAAACAGAGGAGGAAGGAGGCAGAAAAAGTGAGAGGCACAGAGGGGTTGAAGGATAGACAAGCATAAAGTGGTTTCATAGGAAACAGAGTTTGAGGTGCTTGCTGAGTTAGGGCGTGGCATTGGCTAAGTCTAGTGTACTTTTAACTGGCCCTGTTTGAAGGAGCCAGATGGCTAGGCTCCATGCTTTCCTACTTCGTTTTACCTTTCTTCTTTCTTTGTCCTTCCTTTTCTTAATTTCGTCTAGTCTCTTTTCAACCATTTTGCCCTACCTCTGTTCCCTTAGATTCTTATTATTTTCCTTTTCTATGCCTTCTGTCCTCTTCCCAAAGTATCACCTACTTTGCAGTATGGGAAAGGTTAACATAACAGGCCTGATGCTACTGTGTTCAAAATAAGCACTTTCAAGTTGGTACTTAGCTGAGGCCTGGGAACTTTGCTTCTGAAGTGGTTTCTGAGTGATAGGTTGTTATGCCTATGTAGAGTACTATGCACCAGCTTTCTGCTGGGAATTCAGAGTTTTGGCAGCTGTGGGAGGTTATTGTGCTTCCATATGAAACATCCATAGAAATTGTATTCTTGGAGTCTCAAGCAGCCTTGAGAGGCAGTGCAAACAGGTTTCTGCATTTCATTGCTAGAAGATGGAGCACTTTCCTTTTTGGTGAGAAGGAGAGAACAGAGAAAATCTATATGTGGATTCTTCCATACTCCTCCTAATGCCCTCACCTATTGGTGATTGCTGTCAAAACACTGAAAGCATGAATACATCTGTTTCTCAGTCTTGTGAGGTTTTCCTGCAAGTACCTGATCCTAGGACATCTTAGCTAGAGATGACTTTTGGTCTCTATGAAGTAGTATTCAAAAACTAGACAAATGATTGCTGATATTTTTACCTTATAAAAAGTACTACTTCCTGTTGGCAAGAAAAGTATTTTAACATTAGAGGTGAAGATGAATGAAGACTACATATATCACATACTGGACAGTCTCTGTGTGGTCATTATCATTCTGCTTTGAATATGACTTACAAAAGATTATAAAGGAGAAGTTGGGAGAGGCAGGGCTTCAGTGCTTTAGTACTGTTTAATGAATATCTGTTTAACAACTAATGTATAGCAGTCAATGTGGTAGATAAAATACAAAATGATAAATGAAACACTGAATAAGCTAGAAAGTCCTTTAAGCTACAGACAGATTAAGTTGTTTATACTCTGATGAGAGCTTAAAACATATATGTGTAGTAATATGAGATTTGCATCTAAATATATTTGATGGCACAGTTTGTGCTTGTTCTCCTTAATCATGTTTGCTGCATCTCCCTTTCTTTCAAAGGAAGTATGCATGTGGAGATTATAAATATCTCTATTTGTTCTTCAATAATTCTTAGTTTTTGAAATGTAAAAGAATTACGTTTATTTGTAGTCCACATATGCCAGGTGTAAAGGAACATCTCTCTTCAAACAATTTTCCCTACTCTATTCCCAGTGTGGATTATCTTTTCAATTTCCCATTGTACCATTTACTCCTGATTATTGAGAAATGGAAAATAAAAGCTATGAGCCCAACAGTGATCCATGGCCACATTGGACTGAATCTGCCTTTCTGACAATGAATTGTTTTTTAGTTTGTACTTCAATTTAGTTTTGTTGTGCTAGTACTAGGTTTGAACATATGGCCTCAAACGCACATTTGGCTTTTTCTGCTCAAGGTTCTACCACTGGGGCCACACATCCACTTCCAGCTTTATACTGGTTCATTGGAGATAAGAGTACCTTGGATTTGGCTGACTTCAAAGTGTGATTCTCAGATCTCAGCCTCCTGAGTAGGTAGGATTAGAGGCACTTGCCACCAGCACCTGTCTTCGATTCATTGTTAACTGAAAAGAGTTCGATTTTATATTTCCTTTTCATTTCTAAAAATGCTAGTGATCAATTCTTTAAGTCAGGAATCACAAATATTTGTGCTGATGCTAGGTTGTTTAAGGAAATTATTTTAGAATGTCCTTGCATTCAGTGTTTTAACAAGATGATATTTTATATTTCTGCTACCCTTTCAGTAAAATCTGAGGAAAAGATTACTTTCCCAAGGATGTGGTATAAGAGAAGTGTAATAAAAATAGATCTGTGCTCAAATATAGAAATAGATGATACTGGGTAGAAAGGGTAAATTATAGACACGAATAATAGAGGGTCATGATTTATAGTAAGACTAATGGAGATCTTGGTGCTCACTCAGTATGTCCCCTTGTTTTGTATGAAAGATGCTTCATATTACAAATAATGAAAGGCACATACTAATTTACAATGAGAATATAGTTTTGCTTGGGTATTTTTTAAATCATAGAGACTATTTGATTTGTCTCTGCATATAAGTTTTCACTGTGAGCTATCCTGTTAGGTCTGATTATGAGAATGGCTCAGTCTCACCAGTCTGATTCCTATGAATTTAAACAAGTTTGGTTCAAATTAAATCATCAAGAATCCAGAACAGATTCTTGACCTATATTCTCAGATGCTCTTCTTTCCATGGAGAACAGGACTGCAAAAAATGAAAAATGCTGAAATATGAGTCATAGACAAAAGATACTGTAAGCATATTTTTATATATGTTATAGGCAGAAGAAAGGACTTCTCTTGTTTGTAAAGACATTAGCGACCCACTGGTTTTACTGGTTTTCTTTCTCATAATTCTATAGAGTTGTTTAACCATCATTGCTGTCTTGCTTTATAATTCTCCCATCACCTCTCAAATTTCCCTTCAGCCCATTTTGTAGTCATTTCTCACCTCTATTCCATCCCCATGCCCTTCCTCACCAACACCAGCTGGTTATTCTGCTAGCTTTAAAGTTGCTCAGTAGTCTCTTCAGTGAAGATTCTGTTTAGTTTCTTATACTTTTCAAGTTTACAATTCTGTGTGGATATAATGACTTTCTCTTTGTTAAGAGTCTTCACTCCTTGACTAAGTAATATATGTTTCCTTTCTTTCAACGTGCTCTCATTTGTTTGAACACATTCATAATAGCTCTTTTAAAGTCTTTGTTAAATCCAGCACCTAGAGCCACTCAAAGACGCCTTTGCTTGATTCTTTTCCATAGAATAATTCAAAATTTCATGAACAATCCTTAGTGTCTATATTCCTACTGCCATTGTAACTGGTGTTTTTTTTTTTTATCAGATTTTTCTATTAAACTCTTAAAGCATAGTAAGCCCCCATTAGCCTACATCTCCAAAATGGTCCAAATCCCTCCTGCAAACCACTTCTAAAGGCTTCTACCATCTTTTAAGTTGCCTTTTACATTACTGTACTTCCTCCTTTCCCCCTTTTTGACTCATTCAGGGCCCCAGCCTATGCTATGGTGGGTAGAGTAGAGACTGGAATATTTCTGTGTGGCCATTGGGTGTTCAATGTTATTTAGGCCTCACAGTTGTGCCTCATTTCGGAGGTAAGGTCTTACTCTGTAGCCCAAGAAGACTGGAAGTTGCTACATTTCTGCCTCTCCAATTCTGGGATTATATATATCACCACCATGCGTGGCTTCACAATCATGACCTCTATTTGAAAATTCCTTCTGTGTCAGAGGAAGAGACAAGCTTCATTAGTAATGTGGGCCATGCTTTTGTAACTCAGTCTAGGGTGAAAGAATATACGTTGTATAATTTCACTGTTTTCAGATTCCTTGGATTTGTTGTGTGGCATTGGCTATATTCCATCTTGTAGAAATGTTCTGTGCGTGCATTAATAGAAAGCTTGCTATGAGCTATGAAAACTATTATAGAAGAAAAGCCGGTTCTAATGAAAAAACATCCTGTGAAATATGGTTTGAATGAGTTCATTATGTCTTTGTGTAAAACAGCTTCTTCCCTACTCTCCTAAGGTAAATTAAGCAAGAAAGTGCATTGATGATACAAAATATTAAGAAAGCAAATATTACACTTACAGAAATCCTGAAAAATGTAGCTTTGAGATCGTTTTTTCCCCTGTCCTTGGCTCTAATAAACAGTTGCAGGTATAAACATATTTGTTTCTTAACTATATTTTTGAATCATTGTATGTGTATATATCCATATATACGTGCCTTGCATGTATATGTATATATAATGTACACTTATTAAGGACATTTTATGCATGAAGTGATATATTTCACATTAATTAAAATTATTCATTGACTGCACATGGGAAGAACTGTACATGGAGGCAAGGACAAAATTACCTTGGATATCAATTTTTATTCCCTGAAATCTAAAGTTGTGATAATAGCTAAAAGCAGGGAGCACCAAGCAATAAAGCACAACATTATGCAGTAATTTGAGGCTTTATGTACTGTTAAACAGGAATTTCAGCTTGTTTCTTTCTTGGAAAATATTTTTATTAGCACATATTCACTGGACAAAATAATGGGTTTAATTATGTTTTCATATATTTGCAAGGTACTTTGATCGTATTTGTCTCTCTGTTGCCCTTACTTATTCTCCATCCTGCTTCCTGCTGGTCTCCTTCATCTTTCTAAATGTTTCCCATTCTACCTTTATGTCTTTTTTAAAAAATGCATTTATGAGAGAACATATGTGGTTTTTGTTTACTTTATTGACTTATTTTTCTTGACATGATGATCTCCAGTTCCATTTCTTTTCCTGCAAATGACATTATTTCCTTCTTCTTTATGGCTGATTGTAGAGCACCTCCCAAATGAGGACAATTACCTCAATTGGTGAGGCTGTCTCCTGAAGCAAGAGTTACTATGTTATGCAAACTAGATTGCTCCTTTTAAGTGATGGCACTGACAACACCTTTCTTGGAACCCCTCACAGAACCAGAACTGAGATAATGATCAACCAAGTCACACTTGGCCTGGAACTAAATAATCATGTATTCTTCTTCTTTCCTGTCCCAATTCCTGCTCTACTTAAACATAAAGCTTATGTCAGTACCCCTGAAATGAACTGAAATGCTTACTTTGTCTAGTCCCATAGCATGCCTGGGCTGTGTTAATAAATTTCTTTTCTCTGCCCTCATCACTCATCTTTTTAATTGGCGCATTGGAGTGAGGTGCAAACCTGACAGGCAGGAATTCCTAGAGCTGGGAATCTGGCCTATGACTCTGGTTACATTTTACAATGAAGTTGACCTGCCAGTCCAGCCTGATGGAACTCCTGGAACTGGGAGTCAGGCTTAGGCCTCTGGTTATAGTTGTCCATATGACTGACCTACCAATCATGCAGTAAGACTATACTCAGTTCTTGTTCCCGCCAGTCACTTGGTCATGGTTGATATTGTCACAAGCTTGCTTCTGTTTCCTAATGTTTTTTCTTTTCCTGCAACCTTTTCCCTCTTTGGGGCTATCTTCCTGTTGTTGGATGCTCTTTGTGCCCTGTGATTTGTATTGTCACTCTTCCTAACTGATTGACTTTTGCTTTGTGTGTTATAATTTCCCCCCAATTTTTATTGACGTAAATGATACAAATGATCAGTTGCATGCAAAAAGGATGCTCATGGAGACAATGTGAAATTGAAAATGCATTCTGGTGGAGCCATTAAAATCTATGATGATAAGAACATATTTAGGAAGGAATAATTTCTCAAAAAATTGTTTTCTCTGACAATTAATTGCTATAGTTCTTTGCTCTCTGTTTTATTCTAAGTAAACTTGGTGTTTACAGTTACTGTCTATCAAGGTAATTACATTTTGATTGATATGCAAAGAGGAGTAGCTTCTTGGTTGGGGATTTTCTATGATATCTTAGATGGAAGTTCAGCTTCTTGCAGGGGATATCCAGACTATGTGGCTGAATCTACACATGACTAAGGTGACATTTGCAATTCTGATTTATCCCTTGCCAAGCAGAATTGTGTGCTACGGAATGTCTGCTGATTATCGTGAAAGTTCCCTTTAGTTAGATACACTTTTGTTTTTCCAAGCAATGGAGATGCCAACTTAGAGCTAGTTGGCACCTTTCTAGCTATTAGTGTTGTTTACTTCTCCCTCTGGATGTCAGCTCCCTGAGGGCTCTGTGCCAATCACACTTTAATGATATTTAAAAGGGTTGAATTATCTACAGAAAAAATGTTTCTGCCTTGGAAGCAACTTAGGATGTTTGTGAAACCCGATTATAAATGAACTCACAAATGAGACAAAAGTTTTATAAGTCAGTTTGGATTTTTCCTGAAAGCAAGTTAAGAATAGCTAATTTCTTCACTGCTAAAAGTGAGCTGAAATGAACTTTAAAGATATTTTGTAATTTTCAGAGTTTTCTTATTGTGAGAGATGAAGCTTATTAGTTTTCTTTGGTTCTTTGATTTAAAAAAATCAAAGATGAGAAGTGATTGGAAAATTTTTCTTTTTAGCCTACCATTTTGAATTTAGTTGAAATTTATTCATAAATTATTTTTAAATAACAAAGCAGTGACTTTTGGAACTCAAAATCATTTAAAGGTATTTAAATATTTTTTATTCCTGTTTTTCTTTTTCTTTTGTTGGGAGACTGGGACTTGCTAGATACCTCTTCCTTGGCTGGCCCGGTACCTACTGAGCCATGCCTCCAACTCCATTTTTATTCCTTTGTATTAGATATGTGTATGGTTGGTACAAAAGTGAACAAGGTCAAAATGCTCAAACAGAAAGTTGACTGAGATCTGAGGTAAGTAATATCTGAGAAAAAGAAGATAGCCAAAGGATTACTATTAGGATTTTATGCTTTAAGACCTAAAATTGTCATTTATTGGATCAATTTACTGTATGAGCTAATTATAGTCCATGAATTTCTTCATGACTTTGTTAGTGATGATGTCTCTTCCCCACTTTCTTCCTTTCCTTTTCCCTTACCTTCCCCCCTCCCCTCTCATCCCATTCACCACTCCTCTTTTTCTCTTTTTCTTCTCTCTCATTCTCTTGTTCATTTTCTTGTTCATTGTTCCTCCTTCCTTCCTGCCTTGAATTTGGGGTTTGGTAGTTCCTACTTATCTCATATAAATCAGCATTAAAAACAAAAATAAGAGAATAAGAAATAAAGGCCATTTATTTAACCCACTGTAGATAGCATGTTACAGGCCAGCATTTATCTTTCATTAATCCATTCATTTGATTATTCAATTTGCTATTTGCATATTATAGGACTGGAAACATAAAATATATCCAGTCCATCCTGGGATCTGCTACAGAGATAAAATTTAAAATGACTCAGCAAGTAGAAATTCCAAGCCATTCCATGCAGGGGAATCTCATGAGGGTTGCAAGGTGAGAGAGAAGCTAATATGCTTGCTACTAGAGTAAGGGTTTAGTGCATGCTGGAGCAGAAGTTCTGAGAGCAGCTTTAGTACTTGGTTGATATGTCAAACAAATCCTTAAAAGTAGGTAGCATCTTAAGAAGAGAATCTAGGGGTGGGAAAAGTATTATAGGGAAGAGATCAGGTGAAGAAAACTGACCAATATAGTTCATATTACTGGGTAGCAGTTAGTTATAAACAATGGGGATATGTAATGGATCATAAAATGGACAAGTCTTTAAGTTGTCTAGTCCTTAAGGGGACGTTACTTCTTTCTTTACTGCCTGTCTGGTTTCAAACTGTCATCAGATCTCAGCCTCTTGAGTTAGCTAGGATTACAGGTGTGAGCAACTCGTGCCTGGATCAGTGTTTACTTTTGTAGGGTCAAGTAAAAAGTGCTTCTTAGGAAAAGCAGTGTAAATACCTGTTACAAAAAATAATATACTTTGAGTAGACTGAAAATGGGTTGCCTTTATAGTAAGAATGGCAGCATTAGTCTTGGGAGATTGAGTACTTACTGAGGTTGCCCTTGAGGCTGGACTGAGAGATTGGAATTTCTTTTTTTTTTTTCTTTTCAAATTTTTATTATCAAACTGATGTACAGAGAGGTTACAGTTTCATACGTTAGGCATTGGATACATTTCTTGTACTGTTTGTTACCTTGTCCCTCATACCCCCCTCCCTCCTCCCACTTTCCCTTCCCCCCCCCCCCCCCGGTGTTCAGTTCACTTACACCAAACAGTTTTGCAAGTATTGCTTTTGTAGTTGTCTTTTTTTTTACCCCGTGTCTCTCAATTTTGGTATTCCCTTTCAATTTCCTACTTCTAATACCAGTATACATGGTTTCCAATACACTCAGATAAGATTACAGAGATAGTGTAGGTACAACCACAGGAAGGTGATACAAGAACATCATCATTAATAGAAGCTACAGATACAGATGGGACATTGAAAGTAGTTACAACTGTGATATTTGAAGGAGATTGGAATTTCTTATGGGCAATCTCAGTAAGTGCTCAATCCACCGAGAATGTGAGAGTCATATCTCCAATTAAACACCAAAAAAAGCAGGAAGTGGAGCTGTGGCTCAACTGCTACAGCACCAGCCCTGAGTAACAAAGCTAGGGATAACACCCAAGCCCTACATTCAAGCTCCAGTAATGACACAACAAACAAACAAAAAAGCTAGAGAAAATCTTACCATTCCAACCTCCATTATGGATATCTTTGCTCAGAGCCTTTGTCTCTACAATCACTATAAAATCACCTTTGGTTCTAGGAGAAAGACAATTCAGATCAATAACATCTTTATGAAAAGGGACTGCAGCTATCCCTAAGGAACAGGAGAGGTTTTACAATACAGAATAACCCCAAATGAGGACAATTACCTATAATGATCAGGCTGAACCTTGGTGCAGGAGGAATTTTCTCATGGGGATCAGATTTCTCCCAAGTGATGACAATGAGCACAACTTTTCTGGAACCTAGGAGAACCAGATCTGAGATATAGTCAATCAGACCACACCTGTAACTGGGACTGTTTATACATATCTTTTGTCCCTGCCTCTAAATCTTCCTTGGTTGAAACTTAATGTCTGTACCCAGAAGATGGCTGTAGATGAACTGAAATGCTATCTTTCTATGGCATCATGCCACAAAATCAATCTCCCTTTCCTACTACATTTCTTTTCTAATAAACTGTCCTGTCATATTAACTCTCTTTTACAGCTTGATCAAATTCTTCTCTTTCCATACAAAAGGACTGAGGCAGATTGTTTCACTGACTCTAGTAACAATATGGGGATGAATCGGGTACTTACACTAATATAAGCTAGTAAAAAAAAAGGAAGTACAAAGACGAATTTACACTTAGGGATGAGAAAGAATTTGGATGCCTGGGTCAAGATTTCATATGCAAGTACACAATCTTGAATTTCTATGTGGTGGCGATGTTCCTCCATTGACTTGTGGACTATGATAACTTCATAAACCTTTCTTAGCCATTAAAAGACTCTAGATCACAAGTCTCTTACCTGTACCTGGCTTCAGCCCAGTTCCATTCATCTTCTTTCCTTCCTTCTTTTCCTTCTTTTCTTTTTTCTTTTGTTTTCTTTTCTTTCCCTTCCTTCCTTCCTTCCTTCCTTCCTTCCTTCCTTCCTTCCTTCCTTCCTTCCTTCCTTCCTTCCTTCCTTCCTTTCTTACTATCTC
Source organism: Perognathus longimembris pacificus (assembly GCF_023159225.1). Taxonomy (NCBI): domain Eukaryota; kingdom Metazoa; phylum Chordata; class Mammalia; order Rodentia; family Heteromyidae; genus Perognathus; species Perognathus longimembris. The sequence goes on along the minus strand of NC_063188.1, from coordinate 107,808,244 downwards.
TCTCTTCTTTTGTGCTGGTCCTGGAGCTGTCCCTGAGCTACTTTTGCTCAAGTCTAGTACTCTACCACTGCCACAAATGCCATTTTCTGTCTTTTCTGAGAAGTTTATTGGAAATAAGAGTCTCAGAAACTTTCCTGCCAGGGCTGGCTTTGAACTGCGAACCTTCCATCTCAGGCTCCGGAGTAGCCAGGATTATAAGCATGAGCCACTGGCACGCAGGCCATGTTTCATTTAAACAGGTATTTCTACTAAAAAATTTCCCTGTACATTTACTTTTATCTTGGTGTTTACATCTTAGTGTATAAGGTCTTAGTATGTGTTTTAAGGTTGTAATCTAGTGGTTAGGTGTATGACTAGAGAACTCATCCTAGTGATTTGTATGCAATAAGCATGCTGCTTTTATTCAGATTATGTGGGTATTTAAGGAGATTAGGAGGAAACTAGTAGAGATGGTAGAGCCATGCAGCACCACCTAAAGTAGTTTTTGTTAGTAAGGAGTAAGTTAAATATTTTTCCTTGTGACAAGAATGAAGACATGGATTATTTCATTCATCAGTAGTAGTGAAGGAAGCAATGATGACTGAAGTCAAGTGTGTTATGTACAACTAAAGAACATACATAATTCCTACCCTTGTTAATTCAATGACAACTAAATATAATAAATGATAATAATTTCTCCCACTAGCTAGTACTTCTGACTTAAAAAGAAGTGATATCATCTTAGAAGTTCTTTTTACTTATATTTTCTTTCTTTCAGTATCCTTTAAATACATTTTATCAAGAATTATGACATGACCTAACAATTTCTTAATTTACACCACTTTGTAAGAGATACTTAAAACCTACGTTTTGCTTCAAAGCTTGGTTCCTCACTTGGGCCTGCAATTTACAAGTGAGAATGAAAACTTTTGATCTGAGACATTCTCTCTGGTGGTCACTTTGCAGCTACTTAGGGCTCCAAGAAAGGGAAGATTTGCCTGTAAGCATCTTGTGGCACAAGATAAACTGTGTCTCAGACAGGCAATGACTTCTTATCATCTAGTGGTGGTGAAATTTGAAACTTTTCCATAGGAAGAGAACAGATAAGAGTGCAGGACAGACTAACTCAGCAGGCAACAATGGCCAGACCACATTGTCTGACTAGTTTCTGCTCCCCTCAAGGGATGAGCAATAAGAACTTCTCTCAAATTCCTCCAGATACAGAGTTTGAGGTAATGGTCAACCAGGCCACACCTATGACTGTTTAATCATTCCATATATATCTCCTTCACTTTTTGTTTTTGTTTTCAAAACCTAAAGCTTATGACTATCCACTAAAGACAGATGAAGATGGACTCTCTTCCCATGGCCTACCCATGCCATAAATCTTCTTTTTCACCATTTCTTCATTTGGTATATAGTGGCTGAACCTGACATGTGGAACTCCTCGAGTTTGTGCCTGGGGTCTAAAACTGTGATTTCACTTTTCTGTGTGAAAGAACTCTTATAATTTGCCAATGGAAAGTGTCTATTAAACTTTCAATTTGGGCTGCATTTTTATTCAGAGTGCAAAAATAGATGAGTGGAAGTCTTCATGATTAAAAGGACAGCAATTCTCTAAAGCATCCCAGAGAAACAAAAAGAATGAGAATATAGTTTTGCATATAAAGACAAGAGTCAGAAATTTGACAGCCAAAAATTACTAGGATTCAATTAACTATTAATAAAGAAGTATGTTGAAGCCTATACCTCAGACACCCTTTACTCAGCTTTGTATAATGCTTTTCCTTATGTTGAGATAAGTCTATGTTTAGGGCCTTGCTGTTGGTTGCCTTGGATATCAGGGCAATGTCACAGTTTGAGGCCATAACTTTGCTTGTAGGGAACTAACAGGAGAAGATAATAGGCAGCCAGGAAGAGGAGAGGAAGACCGGATGACCACAAATACTGTGGCCTTGTCAATTGGTACACAATGCAGCTATAGGAATAGCTGTGATAGAGAAAGACTGCTCTGGAAAGTTAATAGCATCAAGGGATCAAGCAGAGAAAAGGCTGGTTGCAGGCTGAAGGCACTACCGGGGCATTGTCCTGGTAGCACTAAAGATGTGGCTAGAAGGAAGGATGGGGTCAGAAGAGACTACCTGAAGGAAGCCAATGTGCTGGAGAGTAAGCCCAGACTGAATACCAAGAGTGGAAGGCAAGTAAAAATGCTTGTGCTTTTGATCTCCATGTACACTTGGAAAATAGAAGCCTTCCATAGCCTTCCTGAGAAAGTACATGTTTCATCCTGAGTGACTGAGGGGTAATGTAGCAAATTCAAAAGTGGTCATGCCTCTTGTGTTTATACGTAAAACTACCTTGTCATTCTTTGATTTCTTTGGGAGTGTTTCAGAGGACTGATATTTTGTTTTGCTCTCAAAAGTTAACTCATTTCTGTTTCCACCAAGATTCAAGATGGGTTCTGAAATCAAAATGTTTTATAGACATTTTGCAATGACCTTTGCACCCTTTGATTTTGTTGACTTCTGTTTATGCTAAAGTGTGTTTTCCTCCATAGTACACTGGATTTTTCACTACTAACTGTTTCCTTTTGTGTAGTGGAATGTGTGTGTGTGTGTGTGTGTGTGTGTGTGTGTGTGTGTGTGTCAGGGCAGAGGAGGTAGAGCCACATAAGTCATTCTTCTAGTTTCATGAAACTAGTCATTATTCACATGGAAGATAAGAGAGGGAGAGAAGCCAGTACAACATCCATTTGTGATATTTCCAAGGGAAGAGTTTTTGCAATAAATACATTATACTATTATTTTAAAATCTTTGACACATTAAAAAAAGAAGATTGTGAATACTAGGTATCATTTTATGTTATAGGCAGATGGAAAGGAGATGAAGAGAAAAAAACTCACTGATTCGATGGCATGGCTATACTCAAGAGTGTGGAAAATCAAATAGAAGTTTCCGAACCTGCCCGTTCATCTCATCAACACTGTTGAGAATACAGGTGAGTGTTTGTATTTGTTTTAAGAGTCGACTTACCATGAAACAGTGGTCAAGAAAACAATGAAGATCTGACTAGAGGTTTATTTTAATTATCTTGCAAATAGAGTTAAGATGGTATTTCTTTCTTACTCATGAGCATGAAAATAAGTGAATGGATGTTTTTTGAAAGAATGTCTGGGAGATTGATGTGCCAGAGGAACTCAATTTCACAGCAAGGATGACTATGACAATAACAATAATAGCTACTCTAGCTTGTGGATAGCTCATTCTGTGCTGAACTGCATCTCATAGATATCTAACAAAATTAATTGAATGTAAATTTTTACCACTTTATGAATATGGAATTAGGAGCATAGAGAAGCTAAAATACCTACAGAGGTTCAGGCATTTCATATGACTAGACCAAGTTTGTCTGTCTCTCTCCAGATGGAGTCTTCTTAACCAGAGCAGATTAGTCATCTGGTAAACTGATCTATGGTGTTATCCTGGATTTTTGGAGATGGGGATTGGGAAAAGAATTTACCAAGATGGGAGAGTAAGAGAAAGTAAATAGTTATTAGGAATTGACCCAAATGAGTAAGTAGGAAAAATATGAGGCTTGTTAGAATGCCACTTAAAGAAAAACAGCAGGGCTCAACTGAGGCTGGGTGTAGGCTCTTCTGAAGTTACTGGGGAGTTTGGTTGATTGTTTGCTTCTTGTTTGTGTGTCTTTCTGATTGGTTGTTTCTTTCTTAGATCATGGTTTGAATCTCTGTTAGGAGGAGCATCTTCTGGGCTGGTTTCTGGATAACATCTGGCCCCCTGAGATATACTTGACTCACTTTCTGATTCTAGTCATCTTATTTTGGTCCTTCTTTGCCCTTGTTTCTTTATACTGCCAGGCCACTGGTATTTTGTCCCATATATGAATATATGTATATATGTGTGTGCATATATGTACATATAGATACAAAAGACATATATGTGCATAAATATATATTTACAAATTGCATGAATATACTACATATATTACTGAGTTAATGGGGGAGGGGAATCAGGGAAGAGGGAAAGTGGGAGAAAATGAAGGAGGGGTTAACATTGACAAGAAGTGTCCTCATTACCTTAATTATGTAACTGTAACCCCTCTGTACATCACCTTGACAATAAAATTAAATTTTCAAAAGGAAGTTTTAACATGCATCAAGTTTAGTAAAGTTTAGTTTGTAAGGTGCTGGGAAGAAAGTTGTCCCAGGTTTATTAATATTACTGAAAAATATTGTAGTGGTTTGTTTCCATGATCTGGGGATTTGCTTTAAAAATATTTTTCAATTTGTGGTGGCTCAAACTACCATTAGCCGGTTTCAAAGAGAGAGGACATAAATTTTTGTGGTAAGATTAATGGTTAAGAATAATTTATGTTAATCTACTCTAGCTTCTTAATTTAGATATCTGTGGCTGGTTTCTTCTTCGATCTGCTTATATGAGTCTTTTACAAACTGCATCTCACAGCAACCTATTGTTGGATTACAATATTAATAATAACAAATATTTTAAATAAAATAGTACATAAATATTATAATACATTACTAATAAGTATTGCTTTGAGAAGCTCTTATTTTGGTCACAACACACCTGTATCTGTATACATTTACATGTCTAGATACATATCTAAATAATCACGAAGTGAAATATGACACTTCAACACTTTAAATAGTGTTAAATTAGATCTTCTATTAGCCTATGGCTAACACTAGGCCTCTTCTACTTTTTAAAATAAAGCTTCTTGTTTACATATTATCTTATACACTCCAACAACAGAGATGAGTAAGTGCAACAGAGATTATAGGTTCCATAAAGCCTAAACTATTTACTGTATTGCTACTATCTGACCACCAGCCTAGACAAAGTCATTTAACTTCTTTGGGCATTGATTGTTTTTCACATTTGTAAAATAAGTTAAATGGGGTTAATGTTGTCTATGATCCTTTTTATAGATCATCTTTGGATTCCCTGGAACCTAAGGCACTAATGTCCTGTAGGCAAATTCAAGGTGATACTGACTTAAGGTTATTTCACTTCTCAGAAACATATAATTTTAAGAAGCTCTTACTACATAGACATGAAAAATATATCACATATTTCTCAAAGCCATGGAGTACTCTGTGGCTTGATGTTTAAGTTCTTAGAGCAACCTAGTCATACTTCTCAGTGTCTTCTGTCTGCTTTTCCCAGGGGCCTTAGGTAAAGGAACTTTGAAAACTGTAAAAAATGGGCTCACTTACAATCTATAATGCAGTAAGTGTGAGTCTAGCATAGTAAAAGTGAGAAAAGTTAACATATCATTAAAATCCCAGGTGAATTTCTTTGACTTTCTGTGAGGTCATTTATAGGCCAGATAAGGAAATTACTAGTCAATATTACAGGAGGAAAAAACTGTATTATGTTAGCACCAATTACATTATCTTGGTTGGTTTTCTTGTTTGGGTTTCAACTATATAGATGCTTATGTAGACAGAAACCTCATAACATATTTCAAAGTTCATTTGATATACAGAATTTTTAGCTCAAGCCATAAAAATTTGCACTGTGTATTTCTTCCTGTGCTTGTCATTTTATTTCCTATTACTACTGGTTATACCCCTTATCATGATAATTGCCATCAAAACCTGCAGTCAAAGGTCTCTAAGAAGAGAGAGGGAAGGAGTAGGAAGGAGAGGGATGAGAGAGAATGTTGAAAGGGCTAACATTGATCAATAAATATTGTATTTATAAGCTGCTTTGTTAAATGGCAAGTCTTTTGTACAACTACTTAAAGATAAAAAGAAAAGAACCACAGTTCAAAAAAGATAAGGTTGCTAAGAAACTGCACAAAAGGAAATAAAATGTATTAGACTCATATAGGATGAATAGTAAAGTGCAGCTGTCATTCTGTCCTTCATTCATTAAACTTTAATGAGCATTTACTATGAAAGGGTTCTGCGCCATGAGATGGAAAAGCTCAGTTTTATGGTAACTTTCATAGATTACAAATACACAGAAATCTAGAGACTGTATAATACAATTACATTGACTATTACTTTAAAGATCCTAAGCAAAATGAGGTCCAGAATTGTGTTCAAATCTCCAGTTTGCTTCCCTGGAAGAATACCAGGATGGGGGAATAGAGAAGAGAGGAGAGATGAGCCTGGAACTATCTCCAGATGCTTTATCTTCTGACAGGCTAGCTTCTTCCTGTGGATATAGGCATGGTGGAGGATGGCTAGACATCTTATAGACCTGAATGTGGGACAGAGCAAAGTGCAGGGATGGATCCCTGGGGCAAGGCAGCTTCCGCATGCAGGAGGCCTGATTCCTGGTCTGCTTCCTATTTCCAAGCAGGAGAAGGGGCTTTGATGAGAGGGGGTGCCATTGGGTTTGCATAATGACCCCTTTATTCAATTTCTTCCTCAGTTCCCTACTTACAACCAACCTCAGCATGCTGCTTCTCCCTTGGGATATGGGGTAGTAAGACCAGAGGTCTCAAAAAACCTCACCATTCCTTGCAAATCATTCAGCTCTCTTCCATGAGGAACTGACTGTGATTTTTAAAAAATAGCATCTTAGACTTGCAAAAGGTAACTCCCTAAGCCATGGCACCCCAATATGTGAAATAAGGGAATTCTTGAAGTCTTCCTCAGTTCTTACTTGCAACGGACTTTGGCCTAACACTTAACTCCCAAATTAATTCTGCTCATGCTGTAAGATTTCATGGTGGCACACGTTGTCTCACCAATGCCTGTTCACATCCCTCGCTACTCCGCACCTCTGCTGGCTTTGCAGCAAGTACCTCTGAGTTGCTGCCACTGGCCTTCATCTGCCTTATGCGACATCCTTGAATAGGAAAGAAGGGGAGTCCAAATCCCTAGGAGGGGTCCTGAATGAATGACAAAGGTAATTGAAGGAAGATACCCCATCATCCTCTCCCTTGGGAGAGATGCTTCACAAGCTGGAACTTATCGACCCACAGTAGTAACTTGTTGGTTTATGCAAACGGAGTTGGCTTCCTCTTTCTATCTTGCATCAGCTCCCAAAGAAACCACTCACACTCAGTCAGATCTGTATCTTAGGATCTACATCTGGGGAAAATCAGCTGAAGACTAGGTTTAAGAAAATTTTGGCTTTCCTGGCTGTGCCTTAAATTCAGGGCTTTATACTCTTGGCTGTTTCCTCTCAGGCAGTTCTCTATCACTTGAGCTATGCCTCCAGTTCCAATGTTTTGCTGATTAATTGTAGATAATTAGTCTGTCCAGGCTGGCATCAGACCCTGGTTCTCAAATCTCAGCCTCCTGAGTAGCTAGGATTACTTTCCTATGTGGGCATTGGGCACTGGCGTTACACTGGATTCCAGAACTGGGGAAGGGAGGATATGTTGGGACTGGCTTAAAAGCTGCAGAGTGTGGAGGGAGTTATATACACCAAAATGATGAAATTTGGTGATAAATGTAAGTCAAGAATGAAATAACAGATGGGTATTGGCTGGTGGATGAGGAAATTCAGTTGAAAGGGTTAAGGCAAAGAGGCAAATACAGACATAGCAAAACTGCAACAGCATGTGAGACACAATGCAAAGGGAGATGATATAGTTGCAGATCTTGTGCAGTCTCTAGTTCTCTAGCTTTACTGCCTAATACAGTGATGGACTCTTTTTTGGTTCTGAGCAAACACTGATTAAACACTAGGAAAGGAAGATAGATGGAAATGTGAAATTCTGCCATTGTGAGTTTATGGAAAATGGCACTTACTGACAAATGTGTAGGAATTTCTTGAGCAATGACTTGCCTCTGATTATAGATGCATATTAACTATGAATTCGCATGTGAATTCTAAGTAGTGAGCTTTCCCAGTCTTCGTTTTTCTTTGCAGGTACCATTCACTTTAAATCTTTGATGGCTAGGCAGCTTTTTGAATGCCACTTGTATGTTCAAAGCTAGTTTATTTAAAAACCAACTTCCCTGAACCTTGAACAATATAGCTGATGCATTTAGACGGAAAGAAAAAGCTTGTTTGAAAAATTTTCCCATTCAATTTTGGAAGACGTCAATCAATTTATGGTTTTAATGACATTTCCTTTTTTTCTTCTGGATAGGAAAAAGGGATAAGATCTCCTTCTATGTTTATTAATTCCAACTGTAAGTTCAAAGTTGAAAAATATTTGTTTTATTCTCAGCAAGCCATGTGGTATTTTCTGTACTCTCTTTCACAGAGAAAACAAAGTACATAAAAATGACAGCATGTAGATAACATAAAAGTAGTGCCAATATTTCTTCAACTTTTGTTAATGCTAGTTTTAGGGAAAAATGTCTTAACAAAGTGGCAAGCATGCTGCTCCTCAAAGGGTAGCTTCAACTTAAGATGATTTATTCTGGGGATGATGTATTTGTTAAAGTTCATTTGTTTACCTTTAGTATCACCATATCAGCCACATGGGAAGGATAGTGATCTATATCTGGGCAGGTCAGTTATTAAGTCCAGATCTCAGGAAAAAAATACATGGTCTCTAGTATTAAAATTAATAAACAGTCAAAGAAAGTGAAAGGGTAGAAGAAAGTGGAGAACAACAAGGGCTGGAAAAGCTGTAGGGAATATGGTGCAGCCATTATGGCAAAGAATTTATTAGTTCTTAATAATGCAGCCATAGACATTCCGTATGATGTGGCCATTTTGCATCTAACTGTGTATCTTGAAAGGTTCATTTCTCCTGGGGTGCATGCCTGTAATCCTAGCTTCTCAGGAGGGTGAGATCTGGGAGGATTGTAATTTGAGGCTGGCCCTAACAGAAGCGTACACTAGACTCCATCACTAAAATCACCAACAAAAAGCAAGATTGCAATCATTATGGCTCAAATAGTAGGGCGACAGCCACACACATACACACACACACACACACACACACACATACACACATACACATATGCTTATAAACACTGTGGATTGCTTAAGAATATTTTGCCTAAGCTTAGAAGCAAGGCAAGGATGTGAACTGGCAGTCCACTTACATGCAGCATTATATTAGAGGTTCTCAATAATACATTAGGGCAAAGGAAAAAGTCAATTGGAAAAGTCTGAAGCAAAGTAGATCTCATCTGGAGATTACATGATCATCTATATACAATGTAAGTGAGTTTAATAGAATTACAGATGAAGGTCACTATAGTAATGAACAATCAGAAGTGAAATTTCAAAGAATAACATTTTACTATAATAATATGAAATGTGAAACAATCAGGGATAAATTTAAAGTTATACCCAGAATACTATAATGTGTTTCTGAGGGAAATGAAAGAAAATTGGGGAAAAAAAAAACAGGAAAATAAGGCTGTTGCCTTGAATCAGAAGACTCAATGTCATTCAGATGTCAGTTACCCCTAAATGATGGACAGATTCAACACAATCCCAATTTATGACTCAATGTGCTCTTTTGCAGAGATTAATAAGATATTTGTACAATTCCTAAGGAAATGCAAGGGACCAATGATAGTCCAAAGAGTTTTTAGAAAGAGAAAATTTGAAGGACTTTTACTACTTGACTTCTAGGCTATTGTTACGAAGACATTGTGTGAAGATGAAAGATAGGTATCCATCCAGGTTAATGTAATCAAATAGAGTTCTGAAATAGACCATGTATACATATATGATTTCTGTAAAACACAGCACAGAAATTCAATGTGCAAAAGCTAGTCTCTGCAACCAATGATGCTAGAACAACTGGGAAGGGTATTTGAAAAAGTCAATATCCATCCATAACACATATCATATATAATAACTACCTCAACAGGGAATAGAGGCATAAATGCAAGCATTATAACTACATTTCTAGGGGAAAAACCATTGAGGAAATCTTACTGACCTTGGCATTGGCAATTATCCTAAAAATAAGACACTAAGGGTAGAAGTTATTAAAGTAAAAAGACAGATAAACTGGATGTGGGCAAACATTTAAGAGATGCTCTTCAAAAGACATGTATGAAAATGAAAAGGCAAATGGAATAAAATCTTTTCAAAACATGTACTTAACAAACAATACATCCACATTAAGAACATTTGCACCTTGAAGAAATGAACAGAACTCAATAAAAATAATATTTCTTTAGTCAAGCTTTGGAAACATACTCAATACACTATAAGTGATGAGTGTGGAACAAGAAAATAAAGTATGTTTACACAATGGAGTATTATTGCTGTCATTTGCAGAAAAATAGAATGAACTGGAGATCATCATGTTAACTGAAGTAATACAGGTTTCATGTCTCTCTCACATATGAATGTTCAACTTAAAATAGAAACACATATATAAGCATAAAAATGAGGTAGTGTTTGAAAACAAGTAATAAATGGAGTAGGATAATAGAAGATGTCAAGAAAGTGAATTTTAAGAAATACATCATATTTTATAAAGAGAGTCATTGAGAAGCATCCCTCTGAGGATGAAAAGCTGGTATTTGTGGCAGATAAAAACCTCAGTTAATATGTCTACCTGCAATGGCTCATTAATTGTTTTCTCCTCCTTGAATGAGAGGTAAAACTGTAAATACAGATTTTATATACATATATGTATATATTTAAGTAAGCATGTCTCTATACTTTTATATACTGAAAATTATATATCTAAACACTGCACAGGGTGGCATTGTTTTTTTCTTGCCTCTGAAGACCTTTTTTGTTGTTATTGTTTTGGTTGTGGGCCTTGAACTCTGGGCCTGGACACTGTCCCTGAGCTCTTCAGCTCAAGGCTAGTGTGTCCTACCACTTTGGGCCACAGCACTATTTGCAGTTTTCTGGTGGTTAATTGGAGATGAGTCTTATGATCTTTTCTACCATGGCTGGCTTTGAACTGTGATCCTCAGATCTCAGCCTACTGAGTAGCTAGGATTAGAGCTGTGAGCCACCAGTGCCTCCCTGTATTTCAGTTTGTATAATCAAAAGCCTGCTGAGGGATAGTCCATGGTTCTAGATTATATCTATGAAGAATGTTAACAAAAAGGAATCTCTTGGAAACACCGAGGAGTGGAATTGCATATCCTTGGAGTAAGCAGTGGATGTCATGGGAAATGTTTGCGAACGAATTGGTTATAATCAGGAAGAAAGGTGAAACATTTAGAAGTGGGAGATGATGAGGAGCTCATTGCATTCCTTAAGGTAATGGGCACTCAGTATAAGGAGAAGAGGAAGAGAAAGATGATTGAATAAAGTCCAAGAATTGAATGTCAAACCAAGAATGGTCTTTATGTAAACAACCTTAAACAATACTAAACTGCTTTCTTAGTGAGGTATTCAATTATTTTCTCAGCTAGAAAAAAGTAGTCATTACTTACTTATTTTTCTATTGGTCAGTCAGAAAAAGATTATGTTCATAAGTAATTTTAAAGGCATGAAATGGAAATATACCTTTAGTTGATTAGGCAACAGAATCCAATTCATATAAAAATAAAATCAAATGAAATCATAAAATGAAAAATAAAAAGCTGATCCTTATAGAGATTTTATTTATCAGCCCTATATAGTCTTAGAATATAAGCTCTTTGGGAGTGGGATATGTGATTGAATTCTTTTCTTTTTTTGTTTTTTTTCCGGCCAGTCCTGAGGCTTGAACTCAGGGCCTGAGCACTGTCCCTGGCTACTTTTTGCTCAAGGCTAGCACTCTACCACTTGAGCCAGTGCCTCGTCTGGCTTTTCCTATATATGTGGTGCTGAGAAATCGAACCCAGGGCTTCATGTATACGAGGCGAGCACTCTACCACTAGGCTGTATTCCCAGCCCCAAATGGTAGAGCGCTTGTTCAGTCTTTTATAGATTTTTTTTCCAGAGCTAAGGACTGAACTCGGGGCCTTGTGATTGCCAGGCAGGTGTTCTTCCACTGAGCTAAATCCCCAGCCCTGAATTCTTTTCTAATTGCTGTCATCCAGGCCACTTTGTAGATGTAATCAGCTAGTATGTCTAAGAAAGTGTGGTAATCCAGGCTGAGCATGATCACACACACCTGCAATTTCAGCACTTGGGAAATAGAGTCTAGAGGGATATAAGTTCAAGACCAGACTGTACTACAAAGCAAGTTCAAGGACAGCCTGGTCACATAGCAAGAACCTGTCTCAAAAAAAGGGCAACAATCCAAATGGTAACTTTCCAGATTATTATGAAATGGGTATTTTCTAGTTAAAAAGAAAAAGAAACAATATACAACAAATAGGTGTAGGAAATACATTAGAATGAGGCTTAGTTCCTCCAAGCTCCAGGTAGTGTAGATGATGCTCTCAAGTGAAGGATCCATCCACAGCTGAGACACGAACATCTGGACATTTCCCTAACAGATACCGTTCTCTTTCTAGACTCTAGTTCTTATCAGGGGGCACAGTTCACCTATTTCAGGATACTACTGTGGCCCATTAAAATCTCTTTTTGCTCTTCTCTTTCCTGCCCAACTTCCTTTCCCATAGGCACCTCAGAGCACAAGTCTCAGCCCTTCGGTGACTGGTGCCTCTACATTCATGCTCATAATAAGCCCTGCAGCGGACAGAAAGCTGTGCTGACACAGTGAAGCACTTGAGGAACTTGCCTTCCTTTTCATCACCACACTCCCAAGACAACTTCCCCTCTGTGCTCGCACTCCCTGTCCCTGGCATGCCATTCTTCTTAATGAGAAACCATCACCTGTATACTTGCTGAACTGCACTTTTGCCTGTGAAATCATCCACCTAATTTCCTCAGTGTTGGATTTAGATAGACTGCTGCTAGTGTATGTAATTGAAAAGATTCCCCTCCCTTTTCTTGCAACAATCTAAAGCTCCTAAGGAAACATCCCAACTGGGGTTGGTTAAGGTTACACAATGAGGCAGGGGATTTATATCCTCATTATCTCTGCTTTAATTTGCTTTGCTGTCAAAGATCAGCTAGGAATAGTTTGCCAGAACAAACCCTTTTTGCAATATGATGACAGCAACCAAGGTAAAATAATGAATATAGAACTAAGGAGAAATGATCATATTCCAATTATGTTTTGGAACTAGAATAGTGAGGGGTTTGGCAAATGTCATTGGAGAGTTGATATTTCCACATTTTAAATGTGCTTCCATTTTGACAAGGCTAATTAGCCACCTGCACTTGGGCACATGAGTCTTGTGTCTCACCCAAAGCCTTGACTGTTTACCTACCATCTGCCTTTGGCTTGGGCCTATCTGAGATATGACTTTCTCACAGAACATCATGGTGACCTTCCCCCAATTTGTGACTATGACCTGGAAGAAATGGGTGAAGAGCAGTGGCTTCAACTGAGGGTCATTCTGCTTTCCAGAGATGTTTGACAGTGTCAGAAGAGACTTTTGGTTGTGACTGTGGAGGAAATGGTATTGGCATGACTTAATGAGAGACCAGTGGTATGACTAAAAGCCAGCAATACCCAGGGCAGTGAGTGACCCCCTTGCTTTATGGCAAACAAATATCCAGTCCCAATAGCTTATATTGCCAAGGTCAAGAGACCCTGATCTACAGAAACAGGGCCATGCAGTGTTACTCAACAAAATGGACCTTTAATATCTCCTTGTCATAGGAGGCCAATACTTTCTAGGCCAGTATTTTCCCAATGAATTTAAATTGCTGGGAAGGATGTAGCATTAAATGGCTTTAAGGTAGATATGTTAAATCTCAAAATTGGAAGAAGTTCCAGAAAAGCCAAAAGTGAGGTTCCAGAAAGCACTTTGAAATTTTGGAAGGATGTAAGAAATGTGTTCAAGTGGCTACATTCCATTTTGGAGCACCAAACATCCCATAGTGGATTCCCCCACAGGGAACAGCAAATGCTCACTTTTGTCAGAGGTAAATGCTGAAGATGCACTTTGAGCACCTCAGATGTTCAGATGTTGCGACTTGATTCCCAGGGTTTTAGCATTCTGACTTTAACTGCACAGGGTGGTCCTGCGGCCTAAGAATCAGTGGCAGAACCGTGATCAGATCTCTTGCTTCAGGACTTTTCCATTTCTGTGTTTCATGCCAGCTTTGATGGCTTTTTGTAAAATTTGAGCTAACATACATTTGTAGTATGAGGGCGTTTCCTTGTAATATTTCCAGAAATGCATACAGTGTTTATAAACAAATTCATCCCTCATTCTATTTGAATTCTTCCCCTTCCTTCCCTTTTTTCAAAGGACATTTGGTGAATTTCAGTGTGTGTGTGTGTGTGTGTGTGTGTGTGTGTGTGTGTGTGTGTGTGTGTGTGTGTGTGGTGTCTGTCTTCTTTATCCCTCAGTATTTCCTTCTTTCCCTCTCCCCTCACTTGCTGAATCCTTTCTACCTAGTTTTACTTTCACACTCATGTCCCCTTCTATTGCTGTCTTTATCACCATCATCATCATCATCACCACCATCATCACTGTCAATATTATTCTCTACAAATAAGGAGGGCGTGTCACATTTACCTTACTGAATTTGGCTAATTGCTTTGTTCTTAAATAAGCAGCCGATACATCTTTGTTCATCATTAGGAGAAAAGTCCCTGTTAATAATTTACAACAGACTGAAGTATTCCTCTTTTGCATGTTCGCCTCTCTCAAAGCACACGATTACTGAAGCATATCTGGTTTCCAAGTAGCTGAGGGATGAAATGTGATTGGCTTCTCAGAATCAATTCCTCCTCTCCTCCCATTCTCACTCTTCTTAGCAGTTGTTTGTTGTGATACACTCATCCTCTTGCAAAAGCATAAAGTAGAGGATTCTTTTTTTCCTCTCTCTTCAGGAAAAAGTTGGGCTGTTTTGGCTTTCTACCATGGAGGGGGACCTTGAAGGAGAAAATTGGCAGAGCTCTTCCATTCCCTGGGGCTTCAGCAAGGCAGCAGAGGATGAAGGAGAACATATTTGCCAGTGAGTAATGGTCTTCAAGTAAAAAAATATCAGGGTCTTATTCCTGCTTTCTAAGATGATCTCATGCTTTTTAGTAGAGTGAATTTATATGGACAAGGGTTAAAAGCCATGTTTCGGAACTCTAGGAATGATACGTTTGATAGAGAGGTGAGGAGGTCCATGCGCACTTTGCTTAGGCAATTCCAAAGGCTTAGAAGGAATACTGGAAGTAAGGCAGGGATAGTCTGTAAAATGAAAGGACAAAGCTAATACTTCTTTGGCTGTTTATTTCCTTAAGAATAAATGTCCAGAGGCACTTTTGGGAAAAGAGAAACTGATTTGAGTGGCTTGTTCTTCTATGTGGTATAATAATAAGCTAGCATTCACAGTAAACTATGGACTGTTATTTTTTTGCAAGCAAAATTGGATTGTGCTTTTTATTTTCTTGAAAAATAATGTCTTCTCAGTGACAAATGTATCTGTCAGGATGAAAAGTTTTGATTTTTTAACTAAAAACTGCTATGCTTGGCTATGCAAATGGGTTTGTATTTAATTGCTTCTTTATGTTCAGTGGTCTTGATAAATAAGTTTTCCTCCTTTGAGAAGAAACACAATTTTACAGAGTCTAGGTTATTGCTAAGTGGTTTATGATTTTTATAAATATGTATTTTTTTTCCTTGGGGTTGTCTAACTTTCAAGTATGAGAAATTCATCAGTAATGTACACACTTTGGAATGCTAATTGGAAAGTTTCCAATCATTCTGCTATTTAATGCTTTCTCATTAATCATTGGCACTGTATATTATAATCCACTTATGTATTTGTTTAAATGATATTCTTCCAATAGAATCTAGGATTATTGAGTGTTTAAATGCTGCAATAAGAACGTTATGTTCAAGTCCAAGTATAAAGCAATGGCCACAGATTAAGAAAAACTCTCCAAATTCATAGAAATCACTGCCCTTGACTTTCACTGGAGCCACGTATTTTTTAAGTTACCATAATTTTCCATGTTTATAATTACTTGGTATCCCTGTTTGTTTAGAACAATTTTGAACTGTGACCAAATTAAACTGCTTTCTGCAGTGCAGTTTATTGTAAGAAAAATTTAGAAATTAATGTTTTCATTTCTTCAGACTAAGGCATGAATCTAACATTTTGAAACTAGCTACTGTGATGCCCAAAAGCTATTACTGACTGCTTGTGACATAATGGCATTCCATGACTTTTCTTTTTAGCATGCACACTTATTTCTAGATTTCATATATTAAGGATAAAATAATCAAATATTTGTGCTATGGACAATAACCACTAATAACATGGGTTCCTGGCATTTATTGATTATCTTACCCAGA
The DNA here is from genome assembly GCF_023159225.1 of Perognathus longimembris pacificus. Classification (NCBI taxonomy): domain Eukaryota; kingdom Metazoa; phylum Chordata; class Mammalia; order Rodentia; family Heteromyidae; genus Perognathus; species Perognathus longimembris. Next base: position 107,792,069 of record NC_063188.1, on the reverse strand, counting down.
TAATAACATTCAAAGAAACAAATTCAGCTTCAAACACACTGAACCATATTGCTTATGGGCTTGAAGAAAGTAGGTAAGAATAAAGTGAATTATTTAAAATAAAAATATTAAGGGAAAACAAACATCAAGGTTCCATTTCAACATTTTCGTGGCCATAGACTTTCTTATCTCCATGTGTTTAGTGAAAGGTCTTTTATTTATTCTCAGGAATGAAGTTCTTTGTTACTCCTGGATATACTTAAAAATTCCATAGTCATTAGATGATCTAGGTTGCTACATTATCTGTTCTGTCTTTTATGTATAAAATGATATTATATATGAATCAACGTAACATAGAAATAACTATTATTATAAACTCAGCTCAGTCCTCTAGCAGAGAATGTGCTCATGCTAAATAACTGTGGTTGAAGACTCAATAGGGAAGAGGATTAGTAGCCCAGCATCACAAGTGATGCTAGTGTAACCTGTGCAGATGAATCCTACTTGTGCTCTGGGGCTTCTCAGTAATAAGGTCTGACATTCTTACTCTGCCTCCAATTAGGCATTATAGGCTTTGCAGACTGAGGCTTCTTGAGTCCTTCCATAGGACTTTTGCTATAGCTGATTCAAAGAAATTGGCACAAGCTAGATGCCGGTGGCTCAAGCCTGCAATCCTAGCTACTCAGGAGGATGAGATCTTAGGATCAAGGTTCAAAGCCAGCCCAGGCAGGAAAGACCATGAAGTCTTTATGTTCAATTAACCACCAAAAAAGCTGGAAGTGGAACTGTGGCTCAAGTGGTAGAGAGCTAATCTTCAGGAAAAAAGCTCAGCAACACACCCAGACCCTGAGTTCAAGCCCCAGGACTGTCACAAAAAAAAATAAAAGAAAGAAATTGGCACAAGGCTGATGTGACAAATTGGCACAAAATGTTTTGTTTGCCTGAAGTTGTAGTTCTCTTCAAAATTAAAGCAGCATGAGATTTTTTTTCCTGTTGATTGAAGAAGAAAAAATAGTTTCTCTGTCCAGAATATCAGCTTTATGGGACAGTTAGTTGGCCTGGTGTGTGCACCCTGGTGTTTTCATTTACTGGCTCTAGACTTTAGGTAAATTGATTGGCTTTGTTGAACTTCAGCACCATGTTTAGAAATTGAGGAAAATACCTACCTCATGTGGCTGAGGGGAAAAGATTAGCATAGGAGCAGTTCTTAGTATAGTGCCTTGCTCATCTGATGATTTAACCATTGATGATTAACAGTAATCTTGTTTGCAACTCTTCAAGTTCAGTTTGATTGAATGAAAGGTATAGATGTATTGCTATAACTTTCTCATTAGAATTATTTATTTACATTGAGAAGAACAGTAAATACAGGAATGAAAGAGGGAGACAATTTAATATGGTTTTCTTGTGTAATGCTTTTCTTTTCTTTTTGGCTAGGTTGCTCAGCTGGTGCTTTACTAATTGAGCTATGCCTCTAGTCTGGCTTTTTTTATGGCTATTCTAGAGATGGAGTCTTACTGAATTTTCTTCCCAGACTGGTTTCTAATTGTAATCCTCAGATCTCTGCCCCCTGAGTGCTAGGATTACAGATGTGAGACACTCGTCCTTGGCTATAGTTACCTTGTTTCTTAAACACAAAGCTTAATGAAAGTTTGATGAAAATTGGACATTTTCTTGGTATACATGAAAGTAGAAGTAAAATTATGGGTTGCACTTATTTCACCTCAACTAATATTTGTTGAGAATCTATCTCTGTTCAGCGTACTAGAGTACAAAGATAAAGACAACACACCGCAAGTACTGGCATGGGTAAAATAAAATTCTAGCAATGCAAAGACTGAAAAGGATGTGAAACAACTGGAACTCTCATATGTTGTCAGAACAATTTACCACACAAAATAATACAGCCAAGTTGGAGACAGTTTGGCACTTTCTCATAATGCCAAACTTATATTTACCATGAAACCCATGTCATCTCACTCCTGGCCACTTACTTAATCTAGAGGAATTAAACTTTAATTTCGCTTAAAACTCTTTCAGCAATGTTTATTGCAATTCTAACAAAACTACCTCAGACTGGATATAACCAAGTATATCTTAAAGGATGAATGGATACACCATACTAAGGTCTTGTAATGGAATAGTACTCAACAACGAGAAGGAAAGACTCTTGATGCATACAGCAAATTGGATAATTTCCAAAGTCATCATGTTCAGTAAAAGGAACCAATTTTAAGAGGGCATATACTGTACAATCCACACACATACCATTCATAACGAAACAAGACTATAGTGATATACAGAAGATCCAGTAGATGTCAAGGGGCAGAGATTGGGAGTGTGACAACATCTTGGGTGATGGAACTATTCTGGAAGTATTCTACGTTCTGATTAGAGTCAGGTTTATATTTCCATAATAACGTTTATAGAACTGTACAACAAAAGAAAGCCATGTTGAAATATGATCATTTAAAACATGAAAAAATTCAAGTTTCTTATCCTTGAGTATAGCACAGGTTCAACTAGGGACAAATACCAACAATTATAATGTGACATGTTATGCAGTGTTTGCAATGATGAGTTGCTCAAAACAGAGCTTCTTTCCAGTGTAACATGCCAAGCTGTGTTCCATGAACTGGTGACAAACATATCCAGATGTTGCTACACTACGACTGTGGGAGCCAGTGACCAAGGAGAGATGTCAATATATTTCCCAATATTTTATACATTTTCCAAGATATAAAAACATTAGGCGTGGATCCCTAGGTTCAATTCCTTAGTAATATATATATATATGTATATATATATGTATATATGTGTGTGTATATATATATATATATATATATATATATATATAATGCTATTGCTCAAGTGGTGGAGTGTTAGCCTTGAGCAAAAAGAAGCCAGGGACAGTGCTCAAGCCCTGAGTACAAGCCACAGGACTGGCAAAAAGCAAAACAAACAAACAAAAAAAAACCAGTGTCAAAAAGGAGTGTTCATTAAGAAAACATTTGGGGCTAAGCAGCAGTGACTCTTGCCTTATTACTCAGGAGGCTGAGAACAAAAGGATCACAGTTTGAAGCAAGCGTGGATGGAAAGGTGTATGAGACACTATCTGGAAAACAACCAGCAGAATAAACAAGGATGAAGGCATGTCTCAAGTAGTAGGGATTAGTCTAGCAAACATGAGGCCTTGAATGAGGAGTGATCATGTAGGGTGTGAGTTGAAGTTCTTGGATATTTATGATTATAGTACAACATGGGTGCTAGGGCAGGATAAATAGGACTGTGAAACTAAGTATACATGACCTGTAATAAAGGAGCACTTTGCTTTATGAGAGTGGATTTTGAGTATATTTAGAGGTTGATGAGGATAAGGCAGCAGAGAGGGCAATCTGATAAAGGAGAGGGGAAACTGGAAAGAAGAGAAGATAGGAAGAGATACATGGTTTGGTCTTAACTGTCAAATTTCTAGAAGACTTAACTTTTTTTAATTTCTTTTTTGTTGGTCGTGGGGCTTGAACTCTGGGCCTGGGTGCTATCCTTGAGCTCTTCAGCTCAAGGGTAGCGCTCTACCACTTTGAGCCACAGTGTCACTTCCAGTTTTCTGATGGTTCATTGGACATAAGAGTGTCAGGGACTATCCTTCCTGGACTGGCTTTGAATTGCAGTCCTCAGATCTCAGCCTCTTGAGTAGCTCAGATTACAGGTATGAAGCCCTTGCACCCACGTTAGGACTTTCTTGAAACTTATGTGACATTAATGGAACACTCTACTTCTTGGAAAGGCCTTCCTTTATTCATACATTATTTTCCGTTTAAAAATTCTTGACTTTCCAGGTATAGTAGTGCATGTCTGTAACCTCAGCACTTGAAAAGCTGGGAGATGGTCAGTGTAAGGCCAACCTGGGCCACCTAGATTTCAAGGCCAACCTCAGCAACAGAGCAATCTATCAAAGAGCCTTCCTGGAAAAGTCTTTTATGAGAAAATACTAAATGGAAGACCCTACTCTAGGTCCTGGGGAAGCCAGCAATGAGCAGAATAAAGAGCTAGCTCTTATAGAACATATATTTTAGAAGCCATGTGTTAAATTTAGACTATGAAGAGAGGCTGAGACATTCAGGTTACTGGTACAAAGGAGATGGTGGTAGTGAAGGCCAATAATCTATGCTAAGTTCATCAGCTAGAGGTTACTGCTACAAAGATAGAAATTGGACCATTTGAAGTTGAGTAACTATGCCTTTTCAAGAATTTGTCACCAAGGCTAATAATCCATATTTGAGCAAAGGTGAGCTGTATCAAGTTTATGTGAAAATCTCAAGGCTGCTTACCTACCCATACTTTTTTTTAGGACATCCTGGTAATAAGAGCCTTAATCTTTCTAGAAGAGACTGCCCTAAAATTAACAAATATCTCTGATACTCAGACCATTTACTAAGCCCCCCAGGGGAAATGGGAAATAAATAGCAGATCTGGTTCTTGTTCTGAAACACTTAAGAATATATAAGGAAAGATCATCCTTGTGATCACTTTGATAATGTTTGTGGTGCTTGGAAACAGCCATAAGGAAACAGACTGTAATTCAAGTATATATATATATAAATAAGCAGAGATGTAAAAACAATTAGCAAGGAAAGTTCCAGAAGGCACATGTTCTGAAGTGGATCCACTATGGCTTGAAATGCTAATAGGGAAATTTCTTGAGTTTGACTTTGAATAATGGATATGGACACATGGTGTTTTCAGAGGTTATCGTTATGAAACAGTTTTGAACAGCTGTGTTGTTAGAGCTATCTTTATTCAAGTTTCTATTGTTGCCACCATGTTGAAGTTGCCCCAAACACAAGTCATTTAAATCCCAGATGTTCTAATGGCCAGGAAATTGAAAAATGGATGTCTTTCCCTCATACTAGGACCTCATCTTCCTATGATGGAATTGGGACAAATTGATAGTCTGATGGGTGGTAAAAGAAAAGAGTTCGGGAACCATCTGGTAGGCTCATGAGGAATGGTCACATGCCAACCCCTTTCCTCAACTCGGAAGGGCATTCTGCTTCTTTAAGTTCAGTAAAGCATTATACTTACTTACCGAAATATTTAACTGATTTCCCTTTCAAAATGATCATTGAAGATTTACCCATCTCTGCTATTTTCGTGACTTCTTGAATCTACTCAGTGGTATTGCTAGGCACTGGGTGGGAGGGAAGAGGAAGAGGAACTTTATGTGTCTATTCTCAGCTGCCTACTGCACAGAAAGACTTCACATATATTCCTAGCAATTCTTCACCATAAAATATTCATTCGTCAATACTCCTATCATAACTTTACTTTAAACTGATAATTTTAAGAGATACTTGAGATCCCCTTTGAGATTTAGTTCTAACAGATTTGAAAAGTTCCTTTATTGTCTTACTATAAACGAATTCATTCTTGTAAAATGTTTAAAAATTCTCAAATGAATAAAGTAGAAATCAAATCTGCATAATTGAGAAAATAAATATGCAATAAGGAACAGGGATGTTTGGTGTATGGGAATAAAACACCAATTTCATATATTGGTGTGGCCTTTTTGATAAGGGACCTAACAGAGCTTTTGACTCTCCTTGCACCCAAGGACATCATCAAAATGGCCTCATCAAAACTTCTAGATATATACGTTTAAGAATCAAAAAACAGGGCCTTCAGGTATATGTACAGCTGTATTTACAGTAGTATCATTCACAAGAGCTATGAGGTAGAAACAGCCCAAGTATCCATCAGTGGAAGAAGGAAGATGCAGAACATGGCACAATAGTTTTCTCTTATCCAAGGGTAAAGTGTCCCAAGATCCCCAGTGAACACCTGAAATCCCAGTACCTAGCCCTATACAAACATAGTTATGATAAAGTTTAATTTATGAATTAGATACGGTACAAGAAACAACTTTAGCTAATGACAAAATAGAACAATAGTTTATACTATATACTATAATGAAAGTTACTTAAAATTAGGAAGTATTTATTCCTAGAAATTTTCATTTAATATTTTTGGGCCATGGTTAACTGTAAGTTGAAACAATGAGACCATGGATAAGGGTACTTATACACCCAGGTAAATAGCAGTATTATTCAGAGTAGCCAAAAGGTAAGAAGTAACATAAATGCTAACAGATGGATAAACATGATGCAGTATGTGCACATGATGGAATATTATCCACTTTTAAAAAAGAAGGAAACTTTTTCATATGCTACAACATAAATAAGCTTTGTAGTGATTACACTAGGTGAAACAAGCCACTCAGAAACACTAATCACCCCTCACCAAATAATGCATAAGTCTGTTTATAAGATATATCTACAGTAGTCAATTTCATGGAAATAGGAAGTTTCATGGTGGTTTCCAGGGGCAAAAGGAAAGGTGTTTAGTGGGTGTGTCATTTCACTTTTGCCAGATAAAAGTGTTCTGGAGATTGCTTGACTAACAATGTAAATAAATGAAACAGCAGTTAATCATACTGTAAATTGCATCAAAATTTAAATTTTCAGTGTTTTATTTTAAAAAAGCCATTGTGTCAATATAGCCTGCTCAGGGATACACATTACCTTTAACAATAAGTTTTTATTTTCCAGTGCCACGAAGATGTGACATGGTAGTATTGCCCCATTCCTTGTCTTCTGGTGTCTGGAAGGCAGGGAGCTTCAATCATAGCTTCGGGGATCCACAAACTCAACATTCAGTAAAAGTTAGCTATTTAAGAATGTTTTTCTGAGAGAAAAGACCCATTGGTTTGGTCAGTTCCTCGAAGAGGCATACAACATTCCTTCACCTGTCCCAGCAAGGGCTTGGAAATGTTATGTAAAAGATCACTCCATTCAGCAGACCTTATTAGATTAACTATGCATAAAATCTGTTATTTAAATATTTGAGCTGAAATTAAGAAAAATCTTAGTAAGATTCATTACTGCTATTGATTGTTCCGTCTGTGTTTTTAGCAGCCGGGACGATTTGATGGGGAAATACCTATAAAACCAGTAAGTCCCTGTAAGATGACTCGCTTACAGTATACAGTGTTGCATATGACTCCAAATAATACTATTGGTTAGTTCCTTAGCTTTTCTCATACAAATCAAGAAGGTGTAACCAATGGCAATCCATGCTTTAAGCTCCACCTATTTGTGATCCCTATTTATTTGCATACATCCAGCATACATCCCAGTTTTCTGACAAATTTGAAGGTAACACTTGAGAAATACTTTGTTGTCTCAATAAAGTGGATTTCTAGAAGGAAACATCTGGGAAATATGTTGGAATTACTAAGAGGAGATCAATTTAGGCAAATCGCTTTTTCTTTTCCTCCTGGTTACAAAACACACAACCTCAGTGCTTTGCAAAACAAACAGAGATGGCAGGAGGTCTTTCCCCAGACAATTTGATTATACCTGAAGGATTCTTCTCTGACAATAACTGTGTCTTGCCCTTTCTGAGCCCACTTTAAACTGAAGATTGTTATCCTGGGTTAGAGATAATTGCTGAAGGAATACAACACAATCTTCCCTGGGGACTGAAGCTAATGGGCTGGGAAAATTCTATCTCTTTGATATGTCTCCCCAGGAAGACCCTTTCTCTGTCCCAATTCAAAACTTAGCCCTTCAAATCTGGGAATATACACGCATCTATCATTACACACAAAGCTACCCCCAGTCATAACATCTTTTATTTCTCATTCTTTTTCTATATGTTATGAAATCACTTATGTTTTTAATCTGGTTACTGTAACTTAGTTCCAAGTTTACTTTCTAAGTTAGGACTTAGGTGTTAACTGTTCCTTCTCCCTGGAACTTTCTCTTATGGTTGTTTCTGCTCAAATGTCTTTTTCTGGACAGGACCTCTTCTGAACTCCATGCCCAGATACTTCCTGTTCACTGCCCTCCTTCTGAGGCAGCTGTACTTTTCTTCATTCTACTTACAAGTACCAAGCATTCCCCAGGAAGATCCTTTTACTATGAATTTAGGTTACTCTGACTTTTTCAATATTAGCCTTTTTCTTGTCCCCCTGAAAAAAAGCAAAAGCAAACAGAATAAATATGACAGAAACCTAGAAAAAATGTGCCGTCCTGGGGCTGAACTCAGGGCTTTGTTCCCAAGCTTTGGTGCTCAAGGCCAGTGCTCTGCCACTTGAGCCACAGCTTCATTTCTGACTTTTGGGGGAGTTAATTGGTAATGAGTCTCACAGACTTTTCTGCTTCTTAGGCTGGCTTGAAACCTAGATCCTTAGATGTCCGCCTCCTGAGTAGCTAGAATTACAAGTGTGAGCCACTAGCACATGACTGGATTTTAAAACTTCTAAAATCCTAGGAGGGGAAGTCACACAACTTGAGTTCTGCCACCGTTCTCTCCCCATTCAAACAAGTCAAGAACAGCCCAGATTCAAGGTGATGGGTTCCTCACCACTGGAAGACCTATAGAGTCACATTGCAGAAGGATGCTTGGGGACAGACCGATTACTGGCAGCTAGTTCTTAGACATAATCTAAGGCAACATGGTTGCATAAAAAGACTATGAAATTAATCTGTTTTTGTCAGTCATGGGGCTGAAAGTCAGGGCCTAGATGCTGGCCCTGAGCTTTTCTCACTCATGGCTAGCACTCTTCCACTTTGAGCCCCACTGCCACTTCCAGTTTTCTGATGGTTAATTGCAGATAAGAGTCTCATGCACATTCCTGTCTAGGCTGGCTTCAAACTGCGATCATCAGATCTCGGCCTCCTGAGTAGCTATGATTACAGGTGTGAGCCATTGGCACTTGGCTGAAGTTATCTTGATAAACTGTAACTTTTTGATTCTCAGAAAACTGAGTCCAAGAGAAGTGAGATAACTTGTTAGTGTATAATAAATGGTTTCCTAGACCCTACAGGAACAAAGTGTAGTCCTTGAACCAATAGCATCAACACCACTGGGAGCTCATTTGAAATGCAGAAACTTGGGCCCCACTGAAAACCTGCTTAATCATAATCTCCCCTCCCCAACTTCCCCAGGGGCTGTAAATACACCTTAAAATGTGCTGAACACTCTGCTGCTTCTTTTACTACCAAACTGTGCTACAACACCTACTACTTACCCAAGAAGGACGTTTTCGCCATTAAACGTTTGAGTCACTATGTAAAAGGCTTTGTTTTCCTTAAGGCTTACTATATTTTTAAGGCCATACTCTTAGCTCTTTGTAAGTCAACAAACATAATTTATTGAATTCAATCCTCATGATACCCATGAACAGTATTGTTTACAATTTCTAGCATTCAAATCAGGAAACTGACACTCAAAGACAAGTCTTCAAGGAACTTACCTAGATCACCCACACTTGGTGGAGAACTAGAATTCAAATCCAGGGTTTTCTGACTCCAAATTTCATGCTCATAATTACAGTACTGCATCCACTGACAGCTGTCATTAAGTAGCAGTGAAAGAATCTATAAGTTTAGAGGAAGGGATTGGTAGAGGAGACCTGTGGCCGGCTTGTTGAGCTGTCACTTCATTCCTATCACTTCCTACTCCCATCTTGCCTGAAGTGAAGAGACTGGCACGAGTGTCTGACAGATGGCACAGCCCCACTCTACCGTATGTGCACTGCTCCTTGTTCCTGGGTACACAGCTGCCTGGCATAGGCCTTGCCAGTTGGGCAGCTGCCTCTTGGGGTGTCTCCAAAGGCCATTGCTCAGAGAATGCAGTTCAACATTTTCTCTGCCTCCTCTTTTATGCATGTCTTCCCTCTGTTGCTCCGGTCACCACCTGGGGCAAAAATCGCTGTTTCAGCCCTGACAGGGAGCCAATGCCAGACCTTGAAGTGTTCAGAACAGGTGGCCTATGGACAAAGCTCATCCACAAATGGGGGAGCCAAAGGAAAGATCCTGCTGGATTCCCTCTTCTGGGAGAACTCAGTGCCAGCCAAGAGTATCCTTCCAACAGCTGTGTGTGGGATAGAATGGCAATTTCCTCCTTGCTGTTCCCTTTCCAGGAATGAGAGAGGAAGGAATGAGAGATGAGGAGAAAGTGCAAGACAAGGACACTCTTCTTTGATCCAGAACCTGTGGCAGGAGGGAGCCAAGCAAGCAAGGCTGAGAAGCCTTTCAGATTGAAGGAGAATGGTAGCAATATTTTCATTTGGTTTAGACTAGCCAACTCGTTCTTAACCCTCAGTGGAGACTTAACAGTTGACATCTTAATAGAATGTACAGAATTAACCAGCTCAGGTACTACAGGTGCCCTCTCTGGATTGAAATCAATGTGCTATCCCTTTCCTCTGGTAAGCTATGTGAACTTAACTAAGACCCAGAGCTCTCATCTGGAAAATGGAGGGTGGGTAGGTAATCATTTTTATCTCCTCATAGGGTTGTTATGAGGAAAAAAATGGATAATGGATAATAGAAATCACATAGCCCAATAATTGGCATTTAATGCGTATGTAATCAATGTTATTTAATAATGTTGAAACATTTATGAAACTATCTTATTCTCTGTTATGTTCTCAGCTCTAAAATTGGTTCTTCGCTCATAGTATTTTATGATTATTTGCTGAATAAATACATTCATGAATGAATTGTGAACACGTTCTATCATATTTCAGTGGTAATTTATTGTGCCTCATGAGAAAACTTAGGAGTAGAGAGTTGAGCACATTGATTTGTACCTAGCTATGTGTTGAGATAGCCCATTTGGTATATACCATGTTGCATTCCATTGGTATGTCTCCAAGTCATTTCTCATTTGTCAGTTCTTCTGTCTTTTCTGGTGGCTTATGATCTGAGCAGTTTTGAAAAATATTGACCCAGCGTGTATTTAATATCTTTATAAGTATACTATGATTCTGAAGGGTACTGGTGTTAAGAACCTCTTCATTTAGAAGTGTTTTGTGGATGTCATTAAGATCCATAGAGTTGACCTTTAGGTTTGTTTAAAGGGAGATAATCCTGGGTTGACCTAATCATCCATAAGGGCTTTTAAAAGAAAAGAGGGCTTAGGATTCTTGCTATAGCTTGCTTGTGATTTTCCCTTCCAGCTTGCCTGTGCTCTGGACATTGGATTTGCAAAATAGCCCTCCCAGTTGCACCAGCCAATTCCTTATAAGGAATCTATATAACCTGGTTCTTCAGCTCAGTTGAGCCTTAGTAAATGGATAACCTGATCAAATGAGATTGTTGTTCCCATTTACCTCTAAAGAAAGTAAAGCACAGAGAGATTAAATAACATTTTCAAGATCACAGGATCAGTAACTCACAGAGTTTTAGTCCCAAAGCCAGGTTCTTGCATAGGTACCAAGATGTACAGATAAAAGAAGCTGGTACCAACCATTATAAGAGTGATTCATCCATACTAGTGGTCCTCAGCTGATCTGTAATGCATTAGAATGTCATAGGGATCTGTATAAAGCCCCATGGCTAGGGTGAACCTGTATTAACTCCATCTAAATTTCTAGGGGTGGGGCTCAGGTAATTTGAGTTTTTAAAGCTCTTTACAGTATTCCAATGCCTAGCTAAACTGAGAATCTCTGCTTTAGTCTAGAATGACATACATACCTTAGGCTTTTCTGTGTGTTTAAGAATCACCTGGGAATTTGTCAGAAAATATCAGTTCTAACTTAGTAGTTCTGGTAGGGGGCACAAATTCCACCTTTATAAGAGAATACTCCAATGAATTGTTCAGTTCATTTACACCAAACAGTTTTGCAAGTATTGCTTTTGTAGTTGTTTGTCTTTTTTTACCCTGTGTCTCTCCATTTTGGTATTCCCTTTCAATCTCCTAGTTCTAATACCAGTATACATGGTTTCCAATGTACTCAGATAAGATACAGATAGTGCAGGTAAAACCACAGGAGGGTGATACAAGAGGATCATAAACAACAGAAGCTACAGTTACACATAGCACGTTGAAAGTAGTTACAACAATGACATAACAATCGTTTCCATAACATGGAGTTCATTTCACTTAGCATCATCTTATGTGTTCATAAGGGTATAGCTATTCATGGGGGGGAAAGGGAAAGGGGGAGGGGGAGGGGGAATGAGGGATGAGGTAACAAACAGTACAAGAAATGTACCCAAAGCCTAACGTATGAAACTGTAACCTCTCTGTACATCAGTTTGATAATAAAAAAAATACCTTAGAGGAAAAAAAAGAGAATACTCCAAGGTGCTGCTGATGTTGCTGTTTCAGGAGGCACATGTGGGTAGCAAGCCAGAGAGTATGTTTCAAAGTGGAGGGTATGGGAGAGGTATGGCACAATAAGGGAAGGCATTGAAGATAGACTAAGTAAGTGGTTAGTTAGCAGCCTTGCTGTAGTAGAGTGGTGTGTTCAGGCTAGGCAGAGGAATGGAGGATTCAGAGAACGTCTTTGGTAAAAGATCTTAGAGCTTCCTAATACAAATATAAACTCAAGAGACAAGAAGGATCCTGAAGTGGCTGTTTTGGGTAATTCTTTCTCTTCTATAACAGATCACAGTAGAAAAGTTTCTCAACAACAGCACTTACTGACATTTGGGACCAGGAGGCTCTTTTTTAAGGAGTTGTTGTATTTTAGGATATTGAACAGCCCAACTCCCCAGTGCTGATGGCTCATACCTGTAATCCTGTTGTAAGGAAACTGTCATAAGAAGCAGAGATGCCACCACTTAAAAAGCCAAATTATGAGTCTATATTGGAGAGCTGGATGACTGCTGGTGGACTCTTCTCTCAAAGACCAGCAGCCCCGAATGCAGCTAGCACAAAGCTTATATAGGAAAAAAAAACACATAAGGTGTGTGGAATTAAACCTAACAAAAGTATTCTACGTAAGCAGAGCAAACCAGATGAGGACATCTAGGAAAAAATCAGGTGAAATCAAGGGCCAACTATATAGGGGAAGCACAGACCCAGTCTCCTTACTTCAATCCTAGCTATCAGGAGGCGTAGATCTGAGAATTCCGGTTCAAGGTCAGCCCCAGCAGGAAAGTCTATGAGGTTCTTATCTCCAATCAACAAGAAACAAGCCAGAAGTAGCACTATGGCTCAAGTAGTAAAGTGACAACCTTCAATGAAAAATGTAGACAGTGCCCAAACTTTAAGTTCAAGGCCCAATTTCAACATATACACACAAAATATCTCCAGGGATAGAACAATTGCCTAGTGTGTTCAAGGACCTGTCTTCCATCCACAGCAACACACATATAAACACACACTCCAAAGGCACAGCCAAGTGTGCCCTCAGGGGCAAAATTTTTCCCAGTGTAATCACTAGGATAAGTATAGGTTGACACGGACATCTGTACTAAGTTCCAAGTTCAAGTGTTCAAGGCATTCATAGAAATTGTTAAAAAGAGTGAATGGTAGATGCAGTCACTACTCTGGAGAACAGGGAGTACTTGGTTAAGAGGGGAATGAAATGAAGACGTTGAGCCTTGGTTTTATCCAATATAACAAGCATTCACTTATTAAAATCCAATCCAGCCAGGCCAGTGGCCCATGCTTGTAATCTTAGTTACTCAGGAGACTGAGATCATAGTTTAGAGCAATCCCAGGCAGTAAAGTCTTATCTTCAGTTAACCAGTATGAAGCAGGAATTGGAGGCATGGCTCAACTAGTAAAGCATCAACCTTGAACAAAAGAGATAAAGGATAATGCCCAAGTCTAACATTCAAGCCCTAGCACGGGTGACTGATAGTTACATCACAGGGCACATCTTTTGTAGGTGTGCTTTACAATGTGTTAAAACTGTCTTATGCCTTTTAGTCTTCCATTAGTTGCCTATGTGCCTTGTTGTTCTAGAAACCTCTCAACCATGTAATAGGTAGAGAGCGCCACCTCACATAAGTAGTTGCTTTCCCGCAGCTGGGTCAATGTTTATGATTCTGAAAGGGTTGTGTAAGCATCCTAGTCACTTAAAAAGTCACTATCGTTGCACCTGTATCCTTTTTGTAATTTTTAAAATCTCTATCTCTGCTTTTGATGACTTATGAGACTACTCCTGGATTCTTTCTTTCTTTTTATTTTTTTTACTTTATTTTTAAAAAATTATTTCTTTACTGTCAAAGTGATGTACAGAGGGGTTACAGTTTCATAGGTAAGGGAGTGTCCCTTATTGATATTCTTAGATGGAATTTCCCCATTTTGGGCTTCTAGCCACAGAGTTGCGAATGATTTCCCTGTGTAATTGTGCAAGACATCCTTCTCGAACTGTTTGGGCTGTTGTAGTTTTAGGTAATCCAATTAGCTCTCCTTAATCTCAGAGGCATAGTAAAGTATTTTAATGAAGGGAATTCAAACCCTACCAAATTAGTTGCTCCCTTTTGCAATGTTCTTCCTTATCTTTAATAGCTAGTGCTAAATTGCAGTATGCATAAAAAGGCCAAGATACTATGGTCTCAATGTTTTTATCCCAAGATTTTTATGTTGAAGCTCAATCACACCAGTGGGCTGGGAATAGGAGGACAGATGATGGGAAGGTGATGTGGTCATAAATTATGAAGTTTGAGCCCTTATGAGTAGGATTAGTGCCCTTACAAAGGAATCTCAGACAACAGTCTTGGCTTACCCACTAAAGACACAGCTGAAAGGAACAGACCATTAGCAGAAAGCAGGACTTCACTTTGATCTTGCACTCCCTAAGACTCCAGAACTGTGAAAAATAATCTTCTGTTGTGTTTATGTAGAGGAGCCTGAATGGACTAAGATATTTTGCATCCTTGCTTAGTTCCTATCATGGGACAGGCAGCAGTGAAATATGCCTGGAAGCAAGCTATGACACAATATAGTCAACAGCAGGCATGTGGCCCGTGGCCTGGGCTTTGAGCTACTGCTCCAAACACTTAGAGAGCAATGTTTCTTAATATAGAAGATGCCAGCAAATCCCTCGGGCATCTTGCTACAATGTAGATACTGATGTGTCAGGTCTGGGACAAGGCCCAGGAGTCTGAATTTCTAGCAGTTTCTTTCGCAGGAGATGCCTGTGCTGCTGTCCTGAGACAGACCACACTTGGAGTAGTGAATAGTTAGCCTGCTTCTATCCTTGGGAGTTTGAATGTTGTGAAATTCAGGGTATGAATTACTTCACATCAACCTCACCCCAATTTCCTGGAAAACCTTGATAAATATGATTCCAGTTTTCATCTTTTAAAAATTTGATATGAAACATGGGTGAATTGAGCAAACATTTTGCTGGGCAAAAGGTCAAGGCATAAAAGAGTATATATGATATGGTTCAATTTATGTGAAATTCTAAGACAATTGAAACTAAACTAGAGTAGTAGAAATCATATAAATGGTTAACCAAGGCTGAATGATGGTGATTATAATTTTATCTAAAATTGTTAGGGGTGATAATGGTTCTTATCTCTTAGACATAATACTGATATACTTACAGATAAGTGTTATGAATCCTGGAACTAGTTTAAAAGATCTACTAGAGGAAATGGATGCAAGTATAGCTAAAATAGGGGTAGGGGCACGTGTTAGTAATAGTTGAAGCTAGATGTTGAGCACGTGGCCTTTATTGTATTATTCTCTATGACATATTACTTCTACTACTACTACTACATACACACACACACATCTAGGACACAGACTTCAGACAAAGTGATATCAAACAAAGCAAAACAAAATGTGAATTTCTGTTGATTGTTTCTACTCTTGATGAAAGGTGGTTATGAATGTAAGAAATAGTATCACCAAAGACTCCGTTCAATTGTTTATTTGGTATGCATTCAGTATGAATAATGGGGACACATCAAGAAATCAAGCACCTAACATTCCTACAGTCATGAAGCTTGATAACTAAGGAACATAATAACTATGTAAATACACTGTGTGGTACTTTCGGTACTTTCATTATGAATACACGTCACAGACAAACCAGAGCAGAAGCAGGGGATTCGAAGTTGTGAAACAATGGGATGAGCAGGTAAGGCTCATTGAGGAGTTGAATGCTCAGATAAGAACTTCTGAATAGGTGACATTTTCATCAAATCCTATAGGAAGTGATTTTCTTCTTGGTAAATACCTGAGGAGAAAGAATGACCAGTGAGAAAACCATAAGTAGGAATAATCCACGGTTCAAAGAGAATGGAAGATGGAAGATATCGATCCTTGGGATCCAATGCTGCCTCTGTATATATGTGCATGAATATATGTGTATGTGTGTATGTGTGTGTGGGCAGATGGCAGAGAGAGAGAGAGAGAGAGAGAGAGAGAGAGAGAGAGAGAGAGAGAGAGAGAGAGAGAGAGAGAGATTGAATAGGAGCAATGGGGAAGATGGATCCAGATCCATTTTGACTTTTATTCTAGTGGATGTTTCTCTGTTGAGAATAATCTCTAAGTGGGAAAAAGAACAGGTGGACAGGTTGCCATATTCATTTTCTCTGTTTTCTGTATTGTCTCTCATGTGCTGCAGGTAGCTTACTTCATCTTCCATTATTCAAAACTGAGGACACCATCCTCTTTCCCGTAGTCTCCCTGTCTCTCAAATATCCTTCATTTTGAAACTCACTCTAGAGTGCTGCCACCTAAATGTATTTCCTGGACTGGCAGTGTCAGCTTCCCCTCTGAGGAGTTCTGGGCTGCACTGTGGGTTATCCACATGAGATCATAAGACATGATAAGCGAAGAAGGGGATTGCATTTAGGTTGCAGGACTCTAGTGTGAGTTTCAAAGTGAAGTGATGGATACTCAAAATAGTTTCATTTAATGATTCCATATTGAATGGATGGATAGGAAAGCATCACAGTGTGCTCTATAAATGACAGTAAATGCAAAACAAAAGTCTAAGAAGGTGTGGAGGGGGACATAGAGCAGGTAGATGTGGAGGTAAGGAAAAGATGCTAGATTCTAGAAATAGTTTGAAAGTAGAGCCAGTAGGATTTCCTAACCAATTGGATGTAGGCTGTGAAAGTGACTGGGTGAAGCATGTTTGTCTCCAAGATTTGGGGCATCAGTAAGTGACCTTGCCTTTGACATAGGAAGATTGCTCTAGATGTCCAAGTAAGAGTTTATAGGCACTTTCCCAAACCCACTCACTATTCTTCAGTGAATCCAACTTCCTTAAATCTGGGCATTATGTTTGTGCAGTGACTTTCCTACAAACTACAAAATAGCCTTTTCATTGAAGCAGATTTGAAAAGGTATTAGGGGATACAGAAAGTCTCTATAACAAATTTGCAAGACATTTTCTGTGATGCTAGCAAGTTAATAGCATACGTTCTACATTTTTCTCTGTGGTATCCTAGTTTTTCATGCCTAAAATGCACCTAGGTGATGGAGAATGTGTTTACTTCTTTCAGGTTGTGGCAGGTGACTGTAGCAAGAGGAATGTTGCAGGGTAATTTATTATTACAGAATAAAATGGCAAAAGAGTTTATTGCAAACTAAAACTATACCACTGTTGTAATTATTCTCAACATGCTATATGAACTCGTACTGCTTTTTTCCCTCTTTTTCCTTGTCAGTTTGGTTGACTGAGTGGTTTGTCTAGTTTTGTTTTTCTTGTAGTCCCTTCCTGTGGCTGTACCCTTGCTACTACATCCGAGTACACTGGATAATATCCGATACGGGTAATAGAACTGGGGAAGGGAGAGGGAATACCAAAATCGAGAGACAAAGAACAAAAAGACAAACCATCCAAAAAGCAACACTTAGAAACCATGTGGTGTAAACCAACTGCACTACTCTTGGGGGGAGAGGGAAGGGGGGGAAATGAGGGAGGAGGTAACAAGTAGAACAAGAAATGTACTCACTGCCTTTCATATGAATCTGTAACCCCTCTGCATCACACTTTGACGATAAAGAAAAAAAAAAAACAAAACTTGGCATCTATCCTAATCTTATTCTCACTTGCTCTGACTCAGTAGTGGTATTGACTTTCTTTGTAGCTGACAATTTGTACTATTAACTTTCCCTTTTATTTGGTTTTGCTTTTTATTGTCATCCTTCTCTTGCTACTCATGAGTGAGAAAGATTTATATTTAAATGACAGATAATGTCATGTGATCATTAACATATAGTTGTGGTCGCTGAGGTACATACTAATGCTGCCTTTTTAATAATTTTTTTGGATATAAATCCACATTTACTTAATTTGACTCTGAATATGAGTGAATTTTTATGGCTTGCTCCTGGGTCATTTTATGCCAAAAACATAGAATGATATTCCAAATGGTCAGTATTTCTTCTTCTTAGCAATTTTGTTATTCACTTTCAGAACAGCATTAGACTTTCCTAGCCATTTCCTGCTCTTACCATGACTCCACAATGATAGAAAAGTATTGGGTATTAATGAATTATCCAAATACATGGCTTTTGAAAAAAATAATACTTAGTGATTAGGCCCAAGCTTCTGTAAAAGGTTTTATAGTTTCTTTTAGGCCAGTCAGGAGCTGCATTCTTTGTTCCACTTTTGCTTTTGTATCCAATTATAAGCAATTCTATTTGAAAGATGCAATAATTTGATAAGTAGCTGGGCACCAGTGGCTTACTCCTGTAATCCTAACTACTTAAGAGGCTGAAATCTGAGGCTTATGGTTTGAAGTCATCCAGAGCAAGAAAGTCCTTGTGACTTATCTACAACTAATCAGCATAAAAGCATAAAGTAGAGCTGTGGCTCAAGTGGTAGAGTGCTAAGCTTGAGTAACAATGCTAATGGGGAGCACTTAAGCCCTAAATTTAAGCTATAGTACTGCTCCCCCAGCCCCCAATAATAAGTTGACAGGTATTAAAAATTGCCATTTTATTCTTCATAGAGTCTATAACAAAGTGCTATAAACTGAGTGGCCTACACAACAGACATTCACTTCTCATAGTTCTGGAAGTTCAAAGTGCAAGGTCAACGTGACCGCATGTTTATATCTTAGTGAAGGAGGGCTCCTTTCTGTAATCCAGTCAACTTCTCACTGGCCTCATTCCTCTCACAATGATTAACCTATCGTGGAGACCCAGGCCCTGAATACTTCTACTGAGCTCTTCAGGGGTTATAACTTTAACATTTGAACTCCAGGCAGAGGTTATTCAGTCCATAATAATTGCTTTTTGGTGAGATTTTAAAAATCAAACTCTCACTTAGTAATCTTCTTAGTTACTACTTGCATTTAACATGGCCTTTATGTCTTAGAGTGAAATTGAAGTGGAATGAGCAGGTACCTCTTAGTGCACGTTCTCTCTTCCCCCTCCCTCCCCCTCCCTCCCCCCTTTCTCCTTTGTTCCCTCCCCCCCTCACCCTACATGAAGTGTAGTATCCAGGAAAAAAAGGAATGGAAAAGTAAAGAGCAAGGACTGGGAACCTGGATGGGACTTACCTAGTAAACCAGGAGGGTGATAGTTTAGGCTGGATCCTTTGGACTAACTATGGATTCTGTGGGAACTGGTAGATTCTAAACTTAATCCAGAATTAAGAGACAAAAGGATTTACATATAGATAAGTATATGGTGCAGCTCAAGGATAATTCAAAGGCTTTTTCCTGAAATGATTGAAAGGTAGCTTGTAGGCAGGGTGTTCTTGGAGGCCAATTAGCAGGGAACTGAGAGAAGCAGACTTTGGCATAAAGGAGCATATTGAACAAGAGGCAGCTGCCATTCTCCATTTTGTTCTCAGATTTTGAGTGAGATTACTAATCTAATCTCCCACTGGACATTTTCCAAATCTTTCTAGTAAATGAAAAGTGGCTGGAAGGAGAAATAATATGCGCTTATATACCGGTATCAAGCCCAGAC
The DNA here is from genome assembly GCF_023159225.1 of Perognathus longimembris pacificus. NCBI lineage: Eukaryota > Metazoa > Chordata > Mammalia > Rodentia > Heteromyidae > Perognathus > Perognathus longimembris. Next base: position 107,772,392 of record NC_063188.1, on the reverse strand, counting down.
TTCAACCCCCCCAAATGGAAGATATTGCTGTGTTTTTCTAAATTATAGTGGCTTCAATGTTAATATTTATGCTAATATACTTTTTTTTGTTTGTTTGTTTTGGCCAGTCCTGGGCTTGGACTCAGGGCCTGAGCACTGTCCCTGGCTTCTTTTTGCTCAAGGCTAGCACTCTGCCACTTGAGCCACAGCGACACTTCTGGCCATTTTCTGTATATGTGGTGCTGGGGAATTGAACCCAGGGCCTCATGTATACGAGGCAAGCACTCTTGCCACTAGGCCATATCCCCAGCCCTGCTAATATACTTTTATTAAAGAACAAATTGAATCAAACTGTGATTTAAGAGCAAATGAAAACAACCAACATTTACATACAATCTAAATTCTATGAGCCAGATCATCAAAATATTTACTGCAGCCATCAAAAATGGGACTGATAAATAAACAACATGGAAACCTATTTTTGGTTTTCATAGCTGTGCTTCCTCTTCTCCCATTCAAACATCAATCACAGTTCTATGTCTTTTCTTTGATGTTTGAGATTTTACCACTTTTATTTTTTTGTTTTCAAGATGATGAACAGAGGGGTTACAGTTATATACTTAAGGTAGTGAATACATATACATTTCTTGTCATACTTATTACCCCCTTCCTCATTTTTCCCTCCTTCCCTCCTCCCAACCCCCTAACCTACACCCCCTTGCTTTCTTCTTTTTTTTTCCCAGAAAAAAATCTTACCTTTGATGTACATCGTCAATCTACTCTATAATGCTTATGACCTCTATGATTATTTACCGTAAAACAATTCCTTCCAGATCGGGTGATATATACATATACATTTCTTTTCTTTTGCTTAGTGTAATCTGTTCTTTTCTCTCATTTCTTCCCTCCTCCATGCTGCCCTTGAGTTGCTTAGTTTGTTCTCAACAGTGTCCATTGCAGCTGTTGGGCCCTTTCTACTGAATCCCCCCCACCACCGCCATTTTCCACTCATTCTGTGCCTTCCTCCCAGCTTTTTTCAGATGTTCACATGTATACACCTTGTGTGAGGTAAATTCTCTAAGACTAATTACAAAGAAGTCTTTTGCTTCCTTATCTTTGAGTTCTTTACCACCTGGATATTAATTTATGTACATATGAATTAGTGTTTGTGTTTTACTTTTTGGTGCCTTTCTCCTAAAACTGCCCTTTTTTGGTCTCTCTGTGAATTAGAATCTTGGGTCCTGCTTTCTTTGTCATGTCTCTTTGTTATTTCTAATTTTTTTTTGAATTATCATTAGGCAATTGTACAAAGGGGTTTCAATTCACAATTCTGTTCTGTTCAAGTTCCAGCTTTAAAAGTCCATGCTTTCTTAGTTGAAGTCAGTATATTTTTAAATGACGAATGTTTTTATTGTGATTTTAAAAGTGATATGCAGAGGAGTTACAGTTACATAAATCAGGTAAAGAGGGCATTTCTTTAAATGACAAATTTTAAAGTCATTAAATTGTATTAAAAACCCAGAGCAGGAAATTTAAATTCTATGTTCTCTCATTGGAACGTCCTAGAAACTTCTCCTCATAGCATTTAGCTAGGAAAGGCTTCTTTTTTATAATTGTTATTTTAGATCCTGCGTGATTTCAGTTTTACCGTGCTTTGTAGAAGGCTATGAGAAATATCAGGTATTTTTGAAACCGTATCACTTTATTTAAAAATGGTTGTGTTTATCCAGTTGTTTGCTTTTAACAGATGGGTACAAAGGATCATCATCTGGTTTAAAGCACTTGTCATTGTATTGTTTTGTCAGTGTCTATCTCAAGAACATGCATGCAGAGCTCTTCCTTGTGAAAGACAGGCCTCAGAAAGTGCTGCCTTCCTCATTGGTGAGAATTTGCTACTGACCTTAAGGCAGAGTAAGCATAGTATGCATCACTTTCACCCCTTTTGATCCTTGATCTTCTTGAAGGGCAAGAAGTGTGGTTAAAATATTGGCTTCAAGGAAGATGAGAGCTTGATTTGGGTCTTAAATTCGTCATTTCACTTTGCCTTACCTACATGGAGTCAAGTGATTTTCCACAATTAACTGAACAATATTGCATTTACTGTCTTGTTCACTGCTTTTATCCTACTCAGGAAGCAAGTCAGAATTGACTCTGCATCATCCCATCATTCTTGACTTCCAAGACCCATGGAGGTCAATACTCATCAACTGCCTTCTAGGAATAGCCAGTGTCCATCCTAGGGCAGAGTCACTATTGATCCGTTGATTGCTGATCTCAAGTCAACGTCAGGACTCTGGGGAAGTCTTGATCTGGCACCTACAACCCTTGAGCTTTTATAAAATGTTTAATTTTAATGATACAAAAGTATTATCGACATGGAGGAATTAGATCTATTTTAGTGATAATGGAAATTGTTCCCCAAATAGCAAGGCTGTTTTTTTTTCCCATATTACTTTCTATGGTAGACAAAGTTGGTTGTATCTATAGTAACATTCCCCTTTCTTCCTTACTAACAGGGATTTAGTATTATGTAAGTACATACAGCTACAGGGGATGAGTCTAAAATAGTGTTCTAAATTGATAGTATTAATCAGCACATGGTAATTCCATTTGCCTTGACTGAATACTTCCTTTTGCACCCCTTCTTGCAAACTTGATAACTATGTGACTCTTGGTCAATGAAAAAGAAGGACAAGGCAAAGTAGAAAGATGAAAATGATCCTAGGATCTTGGTGCTGTTATTGCTCTAGGACATTATAGCAGGAGTCCCCTTCCTTTTCTTGTTATGAGATAATAAAATATGGGCTGGGATTATGGCCTAGTGGCAAGAGAGCTTGCCTCATATACATGAAGCTCTGGGTTCGACTCCCCAGCACCACATATATAGAAAACGGCCAGAAGTGGCGCTGTGGCTCAAGTGGCAGAGTGCTAGCATTGAGCAAAAAGAAGCCAGGGACAGTGCTCAGGCTCTGAGTCCAAGCCCCAGGACTGGGCAAAAATAAATAAATAAATAAAGAGATAATAAAATATATTTATTGTTCAAGTCATCGTTATTAATTCTGTTCATCAGAAGCAATTTTTCTTATTAACTCAGTTCCTGTCATATTCTCTATGGAAATCATCCACTTACTTGGATTAGTCTCCTCTATGCCTTAGTTCCCTCCCCATGACACCCCCTTTTATCCAAAGGTATTTAGTGGTGTTTCATTATACTATATTCACACACACACACACACACACACACACACACACACACACACACTTTGATATTTGATCCTCCTTTAGTCCTTATACTCTTTCCTCCACCTTCATCTCATTGATTTGATGTTCCCAGTTATATTTGCATTCATGTACCATCATTATGAGTACCATCGTCATTGTCATAATCATCATCATCATCATCACGCATATGAGTGAAAAAGTGCAACAGTAATTTGCTTATATTTACTGGCAATGCCACTGGTCACAAGCTTTTTGCGGTCTGCTCCCAGTCAAAATAGCCCCATCTAGTGGTGAATCTTGTTTCACACTGCCAGACACTTGAAAATGTAAAGTAGCACCACTTTTCCAATTGTGTGTGTGTGTGTGTGACAGCGTCACAGATGCCACTATTTTCTCCAAAGTTCCTTCGTTTTTCATGAATACATACATCTCAATTTGTTGTGTTTTTCGCTTATTTTGAGGGACTTGAAGTGGTAGTAGATGGCTGTTACTGAAAGTTTTTGTTTACATTGTTGATTTTTACATTAACTTTTGTAATGCTAGAATAATATCTACTGGGTCATGATATAGAATCCTTTTATATATTGCTATATTGGATTTTATACCATTTTATTAAAGTTTTTCCTCTATGTATTTATAAGTGGTAGTGGTTTTTAGTGTTCTTTTCTTGTAATATCTTTCTCTTATTTTAGTATAGGAGTAATGCTAGCTTCATAAAATGAGTTGAACATATTCCCCCATCTCCTATTTTCTAGAAAATTTTGTATCTAACTGGTCTAGTTTGTCTTTGCCAGGAATCCCTACAGAAATACCATCTATGAGGATTTGTTATTGGGGGTTTTGCTTTTTTGTGCTCTAGGTATATGAGACCCTTGTCTGTTGTATGGCCAGTAAAGTTCTTCTCCCAATCTGTGGGCTTTCTATTTATCTTGCTAGCTATGTCCTTTGCAAGGCAGAAGCTCTGCATCTTAATGTGATCCCAGTTATCCAGCATTTCTTTGATTTATTGTGTTTCTGGATCTTTATTTAGGAAGTTTTAACGTTTGCCAAGGAGCCCCAGTGTTTCTCCTACCCTTCCTGTAATATTTTCAGGGCATCTGTCTTATAGTGAGGTCTTTGATCCCTTTGGAGCTGATTCTGGTGCAGGACTATATGTAAGGATCTAAGTTGAGTTTTCTACACGTGTATAGCCAATTCTGCCAGCACCATTTGTCGAAGAGGCTTGCTTTCTTCTATCTGACGATTCTGGCTCCCTTATCAAAGATTAGGTGGCCATAGGTGTGTGGGTTCTTTAAATCCGGAGAGCTATTTTAATGAGAATTATAGGAGGGAAAGCAGATTACTTTAGTCCAGGAGCTTTCCAAATGAAAGCAGTTGACCCAGACAATACTTAAGTAATTTGAGGAAGTAACTAAAAAGTCAGCCAAAATGGTGTCATAGCCAGAGTAGAACAATAAAGGAAGGTAAGCAGGCTTGACCCATCTGTCATCCCCTCAGGAGACCTTGGTGATGGCAAGGAGATGTTGTCCTGCTTCTATGTATCGGTTTAATGAATGGCTTGGTTCTTAGGAAGAGATTGGGGGCCGAGAAAGAAGAAAGGCTTCATAGGATACTTCTATTGCAGTGCTAACTCCTACCCAGAAGCTACTAAAGAGAAGGACGAATAGATGCCTTGGTCTTTTCAATAGCAGTTGGCAGCTAGAGGGAAAGCAAACTTCTGAAAGGCCTTCCCAGTCTCATGACTTATTTTTTTGCTTCTTAGTTTAAAAGTTTTAGTGCCATGAGATTGGCCTCATATCACTTTGTGTACCTCAGCCTTGCAACGTTACCCTTGGAAACAGAAACTCATGCTTCACACAGGACAGATTTTACTCTCTTCTCAGAGATCAAAATAGAGATCACTGACTGGAAATATATTTTCTGCCCTGTATTCTGTCTAATTGATTGACGCAATGAACAGACAGTTTTTGCTTACTACTGCTTTTATAAGTTAGATCTCAAATGGCTTGTTTGGATAATAACACATAAAAGAAACATAAAGGCTTAGTTCCTCCAAGGACAAAAATGCCAATTGACAAATGAATCTGTTGGCCTGAAAAGCCACTGAACTTATTTCAACTTATGGAGAAAACATTCTATGGATGCCTGGTGACAGCACAGGTTTTGGAGCTTTGCCTGTGGGTTGTCTTTTTTGTTATATAGACAACTTCAAAAGCCCCATCAATACTTGCAATTTTTCAAATACGTGGACGCTCAGTATTGTGTAAGCATGGTTGTAGAATTTGAGAACAAATTGCTTCTTCTGATATTTATAGAGGAATAAATGAGGTTACAGTAAAGAGACTTTATAGACAATAAAACGAAGGGAAGGGAATTCATGGATCAGTGATTCTTCCTCAGGGCATAGGATAGGGAACTGAAGTCTTATATTTATATTTATTTAATTCCAGTCACTACCATCAGCTCCTGTTTTAGAGATTAAGAAACTAAGTCTAAAGGAGGTTATAAAACTGGCTTTTAATGATAGCCAACAGCTTCCAAGTGGGCTATTTGAGATTCATACACAGAGCAGCCTCCCACACCAAGTGTTCCTTAGTTAGATACTGTGTCTGGCATGTGGTTAACATTCTACTTCTCAGAGAGGCCTGGGTAATAGGCACATTGCTGGCCTTGGTTCCCAAAAGCCTAATTGTAATGCTTTCTAGCCAGTGTCATCAATACTTTTCAGTTGCAAAGACATGTGCTGTGTGGTTGTGTTTCTGGATAATACTGGAGGAGGGCTGGCCTGTGAGGTCACAGTGAATCATCTAGGATGTTTCCAATTATCAGTGTTTGGCTCCTCATCCCAGATTGTTTAAATGACGAGTCCTGTCCTCTTAGACTCACAATTGTTGTGATGGACAGTTCAGATGATGAATTCCTGGCTCAAACAGTTCTCCTCTGTGCTATCACTGGGTTGACTACATAATCCCTAGCAGTTCTTGCTCTTGTGTGGAAGTAGAAGTGATTGGATTCTACCTTCAGATCCTTCAAGATATTTGTGATCTGCAGGAGAACTAGTTGACATTGGAAGTGTTCAGTTTCCTTTGTAGAATTAAACATATTAAATACCATTTGGTCTTTGGAACATGAGGAAAAAATAGAACAGGTTCTGGTAAAAACTCATTTTGCTTTAGTACTTCCTGTAGAATGAGGATCAAGAGTTTTCCTGAAGCTGGGCTGAGGGCCTCGCTGAGTGGTCCAGGCTCAGTAGTAGAGCACTTGCCTAGCATGCATGAGGTCCTGTGTTCCATCCTCAGCACACTGGGGAAAACGCAAGCAAAAATTTTCCTGAAGTTATGAAATCAAATGGAGGAAGCAAGGGCAAGAGGAGGCTAATAGAGGAAGAGACCTGCCCTCAGGTCAAAGTTCCTGTGTCGAAGGTACATCCAGAAAACTCTGATGATAACAGAAATGAGAAGAAAGAGAAAGATGTTTTTTTTTTATTTCATGGTTGTAGTCATTATAACACCATCAGACTGTGAGTGCTGCCAATATGTCCTAGAATTCTACTTTAACTAGAATTCTGGAGCCTGAAGGACACACATGGTCTAATGCTACAATTATCTGTATTCCACAAATATCTCTTGGAAGTGTTAAGTCCAGATTTTTGGGAGGTTCATGGATGCAAAAAGTGAATTGATCCTTCTGTGTAAAGGAGGAACAGGTTGAACATGGAGAACTTAGGCTATGCTTCATGTGCTTGGTACTTGCACAGCATCTTTCACTTATGGTGTTGTTTAAATACTTTGTAGGAATGGAGACGCCTTAGAGTTTGGTAAGTTCCTCTAATGGAACACCCCTTAATCCAGGGATAAAAACTCAGGTGGTTACAAGGAGCCAAGATGGTAAAGTAGAAAGGGATATGGAGCAGATGCTGAGGCACAGAGAACATTGGACACTATGGAAATTCTGGCCATGCAGATCCTGTGGGAAGGCAATGAAACACAGATTTTTAAAAACACCATGCAGGCCAAAGAAACACATTGGAGGACCACTAAGATCAGTTGGTATTTTATTACAGGCTGACATTGTTTAGTTTCAAACTATAATCCCTCAAATTATTTCATAATTCTTTATAGCCTTTAACATGCTGTTTTTTTTTGTTTTTGTTTTTGTTTATTTGCCAGTCCTGGGCCTTGAACTCAGGGCCTGAGTACTGTCCCTGGCTTCTTCTTGCTCAAGGCTAGCACTCTACCACTTGAGCCACAGCGCTACTTCTGGCCATTTTCTATATATGTGGTGCTGGGGAATTGAACCCAGAGCTTCATGTATACAAGGCAAGCACTCTTGCCACTAGGCCATATTCCCAGCCCCATCATGTTGTTTGTTTCCAGACATTCTTTTCCCCCCGGGAAAGAAAACAAACTCAAAACAAACAAACAACCCTGTGTATTCTTTAAACTGTAGCAGCTGTGGCTAAACATATGGGAAAATTATTTCTATGGATATTACTATTCTCTGTGTACCGTGCCGGGTGGAGAGAAAAAGGACCTTTTTTCATGTATACGTTAAATAACATGGTGTAGACACAACATATGCTGCCTGTGTCACTTAGACGGTTTCACATTGGATTTTGAATAGTGTTCAGAAATTTAAATTAATTTAACTTCTTGCTATAGATAACTGCCAGAGTTTCTAAGGATAAATCTCCATAGCATATATACTTTTTTAAAGAGAAAAAGAAAAAAAAAACTTTCTAGCAATTCAAAAGAAAGAACTTTGAGGATTTACTTTTCTTTACTGGAGTTGATTTTATTACCTGTTTCTTGGCACAGTAGACCGACCTTATAAATGTTATTAGATGTTGACCTTGTAAATATAAATAAGAATCATCAATAAGTGAAATCATATTTCTGAACCTAGAGGATGGATTCTCCTCTAAGAGGCACGAGGTTATGTTATCAACTTTATAGTACCCAAACTATAAAAATATTTTGAGAAGCATTTTCAATTAGAATAGTTAACCAAAGTTTCTAATAATAGGGAATGCTTAGCACATGCTACAAAATGAGAACGCAGCAAAATAATCTTGTCCCTCCCTCAGTTAAAGTGGTAGAAAGTCTGCCCTACATTTTTCATAGCAAAAAGGAAGCAAGCCTATTTCAATCTAACAAGCATCTAAGCTGAGACCTGAGGCCATCTGATGAACAAGAAGGTCCTGGCCCTCTGGAGGGACATATGGCACAGAATTATGCTGTGAAATGGGGTGGTCACTAGCCTTGCACGGCTGATTAAGTTAGGATTAAAGGAATTTGATTTAAAATACAATTCTTTAGTCACACTGGCCAGATTACAGATGTTCAATAGCCACATGCAGCTAATAGCTGCCATATTGGAATGTATAGATCTAGAACATGTTTATCATCAAAGAAAGTCCTATTGGACGAGTGTTGTAGCACTCATGAACTCACTTTTGGGGTCAGATTTACTGGGTTTGTACCATTTATAAGTTTTGTGAGCTCAGAACATCTTCTCAAGATTACTGAGACTCAGTTTCTCCCACCTGTGGAACAATATTTCTAAGACAGCTGCTGGGAGTATGAGTTTTTGTATATAAAGTATTTTATTTTTATTTTTGGCAGTACTGCAAATTGAATTCTGGGCCGTGTGCTTTCAAGGCAACTGCTCTACCCTTTGAACCACATTCTCAACCATCATACAAAGTACTTTTAAATGTGCCTGGCCTATGGAAAGCATGGACTAGTTCAATGGAGTTTGTCTTCTATAGAGTTTCTTCTATAGAGCTGTCTGAACACTCATAAGAGACAACAGACTGAAGACACTTCATGGAAACAGTGCCATTTAAGGACATATAGTAATGAATCAACAAGCAAAGGAGGGTGGGGAAGAAAGGGTATTTCAAACATCAAAAGCATAGAGGCATGAAATTACATGTCTACCTAGGTAATGTTTTATCACCAAACTTTTCTATGGTAAACGGAATGGCAGAAGGTGGGACTAAAATACGCATGTGAAAATAGGTTATGTTCTACCATGCACGGAAACCTAAGGAGGTAGAGTTTGATTTTATCAAAAAAAATAAAGAGCCGATGAAGGTTCTGATTTGATACTGTAAGCTTTTTTTCAAAGTACTATGGTGGTATTCTGGAAGATAGATTGAAGTGGGGATTCAGGAATTAGGAGAAAAGGGAATAGTGAAATGCTGAAATGTCTAAGAGATAATGTCTAAGAGAGATAAGTCTAAGAGAGATAAGTGTAGACATGTCTTGGGGATCAATTACATGTTAGGAGGTATCAGGAGAGGATGTGAAAACAACTCCTTCTGACATGGGTGGAGACTTTATGAAAAGGTCACCTTGACCTCTACAGTCCAGCACTGCATCTCTAATTGATGGCGATTAACAAGCCATCAGCACTGCCTTATGCAAATCTGATTTTCCCTGTGGTGAGCTGTGCATTCTATGAGGTAAAGATTAGACCACAGTGGCACTGTTATGTTTCATACACTCTCATACCTTGTTATATTCCATACTTTCTCTCTTTCCAGAAGCTCTCTCCCTGTTAAAATGTTACCTGACTTCATTCCCAGCCTCCCTTGCAGCTACGGATGGGCATGTTGCTCCATTTTGAGTAGTGTGCACTCTATGTCAAGGGAATGGAGCTCAAGAAAGACTTTCTTCTCTGACAGGAGAACACAGATAAGAAACCTCCCATCCTTCCTACTTTGAGATCTTGTAGTGTAAAAATATTTTGTCTAAGGCTGTGGTTCTGAGTCCTGATGTTGTTGAGGCTCCGTACTAAACCTGGGGTGAAACTTTTCCTCATACCTCCTTACTTCCTCTGCTTCCCCTTTATATAGCTGTTCTCTTATTTCAAGTGAGGTCACAATGCAAAAAAAGACAATGTCTATTCTGTGCTTGGGCTGCAGCAAGCATTTTTATTAAAATATTTGAGTTTAGGGCTGGGGATATGGCCTAGTGGCAAGAGTGCCTGCCTCGGATACACGAGGCCCTAGGTTCGATTCCCCAGCACCACATATACAGAAAACGGCCAGAAGTGGCGCTGTGGCTCAAGTGGCAGAGTGCTAGCCTTGAGCGGGAAGAAGCCAGGGACAGTGCTCAGGCCCTGAGTCCAAAGCCCAGGACTGGCCAAAAAAAAAAAAATATTTGAGTTTATTTATAAAACTTGGGTTGTTAATAAGAAGTTGGAAGCTCAGAGAGTTTGAGACACAAAAAGAGACAGAGAGAGAATGTGCATTTGGGTCTCAGGGGAAAGCAAGTGATTCAAGATATAGATATACTCACATACACATGTAAGCCAGTACCATGGGGAAGATGAAGCCATCTGAGTGGAGCCCAGACAGTTAATTTTCCAAAACAGAAATGACCACAAACAAATTCTGTATTTTTTGGCCATGGGTGGGGGTGGAGTGTATTAGGAAGAACACAGTGGTAATCATGAGTGAACCATGCTGACACAGATGGGAGCTGGCGAAGGGCGGCATTTCTAGACTGAGATGGCAATGCCAAAAATGTGGACACACCTGCACTTTCTCTGTCCATGTAGTGATGATGGATACCTGACTTGTGGCTTCTTTCCCAGTGACCTTTTCTTCTCTTCTCTGCCAACCATTCCTTTTTAGCAAGGTCAATTTGATAGGAATGAACTTCTCTGTTACTTGCTATGGGCTTGGCTTTATCCATCATAATCTAGGCTGTATTCAAGGTTCCTCAGTGTATATATTGTTGCCTTTTCAGGTTGTTCTGTGTGTGACAAGATATAGCCTCTACCCATTAGATTCCAGTAGTACATCCACTCCTCCACTGTGACAACCAAAAATAGCTCCAGGCATTGCCTCATAGGTTCTAGGAGGCAAACTTGCCCTTAGTTGAGAACTACTGTTTTAGGCAAAGGCTTTGGTTATGTGCCAAATTCTAAAGAGGAAATAACAGACACTGCACAAATATGTTATGAATCATTGTGAGCCCTTTAGAATCTAATAAACAGCCTTGCAGATTGGATGTTGCGGAGGACAGGGCCCCTGGGAGTGGGAGGCTGCACAGGGGGACCAGGAGTGCTGTGAAGGGAGGAATAGTCTATGTGGATTATTTCAGGGATCCTCTGAAGAGTCAATAGGGGACCCGAAGAAATGGTGGTTGGTGGTTATCCTTGAAGGAGTCCAATGACAATTCCTGTGTACATTAGAGATTGATGTTGGAGGGGGAGTGGATCTCCCTAGATCAGAAGTTACTCCATGAAAACGAGTTTCTGTTTCAGATGAATGTTTCTTCATAACTCTTGGCTTTCTAGGTTTTAAAGCCTGAATAGAATGAATAGAGTAGAGCATCTCTAAAATTTCCCTGACTCCCTTTCTTGCCCTCTTCAAAGATTGTCAAGCTCTTCTGGCCAAGAGCTTAGGATCTGTGACAGCTCTGCATGCTATCTGCTGAGCATGTATGAAAGTATTCTAGAATTAGCAGTGAATTGCTGAAGGACAATATGGCAACAAAGAACAAGGAATATGTATTTATTAGTGAGTAAATCTCCTTTTAGCCCTATAATTCGCAAATTAAAATCAGCTGGCTTCCTTTTATGAACCATTAGGTAAGCACAATGCATTCTCCTCCCTCCCACCATCTAAGTTCCTGAAATAATCCCCCTATTACCAACACTTGGATTCTAGTAAAAGCAGAGAATTTTTATCCTCAGCCATGGAAATTCTATACTACAAGATCTGGGACTTTAAAAACAATTGATAATGAACACTAGCATCTTTATTTTAATGCCAGCATTATTATGACAAGTAAACTCTAGTCAGCTGCACTGTGGCTTTATTGGATGAGCTTCTTGCCTGTAGCCAACATGGCTCCAGTAGACTTGGTCTTTTCTTGGCAACTCTACCCTTGCCAGTTCACAAACATAGGAATCCTATCTTCTATATGGTTATCAATCTTTTAAGATGGACACTGATTTGAAGTGATGATTTTTTTTATTACTTTTATTGGTTTTTCTTTTTTTTCAAATTTTTATTATCAAACTGATGTACAGAGAGGTTACAATTTCATACGTTAGGCATTGGATACATTTCTTGTACTGTTTGTTACCTTGTCCCTCATGCCCCCCTCCCTCCCCACCTTTCCCTCCCCCCCCCAGGTGTTCAGTTCACTTACACCAAACAGTTTTGCAAGTATTGCTTTTGTAGTTGTTTCTCTTTTTTTACCCTATGTCTCTCAAATTTTGTATTCCCTTTGAATTTCCTACTTCCAATACCAGTAAACACGGTTTCCAATATACTCAGATAAGATTACAGAGATAGTGTAGGTACAACCACAGGAAGGTGATACAAGAACATCATCAATAATAGAAACTACACATACACATAGGACGTTGAAAGTAGTTACAACTGTGATATAACAATTGTTCCTTAACCAAAGAAGTGAAAGACCTCTTTGATGAGAACTTTAAAAGCTTGAAAAATGAAATTAAGTCAGAACTAAGAAAATGGAAAAACCTCCCATGCTCCTGGACTGGGAGGATTAATATAATCAAAATGGCAATATTGCCAAAGGCTATCTACAAATTCAATGCAATACCCATTAATATCCCAACACCATTCTTTAATGAAATAGAGGAAGCAATCCAGAAATTCATATGGAACAATAAAAGACCTAGAATAGCAAAAACACTCCTAAGCAGAAAGAACAGTGCTGGAGGAATTACAATACCCAACTTCAAGCTGTATTATAAAGCTATAGTAATAAAAACAGCTTGGTATTGGCACCGGAACAGGCCTGAAGACCAATGGAACAGAATTGAAGACCCAGAATTGAACCCACAGAACTACGCCTACTTAATCTTTGATAAAGGAGCTAAAACAATAGTATGGAAGAAAGATAGCCTCTTTAACAAGTGGTGCTGGCAAAACTGGCTCAACACATGCAACAAACTAAAACTAGATCCTTATATATCACCCTGCACCAAAATAAATTCCAAATGGATTAAAGACCTTGAAATCAAAACAGGCACCCTGAAAACACTAAAGGAAGGAGTAGGAGAAACACTTGGGCTCCTTGGCACAGGACAGAACTTCCTTCACAAAGACCCTGAAAGACTACAAATCAAAGAAAGGTTGGACAAATGGGACTGCATCAAACTGCAGAGCTTCTGCACGGCAAAGGACATAGCTCACAAGATAAACATAAAGCCCACAGACTGGGAGAAGATCTTTACCGGACATTCAACAGACAAAGGCCTCATCTCTAAAATATATGCAGAACTAAAAAAATTACCTTCTTCCAAAACAAAACCGCAAAGATCCAATAGCCCCCTCATCAAGTGGGCTAAAGACTTGCAAAGAAACTTCTCTGATGAGGAAATGAGAATGGCCAAGAGACATATGAAAAAATGCTCTACATCACTGGCCATAAAGGAAATGCAAATCAAAACAACATTGAGATTCCATCTCACCCCAGCAAGAATGTCATATATCAAGAAAACTAATAATAACAACTGTTGGAGGGGATGTGGCCAAAAGGGAACCCTACTTCATTGTTGGTGGGAATGTAAACTGGTTCAGCCACTCTGGCAAGCAGTATGGAGATTCCTCAGAAGGCTCAATATAGAACTCCCCTATGACCCAGCAGCCCCACTTTTGGGTATCTATCCAAAAGCCCACAAACAAAATCACAGTAATGCCACCAGCACAACAATGTTCATCGCAGCACAATTTGTCATAGCGAGAATCTGGAACCAACCCAGATGCCCCTCCATAGACGAATGGATCAGGAAAATGTGGTACATATACACAATGGAATTTTATGCTTCTATCAGAAAGAATGACATTGTTCCATTTGTAAGGAAATGGAAGGACTTGGAAAATGTTATACTAAGTGAAGTGAGCCAGACCCAAAGAAACATGGACTCTATGGCCTCCCTTATTGGGAATAATTAGTACAGGTTTAGGCAAGCCATAGCAGAGCATCACAAGGCCCAATAGCTATACCCTTATGAACACATAAGATGATGCTAAGTGAAATGAAGTGATGATTTTTGAAGCCAAGGGGAATGTCTCTCTAGATAAGACAAGACATTCTAAACTTTAAATTCCCTTTAGCATGAGCCTCTTCAATTCCTTAGAATACCTATGAAGAAAGCAAAGGTAACATTTAATGAAAACCTACTGTGTGCTTGAATCAACTCTCATTTGCTCCTCAAAGCAGCAGTATTGTGTTTGTCATTAAACAACTTCACATTCAGACAGTTAATGAAATTTACCCCAAACCAAAGTGTTAGTAAGGGGTTGGGAATATGGCCAAATGTTCCAAGGTGAGTCAAAGTGTCACTCATTTCCTCCCACTGTTCAGTTCTGTGAGGTCTTTAAGTAGAGGAAGCCTTGGACAAGTAGAACAGAAGCTGCTTTGTCTTTGATTTCCCTATCCATGTGACCAATCCACTTTCTTGTTGCTAGAAGCATCTGAAAAGCAGGCCAGTAGCATTAACAACCTTCTTCACCTCACCGATTTAACTGTTCTCAATGGTTTAGTCTCCTCCTCTGAAAGAAAATTTTGTTCTCATGCATTACCATGTCAACTGAAGTGCTTCTCCATAGAAAGTATGAGTTTGCAGGGGCTTCTGTAACAAAATGCAACCGATTGGTCATGTCTTAAGAGGCAGTTATTGTCTCTCGATTCTGGAATTTAGTTGTTCAAGTTCAAGGTGTTGACAGGTTTAGTTTCTCCTGAGGCTTCTCTCCTTGCCTCATGGTCACATTCTCTCTGTGTCCTCAAATGGGCTTTTTCTTTTGTGCGTGGGCACTCCTGGTGTATGTTCCTTTTAATGAAAAGACATCAGGCCTATTGGGTTAGGTCCCACCCTTGTGATGTCATTTAATATTAATTATTTTCAAGAATCTTATTAACAAATACTGTCCCATTGGAGGTTAGCATTTCAACCTAAAATGTTGAGGGAGCCACAATTCAGTCCATAACATGAGAGAAGTAGAGTTTCTATCTCATCAATTGGCCACTTCACAGGCTTTGGGCAAGGGAATATGGACAAATATAACAGATGCTGCATCTGAGCAGAAGCTTGCAGTACAGCTCTGTTGTTGGCCCATTTCCCCTTGTGCCATGAAGTCTACATGTCCCAAACAGGAAGTGATCCTTTGTCCATGACTGTGAAATCAAAATACAAAGAGTAATCAACATTTAACATGACCAAAAATCAACCCTGTGTTGTCAAAGGCTACTGTGATTTGAAAAGTGACATATTAGTGTTACTACAGCATAGTCTAATGAAAGCTGATACATCTAATGACACAATGATGTACTTCTTCCTTGGTTAGATTCTGAGGCAAGTTAGAGATCATTCCCCTTTCATCTCTTTTTCTAAATAGTGACACAGGAATCTAAGCTCCTTGGATCATGTAGGGTCTTTTTTTATTTTAAGGTTTTATTATCAAACTGAATTACAGAGAGGTTATAGTTTCATACATTAGGCATTGGATACATTTCTTGTACTGTTTGTTACCTCGTCCCTCATTCCCCCTCCCCCTCTTTCCCTTCCCCCCCATGAGTTGTTCAGTTCATTTACACCAAACATTTTTGCAAGTATTGCTTTTGTAGTTGTTTGTCTTTTTTTTTTTTGACCCTGTGTCTCTTGATTTTGGTATTCCCTTCCAATTTCCTAGTCATGTAGGGTCTTATCATCTTGAAGTCATTATTTCAGATGGAAATAAGAATCAGTGTTTTCTTGGGGGGGGGGACTGTATTACACAGGCCTAGCAATGGAGAGTCTATGCTTTCCCCCCCTTCTCATTTGTATTGCATCAATTAGTTGTAAGGGGATTTTGATTTTGATGTGCCCATATATGCATACAATGTACCTTGATCTGATTCACACTTTCCACCACTCTCCCTCATCTTACCTCTTTCAAAAGCTTATTGCACCAACATTCATTGTTCTGTTTTCACATATGTAACATAAAGTGTTTTGAACATATTCACCATCCTTCACCCTCTCCATCTGTCCTGCCCTTCCCACATCTACTAATACATAAACCTGAGACAGGACATATTTTCTATTATATATATATATATATATATATGATTTTCAAAGATTTTTACCATGCTAAATCATACATGCTTATAGAATAATTTACTCAGGTTGACTCCTATACTTACTGTCCCTTTCCTGATTTTCTCTAACCCTTTTTATTCAACAGCTTTCAATAAGTCTGTAGATAAAGATAACATATGCTTCCTGACTTATGGTAGCCTTGAGCTCCAATAAAACCATATATTGAAAAATCATGTTGAAAAATGCATTTACAGGCCGAATGAATTGAACAACCTAGCTTAACAACACAGAACACCATAAAGTTTTATTCATTTCACCAGTGATCTTTCACCAGTAGCTCACTATGAACTTTGACTTGTTACCATTGCTCAATATCATGAATGAAAATTAGGCCAGGTATCTGCTAGTCTGAGAAGAGACTTAGATTTCAAATTAGGTATATACATTCTAGTGACTGCATCTGAATGATTTCTACTAAAGCATTTACTGATGCTTTGCCATAATCATAAAAAGTTAAACTTATAACTGGAACCATTGTAAGCCAGGGACTATCTCTGTCTCTGTCTCTCTTTCTCTCAGTACACACACACACACACACACACACACACACACACACACACACACACACACGTCTGTGTGTGTATTTGTATATATGTATATATTGTATATATGTATATTTGTATATGTGCATTCCATATTATCTACACATGTATATGCCTTTATTTCTTTGATAAGAAGTAATCATATCACCCAGTCAGATGCTGGTGACTCATCCCTGTGATTCTAGATACTAAGGAGGGTAGGATATGAGGATCATGGTTTGTAGCCAGCCTTGAAAGAAAAAGTCTGAAATACTTTCATATCCAGTTAACCAGTAAAAAACTGGAAGTGGGGATGTAGCTCAAATGGTAGAGGACCAATCTTGAGCAAAAAAGCCAAGTGAGAATATGAAGACCTGACATCAAGCCCTAGTACTTATACACACACACACACACACACACACACACACACACACACACACACAGAGAGAGAGAGAGAGAGAGAGAGAGAGAGAGAGAGAGAGAGAGAGAGAGAGAGAGAGAGGGAGAGAGGGAGAGAGAGGGAGAATAATGTGGTCCAAATTTACATGTAAAGGAGGCTTGAAAATATAGTCTTCTAGAATATCCAGGAAAACTTGAATACTTTATCTCAGTATTTAATTCCTGAGAAGGTTCCTTTTCCCTAGCTATTAGCATCCCAAGAATATATACTGACTGTTTCCTAATGTGGGACATATACATCTGATTTAACAAAGGACTTTTAAAGACCAGACAGGTCTATGCATGTTTATAAAGCTAGGCTTGACCGAATTGGTTCAGTGAGTATGAATCATTTAGCTGTGTCCTGGATGCACTCCATGTGTAGCCTGTGCAAGGTTCTGTAGGAAACAGGAAGTGACTCATTTTCCTTGTGAGGTATTCAGAAAGGTTTTTATACGAAGTGATGGTTGAGCTGGCCCTAAACACTTTGGGAAGTCTGTAAGAGGGAAAAATGGCAAATGGAATTATTTTCTGAAGGGCACAAGCATGTGAGTACCATCTGATAGCCCCATGGAAAAGCATGATATATTGCTGAAAATGTGTCAAACATTGTCCAGTTCCTGTATGTTTGAATTATGGAAAAGATACAAAAAAAAGTCATGCATAGAGTTAAATGGTATCCCCCACCAAGAGATCAATAAGTTAATAACTAAGTTCATGAAGATCTTGTAATATTTTGAATTATCTGAGTAGACTCAAAATTTGGTGGAAAATTTCCTTCTAAAAGAAGAGAACATGCTGGGTTTGTGTGGCTCATACCTGTAATCCTAGCTACTCAGAAGGGTGAGGTCTGAGGACTGTGGTTTGAAGCCAGCCCAGGCAGGAAAGTCCATGAGACTCTTATTTCCAATTACTGCCAAAAAGATGGTAGTGGAAGAAGGTGTGTCTCAAGTGGTAGAGTGCTAGCCTTGGACAAAAACTGTACAGGGATAGTGCCCATGCCCTGAGTTCAAGCCCTATAACCTCTACCAATGATCCAAAGCTATATATATATATATATGTGTGTGTGTGTGTGTGTGTGTATGTATATATACATATATACATGTATACATATACATGTATATATATATACATATATATAGTGAGGGGGGAGAGAGAGGGGGCGAGAGAGTGGGGGAGAGGGAGGGAGGGAGGGAGGGAGGGAGGGAGGGAGGGAGGGAGGGAGGGAGGGAGGGAAAACACTTTGTGAAAATGGATGCAGATCTTGGAGGATTCAGCCTTACAATCTTCAATCTCCAGAATGTGACCAGCATCTTCATTTAAGACTCCAGTCTCCAAAATGGAGGGGGATGTCATTTCTGTTGTTGTAAGCTATGGACTTTGTGTTAATTTATTATGATAGCTTCAGGAAATAAATTCTTTTTTTTTTTTTTTTGGCCAGTCCTAGGCCGTGAACTCAGGGCCTGAGCACTGTCCCTGGCTTCTTTTTGCTCAAGGCTAGCACTCTGCCACTTGAGCCACAGCGCCACTTCTGGCCATTTTCTGTATATGTGGTGCTGAGGAATCGAACCCAGGGCCTCATGTATACGAGGCAAGCTCTCTTGCCACTAGGCCATATTCCCAGCCCAGGAAATAAATTCTTGAGGATATGAATGGTCTAGTTTTGTCTTCCTTACTGCAGGTTTTGACAGTATAGTGGGAGCAAAAGAGAGGCATGTGAGGTAATAGTGCACACCTTTAAGATGGATCTGGTAAGGTCTGCTTTGAGCATCTGAAAGGCAACTCAGGTGGCACTGAAGAATACTTGGCAGTTATTGTTATTCTTCTTATGCCTGTGGAATGAAACGATCACGGGTGCTGAGGTACAGTGAAGACAAAGCAAGGGCATCTGCCTCCGTCATGAGATTCCACAGTCATTTTTCTAACCACTGAAAGGCTAGCATCCTCTGTTGAGGCACTGAATTACTCAATGGGCTGCTTTTATCCAACTCCATGAATAAGGCAGAAATTTTGTAATCATGCGTCCATTCTTTGCCTTCTTTTGAATAGTGGCTTCAGAAAAGCTATTCCACGTACAATGTTGGCGGGCAGGTAGGTGAGGGCCTATTGCTATGCCTCGAGCCTCCATTGAAGCTTACTGCTTAAGAAAATACCCTTAAAATATAGTAGGCTGACACAATAGCCTTTTATTCTTTTGTCATAGTTCTTTGATGTGACTGGGCTGAGCTGAACAGCTCTTCTGCTGGCTATCCTTGGAGAGGGGGAAGGTCTGGCTTTAACCACGATCCTCAGATCTCAGCCTCCTGAGTAGCTAGCATTACAGATGTGAGCCACCAGCACCCAGGCAGACTAACTTTTTTATGAGTAAATTTTAGAAAAAAAAAGAGCAAAATACATGCCTAAGAATTCAATGTCAACCTGGAATGATGCTACTAATTAAATCACGTGTTTAATTACAAAGTGGATACATAGCATATGATGCTGAGCATCAAGAAGATTATGATTGTTCTTGCCCTTCCATTTAGGTAGGAAACTCATAACAAATAAATATTAATAACATTTAGTTTCTTTTTTGTATAATCTTGCTGATAAAACTATAGGTGTGATTAAGAAAGACAAGATATTCACAAAAATTTCATAAAATTAAAACCATTTAAGTCAACATGTGCATTTCATCTTTATAATGCTTAACTCATAAATCATATTATTTTACCTTTCCCTAGTATTTTTTTTCTCTTGCCTATGATAGGCATCCTGAAAGGTACAACTTTTCAAACTTTAGATACTACCATTATTTAAATATTGTAAGTCAGATGCCACCTGTTTTTTTTTAAATTTATGATTCAGGCAGTATACAAAAATCATATACCAAAACACTGAGGGAAAATGCCAATATGTTTTTGGAGAAACTATTATTCAAATTAGGAGCTAGGCTGCCCCGTTCTATAGCCATGTCATAAACAAGAGCTGCAATGAAATTGTTCAGTTGCTTCTTGGAGCTGAGTTTGTCAGGCTGTGTAGCAAATATTAAAGGCCCAATGCAAATATATTCTCTTGTTTGAACATAAAAAAATATTCCAGATGATCAAAGAATGAAACCAGAAACATGCAAAAAAAATGCTTTCAGGTTGATAGATGTCCTCTGGGCACCTTTTCTAGTCCTCTCTTTCTCTCTCAAATCCTTCCTCCTACTGTTGGGAATTTACATCTTCACCAGGACTTGCCCCTGATTCCATTCTGAAGCATGCTTCAATTCCACCCACTCCCCAGAGTGGCCTTTCCTTGCTAAAGTAGCAACGTATCACTTTTTCCTGTGGTGTACAATAGAATTTTGATGTGTTGTTTGTCACTATCCACTGAGAACAGAAGCATAGTTTTCTTCTTCATGCCCTAAAGTGTCTGGCACATAGTAGTTTCTCAGTAAATACACATGAATTCTTTCAGAGATCAAGCCCTCCAAAGTCAGTTTAATATAATACGTAGAAGAAAAAGGGTAGGGTAGGAGGAATGGGTGAGAATGTTAAGAAGGGTGACATCGATCAAGAAGCACTGCATTTATAACCTCTCTATTGAATGGCAACTCCTCTGTACAACTACTTAAAGAATGTAAAAATATATTTAAAAAAACAAAAAAATGAAAACAAGGGCTGAGATAATGAACGCTATTGGTTTAGGTCCTCATAATTGACTCTGGACTCTAGAAAGAACTCCACACATTGTAGAAAAAGCTGGCGTCATGATTCATAGTTTATAAAAATCAGTCTCTTCTTTTAAAGTTCTCCTTATCAGTGGTTATTGTCATACTAACGGTGCCTGTACAATTCTCTTTGTGAGACAGGCTTCCTATGTTGCAAGGCACTCTTACTGGGTGATCTTCTTTTGTGTGCTATAAGCTAAAAGCTTCCTCAGTAGCTCAAAACGATTGGTTGGGAATATTCTTCATTTAAATCATTGGAAGTTTCCTGGATGAATGAAGTAAGAAAAATTCACCAGAAAACTAAGAATTCTGTGTTATTGCTACAGAAAGATGATCAGTTCTTCTTGTATTCAAATCAGTGTCCAGCAATTCCAAAGAATCCAAAACATCATTAGCTCTCCCTCAGTGTCTCTACTGTCAATTGTACTTCAGGGGCCAATTGTACCCACCCCTCATTTGAGAGAATAATGATATGCATTTTTGAGCCTACAAAGTAAGTTTCCAAAATATTTGGTGACATTACAGAGGTTAACTTTGCGTTTCTTTAGGGACAATTGACATCTCACTGGAGTAAATGTAGCATCAAATTGCATTATTTTGGTGGCAGAGTTGCTAATTATGATTCCGTTGATAAATCTGGTAGTAAGTATGCAATAACCTTGCCCCTTCATTTATGTTTACCACTGTGCTAATTTCCTTTTTAATTTAAACTCTTCAGAAGAGAGCTGAAGGTGTAGAATTTTGATTTCAGTTAAATAATCTTTGCTTATTCATGGTGTCTATCTAGCTCTCCTGGCTGGTGTTCTTCTTGCCAGTCATACTTAAGTGTGATGCGCTTATCAGCATGGTTTGATATGAGTGGAAGGCAAAGTCTACTGCCTTATAATCTCAGTTTCGAAGAATTCTAAGCAACGGGTGTGGATTTAGTCTGCTGAATTGGGTGGGTAGATGGAAAGGCCACTGCATGTACCCTGGGTGCTATAACTCAGGATTTTGTCTGCTTTCAATACTTAGAACTTTCTCATTCTTTAAGTAGAAAATATGCTTTGAATGCTTATGGAAGCACTTCCATCAATGACAATCTACATAGTGCTGGGATAGATACTTGACTGCCAGTTTCCAAAAGCACAAAAGTTATGACAGCTTGGGCCAATCGTTTCCAAGTTAGAGCAATTTGTAAGAAAACCTCCTTGGAGAAGATGGTGTTCAGAATTCTTGGACATCACCTTTCATTTTAAACATTAAGAGCCTCTGTGAGAAGATTTTCTATTATGACATGGAGAAATGATATATATATATATATTTATTTTTACCAAATGTGATTGAGTGATATGTGGTAAATTGAGAAGAAAACTTGATCAGGAAACCCTTGTCTTTTGTCAGACTATCGCTTGTTTGTAATTACTTACAAAGCTGTGTTCCTTGGAGATTATAAAATCCATAATGTAATGAACCATGACTATCTCTCCCACTTCTCTAGCCTCGAGATCTAGAAGCGAGTCTGCTACATGGCAGAGAATCAATAATATATAGAAATTGAATGATGAAGGAATGAAATGAATGTTATTGAAGATAACAATTACTACCAAAGCTTACTTTGTTGTGATTGTTCACTTTTGATTGCTGGAAAAGAAGGGACAGCCTATCGTATGAACAACAAAAATATAGACAATATGAATTGGATACAATTGGGCTTTTATTGTGATTGTTGAAGCTTTAGGCCATTCTTATATATCAGTTTCTCCACAAATTTTATCCTTTTGTGGCACTGGATTCCTACTAGTACAACAACCTACTTGAAATTGTTTTTCCACAGTACTGTTGGAAGATTTTTAAGAGGTGATTAGTATGAGAAAAACCATATGCTTAGCTGTAGGTCATTTTGGTATTTGCTTGTAACTGCATTCTCCATGGCCCCTAGCGCCTGGTAAAATATGGAAGCATTCTGTCTTCCTCCCCCACAGTTAGCCATATGCTACTTGATATCTATCTGCAAGTACATCTTACATACCACTCTCTCTTGGAGAGGAAATACAGTTCCCATATACAGTAGCATATTTCACAACAAGCAGCATGGAAGATGTTTAGTTTGTTTAAGTAATACTTCGATCTCAACCATTCACTAGCTTAAAAAGCAGTATCTTTGTTGGAATAAACCCAATGTTCAAAGTTTGTGAAGAACTTCAGTTAGTTTCAAGCTAGCTTCCAAACTGTTCTCATTGTTGAAAGCACCTAGGTAAGGAAAACTAAAGCCATAGAGGTAACTTTTTTTTTTTGGCATACTGAAATTGTGGAGCAACATGTTTTCTTGCTCTGAAAGTTAAGAAGCCCCCCACCCTCAGTGTGTGTAATTCATGAAGTTGTCTTCTTCCTTTCTATGGTTTTCCTGGTTTCTAAGTTAGTGTTTGTGAGCCTAGTAGAAGTCTTATCAATTGGCAATTAATCAGTTGTGACCCAGGGGCTTCCAGGAAGGAAATGTACACTGAAAACCTGAAGAAATGACTGCAAATGCAATACCTAAATGCATATTAATGTTAATGCTTTGGAGATGGACAGAACCTAAACAATGCTAATTAGACTCTTGTTTTGCTACATATAACGTAGAAAGATGAAATGTACCCTTTGCCTTATGTATGAAATTGTAACCCCTCTGTACATCACTTTGACAATAAATAACTAATTATTCAAAAAAATAAAAATAAACTTAACATTATAAGGATTATGTCACAGCAGAAATTTGCACTAGGTTTTACATTCTATTAATAACTTTGCTTTCAAATCTTTTTGGAGTGGAAAATCTTGAGCTATTATATAGGATTGTTTCTAATTACCAGGTATATATTTATCATTAACGAAAAGGTACATTTTAAAATTTATTATTTAAAATTAATATTTGCTTAAATAAAAATTAAGGCACAGAGGAAACATAAAAAGAATTACATTGTCTAAGTTATGAAATCAGCCTATGTGCTGATCAGCAGATGAATGGATAAAAAGTGAATTTTGGTCAAGATGCCTTGCACTCATAAACTACCTTTTTGAATGGCAACACCTTTGTTCAATTCCTTAAAACAATAAAATATGTTAACAATGAAAATGTGGTTTATATGCCTAATGGGGCATTAGTCAGACATAAAGAAGAACGAAATCGCATCATTTACAGGAAATTGATGGAGCTAGAAGTGATTATTTCAAGTGAAATAGGCCAGACTCAGAAAGATAAATAGTGCATCTTTCCTCTTATATATGGAATCCAGATCTCAAAGGACAAGTAAATTTAAAAAAAGAAAAAGGGAACATGAATATAAAAGAGACTATTGGAAGGAAAACTAATGGGAAGGAAAGCAGGGGAAAGAGAGAGCAATAAGGGTGACTATGATAGAAGTACCTTGTGTACACATATAAGATTGCCATAATGAAATTCAAAATAATTTTTAAAAGAGAATAATTCTGTTTATAGGTAAGGGAGAAATAGCACTTCCTACCCCATGAAATCTAATAGAAATAAGAAAGTGGCAGTTTCTCTAAGCATTCATTACTCATTAAGAACTACATTTCCTGTCTGACAAAATATGAAAAAGATTGCATCCTTGTACATAATATTGGTACCTGAGCTTTAAAATATATAAAAAGAAGTACATGAGATCAGTTTTTAGTATGTTAAAACACACATAAAATTCACCATTTTGTCACTTTAAAGTGTACAGTTTAGGAGAATTCAGTACAATTAGAATGTTGGGCAGCCATCAGTACTAGCTTGTTCTAGAACATGCCATTAACTTGAAAGGAAACGTCATTCCTGTTAAGTAGTTGCTTTCTATTCCTAATCCCTGATGAACAAGTAGTAGATTTAGTGAGTCAGTAAAATCTACTTAATGTCTGTTTGTAATTTGCTTATTCTGGATATTTCATTTAAATAGGAACATTTTTTAAAATTATCTTTAAGTAGTTGTATAAAGAAATCTTAATTTACCATGTCAATTTATAGGTACAATGCATCTTGATCAATGTCACCCTTCCACCATTCTCCCCCACCTCTCCAAACCCTACCCATCCCCTCAAATTCAAGTTACGTGATTCCATTTTCACATATATATATTGAATGTTATGACTGTGCTTGCTCACCCTTTGACTTTCCCTCCCCTTGGCCAAGTTTTTAAAAGAACAGCTATAGCCTTCATCTGGTAAGTGAGGTGAAAGCTCTGGTTCAATTTTATAACCTGACATCCTTGTTTCTACTTGATCACTATACTGTAAGTAAACAAAATTCAGTCTTATTGAACAGAAATGAGTACTGGACAAGTAGGTACTGTGGGTAAAATTTCCTGTGTTCCAGAACTAGAAAACTGGTCCTAGCATTATTTTAAATACTTTCCCCATACTATCTTGTTTAGTCCTTTAACAACTCTTGGAAGGAAATATTATCCTTATTATATTTTTACCAAAATGGAAATGGAGGCAAAAGGAAAGTAATTCACTTGTCCAAGATTAGACACAGGATATAAATGGAAGAGCTAAGATAATCCCTAAGATTCAAGGAAATGACTATCTTTTCTCTACATTTAATTTTACAAGTAGATGATGACTTCACAGGAAAGGATCATATAATGGTAAAATAGAAAGGTGAGCAAAAATATAAATCTCTGTGAGCATAAAAATATGCCCACGATCCTTTACCTCAGTCACCAAGTCACTACAGCTTGAAAAAGTTTATGAATTTGACCCCTAAACTCATTTTCTTATAAAACCTGAACATAACCAATGTGAAGGCATTGTAGTCCTTCTGTGCCACACACAGTGGAAATATTCACTTTTTGCCATTTTGTGGCACAGTATTTTGTTTTACTGTGGCCAACTTGCTATAGCGAACTATTGGAACTATGCAAACTTAAAGGACTGTATATCAAATATTTTCAGCTCATCGCCCTCCAGGAATGTTGAAGGATTCGACTTTCTCTTTCCTTTAAAGCTAAATATAATCATGTGATGACTTGGACAATGAATATGGCAGATAGGGTAGATGCCATTTCTAAGCATCAGTTTTAGGGGGTAATTGTAATTAACTATAGCTCTCCTTTCCTCTGGAACCTGGGCCAGCAGTGCTACTGGTGGTACTTGCTCAGAGTAATGGTTGTATTTTATGTGTTAACTGGGCTACTGGATGCCCAGATAGTTGATAATACATTATTTAGGGGTGGGTCTGTGAAGATGTACTAGGAAGAGACTGGAATTGGGTGAATAAGTAACGAAAATCACCTTTAGAACTCTGAGAAATAAATTTTTGTGGGTTCTAGTTGATCCAGTCTATGGTTCATTACTATAGCAATCCAAATGGACTAAGAAATATGGGTGCTAAAGCAACTACTTAGGATCCGTAGGGTGGGTAATCTCAGAACCCTCCCAGAGAAGAAGGGGAAGGATGGGTGTGAACAATCAATGTCTACTCTGACCTCAAGAGCTCTGCTTTCTAGTCATCGTGAATTAGCTTCTGCTTAAGGTTTTGAGGAGAGGGTCCTGTGAAGAAAAGCAGCCTTAAAAGGCATTCAAAGCCAGATGTCAGTGGCTTACATCTGTAACCCTAGCTACTCAAAAGGCTGAGATCTGAGAATCACAGTTTGAAGCCAACCCAGGCAGAAAAGTCCATGAGACTATTATCTTCAATGAACCACCAGAAAACTGGAAGTGGAACCATGGCTCAATGTGGTAGAGCGCTAGCCCAGAACAAAAGAGCTCAGGGACATAGCCAGGCCCTGAGTTCAAGCCCCCCACTAGTGACAAAAAAAGACATTCAAACCATGTATTTTAGAGAGATCTTCAGTAGCAAGAGTTAGAAATGAAAACATTTTAGTAAGTTTTATTTTAAAAAATAATTAGCAAGTTATTTATAATTGCCAATATTCTGGCCAATTTGATTTTAATGTGTCATCGTAGCATAACTTTTTTTTTAGTATTGAATGCTTTAGCAATCAAGAGCATATGAATCTGTAACTGTTTTCCATGCCTTCTACAAAACCAAATAATACATTTGGAAATCTGTATGTTAATCATTTGAGAGCTTTGCTAAGCTGGAATTTAATGAGATGTTCCTTAAAGCTCCTAGAATCTTCGCCTTGGCTCATGAATTAGTGTCTCTGAAGGGCATGCTATTAGTGTATTCTGACTTCAGGCAAAAGTAGAGATTTTGAGAAGAAGCTCTTCCCTGGATTCCATAACAAAGTAACATTAACTTAGCCTGGGATTTGGATCATATGAATGTGTACAACTTAGCTGTTTCTGCATGAATTGACTGGGCCATGGAGTATCACAGAAGGCAATTCTCTGATTCATTCTCCTTCCCCATTGGGGCTCCAAGGATACCTGAATATTTGCGGGGAAATAAGGAAATGTGAGACTTCTTTCAGTGTCTATCTTGAAGTAGAAGAGGAAGGTGAGGGACTAGGTAGGACAAAAGTAAATACAATTTATGAGATTATTTTCTAGACAACTTACTGACCTGTGCTTTGTACTTTAGATTGCAACATGGGCATCAAGAACAATAATACATGTGTACTTGGAAGGACTGCATCATGTAAATGTGTATGTACATTATCAGACCTCTTAATTATAGGGTTTAATTATTGGGGAAAAAGTGAATCCAAGTTAGAGAGATCAGGAGGTCGTATGTTTCCAAACACAAATCTGCTTGTTTCAAAATTTTTTCAAGGATAAAACCTGCAGAATTCTGTGTGTGTGTGTGTGTGTGTGTGTGTGTGTGTGTGTGTGTGAGAGAGAGAGAGAGAGAGATAGAGAGAGAGAGAGAGAGAGAGATGCACATGCATGTTCATGCTAGTGACTGAAGCTAAGGAGGAAATTGAATTTCTTCCTTGTCTCTTCTTTTTTCCTGTCTGGAATGTATGATTTCCAAGATTCTTCAAAGCTATGGAGATTTTGTCATTGTATTTCTACTTGAGGTCAAAAACAGATCAGCAAAGGCTATGGTTGGCCCAGGCCTACAATCTCCCTATGCCACAGCATCTCAACTCAAGAGAAAAGCACTCTGGGCTCAAAGGGGCTGAAGGGGACTTTGAATTAAGCTCTCCATTGAAGGCAGAAAGAAAGTAGTGACAGTTTTCCCATCTGATATTAAAGCCTTTTATGGTAATTATCATGATTGTGACTTTAATAGTTGCAGAAATAATGGGCTTTTTCTGAGTGAAAATGACAAAACTTGAGTTTAAATTCAAAATGTTAGAGGTCAAGTCATCAGATACAATTTTTTCTCACCCTGAGCAAAATTATTTTTGTCTAGAACTTGAGTGAAAGTACTCCCTACCTAGTTGTAGTGCTCAATAGTCCTGGCATGATGACTCCTCAGAGTGGAGATCTACAAAGATCAAACTGGTGTCCTATAGGGCCCATGGGTTTGAGTGCACTGTTTGTGACTCCTATCTCTACAATGAGTTTTGTCCACTTTTTTACTTTAGGATTCAAGGATGAGGGAAGGGGGATTTGAAGAGTTTTCCATCTGGCACTCTTTGGACAAAGGAGATAAAGTAGCCTTAACACATGGGTATCTACTAAGAGGACTGTTTCCAGATGGTTAGAATCTAGTGGCTTGAAGGGGCAACTCGCATCCACCTACACATCTGCGTAAGTGGGTAGGCTGTGGCCTGGCCCTGTTTAGGGACTCTCTACTGTGAGATTTCTCTTGGCAAAAAAAAAAGTCAAATTAAACTTTTATGCTCCCAGAAGGTATACATCCGTCTTCTTTAATTCCACATAAGTATTTTTAATTAAAATATGGTGTATATTTTAAGTGCATACCATGGTGCCACAATATACATGATGAACGCAGTCATGCAAATTACATATTCATTACCTAATTTCATTATTTTTATTTTATTATTTTATTACTATTTTGTTGTTTTAGTGAGAGCATCTGAAGTGTTCCCTCTTAGCAGGTTTGTAGTATGCAATGCAGTGTTAACAGTTGTCCTCATGCTGTATTTTGGATTTCTAGACTTACTCATCCTACATAATTGCAACTTTGAATCCTTGGAGCATGACTCCCTATCTCTCCCTTGTAACTATAAAGTCAATGTTTCTTCATGTTAAAAATTGAGATTTAAGGGCTGATATCTGTGGCTCATGTCTGTAATCCTAGCTCAGTGGTTCAAAGCCAGCCTGGATAGGAAAGTCTGTGAAACTCTTATCTCCAATTAACCACCACAAAGCCAGAAGTAGAGCTGTGGCTCAAGTGGCAGAGCACTAGCCTTGAGCGAAAATGCTCAGAACAGCCCTCAGACTCTGAGTTCAAGCCCTGGTACTGGCATACACATACAAAAATTGAGATTTCATTTATACATCATAAAATTGATCCATTTAAACAAGGTGGGCCCCAGGCATGACTTGTAGAAGAGCCAGATATGCTTTTGTGAATATCTGAACATCACAGACAGTGTACCCTTAAGGGAATCACAGGATACAAGCTCCTTCCAGTCGGCCTAAGATTGGTGCTTTTATTTCTTGATGCTGCAGAATCAAGACTTCTTAGGGCAGCAGGATAGAAAAGTTTAATCACAGCAGGCATTGCACAGGTGAAGTCACATTTATCAGGGTGACCTCCTCTGTAAGTTTATCTCAGATATTGCATTTTGCATCCCAGGGGAGCAAAGCCAATTCTATTTCCCCCAGAACCCAATCCTAATCTTTGAAAGACAGTGGGATCTGGCAGCTGCCAGTCAATGACTCCCATCTTAGGGTATAGGTGCCTTAGATTGAAGCAGATAGCTCCATTTTTTTGGTCAAACCATTTTGCATCTCTTCTTGCCTTAAAACTTGTAGGAGGGGGGGCTGGGGATATGGCCTAGTGGCAAGAGTGCTTGCCTCGTATACATGAGGCCCTGGGTTCAATTCCCCAGCACCACATATACAGAAAATGGCCAGAAGTGGCGCTGTGGCTCAAGTGGCAGAGTGCTAGCCTTGAGCAAAAAGAAGCCAGGGACAGTGCTCAGGCCATGAGTCCAAGGCCCAGGACTGGCCGGAAAAAAAAAAAACAAAAACTTGTAGGCGGGGCAAAAATAACCCGAGAGATAAATTTCTAGTCATTACCCATCCATATCTCCTGTGAGGTCTTCTCTATCACTACCTCCTTGGGGAATGGCTGTCCTGGCCAAGTATATTAGGGCAGTGGTTGAATAAACACACTGTTGTCACTCACAGTGGGGATCATCAGTGACCCTGAAGCTAGTTAGAAATGTAACATTACAGGCTCTAATCAAATCAGGTATGCATGAAGAGATGCCTTGTGAGCTGAGCGTTTTCTATTAATAATAATAATAATAATTATTATTATTATTAGTTATTTTACAATGCCTGGGACTGAACTGAGAACCTTGCTCATGCTAAGCAAATGTGAAGTGTGTTTTAACATGCTCTTTACAAGATTCTACTGTGCTTTAAAATTTGAAATGCATTGAGAAGACCCCTGATCAGATGGAGCTCAAAGTGCTAAATATAAGGACATGGCTCTGAAAGCTCATAGCACCATGACAACAGAAAGAAACAGCCAGATTAACTCAAAACTCATCTATTCATGGGCTAAGATACCGAGGCATTGTGTCATTTTCATGAGGTAGAAGTGATTGACACTAGCCTTCTCCTGCTGCATGTTTTATCATTTGATGATATCCTTTTTTTCTTCAAAAAGTTCTCTGTTGTTTATTTCATTGCAAGCAGATTAATAGAGAAAGAAAATAAAAAATAGTCGACAGAGAAAAGAAGCTGTTTCTAAAAAATACAAGAAAAAAACCTTTGATTGTTAAGACTGTTGACATAAAGTTAAAACTAATTTGAAGACAAATCTTAAGTATATCACCTGAGTATGTCTTCATTTCTGACAATGGGATCTAGGAATAAGAGATTCCAAACCATAATACTATTTAACACTTTCTCCAGATACAAAATAAAAGTCAAACGCAGATGGAGGTGAGGAGAAATTGCATTTCAAAGCCTGCTGCAGCCTGTCACTCATGGCTCGCACCTGTAATCCCAGACTCAAAAGCATGAAATTTGAGGATCTCTGTTTAAAGTCACCTTGAGAAGACAAATCTGTGAAAGTCTGACCTCTAATTAGCCAACAAATAGCCAGAAGTGGAGGCGTGGCTCAAGTTATATAGTGCCAGCCTTGAGAGAAAAGGTCATATGAGTGGAAGGGCCTGAATTCAAGCCCTAGTACTGGCAAACACACACACACACACACACACACACACACACACACACACACACACACACACACACACACACACACACACACACACACACAGAGCTTGATGCAGTGCAGGAGTAGCCATTGCCCTGAGCAAGAGTTTTCCACAAGGAGACTGGTTGGTCAGCCTGTATGATCTGAAAGTATCTTCAAGGTCAAGTAGAGGGGGAGTTTATTTCAAGACAAAACTAGAAAGAAGCAGATACGGGAGCAGATTGAGCAGAAATTGTTTTCGTTTGTGGCTAGCCAGTCTGTGAGGGGTCCATGGGAGGGAGCAGATGCTATTTGGGCATTGCCATGGTGTCTGCATTAGTCAGTGGATACAGTTAAGCATTTATGGTCATGAATGGGGATTTGGAAAGTTTGTGTCAAGTTTTGTATTAGATGAGCAAGGTGGCACTTCCTGAGTCTTCACCAAGTCATTGCATCCAAAGGTGGTTCCTCATAATTCAGGGAAAGGACTTTCCTGAACGTAAAGGATGGAGGAATTTCTTTTCTTCTTCTTCTTTATTGTCAAAATGAAGTACAGAGGTATTACAGTTTCATATGTAAGGCAAGTACATTACTTATCCAACTTGTTCCTCCTCCCTCATTTTCCCCCATCTCCCCCCTCCCCAGTTCTTTCCCCACGTCATGAGTTGTATGGTTGGTTTATACCAATTGGTTTTGTAAGTATCACTATTGCATTGGTTTGTCTTTTTATCCCTTGTCTCTCATTTTTGAAATTCCCTTTCCCTTCCCTAGTTCCACTACATGTCTATACAGTATCTGGGGTACTAATATCAGTTACACTAATAGCAGGAGTAAACCCACAGGAAGGGAATATGAGAGAACAAAAGGTATAGTTTCACATGGTATGTTGAAATTAACTACAGCAATGAGATACCACTTATTTCCATAACATGGAGTTCATTTCACTTAGCATTGTCTTATGTGTTCATACGGGCATAGTTATTGAGCTGTTGTACTCTTCTGCTATGTCTGTTCTAGAGATGTACTAATTATTTCCTATGAGGGAAACCATAGGGTTTATGTTTCTTTGGGTCCGGCTCACTTCACTTAGTATGATTTTTTCCAAGTCCTTCCATTTCCTTATGAATGGGGCAGTATCATTTTTTCTGATAGAGGCATAGAATTCCATTGTGTATATGTACCACATTTTCTTGATCCACTCATCTGTTGAGGGGCAAAATGGCCAACAGACACATGAAGAAGTGATCACTGGCCATAAAAGAAATGCAAATCAAAACAACACTGAGATTCCACCTCACCCCAGTAAGAATGTCCATTATCAGGAAAACTAATAATAACAAATTCTGGAGGGGGTGTGGTCAAAAGGGAACCCTACTACATAGTTGATGGGAATGCAAACTTGTTCAACCACTCTGGCAAGCAGTGTGGACATTCCTCAGAAGGTTAAACATAGAGCTCCCCTATGACCCAGCAGCCCCACTTTTGGGCATCTACCCAAAAGATTACAAGCAAGACCACAGAAAAGCCACCAGCACAACAATGTCCATCACAGCACAATTTGTCATTGCTAAACTAGGGATTTCTTAACCTTTGTTCTTTTCCAATGAATATGTGTACACACACGTATATATAATGGTCAGTATACATCACTAAAATGTAAAGTTATTAGTGTTTATCTAATAAGGTAATTGTCCTTCAGTTTGAAATGTGTTGATTTTTAATTTGGTTAACTTATATGCTATATAATGAAAGAGAATTTGTTTCATTAGATAAATACCAAATTTCTGTTTTGAAAGAGAAATTCATAAACAGAGTAGTAAACACATCCAAATACCTAATGCACTTTTTTTGGAGGGGTATTGGTCATGGTGCTTGAACTCTGCGTCTGAGTGCTGTTCCTGAGCTCTTCAGCTCAAGGATAGCCCTCTTCCACTTGAGCCACAAGGCCACTTCCAGTTTTCTGGTGGTTAATTGGAGTTAAGAGTCACATGGACTTTCCTTCCTGGGCTGCCTTTGAACCATGATCCTTAGATCTCAGTCTCCTGAGTAGCTAGGATTACAGGTGTGAGTCACAGGTGCCCTGCCCTAATGGACTTTTAAAATGTACTTTGAGACTAGAGTTTAAGGCAGAAGTGCAAGAGTTGCCACTGACAAAAATGCTACATCTTTTTTCTTTGTCAGTAAATCTAGTATGTAGAATGTGTCAAACTACTCAGCAAAGTGCTGGGAAGTCATGAATTATATCTAGTAATGACAAAACAATATGCCTAAGAGGGTAATCACAGGTTGTCATATTAGCACCTCCTAAAAAATCATCATGGTTGCATTTATTTGTTCATATGGACAGTTTAATTAAAGCAAAGCACCTAAGATCAGGGAGCATTGAGGTTATGGAGGTAAAAGTTTTCCTTCCTCCCTTCC
This sequence comes from Perognathus longimembris pacificus, assembly GCF_023159225.1. Taxonomy (NCBI): domain Eukaryota; kingdom Metazoa; phylum Chordata; class Mammalia; order Rodentia; family Heteromyidae; genus Perognathus; species Perognathus longimembris. The sequence continues at coordinate 107,738,755 of NC_063188.1, read as the reverse complement.
TTCCTCCCTCCCTCACTCGCTCCATCCTTGTTCCAGTACTGGGCATGAGCACTGTCCCTTAGCTTTTTGGCTCACAGGTAGCACTTTCCTATTTGAGCCACACCTCCACTTCCAGCTTTGTGCTGTTCAATTTGAGATACGAGTCTCCTGGACTTTCCTGCCTTGGCTGGCTTTGAATGATGAGCCTCAGATATCAACCTTCTGAGGAACTAGGATTACAGGTGTGAGCTGCTACCTTCTGCTGAATTTAATGATCTTAATTCCAACTTTTTCCATGTAAATGGTCCACTGTGACCATCAGTAGATTACAGCTTGGGTACAATAAGGAAAATCCTTTCTAATATCAATCCTGGGCTCCTGTCATAGTGTTCCATAATTTTCCATTGCTTTTCTCTATCATTGTATTCTATATTATATGATCATAAACTGATTGAAAAAACTGTTGTGTGTTGTTGATCTTGTTGGAGTTCTAGAAGGATTTATAGCAGAACAGAAAAGTCTTTCAGGCAGGGGCAGTATTGGAGTTTGAACCCAAAGCCTTGGCCTCATTGTTGCTATGCAGGCACTCTACAACTTCAGTCCTTTTGCTCTTGTAGTTTTTATGATAGGGTTTCATGTTTTTGTCTGCGGCTGACCTTAGACTGAGATTCTCCTACCTCCACTTTCCATGTAGCTGAAATCATGGCTATGTGCCACTATGCCCATCCCAGAGTGAGAAAGTCTTGTCACTGTGGATAGGTCTAAAAGTCTTCTAAAATATAACACTAAGAGTAGGTGCTTCAGTATGTTCAAGATGCTGTAATAAAAATAGCAGGAAATAGATAGCTTCAAAACAACAGAAGTTTATTACTCACAGTTATGGAAGTTAAAAGACTAGGATCAAGGCATGACAAATTCAGTGTCCTGTGAGAGCCCACTTCTTGGCTCATAGGTGGCATTTTCACCCTGCATCATCCCATAGGAGAATGAGTTCCCTTAGGATTATTTAATAAGGTTTTACCCTGTGTACCTAACCACCTCCTAGAAGGTCTCACATGCATAATGCCATCACTTTCAGGGCTAGAATTTTTCATAGTAATTTGAAAGAATACAAATTTGGACCAGAGAGTAGAAATCTATTAAGAATTACCGAGGCATCACTTTAGGCCATTTATAATCTCATTTCATTTAGGATTATATTTGGTGTTTTCACTATGCTACAGGAAACTTCCAAAATGCATGATACAGAAAGGACTTCCCTTTATGAAGGACGAGCAAGGGGCTAGTGAAGCATGGGGCCCAACAAGGTATCAGAGAATCTTTCTAGCATCTCTCAACTGTGGACCTAACCATTTTGCCTTTTAGGCTCATCTTTGCTATGTGGCAAAATCAGTTCTGTCTGGCAGGCAAGCAGAACACCCTCTGGAAGACTCACTGCCCACAGTGTGCTTGATCCCTGGCATATTCACGGATACAGAGCTTTTCCTCACCTCAGACTCTGCATGGCTGAGTACTGAGTGATCTGTCCCACTCAGACTCCTTGACAGTGTTCTAATTTCCATTGGGCCCAACTGGAGGCTACCATGACTCTACTGCTTTTTGCTTTCCAAAAGGTAGTATTATGATCAATTCAATTTAAAATGTATATAAGGTTTTAGGCAGGCTCCAGTGGCTCATTCCTGTGATCCTAGCTACTCACGAGGTTGAGATCTAAGGATTGTAATTCAAAGCCAGCTTGAGCAGGAACATCTGTGAGACTCTTACCTCCTCTAAAGTACTCAAAAGCTGGAAGTCAGACTGTGGCACAAATAGTAGAGCACTAGTGTTGCACAACAAAAGCTCAGGCATAACACCCAGACTCTGAGTTCAAGCCCCATGCCACCCTCCCACACACAAATAAAATGTACATAAGGTTCTGAGAAGAAACAAATTCTTTAGTGAATAAAAGCTACTTAAATAGCCACTGAGTAAACTACTAAAGAGGCTCACTTCATTGTCCACATTGAGTTATATTAATTGTGGGTGCGATAATGCACTTTTAAACTTAACCTCCAGTGCCAACTACCATTTTATTGCTTGCGGGCAATTCTTCTCTTATTAATATGTTTTCTTAGCTTAGACAACTCTTGGAAATATTTCTTCTGTAGCAATTTTAAATTGCATCTTTTTCCTTTCTCTTTTTCATCCTTGGCCTTTCAGAAAATAAATTTAGAACATTTCAAGTGCATTAGAATATTTTTTCCATGTTAAAGTTAGCACTGAGATAGAATTTTGCAGAAGGAGTGAGGCTGGCTAGTAACATATGTTTCACGATGTAGTCCACAGGTTTGTAGTGTCAGAAATGAGAATTGTGTGATGTTCTGAGTCAATCAGACTGAAACATGCACAGCCTGACTATACCCACAAGAGGCTGGTATATCATCACAACAGCAGTTGATTTGTTTATACTGAGAAACCTGACTTTCAGGAAGTCTGAGAATATTTGTTTTAGCTGTGTAGTGTATTTTTTTCCTTGGTGAGCCACAGGAAATAGGACAAGAAAGCTAGATGAGATCACTGGTTTGTGTCATCTCCCTGGAGATCCCTTGAATATTCACAACTTCTTTTTTTTTTTTGGCCAGTCCTGGGCCTTGGACTCAGGGCCTGAGCACTGTCCCTGGCTTCTTCCCGCTCAAGGCAAGCACTCTGCCACTTGGGCCACAGCGCCGCTTCTGGCCGTTTTCTGTATATGTGGTGCTGGGGAATCGAACCTAGGGCCTCGTGTATCCGAGGCAGGCACTCTTGCCACTAGGCTATATCCCCAGCCCCGTCAACTTCTGGTTAGAACTTGTTAAAAGGTAACTTTTAACAAAAGGTAAAATGCCACCCATAGGCACAGAATACGAGGCTATGAAATATTTTATGTAATTATTAAACGAAGGACTCAGCAAAATGCTCTACCTAGTTCAAATTAGAAGGATTGATTTATATGAAATGAACTTACAAGTGGTTAGAAACTAGGTTCCCCCCCCCCCAGGGGTGTGGCTGAAGGCATCAACTGAACTGCCACCAAATTTTATTTCCATGTCGATCAGCAAAAATTATTGTACACTGCTAACCATTGCTACAACTTAGGAAATTATAGAATAGCACAAAGACAATGAAGAGAGAGCAGCAGGCAGCAAAGAATGTTGTGCACTGCTCATTAGAGATACTCAATAGACTTTTTTTTTTTTTGCTGATTCCAGATTTTTTTTACAAACTTGTTTGACATCTGTGTTTGACTGACAGTTACTGTCTTGAAGGCCATTTATACAAATGTTTCCTCTGAGCCTTGGGACACTTTTCCATCTTCTTTCCTTGGCCTACTGCCAAGATTCCCCAAGAAAGTGAGGCTGTATTTTATTATTTAAAATAACCTGCAATTCATATTTTGTTTATTTAGAATTTATTGGGCATTTAATACATTCATTCCCAAACCTCATTACCCAGAATCACCTACAGATTTTTAGAAAAACAGCCTCTCAGGCCCATCTCTAGATGTTCAGATCTACGTTCTTGACAATTAGAGCCGGGGAACATGTTTTTATTTAGAACATGTTCTTAGTTAACAAGATTTGTGTCAAGAGTTTGTCCTGAGAAGAGACAAAGGAACCTGAAGGGAGAAAAATATCAGTTTTGATGAAGAGGAAGGATAGGCTACAGTGACATTTGATGTGAAAGTGGTAGGACCTAGTGACAAATTGAATACTAGGGTAAAAGCTGGGTGAAGATTTTTCATCTGTTTAAGATAACTTCCTGTTGATGAATGTGGCATAAGGTAATTATAACACATTTGAAGATTGTAAATGACTTGTGACTCCAGAGTTGAAGGAGTTTATTCTGTAAAATAGAATGAGTGTTCTGTTGGGCAAAAAAAGATTTGGCTTCATAGGCAGAAAGAGGCTGAAGAAAGCAGAAACAGAACAAAAAGTTGGTTGGTCATCTCGAGGTTCCTTTTCTTATAAAGGTAAAAGCAGAGGAGACTTCCTTATGATGGCACTTGAAACAGACTTATTCAGGGATTTGTCCTCTTTCTATCTCTTTGTCCCTGTTTCTGTCTGTCTCTATCTCTCTGTCTCTCTCTGTTTCCCTTTCCCCTTCTCTCTCATTCTCTTGGTTTCTTGGATGGTCAAAAAACAACTTAGTCTGGCCTTGTTTCTGAAAAACTTTAGCATGAGTGATTTCACTTCATTTTCATTTGGTCTCTTGGGCCTAGTGTAGGAACTCAGTCCAAACTAATGACCTTTTATTTAGGAAGTGACTTGTTGGGTGGTGATAAGGCCCATTATCTTCTGTATAATATTTTGATCATTAGAATGACCATATTACACTAACTACACTATAGCATATCTTTTCTCTCTACCACCAGTCTGAAATTAATTCTATGCTCACCACCAATTTAATATCCTGTGCCTGTGGTGGGTTACAGCTGTAAATCAAGATACTCAGGACACTGAGATATAGAGGGTTGGGGTTCAAAGTGAACCCAGGCAGAAAAGTCCACGAGGTTCCATCTCCAAGCAACCAATTAAAGGCTTGGCTAGGGGCTAGCTCAAATGCTAGCATGCCAGACCTACAAGCAGAAGACCCTGATTTTATACACCCTGGTACCGGCAAAATCTTAATAAAATAAAGCTTTTGTGATAGGATGTAGATAAGATAAAGGATCACATTTTATGTTATACTAAATCCCAACATGTGAACCTAGGTTATGTATAATGATGATGTTTGTACTCTATTAGGTTACATTGAATGGGTATCATGTAGAAAAGAAAGAAAAAGGAAGAGAAAGAAAGGAAGAAAGGAAAGAAAGAAAAGGAAAAGAATCTCAACCCTACGAAAACCAAACTCACAATGCACATTGGGCTCTAAATAGAATCTTAAAATAAAAGCCCAAGTTCTGTATTATTACAGGTTGTATTTCTTAAAACTTGTTTTTGTAAGTGAAGCAAGCATGCTTTGTTTCCAATATAACCACTTTCCATAAATTATACAAAAGCCCTTAATTGACATATGCTTTCTCAGAGGGAAAGAAATCACCACAGCAAATAATAATCAATGATGCCAAAGACAGCTCTGTTGGAGGTTCAAGTGTCTCAAATGATAGGACATCACTGGATGAATTAAAGAACCCCTAATCCATCAGTGTTGAAAAGGAACAGCCTGCACAGCAAGCAGCAGGTGAGGTTGCCTTTGCAGCAGCTGGGTTGTGCATCCCAGAATAGGCCCAGCATATTACAGCACTGATTATTACAATGTTAGGTTATCATATGTCAATATTGAGTCGCCTTCTTGTGGAGCATGTAGAGTTTCCTCTATTTCCTCTCCCTCCCTCCCTTCCCTCCAGCTTCCTTTTCCAGCTCCTGTCTGTGTTGCTAAGGACCATTTGGATTTTAAAGGCTGAAAAATAAGTCAAGTTCTTTCTCACCTGGGGTTGATCAAGTGCCAACTGCACGGGTGTCTTTGCAATCAGTCTGTCATTGGGAAGGCCATGTATTGTCGCCAAAGAGGACCTGACAAGCTGCCTGCATCTCAGATGGCACTGACTCATATCATGGGCTCATATTTTGAAATGTTTGTCAGTTATCTTGTTTCCTGGCACAATTTTCGAGAGATTCTTTTGGCTCAAAATGTGGTTAGGAATTTGGAATTCCACATAGATAGTTGAAGATTGAAATCTCCTTTAAAAGAAGATGGACGTGCCAACTTTCCTTCAGGTTTTCTTTCAGTTTTTATTCTCTGTCCTAATCCTGCAGTTTGCTCTTGTGTATACCATACACTTGGGATTCTGTGCCCATTTGATCATAGCATTCACCCCAGTGCCTTGACATCAGCCATGTGAATGCCGCTTTCTTGGATGTCACCTCACTCCCCAGCACAATGCTTAATGCATATTTGACACAGGCTGAATTTATTCCTGACTCCCTGAGGCATAAATCCAAACTCCTTAGCCTGGTAATCAAAGCATTATTTATTTTCTCACCTTATTTTCCTTCAATTACCTACTTATAGCCAGTGTGTGCAACCAAAAGGACTTAGGAGATGGAATCATAAATCAATTTCAGTCTCACATCCTCTGTTCTTTAAATCTGGAGTTATTTTTTCTCTTTTCCTTGCAGTTTTCTAGCTATTCTTTGATGGTACTAATTCCTACTATCACTTCAGGTTGCACAGTATAGTCTCAATTTAATAATTAAAATGTTTGATATAATATTAAAATCTGGACTTTGATCTGTTGTAGGTAGGATATCTGCAGCCAAAGGAGGATATAGGACTGACTTTTCATCCCTTTCCTCTGCTCCAGCTTCTCCTCCCCTTTCAGGTTGCTTATTCCCCCAGAGTGGAAAGAAGAACAGAAAAAGGTGTGTGTGTGTGTGTGTGTGTGTGTGTGTGTGTGTGTGTGTGTGTGTGTGTGTGTATGTGTGTAGCTTCTGTGCTCAAGACTAGAACTCTACCACTTGTGCCACAGTTCCACTTTCAGCTTTTGGGGGATTAATTAGAGATAAGAGTCTCATGGATTTTTCCTGCCCAGACTGGCTTTGAGCAGAGATCCTCTCCACTCAGCCTCCTAAGTAGCTAGGATTACAGGTGTGAGACACCAGCACCTGGGAAGAAATCTTTTAAGTTGGAGATGCCAGAGTAGTTTCACATTGGTGTCTTCACAAGGCACGGATGCAAATTGATTCTTTACATTGTGGGCTTTTTCATCCATTGTTGTTCGTCATGTAGATCTTTCTTAGCCCTGAGCAATCTGAAAATGCCTCTAGATTCTCTCTGATAAAATCCACTTGCCCCTTTTCTAAGTGTTCTCCTTGGACAGGATTAATTTACTGCTATGCCAGCTCACCAACCTGCATAGATGACATCTGGAAGCTTTATCCTTTGTGATGGACACTAAGAGTTCAGATCACCTCTCGTAAGTCTGTCTACTCTATAGTGCCTTCAAAGAAATGAGCCAGCTTAACTGTCTGTCACCCTTCAACATTTTTGAGTGCAAGACAAACACCAAAACAACTAAGACCTCATCTTAATTCCCCTAAGTTCTCCTTTATTATTTACATATGTTTCTGTTTTTAATAGTAAAGCAATAAGTTTGTTGAAGATGGGAATACATATTTTTTTGGTACAAATAGGCCCCTGGGCCAGGAGTCCATGCCTAACTGCTCCTCATAATAATCTTTTCCCTAGATATCCCTTCATAATTGACCCTGTCAGGTCCGGACAAAGAAACCATGAGAGGAATCTGAATAAGACTAATCTAAAGCATTTAACTAAGCAAAAGGTTTTTTCCTTCATTGTCAACATGCTTAAGGTAGTGCATACACATACATTTCTTGTCATCTGTATCCCCTTCCTTATTTTTCTCCCTCCTTCCCTCCCCCTGGCCCCTCACCCCACCCCTTGGTTTGTTCATTATTTTTTCAAAAACAAACAAAATCTTATACTTAATCTACATTGTCGCTCTAGTCTACAATGCTTATATCCTCTATGATTATTAACTATAAAACAATTCCTTCCAGATCAGGTGATATATACATCTCTCTCTCTCTCTTTTATTTTGCTCAGTGTAATCTGCTTCTTCTTTTACTTTAATTTTTTGCTCCTCCCTGCTGCCCTTGAGTTGCTTGGTTTGTTCTCATCAGTGCCCATTGCAGCTGTTGGCCCCTTTCCACTGTGTTTTTCTCCCCATTTTCCATTCATTCTGTGCCCTCCTCCCAGCTACTTTAAAATGTGCACCTGTGTACATCTTGTGTGAAGTAAAGGGTAGAGGGCCCTTTAGTTTCTCTTAAGATTGATTATGAAAAGTCACAAAAGGGTTTTTAGCTACTGAAAAGATAAAAGGAGCCTCCCTCTAAAGTGGAGAGACCAAAATGAAGATCTTGGAATGATTCAATTTAGTAACTCAGAGGATGAGTCTCCTACCGCTGGTGTTATAGTGTCCATTCCATGACTATAAAAAGGACCTTAGAGTGGGTAATGTATTACCAACCATTTCTTTCTCATACTTGTGAGGCTCCTAAGTACAAGATCAAGATGCTAGCAGATTCAATATCTGGTGAGGTCTCACTCTCCATCAGAGATAGTGTACTAGTGATATCTTCGTACATTACAGGGGTACATGATGTATCTCCCAGAATCTGAAGGAGTGGCAGAGGGACAATGTTGTCAATATTCTCTCCAACCTCTTTATTTTTTATAAGAGCACTAGTCCAATGAGTAGGGTGGGTGCATTCATGACTGGATTGTTACTCAGAAGGCCTTATCTCAGTCCCATCACACTGGGCACCATATTGCAAAGTGAATTTTAGATGAATAATATATTTGAACCATAGCAGCTGGTGTCTGTGTGACCTCACACTTTGGAGAAGAGGCAAAGCTCAACCACAGGAACAAAGTTGGCCCTTTTGTTCCTACTGTTGCTGACCTGCAGTTGCTTAATTTCCCCTGAATACCTCCTACTGAAAGAGCCTTTAAGGGATCAGCTAGTAAAGCAGAAATGTGCGGCAGAGTCCCAGCCTCAGCCTTCCTGAGAAAAATATGGAAGGGTTGATTTTCAGCTAAATCACAATAACTTACATGCCACAATTCTACCAGGGGTAGGACTGGATTGACAGCATGTCTTTAACAACAAGCCCTTCTTTTTAAAAATTGATCTCTATTGACACTGGTTACCCTGCTATATACACAAAATACCTCCATGTAACTTGGTTTCATTATCTCCCTCCTATCAACCTCCCCATCACAGCCATAAATAAGCAGTTTGTGTCATGTTTTTTTCTTTTAACACATTTATTCTTTTCATTCATCACACTCTGAATATGTATAAACAGGAAGGCCAGTGAGATAACACAAAGGAAACCATTGTTGCATATGAATTGGAGATCTTAATAATTCAGATACCAAGTAATTACAAGGCCCAACTGGTATGTGGAGAGAGTTGGTGCCACTCACAAACTCAAGCCTTCCCTTGTGTAGGAGGCACTGTTGTGGACTGAACAGAAGATATTCCAAATGATATCCAGCTACATTAACTCACAGTGGGGCACTGTTTTGGACATGAACATTGCCATCTTAAACTTTGTTACATAGCTTGGATGACACTCCATGCCCTGTAAGTCAATAGATTTAAGGTTTATTTGTCATAAGCCATCCTAAACAAACATGCTACATCTTGCTAAAATAATCCTATAGAGAATGTATCTACCATTAGTCATTAGGAAGACTGCAATCATTAAAATATTATTAAAGAGAATTATTAAGGTAGCCTTTTCTTTTAAAGAAAGATGATTAAATGCTAGCCTATTGGCTGACCATTTCCTTCTCAGTAAGTGGTATGGAACTGAGAAGTAATGCTAAATATGTTGACTGAAGACAAGTAGAAAACAAAGAGAGAGATGTAGATATAAGTTATTTTGTAGTGGGACTAACAGATGTTTTCTTTAGAAAAGTGGGGAAAAAGGCTGGGAATATGGCTTAGTGGCAAGAGTGCTTGCCTAGTATACATGAAGCCCTGGGTTCGATTCCTCAGTACCACATATAGAGAAAAAAATAGGCCAGAAGTTGGTGCTGTGGCTCAAGTGGCAGAGTGCTAGCCTTGAGCAAAAAGAAGCCAGGGACAGTGCTCAGGCCCTGAGTTCAAGCCCCAGGACTGGCAAAAGAAAAAAAAAAAGAAAAAGAAAAGAAAAGTGGGGAAAAGTTAGGTCAAAATTGGTAAGCCTAAAGGAAGGGGCAGGAACCAACCTGAAGACTTTAAAAACAATAAGAAGATTGATTGTAAAGGAGGTTTAAGAGGCAAGATTGATAAGAGTCAGAACCCAAGTTCTGGGTGCTAGTAAAGGCACAGTAATATAATCTTAGTACTCAGGATACTGATGCAGGAAGATGTTAAATTTGAGGCCAGCCTGGTCTGCATAGGGATATCCTGAATCAAAACAAAAGGTATAAACCTGCCCTCCCACCTCACACCTACGTTTATCAGAATCTGGATGTAGAACTCGGATTCAGTGTTTCAATGCTCCAAGAAAATATTTGATGCCCCTTAATAAAGATTAAATAGAGTAGAACTTCCCTTCACTATCTGCTAACACCCTATGACTTATTTTAGCTGTTTGTGATCATTTCCTTTGTTGCTTCCCTATTGATGTTATAACAAACAACCACAATCTTAATGGTTTAGATAATTAAAATGTATTGTCTTATGATTCTGGAATTCAGAAATCTGAAATGGTTCTTATTATGTTAAAGTGAAGATATGGGCAGTAGGACTTTGTTTCCTCGAGGCTCTAGAAGATAATCCTTGTTCTTTTTAGAATCTGGCAAACAACCCACCTTCCTTGGGTAGGGCTTCTTTCTTGCATCTTCAAATTCTTGCATTTCCAGAGCTAGCAAGGGCAGGCCGAGCCCTTTGCTCACTATCATTTCTTTGTTGTTGTTGATGTTTTTATCTGCCTATTGTGCTTTTAAGGACCATAGTGATTATATATATTGGGCCCACATGGATAACTGAAATGAATCTCCATATTGTAAGATCAGCTGATTAGCAAATTTGATTCGCCTACCACTTTAATTCTATTTTGCCTTGTAATATTTCAATAGATTTGGGAGTCTAGCATACGGACATATTTTGGGGAGGGGAGTTTATTAATCATACTACATGATCTGTTTTCCTGACTAAATTTCCAAGGGGACAGAACAAGTTGATTGTTTTTGGTCTTTTAACTAGAAAGATGTTTTGCCAGGGTAATCATTCAAAAATTAATTGTTGAATGGTTGGGTGAATTTGGACTAAATGCTGAATAAAATTGCCCTTATTTCTGAGATTTATATAAAGGATTCCTTTATGTTACTTAGTTCATACTGCAGAGTAGTTTTAGTAGGTACATTTTAATTAGCAATATGACACATGAATTTGCTTTAACTTATCTCAGTTTCCAAAGGCATTTTTTTCTGCTTACTCAGATCAATACACACACTACCACAGCTCAGAAACCATGCTCTTCTCATAGTTTGAGTCTATAAATGAATCACTACTTCAACAGCGACTGCAATTTCTGGCAGAATGAGAGTCCAGGAAAATTATCTTCCTGTTTAATCATTGTTATTGGGGGATAGAAATCAGCATTCTTTTGTCAGTAGCACATGGTTCCTGTCTGTTGCTTTCTACTCTCTCAGCATCTTAAATTAAAATAAATCAAAACAATACATGAATGCAAAAGAAAACAGTATTAGCTATTTCCACCCCAGTTTAGAATTTGAATAGTATCTTGATTTGATTGTTATTTAGAAGCAACCACTTTATGTTCCACAGTCTTGCAAGGCAAGAATGTCTTTCTCTCCTAACAAGGAGGAAATAATAGTTTTCCTGTATTTCTTACAATAGGGTAACACTTCCTGAACTCCATAGTTGAATATTTAGTGACATAATCAGAGAGTATTTATTAAGCATTGTGCTTCATAAAAGACTTGTAAAAAAACAAGCCTTACCTATAAGGGGCTTAAATCCAGGAGAAATATGAGCAGCGCTGGAAGGAAAAAAAAATCTGTACAAAGAGCGGAATTCACTGGGCCTTTTCTATGCCATAGAAACATATTTACACCTAATAATATGCTATGGTCTCCTAGCACAGTCCTTAATACTTTACTGAAAATAGGCTGAATTGCTGAACCTCCTGATTGGGTTTTGTGATTTCTTCTGTGGATGAGGCAGACCCTAAGCCTGGAGCTTTGAATACTAAAGGTAAAGACAATAGTGGCTTTCTGGGTTTGGGCCTTAGATCTGAAAGTAGGTAGGTTCTCATCAATGACACAGATAATGGAATAAAAGAAGCACAGGTATGAATATTCTAAAGGCCTAAAGCAATGGTAAGGTTATGTCCTGTAGCCTAGAAACCAGACCCAAGTCTAAATTTGCTTTGATAAATTGCAGCAATTATCAGGATCAGTTAGGTGCCAAAGGCTGTCTTGCTATAGACATACTTAAAAGTGAAATGATGTGATCTGTGGAAAAACAGATGAGTTTGGAATTTAGGACATGCCTGGAATCTATATAATTTTGTAAAACAGCATTGCCTTTGTGTTTTAAAAATATGTAACAAAGGCTTCAATTTATTTTTATGTCTTGGATTAATTTCATAGACCATTAAGGGAGCATGGTTTATCTTACCTCTCCCTATCTTTCTCCATTCCCACCAGCTTTCGTTGCAATATACACAAATAAATAAAGTTACAATAATCAACGGTTACTAGTACGTTCCTCTCCTAGCCTCAGTTCTAGTAGCTGTGGTATTTTAGGGGGTTACTAGGATACTGTAATAAAATCAGAGATAGAGACAGTATGCTGTATTTTTGGAAACCATTAATTTTAGAATGCCTATTGGCACCAAGAGAGTAGACAATTTAGATCTCATGCCAAGGTCAAAGGGATGCACTTTTCCAAATATGTGTATTATTAGGTCTCTCTTGTGTTTCCCTTTTAACTCAGTAACCCTTTACCTTTCCCATCACCATAGCAACTTCCATCCCATAATAGGCAATGGTTATCAAGAGAGTCCAAGAGGAAATCTTTTTTTGTAATATCATTTGTTTCTCTTGCCACCTGGTGATGTTGTCTTCTTAGAGATTCTTTGTACCGTGGAGTACACGCTCTTGGCTATTGGCTCTGCATTCCAAACAAGAGTCTGAGGATCACCATATTGTGTGCTAGGTTCTGCATCCTTCTGTTGCCTGTTCATTATCCAGTGTCCACACTGACTCTAGTTGTAAAAGAGACAAAAGGGGCTTGTTGTAGCAGTAGCACTGGCAGACTTAAGTCACAATTTTAACTGGGTCGTTGTTCTTCATATATATGAACTGTACAAGAAACAGCAAAGGACCAGAGAGTGGGTGTGGAAGCCAGGGAAGAAATAACATTTCTGCTGATTGCAAATTTCTGCAAATTCTTCAGCAGTGTGCAATGAATTTTCCCAGAAGGTTTCAATGGTTGCCTAAAGTATTTGCTAGATTTGCTAATGTGGCTTGACCTCATTGCAGCTCTGATTACAAATGTCTGTCATTTACTTCATACTACATAGCTCAGACAGAGAAATGTTTCCAGCCAAGAATCTACAGAACTTAGATAATTACCCTTTGGTGCATCCAATTGCATTTGATTGTCCCTTAGGTTAAGCCTCCCCACCACCGCGCAACAAATATAGTATTGATCTCTTTGATAGTACGTGGGATTGGAAATTGTTTTCTCCCTCTTCCAGATCATCTGTGTGTCTCACATGATTGAATTTTCCAGGAGGCTTTCCACTGGATGCTTTAGATTTCTGAAGTCCATGATCTGATCTCCAGGGCTTTGTTATGTCCTGTCTTTCTGGAATCTGTGAGTCACTATGTCCTAGCCATAGGCCAGCCTGACAGTCTTCCTCCAAGATTGAGATCTCAGTGGCTGCTTCTTGTGCATTCAATTTTGTTAGGCCAAAAAATTTATTTTCTATCATTTTCTGTGAGACTTTTTGAACATAACATCTATACAATATTTTCTATTGTCTTACCATGTCCTATAGTTGATTAGTTTTTGCTTATTATTTATAGAACATGATTCACAAATTTTTGCAATATTATAATTTTATTACCTATGAAGGAATATATGTTCATATAAATTTAATCATGTGTGAGCTATTCAATGGTCAGGTCTGTGTCACACTCCTCATTTATTGTGATAACACATCTTGAACAGTGCCAGCTCATAGTTGGCATTCAATAAATTCTCTCATTTGAATGAAGAACTAAGTGAATAAATATGATTGCACTGTTAAATTTCTCCTGATTAGTATGTGGTCAGTAATGTAAATAACATGCCCTACTAGCTTCTTAACATCCATTGACTCTCCTCATGGGAAATAGGATAAAGTATTTGATGCCAGGAGTGAGACAACCCCAGATATAAAGATAATCCCAGACTATCTTGGGCCTAGTTTTAAGTACCCTTAACCATGAGGAAACCTTAATTAGAAATATACATCAAATGTAAAATGAATTGACTTCAGAGATGTTACAATATGAAGAATATGCATTCTACAATTGATGAGAAATGGTGAAGTGGCTCAATCATAGTGGACCTTCTTCCTGCTTTTTATTTGATGGTTTGGGAAGAGATTTTACTATTCTCAAATCCAGCCCGAGGAAGCTTATTGTCCTAAGAATCTCTGACTACCTATCAAGATCTTGCAGATGAAAGTGAAGCTGGCTTCAGTTGTGGTTAATAGTTTTGATGGCAATTAGGAATTCTAGAAGGATCCTGAGACCTTTATGATTTCTTCAGTTATTTGAGGTAATACATTGCCCTTTATTTACACCAATTCTGGATTTATTTATTGATTGGTTGATGGATTGATTGATTGGCAGTCCTGGGGCTTGAACTCAGGGCCTAGACACTATCTCTCAACTTATAGCTTAAGGCTAGCACTCTACCACTTGAGCCACAGTACCACTTCTGGCTTTTTCTGACAAATTGAACCCAGGGCTTCATTCATGCTAGGCAAGCCTTCTACCAATAAACCACATTCTCATCTCTAGATTTTTTTAATATTTGGAAATGGAGGCATATTGATTCAAATATGACTTTCAGTAAATGCTGCTGAGCTCAGAAAAAACAGGCAGTACACAGAGTAGGAATAATAAATCAATTAAAACTATTATGCAGGATATAACATGAATAATAACTTGTCATGAAAGTGGAAACATTTCTCTTCCTGATTCTCTCTAGTGTGATTTGCATATCATGACCATTTCCTGCCCTTGACTACATTTGGATTTTCATTAGAATTGCACAGTAGTCCTCAAAAGAAAGTTTTTACGAAAATAAGAATTGTCTAGTTTAGAAAAAAAACTGAAGTAAATAGTAGAAAAGTAAGATAATATAATACTTGAAATCTCAGAGTCTAGAGTCAGATGCCTAAGTTCAAATCTTGGCTCTATTGCTCAGTCTGAAGACCACATATATATTGATTCCTTCTGTCTGGTCTTTCTTCAGTTGTCAAGTTAGTGTTACAGAGTAATCACCTCTAAATCATTAAGAGAGTGGAATGAGACTAATGTGTGCAAAGCCCTACAAATACTAATCAACTGTATTGGAGACATTTAGAGGTCATTTTCAATGTTTTGCCATCCTCAGAAGTGGCAGTCATCAGATGACCTTAGCATTATTGATGTATAAGACAAACTATTTATGTTAAAGCTAAAAAATACAGGTATGTAGAAAGAAAACCTTCTCAGATAGTAAAATCCATTAGACCACATGACAGATAAGATACCAGTAAGATTCCTGTTCATTTGTCTCTGTCACATATGTTTTCTCTAGAGCTGGTCCAGAACAGCACTCTAAAATAGGAGGCTTGGACTTGGAATTTGGCCTATGGTAGAGAGCTTGCCTCATATACATAAAGCCCTGGGTTGGATTCCTCACCACCACATATATATATATAACAGAAGTGGCGCTGTGGCTCAAGTGGTAGAGTGCTAGCCTTGAGCAAAAAGAAGCCAGGGACAGTGCTCAGGCCCCAAGTTCAAACCCTAGGACTGCCAAAATAAAATAAAATAAAATAAAATAGGAGGCTTGACTTACCTCCCTCTTACACAGGCTTTTCTATTTTTTTTTTTCAGCAGCAGAATTTACTGTCTTTTCAGTTGGTTGCCCAGTAACCTCCACTTCAGTGCCTCTTTCTAATTCACACTTCCTCTGCCCTCTCTCCTTCCTTTGTTGAAAGGAGCAATTGCTTTTTCTATTAATTCAGGCTCCTCTCCATAGTTACAAATAAAGAAATCATGACTATGTTTGAAAACATTTAGTTTTGCTTAAATGTATTATAAGATGATGTGTTTCTAAGAGCTCTAGTCTGAATCAGGGATCAGGGCTCTCTAATTTTGGATATACTCCTGAAGGAGGCCAGGTATAAATCCACCTTGGGTATCCATAGATCTATGGCTTTGCTAATTAGCATCAACCTGGATGAAGCCAGGGCATCACCTGAGAGCTTGTTAGAAATGTAAAATCTCAACAGAACACCCTTCTCCCACTGAGCCAGAATCTGCACTTTCACAGGTAATTTGAAGAGCTAAATAATGTTGAGAACAAATTCCTAGGGAGCAAAATCTGGACAAAAGTAGAGAATTGTCTGTAGAGTTCATCTTTTTTTTTCAATCATGATTGAAAGAAAGCCTTTGATTTTATGCTGATAAGTGTGCCATTCTTTGTTTCTCTGTCTTTTGTATTCCCTGTTGCCACTAAGAGAGAAAGCTACCATTTATTAAGAGACAAAAGAGAATAGAGACCTACTGGTGATAAGGAAGGCTTGTAACACTAGAGAATAGGCAGGAAAATATGTCTTCGGCCACAGAAGCTCTAAGGCTGTAAGGATGGCAGCTAATTAATTCTCCTGGAGTCTTGAGGAGAACCAGGATTAGATTCAGCAGCAACTGCCAATGATGGAAGGTTCCTGTGTGCCCTGGGATGAAAGGGAGCCAGGGATAACAGATGCAGGGCATAGCTCAAAGGGGTTGGCAGGGAGTTGGTTCCCAGGAGGAGCTAAACCCAAGAGTCAGGCTTGAACTAGAGATCTGGGAGAACATGATTTGGAGAGGGATTCTGAAATCTTGATTAGCAGCAACTTGAGGAATTTGCAGATAAAATGTTAAGGTCAAGAGATAGAAGAAACAGCTAGGAGAAAGATTAAGTGTATCCTATAAAATTAACAGCAAAAAGTGGAGTTGGGAGGCATGGGGGACAATGATGAAAGGGGTGACATTGAGCAAGATGCATTTTATTCTTAAAATGTTTTGCTGAATGGCAACTTCTTTATACCACTACTTAAGGATATTTTTTTCAAGTCCAGAGCAAGTTGGGTGCTGGTGGCATTGGTGGGTGCCTTTAGTTCCAGTACTCAAAAGGCTGAGATCTGAGGATTGCAGGTGCAAAACCAGCCTGGCAGTGAGGCTTTTTTATCTCTAATTAACCACAAAAAATTCCTGAAATGGAGCTCTGTCTCAAAGTGGTAGAGTACTAGCCTTGAGCACAAGAGCTCTAGGATAGCACCCAGACCTTGAGTTCAAGACCTAGGACTGGGAAAAATAAAAATCCAGAGCAATACAAAGCCAGAAGATCTCTAGATACTTAAAAGGTAAGGAAAAAAACAACAGAAATATAGGCATCTTACTAGTGTGAAGTGCTCTTTTCCTGGAGCCTCGGACACAATTCACTGGGAACCAGATGTGATTGTGAAATGGAACTCCCTGGCTGGACTACGGAAAGAGGATCATTCAAAGGGACAGCTACCGTTTCAAGAAACAAAAAGCCTGTACAAGAAAGATTAGTGGAGGAGCCTTGGTTGTCCTGCTATGCTAGAACATGGAACAAAGTGTTCTTGAAGGGTTATTGGGGACAGCAGAAAAATAAAATAAAAACAGAATAAAGTTAGCACAAGTCATGTTGAAAAGGTGAACAGGATTCAGGCACATTAGGCTGTTGTCCTGAAATGCTGGAAATTGACCGTTTTTTGTTGGCGTGTTCATTCACAGAGCCAAATGGGCTCCAGTGATCCTGAACGGAAATCCTATCATCAAGGAGGATGAGGGCTTACAGAGAACCATGGGCATGATACTGTGGATCAGTGAGGCTTCTGTTGAGGTTTAGTGTTTTCAGTTGTTGAAGTCTTTATCTGCAAATAATAGCACTTTGGCTATCAGACAACACATATGATCAGAAAAGTTTGCAAGTATTGCTGTCAGACACCCTGAGGTTTTCAAAATAATCTCTGAGCTTTTAGTGTCTCAATTCACATAAAATTGGGAAACACATAACATGAACCACAGAATAGGGGCTAGATAAGATGCAAGAACATCAATATAGAGAGGAAACGTTATTCATACATGCTGCCTGAACCTTCTACCTATCATTGCCACATTTTGGAAATTGAAATGTTCCTTTTCCATTTGAAGCAATGGGTTTTTTTTTATGGCACTGACAAGCCAGTTTTATCTGAAGTAATGAACGAGGACAGGTGTATTTCTTCATTAAATGTAAAATCAACAATCAAAACAACATTGAGATTCCATCTCACCCCAGTAAGAATGTCATATATCAAGAAAACTAACAATAACAATTGTTAGAAGGGATGTGGCCAAAAGGGAACCCTACTTCATTGTTGGTGGGAATGTAAACTGGTTCAGCCACTCTGGCAAGCTGTATGGAGATTCCTTAGAAGGCTAAACATAGAGCTCCCCTATGACCCAGCAGCCCCACTTTTTGGGTCTTTTAGCCAAAAGACCACAAACATAATCACAGTAATGGCACCAGCACAACAATGTTCATCGCAGCACAATTTGTCATAGCTAGAATCTGGAACCAACCCAGATGCCCCTCAGTAGATGAATGGATCAGGAAAATGTGGTACATATACACAATGGAATTTTATGCTTCTATCAGAAAGAATGACATTGCCCCATTTGTAAGGAAATGGAAGGACTTGGAAAAAGTTATAGTAAGTGAAGTGAGCCAGACCCAAAGAAACATGAACTCTATGGTTTCCCTTTTTTTTTCACTTTACAAAGTTTTATTACTATGAAGATGATTTCCTCTTTGCTCAAACTTTGCACAAATGAAGAATTTTTCTTTACTGCAGGAAACAAACTGTAAGTAACAGTGCATTTTTAGGTATAAATAAGTATTTATGTCTGGTTCCAGTATGGTCAGGTTAACACACAAATACTTTAGAATAAACACAGAAATTCACATTAGTGGAAAAATCCAAGTTTCTCACGTAACCATTCTTCAGTTAGGTCTTCAGTGTTTCTTATTTCAAATACCTTGGTTAGTTCAGCAGTTTGGACTAATTTATTCTTACTCCCAGCATACATCATCTGTTGTTCAGGCTTACAACCAACAGGACTGGAGAAAATAAAGCACAGAGGGTAGGAGACTCTTCCATCATCATGTTGATATTTATAACTATACACAATGAAGCAAGGTTGCCGTTCAGGTAGTTCATCTTTAAGTTCATCTGGTGAAATTCCCTCAAGCTCTTCATCGAGTACCACCAGGCTTTTATCCTTGTCAATCTTCACATTTTCCTTCTGGCCGTCAGCAGCCCGTCGCCTGCTCTCGGGCCCCTTTAAGAATCTATGGTTTCCCTTATAGGGAATAATTAGCACAGGTTTAGGCTAGTCACAGCAGAGGATCACAGGAGCCCAATAGCTATACCCTTATGATCCCATAAGATGATGCTAAGTGAAATGAACTCCATGTTATGGAAATGATTGTTATATCACAGTTGTAACTACTTTCAACGTGCCATATGTAACTGTAGCTTCTATTATTGATGATCCTCTTGTATCACCTTCCTGTGGTTGTACCTACACTATCTCTGTATCTTATCTGAGTATATTGGAAACCGAGTATACTGGTATTACAACCAGGAAATTGGAAGGGAATACCAAAATCGAGAGACACAGGGTAAAAAAAGACAAACAACCACAAAAGCAATACTTACAAACTGTCTGGTGAAAATGAACTGAACAACTGAACAACTCATGGGGGGGAAGGGAAAGGGGGAGGGGGGAGGGGGGAATGAGGGATGAGGTAACAAACAGTACAAGAAATGTATCCAATGCCTAATGTATGGAACTGTAACCTCTCTGTAATTCAGTTTGATAATAAAAAAATATATATATTAAAAATGTATAATCAACAGAATGAGAAACATAATTGGTACAGGGCACTCTACTCAGAAGCTGCACATAGCACCAGCTTAAGAATATCTCTCGGGGCTGGGGATATAGCCTAGTGGCAAGAGTGCCTGCCTCGGATACACGAGGCCCTAGGTTCGATTCCCGGGCACCACATATACAGAAAACGGCCAGAAGCGGCGCTGTGGCTCAAGTGGCAGAGTGCTAGCCTTGAGCGGGAAGAAGCCAGGGACAATGCTCAGGCCCTGAGTCCAAGGCCCAGGACTGGCCAAAAAAAAAAAAAAAAAAAAAAAAGAATATCTCTCATAGCAAGTTCAAAGCCAACCTTAGTTATCTATAGAAGCCAGATCCCATCTCAAAGAAAACAACAACAACAATAACAACAACAATAAAAGAGAGACAGCTCTCAAGGAAGTTCACTTCATTGCTGGAAGTTAGAGAGCCTCAAGAAAAAAAGTAACTTTTTTTGCTAGCCTAGAAAATCCTTTGTATAAGGGGGGATCAAATATATCAGATGAAATTAGGTCTGAAAGTTAAGTGGAGGGTAGAGATTAGAATCCTACAGGATTCACGTAAGATATTTGCATTTTAACTAGGCTCTCCAGGGAAAAGCCCAGTTTTCTAAGCTGTGACTCTGATTGTGAGACTTTTTATTTTATTTTATTGTTATTGTAAAGGTGATATGCAGAGGGGTTACAACTGCATAAATCAAGTAATGAGAACATTTCTTTCTGGACAGTGTCACCTCTTAGACCTTTGTTTTCTCCAAGTGTTTTCCTCCTGGTCCCCTTCTCTCACACATTGTAAAGATTATTTTCAGCATAGTGTCTAGTGAATATCACTGCTGTATTTGTTCACATTTTTTCCCACCATTTCTGTGCTCCCCCCTTATTCTCCCCCAGAAAGATAAAATTACATGCAAAACAAAAGGTACAGAAATAAAAAGCAGCAGCAGCAAAGAAGAAAGAAAAGAAAGGAAAAGAAAAGAAAGAAACAAAATGAAAAGAAAGGAAATTTCCAAGAAGCAAAATAACATAAAACCTCTTGTTTCCTTTTCTTGGAGTTCATTTCGATTAATATCATTTTATATTATCGTATGCTCATAGCTATTGTACCTTTGTGTTCCTCTCCTAAGAATGTCATCCGTTGGTCTTGTGCACCTTTTTGATGCTGTAACTACTTGATGGGAGAGCAGTTTGGGGACATGGAGGAATTGTGACATTCCTATCCATGGAGCTCTTGACTAGTCTCCCTCTTCTGCCCCATTATTCTCAGACTTTCTTGCTGTGAAGAAGGGAAGTGGATTGTTCTGGAATTCTTTGTAAGCCTGTAATTTTAGTTGCTGCAACAGAGTTATCTGAATAAACCTGTAACTTATCTTGTACACACATACACACACATACAGATACACACACACACAGAAATTTTGACAAATTCTTCATGCAAAAGAAAGGACTTGCTGTCCTCTTGAGAATGAATTCCAGATTAGACAAAAAGTTTTCTCTTAAAGTTTTTTCTCTTTCATTCTCTCTTCTCTCTTTTCTTTCTCACTAAATGAACCATGCAGCTTTGATGCTTTTTAGCTGTCTTCTTAAAAAAATACCTTCAAAATGCAACATTCTTGACTACACATCTATTTCAGGTAATCTGTGGCTTTGATCAATAAATTGATTTTTAGTTAAATGGGAAGGAAAAACTACTTTTCTGGTAAGAGCATTAATCTGGTTGATCCTTTGAACTGATGATTACATTTGTCAAGTGAATTGCCAGTCATAGTTGTAAATATATCAAGTGACCAGTTGGATTATTCCTCACATCACACATTTTTTGTTTTGTATGAAGCAAGCCCTTTGTTGCTTAGATAATTGTTTTGTGAGAATTAATGGCTAAGAAAGTACTGATGATTCATTGAAACACACAGTTCTTTTGTCTATGTTATTCTTTTTTTGTGTCTCAAATTATCCATTTTTATTATTTCACCTCTTTCTTCTACCTAACCTGAAAATAAATATGGCTTCCTTCCACTTTTTTTTTAACTGATGAAAATAACAGTGATTAAATATCTGCATGGTTCTTAATGTACTAAATGCAGGGGGATAAAATAGCCAAGCACTCTAGTCCTTTAAAGAAATATCTTCTTAAAAATTACACACACACACACACACACACACACACACACTCACACACACTCACACATATTCCATTTCCTTGAAGAAATCTTCAATAAAAAAAAAATCCTATTTGAGGTGTACAGAGCGTTACTTAGGCATGTTTGCTGATTTTAGTGATTTCCACTATTACATTGGAAATGACTCTGAAAGTTTATACTTATTTAAGTGTAGCATATAGTTTTTTGTATTATATAATTATTTTTTATTTCTTTATTGTCAAAGTGATGTACAGAGGGGTTACAGTTTCATATGTAAGACAGTGCATACATTTCTTATCCAACTTGTTACCTCCTCCTTCTTATGGTTTAAGTATATAATTTTCTTATAATTGGGTGATAGTATTGTGAATCAGGCAAAGCTAAAATGTATATAATGGGTTACAATTTGAAGCATATTCGTTTTTTAATCCATTTTGTCAAATATATGTATATATTATTGTCAAGGTGATGTACAGGGGGATTACAGTTGCATACATAAGGTAGTGATTACATTTCCTGTCATACTTCAAAACAAAAGAAAGTACTGATGATTAGTCAACTGAAATTAACCTTGCTCAGTATGGTAGTGATTGCCAGGTCTTTACTAGATCTGACCCTTTCCTCCATATGTAGGAGGACCCATCAGCTTGGATGGGATCAGTTAAGTTATGTGATCAGTTTTACTATCTTTAAAAAATTATTGCATCCAATTTTGAAGTTTACATTTTTATGTTTAATTTTCCTTTCTGGGTGCTGGGGACTCACCCCTATAATTCCAGGTATTCAGGAGGCTGAGATCCTAGGATTGAGGCTTGAAGCCAGCATAGATGGGAAAGTCCTTGAAACTCTTATCTCCAATTAATCACTAGAAGGCCCAAAGTGGAACTATGGCTCCAGTGGTACAGTGCCAGGCTTGTGAAAAAAAAAATAAAGCTAAAAGACAGTGTCCAGGCCTTGAGTTCAAGTCCAATCCTATTAAAAGGTATGATATCTATTGAAGAAGTATTTTATTCCTGTGAAACAACCAAAGAAACAAACAAGGAATGTATAAAAGCTGCTTCATGAAACAATAGCAAGTGTATCTCTATCCCTAAGCAAATAGTCATTTTTATCATGCACAATGGATGCACTTTGTTTTTTCTTATTGAAAAGAAATAGTTGGAACTGTTAATAATGGACTGCGAGTCAATGCCTGCCCTTGTGTAAATTTGCTTTTTAGAATTATTCCAGTGTGGTTCCTCATCTTAGAAATGGAATCTGTATCATAGTCATCTCAAGGCCACCCACGTGGGTACATGTTTTTATTCTCTTGTGCTCTGAGGCATACTCATAACCATCTGATGTCACTGAGGAATAATATTGTTTTTTTCCTCCTGGAAAACTGCAAGGATGCAATCCTTCCATGTGAGTTCAGAAGCATTGGCTATGCTATTTTTCAGAATATGTTAAATTATATCATCTGGAGATCTGAGAAGAGACTCATATCCAAGAATACTGCAGCCTATTTGCTTTGGTAAGACAGAAATCTCTAAGGTATTTTGCCTGTTTGATAAAAAATAGAAACAAAACAAAATGCATTTGAAATGGAAAACCATTTCAAAGAATATATGCTACTTGTTGCTGTAGAAGAGAAGAAAAAGAAATTCTTCTGGTAATTACTGCAAGAGAAATCTAAACTGAATCATTGAAGTAATGAAATGGTTATTATGAGTACTATAAGTCAGCTGCTAGGAAAATGGAATTTTAATGAGTACATTGTTTGTAGAGAATAAATCATGCCCCACAAATACAAACTTTTATTTCAAACAATTAGAAAATTAGAGGACAGAAGAAAAGAATGTCTTTAGGATCTTAATTCACATTAGGGTCAGCGTTTTCTCAATATAGATTCCAAGTTAGATAGATGCAAAATTTCCCCCTCTCCTTTATACCACCTTATACTTTATGCCCCTAATACCTTATACTTAGTCTTTGTAAAACGATTATCTTTTAGTTTCTTTTTGAAAAATTTAAAAATAACTATTTGTGCTTCAAAGTGTAAATCCAAGACATGATGGACTTCTCAGGAAATGCACAACCTCCCCAAACACACAGTACACATTGGCTGACTATTTCACCCCTGCCGAGGGCGCAACCATTCATCTCATATCCAGACACCACAACTGGACTTCAGAATCTTAGTTACCCCAAATTCACCAACTGCACTAGGATTTCTTGAATCATCAGTCACTCAATACTTTGGTTGCTTTTGAAGAAAAAACAAGGTTTGTACGATATTTCTTGATGGATGTCACCTGTTCCCCGACTCTTCAATGACGCTCTGAGGTTTGATTTTGTTTTTAAACAGCAGCAGAAGCAGGGTTGTATTTATCCCAGCTGCCATCCCAGGGGGATAGCACCTTCCCTTTATTCACTGGGCGTGTATTGTTAGGGGAGCGGAACTGGGCAGAATCAGAAGTTTCAATGCAGGCTGGTGAGCTTCTAAAATGACTTTGTTAAGCAGATGGTATTTCAGGCATAGCAGTTCAGTTGTTTTACGGGGCAGGAATATACACAGGGTATCCACTTTGTGTCCAGGTGGCCTCCATATAGCCCTCTTCAGACTCAGAAACTGAGACTAAAAGTTCACCACACAACCTTTTGCCAAATTAAGAGTTTTTATTTTTTTTCCTGTTGTTCGGGAGCTTGAACTCAAGGGGGCCTGGGCATTATCTCTGAGCCTCTTTGTGCTCAAGGCTAGCACTCTACCACTTGAGCCACAGCTCCACTTCTGGCTTTTTCTCTATATGTGGTGCTGAGGAATTGAACCCAGGGCTTCATGTATGCAAGGCAAGCACTCTACCGCTAAGCTACAGTTCCAGCCCCTAAGTCATCCTTTTCTAAGGCATGCATTTTCTATGAATTTCCCTATAAATTTTACTATAGTTCCATCCCTCAGATTTTCAGCTTTTATATACTTTTCAAAGAAGCATACATGTAGGATGATGACAGCATCATTTATCAGTCACCTCAAAAGTCTTATTGTGTAGAGGCCACTTAAATTCATTTCTAAATATTTTAAATATCTTCCAACCTTTGTGAAATGTTGTTATATTTTGTTTTCTTTCACTTGATGTCTTTTGAGACAGGATCTCATTATATAGCTCTAAATATTTGACTTCATTTTCTATGTCCTTATATTTTAGTTGTACCTCTTTTAGTTGTACCCAACTTTGTCTTGATCCTTTCTTATGGACTTTACTTCTTCATGTTTATTTGGGTAACTGATATGTTTGCATTATTTTATTAGTATATTCTGCATTTGTTTATTCTAATAGTTTCTTTCTCCTACTCTTTCTAATTTGCATTTTTTCTTAGAATATCTCCTTCCCCCCCCCACAATTTTGTCATACATTTTTTCCTTCCAGTAGATTTGAAGTTGTAGATTGTATCTATTTTCATTACTAAATTCCACCTATTTTACCATGTTAATGTTACAGAGTTAATATCTTTCCATACTGCTGGAAAATATGAAATTTCAATATCTTTAGTGGAAATCACCTCTCACAACTAATGTGTCACAATAGGTAGCATTTTGAATATATCTTCTTAATTCTACAAATAAAATATCACTTTTTGTATATTCAGTGTTTAAGTACATTTCTTTACAAATTTCTCACCATATATTTCTGTGGCTCAAATTTTCCAACACTTGACTTTTGCTTCACATTTATGGTGTAGAGTTTCCTTTGATATTTATCATGAGTATTCTCTTCCATTTTTAGTTGCCTGCAAATACATGTATTTCACTGCCCTGAAAAATAGTTTTGCTAGATCTACAACTCTAGGTAGAGTCATTCTTTTTCTCTTAGCACCATCATCTGATTTCTACTGTTGTAACTCAAAGAACCAGTCAAGGAATTGTTCTCTATTTTTTCCCTGTCTTCTTTTGACACTTGCTTTTTGTTGTTAATGCATTTTCACTTGGATATGCCTAGTAATGTACTTCATCGTATTTGTTCTACTTAGATTCATTAAAATTGCTGCATTGTAAAACTCAAGATGTCTTTAAATAATTTTGTAAAACTCACCACCGTTGAGTCTTCAAAGAGTGCTCTATAGCCATCCTTTTTGTTTCTTCTTATTAATCACAATTAGATGAATAAAATTTATTGTATTATCCTGCCTCTTAACACAACACATTTTTAATTTTTTTCTTTTGGGCTGTACAGTATCTGGAATAATGTAAGTGAATATTTTCCAGTTCAACAGTTGAACTGTTAAATTTACTATTTGTTTTATTAAGGATTTGGTAACTATTAACTTTTTATTTAATGATCACATTTTTCATTTCAAGATTTTTTTCCAATTTTGAAAAACTTCTTAATGATTTTTTGCTGCCTCTTTGTTGCTCGTAATTGGTAGCTTCTTTTAATGCCTTACAATGTTTGCATTATTTTTAGATTTGGAGTCTACTAATTCTAATATCTGAAATATCTGTGGATCTGATATTGGTGTTTATTTTGATGTTTCTCAGTCAAGTTATTCTATTTTGTCCCTTTTCACTAGATCTCAGAAACTTATTTTTGGCTGTTCTTTGAGGTCTGGGTTGAGATTGAGTTCCTGACAATATATTAGTATTTATTTTTATCAGTCACGTAGGAATACTTCTAACACAGGGCCCTTCTTAATTCAATTTCCAATGTAAAGCTTTTTTCTTTTCCCAGGTAACCAAGTAAGAAAGAAAACCCATGTTTAAGCCTGCTTCAAGTAACATACTTTGAGGATTTTTTTTCATACCTAACTCCCAGGTCCTAGCCAACTTTTATTTGCTGACCCCACCTTTTTGGTGGATTTAAAAAAAATTCATGTTTAGTCTAAGAGCTGTAGCCTCTTAATGAAAGGATGACTAGTGTATTATGTTACGTTGCTTACCTGAGAGGACCTCTTGTCTTTATCTCTTCCTTAATGTACTTCATGGAATTTTGAGATCATTTTCTTTCAGCCAAGTTCCCTGAGTACTTTTTATTTCTTCTCTTCCTACTCTAGATTGTAAGCTACGTGAGGATAGGATCACATTTAACTGGTTTCCCATCATTTCGCAGGAAAATACATGGCATACATTATATAGTTGTAGATTCTTTTTCTTTATGACACAATCTTTATAATATGTAATTCTAGTCTCAGTTAAAAGTAAGTTTCCTCAGGGTCTTAGGTAGATGGTAGATGGAAAGCTATTGATTTATTTTCTCTTTAATACCTAACCAGTCATTCTGCCAGTCACTGTGCTCCAAAGACCCAGCAGCATTGTGGGCAAGTCATTTATGAAGACATCTCTTTCCCATCTGCAATCCTAGCGTCTTCTAACTACATGTTTGTTTTCTATCATCTAGACTCATCAAAGATCAATGCTGATGAGCCAGTCCCTTGACTTGCTTTTACAGACTTAAGGGAAGGTTTGTAGAGTGTATCAAAACAGAAGCAGAATGTTAGATGTCAATGATGAAATTATAAACTCAGTGTAAGTGCTAGTACAGAAAGGTAGAACACAATGAAATATAATTTTAAGGGGAATAATACTTTTAGAATTAAGTTTGCATGTAAAGAGGTATTTATTTCAGGTATCTGTTTTCCCCATGGGGTTTGTTTTTGTGTGTGGGAATGATCAATCAAATTGAAAGTTTGAAATAAGTTCTATTTCTGTTATCATTCCAAGTTTCCTACAGTCCTACTAAACACTGGGTACAATAATTAACTCAAGATGAATTTGAAACCTAGATATAAGCAGTAAAATCATAGAATAGATTCCTATTACCTCGCATTTGCGAGTGGATTCTTAGATATGAAACCAAAATCACATACAAAAAAGAAAAAATAGATAAATTTGATTCCATCAAAATTAAAATCTTTTGTATATTAAAACATTATCAAGGGCTGGGGATATAGCCTAGTGGCAAGAGTGCCTGCCCCGGATACACGAGGCCCTAGGTTCAATTCCCCAGCACCACATATACAGAAAACGGCCAGAAGCGGCGCTGTGGCTCAAGTGGCAGAGTGCTAGCCTTGAGCGGGAAGAAGCCAGGGACAGTGCTCAGGCCCTGAGTCCAAGGCCCAGGACTGGCCAAAAAAAAAAAATTATCAAAAAGTAACAAGACAATTATATAATGGGAAAAATATTGCTAATGCAGAATATAAAACGGGCTCTTACAACAAAACAATAAAGATATAGCCTGACTTTCAAATGGTAAAATATGATTTTATATACATTTCCCCATAGAAGATATACAAATAGTCAACAAACATAAAAGATGTGCTCATTATCAGTCATTAGGGAAATGAAAAAGCAAAAGCATATGAGATATTACTTCATATGAAAAATACACAAATAAGCTGAGTGTATGGCATGAGCCCTTCTATGAATTCTGGAGGTAAAGACTGAGAGAATAGCAATCCAGGTTAGCCCAGTCAAAAACGAAGGACCTATCTCAAAAATCATCCAAAGAAGCTGGGCGCCAGTGGCTCACACCTGTAATCCTAGCTACTCAGGAGGCTTCGATCTTTGGATCATGGTTCGAAGCCAGCCCTGGCAGAAAAGTCTCCTTGAGACTCTTATCTCCAATTAACCACTCCAAAACCAGAAATGGAGCGGTGTCTCAAAGTGGTAGAGCTCTAGCCTTGAGCACAAAGAGACTCAGGGACAGGGCCCAAGCCCTCGGAGTTCAAGCCCCACAACTGACACAAACAACAACAAAAATAATCAGAACAAAAAGGGCTGGAAGCAGAGCTGAAATGGTAGATTTCCTAACTGGAAGGGATTTCTAACTCCAGTACCACAATACCACACATAGAAACAACAGAAAGTAGCAGAGTCTGGTAATACATATGTGCAATCTTATCTACTTAGGAGGCAGACACAAGAAAATTGCAATTCAAGACTAGCCCAGGCCAAAATTCAGCACGACACATCCTTATTTGGTAATCCTAGCCATTTGGGAGGTGAAGGTAGGAAGATAACAAACCAAGGCTGATCTCGGGAAAATCATGAGCCTCTATTAGAAAAGAAAATCACCAATCACAGAAAAGATTGGGCTCAAGTCTAAAGTGGTAGAAGACATTTCTAGTAAGCCCTGGGGCCCTGAGTTCAAGCCCCAGTACCAAACCCACACTCAGAGAGGGAAAGAGAACAAAAATTTTAGTGAGGATATACAGAAATCAGAACCCTTGTATTTTGCTGAGAGGACTGTAAAATGATTCAGTCACTGAAGAAAAGAGTTCAGTGGTCCCTCAGAAAAGTTCACATATAATTACCAGAATTCTCAGTAATTTCATTCCTAAATATCCCTGAAGAGAAAACTGTCAGATAGTCAAAAAAGTGGAGGCTGCTTCCATTTTTATAAGTTGATAAATTGATAAGGAAATTTTAGTCTTTACATGCACTAGGATATGCAGCCACCAAACAATGAGGTCCTGATATTACAATGTAAATTAACCTGCAAAACATTTCACTCAGTGGAAGAAGCCAGGTATAAATACTTATATTGCATGCTTCCATTTATATGAAATACCCTACATAGGTAAATCCTTAGAGGCAGAAAGTAGATTAATGGGGATGAAGGGACAGGAGTGGGTAATGACTGTCGCATAGATAGTTTCCTTTGATTGTGTTAAAATATTTTGAAATTAGAGATGATGATTGTATAACATTTTAAATTAACCAAGTGCTCTTTAATTGCTTACTTTGAAATGGTTAATTTTATGTCATGCAAATGTTACTTGAATCTGTGTTTTCAGGCCAGCAAAGTCGATTTTTCCTTTCTGGACAGAATCCCTATCCTGTTATAACTTACTTGGGCTGTCTTTCTAGGAGTAAACGTTTCTCTGGAGTGGGAAAACTGGGATGTCGGAGGGAGCTTAGCTAGGGCTCTGCTGCTCCTCCGCCGTCTTCCCAGAAGTATAGCTACGCCCTTATGAATGCATAAGATGATACTAAGTGAAATGAACTCCATGTTATGGAAACAAGTATTATATCACTGTTGTAATTACTTTCAACATGCCATGTGAAACTTTAGCTTCTATTGTTGATGATCCTCTTGTATCCCCTTCCTGTGGTTGTACCTGCACTATCACTGTATCTTAACTGAGTACATTGGAAACTGTGTATACTGGTAATAGAACTAGGAAACTGAAAGGGAATACCAAAATCGAAAGACACAGGGTAAAAAGACAAACGACTACAAAAGCAATACTTGCAAAACCATTCGGTGTAAACCAACTGAACAACACATGGAGGGGGGGGAGGGAAAGGGGGAGAGGGAGGGGGAATGAGGGAGGAGGTAACAAACAGTACTAGAAATGTACTCAAGGCCTAACATATGAAACTGTAACCTCTCTGTACATCATTTTGACAATAAATAGAAAAAAAATTAAAAGATTAAAAAAAAAACAAATGTTACATGAAGTAAAAACTTAAAAATCCTGATGGAATCTGAATAAATGTTCAGTAACCTGAATAAACCTTCAGATGACTTTGTTAAACATCTATGCCATACCAGAGAACTGGGCTCATTCACTATCCTATGTTTCTTTCTGTATATTTTTGTGTACTCACATTTTAGGAAACATCAAGCATAATCTATATTATCCTGCACCATGGCCCATTTCTACACTTCACAGAGTTTTTCATTTTTGTATTAGTTTCTTCTGGTTAACAAATCACTGCAAACAGTGGCTTAAAACAACATATCCTTTGTCTCAGTTTGTGTGGTCAGTAGTCTGGGTATTAAGGAAATATATCCTGAGCAGATAAAGGCTAAGCTGCATTCTCATCCGGAGGCTCAACTGGGGAAGAATCAGTTTGCTAGCTGACTTCATGAACTGGAGACAGTAGGTCTATGGGTTATGGTTCTTGCCAGTTACTGTACATAAGCTACACCCAGTTTCCAGATGCTTTGGTTATGTCCTAAGAAATGCCTTTTCCTTGCCTTGTTGTGTGGCCGTTTCCATAATGGCCATTTAGTAATTGAACCTTGCATGGAGAAATTCACTCTAATTGCCCTCATGGCATCTTATATGAAACGACATCGTCTAGGAGGGATAGCACATGACTTGTACCATATTTTATTGGTACCTCACAGGTTCTGCCCACACTCAAGGATAGGAACCACACATTTGAACATCAGGAAGTGGGACTCATTGTGGGGTCACCTTAGATCATGTCTGTCATGAAGTTTAACCCTTAACATCATGAGTTCCAGTGCTTCAGATATACACATTGCAAGTTATGAGTCCATAAACTAATTATCATGTTAAACAAAAATGTCTGTCTCTTATTGTTGCCTATAAGGATCACATGCCCCTGGTTTTATTTCATATTTTTTTCTGGAAACACAAAAATAACTGAAAAGATGATTCATGTGAAATACAGTGAAGTTGTAGACTGCAACAGAATTTCCAACACAAAGTATTTTAAATTTAGGCACCAGTGGCAGCCAAATACACTTACAAAATGCCCCACCATCTATCCATCCTCACATCGTAGTGAGCCTGAGATTTTTCCTCTGTGATTTGAGCAGTAAGGAAAAAAGTTATTTCCTTTAAGTTTCAGTTATTTGTATAGTCACCTACCAACACTGAAAAACTTACTTCCCCAAATGAATTAGAGATAACAATACCTTTGACACCAATAAAGTATATATAGTTGAGATGCATTCCAAGGGCTCTGAAGAGTTGTGTTTAGTTTAGATTTGCTTGCTGTAATTGCAAAGAGTGGCAATTGAAATTGTACTGGTGTTTTATTGCAAGTGCACTCACGTTCAGATCACAGGCAACCATTGGATTTTTATATCTCGATCACTATCCAATGATTTAGAAGATAGAGATGCTCTAATTTTATTCAGTGTGTTCTGTCAGAATGCTATAATAGGCTTTTGTTTGCACGCAGGCACCTAATTAAGAGAGGAAAAAAATCCCTTGTTAAAATCAGCTGAGAATAATCAGAATGATCATTCTGTGGCTCATAAATATTCCATGAGCAATATGGGAACATCAGTAATATTTAACTGTTTTCCAGTTCCACTTAAAACTTTTTGTTCTCAAAGTCTTCAAGTCCAAGAGTAGACTGATACTTTAAATTCTTAATCACAAGAAGAATGCATAAAATTTCCATTTACAGTAATTGGGTTTATTTATACATACTCAAGGGTTCTTACAAAACATCAACACAGTATTGCTGTGGCTACCTTTCTAGTGACACCAGCCTATTGTATCATTGTCCATGCCTTGAAGTTTTAATATTTTGTCTGCCCTTTCTTCTTTTTGAATCCCACAGCCTTTAGGAAACTTGGAAGAAAAGGATATGATTACATCCATCTTTTAAGAAACAAATTAAGTTCAATCAGAGTTCTCATTTAAAAATGTTAGCTGATATTCTAGAAAAGAGATGCAAAAGAGAAAAGAAATAGATGAAGAAATGTACTCATGAAAGGAGGGACTTCAAGCACCAGTGAAGTTTAGCTTTGCGCCACAATTCGACTGCCCTTTGTAGCATAGTAGTCTTCTTATCACCTCTTAAGGTACATTCACATTCAAATTATTGTCCTTGAGTTGGCTAGCTTACCTTAGGAGGCTTGGAGGTGGGTTCAGGGAGTAGAGGGGTAGGAGGTTCTGGGTCAGGGAAAGAGACTTGAGCTCCCCCTGGAGGCTCAAATGCATAACCAGCAAAAACTGTATTCCAAATAATCAATGATATATGACTTCCTAATCCCTGGATTTTTGTTTGTTTGGCAAATGATGCAATTCAACATCTCAAAATATAATATTCCCCCCCCATTACTATTTTCTCCTAGAACTTTTTACCAAAGAGAATTATTGCCTTGTTTTATTTTCCTTCCAAAAATTCAACTTTTCAGATGATGTGGTATTGGATCTATACAAAGCATTGTGGGCCATTAAATAAAAGGGCAGATGTGCCTATCATCCATTCTCCCATTAGTTGTAATCAAGCCAGTGACTATAAATGGGCAATCTAATTATTTGTCTAAATCTGGGTTGATCAGCCTTAGCACTATAGATATTTGGGGCTATAGAGTTCTGTGTAGAGAGCCTGGGGGGCTAGCATATCCCCTCATGGGATGTTTACCAGCATTCCAGGCTTCTATCCACTAGATATCATTTGTGCATGCACACATGTATGCACACCTGCACACACACACACACACACGTGTGAACACCATAAATGTCTCTGAGCATTGCCAGTTGCTCCCTGAATAGCAGATGCCACAGTTGAGAGCCACTGATTTCAGGACATCATAGGGTCTAGGGAGGGGAATCAAAGCAGAAAGAATCATGCTAGATCAATATGTTCTATAGATTATTACATTTGTCTCGAGCCTGCAACATGTGTTATACAAATCAGGTATCTAATGTTAACATTAGAACAAATCTCTGCTTCTAAATATGTTCTTAAAAGATTTTCTCTTAAGTTTTGGGGGATGAATTAATTTAATGGCTACAATAAAATTGAAGGAATATAGTCAGTTGTCCCTTTAATACATTTTCAAGTAAGTCATTGTAAATAAGTCTGAGGGCAAAGCTTATGAGGATATATTGCATCTTTCTTTGAGACTATTATTCATGTGTAAATTTTTCTTCAGTGAAGCAAGAACAAAAGCTCTTGTCTAGAGTCCAATTCTGCTAATTATTTTGTGATGAACAGGTTTCCTGTTTTGTTCCAAAGAGTGATTTATGTGCTAATAGCAACTGCAAAAAGAATAAAAACAAAATAAGAGGTAATGAATTTAAAGTTACTGGTGTTTGCAAGTAAAATCTGTCTTCCTATAGACTAGTGGCTCTCAAAGTGTGGGGATTTTTAATTTTTCAAAATTGAGTGAGGGACTTCTCTATGAGTAAAGTCTTGTGCTCTTGGTAAATATCATACAATGTACAGAACAGTCCTCAATGGCAAGAAATTCTTTGACCCCAGACATCAATACCAAAACTAAAACATCTTCACAGAGATATATGAGATAGCAGGGCTTTGTCTTGGATGGTGTCTTGTGGGTCAGAGGAAAGTTATTAACCACTCTACCCCAATTACTCTTCTACTGGTCTATAGAAAGTTCAATCCTTTGGATCTAACACAAACCTTTCATTCTCTTCTTTAAGAAGGCAATTGTTTTTTGATGGAGTAGTACCATATTGAGTCAGGACCTTTCAGACGGTTTGGTCTAGTGAGAAAATGGCAGAGTAGAGCATGCTTATTTGTGGACTGCACTTGAGGATGAAAGAAGAGTCTTCAAAATTGGGGAGAATCTGTTGGAAGGAGTAATGGTGTATCAGATGGAAACTGATGTATTGGTTGCTTACGGTCAGTTGCTTTTAGGAGCATTCTTGGGTTCACACATGCACATATACGATAGCAAACCATGGTGTGTGTGTGTGTGTGTGTGTGTGTGTGTGTGTGTGTGTGTGTGAGACACAGAGAGAAAAGATTTATTTTAAATGTAAAAGATGATCTCTATGAAAGAAGCTTCCCACATGCTTTCTAGTTCTTCAGAGAGTGAGTGTGGGCTCTATTCATTCCAATAATTTGAACAGCCCATGGGTTACATTTAGCCCTTAGACTTTTAGAAGCTACCAGTTTTGTGGGAAGATCAATGCTTAGCCTTGCATTCCAGCTCCACCTCTCTGTTCTTCCTTTTAATTGTTGCAGATTTGATGCCATATGTCTGATCTGAAGTAGATCCAAAATAATTTGAAATACTGCTAGCACTTAAAAAGTTCTCTTTTTCTCCCAAGTCACATTTCCACTTAAGGCTCTAAAAACACTTATGACTTTTTTTTTTTTCAGAACAGCTTGATTATGTAGTCTTTGGACCTTTCTGTTTTCCAGAGTATATATTTTGTCTATGCTCTCTCATTTTCTTGTTACTATATTGTAGTTATTACAATGAAGGTCAGGTTTAAGTGTTTATCAGAAACTTCCCAAGGTGATCTGAAGAACAAAATTGATTAGCCGGAATGTCACACAGAATGTTCCTTCATACACAGCATCCCCTAAAATGGGGATTTCCTGACATCTGTTTCTTCACAGTGGCATACTATAGCATCTTTTCTTCCAGTCACAGATCAGCCTGGAAGAGGTCCCAGAGAAATTTAATTTTGTCATTCCAATCTCTCCCAACTCCCTCTTGAGCCCTACTATCTATTTTCTTAGCTTTCCCATTTTGGTTGCCACTGAGCTCTTAATAGAGTTGAACCTTCAGTATTTCAGACATTGTTCTCCCACTAACAGGCACAGGCAAGATTCTAGTTTGTTTGAATGATGGTGCTTAAAGTTAGAGATTAAACATGGAAGGCAATGAGTTTTTATCGATAGTCTTTCACTAGATTTTTAAGTTTTTTGAACAATAAATTATTTAAATTCTCAAAACCACACTGTGTCTGGCAATGTAACTATGAACATAATCCCAGATAGTCAGTGGTGCTTCTTTTTAAATGCTGCTGACTAGAGCTTGAATTCAGGACCTTTCATTCTTGCTTGGCTCTTTTGCTCATGTCTGATGCTCAATAACTTGAACCATGTCTCCTGTTTCAGCTTTTTGCTGATTAATTCAAGACAAGAGACTTTTCCAGGTTGGCTTCTAAATGCAGTCCTCAGATATCAGCTTCCTGTGTAGCTATGATTCCAGGTAAGGGCCGCTATACCTAGGACTATTTGAAGGTTAACATCCCAATTAACATATGAACTCCTTATCTGGCATCTCTCATCCTTGCGCATCTTGTATTTGGACTTAAAAGTGTGGATAAGATGGTTCTGTTATGTAGATAAAGGTTCATGTCCATAATTACTATTAAACTGTATTTGAATTCCAGCATTGCAGCTCTTATGTGTATTAGCTGTGTTTGAAATCTTGGAGGCAGGAAGTAATATTCAAGCGCATTTCACATTGTGTGTGTTACATGGATCAAGGCCAGTTTTTAGAACGTTTTGTTAATAGTACTATAAAACTACACTAGTGAGCTTTGTTTCATAATCAACAGTAAGACTTTAAATTTTCCTCAAATAGCTGAGGTATAAAGACTTGTTTATTTGGATAGTTTCTCTATAAAGTAGGGGAATAAGAGGGGGAAATGCACACAATATATGGATTAAATGGAATCCCTTTTTTTTGGGGGGGGTGCAGTCCTGGGCCTTGGACTCAGGGCCTGAGCACTGTTCCTGGTTTCTTTTCTTTCTTTTCTTTTTTTTCTCTCAAGGCTAGCACTTTGCCACTTGAGCCACAGCGCCACTTCTGGCCATTTTCTGTATATGTGGTGCTGGGGAATCAAACGCAGGGCTTCATGTATATGAGGCACGCACTCTTGCCACTAGGCCATATCCCCAGCCCATGGAATCCCATTATTTAGTGCATTGATTTTGTAACATAACATGCTGTCTCTGAAAAATGATGGACCTTGCTATATTTCTGACAGATGACAAGGAGGAAATTAAGAAAACATATTTAAATACTTGTTTCTTGTAAATTGTGGAAAATGAAACTAGTATGCTTTAGCAGAATATTCCCTCCTCAGAACCTCTTTTGGCTCTTCCTTACATCATTTGCAAATAAAATAAATAAAGAATGACAATCATGTTCCCAGAGTGTTAGCAATTAGGTTAAGAAAATTCTCTGGGTAAAATGCTGATTGTGACTTTAGGAAATGAATCTAGCAAGCTTGTCTTGCATCTTTAAGTCTGTCAATGGGTATAAACATTTAAAATACATGTAACAAATAAAATGAGATTTCTTCAGAGGAAAGCACAAATGGTCCCTTTTATATATTTCTTTGTTAGTGCTATTCTTTGCAAAGCCCTTGAGGCCAGAGGCCATAGTTCATCTATGTTTCAGCCAATACATATCCCTATGCTTACTCATAGCAGTTGCTTAGTTCACATGTATTGAATAAATGAAAGCTCATTTGGGCATTTTCAAGCAAACATCCATTCTTTATTGTGTATAGATTTTGGAACTGGTTTCTGGGAAGAATTTGGAAGAGTTTGGAGAAGTAAGCTAGAGAAGCTTAGGATTCATAAACAGAGCTTAATGATGGAGTCCAGTCAGAGTTCAGAAGACCAATATGCCAATAGAAATGTGGACAATGAAAGTTAAGCTCATAAGATTTCAGACAGAAATAAGCATTACTGAGAATTTGACTAGAGACTATGCAGTGCTATACTGAAAATTGGTGCCGTATTTCCTTTCTATTCCCTTATTCCTCCCTTTTGAAATGAGAATCCTTATTCTGTGGCATTGTGTATTGCAAGGATATAACTTTATTTTTACAGAGACTCACAGCTAAGAGTTGCCTGGCATTCAGAGGAGACTTTGAACTTTAGCTATTGGACAGTATTGGAATTGTTAAGTACGGGGACTCCTGGATATGGACTGAATGTATTTTGCATTAGGAGATGGACATGAGCCTTTGGAAGGCCAAGGATAGAATGTTATGATTTGAGTCTGAAATTCCCCACCCTTTACAAGGGTGTTGAGTACTTGATCCTAGCTGGCGGCACTATTTTAGAAGGTTCTGGAAACTTTAGGAAGTAGGGACTAATTAGAAGTTGAGCACTTGATACATAACTTGGAAAGTTATACTTTATTCCCCCAATCCTTTTCTCACTCATTGCTTTCTGTCTGCCACAAGCTTCTATCACATTGCTCTTATTACCAGGATGTTCTGCCTCACCATGCCAAAAATCAATGAAACTAGACTATGGACTGAAATGTGTGAAATCATGAAACAAAATAAATATTTCTTCCTAAGATGCTTTCTTAGATATTTTGGTCAGAGTGATGAAAAATGTAATACAGGAAATGACTGGTTTTTGAACAGTACAGTAATCCATATTCTTAATAACTGGTATGATACTTTCTGAAACCCATTTGCACAGATAATTCACCTTAAAACCTGTAAGTTGTTCCCTACTTGTATAAATGTCAAACTTCTTAGTACACAAAATTCTTTATGATCTGCCTACACTTCCCTCCTTATTCTACTGTTTCTAAACTTATTCACTTTGATCACATTCATCATGTTTCATTTCTTCTTTTAATACATTGTTTCTTGTATCTAGAGGCCCCTGTTCTTTCAGTCCTTCAAGTTTCAAAGTAAGTGTTGATTTTTCTGACCTAACTACACCTTGGAAAGCTATGATTGATGCCATTTATATTTATCCCTAGACATTGCATGTGTAACTCAATCATCATACCGACTACACTTTAGTTCTGTGCCCTAGTGAATGGAAAAATGTATTGCTCTTCTCCACCTATCCCTTATATGTGCTGATTTATTGAGACTAGGAGGAACTGGAAACATGGAGAGCAGGACTGAAGATTTTCTTCTTTTTATATTTATAGCTGTGTTAGGGCAAGGGATAAGGACTATTTTAAGTTAGAGGTAAGGCCAGGATATCCTGGTAGCTCTTCATAGGTGAGAGACTGAGACTGGAACAAAGGTGAGATGTCTGGAATAGAAAAATCCACTTTGGCCAACATCCACATTATACTCACATTGAAATCTCTTTCATGGACATATAGTCCTTTCTACTTCATTGCTGTCCAACATCCTACTTTGGAAAGTCTTGTCATAAAAGTGGATTATTTTTAGAAAATGCATTTTGTTTTCAATCCATAAATCATAGGAAATGTGTTTGTAATAAGAAGAGAAGCTATTATTCCATCAGCTTTATATAACCTACCACCAAAACTTTTTTAATGCTGGAAGAAAGTTATGGAAACTTTGAATGCTTCTTCATAAAACATTCTTCTTTCCAAACAGCTTGCATCAGGAACAGCTGCAAAGTCACTTAAACTAGTTGACTAAGTGCTTTTCAGTTTGTATAGGAAGATGTTTTTCCTTTGCTTAATAAAAAAGAAGAAATCTGCACTGATTTCATAAAGCTGGAATAGCTCAGGATCCCTATCTGAATGAGCTATTTAGATTTGAGGTAATTTTGTATGTCTCTGAGATGCACAGTAAATAAAAGTTGATCATTTTACTGCTGGTGAATACAGATCTCATCTAGAAAGCCCTTCCATGTGCTGTTTACTGGACAGGACTTGAGAGACATTACAGTGGAACTGCTTCACCTATCATACTACTCTATCCTGGCACTTAACATCCTAACATCCACTGGACTTTTTTGAGCACTGTACATGATATACCACTCAATCTATTGCTTTAGCAATAGAAACATTGTGAGACACAATGGAATAATTCAGCTTGTACCTTCTCTAAGCATTCTGAAGAATCTCAAAGAAGAGAATGAGAAACAGCCCAATCCTGTAAATTAACATAATTTTGTCTTGTTTAATTTTGTTTTGTGTGGCTTCTAGGACTTGAACTCAGAGCTTAGGTGTTGTACTTGAGCATTTTGCTCAAGGTAAACATTCTACCACTGACCCACAACTCAACTTCTAGCTTTTTAGTAGTTAATCTGAGATAAGAGTCTCACAGACTTTCCTGCCTGGGCTGGCTTCAAACTGTGATCTGTAAATCTTAGCCTCCTGAGTAGCTAGATTATAGGTGTGAGCCATCAGTGCCCACCTTAACATAGTTTTAATAGTAGAAAATAAACATTTATTATTGAATCAGAAAACTTTCAAGTGTACTAAATGGTTTTAACAACTCTGACATAAGTACGTATATCAAGATCGGTAACACTGTTTATGACACCTATTCCCTGAAGATGGCATAAAACTATGCTTGAAACTTCATAAGGGAAGTTACTATTCTTCCTGACAATTTCACCAGGGAGAGATAAGTTCATACCAAAAAGCAACTAGTGCACCTGTAACAATCACAGGCGACCGGATTTGCATCTCCTGCTGTTGATCACATCAGAGACTCTTGAAAGGCAGAAAGCAAGTCTGAATGGGAGATTACAGAGAAATAGGCAGAGGAAGCAATTTGCAAATGGAACACACCAGCTCCCCGAACTAAACCCTTCTTCATAAAATGATTATGAGCATCTGTGCACTTTGTGGATGGCTGTCTCTGTCTTTGGGAGCCCATCAACAGTCTTCAGAGAGTGGTAATGCAATGTACCCTTGTCAATACACCAGGCACATCCTGAAAAGAGCCTATGCTTTTCATTCTCTTCTACTTTTTGAGGAAAAGAACTCAACTTACTGACATTTCACATGCCCTTCCTTGAGAACTAAAGATGCTGCTTCATGTTTGCTATTTTTAATTATACCAATTCATGTTTTCTAATGGTAATTTTGACAAACCAGTTTATTGTATTTTACCTTCTTAAGCTCTTGTGCCATCTCTGTTCTGCTCCTACACATGATGTCTTGTTTGTAGGTTTGGGTGCATTTTGGATTCATTTTCCTCAATTAATTTTGGTACAAAGCCGAACTGTGTAAAAAATATCTGTGAAGCTTTTGAGTTGCAGAAAGCCAAGGTGATAGATACATAAGTCAAAGAATCATATCTGGCTTTCAACTCTTACTTTAAAATGTCCCTAGAATACTGCTTGGAATTCTGCAACAGAAACAAAGAAAAGGCCCACAAAGAGTATAATAAAAGACAATGTTGATATAAATGTGCAGCAGGATTTAACAGAAGAAAAGAATGGTCAATATAATAATAATGGTGAAGATAGAGTTTTTGAGTGAGAGTTTATCAGGCATGAGGATGATTTCAGCTCATCCCTCTCTTATCACACTAGTTGCTTCTGACTGTGTTTTGCTTGCCCAGAAGGGCTCCTATCTCCCTTTCCTCCTTAGGCTTATGTTCATATTTTTCAAGACTGAACCCAGGAACTACTGTCCCACAGAAGGGATTTCTAATCCCTCATACTAAATTCAGAACTTTACTGTGACTACAGATCTTCTGACTGGCTCCTTGATCCCACTGAATGACTCGAGTTGACAGATGGGCAAGCTCTATCCTTGTGAAACTGTATTCCATTTCTCACACCTTCCGTATCACAAAATTTTGTTGAATTGATGGGTGCTTTATCTGTAAGTCTTGATTTTTCTACTTGATGTAATTTGTGACTCCTTGGATGCATTTTACAGCCTGATTTCAGTCTATTTATAGTCTTTATTTGTCCAGTGTGTGAATGAGTAGTCATGCAGTTAGCTGTACTAGTACAAATGGACTTCATTTGAAAGTGGTATACTGGTCTCTACTGATGATGGCTCACGTAATGTAATACAGCATATACAGTTCAATTCTCTACAACCAGGAGCAAAAGGATGAATTCAGGTATGCATGTATTCCTGAGAGTTGGGGGTAGGGGCATATGTCTCTCTTTGTATATACCCTGCTCTGTATACAGCCCCACAGTGTTTGGCATTTGCTAGTGTTGGTTGTTCTTGA
The DNA here is from genome assembly GCF_023159225.1 of Perognathus longimembris pacificus. Taxonomy (NCBI): domain Eukaryota; kingdom Metazoa; phylum Chordata; class Mammalia; order Rodentia; family Heteromyidae; genus Perognathus; species Perognathus longimembris. The sequence goes on along the minus strand of NC_063188.1, from coordinate 107,697,531 downwards.
AGCTGTAACAAAGATTTCAAGGAGGGTCTGATCTATCATATTGCTACTAGCATTCCTATAAGGTGGACTGAGTTGGAAGTGAAGGAATTTCAGTTGCCTTTTCTGATGATTTACTGGATAATCACATAGAAGCTTAATTGAAAATATAGGAAGGTGAAAGGTGATAGATAGTTTAAATTAAAGAGAAAGTAACCTTAGAGAAATAAGATCCTGTATAAATGACCACACACATCTTAGATGGTTTATAGATATGGAAAAAATATTGATTCAGGAAAACAATGATGCTCCTAACATTTCCTCCAACAAAGAATGTCTGAAACAAAGAAAGAGGTCTTGTTAGGAGAAATAATAAAAACTCAGCAAAGCCAAACTGGAAAACTATTAAAGAAGAGAGAGAAAGTCACTCATTAATGCCAGTGTTCTATTTTGCATTTTTCTTCCTAACCAGAGACTTGCTAAAATGACTTGACCTACAAAATTGACATGTTTTTAATCTCTGTAATTAAATGAGACTTGGAATTCGTCCCTGTAAATGAATTCTTTAGAATGGGCACTGAATTAATAATCTCACTATCATCTTTTTTTCACAGAGATTATTGTTTTTGTATAAAGATTGACTTACAATCATTAACTGATTAGAACCAATGCCCAGGGTTTCAGAAAATAGAGCATGACGAGAATGATGTCTGCATGCAATCTGAATCAAGGAAGCAAATAATAATAATCATGCCTCTTATGCTTCCTAAGGCCCATAGGGTATCCATCGATACACAAAGCTTTCCGTTAAACACAGGATTAAGTGGCTCCTTGGAGGCATATTCTCATAATGCCAGAAAGGAAGATGCAAAATGTGGCCACAGTGCATTGGGCTTCTTTCTCTGTGCATTCCATGGAGCATTTGTTACCAGAATTCTAGACAATGAAAGATGTGTTTTAATTAACTTTCTATCTCTCCAGTGAGTTCTTGGACCCCTCACTTCCCCTTATGAAGCTCGAATGATATAGAGGAACAATAGACTGCCTGCTTCTGCTTGTGTAGGTATGTGAATCCGTTATTTTCCTAAGCTTGCTCATAGGCAGGCAATTTTGTGTGTCAGGCCAGAAATTCCAGAGACTCAATAGCATTAATCCGGGAATCGTATTTCTAAGCCCATGTTGATGCCCATCTTTTGACAAAGTTTCAAGCCTTTAATCTTGACTAAATGGGATTGAGGACTGAGAGTCTCTGCTTGCGTTTATTGCTATAGCTCCATTTCATGGAATGTGTATGACATCTACTAGGTGTTCAATAAGCTAAAAGTCATCCATGACTTTTAAAAATCCCATGGAAACTAGAGAAGGAATCCTTGAGTTACCTTCTTTGTATTCATCCATTTGTGACCAATATTGTTATCTCTCTCATAAGGTTAAGTTTTTAGAATGCAAGGCTGAATCTTGCATACTAGAGTTTGTCACATCTGGGTAGGTAAGGTTTGACACATGTAGGTAGACACATTGGTGCATATTTAGTAAATTTTCTATAGTATGCACATACTTCCCACTAGCAGATGAGAGAATGAGGACTTCTCACCTAAAGACTCAAGTTCTGGCACCCTTTCAAGTGGGGTTTTTAGGAAAAGAAGCAGGGGCTGAGTAGATAGCCACAAACCATTCCAGAACATATTCTGGCATCTAGTTCCCTTGGTCAAGCCCCTATCCCTTCCAAGAACTCTGATTCCAAACACAACTTGCTGGCAGGAACACTGAAGTCCAGTGTTCCATTCCCGTCTACTGAAGTCTAGTGTTCCATTCCTTTCTACTGAAGTCCAGTGTTCAGTTCCCCTCTACTGAAGTCCAGTGTTCCATTCCCCTCTACTTCCAGCATCACTGTCCACGCCAGCTAAAGGGAGCAAGAAAGTCTGAAGATGGAGGATACATGGAGGATGCTGGCTTTGCAAGTTATTTTACCTTCTTTAAACCTTGATTGCTTTATCTGTAAAATAGGGCTCTAATAGAATTAGTAGGAACAATCACAAGACTAAGGCAAGTGATGTATTTCCCTTTAACAAGCTTCTGTTACATGCCCATATGTTATTTTAATTGATGTTGGCAAGTGTATATTGGGATTCTCCTGGAAATCTGTTCGTTGCTTTTCCTATTTGTCACCGTTTTCCCCCATAGGCTCCTTGCATTATGCCTTTAAAAAATAATCTACCCATCATCCACCTAAATGTACATCATTAATATTATGAAATGCATGTTTTTTCATTACACTTTATCTCAGGATGCATACAACTGATTGCAGGAGGGGTATTTCAGCCATACAAGCTCCTAACAGAATTAGCTCAGTGAAGCTTCCAGCCATGAATCTGTTCCATCCCTAACATTCTCAGACTCCTTAAATGTAGGCTGGCTAGGAGTGACATATTCTTTCATTTCTCTTCTTGCCCCTCCCCTTCATTCCCAAATGTTACTTGCATACATTAATCACTTGAGTGTTTGAAAAATATTCCTGAACCCTACCTTCATCTATGCAACTGGCTCAAGCCTGCTAAACCACAAATGAAAAGTTCCAGAGGTGACCATGCCATGCTTGTAACCCCAACACTGGGGAGGCTGAAGCTGGAAGATCATGAGTTTTAGGCAATCTTGGAGTACATAGTGAATTTCAGGCCAGCCTGAGCTCTATAGTGAGAACATGTCTAAAATAAATGAAAACAAAACAAAGCAAAGCTTTCAGAAACCGAGAAACATTGCTCTAAACTAAAGCTCCATTTAAGTCTTTGTCAGAAAGTGAATCCTTGACTGGGACCAGTGTGTACCAGTCTGTTTAAATAAATAGTACTGACAAACTAAAGCTATGGAATTCTAATTCAGTGTTTCTTGAGACTTGCTCAGAATTGTGGAATATGTGAATGCAAGCTTCTTTTGCCATGGACCTAGAAACACTGTAGTTCACAGTGTTGAACATGTTCTCTGGTTTGCATCATGCCATTTAACTTCTATGATATTTGTACCTACCAGGTCTGGGTCTAATAAAATGAAGTTCCCAAATTCTTATGTTTATCACCTTAGGGTTGGCCGACTTAACAACTGGAACAAGTTAGAATGAGTTATATATTCAACTTCTGATTTTGTAATTCTACATCCAGTCCATTATCTACATTTGTCTTCGTGTTTGTCGCAGTTACCTGTGCTTTGGCCTTTTCTTTTCTTTCTTAGTCAACATGGGCATCTGGCTATGTGGCCATTACTGGGAGGGATGGATATATGTCTATTGTGGTCAACTTGGCCAAGAGTCCTCTATACTGGGGAGATGTGTTCCTCTATCTTTGAGGCAGGAGTCACAGTCATCTAGTACAGCATTTTGCTTGCCTTCTTCCTTGAATTTTTGAAACCTTCATATCCAACATATAACCTTCATTGCTATTTTCTTATTTGTTTGTTTTTTGAAATGATATCTTGCTTTGTTGCCCAGGATGGTCTGAACTTGTAAGGTCATGTGATTTTCCTTCTTTAGCCTTCATGCAGCTGGGATTATTGGTGCATACCACCACACACAGCTCATCACCATTTTCTGAAATCTGAAATCTATAACCTGGGGGTCAAATGATTTTAGTAACCTATGAATTTGATAAATTCTATAAATTATTATTTATTCATTTTCCTGTCAAACATTAGGCTATTTTTAATGTTTAAGTGACACATCTAACCTTTTCATATATTTTGTATTCTTTAAAGTTAAGCCTGTATAAAGCACAGGTCCTTCTAGTTTATTGTGTTTCCTCTTTTCGTTCTGGATTGGAGCTTTAAATTAGTCACTTGGTGGGCTGGTAAAGCAAACATTCCTGGACCCTACCCTAGGGATTTTGATTTAGTAAGAGTTGAGATGAGCCTTTGAATCTTCATTTCAAATATACTTCTAGTGATGCTGACCCTGATGGTCCACGGGCCACGCTTTAGAGCTGTCCAAGTCATAGGCACCTCATCTTGGGTTGGCCGTTTGTATGTGAACTTCACTTTGATCATTATTCAAAATCTCCAGCATGAAGATTTTGTAACAAAAAAGAATCATTTCCTAGGTTCTCTTCATGGGATTTGTTTTCCAGTCTAGACTGAGTCCATTTAATTTCCAAGGTTTCCTTTAATCCCTCAGTACCTGGAGATGTGGAACCATCCTGTAGAATTCTATTGTCCTAGATTTTACCCTGATGAATCATCTTTCCACAGACATGTGAGCCCTCACTAATGCATTATGTCATCCTTTTAAGTTCTGTAGAGAGATTTGATATGCCTTTGTGTTGGATGTGAACTGCTGGCTCAATGTACCTCTCATGTAGCAACTCTGATTTGAGAGATTTCCCACCAGTTTTCCAGAAAACCCTGTGTCTGATGCTGAGTGGGGAAGAGGTGGGCTTGTGATTCTGTTTCTCAAGCCTGACTCTATGCTTGTGTGAGCAGAGCTGTCTCCTCTCAGGCTGCCTAATGCAAAAGTAGGGTTTATTTTTAGAGAAGGAATCATTAGTCATTAGTCTCTCCCAAGCTTCTTTTTCCCCTTTGGGTAAATTTTAAGAATCTGATCTTTATAAGAAAAAATTTTAGGCTGTTAAAAAAGAAATGGTAAAATGATTATAGCCTTGGTACAATAAAACTTCTTTTCCAGACAAAGGTAGACTTCCCACGGCAGTCCTTGTCTGAAACTCTTGGTCCCTATGTCAACATCAAACTTTGTCTTTCACAGCTTATTGGAGAAGTCTCTGGTTCTTTTTATTTTTTTTCCTCGCCTCCTCAAATCTAGGATTTCAAAAACTGAATTTATTATGCACTGAACACTTGCCCTTTGAGCCTGCTATAAAATCCCATAATGGCAGTTGATTCTTGGCAAAATAGCCCTCTAGTTCTGGTATGTGCAAACCTCTATGTAAGAAGAGAAGAATTTAATAGCTATAATCTATGCCAAAACAGAAATAAGTGAAAACAAGATTTTTCTATTATCTTCAAACTCAGATTTATAAGAATTTTTAACAGGCTTCCTTCACCTTGGGCTAAATAAATATAGTGATAAGGGTTTTACTGCCAGACAAGCTACCAAAATTGCCAGTTTTTTTTCTTTTAATGAAAGTGTAGTTGTAGCTGTCTGGTTGGGAATGTCATCATTTAGCAGCTCATGAAAAATTCATAATTCCAAGATGGTGATTGTGGCTAATAAGGCACATGTATCCCCTGGGAGAGATAACATATTATACACATATTTCCCTTCCTCCCCATAGCTGCATCGTTTTATTTTTGTAGCTTACCTTTTTGGTGGACTGTAAAGGTACTCAAGGAACCCAAAGGAAGTAATTTTGAAATATATGCACCTGTAGTCTAAAAGATTTCTATAGTTTTGAGGCTGGAAGGACAAAGTGATAGATGAGGAGGAAAGGAAGATTACATTTAAGTAATATTTACTTAAAAGTATTTAAAAGGAGCCAGACACCAGAGGCTCATGACTATAATCCTAGTTACTCAAGAGTTTGAGATCTGAGAATTGTGACTAGAAACCATCCCAAGAGGAAAGTCTATAAGACTCTTACTTCCAATTAACTACCAAAAAGCCAATTAACCACCAAATAAATAATTGTGGCTCAATATCATTCTTTCCAATAGATGAGTAGAATTCTATTATGTATATATATATATCATATATATCACATACATAGAAAATTATATATATATATATGTATATACATAGAAAATGTGATTTTTTTTTCTGGATCCATTTATCCACTGAGGAGCATCAGGGTTCATTCTGTATCTTGGCTATGGTGAACAATGCTGTATGAACATGATTGTGCTGGTAGCTTTGTTTGCGTTCTGTTGCATAAATGCAGAGGACTGGGATTGCTGGGTCATATTGCTCTATATTTAGTCTTTTAAGGAATCTCCATACTGCCTTCCAGTGTAGTTGAACAAGTTTACATTCCCACCAACTGTGTAATAGGTTTCCCTTTGGGCCACACCCCGTAAGCATTTGTTATAGTTTTTCTTCCATTCATAAGGAAACGGAAAGACTTGGAAAAACTGTTTTAAGTGAAGTAATTCAAAGCCAAAGAAACATAGGTTTAATGGTTTCCCTCACTTGTGGTAGCTAGAATGTGTCTATAAATCTATAAGTTAACACACTGAATGTTTAAAATACACACACACACACAAACTGGGACATGATAAATTATATAGGACTCTAGACATTCACACACTGAGGCTAAAGGAGGATACACATAGGAGTAGTTGACAAAGGCTCAATAGCTATGTGCATTTGATCATATAAAATAATATTTTATGAAACGAATTCCAAACAAAGGAAACAAAAGCTATTTTAGGTTGCTGTTTTTACTGTTTTTGTTCTCTTTTCATTTTGTCTTGTTTGTTAGTTTGTTTGTATTTGAGAGACTAAGGGTAGGTACAGAAAAGGTGGAACAAAAGATGAAAAATACAGTGGTACTCACTAGACACTAAGTGGAAAATGAACTGTACATGTTGTAAGTGAGGATGGAAGGGGAAAACTGGGAGAGAGTGGGGGTAGGGAAGACATAGTTCCAGAAGAATTGTACTCATTAACTGATTCATGTAAGTATAACCCCTTTGTGTATCCACTTTACAATAGCAATCCAAATTAAAAAAATTAAAATTCACAAATAGTTATGGCTCAAGTAGTATAGCACTAGACTTGAGCAAAAACACTTAGTGATATTGCCCAGGCTGAGTTCTAGCCCCAGGATCAACACATCAACATATACATACACACATACACACACACACACACACACACGCACATACACACACACACACACACACACACACACACAATCCCAGCCTAGCAAAAAGTACTTAAAAGGATTTAGTGTGGCAAATTAAGATGGCCATGCATTCTTTAACACACTTCTCATTGAAGGCAGATTCCTATATCCCCCCCCACTTTAATCCAGGTAGACTTTGTGATTGCTTAAGCAGCAGAAAGCAATGGTTTCTGAGCCATGCATGGTGGCACACACTATAATCTTAGCATTCATGAGGCTGAAACAAGAAGATGGATAGCTTCAGGCCAACCTGGGAAGCATAGTAAGAATCTTCCACAAATGATAAACATGACAACAATGAAACCAAGAATGGTTTCTTGGTCTTTAGAGTTCACTGAATTTTTCCTGTCCTTTAAAGCCCTGTATTTTGCAGCATACTTTCTGAGAAGATATCTTCCTTGCTGTGAGGAAACCTCAGCTTCTCTGTGGAAAGGTCCATATCAAGAGGAGCTCCAGTCAGGTTACAGCTGGTACTAACACAGCAGCTCTGTGAATAAGCCAGGTGAGAAATGGATCCCTACACTCCAGTAGAACTGTCCCAGCTGATGCTACCTTGGTCCACCTTAAAGATTCAGAAGGAAGATAAATAATGGTTGATATTTTAAACTGGTATAATTTGAAGTCATTTTTCATGCAGCAATAGATATCAAGAATAATTAGCATCTTATTTCTTTTACTCCTTATTGCTGTCTAGATGGCACTGCTGAAACTTAGTAGTATTTCTAATGCCACAGCCGTGCTGACAGTCCTTTCAGAATTTCCAAAAACTAGAATGACCTTGGTTGTGTCCTCTCAGCTCCTTTCTTTGACAAAATCTATCATATAAGCTGCTCTCTGACCCACACTCTGTCATCCACACACTGTTGTCTTTCGTCATTCAGAGATGACTGACTAACCAGTGAGTCTAACCAGAGCAAAAGTAACCTTAGATTTCTATCCTGTTGCAAGCCATCATATCAGCAAAAAGTGTTTTTATTAATACTAAAAGCTTCTTGATGCTCTATAGTCTCCCTTATTTGAAATAAGTACATCCCTAAGGGTAGAGCTGGAATCGATGATGTTGTTAAGCTTTTATCAAAGGTCTGGTTGACCATCAAGTACAAGTAAGAATTGACTTGTCAATGACCATAGTATCGGACCTCCCCTACCTCAGAGGGATTGGAGGGAAAAAGGAAAGACACGTTCAGAAAGAAACAGGAAATGGAGAAGGCATCAGAAATACACTGAAATAGTTTACCCTTGACTAAGGAAGACTTCATTGAGTTATTACTAGTATTACTAGTATGACTAGCAATTCTCTTATGGCTGGCAGAGTGGGACTTTGAATTAAGATGGGTGAGTTTAGTATACTGACTTATATTTGGTGAAACTAAGGCAGGGAGAGGAGAGGGCACTTGCTCAAGGTCACTAGCATGGCAGGGCATAACCAAACTACAGAAACAGGACTCCACTCCAGGGATTCTGGCTCCATTATGTATTTGCCACTTTGGCTAACTTCAGCCTTCTAGACACAGTGGCTGAGGAGCACCTGGTGTGATTTCACAATATGTTCATAGTCTTATGTTCATGCCAACTACCAGAGGAAGTAAATAAAGTTTAATTTTTCTCATTTAAACATATTTTAATCTCCAATCGATCATAGTAATTTGCAAGCAGTTTAAAGTCATCCTCAGAGGAAGGAAGACTATAACTAAACACTTTCAAAAGGTAAATTACAAAAGCATATGTGAAAAAATACTACAGAAGATCTATGTAATAACAATTAAGATATTTTATTATTATATTTGTGGGGATGGGCTTTAGTGTTATATTTGCCTATCATGCTCAAGGTCCTGAGTTCCATCCATACCACTGTAAAAGAAAGAACAACAACAATAAAATAAGAACAGCTAGAAGAAGGAATGGAGGGAAAGGGAAGAGAAGGGAAAGAAGGAAGAAATGTAGGAAGGGAGGAAGGGAGGAAGGGAGGAAGGGAGGAAGGGAGGAAGGAAGGAAGGAAGGAAGGAAGGAAGGAAGAAAGAAAGAAAGGAAGGAAGGGAGAGAAGTAAGAAGGAAGGAAGGAAAGAATGAAGGGAGGAATGAATAAATGAACAAAAGGATAGTAGAGAAAAATGAAAAAAGAAAAGGAGGGAAGAGGAAAGGAAGAGGAAGAAAGAACAAGTGAATGGGAAAACATTGAAAGAATGGACGGTGGGAGGAATAAAGGAGGGAAGAAGAAAGGAAGAGCAGGAGGGAATCAAGAAGGAAGGACAGAAGAAAAAGAAAGACAAAGAAAAAAAGGAAGGACAGGGGAAGGGTAAGAGTATAAGGAAGGGAGGAAGGAAAGAAAGAGAAGGGAAAATGAAAGAAAAAGAAAAGAAGAAAAAAAGAAGGAAAGAAAGGAAGGAGAATAAAGTGAAGAAGGGAGAAAGAAAAAAGAACTAAAGGAAAAAGAAAGAAGGTGAATTTTAGGAGGGTATTCCCATTATCCAGTTGGCCCAAGGCCTTTCCTCAAAAGAAACGCCAGGCCCTGAATACCAGACTAGAAAAACTGGTTGTAGTGGCTGACCAATTTACTATGATGAACCAGGAAACTAGGTCACATCAGTATTAGGCTTGTTTCTCAGCACTTACAGAAATTCTAATGACTTCTATCATAGTGGGTTGGGAAATACATTAATTTTACTTAAAAGTACTTAGATGTGGATGTTTTAGTCTACATTTAGTGGGTTCCTATGAAGAGTTGGATGCAGCCTTTATGGTATGTGTGTTTGGCCAGTAGGATAACCTGCAGCTCACAGAATTCCCTGCTTATATGGAAACCTTTCACTAGCTTTAAATTGCACACATAATATAAGCTGACTGTGACACATTAAAAAGCTTCAACAATGAATCTTTTTCTTCTCAGTGGACAGAAATAAGTAGACTCTGTAATTATAAAGAATGTGACCCATTTGGGGGGATCATCAGCTTCTCACATGCACAGAAATGAGGTGATGGCAATGGGCATTAGCTTGACTGTGGTGATTATTTCACAGTGTGTACATACATCGAGACATCAAGCTTTATACCTTAAATACATACATTTTTTATTTGTCAATTATGCTTCACTACAGCTAAAATCCTGACCCATTTCAGAGAAACAAGTATTATATAAATCATATTTGTGTATCAAAAACATGTACTTATCTAAGATTAGTACAAAGATATTACAAATACTGTTTAAATATTCATGACCTTTGTTTTTAATATCTTTAGAGCAAAACCAGAAAACTTTTACAGAAGACATAAAACTAATATCCTGAGTTCTTCCCATTCAACTTTCCCCCAATATTTTATATTAGCGGAGTAATCGATACCAAACAGTAAAATGGTATTGCTGAGAAGATAATAGACTTGAATTAGATAAAATTGTCCTGAGTAGACCCAACACACCATTGGGACATATTATTCTTACTTGTGGTTGAATCTGATCGCTACTAACTTGATGTCCACAGTTTTAAGATGTTAAGTCAAAGATAGAGTAACTGCCTTGGTAAGAAAGACAAACAACAGAATCAGTGTCATCGGCATGAAAAGTTTGGTTCCATGTATCTGTTGAAATTTGGGGCAACAATGTCCTTCCATGTTTTGAAGGAAATATTCTTGTACAGCTTTTAAATATTAGTGATTAATGCTTATATAACTTTAAAATATGGAAATATAAAGACTTTAAATAAATAAATAACTTTCTTTTAAAAATAGTTGCAATTCAATTCAAATAAACCTGGCCTACCTGGGCTTTATTGTCTAGATGTACATAGATTTTATTTTGGGTTCCTTTGGCATTTGGTTTTAGCACAGAGAGGCAAAATGAAATAGAACTGAGTAAGTATCAGAAGATCTGGTTTCTGACACTGTTTTGTACATCTTTGCAAGTCATATGGCAATAGTAAGTCTCTTGGGCCATAATTTTTCACACTTATTTTCTCTGCACTAACTAGGAATTTATTTTATGAGTAAATGAAATTTTTAGGATGCTGTTTGCAAATAAAAAATTGACATACATAGGCAGATATTTATTATGAAATACCTATAAACAAAAATTATTTAAAATATGTATGCTGCTTCCACTATATGTAGGGCAGTGTTCTACATCTTGAAAATATTTAGAAAAATGAGGCAAAGATGGAAACATAGGACAGTTATAGAGTGCCTGTCTAGCATAGATGAGGTCCCAAGCATTGCATATACACATGTACATACATACATATACACATACAAACAATAGAATTTCTATATGCCATTCAACAAACTATATGTTAAGCCCTATTGAAAATACAGGGAAAGCCAGACATTGGTGGCTTGCACCTGTAATCCTAGCTACTCAGAAAGCTGAGATCTGAGAATTGAGATGCAAAGCCAGCCTGGGCAGGAAAAATCAGTGCAACTCTTATCTCTAAATAACCACCAGAAAATGAAATGGAGCTGTGGCTCCAAGTGACACAGTGCTATCCTTGAGCAAAAAGAGCCCAGGGACAAGTGCCCAGACTGTGAATTCAAGCCACATGGCTGACAAATAAAAGAAATACATGCATGCATACATACATACATACATACATACATACATACATACATACATACATACATACATACATAAAATACAGGATCAAGAACTGCTTTCTGGGAAGGACAAGATGGGCAATATTTTAGCATTTCAGGATCAGATCATCTCTGTTGCTACTTTTTAGATCTGCCACTGTAACACAGAGGCAATCATCAGCAATATGTAAAATAAAGATTGTGGCTAGGGTGTTTTCTTTTTTTGAGAAAAAAATGTTATTTCCTGAAAGATGCAATGTAAAAGATTTATGCCATCAGTTGCGTTTTTCTCACTCTGGGTCTAATCTGGTAGATGATATACATGTCATTCTCCTAAGGCAGGAAAACCTCCCTAAAGACTGTAGATTTAAATTAGGTCTTGAAGAATATGGTCATGTTTGTACTTGTAGCAGGTGAAGAAAGCCATTTCCTGGGAGAAATTGTAGCCTAAGAAATGGCATAAAGATGGAAACATCAAGAAAGTATTCAAGGAAAAGCTACCAATTTGGATAAGGAGAAAGTTAGAAGCAAAGTCGTTTGTTAGGGTAAAATTAGAAACAAGGTCTCACTTGCATGTATTTAAGAAAGGAAAAACACATATTCTCATTTAGACATAAAAAAGCTATATTATTTCTGACTTTACCTTCTTGTGAATACTGAGCTGTAACTGGAAAAATATTTCTTTATGCTTAGAACAGTTTTATACATTTCCATGTTATAGAATCTTTGTAGATCTTTCCAGGGATGTTCTACAACTTGTAATCTCTCTGAAGAATGTTTTATTTTTCCCTTCATGCTATCCCACACATGACTCATAGATCGATGAACTGCATGTAGGTTGGCCGCTCCAAGGATAGAAGCCTGAGGAGGAGTATCTGATTCAGAGCAGGAGTAAACTTGATAGAATAACATTGTTCAACACCTTAGCTACTAGCCTCATACCACCATGTACACTTAAATAAAATAAAGAATTTCAATGATTCATTCATTTTAGTTCCGTTTCAACTTTTCAGTAACCACTTAGTGGCTAGAGTACTGAGCAATGCATATATAGAACATATTCATCATTTCATTAAGTTGTGTTGGAATACTCTGTTGTTGTAAGATAAGAAACCAAGCAACATTGAAATGTTGCCTTGAGATCCACAGGAACGGAGATCTGGAGAGCAGTTATGACATTTAATAACTGTGGACCCATTAACCAATATTTTACTTTCTATGTATTGGTTTTGTCATCTGTAATATTTATATCTTGCAATGGTTATGAAAATAAAATGTTACATTGTTATAGAAGCTATTAATGCTACATAAATATAAGATGTTTGTGTTATTTCAATAATACAATCTTTGAGCCCTAAAACAGTTTTATGGTATTTCCTCATGGCTTCTTTGCAATAATCCCCATCACTTGAAAATAGAGATGGTTTTATTTGTTCTTTTGTAATCTCAATATCTCATTTCACTTTCTTGCTGAATTGCAGTGGCTAGAACTTCTAGTGCAAAACTGACTCGAAATAGAGAGAAGCTGATATCTGTGTTTTGTTTCTGATATTAGGTCAACAATTCTCTATATTATATCTATGTTAGTGATTGGTTATTTATGGATGTTCTTTTTTGGGCTGAGGAGGTTCCTTCTTTTCTAAATATGTTGACTTGTGGTTATTGTTATGGTGCTTTTTTTTAATAACTGAAGTGTGTTGATCCCATGCTTTATTTTGTTCATTTTTTTATCATTTTACTTAGGGTTTCACTTACATTTTCACTTATAGTAGAAATTAGCCACATATATGGTTGTACCTAACATTCCCTCCGTAAAGACTTGTCTTCCTTGGCAGCCAGGAAACTCAAACATGATATTGCATACAGATGGATCAGTCAAATCTAAAATATCTACATTACATCTACTGCTAAAGGATCAGTGCAGAAATTATATTCTACTGTAGAAGGAAATATGTTACATCTTGGGAGAACCTTATGCCATTAGTGTTTATAATTTATTAGTCTTGACATAGAAAAAGATTGTTTTATTAATGTAGTAGCTTGCTACAGAGGAAAACAGGATGGAAGAATTAAAGAAAAGAAAAGAAGGTAAATAATAGAAACAAAGAATTAATTCGTTAAGTTGGAGAAGGTACATGACCAGACATGGAAATGAAACTGATCACAAAAAGTATAAGAACTTATGAGTGATTACACTCATCACTCATGGTAGTGAGTCCTAGAGGTCTTTCTATAGCACTTTACATTTGGAATAGATGTACTGAACCCAGATCTGGAATTACATTGTTCATAGTAGGCTTTGGGCTAAGAAGAGGCCATTAACAATTTCCTAAAATCTAAGGAAAATAACTGAGTAGAACCAAAAATCATTCTATGTCACAACATCATCCATTTTTCAGTGATGCCAGTCCTTAATTCCTGTATCAGTGCATGGCAAAGATCAGCTTCTTTATTACTCATCTTTCTTCTCTGAGACATATACCATTTACAGCTCCCTCTACCTGCCTTAGCTTTCCTGTGCTTCTTCATCCCAACGAAATCTGACAAATGTGTTTATACTAAGAAATGAGTAAAATATATGCTAAGAATTAGCTTCATATATTACATCTCTATCACAAGTGCTAACGGTTTATTTTATTGTATTGTGACAATAGTGGGGTTTGAACTCAGTCCTTCACATTCTGGCTTGGCTTTTTTCCTTAAAGCTAATACTCTACTACTTGAGCCTCATTTATACTTTCCCATATGCTAACATTTTAAAGTAGGACACGGAGAAGTGGGATAAGCAACTTCTGACACAGCATTCAGTAAACTCCTGCTATTTGTTTATTTTTGTGATTCCTTTCACTTTTAATGCATATAGCCTTGGTGACTATTGTACACTCATTATATAAATGGGTTTCATTGTGATATTCTCATATATGCATATAATGTACCTTGAGCAAATTCACACATTTAATTTCTCTCACTTATACCCCTTCTTCCATGCTCCCTCATTTTAGTTTTCATAGGTGTCATTATTCTATTTTAATACATACTTACAATGTACTATGCTCATATTCCCCTCCCTTCATCTTCTCTTTCTTCCCTTCATTTTCCATTGGTTCCCCCACCCCTTACACACACCTTTTACACTCATGGTTGACTTACTACTGGTGAGTAAATTGACAAAAGTTTTGGGATGTCCTTTGATTAACTTACTATTGCTTTTTCTCTTTGGGGCATATTTTTTTTTGGCAGTACCTGGGATTGAACTCAGAGTCTCCTGATTGCTAAGTAAGAACTCTACCACTTAAACTATACCTGCACCCCTTATTTCTTTGGCTGTTTTCAGGGTAGAGTCTGGCTTCACACCTTGTCCAGCTTGAGCCATGATCCTCCTATTTGTGCTTCCCTGTGTCAGTGGGAATAACAGGTATACTCCACTCTACCCAGCCATTGTGCTTTTTCCCCTGTAGCAGGGATAATACATGTGCACCACCACATCTAACTACTAGTGTCTACTATTAGCATCTATCTACTACTAGCATCTCAGGAACTTTAATATCCTGGTTGGCCTCAATATCAATCCCATGATCTCTGCCTCCTATGTAGCTAGGATTACAGGCTTGAGCTACTGTGTTTGGATTCTTTTATCTTCTTGGCTTGTATGCTTTGTTGAAGTAGGTTACTACACTAAGAAGACATGTGAGAAGGGAATAAAGTCAGCTTCTTACCAAGAGATAGTGAGCTACTGAGACTCTCCATTTATTAGCCTGCCAGGAACTGAATCTTGTCAGCAACTACAGGCACTTGGATATGAATTCTTTTCCATTGGATCTTTCAAGTGAATCCACCACCCCTGAGCTGACACCTTGATTTCAGCCTCATTAGAGAACAGAAATAGAGGAGCCAGCTACGTCACATCCAGATCCATAAGTGCCTGATACTACAAGGTAATATGTATATAATGTGTTTAAGTAACTAATTTTGGGAGTACTTGATTATGTAGTACAAATTTAGGTCCTTAGTACTTATCCAAAGTAATCATTTATATGACTAGGAATGTGGCTTAGTTGTAGAGTGCTTCTCTAGCATACACGAAGCAGCCCTGGGTTTGATTCCTCAGTACCACATAAACAGATAAAGCCAGAAGTGGTGCTGTGGCTCAAGTGGTAGAGTGCTAGCCTTGTGCAAAGGAAGCTCAGGGACAGTTCCCAGGCCCTGAGTTCAAGCCCTAGAACTGGCATGTCCCCCATCCCCCGCAAAATAACGAAGTAATAACTTCCAAATAGTGAATATATATATATCTTGAAGCTGGAAAGGCACTTCACTGGCTCTGCCCTGTGGAGACAACTGCATACTTTCCCTAAATATGAAGCCATCTTTATTGGTGTTACCTAAGTACCTTATGATCCTTAATAGCGAACTCTTCAGGATTTGTCTTACTCAGTTTACAATTACTATTATGATATAAACACAGCATACAGCAATTGCTGAGATTATTATTTTTTCTTTCCTTTATCATTTACCCTGGACATGTTATCATTGGCCTACATCAGGTTTATACTCAGAGAATTCTGTACTTGTAAGAATCACAAAGGTAGCATCCTGGTGCACTGATAATTAAGTCTTATAGAATCAACTTAATATAAACCATGTATGAGTGGACCTTAATGATCTGGAAACCTGGAACATTATTTAACCCTTATTCTTCTAGTTTTCTCAATAAACAGAACATACTTATCAAAGGCCTTTTAGAATCAATTCTCATTTTATCCTATACACCCTCCTCCAAAGATTGAAAGGGTATCTGTTCAGATTTTCTACTTACTTTTATTCAGAAAATGCTAATCCACAGTTGAGTTCTGAGAACTAGCTTGCAGCCAGGCCTCAACATATCATTGATAGTAAGCTACAATGAAAAACAGAGTAGGACACTCTAAAGGTCGATCCTACTTGCTTACTGCTCAAATATGGAGGGACAGTCTATTGTCCCTTTAACTCATAGCCTGTGTTCATAACATTTATATATTACAAAGCCAAGTAATGCTACCTCTCCATAAAGTTATAAACGATTTTTTTCTCATTATATAGCTCATGTAGCTTGTGGTAAGACATAAGCACCAAGGCAGAAGAATATGATGGAGGAAATCTGCTTACCTCATGACAGCCAGGAAGCAGAAAGGAGGAGAGAGGCTAGGGATAAGACACACTGTTCAAAGATATCCCCAATTGCCTACTTCCTCCAACTAGGCTCAGCCTCCAAATATCATTATTATAGCGTACTCATTCAGCAATGCAATCATTACATGGATTGATCCCTTGTTGCAATTACTGCCTTCATGATCCAGTCACCTCTCAGTAACACTACCAGCTAGACACCATTTTGGAGGACATTTCATATTTAAACTATAACACCTAACATATGTGAGTCTCTGAGTTTCATCCCCAGTACTACAACAAAAAAAAGAATAAAATAAAATGTAATATAATTAGAAGTTGGTAGATTAAAGGAATAAAAGTATGTGTGTGTGTTCCATGTTTTATGTGCATGTGTATGAGAGTATGTTCAAGAAATTACCTCAAAAAAGCTGTGCTTGGACTGCTGCTGCAAATGTGTATCATGTGTCTAGCATGTAGTAAGTGATCTATGATTTTTTGTTGTTGTAAGGCTTGACCTCAGGGCCTAGAAATTATCCCTGAGCTTTTCTACCCAAAGATAGTGCTCTACCACCTTGAGCCACAGCCCCACTTTTGGTTTCCTGGTTGTTCACTAAAGAGTCTCAATGACTTTCCTGTCCAGACTGGCTTTGAACCATGATACTCATATCTCAGCCTCTTAAGTAGTTAGGATTAAGGGCATGAGCCACCACCTGTTAAATTCTAGTGGAAACAGGGATTGTACAAGTACTGAAGGCCATGACAGGAAGTGGGATATGAGGATGGAAAGGTGGCATTGTGAAGATTATATTTCATGGTTTCCTCCATTTCCCAATATGTAACAACATAAAAGCATAACATTCTAGACTATAAAGGACAAATATGTTAGTCTAATGAGGACTCTGTTGTTAAATCCAATGAGAAAACAAAGAAGAGTAAGAGTGAGACAGGGTGGTTGTGTTTTGTTTTGTTTCTATATTTCTATAACTGACAGCTATGCTTGGATTTTGAAAGGAAGACAAATTCTTGTGTATTCTTCAATTATTAAAAATGTAGTCAGACAAAAAGATTGATGTTTGTGTATACTTGCTTTCACAGGTCTGTCATTTCTAAGTTCAGTAATTTTAAGAACATACTCCTTGCTCATGTAAGTTATGGTTTAGTTCATAATTAATTTTGTGAACTCCATTTTGTTGGTCATCTCTGACCATTTCGTTGTTCATCCATTTGCTTATCTTCAATTTGAAGGTAACAAGAAAAGAATGCAATGTTCCTTCATTTAGCCAATTCCTGTATATTTTTCAAATTTCACTATTCAATAACTTTTTCATGATTACCGCTCCCCTTCCTTACATTTCATTGCCTCATTCTATGGCCTCATATCAACCTGAGAGATTTTCATGTTACCATGGTCAAGGCTTGCCACTTTGTAATTATTTCTTTTTTATCTTATTGCCAGCTAAGTGGTGTTTATTTCCCTTTTTTATCAATCTAACTTAACCCATTTGGGGGAACGTAGAAAAATTTCCAACTAAAAATCTACATATTCTAGGCTCCTACACACTTATAGCTGGCCACATGGAATAGTTTTCACTATTAAGATATAGGTAAATCGAAGGCTCAGTGGTTCATACCTATAATTCTAGCTGTTTACAAAGCTGAGATCTAAGGATCATGGTTCAAATCCAGGCTGAGCAAACAAATCTGAGAGACACTTATCTCTAACTAGCAACAAACCAGGTGTGGAAGTATGGATCAAATGTTAGAGTGCCAGTTATGGAGTGGGGCGTTAGAAAGTGCTCTTTAAAATGGCATATGACACAGCTGAATTAGGTGTTTCATATCTTTTATTCTCTTCTTTCTGGAACCACAGTCACTATATTGCAAGACGAGCAGCCATTTTGTTGTTATAAGGTAGCAAGCATAAGATGGCAGCCACACATTATACTGAAACTGAGTGGAAAGATAGATAATGTGTGGGGTTCTGCAATGACATTACAGATCTACCAGATTCCTTGGAACTTAATTTTAACACATGACGACACATAATCATTTTGATGATTTCCATTACTATTTTTAGTTCTTCTTGCTAGCAGAAAAACAGAAGAATAAACAAAGAAAAAAGAGCAGAAGTCTAATTTACCTAGACAAAAGTGTTGTTTTACTAGCCTAGGGAGTGATAGGTTATAAAGTTGTACCCCTTCATGAGAGCCAATGAGTGAAGTCAATAGAAGACATGAAAGTGAGGCCAGAATACCACTAGAGAGGAATGGGGAAGTTGCTCATTGACAAGTCAAGTCAAAGGAAATGGAAGGGAAATTGTAAATATCTGTGGGATATCTAATGCTCTTGTTCTTAAGTGTGGTTGAGTTGGAAAAGAGAGGCTCAATGTGGTTAGTATACTTATGTGCATTAAGCAGAGTAGAGTACATTAAATGTAGTGGGAATTGATTTTGTAAAACTATCCCCTGCCATGTTTTTTAGAGAAATAATGACTAATGCATCTTTGCAAATGTGTTCTCCAGAAAAGCTTTTGGGGAAGGGAGATATATTTTTACCCAGTCTCCTTTTCCTCTCTGTTACAGATACTTTAATATGTATATTTGACCTTGAAAATGACAACTCTAGCCATTAGACAACAGAAGGCTAGCCAATGAAGAAAAATTGCATGGAGTAAAATCAACTATTTAGGTTAAATTATTTCTCCATATTTAAGTATATACTGGATATTGGAAGTTCTGCTTTTGGAAGAGGAGGTTTATAAACCAAAGTACTGCCCAACATAAGGAGTACCTCTCTTTTTACTCTCCCACACCCCATTCCTTCTTCCACATTTTTTCTGTCAATGACCGTAGTTAAGGGCCTTAGACTTGCACAGTAGGGCAATGCTCAATCTGTCACTGAAACAGGTCAAAGGCTTTCATTGAAGGCAAACTTTGATCTCACTTCTCAAGAGCTTATGTCTGACCTCCTGAGCTTTACACTGTTACTCTATTTTCCCCATTCACTAGGCTATTGTTGTCCTTAGAATAGTGCTTGCCCCATATATCAGCACTATTTATATCCTCCTGCTTCTTGCTGATTGACCTAGCTTTGGAATCCTTACTTGCCCTGATCTTGAATAGTTGTCTATGCTTCCTTACAGACTGACTTGTCTTGTGGATTCTTATCCATTTCCTACTCTGACTTGCTCAGGTACTAACATTTTGCCTCTGTTTCCTTGATTCCTTGGGTGGGCCCTTGTAGTTGTTTTATGGGGTTGAATGCAGAAAACAGGAAGAGGTAAGAATAGTCAGCAGAAATAGGAGCATGCAACCTAGACATATCACAGCCACAGAGAAAAACACAGACTTTCTATAAATATGTCTATTGCTTTCCTCTCTTAGCAAGTCAGAAAGTGGTTATTCCCTGGAATCTGATTTTGTAAGTTGGCTCAATTTTTCCCCATAGTATTCTCTCCTGTGTATGTCTGTTTCTGTGTACAAATATCCTCTTCTGAAAAGGATACCAGTCATAGTAGATTACTGCCCTTCTGTCTCGTCTTAACTTGATTATATTTGCAAAGGCCCTAATTCTGAATAAAATTAGAATCACAAATACCAGGGGTTCAGATGTCAACCTAACTTTTCCACAACTTAACCCACAATACATACCAGTTTCTTACCGAAAATCCTTTAGTCAGAGGCAGTCCAGAAATTGAAGCTTTTCAGACTATGCAAAAAGTAGTGCAGGTGTATACCTTCTCCATAGCACCAAAGATTCTTGCTAGAGAACACTCAGTCAGAGTCACAGCAGGGAGAAAAGACCACTGATTGTTGTGCTCTCATCACTTCAGGTTGGTTTTACTGTTACTGGTGTTATGGCTTCACTTTCAGCTTTGAGATATCTTTTGAAATAGAGGGACATGGACCAATAGCATCCTGACTTTGATACCATAAGGCTTGATCTTCAACTGTGGTTACAGGCTGCCCTCACTTCATCTTCTCATTACACATCTCTGACTAACCTATTCTGTGGAAAAGATCCCCTCTATCACTGCCCGTTTGTCTATTGAATAAACTCGACTCCTGAAGAGGAGGTTCAGTACTTCTATCAACTTGACGCTTCTTCTTCCTCCCTTACAAGATCCTAGGGTGAGAGCCACTGCACTCTTCTCCCTCCCTCCCTCCCTCCTTTCCTTGATGTGTCTGTGTATGTGTGTGTGTATGTGATTTTCATATCAAACTATAACTCGTAAATACTCAAATTCAACTTATTCTTTGAAGCCAAGTTCAGATTACCAAAAAGCCTTCTTTGACCTTTTCAGTTGAATATTATCCCATTTCTACCCTTAACCTACAAATAATGATGAAGACAACATATTTAAGCACTTAGCATGTGCCAGGCACTGTTTACAATGCTTTGCAGATATTAATTAGTTTAATCTATGCTGTCTTTTTCAGCTGTGTTTTCCATATGTAGAAACTGAAATGCAGAAAAAATTAAGTCACTATCCTGGAGTTGTAGAATCTGTTAGTGCCAGATCTGTAATTTGAATGGTCAACATCTAGCTCCAGAGCTTTTTTGTTTAATCCATGTATCTTTTATTTTATTCTTACTATATCATTTGTCACTCTCTTGGGTGATAAATCTCAGTGTCATTCTCCTTATCTCTTTAACTTAAAGTCCCTTTCAATTAAATGGATTTTACATTGAAATCCCCCATAATCTTTAGCATGGCATTTTGTGCATCACAAGAATTTTCTTACTATCAAATTTGATGAAACCTACAGTAAGAGATGAATCCTGAAACCTTAGTGGCTTTACAAAGTAAAATTTATTCCTTGTTCACACAATCAGTCATCTTAGGTGATTCTGGTTGGGTGGCTCTTCCCCAAAGTATATCTAAAGGCAAAATTTTGGTGATTTTTTTGTTTATTAAATCTCTTTTTAAATTACTGACTTCCAAGTTTACCCCAAGTTTGGCTAATTTTCTTCTAGTCCGCTAAAAATTAGTGTATGGGAACTGAGAAATTTTTTTGAAGAAGAAAGGGAGCTAGAAATAGTTCTCATTATTCCATTACCTAGAGTTCAATCACCTAACCACGTCACACTTCAGGGGATGCAGAGAAATGTAATAAAATTGCTTGCGTATGTATGTGTCCAGGAGGACAGGAAATAGCCCAGCTACGAGCAAACAATTACAGAATGTCTGCCCAAGAGCCCACCATCCTGCAATGTGCTGCCCCAACATTGCCATGAACTCCTCAAACACCTGTGGAACACTCCCTCTACCCTTCAAACAGCGCCTTCAACTCAGTCATTACACAGACCATGTTTCTCCACTTGATCTTCAAGATATTGGGGAAACGTGTCAAAAGTCTTGGAAAATCTGGTTACATACTTAATTTCTATTGTTCCTCTATAAACACATCTAATCAACTTTATGATGGATATGGAATTAAAGCTGTTTTGTAAAGGGATTTCCTAAGGATGTGTACTATTCAAAAGTGCTCAGATCTTATTTGTTTCCTCATGACTGAATATAAGAAAATTATCTATTTAATAAAGTCACATGGAGATACATTCATGAGACAATACATCAGTTTATCCAAATAAGGTTGTTTTTCATCCTACCTCCTCATGAGGCTGAAATCTGAGGATCATGATACAAAAACCAGGCAAGGCAGAATAATTAATGAAATTCTTATCCCTGGGGCTGGGGATATGGCCTAGTAGCAAGAGTGCTTCCCTTGTACACATGAAGCCCTGGGTTCGATTCCCCAGCACCACATATACAGAAAACGGCCAGAAGTGGCGCTGTGGCTCAAGTGGTAGAGTGCTAGCCTTCAGCAAAAAGAAGCCAGGGACAGTGCTCAGGAGTCCAAGGCCCAGGACTGGCAAAAAAAAAAAAAAAAGAAATTCTTATTTCTAACCACCAAAAAGCTAGAAGTAGAGCTGTGGCTCAAGTAGTAGAGTACCAGCCATTAGCAAAAAGTGAAGAAGGGACAGTGCCCAAACCCTGAGTTCCAGTTCTGTAATGGCACAGAAACACACACACACACACACACACACACACACACATACAAGTGCACACACACATACACACAAGTGCACACACACACACACACACAGTGGTCAAGTGCAGTGGTCATTCCTCTAGCCAGCTATTTTAACCTGCCTTGTCTTAGTTAAGCAATTGCTGAAGATTTGTTCACTGTTTTTTTTTTCCTTTCTTCTTTTTTGGGAAAGATGGGGAGGGAGGGCACTGATGGAAAAAACAGGGCTGAGAGAGTGCTTTCTTTTGATGACATGTAACTACCATCAACCACAAAGCCCGGCTGGCTTCTGAAGGTCTTTTATCCTTCTATATCCTTTGTACTAATTCAAAAAGGTCTGAATACCATTTGGCAATGTTCCCTGTCATTTTCTTTCCTCTTCCATTTTCATTTTTTTTATCTGTTATCTCCACTCTTGCTATATTCCTAAAGGTTGTCCCTTTTCAGCCTTTGCTACAAAGGATAAGTTACAGCTACCTTTGTTTATTGTTTGAAATACATTTATTTCTGTGTGCATGAATGTGTGTGCATATGCATGCGTTCAGTCATGTATGTGCATGCATAAACACAGGACTTTTTATGCATGAAAAGCCTTGAGTATCAGAGACTTTAAATAACTTCTACTAGGTCCCTGATAGGATGCTGTCAAATTTCTTAGTCCTTTTTCGAATTCATTTTAGTCCATTTTAGGTTTTATTTAGTCTCTATTTAAAATCACTATTGAAAAGATTGCCAAGTCTTGTCAGCTTTGATAATTTATAATTTTCAGTGTGAACTATTTCAAACTTATAGACAAAAAGAGAAAATAGTATCAGTTCAGGTATGTGTATACTACAGTTTCTTCAGACATTTTTGTGTGTGTTTGTGTGTGTGTGTGTGTGCGCGTGTGCATGTGTGTCTGTGCCTCTGCCTTTGTGTGTATTGTGTGTGTGCTGACACGAGAGGTTGAACTTAGGGACTGGATACCATCCCTTAGCTTTTTTACTCAAGGTTGACACTCTACCACTTGACCAATATATAGTTCCACTTTTGGCTTTTTGGTAGCTAATTGGAGATAAAAGTGTCAGGGATTTTCTTTCCTCAGCTGGCAATCTAACTACAATCCTCAGTTCCCAGCCTTTTGAGTAGCTAGGATTACACACATGACCCACTGGTGCCTGATGCTTTAGAGATTTTAAGGGAATCATGTTTCAAGGAAGGAGGTATCTATGATGTAATTTTCCATGGTCACATTTCCCCTAATTCCTTCCTAAACATTTTCCCTATTTTTAAAATATTCCTTATTTGGGCACAGGTGGCTCATACCTATAATCCTAGTTACTCTGGAGGCTGAGATCTGAGGATCGCAGTTCAAAGCTCAAACTTTCCTGGGTAGGAAAGTTATTGTGACTCTTATCTCCAATAAACTACTCAGGAAAGGCTGGAAGAGACACTGTGACTCAAGTAGTAGAGCACTAGCCTTGAGCCAAAGGAGTTGAGGGACAGCACCCAGGCCTTGAGTTCAAGCCCTAGGACCAACAAAAAGTAAAATAATCCCCATGCTCAATTTTACATTATTCTTATATAAAAGTAGATTTATATCAATATATACTTGCTTTTTTGCCTTTTGACTTTTAAATTATGTGTCTTTGCAGCAGTTTCTTTTTAACGCAATAGTATGTGTTTTAGAATATCCATGTAGTGGGAATGTCTCTTGTTTTTCATTCATTTTAATTGCTTTGCAATGTAAATATACCACCTTTACTTACCTGACTTCTTACTGATACATAATTCGATTTTTTTATTCAGAAAAATAAAAAAAAAACATTTATGTAGCACTGTTGAATTTTAAGAATGTTCTCTTAAAGATAAATCTATGAACATATATTCAACAAAACAAATTTGAAAATAAATGTTCAAAATACCAAAAATGCTATTTCACTTTATTCTTTATTTCAGCGAGGTTTTTGTCCATCTTCTTTTCTTCTGCAAGTTTCTTTCTTAGTTCTGTAATCTCAAGTGTCTTGGTTTTTCTCCCTTCCTAGTCACTCCTTTCTCTTTTCCATTCTTTCCTACCTTTTTATTTTTGTGGGTCATAGGGCTTGAACTTGGGACCTGGGTGCTGTCTCTGAGCTCTTTTGCTCACTCTATCCTTTTGAGCTACAGCTCCACTTGTGGTTTTCTAGTGTTAATTGAAGATAAGAGTCTCACAGACTTTCTTGCCCAGGCTGGCTTTGAACTGTGATCCTCAGATCTCAGCCTCATGAGTAGCTGGAATTACAGACATGAGCCCCCACTGCCCAGCTTTTCTTACAATTTTTTACTTAAGAAAGGAGAGAAAGAGATGGAAGTGTAAATTTAATTGGGGAATGATGTATGCATGTATGGAAATAAGTCATGACAAACTCCCATCCATATACAACTTATATATGCTAATAAAATCTCTGTAAAATACAAATATAGGTAGGGTGCATTGGGATGCAGAAATCTTAAAGTAATAAGTATTTTCTCTTTGAGTCTGTGTAACTTATTGCACAGTACTAGATACCTAACGTAAGTCTTGGTAATCCTCCAGGGATTCCCATGTCAGTAAACCTCTCACTTGACTCCTCATGTTATAGTCTTTTCTGACTCGTTCTTCATCCTTCACTGCAAATCTTTTGATAATCTTGTAACTGGGATCTCCACAACAGAACATATATAGCTCTACTTTTCTCTATCACCATCATATATTAATTAATTATTATCTATTTAGCACACTTGTATATATTATTGAGGTCCTTTTTAAAGTACTGGAGATAGTAAGGCCCCGGAATCATGAAGTCTGCATTAAAATATGAGCAATAGATATTAGGCTAACCAAAAATGTCAAAATTCTCTGAAGATGAGATTAGTGGTGATGAGAACAAATACTTATTCCTTTGTATTATTTTGCTGTCCAGCATAGTTGTACAGAAATTTGTAGCTGATCAAGTTATATATGTGCCATTATATTCCATCATTGGATTAAATCTTCTCTTATTTAATTACTCTGTTATGTATGAATAGACAGGAAGGTAATCTCTAAAACCAGATTCTGTGTCTGAGTGTCTATTCCCCTTCTCTGTCAGGGAGATTGCATTGTACCAAAGGGAAAAAGGTGTTGTTTCTTTTCTATAATATAGTATTGCTTGTACATGTGTGAATGTATATACAAAATTAATATGATATATATGTATGTACATATATGTATATATACATACATGTGTGTGTATGAAGCCATTTGCCAATAAAAGTACGTGGTGGTGAGAACTCCTCTTTAACGTCTCATACCTTTTGTGAGAATCATAAAAATTCTTAGACTTGAACAATTTGTTACCTTACAACAAATGTAGCCACTGCCTTATGTATGAAACTGTAAACACCTCTGTACATCACTTTGACAATAAATAAGTAATTATTCATAAAAAATTCTTAGACTTGAAGTCTTCTGGTTGTGGAGTTCACTCTCTCCTGAAATATGGAGAATTTCTTCAGAGCTTTTAAAACTCCTGGTTTCTCAACCTATACACAATCATTTCTAATAACTGGTAACTCATTATCTCATAAGGCAGCTCATTCAACTCTTAGGAGGCTGGGATTGTTGTAACCTCTCTTGTTAATTAGGATCCTATGTCATTTACTTTTTATGTGTGCTGGTACTGGGGCTTGAACTCCAGGCCTGGGCACCATCCTTGACCTGGTTTTGCTCAAGGCTAGCACTCTACCAGTTGAGCCCCAGTGGCACTTCTGCTTTTTTGGTAGACTTTTCCTGCTGGGGGTTGAACTTGAGCCACTATCCTCCTCCAGTCTTAGCCTCCTGAATATCTAGGATTACAGGTGTGAGCCACTAGTGCCCAGCTTGGGATCCTATGTCTGTTAGACTGCTTATTGTAATTCTGCTGAGTAATGCTGATCTAGGGGGTCCTTGTTACTATGCAATTTATAATAAAAGATTTCAAGACCTTATAACTAAATATAGATAGCATTTTGCTTTTGGGTGCTTGAAGTTAACTCAATTTGTTCTCTTATCAGCCTGATAGATTCTTTATCTATGGGAAGAGAAGATCATCAAATCTTACATTGCTAAAAGGTATAATTTCCTCAACCACATAGATGTTGATGTAATCATCTGATGGATATGAGGAATGTGTGAGAGAAAAACTCGAATCAGCCTGAAACAATTTTTTGCTGTTACATGGAGTATGACAGAATGATCAGCAGAAACTCTCC
Source organism: Perognathus longimembris pacificus (assembly GCF_023159225.1). Lineage (NCBI taxonomy): Eukaryota > Metazoa > Chordata > Mammalia > Rodentia > Heteromyidae > Perognathus > Perognathus longimembris. The sequence goes on along the minus strand of NC_063188.1, from coordinate 107,670,743 downwards.
ATGGAAATCAGCACTCATTCCTTGGTCTTTGCTTTCTGAAAACAATATTTTTTTCTGGAGTATAAATGTAAAGCCAAGCAGCAGATAAGTAAGAAAGATAGTCTCATTGAAGAAAACCTAAACAAATATCTCAGCTCATGCTTCTTATATATTGGACTTCATAATTTATGTACTGCTACTCGATGAAATATTTTGAAATGAACTATGTCTCCTTTCCCTATCAAAACATATATTAGTGAAACTAGTATCTGCAATGATAAAATTATTCCTGATAAATGGCCAATGAAGGACTAAATATAAAGGAATCATTTGATTGTAAACCACTGAAAATCCTCATATGTTGTATTTTAAATTTCCCATGTCTCTGAAGGTTCCCATAAGATGAAAAGAAGCAAGTTTATTAAGTAGGTCATTAGTTTTTCTCTGTTGCCGGCACTGAATTTTATATCCCAACATTAAGAATATATTTGTTTTCAGTTGCTGCATAATAAATTGCCACAATTTTAGTGGCCTAAAACCATTATATGGGTCAGGAGTCCATGCATGGCTTCGCTGGGTTCTATGCTCAGAAGTCTCCAAAGTTCAGATGCAGGATATCCACCAGGCTCAGTCCACTTCCAGCCTGACACAGCTGTTGCAGGAATTCACAATTCCTTTGTAGTTGAAAGACTGAAGTCCCTGCTCTCTTCTTGGCTGTCCGCTGAGAGCTGCTCTCAGCATCTGCAGGCCCTGCAGTTCCTTGCCTCTTGACCTTCTCACAACAAGGCATCTTACTTCTTTGGAGCAGGCAGGAAAATCACTCTGAACTCGAGACCCTTTTTCGAAAATGTGGAGAAATAATAGGCTTTTATTTGTTTGTTCTAATGCATGCTTTTTTTTGTTAAGAAAAGAAATAACCGTAGGTTTACTGCAAAATCCAGACGAAGGGACAGAGACGCCTCGTATACTCTTGCTCCTTCCTCCATCACTTCCCATATCGTTAGCATCACTCATAAGACTGGTATGTTTGTTAGAGATGATGAACCTACATGGACACATAGTTATCAATAGACCATAGCTTACATTAGCATTCATTCTTGGTGATATACATTTTATGGGTTTGAGCAAATGTATGATGATATACAGCCACATCTAGAGTATTATAAGGAGAAGTTTCACTGCCTATGAATCTTCTATGTATCTATTAAATATTTTACCTCCATTCCACGCCCACTTCGGGCAACTGTTGATCCTTTTTTCACTAACTCTATAGTTTTTACTTTTCCATAATCGTACGTGGTTGGAGTTGTATAGCATATAGCCTTTTCAGAATTCTTTTTTCACTTAGCAACATGCATTTAGGTTTTTCTTAGTCTTTCCTTGACTTAGTAGCTAATTTCTTTTTAGTGTTGCACAAAGCTCCATTATCCAAAAGTACCACAGCTTATTTATTCACTTGCAGAGTGACATCTTCGTTGCTTGTAAGTCCTGGCAATTCTTAATAAAGTTGCTGTGACTATTGGTGGGCTGGGTTTTTGTGTGGACATAAGTTTTCAGTCACTTTGGGTAGATACCAAGGAGTGTAATTGCTGGACCATATGGCAATAGTGTGGTTCATTTTTGTAGAAACTGACGAACTGCCTTCCAAAGCAGTTGCACCCTTTGGAATTCCCACCACCAATGACTGGGAGTGATTGCTGCTACAGAGCTGTATCAGCAGAGTGTTTTCAGTGTTCTGGATTTTTCCCATTTTCATATGAATGTATTGATGTCTCACTAATGTTTTAATTTATATTTCCTTGATGACAAGATGGGAAACCTCTTTTTATATTCTTATATGTTATCTCTATCTGTTCTTTGCTGAAATATATTTGATACATCTTTATGGTGGTCTTGAAGTTTGAACCCAAGGCCAAGGCCTTGTACTTGATAGGTAGTGTACTGAAACCCATAAACTATGCCCTCAGCTCCCATTTTTAAATGTTTGGGCTGCTTGTTTTCTTTTGTTGGGTTTTAACCATTCTTTGTATATTAATATTTTCTGCCATTGAGTAGCATTTCCCCCCATTCTCTTGACAGTGTCTTTGAAAGAAGAGATATTTTAAATTTTAATGATGTTCAGATTAATATTTATTTCTTTTATCCAATAGGCCTTTAGAATGTGTCAGAAAGGTTGTCACCAAACCCGGTCTTTTCTTATGTTAAGTTCAGGGAGTTTAATAGTTTTTCCTTTTTTCTTCCCCTTCTTCTTCTTCTTCCCCTTCTTTTTCTTCCCCCCCATCCTCCTCCTTCTTGCTTCTCCTTTTCCTTCTCCTTTCCTTCCTTCCTTCCTTCCTTCCTTCCTTCCTTCCTTCCTTCCTTCCTTCCTTCCTTCTTTCCTTTTTCCCCCTCCCCCTCCCCCTCCCCTTCCCCTCCCCCTCCCCTTCCCCCTCCCCCTCCCACTCCTCCTCCTCCTCCTCCTCCTCCTCCTCCTCCTCCTCCTCCTCCTCCTCCTCCTCCTCCTCCTCCTCCTCCTCCTCCTCCTCCTCCTCCTCCTCCTCCTCCTCCTCCTCCTCCTCCTCCTCCTCCTCCTCCTCCTCCTCCTCCTCCTCCTCCTCCTCCTCCTCCTCCTCCTCCTCCTCCTCCTCCTCCTCCTCCTCCTGCTGTCTTGGGACTTGAACTCTGGGCCTGGGCACTGTCCCTAAACTCAAGGAAAGTACTTGACCACTTGAAACACAGCACCACTTCTGGCTTTTTCAGTATCTTATTGAGATGAGAGTTGCATGGGGACTTTCCTGAACAGGCTGGCTTTGAACCGAGATCCTGAGTAGCTAGGATTAGAGGCACAAGCCACTGGTGCCTGGCTAGTTTCGCATTTCATATATAGGTCTGTGATCTCTTTTTAGGACATTTTCATGAAAGGTGTAACATCTATGTTTGCATAAGTGTTTGAGGGCTCTTTGTTTTGCATATATCTCTTTTAAAGAGCTTACCTCTTTAAGTTTGGTCCACCCAGGACAATCTTCCTTTGAATGAACTTACTGGGATCTTTAATTACATATGAAAATCTTTCCCATTTGCCATTTTATGTAACCTAGTCATGATTCTGATTCTATATCGGCCATAGGCGCTTTGCAAACATTTCCAGAGGGCATGTATAGGAGGGATTAGGAATCTTGGAAACATTAGAATTTGGTTTACAGTTTTCTAAATGTGCATTTCCAGTCATAGCCTCTCAGAGCCTCACATTTGTCATCTGGAAAAATGACAATTATTACCGATATTAAGACCTTTCCCCTTGAGGAAGCTTTATCTTTTCCTTTTTGCTACTGTGCGTTAATCATAGAAACCTGCTTGGCTTATAGACCTCTTCATGCGGCATGCTGATATTTTTAATTTTTTTCATTTATTTATTGTCAAAATGATGTACGGAGGGGTTACAGTTTCATATGTAAGGCAGTGTGGTGATAGAACGTTGTGCCTTCTGGATCAGCTCAAAGGACCAGGCTTTCCAGAAAAGTTAGTGTCTACATTGCAGAAGTTCTTACAGTTTCACAGCTGTGGGGCTGTTCATATTGATCATCAGCTTGAAAAGCCCCAAGAGGGCCTAATTTCTTGATAATTGAATTCTCTGAAAACCCAGTATCAAGTGATATAGCAGACAAAACAGAGTATATTATTTATTATCAATGTGGGAAAGAGGATGAAACACTAAAATCTAACCATTTCTTTGTTACAAGGGGGATCTGACTAGCCTAAGACAAATGTACAAGTGGTTACAGAGTATATTCTCTATTGGGATGAGTAGGGAAAAGAAAGTGAAAAATAAGCAAGTTGAAGCTAGCCATTGACTTACTGGAGATAAATAGAACAGAATATTAGTTGAAACAAGGAAAAAAGGATGAGGGATAGTGGGTGTGATTTGATAGTAGACCTTACTCTCTTCAGCTGAGTGTGTAATCCTTCTCATCCCCAACCCAACTGAGTATCTGCTTTGCTAAGATGCTCTTAATAGATAGTTATAACTCCTCTATGGATGGATTTGAGTATGATTTATAATGCTTGTAAAATACATACCATAATGCCTGTCAGATAATGAATATGCATAGCAAATAGTAACATGAAGTGTTCTTACAAGAAAGAGATTAGTTTACAGTGCAATCCCCCCAAGGGGAAAAATCATAATGTTAACTACATCAGTGTTCTCAGTAATAGATGAGAGGATTAGCAAGAGGAGGAGCAAATACAGAAAAGCATGTCTCAGCATGACTGGTCAGTGATTAGTAACAGGAGTGGGCATGCTTTCCCTAGGGAGTCAGTCTTTAGATAGAAACTATGGTGAATAGAAGCACATATCAGCTGTGTTCTATGACTGAATGCTACTCAGAGCCAAAAAAATAAGTTATTCTTAAGAGTATTCCAAAATTACACCTGTAAGGGATATCTGACAGATGAAGAAGAAATGTGGAGAGTTGGAAGAATGTTACAAACAAAACCTTGATGTGTTGAAGGAAACAATGTCCAAGGCTGTGAATTTTCCATTGCAAGGTAGAAATTATCAGTAGAAAAGATGAGCTGGGAAGGTGAGAGCTGAGGAGTCAGTCGTTTTTTTTTAATCTCATGAGGTCAGTGGTTTTCAATCATGGGTGAAATGAAATTGCCCCTTAGGAGCATTTAGGTGTTTTCATAGACATTTATGGTTGTTACAACTTGGGGGAGGAGGGGCAGTGCTATTGTCCAGTAGTAGGTAGGGGCCAAGGGCATCATTAAATATCCTGCAATCACAGGACAGTCTCCACAAGGAAGAGTTATCTGGCCTTGAATATTGCAAATCCATGTTCTAAATATTCATACTGCATTCTTGGATGAAATGGAACCAGTGTGTTTCATCCATATTCTGCATTGGGTTATTCCCATAGATAATCATAAAGTAGTTCAGTGTTTTGCCTATTATTTTGCTCAAAAATCAGCACTACAAAAAGCATAAAATTTACCATGACATTTGTGATGATGAAAATATTATTCATGCCCTACATGAAACAATGTTAATTTCATTACTGATGAAAAACACTTTTTGCTGAGGATTTTTAATGCATTCTCTGTTCAATGAGATCTACAATGATTGATCTTTTCCCTTTTGCTTTAGCAAGGAGGACATTTGGGACAAAACTTCAAGCTCATTCATAATTTTTGAACATTTAAACATGATAGCTTAAGTGGTTTCTATCTTTTTTTCCCATTGGCTGTGACTTTCTTCTTACATTTCCATCAACTATTTACTTGTCATTGACTTGGGGAGGGATGTGGTGCCAGAGACTAAACTCAGAAAAGCACGCTGTCATATGACTTGCTTGTACATGGCTGGTGCTCTCTTCTACTTGAGTCACTCCTCCACCTTGAATTTTTGCTGATTAACTGGAAATGAAGTTTTACAGACTTTTCTGACATGGCTTGCTTTGGTTCACAATACTCTGATCTCATCTTCCTACATTAGTTAGGATAACACACATGAGCCACTGACATTTGGCTTTATATATGACTCTTTTTTAAGTAAAGAGAATGTCTTTTGCTATAGAGCATTTCTGATCATTATGACTATGAACTATCTATATTATTTATCTGTAACTATTACCTTGAGTCCCTCCTACGAATGATTGGAATGATGAATCAGGTTCTAAGAAATCTAACCAATTCCAAGAAGTGCAGTGAGAACAAGACAGACATAGTCTATGTATTCACATAGACATTATCTTCTGGGGGAATATAGACAAGTGCAGCAGACAACTGAAATGTAATGTGAAAATGCCACAATAAGGGAATGTGAAGAAGCCACATGCTCCAGCATAAGTCTAGTGGTTGGTGCTTGTCAGTAGCACGAAGCCAAACTAGTCTAGCCAAACTAGACCTGAAAGATGATCCATTGAGTATGCAATTTTGTTCCAGGTAGGGAAATAAGATCATAAAGTGTCTAGAGACAGGAAATGGCCATAGCCTGCTTCAGGGAAGGAAAGATGGTGAGAAAAGGAAGGGCAGTATAGGGAATATCTGTGGAAGATTCAGGGAGGAAGAGGTGGTGAAACAGAATGGGTAACCAGGAGTTTGGCTCTAAGAGCAACAGGATCTTGTTGAGTGGTTGTGAGCAGAAGACTCACATAAACAGGAGTCTATATATAGGAAGCCATCTCTGCTTTCAGGACATAGAGTGGGCTGAAATGAGGCCAGACTGGACTCAGGGCAAACTTAAGACAAATCCCCCTGTCTTCTCCAAGAACAAGAAATACCCGTAGTATGGACTGAAGTTATGGCAGGGAAGGGGGCTGACATAGGACACAGTGAAAAAAGGTTAGACAGTAGAGTCAGCAAAAAATATACAAAATAAACATGATGAGTTTTATATACATGTTAAGACCTCCAGTGATGTGATTCAATATACAGGGGTGAATCTGAAACCTAGGGGAGAATCTGGGAGTAGGCATAGGGTTTCAGGAGTCACTGTTACCTCTTCACTTTCTTATGCATGTAATTTGTATGTGTGTGTGTGTGTGTGTGTGTGTGTGTGCGTGTGTGTGTGTGTGTGTGTATGTGTATGTATGTATGTGTGCACTTGACCATGCACACCAATAATGGAGCTTGAACTCAGGACCTGGAGACTTTCTTAGCTTTTTCATTCAAGGCTGGTGCTCTAACACTTGAGTCACAACTCCAGTTTGGATTTTTCCTAGTTAACTGAGTGCAAGAGTCTCATGGAAAAGTCTTCCCAAGCTGACTGTGAACTTCTTCACATCTCAGCCTTCTGGGTAACTAGGATTATAGGCATAAACTACCAGTGCCAGGCTAGAGGTAGTTTTTTAAAACCAAGGTTTTGGGATTGATAGTCTGCCAAAGTGGCCGGTGAGATGCAGCAATTTGATGATCTATTTCCCGATAATGTTATTTATAAGATAAGAAACTGCGGGCTTAACTGGAAAGGACACCAGGAGAACACACAGAGGAGAAGAAAGTAAACCAGCCATAATTTCACCATCCTGCACAATCATTGACAACACATTTAAGAAGACTGCACTCAGGATGGCCTAGGAATCAGACAAATGAGAGCAAAAGATAATGAAGTCTTCCATCTAGGGCTGCAGTTGTTGGGTTCAGGAGAGAGGTGGATAAAAGCAAGAGCTGTATTCACATGGTCAGTTCCTCTTCCTAAATGCCAGCTCCTGAAGCTTGTCTGTATTTGCAAGACCTGCAAGGTTTTTCAGCACTCTTCTTGCTGATCTATCTTTGTTCCTTCTTTATTGTCAAAGTGATGTACAGAGGGGTTATAGTTTCATATAAGGGAAGTACATTTCTTAATCAACTTGTTACCTTCTCCTTCATTTTTCCCCCATCTCCCCCCCGTTCCCTCCCCCCTCATGATTTATACAGTTGGTTAATACCAATTGGTTTTGTGAGTATTGCTATTGCAATGGTTAGTCCTTTTGTCCTGTCTCTTGATTTTGGTATTTCCTTTCCCTTCCCTAGTTCCCATACACATATATACAGGATTTGGGGTATTAAGATCAGTTACAGTATTAGTGGGAGTAAAACCACAGGAAGGGAATACAAGAGAAAAAAAGGCACGGTTTCACATGGCATGTTGAAAATAACTACAACAATGATATACCACTTATTTCCATACCTTGGAGTTCATTTTGCTTAGCATGATCTTGTGTGTTCATATGGCCATAGCTATTGTGATGATCTGCTATGTCTATCCTAGAAATGTAGTAATTATTCCCTATGAGGGAGACCATAGAGTTCATGTTTTTTTTTGGGGGGGGTCTGGCTCACTTCACTTACTATGATTTTGTCCAAGTCCTTCCATTTCATTATGAATAGGGCAGTATCATTCTTTCTGATAGAGGCATAGAATTCCATTGTGTATATGCACCACATTTTCTTGATCCACTCATCTACTGAGGGGAATTTGGGTTGGTTCCATATTTTAGCAATGACAAGTTGTACTGTGATGAACATAGTTGTACTGATGGCTTTAGTGTGGTCTTGCTTGTAATCTTTTGGGTAGATGCCCAAAAGCGGGGCTGCTGGGTCATAGAGGAGCATGTGTTTAAACTTCTGAGGAACCTCCATACTGCTTTCTAGAGTGGTTGAACAAGTTTACATTCCCACCAACACTGTAGTGGATTCCCTTTTGGCCATATCCCCCTTCCACATTTGGTATTGTTAATTTTTCTGATAATGGATATTCTTATTGGGGTGAGGTGGAATCTCAGTGTTGTTTTTCAAGTCTTTTATGGCCAGTGATGTAGAGCACTTCTTCATGTGTCTCTTGGCCATTCTCATTTCCTCTTCAGAAAAGTCCCTTTTTAGGTCTTTAGCCTACTTGTTGAGGGGACTGTTGGTTCTTTGAGGATTTGTTTTGGAGGAACTTAATTTTTTGAGTTCTGCATATATTTTAAATATGAGGCCTTTGTCCATTGTATGGCCCATAAAGATCTTCTCCCAATCTGTGGGTTTTCTGTTTATCTTGCAAGCTATGTCCTTGGCCCTGCAGAAGCTCTGCAGTTTGACGCAGTCCCATTTGTCCAACCTTTCTTTGATTCGTTGCATTTTTATTGAAATTCCTCCAGCACTGTTCTTTCTTCTTAGGATTGTTTTTGCTATTTGGGGTCTTTTATTGTTCCAAATGAATGTCTGAATCGCTTCCTCTATTTCATTAAAGAATGGTGTTGGGATATTGATGGGTATTACATTGAATTTATACGTAGCCTTTGGCAATATTGCCATTTTGATAATGTTAATCCTCCCAATCCAGGAGCATGGGAGGTTTTTCCATTTCCTTAGTTCCGCCTTAATTTCCTTTTTCAGGTTTATAAAGTTCTCATCACAGAGGTCTTTTACTTCTTTGGTTAAGGTTATTCCTAAGTATTTTATGTTTTTTGAGGCTATCGCAAAAGGTGTTGCTTTTCTGATTTTAGCCTCACTCTTCAGGTTGTTGGCATATAGAAATACCATTGATTTTTGAGGATTTATTTTATATCCTGCTACTTTGCCAAAGTTTTGGATCAGTTCGTGTAACTTGGGAGCAGAGTCTATGGGGTTCTTTAAATACAGGATCATGTAATCTGCAAGAGAGACAGTTTAACTTCATCTTTTCCTATTTGGATCCCCTTTATGTCTTCCTCTTGCCTTATTGCTCTGGCTAGGAATTCTATTACTATGCTGAAGAGGAGAGGAGAGAGCAGACAACCTTGTCTTGCTCCTTATTTTAAAGGAAATAGCATTAGCTTTTCATCATTAAGTATAGTGCTCACTGCGGGTTTGTCATAGACAGCCTTTATTAAACTCTTCAATGAAATAGAGAGTAGAAGTTCGCTACCAAACACATTCTATGATGCTAACATAACCCTTATCCCTAAACCAGACAGGGACTCATCAAGGAAAGAGAACTTCAAACCCATTTCATTGATGAACATCGACTCAAAACTCCTCAACAAAATCCTGGCCAATCGACTTCAGCAAGTCATCAAAAAAATCATACATTATGATCAAACTGGATTCATTCCAGGGATGCAAAGTTGGTGCAATATAAATAAGTCAATTAATGTAATCTACAACATCAACAGGAGCAAGGTCAATAACCACATGGTTATCTCTCTAGATAACCATGGAAAAAGCATTTGATAAAACCCAGCACCCATTTATGATAAAAGCTTTAAAGAAACTAGGATTCCAGGGACCATTCTTGCTGATCTTTCATTCTGAGCTTCAATCCATCTAGCTCTCACCTCCTGCTGCTTCCTTCAGCTGAGATCTGATTGAGCTGAAAAGCTTTTCACCTAGTATATGGCTCTTGTTTTCCACAAAGCTTCCAGGAAAATCACTAGCATCACTATTAGTTCTATCAGCACTAGTGAATAGAATGCAAGTTCAGTACAGCCCTTTTACTAGGAAGGCCCACTCATTTACCATCCTGTAATCTAACTATTTATGAATTCCATGATAAGCCAAAAATGGTAGGTAAGCATTAGTTGAAGGGAGTTAGAGTTTAGTTAACTGGTTTTGTTGCTTTGCTAGAACTCTTGTATAGATGTGTGCCTGTCCCTCCGTGTGGGTGCAGGCACATGACTGATAAAAGCAGCGAGTGGCTAAGTGTTTCCTACAATCCTACATGTAGGCAGCTTGAATATATCTTGCAAAAGTAGGCAGTGGGCTGACAATCCAAGCTGGCAGCTGCTCCTCTCCAAACTGTACTTCTCTCTGTTGAAGTTAGTGTGGAAAGCAATCAGTCTCTTGAGCAGTTTATGCCTGGTGCTTGGCATCATTAAAATTCTGTTCTGCTGAGTATTGCCTCAGTAGTTCAACCAGAATGCTCCATTTTCAGACAATATTCAACGTGTTGAAAGTCTTTTTTTTAATGAATAGATTTCTATTTGGATTCAATTCAAGATGAATGATTCCCCATGGAGGAAATAATGGCATAATTGTATTGGGGGGACACTTCTCCTCTTTGGCTAACACTTGTAAGGCCTTTATGGCTTCCAGAGCACTTTCACGTGTGGTATGATTTGTTGTCTATACAGCCCCAGAATGCTGATATTGGGAGCCCTGACTTAAAAGTGAGTAAATAGATTTTCAGAAAGGCCAGTCTAAGTGATAGAGTTAAGCTAACAACAACAGTTGTCTAAAACTCTAGGGATCTTTCTGTCATAACATGCTAACTTTGAGCAAGTGAGGTTTATAGTGTGTTACAGTCTGTATTGTAATAAAGTGTGTTCAACTTGATCTCCAGCTGTATTTCAAGGTTAACACTTTGTAAATGGAACTAAATCATTGGAGCTTAGGCCAGGGGCTAGAAGTTTATTTATTGATCCAGTCTGGCCTCTTGGGTTTCTTGATATTTGGAGAGGTGGTGCATTTGTCAGTACATTGGAAAAGCATTTTGTTTCCTCTAGAATGAAAAGCACTGCTCTTGAATGTTAAACACAAGAAATGACTGTTCAACAGGGCTCATGGGCACAAAACATAAACAAGCCTCATGTTGGCACAGGAAAAAATAAAATAAGCAATTTCAGAAGAGTCTTTCTATAGCCTGACACGTAAATCTATGACTTAGAACTGCTGGGCAGGAGCTAAGCATGGTGGTGCATGCCTGTAATCCTAGTAACTCAGGAGGGAGAGGCAGGAGGATCATGAGTTCCAGGCCAACCTTAATTACATAGTGAGGCTATCTTAACCAAATCAACCAAGAAAAAAAAAAAACTAAAGTATATAGGATAGGCTTGGGAAATCTACAGAGTAATGAAATGTGACATTCTGTCCCAAAACTATTTCTAGTGAAGTTAGGAATGGTTTAAACATGTTTATTTAAAAATATATCATACTTTATAATACCACCCTAATGGAATATTACAATATGTTTAATTGAAACAAAATTTGAGCTACCAATATTTTACATGGGTTTTTTTTTTTACAAAAAAAACTATTTACAAAAGATGAAAATTTGTCTTTACCTTAAAGTTTGCTGTTGAACATCACCTGATCTGAATGATCCAAACTAACATTGCCACTAATCGTGTACATGACTGTCACATGTCTCCTGATGTAATGTACCTTTGAGAAGAGCACAGATCACATTGATGGTATACCTGTCCCAAAAGTTTAATCATGATGAAGTCTTGAGAAGCTTCAGACAAACTCAGAATTATGGACCTTCCACAATCAAACTGGTTTTATGCTTTTAAATGGCCATGGCATTAAAGGCAAAGGAGCTGCTTGGATTGAGTATGAAGAGATATGACAAGCAAATGCCATGGATCAGATCTGGACCAGAAAAACAAAATTACTGTAAAGAATAATAGTGGGAAAATCTGTGTAAAAAAAGTTGACTTGCAAAATGAAATGCAAAATCTTTGCATACAATTCAAAACATTTTGGCATTTCTTCTAAAGTAATATAAAATTTACTCGATTGTTATTTTGATAACAACCTAGAACTAAGACGTGAGCAGCTTGCAGGCATCCTTTGAGTTACTTTATTATTTATGTTTTTTTTTTGTTGTTGTTGTTGTTTTTGGTCATGGGGCTTGAACTCAGGGCCTAGGTACTATCCTGAGCCTCTTTGTGCACAAGGCTAGTGCTCTACTACTTGAGCATCAGCACCACTTGTACTTTATTTAAAAGTAAGAAATTACACTGATGTAACGTGAAACAAACTTATTATAGAAACCAGTTCAGACTAAAATAGAACCTATGCAAATCAATTTTTCTTATGTAAAATATAAAGGTTTGAAGTTGCTTTGTTTTGCTGTTTTAATTTTTAAGGTATTTGAAAGTATTTAGTTCTTTATACATGATCCTTTTTGAAAATTATTTATTGCTTTATTGATTTGTACAAAAATTCTTAAACACTAGGTCCCACCAATGTGGGGATTAACATTAATTTATAGACTTCTGCCTTAGTATGTCATCACTTAGTATTCTATTCCCTTACCTAGCAGGACCTGAGCGTGGCTAAGTATACTTGTTAGAAGGTTTGTTCTGCTGCCTTTTGGCTAATATAAATATTTACTGAGCAGCTACAAGATTATATCCCTATAATGTATACAGACCCATATAGAAAATTACACCACATCTTTCTCTTGACACAGCAGTGAACTGAGTCCTGAAATTTCCAGGCAGTTCTCATGTAAACAATAGTTATATACTTAGAGGTTGCAGTATGAGAGGACAAGGGAACTAACTACTTCTCTACATGATTTCCTGTGAGGATTGATGATGCATTTTCTTCCTTGTCTGTACCTTTATTTATGATGTAGTTCAACAAATGTATATAGTCATGCAACTACCACCCACCCAGTCAAGATCCAAAACACTTCTAAATTCACAAAATCCCTCATGCTCATTTATACCCATCTTCTCTACCATTCATCACTAGCACCTATATTGATATCTATTTTTTATTACAGAGTTCCATTCTTCTATTTTCATTGAATTATTGATATGCTTGGATTTATATTTCCTATTTTGTTTGCTTTCTCACATGATTCGAAAAAATTCTCTATTGATCCTTTAAAGCTTACTACCTTCTTTTGTGTTAAATATGTTTTCGTGTTCTGTTACTGGTAGTGTTTGAATGTGCATGTTAGACAAGTACTCTATGACTGAGTTACACCCCCATCCACTATTATACTTTAAATTCTTGTTATATTTATTGAAGCTTTCCTTCATTTTTAACAATTATTCTAGTAATTATAGTATGCGCCTTACATTCTACCAGAAATTAATACTGACTTAATCCCAGCAAAATAAAGCTCCATTCCCTCAATAGAACTCTATTTATTGCCTCTATTATTTTGTATATTCTTATACATTGCCTATATATTTTATAAACATAATAATAAACTGTACTAATTGTTGCTGTATATATGTTTTTAAAGAAATTAGGAAAGAAAAGGGAAATATGTCTGTTGAGAGTCTTTTATTTACACACACATATTTGATTCTAGTATTTGTCTTTTCTTGATTTATTGTCTGGTCTCCCCCCTTCAAATTACATGATTCTTCCAGTATTTATTTAAAGAGATCTACTAATCATCTGCTTCTCTCACAAGGAAGTTATTGCATTGCCATGGAATGATACTTTTGGTGAACATAGAATTCTTGGTTAATTTCATCACTGCCAGCTCTCTTCTTTCAGCACTGAATGTTTCATGAACTTCTGTTTCCCTCCAGATTTCTGATGTGAAGTGATTCACTAATTATACTATTATTCCCCCGAGTGTGAGGAATTTATTTTTTTCTACTTTTAAGATTCTCTCTTTGGCTATTAACAACTTAAATACAATGTTTATGGATAGCTAGAGGACAGATAGATAGATAGATAGCTATGTGATTTCTGCATTCATTTTACTCAAAGTTGATTGAGAGTTTTAGATAGCTACATTATGGTTTCTCATCAAACTTGATAAATTTTTCCTATCTTTTGCCTTTCCCATATCTTTTCTCAGATTTCCATTTGATGTATGTTGGTGCGCTTGAAGCTTGAAGGCCATGGTTATTTTTTTCTTCTTTCTTCCCTTGTTCTGTTATTTCATTGGGTAATTTGACCAATGTGTCTTAAGTTGTTTTCTCTTTTCTTATACTTTTTCCATTCTGTTATTGCATTCATCCTGTGAGTTTTTCATTTTATGTATTAGGTTTTTCTTCTCTAGAATTTCCATTTGGTTCCTCATAGAATAGTATCCCAGTATCTACTTCTTTGCTGATTTTCTTTCTTTGCTTAATCACACTCATAAAATTTCCCTGAAATCTTCTTTCATGCAGTATTGGCAATCCAACCCAAGGTTTCACACTTGATAAGCCATTGTTTCCCCATAAGCTTTATCTCCAGCCTATATAATGTTTTAGACATGGTTTCCTTTTGCTTTAGAACATATTTTTAACAGTTGAATTAATGTCTTTGTCTTCTAATTATGGATAGCCATTAAAAGTCAATTTCTTTCAACATATTGTTTTCCAGGCTATTCTAAGTCTCAAGATGTTTTGTTGAAAACAGCCCTTCTAAACTTGTTGTTTTGAATTTTGTTTTCTTTGGTTTGCTGTTCGGAAACAAAGTCAGTCAAGGCTAGCATTGAACTTGGGATCCTCCTGCCTTTACCTCCTGTGTGCTGAGATTACAAATATGCACCACTACACTCAGCAAAATATATGTTGTAGTAAATGGATTTGGTTTCTATTTCCTGAGGGTTTAGTTTCTATGCTTTTATTCACTTATCTAGATTTAATCTGTAGTAACCAGCTGTCCTGTCATGTGCAGTGAAGGTTATGGTCACCACTACCTTTGCTGATTGATTTTCCTAATTTTAATTTTTATCATGTGTTATAGATGCTGCTTCTCTATCCATGTTGCTTAGCACTCAGGCAAGGACAGAGCAGAGCCTGTGATGAGGCATTTGAAGCTGTTTGATTGTCACACTCTACCAATCAATTGGTGTGTGGGTTGGGAGCACAAAGTTCAGCAATTTTAAAGTCTTTCTTGGCTTTTCTTTTCCACTAGGCTTATTTATTTCTCCCTATCCATACTCACAATTTTCCCAGTTAGTCAAAGATGCACAGAGACTTTACTTTGTACTTTGGAGGGAATCTTATTTCTAACACTGCCTCCCAGTGAAATTTCCAGTTGGCATCCCACTGGCCCTATAACCTCAGGCTAGCAGTGCTGTAGCTTTCCTCTTTTCTTTCCTACTGAGTTTGCTTCTTTGACTGACAGTACCACTGAGCATGCATTTTAAAGCCCTTCTTTCAATCAAGTGGATCCTCTGGGCAGTGAAGATGTTACTCTGCAGTCCAGCTCCATGACCTTTATAACTACCACCCTTACTTCCTTCAAACAGGCACTGAGGATGGGAGTAACTACAGGCAAGCAGGCCACAGACTGCCAGAGTTCTTGCTTACAGTTCTGGTAGCATGAGTAAGCATTGTGTGGTTTTTGTTAGTTGCCCATTCTTGGGCTTGAACTGAACTACTGTTTTCACTTGTGTTCTACCACTTGGGCTATGCCTCCAGTCTGGCATTTCATTTCCTTGGTTAATGTTATAAATATGCTCTCCAAGAACTACAGGAGCCACAGCCATAGACGTGAAAATAGGAATGGTCTCAGCAAGGCAAATAATCTGCAAAAAAATCTAGCAAGTGAGCAGACTAGGTAGTCTGTCCCATATTTATCTCAAATGCAGCAGGCCCCACCCCTCTGCTCAGATTGATTGAGCTCAGGCTCACAATCTGCTCCAGAGTGGCTAGTTTGAAAAGGATAAAATGTATTTACAGCAGGTGATCTTGAAAAAAGATTAACAGTTACCTCAAAATATACTCCCACCCTCCACTATTTCTTGTACAGTCTAGAATGTGTCATAATTTCATCTTAAAAAGAAACCAGTTTAAGACAAAACCTTACATTTTACAAATCCTTATCCCAAGGCAGTTCCTCTTTTTCTTAACTAGAGCCAAGCCACTGGGCCAGAACAGGAACTTTCATGCAATACACTTTGATAGAAAAGACAGTTTTTTCTGTCAGTTAATTTGGAGATAGAGGCTCCCAGACTCTTAGGCTTGAGCTGGCTTTAAACCTTGATCTTCAGGTCTCTGCCTCCCAAATAGTTAGGATTACATGCATGAGACTGGAGCCTGGATCAATAAGCATGTCTTATTTATAGTTTCCATTTATTTACTTTCTGTAGATCTGAAATGGTAGTTTTAGTAAATTTTGTCCAGATTGATTTTGTGCCAGTATTGAGGTTTGCACTCAGGGCCTCATGCTTGTCTAGGTTTATATGCACTTGAACGGGAAAGAGTTTGCCAAATCTTCCCTCTGTCACAGAAGTTTTTCCAAATATATTTTGATTATCTATAAGTAGTTGTATTAAAATGTTTCCATTCACCAAAGCAGTTTATGAATACAACCTTTCAACATTCTCACCCATTCTGCACCCCCACCCCAGCCCCACAACATCTCTTAATTTTCTTAATTTTGTAGGGCTCACATTGAATTTTGTAACTGGTTTCTTCTCCCTTTCCTCATTTCATTTTTCTTCCTCCCTCTTCTTGAAACCATCCTCCACACTTTCTGAGTACCTGATTGAACTGATTCCTGGTATTTGTTTTGTTGGGCTGTGAGTTAGCCTTTCTTTTGTTTTTTTGTCAGTATTTTTTATTGGTCCTGGGGCTTGGACTCAGGGCCTGGGTGCTGTCCCTGAGCTCTTCAGCTCAAGGGTAGTGCTCTACCACTTGAGCCACAGTTGTACTTCCTGTTCTCTGGTGGTTAATTGGAGCTGAGTCTCATAGACTTTCCTGCTCAGGCTGGCTTTGAACTGCAATCCTCAGATCTCAGCTTCCCGAGTAGCTAGGATTACAGGCCAGAGCCCGTGGCACCAGAGTGTTAGCCTTTCTAAGATATTACAACATTTTAAGTTCTCCCCTAAAATAGTTTTAAAAGAAAATATATATGGTATTTTTTGTTGTAGTGATTAAACAACTCATCTAGTGAGCTAATGATGAAAGTTTGCAAATCAAATAAAGATATAATGAAAATTGATAAAGATTTAAACTTGACGATAAATCCCACATCAAGTTTAAGGAAAAGAAAAGAGCTTCTGAGGTGAGGGTGTATTGGAGGTCCTGACTTTCAACCCTAATCACCAAATAATAAGACAAAACAAGCATTTTGAAAGAATCATCTTAGTGATCAATTATAGGGTTTGCTATAGGCATCCTAATTGAATTATGTTTGTTTTTTTTTTAAATCAGAGCAACAACAGATCTCATATATTCTCTAATCCAATGGTCCCCAAACACTGGGCAATGGTTTAGTCTATGTATTACATAATGGCTTATTTTGTAAATTGGATGAAATTGAGAAAGGATTAAATTATTTACTAGCTTAAAGTCACTTATAGAAACATTTTGTTTGATGTGGAACATAGGGTTTTAAAAATTGAAGCAATTTAAGATGCTTTTCATAAAGCTAAGACTACTTCATTTAAAGGACTACATTTTAGGCAACATAACCTTTTTCTTCTACATCTTGGTACTGAAATGTCTTACTTATTCTAAATATGCTAGTAACAGAGGGAATATACAAATCATGTTATTATTTAGACAAATTAAATTTTTCCCTTTGCATGTTATTCTCTAGTATTTTGAAGATTTATTGCAGGTCCTGAGAACTTACATGATTTTCTCAATTTCTTTCAGTTAGACAGTTTTTTTTAAAGAGGAGATGATATCATTTTATGATAATAGAACACAGTTTGCTCTTCACGAATAAAGCTTTCTCTATAACTGACAGGAAGAACAAATTACTGCTTTTCCTTCAGTGTAATTTAGCCATTTGTGTTGCTTTTTAGTCAATTTTCTGAATACTACAACTTTACTAGAGGTTGGGCAAAATTCACCCATAGTTTATCTTCTTTTTTGTTTATTTATTGCAGTTGGTGTTAGGGATCAAACCCAAAGTCTGTGCTACATCTCAGCCCAGTTCTTAAACCTAGAGTTTCACATGCTGCACAAGGAAGCTGCATAACACATTATTCTTGATTTGTAAGAAAAGCAATCTGTTCTCTCTTAGCTGGTTCTGTGTCCTGAAAACACATGAACTTTATTCCATAGGAATCCTATTTACTCATTTATTAATCTTCAAATGAGTGATCTTGGCTTCATTGGTCTAGGTACATGTGAACCACTCAGATGAGAGAGAAAGCTAAAGTTTGCTGAGCACTAGTAAGTATTACCAGGAAGTATGTGCTAAGGGTAAAATTGGTCACATAACAAGCTTGAACAATTCAGGGTGGCTCCTGTGAGTAAGTAGCTCATTCAAGTTGGATCTTGAATGCTGAATAGGGTTTTCTATGTTGCACTAATCAAGTCACCTAAGCTTTTCACATTCTAGCTATTTAAGTTCTAGTTCTAAAGTTCTGTCTTCTCATCTCAGTATGGATATATTTTATTAAAGTAATACATAGAAAGTTATTTTCTCATGTATTATGAACTCTAAACCTAGGTATTAAAATGTACATATGTGTAGATATATCTGGACATAGATGTATCTTCTCTATCAAAGAGAAAACTTTGATTTTATCTCTTCCATGACATAGTTTTCTACTTCTTTTATACTCTTTGTTAGTGCTTTCTAATCTTCATTCTAGCATTTTAATTATAGAGTGTTAAGTTCTCAGTGAGTTGCACTCTCACTTGATTTGCTTGCAAAGTTCTACTATTTGAGGCACATCTTCATTCTGGCTTTTTTCTGATTAATTGTAAATGGAGTTTTGCACAATTGTTTGCCTGAGCTGATTTTGAACCATGATTCTTATTTCTTAGTCTTCTTTAGAGTAGCTAAAATTATAGGCAAGAGCTACCAGTGCCTGCCTGGTTTCTACCTTTTATTAACCTAAGGATTTGGGACTATGAATTTTCTCTCCAAGAACCACTTTGGTGATTCTGTAATATAATACTGTTTCATCATTGCTTCTTACAAATATTTTCTAATTATAATTTCTTCTTCAATTCATGAGTTAATTACAAATGTAATTTTCAATTTTGTTATGATTTTCTGCATCATGGTTAAAGAATGTGCAATGCAGAAATATACATATGTGTGTTTATTAATATGTATGCATATATGCATATACATATTCATATATATATATGAATGCAAAGCTTTTACTTTGAATTTATCTGTAGATTAGGCTGGATTCAAGCTCATAAATCTCTTGTCTCAACTTTCCAAGTGTTGGGATTGTAAGCATGTGTCATCAAGCCTACTTAAATATTTGTTTAGGTTAAATGGGACCAGAAATTTGTTTACTAATCACTTAGATATATTTTATGGTATACCTCAAATATATATTTGAATGTTTTAACCACATAAGATTTGTTACATGAACATGGCAATGAAGTCTGATGGCATTCTGCCACTTAGATTTGTTGTGCTAAATAAGGGCATCAAGATTTTACTGTGCTCCATATTCTTGAAGTTATTTCTGCTAGCCAGGGGTAGACTCAAATGAGTCCTTTGTAAATCACTATGTCAGATTTATAGAGAAGGGAAGCTTGTAAAAGTGTTCCTTGTGGTCATTAAATGCCCTATGTCTTCAGCCTAGAGCTTGATGCATTGATGGTCTAAACAACATATCAAAGAAATCGATGGGGTTGTTGCTTTGATCTCATTCAGTGAGAGAGTCAGAAGGGAGTGAAGAAAAGAGAGGATGCCTTAATTCTCAAAGAAGGTCTTGACAAATA
The DNA here is from genome assembly GCF_023159225.1 of Perognathus longimembris pacificus. NCBI lineage: Eukaryota > Metazoa > Chordata > Mammalia > Rodentia > Heteromyidae > Perognathus > Perognathus longimembris. Next base: position 107,650,998 of record NC_063188.1, on the reverse strand, counting down.
AATTTCTTAGTTTAAATAGGCAAAGTAACATATACTTTGACTCAAAATGGGTATACAAGAAGAGCCCCGAGTTGAGCATCAGGGAGACCTATTCTAGTCCTCTTATTATTTCTGCCATTGTGGCATTGGTCAGATCTCCCATCCATTCTAAAGAAATAATTGTCTAAATATCAATAGGTTCTGGTGAGAGCCTGTCTCAAACTAATAAAAAAACTAGGACTCTTTATCTGCTTTATTCCATGGCCACTCACCAAGTGTTATAGGCAGAGTGTTCCCCCAATGTTTTGTCATTGAGAAAAAAGATTACTGACTGGTAGTTCAGTCCTTACTAAGTCTCATTTAGTAGATAGTTTTTCAATTTCTCTAAAGTCACCGCTGCTAACAAAATGCCACATATAGTAAATTAACAATAATTCCTTAATTATCAACCAAATATGGCAGAATTTAAGGCCAAGAACCAAAATATCAAGATGTCAAAGATGATATTGTTGCAATCCCAATTAAGGACTAAATATCATAAATGAGAAAAAGAGGGGAAGGAAGAACACAGAGGTGGCTTACTGGGATGATCTATTCACTATGCGTTTCTGTAGTTCTTGTATTTGGGAAGCATTAGCCATTGTTAGAAAGGAGAAGGAGCTTTCTCTTACCCTTTTGTGGCTGAGATCTCTATATCAAACAGCTTGCCAAGATACAAGCATACTCATTTATTTAATATAATTTTTATATAACATGGAAGGCCTTCATAAAGAAATGAAGACCTGAAAATATGGTTAAGCTTCTGTATGTTCACACAAGATTTGGCGAGCCTCAGACAACTGTGGAAAAATAAAATTAGACAAAGAAGATATGATCTAATGGTCATACGCTAGGGTGAGCTTAGCAGAGGCATTTGTTCTAATGCTTCTCTGGATCCCCTTGTCTACAGAGAGAATGTTCCTTGCCTTTGGGATTGGGGAGACTAGTCTTATATGAGAGTCTTCTGACATAGTTCAGAGAAAGGCAGATTTTACTAGGTCTTATGTGCTGTTCTGAGGTGAAGACACAGGAGAGTGACCAGTCTGCTTCTTCAGTTTTCTCAAATACTGTCCACTCCCCATATTAAAGAGCACAGTCCCAAAGTCCATCAGCCCATCAGTTCCATTTATAGGTTTTCTGATGAGAGGCCTCACTAGCAGCTTTTCCAGATCTACAGCTAATCAGTTAAAACATAGCATTAGGGAAAGGATGGCAGATATACATCTCTCCTAGGCCAGGACTGCCTTGCTGAACTCAGTTATACAGTTGGCCTTTGAGTTATGCAGCCTCCCTACATCTGCTTAGTTTTCCTTCCCTCCCTCCTGCCCTCCTTCCCTCCCTCCTGCCCTCCCTCCCTCCCTTCCTTCTTCCTTCCTTCCCCTCCCTCCCTCCTTCCCTCCGTCCCTCCCTTCCTTCTTCTTTCCTTCCCCTCCCTTCCCTTCCTTCATCTTCCTCTTCTCCCTTCCCAGCTTCCATCCCCTTATTTTCTTTTCCTTTGCTGTGTCCTATTCTGTAGCCCAGGACTGGCCTCAAACTGGAAATCTTCCTACTTCAGCCTCCCAAGTGCTGGGATCACAGGTTTGCACTAATGCAGTCAGTACAACTGTCTAGTTTCTTAAATGCTTGATTGATGAGCCCCAAAAATGGAGAAAGGTTTGCCTCTCCTAGGAGTTTGTAGTGAATTAGTGCATGGGTTGAGGGAAATGAGAACTCAAGGGTTGAAACATGGGGCAGGAGGAGAATTGGTAAACTAGGCTACCTCTACCTGTAGTGCATAAAAGGCCCCAAAGCTGAAAGAAGCATAGTCCACTAGAGAGGATGGGAGGAAAATATGTTAAGTGTTCCTTGGGGCATGGAATCCAGAGCTTTATGCATGCTAGGAAGGTAGCCTTCCACTACGCTTTGGCCCCTGAGATATGACATATTTGAAACAACTATTCTGTTTGTTTCTACCTTTCAGTCATATAACTGGAAGGATTTACAGTGAATAAAATAAAAGCAAAATTTACCAAGCCATTCTTTCCATTCCCTTTCCCTAAATATTACCTTATTTAGAAGTTTGCTTTCTCAAGCCTTGTCTTTTCCTTTTAAAAAGTCTTATATTTGGGATAAGGTATGGTTCCTGTGATATAGTACCAATGCTAGCAAGATCAAGGCCCTGAATTAAAAATTCCCAGTACCACTCCCAGCAAAGTCCCAAAATGTTATATTTTAAGCCATTGTCTATGAACAAAACACACACACACACACACACACACACACACACACACACACACAGTATTTCCAAGTTGCATACATGGTAATATATGGTATTATGACATTCTTCAGTCAAAATATTATGGATCAATCCATGTCAGTATATTCTGGCAAATGTACTCATTTTAATGACCGCACACACTTTATGATATTTGAATATATTTAAATTTACTTAACAATATTCATATTGGTGGGTATGTTGGGGTATTTCTATGCTTTCTTATTATAAATGATGCTTTAATTATAATCCTTATATACTTTTAGCAATTATGTAGTTGTATCTTCAAGTGACTCACAAAATATGTTCTAGTTTTAAATAGTACAAAGCTTACCTAACAGTAAATTATCTTTTCTTCTTCTTTTCCTCTATGTAAGCTTATTTTTTAGCACTAATTTAACGGGAAAAATCTTTAGTATGACTAAATGCTTCGAAGCAAAAAATAAAGGCACTGTATAGTAATTGTATAATAAACTTAATGTGAACCTAATGAAGACAGGCATTTATTTTAATTACTGAAATTTTGGCAGACGTCCCTACTGCTTTCATTTGTCAATTAGTTATATTACTGATGATGGTGTTTTGGAACAGAGCATAATTCAGTCTCATCAGTACCATTGAAAAGAATCAAAATCAAAATTACTCTTTTAAGTTATTTCTCTTGTGTCACTTCTTAATTTTGGCTTAAAAGGAGAATCTACATTTTTGGCAGTACTGGAGTTTGAACTCAGAGCCTTGAACTTACTTGAAAGATATTCCTCCACTTGAGACACAAACCTAGCTCTTTCATCTTCAACTGTTATTTTTTAGAGAAGAGTTTTGCTTGACCATAATCAAGATCATGATCATGATCAAGATCACCAAAACCATTATCGGCCTCCTGTGAAGCTAGGATTACTGGGGCAAGTCACCATAATCAGTTCCTAAGATTCTACTTAACTATTTAGAACTTGAATTTAGGTTTGCTCTTCTGTCCTGAGTACTTTAAATTTTGTATATTATGTATTGGTATATGTTAAGAGGCTACAAAATACAGAAAACTGCTCCTTTCTCCTCAAGTCTTGTTAGAGAATGATTTGTTCAAACAAAACCAATTCCCAGGTAAAATAAATAAAAGTTTATTTTTTAAGGGCTCAGATATGTTAACAACTTTAAAGAGGTGATCTGACATCAGTATTAATAACCTCTTACAGTATTAGTTTTCTATTCCAGTATCCACAAATAATAACTGAAAACAAAGAATGTTTTTCTCTCTCAGTTTCTGTGGGTGAAGAGTCCTAGCATGTGTTAGTCAGGTCTTCTCAGGGTCTTAGCCAGCTGTCCCCAAGGTGACTATTTTGGGTTTGTCTTACAATACTTGCCTATATAAACAGACCTCTTTAGACTTTGCTTAATAAATATTTGAAAATGCAGCAGCAAGAGTATGCTTATCCATTAGTATATTTTGCTATTACAGAGTATAATTCTGTCTCAGTTTCTGAAGTATGTTGGTAATCAAGTCTTATTCTGTGGCCTTTTAATGCTTACTTTGGGGTTGGTTTCAAGAGGCATGTACATTTTTAGACCATTTATCATACACAAGAAATCCTCATTCTAGGAAGTACAGCTGTAGCTCAAAGTGGTAGAGCACTAGCCTTGAACAAAAAAGCTCAGGGACAGTGCCAAGGCCCCGAGTTCAAGCCCCATGACTGACAAAAAAAAGAGAAAGGAAAAGGAAAAAGGAAAGAAAGAAAGAAAGAAAAGGAAAAGAACTCCTCATTCTTAGACTTGTGGAAGGGTTTTTTTTAAAACCCTGACTGCTCACTCCTTTCACACTGTTTCTAAAACCATCTAAGTCATTTTCCCCTCAGCACGTAAAGTCTTTCACAGCAATCGGTTCAAGATCAATAATATAAAATTGTACAGGGAACACAGGAGGTGTCACCTGTCATTCACAAGAACATATTACTTTAGGGAATATCATCATAAAATGAAATTACATTCATCCAAGACTTGATCATCACGTAAAATGACTCTAAGCTCCTTGAAGGGTGAATAGGAAAATAAAGGTCATTAAGTAAGAATAGTACATTATAATGTGATGTTATTTTTCATGTACTATCTTCATAAAGAATTTTCATAAAGTATATTATTCAGGGTTGCTTAGTATTGGTTGTATAAACACATGCTTGTTCTTTAGAAAAGGGATTTCTATTGGCTTAACCTTCTGGAGAGTGGATCACAGAATCAACTTAAAAAATGTTCCTAGGGGTTTGGAAACACGGCTCAAGTTCCAGAGCATTTGTCTAGCAAGCACAAGGCCCTGAGTTCAGATGCCAGTACTACAAGAAATAAATGTTTCTGAGAGTGTATCTCAGTGGTAGTGCTCATGTTTAGCATGTTTGAGGCATTATATTTTATCCCAGTACTAAATTAATTAATTAGTGATTAATATCCTTTGATGCACTAATTTAATTTGAGAATTTATTCTAAAGGAAATCATCAGATACCCAACCAAAACAGTTTGAACAAGTATTATCATGAAATAAATTCAAAGGTTATGAAATGAAATGTTAGATTATTTAATATTTATTAAATTTTATATGTAATATTGAAAAGTTACTAAAAGATATATTTAGAGACTATTTTGATGAGGGCTAAAAGAGAAAGCTCATTCATCTCACTAGGCCAGCAAGTTTTCACAGAGGGAATGCAAGTGCCCTGAAATGTTGTCCCACATTACCAGACAATACATCAGAAAGCATTTATGGTTGTCACAATTAAAGGGCCATGTGCTACTGGCATTTTGTGATGAGAAGACACAGGTTTTATTAACAGTATCCCACAATGAATAATCATATATCTAGGAGTCAATAATGCCCATTAATATGCTGAATTGTTAAAGTACATGAAAATTGTGATCCGTAAGTCTATTTCTGATTCCAATGCAGTGAAAAGGTCACAATTATATATCTTCCTACCTATATTTACACACACACACACACACACACACACACACACCTTTCATGATGAGACATTCTCCTCTTATCTATAAAATTAAGTGAGTTATATTACAGATTACATATAAGTTAGTGTTGAAAGGAATCATGGTTCTTGAACAAATGAGTAAATCCAAGACAGTTCTAGCTTCTTTCTCATTCACCTATATGCTCCTCATTTTTCCCAGTTTATGTAACATCTGTTTTGAACTTTGTTTTCTAGTCATAGTTTTCCTCTATAGTTACATGTATTTCACAAAAGAAGTTTATATTATTTTATGTATGATTTAATATGCTGGGTCTCTGTTTTCTCATTGTTTATGAATAATAATAATGCACACATCTTAGTGCATTTTTGCTACAGTATCCTATGAAGAGAGAAAGTAGAATTTTCCTCTATCCTAAATTCTCTCCTGGAGGTCCCGTAAAAAACAGATTGCTAAGAGAAAAACAAACAGGTGTTTACTGACATGTTGACTTCAACCTCGAAGAGCTGCTTTAGGATTACCAAAGAAGAGTATACTGAACAGAAGTTACAGGACAGTAGCTTAGTAAAGCAGAGTAAATAAGAGGAAAGTTTGTTTGAAGATTTTTTTTCCGATTAAAATTTGATTCTCTTCCTCTTCCTATTATAGACAGGAAGGCAACCTTACACATAACGATTTCCTTTAGGAGTATAAATTTTCCTCATAGTGCAATGACTTCTACTCTGGTTTCAGAGCTTCCCCAGTGTGTGCAATTTCTCAAAATAATCCTTATGCAAAAGAGGCATATGTTGGGGTGGCATATTCTGGTCTTCCACAATACTCATTTAAGAGATGATGAAATGGAGAAACAGATGAATATCACACATTAGGAAAATATGGAGCCTGGGGTGATCAAATGGAGTTTGACTATTAGGACAAAATATACAAAAGCCACCAAAACTGGAAGAAAGTATTAAGTCATATTTAATTTATGATTTCCATATGCCAAAGGCAGATGATTATGTGTGCATGTGTATGTGTATAATTTTTTTTGTTGAAACTTGAAAATGAAGATTCTATATTAAGAATGAATGTCAGGATAGGGGCATTTGCTTTAAAATTCCATTTAAAAATACTTTACTCAATTTCACATTCCTCCATTATATCATGTGTTTATTGTAAATTTGTGCTGAAATGTTGCTTTTATTGAAAAGTACTGACTACTTACTTGGCCCCACAAAATAATTAAATGCAAGATAAAAGCTAGACCATCCCATACTCCTCCATTTTGTATAGACATCCTTTTCTTCTGCTCTTTGCAGCCATCTTGGAAGCCAAGAAGGACTGGGGCACATTCCAGGCATCACTGATAATTATATATGATATAATTATATAAAATTATCATTTTAACCATAATTATTACTATTATTGCCTGACCAATCCTGAGACAATGGACTGTCAGTTCACTCTAGTTACCTCTCACGAACCAACTTGTGACTCAGACTGTTGAATTATATATAACTTTGTCCTCTGTCCCTAATTGTTTCTCTAGTTAAACCTATAGCTCATGTCTATAAGCTGGAAAGATTCTGAAGATATATTGAAGTATAGATTTCCAATGACATGCCTTTAGCTAATCATGCCACATAATAAATCTTCTTCATCTTCCTTCCAGTATATATTTTTATTTGCTATATAGGAGCAAGTTGATGGACATGACATGTGGAACTCTTGGAGTTTGTGCCTAGAATCTAAAACTCTAGTTTCAGATGAACATGTGTTGAGTTGACAGATGAGAGATTTCACTAAAATCTATTTTGATCTAATTTAAGACTAGTATTTTTATACTAAGAAAGAAGTTAAACACATGGTTTATAACTGTAAACATTTATAAAAATGCAGTAAGAAAGCACTTATTATTTTTAAACTCATATTTTTAATTAGTAAAATAAAGCTTCATACAACGATTGAGAGGCAAGGAGATATAAATTACAGGAAGACTGTCTAGATAAAAAGGAGAAAGGGAAAAAGAAAGAAAGGAGGAAGAGAGGGAGGGAGGAGAGAAGGGAGGGAGGGAGGGAGGGAGGGAGGGAGGGAGGGAGGGAGGGAGGAAGGAAGGAAGGAAGGAAGGAAAGAAGGAAGGAAGGCAGGAAGGAAGGAAGGAAGGAAGGAAGGCAGGTAGGCAGACATTGGCATTGCACAAAACACTTCTTTGGCCCTCTCTAAGCTCCTGTGTTCTCAGGATTCCCTTTCCATAAAAACTCTGTGTCCACACAGTTTTTTTTTCATTTTATGAGAGACCATAAATGGAAATTTTCTGGGAAATATACTCTACCTCACTGGACAATTGTCACGATTATTTGTTTATTCTAGTATATAAATCTATTCTACTTTTTTTGAAGCTTTGTATCATTAAATACACACATTAAAAATTTACTGAATATACACTATTCGGATGAAAAATAAACATTTTCTTAATAGTGTCTTTGCTGTCAGCAATGATCTTGTTAGCCTTGCTATTACTGAATCAAAAGCCCACTATGGTATTCACTTTCCCAAAAACCACATGGTTGCCATCTAAGTACTCCATCTTCATAGTGTGTATGAAAATCAAGGAATGATTTCTGTTTGATGCTGTATTCACCACAAATGAGATCCCACAACTTGTATCTTTAGGATGACAATTTTATCATCAAATTTCCCACCATAGAATGCCACTTGGCACATGAAACTCAGTAATTGTTCTCTGGAAGCAGGGAACCCTGGAACCAAATCCTTTATCTCCATTGCTGAGAGCGGAAAGTTTTCTACTGTTTTTCGAACTTCCTCTGCCAAATTCTTAAAGGATATGCAGCTAAGTGTTCTCCATTTGCAGACAACACAGTAGAGTTGACCATGGTCTATAATGGTTAGCAATGACCATCTGTGGCCTCTGCAAAAGCCTCTTTCATACATTCCTTTTAGTTTGAACAGTACTGGGATTTGAGCTCAAGTTTTACTTAGATGGTACTCTACCATTTGAGCCACACCTCCAGTCTTATTGTTTGCTATTTATTCTGGAGACAAGAGAGTTTCATGGACTTTTCTTCCTAGGCTGGCTTTGAATATGAAACTCCTCGTAGCTGGGATAACAGATGTGATCTACCTGTGCCAGGATCAATACACTTCTTAATCTTGATTGCCTGCTTATGGGATGACCAAATCTATGCAAAGAAATTTGCTAATATTTTGGTTTGAATCTTTAAGCAAGATGTTTCCAAAGATGATTGTTTTAGTGGAAAAGCAAAATAAATTTTCATCTTTGTCTACATTATAGGCTATTTAGGTAATAGAATAATATAATTTTTGCATATTTCTTAGAACTTTCCCATAAAACTATCTAGGAGCTGGGCATAGATGTATGTGAAATTTCTGCCCTGAAAGGCTGAGGCATGAGTATAGATTAGCCTGAACTACACCAGGAGCCCTTGTCACCCAAACAAACCTTTTAAAATGCTTTTAAAATTCATATTCTTTGGCCCTTTGACTTTAATTTGAAATGTTATATGTTTGTAGAAGACTACTCATCTACATTGACAAATCCATCAGTCCCACATAGAAGGAAAAACAAATAACTTACTTTTGTTTTAATAAAGGCAATCAAATTCTACCCAGACTATTAACTACAATATTTTTGTTGTTGATGAAAACTATTTATATCATAAAGCTTTATTTTATCTTTTTTTAATTTAATTTTATTGTCAAGGTCATGTACAGTGGGGTTACAGTTACATACGTAGTGAGTATATTTCTTGACAAACTTGTTAACCCTTCCCTCATTTTTTCTCTCTTTCCCTCTCCCCCAATACTTTATTTTATTTTTTCGAGCTAAGGACTCATTTTACATCTTGTGTTGGCCTTCAACTTGGATGTTTTCCTACTTCAGCCTACAAGGTTTCTGTGATTACAGGTGTGTACCGACATACCCAGCCCACCAGTGCAATTCGAGTAAGCAAAAAGAAACTTTTAAATCTCATATTCTAAGAATAATTGAAGATTGAATGAAAAACTAGGAAAGCTTCTTCTCAATTTTATACCTGAGGAATTCTGGAACATTCTAGGATTGCACCTCATTCTGTTTAAAATCCTTATAAAGTTTGAGTCTCCTGTGAACCTTGTCTAAAAATATGTGCACCTAATATCCCAAACACAATCAGTGGTTTTAGTCATTCTTTAGCCAGTGGTGAGCTTGGAAGTTGCATTTTTTCAAAGTCAACTGTATTTATGCATCTATGCATCAGGGAGTGGTTTGTGGCAGGCATTATTATTCCACCATCTACTTATTCGAGGCATTGTACTAATGCTTTATGTAAACAGAAACTACCTAGGTGATAAAGTACACAGGAGAGTACAGTGTTGGATTATTTCAACCTTCTAAAAGAATTTGTGTGACAGAGTTAGAGTTTGAATCTCTTTTTGTAGCAATCGGAAAATTTATGAGACAGGATCATATCCCTGCCAAAGAAATTAATTGTGATGGTATTTTTTCAACGATTTAAATAAATCATTATATTCCCAGAATACACTTCCCTGTGCCTATTTGAAACCTAACTGGTATGTGGACAGGAAATATATCTAGTTGTGAGTTACTACTCAGCTGCCCTTCTCTAGAGGTGCATTAGAGTATTACAGAAATAAGTATTCACCTTACTAGGCAGTTGTTTTTCAGTGCCCATATTTCTTTTATTAAAAAGAAATGCACACCTATAATCCTAGCTACTCAGGACTGAGATCTGAGAATGGAAGTTCGAAGCCAGCCCAGGCAGGACTGTTGGTGAGACTCTCATCTCACTAAGCTACCAAAAAACCATAACTAGAGCATTAGCCTTGAACAAAAGAAGCTCAGGGATAGTGCCTACACCCTGAGTTCAAGCCCCAGCACTTGCACAAAAGAAACAGAAAGGAAGCCAGGCTGGGACAAGATGTAGCTCAGTGGTAGAGCTCTAGGTAGCACACAAAGTCCTGGGTTTGATCTGAAGCACCATTTTAAAAAGAAATAGGTCGTAGGCATTCCCAACAATATCATTGTATCATGGGAGTAATTTTATTGCAGGCTTAAAATATGGATTCATTGAGTGCTAAAACAATGGAAAGATATTCGTTTCAGTGGATTGTTGTAGCTGTTTTTAGTGAACTAAAACTTTTAGATAACTATAAGTTTTGCATCCTTTAAATATAATAGGCTAATTTCTGGAGGAAAGAATGTGGTTTGAACATTTCAAATTACTAGTAAGTACACAGAATCCATATATCCCAGTGCATAATTAATAATATTATTTATTTACAGAAGGAAAGGAGGAGAAAGCAATTAAACATGAAAATCGAGTAATTATACTATTGGAAAAGGTTATAAAGACTCTTATTTGCAAATACCATTGAATTTTAAATCATTCTCTTTTGGCAAATTAAGTGAGTGTTGTCTTTGAAAAAGGTAGTGAATACTGGGAAATAAATCATTAAGCCATTCCACAGATTTTTGTACCAGTTCCAGGTACTTTGGTTCATCCCTTTCTAACATAGTTGTCCTTGGCCCCAGCTCAGATGCTGAGCCATTACAAGAAGCAAGTGGGTGGTGGGTGGGGCGGGGGAGAAGAGACGGCGGGAGAAAAATGAGGGAGGAGGTAACAAGTTTGACAAAGAATGTACTTACTACCTTACGTATGTATCTGTAACCTCTTTGTACATCACCTTAACAATAAAAAATGAAAATAAGAAAGAAGCAAGCAGTGGGAAATACAGTAACTTGAGTAGAAGAGAAGAGAAACATTTCTTCAGCCAACTCCAGTGACTGGTGACAATTTCATATTGTCATGGGGAGAATAGAAGTTTATTCAGATTCCTATATGAGAAAACAGGACACTGCTATTGTGAAGGTGCAGGGTATTGGCGGGCCGGCTAGCTGGACCAGGTCTGGTTGCTTGATGCCAGTCACTCTTCTCATGTCACTTCCATAATTAACCTTTGAGCTGCATATTGAACTTGAGCCTTTCATCTCGATTTCTGTATTGCCACTGCTATCTGGTGAGTGTAGCTGTTCTATTTTTCACTTTTGATCTGGTGGTTCAAGGCTGACTTTGATGATGATTTTGAACAAAACACTTCCTGACTACTAATATTCTAGCAACACATCAGGATACAGACACGTCTGTGTTCGTCCAATTGCCCTTACATTTTTTGAGAGAAATTATTCTTTTAATCAGAGTAATTTCAATGTTTATACATCTGGTGATGTAAATTTATACCTGGAGATTGTGTGAGTTATTTGTTTTTTTTGTTTGTTTTGGTTTTTTTTTTTGTCAGTCCTGGGGCTTGAACTCAGGGCTTGAGCACTGTCCCTGGCTTCTATTTGCTCAAGGCTAGCACTCTGCTGCTTGAGCCACAGCACCACGTCCAATTGTGTGAGATATTATCCCTTTTTATTCTCCCTAAATGTCATATATATTGTATTTCTAGCCTTACTCATTGTTAAAATTCAGAAACCATTGCTATTTTTTAAACAGTTAAATCTAATTCTACTCTGCTCTTGTGAACTATATCAAGTCACAGCCATTGAGTTGAGGTATGAGCTAGTTTATGTGTTTCAGAAACTTCAATAATTTGGTTGGGGTGCAAGATTAACCTGTTAGATAATGATATCCTGCAGTGAATTAAATTTCAGTAAGTTTCCAATTTTGTTTCTTTCTCCTGCTATTTTTATTAACTTAAATAAATTAAATTTCCTTCCAAAGAATAACACCCACCCCAGATCCTTCTTTTAGATTGTCTGTTCCAGTCATTTTCTGTTCCTGAAATTTACTCAATGTGGTTTCAGGATCTTTATCCAAGTGTAGGAGCAAAATGATGAGCCACTGATACCAGATTTGAAGAGGTGTTACCTAGGAAACAAATCAAATTCTAAGGCTGTGTTTTCTGTAATCTTCCATGATTGGAGATGAACCGTTGAAATTTGACTTCCCAGGAGCACATCGTGTGTGTGTGTGTGTGTGTGTGTGTGTGTGTGTGTTTTGTGCATAAAAACAACTGAAATGATCAATTAAGCAAATATATTTGATTGAAAAGTGAAGTTACTATTTCTTTTCTGTTCTTTTGCCCTGTAAGTAACTTGGGTTCTGTTTGCCCTTTAACAAATCTACTACTTTGGCCTTGTTCATAGGGAAGCAAGAATTAAATTATAAATGTTTCCTTGGGGATGTTTGGAATATTTGAAGAACAATGAAGTATATGAAACATAAATTTCAATTATCCAAATGTGTGCAATGTTTTATGGCACAATTTAAAAATAACTCCTCATAATTTTTAATAGAAACACAATATGGTAGACAGTATTTTGAGGAAAATTCTATTATAAAACTTAAATTTTCATTTCTATAGTTTATATTCCAAATGTCTAAAACAGAAGCAAAACAAAATAAAACACAAGGTTAGCAGCAGCCCGAAGACTTTACAGAAGCATTGAATTCCATAATTGATTTATTGCACAGTGAACTTCAAACTAGAAAACCAGAAAGGGACCACCATGTCTTTGCTCTTCTTTCATTGGCTTGAGGACTGTATCTGGATCCCAGAAAGGCATTTGTTCAGTCAGACTGCCAGTGCTTACCCATTATACTCCCAGTGACTCTAAGCAAAGTGCAAAGTTGTGGTAGTTTTAATGTCAATAATGTTCATATTCTCTTGTTTTCAGTCTTTTGCTTTTAGTTTGTGGTTCTTTGAGCAAAAGTATTCCTATGTAGCCCAGGTGATCTTGAAGTCAAGATCTTCCTGCTTTAGCCTCTTGAGTGCTAAGATTACTGAAATGAACCCCATACCAGGACCTCTGTGACAGTTTTTTTTTTTCCCCCAGTCCTGGCCCTTGGACTCAGGGCCTGAGCACTGTCCCTGGCTTCCTTTTGCTCAAGGCTAGCACTCTGCCACTTGAGCTACAGCGCCACTTCTGGCCATTTTCTATATATGTGGTACTTGGGAATCGAACCCAGGGCTTCATGTATACGAAGCAAGCACTCTTGCCACTAGGCCATATTCCCAGCCCTCTGTGACAGTTTTAACATCCTGACATTACTGACCCAATGACTCCATAGAGTGTATATTTTCCTCTTATTCCAAAGGAAGCTGACTGTTGTAAGCATAATAATAGCCTCCCGGAAATATCCTTGTTGTAATTCAAGGATTTGGGAACATGTTACCTCCATGCTGAAGCCCCTCTGAAGACATGATTTTGAAACAATTTTGAAGTTTATCCCAGATATTCGAAGTAAGCATAATATTACAGGATCCTTATAGGAAAAATCAAAGAAAGTCAGGAAAGAATCCAGGAAAGAAAGAGGTATGAAGACAGAAAACCAAGTAGAGGAAGGGTGACAGTGATTTGAAGATTCTATACTGGCCTTGAAGAAAGGAAGGGGCCAGAGCTCAGAAGCACAGACAATCTCTAGAAGGTAGAAAATACAGTGACAGAAGCTCTCCTAGCCTCCAAGATAAACACAGTGCTGCTCATACCTTAGTATTATCCCAGTGACATTCAGATTAGGTTTCTGGCCTTTAACCACGCCCCCCCCCCAATCAATTAATTTGGTGACTTACAGCAGCAATGGGCAATTACTACAGTGTTTTTGTTTCCAAAATAAGAACTCCTTTTGTCCTGATTTTTCCCCATAGCACTAGGAATCAGACCCAGGACCTCACAATTGCTGGGCAAGTGCCCTACTGCCAAGCTGCACCACCAGTGCTATAAGCTAATGGATTTTTTGTTTGTTTTTCCTTAATACTCTTGGACACTGTCACTTAGAGAACAGAACAACCTAGTGATAACTTACAATTTATCTGTGTCAAGACCTCCTGAACCTCAACTTCCACCCTGCTTTACATTTTATTACCATCAAAGACTAATGAATGCATTATGTCATATTGTGTTTTAATTAAACTGTGGAGCTAGACAGCTTATTCCTCTAACTTTCCTACTTAAGTATAGCTTTTTATTTATTTGTTTCTTTCTTTCTTTCTTTTTCTGTTGAGGAATGAGCTGAGGACCCTATGTTTGTCAGACTCCAAGCTGTGTTCACTGGCGGCAGCTAAATTTTTATGATGCAGTAGGTACACAATCAATAAAACCTGAGCCCATTGGTTAGTTGACTAATGATTGCAATACTATTAAAACAGAACTCAATAAATATGTACTACTTTGAAATGCATTGTTTAATGAATATTTGTTTTGTGTTTACTGTGTATCAGGTTCAATTCTAGGCAATGTAGGTAGACAAAAGAAAATCACTTCTCTGTCTTTAAGACTCTTGTTTCTGAAGAGAATGTGAGATAACATACAGATAATAAGAGTGTAAATATACATTGTATTCTTCTCAGCCATAATCTCCAAAGTGAATGAAACCAAAGAGTATGCTGGATGAAGGAAGCTGGGTTGATTCTGTTTAAAATTATAATGAGCTCAGTTTTTTTTTTTTTTACTCCTGGCACTGAGGATCAGACCCAAGACTTCACAATTGCATGGAGACAAGGAAGGCTACATCAGGATGGAAATATTTGATTAGAGCTTGAGGGATGTGTGGAAATGAGAAAAGCAAGGGGCGTGAGCCAGAAAGTTGCTTGGCAGTTTCAATGGAACATGAAGATACCTATAAGGAAGGCCTTGTACATGAGGGGAAAGAAGGTGACAGCATGGTCAAAAAGGTAAATCAGACCACTCATGTTTAGGTTTTGGACTTTTAGGTTTTGGACCTGAGTGTGATGGGAAGCTCTAGCATACAATGTGATGTGACAGCTTAAAAGTATCTCACTATCTGCTATAATGAGGTCATGCTGTAGGTGGGAAGGGCAGAAGCCAAGGGAATAAGATGCAACCAGAAGCTTAAATCCAGGTTGCTATGGCAGATGTGGTGAGATACTGCCATATTGTCAGTCTATTTCTATGGTAGCATCAGGAAGACTTCTCCTGGGGTCGATGGGAGATGGGAGATATGAATGAACTTAGAATGCCTTTAGATTTCATAAAGGTATATGCCGTTGATGTTTCCTCCCGGAGTCCTGACGAGCTCGCTGAAGGAGTGAGTGTGTAGCATGCAGTAGGCTGTGTCCAGTGTGCTCCAGTGTTTCGAGATAGAAAAAAACAAATGAAACTGAGCAAGACCCCCAGTAAAGGAGGAGAGAATCAAGGGTTCCATAATCAAAGTCCATGAAGAAATCATTTTAGGGAGCAGGGAGATATCAGCATGTGAAGTAAATATGTGGGTAAGACAACAGTGATAGAAGCATTGATTGTGTGTCTTGACCACATGACAATCACTGATGACCTAAAAGAAGCTAGTGGACAGAAAAATGGAGATAAAGATCTGACTCCAGTGTGTCCAGAGAGAATTAGTCTACATCAAGTGGAGACAATGAGTGTAGCTAAACCTTTCTAGGAACTTAGCTGTAAATGTGAACAAAGAATTTGAGCATGAGCTAGATGGGAAAGTGGACCCAGAGCAAAAGTCTTTAAAGTCTTCATATGGGAGATACTATAGGATGTTGAATGCATCTGGCAGTGGTCAAACACAGAAAGGAAAATTAAAGATGCAATAAGAGATAGAACATGGTGCTGCTGTCATGAAGCTAAGATAGCCAGAGAATTGGTGCCACGAACCTACAGGCTCCCACCTGTAAGCCTAGTTACTAAGGAGGTTGTGGTCTAGAGAATCACACTTTAACCCCAGCATAGGCAGAAAAGCTTATGAGACTCTAAAATAACCAGCAAAAATTGTCTCAGACACATATCTGAAGAGGTAAAGCACCAGCTTAACAGTCATGAGCCACTGAGTTCAAACCCCTAGACCACATAAAGAGGAGAAACAACAGAATCCTGCTAGCAGGTGAAAAGCTGGCAATTTCTGTGCGGAGTGGCCAGCTCATGGTTTAACAATGAGAAGAATTTATGTTTTGTTTTATTATTAGATCTCAGAGTTTTACACTTGCTAGGCAAGTGATCGTCCAGTGAGCTACATACCCAACTTAACAATCTTTAAGGCACTTATCAGTGTCAAATGTATTGCAGAAAATGTGATTTCGGTGCTAATATTTTTTACACTACTGAGGGATAAATCCAAAAATAATTTTGAAATAGATGTTGAAAAATTCCATAGTTTCTAAGGACCAACAGGACAAGACACGTGTGTGTGTGTGTGTGTGTGTGTGTGTTTGTGTGTGTGTGCACTTGTGCATGCACATACACATACCAGTACTAGGGCTTGAATTCAGGGCACTGTCCCTTAGTTTTTTCACTCACAGCTGGTACTCTGACTTGAGCCACAGCCCCACTTCTGAATTTTTTGGTGGTTAATTGAAGAGAATATTCATACATACTTTCCTACCTGGACTGGCTTTGAATTGTGATCCTTAGATCTTAGTCTCCTGAGCATCTAGGATTACAGATGTAAGCAATCAGTGCCTAGCAGAATAGGACATTAAACAAAACTAAGATAGATATATAATCAAGAGTTAACTTGGCTGGTAGGTATTCACATATTATTTATGTCATTTATTAGAACGTTCTTGTGGTGGCTTCTCGTGTCCAGTCTAGGGTCATTCTGTTGGCCTTAAATACATAAATATTCAGTAGCACTGGGTCACCCTAATAAAGCAGCCACATAAACAAAGCTGTGCTAAGTTTGAACACATGGGTCTAGTTCCTTGCAAGACCTCCTCTCTTCTGAGAAAAAAATAGTTCCAATCCAGCATCACGTCACATGGAAAATTCCCCTTTGGGACAAAAATATGCATATACATAATGGAAATGATATTTTCCGTAATGAAGCAGACTTTTCAAAGATGAGCTACAATTGAAGGAAATCATTTAAAGTGCAAGCCTTAGAACTATATGGACATTTTCATTGCAAAGCACTGTTTTATCAAAGCCGTTCTGCAGCCATATTGGGTATTAAGATATGTGCCCTTTGGGCTTATCTCAGATTGTCAAACCTTGGTCTTCAAAAGTTATCTCGATGCATTCAAGAAACACTGGTTAAATTATCCACACATTGCAGGTGACAATGAAATGGTCGAGTTACTTACCCAGAGCCCATGAATATTGCTGATTGGATGATGTATGAGTATTGATCACACCAGTCAAAATGTTCCTGTGGGGAAAACAGATGGGCATCCCTCCCTCCTGCACCTTGTTTTTTGTCTCCTTCATTCACTCCATCAATGCTACCTTAACTCATTCCCTCCCTCCTCTTTATCTCCCTCACTTTGTCCTCCATTTTTAACCTCATCCATCCTTCTTCCTCCATCTTTCTTCCCTCCCTCCATGTCTCCTGCCTCCCCTGTATAAATAAGAGGGACCTTGGCAGATTCCACACAGATGAAGAAAATGGTCTCACTAACTTGCACATTACACAAAGCATGAGGTAGAACAGCTAATGCCTTTGAGCTACATGTAATATTTTATATACCATACTTGCAGAAATTCTGCTTTAAAATTTCAGTGATCCTGAAATTATCATTTCAGTGCTTTTTTAGACCAGATCTTGATTATATAGCTTACTCTGGCCTCTAATTCAAACTCTTCCTGCTTCTGCCTCCTTTGTGCTAGGATTGTAGGCTTACAGGAATCTACCTTCACAAATTTGGTGCAGTTTTATTCATTTGCCTTGGAGGAAATCAAGACAGTGATGTGGAGTTTCACAGGGTTTCACAGACAACACATGGCAATGCCCATAGGAAACCCAGGTTGCTGAATCCCAAGACTCTTGGCATTGTGTTCCAAGAGTTCTTCCCCTGCTCATCTCCTTGCTAGTAAAGGCAAACAGTTCTAATCGGGAAGCAGCTCCAGCCTGATAGACTGACTACCTGTGCCTTTTCTCCACCAACTTTTCCTTACCAGGTAGCCCAAACATTTCCAATGTTCAACTGCAAAGGAAGGACCAGGAGCAATTGGGCAGGTTGTATGCCAGCACTGAGTAAATTTCAAAGGAAATGGAGGGGCTGGGGATATGGCCTAGTGGCAAGAGTGCCTGCCTCATATACATGAGGCCCTGGGTTCGCTTCCCCAGCACCACATAATACAGAAAATGGCCAGAAGTGGCGCTGTGGCTCAAGTGGCAGAGTGCTAGCCTTGAGCAGGAAGAAGCCAGGGACAGTGCTCAGGCCCAGAGTCCAAGCCCCAGGACTGGCCAAAAAAACAAAACAAAAACAAAAACAAAGGAAATGGAGTTCATGAACACCATCCGTGGTCAAACACAAACTTCTAGGACCTTCAGTATATGCAAGTTTCCTACCACAGCTGACATCATTCCCATTTGTATCTGATGATGTTTCATAGAAAAAAAAATGCTCTTGATTTATAACCAACAATGGCATATGTTGATTCTTTCAGAGGATACTATTGGACTAGAAGCTGGTTTGTATTCAGCACATCTGGAAAAGACACCATCTTTTTTGTCACAGGAGTACTTGGGAGATGTCTTACATCCTACGCAAGATATTGCTTCTTAATTCTTTTCCATTTCCATCTGGGTTGCAAAATTCATAAAGAATTTATCTTGGTTTACAGCAATTATTTTGTCACCCATACCCTATAGTACTCACTGTAATTAGGTATATAGTCAAATAGCAAGGCTTTTATGGACTATGTAATTAATCAAGCCTAGTCGCATGCACTTCCTAACATCCAACAATGCAGGGCTGACACTAGCCCAACCTCCTGCTTGATTTCTTTCCCCACGTGTTATGTAATTCAAAGGGCACTGACTGAAAAGGTTGTGGTCAGCTGAAAATATGGACATTAGAAATAATAGCTACTGGAGTGGTTTTGTTACTCTGAAATATCATTTTTATTTGGAAAGTGTTTCTCACAATTATTATATAGAGCTCATTGTAATAAATAAACATGTACTCAGATTAAATACATTAAGCTCCTTTTTTATTTGCTATAAACATTATTTTCTTTTTTTAGTGGGGCTTACAGGTGGCACTGGGCTTTGTGATTGCTAGAAGGGAGCTTTAATATTTGAACCACACTCCCAGTCCTTTTTTCATCATTGGTTATTTTTTGTGATAGGGTCTCAAATTTTTGCCTAATGTTGCCCACCATCTTTCTGCCTGTGCCTTCTGTATAGCTGAGCTCACAGGAATATATTACCAGACTCAGCTATTGATTAAGATAGTGTCTCACTAACTTTTTACCCCAGCTGTGAACTGTGACATTCCTGATTGCTCCCTCCCATGTACCTGAATTACAGGCATGGGCTATTGCATCTGGCCCCGGGTATTTCTTTTGAGGTAGTACATAGGGCATTATATATGTCGATAGAGATTTTCATTCTATTCTCCTCTCATCCTCTATAGAAATAACTAGCATCCTGCGTGTGAGCTTCTGGCAGTCATATTATTACACTTTGATTCTCTGTCTCTTTTGTATGTTCAAACACTGTAAATTGTACATTAAGGTACTTTCCAGAATGTTGATAAGTAACATGATTTTCTCCATTCAACATAGTATTTGAGGTGTATCCAAGTTGATACATATATGTCGTGTTTTATTAACTATTCTACTTTATTGTATAAATATGTGACAGTTTCTGTAGTCTTTCTTTTCTCTTTTCTCTAATACTGGGGTTTGAACTTAGGGTCTTGCTCTTGCTTGGCAGTAGCTCTACTACTTGAGTCATTCCTCTACCAAAATCATGATCCTTCTGTTTATACTCCCTACATAGCTGAGATGATAGGCATCTACCACCTAACTTTTGTTCATGAACTTTTGCCCATGCTGGCCTCAATCTGGGAGTTTCATGATCTCAGCCTCCTATGTACTTGAGATGATAGGTGTGAGCCACTATGTCCAACCAGGGTCACATCTTAGTATTCATATTGGTTCCACTTTGTTTTAATGCCAACAACATATGATTGAATTCTCTTGTACAGTGTCAGTACACACGTGTGAAAGCTTCTCTATGGTCAGGATCTGAAAATTCTGTGGTGTGCCAGAGAGCAAATACTTTCCACTCTGTAGGCAAGAAGGCTTTGGTGGCAACTATTAATCTTTGCTATGGTTGCATTAAAAACATCCATTGACAATATGTAAATGAATGGTGTGGTTTATTCCAATGAACCTGCACTTATAAGTATGGATGAACATGCCAACTTCACATCAGTCTGACATAGCATTATAATTCTTTTGATATTTCCCCATCTCAGCCATTTAAAAAAAGTATGAAACACATTGCTACCTCATGAGGTGGATAACAACTGTCATTGAGCTGGACTCTGGTGGCTCATACTTGTAACCTTAGCTATTTAGAGACTGAGATCTGAGCATGGTTTGAAAGCAGCCTGGGCAGAAAGGTCTGTGAGACACTTATCTCCAATTAATCGCCAAACAGCCAGAAGTGGAGGTATGGTTCTCATGGTTAAGTGTCAACCTTGAGTGAAAAAAGCTAAGAGAGTGGCCTGGCATTGAGTTCGAGTCCCAGTTCAGGCACACAAACATAAAGAAAATCCTGTTATTGGGCCTGATTCAGCCATCATTTGTCATTTTCTGAGCCATGCTAGGTACACACACACACACACACACACACACACACACACACACACACACACTCACACACACACACACACACACTACTGTGTCAAATGAAATGTAGTAAGTCCATCTTTGCTAGAATATGGTCAGATTATTATTCTCCCGTATAAATTTTGTATTCATGTCTACCAGCATTTCCCAACAGCCTCATTTACACTGGTGAAGTCAACATTTAATGTACTGCCAATGTGATCCCTGTGAAGTGAAGCTTCCTTTTAATTTTAATAGGGAATTTTACAAATCAGCATTTTCCTCTTCCCATTCCTTTAGAATTAGCAGAGAATATTCCATATGTTTGTTAGCTACTTGTCTTTTGTTTTTCTATGGATATGTTTGTTTCTACCTCAAGTTTTCTATTGTGTTGTTTTCTTTTCTTATTAAGTTGTAGAGTCTTTCATCATAATCCAGATATCAATCTTTTAACAGGTATACACACCAAATTGCCTCTGCCTTAAATTTAAGGTATGTCTTTGAAGTACTGGAAGAGGATATACCAAAATTCATCAATATCTTATTTATGGTGGTGCTTTTTGTAGAAGTAATCTCCAGATTAAATTACTCACTCTAAGATCACACCTATTTAAAAGACCAACAACCCTCTTATACCTCTCACTCTACTATTGCAAAGGGTCTGACCTACCTCCTGACTATTCTATTTCTATCTACTTTCATGGTCCTGTGCTTTGGTGGTGGTTCCTCCTCCTCCGCTTTCTTAGTGTATGTGTGTGTATGTATGTGTATGCTGGTACTGAGGCTAGAACCAAGGTCCACATAACTCCTTTAGCTTTTTTGCTCAAGGGTGGTAACCTACTACTTCAGCCACACCTCCACTTCCAACTTTTTGCTTTTTTATAGGAGATAGGAAACTCACAGACTTTTCTGTCTGGGCTGGCTTAAAATCAGGATCCTCAGATCTCAGACTCCTGAATAGTTAGGCTTCTAAGTTGTGAGACACCAGTAGCACCAGTCTGGTGGGACTTATTAAATCCTGCCCTCAGGCTTCCATTTAGACACAAATGCCTAATGTCTGAATATAGATTTCTCCAGTTAAAGAGATCAATGTCTCAATTAGAAGGGATAATTGACCTATGTCAAATTTAGGTGTTAGTTGAATAAGAGGATTTTCTTGACTATCCAAAATCAAGCCAGTTAGGCTGCAAATAGACCTGCCTTCCCCATTGTAAGATAAATGTGATTACTTCAACAAAACATATTATTGATTCAATACACGGTTTTTATATTCTCTTAATGAAATTGGAGATAATAAGAATGTGTGAGTGCACCAAAACTATCTTGCATGTTTTGTGCTAGCGTTTCTGCAGTGACACAAGCTTGCAAATACATTTGCTCTGCATGAGTTTTGCACCACGTCGAGTGACATAATTAAGATAATCTCTTTTATCCTATAATTCTTATAACAACATTCAGAGATATTTTCCCCAAATGCTTTAAATTATGGTGTTTGGAACAAGAAGTGCAGTGTTTGTAAAGCAAAGAAGGATCTTAAAGCCTGAGTGGGAGGAGGGTTGTAATCAGTGATAGAGAAGCTAAAGAGCAATGAGCATACAGGCAGCAGAAGGCAATTTCCTTGGCCAGATCATGTCAGAAACCAGGAATGAGTGGATCTGACGCCTGAGTGGGCTACCATTTGAGATCACAATTGAGCCTAGTGAGTGAAAATGGATACAACCTGGAGGTAGTCCATTGCTTTGACTGGGTGGAAAATGAACCAGCTGATGCCCCACTTTGCTGTTTATTAATCTTTTATATTGAAAATTGTTTTAGTTTGGTTATGTTTCCCAAATGTGTTTGAGATAACTAGAGTTCTGGAGAGGAAGAGTGGGAGTTCTGGAGAGGAAGAGTATTGAGTCACCTTTACTGTCAGTGGTAGTCACATCTGGCATGAATAACTCAGATGCTGCTACCTGTAAGTTTCCAAAGAGAGATGAAGAATGGCCAGGTGTGGTGGCACATATCTGTAATCCCACAACTTTCTAGGTAGATGTATGGTAACTGTGAGTAGATACCAGCCTGGGATACATAGCAAGATCCTGTTTGAGAGAGATGGAAAGAGAGAGGATGAGAGAGAGAGAGAGAGAGAGAGAGAGAGAGAGAGAGAGAGAGAGAGAACCATAAGAGACTAAGAGACAAGATACCTTCCAAATGTACACCCCCAATGACCTAATTCCTCCAACCATGATACACTTCTCACCACCTCCCACAGATGTTCCCAAACTATGAACCCATTAATGGATTAATTCTTGATCAGAGCCCTCAGGATCCGATGGACTGATCATCTGGGAACACATGAGCCTTTTATTAGAGGTCACTTCACATTGAAATTATAACAAACAATATTAAGTGATGTTTGTAAATGACTTATAGTCTGCTAGTCACTGTATTAAGCACTGTACTTGAAAATATGGCAAAGGTGGGACTTTGGTTCCATGGTACAGTGCTTTCCTTACATGTATGAATTGGACTTCCAGTAACTGCCATTCATTCCCAAATATATGACATTTAACCCTCCCATTTTAAAGCAAATGTAGAAGGCCTCTTCATTTTTCCCTTCGTTAACTGTATCCTTTCTGTTTTCAAAAGTTAGAGTAGCCTTAGATTCAGGGTCTTGCCTTAAGAAACACAGCTAGCAATATATCCATCCAAATCTGACTTAATTGAGTTCTAACTCAACTGAGCTCAAATGCTACAATATCTGTCATTGTGTTTGGCCAGGGGCCGTTGGGGATTCAGCTTGGCTTTGAGGGGGAGAGGGCGGTCCTGAGACGCTGCCTTCCCTCCCACCGTGGGGCAGTGTGGAAGGTAGCCACTCCCACCTTCCGGCTTCAACTGGAAGAGAAGCAAAGCAGCCCCCGCCTCTCAGCTTGGCCACGTGTGTAGTGGCAGAGACCCAGAGACCCGGTCCTTGGGGGGCTGTGGTCTCCGCCCATAGAGGAAGTCCCGTGATTTCACCTGATGGACAGTTCACTAGTCAATCATTAAGACCCAGTTAGTCCCTCCTCTTCCTGCCCACCATTACTGTTATATAAACCCCTCCCTTGAATAAAACCCTTTGAGGCTGGCAGTCCATCGGACCAGTTCCCCAGAATCTCTGTCCAGCATCTGCTCTTAATGCGTAAGGGAGACAGGGGAGATTTCAGCAGCCCTACCTCAGCTTGGCTTAGCCCGATAGGGACACGCTCTGCCCCTCCTGCTGGCGGGAGAAGCAGAGAGTGTCTTTCACAATTTGGGGCTTGGCATCTCCCCGGGAAAAGAGGGGGGATGTGGAATTTAAGCCCCACAAGGGGCAAGGGGGGTATCTTAAAATTAACTCTGAGAAGGAGGGAGAGATGAATAGCTACATCATACAGAATTTGTAGGATAGTGAAACCACTCTTTATGATACTATACTGGAAACCTGCCACTTGATTTTTGTCCAGACTTATACAATCCTAGGGTAATGTCTGGGTTTGGGTGATAATAATATGTAATGGCAAGCTTATCAGCTGTATCAATTACAGCACTGAAATGGAGATGTTCCTAGTGGGAGAGGTTGTAGATGTATGAAGCAAGTTGGATATATGGGAAATCTCACTACCTTCCCTCCAATTTTGATACAAACGTAAAACTGTTCCTAAAGAAAACAAAATAGCAGAAAAATGGATATGGATTGCATTTAAAATTAATAAAAGTTCATTCAATGCATGCATTGTGCAAAAATTCAGTATTAAATAGATATAGATAGAAGTTAAATAAAAAATAAATAAATAGTGCCATGGACCTGAGGATCAGGTTTTATTTATGGTCAGAACGTCATATCCTGCCATATAATCACCATGGTGGCTGCAGGAGGTGTTTTGTGTTCCTGCTGCCAGCCCACTTATCACCGGGGGAAAGTTATTTTTCTTGGTTAGACCTCACTGATAGTAAGAGAAACAACTTCCTTTTTAGACTATAAGAGCACACCAGCAGCCACTGACCACAGTGATGGCAGAAGTAGTTTGCCAGCGCTGAACTGGGCTTCCCATGGCTCTTGATTACAAAGAGTCCTGAGAGATGAAAGGTGAACAAAGATTGCAAAACCAGATATCTCTCACTTTTCAAGTGCTCTCCTTTCCCTACACATTCTTAGGGGTGTTTTCAACAAAAAGGCTATCCTCTGTTTCACACTAAATATTTCAGAAAATGATTCTCTGCACTTCTAAAACCATTTGCCTTTTGTTTTATGAAACATAGCCATAAGGAATGTTTTATTATTATTATCATAATTATTATTACTTTTTTGCTTGTACTGAATACAGAATAGGCACTTGGGGTAGAGAATTAAGGACATTTCTCAGTTTTGTGGGAAGTTGGTTGAGACATATCAAATGCGTGTATAAAACATTTGGTCTCTAAGAGAGAGTAATGTCTTCTCTGGCTCTTGGCTTCTACAGAGTAACATCAGCTAATGTTTTTCAGTGGCGGGTTACTAATCCTTAAAGTGGATAATACTGGAGACCTGCATCAAGTGCATCTTAAACCTAACAGAGAGAGAAGGAGAGAAGGGAGGGGCAGGAGGGCGGGGGAAGAGAGAAAGAGACATTGATCTGTTGCTAGAGTCTGCAAGGCACCCTGATGTCTTGAGACAGACATCTTATCTAAAAGCTTCAAAACTATGCATTTTGTCAGGAGAAAGGATTGTTGTGAAAGAATGCTTTAGCAGCTTAAGAGTCTTAGTTTAAAGTACGGTTGATCAAATAGACACCTATGATTCCCACTTCAGTCTGAAAAGGTCTTTTTTTTTCCCCTTGGCAATGCATGGAGATCAAGGATCCTTGAGACACCACAACTGAAGGCCTTTTGAGTTTCTCTCCTGCACAGAGAAAAGGTTTTGTAATACCTTGGTCATTGATAATCTTACCTTAGTATAACACTGACTGCCCTTGCTTCTAGAAACTCCTTGCTCATGTTTCCCACGTTACTCTATTTTCATTTTCTCCCTGCCTCTTTTGAAACTCTTACAACAGTATGCTCTTGTTTGAGGTAAAGGCATAATAATTGTATCTTGTGAAAAAAGCATCATTTTTTGAATGTGCATGCACAAGCCTATAATATGAGTCCTTGGGGGGCTGAGATAGGAGAATCTTTATTTTGAGACCAGCTTGGATATATAGTGAGACTCTTTCTAAAAAAAAAATAAGACCAAAAAAAGGAAGTAAAGGAGGGAGGGAAGAAAGGAAGGAGGGAAGGAGGGAAGGAGGAAGGGAGGGAGGGAGGGAGGGAGGGAGGGAAAGAGGGAGGAAGGAAGGAAGGAAGGAAGGAAGGAAGGAAGGAAGGAAGGAAGGAAGGAAGGAGAGAAGGAAAAGCTTCCCTCATTTTTCTAACCAATTTTAACAGTCATCTGGACACTTTAAGAGAAAATGGGTGAGGGTGGAATCTATTTTCTAAACTTGTTTTATGAAACTGAAATTTGTGTTCTATATGTACTTTCTTTTGATTCAGGACTGCCAATTGGCCTAGAGATGCATTCGATAGTATTACTAACCACAAGCATCACACCCAGACTTCTGTTTCTCATTTAGGAATTCAGGCCAATAAAGAAGGATATTACCTGGATACACATTTTTATTTAGAATCATGAACACTGCTTCTCCTTAAGGTGTCCACGTTATCACTGCATAACAAATTCCCACGCTGTTAGGGATTTTAAAGCACACAGTTTTTTTTATGTCACAGTTTTTGTAGGCCATGTTTAAACTTAGCTTAGCTGGGTCTCCTGCTCAGCCTCATAAGCCTACAATTACAGTGTCAGTGGAGGCTGCAGTCTCATTTGAAAATTGAACTGAGAGAGGATCTTGTTTCCAAGCTCCTTCATGTTATTGGTAGAAATGGTTTTGTTGACATTATGAGACTCTCAGGTTCCTCACTGCTATGAGATAGGGCTTCCCTTAGGTCCTAGAGGCCTCTCATAGTTTCCAGATACGTGGCATACTATGCATATGGTTCACAACATGGACAGCTTGCTTCTTCCAGGCCATCAGGAGAGTTCTTGCTTCAATCTTCTAATCCATTCTTATCTTATGTAATGTAATCATGGTTGTAACACAATATAAACTTTACCATCATTTATTGTTTAGAAGGAAAGCATAGATTCCATCCACATTCAAGGGGGAGGAATTTTAAAGCAATGTTAGTCATTAGAGGTATGAAAGAGATTCTTTTCATTCCTTCTTAACAAGAGTCCTCAGAAAAACTTCCCCTCTTTCCTGTAACAGAAACACCTTGTAAAGTTCTGTAACCCTTTGAGTAGAGACTATCAAGCCCCAAATGTAACATATCCCCATAATCAAGAAAGAAATTGTAACACAAGAGTAAAAGCATCTGATTTTTTAAAGATATTCTCAAAGGCATCTGATTTTACAACCTATAAGCATCAAGAGAAATGGGTTTAATTATGAAATGATTGGTTCTATTCTAAGAAATCACTTAGAAGTATATACTATTGACATTTGAGGCTGGATAATTTACTATAGAGGAAGTAGCATATGCATTGTAGATTATTTAACTACATCTCTGGCTTCTGCCCACTTGATGTCAGCCGCATTCCCCAGCTCTATAGCTCTATCATGTACAAATATCTCTAGATATTTTTGCCAATTGTCTTTTGAAGGGGATAGCATATAATCAACCTCAGCTGAGATCTGATAAGAGAGGGTCTTTCCCCAGGTTTCCATTAAGGAGACTGTGGGCATCTCCTGATTGCAATAAAATCCATGCAGTGTAATTTTTAGAAACACAATTAGGGTGGAATTGGAATGAACACAGCTGTGAGTCTATCCAACTGCATTCAGACTGATGATATAAGGCAGCAGTGTATAAGAGCTGGCCTTAGGCAGCCTACACGAGTCTAAAGGATGCTAGTTCCTTACTCGGACTATAACTTCTATATAACATATCAGTAAAATGTGCATACTGTAATCACAGAGTTTTGATTGGACAAATGAATCTCTTCTTTCCTCTCTTAATGTACCTGGCAGCTGAGATATCTATTTGCCATGGACAATCTCAAGACACTTGTTTTAACCTTTGAGTCTTTATTAATGTTTAATTACATATTACAACTTTTCATTCTGACTTATGTTAAAGATGGGAATGCTAAGGATTGAATTCAGATCACTGGGCATACTATGTACACATCTCGACCATTGAACTACATGCCTGATTCCCAGTGACAGCTGTGTTGAAAGGTATAGTTTGCTTAATGAGCCTCTCTGTCTGGAGTTTTCCAAAGGTTTATGGCCACATTGTTTTGCACTTGAACTTAAGATTGCAATGTTCTGTCCCTTCAAATGATAATAAAATATCCACAACTGGAAATGAAAGTCTTGAGACACATGTTTGGCAATCCATTCCAAACTGCAATTTGGATAGATGACTTGATATATCTAAATGATTGGCACTCATGAAGGATGAGTGAGAATGATTTGTAGTATTAAGCCTTGGCAGTTCTATAGTCATAATCCAATGATTTCACTTAGTTGGTAAACATCTGCAGTCTTGAACTTCTTTCTTTAGGTCATTCTGCTATTGGCAGCAGTAATTGAAAATATGTTCTGTAACCACAATTCTAAAATAGAAAACATGCCTATTAGTAATCTTTTGCTACAATATTTTTTGGCTGGAAACATGAATATCTCTTTACGTTCCAAGGTTTAAGTAAAAAGTAAAATCAAAAGTATACTATAATTTAATGTACCATGTGGATCATTAACACATTTGTGTAGAAATTAGCTTTGTACAGCTTGAAAATTGTTGCTGAACCAGTTATTTTTGGAAACTCTCAGAGATCAGGTACCATAGTCTTCTCAAGTTCTTTTTCTGAGAGTAGATAGAATCAGTACATCATACCTTTTATTTAACCAGCATTGTAGCTCACCATCTCCCCTCTTTATGTTAGCCAACTCTCTTGCTTCATCTTCATTACCCAGAGGCAGACTTACTATTTCTAACTTTAACCTAGAACTGTCTTTTATACCTAAGATGTCCAGACATTGCAGACAGCCCTGGTTTAATCCTGTTTTCCTTCATTCACCCTCACAATCATTTTGGTTTGGATAATGCTACCCGTGGCTCTCTTCCTAACAACGTCTTTCTCATGGGACAAAGCCATCCATGTTTATGTTTAGATGGTACTTCACAGATGTCCACTGGTGAGTGCTCTTGTTTCTAGCCACCATCCCTCAACTAAAAATGAATCTTTTTCTTGGTATATCTTAAGGAAAAAGAGGAAGGAAGTACTAACCTAAGGCTATCTGCAAGAAGACATGAATTAGTCACAGCTCTCAGTAGAACTTCTAAGATGTGGAAGCAAAAATGAAAGCACACTCTAAAACCACAAGAAAGTATCAATGCATGCACAAGGAATAGACAGTCATTGAGAATAGAAAAATCAGAGGAAGCAACTAGACTTCTAGAAGATGTTGAGGTGAAAATTTGCAGATGCAATTCAAAGGGAATTTATAAGCATATCCCTTTAAGTAGTGGCAACAGAGTCTTTCCTAAGTAAATCTAAGTCAGTTAAGTATTACAATACATCTTTTGAACAGCCAGAGAAGAAATGCAAAAGTTGAATTCTTTTTTATAAAGGCATCAATGTTGCATTTTATTACCTTCTCCAACAATGCTTAATACTTAACTCTTGTGAATTATTTACCTATTTATTTGCCTTTCCTTCCATTTAAATGGCTGCTTATTTAAAGCCACCCACTGGAGACTTCGTCACAGCAAGCACTTGCTTCTTTTTAGGAGCTAAGTCACCTTGTGCAGAACAGATTTGCACAAGACCAAAAGATTAAGTTGTTCTGGTTTCCTACAGCTGGCTGCTCAGTGGGAGTCCTGGTCCCTCCCTGACATGCCAAGGCCACAGGGAATGGGAAAAGCTTTCCTTTGTTGCATTTAGTTTTTTCTTAGTTATAGAAACAACCTGTGTGTTGTAACTGACTTGAGGTTAATATTGACACTTTCCCCCTTCTATGCTCATGGTATCTTTCTTTTTTTCAATTCACATTTTCCCAAAAGTTGCGCTGTAGAAGGACTACAAATATGTTTACTTATAATTTCATATGAACGGAGCAGTTTTCATCAGATATTCAGGCCATAATTTTATATCAACTATGAACTTGTCATGACTTGATTATATCTATTCTCCATGGCTTCTTTCTCAACTATGACTTTAACTATTGTCTCATATACTCCTAAGTATTAAGGAAGGGAAGGGGGCCTATGTATCCACTGTAGATAGGATGAAAAGCAACAGCGCTACTGCCTGAAGCTCTATGTTTAGTTTTGTGAGGAACCTCCAGACTACTGTCCACAGTGGTTGTACTAGTTTACATTCCCACCAACAGTGCAATAGGGTTCCTTTCCCCCCCCCCATATCCCTACCAACATTTGTTATTATTCAAACTCACAATGTAGATCTTCCCTACAACCCAGCCATACTACTCCTGGGCATCTACCCTGAACATCATCAGCCAGGATATGATAAAGACTCCTGCACATCCACACTCATTGTGCAATATTCATAATAGCCAATATATGGAAACAGCCCAGATGTCCCACAATAGATGAATGGATCAAAAATGTATCTATACAAAATGGAATTGTACACAGCCATTAGAAAGAATAAAATTCTGTCATTTGCAGGGAAATGGATGGACATAGAACAAATCATGTTAAATGAAGTAAGCCAAGCTCAGAAAGACAAACAGTGCGTGTTCTTTCTGATATGCAGAAATTAAATCTAAAATACACTGGGATATAACAAATTATACAAGATACTTACAGTGAGACAAAAAGAGGAGACTCTTAGTGGAGAAACACAAAGATGCAATGCTAAGTGCCTCTTTATACTCATAAAAAATAAGATACATATTGAAATGAACTCCATGATATGGAACCAAGAGACCTCTCTTTTTATATAATTTTATTTATTTTTTGATGATTCTGTCTTCCTTATGTATAGTATATTCAAGTGTATATCTTTGGAAGAGTTGGGGAAGGGTACAGAACTCGAGGGAAAAAGGATAATAAAGTGTAGCAGTGGAGTTCACTGGACATTGATGAAAGTGAACTATACAACTCATAGGTGGAGATGGGAGGGAAGGACTGGGAGAGAGAGAGGGAACAGATGACACTATGAAAGGAAATGTACTCATTGCCTGACTCATGTAATTGTAATCCCTCTGTACATCACCTCTATAATAACAATAAAGTAAATTAATTTTTTTAAAAACTGCCTGAAGCCTTTGAACACCCCTCTGGATACCTAGATCATTTCTTTGAGAATAAAATTTCTTCCATGTAATTCTTTTGATAGAGATTTAGGTTCTAATAGTGAAGGAGAAATATATGACCATAGAATCTTTTAGGAGTTGTGCTCTTCATTTTTTATTATATTTGAGGTCCTCCCAATGTTTTCAGAATTGACAGTTTCTACCTCAGAAAATTTCATCAGTATTCTCTGCTATGTATGAAATGAATTTCCTCATTTCTGTGAAATTTATGATGCAAGTAAAGAGCCACCATAAATATTCTCTCCTCTCAGTGTGATATTATTCAGACAGTCTGAGTTATACTTTGGAAATTACTTGATAGAATCTGAATGGTGGTATTTTGGGGGGTTCTTTATTTTGGTTTCAGGACTGAAGTACAAATTATTTCTATAGGAGAACAAGTAATTAGCAGAATCAAATTAGATTTTAATCAAGCAATATGATAATTTGAGATTCAATTACTTTTTTAGTTATTGTTTCTTTGAAAATAACTCATTATATTTACATTCTAGTTACAAAATCCTTGTATTTCAGAATGAGAAAATATATGAAATAATCAGATAGTCTGGTCAGATAACTTTGGTACCCTGAGGGAATGCTTAGAAAATTCTGATGATAGTATTAAAAGTTTTATTATTGTTATTTATTTTCAGTGATAGGGATTGAACTTAAGCCCCCAAACAATTTAGGCAAGTACTTTAACAGGGTCTTATCTTAATTATCAAAAGAAAGCTGAACATTTTGGTGGCAAATCTCTAAAATAATGAACAATTCCCAACGTAACAAGTAAGTAATGGGTATTTATGCTTTCGTTGTGGAGAAAACAATGATACAACAAGTAATTAAGAGAATCTTTTAGGTTCGGGCCATGGCTCAAGAGGTAGAACACCTACCTAATGAGCTCAAGTCCCTGAGTTCAAACCCTAATGCTGCTCATCTTTAATGCATAAGTTAATCAATAAGTTAGTTAATTGATTTTAGAAAGAAGATATCTTTTGACACAGGAAACTGTGTGAAAAGAGAAGCCACATGGTGCATGGATTCATTTAGGGGAATGTGCATGTGGACAATGTAAAAGCCTTAAGACAGACTCAGATCTAGCATTTTGAACTTTGATAAAAGGAAAAACATGTTGGTCAAAAGGCAGTTGTTTGAATATCATGGTAGAAATCAGTGTCGAAGCCAAGTAAATGGTGCATCCTTATGATAATCCCTGTATTTGGGAGGTAGAAACAGGAGGGTATAGAATTTGAGACCAGAATGGGCTAGTGAGACCTTGTCTCAAATATAAATGATTGATATTAATCTGAGTTTACTATTAAACCTAATAATAGTTTTTACTATTTCCTGATAAGATAAGATATACAAAAATATAACAAAATTTACCTGGTAAATGTAGTTTCAAAATTCAATTTAAAAAGTTTTATCAAGGGGCTGGGGATATGGCCTAGTGGCAATAGAGCCTGCCTCATATACATGAGGCCCTGGGTTCGATTCCCCAGCACCACATATACAGAAAACGGCCAGAAGTGGCTCTGTGGCTCAAGTGGCAGAGTGCTAGCCTTGAGCAAAAGGAAGCCAGGGACAGTGCTCAGGCCCTGAGTCCAAGGCCCAGGACTGGCCCCCCCCGCAAAAAAAAAGTTTTATCATAATTGTTCTACTATGTTTAATGTGTATATTTTAGTTTATAAGCAATGAAATAGAATTTAAATGTATGAGGGGAAGTTGATGTGTTATAGAAATCTGGGGGCATTTCCTGCATCCTAAAAGAAATTAATTAATCTGATTGTGTTATAATTAATCACTCCTTAATTCATTAAAAATACAAACTCTGTATTTGAATAGATAGATGGTGGCTATTCTTCCTAAATTTTTAGCCTTTTAGACATTATTTGTAAATAATAAAAATTATAGAGGAAAACACCTTTATGCCTTCCCATTATTATATAATGGTCTGTGGACCTAACTACTTTGTATATATATATACATACATATATATACATTTATATATTATTTTAGAATCTTCTAGTTGTTTTCATCCATGTCATTATGCATGTATTTGTATATATATATATAGCATATGTTGCATAATATGTAGTGCGTGTGTATACTGCTCTGAAAGTTACATTCTGTGAAATCATACACATGCATATAAAGCACTCACACTGAATAAAAGGGAAGGAAATAATTATTTAACAAAATATTATGGAAGTTCTGTGTACTGATCTTCTTGTGGATGTACAAATTTCTTTAGGGTATTAGAATCAATAACTCCTAAAGCAAAAGAAATGTGCTTAATTTTGTTTTACACACCATTTCTCAAGCATATTGGACTACTGAACTGTTTTGTGTTTGATTCTTGTTTTCTATATAACAACTAGCACAGAAAAATACTGAGATTT
The DNA here is from genome assembly GCF_023159225.1 of Perognathus longimembris pacificus. Lineage (NCBI taxonomy): Eukaryota > Metazoa > Chordata > Mammalia > Rodentia > Heteromyidae > Perognathus > Perognathus longimembris. Next base: position 107,617,460 of record NC_063188.1, on the reverse strand, counting down.
TCTGTTACAAAGTTTATGTCCCTGATTGGCCATATTTATCTAATTTGGGGAAGGGAAGGGGAATCACAAAAATGGTGGGACAAAGGGTAAACCAATTGCAACAGTCATACCCACTAGACACTATGTTGGAAATGAACTTTACAATTTGAGAGGGAGGGGGAGGTGGGGGAGGGGGAAACAGGAGAAAATTAGTGAGGGGATAACACTGTTCAAAAAGACATGTACTCATGTAACTGTACAGTTACTTATGTAACTGTAACCCCTCTGTACATCACCTTCACAATATTTGTAAAAAGAAAAGAGAAAGCATATGTCCCTGAAACAGTTGTATAATATCATTAATGTTACATTGTTAACTTATCAGAAATTAATATGCAATTCTCTTTTAGGCTCTGGAAAAATTAGAATGTGGCTATCTGAGGGGAAAAAAGTTGATTTAAATGTTTCTTTCAAAGGTGGGGCATGTGTTAGTCATCTTATTATCACTGTGACAAAATGCCTGAGATAATCAACTTAAATAAAAACATTTATTTTGGCACATAGTTTGGAAGATTCTTTCTGTGTTGGAGTGGACCATTTTAATCTGCTTGTGGACTTGTGATGAGGCAGCATTTATGGTGTGAAGCTTAAGATCGAACTAAGCCAAACAACAAAGTCTGTGGCCCCACAATCCTTCTCAAGGGCATTTCCACCTGGAGGACTTCACTCCAGACCAAACCTCCTGAAAGCTCCATCCCCTCCAAATAGCACCAAGGATTGAGGACCAAGGCTCCACTTAATACACGGGACTTTGTAGGACATTACAGATCCAAACTATAGCAGCAAGCTAGGGAAGATTGACAGAAAAAAAGCAAGTCCCTATAAAGTTGTGCTAATCCTGAGAATTCCAAATTCAGTCCTCAGTGCTGCATAACAAGTTATCAGTAACACCATGGCTTAAGAACACACACTTCTTTTTACACAGGTGTGTGGGTATATATGAGAGAGACAGAGAAAGAGGGAGAGAGACAGAGACAAAGACAGAGAGAAAGAGAGAGAAGTCTGTGTATGGCTGAATTAAATCCTTTGTTCAGCATCTAAGAAAACTTCCCATGAGATGTTGCCTGAATTGCACTCATTTCCTGGGGTCCCCTACCATGTTTACCTAGTTGTAGGCAGAACTGTTATTTGGTGCTATATTACCTAGGGTTCTTGCTGACCATCTTACATACAGCCCTTTCTAGGATCATTCAGAGATCCTTTAACAGCTTGATAGCTGAAGTCTTGAAGACCCTGTAGGAGATTCTCTCACTGCAGCCTGCTAGGATGAAGTTCTGCCTACTATGCCACAAACTTTACTATGTTCTCTTGGCCAGAAGTTGGCATAGTTCTTATACTCAATGGGAGGAAATTATACTAAGTTTTAACTCATTGAGGATGACCTTAGCATGTCACCACCAGAATACCAGATGCCTATGCATAAAAGACTCAAGGAGAAAAAAAAACACCAAAGAAACACAAAGAGGAGAAAAGTGATGGATTACCTAAGCTTATTTCTCTGTTTCATAACTGGGCTCCATTTTGCCCTGCTCTGCAAGCTGTATTTGATGTGAACGTTTATATCCTCAGTACCTTCCTCTCAGAATTCCTTGCTCATGGTTGATATCACCCAGGGTCAGCATTGAGATTCAGGAAGCTTTCCCAGGAGACAGGGCTGTTTACCCAGGCTGGGTTATGTAATACTTTGGCCTCTCTGGTTGCTTCACCTCTTTCTGGCATCAGTATGCATGGAGCAGAGAAGAGAAACAAAAGCCTTGTTCAAGGAGAGAAAGGAAAATATCCACATCATTAAACATGTTTTCCTTGAATACAAAATAGAAATTTTTGCCTTCATAATGACATGGCAAAGAATTAGCACTTAGAAGATATTATTTTTCTCTTTCTTCCCCCCAAAACATGTAACAACCATGCAACACGAAGTACTATATAATTATTAACCAAGTACTAAGTTGTGTTCCTGGTGTTGCCTTTCAAAACTTAGCACACAGTGAAGAGTCTGAAGGACACAATTTCCCCCAAAGAAAATTAATAAACATTTCTCTTCCTAATAGATTGCTTTCAGGATTTTATAAGAGTGTTCATGAAGGAATCTTTGTATCTTTGCTGTGAACCTACATCTTTCTATGTGCTGTCCGGATGGCCAGCTGCCCCCAAAGAATGTCAATTGTGCACCTGTCCTGTGTACTTCTAATTTTTTTGTAGGAAGAGAAGGCAGAAGTGAAGCCAGGGTCAGGACATTCCTGTCTTATCTTAGTGAGTTCTAACAGCTGTCACAAAATACCATGGATGGGGTGACATAAACAGACTTTTGTCTCTCCGAGTTCTGAAGGTTGGGAAGTACAAGTTGAAAACCTGGCAGACTTTTTGTCTACTGAGAGCTACTTCCTACTTCAAAGATGGTAACTTCTCTCTGTGTCTTCCACAGGGTAAAAAAAGCAAGGGATCTTTTTTATAAGTGCACTAATCACTTTGTTTGGACTCTGTTCTTTCTTTCTTTCTTTCTTTCTTTCTTTCTTTTTTTCTTTCTTTCTTTTTTTGCCAGTCCTGGGCCTTGAACTCAGGGCCTGAGCACTGTCCCTGGCTTCTCTTTGCTCAAGTCTAGCACTCTGCCACTTGAGCCACAGCGCCTCTTCTGGCCTTTTCTATATATGTGGTGCTGAGGAATCGAACCCAGGGCTACATGTATATGCGACAAGCACTCTTGCCACTAGGCCATATTCCCATCCACTTGGACTCTGTTCTTATAATATCATAATGTCCTAAAGACTACCAACCCCTAATGCCATCTTTTTTAAACTTGTTTCCAACATATGAATGGGAGGGGTGGCTGCACATAAATATTCAGTTCCTTGTTCTGTTTTATTGCCTGTAAAATGCAGTTCTTTGCAGTTCTAAAGTGCTCTGAGCTCTGAGGAAAGAATAACACGTTGCAGTGTGTTTAGCGAAAGACTGGAGGTGGTGAACTGGTGCTGGAGAATTGAAGGGTTTTTGTGACAGTCTGAGCAGAACAGCTGTTTTTTCTTTATAAATTTCTCTCTCTGGGGAATGGGAACTTTTGTTCTGCACATATTATGTTCAATACAGAAATCACTACCTGAAAATAAAGCAGAATTTTGCTAATTGGTTCCAATTTCCTCTCTGTTAAATCAGCCAAAATAATTTAATATAGAATATATAAAGGGGCATACATTTTAACTGCACAACTCAGTGAATTTTCATAAATTAAACACACATGCAACCAACACTGAAGAAAATAAAATATTCGAGTCTTCCAGGAGAAGATTCAAATCCCCTCCATACCTACAATCATTTGCTGAACATCTAATGGCATAAGTTTTATGTCAACTTGTAATTACATTGTATATGAATGGATTGTACACTTTTCTGTCTAACTTCTTTCACTTAACACTGTGAAATTCACTCGTATTGATGGTAATATAATAATCATTCCTTTTCACGGCTGTGCCATAATCCATTAGAAGAATAGAGATTTCACTTTTTTCTTGTATGATCAGTCAACAGTTAGGTGGTTTCTAGATTTTTAACTCTTATGACTGTTCTAACACCAGCCTTTTAGTGAGCATATATATTCATTTCTCTGGAGAATGAATCAAGGAGATTCAATAACCCCAAGGAGATTTCTGGGGTTAAGAAATTATAAATACTATGAAGCCCTTTTTCCAAATGGTTATATTAATTTATATAACAGAGTGCCCATTGATATACTCCTTGCTCTACAACTTTTTCATTTTAGTCTCTCTGATGGGTGTATAATAATCTCAATAGTAGATTTAATTTGCATTTCTCTGTTGCTTATAGAGTTGAGGATATATTCCTATGCATTGGCCATTTGGGTAAAATTTTATAGGGTGTCTACTTGTATTTATTGTATGCTAGCACTGGGGCTTCAACTCAGAACTTCTCACCCCACTTGGCATTTTAGCTCAAGGCTGGCACTCTACCACATGAGCCATACCTCTATTTCTGGCTTTTTGCTGGTTAACAGGAAATAAAAATCCTACAGATTTATTCATCTAGGCTTCCTTCAAACTTTGATTCTCAAATTTCAGCATCCTGTATATCTGAGATTATAAGTACAAACCACTAGCACCCAGCTTGTCTATTTGTTTTTTGATCATTTACTTATGGGTTTTCTTTTGCTTTGTAACTATGTCTACACATCTACATATATATATATATATATATATATATAATCTGTATATCAATATATGTGAGCATATATATATGTACATATATATATGCTATCACATATGGTATAAACCAACACAGTTTAATTAATGAATTTACTTGGGTTTCTATAATTAATGAATGTACTGGGTGGCTATAAGTGCTCCCTCTTTAGTACAACAGGAGATAACTATGAGAAGCCCAAGTGAGGTTCCTTGCCACGAGTCATTAAGAGTTTGGTTGAGAAACGAGGTAGGTATATGAAGAACAGAGGAATAATAGCTACAATTCTGTGTGTAATGAAATGTTTTCTTGAGGGATGAAGTCCTCTCAGTCTTGCTGTGTTTGAAGAAGGAGTCTGGAGAGCCTGCCAGCAGCCATAGGAAAGACATAGTACCTAAACTGACACCTGGAGAATATGTGGGAATTGGAAAGGCAGAAACAGCCTGAGAAAATGTGAAGGGATAGACATGAATTTTATTTGTTCCTGTGCAGTGAAGCTCCTGCTTTAATCAAGAGGAGAGATTTGTGATGGGAATATACATACATATATATCTTTATATATATATATATCCACATAAATGTTCATTATTACCTAAAACCATTCCTTTATAGGAGTTTTAAAAGATCAGGAAAGAGACAATGAGAAAAAGGAAGCAAGGCTTTTCTTGATCTGAAATGGCTATAAAGTCCAAAAAGCCCTTCTCAGTCTCACTGCAGATTTGCATTTCTTTTCTTGAGTTTTCTATCAAATAATCTAAGCTCATATTTTTCAAAGCAATTTTGTTCTCTTTTTTTTCTTTGAAATTAGCACATCAAATATTAGTGAGAGGGACTGGGAATATGGCCTAGTGGTAGAGTGCTTGCCTGGCATACATGAAGCCCTGGGTTTGATTCCCCAGAGCCACATATATAGGAAAAGCAGACGTAGAGCTGTGGCTCAAGAGGTAGAGTGCTAGCCTTGAGCAAAAAGAAGCCAGGGACAGTGCTCAGGCCCTGAGTCCAAGGCCCAGGACTGGCAAAAAAAAACCTGAAACATATTAGTGAGAGATGGTTGAAGGAAAGAGACTTCTGTGTTTATGCTCTGAGATTTTTTTCAGCATTCTGGGGATGGAACCCAAGGTCTTGTACATGGAAAGCATGTATTCTACTACATCCCTAGCCCTGAGCAGATATTTTGGACATAAATCAAATCTTTCAATGGTTAAGTTGTCCTGCTTTCTTTGTTTTTGTTTTTGTTTTTGTTTTACAGAAGAGTATTATTAATGACAAACACTGAGTGCTGATGACATTCCTGCCACTGTTCTGAGCATGGAACATATCTTCTTATTAAATCCTACCATTAGCCCTGTGGGTTAAATACTATTATAATCAGGTCCCTTGACAGACTGGGGTCTGAGACAGCAGGAGATTCAAGTAGCTTCTAGAAAATAATATCACTCATAAGAACCTAGATGCCAGTGGCTCATGCCAATAATTCCAGGTACTCAGGAGCCTGAAATCTGAGGATCATGGCTCAAAGCCAACCAAGACAGAAAATTAAATAGCAAAAAGCCAGAAGTGCAAGTGTGACTTAAGTGGTAGAGCCCAAACATAGTGAGAGTATGAAGCCCTGAGTTCAGGCCCCCAAATTGATACAGATAGGTTAGGGTTTCTGTATTTTACAGTCTTCATGAAAAATACTCAATTATACCACTGCTATGACATAGCACAAGGCCCATGTAAATGAAAGATCATGGCTATGCTTTGATAAAACTTCATTGACATAAATAAATGATAGACTGAGTTTGACCCAAGGGTCATGGTTTACTTGCCCCTGTTCTAAACCAGAATGATTTATTTTTCCTTATGAAAAAGATTTAGTCCAATTTTTACTACCTTCTGTTTCCTTTTTCTGGATCAAACATCAATAGTTCTCATCTAGAGATCACTCTGCCTCCCAGGGGACAATTGACAATATCCAGAGACATTTTGTTTCATCACCATCCAGATGACTTCCATTACATCTGGTTTATAGCATCCATGTATGATATTAAACGTTCTACAACATGCTAGGTAGATCTCCACAGTTGTAAATTATGTGGCCCCAAATGTTAATTATGCCAAGTTACTTAAACTTTGAACTAGTTGGATTAGATTCATTTTCCAATTCATTTTTCTCTTTTTCTCTGTGCATGGTGGTATTCCACTTTTATTGCTTTCCAAGTTTATCAATATTTCCATATAAGAGCAATGATGGTGATGGTGACAGCGGTGACATTTGGCTTCTTTTGAATATTTACTGTAATCATAGATAATAGCCTCCTCTTAAAAATATCTTGTTTCATTCTGAAATAAATACAAGAAGTATTGCTTCTTCATATGAAGAAATATAAATGCTTATATCCAAAGGCTCAGTCTTTCCATTTTTATCCTGCTGTCTTTCTTATTATTATAATGAATTGTATCATTGAACACAATCATTAATCATAAGGACTTTAATTTCTGATAGCCTACTTAAACATCAGCTATGCTTGAGAGAAGAGAGAGAAAGAAAGAGAGAGAGGAGAGATTTTCTTATCAATCTTCATTCACAAATAGCTTTTGCAAGAGTCTGGGACTGAAAATTTGATGTTACTTCTTTCACATCAGGAAATAAGGTCAATGGTCAGCCTCATGTTTTCCATTGCTCCGTGTAGATATTTTCACTTTTCATTGCCTTACCACCTGCATAATTTTCCCTGAGTTGGAGCTCCCACTGTCCTGAGAAGGAGTAACCTGTGGACAGAGGCTAAGAAGAGAAAGTTGGAAGAGCAGAACAAATGTGTCTGGCAAAGGCCCTGATCATGTTATTAGAGCATTAGCCTGAAGGCCAACCAGGAAAAGCAATGGAGCTTAAGGCTTATGAGTGAGGCCTCCTTCCCGTTCTCAATGTGTGGTCCTCCCTGGGTTCATTCACCCAATAAACATTCTTTGAGCCCCGGAAGCATGCTTGCTAGTCTTTTAGATATTTGGGAATAGCAATAATGATCAAGACAGACAAGACTCCAGTCCAGGAGCCTAGAAAGTAGAGTACTGTGATATGACAAAAGGGATAAGGTACAGGGAAGAAAGTAGGTCAGCAAAAAGAATGGAAGATTCCAACTTGTCAATTAGAAGACAGTTAGACTAGTTCTGGGAGTGATTGTGACTTTTGGATGGTTTGAAAAGGCAAGAGAACAAGCCATGGGAATACTTAGGAGGAATCCACAACGGTAAAGCTGAATAGTACTGATAGTGTTGCCCAAGATGCCTAAAATTTTAATTCTTTGTCTCTTTAAAGAAAAGGCTTGATGATCCCTGATTTAAACCACCGAAAAATCATCAGTTTGAATCCTTTCTGAAAGTTCATTACAGTATTAAGGCACCTCTGTTTTCAGAATATCTGCCTTAATAGTAAGTCTATGTGATCTTCTTTTCTCCATTCGCTTTTTCAAATCTGGTAAAAAACTATTGGTCTTGAGCTGAGATTGAGGCTAGTGGCAAAACACCAAACTGTCATTTGCTGAGGACTTGGGTTTGATCACTAGCACTACAAAACCTATGGTGTGTCTCTAAATAAAATTATTGTTTAGTATTAGGTTAGAAGGGTGGATGCTTTCATATGCCCATTTCTTGTTCTGCAAATAATCAGTCAATCAGTTCCTTTTTCTGCAACTATTCCCTAGATGTTTACAGCAAATCTCTGGATTATCTAATCCAAATAAGAATGTATCTACTAGTGTTTTCCAGGAAATTCAAGGGAAAAATGTGTCTCAACATTTGAGTAATTATTCTTTACTTGATTTTGGCAAGAAAACTTCTCACTGACATTATACCAGTGAACCCTTTTGAGAGTATAAGATTTACAACGTGCATGCCCCTAGGGATCCTGGTATTTGGGCCTTTAGAACATTTGTGGATTTAGCTAAACAGAAAAAGTCTTTGGAACCACAAATACTGCTTTAAAGGACTGCAGAAAGTATTATGTGATTAATACAAAGTCAGCATGGAAGAAAGAGCATGAGCTCTGAGACACAGGGTCCTACGCTCAGTTCCCAGGCCTTCTCCTTATACGCTGTGTGACCCAGGGCAAGTTTCTTAGGCACTCAGAGCAATGATTTCTTCATTTGTAAGTTGGGAACACTATATGGTTCAGATCAATAAACAACTGCCCATGTACCAAATCTAGCCTGCAACCTGCTTCTATAAAGAAAATTTTACGGTTCCACAAGCATGCTCATTCATTTTCATATCACCTACATTTGCTTTCATGTGACTGCAGCAGAATTGGGTAGTTATGACCAAGACTATGTCTACAAAGCCGAAATTACTTCCTCTGGTTATTTAGGTTGTCACTGAGAGATCTAACTCAACGATTTGATAGGACTTCCAGTTAACATACATACAGCCATGATATTCAATATGTATCTTATGAAACTAGGAAAGTTGAGGGAATGAATGGGGTTGGGAGGCATGAGAAGAACAAAGGGGGTGATATTTATCCAGATGTGTTTTATTTATAAACTGACATGTTAAATTGCAGCTCATTTGTACAACTACTTAATGGAAATAAAAACTTAATTTTAAAAAGTTAGCAAATCAATTTCTAACAATACTATCAAAACTATCAACAGATAGTGGATTTCTCTGCATATGAAAGGTTATTTAGCTTTGGGCTTGTAATCCTAGCTACTTGGGAGGCTGTGATTTGAGGTTCATAATTCAAAGCTAGTCCAGGCAGGAAAGTCAGCGAAACATTTACTGCCAACGAACCAGCAAAACACTGGAAGTGGAGATGAGGCTTAAGTGATAGAGTGCCAGTCTAGAGTGAAAAAGCCAACTAAGAATGTGAGGTTCTGAGTTCAATCTCTAGTATCAGCACATGCATGCACATGAACATATGCAAACACACATACACACAAAAAAAGGATATACAACAATCTAAATAGTTATAACTTTCATTTTGTATATGAAAAGTGGAGTTTTAAAGAGATTAACTTTCTCCATGCCATACAACTAATTAGGAGAGTTGGTGATAAAAACATAAACATTACAGTGATTTTCATTTTTCCTTTTTCTTATGTGAAAACTCTGACATTTTTGAGAACAGTTTTCAAGCATCTTTTAAAAAATTATCTGATTATTTAAGCAGTTGAATAAGGCTTTGGAGTATCTGCTGTCAGTTGTTTCCTAAAAGCTTTCATATTTATATTGTCTTGTCTTTCATGTTCTGTTTGCTTATTATCTTTTCTCCTTTCTTGCCTGGGTTTGTGTTCCCTTCCTCCTGTTTCAAATCTTTCCTTAGCTGATGAATTTGCTAAGAGACTGTAGTATCCAAGTGCCAAAATACCAGTGACTGAAAGGAATGTTGCAAACTTCCTAAAACAAACTGTCTCTCCAGCAGCTGTTGATCCCAAAGCATTCTGCAAATTCATGAGACACTGGAGTCTCTCAAAATGGGCTACTGGCTTTGTGGCTTATAGTCTTAGGGCACTTCTCAGTTTTCTTTTTTAATTTATTATGAAGGTTGATGTACAGAGGGGCAACAGTTATTTGCTTTAGGTAATTAATATATCTCCTTTTGAGCAGTGTCACCCCTCCCTCATTCTCTCCCAGGTTCACCTCCCTACTTTCCTCTCCCCAAAATTGTACAGTTCATTTCCAACATAGTGTATAGTGGGTTTCACTGCTGACTTTCTTCATCCTTTGTTCCCCCATTTCTGCACTCCCATTTCCCCTCTCCAAATCAGATAAACTTATATGTAAGACAAAGGGTGCAAAAATAAAAAACAGTAAAAGAAGGGAATAAACCGAAGGAAAAAAGCAAAAAAGAAAGAACCATAAACAGTACAATAAAACACCTCTTACTTCCACTTCATGGAATTCATTTGAATGAACATCATTTTATTGGATTTATTTTATTTTTGCCAGTCCTGAAGCTTGAACTCAGGGTCTGGGCACTGTCCCTGACCTTCTTTTGCTTAAGGCCACCACTCTACCACTTGAGCCACAGCACCAGTTCTGGCTTTTTCTATTTATATGGTACTGAGGAATTGAAACCAGGGCTTCATGCATGCTAGGAAAGCACTCTACCACTAAGCCACTGTCCCAGCCCATTTTATTTGATGTTTTGCACAACATTATTGAGCCCTTGTGATCCTCTCTTAAGAATATCATCCTTTGTTCTCATTGTGTAAATGTTTAGATAGCTGTTTAATTAATCATGTCCTGGTGTAATTATTTCTCTTTTACTATCCATTGAGTTTACTTGTAGATTTATGGGCACATTCTAGTTATTAAAAATGAAGGAAACCACGCAACCTACATTTTTATTGGGGGGGGGGGTTCTGGCTTACTTCATCTTGTGTAAATCTTTTCCCAAGTCTTATCATTTCCTCATGAATGTGCAGTGCCATTCTTTCTGACTGAAACATAGAAATACACCGTGTATATATGCCAAATTTTCTTGATCCATTCATCCACCAAGGGGCATCTGGGTTAATTCCATTGCTTTGCTATGGTAAATAATGCCGCAATCACCATCTCAAAAATCAGATAAGGACTCAGCAAAGAAAGAGAACTATAGACCAATCTCTTTGATGCACATTAATGCAAAACTTCCCAATAAAATTCTGGCCAACCAAATTCAACAACAAAAAAATCATACACTATGATTGAACAAGATTCATTCCAGGGATGCAAAGCTGGTTCAGTATACACAAGTCAATTAATGTAATTCAGCACATCTACAGGAGTAAGGAATAGAACCACATGATTATCTAAATAAATGCAGAAAAGGCATTTAACAAGATCCAGCACCCATTTATGATAAAAAGCTCCAGAGAAGCTAGGAATTTATGAAACATTTCTCAATATAATAAAGACTGTATAGGAAAAACGGCAGCCAACATTACACTTAATGGTGAAAAGTTTGAACCATTTCCTCCAAAATCAGGAACAAGACGCGGATGTCTGCTCTCCCCACTTCTTTTCAACGTAGTACTGGAATTCCTAGCTAGAGCAACAAGGCAAGACAAAAACATTAAGGGGATCCAAATAGGGGAAACTCCCTCTTTGCAGATGACATGATTCTTCTGTATGTAAGGAACCGATAAATTCCTCTCCCAAGTTACTTGAGCTGATCCAAAACATTGGCAAAGTAGCAGGGTATAAAATTAATTCAGAAAAATCAATAATGAGAAGAGCTAGGCTGAAATCAGGAAAGCAACTCATGTTGTAATGGCCTCAAAAAATCCTAGGAATTAACCGAAGAAGTGAAAGACCTCTGTGATGAAAGCTTCAAAAACCTGAAAAAGGAATTTAAAGCAGATTTAAGGTAGTGCAAAAACCTCCCATGTTCCTGAATTGGAAGCTATATACAAAGTCAATGTAATACCCATCAAAATCCCATTCTTCAATGATATAGAAGAAGTGATCTAAAAATTCATATAGAATAATAGAAGACCCTGAATATCAAAAACAACCCTTAGCAGAAGAACAGTGCTAGAGGAATATCAATACCAACTTCCAACTCTATTACAAAGCCATAGTAATAAAAAAAAAAAAACATCTTGGTACTGGCCACAAAAATAGGCCTGAGGATGAATGGAATAGAATAGAAGACCCAGAAATGAACCCATAGACCAATAGCCACCTAATATTTGATGGAGCCAAAAACACAGGATGGAAGAAAGACAACCTCTTCAAACAAATGCTGCTTGCAGAATGGGCTATGTACATGCAGAAAAATGAAGTTATATCCTGATATATCACCTTCCACCAGAACCAGATCCAAATGGATCAAAGACCTCAATGTAAAACCATTTACCCTGAAAATATTACAGGAAGGGATAGGGGAAACATTAAGTCTCCTTGGCACAGCTCAAAACTTCCTAAGTAAAGATCCAGAATCACGCCCCCCCCCCAAATAAAAGACGATATAAATGGGATTGTATCAAGCTGAAGAGTTTCTGCAGGGCAAAGGACATAGCCAGCAAGATAAATAGGAAGCCCATAGAATGGGAGAAGATCTTCAATAGCTATGCATCAGACAAGGGCCTTATTTCTAAAATATACTCAGAGCTCAAAAAATTAAACCTTCCAAAAACAAGTCCTCAAAGAAACAACAACCCAATTAATAAATGGGCTAAAGACTTAGAGAGACTTCTCCAAAAAAGAAATAAGAATGGCCAATAGACACCTGAAGAAATGTTTGACATCTCTAGCTATAAAAGAAATGCAGGGGCTGGGGATATGGCCTAGTGGCAAGAGTGCTCGCCACGTATAAATGAAGCCTTGGGTTCAATTCCCCAGCACCACATATACAGAAAATGGCCAGAAGTGGCGCTGTGGCTCAAGGGGCAGAGTGCTAGCCTTGAGCAAAAAGAAGCCAGGAACAGTGCTCAGACCCTGAGTCCAAGCCCCAGGACTGGCCAAAAAATAAAAATAAATAAAAATAAAAAATAAAATAAAATAAATGCAAATGAAAACAACATTGAGATTCCACCTTAGCCCTGTTAGAATGGTCATTATCAAGAAAACTAACAAGAACAGATTCTGGTGGGGTTGTGGCCAAAATGGAAAGCTATTATACTCTTGGTGGGAATGTAAACTTGTACACCCACTCTGGAAAGCAGTTTCTTAAAAGTCTAAACATAGCGCTTCCCTATGACCCAGCAATCCTACTTCTTTACATCTATCCAATTGACCACAAACCAGGCAACATTAAAGCCACCAGCACTTCCCACAGCTTGAGGAATACTTTCCAAGAAGGAAAAGCAGCCAGACACGTCCTTCTTAGTATGTTCATTGGCAATCTGGATGCATTGTTATTGTAAAGCTGCTGCCTGGATTCTGGGGTCGTTTCCTTAGATCATCATCTGATGTCTGTGGAGGTATTTCTATAGATGATTCCTAGGACTTTACCTTCATGGAAGGGGAGTCAGTCTACACCAGCTCTCTTCATCATGAGAATGTATTTTCAGTGACACTCTCTTTTTCTATCTGTCCACTGACCTTATCTCTACCCACTGAAGCCACCTGCAGTGAAGTCTAATCATCCCTCTGTCTGGATGCTCTTCAGTGTATTTGATGAGTCTCAGATCATACTTAAGAGCCTTCAATTATCCACAAATAAAAATGGTACAGCATTTCAAGTAGAAGAAAAGAGCCTGATCATTTCTTATTCCGGAGATGCTTACATTGAACTGTTTTAATATTTCCATGTCTTTCTTTCCTAATATAACTTTCTCCAGACTTCAAAAGTAATGAACATACTACTTGACTTACGTAAATCTAACCCATCTGCACATCAGCATTATAATCAAAGTGAAAAAGAAAAAAAAAGTAAAGGTAATGAACACCCCTTCTATAAAAGTACCTTAGACAATATACAAATCCAAAAGAATGAATGTAAAGAAAGGAAAGAAATTGGAGAGTGAGAGGAAAAGAGTGAGAGGAAAATTACCTATTATCCTCATTGCCCAGATAAATACTTTAAATCCTTATTCTTCATTCTCTCACCTTTGTGTGTGTGCATAAGTAAAAGTGTTTACATATCTACTTATTTCTGACTTAATGTGTAGCTGCATCTTTACAGATTGGGATAGGAATACAAGTACATTCAGCTTTCAGACTTGATTTTGTGTTTATTTGTGATGTGTGTGATTTTTCCTCAATAAATAATAGTCAGAGTTATCATTCTTTTTCTTCTTTTGTGCTAGTCCTGGGGCTTGAACTCAGGTCCTGAGAGCTGTCCCAGAGAATTTTTGTTCAAGTCCTTACTACTTGAGCCACAGTTCCCCTTCCTGACTTTTGGTGGTTAATTGGAGATAGGATGACTTGGAACTGTGATCCTCAAACCTCAGTCTTCTGAGTAGCTAGGATTACAGGCATGAGCCACCAGCACCTGGCTTAGCCATCATTCTTAACAATGTGTGTACCACATGTGAATGCCTGAGAACTGATTGGTGCCCTTTTTAAATGGTAAGTGGCAGGAGCCAGCATGATGCTCTAGATGGAGCAGAGAACAACAGAGCACAGTGATGCTTGCTCTTGCCTTGTTCTGTGGATCTGCTTCTGCTCTACCCAGAAATGTGATTCTTGGAATTAACTTGATTTCCTTCATTCTCAAATCTAGTTTGTCTGGGTGCCTTTAACCAGTCATATAAAGGGGAAAAGGCCCTCATAAAGGCTCATGTAATAAGCAATAAAACATATGGGCTGTCCTGCATTTTGTCCACTTTGTTTCACATGCATATATGTGTATGTATAGGTATCTTTGTAAGCAGTAAGAAGGAATTCAAACAGGTCTGACCATCCTTTTTAAAATCATTTCTCTGCTTCTTAGATAAATACAATAAAATGCTAGGATTTACATTTTGGTGAATATTGAATGAGTATTCTTCCAGTACAAAGATATTGTTCTTAATCACTTCCTTTCATAGGGCTGTGGGAACTTCATTCCTTGTTTTTTTTTTATATTAAAGTTTAATCATGATGATTGCTGGGCAGCACTACTCTCTGGGTCCAATGTCTGTGTCACTTAGAGGCTGAGATAATACCTTAGAAATGTGCTCTTTTCAGAATTGTGATTCTCTTTAATGAATAGCAAAATATTATGTTATTATCATGCTCATTTTCTCAAGATTAATGTTTATGAAAGATAGAACTTTATCATTACATAATACTTGTGGTATGAAAAGTTTTCATCTATATCTGTGTGTGTGTGTGTATGTGTGTGTGTGTGTGTGTGTGTGTGTGTGTGTGTGTGTTCGGAATGAGCTAGCTAACTGAGTAATATTGCCTAACTTTTGCTACTCATGGTTGGTGATCTACCACATAAGTCACATGTTCACTTCTGGCTTTTTTTGTGGTTAACTGGAGATAAGAGTCTCACAGACTTCCCTGCCTAGGCTGGCTTTGGACCATTATCCTCCAGATATCAGCCTCCTGAGTAGCTGGGATTACAGGTATGAGCCACTGGTGCTGGACTGTCATCTATCTATCTATCTATCTATCTATCTATCTATCTATCTATCTATACAAATATATGTTGTATATATATAGAGAGAGACACACATATAAAATAATTACATTGCTTAATGATTTAAAAGGTTAACATATACACACACATATTCTCTTCCTTGCTTTTGCCACTGAGAAACATTAACTATTTATTAAGCCCTTTCCATCTAGTAGACACCATGATAAATACTTTGCATGGGTCACTTTCTCCAAACCTTATGAAATAGATGTAACTGCCATTTTACAAACAAGAAACCAAAAGCTTCTAAAGGTTTGTTGTCCAAGACAAAACAGAGTAAACGACTGACCCTGGACCTGAAGTTCTAAGTCTCTGAACTGATCTTTACTCTGCAGACTTGATGTAGCTTTGTCAAGTGCTAATTATCTGCTTTCATTTAGGCTTCAGACAGTGGCCTTCTTTAATGTAGGGGAAGGAAAAATCCCAGCTGCACAGAACCTTCCCTCACTTGACAAGCAGATCTGCACTCCTGTCTGAGCTTGTTATTTGCATACCTATCAGTATGCTGGAGAAGTTCCCTCCGCACACTTGTGACTCCTTCCATCCCATTTGCCATTCGATTTTGCACATGAGCAAAGCTGTCTTTGGCTTCTGGAGGGTGCTGAGTTTTTGTCTCTGCTCTCGCTGATTGAGACATCCCAGCCCCGTTCTCCTTGGCACTTGCTGCTCGGGTTATGGCGTTGGCACCAACTCCATCTGCAGTGTCATGTTACTCTTTCGCGCTAAAAATAACCGAGATCCTGGGTGAGACTTCATATATAATTCATGGTTTTGATTTATTAATCTTTCCATTAAGTGGGAGAATGACATTTTTGCTGGCTGCATTCCAATCTGCATTATCTTAGACATTTAGAATTCATACTAACTTGCATATCTTTTGTGTATGCATGTGCATGTGCATACACATGTGCACACATGTCTGATTGTGTTTTTTCGGTTGTAATCTAGTCGGAATCATTGCTACTTAAAAATCTCTTAATCTTTCATTTAACCCCTACTTTCAACCCATAGCAGGAATATAATATCTGAAAGAAGCCAACATGAAATGCATGCTGATGAAGATAAAAATACAGAACCAGGACGGAAAAACCAATAGCTGTGTCTTTTTTGTATAGCCTTATAATTAAATTTATATTCAAGAGTGAGAGAGGGCAACAGCTTGGAAGCAGCTCATTCATTCAGGATTTGTTTAGTGAGCTCCTCCAAGGTGATAGGACTATGGAAAAAGCAAGATGACAATGCTATAGATGATCACCTTTCACATTTCCATGCTTCCCAGTCAATTTGGGCATGCATATGTACACACATGCACACACACACACACACACACACACTATTATTTGGGCTTGAACTCAAGAGCCTCATTCTCTCACTTGGATTTTGTGCTCAAGGTTGGCACTTTACCACCTAAGCTACACTTCCACTTCTGGATCTTTGTTGATTAATTGGAAATAAGAGTGCCACCAATTTTTCTGCCCTAGTTGGCTTCAAACCACGATCCTCATATGTCAGCCTCCTTAGTAGTTAGGAATACAGGCGTGAGCCACCAGAGCTTAGCTAGACCAGGTGGTTAATTCTTATCAGAGAAATGAAGACAGAATTACATATAAATTCTCCCTGCTTTACAATAATTCCAGATATGGTTTTCTCTTAACTTGTGTGTGTGTGTGTGTGTGTGTGTGTGTGTGTGTGTGTGTGTGTGTGTGTGTGTGTGTGTGTAGAGGGGGTGCATGCCAATCTTGAGGCTTGAATTCAGAGCCTGGGTGCTGAACTTGGTGTGGCTGTTTTTGGGTCAAGGCTGGTGCTTTACTACTTGAACTACCACTCCACTTCTGGCTTTTTGGTTGTCAATTGGAGATAAGAGTCTCATAGACTTTCCTGCCCGGGCTGGCTTTGAACCATGATCCTGAGATCTCAGACTTTTGAGTAGTTAAGATTGCAGACATGAGCCCCAGTGCCTGATCTTAAAGTATCAATGAAGTCCATGTGGTTTCTAGGGAGCCCACCCCATTCCAACAATCCTATCAAAACCACAAGAGTTAGATGACTGAGACCTGGTCCATTAAAGTACTGAATTCCCCTAGCCAGATGACAGGTTCAGGGAAATTTTGGGACCTGTACCAAGACAATAAGATTCCCCTCTTGGGCCTTTCTAGGGCTTTAGGGGAGAAAAACTGTTCTTGCTTTTCTTCTGGGATTACTTATTAAGCAGGGCTACAACCCCATGTAGTTCAAGGGGTCCTCATTCATTTTATGGAAAAGAAGCTACCTGTAGCGAGGTCATTTTTCCCATGACATGGAGGATCTGCCTTAAAATGAGACCAGTGACTACACTGCTTAGACATCATTGTAATAAACAGGCTCATAACATTACCTGAGTCCTCTGATTGAATTTGCTGGGAGTTTGATATACCCTGAAGCCTTTGGTAATATTAATGTAGTAGTTTCCTACTGCTGCTATAGCAAAATGCCATAATATTAGTTACCTAAAAACACATTGTCATTATTTTATAGTTTGTAGTTAGATAGTTATGTTTCTTCTGGAGGCTCTACAAGGAGGGGGAAAAAAGCCATTTCCTTACTTTATCCCAGCTGCCCCCATTCCTTGGCTTCTGGTTCTGCATCCATCACTCCAACCTCTGCTTCTGTGATCATATCTATTTCTCTGACTCAGACTCTTGACCTCTTGTCATTAAATTAGACCTACCTTAATAATCTAAGATAATCAACATATCTCATGTCTTTAACTGACCCCATTAACAAAATATCCTTTTGCTATGTTCGAAAGTGTCCTGGTTTTGTGGGTGAGAGCATGGAAGTCTTTGGCTGGAGGAGAAAAGAGAATTATTTTGCATGCCACAATGAGCACATTTAGCTTAGGCTGAATTGCAATAGTAACATTTCCAACCAAGAATCTTGACCAATTCTTGGTATTAAAGACAATGAGATTCTAGAGCAATTTAAAAATTAGGAAAGAGAGGCCCTTGATATAAATATTTGGAGTTATAAAACATTTTTTCATTTTGGAAAGATAAAAGAATTGTACAGAGAACATTAAATTATACATATAACTTTAAATGGCTCCAATATTTTCTTCTCCTTTAATCTCTTTGTATCTTTTGAAAGAATCTTTTTTTTTATTTGTTATGCTCCCAACTGGGAATTGTCTTTCACACAGTCTTGTTCTCATTCAAGTTCACCTTTTAAGTATCTTGCTTCTTATAGTCAATAATATGGTACAGAGACTTTCTCTGGTATTTTTTCTTCTGTTAACTATTTTTCTTCCCAACTTTAACACTTCATGCTTGAGATATTTGAAATATTTAAAAATATTTCTGTACTCCCTCCTTAATCTTCGATTCTTTTCTCTTGTTTTCATTCTGTGAATATTTTTTCTTATATTTGGAGATGGGAAATAAATTCAAAGTTGTTTTTAAAATCACATGCTTTATTTCTAGATGTTTTGTAATGATTCTTATGACTGGCATCAAATAAACATGAATTCCCATTTCACAATAAATGAATGAATAAATCTCTCTTTTACAGACATTCATATTCTCTGCTATTTGTATGTAAATAAAATAACCCTATACTATTCGCCTTAAACGCTTAAAAATAATATTCTTTGTCTTTAAGTACTCATCTATACTTCAATCTCATCTTTTTTAGTTGAAATATGACTTTACCAGGCCATGTTGACTTTTTGCTCATAAGAATGCATTGTAAAGGCTTCTTATTTACTTAATGTGTTTTAGCTATAAAGTTTTATGTATGGCAATTTACTCTAACAAGTGAAAATTCTTTTCTCATAGTGCTAGTGCCACTGGAGCATTCCCAGCCAGGCTATCATGCCTGGATCTGAGTCTGAACACTGACAGGAAGAAAAAAAATCTACCTAACAAATATAAAACTGGAAAAATGAATTTATTTACAGCTTTAGCTAAAACCAGAGAGAAAAATTATCCGTGTATTTTTACCTTGTTCACATTAGGGTTAGAAATTATGGAATGAAGAAAACCCAAGACATATGCATATGTAGATTTTTCTGTGAGCTCCAGTTACCGGAACTGGGAGCTGAGTCTTCCACCTGGAGCCAGGAGCCAAGAGCCAGGGCGGTATTCCCTGCCATTTTCACTCTCAGAATTGTATTTCCTGTGGGGAGTTCAAGCTGAATTTTTCTTTCTTTTGGTGAGTGGATCACAATTGCTATGATATCCTTGTACATCTGTAGCCATTAAACAACATACAAGTAGTTATTTAACAGGTAATGAAAATGCAAACTAAAAATTTAAATGTAATCTTAGTTATCAGTAAGATACTTTGTCCTGCATTCCAGGATTGTTTTCCTCCTTCGTACTAGGGTTATTTTTATTTCTCACTAAATTTTTCTGTGTATTTTCTTGATCTGTCATTTAAGATCATACTATTAGCAAAGTACCTGTAGCCCAGATAACAGTTTCATTCTCTTTCCAGACATCTCTCATATTCTTTTTTTTTTTTTTTTGGCCAGTCCTGGGCCTTGGACTCAGGGCCTGAGCACTGTCCCTGGCTTCTTTTTGCTCAGGGCTAGCACTCTACCACTTGAGCCATAGCGCCACTTCTGGCCTTTTCTATATATGTGGTGCTGGGGCTGGGGATATGGCCTAGTGGCAAGAGTGCTTGCCTCATATACATGAGGCCCTGGGTTCAATTCCCCAGCACCACATATACAGAAAATGGCCAGAAGTGGCGCTGTGGCTCAAGTGGCAGAGTGCTAGCCTTGAGCAAAAAGAAGCCAACGACAGTGCTCAGGCCCTGAGTCCAAGCCCCAGGACTGGCCAAACAACAACAAAAAAGCTTGCCTCTATATATGTGGTGCTGGGGAATCGAACCCAGGGCTTCATGTATAGGAGGCAACCACTAGGCCATGTTCCCAGCCCCTCTCCTATTCTTTCCTTCTCTGCCACTGTGCCTCCTGCCTCCCTCTCTCCTCCCCACTCTCATATTCCTGCATTGTGGGTTGAATCTAGAGCTTTGTACATACTGAGACTGTGTTCTAGCACTGAGCCAAATCCCAGCCCCAGCTTTCCTGTTTATGTTCTATTTTATTTATACTCTGAGCAATACAGTGATAGCCCTCTTCTATTTTTGAGGATGGGAATAGATTGACTCCTAATAGTGGTAGACCAGGCCAAGTAATACAGCCATAACTTTTTTCTCTTTTAATTTTTAGTGCTTAGTAGCCCAATAAAATAGAATGAATAAGATTCTGAGGGAAGAGAAGAAGGTCATGAGATGGTTACAACTTGATATTTTTTATTAAAATGTTGTATGAAAATAGAATGTGAGAAATATTTGAGAAAGGAAATGAGAAGTTTATGATCAACATTTCTAATCGATATATTACTTTCTCTTCTCTCAGTGTGGTATGTCATCTCATCAGATTGTTGTTGGCATTCTCTTCCTCCTCCCATGTCCTCTGTTGGCTTTTTTTATCCACCTCTGCTTTCCTCTTTGTTCTCTTCTTTTATATCACACATGTCTGGATAAAGTGAGAGAAATTCATGTCTCTCCTTTCATTTTTATTGTCATCCCTACCATGTCCTCTCCTTCCCACTGCCACAATCACTTCTTTCTTTGTCAGAGCTTATCATTTATCACCAATGTAAATTTATTCATTCATGGTTTTCCCATTTTACCCTGGTTTCAAGTCTCCTTCCCATGCAAGCTACTTAACTATATTAACCATAAAAATATCTTCAAGTATTGATTTCTGTACACAGGTTTCAGCCATTGCCCTGCTATACCATGTAGGTCACGGGTCCTTTACCCTTGCCCATTTTTCTTCTTAGTATTTAATTCCCCATCAATGTACCTAGTGTGGCAACCAACTATTGTCATATCACTTTCAAAATTTACTAATTTCATTGTCTGCAGGGCCTGAAGCTAATATCTAAACTTTGTTTCAATATTCTAAGAGCTTCATAATCTCTTCATATTACTCACTTCGTATTCCCCTGTGCATTTTTAGTCTTACTACTTACCCTTTCCCTGCCCATATCATCATACTTCTCAGCATTTTCCAAATATGACAATCTTTTCAACCTTCTGTATTTTCATATGGTGATTTAGAGAGGGAGTGTGGGAGTAAAAAAAAGAGTTTCAGGTCCTCACTAATCATTTTCAAGATCCATTTTATATCTCCTTTAAAGATTTTCCACATATTTGAACTCCCACCAACCTCCTGAGCTAAATCCTGGGTAAGTAAAGTAATAATATAGGAACAAGGCAATAAGTAGAATATGGTAGAGACCACGTTTTGGGGGTGAATTCTGTTCCGCTCCAGATGACCTTCTCAGTTGGGAAATGTCATCTGAACTATCTCATGTATCAGTTTAAATGTGTAAGAGAGGGGGGTGCCATCATCTGTAATGTGTACTGCAGGGGGTGAAGCTGTCTTTTCCCATTCACTCAGGTGGAAATACCACTACTGGATATTTCTAGTTCTGTCAGCATGTCAGCCTGTCTCTCCAACTCCTCATGATTCTGTGAGCACATGCTATTCTTATGTTGATAACTAAAAAGACCATTCACACCAGTGTAATAGGGAATATATGTTATTTGTTGTAGATTTATTCATTAAGTGATTCAGTGAATGACCTTTCTAATTCCTCCACTTTCTTTTTTCCCCATACTAAACTAGTTACCACGTTTATTAATCTTGATTTACAGTATCACTTAAAGCTTATTCTTTCTTTATATCTCCACTACCATCATCCAGACTCTGAAGTCTTTTTCACTTGAATCTCCTTCATGACGCCACCTATTGATGTTGTCAGTTAGCTCTTTCCCTTTGTTCCCTTCAATGACAGTGAACCTAGATCAATTAACTCCTATAATGAAAGGACACATCATCATTTCACTTCCAAATATCATGCCAGCTGGCTTCCAATTCTAGTCAAACTCAGGAGCCTGGAACTCAGGACTGCCCATGATTTGGCCCTCTTTCTGGGCCCAGCATGCCTTCCTATCTCTGCTCAGTGTGGGCCTGTCATTCCTCTGTGTGTGTGTTCTTAACCTATACTGCACAGGCCACCTGCAATCTATATGACTGACTTCTGTTTTAAATTTATTTATTAGCTTTATCAAAGTTAACCAAATTTTCTTCCCAATATCTGTTTTCTAACTATTTTGTACTATGAGAGTATGAAGCCGAATCTGTTTTTTTGTGTGTGTTGTTTTTTCTGCCTGGAAGGCTCTTTTCTTATTTTTTTCCACTCCATTTCATCGGTGTCATTTTTTTTAATAACAGTATTTTTTGAAGTACTTTTTACCATTGCATGCATATAATGATTGAGAAATCTAAGCAAAGGGATAATTGCAGAGTGTTCAAAAATATACTTTTAAAATTACACTGACTTCTAAATTTTTTAAAATCAAAATCTACCTCCCAAAAGCCTGGTTGATTCCTTTTAACCTAAATAGTTATCCCTTTCTAATTTCAATTTGGCACTTATTATTGCCTTGTTGACATACTAGTAAGTACAATTGTCCATTGGAACTCCCTTAATTGAGAATCATTGACTAACCTGTTAAGTACGCACTTAAGTGGATTGCAAAGAAGCCAGACATTTCTCCAAAGTGCTTAGAAGTATTCTTAGTCCACATCTTTTCCTTCTTATACCAATTTGCTAAATATTTTGTCTAAAATAAATGAAAATCCACTACTGGTCACTGAAAATGGAGGAGTGAGCAACATCATTTCCAAGTCACTGTTGGGGCATTGTCATTATCAATGGAAGCATAAAGACCCCCTGTGAGTATCTGTGGGAAGTCAATGAGAACACCTGCCACTGAGGAGTGGGGGTGGGGGTGGGGCTGGGGCAGCTTTGCTTGTCTCATTCTTGTACAATCTGTGCAGAGGTAAAGATAGGCTTAGTTAGAAATCATTTGGTTGTCAAAATTCAAAAACAGCTCAGACTAGCTGATCTGAAGACTGGAATGGTAGTTCATGTGCTTGATGTGTTCCTATGCTCAGTTATGAATCAAAATGAGGCAATGCTTCATGAGAAAGGAACACTGGCCAGCACTGGGATTGATGGCTCTTTCCTCCTCTCCTGTTTCTGGCTCTCTTTTCTCTGATAGTAAACATAAGCCCTCCCCTGTTTCTGTTTCTCTTGCTCTTTTCTCTGTATTTATTTTGATCCATTACAAAGGGCTCAAAGGATTCCTAGGTATATCATTACCATTTACTGCACTTCCTGTGACTGCAAGTTCAGGTTCCCCAATGAGAGGCTTTGCCTAGTCTTTTGTTGGCAGTGATACTTAACCTTAAACCAAGTGTCCAAAATTGTGTGTGAGGGGGGGTCACATATTATGAAAATCAACATTGGTTTGTTTTCAAGGGACCTTTGAATAATCACACAAAGATTTGCAAGTTGCCACTGGAAAAACCCAAGAAGTGAAGCTGTAGCTCAAGTGGTAAAGAGTCAACCATGAGCAGGAAAGCTAATGAGAGCATGCAGTCCTGAGTTCAAGTTCTAGTACAGGCAGGTACGTGTGTGTGTGTGTGTGTGTGTGCGCGCGTGTGTGTGACTGTGCATGTGTACACACACATACACACAAACACAAAGTATACTGTGGGTCCTGATAAGGACTACTTGAATTAATCTTCTGCTTCAGCTTGCCAAGATGACTTTTATAGTATGATCTATACAGATTCTTCTTTTATGTTTTATTTTTTATTGTAAAGGTGATATACAGAGGGGTTACAGGTACATAAGAAAATGAGTACAATTCTTGAACATTGCTATGCCTTCCCTTGTTTTCTCACTATCCCTCCCACCTGACTCCCCCCCCACCCCAAGTTGTAAAGTTCATTTCCAACATAGTGTCTTGTGACTATCACTGTTGCATTGGTTCGCCCTTTGTCCTTTGTCTCACCATTTCTGTGAGATCTACACAGATTCTAAGTTGTACTTTGCCCAGGGTCTTATGGTAGGTGGCAGCATCCTCAAGAGACTCTCATAGAGTGCATATCTTGGGATATGTCCAAAAGATGGGACAAATGAAGCAGACCGGTGTGGTTTCCTAGACAATACCATCCAATTCAAGAATTACAATATGTCCCCATTCTTATGTTGTGGGGATTCTTCAAGGTGATAGATACATCTTCTGGTCACAGAGATGGTTGGTATTTCAGGCTTAAGGAAGGATCCTAGAGAAGATCCCGACTTAGTGAGCAAGCCTGACCCTTGTATCATTGACAGCTGCCTTCTGTCAGTTTCTCAAAGTATGCCTAAGTAGCAGTCTCAGGAAAGATAACTATGACAGCCCCATGATGCATGAAACTGTATATGAGACAATTTGTCTGTATGAAATTTCACCACACACTTAGGAGTTGGGCATAATTCTTCCATTTTATATAATAGGTAACTGAGCACACATTTAAGTCCATTAGCCCAAGGTCTCATAGCTAAAAACCAACAGGAGTAGGATGGAAACACAGGTACTTTGGATCTCATTGTTCACCCTCACTATCGACTTGATGATTATAATTTTCTCTTTAGCAGTGTACTCAGAAAGGCAGGTTAACTGCTCTAACAAAAAGTCTAATATTTTAAAAGACTAATACAGATGTTGTTCTTTTGGTCTCCTGCACGAGGTGGGCTGGTCTAAGGACTGTCAAATCACTCAAAAACTTGGAGTTGAAATTCATCTCATGCCTCCATATATCTATAGGTTCATGGATTTCTGATGGGAAAAGAAAGTGGAAAATGATATAAAAAAGGGGGAGATTTTGCACTAAGCCTGGTCTGTCCATCCATATTTCACAGCCTCAAATCTCATGTGGCCACAGCAACATGCGTGCCTGCTTTCATGGGGTTCCTCAATGTGTATTGCTTATGATATTGCCCAAAAGCAGTGTTGGTTAACATTGGCACTATCTATACTTATTTGGCCACTGACCCCTGCAGAGGATGGGAGTGAGGTCTTGAGAGTAGCCATATTACTGCTGACCTGAAAAGTCCCTCCAATGACTAAACACTGCTCTTTAGATATAGGTCAGTGTCTCAGAGGGACCTATGGACACTTTACCTCTTCTTGGACCTCATGAGCTACCACTTTTTCTATATCCTTTGTAGTCAAGTCCCTGGGACATCCCATGGTCCTTTCTTTCCTTGAGACTGGTCACATGCAGATCTCTCTTTGTCAAATGACCTTCCTGACTTAATTCATTATTTGTTCTTGTTCTTCATTGCTCAGTGCTTATCACTTACTTCAGGGAATAAGGTGTTAGGGCCTGAGCTAAATGCCAACAGAACAGTCCATACATTCTCTTCCTTGCTTTTTGCATAAGTAAACAACTATGTATTATGTTTTCTCCAAACCTAGAAGGGAAGTTCCACAATGGGAATACCCATTGATGTTGCTGTTCCTTTAACACATGACAGACTAAATGTCAAGGGCATTTGAGATTTTCAGAAGTCCATTTGGTAACATGAGATTTGAAGGAAAGACAAGATACAAACCTCCAAAACATGAAAGTAAGCTATAAAAGTAAAACAAGTGTATGATTAAATCTTTATACAACTAATAGTATTACAATATGTTAACCAATTGGCTGAAACTCGATGTGTAAGAACTTGCATATGATTAGAATTAAATTGTAAGAACACACTGTATATTTTATTCACAATAAAATAAAATATATTATTTCAAAAATGTATAGCAACAAAATATATCTGACGATTGCTAGGTATACATTTTTTATATGCTTGATATAGTTGTGAGCAAGAAAATGATGATGGGTTCCCCTGGAGTGTAAAACGCTGGAAGATGCATTTGGCTCACAGTTGTATTCACAGCCTTTCCCACAAGGCCTTCTACATAGTAAACACTCCATATGTATTGAATAAAGAAGGCATGACCTTGGGGTCAGGTGGGTGAGCATTCTTTCCACACAGGGTGGAGTCTTTCATATGAATAGATTTAGACACGCAGTTGTCTTAGGATGGAATAATTCAAAAACAACCTCTCCACTTGCTAGGATTGAAAGTCTTTTTGTTGTTGTTGTTGTTGTTTTGCCAGTCCTGGGGCTTGGACTCAGGGCCTGAGCATTGTCCCTGTCTTCTTTTTGCTCAAGGCTAGCACTCTACCACTTGAGCCACAGCGCCACTTCTGGCTGTTTTCCATATATGTGGTGCTGAGGAATAGAACCCAGGGCTTCACGTATACAGGGCGAGCACTCTTGCCACTAGGCCATATTCCCAGCCTTGAAAGTCGTTTTAAAAATGTCCAATGTTATTTCTTTAAGCAAATAAATTCAAAAGTTTTTTTTCCTAACTCTATGAGGTCAAACACTGAATGGAGTGAGAGAGTCAGAAAACTATCTGACCACTTTGAAAAGCCCTTTTGTATTCTCCCATGATCCGACCTAATCAGCTCTCTTTTATCTTAACTAATCTTTCTGTCTAGCTCTTCCAGCATGGGTTTGCTCATCTCATTCCTCTCCAGAATCCCAGGGCATCCCTAAGAATAAATATACATGGGAAAATTTACATTAGTGCATACCTATACCATTCTCCTCACAATTGACCTACCATTTTGCCAGATTACTTCTGGAGATGCTAGAGAGAGCAACGGTAATAACACCTTGTAAGAGTAACATATCTGTAATTAGACTGTCCTGTAATTAGGGAGCTGAAAATTCAGCCACAGCTTGTCACTAGTCAGTGACCCAGCAGGGCACAGGATGTATCATAGAGAAAGATATCTGTCTGTCAACTGATGACATGCATCCCACCTAATGTCAGAATGACTATTATAATAATAATAGCAATAATAATAATGAAACAAAATCCATCGAACAATGACAGTTTTTTTAAAAATCAGAGCTAATGCTAGTTCTTTGGGAAGAATGGGGTCATGGTTTTTCTTCCTCTATCATTTTGCTGTGAGGTGGTAATGAGTGAAAGATGGATTTTAGTGTCTCACAAAATCATATACGTAGTGGACGATTAGCTCTGAAATTTACAGAGTTGACTTCTTGAAGGATGACAGAGAAGTCCTAGCTCACTTGTGGAATGTTCTAGTGGCTTAAGAAAAAGCCCTCAGAAAGGTTGCAAACATATCAGCAGGGTTTTATTTAATGAAAGCAGAGTTTTCCCTAGGATGTTAAGGAACCAGTGGTCCTGTCTTTGCTGTCTCTGTCATTCCCTGATATCTGCTTCTATGAATCCCTTCTCTATTCCATAGCATCTCTCATATACAATAAGCAAGTGTAGCTATCTCTTCCAACTGTGTTCATTCTTTTCCATTTTGGATGTCCCAGCCCTAGTTTGGACCATGATTACAAAGCACTTTTTGGAAGGTATACGGGTAGAGATCAAGGATGACTCTTCAGGTTTCTGCCTAGAGGTCAATTGCTAAAGCTAATATGTAAAATTGAATACCTAATTGCAGAATTCTGTCCCTTATATCCTTAGTTTCTAAGTACCTTAGGACTTAGAAGAATCCCACCCCTGTTTTCAGAAGTAATTTTCCTTTCCCCACCCCATTGTTATCCCTCCTCTGAACAAGGCTCACCCTTCTCCACTGTCTCATCTCCACCCTTCCTTGGGCAGAGAGCGTTAGCTTTGGTTAGGTTGAAAACTCAGTGAATGAGAAATTAGGATGCATCTGTGTGTGGACTGCTGTCTCCAGTTTTCTTGCTACGTGTCCTCTGTCGAGTCACTTAACCTACTAAGGCCTGGGTATTATTATTTATAAATTGAAAGTAATAATCCCTTTCCTTTAGAATTGTTGGAAAGCCTGGGACAAAATAGACAAAGACCTTTCTGAACTGGAAAGCACTGTATCAATATGAGATATCCTATCTTATATTCTAGCTGTTCATATGTTAGCCTTATTAAATCTCTTATATTATAGCTATTTGAAAAAAGTGATTTTGTCATTCTCTTCCTACCCTTATATCAATTAAACACATATTCAGTGCATGTAATAGAATACTCAATTATCTTTGGCTTATGAAAATAAAAGAAAATGAGGGATTTATCTATCACATAAAATGGAAGTTTGAAGGGCAGAATTGTAGGCTAGTTCTGGAACACAATATTGTCTAAGGCCAGGTTCCTTCTAGTTTCTAGCCCACTATCTTCAATATCTGAGTTTGTTTTTTGAGCTTGCTGCTTTATGTTTGCAAGATAATAGCTACAGCTCAGGGTCTGATGACTCCATTTAGGGACTGGAAGTAGTGAGAGAAAAAGAAGAATTCTAGAGTTAGGGTAGAAATTCAGGTTTTTCTGGTGGCCAGTAAAGGAAGGGGCCTTCGCTGTCACATGGGAAAAGAAAGCTAATGATGTTATTGAGTAATAACCAAATAAAGACTGCATCTTTCTTCTACAACCCTGAAATCAAGATTCCTTCTCCACAGTGCCTAATATGTAGTAGATGGCATATGGTAGATTTTCAATAAATGTTAATTGAGTGATTTAATAAAGAATATAATAAATTAATACATGAATGAGAGTTTGAAAACATCGGAAAATGTGTTGCAAGTCAGCCAGGTTTGTACACACATCTTCCTTAGAGTTCAACCTCACAATTGTCCTTCAATGAGAGTAATTTCTCTATCAAGTAGAAGTACAGTTATTCAAAAGTGGTTTGATTAGATTTTGTCTCAGCTGGGGCCAAGTTGTAAGAACACTGCGTCAGAACCGCAGCGTAAAAGTGAGTCTGGATTCGATAGGTTTCAGATGAGTTTGAAATATCCAATGATCAGGAAAATATGAGACTTTATAAGGGCTTTTGACTGTTATATAAGCATTGAAAATATAGTTACAGGATATGTCACAATAACAATTCATATTCTAACAATTACACAGTGGCAGAATCTCTTAAATGACCTCTGTTTCCTTTTCTTCCGGTACCTCATCAGACCTAAGGAGATTCAGTGGGAAAGCAGTAATTATAATCCTCCATTGGCTGACTTTTGGTATGTTCCTGAACAAAATGGGTGAGAGAGGGTGGAGATAAAGATATAAAGGAATTGAAGTGACTTCATAAGGCCTAGTTGGAAGTATATATAGCAAATGTGATTCTTAACCTTGAATAAAGTTCAGTTACCAGGGAGCTGAGCTAATAATTTTCTATTTTCTACATATACTGTTGACTGGTAAAATATTCTGATCTTGAGTTTGTTCCTATAGAACCAAGCCTTCTTGATTACAGGAGTACCAAAGCGAATAGGCTCACAGAACATCTCTTGGCCTTCAGGAAGATCTGCTTTTGTGTCTGTGTTGAATAAAAGGGGAAGAAAATGGACACATGGAAGGTTATTTGAACCCATAAACTTATAGATGAGGAGGTTAACACTAAGAAATTTAGAATATATCCTAAAAGGCACTGTTTTTGCTTGTTTGCTCATTTTTAATTTGTTTTGCTAGATAAGGTCTCCCTGGGCTGGCCAACTCATGATCCTTCGGCTTCCACTTTCTGAGTGCTAAGATTAAAGGGATGTACCACTAACCCTGGCTTAAAGACCACTTGTATGTATAGATTTGGGAATGGAAGCTAAATCCCAGTGCCTTGTCTGTTGTTCTTTCTAATGCATTTATATTTGGCTTTAAAATTTTTGAGTCTCCTTTAAAATAGTGAAATGGAATTATATTGATAGAACTTCAGACTTTTTTTTTTACACAAATCTATGCTTGAAAGTTGCCCATATGATGCTAGACTTATTACCAGGAAATAATGTTTCTCATAATATAATAATCCTTATACTTAAGAAGAATTCTTGTTACCACTTAGCTTTCCTGGTCTCACCTTTTGTTATCCTTAGAATGGGATAATAATACCTTTCTTGTGTAACTTATGGGGTTATTTCCAAGACTAATGGAACAAAAGCACTTAGAAGAATAGAACCTTGCAAATGTACAGTATGATTCATCTCCTTATTTAATACTAATAAAAATAATAATCTTTAAAACTAGCTTGTCTTCTTGTCCTTCCTCCCACCCCTGTAGAATATAAAGGCATGCATGTATGATAAAAAGTTAAAAGGAAGGAATAAAGGAAGGAAAGGAAATGAAGGAAGGAAGGAAAGTAGGGATTTAGAAAGGAAAGAATTAGTACTTTCTTTACTACTGTTGCAAGTGTTTTACCTGGCTTTGCATTGTCTTTAGATGCCTATTCTATCTCTGAGAACATCTCTCCCTTATTCACCACCAAAACTCTCTGCAGAAGATATATTAATACCTGTAGTGAATTCCTCAAATTTAGGGACTGTGTCAAAATTGTCCTTTGGGTTTTAGGAGTATAGATCTAATAACATGTGTCTGTCATTTGGCTGTTTTACAGCACATTTAAACTCATTATCTGACAAAGTAAACTTGGTCTTATTCTTGTGCTGTTCTTGTCATGTTTTTTTTTTCTTTCTCTCCAAAACCTTGTCTCAAAGGCATCCCTCCCTTGCAACAGGTATCTAACTTAGATACCTGGGAGGGTTCATTGACTCAATCCTACTTTATTCCATTTATAATAAAAAGGATCTAGTCCTGAGGATTTTTTACATCTAAGACAATTCTCCCTTCTTTCCATGTCTGCCGTATTCTTCTAACTTGACTTCTTACTTCTTCTAATCTTTTTTCTACAGCGTCTAGACAGCTCTAGTGAAAGTATTCTTCTGATAAGTCCATCCTATCCTAAGCCACTCAATGATCCCTATCATTTGCAACATAGTTCTCAAACTAGACTCATATGAAGCTCATAAGGGCTCCTTAGTTGGTGGGGACAAAGAAGAAAAAGCTCTTTGGATTCAGAACTAGAGTCGTTCTCCATGTAGGGAAATCTCACTCTCTATTTTCCTTCTGTATAGGAGTTTTAGAAACAATGGCTTTTGTAAAAGAATTTTTTTAAATTAAAATTGGACCCCACTAACTAATAGTATATAGAGTCCATGTCCTGGTTGCCTCTTTATATATCTTATGCTTCTTCATCTCTCCTTTCTCTTCTCCCTATAGAATCAAACTTCCGTGGACTGAGCAGCACACTGACCGCAGCAACTAGCAACTCTCCCCAACTAGCTTATTATGTTGTTCCCTGAAGCCCAAGTGCCCGTCCTTAAATGTAGTGTACTTTAATGGCTCACACTTTTCTTTTCTGATTGGATTTCACTACATCCAGGAAGCCTCCTACTTGTCCTTTCTTCCCTTGACAATCTACTTTCCATTTTGTGGTGATTCAGAATGAAAGGCAGTAGATGGTGCAGTGCAAAGAGCACTGGATTCTAATGCTCACTCTTCTGCTAGCTATTTATGACTTCCCCTTCATGGGGCACAGTTTGTTCACTCTTTACCTTATGGCGCATAGACTTTGTAGGGGAAACAGTAGATAAAAACAAGCTAAAAGGGGCTGGGGATATAGCCTAGTGGCAAGAGTGCCTGCCTTGGATACACAAGGCCCTAGGTTCGATTCCCCAGCACCACATATACAAAAAACGGCCAGAAGCGGTGCTGTGGCTCAAGTGGCAGAGTGCTAGCCTTGAGCGGGAAGAAGCCAGGGATAGTGCTCAGGCCCTGAGTCCAAGGCCCAGGACTGGCCAAAAAAAAAAAAAAAAAAAAACAAGCTAAAAGTATCTTATGGTGAGAAGCATACCAGAAAAGGAGAAAACAAAGATGACTAAAGTGTACTGGAGAGTAAGATATTTAATTTCCAAAAGATCTCTGTGGTATGTAGGAAAGCTTCCTTGTTAAGCAACACTTATGCTGAGTACTTAGTAGTGGGGCCAGCAGGGATACCATTTTGTATTTCACTGCACTTACTAAAGGAGAGGCAGTGGTGGCTTGGGTGTATGTGGCTGCAATACAGTTGGTGACATAAGAAAATACTGTGTGTCTATTTTAAATGTTGAATTGAAAGCATTTAACGATTGGTTTGAGGTGAGAGTTAAAAGAAAAAAATCAAAGGCAGCTCCTAGATTTTGGAGCTAATCAACTTTAGAAGTATGGCATTGACGTTATCAACTGGAAAATGAGGTGCCAGACTTTGAAGTCAGGCCCCACCACGTGAACCCCATTTTAGAATCGAACCCTGAGCCAATCAGATTTGTACCTGTGTTCTAATCTTGCTTGCATAGCTGATTGTTGTAACCTTGTTCTTTGCCTTTATAAGCCCTGTGTAATCACAGCTCGGGGCTTCCTCCTAACCTCCGCTGTGTCGGTGGGTAGGACGAGGCCCGAGTTGGCAGCTCGTTAAATAAAGCCTTGCCTTGCTTTTGCATTTCGGAGTGTCTGAATCTCGGTGGTCTTCTAGGGGGTGGTCTTGCAACTTGGCACAACAAAAAGACTAGGGAAAAGTCTTCTCTATGGAAATGAGTTTTAGGATATGGCAAGTTCAAGATGCCTGTTAGTTATAGGAGATGTGGAATTGAGCATTGCAGGCCCAAGACATAGATGTGGGAATTGTTGCATTTGCATGACATTTAACAACATAAAATTTAATGTTGTCATCTGAGAAGTGAGTGTAGACATTCAAGGACAAGAAAATATGTGACGGACTTCTGAGATATTCCAGTATGTGGAAGGGGGCACAGTGACAGAAGACTAGCAAAGAAGGTAGTGAGAAGGAGCAAGCAGGAAGGAGGGATGAAAACCAGGCTGTGTGGTATATCCAAAGCCAAGACTATCCCTGAAGGAGGGAATATTTAGCACTCCATTGTGAAGATTGAGTATCTGCCACTGAACTTTATATCTCTGTATCTAGGTGTATGGAAAAATGGTTTCAACAGAGTGGTCATTATGTAGTGGCAAAACAATAATACATGATATAGATTTGTGGTACAGTGGGAGATACCAAGTCTAGTATTTCTCAGAAAAGTTTTGCTATGAAGGCCAGCAGAATAAGGAGACCTAGATTGGAGAGATGAAAGCAGGGACTGAGTGATTTTTTTCCCCTCAAAATTGGATGAAGAGAAGCATGCTTGACAGAGAGCACATGGGCATATTGGAGCATGTGAGGAAACAAAAATGTTAACATGAGTAAACATGAGTAAAGGAGACTATGTGCCAGAATGAGGGCCTTGAGAAGGCCAAAGACAAAAGGAGCAGGCATTTGGAGTATCCATGTATAGATCATATAAGTTCCTGAGAAACAGCAGGAAAGCAGAGTATAGGGGCACAGAAGCAAGCAAAACCCTTCTCATTCCTAAATGCTATGCATGTTTAAACTGGGGTATTTAAAAATAACGTGGATCAGTGTATTTTCCTGAATTCTCTTCTCTGTCTGCCTTTCATATACAACCCACAAACACATTCCCTAGCCTGGCTGCTCTTCACCACTTCCTTGACATGTTCTCAGAGCCATTACTGTTATTTACCTAGACTATTGCAACCAGATTCTAAGTCATTTTCCTGCCCTCACATTCACTTCCTTCAAGACTGACCAAGATAGAAATCAAATGTTGTCCCTTCTGTGCTAAAAATCTTCCTGTCTGGCAATAAAACTTAAAACAGTCAGCCTGGCCTTTGCATCTTGTGTGATTGAATTCATATCTCCCCTTTAGAATTGCCCCTCCCCCTTTCTCTTCACTTAACACAATATCCTCCAAAAACCACTGGCTGTCTCTCATTGTTCAAGCATTCATTAGCTGTTCCCAGGTCATGACCTCCATGCTTGTTTGCTCTTTGCTCCTCCTGGCTGTTCCTTGTGCATAAAATGTCCTTCCATGTGAATATTGAGTGATAACTGTGCTCGGTTTACCCTATCTCTGTTTAAATAGAGAAGTCTTCAACTATTGATCTTAACTAGCCTGCTGGACACTCCCTCCAATCAAAATGACTGAAAATTTTCTGTGAATCGCCATCTGCTCTTTTCTTATTTACCAAGTGCTTCATTACAGGCTCATGCCTTGTAATCCTAACTCTTTGGGATGCTGAGCTCAGAAGATCACAGTTCAAAGCCAGCCTAGGGAGAATATTCTGAGAAACTCTTTTTTGATTTAATTTGACTTCATTATAAGAGTGCAGTACAAAGGGGTTATAGTTACACAAGTAAGGCAATAAGTACATTTCTTGTTCTGAGAAACCCTTATCTCCAACTAACCGGCAAATACGCTGAAATAGAAACATAGCACAAGTGGTAGAGCACCTGCTATGAGCAAAAAAGTAGAGTGAGAATACCCTAAGTTCAAACCCCAGTACCAGCACAAATAAATTTTGTTGTTTGTTTTCTATATTTCCTGTTAAAATACAAGTTTTATGAGAGGAGAATCTTGCCTTGTTGTCTTGGTCTATTTTCAGATGTTTAGAACAGTCTGTGTTGCACAGGAGAAACTCCAGAAATATTTATTGAGTGACTGGATATCTTGCTTTTATTTACTTCTAGTTCTCAGGAATGAGATCCTGTGATGCTACATTATGACTTGACAGATGCATGGGTCTCTCTGTCCTGGAAATCGCATCAAAAGAACTCCAGATCAGTAGCAGTCCTAGCACCAGCTTTAGATGAGACCTCATAAATGATGAAGAAATTTTTCCCTCCTAGTCCTGAAAATTCCCCAGAACATAATATCCAACAGAGCTTAGGGCTTTTTATTGAGTAGCTAGGGTACAGCATATTTGATTTTTAGGTAAGAATGCTCACCTTTGATCAATCCCATCAGATTTTTCACCTTCAAAGATGTGTTCTTAATGACCAAAACTTTTCCTAATACTACTGCCTAGCATTGTGATCATTGTGGAAATTCTTGAGTTAACAGCCATGTGCTTCAATTTATGTGTAGCCCAATACCAAGTGATCATTCTAGATGACCTGGAATGAGTGTATTGTAATTTTATTTTTTATCTGTAGGGAGGTTGACTATTAGAGAACATACAGTAATTCCACTAGATCTGATGACCCTGAGTCTTATTCATAAGCACATCAGACAGTGTTTGACAGTGTGCCTGAATTTCAGAAATGACTAAAGGTCACCTGATTCTATGTAACACAAATTAAGTACTGTCTTAAGGTTGGGATCTATAATTTCAGATGTGTAAATGTGCACAAGATGTAGACTGGGCCTGAGAGTTTATCCTGGCTGGAGGTAAAATTTGAGAAAATCATGTGGGTCCTTAAGATTCCACTTATTGCCTTTTGTTTATTTTACAACAATCCATTTTTACAGTAGTCAAAGCAACCTCTCCCAGCCTCTGCCACACACATCTGGCCACAGAGAGATATTGGAGCTGAGAGACCGTCTTCTCAGATCTCTGCTTGTCTTCCAGGAAGGCTCAGAGGTATAAACCAGCTGTGTTAGCATGTTTCAAAGGAGCAGAGAAACAAAAGAAGGAGGGGGAACTCTCTGTGCTATAGAAAATGCCATCAATCCATTAGAAAACCTACTAGATAATTACTCTATCACGGAGTATAAAGGCCTAGAGAAGCCAGTCATTTCCCCTGGTGACTCTTTTGCTGTGAAGAGTCGGCATCTGCACCATTCATAATTGCAGTGTAGAAATTGGCACAGGAAGAAGCCCCAAAACAAGCTGTTCCAGGTAGACCAGATGTCTTGAAGGGAGGCAGTCTCTCTACAAGTAAATGTAATGCCTATTTCCTGTCATGTTCACTGTTGAATAACTAGCAGTTTGATATCTGCAATAATCCTCATCGCCTTCTATTCTGGGAATAGAACCCAAGGACTCCTGCATGTCAGGCAAGTACTTTATCACTGAGCCACACCCCCAGCCTTTAGAATAATTCTTTATTAATAAGGTATATTTTTTAAAAGGGCACCCCAATTGCTCTGTTCTCAGAGGAACCACTTATTCAAAGCACATTTTCCACAGGGATAGCTTTATTTCACCTCTGTGTGCACATATACACACACAAACTACCACCATCACAGCTGGCTTGTGCTGCCAGATGTTGACTCAGAGCTAAAGCAAGATGTTGTTGGCTATTCTCTTGGAGAAGAGCAGAAAAAAGTAAAGGGGAAAAATAACCTGGAGAACATGAAAGGGGCGTCATTGCTACTATTACTAACACAAAGGAAGACAAAGGATGCAGGAGAGAGACAGACAGAGAGAGAATGCTTGGGAAAGTGGCAAACCTCAGTCATGGGGTCATAGAGGCATCTGGACTCTGGGCATGCTTGACTAGCTTTGCTTTGGCTGATGAATTTGATGAGTATGCAATTCACCCAATAATGTTTGTAAGTGTCTTTCTATATCCAGGGAAGTGTTAAAGGCCTTTGGGATCCATGAGTGAAAATAATACCAAAATAAACAACGCTCCCTACACTTACAGAGCTTGTATTGCTGTGGAAGCTTCAGACAAGCAATGATAATGACACAAACTATACAATATACTAGTAGATGGTCAACACTGTGGCCTCTAGAAATGAAACAAAACAAACAAGCAAACAAACCACTAATGCAGACTTGGAGTCCAAGCTATGAAGGTCTTAGAGCAATCATTGCATGGTACTCAAGGTTGGAAGACATTTGCAGAATTTGGGGATAAGCAAGGAAGCCTGTGTTACTAGAACTCAGTGAGTGGGGAGTGGTAGTAAGGAAAGAGGCAGAGAGAGATTAGTGGGGTCACTGAGTGGAGGGTCAAGGTATCTGGGACCTTTGTAGGAGTGTAACTTTTTGGCGCATAGAAGAATCAAGAGCTTTTGCAGTTTGGATCAGACAAGTAACCTTATCTTGTTGTGCCAAGTTGCAAGACCACCCCCAAGAAGACCACCGAGATTCAGACACTCCGAAATGCAAAAGCAAGGCAAGGGTTTATTTAACGAGCTGCCAACTCGGGCCTCGTCCTACCCACCAACACAGCGGAGGTTAGGAGGAAGCCCCGAGCTGTGATTACACAGGGCTTATAAAGGCAAAGAACAAGGTTACAACAATCAGCTGTGCAAGCAAGATTAGAACACAGGTACAAATCTGATTGGCTCAGGGTTTGATTCTAAAATGGGGTTCACGTGGTGGGGCTTGACTTCAAAGTCTGGCACCTCATTTCCCCCTTTTTCTTTTTGGTACCTTGGGAGCCAATCATGGCTCCATTCTGTCCATTTCAATGGCTTGCATGTCTAGGGGATGATATAGAGGTAAGGCATGGGCCAGTAGGGCCAAAAGTAGTATCCGAAAATAACTCTGGTCCCTCAGTTTTAAAGGGGGGCTGATGGGTGAAGATCATCCATCTTCTGTAATTTCTTCAGGCTGACTCAGGGGCGTTGACCTTACCTAGCCAGGAACCTATAACCTTAGTCTACTTTACCAAGGGACTGCAGGATTCACCTCACTTTGGAGTGAGCTGCCACTAGCCAGGGTAGTAAGGAAAGAAGGCAAAAAGAAAATTATAACAATATTCAGTCTAACTTTCTTTTCTTGAGGCGAAGGCGAAGTGGCTGAGTTGGGTGCTTGGAGACCTCCCATGTTCCACCACGGTAGTTGTCATCCAGGGCAAAGGGGTCAGCTGGCCTGG
The DNA here is from genome assembly GCF_023159225.1 of Perognathus longimembris pacificus. Taxonomy (NCBI): domain Eukaryota; kingdom Metazoa; phylum Chordata; class Mammalia; order Rodentia; family Heteromyidae; genus Perognathus; species Perognathus longimembris. The sequence goes on along the minus strand of NC_063188.1, from coordinate 107,579,746 downwards.
CGTGGAAGCAATGAACCCAAGTGGCGATGCCGTCCAGGGTCCCCTCCACCGTGGTTAATCTGTTGATTGGGGGCATTGGCAAGCTGACAGGCCTTTAACAGATCTCAATAAGGACAACACAATCTCAGGTCTACAAGCTTTCTTTCCTAAACAGATGTATCAACTTAAAATTCTTACTGCCAGTCAGGGCTTTGAGTAAATGCGGGGGGTGAGATTTTAATCTATCCTCTCATTTAACAAACTTACCCTTACCAACCACTATCACATATGACTGGCAAATTCCTGCCCAGTAGACAGACATGGGCACTGGAAAGGCATGCTCATGAACTATTCTTCTAGGACTTCCCGGCTTTAACTTTTGAAAGGCCAACAGTAGTGACTCTAGGATCTGACACCATCTCTGCCATCCAAGCAGTGGCTTACTGCCTCTGGATGCTCCATCACTTTTGTCCCAGGAGGAGTGACTTTCGACTTGGACTCAGGGCCTGAGTGCTGTCCCTCAGCTCTCCAGCTCAAGACTAGCACCGTACCACTTTGAGCTCCACACTACTCCGTTCCCAGCACTCTGCTGGCTGATTAGAGACAAGTCTCTCGCAGGGACCTTTCTTTGCCCGGGCTGGCTTCGAACCGCAGATTCAGATCAATGAGTCTTATAAGGGGCCACTTTACTCCAATTATAAGCAACAAGGTGGTCCACACAGAAGTAGTTTTTAAGCATGCTCTCTTACCTGGAACTTATTAAGGGTCAGTATTAGATCTTGACAAACTTGTAGGAATCACCTGTGCTTTTCTGTGAGCCTGCTGGAAACTGTTACAAAAAACCTACAAAGAAGCTGGAATGGCAATTAAACATTTTGGTAGCCATAATTCTCCTTTTCTCACTTTGCAATAATTATTTAGGACAATTTTACTTCCAAATTTCTTCCAAAAGGCTACAAAAACAAAACAATTAATACAAAAGGAGGAAAACACACAGGCCTAAGAAAAGTTACGAGTTGGAGATCTCCCAAGCTGGCCCACAACCTCCTACAAGGGTGGAGAAGGAATGGACCCGAGTTGGCCCACAACCTCCTGTAAGAAGGAGTGGACCCGAGTTGGCCCACAACCTCCTGCAAGGGTGCAGAAGGAGTGGACCCAAGTTACGAGTTGGAGATCTCCCAAGTTGGCCCACAACCTCCTGCCAGGGTACGGGAGGAGTGGACCCAAGTTGGCCCACAACCTCCTGCCAGATAAGCAGAAGGAGCAGACCCAAGTACAAGGTGGGCGGGTTGAGTCTCGTTTAGGAGGTCCTCCTGGTCAGTTCCGGCCAAAAACCAAACTGACTCGCGCCCTACAAGCAAAAGCAAAACAGACAAATTACAGGACAAGACAAATGAACAGTGCTGTTTTCTTACCTTCGGAGTCTGGGATCTCGGGGTCTCTGGGGCTATCCCGGACGAGCCCCCAAATGTTGTGCCAAGTTGCAAGACCACCCCCAAGAAGACCACCGAGATTCAGACACTCCGAAATGCAAAAGCAAGGCAAGGGTTTATTTAACGAGCTGCCAACTCGGGCCTCGTCCTACCCACCAACACAGCGGAGGTTAGGAGGAAGCCCCGAGCTGTGATTACACAGGGCTTATAAAGGCAAAGAACAAGGTTACAACAATCAGCTGTGCAAGCAAGATTAGAACACAGGTACAAATCTGATTGGCTCAGGGTTTGATTCTAAAATGGGGTTCACGTGGTGGGGCTTGACTTCAAAGTCTGGCACCTCAATCTGACCCATGTTTTCTTTTTTTAATTTTTAAAAACTATATCTGGTACGTTGAGAATAGATGGATTGTGGCATAAAAGGGATTTCTCTTCATTTCAACATGTTGCCTTCCTTATATGACAAGGTTGCTATGAGACTCAAATGCAAAAGGGCTTTAAAAATGATAAAACCCAGAGCAGACCCAAACTATAATTATTTTACACAAACAATAGAGGCTTCAAAAGCCAAGGTCTCTTTTGCCCCCTCTGGTCCATTAGGAGTATCCAAATTTGCCGGTTTTTAACTAGTCTGTCTACAAGAAGCTGAAGAAAAAACTGTTTCTATGTATTCAAAAATATGTAATTTTATATCCGATTTTTAAACCATTTAGATCGTACAGAATGCTACCTATTTTTATGTTTACATTGGGAGAAAATGCCTTTAAAATAAAGTGAAAGTACTAGGTTTGAATACTGAAGTCTTTAAATATAACAACAGAGCCAGAGAGAAGCAGAAGTCTGGGAAGTTTAAACCTATTTCCTTTCCCTTAATCCCTTTGGAGAGCTAGCCGCACTGACTAGCCAGTGCCTCCAATGGTTCGGCGGGTGGTAGGTGCTCTTTGCTGGGGCCCTGCCACCAGGTGAATGCTGCCTGCAGGGTGGGAGAACGCACACTTCTGTGTGGCTACCTGACCTTCACAGACTCTGGGGAGAAATTAGAAAGGATTTAGGAGAAGACGCCTTGAGTCTCTTGGAGAGAAGGAAGAAGAAAGGGGCCCCAAAGAAGCCGGAGCCTCCCAGGAGACAGAACAGAGTTAATGAGCTAGAGGGTGGGGGGGGGGCGGTGATTATCCAAGGTAATTATGTAAAAAAAAGAAAGCTAGGAGTTCTAAATGGCTGCAACTTGGAGTTTACTCTGCCTAAGGTGAGTGCTTAGTGTTTGTTTGTGGTTTTGTTTCTCTCAAGGGTTTTTTTTCTTTTCCTTCACCCTGTTCCTCCCTTTCCAGTCCTTACCCACCGCTCAATTTGCAAAAGCTGCTTGCTCTGCCTGCCAGACCTCCATTCTCATCCCTCTCGTCTTTTAGATTTCAAACCCTAGAACCCCCTCCTCCCCCCCCTCCGCCCCTTACCGGCTCCTGGGACCCTGACCTGGCTCCTCCTCCAGCCTAGAGCGGGCTGTGTTTATCCCCTGCTCCCCCCACCGCTGCCGTGGTGCGGCTATCCGAGGCACACACCTTCCCCGGCAAGCCAGCTGGCACAGCTCGCCCCAGCGGTTTGGGAGGGGGGTGGGAACCTTGCTAACTCTATGTCTCTATGTTCTTCAAATCCACTTCGCGTCGTCCCTGGGCATCTCCGCTTCCTTTCCCCCTGACAAATGGTAGTCTCAAGTCCGTCCTGCTCCTTCCACATCGCTAGTTTTGTTTACACAACAAAATCAAGCCTTTGGGTAGCCTGCGGCTGCACCCCACTCCTTGACTTGAAGGAGGCAGGGGTGGCGTTCATGGTCCTCCAGCGTGCAGTAGACCCTTAGACCAGATCCGAAAGATCGGGAGCCCCACGCAGTGGGTGACAAGAGAGTGTCCCCTCCTCCCCCCTCCCCGCGGATGGGGGTGGGGAGCGGAGAAGGGACTGGGCTTGGAGAAGGAGGCAGGGAGGCAGCTGCAGTGCTGCGAGGGGTGCGTGTGCGTGTGCCAAGCTCGTCCGCCACCTCCTGGCTCAGTCTGCACTCTTCCGTGCGTGGGGGACAGGGGCTCAAGGGCTGGGAAGCGCGAGCAGCGCCCCTTGGCTGGCCTTGGCTCCCAGGGCGCCCGGCAGTCCCCAGGGCTCCAGAACACAGGGCGGGGCGCAGGACGTAGGCTGCGCTCTGGGGCTCCTTAGTCTCCCAGTCTCTTGAACCCTGCTTGGCTCCCTTTCCATTGAGTTTTCCCAACGCGGGGCGCCCATCCATGGTCCTGCTCCGGGATGCACACGCAGCTCCCGGCCGGAGGGGGGTAGCAGCCGCTGCCTGCAGGTGCAGGTCCACCCCGGCCGCCGCCGCCGCCGCCGCCACCCGCCGCCACCACCACTCGAGCCCTGGGCGCACTGAGGTCCCGGTCATGGGGCTGGCGAGGCTGCTGTTGCTGGCGTGAGAAGGGGCAGCAGAGCGGCTGGGCTCGGGGCCCCAGGCTGCCCGCATGGATGTCTTCAGCTTTGTGAAGATTGCAAAGCTTTCCAGGTAGGGGCTGCGCGGGTTTCTTTGACTTCGGGGCCGTCGCCCGCCTGGGGCAACTTGGTGCTGTATTTTTTTTTTCCTGGAGACTGGGGAGAAGCAAAAGCTAGAGAAAGCAGGGGGCTTATGGCCGGCGGGAAGCCAGGTAGACAGGGGCTACTAGATCAACTTATTTCTGACTGGCTGTAGGGTTGGTGCATCCACGGGTGTAAGACCACGCACACACAGCAAGACACACGCCCTCACACACACCAATACACACCAATATTCAATGCCGTTTGTTTTTTTCTTAGGAGAAGCCCAGTCGTGCTTGGGGCCACCCATACGATTAAGGGCCAAGCAAGAGATGGTTGTAACTGCTGCTGCTAGGGGAAGGCAGACGTACTTGGGGCTTCAGTACTTGCTTTGCAAGCAGTAGTGACCTAAAGTACCCCACTTCCTCCTACCTCCTAATTTAGACCTTCTTGCTCTGGAAAAAAAAAAAAAGTCAGTTTGGGTTCCCAGTAGTGACCCAGAGAACAAAGTCAAGGAGATAGAAGAGAAAGACTTTCAGATTTTCTTTGAGCATCTATAGAATTCTTATGCTTTGAAGATTTAGGAATTTGCTTTCAAGTAGCCACATTATTGAAAATAATGACAAAAAGGTAGATTTCTCGAGCAGTACTGACAGAAGAGGACCATGAGCACTCTAGCAGAGCTGCTGTCCTGTTCTACTTCCCAAATCTTCCTTGAGCCCGCAAAGTACACTCTTAAGCTTGTGGCTTTGACTGGGTACATCTCTATGGAGAAGACCTTGGAATATGGTACCCACCACCCTTCTCAGCAAGTCTCAGGAAGGACTGGCCCTGGAGTCTGAGGAAGGGGGTATCCAGGAGACAGTTGGAGTTTTCCATGTAGCAACTGAAAGGCTGGCTTGCAATATGGAAAGAATCATTCCAGGTTTCTTTTTCATTCTGTAGTATCAGAGTGAGATGTATTGATGGCACCAGGCAAGGATGAATAGTCTCCAAAAGCCAGAGGCAGAAAAGTTATGTGGACTTGGCTTTGCTAAATTTATTTGATGTACTTCAACACCATTTTTGTTTGGATAGTGCCATTCAGCTGGATCTCCATCTAACATCTCCAACCTTCCCTCTACTTACATGGGCCAATCTTCAGGCCCCAAGTAGATTTCTCATAGCTATTCTGGTGATGGGTATATATATATGTGTATATATATATATATATGCGCCTCCTAGTGGCGCCCACGAGAGGTCCCTGCAGATCAGAAGACTGATGTGTTAAGGCAGTGGATGATCGCAGTGTAGGAAATGGTTTGGTTCCCTGCTGATTTCATAGAGGGCCATGGCTTCACACCACTATTCTATTAACTTCCTGCATGCTTCTGCCTATGGCTGGATTATAACAGCTGTCAGATAATGAACCATGGTTGGGAAACAGCTGTGGGCCAGTTCAGCAATTGTGTGGTGCCCTATGTATGATGGACAGAAATATCACTGAAGTTCAGCCAACAGTATGCTTGAAAGTAACCAATACAGGTTTGGTGGCCTCAAACCAGTAAGATAAAATATCTAGAGCCTCAATGTAGCCCTAAAACTTTAGAATTCTGGAGGTCAGTGAAAAGGTGTTTGATACTCACCTAACTATATGCTAGGGTACATTCATGGTATTCCTAAAACTGAATTTTGTGAATAAAATGGCTATCAGTGAAGTGTGTGTGTGTGTGTGTGTGTGTGTGTGTGTGTGTGTGTGTGCATGTTGGAATGGAGGGGTGGAACCTTATTTTAATAAAAGTTTGAATTTCAGTATATCATTTTTCTTTCCCTACTCTGACACACTGAAGTGTTTATTTTTGTTGTACTGGAGCCTTCAACCCAGAGCCTTGCATATGCTATGCAAGTGTCCAATCCCTGATCTCCATTTCCATTTTAGTGTGTTTATTCTAGAGAGAGAACATGCCCAGGTCCTAAGCCATATGTGCTGGCTAAGAAATCTTCCATCCACATGATTTCATCCTTTACTCAGTGTGAACTCAAGGATGTGCCCCCTAGCTGAAACAGAGATACTTGAAATAAGGGTCATCAGTCTGCAGAAACACACATTTGCAGCTGCTCTTTTCTGCCCTTGAAGAAGTGTAGTGTGTGTATTTTAAACAGTTATAGAAATCAAGTTTCTTTCCTCAAAGGCGAACTCCGAAAGTGCTTATGTTGCAGGATTGTCCTGATTTCAGAACGGATAATCTTCCTGAAGGATTTAACTTTGATCAGGGTTGTTACTTGAGTGCTTAAATTCTCTTGGTTTAGAGGCAAGCATGCAGAGTTATCCTAGGTCTTTGGTTCCAAGGGAACCGAGTTACTCAGTGTTCCTCCAGAAAGCATTTGCTGTAACTGCTATTTACTGTGTCTTGTTTATGAGTTAAGATAGTGGTAATTACAGAGCATTCAGAGAGAATATTAATCCACACTAGAATTAGGAAAGTACAGATTTTTGACTACATTTAACCATTTGTTCACAGAATCTGTGAAACAAATCAAAATTCAAATAGCCTCTTAAGAACCCAGTGCCATCTTGTGATAAACACTTTATAAAAAAAATGACTGCCAAATATTGGGAAAGCTGGCAAGTAGTTCTGACCCTTTATGCCATCTGTGTGAGTTCTGGCCCTTGACTGCATCTGTCGTGGGTGGTACAGTGTGTCAGAGTTCTATCTGAAGATGTTTGCTCTTATTCTTCTAATTTTCTGGTTATTAAACTGCTTGGTAGTTTGCATGCATTTTTGCTTCACTGTTTCCTTGGTAGCAGTTATATATCATTTTTCCATTCTTGTAGATGAGAACATTCTAGATGAGTGCTTTATAAACCAGTAATAGTATCAAAAGAGGCATATATTTTTATTGTTACTGCTTTTTATATTGATGATTCCATTTGTAAAGCAGATGTACTCTTTAGAAGAAATGCAGTTTGGTAGAAAAACATATGATTATTCCCCTTTAGCCTGGAGGATGTGAACTGAAACCCCAAATTCATAGGGGTATTATTAAACAGAGCAATGTGTTCACTAATGGGGTACCTGGCTTCATTTCTTTTTGTTAAGCAAAGTGGCACAGTTTGAGAAGATTAGGTACTATCCATAGAAAGGTGATTTCTCCTATTAGTAGGAAAATTTGGGGATGATCTATTTTGCATTTACTTACACTTACAAGGATTATTTTGTAATTTAGAGAAGTGACTAATACCTGTCAAAACAAAGTGTGCTAGTATTGTGGTAAGTATCTTGAATTTGAGTAGAATAAAAAAACACATATTTATGGCTCCATTAGATTGTAATGGCTATGTAGATTATTAAATGCCTTTTTTAATCTTTACATTGCTTCGAATTAAATATTTCCCAGGGGAAAGGGGGAGTTAAAGAAGAAACACAAAAGGTTATTCTCATCTCCTCTATTTTTACCTGAGTAATTGCATCAATATTCCCACTAATAGTGAGCTCTACAGGCTAGCAAGGAAAAACCTCCAAAGATTCTGGATTGGAATTTTATTAAAAATGCTACTTGCTCATCTTCTGAGTCCTTTCTGAGTTGTGCTGATTTTGTGGCTGTCAGGAGGTGAAATGATGAAGAGTTTCATAACAGAACTAGATTCCTGTTTTAGGAATATTTAACTTGGGTTTCCCAGGGGTTGCTAGCATGCAGCTGCAGAAGTCCAGTGGTTCGCAGCTGTTTGGGGGGGGGGGGAGGGGGGGAGCATCTAGCTCAGACTCTACATCATTCCACACCTTCCTCTCTCTGTCTCCCTGTCTCTGTCTCTGTCATCTCTGTCTTCCTCTCTAGGGTAATGCATTTCACCTTCTTGCTTTCAGGATTTGGTACAGACTGTCAGCTTTGGGAAAACTTACTTGTTCTTCAGATGCATGACCTGCAAATTCTCACTTTCTGCTTATAGACTTTCCAACTGTTCATTCTCTGCTTTTATACACACACACACACACACACACACACACACACACACACACACACTTCAAGTTTACTTTGCTACTTTGGGTTTCCCATGGAATTTTGCTCTGAGAGAGATGCATTATTGATAAATTAGAAATGCATATGTATCGTTTCTTTACTCTTCTTTTTTCTTTTCATCCTCTCCATTCCCCTTTCAGCTCCTCCCCTCCCTCCATTTTCTTTTTTCTATTTTCCTCTTTTTTTTCTTTTTCCTTTTCTTTTTCTTTTTCTTTATTGTGGTTTTGCGTGGATGGATGCTAAGGCCTGTGCCTTGTACATGTTAGACAAATACTCTACCCTTGAGCTACAGCCTTAGCTTCTACAAATGGTTCTTAAGGAAGCCCCCTCAAACCACAGATTTCACATTTGACACAATAAGAAAAACTGAGACTCTATCTTTGAGTTAGCTGCAACATACCAATCAAAATTTAACTCCCATATCCCATCAAATGGTCTTTAACCTTGAAAGGTAATTAGATCAAGGAGAGAACACTAGGAAAAGGTGAAACTAGAGGGTTGGCAAACCATGGCCCATATGCTGCCTGACTGTTATGGTATAGCCTGAGAGCTAAGAATAGATTTTTTTTTATTTTTAAATGGTTCAACAAAACAAAGGAAAAATGATATGAAATTGAAATTTCGGCATCCATAAATAAAGTTTCATTGGAACCTAGCCATGCTCATTCGTTTATGCATTGTCCGTGGCTGTTTGTTCTGCAACAGCAAAGTTGGACAGATGCCATAGAAATGTTATGTCTTGCAAAGCCTAAAATATTCACCATCTTTTACAGAAAAATATGTACTGACCTCTCAATTAAGAAGTTGTTTTCTTTGTTATCATTATCAGCACACATGTGGGCACATGTACCCACATGTCAAATTGAGTATGTGAAATATTCAAATTCACTAATTATCACTCATGATTAGTATAGGCTTTATCGTAAGTTTTAACTTATGATCTCTTGCCGGGTACTGGTGGCTCAGGCCTATAATCCTGGCTACTCAGGAGTCTGAGAGCTGAGGCTTGTTGGCCAAAGCTAGCCCGGCATGAAAATCTGTGAGACTCTTATCTCCAATTAACCAGCAAAGAGCCCAAAGTGAAGTTGTGGCTCAAGTGATAGAACAGCAGCTTTGAGTGAAAATGCCAAGTGAGAGCACAAGGCCTTTAGTTCAAGGACCAGTACTGACTGACACAAAACAAAAACAAGTAAAAAAACAAAACTATATGATCTCAAATTATTTACCCATTCAAAACCAGCCATTAAAATTGGTCGTAATTGTCAGCATGGAAATTGTTGTACTTGGGAAAAAGGTACATTTTTCTTCTTTGTTCACTAAATTTACCTGTTTTCTTTGGTCTGGAGACCTACTTGGTAAATGTAATGTTCCCCAGAGACTTTTATTTAAACTTCTAGCTCATCTTGGATAGAAAAAGTATGGACATTAATACTAGTAAAACCTCAACCGGCCTGTACTGGTGAACTGATAATCAAGTCAACGGGAGAATGCTGAGTATTTCCTTACAGTACACTTGAGCCATCTGGTCTTAATGGCAAATGACCTTCATTAATCTGTTTCCAAATGGAAAGATTTCTAGATAAGTGGATTTCATTGGAGACAGAAGAATGTAGATATACTGGATAAATTTGGAGTGGAGTTGAACTTTACTTGCTTAGAATTTGACTCAGAGTATTATAATTAAAAACTATAGACTGCCTTTATTTCTTTAGAACAAAAACATATAAAAATATGCTACTTGACTCTGAGTAATTGAGATCAATAGGTATTTAAGTTCTGGAAGTTATCCTGAAGAAATCTAAACCCCAGATTTAGATAACAAAGTTAACATTGCCATATTTTTTCTGGCAAAGAGATGAGAATTGGATCACACCTGAATGGTTCTTTCAGAAACATATTTTCAAATACGCTTTACAATATTTGGCACATAATAAATACTCCGTACTAAATAATTAGTGAGTGAAGTAATATACAATTCATTTTACTACTTGTTACAAATAAATATCACATCTGTTTTGCTAAACAATTATTATGATTGGTATGATTTTTGTCAGTTGTGGGGCCTGAAGTCAGGGCCTGGGTGCTGTCCCTGAGCTCTTTTGTTTAATGCTAGTGCTATACCACTTTGAACCAAGCTCCACTTCCAGTTTTGGACTGGATAGTTGGAGAAAAGAGTCTGTCCTGGCTGGCTTTGAACCACAGTCCTCAGATCTCAGGCTCCTGAGTAGCTAGGATTACAGGCGTGAGCCACAGGTGGCTGGCTGATTGGTACACGTAAGGAGTATTCGTGATGAATATTGGAAATTAATTGCCTGCTCTTGGCCTAGCTCTCTGATTTCTTTTTTGACATTGGAAATGTATTTTTCTGTGATTGATGGTTAGAATGTCATCAATTTGAATTTCCAAGAAATTTGTGTCTTTCTGCTATATGTTCAACATGTTGTTATTAACAGTTAAAAGGTAATTGAAAGTTAATTAAAAGTTCTAAGGATATCAGTGTTTCAGGAAGTCCTTTTTGAATGTTAGGAAATCACAATAATTTCAATGAAAAACGTATTCCTAAAGTTTAAAAAGGAAAGGTAATTTCTATATAATGACAATTTGCTACAGGGTTTTAATTTTGGAATTTTGGTTATTTTTCCTAGATATTGTGAGATTTACTTAATTAAAAATAAGTATCTGATGATTATTTGACAAAAATAAGCTTAAAGAAAATTAGAGACAACAGTTCACAAAATTAGTGTTGAAATTTGCCTAAGGACTATAGCAATGAGTACAATCATATATATATGGGGTTTTTTTGTGTTTTTTTTTTTTTTGCCAGTCCTGGGCCTTGAACTCAGGGCCTGAGCACTGTCCCTGGCTTCCTTTTTGCTCAAGGCTAGCACTCTGCCACTTGAGCCACAGCGCCACTTCTGGCCGTTTTCTATATATGTGTTGCTATGTATGTGCAAACGAGGCAAGCTCTCTTGCCACTAGGCCTTATTCCCAGCCCCTACAATTATATATTAATTGACATGATGAACTGGTCATGCCCTCGTGTGGAGAACCTGTGGCCATCTGGTTAGTTTTGGTTTGCTGTGTTGATTCTATTGGATGTCACATCTTACCAGATGACTTCACAAGGGCTTCTCTAGCCCAGTCCCAGGAGTGTATCTGCTATGAAATTCATAGTCCAAATGGCCATTCTTGTCCCTGGGATAGGAGCAATTAGCATTGAGTGGCATACATGATTACTTTTGTCCTAAGCCTCTCAATTGTGACAGTGCAATGTCCCTACACTTAGCCAAGGGCCAAGGTGAGCAAACAATGGCCTACTTGATTTATTCTACTTTTGGTCTTATTTTTGTTATCATATTTATTTATTTTGTTATATTATGATATTTTACTACTTTTGTATATACTAGGTTTTATTGGAACACAGATATGCTCTCTTTTTGTTGTCTATGGTGCTTTGAACAGGAGTTGAATATTTGTGACAGAGACTTCATAGCCTTTAGGACCCAAAGTAGGTATAACAAATATGAGCCTTTTCAAAAGGTATGATCTTTTACTTTGTACTTTCTATGCGGTACTCAAATTCCCCTTTGGGTTGGAATTATGCCCCAGATGTCTTCTTGCTTGATTGGGAGGGAGCAGAAAATGGTTGTTTGCTATTGCCCACAATCCACATTGCTATGCCCCCTCTGGGGGTCTTAAGTTGCAGGTACTTTTAGGTTAATTTTGAAGTTTTCCACATACAAACAGGATCTTCTCTGTTCCTTCTCTCTGCTGGCTCTTAAGGGCATAATTCATATTCTCTGTGCTCACCTTTTCACATGTTTGCTTCATTTGGAAACTTTCTTTCTGAACACTTCTTATTCATCCTTCCCAGCCACAATTGCCTCTTCAAACCCAGTCACACATGTGCATGCTCCCTATGCCACACGCAAATGTGTCTCCCTCTAAGCACACTGAACTACTTAGATGTCATGAAAGATGTCACACCTCTGTGCTTTTGTATAAGTGCTTCATTTTTGTCTGGAATAATTTTCATCTTGCTCCTATTTCACCTGGAAAGCTATTGTTTATCTTTTCTGCTTCAGTTTTTTATCTAAACTTGCTCAATATATCCTTCTCCAAGCTCTCAATCCTGGCTTAAGTAGTTGGAACAACATCTCATGCGAGCTCATGTGAATAGATTAACCCCTTAATCTATAATCACTTATTTCTTGCTCATTTGAAGTTCTAACCAGGTGTTCCTGATGAGATGGGAAAGTTCTACATGAAGCCATTTAGGGAATTTGGAAGATGGAGGCTATCTGCTCTTAACTGTGAGATCCAAGATGGCCAACATGTCAGTGTACAGCAGATATATGAAGGGGAAAAATAGTGGAGGATTAAGTGGAAGGTTTGTAAGGGCTATTCAAAGATTGAAGTACATCATTCTATCTACCCAAGATCCATTAGCCAGGACTCTAGTCATATTTAAAGTGTGAAGGAGGATGGCAAGCAATCTAACCATGTATCTTTTTTCAATAGATATCATGGGACTTACCCTGTGTTTGCTGTGTGGGAGATTGTACTCTGTTTCCCAATTCTTAACCCTTTCCTGAATCTAAGACCTTTCAAGGTGACTTTAGAATTCATCCTACTAGAGGTAGAATGTACTCTGTCATATAGTATTGGCTTTGGTCAAGTGACTTGTTTATGGTAATAGAACATGGACAATTGTCACAGAGTATCTGTTTTAGGAGAAAAAAAAAGCCTTCCAGAGAATTGTGCATTTCTTTCTTGCTTTTAATGTTACTAGATGAAAAACTACTTCATGTGGCCCACTGGTCCCAGAAGCTACATTCACCTGGAGCAGCACCATCTGGCAAATCTGAAAGCATGTAAACAGATGGGTATTGTTGAAGGCAGCTATACAGTGACAATAGTAGTCTAGTATAGACTGAATTAGAATTGAGCCCAGTTTTGTATTGTGTCTCATTTGTGAATTCTTCCAGGGTAAAACCCTTCTGTATTAAACCTAATTGATTCACAGTAGATAGTATTTAGTGATTTGTGAGAGAATCAGAGTAAAAACATACTACACTTCACATGATGTCAAATATGGATGGTCACAGATATACTTGCTGCTTCATTCAGCAGATTGCACTATCCCATCACCTCCTGCTTTTGGTACCCCTTGTGCTTGGCAGTGAACTCCTGCCCACCTATACTGTTTGGGACTCAACCCTGCATCTGGGCCTCTGTTCTCATTTTCATACTTGTTTTCTTTCCTAATCCTAAAAATCTCGTTATAAACATTGTATATCTAGGGATAAGAGTGAGTTATACATGTTTGTAAAATGCTTATAGATTTCCTAATGGGAATACCTAGCTCAAGTGGATGTGATTGGAGGATTGAAGTTCAAACTCCAATTAACCAGCAAATAACTGGAAGTGAAGCCATAGCATATGTATTAGAGCTCCAGTCTGGAGTAAAGAACAAAAGAGTTAGTATCCATTCTTGAGTTCAAGCCCCAGTACTGGTACACACACACACACACACACACACACACACACACACACACACACACACACACACTATTTACTATCAAGAAACTTTTGTACTTAAATATAATATTATGGACCCTTGATCAGGCTGTTTTATTATTTTTTATTTTTTGCCAGTTCTGGTGCTTGAACTCAGGGCCTGAGCACTGTCCCTGGCTTCTTTTTGCTCAAGGCTAGCACTCTGCCACTTGAGCCACAGTACCACTTCTGGATTTTACTATATATGTGGTGCTGAGGAATTGAACCCAGGGCTTCATGTATACAAGGCAAGCACTCTACCATTAAGGCCATATTTCCAGCTTGATCAGGGTGTTTTATATATAGCATGTCGGGAAAACTAAGAACCCAAAAAGGAAGTATTAATTTTACTATGGCAAATGAAAGGCATTGCCCCACTGGTATACATTATTTGACCTACTGTTTTAATATATCTCTTTTAAAATGTCACATGGAATAAGCAAATTTTAAGAAATAGGTCTATAAGAAAGTACTTCAAAATTAGCATGTAATTACCATGTACATAGTACAGCTGTGAAAAAAAAGAAGGAAAATACTTTTACTGTAAATGATCTCCAGATATATTTAGGGCTGGGAATATGGCCTAGTGGCAAGTGTGCTTGCCTCATATACATGAAGCCTTGGGTTCGATTCCCCAGCACCATATATATAGAAAATGGCCAGAGGTGGTGCTGTGGCTCAAGTGGCAGAGTGCTAGCCTTGAGCAAAAACAAGCCAGGGATGGTGCTCAGGCCCTGAGTCCAAGGCCCAGGATGGCAAAAAACAAAGAAAAAGTAGTAAGGTACAAATCTTCTTAGAAAGGTGAGGGATTGAATATATTTTCATGTGTTTGCATAAAAACAAGGGATATACAAAAAACAACATCACTTGAGAAAGTGGGGTGCACCAGGACATAGGTCTCATATCCCCATCCCCATTTAATATTTTAATTCCTTCTGATTTTGAACCATAACAATATATTGCTGATTTGCAAGTAAATTTTAATTGCAAAAATGCTAGTAAGTTATCAATATGAATCCAAAGGTCCAAACAGGCATAACAATAGGTAGTTTCTTGACATGGTTTTCTGATAGTAAAAGTTAGATTTTCACTGTAAAAAGTTTTGGAAATATAGAATATGCAAAAGGAAAAGATATGAAATATTTGTAATTCCACCAGCCTACTATAATCACTTAACTATTATTGTTATTGGTATTATTAATTAATTAATTAATGTTTTTGAAGACAGCAGCTTGCTCTTAAACCAGACCAGTCTTGAAATCTCAATCCTCTTATGTCAGGCTCCTGAGTGCTAGGATTACAGGTGTGTTCCACCACATCTGCAAATCCTGTATTTTCTTTGCTCTTATATCTATTTTCCTAGAAATTATAAACATATCCATATATTTTTTATAAAATATTATGGCTCCAACATTACTAACCATTTTTATAAATACAAAATTAAAGTTACATGTGCCACAATTTACTTAATGATTTCCTCTTTCATTAATATTTAGATTGTTCCTAGCGTTTTACTTTGGATGATGATGGAATTAATATGTTATAGCTAAGTTTATATTTCATGAGCAGAGTTTCTTTATGATATTAATACTCACACACTGAATATTTCAAATCCAACGCAAGTCAGAAGGTAGTATGGGATGCCACTAAAATGACATTCATATTTTATGCTAAGATTGTGGTTATTCTAGTTTTTTAGAAGTATGAAAGTTGACAAGCAGCATTTATCATGCCAGTTAACCTAATGACAAGCTTTGAAGCAGTTGGTGATGCAGAAAGCTTGAGTAATGATAGTTGGAACTTCAGGTGGATTTTTGGATAAGTCAGAAAGGACTTGGTTTCTTTTTTGTAACAAGAAAGTTTCTTCATGGTTTCCTCTAAATTAAATTTCATTAAGTAATTTCCATCATTTTGCCATAGAATGAGTGAATTCAAAGACAATTCATTTGTAAAAACTTATATTAAAACACCATAAGACAGTGCAGCTGTAAAAATGAAGAAAGGACCATTTTATACAGTGATAAAGAATAATCCCTAGGATGTGTTTATTAAGTGAAGATATTAATGTATACAATAGTAAGCATGCTTAGAGTTACTTAAAAATACTGAAAGGAGAGATAAGAAACTAATAAATGTATTAGTATAATGGGATGGGGCAGATTGAGAAGAACTATTTAAAGAGAGAGAGAGACAGAGACAGAGACAGAGACAGAGACAGAGAGAGAGAGAGACAGAGAGACAGAGAGAGAAGCCAGACACAGTGATACAACTGGCAGTCCCAGATACTTGGAAATAGGATGCAAGGGAAAAGCTTGAACCCAGGAGGTTGTACCAGCCTGAGACACACTGGGAAACCTCTATCTACAGCAAAACCAAACAAGAAAATGATAATTATGATCTCCCAAAGTTTGAAAGTTCCCAAAAAAGGGTAGAATATGGAAAAATCTATCCTGAAAGTAGACATTGCTATCCTAGACAATTCTAACCTATAATTTCTTAGTATTCTCTATTTTGAGTGAGTAAAATATAAGAGAATATTTTATTATAAATATCAAAAAGTACAATAAAATTTCAAGTCTAAAAATTTAATAATTTTTGCTTGTAATCTTTTGGGTAGATGCCCAAAAGTGGGGCTGCTGGGTTGTAGGGGAGCTCTATGTTTAGCTTTTTTGAGGAACCCCCCCACACACACTGTTTTCCAGAGTGGTTGAACAAGTTTACATTCCCACCAACAAAGTAGTAAGGTTCCCTTTTGGCCACACCCCCTCCAGCATTTGCTATTGTTAGTTTTCCTGATAATGGACATTCTTACTGGGATGAGGTGGAATCTCAATGTTGCTTTGATTTGCATTTCTTTTATGGCCAGTGATGTAGAGCACTTCTTCATGTTCCTTTTGGCCATTCTCATTTCCTCTCCAGAGTAGTATCTTTTTAGGTCATTAGCCCACTTGTTAGGGGGCCATTGGTTCTTTGAGGATTTGTTTTGGAGGAATTTAATTTTTTGAGTTCTGCATATATTTTAGATATGAGGCCTTTGTCCATTGTATGGCCCATAAAGATCTTCTCCCAATCTGTGGGCTTTCTGTTTATCTTGCAAGTTATATCGTTTGCCGTGCAGAAGCTCTGCAGTCTGATGCAATCCCATTTGTCCAACCTTTCTTTGATTTCTGTGTTTCTGGGCCTTTATTAAGGAAGCTTCTTCCTGTGCCAAGGAGCCCAAGCGTTTCTCCTATCACTTCTTGTAGTGTTTTCAGGGTATCTGATTTTACTTCGAGGTCTTTGATCCATTTGGAATTGATTTCGGTGCAGGGTGTTATATAAGAATCTAGTTTTAATTTGTTTCAGGTGTTGAACCAGTTTTGCCAGCACCATTTGTTGAAGAGGCTGACTTTTTTCTATCCTACTTTTTTAGCTCCTTTATCAAAGATTAGCCACCAGCACAAGTATGTTCATCGCAGCACAATTTGTCATTGCTAAAATATGGGACCAACCCAGATGCCCCTCAGTAGATGAGTGGATCAAGAAAATGTGGTAGGGCTGGGAGTATGGCCTAGTGGTAAAGTGCTTGCCTCGTATACATGAAGCCCTGGGTTCGATTCCTCAGCACCACATAAACAGAAAAAGCCAGAAGTGGCTCTGTGGCTCAAGTGATAGAGTGCTAACCTTGAGCGAAAAGAAGCCAGGGACAATGCTCAGGCCCTGAGTTCAAGCCCCAAGACTGGCAAAAAAAAAAAAAAAAGAAGAAAATGTGGTACCTATACACAGTGGGATTCTATGCCTCTATCAGAAAGAATGACATTGCCCCATTCATAAGGAAATGGGAGGACTTGGAAAAAAAATCATACTAAGTGAGCCAGACCCAAAGAAACATGGACTTTATGGTTTCCCTCATAGGGAATAATTAGTACATATCTAGGATAGACATAGCAGAAGCTCACAATAGCTCAATAGCTAAGCCCCTATAAATATATAAGATGATGCAAAGTGAAATGAACTCCAAGGTATGGAAATAAGTGGTATATCATTGTTGTAGTTATTTTCAACATGCCATGTGAAACCGTACCTTCTTTTCTCTCAGATTCCCTTGCTTTGGTTTTACCCCTGCTGTTACTGTAACTGATCTTAGTACCCTGAATACTGTATATATGTGTATTGGAACTAGGAAAGGGAAAGAGAATACCAAAATCGAGAGGAAAAGGATAAAACGACAAACCATTGCAATAGCAATACTTATAAAACCAATTGGTGTAAACCAACTGTACAACTCATGGTGCGGGGGGAGATTGAGGAGGGGTGGACACAGGGGAAAATGAGGGAGGAGGTAACAAGTTGGATAAGAAATGTAATTGCCTTACACATGGAACTGTAACCCCTCTGTACTTCACATTGACAATAAAGAAGAAAAAATAATAATTTTAAATTTTAAATTTAAAATAAAGATAGAATATAATATTATAAAATTGATCTCTTGGTTATAGCTATAGCTCAGTGGCAAAGCGTTTGCCTAGTATGCATGAAGCTCTAGGTTCTATCCCCAGTACAACACACACAGACAGACACATAGACACACAGACACACACAGACACAGACACAGACACAGACACAGACACACACACACACACACACACACACACACACACACCATCTGCTATTTTTTCTATTGAATTAAATACTCGGCAGCAAAATTCCTTCAATTTTATGCTTGGATAAAATTTTCTTTTTTTTTTTTTCCAAATTTTTATTATCAAACTGATGTACAGAGAGGTTACAGTTTCATACGTTAGGCATTGGATACATTTCTTGTACTGTTTGTTACCTTGTCCCTCATAGGAATTTAAGCAAAATATTTTTCTTCACCTTCTAGCTGAAAAAATTATAGTTTTAAAAGTTTTATTAATTTTTGAAAGTAATCTCAACAATCTCATCATCTGGTATTTCACTTACTAACAGGGACAACATTTAGAGATCCACATTCTAGAGCTATATTGATGGATATTTATTTTAGGACTCTAATTTGATTATGATGCCATTAGTTCATAATTTGGCTTTCCGGTTGAGATCATGATGACAGGCTGAAGAATAGAGTGCTATTTAACTCAGTTCATGAAACACACAGGAGGCAGTAAAGCAGCTAATAGTTCTCCACTGCTTAATCCTTTATTTTATCTCCCTTTTTACTGATGTGGTCATGTAAATTTCCATACATAGATAATAGAATAATGTGTGAAACACTGTAGCTATTATAGGTATATACACTAATATTTAAAAATATGATATGAAAACCAGAATATATGTGTATCACAGAATACTGGACCTTAGTGGTAGTTGGTAAGCTTGTCTGTGGGCCAAATTCAACCTGTTGCTTGAGTTTTTGCTAAACAAAGAAAACAGTTTATACAAGTATCAATAAAGTTTTCTGGAACGTAGTCGTACTCATTCATTTCTACATTGGCTATCAACAGCAGAATTGTGTAGTTGATGTAGAAATGACATGGTCCCCAAAGCATAAAAGACTTGTTCCTCATGTATTCAACTCTTTCTTGGGCAAACAATAGCCTTGTTGCTTTCCAAGTGCATAGTGGATAAAGGAGAAATTATTAAAGAACACTATATTGATTACTTTCTCAACTCCTCTTCCTTTTTTCTTCTGTACTACTGGAACTCTGACACTTAATGCTAGGATCTCTGAGGAGATGAGCTAGAAATAACCATCTCCTTGCACTTTACTACAATGACCACATGATCCACTTTGGTCAATGAAACCCTAAAGGGAAATCCTTAGCTTTTAGAAATGATGTTCTCTAAGTCAAAGAGAAAGAGCCAAACCAGGACAATAGTCATAATGGCCCAGGACTCCTTGCTTTGTGCCCTTAAATGTACTCAGATAAACGACATGATGCATAGAGTTATAGAAACAACCTTACATCAACAAGATGATGGCAAAGCCTAAGCACAATAGGACACAAACAGGGAAAGAGTCTGAACTCTTGTCTTCTTTTGAAAGAATCAGCTCCAATGAAGGAACCACCAAGCTTTAGGGACATGCTGTTGAAGAAGCTTTGTAGCTAAAATAGCCTGATAAACTTAAAAATAAAGATGATGTTTTCACTTTAAAACATAATGGGTATTTTGGTTATGGATGTATAAGTGTCTCTAATAATCTACCCACATTTTATTGGAGTTTTGAAGCTATAGTAGAGTTTTGATGCCCACATCATGCAATTGGTAGCAGCTTGGTTGCCTAGAAGGGAGGGCTTAGAAGTTCACATGTTTTAGTTGTTTTTAATGATGGAATGGGGGTCATATGAGTGTCTGGTTGGAACTAGACATGCTAAGTGTCCTACCATAATCAAAACGTTCCTATATAATGAAGAGTTATCCTACCCAAGATAGCAATGGCTCTCACATTGACAAAGCCTGGCTACTATGATCAAGAATGAATTTTCAGCTAGAAATGTGGTTCATTGGTAGAGCACCTGCCTAGCAAGAATGAGATTGTGAGTTCACACCCCAGCACTGCCAGAATGAAAATGTGAATTTCTAATGTGAGAGTGCCTAGGTATATCCTACTCTCAGTCTATCACCAAGCTAGCACATGATCATCTGATGCCTTTTCATAATAGCTCTGATAGAAAAGGAGAGGAAATGACTGGTTGGTTACGTGACCAAGAGAGTTGGCTCTGGAAAGCAGAGAGGATTTGCTAAATTAATATCTAGAGGGACAGTTCCATGGGTACCTGATAATTACCAAGGACTGACTCATCTGCTGATGACAGTGCTTGTCTTTGATACAGAATTGCTCCTAATCCTGGAGTTTTACATGAGTGCGGAATGTACTTCCATGCTTCCCATAAATTGCAGAATTTTTGTTTATAACAACTGAAAAGACTTTCTTTTCCTATTTTTTTCTGTGATGAAGAAACCATCTCCCACAAGCATATAATAATTATGGCATTGAAAAGAAGTTTTTTTTTAAAGAGAAACAAACAATCAAGCAATTCAAATAATTCTCTTGGTGTTTACAATAAAATCAATTAAATTCTTGGGCAACATTGTGTGGACATCCCATTGAAAAGAAACAGACAATTGTGCATGTCTTATTTCTAAGCCTTTTCACATTGATTAAATATGGTGCAGTAGTTTGCCATTGAAATGGCTGTTATGATTTTACCTGTATCTATAGCCATATCCATATTAAATGAAGGTATGATAATTATGAGACATATACTCAGTATTCTTGTGAGTCAGTAGGGTTAGTTCCTCAAAATTTGAAGACATGTGGCATTGAGTGTAGCACTTGGTGATTTATTTCTTCCCCAACCTACAGTAAGAAGTTTTCTTTCCATTGTTACTCAGTAGTGCAGATATGCATGTGTATACATATGTGCACATTCACATACAGTTAAAACAGAAGTTTCACAGAACAGTACTGAGTCTAATACAATCTGAGCTTCATATTCTTTTTGCTTTTTGGTGTGACAGTACTGGGGCCAGAACTCAGAGCCTAGGCTCTGTCCCTTGTCTTTGTTGTTCAAGGCTAGCACTCTACCACTTGAGCCACAGCTCCACTTCTGACTTTTTGCTAGTTAATTGGAGATGAGTCTCACAGATATTCTTGCCCAGGTTTGGTTTGAATTGTGATGTCCAGATCTGAGCCTCCTACATCTCCAGGATTACAGGGGTGAGCCACAAGTGGCAAGCTGATTTTTCATACTCTTAATTCTTGCAGGCAACTGACATCGTTTCATGACCCTCTTCTTCACCGATACTTGTTGCAGCTCATATGTGGAAAACAATGTGTGTGAATGTGTGATTCTTTGACCCCCTTTGGGCATCTCTTCCTTTGTCTTGGAATATCACTGCTCTTTCTTTCCTATGCCAAGCACTACATGGTGAAGTAGCTGCAGTTATCAGCACTTGAGCCTCAGGCTGAGCCAGCGAAAATGCTTAGAATCTGTGAACTTTTACCTAACAAAGCGGAGCTTTGTGCCATTAGAAATGTGAAACCATAGCTGTAGTGTCAATTTCAGGAGACCTCATCCTAAGAGTGTAAGCCAGCAATCTCCTCAGGCATTGAGAGGAAAGACTCTCCATAGCTACTTCCTACATTTTTCTGGTTAATTGGAGATGAATCTCACAGAGCTTCCTGCCCTAACTTTGAAGCCTAATCCTCAGTTCTCAGCCTCCTGAGTAGCTAGGGTTACAGGTTTGAGTCACTAGTGCCCAGCTAGTGCTACATAAACCTTCTTAAATTGACAGCTCAGGGTAAAATCATGGGTTACTCTCTGATCCCCCTGCAGGTTACAGGGACAATGGATGAAGGGCACAACATTGACAGGACTCCAAAAAGCAACACATTAAAACTAAAGATAAGAAGCTAGTAAGAAAGATATCAGTTTTAAATGGTTTAGAAGTATGTAAATACTACCATACAGATGTCACGTTCCCTTGAGAAGCCGTGAAGTTTGCTTGCGGAGGTGGGTGTCAGAAGGACTACAGCTTGTTGAATTACTGTGGCTGGAAGCAGAAAGGGTGGCGTGAAATGGGAGGAAATGCTAGAATACCAGCTGGGAAGGGGTGTGGCTCCTAGCATATGCTGCAGACTGAGGTGTCTGTAGGTGTTGAGGGAGGGTTGTGTGTTTTGTGTACTCCGTATTCTTCTCTGTTCAGCTGAGTGCAATTTTGTCAGTAGTTCTTCTCCCTGATGAAACAGTGCATAAGCAAACACAAAATTTGCATTGCACTCAAATTGTTCCCTGATGTATTAGTCCCAAATGAAGCAAATTCACATTTTTTTTAAATACAAGTGCTAGAGCTGAACTGACTGCCAGGACAGTGCAGGTGGTGGCAAGAAGGCACACTGTGGTATCTATGTGTGGCAATAAAGTTCCAATTACTACAGACCTTCTATGGTTATTTTTGCACCATGTTTTAAATTAGATCACCATTATTCTCAAACTAGCTATTCTGCTTCCAGGTAATCATGAATCTGCTATGGTTTGGAAGCTGCCATTGCTTGAAATAATGTGCCAATTTTGTTCTCTTCTAGACAAGTTCCTCTATATTCTTTTCTGTATAGCATTTTCTCCTCATTGGTAATCAACACAAACCATAAATAACCTTTACTTCAATGGTTCCTCTGTGGCTTCCATTCCCTTTAATCTACAGATTGCTCTGGTTTTTTTTTTTTTCACTGATGCTGCTCCAAGATACAATTACTGTCTTTGAGAGGAAGGCAGAAGGTATCTATCACATTCCTTGGTGTATACCTATATCCAAAATAAGTGATTAGTTTGGGTACCGAATAGACTGTTTTTGAAGTGCATTGTTTTTCTTGACTGTGTAAAGGAGTTCGGTGCCTAGAATATGAATATTTATGATATCAATGTCCTTCCATTGCTCACCACGGATATTAGAAATGCTGCTAGTGTTAAGAATATTACTAGTATTGCTACTAATATTCATATTAGTATCGATATTGTCCCTTAAGTCTACAGTCTAACTTTTAATACTACTGCCTACTGTTTATATTTATGACAAGTCCTAGAACATAAGGGTGATATTATCCTTAACTATTGACAACTTTTGTCCTACTCCTATGACTACCTAGCATATATTAAGGTCTTATCAGCTTAATGTGTCCCTGGCACTTTGATAAGCATTTCTTAAGTAATAGCTTCAGGTAGCTAATCTTTATAACAACATACTGAGACAAGGTCTACTGTTATTTGTACATAACAAAGGAAGAGGACACTAAGGGCTGGAGAGAATAAGAGTCTAACTATCCAATGAAGCAGTTAGGAATTGGCTATGGCTCCCGAGTCCCCACTTTTTTTTTTTTTTTTTTTTTGGCCAGTCCTGGGCCTTGGACTCAGGGCCTGAGCACTGTCCCTGGCTTCTTCCCGCTCAAGGCTAGCACTCTGCCACTTGAGCCACAGCGCCGCTTCTGGCCGTTTTCTGTATATGTGGTGCTGGGGAATCGAACCTAGGGCCTCGTGTATCCGAGGCAGGCACTCTTGCCACTAGGCTATATCCCCAGCCCCCCGAGTCCCCACTTTTGGCCACAAGGTGTACTGCAGCAATTACTACTACTCACATGTACTGTCACCATTCCTTCTATAATCACAAGGAGCTGCTTTAAAAAATAATAGTGGTATCTCTCTCATGGCAAAGATAATATTTAAATTTGTTGTTAGAACATATATATGTAGTTATATATCCAGAAATATAGAATCAAGTAATAATCGTCATTTTATCTCCAATAATGGAGTATTAATGAAAGTTGTTTCTGACCCTCAATCTCCTTTGCTCTGTCTCACCTATGCCTTGCCTCCCCCCACCCGCTCCTTTTTCCTTTCTCTTGTGTTACTCAGGATGTAACACTAGGCCCTATGCATAACTATATTTCTAGCTCTTCTCTCTTCTCTCTTCTCTTTTTTAAGCTAGAAGAATTTTTAAACCATCACTTAGAAAGGAAAGAGCAATTTGACATTCCAAAAGTCCCACGTACCCCTCTTCTAGATAACCATCCTATTACATAATCCCTTTCTTTCTTTTAAACTCATACTGCCTTTGTGCATTTGGTTTCTGAATTAAATGAATGTGATTTACTCAAAACTAAGACTGTCTTGAGAGGTCAGAGAATGTAAACAGTCTACATTGTGGAGGTTAATCTGAAATTGCAAATGAAATGAGTTATTTTCCTCCTGGAGTAACTGTGCTGGGGCCCGATTACTAATTTTCAGCAGCATGAATTAACTGTAGGTTGGGAAAAATCTTCTTATAGTTAAGTGTTTTTCAAGTTGGTAATAGTCACAACTCAGAAATAATTGAGGTGGGTTGTCTGTTCCATTTTGGACAACTTGCTATCAGCCAAGAATCCTGCCAATGGTTTCTAGGAACATGATGGAGAGCATTGTTGTAACAGAGGCTTTGAAATTACCGTAGCATCTTCTCTTCAGAACAGATACAGTTGCACAGAGCATGGAAGCTGGAAGAGCAGATCCCCGACTCAGAGTGCAGTGGTAAATTGGATCCAGACAGTTCCATAAGCGGATGCAGGTTATATTTTAGCAACTTATTTCCTGTTTATCTTTTTTTTTCAATGACATTTACAATTAGTGCCCTTGAAACTAAAGACCACAAGTACTAGGGAACATTAGTCTTTGTAGTCGAGAATCACATTTGTGATAACATATGCTTTGAAACTCACGGCCCACTACAGATTCCTTGATGGCAGCTTCTGAAGTTTAATACAATCTGGGCAGACTTTTCTGTTCCTAACCCCATTTCCTTCTTCATCCAACATATGGTCCGTTTAGGTTGCAAAAGAGTGAAATTTGACATATATCTTTTCTCTTTAGTTTCAATTGTTATGAAATCCAGTTATAACTTCAACTTTGAGAAGTTCTCATGTCCAGATTCACTGAATTCAATAAGAATTTTCTTTCATTTTATTGTGAATAATATACTAGTGACATCTTTGGACATTTCTTCCTTACATCACCTCATGCATGAAGGAAGAAGAGAAGGAATAATTTTGGCATAAAGGTGAAAATGAAATATATGGTTGTCTGAAGAAGGTTTCCAAATGATAAATGGAACCATTAGACTCCAATTAGGGACTTGAGCCTTCCTGGTACAAGGGTGGCTCTTAACAGAGATATCTAGGATCTAATGGCATTTGGTGGTGAGATTTTCCCAGGCTGTTGAAAAAGATAAACTTTTTTTCCAGTCCTGGGATTGAACTCAGGGCGTGACCACTGTCCCTGGCTTCCTTTTGTTCAAGGCTACCACTCGACCATTTGGGCCACAGCACCACTTCCAACTTTTTCTGTATATGTGGTGCTGAGGAATTGAACCCAGGCCTTCTTCATGCATGCTTGGCAAGCACTCTACCCCTAGGCCACATTCCCAGCCCCCAAAAGATAAACTTTTGAAATTATTTCTTTTTCGGAGGTGAGTTTTTCCCTTTACCTACGTAGAGCCCAGTAATTCTTTCCTCATTGTTATTTGGTAATTCTTGATAATCATATATTTTTAAAAATTTTCTTGGTTACAGAGCTATTTTGAAGAAAAAAAAAAACAAAAACCTGGTGCTTGTGACCTTGAGGTGTGGAAATTGGCATTGATAGCATCAGTCCTCTTAAGTCCCCCTCTCTTTGGTGAATTGTAGCTATTAGGGTTTTAGCTATATACCAGACCTGTTTCCCCTTGCATTCACATGCATGCTATTTATTCCTTTGTCTTTGAGGCTAACATTATCCAGAGGATGATTTCATGTGCTCCAGAAATTGGAGACTGTAGGATAAACCAACATCCATATTAATTAAACTACTCTTTTCTGAGCAACCATGGAATGTTCACACAAACATACAGAAGACAATAGCCTGCCTTTCAGTACTTACTACTGAGAAGCTTTTTGTCAGCAAGAATGAGAAGTAGTAAGGTTTCAAAGGAATCAGGATCATAAAAATAATTTCAGAGGTCCCAATGTGTGGTATCTAAGAGTCCTCTTTACAATCTTCTGGGATTTTGTTGCACTTGCAAAAGTAGTTCCAGTGCATTGGTAGAATTTTAAAGAGAAGAAATGAATATCAAATGGTAGCTACTGAGGTCTAGAAAAACTCCCAAGGGAACCCATTTTACTCAGTCTTTTAAAGTCTTATGTGATTCAAGCATGGAAGTTATTCCTGTAGCTGATGGAATGGTTTGGAAATGCCTGCAAATAATTGGAGGCTTAAGGATAAGGCACTTGAGCGTTTTATGGGAAGATAATAGACATTGCAGTGGAAGCACCTGTGTCCAACAGCTCTTGGGATCATGTACCATGAATGGAATAATGTGATTTTATACATCCACATATTTTTAAAATAAAAAATGTAGCATGGCAGTAAATGTAAATTTATCACCTACAATGAGTGATAATATTTTTGAGTAACTCAAGTCCTCTCCATGTAGGGGGGTCTATGAAGGAACAATTGCATCCTCGTGGGTCATTGAACAATGTCTGTGGCCATCGTTGTTTTGTGTGTGTGTATGCAGATACTGAGGCTTGAACTCAGAGCCTAGTGCTCCACTTGTTGGAAACATCATTTTTGATTGTCATAAGTGAAGGGCTTCTACTGGTACCTACTGGATTAAGGCCAAGGAAACAATTTCAGTGTTCGGAACAGTGCCTCTACAACACAGAAGGATCTGCCCACCGAAGTCAGCACTGTCAGTATGAAGGAACTTGATCTACATGAATAGAGGAAGCAGATCCTACAAATGGGATGTGTCTGGGACCCTGGATACATTTGTAAATACACTCCTACTCAATTTCTCCATAGTTTTACTAAGGAGGGGACCATGATAATGGAAAAACTAATTTTGACTAAAACTAATTTTCCACTGATTCTTATTTTTGGGTTTGAGTTGTTTTGAGCATGTTAAATGGCCTATTTGGCAAAGAAACACAATGCCTAATTGAGAACACAGGTCTCAGCCAGGCACCAGTGGCTTGTGCCTGTAATTGTAGCTACTCAGGAGGCTGAGATCTGAGGATCTCAGTTTGAAGGCAGCCTGGGTAGGCAAATTCATGTATCTCCAATAAACCACAAAAATAGCTGGAAGTGGAAGTGTGGTTCAAGTGGCAGAGTCTTAAGCAAAAAATCCAAGTCAGAGTGACAGACTCTGAGTTTAAGCTCTAGTGTTGGCACTAAAAAAGAGAGCACGAAAGGAGGGGGCAAAGAAACAACTTTGTACAGTATAGGATGCAATATACAAGCCACTTCAGTGAGGAGCACACAGCCTTACTTTGCGGCTATCAAATTCAAAATACAGTACGGGATTGTAGTTCAGGAAGCTTTTTAAATGCTCAATCTTGAAGCAGGGGAAATAGAGATTGTATTCGAAAATCAGTAAGGGCATTTCTGAAAGTTATTTTAGACTCTTTTGAGATTATTACAGGATGAAGGCACAGACTCTTTATTAGGTCTTATTTTACTTCAAAGTGTTTCTTTCATCTCCTTTGATATAGCATATCCTGAATATAGCTATTAAACTTACTATTCATGATGAGGTCTAGATTTTAACTTATGTGAATATGGATTTCTGATGATACTAGACAAGAATTTTAGGGTAGAATAATGAGGAGGCTGGAAATCTGTATGTGTGAGAAGATTGCTGGAGGTAGTAGAATTAAATAAGTAATAATTGATGTAATCTGAAAAAACAATTCATATGTATGATTCCCCTAGGTAAGAAGGAAAGAGCTGGTAGGAAACTGAGGTGTTGATTTATTTTCTTGAAATAACAATCTATGCCATTGGCATGCATAACAAATTTCATGGCACTGAAGAGACCATCGGCCAATTGCTAGACAGCTTTTTTGTATATAGCAGAAATGAATTCAGACATTAATGTTTTGTCTTTTATAGTCCTGCAAATTGGCCTACAGTCCAAATCCAACCCATTGCTTGTTTTTTATAAAGAAATAATTTTAGCTGGCTGCCAGTGGCTCACACCTATAATCCTTACTACTCAGGAGGCTGACATTTGAGAATCGTTGTTGAAAGCAAGTCTAGCAGTCAAATCAATGGGATTTCTATCTCCAATGAATCCCCCAAAAGCCAGAAGTGGAGCTGTGGCTTAAATGATAAGTATCAGCTTTGAGCAAAATAGGTAAGGGAAAGTACCCAGGCCTTGAGTTCAATACACAGTTCTGGCACAGATAAGATAAAATAAAGAATTTCTTGGGTTTTGTTGTTGTTTTTTCAGGATCTGGCTATCTAGTCCATGCTGGTCTAAAATTACAATCATTCTTCTCCAGCTTATCGAATGATAGGATTACAGGCATGTACCACCATGGCTGGCTCAATAAAGTTTTGTTAGAACATATCTACAGCCATGCATTTACTGACTTCTATGGCTGCCTTCCTGCCACAATTGTAGAACTGAGTAGTTGCAAGTCTATGAAGACTGAAGAATTTATTATATATCCTTTTAGAAAAAAGATTTGCCAAATGTGGATTTTTACACTTCTGAATTAATATTTGTGCATACATTTCAATTAATATACTTTTGTGCCTAAAAACGTGGAATATAAGCAAACACAAGTTAGCTGAAGTTTCATGTAGAATTTGTCCCAGCCTTGTCCATTTTCAATGCAGATTCAATTTGACATCCAAACTATGATTTTCCATTAAATCTTTTCCTTGGTGCCATGATCAGCCTAGGCACGGTAGCACTTCTTTAATGAGGACTCCATTGTTGCCTTCTAGTTCTGTTACAAAGTACTGAAGCACGTTTTGCTTGCTTTGATATAGATACCTACTTGATCTCCTCAAAAGTTTTTCACAGAATTTTCCCCTAGGGATAAGATTGATCACTTCTTTCCAAACACAGTCATTAAATATAACTGTGTACAACAGAATTATATTTTGGTAAATGTCAAACTACATATAGAATAACAGACCTGTAAGATTATACCACCTAGTGATATTAATAACTATCTTGGTTTATGTAAGTACATCTGTGATGTTTGGTTTGCACAACAACAATAGCTTAACAGCAAAGTAATATCCCCACCATTTGGTGTTACAGAATGGTAGTTGATTGCCTGAAATGGATGGGACCACTGGTTGTTAGTCTTGACCCAATAGCCAGCCACTTATTGCTTACTCTAGATAGGCAGCAAGTTTACAACACAATTCATTAGACAGTGAACCAGGAGAAGGCTTTTGGTTCATTTGCTTTTGACTTTGAAAGGAAGAAAGGCCTGTACAGCTTAGAATCCATGAGATATGGCAGCTCACTCATGTCTCTACTAATGGGAATGGTTTGGTTTCTGGTCACATGCAGGGAGAGAAGGAAGAAAGAATCCACTCCCGTGTTTCTATAGGTCTTGTGTAAGCCAAGCACTAGCTGAAGGCTTGAAAATTTCTGTTTTACCCTTATTTTGTCAAGCTGAATAGCCTTCCTGCCAAGGCTCTAAAGTAAATCCTCATGGAAATGATCTTCATAAATCTTGGTGTTCAAAGGTGCACAACTCATCTGAGGACCCCCAGTAATTCAAGCTGATTGCAGTGGCAGTGGCAACAGGAGATAAACTACTGCAGTCCTGTGTTTTGGCTCTGTAGCTCATATTAGGCTCTTACTTCAGTAGCCACAGGATCCCACGGGACTTCATCAATACCACTCGTCTTTCCTGCATGGAACATAAATGTCTCATGAGATTAGAAGGCCCTGGTTGGGTTAACATGGTGAGATGGTTCTTTGCATTTCAGGAGTTTCATCTAATGAGCAGGTGTTTCCACTTGTTCTCAGGTATCTGGCAGATGGTTATGTATGTACTCTAGAGTAACTTCCCACAAGCAGTGGGGCTAAGAAAGAATCAGAGGGCCTATTAAGTAATCCTATTCTCCATCTCCAAACACCCTAAGTTTTAGTCTAGAAGTCTGCTTTTATTTCCTTGGCATTTGGCATAATAAGACCACATAGTTGAGGAGAGGATGTTTATTTCAAGTTCTCTCCATGTAGATGGGATGTCACAAAGTGAAAAGGCAAAGGATTCAAGCAAGAAGAGGGCCCAGACACTGCAACCAGTTTTGAATTGGGGGGTCAATGGTAAGGCCCTTTTACTGATTTTACATCCCAGTTTGGGTACAAATTCTATTTATTTTCTTTTTCTTTTCTTTTATTGCTTTATGACAGGCATGGTTATATAAGCAGCTTTCAAAATAAGACATAAAGCTTTTGATTTCATCATCCTTTACTTTTGTGAGATCCTGGAGGGGCTTTTAAAGAGCTAAGGCTATTTCATGCAGCTCAAAAGAACAGAAATCCATTGCACTTTAGAGCAGAGCTTGGTACATGTACTTCTCACTTGTTCAAGTTGAAGAGCTAGCTTATAACTTGGCAAGAAACTGGAGATAAAAGCTCAGGTTGCAGTTGTTACAGATTCAGTGTTTCAGAGTCAAAACTAAGCCAGTGTATACTCAGAAGCCCAAGCCTGGTTATGTACTGTTTATGGACACTGATAATTATGGGATTTCCATGACTTAAGGGCAATTCAGACATTAATTGGGTTCATTAACTTGTGGAAATGGAGAAAGTCACATCAATAGTTCCAAGAGATTTGGGGAAGAAAGATGAGATGCAATAAATAAAATTTATCTGGCTGTCTATCAGTTTAGGATTATTTTTCATAGTTCAAAAGGCTAGTCCCAGAGATGCCTTCTTGCTTGGCTCATGGAGATACCTCAAGTTATGATTGTTGACTGCCCCAGCCAACAGGATCAAACAAACACAGACATACAACATACCTACTGTTTGTGGCTGGATTTTAGAGCTATCATATCCCTTCACTATTGTCTGATTGCCATACATGTTTGAAGAGGATGTCTGTAGAATGACCTAGGTTGTCCTAGACTACCAGACTCTAGTTCTTTAGTTAAGATCTTAGGTGAACTGAAATTTAGATCTCAAGTCCTAATTTCAATACCTCCATTCCCTCCTTGGAAATCACTTAAATAAGAATTTCTCCTGTGTGGGTAAGATATTCACAGCCCTGGATGGTTAAGCTACAGACTAATATGCTCATTCTTCAGGTTTCTGATTCAGTGTCTGCAGTGAGGTCATTAAGAAATTGTTATGAAATGCTAGCTCTGAGGTCCCAAGAACTATACTTTGAGAACCAAAATCAAGCAGAGAAGAATAACAGAACAAGGAGGTGTTGGAAGGGGAAGAGTCAGCGATTTGCAGGTGAAAGACTGTGGCTGGTTTTGAGCTGAGGAATACAGTCTTTAGAAGCGGATGCTAGATGCTAGGGACAGAGGGCAGCCCCATCAACCGTAGCTGGCCACCACGCATGCCTGTAGCCCTAGCTCTTTGGGAAGCTGAGGCAGGGGGATTGCTGGAGCAATTGTTTGACTACAGTGGGCAACAGAGTGAGACTTAAACAAATCAACAGCTTTTTAAAAATAAAATACAGTTTTCTTTAAGAGGAACATCATTTGCAGGGATGCGGCTGCCTATAATCACTTTTTCATTCACCACAATAGCAGTTTTCACATATCCCTCTGCTAATTATAGTTCCACTTTACATTTGCATAATGAAATGGTCCATTCAAGAAGCTTTTGCCAAATAAAGTAATTCTCTGTCCAAAACTTATATTCACGTTCTACCCAGAAGAACCCCAAATTGCTGCAGCAGTTAGTTACTAAAATATAAAATTCAAATCTTGGGCCAAGCCCAAGTTCAAGGTCTCTATGCCTTTTACTCTGACCAGACGTCTCAGGGATCTAGAAGGCTTTCTATGATGAAGAGTCCCTAAATGCCTTCTTCTTAAAATAGGTATGTTGGATGAGGCAGGTAATTAAAAGATATTAACAGAACTTGTGTGCAGAGTGTAGTGGTAAATTAAATCCAGATTATTCTTCAGTAGGTGTACTTGAGGTGTGGTATTGTGACTTTTAGCAAGCAACCACAGTGGGACGCAGTATCAAGACTTAACCTAGTTGACAAGTAGGCTTATGCATCATGCTCCAGGGATGGGGAGCTTTTCCCTGTGGCTGCATATCAGGGAGACCAGAAAGGTGAACAACTTGAGCATTCAAATGTAAGGAGAGCCAATAGAAGTGAAGGTCATAGGAAGCATAAACAGTGCTGGGGAATGGGCTCTTTTTCTTTACTAAATCAAATCCAATCTGACCTAGCTACCACCTGCCTGCTGGGTGAAATGTGACAGAGAGGGTTTCTGTTCCTACTTCCAAGATTGTTTTGGAATTGTAGCGAATACATAGACCAGGTGCATAGAAGTGAAGCCCCTGGTCCTCATTTCATCATAGCTGCTGGGTATCAGAAGGTGGTGCCTTTACTTCTGGTGTTCACTTCCTCTTGATCAGAGTGGCCCCTTGACCTTCCCTTCAGCCCACAAGGCCATAGACCTTGGTGGCTTTTTTCTAAGCTACTACATAGATGAGCAAATAAATACACTCACAGACTGAAGGGCAAGTGGTAAGAAATGGGCAAGCCATGAGAAACATCAGAGTTTTCTAGTAGGTTAGGTGTTATTTTTGAGTTTTTGTCTTGAGCAATCATCTATATAGGTTTGTTTTGCCTCCTCTGACTGCTTAGGTCTAAGTAGTCCACTTGTTAGTTCAGACTCATTAATTGCCCTGGGCTAGTAGTTCTCAAAATGTGTTCCCTGGACCAGTTTCTTAAGCATCTGTTAAAAATACAACTTCTCTAGCTCTACCCCAGATTCAAGAAATTGCACACTTAATGAGTGCTTTATCAAGTCCTCTGGGTAATTCTAAGCACTCAAGTTTGAAAATCACTGTGTCCAGATTACTGGTTTTCAAACTTAGCTTCACACACTGAAACCATCTGGAGTGATGAAAAAAAAAAATACAAGGGTGTGTGTCCCACCAGGCAATGTGCTGGGAATATTTAACAATTGACTTCCTAGGAAAATAAAAAAGGCCTTAGTTGATAGTATTTGTTCACTGCTTTCTTATAAATATTGCCATCATTACCAGTTGCAAGCTACTAACGTCGATGTTACTGAACAGAGAGGAAGACAAACTCTCAGCTCTTCTTTGGAAGATGGTTGAAGCCAAGCTAGCTTTAGCACATAACGATTTCATCCTCAGAGATCCAAACTAATTGGTCCAGGTAGTAACCTAGGTCTCAGGAATGTTTAGAACCCTACTCCAGACACATTATTCTAATGTGGAGTAAGGGCGAGATAAATTTGTTATGAATATAATTCCTTTCACCCAGCCATGAGAAAAGTACTTCCTGTTCCTTTGATTTAATTACCTCTGTACTTTGGCAGTGATGAAGCAGGATCTGTAAGGCAGTCACTAATTTTGGTATCAGGAATAATAGACTCTAAGGAATTTTATAAGGGGTTGTATTTCCTGAGCTTTTATACCCCAAATATATTTGTATGAAAATAAGACCAAATTTGACTTTATTATCCATGGAAATAAAACAAATAGTATGCACTCAATAATTTAAATCTAATTACCGGATCACAAAATAATATAAATTTGAGATAAGTTTTCCTTACTTTATAAATTTAAGGCAGTGATTAACATTATGTAGCATGTTTATTTTTCAAATCGTCTAAACATTTGTTTACTAAGTCTAAGCAAAGCAGCCATGGTTTGTATTCTGAATATTAGACTGAACTAACATTGGGATGCATAGTTTGGCTAAAAGGTAAAACAAATATTTTGAAATCTTGTAGTTAGTGAAAAAGGTAAATGACGAGGTGTTTTTCTTGTTCATGATTTGCCATTGTCACGGCTGGAAAATGCAATTTCTCAGATGCTTAGGAAGAAAAATGGCTTAATAAGTGCAACAAATATATAATTGATTAAAACTAAAATGAATCATTTTTTCTAGTGTGGCATTTGATTTTCTGTGGATGAATAAAAATAAACCACTATGGTAAGTGGACTATTTTTCATATACTTAGATGAAATCACTTTAATAAAAAGATGCTATTAATATGTGACCACTAAATACAAATAAATCTGTCAACTTCACCTACTCAAGGTGGTACAAATAAGTGGGACTGAATCCAAGGATTTATTCTAAAATATTCATGTAGTATGAGATGAGGTTTCCACGAAACACAGAGCCATATTAACTTATTCTCTCTACTCTCATGTTGGTTTGAAATATTTGATAAATACTTTAACGTATCAACTAAAATGTTATAGTTTGTTTGTACCTGTTATGTTAAACAGAAGAGAAAAATTAGAAAAATACAGGAGGTAAATCTAGCTCTCCAGAGTCAAAGATACTTACTTATCTGGTAGTTTATATTCAGAAGTTTTTCAGATGAATGAAAATTTGTGTGTGTGTGAACTTAGAAAAGCATTTTCAATAGAATTCTTTTCAAAAAATTATCATCTTCCTTGGATTCTTTTGGTATAATTCAAACACTTTTACTTTTTTCTGATATCTACAGTTTATTGTCAATGTAAACTTCAGTCTGATCTTTGGTATTCACAGTGACTACCTTCATAGTTGTTCATTCAATCCACAAATGTTTTCTGAGTTTGCCCAGTGGTAAGGATGGGACAGGCACTGGTTGTATGAGAGGAACAAAGAAATAAGATCCCAGCCTTGGTTGTCCTTACATTCTACAGGCTATTGCAGTGTTTAGGGTGGCTTACTTAGACAACAAACTACCTTAGAGTCCCATCCTTTTTCAGGCTTTTCTATCTGTTCGTTACACTAAATTTTGGAAAAAGGTAATTCCTTCATCTCCTTTCACTTTTACTTGTTTTGTGTCTTGTTTTGCTTATTGCTGTAGCCTGAACGTTTGACCCCCCCCATTCATATATTAAAGTTCTCAGTCTAAATTTCAAGAAAAGCAATCTGAAAATACTTGAACATAGACCATTGTAGTAGGAATAGGAATGTGATAATAAGCTATATCTATTTTAAAAAGATTGAAGCAAAAAGATATTTAAAAGGCACAGAATGAGATCCTCTTGTATCTCCTTCCTGTGGTTGTCCCTGCGCTATCACTGTATCTCATCTGAGTACCCTGGATACTGTATATACTGGTATTAGAACTAGAGGAATGAAAGGGAATATCAAAATCGAGAGACAAAGGATAAAAAGACAAACAACTCCAAAAGCAATACTTGCAAAAACCATTTGGTGTAAACCAATTGAACAACTAATGGGGGGAGAGGGGAAGGGGGAGGGGAGGGGGGGAGTAAGAGAGGAGGTAGCAAATAGTCCAAGAAATGTATTGTGGCCTAACATATGAAACTGTAACGCCTCTGTACACCACTTTGACAATAAATAAGTAATTATTATTTTTAAAAAGACAAAGAATGAGAAGGATTACATCAGATTTTTTGGAAATAATAACTCTAGGTCACAATGATTAATAATGACAGAGACATCAATCTTTGGTTGAACAGATAGTTACTGACCTTGTAAAAGCACTTTCTGTTTAAGGTTCTGGAGGTCTCTGTTTATACTTCTAGTGCTTCTGTACTTCTAGCTTGTCTTTTGTGATTGTATCAGGTCATCATGAGCAAAATGACTTTCTTCTTGCCTTGTGGCTTGCTTTCTTTTCCCTCCCTCCCTCCCTCCTTCCCTCCGCCCCCTCTCTCTTTCTTTCATTTTCTTTGGTTAAAGTTAACATAACTGACTCCATTTTGATGCAGACAACTTTGGTCTTTCTTTAATGAAACTGACCTCTAAGGTGATAGTATTGAGAGGTAGATCTTTAGGGAGGGGATTACTTCAGGAAATCAGAGCCCTTATAAATGGGATTAGTTCTTTTCTGAAAGAGGACAGAGGGAGCTTCTGTTTCCCTTTTGCCCCATGTGGATGCAGCAAGAAGACACCATCTTTAAAGCAGAAAACAAAACCTTCCAGATGATTAATTGGTTGATATCTTAAATTTATTAACTTCCTGAAATGTAAGCAATACATTTCTGTTGCTTACAGATTATTCAGTCTCGAGTATTTTGTTATAGTAACCTGAACAACCAGATGTATTTATCTGTAATGACTGAAAAAGTGGTTTAAGGGTTTTTGCTTAACATTCAGTCCATTGTCACATTAGTCAGGTGACAAAATCACTACCTTGTCATAAATGTCATAAAGACACACTAGGCTTTGAGTAAATTTTTGAGTTGCTGGTTGGGTGACTGGGTGACTTGTTTCTTTGGTGTGGGGGAGGGTGCAGTACTGGGACTTGAACTCAGGGCCTGGTGCTTTCCTTGAGCTTTTTGCTCAGGGCTAACACTCTATCACTTGAGCCACAACTGCACTTCCAGTTTTTGATAATCATTTGGAGATAAGATTTCACAGACTTTCATGCCAGGGCTGGCTTCAAACTGAAATCTTCATATCTTAGCCTCATGAGTAGCTAGGATTACAGCCATGAGCTACTGGTTCCTGACAACTCTTGCTTTGCCCCCACCCCCTCCCAATTGCTCTTGTGTGTATGTGTTTGTGTGTGTGTTTCTGTTTCTTGTTAGATGAAGACTCTAGGTGAATAAACCCTTCTTTGGTGTTTTACAAGTAGTTATTGAGCTCCTACTATGTGCCCATAAGTAGTCTAGGAATTACTGATAAAGGGTGTGAAGCAAAACTACTTTGCATGCTTAGACAGTTGGTAGAAAATAGGAGTGTAATATCATGGACTTAATGGAGAATCATCTACAGAGGGTACCTCATACAGGTTGGGATGGAAATCTGAAGGATATAGAGATGCATTTAATTGTGGAGTAAAGTTTAACATGCTTCTGAGCCTTGCTGAGTGGAGACATCTGGGAGACAGTTGGAATTCCCATTATCTATTGTTGCATAACAAACCATCCTAAAGCTTAATGGCTTAGAAAAACAACAGTTTATTATTTCTCACAGTTCAGTGGGTTTTCTGGATAGTTCTAGTGCTGATATTGTTTGTACTCAATTATCTGGCTGCATTCATCTAAGACAGAGTAGACCAGAGGCTCCTGAAGGTTTTCATCTGTTGGTTTTCCTTCCATGGCCATTGGTGTAACAAGATTATAAATAAGCTTCCTTTGTTACAAGGCTTCTTAAGTCTCAACTTTGAAAGACATATAAAGTCATATTTATCTCATCCTTTTGACCAAGACATTCACATGACAAGGCTTGGTCTGAGGAGTGGGACGTAGACTTGTCATAATGTCAAGAACAGGAAAATCACCTTGCAAAGAGTCTCTTCACACAGTATCAGAAGACTCCCTGAGCATATTTTGTAACATTCCACAGCTGCATAGCTGACTCTGAATCTCATGAGAATAATTTGGATGATACAGATTTGAAAGTTATCAATGTATAGATTACACCAGGAAAAGGAATTCAGAATAGGTTTCCATGTGCTCTACATAAGAATATAGCATTTAATGATGTAAGAAAGTGATGTCTGAAACTACTGTGTATTATAACTCAGCTTCATGGAGAAGATGATTGTATATCCAGGGGTAAAGGATCCTAACTCACTTCCCAAATTAATATCATAGAAAGTAGGTCAACAAATTAGCATTTATCACTTATCCTAACCACATAATTCATTTACTATATCAAAAAATATTTTATTATGGTCAACAAATATTTTGTAATGAAATTAAAACCTACAATTCCTCAAATAGCCTCTTCATGTGTTTTGGAATAAATGCTGTCCTGCTCATGCTCATGTAGCCTTTTATTTTAAAATGATATTTACTTTGCTTAAATAGACATGTTCTAACCAGATAGGTAAAGAAGAATAACATTGTAGCTAGGATTTACATCCAGTATGGATACTGTTGGGTTAGATTTTGCATGAAAGGTTACAAACTTAGAAACTGAATAAAAGGAGATTAAGGTCAAACGTAACAATGTAGAATTATTAGGGGATGTGAATAAAATTATCTTCAAGTATTCAAAGGCCTGTCATGGCAGGAGGTATGATTTATTGAAGTAATTCTAGAGATCAGAATTAGTGCTAATAATACTAATTTGTTTTATTTTTTTTTAGTACTACTGGGGTTTGAAATCAGGGCTTCACACTTACTAGGCATATGCTCTAAAACTTGAAACATGACCTGAACACATATTTAAAACAAATATTCTACTTGTTTCCATATGAGATACCTCAAAAAAAAAAAACAAACCACTGAGTTTTCCAAAACCCAAGTTTTTTAGAAAAAATACGGATAACCAGTTATGAACTTGTTGAAAAATTTGTTCTAGAATCAGGTGAGAGTTTAGAAAGATAAAGATCTAAATTATTGTCATCATAGTGACATTGCAACTAGGTCATTTGTAAAGCAATCTCTGCCCAAGCTAGTTTAAACTAATAGGGGAATCTATTGGCTGACACAACTGAAAAATCCCAGGATAGATCAAATTTCAGATGTGGCTGCACCCAGGGGTCTTTCAAAGTCACTAGGCAGGGTTGGCTCCATAATTCTTGGTTCTTAGTGTAAAGTAAATGTATGAGGCCCCTTGTTGAAAAAATTAATCATATTCTCTCAACTTTATTTTTGTCTGGGTTGGTTTTGTTTTAGACAGTCTCTTTTCATTGGCAGCTTAAGTCTTTTATTTTTAAAACTGTAAGAGTATTTATCGTTATTGATGACACCAGGAAATGATGTCACATCATTGCTGATAGAAATTTCTCAGTTCTGAGCCCAAATAAACAGAAGTAGTCACTTTGGTTAGGCCCAAGAGCCATTTGCATCCCTGGTGAACAGAATACAGTCAACTCTTTCCTAGAATCACAAGGATCAAGAGAGGTAGGGCAATTCTGAAATGAGAATCATGGAATTACCTGAAGATGAAGGAATAGATAATACAGGATAGTACAACAGTAGATATTTACTCTGTTTATCCAGTAACAACTGTGCCAGGCATGGGAGAAATGATTCAAAGTAAGCAAGAGTCTTAATATACATATCTATAATGAAACACACACACACAAAACAAAACAAAACAAAACAAAAAAAACACGGCTGGTCCTGGAACTTGAACTCTTACCTGTAACTCTCTCTCTCTCTCTCTCTCTCTATATATATATATATATATATGTATGTATATGTATATGTATATGTGTATATATACATGTATATACATATTATATATAATATGTAATATATACATATTATATATATATATATATATAATATGTCTGTATATGGCTGGTCCTGAGGCTTGAACCCAGGGCCTGGGCACTGAGCTTTTGGCTCAAGGCTAGGCTCTATCACTTGAACCACAGCTCTATTTCCAACTTTTTGGTGATTTATTGGCGGTAAGGGTCTTATCCCGCCCAGGTTGGCTTATAACTACCATCAGATCTCAGCCTCCTGAGTATCTAGGATTACAGGCATGGGCCACCAGCACCTGGCCCCACATATTTTTAAATTTTACTTTTTTCAGATATTCATTTTATGATTTTTCTTG
Organism: Perognathus longimembris pacificus; assembly: GCF_023159225.1. Taxonomy (NCBI): domain Eukaryota; kingdom Metazoa; phylum Chordata; class Mammalia; order Rodentia; family Heteromyidae; genus Perognathus; species Perognathus longimembris. The sequence continues at coordinate 107,540,290 of NC_063188.1, read as the reverse complement.
TGTCATTTGTATCCACTATAATGTTTATAATTCTTAGCATGAGCTGCTTAAAAACTATTCATCAAGCATTTACTATTCAACATATTTTTCTCTGCCTGGAAAATATTTTACTGTAGTAAGGAATATTTTCAAAACTTTGTTCAGTTTCTTAGGAGAGAATATATGCATAGATAGATACAAGTCATCATTTTCTGTCTGTTAGTTCTTGTTGTAGAAACAGCAAATTGTCTAATAATCTGTACTCAGGTGTTAACTTTCTTGATGAAGTCGTAGGTCAAACTCCAGGAAAAGTAAAAACCAGGTACTACCAGTATCATGTAAAATTTGTATTGAATTCACCACCATAAAAATCATTTCTACCAAGATTTTTGTTTAAATCCAGTGGTACAAGACATTTTTCTGTCCTGTTACAACTGACACTTGTGGGGAAAGAGTTAACAAACAATTGCACTTCTACCAGTGGTTCATGGAAATGGAGCAACTGAACACAGTCAACACTTGAAGTGGTTTCATGCAGCTCCTAAACAAACCTTTTCTGCAGATTTCTGAACGTAAGAAGTTACACCCCAGCACTCTGGAGCCCACCTTCTTAGACTTAAAACTGGTTTTGCGGGCCAGGATTATGGCCTCGTGGTAGAGTGCTTGCTTAGCATGCATAAAGCCCTGGACTCGATTTCTCAGCACCACATATACAGAAAAAGCCGAAAGTGGCGCTGTGGGTCAAGTGGTAGAGTGCTAGACTTGAGCAAAAAGAAGCAAGGGACAGTGCTCAGGCCCTGAATCCAAGCCCCAGGACTGGCAACAAATTGGATCAACAAATTGAGGTACATATACACAAAGGTATTCTATGCTTCCATCAGAAAGAACGTCATTGTCTCATTCGTAAGGAAATAGAAAGACTTGGGAAAAAATTATACTAAGTGAAGTGAGCCAGACCCAAAGAAACATAGTCTCTATGGTTTCCCACATTGGTAATAATTAGTATATGTCTAGGATAGCCCTAGCAGATGATTGTAATAGCTCAATAGCTATGTACATATGATCACATAAGATGATGCTAAGTGAAATGATCTTCAAAATATGGAAACAAATGGTTTATCATTAATGCTTTTATTTTTAATGTACTGTGTGAAATTATTTCTTTTGTCTTTTGTTTGTCTTCTTATGATTTAGTCCCTGTTGTCACTGTATTTGATTCTGGAGCCCTGGGTATTTTATATATGTTTGTCTGAATTAGAGAAGGAAAGGGGAACATTAAAATGGTGAGACAAAGGGTAAAAGGTGAACCAATGCAACAGCAATACTTACAAGACAATATGTTATAAATTAACTGTACAACTCGGGGTGGGGGTAATTGGGGAGGAGGGAAGATGGGAGAAAAATGAGAGAGAGGGTAACAAGTTGGACAAGAAATATACTCACTACCTTGTGTATGTATGTAACTGTAACCCCCCTGTACATCACCTTGACAATAAAAATAAAAAGATAAAAAAGTTGTAACTGTACTAAAAAAAAAACAACAACAACAACAACAATAACAACAAAAAAACCACCACCATCACCAACAACAAAACCTGGTTTTGCCACACAGGAGCTGTGTTTCAGTGGGTTAGTTCATGTCTCTTAGTTTTGGTTTTTCTCATCTAAAAAAATCTCATTTCAGCTTTCAATGTATAAAATGCTGCCTCAAAACAATAGGAAGCACTCCCTTGCTTGTGACCACCATATCTCACTGGACACACAGGATCCGTTTTTTGGGCATTCAACCAGAACAAGGAAATGGAAAATTAAATGGGAAGTCCTTGACTTCTTTTTCATATAAACAAGTTATCAAATAGTGATATGCTAGGCTAAGTAGATACTTCCATACATTTATATTGGTTGAGTTCTTACTGAAATTTGTCCTTAAGCAGCATGGCTCATCCTTCACAAATCCAAGATGAATAAATTTACATTAATTGAAAGTCTGATATGATTGTTCTTTGTCTCGTCTTTCCCATCTCAAAACTTCTTACTGAAAAATTTTCAAAAGTCCTGAAACTTTTGGTGAAAAAGACAATTTCAAGGAATAATATTTATTTCTTACATTTTATCTACAGATTTAAATCTAGTCTAATAATAACCTAAAGACATTCACCCCTGGGGTGGGCTTTATCACTTTTTCGTGCTTAGCTTTGATTGGCTTTGAAGTTTGTTTTATGGTGCTGAGGATGGAACCTAGGACCTGATGCAGCCTTGGCAAGCACTTTACTGTTAGCTAGATGTCCAGCTCCAAGCTTGAAAGTTGAATATAAATTGTGGAGTTTAATGGCTTTAACCATGCTGTTTTTCATGGAAACAATCTTAATATGTCTTCTCACTAATATTCACCATCAATAGCACTTATACATACATACACACACACACAGACTACTGTTCTTCAAAATAGAAATCAAAACATTAAAAATAGTCTTGGAGCTTTCTAAATTGACTTCCGTGTACTAAGTAAAAAATTATAGTTGGGCTGAGGTGTTTGGCTCTTTATGTCTGGCTAGGTTTCTTCTCAAATTACCAGTCTCCTGGGACAAATCAAAGAACGATTCTCTTTAAATTCTCTGAAAATCAGTAGTTTACACTTTCCTGATAATTTTGAATTATTCTTTACTAAGACTGTGCGTTGAAAGTGAAACATATCTTCCATCTGGATGGAGAAAGGAAACAGGAAAGAATGATCTATGCCTTTGTTTGATTATTAGCATAATACTTTGAAACAGAATTGGGTTTTTGAAAAGTCTCAAGATATTGGCTAACAGAAATTGTATGATTTAAAATATACCACAGCTTTAGCAAATAGAAATAAAAATCCTGAGCACCAACCAAATATGTATTTGAAAGAAGCCTTGCCTGCCTGGATATATAGAGATGACACTGAGCTGCTTATGAATTTTATCATATCTATGTGGCATAGTAGTGGACAACCACTAAGTTTGATTTCATAGTTCAAACCGTTATTGCTAATAGTCATTTCACATATTCCCACCTACTAAAAGGGACAAAATAACCCCCACTACATGCTCAGTCTTAAAACAAGTTTCTATATAAAGCATCACTGAGAGCTTTAAAAACAATACAATCCCCATAGGAAGAAAAATGAGTTCATGCCTGTAATCCTAGCTACTCAAGAGACTGAGTCCTAAAGATCATGGGTTGAAGCCAGTTGAGATAAAAAAAAAAATGTCTGTGAGACTCTTCAGTTAAGCACCAAAAGCCAGAAATAGAGCTGTAGCTCAAGTGGTAGAGTGCTAACCCTTGGCAAATAGCTGAAGGACCATGCCTAAGCTCTGAATGATGGAAAAATCAAGATCTGCCAATATACAAATATTTTGTGGCCAGACAGATATGGCACCACATAATTCTTTAACTCCTATTTCAAAAACTTTACTCAAATCTTAAGATAAATGTAGAGATGTTATACAATACAGATGTCTGGTCCCCATTCTATATCCACCATGCCAGAATTCTGCTGATGGGAAGAAAGATAACATCCCATAGGTAATTCTCACTGACAATCAATGGAGCAGCCTGAAACCTAGAACTTTCACCATTAGACAAAATGTCAAGATTGACTTGTCCAAGGCCTTCTCTATACCCATAATTGCCTGTTCTCTCACTCATATCTTTCTTTTCCCATTGGCTTACTTACTCTCACAATTCCTAGGACAGAAAACAACTTAAGAGGCACAAACTATTCAGAGTCACTTTTTAAATGTCATTACAAATGTGAGAAGTTTGGGTCTTACATAAATAACCAAGAAAAAATGGAATCTGAATAGTGATGATAGTTTAAGGAACATGATTTATTCCCAGGTGCTCCATTCATCAAATCTCACTATAACTTTATTGCATATTCACAAGAAATCGTTACGTTTTGGTAGCTTTTCAAATTCTATTACCCAGGGTTATAAAATTGCCTCTAATAAGAAATCACTACCGCCAAGTCCAGTCTGATTAAAGAGAATGACAGATGATCACCCTTGAAGATGATGCTGTTGGCTAACCATTGCATCACGTATAAAAGATTATTTTAATGGAAAATCCATGTCAACTTACAGTGCCACATATTGTTAGTTTGAACACAGGTAGTCTGTATTTTTTTTGTGTTAAAAACTGGTTTAAACGCAATTCTGTGACTTGTCGCGATCCCAAGGTATTATAACTTTCTATCTCATGTAAAATACCTTTTAAAAGTCTTGTTACCTATGTGCAACTCCATGACCATCAGCTTCATAAGTTAGACTCTGCCCTATCCATGGAATGCCTACCCTGTCTTGGAATCCAGTGTAGTTACTAAACAAAGAAGCTAAGGTAGTATTTCTCACTTGCAAAGTCTATAAAGGTGGTTGAAATACTTTGATTTAAAAGATGACTGTTGAGTTATTAAATTATTTCTCATGGAATTTCCCAAATGCTGCTTGGCCTTGTTTCTAGCTTACTTATTATATGTCATGTAATAAAGTAGAATTCCAAAGAGACAACTTAATGCAATTTTTTATGGAGATGGTGTCAATATATTTTGATTCCTTGCCTATTCCAGATTGCCAGTGATGACTTCCTAGCAACAAAGCATTAAAGAAAGGAAAAGGTCAAATGTGTCTTTGACATTTGGCATGGTTAGAGAAACAGAATTTTCTTAAAAAGAAAATAAATTATAATACTTCCATACATATTATGAGACCTGCTTATGAAATCTGGAGAGGAAATAAAACTGTGTCACAACTGTGATTTCTCCTTTGTTTTCCTGTATCACTCCAACTTTAGGGAGAAATGTAAATCCACAAATGTGTCACATCTTCATATTTTCCCCGTAACATTTTCTTTATATATCAGCAAAGACTCCATCCAGAGGGAATTTTATAAAGTTAAATGAAGAACATATGGAAAACATAAATTGATATTACCCATGTAGAAAATATATAATGATTTATTCCGCTCTGATTATTGAATGACAAAATTAGTGGGAAAAGTGGCAAGATTGCAAGTAATTTTGATTTGGGATGGGAATGTATTGGAAGATACTGACTACACTCTATACTGAATTGAATTAAAATCTGTGTCCATTTTTGTTCACAAAGCTCTTTTAGGTCATAGAGACCGAAGCACATTGGAAATGCAAGTGAGAAAATGCTCTCAGCTATACAATGCTTATTGGTCTCTTCATAGTGCCAAAATCAAACCCAGCATTCTCACCTATTGAGAAATGTCAGAATTTATTGGTTGCGAGAAAAGGCTAGAGATGCATTCTTGTATTGAGTTAGCATCATCCAAGACAGAGTTTGTTTTGTTTTGTTTTGTTTTGTTGTTTTTGGCCAGTCCTGGGCCTTGGACTCAGGGCCTGAGCACTGTCCCTGGCTTCTTTTATTTTTTGCTCAAGGCTAGCACTCTGCCACTGAGCCACAGCGCCACTTCTGGCCGTTTTCTGCATATGTGGTGCTGGGGAATTGAACCCAGGGCCTCATGTATACAAGGCAAGCACTCTTGCCACTAGGCCATATCCCCAGCCCTCCAAGACAGAGTTTTATAGCTAAGTGAAATAGCTACACAGAACATCTCTTCTACACTCAGCTGATTAGATTAAAATATACAACACTTTAAAATTCCAGCAAGTAAATAAGCAACTAAGTCTAAAATATGAGTCAACAACTTCAGCTGATAACTCAGAAGACAGATGGCAAGTAAGTGTGTAAAACACTGCCAGGAATATGTCATCAGGAGCTGGGTGTGATAGAGCATGCTTGTAATTCCTACTATAGAGCAAGGAGGATCATGTTCTGAGGCTTGCCCAGTGAAAAGACCCTATCTGAGAATCAAACTAAAAGCAAATATGCACTGGAGTGTTGTTCAATTAAGAGACTGTGAGCTCAGTCACCAGTACTGCAAACAAAGTCATCAGGGGAATGTGAGTTAAGACAATACAGAGTTCCTACTAAAATGGCCAAAATTCAGAACAGTGACAACACCAAATATTGACATGGCTGAGGAGCAATGCTGGTGGCAATGCCAAATGATGCAGAAAATTTGGAAAACAGTTTGGCCATTTCTAATAAAACTAAATATACTCTTCCCATGTGGCCCAGCAGTTTCTCACTTCCATATTTATCCAAAGGGCTTGAAAACATATCACTTCACAAAAAAGGCACACATTAATATATATAATTTATTGCTAATTGATAAAATTTGGGGGCAAACAAGATAAAATTTGGCAGCAACCCCACTTGTAAATGGATAAATGGTGGTACATGGACACTGGGAATATTATTCACAGCTAAATAATAAAGGATCTATTGAACTACTGGTAGACATAGAAGAATCTTTAGTACTATGACTAATGATAGATTCTAATCTGATAAAATTGTAACATTATATAATTTCCAATTCTATGATATTCTGGAAAAAGTGAAACTACTGGGGCAATGAAAACTTGGTTGCCAGGGGTTGTGGAAAGGGAGGAAGGGGAAAATGGGTGAACTCAGGTTGGCTGTCTTGTATGACACTACAATGGTCCAAATCTATAGGCTATCCAGCAACAAGAATTCTGCCGATTGTAAGTTGTAAACTAGATAATAAGGATATGTCAGTCTAGGTTCATTGATTGCAACAAATATATCACTGTGACATGGGATTCTGACAGTAGAGGATGTCGGTTATAAATTTGGGGGCAGAGATTATATGATTATCCATGTACTTTCCTATTGATTTTTATAATAAACCTAAAACTGTTGCTCTAAAAAACAAATTCCACTTAAAGGTTACATATGAATTATTTGCTTACAAGAAAGCCTTCCTTTCAAGTCTTAAACTTACTTTAGATTGGGTTCGGATGAAGTAAATTTTTCTGCTAGTTGATGCATGTGATCAGTCTCCAGTCTCTACACCACTCACTATTTTATCACCTGTACAGCAGAGTTGGTTATAATGGTGTTCAGGAGAGGGTATATTGTTTAGTGTCCAATATAGGTTTTGAAAACTTCGCCTCGAGTTCGCTAGAAAGTATGGCAGCTGATAATTTGATAGCATGTGGAAAGATGGCCAATGCTTTGACATTGGAGGGAGGTCTGATATGGTGGGAGGGGAGGGTTGACATTTGCATGATCACTTCTCTGTAGCCTTGTCAGTCAAGCATGGCAGAAGGATTAACCTCCTTGCCATCTGCTTGCCATCTCTAAAGATGACAGTACATCTGTAGTCAGTGTTTCAGTGTTTCTAAGCTTAAATATATTCCAAATGTTGAAGAACAGCAATTCTTAAACTTCAGTATTCATTAGAATCACCCACAGGGCTTGTTATAAGCAGATTGCTTGGTACCATATCGAGAGCCTCAGACTCATGAGGTCCAGGATGGGGCCTTAGAAATTAATATTTAACAAAAAAAGAGCCGTGGTCTAAAATTTAAATAAAAACCCAAACTATCTTCTATGTAATGTGGATGCTGGTGATCCATGGATGGTAATGCTGGGAATTGAACTCAGACTCTAGTTCATACTACACAAGTGTTCTACCAATTGAGCCACACTTCAGCCCTAGGGACCATACTTTGGTAACATTTCTAGTAGGAGAAGATCCATGGAGACAACAGATGAATATATTTGTGGATTGTGTCATGTCATCACAAAGCATCATATGCTTATCTATTTTATTGTTTTAATAGAATACTTTAATGTTCTAGAAAGAATTGTGGTGTGTTGTAGATTTCTTTTAAAAATAGTGCTTAGTGTCTTTTTAAGGTGTTGGCAATAGTGATATAAAATAAGAGCACAAAGCAGGTGGGAAGTGGGAAAGATGGGAACTTCTGCTTTCTGGTTCCAAATTAGTACTACGGTTTTTATACCTATTTGTACACCTCAGGATTAGATAGACTTTTTTTCTAAATTGCACTGTTTTTTGGCTTCATAAACAACACATCATAAATTACACAAATAAATTGCGTAACATTGGAAGCTTTGTTTTCTGTATACATCTTGAGAGTGCCATCGTGATTTGTTGAGAATTAAACCTAAATCTTTCTTCAAAGTAATATTAAATATTCAGTTAATGTAAAAACATCTAAGTTCTAAACATCCAGTTATGTAATCAGATATATATTTTCAGAGACAATGGGACTTCAAATCTGTGTAAAATGACAGGTGAAACAATAACTGCAAAGGGACTTTGTTCATTTATACTTGTCTTTGATCCTCTGGTAAAAATCTATAAAGTAAAAGAAGGTAAGTCTCTTTATGTTTTTTTTTTTCAGTAATCTAGTTAGCGGATAGTAGTTGCAGTGATGTCTCACATGAGAATTTGTATACTGAGGCAGACAAAAATCAAAGAGCAAAAAGAAAGAAAGGAAAGAAGGAAGAAAGAAAGGAAGTGGGGGAAAGATGGAGAAAAAAAGAAGAAAGGAAGAAAGGAATGAATGAAAGGAAGAAGAAAGGAAGGAAGGAAGGAAAGGCAACAAAGAAAGAAAGAGAAGGAAAGAAGAGAGAAAGGGAGATGGAAGGGGAAAGAAGAAGGATGGAAAGAATAAGGGTAGAGGGAAGGGAGAAGAGAATGAGAGAAAATAAGGGAGTGAAGGAATTATAAGAAAAGAAAATGAGCAGACATGCTACCTCTTGGAAGGTTAGTGAACTGCTTGTTCAGTACCAGCTTACAGTTCTCTTGGGAGTAGACATATTTCACACATCAAGCTAGATCCATCACGAGTGTTCTGTTAAGTGAGTGGGGCTGAGGGCTTGTGCACAAAACCAATGGTCAGGCTAGATTTTCGATTGTTGTTATTCATGAGTGTTTGACTGGTAATTTCTCCCAGTTCTTATCCTTTCTCAGGCTAGTCTTCCTAACCACATTTCTGGAATACTATACTATTTCATCAATGAAAATTATTTTGGATACACTATGCTAATTAGCAAATCCTTTGATCTTCACCAATGGTAACATATTTGAAGTGCTTACCTTTGTTGCCTCTGAAGTCTGAATTCTTGATTGGGGAGTTTTCAATATGACTTAATTATTCTCTAGGTGATCGGTTAAAATGAAAGTGTATATGGATGTGTCGATGGACACATCACTGTTTTGTTGTATTTATAAAAGAAGGTAGCAGAGGTGAAATATGAAGTCCTTCATGTTAATCACAGTAATAATTAAAATATTTAGGGTAATGTCACATGATAAGTGAATGTATTAATACATTTTGGGGATAAAGGAGAAAGTGTATAAGCCTACACAATTTTTTATTAGTGTTGTAAGATAAATTCTCAAGAAGCCACATTTTTTTCTGAATAATTACTTATTTATTGTTAAAGTGATATACAGAGGGGTTACAGTTTCATACATAAGGCAGTGGGTACATTTCTTGAACAATTTGTTACCTCTTCCCTCATTTTCCCCCTCCCCCCTCCCTTTTCCCTCTCCCCGCATGAGTTGTTCCGTGGGTTTACACCAAATGGTTTTGTAAGTATTGCTTTTGGAGTCGTTTGTCTTTTTATCCTTTGTCTCTCGACTTTGATATTTTCTTTCCCTTCTCTAGTTCTAATACCAGTATATACAGTATCCAGGGTATTCAGATGAGATACAGTGATAGTGCCGGGACAGAAGCCACATTTTTGAAGGATGGAATCTTGGAGTCTTTATTAGAACATTGGCAGTCTGCAGGCGGCCAGTTGTTACAAAGGCCAGTAGCCTGCAAATACCCTTAACACTGTTAGGAAACAGACCAGAGAGGGAAGAAAGGACAAAAGCAATACCAACAAACCAATTCAGCTCCAATGGAGAACTGAGTTGGGAGGCCATGGAGACTGAAGATGAGCCAGGAGACAGGACACAGGACAAGAACACGGAGACATGTGGCCTGCCATAACGGTGCCAGAGCTGGTCTTCACCTAAATAGGGGCAGGGCAGGGGGCAGGGTCACAGGAAGCTCCCAGTCCCAGATAATGGACTGACATATTCAGTAACCTATGGACCAAGTGCCCACCACTGTCTCCAGGGATTCAGGAACACCCATCACCTGGGGGTGGGACTTCCCTTCGTCTAGGAATTTGTGCACACTCATGAAGACAAAATGCCAGACAGTACAATTCACAAGGCCAAGATGGCATTGGCCAGACCTGACCTTCTTACTTCATTAACACATGTTCATTGTGAAAAATAATGGGTTTCCTTATAATAGAGTGCTATTTTCCTTTGCTGAAGTGTTATTATTTTAAATTTGGATGTTTGGCATATAATTTCAATTCATAATTAAGAAGATGTTAGAAAAATGATTGTTGCATTTTCAAATGTGATCTTGAAGTCTCAAAATTTCATAATCACTAAAGTAAAAGGAAACCCAACAAGAACAAAGGCACTGCAAAAGTCGGTGGGGGCTTTGAGCAGAAACACTGTTGCTTTTCACACTTCTCTATTAGTAGCACAACACTTGGGTAATGCTGATAGCAAGCCCTGAATTTAATTATTGAAAACAATGCCAATATGATACAGAAGTTCCCAGTGCTGACTTTCTCCTTTTATCCAAGATCATTTAATTTACCAAAGAATGTCAGTGAAGGATTGTGGCTGAAAGGTTAATCGAAGCCATGTTGCCCTTGGCTTAATCCTGTCCTTTCTTTTTATATCATTTGGTGTTTAGTTCAAACTTTCAAATCCAAACCCGAGACATATTTACTGTGTACAATTTACATGCCAAATAAATACTATATTGGTTTCTGGGTTGTAAAATAATTCTGACTATACACACAGATGAATCAAAATTAAAATGAACTTGATGGTTTAAATCACTGAATTAGATTTTTTTTTGCAAGAGCAGGTACTAAGATTTGAATCCAGGATCTAAACATTGCCCGAATTTGTTCAGAGTTGGTGCTTGACTTCTAGCCTTTTGGAGATTTATAGGAGTCTCATGGATTTTGCTATCTGGGCTGGCTTTGAACTGTGATCTTTAGATCTCAGCCTCCTGAGTAGCCAGGATTACAGGCACAAAACAATAGTACCTGGCAAAACACCAACTTTTGAACAAAAGGGTCTTCATTGCATAACCTCCAGGATTTTGTGTTGTAGTATTTTATCAAGAAAAATACTTCAAGCTGTAATTTTCCTCAAGGCTCTCCCGACCTTGCAGTGTTTTCCCATACCTATGTTTCGGCCATGCTCTTAGTCCTTTTTGCATTAGTTATTTTTTTAACTAATGTCTCAAGTTGTTGCCCAAGGAATCCTGGATTGCAATCTTTCTATTTATTTTGTCTAGTTAGGAATAGATATATACCACAACACCAGGCCCTGTCTCCCTGATTTTTTAAGCTTATAAATTAAGCAAGTTTTTACAGTCACTTTAATAAGGCTTTTCTACTACAAAATTAATGCCTCTATCAGAAAGAATGACATTACCCCATTCGTAAGGAAATAGAAGGACTTGGAAAAAAATTATACTAAGTGAAGTGAGCCAGACCCAAAGAAACATGGACTCTATGGTCTCCCTCATAGGGAATAATTAGCACAGGTTTAGGCTAGTCACAGCAGAGGATCACAAGAGCCTAATTCCTTTAAACTTTGAAATGACATTTCCATATTTCTTTTGAAGTCCTTCAATTGTCTGCTCAGCCCTTCCAAGTACTTCTATAACTTTTATAATGCTCATGTTTTAAATTTACAAATCTAAGTGTTCCAGTGCCATTTACCAATTGTCTTTTTATTTATTTATTTTTTTTACCAAGGAAGGCAGTCATCAAATTTACATCAGTTACTCAAGTATCCATTTTAAATCAGAATTCCAAGGCAACCTTATGATCATCCCCAATTCTCTTAGGTAATATTCCTGGAATATCAAATATGTAAAGATTAATATAAGCAGGATAAATATATTAATGCTATGGGGATAGACTTTCCCCATCCCTTTTATACTTCTTCTGAAACCTTCCTGGGATTTAAAAAGAAAAAAAACCAAACCTGTCATTCTTGCTATGTCAAGTTGGAGGTCCCTTTCTGGTTACCCAGGTTTTACGTCAGATAGAAAGCCCCAAGCTTGATTGCTCTTTATTTATGTTTGTAACACTATTGAGAAATACTTATTGTGCTAAATCCTGATGATTTTTCAACCAGTACTTCTCAGTCTCTCACGGATACATGAATTACCTGGGGTCTTGGAGAAAATGAATGTTTAGATCCACTATGGTTAGGTGGAGCCTGTGGCCCTGTATGGATTTCAGGTTTTGTGGTGCTGCTCCAGTGACCACCCTTGGTAGTGAGGTGTTCCCATCTAAGTGGTGTTTTACATTCTCCTCCCATCTGCTCAGGATGACTTCTTCCCCACTGAGATGTTTAACTTCCTTCATGGTTTGATTAGTTTTGCATTACTCTGACTCTCTTAAGACATCCAAATGTCATTTCCATTAGTCTGCATACTTTTCCAGGCTTTGTGTGACCCTGGTCATAAAATTGAAAGAATCCTTGAAGATGCAAATTACTCTGACTCATTTAAAGTAGGAAAAGATTATTTTGAAATAAATGCACACCGGAAAAAAAAGAATTAGAAAGGAGAGAGTATGTGGTTGCAGGAGTGGCAATTTGAACTTTTCTGAGTGAATATGAGGTTTCATAAACATAGCATTTTTGAAAAGTTTGTTCCTGCATTTAAATGAATTTTTAGATTGTGTCTAGATACTTTGTATCAATTGAAGATATTAATTCAGTAGCAGGAGTTATTTTTTTTCTTTCTTTTCATTTTGAATGGCTCTGCTTCCTCTCTCCTACCTATAAGTCCTTACTAGGAGATAAAGTTTATAAGATGTCTTTTCCTGTCAAATATCTGAGAAGCATGTAACCTAACAGAGCAGGTAAGCTTTTTAAACTGGCTAATTCCAAGACATATTTTATACTAACATTCCTATATACAACAATATAGAATTTAAATGTCCGTAAAGTCTGTATGTATATGTGTGCATGCATTTATGTGTGTTCTCTTCTTTGGCTCTGTTTGATGTTGAGAGCCTAGGGGGAAGTAGTAAGTGATGAGTCACTCCTCTTTTCATTTCTTTTTTAATTAAATTTAATTTTATTGTCAGGGTGATAAACAGAAGGGTTACAGTGGCATATGTACGTAAGATAGTGAGCACATTTCTTGTCAAACTTGTTACCCTCTCCCTCATTTTTCTCCCCCCAAGTTGTACAGTTAATTTCCAATATATTGTCTTTTGAGTATTACTGTTGCAGTGGTTCACCCTTTGTCCTTTGTCTCACCATTTTGATGTTCGGCTTCCCTTTCTCAATTCAGATAAACATATGTACAATACTCAGGGTACCAAAATCAAATACAGTGACGACAGAGGATAAACCATAGGAAAGAAAAGTGAAAGAAAAAAGAAATAATTTCACATAGTACATTAAAAATAACACCAACACTGAAAAACCTCTGGTTTCCATATCTTGGAGTTCATTTCACTTAGCATCATCTTATATGTTCATTTGTACATAGCTGTTGAATTATTGTGATACTAGGCATATACTAATTATTACCAGTGAGTGAGGCCATAGAGTCTATGTTTCTTTAGGTCTGGCTCATTTTACTTAACATGATTTTTTCCATGTCTTTCTATTTCCTTTTGAATGGGGTGATGTCATTCTTTCTGATGTAAGCGTCTTTTCATTTCTGAGTTTATTATCCATCATTCTCTCATCTTATGAAAGGCCCAAATAATACAGCTCAGTACTTGCCTCCATGGAGATACAGCCTCAAAGATGTTTCTGTCTGGGCCAGCCTTGAACTGTGATCCTCACATTGTCAGTTTCCTAAGTACCTAGGATTGCAGGCGTGAAACACTAGTGCAAGACTAAAACTACATGTAATATTAAGAATCCAGAAAGGAGAACTGTTGAAACAATTACAAACCAGGTCATTTTTTAAGTAAATTCCCCAACAGCAATAGCAGTAAAGAGAGATTATCTTTGGATCTGCTGCTTTTAGGATATTGCGAATTCTGGAGTGAGAATGAGGCCAATGTGTATGGGATAATCAACATATTCCATGCTAACCTCCTCCAGTGAGTTTTTCAATTGATTACTGCATGTTTAGGCCGAAAGTTTTCCCACTTATAAGAGATGGTGACAAAACCAGGATACATTAGTGTGTCAGCGGTGCTTTTACCTTTAACACTCAACAAATGAAGTGCCAAGAAGTTCCCAATGTTTTCTGTGTCTTTGTGAGGTGAGTCAGGAGAAACAGTTTACTAAGGAGCATCTTGCAGGAGGTAGTGGCAAGAATGGTAATGGTGGGCATGAGATGGCAGAAGGAAAGCTGCTCCCATAACTGTGTGATGACAGAGATTAATGAAGAGATGTGGCAGAGTACATGCAGCACCCCTCTGCTTAATGTGTTTATTTAGAGCACTGATTTAAAAACCAAATAGCCTTCTTTCTTTTTCCCAGTTCTCCCATTGTAAAGAGATAATAAGCATGCTTATGGCTTCTATTATTCCAGAAGTGTTTGCCTAGGTATCAGTGATTGCCCAGAGATTTGTTATCTTTGTCTGCTCTGGTTGGTTTTCTTTTTGTCCTTCTCATACTGTTGTAATTCTGCTGTTACCCTTCTTTCCTTCTTTCTTAGCAAGATGCAGATCCTTCTGGATGCCAGGTTTTTCTTATAATCCTCATCTTGACTGATGAGAGACTTGTAGAGAGGTTGGCCCACCCATGCCAGTCTGGTTATGAATCTTATTGACAGTACACATGCAATGTTTTGGATAATTCTAGCAGCTTGTATTTATAGCCTGCTGTATCAAAATGATTAAGATAGCATCATTAGCTAAACAACAGTGTCTTGCTTTTTTTATTTAGCTGTGAGTTGTTGTACATGTTGGTGCCAAAATGTTTTTGTTTAGTAAATGAACTGAACTATGTTATTTGTATCAAAGTGCATCACCTGTCTAGAGTATTGATGTGAATGATTATGCAGGCATTCTGCCCTTAGAAGGAAATCACTTTACCTATTAGAAACATATTGGTAATTGAGAGATTGCTTATAAGAAAGGCATGTGGCTTCCTGGGCAAGAGATAAGGAAGGCAATTACAAGCCAAGGCATGCCAGCGATCAACAATAATCACCAGAAGGTAGGCAGAGGCAGGAAAAATTCATTGCTCTATTTTTTTTCCTTACATCCTGTAGAAGGAGAATGGTTTTGTAGGCACCTAGATTTCACACTTCATAGCCAGAGTGTGAGAGAATACTTTAATGTTGTTTTCTTTTGTTTTTATAATTTTTGACTTCAAAATCATTCTTTTTGTGAATCATTTCTTGCCTTTAAGTAGTTGTATAAAAGAGATGTCATCCACTGAAGCAGAGGATGAATCCAGTGCATCTTGGTCAATGTCATTCTTTCAACATTCTCTCCAATCCCTCTCAACCTACCCTTTCCTGCACTTATCTTAACTTTAGGCTATATATTAAATTTGTTGCCATTTAGTAAAAGAGTTTATGTGTACAGTGTATCTCGGTCTAGATCACCACTTCAATATCTTATTATCTCCCCTTCAGACTCTCCTTCCCTTATATTTCTCAATTCTCTGTTTTATACAGTAAATTCTTGCCTGCATTCCTCCTCTTTGCCCTCTCATTCTTCTAACCTTCTCTCCTTGGCCATACCCTCCCCTCTTGCAAGTAATCATTTTCTGGTACTTATTTTGTTGGGCTTTAACTTAGTCTTTGTAAAGAATTACACTATTTGTATTCTTCATACAGTCTGTTACACTTCATTTTTAACCTCTTGCTATATCACCCAGTGTGTTTACTTGTAGATTTGTAGGCACGTTCTAGCTACCACAAATGAGAGAAAACATGAAACCTATGTTCTCTGGGTCTAGAAAAGAAAGCCCATAGAATTGGAGATGATTTTTCACCAGCTATACGTCAGACAAGGGTCTAATATACAAAATATACTCAGAGCTTAAAAATTCACCTACTCCCAGATAAATGCTCCAAGAAACAACAACCCAATTAATAAATTGACTTAAGACTTAGACTTCTCAGAAGAAGAATGGCCAATAGACACATAAAGAAATATTCAACATCTCTGACCCTAGAAAAATACAAATCAAAGCAACACTTCACACCAGTTAGAATGACCATTATTAAGAAAATTACATATGAAACTGTAACCCCTCTGTACATCAGTTTGACAATAAATAATTATCCAGAAAAAAATCACAAAATCACAATCAATAAATAAATAAAATGAAGATACAATGGAAAAAAAAAAGAAAATTAACAACAACAATTGCTGTGGGGATGTGGCCGAAAGGAAACTGTGTTACACTATTTGTGGGAATGTAAGCTTGTTTAACCACTTTGGAAAGCAATATGGAAGGTCTTCAAAAGACTAAACACAGAGCTATTCTATGACCCAACTATTTCTCTCCTGGGCATTTATCCAATAGAACACAAAAACAAGGCCAAACAAAAGCTACCAGCACAAACATGTTCATTGCAGAATTTACCATAGACAAGATATGGAATCAGTCCAGATGCCCCTCAGTGGACAAATGAATCAAGAAAGAATATTGTACCATTTATAAGGAAATGGAAATACTTGGAAAAAATTTCTGTTGTTATAAACTACCCATTTCTGATACTTTAAGGCAGTCTTAGGAAACCAATACAATTTCCCTCATTTCATGGTGGTGTACTTTTTTTCCTGTTTTTCACTCTTCTGTGACTTTATTCATTTATGAATGAAGGTATAAGTTATTCATAGTTGAGTAAAACAAACAGAAGTCACTCTAGATAGAGCAGGAAGGGATTGTGAATAGAGAATTGTCTGCTATCAAATTCTAAGAAAAATTAGGTGGTGGAGGTCAGAGAAATTTGCTAATATCAAGAATTTCAAAGTGTAGGCAAGTTAAGAACTGGTATCCAGAATCTCAGCAACTAGCCTATAGCACTTAATATGATTATTCTCAGGGAGATCCTTGAATGATACCAACAAAACTCTTTGTATATATAGCCATTTGATTTCAGCTGCCATCATTGAGTATAGTCTTCTGTTATTTATATCCTATCAGCTATGCTGATGATTATCATTTGCAGAATATAAATGGGAATCCAGCTGCCAAGGTGAACTGAGAAATGTTCTAGGCTATTAGCCCCAATGGTACTAGAGGGAATTTTGAAGAGTAGAGAAAGAACTGAACATAAGAGATAATATCCTATTTACTGAGCCAAATTTGTTCTGTCAAAGTAAAAACAAAATTTTTGTTAATCTCTTCATTTATGCCAAAGTATTATTGACTAATAATACTTTAAATGTCAATTTTTTTCATTTTCCAAGACTATTGACACTTTCATATGATCAAAGACTTAAAGCAGAGCGAATGAATCTAATTAATACTTAGTTGGAAAAGTATTTACTGAGTGTCCTCAGAGATACTATGAAATTTTAGACAGAAATCTTTGCTGTTTAAGATTTTAATCCGGCTTGGTCTTCTCTTGGCACATACAAAGGTCATTTGGTTTTGCTGACCTTATTTTGTTTTTATACAAATACATAAATGAGGGACAGATTCATTCTGGTGAAATGCACCTCTCAATTTTTTGTTCCTAGTAGTTATCAATGGAACAAGTTTGATTTTCCTGCCATGCCCTCAGGGGACATTTTATAATGTCTGGACATGTGTTTGGTTGTCACATCAAGGCAGAGGAACACTGCAGATATAGGATGAATTTGAGGTCACTCTGCTACTTGGTATTGTGCAATGCCCATTGCAGCCCCCCACCCCAGCCAACCTCACTACTATGTAGAACCACAGGAGTTAGGCCCTGCTTTATTTCTGGATGATGCTGGAGTAGAAAAGGGAGAGGATTCTTTTCTTCTTTATTACTGCAGCCCTTTTTCTAATCTAGGTAGTGATCCAGAACCTGGGCTACCTGCCCTCAGGAGTATTTCTCTCTGCATAGACTGTTTAACTTCCTCATTGCTCTACTTTAACCCTGCAGGAAAGGGAGGATAAAGATCCCCTTTGGCTTCCTAATTCTGGGTCAAGATGTTGGCGGTGCCCGAATACTCTCCCTTTAATATGGTTTTCTTCCATTTGGAGATGCCCCTGCCTTCAAAATAACATTCCTCCTCAAGTCCGAGAGCCTGGCCTTGGCTGTCTCAAGATCCCTCTCTATCACTAGTGGAAAAGACCCATTCTCTACGGCCTCCGTTTACTCCTCTTCATTCCTGTCCTTTGCTAAGTGCCCTGTATCCTGACATTTCAAATGTTCTTATTTTCTCTGTATCACCTTTGTAAAATCACTGGATAAAGAAGTTTGCTCATCTCTCCACATCTCTACTCATTTGCATACACTTGACTCTCCGTGCTCAGGGTGCTTGTTGTGAATGTACACATGTAAATCACTTCATTCTTGGATTGGGGTAATGATTCTATTTCTTTAAAAATTATCTTTAATTAGTTGTACAAAGGGGTTTCAATTTACTCTATCAGTTTATGTGTACAATGCTTGTTGATCAATTCTACTCCCTTTCATTTTTTCCTCTATCTCTTCCAGCCTCACCCATCCCCTCAAATGACCAATTTCACATATGTACATTCCATATTATAACTATGTTAATCTACCCTTCTTTTCTCCATTCACACCACCTCCTCCATAACACATGATCCAACTTCCTTGTATTTATTTTCCTAAACTGTAATGGAAATCAGTTTGGTATTTCCTCAAAAAATTAACACGGAGCTACCATATGATCCAATGACACCATTCTTGGGCATTTATCCAAAAGATTACAAGTCAAGCTAGAGTAAAGACACTGGCAAACCATATTAAGTAATGCATTATATTTACCATAGTCAAGGTATAGTTTCTATAACTTGTGTTTCACCCCAGGTGCCCTACAATATGTGTGTGAATTTTATTTATTTATCAGATAGCATGTCATTTGCAGGTAAATAGATAGACCTTGAACTAATTAGGCTCAGAGAGACAATGGCCACATGTTTTATCTCATATGCAAATGATGGATCTAAGTTATCATCAATATAAAACACACAGGGTCATATGTATATATACACAAACATATTAGCTAAAATATCATTTACTCAGGGGAGGATTCCAGTGGAATAACTCCTGAGCAACTTTTAGTTTAATGAAATTATCGTATTTCTTTCCATTGCTAAATGCCAGAGGAGTCACTTGTTTGGTTACCACAGACTAAATTCTTAGAGGGCAAATACAAGGTCTCCACCAATGCTCTTTGACCAATCTGGTCATAGAAATAGGACTAATTACATGTTAAAGAAAGACTTTGGACTGATGAATGTGACAATAACCCAGTCTGCAAAGGACTGTGGAAACCCACAGACTGTTCCCAGTGCACTCAGACAGACTAAATTATCCAAGACAGATGAGAATCAATGCAATTTTCCAAAGATTTCCAGAGAGAAGAATTTGACAACTTGTTCTAGTTATTAACTACCCTGTTATGAAATGCTTTTCTTCCTTACTGTCTTACACATATTGCTTCTTAAGAACTCAACATTGTGTAAAAAATATACTAATAAATTTTGCAATATAAGTTAAAATTTTCTTTATATACAAGAAATTTATATAGTGCAATTTCCCTTCAAGTTAAGAGGATTTTTATTTTTATCTGAAGAAATTGCTAAGCTAGGACTTTTGGCAAGAGGATTGGAGTTCAGGATAAATGAGTAGCTTGAAAAGACGATAGATTGTATGAGGTAAGAAAAATAGTTTAATTCATTCGGTGTACTTTCTGAGTGTTACTTCACAGGCACCTTAGACTGTTGAAAACCTTTTTAAGATGACTTATAATATTGTGGTGTTTATTTCTTTAAAGGAATCGTCTCTCCTTCTGCAGTGAAATGGTGCATAGTATTGTTTCCTTCACAACTTCCTACAGGGCGGCTGTTTAATTATGCAGCTTCACCAGGCAGTTCTGTTTACCTCAGCATTACCCCTTCCATGGCAGAAATGAATTTTCTAGATTTGTGCAATTTATTCAGCAAACAAGGATTGAACAGCTCTTCTGTACCTCAGCACCATGTGGGCTAATTATAGATTCAGAGAAGACGTTATTGTGTTGACCTGCAAAAGACTTCAGAGTGGAAGGGAGAATTTAGACAAGTACATTGGAGGTTCCACAAAGGCTATGGAGTCTGTGAGAGCAATTTGTATAGAATACGGTGAAAACATTTAGTTCTTAGCTTTCTAATAAGTATGCTTTTCTGACTTTTTTAAAGCACATGATTTTGAAAAATCAATAAAGCTGGTGATAATGTGGTATTTGTCACTATGTATTATCTCCTTGAGCCTCAGAACCTATGCTTATAAACTGTAAACATTGTGATGATTAAATGAAAAGAATTCAATGTGGTCTAAATGGTAAACAAAGGGGCTAGAAGTTAAGAGGCATTTAACAAATTTTTAATCTTTGATGATTATGAGATTTTTATTATTTTGCTATATATGGGGTCCCAGGATGTACTGTTCTACATTTGAGGTCTCTTCCAAGTTGTGAGTCTGAAGATGGCACAGACCCATCTTTGTAGTCTTTTTGTCCCAGCTATCACTAGGAGAACGTGTCCAATTAGACATACTAACCTGAGTATTTTAATTAGCAGCTCATGGGTCAGAAAAGCAGGGAACACACAGACTCTATTCAGATGGTAATTGTGGGTAGTAATAGCCATTACATATAGTCTTTCATTTCAGTTGCTGTAGTTCTAGCAGAGGTAGTGCAAGGCCAGCACTTCTGCCTTTGTAGTTTAAGTGCCACTAAGACAGCTGTAGTATCGTTTTTTCAGCTTGATCTATCAGATTATGAATACAATCTCTCTTGAAAAAGAGCATCACTTCCATCATTCTTTCTCATCTTTCCTAACCTCATCCATACTCTCAAGTTAGGGGGTTCGATTTTCATATATATATCCATTGAATATAATGACTGTGGTTGCTCAGCATTCCTTTTATCCATTCCCTTACCCTCATTCCTCCAGGTTCCTGGTATTCATTTTGAAACTGTAGGTTAGTGGTTCATAGGAGTTATACCATTGGCTTCCTCCCCTAGGTATGCTGTACTTTCGTCAACTTGTTTGTGTATATAGGCATATACCCTGTATATGTTTTTGTATATGTTTATTTCTTCCACACATGAGAGAAAACATGTACCTTTTGCCTTTCTGAGCCTGACTTAACAGAATTTTCCATGTCCATTCATTTTCATGTAAGTGATATAATAGTATTCTTTCTGATAAGGGAGTAAAATTCCATTGTATGTGTCAATATACCACATTTTCTTAATCCATTCATCTGTTGTAGGGCATCTGGGCTGTTTCCATCACTTGCCTACGACCCTTCTGATTTGTGGTAGCATTTTTAAATGCTCACCCTGAGTGCATGGCTTCCTACTCTGGTTCTTCTGATGTTCATGAACAATTGTCACAAGAAACCAAGGATTCTTTCATCTTATTAGAACTGGTGTAATCCACATCCTGTTTATACTCCTTTCAATGAGAACTTTTGACTGATATAAACATTACTATTCATAGAATAATGACCTTTGTTTGGTTATATGGTGATGGTTTAGGTGCTATCAAATAAGAAAAGATTCCCTTCTAGGTTACATGGACATTTATAATAATCTCATTTCAATTGGTTTGCAATTGAAAAAAATTATTATTTATCAATGATCATTTATTAGAAAAATAAATATGTGTCAGAGTTTCTGTTTTTCTGTTGCTACATCTACATGACAAGGAGATGGATACAACTTGTAGAATTGCCAGTATCTATAATGCCATATGCAGAGAGAAAACAATTTTCTGTTTTAGGCATGAGGAGAAAAATATACCTCACTATCCTTCATTAACATTTTAATGCTCTATTTTAAACTCTATTAAATCCCCAAGCTCTTTACTATAGATAGGAATTGGTAAATACTTTAACCAAGATTGTGAAGTAGAAAAAAGGAGTACTTTTTAAATATTTTTTAAAAATCAAACACGAATCCCCAAAGTTTCATTCCAGTGTTGGCAATATAGCTTGTACCGGAATAACCATCATTGGATTAAACATCTTGATGATGCTAATTATAAACTCAAAATTATAAACTGTCAAAACAATAGTTTAAAAGTTGTTTGGAGATTGACAAAAGCAAGCAAAATATTTTGGAGTTCTGACCCTTGAAAGAAGAGGAGACACTGAGTAAGATCCACATTTAATTGGGTTTTCCATTGAGGGTCCTTTCCAATTCCTGTAGCACACAAGGATAGGGGTTAAGCAGAAAGTGGTTTTCTTTTTTAAAAATTGCAATCCTTTCTCTCTTTTTAAAAATTATTTTAGGTAGTTGCACAAAGGAGTTGCCATTTAACAAAGTAGTTTATGAATAGAATGCATTTTGATCATAATCACCCCTTTCAGCATTGTCACCCATCCCTCCCCTACCTAACCCTTGCTTCACTCTTCTTAATTTTGTAGGATATACATTGAATAATTGACTGCATTCTTTCTTATTTCCTTTTCATTCACTTACCTCTCTCTGCTTGTCCTCACCCTACCCCTTGCAAGTACTTGTTGCCTGCTGCTTATTTAGTTAGGCATAGCCTTTGCCTTCCTAAGGAATAACAACACTATTTGAGTTCTTCCTTGAATCTTCCATATTTAAGGTAATGCATTTGTAACTATTGCGTACTACCCAATGTGTTTACTTGTAGGTTTCTAGGCTAATTCTAGCTTCCACTATGAGAGAAACTATGTAACTTTTGTCTCTCTAGGCCTGACCCTTCATTTATTATATTTTTTCTAAGTCTTTCCATTTCTTTACACATGGTTCAATATAATTTTTTCTAATAGATGATTAAAATTCCATGTGTACATATACCACATTTTCTTGGTAGATTTGTCCACTGAGAGGCATCTGGGCTTATTCCATACCTTGGCTATGTGAATAGTGCTGCAATGAACATGGTTGTGTGGTGGCTTTAGTGTATCCGGTTTGGGATCTTTTTGGTAAATGACCAGGAAAAACATGAAGGGGATCCAAATAAGGAAGGAAGAAATAAAACTAGTCCTCTTTGCTGATTGCATGGTTCTATACTTAAAGGCCTCTATAGACTACTCTTTCAAGCTACTTGAGTAAATTGAAAACTGTGGTAAAATACAAGGTATAAAATTAATCCAAAAAAATCAGTAGATTTTCTGTATGCCAACAATGAGAAGATTGATACTGAAACTAGGAAAGCAACTGCATTTGTAATAGCCTCAAAAAATAAAATAAAATACATAGGAATTAACTTAACTAAGGATGTGATGGAGTTCTACAATGAAATTTTTTAAATTTTGAAGAAGGAAATTGAAGAAAACATAAGGAAATGGAGAGACCTTCTATGTTCCTGTATTGGCAGAGGTAATATGAAAATGGCACTATTGCCCAAATCTATTTACAAATTCAATGCAACATACATCAAAATCCCCAGCATCATTTTTCAATAAGATTAGAGAAAGCACTCCAAAAATTCATATGGAACCACAGAAAACCCAAACTGTAAAAGTTGTATAGTTATTAGGTAAAAGATTCCCAGATTAAGATTCAGGATTATTAAAACTTCTGGAAATTGAGAGGAAAAATTATGAAAGTAGGATACCTCCACATCTACATCCAATTCCCTGGTCAACTCCCAAACTGTACTACTATTTGTTAAGTTCAAGGAACACAACATAAATCATAGGAATTTAAAGACCCTAGCCAAGATTTTACCAGGTACCTGGTGATAGGAAAATAGAGATTACAATTCATATTTTGATCAATAGTAAGGGTTTGGTAAAAATAAAATAAAATTTAGGGCTTTTGTTGGGGACCCTGAGTAGTGATGTAAGGAGCATATCACAGGAATAAGACAATATCCTTAATAGAAGGGGAAAAATGAAATAGACCTGTCTTGAGAAAACCTTAAAAACCTAAAAAGGATTTTGCAAAATTAAAATGGTCTTCCAATAATATAATTTTCTCCCAAGCTGAAGCTTATTTTTCTTCAGAGGAAGAAAATAGAATCTAGATTCTGTAAAACATATAGTGTGCAGTATATAGTTACGAAGTGCCAGACCAAAAAAAAGAAGCAAGGAAACACAATTCTATAATCAAGAGAGAAAAAGGAAGTTGTGACCTGAAGACTACATGTCACTTCGATGTTTGTTTTCTCAGGTAAAGACTTTAAAATAATGACAATAATGTGTTTCAAGATGTTAGAAAAGATGAGAAATAAGAGGAAAAATGGAAACTTAAAAAAAGAAAAGTTACATAGATCACTCACTAGTTTATCAAGCCTGTGTGAGGTCTTAAGTTTTACCCTAGCACTACAAAACAGAACCAAAACTAATATTTAAGTAGAATTTCTACAACATTACAACAATGAAATTTACATCTTTGGTATCTTAATTCCCTTTGTATACTCAATGTCTTTATTCCAAATGAAACTATTTTGTACAGGTGGTATTTATTGGGAAATAATGGATTCCTTTAAATCCATAAATTTGGATTTTTTCCGTTTAAATCATGTAAAACAGTACATTACTACAGTGGTTCAAATTATGGTCTTTAAATTTCACAAAAGCACAAAAGTAATATGTGTTCAGTGGAAAGTATATTTTGATTTTTGGAATTTGATCCCTCCCTGGATTAACAGAATATGGTAAGATACTCTATTGTTGTGAAGAACTATTTATTGTAAGTGTTCTAAGCATATTTAAGGTTGACTAGGTTAAGTTATGATAATGGTTGAGTTAGATGGATTAAATACATTTTCAGTTTATAGTATTTTTAGCTTAAATGGGCTTACTGGGAAGAAATTCTACTTTAAGCTGAGGAATATCTGCATAATGAAGTTTTATAGTAAGTTAAATTAGCAATAAATCAGTAATTTTTGAATATTATTGAAAAATTATTTCAATTAAGCCACCTACTTTCCTCAAATATTATCATACATTTATTACAGCTAAAGCTTAAAAAATAAACCTTGTGGAAAAAAATTCTGTTTGGGAATTTTTTTGAAAAATTATAAATCAGTTATAGTAAACTACAATTATAAATCATTCTGGCAGGTGAGTTTTACCTTTTCAAAACCAACAAACTGAAGGAAGCCAGCTTTTAATAAGGTATTTAATTTGTTGATTTTAATCATTGAATGTAAAAACTATTTGTGAGAGTAATGATTACAATTAACCTTTAATGGACTCTTGACTTTTAAAATTAATGTACCTGCAAAATATCATTTTTTAGTCCTCTTATGAATCAGTACAGCCTATCTTGAATTAATATATAAATTTAGTATACCCAACAATCATATATGTTCTTTAAATATGTGCAATAAAGTGCAGGGGTTTGCAATGTTTGTGTAACACAGTAGTTATAATAAATAAAAATAATAAAAATATTCAAAAAATAAAATAAAGGCATCTTTTTGCATTTTCTTAAGTAGTAATAAGAGTATAATTTCATGATTAGCCCCAATTCTTATGTCAATTCTATGTTGTATATTTGATTTTGCAATCTCAATTATACATAATTTATTTTATAAAACAAATGAATTAACTGAACCAAAAACAATTTAGATAGCCACAGTAAGAAGAGAAACTGAAAGTCTCTATAAACAAGGCTTGTAGATATTTGGTAGTTGCATCTAATTCTCTCTATATATATCACATAAAGTTTGCTATCTCTCTTATCCATCCTTCCTTTCTTCCTACATTCCTCCCTTCCTTCCTTCCCTCACTCTGTCTGTCTCTGTCTTTCTCTTTCACCTTACTTTCTTCCATAATAAACTCTTATAACAAATGGGGCAAAATATTTTAGTACCATATATTGATGCTATAAAATGTGAATGCTACTGCTATACTTTCCGAAATTCACTTGATGTTTCAGTCACTTGACTTTTTTTGTGGTTTTGCAAGTAGTGTTGTAATAATGATTTTCCTGCATCTTTAAGAATAATTTTGTATATATAGGCTACTTCCAAGAAAATAAATTAAAATTACACTGAAATACAGATACAAATCAAGAAGATAATATGTAAAGTAAAAAGAACAAGAAAATAAGAAATGAGGAGCAAAAGGTACAAAACCATCTTATGCATTATACATGTATATTTATATAATTATATATTTATAATTTATATATTTGATAGGATATTAAAGATGTCTCAAGCTACTTTTGCCAGACATGCAATTCAGATTTAAATTTGGATCCAGTATTTGTTTTGCCAATCCTGGGGCTTAAACTAAGGGCTTGGGCATTCTACCAGAGATTTGTTGCTCAAGGTTGGTGTTCTACCACTTGAACCACAGCTCCACTTCTAGCTTTTTGTGATTAATTGGAAATAAGAGTCTCATAGGCTTTCCTGCCTGGGCTTGTTTCAAGTCATGTCCTCAAATCTCAGTTTCCTGAGAAGCTAGTATTACAGGCATGAGCCATTGATGCCTGGCTTCTACTAGCCAAAATTGAGGGGTATACATCAAAGATTGGGGAAAGCATAGGCAGTCAAACCGTATGGAACCAGTGGAAGCTTGAGTGAGCTGTATAATTCTGTGTAGACTTCACAGATAATGAGGAGCCAGTTAGAAGCCAATAAGCCACATGGTCTTCCTCTGATGGGGGTCATCTGTCAGCTATCAAAGGAAGCTTCTGGGAAAGAGAAAAATAGAGGACCTCTTTGGCCTCCTTGAGCACCAAGCAAGAGTCTAACTCACTCTTGGGTGCTTCTCTATCTGTAACTTCAGTCAGTCATTTCCTCAGTGGCAGTCTCATTTCCTGTTGCCCTTCTCTAAACATTTCCTGATCCTTGCTTTGAGACAGGTTTTCTTTTAGGCATTTCAGTCATAACCAGGTGAGAAAGTTAGCTTCCAATGAAGCTGACCATATTCCTGAGAGGTTAGCCATGGCCTGCAGGGTGAAAAGCCAAGTAGCCATGGATCCTGTCCTTCCTAATCACCTGCTTACCCTGGGAGGTGAGATGTGGATTGGCAAGAAAGGGGTTTCTGGTAGGGCTGTGCAGGCAGAAAGGATGAGCAAGATCTTGGCAAGATTAGGACAACAAAATGAAAAGGAGCTTCATAGTATTCATTGGAAAGTAATGAATATGGCAGTGGTCCCAGTGAGGCTGATATTCTGGAGACTCTACAGTCATTCATTGTATGTTCATATAGGAGCCCTCCCCATAACCACCCTAGTGCAACTGAAAGGAGTGGAAATAAAACCAGAGCACAGGAAGTAGCTTGAATTTAGATGTATGACACAAAGTGACAGCCTTAACATGTACTAAATGTAAAGAGATAACATTGAGTGGTAAGTTATATTTTAAAATATCAAACACCAAAATGTTAAACTTTCAGAAATATAAAGGTTTTCAAATGTCAAAACTAGGCATTTAAAAATATTCTGCAGATATCATTTCAAAGTGACAAAATTATATAGAATCTCTCTGAAAGTAACTTTTGTTAAGATGAAAAAGTATTTGAATCCAGTGGGTAGACCGTTCATTGCAGTGGCATTTATTTTACATTCCTAGTAAGAACCTGGAGAGAACAGCTCAATATAATATGACAGAATTGGACTGCCTGGCATTATTTTTGTAGCTCTCATTAACAGGATTGAATCCTCCAAGGCTTGGAATATGGTACTTGCTTCAACTTCTGGCTACCAGAATTTCTTTTTCTTTTTTTTTTCTTTCTTTTTTTTTTTTTTTTTTGGCCAGTCCTGGAGCTTGGACTCAGGGCCTGAGCACTGTCCCTGGTTTCTTTTTGCTCAAGGCTAGCACTCTGCCACTTGAGCCACAGCGCCACTTCTAGCCGTTTTCTGTACATGTGGGGCTGGGGAATTGAACCCAGGGCTTCATGCATGCAAGGCAAGCACTCTACCACTAAGCCATATTTCCAGCCCCTTTCATTTTTACTTTTTTTGCTAAGCAATCCCATGAGGAACTCTGGCAAAAAATGGGGATATTATATGACTGGGCAGAAGAGCTGGCATTCTGTTCAGGCTCGGATAAGTCCCTGCTTCCTTTGCATAAATTGCCATGTCCTGTACACCTTTTCCAACTCTTGGCTTACAAATGAAATGGTTGACCCTTTATTGAGCAGTTGGATGTCCAGAGGGAACCCTCTGCACATGGTACACAAAGTGCCCAGTCTCTTTGCTCTTCACTTTCCATTTACTTCAGTAAAATTATATTTGGAAACATCCTAATTTGTCTTGTATTTTGTAATGTTATTATATATATATATATAATTCTCTTTTAAATTCTAGCAAAATTAAGAATGTCTCATGTTTTTTGAATAGAGTCTAATGCAAGTCAAACAAATTATGCTTTTTTAAAAAAAATAAACCCATTTTCCAAGGTAATTAGTTAAATTTTCTTAAATACTTTACACTGCAGTTGTGCATTTAATATAACATATTTTTCTTTGAAGGACTCCAGTGACCTGATAGGACCAACTCAATATGCAAACATTCAAAGCTTTCCAAGCATTTAAAAGTGCTCTTAGAAATATAATACTTTCAGCTTACAAAGCACACAAGCTCTTTGAAGTGTACTAATCTGTTTAAACATATCAATTTTCTTACTCCCCTCAGCTTCAAGTGACAAGACTAATAAATTACAGTGTGGTAAATCACTTACGTAATTCAGATTATTCATAAAATTTACTCAAAAGTACTAATTGTATGACCATATGTTATTTCAATTGTTTGTGTAATTTTAGACATTCCCCATGTTGAAAAGACATTTATCACTGTAGTGGAAACTTGCTGGTCCTATTTCTGTATCCATTCTTCCTTTCCTCCACAATAGGCACTAACAAACTGTTTCTGTCAAAGAACAAATAGTACATATTTTAGGCTTTGCAAGCTACATATAATGTCTTTTGCATGCTTATCTTTAAAGAAAAACCAACCATTTCAAAATGTATGCCACATTTTTAACTCTTCAAGCTAGGTGAAAATGATCAGTAGGGTAAGTTTGGCCTATAGGCTATAGTTTCTTGACCCCCTACTTGGGAGCTTAAAAACATTTCCCAGCTGGGCATACTTTTCAGTTGTCTTGAAGTTAGACAACCATGTGACTTATTTTTGTACTTTTTCCTGTGGTGGAATGCAGATAACAAGTGTGCCATCTTGAATAGCAACATAGGGATGGCAGAGTGACAAAATTAAAGGAGACTGGGCCAGGCGCCTGGTGACTCACACCTGTAATCATAGCTAGTCGGGAGGCTGAGATCTGAGCATGACGATTTGAAGCCAGCCTGGGCAGGAAAGTCTGTGACACCATTGTCTCCAATTAGCTACCAAAATTAATAAATAAACCAAACCAACAAGTGGTAAGCCCAGGCCCTGAGCCCAACGCCCAGGACCTGCACACACAAAAACGTCCTTCAGGTTAGTGGTAAAAATTTTCCACACACGTGACCAAGGTACTAGGTTCTATCCTCAGTACTATATTCTGATAATATTGTGTCTATAATTAGAATGAACTAATTATTTGGCATTTGTTTAGAAATTCTTATGTTTAGAAAGAAGTTCTTTCTAAAGAATTAGTGTTAAATGATAGAAACTGTGCAACCTATATTTCTTTGGTTTTGGTTTACTATAATTTTTTTCTGTCTTTCTTTTTCCTGGTTCTTTGTGATGGAAGAATAGAATTCCATTGTGTATATATACTACATTTTCTTGATCTATTCATCTACTGAGGGGCATCTGGGTTGATTCTATATATTTGTTATAGTAAACAATGCTGCAATGAACATGGTTGTTCTGGTTGATTTAGTATGGTGTTGTTTGTGTTCTATTGGATAAATGCCCAGAAGTGAATTGCTAGCTCATAGGGAAGCTCTATGTCTAGTCTTTTGAGAAACTTCCTTACTGTTTTCCAGAGTGGTTGAACAAATTTTCATTCCCCCCAACAGTGTAGTAGGGTTCCCTTTTGTGCCTATAAATCTACAAGTAAACACACTTGATGGTAAAACAAAATACACTGGGGCATGATAAATTACTCAGGTTTCTAGGCAGTCACACAGTGAGACCAAAGGAAGATACTCATAGGAGAGGATCACAAAGGTTCAATAGCCTTGTGCATATGATCATAGACTATAATATTTTATGAAATGAACTCCAAGAAATGGAAACTAGAGAAACTTTTGCTGTTGTTGCTGTTTTGTTGTCATTTCTTTTTGTCTTGTTTGTTAGTTTATTTGTCTTTCAGAGGGTAAGGGGGTGTACAGAAAATGTGGTACAGCAGTGGTACTCACTAGACCTTACTATGTGGAAAATGAACTATACTTCTTGTGGATGGGGACAGGAGGGAAAAACTGAGAAAGTGAGGGCAAGTGTGACATTGTCTAAAATGTACTTATTACCTGACTTCTGTAACTGTAACCTCTCTGTACATCACT
This sequence comes from Perognathus longimembris pacificus, assembly GCF_023159225.1. Classification (NCBI taxonomy): domain Eukaryota; kingdom Metazoa; phylum Chordata; class Mammalia; order Rodentia; family Heteromyidae; genus Perognathus; species Perognathus longimembris. Next base: position 107,509,839 of record NC_063188.1, on the reverse strand, counting down.
TTATAATAACAATAAAATAGATTTCAAAAATAGAAGTGCTAATGATAATTCCACTAGAGTTTAAAATTCTCTTCTTGATTTGTTCATAAACCTAGTACCCTAGCCGGGAGCTGGTGGCTCACATCTATAACCCTAGCTATTCAGGAGGCTGAGATCTGAGAATCATGGCTCAAAGCCAGCCTAAACAGGAAATCCCACGAGACTCTTATCTCCAATTAACCACCAGAAAACAGGAACTTCCACTGTGATTCAAAGTTTTAGAGCACTAACTTTGAGCAAAAAAACCTCAAAGACTGCACTCAGGCCCTGAGTTCAAGCCCCATGACCAACAAAAAAAAAAGAAAAAAGAGAGAGAAATACAGAGAGACAGAGAGACAGAGACAGAGACAGAGACAGAGAGAGAGAGAGAGAGAGAGAGAGAGAGAGAGAGAGAGAACAAGAAACCTCGTACTTAGTACCTTCATTTTGGTGCCTTATTATAAGTGCTGTTTGTTGGAATGGTTTCACCTGAGAAAGGTAGGGGTATGTGAGTCTTCATTTCTGATACATAAATTGTGACCTGAGCCAGAAAGGAAGGACAATGAACACCCTTCCAGAATTACCTTCTTTCTAAGGCCTAGTACCTAGCCGGTACAAATAAGGCCATTGCCATAGGTTGCATTTTTAACTTGTTTCTGTGTTTCTGAACCTCACTTTTGATAATTTTCTGTTACACCTCACATTCTAGAGCTTCACTTTATGTTTGTTTGTCCCCTTACAGAATGTATTCTATGCTCAGGTCTCTGTTTCAGTGTAAGGTTCCTTTTAACATTACTTCTTGGTGCATACTAGAGATATTATAAAACCAGTTATTTTCTAATAATTTTGAAACCTTAGAATAAATCCATAGCTTTTGGTGACATCCCACATTGATAGTCATAAAAGTACACTTATACAATATAAATGATTTTTCCTGATCAAATTCTTTTCTTTACTTGTAATAGGTGAAAGATGGGTGAAAGACATCAAAATATATGGAAACTATTTTACCATGAAGAGACTAGAACATAAGGCCCACCAGAGATCTACTCTTAGCCTGCTTTGCTTAAATGGCCTCAATTATTTTTTGTAGATCTGAAATGGTTGACGGACAGTCAATCATTTTTGTCTGATGAATGCTTTTTCAGTTAAAATTCTTATTGGATGAAGGTGGATCTGCTGACTCCTTTGAAAAGAGTGTTGCATCTCAGTTGTGAGTACACACTCTGACTATTTAAAGCAGAATGAAGAGTTGGAGGGTTTTCCTTGTATTCTCTTCTTGCAGATTGACATTGTTGAAGTAACTCACTCCTTATCATTGACATTTAAAAATAGTAACTAAACTTGCCTAAAAAGTTCAAGCTTAATGAAGTAAAACACTCTCTAGCCATTTAATGAACATAATATTCTCATTTAAAGTCTTTTCTCATGTATTTTATAAAATACTAAGCTCACAGACTATAGATAAAGTTTTCATGGAAACTTCATTTATATTTTATGAACTATAATTTATAATCTGTTGCTCATCATCTTAGTCTTAGTGATGAGTCAATGCTAAGATTATGATATAAAATATTCTATAAGAAGGGAAATATTATAATATTCTAACTTGACCAATATAAAATTGTTGATATTCAACCTTTTATTGGCCTGCAAAAATGGCTATTTTGCTGAGTATGAGGCTGCATACGAGTTTTCTCAAAGTAGTTACATTTCCTTTACTTTATGATCTAAGGTTTTTATGAAGTACATTTACTACCTTTAGATTCAGGAAGAAACCTTTAAAAAAAACTTGTTAAATGAAACCTCAAAGGCAGTCCCCACTTTTCTTTCTTGGGAGAGGGAAAAGGCACCTTTGCCCATGTTAGTTATCTTTAAGAAAAATACAAAGAGAAAAAGAAATGAAGCCATACACCCTGGTACAAGTCTGTAATCCTAGCTACTTAAAAAGTTGACATGGGAGATCATAGTTTAGGCCAGTTTGGGCATAAAACTTTACAAAACTCCATCTCAATCATTGACCGGGTATAGCAACACATTCTTGTCATTCTAAGCTACAGGTAAAGCACAATAGTTGGTCATAAAGGTGTGCATCTGTCATCCCCACAAAAAAAAGGGAATCACAAATAGGAGGACCACAGTCCAGGCTGGCTGGAAAATAAAGGGAGCACTATGTCAAAAGTAATCCATGTAAAACGGGCTCACAGAATATCTTGCTTAGTAAGCCCATGATCCTTACTTCAGTTCTCAATACAACGAGTATGAATGTTCTTTCCCAGTACCCCTGCGCCTCCTTCCTCTTCTTTCTTCCTCCCCTCTTGCCCTTTTGTATACATCTTCTTGCAGCATTCTTTCTTTTGCCATATCTATCTCTCTCTTGGTCCTTACTCACTTTGTTTTATTGTAGGAAGCATAGTGCCTACTATGAACTAGACACTGGTCCCAGTATATGTTAGTTCTCACAGGGAACTAAGGAATGGGTAATACTATGTTACATTTTAAGATAAATGGGAAAACTTTGGAACAAAAAGGTCAGGTAATCTGGATCCACAGGTGCCATGTGCTCAAATGAGGATGGTACTGTTTCTAGGCACCTTATTTTGGTTCCAAGGTTGCTATTCTGAGAATAAGCGGGCACATTGCTTCATGTGGGGTTTACATCAGAGTTCTCCCTTTGTTGAGAACAGGCAAGCTAGACTGCTTGGTAGCTCAGGCATCCAGACTTCTGATATGAGTTCTTGGATCCTGATGCTCATGTCACAAAAGAGAGCCAGATAGAGGAAGTTTTTGTAAACAAAGTATGTGTCAGTTCCCGCCATCTCCACTTTATATGTGTTGGCTATATCTACAGCACCTTTCCATCAAGATGGAGTAGTTGTGAGCAACTGCATGACTTGTAAAGGAGAACTACTTAGTATCCAGAATTTTTACAGGAAAAGTTTGCAGACCCAAAGCATATTCTTGATTTAAACCAATTTTTATATTTTTCCCATTTAAATGTCAGAGGATACAGTGAATCACATGGCAAAGTGTAGTAGGGATATATTTAACTTTACACTGAATTATGTATTTAGCCCATATAAAGGTGTCAGGAGAAACTAAGCAACCTCTTAATTTTGGTACTTGTGTCATTGGACATGAGAAATAAACATTCTGCACAAGGGTTTTGGTCATAAGCTTTCATTATATTCCTTAATTTAAAAACATTTAAAAAAGATAATGAAGAGATCCAAAGGGCTGTAAATCTATGAGCTGAATTCTTTGGAGGAAGAAATTAAGTTGAATCAAGTCATATTAATGAGCAATGATAGTTGATTTAAAAATATTAAAAAAAAATTTCCAGTGACATACAAAAGTGGTTGCAGTAGTGAAACTCCTTAGCAATGATAACAAAATATCAGGTGCTGCAGTGATATACAGACTGTGATGACAGACATCTTGGCTTGGGCATGGGCTGTGGGGGGCTGATAGCTTTCGCATGACCTGCTGTGCACAATGGGGTGAGCTATATTCAAAAGGCAGGGATTTGTGGAGTCAGAGCAAACCAGGAATTTAGAGAATTTGGTCATGACAATGTATAGCATTTATAAGCAAGCTGTATGGATCTCTGTTCAATTTGTTTTTTTCTACTTCTTGCATACTCATCCTGCTCCAAATGGCAATAGATCCATTCTAAATATAGCACAATATTAGAGTTGTCTTTAATTAAAAATTTTCAAGAGTAATAATCATGACTGTCAAATTTTTTAGAAAGGATAAGACAGGAGATTAGCTAGAATAGAGCTTTGAACTATTTGGGTCTAAGGATTTTTCTGGGTTTTCTCAGGGGCCATTGCAGCTGAGACTAAGGATGTGATTCAATATATGATGTTTCCCAGATGCCAAGTGGATCAGTTTTGTTTTTTGACATGTTCTAACTTAATATATCCTTTTCTTTATGGATTTTTACAGATGAGGAAACTAAAGCTACTGTAATTTAAGTAACTTACCCTGGGAACATCTATGGTGTTCCATAGAATTATAGTTAGAAGTTTGGTTTTAAGACTAAGGGTATACGTGTGTGTGTGTGTGTGTGTGTGTGTGTGTGTGTGTGTGTGTGTGTGTCAGTACTAGGGCTTGAGATAAGGACTTCTCACTCTCACTTAACTTTTCTGCTCAAGACTGGTACTCTACCACTTGAATCACACCTCCACTTCTGGCTTTTTGTGAGTTAATTGAAGATAAATGTTTCATGGACTTTCGTGACTGTGCTAGCTTCAAATAAGATCCTCAGATCTCAGCCTCCTAAGTAGCTAGGATTAAGGTGGGAGCCTGAATCTAAGGGTAACCTTTTATGTATTTAGTGCAATAAAAGTTTAGTATTTGCCAGCTGTTGTGACTTTTCCCACCAAATAGTATTCATAAAAAATGCTTAGAAAGGCATTTAGAAAATGCACTTAAGCAACCATTGCAACAGCAATACACATCTTTGAAGGGGGTGGGGGAATTCAGGAGGAAGGGAAAGTGGGAGAAAAATGAAAGAGGGAGTAACAATGTTCGACAAGAAATGTACTAATTACCTTACCTATGTAACTGTAACTCCTCTGTACATCACCTTTACAAAAAAATAAAAGTAAAAGTAAAAAGATAATAAAAATATATTTAAAAATGCACCTTCCCAGCTATCCTTCTTGGGACTTCTAATGTGGAATATGTGCATGATTCATTGGTGTCAAAGTAATGTACAGAGGGGTTATAGTGACATATCTTAGACAGTGTGTACATTTCTTATCAAAGTTGTTACATCCTTCTTTGTATTTCTCCCACCTTGCCCACTCCTCGGTTCCCTCCCCACTCTCCCTTGAGTTGTACAGTTGGTTAACAGCATACTGTTTTGTAAGTATTGCTGTTACATTGGTTGACTTTTTACCTTTTGTCTCTACATTTTGGTGTTCCCCTTCTCTAGTTCAGATAAATGTGCATGTAATACCCAGTGTACCAAAGTCAGTTGCACTGATATCATGGGTAAAACCATGGGGAAGAAAGACAAAAGAAAAAAGCATAATTTCATATGATACATTGAAAATAACAACAAAGAAAACAACTTATTTCCTAATATTATAGTTCAGTTTGCTTAGGATCATTTTATGTGATCATATGTACATTGCTATTGAGCTATTGTGCTCCTCTGCTAAGAGTATCCTAGACAAGTACTAATTGTTTCCAATGAGTGAAATCATAGAGTTTGTTTCTTTGGGTCTTCATTTAGCATGATTTTTTTTCCAAGTCTTTCCATTTCCTCAAGAATGTTAGGAAAGATCACATCTAATTGGAAAAAGGAACTGGTTTCTGTAAACATACTTATCCTGTCAAAAACTTTATGTATTCATAATTGCTATCTGTTCTCACACCCAGATACAACCACTGACTCAATTTCTGTCTATAATTTAATATTTTTATCTAGAAATTTCTTACAGCTGTAAGAAATTATGCGGTCTTTGGAGTTGACTTCTTTAACTTAGTCCATTGTTTTGATATCTAGTTGTATTGTTTCACCTATCAATAAGTTATACCTTTTGATTTGTGACTAGTATTCTCTTGTAGAGATGCACTAAATTTTGTTTATAGAGTTGCCAAATATTAGACATGTGAGTTGTTTCCCATGCTTAGATAGTACATGTAGCTTAGATAGTACATGCTTAGATAGTAATATGTACATGTATAGACATAAATTATTATAATTATTAGATTAATAAATAGAAATGAAATGGCTATATCATATTTTATTGATTTAATATTTTAAGAAACTGATAAAATGTTTTCCATTGTGGGTGTTTCATTTTACTTTTTCCTCATCTGCATATAACAGTCCCAGTCCCTCCATATCCTTGAGGATACCTGCCATTATCTTTGTTAAAAAAATTATTGTAGTAGTATTTCACTGTGGTTTAATTTGCATTTTTCTGATGACAAATCATACAGACTATTTTTTCAAACATGTATTTGCCATTCATATATCTTCTCTATTTAAGTGTCTTAAAGTTTTTCATTAAATTTTATTTATCTGGCATAATCTGAAACAATGAATTCTACAGGGTTTATACTCTTAGACATTATTGACATTATAGATTGGCCCTGTGTATTGTGAGATATGTAGAATCATTCCTGGCTCCTATTTACTAGATTGCGGTAACATTCTTCCTGTCTTCTCAAAATTGTCTGAAGATTTTCCCAAATGTTGACTAGAAGTTGAAAATCCCCTAAATTGATAATCACTGGTTGTAACAAATTGACATCCACTCAAAAGAAGTAATCAAAGGGATGTAGTAAAAGCAGAAGTTACCTTAGATATTTTAATTTAATAGAATTTAGGATTTGAAAAGTAAAAGGAGATCTTGATAAGTCACTTCCTTTTTACTATTAGTTTTCCTGATAAAACAAATTTACAATGCTAGAAATTTAAGATGAGAATGATGTCCTCTTTTCCTATCTTTTTTCTTGTATTTTCTTCTGTTCTTATCCACAAAAGGTCTCTTGGTAAGCATATGCCTTTTGTGACACTGAATTCAGCTCTGATTTTGTGCTGTTCAGTCCATCCTTGCAATCTACTGTTCTGCTCATGTACTTTTATTTTTCATACTTTGAATTATTTTCCTATAATGAATATGTATGGTTGGCATAAAAGGTTAGCTACATCTTTGTGGACTTTATGTATCGCCTTGTTGTCTTCCAAATTTATTCATTAGGAAAGACCCATTTTCAGTTTGTATAGGCCTGTTATTCCAAAGATAGACTTTGAAGAAACAAATTTTTTCTCTACATTTTGAGAAGCACCTCTGCCACTTTCCAAGCCTCTTAACAATAATAATCTAATACTTCTTCTTTCTTAAAGATCCTGTGTATGAATAAAAAACAATATGCTAAATCAGAATTCCTCTGCAAATAAAATCCCCATAGAAGAGTAAGATTTGAATTATGAAATGATAAGAAATGAATGTGAAAATATAAATCTACTTGTGTACCAAGTAAGGATGTTACTTTTTGCAATAAAATCTTCTTAAGTAAACATTTGATGGAAGGAATAAAATCTTACTTGCACATAAATCTTTTTTAGTAACAACAAGGTTGTGTGCATAAGTGAGAGCTAATGTACCCAAGGGAAGAGGAAGTAGAAAGAGATATTGCAGCAAATAAGATGAGGGCAGAACTATTTCACTATTGATCATAAAGTGGTCCAAAATTGTTTAACCAAACCAGAGAAAGATAGATGGCCAGACTAACAGTGTTTTACATAAGAGAATGAAGCTAGTACTTAATCAATAGCAACTCTCTCTAATGGTTCTCAGTGCTCTGAAAACCTAACGTTATTCAGGCATAATGCAAAGTGTTTTCTGCCCTTCTCCTTTTACATTTCCCTAACTTAGCTGAAAATGGAACATCAACAGCAAAAATGGAGCTAGTTAGGAGTTGAATTTTGTAGATGCAACTCCAATGATTTCATACCCTGCTAAAACATTGTCATGGGTGGAATTTTCTAGAATAGAGTAATCTGAAGGCATTTAACCTAGGAAGAATCTGACTTTCCTTAGGAATGAGTTGTTGTTTTTTTTTTTAAAGCAATTTATAGCCTTTCACAAATGTGTCCATTTTATAGATGTTAACAATGGAAGACAGTAAGCCTAAGACATAATAGATCAAGAATGAAACATGCCTGAGACCCAGTGATATTTACTACCATCTGCCTTCTTGGGCTACAATAGTAACAACCCCAGGATCCTTATGAACATTAGGTAAACTTCAATGGCACAAGAACTTAAGAACTCAAGAACTTAAAACAAATTAATTAATTAGTTAATTAACTAACTAATTTATTTGTTGTTGGTCATAGGGCTTGAACTCAGGGGGCCAGGGTACTGTCTCTGAGATCTTTTGCCCAAGGCTAGTACTTTACTACTTTGAGTCACCACACCACTTCCAGTTTCCTGGTGCATAATTGGAGATGAGTCTCACAAATTTTCCTGTCTTTTGGATGGCTTTGAGCCACAATCCTCAGATCTCAGCCTCCTAAATAGCTACGATTACAGGAATGAGGCACAAGGGCCCGGCCTCAATAAGTTTTGGTTATTGCCGTGGCTTTGGTTTGTTTGCAAACTTTTATCACAAGAAGCTTAGGAGACAAATTTCTCAAGGTCAAAACCTCAGTCATCTCGAGAAGGAATTCTTTAGAGAACAGTATAGTCTATCATTTAGATTTTTTTCCAGTTTAGATCCTTCATCTACATTGATGTTTCATTCCAGATAGCTGGTCCCTAAATACAAAATTCTGCATCTGTAAAAGATCCAAGATTTTCTTTTACTTGCTTACAACCTGATGAAGTAGCTGACCACATTTCAAAAGATCCTAGAGACACTATACTGACATCAGAGATGAAATGCAGTTAGCTAAACCTGTAGCATTTGTGATTTGTGACAGTTTCCTGAACCCTGGTTTCCACATGGCAATATGAAGAGGCCCAGATGCTGTGATTGCCATTACAAGAAAAGAACCCTGAGTTTAGAGATCCATATCTTTTACAATGGGCAAAAATCCCACGTTCCCTCCTCCCCATGTCCCTCCCCCCATGAGTTGTACAGTTGGTTGACACCATATAGTATTATGAGTATTGCTGTTGCATTCGTTTGTCTTTTATCCTGTCTCTCCATTTGATGTTCCCCTTCCTTTCCCTAGTTCCAAGAATGTATATGCAAATGTATAAACATTTGTGAAATTCTTGAGCATACAGAACACAAAGTTGTTGATTCTTGGATATGAGTATTTTTTTCATGGGTTCACGTGGGATTATTTACTTTTCTTTGTTGCCGTATAAAATATTAAGAGTGAAGGTAAGATTTTTCTTATAGTTTTGATTTTCAGCTTTAGGAGACTATCAGTTGAAGGATTTATTGGGTGCTTTTCATTATGTTAAATAGAGGATCTTTTTTTCTCTTGTTTTCACAAATCACATATCCAATTTTATACCTGAAAATGGTTTCTTTTGTAACTATTTCTTTTTTTTTTTTTTGGCCAGTCCTGGGCCTTGGACTCAGGGCCGGAGCACCGTCCCTGGCTTCTTCCCGCTCAAGGCTAGCACTCTGCCACTTGAGCCACAGCGCCGCTTCTGGCCGTTTTCTGTATATGTGGTGCTGGGGAATCGAACCTAGGGCCTCGTGTATCCGAGGCAGGCACTCTTGCCACTAGGCTATATCCCCAGCCCTTCTTTTGTAACTATTTCTTAAACAACAAGAAGGGAGATATGACCAGATTGGTGGAATTTATAAGGAGTATTCTTGTGGGAATGACCATACTTATTCACATTGGATTTTGTGATAAAATTTTTATAGTGGTTTGTCTTCAGTGGCATTTCTTTACATTTTCTGTTTCATGTGCATTCAAGTTACATAAAGGAAATGAGAAACATTTGTGTTTCAGCATTGTACTCATCATTAGAATTTACTTAGTATACACCACTCAGTGTCACTGGTTATAGGTATATTTAAAGAATGCTATGAAAAACTTAGTATAGTTCCTGGCATATAATCCATGCTCTGCTTTGTTCATTATGTTTTTACTCCACTCTTTTCTCTACGTTTCAAATTCTTCCCAGTGCTACCCCTTAACTGAGTTCCATGCAGAGCTCCCTCACCTTTCAATTACTTCAAACTGATCATTTTTTTCTTTAACTTTTATTTTGCTTTTTTCATTAGCCTTACCTTTATGCTCTCCTACTCCATTGGCCTAATTCCCATGCTTCATTACTCTCTGTCTCCCTCCAGCTACAAACATTGTTCTTTCTTTTCTTCAGCACCAAGGTGCTAGACCATGTTTTGTTCCTTCTTTTTCCATTTTGTACTGGTACTAAGGCTTGAACTAAAAGCCTTGGGTTCTTGCTTGGCCTTTCCACTCAAGAGAGGCACTCTGCCACTTGAGCCACACAGCTCCACTTTTGGTGTTTTTGTGCTCAATTGGAGATAGAAGTCTCACAGTTTTTCCTTTCTGAACTGGCTTTGAACTGTAATGCTCTAATCTCAGCCTTATGAGTAGCTAGGATTACAGGAATAATCTATTAGCATCTGGTACTTTCTGATTATTGTTGTGCTGGGCTGGAGACTGTTCCTTGCCTTCTTCCTCTTGTCACTGCCTGTTTCACTCAAAGGTTCTTCTTGGTCTTTTGGCCCTGTCCCACACATTACGATGCAGTAGGATCAAATTAAGTTGGCACATGAATCTGACCAGCTGTTTTGCTCCAAGAATGACTGTGGGTAAACTTTTAGCAAGGCTACTGCCCTACTGACATTCAAAATTTCAGAATGACCATGCCAGCTAATCCTCATGTACGTAAAGTATATAGAAACTGAATACTGGCAAATTGAGACCAAATTTACTCACAGATTTGCATATGTATGTATGTCAAAGATAAAGAGACTGAGAGAGGGAGAAAGATGAGAGATATGTTAATGCAAGAGGCACAGTAATGTCAAGAGTTATTCATCTTGTTTTGTTCCAAATGGACAATAAGAAGTCAAATACAGACATGTATTTCTCAATCCATTTAATGCTACATAAGACCAACTGAATATTTCTGATCAACTAATGGTGATCCACAAAGTATTTATAAGAAGGACCAGCAAGCATGGCGAAACTAGTTGATAAGAGGTATAGTTTTCGAATTCTGGTTGGCCCTAAGAAGAAACTTGAATAGTAAATGGATTCAGGATTGAAAAGAATTTTTCTCTCCTGTTTGCAGTCAGTTATTTAGAAGGAATTTCTTTTTACTTTTTCTAGTCTGCGTAGAGCTAGTGATTCAAATAATTTTCGTACCTTATAATCTTCCTCTCAGCTCCTCACCCTCAGACCAATTTACAAAGCACCATAAGAAGAAATAAGGAAGAAACAGGTAGAGTGGAGATGGGTGAGCATGTTGAAAGAGGTGACATTGATTAAGATATATTGTATTCAATAACTGATTTGTGAAATGGCAGCTCCTTTGTACAACTACTTAAAGATAATGAATTTTGAACTTAAATATTTTGTATATAGAGAGTACAGTGGACTGATTTAGGCTCTAGCTCCATCTGGAATCCAGATCCAAACACCTCTATTGGATGCGCTTCTTTGAGCAAGTTGATTAATTTGGTGTCCGCCTCCTCAGTGTGAAAGGATTAAATGATGCAGTGCTTCTAAAGCAGACGGCACATGGCTTGGCGATTCCCCTTGGTAGTGTGTTTCTTTTCAGTTTAGTAGTTCTATCTTTCCCTCTGCGGTCCAACAAAGCATTTGTAAACAGCCTGTCAGGCTCAGGCTCACAGAACAGGCTCCACATAGCTCATCTTCTAAATACCTAAGTCCTACAACCAGCCATTTCTATGACTAGATCACATTAACACTTGCTAGATACTCACATAGAAGACTCACTTGGATGAATCTCAAAGAAACGCAAACTCCCTCGTCCTACCTAGCTGTATGTGAGAAGGGGCTATGGCGGAAGTACCACAATGCTGTGGTTCTCTTTTTTGAAGTCTCCTGGCACCGAGTTAGCTGATTCTCCCTTGAAGTCAGTCTTCACCCTAAGCACTGATAAGAATGAGCTCTCCAGTATTTCCTACTGTATAAATTTGTTGCCCCAGTTTCTAGTTCTGGAATAGAAAGAAGCACTGCTTAAAGTGTGTGTGTGTGTGTGTGTGTGTAATATTTAGCATAGACATTACAAATACAAGCATTTGTATACTCTGTTGGATGTTGTATACATATTTAACACAAATTCTTTTCTTGAATGTTGTTTAAATGGGATGACCATCCAAACCAGGGCTTTATTATATCTAATAATAAAAAACTATGTCTCAAATGTAAACTGGGAGATCTACTAATAAACCAAGACAGCCCCAAAAAATAGTGGTCAATTTTTACTTTTCAAATATAGTTTATAAAGCAAAATGCTAAGTAGCCTTACCTAATACTATGTGTTCTAAAATATAAATTCACATACTCTGTACTCTATTTCTTGCTTACAAATCCAATTTTCTGAAGCCATTAAATGCTGGATGGGAAATGTGCAAAACAATTGGCATGAAAGAATAACCCTCTAGGGAATATTTTTAATTCAAACATGGGAAACCGTAACCCAAAGGAATTTCAAAATGATATATTTACAAGGTTGCCAGGTTTGACAAATAACAATAGATTCTCCCAAGTTAATTTTGCATTTCAGTTAAACAATGAGCATTTTTCTTCATAATATAAGTATACCCCATACAAAATTCAGTATATACTTACACTAAAAAGTATTCATTGCTCATCTGAATTTCAAATGAAGTGAGAGGCTTATATTTTATTTGACAATCCAATAGATTTGGGAAGCTAAGATTGAATGAAGAACTTTCTGAAACTCTTGTTAGGTCATATATATATTATATATATATATATATATACACACATACACACACACACACACACACACACACACACACACATATCCCTCATCCTAACCATGCCTTATCCAGAGATTGCTTTATTTTCCTCCCTTTAAAAGCAGTCATTTAATTGGACACCTCTTAGGATTTGGAGGTACCTAGGTCATTGCGATGAGTGATAGAACAAAGGGAAGCTGCTGAGCATAAAGTCCACAAGTGAGGAATTGCAACAGTGAAAATTCCAGGGGCTTCCATATAAAGCAATAGGTGGTTGCCAGAGCCTGGTGGAGCAGATAAGGATTGTAGGGAGATTTGAAAATTGAGGCAGACAAGAAAGGGCAACTTTCCAAAGTTTGGACCTATAGCTTATTCATTTTATCTTCCTATAGGTATTAGCACAATTTGTTTTGTTTTAGGACTGTAATGGGGCTTGACCACAGACAGGCCCTTATGGTCATGTGTAGCTTTGGCTTTTTCTACTCAGGCTTATCACTCTATCAGCTACTTCCAGTTTTTTGCTGATTAATCAGAGATAAGAGTCCCATAGACATTCCTGCCAGCACTGGCTTCGAACCATGATCCTCAAACCTCAGTTTCCTGAGTAGCTAGGATAAAAGATATGAGCCACCAGCACCTGATACAGGTTTTATGCATAGGAACTGTTCATGTATTTGATGAACTAAATTGCTTCTTGCAAATGGGTCTTCTGCTTTTTATCCCTTGTACAAAATCCACCTGGAAAGGAAACTCTTAGCTCTTTTTCTTAATTAAAAAAATTTTAAGGGGCTCGGGATATGGCCTAGTGGCAAGAGAGCTTGCCTCATATACATGAAGCCCTGGGTTCGATTTCCCAGCACCACATATACAGAAAATGGCCAGAAGTGGCGCTGTGGCTCAAGTGGCAGAGTGCTAGCCTTGAGCAAAAGGAAGCCAGGGACAGTGCTCAGGCCCTGAGTCCAAGGCCCAGGACTGGCCAAAAAAAAAAAAAAAATTAAAAATGTGATTGTTTTTGTGTTGATATACAGAGGGGTTACAGCTATATAAATCAGGTACAATAAATACAATTCTTTTTGACCCATTTTTCGATTTGTCACTGTCTCCCATTCTTTCCTTCCCATCCCCACCCATAAAATATTCAGTTTAGTGGCTGCGAATGTGTCTAAGTAGTAGAGTGCTTGCCTAGCATGCATGAAGGCCTGGGTTTGATTCCTTAGCACCACATAACCTGAAAAAGATGGAAGTGGCGCTGTGGCTCAAGTGGTAGTGTGCTAGCCTTTAGCAAAAATAAGCCAGTGACAGTGCTCAGGCCCTGAGTTCAAGCCCCAGGACTAGCAAAAAAAAATATTCGGCTCATTTTCTACATAGTGTCTGATGAGTATCACTGTTGTATTTGTTCATCCTTGATCTACATTTTATGTGCCTTCCCTTGCCCTCCCAAATACAAAGTAACAAACAATACAAAAGGAAAGAGAATGAAAACAGCAACAGTGGCAACAAACAGTGCCTCTTTTTTCCTTTTTAGAGTTCATTTCATAGAATATTATTCTATATGATCATCATCTGTCCATAGTTACTGAGCCTTTGTCCATCCACTATTCCTAAACTTAACCTCCTTGGTCTCTGTATATTATTGACTAGTGTCCTATACAACTTATCAGGTACCAGTTTTATTCGTTTTGGTCATTCAGTGTGTTTACTTACAGATTTATAGGCGTATTCTTTTTTTTAATTAAGTTTTATTGATAAGATGATGTGCAGAGAGGGTATAGTTACATAATAAGGTAGTGAGTACATTTCTTGTCATATTTGTTACACTCTCCTTCATTTTTCTTTCCCTTCCCCAGTTCAGATAAGCATATATACAATATCCAGTGTACCAGAATCACATACAGTGACCACAGAGGGTACGTCAAAGGAAATTCACCTAGTACATTAAACATAGACAACAGTAAAAATCCTCCTGTTTCCATCTCTTGGAGTTCATTTTGCTTAGCCTCATCTTATATAATCATATGTATGTAGCTGTTGAGACCTTTTTATGTTTATTTAGTAATTGTTTGGTTTTAGAGAGATGATCTAAAATCGCTGACCAAAATATGTAGAAATACCATTTGAAAAGAAGTTTGTTGCTTTACAGACATGATCTCTACTGTTCTCCCCTCCCCCTCCAACAACCACATATCAGGGAGATATATAGGCATATTCTAGTTACCGCAAGAAAACTATGCAGCCTATATTGTTTTGGTTCTGGCTTATTTTGTTAAGTATAGTATTTTCCAAGTCTTTCCATTTCCTTAAAATGGTACAATATCATTCTTTCTGATGGATGAGTAGAATTCCATAATATATATACAAATAAATGCACACATATATGTATATACATGTACACACACACATACACACACCCCACATTTTCGTGATCCGTTTGTCCACTGTGGGACTTCTAGGTTGATTCCATATCATGGCTATGGTAAACAATGCTGCAATAAACATGATTGTACTGGTGGCTTTAGTGTGGCCTGGTTTGTGGTCCATTGGATAAAATGCCCAGGAGTGGGTTTCCTGGGTCATAGGCAACCTCTATGTTTAATCTTTCAAGGAACATACGTCCATACTGCTTTCCAGAGTAGTTGAATGAGTTTACAGTCCCACCAACAGTGTAATAGGGTTCCCTTTTGGCCATAACCCGTCCAGCATTTGTTAGTTTTCCTGATAATGGACATTCTTACTAGGGTGAAGTGGAATCTCAATGTTTTTCTGATTTCCATTTCTTTTATGGACAGATATGCTGAATACTTTCTCATGTGTCTGTTAGCCATTCTTTTTTCTTCTTCTGATAAGTCTTTCTTTAGGTCTTTAGCCCATTTATTGATAGGATTAATGTGTTTTTCAGGGTTATTTTTGGGAGGGTGTTAATTTTTTGAGCTCTAGGTATATTTTGAAAATGAAACCCTTGTCTGATGCATAGCTAATGAAGATTTTCTCCCATTTGGTGGGATTTCTATTTATCTTTCCAGCTATGTCCATTGCTAAGCAGAAGCTCTTAGTTTGGTATAATTTCATGCATCTAGCCTATATTTGATTTTTTGTGATTCTGGATCTTTTTTAGGAAGTTTGGACAGGTGCCAAGAAGGCTTAGGGTTTCCTGTAGCTCCTCCTGTAATATTTTTCATAGTATCTGGCCTTACATTGAGGTCTTTGATCCATTTAGAGTTGATTGTGGTACAAGATGATACTTGGTATCTATCTTCAGTTTTCTTCATGTAGACAGCCAATTTTGCCAGCACCACTTGTTGAAGATGCTGTCTTTTTGGCTCCCTTATCAAGTATTAGGTGGCTATATGTTTGTGGGCTTATTTCTGGGTCTTCTATTCTATTCCATTGGTCCTCAGGCCTATTCTTGTGCCAGTGCCAAGCTGTTTTTATTATTATGGCTTTGCAATAAAGCTTGCACTTTGCTATCAATATTCCTGCAGCACTGTTCTTCCTGATAAGGACTGTTTTTTGCTATTCTGCATCTTTATTATTCCATATAAATTTTTGGATTGATTTCACTATTTCTTTGAAGAAATTTATTGGTATTTTGATGGTTTTGCATTGAATTTGTATATTTCTCTGAGCATAATACCATTTTTACCATATTAATTCTTCCCAAATGAGCTTGGGATGTTTTGCCATTTCCTTAGGTCTGCTTCAATTTCTTTTTTCAGAGTGTTAACGTTTTCACAGTAGAATTCCTTTATATCATTGGTTAAGTTAATTCCTAAGTATTTTATTTATTTATTTTAGGCTATTCCAAGTAGAGCTGCTTTCCTGATTTCAGCATCACTCTTCTCATTGTTGACATACAGGAAGGCTACTGATTTTCATGGGCAGATTTTGTAACCTGCTACTTTGCCAAAGTTTCAAATCAACACAAGTAGCCTGGGTGAGAAATCTATAGGGTTCTTTAAATACAGGATCATATTTCCCACAAAGAGGGCTAACTTCCCGTTTGGATCCCTTATATGTATTTCTCTTGCCTTACTGCTCTAGCTAGGAATTCCAGCACTCTATTGGAGAGGAGTGGAGAGAGTGTACATCCTTGTCTTGTTCCTGGTTTACAAGGAATGGTTTTAACTTTTCCCCATTAAGTATAATGCTGGCTGTAGATTTATCATATAAAGCCTTTATAATATTGAGAAACGTTCCATGGATTCCTAGCTTCTCCAGAGCTTTTATCAGAAAGGGATGCTGATGTGTCTAATGCTTTTTATGCACCTATTGAGATGATTATGTGATTCTTGTCCCTACTTCTGATGGTGTGTTGTGTTACATTAATTGACTTGTGTATACTGAACCAGCTTTGCGACTCTGGAATGAATCCTGTTTGATCATAATGTATGATTTTTTTTGTTAGTTGTTGAATTTTGTTGGGCAGAATTTTGTTGAGTTTTGCATCAACATTCATCAAAAAGATGGGTCTATAGTTCTCTTTCTTGGATGGGTCCCATTGGGATGACTGTTATGCTTGCTACATAGAATAACTTTGGTAGTGATCTTTCCTTTTCTATTTCCTTGAAGGGTTTGAGAAATATGGGAGTGAGTTCTCCTTTGAAGACCTTATGGAATTTGGCTGTGAATTCATCTGTTCCTGGGATTTTCTTGGATGGGAGATCCTTTATTGCCATTTCAATTTCATTACTTGTTATGGGTCTTTTTAGTTGAGTTAGATGTTCTTGGTTCACTTTGGGGATATCAGTGTTCTCTAGGAATGTTTCCATTTCTCACAGATTCTCAAACTTGTTGACATAAAAGTTTATGAAGTATTCCCTAATAATATTCTGAGTTTTGCATACTGCTGTTGTGATGTTCCAATTTTCATCTCAAATTTTATTAATTTGGGTGTCTTCCCTTTTTTGTCATATTTGCTAAGGGTCTGTCAAGTTTGTTAATTTTTTTTCCAAAGAGCCAGGTTTTTTTTGGTTGGTTGATGCTTCCTATGGTTTTCCTATTCTCTCATCTATTTATTTCTGATTTGATTTTTATTATTTGTTTCCACCTATTTATTTGGGGTTTGGTTAGTTCCTGCTTTTCTAGGAGCTTAAGGTGCATCATTAAAGTGTTGATTACAGTTTTCTCCAATTTCTTGATGTAGGTGCTTATAGCTATAAAATTTCCTCTGAGTATTGCCATTGCTGTGTCCCAGATGAGCTGGTATATTGTGTGTTCATTTTTATTAAACTCTGTGAACATTTGAATTTCCCTTCTAACCTTTTTCAATTATCTGATCAACTCTCCACAAAGTATTGTTCCATCTCCATAAGTAAGAGAGTTTTCTGTGATGGCTTTTGCAGTTGAGCTCTAATTTTGTTCCACTGTGGTCTGATAGGATGCAGGGAATAATTTCAGTTTTTAATAATTTGCTTATGTTTGCTTTGTGACCTGACATATGTTCTATTTTGGAGAATGTGTCATGTGAACCTGAAAAGAATGTATATTCTGATACTGTTAAGTGAAAGAATCTGTACATGTCTGTTAAGTCTAGTTGGTCAATGTAGTTATTTAGGGCTGAGGTTTCTTCGGTGAGTTTTTTGGTTAGATGATCTATCCAGAGGTGACAAGGATGTGTTGAAGTCATCAACAATCAATGTGTTTGGATCTATGTGTATTTTTAAGTCAAGTAGTGTATGTTTGATGAAGTTGGGTGCTCCAGCATTTGGTGTGTAGATATTTAGAATTGTCCTATCTTCCTGTAATGTAGTTCCCTTTGTTAGTATGTATGACCTCATTTGCATTTCTTTACTGATTTTAATTTGAAGTCTATTTTATCTGATATTAGGATTGCTATTCCAGCCTGTTTGTTGGGGCCATTTGCTTGGAAAATTTTATTCCACCCTTTACTTTGAGAATGTGCCTGCTTTTGTAGGTAAGATGTGTCTCTTGTAGATAACAGATGGGAAGATCTTGCTTTTTGATCCAAGTAGTCTATGTCTTTTAATTGGACAGTTAAGTCCATTGATATTGAGGGCTGGACCTGAGAGGTGTCTGATGATGCCTTCCATGTTATCTCCCTCTATTAGGACTGTGACTCCTTTCTTCTTACTATGTTTATCTGATTCACTAGTGAGGGGCATTTTCTCTGCCAACATAGTATTCTTGTTAATTTTCTGTACAAATGACATCTTTAAATATTTTTGGAGTACTGGCTTGATGGATATAAATTGTTTCAATTTTTATTTGTTATGGAATCTTTTAATTTATCCTTCAGTTAGGTAGGAGAGTTTTGCTGGATGCAGTATTCTGGGTTGATAATTGATTTTAGGGTTTGGAAAACATCATGCCAGGCTTGTCTTGCTTTCATGGTCTCTGCTGAGAAGTCTGTGGTTATTTGGACTGGTTTTTGTAAATAATCCATCTTTTCTCTCTGATAGCTTTTAGGATGCTTTCTTTGGTCTCTATTGATATTGTATGAATTATAATGTGATGGTAGGATTTTCTGCTGTCACCAGGCCTGTTGGTGTCTTAAATTCCTTTTGTATCTGAGTAGGCCTTTCTTTTGGATATTTAGGAAGTTTTCCTGCAAGAATTCTGTGAAATATGTTTCTTATCCCCTTGATTATCTCCACTTCCCCTTCCTGGATACCTATTAGCCTTAAAATGGACCTTTGGATTGAGTCTTGTAATTCCTGAAAGCTTCTTTCTTGGGTCTTGGATTTGTTTTGTATTCAATTTTATCTGCTCTGTCTTCCAGATCTGAGACTGTCTTTTCTTCATCTTTCATCCACAGAGGCTTTCCACGTCATTGCTTAATTCTGTGCTTTCTGTTTGATCATTTCTGTGGGGTCTTACTTTTTTGAAGTCTTGTTTTAGGATTTACAAGGACCCCTTTACATCACTGATTTGTTTGTATTTTCCTTAATCTCCTTAACTGATTAGTTACTTTTCCGTGGAATTCCTTTGTCAATTCTTGAACTTCATTTAACTTGTTTGTGGTCTCCATGAATTCTTCTATCATTCTTTGGTTAGCCTCATTACACTCATGAATTGACTTGTTTATAATTTCAAATTTTTCACTAATTAAATTTATCAGCAATGTTTTTTTTACTGTATCTTGTGAAATACCTTCTAGGTTCCTATTTTTCTGTTCTATTGTCTAATTGTTTTCTGTGATGATTGTATTCCCTTGGATTTTCATATTTCTAGTATTTCTGTGATCTATTCTGCCCATTTGAAGACCCGTTTAGTTTTATCTTTTGGGAATCTGAATTTCAAAATAAGCTGTTTCCTGGGTTTTGGTTGACTAGGCAGCTTGAGTTCTTTCCCTTTGTTGAGATTTGCTTATCTGGGTTCAGGTCTTGTAGGGATCCTTGAGTGGAGCTGTAGGGTTCAGTTGTGAGATTCTCAAACTGGTGTTGAGCTGGCCAACAGAGCCTTGGTGAGGGGTCTCTGGCTCTGGATGTACTGCTCTCCAACTCCCTTTTCTCATTGCGTCCCCTGGTAGTGTGGCTCTTCAGCTCTGTATGTCTCCCCTCTCCCCTTACAAAGGCTCTCAGGAGGGGTCTGCATGCTGATCCTTGCATTCCCGTGGATCCTGAGGTGCTCTGTGATTTCTTACGTATTAAAACGGTCCTTTGGGGCTGGGAGTATGGCCTAATGGTAAAGTGCTCGCCTCGTAAAATGGTCCTTTGTTTGAAGTTTGATAGGTGGCACTTCAAGGGTGTCCTTCTGGATTCCTCTGCACTGCCATGGGTGACATGGGGCCATGGCTGTAGCTGCTCAGTGTGGGTCTGAATGCTGTTTGCTCTTTTCTGCTTTAGCTTTTCCTAGATGATATATCTTCCTTATTAGAATAAGTTTCATT
Source organism: Perognathus longimembris pacificus (assembly GCF_023159225.1). Classification (NCBI taxonomy): domain Eukaryota; kingdom Metazoa; phylum Chordata; class Mammalia; order Rodentia; family Heteromyidae; genus Perognathus; species Perognathus longimembris. Next base: position 107,489,552 of record NC_063188.1, on the reverse strand, counting down.
CTGCTTGAAGTTTGATTGGTGTAGATTTCTCAAGGTAAAGTGTATGCTGGGACCCTAAATCTCTGTTTGGCCAGAGATACCTAGGGAGTTTACCTGTAACCATGTCACCATCTTTGCAGAAAGCTAGCTTAATTCTTAACTGGATGTTACACCTAATTTATTCTTTTTCTTCCAGTTTGGAAACTATCCATGGAGTTCAGCAGGACCAACTAGTACAATGGTGTGAGAATGTGTATGTACAGTCAAGCAAACCAGGTGAAAGGCCTCCTTTGATGTTCACTCATACTGTACTGCAAATGTTTTGATGTCATGGCAGAATATGAGTGTGAGAGTATGTGTTGTGCAATTGACAGCAAAAGCATGAGAGTGTGTAAGGGAAAGATTATTGTGTTGGAATTTTATTGTATAAACTTTTGTTGGAATCTGTGAAGTATAGATTAATTATGAACAGAGCCAAAGTCAGTCATGAAGGTGCAGAATGAGGCAGCATTCAAGGGGAGGGATGGTATGGAGTAGGTGGCTGAGGGTTTGTCATGGTAGGAGTGGAGATGTGATAGATACCACCATTAGATGACCATGCTGAGCAATACTCTAGGGCTTCTCCTACTGCACTTGGTGATATGTCTGACATGGAATCTCCTGGAAGGTAGCCAGCTAACTCCAAGGATGTTAAGAAATAGACAAAACAAAATAGACTTATTTTCATTTAAAATGAAATTCTATTTTACAAAACACTTTGGAGTTGTGGGACTGGGTGTCAGAAAATCAGGCAAAGCAATAGGGCAGCAATGTCATAAACTATAAAGCAAGAAACAAAAATAAATACATGCTAAAGACTTCTGAGGAGATTGGTTACTGCTGAAACTGGCAGCAAAACGCCCTTGTGCTTAGCTTTAATCACGTACTTGGAAAGCTGTCTCTGTTCTGGCATTGTCATAGGAAGAAGGACTTACCCTTGTGGTATCTAATCTTGATCTAATCTTGTTTCATTCATTCATGGGTTCACAATTGAGACATTCAAATGCATGGATTCATTCTTTGTTCCCTTTGTGTATTAACAATATGCTAAACTCCAAGCTGCTCACACACTAAAGGGTTTGTCAGGTGTCCTTTGAACACATTTAGAGTACCATACTATCCTCAGATGCTGATCTGTTCCAGAACCCCTTTGCACAGGGACAAATGGAGTGAACTAAGAATGAAACTGTAACCCCTCTGTACATCACTTTGACAATAAAGAAATAAATAAATTAAAAAAGAAAGAACAAGAAGAGATGAAATGTTCTATGTTTTCACCAACCGAAATTTAATTGCAGTTAATACCTCATGGTTTTCTTATGGGAAGAAAGGTCTTCAAAGTCTGTCCATGGTCATATCAATAATGGATCTAAAGTTATTGTACTTTTATGATAATTTTATCATTTATTGCAATACAACTTGATTTTGAGTTAACCATTGGGTAACAAGATACACTTTTAAATATGAAAACGCATGTTTTCTCAGTATCAAAAATTATGAGATTTTTGACATCTATAACTAACCATGTATGTAATCAGTACTATTAAGCAGCTTTCAAGAGTAGTTATAAAAGTATGTGTAAATTCAGGCCAGTCCTTAGATTTCATTACAGTGTTAGATTTCACTACAGAGTTTAATACTATTGCATACAGTGTAATAAGCATTGTACTTTTAAAAATCTAATGTTATGCCTTTACTTAGAACCATTTCTCAACATCTATCTTAGAAAGATCAATTATAGTCATAAATGAATAAAGATTTTTGTCAGAAAGAAACCTAAATGCTAATTAATGCCAGCACTATTTCTAACTTACCTGGACAAGTAATTCAACTTCTCTCAGCCTCAGTATTTTCCCCTGTAATGAAAAGAACAGATGGGGCTGGGAATATGGCCTAGTGGCAAGAGTGCTTGCTTCAAGAAGAACAGAGTTGAACAAATATGAGTCACATCAACCATACATCCCTCTGACCTCTCATTCTCTGCTTATTCTTGTTCCATAGGCCCAGGTGCTTCCTTATAAATGCACAGCCTGTGAGACAGAACTGTCAAGTTCATTCTAGCTTGAGTGTTACTATTGTTGATTGTAGTGTTTGAATTACTGGTGTTGCCTGAAGTTTTGAAGTTACCAATGTTGATTGTAGTTTTAGAGTTATTTATGGTAGTTGTTGTAAAATTGTTTAACTAGGACTGAGACATCCTGTGTGTTAAATAATGTGACTTCACAAATGTGATAAGCCACTTGGCCACTCTGGATATTATTTTCTTTATCAATAAAAATCAACATTCTTTATCTGTAAAATCAAACCATAATGTATTATTTTCAACTCAAATGACACTGCATGAGAACCGACTTTGAAAACGGTCAGGTAGCATGAATGTACAATTTCCAACAGTTTTATTGAGTCTGTATTATGTGTTACTTAGAATGAATTAACATTATAATTAGGAAAGAACAAAATCAAACTGCAAGTTCTTTTAGTCCCCTGTATCTTTGTATCCTTACTGATCTCAAAGTAAATTAGGGGCAGGTCTGGAGAGGTAGAGGCATGACTCAAAATTTCCAGAAACTGATGAGGAAATTAAAATATAAATGCATGTATGTATATTCCATTATACTACCTAATAATTATATTCTCATAAATGCTACACAAATAGTTTAAGAGATGAGGCAAATACTTTTAGAGTAGTTGGGAGATAGGACCTCATAAACCAGTAAGGGAGTGCTTGTATTTTTTAATATATTTTTTTATTATCAAACTGAATTACAGAGAGGTTACAGTTTCATACATTAGGCATTGGATACATTTGTACTGTTTGTTACCTCCTCCCTCATTCCCCCCTCCCCCCTCCCCCTTTCCCTTTCCCCCCCATGATTGGTTCAGTTCATTTACACCAAACAGTTTTGCAAGTATTGCTTTTGTAGTTGTTTGTCTTTTTTTTTTACCGTGTCTCTCAATTTTGGTATTCCCTTCCAATTTCCTAGTTCTAATACCAGTATACACGGTTTCCAATATACTCATATAAGAGTGCTTGTATTTTTGTAAATAAAGTTTTATTGGTTCATGAACATGATGATGATGATGATGATGATTCTGATGATGATGCCGATGGTAATGATGATGCCACTCCTGGGACTTGAACTCTGGGATTAGGGGCTGTCCCTGAGGTCATTTTGCTCAAAGCTAGCGTTCTACCACTTGACCCATAGTGCCACTTTCAGGTTTTTGTGGATTAATTGGAGATAAGAATCTCATGGTTGAGTTTGGGGATATGAATTTTTTCTAGGAAATCATCCATTTCTTCCAAGTTCTTGAATTTGTTGGCATAAAGGTTTGCAAAATAGTCCCTTATTATGTTCTGAATTTTGGTTGTTTCTGTGGTGATGTTACCTGTTTCATCTCTGATCTTGTTTATTTGAGTGTGCTGCCTTTGTTTTTTGGTCAGGTTTGCCAGGGGTCTGTCTATCTTGTTGATTTTTTCAAAGAACCAACTCTTTGTTTTGTTGATTCTTTCGATGGCTTTTTTTTGTCTCTAATTGATTTAATTCTGATTTAATTTTAGTTATTTACTTCCGTCTATTGACTTGGGGCTTGGCTTGTTGTTCTCTTTCAAGGAAATTAAGGTGCTTCCTTAAATTATTGAGTTGCTGTTTCTCCAGTTTGTTGGTGTATGCACTCAGAGATATAAATTTTCCTCTGAGTACTGCCTTTGCTGTGTCCCAAAGGAGCTGGTACTTTGTGTCCTGATCTTGGTTGAATTCCATAAACATTTGAATTTCCGTTTTCATTTATTCAATGACCCACTGATGGTTCAGCAGTGTGTTGTTTAGTCTCCATGAATTGTAGGATTTTCTGTGGTGGCTGTTTGAGTTGAGCTCTAATTTTATTCCATTGTGGTCTGAGAGAATGCAGGGAATGGTTTTGATACTTCTGAATTTGTACAGATTTTCTCTGTGCCCTAAGATATGATCTATTTTGGAGAATGTTCCATGTGCCGCTGAGAAGAATGTGTATTCTGTTGTTGCTGGGTGGAATATTCTGTAGATGTCGATTAAGTCTAGTTGGTCTGTGCAATTGTTTAGTTCTGCGGTTTCTTTGTTCAGTTTTTGGCGTGTTGATCTGTCCAGAGGTGATAGTGGAGTGTTAAAGGATCTCCATGTTATGGAAACTATTCTTATATCACAGTTGTAACTACTTTCAACACGCCATGTGTAACTGTAGCTTCTATTATTGATGATCTTCTTGTATCACCCTCCTGTGGTTGTACCTTCACTATCTCTGTATCTTATCTGAGTATATTGGAAACCGTGTATATTGGTATTAGAACTAGGAAATTGAAAGGGAATACCAAAATTGAGAGACACAGGGTAAAAAAAGACAAACAACTACAAAAGGAATACTTGCAAAACTGTTTGGTGTAAATGAACTGAACACCTCATTGGGGGGAGAAGGAAAGGGGGAGGGGGGAAAGGGAACGAGGGATGAGGTAACAAACAGTACAAGAAATGTATCCAATGCCTAATGTATGAAACTGTAACGTCCCTGTAATTCAGTTTGATAATAAATACTTTAAAAAAAAAAAAGGATCTCATGGACTTTCCTGGCTGGGCTGGCTTCAAACCACAATCCTCATATCCTCAGCATCCTGAGTAGCTAGGATTACAGGCATAAGCTACCACCAGCACCTGGTTTCATGCACATTCTTATGCATTGACTTTGGTTCCTTTTATACTTTAGTAGCAGAAGTTAGTGTTTGCAACAGGGATTGCATGGCCTGCAAAGCCAAAAATATTTACTTGCTAGCTTTTCACATGAAAAATATGCTCTCTCAACAGAACAAGATTAGGCCTTTAGAAATGTGATTGTTGTCATCTTTAAACTGTTGTAAACATCCATCTACAACAAGTTAAATGTCAGTCTCACTTGTCACAATATATATTATTTTATCATAATTGATCTATAACATCTAAAGTTACGATATCTCAAACGTAAAATTTACATTTTTAAATTCAATGTAATTAAAGCCATTAAAATTAAAAGGTGAATTACTGAAAAATATTTTCACTGAGATAATATAGTCTATTAAGCTTTAAATTGACTACAAACATTTGTGATGATTATTCTTTTCTACCAAGTTTCACTGCCCTTAAATACTTTCTTTTAGAAAGGTGATGTAGTTATAAAATCTGTAAAATCAGGAAATATTTACAACATCTCGATGGAACATTGTTTAAGTTGTGGAATAATAATGCTTTAAGCACAGTATTTGCTCAGTTCCAAAAAATGCTATCTTGTGGTTCCATCTATAGATGAGAAAATGACTGATTTGTATATGTCATTGTTTGGGAAGTATTTGTATGCATGCTGTCAGTTCATCACATTAACTTGGAATGAAAGCCTTTTCCTGAATGAAATTGTACCTCCTTTCTTTAAGACACCATCACTTTTGCTCTCAGATGTCCATTGTTTAGATTAATAGTCATTGACAGTATGTGTCTCAGAACCACTTTCAAAGTTATCCCATGAGATGATACTTGGCAAGTGTTTAAGAGAGCGGAGAGAAGGAGCAGGGAGGAAAAACTTGAAAACTGTAAAATAAAAAGTCCTTAACATCAGGGAAATCTAGATGGATCTGTCACATGGGGCCAGATGGCCACAATAGTGTTTCTCCAAGGAAATTATTCTTCTTTTCTGAAACAGTTTGTATGGTATCTGTTCTTTCCATGATAGTCAAGATGATGCATTTAGTTTTATTAGTCAGTGTATTCTAAGTTCTCTAAGAAACTCTGAGACTCACTACAATAAAAGCTGTTTCTTATTCATGTCACTGTTTAATGGATGAGAAGGAAGATTTCTTTTTACATAGTTGCATAGTGACTCATCCTTTAGATTGTTCACTCTAAGGGATGACTAGACTCGTGGGTTAAACATGGTAGTTTAGACTATTTGGGCTGCTATAACAGACTCTCATAGACTAGGTAGGTTATAAACAAGAGATTTTTTCCCCTCATAGTTTTTGGAATTTGTGATCTCCAAGACCAAGATTTAACAGATGTGGTATCTACTGAGGGCTGGTTTCTGATTCATTGAAGGTATTAGTTCATTGTGTCCTCAGTGGTAGGATTGATGAATTAGCTCTCGCAGGTCTCTTCATGTGGACACTAAGGATTCTGTCCTTAAGAGTTCCATCCTTATGACCTAGTCACTTCCTAAAGATCTCACTGGATAATTACTGTCACATTGGAAATAAGGATGTAACACAAAATTTTGAGGGCATAGACATTCACTTGGTAACCCATGATTTTTATATCTTACATGGTTTTAAATGGTTGAAAAAGAACAATAATATTCTATAATACATGAAAATTACATGCAATTTAATATTTTTCTCTCCATGACCTAAAGGTTTTATTGGAACATATTCATGCCTATTAATTAATTGTTTATGGCTGCATTCATGCTAGAGTAGCAGAGTTAAGTGGTTGTGACAGAGATCACGTATTTTACAACTTACAAAGCCTAAATATATTCTATCTGGAACTTTCCAGACAAACTTCGACGACTTCTGTTCTTGGAGATTCAAGTTGGAGCATATCTCAAGAGATTTGAAGGGCAAAACTAATGTGTGGATCTGCTTGCAATGCTGGCCAGAATTCAAACAAGTATTCCCATTAGATGTCAGGAAGGCTGATAAATGCAATTTACCAAGGTTCTGAGCATGAGAGCACACAGGTCTTAGTAGATAGCAGTCAATGTCTACCATTTTAAAGGAGAGATAGTTATTTGCATGGATTCACCATTAGGCCCTGCTTTCACATAGTACTTTGTTTGATCTTAAGGTCTGTAAATATGTGGACTCTTTATCTCCCCTCACCGTCCCATATTGTTATTATTACAGCTCATCACACTTTATTTTCTCAATGTGCATAGTCACACAATGAAGGACAGGTTGTTTGTTTTATGGTTCTTTTTATTTTTCTTACGATCAAGGTAAGTGGTGTGATGAAAACAGCAGGGATGTCCAATAATTGACTTGGATTTGACAGGCTCATTTATGTATTTACTAAACTAGTCCTGCAGTAGGTGGTTGAAATATCGATCAAAGCAATGTTTTCTTTTTCTGGATCCTGTCATCCTTCTTTTTGGTCTGATTGCACCTGGTGATGCTTGTGAGTTATTGTCAAATGGGCACCTTCCCAAGGAATAATGTTTCATTGGAGTATAAATTTCATGTGAGAGTAGAGGCTCCTATAAATTCAAAGATTGTGATCAGCCAGATTTTTCTTTCAAGACAGAAGAAAGCCAAATAACAGCAATATAGAAGTCAGAGATATTTGTATTACTAAAGGAAGGGTTTTCATAATAAAGCTCCATAGGATCTTTGATTTTCTTTCAGTTCCTGAGAATTTTCTGACATTGGGAATAACTTTTGAAAAGCTGACAGAAAGAGAAATTGCAAACATTTATCAGCCCACCAAAGCAAGTGTTCAAATTTGGTGTTTGAATTGTTGTATTCTGGAGATTTATCTGTTTGCAAAGCAGGTGACTCACCTTGTCCAAGTGGGTCACTAACACCATCAACAATGGGCCTAAGAAAGTTCTTGGAGGGTCTTGGAAATGTGAAAATTGCTTGAAAATCAGGAAATGGAAAATAGCAAATGTACCCTATCTGTAATGTACAGCTTTGTCAATTATACATATCAAAATGATACTGGTAAATCCTAATATTTCAGAAGTTGTAATGAAAATATCTTTCTAACTATTACATAGAGCCCTCTTTTGCTTCCATTAATCAGAAAATTCGATCCTCGACCATTCTGGTGAGTGGCAGACATACTGAGAGTTCAGAATCACTTACAAGTAGGTAGCAGGTATATTGAAAGAAGAATAACAGAATGACAGGATGCTTGGGCACTTGATGCCTCCTCACAGAGTACTCTAAACTTTAGATTCTCCACTCTATACCTATCACCTGATTTGGGATTCTGACTGAGCCTGAATATGAATGTATCTATATTTTAAAGACATTTTTCAGCTTATAATTAAGAAGACTTAGTGCACTGGCTCACAGTACAAACCAATACACTGTTACCCAAATTGCTATCCATTTCCAAGTAAATAAATGCTCTTCTTATTTCTCATAAAATTAATGGTTATCTCTGCTCAACAAACCGGTAGTCTTACTCCTGGCATCTTTTCAAAACTGACCTGTTCTAAAGGTCATGTTTGATAATGAGTTTATATATAAGCTTATATATCTTCATTTTAAAGAGGAAAAATAATAATGTATTTCTTGCTTACTCCATATTCAAAATCATTTCTTCCTAGTATCACCAGATTGCTCTGGAATAGTCCACAATAGATTTCTGTATAACACAAAGCATGCAGAACAAACACGATCAAATAATTTGTCATTTAACAAATGCATCAGTGAGTTTGCCTGCAGTGTAGAGTGATACTGTACAATATGAATTGCAAATTATATCTTTCTTTTCTTTCATAGCAAATGAACTAGTAGTACACAATGATTGCCAGGCATGTCAAGTATGTGAGAATATGGGAATGGTTTGATTTTGTTTATTTTGTGTTCAGCTATTTTTCTATGCTTCATCATGTCCACCTTATATTTGAAGTGTTATGTCTTAGCTTCTCTGTTTAGTTCATGGGATTTTCCATTTTCTCAAAAAGAACATTGAAGTAATACCATGGAACAGGTTGTCAGGTCTCTACACAAAATATTTCAACACGAGAAACATAGGATATGTTCTAGTCCAATGAGCACAATACAATCCACATTATTCTTCTAGACCAAAGAGCAGTGTTTGTTTTCACTACTATGCATATGTACACTGATTGTGGCAAGTTTTGAATTTTGTTAGTGACTTTAGGATATACATATATTATGGCTTGGTTTAGGATATACGTAGTAGTTGAGAGGAGAGTATCAGGGACCTTGCTATATATATTCTCAAAATGGGAGATTAAAAAATCACTATATAGCATAGTGAAATAGAAGAAACACACCTACTGTTTCCCTAGTGGGAAAGTGAGCCAAGTATCTTTGTGTCCATCTTTATCCCCATTCCCAATAGGGTGGGCAGCAGGAAGGAAAAGGTGCACTTAGCAATAACAGCTCTAGGAACCTGTTCCTTAAAAAATATTATTGACACACTGAAATCATTTTTCTAAAGAAAGAGTTTGTGCAGAAACTGTATGTCATCAGAGGAGCTGGTTATCATTTAGGGGCCTGCTCAGTGTGGTTAACGAGGCCAGGTAAGTTTTTCTTGCTCAGTCTCCTGTCTGGGGTATGACTAGTTCTACTGTCTTTCAGGGCTAGAAGAGACAAAGGCATTCTCTTCACATTAGGCCACTCTGCTGTTTGATAGACTTATTTTTCCTACTTGAGATTTCTGTTCTCTGGATGTAGAGGAACAATATTTATTTTTGTGGTTACTGAGGGAGATTATTGTGGACAGCTACATTGATGGGTGTCTTAGTTCTGCCATATTGGAGAGATGGTCAGTAAAAACCCCTATGTCTTGTAACCAGCCCTGTTGCCAGGCCAGACAAGGGCATAGAGTATAAGTCCAGGACTAAAATCCAAAGGTAGGATAGCAGAAAATTTTAACCAATTTTCTAAATAATAATCACAAGTAATTTTCCATGTCCATGGACTCTATACAAGGATAGATTTACCATAGTTGTAAATTTACTACGGTTCAAAGACCACATTATGGGGGAAGCAAGGGATGAATTTTAGAAAGGGCCTTGGGGATCTGAAAACATTTAAATCTGCATCTTCCTTGTAACTTGTTATTTAATGACTTTTGTTGCATTAGGAAGGTAGAGTGTATATTTGATTTATGTATTATTAACTGGAAATTTTCTAACCTGATGCTGGTGGCTCAGGCCTGTGATCCCAACAACCTTTGCTACTTAGGAGGTTGAGATCTGAGGATATCTCCAACTAATTGGCAAAATGCTGCAAGTGGAGGTATGGTTCATGTGGTAGAATGCCAGCCTTGAGCAAAAATGATAAGGGATCTGTTCTCAGGCCCTGAGTTGAAGACCCAGCAGCAGAACACAGAAAAGAACTTTTACATATCTGGGCACAGAGAAAGGTGGCTCTCTGTTTGTGCTTGGGCACATGTCTGCATATTGAGTATGGAGTATGCACAGAAAATGGTGCCATGCTACAGAGAGTCACTCTGTGGCCTACCTTGATCATTTTTTCCCTGGAATGGTAAGGAAATGAGCCAAGAGTGGTTATGGTTTATTTCCTCACAGTAGAACTGTGTCTGTGGCCACTTTTGAGGCTCATTCAGCTAGCAAACTTCTGAGTAGGAGTGAATCCCAAGAGATGAGAAGCATCAATGGGCTTGTGTCAAAACCTAAACGTTTCGTGCATACTCCCTCAGAGAAACAATAACAGACACAGTCCATTTTGTCTTTTGATTTGGATGTCATGTCTCTTCTTGTCTCTTCTTTCCTGGGATTTTTGGCTTAGTCTCCTAGAGGTTGTCCAAATATAATCACCATGGATTGATGACTTCAGTTGTCTCATTGAAGATCCTGTTCCAGCACCTTCTGATCTGGCCAGGGATGCCATTTGTGCTCTTCATCCCCTTGGGCTTTGCAAACAGATGTTTTGAAGGCCAACCACCACTTCCTGATCCTGGACCCCATGGGGTTTCTGTAAAGATTGTTTCGCAGTGGGATTACTGCTCTGTTACAAGGAGCTCTGGTTCAAGTTGCTTCTAAAGGAGATCCATCCTCCTGTTTCTAGAAACTGATGTTTTAATTTACTGAACTGAAATGAAGGGTTGCACTTTCCTTCCATTTTCTAATGTGTAAAGATTACCTTTGCGTTTTCTTAGATGAAAATGTCAAAGTGATAAGAGCACCATTGTAATTATTTTCAACATGCCATGGGAAACCATAGCTTTTTGTTGTTGTTCTTGATCCTCTTGTATCCCCTTCCTGTGGTTGTCCCCATGCTATCACTGTATCGCATCTGAGTAACCTCGATACTGTATATACTGGTATTAGAACTAGGGAAGGAAAAGGGTATATCAAAACTGAGAGACAAAGGATAAAAAGACAAACGACTCCAAAAGCAATACTTACAAAACCATTTGGTGTAAACCAACTGAACAACTCATGGGGAGAGAGGGAAAGGGGGAGGGGGGAGAGGGGAATGAGGGAGGAGGTATCAAGTTGCATAAGAAATGTACCCACTGCCTTACGTATGAAACTAACCCCTCTGTAGATCACTTTGACAATAAATAAATAATTATTCAGAAAAAAAGAGACTACTTGCAGGATTATTCATCCTTTAGTATCTTTGCTTCATTAATAGTCTAGTGTCCAGTGAGTGACCTGCTATGCAACAATACAGATCCCAAAATGAGCCCATTAATTTTCCTGGGCTTTTCATTCTTATTCTTTGAAAGTGGAATAAAAACAACTGTGAAGTTCTTTTTAAGACCATGGTTTTCACATTCTCTCATAATCTTGTTAAAGTATTTAGAGTCATATTTTTTAGCCACATATTTTCTTTGCATAATTCTTATGGTAATTTTTGGATCATTTTTTCCTACTTACTGATGAGAAGTAGAGACAAAAGGAGATACATATTACATGAGATTCCTGAATACATTTAGCATTTTTAAAGCACATTGTAGTTTCATCTTTCCTGGATACCTTAAAATTTAGGCCCCTTCCTTTCTTCCTTTTTCCCTCCCTCCCTTCCTCCCTCCCTTCCTTTTTTCCTCCTTTCCTTCTCTCATTATATTTTAATTTCAAGGCTATGTCTTACTATATACCCTAGGCTGACCCTGAAATTTTCATCCTCCTGCCTCAGCCTCCTAAATTCTGGAATTATAGGAATGTACCACCATTCCTGGCTAAAATATCACTTTCCATTTAATATAATGCCTATAAAGCAGAGGTATGCAATGTCTTGCCTGTATCCAGTATAAAATCTGAGAAAACATTTCATCTAGCCCTCTCAAGGCAACTACAAGTAGAACTTCCAATTCAATAGGAGTGACTTTCTATAGTAACATAAACTTATGTTAAGCAAGTCATAATAGTAATGTAAAATTTAAAGGGTAAACATTATAGGATAGATAGAACACATAAGAGTACATGACAGGGCAGACATGTATGTTTCTTGTCAGCGGCCTGCGGCCTGTCGACCTGTATTGAGGTGACTCAGAAGACAATGAGTGCTAGGAAGACTAGGACTATACGCTATGACACAACCATGATGATCTGGCAATCATGAGGTGAGATGCAATGAAATGAGTCCTTATGAGGTTGATGACCTTGCCCCTGGTGGCTGAACACAATATTGTTGACTGCATAGATAGAAGTGATAGCTCTAATCTAACTTTTAGCCACATACTAATAATAAACAATACTTATACAAATGGAACATAAAATGAAGGAAATTATTGTATACAGAAAAGACCTCAAGAGCTGATGATGCAAATGTTGGATATGTTCTAAACCCAAGATACAGGATTAGAACAAATCAAACCACAAAAATTGAGTCACTGGTGACACACAACCTGGATAATTATTAAAACATACGTGATGTGAATTCCTACAAATGGTGAGTACAAAGAAAAGGAAAGTTCATGCATAAGGTTGAACCTTCCAAGAGAAAAGGAAACATTCTTATTGATTTTTTTTTGTTAATGTCAAAGGCAAACCTGTCTGTCTAGTTTGTGGGGATGCCATTAGCAGTACTGGAAAAAGCTCATCTTGAGTGTCCTTACAGCTCTAAACGTGCTATATGGAATGAATCGGAAGGCCAAATACATCTGTGTAATATCTATGCTCTGCAGCAGAGTTGGGAATCACAATAAGCCACTTTCAACTAGGCTTCATGACAGAGTTGTCCAGATGAGTTATGCAGTGAGCTCACTAATTGCAAAGAAACTGAGGCTTCCTGTGGAGGGAGAGTTTGCAAGAGAGTGAATGGTGACTGCTGTGGAAATATTGGCACCAGACAAAGTAAAGTTGTTTCCGAGTATTAGTTTGATTCAGATAGTCTTCAGATTTTGAGAGAGACTTGAAAGATATCACAAGAGATGTCCAAATTTTTCTCTCTGACTTGTGACAAGACAATGGGCCTTTGCCATTCATTCACAGGATAAGTGCAGATTTTGCCAGGTAAGAGGAACTATGGTCACTGGAAGCTAGGCATGGCACTATGAAAGATAGACCTGTTTGAGAAAGTTGTTTTAGTAACTTGAACTAATATTTGAATAGTTCAATAACCTTGATACATAGGGAGCTCCAGTCATGTTTGGCCTGTGACAAGTGGAGAGAGATATCTGAGGAGATGGGAACCAGGTACCAAGCTTGTTTCCTGTGTAATAATGCTTTCTGGGGCAAGAAACTCCACTGGCGTTGTGTCCAATACCTGTTGATTGCCTAATATCTATGAGCAATGGCCCTCTAAGGAAAGTAGGATGCACTGGAAAAAGTCGACTTAATAATCAAAACTCTCCTGAGGAAAAATCAAGACCATTCGGGCAGATTTTATGGTGACCAGAGTCATCCAAATCATTCTGTCAAATTCTTTCTTTCTATTAGTAGAAGACAAAGAAATATGTTTGTAAGTTATTTAATGTCACTTGTATAAAATGTTAGTTTTTAAGGTAAACATCTAAATCCCAACATAGTTGAGTTGAATTGTGCTGCTCTGGGAGTAATGCAGTAGTTCCAATACTCAGAGCCCCTTCCCCATCCATGTTCCAGTTTTGTAAGACTGGTTTCGAAGACAATGTTTATTGGGGACATTGTGCATAATTAAGCTAATTTTATATGATGTTTAGTGATTCATTTCATTCAATGTGTGTGTTTGTATGTGTGTGGTTTTGTGTGTGTCCATTTATTCAAGATCTTGAATATAATAAGCAGAAAGGCAAAAGTACTTAAAGAAAGAAAAGGAGTCATTTTGCGCTGAAAGTCCTTTGTGTCATTAGTCTGCAAGGTGGATTTATTTATTTGGTGACTTAATTTTCACAAACCTGCTACAGTACTAACTGGAATATACTTGTCTATAGAGAAATCATAACTGGTCATTAAATTGTGTCTTCTGCCAAACCTAAATTTAGACAGAACATTGTTGTTTTCCAACATTCTCATTTCACAGTAATTATTGTCATAAAGAAAGAGACTAAGGTGATCATCAAGCATATCTAATCTTCTGTTGAGTGAGTTAGATCATTTTATAAATTGTTTTCTTCTTGTTTGTTTATTTATCGCCCTAGGGATAAAACCCTGGAACTTGAATATGCTATGCAAGCAGCCTACCACTGAGCTATATCTCATTCCATATTTTATAATTTCTTAAATTATTTCTTAACTTCCAGATTTTACCAGATACTATTTTTCCCTATTGCTGATGCACATATTGAAGGGGTTATTCAAATGGGGAGATTGGTACCCTCTTCTTAGAGATTCTCCTGGACTACTAGAAGCTGGTTTGAAATCACTTTGCTTCAGTGAATAGAAAGCTGAAGGACCTGGAAGTTTCTCTCCCCACCATACTCATACCCATACAGAATTTGATCAAAAACTGGCTGGTACTAGAACATGAAGGACAAAATCTTTTGCTGTGGCAAAGGAAACTTTGAGATCTAGCACATTGCCCAGTCCTCTGTGGAATCAGGCTAAAACTGCCTTTTTGACATGTGATTCTGTTCTGATTGGATTCCTCATTGCCCCTCTGCTCCTTTCCCTCCCTGCTCCCAAGTGGTCTTTGAGAGCACTGTCTTTTTGGATCTATTGCATGCACATAAAGCAACATTTCAGGGTCTGCTTATATAGAATTTGGATGAAGATAGCAAGCCAACACATAGAAGTAGGGAAGTCAGGGGAAGCGAAGGAGCACTTATTCTAAGTCCCTAACCTGCATGTGCCTACGGAGCTTCCTCATGAAGATTAGACATTCTTGCCTCAGAGGGACACTTTGCTGTCACTTCTTTGTCTGGTAAGTATAGAATAGTCCTTTAAGGTGGTTGTGAATATTAAGGAAACAATGCATAAAAGGTATGTTTGTAGAACAAAATAAGCTCCCAACAAATGTTACTGGTGTGGCAAATTCACTATTTCCAAGAAGCTTTGAGATAGAGGAACTCTAGGTGTCTCCATTATGTAGGGGAAATGCTAGGTGCAGAAACACTATGTAACTTGTGTATTGAGTCATATGGGTTGTGGTCTGGGACTAGGACCAAGGTCCTGGACTAGTGGAGTAGTACAGCATCTAGTGATCTGGCATATTGGGCTATGTTCACAACAATCAGTCAGTTCCACGAAATCTAATTATTAAAATTGACCTAAGATTTTTTTCAAGGTGGCTTCTATTAAGGAAATGTATAAAGTAAAAGAAGGCAGGAGGAAGAATGCAGTAGACGCATTATGCTCTACTCATTCCATGAATTCCTCTAGCAATAATATTCATTCAGTGTGATTCTTCCTTCTTTTCAAATGATTTCTATGTTTGGTATTGGTTTGTCTAACTCATCTGAAAGAAATGAGAGATTTTAGATGATGGTATACTCAGAAGTTCTTGAATCTGTGAATTTGAAAATATCACATGCAAAATGTGAAGGTCATGTGCATAAATCTACATATGATTACATTCATGTATGTGTTAATTACTTCCAAAGAAATTAAGATCAAACATATGGAAAACCATATGTTCTGTGAGTAAAGGAGACCTCAGGTGTGTTCAATAAGGCTGATTTCCAACGTGATCAGCCTAATATTGAAGAACAAATGAGTAAATTCTTTAAGTGTCTCTATTTTATTTGTTCAGTATTTTACCAGTTTAGATGAGAAGCTCAAAGGGCAGGAAATTGATTTCAAAATATGAATTAGAATAATAAATAAAAGAATTCAAAACATTTTTGAGTTGTCCTGGAGGATTTTGAAACACAGGTTATGAGAGACTTCGGCTTTTTTTTTTTTTTTTAGAACATCTAGAGGACAGAAAAGATGAGGTGCGAAGGTCATTAGAGCAAGCACTTGCTTTTTTTCCAGGTCTGCTGGAAACACAAGATGAAGTGTCCATCTCTTAAAGGTGCTTTCCATTTATCAAAGATTTTGTAGGGAGTATTGGATAAGCCTGACTCTCCCTCATTTCTATGAATATTTCATTTTCATTTCCATAACCACTTGTAGTTCTTGTAATTTAGACATAATCAGTGCTCTTAATAAGTTACTTTTTAAATGTCATGAGATTTTTTACCCTTGTGACTTATGTGAATCTAGTTGTCTGTGTCTTGAAGTCAAATGTACTACACATAATGTCATTATCCTTTACTAAAAGCGATGAGTATTAATTATTGATCATAGTTCTGATATTACAATAAAGATTATAAAGCTGGGTATCAATAGCTCATACCTGCAATCCTAGATACCTAAGAACCTGAGACATGAGGATGACTGTTTGAAGTCACCTGATCAGAAAAGTCCATGAGGCTCTTATCTCCAATTGACCACCAAAAAACAAAAAGGCAAGAGTGGACCTGTGGCTCAAGTGGTAGAGCAATAGCCTTGAGTGAAAAGGCTTAAAAGATGGTGCTAGGCCCTGAGTTCAAGCCCCAGTATTAGCACCAAAAAATGAAAAAAGAAAACTAAAGAAATTTCCTACCAGGAGAGGGTGATCACCAAAGTGTACCCTCCAGGAGCAAGGGAATACAGTTGGAAACATCAAACAAACACTATTTCTTTTCTGTTTATTGTCTGTAGAAAGAAGTAAGTCCAGATTTCTTGTCCATTCAGTAGTACAGAGCCCAGGGTCAGAATGGTTTATGGGCAAAGATGGCTCTGGGTAGGGATTCATAGGCTACTACAGTGACTTTGCCATGATAATAGGAGAGAAACTGAGCAAGCAGTCAAACAAATGTTAGACTTGTCAGGTTTTGATGAGGAGATGTGAGGAGGGAAGGCAAACCAGCAGACCAACGAGAGCTCCCACATGGCTGTCAGTGCCTTTCAGCTAAGGAAAGACAATCTTGGAGACAAGACCATTAGTTCAGTTGTGGGCTATGTGAAACATGCCGGTGAAGATGCAGCATGGGGCTAATAAGTATGTTTATCTTAAGGCAGGGATGCTGGGAGAGAGGCAGCTATGTAAGTTGTTTTCTACAAATCTCAGTCTACATTTCTGCTTTCATGTAAATTGTTCAACAGACCATCTAGTTATCCTTGGGTGATGTCTGCCCTTTCTTCTATTGCAAAAGGTAAAACACTGTGCTTTATTAAGCCCAAACCACCTTTGCCAGAATGACCCAGTATAGAGGTGGAAGGGAAAACAGCAATTCCGAAGTCTGGATTTTATATTTGTAGTTCTTATGCTTCCTTTTTCCATCACTTTAGTAATTCTAAGTAAGCAATTTACTTTTTTACACATATGCAAGTATCTAAATAAAGTCATTCATTACTTCTTGATTCATTTTTCATGAATTGATGCTTGAGAGTAAAGACTTTCTCTGTCTATCTTTTTTTCTGTCTATCTTTGTGTCTCTCTCTCTGTTTTATGCTGGTAGTAGGCCTTGACCTCAGTGCTTCATGTTCTTGATCAGCTTTATCACTCATGGTTGATGCTCTACCACTTGAGCCACATTTCCAGTAAGGCTGTTTGGCTGGTTCATTTGTAACTGAGTCTCTCAGACTTCTCTTCCCCAGCTGGCTTTAAAACATTGTACTCAGCTCTTCAATTCCTGAGTAGCTAGAACAACTAAGATGACAGGCATGAGCCACCAGTGCCAAGCTTCTTATTATTTCATTATTATGTCATTTCTAGATTCATGGAAGGCACAGAAAGTCTTTCATTTATTTTGATTTTTTCTCTTCTGATTTTCTAATAGGTATATTGGAAATAACAAGAATTTTATTTTTTTAATTTACACTTTTGCTTAGTTAAGCAAACATGTTCTAGACAACACTGTTGTTTATTAATTATATGGTTTTGCTAAAGAATTTATGCTTGGAATCATTTCTTCACTTGAAAAAAGTCCTAAAGCTTATTTCATATAAATTGAAGAAATTAGTTTTAATTGTATGCAAGAAACTTCATGACTATAACTATTGCTTATGCTCTTGTATGTTTCCTGCATGCTGTCTCTCTTTTTCAGAGGATTAGTTATTTCCTTTTTTGGAAGTTATCCTTCTATTTGTACCCAAGGGTAATCCTCCTTTTATCCTTTTTCCCTATTTCACTCTCTCTTTCTTTACCCAACCCTCTCTGACACAAACCATCAGTTTGAGGAATGTTTTAAATAATATATTTTGATCTTGCTTATCTTTTTTTTTCTTTTCATTATAGCCTCTAACCATCCCTAATGGAAAGTTCTGGAAGAAATATTACAGATATTTCTTCCTATGTTTCATGAGGACTCAAGGATCTTTCCTTAAAAAAATATTGTGATGTACAGAGCGTTTACAGTTAAGTAAGTTAGATAAAGAGTGCATTTCTTTTTGAACAATGTCACCCCTTTCCTCACTTTCTCTCTGTTTTTTTTTTCCCTCCTGTCCCACAAGTTGCACAGTTCATTTTCACCATAGTGTCTAGTGAGTATCACTGCTGCATTTGTTCACCTTGTCCTTCCATTTCTGTTCTCCTTCCTCCCAAAGACAGATAAATGAACAAACAAGACAAAAAGAAAGGAAAAGAAAGCAACAACAAAGAAAAAAATCTCTTGTTTCCATTTCCTGGATTTCATGTTAATAAATATTATCTTATAAGATCAGAGGCACATAGGCATTGTGCCTTTGTGGTGCAAGAATCTTTTTTAAGATGCCTTGTGTTAATCCACACAAGTACATAGTCCTCTTCTGGGATTTACTCACACTATGTGGTTTTCTGTCATTTCACTTACACTGGTATATAATAATCCTATTTATGCTTCCTTTTCCAAGAGAAGGTACCTTGTAGATGACATACTCAGCTTGGTGGAGATTTTGAGTCTAGACATGAACTTCTAATCCTCAAAGAAAATAAATATATCCTACTTTGTAAAAAAAATCTCGTGGAAAGTACATTTCACCATCATTAAAACCAATATAAATAGGATGCAAGATGTATAATGTCCTGTACCTTGTCTGATTTTATTGATTTAAGAAGAAAAGGAAGCAACATTGTTTTGATGTTTCCTAGGATCTCTGACTTCAAAAGCTGCCAATTTGCATTTATCCTCATTATGTCATCTTTGCAGCTCTCCTGCTCAACTGTGTGCCATGAGGACTGAGTATTTAGAGTTGGGGCTGGAACTTAGGGAAGCTAGAAGACTAGCACATGTTATATTGGTATTTAGAAAAAATACTAACAGCTTAATCCACCCACAGACCAAGAGATAGCCAGTGTATGATATGTACATTATTCACCAATAAGTCAAGTAATCATATTTTGAATACTTTGGTATGAAAATTTCAAATATATGAAAACTGACTGATAAAAACAATGCCTCATAGCATCTGGCTTATACAGCTATCTACTTATGCCATTTCTGAATCATTAGCATTCCAGGCATTTCTCATTTCTTTATCTTTGGGGGCAAATAATAAACTTTTCATTTTTTGTATTTAGAAACATAAAGCCAATGTATTTGTCAAAAATATATCTATCATAAAATTAGTAACATTATTAATAAGAAATGTTAGATTTTAAATTTTCTACTGCTTTATATTATGGCAATATAACTTAATTATTTTCTTGTCTCCTTAACAAACATGAGGGAAAAGTCCCTTTGACCCCATGAAGCCTAAAATGCTTTTTATTTGGCCCTTTTAAAGTTGACCAACCCCTGATTGAGAACATAAGCCTCCTCTTATCATCCCTGTGGCCTTTGATGAGATACCTAGTCTCTCCAAGATTGCATGTAGTCATTTATAAATAAGTATGAAAGTTCTAACCCAGAGAATTGTTTTGAGGCCCCTAAGAATCACTCACTTAGGACAGTGACCCCTGATAAGCCCTAAGAGTTTAGTTTTAGGGCCACCATTGTTGTTGTCACCTATGACATTTGTAGGATAGTGGTAGGATTGGAAGCAGATAAACATGGACCACAGGTACATCCATATCACTTAGATTCCTATGGAAGTAAGTCATTCTATTGGGGCCTATTTCTGTGTTATAGGATAGTAATATTTCCTGCCTTGGGCTATTGTCAAAAAGAATGAAGATGCCAATGCTTTTGGATATGGAAAAGTTCATGCAATAGGAGCTGCTGTTCTCAGTGTATTTTTTTAGATGTTCTCATTTGGACATCATTGGAGAATGGAGTTCTTGTCAAGAACTTGCTGGCAGCTACTCAGGAGCCACATGGCATTCGTTTGCTGCCCTTTGGAGGTTCAGGCTCCAAGTTGAAAACCTAGGATACGTATACTATCATTTCTCAAAGACCAACTCTTCTTCTGAGCAAATTTCAAATCATGAAACGGATTGATTGTGTTGGTATTGAGACTTGAATTCAGGGCCTTTCAATCTTGTTTTACCTTTTCCCTCAAGGCTGGTGCTCTGCTATTTGAACCATACTTCAACTTCGAGCTTTTTGCTGGTCAATTGGAGAAAAGACTCAGAGACTTTTTTAGCTAGCCTGGCTTTCAAACTGCAAGACTTATAGTTCAGCCTCCTGACTACCTTTTACTATTAAAAGGATAATTTTAAAAGATCACTTACATTCTCAGGACACTCATTGTCATCTAGTACACAACCCTTTATGGAAGTTTGTGAGTTTCAGGACCATGTCAAATCTGTTGCTTGTGTACTGAGTAACTTTGAGAAAGACTTCATCCTATCTCCCATAAGATAGGGGGATGAACTCAGGCAGGGCCTGGATGAAATGTGACAGTGTTTGATTGATTGAATTACTACTTTAAGAAGTATGGGGGAATGATTGGGATTCTCTTTTTGGTTATGTATACATGGTGAATCAGATTATTGACTTAAGGAACTATAGACAAATCTAAAATGCCCTGAAGTAGCAGGTTGAGTAGGTTTGGGGAGCATCTCTTCTAGTACTCAGGCAGGAGTTGTTTGCAACCTACTGGAATTCATGTGCAGGTTGATGCTAGTGGGTGTCTTGAACATTTTAAACTTTACACTCTTGAGTGGCAAGATATATCAGAAAGTAACAACCAAAGCCAATATTCATAAGAAGGGAAAAAGGAAGCCATCCAAATTTATCATTTTTATTCGTGATACAAATATTTGCCTCTTAAAAAGATAATTATTTGAGACAAAGATTCCCTAGCATATGTTTACAATAATATAAATGTGTTTATAAAATCTGTTGTCAGTGAAATTAGGTGATTCTGATTTCTGATCTTCACTGTCTCTTAACAAGTTTTAATGACAGTAAAATGTATTAACATCTCTCCTCACTCTCATGTGAATTATTTGTGTCATTAGGACCTTGTTGGTGGATACATTATAATAATTGATATATATTTTGCTAGGAAAATAATCTCAATGTATCTTCCATACCTGCAAATGAATCAGAACAGATTTTAGAAATGCAAACACAAATAGTAAATTGTAAATCATATCAGTTACACTAACTGCTCCTTTTTAGCCATTCTTTCTCAGTACGCTTTGGTTCAAATTTCAAGTTATTTTTCTTCTGCAATCACTTAATTTTGTACTTGTCTTTGATTTTTCTAATTTTTAATTAGAGTTCTTAAGATCATAAAGAATAAGATTGAACCATTGTTGCTGCCTGGAAGCTATATAGTCATCTTGAATTATAACTATCCCCAGGAACATTAATTTATAGTGAAGCGAATTATTTTGTCTAGCAGATATTGATGAGCATCTACCATACGAGGTACAGTTCTAGATTCTGGGAATACACTGTTAAAGAAAACATTTCTGCTAGGGTCATTTTTTTCTTGCAAGAAGGCTGAAATAAAACTAAATAAATAACTAAATGTAAAGCTAAATGATATGAAAGAAAAGGAAGTAGAAATATGGAAAGAGGGACAGATGAGGATATACCTAATCTGAGGAATGAAGATATCTTGGGGAAAT
The DNA here is from genome assembly GCF_023159225.1 of Perognathus longimembris pacificus. NCBI lineage: Eukaryota > Metazoa > Chordata > Mammalia > Rodentia > Heteromyidae > Perognathus > Perognathus longimembris. The sequence goes on along the minus strand of NC_063188.1, from coordinate 107,467,480 downwards.
TTGTTCAAGACAGAAGGAAAAATAGGGTGAGTTACTTACCTTGACTTGCCTAACACTTACTGGATTTTAGCATTGACGTTCTTGAATCTCAGCAAAATCCTCAATCCCTTGTGTGAACCAAGATAGCTTCTCACCTTATGAGAGGAGAGTGCCTATTGTGTATACACAATAACAAACAGACAAGTGTGGCTGGAAGAGAGTGCATGCTCAGCAAAGTGACAAATGATAATGCTATGGGAAGGTGAGACATAGGATCTGTACAACATCATCAGCCATTTGAAGCAATGGCTTAGATTTGGAATGAGATGGAAATATAATGGATAGTTAGCATCACAATAATGCATGTTGAAGGTAGAAGATGGGAGGTAGCAAGAACAGCAACTGGGAACCTACTTATGAATCAGGTACAAAATGATAGAGTGTGGGTTGCCATGCAATTGAGAAGTGGTCGGACTTAGGATGTACATTATGACAATTTGAATCTGGAGTGAAAGAATGAGCAGCTGCTTTCTAGACATTTTGGTAGGATTACGGAAATCCTAAGTATTGGCATTTCTTGAGTCTGACAAGAGCTTTCTTAAAGGGAATATACACCATAGTGATTAGTTCTGCAAGTGGCAATGTTCCATAGGCTACTGGCTTCAATTCAGAGGAGAGATGGGTATGGGGTGTTGCTATAAAGGCTCAATACATTCTCTTCTTCCTCCATGAATGATAGGGGGTGGGTATTTCACACAGCAGCCACTTTCTGCAAATAGCTTATTACAATTATGCTCTATATTAATATGGCTAAAAATATAGTGGTTATAAATCTATCTCTCTACACCAGGTGTTGATTGGAATTAAGTGTGATGTAAGTGTGGGCTACCGTATGTTTGTTTTCCCACAAGAATTTAATGTGTTTGTTTATTAGTTTAGCATAACAAATTTTTAATATCAAGAGATATTTGATTATGCCATATTATGTTCTTGAAAGATTCCTGATGGTACTGTTTGCTTGATTTAAAAGAATTCTTTATTAATTTTTTTTAAAAAGCAAAATTATTACATTATTCTCAGTTGCTTTTTGCCCTTCAAAAATGGGAAAATATGGAGTTGAGTTGCTTTAAGCCTAAGAAATCTCCTGTGAAATATAATACTGAAATATAATACTGAAATTGGCTGTTCTGGTTCTTTCAGCTCCTAAATAGTTTCAGAGCAAAGAGTTGTGGTGTAATGTAAGCAGGTTTTCTAGAAAGGAATTTTAAAGCCTAATGCTATATGTTACCATGCTAATCTATAGAAATAGAAGAAAAAGTTGCCATGATTTTATATTAATGGAGAAACAAATGTTTCCTGTCTTTTGGTTTTAGTCTGTAGAATAACGAAAGACAAAAATGTTAACCTTGGTTGTACTTTAGAATTATCTGGAGACTTTAAAATATCCAGCCCCAAAAGTTGTGAAGTAATTGGCCTTGTGGATGACTGGCTATCAGATGTTTTATATGCCTCACAGTGATTTTAATATGCAGCTGGATTAGACAACTGTTGGTCAGAATGGATTCTGATATTGAAGTTAGCTTGTTTATTCAATCGTGAAAATTTTTATAGCAAATTAATCAACTTCTGAGAGTGAAGACACCTAGTAAGTGTAATTAGGATCATCGATATTTTTATAGGTTTAATTTTATGAGTAAATGTCATTCACACCCAAGTTTTATGCTGAGTGAAGAGAATGGGCACCCTTCCTCATCCTTTATCAGCTGGGTACATATGAAAAGAACATTTTGATTTGCAGACATTGATCCTTTGGGAAATCTTCTAACCTTTACTTTTCTGAATTCCTCCTATTTCATCAATTTGTGTCATTATTTGTCTCTTTTTTCGGATTCACTCATATCAGTAATATAAACATTTCAAATATTCTGGTAATGCAAAAACCACTTCTGATTATGATGCCATCTTAAAATTGTGTAATCAAAACTGAATTAAGGGGCTGGGAATATGGCCTAGTGGCAAGAGTGCTTGCCTCCTACACATGAAACTCTCGGTTCGATTCCCCAGCACCATATATATGGAAAACGGCCAGAAGGGGCGCTGTGGCTCAGGTGGCAGAGTGCTAGCCTTGAGCGGGAAGCCAGGGACAGTGCTCAGGCCCTGAGTCCAAGGCCCAGTTCTGGCCCCCCCCCCAAAAAAAAAAACAAAAAAAAAAAAACAAAAAAAACAAAAAAAACCCAAAAAACTGAATTAAGAACCTCTAAAAACCCCAAATGAATTAGGATTTTAATGACATAAAAAGTTGAGTTTTGAAATTTAAAGCTCATTTAAAATTGAATAAATGAATAAGCCTTTCTAGGCACAAATGCCATTATTAGATGGTTAAAAAATGACTGAAAAAAAGCATGACTGTCGCCTTGTATTTTTTGCAGTAGTAAACATTCCTTTGAGTCTATAGAGTTCTGCACATGTGGGTTAGGATCAATTGAACTTTGGTTGGGTTTCGTGGGTGTCCACAGAATGGCTCTACTTTATGAATCTCCTTCTGCTGAGACTTATGAACTATCAAGTACAGACCCTTCTCATGATGATGCCAACAGCACATGGGAGAAAGGGGAAACACGTAAGGTCTCCTGAGATTGGAAGTGACATAATAGCCCTTCTGCCTCATCCTTTTAGCCAAATAAATCATTGGATCAAGCCTCAAATCAGAGTTTGTTAGATCAGAACCCTCTAATAAAACACAGAGAAGTTACCTCCTGGGCCCATATTTGAAGCTATCAAGTAAGTCTGGCCTTGTTTTTCTTTATATTTATTTTATCTATGTAACACCCTTGAAATAAAGTGATAGTTCATGTATACTTTCAGATTTTAATACTTTCCTCTTTAAATGACAGGAATGATGCATTCCTTATATCATTGTATATTCGGAGTAGCCTATAGCATATGTGAAAGATTGAATTTAATGTCTGCACAATCATTTTCCATTTTCTGTGCATTACAAGTATACCTAATTACACGGGAAATATATTTGAAGAATGATTTCAGAAGTAGCTTGTAATTTCCTCAAAGCTCTTTTAGAATATTAAGTACTGGTAATTTTACCAAGATTGTTTGTCTTTCTCCCTCCCTTCCTCTCTTCCTTCCTTCCTTCCTTCCTTCCTTCCTTCCTTCCTTCCTTCCTTCCTTCCTTCCTTCCTTCTTTCTTTCTTTCTTCTTTCTTTCTTTCTTTCTTTCTTTCTTTCTTTCTTTCTTTCTTTCTTTCTTTCTTTCTTTCTCTAAGACAGGATGCTTGGAAATGAAATCTTGAGGCATGGCTATTAGTATAAGTCTTGATAAACTCAATAACAAATTATTGGTTCATTTTTGGATTACTAAATTTTGTCAGAATTATGGGTATCTGGTATTTTTCTTGTTGGTATAAATGAGCTCTTCTGCATGGAAGATGTTTGGGAAGAAGAGGGATTCAATTGAATATTGTGGGGTCTCCCATTTTTTATAGGAAAACCTAGTGTTCACATGTTTAATGACAACTGGCACTGGAAATTTTGCTGAAGAAAGAGATAGAAATAAATTTCCTGGAAAGCAAAATGATTAAAGAAGAGTTGAAATGACTTTCCAATCCTGTGTATCAGCCTACTGGGTTTCCTCACATCCATCAAAGACTGATTTATAATATCTTAGTAAAGAATGTCTATAAATCTCTTCTGCTAGCTGAAGCCTCAGAAGTTTCTTGACAATATGCTAGTTTTTCCTTTCCCCCAGTGTGTTGCTATCCTAGCTTTCTTTTTTTTTTATAAGAACAGTAATCTTCATTATAGTAATTATATCTCAAACCTCAGCAGTTCAATAAAATACATCAATCAGGCTTGGAAGTGGCATCCTCACTTCTCACCTGGAGCTGGATAAAGTACATCATAGAACAATAGCAAACTGTAAGGACAGTTGAAAAAAATATAGCCTTGTCCAGGAAGAGAATCAGAATACTTGTGAGTGATACCAGATAATTATTTTTATTAAATTTTTATTGTCAAACTGAGGTATAGAGAGGTTACAGTTTCATATGTTAGGCATTGGATACATTTCTTGTACTGTTTGTTACCTCCTCCCTCATTCCCTCCTCTCCCCCCTCCCCTTTCCCTTTCCCCACCCCCATGAGTTGTTCAGTTCATTTACACCAAACAGTTTTGCAAATATTGCTTTTGTAGTCATTTGTCTTTTTTACCTGGTGTCTCTCGATTTTGGTATTCCCTTTCTATTTTCTAGTTCTAATACCAGTATATACAGTTTCCAATGTACTCAGATAAGATACAGTGATAGTACGTGTACAACCACAGGAAGGGGATAGAAGAGGATCATCAATAATAGAAGCTACGATTTCACATCGCATGTTGAAAGTAATTACAACAGCGATCTAACAGTCGTTTTCATAACATGGAGTTCATTTCACTTAGCATCATCTTATGTGTGCATAAGGGTCTAGCTATTGGGCTCTTGTGATCCTCTGCTGTGAATAGCCTAAACCTGTGCTAATTATTCCCTATGAAGGAGACCAGAGAGTCTATGTTTCTTTGGGTCTGGTTCACTTCACTTAGTATAATTTTTTCCAAGTCCTTCCATTTCCTTAGGAATGGGGCAATGTCATACTTTCTGATAGAGGCATAAAATTCCATTGTGTATATGTACCACATTTTCCTGATCCATTCATCTACTGAGGGGCATCTGGGTTGGTTCCAAATTCTAGCTATGACAAATTGTGCTGCAATGAACATTGTTGTGCTGGTGGCTTTAGTGTGTTCTTGTTTGTGGACTTTTAGGTAGATGCCCAAAAGTGGGGCTGCTGGGTCATAGGGAAGCTCTATGTTTAGCCTTCTGAGGAATCTCCATACTGCTTGCCTGAGTGGCTGAACCAGTTTACATTCCCACCAACAATGAAGGAAGGTTCCCTTTTGGCCACATCCCCTCCAACATTTTTTATTGCTAGTCTTTTTGCTAAAGGGCATTCTTACTGGGGTGAGATGGAATCTCAATGTTGTTTTGATTTGCATTTCTTTTATGGCCAATGATGTTAGAGCACTTTTTCATATGTCTCTTGGCCATTCTCATTTCTTCATCAGAGAAGACTCTTTTTACGTCTTTACCCACTTGTTGAGGGGGGTTCTTTGCGGTTTTGTTTTGGAAGAAGGTAATTTTTTTTAGTTCTGCATATATTTTAGATATGAGGCCTTTGTCTGTTATATGGCCGGTAAAGATCTTTTCCCAATCTGTGGGCTTTCTGTTTATCTTGCGAGCTATGTCCTTTGCCCTGCAGAAGCTCTGCAGTTTGATGCAGTCCCATTTGTCCATCCTTTCTTTGATTTGTTGCATTTCTAGGTCTTTGTTAAGGAAGTTCTGTCCTGTGCCAAGGAGCCCAAGTGTTTCTCCTACTCCTTCCTTTAGTGTTTTCAGGATATCTGTTTTAATTTCAAGGTCTTTGATCCATTTGGAATTGATTTTGGTGCAGGGTGATATATAAGGATCTAGTTTTATTTTGTTGTATGTGTTGAACCAGTTTTGCCAGCACCATTTGTTAAAGAGGCTATCTTTCTTCCAAACTATTTTTTTAGTTCCTTTATCAAAGATTAAGTAGGCATAGTTCTGTGGGTTCATTTCTGGGTCTTCAATTCTGTTTCATTGCTCTTCAGGCTTGTTCCAGTGCCAATATCAAGCTGTTTTTATTACTATAGCTTTACAATACAGCTTGAAGTTTGGTATTGTAATTCCTCCAGCATTGTTTTGGTCAGTCCTGGGGCTTGCACTCTGTCTTGGGTTCTGTCCCTGAGTTCTTCAGCTCAAGTCTAGTGCTCTATCACTTGAGCCATAGTGCCACTTCTGGTTTTCTGGTGGTTAATTGGAGATAAGACTCTCATGGACTTTCCTGCCGGGGCTGGCTTTGAACCACAATCCTCAGATCTCAGGTTCCTGAGTAGCTAGGAGGCATCTGGCTGTGATACCAGATTTGACCCTCACTATGGACAGGAGAATTAGGGAATGCAAGTATTGCATGCACCTGAGGGGTTACTGCCTACCGTTCTTCTCGAAGAAGATATTGAGCAAAGAACAATGGATGTAAGAGCAATGATTTGGTCTTCCAATCTCAGCTTTACACACTTGACTGTCTCAATTTTCATACTTCATTTCTTCATCTATAAAAATGAAAGTAGTGCTGGGTACTGATGGCTCATGCCTATACTCCTAGCTACTCAGGAGCCTGAGATCTGAGAATGATACTTCAAAGTCAGCCCAGGCAGGAAAGTCCACGAAGCTCTTAACCACAATTTACTACTAAAAATCTGAAAATAAAGGTGTGGTTCAAATGGTAAAGCATCGTCCTTGAGCAAACCATGGAATAGCACAAAGGCACAGAGTTCAAGCCCCCATACCATCACACACACACAAAAATGAAGCTAGAAGACCCTTAGTGTGATTTTGAAAATCGAGTAAACTATTGGTTGCCATATTTCTTTTGGAAATATCACAATTTTGTTCTAGTCTACCAACTCATGCACAGTGCTAGGTGAGGCCCATAATTGCTTCACTGTGGTTCTTTTCCCATTGACAAAAGTAGCACATTCATAATTCCTGAGGGTACACAGCTTTTTTTTTTCTTTATTGTCAAAGTGAAGTACAGAGGGGTTACAGTTTCATATGTAAGGCAAGTACATTTCTTATCCAACTTAAGTTGGACTTCTAAGTGCACTGCTGAGGAAGTTTTTGATGTACTATTTCACACTCTACTTTTTAAATGAAAATAAAGATCCTTACTTAAAAAAAGAAGCTGCTACAATTGTTCATCCACCTGTAGTTTAACTATAACCTGTATTTATGTATCATACTTGCCAGTAGTCATAAAATGATACATTGGAAATGAATTAAGATGAATAACATTCTGAAAAGATGATATAAATGTCCTCAGCTGCCTATCTTTGAAATGCCTGGTTGGATTCTCTTGTTAGGCTATGTCTATTTGTAGAGAATGGAGGACTGTATAGAATTATATTGTATAAGGTAATAAAATTTAACTACTCTTTCTGGTTCTCTTGCCATTTTTGTATTTTTCCTTTTACTGTTTCTCATTATGAAAAGGGTGGGGTTGTGGCTTTATAATCACATACCTACAGCTGATCTAAAAGACACAAATATAATGAAATATATGAATAAGAGCTTTCATGGGGCTAGAAACCATACAGCTTGATTCAATGGCAGACTGTAGGAAAAATGCTTGCCTCTTTAGAGAACCTTAGTTTCTTTATTAATAAAAATAAAAAATAATTTTGGAAGCTCTGTTAGAAACCTTTTAGCTATCACTTCTATTGCATAAATGAATTGGCTGGCATCATTGGGAAAGGTTTTTAATTCTAGAGTGGAAAATTTGGGACATATTTTGGGTCCATTTACATCATTGATTTGCACCATTTATAGCTATGGTCTATTGTTAAAGACTAATATTTGCTTGAAATTATATTTATTTGTCCCCATTGGACATTTTTTAGTGCTTGTAGACAATTTTGGTGTATGACTGATATAGTAGAGGAGGATTGAGATCTAGTGAGTGGAGGCCAGGGATATTGTTAGCAACTACAGTGCTCAGCCTACCTAACCCAAGATTTACTTATCTTCAAATGGCAGTAAATAATCAATATGGCTGATAAACTAAGATTTGAGACAGAAGGTGAAGACTCAGGTTCTCCAACATTTGGCCATTGGGCCTAACTGGTACTTGGATTATGTTTGACTTAGTGTTTGGCATAAATGAGAGGAGTAAGAATACGGAAACTTATAAGAAAATAGCTCAATTATGTCCTTGAATTTGGTGACATTTAACTCTCAAAGTTCGAATGGATTATCGGTAAAGGGTTTTCAGTGATGAAAGTATGGATTCTTGGATCCTTTAGAAGGAATTATATCTGTTCATTGTAAGAAATATCATTTAGTGGCTATGAGCTACATGTAGACTTTTTTGCTTCATTTTATTAGTTGATATTATTTTTTTCTGAGTAATTTTTTATAATGTCACTTGATGGGGAAAATTATTTAGCATGCCAAATGGCATTGCTTTTTAAAATGCCTTAAAAATACCTTCTTTAGTATGTCTTGGATGAACTGTCTAATTGAGCCATGTGTCAAACCATTTTCTGTTCTCTTAGGACTCTCTAGCCATCTGGTTAATTCATAGCTTCTAAAAACTATAGTTTCCTTTAAGAATTCTCCCCTTGTAAGAAGGGAGAAGTTACAGAATAGTCACAATATTTCAGGTAGGTAACTAAAAGGACAAAATTATTATAATCAAATTATGTGACAATGTCACAAATTGGAGAAATTAATTTGCAAGTTTACCCAGTGATTGTTTTATTATTTGATTTCAGATATATAAATGAAGTTATAGCTATATACACATACATTTTCAGTTTTATATATGTATATGTATATACCCTCATATGTAAATAGACAAAGAGCAAATAATGTCTAAAAGTTTAAAAACACATTTTATATACACTTATTTATTACTGCTTCTTTTGTATATCTATCAAAAGGGCCACATGGTATGATTTTGATAGCTAAGACAGATTATTCTTACCAGAAACATCTCAGTAGAGTCTAGAGTTAATGGTAGGTGCTAGCGCTAATTTCCTGATTTTGATAATGTAGAATAGCTATGAAAGTCTAAGTTATCATCCAAAGAAGTTGACTGAAGTTGCACAATTGCTATGTGTATTTTTAGTATTTCTTGTGAGACTGAAATAAAATGTTGAAAAAAAGTCAAAACAAAATGAATGGTCTTTCTCCTTCAATCAGTAGCATTGGTGTAAAGCACCCTATACAAGGACTCTACCCTGTGCTTTTCTTGGAAAAAAAAATAATAATGTTCTGTGTTAGCCTCCTGCACTGTGACAAAATACTTATTTTGGCTCATGACTTCAGAGGATTCAGTCCATAGTCACTTGGCTCCAATGCTTTGTGCCTGTAGTGAGGCAGAGCATCATGGCAAGGGACATGTTTTGGAGCAGAGCTACTCACCTCATGATTGCGAGGAAGAATAGAGGAAAGAGAAAGGAAAGATATGAAGTCCCCATATGCACTTCAAGGATACCCCCTCAATGACCTACTTCCTCCTACGAGGCCTCATATCCCAAAGTTTCTACTGTTTCCTAATGGCGCCCTCAGGTGAGGACCAACCTGTCAACACATGAGATCTTAGGGAATATGTAAGATCCAAGCCCTAACAATTCCTACCATTTTGCCATAAAATAACCATTAGCATTATGTTCAGAATCTGCCAATTGTTGTGACTATTTTGTAGTTAGTGACATCATTTTGTAAACATTGATCAACATATACTATGCATGCTTGTTCACATATTGAACATATTTATGAAATCAGCACCTGAATTAGGACCAAATTGATGAAGTCCCTCACTGCCACATTCCTCATTGTTCACCTTTCTATGCTCTAACTGGTTCCTACTGAAGTGACAATAATATGATGTCTGGTACCACAGATCAGTCTTCACTATTCTAACATTGGCATAGTGAAATTACTTGGCATCCCATTTTTGGCCAGGAGAAAGGTGCAGAAAGAAGCCACCATCATGAAAGATGTATAAATTATCATTTGAGGGATTTTCTACTTTCATGCAGGGTGCTAGATAGCTTATGTCCAGCTCTTTATTGCTTACCTGTGCCAAATGGACTTAACTAAAGCAGAGCTTAGTACTCTAGATTTGCTTTTTCAAGTTTATAACTTAAATTTGTGACTTGAGCTTGTCATTATAAGATGATGAGAGTAGCATTTATTTAGTCAAAAGTAAGAAGTTTTATTGCATGGTGATAAAGAAAAATCCTCGGGCTTGAAATATGGCTTAGCAGTAGATTGCTTGTCTAGCATGCACAAAGCCCTGGGTTCAATTCCTCAGCACCACATAAACAGAAAAAGCCAAAAGTGGTGCTGTGGCCCAAGTGGTAGAGTGCTAGCCTTGAACAAAAAGAAGACAGGGACAGTGCCCAGGCCTTAAGCTCCAGTCCCAGAACTGGCAACAAACAATCAAACAAACAAACAAAGAAGCCAACCCTCAGTATTGTACTTTTTGTCAGAAATGATTTCCTTAAGCAGTGTATCTCAAACTTGGGAATATCGCACTTCTTACTAATCTGTTAAAAATGCAAATTCTCATGCAGAAAATCTGTGGTTGAGTCACAGATTCTACATTTCTTCTCTGCTCCTGATGAGACCAAAACTGAAAGAAGGTGATGGGAATAGCTTATCTCTTCTTTTTTTAATGCTTTTGTTCTCTTTAAGTAGTTGTACAAAGGAGTTGCCATTCAACAACGCCGTTTCTTTTTTTTTTCCTCAAATTTTTATTATCAAACTGATGTACAGAGAGGTTACAGTTTCATACTTTGGGCATTGGATACATTTCTTGTACTGTTTGTTACCTTGTCCCTCATGGCCCCCTCCCTCCCCCCCCTTTCCCTCCCCCCCCAGGTGTTCAGTTCACTTACACCAAACAGTTTTGCAAGTATTGCTTTTGTAGTTATTTCTCTTTTTTTTACCCTGTGTCTCTCAAGTTTGGTATTCGCTTTGAATTTCCTATTTCCAATACCAGTAAACACGGTTTCCAATATACTCAGATAAGATTACAGAGATAGTGTAGGTACAACCATAGGAAGGTGATACAAGAACATCATCAATAATAGAAACTACACATACACATAGGACGTTGAAAGTAGTTACAACTGTGATATATCAATTGTTTCCATAACATGGAGTTCATTTCACTTAGCATCATCTTATGTGTTCATAAGGGCATAGCTATTGGGCCTTGTGATGCTCTGCTATGGCTTGCCTAAACCTGTACTAATTATTCCCAATAAGGGAGGCCATAGAGTCCATGTTTCTTTGGGTCTGGCTCACTTCACTTAGTATAACTTTTTCCAAGTCCTTCCATTTCCATACAAATGGAACAATGTCATTCTTTCTGATAGAGGCATAAAATTCCATTGTGTATATGTACCACATTTTCCTGATCCATTCATCTATGGAGGGGCATCTGGGTTGGTTCCAGATTCTCGCTATGACAAATTGTGCTGCGATGAACATTGTTGTGCTGGTGGCATTACTGTGATTTTGTTTGTGGGCTTTTGGATAGATACCCAACAGTGGGGCTGCTGGGTCATAGGGGAGTTCTATATTGAGCCTTCTGAGGAATCTCCATACTGCTTGCCAGAGTGGCTGAACCAGTTTACATTCCCACCAACAATGAAGTAAGGTTCCCTTTTGGCCACATCCCCTCCAACAATTGTTATTATTAGTTTTCTTGATATATGACATTCTTGCTGGGGTGAGATGGAGACCGAGGCGGAAATCAGGAAAGCAACTCCTTTTGCAATAGCCCCCAAAAACATAAAATACCTAGGAATAACCTTAACCAAAGAAGTGAAAGACCTCTTTGAAGAGAACTTTAAAAGCTTGAAAAATGAAATTAAGTCAGAACTAAGAAAATTGAAAAACCTCCCATGCTCCTGGATTGGGAGGATTAATATAATCAAAATGGCAATATTGCCAAAGGCTATCTACAAATTCAATGCAATACCCATTAATATCCCAACACCATTCTTTAATGAAATAGAGGAAGCAATCCAGAAATTCATATGGAACAGTAAAAGACCTAGAATAGCAAAAACAATCCTAAGCAGAAAGAACAGTGCTGGAGGAATTACAATACCCAACTTCAAGCTGTATTATAAAGCTATAGTAATAAAAACAGCTTGGTATTGGCACCGGAACAGGCCTGAAGACCAATGGAACAGAATTGAAGACCCAGAATTGAACCCACAGAACTACGCCTACTTAATCTTTGATAAAGGAGCTAAAACAATAGTATGGAAGAAAGATAGCCTCTTTAACAAGTGGTGCTGGCAAAACTGGCTCAACACATGCAACAAACTAAAACTAGATCCTTATATATCACCCTGCACCAAAATAAATTCCAAATGGATTAAAGACCTTGAAACCAAAACAGGCACCCTGAAAACACTAAAGGAAGGAGTAGGAGAAACACTTGGGCTCCTTGGCACAGGACAGAACTTCCTTAACAAAGACCCTGAAAGGCTACAAATCAAAGAAAGGTTGGACAAATGGGACTGCATCAAACTGCAGAGCTTCTGCACGGCAAAGGACATAGCTCGCAAGATAAACAGAAAGCCCACAGGACTGGGAGAAGATCTTTACCGGACATTCAACAGACAAAGGCCTCATCTCTAAAATATATGCAGAACTAAAAAAATTACCTTCTTCCAAAACAAAACCGCAAAGAACCAATAGCCCCCTCATCAAGTGGGCTAAAAACTCACAAAGAAACTTCTCTGATGAGGAATTGAGAATGGCCAATAGACATATGAAAAAATGCTCTACATCACTGGCCATAAAGGAAATGCAAATCAAAACAACGCCGTTTCTGAGTACAATGAGTCTTGATCAATGTCACCTCTTTCAACATTTTCACCCACCCCTCCCAACCCATCCCTGTCATCCATTTTCTTCATTTTGTAAGCTATGTATTAACTTCCTTCATCACTTAACAAAGCAGTTTATGATTACAATGCATCTTGATCTGTGTCATCCCTTCAACATTTTCACTCCCTTTGAACCACTCCTTCCTTATTTTTCTTAATTTTGTGATATAATGAAATAGTGACCGCATTCTCCCCACTTCCCTGTTTTATTCATCTCCCCCTGTCCTATTGGCCCCATCCCCTATTGTAAGTAACCATTTCTTGGTAATTATTTTGTTGGACTTTGACTTCATCTTTCTAAATAATTATACTATTTGAGTCAATTATACTTCTGTTAATTCATTCTTAACCACTTACATACCACTCAGTGTGTTTACTCATAAATTTATAGGCACATTCTAGTTGCCACAAATGAGGGAAACCATGCAAACTTTGTTTCTCTGAATCTGTATTACTTGACTTAATATAATTTTTTCTAGTCTTTCATTAACTTATGAATGGTACAAGATCATTCTTTCTGATAGATGAGTAGAATTCCATTATGTATATATGCCATTCATCTTGATCCATTCATCTGGGCTGATTCCCTCTCTTGTGTATGGTAAATAGTGCTACAAGGAACATGGTTGCTCTGATAGCTATACTGTTTGTGCTCTATTGGGGAAATGCCCAGGAGTGGAATTCATGTGTCATAGGATAGTTCTATGTTTAGTTTATTGAGGAACCTCCATACTGCTTTTCAGAGTGGTTGAGCAAGCTTACATTCCCACCAACAATGTAATAGGGTTCACTTTTGACCACATCCACATCAGCATTTGTTATTGTTAATTTTCTTGTAATGGCCATTCTAACTGGGGTGAGGTAGAGTCTTAGTCTTGTTTTGATTTGCATTTCCTTTATGCCTAAAGATATTGAACATTTCTTTGTGTGCTTATTGGCCATTTTAAACTTTTCTTCTGAGAAGTCTCTTTTTAAATCATTAGCCCATTTATTAATTGAATTGTTGCTTCTTTGAGAGTTTTTTGGGGGAGTAGCTTAATTTTCTGAGCTCTAAGTATAAGGACAGTGATCCGTGGTGGCTAATTACAGAGACTGCCACATCACTAGGTTGTGATTGTTGAAATCAGATAACTACTTTTGCCATATACCTGTAGACTTAAATTAACTCTCCTAATCTTTCTCAGTCTCAGTTTACCCAGCCATCAAATGAGAAAATAATAGTAGGGTTTTATGAGGATACAATGATGCACTGCAATAGTTCAAATAGTCTCTTGAACAAAGTAAGCAGTGACCAAAATGTCATTACTGTAACTACTTAATGATTGGACATTAAGGCATGTTTTGGCATTAAATTTATAACCACGACTTTGTAAGTAGGTATATATTTCTTTTTGGTAGTCTTACTGATAAAGTGTTGTTTTGCTATTTGGGTGGGAATAATCCAGGTACTATTAAGGGAGGTCAATACTACAAAACTTTGAGACAAAGCCTATGAAACCTCAGCAGCACCTGATGGTATGACCATGGTGCTTGGGACTATGGTCGACATGACCATAGTGGTTGAGTCTAAGATGCATTATAGATTGGAAGTTTGTACAGCTAATTATTAACTTATCTTTACCTATAACGTCAAATCAAATGGTTCAAGTTTCAGCTTTATCTATTTGTGAAGCCTGTAGCCATTCTAAACTAATAGTTATTAACTATGTTGTTGGGAAATCAGAAAGGTAGAAGATAGATACTACTCTCTAAGATATTTCTGGAAGAAAACACAATTTTTTTAATGAAACCACAGCTTAATGAATAAAAAATGACTGTCATTTTAGTTGCTAGTGTGACTGGCATAACCACTTAGTCATTTATAAACCTCCAATTTTAGTTGTGCTATTCTAAATAAAGACCATTTTATGGGATAGAGTTTTCTTTGTTTGTTTTTGTTTCTTCAAAATGAACTCTTAAAAAGCATTAACGAAGTGCCAACAGACACAGAATTCTCAACAGTTAACAAGTGAATATCTAAAATTGTTAAATAAGAATGTTGTCCATTCTATTCAATTTGTTGTATCTTATATTTTCTGCCAAAGTACAGTATGACATTTTTAGCAATTTTGGTAATTTGGCTTTCAAGTCAGACACATTCAAAGACATTAGAATATTTTTTGCCAGCATAAAGTTGACATAGATTATTTTCTGAATAGATTGTTCCAGGAATGAAAAAAGAAAAGGACAAAATTGTATTTTATGTAAGTGTACTATATAATCACATGATGTGTCAAGCCGACAACACCGTTTTAGACAACTGAAGCTTCTGAGTCCTTGCAGTGTAACCCTTATACACCAGTTATTAAGGATAGATTTCATGCATTGCTCTTAAGTGCTTGTGCACTGCTGAAATATGAAAGCCTGTATGTGACTCTTTTATGTATCACATCCAGGAATTCTTTAAAGGACTTTCTTCATTATATGGAGTTTTCATTTCTGGGTATCAAAAATACATGTGATTTAACCTCGTATCTGGTGGCTCATATCTGCAATCCTAGCTACTCACGAGGATGAGATCTGAGGATCACAGTTCAAAGCCAGCCTGGGCAAAAAAAAGTCTGTGTGATTCCTATTTCTAACCACCAAAAG
Organism: Perognathus longimembris pacificus; assembly: GCF_023159225.1. Classification (NCBI taxonomy): domain Eukaryota; kingdom Metazoa; phylum Chordata; class Mammalia; order Rodentia; family Heteromyidae; genus Perognathus; species Perognathus longimembris. The sequence goes on along the minus strand of NC_063188.1, from coordinate 107,452,322 downwards.
GTCAGAAGTGAAGCTGTGTCTCGAGTGATAGAGCACCAGCATCCAACATGCTGGTTCCTTCTTAACTTTTGTAGAAAGGAGATTGTTTGGATACAACAACAAAAAATCCAAGAAATGCCAGGTGCTGGTGACTCGCACCTATAATCCTAGCTACTTAGGAAACTGAGATCTGAGGGTCATTTTTCAAAGGCAACCTGAACAGGAAGGTCCATGAGACTCTTATCTCCAATTAATCACCAGAAAAGAATATGGAGCTACAGCTCTAAATGCTAGAGTGCTAGCCTTGAGGAGATAAACTCAGGGACAGTGCCCAGAACCTGAGTTCAAGAAACAATGTGATTGAGTTGGTGAATTGATTCAGTTGGGAGGGATCCTAGTTTATGGGTCTTTGGTCCCCATTGGGGAAATACACTTAGTCAATTGACAATATAAGGTGGGATGTGATTTTTTCAGAGCAAGTTCAAAAGATGAGGCATGTACATAAATAACCATTACCCAAAATAGAATGTGTTTTCTCTTTAGAAGTCAGTGAGATGTAGTGTTAATGAAACTCTGAAGAGGTGAGATTATTGCCAGCTGAAGAAATATGAGCTTTCATGGGTAAGGTAACATTTCAGTGTGACTTTGATTGGCAGGTGGTATTTGAAGGCATGGGGATACGGTGAAATGAGATTTCTAGCAAAGGATTTGATGCATACATGCATAATATGGAAGGGAACTGGGCATCAGGTCAGCTCTGTGTGCCAGATTCAGAGAAAGACACAGATGATGGAAGTGAGAGAGGCGTTCATGGACAGAAGATAGGCCTTAAATGGAGATTTTCACTGACCATGTCATAGGGATCCCAGTGAGAACTTTTGAGTTGGGAGTTACTTGGGAGGCACAACATTAGGGGGATCTGGGGAACAGTTCTTACATTACAGACATGTAGACTGGGCTTTGAAGAGACAGCAGCTTGTCAGAATTACAAGACCAGTTGGAAGTCATCTTATAGCTCTCTAAATGTGCAATGTTCCTTTCTTCTCACCAAGACATCCTGGGTCAGGATCAATCTCTAGCTAATAACTTACTTTATAAATACATTGTTCCTTTCCATATCCAAGAGGTGGAAAGGGGAAGGATAAAACTGTTGTCTTTTGTGAGGTTTTTTTTTTAACTAAAATGTTGGATATTTATTTGACCATGATTATCGGTTTTCAAGTCTCATTTTATATGAAGCAGCAACGTTCAACATGAGGTATACGAGTAATTTAAACTTTCCTAATAGCTATATAAAATGTTTCAAAGGGATTAATGTTAAGAACATATTTTATTTAATCCAGTAGATCCAAAGCGTTTTATTTTAACATGTAATTGTATGGAAGAGGGGAAAAGCTTTTCCCCTTCTTAGTTCTCAGCTGGGTTCCATGTAACAGTAGACAGATTAATGAGAGAAAAGCATGCAGATATATTTAGTGTAAGTTTTATGTGACACAGAAATCCTTTCAAGGAAATGGTGAGCTAAAGAAACATTAGAATCCAACACTTACATAATGAATTGGACAAAGAGCAATGAATTATGAAGACATGCCAGAACCGAGGGGGCTTGGGCCAGGGCAGCTGATGATGGAAAAGTAATTAGGAAGGTAAAAGCTTAGTTTAATAAGGCTTGTTTGCATAGATTTTTTTCTCAGCCTTGATTTCCTACTGCTGGTAATGATAATGAGTTTTTCCTGTACAGAGTTGGGAGTTTTATCTCCTGCCTTGAGAAAGAAAAGTGGGTGGTGAAAGAACTCTCTCTCTCTCTCTCTCTCTCTCTCTCTCTCTCTCTCTCTCTCTCTCTCTCTCTCTGTGTGTGTGTGTGTGTGTGTGTGTGTGTGTGTGTGTGTGTGTGTGTGGTTACTGGGGCATGAACTCAGAGTCTCACTTGGCTTTTTTGCTCAAGGATAGTGCTGTACCACTTTTGCCACATCTCCACTTCAAACTTTTTGCAGGGTAATTTGAGATAAGATTCTCTTGGATTTTTTGCCTGGCTGGGTTCCAATTGGGATCCTCAGATCTCAGCTCCTGAGTAGCTAGGATGACAAATGTGGCTCACATCCTCTGGCTTGAGAGTACCCTTCTTGACCTTTCTTTTTTAAAACCCTTTTGCTTAAAATAATCACAGTAATGTAGCATGTTTGGGGACGGCATAATCTACCACCTTTCATAATCAGTACAAAAAGTATCGACACATATCTATAGTTAGCTTATGGCTAAGTGATCAATAGATTGGTAGATCAATAGATATTTTACTAATTCTTTCTAGTTTTGTAATTATGGAGCATTTCTATTCAGACTAGCCACATTATAAAGGCTCAGTAGCCATATGGAGACAGTGGCTACCATATTAGACAACACAGGTATATAGATTCATACTAATGTATGAAAAGGGATGGCATTTTGTATTTTAATTGGTCTTGCTCATGTCTGATCTAGCTAGCATAAGGAAACTCAAGAAATAACTGAATAAATTTCACCAAAGTTAGACACTGTGTGAAACATAGAATCCCACCTTTTTTCTTTAATTAGAGATCTGAGTGAGGACTCTGCAGAGAGCTCATGTCTACAGCAATTTTTCCCTGTGGCTCACTGGTTTCATAAGTATCTATTCTTTAATAGCAGTTGCTCCAACAGGTCCATTGAAACATGTTATTTGATTCATTTACTTGGAGACTCTTTCTATTTAAAGTTGACACTCCTAACTTTAGAGCCAGTACTGACTAATATATGAATAGCAAAATAACTATCTAAACCTTGGTGTTTGGTGAATAGTACTACCACAGATTCTGTGGTAAATAAAATTATTACTCAGTGGAATGCTACTTACATCTACCACACTGTGTTAATGCAAAAAAAAATTACTGTGTTCATTTTTGGTATTTCTTGGTTATACATTTTGCTCACACATATATCTTTGTTATAAATGCATTTCTTTTAAAAGTTTAGTTTCTAGGTCTCTTATACTAATAAAAATTTTACAAACACACACAAAACTAGCAAACAGTGTCCATTTGCCAAGGAAAGTAGTGAGTAGCTTTTCTCAAGCTTTTTTTCTTTTTCTTTAACTTCAATTTTCTTATTAGATAAAAGAGCCCAATATGCTGTAAACAAAATGTACAACTGGGGGGGGGAAGCAATTGGGGAGGGGGGAAAAGTGGGAGAAAAATGTACTCACTGTCTATAAAGCTGTAACCCACCCATATATCACTTTGAAAATTAATTAATTAATTAAAGAAAAGAGTCCAAATAAGTGCCAAACTTGTTCTTTGACAGGAAATGCCATGGAATTATTTTATCCAGTTCCTGTTTGATTTTTCCTCTGATTTCAGCTGCCTCTTTTGGTCACAGATGCTTCCAGCCACCTGCTCTCTGAGTGTATTCTTTTCCCCAAACGGCTTCATCATTTGTTTTGATATTGAGCAAAGCAGATTCCAACGATTGCTTATTCTTCTCGCACATTCATTTACTAGTCTGATAAAAGTTTACCTTCATCCAGCGGGGAAAAGGAAAGTTACAGGCAATTGTTCCAGATGTTGCTCTAACACACAAGAAATCTCTTCAATTGATCCTGCTTGCAGATTAACTCATGCTAGAGAAATATAGCCTAAGAAATGATGTTTGACTCTGATGAGAGTCACGGTGGGAGGGAAGGCAAAGATATGAGAGGGTTTTGAGTCTCTTGATTTTTACACTGCCCAGATAATTTGGTGTAGCAAAACAGAAAAATCCTTGTTATTCTGGATACTTGGCCATATTAAGGAAACACTATTGCAAGCACCTAAGACTCTGAGAGAATAATACCCTTGACAGGGGACATTTCCCCTTGCATCTTCCCCAGCACTGGACTTCAACACTATTCTCTTTCATGTGAGGTGCAGGTAAGCCCGAGCTACTTCCAACAAGGCCCAAAGATTTCACTGTTCTATATCTTGCCATCCTCAGGAGCCTGTCATCTGACTCCCCCCTTTGCTGCAAAAGATCCCACATATAGAACTGTCACACTTCTCTGTGAAGGCTTGCAGTGTCTGCATAAGTGTGTAACCCCCAAGAGCATAGAACCTAAGCACAGGCAACACAACCATGACTTTGCTGTGCCTCAGCTCTTTTATGAAGTGGTGATAGGTAACTTGCTTTATAGGTTCATAGGGAAGACTAAGTAATCTTACACATATAAAGTTTGCACTACACAGGGCATACTGTTGACTTATTTGTGTGTGCATGTGCGTGCATGTATGTGCTTATGTATTTGCATGTGCAAACACATATCCCCCTGTATCTCAATCACAATAGCGTATAACCTCATAGGACAAAAATAGCCTTAGTTGGCCAGGTTTTTATTCTAGGCTTTTGCTCCCAATGTTCCATGCATTGTAAGGCTACTAAAAAATAGGGAAAGAAAAGTAACAAAACCAACTGGGCACCGGTGGCTCATGGCTCACATTTGAGGACCACAGTTAGAAGCCAGCCCTGGAAGTAAAGTCTGTGAGACTCCTTTCTCCAATTAACTACCACAAAAAGTCAGAAATGGAGTTGTATCTCATATGGTAGAGTGCCAGACTTGAGCAAAAGAAGCTCAAGGGACAGCACCTAGGCCCTGAGTTCAAGCCCCAAGACTGGTGTGTGCGCACACACACACACACACACACACACACACACGAAAAACAATCTTAAGAGAGAAAAAATATTCAAAGGAACATATTCTAATGCAATCATGGATCAGAGGTTACTTTAGTGTGGAGACACAGGTTATTTACTGGTGTGAGTGTTCCAGAGAAAAGGGATTTGAGCTCATGATTCTTTACCTTCAACCCCTACCTGGAACCTGAAGGCAACTCTACACCATTCCTGGGTAACCCACCTTTCTCCTTCTTGGGAAACAGTCCCACTGTCCAGCTCCAGTCTATGTGGCATTAATAGCTTATTTAGAATGAATAACTTTATGGTTTCCACAAGCAAAATAAAAATTACAAACCCTTCCGTGAAGCACTGAAGGGCTTTCAAGTCTTGTTCTTCTGTGTCAAAGCTGCCCTTGGAAAGTTCCATCTGATGCTATGAGGACAGTGTTTAGGGAAGGAAGCACCAAAGAAATTGAGTAGGCAGGCTTGCTTTAATGGGAACATAAGAATGATTTGCAATTAATCCATTATGATTTCTAAGAGAATGATTTTCAAGTCCTTGAGATCAGTTTGTTCTTGTGGGCAAATTAGGCCTGTCTTCAGAAATCTTGTTTATGTCATTGAAATGGCAAACACATGCTTCAAAGTGCAGAGGTAAACTTCAGTTTAGACAAGGCCAGCTGGTGACACATGCTAAATCAGTGAGCTGCTAATTAATAAGCTTTGAGTATAACTATCATTTTCTCTAATAAACATTTTGTTGCAGTTGAGTTTTCAGAGTCTGAATTGCCAAAGTGACCGATTAAAATATGAGATACTGAATTACTCTGTAACTATGTGAGCCATTTTCTGTTTTTGCTAATATTTGTTCTCCTATTCATTTACCTGATACAAAAGAAACGATAAATAATATGTCCACATATGATGTATGCTTAAAGGCTTTTATAAGTCATTATATGCTTTTAGGACTTTCGTTCCTGAAATTTTTATTTTTCTTTCTCCTGTCTTTCTTTTCTCTCCTTCCATCCTTCCTTCCTTCCATCCTTCCTTCCTTCCTTCCTTTCTTCATTTCTTTTCCTTCCTTCCTTCCTCCCTTCCTCCCTTCCTTTCCTCCCTTCCTCCCTTCCTTCCCTCCCTCCCTCCCTCCCTCCCTCCTTCCTTCCTTTCCCTCCTTCCTTCCTTTCCTTCCTTCCTTCCTTCCTTCCTTCCTTCCTTCCTTCCTTCCTTCCTTCCTTCCTTCCTTCCTTCCTTCCTTCCTCTCTTTCTTCTTTCTTTCTTTCTTTCTTTCTTTCTTTCTTTCTTTCTTTCTTCTTCTTTCTTTCTTTCTTTCTTTCTTTCTTTCTTTCTTTCTTTCTTTCTTTCTTTCTTTCTCTTTTCCTCCTTCCCTCCCTCCTTCCCTTCCTTTTGTGCTGGCCCTGGGGCTTGAACACAGGGTCTAGGCACTGTACTTCACTTTTTTTTCATTCAAGGCTGATGCTCTACCACTCCAACCATACCTCCTTTTTAACCTTCTTGATGGTTAATTGGAGTAAGAGTCTTACAGATTTTCCTGACCCATCTGGCTTTGAACTACAATCCTCAGATATCAGCTCCTTGAGTAGCTAGGATTATAGTTACTCAAGAACATCTAGTATCCAGCTTTGATATTTTCTTAACATAAAAATAAATTCTGAAAAGTCTCTGGATAGAAACAAATGATTAAAAACATGTATTTCACAGACACATGCCCAGCTAATGTGTGTGTGTGTGTGTGTGTGTGTGTGTGTGTATGTGTAGCTCAGGTGTTTCATGTAGACAGTGACAGGAGACAGGAAAAGGGTTGAGTAAATTGGTGAGTGTAGAAGGAGCTCTCCTTAACCATAAAGGAAAAGTCTGGATGAAAGGCTAAAGAGGTCTTTAGGCTATTGGTGACCCAAATATTTTAAGCAAAGAATCCTTTAAACTTATGTGCTCATTATTTCTCTATTCTGAATCACTTTCCTTTGACAAGCCACTTTCAGGAGTACAGAATTCATCAGCCAAAATACCAGGTGAATCTAAGGCCTAACTGCACATCAATTGCACTTAGCATATGCTAATTATTGTGCAAAGTGTTGTGTGGCCTTATATTCATAAAAATTCTGGGGAAAAACAAACTGGACACAGGAAATTTCCTGAGTTTGCTTTTATAATTTAATTATGGTATAAACAGATGAGCTCATTAAAAAGTTCCTGTTAGCTAAACATCTCATTTTTACTAGACTGAACATTAGAAGAAAGAACAGCCATTTTATTGATGGTTCTATTCATTTCTTTAAATGATAATGTGTGTGTGTGTGTGTGTGTGTGTGTGTGTGTGTGTGTGTGTGTGTGCTGGGTAAAGAAGACAATGTAGCTAAAGGTGAAGGTTTAATGCACTGTAAATGGTTCTTGAGAGAGAAAGAAAGGAAGAGAGAGGGAGAGAAAGGGAAAGAGAGAGAGAGAGAGATATCTCTATCTAAATATCAGATATCAGACATCCAGATGTCTGGCATAATTTTCAGTGATTACTTTCAATCTAGAAACATTCTGCTTTTTGTGTGTGTGCAAACATTTGCATTGTTTTTCTTTTAATTTTGTACCCTCTCAAAGTATATAAAGTACTCATGGCAAATGCATCACAGTTCTTTTTTCCCCATAATATGAATAGGCCCCCAGCTATGATTGTCATGGGTTTGACCAGCACATAATCCACCACAAAAATAAAGCACTAAACTTACCCAATATGAAAGACCTCTTAGAACTCTGTAGTATGTCTGTCACTTTAATGAATTTATGAAACACACACTTTAAGTTTATGAGTGGCGTGTGTATTATACTGACATTTTGTGATCACACAGCTTTGGGATAAACTTTAAACCTCTGCTTTTTTCTCCTTTGAGGGAATTTATTTTGTTATACATTTGCTGAAAATTATTTTATGAGAATTTCAGAAATTAATTTGTTACTTTGTAGACTGTGTGGGTGAGTTGATCAGAACAAAATCGAAGTACAACTAATGGTAAAGGAAGAGATCCAGGTTATGGATTATTCCCCTAGAACTGTTAGCTCTCAATCAGGGAGCTGGGAGTGGCTTCAAATGGAATTCATGCTGAAAACCACAAGTGAAAATTTTGCCTGTTCCTCTCTAGAAAAACAAATATCTCTACTCAAGTTCATTTTTATTATAATGCTATTGTTTGAGCATTGCAGCTAGAATTATGGTTTGCCTATCTCAGAGGAGTGTAGCATCACAAAGATATATGTTTTGAGTTCCCTGGTACCCAAAGGAAGAAATGAGAGTGATCCACTGGCCTGAAAAAATTGTATTTCCTATTGTACAAACTGTACTTCTTAGATTTCAATTGTGTTCAGAATGTCCCTGCTTTGTTTCTTTATCCTATTTCCCTGCCAAGATGTAAAATCTCTAGCTTATTCCAAAGCACTTTTGTCTTTGCAACAAATAGGAAATCATGGGAAGTAGTTTTTTCTATTTTATGATTTCTTATAAGGTTAAATGATATATTGATTGTTTTAAGCAACTGCTTTGCTAATTTGTTTTATTATTAAATAATTTTATACCTACATTGGAGTTTGACTGGGTCTGTAGAGGGTCTTGAAGAAGGCCTGAGCATATGTATATTGGCTGATATTAAACAGGGTTTCTGATTTTGACATCAAGGGATAGCAACTCTAACTGTGCATCTAGTGCAGATTATGACAGGTGCTGCAGGGCAGGTGCATCAGGAGAGGATCTGATTAGCACAGTGCTTGGAAAAGCTAACAAAATAATGAGTATTTTAATATTATTTATTTATTTCCCTAGTTTCTTTAGTAGGCCAGTTGGGTAGGAGTCAGTGGTTTTTACCTCATTCTTTTCTTTTGCTTAGTCTTTCTTCCCTCCCTTGCCTCATAGGGGTTCAGTTGCTTGGACTTATAAAGTACCTTTTCCTGTCTTTCATCTACTGTCAATCTTGTTTGTAAATGCCAGCATCCACCAGGAAGGTTTAAATAATACATCACTGTTATGTTTGTTCTGATTTCTGCCTTGTTTCTCACTTATTTTGCTCAGTCTTCTCTTATGCATCATTGAAATAATATTTGTTTAGGTTTACATTGTATTATGACCTGTTCTTCAGTAAGCCCTATCTCACATATAGCCATTGACATCAATTATAATTAACAACAGTGAGTAAAATTTCAGATCCTGTTGCTCTGTGCACTAACCACATTTCAGTGCTAGAGACGACCATGTAGCTAGTGTCCAGCCTACTATACTGGGTAATACAGGTTGAACACTTTACTCCTCTAGGACAGTTGTCTTGAAACTTGCTGATCTAGTTGCTTACCAGACTTGCCTGGAATTTTTAAAATATACGGGCTAGGAGGAGTCTCCAGTTCGCTCTAGATGAAAACTTGAAGAGGTGAAGGGCGATAGCTTCAGTAATTTCTAGGTCCTGTGGCTTTCCAGCCTATAGCTTGTGGGGTTGAATGTTGGTATAGTAGAGAAGAAAGTACTCAGCAGTTGAGAAGATTCAAGTTAACACTGAGCAAGGCCCAAGCATTCTTGGGAACACTTGGCAAAGACCCAGCCATGATATCCATATACACATAGTATTTCCAGAAAGAAGAGTAGGCTACAAACCAGGACTTTGTCAGAAAAGACTTAGCATTAGTGTGGCCAATCCAATGGGAAGATGCCAGAGCAAATGCTGGTGCACATTTGGGGAAAATTCTAATTTTAAAGAGAAGAACTTTCTGTAGATCCAACTATCTTGTATGGCTGTTTTCCTGCAATTGCATAGTTCTACTTCCTTTTGTAGTCACAGAGTATCCAGATATGAGCATTTCCCATGACATTTAAGTGGCAGAAATACATCCCCACCCCCAAAAAAATTCAAGTGAATTTTTGTGTTATTATTAGCAAGAGGGAGGTACCAAGTATTTGTTTAAGATGCTACAGCATCAGAAGGATAAATAATTTACAGACTGACTGATTTAATCTGATCTTTAGGCTAAAATGGATTCAGATAATGACTCATGAGAATTTTATTGAAGGGGAAAGTTATTTATACTTTATATGGCTTTGATGAATTATTTTTGTATTGGTATTGATATTTGATCTCAGGGCCTTTCACTCTCCCGTAGCTTTTTTCACTCAAGCCTGGTGTTCTACCTCTTGAGCCACATCCTTACATCTGGCTTTTTGCTGCTATGTTGTAGATAAAAATCTCTCAGAATTATCTGCCTTCACTGGCTTCAAACCAGGTTCCTTACATCTTAGCCTCCTGAATAGCTATAATTACAGGCATGAGCCACATGCATCAAGCGTGTGATCTTTTCTTGACACTTCTGATGGAAAATGCTTGATTTCATTCTCTCTGCCTAGTGAAAGAGATCTTAGCTCTAAGGGAATTGTGCCAGTTCTTCTTAAGGCAGTGTGAAGAAGATTTCATTACCCTTTGCATGTTGAGTCAAAAAAAACCTGTTGGCATGTCGAGATCACCTCTGTGATCTTCTTTATTCATACTCCTGGTACTTGAAATAGTTTATTAATACCTTCTAACCTTTGGTGCTGAAACTCAATTTGAAATCAGGGAATGCAAACTATTTCCTTACAACTCCCGTTCTAAATTTTACTTTTCACTATACATAGAATACATATATAATCCACAGAACAATAGAATAGTTACAAAGTTCTATCAAGGATATCAAGTAGTCTCATTAATTTGTTTGGAACGAAGATGGAGCTTCTTTTAGTGCAATGATAATCCCTCCTGTACTCTGAATTCTCTTCCCTCCATCTTACAACTTATAGTATGGATTCTCTTTCCACTGACATATTTTTTTCTAGTTTCCATGGCCTGTTAACATGCTTAAATGTCCCTTGGGTAAAAAAAGTAAATTAAAAATCCTTTCTACTCTCCTGTCTCCATTGCTAATCATGCCTCTTCTGAATAATTTTTCTAGGAAGTTTCGTGAGTGTGTGTGTGTGTGTGTGTGTGTGTGTGTGTGTGTGTGTGTGTGCACGCGCATTGGGGGAGTTTTGTTTTTTTCTGTCTTTTTGGAACTTTGTAATAATATCATTCAATTGTGACTTCTACTTTAAAACTTTCTCTCTTTTTGCTTTCTGGTCCTTCACTTTATCTTAATCTTCCTTTTGACTCTTTTTTTAATCACTCCTTACTGGGTGTTCCATTTCCAGCAAATGGTATGATTTGTTATTCCTCAAGGATTTTTTTTTTTTTTGGCTTCCTTTAGGGCCTCATAGTACATTCTATCCTGGGATGATCTTATCCATCATGGTTTCAAATTTCATTTATATGCTAATTGCTCTTGGATCTTTGGCACGGAAGTCTCTCCTAGTCTCCACATCTGTACTTCCAAAATCAGGACAGTTTTTACATGGCTATCCTACAGTGACATCAATTTTATAACTGCCGAATTTTATTAACAAGCTTTCTCCTAAAACATTTCTTATTTCTCAAACTCCTAAACCCAATCAGTGATAGCAAAGTCCACCTAATTTCCTCAGTAGAAACCATAGTCATTCGCAATGTCAGGTCTCTCCTTTCCTTGCTTTCCAGTCACTACTTAGTTTTACTTTAGACATGTATCACAGGTTTAATCCCCTTGTAGTCCAGTGGTACTCATGCCCTTATTCTTAGATACTTTCTTTCTGCCAGTGGTTGTTGCTTCGTACTCAGGCTTAGTATCAGCAATTTCTGTCTAATTCAATTCATTCCCACATCATTGTAAGAGTTATTTTCCTTAGCAATGACATTTGTTATTTCATTACTCTGTCTATAAATCTCTCCCCCCTAACTTGTTGCCTTGAAGTTAAAAACCTATAGTTCTTTACTTGACAAAAAAGGGACATGCATTTTCAATGTATTCTAAACTTTAAGAACGCACCTAGAGTTGGACAAGTTGTGTTTATTTTCTCTTTGCAACCTGGGAGATTGCATGCCATGGAGAATTTTAAGGGACCTTAATAAAAGTGTAGGTGATTTGGGGATGTTTCATGGATACAGGACTTGGCAATGAGTTGGGAAGTTTAGGAAATGAAGAAGTAATTCCAGAATTATAGAAAAGATTCACAAATTTTGTCTACAAATCTTATCTACAAGGAGGAATAATGAATTATGGCCACCAGAATTCAGCTAAGTTATAGTAATCACTGAGTGTAGCCAAGCTAGAGTGATGTTTGACAAGTTTCACTGTTTGGATTATATTCTTGCTTTGTCTGTGTTCCTACATGACTATGGAATGCTCTTGGTTTAATCTTGATATAGTGTTGAAATGGAGTGATGTCTTATATTGATGTTTGGTGAAAGCATTCCGTAGTTCTTGGGGATTCTTTCTTCTCACATTTTGCTAAATGGTTCCACTTGGTAGCTCCTGCCTTCTACTTTACCCTTGACTCACATTTCCCTATCCCCTACAACATTTGTCTGCCTTTTGTCTTAGAAACTTTTGTGCCATTATTGGGGTTTGGGCTTAGGGTCTTGGGCTCTCACTTGACTTTTTTGCTCAAGGCTTGCTTTCTTCCATTTGAGCCGCACCTCCGCTTCTGACTTTTTGGTGGTTAATTAGGAAGAAGCCTCATGTACTTGTCTGCCCAAGCTGACTTTAAACCATGAATCTCAGATCTCAGATTCCCGAGTAATTATGATTATAGGTATGAGCTACCATTATTCAGCTTGTCCCATGTTTTAATTTATACTAAAAGCTGAGAGTCATATCATATCATTTTCTACCTTTCACTATATTTTTATTACCCACTATATTATGACCTTTTTCACTGAGTATCCTGCTAGCTATACAATCTTGAGCAAACTATTTAAACTGTACTTACCTTAATTTGCTTATCTGTATAATGGAAACTATAGTAGTATATACTCCAAAGTGTTACTATAGGGTATTAATAAATATTGATGCATATTTGGAACATTGTCTAGGACATAGTACATAGCAAATATCATCTGTTATTATTACTGACTATTGATAGCTAATTTCTTAATATGTTGTTGCCTTTTATTGTTATCACATTATTTTTAAACTTAAAATATCTTTAAGTTCTTGCACAAAGGGCTTTCAATTCAATGTCAATCTAAACTTTAAATAAGAAATTTTAGTATCTGAACCATAAAAAATATAGATAGAATAAATATTTCATATTCATGTATTTTGTTTCAGTTGGAAATATTTGTGTATCATTTCTTGGTATTACATTATAAAGCAACATTTTTAATTCCCAGGTTATAATTGAGGAACCAAGTATGAGGCCATTAGCCAATCTACTTGCTCATTGGCACATAAAAAAACAGATAAAAATTAAAACCAGGATCTTCTGATCCCTGATCTAATATTTTCCAAGCTTACTATGCTTTTTTTTTTTGTGCTTATCCTGGAGTTTTAATTCAGGGCCTGGGCACCGTCTCTGAGCATTTTTGCTTAAGGCTGGTGCTCTACGACTTAAGCCACAGTGCCACTTGCCACTTCTGGCATTTGGTGATTAATTGGAGATAAGAGTCTCACAGACTTTCCTGACCTGGGCTGGCTTTGAACCTCATGCTTTAGATTTTAGCCTCCTGAATAGCTAGGATTACAGGGTGAGCCACCTGCATCTAGCTGATTATGCTAGGTTTAATGAGAATTTTTTCCAAGGTGTTATTATATAAAATCGTACTTCTCATGTTGTGAGGTCTCATGACATACATTAGAGAAAACAGTTCATTCGTTGCAATTTAGTATATTAGAGTACAATTGAGAAAACTCAGCAAAATGCTAAATCATTCTAGTGAATTTAACTGAAGGATAAAGAGTTTGGTTGTGAGTGCAAATCACACAAGTGCCCATAGACATCCTAATATTCTGCTATGAAATAGAAAACATGGATTTTAAAATGAAAATTTGATAGTATCCATTACTTCATTCTTCTCTATCCATCACCCTCCAAATTGTTAATGCCTAGTGACTCTGATACATTGTTAGGAAAATTTCAACTATTTTTGGCTTATCTGAATGTTTACTCCCACAACTTTGTGGCTAGGATGCTAAGTAAGCAGCTTCTAACAATAACAATGAGAAACATGGCTAGGAAATATACTAAGATTTGTGTAGCAGAAATAGATCTTGCAAGGAGATTTATTTCAGGTACTTCATTTGCAGTGTTGTAACTGGTATCCAAGGTACATTATTGCCTGGAGAGGAGGAACAATTTGAAATCCAACTTGTCTTCAACATCAGAGAATAAGTATGTAAATTGTTCCATTCTTTGGAATAGCGGAAAGGGATTGCATATTAATTTACTCATGGTGCCATTGCCCTTTTTAATACTCACAGACACCTTGGATTCTTTCTACATTGAATTTATTCCTTGTCTTCCTTTAAATTATTCTTAGTGTTGTGGGTGACCACCATTGTGTGATATGAAATATTAACAAATTTAAGTTGACTGCCTTAGATTATATAAGATAAAGCTGCTGACTTTGGAATTAAGATTAGGTAGTTTTGTTGGACTTAGGGCAAGCCAACCATTTTGCTTTAATAAGTATTTCTGCTTTTAGAATTTATGTACAATTCTGGTATTTTGTTAGGAATTAAATACCTGTAATTTTTGTCTGTAATGTTATTTCATATCTTATAAACATAAGGATTACTTTACAAAAAGTTGTTTCCCCGTACACAGTATTGATTAACTATTTTATGTATTTGTTAAAAAGCCTTAGAGAAGTGCATTGTGCTGATGGAAAGAATAGACTAATCCAACAGGGACGTGATTATTATACATTCATTCATCTAAGGTGGTGATTAAGGGTTGAAACAGAACATAAGACATTGTCCATTGAACTCAAAGTTTATATTGTATTTTAGTAAATCCCTTTCTTCTATTTCTTCTTTTCTTCAGGCTGTTATTCAAACAATCTGTTACCCAAACAGTCGCGCAACATGGTGTGGTTATAGGAATCAAGAAGACACTTGGCTTGCTTAGGTGGTCTTGAAAGAGTATCCTTAGGACTGTGTGTTTCTTATAGAATGATGTGAAGACGATTACTCCTCACTATGAAATAAGAGGCCTTTTGGAAAAGCAAATGACTTCATGGAAGTTAGGAAATGACCTGTGGCTCTACATAATTTAAAGCATTGTGTGATTATAAAATACTTTAAAAATATGACTACATATTCATAACTGCAAACTCACATGCACATGTATGCATATGGAGGTTTGAAATAGCTTTTTTCTCCTTATTATGTAGCAGTTAACAGATGTCACAGCTTATATGAAGTATTTATGTCTCAAGGATTTCCCTGGATGGTGAGCCTTTCTCTTGTCTAATTTGCAAAGATTGATGAAAAGATGCATGATTCCTCCCATGGGACTGTATACCTCCTCCAGAGAAAGGACCATGTTACTCTAGATATTTCTAGATCATCACTCCCCAGTGCAGTCCCTGGTAAACATCTCCTTAATTAATAACTACATACAAAAAGGCCGAATGAAAGTCCTGAACAATGAATTAATTTTCAAATTCAAAATGTAGGAACTAGTTTGTTTCAGACTGAGGGAAAACTGGCCTTCTAAAAATGGAATCCTATTAGTCAAGTTTATAGAACTGTAGTATAAATTTACACATCTCATTTATTTATGTAAACATGCAGGATCTTTTCATTGGTGACTATTGCAGTGCCCCTGTATGACTCTCTCTCTCTCTCTCTCTCTCTCTCTCTCTTACTCTGTCTCTCTTCTCACACACAAACAAACATACACACAATACCACCTTCAAGCATACTTGGATTCTCTTTGTTATATCAATATCTATTTCCCCTATAGGCTAATTATGTGATAAGCCAAATAGTAATGGCTTTCCATTTATAAAAGTATAATGAAAATGCAAATCAACTGAAGGTTCATATCAGCTAGACTTGCTTACTGTTCCCTGAAGAAAACCTACAGGATAGAAAACCTACTATCATAAAGGCTTTAATGAACCTAGAATAAGAAGAAAGAATATTCTATGCAATGTTGGCTGACTATTGAATTGCACTAAATTTTTTTACTTTTAGATATAGTCATTGGGAAAGAAATCCTTAACTTCTCTAAAGGGAGCCTGTCTCTTCTAGCCAGTATGTACGTGGATTCTGGTGTGGTCTGCCTTTGACAAAGAGCTATGACAACCAATTAGAATTATGGGGAAGTTCAAATGACATAAACTCTGCAAATTATTTACTGAGAATTGAACACATTTATTTCTTAAATAATTTGTCTGTTTTTTCTTCTCTTTGATTCACTTACTTTTCCTTTTCCTTGTCAATCATCTCTTTAATATCTACTTTGTTTCCCAAGACACCTTCTTTCTCTATATAACTTGACCCATTCTCTTCAGTCTAGGCAACTTCTTGCTTCTTTGAGGAGAATTTTCATTTCCATGATCTAACTCATTATTTTGCTACCCCAAAGTTTAATTTTCAATTTTCAATGTTCCTCATTTCTAAGGTTTGGGGGATTGTTAGGACTACTCTTTTAGCATGCAGATAGTTAGCAATTTCATCATATGGTTAGTACAACTGGTGGTGCCCAGTGTCTGCTAGCTGCTTGGAATCTGGTTGAAAATAAATATAGGTTGAATGACTTATGCCAGTTAAATGCCCTTTGAAAGTAACTCATATTGAAGAGCTAGAAAATTCTTGTTGTGGGACTATAGTGTGCCTTGAAGGGTGCTTAGCAGTATCCCTAGTCCCTATCTACTGAATGGCAGTCGCACGACTCCATTTCAGCTGTGACAACCAAAAACATTTCCAGACATGGCCACATGTCACCTGAGAGGCGGACATTATTGGCTGAGAACCACTGCCTTATCACAAAACAATGCTCAAGAATGGTTTGTGTATCTCTCATATTGTCAGATATTTTTCAAACTTTCCCAACAAAATCACAAACAGGAAATAAAGGGATGCCATTAATATTAAAGATTATCTACTAACTTAAATGGAATCATATTTTGCACTGGATGTGTCAACAAGTCACAGCTCTTATGTCTATATTATCCGAATTCTCCTATAGCTCTAGGGCAGGGCATAAAAGAAAAAGGCCAGAGCACAAACCCCCAGTACTGCCAACAAAAAAATGAAGGAAAATAAAAGAACTTTGAGAGAAAACACTTGAGGGAAAAGAAGAGAAATTTTATAAAAGAAAATAGTATTGAAGTAGAGAAGAGAGAGAAATGGTAGAAATGGGAATTATGAAAAGGATTAGAAATTGTGATAGAAAACAGAATTGTATCTATCAGCTATTCTTATTTCCTTTCCAGAGAAGTCTCTTTTTAATTCTTTAGCCCACTAATTAATGGAGTGGTTGTTTCTTTGAAGATTTGTTATTGGAGAGTTTACTTTTTTGAGCTCTAGGTATATTTTTGACATGAGGCCTTTCTCTGTTGTATAGGTAGTAAAGATCTCTGTGGGCTTTCCATTTATCTTTCTAGTGATGTCCTTTGCTATGCAGAAGCTCTGCAGTTTAATGTTATTCCATTTATCCACCCTTTCTTTTATTTGTTGTGTTTCTGGATCTTTATTTGGGAAGTTTTGACCTGTACCAAGGAACCCTTGTGTATCAGTATCCTCTAACCCTTCCTGGAATATTTTCAAGGTACCTTCTCTTACCTTGAGGTTCTTTGATCCGTTTGGAGTTGATTCTCATGCAGAGTTATATATAAAGATCTAACTTCAGTTTTCTACACGTGTATAGAAAATTCTGCCAGCACCATTTGTTGAAGAGGCTATCTTTCCAATAGACATATGAAGAAATTTTCAACATCCCTTGCCATAAAAGAAATGAAATGCAAATCAAAACTACATTGAGGTTCCACCTCATCCCAGTTAGAATAGCAATTATCAAGAAAATAAACAATAAGTGATGCTGGGGGCAGGGGGATGTGGCCAAAAAGAATGCTACTACACTGTTGGTGGGAGTGTAATCTGGTTCAACCACTCTGGAAAGTAGTATGGAGGTTCCTCAAAAGACTAACATAGAGCTCCCCTATGATCCAGCAATCCCACCCCTGGACATTTACCCAAATTATCACAAACAAGGCCACACTAAAGCTACCAGCTCAACTATGTTGATTGCAGCATTATTTACTATAGCTAAGATATGGAATCAATCCAGATGCCTCTCTGTAGATGAATGGCTCAAGAAAATATGGTATATATGCACAATGGAATTCTTTGCTCCCCTCATAAAGAATGACCTCACCGCCTTCGTAAGAAAATGGAAAGACTTGGGGAAAAAATCATATTAAGTGAAGTAAGCCAGATATAAAGAAAGACAGGTTTCATAATTTCCCTCATTTGTAATAATCAGCATATGTCTAAGATAGTCCTTATGGAAGATCACAATAGGTCAATAGCTATGTACATATGACCATATAAATGATGCTAATCGAAATGAATTCCAAGATATGGAAACAAGAGTTTTGTTTTCATTTTTGATTTAATGTGCTATGTGAAGTTGTTTCTTTCATTTTTCCCCTTTGGTTTATTCTCTATTGTCACTACTTTTTATTTTGGTACCCTGTGTCTTGTATATATGTTTATCGGATTTGGGGAAGGGAAATAACAAAATGGTGAGACAAAGTACAAAGGGTGAACTAATGCAACAGTGATACTCACAAGACACTATGTGAACTTTACAACTGGAGGTGGGAATCACAGGAGGGAGAGAAAATGGGGGGAAATAAGGGAGGAAGTAACAATG
The DNA here is from genome assembly GCF_023159225.1 of Perognathus longimembris pacificus. NCBI lineage: Eukaryota > Metazoa > Chordata > Mammalia > Rodentia > Heteromyidae > Perognathus > Perognathus longimembris. Next base: position 107,433,932 of record NC_063188.1, on the reverse strand, counting down.
ACAAGAAATGCACTCATTACCTTACTTATGTAACTGTAACTCCTCTGTACATCACCTTTATAATAAAATAAAATTAAATTAAATTAAAAGAAAGAAGAATTGTAGCAAAGAATAAGGAGTTATGGGATTGAAAAGAGTTGTGAGAGGAATGAATTCTAGAAAGAAAAATATCAAACAACAAATAATTGTAGCACTAAGTACAGGAATGTGGGCATAACTAAGAATTTTGGCACTCAACAGATAATTGAAGAAGAGAACAGAGAACTAACATAGCCAGTAATAATAATTTTATTATATTAATTCCCTGCTCTTCCCTTTTCACCTTGATTCCATTTCTGGCTTGAAAACTGTGGGAACATTCATAGTATTGAGCTAGAAGGAACACAGGAAAAATAAAAATTTTTAACAAAACATTTTTAAGCTCATGATTAAAGCTGTCTCTTTTATATAAAATGTTTCAATGATTATTTAACAGCTACTTTAGTTTATACTTTAGGATTATACCCTTTATAAAGTTTTATCACTTAGTTTATTTAAGTTAATTTCTGTAACAAAGTCATAGTTTATTAACTTTCCTAGATTAAAAAAGTTATACTAAGAAAATGCACGAAAGGTCTGATGTTTATGTTAGTCATCCTATACAATTTAATGATGAATATATATATATATATTGTTTTTGTTTGTTTGTTTGTTTTGCCAGTCCTGGGGCTTGTACTCAGGGCCTGAGCACTGTCCCTGGCTTCTTTTTGCTCAAGGCTAGCACTTTGCCACTTGAGCCACAGCGCCCCTTCTGGCCATTTTCTGTGTATGTGGTGCTGGGGAATTGAACCCAGGGCCTCATGTATACGAGGCAAGCACTCTTGCCACTAGGCCATATCCCCAGCCCATGATGAATATTTTGAAATCTTGTTTCACAACATTTGGTCATCTTAAAAAGGGAGGGTATGAGGATGAAGACAAGGACATTGCACAGCCCAGAATTTCTTGGTTCTGATAAATCCTGGATGTTATTTTTTGTTGACTTAATTTGACAAAATCATGTACTCTCAAACATACCTCTACTTCAACAATATCCTAGGACATCTTCATATTTGTCTTGGTTCTTTTTATGTTTCTGTAAGACAATAACCGAGGCTGGGATATTTATAATGAAGAGCAATAAATTCTGTTGTATGTACTGGGACGGAAGTCCAAAATTGAAGGAGAACATGTGGCAAGGGTCTTTTTGCCCCATTATCCCATAACAGAAGCCCAGTTGGACAAAAATATGGACCATGGAGAACAATGGAACTTACTCTTTCTTTCATGAGACAGTACATCAGTGATGAAGATGAAGATGAAGATCAGTGGTGATGATAGAGTTATGGATTTCATGTCACTACATTAACGGTATGGGCAGAAAGCCCATTGCCTGCTTCTATCCAGCTAAGCAGTATCTCCTGTCACTTGTTCCTTCATTTGGGTCAGCAGCCACCCTAGGACATTTTTAACTTTAAAATCACATATAAATATAGATGCCTGGTACATGAGTTTGAATTTTGACTTGATGTGCTTTGTATGAAACGAATTATTCATGATGAAGTCATGATATAATGTATTGTTCAACAATATGCCACAGAAAACCTTACTAATTGGATGGTTATCAATAAAATATTAACATTGTAGGTCAGATCTTCCTATGCCATTTTAGTGACTAGTAGCAGCCTACTGTAAAGTTATGGATAGGAATGACTGGAAATGAGGAAGCATGACTGATGGAGAATGATTGTGGAGCCTGATCATTATATAATTCCTCCATAGAAAAATAGTTCTTCTGTTGATGTTTTCCCTGACTTTTTGCACAGATGTAACATCATATGCACAACCACCCCAAATTCAGTTCTGCAAATGAATGTGTAGGGAGGTAAAGGAGGATGGATCTTGCTGATTTACATAAACCCAGGAACCCGGCATCCCAGCTTCACACACAATTTTCAGGAAGGGAGGTGAGCTCAAAATATTTCTCTGCATTGATAAAGCTCTGCAAAGACTACATGAGTGACATTGTAAGTTCTTGTAACTATCAATGAATAAGTAAAGCTCAGCCCATAGGCTAGTGTCCCAAGAGAAATAATGACCAGGAAAGAATTCAAAGAAATCCTAAAATTGTCCCATGTAGGCTGATAGCCCAAGTTCACCTGTTCAAATCATCACAGATGTGCCAAAGCATTTGAAGCAGTAAATACTTGGATAAATTCATGATTAAAATTTTCCACAGTTCCTTCTAGATTAATGTAAACCAATTTCTGGACATAGGTGATTACTATGCAAAATACAGACACCTGTATCTCATGGGAAATTACATGAAATTCCCAGGGTCTAGGTACTAACTTAAGACCCCTGAGGACAACCTCACCTGAAACTCCACTTTATATTTCACAGGAGGTTTTAGTCATTAATCTTACAAACTTATTCTTCTGTGTTTCAAGTAATCCAAGATAAAACACAATCCACCAGGTGCTAGCTAATAATGAACTGCTCTAAGTTCTAAACTAACAGAAGCTAGTTGTACAGAAAAGTATTCCACTATCAAAAATACTGACTGCATTCTTTATTTTTCTCCAAGAGCTCTCTTTATGTTTCTCAAAACATTATTTATGCTGATTGTTCAATCTATGCGCCTTTCTATCCTTTTGGTTTTTTTTTAATTTTTTTTGAACCAAAGTCTGGCTATGCAGCACAGGGTGGGATTGAACTTGCTACGTTCCTGCCTCAGTTTCCAAAGTGCTTAGATTACCAGCATGCACCACTATTCCTGCCTTCTATTCATATATATATATATGTATATATAATTTCTCCAGTAGACTATATTTCAGGGCAAGGTGTGTGTGTTCCTGATACTTAGGACAAGACTTTAGATACCAGAATGTAGGAAAAGAACAAAGTGACTTGTTATTTGTAATGAGAATACATGCGACTGTATCCAGTGATCCTTTCTTATTAGTTCTTCTTCTTCTTTTATTATGCTCTCCAAAGTCAATGTCTTTTAAATCCTTGTTTTATTAAAATTAACCCCAAACTGAAAATCATCCAACTAATTCACTTGTCCTTGATTTGCCCACATCTCCTACTGCTGAAGTGATTAATCAAAGAGTGTTTTTACTTCCCAAGTAGAATTTCAGTAACCCCCCCCCCCACAAAAAGGGTCTCCTTAGAAACATAGTACATGGAAAGGTAGTTTAAGCCAACTCTTTCTTCCAGTCACTTCCTCATGAGATTTTTCATAAAGAAGGCAGAGTGATCACTGCTACAGTGCAATCTTCCATGGAAGTGAAATCTTCCATGGAGGTGGTCTTCAAAGATGGAAACAAGATGTTTCCTCAAGACTTTCTGAAACATTTGGCATTTCTGCATAAGCCCCATTCAAGGGCACTTTCCAGAGACCTAAATGATTGTGATATAGCAGGAGCAAACACAGTTCTAGCCTGTCCCAAAACAAAGGCTCTGAAAATGAGTGGTAAGGGTGATGATAATAGAATGAATTTGGCTGAGTAAATGTTAACATAAGAGGGCAGCAACAAGGGATTAATGTCTGGATGATAAATACAGTAGTTGAAAATGTCTTCCTTACACTTTTAATTAGTAACAATTGTTTGTACACAGGGTGCTCATTTTACATTTACATAAATACCTACATTGTGTCTTAATCAGAATCACCACCTCATCACTCTCCCTTTTCCACCTTATCCCTTTCCAGCAAGCTTCAAGCTTCTGTTTTCACATGTCTACATAAAAGATTTTGACCCCATTTACCCTTCTTTACCTTCTCCATTCAACCCCCATACTCTCTCTAGTACCTGTTTTATATTCCTGTCATTCTGTTTGAAGTATATCCTAATTGTTCAGAGTTTCACCATAGTATTTTACACATACATACACACGTACACACACACAGTAGATGAAACTATTTAATGTTGGCACTAGTATACTAATTTTGATTATAAAGCCAATGAGAATCTACTGAGATTCTGTAAGCAGTAGAATAATATAATAGGAGCTTTGCCATGGAAATAGTAGTTTGATGGGTTGTGTAAAAAGTAGTGATGGGGAGGGAGTGGAAGTCAGAGACCTAAAAGGACACTGCATGCTTTATCCATCATAGCCCCAAAAACTTAAACAGACATCAGTGGTAAAATAGATATACATATTGCATAGTACTCCATTTATGAATGGAGGTCAATAAAAATGAGTGCATGCAATAAAACTTGGATGAATCCCACAAAATGAACAAAATTGCAGCAAGAATTGCCCCATTTGTGTCAAGATAAAAAAACAGGCAAAACTAGTCAACAGAGCTAGTCATCAGAGTTGTGAGATTATTGGCTCAGAACAGGCCTGAGAAACCTTGTCAGGTGCCAGAAGAAGAAAGAATACATGGATGTCTCCATATATAAAAGTTTGCCAGGCACCACTGGCTCATGCCTATATTCCTAGAAACTTGGGAGGCTGAGATCTGAGGATTGTGGCTCAAAGGCAACATAGGCATGAAAGTCCATGAGACTCATCTCTCAATAAAAACTACCCAAAAGCCAGATTTGGAGCTGTGGCACAAGGAAGAAGCCCAGGGAAAAATTATCCAGGTACTGAGTTAAAGTCCCAGATCCAGAACACACACACAAAAGTTCACTGAACTGCATTTAAGAATGATGCATTCTGCTATGTGGATGTAGTGCAATAAAAAGTGGGTTTAATACATGAAAACAAGCTAAGTGCTAGTGGCTCTCACTTGTAGTCTAGCCACTTAGGAAACAGATCTAAGGAATGAAGTTCAAAGCTAGCCAGGGCAGGAAAGTTCTTTAGATTCCAATCTCCAACTAACTACCAAAAATCCAGAAGTGGTTTTGTATCTTAAGTAGTAGAGTGCCACTCTTGAGTGAAAAAACTAAGGAACAGCACTCAGAGTCTGTGTTCCAACCCCAGTACTGACACAAAAATAAAATGAAAACAGACGCTGGGTATGGTTGCTCAGGCATGGCATGTAATTTTATCTACTCAGGAGGCAGGATTGTGATTTGAAGCCAACCAATACAAGCAAGTTTATGAGACCTTCATCTCAACAAGCTAGGCATCTGTAATCCTTGCTGTTCTAGAGGTCTAAGTAGGAGAATTGCTGTCCAGACTCCAGCAAAAATGGAAAGATTCTATGCAAAAAAAAAAGAAAGAAAAGAACTAAAGCAACCAGACTAGAAGGTTTGGATCAAGTGATAGAGCACCTGACTAGCAAATGTGAAGTCCTGGGCTGGGGATATAGCCTAGTGGCAAGAGTGCCTGCCTCGTGATACACGAGGCCCTAGGTTCGATCCCCCAGCACCACATATACAGAAAATGTCCAGAAGTGGCGCTGTGGCTCAAGTGGCGGAGTGCTAGCCTTGAGCGGGAAGAAGCCAGGGACAGTGCTCAGGCCCTGAGTCCAAGGCCCAGGACTGGCCAAAAAAAAAAAAAAAAAAATGTGAAGTCCTGTGTTTTAACTTAAGTACTGCTAAATAAAAATGTGAAAGTAAAAGAATAAAATGGAAAATAAAACAAGCATTGAAATAATTCTGTGTCAGGGAAGAGAGGACCAGCACTCAAGACCAATGATTGTAAGCAAAGTATAGATGTAACAGCACACAAGGAGTTGACAAAAAATTCTGAGATTTCAAATGTGTGTGTGTTTGTGCACATGTGCATGTACACACATGTGTGAATACATGTGCATGTGTGTGTTGCTATAGTGACTAAAGCAAGGGGATGATCACAGTGTGTTCAGTATCATGTAATTAGGATGGCCATTTGATTTTCAGGGACACCTAAACCTTCCAGACTATATCAGCTATGAGGTCCTAGTATAGTTTACATACTTCATTTTCTTTTGTTTATGCCTCCAGAAATACAAAGACACATTGGCTCTACCCTGTATCCCATGATTCTCTGGGTCTCATTAGCATTCACCTTGTATTCTACATAGAGCTACTCTTCAATCTGAAAAAGTTAAATAAATACCAATGTCATTGTAGAGCTCACACAAAAACCACCCTGTGCCCAGAAGATTTTGAAGTTTGCAGTTATAGGAACTTTGTTTTTGTTATTTCAGAGTCATTTTGATGAAAGAATTTTAAAAATGGATAGTTAATTTTCCAAGCATATTGGATTCCATTACTGTGACCACACAAAGAGATTATGATTCCTATTGTCCCTTAGTGTCCTCAGGGGACTGTTTGCAGAACCTCTGTGGATAGAAAAATCCACAGATGTACAAATCCCTTATATAAAACTGGTAGTGTTTGCTTATAATCTAAGCAAATCCTGTATACTGTAAATCACCTCCAGGTTACTTTAAATATCCAATGCAATGTAAATGATGTATAAATAATTATTTTACTGCATTGCTGAAGGACCAATCATAAGCAAGACATCTTTACATGTGCATTTTTTTTCCTGAATAAAACCAATCTGCTGTTGGTTGGTTGTGAATGTGGACTCTGTGGCTATGTAGATACAGAAGTAGGCCAACTGTGCCTGTCTTTGTATTTCTATGTACAGCTAGGCACTAGATAAATGGCGCTAGGACATCTCATTGAGTCTCTTTGCTATACTCAGTGCATTGGTATTTGGATCAAAGTGTGAGTCCTTGCAGGAGTGGCTAAAATGGCAAACAGCTGAGGCATCTTTATGAACCAGCAGAACAGAGTGACTAAGTATAATGGTGCATGAGTGAGACCAGGCTTGTGCAAGAAGGCAGTAGGCTTTTCCGGAGGCAAGTGGCTCTTTAGAGAAATACTCTGTTCCTGTCTCACCAAGACAGTGCTGGAGGGAAGAAAAATAAAATGGCATAATCATATGAAGATACATGTTCTGCCTTAATTAAAAATCTCTATTAACTTAGTGCCCAACAGATAGTGAAAGCATTTTATTGGCTATCAATGTTTGTATGTATGTAGAGCTTAGACTCATTTTACTTACAATTAAGATGAGAGACCTCCCCAAATTTCACTTGGAGAAGATCAAATAATAAATGTATTGATATATTGGATCCTTGTAACCGCTACAGAACTCTGGTGCTATATAGTATGATTTCACATGATATATACTATAAATGATACATAAACAAATAACAATAGCTGTGTTCCAATAAAACTTTGTTTATGTAAACAGCTATAAATAAGGCCTAGAAACTCTTGAGGCCTATTTTTTAGAAGAGTGCCACCCACTTGCATAAAATCCTTTGAACATTTGTTTGTACTACTTAGTAGTACAAGCAGTCATTTGTGAGTGGCTAAATGAACTCATTTTTATATACTTTATCAACAACTTCATTATTGGCATGTAAAAATAAGCTCATTTGGTCACTCACTAGGCTGTTTATATCATGACAGTGGAAATGATCTTCTTGGCTAGAAATTGTATACAGACCTCCTAGGCCTAGGTGTACAATAAATATTTGTTGAATAAATGAAGGAATGGAGCCCGCAGATACTATAGCCTGTTATCTGAGAGTATTCATATTGAAAACAGATCACTGTGGTATAATTCCAGTGCACAAACCATGCTGTCCTCCTTACCCGATGCCTGGGAGCAGCCTTCCAGCAGGGCATGCAGACACTGCTTCCTGGTGTTCCAGATTTGCCTTGCTCTATTGACACAGTCTCGCTGATCCCCTTGGTGGAAGAGCTGCTGATTGGATCAGAAAGGACATCTGTGCTTTTGCAGAAGCAAAGCTAACGGGTCCCCGCAGATTGGCTTCTGCTCGTTTGCCTTCACTGTCCTTCCAACCTAATGAGCTGAACAATGTCAACCTAATTCCTGACTTATCCCGGTCCTAGGCGGTCCTCTAACTGAACGAAAACCATCAAAATCAAATTCAGCAAGCATTCCCAGTTCAGGTTTTCTCCTTCCCTGCAATGAATAAATACCAGTGTCATAAACTGAAATCAATGGCTTTCCTTGAGATATCACCAGAAATGAAAAATTTAGCTGCTTATAAAGCTATAGGTTCCCCAGTCCAGTGCAGCCAGGTGAATATAATCTGAGATGATCATGTTGGGAACTGTTTTCAACCTGAATAGTTCCCTAATAGAAGCAGAAGCTTTTATCTGCTCAGAAGACAAGCAGATCAATTATTTGTTTAAATTTTCTGTTTCTACTGAGACGTAGATGTTTTTCTTCTCCATTTTCTTATGCTTTATCTTTTGGCTTTCCTTCCATAACCTTGAATTTTGTATATCTTATGCAAATAGCATAAAGATGGAACTTTTTAAATTTCCCAATTTTATCTTTCAACTTGAACATTCACATCACTTTTATTTAATGTAATCATGAATATCAATATATAGAGATTTGTCTACCCTCTTCTTTCAGATGTTCTATTTCTCTTGACGGTTCCGTATTCCTTGTGTATTTATTTATTATTAGCTTATATCTTGAGGTCTGGGGGTAGGCAGAAACTAGGAATGCCACGGTGAGGACTTTCTGTGTCCATCCATCTTATGCATCTCTTGCCAATGATAGGTGCGTATGGATGCGATACTCAAGGGCCATCCATTTTCAGAATTGGCTGCCTCAGCACCTTTCTCTTCTTACAAAATGTGAACTGTTAGTTGACAGAATGCAAAGTAATATTTTCCATTCTTCTCCCATGGGATAAAAAATAATGGATCTGTATTTACCATTTTCCCATAAAATTATGCTATTATTATTATTATTATTGACTAGTTGATTTATCACAGTGCAAAACAAATTTCATACGTTGAGTGTTGGTTTATAGATGCATAAAACATATTTATTCCTTTCTTTGCCCTTCTGTTAATTCATATAACTTACATATTATTTCTGCCAGCCTTTTGTTGTTATAGTAGTAGTAGTTGTTGTTGTTTCTTTGTTCCTGGGGTTTGAGCTCTGGGCCTGTGCTCTATCCTTGGGCTCATTTTTGCTAAAGGCTTGTGCTCTCCCACTTTGAGCCACAGCTCCACTTCTGGTTTTCTGGCGGTTCATTGGAGATAAGAGTCTCACTGACTTTCCTGCCTTGGCTGGCTTAGGACCACAATCCACATCTCAGCCTCTTGAGTAGCTAGGATTATAGGCACAAGCCATTGGCGCCTAGCTGTCTGCCAGGTTTTAACCCTTTTTGTGGTATATGCATTTAGATTTTACTTTGATAGTGAATTCTTTCAATATACTTTAAAATATTAATATTTTGGTGTTTTAATTCTTTTTCTAAAGTTTCTCCTTTCTTTCTCTTTTCCTTCCTTCCTTCCTTCCTTCCTTCCTTCCTTCCTTCCTTCCTTCCTTCCTTCCTTCCTTTCTTCCTTCCTTCCTTCCTTCCTTCCATGATGATGGTGGTAGAACTCAGGATCTTTGCACATGCTAAGCAAGGTGCATCCCCAGCTATTTGTTTTTATTCTTATAGATATTCTGTCAATTACATTGACAATTGACATAGGCAATTTTCTCTCAGCTTATTATTCTACTATCTTCTAATTTCTATTGTTATAGAGAAGTTAGCTTTTAAGTCTAACTATATAATTCCTTTGAAGAAAATGTCATCTATTCTGGCTACTTTTTTGCCAGTTCTGGGGCTTGAACTCGGGGCCTGAGCACTGTTCCTGGCTTCTTTTTCTCAATGTTAGTGCACTACCACTTGATCCACAGTGCCACTTCTGGATTTTTCTATATATGTGGTGATGAGGAATCGAACCCAGGGCTTCATGTATACGAGGCAAGCATTCTACCACTAGGCCCTATTCCCAGCCTCTCTGGCTACTTTTAAATATGTACATATTTCTAAGTATATATTTCATTGAATATATTCCATTGTCTCTATTTTAATTTATATAGATTTCGAATATCTACTATGAAAATATAAAATTTGAAATACTTTAAAATCTAAAACATTTTTAGTAGTACATGATGGCATAAGTGGAAATTTCACATCCTAAAACTTGGGTTTTTAAATTTTATGGATTGACAAATTCAAGCAAGAGCAAGGGGCCCTTAGTTCAAGGTCCAGTACCAACACACAGAGAGAGAGAGAGAGAGAGAGAGAGAGAGAGAGAGAGAGAGAGAGAGAGAGAGAGAGAGAGAAGAGAAAGTTTCATTAGAACCCAATCACACCTTTTTTCAAACTAGTGTCCATGGAAAGGTGGAAATAGTTGTTATAGAAATTATATGAAATAACAAAGCAAATATCTAAAAATATATACTGTCTCTTTACAGATATGTTTGCTGATTTCTGAGCTACATAAGCAAGCAAGGTTTATAATCTATTTTCAATAGCATGGGGCATCATCTTTTAGGCAAATTAGAAAATGAAAAATAGCAAGGAAAATGCCCATAGTCATATCAGGAATGTGGTTAACTGATGAGAATGGTACTAAGAGTCTAGGAAGATGGTAGAAAGATCAGATTAAGGAGTTGGTATATGAGATTGGAGAGAATGAAAATAATCCACCTAAACTTTGACTTGAGAAGAAAGAACTCTTATGGGCGTACTCATGACCTAAGTATCAGAGATCTTTTTCTCTTAGTAATGTAAATATATACCATGTTGACGAACTCCAACTCTTTGAAAGGGTAAGGCTTGTTGATTCTTTACTCAATACTATCATCTTTTTAAGCAGCTTTGTTTATATTTCCACAGTGGTGGTTATTTTTATTTTTAATTGTACAAATCTCATTCCTGATTTGGACTTCCTACTATTTTTAATTTGTGGCTTTCTTTTTTTTCTCATTAATAGTGATGCCTCATTGTCCTCTCCCTCCATGAATTTATCAAACTTCCTTCCATTTTCAAGAGCTAAACAGAATTCTACATAAGTTAATATAATGTAAGTTATTAAGCTGAAAATGGAAATCTGGATAAATGGATGTCTTATATCTGTAAGTGATGTTAAAGCAGCTCTTGGTTTCAAACTGTGAACATTTCTGGAACTCAAGGTAAAATATAAAGCATGAAACTTTTCTCCAATTACTCAGGAGGCCAGTTCTGACCAAAAGTCAGTGAAATCCTTATTTCATCCACTAACCAGGTTTGAGCCCGTCATCCCAGCTATGTGGGAAACTCAAATAGGAGGATTACGGGCCAGGATGGTCTAGAGCAAACCATGAGACCCAATCTCAAAAATTACTAAAGCAAATGAGCTGAAGGTGTGGATCAAGTTGTAAAGTACCTGTCTAGCAAGCGTGAGGCCCAGAGTTCAGCTCTCACTACTGTCAAAAAATCCCCCAAACTTCAAACTCTCATGATCAGAAAACAGGTAGTATTTATGTAATCAGCTAACAGTGGATTGTTTTCTACCAATGAGGTATAGAAAAATGTGTAAATCGAGGATACTAGTTATTTAAATAGTTCATGGTAAAAAAGGAAATAAATTAGTGAGCTCTATTACAAGTAATAAGAAGAATGTTATAAGAGAACTTGATGTACCTTGGAAACACAGAAGATGGGCATTTAAGCCACCTCAGAGTTAGTAGGCAGGCTTCCTGAAGGGAGTAGGTTTTCATTATCTTAAAGCTCTGTTTATTTACACTTCCTAAAACTTACTTGAAGATATTATAAATAATATTCATTTAGAAAGGAGTCCTTCAAAAACTTCTTAATGTGCTTTAGGAATGAGGGTGAGTACTCTGCAGGTAGTCTGGTAGTGGGGGCCCCTACCCCAGGCAAAGGGCCTGTAAAAGATGTTTAGGAATTATCCATCTTTAACCCAGATAAAATCCCATTGAGATGTACAGTACATAAAAATCTCAATTTCAAACATGCTTATAGTTGGTTTGAGAAAATCTGAGGTTATAAGCATTGAATGCCCATGGTTTATGTATGTTTTTATGATTTTTCTTTTCAATCTGGTAATAGACCTGTTAGATCTGTATGTACGTCTCTTTCCTGCACGTGTAGGTGGTCCACTTAAGAGACAAGTGACTGGAGGACAGCATGATTAAAAAGGGACTCTAATTAGGGACACAGCTAACACTGTGAAAGTGGAGGCATCTGCTTGAGTTGCTAAATATAATTGCTAGAGAAAAGTTTATAAATATTCATTTAAATGTATTTCTCAGAGGCTCATGTTTGGAACCACAGCTGCTGGGTTGCCTAAAGAAATATAAATGCACCACAATTAATGCATTCTTAAAGGACCAAAAGGAAAAAAAAAGCTTTATCTTTAACATGCAGGCGTTTGGGTAAATACCATGGATCAGCGATTTCTATAGCTAACATTTTGCATGTTATATTTATTAGCTAGTGTTACTACTTATACATTAGGAATTCGGTAGTTTCTCTGATTATGGCTTTCTAGATTTAACAGTTATAAATTTAACTTGTGCCTACTGACTAATATACTATTTAATGTCTTCTGTGATTAAGTTTTGACTATGCATGCCAGAAAATTTGGCTAAATACTATTCAAATGAGTTTCATTTTCTTTAGAATACAAATCTGGAATCCTCATTTTTATTTTAAGTTCCAAACAAATGGATTGTTTTGTTAAAATGAATATTGGGTTAATTCTCCATTTTGTGATCTTGGGAGAAATAGAGAGCGGTCTATTCACTGATCATCCATTTGGTTCCTCAGGCTATGTCCAAATAGGAATTACAGGGCTTGTTGCCATAGTAGTGCCATATCCTTTCATGTATTGAATTTGCTGGGGAGGTTTGCGGGGGCACACAAAGACCAGAAGAGGTGACCATCATAGGAAAGCCAGCTGGTACTTGTAGGTGGTATATAGGTGCTGGACAATAAGAAAGGGGAAACATGAGTTCAAACTATGCAGATTTTGAAGAAAAAGTTGGCAGGACACATCAATGATCTTATTGCCCAAGGCTAGAACAAAGCACAAGGCAGAATTCACATGACAGATGAGAATGCCAGCTGTGTGCCCACACACAAGGCTGTTTGGTGAGGTTTACATTGAAACATTGTTTCACCAAAGATTTTTAACTTCCTCAGTCTAAAGAAACAGTTGTCACCCATGGGTGATTGTTCTTTCTCAGGGGACATTTGGCAATGCCTGAGCCATGCAACCCACCTTTAGTGAGAAGAGGCCATCTTACATTTGCAAGGGCTGAAAAGGGGGTGATTCCTGACCATCACAAAGAAACCAGAGCCCACATAATCTTAACAAAAGACAGGTTAATGAAAGATGATAAAAGAAAAAAAGCAAAATGAAACAAAAAATACTTGGAATTTAAATAAAAGACTGTGGGATTAGCTATTCTCAACTACAGACAATTGGACTAGAAATAAAAGAAAAAAATGTGTAAGGAATTTATTTGATTATAGTTTTGCATGACTTGGAAGCCTTCAGATTGAAAACTCAAAGACAAAGTGAACTACCCATTTAAAAAATTAATTTCTTTATTGTCAAAGTGATGTACAGAGGGGTTACAGTTTCATATGTAAGGCAGTGAGTACATTTCTTATCAAACTTGTTACCTCCTCTGTCATTTTCTCCCAACTTCCCATCTCCCCAATCCCCCCCCCCAGTTGTACAGTTGGTTTACAGCATATAGTTTTGTAAGTACTGCTGTTGCATTGGTTGACATTTTACCCTTTGTCTCTCCATTTTGATGTTCTCCTTCCCTTCCCTACTTCTGATAAATGTCCATACAACAATCAGTGTTATTCTCAGATTTGAAAAAGTATGGGTAGCCATATAGAAACAGGATTAGACATAAATGGTATGAGCTCAAAGTAATATTCTGAGGGGGAGGAGATAAGGACAAGCCTGGGAGGATCATCTTTCCAGATTCCCCTTGGCTTCTAGGTACAGCTAATCCTTCCCCTTTGGAATGGGATTTTTTTTTCTAGGGGGAAGTTCAGTCGTGTGTGTGTGTGTGTGTGTGTGTGTGTGTGTGTGTGTGTGTGTGTGTGTGTGTGTCTGCTGGGCCGGAAGGTTGAACTCAGGACCTGAGTGTTGCCTCTGACCTTTATTGCTGAAGGCTAGCACTCTACCAGTTGAGCCACAGGTCTACTTCTGGATTATTTCTGGAGATAAGAGTCTCTTAGACTTTCCTGCCCCATCTGGCTTCAAACAGCAATCTTTAGATCATAGCCTCCTGAGTAGCTATCCATTAGTGTTTTACAGAGGGGTATTTACTTAACATGCCAGTTTGCAAATACAATGCAGATGAATGGAGAAAGGAAACGCAAACGTGGGAAAATATAGTCCTAATATCCAATGTACATGTGTGCAAATGGAGCTATAGGTAAATTGAGATGGTGTGTGGGGATGGAAGCGATACAGGAGAATGACAGAAGGGGTGCTATTGATCACAATGGGAGTCTTATCATCTATGACTGACCAAGATAGGCCAGAGGATTTCTTTATGGTCAGATCCACAGCAGAAAGGGGGGGAACACTTAGAATAACATTTTCATATTTAATGGCTGGCTTGCAGAAGGGCTTGGGGTTTTTGTGGCCAGCCTAGGGGACAGTGGTTTCTACTTTGTATATCCTGCCTTAGGAGAGTGGTTAGGATGAAAGTCAGGAGGGCAGGAGAGAATGCAAGACATGGTTGCTTTTGAGACTGCTTCTGATCTTTGGAGAACTGTTTTCTATGCTTCCCCCCACTCCATATATTGTGCAGAGCAGCCCCACAACAGAGAACTATATGGTCTCCATCTCCATTTATAAGTATGCTCAGGATGAGAAATCTTTCTCCTTAGCCAACGAGCTGATGGGAGGAAAGCAAAGGCGTATGAAATTCAAGCATAGACCACATATGACATCTGTTAAGTTTAGTAAGCTGTGCAAATTGCTACAATTTGTGTTCATTTCCAGATTTCTTCAAAAGCAGCAACTTAGATGGTAATCGTATGATCTGAACTGGAGACATGTAACATTAAAACTATTTTCAACCATTATATTTTTAAGATGTAATATTTTTGACTCCAGACAAAAACTTGCTTCTTTCATGTTTTTTAAAATAAAATATGAGATTTCTTGATACTTTTCACATGCTCCTTTTTCATTAGTTTACATTCACTTCTGACATGTAGATGGAGACAAAGGAATCCAAGTAAATCTACTGTGTGATGTGCTTGCTAAGCATTATGAAGAGCCCCATAGTAAGTCTTCAGAGTTCTTTAGTATTCTTCTCTATGTTACAAAGATGAGTTGAAAGGCTGGCCCATAGCTGCTAGGATATGCTGATCACACTATGTGGTTTAGAAGGAGAAGTCTTTTATAGTTATAGTGATCATCATTGAAAATGGCATGCCCAGTTTAGCACTTTTAATGTTACTAAAGTTGTTAAAAATTTATATTCACTTAAATGTTTAGTTCAGAATTAATGAAGGTCCCATTGCCATTTTAAGATATGAATACTAAAGCCATTTGAATTTTGAGGTCTTTGATGACTGCACAATTTTAATTTCAAGCAAATGGCAAAGATATATATCTATATATCTCGTCACTATTAAGAAACAGCTTTTCTTTATTTTATTTTGTTCTAATAAGAACATAGTGAAGAGTGTCAAAAGCGCTTTGCCAAAATGATAGGCAATTTGCAAGTTGTAATTTTGTGTATATGTTTGTCTTTTGATTGTCTTCTCTAGAAGAGCCTGATTATTTTGGGAGGAGAATGTGATGATTCTGCTTGTTCAATTAACTTTCTAAATATGTTTGTAATTTTTCACCAAAGCATAAAGTGTGTCTACTTGGGTCAGAGGCAAATTGAAAACTAGATTTTGCCTCACAGTATGACTGATTAACCTACCTCGTAGAGGTTGCATCATAGTCCTGGAGGCTGAAAGGCATTCTGACTGGTAAGCACACACCAGCCTCATGCACAAGAAGGATAGTCTTGTAGACTTCTCAGGCAGGGGGTCCTTTAACTCCACCTTTAGTGAACTCAGATGTGAAAGTAAAATGTGTTTCATAAGCATCAGGCTTTATATTTGCTTTATATATTAAAAAATCAAAATACAAAATTAAAAAATAGAATAGGTGAATTCATGCTGGGAGGCTCATTTTGCATTTATGTATATCTCCGTTTGTGGTCACATTTCAGGTCCAATCATATATCCAGAAAAATATGGGTTATTATCATGATGCAATCATTCCTTTTTCTTTCTTTTAGTGTTTCACAATGTCAAGATTTTGTCATTTGTATCCTATAGGATGTCAGTATAATACCTATTTTAATTTAGGCTTCAAATAGTAGAAAATTCAAAGTGTTTTATAGCAAGATGGGATATGACTATGAAAATATTTTCCTTGATGCAGAGACCTGGTCTTTGTGTCATAGCAAAACACTTTCAAAATGTGCTACAGTTTTAAAATATTACTTCTTTCAGATTAGTATTAAAAGCAAACTTACAGCAGATGATTTTGCAAGTTCCACCCTTTATTTGTTATCTCAAGATAAAGTTTTAAACGATAAATAAGAAATAACTTCTTTTCAAGAGAAACATGTTTTCAAATTCTAGACTATTTTGAAAATAGATGTTTTTCAGTATTTTCCTTATTATATATTCCGTATTAAATACAATGTTGATGAAAATAATAGATGTTACCTGTCAAATCTTTCATGAATTACATGTTTGGATTCCTTGGAAACAGCATTTTTTTTTACTTATTTAAAAGCTTCTAGACTTAAAGTTTTGGTAGATTCTGAACCCATGCAATAAAAATATTAAAATTAACAACTCTCAATTAGTTTCCAGGACAACCAATTGTAACTAGGAAAGATGGGCATTTACTTAGTTCATTAGTTTAGAACCCAAAATGATGGTTGGTTGGGCATGGGTTGAAAAGTAAGGTTCATTTGTCAGAAAATTCCGCCAGTCTGTGTGTGGGTCAATATTGTTCTTTCAGTCTGAGATTCACCCATTCAAGTTTGCAGTGAAACTGGTATCAAACCAGCAGTTTGTTGTATCCTAGAGTGGGAAACTAAGATTTTCAGACTTGAGTATTCTGAGAAAATATGAATAGAAGTATTTCCACATGATCACATCTTGTATTACTAATAATGCATAAAATAATAAAAGACATTACATAAAGATATGTTTCATCCATTTATTGTTTTGCATTTTTTATAATGTGCATAGCATACTAGTATAGGAAAACAGGTAGATAATTTAGCAGAGTCTAGATGCGAGGTGGCTAAACGTTCTCCAGAGTTGAATCTGGCCTTATCATCCTCTCTATTCACATATTGTCTATGGTTTATTTCATGCTATAAATACAATGTTGAATAGTTGTGGCAGAGGTCATAAGGCCCCTAAAGCTGAAAAGTATTTCCTCTCTGTTCTTTTAGAAATAAAGTCTCCTGAACCTTGGTGTAAGTTAGTATGGCAGCAGAGAAAAGGAAGTGACCTGCCTTGTCTTTCATGCCATCAGTGTTTGTCAGGGGGCCTTCATGCTGGTTCTTATGGCAGCTACATATTGTCATTGTCTAGAGAGGTTTATTTTAGGCTACTGCCTGGACTCAGCTTCAGGGATTCTGATATAATTAGCATGGGATGAGTTCAAGGTTCTGTATACTTCCATAAGCGAAGATCAGTGTGAACTTAGAGGCAGGAGCTTTCCCCAAGGAATGCTACAGAACCCTTTTTGCATACATGTTCAGGCTAAAAGGTATTAAAAGAGTGCTGACCCCAGATTTAGTGGAAAATGTACAAGCTTAGTAATAACAACCCATTGTCAACCCTTACATTCCCTTTCACTTCCTCAGAGCTAGACCAAGAAGACCTGGTAATGTAATTGTAAAACACATTGATTCCTCAGACTTGGATATAATGTAAAATCCAAGGACTTCTATTGTCTGTTTTCAGTGCTTTTCTTGGCTCTTTAGTGCCTATTTTTATCTCCAAACAATGAAAATCTATTGGCAATAGTCCTGGTAGTTATCTTCCATTCAAATGTCAATGAAAGATGATCCAAAAGTTCTAGAAGTTTGGCCATGGTTGGTGCATTTCTTTTCCTGCATGCAGGCTGAGGAGCTGAGGATTATTTCAGTAATAATCCTATTTCTGAAAACCTGGTACGTAGTGTTATTTTACAGCTCTGTGCAAGGCTGTCGCTGTAAACATTGTTTATAGAACCTTTATCCAAATTTGCCTCTGGAATTTATAAAGCACTTACTATAATTTGCTGTGAAACCACTGGTGGTTTTTTTTAAGCTTAATAGAGACTGCACATATGGAAGATTTGGAAGATAGCAGTTTACAACCTATAAGATGACTTTTGAATCTAAAGCATTTTTATCTCAGCTATTTAAAATGATTGATTGGTTAATTCACACAGCCAGCTACTGTTCTTTTTCATTTTACAATGACAGAAATGAGTTAAAAGAGGACAAGGGGCTTCTTTAGGGCCAAGTAATAAGGAAGAGGCAACTGAGAAGTGGACTTCAAGGTTCCGGCTGTCCAGGCTACTTCTTTCCTCTACTGAGCTACAACTAACCTTACTCCCAGCATCCTGTTGGTCCAAGTCCTCCCTGGATGTGGAACACCCCTGAATATTACTGAGTAAATCACATGACCAACTTGTTATTTCTTCCTTGAGGAAAATGTCTTCAAATTTTATTATTATATTTTTGCTTGAAATGACAAAAAATGCAAATAGATCCATTGAGAAATAGGCATTTTGCTTTTTTAAATTAAGCTGGGACCTCTGGTAGGTAGCATCCTCCACAGAGCAGTTGTAAATGAATTTAACTTTTTTTAGTGGTGTGGTATTGCATGAGGTTGGTGTTATTTATTTAATTTAAGAGGGTTTTTTTTTAAGTACTGTCAAACTTTGACCAGCCAAAATGCAAAGAAAACTTTAAAACCTTATCAACTCTACCTCGATAAAAATAACTAAGGTTAAAAAAATAGTTGAGTGTTTTTTTTAAAAATTAATTTCCAAACTAAATACTGACAGAGAACCTCTTCCTGCATTAGTCATGTGGAATCCTTTCGACAATCACCCTGAGGCAAAAGCAAGGCAGTCAATTATCAAACAAAATTCATTTCTCTATATATTTTCTAAGGCAGCAGGATTCATTTCTATATTGTAGAAAATATTCCATACCCTTGATTAAACTATTTGTGCACACATATATATATATGTAGAGGAATAAAAATTCTGACTTGAGTTTATTGTTTGGACACTAGAAATATATAAAGACTTGTGACATATGTCCTGGAGAAGAAAATTTTATAAAAAGAGATTTGCTCATTTCTGAGATGGCACAGTGAGATCATTTCTGGATAAAGAAGTAAATTACACAGTTTCTAAATTATAAAATTTAGTGGACAACACATATATTTATGTTAATTGTGACTTTACTATTACTTGGTCTTGGTTCTTCAAGGTTTAGTTGAAGGAGTCTGGAAATAAAGAATCAATTAAATAAATACAAATATGGTTAATGATTGAAACAAATATCAAGTAGTCCTTAAGAGGCAGTTATCTGATGGGCTCGTTTTCCATACTTGCATGGATTCAGTGGTAAGGCATCATGGTGCCATTGGTTTACCAAACTTTGACTCAAAGCCTAGCAAGTTCACAGCAATGCCCTTTACCCATAAGCTCCATAGGGCAATGTGAAAGAAGCCTAGCAACACTGAGCTTACATTTTGCAGGGCTTGCTAGCCAGTCTGTCCAGCAATCTGCCCTATAAGGTCTCTTTATTAGCTTGGAATGTAAACAGCTCTGCTCTAGAGAAAGGAAGGGCGAGTTTTCTATCCTTTAAGAATAGTAGATAGGGAAATGTGAAAGTAGAGACTTCTTTCTTTCTGTCCTGGTCAGGAAACAAATCTGTGAGCCAAGATTATATTATCTCTAGCTTCCAATACTGTTTGCCATTCAGACATCTTGTACAAAGTTTCCAGTATCCTTGGCTCAGAAGATAAGCAGAGACATCTGGATTCTCTCTCTCAATGGAATATGGTGATATGATGACAAGTAAATGAAGGAGAATGAGACATTGACTTCAGAGCTGATGTAAGAAAGAGAAGGGAAAACTTGTCCTAGGAATAATGAGGAGAAGGAGTCAAAATGGGACACCATGTGGTAGATCACAAGACTAGTGATATTGCAGGAGCTTCCTAGGAGAGAAGGAAGGTGGCTGGGCAAGTTTGGAATGGTGCAGGAGCTAGGTCACTTAAGGGCCTGTTAAGTTGTGGTTTGAGTTGGGAATCTATTTGAAGAGTGATAAAAGGGGCTAGGGATATGGCCTAGTGGCAAGAGTGCTTGACTTGTATACATGAAGCCCTGGGTTCAATTCTCCAGCACTACATATACAGAAAATGGCCAGAAGTGGCGCTGTGGCTCAAGTGGCAGAGTGCTAGCCTTGAGCAAAAAGAAGCCAGGGACAGTGCTCAGGCCCTGAGTCCAAGCCCCAGGACTGGCAAAAAATAAAAATAAAAAATAAAAAAGAGTGATAGAAGGCTGTGCTTTTTCTTTTTTTTTTTGGCCAGTCCTGGGCCTTGGACTCAGGGCCTGAGCACTGTCCCTGGCTTCTTCCCGCTCAAGGCTAGCACTCTGCCACTTGAGCCACAGCGCCGCTTCTGGCCGTTTTCTGTATATGTGGTGCTGGGGAATCAAACCTAGGGCCTCGTGTATCCGAGGCAGGCACTCTTGCCACTAGGCTATATCCCCAGCCCAAGGCTGTGCTTTTTCTCTAAGGCTGAGTGACCTGGATTTTCAAATTAAAGCATTGAGCCATGAAGTGAATAATAAATCATATGAACTGGTCACAGGAAATATTTCATTTTTAAAGAATGATGTAAAGTAGGATAGCAACTATTGCATTACTTTATAATATTAAGGGCTCTTAGATGATTATCTTTAATGAAACTTTTGTTAGCATATGTGGTAAATATTAGATTGCTTGCTTTTTCCTATCTCTATACCTCTCCTCCTGCAGTCAAGGATGGTCTTATAATCTTAAAATCTAAGATTTGTGACAATAGCACAAATGTTTTATATATAAATGGGCCAAGTAGGTTGCTATGCAGTGCTTATTTCTAACTGTAGCTCACAGTGAATATTTTACATCCAGAACCCTAGTTAAGGATAGCAAGGTTGGAATAGCCTAAGAAAGGTAGAATATTACCTAAAATTGTATGCCTCCAGTCTGGGCTAGACTCTTCACTACATATTGCTTTGATTGGGTAAACTAGCAGGAATCAAACCTGTGCCTTTCATGGCTTTGGGTTCTGGGGTGACAACCAAGGGCTGTGGTAGAAAGACCTGTTCTACTGATTGGAATGAGGTATCCAGGTTGGCGTGAAGTGTAGGGGGGAGGGTGGCTTCAAAGGAACACTTTCTCATCAGAATCACTCCCATGACCTCTTTTTAACCAGACCTATCATTTTACCAGTGCATCACTTTTTCTCATTGTAGTCTTCATTAACTCTTCAGACAGGGTTGCTTTGGGTGAATGTGCTCAGGAAGAGAGCCCACAAGACTCTACTCTGGGGTGCTCAGGTGAACAGACTGGGCCTTTGCGACCAAGGAGAAGTTGTGTCAGGAATTTTCTAGCAACTGGGGTAGGGCTTGGAGTCCCAGTCTTGGACTGAGTTTGCGTGATTCCTTTTATCTAAACCTGAATATAATTCCTGTGGAGCAAGATTGAGCTTCCAGGCCGGGTCATCGGTGTGGGGAAGAAAAGGAAGGCTGCCATGGGATTCTCAGTCTTACAGGGATGGAAATAATTTAAAAGCAGGTATTAGGTAAACCAACAAATAGAAAAACACAAGAATCCATGTTATAACTTTGAAGTAGAGTTTGGTAATTCTTTCTCTCCCAAACTATCCCTGATAAAGCTCTGTCTTCATTTCTCCTTTGTAAACAGGTAGAGGAGGCTCAGAATGTACTTTACAGTATGGAAAGACATTGATGTTACCTGCTTCTTTTCAACTTGATTATGATGTCTATTTGAAGTTGCATAACAGTTTCCCAAGGAACTGAATTTAGTCACAATGTATCATTAACCAACACACACTCCAGAATATGCCCTCTATTAATTGTCAGCCGATTATGACTAAAATTAATCAAATTGCTGAAGGCTGCCAAGGACCACTATATTAACGTGTGATAATTTGTTCTTTACCTAATTCTATATTCAACTCCTAGCTTCTTCCCTCCTGTGTGGGCTTTGTAATATCAAAAGGCATTTGTTGGCTTGAAAACGTGACACATTTTACTTATTTATTAATTGTTTGGAAGGATAACTATTTGAATATTTTAGCAGTAGTTTATGTATTATAATGATAGTCCCTACCAATTAACTGAAAAGCACCTCAAAAGTAATATGCAATAAAGACTTTTTTCTAATTTTTCATGTTTTAGATTCTCCATAACAGAATACTTTATGATCACAATAAATTCCTAGACTGTTTTACTTATATTTTGACAGACAGGAGAGTATACTCCTAAACATGTATTGATGGACTGAAATTAATTAACTTTTCTATTACTAATACATTTATTTATTAATAAGTGAATGGGTATGGATAGATATAAAAACAACTTTTATCAAGCACACGCGAATGTTTTATGATCTTTTAATGCTCACATGACAAGAAATATTCTACTGATTCAATGGATTTTATGAGGAGTGAATACAATTTTGTTTGATGTTTGTCAAAAAAAGAAACTCTTTAGTGTAATATCTACTGGGTTTGCTTTTATTTTTATGATATTTCCCTCACTCCAAACACAAATTAAAATATACCAAAAGAGGAAAGTGTTTTAAATGAATTCAATATAATTTCCCTTTTTCTATCGATGAAAAATACTTTGTTGTAAAATAATATATGAAACACTTTCATATTCTATTTAAATGTTTTATATTGGACTCATATGTAATGCATCATTTTGGAAAACGTTGAAGGAATAATGAAAATAGCTTACATTTTATAACGTTTGGAAATTGAAAGCTAAGCTGAGTAATTCAGTTACACTAAGAGACAGTTTTAACATTGAAAGGAGTGCTGATAGCAATCATATGATATGGAAAACAAAACAGAAAAAAGGAAGGAAATTACAAAAATGAAAAATGAAGTTCCTATCTAGTCTTTCACTATGATATCTGGCACTATAATTTGTGCGAGTGTTCACATTTTTGCTGTCTCATATTAATTGTACAATATGGGCTTTTCCTTGTGATATTTCCATAATGCATATACTACACATTAATCCTATTCACTCCCTCTTATTACTTTTTATATTTTTTGAAAATTTATTGTATAGGTGATGTATGAAGGAGTTACAGTTACATAAATCAGCTAATGAGTACATTTCCTTTTGAGCAGTGTCACCTCCTCCGTCATTCTCTCCCAGTTTTTCCTTCCTGCCATCCATCCCTGAATTTGTATAGTTCATTTTCAATATAGTGTCTAGTGGGTTTCACTGCTGAATTGTTTCACCCTTTGTCCTTTCCCTTTGCTTCCCTTTCCCCTTCCCAAATCAGAAAAACTTATGCACAAGACAAAGGGTACAGAGGTAATAAACAAAATTTAAAAACCCTCTTACTTCCATTTCTTGGAGTTCTTTTTGATAAGCATCACTTTATTTGATCTTATGCACATAGCTATTGAGCCCTTGCAATCCTCTCCTAAAATATCCTCCTTTGTTGTCACAGTGTGAATGTTTAGATTGCTGTTTAATTAATCATGTTCAGGTATAATTATTTGCCTATCTTACTTATTAAGTGGGTTTAGTCTTGACCGTTTTATAGATGCATTTAGTGAACTTTGATTATGTGTCCCTCTCACCCTCTTCATTCCACCTCCCAGTAGTCTTCATTTATAATCACGTCCATTTTTTCTTTAGACCTAGCTTCCATGTGCTGTTAGAGTTTCTGAGTCTGGCTTATTTCATTTAGCATGACAATCTGCATTTCAATCCATTTTCCTGCAAATGACATAATTTTATTCTTCTTTATGACTGAAGAATACTCTATTGTATATATGTACCAAGTTTTCTTTATCCATTCATCCATGAATGGACGGATAGGCTGATTCCATATTTGGGCTACTGTAAGTGTTCCTGCTATAAATATTTGGATATATATAAAATAGTTGGATATATATATGTTAACTTATATTCCTTTGCATATATATTTGGAAGTCATATAACATAATCATAGCGTAGTTCTGTTTTTCATAATTTTGATGAACCTCTGTACTCTTTTCTATAGTGACTGAACTAATTTGCATTCTTATTGACCAGCTGTTTTATTTGAATTATTTGAGTAATAATTAAATTTGTGGAACGTAGTCCTTAAATCCAGTTTGACATTATTATCCTCAAATTGTAGCACTTGGAATTATTGCATCTGCAGGACCTAGGATCTTTGTCAATACTTCTGAACTCTGGCTTAGAGCTTCAAAGCAGGCACAGGCAGTATGTAAACAAATGGGCATGGCATTTTGCCAATAAAACTTTATTTACATAATAGACTCCAACTGGATCTAGCACAAGTGCAATTTGTCAACCTCTTAGACTTTGGTTATTTGATGTCCACACACAAGGAACATTAGCATTCCCTGGAGCTTCTTAAAGATGCAGAACCTCAGCCCCTCCAAAACTACAGATTCAGAATCTATACATTTAATAAAATCGTCTAGAACATTCATATGCTCCAACACAGCTCCGTGAACTGGACGTTTTGACTGCTGTGCTTCCCATTAAGTAGTAAGGGCTCAACTGTCTCATTGTGGCCTTCAATATGAGTTACCAGTAACCTCCACATTTTGCTTTAGGTCTCCTCAGAAGATTAATTCCATTTTTTTTAAAAAGGGAAAAGTCTCCTAATTTCTTGTTCTAGAAAATTTTGGCTGTGCACCCTTTTCTGTGAGGAAACAGCTGTAGTGTTTTACTTCATATATAAATGTATAAGTACTTTATCTTTTCTGTTTTTAGTCCATGATTTGTGCTACCCAAATTTTGAACCTGGTATTTCTGAGTGTCTTTTTTTTGTTATTCCTCAAATTTGATTACCAGTCCTCCCCATTATAGGTCCCTCTAACAGTACTTTAAGCTTTTAAATTTTTTTTAATTTTTTATTAATAATTACTTATTTATTGTCAAAGTGATGTACAGAGGGGTTACAGTTTCATACGTTAGGCCTTGGGTACATTTCTTGTACTGTTTGTTACCTCCTCCCTCATTCCCCCTCCCCTTCCCCCTCTCCCTTTCCCCCCATGAGTTGTTAAGTTGGTTTACACCAAACAGTTTTGCAAGTATTGCTTTTGTAGTTGTTTGTCTTTTTACCCTGTGTCTCTCAATTTTGGTATTCCCTTTCACTTCCCTAGTTTTAATACCAGTATATACAGTATCCAGTGTACTCAGATAAGATACAGTGATAGTGCGGGTACAACCACAGGAAGGAGATACAAGAGAATCATCAACAAAAGACGCTACGGTTTCACATGGCATATTGAAAGTTAATTTAAACTTTTAAACATCTGTTTTTTGACTCATTGGCTGACCATGGATGGGCACCACAGAGTATCTTGGGATCCTAATTGTTGCCTAAAATTGAAACCAGATATTGTTTTGTAGGGAGAGGCAGACCTGTGTTTTTGAAATTGTTTGGCAGGGTCCTATTATTTGATGCCAATAGTATTTCTCTCCCTTAGTTGTGATGGTCAAAAACATCTTCAGACATTTGCCAGATAGACTCTGGTGGATAAAATTGTCCCTCTCTGGGATCCACTGAGTCACAGGGATGCTGAGAAATCAATGACTTCCGGGGTTGTTGCAGAGCAGCTAGAGGCCCCGGATACCATGAGCATTATCTCCATTTCTCCAATGAAACATAATAACCCCACATTCCATGTGAATCATGACACAAAAAGCTTAGGTCCCACAGTAAGAGCCTCAGCAATCCTGCCCTGCAGCAGCTCTGCTTCCTCCCCCATGCTACCTTCTCTGGCTGCCCTCCCATCCTGTTTCCTGTTCTCTCTATGGGTATCTGTTCTCATTCCTTTTTATTTTTGTTTTTAAATACCTTGAATGGGAGAAGGCTGAAAATGTGTTATCTTGTTTGGCATTTTCAGCTGGAATCCATACCATGCAGGAAGATGGAAAAAAGCACAACTTTTAGTTTTGCATTTGTTTTTGAAATTAGGATTTTTATATCGTTTCACTGTTACTATTTAATAGTATATTTAAAAAATCATCAGGGCTGGGAATATGGCCTAGTGGCAAGAGTACTTGCCTCATATACATGAAGCCCTGGGTTCAATTCCCCAGCACCACATATATAGAAAACGGCCAGAAGTGGCGCTGTGGCTCAAGTGGTAGAGTGCTAGCCTTGAGCAAAAAGAAGCCAGGGACAGTGCTCAGGACCTGAGTCCAAGGCCCAGGACTGGCAAAAATAAATAAATAAATAAATAAATAAATAAATAAATAAATAAATAAATATCAAGTAATTGGATATCTGTAGATGATTCCTGTGGGAGGTACATTTCATGTCAGAACTGGTAATAGGACTATCTTCTGTGAGGAAAAGAATTGGCATCTGCTCACATTTGTGTCAGTTAGTGATAGTTCCCAATTTTCTTTCCAATCAGATCAAACCTAATTGATTCACTCTGGTAAAAATATTACTTTCTATTATGCAGTAATCAGAATAAGTTTTCAAATATTGAACTTTTGTTTTTCATTTAGATATTTAATGAATTTGTGGTATGTGAATTTTCAGTTTATTCAATTGGCTATAATACAGACATGTGAACAATTCTGAGCCCTTTCTTTTGGACTTGTGGGGCCAGCCTGAGATAAAATGTGTGTGAGGAATCTTAGTCTATGGGGAGCACAGAGTAAGTGGCTCATTATAGAGAGCACTACTAAGTTCCTTAAGGTCATCATCAAGCCAGAGTTTCAGAACCTATCTATAAGGGCACTTGCTTAACATAAGCATGGAATCTAACCTACGGGTTGCTAGTGATGTTTCTAACCCAAATAAAATACACATTAAATCTCACTGCCCTAATCTTGATCAAGGGTCAAAAATCAGATATCTAGCCACATCCTCAGAGATGAAAACAGAGTCTTTTCTAGCCCAGTTTATATCTATCTATCTATCTATCTATCTATCTATCTATCTATCTATCTATCTATCTATCTCAATTTCTATCTTTCTGCAGTGGCATGCACTTATGTTACAGTTACTTCCCCCTCCTCTTTCTCTGCTCCTTTCCCATGGAAGTAGCTTTGAGAACAGACAGATTAGTGACTGTAAAAAAAAACAAAAAACAACAAACTCTGTGTTTTGTTACTTCTGTTTTAGTTTTTTTTCTAATGTCATGTACAGAGGGGTTACAGTTACATATATAAGGCAGTGACTATATTTCCTGTCAAACTTGTTACCCCCTCCTTCAATTTCCCCCACCTTCCCTCCTCCCCAGCCTCCCTCCCTGAGTTGTACAGTTAGTTTACAACACATTGTCTTGTGAGTATTGCTGTTGTTTGCCTTTAACCCTTTCTCTCACCATTTTGATGTTCCCCTTCCCTTCCCTAATTCAGACAAACACACACACACACACACACACACACACACACACACACACTCTCATATATTACCAGGGTGCTGAAATCAAATACAGTGACAACAGGGGATAAACCATATGGAAATAATTTCACATAATGTGTTAGAAATAACAACAATGATAAACTACTTGTTTCCATAACTTGGAGTTCATTTGCTTAGCATTGTCTTATGTGATCATATGTACATAGCTATTGAGCTATTGTGATCATCTGCTAGGATTATCTTAGACATATACTAATGAGGAAAAAAACATAGGGGCTGGGGATATAGCCTAGTGGCAAGAGTGCCTGCCTCGGATACACGAGGCCCTAGGTTCGATTCCCCAGCACCACATATACAGACAACGGCCAGAAGCGGCGCTGTGGCTCAAGTGGCAGAGTGCTAGCCTTGAGCGGGAACAAGCCAGGGACAGTGCTCAGGCCCTGAGTCCATGGCCCAGGACTGGCCAAAAAAAAAGGAGAAAAAACAAAAACAACAACAACAAAAAAACATAGAGACTGTTTCTTTGGGTCTGACTCACTTTACTTAGTATGATTATTTTCCTTGTTAAGGGTCAGACTATGAGTAACTACTTAAGTTGTTTTGTTATGTTGTTTTTGTTGTTGTTGTTGTTTAGGTCCATCCTGGGGCTTGAACTCTGGGCCTTGGTGCTATCTATGAGCTCTTCAGCTGAATTCTAGTGCTCTATCACTTTGAGCCACAGCACCACTTCCAGTTTTCTGGTGGTTAATTGAAGATAAAAGTCTCATTGGGGGCTGGGAATGCGGCCTAGTGGTAGAGTGCTTGCCTGGTATGCATGAAGCCCTGGGTTTGATTCCTCAGCACCATGTATGTAGGAAAAGCCAGAAGTGGCCCTGTGGCTCAAGTGGCAGAGTGGTAGCCTTGGGCAAAAAGAAGCCAGGGACAGTGCTCAGGCCCTGAGCCAGCCCCAGGACTGGCAAAAAAGGAGTCTCATGGACTTTCCTGTCTGGGCTGGCTTTAACTGAGATCCTCAGATCTCACCTCCTGAGTAGATAGGAAAACAGGCGTGATTCACCACCACCTGGATGAAGGTTTTACAGAGACTTTCAGTTTTGCCACAACTACTCAACTTTCTCATGGATTATACTACCAAAGCAGACAGAGGCATTATGTAAATTAATGATCCTGTCCACATTCCAATAAAACTTTATATATAAAGTAGAGGGCAAGTGTTGACCCTCAAGCTACTGTCTGCCGAGTCTTTGATTGATAACAAGTATATAACTTATTAAAGGCTGAACAACAGAGTGCTCTTAAGATGTCTTATGATGTTTTATTATCTTTTATAATGTTTTATTGTTTCTTTCTTAACATATACACAAGGTAGCCTTACTTATTTTGTACTTGACTATGGCATAACACTAAAAGACACTCAGATTAGTTGGGCACTGGTGGCTCATGCCTGTAATCCTAACTACTCAGGTAGCTGAGGTCTGAGGATTGTAGTTCAAAGCCAGACTGGGCAAACAAATCCATGAGACTCTTATTTCCAATTAACTAGTATAAAGCAATAAGTGGAGATGTAGCTCAAATGGTAGAGTGCTAACAAGAAACCTTTACTAAAGGAGAGTATGAGGCCCTGAGTTCAAGCCCTGGTACTGGTCCTCTAAAATACTTAGATTAATCTTCACCGAGTATCATCAAGGAGTATCATCATCAGAAAAAAAACAATAGTACTTCAGCAAATGATGTTACCAAATATTAAAGACTCTTCATTCCTGGTAAAAAGCCAGCAATTATCTCAAAATTGGAAGGTTGACATTTAAATTAGATATCTGGCCCAGAGAACAAAAGGCAATTTTTAAAACTTGAAAACCCCTAGAAGTAGCTTCCCATTCAAGGGTCTTTGAATTGAGAGCACCAATGAAACCCATCCAATTTAGTTTTCCCATTCAAGATGGATTAATATACTTTATAATGACTTCAGCAATGCCCTGGGATTGAGGGTGAACACCTATAATCTCAGCACTCCTAAAGATGAGGCAGCACAAATTTCAATTTGAGCTAGCATAGGCTATTTAACAAGACCCTATCTCACAAGAAGAAAAAGACTAAAAAACAAACAAACAGCTATCATCAATGAGCTCAAGGTAACAAACAAATGGATTACAAATGTGTTATCACAAAATTAAAAATAAAGAAAAGGCCTAAAATGACCTGGAAAAACAGACAATTTTGATTATTTAACATAACATTTTATAGTTAAGTCCCAGGAAATAAGTAAGTTGCCCTAGTATACTCACTGGTTACACAATAGATAGATGAATATGAATTTTCTAGAAAGCAGTGTTTTCAGGCCACTTTAACATTTATACTCAAATTAATTTTCCTGTCAGAAAAAAGGTAGATATATTTTACTTATTCTCATCCAAACTTGAATTAGAACAAATATTAAAACTTAGTATCTTGGGTTTGTGGGTTAATTAAGAATCCTGAAAGTATTTTTCCTGGTGATTTTTAAAACTACAATGTTAAAATTGTTTAGCAACGGGCTGGGGATATAGCCTAGTGGCAAGAGTGCCTGTCTCGGATACACGAGGCCCTAGGTTCGATTCCCCAGCACCACATATACAGAAAACGGCCAGAAGCGGCGCTGTGGCTCAAGTGGCAGAGTGTTAGCCTTGAGCGGGAAGAAGCCAGGGACAGTGCTCAGGCCCGGAGTCCAAGGCCCAGGACTGGCCAAAAAAAAAAAAATTGTTTAGCAACATAATTTCACATTTAAAATAAAAATAAGAGTTACTAATGGCCTCTATCTATGATTTAGTTTTTCTTCATGAGGAGTTCATTCGTGAAATACTGCATAATGAATCAAGGTGCCCTTGTAGTCAGAAAGCAACATATGGCCAGAGAAAACAAAATCCCGATTAAGCTCCCTATTTCATATGGAATAGCAATATCGCCAGACATTTTAAGTACCTGAAAATTGTCAACTCCTAATTTGTGGTTTCCCATAGTACCAGGAAACCACAGTGTATTTTTCTTAACTACTAATGTTTGCCATTTTTAACCATAATAAATGTACCAAAAGTTTCTTTCAAGCATTATATTTTTCAACTTAAGGATAAACATCTGTTTGCTTGAAAATTGGAAAAAGGTCTATGAATCATAGAGCTATGGACGTATTTTATGGGCCCTATGCAAAAACTTCAGAAATGGGCTAATTTTTAACAATTATTATGGACAGGCAATTATGTGCTTGAAATTTTGTAAGCATGTATGATTCATTACCTAAGGCACATCAAGCATTTTAGCCTTTGAAATATCTGTTTCGATAAGAAGGCAACCACTACGGCATATTTCTATTTTAGCCACAGTCACAGAGGTGTGGACAGAATTAAAAGTAACTGAAATTGTCCTAAATTTATAAAGCTGGAATTGTAATCCTCAGAAAAGTAGGATTGCAACATAACAGGACTGACAAAATGAATGTTCATATCTCTAAATTAACCAAGAAAAGAGATGCTTCACAGATAAAGTGTAGCCAGGGTTGTAGCCCCATATAGTGCATATATTGCATGGTATATTAAAATCTAGGCTACACATGAGTACATCTCTACTGAAAAATCTGGGTTTACTGTTTCAATACTCTGTATTGCCTATGATACAGACCAGAGGAATCTTGTAAACACAACTTTGTTGATGGAAAATTAGAATTGTCATCCTCCATAAAGTTTAACAGGTCAAGCAGACAAAGGTTTTCCGGGAGGGGAGGGGAAGAGGATTTAATTTAGATTGACAAATGACATTTCAAATAATTCATATGGAAGGCATACATTCACCTGGTGAAGAAACAAATTCAAGTGTGGAACTGTTATCATCCTGGTTAAATCCAAATGTTAACCTTTTCAGCTAAAAACCATGATGCCATACACTTTCAAGGCCATACATGCATCTGGTACAGATGATGAGCAGAATTCTCACCATCATTAGATCAATTATTAGATCATTAGATCAATGTAGAAAAGATTTTCCTGACATGTGAAGTACAGCAAAGCCAGTGGTTTTGCCTCGTTCTTTCCCATAAAAAGAGCTTTTGTGTGCATCATAGAGTCATATACTCTTAAGAGCCCCATGGAGAGCCTTTCCATCACTTACACTGTCCATTAGACTATGTCATTGTGCTGTCATTACCATCTGTCTTTCCTTGGAAAGTAAGTTTGACAGTAAGCTGTAACTTCACTTTGGGTCATATTTTCTTATTGCAGAGTGAGAATAAGTCTGCATGAAAATGGTTTAAACATATGAAGTAACTCCTCTCAACCTATTTAATTTACATGCAAATAGAATTTCTTTCAGCCTTCTATTTCTTGCTTTCTCAGATTCATACCAGAGCCAGATCATCTATTTGGTGCTGGAAATCATCTCCCATCAACAGCCTGCCTCAGTAGTGGTACAGTGCTCCCTAATGTGGGCAATGCCTAATCGAGTCCAATGGCAATATATTATGCAAATTTATTCCAAATGTATACTTTATATAAAGGTATACATTCTTGGGAGATGAATCAAGTTTCTGAGTCCTCTCAGTTATTTAGTCTCTCACTGCTCATCTGTATAAGTAGACATGGTATTTGCCAAACTCTGGTCATTGGTATAAAAGCTAACTGATGCACAGGTAGGCAGCCAGAAGACTGTTCTGGCCATTGTATTATCTGAGAATTCTTATTCTTTCAGTTTAGTTCAACAAACCTGTTGTGCACCTGTTATATGCCAGCTGTACTGTGAGAATAAATTGGATGTAGCACCTGCTCCCAAGAAGCTCAAAGGCTGTTTGGAAAGACGCAAGACATCTCTAGGACATCTCATATAACTAGTTATTTCATTTCAAAAATATTTCTTTTAATAAATTTTTGCTGCCGTTATCAGTAATACTAGGAACATTGTTAGTACATTGTACTATTAAGTTTAAGAAACTTTATGAAAGTCACTGCATTCCATACCTGCATCATTTATAACTGAAAGAGTAAGTTGTATATTTTTAAGCAGAAGGCACTGTATTTGGATGTAGAGTTCATATGCTCCCTTCTTCTCAATTTCTATCAGGATGATCAAAATGCTGGTTTCCTTCTCCGGCATATTTCTCTCCACTTGTTCTCAGCCTCTGTGTTGCAAATACCTGAGACCTAGGATTGGCCATCACAACATTCCTTTAGCTCTTTCCCAAGAAACTTTCTTGTCACTCCATCTCTTTCCCTAAACCCTTCATCTGTCTTGGTCTGCATCTCTGTCTGTAACTGACTCTATCTCTCTTCCTTTTTCTCTCTCACACACACATTAGGTTGTAGTTCAATTTACTGCAGTCAACTTTGGCAATTTGTTTTTCTTCCTTAGTCAACTTACTTTAAAGACAATTTTCACAAAGGCATTGATTCCATTTTATCAAAAGAACCAGCGAGCTTGCTTAAGTCTGTATTTTTCGTGACTGAATTTTTACTGGATCAGGATACAAAATATATAGCCTTTTGAATGATCTAGTTTTAGGAAAATGGTTTTCATCACCTTGAAGATTTTTATTCCTTCTGTCATAAAGTGGACAAACAAGGCAGAGACAAAGATGATGGCACAGCTCAATGCCATTCAAAATTAAGGACTCACTTTCTCCCTATCTTGTTTTATTTCCCCCTGAAATGGCCAGTGGTATATCCAATACATTGCTGAGAACAATGAGTACAGTTCTTAAAATTCTTTCTGTCCAGTAGTTGGCATCACTTTTTTTTGTTGGTTTTTTTTTCGCATAACCTATGTCAATTTATAACTTAACTGTGCTGTCAGTGTCATAAATAGAATGAATACATTAAAAGTACAACCCCAGAGGATACATATGGTACCTTGGAAATACACCTAAAACATGACATGTTAGTGAGACAACAGGTTAACAGGATCCCCACTGTAGCCACCACCATGGGACATTCTGTTCTATGTCTTCCAGTCTACTTCAATGCACTTAGTTCAGTCCTTAGTTTCGAAAGAATTACCTAAAAGCTGTTCCAATTGTTTTTTCACTGTTTTTGAATACCTGAATGTCAGCTCTAGCAGAGGCCTTGCAGCAACTTAATCTTGTAGCCTTAGGCTTGGAGACTTACTTCTCTTTGGGATTTTCTCAAGGAATAATGAAGTTTAGGATTCAGAAAGATAAATGCTGCCTTCACTGTCCTAGACTTCTCTCACTAGAAGAAGTGGTTGCTGTGCTGAGTACAGTCATGAATCTTGCTGGCACAGAACTGATTCTTAAGTTGCGTCACATCAGTCTACATCACAGGTACTGAAGGCAACCATAATGTTTGGCATGGGCAGGGATACTTTGGAAGAAAGGCCAAAGTATTTTTTCTTTATCCTATCAGTGATGGACTTTTGAGAACTCATAATGTTTTGTGTTTAGATGAACAAACTAACCCCTTGTGGATCCTGAAAGTTCATACAGCTGTTAGACAGAATAGGTCCAACTTTAAAGTCAAACTTTCTCCTCTGCTTCATGGATACAAAACAGGACGTAAAATATGAGCTGTGTGTGTGTGATGGCTCCCAAATTTTTATGGGGAAATAGAGGAGAATACACCAAAAGGATCTGGCAGAGGAGCAGACCTGGATTGTGCTTTGATGGGGATTATTCTGGTATGAGTTGGGTGGCACTGATCTCAGAAAAGAAAATGGGGAAAGCAAGTAACAGAGAGAGTAGAGGTGTTAGGGGTCACGTTGTGTAGAAAAGATTGATGTGGTGAAAATCTGGAGACACTTTGACCAACAAGGATGCAATTAGAGCAATTAAAATACAAATAACTTGAAATTATCATTAAATCCATGCAGTAGACATGCTTTCCCTTATGATGAATGCTAAAATTAAAGGTGATGGTTTTTGTAGGCAATTATTCATTATGACTTCTCTGTTATGTTTATTTATTAGCTCAATATCATTTAATTGCAAAATAAAATGAAAAAATTATCATTACTGCCATTGTTCAGAAATATTGGGCAATGGAGAGTTGTTTATTGATGATTCAGAGAGAAATTACCATGTACTTGATTAGGAAAAATACAATTAGGAATTATTAAAAAATGTACACATTTCCAAAGTATATTGTTTAGTTTTTTATGGGTCTGGTTCATGAAATTTGTTTGGGATATGTGTTTGAGGTAAAAACATACACGATTGTGGATAGTCTGTGTTATATAAGGTAAGAAATCTATCAAGGGCTAATGTTTCCTAAATGGTTTGTCTGATAGACAAGTCTGCCTATGAGCTTAATTATTGGACAGCTGCTATGAAATAGTTACTTATGGACTTAACTCAGAGTAGATCAAGAGGTGAACTGTTGCCTTGCAGAATAGAAATAGAAAACTGATTAAATATTTTTATATGGTACCTTTCTTTGCTGATAGCTGATGCAGGTTATATCTTATATTCCTGGTGGAAAAGGCTTTACAGACATGATTTTAAAGAATACAGATTGCCAAGTGAGGCATGTTGGCACACACCTGTGTGCCTGAGAAGGCTGAGGCAAGAGAATCATGAGTTTGGGACCTGCTTGTCCTACATAGGGAAACCCTGTCCCCAAACCACAATAATGAGAATTCAAATTTATATGTGTTAGCAATTGTTATAAAACATTTTAAAAATTCAGGAATGGTGCAGGGTGATATATAACGTTCTAGTTTTAGTTTGTTACAGGTGTTGATCCAGTTTTGCCAGCACCATTTGTTGAAGAGGTTGTCTTTCTTCCATCCTATTCTTTTAGCTCTTTTATCAAAGATTAAGTAGCCATAGTTCTGCAGGTTCATTTCTGGGTCTTCATTTCTGTTCCATTGTTCTTCAGCCTGTTCTTGTGCCAATACCCAGCTGTTTTTATTACTATAGCTTTGTAATACAGCTAGAGGTTTGGTATTGTAATTCCTCCAGTGCTGTTCTTTCTACTTAGTATTGTTTTTGGTATTCGGGTCTTTTAATGTTCCATATGAATTTCTGGATTGCTTCCTATATTTCATTAAAGAATGGTGTTGGGATATTGATGGGTATTGCATTGAATTTGTAGATAGACTTTGGCAATATTGCCATTTTGAAAATG
This sequence comes from Perognathus longimembris pacificus, assembly GCF_023159225.1. Taxonomy (NCBI): domain Eukaryota; kingdom Metazoa; phylum Chordata; class Mammalia; order Rodentia; family Heteromyidae; genus Perognathus; species Perognathus longimembris. The sequence continues at coordinate 107,398,338 of NC_063188.1, read as the reverse complement.
TTAATTCTCCCAATCGAGGAGCATGGGAGGTTTTTCCATTTCCTATGTTCTGCCTTAATTTCCTTTTTCAGGTTTTGAAAGTTCTCATCATAGAGATCTTTCGCTTCTTTAAGGTTGTACTCACTGCCTTACATATGAAACTGTAACCCCTCTGTACTTCACTTTTACAATAAAGGCAATAAAAAGAATACTTTTTTGTACTGATACTAAAATTAAAATAGTGTTTGTTTAAGAAAAAGAAATTCAGGAATGGTTGCCTATTCTATCCAAGTCAAGCCATTAGTAGTGAAGGCACAGCTGTGGCATATTGTACCCAGAGGATATTTGGCTATGCAATTGATAGAGTATTTATATTTTACAATAACAGTCAGGTGGCATCATTATTGTGTTGTTTCTACTTTTTTTTTTAAGAAGGAAGCAGATGCTGCCAGAGTTGAAGCAGATCACACCAGGCAAATGAGGAGGGACAGAGATAGGATTTCAGTCATGGGCCATGCCACTCCAGAGCCTAGTGGACCCATGGTCCCATTGGGATCTTGATGAACAAATAGAGGTTTGCCAGTAAGTAGAGCAAAGGCAAGTTCAGTTAGAGAACAGAGCATATGGAAAAGGCCTAGAGTGTGAAAAGTTGTTGAGTCAAAAAGCATTTAGGGTGAAGGACAATGGAAAAGAAAGAGTGTGGGAGTGGAGAGATTGTCAATAAAAACTAAGGATCCAGGTAGGAGAAGCAAGGGAATCAATGGTACTGAAGGCTAGATATCCATCATTGTCCAGATTTTCCACTTCATCCAGATTCTAGACAAGTCACTCCTTTATAAAAGAAATAACATAGCAGGTCATACAAAAGATTATACAACCTCAATCAAGGTTTTTGAATGTTTTAAGTGAGTTTCCTCATAATAGGTCAAGATACATATAATCAGTTATAGATAGCAGAAGTCTGTATGTGGACCATAGGGTTGTGTGTATGAAATTTTGTTTTGTTTTTCTCTTTCTTTATCCTAATCTTAATTCCTTGAAGTTTAACAACAATGTGTGGTGTTTTGTTTTATATACCTTTACCTCTCCTGATGACATTTTTTTTTTTTTTTTTTTTTTGCCAGTCCTGGGCCTTGGACTCAGGGCCTGAGCACTGTCCCTGGCTTCTTCCCGCTCAAGGCTAGCACTCTGCCACTTGAGCCACAGCGCCGCTTCTGGCCGTTTTCTGTATATGTGGTGCTGGGGAATCGAACCTAGGGCCTCGGGTATACCAAGGCAGGCACTCTTGCCACTAGGCTATATCCCCAGCCCCCTGATGACATTCTTATTAGTCCCGACTTACTCATGTAAAATTGGTATTTGTGTGTAGGTCTACAGCATTCTAATTCAAGAATTTCTGAGATGGGCACGGGTGGGTCACAGCTGTAACCCTAGTTACTCAGGAGGCTGAGATCTGAGAATTACAGTTTGAAGCCAGCCTGGGTAGGAAAGTCCTGAGACACTTATCTCCAATTGACCACTCAAAAATGGCAAGTGGTACTGTGGCTCAAGTAGTAGAGTGCTAGCCTTGAGCACAAAGAGGCTCAGGGACACCTCCCAGGCCTTGAGTTCAAGCTCTACAATTGACAAAAAAGAGAATTTCTGACATGTTTCATTCTCTTATCATTCCTGGGAACATATGAAGTAAAATGCCAAACATAGTCTTATCTGCTTTCTATTGACATATCACAGTGTCACTGGTAAAAAAGTTGAATGAGATTGTGTACCAAATTTGCACAAACTACTCATGGTAAATAGAATCCTCCCTGCATCCATTCTAAGATTTCATTCCAAATTCCCTTAGAATTCTTTGTCATAGATTTCAGGCTTTTGTTGTTGTTGCTCTTGTTTTGTTTTGCCAGTCCTGGGAATTGAACTCTGCTGGCACTCTACCACTTACTTGAGCTGTAATACCACGTTCAGCTTATTTGTGATTAATTGGTTATAAGAGTCTCACAAACATTCCTGCCTAGGCTGGGTTTGAACCACAGTCCTCAGATCCTCCTAGGAGGCTAGTATTATAGGCATTGGTACCCAGTGATACTGCAGTTGTATGCTCTCTGTATCAGATTTACCATTAGTAGTACATGGAGACCCATGTTGTAGGTTGCCAAGTACTGCTTATATTGATCATAGAGTGTTGACTGTATCATGAAAGTTGCTATCCATTCTATAAATGCCATTTTTTTCCTAGTGAACGTGCAGGGTTCAATACTGACTTTTTCTGACTCACTGAGTTACTTGAGTATACATTTAGTCATGAGGAAAATATTCTATAAACACTGTCAAATAATAAAGACAAAAAATGAATTTATATGACCGAGGAATGAGGAGAAAGTCTCAGCACAAATGCATGTTGGTTATCATTTGGGAGGAAACTAGAATTTGTTTGAGAAAGAGGATAAAGTAGGCCTTTTGTTCTTTTGTAAACCAACTAGGTTTTCAAAGACCCAAGTCATTCTGAAGGATCTCTGGGAAAGCTTGAAATTTTAGCTAAGAAATACACATGACAAGTTGTGTTCCTGTCAATTCCCTTAGTAGGGAAAGGCCTATACAACTTCTCTTCACACAATTGCTTATATTTTATAAGTTTCTTGGCACATGATCTGTGGGTCATTGTTTTAGGTTATTTTGTATACCTAGGATTTCTGGGTTTGACACCCACATGGACTCTTAGTGGGCTCTACACTTTCCAGGCCAGTGTTAGCTGATCCCCAACTTTCAGGTGATGCCAGTGACTTACCTAAGTGACTGTTTGAATGGGGTCAGTGCTCAGTTCTATGCTTGCCCATGACTGCACTCAAGACGTGTGTAGTCATGGCGTTAGCCTGAGTTGTACATCTTGTTGGAACATGGTGGTTTGAGGATTGAGCTCTCTTTACTTCCCTTTTGCCTCATCAAACGACAAATTCCCATTTATTTATGAACTCTAGGATGCCATACCTCAGGCCACTTTGGTTTTTTGAGGATTTCTGTCTCTGTTTGTTTTCAAGTTGCATTTTAAAAATCTGTAAAATAACTAGGCTTGATACTCTGTTATTTTAAGTTCTTGCATCCTTCGATTCTGTGGCTAGACCTATTGCTCAAAAAACCTTACCTTCTATAGCATTGCTTTTTTCTTCAAAGGCATAAAATGATAGCTCTGAATTGTATCATTTTATGAAATTAATCTAAAATATTGATTTAAAAATAATGATGCATAAAAGGAAATATAATGTGAGCATCTTTTTCTCTGGCTAGGTTACAGAGTCTATCCGAATCCAAACTACTATGTTATGGGGATTTTTGTATTTTTATCACTGACACTAAAGGAAAAGTCAAGTGTTTTTTTCCCATGTTGTTGTTATTATTATTATTACTATTGTTGTTGTTGTCATTAACATACACCATTTACTGAGCATTTGTTATTTTTCAGGCACTCTGCTGTTTTATGAGACAGGCATTAGTGTCCCTACTTAAAGTTCAGGAAACAGAGGCACAGAGCAGTTCAGTGGCATGAGGTCACACAGCTGGTAAGTGACAGATCCAAGATTTGAACTGTCTTTGACTATAAACCTTGAGCTCTTGACCACATTTCATTTTTGCTTCTTGACTATTGTTATGACTGTTCTTCTGTGTCTCCCAACAAAACAAATGAGCAGTGCTTGATTCAAGGAACCTTTTTAACATGTTACTTTTCCAACATTTTAATGGCTCATGAAAGGTCCAGGATCTACAGAATTAATCAGAACTAGAAGCTCATGCATATTTTCTTTCCGCTTTCATCTGTTAGTGGGGAAAAGACAGACAGACATAAAAGAAAGAAAATTATACAGAATTTTAGGTATTCACACACAGCGAGACCAAAAGACGATATTCTTATGGGAGGAACACAAAAGCACAATGCCTGTGTACCTCTTGTCATGTAAAATAATATCTATCAAAATGAACTGTAAGAAATGGAAACAAAAAAGAAAGAAATTCATAACCCCCAAATTGATTTTTGCTTCTGAATTTTGACAAATTTCCTATATCTATATCTATATCTATATCTATATCTATATCTATATCTATATCTGTGAACATTACTATGTTCCAAGTACTATGGTATGAAGGATGATAGTTAATGCAACAAATGGGCTTTTTTGTATAGTTCCCAATTTGAGGTAGATACAAAACAAGACAATTTAGAAAGAATGCACTAGTCTTCCAGTGTATCATAATCTGAAAGAATTAGGCATGAGCCAGAAACTGGTGGCTTACACTGGTAATCCTAACTACTCAGGAGGCTGAGATCTGAGGACAACGGTTTGAAAGTAGCATGAACAGGAAGGTCTATGAGATGCTTGACTCCAATTAACTGCTGAAAAAACCAGCATTGGAGTTGTGGCTCAAGTGGTTGAGTTTAGCCTTGAGCAAAATGAAGCTCAAGGACATCACTCAGGCCCTGCATTGTGGCCTCATGATTGGCACACACACACACACACACACACACACACACACACACAGATATGTATGTATGAAAGGCTGTGAATGTGGGTTAGTTATAGATTGCTTGTCTAGTATGCATGAAGCCCTGGGTTCGATTCCTCAGTACTACATAAACAGAAAAAGCCAGAAATGGCGCTGTGTCTCAAGTGGTAGAGTGCTAGCCTTGTGCAAAGCAAGCAAAGGTTCAGTGCCCAGGACCTGAGCTCAAGCCCCAGAGCTGGCAAAAAGAAGACATGTATGAAAGCACATAGATATATTTCTATATCAGTTGCTGATGTTTACTCTCTCTGTGCCAAGCACTTTCCCCACTCATACTGTTCTGTTTGGTAATCAAGACCCTATAAACAGTATGCTAGACTATCCTTGAATAAGAAAGTCATGCATGGAGAAGTCAAATGCCTTTCTCATAGTTAGGACTATTGGTAAAAGTGTAGAAAATTCCGGTCTAGACTGCATGACTCAGAAACAGTGTCCTCAAAGGATCATCCGTAGATGTAGACAACTCCAAGTTCGTTGTCTCATGGAGAAGAGGAGGTTGGCTATGAATGACTCCAGAAGTGGAAGTGGGAAAGAGCACGCAAGTTCAGCAAATACTTGGAAAAATAAACAAGGCAGAGGACAAAAAGAAGAGAAGTGGTGTGGAATGATGTCAGGTCAACAGTGTATGGATGTGTCGTCAATGAAGGAATTATTGTTAAAGGTAGGTGAGAGTCAGCTTGTAGATGACCACAAAGGGCAAACTAAGCAAGCAAACTTTTATATAGCATTCACTATGCGCCCACTTAACATGTATTACCTCATTTTTTCATCATAGTGAGGCTATGTGTCAATATAGGCATGCTTTTTCATAGGCTGGGCAACTATGTACATAGAGAAACTGGCTTGTCCAACTAGTAGAAGGCAGAGCTTGGATTTGAATTAAGAAAGCCTAGTTGCAGAGACTATGATTTTAACTGCTATGCTGCTCTTTTATTTGGAAGTGGAGTGATGTAATCTGAGCTTGGGACTTGTAAGGATAGGATGGTTTCATGACAAGAGAAAGGAAAAGGGGAATAGGAAGACAAAGAGGGAAGGAAGGAAAGAAGGGGAGGGAAGATGGGATGAAGGGAAGGGAAGGGAAAGAAAAGAAAGGAGAGATGAGTGCCTGGAGGAGGAAAGGTCCATGAGATTACTATCAATGGCCACAGGGAAGACAGTTGTCAGGCATGGTAAGATGAAATAGTAATGTGACATGAGACAGATCAATGAGACAGAGACAGGATTGGGAGAGAGTAACTTAGGACTCAAGGTGGGACCTTGTTTGTCACTGACAGACAAAACTCTGAGTGACCTTGGGCTGATAGGCTAAGCTATATGCTCTGATTTCCTCATTCACCAAGAGAAGATATACAACAAAGCTGATGGCATAGTGTCAGCACCATCCATCTGGCTGGGCCTAGCACATTAATAGGAAATCTGGGTCTGGAGCTTAGGAAAGAGGTTATAGTTATAAACGTTCTTAGGAGTCACACCTCCAGGGATATAAGAATAGTAGTTGTTAAGGTCAGATATCCCGAGGAGAAAAGAAGCAAACACAAGAGAATTGATTAAAACAAATACATACATGCCTACACTGAGCGGCCATGAGGATTTATAATGAAACTACCTAGGAGACGATTGCATCTTTCTAGCTCCATTGCTTCATTCATTTTGTGATACAAGAAGCTGATGCTGACCTAGAGCGCTTTTTTCAACATATTTTTTAAATCTGTACATTATTCCTCATGAGGTTTCAGTTGCAATTTGTAATGACACTTACTGGTTTTCTACATTTGCAGTTTGTTTGCATGAAATGACTTCAGCAGTAGAACTTCACCAATAGTGTGATAGTTAATTAAGTTCATATATAAAACCTAAACACAGGCTTTCTATTCATTCTCCTTGTCCCAAAGTCATTGTCTTTTCTAAGGGTATTGTTTGTTGCCTGAAAAATTATGATGCTATTATTTGGCATTTTATTCATATATGCATCTCCTCGATTCAATTTGGATTAAAAAATGTAGTTCACCCCTAAAGTTAGAGCAGAAATGGCTTCTCTAGGTGCTTTATTTTTTTTATTCTGTAGTCCCTTAGTACACATCACTAGTGTCTGTCTAGGCTCTTGCCTCTAAGCTGACCTAAGGAAGCATTGTCATTCAAGCAAATAAACACAACCCAAGAAGCCTTGCACAATTGAGAGCTAGCTCAGTGATAAAGCAGATGCCTATACGCAAATGAGGACTATGAAGATGCACAGATGTGGGAGACGTTAAAACTCATCAAAAATATTTCTTCCAATGCTTTTTCCTTTCCAAAATATTGTCTTCAGTAAGTGCTTATATTCTCCCCACCCCGTCACCATACTCTTGAATACATGTTAACTATTGATAGCATATTCTCTTTTCTGTCTTCTTACTTATATCTCCTCTTACAAACAATATCAAAACCATCCACTTAAGCTAAGCTCTGGTGGTGGCTCATGCCTGTAATACGAACTACTCAGGCAGCTGAGATCTGAGGATCCTGGTTTGAAACCAGTCTATGCATATAAGTCTGTGAGACTTATCTCCCAGTAACTAGCAAAAACCCAGAAGTAGAGTTGTTGCTCAAGTGGTAGAGCACCAGTCTTTGTTTCTCTTTTTTATGTTTATTACAAAGGTGATGTACAGAGGAGTTACAGTAGTATAAGTCAGGTAAATAGTACCTTTCTTTTTGAACAATATCACCTCTTCCCTTGCTCTCTCGTTTTTCTCTCCCATCCCCACTCACAAGTTGTATAGTTCGTTTTTCACATAGTATCTAGTGAGTAGCATTGCTACATTTGTTCACCCTTTGTCCCACCATTTCTGTGCTACTCTTACCCTCCTAAAGATGGATAAATGAACAAACAAGATAAAGAAAAAAGTAAACAAAACAACAAAGAAAAACCCGGTTGCTTCCATTTCCTGGAGTTCATTTCAATGAATATTATTATTATTATTATTATTTTATTTTTTTTTGCCAGTCCTGGGCCTTGGACTCAGGGCCTGAGCACTGTCCCTGGCTTCTTCCCGCTCAAGGCTAGCACTCTGCCACTTGAGCCACAGCGCCGCTTCTGGCCGTTTTCTGTATATGTGGTGCTGGGGAATCGAACCTAGGGCCTCGTGTATCTGAGGCAGGCACTCTTGCCACTAGGCCATATCCCCAGCCCCAATGAATATTATTTTATATGATTAAATGTACATAGGTATTGTGTTGTTGTGTTCCTTTCCTAAAACAATTCTCCTTTAGAGCACCAGTTTTGAGTTAAAAAGAAAAACTAAAGGAGAGTTCCCAGGCCCTGAGTTCACCTAGGTACCAACACATACACACACACATACACACACACACACACACACACACACACACAGTAAAGGAAAGGGAAAAATGCCTTTTTGTTTACTTACCATCACTAGGATTTAGAAGAGGAAATTTTATGCTTTGTCCCTGTCACAAAATTACTTATTTCCTAATGCAACTGTTGAAATAGAATGGAGCCTTATTCAATAAATCGTGTGTAGCAGATTATTAGCCAAAGGGCATGCATTTACCTTTTTATAATTTATATAGTTTCATTGACCTTTGCACTAGTATGTTAACTTCCTTTGGAGTCTGTTTCTGACTTATAAATGTATTAAACATATTCATGTTTACTTAAAATATACATATGCAAGTGCTAAATGTGTACAATTCTTAGTAATCTTCAGGTATAGCATACTAGGGAAAGGAGATCAATCTAACATTGAAATTTTTCTTTGTCCCATCCTATACCCCTTCCTAAGCACATGCAAAGCCTGGAAAAATAATAATCAAAATTCCTTTGAGGGTTTGGTTTGCAAAAGCAGGTAAGTTAAAGCTGGTTTCAAAGACATCCACAGAATATCAGTTATATTCCCAATGGGCCTCCATTGAGCATATTGATGATGTATGTGTGGGTGGATAACAGATGGGTGAAGGCCTAGGTGAATGGGTGGAGTCTTCAGTGTATGGCAATAAGATAGCTTCATGGAGGTATATAGGTGAGCTTGCATTTCATATCAGATTTAGTCTGTATGAGAAGATACTTCCTTTTCTTCTAGAAAATTCACTTCTAGCCCTTCCACTAAATTCAGGAAAGCCAAGTTTCCCTGCAGCTTAAATCTATGTAGGTGGTGGTAATGGTGGGCTTCCTTGCAGAGACTTGTGAACTGTTGACTGAAGCTAATGAAAATGAATAGTTGGAGAACTCCATGTTGCTACTTTTGGTTATCCATTTATTGCCAATTCCTTAGTAGACAGCCCTACATTTTGTGATATTGATATATGGTATGTGGGATACTTGGAGGAGTGCTAGTAAATCTGTCACTTATTTAAACACTTCAGTTGGATTCTCTTAATTGTGCATTTTATTGAATACTAAATCCATTACCATCTTATGAAACACTATTAATCTTTCTAGCTCTTTAAAATACAAAAATATATTGTACAGTTAAGACTTAGAAATTTGACAAAGAGTCCAAAAATAACTTTTTGTCTTAATTTAGAAAGCCACTACTCAATGGCAAGGAGTGTAGCTAAGTGTTATCCTACTAGCTACTATGAAGCACTGTGTTCAATCTCCAGAACCACAAAACAAAATCAACAAGTATTATTAAAGCTACAGTATGAAAAAGGATCCATTTTTATTGCTTCTCTTAAGCATTAGAATATAATTTTGGCTTTGAAATAAGTTTTCATAAATTTTTTAATAGATAAATCTTTATATATGTATTTTTTTTTTTTTTTTGCCAGTCCTGGCCCTTGGACTCAGGGCCCGAGCCCTGTCCCTGGCTTCTTTTTACTCAAGGCTAGTACTCTGCCACTTGAGCCACAGCGCCACTTCTGGCCATTTTCTATATATGTGGTGCTGGGGAATCGAACCCAGGGCTTCATGTATACAAGGCGAGCGCTCTTGCCACTAGGCCATATTCCCAGCCTCTTTATATATGTATTTAAGGTCAAATATTTATTAAAGATTAGTGTGATTAGCCAGACATTAGTGGCTCATGCTTTCAATCCTAACTACTCAGGAAGCTGTGATCAGAGAATCGAAATTCATAACTAGCCTGGGTATAAAAGTCTGTGACACTGCATCTCTAATTAACTAGCAAAATACCTGACTAGGGGCCTTACTTTAGTAATAGAGCACCAACTATGAGTGAAGAAGGGGAGCAAGGGTACAATGGACTGAATTCAAGCCCTAAGTACAGGTATAAAAAGAAAAGATTTAATATAATTGACTTGAAGTACTCAAATTTAAAGCCAGTTGTAGAAAAACAAAGCAGCAAGCAATGATTTAGTATGCTATTAGAATGCTAAGGTGATAACTAATGGAAGTTATTGTTAAGGGAAATAGCATTATTATTAATTCACTAGAGAGTGTTTCTCAGGAGCAGGATGTTTTACAGCAAAGATATTAAGTTGTATTAGAATTATTTTTATATATTGTTCATGCAGGGTCTAACTATGTTGTCCAGGCTAGCTTTGAACTTGCAATCCCTCTGGTTCAACTACCTTACCGATGAGATTATAGATATGTGCTATAACATATCCCTATAAGGTCACATTAGACTTGGAGAGGAGGGCAAAGTCTTTTGTGAATTTGTTCTATAGAGAGTTTACTGAATTTAGATAGGGTTATAAGCAGCATGGGTTGAAGGAAGCTTGAGTCTAAGTCCATGCTCCTCAGATGAGCTCACATTCCTGCTGAAACCTTGGCCAAATTGCAGTTCATTTGCTTACATTTCTATATATGTAAAACTGGTAAATTAGTATGTACTTTAGAAAAAGTTCTGTAGATGACCAATAATGACAAGTATATCCCCTTTTTTATTACAGCATATATCCTGCACATGATCTGCTAGTTTTTTTTTTAATTTTTATTGTCAAACTGATGTACAGAGAGGTTATATATATACGTTAGGCATTGGATACATTTCTTGTACTGTTTGTTACCTCCTCCCTCATTCCCCCCTCCCCCCTTCCCCTTTCCCTTCCCCTGATTAGTTGTTCAATTCATTTACACCAAACAGTTTTGCAAGTATTGCTCTTGTAGTCATTTGTCTTTTTACCCTGTGTCTCTCGATTTTGATATTCCCTTTCAGTTTCCTAGTTCTAATACACAGTATACACGGTTTCCAAAGTACTCAGATAAGATACAGAGATAGTGCAGGTACAACCACAGGAAGGGGATACAAGAGGATCATCAATAATAGAAGCTACGGTTTCACATCGCATGTTGAAAGTAATTACAACAGTGATATAGCAGTCGTTTCTATAACATGGAGTTCATTTCACTTAGCATCATCTTATGTGTTCATAAGGCTATAGCTATTGGGCTGTTGTGATCCTCTGCTGTGAGTAGCCTAAAACCATGCTAATTATTTCCTATGAGGGAGACCATAGAGTCCATATTTGTTTGGGTCTGGCTCACTTCACTTAGTATAATTTTTTTCCAAGTCCTTCCATTTCCTTACAAATGGGGCAATGTCATTCTTTTCTGATAGAGGCATAAAATTCCATTGTGTATATATACCACATTTTCCTGATCCATTCATCTACTGAGGGGCATCTGGGTTGGTTTCATATTCTAGCTATGACAAATTGTGCTGCGATGAACATTGTTGTGCTGGTGGCTTTAGTGTGTTCTTGTTTGTGGTCTTTTGGGTAGGTGCCCCAAAGTGGGGCTTCTGGGTCATAGGGGAGCTCTATGTTTAGCCTTCTGAGGAATCTCCATACCGCTTTCCAGAGTGGCTGAACCAGTTTACATTCCCACCAACAATGAAGGAGGGTTCCCTTTTGGCCATATCCCCTCCAACATTTGTGATTGTCTTCTTTTTTTTTTTTTTTTTTGCCAGTCCCGGGCCTTGGACTCAGGGCCTGAGCACTGTCCCTGGCTTCTTTTTGCTCTAGGCTAGCACTCTGCCACTTGAGCCACAGAGCCACTTCTGGCCACTTTCTATATATGTGGTGCTGGGGAATCGAACCCAGGGCTTCATGTATACGGGGCAAGCACTCTTGCCACTAGGCCATATTCCCAGCCCATTTGTTAGTCTTCTTGATAAAGGACATTCTTACTGGGGTGAGATGTTGTTTTGATTTGCATTTCTTTTATGGCCAGTGATGTTAGAGCACTTTTTCATATGTCTCTTGGCCATTCTCATTTCCTCATCAGAGAAGTAAGTCTCTTTTGAAGTCTTTAGCCCACTTGTTGAGGGGATGCTAGTTGTTTTTTTCTTCTATTTTTAAATTCATTTTTATTTTTATTATCAAGGTGAAGTACTGAAGGGCTACAGTTATATATGTAAAGTAGTGAGTACACTTCTTGTCCAACTTCTTACCTGCTCCCTCATTTTTCTCCTGACTTCCTTCCTCTCCATTCCGCCCCCCTACAAGTTGTACAGTTAGTTTATAACATATTGTCTTGTAAGTATTGCTGTTGCATTGGTTTGCCTTTTGCCCTTTGTCTCATCATTTTAATTTTCCCATTCCCTTCCCTAACTCAGAATACCCAGGGAACCAGAATCAAATACAGTAACAACAGGGGCTAAATCATAGGGGAAATGAACAGAAGAAAAAAGAAATAATTTCACATAGTACATTAAAGGAGTCTGCTACTTAGTGTTGTCAAAAACAACAATGTATCCTTATTTATTCTTTATTTTATTTTTATTGTAAAGGTGTTATACCGAGGGGCTACAGTTACATAAATCAGGGAAATGAATACATTTCTTTTTGAGAAATGTCACCCCCTCCCTCAGTTTCTTCCAGCTTTTTCCCTCTCGACCCCCTCCCCAAGTTTTATAGTTTATTTCCAAAATAGTGTCTAGTGAGTATCACTGAAAAATATGACACACTTCATGAATTTGTGTGTCATCCTTGTGCAAGGACTATGCTAATCTCTGTATCATTCCTATTATAGTATTTGTGCTGCCGAGGTGAGCATGACAGATACATTTTTTTAATCTCCAATATCTTGGTTTACCCCTTTATTTGTTAAGTAACTAGTAACAGTTCTATCATTTTTTTCCTTTGGTTTGTAATTGTCTTTTTTTTGTTTAAATAGTGACTTTTAGTGATTCAGACGGATGCATTTGCTATTTCTTTGAATAACAGATTTTTCTTGTAAAATTATTAAGTCTTTTGTTTTTGTTGGATTGGGGGTTGTAGGCAGGGTTTGCTAGTTAAACTCCTGACTACCTGAACCATACCCCTTAGTCCTCCAAATCTTAAATCTTAAAGAGACTTTAAAAATTAATTCAGAATAGTAGAATTGGCAGTTAAAAATAGAATATGACATTATGTGGAATCTATTATCCAATATTCTGAGACAAGTAGTTAACATAAGTAATATTTTTCTCTGCTTCAAAAGTGTATAATTTTCTCTTCCTCTAATTAATTGGGGGTAGTTTTGATAGTGTAGTGATTCACCCTAAATGGAAATATAGACTCCAATGGAGACAAAACTATTTTCTCTGGGTTTGGACACAAAAATACAGGCTGAAAAAATTATTGTTCATTCTAGATAAATATATCCTAGTTCTTAAAATGTGTTTTCACTGACACAACTAAGACACATTCTTGAAAATACATCTTCAGTATTTTATTTATTGTTATTTGTGTCCATGTATTATTAGAATCATTGAATTATTTACATTTAAAATCTATCATTTTCAAAGTATCCTATGATAACTGATACATTTGTAGAAAAGATTAGTTAATTTATACATGTGAAAATATAAAGGATATTTTAGAAGAAATATTAATAAAAATTATTAAATGGTAACTAGAATTAAATAAATCCTTACTCTTTCTAATATTTTAAAGAAGTTTCAAAAGATTGAATTTTTCTTTCTAATTTAATATCAGTATACTTAAATTGTTAGCATTTAAGTTGTTTATGAATGTAGGAATAAGGCTGGAGGCACAGCTCAAATCGTAGAGTACCTGCCAATAAGTACAAGGCCATGATTTCAAACCCCAGTACTACCCAAGTTTAAATAATTATTTTAAAATAATAAGTTGGAGGCCAGTGGCTCATTTTTGTAATTCTAGCTACTCAGGAGGCTGAGTCCTGAAGTGCTGTAGTCCAAAGCCATAGCAACAGACAAGTTCTTGAGACTTCATTCACAACTGACCAGCAAAATGTCAGACTAATTATGTGACACAAGTGGTAGAATGCCAGCTGGGCAATCACACTGAGTGAGAGCATGAGGCTCTGACTTCAAGCTAAAATACACAAATAAACACACACACACACACACACACACACACACACACAAACATACACAATAAAATAGTGATTAGGCATCAAAGTGGCTTAAGTAGTCAAGTACTTCTTAGCAAGCATGACACTATTAGTTTAAGCCTCAATACTTCCAAAAATAGCATGCAAAATATTATAGTGAAATATGCTGAGTTTTATTGTTTTTAAATATTTGATTGCATCATAGTGTCTATATAGATATTTCATACGTATTTCATTTTTCCATGCTAAGCTATGTTATTTAAATCAATACTATAATTTTTCATTTGAAGCAGTAGTTCTTAAGCAGACAGACATATACATGACTTGTTTTTATGAATATTTATTCAGAGGAAACATTCAGAGTATTAAAGATGGTTTCACTCAATTAAATCCACAAAGCCTGATAATATAAATTATTCCTTCAGCATCAGTTAAAAATATTTACAGACTTTATATGTTATGAGCAGCAATCATGATTTGAAATGAAATTGTAGATTTTTCATTCAAGTTTTATTTCCAACAGCTGATGCCTCTGGAGGTTTCAGACTTTGCCACTGCTAAAGTCAACCTCTGAGTTTTCTCAAGGCATAAACAAGGGAAAATAGAAAAGAAGAATCCATTATTTACCCTTAGTGGTCTGTATTATTATTTTTGTAAGTGTGGTGGAACCAGAGAATTAGGACATTTCAAGATCCTATCTGTTGTGCTTGGATAGGTGGACTAAATTGGGATCTGCAGGAATTATTCAAAGCCCCAGGAAGAGTGCAGAAGAGTGCCCTGAATCTAGCATGTTGTTACCTGGATTAAATGCAGAGTTAGGGTGTTCTGACTCTCCTGTCTTCTCACAGATTAATAGGGTACAGGTTAATATGAAGAAAAAAAAACAGGCAAAACAGAAAAAAACTTCAATTGAACGAAACAAAAGGAGACATTTGTGAAAGTCCGTATTTCCAACCGTGATGCAGATTGTCACGCTCAGTGATAGATAACCGAAAGCAAGGGGCTCTGAAGTAAGCACTCCACAATCACAAAGCAGATTTGAAAGGCGCAGCCAGGACCCCAGAAAGCACAGAACCTGGAAAGTTACTGCCCCATTTGCAATATAGGAGAAGGTACTCAGATAAGCCATGTTTGCAGAAGGCCATACTGGCTAGGGGGTGACCAAGTTAGAGGGTAGCTAGCTCCTGGCAGTGAACTGGGCGCATATTCTCTCAGATAAAGAAAAATAATTGTGAAAAATGCAGAATTACCACACACATATCCAAATCTGTGACTCGGCAGGCTCCAGGTAAGCCAAATGTAGACATTTTGTTAGGTACTGAAAATGGTCAGGAGGATGACGAGTCTTGTAATCCCCTCTGTTATTAAAATTCAGTCTTCTGGGGTAGGAAGTTATGGGTCTTGAAAGTCAGCTCCTGAATCCTTCAGAACCAACCACAAGTATCAAAGAGCTAAAGTGTCAGGGCAGACAATGACAATGATGAAACACAGGAGATTACTGTGCAGAGTCGCCATTGACATGAGAAAGTAAAAAAGACACATTTTGGAATCTGTCAGTGGGTAAGACATGTTGAAACAGAAAACTCGACTGAGAGATCTTCAGCCAGAAATGAATAGAGAAGTAAAAATGAACATCATATCTATTTCACTGTAAGACTCTGACTACGCACAGAAGGGAAATGTCTTGTTTTCCTAATAGGTCATTAATAACTTTTTGTACACGTACTGGGGCTTGAACTTAGGGCCTGGGCAAAGTCCCTTAGCTGTTTTGCTCAAGGCTGTTGCTCTAGCAATTGTGCCACAGCTCAACTTCCAGCTTTTTTGCTGGCTAATTGGCGATCTCATGGACTTTCTTGCCCAGTCTAGCTTCAAAATTCAATCCTCAGATTTCAGCCTTCTGAGTAGCTAGATTATGGCATAAACCAATGATAAATGGCTAAGAATATAATTTATGTGATGCAATTAAAACCATTTATGGCTGGAGAGGATGCAGGGAAAGTTTAGAATATTAATTTCTTCATGTTTCAGAGCCATGAGTAAAAAGGTTCTGCCTAAAATGAAGACAATAAGCTATAGAGTCCTAATTTATTACAAGGACTATATTTAAAAGTACAAGTCATCTGAGAAACATATAACATAACAAATACAAATGAAGGAGAAGAGTAAAGGTGCAGGCTAAGAAGGAGCATGCAGAATCTAATACTACCATGCCGCAGGCATGTAATAACTTTTATGTGTTCTTTCTCCTGCTTTAAGAAAAAAAGTAGCATACATCTTATTGATTTCTCTTCGAGTCCAAAGTCAATAGAACTTATCTTAAAATTAATAATTTATAAAACAGATGTTTAGATATATAATATACTTATGAAGGTACCAACTAGGAGATTTTAGAAATTGACAATAATATTGTGTCCAAATTGTGAAGAACAAAGCAGAGAGAAATCAGACCATGTGGCTATATAAGTATATACTAGGGAACAGAAAAGGAAGCGCTTTCACTTTTCTTCCTTGATTTCTTCATTCTGTAGGATTTCTCTTTCTATTATTTAATACCATGAACCTGTTATTTTTATAATTAAAAAAGCGAGTATTTCCCCCCAATTCTCAGCCTTCACATTTATTTTAATGAGTACACTGTTCTTTAAGTTAAAAACTTTTGACCTATATTTTTTGCTGGATTTCAGATTAGGCACCAGATACATTTGTGAGAATTGTTCATAGAGCTCTAACCTTTGCTTTGGTCATTGTGACCTCATCTTTATTGAAAAGGAAAGCTGTTTTAGAACTACAATAGTGGGCCTAGATCAATTGTGTCATACTTAATTAAATTTTCAAAATGTTCCTGATTAAAACTAACCTGGATTATAAGTTGCAACAGGTTAGACATTTCAAATTAACTTCATAATATGTTAAAAACAGGTCAAGAGACAGGAAATGAAAACTGGAGGTAAGGAAATTATCAAAGTAGAAAAAGGTTCATGGAAAATGCTTTTTGAATGAGTGCTCTTCAATTTATTGATTAAACCTTTATTAAAGAATACATTCATGACAGGACAAGATGTGCTCTAAGTCAAAGAGGGCAAGAAATGAGAGAGAACATTTGGAGTAAACATATTCACCTCAAATTTGATAATTCTCTAGTTCATTCTAGATGTCATTGTCAAATGGACAGTCTTCTGAACTGTTTCCACTGGTAAAGTGGCAACCATTGACCAGTGCAAGTCCATAGAACAGTGGATTTAGCCAATTGTAGAGGCTGTGTTTCATCACCCAGATAACTTTTCTCTGTCCGCAGGCCGTCTCTCCATCTTAGCCCATGATCAACTACCATTCTGACATCCAATTTTTATTCATCTAATAGACATTCTTCCCCAAAGAGTAATCTATCCCTTGCAGAAAGCTAGAAACCAGTTACACTGGACTCATCATATGAAGCTCAAAATCACTCAGTTGCTGTTCAGGAAGTTATTCAGAGAGAAGTTTACTATCATGTTAATGACCTTGAAGCTTCAGTGTTCTACGCTTATAAGACCTTGGGTCGAATTTAATTTTACATTCTTTTTATCGTTTTTGTTGGTGATGTTATTTTTTTTCCATTGGCCAAGTGAAGTGCAGAGGTGTTAGTTTCATACATAAGGCAGTGAGTACATTTTCTGATCAAACTTATCTCCTCCCTCATTTCCCCCCCGCCTCACCCCTCCCCTCCCCATTACCCTCTCCCCCCATGAGTTGTACAGTTGGTTTACGCCATATAGTTTTGTAGTATTGCTGTTGCATTGGTTTGTCTTTTTATCCTTTGTCTCTCGAGTTTATTGTTTTAAATTCTTGCCTTTAATGAGGTCTCACTCAAAACTATATAAATATCAGGTCCTGAAAATCCTCAATAGCAATTGGCTCCAGCTTTGTATCATTTTATTTAACTGTATTTATTTACATGTCTCTGGAAAAAAAACATGCAAATTTAAGAGACAAAGGTTTTGTTTCTGTAACAGAAGGCTACAATTAGTTAAGAAGTGTGTTTCAGTTAATGAGAATAGTGGTTGCTATTCACTGAGTACTCATATATGAGTCTCAACAGGACTGTATTTAACATTCACGACACTCCTGGGCCAAAGACACTATTACCGTTACTGTTCATAAGAGGGAATGGAACTTCAGAGAGGTTAAAGAAACTTGCCAAGACCATATTTCTAGGAAGTGGTAGAGCCAGAACACTTTGCTTTTACTTACAGTTAACTACTAAAATGTCTGAATGATCACCTATCTCAAACTCCCCTAAAATATAATTAGGATCAATTCTCAGCCCCAACAGATGTGTTCTCGTTTGAGAAAGAATTGTACCTAATCCAAGTTCATTTACCATATAGGTAATATGCTATATAAGCATATTCACTGATGAGCCTTTCATAAGAAATAGTATGTTTCACGGATCTATCACTCATTTCCATGTGGAAGGCAAAATTTAAGAGTATCTAGACTAGAGGATGTGGTAGCCATTATCTCAGAGCTGGCAGACAGGTATAGTTAGCTGCCCCTCACCTTCCAGGAAGACAATATTGGCTTACAGCTTGGTGCAGTGTGACTATCATGCTCTTTGTCAATCTAGTTCACACAGTTCAGGAGCACATGCAATTTTGACAGTGTGAAAGAACAAGTATGCAAAGCCTTAAACCAAATGGGAGAGAGCATGCATATGAGTTTACTTGCCTTTCTCACAACTACCTAGCTCTACAACAAATATTTCGCAGTGTCAGGGACTATGGTGGTAATCCCAAGCCAAGATTTGGCCTCTATTGCTTTGGTACTTTAATGAAAATCTTTCCTGATTTCTTAGATTCAAATAAGACAGTTTGGTCTTTTGCGAATTTGGCTCGTTGTGATTACTATTTTTTCCAAGAAGCTGTGTAACTAGTCATATAAATTGTTCAGCTGAAGATCACATTAAGTGTTACAAGAAAATTTTGTTGAGAAGTAGAAAAATCTATCCAAAGATGTCAAGTGGTGGAATAAGATGTCATTACCTTCCCTTTCCCCCACGGAAGGAACGGAGATTAGAATGCAGTGTGAGAAAAACTGAGTGGGGTGAATATTAGCAAACCTCACTTAATGTATGCAGTTTGTACATATTATGGGTGCTTGGCAAATGAAAAGCCATTTATAGTATAGGTAGCAAAAATCAAAGCCAATAGCTGGGATAGATATAGATAGATGATAGATAGATAGATAGATAGATAGATAGATAGATAGATAGATAGATAGATAGATAGATAGATAGACAGATAGATAGATAGAAAGATACATAGATAGATGATAGAGACAGAGAGATAGATGATAGACCCACATTTATATTTGAGTGGAGTATAAGATGCATTAATACAATGGACTGCATGTTGGTTTCCTCTCAAGGAGCACATGTTGAAACTCTAATTTCAGTGTGACAATGTTAGGTGCTAAGGGAAGGTAGCTAGGTCCTGACAGTGTAGTTATGAGTATTCTTCGTGCATCTCAGAGAACTCTTTCTGCTCTCTTTGTGCCAAATGAGGACACAGTGAGTTAGTATCTGTCTTTAAAGTAGGAAGCAATCCCTCACCAGACACTAAACATGCTAGCACCTTTCCTTGAATTTCTCATGTTTCAGAATTATGAGAAATAGATGATCATTGTTTAATGCCCTACTATGGTAATTTGTTATAGCAGCCTGAACTGACAAAGCAATATGTGTCCCATTAAGTTACTGCCTCCTTCTGCATATATCTAATTCAAAAGAAGCTAAAAATATCTGCCCTGTATACAAGCATTGAGGCCCCAAACACATAAAGATAAAGATATTAGTACTTATTGGAAAATTTATAATTATCTCTTAACTTCAAAGGAAAAATGCTTCTTATTCACAAAACATAGAATTCTTTAAAATTAGCTTTCATGTATCTAAAATACTATCAACAGTGAAGACAGCCTACAAAATGGAAAAAAATATCTGAATAACACTCATCTGCTAAGAGATAGATATCTAGTATATATTAAAATGTACTATAATTCAATCACAAAAATTAAAACCAACCTGATTACAAACTGATGAAGGACTTAAAAGAGTCCTTTCTCCAAAAGGAGTTATACAAATGACCAATCAGTACACAAAATGATGTTCAGTATCACTCATTAGGGAAGCATAAATCAACACTGTACTATTTTATAGCCATTAGCATGGATACCATCACAACAACAGGAAAGAAGTGTTGATGAGAATATGGGGAATTTCTAGCATTTTGTGTTGTTGGTGGTAATGTAAAGTGATGTATCCTGTATAGAAAATGCTGTGGCAATATCTCAAAAAATTAAATAAAATTTGTATATGATTTAGCAATTCCACTTCCTGGTATATAACAGGAAGAAGTGAAAAATCAAGGTCTGAAAGAGACATTTGTACATGCATCCAAAATGTCTATCAACAGATAGCTAGATAAACGTGATCTATATTATCTATGCAATATTTTGCACGATGAATGCCAGGGAATGGGAGAAATGAGATGTGAAGATTTATTTTTTATAGTGTAGATTTTAAATTTGGGAAAGGAAAAAACTTCTGGTAGTAATAATTGTTGTACAACAGTATGAATGTAGTAAGTTTTACTGAAAGCTAACTTAAAGTGGCTAAAATGCTAAATTTTGTTATGTACATTTTACAACAATAAATGGAGAAACAGAGTTGGATATGTTCAGTGTATTATTTTTCCCTAGCTACTTTGCCTTAGGAAGTTACAAAGACATTATATTAAGATTGTTTTTTAGTCTCTGGTGAGTTATCTTTAGAAAGCCACCAGGTAAAGTAGTTCAGTAGCAACTGTAATGTTTGATTACTTCTTTGAGAGATCTTTCTACTTATCACAATTTAAATTTCAGAGGAAAAAAAAGATGACAGAAACAGAAAAAGAATTTCATTGTAACATTTAAGGCAAAGAAAAGGATAGCTCTACAAATTCAGTGCTGGATGTCAATTAGGACAAGTAAAAGAGCATCTACTGACTATTCAGAAGATACATAACCCTTACTTGGGTCCTTCCTTACAATTAGATTTTGCTTCACTCTGGCTGTCATTTCTAATGATGTTTTTTTAAAAAACTAGACTTTTAAGCAACATTACTTCTGTAGTTGTAATAGTCCATACTACAAAGCTTTCCCTGAAGGGAACCATTGGGTTTTTAAAAATTTTTGTTTGTTGGTTTGTTTTTAATTTAAACAAGGGTACAGAAGGCTAGAAGCCATTGTCAATGCTAGCTGGAGAGAATGTGATGTCAGTTTCCATGATGTGAATACTGGTAGATCAATTAATAGTCTAGAGTTGGTTTTAGGCCATTGATTTATTGAATTTAAAAAGCTGTAAAAATATACATGAATAAAATGACCATACAACTGACAAGGGCGTGATATCTAAAATATACTTAGTACTGAAAACATGAAATTCCCCCATAACAAATCATCAAAGAAAAAATTTCCCATTAATAAATGGACTAAAGACTTAAAGAGACTTCTCTGAAGAGGAAATGAGAATGGCCAAGAGGCACATGAAGAAGTGCTCAACATCACTGGCCATAAAAGAAATGCAAATCAAAACAACATTGAGATTCCACCTCATCCCAGTAAGAATGGCCATTATGAAGAAAACTAATAACAAGGGATGCGGTGAGAATGTCGCCAAAAGGGAGCCCTACTACACTATTGATGGGAGTGTAAACTTGTTCAACCACTCTGGAAAGCAGTGTAGAGGTTCCTCAAAAGACTAAACACAGGGCTGGGAATATGGACTAGTGGTAGAGTACTTGCCTTGCATACATGAAGCCCTAGGTTTGATTCCTTAGCACCACAAATATAGAAAAAGCCAGAAGTGACACTGTGGCTCAAGTGGTAGAGTTGAGCCCAAGGAAGCCAGGGACAGTGCTCAGGCTCTGAGTTCAAGGCCCAGGACTGCAAAACAAAGCTAAATAAAGAGCTTCCCTATGACCTAGCAACCCTACTTTTTGACATTTACTCAAAAGACCACAAGTAAGACAACACTAAAGCTACCAGCACAACTATGGTCATTGCAGCACAATTTACTATTTAATGATAGTATGGAACCAACCCAGATGCCCCTCAGTAGATGAATGGATAGAGAAATTGTGGTATATATACACAGTGGAATTATATGCTTCTATTGGAAAGAATGACATTGCCCCATTCGTAAGGAAATGGAAAGATTTGGGAAAAATCACACTAAGTGAAGTTAGCCAGACACAAAGAAACATAGACACTGCAGTTTCCTTCATTGGTAATAATTAGTATATATCTAGGATAGTCCTAGAAGATGATCACAATAGCTCAATAGGTATGTACATATGATCACATAAGATGATGCTAAACAAAATGAACTCCAATTATGGAAATATGTGGTTTATTGTTGTTATTTTCAATGTACTATGTGAAATTATGACTTTTTGTTTTGTTTGTCTTCCCTGTTGACACTGTATTTGATTTTGTTACCCTGGGTATAGTATATATGTTTATCTGAATCAGGGAAGGGAAGGGGAATATTAAAATGGAGAGGCAAAGGGTAAAAGGCAAACCAATGCAATAGCAATACTTACAAGACAATATGCTGTAAACCAACTGTACAGCTCGAGTGAAGGGGAGGAAATTTGGGAAGGGGGAAAGTGAGAGAAAAATGAGGGAGGAGGTAATAAGTTTGATAAGAAATGTACTCACTGCCTTACTATGAAAATGTAACCACTCTGTACATCAGCTTGACCATAAAAATTTAGAGAAAGCTGTGAAAATATACATGAGTAATATGAACAGATTAAAAACTCAGGGCATGTTTTCCAATTATTTTTCCTTATGAGTATTTAATATATAGAGATGCACAGGTACATACATATGCTACATAATTTAAATATTGTAGTTATAATTTAAATTTACTTTCAAGTTTATCTGATTGGAACTAAAACTTAACAGGACTTACCTTCATTCACTTATTAACCATTTTGATTATTTTCAATGAAATATTTCTGTGTTGTCAACAAAATGCCACCATTCCATAAAAGGTAGAGTAAGAGTAGGAGCCACTTTTCTTTTTTCTAATGTAATTAGGTATAGTTTGTTTTCTGGGGTGTAAGGCTAGAGAATTTCAGGGTCTTATGTCCATCAATACTAAAATAACTACTTCACATTTCAAGCTAGGAATTTTATCAATTAGCTACTTCAGAGATTGAAGTTTACACTTAATCCTACATGTGTGTATGTATATACATATATATGTGTGTGTATGTAAATCCCATATATATATATGTATATATATATTTGTTTTTTCTCATCCTGGGGCTTGAACACAGGGCCTGGGTGCTGTCCCTGATCTTCTCTGCTTTTGGCTAGCATTCTACCACTTGAGCCACTGTGCCACTTTCAGCATTTTCTCAGTAGCTTATTAGAGGTAAGAGCCTCACGGACTTTCCTTCCTAGGCTGGTTTTGATAAGTGAATCTCCAATATCAGCCTCCTGAGAAGTAAGAGTTACAGGCGTGAGCCACTGGCACCTGGCTACTTTTTTATATTTTAATAATATATTTTGATGTGTCAATTTTTGCTTCTTTTTTTGTTTTTGCTTTTTTCCCTTTTCCTGAAAGACTTATTAAGTTTTATTGCAAACATGATGGTCCATGTCTATTCTCTATCATTAGCTCTTAATCTGCAAAGGAACTAAGTAGTAAATTGGATGTTAAGTGATATTAAGCATTTATGCCTCAGTGTGGATAAAATCATGTGGTTCTGTTCTGAATGGTGACAACTAGGAGGACATTGAACCCACACTCCAGTAATTGGAAAAATTTGCCATATTGGGCTACACAGTGAGCTGAACTGAAAAATATACAATTCATTTGACGCCTGTAGGCTTAATAGAAGGCAACTGTACACATATGAAATTGGCAAGTTTAAAGCTTGTAGCTTATTTGTGGTACCAAAACTATGAAAAACTGATGAAAAGAGATTGCTGTGTCATCTTCACTGTACTCAAATGCCAGTGGCAAACAAGTCTGAGTCACAATTGGTCCCCAATGTTCTGAAATGTTTAGAGGAGTTTTCCAGGCCAACTGATAAAATTTCCTTTTCATCTTCCAAAAAATAAAATAGCTATTAAATTGTATCCTGCTCTGCTTAATTGCTGACATTTTTTAGTAGTTTAAAACTGGCTGCTTGTCAAATTCTCAGTCCATGCTACATATCCCTCCACAGAGATAGTGACCACATTTTTGGAAAATCATTTCCAAAAGTGAATACATTAATGAATCATTTTGTGTTCAAGAAATACAATTCTCCAACACTTTATACTTCTACTTCATATATTCGTTTATTTATCTAATCATTTGGGAGAAACCCCTAGATAGCTCTTTGACTTTTCAGCTAAAATCTCAAGTAGATGGAAAGAGGAAATCAGTAAGTATTTTGAACTCCGCAGAGCTAAATGGGCTCTGAGGCTTTGGAGAATGATCACAGAAGTCACTTAATATCACTTTTGTTTTGTCAGCTCAGAGTCATTAAAAGGAGATGGAATTTCTCTGGGGGAAAAATGAGTCAGTGCAGTGTAATAGCTAGGTATAAATGACCTTGTCTAACAAAATAATGCAAACCGGGTCTTTCTTGAACTATGACAGACCCTGCAATCTGATGGTGCAGCTTTCTTTATCAAACATGGTAGGTACATTTTGAAGAATGTTCATGTGTTTCTTCAGAGAAGACTTTTTATAAATAACCAGAGCAATGAAATTTTAGTTGGAATATTAAGGAAAGCTTCTCTGCAAAAATGCATGAGCGAAAAGATTGTTAAGAAAATAAGGGTTTTGCATCTTTGGGGAAAAGTTGCAGACTGCACTTGACTTCATCTGTGTGACAATTTGAAAATCATAGGAATAGGATTGCCTTAGTGCAGAAAAGCAGGCATGTGAACCACGAGGCTTTGCTTGGAATATCATTCCATCTGGTTTGCTGCACTATGTGAGTGGTTGGCTTTGTCTTTTTATAGGGAAAAAGAACTAAACAAAACTGGCAAAATGTAAATTGAACACAGTAATTTTTTATTTTTTTATTGTTTTTATAAAAGAGATATACAGAGGGGTTACAGTTACATAAATCAGGTAAAGAGTACATTTCTTTTTGGAACATTTCACCCCATCCCTTCCTTGCTCTCTCCCAGTTTTTCCCTCCCATCTTCACTCACAAGTTGTATAGTTCATTTTCAACAGAGTGTCCAGTGAGTACCACTGCTGCATTTATTCACCTTTGTCCCTCCATTTCTGTGCCCCCCCAATGACAAATAAATGAACGAACAAAAAGAAAACAAAAACATCAACTAATAATAAAAAAAGAACTTCTTGTTTTCATTTCCTGGAGATTATTTCAATAAATATTATTTTATATGATCAGGTACACATAGGCATTACACTTTGGTGTTCACCTCCTAACAGTATCTTCCTTTGGTATCACTGTGTGTGAAGGCCTAGAGTCCTATAAAATTTATGATGTCCCAGTGCACTTTAGATCTAGCTTTGTCATATGCTATTTGTTCCTCTGAGTTTGTCTTACCTCACTTACCATGATTTTTTCTAGGTGCATCCATTTCCTTGCAAATGACACAATGTTATTCTTCCTAATGGTTGCATATAATTCCATTTTGTGTAGGTACTACATTTTTTGGATTCATTCATCTATTGTAGGGTTTCTGGGCTGTTTCTATAACTCGGCAATTATGAATAGTGCAGGAATGAACATGGATGCCCAAGAATCTCTGCAGTATCCTGGCTTGTGCTGTTCTGGGTAGAGCCCAGGAGAAACAAGATTTCGAGACAAGGATACTTTCGAATGTCCAGATGACACTAAGTTCGTTTCCTAGGAGTATTATAACAAACTGAATGCTTCAAAACTACAAAAGGGTATTTTTTCAAGTCTTTAGGTCTTAAATCTTAAACCAAGGTATTGATAGGATCACAGTCTCTCTGAAGGTTCCACAGGTAAAGCTTCCCTTACTGACAGTAGGGCAAGGTATTTCTTCACAAATGGCTGCCCAACTCTGATTTCTATCTCGGTCTCCATCTGACATTTCCTGTGGATACTCATATATGACTTTGCCTCTTTTTGTTATTGGGATTACAGCCAACTCAAGATCCCTAATCACATATTTTTGTTTGCAGTCATTGGAATGGAAACCAGGGCCTCATACATTCTAGGCAAAGCATTCTACCACTGGGCTGTACATCCAAGTCCCAAATTATATCTTCAAAGATCTCTTTAAAAAGTAAAGTCACATTCACAGGCACTAGAAGTTGGTTGGTGGGGATATTGTATTGGAGACCACAATTTAACCCACTATAGACAGAAGATCATTTCGACAACCTTTTCTGGGGCCCTTAGAATATAAAGAGAAAAGGACTGTCATTCAAAAACTTTCTTTATTTTGTCCAATAGTATAGGTTATACTATTACAAATCTAAATTATGTTTTTACAAGCAAATTTATTTTATTCTATTGAAATACTCGCTTCATCATTGGTGTAATGCCAAGGGCAGTATGTGACATAGCTGCCCAATGTTTATATCTCTCACGGAACCCTGGGACAGACAGGGCTCTGAGGACAGGCATTAGCACTGCCCACAGTGCAGAGAGTGTAGCTCAGCTGTTAACTGTCATGATGATAATGGGAGTTGCTAGAAATGTTCACTCCTCTTCAGCAACACTGGAGGAAAGGGAAAGAGGAGTCAAGACTTGAATGAGAATTGAATGAGTTCCCTTTAAGTCACCACCAGAAACCTGGCCTGCCACCCATTATTTCCATGGCCTTTGTTTCCAGAGCTTTTGATAGGTTCACTGTGTTCCATAAGCCAGGGTGCTGACCAAATGCATTTGAGGGCATCTGTTGTTATTTGGCACATAAAACAACTCAGACACTCTCAGTTTGAGTCCCTGTTCAGTCCATTGTTGCGATGTGTATGTGTCTTAAAGCAGAATTTGACAGCCTATTTAGGGAATGCAGTGACAAGCTGCCAGCATGACAGCCCAGAAAATGATGTCTTGCAAATAAGAGAGGGAGGTGATGCCCCTGGCATTAGCACCATGTGGTTAGAAAGAAGAGAGAACACTTGGTGACAGAGAACACTTGAGAATGAGGTCAGCTGACTACTCGTCTCACTCAAATAACATCTATGCTGCACATTCATTACAAACCAGTGCTGGAAATTTTTGTTTCCATATCAAGGTTTTTTTGGTTTTTTTTAATGAGGGGTTGGTGGTGTGTCTCAGTTGTTCAAGTACCAGCCAATGCGCTGTCAGGTACCAGGTTTGAGTCCCGATCTCCCACAAAAAACAAAAGAAAGAAAAAATGAACTTGTGCTTTTTTCTCAAGATAACCAGAGTTCAATTACATTCATTAACTAAATCCACTCCCCCCATGCCCCCACAACTCCACCTACTTCTAAGGAACGGTGCTTTCATAGAAACTTTAAGGCAAAATGAAGCTACCAGACATGGAGATGATGCTATTTAACAAATATCTTATTACTCATAGTGCCCAAGAGGAAGTAGCACAGTTGGCTGGTGGAGAGCCCACCCAGGAATGAGCCAGTGTCAGACAGGAGGCAAATGGAGAGGAGAGAAGTATGAATATGAGTGTTTAAAGAGGTTCTTTTAGGAAAAAAATAGGCAATAAATGGTGATCAGGCTCAGGATTGGAGCATTGGAATAATTCTAGTATACCCTGGGGGCACAGGGTTTTCCTTTACTGTCTAGGTCGCTGGCCCTGGGGAGATGAGGCCTAGTAATTAGTAGCTAAGGATATAGATACTCAATAAAAGATGATGGCTGATGAGGTGGTCTCTGGGTTTGTTGGGTTGTATTGGAAATGTCCTCCCTCCCTCCCTCCCTCCCTCCCTCCCTCCCTCCCTCCCTCCCTCCCTCCTTCCCTACCTTCCTTCCTTCTTTCCCCTTCCTTCCTTCCTTCCCCTTCCGTCCCCTGCTCATCTCTCCTTAAGTACACTATACATCAGGGAGGAAGGTTGTTTCTGAGATGAGCCTCTCGGTCACTGACTTCACTTCTGCATAACCTGTTCTAGAAGCGTGGTTCACCATGCTGATGTTGAGACTGGCATTATTGATTCTGGATCTTTGTGAACAGGCCATTTGAGAACATATCTGAGACTTTCTTCCCCCAGAACAAGTTCAAGAATCTAAATGAAAAGCAAATTCTAAAGATACCGGTAAACAAGACAGAGCTCCATCTATGCCTTTCTTGGCAGTGGTCCCTGGTAACCTTCTGTTCAGAGAGGCAGCTCTGAAGTTTCCAGCTTGTCTTCATCATCCTTGGCTTCCTTTATGCTATTCATCTTCCTCTCCCTGTTCAATATCTCAAGTTCTGTAGCTCTGCTGCTGTCCCCCTTGTCATCTAGTTTTTTGGGGGGTCAAATGTCATAGACGTCCTCTCACAATTTCATGGTCTATAAATGCCCTCCTTGTCCTCTGTCCCTCAGAATTCATGTGGAACTGCCTCCCTTGCTACCACAGAGAAAGATGGGAAAGCCAAAGCTAGTGGAAGCAAAGGCAAAGGGGGCTGGTAGTCTTTAGTTTTCCCATCTTATCTTAAAATGTCCAGCATATTCCTGCCCACCCCACCATCATTCTTATTTTTCACTCCCAGGAAGTAATTCCAAATTCTTTCATTTGTTCATTCTTTCATTAACTTTACTCATTGGGCTCTGTATGCAGTACTAAAGACAGATGAATAAGCATTGTACTGGCCTATGAGTTCAGCCTGGCAGTGAACAAAACTGCCATGACAGGCATCACAGTGTGATTCATCAATAGCAGGGGTTGATTGGGAAAGAGAATTGCAGAAACATAGGGTAGAAACCTGCTACTTCTTCCTCAAGGGTCAGGAGATATAACATTGCAGCTGAGAAAAAGCAAGGACATTTCAATCAGGACACAAGTATAGCCAGGTGTATGATGGATGCAACAGGATGTTAAGTGTAAATAGACTTAAAGGGTAAGAACTGGGGGCCATTGCAAGCTAGAAAAAAGGTGAGTTTGAATGATAACAAACCCCTTCTACCCTCTTCTGGATTCTGAAGTGCCCACTGGAAGCTTTGGACATGTGAAGAGGGGACTGAGCAGAGGAGTGAGCAAATGAGACAGGATTATGTGAGCCAAGCTAGCTGCAATGGAAGTTCAGAGTGTAGACAAGTTGCAAGGTCCAGAGAGGAGGTTGTGGCAGTTAGCCAGAATTGAGATGAAAATCACAGAAGTAAGCCAAGGCATTAGCAATCTTCATGAATTTGTGCATTTATTACAAGTGCTGCCAACACTAGATGGGAGCACCCAAACCTATGGCCCTATGGGCCAGTCTCTGTGCCAGCTCAGGTTATATAATGCCATTTATAAGTGCCCCGGGACCTGTTCTTGAAGGACATAAAATCTGGTAAGACAGAAGCATTGGATCCGATGGGATCACAGCTAGGTGACACATGGCAGTGGCTTGGACTGCAATGAACAAAATCAATAGGCTCTCTAGAACACCCCAAAGCACTAGTGTGAGCCTGACATTAGGAAGGGCTATGGACCCAAGCCACATGACATGAGATTATACATTGGCCAAGACCTGCACTGGCAGCAGCTCAGAGCTTCAAGGGATAGGATGGAGGCAGACAAGGGCCAGTAAAAACTGGCTGTATATAGACCTGACCTCTCTTCTGATCTTTATTAAGCTGTTTTGGGTTTGGGGTGTTGTATGGGGTGACAAGAAGAGTGTGAAGCACAGTGAGATCAGGCTGGCATGTGGACCCTCTGTATTCCAGTGGCTTCTTTGGGGTATTAGGAAAATGAGGCTTAGTTTGTCATACTCCATTGTTTGCCTCTGCATGGGAGAAGGTGAAACATCAAAATATGGAATTTAGCTTTTTTATTCACTTACCTGCCTAGAATTATTAGAGGAAAATAGAATGGGTAGAAATTATCTGACACTGCTGCACACTGTTCTATGAGTTCTAATTCCTCCTCATGTTCTTTTATAATATAGACAAGGTTTCTACCAAGCTGGACCATCTCTGGGTGAGCAGTGGCACCCACTTCTGTTCCCCTTTTCTACCCGTACTACTACTACAGCTTCACCTAAGCCAGGGGGCAGCTTTCATATTTTCTTCTAAGGAAATATGCCTCCTGGCTCCTCAGAATCATGGATCCACTGCACATAGCAGTCCAAGAATTTGGGCAATGGGCCCTGTTTAGAAGCTAACTGCCTTAAGGTCAAATTTCCATTTTGACAAGGGCTTGTTAGTTGAAGTGTGGAGATGCAGATTAGAAAGTGGTGGCATGGGATGGAACAAGAGGAGTCTGGGAACTAGGTGTGGGGAAAGTCTGTGCTGCTAAGAGATTTGCTGGTGGTAGTGGAGAAGGGAATGCTTCAGATGCTTTCCAAAGGTAAAGTTTTTGGACTGGGTTATCAATTTCATATGGAAAGTGAAGAATAAGATGATGTTAAGAGCTATCTTGAGAGCCAGGCACTGGTGGCTCATGCCTGTAGTCCTCCTCAAGAGGTTGAGATATGAGGATCACAATTCAAAGCCAGCCTGGACAGCAAAGTCCACAACTCTTATCTCCAATTAAACATCAGGAAACCAGAAGTGGAGCTGTGGCTCAAAGTGGTTGAACACTAACCTTGAACAAAAAAGCTTAGGGACAGTGCCCAGGCCCTGAGTTCAAGTACACCCCCCCAAAAAAAAGAATCACCTGAAATCAGATGATATTAGTGACTGTTGACATTTGCTGGGGGGGGGGGGAGGTTATCATGTTAATCTAAAAGGGAATAAAAAGACTGGCTGTGTATTCATACCTATTAAAAACAAAGAAAACTTCCTCATAGGAGTTTCATACATGTGACTCCACTTGTTTATTCTCATCATTGAACTCACTCACCATCACGTGGTAGCTCCCCAGGCTTTGTCCTATGTTGGTTTGTTTTTTTTTGTATTTTTCATAACTCTTCTAGGAAGACAATATCTGTCAAGATGACTCCTCTCAGACAATGTTTATGAATTACCAATCCACTCAGAAAGAGCTTGACTTTTCCCCATGGACACAGGGAAGCATAGTGATTATGACCTGGCTCCTCAGAGCATGTTACCTATGCTTGAGCAAGTGGCTATATGTATTTCCGTGACCCTCATTTCCTCCCATATAAACAACATCTACAGCCGAGCACTACCCTAGATGAGAAATAGAAGACAAAGAAATGTTGTAGCCCAAAGATTTGGCCTTTACCATTTCAAGTACTTTCAGATGAGAAGAGAATATATACAAGTAACTGCCACTACCGAGGAGAAAGGAGACAGAGGAATGCAAGGCACCATTGAAGAGAAAAAATAAAAACAGCTCATATAAATTATTCACACGGTATTCTCTCCAATAAAGTGAAGCCCATGCTAAATTGGGAAGGCAATAATAAAGTAAAAAGAATGGTTTGCAGATTACAACCTGGTAAAGGAACATATTTTACATTTATACTCTGTGCTATTTTTTGCAAATCAATAGAGTCAAAACATTTAAACACATCCCATTATCTACAAACAACATAATATGCAATAAAAGCTGTAAGTTAACAGCAAATTTACAAATGTTGATAAATTGGGGCCTAATTACAATACCTTCTGTCTCTTCTTTCTTTTTGCTCTCTCTATGCATATATTTATAAATGTACATATATCTATATATCTAGAGATATCTAGAGATATATCTCTATATGCATTTATATCTACAGATATACCTATATACATCTATATCTCTATAGAGATATGTATATTTATATCTTTATATCTATGTAGATATAGATACATAGATATTTAGATATAGAGATATAGACACTCATCTATATAGATAGATATAGATGATAGATGTACAGGTATAGATCTTAGGCCTTACACCTTAGAACATATACCTGTGTAACTCTCCAAAGCCACTCTTTCCCTTTTCAAGGGGCAGTCTGTTCTATGTAAGGACATTTTTTGTATGTGCTGAACTCAGGGCCTAGGTACCTGTACCTGTACCTGACCTTTTTTCTTCAAGGCTAGTGTTTTACCACTTCAGCCACAGCTCTACTTCTCATCTTTTTTGGAAGTTCATTAGAGATGAGAATCTTACAGATATTTCTGCCTGAACTGGCTTCAAACTGCAATCCTCAGATCTCAGTTTCCTAATTAGCTAGTAAAGGCATGAGCCAGCTTCTAAGGACATTTTAGAATTAACTTTAAACTTATATTCATTTGGAGAATTTTTTAATAGGTGAGGATAATATAAAAGTAATTATAATTTTTCTAGATTGTCTCTATAAGTAATGTTAAGAAATTCTGGGGGGGCTGGGAATATGGCCTAGTGGTAAGAGCGCTTGCCTCGTATACATGAGGCCCTGGGTTCAATTCCCCAGGACCACATATACAGAAAATGGCCAGAAGTGGCGCTGTGACTCAAGCGGCAGAGTGCTAGCCTTGAGCAAAAAGAAGCCAGGGACAGTGCTCAGACCCTGAGTCCAAGCCCCAGGACTGGCCAAAAAAAAAAAAAAAAAAAAGAAATGCTGGGGTTTTTGTTCATTTGTTTTTATAGGACAGATTACATCATGTAACTAACACAAGCTTTGATCTGATTTCAAATTCCATTCTACTCATAGTTATTTTATATTTGGCTGAGAACTGTCTCATTACTGGAGACACAAAGATTAAAAACGTCAGAATGCAAGTTGTGTAATGTAGAATTGACAGTAGATTCATAAAACGTGAGAATTGAATTGTTATTGGTCTTTATACAATGTTGTCGTGGCAAATATCATGCCAAGGGAATTTTGAGAAGGCTTTATAGAGGAAATGTTATTTAATCTAGGTGCTGAGAGATAAATAGTTCAGTAGTTGGGGAGAAATAGTAAGGGTCTCATGGTCAATGGAAGCTTGCTTGAACTTGTTAGATTTTTGTCACTATCATGAAATACTAGTGACATCTAACTTTGTAAAGTGAGAAGGCTTATTTAGCAGGAAGTTTGGGGAGTTTTGGGACCTGGTGCTTACATTGGCAAAATTCTGGTGAGAACTCTATGGCAAATGGCAGATGGAATTGGCAGGCTGTTTATCAGAGGAAGTAATTATATCTTATTTAGAAAGTAGTAAGGACAAGAGGGACTTTTATAGCTAGCCTGTCTCAGGGGGTTGTACAGGTTCACATAAGAATTACTAGACACAGGGTAAAAAAAGACAAACAGCTACAAAAGCAATACTTGCAAAACTGTTTGGTGTAAGTGAACTGAATACCTCATGGGGGAAAAGGGAAAGGGGGAGGAGGGAGGGGGGAATGAGGGACGAGGTAACAAACAGTACAAGAAATGTATCCAATGCCTAACGTATAAAACTGTAACCTCTCTGTACATCAGTTTGGTAATTAAAATTTGAAAAAAAACAAAAAATCAAAAAACAAAAAAAAAGAATTACTAAAGAGTCACACATTCCTGTTCAATAGCAGACTTCTAATGATCTTTGGACTTGCGACTACACACACTCCATCTCTCAAATGCTCCACCTCCCTTTGCTACCAATCTGAGGAGTAAGCCTGCAATCACAACAGACAGTCAAAACCCAACCAATGCATAGTGTCACTAAAGAAAAGAAAACATGGGGCAGGGAATAAGGCCCAGTGCTTGCCTTGCATACATGAAGCCCTGGATTTGATTCCTCAGCACTACATATATAGAAAAGGCCAGAAGTTGTGCTGAGGCCTAAGTGGTAGAGTGCTAGCCTTGAGCAAAAAGAAGCCAGGGACAGTGCTCAGGCCCTGAGTTCAAGCCCCAGGACTGGCAAAAAAATAAATAAAAAGAATAGAAAGCATGATAGAGTCACACTGTATATGAGCTATGACTGGTGATCAAGTATGGATATTGAAGACAAGTTCTAACTAACTTATGTAGTTTTTCTGCTAAAGAGTTATAATTTAGTCACATGGAACAGTCTATGTCATCAATCCAGATCTCTGCCTTTCCTCCCATGTATTCTACTGAAATACATATTATGTGTGTGTATGTGTGTGGGTGTTTCCAGATACACTGTCTCCTTCCTCTTCAACACTTAGTGGCTGTTCTTTTGATTGGCCTGAACTTTTGCATGAGAAAGAGTTATTCATATTAAGTAAATACTCTTTCACTCTTCACAATTTCTCTTGTAAAAATAAAACTTGTGCACTTGAAAATAACTAATAAAATTCACAAAGAGAAGATCTACTGGGAAGTTGCTTCAAACTGTGGGCTTCATTTAAAATTCTCATACTGAGAAATCAGATGAAGAAAGATAACCAAAAGCAAAAGACAAATCGGTTGGGAGTTATTCTAGCTCTTTTATCCACTAGGCTTACATCAATATTTTCAGAAAAAGGCTGTCCTGTGTCCTTGGCCTTGGTCTGATGGAGTGAACGAGCCTTGCTGAGGGCAGTGGAACAAGCTGACTATAAAGCCAGTTCAGCCTAGCTCTTCACCCACGGTGGTGTCTCTCTGCAGGATTCATCCCCAGTTCTGGGAACACATGCTCAGAGAAAAGATAAGGAAGGTAAAAGGTGCTTGGCAAATACTGAAGGTCTTCCAAAAGGGAAATATTATTAGGTAAGGATAAGGAAAGATTCTGAAAACCATGGGCTATGCTTGTTTTCCTTTTGAAAATTGTTACTGTTGTTATAGAGGTGATGTACAGAGAAGCTACAGTTACATAAGTAAGGTAAAGAGTGCATTTCTTTTTGGACAATCTCTCTCTCTCTCTCTCTCTCTCTCTCTCTCTCTCTCTCTCTCTCTCTCTCTCTCTCTCTCTCTGTCCCAGTTGTAAATGCTTTTCTTGAAGTTTTACTCAGCAGGACCCCTAAATTCTTCTAAAGTTGTTAAAGTCTGACCTTCTTTCTTACATGTATTTTTAGTATTCACTTCAAATCAGCTCTAGCACAATACTAGAAAAATCCTTCACTATGTCTAGCTTGAGAGTTTATTTTGGGTTCTCCTTTAATATGAATAAAGTGACCTTCAGTATATGTGGGGTGTTGGTTTCAGGACCCCTCGAGGGTACTCATATCCATAGATCCTTCACATGAAGGATCCCACATGAAGGATCATGTGAAGGCCCTTCACAGGAAGTGCTATAATGTTGACATAGATCCTATAGACATCTTTCAGTATAACTCCATCCTCTGTAGATTACAGTACCCAATATAATGTAAATACGGTGTCAGTGCTCATTATAGAGACTTGTTTAGGGATTAATAACAAGAAAGCAAATCTATATATGTTCAGTACACAGAGAAGTATCATAGACCCTGGTATATAGCACATAAACTAGATGTGAGGTGAAGCATATTCACAGGAGGGAGGAAGGAAGGGAGGATCTGGGAAATGATGAGAGGTTAGAGAACATTGTGCTACACACTACTCCATGTGTATGCATTTTTAAGAGTGTTCTCCTGGTGGCACTTTCTGGGTTTCATTTTTTATAAGCATTTTTGATCATCGGTTGGATGAATCTATAGTTATAGAACTCTCAGATAAGGAAAGCATTAAAAAACAACTCCCTGCAATCAAGTTGTTAAAATGTCAGAACAATAATAATTATAACCATTTAAGGAATTCTTATTATGCACCAGTCAACCTCCAGATTTGTGCAATGGTAGTTTCTGGAAAATGTGAATATGCTACATATTATCCTAATTATTTTTTGTATAATTAATGAGATGTGAGATTAATAGATATACCTATAGTGATAAATAGGAATGAATATGAACTGAGAGATCACATGTACCAGATGAAGTACAAACTACACAGGTAAATTTGATTTTCAGATAACAAATTCTTTTTAGTACATTTATGATCCATGTAATATTTGAGATATACCTATATATTCTATAAGGTGAAATATTCCATATAATATTTGAGATATACCAAAATGCTAGTTGTTTGTCTGAATTTTGTGTTTGACTATACATCCTGCTTTTACTTTTTGTGCTGGTCCTGGGCACTGTTGCTGAGCTTTTGTCCTCAAGGCTAGTGCTGTACCACATGAGCCACAGCTCAATTTCCAGCTTTTTGGGGATTCTTGGGGGATAGAAGTCTTAAGGATTTTCCTGCCCAGGCTGGCTTTGAAGCTCAAATCTCCAAATATCAGCATCCTGAATAGCTAGAATTATAGGATGAGCCACCAGCACCTGGCTCATAGCCTACGTTTTGTCAAGCAACACAATGTATATGTAAATGAGGAATGGTGTCCTGGGATGAATATTGAAATAATTTCTGGAGGCCAGCCCTTCTCTTCTTCAAAGATTTTACTTTATAACTGTCTCTTGTGCTATCTTGAACAATCCTGGGCTCCAATGATATTTTATGATATTTGAAGGAGGAGGCAAAATCTCATTATGCTGTCTAGCTGTCTTCGAACTTGGGATCCTTCTGCAACCAACTCCCAAGTATTGGAATTAAAGGAGTTTGCCACCTTCCCCAGCTCAGTTGTTTTGATAATTTTGTGGTTTGAATTCAGGGTCTAATATTCCTTAGACAAGCATTCTACCTTTTGAATCATACCTCCAAACCCTTTTTAGATTTGGCTATTTTTGAGATGGAGTGCTCAGATGAATGGATGTCTGGGTTAGGGAATCACTATTTGCTCTATGTGCTGGAAGTAGGCCATGGAAATAGCTATTAGGCATCTGGAAGACATCTAGGAAAATGACATGCCTTTTTGTCATGTGCTGACAGAATTGGCCTCCTTTTCCATGGGGATTGAGGAACTTCCTTAGAAAGTTCTGAGTTATATGTAGGTGATAGAAATGACCGTTTCTCACCTTTTACCCTTTGTCTCTCCATTTTGGTGTATTTTGTTATATGAAGCGTAACCCTTTTGTTGTCAAAGTACATTACTTTGACAACAAATAAATATTTTTAAAAAGGAACAGACAAAATTAATTGATGATAAATAAAGAAAATATGAGATATTTAAAAAAGGAAATGACATCAGTTCTGAAGTATGGCAGCACCTAACACTGCCCTTTCAGAAGTGATCCCTAGGAGAAGAAGGGAGTTGTTGGGCCTGGTCTCATAGTGTCATGACGAAGCAGAGAAGTCCTTTAGAACATTGGGGAACAACCCCACTGAGTGTTATCTATCCTGATGCCTCACCAAATGATTCTCCAGTTTGGGGACAAATGTTATAATATTTCCGTCTTCATCAAGTGTGAACCATGAAAGCCTTACATAATTTAGACTTGCATTGGAAAAGTCAAGTACATAATCACAATGTTTTCATGGGGCAGAGTGACTCACCCACTTTGCTCTGTGTGTTCTGTTGAATTATTAGAGTTTTTAACTGACTGCTTAGTGAAAAGGAAATAATTCATTTTGTAGAGAGAATATTACATTTATCATGCTTTAACCTGGGCTTTTAAAAATTCAAATTATCCTATGACATTTAGTTCTTTTTTTTTACATTTTAATTATTATGGAGCCTTCATGAGAGTTCAGTCATTAAGCAATAATCAGATGCTGATTGCTTAAACTCCACAGAAGTGTTTGCTTTTAAAAACCTCAGTCCCAGATAATAAATGGTGTGAGGTTATCAAAGCAAGTGGCATATACTTTTCCACTATTTTGATCCAGATGTGTAACAATTTCTACCTGCTGCTTTCAGTTGGCTCTGGAAATACCTTTTGTGTTAAGCCACTCACAGCTATAAGGAACCAACATCTATCTGACAATAGAATAATGTTATCTTCTAACTAACAAAGCCAAAAAGCCAATGGGACAAATTGTTCTGTCAATAATCCAAAGCTGAAACTACATGGTCTCCTGCTATTTTTAGAACTTGAAGGGAAAAGAATCCTCCTTATGGTAAAAATGATCCAATTAAATATGAATTTGGTCACTGGGGAATTGGAGGTTTTCTTTGAGCACCATTTTGGCAAACAGCGTTTCTTTCATAAAAGAAAAAAAAAACGAAGCTCACATAGGTGGTAGTTTTCAAAGACAGAGTAGAGAGGGCCAAGACCCCTCAATTACCTGTGTCATACCTTGCAGTTGGTGGTTCCTGAAAGCTGCATTAGCAACTGCATAAAGTTGCAGAAGTAGTTTCATGGTGTTGGAATAATGAGCTAGTCAGAGCAACTTGAGTTAGCTCTTCCTGAATTCCACTAACACATATCAGTTCACTTCTTTTTATAGGTGTGTTGAATGTCCAAAATTGAGTGCTATAAATACTTCTGAAGTGAAATTATTCTAATTTAATAATAAGGTTGACACAAGTATGTACATTAATATTTTGGATAGGCCTAAATAGCATAACCCTGAGCAATTATATATCTTCATTTGCTTTTATCTTATACAACCCTATGCAAATCTCCCTGTTGATAAGTTTAGAAGTAGGGCTACTCATTCATAAAGATACAACATTATTTATAGAATCTGAGACTCTGAATCTTGAGATTAGAGAGGAATGAGAGATTTACATTGGAGTCTTACCTTGTCACTTTGGGGATTTTTGCAGAAATATTTTTGTTGGGAAATAAGGAAAGGCATCATGAGTTCTAAGTCCATCAGCCCCTTCTGGTCCAGATGTGTTATCTATTATTCATTCCTGTATCCCCTGTTTGGAAGCACCGAACATGGCCAATAGAGGGTGCTTTGTTTGAATAAATGGACAAATAAATACAGGAATGCATCTTGAGCATCTTTTTGAAACTAATACTTAGAATCACTATTTCCTACCAGCTGTTTCCACATTCCCCCAAATTCTGAAATGCATTATCCAATTGTCTAGGTATCACTGAGCAATTATAATCATGAAAACCTTGCTTCCCTTCTGAGAGAGCTGGATGGAACATTTGTGGGAATTTCTCTTACCCTAATCAGCAGCATTAACATATACATCTGTTTCTCCTTCTCTGTCACCATTCATGTTTCTCAGACTTATTCTAGTGGCCTCAAACATTGATGCTATGATTAGAAAACAAGTGTGTGTATTTAGATACTGGTGTTGAGGCTGAGAATCAGCTAGAATTTATTTTTATCCTGTTAGTTTACCAATTATTTGTGGAATCTGTTAATCAGATTTGTTTGTGCTTTTCTTTGATTCCTACAGTGAGATTTATATCACTTGATACTTACTCAATCTGCTACCATTAATGAACAAAAATAACCCACCTCTCATCTGTGCACATCAACTTCATAGTCCATGGAGGGAAATTCAGCTACAGATTCAAAGGAACATTCATAGATAATAATATTTTCCAACAATTGAATGCTTGATTTTGTACTAGACTTATTTTCCCATCATCTCTTTCTGTGTACTTGAAATAATAATAATAATAACAATATTAATAAGCTATTGCATGAGTACCAGAACCCAAGAAAATGGTGGTGAGTTATGTCAACCTCAATAGGGATACTGAAAATTCTAATCATTTAAAAGATATTTACTTTGTTATACATTGTTTAGTGGGTTATTACAATTTGTTTCCTATGTCATTCTCTTATGGCTCTTACAAATATTTTCAGAGTTTTCCACAAACACTAAGTATGGTGATTAAATAGTTTTTGGACCTGCACAATATAGCAGAACTTCTTAGACCTGACTGATGACAGAATTCATTTTCCACAGAAATGTTTCTGCCAAAGTTTCAAGGTCCTTAATCTTTAACAAACTCAGGGAGATCTTTCTGCTATATCCAAATGCATTACCCAAACTCAGGCTTGTGACGCAAGGCTTAGGTAAAGTTCTGTCCTGAGTGTCCAAATACCACCAAAAGCACATACTTGTAAAACAACCATGGGAATTTAATCCCCATTGCTACTCAATGGAGCAATTGTTAGGAAGAAAAAATAATCTCTGATCACAATGTTTTCTTTGCAACTCAGTCATCTGTGAGCGATTGGTGAGGATAAAAGGGGGGGGGAGAATTAAATGTACCAAGGTTACTGCTTTTTCTCACTGCTAATAACAGGGCATTTCAATCTGACCAAATATTAGCAATGTCCTATGGCCATATGTTTATTATATTATATAACATCAGACATGTTTGGCATTCTTTTATTTATTAAGGTTCTATTTAATGGCATATATCAAAGGTAAATTAGAGCCAAGGTGCCCTGTTCTCCTGCATTCATTTCCAATAAAGAACCAAAGAGCAGTTATTTCTCAGCATAATACTGACATGCCACAATGGATTGGTGATCACTTTTCCCAGCTTGTAAAGTTGCTGATTGAAACAGAAAAGAGAATCATGACAGTCAGCTCACTCAACATCAGGGTCACCGGGACTATCACTGAGTGCAATTGGAAACTTACAAAATGTGCTTCTGTTTGCATGTGGCAATCACAACATTTGAGGGGTATGTGAGTGTGTGCATGGGACATTGGTTTGAAGTGGCAGTGCTCGCCAAGATGCAGCAGGAGCTGGCAGTGAAATGTAAGCTAGCCTTGTAATAATACCTCCTGGGAATGCAGAGGATGCCTTGGCATTAGGCATTCTCCTCGTGTTTCACATAAATGCATCCTATTCTCAGGAGCTGAAGAGCAGTGCCTTTGGCCTGGCTCATTCAAATTGAATGTTGGTAAGGAGAGTCCTGAGCAAACAGAACAGTTTGGCATCTCTGAAGGAAGGAGCAAGGTTAAGCTGTGGGCCACGTTCTCTGCTGGTTATTGGATGTTTATTTGCTGGCCTCTGTGTACACTTCAGGTATGTTGCCAAGGCACCGACAGGGTGACCGATGCCTCTCCAGCACAGGTACCCATGCAGTTTGGCCCCAGCCATTTTTGTTAGAAAAGTTCAAGGCTTCATATGTGGCATCCCATGTTCGTGAGCCTTGCCATGGATAATGTTTTGTTGGAAGAGAATGCTCCTCCAGAGAGGCACTTTGTATTGCATATTTCTTTTGTTCTTCTTTTTTTCAATGCTGCAGCTTTAAGTTTGTCACAGCAAGTGTAAGAAGAGAGCGCCCGTGGAGAGCCTTTTGCAACACGCTTTTTCCATTCCTTTGAACAGGAGAGGAGCAGCAGCGCAGCAGTGCTTGCTTGCTCTCTAGTCATGTGCTGTGAGGAATAGAGTCACCGTAGGGCAGTGAACCTGAACTTGGTCCATTCATCCATACTGCATTGAGTGATTGCATGGAGTGGAGTCAAATGCCACTTGGGGGTGAAGAGCTCACCAGATGACTTGCATTCCTGCTGAATATATTAGGAAGGAGCCCTTAACCGAATCCATTAATTAAAAGGTAAAGCATGAATGTGTGCTGTGTGGAGGAACATGAATGCTGAGGGGTGATGTTTACGGAGGAAGAGGCAATTAGGATTCACTTACTGAGAAAGAGATCTTCCTTAGATATTCTTAGCTAATCTCTTGGTAGGAGAAAGGGAAGGATTTGGCTCACTGTAGATTATAGTACATTGCCGAAGTTACTTTGATACACATGATATCTCAGATTGGCCCTGAGTACTTAGAACTTTTTTATGCTGCTTCTTTCTAAAACAGGAGTGGGAATTATGTAGGAAAGTTTTGAGCACTCTTTGCTGCCTCTGTTCTGAAATTACATTGTGATAACTCACTCTCTCATGAAGGGGAGCTTTGATATGTTTGGTAGCTTTTCCAAAATCAAATAAGAAATGGCTTTCCAAGGCATAAAACCCTGGGAAATGTGATATATGACGGTCTCCTTTCTGAAGACATGCAGTTGTCATCATGGGGAAGAAGTTGTAGCTCTAAGTTAAAATATGTAGACTGCTTAGGGAAACTTAGTGCCATCTCTTGTAAATAATTTTATAGGTGTTTATTGAAATTAAACTCTCTGAAGTAAACAATGCCTTTTGACAATGTGTGTTCCATGCAAACAACTGAAAGATTTTGTGTCTATAAATTTGGGCCTAGTAAATCTCTTGTCCAGCTCTCTGAGCTCTTTTACAAGCTGCATTAAAAATAGAAGAAAAGGTTTTTAATTAAACCATGTATTGGATTTACCCTCAGGGAGCTGAAATGCAGTTATGTCAGCACGTGGACAATGGGAATCCGTCATTTCTAATAAAATGTTCATATGAATTGTGATTTAAAACTAAATCTATTGCCCTTTAGCTCCTTCTGGATGTTTTTTTCCTTAACACCTTAGGCAATTGAATTTGCTGGATACCGTCTCAATTAACACTGAAGTAGGTGTATCATAATTCATGATATTATAAAATATGCCCGTTATATATCTATTATATATATTATGTATTGACATACTTTTGTGTTTGTGTGTGTGCGTGTGCGTGTGTTTGCGTGTGTGTGTTTCAGAACAATTTGTTCAAAAGTTTAGATGGGGATTCAGGAAATTTATGAACAGCAGAGGTTACAGGGCTTGGAATGGCATGAAATGCTCTTGACAAAATAATTTTTCTCCAAGAGAAGAATGATGCTTATGTGTATATTGTTCAGTGGCATTTAACTTGGGAAAACAAGTGAATCTGGTGATTACCCAGAGATGAATCAAAGTCTGGTATATAGATCCTTATTTCTGAACCAGAAAGTGTGCATGTTATTTATGGATGAGAAAGTGGGACATTAGGACAAAAAATTATGGGGGGAATGGAAGTCCATGCTGTCACTAGTGGCCAACATCAGGGTAGGAAACAGAATTTTAGTTGATGATAAATCCTTCCTCATTTTGAGCCTATTTAGATATATCTTTATTATCCTTTTTAATTTGTTCAATTTATTCTTTAAGGTATGTTAGATTTTCCCAAATACATTTTAGTGAAAATTTAAAGGTATAAACATTACAGTTTTATGGAATATTTTATAGCAAAATGTCAAGGTGAAAATCAAATGCATATGCAGTATGTTACTAATTTTTTAGAAATATGGTTTTGCCTAGTAAGTAACATGCTCAAATCAAAAGACAAGGACTTAAGTTTAAGGGA
The DNA here is from genome assembly GCF_023159225.1 of Perognathus longimembris pacificus. Taxonomy (NCBI): domain Eukaryota; kingdom Metazoa; phylum Chordata; class Mammalia; order Rodentia; family Heteromyidae; genus Perognathus; species Perognathus longimembris. The sequence continues at coordinate 107,355,547 of NC_063188.1, read as the reverse complement.
TTCAAAGCAGTAATTCTTCATTTTCAGATGCAATCAAAATTTGATTATCCTCTTATCATTAATTAGTTATTATCTTACCTTTGACAGTAGAAAAGAGGGAAAAGAAGCAACTTAGTATTTGCTGTATGAACTATTGTGCTTGAACTAAATCAAGTACCTGACCCATTCATAAAACTGCCCAGAGCCCCAATGGGCAGTTGTTACAGTGATCATTACTTTGAGGGTCCAACCTGTTCCAACAACCAAGGAGAGTTCTGTGACACCATAAGCCAAGGATGTCTGTATTTGATTTATTTCTTAATGTGATTTATCAAAGCATTTGTGATAACTTGTATTTACTCAGTGCCTTTTGTAGAGAGCTCAGACTGTTTCCTGGACATTATCTAATTTTATCAGGATGCCAGAAGGAAATAGAGAGTACACACTATCTCCAGTGCACAGTTGAAATGACAGAGAGACAGAGAGGTAAAGCAATTTATCCAATATGATTCAGAAAAATGCTGACGCATAGCTAGCAAATGAGATGAGACACACATTCCATGGATGAGCTCTAAAACCACTTACCTTACCAATAAGTTCTCACTGTGCCTGCAGGGATCCTAAGCCCAAGAGGAATATGCTCCAAGGACCCCATCCCAACAATCAACAATTATAGGGTTCTTGCAGCCTGCTTGGTATCTGTGATTATTAAGTAGGCTAAAACACTATAGGACATGTCTGTGGTCTATACAGTTGGGTCACAGAATTAGCAAATATCACTCATGCTCTTTATAATCAATACAGAAAGCAACAAGATATTTGACGTCCTCGCATTTAGACTTGAAAGCCATATGAACACTCTCCTAGAAGCCTGCCAAACTATAGTAGAGAGAGTTTGGATGTTCTCTTGCCCTTAGGATTGAAAACATCAACCTAACAGTCAGGAATCATGCTTTCTTCAGTACATGAGCTTTTGGATATTGAGGCAGGCTGAGCTTGCTCAAAGTTGAATTCAAATTGTGATGAAATTAGAAAGAAATATTCTCACAAATTCCTCAAGATGTACTCATTCTCTTTCCTCTACTTTATTGCTTATTCTTAAAAGAATTTGTATCCCAGCGACAAACTAAAAAAGTGACTTTACATGTGTAGTAATTTACAAGTAGACACTAACACAGTTACAACTTGGACTCTTAAATTTACCTGCAGCTGGGTAGCAAGGCAAAAGTCTTCCAGAAAATCATGAAGAATTGAGACAGTCCTAGCTATGATGAAATTAAAGTGAACTACTGATACAGTGTTCCAGAGCTAGGACCTTAACTAAACAATCCAAGAGTTAGTGTACAGAAAGTCTTAGCCCATTTTCCTCCTCTGTAACTTTTCTACATAGCATGTGCTATTTGTGTTCTTAGCTATCCCTTGCCCTACAGAAGATTATAAGTTATTGAAAGGAGTAGATATTTTATACTTTTTTTCCAGTTCTGGGGCTTGAACTCAGGGCCTGAGCACTGTCCCTGGCTTCCTTTTGCTCAAGGCTATCACTCTACCACTTGAGCCACAGTGCCACTTCTGACCTTTTCTGTTTATGTGGTGCTGAGGAATCGAACCGAGGGCTTCATGCATGCTAGGCAAGCACTCTACCACTAAGCTACATTCCCAGCCCAATATTTTATACTTAGTAAGAAAAAAAACTATTACTTAATAAAATACCACCTTAAACTTGTGGAAGCACTTGCCAAATATTTTTAATAAAATTATTATTTTAATTAACTTTAGTTAACAATTCGGTTTCAATTCAACATGTCAATTCATGAGTACAGTGCATTTTACCAATGTCTGGAGGACACAATTGCCATCCTTAAAACTTCATATTCAAACATAACATATGGCTAGTAGTAGAACATTCCCTAACTATAACAAAAAAAATGCTAAAACTAGTGGTTCTTAATCAAGGGTGATTTTTACACTCCTACCTAGGGAATACTTTGGGAATGTATACAGCTGTTCTACTTGCCACCTCTGGAAGAGATGCTACTGGCATTAGTGTCTAACACCTGGGAATTGTACAAAACATTCCATAGTATCCACGATGGTCTCACCAAGGAAAACATTCGGTGTCACATCTCAAGTGTGCTGAGGTTGAAAAACACTGATTTCAAATAAAACTCAGACTACCATATTTTCACAATGATTTTTATTATTCGTCTCTATTGAATTCTATGCTTCTTAGTAGCACAGAATTTCTTTTGCTCATGTTTGCACAGCCCGAGTTCAGCATGACACTTGATGTATATTAGGCTTTTAATAAATGATGGTGAATTGATGAGTGAATGAATGTTAATGATGCCAGAAAAGGTGCTCCAGTAGTCTCTTTGGAACAACATTATAATTAGAAACTGCATTTCTAATCAAGGCCTCGACATTAAATTATCAACAGAGACGACAATGACAAGTTGCAAAAGCAGAGACACAACAGCCACACATCCTTGTCTTTATTTAAGAAGTCCACTGGGCCTTGGGGCACAGAATGTTAGCATAGAAGGGGACTCCAGAGGTTATTCGGTTCAACCTCTTAAATTATAGGTGAAACAACTGAAACCCAGAGAGGTTGAATGACTTGCATAAGGTCCCAAAGTTCAATAATAGACTTGGGAGTCGAATTATGCCTAATTCAGAGCTTTGGCATGTTATATGGAGATGCTAAGCTATCTCTAAGAAGGGGCAGAACACATTGCTGTGATTGTCCAGGGCACTACCACGAGGGTAGTGTTGAGTGTAACACTTAACCATACGTACAGTACTATAGTATAGTTTATATGTTACACATTACCACCATTAATAACAAATTTAGAATGTGGTAATGGTAGGCCTGTGATAAACCTTGATATTCTGCAAAAGGAAGTAAAAAGCTCTCTGATATCTGGAGCTGTAACCAGAATCATAGGAAGGGGATGCAGTGTTCTTTTTCACTATGAGAATATTAATTGTGAAGGTATTAGAGGAAAGCAACATTACACAGTTAAATTTTTTTAATGCAAGGGTAAGTTATAATATGCAGGTGTGCTTGCCAAAGAACACCTCAGAAGTTTTTTATTTTATTCTTATGTGAGTACACAGTTCCTCTAAAACCTATCACTTCAGAAGTCATATAGAGTTTACCAATGTTCCTTAGAATATACATTCAAACTGCTGGTAAGCTTTTCTTGCAATCTTCAAAGTGACAGGAATGCAGTAGGCTTACATAAGTTTCCTGAGGATTTGCACATAAACTTCTGGATGGCTCAAGTCATTTTTCCCTGATATCTTCTTCAAAAAGCTTTCCAACGTACTTAGAATCCATATGCTCTATTTCATAGGCTACAATCTCCAATTGCAAATCAAAGATTCAGAGTTGTTTTTACACCAATGTGCAAAAAATATACAGCAATTTCATAAAGTATCAAGGTAGAAAATCTAGACTCCAAGTCAGAGGATGCTGCCTTGGCAAATGAGCTAACATCTTTTGGTGATCCACAAGATTGGACATGACCTTCAAGGTGTGAAGTACAGAATTTCAATGTGAGCAGAGGAGACTATTGAGTGAGGTAGTTTAACAAATTTACCAAACTATGCCATAAAACCTTTTCCAGAGATCCAATCACTTATCAACTCCCTGACCAACAATACACATAGCTAAGAATTCAGAGCTGATTCAGTAATAATACCAAAGATCTCATTCAGTCCTTTAGCCATTATGTATAAGTGTCACAGGCAAATATTTAAATAGGCTTCAATTTATTATTCTGTAGTAAGGAAACTCATCAACAAAGCATTGGCCTTCACATATGAAGTCTTAGAGAGGGGAATGAACTATGTAAAATTGTGTATTTTCCAAATATGGCTAGAGCAAAAGACTTGGGTAAATTGTAGGGAAAGTAGTATGATCCTTTCAGAAGTTTAGAATGTGCACAAACAAGTAGAAGTCTGTTTTCCAGTGAGCTGTGGCATGACCCACCTCTTTTTCTATTGGAGTTGGTGAATTTCAAATTCATAGTATTCAAAATCCTACTTAGGAAATCATATGAGGAAGAATGGCCATTGCCTTAATAATTGGAAAGGAATCCCAACCCTTCAGAGTAAAGCTAGGTATTAAGAACTCCGTGTATCTAAAAATTGCCTCCACGTGATATAACACTCACAAATAATAAGGTGCAAAATAATAACCCTTATCCATGGAAAGTTATTCAAGAGAGAGAAAGAAAGAGAGGAGCTAGGGAGACTTGGCACCTACATATAAAATGATTGGCTTATGTAGTGCCAAAATGTAAGGGAACTTTCGAGCAGCCAAGGAGGAAATATATAGACAGACTGATTAGGTGAGACTTTTCTAATTCTTGTGGTTTAGTGTTCAGGTTGCTAGCTTGGCTCTTTACAGCATTCTGGGGTCTACCTAGCCCTCAGCATTTGTCAGTTATGGCTGACTACTTAATTCAGCACACTTCTTCCCTATTCCATTTGCTTTCAGGAAATAGAAAGAACCAGAATGAATTATCTACTTCTCTGCTTGTCTCACTGTAGTCAACTCATAATTATCTTTTGCACAAAAAGCCTAGCAGTTCTTGTATGTTTATCTAGTGTGTCATAGGCTTTAAAGGAGTGGCAGTGGGGAATCAGATGAAGAGGAACAGCTCACAGGAAAAAGGCTTCTCATCAGGAGTAATCAATGGCGATGAAGATAAATATATGAAAGGGCAAGAAATTTGTCATCAACGAAGGGAGTTCCAAAAAAAGAGATACAATTATTCTGATGGGGAAGGGAAGCCAACAATAAAGACTCTATACAGACACATTGTTTTTGTTTTAATCATCCATATCATGAGACAAACATTTGCTGAACACTTGGCATTTACACCAGAAAGGGATCCAAACATGTAATTATTGGCAAACAATACATAAAGCTTTAAAATATATATATAAGGTGATTTTTTTCTGTACTGTATTTAGTTTTAACTATGTGTTCATGGGTTGCTTTGTTCCTTTAATTATCAGGTTAAGAGCAGCATAAAACCATAGGGAAGCCATCCTTTCTTTGTTTCTGTGTAAGATGAACGTGGAATGATATAAGCATCCTTCTTAGAAACAAAATTTGCAAATGAAACCTTGATAAATATTTTTCCTTGTTTTGGGATCTGACAACTATCCTTGGGGGGCTCAGGAAGATCTAATGATTAAAGGGTGTTCATTTTATTTTACAGTAGTAAATCTAAGCCTTTAGGAAATTCTAAGCTAGATTAAATAATGTGAAAACAACTGCCGGAAAGATGCACAGTGAAACATGAAGCTTATTGATAATAAAATGAAATGAATATTACTCAGAGGAAAGCAGGGAAGTTATGTATATGAAGAAAGCTTATTAATGAGGTGTCATTATTTAAGAGAGAACTTTAAATCAGGTAAGTAAGAAAAGCACAATTAAAATGAATTAATCATAGATCAACATCTTGCTGGAAATCGCATTATGAGATTTAATAAAAATTGTATTAATAATGTTAGTGTTTCTAATTTGTTATACTGGCATTATTTCAAGAACTTCCATCTGTTTATTCTTGTAAGTGCTGAGGACTAGGTGAACAGTATAATATGATATAAAACAAATACTCTTCCCTAAGCATCTAATAGATTTGCTTTGGTTTTTGTTTTCATACTTCTTACTTTTAGTACTTTGGGTTTTAGTACTCCAATCTCTTGGTGGTATCGACACTCATTGACCACTTCCGTTTCCATCATCAGCCTGCCAGGCATTTGCCAGGCATCAGCCTGGCAAACATGAGGTCGTGAGTTCAAGTCCCAATACTACCCCTCCAAAAAAGCACGTGATTTTCTCCTTCATAAATACATACAATACAAATCATTGAATTATTATGAAATAAAAAATTTAACAGATAACATTCTGTATGTATACAAAAACATACTTTTTAAGCAAACAAAAGATCTTTTCTACAACTAGTGGATATACTATTATGATTTTGTATAGTTAATAATGGAAACAGACCTGCTAGCTAAAACTTCACAGGTGTTGAGCACTGTCATGTAGGTTTTCCTATTTAGTTGTCACAAAGCCTGAGGAATGAACATTCTCAATCCCATTTAGACTTCCACTCAAACAGCTGATCCTTTGCTATCCTGTTGCACAGACTTAATTCAGACTCATCTGATTCTGATTCTGCCTTGCAGTTAGTAAAAATGTGATTGTGGTGGACATCAAAATTCAATGTAGAAGCTGATAAATTCCTAGTTGTTGTTGCTTTAGTTTCTAGTCTTCCTAATGCAATTATTGTAAGCCTCAGAAATGCATTCTAGAGCATCACCTTTGCAATGGAAGAATAAAGGCAGGTAGGGATTCAAAGACACTTAGGAAAACTCAGTTCTATTGTGGTTTTAGTTTTTTCCGTGGCATAGTAGTAGGAGTATAAACTTTCAAAGCCAAAGTAAAAGAAAATCTCAATAAAATACAAATTAAGTAATATATTCATCTTCTAGATACAAAATTTTCTTGTTTGGTCTTGACCACTTTATATCTTTTGTGTGGGTTTCTCAAGCACTGGTGGCTCACACCTATAATCCTAGCTACTCTGGAGGTTGAGATATGTGGACAGCAGTTGGAAACCAGCTCAGGCAGAAAACTCTGTGACTCATTTCTAATTAACTAGTAAAAAGCTAGAAGTAGATGTGTGGCTCAAGTGACAGAGTGCCAGCCTTGAGAGAAAAAGCGAAGTGTGAGCATGAGGCCCTGAATTCAAGTCCCATAATTGGTACATGTGATCACACACACACACACACACACACACACACACACACACACTGAGTGTTTTAGTTCATACCAAATATTCTTGTAGACCAATCTTCACTTTTACTATCAATCCTTTGCAATTTATAATATACTGTATGTTTATGTTTAATCATCTTCATTGCTATGTTTTTGGATAATTGATGTACTTAGATAATGCAATCAGGTATGTAAACTAGGCTTTCACACTCATCTTTCCACCCTAGAATGGCAGAATAATGGACCTTTATGACCTCATTTCAGAAAAGGCCCTGTGCTTTGCTTATGCCTATATTGCTCATGAGAGATGAAGCTGAGTCTAGCATTACCTCATGATGTCTATCACTTACTTCTGGATCTTAAATTAATCACTCCAACTATATAATTAACTTTTAGAGATCAATGATTAAATCTCATGTATGTTTTCCAAAAATGTTCTAGGTTTTTTTTTTCTGCTGACATATTTTTTCTGATTTAAATATCTTGCCTTAAAAAATACTTAAAAATGCAATCAAGAAAGTGTTGGTGGAAATCACCTCTTAAACTCATTCTTCTATAAGTCTCAATGACTTCCTCAGGACTCAGTCCTCTCCAAGATTACCATATTAGCATGGGAAGAAGTCGTGGAAATTGCTAGTCAGATTGAAAAGAGGCACTCAATGCAGACCTATTAACTTAGAGCTGAGACCATTGTAAGCTTTGATGCATAGACTTCCCATACCATTTCTTCACAGGAAAGTTACAACTCATTTAAATTAGGAAAAATGCCCAAGAGAAAAATATTACTACTAAAGAGTTAATACTTCCTACCACCATTCTCCCCTTATGTTTCTGATTGAACATAGAAAAGGGGAGACACATAACATAAATGTGACTGGAGACATTGAAGGTTCTATGTTGTCAAGGAGAGGAATAGCTTCACCAGACAATGCCCTAAACAGAAGTTTTGGCTACCTGTAGATATATATGACAAATGATTCCGCAAAGTGATGCACTTGCCCTTCATGCTTCATCAACATTCACCGAGATTTGAGGCAAATGTGAAATGGGTGATTGCTAGTTATTAGCCAGATTTCCTCACACTGACTCTGACTCTATTCTCCATATTGATCACTGAGAGAATCATAGCATTTGAGAAATAGAGAGCCTTTTATAATGATCTTAGGGCTAGTCCTCAGTTAAAAATGAAGAGATGGAAGTACAAAGAGGCAGAGCTGCTGAAGAGTTCATCACAAAACCAGCTCCTCTGACTTCTGAACCAGGGCTCTGTCCTCCCTTATGTCACTTGGTTCTATATTTGTCTGGAACCAACTAGGTGAAAAGCTGGGCAGAAAACTATCTAGTCAGTGCTGATGTCCAGTGGGTTTATGAAGTATCGAACTACACAACGAAACTTCTGGTTAAAGGGAGTATCACCTTAAAGCTTGGCAAGTGATGAATACTGCATTTCTACCTTTGTCCAGCTCTGTTCCAAGAAGGTCTGCTTAGACTCAAGGCCAATTCTGCCCTATAACAAAAACCTCAGTGAGGGCTGGGAATATGGCCTAGTGGCAAGAATACGTGCCTCATATACATGAAGCCCTGGGTTCAACTCCTCAGCACCACATATATTATAGAAAAGGCCAGAAGTGGCGCCGTGGCTCAAAGAAGCCAGGGACAGTGCCCAGGCCCTGAGTTCAAGCCGCAGGACTGGCAAAAAACAAAACAAAACAAAACAAAAACCTCACAATGAGTTAAGAAAATATCACATACACACACACACACACACACACACACACACACACACACACACACACAAAAGAGTTTACTCATCCATTAGAATGAATGATACTGTACCATTTATAAAGAAATGGAAAGACCAGGAAAAATTATGTTAAGTGCATCAGGCCCAAAGAAACAAAGGATGAATATTTCCTGTTATATATGGAAATTAGATTTAGTTTATAATATGTTGAATGGTTTTTCTAGGAGAATGCTCATCTGTGCATATAGCCACACGTGGTTATTGTGTGTTTGAAATCAATAGAAAGATTGAGGGAAAATTGAAATTTTATTCTATTTAATTGGAATTTAATTTTAGGACTTACATGTGACAAATGGCCATCCTCCTAAACCAAGCTTCTTCTTTCCTTGCCATGTCTATAAATTTTCAATTCAAGTCTAAATGTCTGCATTATTTTACTTCTGCTTCTCATATTTAAAGAACATACCATTTAGTGTACATCAATTCAAAATACAGTAAAAGATTTTTAATAACCGGTTGTAGTTCCACCTCAATATATACTTGGTTCACGTTTGAAAGAAAGAAATCAAAATTTCAGTATTCAAAAACAAAGTTTTACTGGAACATAGCCACATCTATTTGTTCATGTTGTCGGTAACTATTTATTAAAGTGGCATAGCAATTTAGTTGTGAAAGGGTTGTATGAGACAAAGTCTAAAATATTTATTATTGGTGCATTATTGAAATGCTGTGAACCTCTCCATTGGTTTATTGACTTGGGTCAAAAAGAAGTTATTTAATAAAGGTCACCTAGCCTTTTCAAAAAAAAGAAAGAAAGAAAGAAATAAAAAACTTCATAGTCTTCTATCTCTCCCAGTGCCTTAATATTTCAAGTTCTTAAGGAAAAGCAAATGATCACTAGTAGAATTGCCAGACATAGAAAATACAAAATAAAAAATGATTTATGTGTTTATTTGGAATTCAAATGAGTTGTCTGTATTTTATGTGACAGTCCTATTGGTGTCCTTAAAACAACCATTCTAGCCCCTTTTTTGTTGCTTCAAGAAGAAAACTAGAAATAAATCAGGAAATATTCTTATACATACTTTTGTCATTTTTGCTTCTCTTCCATATTTCCTTAATAGGATTTTCTTCACCCTAGTGGTAATTTTTTAAAAGAAGACACATTATTAATCTAAATTGAGATATGCTTGGTCTACTAGCCCTATGGGATAGAAAACAATTATGTGAGTATTGAATTCAAGTGTAAAAACTGTGAATGTCTGAGGACTCACTATATTACACTAAATGTCTATTTTAAATGCACTGTATGAACACAATCCCTATTTGAGCTGCTTTTCTGAAAATAATTTATTTTTATTGCAGAGGTGCTATACAGAAGGGTTGCAGTTATGAGTCATGTAATGAGGATAATTCTTTTTGAACCATGTCACCCATTTCTTTCTGTACCTACAAGATGTACAATTCTTTTCCCACAGTGTCTAGTAAACACCACTGTTCTATTTGTTCACCCTTTGTTCCACATTTTCGGTTCATCCCTTACCCTCTCAAAGACAAACAAACTAACAAACAAGAAAATGAAAAGAAAACAAAAACAGCAACTAAAAAATCTCTTGTTTCCTTTTCTTGGAGTTTATTTTGTAACATATTATTTATATGATCATATGCACATAGCTATTGAGCCTTTGTCAACCACTCTTATGTATCTCCTCCTTTGGCCTCACCGTGTGAATGTCTACAGAAGTGTATAATTTATAATGCTTTTTTTTTCCAAACAGAGTATTTTTGTGGTTATTACTGTTTACTCTAGAACAAATGCACCTGGGTTTTCAGGAAAATAACAGAAGACTTTGCCTTTTGACTAATGTCTCTCTCCAGAAAGACTGAGGATTTACACATAATGTTTTCTCAAGTGATCCATTTGTCAAGACAGTATTTTCACCCCCATGTGAGTATAAAATATTTCCATACAGGCCTAATGGGTGTATTTTTAAAAATCAGAGCTTTTAAAGAAAATTTGAAGAGCTTGATTACTTATGATAGATGGTAACTTGTAAACATTCACTAAAACCTAAAATCCCCATATGTGTGTGTGTGTGTGTGTGTGTGTGTGTGACAATAAGAGCAAAGTGTTGACATCAGCAGGAAAATGGCATGACCTACTAATTTTGCCATCACTGAGTGAAGGCTGACACAAGTAAAAGTATCAAGGTTTTAAAAGATTTGGAGTTGAATCTAGAATATCAGGGCAGGGAGGGACAATATCTGTGTTGAAATTGGGAGATGATAAAATGAGGAAATTTAAGTAAATACTTAGGATAGTGAAACAAAATAATGCAACTTCACCAAGGCTGAATGATATTTGTTTTGATCTTCATCCTGTAACCCATTACCGCTCTCTGATGATCTTTCCCTTCTTGTTTGAGGTTTTATTTCATGATATTTCAAAGCAAAAATTTATAAATACATATAAAATATAGTGTCTATATATACATATATGATCTAATAAAGTCTATAAGAAATGTTAGTTGTTCTTCCCTGACATATTGACCATTAAAGAATTAAATTTTGATAAATACTACCTCTTAACTCTATTCTGGCTTGTGTTTTTTTTTTATTCATCAGTTCCTTCTACTTTTCTTCCTTCCTTCTCTCATTCTTTCCCATGGCCTCTGATATGACAAACAAGAAGTTATTTTAGGGGCTTGGAATATGGCCTAGTGGAAGAGTGCTTGCCTCGCATACATGAAGCCCTGGGTTTGAGTCCCAGCACCACATATATAGAAAATGGCCAGAAGTGGCGCTGTGGCTCAAATGGTAGAGTGCTAGCCTTGAGCAAAAAGAAGCCAGGGACAGTGCTCAGGCCCTGAGTTCAAGCCTCAGAACTAGCAAAAAAAAAGTTATTTTAGTCATCAATCCTATATAGCCATGGAACACACAGGAATAGCTACAGTGTCCTCATTTGTTCCTTTCTCACATTTGGATTTATTTGTGCTCCAACTCAACATAGTGATCTTTGGCAGGCATGCAGTGCATGGAACTCCTTTATGAATATTTAGGGGTAAGGCTATCACATGTACAGTGGTTTATATTTGGGTCAGAAGCACTGAGGTAATAGCCAGGTCTTGTGCTTCCAGTGAAATGTTGGTTGGTTGGCATTTCTAGGACTCAGAGAAGCCTGGATCCAGATTGCCACATCTGATGCATGAATTTCACTACTTATCTGTATATGTTGACTAATTTCACTAGTAGACATCTGCTAGTATAGGTGTTGGGCACTAACCAATAACAATTATAGCCTCCAACTCCTTGGGTGAGGCATAATTTAGAATTAGTTAAGCTTATTGACAAGCATACTGGCAGATTAATTACTCCCAGGAGGTGTCCATGGAAAGTAAGAGATTGTGGACTTTAAGATAGGTAGGTCATCAACAAATTTTTCCACAGGGCTAACTTGACTTGGAGAACAAAGAAATTCTATGTAGGGTATAAAAGACATTAAGTTGACCCTAAATATATTTTATTGATATTATTTTATTTCTTTACTGCCAAGATTATGGTAATAACTGTCGCAAATATCTATGGTTTTATCTAATTAGCATGGAAATGTTTTTCCAGTTACTCATCCAACAAGATTAAAATAATCATTTTATAATAACTATGTGGATATTATTTATGATATTTTATTCATATCATTTGGGACATATCAAAATTTCATATATTCATGCTTCTTTGACATGCTATCCCTTGAGAGTCTGAGGCCCTAGAGCCCATCCTTTCCTTTAGCCATAATGATGGCTACACATTTTACTAAATGCTTATATATACATTTTATTAGCTTAAACCTGGAGCAGGTATGAGAGTACAAAATTTGAGAGAAAAATTTGAATGAATTAGACAGTGTGTGAGTTGCTGGAAATTAAGCAGTGTTTTCAGTTTTGTTTAATCATGTTGTAGTACTCCCATGTTAGAATAATATCAAATATTTTCATAGTATAAGATCCTATATAAGCACTAAAATTGAATGTGCTATTATTTAAAATATTATCCTATGTATACCAAGTATTCTAGATGCTAATATTTCATGAAAATAATGTCCAGACAGTGGACTTTAGAGATGTTAATTTTGTTGCTCCAGTTGGGCCATTCAAGTACCAAAGCTAATGGAACCTCTACCACCTTCAAAATATATAATTTCTTGAGTCTTGTATGCATTGACATTCAGCTGGCAGATGGCAAAATAGAAAACACAGCAGGTTTTTATAAGCCAGGCCTAAAAGAGGAAGTATGTGACTTTATCCACATTCTGTTATCCGGAATTCAGGCATATTTACCTCAGATCCAGGGGCAGCTGGGAAATGTAGTTCTTGACCATATTAAATGTGTGGGTAAGTGGTGGACATCCATATTGGAAACAAATAGTTTACAAAATGCTTTATGCTACTAAATCTTGCATATGAGTGTCATTATCATCTGGCTAATCAGTGTTTTCTTTGGAGGGTCTGCTCAAAGTTTTGCCCTAAGATTGGTGTTGACAAGCAGACAATGGATAATGGAAGAAATTTTAAAATTATAGGTACTCATTATTAATCACGGAAGTACTTGTCCTCATTAAATAAGTCATGGCGACATAGAAAAGCAGACAGAATGAGGAAAACGTTAATGCAAATCATTGCTAGTGTTTTGTGACATTTCTTGCCTTTATAAATTTCCATATGTTTTGAGATTTTAAAAAATTTAATTACCTTCAAACCATAGTTCAGATTTGCTTTCTGTTTTAATATTTGATCATTAGCATTTTCATGACACTATTCTCTTAAAAAGTACAGTTTGAAATGATTGTTAATTCTGTTAGGAATAGTCCATGTTTTGTTTAATCATTAACCTATAGTTATACATTTAAGTTTCTTCAGTATTTCACCCTTATATAAAATATTTGATGAACTATATGTGTAGAATTATATACTTTGCGTGGTAGGAAATCAATTGTTTGAAATGCTACTAGATAGTATTAAACCCATGTATGGGTGTATGAACACACAGGTACGTAAACATCACTCTGTGTGTGTGTGTATGTGTGTGTGTGTGTTAAAGGTAATTTGTGAAAGATTGCCATACTTGCACTCCCTAATCAATTTGTAAGAATTTTTTTTTATTTTTCCTTAGCACCACTGATTTTTTTGTCTTTCCTAATTTATAAAGAAAATTATATCATGCCAATCTGTATTTCTTTTACTATCAACATGAGCTTAGTCCTTATATTTGATTGTTTTCTTTCATCTTAAATCATCCATGTGTGGTGTATTATGTTGTTCATACACTGGCTAAGAACTTTTTCCTAAAGGCTAAGAAGCCCAGGACAATGCAGACAAATAGTTTCAAGTGCCTATGCATTAAATAACTTGAGTAGGACATCCTCTCTGAACATTTCCCATCCCATGTCCACTAGGCTTAAAGGATGGATTTTCTATTGGACCTTCACCCTGACACAACCAAACTCATCATCATAACAAATGCAAAGTATCTGTAGGACACCCAGAATGCACAATAGCTCTCCAAACTTGTAACATCAAGAGTGAAAGATGAACAATGTTTTGGAGAACCTTTTTATTTGAAAAAGAAAATGATTATAAATGAAGTCACATTCCAACAAAGTACACTCTGTGGACTATATTTTGAGAAATGCACTGCATCAAACAACAATCAACTGAATCCTTAGCGATATCAAAGCAATGTGAATATAGGAAGAAAATAATCTGTGGATATCAAGTGATGAGAATGCTACATTGATTTGAGGTTGTAATAAAACAGTACACTTTGGTTCTTTGAACTGTGCGATCTTGTCACATTTATAAATAGAGATCATGTTTTTATTATAGCAACAATACAGAAATTCACTCTGTCTCAGTATTATTGTTTTTCCCACTCTTAAATACCTAAATATGACAGTTTGTCTCTCTGTAGGCGCTGACTTAGGTGGCAATAGGTAAATAGGAGAGTTGTTGGAGACTTTAGTCTCCTCTCTCTTCTCTGATATTAGCTGTCTCTGAAGTCACCTGCAATATCTGCCTAGTAAGGACTATATTAATGTGAATAATTCTAGAAAAAGTGCCAGGCCCAACCTTAATAGCTGGCGGCTTGATTGCTATTTGCAATAACATAATAAGTAAACTTCACAAGGACAAGGAATTGTGTCCCTTTTTATTGGACCTCTGCTGTAGTCCCTGCAACTAGAGAAAAGTCAGTAAATATTTGCTAGTAGCTGGGAGCCCATGGCTCATGCCCATAATCCTAGCTAATCAAGAGACTGAGATGTGAGGATTGTGGTTTAAAGCCACCCTGGGCAGGAAAAGTGTGTGAGACTCTTATCTTCAATTAACCACAAAAATCTGGGAGTAAAGCTATGGATTAAGTGGCAGAGTGCTAGCCTTGAGCAAAAGAGATCAGGGAAAGTGCCCAGGCCTAGAATTCAAACCCCATTACTTGCATAAAAACAAACAAATAAATAAATAGTAAGCAAATATTTGCTAAATGAGTTATTGTATTGTGTATAGGTACTGGTCTAATAGAATTATTTGCTTTTCATATGAAGACAACCATAGAGCATCATTTGTTGATGATTCTCTAAACAATGATGTCCCTTCTCCCTAGAAAGTAGGTAATCTTGGATAGTATATCTATTGATTTGGCCCCTTTAAAATCTTACTCTCTTTTGAATTAGCATAATAAGTATCAATCCTTGAAATGAAGTTTTCTCAAAATTAAAACTTGAGAGAAGCTGTATTTATTATAGTTCAGTAACAAAGAACATGGAATGAATGCATGATCCTTTCTGATTACATTGTGTGCCAAAATTAATTGACAACACAGAGTAGGCTACCTTAATCCACAGGGAGTAGTTCTAAGACCCCCAGTGGGTGAGATGCCTGAAACTACGGAGAGTATCAAACTCTATACATGTTATGATTTCCTGCACATTCATACCTATGGTTAAGCTTGATTTATAAATTAAACCCAATATGACATTGATAATAACAATAATAAACTAGAATCCTTCTAGAAAAAATATGATGATAAAAGTTATGAGTGTGGTTTCTATCTCTCATACCCACAAATTATGTTATAAGACTATTGTTAAGCTAAATAAAAGTTACTTGAAGGCAAGCACTGTGATAATCAATCTGCTGACCTAGATGACTGCTAAGTAACTAAAGAGCAAGTAGTACATAACTATAATCGTGAAAAATAAACCCGAGGATAAGGGACAACCACTGTGTTCTTGGAATAGTACCAGTTGCTATAGAAAGACGTAAATCTGTCCAGTGTTGTGTAACGTAAAACGGCTCCCTAGAATTCCAGAGGAACTAAGAAGTGTACTACTTCTTTCTTCTCACTTGCAGAAGAGAGGGTAAATGAATGCCGTGAACATAGATATAGAAAGCAAGGATGATAGTTTCAAAATACGGCATAGTTCTGAGTTCTGGAACCACACTATAGGTGTTCTTTTTGTGATTCCTGGCCTTGGAAGTGTATCCATAACTACAGTTTATTTGGATGATTTCATAAGCATCAAAAATATTGAGCCATGTATTCTTTATGTCAGGTAGTCCTAAAATGCCATTTTTGCTATTGTCAGATCAGTTTTACTTATAAGAAATTATCAAGGGGGAAAACCAACTTCTAAAGAACAAAAAATAAATAAATGAAATCTACCCCCCTCCCCACCACACACACCAATTTGCCTATTTGTAACAACTAACTTACAAGGAAATCTGTAGGTGTATCTTAGAATGTAATTAGTTTGTGTGAGTAACTATCAGATTATTATTTTTTTTGTTTTCATAACAGAATCCCTGTCTGTTTTTCAGTTCTTTCTGTTCAAATGTATCCATGGGCTTCTCTCCAAGTTGCACGATCACATAGTCCACACTTCCCGTTCCATATGCAGGGCAGCAAGCTGAGCTCCAGGCTGGTAACTCTGAGCAGCATGGACCCACTTCTCAGGAGATCTTCTCTTAGCTCCTCTGCTCTGGCTGACTGCTTCTCAGTATGACAACATCCCCTCATCTTTAGCTTTCTTTTTCATTTAAGCCTACCTCAGATAGTCTTACCACGTGGGGCTCCAAGGCATTGCTCTTGTCTTCTCTGCAGTATTATTACACACTGTGCTTGTGATGCCACGCTCTAGACTGTAAGCTCTGAGGATGGCAGGAGCCTGTGTAGTTCTTTGGTCATTCCCAGGCAGTGTTCTGTCTAGATACATATGTAAGAGTTGATGTAGATGCAGACATGAGTGTAGATAGGGATATAAAAGTAGAGAAAGAGATGCCTATATGTTTAGCTATAGATAAATGATATACAGAATTTTTAAATTCATATTAAAAGCCTCAAAGTCACAACATGTGAAAAATAGTATGGACATAAAAGCTATATTCCAAATACTTGCTTGTGATGAACTAGAAGTTTTCCTTAAGAGTAACAATATTGAGCCACAGTACTTTCTCTAGTTCTTACTTGAAAAGGTACTCTGGTAAAATAGTCTTAAGAGGAGCTCAGCAATTTGTCCTTGCTTCTAACAAGGGAAAGTGATGTAGGCACGTTGCTGATATTCCATTGGATGATAAAATCACTTTCTTGGGAGGACAAAATAGTAGTGCCCTGCCCCCTCAGAGAGGCGAGGTGAAGTCCATGGGAAATAATTAGAAACATTAACCTTCGATGAGGTTTTTAGAAAGGAAGTTGAACCATCTGCTTCTTCATATTTGTCATATTTAATTTACCCGGATGGATTTTTGATTAGAAAATGGGCAACCACTGTATCCTTTTGGGAATTCTGCCTAAAGCAGAGAGAAAAATGCCAACTGGCAAAGTGCTTAGCCTAGAACGATTGGAGGAGTATTAATTTTAGTGACTTCCTTCTGCATGTTACTGCATGTTTGAATGTAGCAAGCACTACATCATATGTGAAATAAGTTCACTGGGTTTATAGAAAAATCACATTAATAGCCTTCATTTCTCAGCCATAAAGAATGATCTTAAGAACATTACTGTCATGTACTTTTTTCTCTTTGCTCTGGAGGGTTTTAGTGTCCATTTGAATTAGGAAATATGCCAAGATGCCACTTTAATTTATATGATTTTGTACCCACTCAATTGGATATGTAGTTTGGCTTTCAGTCAAATTCAGACCAAATATTAAGTTCACAAAGGAGTTTAATTTTGGTTAATTGGAATTTGTTTTATTGTTGCTTCTGTTTTGCTATTTAAGCTCATAAAAGATTTTGTAATGACATTGATTTGAAGACACTGTTTAGAAGTGTTGTCATAAATAAAGGTTAAACTATACAAACTACTAAAACTGAACATTTCATAATTTCATTTTTAACAAGACTCATAGAAAGTGTTCACATACTTTGTTAAGGGAATGTAATAAGAATATAAGAATTATAGTGAATGTTGTTCACTTAAGCCATATCTTATCTGAAGAAATTCTGTGATGAGAAGCAAGTCTAATGATTAAGATATAGTCTGTGGGGTGGTTTGTTTGATTTTGAGAAAATAATCAACTTAAATACAGTAGAAATCAACTCATCAGTTAATATATACTTCAGTCTTGATAAAACTTGAGAAAAGGTATCAAGTCTACTTTCTCTCTCCCTCCTCCTTTCTATCTTCTCCTCTTCTCCCTTTTCTACTTTTCCCTTTTCCTCCTTCCCTCCCTTTTCTCTCCCCTCTCTCATTCCCTCCATCTCTGTCACCTCTGTCTCCTCAATGGAGAATATAATTCTCCATGCAGATGCTGCTTCATTTGAGCAGCACATGGGAGGTTGAGTGAGGACAGTCTGAGGACAGTTGCTTCTAATAGCTTTTGGCTTGTGTTACTCCCCATTTCTTGTCTTCATCATGTTCCAGATTTTCCCTGTTATTCTTATCTCCAACACTCTGTCTTTGGGAGGACCAAATGTGCCAGAGATAAATGTGGAAACAAGAAAAGATGAATAAATATCTAACATAAGTTGGATATGTTAGTTAAATTGGGGCAGATGCTGATTAAAGAAAATTGTTTTCATAAAGAAAGTCAATTGGCTTTTAGATATGTTATCACGGGTATATTTCTTACACATAATAATGATTTACGTGATACGATAATGAATTTGAGGTTGATGATTCCAGTGTTTACAAATTCATTCATTCGTTCCCCAAATAGTTCATTTGCAAAGTCATGTTTATTTACAAAGTAGTATGTTAGATGCTGAGGGAGATAAAATTAGTCAGAGCTGTTGTCTTTATTTTTTAAGATTAAATGGAGACTTGGCCACAGATTCCAGGTTGATATGAGAGTGCTATATTGTTTCATGGATAGGCTGAGCCTGAAGAATGAGGTGTTCATGTCTAATGGGGTGGAAGACAGGACCACTCAGAAAGTAGTTCACTGTGTGCGTGGTGGTAAAGCCAATGCCTCTCTGCACCCTACTGGGGAAGTGAGAGTTCATGTTTCCAAGGTGGTCAGGACGAACAAGAAAGATAGATGAAAAAGAGATGGAAAACACTGTCTGGGTTAAGGGCCTTGTCAATAATGTCCTCATTGCCATCTACTAAATCTTTTGTAATCTTGGCTTTCTTTTGCACATCCAGTTTTCATCGTCTCTACCTATATGAAATGAAGATAGAGTGGCAAAGTCAGAAATCTCTGGGTGAGCAGCATTTCAAATAAAACCAGACTAATGAGATTTTAGGAAAGAAACCTTCTAGAAATAAGGAACAGAATATTTCTTAGGCTTCTAAATCATGCATTAGTTCCTTGCATTCCAGAACAAAAAATCCCTGCTTATGAGACCACAGCTACTTCTCATCTCAAGAAATGGCTACAATACAAACACAGCCAAACCCTAAGAAGTCACCCTTGCTTTCTCTTTCTCTCTCCTTGCTTCCTGACATTTCATCCATTAAAAAGATCTTGGAGGGGCTGGGAATATGGCCTAGTGGCAAGAGCACTTGCCTCGTATACATGAAGCCCTAGGTTCGATTCCCCAGCATCACATATATAGAAAACGGCCAGAAGTGGTGCTGTGGCTCAAGTGGTAGCATGCTAGCCTTGAGCAAAAAGAAGCCAGGAACCGTGCTCAGGCCCTAAGTCCAAGGCGCAGGACTGGCAAAAAAAAAAAAAAAAAAGATCTTGGAATATGCCCACTTTATTAGTAACCAAGTTCCAACATTCCTAAGGTAGGAATTTTCCCTAAAATTCATACATTAAAATGTAAATCTCCATTGTGATGAAATTAGAGCTTGGAGACTCTGGGACTATTGTGCCAATTCTTCATTCTTCAGATAAATCACAAGGCCTTGCCATATCATAGTTAATGATTACCCCTTTTTGAGGATAAAAAAAGCAGGCACCATTTTAGCAGTAGAGAGCCACCATCCTCAGAGCCTGACTCCTTGATTTGGGACTTCCCAGCCTTTAGAACTCTGAGAAATGCATTTTGTGAATTACAAGTTATTTATCATTAAGGATTTTGCTTTATCACTACCAACAAATGAGGATGAGTATTATGTCTTTCCTGATTATCAGAGTTGCCTTTTTAAGCTATTGTTCTTATTTCAGTTCCTCCTTTGTATAGCCAATGTTGTTATGGAGAAGCCCAGAAATCTTTTAAAAATACAACTTAGATCATATTGTGTCACTGCTTATAATGTACCTACATGGCCTACATGGTTACACAAATCTGGCCCATTGACTTATTTAGGATTATTATTTCCTCTACTTCCATTTGTATGTGTGTATGTGTGTGTGTGTTTGTGTGTGTGTATGTCAGTAGTACTGGGGCTGGAACTCAGGGCCTGGTCACTATCCATTAGCTATTCTGCTCAATGCTAGCACTCTACCACTTGAACCACAGCTTTACTTCCATCATTTTTAGTGCTTAACTGGCAATAAGATTCTCACAAACTTTTCTGCCTGGGCTGGCTTTGAATCAGGATCCATATATCTCAATCCCCTGAGTAGATAGGATTATAGCCATGAACCACCAGCTACCAGCCAAATGGTCTTTATCTTACAACTCATCAGACTGATTTCTGCTTCAAAGTCTTTGCACACTTCTTTTTGTTCCCTTGGCCTAGAACAATAACTCCTTAAGACTTCACTATCCAGCTATCAAAAAAGTCAGTGTCTTTCCCACTCTATCTAAAATACTTTTTCCTTTTCTACCCCATTAACTCCACCCTACCACCTTCTTTTGGTTTCCTGATGGCTATTATCCCCATGGACATTCTCGTTTATTGGCTTGCTTGCTTACCACCTTCTCTCATCATCCCCCTGCAAAACCTAAGGATGCACTCTTTCCTAAGTACAATCCAAAGGTGGCCCACATTTCTTTTGGTTATAGTGTTTTATTGGTTCTCTTTTAATCTAGCACCTGGATGCTTTTTATTTAATGCCCATGATATGTGGAGTAGTCTGAACATGTAGAAATAGCTAATTGCTTTATTGTACTCACAAGCATTTTTCTTTCATCATCTACATCACCATCTGTTACTAAAAGTTAGAAATATCTGAATAAGTTTCATACCTTTGGGGAAAGTGTCCCTCAGTTGCTATGTTGAATATCACATCGGATTTCACAACTGAATGAACATACTTTCTCTTTGTTCCACCAATGGGTTCAGGCAATGATATCTGATGCTTTTGTTGTCATCTGTGTGTATCTTCTTATATATAATCTCTGGTATAAACATACTTTTAAAAAGTTATTCCTGTTTGTCTCAATGGTTTAAAGCAAGGGCCAGCAAACATTCTATATATGAACAGACAGAAAATAGTTTCTGCTTTTCCAGCCAGCCAGTCTCTGTTACTACTCAGCTTTGCCATTGTACCATGAAATAAGTCCCAGGTAATACATGAATATGGCTTTGTTCCAATAAAACTTTATTTATGAAAACAGGTGGCTGAAGGATTTGGCCTGTGAACTATATTGCAAAATTCCTGGCTTAAAGAGCACTGCTCAAACCAGATGATTAGTATCTTTCACTGAGTTTTCAAAAATACTCAGAACTGGAGCCCACTCTAAACCAATTAAAACATAATCCCTAGAGATGGGGCCCAGGTGTTGATATTTTTAAATCTCTCCAAGTAAATTTGGTCCATGGCTATGGTTAGGAACCACTAGTTTTTCAGGGAGCTCCTAAAATGAGGTAGATAGGATATATGAGCAACCACATCCAATAAAGGGTTAAATAATTGTTTTAGAAGAACAAGGGGGAAATCAAAGAAATAAGGATGGAGGAATTGGTTAGAAAAGTTTTACAGCAAGCCACATTGGAACAGTTTTTTTCCAATTCTGAACATATTTTGATTGGTGCAAAAATTATGGAATTAGAAGGTTAATTCCTACTTTTAACCATGTTCGGTTAAATTTTTACCAAGTTCTGTGAAATTAGGAGCATAATGAAGAATGAAAATCTGTACCCAAGAGCCTTTGCTTTTATGTATGTTAATATCATCTTAGTCTTCTAGAATTAATGTCAGTGACTAATGGCAAATGAAAGATTACATTTTGTTTACTTAAATTATATTAAAAACTGGAAATAAAAATCTGTGAGGGGAAGAACACTACAGGGCTGTGGATATAGACTAGTGGTGGGATTCATGCCTGTCATTTGCTTGGCACTGGGTTCCTTTCTTTGTACCTCAAATTAAAATTTAAAACTCACTGTAGATAGCAGAGTAGGTTCTTCTAGAACTATCTTTTCAATGCCACTTTTGCTTTCACTTGTTTATTTCATTTGTCTATTTTGGGGAGCAAATTTGTGTCACTATGAAGGGAATAGAAATTCATGGTAGCACAATGGGAGTGAACTAAAAAGTAAAGCTTCCCTTTCATTTGGCTAAATTTCCCTAACCAGGAGCAATTTTCCCTCTCACCCTGAAAGAACATATTTACTTGCCAGAACTAGAGTAAAAGATTGCTACTGGCATTGAATGAGATACTGCTGACATATCCCACAGAACACAGCCCAGGTCCACAACAAAGCAATCATCTGAGCTGGTCAATGGCGGCTTACTCCTGTAATCCTAATTACTCAGGAGGCTGAGATCTGAGGATCACAGTTCAAAGCCAGCCTGACCAGGAAAGTCTGTGAGATTTATCTCCAATTAACTACCAAAATGTTGGAAGCAGAGCTGTAGTTCAAATGGTATAGTATGAGCTCTGAGAGAAAAATGCTTAGAGCAGTGCCCAGGGCCTGAGTTGAAGCCCCAGGACTAGCACACAGACACAGACACAAATGCACAAACACACACAGGCACACACAGGTACAGAGGCACAGACAGACGCACAGAGACAGACAGACACACACACACACACACACACACACACACACACACACACACAGAAAGCAATGATCTTGTCTCAGAAATAAAGGGTACTGAGATTGAGAAACCCTGAAATAGAAGTGTATTCAGACACACATAGCGTTTCAGAAAATTTTATGTCTCAGATTTCTAGGAATATATATATATATATATATATACACATCTATGTATGTATGTATGTATGTATGTATGTATGTATGTATATAATCCTTATAGGTTAAGTTTTTAATACTCTCAAAAGTCAAAGCATTGTCTTTCTACAGATTGGAGGTTGATGGCATTAATTTATCTGGAAATCAAGAAGAATAACTTGTTTTTTATGATACTATCATTTGAACTCAGGGCTTCATACTTGCTAGACAGGTACACTAACACTTGCTTTGGGCAAAGCAGCACATTCTCCCTTCAGCAATACTGGGTAGGCAGTATGTTTCTTCAGGGGTGGTCTAGGGATGGACTTCCTTGCAGCAGACAAGAGCAGTCAATCACTGGTATGAGAATTTCTCTTGTCCAGTTTTACATAGTTACTGGGCTCAGAGGTTTTGTCCACTTGAGTCTCAAATAAAAGTATGTACAGCACTCTTGGAAGTTTCACCTGTTTTTTCTAGCTCCTGGGGCTTGAAGTCAGGACCTGGGCATTGTCCCTGGCTTCTTTTTGCTCAAGGCCAGCACTCTACCACTTGAGCCATAGCACTACTTCTGGATTTTTTTCTGTTTATGTGGTGCTTAGTAATCAAACCCAGGGTTTTATGCATGCTAGGCAAGCACTCTACCACTAAGCCACACTTCCAGCCCTAGTTTCAACTATTGGTTTGATTTCAAATAAGTTTTTCTACTGCTTCAGTTTTGTGTGTATTAAAATGTGGCCATATAAGTAAAATGTGGCCTTTCATTAGTTTCCAAAGGCTGCTATAATGGATTATTGAACACTTACTGCTTTAAAAACAAATAAATTAATTATCTTATAGTTGTAGAGATCAGAAGTCCAAAGTAAACATCTCTGGGCTAAAACTGAAGGGCCAACAGGGTTGATTCCTTCTGGAAGCCTTAGATAAGAGTACATTTTGGTCACCCTATATGTGCTACCAATGTGCTTTACCTCATGGTTGCAGATCATTCTGACTTCTGTTTCTGTCATTTTGTTGCAATTCATTTCCTTGGCTTCTTCTGTCTCCTTCTTACACTTAACAGAATCCTGTGATGACATGGAGTACATGTCCATAATGTCTAAAAGAATGTGTCTAGCCCACAGTCCTTAACTCAATTGTGTCTGCAATATCTCTTTTGTCATGTGAAGAACCATATTATACTAGTTCAGAGATTAGAACATGGACATCGTTCAGGGCTCTTCTGGGTATCACAGCTTGAAATCACATTCTCAGTTATCTGCTTTATTACACAGAGAAATAAAACTGTGTGCTCCAGAACTGAAAGACTAAGATCCAGTATTGATTCTATCACCCATAAGCTGTTGTGGATATGGGCATGCCACTTCACCTAGCCTCAGTGCTTACATCTGCAAAATAGGAATTCCAATAAATGCCTTCTTTGAAGTGTGGTTGTTGGGGTCTGAAAATGAAATAGATAATTGAGAGGGAAATGTAACAACTGGCTTGTAATAATTGCTCAGTACGCTTCAACTATTACTATCGTTACTCAGCAGTTTGTGTGATTAAACAAGATAATTCAGCTGTCTACAATACTTACAAAACTATATGCTATAAACCAACTGTACAACTCATGGGGAGGGGGAGGGAAATGGGAAGGGGAGAAGGTGGGAGAAAAATGAGGGAGGAGGTAACAAGTTGGATAAGAAATATACTCACTGCCTTTTGTATGAAACTGTAACCCCTCTGTACATCACTTTGACAATAAAGAAATGAACAAAAGAAGTCAGCTGTCTATCAATGACCACTTAGTAAATATTTTTGCCATTGTTGTCCATATAATCTCGGCTATAGCAATTTAGCTTTGCTGTTAAAACAGAAAAGTAGCTGTATACAATATGTAAGTGAATGAAGAGTGCCTGTTCCAGAACCTTGCTTATTCCCCAGAACCAGGAAAAGACTTGCCCTTTACTGGCTCCACATGAATAAACACTGAGCATGAGGAAGTAGATGTAAGATAAACAATTTTCCCTACACGTGCTCCATGCTTGAACCCAGTAAATGGCAGTTGATACTTTGGTGTCTGGATTGTAACAAAGAAGCCCAAAAAGGCTACTCTGGCCAAAGGAGTAAATTAGTGGAAATATAAAGGGGGAATTTAAAGAATTCAAAGGAGAAAAGTATCAAGAAGGACAAGAAAAGAGACAGTTTGCAAGGCTAAGAAGCAGTAACTCAGAAGATTCTTCCTGAGCATGAATGATGCCTTTCTTCTATGCTTTTATTACAGCAGAGAGAGCACCCACCTCCTGGCTAGTAGAGAGCAGTGGAGATTTTCACTAGAGAGTGATCTTGAGGGTTTGTCTCCAAAGTATAAAATGAGGAGGCTAGAAGGGGAAGGAGCTAATGAAATGAGCTAGTTATTGGTGTTATCAAGCCCCTTTGTAGTGTTATAACATTATATAAGCATATAAAGGTACTTTCTGCAATACAAGGCCCAGGATGGGAGTTTAAGCCATTTATCATAAGTGAACTTTTTCTGGATACAATTAAAATCAGTAAGTTACAGCCCTTGATCTCCAAGACACCGTAATATACCACTTTTTTGTACTATCTTGTCCTATTTAGCAGAACTTCTCAACCAGCTATTTTCCCCCTTTTCCTGAAAGTATTGTTGGGTCAGGTTGCATCTAGTGAGCAAATGTCAAAGATACTGCTAAGCATCTGACAATGCACAGGAGAGATGCTTACAAAATGTATCATCCTGCCTAAAATGTCAATAATGCCAAATTAAGAAACCCTGATACATAGTACAGAAGATAGGTGTTGGTTCTGCTGATGCAGTTTTCTTTTTTTCTCCAACTAAAATGATGTGCCTTTTTCCATTGCTAATCTATTTCTCTCTGTGTGTGCTCTATACTTGTGCTTTGAAGAGCAATTTGATAGAAATGTAGACCATTTGAATTCTGTTCATTGATTGAAGACAAAAGAACTTTAAGTTGATTCTGAAGTTGAAATTAGAATGATTTAGGGAAGGAGAATTCTCAGGACCCATTTTTCAAATCTACTCCTATGAAGTTATCCCAGAATTGAACTTGCTAAAAATAAATTAGCAGAAGAAAGCGAAATTTCAGTACATCCATGTTAATGAAATACAGAAGAATATTTTAATGGTCAAATAGAAAAGATTTAAAATAAATTCAGTTAAAACTAATCAGTTTTATGTTTTTCAATTTTCCTGAAGGAATCAATCCATGAAATGAGAACTGTACTTAGCAAAAAACTGTCAGTATAATGATAATCCTGATACTATTTTCTGAGTTCAGATAAAAGATACCAAGTGGTCTCACCTGTGAAAGGCAGTACCTTTTTAGTAATTCTAAATGATGCTCTTTAAGTTCGTTGTTGCTGGGTAACAGTGGCTTACATCTCTAATTTTAGCTACTTATGAGACTGAGAACTGAGGATTAAGGTTCAAAGTCAACTCAGAGAGACAAAGATGAGTGATTCTTACTTCCAGTTATCCAGCAAAAATCCAAAGTGACTCAAGTGGTAGAGCATAAGCTGTGATTGAAAAAAAGTTAAGAGATCCTGAGTTCGAGTCCCAGTACTGGCACACACATATGAAAACCTTCATTGATGTTGTATTAATAGGTTTCTTCTTTTCCTACTCAAGCATAAAAGAGTTTGACAACATAAATTTTAGAAAAAAACAAGGCTTTAAAACATTTTAGTGAAACCTTATGCTATGTCAATCTGAACATCTGATTTAAGCAGCAGCTTTTTTATTTTGGCAGAGGTGGGATAGGGAGAGAAGATGGACATCATATTGAGTTCATTCACTTTTCCAGTTTGGGAGTCTGTCATTGATAGAGATTTCCTCATGTGGTTGAAGGAATAGCTCCTTCATTCCCAAGGCACACCCATTTACATTCCCAGTTAAGCATGCAATTCTACATGATGCGTGTATTAGGAAATGAACATTAATGTCTTACACATTCATTTCTATTTGAATGTGTTTTCTTGTGTTGAATGTTTCATTAAACAAAATTTTCTGGAGCCTTAGGACTTCAATGTCCATCCATATTGCTGTGTGTAATTCTGATCAGCCTTTTCTAACTACCATATCACACTCCATGGTATGCAGACATCTGGGTTTGTGAGGGAGACCACTTTGTACCTGTAATGCACAGTTCTGCCTTTGCTTCTTTTCTGATGGACTCATAAAAGCCTAATGAAAGGAAAAAGCTACCAGCTGGGAAGATCAGCTAAAATGCCAATTTCAGGTCTCTCCAAATTGATCTTGCCTACAATTCTCTAAAATGGTCTTACTTTTAACCCTGCTGAAAGAAAAATCATTTTCCTTAAACTCTAACTCTTGCTAAATGCTATTTAGCTTATAATTTCATTGAAGCGCTTCCCTTCCCCCAAGTGCCACTTAAATATTAACATTTCAGTTGTCTCCTTCCTTAACTCCTTTAGTCCCTTTTCATCTCGTTACTGACAGAAATAGTTTTGCAATTGTCCTCTCTGTCCTTCTTGTCTCTTTTAGATTTACTAATGGTTCTTTTAGGCTTGTTTGAAGAGATTTTTTTAAACCATGCATTACCCCTGAGAATATATAAAAATGAATATATAAGCAAAATGAATTGGGTAAGGTACTCCCAAAACTTCAGAAGAGGTTCTGAATGTGTTTTCTGAGTTAGCATTACTGAGACCCACACTTCTCTATACAAGTTGTTGAAACAATTGTTCATAAAACTTTTCTATCAACAGGACTACTTATGAATCTATTGTTATTTCATATTTTTTTCTGCAACTCCTGACACCTACGTTGCAAATTTTGACCCTTGCACAGTTTCACACAACTTCATCTGTTCAACTGGTTATTTTCCCACCTTAGGTCCTCAAACCATTTGTTTCTTTACTAGAAATTGTAAGAATGTCTTCACTTTTTCAACATAAATATTTACTTTCCTAATATGAAATTCATCTTGCTGCTCTATTTTCATCTTCCAATTTCAATTTAATTCATAGTGGGATCTTTTAGAAGACATTTTAAATGGAACTTAAGCCTAACATGTGTACTCTGAACACTAGCTTAATACTAAAATTAATAGAGATGAAGAGCATGTAAATAGCAGTGTGTTTATATCTGGGTGAGTCAAACTGTGGCTGTGGAGAGTAAATTAAAACACAATTGACTATAATACTTCTTCTAATTTTAAAGACATTCCAGTCTGGGAAATGTGTACCTTTAATATGACAAGCATGGTCTTAAGACTGGAGCTACTTCTTGCTTTCTGCTTTTGCATCTTTAGCTCATTGTATCCATTGCCAAAGTCACTGCACAATCTGAGATGCTTTAGTCCATGCAGAAAGGGAAGAATCAGGGAAAACAGAAAAATCAAAGGATCTGTAAGAGGAGAGGTCACCTTCTCCTTGGACAAGTATGTCCCCCCCAAAAACTGTACTTGTAAAGACAAGGGGAGAAATGTACACTGAAAAATCAACTAGTTGTCTCTTCACCACCTTCTTTGGAAATATGTAACTCATGTATACCCTGATTCATAGGCCTTTAGCCTAATTTCAATCACAGAATGATTCATTGTATAAGGCATTGTGACACACATGCACATTTGGCTCTTGTCATTATTTGTGACTCAAAAGTAAGTGATAATTGGTATTTAATGTGGCCAAGTCACTTCTGACTAATGAAGCCACAGAATCCTTGAGACATATGTGTCTTTTATGTATTAGTCACATCTCAGGTCTAGCATTGTCCTTAGTTGGGATTATCTTACATGCAGTATACGTCCTGCACATGAATGTAATTTCACCTAACTCCTGTGGACTTCACGAAGTGATTGATGGCTGCCTCCAGCTGATCTGGTATCTGTAGTTCCTTCTTGAAGTCCCGGAAGAAGTTCATAAGTGCCTACCACTTTAGATAACTTAGTCTGTGTTTGGGAACTCTTCATAGTTGGCAAGCATCCAGATCATTGTAGGAAGAGATACTAACCTCGTAGGTAGCTTCCTAAGATGAACACTTCTGAGGTATGTGCCTGTAGCATTCAGATGAACTAAACCCAGCCACAGCCTGCTGTGAGATTCTCAGGACTGTGTCTAATAATGGTAGCAATGCTAAAAGCATAGATTATTCTGAAAGGAAAGTCACAGTGGTTCCTGGGAGAATTTGTGTTTGGGGATGTTGGTAGTTTGCATTTCCTCTCCAAAGCACATAGTGTACAAAGACAAATAACCACTGATTTCTCAGAATATTTCTGAGTGAATCAGAGTCATCGTAATTGTGATTATCAGAGGCCACGAAACAGCCATTCTCTTGGAAACATCAACGAGGTACATGGTAGCAGGACATAGACGTAAATGATTGGTGTCAGTGGCTGCTGCCTCCATGACTAGTAATCCTAATACTGATAATAGTAGTAAATAACAATCGTGGAGCTCTTTCTATGCACTGTGTACTTCTCTACACACTTTATGCACATTAATTCATTCAGTCCTGTCCTCATCCCTTGGGCCTTAGCACATCATTGTGTACTAGGTAACTTCCAGCAGCTAATCTCTAGAGTTTCAAGGGATTTCTCTGGAAATATCTAAAGCCATTATGATTTTTGTCTGAGAACACTTTTTAAAAGATTTAGTGTATACATACCTCAGTTCTCATGCTCTGTAGGTGGAATATGTCAGAGATTTTAGATTCATGGCGTTTCCTGAGGTAGCAAGACTAAACTCTAGTCCTATCCTTTCCCCCATAACTTTCCCAATACCACCCCACCCCCATAGCTTCTAAATGATGCTTTCTTTATTGGCTGTGTTCTCTTCCTAGTGAAGTTCTTCACCCTTGCACAGTATCATTGTCTTGGAGTTTGCTTTGGTAAAACCAAGCTAAAATAAACCCTAAAACAATGCTACGAATTAGTTACTGTTATTATATCTACATTGCAGACAAGAAAATTGAAACAGAGAAGTCTAGGAAGGAACAGAGTTGGGACTCAAACCTACCTCTAGAGAGTTTAGTTTTAGAGTCTGTACTTCAGCTACACCAAGAGTCTGTACTTCAGCTACACCAAATTAAATGCTACATAATGTAAGCAAAGGAGTCTAGTTTTCTTCTCTGGTGGAGATTCAGATTTGATAAAGACTGCCTTGTGTTCTGCAGATGTTGCTAATTTTCTGGCATAGCCATATCAGGCATTATATGATTGCACTCATGGCATGGTCCCTGAGACATTGTGTATACTCTTTAAATGTGCAAACGTTTAGGTTTGAAGACCTGGTGTGAAAGCAGTTAAATCACTAGGAGGGTTGTTTTGAAATGTGAAGCTTTTTGTGGAATGCTTAGCTTTCCCAGTCAACAATCTTCCAGAATTGTTAGCAATGTAAAAGGTGACATTTTGCTCTTCTATTTGCTTCAAATTCATTTAGTGTCCGGGTGATAAATGTCTTTTAATTAAAGCCCAAGGGCGAAGGATTTACTGTTTGTGACATAATGGCCTTCCCTGTTAAACCAACATTGGTCTGTGTGACTATAAATAGGAGATTTAGCTGTTTTTTTATGAGTATAACTTGGAAAAGTGAAAAGAATTAAATGCTATCGTCATAAAGAATTCTTTCATAAACTTTCAGTTAGAATCAAATGGGTATTGCTTGTATCTTCCAGGTTAGTTTCCCTATGCAGATAATTCAGATAGGTCCTTGTTAATCCTACCCATGTGGCACATTAGAATTCGTTAACAGATTCCTATTGATGTAGCTTTTATCTACCTGTTTTCAATTTTCAGGTTGTCTACTTTCTGCAGATTACATTTGAAAAATCCTATTATTAATTCAACATGAAATTTGATTTTATTCCTGTCAAAGATTTATATGAGTTACTTAAAAAAGCCATTTACATAGTGAAAAATGTTGTTTCTTAGGTTTAGTTGGTTATATTATTTGATCCCAATGAAAATAAATTAAAATAATTAAATCTCAAAATAGTAATGATGTGCTTCTGGAAATACTTTGTGACATAGCTGAGGTTGTTGATATATATAATATAATTATATAATATAGGTTATGTATGGTATATAATATAAATAATATGTACTTACAACATATAAAGTATTTATGCAGATTTAAAAGGAATATACAGTTTTCATATATGTAAAAAGAATATATGATTTTATAAGAAGCATAAGAAATTTCTGGAAGTCAAGGTTCTGCTTACCTTTGGTTTTAGAATCATTTGAAATAGTTCTGTTTGATCCCATAGTTCTTTCTTTCTCCATATAAGAGTACTAGCTTTTATTGAGAGGCTCGATACTATAAGAAGTAGAAGTTTTAAATGAAAGAGTGAGAGTAGACAGCCTTTCTTGTGGCCTTTCAAGGACACCAGGAAATTGTTTACATTTCAAGCTGCTGCTAGTTATGTCAGTCATAGGTCCTTTAACAGTATGCAGAGCACTGGGGAACTCAGGAAAGCCTTCCAAATGCCTCTGACCCAAGTGATCCCTTTGACTCTTGTTTTACTCAAGTTCTGTTTGACACTACTGATATGCTGATAGATAGGGTGACTTCCACGTGAATCTGAATATGGGAATCTAATCAATGTTTCCCTACTTAGCATTTCTAAGGGAGGCTGAAGCTGAACCAGAAAAATAATATTAAGGGAATGCATGTAAAGGTAGAACAGTTCTGAGTCCTGTAACTCTTACTTCCTCTATCCATTCTCTCTTCCCTAATTGGAACAAATACTATTTATTTAGTTCTTAATATTAGGAAACAATATGACTATACTTTATTAAGTAATGATCTGACTTAAGAACTTCATACTAGAAATTGTCTACCAATATCTCTGTAAGCATTTCTATTTTCCTTACAGTTTCACTTTGGACTACAATAATGAAGTGAAAAGGCTTACTTAATGCTAGCATTGTATGACTAGTGCCCAATATCTATTTATGTATTGTGAATACAAATATTATAAAATCCCAAAGGTTAACTCTTTCCTATGTTGCCTTTGATTACAGAAACATGCACTCTATGCAGAGATGTCCAATGTGTTCTTGGTTTATTGCTTATGTAGCAAAAATGACTGATTCTATTGATCAGTATTTGAGGGGATGTTAGCCATTATCTCCTGAGAATAGTTTATTATTTCACATGGAAGTATATTGCTAAAACTGCTGCTTACTGCTCATTTGAGGCCATAATATATTGACACTTTTCACAGTTACTGACAGACACTGGGCTTTCAGGAAATTTGCTGATTGTTTAAAATTCTTCATGAAAATATGTGACCTTTGTAGAACATACAGTTTTTTAAAAAGAAAGAAATAGTTGATTTCAAAAAGAACTAGTCCATCACCTACAAAAATGAAATGGCCAAGGCCATGGCATTAAGAAAATATTAACATTTTCTGAATATCTATTGTGTTCTGAATTTCTTTTTTCCTTCCTCCCTATCTCAGTCCCTCCCCTTCTACCATTCCTCTTTCCTCTCTTCATTCCTTCTCCTCTCTCTCTTATTCTCCCTTCCCTTTCTTCCTCACCTTTTTTTCTCCCTCCTTTTTCTTTTTTCTTTTCTGGATATATATGGTGATTGAGTGAAAGCAGCAAAATATCCCTCCTCCTTACATCCTTCAAGGGAAAACTCTCTTTTTCAGTAAGAATTGTGGATTTTCTACCATGCCTATGTCTAAATTCTGTAGCTTACCTGGTCTTCCTTCCTGTGATCAGTTTCTTCTACTCTAGACCTGAAAAGACATTACTAATGTGTTTATGAGCAACTGAACTGCATGCTTCCACCTTCCCTGAAGGCAGGGAAGTTCTTTTTACTTTTATAATTCCAGGCATCTTTTTAGAAAAATTATTGATAAGGTGATGTACAGAGGAGTTACAGTTACATATGAAAGGCAGTGAGTATATTTCTTGTTAACCTTGTTACCTCCTCCCTCATTTTTCTCCCACCTTCCTCCTCCCTGTCCCTCCCCCATCCAGAGTTGTACACTTAGTTTAGAACATATTGTCTTGTAAGTATTGCTGTTACATTGGTCCGTCTTTTACCCTTTGTCTCACCGTTTTGATGTTTCCCTTCCCTTCCTTAATTCAGGCAAACATATATACAGGGTACTAAAAGTAGATAAAGTGACAACAGGGGCTAAACCATAGGGAAGGTAAACAAAAGAAAATAGAAATAATGTCACATAGTATGTTAAAAATAACAACAACAATGATAAACTGCTTGTTTCCATATCTTGGAGTTCATTTCACTTATGTGATCATGTGTACATAGCTATTGTGATCATCTGCTAGGACTATCCTAGACATATACTAATTATTACCAATGAAGGAGACCATAGAGTCCATGTTTCCTTGGGTCTGGCTCACTTCACTTAGTATGATTTTTTTCCAAGTCTTTCCATTTCCTTACAAATGGGGCAATGTCATTCTTTCTGATAGAGGCATAAAATTCCATTGTGTATATATATCACAATTTTTTGATCCATTCATCTACTGAGGGGCATCTGGGTTGGTTCCATGTTTTAGCTATGGTAAATAATGCTGGTATGAACGTGATTGTGCTGGTAGCTTTAGTGTGGCCTTGTTTGTGACTATTTGGGTAAATGCCCAAAAGTGGGGTTGCTGGGTCATAGGGAAGCTCTAGGTTTAGCCTTTTGCGGAGCCTCTGTGCTACTTTGCAGAGTAGTTGAACATGTTTACTCTCCTACCAACAGTGTAGTAGTGTTCCCTTTGACCATATCCCCACGGCATCTGTTGTTATTAGGTTTCTTTATCATGGCCATTCTTACTGGCATGAGGTGGAATCTCAGTGTTGTTTTGATTTGCATTTGTTTTTTGGCCAGGGATGCTGAGCACTTCTTCATGTGTTTGTGGCCATTCTCATTTCCTCTTCAGAGAAGTCACTCTTTGAGCCTTTAGCCCATTTATTCATGGAGCAGTTGTTTCTTTGAAAACTCGTTTGGGGCAACTTAGCTTTTAGAGTTCTACATATATTTTAGACATGAGGCCCTTGTCTGTTGTATGACAACTGAAGATTGTCTCCCAATCTGAGGGCTTTCTGTTTATCCTACAAGCTATATCCTTTGCCCTGCAGAAACTCTGGAGTTTCATTCAATCTATCTGTCCAACCTTTCTTTGATTAGTTTTGTTTCTGAGTCTTTATTATGAAAGTTCCGACCTATGCCAAGTAACCCTTCTGCTTCTCCTATTTCTTCCAATAATGTTTTCAAGCATCTTTAAAACTTATACAAGACATTTTCACACAATAAGTTGATATGAAACTCAAATCTAAGTTCTGATTTTCAAAAACAAGATTTTGGTGTAATATCATTTTAGTTACTGTCCTATGAATTTCCTTTTATTAAAACAAACCTTTTTATTTTTAGAGATGAAATTGTGGGTAAAGAAAATATTTTTAAAGTTTCTGAATTGTTAAAAGAAATATATTATTTCTGTTTTTGTTATATTGGGATTTTTATTTAATGAATTTACAAAGTAAGTCTTACTATACCTTATATTTTGTCTTAAACTTTGCTTTAAGAAAATCAGAAAACTTTTTTCTCTCATTTTTTCTTACTCTTTTCTCAGTAATCCAGAGACTAGTCCTACTTTATTGGAACAGTTTAATTTAATTCACTGATAAGACCAGAAGGCTGGACACAGATAGCATCTCTTCTAGGCCACTTTGAGCTAACAGATGCTCCTCTGTGTTCCTCTTTAATATGGAGTCAGCCTGGCCCACTTATCTCTTTGCAGGTTTGCCTTCCCATTAGCCTATAATCTAGTCTTTATATCATCAGCAAACATTACCAGACAGGACATATGTGATGCGAGGAACACTTCAAAATATTACTAGGTCTTTCTATTTAATGTATCAACCAAGAAGCACATGTTTATTGTAAATAGGGCTTTAAAAGTATGTTGAGAACTGTACTGAAGTGCAATTAGCTTCCTTTAGCATTCTGTGTATTTTGCTTGTTTAAACAGGATGTTATGAGAAGTAGTCTGTGTTAGTCAGCTTTTTTTTTTTTTGAGGTGGGGGGTGGGGCTGGGACAAAAATCCACAAGACAAAGTACTTGAAGTAGGAAGGATTCATATTTTGATTCATGGTTTTAGAGATTCAATCACAATGGGGTTGTAGTAAGGCAGAAAATCATGATGGAAAGTACCTGGTAGAACAAAAGATGCTCATCTCGTGGCTCCAGAAAAGAGAGAGGCAAAGATAGAGACAGAGAGCAAGAGACACAAATAGAGACAGAGACAGAGAAAGAGACACAGAGAAATCACAAAGCAGTACTGAAAACCAGATACAACTTCAAGGACATTTTCTACTCCCATCCAAGAACAAAAGCGTGCAACAATAAGCCTTTCAGAATATTTTATATTCAAATCATATCAAACTCCATGGACTTTACCAGACTGCCAAAGGGATTTCTAGCCCCAAAAAGGTTCGAAATCCATGAAAGGAAACCTTGATCTAAAATTTGCAGACACTCCAAAGAGGATTGACAGGTGGTTTTACACCCCTCACTATGGCTACCCTCTTAGTCATTGACTGTGATTGCCTGATTATCACCATGGAGAAAGCTTGTGAATTTCTAGTGGCTGTGGGGTGGGGTGGAGGCGAAGAAACTGGGTGGCTGAAGTCTATTTTAGGCAGTAATGATGACTCATAGATTCAAGCATCCATCAGTGTTTCTACTTGTAAACAATATTTGTTTCTATGTGACAAGGTTGAGATATGCAGAGAAGCAAACTGCTGGTGAGCCCAGACATAATCATGTAATGCACTTGCTGCATCCTGTGATAATACTATTATTGCTAGCTTACACATAGCTGAAAATAGCTACCCCTTCTTCAGCTGCTTCAAGAAAGGGAGGGAAGCTGTGTTTGTTTCTTTTGAAATATTTCTGCATGAAATTCAGTTTTCCTAAGGCCTTAAAAGTTTTCTATTACCACAGGTACTGTTCTTCATTTTCTCATGTCATGAGAAATATTTATCCAAGTAGACTTCTCTTACAGTGTTTTCGTAATAAGAAAGGATGGTTTGATTATTTATGCTAAACCATTTCCTACACTTTAACATTTTCTGATCCCGCCCATCTTCTTCTTCATGATGTCTTGTTTTTCAGAGAAAGTAGAATCCATTAAATAAAAAGTCCCTCAACCTTCTGCCTCCAAACATACTCATTTTCTTATAACAACACCTAGTCTATCTTTTTCATCGGCTTTGCTTGCCTTGCCTGCCCTTAAGATGTAGTGACTCTTGGGCACCTGATTCCTCCCACACTCCCTATTGTAATCACTTTGCTTCTTTGTTCTCTCTTAATCACCTCTTGGTGAAGGACAGTAGTGTTTCAAAGCTCAGACCTTTCTCTTATACTTGAAGAGGCTGCTGAGACTTCTACGGGTCTATTCTACCACTACCTACAGTTGGCAAATCCTGAATGGAACTACTTACTCCATCTCACCTGCCCCTTCATCTAGATTCCTTTGACACATCTTGTAGTAGAAAACCAGTCTTTCATTGAGTTTTTCCTTTTCCTGAAAGTCTTATTGTTTCTGCCCCTTACTATCCAAGCAATCTCTAGTCTTTCTGATATTCTCCCCTTTTCTATCTTCCCAAAGAACTCTACTTTTCTCTGACTAATAACACTGAGCCCTACCCTTCCTCCATGGTACTTTAACTCTACCTAACTCTCTCTTTCCTAATCTTGTTTCCCCTATGGCACCAGAGTCATCCTTCCATAGTGAAAATTGTATCATTTCATTATCTCTTCAAGGCCCTAGAATATTAGTGCCCTCAAACCATATACTCCTTAAACTACTTTATGTCTTTCCATCTACTCTCCCTCTGCATTGTGTCCCAGCTACAGAGCTTCCATTGGGCCATGATCATCTCCTCTACCTCATACACATTGACCTTTTGGCCCTGGCCACCATCTCTGGCCCTTCCCCATCCACATTTACCTACATCTAACATGTGCTACACTAGCCAAACCATATAAACCTCTCTAGTCAAGATTGTACTTCTCTTCCCATAGAATCCACTTATTACCAACAATTTCCAACTCACCTACTTGCCCAACATCCCACCTTCTGTTAGTCCCATGTATGCTCTGTGATGCCATTTGTCAATCCACAGACATAATTGCTGGTTTGACATGACCTTCTAGAAGACAGCACCCTCTGTGATTTGTCATGGATTCCTCACAGCAACTACTAGATTTCATTCAACCAGTATGTCTTAGTTCTTATTTATTGGATAAGGAAGCTCATACAATATCCAATTTATCTTTTCCTTTAAAGGTGAACAGAAATGGAAACTTCCATAACAGAATAGTATTTATAATTGTTCTAGACCAAGACATAATTTTATTGATAGCCTCCAACAAAGCCATAATAAATAAGTCCTGTGTCTTGGGTAGCAGTGGGAGTCAACAATAAGTTGACAAGGTGAAAAACTTGTATTTCAAAGGAGGAAGGATGGAGTGTGGAGGATGTGGATCTGATAAAGGGTCCTAACATGAATGTATCACCTTGCATGGTTTAATTGTTTATTTCATTCCCAAAATGACCTTCACTTATACAAACACATATTATGCAAACATTCCTTTTGTTTAAATGTTTTGTCACATCAGTGAATAATAAACCACTAAATTTTCTCATAATGTATATGCTACAGTCATACATTATCTGATAGTTAGGCAGTATAGGGGAGAGGCTCCCAAGATAACTTTTCTTGAAAAGGAAACTATTTGCAATGGAGAAAGGCTTTTTCTATTCCCTTTCCACTCTTGTGGGCAACTCATTAAGCCTCATTTCCATGAACACTTAGGATTTTAATGTCTAATACCTCAAAATCCTTCAAATGGGAGTGTGTATGGAAAGTATTTCTTTTCCAACATTTAGTTTAAGGTGCTTAATCATGAGATTATAAGTGACTATGGAGGTGGCCTTGCTTCTTTTGAAAAGAAAAAATCATGACTACCAATTCTCATATCTTTTGTGCATTTTTTCAAAGCTTATCATCTAGCCAAAGAAGACCATGCTTTACAAATCAGTTGTTTTATTAGTATTTATTTTCTGAATATGAACATTTTCTGAACAATGATATGTATGATGCTAAGGATAGACTACAGACTATGAGATATAAAGCCTTATTAAGCAGTATTTTCTCTTAATCTATTAAATTCTTCAATCCAAATTTATTCATCTAAAAATAAAGGAACTAATACCTACTTTTCAGGGCTATTTTGATAATTGGCAGTATGCAAATAGAATAGAATGCCTATCTCAGTGTATTGTAGTAGAGCACCAGCCTTGAGTGATAAACCTAAGAGAGAGAGTCCAGGCCCTGAGTCCTAGCCCCCGTATCAGCATGAACACACACATACATACACCCTCACACACTTAACTATATGAATAAGATTAAATAAAAGGGATGGGGTAAGGACCTCAGGATTCTAAGATAAATTCAAAAGAGTTCTTGCTTTTTTTTTGTCAGTTGTGGGCTTCCACTCAGGGCCTGGGTGCTGTCCCAGAGATTTTGTTTAAGACTAGTGCTCTAGCACTTTGAGCCACAGCTTCACTTCTGGATTTCTGGTGGTTGATTGGAGATAAGAGTCTCATGGACTGTTCCTGTGTGGGCTGGCTTTAAACCATGATCCTTAGAGCTCAGTCTCCTGGGTAGCTAGGATTATAGGTATGAGCCTATCATATGCATAAAAATATGTGTAATTGAGATAAACTATGGAAACATGTTATTATAGAAATGTTATGGGAAATTATTAGGCCAGATTTGCTCTCAAAGTAGTACTCTTGCATTTAGATTTGGCCTATTATTGATTAAGGCAACTAACTGCCAAGAGATTTGAGTTGATATTGTCTCAGTGATTTGGGTTTGTTTTGTAGTTTGGCTTGTTTCATACTTATACTTTTTGAAAGGCAAATTAAGTCCAAAGTTGGAAAGACAACTTTTGTTTTGTGAATTAGAGAGAGGAAAGGGCAATAGACACATATGTGTCATGTTTTTTCAAATTGAGCCCAGCTTTTGAGGGGAAGGGTTTTCTTGACAGCTGGATTATTTCATATCCTGGCAGTGAAAACTCAGTACGTTTCTAAAAGAAAGTAAAGTCTAGAGGCAATAACTTAGTGTTCCTAATGTCCTTGTGTGAACGGATTATTTTCTCAGCTTTGTGAGAGCAAAACACCTTTAAAAAGTTCCTACTCCTTAAATCTGTTGGCACAGGATTTCCTTCTAAATAAGGTCATAAGGTCTACTTAGCAATAATCTTACATTGTTCCAGATTTGACCCCAAATTGTAGTTCCTCCCCAGGGTCTTTAAAAAATGAGACTAGGTTTGAAAAGGAAGAGAAACTTAAATGAGTGTTTTTTTCATAATTATGTTTTTGGCTGCTACCTCAAGGATTACAGGCTTTAAGCTTCTAAGCGTCTCCTTTTGATTTGATATATTTTCTGTTACTGTATTATTTGTTGTCCAAATAGGGGGAGAAACAGACTACAAAGGAAAATAGTTTCGATGGAATGACTTTCTCTGCAATTCAGTAACTGCTTATGTGTGTGTGTATGTATACACATAAATACACATGTGCACATATGTGAATATAAACATATATGTGTGCATATGTACATATATAAATATTTTAATGTACATACATTATAAATATCTAAAGTGTACATAAGGTTGTGTTTTAATTGTTTTTCATTTCTCAAGGACATTACCTGCTACTTATTCATAATCTTTAGCCTACTGCATTGAACTTTGACTCATCATTTTAAAATAATAGAAATTTCACTCAGTAGCGTTGGCATCTGAGAAATTCTGACAAGACTCAACGAAGGTTCCTCTGCTCAACTGTATCAAAGCAAAAACTACTCAATGATTTAAGGAAAAAATATTAACAACCAGAATAAAGAATACAGAACCTTTCAAAATAAATTATAAAGGACATAAGTCCTTTGTGTTTAAGGAGCTACCTTGGGGTACAAATTACTTGCTAATTATTTGTTACTATTAGCATACTAAAAAAGAATTGAATATTTTGATAGAAGAAATGAGATCCATCTCTGTGAAAAATTGGTACATAGTGTATAGGATTAGTAACTGGTCACAGATCAGTTATACTTTGAGTTTACAGCAAAGAACTGCTATTTCCTTTCAGATAGATTTCTGCTACTCTATATTAAGTATCCAACAACAGTACTTTTCCTTGGAAGAACATGTTATTCTGGTTCAGTTTTGTTTCCTATTGGTACTTTTTGCATATAATATGCCTGGAATATCCAAGTTTCACTTTAGAAGACTTTTTCATATTTTTTAAGCTTTGACAAGAACCTTTTTAAAAAAGATTTCTCCTACCACAAAAGATTCTATAAATATGATGTTAAATGATAAACTTGGACTGTTCAGAGCAGTGCTTCTCAAACTTGAAAAAGCACAGTTTTTATCTGGGATCTTACTAAATACAGATTCTGATTAGGCCTGAGTAAAGCCTGAGCTTCCAGCCCATGTGGATTCTGGTGATCCATGGACTACACTCTGAGCAGTGAGGCTCAAGGCCTAGGTGATTATGTTCTGCTAATGTCCCGGATGCTCCATCTCGGAAGTAATTTTGCTATTTCTCACATTTGAGATTTTGAAATCTCAAAACAGTGTTTAATAATTTCAGACTTTTCTAAGCATCTCTAAATACCTGTGTTACCAAAATTACACATAAAGGTAATGATTTATGATCCTCCTATATTGGGATTAGGGATATTGTTACTTCTGTAATGCTTTTGCTTCTTCAAAGACAAATCTTGCTACAGAGTAGTAACTAATTCAGCTTTTCCCCTCCCTGAAATCTTTTCTATAGATTGAATATATGAAGTCCTTTTAAAAATTATTCTTAGAAGAGTTCAAAGGTTCTTAAAACAAAGAAATGATAAATTTCTGAGATGGGAAAGAAAATTACCCAAATTTGATTATTACACAATGTATACATGTATTGAAGAAGCATACTCCATTCAATAATTACATATTTATGATAGCTTTACATTACTGTCACAAAATACTTAAGAGAAACTATCATATTTCTATCTATCAGCTGTCTATCATCTCCCTCTCTGTCTCTCTGTCTCTGTCTCTGTCTCTCTCTGTCTCTCTCTCTGTCTCTGTCTCTCTCTCTCTCTCTCTCTCTCTCTCTCTCTCTCTCTCTCTCTCTCTCTTTTCTTTTCTTTTGGACAGATTCTCATTGCATAGACTGGCCTGGAAATCCCTATATCCCAGCTCCTCTTGGATGTTTGATTCTCCTGCTTCAGTCTCCCCAGTACTGATAGTGCAGGTGTGCACCCATGCATCTGGCTTGAGAAACAATATAAAAGATGTAGAGTTTTATTTGTTTTCAAATGTTTTAGCTTATGTTCACTTGTTTCTCTTGTTTCTGTTCCTATAGTGAGGCAGTACATCATGGCAGCAGGATGTAGAAAAGCAAAGCTGCTTACTTCATGGCAGCCAGAAAGCAAGGAGAGATAAGGAAGAGACTAGGGACAAGACATAACCATAGAGGGTATGCCCTTACTAACCTACTTCCTCCAAGTCCCACTTTCTAATGTTTTCACCACCTCCCAATAATGACATCAAATTATGAATTCCTCAATCAGAAGACTGCAGAGCAAATAAGCAATCGATTTCTGGTGGCACAGAATCTAAATTGATCGGATTAAACTATAAATACAGTATAGGCATTGTTCTCTCCTCTCCTCCATGGACACAGCCATGCCCCAAAGGACCTGAAAATGTGGAGTCTGAATGGGCCTCTTGCTTCTAAGGATTTATTACTCTTCTGGGATGATCAAAACTTACAATTCCATCTTCTGAGTTACTGGATCAAAAGCAGATGAACAGTTTAAACACTTTTTTGAAAAGAAGAAAAAAAATTTAAAGATACCTGGAAATCAATCTGGACTGGGATATTATATACCAAGAAAAAGCAAATGGTTCAATAGGCATGATCCAAAAATACAATTCAATCAACAATATGTTCTGAATGCTTATGACCATGTTCAAAGTATGAGGGACCAGAAAGTGATGACCCGCTTTTCATCCCCCATATCACTTCTAACCTATTTGGAAAGATTACAAATACTTTAGAGGAATCAATGAAAGATCTCAGCAATAGCTAAAGGGCAAGCACCTGGCGATATATCTTCAGCTGTCAACTAACAGATAACAGCTTACATAAGAAGTTTGAGAAAGTAAATGGGTAATCTGGAAAAAACAGGTACACACACACACACACACACACACACACCACACACACCCCCACATATTAGGGAGAGATACATATATACACATACACACAAACACATGCATCTTAACATACACATACACATACACACACACACACACACACACACACACAAAATATACATGCCCCTCCAAGGTGAAATCACAAGTGTTGTGGGGTTTTTTTTGCCAGTCCTGTGTAAGGTCCACCCCTGGGAGGGCTCCATGCAGATGCCCCCCACCTGTTTAAGTCTATGCCCCATATCTGAGTTACCTAGGTAACTGGCACACCTGGAGGCAGTTACCCCTTCCTTCTTTGAGGTCACTTCCAATCCACCTGGCCATATCTCCCACCTTTCCTATATAATCCAGGTCAACATGGTCCCCGCTGTCTTTCCTTTTCTCTCTTACTCTCTCTTGCTCTCTTTCTTTTTCTCTTATTCCTTCCCCTCTGCCTCCCCACACCTCCATCTTCTGCAGCAGTTTGTTCTTCCTCTAGTAAACTCCTTTCTGCCTGAGTCATGTGGTGGGTTACCTTTCTTTTCTGGGCAAACCTTTCATCTGGTGCCTGACTCAGGAGGGGCAGAGTCAGGAGTCGCTGGATCCACTCCTCCCTCTTCTCTTCTGAGGGTTAATCCACCTCCTTGACCACCCCTCCTTGCACCAAACTGCTGAAAGCCTAAGGAACCTCACCTTGGACTTCTTGCCTTTCTCTACACCATCTCCTTTCTACGTCTGGTGAGTGACACCCCCCCCCTCCCCGGTAGAGGTCTTCTGTTTGTCTGCCTTATTAGGCTACTATGTCCTCACCAGACTACTCCATAAAGTCAAAACACCTCATAGGCTAGAAAATCAGCCTCAGTGGCCCAATCTTTTGGCTTGTGCCCTCAAGAGTACAACACAGGCTGGCTTCCAGGAACCCCCATTTCTAGGTTCCCTCTCAAAAGCTAGCCATTCTGGGTCTGATCTACTCCACAAGCTGGAGGAAAAAGCGGGCCGTTATGGGGAAATAACTTTGCTTCATAAAAGACTTCTTCCAGGCTTCATTCAAGGGCTGGCATCTACCACCAAGGGACTGCTGACCATGTCTCAGGTTTCCTTTCCAGAGAATCTTACATCCCGGGCCTTGGACTCAGGGCCTGAGCACTGTCCCTGGCTTCTTTTTGCTCAAGGCTAGCACTCAGCCACTTGAGCCTTCTGGCATTTTCTGTTGATGTAGTGCTGAGGAATTGAACCTAGGGCTTCATGCTTGCTAGACAAGCACTCTACCCCTAAGCCACATTCCCAGCCTTGCTTTGTATTTTGTTGGTCATGGGGCTTGAACTCAGGGCCTGAGCGTTGTCCCTGAGCTCTTTTTGCTCAAGGCTAGCTCTCTATCACTTTGAGTCACAGTGGTTTATTGGATATAATAGTCTCACAGACTTCCCTATTTGGGCTGACTTTGAAAGGAGTTCCTCAGATCTCAGCCTCGTGAGTAGCTAGGATTACTGGCATAATCCACCACCTCCTGGCACAGTGGGTTTTAAACATGGAGATAAGAAAGTGTGAGCACTTTGCTGGTGGATAGAAGAGTGCAAGTGTAAAGAAAAGCTTAGAGAAGAGAAAATCAGTATGTTCTGGAGCACAGGTGTTCAGATGAAGAAGGGATGACCAATAGACAAGCAGGAAGTTCTTAATAGACCTGTTTTCTTTAGCCCTTCTGTACACTGATAGGATAGCTAGGTGTGTTCCTTCAGTGGTTCTGCTTTAATTTGTACAATTTAAACAATGCTTTTAATGCTCCTGGAAGAAATTTCTCTTTAGGAAGACCTGGAGATGATTTCATTCTCATTGCATCTGTGAGGATAATTTTGTTAAGATATACTATGAATTGTAAAGGGTACAAAGGGTCTTAGTTGGACTAACCTAAATAGTTAAGTGACTGGCCTTGCTTTTCCATGATGTCTGTAGCACTGCTATATTCTTAGGTTTAATTCTCACTCTTGAGAGCAAGATGGAGGCTCAACTGTGTTCATGGCAGAAAACTTCAAAGGAAATGAATGTATCTCTTTTTAAGAGACTTTTGGTAGTTTGATACTTCTAAAACTTTTCAGAAAACTTCCATTCCCAACCCCTTAGCCTGAATTACATCATATGCCCTTTTGTGAACCAGCCTCTGTAGACTCAGGCACCATACCCAGATCTGGCTTCTAAAACCACCTACTATAGGGAGTGATAATACACTTGACTGGTTTAGACTTATCGTCAGATCATATGATAGCTACCCAGTAAAGGAGGAACTCAGTGAATGTTGGCTGAGAGGTGGGAGTGGGAATAGCATACAAGATTTAGAGATCTATCCATGAATTACTTTGATAAAGTAAGGAATTTTATTTACATTATTCACCTGTATTAATTTTGGGAAATTTTAGCTAAATGCCAGGAAAATTATTTTTCAGAATTTGAATGAGCTTTAAATGTAAAAATAAAATGTATTATGAATTGACCACACCACACAGTCACTTCAGAGTCAATTGAGCTGATTTATCCTTGAACATAGTATGCTTCTATAATTATTCAACACTTCTATTTCCATCAATAATATTGTACACTTTATTCCTGTATTCTTC
Organism: Perognathus longimembris pacificus; assembly: GCF_023159225.1. Taxonomy (NCBI): domain Eukaryota; kingdom Metazoa; phylum Chordata; class Mammalia; order Rodentia; family Heteromyidae; genus Perognathus; species Perognathus longimembris. The sequence continues at coordinate 107,310,612 of NC_063188.1, read as the reverse complement.
ATTCTCTTTTCTTCATAACATACATTTTTATTTGATTCATGATGAGATATTGTAGTTCTTACTTTTGTAAATAGACTTTTAAGTTTATTATATATTATAATGTTACAACTTAGCATTTGGTGCCTGATTAATAGTTACATGTTAATCTTGTCACTATTTGCAGAACTAATCATTTAATCTGTAATAGATACAAATATAAAAATGAATAATAGTGGTATCCCTCTCTTAACAGCCCTAAAATCTATTATTTTAAATAATTATCTTCTTAGCTGGAGTTGCTATTACAATGTTAAATAAAGGTAGATAGGAGACGTTTTTAGCTATTTCTGGAGTTTTTTATGGGATGCCACTTAAACTTACCTCTGAGTCTGTATATTTCTGTATATTTGTACTAGATTCCCTTTTACTGACTTAGGGAGTTTCTTTTCCTCGTTTACTGTAGTTCTTTATTCATGGACAGATGCTAAATATGAACATATGCTTTCTCTACCTTAGAGCAGGATTATTTATACATCTGAATTCACAAATAATATTTTCTTTTCTTTGGTCTTAAAATTATGCTAGCCTCTTGATATGAGTGCGCAGGCTACATATACTTTGTTAGACTAAAGTGATTTTTTAAGGTATAAATCATTTAACTGAAAGTTTAGTTGAAATCACCTATCGAATAGTTAATCCTATTTAGGAGTTTTTTTTATGAACTTGAACCATTGGCTCAGTTGCCTTTTGTCTGTTCACACTTACTAGTATATTTCATTTTTTGGTTACTTAATGTTTTGTTATTAGGTAGTTATTTAGTAGTTTTGTTATTTAATATTTCTTTGCATAGGTATTGCTCATTTCAGAGCTTGAACTAAGGACCTAACTCTCAGCTTTTTACTCACAGTTGTTGCTCTCATCACTTGAGCCTTGCCTCCAGCGTGGCTTTTTGCTGGTCAATGGGAAATGGAGTCTTGTGGACTTTTCTGCTCAGGCTGCATTGGACCATGTTCTGCCAGATTTCAACCTCCTGGGTAGATAGAATTACAGATGTGAGCCACTGGAACTCAGCTGTAGAAATATTTCTGATGTTTTCAACTCAGTAGTTTACATTGTTAGTGTGCTTTGATTTTTGAAACCATTACAACATCAGTGACTTTGACTTTTAGTATTTGCTTTCTCTCTTCTTTTTGGAGGTTTAATGTATTTATTACATAGGTTTTTGTTTATTTGTATTTTTCCATTTCACTTTCTGCTTTTCTATTTCATCCCCCCCCTTATATCATTTGACATTCTTTAACATTCTGAATTGATCAGTTAGTTAATTTCTTTTATGGTGGTACTAGAGTTTGAACCCAGCATCTAATGCTTGCCAAGCAGGCATTCCTCTTACCACAGTACTTTTTATACAGGTTTGGTTTTTTTAAGACAAGGACTTACTTTCTGCCCAAACCTGCACCTAGGTCTCTCTCCACCTATTTCAGGCTCCCATATAGTGAAGTTAGTAGAAGCAAGAAAGATGGTAAATTTTCTATCCAGAAAGGATCTCTTGAACTTGTCATTCCAGGCTGGCTCAATCTCAGCCTCCAATACAACTAGGATTATGGGTATGAGATACTGGTGTCTGGCCTACTTTATGTTTTTGAAAAGAAGAATATTTAATAATTTTAGTTTATTCCACTAATTTTGACACGGACTTTTTAATGTAAAAATTGGGGGTGTATTTTTATTTATGCCAGTCTTGGGGCTTGAAATCAGGCCCTGGGCTCTGTCCCTGAGACTTTTTGCTAAAGGCTAGCATTCTACCACTTGAGGCACAGCTCCACTTCGGATTTTTGGTGGTTATCTGGAGATAACTGTCTCATGGACTTTTATGGCTGAGTTGGCTTTGTATTGTAATCTTCAGATCTGAACCTCCTGAGTAGCTAGAATTACAGGCCTGAGCCACTGACATCTGGCTGCATCTGGATATTTTATATATATTTGCTAAGCTTTTTTACTATGAAACATATAAGAATATTTTAATTTTCTAGTAATTGATATATGGAATCATTTTATTTCTGCTTTCATTATCTTGTGATGGTTGACCATAGTGGTTATAAAACAAGTATCTAAATAATTTAACAGATTCATTCTTACTAGAGCCATTCAACTATTTGAACTAGTTTCTTATATATTTTTTCTCTTTTTAAATTTTGTTTTTGCCATTTTCTGATTTTTCTTTTGGATTAATTGAATGTTTAATCCTGTTTCACTATTGAAAATTCATCTATTCTGTTTCCATTATTGTGTTCTCCCCTTTCATCTAATTAACACACTATAATAATTTTTAATCAAGCTCTAAAGGTAATCATTACATAGTCCCAGATTGCAACATACTCTCAACTACCCCAAGAATTATTACTTAGAATCCAAAATTTTCATATTTGCAATGTACTCTCAACTACACCAAGAATTGTTACTTAGAATCCAAAAATTTCATACCAATTATATATACACATAAGTACATATATATTCTCTCTCTCATTCTCTCTCTCTCTCTTTCTCTTTCTCCCTCCCCCTCCCTCCCACACACACTTGCTTATATTTAAGTGCCATAAGGGAATTTGATCATGAGATACAGAGAAGCCACATTTTGAGAGATTGAGTCAGGAGTCTTTATTTGAAAGCCAGCAACTGCAAGTGGATTAATGTGCCACCAAACATTTACAACATTGAATGCACTTGATACTGTTAGGAAACTGAGCCATGAGGTAGTAAAGAAAGAGCAAGAAACAATCTCAAGAAACCAGATCTACTCTAATGGGGAGTTGAAGAGAGACATTATAGTGACCTGAGTAGAGTCAAGAGACATGAGGCATGGAGCAATGGTGGCTTAGGTGTTGGTGCCTAAATAGGATCATGGTCAGGGGTAGGGTCACAGAGATCTGGAGAGTTCAAAGTCTGCTGAGTTCATGCTATGTGTCTGGCAGGTCCCAGATCCTATTGTCCAAGCCCCTGCTTCTATGAATTTAGGCACCTATCACCTGGCAATAGGGTTGGGGAAGTGAATTTCACCTCTTAAGTGTTTTCACAAAGTCCCTATCACTCACCAAGATGTCAGGATGGTGCCAGTTAGACCTAGTATCCATATTTCATAGCAATTTATTTTTACTGTTATTCTTTCTCTCTTCCCTTCTTACATATTCTTTCCTTCTTTCTCCCACCATCTTCTGTTTACCTTCCTTACTATTTCTTTGCTTCCCATTTGTTTTATCCTTTCAATTATGCCTGCATGGGTCTTAATCACACCACTTCTCCCAGGGTGTGCTCCATTAGTAGCAAACTTTCAAAATTCTAGTATATCTGAAAATGTCTTTATTTCATTTTTACTCTTCAGTAGTGATTTGGGGTTCTGGGTGTTTTTATCCTCAGAATAGTCTCAATTTTAATAAGCCCTTTAAAGGTTTTACTTCAGTGTTTTCTGGAATCTCCTGATATGATTAGAAATCAGATACTGATGGCATTCCTATTGCAACCTGCAAGGGAGTCTGCCTTTTTCTCTATTCCCTTCATGGTACTCATGTTAGATTTGGTTTTCTACAGTTTTTCTGTGAAATGGCTGAGACTCAAATCTATCCTTCCTATAAATTTATGTGTTAGTCATCTCCAGGGATTTATGAAGAATTCATCCTTGTTATAGATTCAAAATGCCTTAATTTACTGTAATTTTGAAGTAGAATAGTCTTATTCTGTGAGTTCTGTTAAAGATCAAGGATTAAAATGTACTGATGAAAGTGGTATGTGGATACTTACATTCTCTAAACCTAGAAAATAGGGGAAGAAAACAGATTTCCTCTAGCCTTTAGAGATTTATTATTTTGTGATTTTTCCAGCCCTAAAGACAATTAAAAACTATTTGGATTATATCTAGCTACATTATTAAACAACCAACTCTATATGCAAACCAATCCACAAAAGATTTCCAGGTGATTTTTGAGGGAAACAATCCCTATTGTTTCAGTAAATTTATAAAAAGTCAATTTAAGCAGGCACAGCACACAGGCTTTGTAAAATTAGAAATCCATGAACAGAATGTTAATGAAATGACCTTCAGTTGTCTGTCATCCTTCTTGCAATTTGGGGTTGGATAGAAAATTCTTCCAGTTCCTTGTTTATTAAATGTGGTAGGCTAGTAATAAAATTGAGACAAATCTAGATTCATACGGTTATGTGCCAGACTCTTACTGAAAAGACAGTGTTGGGGGGATTAAATAAAGTCACTTTATAATTTCAAAAATGACTTCTTGCTCATTATCTTATCGTTCTTAGTAAGAATGTAGAACAAGTGTTGTTATTCTTATTGTAGAGAGTCAGTATATCTCTCAAGTAAAAGAGGGAAGGTTAAGCTGGACAGCCTGGGCTGAGCATGTCTGGTAGGTGTACAATAGTATTTTCATAATAAAATTGTGGCAAGACTAAGGAATTTTCCTAAATGGAAAGGAAAGAGTAATGTGTGAGGTAAGAATTTCTCTCTTATTTAATGGATAAGGAGACAGACTAAGTTCCAAGAAGCAATTCTTTATTTGACTTTTCGCTTTCCACATGTTTTTCAAGCAGAGGCATCAACAGTCCTCCCTGTGAATTCTCTTTATAATGATATTTGTGTAGCAAATGATAACTGAGATTGTGGCTGCATCCAGAGCAAAGGAAGGGTTTATTGTCCAGTATGAGAAAGATAATGTCTCCCTTCCAGACAATGCTCAGGTAGGCTTACTGGACATTAGAAGAATTGCAGATTTTTTGTTGTACAAAGTGTGGTGTACAGTTATCACCTGATCCTTTGTGTCCTTTAGTGAAAACTGGAGCACTAGATGTGACACAAAATGCTGGTACTTTGCTCCTAGCTATCACTATTGTTTTCCTCTAAACTAGGAGTCTCCTGTCTTCTGCAGACATCCATTAATCTGTGCCAGACTAATATATTTGCTTGAAAGCAGATTCATAGCTTAGACCTTTCACAGTTCTTAACACTTAGTTACATTCAGATCATCTAGCTGGTAAAAACTGATGTTGGAACTCACATTGGATGGACCTCAAAGCCAGAGCTGGTAAATGGAAGGCACTCTGTTGCATTTGCTATGGAAATAGAAGGCCATGATGTCAGGATATAATCAGAACTGTCTCATTATTTTGAACCAATAAAGTCCAATACCATTTCAGTTTCTTCTCTCTTATGACCCTTTATATTATATTTAGCCTTACTCAAAGACTAAGGAAATGTGCTACTTACTCTGAATGAGAGACAGTAGCAATTTATCTGTCAGCGAATTAAGTGCTTCTACAGTGAACAATTTATATTTTCAGGCATCATTTGTTAAAATGCCATGTTTTATGTTGGTTCAATATACAGAATGGTTATTGGGCATTACAACTTTAATGTAAGTTAATGTGACAATTTGGATTTTCCAAAGAAGAGTTGAAAAACACAGAATTCTAAGATCAGATGAAATGAAACAAAATAAAAGCAAACCACAAGTGATTTAAATATTCTAAGTGTGACTCAGAAAACCAGAAGCCATTGTATGACTTTGGAAAAGTCAACAGAATTCTCCAAGCTTTAATTCATTTTTGAATCTGTAATATAGAAATGATTATCTCAAAGAGTTGACTGTGAGGGACTAAGATTTGCCAGATTTTGGTGAAAATATACAGAATGCCTACTTATATTTGAATTCCAGATATACATCACAAAATGAGTTACTGTAAGTAATATCCAAAATATTTCATATGATATACTAAATAATTTGTTGTGCATTTGAATTTTGAGTTCCACCAGCTACCTGATATTTTACTTGCTACATAATGTAATGCTAAGTAAGTAGTACTTGAAGATTTCTAATCAAATGTTCTAAAAACCTGTTTGGGGGAGGAGAAATGGACTTTGATAGTTAGAACAGTGGTGGAGAGGATGAAGTCAAGTCTAATCCTGCTTAGGACTCTGGAATGTGAACTATACTCCTTATATGCCCCCAGACAAGTAAAAGCTGAGACTCCCAATCCTTTTTACCATTAGTTATTGCTTAAGAAGTACTTTTTACTCTCTCCAGGAACTGGGAAAAGTATTTTGAGGGTCCCAGCACTGCCTCAAACAAGATCTGCTCATACAGATCCTTTAAAGGTAAATCACACTGGAAGGAGGTGAGAAGAAGGAAGCAGCCTCAGAGGCCATAAAGAATGGATGAGTGTGAACAGTCTTTGCTACACTGCTCAAAAACCTGTAGAGTACCATGTATGACTGTTAGTAACACACTGTGGAGGCTCTCGGAGAAATCCAGAAGATAGTGGATCCCACTGTCCCAAATGAAAAATTCCATAGTATCCTAATAGTTCTTTTCCCAATTGTCATTCATTGAAGAGAATGGGTAGAATCTCTTCTCTGTTTGCTTTGCATGTGTCTGTGGATTCCATGAGCATTCCTGAATCCCGAAAGAAGGCTACCCCTCTTAACTATGCCCTTGAAAGCCCAGCTGGAAGCAACTATAAACATACAGTCTTCAGCCCTGAAGGGCATTTCCTGCAGGGTATAATTTGGAACTTCATGAAGTGCATATGGATTTGTCTAAAAAATAATAATAATGCCAAGAGGTTGAATGGTCTTAGACTGATGCCCAAATTGCGCATTAAAAAATCCTCTGTAATTTAGAGAAAGTCTCCCCAGGAGGTTGTATATGTTGTTTGGCCTATAAAACTCTAAATATGAAAATTAAAAATAGTTAAATACACAGCTGGAAAAGAACATGTCTATTGAAATCATTTACCTCATTTGCTTGTTTTTTTTTCTTCTCTCTCTTTCCAATAATACCTCCATGACAAAAGGATTCTCTAGTATCACATGCAACCCTTCATTAGTGTGGTGTGGAAGACTCTGGGATGCAAAAGGAAAGGCAGATGGGGCAGGGCACTTTGCCACTTCCTTGTGCATTATTTAGAAGGGAAAAGGAGCAAGCTGAGAAGCCAGGGGAAAAGTCTTTGGCAAGACACATAAGAGGATTTATTTTTGAGACTGAGCATTGGGGAAAATGAGCCCTCAAGCAATAAAAGTATTGAACAAAGTCAACTCAATGAAGAACTACTTTTGTCAGATACCAGATACTACAGCTGTCACAGTGAAGACAGGATCCTTTGAATTGTTGTAACGTGCTTTCTAAGAAGTTCTGTTTATGACTATACTGCCCTAAGTTCTTAGACTGACCAATAGGAAGCATTTCTTACTGAAATAGTTTGGGAGCACATAGTACCTTTGTACCAGTAGGAGACATTTCTCCCTGAAATAGTTTGGGAATGTATAGTACCTTTGTGCCTTTGGCCACAGCATTCAGGCAGTTGGGATGTTTCCAGACATAGTATAATGAGCTCTGTCTGGAGATACACAGCTTTCTAGAGCAAAACTTTCCAAGCAGTGTGCCTCAAATGGACATAGGCAGGGTTACCATATATCACAATTTGCTGGGACTGGCTTGGTTCATGTCTGAAGCTCCTCATTTGGATGATGAACACAAATGATAAAATGTATAGTTTTATGTGGGCCTAGATTTTTATCTCCCCTATGTTCAGGGTGGCTAGTGTCACAAAGCCATTTGTCTCAGGCTATGAGCAGTCTCATCTATTTTCCCCAGTCTACTACACAAACATTATCACTTAGTACACTTGACATATGATGTGCCCTGACCTGTTAAGGGACCTCTACTTAGTAGGCACAGCACGACAGGGAACACTGCCATGGAGACAAGTGAGCCTTTAGGTGGAGGAGGAAATGAACAGAGAGAAAATTAACATCAAGGATGTAAGTAGCACAGCTAGATTTCCCCTATGGATCTGACAAATCAAAATACTCATATGTCCTTTCTAAAGATCATCTAATTCAGAACTGTCCAACAAAAACATAGTACAATCAAAACTGCAGCAGCAAAATACCATTTCATACTCCTTAGGATTCATCGCATTAAAAAAGGCAGAAATGACGTGTTGGTGAGAGTGATGATAAATTAGAATTTTCAGTGGTGCAAGTGTAAAATGCAGCCATCTTCCAGAAGAGTCTGGCCAGTCATGCTTCTAAATGTTATAGAGAACCATTACATGACTCAGCAGCTTCACTCCCTAAGTGAATACCCAAGAATAATACAAACTTATGTCCATATAGAAACCCATACCTGAATGGTCCTGGCAGCACTATTTATCAAAAACAGAAAATGAAAACACAGCTATACAAAGGATTATTAAATCATAAAAATAATGATGTTCTGGAACATACTATAACATCCATGAACTTGGTAGGCATTATGAGATGTGAAATAAAGCAATTTGTGTTCTATTAAAGAATACTTCCTGGTTGGATGCTAGTGATTCACACTTTTAATTATAGCTATTCAGGAAGCTGAGATGTGAGAATTGCAGTTCAAAGCCAGCCTGAGCAGATAAGTTCATAAGGCTTTTATCCACTCATAGCCACCAAAAAGCTGGAAGAAGTGTGGATCAAGTGGTAGAGTGCCAGTCTTGAATGGAAAGCCAATCTAGAGCATGAGGATTTGAATTTAACCAACCCCCAGTACTGGCTTACTTAAAAAAAAAACATGAAGCAATATCTAAAAGTAGTGGTGGTTGTACTACTTTTTGCCTATACTTGAAACTGTTGAGTTCTATGTTTTAAAGAAGGTAAAATGCTCAGTATATAAGTTATATCTTCATAAATCGTGTGTGTGTGTGTGTGTGTGTGTGTGTGTGTGTGTGTATAAAATATAAGCCACATAGTTACTTATAAATCTCCTGGGTTAAATCTGTTGAGAAAAGTAAAAAGAAGCAAGTTTCTGGTTTCTGTAAATTTTTTGTGTGCTGGTCCTGGTCCTAGGGCTTGAACTCAGGGCCTAAGCACTGCCCTTGACCCTTTTTTTTCCCTCAGTGCTAGCACTCTACCACTTGAGCCATAGCTCCATGTTGGGCCTTTAGGTGGTTAAAGGAAATAAGAGTCTCACAGATTTTGCTGCCTGATCTGGATTTTCCTGCTCCTCAGATCTAAGCTTTCTGATTATTAGAGGCTCAGATTAAACATGTGAGCCATCAGTACCTGTCAAGGGCTTATGAACATTTAAAATAATGTAGTTAACATATTCAAAATACTATTTTAACATAGTCAATATTTTCTGTATTAGTGAAATATTTCACATTTTTCTATTATGCTAACTTAAAAAAAACAGTATATGTATTATACTTGCAAAATTCAATTCAGACTGGCCAGGGTTTCAAAGCCTTCAAGGTCGCCTTGGACAAGAAACTACCATCGGAGGGCAGGATCTTAAGTAATGGTTATGGAAAGCTGATAGCTTTTGGGGTTATGTATATGTAATAAGGTTACACTGAAAGCTACAATAGACTAAGCTTTTGCATGAGCTGAGTTGAAACAGAAACAAATGAAAGGTAGTTTAATTAGGTTTTTATTATTCTTAGGGCCACCTTATTTGTACCTTCTAGCACTATTGATTATGCTGCCAAAGTCAATGTAGAACAGAGATGTTTTGGGGGGTTTTTGTTTTTGTTTTTAGGAAAACAGGCAAACACACACACTAAACCATTCACCATACATGTTTTAACTTACCAAATCAGTGTCTTTCTGTCATAAGAAATGTGACCTTCTTTGAAGAACTTCAGTGTACATATCATTGGCATTATTTCTCTACTCTCTCTTTCCCAAGGATCAGGCTCATGCTGAACTAATGTAACTTGGAACCCCAAGGTCTAATTCAAGGTCTAATTTTCTGTCTGTCAGACGGTTTTGCTTTCCTCCTATCTCCAACAGCAGAGCATAGAATTCACTGTGGCCTTATCTATAGTGTTCTCCCCATCCACTGATTTCAGGTAAACCTTCAGGTAAATTTGGGAGTTTTGCCTACAGCAGAGAAAGGAAAAACATAAATAACCTGTAGGGAAATCAGCTTGATTATTTCCTAAATCTGAGGCTTTTTAGAAAACAGAGAAAATAAGAAACTTAAAAAGAAATTTCTTGCCTGAGTTAAAGTATAATTATGTCCCTCATTAGTCTGAAGAATCTCTGTTTACATAAACAATAGATATGATGACATTTTTTATCATGAGAATAGGAAGAGTACTAGTTTTATTCCTTATGCTAATAATGGAAATGTATTTCTTCCTGGGAAGTGATATTCCTAGGAATGGAGGGCAGAGGTTTGTCTTGTCTTTCTTTCTGCTATACAGGTTGCAATCATTTTATGATCAATCTTCCTGATCTGAGATTGACTCAAAACATTAGGACAGGGCTGGGGATATGGCCTAGTGGCAAGAGTGCCTGCCTCATATACATGAGGCCCTGGGTTCCATTCCCCAGCACCACATATACAGAAAATGGCCAGAAGTGGCGCTGTGGCTCAAGCGGCAGAGTGCTAGCCTTGAGCAAAAAGAAGCCAGGGACAGTGCACAGGCCCTGAGTCCAAGCCCCAGGACTGGCCAAAAAACAAAACAAAACAAACCAAAAAAACATTAGGACAGCAGTGTTCCTGTCCTTTATCTTTCATCCTTTGCAAATTATTTGAGGATCCTTGTTTTCAAACCTGGATCACATGACTCGAAGGCTCTCATGGTACATGAAGTGTGATCAACTGTTTCTTCTAGTAAATTCTAGTTGAAAAAAAATACAATAATTGAAGTAAAAACATATAAAATAATTAGAATAACAAACCATTTATTGCATACTCACAATGTGTAAAGACCTCTTCTAACACCTTTGACATACATGCTGTCCAATCCTATAAATATGAAATGTCAGATATATATATGCATATATATAAATTACATCTCTAATTTATAGAGTATGGAACTGTCAGTCAAGAAAATAAATTCATCCAGTGTCAATAGCTAATAAGGACAGCATTGCAATGGGAATTACACCGAAGTTTCTTCAGTGAGACTACCTAAAGAGACACAGCACTATGAATATTGAAGTCCTTGTTGCTGAAGGGGATATGTTGTTCACTCTTTATTACCAAAAATGTTTGCTACTTAGTGGAGCATTTCCTGTACTCTTTTAGATGATATTCTGCCTATAGTCAGTAGCAAATTTTGAACAGAACAAATGAGATTTGCTAAAAATTTTCCAAACTGTAACACAGACAGCAAGTATGTACAGGTCTTGTGTATGCTCATGTTTAATGACATCTCTTATTTGCAAAATGACAGAGATATTTCATTTCAAGGATTGTTCAATCTATTTGCCTTCTTGCTGCTAATATGACACGAGTCTATGACCTCAAGAGTAAAATAGAAATATATAGGGAAATTGTAAATTCCTTTACTCTCCAGGAATAGGTGATGAAGGAGCTGGCTACCTAGACCAATAGATTTTAGTCTGTTTAAATTAAACCCCACAATTAAAAACACATTTGTAAGCTGAGTGCCAGTAGCTCATGCCTGTAATCCTAGCTATTCAGTAGGCTGAGATCTGAGGACTGAAGCTTGAAGGCAAGAGTATGAGGCCATGAATTCAAGCCTGGTGCCAGTACACACACACACACACACACACACACACACACACACACACACACACACACACACACACACAGCCTGCCTCTCCTGTACCTTTCAGTATTGAACAGCATCAGTGTGGTTCTTCAGTTGGTTCTTTTATGGTATGCTATGATTGTACTTCTCATATTGGTTTTTGTCTGGGTCACAAATGGTTGTATAATTATTTTTCAGCCTAATTTCTGTATAGATCCAAGACCTCATTTTGTTTACTTCCATGTAAAATCACAACATTTATTGTCATCTTTACAGATTTTTAGCAAAACTCTTGTTGGTGGAATAAAGCCAATATGGGATACCTATGGCTACTGCATATTTAGTTATTATCAAAGCAATCTACAGAAATCAGCATAGTCTGGCAAAGTAGCCTTCATCTTCACTCTTGTCCTCTCTCTTCTTTCTTAGCAAACTAAATATAGTGTTGGCTTCTCATGTGTGCCAGTGTGGAGCTCACTTCTCAACATCAATCCTACTTTCAACATTTCTGGGAAGTGTGATTCAGAACTAGGTATCATGGGTACTATGGATAGTAAATGTTATAAAAACAAGTGATATTTGTAGAATGGTAATTAATTTCATGCAGCAATGACACTTCACTCTCAGAAACTTTTGACTTCACACTTAGAAAATGATTGAGCATTTGTGTACTCAGTTCATCAAAGGGAAAATAGTTTGTTGCTTCTAAACAATACGAGCCTGCCTTAAAAGTTATTAATAGTTACTGTTCTTGATAAATGAAATGATGTATGCATTCATTAGAACTCTGTTTTCTGTTTTAATGCTAACTACACTTGAAACTGACCAAAAACATTTCTTTAAAATACATGTTGTAGGCTAATACCAAAATCATAGAATTTAAACAGAAAAAAACAAATAATAAATAAAAACAGCTTTCTAATTCCTGGTCCAGAAACACTTTAACAAATACAATATGTCTCTTTCCTTCAAACAAAAAAATGCCAAAATATGCAATGTGGAGTAGGCAAATTCAAAACCAATGAGTCATTTAGGTCCATGTGAGTTTTATGATTTCTGCCACTGAGTTAAGAAACTTTCAGCTGGAAAGAAAATAACATTTCTTACATATGCCTACAAAATGTTCAGTTATCTAAGCAAATAGGTATTTCTCTCTCTCCCTCTCTCTCCCTCTCTTTCCCTCTCTTTTCCTCTCTCCCTCTCTCTCCAAGAAGGAATGATAGGGATTGTTGTCATCATGGAAATACAGGGATCCATATCAGACTACTGAAATAAATGTCCTTCTGTTTTGTGCAATCAAACAGTATAGGTATTCTTTCAGTTAGTGATATGTTGAAGATTAAACATAACTTGCTGAGGGTAGAAAGACATTCTGATCTCATATGACTTTTTTCTCATTCAGTACTGCTACTGGTCTGATGTATATATTCCATTAATCTCTTCATGTTCAACATGTATGGAGTGGATATCTCCCTTGGTTAGTTGCTTGAGAACCTGCTTAGACATCATCCTACCTATGTTTTGAAAACTGGTTTCTTGGTACCTTGATTAAAAGACTTAAAGGAAGGAATTCTCTATTTCACACATGCTCAATCTATTCATCTCTATAGAAATTCATGAGTGGCTCGTGTTCCTTGAACTTCTAAGAAAAAGGATTTTCACCAAATATGGTTAATCATGGCTTGTCTAATAAATTCCTTGGAAAGAAAACTCATAGGATAAACCAATGCTAGTCTTGGCAAGCAGGAAAATAATGGCGTTGGAGGGGGCATAGTACCAGGCTTTGAAATCAGTACCTCACACTTGCTGGCTCAGCTGGCCCTCTACCTCTTGAGCCATGCCTTTGCCCCTAGTTTTCTGCTGGTTATTTTGGAAATAGACTTTCACAGACTTTTCTTCCTGGGGTTCTCTGACTCATTATCCTCTGGATAAGAGTCTCCTGAGTAGCTAGTACTGCAGGCATGAACTCCCAGCATCCAGCTCAAAAAAAAATCACTTCTAAGACTTTCCTCCTAACTTCCCAGCAGGGTAATGACATACTAGTTGCTCCAACTTTTTGATCATCACTGGATTTGTTAACACTAATCATTTTAACTAGCCCACATCTCATACTGATGTATTGTAAGTATTTGAAACAGTAGTGAATCTCAAATTGCTTTGAAGTTGTATAAATGCCTTCAAAATAGAAGAAAACGGGGTCATTTCTTAGTCATTCAAATTGAGTTATCTGTATGGCTGGACTCGGAAAATACGCCAGAAATGATTTTCTTAAAATAATGAAATAATGCAACAAATGTTGACACAAATATTTGTACTACTAATAGTGATGCTTTTTACTTATTTAGAGAGCTCCCATGCCTATTATTTGATATCATTCACATACTCTGAGGAAAGATCAGAAGATTTCATTTGACCTATTTTGATTCGCAAAATATAGATTGTACAGATCAAATGATTTCTGTAATATAAACCTCTTTACTTACATTTTAAGGTGTGGGGATGAGAGACATTTACATCAAGTAATTCTCTTTCATTTAGTAAAACACACACATTTTCACTTGTGGAAATTTCTGATTCTACATAGTATTTTATTTGAGGCTAGACATTTTTATAACCATCCTACAGACATCCTGTGTACAAAATAAGGATTTCTGTCTTCTTGTTCTATTATCACTTCAGTCAATTAGTCTCTGGTCTTCATGTTGGGTTCTGCTTCCATAGTTCATTATTTGTGATAGACTTAATTATAGACAGTGTTGTGTATTTGTACAGACTTCCCTTTTCCCCTATGAAGAGAGTTTCTAAATTCATATTACTTGATTGGGGAGTTGAAATATGTTATTTAAAACCAAAGGAATCATTTTTTGTGCCAATCCTGGGGCTTGAACTCAGGGCCTGGGTGCTGTCCCTGAGCTTTTTTGCTCAAGGTTAGCATTCTACCACTTGAGCCACAGCTCCACTTTCTGCTTTTTGGTAGTTAATTGGTGATAAGAATCCCACTTGCACTTTCCTGCCCAGACTGACTTTGAACTACAATCAGATCTCAGCTTCTTGAGAAGCTAAAGATTACAGGCCTGAGCCACTGGCACCCAGCACCAAAGGAATGACTTTCAAGAAGAAAAAGCAAAGGGAAAAAAGACGTAAGAATAAAACATCTTAACTTTCTTTCTCTCCTAGGATTAAGTTTATAGTACATGGAATAGAAAACATACAATAATAAACAGGTGTTAAAAGCCAAAACTTAATCCTGTAAAGGAAGACTGAAGTTGAGTAAAAAGGTTAGGTGAACATTGTAGTTACCAAGGGCCTTCTCTGAATTCTGCCATTGTAGTTAATTGCTTTCAATGTCAAGTTTACTTCACATTCCAAGCTAGCCTGTAAGTCCTAGTATTCACCTCAGCATTCCAAAGAACAGGAAAAGTTGCATAGATAGAAAGGTGATGAGAAGGATAGAGAAAGAATTAAAGAAAGGCTGATCTCCCTTCTTGAAGCAAATTTCATACAAGTCCCACTCAACACTGCAATATCATTTGCTAAAACTCAATCACATGACCTCAGTGAATTCTCAGGATAGAAATGATGCTCTGGAACTGTAAAGGCTGACATTTTGAATAAAAATAGGAATTCTTTTACTAAAGAAGAAAGGAAGTCATGAGTATTAGATAGGAGCTGGCAAAACCTGGCACATGATCCTCACACCAACTAAGAACAATCTATGAAATTGAAAGAGAATTTTGGTTGGGCTCTTCTTTGCTCAGAATAATTTCTATAAATCAGTAAAACATCACTTTTGGTTTAACAGATGATATACAATTTATCTGAATAAAAACGAGATTTAAAGTACAGACTACTTTAAGCCTGTGACTTCCTATCTTACTCATAACAAAAGCCATTGTCCTTATAATGAATACCCCACAAGTTCCATCCAGACCTGCCTTCTTACTTCTGCCACTTTCCATTTTAGATGCACTACCCTTGGATGCACCAACTCATTATCTGCTTAAAGACTATAGGCTAACCATTCCTTTAGTCTTGGACTGTTTTCCCTAGCATTTGACTGGAGCTCATTTCCTCGCTTCTTTCAAATCCTTAGTCAATTTTTCACTCTATGAGAAATATCTTATTCAAAGAGATCAGAAGTTGTGCACTCTTGTTTTTATAGTACTTGAAAAAGTATAGCCCCCACCCCCTCCAGAATAGATAAATAAATAATAGCACTTTTTTTCTTCATCATACACTACGCAATTGTGTTTGGAAAACAATTGAAGAACCTCCTTGAGTCTTCCATATTCTTGGATTTTCTTTCTATAAAATATATTTTACACCTGTTTAATTAGAAAGGCAGTGATATGAAGTCTTGAAGGAAAAAGACAATAGTGACATATTTATCATAAATTTAGACTTAATATCCATTTCTATGTGTGTAAAATATTCTAGTGACTTAAATGAGAAAAATGCCTATCTGCATATAATCTTTATATTTGTCTTTAATACTTCAAACTGTTTGCACAGTGTCATTCCTTTGCTTTGGATTATAAAATCTTTCTTCAAATTCTTTATCCCTCACAAATTTCCACTAGTGATATCCTCATTGATATCTATGCATTTTATGTATATATTTCTGAATTTTATTTATTTTCTTTTCTTCCATTTCTATTGAAGTCCCAAGTGTTACTACACTATTGAATTTTTTCTATTTTTCTCAGTGTCCAGGCTGACTAGTTGAGTTCTTATTTTTTTTCTTGGCTCATTGTTTTCATTCTCAATCTTTTATCAATGGAACATCTTTTCTCATTTCTTTTCCCACTAACCTTCTACCCTCTTCCAACAACTACCCCAAGAGATCTCATAGGAACACTACGAAAACCTTTATTCTATAATTCTCAGTAGAATATTGTCTACAATATTGATACCTTTAGCCTCTGTCTACATGGACAATGAAGTCATCATAACTAGCACCCTAGCCACAAATTCAAGTTCAATAAGGGCTACTGTGTGTAACAGTGTACCTTCAAGCAGGAAATGAAAAACCTGGAGATATATATATGTATACACACACACATATATATAATCTGCTTTGTTCTGTGTGTTATTTTTATATAGTAGCTTTTAATTAATATGTACAACATATTCATGGTTATAAATACTAACTTTACATCTGTGTGTGTGTGTGTGTGTGTGTGTGTGTGTGTGTGTGTGTGTGCTAATATACACATGAGGCTTGAATTCAGTGCCTCATGTTCTTGCTTGGCTTTTTCACTCATGGCTGGTACTATACCACATAAATCACACCTGTACTTCCAATGTTTTGCTGAATATTTGGAAATAAGAGTGCCAACGCCCTTTCTGCCTGGGCTGGGTTCGAACTGGGCTTCTTATATTTCAACTTTCTGAGTAGCTAGAATTATAGACATGAGGTAGCAGTGGCCAGGTCTAACATCCTTTTTGTTTGTTTGTTTTAAAGGAGATGAAGATAAGGAAAAGTGATTAAGAAATATTGGCGGGGACTTGGAATATGGCCTAGTGGCAAGAGTGCTTGCCTCATATACATGAAGCCCTGGGTTCCATTCCTTCAGCACCACATATGTAGAAAAGGCCAGAAGTGGTGCTGTGGCTCAAGTGGTAGAGTGCTAACTTTGAGCAAAAAGAAGCCTTGGACAGTGCTCAGGCCCTGAGTCCAAGCGCCAGGACTGGCCAAAAAAAAAAAAAAAGAAATATTGGCATGATCAACAGATGCAGGCCCTCTCACCAGCAAAAGCCATGTTCCCCACATGGCAGTGGTCTTTACTGTCAGTTCCCTGAACATTTAGTTCTCTGTGTTCTTAAAGCAATTACATCTCTCTCCCTGAGAGTCTGTATTTGGAAGAAGATATCTACCTCAAAAAACAAATCTAAATATTGAAGATCTCACAAATTGACTATCAGTTAAACGCAAGCCTATTTTTAATATTAATATTCATTTACACTGTGAAATTGTCATAACTTTTTATGTCCACTCATAAATGTTGAAGTAGGCCCATGATTCAGCACCATTAAATCACTTGTAAATTATCACTGATGAGGCTAAAATTGCTAGTTCTAAAAATGCACTGCTGTGAGAGTTTCCTGTAGTTCAGAGAATTACCACCTCAAATCCGCCTTCCAAGTTGCCCTGGCTGTCTGGTCAGGCATGATGAATGCTTGATGACCACTGTTGGGGAGCGCCACATGGAAACACAGGCCTTCCAGGCTCAGCATGGATATAATTATCTCTACTTTTGATTTTGACTACAGAAGCTACAGTAAGACATCTAAAAAGTATAATTACATAATGTGGCTATCATTACTTTAAAAATATGCCACCTCTTTGTTGTTGAATTAGAAGCAAGTTGTAAAGAAAAGTCCTGATGGTCAGTGATTATGTTGAGTTCGGTTGCCCATTTTAAGATCTTGTGTTTATCTTATGTTTCTCTTCTTCAGAACTCCCTACTGTGAGTAGAACAAATTAACCAAGTAAAGGAAAAAAATTAGGCCTTGACAACAGTCCAAATAGTAAGTTGTCCTACTTCTTGAAAAACAGATACTTTTCTAAAGCAAAATAGCTAGAGGAACTCTGGTAATGATAGAATCGTGAATTTTCTTTCTTTTTTTGTAATTTTGTTTTGTATTGTTTTTGGTTTTGTTTATTTTTGAAATGAATATTTTACCTAAGTTATTTATTAAATGACAAAAGACTTTTCTGATATCTCCTTAAAAACAAGAGCATCTTCCTCATAATTTTGGGTCTATATTCAATGTGATGGAGGGAACCAAAAGCTATCAAAAGGACCATGAGTTCCTTTGTTAGATGTCATCATTCCTCAGAATGAGCTTCGAGTGCTTTTGAAGTTAAGTGCCCTTGAGCATGTTATAGGAAGTTGGGCAGCCTTCAGCACTGTATCCTGTTGTTCATTTAGTTATTCAGCGTCTTGTATAAAACACTGTTGGTGCCAGAACAAATCAAAAGCCAAATGTGACTTGTGAAGCTAGAAATAAGGGTAACTGAAAATTTATTTCAACCAGATCATGTTGTCTGATGTAGAAAGGCCACTTTAATTATCCACCTGGATTATGATTTTATTTATACAACAGTGAACCTCTGATTTTAATTTAATGTTCCTCAGTTCTTCGAGCTACAAGATAAGCATGTTAAGCCAATAGGTTGCTCTTCAAATTTTTTTCTTTATGATGAAGGCTTAGTAGTTACTTCTGTATGGTCTACCCTTGAAATAGAGATAAAATAAATATATCACAGAAATTCTGTGTTTGAGGACCAATTTGAAACTTGTTCAGGGAAGTTAAAGAAAAAAAGACAAAAGAAAATGGATTTTGTTATATCTTTTTGGAAATATTAAAAATATACATTATTATTATATTAGCTTAAAAAATCAATTGTCAGGTGCATAGGTTTCCAGGTGAATATTAACATTCTAAATGAGTTGTGCTCCCAGACAGGAATCAATCAATGATCTTCTGTTTTCCCTAAAATGTCAGTGATGGATCTGTAAGCTTTGATTTTTCAAAATCCTGTGAGACCTTGGAGATTTGGAAAGACAAAATATTTTTAAAAGAATAGACTTAGAAACCATCTGGCAAATTTTTATTACCTAAGCTACAAAGCAATTCCTTGCTATATAATCTCCTGTAAAAGTCATGTGTGCATTGAAAACAATGAGGCTTTTGGAAGGACTCCACAATGCTGTAAGATTGCACAATGTAATTAATAATAATCACATGATATGAGCTGCAGAGAATATTGAATGTCAAAGGATTGCCAGAGGGTGTTTTTACAAAAGAAGTGACCTTTTGATGATCAAGACCAGTTCTCCCAACATAGGCTTTAAACAGAAAGAGAGCCCTCATCCCACATGAGGCCTAATATCCTGGACTTTAGTGTTGATAGATTCTAAAAGGAGAATTTTCATTTGAGCTGTACTTCATATTCTTATCACTCTGAGTTGTTCCTTTCATCCAATATAGTGGAAAACCTCATGTCTTCAGACGGTAAGGTTCAGTGACATAAACCTTGAGATTTGGAGCTAAGAAGCCAGGTGTGTGTGTGTGTGTGTGTGTGTGTGTGTGTGTGTGTGTGTGTGTGTGTGTGTGTTGTAGCTTACATACCAAACCACATTTGAAGAAGCTATAGTTTGTGCAGCTTTTCAGTGATGTATCACTAACCTAAGGAAATAATTATAAATTGAGAGAATTACAAAATTTGTAACAGTACACATGTTATCTTTTCATTTGATTAACAGTTACTACAAGGTCAAATTGACATGTTGAATTGAAATCCCTTTGCACAAGCACTTAAAGATAATAACAAATAAAATTGAAACAGGAAAGAAAAGTTAGAGTGGAGTCTTGAGTTTAATTATTGGTAATACATCAAAGATATTACTCTGCTTTAACAAATATAGCAGAGGAAGCAGGAAGAGGGAATACAGAAAGTATTTGTACCATCCTTACAACTTTTCTACAATATAAAATTGTTTCAAAGTAAAATTACTTTCTTAACTTCCTTTTCTTCATATTGTTCCTGAGCTTTTCCCCCTAGTGGGATGTATTAGCCTGGCATGATTAATCATGATACAGGATCCTTGTTCAGTGCATATGTTTGGAATAATTCTATCTTATGAACCTGATATAGTTAGCACTGGAAATACAAGGTGCTACAGGACCAATTAAATAGATGTAGTTTAATGAAGAATGGCCTTGTATATGGTGTACAGGATTTCAGCCCAGCAGGTAAAGTTTCCGTATCTGAGATAAATATTTCCTTTATTCCACAGAAGGTCTTGAGCTTCTTTGCTTTGCAGGTGGATGATGTTTAGAATACAAGAGCAATCTTGGAGGGTCCATATGTACCTTAACTGAAATTGCAGAATCCCAGGAAAAGGAGAATTGGTCTAGGACATCACTAGAATAAAGAAGACTTGAGAGCACAGTGAAGATAAGAGTTTGTTAAGGTGCTTCAATGTTGATAACTTGAAGACAAATGTCTGATTTGGAAAAAAGACTGGCATCTACCTCGTTTTCCTCCTACCATAAACTGGCCGTATGTCTTTAACCTTAATAACTCACCTGTGTATGTGTTTCCTTATTTTCAAATGGGCATAAAAACTAGTGTATAGTCAGACACTGGTGTTTCCTGCTGTAATTCTAGCTACTCAGGATGGTGAGATCAGAAGATCATGGTTCAAAGCTAGCTAGGACAGGAAAATCAGTAAAATGTGGAAATCAGGCAGTTGGTTTTTGAGTCTTTTTATTGGCACACCACTGTTTGCTCCCTGTTCCCCTCCCTAATACCTCTCTCTCTGTCTCCTTTTCTCTCTCAAAGAGAAATAAACATCTTATCATTAAAAATTCCTTCTTATTCTTGAGTTCATAGATTTCTCTTAAATAAGAATTAGTCTTCCTATATAAAGTTACCAGAAGAAAATCAAAAGATAAGTGAAAGATGAAAATAACTTATAAGATTCTTGAATAATGTTGGAGATTTATTCCCTTAGCATAGCACACACACAGACACAAACACACACACACACACACACACACACACAATTGCTACTACCCTTTATATAATTGCAATTATATATTATGTAATGATATATATTTGCAATAAACATCACATATGCATAAATAAATTCATTGCAGTAAATTTTGATCCAATGGATGGATGGATAGATAGATAGATAGATAGATAGATAGATAGATAGATAGATAGATGTACTGTTTATGCTTTGGAATTTGAACCAAGATTCCAACCAAAGACTGCATTTCCAAGTCATATGTTAAGGTGAGAAATTGTCACTCACCAAGTTCCTTTTTAGATTATTTTCTGCTGATGTTTCACTTCCACCTCATTTAGATCCTTCTAGGTATTAGCCTCTACTTAAGGAATCTCTGACCTACAGAGATTTTCTTTTGCAGGTACTGGACCTTGAACGCAGGATCTGGACACTGTCCCTCAGCTTTTTTTGCTCAAGGGATTCACAACAGAACTTCTGGCTTTTTGTTGGTTAATTGGACAAAAGTGTTTTACAGGCTTTCCTGCCTGGGCTGACTTCAAATCACAATCCTAAAATCTCAGCCTTCTGAGTAAATAGTATTATAGGCATGAGCCACCAACACCCAGAAAACTATAGTAATGGCTAAGAGCTTCAGAAACAAAACTCACAACCATTCTTGAGAGTGACACCCATTTAAATCCTTCAGATTATCAGTCAGTAAACTTCTCCATTATTTGCAATCACCACTGACTTATTTTTGCTGCTGGGTTTTGACAAAACAAACATGTTTTGTTTGTTCTCTGAGCCAATAGGACATGCTGACCTAGCCTTGAGGAACATTAATTTTCTGGTGGAAATCTGCAGGAAAAGTTGAGAGTGTCTGGGCAGTTGCCATATGCTGGAAAACAATGACCTGATTCCTTAGGTTACTGACCATCTCATGAAGATTGCTGATCATAATGTTTCTCTCATCATTTGGCCATGAAAAAAGCATCCAAAGCATACGCACTTGTAGATGAGGGAAATACTGTGTTAAGAAATTGTATGGACATTAATTCTCTGCCAGGCTATGTGTGCAGCATTTTGTTGAATTGCTTCTCATTTAATCCTCATGAATAATACCATATGGACGTTAGATGCTGTGGTTATCTTCTTCCTAGAGCCTTTAAAGAACATGATAAATGTGGTAGCTAAATAGTGGAGCCAGGATTCTTCTTCCTGGGGAGTATACTTCACCACTGCCCCATAGTTCCTTTCTGCAAATGATAAGACATCATGTAAGTGCTAATGCTTGTGAACTGCATTAAAGACCTCTGCAGAATATAGTAATAATAATCAGAATTTCTGAGTCTGGTGAGTCTGTACATTTCACAGCCAATAGTGCCAAGTGCTTTGCCATTAGCATCTCTTTTAATCCTCAGAGCAAACCTAGAAGACAGGAAAGACAATTCTTCAAAGAAACTAAATGTTCAGCAGAGTGAACCTAGCAAGTTGGAAACTGCTTTCTTTAGAAAGGTCTGTATTCAACATTAGTCCTTGGCTGGATCCTGGAAACTTGCCTCCCAAAATGTTCTCTCTACTATTCACTGATACAGCTTGCTCAGAGTGCCTTGACAGTTTGTAAAAATGATGTGATCAATGATGAACATTTGCTTTCCTTCCAAGAGAATGGAATTTTAGAAGTTGCTAGAAGTGATCCTACATAACCAGCATCCAATAAAAACCTTGAGTCTTGAACCTCTAATGGATTTCTTTATGCAGAAATATCACACAGCAGTGAGAAAGACACAGAATTTGTATTTCACTTGTTAAAGAAAAACTATTCTTTAAAAAAATTACTGTCAAGGTGATGTACAGAGGGTTTACAGTTACATAGTAAGGTAGTGAGTATATTTCTTGTCAAACTTGTTACCTCCTCCCTCATTTTCTTTTGTTTTGCTGGTCCTGATGCTTGAACTCAAGGCCTGAGCACTGTCCCTGGCTTCTTTTTTCTCAAGGCTAGCACTCTGCCACTTAAGCCACAGCGCCACTTCTGGCCTTTTCTATATATGTGGTATTAAGGAATCGAACCTAGGGCTTCATGTATACAAGGCAAGCACTCTTGCCACTAGGCCGTATTCCCAGCCCCCTCCTTCCTCATTTTCCCACCTTCCCTCCTCCCCAATCCCCCCCTCAGTTGTACAGTTAGTTTACAACATATTGTCTTATAAGTATTGATGTTGCATTTGTTTGCCTTTTAGCCTTTGTCTCGCCATTTTGATGTTCCTCTTCCCTTCCCTAATTCAGACAAACATATATTCAATACCAGGGTACTAAAATCAAATACAGTGACACCAAGGGCTAAACCATAGGGCAGATAAACAAAAGAATAAAGAAAAAAATGGATATACTACATTAAATAACAACAATGATGAACTGCTTGTTTCCATATCTTGGAGTTCATTTTGTTTAGCATTGTCTTATGTGATCATATGTACATAGCTATTGAGCTACTGTGATCCCCTGCTAGGAATATCCTAGACATGTACTAATTATTACTAATGAGGG
Source organism: Perognathus longimembris pacificus (assembly GCF_023159225.1). NCBI lineage: Eukaryota > Metazoa > Chordata > Mammalia > Rodentia > Heteromyidae > Perognathus > Perognathus longimembris. Next base: position 107,287,012 of record NC_063188.1, on the reverse strand, counting down.
AAACCATAGAGTCTATGTTTCCTTGAATCTCACTTATGATTTTTTCCATGTCTTTCTGTTTACTTACAAATGGGGCAATATCATCTTTCTGATAGAAGAATAGAATTCCATTATGTATATGTACCACAAGTCTTAATGTGATATTGCATGATTTGGAGAGAACATAAGAAGTTTTGTACATGGATTCATCTAGAATATTCTCCACACTATTGACATAGTAAAGCTTAGATGTGAGAATTAATATATGATGAGACCAATGAGCCTCTCTGGTTAGTCATCAAACATTGAGGTGATCTTTTTGACCCCCTAACTCACTATGAGAGTCAGAATTAATCTATCATTGTCTTAAAAACCACACTGAAACTTACTGTATCAAAATGGTTGTGATATATTATTTCTCTTGGTTCAGTGGATTGCCTGGGCAGTCCGGATGATCTTGCTCTTTTCATTCCTGTGGCTACGTTTGGCTATTAGACAAATCTATGTCTTGTGACCTCAGGATTCAAGTTCTCAATGTTTTTTTTCTCCACAGTGAGATGTCAGACACATGTATCTAATTCACATAGTCTTCCTTATACACTTAAGTAAACGAGGTTTTATAGAGTGCAAATTTTTTCAAGAGGAAGGAAAGAACTTTCAAATATTTGTTTACAAGGAAAATTCCATAGGGCACTCTTGGGAGTTCCAATTCTGTCCATTGAACATAGTTTTCTGTTTATAACTATTTAGAGTCTTGGCTGTGTATTGGTCAATGGAGTTGGACAATAGAAGGAATGGGAACCCTTGTTTCCTGGAAGTAGAAAACTGGAGGCCATCAGTGTCATGCTGTGTTCCCTAAATAGCTTTGAATTGTCCATAGTTTACATGTACTGCTTACTCTCTGCACTCCTTTGTCTTGTACTCTTCCTAATGTTATCTCAGTTCTTCCTTCCACCAGCTCCATATAGTTAAGAGTTATACCCTAATCTGAGAAAGGCTAAATAACTTGCATGAATTAGCCCAAATCAAATGTGACAGGTTTTCAAATCCAGGCTGTTATAATAGCAGTGGGCACTATATAAAAGAGATTTGCTTTTTTTTCTAAGACAGAGTCTCACTATGTAGCCAATCTGGCCTCAAACTTTATATCCCCCTCCCTCAACCTCCTGAGCACTAGGATAGCAGGTAGTTGCCATTGTACCTGGCTTAAGTTGTTATTTTGAAGGGGAAGAGTAGTGGTTAGTCAAAGGAAGTCATTTCTTCAAGCTTGACTCCAGTGTTGTGACAAGGTAAATCTACCCATAAGAAGAAATAATAAATACAGTGCCAAAACTATTCTCTATTTTTATAGATTACATATCATTTATATTATGAATCAATGAATGGAATACAATAAAGCAACATAAGAATTGGAAGGAAATACAAAATATATTAACCTTTCTTCCATCAAATATTAATCAAGTTATTATTAAAGACAGGAACAGAATGGATTATATACTGTTTTAAATTATTACTGTTTCATGTGGAAACTTAAGTACTGAATCTTTTGTGAATTTATGGACTTCACTTTCATTGAGATCATTATATTTGACCATAAGATTAGTAACTCATTATTATCTACTAATACAGATCTTTTAATATCCCTAGAAGAAATAGTCAAATATTTGCCCATTTCCTGTATTCATATTATCCAATAAACCTAACTAGACATTAGCATGCTTTAAAAATAAACTATATCAAGTACATTGTCACATCTAAATCTCAGGGAGTATATTTCATTTAAAAATATACATTTATTAGAAAATCAAATTGCTGTAAGGTCATATCTAACAATTATCAAAAGAAAAATAGTCATTTTTCCCACTACATGGCTATTATTACAAAGTGAAAGAGGTTGGGTAGGGTCAAAGCCCCTAAGCATTCTCTATGGATAAAGAACACACAAATATGGGAACTCTTTCTAAGACAGGGTAAGCCCATGAGAAACCCAGAAGCAAAGATTAGGTGATCTATTAAGAGGACTTCCAAGGTTGCTTTCTCCAGGTTCCCTTCTAGCTTTGTTGTTGTACTGGTACTAGGGCTTACACTGAGAGCCTCTCTGTTTTTCAATCTCAGCTGATACTCTGCCACTTGAGCCACAATTTTAGTCCTCAAGATTCCTGTTTTAAGCAGAACTGCTCCCATTGTCCCTGTTTACTAGATCTCAAGTGTGTGTATATGTAGACCAATTCCTAAAACAATCTTCTAGAGACTTCTTGAACAGCACTCGGCTTGATATGACTCAGGAGCCACTTCAGCAATACTAATGGGCCTGCCCACACTCTACTAACCAGCTTAGAGCCTCTGAATCAGACACTACTTTGCAACGTATCTTGTCTTAAATTAAATCATGGCTATTGGAGATTGAACCTAAAGGTTATGCAGGGTTTTTTTCATTTTTTTTCTAATACTAGGATGAGCCCAAATGTTGAAGTTGTAGCCAAATGTATTGTAATAAACAAAGTGAATCTGAATTCTATTACAAAGCAACCTAGAACAAAAACCTGTCCAAACCCTAAAACTGATGTTAGGTGCCACGGCTTAGAAAACACTCAGCATTCCACTGAGCTTTATGTCTCAAGAAATGCCTTTTTGAATTTCAAATTAGGTTTTATGAGTTCAATTGAATCATCTTTGATGCTATACTTTTAATATTTGAAAATCTAGGTTTTAATAAGCACTTTCTTGGCAAAGTTGTGAGCTTTAAAATTAAATGAAAGGATAGAATGAGCAATAACTGCAGTACCTAGAATATATGACTGTTACTGTTATTAGAATAATATAATTATTAGAATTATGATTGCTAGCTATTATTACTGAGAGCAGGCCAAACTGAGGAAAGCAACATTAACTGTACAGAATAACTTCTAGCAACAATTCTTTTTTTTTCTCATGGTTGCCTGCCACATCTATTTGGAAGAATAGAAAGTATAGAAAATGTTTCTGCTACATTGGAACCCTGGGTTCCTGGCTGGGCACTGCTATCAACTTCCCTGCCATTTGCCCTCATTATTTACTTTACAAAATACCAGAATATAGTTTAATTTTCTTCCTAAAAGGTTTGGAGTATCTGTAAACCACATTGAAGTTATACTTTTCCATGGGACTCTTTATTCTCCAAAGTGATGGTGGCCCCAACTTGAAGAGATGTGAAGGGAAGGAAGCAGGAATAGGGAAAACAGGTTTCCATTCTGAGTATTTTGGATTTATCAGTATGAATGTTATTAATACAAATGGGCCACTAAAAGTAAGAATACAATTCCTTATCTGAGAATAATCTACTTTGGTTTACATTCTCAAGACTTCTTGTGAAAGTAAATGCATACACATATAATTAATATTACCTTTGTTTTCCTTAGAAATAGCTGCAATGAAATTGTTTTAATATGTATTTGGAAGACAACAGACATCTAGACTTGTATCATCTGAGTACCTTCTCATGCCATTATAGGGAAGCCAGTTAACCAACAGTAAGGCTGTGTTGCTGTAAGAGGATGAATTAAAACTGTGTGATTCAGGGCTGGGGATATGGCCTAGTGGCTAGAGTGCTGGCCTCGTATACATGAGGCCCTAGGTTCAATTCCCCAGCACCACATATACAGAAAATGGCCAGAAGTGGCGCTGTGGCTCAAGTGGCAGAGTGCTAGCCTTGAAGAAGCCAGAGACAGTGCTCAGGCCTTGAGTCCAAGGCCCAGGACTGGCCAAGAAACAAACAAACAAAAAAAAAAAACTGTGTGATTCAGATTTTAAGAAAAGGAAAAAAAAAGGGTAGCATTCTTTTGCACATGTGATTATGAGACTCATTTGCCTGTCCAAATGCATCAATAGGATTCTCACAGGGAGCTTTACAGCGCTTTTCCCTTATTTCCTTTTTGATTTCGATCTTCTTCCAAAGTTTTCTGTACCCCTGATGATCTATTCTTCCTGTACTATGATCTCTGAAAACACATTGGCTTCTTTAGAACTTAATAAAAGCCAAAAGGAGCATCTATTTCTGAATACCTATAGTCTTCAAATAACAGAAAGAAGGAAAGAAGAGAGAGCAAGCACCTCTGTTCGTGGAGTACAAGGCAAATATAACCTTCTGCAACTCATGAAGATGATGCATAAGAAAACACACTAGGAATTTTTAAATCAGCTCATAATGCTAGGTTTTCCTTCCTAATGGAACATCAGTGAAAGAGATGACCAGCGTAGACCATGAGAAACCTCAGCTGGCATATTCAGAAAGGTAGAATCACTTTAAGGCACCTTAAGGTACTTTGTTTAGTTTTCATCAGGGTTGAAGCATTGAACCCACTCTTTTTTGCAGGCTCTAGGTAGCTGTACCTTAGTTCGGTTCCTCTTCTCATAAGTATATTCATGTCTAAAAAGTGGTAGAGTTTTGAATGGGCATATTGCTAAATGAACTATTTTGCCTGTTATATGGGTGCCTGCTTGTTTCCTTGCTGTGAAATACACATTCTCTTCTGCGTTGCTAAGGCAGTTGTTGGAAATACTGATGAACAGACACAATTTTGTCTGTCATGTCCTTAACTTACAGACAGGAGATTCCAAGCACATCATGCCTTGGTGGTTCAAGTAAATACAAGGCAACATTACTTCTGACACGTGCTCTGTTTTTAGGTCAACTTGTGTGATATGCCATAGTGGGTGGTGAACACTATATCCCACATCAAGGTGAAACATCACAGTACCTGGAGAAAGCAAGGTATTAGGTGGCTTTTAAAGAAAGCATGCGTTGCTTGACAACTGACCTTTCCATTTTAGTGGCAGAAGGTCACTTTGATTAACCTTTCAACTGCCTATCACTGTTAGAGCATCCTTAGTGCTGGAAATTTTTTAAAATCTGGTGGCTTCATTCACATCATGATGGATAGCTAGTCCACAGCAGAAATGTACACAGCCCAACATATCAAAATAGAGTAAGATAAAATTATAGTTTATGAACCATTGGGAAAAATTAACCACTTTGCTTTTAAGAAATGGAAAGTGCTTTTAAAGCTCAGCCAAAGGATATAACACTTCTATCTTTTAATTAAGATGACACTTCACTTATTTTCATGCAACATTAAGTTAATTTGTTCCAGTTTAATGCAAACAAGGAGGAAGGAAAACATGCATGCTGTTCTACATAAGGTCCTTTATATGGGTTGTAGCTCCTGGTGGGATTTGATTTCACAGTGAACGAAGGGTTTAAATCAGTGCTAAATCAGAGCTATGAACAAAACAAAGTCAAAAAAATGGAGGCTTGGTGCTGGTGGTTCACATCTATAATCCTAGCTATTTAGTGTGCTGCAATGTGGATATGGTAGTTTGTTCTAGGCCACCCCCACCCAGGAAGTGAAGTTCATTAAACTACATCTGCAAAAGAACCAGAAAAAACAAAGCTAGAGGCATGGCTCAGCTGGTAGAGGATCAGCCTACTAAGTACAAGCTTATGCTTGGATCTTTATAATAAATTCACTGTACTTTTGTTTAAAACTGAATAGAAAAGATAAAAAAATAGGACTACCTCCTGGTTTTTATCCTGGTTGCAGGGCACTGATTTCTAATGTATTGATGCTTTCTCCATCTTTTATGAAGCCTTAAGCAAGGTATAGAGTAATGAATGATAATTATCTGAAAAGAGAATAGCCAAAATAAAATAGGTGGAAATAAGCATCTGTGATTTTGCCAGACTTAGTAAACTTTTGTGAATTACTGAGAAATCCCACCTACTGGTTACTCCACACATCAAAATTGCTTTGGGGATTATACATAAATTTTATCTCACTGTATTGAAGAAGTTGAAGGATAAGGTTTTTTCTTTCTTTTCAGTAACCTACAAATTTTTGTTAAAAAGAAATACTTAATTGGTATCAAAGAGATAGGATTTATCATGTTTGCATATGGGAAATCTCTTTCGTATGTGTGTGATTAGTACCTGAGCTTGAACTCAGAGTCATTTGCTTGCTTGTGTACTTCTTCATGTTTGGTGCTCTACCACTGGAAGCAAAACACCAGTTTAGCATTTTACTGGTTATATAGTGATCCATCCTCACGAGCTTTTATCTCAGCCTCCTGAGTAGACAGGATTAAAGACTTAAGCCACAAATACCCAGCCAGAAAATTTTCCTTTACCATAACAAAAGAAATATAATGCAAAAGCAACAAAAATCATTGACATGTTTGTCTAAAATAGAGATTAACAGGAAAGTGTCATGTAACAAAACATAGTTACCATTGTGATGGCTACAGTGAGGGGACAATTGAGCCCCTGACACTCTAAAAGATTGTAGTGTGTTTGTATTCAAGCCCAATGAAGAATCAGGAGGATATAAATTCTTATAGAAAGGAAATTACACTTAGATGAAATTATTTAACGCTCAGAAACATCTTATCTGTTCTTATGTGTGCATTATTTGAGATTTACAAACAACAGATATACCTTAAACAGTACCAGTAGAGAACGTTCTAGCTACAATATCATTTCCCATACCCTTACCATGGGCTCTCAAGAACCAGTTACCATGATAATCTGGATTTGGCAGGTGTCTGTTCTTTTATTCCCTTGACATCACAGAACATTCTGGAAAGATAATCTCTCAAGGAAAAGAGGCTCATAAATATTTGCTTAAGTGTGCCAATTTCATGCAGTGTAAGATATGTTGGATGCGAGCAAGCATGATCAAATCTGAGCCCTTTAATGTTTGATCCATCCTAACTCAAACTGCAGCCCATATTAAGAAAAAATGCTTTGACTCCCTCTGAGAAAATGTCAATTTTAAAGTGATTTTTAAAGTAAGTTATGGTTCTTTTCTACACTAAAATGAAATTCAATTATATCATTTATTTAGACATAGACATTAAATATCATGTGCCAGACTTAAAATCTCAGTTACCTCTGGGAAATCAAAGAATAGAGCTTGGTAATTTGAATATTTGAGATTGATATAGATTTCTTCCTTCCTTCCTTCCTTTTCCCTTCTGTTAATTATAATGGCAAATTATGTATCTATATGAAAAAAATGTTCCCAAGAGATGATGATTTTGTAGGTGGAAGTAATAAGCACTGGCAAATACTCAAGAGGAAGCAAGGTGGTGACTTCAAAGGTAACCTTAAAATAAGGCTAATGAGGGGGGAGAATAAAATCTTTGAAGTTATTTCAAATGAATTATCTATCATTGGCTTATAAACAGATACCTTATATAGGGAAATACCATCTCAGAAGTAAAAAAAATATATCCAAAAGTATCTCATCTATTACTGGGAAACTTCTCTCAGTACTTGTTAGGAAGTAATAGGGACTTTGCTGCTCTTGTTGCCAAACACTATTAGCAACCTGGCCTTCTTGGCTCATGTCTAAAGTCCTAGGTACTCAGGAGGCTTAGATGTAAGGTTCAAGGTTCAAAGCCAGCCCAGACAGATAAATCCATGAGATTTTATCTGCAATTAACCATTTAAAAGACAAAAGTGGGGGTATGTCCCAAGTGGCAGAGTACCTAGTGAAAAAGCTAAAGGATAGTGCCCAGGGACTGAGGTCAATCCTCACCATTGGCATGCGCATGCACACACACACACACACACACACACACACACACACAAACACACGATATTTTTTACAAATTATTCCTCACAATACTTACATTATGAAAAGAGATGATATATTTTCACAATAATTATGCATTTTTACAATTATTACTTTTTACAATAATTATTTGTTTATAATTAATTAATGTGACTCTATTGTTTAGCAATACTTTAGAACCAACTTTTACTTCTCTATCACTGCATCCATTGAATTGCACTCACATAAAGAAAATAAAATTGTTCATTAGCATTTCTGAGTGGCTACAATAGCAAATAGAGAAAATGGCCTCAAGTCTTTGTGGCTAAGTTGACACATACTAAACATGAATGAATTATATTTGTGAATGAACATAAAGATGCTTTATTTTAATTCTACTCTTACAATAACCTGTGTTCATTTTGGATGTAATATAATCCAGATGGATAGAAAATTGTCTTCAAAATCCCCTTGGGAAAACCAGAACATGATAATATTTTTCAAAGGCCAAGTATAAGATCCAACTGACTTAAAAAGGCCTCTCATTCAGATATTAAATGCTACCTTGTGTATATGTCATTTTAGATAGCTCTTCATCCTTGTCAAATTTTTTGTCACACTCATCAAAATCTTTCAGTTTCTTCCTGATACTATTGAAATAAATTCTGAAATTTAGCTTTAGGCTTCTGTACTCTTGATTGTTATCCTCTCTCATATATGTGATCATCTATCCATCTCTCCTTTCATCCTGTATTCTGAGCATCATACACACACACCCTCATACACATATACATGTATTTGTATGTGCATATATATGTATATATTGTATATTTACATATATATGTATAAAACATTATATGCACATATAATATACACATATAATATATAATAACATTATATATAATTAACAATATATAGTAATATGGAATCATATATGATATACTATATATGTATATATGTATATTCTTTGCATATATTTACATACATATTTATATACATATATAATTTAAATCTTATGCTAGATAATTCTAGTGCACTGGTACAGGTCTCCTCCTGGTGATATTTGTTGTTCATGGAAATATTTCTTCTGCATTGCTCTTTCAGTAAGCTGCTGTTCTAATTGAAAGCACTTGAATCAACACATGAACCTTCACAACCATGATTACCAACTTTTCTTCCTTGCTTTTTGTGGCTCTTTCAAGACGCAGACTAGTTCTTCCATGCCTGCCCACAAGAAATGAGACTTGACAGAAGTGTCCATGTCAGGATTGAATGGGAGCCATGCTCTGTAAAAAACCATGTTTCACTCATGGAAAGATGCTTAGAATAAAGAATCACAGGCTTATTTATTAACTGCTTATAACTAATACAGGAAGAATAAATACAATAAGAAGCATAAACAAATATACTGACAGAAAAGAATTGAAGTGAAACGCATAGTTTGAAAGAACTTCAGAAAAGAACACAGGGTGAATTCCATTAGGTGCTAAGGTGACTGGATATCAGGGACAAATTAGAAAAGATTTAGGGAAGGAGGAATGATATACTTGGGTTAGAATGGTCAGGGCCAAGGCTGTGCTGATGTGGCAGTTGTTAACATAGGGAAGAAAGTGTAAGCAAGGCCAGAAGTACAAATGAGAGCAAGATTCTTTGTGCTATTGTTTAGACTGGGCAATCCTGAGATTTGAGGGTGACAAATTTGTGACATTTTCTATTATACCTTGGTGTCAGAGAATCCCATGTTAATCCTTTACATGTAATCGACAATAGGCATGGTTGAGGACTAACTTACTATGGTCCATTAAACTAGAGTTCCACGAAACTCAGATATACGAAGATAGGGTGGTGTTCATATCTGGCATTTGTTTCTTGAGAAGTCTCCCACATCTGAAGGAGGAATGCATTTTTCCTTCTGGAATAGCAAACTGGAGTTTAATAACATGCCGAAGGTAAACCCAACTCAACATTACATCTTCCTGACTTCCAAATCCCAACTCAACATTATATCTTCCTGGCTCCCAATCCCCAGCCATCCATATTTCAGCACTTTCTCTCTGGTGCAGGACTTCTCAACCTGCCCAGTTGCTTTGTTAATGCTTCGCTAAGAACAACCTGAGGTCTGGAATGGAGAGATATAAGAAACATTTCTAATGAAAAGTCAAACTCTTTATTCTTCCATATCAAAATGATTGGCACTAGCTATTGGTAAACTTCCAAGATAAGTAGCCCACAAAGTCCATGTTCACCATGATGAGTCCTGGCAATCACTGATGTCTGGTGAAATCTATTTGCCATCTCTTATGATGACAAGGTAGGCTGATGATAATCCTGGTAGGATTGCACTCCCTGGAGGAAGCCCAGTAAGTCAAAATTACACACACACACACACACACACACACACACACACACACACACACACACACACGCATGCCAATAAATATAACTCTAATATCTATATAAATCTATATCTAATATAGAAGAGCTCCAAAATGAAGACTCCTTTCAGGGAAAATATTTGTGGGAGCCAGCACAGAGCCCAAATATACTAATTCTGGGGTATCCATCCACTCATAGAATTTTAAGGTACTGCAGCTTTAGTTCTAAATGTTTCTTTTTTTGTCTTTTCTTTTTTGGTACTGGGGATCAAACCCAGGATGTTGCACTTGCTAGGCAAGTGCTTTGCCACTGAGCTACTTCCCAGCCCCTAAATGGTTTGAAAGACTGTCCAAGCTGAGAGTTTGAGAAGTGCTTCCAGTCACACATCAGTTTTTTTGAGCTGGTTTCTTTAAGTAGCCTCCTTGACTACAAAGGCAGGGAATGAGCATTGGAAGTGTCTTGAGATGCAGAACCATGCATTAAACAATGCAACTATTAAAACGAATTCATGATTAGCAACAAATGAGCTGGCATTGAAGTCAGCTGTTGCTAAATATTGATGGCATGCTCATAACATATGAGTGGCATTTTGGAATGAACATAATAGGTATATATATACCTATTGAACATTATGTTCATTTGATGAGCTCACCACAAAAAGTTGATATAATATTTGTTTCTAGATTATAAGTCTAGAAAATGATCTTGAAGACTTGCAGCTCTTTGTCCCTGTCTTCAGCCACAGGTATAAAAAGTTACAAATTTATATCCCATGTAGAATCCTGACATAGCCTAGTCCCCACCCTTAAACTGAAGCAACTTCTAGACTGGAAAGGTAGGGACAAGTGACACAAGGGTGTCTCTAGGCTCTCAGCTCCCACTGTATCCTTGAAAACATCTGGATCAGAGGAAATGTGCTGGCATGTCCATCATGCCTCTTATAGACACAATTTAAGTTTTCAGCAAATGATGTGCATTCACTTTTTAAGCACTTTCTTCTTACATGTAGAAGGAGATTTCTGAAGTAGGCCAGATATTGGTTCCCATGAGTAGAGCATTCCAAGGTCAAGTTCTCTTAGAGAAGTAGAGGCCTTGACAAACCCAACCTATGTGAAAGTGAAGGTAAAAAAGGAATCTCTGTTTTTCTTTCCTTTAGCATGTTGAGAAGTAGCGTAAACAAAGGCAAGCTCAGAACCACAATTGGAATTAGTCAAATCTAGATTGAAATACTGGTTCCATGCTTTTAGTAGCTGTATTATTCTGGGAAGTGAGTATAACAACCTTACAGAGTTTTTTGGATTTCTAAACGTGATTAGTGTTAGAAAGTCTGTTAAGAGTTATGTATGTGACCACATGTTGATATTTTTGAGCATCAGCTGGTCTTGCCTATCTTGATTGGTTTGAAGAGATAAAAGTGTGGCTTGGTTCTCTTTTGGTTATAAAGCTCTCATATGCCATTTAAATAATAACAATATATAGTAGAAAATAGGAAACAGTAGCCGAGCTCTCCATATAATCCAAGAAAGCATATGAAGCAGAGACTACACCTAGAAATAGAACACAAACCAAATTTGGGTTTTCCCTCCATGCCACTTCAGCTGGAGATAGTAGAAAATTTAAAGCTACATTTTTAGGGAGAAATAATCTTTCTTTTGTGTTAAATAACAAGAAGGAGGTCAAGATGGAAGTCAAGTAGCTGTATTTGTTGTGGGGAATGACTCTTCCCAGGTCTTTCTTTTAAGGTTTAGAATGCAGTTGTTTTCACCCACAGCTGTCAGTCCTGGGAAATAGGTCCTTCTTTTGGAGATTGGAAGAGAAATTGATGAGATCATGTCTGAGGAGCAGTTTCTTCTCTTTAGGTGGGGTCCCTCTGCAAGTGAACATTTTGATCATTATGACTATTTGTGCCTCTGTGAAATACTGCCAAAAGAGAACAAGAGAAACCTGCCAGAAAAAGAAATTTTCCTAGGGTGAGAGATGAAAAAGAAATGGAATGAAGGGCAAGACTTAAAAAAAATCAGGTAAAGTAATTGCAAAAAAGAAATTAGAACAATTATATAAATAGAGGTTGGCTTCAAGGATACATAGCCAGTCCCAGGAGAAGTCAGATGGTGGGTATAAAGGAAAACACAACAAAAATATTTGAGAGTTAGGTGGTTGAATTCTCCAAGAGTGATCAGAAAAGCTCCTTGCTGAGCCTTAGTGGCTCATACCCGTAATGCTAGCTACTCGGGAGGCTGAGATCTGAGCATCATGGTTTAAAGCCAGCCCAGGCAGGGAAGACTATGAAACTCTCATCTCCAATTAACCACCAGAAAAGTGGAAGTCGCTCAATGTGGTAGAGTGCTAGCCTTGAGCTGAAGAGCTCAGGAACAGAGACCATGCCCTGTGTTCAAGCCCCAGGACTGACAAGAAAGGAAGGAAGGAAAGGAGGGAGGAAGGGAGGGAGGGAGGGAGGGAGGGAGGGAGGGAGGGAGGGAGGGAGGGAGGGAGGGAGGAAGGAAGGAAGGAAGGGAAAGAAAGAAAGAAAGAAAGAAAGAAAGAAAGAAAGAAAGAAAGAAAGAAAGAAAGAAAGAAAGGAAGGAAGGAAGGAAGGAAGGAAGGAAGGAAGGAAGGAAGGAAGGAAGGAAGGAAGGAAGGAAGGAAGGAAGGAAGGAAGAGAGAGAGAGAGAAAGAGAGAAAGAAAGAAAAGATCCATTTTTTTTCAGGTTACACCAAGAGTGGGAAAGAGAGAAGACAGAAGCGAAAAGGGGAGGAGAGAAGGAAAAGCCTAGGATACAGGAGAGGGAAAAGAAGAGGAGAGAGAAAGAAGAAAAGTAGGAGGAGAAAGAAGAGGGAGCAGAGAAGAAGAGGAAGAGAAGGAGGAGGAGGAAGAAGAGGAAAATGAAGATGGGGAAGAGAATAAAAGGGATGAGGAGAAGGATGAAGAGAAGGAGGAGGGGAAAGAAAAATGAAATGAAAAAGAAAATGTAAAATTTCCAATTAACCTTTGCATTTTGACCCTTTTCTTTCTCAGAAGAAATTTTTCTTAATCTAAGATATTACGCTTCACTGAGAGAAATATACATGGAATACACATAGTAATTATGTCTTTTACAGGCCTTATTAAAGAAATTATTGCACTTTGAGGTGCAATGCCTCTTACTTTTCAACTCATTCACTTTTGCTGGAGATAAAGCAACTCTCACCTTGCTCTGCCTTTTTAATAAAATGAGATTGGCCTGGAGCAGACTGTCTTGTGAGTCATGATTGATGGCTGGCATCCTCTCTATGAATAAGGCAAATGACCTTAATGACTTCAGGAGTCCATATCAGCAGAAGACTGTCAGTGTGCAAATGCCACCCGCTATACTGTTTCAGATTATTTTTAAATTGATAAAAAAAAATATGGCCTGAGAACAAAGACATGTTCTTGTGTGGATTATTTTCACTAAATATACTTAGCAGTTGGTGAATTTTGAACTTCTTTTTTATTTATTTGACTTATATGACTGCCTATTCTACACCCACTGTTGGTGGTATCCTGAACTCCATATCAAATTCACTGTGTCAGGTGGCTCAAAAAGCTCAGAACACATACAGAAGTCACAAGACAAGTTAAGAAGAAAAGAATGGCAGTTACAAAGAAATCTCTAGGAAGGATACCTAAATCTGTCCCAAGGTTATAGAGTAGCACACTCCATTGAAATTATAATGGGAGCCATGTGGTTTTTTGTTTGTTTCTTTTAATTTTCTACTAGTCACTTTATGAGACAGTGTCTTCTATGTAGCCCAGGATGGTCTTAAAACTACTTATCCTCCTAGCTCAATAGCTCAAGTTCTAGAACTGTAGGTATGTACCACTAGTATTTACATTTAAAAAGCAAAAAACCCCACAAAAAACATGGTGGAATTTCATTTTAACACATATATGCAGTGCCAGTCCTGGGATTTGAACTGTACTAGTATCCTACAGTTTGAGCTACTGCTCCTCTTTCAACTTTTTCCTGGTTAATTGGAGATAAAAGTCTCAAAACTTGCCTGCTTGAGCTGGCTTTGAACTGTAGTCCTCAGATCTTAGCCTCAAGAGTAGCCAGAATTACAGGTATGAGCCACTGGCATCTCGTGGGTTTAGACAGTTTAGCCTCAGATATTTTCATTTCAACACATAATGTTTATAAGTTATTAATGGGACATCTTGTGTTTTCACCTACGAAGTCTTCAAAATGGTGTGTATATATCACACTTAAAGTATATCTTAATTCCAATTCATTCCCTTTTTATGTTCAATAACTATTGGACAGAACAAGATTATTCAGTGATCCTTGTAGAATGAACAATGAAGCCAAGTGGAAAATAAATTGGTCAGGTAAATCAATGAATATGGAAGCATTTTGGAAATTGTCTATGCTTAAAGGCCTAGTAAGTTCAAATAGTCAAAAGCCTGTTCTTCCAGAAAAAGCATTGCATTCTGGATAGACTCTCTTTGGATATGAAGCAGCCATTTAGAGAGATAGGGATGTTAGAAAGAAGCATGGGAGTTTGACATTCTAGACCTGAGTTTAGTTTTAGACCTATTGCTTTTGACCATGGGGGGGCATAATCTGGTCAGTTATGGAAGTCCAGACCTCAAGGTGGTTTGCACTAAAGCGCAGGAGCTTCAAAAAGGAGATGAGAGTTTAATTGGCTTTTTTAAGGCTAAATCGCCTATGCCATTTACTCAGCAGGATGTTGAGCTTATGCAGAAGAATACACACAAGGAAGAAGTTAATTATTGGAATCATCAAAAGTTTATGGACATCAATTTTGTATCATTCACAGCTCATTATCTTCTACAAACAAAGTAGGACTTCCTGTTATGCTAGAATGGCATTTTGATTTAGGATGCAGACCTTTTATTTGAGTATTTATATTCAAATCCTTTATGAAATCAAGGTCCATTTTGTGTGTCGCAGGGGAATTTAATGAATTTTAGACTGTTACTTAAAACTATACATCTCTCAAAAATGTGTAATTTTTAGCATCTGATTCTGTGGTCCATCACTAAGTCAATTAAGCATCATACATATTAGCCTCTTTATCCCAGTTATTAAAACCTCTTCTAAATTTGTATACAAGCTTCTACTAGGGAATCTATATGTGAATAATCAGACTTTTTGTGTTATTTAGTGGGGCTAGAAAAAAAGAAAGAAAATACTTTATCTCCAAGTATTGACTTCAAATAAATTTATTTTAAAGGCCCCCCCAAACATGCTAACACCTTAGGAATACATTTGATTATGTCATCTTTCCTCGCCAGTATTAGAACTTGTGTGGCCTTACAGGACATATTTACAAAGGTATGTAATTTGTGGTGCTAGAAAAATGATAGAAATGAGTGGAACACTTAGATTTAAAATATATAACAGGTGAATATAATTAGGAAAGAATCCCACTTAGCCTTCTTCCCAGAGGCAATGTCAGAAGGTATATATTTTCCTTCCATTCTTCAAAACAGATGCATATAAAGGGGAATTTTTTTTAAAGAGAGAAATGTTAAATTGCTTACAAAATGCAATTGCTGCCTCTTTTTCCTGCTGGATCCTTGGAGCCTAGCTAAGATGATAAAATGCCAGATGAATGAGGTTGCTGGATCCAAAGGAGAAATACACAGCCCATAAACCAGCATGCCAATGGCTGTGCCTTTGAGTTGCCGGCATTGGGAAGGTAAAGGAGTCTGCCCTTTATCTCTGCTGGGTTTGAAAGTAAAGACTCACTAGGTATCTGTAGTTCTAATATTAAGTACTTTCTGGGCTCAATTTATTGTGAAGCCTCTTGTAAAATCCCTGTCAAACCAAATAGCCATAACAGCCACTCTTGTTTTGCTGCCAAAAGGACCATTTGGTTTCCACTAATTTAGTTACAGGTATAATCAGATGTTTGCTTATGGCTTTCAGAAATTTCACTGTCCCAAATATCATGGTTTCAGTATTGCCCTAGAAAAACTGCAGACTTCAGTTTGGTTCAACTCTATTCACTGGACTCCATGTTTAGGCAAATCACCGTGCTGATGATGCACAGCTAGAGAAGGAGGGTTGGGACCACATAAGAGAACCAGTGTTACTTAAATATAAAGTAAATGACAATATGTGGAGTGGTAAAACTGCATGTCCCTGAAGGAATCCATCAATCTGTCATCTACCAGCCTGTCTGCCTACCTACCTACCAGCTTACCTCCCTCCCTCCCTCCCTCCATACATACCTACTTACCTATCTACCTACCTACAGTTGGCTAAGGCATATGATACACTAAAAGTGATGTGAGGCAGATTCTTGTTGCATTCGAACAACTTGTGTTAGGCAAATATTTTAGGCTTTGCAAGCCCTATGTCCTCTGTCACAGTACACAACTCACCATTGGTATGAACCAACCAAACAATACTTAAATATTCGTGGCCATGTTCGTGTGTGTGTGTGTGTGTGTGTGTGTGTGTGTGTGTGTGTGTGTGTGTGTGTGTGTGCTGGTCCTGGGACTTAAACTCAGGGCCTATATGCTGTCCCTGAGCTTTTGTGCTCAAGGTTGGTGGTCTACTACTTGAGTAACATATCCTCTTCTGGATTTTTTGGTGGTTAATTAGAGATAAGAGTCTCTTGGGCTTACTGCCCAGGCTGACTTGGAACTGCGATCCTCACACGTTAGCCTCCTGAGTAGCTAGGATTATAGGTATGAGCCATCACTGCCCAGTTAAAACTGTATAAAAATAAGACAGTGAGCCAAGTCCACGGGCTGTAGCATGCTGATCCCTGGTGTAGCATCTGGAGGGATGAGACACCATCACTGGATGTGAGAGTTAGCCCATTATGAGAGATGTACAACAAAAGGTTCCTAATACAAATTTTCTTGAGTCTTTAGTAATATTTATTTTCAATTTAGTTGGTTGTTGTCAATTTATCTTATGTATAACAGCATTCTGTGCTCAGATCACTTGGTCCTTAAGTACTAGGGCTAAGTGAGTGCTTTGTGTTCTTATAGTTTAGAAGTCTAAGGTACGATATGTACTCAGTTCACCCTTTTGAAGAAGAGTCAAGCAAGGGCTTCAAGGAAAGATTTATAGAGCTTTCAATCTGTTTTGCCTGTATTAGAGTGCACTTAAGGGACAGTCTTGATGTTTGCATGTCAGAAATGTGAGAGTACCATGGATATATTGTACAGGAGATGTACTTAGTTTTGTCTTCTTACCCTGCTCAAACCAGTTTTCATGGACCAATTTTGGTCTAGGATTAGGTGTCTGAAGGTCAATACCATAGAAGAGGGTACTGGATTTATCTTGGCAAATCCCTGCCAGGCAAACCTCACTAGCCTAATAGATGCCTGTCAACTGCCTCCAACCAGAGAGCCTGAAGTTGAAATCTCCAGCAGCCATGGTTTACCTTCTGTTTCAGGACCTTATTACTCAAGGCATGGTACTTGAACTAGCACCAAGACCTTGAATTTCATGAGAAATGAACTCTTGAGCCTCGGTCGGTGCCTGCTCAATCAGAATCTAAATTTTAGCAATACTGAGTTGGTTAAGACCCAGACTAAGTGGAGAAGCCCTGATGTAAGGGGCACTTTTCATTCTGAAAGGCTTTTATGTACTTTTCTAATAAATGTATCTGCTGGTTGCTAAAATCACTTTCCTGGAAAAATTCTCAATTGCAGATGTATTATTATTGTCAGTTGGAGAAAGAGATTTTTAGAATGTATCTAATAAAACCTTAGCATGTACCATAGATTTACAACAGAGCCATTTCCCTACAATTTGTAAGTCTGCTCATTTTGTAAATAACTGTCTTCCTTGCTGTGGAAGTAATTATTCTATGGTGTAGAAACATTGAAAGCTTCTTGCATTCCAGTGTTTTCAGCTCATTTTGTGTCTATGACATATCTTAGAAAAGTACATGATGGTTTTTGTGATGGTTTACAAAATGATTATTTTTATACATAAAAAGGCAATAAAGCTTACTTGTTGCTATTACATGAGCTAGGACAAGGACATTCTGGATATTTTTCTGGGTGAAGTGATAATATGCCTATGTTTGAAGCATATGGAATAAAAATTAGAATTGGGCCCAAATGGAACTTTGGAAAGATGGATGAAAGCTAAAAAACTCTAATATTATTACTAACAGTACCATTCATCTTGCATAATTTTATTATAATTGTCATGATAAATGTGCCAGTAATCAAAGTTGTTATATAAATGTGACACCAAAATGGGTAACTATCGAAATTATTTTCTTTAATTGCAAGCCCTCTTTTCCAACTCCAGAGTTTCAGGTGAACTATAGTACTTCAAGATTTTTCTAAAGATATAACCATAATTCAAAATTTCCTGAAAACATGGAGCACTGAAGCATAAAGCTTATATTTTCAGCCCACATTTAACATCATTTCTCCTGTTTTGTCATAGATTGTCCGTTCTTTGAGAATAAAGGCTTGACATCTGTACTGTCATAGTTACACACGTAAAATGGTGCTAAATAAAGGGGTTTTCAAATGCATAACATGAACATAGATAAGAGGGCCATGTTGGGATGAAAGTGGCTTCCATTTCTACTGGAAAGTTCACATATACCCTTAGAATTTCTTTCCTCCTTATGCTCTTCCCAGTTGCTTAGAGACAGAAAGGAAGACAGACAAACAGAAACAGAGAGGTAGTGGAGGAGATACAGAGAGTGACAGAAGAAGAGAGAGATGCACACACACAGACAAGGGACAGAAAGAAAAAAAAATACTTCAAGTGATATTTATTTTCAGGTGCATATATTGTGTATTCCTTATAAAACTCTTTATATTACATATATTAGAAATTTAGTAATGTTTCTCTTTTTATCTAGACTTATACCATTAAACAATCATTTTAATTTCTACGCTTAATATCAAGTCTCCATTTGTTTCCTTATATTAATAGTTTACAGGAAGTTCTGAGAGGCCATGAAACTGCATGAAGAATTGGGTTGTCATAGGGAGAAGTTCTGTCCTGCACGTACAGGACAGAGTGAAGCAATGCATCTCTACATTAATTCTAATGAAGAGCCATCAGAAGTCTTTCTAGAATTAGATAAATAATAGCATACTCTAGGTTTACATATTTGATTTATTTTTTTTCAAATTTTTATTATCAAACTGATGTACAGAGAGGTTACAGTTTCATACATTAGGCATTGGATACATTTCTTGTACTGTTGGTTTATATTGTATGTAGTCTTTCAAAAAATCAGTAATGTAATCTAACTCTGGTAAGGGGACCCAGATTGACACATTCAGGCACCAACACATTTAGGCAACCTAAATATGCTGTAACTCTCTGTTGTTTCTTTCTTTCTTCCTTCCTTCCTTTCTTTCTTTCTTTCCTTCCTTCCTTCCTTCCTTCCTTCCTTCCTTCCTTCCTTCCTTCCTTCCTGCCTTCCTTCCTTCCTTCCTTCCTTCCTTCCTTCCTTCCTTCCTTCCTTCCTTCCTTCCTTCCTTCCTTCCTTCCTTCCTTCTTGCTTGCTTTCCTCCAGTCCTGGAGCTTGAACTCATGGCCTGAGCACTGTCCCTGACTTCTTTCTGCTCAAGAGTAGCACCCTACCTCTTGAGCCACAGCACCACTTCCAGCTTTTTCTGTTTATGTGGTGCTGAGGAATCGAACCCAGGTCCTCATGTATACTAGGCAAGCACTGTACTGATAAGCCACACTCCCACCTCTCTGTCGTTTCTTGTTAAGGACAGGAGCAGGTTTGCACTAAATACATTTTTTTTTTAGGATCATTAGTAAAGAAAGCATCTTCCCCAAGACACTGACATAGAAAACCAGAATAAGCATGTGTGTGTGTGCGCTTGTGTATGTGTGCGTGCGTGTATACGTGCATGTGTGTGTGTGTCTGCCTGTCTGTCTGTCTGTCTCTGTGTGCATTTTACTTAGAATATCAGTAGCCTTTGGTAATTTAATAAAATGGAATGATTCTAATTGAGGGATATTACTGGATATCCCACCCCTGTATAGTTAAATCACCTGTAACATCACAGTTTAGAACCTTTGACTTGATTTCTTCAAGTCTCAAAGAAACTTGATTTGAATTGTCGGAAAGAACCACTCCAGTGAGTTTTTCTATTATGGTTTGGAACCACTTGTATATTTTGTATTTAAAGCACAATTCGTCTAAGTAATGACCCTATTTTATAAGAGAAGATTGATGGTTCAGAGATTTAAAACTCCCCATAAATATTCTGGTATATGATCAGCTTTACTATCTTTGGATAAAATGCTATGGTAAACAGGATTCTTACTCATTTTTCCTGAGTGGTGAACTGCTACCTCTTGTGGGAAGACAGTTTGCAGAATTTGTGTATCTGAGTCTCTTCCAATCATGTTAAAGATAATGGGCTTGGACATTTTTGAGCTTAAAGGGACATCCAAAATCATAGTCTGGAGTTCAATCCTCAGTTCTGAAAAAAATATATAGTCTAGCACCTTTATTCTATGTGTAAGAAAATTGAGGACCAAAACTATAAATGACTTTTCCAAGGTGAGACTATAAATCAGACATCAACAAGCTATGGTTTGAAGGTCAAACATAGATTGTTTGAATAAACTTTTGTTGGAGAGAACTAATAGTAGTTTTCATGTTATCTAGCACTACTTTTAGTATGATGGTAGAATTGAATATTTGCAGGTTGGCCTGCAAATCTGAAAGTATTTACTGTCTTCATCAGATCCCTTGGTTGAAAAAAACATCTTTAAATATTTGGAAATTCTCAAAGACAAGGGAAGTTTACTGGTTCCTGGTATAAATAGTAGGCTTAGAACTTAGCTTCCTATTTCCTGGCCAGTCTTTTTTTCCATCCTTTATTAACTTTTAATTCACAAAACATATGTGCACAGTTATATCTGTTCCTCTCTCTGTCTCTCTGTCTCTCTCTGTCTCTCTGTCTCTCTCTGTCTCTTGGTCTCTCTGTCTGTCTGTCTGTCTGTCTGTCTGTCTCTCTCTCTCTCTCTCTCTCTCTCTCTCTGTACTTTCTTCTTGTTAAATGATGCTTTCACATTTATTCCTATTTGTTGGCTGATTGGAGATACTTTTAAATATTTTGATTCTCTTACTTAGAAAAAAGAAAAAAACCCTTAATGGATTGGTAATTAAATATTAATTAAATACACCAACACACTACTTTTTAAACAAATAGCTCAAATTTATTTTATTTCATTTTTTGAGGAGTTGAACAACCTGAGATCATCAGGATTTCTCTGGGTTTTCATTTTCACTTTTTAAAATGTTTATTGTTATTATAAAGGTGACATACAGAGGGGTTACAGTTACATAAGTCATAAGTACATTTGTTTTTGGACAAAGTTATCTCTTCCCTTGCTCTCTCCATTTTCCCTCTCAATACACTACTTTTGAGGCAAGGTCTCAATTTTTAGCACAGACTGACAAGCACTTGTAATTGTCCTATCTCAGTTTCTCGAGTGCTGGGATTACAGATGTGTGCCACAATAACTGGCAATAAATACATTTGTAACTTAGGATTCTAAAAGTCATTAAGCAAGGTCAAAAGGATTAAGTGAACTATAGTTTAGACAAGTGAATAGACATAGTTTATGTTATAACCAATACATTTTAAATATATCACCCTAGTGACACGAAAGTCTAATTTTCACAATAAATAGTAGAAAATGTTTGATTTTTCTTATACATATTCAGCAATACTGACTGGATTTCATTTGATTAAACTTGGTGAGTAGCAATATTAGGTTATTACTCATCTATAAATAATGAAATGTGAAGATAAATGCTTTCTCTCAAAATGATGACTGCAAAAGTGTTTTAACAACATATCTGCAAAATAGATTAGTCAATTTGGCATGTTCAACCAATGCTGTGTTTCATTAATCCTGTAATGATTGTCAATTGCTATGACACAGTGCATTTGGTGGATCCTGAGAACCTATTCAAGTTCCATATTACAGCTCAATGCAAATCTCTAAGCCTTCAGTGGAGGAAGAAAATGCATGAAATAGTTGAGATGAGTTAAAAGCCATCTATATGAGATAAATTTTATAAATGAAAAAGTTCCCTGTTTCTGATGTCTACTCCATGGGACTCCTTGAGCTCAGAAGTTTTGACATGGTGTAAGAAACAATTAGGACAATGTCTAGGTTATGTGGTGCTTGATCCTTTTCTTTCTGTACAATGTCTGAGTTCTGGGAGAGCAAGCACTCACTCAGTCTGCTTATACAGGTCTAGTCCTGCCTAAGGACTGGACTGAAAGTCCTCAAAACTAGGTTTTGGATGACTGAGTGAATGAGTGCCATGAGGACACTAAGTGCTTAGACAAGAGGGAAGGAAATCTCAGATGCATTCCAGCTCACAAATGGAAGAGTGTATGGGGGTTACTATAGGGGTTTCAGTATCACACACAGAACTAGTCCTCAGAACTGTGAATAAAAACTTGTTCCCCAATGGAGGCTCATTGGTTTTCCATAAGGGCTCCTATAATACCTGTGTTTCTAGTCCAAATACTTCTTAATTCAAACTGGTTAATCCTCCCTCCAGTTATCAGCAAAACCAAACTTCCTTTTCATTATTTCTCACTTTAGATCTTTTCTGAAAGAATGAATGATAAAAAGGATAGATTCATGGGTGAAACTAGATGTCTTTCTTTTGGGGTATTATGCATCAAGACATCTATGAGGGAATTTCTGGCTAGGATAGAATGCTACTTTTTCATTACACATATTAATCATACAAATGTAGGGATTGCCTTGTGCAATTTCCATAAAACCATATAATATATTCAAACCATGTCTACATCAGTCCATTTCTGTTTCTTATCCTTTCTACCCTATCCCATTTCTTTAAAAAATAATTTCTTTTGCAATGTGCTGGTGATTCACATCTGTAATCCTAGCTTTGCAGGAGGCTGAGATTGAGGATCATGGTTCAAAGCCAGCCTGGACAGAAAAGTCTATGAGACTCTTATCCCCAATTAACCACTAGAAAACTAGAAGTGTCACTGTGGCTAAAAGTCATAGAGTGCTAGATGGACTTGAGCAAATAGAGCTCAGGCTCTAAGTTCAAGTCTCATGACTAACGTAATAATAATAATAATAATAATAATAATAATAATAATAATAATTTCTTCCAATTTTATGTGGTTTTCAATGTTTTAAACCCTTCTTTGGCTACTTATTATATACTTCAACTGTTACTTCTTGTGTGTTCCATTGTCTACCTCTAAATACCAGGAGGTAAAAGGCATAGAGGGCAGTTCCTCTGATTTCTAACTGACCTTTTTCTTCATTAAAAATTATAGGATTCATTTTTTCCTGTTTTCTAATTCACTGGCAGTTTATGTTCCCATCTTGAACTATCCTTTCTAAACTTTTATTAGAAGGAATCTTTGGAGCTCATTTCTTCCATATTCCTTCTACCTACAATTCTAATAATCTGTGTATTAGCTCAGTTAACAGTAGTTATTGGACAACTAGCATTAACCAGTACTGTGTGAATTCTAGGAACTGTGTTTGAATCAATTCAGTGATGTGCTTTCCAAACATTAGCTGTTATCACTGAGCTTGACACGAAAGGACTGCATCTTCTTTTCTGAAATTATAGGGTTATAACAGCTATGCATCTTCAAAACATTGTTGAATAGAAACAGGAAATGTAAGTGCAAAATATAAAACTTGATTAGATACTGGGTCAAACAGAAACTAAAAATATTATTAGAGTAATTGGAGAAGTTTGGATGTTGACTATACATTAGACATTATATTAATATTAGTTACATTAGATGTGATCATTTTATTATGGTTCTAAAGGACAATGAGTATATATTTCTACTCCCAAAGGATATAAGAGGAACTTTAATTTCAGCCTTTTAAAAAATTATATTTTATTATCTTTAAGTAGTTTTCCAAAGGGATTAACACTAAATGTTATAAATACCAAAAAACTTGATTGATATCACCACAATAATGACTTTTTGTTAAGAAATAGATTCTTCAGAACCTTTTTTGTGCCAGTCCTGGGGCTTGGACTCAGAGCCTGGACATTGTCCCTGAACTTTTTTTGGGGGGGTCAAGGCTAGCATTCTACCACTTGACCACTTGATCCACAGCTCCACTTTCAGCTTTTTGGTGCTTAATTGAAGATAAGAGTCTCTTGGACTTTCCTGTACAGGCTGACTTCAAACTACAGTCCTCAGATATTGAGTAGGTAGGATAATAGGTGTGAGCCACCAGCACCCTGCTGATTCTTCAGAACTTTAGGGTGATACCCAATGGGATCTGTTACCTACTATTGCATGTTTAAAGTGCATATTTACAAGCACAAATAGAAACTGATGGAGAGGACAGAAGAGTGACATTGTATACCAGTACCACCATATACCTTCAATTCATTTATTCAGTTCACATGTGAACATCAGTTATGAACTTGGCTTTACTATGGATAATAGCAACAGAAAGGGGAAGACATAATCACTGCCCTTACAGAGCAGTAAATAGGTGTAAGCATATCTCCTTGACAACACATATTTACTTGGGAGGTACAACTACAAACTCGAAGAAGTATAAACCACATTTTAAGAAATGCAGCTCAAGACTTGCACTGTCAACGGTTTCTGTATTTAACTCTCTAAGCAATGAGAAACTGGCTGTGCTGGTCTCCTCGACAACATGAGGCAAATTATAATTTCATTTTCAGATTTAAAGAGTTGGAGAATACAGTGATCTAGGTTGCAAATGCACTTTTCAAACATCAAAAGTCTTACTCAAGACACCACTGCATAAACATATAGACTGAGAACCTTAGGATATCTGGGGCTTGTCAAAGGATTGTTGGCAAAAATGAAGCTAACATTTGTAGTTACATAATTTTGGAAGGAGAATCAGTTAATCCAGATTTCATTCCCCATCCTGATTAGGAAACAGAACTAATTCAATAGGCCTTGGAAGATTTGTGCTGACACTCATGGATTTTCATCTCAGTTTTATTGTACAGGATGGTAAATCATGTAATATAGAGATGAAATAAACACAAGAAAAATGTGTTCAAATTCATGTGGTACAATATTCTTACAAACTAGGCACTGATGGGTCACCACTGTAATCCTAGCTACTCAGAAGGCTAAGATATGAGGATCATGGTTGAAAGCCAGTAAGCCAGTCCAGGCATAGAAGAAATATAAGATATATATGCATATATGTATATATATATATGTATGACAATAGTTAAACTCTTGATTCATGATGCATTCTGCTTAACTGAAATGAATTAGTAATGAATATATTTGGAAATGTCTGTTTTCTGAAGGCTTGGCATTAGTATTGAAAATAGTTATTAACTGCCTACATTTCACTCTTTATTTCTCTTTTGTCCTCTTTATCATCACAGCAGTAACACCTTCATAATGGTTAGAGCCTACTTATTCTATCTATATGGTTTTGATCATCTATTCATCCAAATGCCATGGTTTCTCTCACATGAACCTGTACTGAAGCCACTCATAAGCAATCATAGGAAGGAAGAGCTTCTACCTCTTGAATGAGATCAAAATACCTGTCTTAAAGGAGACTGATGTTTTTAAGGAGAAGAAAATGCAACCTATCTCAGGCACTGTGTGTGTATGTGTTTATGTGTCTGTGTACACACCCAGGATTGGCTGAATCCCAAAAGCCTGGTCAACCATTTCCTTTCTAACTCATGGAACAAGACACTGTAGAACAAACATTCGTGAGGTCATGCCAAAGACCCCTCTCCTACCAGTTGAGTACACCAAGTTGGACAGAAAACCAACATGGCTGTTACCAAAACCTGGCACTATTTTTTATACTTATTTATTGTCAAAGTAATGTACAGAAAGGTTACAGTTTCATACTTTAGGCCTTGGGTACATTTCTTGTACTGTTTATTACCTCCTCCCTCATTCCCCCCTCCCCCTTTCCCTCTCCCCCCCCCCAATGAGTTGTTCAGTTGTTTTACACCAAATGGTTTTGCAAGTATTGCTTTTGGAGTCGTTTGTCTTTTTATCCTTTGTCTGTAGATTTTGATATTCCTTTTCACTTCCCTAGTTCTAGTACCAGTATATATAGTATCCAGTTTACTCCGATGAGATACAGTGATAGTGCAAGTACAACCACAGTAAGGGGATACAAAAGGATCATCAACAAAAGAAGCTATGGTTTCATATGGCATGTTGAAAGTAATTACGACAGTGATATAACACTCATTTCCATAACATGGAGTTCATTTCACTTAGCATCATCTTTTGTGTTCATAAGGGTATAGCTATTGGGCTCTTGTGATCCTCTGCTGTGACTAGTCTAAACCTGTGCCAATTATTCCCTATGAGGGAGACCATAGAGTCCATGTCAAAACAGCAGTGAGATTCCACCTCACCCCAGTAAGAATATCCTTTATCAAGAAAACTAACAATAACAAATGTTGGAAGGGATGTAACCAAAAGAGAACCCTACTTTATTGTTGGTGGGAATGTAAACTGGTTCAGCCACTCTGGCAAGCGGTATGGAGATTCCTCAGAAGGCTAAACATAGAGCTCCCCTATGACCCAGCAGCCCCACTTTTGGGCATCTACCCAAAAGACCACAAACAAGAACACATAAAAACCACCAGCACAACAATGTTCATCACAACACAATTTGTCATAGCTAAAATATGGAGCCAACCCAGATGCCCCTCAGTAGACGAATGGATCAGGAAAATGTGGTACATATACACAATGGAATTTTATGCCTCGATCAGAAAGAATAACTGCCCTAATTGTAAGGAAATGAAAGAACCTAGCACTTTTAAATTCACCCAGAACATCTTTATTCCTCATGGCCCTCTTTCTGTTTCTAGTTCCTTTACCTTGCCCTATATGATGCCTTGAGTACCACATCCTACTTGAAGATGCTTTGAGGTATCTTGTAGTGTTTTGCTATTTTCACCTAACCACCATTTATAGCACAATAAATGAGAAAATGCTTTTCATTTTGCAATACCATTTGGAATGCTGTATAACCTTGGGTTATTCTATAATTGTAATACAATTGTATAATTGTAATTTCAGAGAAATAAGAATGATCAAATAATTCTGGGTCATGTTTTATTTTGTTAGATTTATACAGTGCCATTCAATGTCAGGGATGAATAACTGATCAGATAAGCTTTGATTTCCTCTTATCTGAAATGAACATGATAATTCACTTCTCAATACAAAATCTCAAATAATATAGTATAATTATAGGTACTTGTCCTATAATATTGCAATGAAGAAATCTATAAGTTGGTATCACAACCATGGCAGTGTAAGGGCTATGTAGCTTAGAGTAGAAAGCCTCATAATCTAGTCTTGCACATCCTTCTAGTTAGTGTAGCCCTGGCAAGAGCTTTGCGTAGGGTGAGTTTCTGGTGGACTGTCACCTCTGCCACACATTTCCCTCCCTAAAACAGTCTATACATAAATCATCATGTTTGCTGAAAGATCCATTCTCCCAGCCACATGTGGTGGTGTTTGCTTATAATCCCAGAACTTGAGAGGCATTGGCAGGATGATTATGAGTCTCAGACTAGCTTGGGCTATATAGCAAGACCATGTTTAAAAAAGGGGAAGGGAAGAGAGAAGGAAAGGAAGGCAGAGGAGAAGGAAAGGAAAGAAGAAAGGGAAGAGGAAGGAGGAGGAGGAAAGAGGAGGGAGGAAAGGAAGAGTAGAATAGCGGGGCAGAGGGGCAAGGAAGTATATTGTAATTTTGACTGGCTTCTTTTTGTTAAGGGATTTCCAGGTATACAGTTCAATGTTTAGCGACATTCATGGCCTCTACCCACTAGACATAAGTAGTACACATGTCCCCCTACATATGACTAACAAAAGTGTAATGGACATTGCTAACTGTCCAGTGGAGGTGAAATTACCTATAAATTAGAAACCTTGACTCAGAATAATTTGACTGTCTAGGTGATGGAAATAAGGTACAGAGAGCTTAGAAAAATTTACCCAGGGACACAAATGTGACAGAAGTTAAATCTGATGCAAACTTTAGAACCTTATAGTCCTTCACTCCTACATTATTCGTTTCCTTTTTCTGGTCTTGAATTGTTTCTAAGGAAACTCAGATCACTGTGAAGGCCTTCAGGTAGTTTTGAAAACCCTGTCTTTTTTGATGGATGAATGGTCATTGAGATATGATCCGAAAGCCCGGTATGGTGATGATGCCTGTGATCCTTGCTACTGGGAGGCAGAGAGAAGAGAATTGGAGTGTAAGGCCAGCCTGAGGTAGGGGAGAGTGACACAGTATCCGAAAAAAAATTAAAGCAAAAGAAACTGAGGGTGTGGTTCAAGTGGTAGTTCTGCTTGCATAGGAAATAGGTCTTGTGTTCCAAAGTCCAGTACCTCCCAAATAGGAGGAGGAGAAGGAGGAAAAGTGAAAAAGAGGAAGAGTTAAGTAGATAGGAAGAAACCCTTGATAGCCTCTACCAATGGTCACAACACAAGTCTTCTGCAACTTGCCTACATCATTCATTGCTGCTGTCCTTTCATATAAAGTATAAAGGTCCTTTTAGTCTGGGATGTTTTCAATCTGTTGCAAACAATAGGTAAGTGAGTCTCAAAGTTGAAAACCAGTTCAGTCAGTCAGTCAGTGGGAATTTCTAGAGTGATTTAAATAGCCCTGACAATGTAGGTCGCTATTTTTAAAGCTGAGCTAAGTGTTTGAAAGTGGTTCACACACCATGATCTTAGATAGAAGTCACAGAATATCAGTGTTGTAAGAATTCTCAAGAGTTTGAGAAAAGTAGACACTGACCCTTCTTACCCAATATCACAGATTTTTGGTTGCTGGTAAGCATTTTCTGATGTTTCCTTCTGCCTCCAAAATGGATAAGCCCATCAACGTCGGACTTTATGGGAAACGGTTATGAATGGTTAGCCCCTTTATGCCCTGCTCTTACAAGACAAGAAGGGATAGATGACTAGGCCTTTTACCCTATTTCTATTTTGTGGAAGGATTAGGTGGCCATTCAAAGTCCTATACTATCACAGGTAAGTAGATTCTTACTTAGCAAAGTTTAGATAGTGCATACTGTACTGTATGCCAGCACCATACTAAGCTGTACACAACACTCATTTCTTATTTTCCCAGAGACATGAAACCTGTTACTACCATTTTATAAAAAGTACCTGATATTGAGGAGGTCAAAGGGGATCGAGTAATTTTCTCAAGGTCACAGTTTGGAGTCAGTCTGATTCTAACATGATAGATATCAAACTTAAGTTCACATTCTCATTGCCCAGATATTGTATGAGAGATGACTTTTACGAAAACCTCTAATTTAACTGACTGGTTCATACTGATTGTTGCTAAGTCTGACAACACTAGATTGGAGGACCTCCTTGCAAATAATCTTAGTGGAGCCCACCTTCATACCATCCCGAGCAACACTAAGGAAGCACAACAGTATTGCTAGGGTTCTACTTAGGAGAGTCTTGGTACTCCACAGAGGTGGTCAAGAGGAATCTTGAAACTAATTTTTTTTTAAAAACTCAAACAAAGAAAGTAAGATCTCATTCATAAAGGTAGTATGCATCACACTGGGACACAATGTTGGCATGCATTATGGGCAAAATGAGGAGTTCTGCAGAGAACAGTGTCAGTTCTGCACAATGTCATCATAACAGCACCTGGTCTTTCCTAAGGAAGTCAGTGTTATTTTTACATTAGAAATGATGCCGAATCAATACAGTCAAGGACCCTGCTTTTACATGGTTAGTTATGCTGCTGCTCTGTAAAGGAGCCACCCTATAATATTTTTTGAGTAGAGAAAGTTGTGGTTTTCAGCAGTGATAGAATGGGGGACATTTGAGAAACAGTGAAAAGATTGATGTGCTTACCAGGTAAGACTAGGAAACCAGATCCTCAAGCCATTTCCTAAGAGAAGAAAGCACTAGTTTCTGAAGCTGGCTACTGTTTTGGCTGGACTTTTAGTCATTACACTGCTTAGAAATAGGAGCCAAATCTCTCTTGTTCATCACTTAATTTTCTCAATACTGAGGTGTTTTTTTTCATTCTACTTACACTTTTCATTCACTAAATTCTTAAGGCCTTTCAGATCTATGTATTGACTATCAAAACATGAATAGACAAACATGTAATTATGTCTGACCTTAATCATTTAATTATTTCTTTCATAGAAGCTGATCCCCTTGACTTACATAAACTCCATTAGTCTTTTTAGAATGTTCTAGCACTAGCAATTCATTTGGCACTTGCATTTTTATTTTGGTTGGGTTGGGTTTTGTTTTGGCAGTATTAGGGTTTGCACTCAGGACTTGTGTTCTCACTCAACTTGCTTGCTCAATTGGTGCTCTACCACTTGAAACTTGGCATCAGCTCTACTTTGTGATGGAAATGGCATGGGCTTTTCTATCAGGCTGGCTTTGAAACCTCATCCCCTGGATCTTTAGTTTCTTGAGTAGCTAGGGTTAGAGGCATGCACATCAATGCCCCACTCATTTGAGACGTTTGATGAGAGAAGGCTTTAATTGAAACCATTTAACCAACTGTTGTTTGCTGCTTCCTGAACATACTATCCTGGAAAGTTTGTTAGTGTAATGTATATTTTACTAAGAAGCCTGTCTCTTTCCTTTAGTTTCTAGGGTTTCAAGGAGAAAAAAACAACATGGACTAAAAGGAAGCAAAAGGAAAGACCATTATTTGCTTTAAACAAGTTAACCACCTCTAGTGAAGGAGTCCTAACTCTAATAGAGTACATAATTTAGGACTCTAGAATAAAGGATCACATTCTCTACATAAACTTCCTTCCACTCTCAAGAATATTCTTTGTGTCATTTCTAACTGTACTATTGCTTTAGGGAAAGTCTTAATTTTAAATAATAGAGGGTATTCAGACCTCTAAAGGCTTGCTTTTTGATACCACCTTAGAAAGCATTCCAAATGCATCCCCTGCTAGTATTGAAAAATGGTATGGGGTGTTTTTTATTTGTTTTCTGTTGTCTTTCACCATAGCAAATTCATACTTTATCTCACTGCAGGGAAGCTGTACATTTTGCAAAAACCACCAGAGCAAATTTCCATTACTGCCTTTTGTGTAAGCCAGAGGAACAAAAGTGGTGGCCATGTCTTTTCTTTTAATAGTCAATGGGCAATAAATAGTCCTGTGGTGACGTTCTAAATTTATCAGACCTACATTAAATTTGCACACATTATGGAGGAGGAAAGCAAATTGAAATGAAGTTAAAGAAAAAAAAACGCAGGCAGGATTAATATTATGCAAAATACTTCCTTTGAGAAAACCTGAAGAGGAATGACCTTTCTTCTCTTGAGAAGTGCTAGCTATGGTCAGCTGCATCGGAGAAGACAAAGACGTTGGAGGCAGAAGTTGCTGTGGTCCTGCCAACTTAAAAGCTTCCCCTCTTCACAGAATGATTAAAGGCTGTGCTTCAGATATTCACCATGATAAGATTACATCCCATACGAAAGGTGCCATAAAAGGCTGTATAAGTTGCATCTGGTACAACTAGTCCTCACCAAGGAGGCAGATGGGAGCTGCCATCCATCTCTTGCTACCCCCACTAACTAGGCTGAACCAAGCCATAGGCACTTGCTATACATTCATCTTACCAAAGGGGGCCCTTCTTTCTCATTGTCAAGAGTTCTTGCGTAGCTGTTGAGACACTGAATCCATAAAAATGTCATCACTGATTTATTTCTCTCTGACAGCTTTGATGGCCCTCTGCAGTTTCAAATCACCGATCTTAGAGCCTGCCCACTAAGTAAATTTTCCTTGAGTGAAAGGATCAAGTATCTACTGTTGTTAACTTAACCCAAGGATATCATTTGCTTTCTTTCAAAACATAGGTATAGTTAACTTTCTGAGATCTTGGCCATTGAGAAAGTGGAATTTTTATAGGTTCTGGGATTGAGAAGATAAAACCAGGATTGGTGATGTTTCAGAAATACTTCAAATTTCTGGTTAGGGATTGTGACTGTGTCATGCTTGTCATGCCTGCTTGTCATGAGGAAATGAGTTCCTAACCCTTTTCTCTTGCTTATTATGAAAAGACAAACTTGGAGAGAATTCTTTTTAAAATTTTATTTTATTATTATTCTTTAGTTGTACAAAGGAGTTACCATTCTGAAGAGAAGTCTTTTACCTACATTTTCATATTGTTGATGAGTTGTAGACTAGTTAAGTATAGAAGGAGAATATATGGCTGCTTGATGAAACTTAAAATTACAGGTTTGTCTAAGATTTCATGACTGACTTTGCCTAAAGTGTGATTAATAGGAGTCTAAACTTTCTATTCTGGTCTTAGGATTCCAGTGCCTAGTGTGACAGAAAATATGCAGTTCTTTCATTCAAAATTGGCTTATCTGTCTTTAGGAAAGTTACCTAATCTTCTTGACCCATTTGCTGATGTGATTTCTTATTATATAACCTGTAAATATATTTCTATGGAAAATAAATTAGATAACATACAGGAAATACCTAGTGTTAAAGCATTCTTTGAAGTGGTTGAAGATTCAGCTCACAATTTTAAAAAGTATGACTGTGCCCTGATGAAGTATCTCAGATAATATGATAATACATTCAGAAGCCAGGTGTGATGATGCTTTTATTTTCTTTTCCAGCCACAGGACAAAGTCTTCAGGCTGGCCTCCTCCCTCAGGAACCTGGGGTTTGAACCAGGTACCACCCTATGGATGGGAGATGATGACAAACCGAGATGGGCGAGACTACTTCATCAAGTAAGTAAAAAAAAGGCATAATGAAACTCTTTGCTAATGGGCTTCTAGTTGTAATAATAAACCTACTAAAGAAGGGACACATATACAATTGAAGGTCATTACTCAAGCAGCTTGATCCCCTGTGCCTTCTGTGTCTTGTGAAGTTGGTTTGCTTTGCTCTTGGGCAGGTCCCATCTTAGAATGACCACTCAATGTTTAACATGTCCAAGAGAAAATGTAACCATCTAGTATTAGGCATCAAACCAATTGCATCATTGTCTGAGTCTAATAACTAAAATTTGACATGGATTAGCATCATTTACAAAGTTTTCTAGAAACAGTCAAGAATATTGCTGTATTATCTATAACTAGAAAGTTTAAAGAAATATTTTTTGAACTTTTTCAGGATTGCACTAGAAATTTTGTATCCATTAAATAATGATCTAATCTTCCTTCCTCATAGCTTCTGGTAGCCTGTTTTACTTTCAATTTCTATGGATTTCTTTATTCTTCATATCTCATGCTAGTAGAATTCTATACTATCTGCCCTTTTATTGCCTGGCTTATTTCGTTTTGCACAATGTTTTCAAGGTTTATCCATGTTGGAGCATTGTTCAGAATTGCATTCATTTTTTAATTTGAATGATATTTAATTATATATATATCACATTTGTTTATTCATTTATCTAGCTAAGGACATTTAAGTTGTTTCTGCCTCTTAATTATTGCTAGTGGTGGTGCTATGAATATGAATGTACAAGTATCTCTTTGAGGGGCTAGGAGGGAGCACAGTAGTAAAACACTTGCAACATACACATGCATATTCACACACACATGCGCACACACTCATACATACATGCGCACAAACACATTCACACACAAAAGATCTCTTCCCTGCTTTCATTTGTTTTGGATATACCTAATATTAAGATGGTTGATTCAGATAATATTGCTAGGTCATAGTTAATTCTAGGTTTATCTTTTAAGGAAAACATTCTTTTTTTTCAGAGTGGCTGAAGTGTTTTGGGTTCTCTGCAGTTTTATGAGACAAAAATTTATATTGCCTTTCTCAAAATGGCAGGGCACAGCCGGTTTTTGTTATTCTCCAACCTAAGTGAAATATTCTTAATTACAAGAAATTAGTGAAATAGATTTGAAATCATGAAGCACAGTTGGCTTGAGTCCAATTTGTAATCGAGCAGAGACTGGAGATGAAGGAAGAAAAAATTCACAACCACAGGCTACATTCTTCTAGCCAAACAGCCTGTGGACTATTTGTAAACACAGATCACCATGAAGTGGAGGGTGATTTTTATTTGACAATGTCTGCCAAAGTTGTTTGGAGTTTAGGCTTTTTGTATTTTCAATCATATCCTACACCCAAGTGAGGATTATTGGAAAGTAGAGGGGGAAAATCATATATAAGTGTTGGAATCACTTCACAGTTTCTACCATGAACACCTTTCCTCTAACTCAGAACTGTTGCAGATGAGAGTAGACTTCCCTTGCTCAGAACGTAATTGCTGACGTGCTTGCCTCCTGAGGCCATCTTGAGATGGTCCCAATTGTCCTTAATCATGCAGAAGGACATATGGAAAGTACTTTCTCGTTCTCCAAGACTTTTCTAAGGCTGTACTCATAGAGAAACTGGAAGTGATAGCGTCAAGTCTCCCAGAAAACTCGAAGACTAAAAGAAAGGCCAGTAGTTTGGCTCACACTCAAATTTATACATTTTGCCTGAGTCCCTTTTGTTACCATTAAGACAATATTGTTCAACTTTATATTATGCCACCTATTTTATATATGGCCATGAATTTATGTTATTGGTTCAGTTAAGAAGACCTGGAGACTCACAGTCAAAACTGGAACATTTCTACCAAAAGAAGGTAATTCAGACGTGGACTATGAATTTATGAAGATATGCCTCAGAATTACTTGATTAGTATAGATAATTTTTTTCTTTTCTCCTAGTTGGATTTGAGTTCCCATATGCTCCAGGTCATTTGATCAATAGGTAGATATCCAAACCAAAGCTTCCAAGTCAGAGGTTCTACTAGCTCCACATCCATGGTTAATGTTAGCGTCGTTGACATTTTAAGGGGTAGACTAGGAATCTGTTTAATGTTTCTACTGATCTGTTGTCAGCTTTGAAAGCCTAAACCCAAATGAGCTACTTGAGAAACCTTCACTGATTACTCAATGAGTTTTAAAATCAATGTCACCAATATCCCAATGCTTCCAAAATGGTGTGGTTCTTCCAGATGTGCTGATGCTCATCTGTAATCCCAGTACTCAAAGGGCTGAGGCAGAAAGATTGCAAATTCCAGGTCACACTGGGCTATGTAGTAGAGAGCTTGTCTCCAAAACTATAACAAACAAAGCAAAATAAAAGTATATTTTCTATAGTCATCTCAGAGAAGAGAACTTATTTGAACAGCATTTTTCTTATTTACTAATTAGGTTTATAAATAATGACAATTATTTTCTTTTTACTTGCCTAATGAGTAACGTCCATTACAAAGAGATATTTTAATTATCAGAATTTCTGGGAAACCCAGATTTTCAGTATAGGGTATCTGTATTCATCAGTCTTAGAAGTTACAAGGACAATTTGAGAGCTAAGCTATGGCTACTAATTAGCACCTTTGCATTTGATTTTTCACTTCTTTACATGTGAAAGACATTAGACTTTCTTTCTAAATCGTGTCTTAGAAAGTAAATAATGCCATGTATGACAATTGTGTGTTTTTTTGTTTGTTTTTTGTTTTTGTTTTTGTTTTTTTGGCCAGTCCTGGGCCTTGGACTCAGGGCCTGATCACTGTCCCTGGCTTCTTCCCGCTCAAGGCTAGCACTCTGCTACTTGAGCCACAGCGCCGCTTCTGGCCGTTTTCTGTATATGTGGTGCTGGGGAATCGAACCTAGGGCCTCGTGTATCCGAGGCAGGCACTCTTGCCACTAGGCTATATCCCCAGCCCTATGACAATTGTTTTTGATGGATACAAAACAAATGATAGACAAAACTGTAGGAGAAATGAGACATTATACATTCAGTTACTATCTAATAGCTAAATAATCACACAAATCTATTATTATGAATCATTTGGATGTAAGATTTTCTTTAATCTTAACAACTGTAGTATAGGCAGTTAAGAGACTTAGAGGACTCTTACTCACCGAAAAAGCTCTCCTTGACTTTACCTAGCACTTATTGTGTACCACTAAATACTGAAGATCCTTAAGCCAGTAGGATAAGTTGCAATTTTTAAGAGTCGAAACATTCTGTCAAAGTGTTAAATATAATATAGACTATGCTTAAGATAGAGTGGAGCCCCGCCCCAAGGAGGAATTAATCCAGGGTGTTTGGAGGGAGTGAGGACAAAAATGAAAGCCATTTTCATCATTCTCAAGTGAGCAATGTCTACTTGAATCTTTGTAAAAATTCACAAGTTTAATAGAGACTAGGGGGCTGTGTATATTATGTTGTTCTTTCCTCAGTTTTTCACTAAATGGAGTAAAATCATGCTTGACTGACTGTAGGATGTAGAGAGGTAATATAAACATGATTCATAAATTTATTATGCTGGTCCTTGTAGATAGGAGAAAATGACTAAAACTTGAGCAAAATAAATCTTACACTCTGGCAAGGTGGAAGATTGTATGGATAGAGAGCTGAGAGATGAAAGAAGAGACTGAAGAGTTATTTATGAATCACATAGCGTGACTAAGTTCATATTTAAGGGACTTTCTGTGGCCTTTTGGCTTACTGGCACCCTTCAGGCTATATATGTAAAAAGTATCCCTGTGTGAGTATTGGATAAGACACATCATTCTTTTATTCTACAAGAAATTCCCATGGTGGGTATTTAGGTGAGCTACTATCTCCGTAACGCAGAAGACTTCAGTTCTAAATCCTGAATAGTGGAGATAAATAATTAGATGTGGAAACTTCCACTCTGTTCTTTGGTATGGACATAGCCCAAGTCGGAAATAGTTTAACCATTCCCATCTGCCACTCTATTCACTGGTCAATGTGAAATACATTTTTGGCTCATTGAACTATGGGGAAAGATAATCTGAATAAATGTAAGCAGTTTATATGTTCTCCCTTGCGTTCTTATCACCACATTAAAGAACAGCCAAATCAAGATGATAAGATTCTGTCATCATAGAAATTAGAAATAGAAAAGCTTATCTTGTGCAAGCCCCCTTACCCCCAGTATTTCCACTGCAACTTTACTTGATCTAATTCAAATTTCCCAAACATTGATTATCTTTAAACATTATTTTGTAGTTCTAAGGTTATTCCTATGGAACTTTTTCCTAGTTTTTTTTTTTGCCAGACCTGGGAACTGAACTCAGTGCCTGAGCACTGTCCCTGGCTTCTTTTTGCTCAAGGCTAGCACTCTACCATTTGAGCCACAGCACTTTGGGCATTTTTTTTATACGTGGTGCTGAGGACTCAAACCCAGGGCTTCATGTATATGAGGAAAGCACTCTACCACTAGGCCATATTCCCAGTCCCTCCTTGATTTTTATTCTAAGATTTCCTAAGACTTATTACTACTTTTTGCATGAGTTTTCGGTTTTCCTTCAATAAATTTCCCTTAAATTTTTACTAGCAATTAAAAAAAGTCAATAATAGTTCAATTGTGAAGGCACATGTAGATATTGTGATTGTACCTCCATTCCCTGTGACAGTTTTGTGTTTGAAGCAGACATCAATTTCCTTCTTTATCAAGCCCACATTTTTAATATATCCCCAACAAAAGACAAATGGATCTGAGAGATTACATGTGTTGTTACCCTTTGTTTCTAGTAATAAAATGCTGGAGATCTCTGTGGAAATTAAAAGTTGTATCCATGGAGGAAATCTACTGGTGGTAGGTTGCTGCGTTACTTCAAGTTTTGAATGTCCAGAGTCAAGAACTAGCATTACGTTAGAGGAGAGGCAGTTTGCTTCAGGATTTTTTTAGATTTTTGATGATGAATTCTGAAATAAAATACACTTCTTCCAAGTGCACACCGTGAATTCATCATAAAAAAGTCAATAATTGCCGCTTGGTATGAACGAATGCCATTCAGTTCAATGCATTCCTTAGGGGTTCAAGCTTCCAGTCAAGGGAGCAGGCATGTTATAATTTTGGAATGGGGGAACAATGTAAACACGATATAGTATCATTACATGAAATGAAAGGTGATTATGTCCTGTCAATGCAAATGCTTCCCAGGCTGAACATTAGAGCTGTTTATTCCCTTCATTGGAGCAGATTTGTTTTCTTTTGAATCTGACAAAGCACCTATCTGCTGAGTTAATAATTGCAGCTCCCAGCTGGAAGGTAGGTTTGCAGAGTTGATAGAAAGGCTTTTAATGCGACAGCTCAGAAAAGACACTAGCATTCCAGATCTAACTTGGTGTACAGCACAAAGAGCTGTGCTAAGCAGACTTCTGGATCTTCGGCTGTTGCCTGTTTTTCCTGAACTTCTTTTTATTGAAACTTTGCTAGGTTAATGCGCCCTTAGGTGTGCACAAATGCCTAAAACATTTGGCTTATTTGTCCAGCAGGTCAAAGGATCTGAAGGCATTTTAATTATCTGAAATTCTTCGGGCCACTAAATCATAATAGAATTGGGATCCACATGTTCAAGCCAAGACGTGGGAAGCAGCCTAGCTCATACTCTGGGTCACTACCTCCTTCTCGTGGCTCTACATAACCCTAGGGAAGGGTCATAGAATGCATTTGGAGTCATCAGGATGGTCAACTGATGAAAAAAGAAGCAGCACCTGGACGACCAGGTTTCCATCACAGCCTGTAATTGAAATACTAGCTTGGGGCTGCTGGCCACCTTTGATTCTTTTGAGTTGCCTTTGAACCTCTTTTTTTTCTGGGTTGAACCAACCCTTGCAGAGAGCAATTTTGATGTCATTGCCTAGGGCTGGGGCACAGGCAGAAATTCTGGTCTGTGCCAAATGCCAAGTGGGGGATGTGGATGAGGCTGCTAAATGAATTGGCTAAACTTAAGAGGACACAGAATCATCTTTGTGACAGGCAGCTTTCCATTGTCTGTCCTCTTGCATAAAAGAGGAGAACAACAGAGAGGGGAGCATAAAAAATGTACCTTGCTTAAGGACCACAGTTTCTGCCAGGCCTTTTCCCTATAGATAATCTAGAAGGCTGAATGAATCCTTATTTTTAAATGGCTTATTTCAGACAAAGAAGCTTATCAATTGCAGTGGTGATGAGGGATGGTGGTAATTTTTGTGCCAGTGAATAGTCAGATCAGCCTGAGTCAAGTGTAGTTACATCATACTCTCCTAGGGTACAAGCAAGGGCAGTTCAGATCAAGGAAAACTAGGAGAGACTTCAAAGAGAAATTTGATTGTAAATGTTGGTTACATAATTTGTGCAACCCATTACAAAATGAACATGTAGACCCCTTTTTCAAAGTCAGGATAGACCCAGATACCTATTGCTTATGCTTGTAAGCCTGGCTACTCGGGAGGTTGATATTTGAGTATTGAAGTTTGGAACTAGCCCTAGCACACAACTTTGCCAAACTCCAATTAACCAGAAGAAAGCTGGTGGTGGAGATGAGACTCAAATGGTAGCACAAGAGCCTTGAGCAAAAAAGCCTAATAAGAAGGCAAGGCTCTGAATTCAAGCTCCATTCCTAGCACGTGCACACACACACACCAGAGTACAAGTACTGGTAAAGGAGCTACTGAAATATGAAGCTTTATCTTCTCTCTGTGAACTCTCTGCCAACACGTAATAGTTACTTTATTTGCTATTTAATTCGTTTATCATCCTTTTATTGTGCACTGCAAATTACAGATACAAATATAAGCAATTAACTCATATTTGAATAAGTTAAATAAGTGGAGTTCCTGATATTACACAATTTATAATTCATAGCTCATACATGCAATATGTCTTTTCTAACCAAAACAATAAAATAACTACAAAAAATGAACTCAACCATTCTGATTTTATTTCTTTGTATGAGCACATTCACCTAACACTCCATCCCTTTGGCTGTTGGTGAGTAGGAAACAATTGGAGGAAAACTATATCTGTGTTACCCTGTCTTTCCCTTTCCTTCATGTCATCCTTTTAAGTATAATAACTGGCTATTACAAGGAAATACACTCTCTTAAATTTCCGGACCATGTTAGTCAAGCTCTTCTGTCAATATTCATATAGTAAAGTTTTTATTCTTTGGAAACATTGTGATCTGTTGCGACCCATACAAAGGGACTCTATTACTGTCATATTAAAGCAGTCACTAGAAATATATAAACTAGGTGTGGACGTTTTCAACAAAAGTGTATTTACGAAGACAGGCAATATACTGGATTTGATATATAATTAAATAGTTTGCTCTAGAGCAATATGTATTTGTACTCATTCCTGTTTTTTTAATTCACCAATTGATATGTTTTCAAAGCCCTTTAAATGGAGGGCTGCCATTGGTTGATATTTGAAAAGAACTCGGGTAGAGATGGGTAAAGTGACTTTCTTGAGGTTTATAGGGAGCTAAAAATGGACCTTAAAGTCCTCATTTGTTCTGCTTGTTGCCAGAAAGTTCTGTACTGTGTCTTTGGTCAGCATGTAGTTCTCAAAGTGATCTGACATCTGTGACCTACCTCTAAAGGATATTCTAGAAGCAGCATATCTATATATTACCAGAGCAGAACTTTTAATATGAAAGTGCCATTATTACCCCCTTCCTTGGATGGAGGCTCAAGTAGTAGAGATCTGTTTATCATAGGGCTTGCAGTTACTCCCCACCTCCAACCAGCACCTACATGGGAGGATGATGGGGAGACAGGAAATGATAGCAGCATGGCAGCTCAGTCACAATGGAATGCAAAAGTCAAGTGCAAATAATTATTAGGGAGATGAAAATTACATAGCAACTTCCTCTTACTAATGGTTTACAGAGAAACAGCTCCATTGTACTTTCAAAAAGTTAATTGTCCGTGGTGCTTTGAAGAAATTCTACTTATTATCCTCATGAAATTTTGTAAAACTGTTGCACAATGGGTCCCAGCTCATTTTGGGGGGATGTTCTGTTCTAGGCTGTTCTCTCAGTCTCCATGACACCATTCTCCTTCTTTTGTTCCAAGCTCTTGGCAAATTTCTTCTCCAGTTATCTCAGCTGGTTCTCTTTTAGACCAACATTTAAACTTCAATTGCGCACATTATCAAGCTTACATTTCTACTTAGAATCCACAAAAGGGTAAAGGATATATGAATGTCAATATGTTAATACCCATTGGTATTGATCCAAAAGGTACTGTAGCATCATGATTATTTACCTATACGTGATAAAGGAGATTCCTTATTTTTTTTTCTTTTCTTTTTGGTAGAGGGGGCCGAACCCACGACATTGCACTTGCTAGGCAAGAGCTTTGCCACTGAGCTATAGTCCAGCCCAAGGAGATTCTTAAGGATTGGTTTACACAGCCTAGAATACTGTCTGCATGTATCATGAGGTCAATAAGTATTTTTTTTAGAGCTTTAACATGGATGTATGTATGAATAGATGAATAAATAGGCCATATCTGAAACATTATATTCTTCCATATGTTCTTATGGAAAAAGCTTACAAATCAGTGAGTGAAAATTATTTTAACTTACACTATACTGATGCCAAAATTTTAGGCATTTATATACGGCTGATAATTCATTTAAAAATCCATCATCAAAACTTCACCATTAATCCATACATTAATGTGGTTGTTTCTCAAATTTCCAGAATTTGGCGAGTATGAGTGTAGTATTTTGCAGCAGCAAGTGGTATAGAAAAAAAATAAAACACAAATGAAAGTGACAACACTAATGCCATGGTCCCAGTTCATTTTCAGTAAAGGCAAATGCATGAATGGACAGGTAGAGAAACCTATATTAATTTGCTTTTGGGTGCACTAACTCATTCTTGACTCCTGTATAGAATTTTTTTGCTCTTACATTTTTTTAATTGTCAGTGTGAAGTACAGAGGGGTTACAGTTTCATATGTAAGACAGTGAGTTCATTTCATAGAATTTTAAATGACAAAATTTTTAAATATTTATAATTCCATATTATTGGTTATACAATCTAGAAAAATATATTTTCTGGCATTTACATCATAAAATGATGGAAGTAGAAATGTATAGCAGTATCATTTTTCTATGTAATTAAACATTATAGAGGTTCATTTAAAAATAATAACTTAAATGTGTGATAACTTATCTTACATCATTGCAATAGTAACCACCAAGACTGTCCCACCACTCATTGGATCCAATCCCTGTGAGTTGGGGTCTTGCTGATTGACTTAAGCCAAACAGAGCCAATTCTTCAAGTGAGAGTGGAAG
Organism: Perognathus longimembris pacificus; assembly: GCF_023159225.1. Taxonomy (NCBI): domain Eukaryota; kingdom Metazoa; phylum Chordata; class Mammalia; order Rodentia; family Heteromyidae; genus Perognathus; species Perognathus longimembris. The sequence continues at coordinate 107,244,976 of NC_063188.1, read as the reverse complement.
CAGGCCTATCCAGAGTACTTGGAAGTAAAGTAGTTTCCCAGTATGACCAAAGAGTCAGCAAACATCTTCCATAAAAGTGCAGATAGTGATATTTATGGCTGTGTGGGCCATCTGCTCTCCATTGTACTTACTTCTTCCACTGTGTAATAAAAATAGTTACAAATGTTAAGTAAATGAATGAGCATGACTCTTTCCACAAAACTTTATTGACACTGAAATTTGAAGTACCTTTAATTTTCATGTGTCATGGAACATTCCCTTATCATTTTTTAACTATTAAAGAATATACAATCTAAGCCTTAGATGTCACTCAAAAATTCCTGGATTCAGTCTCCACCATGACCCAAGCCATTATTGTCTTATCATAGGTAGTATTTGGCCAATGGGCTCTCTCGTTTTTGTATCTTTATTCCAGATAATCTCTGCAAGTGCCTTTATTAGCTTAATAATGAATTTGCTTCCTAATTCTCTCTGAGTTACCTTCATTCTTAGCCTTCTCATTAGTGAGATGTCTCTCAGGTATGTTTGCTCAAAATCCTCAAGCTCACTTGCAGCAAGACATTGCAAAGGTCATCATAGGTTCTCTTTTTTTTCTTTGTGGACTGAATTGTCATAAGATCTACATTTCCCTGGAACTCTTTGGAAATCAGTATAATAGATGATTAAATATTAAAGATAATGATTTTCCCCTCTACTTTTATTGGAAATTAGAGATATGTTTTCAACTCTGCAGATATGATTTGTAGAGCTAGACTCAAGATCTGCCATGTGGTTGAAGAAATTGTTCTTCTATTTTTGTTCACCATTACCAGTGCCTCTTTTTCTTGCTTAAACATTTAGCAGAATAGAGTTGTCTTCCAAATGCTATATTTCTTATTTGTTTGTTTTGTTTTTTGCCAGTCCTAGGGCTTTGGACTCAGGGCTTGAGCACTGTCCCTGGTTTCTTTTTGCTCAAGGCTGGCACTCTACCACATGAGCCACAGCGCCATTTCTGGCCTTTTCTATATATGTGGTGCTGAGGAATCGAACCCTGGGCTTCATGTATACGAGGCGAGCACTTTACCACTAGGCCATATTCCCAGCCCCCAAATGCTATATTTCTTAAAGGCCTTATTTCATTATGTAAATGATTGAAGCAAGTATGCAAAATATGGTGTTAAAGATCTTCAGGGTCAGAGGGTGACCTTAAGGAGAGAGAAGGGTGGTGGAGCTAAACAATCAGTTGCAGAAGAAGGACAAAGTCAGCGAAGCTCCTCAATTCTTCTATGGGGTGAGTTTGACTTGCTCTCTGTACAAAGATGGGAAGGAAACTGGCTAGGGAAAAAGGAAAATTCATTAGAATAGCAGGAAACTGTTGGAGGGCAATACTGTTTTAAAATGAAAATGTGAAACTCTTCAATGATGTGGTCAAATGTATTTGGACAGCCATTGAATTTTTGTTCAAATACCATTAGTATATGCTGCACCTCCGCTTTCCACAGTTTGAGTTACTTGTGATCAATCACATTCCCAAAATGTTAAATTTCCAGAAAGAAGCAACTAATCACTATTGAATATCTTTATGTGTATGTGTGTGTGTGTGTGTCTGTGTATCTGTGTCTGTGTCTGTGTCTGTATGTGCCCATACTGAGGCTTGAACTCAAGGCCTTGTGCTTTCTCATGGTTCAGCCTCTACCATTTGAGCCATAGTTCTACTTCTACCTTTTTGCTGTAATTAGAGCTAAAAGTTTCCTGACCAGATGGCTTCATGCTGCAGTCCTCAGATATCAGCCTCCTAACTACCTAGGATTAGAGCTGTAAGTTGCAGAGCCTGGCTTGAATAACTCTTATTATAGTGACACTTATAATTGTTACTCTCCTAATAGTGCCTCTCAAGTTAAGTTTTCTTATATCTGTGTATGTATAGAGGACAAGCATTATATATCAGGTCAGTTCTACCTGTTGCTTTAGGCATCAGCTCATAGTCTTGGAACAGACCTCCCCAAATAGGGAGAACTTCTATCTGATGAATTCATTTATTTACTGTATATTGTGCACCAACTTCTTTTTTTAAAAAAATTGTATTGTAAAGGTGAGGTACAGAGGGGTTATGCCTATATAAGTAATGAGTACATTGCTTTCAAGCAGTGTTACTCCAGCCCTTGTTTGCTCCCACTTTTCCTCCCCCCCCAACTTCCCTCACAAGTTGTAAAGTGCATTTCCAACACAGTGTCTAGTGAGTTTCACTGTTGTATTGGTTCACCCTTTGTCCCACTGTTTCTGTGATACCTCTTCCTTTCTCCAAGTCAGATAAACTTATATACAAGACAAAGGGTAATGAAATCAGAAAGAGTGACAAAAGGGAATAAACCAGAGGAGAAATGAAACAAAAGAAAAAAGAAATAACTGCAAACAGTACACTAAGAAATAAAAGGAAAGCAGGAAAAACAAAACAATAACAAAAAAGCCTCTTGTTTCCAAATCATGGAGATCATTTCCATTAACATTATTTTATGTGGTCATATAGACATAGCTATATATAAGCCTCAGCTAGCCTGTAGTGCCCTTAAGTAGATTACAAAAGGTAACCCCGTCGATCATTGTATACCAGTAGTGGAGCAGTTATGCAAAGTTTCTTATTTTTGTGAGAGACATAGATTCCCACTGCTTTTTGGCTCTTTGGCCAATTCCCTGACATATTCACATGCAGTGACTTGGGTCTGAGATGATTCCGTGATGAAACACCCATCAGGCAATATATAGTGCATGTGAGTTGCTATTTGCCAGGTATGCTTTCCAATCAGGATCAAAGGGTCATGTAGGAAACAAGACTATGAAGGATCGCATAGAATTCACTAGCAGTGCACATTGCAAATAGAGGACTCATTTGACCTTTTTCTTCAATAAATCAGTTGTCCTAATTCTGAAAGATTCCAAACTCTCGAATTGTATTGTAGTGAATGCCTTACAATTTACCAATGCTTACTTTACAGTGCCCTCTGTTGTTCTCTTGAGCTGCCACTGAGTTACTTACAAGGTTAAGGAGGGATTTATCTTAATTCATGGTTTCAGAAGTTTAACTTCATATTTCTTGGCTCTCTTAATTCTGGTCCTATGGTGAGGCAGAACATCATGGTGGTAGGAGCATCTGACAGAGGCTGCTCTCACTTTGTGATAGATAAGAAAAAGAGGAGTATTCAAACCTATTATATCCTTCAAAGTCTCCCTCCCCAACACACACACACACACACACACACACACACACACACACACACACGGACTTATTTCTTTTGCATCACTTCTCATAGTCACACCACCTAGTGATAGCCAACCATTCAACACCCGAACCTGTAAGTGACATAACATCCTTCAAATTCCAGTACCTATTAACCATTTGCACAGCTTCTTTGGGGAAAATAGTTCATCAAATATTTCCCTCTGTTTTAAATTGGGTCTTTTATCATCTTGTTAATAAGTTTTTGGTGTTCTTTACATAGGCTATCTCCTTTTATTTCCTGAAATGTTTTGTGATCATTGGTTTTCTCAGTCTGAGAGTGCTACAGGAGAGATAATTCACAGTTAAGGACCCTAGAAATGTGTTCTTGCAGTAGCAGTGCAGAGCAACGATCTCCACAAGCATATAGTGCCCTGCACAGGCTCCCCTGGTAGGTTCATTCCCTTGCTGTGACCAATTCATAAAAGTATAGTCTGCCTATGTCACTGTCCTAGCGGTAAAAGCAGGGTGCAGTCTAACATTAGCCATCATCTACCTTGAATTTTAATTTTAAGCACCTTTCATACTAATGTTTACTCTTGAAATCTGGAGCAGCCAGAGTGAATGGTAGAAGCCTACAATCACACCCTTTCTTGAAGTATTATTCTTAAACCATGCATAGGTTTATCTCTTCAGTCACAAAGAGACCCCTGAGCAGGTGTCATTGTTCAAAGCTTGATGGGAGGACTGCAACTCCAGAGAAGTCCATTTGCAAAGGACAGAGGGTAATCTTAATGTCAATTCCACTCACCACATGACTCCCTCTGGATTCTTTTCCCTCTGCCCTTCAATGCCAACCTTTATAACACAGTCTCTAAATCTCCTTGCGTGAGTAACAGCGATCTGGTGGTCAAATGACCATTGAAAGTGCCTTTGACAGCACTGGAAATCATAACTCATGAGACATCTTGTGCTTCCAAGATAATGAATGGATGACAACAGAAAGGTTTTCAATTTCTAGAAGTGGGACAGGAGGGAAAATCTGGGAGATAGCGAGGGAAGGAGTGATATTGTCCAAAAATGAAATATACTCTTTACCTGATTTATGCAACTGTAATAGCTCTATGTATATCACCATTATAATAATAATAAAATAAAGTTCTATCAGAACCCAGTCTGATTTTCCACCAAGCCCAAGCTATTTATTATGCTTTAAAATAGTTTTGTTTCATACATCAGTGTACATCTAATAAATAGGAGTTGTTCACACCTACTGCTTGTTATATTCTACACCTCTCACAAGACATTCACTTGTAAGTGCTGTCCTTGGTATTCCTAGAACTAGTAGAAGTCAAATATGAAAGAATACAATGTCTTATCTATAGTCTGTATCTGCTATATCTGATCAGTTTTGTGAGTTATTGTACAACCAAGATTAAATTTTGGAAAAGTGGGGAGAAATAGTGAAGCAATCCCTTCGGAAAATAATGGTCTTAATTGATGATTTTGTCTTTGACACCGTAAACCTTTAATCAACATGTCTCTTGAGGGATAAATAATGATTGAAAGACCGTGGTAGCCCACATTCCTCACAGTGCTTAATTTTAGCTTTTCTCCTGATTATTCAGTGGCTGCAGAATGCCATTCTCACGGCATCTTTCTGGCTGTCTTCATCTACAGAAATCATTAGAGTTGATCCATGTCACCAAGTCTTTAGCCTTAGTTCTTCCTCACTAAATTTGCATTTCTTTTTTTTTATTGGCACTGCTTCTGTTTCTGCAAATGATCCTCTTTAATCCTTTGGACCTAAGGCTTGCAATATTAATTAGCCCTTACCTAGAATCAGAACTCTCATTTACAGGCATTTTTGTCTTCATTTCTTATGAAACAAGCAAATCAACATGCCCTTGCAATGTTTCTGGATGTTCTAGTATTGGTTAGTCGGTTGCCTGCTCGGCTATACATTACATTTCTGAGAAATCCTCTGCTGAGGACAAATATCCTTTTGTTGACTTTGTGTCTGAGTAGCAACCAGAAGTGAAAAGGAAGTATTATCTACTCTCAGTCAAGCTACCTGGAAAAACTTATGCATGGCTTACCTTCTGCATATTGGGAATTAAACCACTACATACATGTGCTATTCTACTTCCTTGCAGAGCTCAGATTACAAGCTGGAACTTACGATGTTTGGTAAAACTTGACAAATTTTTATTCCAAGGAAATTTTAAAGTGCAAGAAATCTTTTTGGCTTGATAGAGATATGGAAATATTTTCACATGCAGTCCCTTCTGGCATTTAAAAACCTTTCCATTTTGATCCATCAATCAATGAACACAAATTTATTAGTAAAATACTGTGTACCAAATTACATGGTAGGTATCATGAAAAACAGAAAATAGAATCCCACACCATGGTCCTGATTTCAAGGATTTTAAGCATGTGGAAATGATTTTCAATGTATTCAACTGTATATTTATTCAACCATCTATCCATCTATCAATTCATTCACTCGTGTGATGGCTACTAAACATCCACTATGTGTGTCAGGCACATAATTTAGTTCGGACAAAATAAATATAACAAAAATATGTAAGACCATGTAATAGAAGATGAGAGATCTGAGAAAGATCTCAAGAGGAACTAGCTGACTTAGGTAAGATATCTCATCTTCCTCACTCTAGTCAGTCTTCTGGTTCCATCTTCCACTTCTGATGTGGTTACAAAGATCCATGGCCAGACTTATCACTGGACTCCTTGCATGGGAAATACTTGCCAGGCTAAGAAAAAACAGAGTAGTGTTGTTCATAAGAAAAAACTTCTTGGAAACATTCTGACCTTGTTATAAAGGAATATCACTTATATCACAGATGTTCTTTTTGTAAAAATGTAGACACTGAGCAGTCCCAATATAAACTCTACCTTTAAAAACTATTTTTTGGGCTGGGGATATGGCCTAGTGGCAAGAGTGCTTGCCTCGTATACATGAAGCCCTGGGTTCCATTCCCCAGCACCACATATACAGAAAACTGCCAGAAGTGGCGCTGTAGCTCAAGTGGCAGAGTGCTAGCCTTGAGCAAAAAGAAGCCAGGGACAGTGCTCAGGCCCTGAGTCCAAGCCCCAGGACTGGCAAAAAAAATAAATAAATAAATAAATAAAATAAAAATAAAAAACTATTTTTCACCAGGTGCCCATGGCTCATGCCTGTAACCCTAACTACTTAGGAGACTGAGATCTAAGGATTTTAGTTCAAAGCCAATCTGGATAGGAAAGTCCATGAGACTCTTATTTCCAATTAACTACAGAAAAAGTCTGAGAGTGCCAGTTAACTACCAAGAAGTTGGAAGTGGATTGAGCTGTGGCTCAAGTGGTAGAGTGCTAGGCTTAAGCAAAGAAGCTTACCCAGTGCCCAGGTGTGTGCATGTGCATACACACACACACACACATACACACACACACACACACCTATTTTTCTCATTCATTTTAAACCTAGCATCTTCAAGAACTATCCTTGAGTCCTTATTTATCAACGTAACTACACTGTTTCTCTCATTGTATTATATAAATATTGCTGAATAAAAAATTACTCCCCACCCAAACTTAGTAATTGTTATTGCATGAATATAGTATCCTCCCCTAATAATTATGTGTTCAAGACTTGTTTTCCAATGCAATACTCAAAGCTTTGAAAGTGATTGCTCCAGGAGGAGTCTGCCTTCATCATTAGATTAACTGATTGGTATATTCATAATTTTATAGCATTATTGGGAGGTGATACGGACTAGTTGGAGGTAGTAGCTCATTGAAGGACATGTTCTTAGGGAATATTATCTTTTCCCAAGTCCCTTCCTTAAGTTGTTTTTCTTGGGTATTTTGTCACAGTGACTAACACAGTAGCTTAAAACAATGCATGTTTATTATTTCACAGTTGCTCTTGGTCAGGGATTTGTGTATATGTATGTGGAGTTTGGAATGTCATATGCAAGTCAGAGTGTGGAAGGAGCTACTTCCAAACTCAGTCAATACTTATGCAGAGGACCCAGGTCCTCTAGAGTTATTGGACTAGTTGAGAGCATCAGTCCCTTATTGGTAGCTGATCTGGCTGAGGCTGCCCTCAATTCCTTGCTGTGTCAGCTTTACCAGTCAACTCCATCAAAACACGTACTCCAAGAACAAAGAACCTGGTAGTAAGATGGAAATTATAATATTTACAACATGATAATGCAAATGTTATATCCTCAACATTGCCATATTCCATTAGCTAGAAGAAAGTTAAAGGAAATGATATTACCCTAGACAATGAATAATAGGAGAAAAGGATCATTGGAGGCCATTTTAGAAACTGTGTTTTAGAGGCTCATTTTGTTCAACAAACATCAGCCATCCCATAGTAAGCATAGAACTTTAGTTAATAATCAAAGTGCTCATGATCTACTTGGGAACATGAGCACAACCAAACTGCAGGTTCTGATTTTAAGATTTAGAGTTAGGTTTGAGATTCTCGGTTTCTAATGAATTTCCAGACAATAGTTTTACTGCTGACCCATGAACTATACTTGGATTGGTAAGGATCTTAAAGTATCATTCCATACTGGTGACTTGGCTAACATGGCTGTTACTATTGCCAATAAGCTACCTACCAACTCCAAATATCATTTACTAACTTCCCTTGCTCATAGCATTCTTCAGTGATTTTATATGTGCCTTGTCTGATACTTCTAGCTCATCCAACTTAATAGTATTGAAAATAACTCCAACATGCTATCGTTTCCCTGATCCAGATCCATAATGAAGCTGTCATATATGACTTTCCCCACTCCTTTCTGCGCCCCCTCACCATTTCTAAGCTTAATTCTTTGCTTACAATGCTTAGGTTTAGTCTTCAGTCTCTGGTTCCCTAAAGTCTTTTGACATTCATAATCAATTAAGGTTCAGAGGTTAGGGATCATGTCCATTGTTTGAGTAAAGATTTGTGATCTAAGAACTTGCAGTATATGGGAGGTCAGCAGCATGTCAGCAAAAACACGAGAAAAACAATCAGCTTGGGTCACCAGGGAATTATGTCTTAGCTGCAAACAAGGCAGCTCAAGTCTCAACTGTCCTGCTAAACAATTCCATAACCTTGAAGAAATCACCTTCCCTGCCTGGGCCAATGTTTTATGAGTTGTAAAATACTACATTAAATTTAAATGATCTCTATGGTGTGTTAAAATTAACTGCATAAAGGCCAACTTAGCCTTACGTCTTCAATATGTGTTTAAACTAGAAGAGAAAATCCTGTCATTAGGTTCATGGATCTCTAAGAACTCCATTGATAGAATCCAGAGCATTCCTGAACATCAATAGAAGGGGTTCCATTTTAGTTTCATTAACGTTGGACTGTGAGTTAGCAATTTCTTTCTCTGAAATATAATTACTTGGGTAGTACTTGGGTATTTGCACTGCTTATGGCTTGGTTATGAATAGAAACCTTAGCTATATTTTATGTCACATTTCATTTTTTATAGCTATCTAGTATCACCGATGCTCATCACTACTTCAAAGTTAGAGGTTTATGAGACACACCACTTTATCATCTCATTAAACTGGATAATGAAGTAATACATTTATCACAATAGGCTAGCAGCTGTTAGTTAAGAGAAATGTTTACCCCCAAAGGGTATATTGACAATATATGGAGACATCTGGGATGCCACAGTTGGGAAATGAAGTTCTATTGACCTCTAGTGAATAAAGGGAAAAGATGCTGCTAAACATTTTCGATTGCACAGGAAGGAATTTTCAAGTCTAAAATTTCACAAATGATAAGGTTAAAAAATCTACCACATTGGGGCTGGGAATGTGGCCTAGTGATAGAGTGCTCTGCCTAGTGTGCATGAAGCCCTAGGTTTGATTCCTCAGCACGACATAAACAGAAAAATCTCAAAGTGGCACTGTGGCTCAACAGGTAAAGTGCTAGCCATAAGGAAAAAAGAAGCCAGGGACTGTGTTCAGGCCCCAAGTCCAGCCTCTAAGACTGACAAAAAAAGAAATCTATCACACTTAAAAATATTATATCCATAACTATATTTTATTGTAATTAATTTCCTTTACAATCCTGTATATTTTATTTTATATCTAAACAAACTGTATTCTAAGAAATGGGCCCATGACACTTGAATCTATGAAAAAAGTTGATTGCACACAGCAAGTTAAAACCTGCTGAGTGAGAAAGAGATAGAAAGGGCATTTGAATTCAGATCTTCTGGCTGATCAACCAGGAACCTTAACCTCAAATACTTGACCCTTGAAAGCAGCATGGCAGGATGGAAAGAAGAGGGTTTGTGAATCAGACAAGGTTGAAATACAAAGGTCCAAATGTCAACTGCACATTTATCACTTAGAGGACTTTGGCTAAATCATTTAATTTCTTTTGGAATTCGTTTTCTCATCTTCAAGGTATGTGAAATTGTCTTTCATTTAGAGCTGAAGTCATCAAACTATATCCTAAGCCAAATGCAGTTTTCAGCTTATTTCTGTCATGTACATCTGTTGAGGTACCATCTCAATATTGATATATGTCTTGCTTTTGCATTATAATGCTTTATAATGGCAGAATTGAGTTACAACTTGGGACCCAAAATCTAAAATAGTTACTAATCTAAACTTTTATAGGAATTATTTGCTAATTCTGATATAGAGCACAGCTGTAAAGTGACATAAGGTGTGTAAAGATGTAGCTGTTTGCCTGGTACTAAGTAAACTTTAACTATAATCCAATAAGACAAAACGATGATCATAGGAAAACTGAACATTGTTTCACATCTACAATGCAGGAGAAGAACTTAACAGTCACAAAACATAGAATGAATAATGTAGCCAGATACTTGTGGCTCAAGCCTGTACTACTAGCTACTTAGGAAGCTCAGATAGATCTATGGATTGCAATTCAAAGCCAGTCCAGCCCCCCTAAAACGTCCATCACATTCTTATCTCCAATTAACCAGGAAAATGCTTCAAGTAGAACTCAAGTGGTAGAGGGCCAACATTGAGTGGAATATGTCAAGTGAGAGTTGAGGCCGTAAGTGCAAGGCTCAGTTCACACACACACACACACACACACACACACACACACACAGAATAATATAATTAATTCATTAAGAAAGTGCTGGATAAATTCAAGTGAAACTATAATATATTTAAATATGAATATATCTTACATCTATCTGAGAAGTACTTAAGATAACTTCCATCCCAATAAATTCCAGTGGATTAATAAAATTTCCTAAGTATCCCCAGAAGGTAAATATGGAAGAAAGTTAACATAATGTCTGTAATTCAACTTTATGATCAATGCTGAGTAATAAATCCCAGTATACTCAGAGAACATAAGGTTAATACATTTAAAAGGCATTTATCACATCAATGTGTACAGACATTTTTAGCATTTATAATAGTAATTGTCATATAGGAGGTAAAGATGAGAAGATCATAGTTTAAAGCTAGCTCAGGCAGGAAAAAAAATTGAAAGTTAGTGATGCCTTATTGCAAGAAATAAGCTCATAGATTCAAGAGAAATCTCAAACAATGTAATTCCTTAGAAAGTAAAAACGAATGTTCAGCAAAATAAAATACCAGGAAACAAGTACTCAAAAGGAGTGGGATGGTGTCAAGAGGAAAGGGGTAAATGAATAAAGAGAAGAAGAGATGGAATTCAATGAATATCCTACAAAACTAAGAAGAGTGAAAGAAGGGGTATGTAGGGGAGGGATTGGTGAAAATGTTCGAAGAGGTGACACTGCCAAGATATATTGTATTCATAAACTTCCTTGTTAAATGTCAATTCCTCTGTACAATTATTTAAAGATAATAATAATAATAGCAGTAATTCCAACCTGGGAGTTTTAACTCATTTATATAATACCAACTATATTCAGAAAGTAGAATTGGGAAGATTGTGGTCCAAGATCAACCTAGGCAAAAAATACCCAATCCTGTCTGTAAACAAAACTGACTGGAGGTTTATTGGTAAAAAGCCTTCCTTGCAAATCTAAGGCCCTGAATTCAAACTATAACAACACAATCTGAAATAATTATAACTAATAGAAGAAATGACTTTTAAGAGTATCTGAGCTTTTCTAACCCTCCACCACCTGTTAAGCATGACACCTGTTGGTGTCAAAAACTGAGGGAGAGGACATTGGCAGAATTTCTCTAAATAGTAGAGTAAAATGTTTCTGGAAAGTAAAAGCCTTAGCGTTTGGGTGGCCAAACACATTTAGCACAGCAGAGCTCATCTCTGTGTTTCAGAAAGGAGGATCTCTTAAGTGGAAAGAAAGAGATGTCTGAGATAAAGGCCTAATGTTTACAAACCTAACAGTCCTTAGTTCATAAACTTAAGAATCATTAGGACTTCATTCCTTTGTAAGCTAATAGTAGGAACCTAAGCATTTTGTTTACTTTTTGTACATGGGACAGTGCACAGTCCCTGAGATAAAGCCTAGGCCTGGCACACACACACACACACACACACACACACACACACAATATTTATGTTAATATTGAAATTTAAATAAATGGCTTTAGGATACATATTTTATATATGTATGTATGTATATATGTATGTTATATAAGCATATACACAGGCTTTAAGTTACCTTACAAGATTTTTATCACCTTGCACATGTTGATGTAAGGTCTTTTTATGTTTAAGGGCATTATTTTAAAATCTAATCATCATTGGATGCATTCAAGTTACAAACTTCAAATTAATCTTTCTAGCTTTTAAGCTCACTTTCTAAGTAGGTACCAGACTGTCAGCCATTTGGAGCTTCCTGATCTTGCATATGTTTTATATGCATATGTGTAAATGCCCTTTGTGTGTAATTTTAAGATCTTTGAAATTGGCAAAATATTACTCCTTTTATATTCTCAGAAACCATCATGTTCTTGAATATTTATATCTGATTCAGTTGAATTCTCTACCTGCCTGTCTAGCCTGTCATTTCAACTCATCAGCCTTTCCATTAGCACGCTGAATCAAAGAACTTTGTTGATTCTATAGTTGCTCTCCATGGCCCTGTCAAACTCAGCCATTTCCCCTTGGTTCTGCTGCAGAAAATGTGCTTTCCTCATTTATGTCTTCCTGTCATCAGGACCAAAGTGGAGGATACATCAAAAAGTCTCCCTGGATGGTATGCACCCTAGGGCCATCGCTGTGAACCATGTACAAAAAGGAAAAAACTCCACATACAGATTCTCAAAACTAATGCAATTGGGCATATGTCCCTTGTAAACTGTATAGTTCATGTTGCCAGACTTGATTTTAATGAGCCCACAGACTGGTTTAAGTGTACAGCCTCCCCTATATCAGTTTATCGGGGAAGAAACAGGATAATGGTGTTTAATGGTGAGTAGCATTGAGACAAGCAGGAGGGAGGGGAGTATGACAAAGGGTAATCTTTCCATACTTCAAGCCATGGCCAACCTTTCATTAAAGTATTCTTTCCAGTTTAGGGCTGTGTGGTACAAGGGGAATTTGAAAGTCCAAGCAGGACTCCTTATCAGCAACATATCTAGAAAGCAGCAATGAAAATTCCCTAATTATCATTGAGCCTCTTAACTTATCTTTGTTGTCCAATAGTTAGCTGCTTTTCTTAAAACCACTGGTAGATGTAGCTGGAAAAGAAGCAGCTGGGAAAGATGCATTGTAAAACCCATTCTTCTGAACTGCCATTTCAATGTGTCAATGAAAAAGCTGTCCAAATGGCAACATGGCATTTTCTAATGAATTTTAGTTTCATCATAGCCATCATTTAGTGACACATATTATGTCCCAAATTAGGAGGACTTTATCCTTTGCCAGCTGCCTTTATTTCTGTTCTCTTATAGCTCTCGGGTAGATCTATGCAGTCTATGTCCAGAACATTTCCCACCACTGGCATATAAGTCAGAAATGGGAGCATGGAATATACTTTTGTATAAAAATAATATGAAAAGTTAATAAATATAATAAAAATAATATGACAAAATTTCCAGGCCAGCCCACAAAAGTTACCTGATCTCTCTCTCTCTCTCTCTCTCTCTCTCTCTCTATATATATATATATATATATATATAGATATATATATATATATATATATATATAGATATATATATATATATATATATATATATATATTTTTTTTTTTTTTTTTTTGGCCAGTCCTGGGCCTTGGACTCAGGGCCTGAGCACTGTCCCTGGCTTCTTTTTGCTCAAGGCTAGCACTCTGCCACTTGAGCCACAGCGCCGCTTCTGGCCGTTTTCTGTATATGTGGTGGTGGGGAATCGAACCTAGGGCCTCGTGTATCCGAGGCAGGCACTCTTGCCACTAGGCCATATCCCCAGCCCCCTGATCGATATTTTTATGTTCTCTCCATTCAGCAATCAATTATGATCTATTTGTCTCCTTCCTGCTACATTATGGGCAAAAGTGGGATTAGGTCTACCCAGCAAACTCCATGGAGTTGTGTCCAGTGATACCTTATTGTTCAGCGACTACATCTTCTGTTATAACAGGTATCTTGACTTGTATGGCCATGGTGGGGTTTATGATAAACTCAAGCCAGGCACCAGTGGCTCATGCCTATAATCTTAACTATTTAGGAAGCTGAGATGTGAGTACTGCAGTTTAAAGCCAACCAAAGCAGGAAAGTCTAGGAAATTTAGAATTCTACTCAGTACTTTCCGTGGGTGTTATAGTTAGAGTGCGTTCCTTAACCTAAGGACTTGGTTCCCAGCTAGTAGCTCTGGAGGTTTAGTATGTGGAACCTAGATGAAGAAAGCAGTTCATTAGAGGAAGATCCTTGAGGATATATTGCCCCTGGCTTCTTCCTCCTCTCTTCTTCCCTCCCTCTCTACCCTCCTCCTCTTCCTTCTGCCCTCTCTTTCCTCTCCTCTATTCCCCTTCCCTATCTCCCCCTCCCTCATTGTGTCCCCTTCCCTCTACTTCCTAGCAAGCAGAGTGGCAGGTAACTAGGGATTCCATCAGATTGCTTTGTGCCAGCCTGTTAAATATCTAGCCATCCTCTCCCAAAGCTCTCCTCTCCTGGGCCCGCTTTGCAGTACTAACAACCCAGAAAGGGGAAAAATTACTTATTTTAACAAGTTAGATTCTTAAAAATATGCACATTCAAATACTTTCAATTTCTTAATTGATATTGACTATCCTAATTTCCCATGAAATTAGATTATTCAAATGGAAGATCATCTTCATTTTTATTCTGTAGCTGAAATTAATATATTTTTGATGAGTTCTTGTAACAAGTATATATTTTGTATAAGATTTTTTAATACAAAAGTTCAGAGTGTGCCTTCATAGATGGTCATATTTTTTCTGTAAATTTGCCAAGTGCTGCATCTGTTTCAGAAAATGAAAATTCTGAATCAGAGCTATGAGAAGATTTAATGGGCTTCATGCTGTTGTTGTTGGCTGTATCCAGGTGCCAAAAGCATTTCCCAAACTGTGTTTCACCAAACACTAAACCAACACAAGGCTCTGGGAAATGAAATTGTTTCAAAGAAAATTTGATCTCATTTGCTACCTTTTTTTTGAAGGATCACAATCCTAATTAGAGGATAAAGAAGGTGGTTTACAAGTCTGGGAATATAGCTCAGAGGCAGAGAATTTGTCTAATATATGCATAGCTCTGGGTTCCATTCCCAGCACCAAAAACAAAAGAATACTTGTGTTTTCCATCTAGTTTTCTTTAAATTCTTGGGTCAAGAAAATTGTTTTCTTTTAACTGTACCCATTCTTATCACCATGATTTACCATTTTGCAACAAAATACCTTCAGAGTTCACCAATTAGTCCGGAAACTATAGAGGATACTAATACATCAAATATATAATGTAGTGAGATTTGTATCTTTTAGCCTGAAAACCTTTGACACATGTTATTTATATAGTAAATATTTAAATACTTACATACATAATGGAACATTTTAGTTGGATGCAAAAGAAGTCACATGTAAATCTTAAGGACCTTATGATGTTAAGAAAAATAATTAGGTATAATTACACATTAAGAAATGACACATATGTAGACAAAGATTTTAAAGCCATAATTAAAATAAAATTGATAGACAATACAGTCTATTAATATTCTGATGTCCTATATTGGATATGGAAATAAAACAGTTAATCAAGTTAAATAAATGTAAATTTCACTGGCCTGCATGGTTCATAATGACCTTAAAGATGTTAACACACAGTGCATAGTGCATAGTGATTCACATTTTATAATCCGAGCTACTCTAAAAGCAGCTATCAGGAGGAATGTAGTTTGAAAACCAAAGTTTGAGCCAAAAGTTAACAGGGCCCCACCCCTACAAGCCAGATATGACAGTTCATGCCTTTAACTCCAGCTACTCTGGAGTTTGTAGGTAGTAGTATTACTTTACAGTGCCAAGACCAGGGAAGAATCTTGAGACCATATCTAAAGCAAAAAATTGACTGTATGTATGTGGCTTAAGTAGTAGATAATCTGCCTACTAAAGGCAAGGCAAACCCTAGTCCTCCACCCAAAAACAGAAAAGGTGTTATTATCTTGTTGAAGAATAGTCTCTTATGAGTTAGGGAAATTATTATAAGAAAATATTTGAACTATGTATTATGGTTTCACTGAGATGTACTGAAGTCAAATATTTCAGAAGAGAGCTGCAAGAAATAGAAGAGTATGTTTACAACTTCAACTTTAAAAGCACTTTTCCAAATCATTTATTAAAAAGTATTCATTTTCTAAGTTAAATGGTTTAGCAACAGTAAACTGTTCCCTGTATGTACATGTGCTTTTTCTTTTGGATCTTGGGTGCAGAAGATAGATTTAATAATCATCCTCAATTCCTAAAACATTATAGTGTTTTATTATTCTCTTAAGGATTCATCTTGAAAATGTAATGTTTACTTATGAGTGTGTGCATACTTATGGGTATTTATTTATCTCTCTTAAAATGTAAATAAATACATGTGAGTATATTAAATATATCCACATAGATGTTTATACAGTGTATATGTACATTTCTCATAAGTATTTATGTGAATATATATAAGCCATTTTTATATAAGCCATAATATAAGCCATTTTTCTCTCCTTTGAAAACATTGTTTCCTGAATATTTTTATGTCTATGTGGATTTGTAAAACATGTATTGTTATGTGACCATGTGTTTTAATCTAGCATGTAAATAATATATCATATAAATAGCAAGTTTTTAAATTTTTTCCTGAATAATTATTTATTTATTGTCAAAGTCATGTACAGAGGGCTTACAGATTCATACATAGGGCAGTGGGTATATTTCTTGTACAACTTGTTACCTTCTCCCTCATTTCCTCCCTCTCCCCCATACCCATCTCCCTCTCTCTCCCATGAGTTGTTCAGTTGGTTTACATCAAATGGTTTGGTAAGTATTGCTTTTGGGGTCATTTGTCTTTATATCCTTTGTCCCTCGATTTTGATTTTACCTTTCCCTTCCCCAGTTCCAGTACAAATATATACAGTATTCAGGGTACTCAGGTGAGTTACAGAGACAGCACGGGCACAAACACAGGAAGGGGATACAAGAGGAACAACAACAAAAAAACTATGGTTTCACATGGCATATTTAAAATAACTACAACAATAACAAAACACTCATTTCCATAACATGGGGTTCATTTCACTTAGCATCATCTTATGTGTTCATAAAGGCACAGCTATTCTCTTGTGATCTTCTGCTATGACTAGCCTAAATCTGTACTAATTATTCCATATGAGGAAAACTATAGAGTCCATGTTTCTTTGGGTCTGGCTCACTTCACTTAGTTTGATTTTCTCCAAGTCCTTCTATTTCCTTATGAATGGGGCTATGTCATTCTTTCTGATAAAGGCATAAAATTACATTGTGTATATGTACCACATTTTCCTGATCCACTCATCTACTGAGGGGCATCTGGGTTGCTTCCATATTTTAGCAATGACATATTGTACTGCAATGAACATTGTTGTGCTGGTGGCTTTAGTGTGTTCTTGCTTGTAATCTTTTGGATAGATGCTGAAGAGTGGGGCTCTATGGGAGCTCTATGTTTAACCTTCTGAGGAACCTACAATACCAAACTTCAAGCTGTATTACAAAGCTATAATAATAAAAACAGCTTGGTACTGGCACAAGAAGAGGCCTGACGACCAATAGAACAGAACTGAAAACCCAGAAATAAACCCACCAGAATTATGCCTACTTAATCTTTGATAAAAGAGCTAAAAAAAATAGGACGGAAGAAAGACAGCCTCTTTAACAAATGGTGCTGGCAAAACTGGTTCAACACCCACAACAAATTCAAACTAGATCCTTATATATTACCCTGCACCAAAATCAATTTCAAATGGATCAAAGACCTTGAAGTAAAATCAGATACCCTGAAAACAATACAAGAAGGAATAGGAGAAATACTTGGGCTCCTTGGCACAGGATGAAATTTCCTTACTAAAGGCCCAAAAATGCAACAAATCAAAGAAAGGGCAAATGGGACTGCATCAAACTACAGAGCTTCTGCAGGGCAAAGGACATAGCTTGCAAGATAAACAGAAAGCCCACAGATTGGGAGAAGATTTTTACGGACAATACAATGGACAAAGGCCTCATATCTAAAATATATGCAGAACTCAAAAAATTAAATTCCTCCAAAGCAAATCCTCAAAGAACCAATGGCCCCCTAACAAGTGAGCTAATGACCTAAAAAGAGACTTCTCTGGAGAGAAAGTGAGAATGGCCAAGAGACACATGAAGAAGTGCTCTACATCACTGGCCATAAAAGAAATGCAAATCAAAACAACATTGAAATTCCACCTCATCCTAATTAGAATGGTCATTATCAGGAAAACTAACAATAACAAATGCTGGAGGGGGTGTGGGTTTCCAAAAGGAAACCCTACTAATTTGTTGGTGGGAATGTAAACTTTTTCAACCAAATAACAAGTTTTTTCATTCATTACTGTAGTAATTTGGGGGTGGGGGTGGCTATTGGGGAGTAAGCTCAGGGCCTTGCCCTTGATGGACAGGCTCTCTACACTATAAGTCATTCTTGCATCCCTTTTGGCTTTAGTTAGATTTTTAGATAGTCTTTCATGTTTGTCCATTCAATCCTTAAATTGTGATCCTCCTGCATATGCTGCTTGCATAGCTGGTATGACAGGTGTGTACCACAACTGCTGCTTATTTGCTGACCTGGAGTCTCATTACCTTTATTCTTAGATTTTCCTTGAAACTCAAGCCTCTGATCTCTGCCTCTTGAATAGCTGTTATTACCAAGTAAAGTGTTTTGTTTTGTTGTTGTTGTTTGTTTGTTTACACTACTGGGATTTGAACCCAGGGCTTCAAACATGCTAGGCTAGTATTCTACCACTTGAACCAAGTCCCCACCGTGTGTGTGTGTGTGTACACGTGTGTGTGTGTGTGTGTGTTTGTGTGTGTATCTCACTGTGTATCTCATTCTGGCCTTGAAGTCACTATGTAGCCCCGGCCAGAGTCTCAATTCTTCTTCCTTAGCCTCCAGACTGCTACGATGATAGGTATCTACTAGCACACTTAGCCTCCTATTTCTGTAGTATTAGAAATAGCAGTTAAATAATTGGAAGAATAAAGCATATATACAGAAAGAAAATTATAAACGATCCCATATGCCCATCATGTAGTTTTAACAATTTCAATGTACAGCTTTATTTTATCTGCCTTTCACATTTTTCTACCCTCTAGATTACTTGAAATATTGTTCAAAGAAATCATATCATTTCATCATCTTTAAATAGTTCCTAAATATTTAATGACCATATAATTATCATACCCAGAGAAGATGAGACTTTAGTAGTGCCAAATATTAAATGTCTCACACTAGCATCATCTAGATCTTTGTTTGTATGAATAAATTACTATCCAAATAAGAGCTGTACATGGCAATTGGTTTGCAAAACTCAATTTTCTTTTGATTTCCAGAATTAAAATTTCCCTAAATGCTAAAAAAGATATTCTTACTTTTATAGGTTTTCTTGTTTTATGGATTTTGTTTACCATAAACCTGTAGTGTTGTTTAACTTTTACTTATCCTATATTTTCTGAGACTTCATGATTAGATCTAGAGAATTCACGAGGGCCCCAGTAAATGTTGTTGAGGAGACAATATTTCATTGGCAGTGTTAAGTATTTCTGTTTGGAGTCATATGATATCCCTGTGTAGTGTAATGGTAGCAGCCATCCATGATCCTTGTTTAAACATTAATTCACTAGGTGATGGGAAACTCTGATATATGAATTCTGTCTATCTTCATTTACTACCTGCAGCATTTCAATGAGGAAAGCCTTACTCTCATCAACACTGTGTTACACTGATTACAGTTTAAATGAAAGAAAGATTATGATCTCCAGTACCAGAGAGAGAAAGGGAGAAAGATTGAGAGAAAGGTTCAGAATAAATGTCTGAGCCTTTCACATTATGTACCAGTTTTCAAAATAACAAATTTCTTAGAATCCTTCAAAAGTGAGCAGTGATGCTATCTTATGTCACTGTGAATTTACTGATTAGTATAGCAAAATATTTCAGGATCATCTTTCCCCATGGATCACCTATTTGTACAGGAAGCCCTGATTGCTATTAGTAGGAAATGATGTTTGAAATCCAAATCTTGAAGCTTTTAAATACTGGGATGGACATTGTTATTTGAAGTCTTCTCAGTAATCATAGTCAGGAAATATGCACTTTCTAAGATAAAATGCATATGGTTCTGTACTTCAAATTAAAACCCAGAACTACAATATTTTTATATAACTGCTTGTATCTTACATCTGCATCTACTTTATGTATCTTTTATGGAACCAGTATAAGTATGCCTTGGTGCATCCACCAAATCATGTATTGTTTCAAGATAAAAATACCAACACCACCATATATATATATATGTATATATATATATATACATAAATATATATACTTAAACTGGTTATACATATAATTCTTTTGTCTTTAGAAATATTCCACTGGTGATATCTAATAAAATTTCTACGCTTTAAATTTACTTTATGCTTACCAGCTCAATTCAAAGTTAAGTTCTATAGTCTTTCACTTTGCTTTTGGCTTATAAAAATATCCTTTCTGAATTGAATCTCAGTTTATAACAATTTAACATATCTTTCTGATTCCAAATAGGTTTACAAAATGAGATTTATTATAGAAAAACCTTTTTCTCCTTCTTCTGACCTTGTACAGTATCCCTCTATAGGTAAATTTTTATTTTTTTTTTGTTCCTTCTATCATGTCTTTTTTTGGGGGGCCAGTCCTGGGGCTTGAACTCAAGTCACTGTCCTTGAGTCTCTTTGTGCTCAAGGTTAATGCTCTACCACTTGAGCCACAGTGCCACTTCTACCACTTTCTGAGTAGTTTATGGGAGATGAGTCTCACAGACTTTCTTGCTGAGGTTGTCTTTGAATGAGAATCCTCAAATCTCAGCCTCCTAAGTAACTAGAATTGCAAGCTTGCCATGTCATTTTTAACATGTGTGTATATCCACATGTATGTGCATGCATGCATACATACATACATTCATATTGATATATATCCATATGTGTGTATTTATATATCCTGTATAAATGTTCTTTAAAAATCACAAATACCATACAAAACTCCTTTTCATTTCACTGTCTGTTCTGGAGATCACTTTCAAGAATATATAAATATAGCCCTCACTTTGTTTTATTCTACAGAGAATTATGATGGTTATTTGGGTTGTTTCTACTCTAAATTATTAATCACAGTCGAATGTAGTACTAACATTGTGAGATCTCCATGTATTCTAATATATATATATATATATATATATATATATATATATTCCCAGTTCCGTTCTATAAACTTCAATAACATACTTCATGCAGCATTTTGACTCTCTGCCAAAGCTCTCTTCCCCAAGTCTCCAGGTTCTTACATCAGTTCCAACATCCCATCTTACCTAAAGCTGGACACTAGCACTGCAATAACAGGCCTCTGTCCTGTTAGATAGCATGAACACCTGCTCTATGAAGGCTGCTGCTGCACTGTGCCTGTATTGGGGATTAAATGTCCCTGTCAAAGCTCAGCTGAATTTTAATCTCTGTTGTGAGGTATTAGTGATGGTATTAGGACTGGGAATGTAGCTCAGTGGGACAGGGCTTGACTGGAATGTGTGAGATACAAGAAGGAGAAAAGAAGAAAGAGAGGGGGAGGGATGGAGGGATGGAAGGAAGGAAGGAAGGAAGGAAAGAAGGAAGGAAAGAAGGAAGGGAGGAAGGAAGGGAGGAAAAGAAGGAAGAAAAATGAAAGAAAAAAGAAGGAAAAGGAAAGATAGATGTCGTCACAAATTATTGTCTTGTAAACAATGTAAGTAATGTGCATGACTAGCTTTCCTTATCTATTACCATCAATAATGTTTAATACCTAGTTTATAACCTAGAAAATACATAAAAATTAAATTAATTTTTCTTATTTTCTTAAACTTTCAATTGAAAACATTAACATTATCATGGACATTAGAAAGAAAGCAATTTTTTTTGTTCTGCAAAACTCCAGTTCTGTGCAGCCTGTACATTTTGTACCCAGGCAATGTCAGCATTCTCAAAGGATGTTTGCCAATGTTCTATGTTATTCCATTTAAGAGGATGTTTACAAACATCATGCCCTTGAAAAACAATGTCTGGATATAGCTTTCCAATATTCTATAAAGCACGTTTCTCTATGATGATAACATTTTAAAGTGATTCTCAGAAAAAGTGACCTTACCTAAACAGCTATGATGACAAGAGATTTATATGGAAAAATCTGAAGCAAGAGAGGCAGAGCCTGGTTTCCTAAGTTTACATCTCAGGAAAAGCAGAAATTAAAATGGGTATCTTTGGTCTTTTCAATTATTGTGAATATAAATATCATTTTGTGTATTTGTAAATGAAAAAGTCATATATTAAAGGACTAAGTATATGGTCTGTATGGTCTAGGTGATAGAGCATCTGCCTAACAAGTCTGAGGACCTGAGTTCAAATCCTAGTAGCACCAAAAATAGAAATGACTACATGAAGTTAATACTATAGAAGTTATATATGTGTGTATATAGACATTGTAAATTGTATATAGGTAGATATGAAGAGAGCATTATGAAATCCACCAAAATATCCAAAAGAAGAGGAGAGGTGGGAAAGTGGTTGAGAAAGAGTAATGTAGAGTGAATTCAATCAAAGTACATTAAGTACATGTTGTAAATATTACAAAAACTTCTATTCCAAAGAAATACTAAGAAATGTAAAAGCAGATTATAGAATTTGATCAGTAGTCAGCTCTGGTTTAAAGAATGCCTGCAAAGGAGAAACAAAGGGGCTGGGAATATGGCCTAGTGGCAAGAGTGCTTGCCTCCTACACATGAAGCTCTCGATTTGATTCCCCAGCACCACATATATGGAAAACCGGCTAGAAGGGGCGCTGTGGCTCAGGTGGCAGAGTGCTAGCCTTGAGCGGGAAGAAGCCAGGGACAGTGCTCAGGCCCTGAGTCCAAGGCCCAGGACTGGCCAAAAAAAAAAAGGAGGAACAAAATGTGCATGTATTTGAATTTGCACTAAATATTATATTTTAATTTATATTCACTATCATATCAACAATACAGTCTAGGAACATCTATGTGTTTTATACAGACTTCTGTAATATACACATGTAATTTCGCTATCCTGTTTCATTGCCAAATTAGATATTCTGTGGTACCTAGAGCTAATCTCGAAGGTCTGGCTTACTGATGCCATCAGTAGCTACTGAAATCCAAGTGATGCTGGGTTATATATAAAAAACAGATTTCCAAAGGCTGGGCCTTCTAAGGTTATTTGGGTCACTGTTTTTCAAATGGTGGCCATGACCTATTCCTGACTCATGATATGAGTTCAGTAAGTCACAACCAGCATTTATAGATACAACTTAGATGAAAGTAGAATACAAAGTTCACTGTGTTTAGTGTCACTATTGGTTTTGACTTTATATTTTGCTAGAAATAAAAACAGTGTTTTTTGTATATGCATGTATGTTAGATCACAACAGAAGCATATTTCTTCTAGTGGATGGCATTCAAAAATGTCAGAAGGGCTTTTCTTTAGGTCCCAACCCATGCCACTTGCTAACTGGGGTGCTATGATTTATTTTTCTGTGGGTTTTCTCTCTGCCTTCAATGCTAAAACTCCATTCAGAGTATCTGCTTCTGCTTCCCATTACCCCACCCCCATTCTTTTACAAACAATTGTATCACATGGCTTCTTTTCTTTTGCTTCTGAGAAAGATGAAATGAATTTTATAATACCCTTATCCTGTACATAGGCCTCCACCTCCAACTTTAGCCTTTACATGACTGGTGAGTTGTAGCCCGTTCTAGTGGATTTCTGCCCTCTTGTGGTTTCTCTGCTGTGTTTATTAGCACAAAGAACTCAAATGTCAAATTGTCCTGTGATGAACATAGCTGTGCTGGTGGCTTTAGTGTGATCTTGCTTGTAATCTTTTGGGTAGATGCCCAAAAGTGGGGCTGCTGGCTCTATGACTTTAGCCTTCAGAGGAATCTCCATACCACCTTCCTGAGTGGTTGAATAAGTTTACATTCCCACCAACAATGTAGTAGAGGTCCCATTTGGCAATATCCCCTCCAGGATTTCTTATTCTTAGTTTTCCTGATAATGAACATTCTACTGGTGTTGTTTTGATTTGTATTTCTTTTATGGCCAGTGATGTAGAGCACTTCTTCAAGTGTCTCTTGACCATTCCCATTTCCTCTTCAGAGAAGTCTCTTTTTATGTCTTTAGCCCATTTGTTGAGGGGGCAATTGTTTCTTTGCGGATTTGTTTTACAGGAATTTAATATTTTAACTTGTACATATATTTTAGGTATGAGGCCTTTGTCTGTTGTATGGCTAGTAAAGATCTTCTCCCAATTTGTGGGCTTTCTGTTTATCTTGCAAGCTATGTCCTTTGCCATGCTGAAGGTCCACAGTTTGTTGCATTGCAGCACAATTGGTTATTGCTAAAATATGGAACCAACCCAGATGCCCCTCAGTAGACAAGTGGATCAGGAAAATGTGGTACATATACACAATAAAATTCTATGCCTCTATTAGAAAAAATGACACTGCCCCAGTCATAAGGAAATGTAAAGACTTGGAAAAAATAATACTAATTGAAGTGAGATAGACCCAAAGAAACATGGACTCTATGGTTTTCCTCATACAAAATAATTAGTACATGTTTAGGTTAATCATAGCAGAAGATCACAGTAGCCCAATATCTATACTAGTATGAACACATAAGGTGATGCAAAGTGAAATCAACTCCACGTTATAGAATCAAGTAGTATATCATTGTTGTAATTATTTTCAACATGACATGTGAAACAGTACCCTTTTTCTTCTTCTTCATTTTTTCTCTCATATTCCCTTCCCATGGTATTACCCCTGATATCACTATATCTGATCCTAGTACCCTGGATACCGTATATACATGTATTAGAACTAGGGAAGGGAAAGGGAATACCAAAAAAGAGAAAAAGAATAAAAAAAGGCAAAACCTTCCAAAAGCAATAGTTAAAAAACCATTTGGTGTAAACAACTGTGCAACTCAAGGGGGGAGAAGGAAAGGGAGAGGGTGGAGGGAGGGGAAAAATGAGGGAGGAGGTAACAAGTTGGATAAGAAATGTACTCACGGCCTTACATATGAAACTGTAACCCTTCTGTACTTCACTTTGACAATAAAGAAAAATAAACTCAAAAGTTCATTTTCCTTGCATGTTTGGGTTTTTTAATTGGTTGTAGATACAGGAGACTTCATTATAATATTGTTTACTTTTGGAGAATGGGTAAATAAATTCAAAAAAATTGTCCCTTCTTTTACTATTATTAAAATGAAATTGAAAGGGAGCCAAGGAGAGATTTCTCATAAGAAGAAGTATGAATTGCAAAGAAACACATGAGGAAATGTTCATCATCCCTGGCCATAAAGAAAATGCAAATCAAAACAACTCTGAGAATCCATTTCACCCTGGTTAGATTGGCCGATATTGTGGATTCAAACAGCAACACACATTGATGGGAATGTGGGGAAAAAGGAATCCTATTACACTGTTTATGGGATTGTAAACTAGTACAACCACTTTGGACAGCAGTCTTTAGGTTCCTCAAAAACAACAACAACAACAACAAAACAAGACATAGCTCTTCTCTACTACCCAGCCATACCACTCCTAGGAATCTACCCTGAACATCCTGAGCCAGGATGCGATAAGGACACCTGCACATCCATGTTCCTGGCCTCACTACTCACAATAGACAAGATATGAAAACAGCTGAAGTGCCCCACAGTAGATGAGTGGATCCAAAAAAAATGCAGCATCTATACACAATGCAATTGTACACAGCCATTAGAGAGAGTAAAATAATGTCATTTGCAGGTAAATGGAAGGAATTAGTACAAATCATGATAAGTGAGGTAAGCCAAGCTCAGAGAGACATGTTATCTCTGATATGTGGAAATTAGATCTAAAATACACTGGAATATGATAAATTATACAAGATTCTAGATACTCACTCATATTGAGATGAAAAGAGGATACACTTAGGAGAGAAACACAAAGGTTCAATACTTATGTGCCTTTGTATGTTTGTGTAAAATTATATATATATATATATTGAAATGAACTCCAAGATATAGAAACAAGAGATCTATTTTTTAATTTTTTATTATTTTTCCCTCTATTATCAAAGTGAAGTACATTGGAGTTACAGTTTCTATGTAAGGCAATGAGTACTTTTCTTGTTCAATTTGTTACCTCCTCCCTCATTTTCCCCAGCCTTCCCCTCCCCTTTTCCTCCCCCTCATGAGTTGTACAGTTGGTTTATACCAACTGTATTGCTTTTGGAATCATTTGTCTTTTTAATCCTTTGTCTCTTGATTTTGGTATTTGCTTTCCCTTCTCTAGTTCTAATACACATATACACAGTATCCAGGGTACTAAGATCAGATACAGTGATAGCAGAGGTAAAACCACAGGAAGGGAATATGAGAGAGGAAAAAAAAAGGGTACTGTTTCACAAGGCATGTTGAAAATAATTACTACAATGATATAAAACTTATTTCCATTTTTATTTTTTGTGATTCAAGCATGTATATCTTAGCTAGGGTGTCGGGGAGGGCATAGAACTCAAGGGAAAAAGGGTGAAAAGTGTAGCAGTGGAGCACACTGGAAATAAAGTGAATTATACAACTCATGGGTGGAGACAGGAGAGAGGGACTGGGAAAGAATGAGGGAACATAAAAGGAAATGTCCTAATTGTCTGACTCATGTAATTATAAAGTTTATATCACCTTTATAATAACAATAAAGTTAATATTTTTAGTAAAAGGTAAAAATGAAATTAAAACATACTATGAATGTATATTGTGTCTAGTATAAGATGAACAGATGAATTAAGAGGCATTTATCTTGTCTAGAACTTACCATAGATAAATTACTAACCACCACAATCACTCAAGAAAGGGGGAATACATAGGTACTAATATACATGTATGGTCATATCTTAACTAAGTAATCCCTAAAATCAAATCATACATTCATATTTCTCTGAAAAAAACTTAAACATTGTTTGTCCCTCCAAACACTTTCCAGAAAATAACCCATAGGACTCTGGCATACTATTAAAACGTTGGTAGGTTAATGTGCATAAAATGAAATTGAATGTAAGTTAATGTACTATTTTAACTATATTTTTGTTAATGGAGTCCTGGGCCAGAGGCTTTACTCTAGGAAAGGAATTTCAATAAAATAAGACTCTTCACTCCCCCCAGAAATCAAATGTAAAATTAAGAGCAGATATACAGCAAAATAATTTAACTAGCAAGGTCATATTGAGAAAAGAAAGGAATTCAATTATCTTAGTCCATGTTCAGAGTGCTGAGAGGAGCCTTAAGTTTAAATAGAGAAAGAATTAGGGCAGACATGAAAGACTGGCATCAGTTAAGTCATTTTGGTCAGACTCCAGTCTGGTTGCTCATTGTCTTAATTCTGGTTCTACAAGGTGGCTTGGGAGAAGCTGTTATCACTGTTATTGGTGGAGGGGGTGGATTTAGTTGCCATGAGATGATTGTTCTTACTACAGCAGGCAATTCTAATTCTGTCATGGAGTAATTACTCCCATTTCATTCATGGCTTGTACCTTCTTTTTAGCATGAGACAACAAATTAATACAGATGAAATCAACCAGACATATTGTTAGAAGATAGTTAAAAACAAGATTTGAAGAAAATCTAAAGGATAAAAAACCCAGTCCACCACATTGTATGAATATCAAGCATTACATATTCTTCCCAAAGTCACCAGCTAAATGCTTCATGCATAATGGTCACAGCTACCATTTGTACCATCTTTGCATGGATTACAATGAATCTCGGCTTGTTTCTTTTCATCTTTACAAGATTAATTACGCATGCAATACTGTCAAATGCTTATCCCTTAAAATAAACATTGAGGGCACATTATCTAGAAGTGGGAAGGGAAAGCTTATACCTAAAAATATCACTGATAAAAAGAAAAGAAAGAAAATGGTTTACAGATGTTTAGATGACAAAGTTGTCTGTTTGTCAATGAAACAAATCAATGAATAATATCAGTCTTTGTAAGTGTAGGGTTACAAGGAAAATCAGATATTTGGGGCTTTTTAATTCAAGACATATGACCAGGAAGTGATGTGACTTGAAAATATAAACTCTATTTGCTAAATAATAGCAACTGCATCAATATTCCAAAGCCATTTTGCTTTAGAAGGAGCTAGCAGGGGGAAAGTATAATACTTCCTCCATATTTATAAGAAGGTTGAGCATGAGCATTGCCTCTTTAAAAAATATCAGAAATAGTTGTTGAGGGGTTGGGAATATGGCCTAGTGGCAAGAATGCTTGCCTCCTATACATAAAGCCCTGGGTTCGATTCCCCAGCACCACATATATAGAAAATGGCCAGAAGTGGCGCTGTGGCTCAAGTGGCAGAGTGCTAGCCTTGAACAAAAAGAAGCCATGGACAGTGCTCAGGCCCTGAGTCCAAAACCCAGGACTGGCCAAAAAAAAGGAAACAGTTGTTGAATGGGCTTATTCAGAAAAGGAAAGCATTAAATAAAGAATCTGTAAGAGTGAATGCATTAAGTTTATGTCATGGCACTATTTTGTAGGCCTTTATACTTGAATGGTATTCTGATGTTCACGTTTAAATTAGGAAGACGTAACTAAATGTCCATTTTCAAAGTTGTCCAAATTTTCACACCCATTACTCAGACTAAATCTTGGGCACAGAAAAGTTATTTGGACTGCATACTCCCTACCAGGCCACATTTGAATCAGGAGATGTTTCATTGTCTGACCCTTTCCAAAATTAATATACCTTCTAGTAAAACAGTAATGTATTTGAGAAAAATGAAAACCCAAAAGAAATATTGGAGTAGTGGGAAGAATTACTTATAGGATGCAATAAGAATATACGAAATGTGAAAAAAATGGCAGAAGATCTTTGTAATTATGGATCAGTGTTACTTGTGTTAAAGTCTTCATGCAACTTTTATTTGAAAAAGAATCTACTACCTTAAATGAACATCTATTCACAAAAAAGTATGGCAAAGCGGGCATGTGACTTGGTTAAATAAGTATGTGAAATTATCAATTTAAGGAGAGAAAGTTGATACCTTCAAATTCAATTTTATTCCATTAAAAATAAAAATGTCTACCCTATTTGCAATCTGCTATCCTCGTACTTTACTTTTCATTCTTAGAAAACCAAGAATTTCTTCAGCAAAGAAATACGAGTCTTCTTGCAAATGCTTTACAATTGCAGAGTGCATTCAAACAGATGATTTATCAAGTTTGGAAAGTGACAAAATCCATTTAGTACCAATTCATAATACATTTTTCAGAATCTACTGGAAAAAATATTGATTTAACTCTTACCATAAAATATCAAACAATATAAAAGTAACTGAGCAGTATTTCCTATTAAATATAAAAGGTTGGTGCTTCCATAATTCACATTTTTTCCAAAACTTATCCAAAACTCACTTTTCTTATCCAAAACTCACTTCTTTTAGAGTTTCAAGAAGTACATATAACATTATTAATATCTCCAGGATATCAATTCCAGCCAGGACAGGAGAAAGGGGGTCAAAAACAGAGAATTAAAGAAAGACCAAAGAAATTAGATACTTGAGTGATGTTAAAGGAGAAATAGTAAATAGAATTTCTAGTAATTTGATTTTATAGTAAGGACTCTTAAATTTAAGAAAAGTTAAAATATTGCATAATTTCTTTAAAATGAAACACCAAGAAAAGACTAAGGATATAGGATGGTGGTATAGCACTTGTTTAGAATGCTCAAGACCTTGGGTTCCTTCTTCAACACACACACACACACACACACACACACACACACACACATTAATTACCTAATTAATATGGCAGAAATAACTTTGCCAAAATACTGTGGGCCAAATAGGAAAATAAGATAACATTTTAGATGTGAAAAAGAAAGTATCATTAGCTTCAAATATGCTATATCCAATGGCTCTCAAAAATATCACTTCATCTTTATATGACATATTTCTGGACAATAATTGGTGTGTATGTATTTTTGTCACCTCCCAGAATCTGAGAGTAGAAATTCTCTCGAGTGTTTCACCTTCTCTCAATTTTTCTGACAGCACTAACACCAATTTTTTTGTCAAATGGAAATCATAATTCTTAACTGCTTTTTCACTGATGTTAAGGAAATAAGTCAAATATATAAAAATCTTTCCAGATTTTTCTAGTTTATTAATCAATTAAGGACTAATAAATTTCAATATTTACAATGAAATTTTAGGAAAAATATGTTTATTTGTTAAAATGTATTTTTCTCATTGAATCCTGTTTTTCATGGCTATGTAATTCTCAGAATATCTTATGATTAGAAGAGCACCATATTTTTTAAATCCTCTACTATCACTATGTGGAAATTCTTAATCACTTTTGAACAAAGGCTCCTGCATTTTCATTTGCATTGCACCCCACATAATCTGTGGCCATGTCTGATGAGATATAATGACTCTTCAGGTGTAAGTCATACGTTCACCACAGGTACAAATTTGTTGATTGACCCAAACATGTACATTGAGTGAAAGTGGAGACAAGATGCATGATTCTTCAAACAAAAACTGAGAAGGAATGTATTAAGGTATGACAAAGTCAAACATCATTGTTGTCATCAGTGCCAAAGGAGAGAAATCTAATGGTGGAGGGGTCATGGAAAACCCACTATTTACTTAGAGTGAACTCTTTAAAATTTTGCTTTGCTGTAACTGTGCCATTGAAAAGAGAGGTCCAACTAAGCCAAAGATGATGCTATTATAAAGAAATTGATGAGATAGGGAAGTCTTTGGATATTTGAGGACTAGTGATCGAATCTTACCTCAACTTTATAGGGTTTCCAAAGTAGTGGAAGTTCTGGCTGTGTGGGTGAATTTGAACCCCAAATATTGAGGAACATCCTGATAAACCACCAGTGTGGGCAGGGTAGGAACTCCAATGGCGGGGGGCGGGGGGTACTACAGCACAGAGGAACTGGCCTTCACCTTTACAATGTGCCTTCTCAGTGGAGTGTGATACAACTCTCAAATGGGAAAATATTTATTTTAATGGTATATATACATCCATATGTATACATATACACATGCATATGTACATATATGCACTCTTTTATGCATATAGCACAAAATAAAATACAACACATCAAGAAGTAAACAGGATGTATTTGGTAGTACAATTACATAGGTGGGATGAGATGTACTAGGGGAAAATGACTTAAAGTGTTCCTTATCGACAGTAGCTAAATAAACACTGAGAGAGATTACTTTAGACAAGTAGTTAAACATTCGAGTCCAGGCCCCTTTGGAGAATCTAGTTATAGCCATCATCCTATCTCCAGAAGTCTGTTAGTGTGTCTTTACTAAAATCTTTCACTAAATTATATGACAGTTAAACATCAGGTAAGCAGCAAGCAAAAGGATAAGTGGATATATCTAATTGTTGTACTGTTATGTGTAAACTGAAAAGATTTTATTTCTCATAGATACCAACTTACTCAAGGCTATAGATACCCACCATGGAATCATCTATCCGATATGACCTATGATCACTTCAGCTTCTAAATAAGAAAAATAATTACAATAATTGTTCAAGAAATTGCACTTATATTTCCCATTAGAATTTGATATGCATGATTTAACTTAGAGACCTGCATCTTGCTTAGATGAACCAATGATATGTGAAAGATGTCAAGCTTACTTATCCTCCAGAGAGGCATGAAAATAAAATAAATCATAGTCTTTTGATTTTGGTGGTGCTAGGATTTGAACTCAGAGACTTGCACTTACTAGGTCAGCACTCTACCACTTGTGCCATAGCTCTAGCCATTTTTCTTTGCTTTATTGTGTGTGTGTGTGTGTGTGTGTGTGTGTGTGTGTGTACACACACACTGGTTCTGGGGCTTGAACTCAAGGCCTGAGTGCTTTCCATGAGCTTTTCTGTTGAAGGCAGGCACTCTACTACTTGAGTCAAGGCTCCACTTCTAAAGTTTTTGGTACTTTATTGGAGATAAGAAACTCAGAGACTTTTCTTCCCATGCTAGCTTCAAACTATGATCCTCAGAACTCAGCTTCCTTATTAGGTAGAATAAGAAGCATAAGCCACCAGTGCCAAGCTTTGGATGATGTCTCACATTGTTGTCAGCTTCTACCTTTGTGCTTTACTCTTTTTGATGATGTCTCATATTGGGGTTAGCTTCAGATCCATATCTTGCTACCCATGTAGCTTCCCAAGTAGCTGGGATTACAAATACATAGTTCTATACACCGTTTATTGATTGAGATGAAATCTTGCTAACTTTTTATACCCAGACAAACCTCAAACCACAATTCTCCCAATGTTTGTCTCCCAAGTAGGTGGAATTACAGACATGCAGTACCATCACTCATGGAAAGTCATAATCTTTCTATAATTTAAATATAGTTCTCTTCCAGTTCTATTGTATGAGAATTTTCTGTTGGTGTTTGTCGTGCAAAGAAAACCGGAACAAGTTTACATGATATAGAATGTGACATCATGGCCCTTTTGTATATTCTCTACAGTGATAACCCATGAACAAAGCCATATTACTGTTTTCTAGTGAAACCATATAAATCATCTTATCTGTGGGCTTGTTCCCTTCTTCCTGACAATGATGAGAATCTTGGCAGTCTACCTCCCAGAAGCTTCTTTCTCATGATCTCTGAAGTTCTCAGTGTGAAGTAATTTTAGCTCCTTAGGAAGAGAAAATGTGCAAAAGAGGTAAAAAGTGCTATGATTAATTCTTCCATTCTTCTCAACTGGTGTTAGTAGAAACAGGAAACACAATGAAATGTAGGAAATTGGCTCAAAAACTCAAATAAACACTCACTCTGAAGTCTGTCCTGGCATGCTGAGAATCAACTAGCAGAGCTATTGAATGCCCAGCTTGGGCTAAAGCCTGTCCTGAGATGTGCCTTGCATAAACAAGTCATGGTTTGTTTCCTATTTACATGGCATAATAAGTCAAGGTATGTTTTCTCCTGGTGAAACATTTGGAGCTAGGTATGTTAAGTGCTTCTAATGGGGGTAATTTTCATAATATATTAATAGCAAATCCCATATGATTGTAGACTAATCAAAGGAAATACTTGCCCAGATTAGTAGTTATCACCAAATCAAAAGCACTGCAACAACTTTTCCTTGAGCATTGGCTCTCTTCTTGATGTTGAGTCAGATTGGGAAGGCTCTGAGAAGTTGCCTTGCTGTCCCTCTAACAAATCAGTATGTCACAATTATGGATGTGTATGCACATATGCATACACTACAGGCCTCTGTATCATACAGACTGCCAGAGTAAAGCTTTTCCCAGAGCCCCAGTTTCTTTCAAGGATAAATCAGTGAGATCCAGATGTGTCTACTGTATTAGGGGGCTTTGCATCACCAAAGAGGAACCCTGTAATTATAAAAACCTTTAGTTCACATGTACCACTTTAGTGTGTGGTACAACTGTCCATCCTCCCCTGTGGAGAAAAAGAGGGTGATCATTGCTCTGAACTGTAAAGAAATACATGTTTCATGAAAGTAGAGGGGAAAATGTCACTCTGGAATATAAAAATGGGACTCCAGCGGGAGATACAATGGTATTTTACTGCTAAGGTCTCCATCTTTAAGTTTTCTATTCATTTATCTTTTAATGCTAGTGCCAAATCTGTTTACTTAGAAAGCCCTGACCATACAGAAACATGAAAATATTCATGGAGCATTATTTCTTGGCACAAGTTTAAAAACCTATCATCTAATTAATTTCTGCTTGTGCACATGTTTGAAGCAGCACACCTGTCCCACAGGTAACCCAGGCAACCTGACTTGCTCTTCAGTGCTGATTGGTGTGAAGTGCTTTCTCAGTATTTCCCACTATATTGTGTCCTGACCATTGAGTTGAGGAATCTGATTGTAGATTACATTTTTTTGTAATGTTACATGTGATTAAGATCTGTTGGTAATAATATATCTTCCAGATGAATTCTAGATGATGCTTGGTTTGTGTCTTGGATCAGGCTGCTGTAATAAATATAACAGACTGGATGGTCTGAGGGATATGGCTCATGACCACTTGCCCAACATGCATAAGGTTCCATCCCCAGTATCACCAACTTGTTTGTAGACAGCCATCTTGTCACTGTGTCCTCACATGGAAGAGCACACAGAGAAAAGAAGATTCTCCCATGCCTTCTCTCCTCCTTTACTCCTCACCTTCTTCCTCCTCTGCTATCTTTTCTCCTTACTTTCTGATTCCTTTAAGAAGGGTTTCGCTATGTTCTCTAGACTAGTTCAGTCTAAATTCTTGATCTTTCTGAGTACTTGGATTGAAGGACTAAATTCCCAAACTAAATAGAACTAATCCCATTCTTGAGGATTCTACCTTAGATCTGAATTACTTCTCAAAGGACATTCCACCAAATTGCATTCCAATATGAATTAGCCTTCAAGAATAATTTTGGTGGTACCTAAACATTCTTCTCATAGTGCTGTGCATGGAATTTGCTTTCCAGCAGAGTGGTTTTTAAAATCAACATGGCTCATATTTTTATATTTTTTGTAAAACAACTACAAATGTTAAAACATCATCTGGTAGAGTCTACTCCACCTGGCAAAAAAACTTCTTCATCCACATGTCCTTTTAGTTCTGAAGACTGATACTATGTAGGTATATCATGTTTAACCTCAATACAAATACTTATTATATATAATAAGTGAGTTTTATACCAATAAATCATTGTAATTGGAATCAATATATGGAATCAACTTTCAGGTTAAGTCAAATGAGACTCATTAAACCCTTATTAAATTGAAGAAGTTTTACCATTCTCCAGTTAACAAAAGAAACAATACCTTGAAGAAATAGCTGTTTATGGTACTGGAACAAGGAACATACAAGATAGCTTGAGGCATCTTATAGTACCAGAAATTAAGGAAATGTTGCCAGGAGTGATGGCACATGCCTAAAATCCCAGCACTCAGGAGGCTGAGATGGGATAATTCTAACTTGGATACTACCCTGGGCTATGTAGCAAGCTTTGATTCAGTAAAGGGAATGGAGGGAGAAAGAAAGAGAAGGAGATAAAGAGAGAAGGGAGAGATAGGAAAACAAGAGGAGAAAAAGAAGAAAGGGAATGCTGATAAAAAGGAGTAGACATAATGTGTCAGGAAATTTGGGTAGAAAAGTAGTGTCATAGCATTGGTTTATAAAACACTGTAAAAATTAAATAGACATGAGTCCATACTGATATAAAATGTTATAATCAATTAAATGGGGAAGAGAGTATTCTTTACAGGGGAATTACAAATATTTTTGCAGATGTTTGCCTCCAAGTAGTGGAGCTTGACCTTTGACAGGTGTAAGCCTCCAAAAAGGATGTAAAAGGAGAAAGCCAACAAGGGCTATCCTGGCTGAGTGATGAAGGGGAATATTATAAGTGATAATTCATGTTGATGGCATGTACTGCTGACATAATGTAATGAGAAAGGAACAGCCCTTCTGTGATATTCTTGATGAAAATCCACAACTAGTCTAATCATGAAGAAAATGTCAGACCCACCTGATTTGGATGAGATTCTGTCAACTATCTCACCAGCACACCATAAAATTGTCAAGGTTATGAATAATAAGGGAAGAGTAAGGCACTGTCACTGATCTGAGAAGACTAAAGAGACATGACAACCAAATGCAGTATGATACTTGAGATGTCTCCTACTACAGGAAAAGAACATTGACAGGGAAACAGGTGAAATCTACATGCAATTTGGAGTTTAGTTAGGATCAAGGTACAATCGTTGGTTTCTTTGCTGTAGCAAAAGTGACATCACTTTGTGAGATATTAAAAATAGAAAAGACTGCGAGGAGTGGTGGTACACATCTTGAATTACAGCATTTGGGAGGTGGAGACAGGAGGATTTTAAGCTTTATTGCCTAAATTCTCAGGACTGAAGACAGTGGCTCTTATGGCACGGTTCAATGTCTTATACAGAGTGTCGGCATCTACTGCAAAATCAAACTGCAATTAACCAAAGGACAATTTAAATATAATGGGTGGATCCCTTTTGTTTTGCCAGTCCTGGGGCTTGAACTCAGGGCCTGAGCACTGTCCCTGGCTTCTTTTTGCTCAGGGCTAGCACTTACCACTTGAGCCACAGTGCCACTTCTGGCTTTTTCTGTTTATGTGGTGCTGAGGAATCAAACCCAGGGCCTCATGCATGCTAGCCAAGCACTCTACTGCTAAGCCACATTCCCAGCAATGAGTGGATCCTTGAGAATAGAAAAAAAAAACCTGTATTGTAATGAAAGCATACTGCTCCACGATACTGCTCAAGTTCAAGTCTTTGTCCTAGTCCTTCAATGAACAGAGAAGACTCTGCCAAACAAGTTTCAAATTCCTCATACAGTGCATTCTTTTTTTTTCTTGAAAAAATATTTATTTTTTATTTTTTTAACTTTTTTCTTTATTGTCAAAGTGTAGTACAGAGGGGTTGCAGATTCATATGTAAGACAGTGAGGACATTTCTTGTTCAACTTGTTACCTGCTCCCTCATTTCCCCCTCCCCCTTCTCACTCCCCTCTCCTCCCAAAAGTTGTGCAGTTGGTTTACACCAAATGGTTTTGTAAGTATTGCTTTTGGAATGGTTTGTCTTTTTATCCTTTGTCTCTTGGTTTTGATATTCCCTTTCCCTTCTCTAGTTCACACAGTACATTTTAAATAGCATTTCTAATCTTACCACAATGACTATCTCTTGAATCCTTGATATTAAGGTGCTTACATGTTTTATGAAGAGTTTACTTCAGAGAAATCATAAGCACATTGGTCTCTGGTGGCTCATGCTTGTAATCCTAGTTACTCAGGAGGTGGAGATCTGAGGATCACAATTTAAGGCCAGCCTAGGCAAGGAAGATCTGTGAAATTCTTGTCTCTAATTGACCAGCAAAAAGTCAGAAGTGGGTTTGTGGCTCAAGTGACACAGCATTAGCCTTGAGCTAAAAGGGTAAGTGACAGTGTTCAGGCTCTAAGTTTAAGGCCCTATACTGGTACACACATGCATACACACACACACACATAAACACACACACACACACACACACACACACACTCCCAAGCATCACAATATCAGAGAATAAATGCATTGATTTTTCTATTGTGAGATTATGTTCATCAAGCTATCAAATGAAATGAAGGCAAGACAAACATGTTCACCATGAGACTTAAAGAAAAAAAATTAAAGTAAGGAAAATGCACTAAAATGAGCTGTCTCAAATTTCTCAAACTTGAAGGAAATGAAAATACCAAAGAAATTGTTTGCCATAAGTCTTTTTTATAACCTTTCTCTTGGCAATGACCTTCTTTTACAATGTAGATTCTGTAATTACCCAGTATTGTATGGATTTAGGAATCATCACTCCTCCCGGTACATGTTTCTTTGAGGAATAATTGCAGATTATTAGAAAGTAGCATAAAATATTGTTTTCCCAAGATCACATGCCCAGATGGCCCTCAAAATCATCTCTTACTCATGAGCAAACTGCCTTTCTTTTCTCACTTGAAATATAAGGATAAGGATGTAATCTTGCATGTAACCCAAAGTTCAGGGCTAGAAAATAGAAACCAATGCCAGTACCTTTCCCCCCCCATCTCTCTCTCCCCTAAATTTTCCTCCCTAGTTTCTCCCTAGTTTCTGTCATGCATAACCACATTCTGAACTTCTGGCAATTTCCATCATCTGTCTTGTTATAGTAAATGACAACTGTGGTCCTGTTTGCAGTTTGTGCGAAGCAAGATTATGTCTGCTACCTCAGGCTTTGAGGGCAACTCCTTTTCCTAGAGCCCTCCATTCCTACTCATACCAGAGCCATTTGCATTTAACAGATGAGTTTTACTTAAAGTGAAATGTCTATACCTCTTTGTGATGTTTCATTGTCACAAAGTTAATATTCTAAGAAAAGAAAACTTAAAAGTCCTAGCTATATATAATTTTTCATTCATATATGTATGCATTTGTGGAACCCCCCAAAGAGACCACCCCAGCATATATTTCTTTGGCATATTTCAAGATGGATGTTTGGAGAAACTGCAGGCCCTCATGGATACAAGATTGATTCCTTTTTTTTTTTTCAAGATTGATTCTGAAAGGGTACTTTATTGTGATAGAATTTTCACCTATAAAGGAAATCTACATTATAAAGTACACAGTCAATTAGTGTAAACAGACTTTTTAAATAGTATTGGGGGTTTCATACCTGCCCAGATCGAGATAAGCACAGATAGCTATTGTCTGAGAGACTTTACCTGCAATAAGACAAACCTTGCTGACTGTACACCTGCACCACCACCCTTCCATAGCCCATGCCTCCTTTCCCTCAGGAACATAACCCCATATCCCTTTGGTAGACCATTTTGACCTTCCTTGAGTTTCATACTCAAAATATTAGGCTTGTAAGAAATGTACATGTTCTTTTTCCTATTAATCTGCCCATTATCAGTTACTTATTCTAGACTACAAATAACAATATTTCACAGGGAAATAGTAAATTTGAACCTATCCTACATATTTACTCATTCCTTTATCTTTTAGGAGGTATGATTAGAAAATGAGTAAACCAGGGAACCCATTACTAAAGACATTTCTATCTACTGTCATGGAGAGAACAAAAAAACAGGATAATTACAACAAATCCTGGCCCATGCTAGAATAGAGAATGCAATGGGGGTTGGAGATGGTCCCGTAAATTGGGTCACACATGAATGGTTAGCAGTTCAGTCTCTATATCTAACCAAAGGACTTTGAGGAAAGGAGCCAGTATATATGTCCCTGCTTGTGACAGGTCTGTACTAGGGTTGGTGACCCCAAATCCTACTGAGAAGTATATAGTATGATAGGGAAAAAATATATTAGGACAGATTCTGAAGAGTGAGTCATCTCCATTAGAGAGAAAGCCCACGCTTGTTTTGAAAGTTTTTAACATGGAGAATTTTAATTTGTAATAACAACATACATACCCTTGACTATGTGTTTTAAAGGAATTACCAACTTTAATATAAAAATTGATTTTCCTTAAAATGAGGACAGCCACAAAATGAGGAAGTCACTTGGCTGCCCCCTAGAGGAAGCCAGGGCTCAGTGCTTTTAAACAAATTTTGAAAAAAATAAACAATAAAATAATAATATTAGGAAAAGTTTAAGATAGCCACATTAGTACATAGCAAATGGAATGACAATGAGATACAGAAAATCATGCTGTGCTATCAGTAATTCAAAGTCTTTAAACTTTTAGTTACATAGTTCAATTAACTGTTCATTGCACAGCATCTAAGAGACTTGTCATTTTTTTTGCTTGTAATGTTTTATAATATGTAAGCTAACAATAATTATTTCAATTAACATTAAATGTTTCAAATTTTCCATAGATTGTGATAGAAATAACTTGATGAATTTGAAAGTCCAACTGAGAAAATATCTGCAATAAGTCTAACTAAAGGATAAACTTCTTACTTTATTTGGTTAATAAATCTTGAGATAAATTTATATACCATTCTGACACACCCTTTCTCTCCCTCCCTCCTTCCTTCCTTTTCTGTCTGAGTTTTGAAGATTAAACCCAAATCCTAAATACGTTAAACAAGTATTCTAGCACTAAGTCATGTTCCTAGCCCTCTTTCATTTGTCTTGAATGTTGAATAGAATTCCATTGCATGACAATAAAGGATTTAAATGATGTTTACTTGAGAGATAAATGTACATTCTATATACAGCAAAATATATATGTAAATATCCTCTAGAAATGGTTGCCAACTGTTTAGGACCTGAGGCTTGAGGGAACTGGGGTTAAGATTTTCATTTCCTATTTTGTTGTTGTCCATTATTATTTAGAATTTTCTCCAAAAGACTATTTTCCTTCTATCATTTCAGAAAGCTGCTTTATGATTATACATTAACCATGAAAGATGTGAAAATACTCAATTCCTAATCTGGACTCCGACTATTCAATCTGGTTCATCCACAACTAAGAAGCACATTTCAGTTTCATGCTCTATAAAACCACATCTTATTTTCCAATATCTAAGAAATTACTAGAAAGTGAAATTTCACAATATTTCAAGTGAAAAGCATTAAATTTCAACATAGAAACTTAGTTATGCTAACCACAGTGTTGGAGTTAATATTAATAAAACTTTAAGCTGCAAGGCAGGAGACCCAGATCTCAATTTTTTTCTTGTTGGTCTTAGACATTATGATATTTCTTTTCTTATCTGTTGCTCATGATATCATCAACAAAATGAGAGTGATTCTGTTTACTTACATCAATGAGAAGAGCTACTTCTTCCTTTTACCCACTATTGAAAGTCTGTACAAACTTCATTGGAAATACGTAAGAGTTTATAGAACATATTCTTAGTTTTCCATTTGCTCCTGTTAACTCTTGGGGTCAGTGTTTGCAGAAGAGCATATAATTCATCTACATATCTCTCCCTTGTTTTAGTAACATGAGAATTTAGTTGAAACACAAGAAATATCCATGGAAAGACTTGTGTGTGAGTAAATGTGCTTAAACCAGATATATATTTCCAATTTACTTTGGATAATTTCCTCTGAAGTTAAATGCCTTGAATTCAAGAACAAACATAACCTAGTTGTGTATCTATACCAGCACCGTAGGTACTTGATAGATATTTGTTGAAAGAATTTTCAAAAACAGGTAAAACCATGTCTCTCCCACAGATGTGAAATGAACTCGTGTCAAAAACTTTATTGCACTAATCAGCGAAGAGACTGCTCTAACAAGGCCAAAGTTGAATACAAAGACAGGAATATTGAAATGAATGTGCAAATAGAGGCAAAATTAACTTCCTCCAGAGTGGGAGAGGGAAATCAATTGGAATTGCAAGACAAGACTGAATTTGCTATGCATCTATTCACAAGAATTATTTTATTTAGCTCTAGGTTTCCAAAACTCAGAGGGTTGTAAAATAGGCCCCATGGGGTTGAATCAGATGACCAGTGTGCTCTGAGCAATGCATAATTTTCTACTGGATGATTTGTTCCCTTCTACTGTCCTTGATTTTCCCTACATTTGAGATGAAGTGTATCTTCCAAATGACTTTAAAGCTGGGAGTAAGAGGCTTATGCCTGTAATTCTAGCTACTCAAAGAGGCTAAGATGTAAGGATCGAAGTTCAAAGCCAGCCTGTGAGGAAAGTCTGTGAGATGCTTAACTCTGAGAAATGAACAAAGAAGCTGGAAGTAGAGCTGTACTCAAGCGGTAGAGAACATAAAATCAGGAAGAGTGCCTAGTCATTGAGTTCAAGCCAAAATTTAAAAAAAGAGACTACATATAGGACATACATGCCATGCACTGAGTAAATATAAATGGCTTCTACTCTTTCGATGTTTGCTATATAATCTTCATTTACACTTATATACGGGGTAATATGTTAATATTGGCTAGTAATTTGGTTCTTTCATTTAAGTACCTGTAATTTTTCTAATAGTTACCTCTGGGAGAATACACTTGCCTGCCGCCAGGCTAGGATTGTAGCCTTCCCTCTCCTCACCAGTGCCTCAGGCAGTATCCTATTCCTAATCTCCCCCCAAAGATAAAATCGGCCTTCTCAGAGCTTTACATATTAAACAAGTATCAGCACCACAGTATGAAACACAGAAATACTCTTATGTTAGTAAATTTTAAAAAGCTAATTTGCACCCAAACCTATACTTCCAAAGTAAGATTTTTTCTATTCAGTCCTTAAAGGCAACCTTAATTTATTGAAATACTGAGGTCTTCTCTCCCACAAGAGATTAACTCACACTTCAGCCAAGCAAGCTGTGAAAAAAATCAATAAAAGCTACACAAATTATCACAAGAAAACTCTCTTTAAGTCACCTATATTCTATTGTTTGCAAATAGGTATTGCTGT
This sequence comes from Perognathus longimembris pacificus, assembly GCF_023159225.1. Classification (NCBI taxonomy): domain Eukaryota; kingdom Metazoa; phylum Chordata; class Mammalia; order Rodentia; family Heteromyidae; genus Perognathus; species Perognathus longimembris. The sequence continues at coordinate 107,203,181 of NC_063188.1, read as the reverse complement.
GGCCACAGTTTTTATTATTAAACAACTGGATTCCAAAATGAATGTGAGTAAATTTGGGTTCACAGTGCCTTTACATGCGCTGTAACATGACAGAGGCTTAATGGGATCCAAAGAATGGAGTTTTCCTTCTCCTGTCTTGCCTGTCTCTCCTTCCTGCTGCCAACCAGCTCAGGCTTTCCATCTTGATTAACTGTGCCATAGTAATTAGAGATTACAGCTCAGAACAGTAATTCTGTCCCATAATTGTAGATGATAAATTTTAATTCCACTCTGTAATTGGCAATGATCAGGCCATGTTCTGGCTTTTGTGGAGTGTTCAAGTAGAAAACTGTGGCCTCCTCTTCTTTGTCCTTGCAGTGAAGCATTTTTTTATTCTACCAACCCCCTCCACATGATCATGTCTATAGTTATGTGATATGATAAATATGCTTTGAATTGCAAGACTTTGAAAAGGGTTTCCTAATTACTATTGTTCATTTGATAGAAATTTTCCCAGTTCTAAAGCTTGGATCTTTTTAAGCCTATGTCACTGTAGCTTTGATCTGCTTCAAAAAAGGAGATCATTTTGGTAGAAAATAAGAGCAATTATATTTCTGTTTCTTTTAAACCAAGGTAATATTTTTTTCTAAATTGAAGAAAACAGTCAGAAGAATATAGGGAGATAACATGGGCTGTCTCTGAATATAAAATTCTGAAATTATTTCCCTTGTTTCAGTAAGAGTTTCTCCAAGTGTCTTACTCAAAATCCTCCTTCTAAAAGAGTCCATGGGCTGGAGGTGTAGCTCAGTGGTAGAGTACTTACCTAAGATTCAAGGAAACCCAGGGTTGCATCCCTAGGAACCCTCCAAAAGCCCTTACTCCCCAAAAGCCAGATATCATATGCTCTTTTGGAAGTAAATTAATGTATTAGATTTTTATAGCCACAGATAAGCCTAGGAAAACCTAATTTGGTTACTTTAACTTTTATTAAAGCTTAGATTAACCCATTGTTTCCTCGGTAACTGGGAGATCCTATTTACAATTAACATATGTTGAACTCTGTTTCAAAGTCATTGTCATTTTTAGTCCAAAACTTACATTGTATACAAAATTATTAAGGCTATCATAAGTTCTAGAAACTCCTTAAAATACACAACTCAGGGAAAAATGATTAAGTTCACAATGAAGGAAGAACAATTAATGTTGCCTTTAGAAAAAGACATGCTCATATTCTAAGATGAAAATTAAAAATAAAATCATTTTCACTAGGCACTAGTAGCTCATGCTTATAATCCTTGCTACTTGGGAGGCTGAGACATGGAGGATCATTATTCAAAGCTGGCCTGGACACAGAGGTCTGTGAGTATCCAAATAACCAAAATAACCAGGAGAAAAGAAGTCTGGAGGCATGGTTCAACTGGTAGAGTGCCAGCAAGCCATGAGCAAGCAAACTGAGTGAGAACCAGATGTCTCCAAACTCAAGTCATGTTACATACACACACACACACACACACACACACACACACACACACACACACACACACACACTTTACCCATGTCCCTGTGGAAATTTGAGGCTCCATGATAATGTCTTGTGTACTCTATGATGTTTTCTGCATCCTACACTTCTTTCCCCTATATGCCAGTAGCAATCCAATTCTTTCATGATAAAAAAAACCTGTTTCTAGAGCACCCTAGGGGACAAAGTTGTCTGACTGACACACTGCTTTGGAGCATCCCAACAGTAGGTAACTTATAATTTCTTTTTTATATAAAATACTACAAATTATTCAATTTTTTTTACCAGTCCTGGGCCTTGAACTCAGGGCCTGAGCACTGTCCCTGGCTTCTTTTTGCTCAAGGCTAGCACTCTGCTACTTGAGCCACAGTGCCACTTCTGGCCGTTTTCTATATATGTGGTGCTGGGGAATCGAACCCTGGGCTTCATGTATACAAGGCAAGCACTCTTGCCACTAGGCCATATTCCCAGCCCCAAGTTATTCAAATTTTTACTCTCAGTGTTATGTAATATTTGAGGTAGAACAAAATATGAGGTTAGGCTTAATGTAATTGTGAGGCAAGTTCAAAAAGTCTTAATGTAACTGAGAGGAAAGCTGAGGAAGTTTTCAAAGGAATACTGATCAAGGTCATTGGCTTTTTATGTTTAAAATATTAATAGAACTCTACACTTTTATTCTTAATTCACTGGTTAATAGTTATTTTTTAAAAACTCTTCTACCTTGAAAACTCTCAGAATACAATGAAAGATAAAAAGTGGTTGAGGGCCTGAAATGGTTCACATCAGTAACCACAGCTACCTAAGAGGCAGAGATCAGGAGGATCTCACTTCCAGTCTCAGTCACCAAGACCTCCATCTTAACAAACAAGCCAGGTTTGGTGGCCTGAGCCTGTGATCACATTGCTGAGAAGCAGAGACAGAAAGATTACTGTCTACCATAGAGGCTGTCCCAGGGAAAACCTCAACACATCGCCTGAGAAAACAACTAACGCAAAAAGGGCTGTGTGTAAGGTGCAAGTAGTAAAGCACCTTCTTCTCAAGTACAGTGTCTCTAGTTCACCACCAATACTGCCAAATAAAGCCAAATGTAGTGAATTGACTAGTTTGCTTGACAGTAGTTAGGGGATGAGGATCCCAAATTTGTCCCTAATTTTCACAGTTTAAAGATGAACTTCATATACACAGCACTATGAATCATGGGGTGAAAAAGACAGTTTTCCTTTTTCCCTAGTACATAATATCTGGATGCTGTAAGTTTGCAGTTTAAGAAGATTCCATCTAGTACTAACTTTGTGTTGAGAAGCATACTGGATTGCCAGCTCTCTCAGTATGATCAAGTGCTCTGGGAGTCCTGAAGACCCATTCTGGATGCCCATCATGTCAAAACTACTGACAATAACCCTCAGATATAATCTCTCCCTTTCACTCTCAATTTGTTGGAAGCATACAATGGTGTTTTCTAGATGTGTCATCTCTTACAAGAGACTAAATGCAAAAACACAATAAGAATCCAATCATCTACAATTAAATCAGACATGAAAGAGATTTGCAAAACGTTAAAGCAGTGTTACTCTTCTCTGATGATTGTTTCTTTTGGAAAATATATTTCATAAATGTGTTGCTATATTAAAATACAATTAAATTGTTACTATTTTAATAAGTTAACAAATATTTTGAAAATGTTTCAACTTCCAACATGGTTAATATCAGTAGTTAGAACCCATATACTACTTTAGAAGTTGGAAAATATAAAGGAAAACATTGTCTTCTGGAGCTCTCAGAAAAGAACCAGCCCTTCCAACAATTTGACTTTGTCCCAGTAAGACCTACTTTAGACTTCTGACCCTTGTGCACCCAAAAGAGAATCCATTATTTTTTTAAGCCAATAAGCTTATAGTAATGTATTCATGGCAACATTGGGAAACTAATAATAAAGCCCATCTAAGTACTTAGACATAGCCTGGTACATAACCCCAGGGAAGACTAGTCATGACTAAGGGCCCCATGATATATTCTGAAAATTTCAGTTGATGGATTGAAGTAGAACTCAAATCCCATTCTTTCTAGACACCAAAATGTATGCTGGTACTTGGGCTTAAACTCGGGGCCTAGACACACTGTCCATTAGCTTTTTCAATCAGGGCTGGTGTTCTACTGATTGCAACACATCCCCACTTCTGGCTTTTTAGTGATTAACTGAAGATAAAAGTCTCTTGGATTTGTCATTCCAGTCTAGCTTTGAACCTTGGTCCTCAGATTCCAGCATCCTGAGTAGATAAGATTATAGGCATGAGCCAAAATATCCATATAGGGTGAATTATTTAAATGAAACTAAAATAAGAACATGGGTTCAATACAAACTTCTAATTGATTGTGCTGAAGTTGAAGAGGAAAAGAGGAAAAATTTCCCTGAACAGAACCCACATCAATAGAAATACATGAAATATGACATGAGCTATGCCTGTCACATAGGTTAGCCAGAAGTGTTTAAGACACTAAGGATCCAGTTCTGTGTGTCCAGGAAGTGTTCTGGTTTATCCTTAGTTGCTTATTAAGGCCAAGAGTTTCCATTTCTGAAACAAGAAATCTCTGTCTCATCCTTTACTTCGGCAGCCTAAGGCACTCTTTCCTGGGAGTCTAAAGAAGATCAAACTGAAAGTGAATACTTTTGCTCCCAGAGGGTTTCTTGATGGTATCATGGGTGCTATGGTGGGACTTTATTGGTACCCCATAGAAATCTATTCTTACAGGTATCATTAAGAGCTTAGAAATCATCTTTAGCACATTGATCAGAAACAAAAAAGTAAACAAAGACCTCAGAGTCTATAGTACTTGATCATTTTTAGCTACTTTCTCATCACAGTAAGGTAATGCGTAGGCATGGATACATTTAATGAGTTATGCCTACCACTTGGAGTGGCTAGCAGTCTTTGAGGGAGCAGGATTGATTGAATCCTATGATTGCTGTCACTTTAAGCATCTGATTCCTGTTAAGAAATAAACTCACAAAACTGTCTTAAGAAACTTACTAAATTCTGAGCCCCTTAAAGAAACATGTCTCATTCATTGTTTTTCTTTTACCACAGAAACAGAATTTTCATATACAGATGTTGATCAGTACAACTATTCATTCCAGTTATTGAGTTGGTTCTTGTGGCTTCACATATTTTCTGTTGCTGTAGCAAAATATTTGAGACTAGGTAACTTACAAAGAACAGAGACTTATTTAATTCAAATATCTGAAGATTGGGTATGGGTGGTTCCAGCAAGTTTTTATGGATAGGGATAGTAGAGGAGAAATGAAACAAGAGGATAAGAGTGCAGGAGCCTGATGCTGTCAACAGCTCAGGTGGGAAGGAGAACTAAGGGCAAGGCACATAACTGATAAGGAATGAAGAAAAGATAGCTAAGAGCACAAGACTGGAAGCTGTACCTGAGAAGAACTATGGCTGAGTATCAGCTGGACAAAGGCATACTAGAATTGGAGATAACACAAGAGTTTCAGATATCTGCCTATCCCAGAAACTCCATGTGACATTCTTATGCACAGCTCTTAGGATATTACTGGGAGTCAGTAATTTGGAGTATCATAACAAAATACCATAGATTGAGGAGGTTAAACATTCATTTTCCCATAGTTTTGGAGACTAAAATTTCAAGATTAGGGTGCTATTATGATTGGACTCTTATAAGAGTCTTCTTGATGGTTCACAGATAGCTGCCCTTTTACTGTATCAGCACATGGTAGGAGAAAGAGCCAAACCTCCAGTGCCCATTCTTATAAGGACATTAAGACCACCATGAGATCTCCACCCTTATGAGCTCCTTTGAGCCTCATTATCTCCTCAAGACTTCATCTCTACAATTCTTCATATTCAGGGTAAAGGCTTCAACATGTGAATTTGAGGGATACTATTCAGCCAATAGCATTAGGTCACTATATTATGGACGGGAGGACTCAACTCTTGCTACAGTGACAGTAACAAATAGGCCCCATGGTGTTGTGCTGAGATCTTCCCCATGTGCTACAATCACATGGTACATATTGGTATGTGTACATGAGTATGTGTATACATGTGTGTCTTACCTAATTTCACAGAAGACCTTAAGATGCCAAATCAGTGCCAGAGGTAAACTCAGTGATAAAGCACATTCTTAATAAGACCTAGGCCTTCAGTCCAATCTCCAGCACCTCCACCTCCACAAAAAGACTGTTATTATTGTACTTATAATGAAATGTATAGCTTTCCAAATGATTGAGTATACTTTCCAGGTATAAGGAAAATTGAAGTAGTAGATATGGCGGGGGGAGGGATTAAAGTAAAAGATCCAAGGGTCAGATGCTGGCGGCTGACGCCTGTCAGCAGAGCTACTCAAGAGACTGAGATCTGAGGACTGCAGTTCAAAGCACTCTTATCCCCAGAAAATGGAAGTGGTACTGTAGCTCAAAAGGGTAGAGCACTAGCCTTGAGCAGAAAGGCACAGGGAAAGAGTGCAGGACCAGATTTCAAGCCCCAAGACTAACAACAATTTACAAAAAAGGAGCCAGGCACGGGTAGCAATCCTAAATTCAAATCAGTTTGAGACCAGGTGGTCAGAATAGACAGATAAATTCCACTGACAAGTAACCAACAAACAGATGGAGACATGGATTAAGTAGTAGAAGCACCACCAGTTGAACAACTAAGCCAAGCAAGTAGCAGGCTCTCCAAAACTTTACACATGGCAAAGAAAAAAAAATTAAAGAAGTGAAACAGCTTAAAGACCATAGAATAAAAAACAACATTAATAGCCCAGGAGACTATTTTCATCTGAAGTACAGAAATTCTGAAATATAATCCCACACCCTGTTCCATAAAGCCTGACAGGAATCAAAATATATAACTTACTTTGTAATACAAGATATAGCTCTCACTTTGACAAGGCTAACTAAAGTCTCAAAATTTGCTTTTTCATTTCTGTTTTTGCTAGACATTGTTCAGACCACACTTGCAATTTTATGATAATACAGCAATTGTCTCAGACTTGTTACAATGCAATTGAGTAGTTTATAGCCCTTGAGAGCATCTTAGTTTTCCTAATTGGATTAGGCTTCAGGCTCCAGTCTCATCAGGGACACATTTCAAAGCCATCTACTAGGAGAGTTACTCCAACCGATTCATTTGCAGTAGTTCAGCTTCAGAGGCAAGCTTCTTCTGGCCTTGACTCGAAATCCTTGTATTTTCCCAGTGGAGCCCACTGGCTGTGCCCATGAGTCAGGTCCTAGACTGGGTATGATCTGTTCAATCTGGTAATGGATATTTAGCTCCGCATCTTCATTATTGTGTGATCATGATTTGGATACCTTATATTCGAAAATATATAGACTCTTGTAGAGCAAAGCCAGTTTGAGATGCGAAAGATGAGGATTTTTGAATTGGCCCTTTCTTTTTAATATCATGTATGTTCTTTTCAAGGAGGCTTTGTTGTATCATTTCCATACAAGCATACAAGGTACTCCAGTCAACTTAGCCCCTCAGTCATTAATATCATCTCTCCCACTCTTCTTAGAACATTTTAACTGATTTTATCGTCCTATTTTCATACATGTATATAAACACTTTTATATTCATCCTCCTTTACCCTCTCTGTTCACCACCTCACTTCCATTGGTACTTGTTTTCTAAAAGAATTTGTTTTATATTCTTGTAATTTGCTCGATTCTTATTGGACAGAAAAGGCAATGGACTCCAGTTTCTTTCATGAATGCTTCATTCCAGTCCAAAGATATTCCCAATAAACAAAACAAAAGAGAACTCAAAATGCTTTCTTGTTACAGTTTCATAAAAGACAAGATTGAAAAGAAAAAAAAGATATTGAAATAGAGCTAAAATGTCTTTAGAAAAGAAAATAAAAGTGCATTCCATTGGAAGAAAAGTTGTTGGAGCAAGGGAAAAGTTCAAATTATAGATTTCATTAAAAATGAAAATGAATTTCTTCTACTTTTAGTATGCCCCCCAAAGCTCCTAACAGACTTTTATTCTTATGTAAAATAACTATACACTCTGGACAAAGGTGTATATTAAAATACCTTCCACAAGGCACTGGAAAATAAACCAGAGCAGAGATTCAGGAATGGGTGGTGGACACTGAGAAGAAACCAACAATAAGGGGCCACTTTACCATTGTTCACTGCCTTTGTGTCTGCAGGGCCACATGTCACAGTCGGCCCCATGTCAAGTGGCCAACTAAATTCCAGTATGACACATTTAGTCTTGCTGGCCTGAAGAACATGGGACCAAAGTCTGGGGAAACTAATGTGGCTAGAAAATCAATGAAGGTGTGGCCCTTATTTCCTGTAAACACTGTTTCCATCTGACTCCTGAGCCACAAATATGTAAGTATGTAGCAGAAGTCTAGCTATACCCAAACTGCTCCTGTTAGCTGATGCTTAAGAGACAGTGTGTACAGTGTGTGAACTTGGGCTTTGAGGAAGAGTATACAGGGCAAGGAACTTCTGGTCAGCCTCTTGAGTGTGCTCAGTGGACAGTTAAGTTGAGGCTTCAAGTTGGATCAATTTCTACTGAAGAGATTCAGGAGCAACTGCTCCAGTCTGAACTTTGGCTTCCCTTCCCGTCTAAACCCTCTCCAATGCTCTATCTCCCTCTCTTTCCCTCTCCCCCCTCTCTCTCTCCTCCCCCAATCTCCCTGTCCTCCTCTCCCCCTCTCTCCTTCTCTCCCTCTCTCCCTCTCCCCCTCTCTGTGTATCAATCAATCAAATTCTGGTTGCCAGTGCAATCAGCCAATCCAGACAAACAATTCTGGCTATTCAAGTTCCAAGAAAGAACAACATAGGGAAATGGCAAGCCTGCTTTCCTGAGAGCATCTGCTGCCCTGTAGCCATATTCTTCCTCTCTGCTTTTGGGTTGCCAGAGTCACTCCCTGCCCCTCTGCTTGTCCTTTGCCTACCTTGTCTCTCGCCCTCAGATTAGCCTTCAAAATGCTTTTCCTATGATGACTCCTGCAAAAAACTTTTCCAAAGTCTCAGCAAACCTTTGCTGCCCCCTCATTCTGAATCCTCATTATGTTCTTGGACCTAGGATCTGCCCACTCTTCCATGGCTAAATTGCTATCTGTCCTTTGGCAAGTCGCTGTGTCCATACAATCATTTGTCAGAGGTTTGCATTATAACCACTCAAATCCTTTCTAAGGCAAAAATTCTCTGATTCTGTGACATATATAGTGTTCTGAAGAATATTAAAAGTTTGGATATCTTGCTGGGTGCTGGTGGCTCACACCTGTCATCCTGCCTAATTAGGAGGCTCAGATATGAGTATACTGAGTTGAAGCCAGCCCAGGCAGGAAGGTCTGTGCAACTCTCATCTCCAATTAAAAAGCAAAAAGCTGGAAGTGCACATATGGCTCAAATGGTAGAGCTCTAGCCTTGAACATAAAAGCTTAAGCACAGCACCCAGGCCCTGAGTTCAAGCCCCAAGACTGGCACAAAATATGTGAACATATTTATCAGCCTTCATCAAATCATTATCTTTTCAAGGATAAGAATAATGTTTTGCTCTCTGAATTACAAGTATGGGTTCTAAAAATTGGGAATAATAACACTTCTAAATCTAGGCCACAAAAATAGGAATCGTGAATGGATAGTGCTAGGATCATAAAAGACTCTCAAAATAGATGATCTATGTATTGGTTTATCTTTGTACTTCAGAAAATATCATATATGTTAGAGATATTCAAGAAATATTTTCTGTATTGTGGAAGAGAGGAATGAAAGGCCACATGCTTGTTAGCAGCAAATGCAAGCTCTGTCACATTGCTTGCTGTGACCTTTCTACTTCTCCTGAAGCTCTTGCCAGAGCAAGACAATGACACAGTGGAGAACTAGATTTGGTTAGATGCTAAAAACAGCTAAAAAGCCTACCCATGCCCAACCACTTCAGAAACTCTGACAATCAGAAACCTTTTAGTTTCAACTGCTCATGAAGCTTGGTCTTTCCTACTGCTAAACAGATAATGTGTAGATACAATGCCAACAAGATTGTTGTACCTACTGGTCCATCCAGAAGAATGACAACCTTAATATCTGATATCTGCCTCTTGGTTTCTCTTAACATGCTGTTGTTATTTATTGAAAAGTTTAACATTCATCAGCACTAGCTGTCTATTGCAAGGTTAAATCTGGATCAGTGGCCGATTTTTAATTTAGCTACTGCAAGCAGACTATGCAGACAGAAGTGTTAGCTGTCACTTGTTTGCTCGTTGATACCCAGAAGTATGAAAACCAAAAGTTAATCCTACAGCAAAGAGTCTCCTGCTCAGAATTGCAAACACAATTTATGACATCAAGAACTTGCCCAAAACATTACAACAAAACCTTCACCTAGCAGGCGGGATTAATGGCATCTTTCTTACTGTCAGGTTCTTCCTTAGTAGTTACTCTTCCTCCTCCTTCCTCAGCCCAGTTCCTTCTCGGGAACAATTATGTGAATACTAGCTCAGGCGATTCAGTATTTTTACCTGGCTAGAGAGCTTTCATTTCTTTTTCTTTCTTTTCTTTTCTTTTCTTTTCTTTTCTTTTCTTTTCTTTTCTTTTCTTTTCTTTTTTTGGTAAATGATCCTTGCTCCTTAGTAATACCCAAGAGTATCATAAAAGAATATGAAGTTGATTTATGTGACAACCCCACAAAGAAAATAATTTAGTACCTTCTTGATTGTGATAAAATACACACAACCCTCAATTTGCGATTAGTAACATTTAGTGATTCATAATGTTTTATAACTATCTGATTCCAGAATATTTTATTATCCCCAAAGGAAACTATAATCAGTGAGAGATATGTCTCCATGTTATCTCCCCAAATCTCCTGGAAATCTGTGACACACTTTCTGGCTGTCTATGGCTTTGCTACTTTTGGTAATTTCACAGAAATGCATCCTATAATATGCAATTTTTGGTTTGGCTTTGTAATTTCTAGGCTTACCTCTACCATTGCATTTATCGGCAAATAGTTGACTTTTATGCCTTAATACTCTATTTCGTGTTCACACATTATGTATGTATGTGTTTGCTATGATTTATCTATGCATTCTTCCATGAATGGAATTTGATTTGTTACTACCTTTTGGATCTCATAAGTAGCACTGCTACGAATATTCATGTACAATTTTAGTTTGAATATCTGTTTTCTGTTCTTTTTAGATATACACGGGAATGAAACTCCTGGGTCATGTACTAACACTGTGATTTTCTTACTAAGGAAATATCAAAGTTCATTATTTTATTAAAAAAAAACAATTCTACCATGATCTAAGGAATTATTATGTTAAGTGATGTGAAAAATAGTAATTGAGATGACTGTTAAATGCAAATCCTTGTGGCATGCAAAATATTAGGGTCCAAGAATTCTTTGGGTACAAAGACACAGTAAATACCATGGAACAAAATACTCCACAGTGCTGTTAAGTTAACATCTGATTGGAAAACCAAAGGATTCTGTTCAGTATGTTTCTGTAAATCAACTAAAGTGACACTATTGACAAAGACTGGGAGAGATGAGGTATTTTGAAAATACTAAGGTAGGTTTGAGCTTAGCAACAGAGAACAACATAAACCTTTCCAACATTTTTCACTTCCTACTTCCCTTTCTTTCTCATCTATCATTATCTATCTCTCTATTTCTATCTCTCTCTATTGATCAATCGAACGATCGATCTATCAATCTATCTAACCATCAAGGTAACCAGCTGTATAATGAAGAGAAATATCCAAGTTCACAACTAATACTAATTTATTTTAAACATTAGTTATTTAGCAATGTATTTCAAAATCATCTAATTTAAGGTATCATTCTACATCTTTCAAATGAACATGTGTGTGTTTGTGTATGCACATTTCAAATTAGACTCATATTCTTTTAAAGTGCTCTGCCACCAGCACTCAACTGTTACAGAATAAAGAGTTTCCAAAGTGAATATGTCCAAGATATTTAGCTGAACCCCAATGAAATAGTGTAGTTTTTATTCTGAGTAATGTGAAATTCTTCTTATAGCATATACATAAGCATTTTAAGAGCACTAATATTTGATAGGTCTTAATCGTAGAAACGGAGAAAAAAATCCCATTTACTTCAAATGAGACTGTTCTGCACTTCCTTTTGTTTCTCGGTAGACCAAAACCAAGTGTTTCATTTGTATATGTAGGACATGGAATCACCTGATTGTCTTCCCCCAAGATCAAGCCACTATGTATTCCATCACTCATTAACACATTCTCAGAATTCAAGGAAAACACTGGGAAGAGACACTACTTGAAGGTGTGAACCATGTCAGATTTTAATACATCTGAAACTATAAGTGTTATAGTCTAGTTAGCAATAATAGTCCCACACAGGAAAGGTTTAAGATAAATAGCATTGGCAACTATACTCTTAGGATCTATAACTCCAAAATCTGCAGAGGTAAATGATTAAATCTTTGTCTATGGTAATTTACATTTTTGTATATTTTTACATATTAGCCACATTGTGACACATGTTTTTGGAAAGTGAATTGTGGCCTTTCCATGTTTAACTTTCTTTTTAATTGTGCGTTATTTTATAATGCTCATAAAACAACACTTATAGGCATACCATTTGGAGGGAGCCCTCTTTCCAAAATGGAGTGTTAGATCTATTTCCAGATGTTTCCTTTCCAATAGTTTCTTTTCCTCATCTCTTTGCTCTTCACTCCCATTTCATTGTTGAGATTCGTAGCTCAAAGCTTCTTAGCAAGAATTTATCAGCTGATTCTTTCCACCTAGGGAATCCACAACTCTTGGGTCTCAATATGAGACCTAATGAAAGTCTATTTGCATAATTATCAGATGAGAAAATGTATAATTAAATGACCAAACGTGATTGTGCTGAAGAGGGACTGATGAGGTAGTAAGTGAATTGGAAACACAAAGGTGGATTTCTCCACTTTTTACTTTCACATGGTGTTTGTAGTGGCACATACAAACAAAGATACAAACAAACACTTCCAAGAGATTAAATTCTCTTGGGATTTTTGTTTTTAATTTCAGGAAAGAAGGCAATTTCTTCAATTGAAGACTTTAATAAGATTGTTTCTTCAATGCTAATAGCTTTTGCTCACAAGCTTTAAAAGTGCTAATTATCAACATTACACTTTTAGTTTTACCTTAAAATATTTTTAAAAGCTTTCAGACTAGCTTTTCAAGTACCTATATGAAAGGACTTACTATTTCTTATGCAATTCTAAAGCTTTAAAAGAGCCTTGCCAATGTTTCTAACGCTGATTCATCATCTTGACTTACAGCCTTTCCCTTTCTAACTCTATCAAGCTCTATCAAGGAAAGTTGACCATACCAACTTGAAAATGAAGTTAATAGTTTGAAAATATATTCAACTGGGACAAAGCATCTCTGAGATTCTTGGTAAAATCCCATGAAATAATATTAAATTGACTTTTTTAATTGAATGAGTTTGCTGGAATTGCATTTGTAGGTGGCCAATGACTATGTACCATATACTACCAGAGACTGAAAATGAGGAGATGAATATCACACAAAATTTAAGAAGCTGATACTCTAGTAGAATTCCCTTCTGAGATGGTCAAAGGAGCTGATGAGTGATTTGCCAAGACAAATACTGGAGTAATATTTCAATTTGAATACATCTCATCCATTGACTCTTCCTGTCCTAAATATTTGGATACACCACCATTGATATTGTTTAATCTCAGTAGAATATTTGTGCTTTTCATATGATTTTGAGAATCAAGGCGATTCTTCTAATTCTCAAAATTTGTTCTTCCCAGGAGCAAATGAAGAGGGAAATTAAGTACTGTATTAATCTCTAATGCCTCCCTAATGATAACTTGGAAAATCTTGCTCTATAGTGATGTGTGTGTGTGTGTGTGTGTATGTGTGTATGTGATATACATAGATGTTGACTCAGTAAATTATGGCCCATTTACTGAATCTAGATTTCTCTCTATTTGTGTAAGTAAACTTTTATTGGCACGTTAGCTATGCTCTTTCTTTCTTTCTCTTCCTTCCTTCCTTTCTCTTTTTCTCAAAGCAACGTTTATATATATATATATATATATATATATATATATATATATATATATTATCAAACTGAATTACAGAGAGGTTACAGTTTCATACATTAGGCATTGGATACATTTCTTGTACTGTTTGTTACCTCGTCCCTCATTTCACCCTCTCCCCCTCCCCCCGTGAGTTGTTCAGTTGTTCAGTTCATTTTCATCAAGCAGTTTGTAAGTATTGCTTTTGTAGTTGTTTGTCTTTTTTTTTTCTTTTTCTTTCTGGTGCTACGGACTAAACCTAGGGCCTCACAAAAACAAAGCACAAACTTTACCATTGAATGATATCTCCATCCTCTCTATATTCATTTTTTATTCATTCTATATTAGTACTTTGTACTATAATGTCAGTGTTAAGTGATAGAGAACATATGACTTTCAAAAATCTATCTGGACCCTTACAGAAAAGTCTTTTCTAACTCCTGATTTAAAGTATATTTAAACAGACTAGGCTTGCCAACTTTTAGCTTTTCTCCACTTACCTATTTAGAAGGTTCACCATGAAAATGAGTATGACAGTATGTAAAAATAATTAGGAGCTGTTCTTAGAAGCACAGTGAATATTAATAGTAGCTCTTTCTATTAAGTTGATAGTTCTTTTCTTCAAGGCCTAGCCTATTGCCTGATTAAAGTATGTCTTAAAGTTTGCATAAAGATGGCTGAAGGTGTTAATCAAGTGTGTTTCTACTCCCTTTTCCCCCAAAGTTGGACACCAAGTGTATACCTTAGGTTGCTTTAGGGGATTTCACAATTATATAAAATCAGTAAAATAAAAATGGAGTTGTGTATTACAACGTTGTCTACAGAATGGAGCTCTGAATACTATTGACATTCTGGTCTTAACTTTTTTTGTCCCTTATATGTAGTCTACTTTTTAAGATTTCAGAATTCACTGCTCTTTGAAAATTCCAGTTTTCACATTATTGTTACTGAAAAAAACATATCTAATAAAGGTTTTAGTTACTCCCATGTACAGAAAAAAATGTTTGCATAAAGTAAACCTAAGCCATTCTCACTTGTATTATGATGCTGGGTTCTAAACCAAGGGACTCACACATGTTTAGCACATACTCTAACACTGAGCCACAGGCCAGCTCCAATAAATGTAAGTTATTAAAGAAAATAGAAATGTTACTATGGGAAAGAAAAAGACAAAGTTATATTGTCTTTTTTCTTTAAATAGTAGAGAGGTATGGGCTGGGATTATAGGTCAGTGATAGAGTGCATGCATAGTATACACAAGCCCCTTGGTTGAAAGTGAAACAAGATACAGGCAAAATCTCCCACAGTTTTATACTGGGTCTTTATTTGTTTCCCTTTTGGCTTATGTGGCCAAGAAAAAAAAATGCTACACTTAATAAAGGGTGAAAGTCATTTTCAGCCCTTACATTTAGTTAAATGAATATTATTGTGACAAGTTAATTAGACATCCATAAATTTCTAAATATATGTCACTAGAAATGCCTTATATGCCATATTTTGTCAAGCATTAATTATTACCATAAGAAATCTGCATGTAGAAAAAATGGATACTGGCAACACATGTTAATTACTCTGGAAAATAATTGAATGCTTTAAACATTTCAATACTCTATTAAGCACTCATAGACTCTGAAAGTCTGAGCTATTTTAAGATTATCCAAATGAATCTCACAATAGAAAATGAAGTAAAAGTTTCCTTAGGTTTCTCATAGTAAATCAAAAGATAAATACAAATTGTTATAGCTAAATGTCCAGAAAATAAACCTGGTTTCAACTCAAAGGTATTCAGGTAGAAATGTTTATGAGTCCCAGCTCCCATCTATGTTGGAGTAGCCACAGAAAAAACAATAAACCAATGGAGATTTATTTTCTCTGTGTTTTAGATGATAGTGCATCCGTTCTGCAGAGAGCAACAGGAGACTTTTGAAGCATGTGTCTCCAACCTTTGACAATGGTTTTGATTCATGCTAATGTAATAACAGATGTTAATCCATCAAATTGTTTATCCAAAGAATTGCTCTTGCCTCCCATAAATGCTTCTTTATGTGGGAACTCAGCTTCTCAGGGATGTCAGCAGGGAATTAAAAAGATATAATAGGGGCCAGCACTCTAGCCAGCTGGGTAGGAAAAGTAGCTGCAAATAGCAGGATATATGGCCACTGAATGTCTGTTTCATCTCCTGAGCTCTTTCCCTGGATGTCTTCCACTGAGCTAGTGCTTTTCCATATTCGGGCCTGATCCCTGCGCCAGAGTTACTTGGAATGGAGAGCCATGGAGAATGTTGGATTATGTAATATGGATAATTTAAGTATAATTTAGGTTATAAGAAGAATTAGAACTAGAAAATGTTTTAAGCAAATAGCATCAGACTAAATATTATGGAAGATAGTAGGATATTGTTGCAATTTAATTATTTTAACATTTTCATTTTGAAATGCAAATGGGTGGTGGGAAAAGCATAGTCATGAATGATACCAATCATTCTTTTCTAAATATTTTATTTTATTGTAAAGGTGATATACAGAGGGGTTACAGTTACATAAGTAAGGTAATGAGTACATTTCTTGTCAAAAATTGTTTCTGCCTCCCTCATTTTCTCCCACTTTCCTTCTCCCCCCAACTCCTCTCCCCCTGCAAGTTGTAGGGTTCACTTCCAACATAGTGTCTTGTGAGTATCACTGTTGCATTGGTTCACCCTTTGTCCTTTGTCTCACCATTTTGTGATTCTCCTTCCCTTCTCAAATCAGATAAATGTATATATAAAACACAGAGTTCCAAAATCAAAAGCAGTGACAATAAGGGCTAAACCAAAGGAAAACATGAAACAACAATGAAATAAGTTCATACAATAAACCTATTAGAGGAAAGGATAAGGGGGTATAATAGGGCTCCTTGGCACAGGTTGAAACTTCCTAAATAAAGATCCAGAAACACAACAAATCAAAGAAAGGCTATATAAATGGGATCACATTAAACTGCAGAGCCTCTGCATAGCAAAGCACATCACTATCAAGATAAACAGAAAGCCCATGGATTGGGTAAAGATCTTCACTAGCTATACATGAGACAAGGCCCTCATATCAAAAATATACCTAGAGCTCAAAAAATTCACCCCCTCAATAACAAATCCTCAAAGAAATAACCACCCAATTAATAAGTGAGCTAATAAATTAAAAACTGACTTCTCTGGAGAGGAAATAGGAATAGCAAGTAGACATACATAGAGATGTTCACCATCTCTGGCCACAAAAGAAGTGCAAATCAAAACTGCATTGAGATCCCACCACACTGTAGTTAGAGTGGCCACTATCAAGAAATAAAATAATAACAGTAACAGATACTGGACAGTACTACACTGTTGGTAAGAATGGAAACTGGTTCAATCGTTCTGGAAAGCAGAATGGAAGTTCCTCAAAAGACTAAACATAGAGCTCCCCTATGATCCAGCAATCCCACTCCTGGACATTTACTCAAACAATCACAAACAGGGACACACTAGAGCTACCAGCACAACTATGTTCATTTCAGCATTATTTACCATAGCTAAGATATGGAACCAACCCAGATGCCCCTCAGTAAATGAATGGATCAAGAAAATGTGGTATACGGGCTGGGAATATGGCCTAGTGGCAAGAGTGCTTGCCTCCTACACATGAATCTCTGAGTTTGATTCCCCAGCACCACATATATGGAAAACGGCCAGAGGGGGCGCTGTGGCTCAGGTGGCAGAGTGCTAGCCTTGAGCGGGAAGAAGCCAGGGACAGTGCTCAGGCCCTGAGTCCAAGCCCCAGGACTGGCCAAAAAAAAAAAAAAAAGAAAGAAAATGTGGTATACATGCACAATGGAATTCTATGCTTCTCTCAGAATGAATGAATGGCATTGCCCCATTCATAAAGAAATTGAAAGACTTATAAAAAATCTTATAAAATGAAGTAAGCATGACCCAAAGAAGCATAGGCTCTGTGGTTTCCCTTGTTTGTAATAACTAGTATATGTCTATGATAGTCCTAGAAGATGATCACAATAGCTCAATAGCTATGTAATTATGACCATATAACTTGATGTTAATCAAAACAAGTTCTAAGATATTGAAACAAGATATTGATTATTCTAATCACAGTGACTATTCTTTCATTATTCTCTTATCTGTACTGAAAGGAGAATCTGCTTGAATGGGGTCTGATGTCCTAAATCCTTCAGTTTCCTTCTTCCCATCTCATTTTTCTCTGGCTTACCAGTACCTCTACCTCACTAGGAAGAACACATTCATGTGTGTATCTCTGTGTGTGTGTGTGTGTGTGTGTGTGTGTGTGTGTGTGTGTGTGTGTGTGTGTGTACCAGGACTTGAACCTAAGGTCTTGAACTCTTTCTCAGCTTATTGGTCATTGCTAGTGCTCTACCACTTGAATCATACCTCCAATATAGCTATTTCTCTTCTTTTATTTGGAGATTAGAATTGTATTGATTTTTCTGCCCCAGTACCACGGACCAGCTGGGTCAAGCTGTCTCTGATGGTAGGAGATTGAGAAACACACACACACACACACACACACACACACACACACACACACACAAGAAAGCCCAGACCAAGTGGGCTGACAGGCTCCAGAGGTCTGGGAGACTGAAGCAGCCCATACTGTAGTTCCGTGCACTTATTTATACAGACACTTGCACAAAGAATAGGCAAGGAAAGTGCATGATGTATTCACAGGATGTGTGTGGGCATTTCAACAATTTACATGAAAATGTGTGGCTTATGAATTAAAACTACCTGAGCTTTGTTTTGCCTTCAAAGGCTAAAAGAACTCTATGCCTACAACTCCATTGTTGCTACCTCAGGTCACCAGGCAGAAGTGGCACAGTTCCAAACTGATACTCAACAAACTCATGTCTCTGTTGCTCAACAAACTCGTGTCTCTGGCTCCCAACACACCAGTCCCCCCCCTTTTTATTATTAAGTAGTTGTATGAAAAAGTTGCAATTCCTAAAGCAGGTTATGAGTACAATGCATATTGATACTCGTATCTCAGCCTTCTAAACAGCCAAGTTACAGACCTGAGGTATTGGTGTCTTGGTAGGGTACATCCTTTCATGCATGTGCATGCTAGGGATTGAACACAGGGACTCATGCATGCTAAGCATGAACTCAACCACTGAGCCATATTCTCAGCCTTAGAGTGCACCACTGAAATCACAGAAGTAGCCACCAAATGTCATGGCAGAACCACTGATATGATCTGATGATCCCTGCTGTTGGATATTTCCTAATAAGTTTGAGAATAAAAACTTGATCTTTCTGCTTTCAAACATGGTTATACCAATTTATTCTCCAGAAACAGATCTTAGTAGTGATATGGGAAGTGCTCAGTAACTGCCTCCTAGAATTAAAAAAATTAACACACTGTTCATACTGATTTTTATCAAACATAGCATTCTAGACATTTATTGTTGCCTATATTACTTGTCTTTAATTTCTATTCACCAATAAATGTTCATGTAAGTGTGAATGTTCCCTTGCCAATAAAAAAAATGCATGATCCCTTCCCTCTAAGGGTCCTGGCCAATTCTTCTATAAGAAAAGACAAGCTGCCATGCTGAATCTGCCTGCCAGGCTGCTGCAGAGGATTCCCCTGTTTCTGGACATGGAGGAAGAGCCCATGCCACCCAGCCCATATGCAAGGACTCCATGCCACCGAGCTAGCCCACAGGGGCCTCTCCACCTGCCACCACTTATGCTGCTGCCTGTGTGACCACCACCACCTTCGCTGCTGCCAGGGCTGTTCCTGGCACCAAAGACAACAGCTTGCCACATCAACCCAGTCTGCTTCTGCTACCACAGCTCTTGCAGCCACAGCAAGCCACCTGAACTGGCCCAGGGATATCTGCACTACTGAGAGGGTCCCTAAGAGCCACTATACCTGCAGTCACTCACCCCATTCTGCATGACTGTCATCACTGTTATGCCAATGCTACTACTGGCATCGAAACCAACAATGCCATTGTTGCTACTGGCTCTCTACAAATTCAATGCAATACCCATAAATATCCCAACACCATGCTTTAATGAAGTAGAGGAAGCAATCCCAAATTTCATATGTAGCGATAAAAGACCTCGAGTAGCAAAAACAATCCTAAGCAGGAAGAACAGTGCTAAAGGAATATCAATACCAAATCTCAAACTCTATTACAAAGCTATAGTAATAAAAACTGCTTGGTATTCACACAAAAACAGGCCTAAGAATCAATGGAATAGAACTGAAGACTCAGAAATGAACCTGCAGACCATAGCCACTTAATCTTTGATAAAGGAGCTAAAAAAATATGATGGAAGAGAGATAGCCCCTCCAACCAATGGTGCTGGCAAAATTGGTTAAACACCTGTCACAAACTAAAGCTAGATACTTATATATCACCATGCACCAGAACCAATTAGAAATGAATCAAAGACCTCAAGGTAAAAGCAGATAGCCTGAAAACATTTCAGGAAGGAATAGGAGAAACACTTGGGCTCCTTGGCACAGGTAGAAACTTTCTTAATAAAGGACCAGAAATACAAAAAAAAATCAAAGAAATATTAGACAAATGGGATTGCATCAAACTGCAGAGCTTTTGCATGGCAAAAGACATAGCTAGCAAGATAAATAGAAAGCCCTCAAATTGGGAGATCTTCACTGGCCATACAACAGACAAAGGCCTCATATCTAAAATATACTCAAAAATTAAGTTTCCCCAAAACAAATCCTCAAAGAAATAACTGCCCCATTAATAAGTGGGCTAAAGACTTAAAGAGAGTCTCTCTGAAGAGGAAATGAGAATGGCCAAGAGGCACATGAAGAAATGTTCAACATCACAGGTGGTAAAAGAAATGCAAATCAAAACAACATTGAGATCCACCTCACCCAGTAAGAATGGCCATTATCAAGAAGACTAATAACAAGAGATGCTGGCAGAGATGTGGCCAAAAGGGAACCCGACTACACTTTGGTGGGAATGTAAACTTGTTCAACCACTCTGGAAAGCAGTATAGAGGTTCCTCCAAAGGCTAAACATAGAGCTCCCCTATGACCCAGCAACCCCACTTATGGGCATTTACCCAAAGGATTACAAGCAAGACCACACTAAAGCTACTAGCACAACTATGTTCATCATAGCACAATTTACCATAGATAAAATATGGAACCAACCCAGATGTCCCTCAGTAGACAAATGGATCAAGAAAATGTTGTACATATGCATAATGGAATTCTATGCTTCCATCAGAAAGAATGGCATTGCCCCATTCATAAGGAAATGGGAAGACTTGGGAAAAAATCAAATTAAGTGAAGTGAGCCAAATTCAAACAAAGATAGATTCTATGGTTTCCTTCATTGGTGAAAATTAGTGCATGTTTAGGAAAGTCCTAGAAGAAGATCACAATAACTCAATAGCTAGTAATTTGAACAGATAAGATGATGGTAAGCGAAATGAGCTCCAAGTTATGGTTAAATATGTGGCTTATCATTGTTATTTTCAATGTACAGTGTGAAATTCTGCCGTTTTCTTTTGTCTTTCCTCACCATAGTTTTATCTCTGATGTCACTGAAACTGATGTTGGTACTCTGTGTATTGTATATACATTTATTGGATCTAGGAAAGGGAAGAGGAATATCAAAATGGAGACACAAAGTGTAAAAGGTGAACAAATGCAACAGCAATACTTACAAGACAACATTCTGTAAACATACTGTACAACTGGGGGGGCAGAATAGAGAAGGGAAAAAAGTAAGAGAAAATGAGGAAGGAGGTAACAAGTTTGATAAGAAAGGTACTCACTGCCTTACATATGAAACTGCAACCCCTCTCCACATCACTTTGACAATAAATAAATTAAAATTTTTTAAACAGAAAAAGAAAAGACAAGCTAATAAAAGAATTGAAAATTAATTTAGTCAAATATTTACACGACATAGCAGCCTTCAGAAATTAATACCTAAAACCCCAAGGAGAACAATTCGGTTTTTTGTTTATGTTTTTGGTGGCTTTCTTTTTTTCTTTTTGCTTGTCTAGGGGCTTGAACTCAGGGCCTGGGAACTGTCCTTGAGCTTCTTTGTGCTCAAGAACAATAATTTTCCAAGACCACTACTTTACCACTTGAACTACAGCACCACGTCAACCATTTCTGGGTAGTTTATTGGAGATGAGTCTCATGGTCTTTCCTGTACAGGCTGGCTTCAAACTGTGGTCCTCAGATCTGAGCCACCAGAAGAGCTAAGATTACAGGTATAAGCTACCGACGCCGAGCTAACAATTTGGTCATTTACTTAGATTTGATGAAGCGTGGATAGCTATGTGGAAAAAGGTGCTACATGTAAGCTAACTTACTAGATGGAGACAAGAAAGCCAGTGATGCTTTACTTTTCACAATCCTCTTTGTCTCCCTGTAGCATTCCTTCTTCTCAGGTATAAAGTAAAAATTCTTCTAGAACAAGGATCTTACAACCTACTATGAAACATGGCAGGTCAAAGAATTCCTTTATGGCCATTTCTGCAGAAGGGCTGCAGAAGGTAAGAATAGGTAATATTTAGGTTTTATTCCTAGCTTTAGGAAAGATTTCTGCTTTCTTCAATTCACCTTGTGGAAATTTTCCACTGCCCTTTTCCTTTAGTATGGAAAAGGAAAGGAGAAGGTCAAAGATGCTCAAATATCCTTTCATTCAACGTACATGCCAAAGAGTCTTACTATTAAAGTATCCTTTCTGAGCTTCAATACTTCAGGGTAATACATATATGGTGTTGGTGATGTGTGAAATGAGGTAGGGAACTATCAACTCTGACTAGTACCACAATCAACCCAAAGAAGTGATTTGATTATTATTCCTTCCTTCACATTAGGGTGTCATTAACATAAAAGTTTTCTCCTTAAAACATTGAACTGAACTCAATTAACAAAATTGATTACTAATCTAGCGGTAGGGATTTTCTAGCTTTAGGGAAACTGACAAACATCTTGCCCTTTTAGATCCTAAAACTAGATTCACAAGTCACACTCAATAAGCATTTTCCAGACTCTAAATTCATTGTGTTTAAGGATGACAAAAATCTCTCTGGGTGGAAAACCGATTGTTGATAAAAGATTAATTGTGGAAATGGTTTTCAGTAGTTGGCTTGAGAAATAGAACAGAGTTCTTGAAAGACAAATGAATTAATGGAATCTATTTTGAACATTGATTTACATAAGCCTTAATAGAACTGTGATTAACTGCATTTTATTTCATATAGCTGGAAGCTGGAGTAGACAAAAATGTAGTAGTCTGGATTCTGTTTAAGCCTTATGGTCCTTTGAACTGTAATCATA
The DNA here is from genome assembly GCF_023159225.1 of Perognathus longimembris pacificus. NCBI lineage: Eukaryota > Metazoa > Chordata > Mammalia > Rodentia > Heteromyidae > Perognathus > Perognathus longimembris. The sequence goes on along the minus strand of NC_063188.1, from coordinate 107,180,261 downwards.
ACAACAGTACACTTATTTATAATGAAAATTAATCAGATACATATTCAATTTAACTTTAGAGAAATCTGTGAACCTTACTTTCAAAGATATGCCACTTTGTGTCTTCTGTAATGTAGTAAGAATTTAATGATGTTTGCACTCAGTTCATTGTATACTGGCTCCGAGACAAGTAGTCGTTTTTAGTCTGAGTTTTCCATTATGTCTGGGTTCTTGCTTGCATAAAAGGCATATGACTGATATTGGACAGCATTCTCACATAGTTCATAGTTTTCTTCTGCAATATCATTTCTTCTTGCTTCTGCTCTCTTTTCCTAACTCCCCTTTATTATTCAACAAGTAGCACCTAACAGTTGCTTTAATGTCAGTTTTTTATGTCTTCATGGCTATATTTACTACTTCCTTTGCTGTTCCTTTCCGTGTCCAACTGGTAGTTTCTAGAATCATTTCAATCATGGTAATTCGATACCATTGACTGCCCCCAGTCCTAGTGTAAGGGATCACCTGCTAGATCTCTGTTTCCCCCTACTGGACTGAATTTTATGAAGGCAAGAACGAATGTAATATGTCCCCATATTTACAGAACCAAGAAGCAGTAAATAGATGGATATTCATTAGAACTTTTCCGAATAAAGGAGTGAATGCATGAATAAAACAGTGACCTGACATTGTTCCCTTTGTCTGGGATATTGTTCTCACAGATATTTTTCCAGATGTTCTCAATTCTGAACAATATTTAGATCTCTTCTCTGGCATCTTATAAAGGCCTTCATCCTCATCTTGTTAAAAGAATTCTTTCCCTCCCTCATTGAGTATATGGGTGTATTTTACTTTAAAATAATTATTACCACTCTAACAATATGATATACATTTATGTTTAATTATTATTGTACAAGGCCTTCTACTAGACTGGCACTTTGGGTACTATTTTATTTGTATTGTGAAGTGCCAGATAGTAAATATTTTATGTCTCCAGTACTATAAGGTTTCTGTTGCAAATAGTGAACTCTACCACCGTTGTATGAAAGCAGCTACAATTCATAAATAAATTGGCATAGCTATATTTAAATAAATCTTTGCTTATAAAGGTGAGGAGAGTTCTGATTTGGCCTATTGGCTGTAATATACAGACCTCTGCATTACCATATAAGCCTATTGGTCTGAATCACAACCATATGCCAAGCACCAGACACACAGAAGGCTTATATTAATAGACTACTCGTTTTGAATATCTGGTAGATGAATTCAGTCCACTAAAAATAACAAAAGAGACTGATTCTGATGGACTTTGAAAAGGCAATTTCTGCCAATGTGAAGGAAAATGGTAGACAAATTCTTTAATTTTCTGAAACCTAAAAGCATTTTCCAAGATTCCATCAAATTGTCAAACCTAGTGATGTTCTTTCCCTTAGATATTGTACAGTAGGTTTCTTGAGTATATTTATTGGATGATATTGGCCAAATATAAAAGTTTACTATGAATATCTCAACAGAGAGACTGATAGGGTATCTCAGTTGAGTAAAAAGAAATGTCATTTTATTTAAATTAGACAAAAAGAAATGGATCTATAATGGTCAATGTATGAGCACAATGTCTCATCTGGAAAATCTGTTTCATCTAGAAAGAAATATTTATTTCACAAGCATATGTTTTTTTAAGTTTTTAGAACTGTTGGTGTATAGGTAAATTTGGTGAATATTATAAAAAATATTAATTGAGTAACTGATATCAATGCAAATGTTCTCAGTGAAAATGTATTTGTTGATCTTGGATGAATATCATGAAAGAAACTACACTTAATTTTCACTGGAAGCCAGCACAAGGCAAAGTCTTTCAGTCCCATCTTCTGGTTGCTCCATGGAAGAGGCAGGCACTCAAAAGAAAACTATACAACAGGGGTCATAATGGTGTAGGACAGGGATCCTCATGAAGTTGTCTAACAGCCAATCTGGAATGGTGTGTTTGTGGGGGGCGGGGGGGCGGGTGGGTGTGTTTATGTGTGAATTGAATTTCATGCACACAGGGATTACATTAGAAAAACACAAAGAGAACCCAAAACAGAGAACATATATAAAGTTGCCTGGTAAAATAGATCTAGGTCTAAAGAAACTGAATTCACCAGGTACAGATTAGGAATGATTATTCTAATACAGAAAAGGTTAAGTGATCATGAGATGGAAATTGAAACAGTAATGTTAGATCAAATCTTGGCTCTATGATTTCTTTTCCAATGTCTTTTTAACTTCTACCAGTAGTTTTTTGTTATTAAGATAAACTTTTATCAGTTTATCACTTTAATACAACATTTTATATAAATTATATACAATTATTAAACTTATATATTCTAGTGCAAGAGTCAGCAAATCATAGCTCACAGGCCAAATCTGAATTCTACCCACTTTTATAAATAAAGATTTAGTGAAATACAGATGCATCCATTTATTACAAACTAACTCTGTAAAAATATCTCTGATCAAAATCAGTTCAGGATTTTTACTCTTGACTTAAATTAGAATTTCTAGTTTATATTCACAAAAAATACATGAACTTCAAGATATGGAAACAAGTGATTTTTTCATTGTTGTTATTTGTAATGTACTATGTATAATTATCTTTTTCTTTCATTTTTCTTCCCTATGGTTTAGCCTCTGTTGTCACTGTATTTAATTTGGTACCTTGGGTATTGTGTATATGTTTATCTGAATTCAGGAAGGGAAAGGGAACATCAAAGTGGAGAGACAAAGGATAAAAGGCAAACCAATTCAACAGCAATACTTACAAGACAATATGTTGGAAATTAACCATACAACTCAAGGTGGGGGAGATTGGGGAGGAGGGAAGTTGGGAGAAAAACAAGGGAGGAGATAACAAGTTTGACAAGAAATATACTCACTACCTTACTTGTGTAAAAGTAAGTAACCCTTCTGTGTATCACATTGACAATTAAATTACATTTAAATAAACAAATTTATAATTATAATAGAACTTTTCTAATACTACAAGTAGATTAGAGGGATATATACGAGCTACTTGGGATGGAGAAAAGACCATCTGCATCTTTAATTCTTCTCCCAAATACTGTTTGGAAGTTTGAGTAGACTCTACCTTGCTCAACCTAAAGTGATGACTTTTACACATTTGAGAAAGGCTTTTCTCATTGTTGTCAAATGTTATTTGGAAGTGTACTTTCCTGCAAGTTGCAAAAGTAAAATAAAATGAAGGCAATCAATCAAGAAGGAAAAGTCTGCCCATCCAGGCAATACTTTATGTACTGTGAACAACAGATGTAGGCACTTTAGAAAGGTTTGGGGTGATTGGATTTTCAACCCCCAAAGGGTTCAATCTTTCAGAGCTCAGAGCAAGAGCATGTGTAAGAACAATCACTCTGTCTGTCCCTTAGTTTCTCAAACCTTGGGCCACTCCGTTCCATTTCACTTACTGGGATAGGATTAGGCAATTGAGGTGAAAATGCAACATTTTCTGTGAGTATTCTACTTTCATTTTTAAGTGTCTAAAAATGCCATTATATATTTTCAAATGGGAAAGCTAGATCTTGCTGGAGCAAACTTTGGTAGATCAGTGATTCTGCCCATCAGGTTTGAATACGCAAACCACTTTAAGGGCTCTTATAAGTCAGGAACCACGTGGCTCATAAGAAATGTTCGTGTGTTTAACCTTGATTCTACTGTTAAAGAAAATGTTTTCAGTGTGTACAACCTCAAATAATTATTAATGTACTCGTAATTTTGCATCATGTGTGCAGGACTTTATATTTTCTGAATAAATTTTTTCTGTGTGTATTTTCTGAATAAATTTTCTATATCTCCATATAAAATAAGTAATATATTCTAAATATATTTTATAGTGTGTTATCTATATATAGCGCAATGTATAAAATCTATATAATATACATTAATGTATAAAATACATTAAAATCAGATGTCAAACTAATATGAAATGAACTGGGCATGATGACCCATGCCCTATAACCCCAACCTTAAGAGCTTTAGCCAGGAAGATTTTAATTAAGGCCAGCTTGGGCTACATAGAACGATCCTATACATAAACAAACAGAAAAAAGTCTCAACAAAACACAAGAAGAAATTAATGTGATGTATACATTTAACCACATTGAAACAGTTTAGCATCACTGATGTCTTAAAATTATTTAATATTTTAAATGACAGTTAAATGATTGAGGATGCTAATTTATTTTTAAACATGCTGCTTTATCACCTCATTGAATAAAAATTGAAAGATCACTTTATTTCTTTACCTATTTTTAATCAATGTCATTGGGGAAATACAAAGAAACCACAGAAATATATGAAGAAGCTAATGAACAAAGCAGGGCGTTGAAGTGTTCACTTCATCACTATTTTTCTCTCTTGTCTATGCAATGAATTAAAATGAAATTCATCTGGAAAATTTCCATCTTCTTTGATGTCTGTCAACTTGAAAATGTTTCATTTTCTTGTATTTAATAAATGAGTTCACAGTCTATGAAAGTGCTTCATCTCAAAGATTTTCTTTTTGTTTATATGCATGTCTCAGGGCTTGAACTCTGGGCCAACATGCTGCCCCTTAGCCTTTTTGTTCAAAGCTGGTGCTCTAACACTTCAGTGACAGGTCCACTTCTGTCTTTCTACTCTTTAATTGGAGATAAGAGGGTCATGGACTTTCCTGTCTTGGCAGGCTGACATCCTACCACAATCCTCATATCTCAGCCTACTGAGGATCTAGGATTATAGCCAATGATCCATCAGCATCTGGAAATCATCAGAAAAAAAATTTAAACAGATTAGAAAAAGCCATTTCCAAGTTTTTGAAAATTATAGTCTTCATCTGTACATATTTGCAGAATGACCAATAAAACTATCACATGTTTTATCTGAGCATCTTTTTCCCTCATTCTTATCACAATCCAAGTTAATTTGAAACAGTAATTACTTTCTTCCCTCATTACTATAATACTTAGTTTACCATCAAAGACAACTCTGTACATTCATTGTCATAATTAGATAAAGGTCTCCAAATAAAACAAAAAATGTTCATAGCCACTCTAATGGTTTGGCTTGGAAATCAACTACAGTGTTCAAATGTGATAGCATTAGGGTCTCTGCTGCCTTAGGTTTCATTGAATTCTTATAAAGTGGAAGCCTTGTTTTGTTCCAGCCAAAACTGTTACTCCATGATGATAGACTTTGTACTTATGCTAGTAATGTATCATTCTGTGAGCCATCATCTTATAATAGTTTCTAATATCTTGTATATCTTGTGAGGTTTTTTTGCTCACTGTTCCCTTATATTGTTATGCACAATTAATAAATATTGTCAGATTATTTACAAAGAACTTGAGATATCTTTATTGGCTGACATTAAATGTGCACATTATTTTGGAGCGAACTGAAGTGAACTTTATCCATTTAAGAGAAGCTCTGATTTGAAAGTCCTTTGAAAGTATCCAGCCCAATTCCTCGATTTGTGATTTAAAGGTTAATCATTCTGAATTTTCCTGGCTTTCAAGTACTATGTAAGTTTCTGAGCTTCACTAAATGGTTTTAGATCTTTAAGTTCTCCTGCCATGTTGCAGGTATTGACTGACCATGGCCTGTGGAATTGATTAGTGAAGGTTAAGTTCACCTGAACCTCCAATATGCATGTTCATGTAGGTAAAAAGCATGTGCTCTCTGTGTTATATGAGTTGAAAACCCATTATGTGGTGTTATTTATGTTTTAAAAATCCAACTCATCTTCAATGGATGGATTTGTTTTGGCTCTTTTGATCCCAGATGACTAAGGCTTGCCAAGACTTACTCAAAAAAATGAAGTTGTTATAAAACACACACATTATAACATGAATGGAATCCCCATAGACTTAAACAGGCAAGTGGCATCAGGGGGAAGTGACAGCAAGAGGTAGTTCCAGGTACATGAGTACTTGTCCATATCAATACATTGTGTTCTGATGGTTTGGCCATTCAAAAGTAATGATGTTGAATATTTTTTTGCCAGTTCTGGGGCTTGAACTCAGGGTCTGGCACTGTGCCTGGCTTCTTTTTGCTCAAGGCTAGCACTCTACCACTTGAGCCACAGCGCCACTTCCGGCTTTTTCTATATATGGGGTGCTGAGGAATGGAACCCAGGGCTTCATGCATGGTAGGCAAGCCCTCTGCCACTAGGCTACATTCCCAGCTCAATTATGTTGAAGATTCTGAAGTTCAGGAAATCTTTTGCAGAACAGAAATACTAGAAGGCCTTGGAAGTCTCAGTCCTGATTGCATGCTGCTATGAAACCTTGGTCCAAGAATATCAAGTCCCTGAGGTTCACGGAGTACCCCTTTTGTGTGTGGGCGGGGGGGGGGGGGGGAGGGAGGACTTCATCCATGAGTCTTGGTACCATGCTTAACCAAGCTATTTCCTCGGACATTCCCACCTCACTGGCATCTTCTATCTTGCCTTCTTCAATGTTTCCCAGACTTTCAGGGACCAAAGTCAGTTTCAATCAACCTCTGTTTTGTACCTTGGTAAACACATCTTTCTTGAAGAATTACAATAGGCATGTACTGCTTTAGACCCAAGAGACAGAAATAATGAGAACAAAGCAAAATTATTTTCACTGTGCTATGTTTTCCATGTATATCATCGTAGTTTTGACTTGTTAGAAAACATTTATGGGTACTAATTTGTATTGTAACTTCTCTCACTTGGAACCCCTCAATTTAGCAATCCATTGTTTGCTTATTTTTGTTTATTTAAATTCTTGTTTTAGGCACCATTGTTTTTCTTAGCTTAGTACCATTGGCCAAAGTGTTTCCTGTCAGACCTTCCCCAGGCCCTAATCAGGATTAAGAATTGCTGACCTTTACATTGATAGCTACCATTACCTAAAAACAGTCAGGGATGTTAATTCACTTTTTCCCAGCATTCCAGGTCACTATATAGAATAAACCATGTAGTTTCCATGGCAACCATGCTATCCAGGGTGAGGAGAAATTTCTTTTGAAAATCTCTGTGGTGTTTGTGCAGTGTAACATACTTAATTGTGAATGATGTGAGAAATGGGGTTAGGGGTGAGACTCCTTTTGGAGTGAGGAATTTCAAGGTTCTTAAATGCTATTGAAAGCATAATGTGAGTTTTTGATGCATAGCAAGTATCTCCCAAATTCAGTGTAATAAAATCATTGCTTATTACCCCTCCTTCAGCTGATTAATCTAGACTGGGACCTGGGCAGCTATGCTGACCATAGCTTCTCATAGATGTTTAGGCTCTTATTTATTTTTCATGAATACAGGCTGAAGGGGAAATAGTACCTTGATGATAGTGACAGAGAACATGCTTCATGCCTAAACATACAAGTGTTTTTTCCCTTGTCATATATGGAATCAAACATGTGACATGCATTGTGCAATATAATATTAACAGTCAAAAAGATGGAGACATTTAGACACATAAAGTGGAAGGCACTGGAAAGGAAGGTGGCATCTGGTGACAAAATCACAACCTGGGGAGATAAGGAAGATGAGCTCCGTTTCCTACACAAACTAATTCTTCTAAGACAGAAAGGGGAACAGATTTTGATCCCTGATGTTCTTGAGAAATTATCACTTGACCATCCTTGATGTTCATTTCATATAATAACCTTCTCAGGACAAGACTAGACACAGAAGTTTGTTTATATTCCTTTTAATTCCAGACTTATCCACTCAAGTGACCTGTGTACCATCGCCTATTCAGAATGCTTAATCCCCCACACCAAAGGTGATGATTCTAAATTTGGTTCTTCCTTCTAGAACCTTCTTACCCCACATATATGCCAGAAAGGATCTTGCTGGCTGTAATGTCTCTATCAGAAGCATGGATATTAGGTTTTCTTACGTTATATTTTCTTATAGGCAGTCATCCTTTGTGATACATTGAATGGACCAACCTTCTATTGCTGCTGAGGAAGATAGGGTCTAATAGCTTAGACAAAGTCCTTTCCTTTGGTTCTTGGGAGTCATGCAGCAGGATTGCTATTGTTGCATTGGAAATGAAATATGTCAGAAACCAAAAGACTGCTTAATTCATCTTAATGGAAGATACATTTTCCATTTTACTTCATTTAATCTGTATTTTCAGGTCATAGATTCCTTGCTTATGTATATGAGCTTGTTGGAGAACTATGGAGCAGAGCATAGAGGTTTAATTTAGCATATGTCTTTACTTGTTGTCACTATCAGCATTCACTGAAGCATGTTCAACAGGTAAAAAGATGTTGTTTTTTTTCCACTCATTATAAAAGAATGCAAACATCCTTACAAAAATATTGCAAGTTCAGGGCCAAAAAGTGCTTTTGTTAGTACAAAGAACAAGATACTTCATGGAAGAACACTTTTGTATGGATTCTTTCATATTGGAAGGGTGACAGCGGTTGATTATTTTTAGATCATTTATTCTGAAACCACAACTGGTTGAGCAAGTCAATGATAATGCTACCAGAAGGTTATGTTCAATATGTAAGCAAAGCAAAGATAATTCAAAAGTTGTTAAATAAAGTCTAAAATGTTAGACTAAGTAATGTCCACAAAATACACATCTGGTTGTCTTTCTAACCTTCTTTGGACATGAAAACAGCCATGAAGTGATATGATCCATCAGACTGTTTTGAAATAGGGGCCATCAGCATTTGAAGAAAGGATTTAAACCTGTAGAAGCCTTTATTATAGAGTATAATCAATGCTTTTTATTTTCCCATGACTCTAGCTTACTCTTCAACTCTGTACTCATTAGCCATGCAATGGTCAAGAAACATGGCTAAGTAATTCAGTTACTAGAGAACTTGGATTTTTACTGTGCCTTCTTTGATTCTTTTTGCTCTGGTACAATATTGCGTTGTGATTATCATAATTTTGTATTGTTTGAATAATTGCATTTTATATTTTTTCATTGAAAGCCATAGCACTTACCTAGGATTTCTGAGAAATTTAAGTAAGAGAGTTGAACTGTGGATATTTGAAATGTTGAGTTGTTCTTATATCTGAGTACTGAATGAACATATAATTTCTGAAACTAATTTTTATTCATTGATCTCTAGAGAAAAAAAGATAATTGTTTTTTGAATGCTTACCATGTGTTAGAATTTTTGCTAAGTCCATTACATTATTCATTCATTTACTTTTCATAATCTTACAAGATTATTGTGATTGTTATTATTTTTCCAGATGAACAAAAAGAGACGGAGTGTTCAAGTTTCTAGCATAAGTTTCCAGCTCTATGAGAAATAGCTTCCAATTAGAGTAAAAGCCCGACAGTTTCTACCACTTCTGTCACTCTCACCCTGGTCTAAGTCATTATGATCTCCCATCAGAATGGAGGTAGTGAGGCCTAAAATGTTCCCCTTGCTTCTACAGTTGTCCCTCTGTTCTGCTGTCAGTATACCAGCTAAGGCACATTCCCCATATTCAAAATCTTCTGGTAGCTTCCTGTTTCAGTTACAACAAAAAACTAACTTTTTCGAAGACCCCACGTGATCTGCACTCATCCCTCATTGCTCATTCCAGCCCTCCTCATTGCTACAAACCTCCCACCCCACCCACCATTGAGCTGTTGCTAAGCAGGCTCTCTCTTACTTCAGACTGACATAGCCCTTATGTGAGTATTGCTTGTGAGATGTTTCCTCGGCATCTCCTATCACTTCTCACTCTGCAACACTCTCTCCTCCCTCCTTGTGTGAATTTTCTCCATAGTATTTATCATAACCTGATATACCACGTGTTTTTTGAATTGATTGGTTTATTCTGTGTCTCTAACCACTAATGTGAATGTTTTATTTTGTTTTTGTCTGCGTTCTTTCCTCTTACAGTCTCAGAACAGAGAATCCAGTGGGTGTTTAATAAATTGACTAAATGAATAAATGACTGTATTGTAGAGTTGATTTGGAAAATTAGCTAACATATGGAAAGCATTTAGAACAAACAATGCTTAACATGAAATTAATGTCTAATAAATGTCATTTTGTGTTATATAATAATATAATAGTTATTAAATGAATGATGCATGAAAACATTAGATACTGTTACTTTATTGTGTGGTTAAAAGTGGATAATCAAGCTGCGAATGTCTTACACATTCTAATTTACATTAGCAATGATTGCTGCAGGAGATTATGGGGAAGATCACTCATGTTCTCTCTTCCTAGTATCTAGAAGCCACACTGCAACCTACCTTTTTCTGTGCCTAGTTACTTTGCTCTCATCATTTTCACAGACAGGTATTTGAAGTCAAGCAGATCCCATCATAGGACAGTTTACAAGGATAAAGAAAAGTTAACTAGGTGGTGGGGGTGTAGCTCAGTGGTGAAGTGCTTTCTAGAATTCACAAGACCCTAAATTTTATCCTCAGCATAGAAAAAAACTAATAAAAATAAGGTAACAGATGAGTGTTTCACATGGCACAAAACATGTTAATTCTCTTTGGCACAGCATTCCAGAGCACTTGAAACTAAATTTAAAAGGTATTCCCTTCTTGTTTAAAAGGGGTTTTAAACTTCTATTTTCTAGATAGCGATATACACTTCAAGGATAGATCATAGAGAATTTTCATCAATCTTCTTAAACTCTTATTCATTACACAGAAAGACAATGAAGTTCTTTTTCCTTGTCTTTCTTTATTATATTTGGACAAGATGTTGTCCATATGGAATGTACAATAGCATCATCCAAGGTATATTTAAATCATCATCTTTTAATTATTGAAAACTGAAGAGAAAAAATTGAATTAATTCCATAATCTCAACTCATGTTACTTCAAGAAGATTCCTAGTGTTCAAATTGATCATTCTTCCCCAAAAGAAGACTTCCTTAGACAATATGCATGAATAAAGATTTCATTGAATTAGGGAAGCTGGTTCTTGTTGGAGGGTGGTACTTGAGCCACATCCCAACCTGGGAAGTGATCTTTAAACCTACTCTCTAGCCTGTCAGCCAGGCAGTGTGAGCGACAATAAGCCATGTTCGTTTGGTTTTGCTGGTGCTGGGGCTTAAACTCAAATTATAACACTCTACCACTTGGGCCACAGCTCCAAATTTTGGCTTGTTGTGGTTAATAGAAGATAGGAGTCTCACAGATTTTCCTGCCTGGACTGGCTTTGAACTGAACATATCTCAGCCTCCTGAGTAGCTACGATTACAGGCATGAGCCACTGGTGCACAGAAAATCAACCATGGTTTGGTGTTTTTGGTTTTTGGGTTTTGGGTTTTTTTGAATCTCAATTTCCTTGTTGGGAAAATTCAGGTAGTAATCCCTATTTTCATTCACCATAGCATTTTGAAGATTTCTAAATTCTATACAGTTTTCAAGTTTGGATTGTTGACAAGTCTTCTGAAGCTGAAGTATTAATGAAAAAATCAAGTAAATCACTGAACACTCTTTTCAGAAAGTAAATGCCAAGAGTTAAAATCTTGGCTTCCTTGGAAAGAACAATGCATTTGTTACCACTAAAATAATCCATGTAACTTCAATTTCACTGTTGCTAGAAGCTATAAATGTTACCTACTTAATGTCCACCACCCTCTGAGACTGTTGCACCACGTCTCAGTTCTAGCTTTTCCATGAAGAAATAATTTTCGTAGTATTTATTGGTACAATTATTTATTGAAAATTTATCATGCACACAATACTATTTCCAGAGACCTAAGAAAAATCAGTGACTATATCTAATTTTCTAGAGCTTGGAATAGAGTTCAGTGAAGGAGCACTTGCCTCCCATGAATGATTTATGACACCTGGGGTTCAGTCTCCAGTACCATAAAACAACAAAAAAAGGAAACAAAAACACTAAATTCTTTTCTCTCGTTGGGTATATAATTTTTTTTCCAAAACCTAGCATAAAACTAGATAGTTTCTATAGTACACTTGCTCATGATTAGAGCTATGGGAAGAGAGCAGAAAGTAAAGGGGTTTGGTGCCATCGGAGCTATTTTGGAATGGTTCTCATTAAGAAAGTGATATTCATGCAAAGGCTAGGTAGAAGTCAGGGTGAGCCACGGAGACATCTGCAGAACATACATTCCATGTTAGACTAGCCACTACAATGACCTAAATCAGAGCTGGGCCAAGAGTTTTGGAACAACAAGAAGCCCATGAAAGAAGGCAACCATGTATCTCCCTAGATCTTTCCCACTCTCTGACAGAGACTGTGCATCAAAACTAGAGAACACATGATTGCAGGGCCAGGGCCCAATACCTACATTGATGCCTCTTTTCTCCCATGTGCTTTTCCACAGTCACATGACACAGGCTATCCCATTTGATGACCCTCGATTTGAGAGCTGCCAAATCATCCCTCCAGCTCCTCGGAAGGTGGAGATGAGGAGGGATCCTGTGCTGGGATTTGGTTTTGTGGCAGGGAGTGAAAAGCCCGTGGTTGTTCGCTCAGTAACACCAGGTAAGGATCAATGCCTTCTCCATTTGATCTCATGGAATTGTCACACTGCCAAAATGATGATTCTTCATTATCATAATTGTCTAGCCTTTGAAGGTTAGGTGAATTTTTCTACTACCTGGATAGATTCCTCCCCGCCCCCCCAAAAAAAGACAGGAATATCTCCTAAATCTCAGTTTAAAACTGTCAAATCTGTCATATCATTTGACTCAGAGAAAATACTGATCCATCATTTGTAATGATGGAAATGACCCACTTCTGAATATATGAATGCAAACTATCAGAGACAGATACTACACTATATGTAATCACTTGACGAATTCTGTAGGAAAAAAAATATTGAGAAGTACTGTTTAGGTTATAGTACAATTCGCTCATTGGGATAGTTGAATTTTCTTACAAATATGTGCTTCTTTTCCTTCTCACTAGAGATAGCCCGTATTTTCCTCTCCCCTTTGCTATTGGACTGGACCAGATGACTAAACACCTGGCCAATTGGTAGCCTGGAGATTATTGCAGCCTGACCTATAGTTTGAAGCAGAACCGCCCAGGTGGCCAGGCTTTTCTCATACCAAAGACTGACAAGCATAAGTAGAAACAATGATTGAACCCCCTATTGCATTTTGTGGTGGTTTGTTCTTAGCAAATTCTGATTGATTCAATACAGATCAAATCTTTTGTATTCTATAATAAAATAATGGACTTTATCTCAATCATTCCTATGAGAGTATACAGATAACCACTTATAAACACAGCTGAATACAATAGACTATGATGAAATTTCTCTGCAGACAATATGCTTTTGGTTATTTATTATGTAATTGTGTAAGGTACTTAGGTTTCTTTTCAGAAAAAAAAGAAAACTGTATTTCATTGATCTCCATGATTTTGCAAGTCAGCGACAGAATTCAGTAATAAAATCCTATATTTAAGTCCCAGATTCTAGCATCAGACTGCTTGCATCTGTCACAGCTTCTTATTAGGATTGTTAGCTTGCCTGCAAAATCCCTGCTTGTGGGATGTAACTTCTCTATGTCAGCCATGTAGTGCAAAATTATTGTTTTAGAGAGATACTTCTCTTCCCATAATTCTGGGTTTTTTTCCATTGGAGTGCTTGGGATCAAACTGTTCTTTATTATGATTATTGAACTCTCAAATATTTGGCCAGCTGAGTCTGTCAATGAAGGGAAATAGAAGTGAGCGAGTGTGCTGGAATTGATTTTCAAAGTTGATTAAATTTATAATTTTGCATTATTTTGACACAACATGCCCCAGGCAAGCACCACAAATATGATCAACAACTTTGAGCTTGTGCTAAAAAGAGTTAAGTCTTGTTTTCATTCCTAACAAGGTCTCACCACTCATCTTCTTGCTCTGCAGAGCTTTATATTTCATTCAATGTGGATTATTATTTTAGTTCTCTACATGACTGTTAAGCTTGATGCAATTGAGAATTTTATGCTCAAAATAGATTTATTGTTTTTACTATAACACATAGGCCTTGTAAAAATATGAACAATGTGGTAATATAGCAGAGAAGGTAAAGCCAGTCACCTGGCAGTGTAGATGAGAAAGTAAAACAGTCACCTGAACTCTGTGAAAGAGAACCATCATTCACATAGACACAGAGAGCATTCATGATTCTGTGCATATACAAATTCAGACATTATGTATCATATATGCAATATATTACTTATGTACATGAGTACATTTTTTTCTGCATGGAATCATATTTGGCATACTGTATATAATATTTGAATAGTTTTAAATCTCTGGTTATGAAATTCTCGAAGGTATGTGTCTGATTTTACATTTTCTCATATTGTCTTAACACTTCATTTTTTCCTTGCTCTCAACCCACCATTACTTTGAAGACAATAATGCCTATTAGAAAATTTTGAGAAGAGTAGAAAAGAAGCAAAGCTGGGTCAAAATACTTTGCCTAACTTTTTGGAATGAAAAATGTCAGTCAAATAAATGTGGCTATCATCAGAACAATTCTACTCAACTGCAAAGTTATTTCAGGGTTGTGACCAGATTTTCTATAAGAAACAATTCAGTCATCCCAGAAAACAGAATGAGCCAATTCTCTTAAAGAGGCATTGCCTTGTATTCTGGAAGGGTTTGTGTTTCTTCCAGAATTCTTGGTTGAAGTCACTTGATTAAACAAGAAAATTTCAATTTAAAGGTATAAATCAAATGTAAGAATATGTCCTATTGGACTGAGAATGGTTTTCTCCTCAGAAGCATTCATATTCCTTTTTAAAATAATTGCTTTGAATTTTTCTGTATTTTCCCTGCATTTTAACCCTACGTTGGATAAACTGGTGTAGCTGCTTGCATACTTTTCTAATAGTTCTCCATAGTTTCACATAATCCAATAAATTTCTCAAGTGCTTTTCTCCATTCTTTGTGTGTAAATACTGAATCTCAATTCTTAGTTCTCTGAAATGAATAATTTCTACTACTGGTATAAGTACATGTTAGTTTCCCTGCCTTATACCCCACAGAAAGAAGACAAATTTAGTCTAGAACATGAGGAACACATTTGCATGCTTTGGGATGGATAATAAGTAACTGAGTGGCCTTCAGTTCTACTTACTGGACATGAAGTATCCATTTCAATTACTAAACAAAGTAATTGTGATATTATTGAGAAGATAACATTATATTTTCACCTATTAACTCTGGAAGTATAGTGAAAAGTATGGCAACACACTGTAGTAGATCAATACTTGGAAGGTAATTGCAGCTATCTAGATATGTAAACTACTTTAAATAATTATCTTGGCAGCTTTATTTAAATAAAGACAGGTGTTTCATGTAGAAGCAACTTTGTGTGTTGGGAAACTTGGCAATATCCAAGGTTTGGAATATTAGTGCAAGTACAAAAGACATACTGGCCATTCTGAACATGAAAGGTTCTCCAAACCTAAAAAGACCTAATTCTAGCTTCATGCCAATTCTATCACCCATGTGAATCTCAGTACTATCATGATATGGAAGGAATTTCAGTGCTCAGTTTAGTTACTAGGCAAAGCGTTTATTCAATTACCTGCTATACAAATGCTCGACATACATTAATTCCCTACTCTCTCCTCTGAGAACCAACTGAAAGACCAAAGCACCCTTTGTCATCCAAGAGTTATTGGACCCTCACATTTGGGCCTGGATGTTCTGTTAAACATGAACATATTCACCAAATAGCAATAGCAGATAAGGTCACACTCTGTGACTATGTTGGATCAAAATACCACAAGAAAACTTTTTGTGTAATTACACTTAAACACCAATATCCAAACATACTCCAAACTATGAATGTAATCAACCATACCCCTCTGCCAGATGACGTCACACAAGTGACTTCTGCATCATTATCAAT
The DNA here is from genome assembly GCF_023159225.1 of Perognathus longimembris pacificus. Lineage (NCBI taxonomy): Eukaryota > Metazoa > Chordata > Mammalia > Rodentia > Heteromyidae > Perognathus > Perognathus longimembris. The sequence continues at coordinate 107,164,456 of NC_063188.1, read as the reverse complement.
TACATTTAGCTTGGCTTCCTTTAGCTTACTTTTCAGGCTCATGACAGAATTACTCCCATTTCCTGCCAGAATCCTAAAACACATCTATGATTCTGCTTCAACCACATCTAACCCAAGGCAAAGTGTTGTAAATCCTTCCCAACTACCTGATTCAGTGTGTTGTCTGCCTACTTGTGGTAGCAAATGGGATTTTATTCAAATATAGCCATGTCCAAGTTGTTGCAGCATTGGTGCAAGGCATGGTCACAACTAATTGTCTACTTGTTGGGAGACAGTTGCTTGTACAGGTTCAATAATGGAAGTACAATCTGTTGACTAGCAGCTTGAGTAGCCCCTGTGAGCTTGTGTAAAATGAATTATCCCAAATTCCACCCCTGCATGAGAACAGGATTGGCAGGTGATTCATAAGCTTGTTAAACTGAATCTGAATCTGAAGTCTGAGTCTAAACCAGGCCTGTGAAATTTTAGATAAATGTAGATTCCTGAGCTTTATTCCCAAATATTTTGATTTTACTGGTCATAATAAGCCCATAACTGGGCTTCAGACTAGTCCAAAGAACACTAGGTGTGGCCGGCTAGTTTGGAGTTTTGGTTTACATGGTGTGTTCATGATGAGTCATGATGGAAAGAAGTTTCCAATGAGATGTCTCACCTACTCTTCCCTCTTGTTTGTCCCCAGGGGGGCCCTCAGAAGGGAAGCTGATCCCAGGAGATCAGATTGTAATGATTAATGATGAGCCAGTCAGTGCAGCACCCAGGGAGAGGGTCATCGACCTAGTCAGGTAAGTGACTCATTCACCTTCCCCTGCATCATATCCTGTCTCAAAGGCTACTGAGACCTAATTTAACAAAGGAAAAGCTTCCTGTGGACCAATGTAGGATAAAAGCATAAGCCTATGTGCTCACACTATTGAAAATACTGATGATCCGGACTTGTAATGTGAAAACACATGATCCTTAGGTTCAGAATGCTAACTTTTTCTCTCTGTTAATCCTCAGGGTCCATGTGCTTTCAGCTAACATTTTAAGACTCCTATTTCCATTGCTTTATTTGAAGGCTGAATTTTTTCCTCCAGAATTACTAAAATGTTGATTTTTTTATAATAAGGGAGATCAAAAGGCAATACCTAAAATATTAAATGATGAATAATTATATAGCATACATATTATATATAAATATATTCATTTATTTGTGTATATATATACATATATATATATATATTTCCATGGATAGCCAAACAGAAATTCCAATGAGGTATTTTCAAACTTAATTGAGTATTTAAGATCAACAATGGAGGCAAATGGATAATTAGGTCAATCCTATGGCAGGCAAAGGAATAGTTGTGGATATAATGTTTGTTGTGTAATATTTTTAATTAGGCATGGAAAGGATTGGCTCCTTTCCTAAGTAAGAAGGCATTAAGAAAGTACTGTCGAATGGGTACCAGGGACTCACATCTGTAATCCTAACTACACAGGCAGCTGAGATTTGAGAGATCCTGATTTGAAGCCAACCTGGGCAAGAAAGTCCTTGAGACTCTTACCTCCAATATACTACCAAAAAGCCAGAAGTGGTGCTGTATCACAAGTGGTACAGCACTAGTCTTGAACAAAAATGCTCAGGAACAGTGTTCAGGCCCTGAGTTCAAGGCTGAGAATGAGGACAAAAGAAGGGAGGAGGGGGAGGAGGAGAAGGAGGAGGGGGAGGAATTGTTGTCTTCGAGAATTGGGACATCATTCATCAGACATTGATCATGTATTTTCCAACCTCCAGAAAAATAAGTTCATATTACTTGTAAATTACTGAGCCTGAAGTTTTTTATATAACAGCCCATGGCTTTAAGGCTGTCATTCCACTTTAGTCACAGCCTTATATAACTGGCATCTTCACAGCTAGATGTGAAACTCATACCTGGACTCGTGGGATATCCGAATTTCCAAAGACCATATAGAAATAGGTCCTCAGATTACCCTACAAATGGAAAAAGTGGCAATGACTATAATCTTTCTGTGGACTAGGAGTGACAATCTAGGGAAAGACTTGGTTTTAGAGAACTTTGGGGAGAGAGTTACAATGTCACCATTTAGAATCAATTCTAGCCACATCAACATGGAGATACCCCATCTAGGCAGGCTCTGTGCCTTCTATATGCTTGCATCCTGAAGTGCTACATTTGGGCACTAATAGTAAAAGTTGCCTTTTGTTTTCTCATGGACACATGCCCTTGTGATGGGTCCAATTGATTTCTGGGCTGGGAAAATAATGCAAGAAATAATATGTCTGTGTTTGGGTTTGTTATTACTGAATTGCTGGCTGCAGGACAGAGATGGAGAAAAAGCTATCTAAAAATGTGAACACTTCCTAGCAATCTTACCTGGGGCATTTGCAGGTTTTAAGAAAAAATAACTTTTCCCTCATGATTTCATACATTGTCAAAGAAAATGGTATCTCTGTAAGCAAAACAATCCCATAAGAATTTATATGTTATAGAATAAATGAACTGGTTAAAAGAGAGGGTGGCAAGTTAAAAAGGCTGGGATGCAGGTTTCCATAGATTTTTCGTAAGCCTGTGGGCTCAGAAAGGCTTTTACTTTTCTTTGCTTTTATTGAAACAAGGTTTGTACCAGATTTTTACTAGTATGTAGACCAGGCTAGCCACAGGCTTAATCCTCCTGCCTAAACTTCCCAAGAACTGTGATTATAGGTTTACACCACCATTCCATGGTTACAGATTTTTAAAGTTGGAAACAATGAGTAATATTGTGTGACACATGAAACTTCAAAATCCATAAATATAATTTTATTAAAAAAACCTGAACCATTCATTCACATTTGATGTAAGTGTTCTTTCTCCCTATAATAGCAAAGTTGAGCGGAGACCTTTTGTCCTAGAAAGCTTAAAGTATTGTCAGATCCTCTACAGAAATAAATTTGCCAATTTTTCTATCACCTAAGAAGACCAGAATTATATTTTATTGTATTTTCTTTAGTTAAGACATATTTAGACTACAGCCTCAAATACTCTACCCAAAGAATTTCTCTCATGAAGGAATTTTGGCTATTGTAGTATTTTCACATGTGTGATAAAGAGATGGTGGTGTTTTATGTGGATTGAAATAGAAAACATACAAGCTTTCCAGCTCTTCTTGAGCTGTGTTCTAAACATTCTGTTTGAAAAGATGTATTATTCCTGTAAAAAAAAAAAGATATGTCTAGATACTCTTAGAGGAGGAACACAAAGGCTCAATGCCTATGTGCCTCTAATCATATAACACAATATTTATCAAAGTGAAAAAATCATGCAGAGACTGTCCTATGATTGCATAGCACTGTTATATTAAATACAACATTAAAAATAAGAACAGTAGATAAGGGAACTCTGGTGAGGAAAAGCATACAAGCACATAGCATCTTTCCTCAGGAGCAAGTTGGTGAGACCAACTTCTTGCTTGTATCTCCTTTCCTATCTTCTTCATGAAAACTCAGGTCTCTTAGCAAAATTTTGAGACTTGACCAGATCCAAAGAGAGTGGAATAAATGGGGGTAAGATGGGGGGAGGGGTCAGCTGAGGCTTAAAATCTTCTATGCCTGGAGAAAGAAAAGCAAAGGAATAGCAGTCCAAGAAATATCTAAACACACACAAGCCTTTAATTGGTACAAGTGTGAGATAAACTGATTGAATATAGTTTCTTTTCTCCAAATTTGAGTCTTTTTCTCTACTGGCTTTGCCAGTAGAATGTGATTGTAAGACAAAATCTAAAAAGCACTCTCAGATTTCTTCTTCTTCATTTTCCCCCATCCAACTATGCATTCTATGAGCTTCCACTTATGTATTTATTGGGCAATTTCAACTCAGAAGGAGAGACAAAAATTTTCCCCATCACTGCCTTCAGTCATGAGCTGCTAGATCTTCTTTTCCTGTTCATTAGTCTCATTTTGAGCAGAACCCAAAGACACTTTCATTTGCTAATATCCAGTTTGAAGCTCAAAGTTAATGTCATTACCGTTCGTTCTAGCTCTTCCTCTCCTTACAAGTCATACTCAACTAGACTCGAAGTGGGATTCAAATCTACTAGACCATATCACTATCTCCTTTTTAAACATAATGAATGTTGTGGTTTGGTTATTGTTTCCCAAAAGCCTATAGACTAAGGCTTGGTCACCCGCCTATGATACAGTTTGGGACATGGTAGGACCTTTAGGACGTAGGGAAGTTAAATTACTGAGATGTGTTCCCTGGAAGGCGATAGTGGGACCTTGACTGCTTCCTCCCCCTTTACTTCCTGCCCACCATAAGGTAAACAGACCTGACCCATCATGCATTCCTGCTATAACATATTGTGCTGCCACAGGCCAAAACAACAGGACCAAACAACCAGAGATGGAACCTTTGAAACTGTGAGCCAACATTAATTGTTTTCCCTTCACTTTGACTTTCTTAAGAGTTTTGTCAGCAATGGAAGACTGATTAACAAAATAGGATATTTCTGGTACATAAATATTTCCCTTTCCCTTCTAAGGGAAGAGGTAGAGGCCCAACAGGGCGATAGAAGAATGAAGTCTTTTTGATGTACTGTTCATTGTTAAGGTCCTCTCAGTTGACTCTGGTGCTCCTCTGACTAACACTTGCAGCTGATTTCCTCTGTATTTCTGGTATTTTTATGCTAAGTATCTTGGCTCGTATATAAGTTCTTTTGGTGGCTGAAGATGGGATAACTCAGAGGAGCCACCCTATTGCATCAACTATCCCTTTAAGTTTTGCCTCCAGTTCTTTTACTTCCCTCTCTACTGGTTTTCCTGACTAGCTCTCTTGAATAAGGCACCAACAAGACCAGTCACTTTTCAAGATATCTACTTGATCTTTCTACACAGAAGAGAAAATAAACTCACACTAAACCATGAAACTTCTGACTGCTTCATGGTTCTCTTCCCCATCCTTTCCCAGTCTTCTTATAAAGACTGAGGAAGAAGAAGGGAAGAGGTTGCATAGGTAGATCAGAACAAATTTTGCCTTCTATTAGAAGGTTCTAGGGGATCATACTTCTTTGCCACTCATTTTAGAAAGCACTCTGATGGTCAATTTTAGAAATATCATAGATAGTGACAAAGACTCGATTTAAATTAGAATGTAATTTGATATTTTAGCATCAGATGACCTGAGCTCTGAGTTTCATAAGAAAAGAGACTTTCATTGATCTCTGTTGTAACCAACCAAAAATAAAGCTTGGCTCATATGAAATACTTGTTAAAATGTGTTAAATGGACTTAAAATATTCTTTGAAAACTACAGACTAGGTTCTTCCACATTGCCATAGAGTACTAAATTCTGTAGATTTAAATATCAGCCAGGATCCATCCCTCAGAAAACATTCATTTATTTCACATATTTTATACTTTATTTTTTATTATCTTGAAGTACTTGTACAGAGGGGTTAGAATGAATCTTGATCAATGTCACCCCTGTTTTTTCCTCCACCTCACAACATCATCCATCTCATCAATTTCCTCAGCTACATTTTCACATATATACATTGAATATTATGACTACATTTGCCCACCCTTCTTCTTTTCATTTATCTGCCACCAATCCTCCCATCCCCTTGAACTTACTGACAATACATGTTCCAGCTTTCTGATCTTCATTTTATTAAACTGTAAATTAATTGTTCACAGGTATTATACCACTAGACTCTTCCCCTGAATATGACATATTTAATTCACTTCTTTATCAAACATTTTCACCTACCTACTACATGTAGAACCTGTAACCAGGCACTGATACAGGACCAGTGAGACAAATCCAAGCTTCAGATCACTTGTAGTCTAGACTACTATGAACCTAACATTGTCATTAATACAAACAAACCCTCATATTGAACACATGGGTGATTGCCAATTTCTAATTCTAAAAAAACTTAGACTCTGGATGCTATTGAAGTGGTAAGCACCTCATCCTAAAGCATGGTCCTTGTTAATCTCAAGGCAATCACATTACCTGTATAAAAATAATATAATCCAGGTAGCCACCAATGGCTCATACTTGTATTCCCACCTATTCAGGAGGCTGAGATCTAAGGATTCCAGTCAAAAGCCAGCCCAGGAAGCCCAAGACTCATCTCCAATTAACCACCAGAACACCAGAAATGGTACTGTGGTTCAAAGTGGTAGAGCAGTTACCTTGAGTTAAAGAGCTCAGGAACAGTGCCCAGTCCCCGAGTTCAAGCCCAGTGACATAATAATAATAATAATAATAATAATAATAATAATTAATAATAATAATAATAAATGTGAACCTTTAACTAAATGAATCAAAGTACGAGGGCACCATGCTAACCAATGACTTAAACCTCACTAAATCTTTGGGTTCCAGTGGCTCATGACTATTATCGTTGCTACTCCAAAGGCTGAGATCTGATGATCACAGTTCAAAGCCAGCGCAAAGGTAGTAAAGTCCATGAGACTATTATCTCCAAATAAACACCAAATACCTGGAACTGGAGCTGTGGCTCAAGTGCTATTCTTGAGTGAAAAAATCTTATAGACAGCACCCAGACCCTGAGTTTTAGCCCTAGGACTGGCATTCAAACAACAACAAAAACCTCATTAAACCAAAAACTTGAAATAGTGTATATCTCACTAATGAAAGTACTTGTGCATTAGAAAACTTCCCTGTGCCTTCCACAAGTTTAGCCATTTGACTGCTATAAGGTGTACTAATCTACACTTTTAGCTCTTACAAAATAATATCTTTACTGGGCTTCTCAGTCAATAAGTATTTTAATGCATATATTTTATACAACATGAATTCCCCTTCCATTTAATAAAATACCCCCATTTTCTAAGGAAATTCAGAAAAACACTCATCATTTTAATATCACTGTAAAATTCTCTGTTTAAAAACTGGCATCCATGTGCTTGCCTAAGTAGTTTAGTCTTGCTTTGTTCTTTTCCCCTCTTTGCAGTATAGGCTCATAGGTGGTTTTTTTTTTGTTTTCAGATACATTGGTGTTTCTTAGTGAATTATTTTTCTTATCATTTTGTTGCCTTATTATAGAAATTCATTATTTTTCTTGAGAAAATGAAAGAGTTTCTTGGAGACCAATTTACTGCTATAGTAACCATATTCAGGTCTTTTCATGTAGCCTCAGAAAGAGCCATAATTGCTGCACTGAAATTAGATGAGTTCCATTCATTTCATAGTTTTCTATGTTGTTACCTCTAGCATCTATTTTATAGTGGTCAGGAGAAAAATCTTCGAAGAATATATGCCCTTTGCAAATTATTATATCCTTCTTTAAAAGTATCCAAAGAGAATCTTTTTTGTTTTTTTCATAATTAAAAAATTAACTTAAAACACTTTTACATGTTGTATTTTTTAAGTATGGAGTATAATTACTCATAGGAATATGCTTCATTCCCCAAGGCTAGCCAATACAATTAAATTCTTTGAACTTCACCAAACAGTCATTAAGTATTGACTCTGTATGTCAAGTAAGACACTGAGCAAGGATAGATTTCTGTTCTCACAATGGGGACCTCAAATTTTTCACACCATATTTAGAACTGTACAAAGCTTGTAGGGAGCACAGTGCTTGGGAGAAATGTTTGAGAGTGGATGGAAGAGGCATATTAAGGAATGGAGTTTGGATGGTAAGGCATAACCATCAACACTGAGGGAAAGGACAGGTTTATAGATGGAAGGGAGGGTATAAAACAGATTTTTCATTTGCTTCTGGAGACCTCAAACACTCTTGATGAACACATACTTTCCAATCTTCAGATAAAGGAAATATATATTACCTAGGTAGCTTCCCTGAACTATAGGCTCAAACTTTTGTCCAACAAAGTTCAAGTTATACTGGATGTACTAGCTGAACTAGCATTTTTTGGATTAGTGTTTCATTTGAAAATCTGAAAAATTCTATGAATGTATTTCTCCACCTACAAGGATATCCTTGTATGTTGATGTCTATATATATATATATATATAATATTGTGAATATATATGAGATATTGTGAATAATATTAGAACGTTTCTTTTTAATATTTTTATTTTATTTAAGTAGTTATTCCAAAGGAGTTGTCATTCCACAAAGCAGTTTATGAATATAGTGCCCCTTGATCAATGTCACTTCTTTTAACATTCTCCCCACTACCGCTTTCCTCGCTTTTCTTAATTTTTAGGTTATGTGTTGAATTTTCTGCCATTTAACAAAGCAATTTATGTATACAATGCATCTTGATCTGTATCATCCCTTCAATATTTTCATCCCCTTTCAACTCACCCTTTCCCTCACATTTTTCATTTCTGTGACATATACAATGCATTCTTGCCTGCCTTATATTCATTTTTACCTGTTCATTTTTCTACCCATTTCCCTTGTTTTCCTTCCAAGTACCAATTTCCTGGTATTTATTTTTCAAGGAAATGTGGTATATACACACAATAGAATTCTAGTCATCCATGAGAAAGAATGAAATTGTACCATTTGTAAAGAAATAGAAAAACTTGGAAAAATTATAAATTAAAGTAAGCCCAACCCAGAGAAACACAAGTTGCATGGTTTTCTATCATTTGTGGGAGCTAGAATGTGCCTATAAATCTAGAAGTAAACACACTGGGTGGTATCCAAGTGGTTATAAATGAATTAACTGAAGTATTATGGACTCTATGGAGAGTGCAAATAGTACAATTCTTTAAAAAGACTAAGTCTGAATGTTTCTTGATCTCTGAACCTAGTCTCAATTTTAGAGCCTTGACCGTAGACTTTGAAAATTCAAAGTAAGTACTGTGGATTGGGCTCACATTATTGAGTGAAACTTGAGTTAGGGAGACTGAAGCACTTGCTGGTGATCAGAGCAAGAAGGAAAGGACCCACTGACAGTGGAAGAAAGCCAATACAAATGTCTAGGCTCTAGTCTGCCGAAGGGGTCCAAGCCTGACTATCTGGCATACTAATTCCTCCTTTCATGGTAGGCCCAACAAATAACAGAATTTAGCGTAGTAAACCTGTAGGCACATTTCCAGGTTTTTGTTACTATACACACATAGCATATCTCCTATCTCAGATTTGCTAAGGAATTACTTTGATATTAATAGGGAGTGATCAGGGGTACCTGCTGTTGCAGTCAGTAGAAGATTGCCAAGATTATTAAAAGCAATATTTAGAGGAAGCTCATCTAAGAATTAGAGCTCAGCTTGTTTGTCTTTTTATCAGTCCCTCCTCATCTCATCTGGGTTATAATGGAAAATGGAATCACATCATGTCCCAGGAAAACTGTACCTGAAGAATACATTAAGAAGGTCACCTTCATGCCTAATTTCATCTGGGCTTAGGTGCATCATAGTACTTCTTAGTAAAATAACAAAGAACCATCTACCAAGCATCCTATCTATAAAATAGGGATGATGATGTATGATATAATAAAGGCTTATTATGGTAAGAATAGCGAGCAATGTCAGGAGAAACACAAAGAAGCAGCTTATGGTATGCTGACACTACAGATTGTGGTCTTACCTAGTATACCTTGCAGGATATGTGTTTTCTGACAATTGCAAATTACCAAGCCTTGGAAGAAAGAGGTCAGCAATTTGAGAAAATGGAAAGTATGAGAAAACATTGTAATATGGATAACGTGGGAAAAAAGGATGTGAGTTCATAGTGCAGAAGAGTTATAATGACAAATAATGATGACAATTAATAAGAAGAATAGCCTCACCCAGATTACTTTAATATCCTTAGAGTCTGCTAATGACCATCTCCCACTCAGTCATTAAAGCTTTCCATTATTAGAGATGCTTTTATGCAACCCATGTATGCAAAGTGAATGTTGAAGATTGAAGACTCAGAACAAATGTAAGCCAGAATATGTTTCCAATGATCTTGTAATGTTGCTGCTACTGAATGTCTTAACATCTTACTTATAATAAGAGAAAAATGATAGACAAGAATTATTGGACCTATACATCCGTCCTTTGGAACTACAAATTTACAATGGATTGATGCTAAGTAGATAAAAAGTTAAAAGAAAATCATCTCAGTGAGACATTTTCGTAAGGCTCAGCGCATACTGAACACTAACGTATAAGTTTCATTCCTAAGAAAAGTTTAGAAGATAGATACCCAAAAGTGGGGCTGCTGGGTCATAGGGGAGTTCTATATTTAGCCTTCTGAGGAATCTCCATACTGCTTGCCAGAGTGGCTGAACCAGTTTACATTCCCACCAACAATGAAGTAGGGTTCCCTTTTGGCCACATCCCCTCCAACAATTGTTATTGTTAGTTTTCTTGATATATGACATTCTTACTGGGGTGAGATGGAATCTCAATGTTTTTTTTTCAAATTTTTATTATCAAACTGATGTACAGAGAGGTTACAGTTTCATACGTTAGGCATTGGATACATTTCTTGTACTGTTTGTTACCTTGTCCCTCATGCCCCCCTTCCTCCCCCCTTTCCCTCCCCCCGCCAGGTGTTCAGTTCACTTACACCAAACAGTTTTGCAAGTATTGCTTTTGTAGTTGTTTCTCTTTTTTTACCCTGTGTCTCTCAAATTTGGTATTCCCTTTGAATTTCCTACTTCCAATACCAGTAAACACGGTTTCCAATATACTCAGATAAGATTACAGAGATAGTGTAGGTACAACCACAGGAAGGTGATACAAGAACATCCTCAATAATAGAAAATACACATACACATAGGACGTTAAAAGTAGTTACAACTGTGATATAACAATTGTTTCCATAACATGGAGTTCATTTCACTTAGCATCATCTTATGTGTTCATAAGAGTATAGCTATTGGGCCTTGTGATGCTCTGCTATGGCTTGCCTAAACCTGTACTAATTATTCCCAATAAGGGAGGCCATAGAGTCCATGTTTCTTTGGGTCTGGCTCACTTCACTTAGTATAACATTTTCCAAGTCCTTCCATTTCCTTACAAACAAAATCACAGTAAGGCCACCAGCACAACAATGTTCATCGCAGCACAATTTGTCATAGCGAGAATCTGGAACCAACCCAGATGCCCCTCAGAAGATGAATGGATCAGGAAAATGTGGTACATATACACAATGGAATTTTATGCCGCTATCAGAAAGAATGACATTGTACCATTTGTAAGGAAATGAGGCACTGGGCAAGATGAACTATCCCATTTTCTAAGTGAAGTTATCCATGGAGTTTCACTGAAGTAACTTTGTACCTATCTGATCTAATTTACTTCAAAAAGTTAGAAACTCAGCAATACTTGCAAAACTGTTTCGTGTAAGTGAACTGAACACCGCATGGGGGGAAAGGGAAAGGGGGAGGAGGGAGGGGGTATGAGGGACGAGGTAACAAACAGTACAAGTAATGTATCCAATGCCTAACGTATGAAACTGTAACCTCTCTGTACATCAGTTTGATAATAAAAATTTGGGAAAAAAGTTAGAAACTCTTTGGGTCATCACCAGTATACCACTGCCAACACTTTCTTAGCTATTTGGCTGTCATCGTGGGTGCATTTACCACTCATGTGCCATAATGAGACACAAAATAATCTCCAAGGCTTATTCCCTCAAATATCTTGATCCCATCCCAGATTTCTGATAAGGAAAGAATTCTTCCATTTCACAAGAACTGTCTATGAGTTCTCCATTAGTTCTTCCCGAACAATCAGTTTCTAGAAAGATACACATGCCTACCCTTTCATAAGCACCCATAGGTCTGTTGCCTTTTGCTTTCCCTGAGGAATATCCTATTTTCTCCATCTTTAGACAAGTTTTCTTTATGGGGAAGAGTCAACTTTAATTTTATTAACTATTTTGTAATTTTACCTTTAATTCCTGGAATAACCTCAACATTGGGTAATAAATGTTTTATGGTCTGGCAGACCAAATGAGCAATGAAATGGAGTGATCATAACAGAGAAAAATGAAGGGTATTAAGTTAGGAGGAAAACTTGGAAGTATTTAAAAGATTACCCATGTCTCAATGGAAAGAGATGTGGAACAAAAAAAGAAAATAATGTAAAGTTAAATCTTGTCTATGGTTTGTCTTGACTATGTGTGGCCTTGGGCAAAGAACTGTGTCTTTCACATATAAAAAGAAGGCATACCTTACCAAGTTATTGTAAGAATTAGACAAACCAAAGTGAATAAAGCTCTTGGAATAGAGACAGTTTATCTGCTCTTACTAAATCTGAGTTGTGGTCTTCATCAAATTTCTGATGGATTTCATCGTCACAGCCGAGTGATGGAAAGCAAATTGCTTAGCTCTCAGGGTAGTAGTCTCCTCCTCTACAAATGTGGCTAACATTTGTACTTCGAAGCCTTTGTCTAAAAAATCAAATGGGGTGATATGCCTGAGAGCACCTTGGGCCTAGTAATCAGGCCATTTTGTGAAAGGCTGTCATTGAATTCAAGACCCAGGACTGGCAAAAAAATAAATAAATAAATTTATTGATAAATAAGGAGGAAATGGAAGCCAGCAGAGTGACCAGGCAGCAATTGTGACATAATTGCATTTTGATAACTTGCCATAGACAGAGGACTTCATATGTACATTTAAGTGATATAACACACACAAGACCTAGGTTCTATTTCAAGCAATCTGCCAAAAAAGAACATGAATAAGACAGGACTAAAGGTGGGGGCAGGGAACAATTGTTTAAAGGAACACAGAATTAAATGAATAAATAACTTTTCATTTCAAAGGCATTTCTGTCAGTTTTATTACTGGTATCTTTAAAATCACTCATTGCATAATTTCTCTTTATTTTGAATTTTAATATGCTTAAACGTATGTATAGGATATTGAAGATATTATCTATTTAATGTCTCTTAATAGTAGTAGGAATATTATTAACATTATTTTATTTTGTAGCTCCAATATGTGCTTTAAGCTAAAGACTTGTGTTAAACAGTGAATGAGCAACTATGGAAAAGATTCATTAATTTCACATTTGTATTCCTGTGGTTATATATAATCATTTGCCTATTTGACTGAATATACCCTGATATATTAAAATGATCATTCTGAGTGTCGATAGTTGTGTTAATGGGCCACTCTCAGTCAATATTATTTGTTAAGCATATTGAAAAGCTCAGAAAACTCAAACAACTAATTAAATGTTACAATAAGATCATTTCATGATAAATAAATACATTTAATTTACCTTCTTCCTGGGAAACTGCAACATTTCTTGGTCTTTCAAGTGTTGTTGTTTTTTTTTCATTTTTGTTTGTTTGTTTCTTTTTGTCAGTCATGGGGCTTGAACTCGGCCTGGATGGTGTCTTTGAGCACTTTTGCTCAAGGCTAGTGCTGTACCACTTTGAGCCACAGCATTACTTCCTGTTTTTGAGTGGTTAATTGGAGTCTCACAGGGACTTTTTTGCCTGGGCTGCTTTCGAACTGCAATACTCAGATCTGAGCCTCCTGAGTAGCTAGGATTACAGGTGTGAACTACTGGCGCTCAGCCCAGATGGGGTTTTAAGGAATATATTTCTACATTATTCACATCATTTATAGTTGAAAGTGTGGATAAACTTATTTTTCCTCTCCTAACTAAACCAGCATAGAAGCTGCACCATTTCCCTATTCTCTTCTTTTTGTTAAGATACAAAGTTCAGTAGCTCAGAAGGGGCTTGAAGGAAAGAAAAATTGTGACCTGTGCTAGGAATTTTGCAACAACCTCTGTCAACTTGGACATGTAACAATTTTCGAAGCCTCATCTTCCAAACAATTGGGACCTTTCTTAATTGTGCAGATCTGTCCTTAAATGGAAGGGCATTTAACAACTGTGACTCTTTATATAAAATCTTGGTGGTGCTTTTCAGTCATTAGGGGTCCTCCACGCCATCAAGAGCTACTAGAGATAATTCAAATTGATTTTTTCAGCTTAAGCATGCTATTGTTGCAAGTAGATATGTCTTTTCTTTTACTCAGGAAAATACACTTCTCAAATTCCTGTAGACAAATGGTTTCCTGAATGGGAAAACTACTCATGAGCCCATTGACAAAAGAGAAGGGAAGTAATGAGGCAAGTCTTGTTCCTAGTCCCAAGCCATGGAACAGAGTTCAAGAGACGAGCAGAGCAAGGATCAACATCTTTCTACCTGGTGGGAACTAAATGGTGTGGTAGTAGAGATGACCATGTTTATAAACTAAATAAGATGACAGTGGATTTTAGTTATAAATGGGATCTGTAATATATATTGGATTAAATCTTCAGGACTAAGCAAAGAGGGATCCTTTGAACACAAGTAACATACAGAAAGGGGTTTTATATTCTCTTTCCAGTCTTTTGTTAGCTTGTTTATTTATGTAGTCAAAAGCATTTCAACTAAATTTAGAAAAGCACAGAAAAAAGTGAAAATGAAGTAAGTGGTATTTATTAAGCTCTCCTTTGGGTAACATAGACCAAGTTCTTGCACATCTCTCTTAGTGAGGGTCAATTGTTTTGCTTAAACTTGGAACAGGATTCTTCATGTGCTGACTCTGCACAGGGCTCCAGACTATACTAGGAAGTTCTGTAATCTGTACAAGACCAGTTGGTCAGTACTTATTAAAGGGAGGAAGGAAGCTGAATGTCCATCTGCCTATGCACTTTCATGAATAGCATGCTTCCTACCATTGTGGGGTTGAAAATAGGAATAGAAAGATAACAAAGGGAGATATGAGGAAGTGAATCTCATCTCCAACAAGACAGGAGACCCTACTTGTTCTGCAAAAGGTCTAGGTCGATTTAAAAATGATTCCTCTCCAGGGACTTTTAGATATTGAGTGGCTCAGATTGAAGTGACTGGTCGGATGACCCACTAGAAGTCATTTCCTGAATTTGAGATCTGTCACCCTTCCAGGAAACTTGCATATCCTAGGGAAAGGTAGAAAATCTTCCCAGACAGAACTATTGTGTTTTACCCCAGCCAATTAGGTAAGAGCTGAGATTAGAGGTACACTATTCGGAAAAAGAAAGACATCTTCTAAGTATGAAGTAAAAATTGCATGTTCATTACATAGTCTTGTTTCAATTTCTTACATAAGGCAGTAAGTAGCATGGAAACTGATCACTATCTTTAGTGTCCCTTTTGCACTCTAAAGTCCATTTTGAAATCAGTCACTCGTGGTTCATGCATGTATTCCTAGCTGCTGAGGAGACTGAGATCTGAGGACCATGGTTTGAAGCCAACCTGGGCAGAAAAGTACATGAGACTCTTACCTCTGATTAAGACAGCAAAAATAGACTGGAGCTGTGGCTCGAGTGGTTCAGTACCAGCCTTGAGCAAGAAAGTCAAGTGAGAGCACAAGGCTCTGAGTTCTAGACCCCAGTACCAGCACCCCCCCTCAAATAATCCATTTTGATTCTACATTCAAACATAGAAGTCCATATTTTTCGAATTGGTCTGGCTCCAGATCAGAATTCAATTTTATTTCAACATTTTGGCTGGCTAGTATTTTGCATATTTTAAATCTGTTTTATTATATGCCAAATTATGTAACACCATATTAATAAGCTAGCTAAAAACAACATAAATGTTAAAAATCCAGACTTATTTCTAGACATGTACACTACGCATGTTAGAAAGATTGTAATAAAGGGGGTGGGGGTAAGCACCAGTAGCTCATGCCTGTAATCCTAGCTACTCAGGAGGCTAAGATCTGAGGATTGTGGTTCAAAGCCAGCCCAGGCAGGAAAGTCCCAGAGACTCTTATCTCCAATTAACCACCAGAAAATTGGAAGTGGTGCTGTGGCTTAAAGTGATAGAGCACTATTCTTGAGAGAAAAAGCTCAGGGACAGCACCTGGGTTCTAAGTTCAAGCCCCATGACTAACAACAACAAAAAGGTACACATTATCATTGGGCATAAACAACTATAATGTCTTTCATCCTCTTATAATATCAATGTCTCTGCTTTTTTGTCTGTTGCATTATGAGTTTATATCAATTAATTAAATGTAAATTTGTTACCAATTCTAGGTCAAATAAAAAAGAACACAGAAGACAAAAGACATTATTTTCCCCTATATAAGAACTTATCACTGATAAACATTCTTTAGCTCCTGGCTATTGTTCTATTTATATTTTTATGAAGAAAATAGTCTATATCTCTGTGTCTAACAAATAGGATTTCTCTGTAGGGTGAGCTTCTCCGTTTTTACAAGAAGCATGACAGAGTTAAAATTTCAATACATGCTCTGAAACTATACCCCAGGGTGTTTTCAGTTATATTTAATGTTAAATCAAGGATATTAGAGATAGAACAGACTGTTCTCCATTGAGTACAATCGACATTATCAGCTCAGTAAGAATTCCAGAAATAACATTTTGGGTATCTGGGTAACTTGGAATTTGGTAATTCTGCATGTGTTACATTTCTTAAGCACAGTGAGCTACCACTTTCCATTATTTGACAAAGTACAATATGTGGGCAGACCTTAAAAGTGGCCTTCCCTTGTAATTTGTTTTCTTTTCTCTATAAAGTCCCTCCAGGGCTCTCAAATATGCAACATGTTTTAAAAGTAACAGAGCTGTGATTAGTAAGTGCCTGGCAAGCAGAAGAGAAAGGAAGACTATTCAAAATAGCTTAGGCACAAAAGGGAATTTACTGGCTGGCAGAAATCAAAAGGATGTGAAGTGAACAGACACAGAGCTGGGTGTTGTGACTCAACTGAGTCAGAAATCTTCCATCTTCCATATTTTAGCTGGGCCCACATCCTGTGTTGTTTTATTTTCCCCCTGGAGATATCTCATCAATGTTAAGATAGTACAAGTGTGTGTATATACATGTGTGCACACATGCACACACACACACACACACACACACACACCTGCATGCACAAGTTCTAGTACTGGAGCTTGAAGTCAAGTCAAGGACTCTCACTCTCACTTGGACCTTTTCACTCAGATCTGGTACTGTCTCACTTGAGCCACACCAGCACTTCCAGCTTTACTCTGGCTAAAGATAAAACTCTCTCAGATTTGTCCACCCAAGTTATCTGTGAACCAAGTTTCTCAGCTCTCAGATTCCTATGTAACTAGGATTACAGATGTTGTTAGGTCATGAGGGTATCAGAATAAAGAGCAGAAAGCAAGCTCAACAGACTTTTACTTTGGGTAAAACTCAGAGAAGGACACCATAGTCCTCTAGCCAGATTGGAGAGACAATGAGGCAGTTTCATATACCTGTTGTCACCTTTTATTAGGCAGAAAGAGTGAAATTAGGCAGTGCAAGGGTCTGGGGTAGTTTGTCACAGGAATGACAGCAGGATGGGAATAGGCGAAAGGGGCTTTTGTGCAGAGATTGAATCTAATCTTGAGTTTTAGGGAAGCATCTGTTTTCAGCAGATATATCGACAAATGGTAGGGCCCTCAATTCACAGGTTATCTCTTTTTACAACCACAGGGTACATTTGGGGAGACAGAAAAGAGTGGGGGATAGTTCAGATTTAGCAAAGTCTACCACGGGGGCAGTTTTATGGCTGTCAAGGGCAAAGATGAATGTTTTAAGTTTCCATCAGGTGTGAGACATCAGTTCCTAGCAATACACTGTTTGTATGCACCAACTTGTGTTTCCCCATCAATCCAAGAAGATTTCCAAAGCAGCTTTCACAGGTCCAGTATATTGGGGATCCTATTCGTTCACGATATTCCAAAACAGCAGAACTGACAGAATGAGCACACACAATCAGAGAGGCAGAAAACTTCCAGAATAAGTTGTCTGCGAGCTGGAGAGGCACAGAAGTTGGTAGTATGGCACAGTTCAAAAGGCCAGAAACTTCAGAACTGGGGAAGCCCAAGTCAAGTTCAAAGGCCTCAAAACCTCAGAGAGCTGCTAATACAAGTCCCATTGTCCAAAAGTCCAAGACCTTGGAGCCAGATGTCTCAGAATAACAGCACTACATAACACATACTGCTTTAAAAGGGCAAGCCAGAACACTTCTTCCTTTTTGTGTGTTCCACCTGGTCCCCCAGATGTTGGATGGTGCTCACTCAGATTGGGGCTGGGTTTTCCTCACTCAGTTGACGGACACAAGGCCTATTCCCTCTAGGTATGCTATAGACATATCCAGTAATAACGTTTTTATTAATTCTCAATCCAGTCAGGTTGGCACTCAAAATTAACCACAGGAAGATAAGGCTGAAGTATTTGCCTATCTCTGTGCAAAGCGGGGGGGTGGGTCAGACCCACTCAGATCTCCAAAATCTAAGCATAAAAGAGGTTGTTCCAATGTTAAATGCACTAAGTTCCAGTGAAGCCAAAGAAACAACTGTCACTACAACTGTTCAGTCATGGTGGTTGAGAATAAAATGTTCTACAAATATTTTGTTATGGAAAATCATAATCAGAGAAAATAGTGGGATGTTCCAATCACTTGGCTTCAAACGCCATTAACTGAGACTCTATGCCAAAGAGCAAGGCACTTTGTCAACCTCAGGTGATATTTGAAGCAAAACCCAGACATCACATCATTTCGTTTATAATAACTCAGTATTTATCTCTAAAGAATAAATATTCTTTGTAAGAAATAAAAACAATAGAAAACATTATCACACCTTACAAGTTTTAATACTTTCTAAATGTCATAAAATTTCCAGGCATTATTCAACTCTGTTCCATAGTCACATAATTTCTTATTACAGTATATTTGAATCAAGATCCAAATAAAATTCATATATTGTGATTTGTCAATGTGTCTTTTAAGATCCTTTTAATCTACAGCTTCTCTTTCCATCTCTTATTGCCTTTCATTTTTTTATTTATATTGCTTTTTTAAAAGTTATTTGTCTTGTCAACATTCTTAGGGCCTGGATATTACTGATTGCATCTCTGGGTGTCATTTTACATACTCTCTGTCCTACTGCATTTCTCCTGTGTCTGGTGTTCTCCCTTATGATGCGTGTTGTGTAATTTCATTGTTCAGGGCAGTATGGTAACTCTTTTGGTGATGTCAACAGTGATTGATAATCTTTGCCAGATCTATTATTTCATTACTGATTGCTAAAGGGAAGGGCCCTAATTCTATCATTTTTCCTCATTTATTAGAAAAACTATTTGGTTTCACTGAGGAACAGTTCACATGGAAGACAAAACATTTTTTTTTCAAAGGATAGTAAGAAGAGGAGGGGAAAAGAAAGTAACTCAGAATATACTCTCAACATTACAATGCAATCGATTTCATTTTTTCACTTTCAAGTTTTATGTGCTATAATTCAGAGAGGCACAAGGGTGGTATCTTCCCACCTCTAGATTGAAAAGGGAACATGGAATCAAGGTTATTTTAGGCATCTGTCAAGCTGTAATTACCACTTTGCTCAGAGAAATCTTTATGTAAGACTAATGCAGATTGGCATTTAGTTGGTTTAAAAGAACATTAGCAGTCACCTTTTCAATAAAATAAGCCTATTAATAATTGATAATGGTTATTTTAATATGTTTTACATAGGAAAATATTCCTAGTGGAGCCTTGACATGTGTGAGTATACTTTTAATCTGGTCTTTTTCTTATTTGTTTAATAAATAAATAATTTGAGTGCTCTCTTACTGGTTCAGAAGTTGAATGACATGGATTTAAGCTTTCTGAGTAAGCTGTACTTGGTTACCAACAAAGTTATGATATCACTAGTTGATATAATTTTCTAGGATAACAGTTGCATGTGTGATCCGTGATTGTCTGAAACCTCATTGTAGAACACCTAACTGAATTTTTATGTTAGATTTAAAGGTAAGGAAATTAAGGTTTGAGGAGATGAAGTTTATTCATCGTTTAAGTACTTATTAGATAGCTGCTTATGTTAGACATGGTGATAAATGCTAGTGACTTGAAATAACAAACAAAATGGAGTTTATCTCCTTCTTGATCATATAGCCTAGTGAGGAAGATAAACAATAAGACATAAAAGAAGCAAACACTTATATAATTACAATTTATCCTAAGTGCCATGAAAGTCAAGAGCAGGACACCATAGAACATAATTGTAGCATAGAAGTGACAAAACAAGCAAGACATCTTCAGTGAGGAAGTGACTTTAAATCTATGACTTGGAGCTTAAATGTGAAAAGGCAAGCAGACAAAGAATATAAGCAGGAAATGAGCTGAGAATACTTGAGGGGAGTGAAGCAAGAACACAGTGCTTCTCTTCAACTGGGAAAGGGAGGTAGAGAAATGAGAAAGGAGTAAAGTAAGATAGGGAGTGCCACTGAGTGTTCATTGAGTATGATCACTGTATGTGCCCAAAATGTCAGCACTGAACGAAATGAAGAGGATGAGACAGAAAAGTCATGCATTTGAGACCAAGCTATGCTACACTTTTCTCAGGGGTGTGTGTGTGTGTGTGTGTGTGTGTGTGTGTGTGTGTGTGTTAGTACTGGGGCTTGAATTCAGGGCTTTAGCACTGTTCCTTAGCTTTTTCACTGATGCTTTTTCACTGATGCTTTACCAATTGAGCCATACTTCCCATTCTGGCTATTTTGTGTTTAGTTGGAGATAAGAATCTCAAGGACTTTCCTGCACCAGCTGCCTTTCAACCAAGATCCTTAGTTCTCAGATTCCTGAGTCAATAGAATCACACCTATGAGCTACCAGCACCTAGCACTTTTCTGAATTATATTCTTTTTCTGATCCCCTCACTAGCCTACAGAATATTTTTCTTTCTTAACTAGTAGAAGATTAATCATTCCTGGATATAAAAGAATCTCAAGAACAACAACATTTAGCTTTAGAGGGGAGAAATGTGCTCATATTTTAGGAAGGTTATTGCATGCATTTGGTGTGCTTTCTTTTTAATTCACTATGTTTCTGGATGTGATGCTAAAGTTCCATTCAGTAGCAGGAGTGAGAAATACAGAACCATTAAAAGTGGAAATAACAGCCTATAACCCCTTTCTTCTTTATGGCCTTAAAAGTAGAAAGCATAAAAGACAATGGGACTATAAAACCCCATCTGTTATTATTTTAGGGGATATATAAAGAAATAGCCTAAGTTGTACTCTTGATTTCTGTAAGAAGGAAGCTTTGCTACCACTTCTATTTGTTTTACTTGTTTTTTCTTTGCTTTAACCCCAATGGATATCTATTTTTGAAAAGTAATCTTCATTTTTCCTAGTAATTGGGTAGCTTTGGGGATTTAAACACTTTTTTTCATATAGTCAGCCCAAATGCAAACTGTAAACTCTATAAATAAAAAACAGAACATTTCCAAAATTCGATAGGAGGGTTAGTGTGGCCAAGGTTAAATTCTAAAATGTATTTCCCAATAGAGAAAAATACGGGATTCTCTTTGCCTTCTGATGGATGAAATATAGTCACTGATCAATTTATAAATAACTTTTGTAGGTAGAGAGTAAATTCAAACAGGGAAGGTACCTTTAAATTTTAATATAAATCCCACAATGTTCTGTCTTCAATGAAATGATATCATGGTTGACTGAAAGTCTGCCAACGTTCAGAGAGGATCAAGGCATTGCTAGGGTTTCTACAATTTAGAGTGTCATTTCAGCATAGGCGAGTTTGAACTATGTTGATTCTTCTTAAACCCAATTTTTATCTTGTTAACACATTACTTTCCTTCCTGGAGTGGTTTATGTGTTATTGCATAAACCATCTTTGAGGTTAAGCTCCTTCAAAGCCATCATTTCTATGCCTTGCTCACATTGCAAATAACATTTTGTGTTTATAGTTGTCCCATCTCCCCTAACATATATAAGGAAATTACCTTATTGTTAATATTCAAATCTAGTGCCAGCAATGCTCTGCATTGTTTCACTTCTGATACCCACACAATGGGAGCAAGTCACTATGATCTCGAGCCCTAAGAACACCTGGAAGCCTCAACTACTTTGAAGGGAAAGTTGCACCCATTGAAGCATTCCCAAAGAAGGAAATACTTCAGCTATTCTTAAGGAAGAATTCAACAAATTGGCCTAGAATGAAGGCAGTAGGAATAAGAAGTCCAGAAAAAGAAAACACAACAACAACGAGGAGCCAGAAGACATTGTATTTGTGAGTGTTAGTAACTTGGTAACACTGTCCCAGAGGATGGCAGGGCATGACGATGACAAGACTTCATGAGACAGATTACAGTGGAATTTGTACCTATGTAAGAAGTGCTACTTGAAGCTTGATACAATTAATTTTGTTTTAAAAAATTTACCTAGCCAATGGTACAAGCAAATGATATGGGCATGAAGAAAAAGTTACTCAGAGAAGAGGCTATTACCATATGCAAGGGAAATGAAATGACAGCATAAATTAAAGATGGAGACATGAGGAGGAAGAGTGGGAACAGGATGCCTTCTTCCTTCATGCCATTTGTACCTACATATGCTTCCGCATAGTACCTTCATTGTAGTTATCTGTTTATCTGCTGATCTAAAGTATGGCTTCTTGAGGGCATATTCTTGAGGACATATTGTCATATTATTCATATTCCCATAGTCCAGTATAAGTCTAGTTTCCCAAATGTCTACTAAATTAGAAAAACAAACAAATAAACAAACAAATAAGATCCACATTGAGTTGGTTTTGCAAACGTTTTTGTGGTATCTGGCTTCCATCGCAAGAAAATGAATGGGACAGGAGGTATAGATTAACTGGTACAATGCCAACCATGAGTGAAAAAGTCAAATGAAAATATAAGACCCTTAGTTCAAGCCTCAATACCAGCACCCCCAAAATATCGACTAGTACAAGTGGCTTATATCTACAATTCTTGCTACTCATGAGGCTGAACTCTAAATTTCTCAGTTCAAACCAGCCTGGGTAAGAAAGTCAGAGAGACAGTATCTCCAGTTAACCATAAAAAAGCCAGAAGTGGAAACATTGCTCAAGTGGTAGAATACCAACCTTAAGCTGAAAAAGCCCAGCAAGAGAGCACCAACCTTGAGTGAGAAAGCTAAGCAAGAGCTCCAGGGCTTGGGTTCAAGCCCCAGTACTAGCTCAAAAATTAATTAATAAGAGGTCTCTTTATTTACATAGAGCACAAATCATATTTACCTAGATAAAAGTTTACCTGTAATTCTACTTGGTTTCTACCACAGGAGCAACTTCTGTATTAAATTACCTACTAGCAGGATCCTTTACTAATGATTTCATTACTGAAGAGTGAAACTCACTAGAATGATTGACATCAAATCTTCCCCAAATCATTACAGTCTTCTTTTATAGACTGAACTCTCTCAACAGCCACTGACACCAATCTTGGATCCCATTTACACTTCAAAATGCACTTTTACTCAACAAGACCCCATGTATTCCTGCCTGTTGACCTGTTTCTACTTTTACTAGCCCTGAAAGCATTTTCCTTGTCAAGCTCTTATTTATTCATTAAGTACTATCTCAAGACTGCCTACTTTGTGATTCTCTATCAATTGTTCTGTATCCCACAGATTGGAGTTATTCTTTTTGCATTCGGTGTTCCCAAGACATCTGTAGTAGCTCTGCTTTGCAAACTTCAATGTTTCCCTGCCAGATGAAGTAGGAAAATTACCTAGCCTTCCTGGGCTTCACTTTAATCAACTATCAAATGGCATAAGTGATAGTCTCCTGTCAGTGTCACTATGGAGATTGAAAGAATCAATATATGAGTGTGTTTTGGAATTTGTAAAGACTAACACAACATGCATCTTCAAAGAATAAGTCCAAAAAGTCATCAAGAAAGCAAAATCTTGGGATGTGGCCTCTTTGGATTGTGAAAAGGACAGATAGAAAAAACATTGGTGCATGCCTGTTGGTACCCTGGCTCTAAATCAAATGAGCTATGTGGTCTTAGATAAGATACTTAATTTCTTTGAAGAAAGTCCACTTTCTAATATGTAAAGCAAACTAATGAAACCCACCTTGCTTACTTGTTGTAAAGATAAGAAATGAGAGCCAGGTTCTGGTGGCTCTAACCTGTAATCCTAACTACTCAGGAGGCTGCAACTTGAGGATTGTGGTTCAAAGCTAGCAAGGGAAGGAAAGATGCAGGGAGTTTTATCACCAATTAACCACCAGAAAACCAGAAGTGTCACTGTGGATCAAAGTGGTAGAGTGCTAGCATTGAGCAAAAATGCTCAGAGACAATGCTCAGACCCCAAATTCAAGCCTCACAACTGAAGAAAAAGATAATAAATGATGAATGTGAAGTAGCCTGACCCAGACTTTACAGTAGTTAATAAGTAACCAATGAAAGCTGGTCTGGTTGTGATGACTAGAACTCAAATGGTTCCCAACATTTCCTTATTGGCTCTGACATGGACCAGGAAAATTAACCCTAGGTAAGAGACAATGTGACGATGTGACAAAGCCTAAGAAAAAGTGATTGTCAGACCCGTGAGATTGAATTCTATCCTGGGAGGTGGCACTGCCAACCTGGACAAGTGTCAAGATCCTACTTTAGAAACTGCTTTGCAATCACCCCAGGGTTCTATGAGTCATGGCTGAGAGCAGTATAGAGCGTCATGTCAGCTTCTTCAGAAGTTATTCTGGGAACTGCAAGGATGATGGGCTTCGAAATTCTGAGAATGTATAGCATACATGGAAGAGGGACGAGAGCTGTTCTTTATGTGATCATGAAATAAGTCATACCATCACTGGCCTTCTGGAAGCTCTCACATAGGAGTCTGCAGGGACGAGAATTTGTAATGGTAGTTCCTAATTATTAATGATCAGCAATGGCTTAATAACAATTATAGCAGACACTACCATTTGTGAAGCTGTGTCTCAAAAGTACATATGACAGGCCTCTCATATGTTCTCCCACTTGATCCTGTCATGCCTGGCCCAGATTCTGCCCCAAGGTTGACCCTATAACTGTGTCTATAACAAGGCCCCTCCTTCTGAACAAAGAATAAAAAGACGTAAATAAGATTTTTTAAAAATTTTCTGACAATTTAGTTCCAAAGTATTTTAATTGTATCACTAAGTGAAAATAATAGTAGCAAATTCCTATCAGAAGTGAAGGTATACATGAGAAATATCAGAAGTGAAATGTTTCCAACAGTACCTACCTTATAATAGATATGAAGTAAATGACTACTTGTACTCGAATTTAAATTTTTGAGAACAATGTAATTAAGTCATCATCTGTAAGAGTATGCAGCCTTGGACCCTGGATGAAACCCATACAATTTGTGGTCTATTCCAGTTTGTGCATATTCTAGATAAGAACACATGTGTAGGCACGGATAGGACTTGTCCAGGCAGACTTCCAGCCATGTAGGAATACTCTTCTTCAGTGTCTGTATTCCAGGTGATTCTATAGAGCAGTGACCCCAGATGTGCAGGGATTCTTTTGTTCACTAGTGTAGCTACAAGATCTAGAAGAGTCTGATATAAGGAACTTGTAAATATTTGATGAATGGATTGTAGTGGTTTCTAAGTGTAGATAAAGATAAATGGGGAAGAGTAGAGAACTATGAAGAGTTTCTTTTACAAAAAGTCTTCCTCAAATTCACAATGCACTTGGAAATCATAGTATTTTGAGAATGGATGATTTACATAATAAACAATAACCAATCATAACTTGATCAATGTACTTGATCAATTTCAGCAAGAGTAGCTGGAGAGAAAGGAGACAGGAAACACTCCTTTTCGCTATCGTTGCTATCATCATCATCATCATCATCATCATCATCATCATCATCATCATCATGGTCCTCATCCTTATTTCCATTTCTTGAACAATTTTAGCCGAGAGAGAGAGCGAGAGAGAGAGAGAGACTGCTACCTCTCAGTTGTGATTGCACCACATAGTCCATTACAGTCTGTGAACTTCTACTTAATTATATCATTTTATAATCTACTAAATCCCTAGATTATGAGAGCCTGCAGGATTATTGAACAGAAGGTAGAGTGGAGGCTGAAAAAGAAAAAGAATCAGACATAAATATCTTCCAAATTGTAAGGAAAATGGAAAGCAACTGTCAAGGCAAATAGATCTGAATTGTATAAGGATGTGATGATTTTTTAAAGATACTTGGGATATGAACCATTCCTTCTAATAGCTTCAGTTTGGCAGATGACACTACCTGTCTCTTTCTAGTCACTTCTAGTGATTCAGGCTCTGAATTTGTATTGATTTATACAATTTTTAACATCTCAAAAATATTTACAGCTCACTGAATTCCTCTAGTCATTTCACATATCTGACAACGAAGATTCCCTTGGGAATGACTTTCAAATGAAATGAGCCACTTACAAATGCTCTCTAATTGTTACAACAGCCATTCACTCCCTTGACCTACTATTTTATTTCTTCTTCTGTGTATATGTGTATGTGTGTGTGTGCATGTGTGTGTATATGTGTGCATGCATGTCTTAGTAGAGATTAAGTCAGGGCCTTGTAGTTGCTAGATAAGCATTATTATTATTATTATTATTATTATTATTATTATTAGGAATATTGTGACTGCCACTTTGGGTGCATCACCAGGGCTATCAAAAGTATCAATGTAACTCTATAAGTTCTGTGCTTCTAGACCTACTTCTGAATTC
The DNA here is from genome assembly GCF_023159225.1 of Perognathus longimembris pacificus. Lineage (NCBI taxonomy): Eukaryota > Metazoa > Chordata > Mammalia > Rodentia > Heteromyidae > Perognathus > Perognathus longimembris. Next base: position 107,137,998 of record NC_063188.1, on the reverse strand, counting down.
TACACAATGATTAAGAATATAGGTTTGGAGTCAGAAAAGTACAGGTCTCTGTATTAGTTACTCCAGATACTGAACTATAAACTGAGATAATTGAATTCATGTGTCTTTTTTTTTTTTTTTTTTGCCAGTCCTGGGCCTTGGACTCAGGGCCTGAGCACTGTCCCTGGCTTCTTCCCGCTCAAGGCTAGCACTCTGCCACGTGAGCCACAGCGCCGCTTCTGGCCGTTTTTTCTGTATATGTGGTGCTGGGGAATCGAACCTAGGGCCTCATGTATCCGAGGCAGGCACTCTTGCCACTAGGCTATATCCCCAGCCCGAATTCATGTGTCTTAACCTAAGCTTTCTCATTTCTAAATGAAAGTAAAAGTACCTTCTTTACTGGGTTACCAGGAAGTTTGAATTAGGCATCACAGACCTAGAGGGTATACTTCATGGATTTTGTACCCTCTAGGCACAGGAAAAACATTCTGTCATGGGAGAAATACCTCTAGATGAGCATCTATGGTGGCACCATTCAAGCGATCATTCTGTGATAATAGAGCACTTTTAATGTGGCAACTACAATTGAGACACAGAATTTTTATTTTATTTTATTTCATTAGTTGAAATTGAAAAAGTCATGGGTCTAGTGACATCTTTGGATGGTCTGAATCAATTACAGTACTCTTTGAAAATTGGACACTTAACTTACCAAATAAAACATCCTCTAAGTTATAGATAGGCAAAAAGATGATAGAAAGAAAGCTTTCATACTGGAATTATGTCAAAGCAGCCAGTAATGAATGCAATAATGTGAATTACTCTTTTTTCCCAGCTCGGCATGATGAACATGGACTCTTACCATCTGCACATCAGGACATTGGGCTTTTCAGTAATTATCAAATAGTCTTTACTACTTGCCTTCAGTGAGTTGAATGAAACCTTTTCATCACCCACACTGAGCTTTAATTACTTTTTACATAACTTTAAGACATTACCCAACCTCTTTTTATGAGAAACATAAAGTGATCATTTTGTTCACCATCATGTCTTTCAGTTTATCTCCACATGGACTCAAAGATAAATGTATTGATGTACTGCAACTTGTTATAGTAGCCAGAGACTCAAAGGGACTCAGCAAGACACTAGGCAGAATAAAAGAGTAAAGTTAAGGAAGGTTAATATAGTTGAAAATTGGGGAAACATATCACAGGATTGTGCAGGAAAAAATACAGCCAAACAAAATAGGATCATAGCTGAACACGTGTATATGCTGCCATTTTATCATACTTACTTCTATTCAAGACACCAGTGGATAAGTATAATCACAAAAAGACATACATAAGACTATATATAGAAGCAGCACTTTTTAATAACCCAAAGTTAGAAACAGCTCTAAAGTCCATCAGTGTTAAAATCAACAAACTGTGATGCATTCACACAATTGATATATAAATGATCAACAACTGCACATTAAAATTAAAATAAATCCCGAAATATCAATGTGAAATAAAGAAAACAATTCATATTTTACATTTATATGATGGTTCCCATGATATATAACTATTCTATGGAGTTGGAAATCAGAATATTCTCCATAATTATCTTTGGGGGATGTCTCTAGAAGGGAGCACAAGAGTCTTCTTGGGTATTGGAAGTGTTCTTCAAGCATTTATTACTTCACATTTTCCATGGAACATGAAACTTGAATGCCTCTAGCTTGCGATCTCGTGGCAGGCTGCAAAGGTATTGTCTGGGGCTATGGTCTCATCTGAAGATCAAATGGAAGTAATCTGTCTCCAAGTTTACTTACATGTTCCAAAGATTCAATTTAAACAAGACTGTTTCTAACAAGATGTTAATAATTGTTGGTCAAAGACTTCCTTGGTCCCTGATCATGTGGAATTACCCACAAAAGCAGGATTCAGTTTCCTTCAGAAAAAATAATAACACAAGAAGTGAAACACAATATGGAAACTGTATGTTTTATTTTAAATATAACAAAACCATGGATATGACACCCTATTACTTGTGCCATATTCTCTTGTTATGGATATGATTTCAGAATATCTCACAATATTCCCTGGTGCAAAATTTGTCATGACCCACTTCCATGTGTCACAGGGCCTCTGGGATGTAAGGGCGTGCTTTGGGAATTTTCTCTTGTGACAGATTTCTTTCAAAAGTATCCTACTCAGGAAGTGTACCTTTACCCTCCACTCCACACCACTGTCTGGTTTAATCCTCATCCTCTGTACCTTGTCTATAGCCAAGTCTAACCACAAATCCCTTCTGAGCTCTCTCTGTGGATTCAGTAGGAGCTACAAAAGCTCTAGAAATGGGAAGCCCCTCTGAGAACACAAACCCAGAGTTCTCTAGCATCACCGTACAAGACTGGTAACTCTGAGCATCATCAAGTAGTTCCCACTCTTCCTGGGAGAAATCCAGGAACATAACCTCAAAAGTCAGGCAGTTCTGGACCAGATTGACACTTTCCTCTGACATAAGTGTTAGGTCTAGGACACTGTATTTGCGATCTCTGGCCATGTAGTGCAGAAACAGAGACCTCAGCAAGAGCCTGGAAAACAAGACAATGCCAGGCCTGCAGTTACAGCGTTAAATTTCACAGAGACAGATTCAGCATCATGATGTCAGAAGTCTTACACAGCACAGATATGGGTCCAAGCTCAAAGCTACTCTCCTGTGACCAATCATGAAGATACACAGGAGAGAAAACAGAAACCACCTACCATGCAACTGGCACATTCAGCTCCCAGCCCAATTTTATGTCCGCCCCCCCCCCAAACTAAAGGAGGTTGTACAATAATATTGCCAGAAACCTTGCACCTCAAAATTTGTTTAACACAAGAATGGTGATTTTTTTTAACACTGAAGGAAACTGGTGGCTACAGTCAGTAAAGATGACATAGGACTGTTACAAAGTAAAAGCCTAGAGGTGTCAACTTTATTCAAGTCTTTCCAAATGTCACCATTTTAAATTTCATAGTTCTGTTTGCAATCCTACTGCACTTGAGAGTTGATATTACAAACTACAGCATTAGAAATGTTTTCTTATATGGGATAACGTATATCCTCTGCAAATAATAATTTACTTCACATGTTACAACATCCACACAATATTATTTAGTATTTCATTGCTGTTGATTTTGTTATTTGGTTGGTTTGGTTTGATGTGATTTGAGACAAGGTCAGGCTAATATGGAGCTCACTATTTAATGAAGGCTGGCCTTACTTTGGGATCTTCTTGATTGAAACTCTAAAGTCCAGGAATACAGGTGTGCACCCCTTTGCCCAACATATGTCTTTTTTATTCATTGATTTTGTTGGGTTTCTCAGTTTTGTCATTGTTGACATTATGTGATAGATAAAATTAGTTATTGTGGGGACTATACTATGTATGCATTGTAGGATGATTAGCAGCATTTCTGCCATCCTTCTATTGGCATCCCTCACTCTTATGACAGCCATCTATATCTTCACAAATGTGTCATTTGCCCCTTGTAGTATAAAAACAACTCCACATTGAGAATCACTTTTATATCCCAAATTCCTAGACCCAAGCAGATTCTTATAACAAATAATCAAGTAAAGAAGTTAGATTACTCAATGTCACACCTATTTGTAATTTAATTTGTACCTTAAGAGAGCCTACTGTATTTTTATCAAATATCAAATATAGATGCCATTTTCATCCGTTAGTTAAATAAGTAGTTCAAAGGCCAAATACAACATCCATTCAGCAAAACATGGACCAAATGGAGAAAAAAATAGATGAAATGCAAAACGCATAATACATGAAATTAAAACTTAGTGGTTTCTAAATTCAGTGTTGGCCCTGAAATTTTATTGCTGACCTTTAAAAAATACAATGAATAAAAAGGACCTGAAATCATTCAGTTTTTATTAAAATCTTAATTTTGATCATCACTGTCAGTTATGGATTTTAACCATAATAGTATAACACCTTTCACAATGAAAAATCACAACCTAAATGTAATATATCCTCAAGTAAAATGTGAATTAGACATGGCAAAGTATTATCTTTCATTTTTATTGAAGTCATTGGTCGTTTGTGAGCTATTTCATTTGAAAGATAACATTACAATGTTTCTTCCCTTTAAAATTCAAATATATGCTCCACAGTTCATTGCCAATTTTATCTTCCAAATGATTCTTTGTACTGAAGCAGTTTTAGGCAAAGATGTTGATCAAGTCCTCTTTTCTCCTCTGATTTTTTGGGAGATAGGGAGTTAGTGTCTAAATTAAATAATTTCTTTATTTTATTGTAAATGTTATGTACAGAGGAGTTGCAGTTACATAGGTAAGGTAATGAGCACATTTTTTTCTCCTCCATTCCAATCTCTAAATGTCCACAATTAATATTACAATTGTGGTAGGCCTATTCCTGTGTGTGTCTAAGTATTTATTTATATTTTAGGTCTAATATTCTTATGTAAAACATTTGAGAGAAAAAATCTGACCTTTGTCTTTCTGAGCCTGGCTTACTTCTCTTAATATGATAATTTCCAGATCCATCCATTTTCCTATCATTTCCTTCTAATTTATGGATAAATACTATTTATTTGTGTCTGTGAGTGTGCATGCTCACATACTTGTATGAACATGCATTTTCCATAGCTTGGCTAACTTTATCAATTCAAAATCCAACCAGCTTATTGCAAACAGTATGATACTACTGGTAAATTACCTACACAACCAATCACATTATTTATGCAGGGAGCTAGCATGTTTGTATGGTACCATAGGGAACTAGAAGAATAAGAATGGAGTTATAACTTAGCTATTAAGAGTAAGAGAAGAGATAGAATAAGGAAGATGGGAGAGAGGGAATGGGATGTGATGATTGCATGTATAGGTACATAATTCAGTTGTGGAGAAGTGTGACAACACTAGGAATTACAAAGGAATAGAAAAAGTAAAAGTAATACAGTAAAGAAAGGGAAAGTAAAACGTGTTAATGGCGTATGCTAGTAACAATGACTGCCAGCTGACTCTATCAGCAAATATGATCTATCTTTCTAGTCTGTTTGTAGCCCAAGACCTTGTTTAAATAGATATAGCTCAGGGCTAGGAATATGGCCTAGTGGTAAAGTGCTCATCTCGTATACATGAAGCCCTGGGTTCGATTCCTCAGCACTACATATATAGAAAAAGCTGGAAGTGGTGCTGTAGCTCAAGTGGTAGAATGCTAGCCTTGAACAAAAAGAAGCCAGGGACAGTGCTCAGGCCCTGAGTTCAAGCCCCAGGACTGGCAAAAACAAAACAAAACAAATAGGTATACCTCAGCTAGTGTGTGGCGGGGGGGGAAGGGATAGAGAGAGAGCACTGTTTCTCCTGATACTCATACTTCTCCCTGAACCATTTATGCTGTGTGTGACCTGGTGGAATCCCAGGCATAAAATGAAATATTGGGGGGCTGGGAATATGGCCTGGTGGCAAGAGCGCTTGCCTCCTACACATGAAGCTCTTGGTTCGATTCCCCAGCACCACATATATGGAAAACGGCCAGAAGGGGCGCTGTAGCAGAGTGCTAGCCTTGAGCGGGAAGAAGCCAGGGACAGTGCTCAGGCCCTGAGTCCAAGACCCAGGACTGGCCAAAAAAAAAAAAAAAGAAAAAGAAAAAGAAATATTGGAAGTCCGTGTTGCTATTTCTTCCTTGAACCTCTTTTATTTGTGTGGTGGGATGGAGTAATTTCCATGATGCTGTTTTCATAAGCTTGATAGCACTTAATCACTGAAAAATTAGGTGTATTTTTTTCCTCTATTGTCTTAACTGGGTCTGTGTTTGGGGGTTGGACTAAAGCAGCACTCATAGGTGCTCCTTACAACACTTGGCTTGCCCTGAACAGAGGGGTATACATGCCAGGCTGGTCCTGATTCTTCCTTTTCCCCAAGGCAAGCTTGCTATTCTCCATTCAGTTATACTAGTGCCCTGCTGTTTCTCCAGTGTGACTCTTACCAGGAGGGAACTGGAAAAGGAAGAAAAAAAAACAAAAGCGAAAAAATATGTATAAAAATTATGTCTATAGTGCAACATTGCCTCAAGAGGCTTTTCCATTCCAGGCTCTGACTATATTATTTCTTCTTTACTTTAAAAGTTTAAGATTTGTCAATGTTGATTTCCACTTGTCTCTATCTGCCTATACTTTTTCTGATGTCTATGCCTAATTGAGCCTCTTCCGTAAGCCACTTACCTGTAGTTTGTCTGTGGACACACAGGAATGGCAGTTGTCAACTATTCGCTATTTTCCCCAGAGCTATTTTTTCTTTTAACAAAAGGAAGACAGAGAAGAGAGGAGGAAGAAGAGGGAGAGGGAGAGGGAGAGGAGGGAGAAGGGAAGGGGAGGGGATGAGAGAGAAGAGAAGGAAAGAGAAGGAAAGAGAAAGAAAGAAAGAAAGAAAGAAAGAAAGAAAGAAAGAAAGAAAGAAAGAAAGAAAGAAAGAAAGAAAGAAAGAAAGAAAGAAAGAAAGAAAGAAAGAAAGAGAAAGAAAGAAAGAAAGAAAAAGAAAGAAAGAAAGGAAGGAAGGAAGGAAGGAAGGAAGGAAGGAAGGAAGGAAGGAAGGAAGAAAGAAAGAAAGAAAGAAAGAGAAAAAAGAATCCAAAATCTTCCCATCCTTTATAATAATCTACTGCTATACACCAAGTATACACAATGGCTTGGTGAAACAAGTCATTGTCTGTCATGGTTCTATAAGTGATGTCATCTTATCTAGATGGTTCTCACCAGGGTCCTCATTTGGCTTCCTTTAAATGGCAGCTATGGTTGGAGCAAGCTGAAGGCTTTATTTGGCTTGACAGCCATTTATATGTTGTTACTGAAACTTGGAAAGGGGACATAGCTGAGGCTGGCCAAAAGTCTCTGTCTTCGCTCTGCTTCATCACATGTCATGTGGTGCTCAGTGTTGTTGGAATTCTTATATGATAGCTGGCTTTCCTTAAGTTGGCATTTCAAGGATACTACAAGGCTTCTAGAACTCTTCTGACCAAAGCTTAGAAGTCATTCATTGTCACTCATACAATATTCTGATGACCAATATTGAATCAAAGTCTGATCAAAATTCAAAGGAAAGAGACTACAGGAAGGTATGAAATCCTAGTGGTTTGGACAAGTTGAGGAACTTCTATGGACCCTTTATATATCACAAATGGAAATGAGTAATAGCAATCATCTAGTTCTTCAAGATAAACTCTTTAGCATGTGGGTTAATAAGGATCTTTCCTGAGATTCTCTTTACTTCTTCCTTTAGCTATTGAACTGATGGTCTTTTTGATTAGTAATGTCACTATTCAATCAAGGATAAAAATGATTGTGGAAGAGACATTGCAGAATTAATACAAACAAAGCGAATGTTACTACACAAGTGGACTCTTTAATGCATATCTTCTATGTCTCCCTTTGATGACTATGGCATCATTTTGTCCATTTTCTTTCACGACATCTCCTAAATGTAACTGAGAATAACAATCAAATTCCTTTTCCTTGAAAGTATTAGACTAGCAACAGGCAGAGTGTAAATATTTCATCTAGTCCAGGACAGATCACACTTAGCCATAATATGTTGACCTTTTCTGAATGTTTGGTCTTTTGCTGGACATTTCCATTCTCCAACTAATGGATTCAGTACCTGTTAGGGATTGAATCAGCAGATAATTACAATCTCTATTCAAGTGTTGCAAAGGTCAACTACATGAAACATTTAACCTCATTTCAAGTGTAGTCCTGTGGTGACTTTTCTGCAACTGCAGAGCCACCCCCCAGCTTTGCCAGAGATCCACTAAACTGACACTATGTTATGGCTGGTTATCAGGTCAGAAAAATCTTGATGTTCATTCCATATCTCTAAGTTCCAGTAGAAAAAGAAAATGGAAAGCAAGCAAGTGACTTCATTGCAAAATTTCCAGGGAGGAAAGATCCTTCTGAGGAGTCATCAGAGAAATACTATTAATAAATCTTAGCATGTTGAAAATTTTAAATGCTGTTTTTAATTATTTTAAATGCTGTTAATTATTTTCATTAACAGGGATGCCCAACAGCATAGAGGTTAAGGGCTGAGTGTATTAGCTTGCAGAAAGTAATGCTGTTGTAACCTCTTTGAAGAACTCTGAAGTGCCAGAAGAGTCTCATGTGTGCACATACTTACCTTGAAGTGAGAGTGCAAACATCCTTGCACTGTGACTTGCTACCTTTCTTTCTAAATAAAAATATGACATAGCAATGCCATAACTCATGTTAGAATTCCATTTTACAATTTACAGTATCTGTTTATTGACATCCCTAAATTAACTCTTTGCCATTTAAAATGTAATCTTTCAGATTATACAAACTGATGACTTCCACTTGTAGATTTGAAATTCTAGGAGGCGAGCACTTTACCACTAGGCCATATTCCCAGCCCTGATATAAAAGTTTATAATGAACCACTTTGGACACAATTTTAAAGTAAGATTCTTACAGTTTGACATAAGGCATATTCCTACCATTACATTATCATCTGTTTTGTTTTGCTTCATTTTTGTTGTTTTATATATCATTACATTTTCCTGCTATCGCAGGAAATCTCAATATCATTCAGCACTGTTAAATTTCTATCCATCTCTGAATTGATTACAGGATCTAGTTGGTTGTTCTCAGAGGTTAATACATAATAACACATGCTAATGTGATTATATAATGCAGCATTAAACTGGTTTAAATGTAAAATAGGGAACGCAGTTAAGAACAGGGCACCAAACTATACTACTGTAAGAAACAAAGAACATCGACTTTAGCCTCATTGTTAGAAGGGGTTTCAGGTTGGAGAAGCAGCTCAGCCTAGTGTGAGCAAGTCCCTGGGTTTGAACCTCAGTTCCACGCCTGGAAAAATAAGGTGCTTTAGTACAGAAAATTGTACCTTATTAAAATATGAGACTCTTCACATAGTTTACTTACATCATCCAAATCACATCCACTGGAATCATTCAGGGGGTTGTAATATTATGCATGGCCTACAGCCACTCACACTAGGTATCCCAAATATGTTTCAGGAAATTCACCATCTTGAAAGGACAAGATTTGTATCCAAGAGACTGATAAAGAAGAATTGAAGGCTGTGTGTGTGTGTTTGTGTGTGTGTTTGTGTGTGTGTGTGTGTGTGTGTGTGTGTACGTGCCGGTGCGCATGCTGGTCCCAGGACTTGAACATGGTCGAAGTTCCTTGAGTTCTGTGCTCAAGGCTACTGCTTTACCACTTGAGAAAGAGCTCCATTTCTGGATTTTTAGTGTTTTCTTTGAGATAAGAATTTCAAGGACTTTCCTGCACAGGCTGGCTTTGAAACATGATCCGCAGCTCTCAGCCTCCTTAACAGCTAGGATTACAATTGAGAGCCCAGTGCTCAGTTGGAAGGCAGTTTTGACAGGAGTTTTCTAGAGTAGGTTAGACTGTGTTTTCCCCAGCAGATCAATACTGAAATCAGTAAATAAAATGAAGGGTTTTTGTTTTTTTTTTCAAGGATAGGGATGAAATCCAGGAATTTTCTGTGCTAGGCAAGTGCTCTGCCACTCAGCTACATCTCTGGCAGTAAAACAATGTTTTTAACAAACTCAACTATTTAAAAAAAAACAATGTCACTGAACTGTGCAATTACTCATGGAATTTATGTGGAATTTGTTATGAAATTCTTGTCTAAATTTGCCTCTAACTGGATTTTTAAAGCCTCTAGCTATTTTAAGCCTTCCTAAAAAGAGGTTATCTGCTGCTTCAATGTGGTTTCTTCCCCTCCTGATTCTCATCTTTCTGTTAAGGCTATTTTGAAATGAATTACATCAAATTTTCCCTAGAATATTAGTATTTTAAAGTTTAAGGGATCCAACATATTATAGAGTTAATATTTCTTGTTTGATCCTTCTATTAAATGATTATTATTTAGAGAATGTATAAGAAAAGCAAATCCTGCATTCTACTGGTAAATATCATTTCAGAACATCACATTTCAATTTTATAACTTCATTCCATATATTTTAAAATTAAAATCAATGTAGATTATATTGTAGGAAATTTTGAAAGCGTTGCTATAGACTCAAAAACTTTAAAAATAGTAGATATATGTTAAAAATGCTTCTTATTTCACATTAACAAGGCATGCAGAACAATGATAAATCGAAGTTACTGGCAGGAAAATAATTTTGTATAAAGTGAAGTCATAGAAACTATATTTGAATTACATATAGGTTTCTTTGTTAAAAGCACCTGTTTATTGATGTAGCAGGAAGTATAGGAGAGATCTTAAGTATTCCTGCTTCTTTGTTTTTGTACGTTTGTTTATTGCTCTCTCTTTTAGGATTGATGGGGCTTGTGACTTGCTACTAAACAATAGTATATTGCAGAAGTTATAGGTTGCTACTTCGTTGATTATGTTGCATAACATTGTGACTTTAATTATGCCAAATGAACTACAGAAATTTTTACTGGCTTTTCAGTGTGATTAAATTATTGGTAGAGGAGATTGTCTTAGAAGTCTAGGCCAACCTTATGTAATTGCAAGGCAAGATGAAGGGAAGAGTCAAGAAGAGTTTTGAAAATTGTGTACTACTGATTAAGAAGGTGGATGGATTGAGAGACAAAGGATAAAAAGACAAATGACTGCGAAAGCAATACCATTGCAAAACCATTTGGTATAAACCAACTGAACAACTCATGGGGGGAGAGGGGAAAGGGGAGGAAGGAATGAGGGAGGAAGTAATAAATAGTATAAGAAATGTAACCATGGCCTAACATATGAAACTGTAACCCCTCTGTACATCACTTTGACAATAAATTATTATTTTTTAAAAGGTGGATGGAGCTATACATGAAGGAAAACCAGGCATACACAAGGAGTCAAAAAAGGCTCTAGAATGAATGTCCTTCTAATAGCATCCCAATTTCAGCAAAACCCAACTTAGATTTCTGACTTTCAGAAACATTAGGGATTTTATAAATTGTTAGCCCCTAACTTTGTCATAATTTGTTAGAGCAGCTATAGGAAGGCAATACCCTACCTATGCTTGTCGGCATCATAAGATAAAGAGTAAGAGTCTTTCCCCAGAGACTCATTTGCTCCTAAAAGCTATTGCACTAGATCTATGAAGATCAGCTTTGCTTTACAGAAGTGAACACATCAATATGTGCAACTGATCGTTGTTAGAGAGAAAATTCGCACTTGCCTCAGCCTTATGGGCCGTCCATTTTCTTGTCCATTCTGTCTCATGATTTGCTTTGGTCTTTATGTCTTATCTTGCACTTGTCTTTTCATTGTTTCTTCTTGAGGTTTTATCTCATTTATTCAATGATTGTTTGACTTCCAGACCATCTAAGTAAAGAGAAGTTGGAAATAAATATAGCAAGTTTATCTCAGAGGGTGTAATTGCTGTTTTCTCCCATTGTTCATTTAAAAAAGCTCCCTGAGACCAGTTCTAGTCCAAAGTTTCAGGGAAGTGCCACAAATGTCTTTCTAAAAAGTTCAAAAAAAATTTCTAGACAAGTGTACATTTGTCATGACAATTTGTAATCTGTAATGAAAATGCTCAATTGAGCCAGGTTGGTGGTACATACCTCTAACCCAGCGAGGTAGAAGGGAAAGCCAGAGAGACTGCAGAGAAGCATTGGGTTCAGTTACAAACACTACAAAAAAATAATACTAAATCTAGAAATTAAATGTTCACCTGCCATGTAATAATTTAATTCCAAACTCCATAAACTCTCTTGCACCTATTTCAGTTCTGGAAAACATGCTGTGGGTTAGCTAGCATTGTTAAGGTTTTCTCTATTTCCTAACTTTTCTTCTCTGGCTTTATCTCCTTCCAAATAGAAATAGGGTTATGATGATGGGAAGAAAAGCAGGAAATTTCTCATTTGATTGACACTAGTAGAATCCCTACATTGTTTTCCATTGTCTATGGAAGATAATGATCATTGGCTCTCTCTTGTGAGTGCTTTTGTGCATTCCTGGAAGATTTCTCTATGGAGTTGTTCCAATTGGAACCTCCTTCAGTGAGGAAGGACCAAGGGCTGGCTGTACACAATGCCTTTCATTTTCTACATTATTCTGCAAAGGCCCTCTTACCCCTAGAAGAAACACAGTTGATTAGTAGACCTTCATAAATTGATCCCAGAACAACATTTTTACTGCATCTCACACACCTTATCCCAGGAGTTACATATTTTGCATGTCTCAGTGGAAGGTAGTTTTACATGGGTTTGTGCTAATTCTGTCATCCTCTCCATTTTCCCTTTCCTGATTTTAATTAAATCCTGAGTCAGACCTCATGGTGAGTAAGTAATGGGTTAATATTCCAAACTCTATTTTCCAGCACCTGTGACGGTCCTACAGTGCTCTTCTCTAGCATGTGGAGATGACTGACATCTATTGGCATGGGACACCAGCTGAAACTGTCTAAATCCATCTTGGCATCCTATAACATGAACACATATGGCTTTGATCTGTTTTTCTTCCTAGGATTGGGTTAAGAATCCTGAGGGATCTGTAGCACTACAGAATTTAATTCTTCTTGTCTGGCAGGTGATGATTAAGTACTTACAGATGAGAGAAAACAGAAGTAAAAATCTCTTTCCCAGAATGATGATAGAGATCATGCTTAGATATTTTACATCAATTATTTTATTGCTAATGTAGCAGTGAGCAATCATCCCTCAGTAATGGTGAAAATCAAGATGGTTCAAGGACTCCTGATCCTGAACTCTGATACTCCCATTATATGTTCTTAGTCTCTGTGTCTCTTCTGATTCCAGAGAGAAAAATCTGGTGCATTCCAAAGTTCAAGTCCAATCAGCTATAGCCATAGGATGATTTCCCTGGTCCCTTGCCTACTACTGAGGACTCACAGAACAAATTTGGACACAATAAGACAGATAGAACATATAGGGCCACTGAAATGACTATAATACTCATGTTTTCGCCTTTTCATATGATCTCATTGGATTGTACTGTTATGCTACCTACTGAAGTAACCAGGTTTTCTACCAGACTGGACAACTGAGAGGTTGTGGGAGCAACTGTACCCCTGCCCCAACAGCGTTATCATACTACGTGTTCTGGTTATTCTTGAAGTTATAGTTTCTTTTCTTGTTCCATAGATCTCCTTCCTCAATTCCTATCTCAAGGCCCTTGTGCACTTGTGTTCTCAGTACATCATGGTTTAAGCAGCCAGGATGAGTGGGCTCTGTCACTGATCATTTAGTGAGTGAAATGTGATTTGTAGTGGTTTCTTTGAGAAGCAGAGATACAATAGATTCTCTTCACCTTACTCATTTTTGAGTGATAATTCTTTAACCAAGTGTTTTGTTACAACCTAAAGTAGAAAATACCAGCTTTTCTTCACCAAGATGGCAACTAATTATCACTTATAATTCAAATGCAGCAGAGACAAGAAAGAGGAAACATATTATAGCTGATAATATGATCTTTCTCATGGTTTTGAGTCATTTGAAAGGTTGAGATATTTGGAGGAAATGAAATAAATCATTCTATTTCATTGTTCTGCTTTAGCCCTGAAATATTCCTTTTTGTGAGCAATATCTCCCTATTGATGCCTGTGTGAAATACTTACTATCTCAGGGTTCTAGACATTGGACTTAGAAAACTGCATTGTGGGAATTGATTTGATTTGAGATGCTGTTATTACATAAACAACCTCTAATGATAGTCTACTTTCATATTCCCCTGAGAATACAATGATGTTCTGTGAATTCATAGGATTGTTTTAAATTCTTTCCACTTACAGATAACTGTAGAGTCATTTCTAAGTATCAAAAAAGTAGGCTGAAGGAAAATCAGAAGAGGATGATCAATTTTGAGAGCAGCAGCAGCAAAAAAAAAAAAAAAAGTAGACTGCCAGTCACTGGTGGCTCACATTTGTAATCCTAGCAACTTAGAAGACTGATATCTGAGGACCACAGTTTGAAACCAGTCTAGTCAGGAAAGTTCACGGGACTCCCCAATTAACCACCAAAAAGCTGGAAGTGGAGCTGTGCCTCAAGTAGTAAAGCACTAGCCTTTACCTAAAGAGCTCAGGGACTGGGACCCGGCCCTGAGTTCATCCCCCAGGCCAGCAAAGAAAATAAATAGTGTAGAGATTGAGGTTGTGCTTCTAAACTCATTCTTCCCTCCCCTATTTTATTTCAAGGCCCTGTTGCTTAATGATACAGATAAAAATTACCCAATAGAAACCATCTAGGAAGCATTCAATTAGACAGTTTGTTGCTATCAGGAAACACTTGAATTTGGGTTCCTTTGTATGTGAAAGCCCTTTTCTCAACTGCTTGATTTATTCTGCTCTTTGAGCCCAAAGAATGTTCAGTTACACATCATATATTTCCTTTTGAAAGAAAACTGTCACCTTTTGAGTCCAGCTTCTGTGCATTTTGTAAATATGTTTGTTTTTCTCTCTTACAGAAGCTGCAAAGAATCGATACTCCTCACTGTCATTCAGCCTTACCCTGTAAGTGTTCTGTGAGTAAAAGTACCATGGAATTATCTCTGCCTTCTAGCCTCTTGTACCCAATCCATTAAAGCCGCGATTATGAGTAACAGCAGAAAAAGAAAAACATTAATTTACATTCATGGTTAAACTATCTTATTTGTGCCAGGTACTAGTGGCTCATGTCTGTAATTCTATTCAAGAAGCTGACATCTGAGGATCACAGTTTGAAGCCAGATTATACAGACCAATTAGAGCCTCGTATTCACAATTAGCAAAAAACATACCAGACATGGAGATGTGGCTGCAAGTTCAAAACCTTTCATATCAATTTTAGGAATTAATCTCATTGCTGAATGCTAGTAGTTGTTCCATGTCTATAATCGTACATTACTCAGGAAGCTGAGTTCTGAGGATCAGAGTTTGAAGCCAGTTGGGGCAAACAAAATCAAGAAGCTCTTATCTCCAATTAACCAGCAAGAAGTATGGGAGTGGAGGTAGACTCAAATGGTAGAGTATCAGAAGTGAGCAAAAACACTGAGTGAGAACAGTGTCCTGAGTTCAAGCCCCCGTATCAGCAAATATACACAAAAGAAAGAAAAAGGAAATTGCTCTTATCTATAAACTTTTTCAAATTATGTTCTAATGACATCTAAGAGCCTCTAGAAGCATTAGGAACATGTCATACTTTATTGTGGCCATCTTCACAGCAGCAAATTTGGAAGGAGTTCCAAGGGTTGATTGGGTACTTACTTAGCTTAAAATTACAGCAGAATCTGATTATCCTAAATGGCAATTATTCATCATTACAGGATATAAAATACCTGTGATCATCAACTATGCTTGCTATGATTTAGTTACCAGTTCTCTGAATGATACACATTGTACTGGGTTTTGAACTCAGGGCCTTGTGGTTGTTGGACAAGCACATTCTGACTTGAGCTAGGTACCCATCCCTTTTAGTTTCTGGTTATTTTCCAAATCATAATTCTTAAATCATTATCTTTAAGTAGTTTCACAAAGAGGTTTCATATCAACAATTCAGTTTATGAGTACAATGCATTTACAATGAGTACAATGTTGCTTTCTAAATGAAGTCTCACTTTATATTAGGCCCGGGAGGACCTGGACCTAGATGTTCCTATTTCTGCTTCCCATATAGCATGGATGCCATCCTAGGTATGATGTACATCATTAGAGTAGCAAAGACCAAAATGAATTAAAACTATATGACTAAAAAAAGTTATGACTAGTTCATGCTGTCCCACCCACCAGTAACTATGGACAGTGGAGTTAACAATTGCTTTGTTGATTCTCATTAAACACCCTTTAGACTTGGAGACTATATTTTTATTATCAAAAGGGTTTTTTTTCTGGTCCTGGAGATTGAACTCTGGGCCTAGGCACTACCCCTGAGCTTCTTTTGCTGAATGCTAACACTCTGCCACTTGAGCTACAGGGCCACTTCTGGCTTTTTCTGATTAGTTAATTGGAGATAAGAGTCTCATAGACTTTCCTGGCCTGGCTGGCTTTGAACCATGATCTCAGCCTCTTGAGTAGCTAGGATGACAGGCATGACCCACTGGCACCTGGCCAAAAGTAATTTTTAAAATGAAAGTTAACTACATGAAACAATCACCAACCCTAAACAAGAAAAATATAGTAGTAGATTCTTAAACTTTTATCCCAAGTTTGGTGACTTCAAATTATATCTACAGTAAATTTTACTTAGCAGCCTTATTTATCAACTTTCTTAGTCATCCTACATTTCCATGTTTCTCAGAAGAACATGCTAAATAAATCTGGTAATAAGACTACAAAAGTGTATAGGCTATAGTTTCAGAAATAAGATATATCTATCTCTAACATTTGAAGTTCTGCTTTATATGATCACTTACTTTATGTCCTATCTTTCCCAGTTTTTGCATAACTGAGACCAAAATACCTGAGAGAACAACCAATAGGAGGCAAGTTTTATGTGGGGTCATGGTTTCAGAGATTTCAGTACACAATCCTTGGTTTTTGTTCCCTATGGCCCCATGTTGGGACAGAATATCGTGGCAGCAAGAAAATATGGAAGAGGAAGCTGTTCTCCCCATGGTGGACAGGAAAGAGAGAGGAATGGACTGAGGGCCATGTAAATCCTTCAAAGATACATCCTCAGTGACCCACTTTCTCTAGCTAGGACTATACTCCCAAAGTTTTCACCAACTCCCAAAATAGCACTTGGGGACCACGTATTTGACACATAAGCCTATGGTGGAGATTCATATTCAAATCATTATATGGACAAATCACTCTAAGTATTTCTGTGACTCCTGGGAACATAACTGCATTCTAAGATTATATCAAATGATAGACATCCCAAATGTAAATTATGTTAAGTATACTTTTTTTACTAAGGCAAAGAATTATGTAAAACATTCTTGAAAATAAACATGGTAAAGTATTAAATTGAAAAACTACTGTGTATAAAGGAGTAAAAGTTTAGTATGTTTGCCCCTGATTGCAAGTGTAATATTTAATTCTCAAGCAATGCTGGAGATATAGGGCGTACATTGAAACATTTCATCTAATTAACAGTGTCTATTCTGGGGAACTTTATTACAGCCACTTCACTTGTGCTAAACTCATTGTGCCAATGTAAATACTGTCTACTTAAAATCATTAAGGGAGAATAATGTTTTCCCTTCAGCTAAAAAAAAAATGGCATATCAGAAGCAAATGAACTTACCACTGTATGATTTTCCCATTAATCATCACTAAACTTGGCCTATAATTACACAGATACTGATGAGAACACCACTGTCACACCACTTCAGTGCTGCAATAGGACCTCCAAAATTTGCAGTGAGCATATTTGGATCTTTTTTGAGGAGCAGCTCTTCAGAATTCTTTTGGATTTTTTTTTTTTTTGTAAAAGGACAGCCATTCTCTTAAAATACCTTATATACATGGATGAACTGAAACCCTGAAAGGCAAATTACTATCTTCCCTACTATTTAGAATGCTGCTCATAGCTATGTTTGGGAAAGATGTGCAAGGAAATTTCAGAAATAACAGGATTCTGAGCCATACATGGTAGCACATGCCTATACTCTTGGCATTGATGAGGTTGAGGCAGGAGAATTGTGAATTTCAGACAGGCTTAGACAACATAGCAAAATTCTATGTAAAGAGACAGACAGACAGACAGAGGGACAGAGCCATTTGAAAGTACACAATTAAGTGGCATTAAGTGCATTCACAAAGTTGTACAATTATCATCATTTATAGTTTCCAAAAGAAAACTGTGTTAAGCAGTCACTACCCATTCTCTCTACTCCTGAAAACTACTAATGTACTTTCTGTCCCACTATTTCACATAAATAGAATCCCACTTTAATATGGTCTTTTATGTCACTTCATTCACTTAGTTTCATGGTTTCAAGGTACATTGGTGCCCTTTTGTATTTTTACCTTTTCTGTTTTGCCTTGAACTGAAGACATACCATTCTTGCTTGGATTTCTTCCTCACATCTGGTATTCTATCACTTAAGCCATGCTTCAAGTCTGGCATTTTGCCAGTTAATTGGAAATGGATTCTTGCGGACTTTTCTCCTCCAACTATCCTCAAAATTCAGTCCTCAGAGTCAGCTTCCTGAGTAACTAGGATTATAGGCATGAGCCTCTGGTACCCTGCTTGCTTTATTACTTTTCATTGTTGAACAATATTCTATTATATGGATATACCACATTTTTTATCCATTCTACCATACTATTTCTTAATTTACTGAAAGACTGACAATTGCATTTTATTTCTTTAACTTCATATACAATATATGAATCACCCTAATTGGCTTTTACACCTTGAGATTAATGTAACACACAAAAGGTTAAGCAACTGTTGATTTGAGTCAATTACTACAATTTATTATACAGCAGTCTCAGTATCTTAGCAGTATAGCACACATGTGCATGCATGCACACACACACACATACACAAACACACACTTTAGTCTCAACACTAGCCAATTTTCAGGATTTGCTCATTTTAGTTCATGAACGAGTAATCATATGATTTGAACTAAATATCACTGTATTAGTTTCAACAAAGAATGCAGGTCTCTTTAGAGATGTGCAAATGAGTCTGGCAGCATAGTAGACATTACTAGATGCAAGTTCCCTTAGGCTTCATTGTAATTTCTCAGAGATATTTCTCAAAGTGACTTTGCCAAGGTCATGCAGCAAAGGCCCTCACTGAATCCCAACATGCTTCTAAGCAGGTTCTTCCATTGCACCTCTAATTTCTGAGGAAGAACTCTGCCTACCACTCCGCCCCTATTTGCACTAGACATAGTGCAAGGATCATAATGTCCAAAGACTCTATAAGATGCAAGAGAATGTGAAGTCATCTGTCAATTGCAAGTCAAGGGCTCTTCTCTGCCCTTCCCGCTAAGATCAGCACTCACAGGTTGACAACATGAAGCTGACACTCAGGTTGAAGATTCATAAAGCATGAGAGAAAGAGAGACAGAGAGAGCAAATAGGAAAATCAATCATTTCAGAAGTACCAGAAGCTCTTCTCCTCATTAAATGATGAATAATGATCAAATCATTACTAGATCTGACCACCCCCTCACCTTCTACTTAATGCTCATAGCTATGTTAGAAGCAGGGTTTATGTACTGCTATCATTTTAAATGATCCCTGGAAATGCTCTCCGTAAAAACATGGAACACAGCTTGTTGTTTTGGTCTAGTGATTAAATCAAACTTTACTGGTTTATGGCCATAGCAAAGTTTCAGTTATATCTGTCCTTGAGTTGGGCATGTACCAAATATTCTCCCTTTTCATAAAACAGTTGCATTTCTTTGAGGAAGAAAATGAGTAAGAACACTGTTACAAGTTTTGCATTTTGCTACCAATTGGCAAACAAAATGTCTTCTTTTCCTTCTAGTCTCCCAAATCAGCATTTATTAGTGCTGCAAAAAAGGCAAGATTAAAGTCCAATCCTGTCAAAGTACGCTTCTCTGAGGAAGTCATCATCAACGGCCAAGTGTCGGTAAGTTTATAGTCACCTGCCTTGTGATTCAGTCACAGAAGCAGAGGCTTTGTACTCAAGCAAAGACAGTAGTATTTCTAGAATGTTCAGTCTGGATGTGCTTGTTGGTTTTCACAAGTATATCAAATCTGAGGATCGTAAAGGACCTGACCCATCCTCAGGTTGTACCTCACTCAGTCTCCTCTAACACAGCCAGAACATGTGACAGTCAGTTTTTCCAAAACCATTTTCAGCATTACAGACCTCACTGCTTTGCAAAGGAGATTACACGATCTTGGAGTACTGACATTGCCTCATTCAGCTTAAATGAAATATGCCTCTTTGAAGCTTGTGCCTTTCTCTTTTCAACTAAGCATGGTTCTGTATGATAGCCATGTATATATTTTGAGAAAAGTATTCTGCTTCCTTGAGTTTTTTCTTACCTAAAAACTTATAATCTCTGAACTTATAAAAAAAAACATTTTCATAGAAAGTATGGCTATACTGTAGTTAGTTGATCTTCAAAGTGGAGAATGCAGTCATGAAGAGAATGTTTCATTTTCAGCTTTTTCCAAAGAAAACAGTAAAATGTTTTAGTTTAGGGGAAATTCTCATGCCGGGGACTAATATTTTTGGACCCTGAAAAATGCATCCAAATGAGTGCTTTTCTATTTCCCTGACTCATTGCTTATATCTTCCCTTGGTGTTGAAGCATGGCTATTCCTAAATAGGTTAAAACTAATTTCACAAAAATATTTTACATTGAAAATTTTTCATATTTATGACTCACTATCATGACCTTCACCAGCTACCCACAGTGTCATGTCACCCAACATCATTGTACTTCCTCATTCTGCTTACTTATTTTGTCCTACTTCATGAAAGTCTGTGCTTATGGTTCCAAACCCTGACACCTGGTTGCATAGGAATTACGTTTATGTTTTCCAATGGAAAATCTTGAGTTAGTAAAAAAAGCACATCTGACTTTTCTTGTGAGCCAATGTCTTTTGTTTGTATCAGGTGAGTTACTTGTAGCTGGGAAAGAATACAGTTAATGAACATCTTAACTCATAGCACCAAAGGAATGTCACTATGAGAATAATCTATAGACACGAGTTACTACTTCCAATAACAAAATTTTAATTTGACCTATGTCCACTGCCACCTTCTTTTCTGTTGTTAAACAGGAAACTGTTAAGGACAATTCACTTCTTTTTATGCCAAATGTTCTGAAAGTCTACCTGGAAAATGGGCAGACCAAATCTTTTCGCTTTGACTGCAGCACCTCTATAAAGGTAAGATTGTACACTAACCTCTGTGCCTGGCCATGACAAGATGCAGAGTTAAAAACACACTAAAAAGCCAGTATGGCAGCTCCTTCTTCTGAAGAATATCTTTATTTCTGCCATTATGTTGGTTTGTTCTATGTATGATTGTGTATGAATGCTTAAAATCAAATCAAAACCAAAAGCTTAAAGTAAGTAGGCTCTGCCCTTTTTATCCTCCCACAATACAATATGCTATGAGCAAAGAAACACTAGGGCTATTCATTGTAATGCAACTGCTGAGTAATTAAAATAGCATGCCTGTCACCAAGAAGGTTTGGCACCCTGCCCAAAGCCAGCATGATTTCTCAGCAGTGTCAGCCTGCAAGAAGATTAAGATGTTAGCTGTTAATTAAATATCTGCTACATTGGTGTCCAGCAAAAACAAGGAGTGGAATAATGTGAAGATAACATCTACTTTCACTTGCTGTAGCCACTTTCATGGAAATGACGCATCACAAGTTATAACTGAGGTATGCTTCTTTGGAGGGGTAGGGAATAAAGAACCATGAATTAAGTCTGTGATTTCAGAACCACAGGTGAGTTTTACATAATAGATATTGTAGCAAACTATATGTTTTTCCCCCCATGCTTCTTTTCTGGAAAAGAAAAGTACATTTTCTCTTTTTTTATTGGACAAAAAGTATGCTTAGAAATTGATTGCTCCCTAATGGTTCATCAGCCTAAAATAGGCTTCTTTCAAATAGCACTGTAAAAAAGATTTTATGGAGGTAAAAAATGTACCTAGTGATGATCTGTACAATAATCTATCAAGAGAATATCAACTCTGTGTTTAAAACTATCTATCAATAGTCAACCCCTAATTCTTGGGAATTGAAATTAATTGACATAGATCACACTTTTGTGAGCATTTCTGCAAAATCCCACTCACTGTGTGTGCTTGTCATCATGATACCCATAAGCAGTTCATTCCGAATTGAATTGTATATGTAGTAATTCAGCAGGCAGGAAAGTGGACAATATTTGTAGATTGATGTTGGAGCATTAAGTCATACTGAATCACCCCATGTGAAAAATTAACTTTCTTCATGCAAAGCTACTAAATATAAATGGTGGTAACTGACAAAGTCCTTTTCTTTACTTTTTCCTATTTAGTACAAATTTATGGTAAGATATTCATGTAAGTATTAATCAATTAACTTAGGGGACAGAAAACACTTCCTAGAAAGGACCAGAGAGTAAATATCTTAGTCTTTCGGAGCCATCTGATTCCTGTTGCAACTGCTAGGTTTCTGTTGTAGTTCTCGACTAGTGGGTTTGGGAAATCCTCAAAATCACCCTCACATGGGAATGCACTTGAAGAACTCCACAAATACATCAGTTTGTTACCCCCCACAGTTACAATTTCTTACATCAAAATATCAAATGACTGGGATCAGTAGTCAGTAGGCTGGATCCAGAAGAGACACTGGAGATCTTACAGTGAAAATCTACCAACCAAGGAGGGAGGTGTATCAACCAAGAAAGTTTGCCCAAGCCGTGGTGTTCATGATTTTTATTGGGGCTTGACTACATACACATAGTTGATTAACTGAATGGCTAACCTTATTGTCTAGCCCCTCTAGATTACAAGCTTAGATTGCATGACCCAAGGACCTCCCATAAGTCACATTGTTAGCATAGACTGGCCTGGCCCAGGAAAAAGCACTCCTATCAGGCAGGCTATTCCAAAGGCTTATTGAAGTGAGAAAGCTTTTTGCTACCAAGGGCCATGTGGATAGTTGTAACATCATCATATCAATATAGGCAGGTGGGCATGGGTAGCCAATGAGATGCATTCAACAAGTGTATGTGTCTACCCCTCTGTCTCATCATGTACCAAATGACTTTGGTCTTATATAGCCCACAGGACAATCCCTATCTGTCATAGGAGTTCCTGCACAAAAGTGAAAGCAAAAGGTCGCATCATTCTTTAGGCAAGGTAACACGGTATGTGAGTTCATGAGCATGGCTAGATTGGACCCATGGCCATGGTTTGTAGAACCAACCCATAGAACTACACTTTTGCAATGCTGGGGCACTGTGACCTTGAGTTCCATTAGACACAACCCATCTGAAGCTATAAGGAAGAGTGCAATACCTTTCTTCACAGAAAGAAATAAAAATACAAAAAAGTTCTGTTGTTAAGTCCCTCTGTCCTCTTTAATATAAGAACCCACACTACACTGAGTCTGATTTCCCCAAGGACTGCAGGTGACAATGAAAAGACAAGGAGCAATGGAAAGAGTTCACATTAAATTTAAGTCTCCTTATCTTGTTCCTAACTGCCTTATTAGCACAATA
Source organism: Perognathus longimembris pacificus (assembly GCF_023159225.1). Classification (NCBI taxonomy): domain Eukaryota; kingdom Metazoa; phylum Chordata; class Mammalia; order Rodentia; family Heteromyidae; genus Perognathus; species Perognathus longimembris. Next base: position 107,114,870 of record NC_063188.1, on the reverse strand, counting down.
GATACTGGATGGTAGGCGTAAAATCGAAATAGTACAGTTATGAAAGGGATATGACACTGTTTAATAAAATTTGCCAGAACTCTTGCCACATAGTCACAATGGGGGAAAAAACCTATTCCTTATTAGTTTTCCAGTTGAGGAGAATGTTTATAAAGTACATGTCTCCACACAAAGGCTGGTTTTGTGTTCTCTTTCCTGAGTCTTGTATAAAAATAATAGAGCAGAGAATCTTTTATGAAATTGTATTTTTGTTGAATGATTTTTCTTCTAGAGGCTGGGTGGTTGATTTATATGGATTTTGTTTTAATGGGAAGCATAGAGAATATTCAAATAGCAAACAAGTCCATCAGAAGAAGTTTTGCCCACAATATTTTTCTACCTTGGGATCATTGAGATTCTGTACTGAATAATCCTTTGCTTGGGGTTGTCCTGTATAGTATGATAGTTAGCAGGATCAGTGGCCTTTCCAACTTCACTGTAGCAACCAAAAATGTATCCAGAAATTCTCTAGTATTCTATGGTACAACTCCTTTGAGAACCCCAACTCTGCAGGATTTTTAACATCTGGATATAAATTACTTTGAAGAGGAATCATTTATTACTTTTTGAGTGCATGAAAAGAAATGATTGAGGAGATTTGTTTTACATTGCAATAAATGTATTTGTGTATAGAATACCTTTCTGATTATGAATGCTTAATCCTATAAAAGATTACTGACAAAGCTTGCTCATTCCACTTTCCCAGGAGATATAATATAAATGTATATTATTATGCCACCATACCTCTGTGAGGAACAGTGTTGGAATAATTTTTTTCTATATATGAACATATTTAATTATTATATCCATTTCACAGCAGGTATTAATATCACCACCTCTTACAGATAGGGAAATAAAGACATTTCACGATTAAGTAACTTGCCTAGATTGTCCAGTTAATAAGCAGGAAAACTAGGATTCAAAACCAAAGTGTCTCTGGAGCTTTGCTACCATCCTATTCTTTCAAAAGGATGGCACATGGGCCACTCAGGTATTTCTGGGAAGAACCAGATAGAGAATACATCAGGGTTCATAGGTCAGTACTCAATTCTTTCAATGCAATGAGTAAAAGCATGTATAACCTATTCCCCAATAAAACTTTATTTACAAAACAAGTAGTGAGTTAGATTTGACATTCAAGCCATGTTGGGCCAGCCTCTGGAGAAGAGTATAAGTACTATATTTCCCCACCATATCGGTTAGAAAAATAGGATATCAGAGCTGACTGCCACACTATTAACAACCTATCTTATGTAAGACTGTCTGTAATAGGTAAGCTATTAAACAAACTGCTTAACTTGTCACCTCATAGAAAAGTTTGGGATGCCAGGGGAAAGGACAAGGAGAGGAAAGCCTAATTTCTGCATTTGTTGTCTTTTTGTAGCATGAAACTTCAGAATTGAGCAAAAGTATGCAATTTCGGGATATAAAACTTAAAATATTATACACTTTGCCATTGTGGTAGACTTTCACACAAAAGAAGCCTTCATTTTTATCTCATTATGCCAATGTTCCTTCTATAAGGATGTCATCTTAACCCTACAAGAGAAGCTCTCCATCAAGGGCATTGAACACTTCTCCCTCATGCTGGAGCAGAGGACAGAGGGAGCTGGAACCAAGCTGCTCTTGCTTCATGAACAGGAGACGCTAACTCAGGTTTGTATAATGAGCACCATTGGTAACGTTGCTGGTAAGAACAGTGCCCATGCCATCCCAGAATGCTCCTCCCACTAGACTTTTCAATGTGGCTGCTACCATGGCCCTCCCAACCCAGATACCATGCTGAATTTTCTACTGGCTTCAAAGTCCACTGGACACCTTAATGTGATGGTCTCTTTTATGTTGATCTTTCATAGAACATGAGTTGGTCTCTCAAACAATCCTGTCATTCAAAGACTCAGCGGCTACTTATTGGCAGCCACTGTCCCACCTGTGTTGATCTCTTGTCTCATAAAATCATTTCAAAACAGTTGTTTCTGAGATTTTGTACCTTAAACCAAAATCATTTTAGTGGTTTGAAATTCTGGATGCAAACTTAAAGACTATTTCAGGAAGCCTGAAATCTCTACCCCAGTCTTTCCCGCTATAAATATTTGATTTTCCAATGTGTCCCAGTTCCTGATTACCAAGATGACACCTCCATCTGTTCTCTGGGAAGACAAGCAGCCTGCTTGTTGCAGAATTCACTGTAGCACCCTTACTTGTCTCGTAATTCCACAGAAGCAGAGTCTTTGTCAAATGTTTAAGAGATTTCAACAAACCCCCTTCTACCAAGAGTTCATGGATGAGAACACTCTAGAGAAGGGGCATAAAGGGACATTGGGAGCTGATATATCAAGATACCACCAGATGGATGGAGGGTCATAAAGTACATTCACAGGGAAGGGCTTCTTGGCTGGTAATTAAAAGTTGACCTCCCACACATAGCTATTTGGTCTCACAGATATCCCAATGTAATAAATTAGGTAGTTGCAACATGTGTTTACTTCTATTCTTGCATCTGAACTTGAGTTACTATTTCTATTGAATTTAAATGTACATAGAAATATTTTAAATCACTTGTAGTGATTTATTAGTTTAACTTGGGTCAAAGCACACTTGCAAATGGATGTCTAATTTTATGTATTACTACTGGGAGACAAACCCTGATGTGCAAAATTCTACATGTGAAAGCTCAGTGTTTGCATTCCCAGAAGTAAACTTTTGCTTTCCTTAGAAGCAAAACATAAAGCCAAGATTTTCATATATGACATTTATTTGAAAGGAGATCTCGGAAAATTCTAGAAGAGTAATAGGGAAAAGAAGATGGGGAAAACTAGGAATCCAATAAAGAATGTCATCAACCAAGTGTCCACTGTGGGTAACTGAAGTTCAGTCCTATTGGGGAACTTTGACAGTGTAGATCACATGTCAAAGATATCCCAAGGTGAGACAGTGAAAAAATGTCCACCAACATTATATATGCATGCACTGGCAATGGGCTGTACCTGAAAGCCCTTATTCTCTGGTCATTAAGGTTTGTCTTAGGCTTTCAGATGCTCACAGATACTTGCAGTAAGTAGCATTCAGCCTGTGGAAATAAGGGCCTACACATTGTGGGGAGAATTACTATGAGTCCAATGAGAGCCCCTCCAACTTTATTTCTCCCTTTCTGTTTTAGCTCCCAACTTCTATCTACTACATAGGCTTTACAGGAAATTCATGCTGATTTAGTTACACAGAATCTTTAAAAATTTCCACTGGTGGTAGATAATGAAATCTTAAGAACACTGATTCAAATATACTGAAACAAATGGGCTAAGTACCCTGCAAATCAATGCGATACAATTGTTACACTTTCTGACCAGGATAGAATTGATGTATTGTGAATACCTGTATGAATCTTGATGACCCTATAGTGGATTTCATGTCTCTTTTCCCAACCTACTTCCCTATGTCCCTTATTGTCCTTTCATGGAAGCATTCATTAATAAGTCCCTTGCATACAACAAGCCCTTATATCAGCATCTGCTTGTAGAGTATCTAAACTAAGTCACAAGGTGATGTTCAGTCTTCAAGAACTGAGTACCTGTGACAAACACTAAAAGAACTTTCACTGCTTCCTACTCTTCTTGGTATCCAAAGAAAGTAGAGTATGTTTCTGTGATGTCCAGACAGAACTAAAATTTCTTTGGGTGATGGGTCTGCTCTTTCAGGTGACACAGAGGCCTAGCTCCCATAAGATGAGGTGTCTTTTCCGAATAAGCTTTGTCCCAAAGGATCCAATTGACCTGCTGAGGAGAGATCCAGTTGCTTTTGAATATCTGTATGTTCAGGTAGGTGAACAAGTTGGCATGTTAAATATGAATGTAATAAGACACATTGATTTTTTCTTCCAAAATGCTCTAGTTAGGGATTCTCTTCCTTTCTACCCCATCTTAAGCTCAATGAATCATACAAAGAATATATAGTGTTATTTTTGCTTTTACATTTTATTTTGAAATAATTGTGTACTTCCAAAAAAGTTGCAAAAGTAATCATCTATCAGATTAATGTATTACTATACTTACATTATCTTTATTGTGAGTATGTACACCTGTCTTTCTCCACAAACACTTGCGCATGTGTTTTTTCTAAACCATGTGAAAGTTTCCATGTGTACTGCTCACAAATACACCCAGTATTTGTAATTAAAAGGATATTTTATATTAAATTTTTTATAATTAACAGTCAAGAAGTTTAACACATTCATTTCCTTATCTCATGTGTAGTCCAAATATTTCCATTTTACATTTGTTGTCCTGCCTCCTTAACTAGAGAATATTCCTCAGCCTTTCCTTGACTTTCATGCCCTTGAGTATTTTAAGGAGAATTGATTAGATATTTGGACAAGTCTCTTATTTGGTTTTCTCTTGTGTACATTAAGGTTATATACCTTCAAAAAATGATGAGTGTCTTTGTGTCTTTCCGAATGCATCTTATCTGAAGGTACATGATGGTAGCTTATTCTGTTCTTCCTAAAATTACTATTTTCCTTTTGTAATGAGTAAGTAATATATGGAGAGTCACGCTGAGACTCTTTTATTATCCTACACTTCATCAAACTTTCATGCACTAATTTTACTATTAATTGAATATTCTTATCTAAATCTATTACTATCATGATGGTTAAAAATAACATTATATCTTTTTCTTTTAGTAACTGGAATGAGGCAATAATAAGAATTTTCCCTTCTTCACTTCTTTATTTTTTCATTTGTTTGGTGCTTAGATTGTACTGAAATATTATAATATTCATTTTACTGGAAATAAAACTTTTCAAATGGTAATACTTTAAGAGAATAGTATCCTTTATAGACTGTCTGGTGTTTGATTCCCTGTTCCTCAAAATTAAGACTGGCAGGAATGGCTGTCTGACAGTTTGTCCCAAAGGAAATTTATTCAACTTAATAGTTAAGAAATGTTACTATATTTTTCTATAACTATAGCTTGGATAGCCAATACAATTCCATTAAGCAATCAGAACCCACTTACATAATGCTGAGGAATCTAGTAACACAACTACTGGAAGAGGCTGTAAAACTAAATGGTACCTTTCTACTCTTAGAAAAAGGGAGAGAAAATGTGGAGAAAAGACCAAAAACACATTACTTCTTTGACTGGGAATACCTTTATAAGGCAAAGATCATTGGAGTCATATATAAAAAAAAATTAAAAACTAATCAGAAGGAAAAAGAAAAGAAAACAAACTTGTGTTCCATCCACGTAGTTTTTACACTGATATTTGTTACATTTCAAAGCTTTTTTAAGGTTGGAGAGGACAAGAAGACAGAAAAGACATATAGACAAGCCAGATATTGAAAGTTAGGGATGCCGACATAAATTAAAGTGACAATAAGCTCTGGACATTAGGAATTAAGTCAGAGAAAAAACAAGATACTAGAACTTTCCAGTAGGAAAAGACCCTCAGGGAAAGACTCATTAAATTTTCCTCACCTCAGTTGTTTTTAGAGACTAATGTTTACAGTTCAATAGGTTGCTGAATGTTCATGCAAACAACCTGGAGTCATCAGGATGAGCTAAAACCTGTTTATCACGTATTTTTTAATGCATAAGATATTTTTCATCCCAAATTGTGAACTGTCACTTTCTCTAAATATTAAAAATTTGGCTAGCTATACACTTCACTTGTCAACAATGTCACTTGTCCCAACAAACCAGAGAACCTAGCTAGATTACACAGTGTGAAACCAAGAATCAGTTCTCCTCTGATTTGTTAGTATATGGTCCCCATGTTCATGGGGAAAACCACTTCAGTGTGTGGTCATTACACCCCCAGGGCGTGGCCATTACACCTAAGCCCATGTACTAGCTGACTAGTTCCAAATTGTTACAGATTAGTCCAGTAGTAGACAGGAAGATACATTTGTTTGTTTTGCATAATTACATACCCACACTGATAGCTGGACCCTACTTTAAAACCATTTGACTCTGGTTTAACCATTACAATACATTGCATTTATAAAAGAACAACATGATTGCGCTTGTCGCTTCGAGGGAAGGCGAAGAGTTCTACTAAACTCAGTTCTCTATAAGGTTGTATTTGCACAAATCTAACACAAAGACATGTTTCATATTTGAAAAACAACTCTTATGCCCAGGAGACTGGCCTCAGAACAGGAAAACCAGCCTGGAGATCTTTCCCAGGGACTGGTATTTCTGCTTTTCCTTATTGGTTGTTACGTAGGGAGTGGATTATCTACCTCTTCAAGAAGCAAGTAGCCAGAGGGGAAGATGGATAAGTATTCAGAGAAAGCAATAAAGACAAAAATAGAGTTACTATCATCTTATATATCCTCTACTGAGAATAGGAAATGAAATCTTTTTTTTTTTGCCTCAAACTCTACTTTGGAATGTCCATATCACAGAATGTGTCGTAAGTCTAAAATAACATATCTGTCTAAAATAAGTCAACAGGTTCACAAATGGTGTCCATAGGCCCAAGTTGATTTTAAAAGGTGTGGTGATATTAGCCTAGAAACAAAACAAATAAATGGAAACAATGTGAATCATGTTACAAAAGCAAAATCAATTTAACTTAGCAGGCTTCTAACGAAGGCAGTCTCCATTGAGTAGATGAACCATGCCAATGGAAACAAAATTTCAATAGTGATAATGCCTATTAATCTCCTTGTCATTTAATGGACCGTGAGGTCTTTACAGATTTTAGCATATATATTAACAGTATTAATAATTCATAATTATAATGGGCTATGCTGGCATTTTCCTATTCACTGTCTATTCAGGAAAAGATTGCTATACCAATTAGTAAACAGGATATGACCTATGATGCTCCAAAATGTTTGTAAACACTTCAAATCCTTTTACACTTGTAATAGGTTCATTAGAAATGAACTTTTGGTAGGCATAAATTGGAGCCTGTTAGTACTTCTATTTAGGGAAACAATGACCATCACTATCAAAGTGCATGTGTATTCAATAGTATATTTCAGAAAAACAAAAGCATGATTAATACCAAAAAATATACACATAATTCAGATTCCATACTAATTATCTAGGGCCAGTCCAGACTAATTAAGTGACTAATTGTCTTGTCAAAAACATTGCACAGAAGTCTGGTTAAATACAGGGTAAAACAAGAATGTGAAAAATGGTTCAAGCTACAACTTTTAAATGACCATGATGACTTGTGTTTGTACAACACCTTCCCATTTCGTACACATCTTTATAGTAATTTTATGACCTTGTAAGTTAGTTTTTACCTCTTAAGGTTTTCTTGAGAGTTCACTCATTTTGCAGAAAACAAAGTTGAAACTCAAGAGGGGTAAGATAGAATGAGTTAGGTCATTTGACAGAGTCTAGAATCAAACCTGGGGTTTGCCTGTAAATTCTATACAAAACAAACAAACAGAAAAACCTCTATTTCAAATCCATTACACAATAGCAGTCATTGAAGAATGTAGTTTCTCAAAAATAGATTCTATGCCCGGCATTGGTGGCTCGGACCTGTAATCCTAGCTACTCAAGAGGCTGTGATCAAGAATCAAGGTTAAAGCCAGGCCAGGCAGGAAAGTCCATGAGACTCTTTATTTCCAATGAACCATCAGAAAATTGGAAGAAGCATTGTACATCAAGTGGTAGAGCCTTGAGCTGAAGAGCTCAGGGACAGCACCCAGGCCCAGAGTTCAAGCCCCACGATTGAGAAAAACAAAACAAACAAAACCCAGATTCTATGCTTAGCACCCTGTCAAGTGACTTTGTGACCACCAACCCCTCATGTAATGGTTAAAATGAACTACTAGGCTGTTAAGTCCTTAAAGCCCATATAGACAAGTGTCTTTGTACTTGGAAATTAATGGGCATACCCATGTCTAGCAAAACAAAATGGCATCCTGAAATTGCTTTCAGAGGCTGTCCTAACTCACTCAGACCTCTCTATCTCCTGCTTACTGATAGATACTTCCTGGAAGGGATACAATGCATCCAGGGTTGTTTTGAGAGTTTTATAGGGTAACAAAGGTGAACAACCACATAGGGAAATTTGGGAAAGAAAAGGACTTCCCTCTTAGCAGTTAAAGCAACGAGCACAGAAGACACACACATCCATCACACGTGGTTCTACAGCAGGCCTTGCCCAGGGAGGACACAGCATGTGTTACATACGCAAATTTCACTACTATATGCAGAAGCCACACAGCAGTACATGACTCTATGTTTATAAAATCAAAAAATGTGAAATGATTAAAAATGGGCTTCTCTTGGAAGGGAGGCAGATCAAACATGATACTGGTTTCAATTTGAAAATCTTGAGAGAGAGGAAAAGAGGGATGAAAGTGGGAAAGAAGCATGCTAGACAGAGACTAAATATACTAGAGGCTAAGGACCCAGTTTCCCTTCTAAGACATCTACTATGTAGAATCTGCTTTAGCTTGGTAACATTCTCAAGCAACACTGAACCCCCTGCTTTCTTCCTAAAGAAGAATGGGTAACACCACTCTAAAACCAATCCCATGTGGTTATAGAGGATCTTAGCCTTGAGAGTATCCTCTCAGTCTTGGCTGAGCTGTTCTCAAATTTATAAGCTCAAGTTCAGCCTGGCAAGTGCCTAGGACTACAGGATCACAGCAAACTTGCCCTGTGTTCAATCATTCTTAAATTGAATCCTTAGATGTCTCCCTTGTATAGAGGACCAAACTAATGCTAAGAGCTATGGAAAAATTCCCACAGTGTTATGTATTTGAAGGATCAGACAATGACCATTACAATTACAGGAAGATTTTAATAGCTGTCCATTATAAAAGCTATCAATACCCTGAAGAAAGCATTCATACATCTCATCTAATTCTCAAGCTGTTCTAGTTATTTTTAATGAATCCCCATTGCACAGATGAGTAAACTACGACCAAGAGTCCAACTAAATGGTGTGAAGTTTTCCAATGCAGACAGCTATTGGATAAGCCATACACACAATCTCTTTCCTAATTTCTTCTTTCCTGATGCTGCAACGGAGGAGGAGGAGAAGAATGTTGGCAAGCACAGTAGTTAGCACTAAGAGTGCTTAGAGCTTATCACACACTGTTCCAAGGATTCCATATTGTTAATTCATTTAGTCCTCAGACTACCCTGTAATTACAGAGCACTAAGACCCCAGTTTACAGAAGGGGAAATGGAGGCATCTTGAAAAAGGAATTTCTGCAACATCGAGTCCCCTATGCAAACAAGAAACAAGTTTAAAAGCTAGGATTCCAACTTCAGCCACATAACTCTAAAAGCCACATTCCACTATCAAATGCTTCCTGTGTTCAGCTTCAGCACCTGTGTTTGAAATTTCTATCCCTGCATTCTTAATTATTTTTACGAAAAGCTAAATATTTAAATAACAGCTTGCCGATGAATGTTAAATGTTTTGTGTGGTCTCTGTGTTTATGCATGCAATTAAATACTGACTTGGTTCCAAGCAGCACGGTAGAGATGTTTCCACATTTAGCCTCAGTGCCTTTGAAGTGAAAGTTGAGATGCTGGGGACACATGTCACCTGTTCCTCTAAGGCAACACTTTAGCAGGCCCATTTTCTGATGAGCTGCGCCCTCTGCTGTTCGCTTTGCAGAGTTGTAACGATGTCGTTCAGGAGCGATTTGGGCCGGAGTTGAAATATGACATCGCCTTAAGACTGGCTGCATTACAAATGTACATTGCCACTGTTACCACCAAGCAGACACAGAAGATCTCCCTGAAATACATCGAGTACGTATACTTTCAGATCCATCTTAGAGACAGAGATACTTTGTTTTGTTTTGTTTTGTTGGCGGTGGGGGTGGGCGATTTTTTTTTTCTCTACTGCCAAAATTCATCTTAGTTGCGGCAGTGTTTGTGAACCCGAGGCTAAACACTATGCATACATTATTTCTTTGTGATGGAAGAGATCCATTTCTCATATAATCCACCTTTAGAAAACCCAAGTTGAAATGAGAGTCATATTTAAAATTAAGAGTACACATTTTCATTTCCACAGAACTTGGGTCCAAGTCAAGCTTCAGGCTCTGAACTTGTCATATATTAACATGTTTAATTCCCATAACATTTCTATAAGATCAATAGGATTTTTGCTTCATTTCAAAAATGATCAAACTCCAATTGAGACATAAAATCATCAAGTAACTTGCCCAAGTCCCATGACTATTTTCCTCTCTTTTCAAGGGGCTGGATTCCACCTGACATAGTGGCTGTAATTGGGTAATGGGTTGAAGCACTTGTGTTTGGGTAGTGTCTGCATAGCCTGAGATCACTTTTCAGTGGTCAAAATTTTGATGCCCAGGCACTGGTGGCTCTCACCTCTAATCCTAGCTACTCAGGAGGCTAAGATCCTGGTTCCAGGTCAGCTCATCCAAAAGACTCTTATCTACAATTAACTAGAGAAAAAGCCAGGCATGGAAGTGTGGTTCAACTACATCAGCCTTGGGCACAAAAAAGCCAAGTGAATGCATGGGGCCCTGAGTTCAAACCCCAGTACTGGCACATACATACACTCAAACCCATTTGTATTAAGAAAAAAATAGCAATGTAGCCATCTGGAAGCATGGTGTCTGTACTACAGAACTGTGAAGTAACTGGACACAATGGACAAAACAAACACCTCTGACTCCAATCTTAGTTAGAAACTATGAATATATTCTCTTGATGAGTATAGTATTTAAGCTGTTGAATCCCTATTTGTCTGGGAGAGATCTCCTTCTAGAAAAAGAAAGTATGTTTGTGTGGCCTTCGATCATGAGTGTATTTCAAGGCCACCCTTTCCAAGAGACCTGTCTTGTTTCCTGGTTGCCAATTCAGTAGCATAAGACAGCCATCACTTCATCTGAGCAGCTCTCTATGTTTAGATAAAGGGAAACATAGTTCTGAGTTCATGGCCAGGCCTATGCTCTATCTCCACATAATGGGAAAAGCCCTAGGTCCTACCGAGCCCCATTCCCAGGAGACATAATAACTAATTATAATCCTACCTTCCTATCAAGCTTCCCATTGGCTGAAGTGAAGTACCATGAGGCCAAGTTACCCCAACTGGGGGCAAAATAATTTTCCTCAGCAGGTTCATGCATCGGTGTCAGGGAAAGTTAGCCTTTGCCTGACTTCTATGCACTTTCTCCTGGCAACTCTCAATTTATCTGTTGATACCTAGAGATAAATGTTTGGGTGCACAACCAAGCAAGATAGAATTGTATAATTCAAAATATAGAATTTGTTGATCAAACATTTGTAGTCATTGACAAAAATATTTAACCATAGATATTTGTTATTTTTTAATATCCACCATGTATAGTACTGCATTTCCTGCCAATATAAGCATATAAGGGACATGAATCCTACCACACATATGCGTACAAACATGAGCACACATGTACACACATACACACACATACACACACGACAAGAAGATATGTCGGTAGATAGAACAGACATCAGTTGGCTGGGATAAAAGAATAATATGTGTTTTCGAAAAATAGTCATTGTTATGGGGGAAGGACTAAGACATGTGAATGACTTCAAGAGATTCATAAGCATTATTAGCATTCTTTCTGGAAAGTAAGAAATGAGTGTGCGTGTGTGCGTGTGCGTGTGTGTGTGTGTGCTGTTGTTGTTGTTGTTGTTGTTGTTGTTGTTCTAGGGGCTTAAAATCAGGGTCTGGATGCTGTCCCTGAACTTCATTTTGCTCAAGGTTAACACTCTACCACTTGAACCACAGATCTACTTCTGGCTTTTTTGTGGGGGTTGGTTTATGGGAGATAAGAGTCTCATGGACCTTCCTGCCCAGGCTGGCTTCAAACTGCGATCCTTAGATCTCCACCTCTTGAGTAGCTAAATGTTTGTTTTAAATGAAATGATAAAGTATTAAGATTCCTGTGAACTGTAAGTTGCTTCACTGCCTTATCATCAGTTCCAACAAACACCAGAGTACCATTTTAACTTATGTAAGAATTGGAATTTAAAGACATGCTTTTTATTTCAGGAAAGAATGGGGATTGGAGACTTTCCTTCCTTCTGCTGTGCTGCAAAGCATGAAAGAGAAGAATATCAAAAAAGCACTTTCCCACCTTGTCAAAGCAAATCAAAACTTGGTACCACCGGGTAAAAAGGTATCACATTTGCATCTTAATAGAAAATAAATTTTAAGAGAGAGGTTTGCATGCATTTTAAATGTTTAAAATTAGTCCGTGAATAATATACTCATCACTTTATTTTCAGAAGACAATAACATGGTGTAAGTTTGTGGAATGATTAACGTATTTCTAAGGCCGATGGAAGCAATGCATTCTGATAAAAGTGAAGTTTTATTTTATTGATTTACTTCTGGTCCTGGTACAAAGGCTTGAACTCAGGGCCTGTGAACTGTCCTTTAGCTTTTTCACTCAAGGCTGGCATTCTACCACTTGAGCCACAGCTGTATTTAAAGCTTTTGTCTTGTTAACTGGAGATAAGAGTCTAATGGATTTTCCTACCTGGGCTGCCTTCATGATCCTCAGATCTCAGCTTCTTGAGTAGCTAGAATTACAGGAGTTCTTACTTGTTTCTCTGAAGTTATTTTACTGTTGTATGTTCACAGTCTTATAAGACAAACTTTCATGGCTTCTGAGGCCTTGTGATAAGAAGACAGATTTGCAAGACAATTCTACATTTTCGTCATGTCTCTGCTTACCACTCAGACCAGCTTAAATACACAGCAGCGAGTGAGGGGTCAGACAGACTTGGTGGTATAGTAATTATATCAGTGTTTTCCTAATGTGGCACTGTTGACATTGGGTAACAGATTATTCCTTATTGAGGGGTGTTGGAGAGCTCTCCTGGAGACATTGTAGGTTATTGACAAGGTACCAAAATCCCCAACGTTCTAATTATAGCCAACGTAAACTGCCTCCTGGAAGTCAAATATGCCCCTAGGGAGCAAAAGCACCACCAGTGAAAATCAATGGATTAAATCTCGATTTTGGAAGGAAGCTACAGTTGTTTCTGCCAGTCATCATTAGTGTTTTTATTTTCATAAATTAGGAAAGATACAAAGGACATGTAAAAATACTCTTGGTTAGAAAGGAAGGTATAGTTTATAAGTATTTTTTTAAAGCAAAAGACTGCCATAAGCAGGAAAATAAGAAGTCATAAATCACTTAGCCTATAAAATGAGAAGCAATCTAACAACCCAAGAACATTTTCCAACTGATACAGAGATTCTATGAATTTAATACAATCCACTATAATTACCTAATGCAATTATCCACATGGATAATTCTTTGTCTTAGTATATTCAGTCATTTTACTGGCTGAGGCACACTTCATTTCTATTCCTTCCTCACTCCATAACGTTTTCTTTTTCTTTAACATTTAACCAGGATCAAAACACTCTCAGCCACATTTAGCTTCCCAGTTTTACAGGAGAAGGCCTCCTACCACTGTGAGCATTGAATTGAAGAAAAGTAGAAAAGTAGCAGGACGCAGTGGGTCAAGAGGGTTTTCTTTATTTTAATTATAGCCATGATTCACTGTTAATTTCTGTAAATGAACTTTTGATTTTTTTTGTCCAGTCTGGCCCACTAGTCTTATAATAGTTTATGAAATAGTGTTAATTCTATCTACAAACCTGTCCATCAATTACTATCTTATAAAGGTTAGTTTTCCCAGTCTGGAGTGAATAGTTTGCTTTCAAAAGAGTTCCAATTTTCTAGAATTTTTTTTAGAAAAGATGGATAAACAGTAAAATAAATATACATAAGGCAAAGTTAGAAGTTCAGGTATGGGGCTCAAGTGGTAGATTGATAACCTTGAAAGAAAAAAGCTAAGCAAGAGAGATGGGAGTTCAAGCCCGAGTAATAACACTCATGCCCCCAAAGTAATGTCTTTAACTAGAGTTAGCAAGTGAGTATTGATGTTACATGAAGTTAAATCAAAATTACATTCATTGCTACTTAATGGTCATCTAGACCTTGTTAGAAATGTTCACCCTTACTAAGTCTTCCTAGCAAAATCCAAATAAAGTACAGATATAATTTTATTTATCTACTTATTTACTCATTTATTGTCAATCATTGGGCTCAAGGCTAGCATGCTACCACTTTGAGCCATAGCTCCACTTCCTATTTTTGAGTGATTAATTGGAGATAAAAGTCTCACAGAGACTTTTCTTCCCTGGGCTGGCTTCAAACCACTATGCCTGGATCTCAGCCTCTTGAGTAACTAGGATTACAAGTGTGAGCGACTGGAACCTAGCCCTTGATATATTTTTAATGAAACACCTTTTTTTAATGATGTGGGAGCCTACATATTAAATCTTTATGAAGGTATATCTTACCTGAATAAAATTTCATTTATAAAGCCAGGCACTGGTGGCTCAAGCTTGTAATCCTAGTTACTCAGGAAGCTGAGATATAAAGATCCTAGTTCGAAGCTAGCCCAGGAAGGAAATTCATGAGGCTCATATCTCCAATTTACCACCAAAAAGCTGGAAGTAGAGCTGTGGCTTAAGTGGCAGATTGCTCACTTCAAACACAAAAGCTCAGGGACAGTGCTCAGGCCCTGAGTTCAAGCCCCAAGATCCTCACAATAAAAGTTTCATTTGTAATTCATTCATGAAACTCAACACCTTCTCAGAGTTGAATTAGCAAATAAATAGCAAATTCATACATCCCACAGTGTTTGGAGTTCAGAGAGTTCATTTTCCCTGAAAACTTTCAAAGAAGAGAAGAAGCTTACAAGAGACTGTTTAAAAAGGCTCTCTGTATATTTCAAGTGTATGTTCAAAACAGCTCCCACAAACTGTGTATATAGATGAGTCAATGAGTCTCCTGTGCAATGAGAAAATTGGCTTGCAAACCTACCTCTGTCCATAATTGCAAATGGAAAGTACTACTCACTTCCAGAAACTTCCTACTAAGTCTCATGGAACAGCTAATCAGCTTGTTCTTATTTATTGAGTGGCCTGGATCACATAAACTTAAGTCCCTCATGCATCTCCACCAAGATGAGTAAGATTCAAATCTTGGTTTCATGGTATAGTGCATTATTAGGAAACCCAAATCCTAGTGATTTACTTTATTTTCCAGTCACAATCCCCCTAGCAACAAAAGTATTCTTCTATTTTACCCTTGTTTCCATCTGATCTCCAGCTGGAAACAGTGACCTCCATCTTGGCAATGGAGTCTACATGTGAGCTTTCTTTTCTCTCTTCAGCTCTCTGCACTACAAGCCAAGGTCCACTATCTCAAGTTTCTCAGTGACCTGCGACTGTATGGGGGCCGTGTGTTCAAGGCGACATTAGTGGTAATTTCTTTTTTTTTTTTCCTTTTTCTTGGGAGCCATAAAAGCCTGCACAATGTCCCAGCAGAAGCTGTCTTGTGTGAACTGCCCCTGATGACAAAAGCAAATCAGCTGTAAATCTTTCCCAGCCTTCATTCCTAACGGCCTTCCCCACAGTCTGAAAGGTATCTGAAGTCATATAAAAACTAGATTAACACCACTGCCCTAGATAAAGTGAAGAAACTAAAGAGGATCCAAGGACTCTAACAATGGCCGCCTTTTCAACCATCACATCAGAAGTTGTTTTCACAAAGAGGAAAAAAAATTTTTTTTCGAGCATCATTTCTAAAAGAAAACCTCTAATGAGTATCTCTATATTTTGTCATAAGTTATTCATAATTTATCATCTCCTTGATTTTGTCACATATCTGATTCTTTTAATTGGATGATTAAGTCCAGTGTGACCTAGAATTATTTTCTAAGCAAATGTGATTTTATATTTAAAAAATTCAAAACCCAAACACATAGCCACTCAGGTTAAAATTTGCATGGTTCCTCAGAGGCTGAAACTTTGAAATATTATGTCAACTTTTCTTTCTCAGCAGGCAGAAAAACGCTCAGAAGTGACTCTTCTGGTTGGGCCCCGGTATGGTATAAGTCATGTCATAAACACCAAAACAAATCTGGTGGCTCTTCTAGCTGACTTCAGCCATGTGAACAGGATTGAAATGTTTACTGAAGAGGAGAGCTTGGTGAGGGTGGAACTTCATGTGCTAGATGTGAAGGTAAGCCTTTCACATGTCCACACGTAGCCTTGGCATGAGCAGCTCATTTCTGGTAACACTTGCTGGCATTTACAAATCAGGCAAAATGAAATGCCAGAAGAATCTCAGAGATGTTATGTGATACAGGAAACACCCATGCAATTCAGGCCTGAGGGCTCTAGTCTTCACCAAACCATTATGTGATCAGGAACAAGTTGCTATATTTCTTTGAGCACAATTTCTTCATGTTTATGTAAGAAAGAAAAGTCATAGCATTTTTTATATTCCTTCTGACCTTGGTATATCATACACAGATAATCAGGGAGATGTTTCCCAAATAATTTCCTAGACCAATACAATAGACATGGAATCAGTGATATTTTCTTCCACATTCTTTAGAATTCGCATTCCTTTCGGTTGGGTTAGGTCCATATTATGATAAAGCATTTTGGAAATGGGGAAGGTGTTGGTTACTTTATCTCCTCATGCAATAGCAATGTGATAGATAAGCATCTGACCCCTGTGAAATGTCATGGCCATTCATTTAAAATAACCATCTGAAATTGTCCACAGTGAATGAAACTCTACTTTCCAGAAAAACAAGTTCAACAAGAAACAATTTCATTTTTGTCCCTACCTTCTTTTCCCAGTAAAGACATGCCATTGGATTTTAGCTATGTAGATATATTTTATGATTGCATGGAGAAAAACACCAGAACCAAAGGGAAGCAAGGCCTGAACAAAGGAGATGGCTCCAGCCAGCCAGGAGAGTTGGATTAAGGGCAACTGAGAATGAGAGGAAAGAATTTCCCCAAAATAATCAGAATACACCCGTGTATTCTGCAGCAAGAACAAATGACCATCACAAGACAGAACATGTAACTCAGACATATTTACTCTGGCCTGTGAGAGCTTATGAGCTCAATTCAGAGGGCTCCAGGGAACATTGTGACAAACTAAATGTATGACAATAGATTTGAATATCTCTCCTTATCCATGACTAATTTTGCTGAGAGAAATAGCCCCATCATGGGAAAGGGGGCAGAAAAAGAGTGAACAGAATGTAGTCCTTAGAGACTTAGTATCCAGAATAAGCAGTCCCAAGTAGAGATAAAGGATGAGATCCCAGTTAGTAAACAGTGTTCTGCCTGTATCAAATAATTCTGAGGGGCTGGGGATATGGCCTAGTGGCAAGAGTGCCTGCCTTATATACATGAGGCCCTGGGTTCGATTCCCCAGCACCACATATACAGAAAATGGCCAGAAGTGGCGCTGTAGCTCAAGAGGCAGAGTGCTAGCCTTGAGCAAAAAGAAGCCAGGGACAGTGCTCAGGCCCTGAGTCCAAGCCCCAGGACTGGCCAAAAATTAAAAATAAAAAAAAAATTCTGAGGTAGCTTAGAGGCTTAGGAGACTTTAATTGAGGTAGAAAGATAGTTCAGTGGGGGCTTTGGATCTGAAGTTCTATTTCACCAGACAGGAACGCTGAACCTCACCAGTGTCGTATTCCTGGGAGTGAAAGAAGAGACCATCTTGCTGTCTCTACTTCTATTGGGGTCTGCTTTTTGTCTCTCCTTTATTTCTCTCTTGCCTCTCTCTCCATTTATACTCTTCCAACTTAATGCAAAAACAATTTCTTCATCACCACATTCCTCCCTCTATACCCAAATTCCAGTCCAGTTATTTCCAGTAAGTTTCAACAAGACTTTGCTCAACTTTGAGCCCTAGTTTACCTTTCTGGAATTTTACAAGTTGCTTTAGAAGCAACCTTTTCCTGGATATCTTTGGCATTTTTCACTTAGTTCTAGAAGTTTCCCGTTTGCATTTTACTTCTCTTTAACACTAATTTTCACCAGAAATCCCAAAGTTAATCTTCCTGTGATTTTCACATTGTGGATTCATTCCTGATAATGAAAGTAACTCTTAACTATCACTGCTTTGAATGTTAACTATTTTCTTTTTCTCTTTTTGTTTTATTGCACTATTACTTGGAGGAGATTTAAAATGCCCAAACTTTCTTAAAAATGTTTTTCATTCAGGTACTTTTTCTTCCCATTTGTGTTTTTCCAATTCGAAAGTTTGTTCAATAGCTCCTGTTGTCTATATTTCACAAGCCCAGATGCAGCTGGTGGTACTCAAGGGAGCCTATAAAGGAAGGATAGATATTAACTGAAGCATCTTTTCTCATGTAGCCTATCACCCTTCTCATGGAATCGTCAGATGCCATGAACTTGGCCTGCTTGACAGCTGGATACTACAGGCTCCTTGTGGATTCCAGGAGGTCAATTTTTAACATGGCCAACAAGAAAAACACAGGGACCCAGGACACAGGTATTTTCTTTCTAAACTCATGGAGCACTGCCCTCTTCTACCGCTACAGCCGCTACCATTAGTACCACTTCCAGAAGTCACCTGACAACAATAGTGTCCTCTTTTTAAAAAGTTAAAATTGGGCCCACTGTGTAGCTCATGTGTAATTCCAGCTTACTTAGGAGGCAGCTGTCAGGAGAATCAGAGTTCAAGGCCAGCCTGGGCAAAACATTGCAAGACCTCCAACTCAATCAATATACTGGGTATGGTGGCGTCCACCTGCCTACCAGCTACAGAGGAGGCAATAAGGGTAGGTAGGAAGATGGCATAAGGCCTTGTATGAAAAAAATAATTAAAAAATGACTGGGGATGTAGTACTAAAGCGCTCAGAGTTCAAGCTCTAGTACTGGGGAAATAAAAGGAAAAGAAAAGGGCCGTACATTGGTGGTTCACCCCTGTAATCCTAGCTTCTCAGGAGGCTGAGATTTGAGAATCACAGTTTAAAGCCATCTGAGGCAGGAAAGTCTGTGAGACTCTTATCTCTAATTAACTACCAGAAAACCAGTAGTGGTGCTGTGGCTCAAAGTGGTACAGTACTAGCTACAAGCAAAAGAGCTCAAGGATAGCTCCCTGGCCCTGAGTTCAAATCCCATGACTGACAAAAACAAAAGGAAAAGAAAATTTAAATTGTGCCCCCCCCCAAATGTAATACTCAAATCAACACAAAAGTCTTCATATACTGTTTGTGTTGTCTAATTGTTAAAATGAACGTGCTGATTCCCTTCACAACTGACATGTCACTTTGAAATGTCAAGCCCTTGCTTCCAAGGCATCAATTTTATTACTATGAAAATCTTTATGGCTGAGATATACAGATATATATTTTTACTTGAGATGCTGGAGATACAAATCAGACTCTCATGTATGCTAGGCAAGTGCTTTGAGAGTGAGTAGTTCCCATTTTGTTAGGATTTAAGCATTTTCCTTCATCTATAATTGTGGAGGTTCAATAAATGTGACTGATAAACACTATAATTCAAGGCAGAGCCAATAATCTATCAAAATTATAAGTCAAAGGTTCAATAATTAAGATTTCTTTTATAAGAAAGAGAGTTCTAAAGGTTAAATTC
The DNA here is from genome assembly GCF_023159225.1 of Perognathus longimembris pacificus. Taxonomy (NCBI): domain Eukaryota; kingdom Metazoa; phylum Chordata; class Mammalia; order Rodentia; family Heteromyidae; genus Perognathus; species Perognathus longimembris. The sequence goes on along the minus strand of NC_063188.1, from coordinate 107,095,351 downwards.
ATTGCAATTGGTTCTTAGAGAAAGAGCTAGGGAAAAGAGCTAGGAAGAAAATTTCTGATGTTCTGTGTGCCAGTACTGGGACTTGTACTCAGGGTCTGGGAGGTGTCCCTGAGGTGTTTACTCAAGATTAGAACTCTACCACATGAATCATAGCTTCACTTCCACCACTTTGGTGGTTAATTGAAGAGAAGAGTCTCATGGATTTCCCAGGCTGTGCTGTCTTGGGAGGGTGATCCTGAGTCTCGTGAGTAGCTCGAATGACAGGCGTCACCCAGTGGAAAAATTCATTGTTAAGCTGAGCAGAAAACACAAATATTTATCCCCTAAATGTACTGTGATATGTAGATATATGCACATACATGCAGACTCACACTTTCTTATGAAGGCTAAGTCAGTAGACACCGGTATAGTCATAGAAAAAAGGAAGTCAGTAAAAGAGAGAAAGAAATGGACAGCATATGTTACAAGGCAACTTGAACTTTCCAATTAGATCAGTCTACGAATGTTTTAGTGGTACTGGGGTTTGAGTTCAGGGTCTGGTGCTTCCTAGGAAGATGTTCTACTGCTAAACTACACAGCCAGTGAAATGGACCTCAAATTTAATCTGCGTCCCCATCTGCAGGTGCATGTGTTTTCCAATTTCCTCATCTGTGTAATTTAAGGATTAAAAGTTTAGCTTCAGGGCTGGGGATATAGCCTAGTGGCAAGAGTGCCTGCCTCGGATACACGAGGCCCTAGGTTCGATTCACCAGCACCACATATACAGAAAACGGCCAGAAGCGGCGCTGTGGCTCAAGTGGTAGAGTGCTAGCCTTGAGCGGGAAGAAGCCAGGGACAGTGCTCAGGCCCTGAGTCCAAGGCCCACGACTGGCAAAAAAAAAAAAAAAAAGTTTAGCTTCAAGATAAGCACACATAAGCAATCTATGTACACTACCTTAAGATCATGTTCAATACTTCTTCTAATATTTAATGGGTATAATGGTGGGAAAAATTGAGGATACAAGTGATCAAATACAGAAGTTTGAGGAAAAGCTATATGAGGCAAAGAGCACCCCTGTGAGACAGAGATGACTAAAAATAATTCGAGAAAGGGAAAAAGCAAAACTATGTGATGAGTGCGGATCAGCTTTGGTGGTGAGCATTTTTTATGGCCATATGTTTTCATTGAGTGAAGAGATTTAGAGCAATTCAACAATGACCTTTGAAGTTCCAAAGAGTATTTCAACAATTTAACACAATCCTTTCACATTGAAAAACTAGTTTGGAGCTTTTTATTTTCAAATCTTAAAAGTTCACCTTCAAAATAGAATCTGTTCTCCATGGACTGTCAAAATTGTACAAGTATGGGAAGAAAGTCGTCTACCATTGTAAAAATGGTTAGAGTAAAAAAAAAATGGCTAGAGTAATAGACTTCTGCTCAATTTATAATGACCCATAATACAATGCCCAGTAAAACTGAGAAGCAAAACTTAATTTATAAATAGTGTTATTACTAGCCAGGCACCAGTTATTCACATCTGTATTCCTGGCTACTCAAAAGGCTAAGGTCTGAAGATCATAGTTCAAAGCCACCCAGGGCAGAAAAAAATCTGTGGTATTCTTATATTCAGTTAACCTCCAAAAAGCCAAAAATGGAGTTGTGGTTCAAGTGTTAGAGTGCTAGACTTGAGAAAAAAAAAAACAACTTAGGGTGAGTTCCAGTTGCTTGCTGCCATTAAAAGGTTGCAGGCTAAGTATCATCAACTGAATAAGTAGTATTAACTTGGTTTTAGCCACCTGAATATTGAGGTTTTTTTGTTAACCCAAATTAGGAATTGGCAAGCTATGGTCAATGGGCTAAATAACGTTTTTATTAATAAAGTTTCATTAAGGTTAAATCACATACATTGTATTCCTTTCTTGGGGCTGCTAAAACAAGCTATTACAACCCTGGTGAGTTAAAACAACAGAAAATTTATTCTCTCACAGTTTGGGAGGTGAGAAATCCAAAATCAAGTTATGGACAGGGCTGTACTTCCCAAAGGTTCTAAAGGAGGATCCTTCCTTAATTCTTCCCACTTTTGACAGCTGTATCAATTTAGTCTTTGCCTCTGTCTTCACATTGTATTTGCCTCTTCTATGAATAGCCCAAATATTCCTCTGCCTCTCTTTTTTAAAGGCAAGTATTGGATTGGGGTTCACATGGATAATTTGAGATGATCCCTTTTCAAAATCCTTAATTAAGTTTGAATTTTTTTCCTACAGGATCACATCTCCAATAAGATCACAGTCTCAGAGTAGCCATGTCTTTTGGGGGCCACCTCATTCAACCCATAATCCTATTTGTTTAGGTATCATGAATAGCTACTTTTATATTAGAAAAACAAACCTGAGTAGCTACCCAGCTGAAAAGTTGGTCTGAAAACCATAAACTATTTATCTGGTCCTCCTTTTATTCCAACTATTTTCCAACTCTTTTTCTAAACCTAGAGCCCTATTACAATACAACTTTACTGAACTCTTTCTCCCAACAACAAGACACATTACACACACATACTCCCACGTACACACATACTCATGTACACATGCATGTGCACACACATGCACACATAGAGCCCATTCTAAACTAAACTCTTACTGTCGATAAAATAGCACTGGTGCCTCATAAGGTGTATTTATTGTAAAGTAAGATGCAAATATGGCCAGTATGTAACTGTCATTTAGTAAATGACTCTGAATATTGTTTACTATGAAATCCATTCAATAATTTGAGGACAGCCAAAACTAGTTTAGCAACACTGATTTTATCTTCATCTGTCATATACATATGATGTTAATATAACTATAATTTGGGCCAGAGAACAATCTGAAAGAACAGATGAAAGAATGGTAGAGCCCTACTTTTCCTCCTAATGTTGCCTCTGGAATATAAAAAGCAAAGGCAACATGATGACCTAGTTCTCTATCTTCTTAAATATCACAGCAAATCTCCATATAAAAAACAACCATATTAACATACTCTTGAAGAGAAAATAATAATATTTAAATTAGGGCTTTTGCGATTCTAATTCATGAGGAACATCAAGCCAGTCTTCATAAGCTCCTCTGATACAAACAAAAACTGAAACTAGTCTAAATATTAACTTCATAAAAATATCAGAGATATGTGCATAAATGTTCTACCTTATACATTATATACACACATACACATATGTATAGTTATGAATACTGACATTTGTACATGAATGTGTTTCACCAGTAGAACATCAATTGGCTAAAGATAGAGATGAAATATTTGCTTGTTTTCTAAAAACTGTGGCATAAGATGAAGATATTTGCCCTTATCTTAACTCAAAAAGGACGAAGTCCAATATCTTCTTCCACCAAGTGGTGAATGTTAGAGTTCACTTTATCAAGAAAAGGGCAATTTATTTCCTAGAAAACAGCCTATTGAAATATCATCTTTAAGGATTCTGAAATGATTGTTGTCTATTTATATTTAAAGATGTAAGTGAGGTCTATAACAAAACTAATGGTTAGAGGAAATTAAGTTAGATTTGCCCATGTCCAAATGACATTACATGCTATCAATTAACCATTATGATTTTAATATAATTTTACTATCTTGAAGTAGTTGTGCAAAGGGGTTTCAACATGTCAGATTATGAGTACAAGTCCTCTTGATCAAACTTACCCCTTCTTTCACTCTACCCTGTCTCTCCTAACCCCACCCATCCCTTCAAGTTACCTGGTTCCATTTCACATATGTACATTGAATATGATGACTGTATCCGCCTACCCATCCTCTCCTTTCGTCTGCTCTCCCTTCTTTGTCTTCCCTCCCTGTACTCACTTTGTTAAACTATAAGTTAGTTCTTTCAAGGAGTTATACCATTGCAATACAGTACCAAATTTGTTAAGAGCAATTCTCCTAACAAGGAATCTTTACACGTAGAATCTACATTAAGCAGTGCCACATTTGAAATGTTGAATAACTTTATTTACACAAAGGATATAGCATACCATTAAGTTAACAAATTCACATGACATTGCTAGTCCTCAAACCAAACATTAAAGTAATATATCTGCACAATTCTTCCTCTTTAGGTACTGAAAATAAAGGAAAGCTTCACCTCCTTGGTCCAGACTGGAACTGTATGCCCCAAATGACTACCTTTATTGGTGAAGGGGAACAAGAAGCCCAGATAACATACATCGATTCAAAACAGAAGGCAGTTGAGATGACAGACAGTACCATGTGTCCGAAAGATCACCGACATTTGTATATAGACAATGCATATAATTCAGATGAACTAAACCAGCCACTGGCTCAGCCAGGCGATGCCCCTTGTGAGGCAGACTACAGAAGTCTAGCTCAGCGTTCCTTATTGACCCTCTCAGGACCAGAAACTCTAAAGAAAGCACAGGAATCTCCGAGAGGAGCAAAAGTGTCCTTTATTTTTGGAGATCTTGCATTGGATGATGGTATGAGTCCCCCAACTCTCGGCTATGAAAGACTGTTAGATGAGAGTCCAGAAATGCAGGAGAAGCAGAGGAATCTCTATATCAGCAGTGCCAATGACATGAAGGGCCTGGCCCTCACTCCTGACTCAGAGAGCATCCAGTTTGTGGCAAATTCTGTTTATGCAAACATAGGTGATGTGAAGAACTTTGAGGCCCCTGAGGGCATAGAGGAGCCCCTCTTGCATGACATTTGTTATGCAGAAAACACTGATGATGCAGAAGATGAGGATGAAGTCAGTTGTGAGGAGGACCTCGTGGTAGGTGAGATGAGCCAGCCAACCATCCTGGACCTGTCGGAATCCAGTGATGACATCATCGACCTCACGTCCCTGCCCCCTCCAGAAGGGGATGACAATGAGGATGACTTTCTGTTACGTTCTTTGAACATGGCCATCGCTGCACCTCCACCTGGCTTTAGAGACAGCTCAGATGAAGAGGACACTCAGAGCCAGGCAGCTTCCTTCCGAGAGGACAAGGCACAAAGCAGCAGCCAACAGAATGATGAGATCCCAGTGTCGCTCATTGATGCTGTGCCCACCAGCGCCGATGGAAAATGTGAGAAAGAACTGGATCATGCTGTCGTTTCCACACTGGAAGCTCTAGAAGCTCTGTCCGTGTCAGAAGAACAGCAGACCAGTGACAATTCAGGTTCTTTCACGATTGTTACGTTTATTCACTGATAACATGTCATGCCATCCTTTCAAGCCATTTGTCCTTGCAGTCATGTTATGTGGTGTTCTCATTTTCCCATGTCCCATTTCATAAATGAGCAGAAGTACCATCCTAGGGTTTGTGTTATGTGATTTCCTTTGTTGTTATTTTTTTTAAGCCATATGGTACCCCCTTCCCATTTTCTGGAACAAGTGTGCAATAAACTAAGTGTCCTTACTGAAAAAGGGAGAAAGTTGGTTTTGATTTGGGTTTTGTTTATGTTTAAGTAATAATGAATCCCATTTTCTTACATGTCTCCATGTTCCTGTGCAGCATCCATTAACTGCTTCTTGTTTTTTACGGCATGCAGGTGTAGCCATCTTACGGGCTTATAGTCCTGAGTCTTCATCAGACTCAGGCAATGAAACTAACTCTTCTGAAATGACTGAGAGTTCTGAATTGGCCGCAGCCCAAAAGCAGTCAGAAAGCCTCTCTCGCATGTTTTTGGCCACTCACGAAGGCTACCACCCTCTTGCTGAAGAGCAAACAGAGTTCCCCACGTCCCAGGCCCCTACAGGGGCCTTGCCTCCAAAGTCCTCACATGGCCTGGCTACCCGTCCAGGGACCGACCTCCAGCCCAAAGTTGTGCCTTCCAAGCAGATCCTTCACTCAGACCACATGGAGATGGAGCCGGAAACCATGGAGACTAAATCAGTCACTGATTATTTCAGCAAACTGCACATGGGGTCTGTGGCATATTCCTGTACCAGCAAAAGGAAAAGCAAGCTGGTTGAGGGGGAGGGGAAGGCTCCCCTCAGTGGGAATGCACCTGGAAAAAAACAGCAGGGATCCAAAACAGGAGAGATAGAGGAGGATGGCAAAGGCAAAGTTGGTACTGTTTCTTCTCGGGACAGCCAACACCTCAGCACTTTTAACCTAGAGAGAACTGCCTTTCGCAAGGACAGCCAAAGATGGTATGGGGCCTCTGAAGGTGGGATGGTAGAGAAAAATGGAATGGAAGCAGCAGCTGGGAAAGCCTTTCCCAGAGCCTCTGGTCTGGGGACGAGAGAGGCTGAAGGGAAGGAGGAAGGAACTCTGGATGGAGAATCCAATGATGTTTCAGGACTTACCCAAGGGGACCGCTTCCTAACAGATGTGGCCTGTGTGTCTTCAGCCAAAGATGTAGACAACCCAGAGGATGCGGACTCACCCACTTGCGACCATACCTCCAAGCTTCCAGAAGCAGAAGAGAGTGTGGCCCACCTTTGTGATTACCATCTGGCCAAGCGGATGTCATCATTGCAGAGTGAGGGCCATTTTTCCCTACAGAGCTCTCAGGGCTCCTCAGTGGATACAGGCTGTGGGCCAGGCAGCAGCAGCAGCACGTGTGCCACTCCTGTGGAATCACCCCTGTGTCCCTCTATGGGGAAGCACATCCTTCCAGATGCTTCTGGGAAAGGCGTGAGTTACATTTCTTCTGAGGAGAGAGCTACTGGCCTTCCCAACCATGGAGCTGCCTTTAAAGAAATGCACCCACAGACAGAAGGGATGTGTCCACGGGTGACAGTGCCTCCTCTGCACACAGCCATTAATGCTGACCCTCTGTTTGGCACTTTGAGAGATGGATGCCATCGGCTGCCCAAGATCAAGGAAACCACAGGTACAGCAATGGTGAATTGAGTTTGGCATCACATGCCAGGAGCATGTCAACCACGTTTATGAGAAAAGTAAAATTACAAAGTTGGGAAGAAAAGCAAAGGGTAAAAAATGAAAGGCCACAGAAGTGCTAAGTAGCAATCATTGATTCCCTAGTATTTAATAATCTAGAACAATGTTAAGAATGACATTTGTCCTTATAATCTTGTTCTACTATTGCTTGTAGAATATGATTTAGAAATGTTTTTTTCTAAGCACTAAATGCAGACTTTTAGCAGAGGCAAGTGTGACTTTTAATGGCCAAATAATATTGCTTCAAAATCACACAACAGTTAGATTACCTGCTCAATGCATCTCATTTCTAGTGTTGCCATTTTGTTGTTGCTAAATAAGGACAGATAACAGAATAGGCTCTCAGAAATTCTGGAGGTGTCTGAGAGAGCATATGCCTTGCAGCAGGCTTTCAGATTCCCTCCTCCTCTGTACTCCTTCTGCCTAAGTATGTTCTCAGGTGTCTGGAAGACCTCAGTATTGGGAAGACTTTGGAGGTGTATAGGATGAGCGGTTGCATTCCCCTCCCCCCGAAAGAAAAACAGTAAGAAATTCTAGAACAAGTAAAAACAAGAATGAAGCCATCTTGGTTACCTATTCTATTCTAGGCACAAATTTCTCTCACTGGCTCACAGGCTCACTGCCACCAGGTAGCAAAGTCGATGCTCTGAATATTTCAATGTATATATTAACAGATCTTTTCCACATTAATTGGTAGATATTACTGAAATCTTAAGAGTAGTTCATTGGTATTCTCATCCTTTAAGAAAATCTTTAGGAGCCTAGTGGCAAGAGTGCCTGCCTCGGATACACGAGGCCCTAGGTTCGATTCCCCAGCACCACATATACAGAAAACGGCCAGAAGCGGCGCTGTGGCTCAAGTGGCAGAGTGCTAGCCTTGAGCAAAAAGAATCCAGGGACAGTGCTCAGGCCCTGAGTCCAAGGCCCAGGACTGGCCAAAAAAAAAAAAAATCTTTAAAGATCTTAGAGATTTTCTGTTTTCCCAAAACTCATCATTGGCAGGGTCTGCCTTGGGAAAAGCACCTGTGATGGATACCTAGCTCACCACCAAGCTGCATCTTCACCTCTAAATGACTAAACAAAGAGTGTTCACCTAAGTCACTGCTTGTTCCTCTTCACATGACAGCTTTTGTAAGAAAGGTCAAGCAATTTTCTCAGTATCTTGAGTTCAAGCTTGTAGCAGGCAAACTGCGTACCTTGTGTTGCCCTCTTTAAAAAGGTTAGCTGAAGTGATTTGCACTAATTTAATTAGGCCACTTCTTTAAAATAAATAAAAGGTAACTGTTTCTAGAATTAACCATTTTTAAATAATCTATATGGAATATGTTTTCTGTGTGTCTAAGCTTTGATAGATAAATATTGCAAGCAAGATAATGCATGAAACTCCATTGTCTCTGAAAATGTTTGGGATATCTAGATGATTCTAAATAAATCTATTGTTCTGAAAAGAGCAGCATTCCCCACCAAATATTGATATGGAAATGTGAGTTATCAACAGGCAGTCTTTGGAAAGCAAGGTAGCACTAACTTATAACAGCCATTCGTTGAGAAGTGGCAGTTATCACAAAGAAATGTAGTGACAATGGCTACCCAGGAAAGGCTTAATGAATCTCTCTGTTTTTCTACTACCCCTAGTGTAGCTTTGACAGAGCCTGGGAAGGAGAGACGAGGAGGCATGCCTTCAGCTTGGTCTCAACATCCTGAAGCTGATCCCATCCTGCTACCATCAAACATTCACTCGGAATCAAAGGTGCCAATTCCAAATCAAGACCCTAATGATTTCTCCCAAGCAAACCAGGCATTCAGAGCGGTTGTGAGGTGGCGGCCAGCAGATCTGAAAGGAAGGAGCCTCAGAACACCTTCCAGCCAGAGGGCTCTCCGACATAGCAGCAGTACCCTCTCAGAACCCATAGGTTTGGAGGCCTTCCGAGAAAGCACCAAGGGTGTAGTCAGCCTGAAGTATCCAGGTATCACAGAAGCACAGGAGGCCAGTTCAGAAAGGCGAGCAGAACTCCCCCTGGGGAGGAAGCTCACCAAGAGTTTGTCCCAAAGCTCAATGCACTTTAGTTCGGAGGGGAAGTTTCACAAAAGGTCCCCAGTGACCCATAAAGACTCAAAGCTGTACAGGACTTTACCCTTGCGGAAGCCAGAGGGCAGTAATTGGAGATGCAGAGGACCCTTCAGCTACTGTTTCCTGAACCGAGGGCAGGATGAAGATGGTGATGAGGATGAAGAGGAGGGAGAAGCCACCCTCCAGGTCTCTTGCCTCTATGGACCACGGGTGACTCAAGCCATGACAGAACCAAGCAATCTTTCCCCAGCTGGTGGGATTCAAGAGCAAGGTGGGGAGCTGTCCAGAGGATCACTCCTGAAGGTCTGGACAGAAGACCTGAATGGCCCAGACGATTTTGACTTTAGCAATCTGGCCTTTGATGCCCGGATTGCAAGAATAAATGACCTAAAAGACAGCACCTACACAATGCCTGATGGGTTCCTTGCAGCCCAAAATGATGCCAATGAGCTGCTCTGCCTTGTCAGGGCAACCAAGGGAAAGAGAGAAGAATCACGCCCTGAAGCATATGATCTTACACTTTCTCAATACAAGCAACTGTTATCCATCGAGTCCAGACAGTTGGGAAGTGCCTGTAGGAAAATGGCAATGGCTGAGAAAAGCCCAGACGAGATGCTCCTAGCAATGACTTCCAGCTTCCAAGTGCTCTGTTGCCTAACAGAAGCCTGCATGCGATTAGTGAAAGTCGTGAACTCAGAAACACAGCAACAGGAAATTGTAACGAAGATTGATGAAGTGGTCATAAACTACATTTGTCTCCTAAAAGCTGCGGAGGCAGCCACTGGAAAAACCACTGGGGATCCTAATATTGGACTCTCAATGCGACATTCAACCACCATGGCCGCTCTAGTAAGCACACTAACACGTTCTCTCAAGATGCTTTTAAATAAATAAATATGAAAATCACATCATAATCTACCTTTGCAAAGCCATACATGAACCTTTATTTACTTTCTGTGTACGATGAACAGATGTCTCCTTTCTTCTCTCTGTATATTTTGTTATTTTTATGAACTAGGAGATAAAAGTTACACTGATGAAATGTTGAAATGTCCTTATCAGATATATTCTGTTTATATTAGACATATATATATATATACACACACATGTAAGAACTATATGAGAAAATGATGACATTTGGCTATTTTTCATATAGTCAGAACTCCAGGTATATGACATGAAATTTTAAATTCTATCATATTAGATCAAACCAATAAATCCTATCCCCTCTCCTTCCAAGAAGATACTTGGAAACCATATCATTCACATTTAGAAGTAAAAACCAAAAGAAAATTTAGAAAAAAAATCACTATGTATATAAAGCAGTAATTATGTTTTAAAACTTATGATTTTAAGCATTGGAAATAGCAAAACAACATTTAAAATTCAAGAAGCTATTATGAATTATTAGAGACTATATAATAAATTAATTTTTGTGCATAGTGTTTGGTTATTGGATGCTTTCTTCTAAGAATCCCATATATTTAATTTTGGTTTATCTTATTTGGGCTACAGATGCATTGGGAGGTAGATTCTACTGTGTTAATGTAAACGATCTTCACAGTGTTTCTAGAATTGAAAAGCTTCCCAAATAGAACTATGAGAAGGATGGGAAGGTTCCTAGGCTACATTTAGAGTTATAGATTATCTAATTACATAAAATGAATGGAATTAATAATACCTAAATTAAATTAATGAACAGAGAGATCTTCTTTGACTAAATGTCAAGATATATAAACCAAAGACATTATCTTCCCCCACCCCAACACAGTCATGAAGCTCAGAATTCCCTTTAGAGAGACAACATTTAGTAAAGTAATTGCAAAATTAAGAAACATTTCATGACCAGGAACAGTCAATGCAAACCCAGTAATGTAGTGCAGACCATACACAAGCATCTGTAAGGCACAGCTCAGCAATCATACCTACGTGACGCTTCCTGCAGTACCCTTATAGGAGCCATGGCTACTGACCAAATTTCAATGCCAGCCTAATAGCAGGACAAAATTTCACATCTGGAATGTTCCAAAAAATATCAGAGAGGTGACTACTCTCATAACAGAAGCCATGATCAAACAAATAATAAATTATTATTTAAGTACTAAATCTGGATCAGGTAATGAAAATATGAAATCTCAAATAAACAATGGTTAATTTGATCACTTTAGTGAAACTAATGGAATGGAAAGAAGTTTTCAACTGTCATTTCTCTAAATAAATAAATATATATATATGGGTCAAAACAAAATGATGAAATCTTTATGGTCATAAAATAAAATTGATATGTACATATGTATTTTTGGGTACTTCAGTGTAAAACTATATGCACTCTTACATATGTAAGTGGCTCCTTAGAATATGACAGTAGTATACCAAGTACAAATATTTCCACTTTTGTTAGCTACTGGGCAGGAGGCCTAACACATTCCATAACTACCATCTCTTTCTAGACCACCATTCATTCCATAAAGACTCAACAACAAAAGATTTATAGGTGGCAGCAAATGAAAAGAGTTCAGGCATGAGCTATTATAAATAATGTTTAATTAGATAATAAAACATTATTTCATGACAATTATAAATATTGATGTTTTGATATTGAAAGATATTAGTGGTGTTTACTGTGGAAAAATCTTAGTAAATATCATTCTATGTACTATATTAACATAATCACCTATACTATCTCATTTAATCATCACAACAATTGTGTGGTTTGAGCGTTATCATTAATTTCTTCTGGAGTCAATATGGTTTAGTAAAGGATATAAGGTTTGGGGCCAGAAACATCTTGAATTAAATTTTGGTTCTGTGGGTTTTTTTAGCCTTTTCATCTTGGCAAGGGTATTTTTTTCTAAGCTTCAATTTCCTCATAGTAAAATGGAAATTTATTTCCATACTGTCATGAGTTTTAAGTAAAGTTATTTATGTAAAGCTCTGACCATGATACCTGGCAGAGAATAAGCACTCAATGTTAGATATTATTATCATAATCATTGTGTTCAATGTATTGCCCAAGATAATATGTGGAGGGTGTCTGTTTTATATGCATATTGTATCCTGACTGTGTGCGGAACACATTATGTGTATTGCATATATATAAAGGAAGTGTACAAGGAAATGACCCCTGTTCAAACTGCATATCTAGTTAGAACAACTTCCTAGTCCATTCTAGTTCTTTGAGAAGCCTCAGGGAAATAGCTCTGGGTCTTTCTAATAAATCTTCCCTTACCTTCAGCTGCCCCAGTAAGTTTCTGTTTCCAATAAACAAACTCTTTACTACTCAGTAAACCTCAAGAGCCCCCTCTCCTTCAGTAAGCATGGGGCTCCTAACTGGGGTCCAGGTCCACTAGCGTATAAGAACATATTAGAATGATACTTGTGTTTATTTTTATCTAGCTTTTTTATGTTTGTGTATGTTTTATAATGGCATAATAGTACAGTGGTACATGTACATAATTTTAAATAAATAAATGAATGAATAAATACCTGAGCATATGCCTGGTGCATGCATGCAAAGTTATTGTCACAAGGTTGCATTTCAGTACCAGTTGGAGAGGACCTAACTGGAAACATAATTTCTTTCCTCGGGTATTTTTTTTAATATTCAGTCCCAAGCCTATATTTCCAAGGTTATTTCTTACCATTTTTACTCATCTTTGATTACAAAACTTTCACACTTTTAAAAAGTAGACCCAGTCATGTCAAAAACCAATAGGAACTCATCGTAATGGTCAGTCTTATTTGTTCCATATCTAAACACATCTTCCCAGCCTGTCTAACTGATGTCAGAAAAACTCTTAGAATATCAGATATCATTCATGTACTCTATGACTAGTTCAGGAAGAATTGCAACAGATAAGTACTTTTAAGCTTAACCAATTAATAATTTCTTAATATTGTAAAAGATATATTATGTTACAGAAATAGAAGACAGAGGCAACGTGTCCTATAAACACAATCTCCAAAGTAGTCATTGTCCACAATTTCAGTCTTTTCCATCGGTTTCTGTATATAGTAGAGTTTGCATTATCATCCTGTTTGCGAACATGACTTTGGACTTGGAGTTGGTCTGAGCACATTGGTCTTTCTACTGACTCTCAGTTTCATCATACTTCACGTAAGCAGATTGGTCAGAAGGAATAGAACTGACATGGAAAGAGTGCTCAGGTGAACAACCAGCACAGCATTAGGCTTCGAATAAAAATCCAATTATCTAATGCAATTGCTTCAGCCATTCACATTAAAAAAGACTCCACTGACCCTCAATAGGTCATGGGAAATAGTTTTACAACAAATTGTCTTCTAGAAAAAAAAAACTGGAAATAAATATTGCAGACGAGGTTCAGTGTCTGTAATCTCAGCTATGTAAGTGATATATCTAGGTTGAAGGACAATGGAGGCATAAGTAGTAGACTGGCCCAGGAAGAAGGCACAAGCACAAAACCATACCTGAACAATAACTAGACTTTAAAAAGAAAAGGCTCAAATAGCAGAGCTGTTTGATCATGAGGTCCTGAGTTCAAACTACCTGTAAGAAAAATAATTATTTTGAAATCTTGATATATAATTAGTAACACTACACTTGCTTAATTCTTTTTGCTAAAAAGTTCACCTTTCTTTGTGATTTATCTATAAAAATAAAAAAACAAGATGCTCTAAACACAGTTGGCCTTATGTTTGTAATCTTAGCTACTCAGGAGGGTGAAATATAGGGGATTATAGTTCAAGCATAGCCTAAACAGAAAAGTCTGCCAGGCTCCATATCCAAAATAACAAAAACTAGACTAGACGCATGACTCAAGTGGTAGAGAACAAACATAATACACTGAGTTCAAACTCCAATACCACAAAAAAGCCACTCTGCCTTTATGTTCCACTTTTGAGAATTTCTAAAAGCCAGTAATTAATTATCTGAATGTTACTTCTTAGCTACTAAGAATATTGCTCTCATTTCTTCTGCCCGTATTATTTGTGATTTGGCAATAGAGAAAAGTTTGCTCTTCTTGGAATTGTGTCACATATTTTGAAATTGAAAAACAAACCTTCTATGTTTAGGCAATTCCTTATCTTTTCCAAACAGATAGAAATCATGACGCATGCACAAACCCAGCAGAAAGGGGGGAAAAAAGAAAGCAAGCAAAGGAAACCTTTGTGGGGATCAAAATGCATGCCTTTGCTTTGAAAGTGCTCAGCTTTGACTTGACTCTCTATATTTGTGTCTATCTGCCTGTCTGTGAGATTACCTTTCCTTTTGACTTTGTAGAATTCTATGACAGTTTCTCCTCTGCCAATCCAAAAACTAGAAAAGACTTGAAGCATAACATCCAAAAATCTTTCTTTCAATTCAGATTGCAGGAAGAGCACCTCAGCTTTGAAAGATCAAAGAGTGAAGAGCCTTATATTTAAAACTGATTTTTTATTCATAACAGCTGGACTATCACTAAATTGAATATACTGTAGTCATTTCAATCATCCACTTTTTAATTTCAAACCCTTCATATCAGGGATGTGAGGGCAATCTGGCTGCAACATCTGTCACCCCGTTGATCGCCAGGGTTGATTCCGCTGATCTGGCTGGCTAGGCAGGTGTCCCCTTCCTCCCTCACCGCTCCATATGCCTCCCTCCCGAAGCTGTGCGCTTGGTCAAAGAGGATGACCATCCCCAATAGAGGAGGACCGGTCGTCGGTCAAGGGTATACGAGTGGCTGCACGCCCCTGCTCGAACCTCCAAACAAGCTCTCAAAGCTTCATATCAGGAATCCATGGGAAAACAATTCATCTTTACCACATAGTGTTGATTCGCAGACTAATGGGATGAATTGGATCCTTCATCCCTGAAATAGGTGATCAATTATCTCAAGCAGTTTATGAAATGAATCTGCTTCCAGCTGAACTTATTCTCATCTTTCCTCTGCACTTATAATTACATCTCAATATTCTCTTCCACATTAATATCAGAGCCTTAGGTTTTATTGTTGTTGTTTTGGTTTGGTTCCATTCTTTCTGTTAATTCTCATTCTCTATGGTCTAGACCAAAATTCAGTGTCTTGTGGCTCCATTATTCATCTACAGGCAGAATTCACTTTGATAGTAGAGTATATGTAGGATGTGGGAAACAGCTTTCTTGGCAACTTCCAACCAAGTGCTATTTCTGTTGTTTACATTTGGATTGGTGGCTACTGTTTGTCTTTCTCTTTCACTAGTGGGCTATGACTTCTATCTCCCATGTAAAGAGGTAGGGTGGGTCCCTTCAGTCATTCATCATCTATCGGGAATGTTCTAATGTGGGCAAACATGGTATTATGTGTTGAAGGAGGGTGCAATGATGAAGATGATTGACAGAGTTATGCCCCAAATGAAGTGTCCTTTCGAGAATGGGCAAACTTTGATCATTCCCCAAGAAAGGAGGAGTTCAAAGCCACTCAGCATTATTGCAGCCCTACTTGGCATCATCAGTGAATGGCTAGAGAGATGACAACCTGAAACTGTACAGACTGATCTGAAATGCTCAATAAGAAAAAATTACTGTTGTTAAATGATGTATGAATTATAGATCGTTTTAACAGTGCCAGGCACCACTGGCACACATCTATCTAGTCATTGCAGTTCTGAGGAGGCTGAGATCAGGAGGATCGTGATTCAAAGCCAGCCCAGGCAGAAAAGTCTGAGAGATTTCACCTCAACAGAGATAGTTGGGGGAGGTGCTGAGTGCCTGATCTCTCAGCTATGAAATAACTCCCAATCTCCATGTGAAATATGTGAATTTCAGTCCAGGGGTGGGCCCAGGTAAAAAATAAGTCCCAATCACAAAAGTAACAAGTGCAAAAGAGGGCTAGAGGCATGGCTCAGCTATAGAACACCTGTCCAGCAAACACAAAATCCTAGTTCAAACCCTAGTACTGCCTCCCAAATTATAAATGCTACCTTGCTACCAATCCCAAATGTATAGTGACAGAAAAAAAACTGTAGTGGAATTAATATTTATTTAATACACAGTAACTTTGTGTTTTTTTCTTTTCTAGACAAACTTGCCTGGAACTCATGACTTAGTCTTCAAAATTCTGGGGCAATTCTAGAAATACACAGTAATGTTAAACACTAGAAAATTAGGGACAGTGGTACATGTCTATAAAGCCAGCACTAGAAAGTCTAACACAGGAGGATTGAGAGTTCCAGGCACACCTGGACAAGTTAAATCCTATGTCAAGAAGTAAAAACACAAAAACAAGACCAGGAGTAGCTAGCAGTTCATGCCTATAGTTTTAGCAACTTGGGTGGAAGAAATCAGAAGGGATAATGATTCAAAGCCAGCCCAGGCATGAAGTTAGTGAGATTCTATCTGAAAAATGAAGTGTGGCTTAAATACTAGAGCACTTGACTAGCAAGAACAGTGGCATGAATTCAAACCCTATTACTAACATCCTAACAATAGAAATCTGGAGAATTAAAATGAGTCTTTAAGAACAATAGTTGCTTACATTCTTTTATTCATCTTATACTTTTCAGTATATACAGGAATATTTTCTGTTTTGAAAAATTGTTGTGACCCTTTCTAAATTTGGACCAGCTACAAATATTTTGTTATTTGTCCTTTCAGTCTTTTAAAATGCCTCCAAGAGATATTTACATGTGATGTACTGTTGTTGCTATTTTTCTTTCCACTGTTGCTTCTCCTGAGAGTGTTTTATCCTTTTTTATCAGAAACATTCTTCTTATTTTGGCTAATGTGTTCACCTTCACTACATGTCTTTGGCTGCACATCTATAGGCTCAGATAACACCATCATCACACACTGATACCTACTTCCTCAACAACTCCATTCACAATTGATTGTAGCTTCACTGCCAACAACACCACTTTGGGTTTCTCTGCCATACTTTCCTAGTCCTTGGACAGTTCTTTCTTTCAGTGCTCTGCTTTTCTAAAATGTTTTGTGGCTTTATCCTTCAATAGAAAAAGAACAGCACAAATCATGCTCTGCTGTCTGGGCAGGAACAAACCAAAAGATGCACCAGTAACCAATGGCTGACACCCTTTCAAAGAAGTGATGTAATTAGTTACTCACCATCATTTCCATTCATTACATAGTGATTTTGGATTGAAGAGCTCACAACAAAATTAGTACCCTATAAACATGTCATGGTAAGTGCATGTCATGCATCTCAGACCCATGAACAATGAGGATTACCTGTACTCACATTTTAAATGGTCTAAAGTTACTGATTAAAAATGCCACTGACCAAAAGAAGTTTCCACAATAGTGAAAATTTTTGAAATATGTGATGTTCAATATGACAGCAACAGTCCATCAAATACAGAGCTCCTGAGTACTTCCAAATGTGGCCAGTATTACTAAGTAACTGAAATTTTCAACATTGTATAATTTAATTCAATGTAAACAATCATACATGTCTATTGGCTTCCATACTGTACAGTAGTAGTAGGCAACCCAGTTAGGAAAAAGAAACAGAATGGTGACAAATTGTTGTAAGTTCTAAGAAAGGACAGGTGCTAAGCTTAGGAGGAAGAGATGTGTTGGTGTTTTACCTAGATTTGGAAGGAAGGATAAATGATGTTAGTAGATATACCACCTATTTCACACAGTGTCATGTGCACTGAAGTCTACAACAGATGAAAACTCTATACCATTAGGCCAGAAGTTCAACTGCATTCCTTCCTTCACCGTAGATAAGTCTTCGGTCAAAAACAACGCCATTAAAAATGCAAGCACACACACACACACAAAAAGAGCGAGAGTGAGGGAATGAGAGAGGGAAGGGTAGAGAAAAATACACACATATACTCACAGAGACACAAACATTCACTTGTTCTTATCAATGTCCTACATGATGTCTTTTTCATAAATGACTATTTCTTTCTCAATCTCTGAACATATGCTATAGAATTTTGACTACATATTAGTCTGAAAATTCTTTGACAAATGCATTGGTGAATAGGAAGCCTTATGGCAAATATTGATCTAAGAGCCAACATAGCAGTCTATATCCTGAATCACACCAGATGCTACTGTGAATCCTCACACTCTGAGGAAAGGATTCCATGGGGCATACGTTCTTGGGAACAGGAAGCATGAGGAGAATTCTGAGTCGGTTCACCATGCCTTGCAAGGCCTTTCCCTCAACTACAGACACAACAGACCACATATTCCTATGGACAGAAGAAATAGTATAAACATTTCCTTTAGTGTAGAAATTCCATCCTAATGTAACTCATTAAAAGCCACATGAGCAGCTGGGCACCAGTGGCTCACACCTGTCATCACACCCTCAGGAGGCTGAGATCTGAGGATCATGGTTCAAAGGTATCCCAGGCAGGAAAGTCCAGGAGACTCCTACCTCCAATAAACTACTTAGACAAAAACAGAAGTGCCACTGTGGCTCAAGTGGTAGAGTGCTAGCCTTGAGCAAAAGAAGCTCAGGATAGCACCCAGGACCAGAGTTCAAACCCCACAAACAGCAAAAAGAAAAAGGAAAAAAGAAAAAAAAAACAGGAATCCTCC
The DNA here is from genome assembly GCF_023159225.1 of Perognathus longimembris pacificus. Classification (NCBI taxonomy): domain Eukaryota; kingdom Metazoa; phylum Chordata; class Mammalia; order Rodentia; family Heteromyidae; genus Perognathus; species Perognathus longimembris. The sequence goes on along the minus strand of NC_063188.1, from coordinate 107,076,878 downwards.
AACTTCTCTGTCCTGGCAGAGGCCCATTTCCCATTTCCTAGATATATTTCTGTTTTAACATGCCAGGTTGCTCTGAAGATGGAAACTCTAACAATTATGATGTACTGACCTGCGAAGGTTAGGATTTTATTAGTGCTAAATTCATAGGTAAGCTTTTTTGTGGCAATATAAGTTTTTTCATTGCACTTGTTTTAGAGTCAAGTCATAATGTCAGGATCAAGTTATATCCTATAATTCAATTGGCATATAAATTATTAAAGATACTTAAACCAGTGTAGGCATGACTTTCTCAAGTATTTATGGGTCAGGAGGATGAGGTTAGCTCAGGCCACTTGCTCCTAAGTCATTCATCTCCCATCAGAGCCCACGGATTCAAGTTCAACTTTCATAAGTCCCACTTGGAACTCCTGGCCAGAGTGCCTTGAAACATGTTTCTTTCATACAGCCTCCAGTGAAGATGACTATGACTATGAAGTTGGATTCACTTCTTTAAGATCCCATGCCATTTTATTGTTTCCCTCTTGCTTTTATTATTGAAACTGATTTACTGAAAAAGAATACTCCTTCTTGAATACTTTCTGGATTTCTAAGAAAAGTGCAATAGGAAACACACACACACACACACACACACACACACACACACACACACACAATTCATTAAAGGTACAAATAGCCAGGCACTGGTAGCTCACACCTGTAATCATAGCTACTCCGAAGGCTGAGATCTGAGGATCATGGTTTAATGCCAGCCTGGGCAGGAAAGTCGAGACTCTTATCTCTAATTAATCACCAGAATACCAGAAGTGGTGCTGTAGCTCAAAGTGGTGGAGTGCTAGCCTTGAGCAGAAAAGCTCAGGGATAGCACCCAGGCCCTGAATTCAAGCCCCACGACTGACTGACTATCAATCAATCAATCACATCATCCAGAAGTCCATGAAGGGATCAGACGTGTATTTCCAACTTCCATGCTATGCCTCCCAGGTAGTCTTCCACTCTCTGTCTCCAGTTGGTTGTATGTTTGTAATGCTATAAGCAATTTTAATAGTAGCAAAAACAACAATAGCCAATGTTTATTCAGGCACAATTTGTTAGGTATTCTGTTAAATGATCTCTTTGTATATCTATTTTGTACAGCAATTTATGAAATTTACTATTACTAATCTTAAATTTTAACAAAGAAAATTTGAGATTAGAGAATATGAATGCCTTGCCCCAAATTACAAACATTACCATGACTCAAGCCATGAACTCACAAATTGCCATTTTGTTCAGAGGTTTTTAGCTAAGTAATTAGATTTTTTTAAATTACAACAAATACCAGCATATAGCTCTTAAAAATCAAATTCTAGCAAACGAATCCATAGAAAAAACCTCTCCCAACCCAAACGCTCTAATCTTATTTTCAGTTGCAATTGAAGTGTTTCAACAAGCTGGTAGTTTTTGTTGTTTGTTTAGTAGTATGGTTTAATTAGTCTACTTCTGGCATATACTAGTCCAACCCAGTTATGATATCTGTTTTCATTTTTTCTAATTTTTTTCTCATTAAAAGAAAATTCAACTTTTTGAATTGCCCACTTTGAAATCATTTCTATCAAGTACTCTTAAAAAGTACGAAGCCTGCCAGGTGCGAATGGCTCATTCCTATAATCCTAGCTATTCAGGAGGCTGAGACCTTGAGTTTCCTGGTTCAAGCCAGCATGGGCAGGAAATTCCCTGAGACTTTTATCTCTAATTAATCACCAGAAAACCGGAAGTGGAGCTGTGGCTCAAAGAGGTAGAGCTCTAGCCTTGAGCTGAAAAGCTCAGCAACAGCCCCCTGACTAATGAAAAAAAGTAAGAAATCAATTTACCTGTCACCTCTGCTTCTACTCCCACAACTAATGCTTGACAGAGACATAATTTAGTTCTATCCTTGATTACTTATTTGGCTTTAAGGAATATAATTACAAATCTGAATCTGGTTCAATTATACTTGTATAGTCTCTTTGATTCCCTATTTATAAGAACCAAAACTATTGATGCCACCAGCATTTCTTTCCTAACATTTCATTTGTTCCTCCTCATTTATGTCATATCCTTACTGTTGTTAGTAAATGTAATGTTTCCCATTGTGTGGATCAAAACATTGTAAACTACACTGGCATGGAGAAATTGCATGCTCAACTACTTTCTAAAAAAAAAACATTAAATTATCCAGAGTTCTGATAGAAGGTGAAGGAAAAATAGATAAACCTAAACATGGAAGGGAAGAAGTATTCTGTGAATTTGTTATATCTGAAAGTAGTGAGTCTCAAAATGTAGCCCAGAACCAATAGTATTGGCATCATCTGAGAAATTCCTAGAAATGTAAACCTCTAAGCTTTATCTTCTCAATCAGACACTCTGGGGGTCAAGTTCAGCAATGTGTGGTTTAATATTGTCCAGGTGATTCCAATGCATGTTAAACTTTGGAAACTGCTGTGTTGAATAATTAACAAGTACAATTTAGTAACTGATTCATGCACTAAACTTTGTTGGGCAACTAAAATTATCTGAAACAGGCTATAAAAATTGAAATTCACAGAGAGAGTTTGTGATTAATATTTCCCAAACAGATGATTTCAGGCTGTATACATATTTCAAAAGCCTCACACCAGATTGTACCTTCAATATTACAAGGCACCAAGGGAGGAAATTTCATAAAATAAAAGAAAGTAGACAATATAATTTGGATTGCATTTAGCCTGGAGACATTTTATACAGGACAAAACAAGGCAATTTTCTGCCCTATATTTTCCTAAAACCAATTCAGAGCAATTGCCTTAAAAAAGTTCTTGAACCTAAAGCTGAATTCTCCTTCTTAAAGCAGGATTGTTCTCACAATTTCCTTCATTTTCTTTTCTCTAGCCAAAATTAAGTCATCTATGATTTGATTAAGTTTGACTTTACAATTTCAAGCAAATGATCAGCATCGGTATTGTGATTATTACTGTGCTTTGATGATTCCTTTTCTACACACTCAATACTTTCCTTCTGTGACATTTTTTAAAATGTTGACAGAATCAAAATAAAATTGATGCTCTTTCAATTTAGTTGGTTAAAGCCCCTTAATTTCTCAAAATGATTTCATATTTAGATTCTTTGTATTTTCTATTGTTTTACAAATTTTCCTAGCATTTTTACGTTTCCTTTTTTAGTAGAAAAAATGAAAATAAATTGTGCATATCTTCTGTTGCATTAACAACTACCCCCAAAGAACTTGGGGTATATCCAGGCACTGGTACCTCATGTCTGTAATCCTAGCTACTCAGGAGGCTGAGATGTGAGGATGATGGTTCAAAGCCAGTCCTGGACAGGAAATTCTATGGGACTCTTATCTCCAATTAGCCACCAGAAATCCAGAAGTAAAGGTGTAAAGGTATGGTTCAATGTGCTAGAGTGCTAGCCTTGAAAGAGCTCAAGAAGAGCACCCAGGCTCTGAGTTCAAGCCCCATAACCAAAAAAAAACCCTCAGTATATAGCTCAACAATAGAACATTTCCCTAGATTGACTAAAACACTTGGTTCAATGTCTAGCACAGAAAATTTAAAACAATAACAACAAATCAAAAACCATTCCCAAATAGGTATTAAATAGCCATTTATTATTATCCCACCTGGGTCTAAGAATGCACTTAGCTGAGTGGTCCTTACTTACAGTCTCTCTTGCAGTTGCAATAAGGAAATGACAAAGCCAGGGTTAACTGCAGCCTTAACTAGAGTTCCAAAAGACAATTCACTCACATGGCTACCATTTGGCTAAGTGATCAGCTAGGGCTGTCAAGTCTGTCTCATGTGGCCTATCCATGATACTTGGGCTTCTTCCTGCATAACATCCTGGAAATGGTAGCACATAGACACTGGCTCCCAAGGTAACTTCCCAATGTGACATAGTCTGGAAAGATACTCAGTGATTTTCTATTTGTCAACCAAGTCATCAGACCAGACTAGATTCAAGAAAAGAAAATAACTCTCTTCTTCTCAATTGGAAGAATGATTTAAAATCTACAACCAGCTGGGGACCTGTGGAACATGTCTATATTCATAGCTACTCAGTGTTGTCCTGGGAATTCAGCTGAGAGAAACAGAGAAGGCACATTCTGGGAGGTCAAATTGAGAGTCTTTATTAGAAAGCTTGCAACTGCAGGTGGACTCCTGTATTAAAGACCTGAAGCCCAGAATGGAACTTGCACCAAGCTTTTAAAGACAAAAACCACATGTTTGGAGTGGTGGACCCAACCCAAAAAAAGCATACGAAATAGGGAGGTATTGAGGGGAGAGAAAACAGACCATTTAGGGAAATATGAAGAAGCCAGCAAAACTCTCCATATAGGGGAACAGTCAGAGGTCAGCATTCTCTGTAGCAAAGCATTCCTGGGGCTAAATGGCATGGCACCTGCAATTCAAAGAATGGCCTTTCTCATCTTTAGGCTTTTCAGAGCTGAATGGAAAGCCCTCTCCACCCAGCAAGGCACTAGGATGGCTGTGAGGACAAGGCATGTTACTTAGACCCAGTCTCCTTATTACATTAGGAGGTTGAAATATAAGGATCATGGTTTGAAGCCAGGCAGGAAAGTTCATGCAACTCTTATTGCCAATAAATTACTAAAAAGCCTGGAAGTGGAACTGTGGATCAAGTTGTAGAGCAGTAGCCTTTATTGAAAGAAGTTCATGACAACACCCAAGCCCTGAGTTCAAGTCCCAGGACTGGCAAAAAAAATCTACAACCATCTTTAATTGGTCTCATATCCTTCTTGTATCCCATACTACTTAGAGGAATTTTCCATTTTTTTTACCCTGTAGTGTTCACCAAACAGCAAAGCAGTAGATATTCTCGGATAATAGGTTCAGAAATATGAGAATTAAGTTTTAAATTATGCCTATTTTGCCTGTGTTCTACTTGAGGTACTCAGGATGACGTGGGTCATGATGCAGATCCCCCTGGTAAAGTGGACACATGTAATGGCTGACAGAAAATCACAACAGGGACAACTGACACTAAGAATTGGACATATTTCCCACATTTTGAACAGAAATGTTAGTAAGCTTATCATCAAGAGCTCCCAGAAGGAAAAAAAGTTTGATATTAATTGAAAAACAAAATTCAACATTACTGGCTAAATGAATATGTCAAGTCATGGCTAATCTCTATTAAGCTGACCACCCTTAGAGGCAAACACATATATGAGCACACCATCAATCTCCATGTTGTCCTGATTTGCATTTCTTTTATGACTTTTTCTTCTTTTCAGCTAAAACATTTCTGAGAAAGTTGAGCATGCCCAAAGTTCCAGATCACCACTTTTTCTCTGTCCATCATTTTTATGATATAAGCTGAGAATACTCAAAAGTGTTATTATCTGCCATCTTAACCTTTCAAGCATGCATTTCACAACCTAGAATTAAATACAAAAATGTGTTCACTGTCTTTTTCTTTAACTAGGACTTTAAACTGAGCATGCTCAGAAATGTGCCTGCCCCTAAAGTGCTTTCTATATGAATATGTATAGGTTCCACAAATAAAATTCCACCTTTTCTTTTTTTGAGGAAGGCAGAGTTTTGAAAATGACTCCCATACTCTCCTTAGTTGCAGAAGGAAATAAATCTTTCTACATTATATTCTTTTTTAAAATGATATTCGTTTTATTGTTTTCTTTATTGTCAAAGTGAAGTACAAGGGGGTTACAGTTTCATACGTAAGGCAGTGAGTACATTTCTTGTTCAACTTGTTACTTCCACCCTCATTTTCCCCGCCTCCCCTGTCCCCATTTCTCTGCCCCCCCATGAGTTGTACAGTTGGTTTACACCATTTAGTTTTGTAAGTATTGCTGTTGCATTGGTTTGCCTTTTATACTTTGTCTGTCAATTTTGGTATTCCCTATCCCTTCCCTAGTTCCAACACACATATATACAATATCCAGAGTAATAAAATCAGTTACAGTGATATCAGGGGTAAAACCACAGGACGGAAATGTAGGGGAAAACAAGGGTAAGGTTTCACATGGCATGTTGAAAATAACAACAACAATGATATACCACTTGTTTCCATAACTTCAAGTTCATTTCGCTTAGTATCATCTTATGTGTTCATGTATTATTTTTTAACCATGTTTGCTATAGCTTGTGTTCTTGTCAAAATGTGAATCCATGTGTTCAGTTAAATAACCACATAGTGGATGATGGTCAAGGAAAACAGAACACTATATGTTAGCTGTACTCCATAACATATGCTTGTGTTAGCAGGAACTTTTGCTAGAGAACTAATCAGCCCTGGATGAATTCTATCTCTCACACACATCATGAGTAACAGACAATTATGTAAAATATATAAAACAAAAATAGTCCAGTGGCTCAGGCCTATAATCCTAGCTACTCAGGAGGCTGAGATCTGAGGATCACAGTTTGAAGCCAGCGCAGGCAGAAAAGTCCCCATTGGACTCTTACCTCCAATTAACCACTCAAAAACCAGAAGTGGCGCTATGGCTCAAGTGGTAGAGTGCTATCCTTGAGCACAAAGAGGCTCAGGGACAGTACCGAGGCTTTTGGTGGTTAACTGGAGATAACTCTGGCCCAGCTTGGCACAATTTGTTTTTTCTAGCATCTACCTGCTCCTTTTAAATGCTAAATAAGTTGCAATCTGCATCCATTCTGTAGACGAGTAACTTGATTTGAGATATTAAAGTAATTCTTAAGTTACAAAAGACAGCCTAAAAAAATTAGACCTATTATCTCCATGTTTTGAGTAATAATATACCCACCTCAAACCCATTGCTTCCATGCTTTGGAAACTAGCAAAATGGTTGCAGGCTTCTAGGTACAGTGATCATAGGCCAGAAGAGGAAAAATAGATAAACTGAGAAAGAAATTTCATCTGTCTTTAAAAACACAGCACAGGAGCTAGAATGAAGTTTACAAGTGCCTTAGGCAACACTCAAATCGGCACAAATTAAAAGTATCATAATGATTGATTTTTGATCAATACATCTTTAATTTGTAATTAAAATTAAAATGTTAAGTGACTTTTAAAGGAAAATTTATAAATTCTTCAGAAGCTTTGTACATTACTCACTGTATGCAACATAATTTAGTTCAGAATGCATTAATATTCACTCTCACAAAATTAAATTTTCAAATTTGATTTGATGAAGTTGTACATACTATTATAGCCACCAATCTTATAATCTCTTGAAGCATTTTATTTACTAGTATTATTGGGCAAATGTAAAACTATTAAAGAACAGTGAAATTAAGTTTTTAAAGTCCCCATAATACACTTGGTTAAAACTTAATTTAAAAAATCTTATGAAACTAAGTACAGAGGAAACATAAATAAGCCAGAAAGATTAAAAAAAAATTATAATAATGAACACTCAGTCCCTGAAATGTATGCCAATTCACAAATAATGAGAAAGTGAGGTTTAGGGAGATAGGAGATAAAAGTTTACTAATTTGCTAGGCAAATAAATGACTGCAGTAGACTCCTGTCACAAAAGAACTGCAATAGGTGGAGGTTTGGTTTTGAAAGAAAAACCTAGGAGTTTGTGGCTCAAAATTTCTCATTATGATCCCAAGCAGCATTCTTATTACTTCCAATAGAGCATCCCAGCTCGAACAATAAGTGGCTCTAGTTATTGTCTTAGAAGTTATCAACGTTTATCTGGCATGACTTGGTGAGTGACTAGGAAGGATATCAAAGGAGCTAGAAGGAAAAGAGTTGGAGTAAGGGTGGATATGGGGATTCTGTAAAAGGCCCAGGCTAGATCTTGGTACTTCACCAAAACCCTTGCTACTGTGTTCTTACCAGTTAGAGCTAAGAAAATCTACCAACTGATAGTCTCACACTGGTCAGGGATCTGTCAATGCAGATCCAGTTTTATGGAGCATGAAGCTCATAAAACTGATGGATGTTCCTTCTGAAATACATGACAAAATGAATAAAACAAAAGCAGATCCAAACGAATAAATTTTTTGACAAGAAATAAATTACAACCAAGTTAAGGAGTCGGTAAATGCTACAAACATCATAAAAATTCATAAAATGCCAGATTGTTAATCAATGGCCTGACATATTGCTATTATGCCTTTTTCTGTCACAACCATCTGATATTATATTCTTTAATTGCCTCTCTTCTCCATAACTTAGAAAAACTTCTTTCCAATGTGCAACACATCAGTGATAAGGTCATACAAATTTTAGCATTGTCAAATTAGAGAAAACTTCTATCAAGTTTTTTCCTATGTGAACTATATTATTTGGGGGAACTCAACGATTCTTGGGCAGGGACTAATCTTAAACATATTTTGAGTTGATAACACTCATTAACTGATTAGGTGTCAATGTCTTCATTATAATAGTAAAATATGAATTTTGCAGATTTATCACTAATTCATGTCAAGTCATTAAGAAATAAAGTTGTAAAATATAGTTTATTTCTGACTGGGGAGAATTTGTATTTTGAGTATTTGAAAAGGAGAACCAAATGCCCTGCCTAAAATTTTATTCATTTGAATGATTGGAAAGATATTTTCCATACTAGTTTCTGGCCTCAGATATTCTGAACATTTTTCTCTTTTACTACTCCCATACTTTGGATATCAGGTATAGCAGCACATGTCTATACTGAGATGGGCCTTTAAGCTCTACAATTTCTCATCACACAACCAGACAAGTCAGCTCAGTGAGAAATGAGTATTTTAGAAACTCTTCTGCTACCAGGAAGGTAAGCAGCAACTTGAGTCTATCCCTCAGTGTACAGGCTTTATGTATTCCTGATTTAACTTCCATGAACTATTTCCCAAAAAAAGACTCACAGCTGCCCCAATACTACGCAAAACAAGACGTATGACAGAGGGGGTGTTGCAATGGAAAACAGCAGCCATCTTGACCAATCACAATTAAGATCTTTTTCACTGTCAATTTTTATATAAAAAAAATCATGACCCTTCAAACACAACTGGCTTCAGAAACTTTATCTTTAATGTGGAGGTATTTGGATTGAAACTTGACAGGTATTTAGGTCATAAGGGTTTTCCCATCATGAGTAGGTTAACATTATTTTCAAGGACGGATTCATTATCTCAGAGGTGCTTATATGAGAAATTCTTCTCCCTTGTGTTTTCTCTCTTGCCTTTTTGCCTTCTCTCATGTGATGCTGCTGCAATCAGACCTTCAGCAAATCCTAGTCCCTTCAATCTTGGATTCAGCTTGTGGAACCATAAGGAGTAATAGATATTCATTATAAATCAGTGAGATTCAGATATTTTGTTATAGGAACACAAACGAACTGAGACATACAGTCTTAAAAGTCACATCACCACGTCAATTGTATTCTATTGGTTACATGGACCAGTCCTTATACAATGTGAACAAAACTGGCAAGAATGTATAAATTTAAGGCGCTAAGAATCACTAGAGGGCTGGGAATATGGCCTAGTGGCAAGAGCGCTTGCCTCCTACACATGAAGCTCTCAGTTCGATTCCCCAGCACCACATATATGGAAAACGGCCAGAAGGGGCGCTGTGGCACAGGTGGCAGAGTGCTAGCCTTGAGCGGGAAGAAGCCAGGGATGGTGCTCAGGCCCTGAGTCCAAGGCCCAGGACTGGCCAAAAAAAAAAAAAAAAAAAAAAAAAAAAAAAAGAATCACTAGAGACTATCATAGAAGCTGGTTACAACAGCTAGTACATCACGGAATTTTTTAGTGCTATTTTGTTTTCTATTATTATTGTAGGTTGATTTATTTTAAAATAATTTTCCTGAAGCCATTTCTCTTCAGAGTGTATTATCTAGTAAACAAGAAGCAAAATGCAAGAGATAAATTTTAATACAAAATTTAAAAATGAGCAACACTAAAACTGTAGCACAATGATTCATATATTAGTAAACTTCAAAATAAGGTTATACTGTAGTTGTGATCATGATAATAATCACCTCTCAAAGGGAAACAGGTCTTGAATGATGTTTAATCTTAATTGTGAACTTGATTGGATTGAGAAAGGCTTAGACAATTAATAAAGCCAACCTTTCTATGTGTGTACAATGTGTTTCCAGAGATAATTAGACTATGAAGGTTCTGATCTAATGAATGGATTCACTTTGATGGATTTATAATATGGTAGCATTATTGGAAGATGGTGAAATCAGGAAGTAAGGCCTAGTTGGAGGAAATAGGTCACTGGAAATATGTCCTTAGGGGCTATATCCTGCCCTGGTCTCTTCCTGTATTCTGTACCTCTGCTTCCTGTCTTCCATGATGAGACTTGCTATGCTTTGCTTCCTGACTACTATGCAAAGAGCTACTGAGATCTACTTCCTGGGCATCATGAGTTGAACAGTTCTGTTCCACAACATTCATACCAGCATCATGTTTGGCTTAATCACAGGCCTAGAAACAATGGAGCCAAGGGCTATGGACTGCAATCTTTGATTAAAGGAGCTAAAATAAGCCCTTCATTCTTTAGGTTGTTTCCCTCAGGTATTATGTCACAACAATAAGAAAAGTAACTAATATCAAATGTGATTGAAAAGGTGGTAGAATGGGTTCTGTGGGTATGAAAATGTCCTAATTCATGACCCAGTTGGTGGTTTCACAGACATTTGCTTTATAAAAAGAAATCACATTGAAAATTTGTGTTTCCATCACTATTATGTATGGTACAGGGAATTGAGTATGTTAGTTACCTTGACTATATATGTACTACATATCACAATTTTAAAATCTAAAAACTAGACAAATATATTTGGGAAGGACAAACAAGCAGGTGGATTGGACAGAGAATCAGGCAGATTCCAAGTTAAAATTTTAGGCTCTCCGAGACAGCTGAAGAAAGTGTTTCTGTTCAAACATTTCCAGTGACCACCAAGAAGCCCTTATGGGCCACTCAGCCTTCACGTGAGAAGAGCAGTAAAAACAGTGCTGTTTGGAGGACACCCATCTGACAAGAGTCATGCTGAGGAATGGAGCTTACCAGAATTGGCCAATTTGTGCATTCAGCAGTAAGGGGGTGTGTGTCAATGTTTCACAAAGTGAAAGTACTATTAGAATATCTGTGCAGACCATTCAGGCAGAATCCCTGATGAGCAGTACAGTCTGACAGTTAAGAACTTGGACTATAAAACTAGACTGCTAGATTTGAGTATTTTGTCCTTGACTTGCTAGCTTAGCTTCATGACTATGGGAATCATTTAATCTCTCTGCAACTCACTTCAATGAGCTGTCTGAAAGTTTCTCTGGGCCCAGAAGCTTCCATACATAATACCTTCAACATCCACATCTACTCCTCTCTGTCAGCTTTCTGACACACAGTACTATACAGAGAATGGATTTAACAAAGAAAATCTTCCCAATGATTCTACCACAAAATGTTAGGGTTTAGGCAGTTGTGACCAACCCATCAAGAAAAAGGAGGAACAAAGATGTGTTACACAATATTCTTTATCATGTTATCATTGAATGCTTTGGCAAATGGCTTGCATTTAATATTCGGCAGAATGAGCTAGCCGAACAGGAAGACTCATTTGGTCTCTGCTAACCCCCATTTGCTTGTCTGTTGTTTTCAGCTCCTCAAGCCCTTCATGCTGATACATTCCAATTATTCTCTGGCCATCCTAAAAGCATACCTCCCCTCTGATTTAGGTGAAAAGTCATGACTAAGATTGTCACTTCACACTAGGAGATCCTTTACCCAGTGGCTTGCTTATCTAGACCTAATTTTTCCCACCAGGGGAACATTTGTCAATATCTAAAGACATTTTTCATTGTCATGGTCTATAGAGATACCATTGTATTCTGTGAGTGGAGGTCAAGGATGCTGCTAAAAAATCTTATGATGTACAGTATGTCCCCTCAGAAACCAAAAAAAAAAAGTGAATTAGCCCAAAATATCAACAGATCAGACATTGAAAAAATTATCCACATTCATTTCTAGCAAACAAGCACTCTTTTCATTTAACAACAAAAAAGAAAACAGCTTCTTTTTACATATGTACAAGTGAGATTAGCAAACCAAGACTCTTTAATGACCTCAAGTCATGCTAAGATTATATTTTCTAGAAAATAATTTGTGTATATTTTACATATTTTACAATTTATACATGCATACATATTTTGTAAGCATCACATATTCTATGAAAAACCTTGAAAATTGCACCTGCTTGCTGTTTTAATGATGCAATTAAGAAGCAAACAGAGACCCTCTCACCAAGGTGCTATAAATGAGGTAAAAGTTACAGCTGGATAGCCCTTGCTGATCATTTTCTTACCCTGGGGAAGATAATAAAAATCAGTTGGTTTGTTGTGCCCAAGGAGCTTGCCTAACACTTATTGGCAGTTCCTTCTGATCATCCTTCAAGAAAGAAAAAATTAGGCAGATTCGGCAATATTCACATGTTTAAGGGGCTGTGACCAACACTGAAATAGCAGAATGTGTATACTATTAACAAAGTGGTAGAAAAACTATAAACTAGTATAAACTAGTATAAACTAGTGCTCTCCAATGGATCATTCTACTAAATAATGGAATTTTCTTTAAGTACACTGTCTATATAATGCCATTGGCCATAAATGACTGTGAAGCACTTATAATATTGCTAGAGTAACTGAAGAACTAAGATTTAATTTATTAATATAAATGTAAATGACCACAGAGTCTAGATATAACAACGCAGATATTGACTGAGTCTTAGTGCCCTAAGGATTACTTAACTCTACTTATTAAGAATCATATCTTGTACTATTTGTAACAAACAGTACAAGAAATGTATCCATTGCCTAACGTATGAAACTGTAACCTCTCTGTACATCAGTTTGATAATAAAAATTTGAAAAGAAAAAAAGAATCATAAGTAGGACAAGTAGAGGTATAGCTCAAGTGGTAGAGTCCTGAGTGAAAAAGCTAAGTGAGATTATTCCCTGAGTACAAGTCCAAGTACCAGCACATATTTTAATTTAAGATAAGAGTCATAGGTAAAAAAGTTATCTATGATTTTGAATGATCTCTGTTTCTCTAGATTGGTATTACTGCTTTTGAAACCATTACAACTTGATTGCCTACTGAATTCAAACCATTGGAAAGTTAGATGTGTGTAAATATATACTGAGAAATAGTGTTCTATCTCTTCACTGTATACAGGGCCAAATGGCAAAAATGTACTTGATACTCTATTTACTTGCTGCTTTCATAAACATTTAGATACAAAGATCCCATTTTGAAATTTCCTCAAATGGTTAAATACACAGTTGTCAAATAACCCAGAAATTCCACTGATATGTATATAATCAAGAGATATGAAAATATATATCAACACAAAATTTGTACATTGTTGTTCAACTGATGAAATGATTTTTAAAAAATGACAGTATCAGCTTACATTACTATAACAAAATACTGGAGAAAACTAGCTTAAAAAGAGGGAAGGTTTATTTTGGCTTACAGTTTGGGAGGTTTTATCCATGGTTGGGTGGTCTCATTACTTTGTTCCTGTGGTGAGGCAGCACATCATGACAAGAGGTCATATTGTTGACCCTATAGCTAAGAACTGAAAGAGCATAAATGATCACAGTCCCATAATCCTTCAAGAGCACACCACCAATGATATAAAACTTCCCACTAGACCTACTTTCTAAATCCATCATGTCTCTATAGAACTTCAATCTTTCAAACAAGCTGCCTTGTGGACATTGCCTTTGGAGAACACTTTCTCAAACTTAGCAGTGGTCTCGTCATACAACAGATTATTTATAATTCGGTCATAAATCTGAGTGAAGCTCTCAAATATGCTGCAAGTGGCCCTAGAAAACAGGACATTAAGTGAAAGAAGCCAGTCACAAGGATGCACATATTTCATGAGTTAGCTTATATGAAATGTCCAGACAGGGAGAGCTATAGAGATAAAAGGTCAATTGGTGGTTGCCTAAGGCTTGGGGGAATAGGTGCAATGCCCAGTAAGAGTTAAGTAGGCAGGTTGGAGTGATCTGTAGGAATGAAATATCCTAAAATGATTGTGGTTATTGATCACAGTCCAAAAATATACTAAAAGCTATGGAATAGTACACTTTAATTGGTTGCATTGAATGCCATGTCAATTATATCTCTAAAAAATTATCTTTTGTTATTTTAAAAAGTACCGTCTACTAACAAATTTCCATGGAATCAGTGTTAGGTATTTTTTGATGGTGATAATGGGGGAGGGGTTTCAACTCGAGGTCATGTGATTGTTAGGCAGGTGCTCCACTATTTGAACCTTTCTGCCAGATCCTTTCTGTGGTAGATATTTGCAAGATAGGGTCTCATTTTATACCCAGGCCAGCCTGGACTGTGATCCTCTGATTTGTTTCCTTTGTCACAGCTGTACAACATTGTATTGTAATCCGTTATCAAAGCAAAGCCATTGCTTGATATTCAGTCTGATGACATTTCTGTGCTGCTGTTATCCACAAACCACAATCCATTGAACTCCAAGGGATTTTCAGATTTGAGCAGTGGTGTTTAGTGAAATAGAAGTTTTCTACAAACCATAAACAATTTCTTCCTCTCTCGGTTCTTCATTCCTTCTAAATTCATATCTCCCATTTACCAGAGAGAAGACAAGTATTCCATCTGGGAGCAGCAATGGCCTCTACTTTGCGGGAAACTCTGAATCTCTCTAGTCTGTGCTTCGCCCTTCTTAAAATTCTTTTAGTCCCTTGGAACACTTCATCTGTTTCCTGTCATTGGAGCTTTGCATCCAAAGGCCCTTGTTTGGACTTCCCTGTTTCCAATTTGTTTAACTAATGAAATCCTATTTATTTTCAAAACCAAACTTGCAAGCCACCCTCCAACCTCACTTTAAAACAGCAATCCTCCTCCATGCCATCTGTGTCTCATTAATGCTTCTATCACCATAGTCATTTCTTCTTGTTTATTTTTTTAGTCTATTCTGCTTAATACAGCACATGCAACTTATTCACATCTGTAATTCTGGTGCTTAAGACAATACTTGTTACATGCCAGGAATCAAAATAAGTATCACTTAGAAAGGACTTGGAAATGCCAAGGGCTTTTGTTGTCGGTTGTAAGGCTTGAACTCAGGACCTGGGTGCTTTCCCTGAGCTCTTTTGCACAATGTTAGTGCTCTTGCCACTTTGAGCCACAGCATGCCTTCTGGTTTTCTGGTAGTTAATTGGAGATAAGTGTCTCGTGGTCTTTCTTGCCTGGGCTGGCTTGAAGCTGCACAGGATTCTCAGATCTCAGCCTACTGGGTAGCTGGGATTACAGATGTGAGCCACCAGTGTCCAGAAAGGCTTTCTTTATAGTGATGAAACAGCTATGACGTTTTAAAACCTTCAATACAACTAAATCTATGACCACATTAAAATTCATGGGATCATATAACCTGAATTCAGGAACTGGATGTTGTGTAGCCTGGTGCCTCTTCAACTTTATCATGTATATCATACAGATATGTGTTAAAATGTGGGCTCTGATCCATGGGACCTGGGGTGATTCTGAGATACTGTATTTCTCACAAGAGCCCCGGAAATGTGGTGCTCTGGGTCTATCAACCACACATGGAATGTTAAAGCCTATTTCCTCTTGCAAATCAAAGGCATGAATTGTGTCTATGACATAGGAACAACACGTCAGTATGCAAACAAATGTGAAGGTGACCCTTTTCTTAGCTTCTCTGACTGGTTCTCATACCTGAGCTCCAGGAAGGCTCAAGAGTATGTGTGAAAGCACAGGGAGTAGGATAAATGCCAAGTGTTCCTGATTCAGTGTTTGGGGATGGGGATAGGTGGTTTATGAGGCTGAGGAATATGCAGTTCTACCAAGTTCTCAGGAAAGGCTGCTGCTGGACCATGCACTGGGAACACTACTATAAGACTCAACTTGAAATTATGTGATCAATGAACAATTGACCCCTAGTTGTCAGATCCCATCCATTTGCATGTATGATACAAGATAAACACATGCTAGCATTCTGATACTATCTACCATATGTGAGTGGCCATTACACTGAGATATTCCCCCACAAGGTGAAAAGGGAAAGCTTTGGATATCCATATCCAAATGAAGACCTGGCTTCTAATTCTGGGGCTTCAACCTATGTTTTACACCTGCTGGGAAATTAATGACCCTCCCCAACCCTCAATTTTTTTTTTATCTACAAAGCCTTTGCATTTCCAAAACTCAGCTAAAGTAGGTTCTGCTTGGCTGAACCAACCAGAGCCCTTTCCCCAGCAACTCTGAGCTTCCATCCTACTCACCTTTTCTGTTAAGTAAGGCAGTGGTGCAAGACTCATTCTTTGAATCCAGGGAGTTTTAATTATGTTTATTCTCCAACAATCAGACATACATACCCCTAGCAAATAGCAATCACAGGTACTCATTAAATGTTTACTGTTGAATGAATAAAAGTAATACAACTCTGGGCTCCAATAGCCCTTTAGTATCTGTCTTTATGCTAAGTTGCTCATTTTAGCTGCTTGGAAGTATCATTAGAATAGAATATCCCACAAAGTCTTACTGGGAATGAATAATACATAATTCAATGCTTAATATGACTCTCAGGGGAGTCATGGTTAGCTAACATGGTTAGCTGTTGAGCTATAAATGAATTTTTTTAATTTTCAGATTTAATGATACATGGAATTATTTTTGCAGGTAAATATTTTTACTACTACCTTTTAGCGCAAGCTTTGAGTGTTTCTATAGGGCCTTCCTGTTATAAATAAACTGGGTCTTTTGTTATTGTAACTTTTCATCAATGAAAGAAACCTTCTTGTTTCTACTTAGGTGCTTGTGTTTTAGATTTGAAGTTACTTTTGTAGCTAGAATTTCTTTGCCAGTCAGTAGAATCACAATCTTTCCTAACTCTACCATTTCCCAGACGTAACTTTGGGCGTAGTACCTAATATTTATGTGCCTCAGTTTCCTTATCAGGGATAAAAGGTTTCCAACTATATAATTTTCACATGATATATATGAGTTAATACATGTCATTAGGAAATTATCTGATACTTAAGTACTAGTAAATAAAAAGCAAATGACTAAGTTTAGGAACAGTAAAAGAAACATTTTCAAGAGACTATGGCTTTGTAACTGTCACCAGTCTGGGCTACATACTACATCAAATACTAAAACCGGAGCCAGGACCATTTCAGCTCCCCAGCCATGGAAAGACGAGCTTCCCCCATATCATTCAGTAAACAAGTCATGTTGTCTTTGGTTCTAGACAGTCCAGTGTTCTCCAGAATTTGTTCTTTCCCTGACTCTATTTGCCTTAATAACGATTCTGGGGGATTCCACAGTGTCATTTGCATTCTCTAAGTCTTCCAAAGAATTCTGTGGTCATCCCTTCTTCACATGTCAGAGTTGTGGGTGGACCCATAGAAAAGGAAACAGGTGAGGCAGAAATATGTCTCTGGTCATTGACCATAAATATGGACATATGAAGGACAGAAACTCATCTTTTCAAATAGTAAAATTCAAGTACTGATTAATACCTCTTATCTGAATTCACCCCAAAGGCACCTACTGTTCTTCTTGCTAGCCATATTGTAGAGGCTGCCAGTTCTTGCAAGACCTGTCTCTGCAATGGGGAAGGCTGGAAGGAGAAAAGATCAAGAGACCAAGTTCAGTAGATAGGAACCAAGGTCTAGAGAGTGTTTTCAGTTATTCTCATGTGCCAAGAAGTAAGTAGTAGGTGGCCTTCATAGACAGCAATTGGGGTTTGCCTACTCTGTAAGATCTAGCTTCTGCTGACACAAACACTGCCCTCTTGTGGTTGTGTGACTTGATGCCAGCCACAGCTGCCAACAGACACAAAGACAAAGGAAGGTAAACAAGCTAGAATCATAAACAATCTAAAGAACCTATGTCCAGCAACTGAAGTCGACTTCCCAGATTAAGAGATAGCCATGTAAATAATTGAGGTAATGAAGGGAAAAAGAAGCTAATGGAAAAACAGAGAGCTAGAGGTCTGGAAGCACACTGGACCATGGAAAACTCTATCACAGAAGCCACAGTTAGTACTGGGAAATCTCAGCCATGAGAGCTAGGGGAAGAGAGACCTCTGGCCCAATTGCCACTGACTTTCTCAGATAACTTGGGAAAAAAGAGAAACAAGTTAGCTAGGCCAGTTAGGTCCAGCTGGTCTATATCTGGACATAGATACATGAATGAACCCAAGGGAAATGGGATCTGCCCAGCCAACTTCACTCTACAGCTCACCCTATATCACTGATCTGAAGAGTCTTGGGCTAAGTAATTGGTCATTATACAAAGCTACTAAGTTTTGGAGTATTTGTCACATAGAAATAGATAACTGCTATATGAAACAATTATAATACTTCAGATGGCTACTGTATATTATATGGAGTGGGATATTATTAATATTCTTAAGTGTGATAATGATTGGAAATTATATCAAAATATATTTTTAAATTTTAGGAGATTTATGTTTCTTTCAAAATTTTCATTAAAATATATAGTTGGCCTGATAAGTAAAGCAAATATGACAAGATGGTGTTAATTGCTCAATCTAGATAATGATATGTTATATGGTGGATCACTGCACCATTTTCTTCAATTTTTCTATATAAAAATTTTAATAACTTACTTTTGAAAATATTTAGCTTTAAATAATCATTCAATTAACTGTTGGGTATAATTTCTTGTTTTTTTTTCAGGAATGTTATTTAAAAAACACACACAAAATCTAGATTACAAATTGGGTTCACATATACAGAAATTTCTACAAAATATCCAAATTTTTGACCCCAAATTTGTGCTTATCAAATGTGACAATATATAAAGCTGGTGTGCTAAATCTTGTAGACATTTAACTGAGCACATTTTACATTTAGGAACCAGTATTTTTTTGTTTATTCCTAAGTGTTTTCATAGGTTGTATATGGGCAATAGTGGATAAAACAAACCTGGAGTGACATAAACTCAGTTCTGATCCTTAATAAAGTATGAGAATCCTGTTACTTCAGTGACGGAAGTGTAAGAGAGAGTTGTTCTTTGTTAGGAATCAATGAACCACAGGGACCTGCATCATACCTTAGATATGCTATTTTCTAGAATATACATAACTACTCTGAGCCTCAAAGTTCATAGGCTAAAAGTGGAGATCAAAGTGACCATGTGACTACATTGTGATGGTGACAAATATGGCTATATAACTGGATGGACACGATGACTAGAAGTGGAGATCATGTGATGGCAGTACATCACATGTATTTCCTTGAGGTGGAATAACTGAAGATAAAGAAAAACAAGGCTACATCTATTGGGGGTCCCAATAGGTAAGTATCAATGGACATGAAATATAGTCTTACAGAAGCATGAACAGCTTTGCCTTCAGATTATGGGAGTTTCAACCCTATAAAATGATGGGGCAGCTCTATGGAAAACCATTATAAATAGCTGTCGAAAATTTATGGGACTAGTCAGCACACAATATTCCTTACAGGGAATGTTGCATTTGGGAGGTATTCCAGGAGCAAGAGATTAGAAGTAAATCTTGGAAGTAGCTAGAGCATAACCACTGAAATAACCTTGTCAATACTATTCTTGCCTAGTGTCCATGTGACACTTTTGAGAAAAGTGGAAAAAGCTACCACTTCCTCAAGATACTTTATTTTACATGTTGGAAAGTTGATGAAATGTAATAAATTTTTAGGTCAAGATGTTGTCTTCATAGGTAATTGTCATGATAAATATATGAATCAATTACATTTTCCTTGTAAATTACAGATAGACATGTTTCTTGCTTTTTGGTGGAAATGGCTGGATATTCAAAATTGGAATAACACACACACACACACACACACACACACACACACACACACACACAAAATCAACAGTGGCCATAGAATTTAATTTCTGTTCATCTCTTCCACAAGCAGCTAGAAAAATGTAGAAGCTTAATTAATCTCCACAAAATTTAAGAGGTTTATCGTAGTCAACCCAGAAGGGAGGAAAAGCAAAATTAGTAAGTAAAACAATGCTCCCAGTATTTATCATAAAATTATTTCTTCTCATACCATTTTTGGGCAGAGACCAGAATTTGTCTATTTTTATTTTTAACCTGCCTAAAATTTGACTTTTGCCACCATTCATTTTAAGCTTTGATCATTGACAAAAGTCAACAAGAATAGAGAGTGAGAGTGGAAAGTGACAAGCAAGAAAGAAGGAAGGAAGGAAGGAAGGAAGGAAGGAAGGAAGGAAGGAAGGAAGGAAGGAAGGAGGGAGGGAGGGAGGGAGGGAGGGAGGGAGGGAGGGAATAGGCAGGCCCATGCTTCTTACTTCAGCTAATCTAATTCAATTTCTTCTCTGGAGCCAGCTGGCCTTCTGGATGAGCGTAGGGAGCACACCTAAACTCTCAAATTTTGGCAGACACCTCTAAGCTAGTAGTCTTCAAAGTGGGGTGCAAACATCCCAGGGGTCACACAAGGCAATTTACTGGAATGAAGTAGGAAGACTCTAGTTGGGGGAATTTTTCATATTTTAGTAACTAATTTGCTATATTAAACAAGTGATTCATTTATTTAATTCAGAAATAAATATATGTAGTATATTTGATTTATTAATGGAGTGGCACTTGTGTTAAGCATATAAACAAATTACTGCATTCCATGGCAAATGCTTTTCAACTTATTTTTTCAAGGAATGTACTACCGTCCAGGGGGAATATGGACATAGTTCTTCTTTCCAATGAATCAGAAAACAGAAAATGCAGCTGCATGGCTAAAACCAGTATTCCAAGTACCAAGAGAAAGCAAGTGAGCCAGTATTTGCTAGAGCAACAGAAGCAATGGAATATGTTGTAAGGAATTGGCTTGTATAGTTATGGAAAATGGAAATTTGGCAATCAACAGTTGATATGTCTACCACTTTGGGGTCAAAAGCCATCAAGGTGTTATAGAACAAAGAGGAGCCAGTAATGCAAGTTGAAGACAGTCAGGCAGTAGAATACTCTACTGCAGAAATCTCTACTGAGAGTCAGTCTTTTGGTTCTAGTCAAACTTTTCAATTGGATGAGGCCTACCCACACTATGAGCAGTATTCTGCTTTACTTACTCTATCCATTTAAATGTTAACTTCATCCAGAAACACTTTTACAGACTCTGCTAAAATAATGTTTGGCCAAACATGTGAGTACCCTGTAGCTCAGTCAAATTGACACATAAGATTAACCATTTGGGAGAGAGTGGGGGAAGGGGTGACTGTCCAAGAAGAAATGTAGTCTTTACCTGACTTATGTAACCTGTAACCCCTCTGTACATCACCTTATAATAACAATTTAATTTTTTTAAGATGAACCATCACAGGGTGTGGCAAGTATACATTGCAGCATCAAAATTGTGTGTGTGTGTGTGTGTGTATGTGTGTGTGCTATTTTCCTTCCTACTGTGCCCCTATGATTATGCTACTCCCACTACAATATTAAAACGTCTGTGCTAGCTATTTTCAAATAGTTCTGCTACCATTGTTATTTCCACTCCTTTTTCTGCCTAACCCGTGGCCATGATTCAAGTCCCACCCACTTCCAGTCACTGGAAAGTGAGACTGGAGGGAACTTATTCACAAACAATGGGTTAAATTTTCAAATCATCAACAAATTTCTGTTTTAGAGCAAGCTTGGCATTTGTGAAGCTCAAAATGTTTTTCTCACCAAATGTGCTTGATCAGGAACAGAAAGCACACAATATTCCTAATAAAGAGAAGAGAAGTAATAAAAGAAACTGGATCTTGTTGAGTTACTGATGCAGGAATGCCCCTGGCAAGTGCTGTCTGCGAGTTCACCGAGGAGGATGCAATGGTTCTTTATCTCCCAAAGGACTAGTGAATGCTGTCTGCTCAAGTAGGCCCAGTTATTCCAATCCCTAAGAAGAGAGAAACAAAGAAACAATAAGCAAAAGAGAGAAACAAAGAAACAGTAACCAAAAGACTATTCTGTGACCAGGCAAAGCAGAGAACAGAAATGTTTTCTTTCTCGCTAGCCTACATGAGGGTCAACCTTATCCAATAGAAAGGCAGGCTTGAGTTTTGCTAGTTCCAGAAGGACACTGATAGCTCATATGTCTACATACAGAAGGTCAGCTCTCGGAGAATGTAGCCTGATGTTCAGGGGAAGATGGGGAAGGGCCAGGGGACAAACAACACAGGCAACGTCCATCCAACAATCATAGATTATGTATTTATAATTATTCTTCACCATTTCACATAACTAAAACATAAAATACAGGAGAAGACAAAGGAATACAACTTTAGCATTAGAAAATGACTCTTTAGTACTAAGAATAAACAAAGTAAATACTTTTCAAGTTTTAAAAGAAAATGTATTTTTTTGTTCATTGTGCTGTGGTCCTTTTCATGACACATAGTGTCTATAAAAATATTCAATGAACAGGCAATGAGAACCAATTCAAACACAACATATAGCTTCAAAGTAAGTGGACTAATGGTGTCTTTTTCTCACATTAAGGAAATATATATATATATATATATATATCAAAAGCACAATGAGATACCCCTTCACACCCAGTATTATCCCACAAAACAAGAGAAACAATTGGAACAACAAAAATCCCAGTAAATAACAAGTGTTGGTACGAATGTGGAGAGATTAGAACTCCTGTACACTAATAGTAGGAATCTGAATTCAGGTACAGTTTCAGTTTGGGAAAATGGAAACATTCTGCCCGGGGCGGTGGAGGGAGAAGAAGCCAAAACAGAATTTATGAAGAACAAGATAAGACTCAGACACATGGAAAAACCTCCTATATGAGTATTTGGGAGTTCTGGAAGGAGAAAAATACTTAAAGGAAGTGAACAATTTAAAAAATAATACCAAGATGATTTTCTTAGGCTGAAGCAAGACTGGTCTTTAGATTGAAAAGGTTCAGAGAACCCTAATAACAGTAATAAAAATCAAAGACATTTAACCCACAGAATTTGGATAATATTCTTGAGCTCAAAAAAAAAAAAAAGAAAGAAAGAAAACCCAGAGATGTTCTTCCCAGTATTGAGGTTGAAATAATAAATTGCTTACAAAGGCAAAAGAAACAGATACCATTCAAATTTTCATAAACAACACTAAATTTTCATGACAGTACATTAAAGGGCAGAAGCAAGTTAAATAACATCTAAAAACTACTAAATTTAGAAATGAATTTTAGATGGAAAGCCAAAGTCTAGAGAATATGGCCTATTAGGGTAAAATAAAATATTCACAGTAAGCATTTTGAGCACTTTCTAGGTCCTGGGTACTCTGCCTTGGAAAGTATAAATAATACTTGTGAATTTACCTATTGACAAGGTAAGTATTTTTATCATCACACCAATATTCCACATGAAAAAACAGTGACACCGAAAAATTAAATTGTTTAGCAGCTTTAGGCATCACCCAGTTCAGAAGTAGCAGAGCCAAGATTCAAATTCTGCCATGGATGCCCTTATACCATTTTGTTATAGAATTGGTTGCCCTTTATGAAGGCAAGGATATGAAGCAATCAGAATCCTTCTACATTGCTTGTAGGAATCTAAAGAGGTGAAGATACTTTCAAGAGACAGCTGGTTTGCAGATGGGGAAGGGCAGAGACAGAAGACCAGCAAATTGAAGAAAGGGCATAGTATACTATGAATAGGAAATATAAAATTACATAAATATAAAGTACATAGAAATATAAAAGTACATAAAATATTGCCACTTTTTAAAAAAAACTGAATGCATGTATTAACAAGAACTCAAAAGTATTAGAATGTGTTAAAAGTGTAGATTTGATCTTGACAGATGTACAAGCAATTTTCTTCTCAAATTTCTTCTATTTCAACATATTGTCTACAATTAAGGATGCAAAAAAGAGAATTTTGACTTGGGAGAGAGTTTGCCTGGGTTCTAATTCCCATTCCACTTGTTTAGTATCTCAGTGTTCTGGGGAGGGGCAACTCTGGGCTATTAATTTTGCTTTCTAGATTGTTCATTGTGTGGGAAAGGAACTCTGTGTTCCTTATCCTGTGCCATCAGTCTGTGGCTGCAGCTTCACAAGGAGGCGATCTATTACAAATAGATCTCATAGTCTGGCTGCTGTGGCTCCAGTGCCCTTTGGGCAGACCTACAAGGACATTGACATCAAAAGGACATCACAGATGTAAATAGTCAGAAGCAACAGGAAGCAAAACTGGAGAAGCCGCTCTTAGAATCCATAAAGCATAACCAAGGACATGGAGGCCAAATACTACAACATGGTGGAATTTATTTGTCTCCCATCACAAAACACAGAAGAGGGCAGAAGAGTTAGATTAGAGGGTGGTAATGCTGTCAAGAAACAAAGCTCTTCCCATCCTACATTTCTGCATCCTTGGCATGTTGGCTTTCTGCCTTAGGTTCTGAAATGCTGCTCAGAATCCAGAGGTAGTATCCAAGTTTCAGGCAGGAACATGTGGCCAAGGATGCCAGCCAAAAGGTCTTGGCAGCCACATCTTTTATTAAAAAAAATTAAACCTCCTTAGTGGGATGGGAAACTCCCGAACCAATTTCCTCTTTCATTAGTCAGAACTGGGAAGAAATGCTCAACCCCAAACCAAATAGCTGACTGAAACTAGTCCCAATCCTACTCCTGAGACTGGAGTAATAACTCATCTCTCTGGGGACTCTGTGCTGCCACCTGTGGCCTGTACACAGCAGTGTCTGTCAGCAGTGCTGATGGAGGTTGAGTGCCTTTCAGCAATATCTACTCCTGTCTACAGTAGAGATCTTTGGAGTGATGGAAATTAGGCAATCCAAGGAAAGGACAGAGTGGAAAGAGAAGAGGATCAGAGCTTGAGTACTCAACTATCTGAGGGATAAGTACTTACAGAGCAATCAGAAGGAAAGGGGTTTTACATCACAGAAACCAAAAGACACAATGTTCAACTCCCATGCAGGTATCTATCTCTGTGTAACAAATTACCAAAACTCTGTGCTTGAAAACAACAAGCACTTACTATTATTTTCTTTCACAGTTTGTGGGGCCTGGATGGCTCAGCTGGATGCTTCTGGATCAGAGTTTCTTATGTGACTGCAGTCAAGTGGTGATTATGGCTGGAGTCATTTCAAAGGCCCCTAATGATTATATCCACTTGGGCTGGAAAGCCCAAACTGCTGAATTCTGGGGAACTGAGCATGCTCAAACATCCTTCTCAAGCTCTTCTGTAACTTTCTACAATGGTATCTGCTTAGGACTGTTTCAGGCCAGCCAAACATCCTACATCCTTCATAAAGTGTGATCTCAGGAAACATCCAGGAGGAAAATGTGTCACCTTTGATGACCTTGCATCAGAAGTTGTCAAGCATCTTCTCCTTCTGCATAAGAGATGAGTGATGAAGGCCCACTCATCTTCAGAG
Organism: Perognathus longimembris pacificus; assembly: GCF_023159225.1. Taxonomy (NCBI): domain Eukaryota; kingdom Metazoa; phylum Chordata; class Mammalia; order Rodentia; family Heteromyidae; genus Perognathus; species Perognathus longimembris. The sequence continues at coordinate 107,051,485 of NC_063188.1, read as the reverse complement.
GCTCTGGATGGGAGTCATGTCACAAAGCCTCTCTCACTTTAAGCTACTGCTTGACTGCTGCAACCTGATAGGGATTTTATCACTAGATAAGTGCTTCCAGTCTCAGTCCCTTCCTTCGATGTAGCTATAGGACACAAAGATCTGTAAGAGAGCCATGCATCCTCGTTCACATCTATAATCCCAGTTACTTGGGAGTCTGAGATTAGGAGAAAGAGTTTGAGACCAACCCAGAAAAAAGTTTTCTAGACCACTTCTTAACCAATAGCTGGGAACAATGACACCTCCCTGTCAGCCCAGCTATGCATGAAGCTGACATCAGAAGGATTGCTGTTCTAGGCTGGTAAGGGCCAAAAAATGTTGATGAGACTCCTTCTCAATTGAAAGGACAAGGAATGGTGACACACTTGTTCTCTCAGCTACAGAGGGAAGTGTAAAATAGACTGTGGTCTAAGTGTGGGCCTGAGCAAAAAGTGAGATGCTATCTTAAAAGAACCAGTGCAAGAAAAGGGCTAGAAACATGACCTAGCAGTACAGTACCTGCCTACAAAATCCAAGGCCCTGAGATTAAATGCCAGTACCACCAAATAAGTATATGAATAGATAAATAAACAAGCAAATAAGTAAATGATCCACAAGCAATCAATCCACAGGAGCTTAGTAGCTCCTTCAGCTGAAGAGAGAAGCTTCATTGAGCTTTATAGCTTCTTAGATTGCCCTCACTGATTCAAGAGAGCTATGTATAAGAACTTTCCAGAAGCTTATGTTATGTCTTTCCCTCAGTTAAGTATTTTCCTGTTCTCTTTTCTTTTCCATTCTTCTTTTATCTTTTCTTTTCCCTCTCCTTTCTTTTTTCTACTTTCTAGCTTGTGGCTCCATCTCAGCAAATATTTGTCAACCTTCATTTAAGTACAAGGCACTGAAAACAACAACACCCCTGAACACACACACACACACACACACACACACACACACACACACACACACACAGTGTTTTCCTCAGTGTTTACCAAAACCTGTGGGATCAAAGGTCACTTTTCCAGCAGCACCTTCTGCTAGCTAGCTGTACCTTCCAAGCTGTCTGCAGCCTTTAACGTATCTTCTTATCTCAAATCTGTGCCCTGATTATTTCCAAGGACTTTGAGGCTGTTCACATGATCAAGTAAAAGGTACAATGAGGCAATTAGAGAATAAAGAGACCCATGTGAGGAGGAGCAAGGGAGCAGAGAATCCTTGTGCAGCTCTAAATTTCCTAATAGGCAAGGGCAAAAGGCAAATCTAGGGCTATAAAGTTTTTACATTCCTCTTCAGAGACAATTTTTTTTTTACTTCAACGTGAACTCATTTATCAAGACACAGTACTTAAAAAGCAAAGTCAATACAATACTTTTAATTATACCTAGGCAAGAGTCCTTGGCTATCTGTATGACACAGTCTTCTATTGATCCTTTATCAAAATTAAAGATACACTATACCTAATAGGCTGACCCTTCTAGTAGCATATGCCTTAGGTGCCTTCTCTGAAAAATTTATTGAGTATGTCAGATACTATGGCAGATGTCAAAATAATCAAATTTATTCCTAAGTCCTCTAAGAACTTCTGCAACTTGACTGTACCCTACAGTCCCCTGAGAGCTTGTCAATACTCTGTGTCCAACCTCAGAGCTTCTGTTTCTCTAAGTGGGACATAAGACATGAGAAGTTCCTTTTCTTTAAGAGTTGCCTACAAAAGTGGAGATCTTCACTCATGGCTTTAAGTATGTTACAGGTTTTAGATTTGAGATCTGGGAGGAAGAGAGTAGTAGAATATGCTGCATCTGACAAATATTAAGTGTCAGGTTCAGTTGAACATATTGGCTCAGGCCTGTAATCTTAGAAACTCAGGAGGCTAAGATTGGGAGAACCATGGTTTTAGGCCGGCCCAAGCAAAACTTGACAGGATCCCCATATTTAACAGTACAAAAAGTTGGGTTCAGTAATACTCAGCTGTCATCCCAGCTGGCTTAGACCCTGTCTTAAAAACAGCTAAAGCAAAAAGGGCTGGCAGAGTGGCTCAGGTGGTCAAATACCTGCCTAGCGAGCACAAAGCCCTGAGTTCAAAGCTGTGTGCTCAAAGTTTCTGCTTGACACTAAGTGCTCTAAAATATTTTTCTATTATTATTTATATTATCATCATTTGAGGGAAACTCCTAACATAAAAGACAGAGAGTAAAACTATTATGCAGAAAAATACAACTGAGATGGTAATGACTTGGTAAGATGAAATTTACGAAAACTTTACTCTCAGAGAGATAAGAGGAGACAATTATTCTATGAAATGAGAACTGGGCACTATCAAAATAGCAAAAAGAGTAAAATAGATGCCTGCTTTTGGAAACTAAAACAAATCAGTCAGAAACATGAAATTGCCATGCTTTAAAATTGAAAACATCAAACATTGGCAATTGAATGTTTTGAGCTAATGCAAACACAGAAATGGAAAACTCAACAGAATCAAAAGTTGAGGAAAGTTCTCAGAAAGTAGGGGGAAACAATAAATTAATTAAAAGTACAAACAATAGAAGAGTGATGTCTGTAGGAGGTCTAACACCACCAAATAAGAGAAGTTCCAGAAAGAGAAAGTAGGAAAAAATGAAAGGAAGTATATCATTGCAGAATTAATTCAAGAAATTCTCATAGAATTGAAGGACATAATTGGCAGGGTACTCTGAGTGAATAATATAATGGAAAAAAATAGACCCACGCAGAGAAGCTCATGGCAGATTCCAGCTTAAGTGGGAGTGAGGGGAATCATCTCATGAATGTTGAACTTCTCAACAGAAACAATAGAAGCTACAAGGATACATCTCTGAAAGAAAGCAGTTTCCAATCAAGAATTCTATAGCCATTCACGTTAAATGTGAAAATATGCTTAAAACATTTTCACACTTGCAAAAATGTTATTTCTTCTGTAACACTTCTCAGGAAGCTACTGGATATCAAGTTCCGCTCCAACCAAGGGAGTATGATAAAAAAAGAAAAGATGATAAGGTTCCAGAAACATAGTTAAATTTATGATAAAAGCAGAATTAATGATGGAAGTAATAAGCTCAAGAGAAAAACAAGCATATTTTTAAAAGAACGTTTTAGAGCTGGGGATATAGCTCAAGTAGTATTTGCCTAGCAAGTTTGAGGACCTCAGTTGATCCCCAGTACTGCAATTATTATTATTGCTAATTTAATATATATTTACATCAATATGATGGAAAAAATCCCCTAGTGCATGGCTCTCAAACTTTAATGAATCAGTTGAAGAACTTAATAAACCATAGCAAGCTTTCTGAGCAAAATTTGTTCTGTATATGTACTATTGAGAGATACAAAGGTTAATTAGAAAAAAAATTAAAGCATTGAGAGTGGTAGTATATACCATTTGGGGACAATAAGATAAACTATAAGATAATAAATGTGTCATCTGAAGCCATTCATTTTATGGTAATTTGTTATAAGAAAATAGGAAACTATTATGTGGTTGATTCTTTCACAAAAGTCCCAGAGGGGGAAAAAACTGAAGATACAGGAGGTGGGGGGGGAGTACATTAGGAAAAATACAGTTAATAGTTTGTATCAGGGGCTAGAAATGTATGATCAGCTGTTTATATTTGTAAATAAGGTTTTATTGGCACACACTTACGCCATGCCAATTGGCTTAGGTCTTCTCTATGACTGTTTCCTACTGCAATGTCAGAGTGGAATAGTTGCTACAGAGTCTATGAGGCCTGCCAAAGCCTCCAATATTTTCTAACTAGTTCTTTAGAGAAAAAAGTTACATTAACAATGTTTAACTTCTAAAAGCTTGTTCTTGAGATGAGCTCAGCAGTACAGTACATTGTTAGCATGTCAAAGGCCATGGGCTTGATCGCCAACACTGAAAAACAAACCAAAACAAAAAGGTAATTTAAAAAGAATGAAAGAAGTGCTTGGTGCCAGTGGCTCACAGCTAAAATTCTAGCTAGCCAGGGAGGCTGAGATCCAGAGGACCATGGTTTGAAGCAAACCAGGTAGAAAAGTCTGAGAGAGACTACTTGCAATTAACCAGCTAAAACCTAAGCTGAAGACATGGCTCAAGTGGTAGAGTAACAGTCAAGAAAGCACAGCCAAAAGTGCACATGGCACTAAGATTAAGCTTTAGTACCACTAAAAAGAAGGAAGGGAGGGAAGGAAAGAGGGAGGGGAAGGATGGAAGGAAGGAAGGACAGAAGGAAGGAAGGAAGGGAGGAAGGAAGGAAGGAAGGGAGGGAGGGAGGGAGGAAGGGAGGAAGGGAGGAAGGAAGGAAGGAAGGAAGGAAGGAAGGAAGGAAGGAAGGAAGGAAGGAAGGAAGGAAGGAAGGAAGGAAGGAAGGAATTTAAAGAGAAAGAAAAAAACCCTAGATTTTGAAGAAGCCTCAAAACTGACTATATAAGGTCATAAAATGTGGGCTAGGGTTGTAGCTCAGTAGTTAAGCACTTGCTTAGCATGCACAAGGCACTGGGTTCCATCTCCAGCAACACACACACATACACACACACACACACACACACACACACACAGAATCTCTCTCTCACACACACACACACTGAATCTCTCTCTCTCTCTCTCTCTCACACACACACACACACACACACACACACACACACACAATCATGAAATGAGTTAGAATGGGAGAAGATCATCAACAGTATTGCTTTATAAGTGAGAAGAGGTTCAGGAAAATGTAGCTGTCCCATGATCCAGAGTGGCAGAAACGCTCACCATATCACCCAGTCCCCTGATCCCCCAGGCTCCCCATCAACCTCTCACAAATCCATGGCTGTATTGAAATGCCTTTCCAGCTAAGCGAGTCATACAAAGTTACTAAAGGAAGGTATTCATGAATTAAAATTCACATGTGACTCAAGGTCACTGTGAGTTCTTATTAGCATTCTACAATGAAATCTGTGAAGCATAAAGGGTATAAGCAGTTGAAGTTCCCAAACTTTTCAAGAACACAATTTTTACGTGCACAGTTAACATTGTCCTGACTGTGATTTTTCAATTGTTTTCAATGATAAAATGTTACTCCAGTCTGTGGCCAGTTATCTCATCAATGCCACATGTGGAGTTGCCAATTAGGGACATAACATTTTCTCCAAGCACGATATAAGGTACCAGAGATTGAGAGTTAAGTGTGAATCAACTATGCCCTTTGATGAAACCAAAACTATTGGCACAAGGGCTGGGAATATGGCTTAGTGGCAAGAGTGCTTGCCTCGTATACATGAAGCCCTGGGTTCAATTCCCCAGCACCACATATATAGAAAACAGCCAGGAGTGGCACTGTGGCTCAAGTGGTAAAGTGCCAGCCTTGAGCAAAAAGAAGCCAGGGACAGTGCTCAGGCCCTGAGTCCAAGCCCCAGGACTGGCAAAAAAACAAAAACAAAACTATTGGAGCACATATACTCAACAATGCAAAGGCTAAAACACAAAGTTTCCTCATAACCATTTGGAAGGACACAGAGGTGGGTGGTGCTCAAAGTTGAAGGGAAGGCAGAAGGCAGGGACAGGATCTGTTCCATAGTGTCATCAGCAGAGGCCCAGGCTGATGGTGATGGCTCTGCCATCTTCAACAACTGGCTTCCAAGAATGTCCTAGTTGTCATAATTCCCCTTGCAGGAAATGGGGCACACCATGGAGGACTGAGTTTCTGAGGTTGAACAGTTCTTCTGCTCAAGTTCACTGGCAAGCACTTTAGCTACCTCAAAGGCAACTGGGAAATGTACAGGTATCTGAGAAGTGTAAAGGACACATTATGAACTTAGTTGACAACAGTATTTTATGTACATCTGCAAGAATCATATTCAACATGTTTTCATCAACTTCTAAACATATCATGTGGACAAGCCTAGGGCAGGAGAAAATGGGTGTTGGTGAGCTTCACACATTCCTTTGGCTACAATGGTTTACCTGACAAAATTCTTATCAAGCACCATTCATTGTTATCACTTGATCTTATCTCCACTGGAAGTAAGAATGAGACAAATATGTGTCCTTTGTTCAAGTAAACTGCTTGAAACTCACTTTTTGAATCATTTATATTGATGAAGACTTTCAATGTATAACTTGGTGAGCTGAAAATTAGGAGGTGGGGATTTCAAGTGAGACATAAAAAAGATATCGTTGACCCCAAGAATTCAGACTTATTTATACAGAAAGCTTATTGAACTAAAGCTAGAAAACAATACTCAGAAGAAGTATACAAAGCTACATTAACTTGCAAACATAGCCAAGTCATAGTCATATGTAAGTCTAAACACCTTTGTCTTTCATCTGTTACAGGTTAGGCCTAGAGACGGCTCCATTCTCATCTAGTGCAATGTGACCACTGCAAGGCAGTGCACCTTTTGGACTAAGGTCCCACAGGCCTATGCTGTCCTCTACTGATCTAGTCAGATTGGCGTCTACATCCTGCCTGTCTTGCCTTCCTGGTTCTACTAGTTGCATTGTGGCCTAGATGAAATGAGGGACTGAGGAAAGATTCAATCCTCGCACCCCAGCCTTGCATTAAATGGCCTTGAAAGAGTGTGACACACATAGTCTACTGTTTAACTTGCTCTCTCAGACCTTCCTGATCCCTAGAAGAACTGGAGCTCCCAGAGGAAAGAGCAGAACTGAGAACATACACTAATGTGAAACTGGGTGGTCCTGATACTGGAAGAGGCACTCAAGTAGATGGAATGAAAACTCCACAGCCTTCAAAGGCAAACTGTATTTCCCTTCAAATAATGAGCCTATCTCATCCCCACATAGGAGCCTTCTATTTGTTTATGTAGTAAGAATGTTTGGATTTGTTATGGCCTTCCGGTTTCTAGTCATTTTAGCTTACAAAAAAAAAAACTTGCCATCTAGTGGTCAAATTAATAACATCGCCTTTGAACCTGCCTGTTAGCCTGACTTAAATCTTATTCTTGAAATGTGAGGCTGTTTCCTCACACTTTGTTTTATTACTATCAATCAGATTTCCCCCTTCTGTCACTTTCCCTTTGCCTAGTACCCACATCCTGACAGGATATGTTTTAAATTCCTGTCTTTTTTATCTTTACTAATTCTCCAAAGAGGTGTCACTGGGATAATTCACACATGCCTATGCAGTATTTCAATCAGGTTGATTTCCTAGTTTACTCTTGCTCTCTCCAGCCCCACTTACCCCTACTAGTCAAAAGCTTCCAGTGACTGTTCTTATGTCTTCTTCATTCGTAGAGGCCACCTACCCAGATATTTAACTTTGTTTGCTCACAAAGCTCTTGTCTATATAAAGCTACCTGATAGGGATAGCACTACGACCCACAGCAGAGGGGTCCTAAATACTCCTGGAATACCTACACTTACTGCACATGCCCTCTCTACTTCCAGAGCTGAGATTTGTCCATTGCCTGGGTCTTGACTTGAAGCAAATAGAATGTAGGAATATCTCCATTGTTCTAATTATATGAGACAATTACTTTGAGGCAGGCTTGTCTTTATGAAACAAAAATCATCATACGATTTCTAAAGATAACCAAGTCCTTGTCTGTGGTTAAAATTAGTCACTTTAAAAGTCTAATTCTATAATCATCTTTTTAAAACCAATCATTTGTGACTTGAAGCTAAGCATGCCAAAATATTTGTCCAAGTAATTGGCTTTATTTTTTATACTCATCCATATGGTAGATGATAAAATAGAAGAGTGAAGTTCCCAACATCCAAAGAGATCCCCCTCTCCTAGAGCTGCCTTGTACAGGTACACAACTTGTACACTGCACAGTTCAAGGGGCCACACACTGTGAGGACAGTGATATGACTCATCCTCCCACATGTATGTGATCAAGTGGAGTTACTCTGATGCTAAGTGATGCCTGCCTTGACTTGTGTTTCTAGTAAGAGAGCTGGTGATGCAGCAGCTCAGTCTGAGAGAACTCCACTGTCAGTCCCCATTGTTGTCATTTGGTGCCAGTGCTGTTTCTTCTAGACTGGCTTCATGCTTGTCTAAAGTCACTTCTCTCATCATATAAAGCATATCTCTTGCTGGGCTGGTGGTGCACGCCTGTGATCCTAGCTACCCAGGAGGCTGAGATCTGAGGGTCATAGTTCAAAGCCAGCCCAGACAGGAAAGTCCATGAGACTCTAATCTCCAGTTAACCACCAGAAAATCAGAAGTGGCACTATGGTCCAAATGGTAGGATGCTAGCCTTGAGCTGAGGAGCTCAGGGACAGTGCCCAGGCCCACAGTTCAAGCTTCATGATGGACAAAAAAAAAGAATATCTCTTATTTTTCAAAATAATTTGTCTTGTTTTGGAGCATTTTATGTGGTACTGGGGCTTGGATTCAGTGCCTTGCATTCTCACTTGGCTTTTTCATTCACAGCAAGGGTTTTTCTGGTTAATTGGAGATCATAATCTCTTGGATTTATTCACCCAAGCTAGCTTTGAAGCACAATCCTTGGGCTGAGACCTAATTATAGGTGTGAGCCACTGGCACCCAGCTTTCTGGGAACATTTTTTAAGATTTATTATAGCGTGTTCATATTAAACACAACTTCAACTGGCTGGCAGTGGCTCATGCTTGCAACCCTAGTTACTAGGGAAGCTAAGATCAGGAGGATCCCAGTTCCACATCAGCTCAGGGAAAAGTTTGCAAGTCTCCGTCTCAACCAATAGTTGGGCACAGTGTCTCACATCTGTCATCCCAGCTACTCAGAATGCTGAGAAAAGGAAGATCACAGTCTCAGACCAGTCTGGGCAAAAAAAATCAAGAGACTCCCATCTCAATAGAAAAGGCAAGGTGTAATGGTATAGAACTGCCATCCAAGCTATAGTAGAAAGCATAAATAGAATTGTGGTTCAGACTGCTTTGAGCAAAAATAGAAATCCTCTCTCAAAAATAAACACAACAGAGGCTGGGAATGTGGCTTAGTGATAGAATGCTTGCCTAGCATGCATGAAGCCCTGGGTTCAATTCCTCAGCACCACATTAACAGAAAAAGCCAGAAGTGGTGCTGAGGCTCAAGTGGTAGAGTGCTAACCTGGAGCAAAAAGAAGCCAGGGACAGCGCTCAAGCCCTAATTTTACGCCCCAGGACTGGAATAAAATAAAATAAACAGAACAAGCTGGACACCAGTGTCTCATGCCTGTAATCCTAGCTACTTAGGAGGCTGAGATCTGAGGATCAAGGTTCAAAGCCAGCTCAGGCAGGAAAGTCTGTGAGGCTCTTATCTCCAATTAACCACCAGAAAACTGGAAATGGTGCTGTGTCTCAAGTGGTAGAGCACTAGCCTTGAGCTGAAAAGCTTAGGGACAGCACCCAGGCCCAGAGTTCAAACCCCACGACTGACACACAAAATAAACAGAACAGAAAGAGCTGGAGGTGTGGTTCAAGTGGCAGAGCATCTTCTTTGGATGCACAAAGTCTTGAGTCCAAACCAGTATCACCAAAGAGAGAACTTTATACCTTGGACTCTAAACTCAACAAACCTCTGTGACTAGAAAAAAACTATGCTGTTTTCTCATCTGAACATATAGCATGACCCTTTATCAACTCTTACTTGCACCATCGAGAGCTCGTCTCAAATATCGGATGATGAATTCTGTTTCCTACTGCCTTTGGAGTGTTCACTTGTTCATGTAAGCCACCCTTCAGCTTCTTCAAGGAAAAGCAATGGGCAAAAAAGAGCTGGTGGGCTGGGGATATGGCCTAGGGGCAAGAGCGCTTGCCTCGTATACATGAAGCCCTGGGTTCAATTCCCCAGCACCACATATACAGAAAATGGCCAGAAGTGGCGCTGTGACTCAAGTGGCGGAGTGCTAGCCTCCAGCAAAAAGAAGCCAGGGACAGTGCTCAGGCCCTGAGTCCAAGGCACAGGACTGGCAAAAAAAAAAGAGCTGGTAAAGAACAGAGATGCTAAACTCAGCATGGCCCATGGTCCTTTCATTTCATTATGCAAGCAGATGATCAGAAACTGCCCAAAGCAATCTTTATACATCTTGAGTCTGTGGACTCCTGCACACCACCAGATATGAGGAAATCTATTTTCTGAATTCTAATACAATTCTTCAAAATCGACTTGGTCATTTTACTCTTGCGTGAATATACTTAGTTTGATTATCTCTGAGTTTTTTATCTTTTATTTTTTTAGTGCTGGTATTGGGGCACTATGTTTTTTGCTCAAGGATAGCACTCTACTACTTGACCATGTCCCAAAGGTCTCAATTTGGAGTAGTGTGTTTACAATGCGAGTATACATTTTAATTTGATACCCCACCTAAAGGGATTTAGGCCAAGTTCAAGAAAAAAAAAGAGCCCAGCTGAGCCCTGATGGCTCCGGCCTCTAAACTAGCTACTCAGAGTGCTGAGATGTGAGGTTTGAAGCCAGCTTGATCTGGAAAGTCTGTGAGACTCTTCTCTCCAGTTAACCAGCAAACAGCTGTAAGTGAAGATTCTCAAATACTAGAGTGCCATCCTTAAGTGAAAAAGCTAAGGGACAGCACCCAGCTCCTTAGTTCAAGCCCCAGTACTGGCATAAAAATGTTGTGCTATTTGAAGTGTAACTGCCCACACACTCTAATTAGGGAAATTAAATATTTCATTTGCATATAGTAATCTTTGATTCAAGACTATTATTGTTCTTTTGGTAATTTCCAAAAAAAAAATAAAAATTGACCATGTATGCATTCAGCCCACACTTAATACAATAACCAAGAGTTTGTAGGTTCTTAAATTTCCATCCCATTTTGCAATATGACTCCACTGGATGTTTCTCTATTCCACAAAGTTAAAATAACACATCTAGCTCTTTCCTTTAGAAGACTTTACTGTAAGTTCTGTAATTCTGCATACTTCAGTTTTTTCTAACTTGTAGAGAAACTATGCGAAAAAGATTCAATTTACTTCCTTAAACAGTGATGGCACAGTGTATCCTTTCTCTAGAAAAATAAAAATAAAAACAGAAATTTCTTTCAAAATGAACAGTATTCCAGGAGTTAAACTTGTACATTTCAAACTACCTATGACTGCAATTCATACAGAAAAGAAAATCACTTAATAAATGTAGAGTTAGACAATTACACAGTAACTTGGTTTCTTAGGGCTGAATTGCTCATTTTCAAATTGGAATTTTATTTGATTCTCTAAAAGCATAAGGCAAGCAGCAACTGCACTGCCATGACGAGGAGCCTAGGCTTTTGGCCCTACCTCAGCCTTCACTGCATTGCCGAATTGAGCTCAGGTACAGGCTGTGTGTTAAGGCAATGGTTATCCAGACCTGTTTGCTCTGCTGTGTGTATGTGTGTGTGTGTGTGTGTGTGTGTGTGTGTGTATGTGTGTGTGTGTGTGTGTTCCACAGGGAAAGAGCCCTCCCCTTCAGAAAGATAATTACATTTCTTCAGCCCCTTGCACGTCCAGAGCTGCATTGCAGACCCAGGATAATTGGAGACAGGCAGCTATTTGCCCTCTAATTTAAACAGGTCCTCAGGCTTGGAGGTATACAAGCAGCAGCAGACACTAGTGAGAGCTAAGGAGCCCCCAGAGAGGAGTGAGTGATAGCCAGAATGACAGCAAACACAAGCACAGGAGTGACGGAAATGCGCAATGGACATTGTGCAATGGACCTCTGTGGAGGTTAAAATAGAGATGAATAGAGCAGGTGGCACAGAGGACAAAGCTGTGTCTCACAAAACTATTAGCCACCACTGAAAATTAGGAATACAGAGGACCCCTTTACCTATCTGGGAAAGCAGGATCAGGTGACCAGGCCATTCGATTGTTTAAGAAAAGTCAAATATCTAGTATTAGCATGCAACTTTGCCATACTTTCCAAACCAATGAAAACTGAACTACTGGTCTTCTAATTGTGGCATAGAGGATGAAGTTTCCTTCAGTATTGCCTGTGTCGTTGAAGTATAGATTGAGATAAATGCTGTTACTTCAAAAGCTCTTCTCTAAAAGAAATCTTAAAAAAATACAAATCCAGCACTAGATATGGTACTGTATGCCCATAACCCAGCACTCAAGAGTCTGAGGCAGGAAGACCATGCCCTTGAAGCCAGCCTGAACCACCAAGTAAGACTCTATGTCACAAAACCAAAACCTACATATTAAGTACAATATCGTATCTGGGGTTGGATCATGGAACAGAAAACAGTCCATAATGGTAAAAGAAAATTCAAGTGACATCTAGAATGGTCTAGAATTCTACTGGTTTCCTTGGGACAACTTGTCCTAACTAACACTGAGCAGTGACCAATTGCCATGTTTCAATATTTTTTAAAAAAATCACCTTAGCCACAGAAAATGGAAAGGTTGACATACTTGCTGAACACTTACGTGCTAGGTGAAGAGCCTCAGTTTCCTTAATTGGATTAGTAAAGGACCACCCCACTGGATTGTTGTGAGAATCACAGAAGACTATCATCGTGGCCTGTGAGAAGGACTCATGATCCCTTCTGGTACTCTATCAATGAGTGAATGATTGAAACACCTTTTTCACTATTAGATGGATATATGATTTATGGTTATTTGTGTGTCACACAAGAGTGGCATTTGGTAAATGTAATCATATTGACTTTATCTGAAGCTTCTAGCACAGAAAGGAATACTCACTTGAACTAAATTCCTGATGATGGCTGGCCAGTCCTTGTCTTACCTGTGGCAGCGTGACCTTGACAGCATGCCAAGGAAGTTAATCATTTATGGAGCATGGCTTTTTCCCCAGACACTTGAGCTGAGGATTTTTCAAGCCTGACTAAGGTCACATTATTCTTCTTGGAAAAGATTAAGAAAATCACATTATGTTTTGAGACTTGATATGGAGATAGTTCTTATAATAAGCTGTCATTCATGGGAAAAATATTTTTTCTTGAAAAATCTCTAGTTGGAAAGCCAATTGTAACATATGATAAGACTTCAATAACACATGCCATACTCTTTCACCTCCTTCTTTTTGTCAGATGTGATGCTTGAACTCAGGGCCTGGGCACTGTCCCTGAGCCTCTTTGTGCTCAAGGCTAGTGCTCTACCACTTTAGCCATAGTGCCACTTCCTGTTTTTTGACTGCTTAATTGGAGTTGAGAGTCTCACAGAGACTTTTCTGCCCTGGCTGGCTTTGAACCATGATCCTCAGATCTCTGCCCCCTGGGTAGCTAGAATTATAGTTGTGAGCTATCAGCACTTGCCTCTTTCTCCGCCTTTTGAGCATTATTTGGGAGGAAAGAAGTATTTTCAAAATGTATCCGTATTCTCTCTGTCTCTGTCTTATGTGTCTCTTTTTCTGCTGGTACTGGAATTTGTCAGTATGTGTCAGTGTATGTTTGTGTGTGTGTGTGTGTGTGTGTGTGTGTGTGTGTGAGAGAGAGAGAGAGAGAGAGAGAGAGAGAGAGACCCCTGGAGCTTGAATTTGGGATCTCATGATCTCCCTTGTGTTTTGCATGCAAGGCTGATCCTCTACCACTTGAGCCACATCTCTGCTTCCATTATTTTGCTAGGTAAATGGAAATAAAAGTCTGATGGACTTTCTTTCTTGCCTGGGTTGGCTTTGAACCTCAGTCCTGAGATCTCATCCTACTAAGTAGCTGGGATGATAGGCAGGAGCCATCAGATCTCAGCCTAAGAGCCTAGCACTTACTCACCTTACTATTTTACCACTTTGAGCCACATCTTTAGCTTGTTGTTTTTGTTTTTTTTTTTTGCCAGTCCTGGGGCTTGAACTCAGGGCTCGAGCACTGTCCCTGGCTTCTTCCCGCTCAAGGCTAGCACTCTGCCACCTGAGCCACAGCGCCACTTCTGGCCATTTTCTATATATGTGGTGCTGGGGTATCGAACCAAGGGCTTCATGTATACAAGGCAAGCACTCTTGCCACTAGGCCATATTCCCAGCCCCTTTGGCTTTTTAATAAGTAGTTAAAATACACTAAGGAACCAGCAACTTTGGTTTTTTCTCACTACTACTCTGACTTATTTCATTAGGCAGGATAAATAGTTGAGATCATTTAGCTGGCACCTCTATCCCTGAGGTGTAAAAGATATTAACATGGAAGACTAAGAAGGAAAAATAATGTCAGCATCACAGCCCTCAAGACCTACTGAGGGTGATAAGACAGAAGAGTGGTCTAAACATCTATGTCAATAATAAACCAACAGAGAACTTACCTGCTGCTATACTGGGTGAGCTTGTCTGGCTCACTACTAAGTCTTCCCAGGAAATGAGCCTTGGAGATCTGAGAGTGCTCTGAGGTGGAGAAGACAAGACTGGAACTCAGAATCCAGAGCAATAAGAGGCTGATGGTAGAACTAGACAAGTGTTGGTTGTTGTTGTTGCAGTTACATGTGCCTTCCTATGTAATGATCAGAAAAGGGTGCTTTGAACTTAGAACTTACTGCTCTATGAAGCTTTCGGGAGCCCCTGGCCACTCTATTTTATAGCTAGAGTAGTTATGGCAGTTGCCTCTTCTGTAATGCACAGCTCATATGAAGAAGCCAGATGTTGCATGAACTGTCCAAGTTGCTTGTATGAACGGTAAAACAATCACATTTTTACTTCCCCATGGTACTTTGGCTGAAAATGAACTTGAGGAGAATCATTAGTTTGAGAACATAGCTTCTTTTTAATTTCTTTCTCACATGTATTCTTTATGCTTTGGTTTCATTTGAGATAGTGTTTAAAAAAAACTTGTTTATCTTTAAATATCAGTACAAAGGGGTTTCACTTGGCATATCAATTTATAAATACAACAGATCTTGATCAGTGATTTCCTTTCTTCTTTATTTCCTTTCTTCCCTCTCTCCCTTGTTTGCTTGCTTGCTTCCTTCCTTTTCTCTTTCTCTTCTTTCTTCCTTCCTTTTCCTTCCTTCTTTCCTTCCCTCCTTTCTTTTCTTTTCTTTCTTATAGGTTCTCCTTTTTATAGAACAGGCTGCCCTAAAATTCATGAATCCCCTGCCTCAATTTCCCAATTTATGAGATTACAGGTGTGCTTTATCACATTCAACCTTGCAGTTCTTCCTTGTTTAAAAAATTATGTAAATCTGCCCAAAAATGTGCTAGATGAGGGACTGACAAACTACTTACAGCTTACTGGCCAAATGCTGAAGTTCCATTTCTTTATAGGCTTCAAGCTGATATTGGGGTTTTACATTTTTAAAGGGTTGAAGGAAACCCCTAAATGAATAATAAAAATAATAATCATAGCAGATTAAAATTAAATTTAAATTTCACTGTTCATAAATAAGGTCTTAAAGGAGTGCAACCACACCAATTTCTTTCCTTGTCCTAAGATTGCAGACTTGAACAGTTGGAAGAGACACCGTAGTGCCCAAAGTGACAAATGCTTACTATCTGACCAACCACTCCTTTAGGCTCAGTCTAGATTCAACTCCTAGCCTAGTTTTGCTTACATTCTATTCACAAGGGGAAAGATAGCCCATATGCAACTAATGACAACAAAGTGATCAATTAAGATAAATATTATTAATACAGAATAATGGGGTAACAAAACTGGGTGGGACAGAGAAAGGAGGGGAAGCTTAGGTAGGAAGGATAAATATGTGACATTATAAACTGACACCAAAAGATGGAAGAGCTGGTAAGAGATTTTCTTTTCTTTTTTTTTTTTTGCCAGTCTTGGAGCTTGAACTCAGGGCCTGAACACTGTCCCTGGCTTCTTTTTGCTCAAGGCTAGCACTCTGCCACTTGAGCTACAGCGCCACTTCTGGCCGTTTTCTATATATGTGGTGCTGAGGAATCGAACCCAGGGCTTCGTGTATATGAGGCAAGCACTCTTGCCACTAGGCCATATTCCCAGCCCCTGGTAAGAGATTTTCTGTGATTTTAAAAGGGGATACGAGAGACTGAGGCCACAGGGGAAAGGTCGAATGAAGTTGAGGAATTAAGTAAGGTAGCTTCCTACATCAATGGGAAGCCATTGGTGAGTCTTTTGGTTTTGAAACAGGGAGTGATCCACTCACTGACTGTTGGGTAGGAAGGGGTGAGGCCAGGCACAGATCTTGGAAAGAGTGCCCTCACAATCCTATACAAGAGATGGAGAGAGGTGGGTAGACTTGAGAACTTGAGATCTAAACCAGCTGAATGGAGCACACAGGCCTTGGGATGTTTGGGGCCAGGGCAAAATCAGGGTGAAGGTGGATTCCCATGTTTTAGACTTGATCTATCCTGGCTTCAGGGAAGACCTCTCTTCCCTGCTGGGAATACATTCCTGGCATTATTTAGAAGCAGAAATGTCTATCATAAGAATGAGAGAAATACTCTTTATAATACACATTGATCCAAAATTGAGATCTTTGGATGATGATGATGATGATGATGATGATGATGATGATGATGATGATGGTGGTGGTGATGATGATGGTGATGTAGTTGTACAAAAGGTTTGCACTTCCATAAGTCAGGTTATGAATGCAATGCTTCCTGGTCAATATCACCCCTTCACCCTTTTCTTCATTCTCCCCTACTTCCCCCCTCCCATCCCTACCCTCAAGTTACACAGTTCATTTTTTTACATAATGTACATTGAATGTAGTGACTACATAAAATCCTTCTTAAATTTGCTCATACTTATATGGTGTAGTTTCATAGGAAATGGGAGAGAGACATAACAAACAACTATTCTGGCTATACTATGTATTGTTACCTAGCCTCTCCGTTCCTTAGTTTCTCTATACCCTACACCTGTAAAATGGGGATAAAAGTAATAAGATTGACCTCACAAGTTTGTTTTGAAGGTTTGCCATATAGTTCTATATATGTAAACATTAGTATTATTCTGTCTCTTCAAGTTTCTCTGTGTGTGTGTGTGTGTGTGTGTGTGTGTGTGTGTGTGTGTGTGTACATCAAGGCTTGAACTCTAGGCCTAAGTGCTGTTCTTTAGCTTTTTGGTACAAGCACTCTACCACTTGAGCTACACTCTACTTCCAGCTTTTTGGTTAATTGGAGATAAAAGTCTTACGAACTTTCCTGCCTACCTGCTTCAAACCATGATCCTCAGATCTCAGCCTCCTAAGTAGTTAGAATTATAGGCATTAGCCTCTGGTACTTGACTTTCAAGTCTATCATTCTAGGAAAGATTTTAAGCAACTTGATTTTATTGGGTCTTGCTTGATTTAGAGCCTTTATTGTTCTGTTTGAGTTTGGCTCACACCAAAGTTCAGCCTAGTCCAATTTCAATGATTTCATACTGCTCCTTATCAGAATTTTATCCTACTTCCTCTCTGGAAATCTAATTGTCTGCTCCAGTATTAGTGTGGTTTTTCATTGCTCTCATGAATTTCCTGAGGCCACATAACTTTGTAAAGAAAAGAGGTGGACATAGCTTTCAGTTTGAGATGATGAAAATTCAACCGATATTGGCTCTGGGAAGCACTCTGCTAACTGCATTATTAATCTCATGTCACAAGTCTCACAATGAGGAGAGCACACCACCTGTGAGAGGGAGGGACATCACATTGGCATCCAGAAAGTCACAAAGCCTGAGGGGTAGCCAGGCTTCTCTTTTAATAACAGCCATTTCTCTAGGAAAACCAATTCCAAAATTCCACTAGGACCACCCCTGTCTTTTCCAAGGGCATGCTCTTTAATGATCTAGGGACCACTCAGTTGGCTCTACCTCTGAAAGGATCCATACCATTTCCCAATACCACCACATAGGGACCATATCTCTAATGCACAAACTACTAGGAGAATCCCTTGAAAGACCTTCATTCTTAACAATTACACATCTTCCTTCCACTCCTGGTCTATAGCCCAATTGTGTATATTTGTCATTCACACCAGGCTTACATTGTCTCCACTCCCCCTTTGCATGAACTACCCTTAATGTCTCCAGCTAGTTGAAACTGACCAGGGACTAGGCTTCCTAGTTCACTTACTTCACAAAGAATCTGATACAATGCTCATGGAAAGGCCATTCTCCTTTCTTGAAATTTCCAAAGAACTTGGTTGCGATTCTATTTAAACTCCTCTCTCAAGAAATGACCAATTTTCATGGAAAGGAGTTAACACTCTTGTTAATTGGAGTCAGATGATTGTGTTTTATTTTAGTATTGTTAAGAATGCATTGGGTTTTGTTTTTCAGTATTTGCTACAGTTCAGGCAAGTGTGTTCAAGCATTCATTAGTGGTCTCATTGTCCTATCTTTGATTAATAATAGTAACAGACTTAAGCAGACATCACTGTCCTTCTCATATATCCCTCCTCATTTTTTATATACCCAAGGGCAATGTGTCCTGGCTCACAGCCCACCTGTTTCTACCTGTGATCTTGAACTAGCCAAATAGTCACGGATCCCTGCTTGCTTTCTGTGGAGATACTGTTTAGAGACCAAAAGAAGAAAGAACAAACTTTCATCTTATTCTTCTAGGACAGACTGTGTTTGAGGGTAATTGACCATAGCCAGAATATAAAAGGAAGTTCTTTATTACTGAGGAATTCCAGCTAATCTTTGCAGATAGAAAGGCAAGATAGCACTAGAAAGTTTTCATTTGAGAATGGCTAAAGGTAGCCTGAAAAAAATCAGGCTGTCACCACCTAAAACCAACCATGGAGCTCAATATCATTAATAGCAGGATCATTTGACATCATTTCATGTGATCATGACTTTGAAACAATGAAACAAATTCTTTCAGCTGGACATGGGTGGCTCACATCTGTAATCCTAGTTACTCAAGAGGCTTAGATTTGATGATAACGGTTCAAAGCTACCCTGAGCAAAAACTCCATGACACTTATCTCCATTTAACCAACAAAAGGACAAAAGTAGAGCTGTGGTTCAAGTGGTAGAGAGCCATATTTGATTAAAAATGCTAAGGGACAGTATCCAGGCCCTGAATTCAAGCCCCAGTACATGCACAAAAAGTCTTTGATTCGTAACAGCTTTATGGTGATGCATTTCACATACTATACATTTCTCCATTTCAAATGTAAAATTCAAAGGCTGTTAACATATTCACAGTTGCACATTCACCAAAATCAATTTCCAAAGAAACTCTACACCCCTAGCCACCTCTGCCTCCATCCCTCCATCCTCTCCTGCCTTCAAAAACTAGGCAACCTCTAATTTACTTTCTGTCTATTCATTTCCCTAGTCTAAACATTTTATATAAATGACATCATACAATTTGTGGTCTTTTCTGTCTAGATGTTTTTTCACTTGCCATAAAGTTAATCCATGCTGTGCCCCCCCCATATTAGAACTTCGTTCCTTTTTATTACTCAATAATATTCCACTGTATGTGTATGCCTTGTTTCCTTTATCTACTTATGATGGACGTCTGGATTATTTTCAGCTTTCTACATGGAAAGTATTTGAGTATTTTTAGTTCTTTGGGGGGTGCATAACTATATGGATAAGTTTCATAAGGCCACTTTTTGTTCATCGCTAGACTTGTCCAAGACAGAGGTGTCAGCAGAGGGCTAAGGTACCAGTTTCTCCACATTTCCACCAACACTGGGCATCATTTGTCCTTTTGATTATTGCCTTTATAGTAGATGTGTAGTGGTATCTTATAGGGGTTTTGCTTTGTATTTGTTGAACATCTTTTTATGTATTTAGTATTCATGTATATATTGTCAGAGAAATAAATATTCAGGGGGCTGGGAATATGGCCTAGTGGCAAGAGTGCTTGCCTTGTATACATGAGGCCCTGGGTTCGATTCCTCAGCACCACATATACAGAAAATGGCCAGAAGTGGCGCTGTGGCTCAAGTGGCAGAGTGCTAACCTTGAGCAAAAAAGAAGCCAGGGACAGTGCTCAGGCCCTGAGTTCACAGCCCAGGACTGGCCAAAAAAAAAAAAAAAAAAAAAAGAAATATTCAGATACTTTGTCCACTTGTTTTCTTCATTTTTTTTTTTTTTTTTTGGCCAGTCCTGGGCCTTGGACTCAGGGCTTGAGCACTTTCCCTGGTTTCTTTTTGCTCAAGGCTAGCACTCTGCCACTTGAGCCACAGCGCCACTTCTGGCCGTTTTCTATATATGTGGTGCTGGGGAATCAAACCCAGGGCTTCACGTATACGAGGTAAGCGCTCTTGACGCTAGGCCACATTCCCAGCCCTTGTTTTCTTCATTTTTAATACACTTTTTTGGTAGTACTGGATTTTGAGCTCAATGTCTCATGCCTGCTCAGCAGGTAACTACCATTTGAGCCATGCCCCTCAAAATCCAAGTAACCATTGATCTCTGCACTGTGTAATTTTGTCATTTCCAGAATATTATGTAGTTGCTGTCACCCACTATGAATGAAGCTTCTTCCAAGTGGCCTCTTTCATTTATTGTTATGTAGATAAGTTTCCTTAATGCCTCCTCATTTATTGAGGGACATTCCAGTTGTATACAAATTTTGACACTTCTGAATAACGCTGCCAAAGACACCCAGACACTGGTTCCTTTCCCCACATTTAAATTGGGTTGTTGTATTATTGAGTTGTGGCCACAATCTATGGATACAAGTAAATCTTAAAATCCATGATTCACAAATATTTTCATGCATTCTTTGGATTGCATTTCACTTTCTTGATAATAGCCTTTGAAAAGTAAGTTTGTATTTTGATGTTCAGTTTCTGTATTTTTGTTGTTGCTGTTGTTTGTTTTTGATGTCCTACCCTGTTAAAAAAAATCATTGTCTAGGGGCTGGGGATATGGCCTAGTGGCAAGAGAGCTTGCCTTGTATACATGAGGCCCTGGGTTCGATTCCCCAGCACCACATATACAGAAAACGGCCAGAAGTAGTGCTGTGGCTCAAGTGGCAGAGTGCTAGCCTTGAGCAAAAGGAAGCCAGGGACAGTGCTCACGCTCTGAGTCCAAGGCCCAGGACTGGCCAAAAAAAAAAAAATCATTGTCTAATCCAAGGTCATGAATATTTGTACCTATTTTTTTATTCTAACTATTTTAGTTTCAGCTCTTACATTCAGTTCTTTGATCCATTTCAAATTAATTTTTTCTCCTATGATGTGATGTTTTTATCTTTTACAGAGGCAGACTAAAGATCTTCTCAATGAAAATGTGATATCTGTAGTTTATTTTTAAATACTTCAAAAAGATGAAGAAACTATGGAACAAAATTGACATTTTCAAAATCTACATGAAGGCTAGGAGGTTATTTCTTATACTGACCTTTTACATTTTTTCCTTTAATTGAATATAAAAAGTGGAAAAGTAGGGCTGGGAATATGGCCTGGTGGTAAGAATGCTTGCCTCATATACATGAAGCCCTTGGTTCGATTCCCCAGCACCACATATATAGAAAATGGCCAGAAGTGGTGCTGTGGCTCAAGTGGTAGAGTGCTAGCCTTGAGCAAAAAGAAGCCAGGGACAGTGCTCAGGCCCTGAGTTCAAGCCCCAGGACTGGCCAAAAAAAAAAAAGATAATAAAAGTGAATAAGTAGAAAGTAAAATAAGAACAAAAACTTGATTGTAGTGAAAAAGGCAGTAAAAGGAATAAAGTTAAACTCAGTTTAACTCTCCTTTTTCTTCTTCTAGTACCCTGTTTGAACTCAGCGCCTCATATTCGCTCAGCTTGTTTGCTTATGGGCAATGTACTACCAGTTGAGCACACCTCCAATCTACCTTTGGTTGGTTAAATGCAACGAAGTGTCTCATATTTTTTTGTGTAGGCTTCAAACCTCCATTCTCGGGATGTAAGCCTCCTGAAAAGCTAAGATTACAGGTATTTTTAAAGTAAAGTGTTTATAAGCTTTGGTGCTTTATAATGTTATAAATTATTTGCCATATTCCTGGTAAAAAGACACAGGAAAAATGGTTCTTCTATCAAATGCCTGGCCATTGCTCTGAAAAACCCATATCCTAAGCTTTTTGAACATAATTAGAAATTTTGCATTCAAGGATGGTAAAAAGTGGCCTTATATTGAAGGAATCAGGCTACCAGTACCTAAAACCAGTCACAGATATCACTATCCCTAATAGGCAGATCATCTGACAAGTAAATATGTTAACTGTGATCACAATATTGGAATAAAAAAACCCTACTAGTTGAGTACTTTAAATATGATGAGTCCAAATTATAATATGTTATAGGCAAAAATGTACATCAGCATTTGAAGACTTGGTACAAAAAAAGAATGCTAAAAACTTCAAAAATATTTTTAAAGCTTAGTGCTAGGCAGAAAAGTTCAGACTCCATCTCCAACTCTGGGATGGTTTCTGGCAGATTTTTGACAATGTCGGGACATGCTGAGTTATCCCAGCTGGTAGAGAGGGGCTTCTAGCATCTAGTATGTAGACACTAGGGGTCCTTCTAAGGATCTCCCCAATGCAGCCCCACAACAAAGAGTTACAACAAAGTTACCAGGCCAAATGTCAACTGTGCTGAGGTTGATCACACTGTTGTACGTCAAGGTTTCTCTACAATGTGGCTCTTGTGGATCAAGGAAAAAGGGGCTTGAGAGAGTGTGTGTTTGCACAGAAAACCTCTGGAGCAGCTGCCATAATTCTGTACTATTACTCATGACTATTTTCTTTTGTGGTCCTGGCGATTGGATGTAGGATTTCATGCATGTTAGGTAAATGCTCTTTACTACAAGAATTCTTCCAGCCCACTTGTGAAGATATTTGATGAAGGTCATTAGTGAGTTCATCTATGGCAATGGAATAAAGCCCTTTGTCTACACTGACTACTTAAACATAGAAACTCATCAAACTTTTGAACAACAGCATTTTCATAGTCACTCCACTGTCAATATTGCTTCTCATCAGTCGCATCAAGGGCATGGTGCATTACAAGTCACAGTTCAATCCTACCTTACAAATCCCTATGCATTAATCAGCCCAGAGATTAGAGGCTTAATACTACTTTGTAATTCATAGGACTTATTATCGAGAAATGCTGACAGAAAGCCAGTTTCTCTCTGAGGTGAGTATGTATATATTTAGAGGAATTCCATTATTAATCAATTTTATCTATGAGAGAAACATTGAGAACATAAAATTACAGTTGAAATTTTATTGGGGAGTTTAACTTAAATTATATTAGCAGCCTCATTGACAAAAAGTTTTAGACATATGCTTGAGCATGAGAATAACTATCAATGCCATGTAATTGAGTATGTAAATTAATTTAACTTATTATGAAGTATAGCTATGTGCTGCTTAACATTTGGGTTATGTTCTGAGAAATGCCTCCTTCAGCAATTTCATCCTTGTGTGAACATTATGGACTGTATTTAAAACTAAGGTAGCCAAAACCACTTCACTAAGCAAAATAATCTTATGGGACCACTTTTGCATATATGGCCTGTCAATGAAAGAAATATTATCATTTAGTACACACAACTATGTATAGATAATAAACCACTGCAGGTCAAGTTTTTTATTGCAATGATAATATTTCTAATACAACACATACACCTTTCTAAGCAGAAAGAGAAGCGCAGAAATGCTACTGGAAATGGTGTCTCCAGCAATGTTTTGATGAGCAGACATTTGCAGGAGTTTAAAAGAAACCTTCACTGCAAATGGTAAACCAAAGTGGTAAAATATAAGGATCCGGATGAAAAGTCTCAAGGATATGAATAACTCTAATAAGCTCCCAAATCCCAGACGGTGGACATGTGGCCTCCTCAGTTCTATGGACAAAATTCAAACTCTAAAATATCTGAGTTAATACAGACCTACCCAAAAGAAGAGGATTTCGGGGGGAGGGGAAGCATTTCTGGGCCTGGCGTTTCAATGGTGGGTTATGCCACCACCACCATCACCGCCTTGCTGCAGGTCAGCACCAGGGCTTCCCAAGGAGTTGGGGCGATCTGGGTCAGAGGATCGCTCTTGGCTGAAAGACATCTCCAGGATTCTTTCCTGTTCGTCTCTGTCTTTCAGTGCCGAGTTTATTGGCTGATTGTATGTCACCCGAGAGGCAGGTCAGAAAGGTCAAGAGTAAAGCTGAAAGTTCTTTGGGCACCTGGGTGCTTTAGGAACACCCCAAACTCCCCATCCAACTGCCAGAGCTGTGTGGGCAGCTGCAGCGCCCGGGGCCCACCGGCTCCACCCCAGAGCCGCAGCTCCTCCGGCCCCGCCCCCAGCCCCTCCCCTTTGGCTCCTCCCCTTACCCGGGGCTCGTCGCTTTGCTTTCCCGCTCCAGCAGCAGCAACTGCAACAGCCGTCTGTGTCGCGGTCGTTGTCGCTGTCGCCTTCACCGCGCGCCCCTCACAACCCACGAACCACCATGCCTAACATCGTGCTCTTCAGCGGCAGCTCGCACCAGGACCTGTCCCAGCGCGTCGCCGATCGCTTGGGCCTGGAGTTGGGCAAGGTGGTCACCAAGAAGTTCAGCAACCAGGAGACCAGGTGGGGTGCTGTGCCGGTTCGAGCGCACGGCTCCGGGACGGAGCCAGGGGCCGACATGCTCGGGCCACCTCCGCGGGCGCCGGGCTCCCCTTCCGGGGCGGGACGGCGGCAATGCGGCCTCAGAGCCACGGCGGCTGCGCCCGGGGAGAGGTCGGGGGGGGGGGTGTCGTCCTGCCGCCCCCGCTTTCGCGTGTGTGCCCAGAACTAACCCTCCGCTGCCCGGCGTAAGGTGTCCGGGGCCTTCGAGTTGCGCCGCCTGACGTCCTCCGTCCGGAAGGGCGACCATCGGGGTGGTCACTGACCGCCGGCGACACTGTGGATGTCGCCGGCGGGAAAGGCATCCGTGCCGGGAGTGGTGGAGGAACGAGCTTGGCCCCCTCCCAGTTTCCCGTCCCTGCTCTGCCAAGTTGAACCCCAGACCTGTGTGTGACACAATAGTTTCCGCACACATCCCGTGCCCTTGTTTACCTGAGGACCTTTCAAACGTGCCTGCCCGGGATCTGTGCCCGGGGTCTGGTCCAGTGGGCCCGGGATCAGGCTTCCTCCTGCTCCCCGGGGTGACTCCCAGGACGCCCCAGGTGCCCCGCACTTGCCTTGTCCGTTACAGAAGTTTAAAGGCGCGAGAGAATCCAATTTGGGACACACGTGCCGGGCTCCCCTAGGCTTCCACTAAGTTTGCTACCTCTAAGATGAACGACTTGCAGCTTCTTTGTTATTTCTAGGACTCAGCAGTGCACAGCTGAAAGGCTCTCGTTGGGTGTAAATTCAACCTGTTTTCAAGTCCTTAACGCGTGGTCAGTGGAGCTCAGTGCGATCAGGAGATGGCCATCTTCAGAAGCTGGGCCTTGGGTTCTTTCTTCCACCTGCCCCAATCCACAAAGCTCTTTGACCAGTTTCAAGTTGGCCTCATTTTCCCCTCTGCCCATATGCTTAGTACAGCTAACTGTACACCATTCCCGATAACTTTTCTCTCTTTAGTTCTAGTTCAACGAACAATTTTAAGAAAGCATGTTGAAGCTGTTGGAGAGCCATATGTAAAACAAAACATAAACAAAAGGAATTTCCATTCATACTTTCTGCTATGTACACAAGTTAACTTCAAATGCATCATAGGCTTTAATATCTACAACTGAAAAACTTTCCAGGGAAAAAAGTTTCATAGCAAGAGTTGTGTTACAACTGAAGCCAACGATGCTTTATGTTTTTTCCTGGACCAGTTAGTTTGTAGGGTATAAGACTCATTGCAAGAGGTAAATTGTAGCTCCGCCAAACAACATGAGTTGATGGCAGGTGCTATTACCGCCTGGAGAAGTCACGCTAACGGACTTCTTGGTAGAGTTTGACAAATTGGGGACAGTGGTGGAAAGACTAAAGAGAAACATTAAGCTAGGTTTCAGTGTTACAGTATGTTGCCAGTCAAAAGAATAGTGTTGCTTCACAAAATGTATCATCTGATAGAAACATTCTATGGAGAAATTCTAGGTGCAGTGGGTTTTGAAAACAATTATTACATTGTCTTTGCTTGTGATCTCAATGTGGCTCAGCCCTTTGTTAAAAGCATGGCTGATTTAGACCAGTTTTTGCTCACTCTAAAGGCTTAAATGAAATTCACACAAATTTTTAAGTATGATCGGTCATGTTTATTTCCAATATAAAGCAAGCTTTGTTTGGACACAGCTTCTGGGTTCTGAACGCAGGGCCAGGGCACTGTCCCTTAGCTTTTTCACTCGGAGCTGGAACTCGTACCACCTGAGCCACAACTCTACTTCTGAGGTTTGCTGGTTAATTGGAGATAAATCTCACTGACACCTGCCTGGGCTGGCTTCAATTAGCAATCCTCAGATCTCAACCTCCTAAGTAGCTAGGATTACAGGCCCTAACAACCAGTACTTGGCTTGAAGCAGACTGAGTTTTCATTGGTTCTGAATATCTTTTAATCACACTTGAAATGAGAAGTCATAAAATCTTGAAAAATCAACTTAGCCTGGAGCCTGAGAATTGCTTATAGAGCTGTATTTTATGTTTTGAACTTCCTGACTTTTCCCATGAACTAACTATACAGGGATGGAAGTTGATTTTGATGAACAATTATCTCTGTTTCAGATACTGTGCTAATAATCCATTTATACTGTGTGGTCCCACAGAGGAGAGAAACAGGAAGGCAAACAGAAGAGAAAGTTGACTCAATTCACCTGTGAGATCTCTTTTGCACTCTCTCATTGAGCCAAGACCGGTTGTTCTCTCCTATCATCAGTCCTTTAGTCCTTGTATATTCTCATATGTGCTACTTAATCAGATATCAGTAATCAGAGCCTCCAGTTTTTACCTTCCCAACTCCAACTTTTTCCTTCCCATCATTACAGATATGCAGGGTAAAATCTACTCCAGCTTCCTACAGGTGCCAGAAATTCCTGACCTCCTAGGCCAGCATTCAGGAGGTCTCTGTACCAGTTTAGTCTGGTCACTTAACCTGCTGCTCATGTTCTTAGCTGTACTGAAGGACCCAAGGCACTAGTGTTTTTCATGAAACAAATACTGCAGAAGTAAATGTTTTAAACTGATAATTGTTCATTTTGCTACAAAATGTGTGATTTGAGCAGGGCTGGGCACAGAAGGTTTGGGTCTTTACAGTGGTAGCCAGCTATGGTGAGCACAAAGGCTGGAGGATCCATTTCGAAGGTTACTCACTCACATGATTTTTACCAGCTTTTACATGGAAGGCTAGATAGGAACTTGGTTCCTCTTCTAGTACACCTCTCCTTAGGGTTGCTTGGACTTCCTTCCAGCATGGAAGCTGAGTTCCCACAGGGGTGTTTCCCAAGACAAGAAGCAGCTACTGCTTTGTTAAGGCTTGAGTTTGGAAGTTAGCATATCATTTGTTTTAATGTTCTCTTGCTCAAGTGAGAATACTTCCAGATTTGAGGGAAGTAGATTTAGACCCTCTTTCTTAATGGAAAAACTGTTAAAGAACCCGTGGCCATCTTTAATTGCTGCAGCCACTCATTGTTGAGTAAGTTCCATGCTTCAGCCTCCTTGTTTGGGGATCAGAAAGGATCCTTTGGCTGACTGCAAGTTGCATGCATTCTTCTAGCCACATGATTTGAAAGACCTAGGATCCAGCCCAAGAGAGATCTTATTTCTGTGTAGAAACCAGGCGGGCTTTGGAACTCTCCCCTCCATGGACTGCTACTCCTAGACAGATTTCTGTTCCTAAGGAAGGCAGAACAAAACAAGACAAAAATCTAACCTAGTGAGATAAACACTTATAAGACTAGGAATTGAGAAACTTTCTGTAAAGGGCCAGCTCATAAATATTTTAGGCACTGTTGACTGACTATATGGAGTCTCTGTCGCTGCTGTATCTTACAGTTCTAAAAGTTTGAAGGCTTTCATGGCTCTACAGCTGTACTCCGGCCTGACGCACTCGTGACTAATCCATTCCCTAGCCTTTTCCAGTTTTTGAAGATAGCACACATTCCTGGGTTCTTGGTTCCTTCCTCTGGCTCCAGTGCCTCACTGATCACTTGTTCTGCCTTTGATCTCTTTTGTTGTGCTAGTACTTGGGCTTGGATTCACAGCCTGGGAATTCTTCCTTAGCTTTTTCACTCAAGGCTGGTCCTCTGCCACTTGAGCCATAGCTCTACTTCTACTTTTATTTTTTTTTTTACTGGATAATTGGAGATAAGACTCTTGTGGACTTTCCTGCCCAGGTTGGCTTTGAACTCAAAGTCTCGGCCTCCTGAGTAACAAAGATTACAGGCATGACCCACCACTGCCACCTGGCTCAGATCTCTTTTGTGTCCTCTTCCATTTTACATGGTGCCAGTTTAAATATTCCAGTCTAATTTCTTGTCTTAAGGCTATCTGTTTAATATCCATAATTCTACCTGCCAATACAGTCCCCTTTCTTATATAGTCTAATATATTCAAAGGATTAGGGTATAAATATCAGGGTGGGGCATTTTTCTGCCTACAACACCATTTCTGGCTGGTGGCCATAAGGAAAACTGGCTGTATGGTAGGTTCCAGTGGCTCATACTTATAATCCTAGCTACTCAGGAAGCTGAGATCAGAGGCTCACCACTCAAAGTCAGCCCAGGTAAGAAAGTCGGGGTGACTCTTATCCTTAATTAACTACCAAAAAAGAAAATACAGAAATAGACTTGAAACTCAAATGGTAGACTGCTAATCTGGAGCAATAAAGAACAGGCACAGTGCTCAGGGCCTGAGTTCAAGCCCCAGGACTGGCATACACACACACACACACACACACACACACACACACACACACATACACACACACACACGCTGTGCACTGTATTTTGTCACCCCGAGGGTATACTATATTTAGCTTCACTCAACACTTTATGGAAGGTTTACAAAGAAGTCAAAATAGGAGAAGGCACACAAAGGAAATTTTTCTACTGCTTTCATCCTCAATTGCCAGTGAATTGTTGATATCTATAGCAAAGAACATGCAGAAACACAATGTAATTTCATCCCAACTCAATTGCAGAACATATCAACTTAAAGAAGTTCATTGCTGTCTTTCATTTATACTCTTTCCAGTTGAATATAAGCATCTGTTCATTTACATAGACTATGTGGCATCTCAAATGTTGGTTTGTTTTTAGATTTTTATTAATTATTAACTTGGCCTTTTAAATCAAATAACTTCATTGGATCCCATTGGTTTCTGGTAGTTGGAGAAAAGAAGGATAATTATTCACGTGCCTCACATGTGAATTCCTTATATTTTATTTTTAGATGAGTTTGCTTATAGCCAGTGCCGCTGTAATGTGACATATGGATTCCTAAAAATTACCATACTATGCAAATTATGTAATTAAAAGCCACAGGGTATGCCAGGCATAGTGGTACACACCTATAATCAGCACTTTGGAGTCTAGGACAGGAGGATCTCAAGTTTGAGGTTCTGGATCAATTTCGGGATCAAAGTGCAAAATCTAATGAGCCTCTGTCTCAAATAAAAAGAAAATAGAACTTATAAGACTTAGGTACAGCATTGAAAAACTTCCTCAGTGTCCTAACAAAAAAATATATCTTATGTACTTTAAATGATGTGTAACTATACAGCAAACAGGGGACCTTGCCTTTGCTTGTGGAAGTGAGCCTCAGAAAGAGTGCTACTTCTGAGATCTTATTACATGATAAAAGAAGGGTCCTCTGAGATCATGAGGCTGTTGGGGACCCCAGATGGACAAGTGTTGGTCATTGTCCTTGTGTGCTCCATTCTTGCATTTTCCCATCCCTTTCCTTGCCTCCCCTCCCTATCTCTTCCCTTTACTCCCCTTCTTTCCTTTGTGCTTGAACACTGAAGTGCATCTTCAGCCTTCCTTTTCTACACTCTATCTCCAGATAAGAGATTGGGCAGAAACAAAATTCACACAGTGCTTTTATTGTTTCAAATCTAAAAGTATTAGAACAAGTTTACCTTTTCAAAGCTTGTGTTGTAGCAAAGCTGGCTATCTTCTTTACTCCACAGTGCTCTGAAGGACATGGCCCTTTTGCTTTTCCTTATCAGGGATTTTTCTCCTGTTGAATAAGAAAATTCTCCATGTACAATTACAGAACTGTCCAGATTATGTAGTTGTCCAAAAGTTAGCCTGGACTCACGGCTTCTCAAGAAGCTACAGGAGGGTGCCAAGCAGCCAAGCAAGGAAGCACATCAGAAAATGGGAAATGGCGTGCGGAAGAGAAGTGATGGGAATCCCCGGGCCACAGCTGGGCACAGGCAGAAGATGAAGCAGGTCAGCCGGCTCCCGCGGGGCGGGCCAGCTGCAGGATGATGAAACACAATTGGAAATGTTCAATCGTTAGTCAAGGGTTCGCAGTAGAATTGCAATGGAGTACTTAGAAACTTTAGGCCAGCAAAAGAAAGTAACACACAGACCAACTACATGTGTGTGGCAGGACATAGTGGTTGGAGTTGGCTCCATTGCTCGGCACATCATTTACTCAGTTGGGATGGTAGCTGTGAAATCTATAGCGTGAGTGTGAGACTTAGATGGGAATAGGAGAGGGACATGAGAGAACAGAAAAGATGTGCTATGACATTCTCCTTCACTAATGCCAAGGCAGTGAGTGTTGCTCAAAATTTCAACTCAAGACAGCAAGACTTGGAGCCTTAGATAGCTAAGAAGCACATCAAAACTTGAAATTGATCACCTCCAGGCTATTTGTTATAAACCTTATTGAATGATTTGAATTTTAAAGCAATATTCATATATGGTAATTTTCTGAAAAACCCTGAAACCATCCTAATTTACAGAAACACAAGTTAACATAGCAAGATTGGAACACAGTTTGCATCATTCCTTGATAAGAATGGCTCAACATTGGTAAAATGTGTATGTGTGTGTGTGCGCACACATACACACACACACACGCACCAATACTAGGGCTTGAACTCAGGATTTTGTGCTAGGTAGGCAGGTATTCTACCACTTGAAGAAACATATCAGTCCTTTGTGGCCTTAGTTATTTTTCAGATAGGATCCATGTTCTTCAGTGGGGCCAGCCTTCAACCTCCAACTTTCAACCTTGATTCTCCTGCTTACGCCTCCCACATAGTTACAAGCACACATTGCTGTGTCCAGCCTATTGACTGAGACAGTATCTCATTAACATTTTGTTCAGGCTGGCCTAGAACCATGATCTGCCAAATCTCCACCTCTTAAATAGCCAGAATTACAGATGCAGGTCAACTACTATCAACTGCAGAACAAAATGATTTATGCTGAATACTTGCCTGGGAATCGCAGATTTTGATACTCATTAGGCAAAGGCTACCTGTGTGACCAGCGCTTAAGAAAAACCCTGGGTCCTAAAGGGCAACACTGGGCTTGAGTTGCCACAACTCACTACTGGAGGCATTGAGTTGGATTTCTGTTACTTCCTGGAAGGAGATAGAGGGAGACTCACATGTGGGTTTTTCCCAGCTTCCCCTCACATGCCTTTCCCCTTTGCTGAGTTTCTTGTGTTCTCTAGTAAGTTACAGTCATGAGAGTGACTTCATGCTCAGACTTAGCATTGGACCTTTTAGATCAGTAAACTTGGTGTAGTTTCAGCCCTTGGGACACAGGATAGATGTCTTTAATATTTATGATGCCATTTTTTAATCGCTAGCGTTGAGATTGGTGAAAGTGTAAGAGGGGAAGATGTCTACATCATCCAGAGTGGCTGTGGAGAAATTAATGACAACCTCATGGAACTGCTCATCATGATCAACGCATGCAAGATTGCCTCATCTTCTCGGGTGACTGCCGTGATCCCGTGTTTCCCATATGCCCGGCAAGACAAAAAGGATAAGGTAGGAGAGGTGTGTCCTGTCCTATAAACCTGCTCTGGGTCACCAGGGCTTCTCACCTGCCACCTTGATTAGACTATCTGGGAAGTGATGGCTTTCCTCTCTCCTTTTGATTTGTTTGGTGGTACTGGGATTTGAACTAGGTAGGTGCTCTACCATTTGAGCCACTATACTAAGCCCTTTTGCTTTGGTTATTTCTCACAGTAAGGTCTCTTGCCTTATGCTTGGGCCAGCCTGGATTGTGATCTTCCCATTTGTGCTTTGCACATGCCTGAGTTGACAAAACCGAATACCATTATCATCCATATCATGATGGTATTGTATGTATTTGTGGTGGTGGATAAAGATTAGTTGCTTTCATGTGTGGACATGCACACATACCCCTTTAATGAGTACAAGTTAAACTGGGAAACATCCAAAGGATGTATCTGTGTCAGAATTCTAGTTGTCATATTATGCTACAGGTTTGCAGCTTGTTACCATGGAGATGCTGAGTGAAGGACCCAGCTGATTTCTGCTGTTTTTACCTATAACCGTATGTGAACCTATGATTCTCCCAAAATAAAAAGTTTGATTAAACACAATATTGTTAACCTGTTTTAACTTTATAATAAGAACAGAGTCAGTATTGGTTCAATATTATTTTTACCAACATTAGCGTTAGAGGAGGGTCTGTAAGTCTCCTTGAGAAGTTGAAGAACATTTAGTTGGTCTTAGCCTTCAAGATACATAACAAGTTGGAGATTGAGAGGAATTGGAATGAGATTGTTTGCTAGTACAGCTAAAACAAGTTATCTTAAACCTGGTAGATAAAAAGAACAGGAATTTATTTTTTCACAAGTTCACAAGTCAAATATCTGAGATCAAGATGTGGGAGCCAGCTGCCACTGGCTCACACCTGTAATCCTAGCAACACAGAAGGCTGAGATTTTAGGATCGTTGTTCAAAGCCAGCCTGGGCAGGAAAGTCCATGAGTCTTATCTCCAAGTAACCACTAGAAAACCAGAAGTGGCGCTATGGCTCAAAGTAATGAGTGCAAAAGCTCAGGGACAGGACCCAGGCCCTGAGTTCAAGCCTTACAATGGACCAAAAAAAAGGCTCCTGTTCCTGCACACGTGATAAAAGGAGATTGGGTGTTGCTTTATGCTGGCCTCAACCACAGTCCTCCTATTTATACTTCCCCTATAGCTGAGACGACAGATATGCGCCACCAGGCCCAGTTTTGCCTGTTGAGATTGGGGTCTTGTGAAGTTTTGCCTGGCTGTAGGCCCCAGTTTGTAAAGTTTCACCACCTCCACATTGCCACGATGGGAGCCCATGCTTCTAGCACATGATCCTTTGAGGACACCAACCATGCCTGTACCACTGATGCGTCTGTCACTTTGGAGCTGGTAGGCAGCCCACACTGTCGATCACATATGCTGCTATGAAGCCACATCCTCCCTTGTTATTTAGACAGCTTCTTTTATTTTAGACAAGATTCTCAAGTTTGAGATGGTATTTTTAGTTGCTTGGAAATTTCATCCCAACAGTGTGGTCTGACTTAGCTCTTCTGCCTGTCTGTGTGCTCTTCTAAGATATTTTAGTGTGTACATCCTTGTCTGTGTCATAAAGGAGACTTTGCTACCACTTTTTCCTTAGTAAATTTTCACACTGTGTGACTATTTCTTTGTGTTTTTGTGTTTGGTTTTTTTTTTTTTCAGTCCTGGGGCTTTAACTTAGGGTCTGGGTGCTATCTCTGAGCCTCTTTGTGCCCAAGGCTAACGCTCTACTACTTGAGCCACAGAGCCACTTCCAGCTTTTTCTGAGTAGTTTATTAGAGATAAGAGTCTCATTGACTTTCCTGCCCAGGCTGGCTTCGAACTGTGTTCCTCAGATCTCAGCCTCCTGAGTAGCTAGTATTACAGGTGTGAACCACCAGCGCCCAGCTGTGACTATTTCTTTTAATTCAGTTTTTTTAATATTAGGCTTTGTATTTGGAAAAGAGATTCTTGATAATTGTATCTTCTCACATTGTGTGACTATAATTTTAATGAAGTTATTTTATTTCTGATAGGTTTTTCATTTTGTGTTTGGTCCTAAGATACTTAATTCTATTTTTGTAGAACATTTTTTTTCTCTTATTACAGCCCTTTTCCACAATTGAGCAATTAGTAACTTTAAATGCCTCTTAACAGATAGAAATATTCAGATACAGCATTTCTTCTTGGCATTTATCCTATTCTCTCTTGCCTCTTTTGTCCAAGGTTGTAGGTTCTAACTAGTTTCTTATTTTTATTCATAATGAAGTCTATGTAGTAAAGAAACTAGTGCACCTGTCCCTTGTCTATTGCATAGCATGAAGTGTGATTACCCACCAGCTTATAGCCTCTAATTGCCGGCCTTGTCCCCAGCCACTGTGCTAGCAAGAAAAGCCCTAAAATTTCTAAAGACCCAAGTGGCTCTGTCCATTTTGTAGAACTAGCTGTTTACCAGTTTTTTCTCCCTCCCTCCCTCCCTCCCTCCCTTCCTTCCTTCCTTCCTTCCTTCCTTCCTTCCTTCCTTCCTTCCTTCCTCTGTTGTTGTTGGGGGGGAGGCTGTGGGTGTGGTTTGCTTTGCTGATACCAGCTTGCTCAGCTTACTTGCTCAGCTGGTGCTCTACTACTTGAGTAATGACTCCAGCCCAGCATTTTGCTGTTTATATGGCAGATGGAGGAGTCTCACGGACTTATCTGCCTGCATTGGCTTCAAACTTCAGTCCTCCAAGGTTCAGCCTCCTGAGTAGCTAGGATTATAAGCATGAGTCACTAATTCTAGCTTACCATTTTTATTATCATTATCCATTTCGCTGCATTTTCCAAATTGCACACATGTTCCATGACTTTCCCAGCTTAACTGCTAGTGGAAGAGAGAACATTTTGATTATGTACCACCCAGAGTCAAGGATGGGATAACATTTGAGAGACAGTACATATGGCAGCTCGGGAAATCAAATCACATGATATTGGCAAACACTAGTTGAAGAGAAAGACTCATAGCTGGGTGTATTAGGTTCCTAGTGTTTCTGACAAGCTGAATGACGTAAAACAGTAACAGATTTTTTTGCCTATGACATCTCATGAAGCAATGAAGTTCTTTGTAGTTTCTGTCCTTAGAAGCACCTACAAAGAAGTCCAGAAAAATCTTGAGACCTTGAACCATCTTAAAATCTTCTTTCAAGCCCAGCAACTGGTGGCTCATGCCTGCAATCCTACCTACAAAGGAGGCTAAAAATCTGAGGATTGTAGCTTGAAACCAGCCCAGGGATGGAAAGTTCCTGAGACTCAGAAAAAGCCAGAAGTGGTGCTGTGGCTCAGTTGTGATAGAGTGCTATCCCTGTGCACAAAGAAGCTCAAAGATAGCACCCAGGCCCAGAGTTCAAGACCCAGGACTAGCAAAATAATAAAAAAATGCACTAAAGTATTCTGAGGTCTGGTATGAAATGGATTCAGGTTCATAGTCCAGTACTTGTTTGCTCTTTGTTAGTTACTTAAACTTTTTAAATTTATTTTCCTTTTATATAACTTGAGATTATTAGTTACTACTTATGAAGTACTTAGCATATAATACACTAAAGGACAAACTTTCTCAAAGGAGACAAATGTCAAATATTTGGAGGTTTGCAGACTATTGGACAATCTGTTGCTCTAGCTCAGCATTTCCCTTTTATTATAGAAGCTACCATAGCCATTGTGTAAGAGAATTGGTATGATTGTGTTGCAATAAAACTTTATTTATACTTACTGAACTAGGAATTGTACACACCGTTTAGATGTCACAAAATATTGTTCTTCTTTTATTCCAATCACATCTAAATGGAGAAACCCATCCTTAGCTCTTTGGATGTACAAAAACAGGCCGTGGGCAGATTTGACTCACAAGCTATACTTGGCTGGTCCTTGCCATAGAGGCACAGGGTAACTGCCAGTTCCCTCCCCTGTGAGAACAGGGTTGTGGGCGAGATAAAGAATACTTACTTCTGATAGGGATGAAGGACTTTCAGCTTGAGATGTTTCTTTTCTTTTATCGGAACATTTTTAAGGCCATGTTCTTCTTTCAGTGATAAAGTATTACATCTCTTTCATTGTTTAGGGAACACTAATCTCTGCAATCTTGTAATTTTTTTTTTAAATTGTGAAATTTTTGTTTAGCAGGATGGCATTTTAAGCATTGACCATAACTTGAAGCTATCCAGAGTCTCTTTGATGTTATCAATCTGATTAGCACAACATTTTCCCAGTGAACATTTGGGGAGGACTTAAGCTTCTTTTGAGCCACTGTGGCTTACTGAAGTCCATCTTTTAGGCAGTGGGTGTCACTATGGCCAGCTATGAGAAGTGACAAGATTTTATAAACTTTCCTACCTCATCTGGCCTTAAACCACAATCCTCTCACTGCCAGTGCTCCATGTGGCTAGGATAACAAGAGCATACCACTATGCCCAGCCATGGGTTGAAAAGCAGGGTCTTGACTTTTCTGCCCAGGCTGGCCTTGGAACATTTTGCTCACATTCTTAGCCTACCAGTTAGCTGAGTCACCAATTTGTAGCTCATATAGTATCACTGAATGTCCAGAATGCAGGGAAAGGCCCTTCCAGCAGAGGCCAGGGGGAGGAACTGCTCTGAGTAGGCCCCAGCCAAACTGACTGTAGGATCTGAGTTACCAAAGTTAAAAAAAATCAGCTGAAGAAGGCTTCATGAAACATAGCACAGGGGAGGTGAAAAATGAAAACATGAATTATAGTAGATAGATAATAGAGCAGATTTTTAAAAATTAAACAAAAGGCAAGAAAAAACCACTTGGAGAAAGAGGAGAACAGTTTTTTTCCTAGAAAAATATACTGTTAACTTTTAAAAACTTTTTTACTAGTTCTGGGTCTTGAACTCAGGACCTGAGCACTGTCCCTGGCTCCTTTTGTTCAAGGCTAGCACTCTGCCATTTGAGCCACAGCACCATTTCCAGCTTTTTCTGTTTATGTGGTGCTGAGGGATCGAACCCAGGGTTTCATGCATGCTAAGCAAGCACTCTACCACTAATCCACTAAGCCCAGCCCCTGTTAACATTTTTGGAGAGGTTTTGTCTCATTTTTGTGTTTTACAAAACTATATGTAGGTATATACTTTTATTTTAAAGATATATATATATATTCTAATTGATATATTAGAGAAAATAGTCTGTTGACATTTTGATTTCTTTCCCTTGTGTTTATATGTGTGCATATGGGTTTAATGGAATCATTGATTTGTTACTATTTTGAATGAAATCTTCTTTTAAGCTTTTCTTTTCTTTCTGGTGGCTCATGTACAGGAACCCTATTATTTATAGAAAGTGCCTGAATTCTTCTTAGATCCCATCTAATCATGTCTGTATAGTCTGTCTCTTGGAACTTTTTTATGTGGACAGTTTCATTGTTCCCAATTTATGATGTGGAAACTAAAGTAATAAAAAAGTTAGGTAACTGTACAAAGGAACATAATGTCAATAAGTGGTAATGTGTTTATTTCTCTCCATATTAAATTAGCAGCTGCCTGATAGTGTTCTTTCTTCCACCTGGTTTTTGTTTAATTTGTAATGACGTTAGCTTCCAGCTGTCAGTACACAAATGCTTCTTTAATAGCTGGATTCTTTCAGTGCCCGGCTGACTCTGATGATGTCTTGGCTTTGGTGAGCCCACGTGTGCCTCTCTATCCTTCTAGAACACAATGCTCCTTGCTTTTGCTGGTTGAAAAAAAGCATTTTTTAAGGCAAGGCCAGCAAAAGCACAGAAATCCCTATACCCTTTTTTAAAAAAATAAAACACAGCTGAACCATATAAATGACTACATTACATGTACAGTTGACCTACTTCACTGTTAATTTCTTGGGTATTTGTAATCTATACCAAGTATCAAACATATTGATTCCTAGTAGTCTACGTCAAGAAGGTGTATTTGGGGCTGGGGATATAGCCTAGTGGCAAGAGTGCCTGCCTCGGATACACGAGGCCCTAGGTTCGATTCCCCAGCACCACATATACAGAAAACGGCCAGAAGTGGCGCTGTGGCTCAAGTGGCAGAGTGCTAGCCTTGAGCGGGAAGAAGCCAGGGACAGTGCTCAGGCCCTGAGTCCAAGGCCCAGGACTGGCCAAAAAAAAAAAAAAAAGAAGAAGGTGTATTTGATGATGAAAATGGAAGGAGTACACCTTGTTTTGTGACAATGTATGTCATTTTCCTGATTCCGCTTTGTCTACTCTGTGTATGATTCCTTTTCTCACATCTCTCTTGTTGTGAGGGGACGATTCCCTATTACCAAATGTGTGTCTTTATTTTGTAGAGCCGTGCTCCAATTTCTGCAAAGCTTGTGGCCAACATGCTCTCAGTTGCTGGGGCTGATCATATCATCACCATGGACCTGCATGCCTCTCAGATACAGGTACCAGCTGTTGCTTTCTCCAGTAGTTAGGTCCTAATGCCCTGTCAACTTAAATCATGGTGAAAGGAGGTAGCCTGACCATGCTCTTAAATTTTTTGTCCCTCACTAAACTAGGGAATGGATTTGATGTTGGTACCTCCTGTTTCATACCACATCTGCTTCAGACAGTTTTAGGAGAGTGGGTGTGGCTTCTTGGCAGTAGAGACTATATGATTCCATTGAAACTTCTGGAAAATTATTAGAATGACAAAGACATATAATGCATATTTTCTTTTGGATTTGTCTACCTGGGATGGCTTTGAACTGTAATCTCAGCCTGCTGAGTAGCTAGGATTGCAGATATGAGCCAGCAGCAGTCAGCCACATTTTTTTTTAAAAAATTTTATTTTCAAACTGATGTACAGAGAGGTTACAGTTTCATACGTTAGGCATTGGATACATTTCTTGTACTGTTTGTTACCTCCTCCCTCATTCCCCCCTTCCCCCCTTTCTCTTTCCCCCCATGAGTTGTTCAGTTGATTTACACCAAATAGTTTTTGCAAGTATTGCTTTTGTAGTCGTTTGTCTTTTTACCCTGTGTCTCTCGATTTTGGTATTCCCTTTCAGTTTCCTAGTTCTAATACCAGTATACACGGTTTCCAATGTACTCAGATAAGATACACAGATAGTGCAGGTACAACCACAGGAAGGGGATACAAGAAGGTCATAATAGAAGCTACGGTTTCACATCACATGTTGAAAGTAATTACAACAGTGATATAACAGTTGTTTCCATAACATGGAATTCATTTCTCTTAGCATCATCTTATGTGTTCATAGGGGCAGAGCTATTGGGCTCTTGTGATCCTCTGCTGTGACTAGCCTAAACCTGTGCTAATTATTCCCTATGAGGAAGACCATAGAGTCCATGTTTCTTTGGGTCTGGCTCAGTTCACTTAGTATATTTTTTTCCAAGTCCTTCCATTTCCTTACGAATGGGGCAATGTCATTCTTTCTGATAGAGGCATAAAAATTCCATTAAATCAAAGAAAGGTTGGACAAATGGGACTGCATCAAACTGTAGAGCTTCTGCAGGGCAAAGAACATAGCTCTCAAATAAACAGAAAGCCCACCGATTGGGAAAAGATCTTTACTGGCCATACAACAGACAAAGGCCTCAATATCTTAAAATATATGCAGAACTAAAAAAATTACATTCCTCCAAAACAAAACCACAAAGAACCAATAGCCCCCTCATCAAGTGGGCTAAAGACTTAAAAAGAGACTTCTCTGATGAGGAAATGAGAATGGCCAAGAGGCATATGAAAAAGTGCTCTACATTACTGGCCATAAAAGAAATGCAAATCAAAACAACATTGAGATTCCATCTCACCCCAGTAAGAATGTCCTATATCAAGAAAACTAACAATAACAAATGTTGGAGGGGATGTGGCCAAAAGGGAACCCTACTTCATTGCTGGTGGGAATATAAACTGGTTCAGCCACTCTGGAAAGCGGTATGGAGATTCCTCAGAAGGCTAAACATAGAGCTCCCCTATGACCCAGCAGCCCCACTTTTGGGTATCTACCCAAAAGACCACAAACAAGAACACACTAAAGCCACCAGCACAACAATGTTCATTGCAGTACAATTTGTCATAGCTAGAATCTGGAACCAACCCAGATGCCCCTCAGTAGATGAATGGATCAGGAAAATGTGGTACATATACACAATGGAATTTTATGCCTCTATCAGTCAGCCACAAATTTGATTTGTTTACCTCGACAACAGACCACATTAAACACTGCCTACTTCACGATATATAATGAATATAAAGTATTTGGTTAGTAATAGGTACAAAAACCAACAACCCCCTTTCCCCACTGCCCTGAAGAGCTTTTTTCTCCCCCAAAGAATAGGCCATCATAGGTAATAACAGTAATGATGGATTGCGTAAAGACAGAGTGGAATGAAAGACCCAGCTACCTGTCTTGATTTAATTGTGTTAAAATGAACGAAAGAGGAATCTGTGTGTGCAGGCTTCTTTTGAGTAAAGTAATTCAAATATTACTTAGTGAAAGCAAGCATTTTTTTAACAAAAAAGCAAAGCCTTGTAATAGGACCCTCATTGCTTTCCTTAGGGATTCTTTGATATTCCTGTGGATAATTTATATGCGGAGCCAGCAGTCCTGCAGTGGATTCGGGAGAATATCACCGAGTGGAGGAACTGTATCATTGTTTCCCCCGATGCAGGGGGAGCTAAAAGGTATCATGCAAACTACACTCTGCAGACTTTGATTTTTTC
Organism: Perognathus longimembris pacificus; assembly: GCF_023159225.1. Taxonomy (NCBI): domain Eukaryota; kingdom Metazoa; phylum Chordata; class Mammalia; order Rodentia; family Heteromyidae; genus Perognathus; species Perognathus longimembris. Next base: position 107,011,117 of record NC_063188.1, on the reverse strand, counting down.
CCCCACTTGAGTTTTCCTTTCTGTATCTCCTATGTATTAAATAAACCCGCATGCTTTTCTCCTTCCTTCTTCCTTCCTTCCTTCCTTCCTTCCTTCCTTCCTTCCTTCCTTCCTTCCTTCCTTCCTTCCTTCTCGCCTTCCTTCTTTTATTTTCCTTTGACATTGTTGGGGATTGAACCCTAGACCCTCACACATATTAGGTAAGTACTCTACCACTGAGATAACCCCAACCTTAGGAAATATGCTTTAAGTCACCTAATCCTTTAAGCAGATCATGGTGTGGTACCCACCTATAATCTCAGAGCTTAGGAAATGAAAGCAGGAACTTCACAAGTCTGAGGTCAGCCTAGAATATGTACTGAGACCCTGCCTCAAAAAAAAACCCTACTAACGCTATTTTGCAAGTGAGAAAGTAAGTAGACCACAAACTTCACTTTTAGATGGAAACCTGCTGTCTTTGTCAACATTTTATCATTCATGGAAGTAGCCCCCTCTCACACACACTGCATATTTATTTGTTTTCAGCCAAGAATAAAATTTTAAACTTCTTTTCATAATATAAAAGTAACACACTTAATTGGAAAATCAGCCATTTCATTAATAATACAATTAACTGGCCCAGTTAATTAATGCTTACTATTATAAAAACTTCAAAATGTTAGCCACAACAGAAGAGAATTTGAATAAAAAAAAGGAATCTGTGTATGAAGAATACCAAAAAACAGAAATCTCTGAAGGGGCTGAACGTTTTGCTCTGGTGGCCTGGGGGAAGGGAATTAAAATCCAGAAAGTTGCTGGCAGTTTGGCCTATGGGAAGAAAAGCGAAAAGCCACGCCTCTAGCCAGCAGGCTGAGCCTTTGATGGGGAGATAAAAAAAATAGTCACCCATGGAGAAATCAAATCATGTGCTTATGCTGTGGGCAGATGTGTGAGGAATATGCACTCACCCCTGGGGTACACAGTCCCTAGACTGGGAAAATTAATGTGAAAATTGGTCTCAGACTGCCAAGTCAGTGCAGAGGAAGACTCCCACAGCCCTCCCTTCTGAACATGACCTAGTGCCTGATGAACCAGCACACCAAGAAGGCCTAGTCTACCTGGACTCCATGTGTGCAGTCACAATGGCATTAGGCAGCCGATATGTCAGGAAGAGAGGACAATCCCTAGTGTGTCAAATGAGCAAGGTTGAGAGAGAACTGAAAACCAAAGTGATCCAGAAACACATGGTACTAACAGTTCTGTAGTGCAGGCATGCTAGCTCACCTAGGAAAGTGGTCCTGAGAGCAAATCTACAATACTTGTAGAGACTCAAGGAGTCTCCCACCCTGTACCAGTAGGGCATGGGATGTTGAGAATACAGGCCCAGAATAATGATCTGATACATAATACTTATCCCAAGCCAAGGCTGGTGACTCAGAACCTTGCAGACGTTGGTAGCTGTGACTTGGGAAGAAAATGAAAGTGGAGTTGTGGTTTACTGCCTGGTGGCAGCCACACTACTGAAGAAAGGAGAGATAAGCTAGTGATTAGCTTTGTACTAAAGGAGGGAGATTCATAACTGTGTGCTATTGATGTGCAATGGGAGTAGGGAGAAATTATCAACCTTAATGACATTCTTGAAATGCAGAAGCTGTGAGGTATAGCTCAGTGTACAGCATTTGCCTAGCGTGCACAAGGCCCCAGCATTCAATCCCATGCACCACCCAAAGACATATTCACAAAAAGCATATGGAGAAGCTGGTCCCTTATTTGTATCCTCACCCACCTGGAGCCAAGATGGGGACCTAGAATCACATTTAAAAGCTTAGGAGTGACCCAGGTCACTCCCATAATCCCTGCTACACAAGAAGATCATGGCCAAAAGAGAATGTGGGTAGAAAAAGATTGAGTTTCTTATCTCCAATTAAGCTGACAAATACTTGAAATAGAGGTGTGGTTCAAGTGGCAGAATGCCAGCCTTGTGCAAACTATAAGGTGAAAGAAAGAAGAAAATAGAAAGAAAAAGAAGAAAGGAAGGAAGGAAGGAAGGGAGGGAGGGAGGGAGAGAGGGTGAGAGGGCGAGGGAGAAGGAGAAGGAGAGGGAAAGAAAAGAAAAAGAAAAGAGAAAAGCCAAGAAAGAGGGCTTAAGACCCTGAGTTCAAGCTTCAGTACTGGCAAAAAATAAAATTTAGGAGTGGTTCAGAAAGCAGACACAATGGCCATGCAAGGAAATGTCGATGCAGATTCTGGCAAGAACACAGTGGTACTCAGCTGCCATCCAATGACTGCTCAGGTTCCCATCACAGTCAAGGAAGACATGGGCCATACAGCTGGTAATGAGCCTACAGCAGCTGCAGGAAGTGGCTGTACGCAGGAAGGAAACACAAATACATAAAAGCAGCTGACAGTTAGCTTGCAAAGCTCTAGACAGGCAGAGGTGGAGGAGAGATGCTCATTATAAGTTGAGGATATACACAGGCTTGTCATTAGCCACCACAGAGAGAGCAGTTGAGTCATGACAAGTTGTCCTGTGCTTCAGAATGTGAGCTGCTTTCTAGAGTGCTTTCCACTGGAAATGCTTGCAGTTGACGTAGGAAACTTACTGAAGTCACATGGAAGAATATGCATTGGAATATAGAAAATCTGCTAATTCAAGGCCAAGAAGTTGGCCAAGGGGTCTAGGAGCATTAGATGCCTTTGGTTTATAGCAACAGACATATCAAATTGTGATCCAGAAACCTATATTCTGCAGTTGTTGTTGTTGTTTTATATACTATTTTCACAGATTTGTGAAGCCATTACCATTTTGAAGAACTGATCACAGTTGATCACATTAAAAGGAAACAAATCATGTACCCATTAGCACTGTCTCTGCCCCCCCCTCCCCAGCTTCTGGCGGCACTAATCTTTCTGTCTATATGCAGCTGAATTTCCAGGACTTTCCCTATCCATTTTTAAAATCAGAAAATGTAACTTCCACAGATACTAAGCACAGAGAATAATGGACTTTTTTTTGTCTTTTCCTACCCCAACTCTTATTTTCATATATATGGCCAAAAATAACCATGCAGGCATGCTCTTTGCAAAAAGCAAAACTGTACTAAAGGTGACTAGCGTCCCTTTGTGTCTTTACACACATTCAGTGGCAGAGTAATGTTACTAAAACATATATCCCCGTTTCTTAGATACAACTGGGAATGTACTGTTTATACTTCTTCACTGAGCTATTTTTAAATGGCATACTTGCTCTATAGTAGCAATAATTCTGCAGTTTATATTCAATTGGCTTGACTGATTTTGATAGCTATGGAATATTCCCTTGTGTGTCTATGTCATAACACCTATGGTCAGTCTCCTTCTACCCACTTACAGGTATTAAAACTTGTATAGTCCTGCAACAATATACATGCTACTCAGGAGGTTGAGATCTGAGGATCGCAGTTCAAAGTCAGCCCAGGCAGTAAACCCCATGAGACTCATCTCCAATTAACCATCAAAAAGAAAAAAGAAGCCAAAAGTAGAGTTGTGTCTCCAGTAGCAGAGTGCCCCCCTGAACAGAAAAGGCTAAGGGACAGTGTCCAGGCCCTGTGTTCAAGTTCCAATACTGGCACACACACATATACACACACATACTCTCTCTCTCTCTCTCTCTCTCTCTCTCTCTTAAAAATTTCCCCTTTTCCCCCATTGATTTGAAACACCTTTTATTATATACTATATTTTTCTATGTATTTATCAAGTGCTGTTTAGGGGCATATGCAGAGTAAATGGCCAGGTTTGAGACGGTATTTTGTTCAGAGCTCCTCAGTCCAGTCTCCCTCAGCCACCAGACGGTATTTTGTTCAGAGCTCCTCAGTCCAGTCTCCCTCAGCCACCCTGAGCCCAGGGAAGGCCAGGAAAGGCCAACATTTTAAGACGTACATTTAGGCATCTTTGTAACCTCCTTTGTCCAATTGCCCGCTCTATGTCTGCCTCCTGTTCTGCAACAGTCTATCCTCCACCTAACAGTTCCTTCACAACAGCCTCGAAGGTAATATATGATACGTGCAGTGTGCATTACTATTATTGCCTTTGCTTAATGCAGTCATGTTCACCTAAGAAAATAGGTATTTATCTGAGAAATCAGATCCTGTTGCTTTCATAAAAAGCATGGAAACCTGATTCATTGTGGGTAAAACTTTAACATTGCCACAGGAGGTCACTCTTGAGTAGTCTTTGAAGCTTACCTTGGCTTGAAAGGAAAATTCCTACCCTTGTTAAGATAATTAATGCAATCTAAAAGAGGTATGGGAAATGGGTGAAACCGAGTGATTTGTATTTAACTTTTTTTCTGATCATGGCATCTTTGGGTGTGATCTACATAAAAACATTTAGAAAATTCATAAAAAAATTAATACCTTATATCTTTACCAGTGAAACCAGTAGGTATAATTTGGTATATTATGTATCTGTCGCTCCTAGTCATGCTTACACATGCATGAACACAGACACATACAAACATACACACACACACACACACACACACAAACACACACCAGAAAAATGTAACTACATTGCCCTTAAGAAATCAAAATCAATCCAGGCTAGCTATCTGATTTTTCTTCTAGCTCTTTCCACTTAAGATTTCAATATGATATGTTTTTAACATATTTTAAAACACATATCAGGAACATGTATTATGTCTTCGTTGTATACATGGGAAAGAAGAGTTAGCTGTAGCTTTGTCAAGGAATGATAATGTTCCAGCATCCAGGTGGCTTTTGACAGGGATCTTAGGCTAATTCATCATTAGGTACTTGACCTGATTAGAACTCCTCACATAGATTGCATGTCCCATGTCCCCAACTGCCATGAGCCATAGAGCTTACCCTCTTTTCGAGACAGGCCTCCATGCCTTCCTGGCTGTCTTTAGGTAACAGTCTTGTGAGGACAAAAGTAACCTGGTAATGAAGGAAATCAGGCTGAGCCTAGGCTTTACAGGCTTAGAGCTCTAGGCACAAATGGCAATGTTTCCCCACACAAAACCATGGGCCAGGGCCTTTCTGCTCCTTCACAAACAACAGACCAACCCAAATTATTGTGGATCTCCATTTTGTACAAGGTGTTCAGGTGCCTTTTTTTGGCGAAACACCATCTTATATTCTGAGAAATGAGCTTTACTTAATTGGTTTTGAGTGGCTTAGCTCATGAAATTGGTATGTACACAGTAGTATACATTTGAAGGTGATTATGGGGCAAAGGTTTTGTCTGCCTTCAAATTACATTTTTCTTCTCTCCATTAAATCCTTAACTGAGGAAACCTGGTCAGTTGATTTTAGAAATGAAGGGTGTCTGCTCAGGTTACTGTGGGTTTGGTTACTGTCTGAGGATGATTTTTTTTAAAGAAGAACAAACATGGACTTCAGCATAGTAGCACTTTTCATTTTCCTTCCAAAGACATTTGAAAAGAAAATCTAAAATTGGTATCTTATGACTAACAGTCCCTACTTTATTGGGAAGTTGCTTTCCTTTTCTGATATGACTACTGATCTATTTGTATTGGTAACCACCATCTCCAGAGATTCCTAACTGTTTATGTGGAACAGCTTTTGTTTCTTCTTCACAGATTAGAATTTATTTTGAAAAGCTGTCCACATATTGATCAGTACTTTTGCTCAACTTGTATTAGATCTGAAGACTGATGTCTTCAGGTAGTTCTGGAAAATTCTCAATCATTATCACTGAGTATTGTCTATATTCCTTTACCTATTGAATGTTTAATTTTAAGAAAATTTTGATTATTTTCTACTTCTCTAACTTTTACTTTGTTTCCATTCCCTTGAGTGAACATTCTTTGTTATCCTTTTATTCTTACCTAAACTTATAATCTATTTCTTTAAAACATAAAGCAGCTGGGTGCCAGCAGCTCACGCCTGTAATCCTAACTACTCAGGAGGCTGAGATCTGAGGATCGCAGTTCAAAACCAACCTAGGTAGAAAAGTCCCTATGAGACTCTTATCTCCAATTAACCACCAAAAAACTGGAAGTAGCACTATGGTTCAAAGTGGTAGAGCACAGGGCTGGGGATATGGCCTAGTGGCAAGAGTGCTCGCCTCGTATACAGGAGGTCCTAGGTTCAATTCCAGCACCACATATACAGAAAATGGCCAGAAGTGGCGCTCTGGCTCAAGTGGCAGAGTGCTAGCCTTGAGCAAAAACAAGCCAGGGACAGTGCTCAGGCCCTGAGTCCAAACCCAGGACTGGCCAAAAAAACAAAACAAAACAAAGTGGTAGAGCACTAGCCTAGTTCAAGCCCCATGACGGACAAAAACAACAAAGCAAGCACAAAACCAAAGCAATCACTTTATGTTCCATTTCAGCTAATGCTAGTGTTTCAATCTATGGTCTTATTTTTTTTGTTGCAGTTGTTTCTCCTGACTGTCAGTGTGGGCACTTTGGTTCCTTGGATGTTTTGTAACTATTCTGTGAATCTTTCATTTTCCTTAGGCATTTCTCACTGTAATCTCTCTAAGAGGGTTTGCTTTTATTGTTGCCAACTACCTCGGCGTACTAGCCCCAAACTTTCCACACTTTCACTTCAAATTAAACTCTCAGGCTGAGGAGCTGGGGCTCCAGTGGTCGAATCCTGCCTAGCAAGCATAAGGTCCTCAGTTCAAATCCTAGTTGTGCCCCCCCACACACACACAATAAATAAGCTCTTTCCTTGAGGGTTTTCATAGTATACAAAATAGGAATTTGGGCAGATAGCCCTAAGGACATGCCAAGGTATGGTTTTGAATTCTGAAAAGAACTAACCCTGTTCACTCAGCATAAACATCCTTCTCAGGCAGCAGGTTTGGTATTCACTGCCTCCTCCTCTGAAGGAAGGCCCTCTAGTGGCCCGGTGCTGTCAGGGTTTCCTGTTTACACTCTCCACTCACTCTAGCTCCAGACTTGATCTTTCATCCCCTGTCAGCAAAACTGAAGCCTGATTATTAGGACTCCAGAAAAGCCCTCAGAGTGAGCACGTTGCTGCCTGCTAGCTTCTCAGCGTGACCTACTTCTGCCTTCGCTACCTCTGATGATTTCCACTGCCATCTCTGCTTGGCAATGGATTTGTAAAAGTAGTTGCCTTGGATTTCAGTGTCATCTAGTACTGTGGTTGTTTCTATCTGGAAAGGAAACCAGGATGCCTAGTGTACCAGAGTGCAGCCTAAAACTCCAAAAAGTCACCTGGGTCTAGAGATGTATCCAAATGGAGTAAGTGGCCTTCCTTTACACTCATCTTCATATCTATCTGTTGCTATAGATAGAAGTTAACCTTGGTAATTCGAATGTAAAAAGATTTATTAAGGCTTGGAACTGGTTGCTACATTGTTTCATTACACTGAAAAGAGGCTAGCTTGAAGATACTGGCGGAATAAGTTATATACAGAGTTCTGAATGTATCAGCATTCTGATGCAATGGTAAATGCCCAAAACATGAAAAAGGGGACTCAGATGTGTGTATGCTAATGTTTGTGATGGCAATGTTCTCCATAGCCAAATTGCAGAGATCATCCCAGGCTTCCACGGTCAAGTAGGTAAATTAAATGTGCTATGTCCTTTCAATGGACTATTAGCCATAAAAATGAAGTAAAAATATAGGCTACAACATGGATGAATCTTGTAAAGAAAGAAGCCAGACAGAGAAGGCCACATATATAGTATGATTGCGTTTATATGAGAAATGAGAAACCAATACCAAATAGAGCTAGAGTAGTATTTGATGAGACCAGGCAGTCAAAGAATGGGGAGTGACTGCCTGATGGGTATGAAATTTTCCTTCTGGTATCAGTAAATGTTCTGGTAATAGGTAGAGGTAACAGCTGTATTCACCGTGAATGTACTCAGTGCCATTAAACTGTACACTTTAAGTAGTTTAAAAGATCATGGTGGGGGGGCTGGGAATATGGCCTAGTGGCAAGAGTGCTTGCCTCCTACACATGAAGCTCTTGGTTGGATTCCCCAGCACCACACATATGGAAAACGGCCAGAAGGGGCGCTGTGGCTCAGGTGGCAGAGTGCTAGCAGGAAGAAGCCAGGGACAGTGCTCAGGCCCTGAGTCCAATGCCCAGGACTGGCCAAAAAAAAAAAAAAAAGATCATGGTGGGGCTGGGATGTAGCTTTGTAGCTTAGCGGTAGAGTGCTTACCTGGCATGCATGAAGCCCTGGGTTCAATTCTTCAGCACCACATATACAGAAAAAGCAAAGTGGCACTCTGGCTCAAGTGGTAGAGTGCTAGCCTTGAGCAAAAAGAAGCCAGGGACAGTGCTCAGGCCCTGAGTTCTAGCCCCAGGACTGGCAGATAAAAGACCATGGTGTTATAGGTTCACACCTGTAGTCCTAAAGAGGCTGGCTTCCAATCTGATCCTCAGAATTGAGTTCCCTGAGTATCTAGGATTATAGGTATGAGCCATTGGTGCCTGGCTCTTAAATTACATTGTTAAGCACCATTTTTTCTGGTGGGGGGGACACTGCTGGGTATGGAGCCCAGGGCCTCATGCATGCTAGCTACTCTCGCAACCCTTAAAGAGCTGTTTTAACTTGCTTCTTTGCATCTGTCCTCAGGGTCACTTCCATTGCAGACAGGCTGAATGTGGAATTTGCTTTGATCCACAAAGAGAGGAAGAAAGCAAATGAAGTGGACCGGATGGTTCTAGTGGGTGACGTGAAGGACCGAGTGGCCATTCTGGTGGATGACATGGCTGACACGTGTGGCACCATCTGCCATGCTGCAGATAAGTATGTGAGATGGTTCAGCAAAGCATGAGAGCCTGTCCTTAAGACAGATAACACACTAGGTTTTCAAAATCAGGCTTTTCCTAACTATTGCTGACTTCTTGGTAGTGGAGTTTTAGACCAAAGGAGATTCTACACTCATTGATTTTTGTCATTCTTTTCATGGTAGGAAAGGAACCATGGGCCTTTTGATTTTCCAAGTTGGACTTCCAGTCTATTTTTTAAAAGGTCAAAGAAAGTACAGTTTCAGAAACTGAACACAGAAAGAAAGATAGTTTGGGGGTGGAGCATTGCTGGGCCCCTTACTTCCTCTTGCTTAGCCTTTGCTCACCTGTCTTTCAGATGCTAGAAAGAGGTTCTGGGAATATGGCCTAGTGGCAAGAGTGCTTGCCTTGTATACATGAACCCCTGGGTTCGATTCCCCAGCACCACATATATAGAAAAGGCCAGAAGTGGCGCTGTGGCTCAAGTGGCAGAGTGCTAGCCTTGAGCAAAAAGAAGCTGGGGACAGTGCTCAGGCCCTGAGAACAAGGCCCAGGACTGGCAAAAAAAAAAAAAAAACCAAACAGATGCTAGAAAGATAGACTGCTGAGGGTAGGAGCCTCCCTGAGCCACACACAGCGAAAGATCCCTCCACTTATGGACATTCCCATTTGAGATAGCTCCTAATAAAGTTTCTATGTAGATTACACAGCAAAGTGGCCTGTTTTGGTTCTATTTCCCTAAGCACATAGTTTACAAATGGGGCAGCTTTGCTCCCCACGTGACATCTGGCAATGTTTACAGACATCTTTGGTCATCACAACTAAAAGGAAAGAAGTATCGCTAGTAGGGAGAGGCCAGGGGTGCTCCTAATTTTTCTTATAATACATAGGACAACTCCAAGCTAAATAATTATCTGGGTCCAAATGCCAAGGTTGATAATTCCTAATTTATTAGAATAGTATTTTATTTACACATGCCTTAAAAGTTCCTGGTTTGGCTAATAAATATAAGGGAAAAGTGTCTCCTCTTCTTTACAGACTTTACCTTTTACTTTCAACACTGATACTCATGGAGAGTATTTCAAAAGTATTTGTATAGACTTCATTTTTGTGGGTATGCTGGTATGGGTGCTTGAACTCAGGGCTTCACTCTCATTTGGCTTTTTTCCTCAAGGTGAGTGCTACCGCTTGAGACATGCTTCTACTTCTAAGCTTCTTGCTGATTAATTGAGGATAAGAGCCTTGAGGATCTGTCTCCCTAGGCTGGCTTCAAACCATGGTTCTCAGATCTCAGATTTCTAAGTATATAGGATTATAGGGTTTTTGTTTATTTTGTTGTATTTGTTTTTGGCAGGGTTTCACTAAGTAGTTCAGACTGGCCTCAAACTCAAGATCTTCCTTTCTCATTCTCTCCAGTGGTGACAGCAAAGCCATGTGTTTCCATACCTGGTTAATTTTTACTTTCTATTTTATAGACTACTATCCGCCGGAGCCACCAAAGTTTATGCAATCCTTACCCATGGGATCTTCTCTGGGCCAGCTATTTCTAGAATTAATAATGCTGCCTTTGAAGCTGTTGTTGTTACCAACACTATTCCACAAGAGGACAAGATGAAACACTGCTCCAAGATTCAGGTACTATCTATACCCCCAGGCAGAACCAAGCAGCCAGGCACCTACTTTACATCCCTAAAAATAGTATCCAGCGTTCTGTGTATACATGTATGAGTGCTGGCTAAGGCAGATGCTTACAAACACAATATTGTCTCATCACCACAGGCTATCAGTCATGGTGAGGTCCCTGAGAAGGGCCAGCCAGGATCAACAGAGAGCAATGTTCACCAGTTAGAAAAAGCAAACTAATAAAATCACAGTTGAAAGACAGTAAGAAATAAGTGTATCGAGGTTAAACATGATAGTTCCCTAGGATCCAAGAATTCCACCTCTTATGTGTATCCCCCCAAAATATGGAAACAGTTTAAAAAAATAACACACAAATAACTATAGCGACACTGTTCATATTAGCCCAAAGTAGTAATACCCAAATGTCCATAAATATATGCATAACCACAGTGTGGTATATTGCTGTACTAGGGTAACATTCAGATTTTGAGAAGGTCCTCCTGACACATGCTACAACATGGATGAACCTTGAAAGCCTGCTAAGTGAAATAAGCCAGTCACAGAAACAGGAATGTTATATGATTGGATTCGTATGACTTATGTAGACTAGGAATATATGGAAAGGAAAAGTATAATTGTGGTTACCAGTGGACAGATGAGGGAGGAGTGTGGTGTTCCTGTTGAAAGAATACACAGTTTTTATTTGGGATGAGAAAAATATGTTGGGAATAAGTGATGGTGATGTTTACACAACATTGGGCATGACTACTGTTCAAGTATATACTTCAAGCTGGTTTAAGATGGCAATTTTTAGGTTTTCTTATAAATCAGCACAACTTAAAAATAGGAGGGATCTCCAGAACTCTTCTTCATACTCCTCCCACCTGGGTACTCACAGACCACCAGGGAGATGTTGCTGACCACTTGACACCCATTGGCCTGAAATGAGTTTTGTCCCAATGTTTCAGTGAATCTTTGACACTCATTTCACTCTCAAGCCTTAATTCCCCTAGTAGAGAAGGAAAGGGAGCCATAGTGACCCTCTTTATGATACGAATGTGTTAGAGAAAGGAGCTAAGTTTGAAAATGATCAAAACAGTACTTCCTTTGGAGTGATGAACAATAGTTTAGCTTGAAAGGTGATGAACTGTGGCCCAGAGAAGAAATCTAGCCTACCATCTGTACTTATAAACACATTTTTATTGGTACACAGGCACAGCCATTCTTTCCTATGTGCCGGGGACTGCTTTTCTGCTGCAGTGGGGAAGTTGAGCATCTGTAACATCACACCTACAAAGCCACAAAGGTTGATTTTCTCCAAGAGCAGTTGATGACCCCTGGATTAGATGATCATAGCTGTGATCTTAAGTGGATATACTAATTGCCTTTTCTGAAATAATGAGAGAACAACAACAACAACCCCCCCGCCCCCCAAAACCCTTCTAACGCCCAGGTAGAATGTCCCAAAGAAAGTGTGTTTCCCATTCACAGTAGCCCTGGAAGCCTTTGGGCATCTGCTCCCCAAAACCTTTCTCCAGGAACCCATATGAGTTCAGCAAGTTGTGATGGGAAGTTAGACCCCAAAGTTCTCTGTTCTCCCTGGAGAAACAGGTATAGAGGTTTTACAGTCATGTGTATTGAAGAAGTCATTCTCACTCTTTTTGCTTTGTTTTGTTTTTCAGTCTTTAAGACAATAGAACTAACATTTCTCCTACTGCTTTCTCTTTGGCTTTCAGGTGATTGACATTTCGATGATCCTGGCCGAGGCCATCCGAAGGACACATAATGGGGAGTCTGTGTCTTATCTGTTCAGCCATGTCCCACTGTAAAAGCAGAATTTGAAGTGTGAGCAGGTCTATTTCGACTACTCACTCATCTGCTTTTTTATTTTAGCATTAGGACTCTGTAATGATAGCATATCACTGGCAAAAATATCAGACCTTCGTATACTCTGAAAGTCATTGTTTCCCCTTTGAAAGCTTAAGACAGGTTCTTTCTAGTTTGTTTGTTTGTTTGTTTGTTTGTTTTCCGGGGGAGAGGAGTAAAGGTGTTGGCTATTTTGATCTTTAAGTGAATTGTCTTAAATGAGAAACATATTTTATCACTTTGACTTACTTAGATACGTGATTTTCTCCTTTGTTCTTTTAGTACTTTGAGGCAACAACTCCCAAGCGTAAAATTCCATTATGAAAATTCCTAGTATATATATTTTGAGGTTTCCAGAGGTAACTTCAAATTAAAGCCTTCTGTGTAAATATATAATGATAATAATGTCTGTAGAAATTTGGGTGAAACCTTATATATCCCTTTAATTCAGAGTAAACGTTAGAAAAGGTATAATACTACAGATTTTAATTTTTTTTCTTTTTTACAAAAAGTAGTAACTGAGTTTCAAATAGGATATCTTGGTTATTTATTGTGCTTAATTTGGACCAAATTTTATTTAGTGTATGATGATCACTGACATATTTTGGTGTTGGACCTTTTTAGCAGACAGTAGGCATATCAAAGACATGTAGCTCTGTATCATTTTTATTTCCATTTTTAAAATGAGTCATGACTATCACCTACTTGAAACATCATGCTGTAAAATCAAAATTTTGTTCCATAATTACTGTGATTTAGAAACCATTTTGAGGTGAGGCACTGGTGGTTTGCCTGTCATCCTAGTTACTCAGGATCCTATGTAAGGGTCATGGTTTAAAGCCCGCCTGGGTAGACAAATCTGAGAGGTTCTTTTTTATCTGTAATTAATCAGCAAAACGCCCAAAGTACAACTTCCGCTCAAGTGGTAGAGGAACAGCCTTGAGTAAAAAAGCCAAGCTGAGTAAAATGCTCTGAGTTCAGTCTCCAATACTGGTACCTACACAAGAAACGAAACCATTTCAAGAGCATAGTTCATGAGCTCATTGACACATAAATGTTCTCTGTCTACCCTAGGGAATCAATTAGGATGGCCCTCATGTCCTCTAATCTTGTTCCTGGACATATTTTTAGCTGTCGCTTTCACTTTACATTTTTCCCAATCATTTCATGTGGGTTTCCACAAAATAAAGGCTCCAATAAATCCCCTCATTTACTAGGCTATTCATTATTTTGTTATAAATAAAAAGATACAATTTTAAGAGTGCCACCAAATGCATATTTAAGCATTATCTCATGAACTTTGAATAAAGTTTATTTTTTCTCTTCATAACCAAAAGAAGTAAAATCTCTGGCAACCAACTGTCTCAACTATGGCTGTTTCATGAGAAACAGGGATAAGGAAGGCCTAAACCAGGTATAAGAAATAAACATTAGTTGCTCCATTAGGATAATGTTCAAGGGAAGTGGCTCAAAAGTGATTGTGAAGGGGAATTCCCTGAGGATTGTGTAAGATGGTTCTTCATAGCATAGCTCTTAAGTAGCAAAAGTCAAGCATTGACTCAGAACTTTCCTGTACATGTGTTGAGAGACAACCAACTGAAGTCTTCACATCCCCTCTGAAGAAGAGGATTTTTCTGCATAGATAAAATCTTGCAACGATAAAAAGCAGTCTTTCCTCTCCATCGAATCTTAATTCCTGTAGAGAATAATTTTCCTGAACTAAATGCTTCAGGTAGAAAATCCAAACCTAGGATAGGCATGGTACCCAAGAATCCCAGCTACTCAGTAGGTAGAGATCAGTAGGATCACAGTTTGAGGCTAGCCTAGGCAAAAGTTAGCAAGACTCCATCTCAACAAAACAAGCAGCTGTGCAGGAGGCATAAATAGAAGGCTTTGAGTCCAAGCAGGCCTGGGCAAAAATGGAGTCTCTTCCTGAAAAGAAACAAAAGCAAAAGGGCTAGGGGTAAGCATGAGGTCCTGAGTTTGTTATCCAGTAAGTCATTGAAAAACTTGCCCAGCATTCTTTAGAGTGTCAAACAAACTTCACGACAGCAGAAACTTAACTGAGGCTTCAAATGATCATTAAGTTGCTACAGCAATTAGCATTAGGCTATACTGGGGCTTTTAGAAGAATGGTGGTCATCTGGTAAAGTCGGCTCTGGCTGGAGATGTGTAAGGAGCCAATTCCGATGCTGTGCAACTGATACTTGTTAGATATGTGACATCTGTATCTTTTCAACATCTGTGCTTGTATAAAATGAAAACACAGTTGTAAACACCTGTATGTCGATAGCTTGACAGACAAATGTGAAAGTTTAAATATGTTGACATGACTGAAGATCGTTGACTTAAATGTAATTAATTGTGTTATGTCAGGTATTTAAAGTTTGATTTTAAAATAATGGTCTTCAGATGGAAACCTGATATAAAAATCCCCATGCCATTCTCTCACCTACACATGGATCTTTTCTATCATTATTTGGCTCCCATGTTTGTATTTTCAAAAATCTCTGAATCTATTTATAAGCTCACTTGACTGAACTTATCCTCACATGGTGGAAATGCAGACTGGATTTGATGGTTCCAGTTCAACAAAAGTTATGCAGATGTCCTTCCTTGTGAGCAGCTTAAACCTAGGATTTTCTTGTTTCTTGCCACTCAAGGTTTGGATACATAGGCAAAGCCACCAAATGTTTCGGTCCTGTCCAGATCTACTGAATAAAGGTAGACCTGGCATATATCTTGTCAAAAAGGGAACTAGAAAAATATGAATTTACCAAAGTTGTTTAGCCTCCAACTTCAATTGTATTAGCCAATGTATAGAAGTTCACATGATAATTTCCTTTGTTAGATAGATTATCAACTAGATTTGGGAAGACATTATCTGCAGTGCTTGCATTGGTTAAGAATATAGACTATTAAGATCTTCCAATATTATACTAAACCATTTCAATAAAATCTTACTAACTGTTTTCATAGTTTGTGTCACTAATTTGGAGTGATATGTTCTGATGGAGTTAGTATGTATTGGTACAGTACCTGATAATGATTGCTGCTTTACAGTTAACATCTAGGTAACAAAATTAAGGCCAGAAGCTAATTGAAGTCAGCCTTTCTCCATTTTGAACACTTGTGAAGGCCTTAATAGCACTCTCCTTTCCCCAAGGCATAACAATTGTGCTATATAAGGCATCCAAGTTGATCATTCTAGATGTTGTCTTTAAAATTAAAAGTTGAACTGTATGTTCATGCATCAAGGTGGTGATGTTAAATAGCCATCTATGGGAACAGCCCAGTTTTTATTTTGGGTGCCAGTAATGGGGCCTGAACTCAGGTCTTCCTGTCCTCATTTTGCTTTTTGCCTCAAGTCTGATGGTCTACCACTTGAGCCATACCTCCATTTCCTAGAGCATTTTGCTGGTTAATTGGAGATAAGAGTCTCACAGACTTCCAGTCACTGAATGAACATTTGTAGCTGCCTACCCCATATAACAACCAATGTCTTCAGACACTGTCAACATAGTGTGTTTTAACCAGAACCTTCTTCTTCAATCCTCTTCCTGATAGCTCAGGTTAGAAATAGACTACACTGAAGCTGCTCCCTATCCCAATCACAAGTAAAAAGGATTTTAGAACACAGAATATAAAGCAATGGCAATATATGTCACTTTTTAAAAGCTCGGTACCAATGGTCAGTGTTTTGTTATGACTTGAAGTTTATAGGGGAAATAGGTTTTTCATACAAAGTCACATGGACCCATCTCTGCAGATAAAATATTGATAATTTTTCTTTTAGAATGGCCTGAGTTGTAGATTTTTTTTTAATTTTAAATCAAGCGCTTGATATGCAGGGTACTGGTGGATCCTGGCTGTAATCCTAGCTACTCAGAAGCCTGAGGTCCAGAGGATCATGATTTGAAGCCAAAAAGTTTATGAGACTTCACTCCCAAAATAACCAGCAAAAAGCTGGGCTGGAGATGGGGCTCAAGTAGCAGAGCACCAGCCAGAAAGTAAATTGATCCACTAAGAGTAACCTTGAAAGCGATGACTAAAACTGAGTCTGACATTAAGAGCAATATAGAAAGTAGACTTTTGATGTACTGTACAAGTTGTGGGTTAACAGGCCTTTTAGTTATTTTTCAGAGTAAAGATGACTCACCATAACAAAGATAATTGAACTATTACATAGTGAGTTGGTACAAGTCCGTGCCCAGTTTACTCATTACCTCTCCTGTGAACGTTGATAACATTGAGATGTTGGAGTCAGACCATTCGTGGCTGAACAATTTCCATCTCTTTTTACACATGAGGAAACTAAGACACAAAGAAAGGTGAGTGGGTTAGAAGGGACACTGCCCTATTCTTTTGGAGACTAGTGGGTGTTTGAGAATGGGTCTCTGTGTGTGTGTGTGTGTGTGTGTGTGTGTGTGTGTGTGTGTGTGCATGTACCCATGCCCATGCTCACAATGGGGCACTGGGGCTTAAACTCAGCCTGAGTGTTGACTCTTACTAGCTTTTTGCTCAGCTTCACATTGTGATCCTCAAATCTTCATCTCTTGAATAGCTAGGATTTCAGATGTGAGACACCAGCACACAAATAGAGAAGGGGACTTCTTGATTCTTCGCACAGAAAGCTGTGCTTTAAGCCAGGTAACCAGCCTCTGATGCTTCTGATCACCAGCTCCTCACACAGAAAGCACTTAACCATTACACTTCAGAACTGGCCTGAAAAGATTCAAATATGGTCCAATGACTTCCACCCTTACCTGAAATTCTTACTTCTGCTGGTTTGGTTGTTGCCTTCCTTTTAATAAATGAATGAATGAATAATCTTTATTGCACTCTCTCTTCCTGGTTCTTTTTCAGATATTCATGTTAAAAATCCAAAACAACAACAATGGATAAATAGAGATTTCTGGGGTTTTTTTCTTTTTGCTAGTATTGGGATTTGAATTGAGGAACTCAATGAGAACAACTTGATAAACTAGACAGCGGAGCTTCAGCCAATTCTGAGAAGCAAGAGCAAATGACATTGTTGTTGTCTTAAGCTAGTACGTTTTGGGATAGTTGTGTTTTTTGGGGTTTTTTTACACAGGAATAAATTCAGCAAACAGTGACAGTAATAAGATTAGTTGCATTGAAGATTGAAAAAATGGTCCTTTGAATCACAAACTCAAGAAGAACTTTCTGTTATGTAGTCAAATTGCTGAGTTCCTAGCTACTTAGATGACATCTAGAAAGAACCTAGGTGGAAGAATAATGGCAGGAGTTATAATCCATTTGGTTTATTATTTGATCTATGATTCTTTAAGCACCATCTTCCTTGTGGACAAATTAGGTTTAACAATAGGTGTCTCACAGGGGTTTCATTTTTCGATTTTATGAGTGATGGTACCTCAAACTCCATGGAATCATAAAGAGGGTGAAGGAAACTGAGGCACATTAAATTTTTCAAAAAGTTTATGTGAACACACCATGACTCATGAATTGATCATCTTCAAATAAAGGTTTCATGAACTCCATTAAGGGAACAAAAGTGGTTAAAAATTTTTACAGGACATATACAGAAGTAGAGCAAAGAAAGTAATGATTGGTTGTGGTTATATATTGTCTTATTTGGTTGCTTCTATTAGAAAGCCTTTAGTTATATCACTATAAATTCATTGACAGCTTCTGATTGCTAGAGCCAAAGTTCTGGTATTCTTTAACAGAGGCATTTATGAGAAACAGCTCAGGTTGAGTTTCACCTACGCTTGCTAATCAAGCAAGGTTGAAGTCACTTTTGAAGCCTACCTGGTTTTGTCTACTGAGGGATTTTTTTCAGTCTGATCTCCAATTTAACTTACTTTAACAGTATGAACAAATGGGAGTTAACATTTTAATTAGTTATCCATGTCTCTTGAGTCCCCAGAAAGTTCTCTTCCTCACTACTGATGAATCATTGCTCTATGGAGACCAGATGAGGAGATCCATTGTCTGAACACTTCCTGGAGAAAACTGCTTCTGAGCTTCCAAGACAGGAGGAGATTGTTCCCCTAAAGCTATAAATAGCCTTAATTCTCTTTAACCAAGTCACCTACACTATTATTTGCATCTTCAAAAGATCTTCCCCTTTGGACTCATTTGGTGAAGTCTAGTATGTATTTGGCACCAGCCTTCAATATAAAAGAAGGCTTTTTGTTATATTGATTTACATATCCTGTCAAAGACAGGATATCTCCAGAACACTTTCGTTTCTTGGTAAAATGAAACTTACTGAAGAACTAAGCAGTAGCTTGCTTGAGTTCAGTTTAAAAGAGGAATGAGAAACAAAAAGACAAGGTTAATTTTTGACAGTTGGGCTTTACAAGGCTAAAAATACTTCATTTACAAAGGAAGCTGTAGGCTGTGTTCTTTTTTCACACATCACTTACTTAAGCAGGCTCAAGGTATCTGCAGTGTTCTAATAAAGAATATATATTTTAAGTGTCCATGATTTTATCTAACTATAGGGCTTCGAAATTTGAACTTGATTTAAAACATTATGATAGTTGTGTCTGAAGTCTTTATTTTCATCCAGTGGTCCCTACATCATCTGAGCAGAAACAACCAGCAAGAACTTGCATAAAGAAATGTTCAACATTTCTGGCCATAAAAATGCAAATCAAAACAACATTGAGATTGCACCTCACCACCTCAGCCCAGAATGGCCATTATCAAGAAATCTAATAACAACAGATGCTGGTGGGGATGTGGCCAAAAGGGAACCCTACAACACTGTTGTTGGGATGTAAACTTGTTCAACCACTCTGGAAAGCAGTATGGAGAATCCTCAAAAGGATAAACATAGAGCTCCCCTATTACCCAGCAATCCCACTACTGGGCATTTACCCAAATGACCACAAACAAGGCCATACTAAAGCCACCAGCACAAGCATGTTCATTGCAGCATTATTTACCATAGCTAAGGTATGAAACCAACCCAGATGCCTCTCAGTAAATGAATAATGGACCAAGAAAATGTGGTACATATATACAATGGAGGTCTATGCTTCCATCAGAAAGAATGACATTGCCCTATTCATGAGGAAATGGAAAGAGCTGGAAAAAATTATATTAAGTGAAGCAAGCCAGGCCAAAAGAAATGTAGGTTGCATGGTTTCTCTTATTTGTAATAACTAGAATATGTCTCTGATATTCTTAGAAAGGGATCACAATAACCCAAACACTAAGTACATAGGGCCATACTTAATGAAGTGTATCAAAATGAGCTCCAAGAATTGGAAACAAGAGGTTCTTATTATGCTCTATTTGCAGTTATTTCTTTTGTTGTTGTTGTTGTTTAGGTTTTGGTATCCTTTGTCATGTATATAAGTTTATCTGATCCATGGAAGGGAAAGAGAATCAGAAACAGCAGGACAAAGGATGAACTAATGCAACAATGATACTCACTAGGCAGTTTGTTGGAAATGAACTATACAATTTTGGAGGGAGGGGATTGAGGAGTGAAAAGCAGGAGAAAATGAGGGAGTGGGTAACAGTGTTCAAAAAAATGTACTCATTACCTTACTTATGTAAATGTAACCCCCACCCATTCATCACCTTTACAATAAATTTAAGGAAAACTTTTAAGGTTTTTCTTATGCTTCCACATGCTATGATGAAGCATTAGGTGGATTTTAGCAATCTGATTAACAAATTTAGTTTTCCTTCAGTAAGGAGATGATTATCCAGCTTTGAGAAAGTGTATCATGCCAGGTTTTTCTCCCACTCAACTCAGCCCTTGATTTTGTTTTTATTTGAAACAGAGTTTCCTCTATAGTTTAGGCTGGCCTCAACCTCTTGATCCTCCTGCCTCAGCCTCCCAAGAGGTGGATTACATCATGCCCAGCTCCATGCTAACTTTCTACATTGATGGTTATATCTCACTTCATCAGTAGAAATAGTAAGCCAGCAATCAATGTTTAAATCTCAAGAATAAAACAGGGCACAAAAGTCAGGTGCATTGGTGCAGTCCTATAATTCCAGCACTTGAGGCCAAGATAGGAATATAATGAGTTCAAGTGTAGCTTGTACTACATAGTAAGACCCTGTTTCAAGAAGGCAAATACCTATCTATCTATCTATTGTGTATGTATAATATATAGATAAAGTACCAAATGGCATGAACCTAGGGTGGAAGATAAAATATTGGACACTGAAACTAGAATTTCAGTAAACATTTTTACTAGAAACATGTCCCAAATTGCTAAATTTTGCAACTATATACTAAACCTTACCG
This sequence comes from Perognathus longimembris pacificus, assembly GCF_023159225.1. Taxonomy (NCBI): domain Eukaryota; kingdom Metazoa; phylum Chordata; class Mammalia; order Rodentia; family Heteromyidae; genus Perognathus; species Perognathus longimembris. The sequence goes on along the minus strand of NC_063188.1, from coordinate 106,990,644 downwards.
ACTCACCAAGGACTGTTCCCTGTCTTCCTCATTTCCATCTACAAAGAAAGCAGGAATGCAGTAGCTCTTATAAATCACAAAGTGAGGCAGCCCAATCAGAAAGGCAGCCTAGTCTCAGAAAGCAAACAGGAAAAAAAAATCTATCATTTTCCAATGATTCCTGTGAGGCCAATTTACATGCAGGAGATGGGGCTAACCACATAAGATCCATCACTTAGACTGGGAAGGTTCATAGGAAACCCAATGCACTGCTCTGAAGAACTTCAGAGGTCCAGGGTTAGCTATTGTAGCTAGTGTTTATAATGCCCATGATCAGACACAGCCCAAATGTCCAGAATAGAAGTACATTGTAGGATATCGAGAAAATGGAAAGTTTTCTAGCTGTGAAAAATGAATGAATGTAGATGCTCTCTGGATAAAAGTACAAAAGCAACTCCAAATAAAAGGACAGGAACAAAATATATGCTAACTATTTATGCTCTGTAGGAAAACTAAGCATATGCTTTTATTTGCTTGTATCCATAAAGAAATTCTAGAAAAATAAGCAAAGAACTGTATAACAATAGTAATATAAATCAGCAATAGGATTTGCTTAATTCTTCCAGCATTAAGTTGAGAAATGGTTCATGACTCAGTGCCAATAACTATTTTGTGAAGCCACTGGAAGAGGACTCTGGGAAGCATGGGCCCAGGCACCTTTCCCGTTGCTGATTTCCACCACAGTATATCATAGTTGGGAATGGATCTATACATTGAGTTTTGTGAATCAAATCACTCGAACACAGTACAATGTCTTACTCTCTTATTGGGTCTATCTGTATACAAATTCACTTCCAAATAAACATGTATTACGTATAAAAATCAAGTTAAATATCAAAAGACCTTTGCTATACATTTGCCTGAAAGGCTCATTTGAATTATTTTCTCACCCTCCCTCTCTTCCTTTCATAATTCTTTCTCTTTTTCTCTCTGTTTTTCTGCTATTTTTCTACATACTGTGAAAGAGTTCTTATATAATGACTGCTTATTTCCTACAAAATTTAAACAAAATGTTAAACTGCTCTTGTCTTATAGATACTATCTAAAAGCCAATCAAAAAAAATGAAGGAGAGAGTGAAAGAAAATAAAAGCTACAAGAAATGTCACTGCTTTGATCCAAACCCTTCAAGCTTTAAATCACAATATTGTGTTAATTTTTAACTTTGTTCACTTTTTCTAAATTAATGCTTCAAATCTTAGAACTTTGTGTTAGAAGAACATGTCCCTCTAAGCACATAAAATAGTTTAGCAAATAATTGGAAATGCAGGCCTGCCATTTGGGAATACATTTTCGTTAGAGGTAACTTTGAGGGCATCATACATTTTTTAAAAGTTTTTATATAAACAATAATTTTTAAGAGATTTCAGAGATCAAATTCTGGATTAACACTGTGTACCTCATGAATCAGAAATAAACAAGTTTAAAATGCTATTAAAATATTTTGGGACAAATTGAGGTCAAATGTTTATGAGAAAATATTATGAATCACTCATTTTCTTGGTTTTCTTCCTTATTCAGGAGATACAGTCTTAAGTATTTGGGGTAAAATGTCAAGCTCTCTGCAAGCTTCAAGTGATTAGGAACACAAATAAACACATACATACAGCTACATACATATATATATATATAGAGAGAGAGAGAAGTGAATTCAATGTAGCTCACTATTACAGTTGCTGGTTTTCAATAGCTAGTAAACAAGTTGTATTATGTAATTTCTTGTCTGGAACTGTAAAAAATAAAAAGTTGTATAGCAAAAGACTTTCTTCAAAAGCTAGGATATCATGTAATTGAAATTAAAGTGATGCTGGAGACGACGTGTCTGATTGGTTAGTTTACTTGCCTAACACCAGGCTGGGTTTAATCCCCAGCAATACACACACACACACACACACACACACACACACACACACACACACACACACAAACACACAACTAAGATGAAATAATGCCAATTATTAGAAAATCAACAGCCACTCTGGGATTGAATCTACCATATTGAATAAAGTAGGACTTGATGTGTTTTGCTTAAAAAACAGAGGACTTGGTTGTTGTCATTTTTTTTGCCAGTCCTGGGGCTTGAACTCAGGGCCTGAGCACTGTCCCTGGCTTCTTTTTGCTCAAGACTAGCACTCTACCTCTTGAGCCACAGCACCACTTCTGGCTTTTTCTGCTTATGTGGTGCTGAGGAATCGAGCCCAGGGCTTCATGCATGCTAGGCAAGCACTCTACCTCTAAGCCACATTCCCAGCCCCAGAGGTCTTGTTGATGTTTGACTACTCTAGACACTTGACCAAACCCCTAGCACATTCAGCCAGCTAATGAACCCAATCAGATGTCTGGTCACTTCAAAGAATTAATCTCTCTAATAATCTTGTTCTCAAAACTGACCTAGCTGATTGAATTGTTCTTATTTTTGTGATCACTTTCATGCCCAATTTATTGAGCACTTACAAGGGATAACATGTTCTTAACTGCACTTTGGATGAGTAAACAGATTTGTTTATTACTATTTTTATTTTTTGCTGGTACTGGAACTGTAACTCAGGGCCTCATGCTATTGCTTACTTTTTTGCTCATGGCCAGATAAGAGTCTTGTAGACTTTCCTTCCCTTGCTGGCTTTAAACTTTGACCCTCAGATCTCTGCCCCCTAAGTAGCTAAGATTACAGACATGAGCCTTGCTTTAGATTTACTTTTATGTAGTCAAATTTGCAATGTTCTCTTTAAAATATAGGGATGGTTGCTGCTGGTTTTGTTTGTTGTTGTCATACTTAGAAGAATTTTACACATTAAGATTGTAAAAAAAACATTAATGTGTGGGTTCTTCTAGCATTCTTAGAGTTTAACATCTTATATTGCATTTTTGAACTATGTGAAACTGTAACATCCATTTTGATATGAAAAATGGCTTTTTTTTTACTCCAAGCCAGTTGCCCAACATTATTTTAAGAATCTCTTTCACCATTCATCTAAACTTTTAGCAAATACCCCATATGTGTTTTTGTTTAATTGGGGGTTCTCTCTTTCATCAATGTGTTAGTTATCATGCTGCTTTAGGCAAGTCATCATTAAAATAATACATTTATAGAACCAGAAGAGAAATCCTCCCCTTGGTGCATTGTCATTCAGAAATTAACTGGAGATGCCCTAATGTTTTCATATCACAGTCAGACTCAAGGCCAAATATTCAGTAACATGCCCTTCATTATACAGAAGTAGATGACAGTCATGGATAACAGTTTCCTGTCATCGTGACTAAACAAAAAAGGCCTAACTGATCCCCCCCAATTGTCCTTCAGTTTCAAATAAAAATGACAACATGAAATCCTACTAGTATTTGGCTAAATTTGTCCAGCAACTACAAATCAATTTCATCAAAATTCCCATTTTTAAACAATGGCATATCCTCTATCTCCAATAGCAATATATTTCTCATCAGTTATGTATGTCTTTGCATGCTCTGGAGCCTTGGCAGGAAACAGATGTCACACTCACACGAGGAATTGATGACTTCAGCAAAGGGACCATGTGTTTACACAGGATTTCAGGAAATAAGAAATAATGAGGCAGCACTTCAGGGGGAACCCAGTCTGGGTCTCAGAAAGGATCAATTAATGGGGTCCAGGGAGGAGAGTGGCATGGGACAGGCCCATCAACCAGGCAGAAGGGGAGAGAAAGACCTTGCCCTCCAGTTTCCAGTCAAGCCTTTCAAATCGGCCAAAGCAAAGCAAAAGGCAATACTGAGAAAGAATCTACTGCTCATCCAGCTCAGTCTCTAAGATGCAGAGCAAGAGGGGAAATCTCTGGTCTCCCCAAACACCTGTGTTCCTTTCACTTCCTATCAATTATCTTCCCAAGCATTGCAGATTTTGTTTGAAATGCACTTTCTCCTTTCATTACCAGTTTGGGTTAGTTATTGTTTACATGGAAGAAGGTCATTAACCTCCACATCTTGATCACACTGCAAAGTGTTTTGATCTTTATTTCCTGCATGAGTATCATTTGACATTGGGATCGTCCAATTTCCTTCCTGTACCAATTCTAGTGCATGGAAGAAATGGGCAACAATACACCTCACTTAAAAATATTTAATGAGATAATAGATATGAAGCAGTTAAAATGGTGTTTGGTTCTTAACAAATCCTCAGCAAATGTTGCCTACTAGTCTCTCTAGTAGTTTTCCAGTTCATTTGAGTTTTCAACCCATAATTTCAAAACTGATTATTATCAGTTCATTTCTTACATCAAACTGCCATTCCTATATCATCTCCAGATAGGATAGATGGATTAAAGAAATGTAAGGCCACACATTGTGGCACACTCCTGTGATTTCAACTACTCAGGAGGTGGGGATCAGAGGGTACATGATTCTAGATCAGCCTGGGCAAAAAGTTAGTGACACTCCCTATCTCAAGAAATAAGCTGGGCATAGTGGTACGTCTGCAAAGTTGGAGGTCTAAGTATATAGATCACTAAAGCTTGCCTCGGCAAAAACACAAGACCCTATTCAAGACCCAGTTACAGTAAATAAAGGCCAGAGCTATGGCTTGAGTGTTAGAGTGCCTACCTAGTAAACCAGGTTCTCATTTCAAGTTCTTGTACTACCTTAAAAATCCCCTTAAAAGCGTGGCACTGGTGGCTCATGCACATATTCCTAGCTACTCAGAAGGCTGAGATCTGAGGACCACAGTTCAAACCAGCCCAGGCAGGAAAGTCCTTGAGACTTTTATCTCCAATTACCCACCAGAAAACGGGAAGTGGTACTGTGCCTCAAAGTGGTAGAGTGCTAGCCTCGAGCAAAGGAGTTCAGGGACATCCATGAGGCCGCGATTGCAAACCCCATGACCAACCAACAGGAATCCCTTTAAATAATAGCTACAGTATTTGACTCTACCTTCAAAAAGCTTCCATAATCAATTAAGAATGGAACAGTTCTCTCAAGGACCACACTTTCAGAAGCAAAGCTTTTTCTGAAGCAATGGGCAGCTTTATTGCTGCTTTTATTATTTTCTTTTGTATGCCAGGCCTAGGGCTTGAACTCAGGGCCTTGCATTCTCACATGGCTTTTTTGCTAAAGGGTGCTAGTGGAGTCACACGTCCACTTCTTACTTTTCAGTGTTTACTTGGAGATAAAAGACTCATGGATTTTTCTGCCCAGGCTGGCTTTGAACCTTGATGCCTATTATTTCAGCCTCCTCAGTAGCTAGGATTACAGGCATGAGTCATCGGCGCCCAGCACAAAGCTTTCTGTGAAGCAATGGTTAGCTTTGCCACTGCTTTAAAAACCAGCATCCTTTCCAGCTTAGTCAAGACAAAACCAGGCAAATTTAGACACATCGCTAAGATATCTATAGAACAACCTGGGCTGCTTTGCCTCTCATAGGTTATTTTGCTATGTCTGGAGACATCTGTGGTGGTCACAAGTAAAGGAGATGGTGCTATTTATATCTAGTGGTATGAGCAAGGGTGGCAAGCTTATAACATCATGCCCAACTTATTTGTCGAGATGGGCAATGCTACCAACTTCCTACAGTGTGACACAGAATTCACTAGTCAAAAATCACAGTAGTATCAAAGTTGACAAGTCCGGTTATATAAAAAGAAAAAATAGTTTGACATATCAAGGTTTTAGATTGGAGAAAAGATGTCCCAATTGTGGTCATAGCAGTAAGAGGAACTATTTGCTTCTGCAAACCCCATGAAGGTAGGAGGGGGGACTTAACTGAGCACACTCCTCCCTGCTCACTGCACTCTAGCCTTACTTTTGTACTTGGAAACCCCTGGGTTGACAGCCCAGAGCCTCTGTGTCTGCTTCCTGCTGCAATCTCTTCATCTCAGAGGACTCCAGATATAGAAGCATCGGATGCCATCAAGCCAGGTATTTTAAGGGTTGGATCACATTTGGATGACACGTGTTCTGTTGTAAGGTAGTGCAGAGGGGAGAGGAAGGGAGGAAATTCAAGTCATGTACAAAACATAATTTAACATCTAGCGATACAAAAATATGGTAGTCGAAAATGTCAATTCTTGGAAGAAGATAAAGTTAGACTTAGGAATATTTGAAATGGCTTTCAGAGTTTGACTCTTTTCTATCTAGCTTTGAAGAAGGAAATACTATTAATAGATATTTTCACTAGCACATGTTTAAAGCAATGTTCGTGGCATATTTTTATATGACAGTGCTTTGTGGTATTTTAAATGTTATCTTTGATTTCTCTACTTTAGTTGACACTGTTGGCTGACCTGCAGGCTGATCTTGGAGCCTCTCATGCGAAGCGCTCTTCCACTAGACTATTAGATTCCATTTTGAAAGAAGACTGAAAATGGTAAGAACAATTAAGATATCCCTAATATGGTTATCAGTCATGTTGGCAGGCATAACACCTAATCCTTGCTGAGATCTGAAGACTGCCATTCAAAGCCAGCTCATGTAGAAAAGCCCATGAGATTCTTATCTCCAATTAACCAACAAAAAAGTAAAAACCGGATTTGTGGCTTAAGTGGCAGAGTGATAGCCATGAGCACAAAAGCTAAGAGACAGTGCCCAGGCCTTGAGTTCAAGCCTCTGGACTGGCACACACACACACACACACACACACACACACACACACACACACACAGAGCATTGCATTTTGAGTCTAAACTTGCATGAGGAGCAAGGGAATATTGCTTTCTCGTCTCAGTTTTCCCTACTTTCTCCTTTTGTACTAAAAATAACCCCTCATAGAAACTTAGAAAAATACTGAGAAGTTTGAGAATTATACTTTGGTGATTTCTTGGTGGGGAACTGCTTAGTGATATTTCATCATCAAGAGCAATTAATCAAGACAGTATTCCATTATTTAAACTACATCAACACATTCTATCCAACTTTCCTTTTTATTTTGTACTATAATTCCCATGTCAATACTGTGCTAAAATGAAATCTGTCCTTTCCAAAAAGGTGATATCCATATTTCAGAAATCAAACAAATATATAGTTTCTGGAACGTTTAAAGGGATTATTGCTAGAGAGAATTTAAACTTTTATTGTTAAGATGATCCCACTTGTATCCCCTTCCTGTGGTTGTTCCCGCGCAATCACTGTATCTCATCTGAGTACCCTTGATACCGTATATACTGGTATTAGAACTAGGGAAGGGAAAAAGATATTAAACTTGAGAGACAAAGGATAAAAAGCCAAATGACTCCAACTTTCTACAAAAGTTAAATGTGTTGTGTAGTGCGTTGGAACAGATACTGGAAATGTGGGAGGGTCTCATTTTTTTTCATTCTGCACTTTGGACTTTAAATTCACACAAATCACCGAAGTTACTTTGTGCTATTCTCACCACATGGTGGTTTCTGAATGACTGTGTTGGTGAGGTGGGGGACATAAGACTGGGATTTGGGGGCACCTCAAACTTTGGTGCTGTCAAAGAAGGCCAGACATGGCACCTGGTTGAACTGATACTATGGAGGCTGTCTCAACAAGAGAAAAGACACTTCAGAAAAGTATGAGCTCAATTCTGAAGGTAGTCACAACAAGTAAGGCTTTAGAGCCAAGGAGCAGGTGGCAGTAGGCGGATGGAAAGTTACTAAGAAGAAACAAAGAGGGCAAGGAGGAACTGACCCAACAGGATTCTTGTTGGAGGCAAGCCAGCTGATCTGACATTTATCTCCTGTTCTGTCTGAGCAGGCAGGGAAGAGCAGAGAATTGAGGAATTTAATCAGATAGGAGGGTGTTCAAACTGAGTGACCAGAAACCAAGGTGTAGAAAGAGATTTTTAGTAAAATGACTTAGCAGGAGCCCTGCTCCAACTCTCAAAGGTGACAGAAAACCTGAATCAAAGCCTCAGGTTTAGAGGAGCCTGACTAAAGTTGAGTCAAGGAGAGCTTGTTGGTGCTGGCTCTTCTCATCACTAGCTGGGGGACTGTGTGGCCTGTCTCTCAAACCTTTGAAAACTCATTTTTCTCTCTGCCATGACATGATCATCCTCATACCTTTTCACTCTTCTCCAGAGCTTTTATGAAGTTCCAATAACAATGTATTTGCTTAAGTCCATTACTAGTGGTTTCATGCAAGTGGGATTGGGTATGCCAAACACAAAGCAGAAAAGAATACAGGTGGCCTTCTGAGAGTAGTCTGTCACACGAATTAGATATGATGAGTTGTATTCACTAGGAAGCCACTGTCACTTCCAGATACATCTATTGGTTCCCAGGGTCATTTTGTACCTTAAGGGCTAAAGAGGCATTAGCCACAAGGCTTCAATGCTACAGAGAAATCCACTACTTCAAGTTTCGTTTCCTAGAAACCCAGATGTCTATTTTAGTGCACACATGCGCCCACATCTCTTTTTGCCTCTTGAGTGATGGCATGACAGGTATGACCATAAAAAGGAACTCTCACATTGTTTGACCTTTTACTATGAGTCAAGCATCTTGCTAAGGCAGGGTCACATCAGACAAAGGGTTGAGCCTCAAAGCAGCCCTGTGAGATGCAGATAAAGAAAATGAAGGTCAGAGGTTAAGGAGCTTGAAGACCTGGCATGGCAGCCCCATGCCAGAAACTGTGCCTGAAGGCTCTCTCTCTGTCCCACACCGAGGCTGACATATACTTTCACCTGAGGGCAGACACTGAACTGAGAACTACATTACATCTTTTTTTTTTTTTTTTGGCAGTTGTGGGGCTTTAACTCAGGGCCTCCGCACTGTCCCTGAGCTCTTTCTCTCAAGGCTGGTGCTCCACTACCTTAAGCTGAAGCTCTATTTCCTATATCATATCTTACTACTTAACAACAAATGGGAAATTTGTATACTTCTATATGAAAAGACATGAAAACTATTTTTTCTTTCCCTCCCTCCCTCCCTCCCTCCCTCCCTCCCTTCCCTTCCTCCCTTTTTCCCCTCCCTCCCTTCTTTCCTTCTTTTTCCTTTCTTGCAGTACTGGGAATTGAACTCAGAGACTTGAACATACTAGGCAAGCACTGTAGTACCACTTGAGTGCCCCCAAGTCCTTTGGTTCTTAGTTTGTTTATCAGATAGGGTCTCAGGCTTTTGCCTCAGCTGGCCATAGACTGTGAAGCTCCTACCTCTCCTTTCTCAGTGGCTGGGATTACAGGTATACACCACCAGGCCTAGCTTGAATGCAATTTTCAAACAAAGAAATACAAAAGGTCTTAAAAAAAACAGGGAAAATAATTATCTACTCATTCTAGGTCTTTTCACTCTGGAAGTTTCACTTCTAGAGCCTTCTTTTTTAACTAGAAATTAAATTTTTGGTAGTACAGGGCTTGTGCTCAGGGCCTCAAGCTTGGTATGCAGGCACTAAACCATTGAGCCCCCAGCCTTTTTGTGCTGGTTATTTTGACATAAGAGTCTTGCTTTGTCTCCAGGCCTATAATTGGATTGTGATTCACCTATTTTATGCCTTTCATATTACCTAGGATGCGAGGTATGTGCCACTATGCCCAGCTTCTTTCTTTGATGAGAGCTTTTGTGAATTTTTTTTTTTGGTCTGGAACTATGATTTCCCCCATTCTCAGCTTCCCACATAGCTGGGGAAACAGATCGGTGTCATAGTGCCCCCCTTGGTTAAGAAGGGGTCTCAAGTACATTTTTCCTAATCTCAGCCTTCTAAGTAGCTGGTATTACAAGTATGAGAAACTGGTTGCCAGCTAGAAATTCTTCTTAAAGAAATAGTCTGGGCAACAGTCCAAAAGAAACATATCATGTTCCATATTGAAAAAGGGTTAATTCTTTACAGTGCACACAAACAGATACTATATAACCATCAGCCATCATCTGTTTTTTAAAGGTTGCTAAACAATATAAGAAAATACTCATGCTATAATGTAACTTGAAAAAAACAAAGCAGAAATCAGTAAATGTGCTCTGTATATTCCTGACATTGTGTGTATGTGTATGCCAGAACTGGGAATTGGACTCAGGGCTTCATGTTCTCACTTGCCTTTTTCACTTAAATCTGGGATCTACCACTTGAGCCGCACCTCCATTTCGGGCTTGTTGCTGGTTAATTGGAGGTAATAGTCCCACAGACTTCCATGCGTAGGCTGGCTTTGAAACATGATCCTCAGCCTCCTGAGTAGCTAGGATGACATGCAAGAGCCACCTGCACCCAGTTTATTCTTGATATCTTTAATGCACATGCTACGCTAGTGCTGAATGCTAACTAAACAGTAGATGATATGAAATGATGGTTTACATAAATAAATGCATTTATGAAAGCCAGAGTTCATGTGACAGAATAAGGATTTAAAATGAAATTTTTCCCATGAGAAAATCTTCTCTATTATTAAAATGCTTTTCACTATGTGAAATAGAGGAGAGATCAAAATTGGAAAGAAATAGGATAACATGTTCACAGTAGCTAAGCAATTCTTTTTTAGGTGGGAGATGAGAAAGACAGGCCTAGGGTTTGAAAGCATGGTTATTTGCTTTCCAGGCAGGTGCTCTATAACTTTAGCCATGTTGCCAGTCATACTTTCTGCGTAGCTCTAATTACAGGCATAGATCACCACACTAGGCTTAGTAACTGAGATGATTTTTTAGCATGTCTGGCCTTGAATCTCAATCCTCCCAATCTCTGCCTCTGGAGTTGCCAGGATTAGCACAAACTATTTATTATTGCCAGCTATAGCTAAGCAATTTTTAAAAGAAAACATCACGAGGCAGGGAATGTGGCATAGTGCTGGAGTGCTTGCCTAGTATGCACGAAGCCATGGGTTTGATTCCACAGCACCACATTAACAGAAAAAACTGGAAGTGGTGCTGTGGCTCAAGTGGTAAAATGCTAGCTTTGAGCACAAACAAGCCAGGAACAGTACTCAGCCCTTGAGTTCAAGCCTCAGAACTGGCAAAATAAATAAATAAATAAATAAACAAACAAATAAATAAATAAGAAAACATTACATTTCTCTTAACTATAGCTATTTTCTTCATGGCTAAATAAAAGGATAACAGGGTTATCTACTTACCCAATGAATCAAACATGAATACGTAAACCATTTGGAAGCTTGTATTGGAATTGAAAATAATCATTCAGATTAATCAATCTGTTCCCCCTAAATAGATCATTTTTTACCCCCAGAAGCTCATCAAAGGTTGGAGCTGAAGTTGGGAAATCATAGCCATTTCAGGGTTTATTTAAGATTGTGGTTTTTTTGCTAGACAATGGAGCTTTCTTACTCATGGTATTTCATATTCAGATTATCCTATGATTTAAAAATATTTCTTAATTCATCAAATGGGATATTTAGTCAGAAATCTGCTAGGGAAGTCCTTTTGGGAGTTCAGTCTATAAAGAAGTAGTGCTCAAGTACCTTTCCTTGTTTGTGGTGCTTGCTTAGTCCCTAGAGAGACATACCTAACACGAATCTAATTAGCAAACAATTGTCATATAAACCTAGACAAAGTTGGAATTCAAATTCAAGGGTTTCTGACACGCACTTCTTTCCTAACTTCTTCCATCCAGGCAGCCATGAACTCAACCCAGCTCATCTAGGCGAAGGATCCCAACCATGATCTAAAACCCATAGCTTTACTGACTCATTTCCTTCCTCCAGATTCACTGACTCTAACACTTCCTTAAACTCAGGCAATTGGGCTATTCTTCTGTTCTGTGGGCTTGAATATTTACTCAGGGAGCAATCAAGTAACAAGAGCCAATGTCCTCTGAAAGCTGCCCATGGTAGGCCTTCTGTGTTTGCTTTCTGATTGATTCATAGGGTTAAAAAATCTTGTATATCTGATTTGGGGAAGGGAAGGGGAATCACAAAAACTGGGGCAAATGGTGAGCCACTGCAACAGTGATACTCACTAGACACTAGGTTGGAAATGAACTTGGTGGGGAGGGGAGACAGGGAGAGGGAAAGTGGGAGAAAATGAGGAAGGGGCTAACAATGTTCTACAAGAAATGTAGCATACTTAGGTAACTGTAACCCCTCTGTACATCACTTTTACAATAAAATAATTTTTTTAAATGGAGTCCATCAGACATAGTGGTGCATAGCTATAATCCTAGCACTTGGGAGGCAGAGGCAGGAGAATTAGGAGTTCCAGACCAGCCTGGATTACATAGTAAGATGGTGCCTCAAAATCACCCCGGGGTTAGAGAATGTAGCTCAATAATATAGAGCTGGCCTAGCATGTACAAGGCCCTGGGTTTTATTATCAGACCTGAAAAGTGTAGTCAACAGAGAAGCAATCTGGGCACTGTGGTGAGTTTGAGGTCAGCCTGGATTACAGAATGAGGCATGGTCTTGAAAATAAAATAGAAATAAAAGAAAATGAGGAGCAAATCCTCTCCAAAGGCAAAAAATAAGTGTTCCTTTAGGCTTCAAATACTCTCATCTCAACATGAATTTCCTGCTGTGATGATGTTTTGCTGAAAGAAATTCAATCTAACTAGTAATAACTACATTAAAAATATATAAGCCTGGAGGGAGCATGCCATTTCAATACAACAAAATGAGGGTTTCTTTGGAGTTGGAGTGTCCTTACTGCAATCAGGCTGTACTTTACACTCAGTCTTTTCATTTGGTCAACTCCCCATCTATGATATGGCTCTTCATATTTTTATGTATCTCCAAAACTTGGCATCCCTTTCCATATTCCTCTCACTCTTAGCTAATAACCCAGCTTCCTACTTCCCTGAGAAAAAGTAGTTGAAAGAGAATTTGTATATGCTTCCATCTTGTCTACCTACCTGGAGTAATTTCCCCCTTACATCCTGACTGACTCCTTGTTCCAGTTACTTGTTGCTGAGACACAGATTTCCCCCTAAAGCAAATGACTTTAAGCAGCAGTCATGTTCTAGTTTCTGTCATGGATCCAGGGTGTGTGTGTGCTGGCTCAGCTAGGCAGATCAAGTACTGAGTGCATCATACACTGGCCAGTTGGGCAGTGACTATGGCTGGAAACACCTGACAACTCACGCTGTTCTAGGTCTGGTGCCTGAGTTGGGAGTCAGAACAACTGAAGGTCAGAGTGGGGGAGGGGGTGAATTTCTTAGGTGTTTCTTTCTCCAGGTAGTATCCCCAATATTGTAGCTGTCACATGGCAGATTTCTTACAAGGCTGATGGTTCAGGACTCCAAAGTAAGAGAAAGACCAGAATACAACAGGCGGAAACTGCATTGCCTGTAAATTACTAGCTCTGTTTTTATTCCTCTTGGCAGGAACCCCTTAGAAATCTTTGCCATCTTCAGTACCTCTGTTTGCATTCTTCTAAGAACTTTGAAGTCCTGTTTTATTTGGCTATATCTTCAAAGGAGAGTGGGTAGTCAGCCAGTTCTCCCTACCTCCAGGTCTTTTGCTTAAATGGCGCTAATAATCTCTCTACTGGTCTCAGTGTTTCCCCACTTGCCCTTCCTTGTCTATTTTCTATACAGTAAAAATTAAGTCAGACCAACTCACTGCCAGTTACAAAACATGTGGTAGAGCTACATTCCTCTCAGAGCAGAAGCCACCAGACAACAAATGGTAGACAAGGTCTTACACGTTTGCCCCCTTCTACCTATCTGACTTCAGCTTCTATTCTACTTCTATTGTTCCAGCCATCTTTGTGATTGTTCAGACATGTTCCTATCTTGGTGTTCTGAAACTCAGTTCTCCCTTCTATCTGGAATGATTTGCCTTTGGGATATGTATATGATATTTCCTCCTTTCACAATACCTTGCTCAGCTGAGGGTCAGAGGAATGGATGTCCATCCAAGCAACTCTATTCCTAGTCACTGCCCTGTCCCATAGACCTGATTTCTTTTGCTCTATTGACTTTTCCCATAATAATTACTGTCCAATATCCAGTGTAATTGGAACCAGTTATATATTTTTGCATCTAATATTTGGAGAACCTAAACTTCAGAAGAGCAGGAATCTTTTCTTTTTGTCTACTGATACATCCCAAGAACTAGTGTGTAAAAGCTTAGGGACAGTGCCCAGACCCTGAATTCAAGCCCCAGGACTCACAAAAGGAAGAGAGGGAGGAAAAGAGGGAGGAAAAGAGGGAGGGAGGAAAAGAGGGAGGGAGGGAGGGAGGGAGGGAGGGAAGCAAAAGAAAGAAAGGAGGGAAGGAGGGGAAGGACAGAGGAAGGAAGGAAGGAAGGAAGGAAGGAAGGAAGGAAGGAAGGAAGGAAGGAAGGAAGGAAGGAAGGAAGGAAGGAGAAAGAAAAAGAAAAATGAATTTAGTCTGTTGCTCTCCATCAGTCTGAGAGGCTGATTGGATTCTGGTCATCTGACTATCAGTTCTGAAGATGCTAACCCCAGGATATATAAACACATGAAGTTCGATGAATCATAGCCTTGCTTTGACTTGATACAAAACACTTCACTTCCTTATTTCCAGCCATGTAATAATCTCCAGTTACACACAGATTGTCTCATACTTCAAATTCTGACCAGCTTGCAGTTGTTTTATTATTTTTTAATGCCCATACTGGAGCTTGAATTTGGGGCCTCGTGCTCTTGCTTAGCTTTTTTGCTCAAGGCTAGTGTCCTTCCATTTGAGCCATACTTCTAGTCAGCCAGCCTGCAGTTTAAGATAAAAATGCTATTTGCAAAACCTAAAGTTTAGAACCTCTTGGTAGATGTTTCTTTCTCTAAACTCTAAACTTTTTGGTGAGTATCTCATGTAGATCTGAACTTGGGAGGCTTTCAGTTCCAAATACAAGTTCAAGTCTTGCCATCAAAATGGTGCATCAAGATGCAATAAACTGACCTGCTGAATTGAAATCCCTTTGTACAGCTACTTAATGATAATTACAGTATATGAAAAATAAAATTTTAAAACTGAACAATTTTTCCTCTGAAGTCATTTGAAAAAAACAACAGTAACAAAACCCACGCATTCCAGTGTAGAGATTTTGCCATTGTGAAGAGTTAGTTGTTCATTCAAGTTTTTCTTTGAAGGGTGAGCAAGTAGCATTATATGAAAGTCTGCCGGCCCTGTTCTTCAATCTCTTCTTTTTCCTGTCATGGATTCACGGAAGCAAAGGGAGTTCCATGTCCCAAAGACAGACAGGTTTCCGGTGACAGAGTTGAAGAGGTACTTGGCTTTAATTGGTTAGGAATGGGGTCTGACTCATAATCACTCTCTTTCTATGTCTAGCACAGTACCTTGCATGGAGTAAATTCTAAGTAATGTTTGTTAAATGATTATATTAACAACAAACTATTATGAAGGTAAACCACAAGGTGCCTTTAAATTTATAAATTCATAAATTATGACCAGCAGTTGGATATAAGATGTTATTCCTAGTAAATACTACATCACTACATCTGAAAAACTATGTTCCCCTTCAGCTTGGCTCCACCCAAAACATAAGTATATAACATATGGTGTGGGGGGCGGGGGCAGGGTATCCTTGAGCTTGAGACCTCGCATTCTTGCTCATGTTTTTCCATTGAAGTTGAGCCATACTTCCACTTCTACCATTTCGTGGGTTAATTGGAGATTAGAGTCTCTCAGATTTGTCCAACCAGGCTGCATTGAACTAAGATTCTCAGATCTCAGCCTCCTGAGTAGCTAGAGTTATAATCACGAGCAAATTGCACCTGGCTAAATTTATTTCTTAATACTTGGAAATTTTTCTTATGAAAGCATACAAACCTCCTCTCCCCAAAATAGAAAAAAAAATAGAAATACAGTATTGGAATGCCAAGAATAATTAAAACGGAAATTAACCAAAATGAAAATATACATTATAGGAAGTATATTTGCTCTAACTACGTGAGGAAATTTGAAGGTAATTTGTCAAAGCCGAGTTTGCATTTTGGTTTGCAATTGCCTCTTACATCTCCCCTTTCTCCTCAGTAAAGTAGGAATATTTATCTTCCCCTTCAATTTCAGTGTGAGGAGTCAGTGATGTAATACACACAGTACTGCTTCCTGTAACAACTGGAACACACTAATCACAGAATAAAAGGCAGAGATTATTTTAAACACACATACGCATGCACATACATACCTGACTTCAGGGCTGCTCAACATGTACCCTACATTTTCCATTTTAACAAATGAGATGATTTACTGAGAGAATAGAAACACCTGTGCATACAAAGCCACACATTCCCATTTCTACTATAATTAGTGCACTAATTGAGCATTCAAGTTTACCCAGTATATTACACATATTTGCATGGGTAATTAGCTATAATTCATTTCCAAAGCCAAGCCAATGTCATAACATGCTATGCAATTTTATAAATCAAATTACTGAAAGGTATATTTTTAGTCACTCATTTCCCTTCAAAAATAAGTAAAACAATGTGGATTATTTGTCACATAAAGAAATAACTCTGGCTCAATACAGAATCTTTACATTTTAAAATATCCTTAATTAAAGCTAACTTCAGTATAAAGCAGGTAGGTTCTAATAGTCTAAAAGGGGATTTTTCAAGGCTGGGAATATGGCCTAGTGATAAAGTGCTTTCCTCATATACACGAAGCCCTGGGTTCGATTCCTCAGCACCACATATACAGAAAAAGCCAGAAGTGGCACTGTGGCTCAAGTGGCAGAGTGCTAGCCTTGAGCAAAAAGAAGCCAGGGACAGTGCTCAGGCCTCGAGTTCAAGCCCCAGAACTGGCAAAAAACAAACAAAAAAAATGGGGATTTTTCTATATTTAAGAATATTTCCAGGTGGGCACTGGTAGCGCTTGCCTGTTATCCTAGCTACTCAGGGGATTGAGATCTGAGGACCATGGTTTGAAGTCAGTCTGGGCAGAAAAGTACATGAGACTCTTATCTCCAATGAACTACGCAGAAAAAGCCAGCAGTGACACTGTGGTTCGAGTGGCAGGGTGCTAGCCTTGAGCAAAAGAAGCCATGGACAGCGCCCAGGCCCTAGGACAGGCAAAAGAAAAAAAAATCATTGAAGTTGGGAGGCCTCAAATATATACCTTTGCGCTCCAGCCCCTGCCCCCCCCCCTCATTTCTTTGGTCTTGGTAGTGGGGCTTGAACTTAGGGCTTGGGCACTGAACTCAGGGCCTGGGAACTGTCCCTTAGTTCCTTAGACTGGAGCTCTACCACTTAAACCACATTTCTATGGATTTTTTTTTGGCTAATTGGAGATAAACCTTGTGGACTTTTCTGCCCGGGATAGCTTCAAACCTTGATTCTTAGATCTCAGCTTCCTGAGTAGCAAGAATTATAGGGATGAGTCACTGGTGCCCGGCTAGTTAGAATAGTTTACTATAGGGACTTTCACAGGATTTTAAGAAAGTTTTGTCAAAAGCCTTGATTTCCTCAGTGAAATATTTCTCTTAAGCTCACTGTGTGACATGAATTTTTATATGATGATATAGCAATAAAGCCAAAACAAGGTCCCTGGCCTACAAATCTTCACCACCTAGAGAGAGAGATGAGGCAGAAGAGCAAAGTAGACAAGAGTGCAAACTCTGAGTCTCAATTGCATATTGTGGAACTCCTGTTTTTCACTTTCCTAGCAACGAACCTACCTCTTAGAATTGGAAAAGCAACATATGAATGGATTTCCAGGCTTTGGAGATAATGCAATTTGCTCTCATCCTTAGGCTCAGACTGAATTTGCTGACAGTTGATTTCATGTTCAAGTTTAACAGAGCCAAAGACTTTATCTGGACCAGGGGTCTTCAAACTCCGACCTTTAAGATAGACCTGATTCATCACTTGTTATTGGGCAACCTGTGATCTATGAAAGGTTATGATTCTACAATAAATCTTGATCAACATCTTTCCTTCTATCATTCTGCATGAATGGGTTTTGAAATTCTTATTAGTGTACTCGAATTTGTTAAGTCTCTATTGAATATCCTCAGTTGCCTACAATATTTGCTTTTTGTCTTTTTCTCTATCTTTTGTCTTTTCCTTTTTTTATTTTTTTTGTTGGTCCTAGGGCTTGAACTCTCAAACTGGGCACTATCCCTGAGCTTCTTTTGCTTAAGGCTAGCACTCTACCACTTGAGCCACAGCAGCACCTCCAGCTTTTTATGAATAGTTTATTGGAGGTAAGAGTCTTATGGACTTCCCTGCCTGGCTAGCTTCAAAACATGATCATCAGATCTCAGCCTCCTGAATAGCTAGGAGTACAGGTGTGAGCAACTGGCACCTGGCAATATTTTATTTTATATAAAAAGTTTGCTCGGCTCCTGGTCTAGACCAATGTTGACTAACAGAACAGTCTTCAGTGATGAAAATATTCTGTACCTCTAATAGATATTGTTCTGAAGTAGCCATTAGCTTGATATAGCTTGCAAGCACTTGAAATATAATTAGTGTGACTGAAGGATTAAATTTTAATCAATTTAAAACTAAATAGCCACATTGACCAGTGACTATTTTGTTAGAGCAGCTCTAGACAATTTTAAGTCTGAATATATCCTGTTCTGTCTCCTCTCTCAAAATTTAATCAACTATCCTCAAGCTGTGTGAGTCAAAGGAAAGACAACACTCTTAATCAGATTTTTCCCTGGGCTGGCTTTCATTGTCTACTAGAAAATTCAGAATACTCTCATTTCCTCTAATGCTGCTAATTTGACTCTCTCCCTATGTGTGCCTTAGTTTAAAGTAAAGTAGTTAGCTTTTGCAACTTGACCATGCTTAAATTGAGGAAGTCTTAATTACATTCAAGGCCAGGAGTTCAGGCAGACAAACTCTTTCAGCAAAGCCGTGTTTCTTTCCCACTCAGGCTGAAGACTAGCCAACCTCAGCCCTAGTTCACTTCCTTCATAAGACTTTGGGAAAACAATAAGAAGTGACCAACAAACATCACTATTATGAATACTGCCAGAGCAGTTCTCTTGAAAGTAACTTCACAGATGGCATGGGTTCTACCTTTCAAAATGCATAAGTGTCAGTTTTTATCAAGTGTCTTACAGTAGCATAATACGAGCCAGCAGGTTTCTCACCTCTGAAATAAACATCACATAATTTAGGTTCTCTCATGGGTGACAGCTTATTTCCCAAATCTGGTCTGTTTTAAAATTAGGTTTCTATTTGTGCAATGAAACCCTATTTGAAATTGGCTTAGCATAACAATTTTCTAATTTCTTATCAACTCTTGTAAGTCTGGAATTCAGAACCATGATTTCCTCTCTGTTCTATGAAGCCACAGGAGGAAGGTTGTAGACTCTGAATCATTCACTTGTGACATCTACCATTCCTAGCATGCTTTCCTCTTTTGCATGATCCAAGATGACTGCCTACAACATCCGAACTACAACTAGCCACATTGAAGTGTTTGAAGGGCAAGTCCCAGAAATTTCATCTCTCACTTTCTTTCATATCCAATTGGCTACAACTTAACTACATGACCACACTTTGCACAACATTTTTTATGGTATATGCCTAGCTATAAATCAAGATTCTGTCACTCTGAGATGAGAAAAGTGGGGGAAAAGATACTGGGAGATATATAGCAATCTTTAGACCCTGAAGATATTAAAATAATTAATTGGGTCTATGATAAAATATCCCAGGAGACAGGAACAGCATACCTTTAAACTATGCATAATACAAGTATCAGCATCTTGCTCAGAAAGAACTATTAGATTTGTATCTTATATCTTAGAGCTATAATTTTCTCCCCTCCACAAGATTCTGAACTGCTCAATTATAGAAACTATGTTTTCTGCTCCTAGAAGGTAACCAGTACACATGTGTCAATAACAGAATGAACGTGAGTCTGTGGAATCCTGATACTTGCTATCAATTCTTTCTTCCTAGGTACAGTTTCTATCTAAGGAATAACTGAAGGCTTTCTGGTTCCAGCTCCTTTGCATTGCTTTAAAGGAATTGCCTAGGTCCTAGAAGTTCCCTGTATTACTGTTTCTGTGTGCACCATTCCCATGTAGGAGGTATTCCCCTGGATATAGAGCCTGCCTCAGAGGAGTACACAAGTAGTGAACTACTGAGCAGGAATGGGAGCTCATTTTCCTAACCCTCAATCCAAAGTTCATCCCCAAATCCTATGATTGATGAGTGCAATATGGGAGGGAGGGGGGGGGAGTTAGGACTTCTTTCTGCTTTGGTCCCAGAAGCCTTCTTACAGAAGATGAATTTGAATTGGGCATTTTAAAAGCAGAATTTCTTCAACCTTGTCCATAAGAAAGGCCTGGAAATATGGAAAAGATGAAAGGGATCTCTGTTGATGGAGCCTTAGGAAGCTTCTCTAAGGAGAATTTTAAGAATTTTCTTTTATGTCACTGTTCATCCACATTCATTATTTCACTCATGTGTTTAGCACTGTAAGGGAACACTAAATAAGTGCCAGGCACTTCTTATGTAGGAAGACACAAAACCCAGCTCTCTCAGACATATATTTTCTTTCAGAATAAATATTAAATGAATAAGCATATAAATCAGCACGAGAATTTCTGATCGTGCTAAGTACTATAAAGGAATGTAAAATACCTCTATGTGTTGTTGTGGACTTACTTATAAAATAGAAAGAATAGATGTTTACATGTCCCAAATCTCAAATCTAATCTCTTTGTCCTACCTTAGGTGATAATGTGGCATGATATGACATCGGAAGAATATTAACGCAAAGGACAATTCTTTTAGAAATTCTACTCAGAGGTGAACATCTTGTGTGCCACTGAAGAAATGTTTGTATTTCATTAGGTGTTGCTTCTCCAGAATGTAGTCACAATGGTTCTGGATAAGGAATAGTGGGCCTGTAGTACCTCCACATGTAGGTAGATAGGTAGGTAGGTGGGTAGGTAGGTAGTAGGTAGGTAGATAGATAGATGATAGATAGCAAATATATGTATGCATAAATCATTTACAATGATGCCTGCAATAAGTGCTACCTTACTATTACTATCTTCATCACAATCATTACATGGGAAAGCATTAGGTTAGCTGATCAGGAATCCCTCTTTGGAGATATATCACTTGAGTGGACATCTAAGACATGGTATTGACCTGACTGTGTGAAGAGGAAGAGAAAGGTCATTTCAGTAAGAGGAAACAGGCACCCTGAGGTTCTTACCAGCTTGACTTGAATGCAGAACAGAAAACAGGCCAGATGGCTGGGGTTTATTTAAAGAGGGGAAAGATGGTTCAAGGTTAGAGAGCTATGCTGTAGTCAGAGCATGCACAATGTAAACAATGGGGAAGATTTCGAATTTCACTCCAAGTGTACCAAGAAGTTATTATATTCTATGTGATTCGTGTATACAGTGAACACTATAATGTTGCTAAAGAGTGTTGTACAGGAAGGGAAGCAGGAAGAGCCATCTGGAGACTTGGAGGAGTCTAGGAGTCTAGACAGCAAATGACTCATTGGATCAGGAGATGGTAATAGACAACTAAAAAATAGTGGGCATGTGCAATAGAAATGTTAGAAATAAGGAGGCAGTGTTTCTCAATTAATGTTACATTTCAATTTCTAACATGTCAGTATATAAAGGCTAAACATTTCATAGTCATTGACTCAGGTGATACTCCCACTATCATACATTGCATTCAACAACTGCAGATTTACAAGAGGAACTCTAGGCATCTCTCACCAGCACTCAGTTCTATGACATTATGTTTCATGATCTAAGTTGGTCATAATGGAATATTTATATTATGGAAATTAACAAATGGTACAACTTAGGACTTAGCAAGTAAGGGAGTTTTTTTTTGTTTTTTTTTTTTTGCCAGTCCTGGGCCTTGGACTCAGGGCCTGAGCACTGTCCCTGGCTTCTTCCCGCTCAAGGCTAGCACTCTGCCACTTGAGCCACAGCGCCGCTTCTGGCCGTTTTCTGTATATGTGGTGCTGGGGAATCGAACCTAGGGCCTCGTGTATCCGAGGCAGGCACTCTTGCCACTAGGCTATATCCCCAGCCCGGGAGTTTTTTTTTTTTAAAGGAAATCCAGTTGTTAAGCATTAACCAGCATGCCAGAGACTAAAGGGTGGATTTATTTTTCTATAACTCAACTTCCTGTCTCCATTTTCCTTGATTGCAAGTATACTTCAACTAGGAAAATCCTGGGAAGTTAACTCAAGGATATTGCCACTTCTTCCTAGGGTCTCCAACAGGTTCATGAAAGCACCTAGTTCACCACCACCCTTTATCATGTAACTTGCCTTTAGCACCATTAACTAGGGCCTTCTAATGGTGAAGACCATGTGTCTATCACGTCTTTTCGCAGAATTACATCCAAGGTTGCGGTCCATCAACTGGGATCTATTATCAGGGCCCATACAAAGACTTTATTCTACTCTTCGCCTTTCTTTCTGCTAGTCTTTCCTCCTGTTTCACTCAACATCTCAGGCCTGAGTAGTGAGCACTGCCTCAATATCTTTGAGTAACATTGATGCTCTAGGAAGATGTACTGTACTTATGTGAGGCTTCTTATACACAGAAGGGGTATTCCAGGTGTCTGAGTGCTCCAGTTTGAGTTATAACCTTAAATGAGAACCACAGTTCAGATGGGTGATGATGGAGGGAGGACTACTCCAAGAGGAGAGACTTGCAATGTAGGAAGTTTGTAGGTTTAGCAACAAGAGAAGCTCACGGGGGTGGGGGGTTGTATCAGATAAACCAAGGTAAGTCAACAGTGAGAGGACAAATTATGAGAGAATTCAGTTGTCATGATAAAAAAAAAAGTTTAAGCTCATGTTAGAAGAATAAAAAACTAAAACCATCTGAAAAACCTGAGAGCAAGATAATGATTGGTCAATGTTTGAGAAGCTTGTGGGGACAAAGGCATTGGAGTAAAATGAGAGTAGAGTGATCCCAGCAGATACTTGTTTACAAAAAGTGGAATGCAAGCTGGGCACCAGTGGCTTGTGCCTGTAATCCTAGATGCTGAGGAGGCCAGCCCAGGCAAGAAAATCCATGAGTCTCTTATTTCCAATTAACCACCAAAAACTGCAAATGAACCTGTGGTAGAGCACTAGCCTTGAGCAAAAATGCTCAGTGCCTAGGCCTGAGTTCAAGCCCTAGGACTGGCACAAAATGTGTGGGGAGGGATATAAGCAATGAGCAGGCTGTTGCGAGGACAATGATTGAGGTCAGGTTGGACTCAGTGAATGGACATAATGGTAGGGAGGAAGAGAGAGTAAAGAGAGACAAAGATGTTTTTGCTCTGCTAACTCCAAAATACTTCATACATGTACCAATAGGCAAAAAAAAAGCCCTTTGATCTGGGTGCTGGTGTCTCATGTAATCCTAGCCACTCAGGAGGCTGAGACCTGAGGATCACAGTTTGAATTCAGCCCAATCAGGAAAGTCCATGGAACTCTTATTTCCAATTAACCATCAGAACACTGGAAGTGGTGCTGTAGCTCAAAGTGTTAGAGTGTTAGCCTTGTTCTGTTCCATTTGGCCTTTGAGACTCTTGGTTTATGCATAATAAATAAACAGTTTATTCACGTAATTATTAAGAGGTGACTCCTGTCACTTCTTTAAGTATCCTCCACCAGGTATAATATAGGCTTCTCTGGTTATGGATCACCCAGGCAATACCCTGAGGCTACTCCTCCTCACTCTGCTCCAACTGTATGAAACATAAACCCAATGAGTAGGCAAAGCACTCACCTCTTGATCATCCTTGGTGTGATTTCCAAAAACTATTCCAGAAGAAAACTAAGATATACAATGGCAGTGCTAAATGACAGGAATATATGTGATAATCAAATGCCATTTACTAAGCCGGGTTATCTTGGGAAAGCCAGTCAATATCAGAGTCGTCTTAATTTATAAAGGGACAATGGATCTCTTATTTCCCCTAAATCTAGCATTATGAGGCTTGACTTTTATGAAAGACTCTTTGTAATGGATTCACAGTAGGTTTCGCAAGTAAATATTAGTTGTACCAAAATGTGTTCTTCTTCCCAGGAGTGTTTACATTTTAAACATCTCTTGAGACCTCCCTCACACACACCAATTTCAGACTTTGGCAACTAATTTTGATAGCTCTTCATTTTAGCATTCTGTATAACAATGACTAAGAAATCGCTCCTTCTACATCTTACTATCTATTTGGTTAGAAACCTAAGATGCTGATAGCGAAATATAAAACTCAATTATTGAAAGTCTCAAGGATGGACAAGATGTGGGGGAGGTGTTGCTTGCATTGTGAAGAACAGGACTTGAACTGTTTGTTTTTATAATATAGCAAAAGAGAGGTAACAACTGGGACTTTTGAATTCAGATCTGTGGTGTATTTTAAAACGTTGCTTTGTTCTTTCTTATATTTTTAGGTATTTTCAATGTGGACATTGAAAAGACGATGTCTTGTCTTTGTAAACATGATCCTAATTTCCAGACTTCTTGGGGCTAGGTGGTTTCCCAAAACTCTGCCCTGTGATGTCACTCAGGATCACTCAAAGACCCACGTGATTGTGGACTGCACAGACAAGCACTTGACAAAAATTCCTGAAGGTATTCCCACCAATGCCACCAATATCACCCTCACCATTAACCACATACCAAGCATATCCCCAGATTCCTTCCAAAGGCTGGATCAGCTGATAGAGATAGATTTCAGGTGCAACTGTGTGCCTGCTCGACTAGGACCCAAAAACAACGTGTGTACCAAGAGGCTACAGATCAAGCCTGGAAGCTTCAGTGGACTTGTTTATTTAAAATCCCTTTACTTGGATGGAAACCAGCTTCTAGAGATACCTCAGGATCTCCCACCCAGCTTAAAGCTTCTGAGTCTTGAGGCTAACAATATATTTTCCATCACGAAGGAGAACCTTACAAAACTCCCCAACATAGAAATGTTATACCTAGGCCAAAACTGTTATTATGGCAATCCTTGTAATACTTCATTTTTCATTGAAAACGATGCCTTCCTAAACCTGAGAAACTTGAAAGTACTCTCACTGAAAGCCAACAACGTCACAGCTGTCCCGAAGGGTTTGCCATCTACGTTAACAGAGCTCTATCTTTACAACAATGTCATTTTCCAAATCCAAAAAAATGATTTTATTAATCTCAACCAATTGCAAATTCTTGACCTAAGTGGAAATTGCCCTCGCTGTTATAATGTCCCATTTCCTTGCACACCCTGTAAAGATAATTCTCCCCTACAGATCCATACAGCGGCTTTTGATCCATTGACAGAACTAAAAGTTTTACATCTGCACAGTAACTCGCTTCAACACGTGCCACAGAAATGGTTTAAAAACATGAAGAAACTTGAAGAACTAGATCTCTCCCAAAACTACTTGGCTAAAGAAATTGAGAATGCGTACTTTTTGCGTTCTCTCCCTAATCTTGTCCAATTGGATCTGTCCTTCAATTATGAACTCCAGGTCTACCATGCATCTATAAATTTATCATCTGCATTTTCTTCACTGAAAAATCTGAAAATTTTACGGATCAAAGGATACGTCTTTAAAGAACTCAAAAACTCTAGCCTTTCTTCATTACATGGTCTTCAAAATCTTGAAATACTTGATCTTGGCACTAACTTTATAAAAATTGCTAATCTCAACATATTTAAACAACTAGAAAAATTGAAAGTCATAGACCTTTCAGTGAATAAAATATCACCTTCAGGAGATTCAATTGAAGAGGGCTTTTGCTCTAACACCATAAATACTGCAGAAAGTCATGGGCCACAGGTCCTAGAAATGTTACACTATTTCAGATATGATGAAAAAGCAAGGCGTTGTAGGTCCAAAGACAGAGAGATTCCTTCTCTCTTGCCTTTTAATGAAAACTGTCATAAGTATAAGACCTTAGACCTAAGTAAGAATAATATATTTTTTATCAAGTCTTCTGATTTTCAACATCTTTCTTTCCTCCAATGCCTCAACTTGTCAGGAAATTTCATCGGCCAAACTCTTAATGGAAGTGAATTCCGGCCCTTAAGAGAGCTGAAATACTTAGACTTTTCTAACAACCGGCTTGATTTACTCTATTCGACAGCCTTTGAGGAGCTCCACCAGCTGGAGGTTCTGGATTTAAGTAGTAACAGCTACTATTTTCAATCAGAAGGAATTACTCACATGCTGAACTTTACCAAGAACATGAAGTTTCTGAAGAAACTCATGATGAACAACAATGACATCTCTACCTCCACCAGCAGGACCATGGAGAGTAAATCCCTTGAAACTCTTGAATTCAGAGGCAATCACTTGGATATTTTGTGGAGAGATGGTGATAGCAGATATTTAGAATTCTTCAAGAATCTGGTAAACTTATCTAAGTTAGATATCTCTAGAAATTCCCTGAGTTTTGTGCCTCCTGGAGTTTTTAGTGGTATGCCTCCAAATTTAACGTCTCTCTCCTTGGCCCACAATAGACTCAAATCTTTCAATTGGGGGAAACTCCAGTTACTGAAGAATCTGTTAACTTTGGACCTCAGCCACAACCAACTGTCACATGTTCCGGAGAGGTTATCCAACTGTTCCAAAAGTCTCCACACGCTGATTCTTAGTAACAATCAAATCAGGTATCTAACAAAGTATTTTCTAGAAGATGCTATTCAGTTGCGCTATCTGGACCTCAGTTCGAATAAAATCCACATTATCCAAAAGACTAGCTTCCCAGAAAATGTCCTCAACAAGCTAGATACATTGCTTTTACATCATAATCGGTTTTTGTGTAGTTGTGATGCTGTCTGGTTTGTCTGGTGGGTTAATCATACAGAGGTGACTATTCCTTTCCTGGCCACAGAGGTGACTTGTATGGGGCCAGGAGCACACAAAGGTCAGAGTGTGGTGTCTCTGGATCTGTATACCTGTGAGTTAGACCTGACTAATCTGATTCTTTTCTCGTGTTCCCTATCTTTAGCCCTGTTTCTGATGGTGGTTATGACAGCAAGTCACCTCTTCTTCTGGGATGTGTGGTATTGTTACCATTTCTGTAAGGCCAAGATAAAGGGATATAGGCGTCTACTCTCACCAGATTCTTGCTATGATGCTTTTATTGTATATGACACTAAAGACCCTGCTGTGACAGAGTGGGTTTTGGATGAGCTGGTGGCCAGATTGGAAGATCCAAGAGATAAAAAATTTAATTTATGTCTTGAGGAAAGAGACTGGTTGCCAGGACAGCCAGTTCTGGAAAACCTTTCCCAGAGCATACAGCTTAGCAAAAAGACAGTGTTTGTGATGACAGACAAGTATGCAAGGACTGAGAGCTTTAAGATTGCATTTTATTTATCCCATCAAAGGCTTGTGGATGAAAAGCTAGATGTGATTATCTTGATATTCCTTGAGAAGCCCCTGAAGAAGTCCAAGTTTCTCCAGCTCCGGAAGAGGCTCTGTGGGAGTTCTGTCCTTGAGTGGCCCACAAATCCACAGGCCCATCCCTACTTCTGGCAATGTCTGAAGAATGCTCTGGCCACAGACAATCATGTGGCCTATAGTCAGATGTTTAAGGAAACGGTATAGCTCTTCTTTGTAAAATGTGACTGCCTAGCTTACCAAGAGTTGAATGGATTCTTGATTTTTCTCACAAATGTTTAGCCAAAAAAGTGTTCTGAAATAAGAGAGACGTCACCAACATAAAACGACTGAGTTGAAGGGATGGGTTTTATATCATCTATCAAGTCTTGTTTGTGTTTCCATACAGTTGGGAGAAAAGGTGGCAAAGAGAGAACAAAGATGCTGATTCACCTGCAATTGTGATTATTATTATATTATACACAATCATCTAATTGAGACAAACCATACTTCTAGGCTTAAGAAGTACTATTATATTCAGATATACAGTAAAAAAAAACAACACTCAAGATTTGCCTATAACAAACTGTAGCAGAGTTAGTTTACTGAAATAAAAACCCAAGAAAGTCCTCAGCAAACTGCTTGAGTATTATGTAGTGCCCTGTACAGACTAAATGTTGACACTGGACATGTTGTTGCTGCTTCCTTGCTGAATTCCCATGGAACTTCTGATGGGTTTTTCCATACCGTCAATGGGATATGGGATACTTAGATACTGAGAAAATTAAAATAATCTCCTTTCCTTGGATAATAATTTGTCTGCTGAAATATTTTATCTCTATTTCAAAATACCATATCAAGGAGCAAAGTAGCCATGACTGATTTCTTCAACTACATTGCTGAGTAATGATGTATACCTATAAATTTCTGCAATCCTGATGCACCAGAATTAGATGGTCTTGCTAGTCGACCCAAGAGGAAGACTGAGAATTTATTTATAGTTCTCAGGGATGACAATTAGATGGATGACATATACATTATTCACACTTTTGTGAGTGGGAAAACAAAGAGGGAAGGAGATGTAGAGGTTGACAAACCTTAGTAATGAGATAGCTTCAGTTTTGAATTTTATCCTTCATATTGAAAAATAGAAATGACCAAGATATTCTTTGTATTTTTAGCAGTACTGGGGCTTAAATTCAGGGCCTTGCTTTTGCTAGGTAGGTACTCTCCCACTTAGCCATCCATATCTTGTTCCATTTTTAAAAATTATTTTTTCAGGTAGGGTCTTTGTGGCTTTACCCAGGACTAACCTCAGACTGCAATCCTCCTACCATAGCCTCCAACATAGCTGGGCTCATAGGTGTGTGTCATCATGCCTGGTTAACTGATTGAAATGGGGAGTCTCACTAACCTTTTGTCTGCACTGGCCTTGAACCATGATACTCCAGATCTCTGTTTCACAAGTAGTTGGGATTATAGTTATGAGCCATCATGCCCAGCCTGGATCAGGACATTCTTAGGTCAAATTTTGGAATAAATAAATAAATAAGGTTCAAAGTTTAAAAGCTGACTAATCTTCTTTATGCAAGAAATTACTCACAAAATAATCTGTACCATTTGGAAACTAGTGTTCATAAATTCAAATCCTGGAACATTAGTCTGGAGAAAGTGTATTTTTCTCACCCATAGAATGCCAAAAGGTTTCTTGAACTGTAGCTGGGAATACATAAGTACATAAATTATTTACAAAGGATATTTAATCACTTACTAAGCCTAATGAATCTACAAATCAGTGTGTGGAATGCTGATGGTAATTAAGTTGCTAGAAACAATTTCTGCTAGTTTTACTGTGGTTACTAGATTCCTTTCTTCTTCAGTGCTGAGACAGCATCATTAAAAATCTAACTTTCTTAGTTATTATTAATTTTCTTGTGTTGAAACACATAACATTTGGGTTATTTGGGGTTGAATATAACCCACAAATCACTTGAAGACAAGTCAAGCGTCTTCTAAAATGGATTCTAAAAATAATGTAACTCTGAAACCATATTTGACCATAAGGTTCAATACAACAAGGAAAACAACAGATAATTTTTTGGTTAGATTTCTCTCTTACTTTGACATTTCACTCTTCGAACTATATAGAGGGCTATCTATGGAGACTTGTAGGACTGGAGATGATCAAAATTGGCCCAAATCAAAAGCTGCCACTTCAGGATATCAGGAGAATATAACTCCCAGGTCACCTCCCCCCCCCCAAAGACTCTGAATGTAGCAGTTTTCAGGTTGACTTTGCCCCTAAAAAAGATTTCCAGATTCTCCATAATTCCTATACCACCATCAAGGTTTGACTACCATCCTTTTCATTCATGGGCCTAGTGAGGGTGTTCTTTATTGTTGAATAGATGCTATACCCCAGCAAGATTTGGGAATTTTTAGGATCTGAGCCAAGGTGAGGCACTGGGGCATGTGTCATGGCCGAGTAAAAAAGGTAAAGAGCCTACCTTTTGCAGAGGAGGGAAAGGATGAATTTGGTGTAGCCAACTTCTCTGGGCCCAGGGCTATGATGTACTTGCAACTCTTATCTGTCTGAACTTTCCAAAGTCCAGAGGTCTCTTCAATCTACTTGGTGCTTACAGAATATATGAGGGAAACAATGATGACAAAACCCAGGCATTCTTGCCATCTGTAAGGAAGCTGTGATGGTGACCACATGACACTGGGTGCTCATTTCCATGAGACCTTTACCCTTGCCTTAAAGCTTTCATTTACTTCCTCCTTTGCTTCCTAATTCCAAGTGAAAGAGGTGAATGAGAGGACTAAATTGCACATCCTTCTGGTTATTTAAAATACCTAGTCCTGCTGGTTGATTTTTAAATGGGGCTGGAGTGAGGTTGGGTCTTTTTTCCTCTGCTACTTTCTCACATACAAAGTCAACTGGGGATACTGGTCATTGGGAAGAGTGGTTAGATAAAGTAGGGGTATTTGTCTCCTCCAAGTTTTGGCTGCTAAGCACTAGGAACAGTTTGTGATGGCACAGGTTGCCAGTTGCTTCTGATGGAGCCCTTGAACCTAAAGAACATCCGGGTATTGTTTGCAGCACCTGCAAATCAACTACCCAATGATGTGGCAAGGTAACAATCAAAATACAAGATTGGGAAGATAAAGGAGAAAAAGCCCAAAGCCCTGACAAGATTGTGTGGAAAGAGCCCTGGAGATGTCAGGGCAAGCAGTGCTATAGAGAAGAAAATGACAACAGTGCAGTCCCATGCTGCTTTAGGTTTTCTTTCCTTCCCACTCTTCAGTTTTTGCCTTCCCCCCCTTTAATTTCTTTTTGGCTCTATATACCCACAGCAATCCTCATGTCATGCTCAAGAATGAAAAGAAGACAGCTGTGGTTGCAGGTGGATTATTGTTTACAGAAGGTGGTTATGTGCCTATTTGGGTTTAAAATGTATCTGTTTCTCTCACACATAGTGACACCCCACCTGCTTCCTTGTACGTGATCTATAATGAGCTGAGTGAAATCTTCCTTGGAGGATACTAGCTAGACTCTTGCCACGTGTAAATTCATATCTTTTGTTCCTATCTTAATCTTCAAATATGGAAGTTAAGAAGCCAGATTCAACCAGCTGCTCCACATTGAAGACAACTCTAATATCAGGAGATAATTCATTTCTAACTTGTTTGTTATATTTCAGTGATTTCATTTCTTTCTATATTTATCCCTTTCCCTTTTTGATGATGTATACTAATTAAAGTTTTGGAAATGTACAGACTGAGATGGTTGAGTCAGTGTTTCACAATGAGTGCCCTCTGGAAATAGCCTCATATGATCTGGATAGAAAGAGGAAGTCTTGATAGTCTTGTGGTAGTTTTCAGTCATCCCAAGGGGGAGGAGGTGTGGGGGGGGGGGGGGAGGAGGAGGAGGAGGAGGAGGAGGAGGAGGAGGAGGAGGAGGAGGAGGAGGAGGAGGAGGAGGAGGAGGAGGAGGAGGAGGAGGAGGAGGAGGAGGAGGAGGAGGAGGAGGAGGAGGAGGAGGAGGAGGAGGAGGAGGAGGAGGAGGAGGAGGAGGAGGAGGAGGAGGAGGAGGAGGAGGAGGAGGAGGAGGAGGAGGAGGAGGAGGAGGAGGAGGAGGAGGAGGAGGAGGAGGAGGAGGAGGAGGAGGAGGAGGAGGAGGAGGAGGAGGAGGAGGAGGAGGAGGAGGAGGAGGAGGAGGAGGAGGAGGAGGAGGAGGAGGAGGAGGAGGAGGAGGAGGAGGAGGAGGAGGAGGAGGAGGAGGAGGAGGAGGAGGAGGAGGAGGAGGAGGAGGAGGAGGAGGAGGAGGAGGAGGAGGAGGAGGAGGAGGAGGAGGAGGAGGAGGAGGAGGAGGAGGAGGAGGAGGAGGAGGAGGAGGAGGAGGAGGAGGAGGAGGAGGAGGAGGAGGAGGAGGAGGAGGAGGAGGAGGAGGAGGAGGAGGAGGAGGAGGAGGAGGGTCCAGAATTATAATGCATTATCAACTGTTGGTTTGCACAAAACCTGATGGCCCCTCCCTCGCCTGATGTTTCCTGTGATTCTAGGAATAATAAGTCTTTTCTGTTGTCATGTGTTTAAATTCATCAAGATGTAGCATGTTTCCCTAACATTTCATTTAAAACACCATATTAATGATTTAGTTTCTTCCAAGAATGCAATAATCAGGATCAGGGTGAGCCTTCTCAATGGAGAAGGTGCAAGGTCATATCTCAAGCTAAGCCTTGGTAGAGCTCAGCTGGGAATTTATAATTCTAAATTGTGTGATGGTTTCAGAATTGTTGGGGTTTGGGAGAATCCTGTGGCTTCTGCATCTTGACAAATGAGTAATATACATTACAGATAGGTGAGGTGAAGATTTGGTATCTGCTGAATATGATGTTTATGCCTTGGAATTGGCCTCTTACAACTCTCCAAATCCCTCCACTCAATTGAGTTGATCCAGTCATGTATAAGGCAACAGAAGGAGAAATACAAGCAAAGGCTTGCTGTTCCAGAGCATGTCTACAGCAGCAGAAGCAGAGTATAGTCTGCTTATGGAAAGGCTATCCTATAAGAACAGGAGACTGGAGTGAAGAAACAACCACTTTTCCACTGTCACCAATCCAACAAGCCATTCCACTATTCATGAGAAGCGCAAGAATGGAGAAGAGGGACACGTTCCTATCTTTTCTCATTTGAAGCATTGATGTCTAAATGTACCATGAAGAGAAAACTCTCTCTAAAATACCATTCAGAATAAACATAATATTACTAATAAATTTTCAAGTAACTTGTATAGACCAGCTGAGAACCATTGGCTTAGAGACAAGGTATGAAGTAAGAGATGATAAGAATTGAACTTTAAATAATTCTAAGCTTTCATGGAAGATGGATAAAGATGAGCCTGAAAAGGAACATGGAAAGAAGGCCACAGAGAGAGATAGAAGAAAACCCAGGAAAAAATTGTCTACGGTATCAAGAATCCACTGAGATGAAGGTGGAGATTGAAAAATGTCTGTTTATTTGAGAGAAATGGAAGTAACACGCCAGGCCACAGAAGCTCATATCATCATCCTAGCTGATCAGGAGGCTGAGATCTGAGGACTGAGGTTCAAAGCCAGCCCAGGCAGGGAAATCTGTGAGACTTTTATTGCCAATAAACCACCAGAAAACCAGAAGTGTCACTGTGTCTCAAAGTGGTAGAAAATTAGTCTTGAGTGAAAAAGGTCAGGGATAGCATGCAGGCCCTGAGTTCAAGCCTCATGACCAGCAAAAACAAAAACAAAAAAAGAAAGAAAGAAAATAATTATAATAAGCTGATACTGAACTCTGTTGGCAGGGGAGAAGGCTAAAATCCAACTGGTGGAGGACGGAAGGTGAGCAGGGAGTATGGAAACAGACTGTGTGCTAATTCCTTAGTACTCAATGTGACTCTCAGAGAGCAGCATCAGAATCCTCTAGGACCTTGTTATAAATACACATTTGTTAGTCCCATCCCAGACCTGTGGAATCAAATGTGCCTTTGAACAAGGGCTCCAGGTTTCAAAGTGATTTTTACATAGATGAAAATTTGAGTAACACCATTAATAGGCAAATCATCATTGTCTCCTCCTTCTTCTCTCTCCTCCTTTTCCTCTTCCTCCTCCTTCCTCCTTCGCCTCTTCCTTCCCATTCCACCTTCTCCTCTTCTTCTTCCTCCTCCTCATCTTCCTCTTCGTCTACCTCCTTGTTACTTCTTCCTTCTTCTTCTTTTTGTTTTTTTGTCCTGTTCCTGGAACTTTAACTGAGGTCCTGGACACTGTCCCCAAGATTTGTTGCTCAAATTTAGCATTCTACCACTCAAGCCATACCTCCACTTCCAGCTTGTTTTGAGGAGTCATTTATTGGAGATAAAAGTCTCACAGAATTTCTTCCTGGGCTGGCTACAAACTGTGATCCTTGGATCTCAGCCTCCTGAGTAGCTAGAATTACCGGCATGAGCCACCAGCACCCAGAAATTCTTGGAAGCTAATAGTGACGGAGCAAAAATGGAACAGACTTTGTGTGCAACTAGTTTGCTTCATGTAAGTGCCTTAAATATAATACTTTCTATAGACTTAAGAGAACCACATATGGTTGAACATCTTGGATCTGTAAAAAATAAAATGTGCAATTTACAAACTCATAAATCAGAACTCTGATTACATTTCTATTTTGAGACATTTGTTAGATTCCAATTTTTATGATTTTATTAAGGTGTCAAGGATACTTGCTATTTGATGATTTTATTCAAGAAGTAAATGTTCATGGAGAAATAGAAATGTATTTGTGAGTGCAAAGCCAATAAACACAATGACAAAAAAAGAATTGGGAAATGACCTGGAGCCTAGAAGAGGAACACTGAAGTTATTCTAAAAGCAGTTCTCTTCTTGAACACTGGAAATGTAGAGATTTTATTCAAGGAATCTATTCTTATTCACATACAAAAGCATTTGGGGAATGAGCACATTCCTAAGTATGCTTAAGGTCTACATTACTGAGCATGCTCAGTTTAAGGTCATAGTTCAAGAAGGGAAACATAGAAGGACACATTCTTGGGCATGGTTAGTTCAAGGTCATGAGACATGTTCAATAGTTAAAAATGGTGGATAGGAGCAATTAGGGGCATGCTCAGCTTGCAACATAAAGTGGGATGATAGCAATACTTACAGGCATGGTCAGCTTCTCCCCCCCCCCGCCACCCCCCAAAAAATTTCTTTTTCTCTTTTTGTTGTGCGAGAGAGAGAAAATATGGGTGATCACAGCATCTTTTCCTGTAGCCAATTCATCAGTCCAACTTATGATAGTCCTGCCTCCATCCCAACAACAACAAAAATAAGAAAAGAATAGTGGGTATGGTTTACTGTAAATATCATCTTAATTGCTTTTTTTATTATTTGTTTAATATGATAGCAGGGATGCAGTTGACCTACACAGGTGTACATTCTTGGCTTGCAGTTGCTTCCTCATACAAACCCACAGGTAGGAGATGACCCTGTCCTATCAACAACAAAGGTCACAACTGCAGGAATGAGTTCTCAGTGTTAAGATAATACTAGAATATCTCAGAAGGGAGTATGTTTATCATGAGGCAGTTCCTGTCATTCACATATTAACTCCCCCACTTATTACAATGATTCTTAGCTTTGGCTGTACCTTGAATTTACCTGTATGACTTTTTAAAACATCCATGCCTGGGCCCCACTGTGGACTTTCTGATTCAATTTGAATGATTGCATGGACTTTAGATTTTGAATCTCAAAGGTGATTCCAATATAGAGGTAGAGGTGTAAGCTCTGTACACATAACTTTGAGACTTTTTTGGATTTTGTCCTCTGGATGACAGATTGTCTTAAGGGATCATAGGAACATTTGTAGAAGTAAACCTACTCAAGAGTTTCTAGGAATGCAAAGAGAGAAAAGTGAAGTGGGAAGGGAAGAAAGTTAATGGAAGTCTTGGAAGAGCTATTGGACCTTATAAAAGATTGAATCTAACAGCTTTATATGGAGTTGGAATGAAGAAGTTAAGTTAAGGAACCAGTTGTGTTTCCCCTCAACTACCACCAGTGTAATTAGTCAATCAGATCCAGAAATGGTGCCCAAGCACTGAAAATCTAGGATTTGACCCACCTTCCCTATTCCCAAGGTCTGAGTTTCCTTCTAAAGTTAGATAGGATGAAAACTTAAAGACAGGAAAAACTGAGTTACAGAAAAGAAAGTCTTTCTGGACATTTGAGTGGATGAATTAAGAGTCATATAAATATTTTAGACCTATGTTTTCCTATTTGAACATTTTCTACCTGTCTCTAATGTCTTAGATAATCTTTATTTAGTTTTATTTTTCAAATTTTAACTTGGATTTTGATAAGCCATTGAGAACTCCTGATCTTAGCTTTGCATTGTTTATAATTATGAAATTGACAACCCTCTAGCTTAAGTTTAAAATCCTCTACCTAGTCTGAAGGAGCAAAAATGTTACTGTTCCATGGTATTTTTTTTTAATCCTAAAGAATTTAACCCTCATTGGGAAAATTATGAAAAGAAAATTGGTTGTTTTTTTTAAACTTAAATTATCTTAAAATTCTCATCAAAGCACAGTCTCACAAATATGTGTATTTTATTAACTTTTATAGCACTATGAAATTTTGTACTCATTTTATCATCTGTAATATAGAAAACTGGCCAGACCAGGATGTCCAAAATATTGGGTAGCAAGCGCCATCTGGTGGCAACATGTTTATTAATTTCTTTGTAGTTGGAAGTTATTTCTGACCCATGAGGGAGATTCTGAAGTTCTTTGGGGAACAGAAGCAGAAAGGAAGACTCAAAAGATGTTTTTCTCCAATTCTACAAGCACCACTTCTAAAGATATGAAGACTCGGGAGAAAAGAATTAAAAGAAAAGGAAAGAAAGATGATGGTAGGAAGAAACTAATAATGCAGGAGCTTGTGAGGCTACCATCAAATGAAGACTTCTGAAGAACCAGCCTGAATGATAAAAACTGTTCTTTACATTCCTTCCCACACCAATCCAGGGTTAGTAAGATAGATTGTTCTTGTACTTTTCAGCATCTTCATATATTCAAATTGATAACTTTTTATAGATTCTTGTAATCTTTGACATTGTCAATATGATCTAACTTTTGAAAACATGCTACTTCCCTTTCTTCCTATGAGAAATAAAACAGCCAGAGTCCTTATAGGTCTCTTGGTAGGGAGAAATAGGTACCTGTGACCTGAAATAAGAAGGATAAGTTCTATATAAGGTGCAGCTATAATTATGTATGGAATCCTTTCCTCCTCTTTACAAGCTTCTTTTTTCTATCCCCTTCACTTCTTCTCTTCATTTAAGAAACATCTTGGCTTTCCTCTACCACAGCCACCAGGCTGAATACAATGGGATAAAATTACAGTGTATTTGATCAGTGTCACACCTTTCAACATTCTCACTCATCCCTCCCTTACCCAACTCCTTTCCTCACTCTACTTAATTTTGTAGATTCTTGATTGAAAGGGGTGACTTAGATCGAGACATGTTGTACCCATAATCTGTCTGTTAAATGGCAACTCTTTTGTATAACTATTTAAAGATAACAATTAAAAGGAAAAAATGACAGTATTTGCCCTCAGGGAGCACCCAGTCCAAGGCCTGTAAGTCATAACCCTAGTTTAATCAGTAGAAAGTCATCAGCTAAACCCAAAGTGAGGAATATTCTACTAAACAAGTATCCAGTACTCCTCAACACTGCCAAGGTCAACAAGATCAGAGGAAATATGAGCCAGTCTCTGTCACAGCGCAGGAGATGTGATAGCTTCGTGTAAAGTAGCATCCTGGGTATTTCAAGTAAACTAATGCTATCTGAATAAAGTATGGAGTTGAATCAACAAAATAGGTCAATATTGATTCACTAATTATGACAAATGTACTTGAGTCACTAGGAAAAATTGGGTATGTGGTACACAGCAACTCTTGTATTACCTGCAACATTACTGAAAGTCTAAAACTATTTTAAAATAAAAGGTATATTTAAATATTAAAAATCAGATTAACCACTGCCAACAGGCACCAGTAGCTCACTGTAATCCAGTCTATTCAGGTGGCTGAGATGTGAGAATCAAGGTTTGAAGTCAGCCTGGGCGGGAAAGTCCATAAGACTCATCTCCATCTCCGGTTGACCACCAAGAAAGCCAGAAGTAGAGCAGCTCTAGTGCTAGAGTGCTAGCCTTGAGCACTAAAGCTCAGGAACAGTGGCCAGGTCCTAAGTTCAAGCCCTAGGACCAGAAAACAAAAAAGGTAGAAGACAGAATTTTCCAAAGAGGAGCAAAGGCAGGCAGTGTAAACATGGATGCTGTGGTTCAGAGAGTGAGGACCACCACAAGAAGAGGCCTCTCAGCCCTCAACCAATACCTAGTTTCTTGTACATTCACAGTTCACCTGGTCTGTATGTGTATAAGTGTGTGTGGATGTGTGCATGTGTTAGTGTATATGTATGTTTTATAAGAACCCAAGCTATAGCCTTTTGTTGGTTAAATAAAGACAAGAGTCTCATGAACTTTTCAGCCTAGGCTGGCTTTGAACCAAGATCCTTGAACTGCCCACAGACACATACACACACGCACACACACACACACACACACACACACACACACACACACACACAAATGCGCCTATTACCCCTGACTCCCTTGTGCCCAATGTGGCTTTCTTCTTCTCAGGGGGTGTAAAGCAAAACAAAATATTACTTCCCATTTCAATCATTCATCTGGCTAGTGGCCAGCAAACTGTCTTGTAAATGTTCAGCTAATAAATAAATATCATAGACATCTTCTTGGTCAATAGTCAAATATCTGATATAATGGTGCATGTACTTACATTATACAAGAAAAAGTAATTTCCACAATTATTTAAATAATGGAATTAAAATAAAATAACTGAAGGCAGTCATAATATTCACCTAATAATGAGAAGAGTAGAATGGTTTCTGAGGGGGATGATCTCTCAATTAATTAGAAGCTGAGGGTAATGTTCTTTTGCATCCATAAATCTGCAAGTCTTCAATGATGAAATTTCTTGTGCACTTCTGGACCAAATTTGGCCCAAAGATTGCTGAACCCTACTTACTCTGGTAATTCAAAAACGCCTTGCCTCTGAAAGCTTCTAAACTAACCTACTTTATCAGACTAAATCAGGAAAAGGAAATTTTCCAGCCAGATGAGTGTTCATCATCCATTCACTCATTCATCCAATGAACATTTATTGAGCTCATACTACATACCAGGTGCTAGGTAAAGTACAAGGACACCTAAGGAAAGGACACCTTCTTTGCACTGCCTCATGTGTGACCCCACTGGTGCTCTGGGCTGTCTCAGAAATGTGAGAAAGAACACTGAAACAATGTTCGTGGGAATTATACAACCAAGGATGAGTTTGGAATATCCTACATTCCATACAAATCTATGATGAAATTATTTTCCAAAAGAATAAACTAAAAATATTCTTATAAAAATGAATTTTGTTCTTATTTTCTTTTTACTCACCCCCATTGGGCTTTCTGAAACGAACTTCGGAAACACACACTTTCCCTACCATACAAATACACACACACACACACACACACACACACACACACAGATAGAGAGAGAGCGAGAGAGAAAGATACATACTAACTCACAAAAAATATTACATTTGGGTTCTGTCTGAATCATTTTATATTTGACTCTTTCCCCAATTTTAGTTTCAAACTTTTAAAGCATAGTCAATAAATGATTTGGCAACACTTACGAAATCACAAGTTCCTTTCTTCGTGCATAAACTTCTGCAAAAATTGGGCAGCGGTTCCGCTATTGGTAACAGGGCCCATTTCAGGAAGTTCACCAGCTAGTCTTCTCTACACATCTTGAGAAGAGGGGGGCCCTTTGGTGCTGCTGGTGAGGGAATGAGAAGTTGGACTGGGAACCAGCAGAGAACAGGTAAGCTCTACTTGTTCTCATAACAAAACTTTTCAACAAAATAGGATTTCTGACCCACAAATTTGGATGGATTGGGAGTCACAGGTGTGAACAAAGAAAGTCATAAAAGGGAAAAAGAAGTCAAAGAATATTAAAGATTCAAACAGGACAAAGAGGCTTCAATTTGAGTGGATACTAGCATAAAGAGTAAATTCTGAAACTCAAAGGAAAGTATAATCTTATCATTTAGAACTGGCAAAAAAAAGAAAATGCAAGATCAAAAATAAGTAAGAGTATTACTTTCTCACCCTGTGAGAAGCAATATTCTCCTCCAGAAGACTTTTTATTGATTGATTTTTGCTGGTCAGGGCTTGGGTACTTTCTCTGAGCTTCTGTTTCTCAACACTGGGGCTCTATCACTTGAGCCATAGCACCAGTTTTCTGGTGGTTAACTGGAGATAAGAGTCTCATACATTTTCCTGCCTAGGCTGGCTTTGAACTGTGATCCTCAGACCTCAATCTTCTGAGTGGCCAGCATTATAAACGTGAGCCACCAGCTCCTGGCACAACTCTTTTTAAATAGATTTTTCTAGAAAATTTTATGATGTTTAAGAGCATTTTAAAAGGCTGATTTTAAGAGAATTTCATGTATAATTCACCATAAATTTCCTTAGTTGTTTAGTGCTTACTGAAGTGCTTTTAAAAGTTTTTTATAATAATTTAATGCATATTTAAGTTTTTGAAGTTAAGTATTTGCTCTTCATGTCCATTATGGATCTTGAAAATCAACTCAATCTGCACTGAAATTTATGATGCTTTGAACAAAAATCACATTAGTCCATATGGGATTGGGCCACTAGGCTAGTGGCACACATGAACTTACAATTAATGTTGTCCAATTTCTGTTTGATTGACTGATATGATAGCCAATATAGTTGACCATAAGAAAATAGAGTATAGAATAATATACAGGATCAAATATACAATATATAATCAAGAGAGAATCAAATTAAGCTGAAAAATGTCTACTTTGCTCCCACTGGTGGCAGATGAAGGTCAAGACCTACTGGCTACAGATTAGAGTCACAAGGAGAATTTTGTATAGTCTTACCATCCAGGTTGAGCCCAAAAGGACACAAAAATCAAAATCTCCATGGAGGAGATGATCTGGAAATTTGTAACTTAAAAAATGTTCAACTAAAAGTAATGAAATAATTTTTTTAAATTTCCAACTATCTTCAATGTAGAGCCAACGTTAGGAGTCATTTTCTCTGGGTGACATATGAAGCTTTGTGTTCCTTTTATTAATCAAAATAATCTTTTTGTGGAAGTAAAGAAGACTCTGACAATGTTTGAAGCTTGTTTATTAGCTATCTTCTGTTTGATTGCAGAAAGCAAATTAGAAATTCCAGTTAGGATTAAGCACAGTAATACCCACTCGTAATCCAGAGTTTCAAGAGGCGAAGGCAAGGGGACATGAGTTTGAAGCCATATTGGACTACATAACAACAGCCTATCTCAAATGGTGCAAACAGCAATAAACATGAAAACAAAGAAAAAGACCATAGACTTGG
Source organism: Perognathus longimembris pacificus (assembly GCF_023159225.1). Classification (NCBI taxonomy): domain Eukaryota; kingdom Metazoa; phylum Chordata; class Mammalia; order Rodentia; family Heteromyidae; genus Perognathus; species Perognathus longimembris. The sequence goes on along the minus strand of NC_063188.1, from coordinate 106,949,968 downwards.
GATGCGGCACAGTGGTAGAGTGCTTGCCTACTATGCTCAAGGTCTTGTGTTCGATCCCCTGCAATGCTAGAAAACAAGCAACAAAAACTTCCTGTCTAGAAGTTCTAGGTTTGTTTATCTGACAAGATAATGCTCTGGGTTTGGGTGAAGACAGTTGATGGGGTTCATTCTCCTCCCACCACTGCTTCTTGCCCTTCATGTAATAATCATAAGACCTGCAGTATTGACACAAGAGAAGGCAGTTGTATGGGGAGTCCTCGACTCACTGAGTGTCACCATGGGTCTCTAGGAAAGGAGGTCATGACCCTTGGTTAGAAACAACATCTACTGAAGGGATCATCATTCTAAAGGAATGTCCTTTAAGTTCAAATGAGTCATTAAATGAAGTTGGAGGATTTGTTATTTTTAAGTGATTAGCTCTTAACTATTCAGCACTAGAAAGCCATGGTACATTTAGATACAGAACCTGTGGCTTTGGGGCACACTAGAAGAAATGGTTGTGCTGCCTTTCCAGGTGCTTACAAAGAATTGCTAGTCGGTGCTTCAATCTCAACTCACCAGCTTTCCTGATACGCGACAGAATGTTGGAAGCTTTGGAAGTGCTCTGATCAGTGCAGAAAGGCAAAGAAAAAACTGCCTCTGGGAACTGCGTCCTGTAGGTCTGAGATATGCTGTGATGCATCTGCTCATCAAAGAAACCAGATCATTGCCAATGAGTCCCTTTCTCCAGCTCCCCTAATTCATGAAGCACACATGCAGCGATGGGCTCATTTTCAACTCTGTACCTCCCGTTTGAGTGACCTTGGGAACATTAGGTTCCACATCTGGAAAGCCAGGGCTAGTGCTTTTATGATGCTAAATGAGCAAATGAATGACTTACACTTGCCCTTGTGCTTTTGTCATGATAAAGCACTCAAGAAAGGCACCCTAGAACATTCCCCAGATTCAAATGGCATATTTTTCATATTTTTATGGGTATAAAATGGAGATGCACGGCTGGGAATGTGGCTTAGCAGTAGAGTGCTTGACTAGCTAGCATGCACGAAGCCCTGGGTTCGATTCCTCAGCACCACATAAACAGAAAAAGCCAGAAGTGATGCTGTGGCTCAATGGCAGAGTGCTAGCCTTGAGCAAAAAGAAGCCAAGGCAGTGGTCAGGTCCTCAAGCTTCAAGTGCTTCAAGCTCCAGGACTGGCAAAAAAAAAATACCTGAGATGCATCTCTTTCATGAGAAGGCACATCTTAATGTTCTGATTTCTTTTGTCTTCCAATCTGTTTGTGAATTCTTCAAATTTGGGATGGAGAAATCTAAAGTATCTCCTATTAGTTGTAAATTTCATCAAAGATGGCAAATCTTACCTACCTAACTATTCCTTAATTAATTTGTTGTTGTAATGAATCCACAGTCAAGACTAGAAATCATTCCAGGCTGACAAAACATTACTTTTACCTTAAAGTAAACAGCTAAGCAGTCACTTGAGGAGATTCATTACACCTAGTGATCAATACATTTTCTGGACACTTTAGAGTTAGAGTGTCAGCAGGACCAATGGCAGAGAGGTGTGGAGCTAGGGAGATAGCCTGAAGCAAACCATATCTTGTCAAAAGGAAATGCAGCACATGTTTGTTTCAGCACTGGCCATGGAACGCAGGACTATGCACATGTTCAGCCAGTGCTCTACCACGGTGCTACATCCTCCAGCCTTGTAATTGAGATAGGATCTAGCGATGCAGCCTACCTGACCTCAATTGCCTTTCAATTCAGCTCATCTTGAAATAAGCCTTGAAGAGAAACAAAATAACTGCCTGTAGTCTAGGAGGAGATGGGAAAAACTGGGGTGTAATTCCAGAGGGGGTGCTGGGGCGCTCCTGGTCCACCTGCCCTGGGCATTGTGGAGAGTACATTGCAGGCTCACCTGGCAATGCCTCTGCCTTCGTGCCCACATCTAGTGTCATCCCATCTGCATGGGACCTGCTACACAGGCCCCTAGGAGGGGTGGCTGACCCCTAAACTCACTGCTCCTCTCAGCTAAGGCCCAGATTCTGCGCAGAAAACGAAACAACTGTATTTGGCAGGGAGAAGGGAAGTTAAGCAGATATTTTTCATGATGCATATAACTTCTTTAAATAAATGGGCCATGTTTTTCTCTAGGTGTCATTTTCTTTTCCCTAGTCATCTCCACTTTACATGTCGGAGAGATCCCTGGCCATTTTGTAACAGCAGCGTACTACAGGTCTCCTTAGAAGCTCCAACTTCATCAACAGGTCTCCTGCCTGCTGGATCTCACCCACAAGATGAAAGACATGGGTCCATTTGTTGGTTAGGGTATACCTAATAGCAATCTGGACATCGTTTCTATTAAGTAGGGCCAGGATTAGGGGAGGTCACTGAAGCATTTGCTTTGGGTATAAAATTGAAGGGATGGGTCACTGATGAAGATAAATAATTGTGTTTTTCTAGAGGTATTAGTGTTTGAACTCATGGGTTCATGCTTGTTAGGCAGATGATCTGCTAAACCACTCCTACAACCCAAGACAAATAATTTTAATGCTGTAATTAAAGAACAGATTTGGCCGGGCTTGATGGAGTACATATGTATTTGGGAGGATGAAACAAGAGGATGACAATTTGAGGCCAGCCTGCGTTACAGAGTGAATTCTAGGCCATTCTGAGTTATGTAGATGGATCCTGTTTCAAAACAACAACAACACCACAGAAACAGAAAACCAAATCAGGAAACTACAACCTATAGACTATGTATTTCAATAAATAGAATTCTATGGAACTACAACCAGGCTGTGGGAGAGGCAAATGACACAGTGTCTGTCCTGTCTTTGTTTTAAATATGGATCAATTGTGTTCAAAACCAGGGACATGCCTTAGTTCCTAGAGTCCTCTACATATGGACCGTTCTTTAACTCACAGGTTTTCTCTCTGGAAATTCACCTTGGCCTCCACCTGTTGCCAAGTCTCCTGGATTTTACCTTTCAAGAGAGTGAGTTTTAGGAAAGGGGAAGGGGGAAGAGGGAGGAGCTAATTTATCATGTAAACTCTCAGGTGGTCTACTGCCCAGGTGCAGCTGGTGTCACATACACACACACACATACACACCCACAACCATACAGTGTCTGGCACCTCAAGCTTGTGCACATTTCCAGAATTCTGTGGCAAACTGATTTTCCCATTGTTGACTGTACTGGGTTTAGAATGTGGCACTTCTCCTGATTATGCTGTTTTGTCTTTACACTCTTTGAAATTATGGAGATTTGTTTCTTTACTATTGGTTTAATGGGCATATTCAACTCTCATGTACAATCCACAGGAATCTCTCTCCTCCCCTCCCTCTCTCCTTTTCCCTCTTCTCCCTTCTTTCCCTCTCCATCTCTCTCTATCTCCAATTGTCTGTTTTATTTGCATAATTGCACTTTGTCTCTATTTGCATCTATTTTGCTCTGTTTTATTTGCATACTATAGCTGCCATTTCAATTTTGCCAGGCTAGATTTTTTTTTAATTTAACATGACAGAATAAATTTGCCTCAGAAGGACTGTGCTTGCCCATACACACTGGCTCTGGGTTCTGTCCCCAGCTGAAAGACAGAGAGACAGAGACAGAGAGAAAGAGAGAGAGACAGACTGAGACAGAGACAGAAAGAGATATACAGAGAGACACTGGAAGAAAATGAATTCTCCTCGTTGCCTTTCTCATCCAGAATCTGATTTCCTTTGGTATCTCTGTGAACCCACAACTTTTGGTGGTCTTGGAATGGGTGTGCAGTGCTTAGAGGAAGAACGTGGCTGAGGAAACATAGCTCTTGCTATGTCTTTGGGGTCTCTTCCCTCTTCACGATCCAGACAGATGATGTGAGCTGGGTTCACACGATCTGTGATGTGACGTGGCACTCCCAAAACCTTCAGCTAATCACCCTGGGAAATTAGCACCAGCAATCCCCTCATTATGTGAGGTCCTGCATGAAATGCAGAGGCTGGAATGATTCACGATTTCTCCTCAACTTCTTTGCCAGTCATCTACACATCAGTTTTCACTGCTCCTATTCATGTACTTTCCCAATTCAAGCTATTTGGAATTTGTCAATTTCCATTCTTACATAAGAACTTTATGAGGAGGAATTTAAACATTAGGAATTTAAAGCCTTTCATTCAGAAATATCCTTGGGAATATTCTTTTCATTTTCATGACCTGTATAATTTACACTAAAGTTGCTTTAGACTCTCTGGGAGGCCATTTTTATCCTGAAACACCTGGACTCTCCAAGGTTCCTCTGCTGGTCTCTAGTGACCTCTAGAGGTATTTCTCCTCAATTTCTCTACTTTGGATGAAGTAGTTGTATTTGATATTAGATGTGAAGATCTCAATCTGAATCTACACAAGATGGCCTCTGCCTTGTGGCCCCTGAAGTATCCACATGAAGATGTCTCACCTATCTTTAATGTTCTGCTTAGACCCTGGAAATCTGGCCATACTTCCCCTTCTGACTTTTGGCTGGATACTTGGAGATAAAGAATCCCATGTACTTTTCTGTTTGTGCTGGCTTCTATTTGCAATCCTCAAATCTCATCCTCTTGAGTAGCTAGGGTTACAGGAGTGAAACAGCAGTACCCAGTCATTCATTTTGTTTTAAATCCCTTATTCCCCCATAGATCTCACAATGTGCTTAAAAGATGCTGACTGGGCCATGTCCATGGAATGTGTTGATATGGAGATCCTGAGCCTCCCAGTCACATCTTCCCTCCTTCCCTCCTACTTACCATGCTAATCCCTGCAACCCTGTTTGTTTCTCTGAATTCTACTTCTGCAAACCTTCTATGAGGCCCTCAGGAAACTTTGAAATCTTGAAAGTTTTCTCTAAGATCTCAGCATGGGAAACACATAGGATTATCCTCAAAGCTTTTCCACAGGCTGCTCTCTTGGTCTGGAGCCTTCCTTTGACCCCTTTGTTAGGACTTATGTATGCCTGGTCAATCATTGGATTGCAGCTCAGATTTTACTTCTCTAGTCCTACATATAGATTTAACCTCAGTGGATTGTAAATTGATTAAGTTGTAGGTGGACTCCCAGTAGACTCCCAGGCTACCCAGCAGCTGATAAAAGCATGGAAGAATTGACAAGTGACTTTCAAATGTAGAAGTGATCCAGGCATTGGTGACTCACAACAGGGTCAGCCTAGCTACTCAGGAGGCTGAGATCTGAAGATCGCAATTCGAAGGCAGCCCAGGCAGACAAATCTATGATACTCTTTTCTGAAACCAACCAGCAAAAAGCTAGAAGTAGAGGTGTGGCTCAAGTCATACAGTACCTTGAGAGAAAAATCAAAGCTAGAGTGATAGGCCCTAAATTCAAGTCCCAGGACCAATGCACAAAAGATAATAATAACGAACAAAACTAGCAATATTACGATTGCTTTCAAATGCATGCTGGCTTAGATCTGTTTAGGTTTCCAGGTGAACCTAACATTTCCTTGCCTTCCTGAACATGTCCTTTTTGGTATGCTTGTACCTCACTGGAGGGGACTTGAGCCTGGCAACCCATGACTACCTCTGCAAAACTGTATATTTTCAAGACCAAATCACTTATAAATGCATTTTCTGAGTGTACTAGTTTTCTATTGCTGTGTAATAAATAATCCTCAAATTTAGAGGCTTTCGAGATGAGTTTATAATTTACCTTGCCACAAGTTAGGAGCTGACAGGCTCATGTATTCTCTGCACAATGCCTCATAAGGCTGAAATCAGCTTATTGAACAAATTGAGTTGGTAAGCTGTGGGGCTCTGGATAAAAATTTATTTCTCATTTCCCTCAAATTGGTAGTTGATTTAGTTTCTTTTTTCCAGTCCCAGGGCTTGAACTCAGGGTATGGGCACTGTCCCTAAGCTTATTTTGCTAAAAGTTAGCACTCTATCATTTGAGCCACAGCATCACTTTGGGCTTTTTCTGTTTATGTGGTACTTAAAAATCCATGCATGGTTGGCAAGCACTCTACCACCAAGTCACACTCCTAGCCCTGATTTAGTTTCTTGCAAATGATCATAGGACTGCAGTTCCTCTTTCTGTTTCCTAACAAGCTGTTAATAGAATCACTCTCAACTTCTGCCTACAATCCTTTCATGATCACCATCATCTTACAGTCAACACAGTGCGTTCAATTTTCTTGGGCTTCAAATCTGACTTTTCCTTCTGCCATTAGCCAGAGAAAAATCTTCGTCTTTAAAAGACTTCCATGATTATATCAAGCTCATCCAGACCATTTTCCATTTCCCATACAATGTAACATAATGACAGGAGTGACTAAGGCAGTGTTCATGAGAGCCATCTCAAAATTCTGCCTACCACACCAAGTAAAGCAAGGTCCTCTTTTAGTACGTTAAACAATAAGCAGCAATACCTCAATACTTCTCTATTTGGAAAGAACTATAGAAAACTGAAAAGAGCTAAGAGTTTTGCTCCACTTCAGTGTGTGTGTGTGTGTGTGTGTGTGTGTGTGTGTGTGTGTGTGAGAGAGAGAGAGAGAGAAAGAGAGAGAGAGAGAGAGAGAGAGAGAGAGAGAGAGAGAGAGCCCTGGTGCTTGAACTGAGGGCCTGGGTACTGTCCCTGAGCTTTTTAGCTCAAGAATAGCACTCTACTACTTGATTCACAGCTCTATTTCTGGCTTTTTTGGTAGCCAGCTGTAGATAAGCATCTCAAAGGCCTCCTGCCTGGGCTGGCTTTGAACCATGATGCTCAGATGTCAGTCTCTTCACAAGGACCTGGCTTTGTCTTGGCCCTTACCATTGTCAATAATTACTGACTCTTTACATAACTGACTTTTACATTGAAAACTTTTCTATTTTAAGTCACAATAAAGATATGACTTGGGCTTTAGTAAAAATCTGGTTTAGTAAAGTTAGTCTTCATGCTCAGGGAAATAAGATTTTTGGACAAGGTCCCTTGTTTGTATCTTTGACCACATTGATCACACTAATCTGTTGATTACAATGTGGTGTACTTACCAATGTACTGTATGTTTAACTACTCACCCCTTTATGTATTTTGAAATAATCACAGAATGAGGCATTCTGCAAAGCATTACAGAGGATATATAAAGAATAAAGCACCTTGATGTCCTTGGAGAAGTGTCAGAATTAGCAAACAAATAACTATCAGTGCCAATTAAAGCCAGTGTGAATAAGAAAGGCAACAGACAAGTAGTTGCCGTTCCACAAACATGGTTATGTAAAGAAAGAGAGAACTTGAAAAGGAGAGCCACTGAAGCGTAGAAAATTGTGGGAAATACCAATACGAGACATGCTTATATAGATAAAGTGGCCTGGATATCTTGGATGAATCCATAATAGAAGCTGGATTTAATCTGTACTTCATCAAGAGCCAGGCTAATGGGTTGGTGCTTTTAATACACAAGTATGCAATGCCATAGACTTAGTATGGCCCACACTCATAATCCAGTATTCCATTCAATATGACACTCTTGCAAAAACCTGGCATCATTGTAATCTCAGCTCCTTTGTCCTCTTTTGGCACCCTGAAGCTGAGCAGAGCATTTTTTGAAAAAGTAAAATTGTTCTGAATTTAGCTAGATGCATTTTATTTAACTGTTAAGAGAATTCATACTTGAAAGTCCATTCAAGTTCGTTCAGGTGAAGCCCTGTTAACAACATAAAGGAAAGCCTAACAAATATTGCTATTCTAATATTGTGTTTTGCACTTCTGATTTTCCTCAGGATATCATGTCCTTTCTGCCGTCAATCCTGACCTGCCTAGCCCTGCTTATTTCTGATTCCTGTGAATTCTTCAATGAAACCAATTCTTCTAGAAGCTATCCTTGTGATGAGAAAAGGCAAAATGCCTCTGTGATTGCAGAATGCAACAATCGTCACCTACGAGAAGTTCCCCAGACAGTGGGCAAATACGTGAAGGAACTAGACCTATCTGAGAATTTTATCACACACATAACGAATGAGTCATTTCAAGGGCTCCAAAATCTCACGAAAATTAATCTAAACCACAATGCCAACCAGCAGCACCAGAATGAAAATCCATGGATGAATAAGAATGGCATGAATATTACAGATGGTGCCTTCCATAGCCTAAGAAAATTGAGAGAGTTACTGCTTGAAGACAACCAATTAGACAAAATCCCTGCTGACTTGCCTGAGTCTTTGAGAGAACTTAGTCTCATTCAAAATAATATAATTTCCATAACAAAAAATAACACTCTGGGGCTTAGGAACTTGGAGAGTCTCTATTTAAGCTGGAACTGCTATTTTGTTTGTAATGAAACTTTTGATGTGGAAAATGGGACATTTGAAGACCTTACAAACTTGAAGGTGTTGTCACTATCTTTCAATACTCTTATTCATGTGCCACCCAAACTACCGAGCTCCCTAACAAAACTCTTTTTGAGTAATACCAAGATCAAAATCATCCATCAAGATGACTTCATGGGGTTGAGGAATTTAAAATTATTAGATTTAAGTGGGAATTGTCCGAGGTGTTTCAATGCACCGTTTCCTTGCACACCTTGTGATGGAGATGCCTCCATTCAGATACATCCTTATGCTTTTCGAAATCTCAACCAACTTCACTGGCTAAACCTCTCAAGCACGTCCCTCCGGGAGGTTCCCTCCAGTTGGTTCGACAACATGACTTATCTGAAAGAGTTACATCTTGAATTCAACTACTTAGTGCAGGAAATCGCCTCTGGAGCATTTTTAACAAAACTACCTTACTTAGAAATACTTGATTTATCTTTTAACTACATCAAGACAGAATATCCACAATATATTAACATTTCCCAAAACTTTTCTGCACTTCATTCTCTCAAAGCATTACATTTAAGAGGTTATGTGTTCCAAGAATTGAAACAAGAACATTTCAAGCCCCTTATGGGTCTTCAACATTTAAAGACCATCAACTTGGGCGTCAACTTTATTAAGCAAATTGATTTCAGCCTTTTCCAACATTTCTCCAGCCTGAAAATTATTTACTTGTCTGAAAACAGAATATCGCCTTTGGTGTATGATGTCCAGCAGAATGACACAAAACATTCTTCGTTACAAAGTCATAGCCTTAAACCACGCTCTACTGATACCAAGTTTGATCCACATTCGAATTTTTATCACCAAACTGCTCCTTTAATAAAGCCACAATGCACCACCTATGGAAAAGCCTTAGATTTAAGTTTAAATAGTATTTTCTTTATTGGGAAAAAGCAATTTGAAGGATTTCATGACATTGCCTGTCTCAATTTATCTTCTAATGGCAATGCTCAAGTTTTACATGGAACCGAATTTTCAGCTGTACCTCAGGTCAAATATTTGGATTTGACCAACAATAAGCTAGACTTTGATGATAACAAAGCTCTTAATGAACTACTCAACTTAGAAGTTCTAGATCTCAGCCACAATGCCCACTATTTCAGCATAGCAGGGGTCACACATCGTTTAGGATTTATACAAAATTTAACCCATCTCAAGGTTTTAAACTTGAGCTATAATGGCATTTATACGTTAACAGAGGAGAATGAATTGAAAAGCACATCTCTGAAAGAATTAGTTTTCAGTGGAAACCGCCTTGACCTTTTGTGGAATGCAGGAGATACCCGCTACTTGCCCATTTTTAAATGTCTCAAGAATCTTATTCGTCTTGATTTAGCTTTCAATAAGCTTCAGCGGATCCCCAATGAGGCCTTCCTTAATTTGCCCCAGAGCCTCAGAGAACTCTATCTAAATAACAATAGGTTAAATTTCTTTGATTGGTCAGCACTCCAGCATTTTCCACATCTCCACTTGCTCGACTTAAGTAGAAATGAGCTATCTTCTGTAGATCATAGCTTATCTAGATTTACTCCTTCTCTTCGGACATTGCTGCTGAGACAGAACAGAATTTCCCACCTGCCCACTGGCTTCTTTGCTGAAGCCAGTTTTCTGGTGCACCTGGACTTAAGTTTCAACCTGATAAAGATGATCAACAAATCCACGCTGCAAACCAAGAACACTACCAACTTAGCTATTTTAAAGCTAGGTAGGAACCCTTTTGACTGTACCTGTGACATCGGAGATTTTCGAAGATGGCTGGATGAAAATCTGAATGTCACCACTCCTAGATTGGTAGATATCATTTGTGACAATCCTGGGGATCAAAGAGGGAAGAGTATCATGAGTCTAGAACTCACAACTTGTGTTTCAGACACCATTGCAGCGATCTTGTTTTTCTCCACATTCTTTATCACCACTGCAGTTATGTTGGCTGCCCTTGCTCACCATTTGTTTTACTGGGATGTTTGGTTCATCTATCACATGTGTTTAGCTAAGATTCGAGGCTACACATCTCTTTCCACTTCCCAAACCTTCTATGATGCTTATATTTCTTATGACACCAAAGATGCCTCTGTCACAGACTGGGTAATCAATGAGCTGCGCTACCAACTTGAAGAGAGCAAGGAGAAAAATGTTCTCCTTTGTTTAGAGGAGAGGGATTGGGATCCAGGATTAGCCATCATCGAGAACCTCATGCAGAGTATACACCAGAGCAAGAAAACAATCTTTGTTCTAACCAAAAAATATGCAAAAAGTTGGAACTTTAAAACCGCGTTCTACTTGGCCTTGCAGAGGTTAATGGATGAGAATCTGGATGTGATTATATTTATTCTGCTCGAGCCTGTGTTACAGCATTCTCAGTACCTGAGACTGCGGCGGCGCATCTGTAAGAGCTCCATCCTCCAATGGCCGGACAACCCCAAGGCAGAAGGCTTGTTTTGGCAAAGCCTAAAAAATGTGGTCTTAACTGAAAATGATTCACGGTATAACAATTTGTATGTGGAGTCCATTAGGCAATAATAACCAATAGGTAGTCAGGATTCAACACTGTAATGAAAAAAGCAGTAGCCCCTTCTCAGTGATCTATTGCTATGTAACAAATTACCCCTATGCTTACTCACTTCAAATGGCTCTCAGTTGTGACTTCTAGTCCCTGGAGGTGAAGGGACCAGATGCACTCTAGCTGGGTCCTCTACTGCAGGACCTCTCAGAGGCTACAATCTAGGGGTGGGATCCATTTCCAATTAGGCATTTCTGGGCTTCAGATCTACTTCTGAGCTCTTAGAATTCAGTTGCTCCTGGGCTAAGCTACTGGCCACAGGCTGTTTTGGGTTCCTTGCTGTATAGCTCTCTCTCACAAGACAACTTCCTCATGACAGCCAGCAAGAGAAGTCACTAGCAAAACGAAGTCAAAGTCGTCATGTTATTTTTTTTAATTTGTATTCTAGTTAAGTAAACGATATCCCATCATTTTGGCTTTATTTTATTTGTTGGACGTTAACCACAGATTTCTACCAGCTCCGGAAGAATGATCATCTTAGTCCAGGGAGAATAATATGAAAACAATGAAACTGTGATCACTTCCACCCAGGAAAAAGTCTATGAGATTAGTGATTGTCTCAGTCATCAATCATTTCCTGTTCCAGGGACAGCCTGGCCTCTTGGCAAAGCCTAAAAAAAGTGGCCTTAACTGAAAATGATTCACAGTGTAACAATTTGTATGTTGAGTTCATTAGGTAATACGAAGTGATAGGTAGTTAGGATTTAACGCTGCAATGTAAAAGGCAAAGCAGTAGCCCCTTCTCAGTGATCTATTGCTGTGTAACAAATTACCCCTATACTTAGTGATTCCAAATGAATTGTAATAGATTGAAAATACCAGGAAAGGGAGACTATTCTGGGTTACCTTAGCAGTCAGCCTGCTTTTTAATATTTAAGACCTATTGCCACTGTAACTAATGGTTCTGACATTAAGATGTTATTTAGATTTATCATGTATCTATGGCTACATGGTTATATTGTGATGGAATTTAGTCTTTCTTTTATAATTACTTTTACAATCATTGACAATAATATTTCACTTTGATGATTTAGATGTCATATAAAGCCTGAATGGATAGGATTTCTCTTTGCCTTTTATTTCTTAGCCACTCTTTAAAAGTGTACATCTAAATGAAAAGCTTTTAGAGTGTTAATTCTTGTGGCTGCATATTACAATTTATTCATCTTGTATGATGAATGTATGATAAATACACAGTGGGGAAATAGAGCTGTAACATAAGGGAAGTCACCATCTACACTGTTTTTTTGTTTTGTTTTGTTTTTGTCCATCGTGGAGCTTGAACTCTGAGCCAGGGCACCATCCGAGCTCTTCAGCTCAAGGCTAGTGCTCTATCACTTGAGCCACAGCACCACTTCTGGTTTTTGAGTGGTTAATTGGAGATGAGTCTCACAGACTTTCCTGACCAGACTGGCTTTGAATGGAGATCCTCAGATCTCAGCCTCTTCAGTAGCTAGGATTACAGGAATGAGCCAGCAGCGCCCAACCTACTCTGGGGTTTTTGTTTTGAGATTTTGAAAAAAAATCTTTTGTAGAAATCAATGGGAAAGATGTTTTTATCGTACAATAAATTTTTTTTTGGTGCTGGTCCTGGGACTCGAACTGAGGGTCTAGGTGCTGCCATTGAGATTTTTTTGCTCAAGGCTAGTACTCTACCAGTTGAGCCACACCTGCACTTCTACTTCTGTTTGTTGGTTTGTTTGGTGATTCATTGAAGATCAAAATCTCATGGCCTTTCTAGCCACAACTGGCTTTGAACCGTGATTCTTAGATCTCAGCCTCCTGAGTTGCTAGGATTACAAGCACGAGCCACTGGCATCTTGCATATTAAGGTGATTTTAATAGATCAATTAATGTAATTTCCTAAATAGAACAGTTGCCCCTGCCCCAATGCCCTCCACTCTCCCCTTGGCTCCTCCAAAACCCTGCACTATCCTCTTTACATCCCAGGTCAGTCCACAGCACACTGTAGCCACAATCCGTAAGAATCTTGAAACAACTTATGACATTCATCCGATAGCAACTGGAAATTAAGTAAAAGGGAGTAAAATACATTCATCATGAAAAGAAGAGAAATCTCCACAGCACCATCTTTCCTTAGGTACATCCCCTTTGTTAATCTTATAGGATACGTTATGTCTGTATTACGGACCTGAGCAAAACAGTGTAGCATAGTTTAACTCAATAGATATAAACTAGAAAGCAGCACAGGTTTGTCAAGGACAATTTAATTTTGTTACATTGAACCTTACTTTGTGACCATGATAAGTTTACAGGAAGATATTTATGGTTCTACTCCCATCGCCCTCTCCATCATCAATACCCATGTCCAAGCTACCTGGACAGTTAGCCCTTGCTATATTGCGGTTCATTTACTGCAGCTTCACTGTACCGTGGTTTCTTTTACAGGGTAAGTAGTGATCCCTCACCTATCATGGGAGCTACACTCCAGCGACCCCTGCAATAAGTGAAAATCCCCAAAGAAGCAATAAGGGAACCTTAATATAGCAATGGATGACTATCTAATGCTGCTAGTTGGTGGATTTCCACCCACTGCGGGAGAGGGTAGGGAGTCTCTGGAACCTAACTTCCATGATAGGCCAGGGACCACTGTATTTATCCAGTCCAGTCCCTGAAACTCAGTTCCAGTGGCTAGAGTGATTCTTCTAAAAGTTATAGCTTCTTCCAAAGTGAATTCAACATGGCCACTCCTGTATAAGACCCCATAAGACATTCCGGGACTGCCATTTGTCTGCTCCTATAGCCAGTGAGCTAAGTACTCCCACCCACTGGTCCCTTGTTCATGCTGAAAAATACATCAAACTAGCTACTCAGGAGGCGAAGAAGATCTGAGGATCACAGTTTGAAGCCAGCCTGGGTAGAAAAGTCCCCGTGAGACTCTTACCTCCAATTAACCATTCAAATAAAACCACCCCAGAAGTGGCATTGTGGCTCAAGAGCACTAGCCTTGAGCACAAAGAGGCTTAGGGACAGCACCCAGGCCCCAAGTTCAAGCCCATGACCGAGAAAATACAAACAAAAGCAAGCTTTCATTTCAGCACCTCTGTGCCTCCCACCCTCAGGAGCTCTTTCTCTGGACCCATGTAAGTCCCTCCTGACTATCCTGCAGGGGGAGGTTAAAGGCAATGTAGAGCTGTTTCTATCAAACCTACAACTCTTTCCTAGACGTGATCACTTCAGCATTTATCACAGGTTTGCTTGCATAGATGGCAGAGAAGTAGAGTGTCAGCACTCAATGTACCTTTCATTACACTGTAAGCTGAAGAGATCAGGGAAGAAATCTTTTTGCCCATCCCTCTGCCCCCAGAATTCATTATTACCATGTCTGCTTCACAATAAAAATTCTCAACAATACTTTTCAAGTGATTTGTTAATGACTGAACAAATTTAACAAAGGCTCCACCGATGTGCCCTGGGACAGTCCGGATATGAGGTCACACGGCAGCATTTCTTCCCCCGACGTCCCTGCTTTTCCACTCCCAGCAGTGAGCATGCTTGTTTGTCTCTTGGATACTCCCAAGTGCCAACAATTTTGGATGCCACCCTGCTGTTAATTCCACAAGGCTAGGAGCCTAAGCAGAAATCATTTGCTTCCTTGTCTGAATATCAGGCTGTGGGTCAGAGCAAGCATAGTCTAGATACAGGAAGGCATGAGATTTTGTCACAAAATAGAAGAACTAGGTAAATTGAATGCAACTATGCAGAGATTGTGTGACTGTCCATAACAGGTAGAAGAGCAGTGAGTGGGAAATTGGGATATTGGTGCTGGCTGTCAGCCGGTAATGGTTCAAAGGTTTTATGACAGCCAAGACAGAATTTCCCCTATGTTTACTTCATATGTCATAATAAGTTCTCCATGGAAAAAATGTTCCTCAGTTCAAAGAAGTTCGGGAACTATTTGGCCATGACATTATTTCCCATGGATCTCCAAAGGGCAGTCTCAAACTCATTGGCTATGGACTGTATATATTTTCCTTCTCCTTTCTTCCTTTCTCTTCCCTTGATTCTTTCTTACTTGATTCTTTCCTTCCTTCTTTCCTTCTTCTCTCCCTCACACTCATTCTTTCTCTTCCCCTGCTTTTCTCTCTTCTTTCCTCCCTCCCTCTTTCCTCTTTTCTTTTCTTCTTTTCTCCCTTCTTTTGCAAAATGTCTTTGGAAACTACTATTATCTCTCTCTCCCCCTTTCTCTCTGTCTTTCTTTCTTTCTTCCTGCATTCCTTCCTCCCTTCTTTCTTTCCCTCCCTTTCTCCCTTCCTTTCTTCCTTCCTTCCTTCTTCCCTCCTTCCCTCCCTCCCTACCTCCTTTCCTTCCTCCCTTCCTTCCTTCCTTCCTTCCTTCCTTCCTTCCTTCCTTCCTTCCTTCCTACTTTTCTTTCTTCTTTGTAACACATCGTTCCTTTCCCTTTCTGCTTTCCCTTTTTCCCTTTTCATTTCCTAGACATCTCTGCTACTAATATTCTCTCTTTATCTCCTTTCCAAATATGTAATTTGAAAGCCTGATTCACTCAACAAGGTGAGGCTCTAAAATGTACCCAGGGATATATGGCGATATTCCCTGTTCTGATGTGGATTTTCTGTTTTCAAAAATGGGGAAAAAAATCCAGGCCACCTATCTTGCAGCTTTTATATGCAGGTGATTAGGTCTTGCTCTGGTTCTGCTTCGTCTTAGGGCCATCATTAATTCTTCCAAACAAGGCAGATTATAATTCAGAAGCTGGGAATAATAAAATTGCAAAAATGACAACTTTTTCTTTGGTATTGGGCAAAGATGTTAATAATAATTTCTAAAACACCATTATCCATATAAAGGGTAATTTCCTCACTTGACATTAACTGAAAACAGACATAATCCTTCCATAGGCTGGGCTAATGTTTGCTGGCACTGAATGGACTCTCTGGTGATTTACTAGAGATGCTAATCCATTGGGAATGACTGAAGAAATTAGTCTCTGATCTTGAATTTCCATCTTTGAATTGACAAATCATATCCAAGCAAGATTGGATATTCTAGAGGTGATACACAAACACATATCAACATGAAATTTGTACATGTGGGTATAACATACACAGATGAAGAAGTATCTATGTGCAAATAGAGATAGTCACTGCTAACTGTCTAATAAATATAAGAGAAGAGAATACAATTAATAGTGAGAAAATGAAAAAAATCAAAAGCAAGAGCACAAGTAGCAATTTCTCTATTTATCATAAATGCCTTCTTTTTAACATGCAATTTATCATCTTGGACTCACAGAGAAACACTGCATCACAAGAGCCTAATAGCTATACCCTTATGAATGCATAAGATGATGCAAAGGGAAATGAATTCCATGTTATGGAAATGACTGTTATATCACTGTTGTAATTACTTTCAACATGCCATGTGAAACCGTAGCTTTTATTGTTGATGATCCTCTTGTATCCCCTTCTTGTGGTTGTACCCACACTATCACTGTATCTTATCTGAATACACTGAATACTGTATATACTGGTATTAGAACTAGGGAAGTGAAAGGGAATATCAAAATCGAGAGACAAAGGATAAAAAGACAAACGACTCCAAAAGCAATACTTGCAAAACCATTTGGTGCAAACCAACTGAACAACTCATGGGGGGAGAGGGAAAGGGGGAGGGGAAGGGGGAATGAGGGAGGAGGTAACAAACAGTACAAGAAATGTACCCAAGGCCTAACATATGAAACTGTAACCTCTCTGTATACCACTTTGATAATAAATAGAAAAAAAATCTATCAAAAGATGAAAAAAAACACAGAAAAGATAAACTCTAGGACTACACTTTCAGAGAGCATTTCTATAGTTGGAAAGACAAAATCTAGCTGAGTTCCACAGAGGTGTTTATTCTCTTTGTTAAACACATCGACTAAAAGGTGGCAGATAAATGTTTCATGGTTTGAAGTAGGGTGGGATACAGAAAAGAGAGAAGAATATAAGAGAAGAGAAAGGAAAGATTTAAGTTGAGAGAAGAGGAGGGGAAAGGAGTGGAGGGGGAGCTAGGAAGGATAGGAGTAAGTACACAGGCAAGAGAAGAAAGACTGGCAGGAAGAGAGAAAGCTACAGTTTGTAGACAGTGAAAGTAGGACCAAAAGTAAATGCATTGCATATCTCTAAGAACTACAAATGCTTGTGACCTCCCTAGAAATACTTGACTGATACATAGCAGTTTAAGAGACAGAGTACTAATAAGAAGGGTTGAATGGAATGTTCAAAAATAAAACCTTTAAGTTTTATTGCAGCAAATCTTGATCTTGATTTTACAAAGCATACTTATTGACATTTTTCCACCATACCATATATCCTGCGAGAGAGCCTCCTTTAAATCTCTTGTATATGTATTTATTGAAAGGTTAGACATTATTGTTTATGTTAATCAAAAAACTTTCTTGCTAAATATTCCAACACATGTCATGCTTTCACTGGGCACATAGCTAGACATAGCAGACTTGGAGGAGAATACGCAGCTTTCTTAACCTCCAGGAGCACAAACTCAGTGGAAGATAGACTATAATGAAGAGTCTCCCTTGGCTAGACGGTTAACAATGGGGAAAAGTCATAAATTAGAAATGTATTGTGTTAAGTTGATAACTGGTTGTGAAAAATAAAAATTGTTCCTTAAAAAAAAAAACACATGAGAAAGAAATGTGTTGGGGGCCAAAACTCACACAGCTTGGAGACTAAATGGATGTAGGGAAAGAATACAAGTAAATGCTAAGGGTTTCAGCAAGAGGCATGGGAAGAACCATGAAGAAAGAACTGTAGAAATGGACAAAAACAGGGAGAACAGGTCTTTATTTCTGACGTGTTTACTTTGAGGTGATAGTAAAATATTTGGGGGCAGGGCTACTACTTTGGCACTACTGACATTTGGGAATTGTAGATTGTACATATACAGAATGAATGCTTAGAATCTTTGTCTATATCCTATGATTACAAGTTATAAAAGTTTCCCTCCTTTGCCTTTAAACTTGGGGAAAATACAAGAGGGCTATATATCTCTTCTGCAGTTTGGGCAGTGTTTCTGTGTAACTCAATCTCATGGCTACTTCTCAATATGCAATTGCTGCTGTGTTGGCTCTGCCCTGTTGGCTGCCATCGGAAAGATTTGAGATACCTTTCTGTCTAGAGCATTGATAGTAAAATAGAGAACAACGTGGGGTAGGGGGCCCTGTTACTTTACCAGCAGGGACCTGTGAACCTCATGAGTCAATACCAATGATAGGCAGTAGATGGCAGCAAAAGCTTACCTAAAGCATTAATTCGGTGGTCTCACCCAGGAGCCCAGGGTGTGGCATCTTCATTGTGTACTCTGAAAACCAAGTCCCTGACCAGCCTGTGGACTCAAATTCTCCTCCAGCCCAACACTCCAGCAGCCACAGGGCAGGCCAGCACTGGTAAACAGACAAATCCACTGCAAATCAAGAGAATAGACTCTTGTAAAAGGTTCCTGTTTGAGAAACTACCCTTATACATTATACCCAGCAATGTTCAGGTTAAATCCATTTAGAACTAAGCTGGTAAATTCAAATGGAAGGTTTTTATTGGCTCTTGGTGATGTCACCCCTGTAAGTGTGGGAGAACTGGTTCTCTAGGTGTAAGGATCCTTTATTCCATGAAACACTCACCAGGAAACCCTGAGGCCTCTCTCTTCTGTGGAGTGAGGGCCTCCCTGGTAACTGAATATGTACAATGCTTTTCTCAAACATACTCTTTAACAACAGAATGCTCACAAAATAGAAGTGACAAAGTAGGAATAAGGCAAATACCTGTAGTAGTGAGTCTCAGCTGGGTGGTGGTGGTAGTTGCTCATGCCTGTAATCCCAGTTACTCTGGAGGCTGAGATGTGAGGATCACAGTTCAAAGCCAGCCTAGGCAGGAAAGTCCTTGAGACTCTTATCTCCAATTAACTACCAGAAAACCGGAAGTGGTACTGTGGCTCAAAGTAGTCGAGCTCTAGCTTTGAGTGAAAGACCTCAGGGACAGCGCCCAGGCCCTGGGTTCAAGCCTCACAATGGAGAAACAAAAAAAAAACCCAAACACTAGTGGGTGCCATATCCATGGGAATGGCCCAGGAGGTTGACTTCATTCAACTGATTATCCCCCTCCATCTCCAGGTTCTGAATGCCTGGCATGGTACACCCTGGGAAGCTTTAGATCTCCATCAGCCAAGTGCCGAGAACCACTGTTGAAAGTGCAATCTTGGTTCCTAGGCTCATTAACTCCTCACATCCACTAAACATTTCAGACTACTTGTATCTTGGACACATTTAAAATGAAATCCCAAACATAATGTGCAAATGTTAGGCCAGGGTTAGAATATGAACCTGATTAAAGAGGTATAAAGCTAAGTTAGGTGTGTGTGTGTGTGTGTGTGTGTGTGTGTGTGTGTGTGTGTGTGTGTGTGGTGATGGTTGTTCCCTTGAATTGCCATCATTAACATCACTCCCAAAGGTCAGGATTGCTAGCTTGACATTTACTTTTTCCATTGCTGAAAGAAGCACTTGTGTTTGATTGCCTTCAAACACTTGCAGGTTGTCTAAGAGGAAGTCATGTGGCATTTGACTTTTTTGTGACCTGAAAAATTGTTTACATCAAATTCTCTTAAACCTTGGCAAGTGATCATAGAGAATACATGCTTTTCATAGACAGACTCTGGAGAGGAAAACTTCAAACAGGACTCGAACATGGTAAGTCGGTAGTGACCCCATGCAATGTTATTTCCATACCCCACCAATGACACTTCTACCACCTTCAGCATGATGGTTGCAGCGGAATGTGCCATGAAAGCCCAAGGTTCTCTTGGACAGTTATAATAGCTAGATGTGTCAAAAGTAGGTGGAGTCAGAAGAGAATGGTCGTGAGTGTGTGGTAGAAAGCTGGCCACAACACTCACTCATCAGCCTGAGTGATCGTTGGAAGTTACCACTGTCTGTAAGCATCAAAACCTCTCTTTTCATCTTGACTATAAAGAAATTAAAACTATGTCCAGTGATTTTTCTTAAATAAATAGGAAAAACCTCTTTAGGGGCTGATAAATATTTAACAATTGGTTGGTGATTTGGGTAAAGGTCTGTTTTGCAACATTGTTCAATCTCCATGATTTTCATATGCATTTATATAACACCCGTGTACAGCATGCAGCACTCACAAAAGATTGTAATTCCCTGCCTTTCCCCTTAGAGTACAAGTCTATATTGCCACAAGGCTGTCCCATCTTTTAAGCATGTACACTAGCTGATTCAAATCTCAGAACAGTATGGTGAAATGAGTAGGGTATTTTTCCTGTGTTTTCAGGTGAGAATCCTTCTGCTCAAAGAGACTGGAACACATTGCTCAAGGGCATGTGGCAAGTAATCCATAAAAAATGTGTATTGTGGGCTGAATAACAGCATCCTATGCATCCTACTGGATGAAACTTGTGAATACTTTGATTAGAACAGAAGGATCTATGGGATTGCAATGGAATTCAGGTTGCTAGACAGTAGACCAGAAAATAGGGAGATTGTTTTGGATTATCCAAGTGGGCTTAATATAATCACAAAGATCTTTAAAAACTGGAAGAGGTCTGGGAGCTGGTGGCTCACACTTATAATCCTAGTTACTAAGGAGGCTGAAATCTGAGGATTGTGGTCCAAGGCCAGACCAGACATGAAAGTCCATGAGACTTTTATCTCCAATTAGACACTAAAAAGCCAGAAATGGAGCTGTGGCTCAAGTGGTAGAACGCTAGCCTTGAGCACAAAAGCTCAGCCCACGGGCCCTAAATTCACACCCCAAGACCAACACCAAACAATGGAAGAGTATATATGAAAATATGATGAAAGCTATTACTTTGTACCACTAATGTTGGCTAATAAAAACTGAGAAAGTAGAGCACAAGGGAAGAGCCAAAGCAAAATGTAACCAAAGAGGAATAGTCAAAGGGGCACCAGCACCACTGCGTGGCTTTGAAGACAGAGGAAGGCCAATGGCCAGAGAAGGTGCACTGCCAGAGGAAGCTGGAAAGGCAAGAAAGTTGATCCTCCCCTACAGCTTCCAGAAAGAGATATGGTCCCCCAATACCTTCTGACCATCATGATTGTAAGATGATATAGTGTGCTATTTAGGCTCCTAAATTGGTTGCGGATAGTGAATGTACTAATAAGAACCTGATTTAATGGGACCAGCAATCAGGCTTCCTCATCCCTCAAGTCTTAGCTCATATTCCACATTTTGGGGGAAAGTCCCCCCCCATTTTTGCTTTTTCTACATTTTGCCTTCCTCTCTATAATTCCTGGCTTCTAGCACTTACCATTCAGTTGGCTGCAATTTCTTTCACATACCTGTGAGTCTTCTCCTTGATCCCTAAGGAAAAGAAGATTATTCTTGTCATTTTCACAGTATTTTCCACCAACACAGCTACTTCTCCCAAATCAGAGCAAAATAACTAGATTCCGAATATGTGAGTGTGTGAATAAATTAAGGACTGACATGGAAGCTGACATTAGCCACAGTACTGCATCTCATCACCAAAGGGAATCAGGAACTCACTGTCAATGCTACAGAACGATTCAAAGCATCTCTTAGTAGTGTTGTGATTACCCACCCCTGCTGCAGTGCATCCTGGGACCTACAGGAAAGATCAAGACTGTCTGTCTTCCCACTTGCTGGCAGATATGGCCTTTCCCCAGAGACCAGTGTGCATTTGTTAGTGTCTATTGCACAGGGAGGAGGATTCTTGCTCAGACTGAAAAGAGATAGGAATGATGTATGAGTTCTAGGAGCTTCATTTTCTGCTGTTGGCATCTTTTGTCTCAGCAGAGCTTGTGATTGGATTTGGGCCTTTAGGCCAGTTGCTTATTTACTCTTCTCATTTATCAAATGTGAGAAATACTAGTCTGGTGCTCTGCTTACTTCTAACACTTAGGAAAAAGGAACAATAGAGCTATGAGTAGGCTTTGAATCCTGCTCCATAATACCCTGAGAGCAGATGTGACCATGTGCTAAGAAGAGGCAGGGCTAAGTAAGAGAGTCCACATTCTTATGGGAAATGAAAGTGAATTCCTATCAATGTTCCTGTCACATGACAGCCATGGGATGCTAATCAACTTCACGGAGCCTGTTTCCTGCCTTGTAAGATAAGGGTGATGATAGCTCCCATTTACTGACCACTTCCAATGTGCCTGGCCTGAGATGGCTGACCTTTATTATTAGGCAGCTTGTCAGTGTCAGAATCACAACCAGCTACATAATTTGTAAGCCTAGTGCCCTCGTTCATAAATTATTAAGATAAGGGCTGGGAATATGGCCTAGTTGTAGAGTGCTTGCTTCGTATACATGAAGCCTTGGGTTTGATTCCTCAGCACCACGTATACAGACGAAGCCAGAAGTGGTGCTGTGGCTCAAGTGGTACAGTACTAGCCTTGAGCAAAAAGAAGACAGGGACAGTGCTCAGGCCCTGAGTTCAAGCCCCAGGAGTGGCAAAAAAAAATTATTAACGTAAGGGGCAGTGTAGCTCAGTGATAAGAGTGCTTGGCTTGCATGCTCAAGGTACTGGATTTGAATGTCAGCACTGCAAAAAGCATATTTCAAGCAGGCAGTTATAGAATGTTAAACAAGGGTCCCTTCTTAAGCTGCACATCAGGAAGCCAGCCCTGAACAGAATTTGCACAGAAATCCTGGCAGTGTGCTCCTAGAGACTTCTTCCTTCTCATCTATGCTGCAATGGCTTTCATGTAAGGTTGTTGTGAAATGGAAATTAAGACTAACAAGGCATTCATGGCTGACAGGACAGTGACTATGGACCTGGAGGTGGAGCATATAGGGAATACAAGGAAGGAATTAGAGTCCTTTGTAGCTCAAGCTATGGTTGCTTGGAAGAAACAAATATAAATATTCTAGTAGATCATACTAGCTATAAAGGGTGACAGTCTCTGCCAACCCAAGCCCCTAACACTTCATACTGCTCATGGCATGGAGTGCTGGAAGATTTAGAACCAGAACAGGTCAGAGCAGTATTCCTGGGAAGTGCTGTGGAGCACATTTGGCTAGAACAAGGATATTTCTTAAGGAAGCTATGACAGCAGCCTTTGGTCCTCCATAACCTGGAGTGGAACCAGTGAAAACAAGACAAGTGAACAACGTAGGAATAAGTAGAAAATGATGATTGTATTATAATGTGGATACTGGGAATGGGGGAAAAGAGATAAACAGGATATCTGCTGAGTGGGCTTTTTGCTTGAGGGGGATAACAGGACTGTCTTGGCTTATCATCACACACAGTGGATACCTTTTAGCATACAGCAATCAAAGTACTAAACTTCAACCAGTAAAAACTCTTTAGGAAGTAAAAAGAGAAAGCAATTTAATTCCCTAAAAAGAACAGCTGTTATTGGCCATAAACAGCCCATTTCTCCATTTCTTTTTTGCTACCCAAATATTCCCTTCCAAATTTCAGAGGCATCATCAGTTTTCTTCTTATATTCCAGGTAGTTGTATCACATAATAATACTAATAACAATGGTAAATGATAGAGGAAACAAACAGTGCAATTAAAACCAAACAGAACCCAAAAGAAAAGAAAACTTCCACATCTCTCTAAGATTCTTTTCTCAAATGAGGTAGGAGATGAGTGGGATGTCACAAACCCACCTGCCAGGATTCAAAAACCCAGCACTCACTGACCAGCAATGCAACTTTGGATATGCTAGGTAGCCCAGTTTCCTTCCTAAAGTAGAGCAACTACACTGGCCCTCATCTCGGCCACTGAATCACTGTTTTTTTGAGGATTAAATGAGACTTTCTTGGATTAGACTTGCTTCCAGCATGCAATAAGTGCACTAAAATGTCAGCTGTCATTCTCTTCTCATTTTCTATCATGATCCTGAATGACATTTAAGATCAGAGACAACCATATAAAAATTTCATATTACTATCATTACTATATTTCCATTCGCAAAGCAGACTGAAAATGCCATGGGGCTAGGCTTGACTGTTCTAGAAGCCTAGAAGGAAGGGGACAATCAGCTCTCCTTGCCACGAATAGGGCCTGCAGCCAAATATGGGAAACGTGAATTGCACAGGGCCACAAGAAAGTCCAAAGGGGAACCATGTCTCTAACTGGTTCTAAACATATGTTCTCCAGGTGAATAACAATATCCTTACTTTTGACTCTTTAGGGTTCAAGTCCTGCCATCCTGATTCAGTTCTTATCCATTCAATAAGCATCATTCGTTCCAAGTGATGTTGCTAAGTATTTCAGGTGCAGACAAATAATACTTGGCCCATTATTGAGGAGACATGTGGAGAAGATATGGTACAAGCCATGAAGACAACTGAGTCAGATATCACAACAGAAGGCTTCCTAAGACATGAGGTACAAGGACTGCAACCTGTCTCGGGGTATCTCAGCTTCACACAGCCAGCACATATAGCACAGATCCCTAAAATGGCTAAGAGATGGAGAAACTTTCAGGTTATGGAAATGGGTATCTGTATTTGGATGTTATATATGTGGTTCTCACATGATTTTCAACACTCATAAACTATACGTGCTAAAGGGAATGCATTTTGGTTTATGTAAATAAACTTCAATCAAATTGACTGTAAGTTCTGACAGGAGATGCACTGTGTTAGCATCCTTCCTGGCATTCTAGACTCTCAGGAATACCCTGCTGATGAACCTGGGGAAACTGGACCGTTTCCCAGGAGCCAGCTGTATATTGCTCCTCATTACGAGCCCCACCTTTGGGCAACCACAAGAACAGCACAAGTTCCCCTTATCAGAACATTATGTTTATGGTAAGCCAGGTCTGAGTTTTCCAAGTTCCTTTGTTATGCTGGTGACTCCCATTTGCTCTTGGAACTAGTTGTCCACAACCTTTGCTTTGTGAATGCCATATCTCCCTCAAAGCTGCTATCCTCTTCTCCCTCCTCCTTCCTTCCTCCCTCCTCTTTGCCTTCTCTTTTCTTACTTCTCTTCAGTCTTCTCTTCCTTTCTCTCTTTCCAGCTGGGCCAGGGTGTAGAAATCTCTCAAAGGAGAACTTAGAGGCCTGGTGTGTGTGTGTGTGTGTGTGTGTGTGTGTGTTTGGATCTATAAAAGTAGGCAGGTAAAGTTGCCATGAAATCTGCCAAAAGGCTGAGTTTCCCTTTTCAGGGTAGGGTGGTAGTCACTTATGACTTCAGAGAAAAATAAAATATGTTTTCAATACAAATATGTTTCAAATCTTGTACTAGAAAGTGTTTAGTTATCTGAAATTCCATTGTAATTGAGAACCTTGCATTCTTATGGATAGAATCTGTTCACCTCTCCCTGGGGGTGTGATGGGAAATGGTGGGAGAGATGAGAACACACAGTATTCCTTGAAGCCCCCACTCCACACTCTCAGAGAACTGAAGCATGGCTTAAGCCTACACATTTTCCTTCCCCAGAACCATCAGCATCAAGGCCATGAAACAGGAACAATAGAGGCTGCAGAGCAGAACCTTCTCTGCTCTGCTTCAGCGGATGATTACCCAATAATTCATGTGGGAAACAGGTGGTTGGCCAACACGAGAAAGACTAGAGATGAAAAACATGCTGCATTCTCTACCTACCTCGCACTCATGTCATCCCCCATGCTGCCCATCTGCTTTAGGCAGGCAAGTGGAAGGAGCTACGGATTATAGGCAGTGAGATCAGAGGCCAAGAAGGGAGAGAGAACACCTCTGCCCTACGCTCTCACCTATTTTTCTCAACATTCCCCCCCTCTACCACCCACATGAGCCCTTCTCTAACAACACCTCCATATCAGTGCCCTCATTGGCACTGTACTCATTAGAGAGCCCTAAGAAAAATACATGGAAAGTTACTTCATAAAAATAGCCTGGATGCTACTCATGCTGAAAAGCCCAGGAAACCACAGCTCCTCCCCTGTTGGGGTCAGAGGCCACCTCCCTGAGCTGGGAACTGATTTCCAACTTCACTGCATTCCCAGAGACCTTGGGCAAGTCCCTTACCATGTGCCTCATTTCATTACTTGTAGATGAGATACCAGCAGCCTGGTGACACTGCCACAGGGCTCCCTTGGGAGGTAAGAATGAGCTAGAAAAGTTAAAAGAACATAGCACTTTCATAGTGGTTTAGCCTGGGTACAGGTGCCTCTACTTAAAAACAGAACAAAATAAAAACTCACATGAGTATTCAGACACATACCAAGATCCACACAACACTATAAGATCCCAGATGCAATTTTTTTTTACTTCCCTGAAAAAATGAAGCAGTCCACTAAAATGTAATTTTGTGATTACATTTACAAGAAAATATCAATGGCATAGCTGCTGTAATGATAGGCCACAGTTGGGCTGACTAAACTTGGTAGGCTACAAGTATATTTTAGAATAAGGGTCTGTTGCACATTTATCTAAGATCAATTTGCTTGA
Organism: Perognathus longimembris pacificus; assembly: GCF_023159225.1. NCBI lineage: Eukaryota > Metazoa > Chordata > Mammalia > Rodentia > Heteromyidae > Perognathus > Perognathus longimembris. The sequence goes on along the minus strand of NC_063188.1, from coordinate 106,923,641 downwards.
GAATGGTTAAGAAAGCAAAAATTGACAATAACTATTCTCCTACCTCAGTACATTTCTTCAGTTGCAAATAAGCAGGAAGTTCCCCTCTTCCAGTAGGCCTCTGGGTGGAGCCTTTCACTTCCTTCCAAAGATGTTTTCTCACTAAGAGACCTCAAACCCAGGCTTGCATTCTTGTTCTTTTAAGGGCATTCTGAACTACATTGTGTGAGTGTGTGTGTGTGTGTGTGTGTGTGTATGTGTGTGTGAAAAACTTCTTGAGCAGAAAAAGAAATGGTGTCTTTTTAAATGTACAATGTAAAGATATAAAAGATGAAGGCCAAATATAAATAGTTAACATCAAGAGAAAGGTAAAAATCAAGAGTAATATGTCAGGCACTAATGGATCTCACCGGTCTTCCTAACTACCCGTGAGGCTGAGACCTGAAGGATCATTGTTTGAAGACAGCTGTGGCCTAAAAGTCCTTAAGACTCCATCTCCAATTAAATAGCAAAAGCCGAGTTAGAAACATGGCACATGTGGTAGAGCACCAGCTATGAGCAAGCCCCGAAGCAGGCAAAGAAAATAGTAACCTTTGCTTCTAGTACAAATGTAAAATTTCAAAATGGAGAATCTTTTCCCCCAGAAGTCAGCTGTTAGTCTTTGTTTGAATTTCCTTCTGGAAATTTACTCTGAGTCTCTCATCTCTTTGCATTACACAAGGTGGAGAAGGAGTCATGTAGAATTTGTGAGGCTTTTTTCCCACTAAAGAGAGTATTTTGAACTTTCTTTATAGCATTATGACTCAGAGGGCCTCAGTCTTCTAAGGGCTATATAGTTTTCCATTATTTATCGTGTATTTAATTAATCTTTGAATAATATGTACCTACCTTGATTCTGGCTCTCGTTCCTATTAGGAATGCTATAGGGGATGTGTGCATACACAGCCGAGGAGATGAGTGTTTCTGGGTAAATGGCCAAGTCTGGTGGTAGAGAAGTAATAACAACAAGACATGCTATTTTAATGGATAGAATCTTTGCTACCTCTCAACAATTTACATTACCAACAATCAACCATTTACACTGTCAACAGCCAACAAAGGCACAGGAGGGCTGTTTCCGCCTCTGCCCTGCATTCTGGCCACATGTAGTCATTGCTCAACCTTTCCATTTTTGTCTGCAGGAAAGAGCAGAAGGCCTCCTTGTTTGAGTTGCATTTGAAAGCCTACCCAATAGAGTCTTCATCCAATCAGAATCTTGGCTTAGTGAGGTAGGGCTTAGAGGCCAAGCCTTTGAAGCTTGATAGAACTAAATATAATCCCAGGTAACTGTTGGATCACTTTGTTCTAAGACCTCAAGGTTTCCGTCTTTAAAACAAAGACCAAGATTATGGGGTTTGAGGGCATGCAGTAAAGCATCACAATGGTTATTACAAGTGTTAACATGATTTTCACCAAAGTAAAATATGTTTACATGCTTATATATAATATGTATTTATTTAAGTATGTTTATAAACTTTATGCATTTATATGGTATTTCAACTTAGTCAATTATTGATTATATATGTTATATAATTATAATTTTATAATTATATATGCACATATATATAATTTTTTTACACTCCTGGGGCTTGAACTCAGGGCCTGGGCACTGTCCCAGAGCTTCTTTTGCTCAAGCCTAGCACTCTATCACTTGAGCCACAGCTCTCCCTCTGGCTTTTTTAGTAACTTATTGGAGGTAAGAGTCTCACAGACTTCCCTGCCCAGGATGGCTTTGAACCACAATCATCAGATCTTAGCCTCCTGAGCAGCTAGGATTACAGATGTAAACCTCTAGGGCCAGGATCTTATTATATTTTTAAAACATGTAGAAGCTCACCTACTTTTCACTTGCCTCCCCATGATTGAGGTAGGGAACTGAAAATAAACTGGTAGCAAATAAAATGACATTGTCACATTGAATGGTTGCTTTTACAAGCTAAGCAACCTTGGGTATGTTACTTCTCTGAATCCCAGTTCTATTCTGTGTAGGGGTATTCTTTAGCAAAACCCAACAATGTGCAACAAGGTGGTTGGGATAACTTAAAAGCATTTAAGGTGGTACCCTGCTCTGGCAAGTGTTGACTGGCTCATAGGATCCTTGTTTTCTTAGTTAGGGTATACACAGAAAGAGAGAGAGAGAGAGAGAGAGAGAGAGAGAGAGAGAGAGAGAGAGAGAGAGCGAGAGAGCACTCAGCCTGCTTAACCCAGCAGGCTTAAGAGGTAAATTGAATCTTACTAGCTAAAACAAATATTTACAAGCACCAACTAGATGCCATGTTAGTAGAAAACCATTTGGGCCCAAACAACTGCAAGAGGGACCTGTCAAAGTACCAGTGTTCCATTTCCTGATCCCTGGTCCACTTTTTTGGTACATGTTGTGGGGTGGTGGTCATGAAATCCAAGGCCTATCAGATGGTGGTAAAGTCTAGCATGCTGTGTGAGCTTTCCACCACTGAATGGTATGGCCCTGTTGGAGTGCAGGGCCTTACATACTAGGCAAGAACTTTACCGTTGAGTGGTATCCCTCAGTTCTGCTGGTCCACGTTTGAAATACAACTAGATCCTGCTGTGCTCAGGAGACAGATTGAGCAACCAGCCTGGTTGTTTCTAGTCTCCTATGAAGAAGTCACACACAATCCCATTCTCTAATGATTAATGAAAAAAATCAAAACAAGAAGGAAATACACTCATGCTCTGAGAAGTGGGAGGGAGCAACCATATCCTGGATGATGTTTGCCAAATTATACCTTGAAAGAGTTTCTTCCTTGGAAGCAGTATGCATTCTGACTGAATACTACGATGTTGCTCGGATAACAGTGGAGTTCTGGGAAGTGGGGATGGTGTGGCCGTGGGTTCCCTGTGTCCTTCGTCCCTGCACAGAATCTCACTTGTGCCTGTGCATGGCAGGGACAGTGGTCCCCCTCCTTCATTTCAATGAATCTCCTATATCCAATGAAGGTCTCTTTCTAAACACAGTGACACTATCCAAGTAGGAGACAGACATCTTAAAGAACATGTCTTTTTTAAAAAAAATAAAGCAGAGCTTCCTGGTGGAGAAACCTGTCAGATAACACCTAAATCAAATGATCAAAAGTACCATTCCCACTCATGAAATGAACAAGTTCATGTGCCTCCTGGTGTGAGGTACAGAGAAGGTCACAGAGTCCCTTGTGCAGTATTCCTGCCAAGAAGTGAAAGCTTAAATCTAATCACGAGGAAACATCAGCCTACCCTCAATCAAAAGAAATTCCACAATACAACTGGCCTGTCTTCAAAATATGAGTGCTTTGGAAGACGAAAAGGGACTGAGGAAGTCCTAAATTAAAAGACACTAACAGGATGGCACAACTAAATGTGATGCATGCTTCTAGTCTGGAGTCTGGACTAGAAAAATAAATTGTTGGAAAGATGTTATCAGGCTAATAGAGAACATTCGAATAAGGTCTGTAGATTAGATTAGCAGGATTGTAGCAAAATGTCATTTCCTGGCACTGATAATTGTATTCTTGGTATGTTGGAGAATGTCTTTATTGTTAGAAAATACCACCTAGAATTCACAACTTATTCTCAAGTGTTTTTGAAAAACAGGTGAACAGATAAATAGATAAGAAAATAAAGAAAATTGGTAAAATATTAGCAATGGGTGAATCCAGGTGAAATTAAATACAATTAATATACACTAATAAAACATTTAAGTATACAAGAGATTATCACTGCTATTTTTGCATGCATGAATGATCATCACCACCATTGCCACTCTCTACATGTACCATGTACAAAAACCTGCCACAGTTGAAAGCAAGGAGTGTTCATTTGTGGTCTTGCCTCAGCTAGCTAATCAAACGAATCTCCATGGAGCCTAGCATAGTGGTACATGCCTGTAGTTTTAACATTCCAGAAGCTGAGGCAGGTGCATAGAGATTTTGAAGACAGCCATGGCTACAGAATGAGTTAAAGAGCAACCTGGCCTATATAACAAGACCCTGTCTCAAAAACAAAGAAAAAAACAGAAAAACAAAAAGCATCTGCCCTCTCTATTCTGGATGCTTCATATAAATGGATTCACAATAATATATGGTCTTTTGTAACTGGATTTTCTTCACTATACTTTTTCCAAGCTTCTTACTGGGTGTAACACAGGTCCATAGATCATAACCTCTTGTGGCTGAAAAATGGTCATTGCATAGCTAGACCCCATTTCATAGTCATTCATCCACCTACAGTTTGTTTCTACTTTTTGGCTATTGTGATCAATGCTGCTATGAACAACTGTACAAGTATTTGAATATCTTATTTCACATCTTCGGGGTATACCCATAAGGAGTGGAATGGCTGAATTGTGTGTATATGTGTGTGTGCATGTGTGTGTGTGCACACATGCACGTGTTGGGGATGAAACCTAGTGCCTTGTTCACAGTAGGCTGAACAAGTACTCTACCAGAAAAAAGTACATTCCCAGTCCTTGGGGTGGCTTTTTTGTTCATATCATATTTACTAACAAAGAAAATAGAGTCCTAATTGTAAGGTACATGATATGATACTGGAATTCAAGTAGCCTGTTGCTGGTACTTTTGATTCCCTGGGTTTGGATCTTATGTGAGCCAGTGACATCCTTCACTTCTTGCTTTGGTGAAAATTATATCTACTATTTCTACTTTAAATGCAAAATAAATGTCATGATGAAATACTGTAGGATGGAATTCTTCCTCCTGGGAAGGATTCTGTGAGTGCAAACATAAGAGAGAATTGGGGAGATGGGTAGAGAAGGTGGTAAAGGCTTCCTTCTTTTATTGGCCTTCATAAATGCCAGTCAATTCTTAGGTGCAAGTAAGCTGAGAGCTATATGGGCAGCCTTTGGATGGGAAAAGAGAGCTAGTATATGCACCTCACACAAGCTCTAGTAAAACGTCAACAGCTCCAAGGGCAAGTAGGCGCAGATTGAAACCTTGCATCAATTGAAGAGACTGAACTATTCCATGCACACAACCGGACTGATCCAGCAATACAAGAAAAGGGTTACAGATGAGGAGCCTAGAAAACTTCCAAGAGGGTTGTTAACTACGATGTCAGGATGAGATGGCTCAAGTACCCCCAAAAAAGAAGCACTGGAGGTCATTAGGAAAGTTCCTTTCACATGGAGGTCAAAAGACCAGAGTTTCCTGGGCCATGGCGTGTGTGTGTGTGTGTGTGTGTGTGTGTGTGTGTGTGTGTGTGTGTATCTGTGTGCTGAGTATAAGTGTGGCTCAGTGCTGGCTCTGCAAGTCTGGGCCTCATTTGGAAAGAATAGTCAAGTAAGGAATGAAGAATTCTACTAATGCTGGTACTGTTGCCACCAGTTCTTGTGGAGAACACTGATCTAGAACATACCTCTTGCCAGGTGGGCTGGGGCAGGGGTAAGGAAACCAAGACGCTATGGCTGATTGTCTGTACCCTTCAAATCAATGTTCGTTTGATCTCTAATATGATTGAGAAGCCTATCTTTTTGTTTGCTTCATTCACATTTGCACTTTAAAATGTGTTTTCTTCTATTTTCCTATGCTTTAAGGAATAAAATATTCTCCTGAAAATTGACATCATTTTCCCTAGTGTACTGGGGAAAACAGTAAGTTTCCATACCTGTGCCCTAGTGGTGACCATTATGAGGGAGGTGGAAGAGGGCCCCTGAGCAGCTGGGCCTGTGCTGGGTCCAGCAAAAGCCAGTAGCACTAGAGACACACAGGAAATGAGGATCTGAATGGGTAGACTGGCTGTATAACTTTGTACAAAAGGAAAATCCAGGGCATTTGTCCACAATCTTAAACATTTCACAATGGCACCAGTAGAAGAGCATTAAGTTGAGTGCCTTCCTGAGCATGGGGCCCAGTGCAAATACACAGGCTACAAACCCATACAGGCCACCTTAGAGAGGTCAGCTCATCATGGCCAGTTGAGAAGGTTGGTCCTGACCTACCCACACCTCCTCAAATTTGGACGAGTTGTCTATTACCTGCACTATATTTTCATCACCTTGAAGCCATTAACCTTCTGCTGATGATCTGGGAGTTACAGCTCATAGAAAGGCATCAACAGGGCTAGAGATGTAGGTTAGTGGTAGAGCACTTGCTTAGCATGTGTGAGGCCCTGGGTTCTATCCCCAATACCCCCCCACACACACACTAGCTTTGCCATCTGTAAAGCCACATTAAAATATATGAACACATTACTTGCTAATGACAATTCTGCTTTACAATAGAACAGAATAAAAGCGTGTTGGGAGTTTAGAATATATAATGCCTTCCCTTTCAATATATTATTTTATTTACTAATTTTAAACCATTATAATGAGTACTGGGAAAAATATTAAAGTGGGGGAAAGCTGTGAGAATCTACCAACACTCAGATTACAATAGTCCCTTTATTGCCAATTCATAGGCCTACGTAGGAGGAAGCAAATAGCAGCTTGAATTGCTGTAATGAAGTAATTTGAAAACTGGAGCAGGCAAATATTCAAAGTATATGATATGAGATTATAGAGGCTATGTTTTAAAGGTTCTGATTTTGATTTTTACTTTTTGGTGCTGAGGATTGAGCTCAGGGCTTTACACATACCAAGTACATGATCTACCTCTGAGCTACAACCCCTGCCCTGTTTTAATGTGTGTTGCTTGTTGTTGTTGTTGTTATTGTTGTTGTTGTTGTTGTTTTCTCAGTCATGGATGGGGCTTGAACTCTGGGCTTGGCACTGTCCCTGAGCCTTTTTGCTCAAGGCTAGTGCTCTACCACTTTGATCCACTGCGTGTCACTTCGCGTCACTTCCTGTTCTCTGGTGTGTAATTGGAAATAAGAGTCTCGTTGACTTTCATTCCTGGGCTGGCTTTGAACTACAAATGCTCAGATCTTGGCCTCCTGTGTAGCTAGGATTATAGGCTTGAGCCACTTTGTTTTAAAATTTTAACGGTGTTCTAAACTAGGAGATTTGTGGAGACAGAATCATAATTTCATTCCTATCTAGCCTATAGCAAATCTGAAGACCTTGGGATTCATGGGGTGGGGGTGTGCAGTATTGCAAAATGTAGCGGTGGCAGCTTCCAAACCAGCAGGTACGGGTTCACACCCTGCCACTGACTTCCACAATATGGCCTTGGCTAGGTTGTTTAATCCCTCTAGGGCACCTTTGTCTGCAAGGTAAGGGAAATAACCCTGAGTTCTATGAACCTTAAGGAGATACTGCTTGAAGTACTTGAAAAATGACTGCTGTTATTTTTGCTATTATGACAGCTGGGCTTGATACAATTATGTAATTCTACAATTTGTCCCCTGTCTGCTGCTCCACACTTTTTTTTTCCTATCACTTTCTCTCATCCTGCTCATTGCCCCCTGTGTGACTCAAAAGACTCTCCACCTTTGAAATGGTTCCCTTGGCTGTTTGGGAGCTGAGTAACCACTTGGAGGGGATGTTGCAGAGGCAAAGGGAAGGCACAGAAAGGAAAGCAAATCGGCTTTGAGAGACCATCAGATCTCGAAGGCACACTGGACAATAGGCAGCAGCACATTCCACATTCTCCATGGTGTTCCTCTCCTTTTGGCTTCCTCGTTTTCCTCACACTGGCAGGGGGAGTCCTGTGTGGCCTTGCATAGTACCTGACCTGGAGCCAGCTGCCTCACGGGGGTCAGGGGTATTGAGGATTGAGAATCTATTTCAGGCAACCTAAAGGCAGGGGTGGCTTTCAGGGAGGACACAGACTTGAAATATAGACTGGATGTTTGATCTAGAGCAAGTCACTTCCATTCTCCAAGCTTCGGTTCTTTGGTAGCAGAAGGAGGTCAGTAATGTACGCCATAGACTGAGAATTGAGTCAGATCCTGTATGAGATCTAGTGAGGGCCTGAAACATCCTTTCCGTCTGTCACAAAGGGGCCACGGGGTAAGTGGATTTAGATTCCATTCTCAAGTGAAAAGGGGGACTTGGCTGTAAGGGAGGGCAAAAAGAACAGGTTTGGCCTGGAGAGTTCCCAAGGGAATGTGGGTTTCAAGCTGGTGGGGGAAGGCAGCAGAAGGCCCTGAAACCAGACAAAGGGACCTGGGCTTGAGGAAGCAAAGAGCTGACAGACATTCTGTTGTTCCTATTCCTCTGCTCCTCCATTTCCTTCTTCTGGTCAGTACTCAGCACAAAATTAAATGAAGTTAAAAATAATAGAACTAATTTTCATGAACTGTTTTTAGCAGCTGTTTCCCCATCGTTAGAAATAGCCGTAACTCTGGCTCAGGCGTACCCTGGAAAGCAAACCTAAAACACAATGTCCCTTCACATCTCTTCCTGGTTCCATGGGGCCCAGACTAGGATGGGGCTACCATTCCACATGGGTTCTGTTAACATGCTTTTAATAAGGTGCTGTGGCCCATGAGCTAAGGAAAAGCCGGGCAGTTGCCACCCTCCGTTCGTAGCTTATTTTTCACTGGAGAGCTCTGATGTCAGAGTGGGCCATGAAACAGACAATGACCAAGGCCATTTTGTAGGTAAACTTTTTGCCTCTCCATGCCTCTGTTCTTTTCATTGGCACTGAACTTCCATCTCAGTGGCTATAGTGCCCAGCACACACAAACTCTCTTGTCAATGATAGTTCCCCAAAGCACATATCATTGTGTTTGACTCTGGAAAAGAAAATAAGGTGACTGGAGTCACAGGTGCAGGAGCATAAGAAAGTCAACGGAATGCAGCCATAGCAGTATTGAGAAAATACTATCTACCTGGTATTGTAAAAAAACAAAAAAGCAGCCTGCCCCCTCACATTCTGCCTGATGTTTCTCAGGCACAGGCTTGGGGAAAGGAAAGGAGGTGAAGATAGTGATGTGCTCCTTAGCATTAATAAATACAAAGGGCTATCATTTGAATTATTCCAGTGGTGAATCTATACATTGTAGGTTACCCAACTGCAAATCTCCTTGGAGAGGTTACGGGGTATGAGAGAAAGCAATGAAGAGAAAGCTTCTATGGTGATATCTAACCCTTAGGCGGCATCAACCAAAGGGAGTTCGTATTTATCTGCTGTGAAACTAACAAAAGAACTCATATTGTTGGTAATTGACCAAAAATCATAATATATCCATATATATTATCTAGAAATAATATACCATAGACTATGTAACTTTATAACTATCAAGACATGAAAAACTTGTAATTATACCCCAATATTAAAAATGTTTCTTTTAAACTGTGTATTCACAATAAATAGAGAACAAAAAGCTTGCTCATGGTCACGTGCTATACCGAGCAATTCACCTCCCCAAAACTTTGGGTTCAGTTGACCCATTCCACAGAAGAGAAAGACTCAGGCACTGAAAAATTAACACCACATGAGTCCGACTAGTCGCTTTAAAGATGATTCCTTTTGTGATTCCGGAAGAGGCCGGAGTATGGCGAGACCATGGAGAAGCCAAAGAAATCGAGGAAGTATGCGACCATGAAAAGAATGCTTAGTCTCAGAGATGAGAGACTTAAAGAAAAGGACAGATTAAAGCCTAAAAAGAAAGAAAAGAAGGATCCCAGTGTACTGAAAGAGAAGTCCCCCAACATCCTTCCTGTTTATTTTTCCAATATAATACACAGCTGGGCCCACTTTACCACATCCTGGTTGATACCAACTTTATCAAGTTTTCTATTAAAGCCAAACTGGACCTAGTACAGTCAAGGATGGACTGTCTGTATGCCAGGTGTATCCCTTGCATAACTGACTGTGTAATGGCTGAAATTGAGAAATTGGGACAGAAGTATAGAGTGGCTCTAAGAATCACCAAGGATTCACAGTTTGAATGATTACCATGCACACATAAAGGAACCTATGCAGAGGACAGTTTAGTTCAAAGAGTAACTCAGCACACGTGTTACATTGTGGCTACAGTTGACCATGACCTTAAACGAAAAATCCAAAAGATCCCTGGAGTTCCTATCATGTATATTTCTAATCACAGATACAACATCGAGTGGGTGCCAGATGATTATGGCGCCCCTTGATTCTAATTTTTACAAGACACAGTTCCACTACCTTCCTTGGACCAGCTTTCTCTATTGCCAGTTCATATCAGTTCAATAATCAGCATGATTATTATACTCTTCACTCATTGGCTCTGTTATGAGCTGAATATGGTTAAATACACTCGCTTTTTTAATGTTTCTGAAAAAAAAATAAAAATAAAGATGATTCCTTTTGTTTGCTTGCCATTCCTTTACCATTCTCCTGACCAATTAGTACATTAAGCCTAACTATACTGGATTCTTTTCCTCCAGCAATTTGTCTCCATCCCATACTCTTTTTCCATCTACTCACACTGCTGTCTATCCACAGCTACATACAATGGAAGGATGCTTGTTACCAAAGGGAAAAAAGTCCAGATGTTCACAGATTGCCACTCCTCCAGTTCCTTTGGTGACAGGGCTTTCTGAAGACATAATTTTTTCCTAAGACAAAACAGCAGCCAGGAGAGAGATGTTTGCTCGTGGTGTTCATTTGTTATCAGGAGACCAGCTAATAAAGAAAGGAAGGATTTTTGACAGCGGCTGAGTGCAGGGGAATGGAATCAAAGAACCCAGAAAAATGGTGTCAGTCTAGCTGCAGCTGCCAGCAAAACAGGCCAGAAAGTCACTCTGCAAGATCGTTCCTGTGTTTCCACAATAAAGACTTCCCTCCCCTGCAAGTCAGCAGAGAGCAGGCGTGAGGGGCAGGGATGGCTGTGACAGCAAAGAGGTGACATCCGGTGCTTGCATGAACAGGGCCAGGGCCCCAAGCCCAGGGCAGGACAGCAGCCACTGAGCAGAGCATGAACTGGGGAAGTAGAGTCACCTGCTCCAGCTCACCACCACCCCCCTCCACCTCCTTCCTGCCCAGGAAAAAGGAAGTTAAGTCAATGAAGAAATGGAGAAGTCCTAGCAGCTTGAGAAGTAACCTTTTTAGGGTGCGTAGAGCAATGGAGGACTCTAATCTCCAGCAAGAGAAAAGCCCTTGTCAGAACAATGATTATTTAGCAAAGGATTTCTGGAAACATTTCCTCAGGACACAGAAAAGAAGAAGGAATCTTTTATAGAGTGCTTTGCATCTCAAAAATAATTACAACGTGGACATTTTCTAATCAGGAGGTCTTTCTCTTTCCAAGGGCCTTTTGCAGGCACGAACATGATATTTGTAAGTAATTTTCAGTAACGACTGGGTCACTGGTATTCACCCTCAGGTGCCATTTTGAAAAAGGCTTCTCTATACCTGATTCTTCCATATTTCCAGATGTATCTCTGAAATGGCCTCACTACACAGAGCTCAGCATCTGAACTCCATCTTCAGATATTTGAGAAAATAGGATTGTAAGGCTATAGAAACAACCTGGGCCTCTTTGGCAATCGCTTCTAATTTATGAAAACAAGAAACAGGACGGTAAAGAATCTCCTCATTGTTAGGCTACAAGTCCATAGCAGAGCTCTAAGTTGACTTTGTTTGTTTGATGTTTTTAAGGGAGAAGAAGCGTTGTGCTTTCTAAACTCCAGATTACCTTACTCGTAGCAACTATTACGGTTACTTGACTTGAGGGTTCACAAAAATTACAGCAATGAAAACTATGGATGTTACAGCGAGGAAACTTTAAAAAAGAAAACCACTTAAAGATGGTTTTTGTTGTTGTTTTTCCCCCGAACCACCCAAGTCAAGGGGAACGGCACACAAGCCAGGAAGACAAAGAGGAGCGGGTGGGGCGAATGCCCTCCACTGGGGTGAAAGCTGAGTCACGGGAGTCAGACCCCTGCAGTGGGCGAGGCCCTGGTGCAAGGGCCACCGCGCCCCACCTTGGCGATGTCTGCAGCAGACAAAGCCAGTTTCGCAGTAGAGGAATGCCCGACCCCCCAAAGTACCACCTAGGCCCTTCCTGAGTTATTATGCATTGAGTCCGCAAGAGCAGGTTTGAGGCGCGGTGGTCAAAATTCCTTGTAATAATAATAATAATTTTAAAAAAAACGTAAGAGGGAAAAGAAAATGCGTTCTGGGGAAGGGCTGGAGGATGGGCTTTCCCTCCTTTTCTTCCCCCCCCCCCCCCGCTCCCCATCGTTGCGGTTAGGGTGATCGGGTGGACTTTGGGGGGCGGGGAGGGGGGAGGCTCTTCTCAGGCCCCAAGCTCTCCGGACGCCGTTCGGGAGCCGTGGCGCGAAGGAGTTAAGCGAGCCTGCGGGTGACATCACCTCATTTACATAGGAGCGCCCATAAAGTGGCGCTCGCCGCACCCCGCCCGACATTCGCCGGCGGCCACTGCGCAGAGCGGTCTCTCCTCATCCACGCACTTCGCTTCGGTGAGCCCCTTCCCCCGGGCTTTCTGTCCTCTGCCCCCCTTCGGGCGGGCTCCCGCGCTCTCCCCTTCATTATTTGCACCCCCAAAGCCGAGCCTAAGTGCTCCTCCCGGGAAGGTGGTTTGGGGGAGTTCGGGATGCTAAATCCTTCCAGATGCTGCCTATAGGGACCGGGGACCTTGAGATTACAAAAAAAAAAAAAAAAAAAAAAAGAAAGAAAGAAAGAAAGAAAAATCGGACGGTTGTTGGTACTGTTTGGGGATTTTTGCCTTGGAGCTTCGCGGGGATCCCCCCCCCCCCCCCAGGCATGCTTTAGTGCCTTGGAGGCTGTAAGGAATCCGAAACAGAAAGATCCTTTGTTCGTGCGCGTCTTCTCGCCCCCTGGAGCTTCAAGGGCTCCGCCGCGCGCCCCCAGCCCTCGCCCTCGCCCTGGGTCCCAGCTGCGGGTGGCTGGGCTGCACCGCGAGCGTTTTCCAGCCCATCCTGCGGGGCGATGCGGGCAGAGGCTGCGAAACCGCCCCGAGCTGCGGATCCCGCGCGCGGCCGGCTGCGGGCAGGCAGCTTTGTGCGCCTGCGGCGGGAGGGCGAGGGCGGGCGGCGGCTGGGCGGTGGTCGGCCGCGCAGGGCGGGGCGGGGGCCGCGCTCGCCTTTGTGAGCAGCCTGGACCCCGTCCGCCTCGGTAGGGCGAAGGGAGCGCGTTTCGGGGGGAGAACCCACGCTTTGTGACCTTGGCGCTCTGGCAATCATTGTTCATCCAGCTTCCCCACTCCATCGGGGATGTGGCTGCGCCATGCACGCGTTACCTCCGCGTTCATGGGCACGAGCGGCCGGTCTTGACCCACGAAGGTCAGCTCTAGTCTATGGCCAGATTGGAGCCTTGAGACGCCTCTCCTTGGGGTCCTCGCGTTTGGCAATCTTGAGGGCTTCGCTTCCTCCCCCTCTTGTAGAAAGAGGAACCTCTTGATCTCCGAGTGGAAGAGGAAGAGAGGGGGGTTCGGGCTGGAACTTGGGGCGGGGGGGGGGGAGCGGCGCCTGGCTGAGCGCGCTGAGGCGAGGGTGGGTGGCTCGTTCTCAGCCCTGCTCTTGGCTTTCTCCCCTACAGCTCCTTCTGCAACCATGTCTGACAAACCCGATATGGCTGAGATCGAGAAATTCGATAAGTCGAAATTGAAGAAGACAGAAACGCAAGAGAAAAATCCTCTGCCTTCAAAAGAAAGTAAGCCCCGACCCACCCCCCATTTTCAGCCCGGGCTGGGCGGGAGCGGCGGGTGGAAGGAAGGGAGGGGCCGCGGGGAGCAGGGAGGGGGAGCACTTGGGGGGAGGAGCCAACAGTTTGATGATGATGAATATGTGGTTTAGAAAGGTTAATTTACAACAGTCTTGCAGCCAATAAACACAGGCTTTCGGGTTTCATCGAATATTTATATGCACACCATTTATATGCAAGCCTATTTACCTATTAAAGTGTGCTTTGATTTAAAATATTTAGTATGATTTTATTTCAATATGCAATGACGGTATACAGTGAGGCCATTTTATGATATATAAACAGGTTCCAATTGAAAGTATTTGTCATCGTATGCATCCTCTGAACCTTCATCTTGTTTTTTGTTGTTTGTTTTTTTTTTTCTCTCTCTCTGTCTTTTTTGTCTCTTCCTGCCACAGCGATTGAACAGGAGAAGCAAGCAGGCGAATCCTAATGAGGTGTGCACCGCCAATATGCACTGTACATTCCACAAGCATTGCCTTCTTATTTTACTTCTTTTAGCTGTTTAACTTTGTAAGATGCAAAGAGGTTGGATCAAGTTTAAATGACTGTGCTGCCCCTTTCATATCAAAGAATTGAGAACTACTGACAACCACGGAGGCCGAGCCTGCCTCTCCCATCTGTCTGTCTGGCTGGCGGGGAAGGAAAAGAACTTGAATGTTGATGAAGGAAGAAAGCTGGGTGGGAGGAAAGAGAAATCTAGAGTAATATCCAAGCTGGTCCAAGATATCCTGCAGGCTGTAAAATGCAGTTTAATCAGAGTGCCATTTTTTTGTTCAAATGATTTTAATTATTGGAATGCACAATTTTTTTAATATGCAAATAAAGTTTTAAAACCTGGCTGGTGTCACTGTTTGGTGTTTGGAAGGAGCAAGTTTAATCACGGATAAAATATTTGCAAAGGTCTCCCTAGGACCTAGCTAGACAAATGCAAACCATTTTGGTAACTTGGTCAAGGCCCTCAAGGTATAAAACTGATTTTTCTCTTAGGCATATGAAGTTGGGAAAGGATTTTCTTACACAAAAGCTTTGTAGCGCAGCACTGCAGTAGTCCCACAATTCCACAGAAGGAAGAGGAAGATGGCTTGAGGCCAGAAGTTCGCCACCATATTGGGGAACATATTTGCAATTCATAAGTTTCATAACGGTTTTGATAAGCCAAGGCTTAAATTATTGCTTATGCTTGGGACAATTTAAAGGTGCATCTTGTTTCAACCTCAAAATCAACTTGTTTTTTTAACCAATTGCTAGCATTAAATAAATGGAATTTAAGCACTCTTGTCAGATAAACTGAATTTAAACGATGTTTTAGTAGGTGCTTCCTCATAGTCTAATGGCTGTTTTTAGTTGGAATTCAATATTTAAAATTGAATTTATCATTAATGAGTCGTTTTAAGTTACTGAACTGTCAATTTGAACAATGAATATTGGATTTAAAAGGCACAAACAGGACATAGGCGAGATGTGTGCTAGGTCAAGCCCAGTAGGAATGAATTGGCCATTGCCCTAGTCCTCCAACATGTTTTAATTGGTGGGGGGAAGCAAAAAAAAAAACCACTTTTGTTTTAGCCAAGCCAGAACTAGCAAGGAGAGAGGGAAATAAGATAGCAATTTTTACAAGGTGAAAAGAATGTGCTTAAAGCTCCTTAATGGATTCCTCTATTCCATAAAGAAGGGTACAGGTTATTTTTTAAATAAGAGCCTTGATTTTCTTAAGCCAAAATACAACAATATTTAAGAATGGTAGTACACCCAATAACTCAGCAGAGCTAAAATGCCCCATGCACATGTTCAAGAATTTTTTTTTTTTTTTACCTAAAAGCTAACTTAGAAAAAATATCCTTTCTGGAGGAGGGTGCAATCGGGATGAAGAGAAGTTGTTGATCATTACTAAACCGGTTGAAGTCTTTTGCTCAACATTTCCTTTGAGAAATGTACAGGAAACCTTGTACCTGTGGTTTAGACGAGTAGACAAACCATCAGCTAGAAACCTTTATCTGTGTTGCAAGGGCAGGATGTGCAGAGCTGCTTCAAACCTGCAGGCCACAGTATCTTCAGCCCATGGAGAAGAGATGTGAGAAACACAAAGATGGGGGGCGGTGCGAATCTCAAGATGAAGCATCCCCAAAGGGGGCGGAGCTTTACAGTTTCTTTTCTGACCTACCAGGCAAGGTCTAAAGCCCAATGAACATGTTCAAGCTGCAAAGATAAACCAGACCCACAGCAGTTTGTGAAGCGTGCATTTTTAAAACTGTTGAAACGAGAGGTTTTTAGTAATTAACAGAGTCCCAGTGTTTCTCAGCTAAATAGGAACTTTAAGGGAAATGGGTGATTCATGAGACCAAGTGATGGAAGCAATAGCCTTTCTCTCCTGGGAGGACAATACAAGAGCTAAAACAAAAAAAAATTAAAAGTGATATTAGAAATTTAGTAATGACTGAACAAATGTCGGCTGCTTGGTGTAAGAAAAGGGAAAAATTGGCAAGGTCTTTCCTGTACCTCATGCTATTATTAAACTGTAGTACTGGGGCATAGAACAGTCTGATTTGCTGTATTTGTTTTGTTTTGAATTTGATGGGGTACTCTTTACTCTTCCCAAGAGAGACCCTTCCCATGCTGGGAGTACTTGTGAGCCACTGTGGGAATTTATGCTTCTGCTATTTGAAACTTAGAGGTAGACAGTATTTTTTTTTTTTTACATTTTCAAATTCCCTAATTGAAGACTCTCCCTACTGGACCTTTGACCCTATCTTCCCCATTGCCACCGCTAGGAATGAGGCTTAAGGAGCTTAATGAAGAGCCGAGTGTCACACAAGAGAAATGAAAGAAAAAGAGAGGAACAATAACAAAAGCTCACTAAAGGATCCTTGAGATGGAGCAGTGCTCAATTTTAAGTCTCACAAATTTCTCAATTATTATAGTTCCCTCATTCAGTCTCCTAATAGCTGGAATTTTCAAGTGATTTTCTTCGTTCAGGAGACTCCACATAGCTTTTGGGCTGCAGATGCAAAGATCCAGGGTATGTGGGGGTAGAGTGGGGGTGTTCAGGCAGGCAGGAGCAATCTTCCAGTACACAGATCCTGGGAGCTGTTTGGAGACCTTGTACAGCCCTTATAATCACAGCTAGCTATTGTTGTCTTTAAATGCATGCGTAAGATCTGTTTGTTTCTCCCAAAGGAGCATTGGATTTTTCTAGACACGAAGATGAAATGATTTTTTAAAAATTATTTCTAAAGGTATGGGACATTTTGGAAACCATGTTATAGCCCAAACAAATCAATAAAAATAAAAGCTTGAGTCATTCTTAGCTCAAGAATGTAAATTTAGCTTGTTTGCATGTATGAAACTATAACAATGAAATCTGTTGAAGTTGTTTTAAGAAAGGGAAGGGGATAAGAAAGAGCGATAGAAGGGGTGAGAGTAATCAGAATGCTTTGTATATGTGGGTAGAAATATCGCAATGAAATGCACACTAATAAAACAGACTGTGAATTTACATCAATGTTTAATGATGTTGAAAGCATGTAATGCTTCATTTACCCCAGTAGTCTTTACTATCCTAGCTACAGAATAAGAAAAATACTCTTGTCAACCCCCCCCCACCCCAAATGCTCACAGCTTGCAGGTCCCCTTTTTAAAAGATTTGATTTTAAACAGTGGCTTACAGTGCAATCTAAGGTAACAAAAACGCATCAATTTGCAATTCAACAGTATTTTATTTGCATATAAGAAAGGACCAAATTATATATTTAAAGCACAGATGTAGAAAGAAGCTGAGAAGAAAGCATGCTTCTCAGACCCATGTATACTCAGTTTGTATTTTCCTTGGATTCTTGTCGAGCCTTTTTGTCTCTCTAGGTACACTGTCTCGCTACTGCCATCCCTACCCTTGTCTTCTCAGAACTGTTGTGGGCAGAATTGTGCACGGTACATTTTCAAGGTACATTGTCTACTCTCATATCCCAAGGTGCCTTGCACAGCCATGGATACCTAGGACTTTAATATACTCTCTCCCCTTTAATTAATGGAGACTTCATTGAACAGTTAACATGCTTGGTTTGGAGTGCCTTTGAAGTAAATATCATTCTAGATAGCACAATTAAATACCTGTATGCGTACATGTATTTGTATATGTATAAATAGCTTCATGTGATCATATGGAGCAGTCCTCAGTGTGTGTGTGTGTGTGTGTGTGTGTGTGTGTGTGTGTGTGTGTGAGACAGGGTCTCATTGTATAGCCAGGCTGGCCTCTAACTTGTGATTCTCCTGCCTTAGCCTCCCAAGTGCTGGAATTATAAGTGCATACCCCACATCTGGCCCCATAAAATAGTTTTGAAAATATATTTAAGGAGCTTTGAACACTAACTTGCCACTGTCCTTGGTTGTGACCATTTGAAACAGTGATTAGAGCCAAGTATATAATCTCATTATTAGGTCCAAGCCCTGGATCACTAGTTTACCAATATTTGTTGATTGTATAGAAGCCTGTCAAGTATTTTATTTGCTATAGACATACAACTATAAATAAGAAGCCATGGTCCCTGTCCTAGTGTGTCTTTCATTACTTAGAAGATGTCCTTTCCATCTAACATTAAGTGGAAAGTGCAAAGAAATCGTTTCTTCCTATTTTTAGCACACATGATGAAGCTAAGGGCTTTGAATTTCTTTTTTTTTTTTTTTTTTTTTGGCCAGTCCCGGGCCTTGGACTCAGGGCCTGAGCACTGTCCCTGGCTTCTTCCCGCTCAAGGCTAGCACTCTGCCACTTGAGCCACAGCGCCGCTTCTGGCCGTTTTCTGTATATGTGGTGCTGGGGAATCGAACCTAGGGCCTCGTGTATCCGAGGCAGGCACTCTTGCCACTAGGCTGTATCCCCAGCCCAGGGCTTTGAATTTCTAAATGAGCTTCCAGGCCTTTTCTTTGTTAGACTTTGTATATTTTTCCAACTGCATCAATAATTATTACATTCATATCCATTCAAATCAACGGTGAATGAACTTGGGTGGAAAGCAACTACTCTTCACATTGAAATCAAATCCACAAGGGAATGATCCGTTGCTGTTATGATTTGTGAATCTTTTGTAGAGACCTCTCCATATTTAAGAATGAACTGGATTGATAGCCTTTACAAATCTATCGTTAGTTAGGATATTGTGGTTAGGATGCTGAATTTCCAGAGAAACACTAATTGTTAAATAATTACTCTCCTTTTGTTCACTTTCTCTTCCCGATTCAACTATATGACTGTAGGAAGTAGACATGGTTATATGAGTTTGAAAGTCCTCAGAGAACCAAGCAAAATCATCACATGAGGCTATCTCGAAGCCCAGCACATGGCTGAGAGCTAGGTCACATTTGTTTGGTCTGATTCCAGGGCTTCAAGTGTCAGTATAGTCAGACAAATTATGTTCATGATCTATTCAAAACAATGAGAACTATTCTTGTCACATTACTGTCAAACCACAGGAAATTATGCTTTTCCTCATTACCACATTGAGCTCTGTAAGTGGCTGATACCTTCGACTACACAATGACTTTAGGGTAGTGTTTCTCAATTTAGAAACAAAAATATTTCACAAGATTAATATGCATGTGTTAGGTTCATAGGGTTGTTTCTATCTAAAATAGCAGTTTATTTGAAGGTAAAAGATTCCTTCTGTATTCCATAACCACTTATTGAGCACCCACTGTATGCCTGGCTTGTTCCTAGATGCTAAGAACAGGAATAAGCTCTAGGTCTGGCCATGGGCTGATATGAGAGTCACAACTGTATACATGAGCAGCCATACAGCATAAGCCATGGATCCATCCATTCATTTACCCCAAAAATATTCATTCAGTTTCTATTTTTCCCAGGTAAGATCTTGGTCTGGGACATGAACTGGAATCAGATTGAGGAGGGCTGCTGCACCTGGTTAAGGAGTTTGCAAATTACCTTTAGGCAATTGGGAGAGATCAGCAGTAAGAGCAGTAAAACCTCATGAAGAAGCTTGTAGACTTTTTTCTACTTAGCAATGTAGCCATACATAAGGAAGATAGGGCAAAGAAGAAACAGTTCATACTTGTCATCAAATAAGCAGATTAAGATAATCAGTGTTACAGTAAGGGAGTGTCAGAAGGTAATCAATCTTACTTTTTATTGAGATTTCTCAGTAGATATTTAAGTCACATGAGCTTGTAACATTTCTAGATTCTAAACATTTTTCATGTTCATATACTATGAATTTTCAGACAGAAATTTATGGAGAATTTTGATAGAGTTGAAATCATGTTATTTTGTGAGGGATCTCTGAGGTTTGTAGTGTCATATTCCAGGGTTTGTACAATAAAAGTTGGTCTTTCATTATGTACTACTATGTTCCTGAGGCTACTGTAATCAATTATCACAGTCTTCAGAATTGTCAATCAATTATCACAGGCTTCTTAAAACAACAGCAATGTGTATTCTCAGAGTTCTAGGGGCCAGAAACCTAACAATGTTGGTAGTGATACATTCCCTCCAAAAGATTTACAAGAAGAGAATCCTTCCATGTATTTTCCAGCCAAGTGGCTCCTGATATTCCCTGACTTATAGATGCATACTTTCAATGCCTACTTCTATCTTCTCATAACTGTTCTTCTGATTCTTGTGAGGGTACTAGATTTATGGTACACCTGGGTAATGTAGGTTGATCCTATCGCCCTCACTCAATCACACCTGCAAAACATTCTTTTCCAAATCAAGTTAACATTACCAGGTTCCAAGAGCTTCTTGGGAGTCACTAATCAACCCACTACAAGTCCTAACCAATAGGTGATCTAGATGAAGTATTGCCTTGTAATGGTTAAAGCAAACAATTGGTGAACAGCATTGGGGGCAAGGATATTTTACTAAACAAGTAGTTTAATGAAGAAGTTAATTGTAATGTATGCATAGATTGATCAGTAAATTACTTCATGAGATAAGGACTCATATGGAAAAACTTATAGGAGCCTTAGAGCATGAACTGGAAGGCCTATCAAAAGTTACTTTTTTTTATCACCATGTGCTGGTGGCTCATGCCTGTAATTCCAGCTACTCAGGAGGCTGAGATCTGAGGATCTCAGTTCAAAGCCAGCCCAGGCAGGAAAGTCTATGAGACTCTTATCAGCAATTACAGTAACCACCAGAAAACCAGAAATGGCTCTGTGGTTCCAAGTAGTAGAGCGATAGCCTTGAGCAGAAGAAGTTCAAGCCCTACAACCACCAACACCAACAAAAGATTTATTGGCTATGTTTCCTGCAATTATAGAGATAAATGACTAGGTGTCTTCAGGAGAAAATAACTATGCTGGTATGGTAATTTGAACAATTTAAGGAATGTGAAAAATATCACCTGGGAAATAGAAAAACTTAAACTATTACAAAAGGCAGTTCAAAACTTAAAAGAAAATATAAGTAAGGAAAATATAAAAAAGTTAAGTGTATAAACTGGGAATTTTAAGAAATTGTAATATATAATCTTGATCTTGGAACTTAAAAAAATTCTTGAAAACCTTGAGCTCAGAAGGTAAGAAACCTGTGAGTTTCTAGCCAAACATGAATTCTCAAGGCCTTCTGTATAAGACATTCCTCCAAGGTTCTATTGACTTTTTATATGCTCTGTGTTGTCACTTGGTGTGCTTGTGGCCAGCCTGTAATTCCAGCCATTGGAGAGGCCAACATGGTAAGATGGAGGCTTGAGTCCAGTTTGGGCAATAAAAAGGCATAAGACCCTACCCAAAAACATAATCCAAACGCAAAAAACCCTGAGTCTGTGACTGAAGTGGTAGAGGAGTATACGATCACAAGGCCTTGAGCTCAAACCCCAGTCACCACACACACACACACACACACACACACACACACACACACACACGATAACCAAGAAAGCTATAGAATTGTCTCTCTCTCCTGGAAGCTGACATCTATGTATGTTCAAGTCTATATCTGTCAAAAATGTCTTAGGCATTTGACTGAGCCAAGTTGACTTGGCCCCCTGCCAGCATTCTTTGCACCACAGGTGTTTCCAAGAAGTGTCTCATTAGGGAGGCAAGTGGGTTGGAACTATAGATCTCAGGACCAGGTGAGGAAAATGTGAGGGGCCCAAGCTTAGCTAAGGAAAGCAAGCCGAACCAGCCAGCCAATTACCATTTTCAAGTCAGCTCCCCACTGCAGCGATACCAAGTTTCTGCTTCAGGCCACACCCTAGAACATGGCTTTCAAACCACAGGCCCTGATGCAGGAAATCAATTTTAGTTAACTCTTGCCAGCATTAAAAAAGCATGAGAGATAAAAAAAGAACAAGACCAAACAAATCACTAAAAAGAAAAAAAAAAACAAAACAGGAATTACCAGACTCCCATGCACGGTAAGAGTAAGAATTATTGCACCAAGCTTTTACATTTGAGTTATTTATGTGTGAGAAAGTAGAGATGTGTGTGTGTGTGTGTGTGTGTGTGTGTGTGTGTGTGTGTGTGCTGATCTATAATGTAAAATGTTTCTCTCTGACTCACATTCATACTTGTCACGACTCCCATTTCCCAACCTCCTACCTCCTCCAAGGAGTCCCCTCTCCTCCCTCCCGTATCTCTTCTGTTTTTCTGTCTCTCTGCTGGTACTGAGGCTTGAACTAAGGCCGTGGGTGCTTTCCTTTAGATTTTGTGCTCAAGGCTGGCATTCTACATGCATGCTCCCATTTCTGGCTTTTGGGGGTGGTTAACTGGAGATATGTCTCATGGATTTTCCTACTCCTGGCTGGCTTTGAACTGATTCTCACATCTAGGCCTTCTGAGTAGCTAGGATTACAGGCAGGAGCCATCAGTACCTGACCTATTTTGTCTCTTTTCTCTCTCTGATCCATTCCTAACCAGTCCCTTCTTATTTACTTTAAACTCTGTCTGCACATACTCTGCTGAAGTTGCCCTTCACTTCCACTCCTGAATCCTCTCCAAGAGTCTCTTTCCCAATCCTTTGCCCAGGCCCCTAACTGCTAACACATCTAAGGAGACAGTTTACCCCGCTGTCACCACTAAACTTGACATTGTTACTGTTCAGCTCCCCATGAGTGGTGGCACTTTGCGTCGACTTCCTCACTTCTATGAGCTTCAATTTTCTCATCTATGAAGTGGGGGAGGAGTGGCCCTCACATATGTGGTTGTTGTGAAGGTTGAAGGAAATAAGGACATTATAGATCATCTATAGTCTCATTGCAACAGACTTTCCATTTCCCTATAACCACTGTGTTTGCTCCCATACTTGGCCTCTTGGTAGCTTTTGACAATTCTGACCACACCTTGCTTTCAGATTTCCTCTCCTTTCTCATCACATTTTAGTCTCTAGTTCCTCTGATTGTTCCTCCAGCAATAGTTTTCATTACCTTTTCTCTCTTACCCTCTAAGGGTTGATACTTCCAAAACTCAGTCTGTCATTGACCTCCTCTGATGTTGGATTTCATCCTCCAAAATGGAGGATGAAATGAATTTTCTTTCAATTTCTTTTATTGCTTTTTTTTTAGTTCTGAGCTTCACCTCCTTTTGTCCTTGCAATACAAGAAGCTCCAGAGAGCTGCTCACACCTGCTATTACATCAGCCTTCTGTTCCAGGGCCAGTGTAGCATATGTAAAACATGAAGCTACTACTTTCTCTCACACAAGGGTCTTCATGTGATTCATTAATTGAAACCACTTGGAACAATTAGTAGGCAGTGTAACACAAAGAAAATTATGAAGCTGAGACAAGTTTGGGCTCCGATGTGAATTTCAGGGAGAAGGGGATGGATGAATGGAGAGGGGGAAGGAGGGTAAATATAGTCATAGTAATCTACCTATGTGTGTGAAAATAGAACCAGAACACTAGGAGACTGGTTTGGAAGGGAGAGGGGAGCAAGGGAGATCAATAGAGAGAGTGACTCTGATCAAGATACATCGTATCTATAAATGGGCATGTTAAAATGAAACACACTTGTGCAACTTATTGTCACTAATAAAAAAAGTCAAATTTAGCCCAGTGCTGGTGGCTCATACCTGTTATTCTACTTACTCAGGAGGCTGAGATCTGAGGATGCAGTTCAAAGACAGCCTGGGCAAAAGCGCCCATGAGAATCTTATCTCCAATTATAGGAAACACCAGAAGTGGTACTATAGCTGAAGTGGTGGAATACTAGCCTTGAGCAAAAGGAACTTAGGTATAGCTCCCAGGCCCAGAGTTCAAGGCCCAGAACCAGAAAAAAAATCAAATTTACAGAGGAGTTGCAGAAATAGTCAAAAGAATTCCCTACACCCTTCATCCAACTCAGTGACGTTTTACTACACTTGCTTATCACTTCCTCTGTCTCTTTCTGTCTCTCTCATTCTCTGAATGCTTTTAGGAATCCTCAGCTTATATTTTCTAAGAACAAGGGTAGTCTCTTGTATAACCACATCACAACAATCAAATGCTGAAATGTGATTCGTACAATGATATCACTATCTGATAAAAAGTGTAGGCATAAATTTTGCCAGTTGTTCCATTGTCTTATAGCACCTTTTCTATCCTTGATTTGGGATCCAGTCCAGGACCATGCATTCAATTTAGTTATCCTGTGTCTTTAATCTGGAACAATCCCTTAGCTATTCTTTGCATTTCACATTAAAAAAAATATGGACTCAGCTAGCTTTGAGCTGAACTGCTCAGGGACAGCACCCAGGCCTAGAGTTCAAGCCCTATGACGAACAACAACAACAAAATGTGTGTGTGTGTGTGTGTGTGTGTGTGTGTGTGTGTGTGTGTGTATCACTCAACTTGGTCTTTTCCCACGTGTTGTCATGTTTAGAGTAAGGTAACTGGATTAAAAAAGAAAACAGGGAGACTGTGTTCTTTGTTCTTCACATCAGGAGGTTCATGATATTATTTCATCCCATCCATTAATGACAACTTTGATCACTTGTTTTAATGTTTGCCTAGGTTTTCTGCATTGTAAACCTATCATTTCCCCCTTTGTGACTAGTAAGTAAATTGTGGGGAGATTTAAGACTCAAGTTTGTTCCTCCTCAAATGTTTACAGGGACTTGCTCTCTTGCTTGGTTTTTTCATTCAAGGCAAGTGCTCTGACATGTGACCACACCTCCACTTTCAGCTTATTGGTCATTAATTGGAGATAAGAGTCTCAGAGACTTTTCTGCCCAGGCTGGCTTCGAACCTTGATCCTCAGATCTCAGCTTCCTAAGTAGCTAGGATTATAGGCTTAACCCACCTATACCCCACTTATCAGTGACTCTTGGAAGGATCAATTATTTCTGTGGAATCAACAAAAAAGGTGAATTTCTAACTCTTGTCATTTTATTTTTCATGTGACTTCATATTTTCAAAGGTTTTTGCATCATTGATATAGACCAGTGAAATGCAACTTAAATGCTGGTGGTGTATCTCCGTGATAGAGTGCACACTTACAGTATGTGAGGTTATGAATTCAATTCTTACACTCCAAACACATACAACTCTATACAACTCTATACTAATGATAATAAAAATAAAGGGGGCTTAGGATACAGCATAATAGCAGTGCAGAATTACAAGGAAAACTTTTAAAGGCTCTTACAATGTATAGCTAATGAAGGCTTGTGCTGTCAGTTCAATCAAGATGAAGATGAGGAACTTATTTGTAAATTCTCTTATGTATGGCTATGATTTTTTTAAAAAAACAAATATGGATAAATCTGTGTGAATTACATTTATGTTCAGTTCAAGGTAGATGTTTAACTCTTTTTGTCATCTACAAATATTCTGTTTCAGTGATCTCTCAGAGAAATTACATGTTGTTAGTTTCCAGAGACTACAGCAAAGGCTTAACATGTTGGGGGTTGGTAGAAGCATAACTTTTTCAGGTTCCTGCTAGATAATAGATGTTTTCTATGTGAAGGAAAGCTAAATGCCACTGGAATAGTTGAGGTAGGACCTTTAGGAAGCTCATTTCTGCAAAAGAACGCGAGGAACAAGACAGCTGCTCTGTTTCTGAGAATCAAGAAGTAGCTTCAGAATTGCAAGTTTGCCTTTGGTCAAGTGCCTATGTTTCAGCAAGCCTTAAGTAAACATCACCTGTTCTGTTGGTCAAACATACCTTCTGAGCCTCAGCACAAGAGAGGATTACAAATGCAGAGAGCTTCAAAGATGTCTGGCTCTCTTCCATTTTCTACCTGGAAAAAATGTCTTCATCCAAGGACTGATGTTTGCTTATAACAATTGTGCCTTATATTATTTGCATCTTGGGGCCAGTGCTAACACAGCCACGTACTTGAACAATGATTCACCCCTAAAGTCATTTTAAAGATACTTTGGCCATGGATTTCTTAGAAATCAGTAAAAAGCCTACCATTTCAATAGGATTTCTCCTCAGAAGAGGCAGAGTCTTCAATAATAATAAGGAATTATTTTTTGCTGGAGAATCAGTTGATTTTCCCCCTCCTGTGCTGAGGATTGTTTGGAGGGACTCGGGGTTCTTTCATGTGCTCTACCACTGAGCTACAGGTCCTCCAACCAGGCCTGGGTCCATAACACATGTATATGATGATGAAACCAAGGGAAAATATGAGTAATCTTCTAGCTTCACTTGCTTTCAATTACTTGCCTTTATCCCCAATTTTAGAGGGCACATAGCTGAGCAGTATATCTCCATTCATTTTGTGATAGATCACAGCTCTGATTGATGATCATTCTGATAGCAGAATCAAGTTGTTTTTTAGAAACTTGGAGACCATGCTTATCTATCTCAAACCAGCTGAAATCACTGTCTTTACTTGTCCTGTACAGGTATCTTGGGTAATCTTCTGACATCAGAACGCTGAAAACTCCACCCTTAGATCTTAGGAAGGGTACCATTTTATCAACCTGCATCCCATGAAAAGCCATGACATCTGACTACATATGCGCTGATCACCCATTATTGCACTTTTCCTGCATCCAATCACCATCCTCCATGACTTAGACTACCCTGTTTCTTCACCCCATAAATACCCTAAGCCATATTCTCAGAGAGGTAGATTTGAGACTTGTAGATCTTGCCACCTCAGAATTGGTTCCTCATAAAGAAACATACTCTCTTTGACACAACTCATTTCAGTGATTGACATAGTATATGACAGGCCTTTAACAGTTCAAATATTTAAAAACCATATTTTAATTTTATTTCCCTGGTACTCTTTGGCTAATACTTTTTAGTAATTTTTTGCTTACGTTCTAATAAGCAAAGAAAAAAATATGTATTTTAATATCTCTTCTTATATAACTGGTATTAGTCTTTCTAAGACAATATTTTCAGAATTCAAAATTGTTATTATAACAAGAACCCACATTTTTATTTAAAATCTATCTATGTATCTATCTATGTATCTATCTATCTATATACACTTTTATGAGACTCATTCCGGATGTTTCCTTATAGTTATGTTTGTGGCAATAGCTATGATCAAATTATTTTAGAATTTGATAGCTCATAGTTAAAGATGGTCACTATTAAAAATTACATAAACTTACAACAAAATGCATCATATTAAAAGGAATGCCCTAATTGATTTATTACATTTTACTATTGTCTGTACTCTTGGTGGTGATTACATCTGTTTCATCTGTATAGGGATGTATTATAAAATAGTAGCTGCCAATTTCTCTTGAAGATTTCACGTTTCCTTTGGCACAGAGAATAAAACATCACCCCCTTTAAAATGACTCAGATATAGACCATCTAAAGATGCAACTTTTACGTCAACACAATTATTTGTTAATTTAAAGAAAATCAACACTACAATATATGACATTGTTTAAGAAAAAAAATTGGCCAACTCTCATAAATACACAAATGTCACTTCTTATTTCTTCTTTAAATGTCCAAGTAGTAAAGGCATTTCTTCCCCATGATGGGAAGTCTTTTTCAGCAGAAAAATCATGAGTGCAGATATTAGCCCCTCTAGGAGGGACTCCAGAGGGGGCTAGACTTAGGGATTCACTTCTAAACAATCAACCATGGAAAGGGAAGGGAAAATAAGTAACGTAGTGGAGAAATTTGGCAGCTACATCCTTAACTAAATGATGACAGGTAATGCCATGAGTTATGTCCTGTAGACATTAGGCACCATCTGATATGTTTTGACAAGTGCACCATGTCACCTCCTCCCAAATCGCTTGTCCCCAGTCTAATGAGGAAAAATTTTACAGAAATCCAGATTGAGGAACATTCTATAAAATACTTGATTGAAACTAGTAAAATTGAAAACAAGTTCATAAAAAATAAAAAAAGACAAAGAAACTAAACAGAAGAGACTAGAGATATAATATAATCCAATGTGATATCTTAAGAATTATGCAACAGAAAAAGAGGATATAAGAGCAAAACTGGTAAAATTCGAACATATTTTTGAGTTTTATTAATAATAATGATCTCTCTTTGATAGTTTCTTAGTTGTGATGAATGTACCATGCTGATATATATTAACAATGGCAGAAATTGGGTTAGGGATAAATGAAACTCTATCTGTGCCAGTTTTGAAACTTTTCTATAAAGGCAAAATTATTTGAATATAAAATTTACTTTAAGAAACTAAACAAAACTGAAAACATAACATCTTTTAGTTCGATATCAAGTATTAAATATAGATTTGGTTTGATAATTCCTCACATATTTTATTACACAGAATGTTTATTTATTGGAGACCTGTCTTCCTTTTGTGCAAGGACAGGACAGTCTGTTTTGTGTATCATACAGCAAAAATCAATACTATAGTTTATACGTGGATTTGTGAATATTGTGTTGTTCCATAATCATAATCTCAGCCCTAGTTTTGTCTAAAGAAATTTTATGTAAATATATACAGTTGGGAACAGTGGGGGAAAATATTCACTGTGGCAAAGAAAATAATGGAAGTACTATCTTTCTGTATGAAGAGTTACTTGATTATAATTAAAACTTTCCTTTGGCTAGTAAAAGTTAAAAAAAAACACTACAAATTAAAGTGGCAATGTCAGAACCTCTGGGAGTAAGTCTAAAATTCCTTTCTGTAATTAGAAAGCTATAAAACTTACACATTCTTTTCAATGCTGAGGCCTCATTTTTTGAAAGGAAGCTGGTATTTTAATTACAGCTCTTCTAGAACTGATGACAATTTTGATTTGTTTTTAGAGATGTTGCCTGAAATATTTTGCCCTTTATGAACTGGACTATAAGTTATAAGCCTAATTTCTTATCCCCTTGGGATATGTGAGAATCTTAGTGGTCTAGCTCATGTCATAATCTTTCTAGATTCAAATTTCCAAACACTGCTAGTTAGATATTGGGTTATTAACCCTATTTGACTCTTCCTGTTTCAAAAGGTTGGAGTTATAGTTGTCATACTGGAAATAATAACTCCCTAATACCAATCCTACTTTAAAACAGGAAGCATTAGTTAACATTGGGTGATCGATTGGTTATTGTTTGTATGTGTCTGTATCCGTATGCATGAGTACAAATTATATATACACACATATATATGTACACATTCTATGTATATAAACACACCTTTTTTATTTTTAAAGAACTAGTCGTTAATATTCCTATGTAAGAAAGAGATCTTTGTTTAAAACAAAGATTAAGGTGTACTTAACTCCCACTTTCAGCATGTCTTTTCTCCTACTTTATCTTATTGTACTAAAACAAATCCTTGCAAAACTTCTTCCCGTGAGACTATGCCTATTGTGGAACCTTTTGAAATGTTACCCATGTGTTGATCTCAAGCACCCATCACATACCTTTTTTAAAAAAATGGGGTAGTAATAAAGCTTGAGCTCTTGGCCTCTAGCTCTTGCTTAGCTTTTTTGCTTAAACCTGGACCGCTACCACTTGAGCCACACCTCACTTCCATCTTGTTGCTGGTTAATTGGAGATGAGAGTCTCCTGGACTTTTCTGTTTGGGCTGGCATCAAACCAAAATCCTCAGATCTCAGCCTCCTGAGTAACTAGGATTACAGGTGTGAGCCACCAGCACCAGACCATTAAACAGTACAGCCTACTAAGCAAAAAGCCCCGAGTTCAAACCCTGCTACAAACAAAAGCCCTCAAAAAAAGTTAGTTGAATTTAGATCTATGCAGAAGTACTTGCTAAATAATGCTTAGTAAATTCATTGCCTTGATTTAAAAGCAAATCATTTGTTTAGCTAAATGACTTTTTCCTGTTAGTATTACCCACAAAATTATTTTAATATGACAAACATTTGGTTTGCCCAGGTGGCCCCTCCCTTCTTCCCCACTTTCAGATAAGTTCTGTTAATATGAAACTAATAGAGAAAGTCAACGTGTAAGAACACTGGGCAATGATCTTGATAAAGTAAGTACTGGTCAGGAAATGGAGAAATACAAATATTTAATCCAGCACCTGTAATTTCTGCACTGAAATATTTTTAGTCACTTCGTAGTTTCAGATTAAAAGCCAGCACTCACTCTTCTATGCAGGGAGAGAGGAAAAACAGAAACAAAACAGTCAGAGCAAGAAATTTCTCTACTTCCCCCCCCCCCAAAAAAAAAACAACAAAACTAGAGTTCTAAAATTTTTCATGACAACAAGCACTTCTGGAACCATGATTACAGACTTCCTGATATGGAGAGAATGTACAGTCCCAAAGTGCCTCCTACTCCCAACCATGAGACAGACAGTAACACGCACACACTAGGCTTTTGTCTTCTCAGTATATTGTCATCTTATTCCCCACAAATGGCTTCTTGCCGTGATGGGCACAGTGCCTGACTAAGCAAGCCTCTTCACAGCCAGCAACTACTGTGGCTGTGGGTGCAATCTGGGGAGGCTCAGAAAGAAAATTCCTGGGAGCTGGGCCTACCCAGTAGCTCCTGGAACTCAGTGTCTTTGGAATTCCAAATGAAGCCAATGCACTGGACTGCTGGAGTTTCTATCAAAGTTTCTTTTGCCTTTTTGTTTGTTTCATTTGTCTCTGCAGGGTGTAATTTTTTTGTGGGGGGGGGAGAGACAGGGTCTCACTATGTAGCTCAAGCTTCCCTAGAATTTACAGGGTAACTCACTCTGACCTTAAACTCTCTATCCTCTTGCCTTAGCCTCCCAAGTGCTCAGATTACAGACAAGTACCACCAAGCCTAGCTATCTAAGTTTCTATCAAAATGAATAACTATTCTAAAGCTTTATGGGAAAGGTAGGAGAAATGGCAGAGGCAGAGAGAAGGATTGAGAGAGAAAAGGACTTTAGGGACATCAATAGACAGCAAGATTCTGGTTCTTATTGTCACATACATTAGAAAACCATTGGAAGTGACAGATCCAGATCTTGCTAAGTTTTACATGAAATTCTGTTTGTTTTTAATATGGCAATACTAGAAGCAAAGGGCCTCTAGGGGGGTACATGATGTCTTTGCCTTAGTTCCCAATCCCTGTAAGTAATATTTCCATTCTTACCATTAATAACTGGAAGCACTATAGTGGAGGAAACCATCCAGCAATTTCCACATATTTAGGTGTACAAATTGTGGGAACATAACAGAGACTCCTTGGCGTTCCATGGGCTTATTATCCATAGTTTTCTTTGTTATTTATTCATTCGGTTACATGTATTTAGAAGGCTGAGATAGGAGAATCTCAAGCCCACTTAATTCACTGGACACCCATTGGTAAAACACACAGATGAATCATAAAAGGGCTCTGGCTTTAAGAGGCTTACCAAGACTACAAATCTTGGAATAAGCTTTGTCCAAAGCTGTATTGATATCCATATGCCTTTCTCATAGTCCAGAAAAAAATAAGTAGAAACTATTGAATATTGTTTGCTATTGTAGTTTTATTGCTTCATTCTAGAAAAAGAGCAAGAGTGGATTGGTAACTGCACATATGAGATTAACTCACTTTCCCATTTATCAAATGCTTCTAAGAGGAATAAGTCAGCTGTCTGGCCTACTCTTATTTCTGTCTATTGAAGGAGAAAATGGCAAACTGTTCTCAGGAAGGCAAACCTACCACCAGGCAGTCCCATGCGTGTTCACCTCTGCACTGAGTGTTCTCTTTCACCTACACACTTCCTCAAAGGGACTTTGCTAACTCACTTCCCTGACTACATTTTTCCCCCATCAGATTCAGCTGACTTTCTTTTTAGTCAGCAGGGACAAAAAGAGGCGAAAAATGCTTTCTTATTCTCTTGGGTTCTATGTTGCAGTCAAGATCTATCTTAAAAGAGAAAAACCAAAGAGACTTGCAAAGGCGAAGGTAGTAGAAATGACTGGAGGCTTGTGATGCCAGTGTACATTGTGAATTGTGCTACGAATCTGAGAGCAAATGTCTTGAGATTAACTTCTCACATCTGGGGACTACTATTTCATGAATACCCTTTTCTCTCTTCTGAACATTTGTGGCATTTTTCCTGAAGGAACAATCATCACCGTATATATGATTTGTACAAGTTGTGGTATTATTGTTAAGAAGAATACTCCAGGTGGGCTCTTATGCAAAGTTCAGCTTTATACTTAGGAGTTATTGGAGCCATTTAAGCAGCTTGTCCATAGGTGGAATCTTTCAAAGACCCTGAATACCTTTTACCCAGGGCTGTATCACCCTTTTAGCTATGAGAGTCCTTGGAATGTTGGATCAAGGATGTTCAATGAAAACCCCACATTATTGAAATGTTTCCATGAAAGATGTAATAAACTATGGTTCTTGATTCTATTTGAACACATGTCAGGTAGCAGGGCTTCTCCTGACAAAAACAATCAGGAAGCAACTGTATTCCCCAGTAGCATTTTCAAATTACTCTTTTCTGTGCACTAAAGTTTAAAAAAGGAAGTGAAATATTTTGCACTCTTCTGTAGTAGTGGTTCCCCCCCCCACACACACATTTCAGACAACAAAAATGCTTGCCCATACATTTTTTCCAAAGACTGACTAAGAGCCAGGCATAGCAGTGTACGCCTGTAATCCCAGCACTCAGGAGGCTGAGGGAAGAAGATTGTGAGTTTAAGACTAGTCTGGAAGATGTCATCTTGAGAAGAGAGGGAGGAAAGAAGTAAGGGAAGGGGAGGGGAGAGAGGGCGGAATAGAGGAGAGGAGAGGAGAGGGAGAGGAGAGGAAAGGAGAGGAGAGAAGGGAGAGAGAAAGAAGGGGGAAGAGAGAAGAAAAAAGACACTAGATAACAAAGGGTTGAAAAAAAACTTGTTCTTTCTATATGAAATGGAAGCAAACAAACCAAAATGAGACTGAATTTGGCATTAGAAACTGCAGCACTGTTGTAGCTAGGATGACTGGGTTGATCAGCCCATAGTATTTTCAAAAGCCTGAGATTTTCCCAGGAGCCAACTCAGCCATTTTCCAAATAAGGCGGGAACAGGGCTATGGGGTTGTATTTCCTCTTTCTGACAATAGCACAAAGCAGCAGCAGCAGCAGCAGCAGCAGCAGCAGCAGCAGCAAGCTGGGCAGAAACTCATGCAAATAAAAACCATGCACTCCAGAAGCTAAGAAAAGCATGTCCAAGCCAACCAACAATGAATTTCAAGGCTTCAGCTCAAATATCACTGATTTAAATCCATTTGTTATAGCTCTTTAAAGGAATGTGCGGTTAAACACACAAACTTCTGATGGCATTCTTGCTGTACAAATACTTGCATGTGATTTTTTTTCAAAGTAAACATAAAATGGAGTCATTGAAAAAATTTCAGTGTGAATGTGAAAAATGAAAAAAATGCTTTTGGGATTTTTTGCCCCTGGTTTGGAGACACTTTTGCTTTCCGTTTCCTTTAAAGATTTTTGAACTCAAGCAAAACTGTAGCAAAACGGAGACTGCAGACCACCAGAAATGGTAATTTTTGTTTTTGTTAAATGAGTCTTCATCCTATACATCCTGAATCTGTGCATCTTCTATTGAATTCCAACAAGCTCTTCCGTCTGAAATTAAGGGAGGAGTTCAGAAGATGTGATAGCTCAAAGGTTTTTCTTTTTTCTATGCTTCGGGTGATTAGTTGAAAGAATCTGCCTTCTGCTGCCATGGTAGCCAGGCAGCCATAGCTCTTCTACTTCCTGCTAATCATTTGCATTTCTATGGTCTTTTATAACAGAACATTTCAAAGAACCTCATAAAATGTGAGGATTAATTCAATTAAACTGTACTTCCAGTCTCTGAGATGAATATGACAATGTTTTGCTCATTTCAGATTGGAAATAAGGACCCAAAGTTGTTAAGATATTTCCCTTTCACAATTCCGTGTATTGCACAGTAGAAAACTCTCAGCTTTTCTTTTCATCAGAGCTGGAAAGAAATTCTGCAAAGATTTTGATGATTCTTACTGCCTTCAAACCTTAGCTTTATTCTCTTGCACTTCTAATTAAGCCGCCATTATGAAACCAGTTGAATCCTGTGAGAGCAGGAGGCCATAAAGAAATTAGCTGACGAATTAAAACCCTCCTATTTAAGGATTGGGCTTTTTGTGCTCATTCTACTCTGTGGAAACTCCTAAATTTCTCCTTGTGCGAACTTTATAGTGTTGATTGACCCTAAATTTGTGGCTGTTTTCCATAAGCTATGTTTCAAAACTTAGCATACAATAAAAAAAATGAATGACAAGAATGTAAAACAGGTCCTCCTGGGATGTGGGCACTGGTGGAAAGGGGGAGGTTGAATAGAGAGGGTGATAGAGGGTGAATATTTGCAAAATATGTATATGTGTGGAAATGGAACAATGGAGGTTGTTGCGATTGGTTTGGGAAGGGGGAAGGAAGGAGTTTATGCTTACATTATAACCATATGTGTGCCCGGCTGGGGTCGCCTCCCCTGGCAAGGGGGGTCAGGCTCTTCTCTACTCCAGTCGCTCCCTTTCTCACCCTCTCCCCTGGTCACCCGACCTGCAGGTAAGGCCAGGGTGGAGTGGGGGGCTCAGGAAAGACCTCATGTGCACGCGGCCATACGAGATCGCTTTACCTCCCTCCTTACCCGTGAAGAAAGCCAGGCGTATGCGGATCTCAGAGATGCTTCAAGAGCAAATCTGATTTAATAAGGGAGGGGCTAGAGCTGATATAGTAGGGGGCGATGAGAGAAGGGGTCATCGACCAGAGAGCTGGCGATAGGCTGGCGAGCTTGTCATAGGACCCCCTCATGAGCTAACGTCACTTGGATAGCACCACCCCAGGGGAAAAGCCCGCGAGACTGGGGAGCACATGGGCTGGCCAGAAAGTTGGGGGGCTGTTAGCAAAGCCAGTTCTTCTGGATCTGGACCCAGAGAATTGTGGCCTGCTTCCGCATTCCCCAGGGCTGGGGGAAGGGCGGCGTCTCCGGCGAGCTCCCAATGCCCTTCTCCCTCAAGGCCAAAGCTGAACCCCAACATATGTGGACATGTCAAAATGAAATCCCTTTGTACAACTAACGGATGTGAATTAAAATGTGGAACAAATGTATTGGAAAGGCAATCATCTTGTCGTGAAGGAATTATATTCATGTGATTGGGGAAATATAAGCTTAATATTGGCACTCTCAGTCCCTGAATTCTCAAAGGGTCTGATATCCCCAGGTGAAAATCTCTGGTTGAGTTCTCCCAGGCATTTGGGTGCTGTCTTGCATTGTCCTTTAATTGCTTCGCCACATTCAGTGGATGGGAATTAGGCCATGTTTTCTCTCTCATAGTGCATGCTTCAGAAACTTGTTTATCTATTGCTTGCTCTATTCTCTTTCTTCTCTTCTGCCTGGGAAGAGACACTGAATTGACTTTTCAAACAAATATTTGGGTATTATAACTTGTGTTATCTTTTATTATAAAGTGACCTCCATCTACTAAGAATTCAACGAAATATTTAATTAACAAGTTTCCATCTTTGTAAATTTTGCCTCTTGTCTGAAACTTGTTTTGCTTTCTCTTTTCTCAACTTTGCAGGGTCCTTCAGGTTTCTGATGTGTATAAAGTTTCCAAAGATCCATTCTCCAGAGGGGAATATCAGAGCCTCATGGCTGGGTAGATAAGGGATCCAGGAGGACCTTCTGGCTACTGGAAGAGCCAGAGAAAATGGTGGCCCTCCTTTTCCACTTGTACTTCAGCTTGCTTGTCAGTTGTATATTATTTCTGGTGTATTTTTATCCTCTTGTTTACAGTCATCTGGTCAACAAGTTATTGTAAACATTGTTGAAAAGGCCTTATTCGTTCTAAGCACAAAAGTTGCCCTTTGATACTCTTATGACTTCTGTTTTGTTTTTACACATAGCCAGCATAATCTTGCTTTGAACATCTTGGCCCTAGAACATATCTGGTGACATTTCTGATGTTTTCCTTGTGGCTCATTTTGAAAGACATTAGCTAACTGGTGATGACTTCAGCACTTTCCCTCCATAGTGAATATTTCCTAGGTAACTCAGTTCCCAAATCTCATTACTACTTCAATTACTCAGATTGCCAGATCCTGAATACAAATCCCACTTAACATGACTTCATGGAACTGGTTGGGAAGTGCAGAAGTCTCTGCAGGAAAGAACTATTATGGACTTTGCTTTGGGCATGCATGAAAATACAACAATGACACTCCTTGAAATTGTTGCAAAGAGGTGAGGAGGATGAGGGAGAGTGATGGAGGGGGTGAATTTGATCAGGATATATTATATGCATGTATCAAAATATCACAACGAAACCCTTCTTATACAACTGACATATGCCAAAAAGTCTTTTAAAAAGAGAAGTCTGCTTTGGGGACTAGAGGACGCAAGAACTGGCCAGTGGCTCCAGTCATTTTGAATACAGCTTCTCTGACTTTGCTGGGGAAGTTTTGAGGCCATGTTCAGGATACAATGGTAGCTGAGCCTAAATACAGTCAAGATACAGTGAAAATATTCATAGTTTCTAATTAGCCAAGTGACTTTGTGCAGGCCACTCCATCTAGGTTTATTTGTGTGTGTGTGTGTGTGTGTGTGTGTGTGTGTGTGTGTGTGTGTGAAAATGACATACTTGAGTTAGATTCTTTCCCGGCCTCTCCCAATTCTTGTGATCTCTCAAGGTCTTTAACAAATAGGCCAGTGTGTCATTGTGACTTCCAGGACGGTGCCCTTTACTCCTCATCTTCGTATGTATGCACATTTCCAAATAGGGCTTCCTCCATGTTTAAAAAGGTCAAATGGATAAGGAGAACTGAAAGTCAGGTTGTTTCACTTCTGACTTCATGAGTTTTGAATTTAAATGCCTTTTCATGAGAAGCAGTGAGTGGGCAGAAGAAGCCTACAAAAAGAAAACCCTGCCTGAGGTTAGACAAGCAATGTGCACCTCTTTTCTGTTGGTAATTCTCTCTGGGAACAAAAACACATCACTGCTCAAAGCTCAGCTGCCAAAATGGGAAAACTAACAATAAGAAGAAAAGGAGGGGGGGAGAGAAAGAGGGGCAGAGAGAGGAAGAGGGAGAGGATGAGAGACATTGTTAAACAAAGAGAAGTAAAAAATGGTTGAATGTGAATGTACTTAATCCTTGGCCAACCCACTTACCTCTGAAATTGCCGTATCTGCACAAATTGGTGTAATTTCTGGAGTGGAGTTTTGCAACGAGCCCTTGGTAGCACAGAGGTTTGCTCCTAGTCTTAAATGTTATCAAAGACAGTTCACCTCAGTGATAGAACAGGCCCTTAACACGTGTGAGGACCTGGATTCAATGCCTAACAAAATATGAAATGAGCTAGCCACTAGTGGCTCATGCTTATAATCCTAGCTACTCAGGAGGCTGAGGTCTGAGGATCATAGTTCTAAACCAGCCCTGTCAGGAAAGTCGTGAGACACTAATCTCCGATAAACTACCAAAAGTGCAGAAATAGAGTGAGCAAAAGATGCTCAGGCCCTGTACCCACACCCTGATTTCAAGCCTGAGGACTGGACCAAAAGCAGCAACAACAATAAAAATAACATAACATTAACCGAAAGAAATTACTTTTCAGAAACAGATAATTGTTGAGATTTACATTTCTATGTAGTTCATCTCAGGAGCTGCTCCATGAGCTGAGTAATAGTTGAGGTGGAATGCATGCCAAAGTGGGGCCAGGAATGGTACACCACCATTACTCCCCATCATTCTTATCAAGGTGAGGGAGTCCAAGCATGTTGCCTACAATATGTTTGCACTTTTGACATTTATGGGAGTCCTGACAAATTAATTTCAGGAAAATGATTATCTACATGCCTTTTTATAAGGTTTTCTCAGTCCTTTCAAGGAAAGACAAAAACCAATCAAGCACATCTGAAATGGAGTTTGGCAATGTAAGGAAAGAGAGAGAAAGGTTAAGGATTGAAACAGGAGGAGGAAATGCTGAGAAAAACATATGACACTACCATAGTGGAATTTTTCCTTTTTTGGCCATTCCTGAATTTCCATATTAGTTGTCACTATTCATCCCAAACCATTCTTCTGATTTTTGTTTACATCTTATAAAAATGGAGAATGCATATAAAAGTCAGCATTTTGTAGGCCTGAGCCTTCATATCTGGCATTTGGAAATAAGTTGTTCCTTATCTATCATGAATCTGTTTCCTAAGATTTCTTAGGATTTGTTTTTTGAGTGGAGGAAAATTAATTGTTTCTGTTTAAATACTAGGACCTCCTACCTCCCACAATATGTTTTCCAGAGAAGAATAACTAAGAAAAGGGGATGAGATACATACAGGAAAAAGAAAACCTCATCAGAAGTGTAAAAGGGGCTAAAGAAAAAAATGACATATAGATTTTTCAGAAAGTACTCAAGAAAAGGCAAATTCCATGGAAAAATTAACAATGTGACAGTGGGTGGAGAGGAATGAGATGAAGCAACAGATCATAAAATGAATATTAAAAGGAATGTTGGCTTTTTTCATAGGTCTAGTTGGACACCCTTTTTAAAAGCACTGAATGGTTCTCTAGTAGAATGTTAGAGATGAAAAATTGTTTCATGACAGCTCACTATATGCTTAAGACTGCCTCAGGTCTTTTAAAGGACTAAAAGAGTCACTGTCCCCAAGGAGCTTGCATTCTAATAAGAGGATCTACATACAGAAAAAGGAAATATGCAATATATTGACTAAGCACCTTGGTGAAAAGTAAAA
This sequence comes from Perognathus longimembris pacificus, assembly GCF_023159225.1. Lineage (NCBI taxonomy): Eukaryota > Metazoa > Chordata > Mammalia > Rodentia > Heteromyidae > Perognathus > Perognathus longimembris. Next base: position 106,885,024 of record NC_063188.1, on the reverse strand, counting down.
TAGAGTAAAGGGGACAGAGGCAGAATGAGAGGGTGGAATCTGTTCTATTATATAGGGGCTATCATTGCAAAGATCACTAAATCGAGTCTTCATCTTCTTTATGAACTAAGACACTGAGGAATGAGTCAATCCTCTCAGAATCTCCAGGTAGATAATGGCTCACTAGAACTAAATCCAAGTTCCTCTGACTCCAGACCATTGCCCTTTCTTCTGACCTCAATTCTAGGCTTCCTCACATTGGAAATGAAATGCCTTAGTCAGACATTGGAGTCTGTCATGTCTTCCCTTTGTAATTTTTTTTAACAAATTCTATTTTAAAATACAAAATGAATGGGCTAATGCTAACTTACATCACCAGCATTGATCGCTAAGGGTTAGAAAGAGTTGATTTATCACTTGACTATGTGAAAGTTGTTGAGAGTTAATCAGCCAACCACGTGGTCAGTAAGCATACATAAGCATCCAATCCATGCTGTTCTCAGCACTCTGCCTAGTGACCCATCGAGAAAACTATGCCTTCAACTTCCATATGTATACGTGATTTACCCAGTAAACTTGTTAAGATTCTGATCTAAGATGTCTAGGTATGGCACTCTCCTAGGAGACATTGAGTTAGCCAATCCACAGGTTACCTTTGATATATTCAGGGTCTAGGCACCTCTGCTTTGGTTTGCTTAGTACAATTACAAAAGAAATCTCATTGTTAAAGCTTGCATTTTTTTTCTTTCTTTCTCTAAATGGTCTCCTTTCTTGAAAAATTCAACTTAGAAAAGAAAATGTTATGAAACAACACTGCCAAAGCTGAATTACAATGTTAGGCAGGTAATTATCCGGGCCCAAGCAGATGTCTCAGACTGAGGATTCGTTCAGCCAACAGCCAGGGCCAGACTGATATGAGAGTTCTAGATTGAAGACCATACATGGCATATGCTACAGCTAAAAGAGGGGTGGGGGAGGTACTGGGGTCCACAACTTGAGGTGGTGAGAAGTGGGCAAGGGTTGTCACTGTATAAAGAATTCTGAAAGCTTCTCCTTCCCCACCAGATTGCACACTGAGACTCCTATGTACTAATCTTGGCTGCAAGAGTGACTCAGCCTGTGTCTGCAAATGAAAGGTTTTGTCCTTGGCTATGCAACAAAACTAGCAAAGCACAAATGTCTTTTCGGGGCTTTTCCTTTGCAAGGGGCTGCCTTTGCCCAATGTTTAGAGCCTCTGCATGAGCTGTTGTAAAGCAAGGAATGACAGAATGAATGAGGTAGCTTGCAGACGCTATGAAGAAAGTAGATGGTCATATATGCTCCCTGGGAAGCCTCCCTTGTAGTGTCCAGTCTATTGGGTACATGTACCACTTCCGATGCCTCCCTACTGTTGCAATCTTGGCTATGGCTGTGCAATATGAATGCACGTCCTGGGGACCTGGAAGGCAGCACGGATGGAAGAGCAAAGCCTTCGCATTGCAATCGAACTGCTGGGGAGCACACTGAGCTCCCCAAGTGTTGCTTTTTGTTTAATAGAGCAAACTCAAGTTTTCTTTCTCAGAGAAATGTGAGAACAATATGAAACAAATTAAAGCCTTGCCTCTATGGAGACAAAAACTGGGACCATTCTCGACTCCCAGAGAGGCAAAAACTATTGCTGTCAAGTTCAGGATTTCCAGGTAAAAAACTTCATGACAATTTGAGACTTTGCACCATTTTGTTTGGATTGGGGAAGATTAGATGTGCAATGGGTGGAAAGGGGGTGAGAGGTGATAGAAATCTAACTCTGGCTTTCTTGGCATATGCCAGAATGTTTTAGGGTTTCTTAATCCTTGTATTGTCAAAGCTTTCCATCCATGTTCTTCCACTTCGAAACAATCAGAATCTCTCTCAACGTGCTGAGGAAGGACAAATAGCATGTGCTGGACCACCAACCAGTGGCTTAGAAGGTTGTTTTTACCTTTGGAATTTCTGGCTGTTCAAAGTTGATCTAGAGAAGTGACACACAGAAGCAGCACTCTTTAATCAATTACCAGAAAAATTTTCCATAATTCAAATAAGCCATGGGAGAGAAAATAAAGTTTAGTTCCCTCATTTAATGGCAGCTTCAGTGTGATAATAGCCTCCTATCCTTGAGAACGAATTGGACAGGCAAGCATTCTTTTTCCACCAAATCTCAGAGTTTAATGCAGCGTGTCAATACTAAATTCTGCTGGGCAACTTGGATGTCCTCAGTAAGGTGGAGAGCCACTGGACAGTGCTCGAAGTATTTTAGCTAACACTGGCCCAACGTTTCGGAGTGAGCTGTGATATTGTTTTTGGCAAATATCATTATTTCCCAAAAGACAGTCACAGAAAACAATAACACAGTGCTTCCACTTTTAATTCAATTTACTTTTCTCACTGCCACTTCAAAATAGTTAAAAATCATTTGTGTTACCTCCTCCCTCATTTTTCTTCCACTTCCCCACCTCCCCGGTTCCTCCCCTTGAGTTGTCCAGTTGCTTTACAGCATGTTATCTTGTAAGTATGGCTGTTGCTTTGGTTTGCTTTTTACCCTTAAGTTTGACAAGAAATGTACTCACTGCCTTACTCATGTAACTGTAACCCCTCTCTACATCACCTTGACAATAAAAAATCATTTGTGTTTTTATAGTTTACACTTTCAGTCTACACTTTTATAGTCTACACTTACTCCATGTAAGGGGATACCCACAGAGGGGATATTCTAGAGCTCTCTGGATGGAGGAAGGGCAGAGAGTGGCAGAGAAAAGAATAATCTGTTTCTTTTCTGTTGATAATATTCATAACATTGTGATTTCTTTACAGCAAATGACCATGTTTGTTGGAATAACTACATTTTGAGATAATTTAGATTTTTCAAAAATCTCATGGAGCTCCCATATATAAAGTACAAATACATATGATAAACTAAAAAACAAAAGTCCCTATATACTCATCACACAGTTTCTGCCAACAATAACAGTTTATATGTCCACTGTGCATTTGTCAAAACTACAAAACATTAATATAGTAGTACAAACAAAACTTCAGACTTCATTAAGAATTCATTGTTTTTTATCTATTTCTTTAGCAATTTTATTTTTATGTTTTTGAATAATTATTTATTGTCAAAGTGATGTACAGAGGGGTTACAGTTTAATACGTAAGGCAGTGGGTACATTTCTTGCTGGGGATATGGCCTAGTGGCAAGAGTGTTTGCCTCCCATACATGAAGCCCTGGGTTCAATTCCTTAGCACCACATATATAGAAAACGGCCAGAAGTGGTGCTGTGGCTCAAGTGGCAGAGTGCTAGCCTTGAGCAAAAAGAAGCCAAGGACAGTGCTCAGGCCCTGGGTTTAAAGCCCAGGATTGGAAAAAAAAAAAGATTCATTGGTTTTTCTATGAATGTGTCTTTTCTATTTCAGGAGCAAATCTATGATACCATATCACATTCAAATAGCATGATTTTTTTTTTTTTGCCAGTGGTGGGGCTTGAACTCAGGGCCTGAGCACTGTCCTTGGCTTCTTTTTGCTCAAGGCTAGCACTCTGCCACTTGAGCCACAGCACCACTTCTGGCCGTTTTCTATATATGTGGTGCTAAGGAATTGAACCCAGGGCTTCATGTATGGGAGGCAAACTCTGGCTTCTTTTGCTCAAGGCTAGAACATTACTGCTTTAGCTATGGTACCACATCTGGCTTTTTCTGTATATGTGATACTGAGAAATCCAACCCAGGACTTCATGTATGCTAGGCAAGCACTCTACCACTAGGCCACATTCCCAGCCCCTCAATTAGCATGCTTTTTTTTTTAAAAAAAAAAAAAAAACAATTCCAATTGAGTAATTCTAGCCATTCTTTAAGTCAACTACTTTGAGCACCTGTTCTGTGCAGGGCTCTGGCTAGATTGGCTGAAATAGGTAAAATGAATAGGTCTCAAACACATTGTTCTGTAGATGGAGAGACTCATACACACATACTACAATGGTTATGCACAATCATAATAGCTTGCAAAGAGATCTAGGGGATTGTAGTGGACAGATATAGCTCTTTCTTCTGGGACCTCACAAGGAACACATCGCTATGAGTTTCAATCATCTTGCTTCTCCATTTCTGGGATTACAGACATATCCCAAAACACCTAGCTGTACATAAGAATATTATAGTCTGCTCTATCAATCATTCAGAGAAAATAGTAGGAATTCAGAAAACAAATGAGCGAAGAGTATGATTCCTGTATTGTGTGGCCTTGCTTGCTTATATGTGAATTATAAAAGAATGTTTTTCTGTATTTGAATCCCTACTGAGTATGAGGGTCTCATTGCAGTAAATAATAGAACAAACCCAATGCTATTAGAGAAATACACATTAGAAAAATACAAGGCATTTGCTGTTTGCAGCAGAAAGAATGATGACTCCTGAATTTAGGAATGGATCCACATTTTGAACCCCAGGACTTATGAATTTGTTATGTTATATGGCAAAGGGGAATTTAGATTACAGATGGAATTCAGATTAACTAGAGTGACTGACTATACTAGAGTATTGAAGTATTAGGGTATGCCAGTGTAAATGGCAAGGGTTCCTAAGAGTGGGGAAGAAAGCCAGGCTCCTGTGGCTCACGTCTGTAATCTTAGCTACTCAGGAGACTGAAATCTGAGGATCACAGTTCAAAGCCAGCCTGGGCAAGAAAGACTCTGAGACTCTTATCTCCAGTGAGCCACCAGAAAACTGGAAGTGGCACTGTGGCTCAAGTGGTAGAGTACTAGCCTTGAGCTGAAGCACATAGGAACAGTGCCCAGGCCCAGAGGGTCAAGCCCCACAACCAACAAAAAACAAAGTGGGAAAGGAAGATAGGAGTATGAAAGAGAGATATAGAGTTCTGATAACATAAGAAAGTTTCCCTGGGCTTGCTGGCTATGAAGATGGAAGAATTGAAGCTATATGCTGGAAGAGGCAAGGAAGTAGATCCTCACCACTATAAAAGGAATGCAACGCTGCCAACACCTTCCTCTCCGGCTCAGTGAGATTCTTGTCAGGCTTCTGAGTGACAGAACCATAAGATAAAATATGTGTGTTGGTTTAATCCAGTTGCTTTGGGGAAATTCTTCCAGCAGCTAAAGGAAACAAATACACTTATGTATAGCAATTCTGGCACATTCTTGGACATAAGAATTGAATACCAGCTGCATAGTTTTTTAAGGTCCTCTTAGGCTCCTCTTCTCATGCATGTGTAATCACAGGTAAATTCTGATCCCTCAACTCCCATTTGCCTGGCATGGAATGTGATTGTTGATTTAGAGCAGCTGTTTATAGAGCTCTTTTTACACTTTCTATTATGTTTGGTAGGGATTTACATACAAAATAGTAGTGCCTGATTCTAGTTTGGTGTTAAACAGGGTGTGCCAGGGGTAGGCTAAAACGGAAATTCCAAGTCAAGGGCAATGTGATGCCCATGGATTCCAAATCAAAATATTTAGAAAAGAAAGATGGCATAAGGTCAAGTGGGACTTTTCCCCCAATGATTTCAAAGTTTTCCTAAGAACAACAGAGATAATATGGCTTTCCTCTTTGCGAATAGTGAATATATGAAATAACAAGTTAATGATGCTGAGTCCCTATAACAGCTAAAAGGAGACAAAACCCCTTGTTCCTAAGTAAACATCTGTAGGAGGATTTGGAACTGAAGATAAAGAAGTTCTGAGGCCTACTAGAAAAGGAAGGAAAGACTCTATTTACCAGCCAGGGATTGTGCTTCCTGTTGTGAAGTTCAAGGCTGTTTCATAAGGGCTGGGGCAGGGGTGCAGGATCCTGTGCTGTAAGGAGGAAGCAGCAGTCTTGGTTCTTTCATATTACACAAGCTTTGCTGCATAGCGAAGGCAGATGTGGGCAAAAGAATGGGATACTTACTTTTGCAGATATGTTAGTGCTTGTGTTCTAATTGCCAGGTTATCTGCTTAGATATAATAACATTGAACAGGCAGCATATACTTCATTCCTGTGTATGTTTTTGCTTGTCTGGTGGTTAAAACAGTTTACAGGAAGAAGCATTTACCAGGGATCTCCCCACAGCATGTATTTGTTGTCGACTCCCAACCATGGGCTACAAAAGCTATTATATTTCCTCATCAAAGGAATTAGATTCCTGTCTTCCTCATCATCTAATTTTGCCACCAATGCCATGAAAACCGTTTTTTGCACATTTGTCTGCAAGGTAAGCCAGGAAATTGAAAAGGAACATTTTTTTAAGACTGAATATTACTGTAGCTAAGCTGACATATGTAAAATAGAATAGAAAACGGTAGACATGTCTTGGGTAGCACTTTGGATCAATATTCAAAAACATCTAGACTTGTTCAGTGTAAGAGACTTGGAATCTCTTTTCACCCAGTGTTCAAATTTATATTTAGCCCTTTCCAGACTGTGTGTACTTCATTCTGTTAACTATCTCTGTGCTTCAGACTTTTCACTTTTAATGAGACAGTAGTAATATTTTATGGCTTATTGTGGTTGTGAGACTTAAGTAAGGCAATATAGGAAGCTGTAGAATTGGTGCTATTTTAATTAAATAGAATAGATTGACTTCATGATAAAGGAATAAAAGGAACAAAGAGAAGAAAACTTGTACACCTGGGAAATGGTCTACTCACATAAATAGCATCATTGGCTAATTTATTGGATTTCTCACTTGCAAGATATGGATCCATATCCCAAGCTTTCAATATCATTACCACTGTACCATATCAATGACCAGTAATGCCCCTCATCTAACAATGAAAATCTGCAATACTATGCTCTTAAGCCCATCATTGCTTAACTTCTGGCGTTTGGTTTTATATCTCTTCAAATCTATTCTCAAAGTCATTTCTCAAGTTTAAATATCAAGCCTAATATTGTTGAGAATCTATTTTTACTGATTCAATAGTTAGGTGAATAGAAGAACCTCCCCTCCTCCCAATTTCCCCTTCTCCATCTCCATAGACTGTAGATACTGTAACAAGTGCAGTAATGTTGAGTGACCTGTTACTACTGGCCAGATATTTCTCATACAGTTAGATTATATCTCAATGCTGTGTTCTTAGCAGACCATCCCTAGCCCACACTGGAAGTGAAAGCAATGGCTCATTCCTCTTCTTGGGACACAGTGTACAAGGAAGTAAAAAAGAGGCAAAAAAGAGAACAGATATGCTCTGTTTCATTTAATCTCAAATTTAATGGTTTAGAGACGTTGGAGTACACTTTATAGGTCAGTAAATTGCAAGATAGTATTTCCTTCTTTATAATTTCCAGTGAGCACAGAGACCAAGTGCCTTTTGTAGGACAGTTTCAAACATTTAACTTTGAGCATCTTACCTGGGAAATGCAAGGAAGGCATGAGTCTCAACTGTTAGGATGTGTGCAAGGCCATTCAGGACACTTGGTGGCAACTAACATGGTATCTCCTTATGTCTTTTTTTTGTGGATGAAGTTCATGTAGAAGGCTTAGGAAATCCTTGTTGAGAAGACAGTTACTGTATAGCCTCGCTTAAGTATATATTGTCCTGGAACTTTCATAGTCTGGATTAAATTTACAGAGCCTCATCTATGACACAAGCTCAGGGTAGAACTGAATATAGCTCTTGTCAGATCATTCATATTGATTGGTATTCAACATCTTTCAAGTACCATGGGAATATTACTTTGCACTCTTCAGCATTTATTTCCAAGAGGAAAACTCTGGCAGGCCTTCTTGAAATCACTGTCTCCCACCATTCATCACCTTCCCATAACCAAGTCAAGTCTCATATTTCATCTCAGCCTAGAAAAACTAGTCCTTCTCATAACTTTAGAGAGGATTTAGACCATATGGCAGGTACCTTATACTTCCAACAAGCTATTTATCTCCTTTTTCTTGGTTATGGTATGATATAGGAAAACAAATATTTGATACCAGGTATAAATTTTGGTGGCAATATTCCTGCAGATGGGATTCCTGCAGATGGAGTGACATGAGTATTTTTTGAGACTTCATTTTCACATCTTTAAAATGGGGATGATGTTAGCTTCAAAATGTTTTGGGGAGCTAAATAATATAATGCATGCAAAACATTGAACACAATGACTGGAGTAAAATAAGCACTGAATGCACTTAGCTATTATTATGCTTAATATAATTGTGGTAAAAATACAACATATTTCAAGAGCAAAATACAAACAAAACAACAGAAACTAGGCCAGATGAATGCATACTCTTTACAATGTTATATTTAAACACCAGGAAGTATTGTAGCAAATGTGAATCTCTGCTATCAGCTTTCTAATTTTTCTCCTTCCATTGTGAGGTCCAAATCATCACTTTGTCGGGATCTAATTTTAACCATATTCACTTTTTTTCTGTATTCATAGCACTGGATCAAGTGCTATGTTCATTGTAGTATATTATAAAATGTAGTATAAAATAATATTGAACTGATCCTTTTTTTCTTATTTGACCAGATTACCACGCATGGTCAGTAATCATGAATGACTGCCGTCTAGTTATCAGGAGATTTGATAAAGCAGACATGGACTTCAGTTACTCCTGGGCCTGTCTGAGCAGCACCCTGACTCATTCATGGACCATGTTTAGGCAAGCTTTTGGTTCCACATGCACAGTTGCTAGTGGCAACTGAACCTGGATGAGGCATAGAGGTTAAGCAGAAATAACTTTGTCCCTCCTATTGAGAATGCTTGCTACATACTGTCTCAGAACCCTTTCAACCACCTTTAAGAACACAGTATTTGCCTGTGAGGAAACAGAAAACTAGAATATAAGTAACAGAGTGGAGCTAGGGTGGCTGTCTTACCACTTAGGTTTAGGGAGTGCTGTCTTTGGCACTATTCATATTTAGTTTTTTTCAAGAACATGACTCCCTGAGACATCCCAGACCATTAAATGACAATCTTGACACATATTTTTTCTCTTCCTAACTGTGTGGGTAGCTGTCAGGAAGTCAGTCTTTGTATGGTTTCCAAAATTATAAGATTTCAGATAGTCTTTCAATTTTTAAGACCCATTTGAATGGAGCTGAAATATTCTACCTAATGCCTTATACAGTGCTTTGAAAGTCCAATAGAATCTGTCTGACTGAATCTAATTTTTAAATGCTATTGCTTCACTAACTCCCATTCAGTAGACCCACTCCCTCTCAGCTATTTTTGCTTGAGGAGAATATTGGTCTAAGAAATCAGAGACAGTTCTTCATAGCAAATACATTCAGAGTTTCCCCATAAACTTAGACTGCATGACAACGAAACAAATACAAGAAAATAAAGAGACTGATTATCTTCGTACTGTCAGCTATAAATCCTTTCTGAGAAAAATTGTAGTACAATACAGATCCTGCTTAAAATTTATTTTTTATGTTTGACAGAATGATTCTGTATTTAAAAGGCTTCTTTTTTTTACTACTTTCCCTATTTTACCTCTCAGCTGATAAGAATATATTAATGTAAAATATCCATCAATGTGTAAGAAAAATAAACTGAGCTGATAAATTTGACTTTAATTAGTCTATATATCAATATCCATTTTTTCTATTTCCACACATTTGGAGCTTGCAACAATCTTCCTCCTTTTCCCTTTCTCCTCACTTTAGTAGGTGAGTCTCCACAGACAGTAAGGCTGAAATGAACCATCTGTTCTGGTTTCTCCTAAAAAAAAGAATTCACACCATAACATCGCTGATTACTATAGACACTCCCTTTGGAAAAGGAACATTCCATTTATTCTGCCATCTAGGTGCTGTTCCCAGAAGCCCCCTTTCTCTTACTGAGGTCAGTTCTGGGAATCATGACTTTGTTCAAAACTGTGGGAAAAAGTTTAATGTGGCTTGTCATGTTCTGTCTTATTCATTTCATTAGAATTTTGGAGTTGGAATACCTCAAACAGACTCCTATTATGTTTCATTTTTTGGACAATGGACAAAGGACATAGGAGGCTTACTATACAGTGACCTCTCCATATGTGCTTCTGCCTGGGGCAGTGAAAATATCAGAGCTGGGGGAGGAGCTTCGTTTTTCACTCCATAAATGAATACAGATTCAGCTTCTGAGAGATCAGTAGCTGCAATAACTCTCAGCCAATCATGAGATGATTTCTTTATTCATTAGGAAGAGCTTTCAATGCCCAGGAGCTACACTGTCTGTTATCTGAAGATACCACACAGTGGGCAGTCCATTTTTAATTAACTCACTAATTGTGTCATTTCTTTTCTTCTGAGATGATGTTCTGTGTGTTCTGGTGTATGATATACAACAGGATTTCTCACAAGACATTTTATCATATTCAACTGTAGTAAGAGAAAATTTGAAATACATCGAATACATAAAGGTTAGTAATCAGATACATAATGGTACAACAGAATGGGATGCAAAGCATCTATTAAAATGTCTATGGACTATATGAAGTTATGGGAAGTTCAAAATATATTTCACAGGATCTAGTCATCTTTGAATTCTCCAAGTTTTCCATTTGAAACAATTCTTTGTTGTCAGATTATTCCTTCAAAAGCTACTCTTTAAATAGCTACTAAACCTAACTCACTATATCTTTCTGTAAATGAAGTTTTCTTGACATCCACTCACTTAGGTGCCACATTATCTGAGGCCACTTTCCTGTTAAAATGGCACCTAAATATGTAGTTGTGACAAAGACAGTATAGTCTACAAACCATCTGATATTCACTGGCTTTTTACAGAAAGTTTGCTGATTGTTGTTAAAGTCCTATATAAAAATAAGCCATTGGAAAAAAGTTTTTTAATTGTGGTATATTGAGAAATAGCTTTGTGCTGTATATGCTAAAAACTTGGTCATATTGCTCATGAATTTGGATCAAAGAATTGTACTTCCAGACTTTTGTTATTTAATTTTATTATTAGTATTATCATCATTATTATTGTTTGGGCTGTACTGATGATTGAACCCAGGCCCTTGCCCCTGCTAGACAGGTGCCCCGAGTCTTTTTACTCTTAGTTTATTTTTCAGATAAGATATAACACTTTTGCCTGGGATTAACATGAACTATGATCTTCTGAATTACAGCTACAGATTACAGGCATGTACTACCATCCCTAGTCCTCGAGCTATTATTTACTGAGGTAGAGAACTACTCAACAGGAACTCTGCATGGAATATAGCAGTAACAACACAAAGAAACTATAGTGTAAAACAAATGTCTGAGCATGTGACATTATCCTTTTATTGGGGGAATAGAATATAAAAATAAATATGTAGCTAGGAGCTGGTGGCTCATTCCTGTAATCTTAGATATTCAGTAAGTTGAGATTTAAGGATAGAAGTTGGAAGCCAGACTAGGTAGAAAAGTCCATGAGACTCTTATCTCCAATTAAATACCAAAAAATCCAGAAATGGAGCTGTGATTCAAGTGGATAGAGTGCTGACCCTTAACTAAATGCTTAGGGACAGTGTCTAGGCGCTGAGGTTAAGCTCCAAGATTGGCACACACAAAAACAGAATAAATATTTAGAATAGGTAGAATTGTAAATGGTAACTTTTATGTTTGGTATTTTGAACATAGAGTCTCATAGACTTTTTTGACCAAGCTGATTTCGAATCTTTATCTTCCAGATCTCAACCTACTGCGTACCTAGGATTGCAGGCCTGAGCCACTGGTGCCTGCAAATATTTACTAATTTGTAGAAATATTTATGATTGTTTAGTTATTATTTTTATTATGTTTACATATAAGTTTGACTTTAAAAAGATAAAGCTAAATTTCTTTTGGAAAAAGGCTATCAGCTGTTCTAATAAGCTCCTTTTATTAATTCATTAATTTATTTGCACCTTCAATAAGTATTTCTGGAGCGTGTGGGCTGAGAATATGTTAGAGATCATCATTGTGAGTTAGACACAGTCCCACCTTCAAAGTACTCCAGGAGTTTGGGAAACTGTAGTACTGAGTGTTAATTACTGATTAAGATAGAGCTAGAAGTCTAGCAAGTAGGAAGGGGGGGGGGGTAGAGTGAGATGGTGACAAAGAGATGTGTCGAAGGGGAATTGAGGAGTTTCCAGGACCTGAATATCTTTAAGCTGAATGAATGCAGTTTGAAAAAGTCAAGCAGAGTCTTGTCTTTGGTGAATAAAATCTAAACAATAACCAAACAATCAGCAAGGAATGAAGATCATTTGCAAGTATGATAAGTAGTATAAAGAATGGAAAGCAAGGGTTAGCTCCACAGGGCATAGGAAGGGTCTGGAGGGCGGACACTATCTTGGGTAGTTTCAAAAAGCTTTACTGCAGCAATGCAATGCTAGAGCTGGAGGAAAAATGACAACAGAAAGCCAGCAATGAAAAGACCAGAGACAAAATATCAAGCTGACAGTCAGTGAGTCCAAAGCCCTGGAAAGGTGAGAGATTGCTTCCTGGGTTGTAGCAAAGGAGAGAAGCCCTCTGCTGACTGTGGGATAGTCATAGAGAAGGAGCAATGGAGAAGGCCTTTAAGGCTCAGCCTCCGGTGTATATTATTGCGAGCTTATTTCGTGTCACGGGTCGTCAGTGGAATGAAGTAATTGGATGATTCACAATCATAATGGTATTACTATAACTATTATAATCACTCCTAATCAATTAGCAAATAGTCCCTGGACTAATAGCATAGCCAAGCAGCTTGCACTCAGGACCAACTGAAGATGATAGAGTAGCAACACAAAATAGGGACCAGGAGCTGGAATACTATGTACAGGAAGGATGCAAAGAGCTGTCATATGCGCAGTAGGAGAACACAGTCTGAGTTCATGCTCTTGTTTGCTTTGCTTTTGGGTTATCGCTACCCTGATCTCTGGACTCAGTAATATAGAAGAGTAATTTGAAAAGAACCTCTTTCCCAAACACTAGCTTATTTATCTACAATGGAAAGTTTCTTGGAACAAGAATTGCCACCTCCCATGGTTCTAAACTGATGAAGTCAGCCTGAATTTCAACTTGGATGAGATCAGGAGTATTTCAACTGAGGTGGGAAGTGACAGAACTAGCCCTGGCACTACGACTCATCCTCGGCTTTTTCCAGTTTTGCTTCAGATCTTCTATAAAACATCTGTAACTCTTACCCTTCTCATCTCCCAATTCTTAGCCATCACATTTCCATGACACAACTATCTCTGTGTACATATTCTGCAATGAAATTATTTCTTTGAGGCAGTCAAGTCAGTTAAAGTAAATGCTCAAGAAAAAGTAAAGGAAAGCAGTTAAAACAAGTATTTGGTGTCAAGTAGACAGAGTCACTGGCTTCTTAAAAAATTAAGTTTTATTATAAAGGTGATATACAGAGGGGGTTACAGTGATATAAGTCAGGTAATGAGGACATTTCTTTTTGAACAGTGTTATCCTACTCCCTTATTTTCTCCCACTTTTCCTCCTCCTGACCTTTCTTTGCCCAAAGTCACAGGCTTTTAACTGAATATATCCTTCCCTTTTTAAGTTTGTTGTTTTGTTGTGCAGACAGAGCCACAAGCAGCCCCCATAGCATCTTAAACTGCTCCCTGTTCTTCCTAGTTGCTCAATGAGATCCTTCCTGCTCCTTTTTGCCAGGGCCTCCATACTACAACCTACCTGGAAGCCTGGAATTACAGAATTGGGAAGTCTAGAGTATTCCATGTTAAACAACTTCCTTTCCCATCACAGATGAAGAATGGGCCTGAAGCTCTCTTATGAAGGGAAAGTGTGAACACCCCACTTGATAGGGAGTGGTTTACAATGCCCTGTGGGTCTGTGTGAATCATGGAGCAGTACTGGGCAAGTAGAACAGAACCATATTTAAAAGTCACACGGCTCATTGACATTAGCCAGTGGTTTCAGGATGTTATCTTAAGGGATCCATCTGTCCCTGTCTGTGCATTGTGAGGACCCTTCCTTTTATTCTTTTGCTCCTCTGCTTTGCCCATTGCATCCTGACTGATTTCTTTTTCTCCCCACTAGGGTTGAATGGGGGATACTTCAAGCCTATTTTCAGCCCCACAATAGGATGAGCACTTGATGTTTACACATGGAAGGGAATTCATCTCCTAGGCCTATTCATCTGGGGGAAATGCTTACTTCCTCTTGAATTCAACAGGTGGCTGATGAGTTTTCTTTCCCTTTGGATCTCTGTGAGCTACTGTTGCATCCCTAAGTAGGTATTTGCAAATATAAAATGGCCTGGTAGATTTACTGTGACTGCATTTTATATGTGGATGATCGCTTAGGAAGGTTTTGTTGGACTTTAAAAATACTTTAAAACAAGTTCCTTTCTGTCTTCATGTGTTTGTTAAGATAACTTGATTGTCATGACACCACAGGTTCTAGGATTAAGTCTTACAACCAAGAAAAAAGGTTGTTTCCTCTATCCACTGCTCCACTTGGGAGAGAGCCTAGGTTGGCAAGAAACTGCTTATTATACCCCCTCATTTTGGCTTCTTTCAGAATATTCATTGTAACAATGGAAAGATACTTGGTGGATCAAATCATAGAAGTAGTTCTTATCATCTTCTGAAGATCAGGATTGTAGACCATTCCAGATAATCAAGATGAATTGGGGAAAGAAGCCAGTTCATTCTGGGCTGCAGTGTTCATAGGCATAAAGTACTAGTTAGCTTATTAGTAAGTAATTAGAGGGATGTGAAAACTAACTTAAATACAGGACTTTCAATCACTTGATACAAGTATAATTCCCTCTGTGACAGCTGCAGAAAATCCATGACCTAAATCTCTGAATTTGGGTATTTCCAAGGAAACCACCAGACTTCCCCATTGTCTTAAATTGAACACAATTAATGAAATGGCTAAAATGCCCCAGAGGTCTTTTGTGGAATTAGATCAACAGGTTATTATCTGCAGTATGGCATCAGAAAATTGTGTCTCTCCAACCAATACTCCATAGGACTAGAAACTTAGTAATGTATCCAAGGAGAAACAAGGAAGAAGCAAAACTCAAAACCCCAAACTAAACAAAAAGCACAAACAAAAGGACTGATGTAATGTTCTAAGAATCTAGGATCAACTAGTAAACTAGCTCAATGTTAGAGCTTGGACTTGATCACCAGCATTGTCAAACAAAATATAAAATAAAAACTACATAAAGTTTTCAAAAGGTCTGAAATGTCATAATGAAACTCTTGTACCATGTACAATCTGATATAACAAAGAGAAGAAAAAGAACTTAAGATCTTCCCCAAGGCAAACAGCTGACCACACCAGTGAGAGTGAAAAGAACCCCTTGCTTAGAAATTACTCAGGGTTGGTACAAGTCTTTCTTGAAGTCTTAAAAAAATATGGCTGGCATGAATAAAATCCTTTGCCTTCATAATAAATATAGGTTGCTATCATCGGCTGTAGGGGATGGCTATACCTTTAAGACCTGGGATTGGTTGGATGTTAGCCACTCCCACCTCCTTCAGAAGAGGCAGCCAAACCAGCCCTGGCCTCTCAGCTGCAAGCACTTGTGTCCTAGTGGTGCGATCAGCCCCAGAGGGCGGTTCGGTGGGAAATGACGTTAGCCTGTGGGGGAGGTCCTAGGGCGCTGCTCTTGGATAGACGTGCTCACTAGCCTATTGTTAGCACCTCTCCTTCCCTGGTCATTACTGCTGTAAGTTTGATTGCCCCTCCCTTGAATAAACGGGAAGCTCCTGAAGCTGACTCCGAGGTGTCCATGCTTACTCGGCCTCCTTGGCTGGGGGAGGAGGGCATTCTCGCAGCCACACGCGACCGAGGCTATCCACCTTGGATTGCCCGCAGGTCAGGCAGCCAAGGGAGAGAGTGGAAGGGGAACACATAAGGGGATAAAAGGCTTGGAATCTCCACAAAGAAGAAGCCCGGCAATCGGCCCCATTTTACAGATAAAGAAACAGGCTCTGATATTCATGAGCAACCTCGATGTCTAGAGGACTGTAAAGCCAGGGCTCAGTCCTAGGGCTTGGGGCTCTTCTGTGTAGACCTTCTGTTAACAGTCACACCTTTTCTAGGCTCATTCGGGAAAGGTGATTTCATATATGATTTCTAAAAAGCAAGCATGCAGTTGAGGATGAAGCCATGATCCAAACATACTTCAAAAAGGAAAAGAAGCCTGTTGCTGGTGGCTCACACCTATAATCCTAACAACTCAGGAAGCTAAGGTTTAAGGATCACAGTTTGAAGCCAGGAGGAACAGGAAAGTGTGTGAGACTCTTATCTCCAATAATCACCAAAAAGCCAAAAATAGAGCGTGACTCAAGTGGCAGAGAGTCAGCCTTCAGTAAAAACAAAATGAAAAACAAAAGCTCAGGGACAGTGCCTAGGGCCTCCATTCAGGCCCTGCGACAGCAGACAGACAGACACACACACGCACACGCACACACACACGTACCAAAGATACCAGGGTGTGAACATGAACTCACAACACACAATGCCCTTGGGAATGGCTAAAACATTGACTACACCACCTGGAAAAAGAAACAAAAGTAAAGGCTACACAGAAAGACTATCAAGCAGAAAATCAATATGGACCACAGATCAACATCTCCTGTTTGTTCTCTAAGCACTATTCCTGTTTATGATACTGCTTGGCTCTAAGCCAAAGCTAGCTTGGTGGATGAATGGATGGAAAACATGGAAAATATAGTAGGAATTAACATTCTTCTTAATAGGAGACCTCTCTGTGCTACAAAACTTCAGGCTTTCATTGACAGAGAATGTTTTGTCTATCAACAGCCTTGCAAAGTCTTTCTCATCTTCTGTCCTGGGCCTGAAGTTCTCCATCATTTTACCAGTGACTCATATGTTGGAAGAAAAAAACATGCTCACTGCATTTTAAGATCACCTTACAGAGAAGAGGTTGACAGTTGAGTACTTAGTCATCATAGGAAATTGAAAAAAGATTCATTGGAGGAAAAACAGTATGATAAATGCTTGTTGGGAAAAAAAAACAAGGAAAAAAAATAAATGCTTGTTGGGTGAATTATAAATGATTTCTGAGCAAAATGAAAATGAAAAAGCAAGTTACAAAGCAAAAGTCCTATGGATCAGAGTTCTGTTACAAAAATGCTTTATGAGAAGGATAAATGTGCTTCATAATACCAGTTAATTGGGTACTTACTTGATTACTTCTGTTGAAATTCTGATGGGGTGGAGAAAAAGAAAAAGAAAATAAAAATTCAGTTCCTCTGCCTGTTGGGCACTCAGAGAGTAGTTCTTGATGGAAACATTAACAAGGACAATTTATGCACTTTGCAACTCCTGTGAGGCATTGTTGACCCACAAGAGATGACAGATACTTAAAATGTGCAATATGATGAGTTTTGATTTATACCTATACTTGTGAAACTGTCACCACAATCAACATAGCAAACACATCCATCATGTATAAAAGTTTTCTCAGGTATTCTAAAAGTCTCTCATTCTAGCCCTTCTGCTCCAAGGATACAAGCACCCACTGACCTACTTTGTACTACTTTAGATTATATTTTATAGACTAAGTTTTACTTAAGTACAATGAGTCAGAATGTTTGTCTGTACTGTGGTTTGATCAGGGCTCCACACATAGTAGGCAGTTACTCTTGCACTTCACACACACACACACACACACACACACACACACACACACCCCTGTCCTTTTTGCTTTAGATATTTTTTTTCAGGTAAATAAGGCTTCAGCTGTAAACCTCCAGATTTTAGCTTTCTGAGCTTCTAGGATTATAGACATGAGTCACCATGCCTGGACCAAAAGACTTTTTCAGCCTAGTCTTCTTTGCTCAGCATCATAATTTTGAGACTCACAATCTTGTTCCAAATGAAAGTATTTATTTTATACCTGAGTAGTACACCATATTTTTTAGTGTTTAGTTATTATTTTCATAGCTAAATTAGTCAGTTAGTTGACATACTTATTCTATTTCTGTATTCTATGTTTTTGTGGGGTGCATCATAGATTCAGTAAATGCTCATATTATTTAAAGACTTCATCTGAGGAAAAAATCTCTTGGAGAAGATTCTATTATAGGCAATTAATGTCCTTTAACAAATATTGATGAGCCATTATGAAATTCCTGACACTATTCTAGAAACTGGAGAACTGGGGATCCTGGAATAAAGAAAACAGACATGAAGTTTGGTGCTGGTGGCTCATAACCTGTATTCCTAGGTACTCAGGAGTCTCAGATATGAGGATCAAGGCACAAAGCCAGTTGGGACAGACAGATCAGAGAGAAAAATCTAAGAGCTGTTTATCTTCAATTAATCTGCCAAAAAGTCAGAAATGGAGGTTCAAGTGGTCAAGTGGCAGAGCACCAGCCTTGAGTAAAAAAAAAAAAAGGTAAGTAAGAGCAGGAGGCTCAGAGTTTAAGCTCTGGTCTGTGCACAAACAAACAACAACACAACCAGAAATGAATCCCAGCTCTCATGCTCTTATATTCTAATAAGAGAGTGACAACAGATACCTTAAAAATGATATACTATGAAATATGCTGAGAATATGATTGAAAATGATGAAATGGGCTAAATGGTTCTATCTAGTGGATGTTATTTCAATGACATGGCTCTGGTTTTGATGGGCTCCCAACAATTCAGCAGATTATAGACTTTGGTGTGATTTTTGTCAAACTCATGAGGGCCCCACAGAGATCAACTTTGAATAGAACTTGAAAGAAAACTGAAGCTGCCATGAATAGCCAGGAATTAGAGCATGAGTCATTACTTCCCTTGAAATCCCCTTCCACCTTCCTACCTGCATTAAGCTTTTGTGTCCACCTGGAGGATCTGGGCCAGACAGTGGCCACCACAGTCTCCTCCCTGGAATCAAGCCAGTGTTTGACTTTGGGAAGACACTCTCCACCGCACCCCACAAAGAAACTTACAGCTTGTCACATTATGCCAGTAAATGTGTCATTTCCATTCAAACTATAACCCTAGACCCAGGCATATATGTGCCTCACTAATTCCAAAGACTAGTTTAATTTTGGTTTGGGGGAGGAATGACAGCAGGGGTAGGGCAAACTGCAAGTTCCAGGAAGCAAAAATGCTTTGCTTCAACATTGAAGAAACACAGTGCCCCAAATCCACAACCAAAGAATGTTGGACATTTTCCTCTGTGCTATTAACTCTTTTGCATTTAAGCTTTGGCAGGCTTGAGAAAGGAGGGTAAGGAGATAATTTCTGTAAGTAGAGAAAGGAAACCTCCTCTGCCTGCCTTGGACCCTTTTACTCCCTGTGATCTGGCCCTTATCCAAGACAGCCTGAACTTTCTGAGAACTTGATTTCCTGTTCCCACTGCCTTAGCTGATGAGGACAGAGGACTAGTCTGAACAGTGGGGAATCCAGGGGCTGGGTTACTTTAAGGAGCATGGGTGGAAACTGCTTATTTCAATTTACTTAGAAATTTTTCTAGCAGCAACTGTAAATGCAAAACCTGGAGCCTCAGAAGTTTAGTTCTTTTAATAGGGAACTTCAATCATGAGTTTCTTTTAGGAAGGCAAGATTTTTTAATGTTATTTGAGTCATGGAAGACACAAAACTAAAGATTTATATTGTAGAATGTGCCTAGTGTTTTGCTCACATTTTACAGAGGATGCTAAATTCAGAGTTAGTGTGACAATGGTTTGGGGGATGGGAGTATAAACTTTATTTCCTGGCTTTTGAACATAGTACAGTTTCCACTACAGATTATAGAAAATGCAATTCCAAATACCAGGGTGAGGGTGAAATTTATCATACGTAAATTATACCTCACAACCTAATGTTAACAAATAAAGTATATGTTATCTATGTCTCTTTGCACACAGGTCTGTCTGACTCTGAAGCCAAAGGCTTACTGCAGGCTGCCTCTCGATAACATCATTTGTGAATCCTTTGGTCCTCTGTGAGTCCTTTGGTCCTTCCGTAGTGTGTGTTTGAGGAGGAAGCTGAGGCCTGAATGAGTTGTGGAGCACAAAGGCATTAACCATGGTGACTGGAAAGAAAAGCTTGGTCAACTCTGAGTCTGATGGGTCAAGAGCTCCTGAGAGTATTGTGCAAATTGGACTTCCCAATGAAATCAATCACCCTTCTCACAGTCACAGCCCAGCCAGTTCCTGCTTAAGGTTCAGGACAGAAAACAAAACATCCACCACTTATGAGAAAGGGACATTTGGTATTCTTGTTGGCTTCCTGGCTAATTACAAAGTGTTAATGACATTCAGAGGAAACTGGCATCCCTCACTGATCTACAAATAAGGAAGGGTAAGACAGAAGGTAAGCCAAAGAAAAGACATGGGCCTCCAGTGAAATGCCCAGCAAAACCAGTCAGCCAGGATAATCAGCAGAGAAGGGAAATGACTTTAATTTACAAAGAAAATAGACATCCCAGGAACTTGGAAAACATGATCAGGCTGATAAGGTGAGATGAAGATCTGTTAAACTAATCATAACTAAGTTTTGAAACTCAAAAGTTGGTTATGGCAAAACATTTCTCAAACTATAAATGTCCATATTAAACATGGACACTTGAAATTGAGATGATGTATAAGAGGAATTTGGAAATAAGAGAATAAAAATAATGAAAGTTCTTAACGTCTTAGTCTTTGGAGCATTCCTTCCTCGCAGGTATTGTGTAGGGTTCATTCTGGAATGAGGTCCTTATCATCTACTACCAGACAAGATAATCAGAGAATTCCTTTATGGCCAGCTCCTACACAGAAAAATGGCAGAAGGTTAGAGTAAGATTTTTAAGCTTTATGGCTAGCTCCAAGGAAGAGGAATTTTAGTTTCTATGGTTTATTTGATATGAGGGAGAAATACCTGGAAGAAGAGCAGGAGAAAATCAAAAGAGACTTTACTTCCGGGGTTGTAGCAAAATCCTCAGTTCAAGGTACTCTGCATGCTAATGAACCATACCTGGGGTATTGTTTCTTTGAGCCCCAGTATATTCTTTATATTTCAGGGATGGAATCTTCTTATTCCTTAACACTTTGAATTATTCTGCACTCTCAGGCTGTACTAAGCTTGTTGAAGGAAAGAATTCCATGGCTTCTCAATTACCTTTCTTGAAACTATTGTTCATTTTGTTACATTGATTCAGTATCTCTCCAGCCCCTTTCAAATATTTATGTTCTATTCTACTCTATTCTATTCTATTCTATTCTATCAGTTAGGAACTGAGCCCTGTACCAAGGCTCTACCACTTACCTGTACTCCTACCTTCTTTCAAGTGCTTTTAACTTTTCTACTTTTTTCATCTTGCTGATTTCCAGTTGGTTGTATGGGGTGTTTTGGCATGTTAGTTATCTATCTCTACACATGGTTAACTTATGATTTAAGTATGACATACACATCAGTTTCTTGCAGTTCAATGATATTAAGTGGTGCTCAAGCTACTATGAAAGCCAAAGGAAGAGGAAAAAAACAACCAAGTGGCTAGGTAAGTATCTTTAGGGGTATATCCCCTCCTTTTAGAAGTGATACACAAGAGTCAGGTGCCAATGGCTCCTATAATCCTAGCTACTCAGGAGGCTAAGGGGTGAGGATCACAGTTTGAAGCCAGCCCAGGCAGGAAAGCCATGAGCTCTTATCTCCAATGAACCACCAGAAAACTAGAAGTGGTACTAAACTAGAAGTGGTGCTCTGGCTCAAAGTTCGGTAGAGTGCTAGCCTTGGGCAAAATGCTCAGGGACCGCGCCCACAAGCTGAGTTCAAGCCCCATGACCACCACCACCAACAACAACAACAAGAAAATGACTCACAAGGCTTTTGATTTGAATTCCTGAAGAGGCTATGAAATAGACATATGCATTGAATTAATTTTCCTGTCTACCTCATTTACTCACATGGTGCAATGCATGATTCTATAGTACTTCCTCAAAGTCAAAGATGTCTCCAGCTAAGGGCTAGCAGGAGAGGGGGGAGGTTGAAACAGGCAGACTATTCTGGAAGATGTGTTCTATGTTTTCCTGCAACTTGCCCTTGCTTTACCCTCAAACTGAACTGCATTACTTCAGAAAGACACACAGAAAAGGAAACCATGTTCAGGAATATCAACTCCCACCCTTGTTAAATGCCTTTCCTTGTCCTCCTTTTATGGTCTTCCTTCACGTGCTTGTTGACTGTGGGAGCCCTCCTCCTACAAGTGCTGATCCCTTTACCCACATTGTCATTTTTCTTATCCCTACAGCAACTCTGGTGTCCAGAGCGAACAACCTTATGGCATATATCAAGAAGGGAGAAACAACTGTCTGTGTTCCCTTGGCTGAAGACATCGGCCCATTTCCTGTGTTAGGAAATTCTTCAAAGCCCTTTCCTTCTTCTAAGATGCATTTGAATCTATCCAAGCTTTTTACATTCCACTTGGCATTGGACCTGTGTGATGAATGGGCAGAGTATGTGCTCTGCCTATGATGTTGAACTCAGAAACATGAACATCTTACTCTCATAGACAGAAATTACTATGCCTGGAGCTTTCTCTATCTCTGTGTGGGTGCCAAAGCCTCCTATCATGCCTGCTTCCTTCCTATAGGCCCCAACACCCTGACTCCTTTGCCTATCTCAGACAGCTCCACCCTCGCTGGCCTTGGCTCCTGCCTTAGGGGCAAACACAGTTCTACCTTGTGAGTACTTTGTCAGTCTGCATCTCAAGCACTACAAGCCTTACATGGAGATTTGCCATGATATGAGTGCTTCCATTGCTGAGTTGGAAACCGTGATCCCCTCAAGTCAGTCAACTCACCTTTATATCCAATAGCTCTCAGAAACTCCCAGGAAAATCTTTTAAAAAATATATTCTTATCTTTAAGTAGTGCACAAAGGTGTTGCCATTCACCAAAGCAATTTATGAATACAAAGCTTCTTGATCAATATCATCCCTTTCAACATTGTTCCCCATCTTTCCCAATCCACCCCTTCCCTCAATTTTCTTAATTCTGTAGGATACAGATTGAAGCTTATGACTGAATTTTACCCCCTTCCATTTTCACTCGTCTATCCCCTTCCCCTTAAACTCACACCAACTGCCCTTCTAATAATTCAAAGGGAATTGTTAACTTCTGTCACTAAACACTATCAGTGGACTCCATTTTGACATAATCCACTTGATACTCAAATTGGCCAACCAGCCATCTTGGGCAATTGCAAACCATAATTGCACTGGATTTCCCCCTTTTTTCAACTTAACATGTAAAACAGTAAAAAAAAGAACAAACACATTTTCAGTGAGTGTTTTGTGCAAACCATTTTCCTGCTCTACATCCTATCTGGATAAATACAATTTACCAATGTTTCATCAAGGATTTTAACAGAAAGTACTCTACTAGGCCCTCTCTGTAATAAGAAACACACACACACACACACACACACACACACCAACAAATGGAATTCAGCCATGAATTCAATGCAGTCTCATTTTTCTTCAAAAGAATGTCAAATCAAGAACAATTCTCCATCAATGCAGGATTTAATGTCTGGTGAAGACAAATGAGGATTACAGAGCTACTTACTTGGCATAAGCACCTAGAAACAAAATGAAAAGGATTAGGTAATGTTAAACAGGCACAAGACATTCTTTTCAAAAGACCAAATGTCCAAGTTACAAAGGCCCAGAAGTACTAAACTTTCAGATGAGGTAATTTATCTCTTTTCCCAGCTGGAGTATTTGTGAGCTGTCTCCCAGAAAGAAGCATGTCAGTATGCAAATCTTTAAGCCTTTGTATAGGGAGGAAGTCTATTTGTAGCAAGTCTGGGGTGAGGATGCAGAGAGACTTGAAAATACATCTTGCACACAGGTCTTGTTTAGAATGAGCATGGTCACTGCACTTGTTTTACTCAAGTTTATCTACAAAGACCACAGGAAATGTTCAAACAAATTGAAAAGCTGTTTCTCAAGTTATTCGGATAAGTTTAGTTATTTAAAAACTTGGTTTCTCACAACTGAAGGCCTAACTTCTGCCATTTTCAACACCCTATTCATCTCTGTTAAGTGATATTAACAATTAATAATAATTAAATAATTAAATGTAGGAGTGACACCAACCATTTAGACTAGGTGGAGCATTTCCCACTTTGCCTAGTATTTCTGAAATGCTAAACTCCAGTAGCCAGAAGGAAAAGTTGGTTCCTTTCTAGAAGGCTAGAACACTGTACAATGTAAACTGAAGAAAAGGAGTCAGTGACAACAGAGATAGTGAGAAAGCAAGCGTGTTTTTTTGTCCTATCAAAATCACACATTCACAGAGAAAATGTATGTATATAGTTCTCTATACATTTTTTATATACAAGGGATCAGCAAATTGGCCATTGGAACAAATCTGGATTTCCACTTAAGTTTGTAAATACACTTTTATTAGAACCAAACCACACATATTTATTTATGTCTAGCATCTCTCCAACTATATTTCAATATACATGATTACAATGTCTCTTTCCAGGCCATCTCTAGCACTAAGAACCATTGCTGGCTAGCACGTGACAGTCCATGACTGACTTTGTACCACCGTGGCAGAGTTGAGTACTTGCAGCAGAGACTATTTGGCCAGCAATGTTTAAAGTACTGTTATGCTTCTTTAGGCTCCGTGTGTGTGTGTGTGTGTGCGCGCGTGCATGCGTGTGTGTGCATATGTATGTGTGCATGCATGTGTGTGTGTGTGTGTGTATGGAGGGGGGTGGTGCATGCGTGTGCACATGCCATTATTGAAACTCAAATTTCAGGGCCAGAGGTGTTAGATTTGTTTACACAATAGGTTGGTGTTCTACCATGTGAGCCAGAGTTTCACTTCCAGTCTTTTAGGGGTTAATCAGAGCTAAGAGTTTCATGCCACCAGTGCCCAGCTTACTATTTAGGCTCTTTGGAGGAAGTTTGTCAATCCCTGATGTATCTAGGTCAACTCTCTCAATATAGAGATTTAGCCAGTTGTCAGTGTCTCATGCCTGTAATCCTAACTACTTAGGAGACTGAGACCTTAGGATCGTGGTTAGAAGTGAGCCCAGGCAGAAAAGTCTATGATGCTTTTCTTTCAACCAGCAAAAAGCTGGTAGAGGAGCTGTTACTCAAGTGGTAGAATACCATCCTTGAGCAAAAAAAGCTGAAGGACAGCACCCAGGCCTGAATTCAAATATCTATTTGATTTCTTGTACTGATAAAGCATCTTCCAAAGTCTAAAGTCTAGGCACTATTTATTTATATATATATATATAAACACATATATAAATATATATAAAAAATATATAAATATATATACACACACACATATATGGTGGTCCTGGGGCTTGAACTCAGGGCCTGGGCACTGTTTCTGAGCCTCTTTGTGCTCTAGGCTATTGCTCTATCCCTTGAACCACAGTACCACTTCCAGCTTCTTCTGAGTAGTTTATTGGAGATAAGAGTCTCATGGACTTTTCTGCCTGGGCTGGCTTTGAACCACAGTCCTCAGATCTCAGCCTTCTGAGTAGCTAGGGTGACAGGCCTGAGCCACTGGCACCCGGCTTGTTTACACTATGCACATGAAGGTTCCCCTCTAGTCTAGCTGCAAACTCCAACTAAGGCAAAACACACTTCTGTCTTGTATAGCCTCATGTCAGGAATGCTTATAGGCACATTAATGAGCAGAGGGGACTTAGCCTCAGAGCTTTTAGAGAAAACCTGGAAATTATAAGTGAAAAGAAAATACTTTTGCTTCTGCCCTCATCCTATTTTAGTGTGAATCATGGTTGGGTTGCCAGTTCACAAGAAAGGGCGAGGTTGTCAGAAAATCAAAATCACACAGCTTCCTGTTTTTGAAGATGTATTTCAACAATATCACTGAGGGCTTCAAAGACAAAAATGGCTATTTGCCAGGGCTAGAGCAGCTCTAAGGGCCTTTGTTCACTTTATTGTTTGATGCTAACGAGTCAAAGCAATGTCTCCATTGTGTTCTTCTCTCTGCTCCCTGCCCCTGCTATTTTTTTGTTGTTATGCTATTAAGATTCCTGCTGAAAATTAAATTAAGCTTTCCTAATTTTGTCTTTGTTGATCCTGGCAACTAATTATAGAGGAATTAGAAAAGATCTGAAACATGAGGGTGCTTTCTAAGGTCGTAATTGGCTACACACAAGGATGGTGGAGAAATAGCTTTTGGAAAAGGCAAGATACTTATACTGATTCTTCAAACAGTATTTGTAGTTTGGCATCCAAATTCCTCAAATATACCCCATTTGATCATGTTTTCCTGTTTAGTACTTCTTAAAATGCTGTAATCGGCCTTTAATACCACCCCCCATTCTTCCCTGAGTATCCCATACATTCCCACATGGTTTTCCTTTTTCTTTCTCTTTTCTCCCCAGAGCTGAGGACCAAACTCAGGACCCTGCATTTGCCAGGCAAGTGGTCTTCCACTGAGCTAAATCCCCAACCCATGCCTTATATTGATTTTCAGTGATGGCTTATCACTTCTGTAATCTAGCTTCAAGTTCAAAGCTACTCCCCTACTAGACTAATACACGTCTTTTCTACTTGTGCTCATCACTATAGCTTTGTTGAGATTGACAATTCTTCCAAATAATGTCTAAAAAGGGACACATTTTTAGGAAGTGGACTCATAGGCTTGCTAGAAGTTGGTAGTCATATTTGTATCACGGGTATCAGTACAGAATGTATGTGGGGAGCATCCATGGAATGAAGGGGGGGAATTCAAATTCACACAGCTAAGGAAATTGTGAAATTGATCCACTGACCTGAATTTTGGATCAAGACGCATGTGGCCATGTGAACGTGAATGGTTTGGCCTCTAGCCACAAGTGAACATTAGACTCTTAAAGAGAGCAAAAATTTCTAGTCTCTCTCAGATGTAGAGACAAAAGGTCTCCAATGATATTTTAGTTAAGAAACTTTTCTGTCTTTACCTAAAACCAGCTCAGGTTCTTTTCCCATTTGTATTAATTCAGTGTCTTCTTATGTGGCTCATACTGATTTCAAATTCCTACCTCACCCTCCCAAGTGCAGAGATTACAAGTATACAAGCATGGGTCACTACTCCTGGCTAGAATATATATCAGGGCCTGGATGCTGTCCCTCAGCTGTATGCCTCAGGGCTTAGTGCTCTACTACTTTGATCCACAACTCCATTTTTGGTTCTCTTGTGTCTACTTGGAGCTAAGCGTCTCCTGGACTTTCCTGCCTGGGTTGGCTTAGAACCATAATCCTCAGATCTCAGCCTCCTGAGTAGCTAGGATAGCAGTCATGAGCCACTAGCGCGCAGCCTGGCTAGAATGTTTTGTTTTTTATAGAGCTGTTTTATTCATAGAAGTATGCTTTCCTTTTTATAATTAAAAACTTGACTACCAATCATTTAGACTCAAATCAATTTTTAGTACTGAATCATTTCTAAGTCACCAGTTTTTTTTCTGTTTATCTTTCAAGTAGTCTGGAATTCATATGCACAGTTAA
Organism: Perognathus longimembris pacificus; assembly: GCF_023159225.1. Lineage (NCBI taxonomy): Eukaryota > Metazoa > Chordata > Mammalia > Rodentia > Heteromyidae > Perognathus > Perognathus longimembris. The sequence continues at coordinate 106,857,676 of NC_063188.1, read as the reverse complement.
ACATTGATATCCTATTGATTCATAAACTGAAAAAGACCTGAGATTCAGAGATAATCTTTGGTTGTTAGTATTCACCATGGCACTTATTGAAATAATCATAAAACATTATTAAATTCAAAAGGTTACATCTTAGTCCCATAAAATCAGAATTATAATGCTTTGCAAATTATTACTCCTTGTAATCAGTGAAATCCATTCATCACACTAATGATGAGTAATAATTGCTCCTTTGGACATTCCTGAGTAGTCCACACACAGATTCAAGCCAGTGTTTCCTAGTTGGTATAATCACAGCACTATGTAAATAGCATACTTCAAATTAATGTTAAACTATTACTTACTTTTGTTTTCTTGGCCCTAATTATTATTTTTATTTTTATTTTCACATTTTAATTAATGCTTATATGCAATTATGATGTATGGAGTAATATTTTAATACATATATGTAATGTACACCAATCAAACCAGAGTAATTAGCATATCTATCTCCTTTATAATTTATTTATATCTGGAAACTTTCAACTTCTTTCTTCTAGTTCTTCATAAAATATATACTAGGTTATTGTCAACTATAGGTCCCTCCAGTAAATAGGTTCATGTGTAGAACATGAAAATCAGTCTTAATGTCCAGAAAGGAAGGGGCCTCTGTTCACAGTGGTGTCACTGGGGATAGCTTATGGAGACTTCATACACTCTTTCTCCTTTATGATCTCTGTCAGCAAATGAGTAGATATTTTGCATTTATAGCACTTGGTGGCAAGCTGCATGCTATGATTACACTAGATTTTTATCTCCTTCTTTGATTACATGGAGTTTTTCACATACACACTGAACTTTAATTTGTGAGGATGGAGCTTGATGATTTCAGAAAAGTAGAGAAGACATGATAATTCCTTAAGATTGTTATTTATAAATGATTGTAAATTTTCTTATTTGGCATATAAATAGAGAATAATAAACCCTGTTACTGCTATTACAGAGGCTTCTATAATCCTTTGCCCTAAATTATGTATTGTTCTTCAGAAGTCTAGTCATGCTATTTGTCCATTGGATAGTCTTTCTGCAATGATACAATCTGAATTCTGTCTTGATAACTCAAGTAAAAGAAGCAATTTGGAGTTAATATAATCAGAAAAGTGAAAGATAAATCTTAGAAAGGAATTGAGGGTGGGTCTGATGTCCAAGGACAAGATTGTGCTATGGCCTGGTTACAGTTTCACTGCTGGTACTACCACTGCTGGTCTCCCTCCTACCTCCAGATGCCTGAATCCACCACAGCCACCAAAAGGAAGTCCCTGAGACTTTAAGCCCTATCTGAGGCTTTCTGAGTGTCTGACCTCAGGCAATGTGCTCAAGATCCAGCCACAAAGATCTTTGGGAGAGAGGATTATCTGCTTTCCTTTGGCTTCCCCCTTGGGAAATATCCTGTCAACCAACACCCACATAATGGAGAATTCCCTTTGAATAGAAAGAGAGCTCCATGTCTTGCTGCCAAATATGAAACAGAAAACTCAAAACCCAAACAAACCAACACAGCAACAAAAAGCAAGAAATAAGAATGGATCTCCATCCTAAGGCCTCAACTTTTCTAATGACATTATATGAATTTACTTGTGTTTCTTTTCACTGGGACATTAACAAAGCAGCACATTAGTTTGTTGTAACCTCATCTAACCTCCATGCATTGGTTCATGTTATTATCTTTACTTATTTTCAACAATTGCAAAAATGGTTCATGGTCACCTACTATTTGTAATTTTCCATGGAGGACAGCAGTTCATTAACCACCCCCTACACAGCATAATTCTTCCCTAGCATGTTAATTGTTTGTTTGTTTATATATTCATTTATTTTATGGTAAAGTTGATGTACAGAGGGGTTTCAGTTATGTAAGTCAAGTAATGAGTACATTTCTTTTTGAACAGTGTCACCTCTTCCCTTGTTTTCTCCCAGTGTTTTCCTTCCCAACTTCCCTGCTCCCCAAGTTGCATAGTTCATTTCCAACATAGTGTCTAGTGGGGTTCACTACTGAATTAGTTCACCCTTTGTCCCATCATTTCTGTGCTTTCCTATCCCCTCCCCAAATCAGATGAACTTACATACAATAAAAAGGCACAGAAATAAAAATCCGGGACAAAGGAGAAAACAAAACAAAAAGCAAAATAACCCAAACCTCTTGTTTCCATTTCTTGGAGTTCATCTTCATAAACATCATTTTGTATGATTATACACACAGGTATTGCACCATTTGTAAGGAAATGGAAAGACTTGGTAAAGATATTAAGCAAAGTATGCCAAACCCAAAGATACATAGGTTGCATGGTTTTCCTTACTTGTGATAATTAGAATGTGACTATAAATCTACATACAAACACAATGGATAATAAAAAACAAAAAATTACACTAGTACATGATAAATTAAGTGAGACTCTAAACATTCGCCCAGTGAGACAAAAGGAATGTATTCTTGGTAAAGGATCACAAAGACTCAGTACCTAGCATGTTTTATGACAGCTTTTTCCTCCAAGCTTCTCTCTATTCAAACACTAACCAATTCTACTTGCTTCTTCAGTAACATTCAAAAGCTCCATGGAAATCATCAAAATACAGATTTAACTTTTCTTTCTGGATCTCAGGATCTTCCTTGAGCTAATCTTGGCTGTCCACTGCTCAAATTTACCAATCATTTATCAAGCCACTGTGTTCCATTCTTCTCAGTCCTGGGTCTTTTACACATATATTATCCCTTGCCACAAATGCAAATAAGAACTTGCAATGCATAAATAAAGACATATTTGTGTTATTTTTCTTAGTATCTCAGAAATGTACAGATAACAAGCCATTTTCCACACTCATATTTTTCACATTTCTTTGTTTTCTTTTGTGATAAAAGGAACATTAAATACAAATACTTTGGTGAGTTCTGTTAAAACTTACATGAAACCATGCATGTATTTTGGGGAAAGTAGAGAAATCATATTTAGTCCAATGGGCCTTAGATTGCTCACCTGAAAAGCTAAGTGTTGGTCTGAGTGAATTCTGATTTCTTTCTCAGATGTTACCTTCTATGCATGTTAAAAATTCCACAAATTCCATGAGAGAAAAGTAGCTGACAGAGGAGGGGATTCAAAGCATACTTTAGAGAGGATAGCAGAAATAAAATAGTATTTACCATCATTTCTCCCCCTTTTTGTGTGCCAATATCAGGCTAGAAATCAGAGACTTGTTCTCTCTTTTGATTCTTTTTCCCTCAAGGTTATCATCTACCTTGAGCCACAGCTCCATATCAAGCTATTTACTGGTTAACTGGAAATAACTGTTTCATGGGCTTTTCTGCCAGGCTTGGCTTTGAACTGTAATGTTCAGGTCTCAGTTTCCTGAGGTACTAGCCACCAGTGCCCACTGAATATTCTATTGACATGCTGAATTTTGAATAGGTAAAATGAGCATGAAGTCATTCTATTCATACCACTGTGATGGTTTATTCCCCAGTCTGTTGAACCAGCTTTAGCCAAATTGAAACATGAGAGACCCAATGGCAAAGGAAATCCACCTTTCACTTATAAAGCAGACTGCAGCTTCAGGCCACATGCTTTTCTTCCAGACCCTCATCTAGTCCTACTAAATAACATTTGCTCTGTCTAGCAAGAAATGGCTGGTGTCATGTCAAACCTAGAATGTATCTCATAGCTATCTTTGTTGTCAGAGGTTTTTTTTTTTTACTAAATGAGGTTTAAAAAACTAAAACATTCCACATTTACATGCTACTTATTTTGTCTCTTATATTTTACTTTTCAGTAAGGTAATTATTCTGGCTTTTGTACAGATGCCATTGGAAATTTAAATAAACTCATGGTCATCCTGAGTAGCCATCTCCCTAAATCTGATTCCCAGGTTATCCTTATACTTTCTGTATGGGAAGCCTCCAGCCCAAGATGTTCTGAATCTGAGTTTTTTTTTTCAGAGTGGGGTGGAGAAAAGCCTCACTTCTCTGAGCCTTCTTAGAGATACTAATGTGTATAAAATCTGGGAGCTGTGGCATTATTCATACTTTATACCTGTCTTACTCTCATGCCCCATAACAAATTCTTCAGCATCCTTATCATCTGCCTAGTATACCTCAGAAGTTCCCTTGCTGGCAGGCATACTGTAGGATATCACCAAATGTATATGCCTAGGGAGGCTTGGGGCAGACAGCAGTTTTCATCTGCAGCTCAGTGATACAACAAGGCCAAGTCACTGAAAGAATATATGAAGAGGTCAGCTAGTCTGAGCTGATAAAGCTTGAGAGACAACCTTGTGAGTGTGACTAAGTTAAACCATGATCTCAGGTCAATAAATACTTTCAAAATGAAACTGATGATTTCTTGATATGGTAATGGACAGACTGGTCACTTGGGTTATATGATTGTGTACATGTTGTCTGATCTTGAGATTTCACACGAGTGTCAAAGATTTTGTGTGCCTTGCAAGCTGACTATACTTTGATTGCTCTTATTTCATGAATAATTCCAAGAAGATTCATTGTTTGATTAGTCAGGTCATTGAAAATTGGGAGGTTGTTGATTCGAAGCAATATTCAAGAATAATTGAATAGGCAGACATAGGAGCCTTGATAGAGGGAAGAACTTAAGAATATTGAAATACACAAATATACTAACTAAAGTATGGTATATGCAATGGAGGATTCTAGCAAAATAAACATTAGGAATCTGGAACATGTGTAATGAGTGGGGGAGTGAAGTCAAGGGGATGGGTGTAGATGAAAGAGAAGGGTAGGTAAGTGCAGTCAACATATTCATTGTATGTACATGAAAATGGAACCAGGTAGATGGAACACAGAGATAGATGGAGTTGACAGAGATGGAGGAGAAAGATGAAATGGGTGACATTGATTAAGATGCATTGTACTCACAAACTGCTATGTTAAATTGAAAGCCCTTTTTATAACTACTTAAGGACAATATAAAAAGAAGTCTAGAAATTTTTTATATGTGACAATGACATGTAAGTCAGGCAAGAATGTAACGATGCCTGTAAAAGTTAAGAATTTCCAACGTGAAGGCTTTAAGAAAAAACTAGACTGTACCTTAAGAATCTTTTAGTGCTTAAAAAAGAGACATTGTAATGGAGAAGAAACATAGTGAAAGGTAAAAAGGGCTTAATATAAATCGTGGATTTGAGTCTGTAACAATGCAGGGTTTGAAACTAACTCCCAAACAGATCTTTCTGAATTTATAGATTCTCCTTTGTAAAGAGAAAATAACAGCCTAAAAAAAGTCTGCATTGAGCTTCGCTTCTGTTTGATTGACCTAAATTTCTTTTAGCATTGGCTGATTACCAAAGCACAGCATTAGCAAAACGCTTCCCGCTAGTGTATAGACATTTCAGCTGGAAATACAATACTCAAGTAATTAGAATCAATGTTCCTTATACAAATATAAGGGATAGATCTGATGTTTTTCTGTATATAGGGCAGAAATAACACCATGTTCTGGCATAGTTCTATAGGTCTTACCTCATTTCAGTCGGTTCTAGCAATGTCATCATAAAGATACAGAATGTACAAGTCCAAATTCTAAAACCAAATCAGGTATTATACCTAGTTATGTAAACCATATATTGGAGGTAATGCTAGGAGGAAAAACTTAAGGTTTATTGTTAACTGAGGAAATTAATTAAGGTAATCGCATTGTATTAGATAGATTTGTATGCTTGTGTGATTTTTGTCCTGAGGGGAAAGGTGGTAATAGGGGTTAGGAATTGTTAGCAGTAACCAACCAGATGGTAGGAATTCATAAATTTCATCTCATACTCAAAAATACCTTGTCCATCAACTTGAAAGAAGCATGAAGCTGTCTGTTTCTTTCAGTCCTTCCATTTCATTAACCAGGACTCATATGCACAAGACTAAACTTCCCTGTGTTGTTAGTGTGTCCACTTAAAACTTGGGAATGTTATTGCTCACCATTGCCCAGTTATCTCACAGTAAACGATGACATCAATGTCCATTAAATTCTAAGCACAGTTTATGAGAAGACAGATAACATTTGGGGAGAAGGCAAGGCTGTTAGATGAGGAAACAACTTTTAGTTATATAGTACTCTTCTCATCGGCCAGGGGAAGGAATGGACTTGGAGAGGTCCAGTGGCTGCCACATCTCTCTTTAGGCATTTTTTGTGGGTCAGAGGGTGTCACCTCATCTGGGTTGTGGAAGGGCGAGGATCTTAGTCATCTTAATGCCTCTATCCTTCCAGAGCACCAAGAACACAGCAGATGTTTACTGTTTGTTAAATAAGTTATTAAAGGAGTGTCCCTGGTAACCAGACTCCTAGCCAGCTCTCCCTACATTAAGTCTCAACTTTGTAAACATTCTTAACAAATATGTCAATTCAGAACATTCTGTACTGACTGGGAAATGTTTCCCCAAGGCATCTCACTGGAGTAAGATGTTTCAGGTCCTTTGCAGAAGGTCCTGGTATAGGTCTCAGTCAACTCTTTATAAATACGATCAGTTCCTCTGGGTCTCTGGCTCCTGGCTGTGGGTCCCCTGGGGAGTGTCAATCAGTCATTTTGACATCATTAGAAACTGCAGTAGTGTTTCTAGGAGTGCTTTTTGGATGAACTAGTGTTAGCTAATACTGGTTCAACACTAACTATGCACCAGAGAGCTTTCCAACACCCAAGGGAGAGATTCCTCTCATTCTAAGAGTGGTATCCTTACCATGATTCCACACTCTCAGATGAGGAACCAGGCCCAGGGAAGTTTGGCACCTAATCTAGATTTACACAGCAGCTAGGAACTGGGATTTCAATCAGGGGACTATTGTTCCAAAGCCAGTCATACCAATGACTCCCAAGCATTATGTCTCAAGCCCCATTTGTATTGTTAGATATTGAGTATCTCAAAGAATCTCTATTTAGCATTTCATGGGATGAATTTCTTAAAATTTATAATATAAGATGTTAACCTAGGAAAAATTAGAAATATTTACTAGTTAACTTATTTCAATGTGAAAATAAGCTGTTAAATATGACATAAGTTTTGCAAAAAGAAAAAAACAAACAAACTCCAAATTGGATTTTCCTAAAAAATACATAGTAGGCAAAGTGGCAACGTTTTACACTGCTAAAAATCTCTTTTAGGGCTGACTTAGTAAATATGGTTAGGTTCACTTACTTGATGTACATTCCATTTCGCATCCATTTTCAATGTACCCTCAGTTATAACTTGGGCCTTATGCAACTTCCTCTATGAATAGGCCTTGGGTGTGATGTAGGAGATGAAGCAGGCAAGTCTGCCTTCTGGGTGACCTTCATGCTGCACAAGTGACCAGTGCATTCTACTGTAGTCTAAGGCAGCCTATGAGGAGGGTGTGGTTCTAGTTTATGTGCTTATATCTCCCTTTCTTCATGGCTTCCTACCTTTGTACCTTTGCTCTTGTCCTACTCTCTGCCTATCATGCTTTCCTTCTTCAGGTGGCTTCACAAGGGCCAAGGCTAGATTGAACCTCCCCCACACCACTGAGCTGGTTCTCACAGCACCCCAGGACAGCCATCAGCACATTAGAGTCTCCTTACTCAGGCCAAGGGCAGGGATTTAACTTTTACTCTCCTTCACAATTCCAACATTGAAGACAGATTTTCATAACTAAGTGCCAAGGAACATGGTGGTGGAGAAGAAAAACTGTGGCCTGGAAACAGGGCCAGAGCACACAGAAAGGCAAACATCATTTGGAACAGCTTGAGCTTGAGTATGGGCGGCTCCTGAGAACAGAGGAAGTTGGTAAAAGTGGTTAGAAGCACTGTTGGGAGACAAAGGTGAGAAAGCAGTTGAGAAAGGGCACAAAAGTCACCTGTGTTCAAGAAAGATCGCATCTGATCTCACTCCATATGGTATGCAGAACCAATGGATGGTAGATGCCATTTTGGCTGCCTAGCTCAGTGCAGGGAATGGAGAGTCAGGGCCTTTCAAGTGAAATGAAAATGCTTTTCCTGAGCAGTGGCCAAGACACATCACAATCGAGAAGCCGTCTGGTCCTCACTGTTAGTTGGATTTTGTAGGAAGAAGGTCATAAATAGAAGAAAGCTTATAGCTACTCAGCGGGTGAGATAATTACAATTTATCTTCAAAGATGAAGGTCATATCCTTCTTAGAATTAAAAGAGAGTGAGAGAGAGAGCAGCCACATATTCAGCACAAAAGAAGAACAGACAGGAATATCTTGGAGATGAAAATGAATTTTTCTGAAAATGAATTTTTATCAGTGTCCTGATTAAGATTTAATTTTACAACTTTGAAGAGGGTATTTAGCAGATTATTCCTATGGAGTCATTCTATTTCTGGATCCACATTTGCCTATAGATATTTACCACTAAAATCCACTTTTGATACTGAGTTTTGATCCTGAAAGGAATAAAGGCCCAAACCCATGTGGGCCCCTGAAGAAATTATGCCAAATTCTCCAATTACAGAATGGGGACCTTAGTAATTCCTACATCACTACTGTGACTCTGTGATGAGGATTATTGCTGTAGCTTTCCAAATGCAATCACAGCTTGTGAAATTAAGGACATCTGAATATTGTATGTATATCTGTATACCAATAATTAATATTATATTTCTAGGCTAAGGGCCAAGAAACTGTTTTACATAAGTATATACAAACATAGCCACTAATTGAATGTGGTTATGGAGAAACTATAATGTGACAAATCCAATTCAGATATTCTATAAGTAGAAAATACATGCCTAATTTTGATGACACATTTTTTTATGTTGATGCTCTGTTTTGTTTTTTTTATTATTATCAAACTGCATTACAGGGAGGTTACAGTTATATACCTTAGGCATTGGATACATATCTTGTACTGTTTGTTACCTCCTCCCTCATTCCCCTCCTCCCCCTTTCCCTTCCCCCCCCCCCCGTGAATTGTTCAGTTCATTTACACCAAACAGTTTTGCAACTATTGCTTTTGTAGTTGTTTGCCTTTTATTTACCCTGTGTCTCTCAATTTGGCATTCCCTTTCAATTTCCTAGTTCTAATACCAGTATACATGGTTTCCAATATACTCAGATAAGATACAGAGATAGTGTAGGTACAACCACAGGAGGGTGATACAAGAAGATCCTCAATAATTGAAGCTACAGTTACACATGGCACGTTGAAAGTAGTTACAACTGTGATATAACAATCGTTTCCATGACATGGAGTTCATTTCACTTAGCATCATCTTATGTGTTCATAAGGGTATAGCTATTGGGCTCCTGTGATCCTCTGCTGTGACTTGCCTAAATCTGTGCTAATAATTCCCTATAAGGGAGACCATAGAGTCCATGTTTCTTTGGGTCTGGCTCACTTCACTTAGTATAAGTTTTCCCAAGTCCTTCCATTTCCTTACAAATGGGACAATGTCATTCTTTCTGATAGAGGCATAAAATTCCATTGTGTATATGTACCACATTTTCCTGATCCATTCGTCTACTGAGGGGCATCTGGGTTGATTCCAGATTCTAGCTATTACAAATTGTGCTGCGATGAACATTGTTGTGCTGGTGGCATTACTGTGATTTTGTTTGTGGTCTTTTGGATAGATACCCAAAAGTGGGGCTGCTGGCTCATAGGGGAGCTCTATGTTTAGCCTTCTGAGGAATCTCCATACCACTTGCCAGAGTGGCTGAACCAGTTTACATTCCCACCAACAATGAAGTAGGGTTCCCTTCTGGCCACATCCCCTCCAACAATTGTTGTTAGTTTTCTTGATATAGGACATTCTTACTGGGGTGAGATGGAATCTCAATGTTGTTTTGATTTGCATTTCTTTTTTTTTTTTTTTGCTGAAGCCCTCTAATTATTTTTTTTCTTTTTTTATTATAAAACTGATGTACAGAGAGGTTACAGTTTCATACGTTAGGCATTGGATACATTTCTTGTACTGTTTGTTACCTTGTCCCTCATACCCCCCTCCCCCCTCCCCCTTCCCCCCCTGAGGTGTTCAGTTCACTTACACCAAACAGTTTTGCAAGTATTGCTTTTGTTGTTGTTTCTCTTATTTTACCCTTTGTCTCTCAATTTTGGTATTCCCTTTGAATTTCCTAATTCTAATTCCAGTACACACTGTTTCCCATATACTCAGATAAGATTACAGAGATAGTATAGATACAATCACAAGAAGGTGATACACGAACATCATCAATAGTAGAAACTACAGATACACATGGGATGTTGAAAGTTCAGGAAGTTCCGTCCTGTGCCAAGGAGCCCAAGTGTTTCTCCTACTTCTTCCTTTAGTGTTTTCAGGGTGTCTGTTTTGATTTTGAGGTCTTTAATCCATTTGGAATTGATTTGGGTGCAGGGTGATATATAAGGATCTAGTTTTAGTTTGTTGCATGTGTTCAGCCAGTTTTTCTAGCACAATTTGTTAAAGAGGCTATCTTTCTTCCAAACTATTGTTTTAGCCCCTTTATCAAAGATTAAGTAGGCGTAGTTCTGTGGGTTCATTCCCGGGTCTTCAATTCTGTTCCATTGGTCTTCAGGCCTGTTCCGGTGCCAATACCAAGCTGTTTTTATTACTATAGCTTTATAATACAGCTTGAAGTTGGGTATTGTAATTCCTCCAGCACTGTTCTTTCTGCTTAGGATTGTTTTTGCTATTCTAGGTCTTTTATTATTCCATATGAATTTCTGGATTGCTTCCTCTATTTCATCAAAAAATGGTGTTGGGATATTAATGGGTATTGCGTTGAATTTGTAGATAGCCTTTGGCAATATTGCCATTTTGATTATATTAATCCTCCCAATCCAGGAGCATGGGAGGTTTTTCCATTTCCTTAGTTCTGACTTAATTTCGTTTTTCAAGGTTTTAAAGTTCTCCTTAAAGAGGTCTTTCACTTCTTTGGTTAAGGTTATTCCTAGGTATTTTATGTTTTTGGAGGCTATTGCAAAGGGGGTTGCTTTCCTAATATCAGCCTCGGTCTTCGGGTCGTTAGCATACAGAAAGGCCGTTGATTTTTGAGGGTTTATTTTATATCCTGCAACTTTGCCGAAGTTTTGGATCAGCTCCAATAGTTTGGGGGTAGTGTCTATGGGATTCTTTAGGTATAGGATCATGTCATCTGCGAAGAGAGAGAGTTTAACTTCATCTTTACCTACTTGGATCCCCTTTATATTTTCTTCTTGCCTGATTGCTCTGGCTAGGAATTCTAGTACTATGTTGAAGAGCAGGGACGAGAGTGGACATCCCTGCCTTGTTCCCGATTTTAAAGGGAATGGCTTTAGTTTTTCACCATTTAGTGTTATGCTTGCTGTTGGTTTGTCATAAATTGCCTTGATTACATTCAGGAATGTTCCCTGGCTTTTAGCATAAATGGGTGCTAGATTTTATCCAATGCTTTTTCTGCATCGAGTGATATAACCATGTGGTTCTTTACCTTGCTCTGGTTGATGTGGTGGATTACATTAATTGACTTGCGTATATTAAACCAACTTTGCATCCCTGGGATGAATCCAGTTTGATCGTGGTGTATGATTTTTTTGATGACCTGTTTTAGTCTATTGGCCAGAATTTTGTTGAGAATTTTTGCGTCTATGTTCATCAGGGAGATCGGTCTATAGTCCTCTTTCCGTGATGAGTCCCTGCCTGGTTTTGGGATGAGGGTTATACTGGCTTCATAGAATGAGTCTGGAAGTGAACGTTTTCTTTCAATTTCATTGAAGAGTTTGAGAAATATTGGTGTGAGTTCTGTTTTGAAGGCCTTGTAGAATTCTGCAGTGAATCTGTCTGGACCTGGGCTTTTCTAGGATGGGAGATCACTTATTGCCCTTTCTATTTCAATACTGGATATGGGGATGACTCATTTTTTAAAAAGTGTCTAACAAGCTCTATTTTCACATGTTAACAACGTTGGGTATATTGAGTCAAAAAATTTTACCTGCTTCTTGATATGTTATAATGTGCTTATTAGAAAATTACAACTTAGCCCATGGTCTCAGTCATGGCGGGCACTGGACTGGTAGCTGGGGAGGTAGTGGTGGATGTGCTGCCGTACTTCCAAGGCTACAAAGCGCCCGGCATACGGGAGGCGGCCGAGGTGCTGCTGGAGGAGGAGACTCGCAGGTACTGGCCTACCAGGAACTACCTGAGCTACCTTGCAGCCCCTGACTACTCCGCCTTCGAGACCCACATAATGAGAAATGAATTTGAGAGACTGTCTGCTTGACAATCAATTGAATTACTCAGTATGAAACCATATGAACTTCCAGCCCCTTCCTCGGGTCAGAAGAATAACGTCACCGCGTGGCAGGAATGTGTCAGTAATTCCATGGTGCAGTTACCAGGCCGTCCGCATTGAGAACCTGGAGCTCATGTCGCAGCATGGCTGCAATGCCTGGAAAGTGTACAAAGAAAATCTGGTTGATATGATTGAACATGCACAGAAAGAGTTTCAGAAATTAAGGAAACACATCCAGGATTTAAACTGGCCGTGAAAGAACATGCAGCTGACAGCCGGATCTAAGCTGAGAGAAATGGAGTCCAATTGGGTATCTCTGGTCAGTAAGAATTATGAAATTAAACGGACTATTGTGCAACAGGAAAATGAAATCTATCAAATTAAGCAGCAGCATGGAGAGGCAAACAAAGAAAACATCCGGCAAGACTTCTGAAAAGGGCTGGGGTGTGGCCCAGGTGGTAGAGTGCCTGCCTAGCAAGTGTAAGCCCTGAGTTCAAGCCCCAGCACCATCACATTCACACAGATTTGTGAAAAGGCTAACTTGGTAGAAAGGAAGAACCATTGTGCTTTCACACGCTGTCAGAGCCTGCTCTTTTTCTCACCTATGGAAGTGGAGCACAGCGGCTCTCCTGGCAGGGATGGGGACAGTGCTGACAGGACTCCTTAAGGACCCCCTATAATCTGTGTGCCCTTCGGGTGATTGTATTTTTTAGTGAAATAAAGATTTTCAACCTGGGAGAAAAAAAAAGAAAATTTAAAACTTCATGGAATTTCAAATTATATAGGTAGCTTATTCTTTTGGTTTGAATTTTATTTACAATGAAGACCACAATTGTCTGGAGTTGATTTTGGCCTTTTGTGAGTCTCTGTGTGATCCCAACCTGTAGTGTATTTCCTCTCTGATTCTCTAAGAACTGGAGTATGCAGAGAGATGAATCAGAGTACTGTTGCCTTGGATGCTTCCTTTCTTTTAATTCTTCTTAAGTCTTGGATATCTCCTGTGATTCCCAAATTACTAATGCTATCTTGTGCTACCTAAGTGGCCCACCTAGAAAATCTATCCTGAACTCCTTATTTGCTCAGTATTCTTTTCCATTTCCATCTCCTCCAAAACTTCCACAATATAGGAATATCACATCGTTTTTATATGGAATGTGAGCTTTACAAAAGTTTTCTCAAAAAAGGGGGGAGGATATATAATATCAGTGGTAGAATTTAGAATGTGTAAAAAAAAATTTAAATCTATGAATGTGAAATACATGCCCTTGCATTGCCCTGTTGGAGGTAAAATGGAAAGGCTTCCCAATGGGAAAACTGGTCAGGTCGCCCCCTAAAGCAATGCATTTTTAGCAGTTGAGGATGTATTTGGGAGTAATATATTTAAATCAAACACTATAGTTACAAACCCATCATACATATGTAATGTATAAATATATATAATATGATACATCTATATATCTTCACTCTGCTAAAGGAATAGGCAGTCTTACAACCAATATTATGTGGTCTCAAATAGATTTTCTCAGAAACAACACCTAGCTGTATCCATTGAGGCCCTTCTTGTTCTTGTCCCCATAGTCTCATCCCCAATTAAAACTCCTTAAAAATGTGGATGGTATTCACTAGTCCATTTGAGCTGATGTGACAGAACATTTGAGACTGGGTGATTCATAAATAATAAAAAAAAATTCTCACAGTTTTGGCAAGGTGCCAGAAGGTTTGGTATCTTAGTAAGGGCCTCATCTCCACTTCCAAGATGGTGTATCATTCAGAGCACTGTGTCTTTACCTAGCAGATGAGTGGAAGATACAAGAGCAAATTTACTGTTCTATAATGAGCCCACTCCTGGGATAACATTGATCTATTTGTGAGGATGGAGCCTTCATTGTACACTCATCTCTTAATGGTTCCATTCTTAATAGTATTACATGAGAAATTAAATTGCTAAAGGGGACATGCTTTGCAACTACATCAATGCCATTATAACAAGCAAATAATCACTTAGAAAACCATCGATTGAGATGTTTTAGTCATATTCTATTATTGATGACTTTCTCTTTTGAGAAGTAACATATCACTCATTCATTCAATCAGTCTGTCATTCATTTGCTATTTATGTACAAAGCATTTTCTAAAAGTTCTCGAAGCTCTTAAGTACTTTTCCTATGCACACAAGCATGTTTTTCCACTGTTGTTTTTCCTATGCATACTAGCATGTTGTTCCACTGTAGTTCTGTCAAACTGGCTTTTCTACTGGAGGCAAACAATTGTACATGCATATCAGTTCTGCTGCAAACAGACACTAGGTCAGGCTTGTTAGGAATTTTACATGTAGATTCTGGTGGAGAGTTAGGTTTTCAAAAAAGGTCCCTGTAAGCTGGCCACTGGTGACATGTCTGTAATATTAACTAGATTGAGACTAGGAGGATTGAAGTTCAAAACCAGCCTTGGCAAAAAAGTTTATAACACCCTTTCTGAGCCCCTAGTGGTACACAGCTGGCATTTGCTTGCCATACTAATCTGTGTGGATAACTGAGATAGGGAGGATCAAGGTTTTAGGCCAGCCCAGGCAGAAAAGTCCATGAGACTCCATCTCCACCGAGGGCAGTTATACTTGGTGACAAAAACCTGTGATCCCAGCAACAACTCAGGCAGAGACCTGGCTGAGATCTGAGATCCAATAGAAAAAGTAAACAACATTAAATAGAGCTGGAATCCTGACTCAAGTAGTAGAACACCAGCCTAAGAAGCACAGGCTCTGAGTCCAAACCCCAATACTGTCAAACAAAAAGCTCTCTGTAGATTAACCCACAGTTTCTTAAAAAAAAATACCTAAGTTTTAAAGAGTTTTATTAAGCAAATTTCCCAGCAACTGCATTATATTTTAGTGCATTTATGGAAATATGTAGATCTTTATTGGGAATCACCATTAACATGATTAATAGCTTTCACATCATTAAATATCTCATTTCAAGGGCAATTATGCTAGACTATATTTATCAGGATATAATTTCAGGAAAATGTGTCATACATACCAATTTTTTCAGAGGCATCAGCATCACAAAATGGGGAAACAAAAACTAATTCTTCCTTCTTTTGCACATTATTTGAAGATCATGCCATGACAATGTTTATTCATTGATTAACTTATGTCTTGTGTTATGTGAGAATAAAAGTATCCAACTTCTCTATGACTTTCTTGATCTTGTTCCTTCTTAGTAGATGCCCATGTATTGCTGATGAGTTTGGCCAATATGGTGATTGATAACTGGATGAGTCACTTCTCTAAAATTATGATTATGGTGGACACATCCTAAGATGACCATCAGTGAGACACAGATTTGTATAATTCTCTTCTCCTGAGTGCCAAGAGAACTTGTAACTTATTTTCAGCCAATAAAACTGGCAAAATTAAGTCTCCAATCTTATGTAACTGGAATGATAGCCCTCTCTCCCTTGTTGTCTTGAGGAAATGGGTTGCCATGGTTTGAGAGGATCATGAGATGGCTGTGTGACGCAAAATTGTGGGAGATCTCTAGAAGGTAAGGATACCTCCTAGCTAGCCACTGGGAAGAAAACAAGGACCCTATACCTACAGCTTAAAGAAGCTGTATTCTGTAAACTGTCCTCTGAGCTCCAAACTCCAAGAGTCTGCAGCCCTATTGCCATCTTTATTTCAGCCTTCTGAGATCAGAGCAGAGAAATCACCCACACTATGCCTGATCTCCTGACCCAGAGAAACTGTGAGATAATAAATGGGTGTTATTTTGAGTCACTAAATTTATGACAGTTTGTTATGCAATATTAAAAAAATCATAGAATGAGTTTCCATTCATTTCCATAATATGATATATATATAAACGTATCTTTAAACCAGTTATTCTCAAGCTCTTGCTGTGGAGAATCAATTTTTAAGCTCCAAACTAACATGAAAAAAGTTTTTCATAAAAGGAAATAGAAATGAATTATCTTTAAAACGTTACACAAAATAGAACCCCATGAAATGAAATAAAAATGACTTATTCCAAAAATTCAGCAAAGGCATATAAAATGCAAATAGAAGTTTTAGTATTAGATTCGACAGACATTCAGTTATTTGGTCAAATTAATGTAAAAGTTTCAAAGCATTCCATCTCAATTTACATGTCTCATTGAAGGTGAGTAATAAACAGTCCACTCATAACCACCTATCTCTGGATCAATTATTTGAAGGATAACATATCAACCTGGAGATTTATTATGTCTTGGATACTGCCTATAACCATTCCTACTGATCGCATCCTGTTAATATTCCTCAAAATGCCGTGAACTTTATAAATTTGCCTAACTGGTAACACAACATTTTACAAAGCATTACAAAGCTTTACAAAGTTTACAATGCTATGACCCTAACCTAGAATCTCAAATGCATGGTATGATACTGGAGAATTCCTTTATCTATCATAATTATTGAGATAATATAATGCCTAACTTATAAATATGAAATGGAACTTATTTCATAGTGGTTGAAATTCCTATTTGTGCAGTTTTCTCTCAAAATAATACCAATCATTTGTGCTAAATATTAACTATCGAGAAGAGATGTGGTGACGTCCAGAAGGAAATGAACCTGCCTTCATTGATCTCTTGTCACAGTTCTTACTGGCAGAATGAAGGATGCAGAAGAGAAGAAAGCAGGTGTATGTTGGTACTTTATGCTCCATTTACTTTGGGTTACAGCTTTCACTTCCTTCCTTTCACTTCCTTCAGTCTGTCACAGTTTTAAGGCTATGAGGATCACTAGAGCGATTTTCCCAACTACTGATGGATGCACTGGCCCCAGCCTAGGAGATCCTTACTTTACTGAGATGGAAGAAGCTTTGGAATCAGAAATGTTTCTAAGGCTTCTGGCAAGATTATAATGCATTCCAGGCTACAGAGCCAGAGTTTTAAATAAGATAAGTATGGAATAAGGTACAGCCGAATTATTTCTGCTCCTCTCTCCAAACTTTATTAGCAGACATGAATTGTTCACGGGGAATTCGATAGTAACATGTGCACATATGTGCACAGTCTATCCTGATCAATCATACCCCCTTTATTACTCTCCCTTATCTTCTGCCCCATTTCCCAAGACAGTTTCAACAGGTTTCATTGTTCTATACTTTTTCAAGCATGCAAATAAACTACTTCAACCACATTCATCCTCATTCGCCCTCCTCATTAGCTCACCCCTCTTCCCCTCTGGTACCACCTTCCTGCACTTCCCTGCCATTCATTTACTTCTGCTCCACTCTTAATGTCCTCTTCTTATGGGCTCTGTGGAAGCTACATGGAAGCGGCTTCTGAACACGTTCCTCACGTATGAAAATTCTCAAGTAGAACTAAGGGAACTCCAGTAGCCCATGTTATAAGCTCAGGAAAACTTCCACCAACGACTTGAAGTTTAGAGCCCCATTCACGCGGATTCTTATTGCAAAAATTGTATCCAACTGATTTTGGCTTGTTATACTTGCATAATTTTTGGTCCCCCTGCAGAAATGTAGAATCAACATCTACAATTAACTAGGCCCCTCCACCCCCATCCATCTGGAAAAACATTTTTAGATACCTGTCAATCCATTGCCAAGACTATGTGGATGGTAGTTCTAACATTAAGCACAGGGAGCTTGAAGCTGGGAGAAAGGCAAATGTAAGATGCTCATAATGGGCACACAGTCTAGCCAGCAGTTTGGGGTCGGGGAGCAACAGAGATTCCGTTGAGTTGCCATAAAAACTGACAATTGCAGACAGCGTTGACCAAACTGGTAGGAGAAGTAGGTAAGAAACATTCTTCCAGTCACAGCACCTAACTGGGGCTAAAGCTGAGAGGCAATGGAAAGCTGAATTCTTTTATGTTAACGGAGTCAATGCATAAACTTCTCAGAGCCACATTTCACTCAGTAAGTGTAGGGGTAGTGTAGGTGGCTCTGATTATGGAATGGTGCAGTCAATTGTATTTTTTCGTCTTTTCAACCTAGAGTTAGAATAAGAATCTTTTCTTCCAAATTGGAAAGATTGGGGAGGGATATTCCTGGAGTAAGTTTTGATTTATTTCCAGTTCCTCCAAGAATCATGTTTTCCCCAGCAGTTACATAGATGGGCGGGAAGTCTGATTTTTCAAACTCCTCAGGAGCCTCTGGCCTCAAGCCTCACCCTTCCCCTCTGTGCCTTTCCTCTCCTGCACAGCTAAGCGAGTACTGCAGCTGAGGGCTGCTGTGCTTTAGGGTGTGATTGCTTCTTAGAAACTGGCTGATTTGAATCCAACTGTTGCTGTAGAAAGATTCTGGGAGCCTCTCCTTTTCTCTCCTTTCCCTTCCTCTCTCAGTTTCCTGCTGCCAACTTGGCCTAGGAATTAAAGACAATCTTCCTTTTCTGGAGCTCATGGAGAGGCACTGCTAGGGAAGTTAATCACACAGATTTTTTTTCCTGCTCCAACCTCAGATTTCTTTGGAATAAACACAGGGGATAGCTCTGCAGGAGGTATCCTGCTGAAAAGATGAAGCTTCTAGTTCAGGCCTCTGAATTTAGCGTTCAGTAGGGCCTCCTTTGCCTTTCCAACTAGAGCAAGAATATGCAGAGTGGAGATGATGGTGTCACCTAGAATAACTAAGTTTCCTTATCTGAATGATGACACCTTGGTTGAAGTGCTGGGGAACTGGAAGCTTCTTTCAAACTTGATGCATGGGAATTACTTTCTCGGGGTACCAAAGTGCTTGCATCTCAGCAGTCACATTTTGTTTTCTTAGCTGCCTTGTGGTAGAGGGGAAAAGTATAATTGCTGTTTATTCTTACCACCTAGCATTGCCCTTGAGCTATTTTCTGAGTGGAAGAGGGAAAATGAGGCCAAATGATAAAAGTCTCCATTCTGTCAGTAAAGGGTCTCTGCTCTCATTGCACTTAGTCTGTCTATATTTTTAAACAAAAAGAATTTCCCCTTTCAATTAAATTTAATGGAAAATTTTCATTCTTAATTGTTATTGTTCCACATGTTTAGAAATCCTTAAGAAAATTTGGTGAAATAGTCTGGGGCATTTCTAGATGATTATTTTAAGTAGTTGCACAATCTATCATATTTTTAGATAATAAGGACATATATTTAACAATTGATTGACCTTTAATTACCCAGTGAAGAAGGAAACCAGAATTTTCAAAGATGACTCTGGTCATAGCAGATGATATTTTAAGGAGCCAAACCAGTGGTCGCACATGGCAGAGTCATAGTTCTAATGTATCTGGTAGGAGAAGCATTTATTGATTCAATTACTTATCTTTGCCATTTTTTAAAGCTTGTCATTGGGCTTGAACTCAGGGCCTGGGACCTATCCCTGAGCCTCTTTGTGCTCTAGGTTAGTGCTTTACCACTCGAGCCACAGAATCACTGTTGACTTTTTTGAGCAGTTTGTTGGAGAAAAGAGTCTCACAAGGACATTTCTTCCCAGGCTGGCTTGAACCACAATCCTCAGATCTCAGCCTCCTGAGTAGCTAGGATGACAGGTGTGAGCCAGCATTGCCTGGCTATCTTTGCCATTTTAAAATACATTTACCTAATAAAATAACACAGAAGTAAATACTGTATAAAGTAGAGATTAGATCAACTCTTATTGCTACTTAAAAACTTGCAATGACAATAGTAACTCTGTTCATAATAGCCAACTGGTGGGAACCCTAATGACCATTAACTAGTGAATGGATAAATCAATTGTGGTATGTCCATGCAGATGGAAAGTTCTTCAGCCATAAAAAAGAATGAAGTACCAATCTATATTATAGTGTGGAGAAACTTCCAACACAGTGTATAAATTATAAAAGCTGGTCACAACTGTTCCCATATTGTGTGAGTGCATTTTTTGAATATTTATTTAT
Organism: Perognathus longimembris pacificus; assembly: GCF_023159225.1. Lineage (NCBI taxonomy): Eukaryota > Metazoa > Chordata > Mammalia > Rodentia > Heteromyidae > Perognathus > Perognathus longimembris. The sequence continues at coordinate 106,837,560 of NC_063188.1, read as the reverse complement.
TGTCAAAGTGATGTACAGAGGGGTTACAGTTTCATATGTAAGGCACTAGGTACATTTCTTGTACAATTTGTTACCTCCACGTGATTGCATTTTTATGAAATGTCCTGAATAGGCAAATTAGTACAGACAGAAAGAAGATGGTTGGTTATCAGCTGCAGGGAGTGGGGGAGAAGAGGAAGATGGAAAGAGAATGATAGCTAATTAGGTACAAGGGCTTGCCTTTGAAGACATGAAAATGTTGCTAAATCTAAATAGAGATGTAATTGTGCAATATTGTGAATTCACTAAATGCCACTGTGTTGCTCACTTTAAAATGTTTACTTTTAAGCTACATGAATTTTATCTTGATTTTAAAATACTTGAATTAAAACTTGTAATGGCTCCCCATTTTCCTGAGAACAAAACGCAAATCCTTACAAGGGTGGACGAAATCCTGTAAGATGTGCCACTCTTAGCTACTGGCCTTGTCCCTTCCCACTCCTCCACTGTCTCTCTGGGTAAAATAGCCTCCATGGCATTCCTCTCACATGCCAGTCATGCTCTCACTCACCCCCACTCTCCTTTGCACTGATTTTTCCTTCTGCTGGAAGATACATTTCCTCAGTATGCATGTGGGACTTCCTGGCCTCCTAAGTCATTGGTCTAATGTCACTTCCTAAGAAAGCTTGTCCTCACCACTCTATTTGCAATCAAATTATCCCCATATCCATGTATCATTTCTTTTGCTCTCCTTCTTCTTCTTCTTCTTCTTCTTCTTCTTCTTCTTCTTCTTCTTCTTCTTCTTCTTCTTCTTCTTCTTCTTCTTCCTCCTCCTCTTCCTCCTCCCTCTCCCCCTCCTCCCCCTCCCCTCCCTCTCCCCTCCCCCTCCCCTCCCCCTCTTCCTCCTCCCCCTTGTCCTCCTCCTTCTTCTTCCTGGTACTAGGGCTTGAACTGTGCTCTTGCTCAACGTTTTCACTCAAGGCTGATAGCCTACCACTTGAGCCACCACTCCACTTCTGTGTTTTTGCTGGCTAATTCGACTTTAGAATTTCACAGATTTTTCGGTTAGACTGTCTTCGAACCCAGATCCTCAGATCTTAGCTTCCTGAGAATTATAGGAACGAGCCACCAACACCCAGCAACTTATTTCCTTCTAACAGACTACAGACTTTTACTTTTAAAAACTTCTTTCTCCTATTTTTCCTCAATCATAAGTTCCATAAAGAAAGGATTGTCATATGTTTCTGCATTCTGGGCTCACTTTTCCTTTTTTAATGCTACAAAATCAAATATGAACAACTACATATTCAAGCAGATTCAATTAAGTGAAGACTCAAATTTAATAGAAAAGCAACTTTATGGCTTTTAATTCTCTAGTAATGTTTATATTTCATGGAGGCATAAAATCATTTAGGCCAACGTCAAAACTAGTCTCCTTTATCACAATTTTCTTGAGCTTTGACCTTGAAGGAAGTTATCTTGGTTGAACGTTATTAAACATGGCAAGTATAGACATGTTAAATTTTTTTCTACTGGGAGAAAGTACCTTAAAAGAAACAAATAGTGCTATCTGCTTTTATCCAGGACCTATTTGAATTGTTACTGCTTTATTGAGGGTGGATCAGGGAACGATATAAAACTCTGCTTTGGAAGTTGCATTTACTTATTACATTTTTGCAAGATCTTGATAATGTGGGAGGTCCAAAGAACTTGGATTTAAAGTGAGACAACCAGAGCTATCGAATTGGAGCAAATGTCTATAAAGGAAAAAAAAAGGAACAGAAAAATGAAAAGACAAAAATTTAGAAATAGATCCTTGCCTGAAATATTTTTATGCACGAACAGGAAGTTGCTTTCAGAAAGTCAGGCCACAGACTCTTACATATGGATCTTGCACAAGGGGCTTATATTTGAAATCAGCATCATGAGCTGCAAGTGATTATATTTTGCTGATGGGGTATCTACTCATTTGGATCTATACTGTGACTAGAAATTCTGCTCTCAGATACAAAAGCAAAGAATGCAAAGAATGCAAAATGTGGTAGTAGCTCTTCCTTCAATAAAACATAAAAGCTGAAAATATACCTCTGGGTATCCTAAGCATCAGGAAATTGAACATCAACATAGCAGGATGGATCAGGTGTCTAAGCCTGAATGTCTAACTCTGAGAGGATAGCTCTTGAGTGCATAGTTTGAGCTTTCAACAAGGAAACTCTCTTGTCACTTACCATCCTCTTACTTTGCTTAGGGAAATACTTCCTAAATTCACATTCCATTGTTTTGGCATCAGCGTCGACATCGCACTCATGTGGATTCCATTTGAGGGACAAAAAAAGCTCATGAAATCCGAGAGAAGGTGGTTTTTATGATTGCTACAGTTGTTTCCATGAATGTGAAATGAGCATGACCCACTATTGGTGACTGTTAGACTCAATGCCCTGTTCCTTACCACAGAGGAGGCTTCTGTGTTTCAGGGTCAAAATTGGCCAACTTCAGGAACCAATAAAGACACTGTAATTACAAATCCACATGCATACTGCATTTTTTAATAGCAGGGTTTGCCTGCTAATGGTTAAATAAAAATTGTGTTTGTTAATTTGGTGCATAGCAAGTCAATATGAGTGCTTTCCTGGATTAACTTAAAACTCCTCAAATGATAACATGCACAGGGAGGGAATGCTGAATGGAGGATTGATTTCTGGAGGAGAAAGGCATCATCATTTAGGATTTTTGTGGGCGTGCCGGTCCTGGGACTTGAGCCCAGGGCTTGGGCACTGTTCCTATGCTTTTTCATTTAAAGCTATCTCTACCACTTGAGCCACAGCTCCACTTCTGGCTTTCTTTTGGTGGTTAATTGGAGATAAGAGTCTTGAACTTCCCTGCTTGGGCTGGCTTTGAACCATAACACTCATGTCTCAGCCTCGTGAGTATCTAAGGTCATTTAGGATTTTTCATATGTGCTTGGAACATAGATTAAGCAAAAGATACCTGGGGAAGCCCATTCCTCTGAGAGCTCTGATGGTATAGTATGAAATCTGTCTAGGAGACTCCAAATAATTCCAAGATTCGCAGATAGGGGTTGGGAAGGGCGAATTGGCAAGGAGAATATCAGGCAATATCTGGAGACATTATGTTGTCACCACTGGAGGAGAGCTGGAGTTATACTTGAGTGTGTAGAGGCTAGGGGCATGCTAATCCTGTGACAATGCACAGAATAGGCTCCTACAATGCAGAAGTATCAGATCCCATATGTCACCAGTGTCAACATTGAACAATCTTCATCATGCCACAGGTTATGGCTATAAATCCATCTAGAAACTTCCTCTCATTGGTGGAATTAACAGCAGCAATAGTCAGATAAAAACAACAACAAAAAACCCAATACTGTAATATTTCTTCTTTCCTCTTGTGTACCCCACAGAAAATCATTTAATAAATGTAAATATGACCTTTTAAAATAAATGACTCTGCAAGCAGTCTCCTTAAGTATGTTTTGCTGTAGTCTCTACTATTCTCTAGAGGCTTTTATTTTGCCAGTAAAAGGATTGAAACCACAGCAATAATAAAAATTTATAGTTGCATTATTATCTCTTGGCTAAACTTGTTGAAAGGACAGGTGAGAAAAATACAAAAATCTTTTTTAAAAACTAGGTTATTTGCTGTTACACAGTTTAAGGAAAAATGCAAGAATGTATGCTGAAACTGTTTTTATCTTAAAGATAACAAAGCAATATGTGACTTAGATCAAGATTCAAGCCCAACAAAGTACTGTAGTTCAGTAGTCCTCAACTTGTGACTCTTTTTACTTGTTGGTTAGGAAAGGAAAAAGGAAAAGGAAAGGAAAGGAAAAAGCTTAGGTCACATTAGGTTACATTTCCTAGTAGGAAATGTAATGATTATTACTGAAATATGAAGCCATGGTCCTTTAAGAATGTTAGCATAGAAACTCCTGGTCAACTTAGAAAGTTTTGTGGAAAAGCCCTAAAGCTGTAATTGTGAGATTTGGGAGATCAAGGAAATTGGTGTCACTATTTATCTAGGTGACATTGGTCTTCAGTTCCTTCATCTATAAAACAAAAGTGCTTATTTATGACCTCCAAGGTTGCTTTCAGCTAAGAAACAATAGTACAAAAATAGTTAAGTACACGCTGACCTCCAGATTTTCACCAAGCCACCAAATGTCTCTGGTGATTTGTACCAATTTAGAGTAATATCACATGAACTGTGAATTTGCTCTCTGTAACCCAGTGTAGCATAGAATATTTGTTAGAATCTGCTGTAGGAGGATTTCACATAATTAATGCCTTCTTTCATTCAGTAAAATAAATGAAGCCAGGATATTTGTAATGAAGAATTAATAATTTCTGTAGCTTCCAAATCTATTTATTATCTAATGGGAAAGATTGGACATACAATTCTACATATAATTATAAGCCCTTTTGGTGTCACTTTGGACTTGCAGCTCCTTCTTGCTTGCTTGATGATAGTGCTTCTATTTAAATATCAGTTTGAATGCTAATGCTAATTAACTTGGAATTTCCCGAACAGATCTATATACAAAAGAGATTGCCTGACAGTACTATGTGTTATATATCTGTGTCATATACTCTTTCTGAAATGCCTTTGAAAAGCCTCTGAAAACACAGAGGAAGAGCCCAGCTGTAGGGGGCAAGCAGCATGACTACCTGTTTTTTCCTCTACAGGAAGTCCTTTGCCGGAAGCCATGCCACAGAGCATGTAGGCTGCTTGCAAGACAGGATGTACCCCCACTATCTCCTGCAGAACTCTGGAGGAGATGGGATCTGTTTATCTACAGTTTTATCCCCTTCCTCGTTTGCCCTGCCTATACCTCCCACCTAGGGTATTGGTTATTCTTTGTGGGTTTGAATTTGGATGAGACATAAAAGCAAATGACAACAAATCCCAAACTTATTTTATTTAGTATTTCTTGGTTTATTTTAATCTCAGCAACAGTTTAGAGAAAAAGTGGTTAATATGATGACAAAAGCTATCAGGTTGAAAAATCATTAGTGAGTTTTAAGAAATGCCAGAATCATTGCTATACCTAGACCATTGAATATTGGCTGTATAAATCAAGTTTAAAAACTAGGTGGTGTCCATTTTGATGTATACTTTGAGTTATTTTTTTTTAATCTGTGTGACTTTAAGTGTGAAGAATGGAGAAAATGAAAGAAGATAAGAGAAGCTATCTTCCATTTAAGACCTTGTGACATGACTTTATTTTATTTGTCTTAAGTTGAAAAACAACAACCAAAAAACTCAATGGGGAAGTATGTAAATTTTTTCTCCTATCTATGGTAACCTTATGTAAAATACATTATCTTAAAAGTCTTGAAATGTGTTTACAGTTGTAATTAGTGGTACAAAAGACTTTTCTGTTAATTTGCTTTATTTGTTCATAATGGAAGTATAACCCTCTTGCAAAGTTTGTGAGCATGGATTAAATTATGGGCTTCATCTGCCTTGAAAAGGAAAAGCTTGACCCCAAGACCCTTTGGAGCTCAACATGTGGTTCTTAGGAGTCTAATCATCTTCAACATCACTTTAGGGCCTTTTCAAAAGGCTCTCCATTAATGCTTCTCCATGGTGATAAATAATATCAATTGGGATTGAGAGAAGATTAATAACAGGATACAGATAAAAGGGCTTCCCTTTCAGCTTCATTTCCCAAAAGAGATCACTCAGTTACATTAGTGGACAAGGTCTTTCCTTCTCTAAGTGGTCTTTTAGTTGCCAAAAGATTAGTAATTAAGAGGATTCTGACAGAGCAACTGAGGAAAGGCTTTACACTCAAGCCTTTCCTCAACTGGGTTTAGCTTGTCATTCTTTGTAGGGTACCATCAGAAGATATTACAGTAAGAAAATAAATACAGTATGAAAAGTCATATGACTTTTGTCAAGGAGTAAAACGAGCTGCAGCTAATGAATACTAGAGCTGGAGAGAAGCCATGAAATGTCTTGTGTGAACACTCCCAGCTGCAAATCTACCTGATTATTGCACCGAAACCACTGCTATATATCACATGCTTGCAAGAATCCCCAGAAGTTTCCTGTTTCATGTGACCCATGAGAAGAATTACAAAGTACAAGTACCATCGTCTTTCTGCTCATTCCAAGCCAGAGAAAGAAGAAGAACTTAGGCTTCCTATTTTAAGGTACTTCTGAGCACTGCAGTCTGTAAATATGTCCATTACTACGCAGATACCAACAATGGAGATGAGTCTGTGTAGACTGTAAGGTCCACAACTGAGAGGGCTCCATGCAGATGTTGCCCCCCCCCAACACCTGCTTAAGTCTGTGCCCAGTACCTGAGTTACCTAAGTAATTTGCACACCTGGAGGCAGCTACCCACTCCTTCTCTGAGGTCACATCCAATCCACCTGGCCATATCTCCCACCTTTTCCTATATAATCTGGCTCAACATGGTCCCTGTTCTTTCCTTTTCTCTCTTACTTTCTCTTGCTCTCTTTGTCTCTTCTTCCTTCCCCTCTGTCTCCCCACACCTCCATCTTATGTGGGCTGGCAGTTTATTCTCCCCCAGTAAACTCTTCTCTGTCTACACCATGTGATGGGTTTCCTTTCTGGTGAACCTTACATAGATCTGGTTTAGCTGTTGTACTCGGGCCTTGGGGAAAAACAGAAAATTCCATGGACTGAAATCAATGTGTTTTAGCAAAGGGACTGACAAGGAGGCATGTTCTAAGACAGAAGGTATGGCTGACCAACCACAAGAAGGTTCTCCAAAATAAAGAGACAGGATTGGCAGGGGTGGTTGGATTATGAGACCAGATGGTTTGCTGCCTCTCCTACTGAGTCTAGAACCAACCAATGAATAATGAGAAAACACAAAGGAGAACATGGTCTCATGTAAAATTCCTATCAGATCCCAAATTACTTCAGTGTATCTCCTAAGGAATGGCTGAGGTGTCTTTCCTTATAAACTGTAATAGACACTCAAGCATCTGGTTGCCCAGTGGTCATCGGTGTCAAAGTGCTGATCATGAAATGAACAGTTTCCTGAAGATAGAAGAGAACTGTGGTCATGACCACAACTCCCAAAATAGGCTCTGTCTGGGGCTTTGGGGGCCCTTTCTTGCACTCTGAACAGCTTTCCTATGTAGGCACTCTGACTTCTGTGTGATGGCTGAAGGCTTTCTTCCCCTGTGTTAACTTAAGAAAACAGAGACTGTCTCTGCCAGACACCACAACCATCCACTTCCCCTTCTCTGCTTTGGCAGCTGGAGATTTCTGCATTGTCTTAATCTGTTAGGAGAATGGTTGCCACACAGGGTTGATCGCAACCCTCAGTTGGAATGGAAAGCAGCCACCTCCTTCTCAACCTGCCTTGGCAAGCTTTATATGCACTATATCTGAGTGTGAACATAATAACATTTTGTATTACTTCTTACATGGAAGCACAATGGCCTTTTATGGGTAAAAGAATGGAAAAATTTCAGAAATGACATTCTCACTTCCAGCTCATCATTTGGACTACATTGGCATGTTGTCATCCCCATTTCATGATAGTCATTAATTAGAATAATGAAACAAGTTTAATTGGTTTAAGGAAGAGAGGAGGAAAAACGAAGGGCTATAGAGGGAGTGAATTTGACCAAAGTATATTAGATACATGTATGGAAATATGACCATGAAAACTCTTTATACAATAAATATATACTAATAAAATTATTTTAGAAATAAGGTCATTTTTGAATCTATACCCTATCTTTGTTTAATTCTACACCCTGTCTCTACTCATGTTATGCAAAATTTTGCTCATATTCCCCTACCACATAGCTAAAAATGGTTATATTTATTATGATAACATTATATGTATATGTGTATTATAGTTATGTTGAGACATAATTAAAAGTTACATACTCTTTCTCCATGACAAACAATATTCCAGTCATTGTCTACTTTCAACTATTTCTCAGTATCAGCCAAGCACATGATCTTGAATGAAAATTTTCAAAGTTAAAAATCTGTCTAACATCTAAGATGGCTGCATCAATTTATAGTCACATAAAGTTTTCTTTATTTTTGTTATCAAATGACCCTAGGAACTACAGGCTGATAGTGACCAAGTGGTTGCACTGAGTGAGAAAATCTCACTTAATATCAGTTCTATATCTGACATTTAAAGATACAAGAGAAAAAATGACCAAGTGTACAGTGGAGGGTGCTTCCCAGGGTTTTTCTGAAAAAAAAAACAAAAAACCAAATAATCATTTTGGCAAAGCCTGTGACCTTTAAAAATAGACCAGTGCATAATGTGTCTAACTTAGGTTCAAAAAAGGCATAAACTTCATCCAAAATTTTCCTATGGCCCCCAAACCCACACTTCTCGATTTAAGTCAAGGTTTATGACATGTTGTCCCAATAGGGTTTGAGGTTTCCATAAGGGGAAGGAACACACGCACATGTGCTTCATTCTTGCAAAAAAAGAAAGCTTGCAAGTTGAACTTGGAGGTCCTTTGCTGTACCCTGTGCACTACACAAGGAGAAGTTAACCAAACTTGGTTCTCTTCTGCTTCTGACCAGTACAGACTTGGTCTTTGTCTGTTTTTTCCACTGGGGATAATAGCCGTTGGTTTCCCAAGGGATAGTTGGGCCTGAATTCCTGTTTATCAAAGGCTTGGGAGGGAGGGCCTCCTCCAAGGGCGTGTGCAAACAATTGATAGGGACGTGCAGCCTGGGCTTGGCTCTCCCACCTCTCTAGATAGCTATCTAATGAGGCCTTGGGTTGCTCTTGAAATGAGGCTGGGGTTAATAGTTGTCATCCTTACAGAGCTCCTGGGCTGCTTGTGCAAGACTCACGATCTCATCACAAGAGCAAAAAGGATGGCTGTCTTGCTGATAACAAAGGATTACACAAGGCCCAAAACAAACACCAACATTTTAAAACACTTGGTAGAAATTTAAGCTGCAAAGCATTTTATCATCCTAGGCCATCACCTAGAGGGGCCAGCGGAAGCTACACGGGACACATCCCTTTACAAGCATGGGGCTTTCAATGGGGCTTTTAAAAGCCGCTGGACTGGAGTTTGCTTTTTCATAGTGTGTCGGCTGGTCAGTTTACAGCAGTACAAACTGGCAGCTTAGCAAGAAAGAAATTAAAATTCAAATACTAGGTTTGAAAGCTCTAAGACTCAAATGTCACCAACACCAGGGTGCGGCTTCTCCTTTAATTATGTTTTGTCAAATGAGAGTTGAAAATGTCAGTGTAGACTGCAGGCTAGGCTGCTCCAAGCACCCACATGTAGTGGGCTCAAGCCCAGTTTAAATGATGAAGAACAAGTTTGAAAAACCCTTCAGTTGATTTCAAGACTTCCTGGGACAGCAGCGTTTAAACCACAATGTTCATTTGGGGCAGAGTTACAAGCCAATCATTGTTGAGGCTTCACAGCATGCTCTGCTTATATTTGGCTATAATATCACTTCATTCAACCTGACTTAAGATAAATGCTCTTAGAAAGCTAGGATTTGGGAAATGTTTTTATCTGTAGTATAAAAGAAGTCTTTATGCATGGGGATATGCATATCCTTTCAGGTTGCCTGTGAACTTACAGTATGACTTCAAAGCAAAGGAAGGAGCCAGTGTTGAAAAAATATTCTTTTTAAGCTTTCATTGTAGTTTCTGGCTTTATACTCTTCACATGGAAATATACAGAAAACAGAAACTACTTTTTTCCATAGGTAAAAATAACCAGACATAGCTTTATGAAATTATGGAGATTTTGAAAAACATAGAATGCCACATGCATCACTGTATTTTGTCTCTATTGTTTTTCAGAGATTCCAGGAAATAAACCCATCCTTTAAAGTTTCTTCTTAAGCATTGCTTACAGAGCATAATCAGGTCTTGGAGAGAAAAACACATAACTACAATAAACATTCGATTCTTAAGTTAATACTTATGGACCACTTGAAACATATCATTCATTTCATTTTTTCGATGATCTCAGGAAGAAAATCCTAGTCTTATCCACAGTTATGAGGCAGAGAGATTACATAATTTTCCCATGGCACCCTAACCTGTAGGCACTGGAGCTAAGAACCTACCAGTGGGCAGTCAGTGTCAAATTTCTCCCTCTTAAGCATGTCACTCTCCTCTACTAGGACATTTCTTGCCAAGAACAGCATCCTTAAATAGAGCAGAACACTCCCAGGAGTCCTAATGCTAAAGGTACCAACTTCTACCAATTCTCAGGATCCTAGGAAAAGAAAGTTGAGAGTTTGTCAGAGACCTGAGTCTAGGAAAGTTCCCCATGGCCCTTAGGAGACCTCATCAGGTTAGACAAGAGCCAGAGGAAACACCAGTAGGGTTACTCAGCCAGTGCTCAAGTTATTTCCAGCTTTAGGAAATACAGGTGTAGAGGCCAATCCTGTGGGATTGATGACAAAGAGCTGGGCGTAGACTTGGCAGCATGGCCTTTTTATGTTCCCCAAATGGAGGATATCCTCAGAAGGGGATTGTCAGGCATTTCAACCTTCTCATGATTGTAGATGAGCTCCACTCTATTTGGTAGATCTGTGAGGCTCTTCTGGGGACTTATCCCTCCAGGTGATGTTTGGCAATGTATGAAGATCTTTTTGGTTGTCACCACTCGGATAGAGAGATGAGGGTAGAGGCCAGAGGTGCTGGTAAACAGCCTCTAATACAAATAAACTTGCATTACATTCAAATAAAATGTAACTAAGCTTATAATACATGTTCTTGGAAAGTGTATTTATTCTTTCTACACCAGAAAGAATGGTGTAGCCCTGAATGCCAGTGGTGACTCCCTGAGTGAGGAAGCCTGCCTTCAAGTCTTGGTTTGGTACATCCTACCCACAGCTCTGAGGAAGCTCTGTCTGGGTTGCTTCAAAGAGTCATTGTGCAACCAGGAAGTTAGCAGCTGTACAACTAGGCAGTAAAGGGGAGCAAGCAAGAACAAGGGGGGATGGGGAGGCAAAGCTGGCCTATGCACGTGGGTTTTGATGACTGCATCTTTCTTCCTGACAGAGAGAGGCCAGTGTTTGCTTGTATTTACAGGCATCAGAAGCAAGATGGGGGTTGACCCTGGGTTAATAGACCGAAAAATGCCCCTTAAGATATCAAGTCTTAATGCCTAGGACCTGTGTGTATTTCCTCAGATGAACAAACAGACTTGGGAGATGTGAAGTTTAAAATCTTGAGATGGGAGAAAATAGCCCAAAAGATGTATTGGTTAGCCCTAAATGGATCACCTATATCCTTATAAGAAGGAGGAATATGACAACAGCAGAAACGGGAGTGATGGGGCTATAAGCCAAGGAATGCGGACACCAGAAGCTGGAGAAGGCAATGATCAGATATTTGCTGAGAGCTCCTGGACGTGCATGATCTGTCCACACATTGAATTCGGCTTGGTGATACTTATTTCCAAATTCTGGCCACCAGAACTCTAAGAGAATTCAATTCTATTGTTGAAAAGCCATCAAGTCCATGGTCGTTGGTTATAATAGCTCTAGGAAGCTAATCTACCCTGGCATTCCTAGAATCCCAATATTGATTAAGTGAGGCTCAAGAGAAATCTTTCTATACAGACAATGCCAGAGGGGACAAGGGAAATTTTGTTGTGCATCTCAGAGAGACTTATCTTTCCTACTATCCCTTTGAAGCACTTTCTCTGTGCACTTGTGGCACCTGCCTTTCCCCTTTCACTATCAGCACAGTGCTACAAATCATATGGCATCTCCTATATTTGGTTCAAAGATGTTTGACTCTTCTACCACTTTCTACTTGAATTCTTGTCACTGATGTACATGTAGTTCACCCTATACTACATTGTTTGCCTGTGACCTGCTTTCTTCTTCAGTCTTACAATGCCCTCAGTCCAGTATTAAGCACACAGTAAGTGCTCTGTCAATAGTAGATATGTGCTTCTTCTATCCTGATAGTGAGAAATATTCCTTTGGTCTCTTTGTCCCTTAGTGGTCAACACGCTGAAAGCCCAATCTGATGCTATTGGCATTAATCTTCATTGATTCTGCCAGCCCAGAAATTACTGGATGTGGACACTATGTTATTTAGCTTTTCTTTACTGTAACAAATACCTACAAGCAGGTTGCCGGACGCTAGTGCCTCATGCCTGTAATTCTAGCTATTCAAGTGGCTGAGATCTGAGGATCATGGCTCAAAACAGCTCAGGCAGGAAAATCCTTGCAACTCCTATCTCTAACAAACTATTCAGAAAAAGTTGGAAGTTGTGCTGCGAATAATGTGGTAGAGCACTAGCTTTGAGTCTGAGAAGTTTGGGGACAGTGCCTAGACCCGGAGTTCAAGCCTCAGGACTGGCAAAACAAAAAAGAAGAAAGGTTTATTTGGGGCCACAGTTTGAGAGGCTTTAATCTGTGACAGACTGGCCCTATTGCTTTGGGCCTGAACAAGATAGCACACCACAACAGAGAGTACATGATAGAGCAAAAAGCCACTCACTTCATGGATGGGATGGGAAAAGGAAGGATGGAAAGAAGAGGGGCTGATATTCTACTCTCCTTCCAGGGTCTGTCTCCAATGGCCTCATACTAGGCCTCCACCTCTTAAATAGTGCAAAACTAGAAACCAAGGCTATATAACATAGCCTTTTCCATCTCCAAACTATTGCAGATAATGTTGCAGCATAAATCAGATACAAATCCAGTCATGAGAAAACAGAGAGGCCACATTTTCAGATGTCAGACTTGAAGTCTTTATTAAAAGGCTTTATTAAACTGCTGATGGACTCTAGTCTCAAAGATCTGCAGCTAGCAAATACACTTAAAACTGTTAAGAAACTGAGCCATGAGGGCCAGAGAGGGAAGAAAGAACAAAAACAATACCAGCAGACCAATTCAGCTCCAATGGAGAGCTGAAGTCCGATACCATGTAAACAAACAGGAGGATGGGGAGACAGGACAGGAACAGACAGGAGACACATGGCATGAGCTGGTTTTGGCCTAAATAGGGTCAGGTCAGGGGGCAGGGTTATAGGAAACTGGAGTCCCAGGCACTGGAATGACAGGTTTAGTAACCTATCATCCAAGTCCCCGCCCCTGCCTCCAGGGATTCAGGCACCCCCATCACCTGGAAGGCAGGGGTTTCAGCTTGCCCCACCATGAAGACAAGATGCAAGACCCTACCATCCACCATGTGGCCAAGATGGCCCCAGACAGACCTGATCTCCACACTATAACACAACCTGTGTTCTTTGTCAGTTGAAGTATAATTTACATATACAACTTGAGAATTTTTACCTTTATATACCACCCTTTAACTACTAACCATATCAAAGTCAGTATCTTTCCATCAAGTCTCACTTACTTTATTCCATGTCCCCCTACATCCCTCACATCCTAGTGAGTCATTTTACTGACTCCCATAAATTGGGTTTTCTGTGAACTTCATATAAATGGAATCATCCAGAATGCATTCTTCCATCTGGCTTTTTTCTCTTGATTTAATATTTTTGAGATTTACCCTGTACCTGCTGTTCATTGGCTTTTTAATCTGTTCTTTATGTGTTGTTGTTTTTTTACTGTAATGATATTCCATTGCTTGTCTATTTTTCTATTGATGGACATTTGGATCATTTTCATTTGGAGTCTACTGTGAAAAGTTGCTATGACTGCTCATTATTTAAGGACCCATCCTTTCATTTTTCATGATTATATATGTTGGAGTAAAATTAATAAGGCATAGAAAAACTATCTGTTTAATTTAATAAAGATTAACATTACTATTTTTGGTTTGGATCTGAGAAAAAAAGCTTTATTAGAGAAAAATGAAATTGTTACAGTCATTCTGTATTTATCTCTCCCCCTTTTTTCCCAGTCCTGGGGCCTGAACTCGGGGCTTGGGCATTGTCCCTGAGGTTCTTTTGCTCAAAGTTAGTGCTCTCGCATTTGAGCCACATCACCACTTCTTGCTTTTTCTGTGTATGTGGTACTGAAGAATCAAACCCAGGGCTTTGTGCATGCTAGGCAAGAGCTCTACCACTAAACCACATTCCCAGCCCAATTTCCCCAGTTTTTAAAGAAGTAAAGTATGTCATTCCTGGATATGAAGAATCAAACAAACACACATCTAGAGAAACACATTCCCAATATCATTTTCTATGTATTCATAGCAAGCTGTATCTTTAAAATTGGTCTATCCTGGCATTTGGATTGACTGTAACACTGACACACAGAGAACCTCTATGGAAACAAATATGTGAAGAGGAAAATTTGCTCTGTAATGAAACCCCAAAAGAAATGACAACTGCAGACCGATGGAAGTATGTTGGAATGTAGAAGGAGGCCAGTTGGATCCTTCCATGGTATTCATCCTGAGTAAATGACGATTTCTTATTCTCCTGACAAATCCACAGCTCTCTGAAGGCCAACACACAAAGAGACCTGCCCTGCTTTCCCAGAAGCCAGCTCCCTTCAAAAAATGAATTCCTCAGTACCAGCTGCTTCCCACTTGACTGTTACTAAATTCTAGAAATTCTAAACAGCTTTGTGAAGGAAGGGAAAACTATTTTAAGAGCTATAGCTGCCACCACCCTAAAGACTGGAATGCCAAAGCAAAGACAGAAATGTCTAGGCCAGTTTTTTCCACAGGTGTGTTTTACAATAGGCAATAGTCATAGCAAGTGAAATTCCTGTCATTCAATTAGGCATCTCATATAATTTTTTTCAAGTAGTCTGCAAGTAGTCTTTTCAGAATAACTAACATGTTATTCCTTTTGCTGTTTAAAACCTTGATCTTTGTCTGTGAGGAACATATTAGGCTTGCCCAAATGGGAGTTTCTCAAAGGGGAAGAATAACATTCAATTGCTTTGTATCCTTAACAGCATGGTCAGATTGAAGATTATGTATTTATTTATTATTTAGTGTCAGCCCTGGGGCTTGAATTGGGGCTTGAATGCTATCCCTGAGCTTTTGTGCTCAAGACTGATGCTCTGCCATTTGAGCAACAGCACCACTTGCAGCTTTTTCTCAGTAGTTTACTGGAGATAAGAGTCTCACAGACTTTTTTGCCCTGGCTGGCATTGAACCATGATCCTAATATCTCAGCCTTCAGAGTAGCTAAGATTCTAGGCATGAGCCACCAGCACGGGTGAGCTTTTTTAATTGTAGACATTCTTATGGGTTTGTAGTGGCATTTCATTGTGCTTTAAATTAATATTTCTGTAATGACTAATAAGGTTGAACATTTATTTGTATGTTCATTTGCCATCAACGTTTCTCCTTTAGTGAAGTATATAATCTGATCCATTGATCATTTCCTAATGAAGTCATTTGTTTTGTTTTGCTATTGAAATGTTAGTGAGAAGGATAAGGAGTTCTTTTGGTCTAATTCATAGGCCTTTGGCTACAGTTTCATGTTGAAAGCTTAACTTCCAATATGGTGGAGATCTGCTGGCGTTTTCATCTTGGATTTTACAGGCTTCCAAACTGAGAAATACATGTTGTTTCAGCCACCTAGTAAACTGGGCGTGATGGCACATGCCTATAATGCCAGCATTCAGGAGGCTGAGGTCGGAATATTGCAAGCTTGAGGCCAGCTTAGGCTACCTAGTGAGGCCTTGTCTCAAAAACAAATTAAACAACAACAAAATTAAGCCAATTAGTATTCTAATTTGTTATACTAGCTCAAACTAACCAAAATAAGGTTACTATCTTGAGAGAAGATATGTTGGCTTAAACATCGGATTCTTTTAACTACAGTATACATAGACTGATCTGGAAGTTTGATTAGTATGCAGATTTCCAAGCTTCACTCCCAGAAATGTGTTATTAGTAGGTTTGAAATACTGCCAAGATTGTTGCAATACTTCATAAACAACTAGATTATCCTGATATATGTGAATCTGGGATAAGACTTTAAGAAACTCTAAAGTAAAGGCTAAGGTAACTAACTGTGTGCCACATCTTCTGTGGTCAAGGTAAGTCAAAACACAAGGACTTTGCCATACAACAAGGCAACAAAGAGAAGACACATAAAATGTAAGAGTTTTAGGACATTTTTGCTGAACATTCTGCCCATTTGCTTATCCATCTTTTGCTCTGCTGTTGTAGGCATGTCTTAATTTCAGCAGATTTTTTGCGTGTGCTTGGGGTGGGGGGAGCAGTACTCGAGGCCTAGGTGCTTTCCCTCAGTTTTTATGTTCAAGGCCAGGGATCTACCACTGGAGCCACAGCTCTACTAACTTCATGTTGGTTAATTGGCAGTAAGAGTCACATGGGTTTTCTTGCCTGGCCTGACCTTGAACTGTGACCTTCAGATCTCAGCTTCCTGGGTAGCTAGGATGACAAGTTTGAACCACAGACACTTGGATAGGTAGAAATTTTTTATAAACAACTTTCTAGTGTGATGTCTTATTTGAATTGGTAAGGGAGGGAGAAGGTGCTTGATACACATTAAAATATTAGTCAATCCTTAACCATGATCTTGAATGGTAACATTTGTCCATACAGGTATAGGCTGCCACCTTGGCGGGGGTGGGGGGTGGTGTCTGTGATGGATTTGGAGACATTTTTCTCAGGTCTTTTGTACTTATCAGATATTATCTTGAGGTTTTTCACTAGGTATATATGGAAAGTTTTAGGGCTTATAATAATTTTCTGAAGAAAGTTTTGTAAGTTATCTTGCTTATTTTTTACTTGATCTTCACCCAAAGCCTAGACACGATCTTTCTTATTTTCAAATAAAGCAATGAAGGACATTGGAATATAAATTATTGTTATTATTATATTATTATTATTTACCAAAAGGAAACAAGAAACAGTAGTAACGTAATGCATAGCCTCTATCAAATCCAGGCATCCAGATGTTCGGACTTTGCCAACCAGACAGCCAGGTAATCTGAAGTTTTTTCTGAATTGAACAAATTATTCTGAATACAAGAAGCATAATTTAAGTTTTATCTTCCAACAGAAACTAATTGGGGCTGACCTGATTTTGCATGTTAATAAAGTGCTATTGTTCAAACTTGATGGTACTGCTCAGATGAAATAATAGTATTTTTAAAACCTATTACTTAATGTCATGGTGGAATTTTTAAAAAATTATTATGGCTACCAAGTGTTCCAGAGAAGCTGAGGCATCACAACCTGTAGGAAACAAAAATTATCTGTGACTCTTAATGGAAGGTTGTACAATTGGAAGGATCATAGAATAGAAGGGAACGATCTGGATCTTCGTGCCTGCTGGGGCTGAAGTTTGCCTCTTTAAGCTTTCACGAGAATAGGTACTTTAGGAAACAAATTTGTAAGAAGACTTAAACCAAAGTGGTTAACCACTTTCTAAATAGAATTCATCCCTAAAGTAAGAAAACAAACAAACAAACAACAAAATAGCACTAGCCATTGGGTGTTCTTGTGCACCACATGGGAAGAAGACCTGAAATTAAAGCCATAGGATTCAATGAGGGAAGCAGAGAATTGTTTTCTTTATTCTAAAACCTTAAGCCATTTGTAATTAATATTAAAATTAAAAAATAAGAAAAAGACAAGATAAAATAAGACTTACTTAAATCTCTATCATCCTGTAAAAGCCACTGTCAGCAGATTAGTATATATCCTCCCATGAATCTTTCTCTCTATATCTATATCTCTATCTATCTATCTATCTATCTATCTATCTATCTAATACACATTTAAAATAGAGCTATATTCTATATGCTCTTCTGAATGCTGAAATCTTTTTATGTTATATGCATGCCAGTAAATCTGTTTCTTCATCATCTAGTATAGTGACCATATTGTGTTCCGTTGTGGACTTGAAAATATTAACAATCGACACATGTAGTGCTTTGCTTCCTATGTACTTTTCACTGTTGTAAGCAATATAAAAATATCTCTATTGGATAAATCCTCTTACTGCTGTTTTACAGACAGGGAACCATGATCAGAAGTCAGCTCATCACCTGAGATTCAACACCAAATGGTCTAGTGTCAGAGTACATGTTCTTAACATCTTCCCAAACTGCTGCTCACTTCATCCCTGTAAATTTGGGTCATTTCAAATATCCTATTGTCTTAACAAGGCAGATTAATTTATAGCTATACTTCCTCCAGAGATTAATGGTGGAAAGAGTGAAGGCAGAAGGGCAAGCATTAATAATGGATGGCTTTTTAGTAAGAGAGTAATGGAGGGATAGTCTCTTGAGTAAACCATATGAGAAGGTGTTTATTCCCACAAAAAAGTTTGTGATGTCCATAATATCCCTGCAGTTACTCAGAGGAGGAGAAATTTTCAGGAATGTGCAGAACACATATTCACAGTGCTATGGAGAAATTCTACCAATTGTGGATCTATGTAGTCGGACATACTTCATTGTAGAAAAGAATAGCCCTGATACTCAAAAGACCAAGCTAATTTTCTGTGATCTGCACTTTGATCTAATGTGAAGCGCGAAGTGGAAGTCCTTGGTGCTTGGGATATCAATCTTAGGTCAGAGAAATGAGCATCCATTCCTCCAAGGAACTGGGGGGTGCTAGGAAGTAGAGCAAAGGATGACTCACAAGCAGGTCAGGTAATAAAAGAGGGCCAGGAAAGGAATGAAGGGCAAGACTGAGTAGAACTAGAAAGGTACTGCTATACTCTAGGTCAGAAGGATCACTGACTGTGTGCACATCCAGGAAAAATGACAATACACATCCATAAAAAATCTTTTGTAAGATTGTTCAAAGCTGAATTATTGATAATAGCCAAGAAGTGGAACCAGCCCTAATGCCTATGAAAAGATCATACAAAATGAGGTCGATAAAACATTGGAATAGCTGAAGCATGTTGATATATGCCTCAACACAGATAAAATTTGATAGCATGATGAAAGAAGCCAGTCATAAAATATTACAAATTGTATATATTTCAATTTATCAGAAATGTCCAGACTGGCAGGCATTGGTAGCTCATGTCTGTAATCCTGGCTACTTGGAGGCTGAGATCTGTGGATTGAAGTTAGAGGCCATCCTGGGCAAGCTGATCTGTGAAATTCTTATCTCCAATTAACAACCAAAAAGCTGAAAGTGACGGTGTGGATCAGTGGTAGAGCACTACCCTTGAGCACAAAAGCTCAGAGACAGCACCTAGGCCCTGAGTTCAAGCACTAGCACTAGTATACACAAAAAGAGTATCCTAACCAGTTGCCAGTGTCTCACACCTATAATCCTAGATACTCAGGAGACTGAGATCTGAGGATTGTCGTTCAAAGCCAGCCTGGGCAAGGAAGTTCCTGAGACTTATATCTTCAATTAACCACTAGTAAATCTGAACTGGTGCTGTGGCTCAAACTGGTAGAGCATTAGCCTTCAGCTGAAGAGCTCAGGGACAGCATCCAGGCCCATAGGTCAAGTCCCACGACTGATAAAAATAAAATTATATATCCAGACTAGGTAAATCCTTCGAGACAGAAAATACATCCATGATTGGCAGGGGTCAAGGGTATGGGATAATAAAGATTGACTGCAATTTCTTTTCTAGGGTAAAGAAAATGTTCTAAAATCGTTATGTCTATGAATATACTGAATTGTACACTCTGGAAAGGATGAGTTGTAAAGGTCTGTAAATTCTATCTTAATAAAGTTTGTTTTCAAAAGTCACAAAATGACTTGAGGAAACAGAAACCCAGGCTCTGAGACATGAAAGGATCTTGTGGGCGCCCAGCATGATAAAAGAGGCTCATGTCATCAAGTGTGCTGGAGAGGACAGAGGGGCCAGTAGACCTCAAGAAGTCAGAGTAAGAGGTCTGGTAGATAAGGCCAGCAGTTACAGGCACTAAGGGATTATGTTCAAAGGATATTGAGAAGTACTAGAAGGCTATAAAATGCAGCAGTGTATTTTAAGTAGCTCTCTTTTCTTAAGTTGCTGGGGGGTATAGAATGCTAATATAACTACTGAAACCAGATAGAAATTAAAATTAACACAGCAATAAATGTGAATATCAAAGTATTCATGAATGACTAGACTGAAAAATAATGTATCACCAAAATAATATTGTGAGTTTTTTACTTGTTGAAGGACAAACACATTCTGTGGCTACTATATATAGGTATAGATTGAGAGGTATATATATTATTTTGCTGGTCCTGAGGTTTGAAGGGTCTCATGTCCTCACTAAGGTGCTTTACCACTTGAGTCATGGCTCCTTTCTAGCTTTAGGCTGGTTAACTGGAGATGATGTCTAGCAGACCTTTTGGCTCAGGCGGTCTTTGAACTGAGATCCTTTGGATCTCGGTCTCCTGAATAGTTGGAATTACAGGTATGAGTCCAAAGCATTTGGTTGGGAAGTAAATAATTTATCCATGTTTAACAGCATATTCATTCCACACCGTTTAGGTTTAATTGTATTCAAGAGAGGAAGTGAGTTGAAGCATATGTAGCTGAGGTCATGGTAGGGTGAGCTGGGGCAGTCCTGTATGTTGAATATGGGCTCAGAATATATCCACAGAGGGCACAGGCTAGCAGGAATTTTTTCAGCTTTTTGGTTGAAACTGAAGAAGTCATTGTGACTCTCAAGTTCATTCTGAGACTAGTCATATCAAATGAAATGAGCTTTACCAGCCTGCAGGAGAGGAAGAGAGACTATCTAAGGAGAATAAGGGCCACAACTGTGTAAGGATACCCTGAAACAGCAACTCAGGCCAGAGACAGAGGAGAAACAGCAAGTTTAGCTTTGACATCTACTAGGGTTCCAGAGAGGTTTTGTGGAACAGGGAAGACTGGGAAATGTCCAGAAAAGTCTGCTTGCTTTTTATTGAGGAAACTTCCTTTTATGGCTCCTGGCAGTAACATTAGCAAGGCTAGAAAGAAAATATGAGAGAAGTAGCAGTTAACAATACCTATGGTAGAATGTTCAGGCACACACATGCACACATACATGTGCATGTATGAAGTCACATGCACACCAAGCAACACATTACATTCACATGCATAGAAACAGGGAAGAAAATTCATGGGAAGACAGAAATTTGGAGAGCCTGGATTCTTCCTAACTCTATTACCATAACTTTAGAATGCATAAAGAACTATATTAAAAAACTAATAGTTTTTGTTTTTATTTATTTACCTGATAGTACTTGTGTTTGGACTCATGGCCTCACACTTGTTTAGGCAGTTGCTCTCCTACTTGAGCCTATTCCCAGCTTAAAGAAGTTTATTGATTATTATTATCATAATTATTATTGGTACTGGGGTTTTATTCTTTCTTTTTTTGCCAGTCCTGGGGCTTGAACTCAGGGCCTGAGCACTGTCCCTGGCTTCCTTTTGCTCAAGGCTAGCACTCTACCACTTGAGCCACACTGGTACTGGGGTTTTATTATTGCTACCTCCTAAGCAGGTGGTCTACCACTTGAGCCATACTCTCAGCCCCAAATTGATGTAAATTTCCTTCCTTCCTTCCTTCCTTCCTTCCTTCCTTCCTTCCTTCCTTCCTTCCTTCCTTCCTTTCTTTCTTTCTTTCTTTCTTTCTTTCTTTCTTTCTTTCTTTCTTTCTTTCTTTCTTCAGGTCCAAGATTGGGACTAAACTCAGTACCTGCCACTTTCGCTCATTGGCTAGTGCTCTACCCAACCGAGCCATGCCTCCAACCCCTCAATTTGTTATCAAAGGAAAACCAAGAAATTGAGACCCAATGGCACCAGTACAGTTTTGACTTTTACTTCATGACAGCAGATCTTCTAGGTTGATACATAGCCTGTCACCGAGTGACTTTCAGCTAAGCTCTTTCACCACATGATTTCAATAGATGGCAGAATATAAAGTCTCTTTTGAATTACTTCCAATACATTCCATTTTTACATGAAATAAAAACCTCAGGGTATTTATTCTCTTGCTCCTTCTATAGTCCTCTTTTGTTGTTGCCATCCTCAGTCCATGTAACACTCATTTTCAGGGCACCCCACATAATCTAAAACCTGGAAGCGGACTTATATACTGTCTGCCCAGACCTCTCTCCTCATTTTCTATTTTAAATTTTGAGTAAGAAATATGCTTTACCTGTTATCCTAATAATTTCTCTTCTAGTTGCCTACCATTCTTACTGGATAGGGGGCCTGAAAATTCTGACTTCAGGCAGAATTCACTGCATTTATATGGCTTTCAAGCTGAGAAAGTTTTTTTTTCTTTTTTGCCAGTCCTGGGGTTTGAACTCTGGGCCTGAGTGCTGTCCCTGAGCTTCTTTTGCACAAGGCTAGTGCTTTACCACTTGAGCCACAGCCATACTTCCAGCTTTTTCTGAGTAGTTTATTGGAGATAAGTGTCTCATGGACTTTCCTTCCTGGGCTGGCTTTTGAACTGTGATCCTCAGATCTCAGCCTCCTAGGATTACAGGCATGAGCCACTAGTGCCCAGTTTATATATTTTTCATTAATATTAGTTTACATTAGATATACAGGAGGGGATTTCATGTTTATATTTACATACATGTTTGCAATGTATTCCAACCCCTTTTATCACTCTCCATTCCCCTTCCCCCCAAACAATTTCTACATGTTTTATTGTTCTATTTTCAGTTTCAAAACAATTTGTTTCTGCTGTATTCAACCTCCTCCATCCTCCTTGTTACTCCTGCAACTTTCCACTAGTACCCATCCTATAGGGTCTAGTTTTCTTTCCCTGTCCCTATCGATCAATAGCTTTTATTGAAGTTCTTTATGCTGTTTTCATATATACTTTGCAATACATTTGAAAATTATTCACCTTCCATCCTTCTTTCCCCTCTCTCTTCCCCTACTCATCCTAAGCAGTCCCTTAATTAGATTCATATTGTTTATCTATCCAGAGATATAATTACTATATGGATATATATATATGTACATCTTCTTGAATATGTATTTTTAAGTCTGGAATCTACATATGAGTAAAAAGCATACATATACATGGCTATATATATGTGTATATATATGTATATATACATATATATACATATATATACATACATATATATATATATATATATGTAGCCAGTCCTGAGGCTTGAACTCTGGGCCTGGGTGCTGTCCTTGAGCAACTTTTACTCAAGGCTAGCACTCTACCACTTGCACCACAGTACCACTTGAAGCTTCTTCTGTGATTTAATTAGAGATAAGTCTCACAGACTTTCCTGCCTGGGCTGGTTTCAATCCTCAGATCTCAGCCTCCTGAGTAGTTAGGATTCCAGGCTTAAGCCACCAGCTCGTGGCTAATATTTTGTTTTTGACCTTGTCTTGTCTTGCTTAATGTCCTCCAAAGGTATTCCTGTTTCTGCAAATGACATGATTTCATTTGTCTTCATGTCTCTGTAATGCTGTATACTACAGTGTGTGTGTGTGTGTGTGTGTATTTTTGCTGGTTAATTCAGGTAAAAGTGTTGAAGATTTGTCTGCCTGGGCTGGCTTCAAACTATTTTCCTCAGATCTTAGCCTTACTAATTGTTTTCTTCATGGCTGCATTCTAACTAGAGTGAGATGGAATCTTAGTGTGGTTTTGATTTGCATTTCCTTTATAGCTAATGTTGTTGAACATTTCTTAATGTAGCTATTAGCCACTTGTATTTCTTCTATGTGAGCTGTCTGTTCAGTTTGCTTATCCATTTATTATTTGGAGTGTTTGTTTTCTTACCATTTAACTATTTGAGTTCTTTGTACATTCTAGATATTAATCCTTTATTTGTTGAACAGCTAGTGAGGATTTTCTTTCACTCCCTGGGTTGTTGCTTGGTTCTGGAGATGGTTTCTTAGAATTAAATTACTTGTATCTATAACTTTTAGAGTTTTCCCTACATTTTCCTGGAGTAGATTTGAAGTTTCAAGCCTTTGAGCTCTTCAATCCAATTGGAGTTGTTTTTTTGTATTTCTTTTGCCAGTCCTGGTGTTGGTGGACTCAGAGCCTGGGCACTGTCCCTGGCTTCCTGCATGCTAGGCAAGCACTCTACCCATAAGCCACATTCCCAGCCTTGAGGTGTTTTTTTTTTTAAAACAAGGTGAGATATAGGTTTCTAGGTTCAGTTCCCTGAAGGTAGATATCCACATTTCCAAGCAGTATTTGTTGAAGAGGCTGTTTAACTCACTGAAGGATGAAAATTTTATTTTACTGGATTTTCTTCCCTCCCCATTCTGTCACACTATTTCAGAAAATGGACAATTGAAGTAATGAGGTAACACCACACACACACACACATACACACACACACACACACACACACACACACACACACACACACACTGTAGTATACAGCATGACACAGACATGAAGACAAATGAAATCATGTCATTCCCAGAAATAGGAATACCTGTGGAGGACATTAAGTAAGATAAGGTCAAAAACAAAATATTAGCCAGGAGCTGGTGGTTTACACCGTAATTCTAGAGAAGTTTCTAATGTTTCTACTTCCTTTCCCATTGACTATCTTTCATGCTACCAGGAGATCAATTGCACTTTATGAGATCTATCTTCCCAATCCATAACGTTTCTATAGCAATTTCTAAAGGGCCAAGAGATTGCTCCCACCTCTGCAAGCAGGAAAATGAATGAGAGAAAACACAAGGCCTGAAGAGGGGGGGGGGGGGGGAAGGGAGGGGCTGAGTCCCACAAAGGTCGGAAGTGCGGGGAGGAGACCGTTGAGACCTTTGGCAGGGTCCGCAGCCGACTCCGCCCCGCCCCCGCCCCCGCCCCCTCCCCCCAGCTGCACGTGGACTCCTGTCTGCAAACCGAGGAGCCGCTACCCCTTCTCCAAATGGCTCCACGTCCCGCGGCTTCTCAGGCCCCGCCCCTCCCCCGGGGGTGCGGCTTGTATTGTTTAATCCCAGGCCCTGGGCTCGCACGCGTTCCCCCACCTCAAGCAGCTGCTTGATCCCTAGGTGTGCTTAGCAAACTTTCCCAGCCATTGGAAAATGACTGGCTCGTCCAGCGCCCTGCAGCTCCGGCCACTCTAAGGAAGAAAAGAAGGGGTTGATGCCCCCCATTAGCAGAGGTGTGGGCTACACTGGGGTTGCATAAATGAGGTCTGTTGGTTTTCCTCCGCTTTGGGGGGACAGGGGGAGAGTCCTCACTTTCTGTTTAAGCAAGAAGATCCACTGGCAGAAAAGCTCCTGTGAGTGACACCATTTCCCATTTCCACCGAGTTCCTCTCTGTCCTCGAACGCATGGGTTTTGTCTGGCTAAAGCAGCCTCCCTGCGAGCTTCCCAGTGACAGTTCGAACCCAGGGAGGAGGGCAGGCGGGAGCCACCCTGTGCCCAGAGGAAGCTTGTGCTTGGTTTCCTGCTCTGCTGTTGCTGTTGTGAACGTCTTGGTTTTTATTTATTGTTCTTTTTGTTTTTTGCAATATCGGGGATTCAATTCAGCTTCTTACACTTGTTAAGCGGATACCTTACCACTTGAGACATGCCTCCCCTTCTGCATTCGTTACCTTTAACGCAAGCTCTCACTTTGTACCCTGGCTATCCTGGACTTTCATCATCCTACTTGTACTTCTTCCAGTCACTCGGGATAACAGGCACATAGCACTGTGCCCAACTTTTGGTTAAAGCAGAGTATTTCAAGCTTTTAAGCTCAGGCTGGCCTTGAACTGTGGTCCCTGATCTCTTATCTGCCAACTAGCAAGGAGAATAGATTTGAGCCACTGTAACCAGCTAAATTCTGTTTATTGTTGTAAACAAAGCTCCTATGTTTTCATTTTTCACTTGGCATCATGAATGAAGTACAGTGCCCTATCAAGAAAAGAGATGTGTGTCTTTCTCTGCACATACTGGACCCTGGAAAACAAACTCTAAATTCTAAAACAATTTCTAAATTGGGAATTTAAAAAAAAACAGATGTCTGCCACTCAGAGTGGAAGTGTTCCACATGTGGGTGGCTGCTAAATAGAATGGTAATAGAATAACTCCAATATATTTAAAAACACAGACGACAGACCAAAGCCAGACAGTTTCCACAAATGAATTGACTGTCTACCACTGTTGGCCAGTGAAAAGAATTTTTAAAAAAAGCCATCACAGGAAACTAAGCCCAAATGAGGCCAAATAAATAACAAGCACATTCCCTCAGCTCTCCAAGAACAAGTGGTAGATAATGTTTACGCCCTTGAAGGAAAACTACCAGTGTCTCCTCCTGTGCTTAGATAAACCTGGTTAAAATCCAGAGCAGGGGGCTGGGAATATGGCCTAGTGGCAAGAGTGCTTGCCTCCTACACATGAAGCTCTTGGTTCGATTCCCCAAAACCATATATATGGAAAATGGCCAGAAGGGGCGCTGTGGCTCAGGTGGTAGAGTGCTAGCCTTGAGCGGGGAGAAGCCAGGGACAGTGCTCAGGCCCTGAGTCCAAGTCCCAGGACTGGCCAAAAAAAAAAAAAAATCCAGAGCAAAATATAGTTCCAAGAGATGAACTTTAAAGAAAACAGAACACTTTTTCAATAGCTGGTTAAATTCTCCTATCATGTTTAGATTGCAAGAGTGATCTGGCTTTCATAGGCACAGGAAAAATAAATGCTTTCGTTGTCAACCTAAATTGCGGCCTGCCCTTCCTTGAATGAGCAGGGAGAAGAGAGTTGGGATTTTGCTAAGATTAAAGCTTCTAGGGCTGGGGATATAGCCTAGTGGCAAGAGTGCCTGCCTCGTATACATGAAGCCCTGGGTTCGATTCCCCAGCACCACATATACAGAAAATGGCCAGAAGCGGCGCTGTGGCTCAAGTGGCAGAGTGCTAGCCTTGAGCGGGAAGAAGCCAGGGACAGTGCTCAGGCCCTGAGTCCAAGGCCCAGGACTGGCAAAAAAAAAAAAAAAAAAAAAAAAGCTTATAGCTCTTAAATTCAAGGTGGAATTACAATGAGCCAAAAAGCCAATCAGGGCCTCCTTATCTGCTCCATCTTCTGGCTTTCAATATTCTTTAGCAATTGCCCAACAATGACATATTTAAAGAAATCCTGTCATGTGTACCCTGTCAAGCGCCCAGCCTGTCCTTACTTAAAACAATCTACAAAAGGCAAAGTATGAACAGCTGGGTGGAAGAGTGACCACCTCTGTATTTGTTCCTTGTACAAGTGGGCATGAGAGGTATCCTAGGAGACAGATCTTCAGGGAGAATGAGTAGCCCAATAGTCCTGTTCCAATAATGCAGATTAGCTGTGATGTGATTATGTAATTAAATGGCATGTTTAAAGGAGACATCATAAATGACAATTGCCAATTTGGCATCATGGAGCCATGTGATGTGGGGCCAAGTTGGACAGCAATTGCAGAATGGTTTGCTTTTGTAGGAACAGAAGTGAGGAAGGAGATGTTTGATGATAGTGGGAAATAGAACATATAGCCAGGTCTCAACTTCCCACTTTGATATTGTTGTTGCATGCTGCTACTAGGACTTGAACTTGGGGTCTAGGCACTGTCCCTTGGCTGATTTTGCTCAAGGATGGCACTCTATCACCTGAGACACACCTCCACTCTGGCTTTTTTGGTGGTTAATTGGATTTAAGAATTTCATGAACTTTCCTATTAAGGCTGGCTTTTAACCACAATCCACAGATCTCAACCTCCTCAGTAGTTAGGAGTACAGGCATGAGCCATCTTTGACTGGCCATTTCCAGCTTTTTGATGGCTAATTGTAGATAATGTCATGGGATTGTCTGCCTGGGCTAGTTTCACTTCAAGATTCCCAGATCTCAGCATCACCAGTAGCTAGAATCCTACCATAAGCCACCAGTCACCAGCTTGGGGAGTTTCTCACAAGGAGTTTCTATTAAATTTTGTCCTAACGTTGTCTGCATTCCACATTCCGCTTTACAGCTTATAACTTCAGTAAAAAAGCAGGGAGATTTAAGATGGAAAATAACAGGTCAGACCCATATATAATCCAGAATTTTATTATGTTTTGTGGAAGGAAGAATCTGGAATGCTTTCTCCTTCATTCTCATAAGCCCACAGTGCAAGACCAAAGCTATTTTTATACAAGCTTTCTAACAGCATGAAAGGAAACAAGAGGTGGCACCTCACTTGCTCTTCACGGACCAAGTAGTTGGCTCATCCTGTGCAGAAATCCCTGTCTCTGTGCATATGTAAGTCATTAGCTAAGTTTTAAAAATGGTATTGATTGTGATATTTCCTAACTCACTTAGACTTGAATGTACTGGTAATTTTAATTTCTTTTTGCTTACTGGACCCACCACCATGACTGTAATACATTCCTTGAAGAAACATATTACTGGTTTCCCAGGATCTGGTAAAAATTTCATACATGCTTCGTAAGTGGCTGCCAGGTGAGTGAAGCAGCCCTTTCAAAATCGTATGTGTTTTCCTTTTCGAGGTAGTTGGGGTTGAACTTGGGGTCTTGCACTTGTTATGCAGGTAGTTTGACTTGAGTCATGTCCCAATCCCTTTTGTTTTTATTTGTATTTAGGAGACCGTTTTTTCAAATTTGCCTAGGCTAGCCTTGGTCCTTGGTCCTCCTACCTAGGCATTCGGTATCTGGGATTAAATGTTTGGACCACCACACCCAGACCCCTATCAAAGGTCCTTTATAGGCCAGAAAATAGGGGAACAATTAACTATCCAAAAATATATGCTCTGATATTGTTCTGGCCTTGACTGAGCTTTGGAAAGGATGATAGCTCTAGTCTGGGAGAGACCCATGGGGAAAATTACCTTGCCTACCTTAAAACTTCTGTCTAAAATGTTAAATTTCTGCTGAAGAGAATGTCCTATTTACATTTCAGTGACACTGGTAGGTTAGCCATGAAGGGAAAAAGTTCAGCCAAAAAGGTTTTAGAATTTAAGCTTCTCATTATCATTTAGCTCCTTTCCTATAATTTGTTCCCTTAAAGCCTTTAATGAATCCAGATAAATCTGCGCTTTTACAGCTCTCCATCATTTTCTGTAATATTAATCCTCTGTGTCCTAATCTAAGACTACTGGTGTGTGTAAGTTCATTTACTCTTGGTCACATTTGGTTAAGGTTTTCTGTCTTCCATAGAGATTTTCTGCATTAAAAAATTGAGAATTCTGTTTATCTTGGAAATGGGTTTTTACAAAAATATTCATTGATTTCTTGAGAGATAAGAAAGAGAATACCTTAAAAGCTGTGACAGAACGCAGGCAATAGGTAAGATGCAGCTTCTAAGGTTCAAGAGTTGTCAAATAAAACAAAACCCAGGCCCCAGCTGCTCTTTCCTATACCCTCTAGGTCAAATAACTAGGGAGGTTGGTGACTTCCATCTAGAACCCTGAGCCCCAGCAGCACTATGAAAGCTGAGTTTTTATCTGACACTCCTATGTACCTATATGCACCCTAAACAGCTTTTGCCCCAACACATTCTTGTGCTTTTTTTGGCAACTTACCTGTCACCTCTAACCTCCAGCACATTCTCTTTTAGACTGTGAACTGTGCATATTTTATGCTACTAAATAAATACTATCTATTCATTCCCCATAGAACAGGGCTCCTCAGCCTCGGCTCTGTTTAGATGATAGTTTAGGTAGGGGCTGTCTTGTGCGAAGTCAACCAAGGCCCATCTTAAATCGTTGCAACCAAAAAAGAATATCCAAATGTACTCTTGGGAGAATAACATCATCCTCCCTCTATCCCAGGAAGAATCACGGTTACAGAACAATACAGATGTTCTCCAGCTTCAAGGAGTTCAATTTAGGATTTTTCTGCCTTATAGTAATGTGAAAGTTATACAGATTCAATTCATTAGAAACTGTCCTTCGAGTTTTGAATTTGGATCTTTCCCCAAGCTAGTAATTTGTGGTGTTATCTGGTCACATGTTGCTGGGCACATGCAGCTGGGGGCGGGGCGGAGTCGGCTGCAGACCCTGCCAAAGGTCTCAACGGTCTCCTCCCCGCACTTCCGACCTTTGTGGGACTCAGTCCCTCCCCTCCCCCCCTCTTCAGGCCTTGTGTTTTCTCTCATTCATTTTCCTGCTTGCAGAGGTGGGAGCAATCTTTTAGCCCTTTAGAAATTGCTATAGTAACGTTAGGGATTGGGAAGATAGATACCACCCAGTGTGTTTACTTGTAGATTTTTAGGCACATTCTAGCTACCACAATTGAGAGAAACCATGATACTTACAATTTAACATGGGTTTACTGGGCCCTAAATCAATCAGAAATCAAGAATCATCTGTATAAAGCTGGAGTGGATGATTTAGTTTTCATTCACATAGTTGTGTTCCCTCCCTTTTTAAGAGAAAGCATCAGCAATTACCAACATAGTCTCTACATGCTACCTTAACATGTATTTTTTTTAAATCTCATTAAAATCAAAGTTAAATAAATGGGACATAGGTTTGCTACTAGACTCTGTAAGGTAGGAGTTAAGGGGATGCAGTATGGAACTTGCCACTTAATTTTGACATCTAGTCCTAGAAAATACTACCTGTATGACCCTTAGGAAATTACTTAAGTGCTTTGTTTTAGACTTAACTACGAGGAGCAAAACGACAATAGAAATGAATCAACTGCCATTTTGAATAATACTTTTATGATTGTTTATGTGTGTTGGGAAGTTGGGCCATTAATCTAATGAACTTTATTTTTCTTCCTGGTTCATGTATTAAAAAAAAACCTTGAAAAAATGTTATGCTTTGTTTTTGGTGTGCAATGATTTTTAGACTATCACTTTTATATCAATTTCATATGTTGCCATACTTAAATATTGTATTTTAGAGACAGCCTAGTGTGGGGATAAGAACATACCTTTGAGATGAAAATTTCATTTTTACAAGTGGGCGAGGTACTTCATTTCTCTCTGGCTCAGTTTCTGCATGAGCAAACTTAACATTATGATCTCATCAGAGAATTTCAGTCAAACTAAAAGGAAAGTGCCAACTTTGCAAGACTTGAGGTTAAGGTTCTGTAGTTTTTAATCACTTCTATCCTTATCATAGCCAATCTACTCTCATTGTCAAATAAGAGCATAAAAATGCTTGGAAAAGTATTAACTACATCTCATCAGAGAATTTCAGTCAAACTAAAAGGAAAGTGTCATCTTTGGAAGACTTGAAGTTAAGGTTCTATAGCTATGAGTCACTTCTATCCTTATCATATTCAATCGGATGTGTAGTTAATACTTTTTCAAGCAATTTTATGCTCTTATCTTATTTGACAATGAGGGTAGTATTCTCAAAGTGGAGCGAAGGTGATTAAAATGGACTTGAGGGGTTTGGTTTATCCTAAAACACACTAAAATCCTCACCCTCCAATGTGTAAGGCAGGTAGGACATTTGCAAGGAAATTAGATCATGAGAGTAAAGCATTCATGAATGTGATTAGTGCCCTAGGATGGAGCCCCAGTGGGCTCTTTAGCTCTCTTTATACTTCCATCCTTATATACCTTATGAGTATACAAGGAGGAATCAGATATCTGCACCCTGGAAGAAAGACCTCACAAGAACCTAACCATGACTTTGGTCTTCTAGCTTCCAGAATTGTGGGGAATAAATATTTGTTATTCAAGTTTCCCAGCCTATAATACTTTTGATATAGCAGCTTAAACTGACTAGCACGGTGAAGTTAGCCCTACTTTAGAGACAAGATATCCAATGCAAGAAGACGGTGAAAAATTTTGCCACGGTCACCAGTACATTAGCATCAATGAATCTGGAACTGGATCTCTAAGAGCCTGAGTCTTATATACTTTCTTGGACCAGTGCTTCACAAAAATTAATACATATTCAAACAACCTAGTAATACAGCTAATATGTACATTCAAGTCTGGATGCCTCAGATTCTGTATTTCTAGTAAGCTCCAAAAGCATGCTACTGTTGCTGGTCCATGGACACCATTTGGAATAGCAATGCCCTGTAACTAGTTATATCAACCCCTGGCATTTGTGATAGCACAATAGAGTTCATGGGGTGATCTGGCTCAAGCCTGCAATACTAGTTACTTGGGAGTCAGAGATGGTAAGCAGGTGTGAGGGCAGATTATGGTTTGTAGACAAGCTACAATCTAAAATTTGGTTAGACATCATCTCACCCAATGGCTGGGAGCAGTGGCATTTGCCTATCATCCCCAATGACATAGGAAAACCACAAGTAGGAGGATCACAGCCCAGGCTGGCCAAGAATAAAATGAGATCCTACCTTGAAAATAGACAGTGTAACAGGGGCTGGAAATGTGACTCAAATAGTAGAGTACCTGCCTAGCAAGTGTGAGGCCCTGAAATTCAACCCCCAATGTCAATAAATAAATGAATAAAAAGGATGCAGAAAACTCACAAACTATGTCACAAGAATAGCTACCAGAGTGACCATTCTTTCAATACTGTGGAGTTGCATGGACATTTATTATCAAAGTACCCACTGATAATACATGGGGTTTGCCTCAAAACATTAAGGCAATTGTTCCTTGAATAGTGAGGAAATATACTGGAATAAAGTTTATGCTGGAGAAGAAAAAAAAAAACAAAGTACCCACTGAACATCAAACTATCAGTACAAGCAGGAAAGCTTACATTTTGCCAATGCCTGAAACTAACAAAAGTTTCTACTGTGTTGACTGGTTGGGGGTTCTGCTGGGACCCACAAAAGTTCCTTGATTCTCTCCCTTCACTTAGCTCCAGGGAACTCATTAGCAGTGGTGGGGGGCTCCATTTAAAGGAACATTTAGCTTTCTTCTAAAAACTGATTTGTCCCTTTCTATACAGTTGCTTTTCATTTACAGGATCATTTCAGCTATTTTTGATTTGTCATGTAACCTAGGTAACCTCAATCAGCTAAAGTAAGACATAGTTCCAACCTTGGCATGGAATTTCAAACCACCCCTAAGCTTTCCTTCTACTTTCCTTTTCACCATATTGATTTTCCCCCACTTTCTGCTTTTCCTTTCAGATTATGCTTGTCACTGCGTGTTAGAGGATGGGCTAGCAAAGTGTCTCTAAAGGACCAAGTAGTATATATTTTCAGCTTTGCAGAAAATGCACCTGTAATGTCTGTCATTACTATTCTACCCTTCCTGTCTCAAAGCAGCCTCAGAAAAATATGGAAATGACTATGGCTGTGTTCTTAATAGAATAACATGGCTGTTGAAATTAAGACTTTACTCTTCAAGTGTCATGCAATATTATTTTTCTTTTGATTCTTTTAATCATTTATAAAGGTAAAAACTATGTCTTCTCACAGCTTCACAAAAACAGAGAGCAGGAAGAATTTGGTTGACCCACCATAATTTTCTGACCTCTATATTGTAGTAATGTGAGCCTAGACAAACACAGCACTCTCATGAAATGTTATGTACATCATCCGGTATAGACTAGACTGCCACATTTCCTGTGTTGATGATGACAGGTTGAAAAGAAACCCAAGCTGAGTGCTGGGCAATGTTCTTGGAGTTCTACAAATGTGTTTCCATGTCGACCTTCAGTCTACCACACTTTCTCATTTCCTTGGGCTCTTTAGTTTGTGAATGTGAAACCAGCAACTTCCTCTGTCAACTTTAAGTAGCTCTATATTCCGATTTGCTTGAGTTTTTTAGTGGACCCTCATCTTGTCTTTATTTATTTTGGCTCCAAAGACTGACCATATTCATAGCAAGAGCTTGGAAATGTAAGTAGTATTTATTTTCAAATGAACATATTTTGACCAATTTCACTAAAACATTCCTTCTCCCTCTCTCCCTTCCTCCCCCTCTCTTCCCTCTCTCCCTCCCTTCCTCCCTCCCTCCTCCTTGCTCCCTCCCTGCCTCTCATTCCCCCCCCCCCCTGCCAAGTGAGACACCATCTCCCTTGGAAGCCCAGTCTAAGCTCAAAGTCAGGATCTGGACGCCTTAATTCGGCCTCCCAATTTCTGGCATACAAGCATGCAGCACCTCTCCAAGTTCATGATACATTTTGATCATACCTAATTATTGTACTTTTCATTCCATGTTTTAAACTTGTCTTTTTTATCTTTTTCATATCAAGCACTAATTCCTTATATATTTATATATGTGTATCCTTTTACCTCAACAGCCATAATCCTAGGACATTTTTCCAAAATCAAAAAATTAATTTTCCCCAAAGACCTCATTCATGACCCCCCACACACCTAGTTCTTAGTAGCACAAACTTAAAACAAGGTACACAGATTTTAGGATTTTTTTAATGATGTCTGTAAAGCTTCACTTAATTGTTGATTTATTAGGCAGAGAAAATTGTTTCAATCCCATCAAATAAATTTATTTCTTCCCCAAGAGTATATTTTGGGATCAGATCAGTAAGAAACATCTGAATCATAATCACTTTTGGAACAACCCTTCTACTCTTTAAAAATAACACTTACTCTGAACTCCTCCAGTATTTCACTCTTTTGGGAAGGGGGTAAGAGAATGGAGCAGCACCCAGCTGTAGAATGCTGAGGGATGCATAGACTTGGGAGAGTGGCCGTGGGCCCTTGCCAGCCAGCACCTGATAGAAGGAAGAAACATCATTTGGACATTCTCTCCATAATTCACGTGTGTTCTCTTATGCCTTTGATAACATTGAGACTACAGGCTTTTTCCAAAGAGGAAGAACTGGGGGAGGGTGAAGGCAGCAGCTGTGGCCCAGCTGAAGGGCTCTACAGTGGCTCACAGATCTCTACCACCTGCATTTCCTCCACCCTGACCTTTCCCCAGCCCTTGTCTGTCCAGGGGGTTGTGCTCCAAAGAATGCAGGCCTATGTTACAACACCTCTCATGACCAAGGACATCCCTGGGTGGCCTAACAATAAAAGCACAGCATCCTGGAGGAAATTTTAAAAAAGAAAAAGGGCAAGAGGAACTCAAAGTGAACAAATCTGCCAGATCATGAAAGTCAAGCTACTTGATGTCTGTTTTGTTGCCAATTCATAGAATGGAAAGAAATTGTGTGTGTGCGTGTGTGTGTGCGTGCACGCGCACAATTGGCACATTGGCAATTTCTTTTGACAGTCCTGGGGCTTAGACTCAGGTTCTGAGCACCATCGCTGGCTTCTTTTTGCTCAAGGCTAGCACTCTGCCACTTGAGCCACAGCGCCACTTCTGGTTTATGTGTTTACTTGGTGCTGAGGAATCGAACCCGGGAGTTCATGCATGCAAGACAAGCACTCTACCACTAAGCCACATTCCGAGCCCAGCAAATTTTTGTATCCAATGATGAATTCTGTGAATAAAGTTGATTAAAACAAAGAACAGAGAGTCTTCTTAAAATACATACCAATGTATATGAAGGGTTTTTGTGTTTTATTTTGCTTTGTTGTTGTTGCTTTCTTTGTTTTCATTGGGTTGGGTTTGGCTTACAAACAACCCATAGCTGAGAATGTCAGGCTCTTCCTTCCATCCCTACAATAACTGCCTATAGTGATAGTGGGGAGGACATGAGAAGGACACCTTCTTAATTTTCAATTAGTTGCACGGAAAAGTAGCAAGGACTTGCACGCCACACAAATATCATTTCTGTTCAGTTCAATATAAGTTAGTTCTATGGTGCTTGTTGCACCCAGTTTGCCTTTCTGATCTTATGGTGTTTGTCTCAGACTAATTTTAGAGTCTCTGGTAGTCCCTCAGTACATTTTCTGATGAAATTTACTCCAATACTAACCTCCCAGAGCTGTTTCATTGCTGCTTGGGTAACTTTCCACTGCCATGACAAGAAGAGCAGGGAAATGTCTCCTCAAAAGGCCAGGACAATAAGCCCAAGGAATTGCACGTTTCTGCCATTGCTTCTCTTAAGGTAACAGCTCTCATTTCCATGATGCGTTCACATATGCAGGAAGCAGTGGAAAACCCCAGCCAGCTGTCAGACGTATGCAAATCATTTCACTCCAATGCAGGATTCTTTGAGACCCTTGATATTTGGACCAGATCCTTTTTTTGTGGTGGGGTTCTGTACTGTCTACCATAAAATGTTTATATGTATCTCTGGGCTACACCTCTTTAATACCAAAAGCTCCTACTTTCTCAGACTTAACAACTAAATCATCTTAAGAAGTTATCTAGTATTTCTCAGAGACAAAAGTGCTCCCAGACAAGACCACTGCTTTTGTATGACAGATTTGTGGGAATGCATAAGATAGCTAATCTAATTCCTTTCAGCTTGGCTCAGTTTGAAGTATGAATCATTCTTTTGAAGACTTTTGAAATACAGAACAAGAAGTGGTACAAGTTACATCACATGCTCCATGAAGAAAGTGACCCTCTCTTACTCCTTACCTTTGAAATGAGTCATAGAAAATGTAGGTGCTTAATAAAAGTGTGATGAGTTGTATTACATTTTTTATGCTACTACTTCTCCTTCTTTCCATTCGAATCTAGGACTGTTGACTCACTTTCCTTGGTCACTGGGAAAAAAAGTATGTTTTGACTTTGGATTGCTAGTCTTAACTCAGTTTTTGGATCTTTCCTTTCTTACGGGGCATGGTGGTACATGCCTCTAAACCCAGCACTCAGGAAGCAGAAGCAATAGGATTGTGAATTACAAATTAGCTACCCCATGAATTCATTTTCTTTATTACTAGATCTTAGATCAAGGGTGCTCCAAGAATTATGCTGACAGTGATGAATTGCCTAAACCTGTGCTAATTATTCCCAATAAGGGAGACCATAGAGTCCATGTTTCTTTGGGTCTGGCTCACTTCACTTAGTATAATTTTTTCCAAGTCCTTCCATTTCCTTACAAATGGGGCAATGTCATTCTTTCTGATAGAGGCGTAAAATTCCATTGTGTATATGTACCACATTTTCCTGATCCATTCGTCTACTGAGGGGCATCTGGGTTGGTTATATCACAGTTGTAACTACTTTCAACGTCCCATGTGTATCTGTAGCTTCTATTATTGATGATGTTCTTGTATCACCTTCCTGTGGTTGTACCTACACTATCTCTGTAATCTTATCTGAGTATATTGGAAACCGTGTATACTGGTATTAGAAGTAGGAAATTGAAAGGGAATACCAAATTTGAGAGACACAGGGTAAAAGAAGACAAACAACTACAAAAGCAATACTTGCAAAACTGTTTGGTGTAAGTGAACTGAACACCTCCGGGGGCGGGGGGGGGGGGAAGGGAAAGGGGGAGGAGGGAGGGGGTATGAGGTACAAGGTAACAAACAGTACAAGAAATGTATCCAATGCCTAACGTAACCTCTCTGTACATCAGTTTGATAATAAAAATTTGAAAAAAAAAGAATTATGCTGACAGTGAATAATTAAAGGAATGTCTCTATCCAGGGTAAACTATTGCTTTTTTATATTTTTTTGCTTCAATAGAGTTTCTTTAACTTGTCATCTGACCTCAGGTCTATACAATCTGAATGAGGTCCTTCTCTCTGTTATAAGTTATACATTCTCACTATTGAAAAAAAAACATTTCTGGGCCCATATTTTCAGGCATTTTCTTTTTACATGCAATTATTTTTGAACAGTAGAGAAAAGAGACCACTAACCTGGAGTCCATGCGTAAGATTTAGGAACTGGTCAATCTATGAATTGATGGCTGACCCTCTGTATGTGGAAATTTAAACTTCCTTTAACAGGATGTCCATAATCTCGACCTTCACCCTGTCAAGTCTAACTACCATTTGAGATTCTTGGTTTTAAGCAAGTTTGTTTTTCATATTGTATATATGATCTTCAGAGGAAGTGATTACTTCATTGTTTCAACAAACGCATATCAAGAACTGTCATACACAAGGTGCTACACCAGACCTAGGCATTGGGGCTATAGCAGCAGCAAAACAAAAACATGTCCTCCTCATGGAAGTTCTAACAGTAAGATACACTACTTCAAGAAGATAAGGCCCATTCTACCATCCTGAATATGGTCAGTGTCCAGTCATTCCAGAAACCAGAAAACTAAAACAAAAGGCATCTATACAGATCCAAGTCATTGCCAAGCAAAAGAAGATATCTGAAAAGATGTGGATTTGGAAAAAACCAAACAGAGAGGCATGTCAGTTTTGGTTGGAAAGAAAACTTATAAAGGGGTTTGGTCCAGCATTTTTAGGAAACTTAAAGAAAACATGAGGAATTCATTGAAGTGCAAATTCAATTAGAATAGAGAAGTCTTTGGTGATTAGAAAATGGTTTGTTGTTACTCCTTCATCTTACAGTGCTCGAAAAGGGAAACATAATTGGCTAGGAGATTTTGGTGAGTGTAAAAGTCCCTCAGTAACCTAGTTTTGGGCCATTTTGACCTACTTGTCCTAGATGACATTTATGAATGGGGAATCGCTATGATTAACAAAGCAAAGAAGCAATAAGAAAAAAAAAACCTAGATCCTTATTTTTTTTGATTTTCTTATAATGATATTGAAATGAGTCAGAAGTTATGTCAGATGTTCTTATATAATTAATTTTCTCATTTTAAGGATAATGTGCTCAAAATCTATTTTCAACATTGATTTTTAATCTTCCAATATAGCATACATGTTAGGGCATGTGTAGCAAGTCACAATCTCATTATACTCATTAATTTTTAAAGAAAATATTGTTCATAAAAAGACAATTCTGAGCATAAGGGCTCTATTCTAGATCAGAAAAGTAAACAGAAGGACCAATAGGGCTATTTCAATTTTAAAAGCTTAAGAAACAAAGGAAGTCCATGTCTCTAGACAAGAGAAAGAAGCTTGTAACAGAGAAGGGGAAATATTACCTTAAGAGGCACATGAGAGAGGTAAGGGTTTGCTGAGAATCATTGGCAAGCAGTTTGATGTTCTTTTAAATATTTCTAAAATGTACCGACACTATCAGTTGTGACTATTTGGCATATATTTATTGGGATAAGAGACACATTAGGATATTGAAGAAACTTACCTTGACCACTTGAACCTACCATTGAGGACTCCGTGAAAATGGAATGAGCACCAGAAGGTGAGGATCAGAATATTGATTCAGAATACTGTTGGCCAATGGATATATACCTCTAATATGATCATCAAAGGTTTGGTTTTTGAGTTCTTAATCAAAATACCAGTCATCTATAGAACCAAGATCCAAGTCAGTGTTCTCTGGAAGGATTGATGTCACATCAACCTAATATCTTTTTCCAAATAAAGTCTAAAACCTAGGGCTTAGATGAATCCCCAGTAGTTGATTTGAGGGATCACTTGGGGCCAGTAAAGGTTATTTGGGGTTGGTATTCATTTGAGAAGGCACTAGTTTCTGGGTCTTTATAATGCATCTCCTTTTTTATGGAAAAGGCAATGCTTGCTCTGGAGATTAGGGTAAAATATGTGATGAGGCTTGTTTTTCTTTGTATCCGAAATTCTATCCAATGCACATGGCCTTGAAAATCAGTTCTGGGCTTGGAATGAAAGCAAGTGCCTGCAGAGAGACAGAATTTAGAAGCAAGAAGGATACTCTATGGGTGGCCACCACCACCAGTCTCCATTTCACTTCTAAAATTGTAATTTCTCTGTTCATCTATTTGTTTGCATAGGGCCGTTTCATTTTGCATTGTTTTGTTTATTTTGATTTTTGTACTGTAGTCCAATACCAACACACGAAGAGGAACAGCTTCTAGGCAATGTTCATGAGCAGCCGAAAGAAAGGATCAAATTAAATAGCACATATACTCCCAGTGGGATGTTTCCTTTTTGTACTTTATAATCTTCACATTGCTAAATTCCTTAAATGGCAGTTGATTCTTCCTAGAAGAATTGCTAAGACACTGCCAAAGCAAACTTCAGCAAGCTAGGAACGAGACCTTTATACAAATACATGGTGAGCCAGTATCAGTAACATAGCTAAATCAGTGATGAGGAAAGCACATGGAGGAGAGACTGATGCACATATATAGTGGGAAACAATGTTGAACTATGTTTGTAGAGATAGATAAATAAGCATTTTATGTTTTACAGTACAAGAAAACCCTAATCTCTGAGGTTTGTTTTATATAGCAAAATAATTTGCATACTGTACAAAAATTATTTGATTATCAGACTACAAGTCAATTGTCAGTCTACAAGATAACATTGACCTTGCATAGAGTACCATACTGAATTAATAAAGTCAAAGAGGCTTTTCCCTAGAGCCTAGAATACATTTTAATGGGCTTTGTAGAACGTGCTTCAGCGTGCCTTTTCTTCACAGGGTCACACATAAAAAAAAAGACATTCTACCTAAAGTTTAGTGGAAGAGAATTGTTTTTCGTCAAGATCATTGAAATTTCCCAAAAGTTCTATGCCATAAAGAACTTCAACAATGGAACAAAAAGGCTAATAGTTGAAAATGGAGATCTTGAAGGATTTGTCCTTCTACCAGTAAACTTTGCCATGTAGCCAAGGCCAAGGTGGGAGCTTCTCTACCTCGGATCTCACTTGATCATAGATCTGGAATCCGCAAGGAAGTGTTTGCCAATATTCATTGTAAGCTGACGTTTTGACCAGTGTGACTACCCACAGTGGACACCATCTTTGTACTCTATATTTTGCTAAACCACACTTGCAGTCCTTCAAAATATTGCAATAACAAGGCAAAGCCCACAGGCAATC
Organism: Perognathus longimembris pacificus; assembly: GCF_023159225.1. Classification (NCBI taxonomy): domain Eukaryota; kingdom Metazoa; phylum Chordata; class Mammalia; order Rodentia; family Heteromyidae; genus Perognathus; species Perognathus longimembris. The sequence goes on along the minus strand of NC_063188.1, from coordinate 106,797,166 downwards.
TCAAGCAGAAGAAACCACAGACAGCCTGTCTTCCACAAGCTTCTAGCTCTAGCTGGCCATGTTCATTTCTTAGTATTTTAAGTCCCATAACTTTAGAAAAAGTTTTAACATACAATGCTGACGAAGCAGGCAGAAATAGAATAGATTCTGGACCCAGGTTTCAGAGTCATGAGAATGAGAATCCAATTCTATGCCCACACATCCACATAGCTGCACCTGGTCCCTGGGTTTTCTCATCTACACAGCAGAAATAGTGAGATTTAATTTGCCTCTTTTACAGAATCAAGCTAAGTTCTACCAAATATATGTGCTGAAAGTGTTTATCACAATAAATACCTTGTTAAATGCTATTCTAAAACCAAGCACTGGTGGCTCATACCTATAATCCTAGCTACTCAGGAAGTTGTGAGCAGAGGACCATTGTTGGGAGCCAGCCTTGGCAGAAAAGTTTAGGAAACTTCCTCTCCAAAATAATCAGGAAAATGCTGCCCCAAATGTGTGATGCAAGTTATGAAGCACCAGTAATAAGCAAACAAGCCAAGATGAGTGACTACAAATTCCTGAATGCAAGCCATGGCACCGACATAGGGAAAAACAGGACTGAAGAAAACCCCCAAGTATTTTCTGGAGTTATCATTTTTAAATGATTTATCAATTATTATTATCATATATATGAGGTTTTTTGAATAAGAAAGATGTCAGGATGATTTTAAAATTCCTTTATATATTTTTAATATTGAGCATTCATCATGTTTGGGAGCTCAGACTGCTTCACAATAAACAAACAAATAAAACCCTTTAGCCAGAAACTCTACATTTTGATTTTTAAAAATATGATTCCTGGGTCATGATATATCCCATTGGTTACATATTCAGTTGCATAATTTTGGTCTTACCTATACATTGACTTTTGTAGGATCACATCCAGCTCCCAAAGGGTTAACATGGAAGGGGTCCTTAGTCAGTCAGGTGAATGACGAGCAGCCTCTCCATATCAGCTTATTGAACCAAAACTAATGGTCCTGACCCTCTCATTCATCAGATGGAGACAGCATTTCAGAGTTTCGAAGTCTTGCTCATAGGAGGCTCAAAAATTACAGGAGGGCTGGGAATATGGCCTAGTGGTAAAGTGCTCGCCCTGTATACATGAAGCCCTGGGTTCGATTCCCCAGCACCACATATAAAAAGCCAGAAGTGGCGCTGTGGCTCAAGTGGCAGAGTGCTAACCTTGAGCAAAAAGAAGCCAGGGACAGTGCTCAGGCACTGAGTCTAAGGCCCAAGACTGGCAAAAAAAAAAAAAAATACAGGAAAAATGTCTGTTTACGTGCAAGTATTCCTAAGTACACTGTTTTTATTTTATTTATTTGTTTTCTTGAGACAATCTTGCCTCTAATTCCCAATCTTCCTGCCTCAGCCTTCCCCACGATGGCAGTTTAGGTGCATACCACCATGTCTAGTACCAAGAACATCACTCATATTTGTAATGAACTTAATTTTTTAGAACAATTTTAAGTTTACTGAGAAACGCAGAGGAAGGAAGGGTCAGAGATTTCCTATAATATGTCTTATTCATACCTATTCATTATGCAGATAAGGAACACCACCTACAAGAGAGGTGCCCTTGGTCCTATGGATGAACCTCCACAGCCACATCGTTACTACTCACAGTTTACATTCACTCTATGGCTTTATACACTTGCGTAATAGCTTGTGGGCACCATCACAGAATCATATAGAATACTTTCTAGTATTGAAATGTAGCCATTGCTATTGTGGGGAGGAGAGACTGCTGATAGTTACAGGGTTTCTTTTTGGAGTGATGAAAATGTTCTGGAATTTGAAATGTCACAACTTGGTGAACATACTAAAAACCACTGAAGTGTGTGCTTTAGAAGAATGAATTTTATGGTTATGTGAACTGTATTTCTTTTTTTTTTAATGGACTCTTAGACTAGTTATCTTTCTAACTATAACAAAGTTGACTCTCTTAAGCAAGACCACATGAGTTCACTTTTCACTGTAGATATCAATAGTCCCTTAAATAGAAACAACATAGTATTTATATCCACTTTGGTTTTTATTGACTCCCTATCTCATAAGTTGTGTTTCCTTCCTTCTGTAATGACATTTGGTGGGCATTTTCAACTTTCTTATTTAAAAAACACTAGACAATATAAAATCTCAAATGCCTAATGAAAAGTGGTCTCTTTCTAAAACACAGTAAATATTAGTTGATTTTTTTCTCTTTTGGTTTTGTTTTCCTTCCTTCCTCTTTCTTTCTTTCTCTCTTTCTTTCTTTCTCTCTCTTCTTTCTTTCTTTCTTTCTTTCTTTCTTTCTTTCTTTCTTTCTTTCTTTCTTTCTTTCTTTCTTTCTTTCTTTCTTTCTTTCTTTCTTTCTTTCTTTCTTTCTTTCTTTCTTTCTTTCTTTCTTTCTTTCTTTCTTTCTTTCTTCTTCTTTCTTTCTTTCTTTCTTTCCTGTCCTAAGGCTTGTACTCAGGGTCTGGGTGCTGTCTCAGAGCTTTTTGTGTTCAAAGCTAGGGATCTACCACTTGAGTTACATCTCCACTTCTGACTTTTTGGTGGTTAATTTGAGATAAGAATCTCACAGAGTTTCCTGCCTGGATGGTTTTGAACTGCAGTCCTTAGATTGCAACCTCCTCTGCTAGGATTACAGGCATATGGCACTGGCGCCTGGTTTATGTTTCTTTTTCAAAGAGGGTTTAAACTATAACCCCACTGTATGTCACGTTTATCACAATAAAAATACATTGAAAAAAGAGGGTTTAAACAACTTTCTTCTATCATTTTATACTTAGAGACTGAAAGTTTGGAGTGAAACACACTCAGGGCCTTCAGGACCTCCCAGGTGCAGGCAGGTGGTGTAAATACACAATGTATTATCAACAGAGAAGCCAGAGGTTTGGCCCAGAGGGAAGCAGAGAAGGGCAGTGACTTGGAAAGGCCAAGTTCTGACCAAGATAAGCCATATCCTGGGGCCTCTCCCCATGTGTACACAGAGGACCAGTTTCTTCCTCTCCCTATCAACTGATCCTGGACTCGGAGTACCACTGTGTTGTGTGGCTTTTAGATAACATGTTTCAAGGATTGCAAATATGCAGGCTCTCCTTGAAACTGAGTCATAGCAAGACATCTGCTTTCAGTGCCTTTATTAATGCAATGAGAAAGATCTTCCTTCTTGTTGCTTGGGAAGTACATGGAAACTTCAGTGATGAATCAAACTCACTTTGTAGGAACAGTATGGGGGTTGTTAGTAAACTCGAAGCTGTTTGGTCAACAGTGATACTTCCTTGCCCAAGGGAAAATATGACCACACTATGAGGGAGGCTTAGCTCATTTCATGCAGCAGTCTAATTCCTAAAACATGCTTACATCACTTTATATTCTAGGGACTAGCTCTGCAAAGGAATCCAGAATTTCATTATATATGTAGAGAGAGGGGGAGAAAGGGAGGGGGAGAGAGAGTGACCTCTGTACATTGGTGCTTTAGAAAAATGTGATAATTTACCCAGGCTCTGGTGGCTGATGCCTGTAATCCTATCTGGGAGAAAACATGGGAAGAGATTGTACTGTCCAAAAAGATATGTACACATTACCTGACATATGTAACTGTAACCCCTCTGTACATATCTGCTACAATAACTATAAAATATTTTAAATGAACTCTTTACCTGACTCATGTAACCATAACCCCTCTGCACATCGTCTTGACGATAATGAAAAAAACAACCCTTAAGTGTTCATCATTTTACCTTCAGTCCCCTCCCTAGAACCAAGAACACAGGAGGGGGTTCCATCAATATATGTTAAGTGAGTGAATGCATGAATATTTAATTATTTATCATAGTAGACAGAATAAGACGTGGAGGCATGTGCCATCGCTTGTTTGTGGGCAAGGAGGTTGTGAGTGCAGAGGGTTAACTAGTTTGTTCAAGATCACACAGCAGATGGGATCCAGAGGCCAGAGTACTAATTCAATGCAAAAAAAGGTTGGCCCAAGCACTACAATCCTGTTCTTCAAAGATACTCCCTTTAACTACCATCAAACTTTTAAAACATTAGTATCAATTTATAAAAATGGATTTGAAGTGCTTTTCGTCACATAAATTGCCTTTGAAGAGTAACAACATAGAGAAATTACATTCCAATATAGCAATGGCTCCCAAAGTATGGTCTACTGAGCAGTAATTTCAGCATTATTATAGAAGTTAGTAGAAATACAAATTCCCTAACTGTGTACTAGATTTATTGAGTCAAAAATTCCAGGGTAAGATAGGCTGGAATGGGGTGGGAGGATCTCAAACTGTATTTTATTCAGCAAGAACTCCAGAGGATTCTGATCGACACTCAAATTTGAGAAACACTGATGTGGTACTCTATCACATGTGTCTGGTTTAGCCCTAGCTGCTAGAACAAAATTCCATAGACTTTGAGGCTTAAGTAAAATATATTTATTTATTTCTCATTTCTGGAAGATGAGAAGTCTAAGGTCAAGGCTGCTCGTGAGGCCTTCCTCCTGGTTTATAGATGGTTGACTTTTTGCCATAGTTTTGTGTGTGTGTGTGTGTGTGTGTGAGAGAGAGAGAGAGAGAGAGAGAGAGAGAGACAGAAACAGAGAGAAACAGAGACAAAGACATAGACAAAGACACAGAGACAGAGAAAGAGGGAATGTGAGAGAGCAAACAAGAGATTCTGTTGTATGAATAAACATAGAAAGATATCTTATCTACAAAGTCAATTTATATCTGGTACTTACAAAGACAGTAATCCCACCATGAGAGCCTGAGTCTCAAGACTTTTTCTAAATCTAGTTATCCCCCAAAAGCTCTACCTCTGAACAATATCAGATTGTACAGTAGAGCTTAAACATTTAATCATCTAAGGAATCCCTAAAAGTTTTTCTTGCAAAGCTTGCGATAATAAATATCCTTGCAATCAAACTTTTGAGCATTTTTACACAAATAGATGCATGAAGCATAATTGCTAGGTCAAAAGGTATGTACAACTCTAAGTACAGCTTTTTTGTTATGTGATCACAGGGTCAGAACAAGGGGGGCTGTGTCTGCCACCAGTATCTTCTGACTCCAAGATGCCCTTGTACACATAAACTTAGTAAATATATGAACATTCCACTGCAGAATTTAGGGCTGGCTCTGATATGCAGACGCCAGTGCAGGAAACCATTAGATCATAAGAAAGCTTTTGAGGCTTAAGGGAATGAAAGCTGGAGATAAGATGGAGTGCACACAGCACTCCTCCTTAACAAGCAAATGGCTGGGAAAGTTATAGAAGATTCATCTTACTTCAGGACCAACTGTGATTAAATTTAAATGCAATGGAAGTATAAAGCAAAAGCCAAGGTCCACAACAATGAGGAATTTCATATTCACTCTTATACTAAAATATCTCACTGCATATAAATCGGGAAATTATTAAAAACAAAAACAAGCCATGCATTATAAATGTTTCCAGAGACATCTGAGTCATTTTTATAAAAATAGACTTGTTCTTATTACTAAGAGTGGGTATCAAAAATTAGAAATAAAAAGCAGAAACCCACTCCAGAGCTTGTATGTATGACAAGAACCCAAATATTTTGTGAGCATAAAAGACATGGTGGGCTTGAAGGTATAGTCATAAGTATAGTACTTCCAGATGTACGACCTTGGACTGTATTACTCGTTAACTTCCATGTCCTCATTCAGAAAATGAGTACATAGGTCTCTGTCCTGTTCATTTCCCAAGGTTATGGCATTTGAGGAGATAATAGCCCAGAAAATGCTTTATAAAAGATAGCATATTGTAGGTATTACCGTTGTCAAAAGTAGATTTTAGGGCTGGGGATATGGCCTAGTGGCAAGAGTGCCTGCCTCATATACATGAGGCCCTGGGTTCGATTCCCCAGCACCACATATACAGAAAATGGCCAGAAGTGGCGCTGTGGCTCAAGTGGCAGAGTGCTAGCCTTGAGCAAAAAGAAGCCAGGGACAGTGCTCAGGCCCTGAGTCCAAGGCCCAGGACTGGCAAAAAAAAAAAAAAAAAAAAAAAAGTAGATTTTATAGGGCAATGATGATCTGGACTTAGTCTCTGACTATACCACCAATGAATTAGTGATTTTGTGTAAGTAACTGGGAATAGATCTTTGTGGTGCCTCACTTAGAAAGGTCCCCACCTTCTGGGTGCTTCTTCAGAGATTCACCCCTGATTAAAAGGAGTCCGCGCATGAGGCTCGACCCCTGAGGTTATATCCTTCTCTTCATTGCATAGGCAGGGAAAGCCAAAGGTAGAACTCCTGCCTCAGGGTGCGACTCTATGGTCTGTTCATGCTCCAAGAGTCCCCCAAATCAGGCTTCATCTTAGCCCAGGTTGAACTGTTGCGGGGCTCCTTCCCCTGCTCTGCTGTCTCTCCCTTGCTGCTTTTCTTCTGAGAGTAATGTGAAAATTCACCTATAAACTCCATTACATCTAAATTCTAGTTGTGAGGCTTGCTTCTAGGAAACCCAACTGAAGACAATACACTTGCTTATCTTCTATTCATTTATTGCTATAATTTTGCTCTAGCACCATTTCTCAAGCCAAGAGTTTAAAACTTCACCAGTGTTCTCAGTGATTCCTATGTCAACACAATCATTATCTCCCTCCTGGTTACACCCTCGTGTGTGTGTGTGTGTGTGTGTGTGTGTGTGTGTGTGTGTGTGTGTGTGTGTGCCAGTACTGAGGCTTAAATTCAGGGCTCTTAGCTATTTCATTCAATGCTGGCACTCTACCACTTGAGCCACATCTTCATTTCCTCTTTTTGTTGGCTAATTGGAGCAGAGTAGCTTCCATTTGTTGGGCTGACTTCAAACTGCTGTCCATCTTAGTCTCCTGAGTAGCTAAACCCACAAGCATGAGTCAAGAGTGCTGGGCTAAACACTCATTTTTTATATATAAAATGTAGCTTTTTAAAATTATATATATAAAATGTACCTTTAAAAATTACCTCGGTACTGGGCATTGTGGTACACACCTGTAAACTCAGAACTCAGGAGGGAGAGACAGGAAGATTTTAAGCTTGAGAACAGCTGGCACTTGAGATCAGCCAGGACAACATAATAAATTCAAGGTCAGTCTGGGCTACACTGTATCAAAACAACAACAACAAAAAGACCTTGATGTTTCTCACATTACCTGCATCCTGATTGCCTTCTAATGTTTATGCAGTAGCCCTAAAAATGACTTGAAAATGACTCTTTCTCTGTAAAAGTAAAACACATTTATTTTCAGCAAGTTGGAGCCTAAAATTTGTCACTGATCCATCCAAGTTATAGCCCTTGTTGGTTCTTTTCCCAGCACTGTAAATGAACACTCTGTTCTTTTAGTTTTGTTTATAAAATGCTTTTCCCCCTACCAGGCTATCTTTCTACAGCTTGGATGAAATCCCAGAGGGCTGTGTCCCTGAGTACAATAGTGTTGCTACTGCAATCTCCCGGGTTGCAGACATGACTACTGTTTCACTAGGCAGTGTTTCCCATAGTAACATCCACATGGGACATGTTGACAGGAGAAGGCAGGGAAATGGTCTAGTCTGTGGCATTTAACAGAAGACTTTCCATAATTACCTTCCAGGGTAATTTGAAAAACACAACTATCATATCAGATATGTCAACACATTACATCATTCTTTTGAGGATCTGTTAATACCCTGAAAATATTATTCACCACCAAATGTTCATTTGTGTATTCAAAGATGGACAATGTCAAGCTGGGATGCTAGAAGACTCAGGAAGTAGGATGTCTTGGAAAATGGAATTTCAACGTTTCTGAGCTTCCTTCACTTTTCATTGGCTAACATGAACATCATTCTTCCTGGTGAAATTTCTAAATGTTGCTACTATCCTCTGTCTTTAGAAACTACACATGGAAGAAAAAGACATAACAAGTTGGACAAGAAATGTATGCACTGTCTTGCGTATGAAACTGTAACCCCTCTGTACACCACTTTGACAATAAAGAAATAAATTTTTAAAAAGATGAGACAGAAAAAAAGAAAAAGGGACATGTCTAAGTTTTGCATCACTCTTAGACATTGCCATTACAGCTTCTTTTGTCTTTTTCTTCAAACTAATTCTTCAAGAATCTAACTAGCTAAATTTGGTGCTCAGTGGGTAAGATGGAGTGGACTAAAGTGGTGTAAATCCTGGTCTTTGGTTTTAAGTTGGTTTTAGTCAAATCAGAGAGATAAAACATGACTAAATTGGAAAGAATTGTGTATATTTCTCAGATAAAGAATCTATGCTAGAATAACTTAACTAATTGTACTGGCTTCCTCCAGGTCCCTGAGATACAGCTGAAATGAATAGATTTTATTGGTTTATAACATGATGCTCTAGCTTGTATATTGAAAGTAAAATGGTAGCCATAATGAAGCAAATTACTGCATGTATCATTTCATCTCACACAATTACTTTTTGTGTGGCAGAAGAATCATAAATCCTATTTGAAATTATTTAGTTTTAAGACATCCCTAACACCATAAATTATGGTTAACTATAATGTGATTAACTACAATTTGATTAACTATAACATACAATTTCTACATGAGCTCTCTAGATTTGCTTACCTTACAGTTCCACTACAGTATGTGTATTTCACAAAAGAGATCTTACCATTTGCCACAACATGGATGGGCATGGAAGATATGCTAGATGAAATGGGCTGGACAAAGCATGCAAAGCATGACAAATCTTGCCTGACTCCACATATGCCAAATCTACTGAAAAAAAAAGAGAAGAGAAAGACAGGTCAAAGGGAGAGAGAGAGAGAGAGAGAGAGAGAGAGAGAGAGAGAGAGAGAGGAGAGAGAGAGAGAGAGAGAGGAGAGAGAGAGAGAGAGAGAGAGAATAAAACCATGGGAGGGTGGTAGAAAATGAAGGGATGTAGTTCAATAGATCCAAAGTAAAAGACCAGATTTTCTGGGTCAGCCAGCCCTCTTTTCTCTTTCTAGAACCTCCAGTGAATAGATTTTGTTGATGAGTAAAGGATATAATGGCTATATTCTGTGGCTATAGAATAAGCTGTATAGAGAAGATAGAATTGAAGTTGTGAGGAAAATCCACAGTGGAAGTGAAGAATATAGTAGTCATCAAATTATTAAAATGTATATTCAAGGCATCATGTTCTGATTGGTGAATAAACTAAATGTACAATCCAAGGACTCTGATGTGTATTCCTCTGAGTTAAAACAAAATTACAAATGTATGATATATTCAACACTGTGGTAAGTACTATGAGGAGGAGACAGTGGAAGAGTAAGTTATCATAGAATTTACACTCTTCTTGAAAAGAAGGTTGGCAAAACAATTAGTTGCTAAGGAGTATCCTCCACATATCCAGGTCATTAGCTGCATAGTCACACCAACCACATTAATGTAGAAGACAATTTATTTTGCAAGGTTAGAGACAAGAATGAGGTTCCCCAAAGTAAACTCTTGGGAGAATTTTATGAGTATACAGTACAGTAATTTACCACCTGATAGCCATGTCTTGTATGTGCTAGTGAATATATCATAATTAGTTGTTGTTTTGATTTGGTTTTCTTTTAAAAATATTTTTATTATCTTTAAATAATTGGACAAAGAGGTTTCAATTCATTTCATTTGTCTTCTCTGAGGGATAGGACATTTTCTGTCCTTTTCCAATCTTGTTTGTTTGACATTTGTCTTCTCTGAGGGGTAGGGCATTCTGAAAGATGAACTCTGGTCAAGCAGGCAACTCAAATTCAAATATCTAATTGGTAGAACCTAGGGCTCTGGAGCTGAGCTGTAACTGCTAGGTAAAAGTAATATCCAGATGGTACAGGACCACTTCTACTCTCTATTCCACCAAGAAACTCTTCATGAACCACCTTTCTACCAGGTATCCCACGAAATAGCATCTAAGGATGCATTTTATACATAGACATCAGTAACATGAATTTCATTCTTTAGAAATATTGGAAAAGCATTGTTATTTAAAGACAGTGATACTGTCTGGAACTTTCTGTGGAATTTCTCCAGGCCTTTCCTAAGCTTCACAGCACAAAAGTCTCCAACATATTTTTTGCACCTCCTAGGCAAGCACTCTTATCATTTGATCCAGCCCTTTTTTATGTTGCTTATTTTCAAGGTAGATTCTCACTTTATGCCCATGCCATCTTGGGCTTCATTCCTCTAGCTTACCATGCTCTGTGTTGATGGGATGCCAGGTGCATGAGATTGCACACCAACATTGGAGTCTGTAAACTTTTAGGCACAGGCTGGCCTTGAACTGTGAGTCTCCCATCTCTGCCTCCCAATTAGCTAGGATTACAGGATTGAGCCACTGTAGTGGGCCCTCTGTTACATCCTAAATAAATGGAATAAGTGGTTGATAAACATTGCTTAAGATGAGCTGGGTCACAGTTCCCATGAGATTCATAATAGTCTGCTCATTCTTGACCTGGACTTTATTCCTGCTCTTTCTCGCCCAAATAGAATCCTCTCCACTTCCAAAGCCCACTTGTTGTAAGATCCCAGCCCCATCCACATTCTAGAAGCATCATGGGACTTAGAGCTATACAGAAAGATCTAGACTCCACCAGATCTGTGATTTACTGCATATGACAAGCTGCCCTACTATTCATTTATAAAGATTTCTAGGTGATTCTGATGACCATTTAGGTAGGGTTGGAAACAACTAGTTCATGTATCTAAGTAGTTCTCATTATTTTCACAGCAAATGTCTCTACTCCAGACCTGCTGGATCAGAATCCCAAGGAGTGGCAACCAGCCACTGAGTATTAATAAGCCCCAAGAGATTCTAGTCTGAGAAACACTGGCGCATCTTTAAGGCACCTTCTCTCCATCCCTAAGGGAATCATTATATTTTAAAGTTCCACAGATATTTGTGATGCTAACTCTATCTGGGATGTACTTAGGAAAGAAAACCAGAGTGGCACAGGCTTGTCATTCTTGCTGTGATGGAGGCAAAGATTAGGAGGGTGACACTTGGAGGTCAGCCTGGGAAAAATGTTAGCAAAACCTCTATCAACCAATAAGCCAGGCACGGCATACACATGTGTGAGCTCTGTAAGCAGAATGCCAAAATAGAAGAATTGTGGTCTGAGGCTAACCAATACAAAAGGCAAAACTCTATTTGAAAAATAATCTAAAGGAAAACAAAAATGGGTTGGGGCTGGGAACATGGTTCAAGTGGTCGAGTACATGCCTTGGATGAAAACCCTAGTACTACATGAAAAGAAAAGAAAATCAAGACTTAGAAATTTATATGGCATGACTAAGTTCATAGGCATGTTATGACCGAAACAAAGGCCTGACTCCTCATACTTAGTAAGAATTAATGCCTACTCTCTCCTATATTTCACCTTGCAAAAGTCCAGTCTCCAGAGCTTTTCCATTTTAAACTCTTGTGAATATTTATTATGCTCTTTATCACTTCTTTGAGCTCCTTACCAAATTCTGCCTTGCCCTTGTAATAAACTTTTCCTTGAGATTCAAGCTGAATCAAGGTGTGGCCTCTTGATGCAAGGTATGCTGTCAATATTTGTCCTCTTGCAGTCTAGAAACCTTTGGATAATATCATTCAGCCAACTGTCCCTACCTGCTCAGCCCTTTGCCCATCCTATGTACAGCATAGCTGACATGCCTATTCTTCTCCAGCTGAGACATAGAGGCTCAATGTATTGAATATGCTTGGATCCCGATAATCTACTTTTTTGCAGTAAACTTTTACTATAATATTTTGAGCACCTTAGTTGTATTTGTGTTTGAAAGGTTATATGATATCATTGTGATAATTTATTCTGATTTGGATTTTTTCAGAGAAAGCTCTCTTTTAAAACATACATATTTTGCCAGGCACCTGTGGCTCACACCCGCAAATCTAGTTACACAGGAGGCTGAGGTCTAGAGGAGTGTGGTTCAAAGACAGCCTGAGCAGAAAATGACACAAGACTACATCTCCAATATAATCAGGAAAACACCAAGCTGGAGGAATGATTCAAGTAATAGTACACCTACCAAGCACCTCAAGACCCTAAGTTCAAACCCTACTACTATCAATATATGTGTATATATAATATAATATATGTGCACATATAAATATATATTATGTATTGATTGTATATTATATATTATGTGATACATATTTTTGAATATAGATTATGGAGTATAGATTATGGAATGACTAAACAAAGCTAATCACCCAATATATGCATCACTTCTTTGTTGTGAGGACTCTTAAAATTCACTCTTCTAGCAATTTTCCAGCATATGTTTTTCAATGGAGAAAATTCAAGTGACATAAATGTAATCACCTTAGCCAGGTATTGGTGGCTCATGCCTAGCTACTCAGGAGGCTGAGGTCTCACAATTCAAAAATAGCCTAAGCAGGAAAGTCTGTGAGACATCTCCAACTAAATCAGAGAAAAATCCAGAAGTGGCACTGTGGCTCAAGCCTTGAACAAAACGAGCTCAGGGACAGCTCCCAGGCCTAGCATTCAAGCCTTGGGACTGGCCAAAAAGAAAAAAAAAGTAACCACTTTAAAGTATACAAAGTATACAATTCAGTATATTCGAAACACTGTGCAACCATCACCACTGTCTAGGTCTAAAACTTTTTCAATGTCTCCAAAGGAACATTATATCTTTCAGCAGTCATCCCTTATCTCCTTGCACTGACCTACTACTGTCTCTATGGAACATCTCATTCTGGACATTTCATACAAATAGAATTATATACATATGTGGCCTTTTGTGTCTGACTTCTTTTACTTACTATGATTCTTTGAGGTTCAAATATGCTATAGGTTGTATCAGTGTACTGTATTCTTCTTTCTTTCTTTTGTGCTGGTAGTATGGTTTGAACTCAAGGAATTACACTCTTGTTTCAATTTTTCATTCAAGGCTGGAACTTTGACACTTGAGCCAGAGCTCGACTTATGGCTTTTTGGTAGTTAATTGGAGATAAGAGTCTCATGAAATTCTCTTCCTGGCTGTCTTCAAACTGAGATCCTCAGACCTCAGCCACCTGAGTAGCTAGGATTACAGTCATGTGCTAACTGAAAAAAAACCTTTTAATTGACACATAATAACTGAATATAGTTATAGGTATTGTGTGATATTTTAATTCACATACATATGTAACCATCAAGTCAAGGTTATTAGCATCCTATCACTTAAACATCTATTTGTACTGTATTACTTTTTTGTTGTTACTTTTTCTTCCATGTTTTTATTAGTATCAATTAATTATATGAGGGGGTTTCATTTTGACATGTTTATATATGCATTCACTATATTTTCATCAGTCTCACTCTCTCCCTCATCTCCCCTCCTGCTACTTGTATTATTTTTTATGGGCAAACATTCTTCTACTACATAGTTATCTACATTTTGTTTATATATTCATCTGTTCCTAGACCTCTAGGTTCTTTCCACATTTTGGCTATTGTGAACAGCACTGCTATGAACGTTCAGGTACAAGCATTTGTTCGATTTTTGTTCTGTTTTTGAGACAGAGTCTCACTGTATACCTCAGGCTTGTCTCAAACTCTTGATTATTCTATTTCAGCCTCCAGAATGCTACAATTACAGGCATGCAAACACCACTCTTGTTTTGTGTGTTTTTTTTCTTCTTCCCCTCCCCTCCCCCCCCAGTCCTGGGGCTTGAATTCAGGGCCTGGGCACTATCTCTGAGATATTTTTCTCAAGGCTAGTGTTCCACCACTTGAGCCACAGTTCCACTTACAGTTTTTAGAGTGGTTTATTGAGAGTAAGAGTTTCATGTACTTTCTTTCCCAGGCTGGTTTTGAACCATGATCCTCAGATCTTAGCCTCCTGAGTAGCTAGGATTACAGGCGTGAGCCACCAGTGCCCAGCAGCCTGTTTATTTTTAAACATGTAGCACCTACATGTTTTGATAGATGGCAGGGGACAGGAGGCAGCTACTTTACCAAAGAATGAGTTCCAAATGGATACTGTAGTACCATGCTTACCTTTATAAGTATGGTCATATATTTTGTCCCTTTAAAAGAATCTCATATGATATTGTAAAATCTCATATCATTTCATAAAAACTCACTGGTTACAGTGGAGAAATTTCAGGGATAGTAATTCAAAGGTAGAGAGACCCAGACCAAATTTATTTCACGAGAGACTCATCCTTGGCACAAAAAACAACTTGGGGCTAACTTGCTCTATATCAAGGAAAGGTTTTCCAATTTCTCTTCCTACATGACTTTCTGGGTTGTTTTTTTCAGAAGAACAAAAAGATTATTGTTAATATTAAAAGGCACTAGGTAGATAGCAGCTAGGTAATTATGTTGTAAAAAAGATTTAATGACTGAGACAGATGATTTAAACTTTGCATTTCTATTAGCTGAAGAATTCTAGTCTTAGACTCATTCATCCAGCTGTGGTAAATGAAAATTCCCCTGTTTGGGGGTGTGTAAAGAAAACAGTGTATCTCCAGTGACTACCAAAAGCAAACAAACACAAAAAGAAATTGTAGCTGTGAAATGCTCACATCTCTTCTGAGATTTGGAGCCATTTCTAGAAGCTGAGCTTCTCTTTGTAGTCTGGTTGCTATGGCTCTGCCTTGATTATTGCAAAATACTGTCTGATATACACTGGGAAGTGGTTAAATAAGGCACTGATGATCACAGAGGTACTTGCAGATCCCTATCTTTCAGGCTACCCTCCCAGCCCCAGCTTTCTGACTCAGCCTTTACTTCCACTTTCTTATTACTAATGGAGCTGCCAATGATTAAAGGGACACAGGAAGAAATCAAAGAAAACATGTCAAGAAAAAATCAGCTAGGTTGCTGCCAAGGCTCTCAGGAAGTCTGATGGATAAGAATATCAACCAGAATAGGAAGACTGGAGTTGCTAAGGCAAAACCAGTGTTATGAATGTGGATTCTAATTCTTGAATCTTCATTTATTTTTAATTTATTTTAATTGTTTTCTTTTTTTTTTTTTTTGCTGGTTCTTGGGCTTGAACTCAGGGCCTGGGCACTGCCCCTGAGCCTCTCTGTGCTCAAGGCTAATGCTTCACCATTTGAGCCACAGTGCTACTTCCAGCCTTTTCTGATTAGTTTATTGGAGATAAAAGTCTCACAAACTTTTCTGCCTGGACTGGCTTCCTGAGATCTTAGTCTCCTGAGTAGCTAGTGTGTGGTGTCAAATTCTTGAATCTTTGCACATCGTCTTTTTGAGTAGCCAGGTGAGATACAAAGAGATGACATTCCAAAGAAGTAGATGATGCTCTTTACTAATTACAATCATGACCCACACCTGTAAGTGGGAGCGCCAGGTTTAGCAAGCTTATCCTGACCCAGAGATATCCTTAAGGACCCAGAGATATCCATAAACATGAGGCTGAAAAAAAAATCTGAGGAACGTTAGCCTTTCTAGAGCCCTACTTTTCCTATAGTGTTGACATAACAAACAAATGATTTTTCAACTGTACTTCCTTGAAATCAAAACTTACATGAATTTAATACATTACTGAGTCTTTACTCTGGATAGTCATCTATGGTAGGAAGTCCTTTGGGATCCAGGATATCATTAAGGAATCTTAACTCTTACTTTGGGAACGTTTATTTGGATATAGTTAACAGATGGACCATGGATGTTCTCCAGAGAAAATACAAAACACTGTTAGGTCCTCTCCCTGAGGGCTCCATGTAGCTGCCCCCACCTCATTAAGTCTCCACCCAGGGCTGGGGATATGGCCTAGTGGCAAGAGTGCCTGCCTCGGATACACGAGGCCCTAGGTTCGATTCCCCAGCACCACATATACAGAAAACGGCCAGAAGCGGCGCTGTGGCTCAAGTGGCAGAGTGATAGCCTTGAGCGGGAAGAAGCCAGGGACAGTGCTCAGGCCCTGAGTCCAAGGCCCAGGACTGGCCAAAAAAAAAAAAGTCTCCACCCAGTTACCTGGGTAACCTGCAGACCTGGAGGCAGTTACCTCCCCTTTCCCTGAGGTCACATCCTAATCCACCTGGCCACACCCCTTGACCCTGCCCTAGATATAAGGTAGGGCTAGGTGGGGGTCCAGCTCTCTCTCTCTCTCCCTTCTCTCCGGCCATGGATCCTCTTGGCCACAGGCCAGCAGTTCGGTAATAAACTTTCTCTCTTGCCTGAATACCACGTGGCGTTCTCCTTTACCGGCTACCTACTTTAAAAACCTAACAAACACACTTAAGATTTTATTGTTTTCCATACACTTGAGGTTGAATAGAGACCCAGAATATATACTTTCATATTTTATTAATTTATAACTTGCAAGAAACCATGTGCCAAATGCAGAATTTTAGCACATTACAAATTATTAGTCAATGAACATAAAACGTCAGATACTTCTCTAGCTGACATAGTCTTTGGGTATAATTCTGAAGTTCTTCATCAATACTTGCTTATGTAATGAGTTAGTAACATATATAGTTTGATTATATATCGGGCTTGTCTTTGGATAACAAATATATATATATATATATATATATACAAACAAATATTCTTGGGTTTGGGCTATGGCTTAATTGGTAGAGCATCTGCCTAGCAAGTGTGAGGCCCTGAGTTCAGCCCCTACAGAAGAGAAAATCTCAATTTCCAGGCACTTTTCAGTAGAGCAAAAAGATGGCTCACACATTTTTTTAGTGTGCTAAGATGCACAACAGTGGATGCAAGGCAATCAACTCCCCAGTAAAACCCCAGACTTTCTGTCTCACTTTATCTTGTCCAACCAATACAGTAGCTTGTGAGTTGTGTTTAGCACATTCATGTTTAATATCTGATCACTTATAGTTTTAGTTCTACTTAAATGATGTTATTCTGTATGCTCAGAATTGTGGAATATTCAGAATTTGTTTAATTAAACCAACAAATGCAAGCATTTACATGTAAAATTATGAGCATTTAACAGCCTAGTTGGAAATTTAAAATACATGCAGAAACAAAAATGACAGGGTAGGTTGTAAATGCTGAGTAGAACTGATTATAGGGTAGGTACAAAATAAAGATAATCTTTTCTTTAGTGGCCAAATTACAGTAATCCCTGTTAGGCACTAGCCTTTCTTTTAAAATCGTTTTCTTGAGATACAATTCACACTCCATACAATTCATCCATTTAAATAGTATTCATAGGGCGGTATGACTGCCACCACAATCTTAGAACATTTTATCAACCTTAAAAGAAACCCTGAATTCATTAGTCATCACCACCTATTTTCTTTTGACCCCCTGCCTTGTCCTACTGGCTCTATTAAGCTACCAATCTACGTTCAAGCTCTGTAGATTTGCCTATTGTAGATATTACATATAAATGGAATTATATAATACATATGTTTTTGTGTCTACTTCTTTCACTTATGACATTCTCAAGATTCATCTCTGCTTCATAGTCTACTTCTTTCACTTCTGTGTTCTAGCAATATTCCATTATATGAATAGACCACACTTGTTTTAGTCATTCATTCGCTGATGGACATTTGTTTGGGCTGTTTGCACTTTTGGACTATTATCCGTAACACTACTGCTAATATTAGTGTCTATGTTGTTATGTGTACATGAATTTAACTTCAGTGTATACCTACAAGTGGAATTACTGGTTCATGTGGAAAATGCCTGTTTAACCTTTTTAGTAATTATTAAACTGTTTGTTAAAGTAGCTGCACCATTTCACATTCTTACCAAATAGTTACAATTTCTCCATATCTTGTACATTTGTTGTTAGTCTTTTAATAATAGCCACCCTGGTGCATGTGAACTGGAGTCTCAATGTAGTCAGTCATAAGCCTTTTGATAAATCCATGGGTACAGAATAAGGATGTCAGAGGAAAGAAGACTAGGAGAAAAGACATAGAGGTAAGAACCTGCTCCCTGCAGCAGCATTTTAATTTCACCCAAAGAAGTTAGACCATTTTGGTTTGCAGAGAAAAACTTAGGTAAGAAAATCGTCGAGGATGAAATAGAAAATTCCCTCAGAGAGGAAAGAGTTTGTACATAGGTGGAGGGCTGCAGGATGGGTTAATATGTATAAGAAACAGAGACACTGGAGAGAGTACTTTGGTGAAAATCTTGCTTTATAAGAATTCATCTGGATATATAAAATGTCTTTAGCAGGAAAGAGAGACATGATTCTAGATGCATTGCATGACAGCAAGGATCATGAGTTGAAGGCCAGCCTCAGCTACATAGAGTGACCCCATCTCAGAAACAAAAAGGAAACAATAAAAGAAAAAGAAAGACAGAAAAAAAAACAAAGGAATATCATGTCTGATGGTGTTTTTGATGGTAGGTGGACTGAAACTTGGAGAAAAGTATTGGTTGGAACACAGGTTCACAAACTCTAGCCAATAGGCCAAACTTGACTCATGTCCTGCTTTTCATGAGCCTAATGAGTAAGAATAGTTTTTACATTTTTAAATGGTTGGAGAAAAGAAACCTGAAGAAGAATATTTTGTGACAAGTGAAAATTACATGAAATTCAGATTTCAGTGCTCATAAATACAATTTTGATGCCAACTCCTTTGCACATTTTCTGGTTGTGTTCACATTGCCAACATGTAGTTGGGTAATGTCATGGGAGATGATGTCTCCCACAAAGTCGAAAATATTTACTATCTGATTTTTTACACAAAAAGTTTTTGGACCTATGTGTTGCAGAGAAATTTGGGAGATGTGGCCTCCTAATATGATTGACAGAGTGAGAAGGAGCCAAAGGACCTGGGGCCAATCCCTAGGGTTCCGTTGTCCAGGAGACAGGGAGGCAGATGATGCAGGGATGATGGTAAATAAGCTTAAATGAACCTCAGCTTAATTAAACATGTCAACTCTCAGACTATTTTATTGCTTGGTATTTAAAACACACTCCCAAGAGGAAGATTAATTAAGTTACAACCTGGATGGCTCTCTAGCTGGAAGCAAGTCCAACCCATAATAAGGAGGCTTACTTTTGGCAAATTCCCACGTCCAGCCTTTTCCTTTTCTCCCACAAAGTGAGGCATCTCATTTCTGCCTTATTCCCAGAAAGTCTGGTTCTAGCTTCTGTATAATTGTCTCAGAAAAGGTTATGAAGAACAATATTCCTCTAGGTACGTGATTAATTAAAGCACAGATTGCTATTCCAGTTCTAAGATTTTAAATTCATACAAGAAGCTCTTAAAACACCAAGGAAAAACTCTTACATTCTGAAAAGTGATGGGCAGGGAATTGTGGGGGATTATGCAGGAAGGCATAGAGTATTGCACCATTCCTCCAGTCCAGGCAATTTGGTGGGCAATGAATATGGAGGCTGAACCCACTAGCTTTCCAAGTGGCCTTGGATAAGTCACTTCAACATTCTCTTTTAGTTACCCATTTTGCAGAGAGGGAATCAATTCTGAGTTACTGTTAAATCAGAAGACCCAAAACCCTTTGAGATTACAGTATATGGGTCATTCATCTGTGGACTGGCTATAAGCAATAACAATACAGGAAAACACTACCATTAGGACTGCAGGTAAAATTGTTCTGTTTTCCTCTTTCCTTAAGGGCTTACCACAAGATGTGAGGAACAGGAAGCCTCTGTTAGGAGTTGCCTTCCTCTCCCACCTGCTGAATCCATTGAAGTGTGAATAGCAGAGGATGAGTGCCCAGGCCCCAGCCACAATGATTAAGCAGTGCCCTTGAAAACAAGAAACACATTGTGTTCATGGAGTTGACTCCTCAGGAGCAAACACCAGCAGCTCCACCAGTAGATTCAAACTCAGTCATGTGTCTGAGCTCTAACACTGCTCCATCTCAGTTTGCTTGTTCCTTTGGTTTAGCTCGGGAATCTGTCTTGTTTTGGATACACGGATGTTCTCCACTTCAGGAACCACTCAATTAATAACAGGAACCTTCTGTGCCTCTGTAAACAGGTACTTAAAAGCTGCTTTTGCTGATGAGCAATGACTCCTTACTTGGGCCCACAAATTAAGGCAGGACAACAGCTAGGCATTCCAGCTGCCATTTTGTATCTGTGTCCTTTGCCTTGAAGCAATTGTCTCCTGCAGTCACGTTGCAGCTCTTTTGAGATCCAGGAAGGACTGGACCCCCTGACCAATTCTGAGCCAATGAGCTGCCAGAGTACACATCTACTGATGCTATCAGCCTATAACCACCAGAACACACCTATGACTGGAACTACTGAACAAATATGCATACCGATCTCCCCGCCCCCTAATTCTTCCTCCCACTTAAACCTGCAGCAAATGTCTGCTCAGGGAAGATGGCTGAACACAAGTCCTTTCTTCCCGTGGCATGCCCATACTATATAGAAAGCCTTTGTCACCACAGTGAAGGAATGTGGGGGCTCCCACCCCCAGTGCACGATGTGTAGATTTAGTGTGCTACCTGGCAATGCAGAGACTGAAATGTCTTCCTTCCCCTCTTCCCCTTTTGTTTCTTCATTGTTGTTTTTTCTCCTCCTTTCTGCCTCAGTAGGGTGGGAAAGGGGGCCACTGTGGAATGTGCTTTGACCCTGGAGTCTGATAAATCAATGTTCCCATTTTTTTCACAAGTGGCTCAATCACCTCCAAGCTTAGTTTACACATCTAAAAAACAGGGTATCGGTTTTGAAGAGATGCAGTACATCACCAGTGGAAAAATATGTGCAGAGGCAGCTGCACAAGTTAGTTTTCTTTAAAAGTACTGACTCAGAAAGTACCAACTGGGGCCAGTTGTCCCAGAGAAGTAGGGCATGTAATAGATTATTCTTTATACCTCCCCTCCCCCCACACCCCTACCTACAAGGCTTATCTTGCCCAAGATACTAGAAGAAATACATAGGAACAATAGCAGACTTTGCAACTTTGCTTGTGGGAACTCAGATCCTTACTTTTCCCTCCACCTCCAACCCCCGACCCCAATTAGTATATTCTCAGGTGCCATCTAAGTATGTGCTACTGGCAAATGTATTGCTGACTGGCAATTGACAAAAATAAGGTTCCCAATACTCATCTGATATGAAGCCAGCAAACGCTTATAGGACAATGTAACTGTTGATCTAGAGAGATCCTAGCAAGCATCAAGTCCACCTATCATCACTTCCTCTCTTTCCTTTTTATATATAAGGAAACTGAGTCCTAGATACTTTAATGGGCTCATAAAAGGAAATCGTTGAAACAAAACTAGGAGTAAGATTAAAGTGCTTTGGCTCACAATCTAAACTGTCTTTATACAAGTCCCAACTGACCACATGAATGTAAAATAAAACTCTTAACACCTATCAAGGTGTTAACTACCATAACTTATTGTTCTTACTGATTATAAATTACCCATTCTTCTAGAAACTTCTGCAATTATCTTGACAGAGCCATTCAATTTCTCAGACTCAAGGAATTACAGAGGCCCACATCTGATGGGATTTGAGGGGAAGAGTAAACAAAGAGAATGCATCAGGACATAATTTTGCAGAAATTTTTTAAAGTATCTTTGAGTTAGACACTAGTACCTCACACCTGTAATCCAAGCTACTCAGAAGTCTGAGATCTGAGATCATAGCTCAAAGCCAGTCCAGGCAGGAATGCCTACAAAACTCTTATTTCCAATTAACTATCAAAAAAGTAAGCTGTGGCTCAAGTGGTAGAGCACTAGTCTTGAATAAAAAAGCTCAAGGACAGTGCCTATGCTGAGAATTCAAGCCCCAGGCCTGGCTTGTGTATATGCACGCACACGCACACGCGCGCGCGCGCGCACACACACACACACACACACACACGGTAAAAATTCTTTGAGGGAAAATTCTCTAGTTTTATGTGACTTTGTGCTTTTGTTTAACAACAACAAAAAATCCACCAAATCCTGACAACAATGAAATTTTTATTTATTTATTTTTTACATTGATGTTTACAAGCCATAAATTCCTATAAGCCACCCTGCCTAGCAATGCTGGCTTATGTCCTAGATTCAGGGATGTTTGTTAAATATTAAGAGTCAATCCATCCTAAAAGCAGTGACATGCAAACTTTATACAAGAAACTTCATACACACATATGTCAAATAAATAGCTAAATGAATAAGAGCTCTGTAGATGAAGGTTGAAGGAAGAGGAGAAGGAAAGGAAGGAAATAGGATAAAATACTGTTGTTCTCGTGTGTGAAACAGAACAATAAAAGCTGTTAAATGGTTAAAAATGTTGAGATGACATATTAAAGAGTCATAGCTGGAGTGAATTTAATCAAAGCATAGCATATAACATATGGGAGTATCACAATGAAATCCTTTTTGTAGTACACTGGGAACTGGTGGCTCACATCCGTAATCCTAGCTACTCTGGAGGCTGAGACCTACTAGAGGATTGCAGCTTCAAGCTTGCCTGGGCAGAAAAGCTCCCAAGACACCATCTTTGAAATAACCCCCAAAAGCTGATTTGGAGATGTGGTTCAATTAGTAGAGCTCCAGCTGAGAGATCAAGCAAGTGAAGCCAAAGTATGAGGCCCTGAATTCAAGCCACTTAACAGCAAAAGAAAATAACAAAGAAAGTAAAAGCAGAAGTAAAGTTTTACTCCTAATCCCTGGTGGCAGGTCAATTTAATTTTGTACCATTTGTTTCTCTGTATTTCACAAGTTCTCGTATTTTCTTAGAATCAGTAAACAACAAAGATTAACTGCAATCCTAATAATAAATTGAACTCACTAAAGGGGTTGACTGACAATAACAATGTGACCCCTTGTGATTTTCAGGTCTACTTCCAAAGGTCTGCTTTCAATCTGGCTCCTCTCCTCATTCAAGTCAGGGGTCTAAAAAGTCACACGCAAGGTAAGCCCAAACCACATGGAGGACTTGATTCCTCCCCTAAGTCGTAGGATGGAAACCGTTCTTCATTCCTCTGGGGACTTTACCTTGTTGAAAGAAAATGACCCTTTATCAGTAGTCTCACCTATGGTGGCCTGCTTCTGTCTTTTCTTTTTGTCCATAGTACTCCAACTTACCTCTGGAAACTATCTTGAAAACAACAACCTTAATTCAGTATCCCCAGATTAACTATAGGACCCTGATTGATGCAGCTGAAACCATTTGACACGCCAATTTGAATGGTAAATGGCTAATGGCACAGAGTCAAACCAGCCATATCTTTGATCTGTGAGAAACTACCTTTTGTGATGTGCTAATCATTTTGCTAGTAAGAACACTCACTTCACTGTTTTATCTATAAATTTCTTAAATTTTTTTCTGAAAGGTTCTTAAAGCTAAAACATATGGTAAGCATCTAAGCTACTAAAAACTTATGAAATATTCTGAAATATGTAAAAAAAGGTAATAAAGGTTTAGAAAGAATGTTTGTAACTCAGCATGTTCTACAAAATTCATTTCAGGGCTTTGGGAACATTTAGGTGGGATTGTAATGTATCTTTGAGAAGCCTAAACTCTACTTTTTGTTCAACATCTGTAGTTTGGGACATTTATATATAATTTTTAGAGACTGAAACAACAAATATTTTTACTTTTTAAACATGTTTGTTTTGTTTTGGCAGCCCTGAGGTTTGAACCTAGGGCTTTATGCTTGCTAGTCAAGTGCTCTACTACTTGATCCACAACCTCAGCCCATTTTTTGCTTTAGTGCTCAGATGGTGTCTTCTGTTACTGTTTGAGACTAGCCTTAGACCATAATCCTCTGACCCTGGCCTCCTGTGTAGCTTGGATTATAAGTATGCCAGCATGCATGGCCTATTTATTGAGGTGAAGTCTCACTAACTTATTTGCCTGGCCTCTATTTGTACTGCAATCTTTCTGAGCTCTAGCTCTTGAATAGCTGGGATTACAGATGTGAGCCATGGCACCCAGACCTAAACATACAGATTTATCTCAAGAAAATGCTAAGAACTGTTGGGCTATTTTCAGGAACTTAAAGTTCAATATGACTTGGCATGGTTACTAGCAAATTATAGAGGAGTATATACTTCTTTAATTAATGAATAATAAACACCTGATCTTATTCATTCATGATTGGAAGTATTTCCCATTGCTTTGTAGGATCAGAGTTTTAAGATTTATACACTCTGTTTCTGGAAGCCTCACCATCCATGTCGATTCCTTGGAAAATGTATTTTAACTAGAATATTGGCTCCATTGTGGGCTAATGAATACAAGCATTTATAGTAGCTCTTAACATTATAATTGCCATTTTAACAAGATCATGTATCATTTTAAATGTTCACTTTTCACTCAGTGCAGTTGTAAATGTTTTCCACTTGTTATCTCATTTAATGCTTACATTAGTTCTTTCATTGTTTTGTTACTGTTGCAGATGGGAGTTCAAAACAGAGAGGTTAAGTGACTTCCATACACAGAGAGTACCAAGCACTAAAGACAGGACTCAGCCTTGATAGAATTTTAAGCTACTTTCTCTCTGCTGTGCTCATTTTGACCAAAGTCTTAAAAGCATAGAACGTAAAAGACAAATCATAAAATCAGTGTCGTGTGGAAATAAACTGAAATCACAAGCAACCTGGGAGCTTGTTGGCCATTGTTGTTATGCAAGGGACAGCGGATCTAACCCATAGGAACAACAAGAGGAAAGGGGGACCTAATGTAACCTGTAATTGTAGCCAGATTTGGTGACTGAAATGAGGATATTCTCTTCACACTACTTCCAGATTTGGGAGGCAGACGTCTGGGTAGGTGTTGGGGCCATTGCCCTGTGCAGATTAGAAATAGGTCAGTAAGAGCACATGGAAGGGTGCTGCAGGTGGCAGGGCAGGAGCTCAGTCTAGGAGAGGTATCTTTGGGAGTGATTAGAAGGCCTTTGGAATACAGGACTATGGATTAGGGGCCATGTTATCAGTAGAGTTTAAATGATCTGTTTCTAGATAACATACATACCAGAAAGTAAAAAGGCCTGTCTATCAAACTGCAGGGTCTTCCTTAACTTGCAGTAACTCTTAAGTTGGAAAGCAAACTGGATGCCAAAGGGTAGTGTACTTTACCCACATTTACCTCAACATGAGCTACTTTTCATCAGCTCTATAAGCCACACTAAAGCCTTTTCGGTTTTACCTGCCTGGTTTACACAATGTTTTCTCAAACCATTCCCTCTCAAGATCAAATGTCTGTTCTGATGAAAGTTTGTGTTTGACACCGAAGTGGCTTTTTACTGGGTACTCTACATCCTACACAGAAGACCTCTTTGTGGTCCTACTTGGACTTACAATTACAGTTGACATTGTAGCTTCCCCCTGGAGTTTTGGTGCAAAGCCTTTCCTCTAAGCCACCATCCTCTTCTAATGTCATAGCTTCACTTGACAAGACAAGTGCTGCACCAAAACAATTGGTATCAGCGAGGTCTTGGTATGAAGAAATCTCCAGCTATCTTGGGGTAGGCAGGTTTCCTTATCCCGCTGAGTTTTCACAGGAAGGAAAGCTTTCCTTCCTCCCTTGCAAAGGCAAAATGCAGATATTGGCCGTCCTTGAATCACACTGAATTCTGGCTTCCACTGGGGCAGAATCTCCACCACCCCCCCTCCCAAACCCTAGGAAGGCAGCTGTTTTTCATTATAAAAAATACAACCCTGATGAAGGCAATAATATTTCCTGCAGAGCCTGTTGTGGATGTCTTTCCGCACTGAACTTGTGAACCCTTCCACTTCCTATTCTCAAAGGAAATCGCCCATGGGAACTGCTCTGAGCTCTCTCTTCCTTGCACTCTCCCTTCACCTGACTGTGGAGATTTTCCAGGGTTTGCATTCCAGTCTCCACCTACGTCTCTTTCTCAGCAACTCACAATTTGAGGACACACACATTTCTGTGGAATTCATATAAATGTTTAAAACATAGTTCCAAAATAATGTACTGAGAGTCCATTTAGGAAAGATTTGCTTCTCCATTTTAACCTAAAAATCTATCATTCACCAACAAGAAATTCAAATTCTATCACTAGGGGAAAAAAGGAAGGAATATTTCAGATTAAATAGAACACATACATTTTACATATAAGACAATTGGACTCAAATATAAAATAGAAAGGTATATCATTTATGACTTTGAAGAAGAGACCAATTTTATTTGCTATTTTGGTTATAACAGTATTAAAACATTAAGTTAGTTCCTCTAAGGGTTACATGGAATAGATTTTTTTCCTGGACTTCTTGCTAGTCCTCTCTTAGATCCCTGATCGCATATGCAGTGGTTTTTAAACGTGGGTGTACATTCTTTGTACTCTTCCTATCAGTGGAGGCAACTATGCTTTCTTCTGGTAACTCTGAGTAGGCTTGTGACAATCTCCAACAAGAGTGCATAGCAGAAGTGATGCTATGTGAATTCTGAGACTATCATAAATCCCAAAAGCTCTGCACACAGCTCTGAACCGTGTCTAAGTGATCATGTAAAAAGTACAAGCATCTCGAGGACCTCAGGCTCATACTGGGAAAACCCATGTGGATAGTCTAGTAGACAGTCCTACCCCATCCTATCCTTCATCCATTGTAGTTAGCCCAGGTATAAATTGGGTGAATGAAGGAACTCTCTTGGAAGTGAATGGGCTGGATCCATCCAGCCTCCAGGTGTTTGACTTATTCCTAATAATTTGAATAATTTCAGTTGAGATCCTAGATTCTTGGAGGAGAAAAGAGGCATCTTTGCTGTGATTTTTTAGAATTTCTTACTACATAATATTTTATGTGTGTGTATACCAACACACTATTCTTTCCTTTGTTCCTTCTTCCTTCTTTCTTTCTTTCCTTCCTAAATCTGTCATGTTTGTTTATTTAGTTTATTCTTTTATTTCTGTCAGTTGTGGGGCTTGAACTATGGGCCTGGGCACGGTCCCTGAGCTCTTCAGCTCAAACCTAGTACTCTACCACTTGAGCAACAGTGCCACTTATGACTTTCTGATGGTTAATTGGAGATAAGAGTCTCATAGACTTTCTTACCTGGGCTGGCTTTTAACCATGATCCTCAGAGCTCAGCCTCCTGAGTAGCTAGGATTACAGGTGTGAGCCACTGACGCCCAGCTTACTTTCTTCTCTTGTTGGACTGCACTCACCTCTGTGTCCTGAAAAAGAACATATTAGAGGTAAATATTGGAATATTTTTGAAAGGAAATATTATTTTAACTACTCATTCGATTGATACTTTGGCTGGGTACAGAAACTTGAACTTTTAAGGTATTATTTCTTTAACTCTTAGCATCCTATATTCCTGTTAAGAAGTACAAGGTAAACTGATTCCCTATTCTTTATACATCTGCCCTCATCCACCCCTAAATTCAGAAAGTTGTTCATCAGTTGTACAAGGGGAGATGTCATTGTGACATTTTTACATATGTACAAGTGTATTCTGATCAATCTCACTCCTTGCCACTTTTTCTTATCCCCTCCTTGGGTAGTTTTTATATTTAAAAAATCCTTGTGTTTTGAAATCTCACAATGCCTGAGTATCACTTCTATTTCTTGCTGGTTTATTTGTTTGCTTCTTTATGCTAGGCTCTTGGCAACTTTTAATCTGAAGACTCTTCTGGTTCAGAATACCTTTACATGCTCTTTTATGATCCCCCTCCTTTCTTTTCTTATTTTCTGTTTCTGGATCTTCTGTTTCAAATATTGGACCTGCTAGACATATTTTTCTTCTCTTTAATTTCTTATTTTCTATGGATTTGTGTTGTATTCTCCTTTTGTTTACTTGGTTTCACAATTTTTGGGGACACCAGATAATGTCAATGGTTTTCATGGAATTACTCAAGGTAATTTTAGGAAATAAACTTAATTTTATGCTCTAAACAGTGTATTGATTTTTTTCCCAATTTGGGCTGTAAGAACTTTTTTCTGTTACTTTCTACATGTTACCTTTCATTTTACTTCATGTATAAAATAACTGCCCATTATGGGTCTAAGAAAAATTAATTTCAATTTCTTCTTCCTGATTGTCTCCATCTCCTATAAGTTCCTTTATTTGTGTGAGTTTTCTTTTCTGTCTGTTGCAGCTTTCTTTGATTGTGTATTCATATTTAAGGCTCACTCATGGAAATTAAAATTAGAAGCTTTGTGAAGACTGGTGGGGCTTGTTAACAGTTGATTTCACTGTGAAGAGTGGGGCATTTTTCAGTTAAGTTGCATTTAATGTTGGATCTACAGATTATCTGTACATCTGTCCATAAGCCATTTGCTTTACCCAGTTATAGCTTCACAATTTGTATTAGTAAGTTATTGCCATAGCCACAAACATCCCTTAAATCTCTATAGTTTACAATAGCATTCTTTGAAAATTTTTCATTAAATGAGAGTTTTCTACTAGGCTCTACTTGGCTTGTCTTCATGTGTCTTTGCATTCTGCTATTCAGGCCTAAGAGCAGGCACCATCTGGGAAAGTTTATTCTCTTGGTGAAGGACAGAGTATGATGAATAGAATCAAACCACAGGCCTCTGCTCAAACATGTCTTATGCTGTGTTTGCTTACATTCCATTGGCCAAAGTGAGGTAAATGGCTGCATCTGAAGTACATGGGGTAGAGAATTGATTCCCCCTATAGGGAAGCAGAGTAAGTTCAGACAGAGAACAAATAGGAAAGAAAAAGTAATAAAATCTATCATATTATCTCATGCTGTTCATCATATCTTTGTTGAATTAGGCTGTTTGCATCTTTTACTATCATTTTAGTGAGTTGTAGGAAGGGTCAGAAAGAAATACAGTTGTTCACTCTTCAATACCTAAGTAAAAGTAGGCTGCTAAATTAAATCCTAGGTGATGTCAGTATTGTTGGGCCAAGTCTAGTATTTATCAGAAATAATTCGTGTATAAAAATAAGGCAATAAGGGGCTGGGAATATGGCCTAGTGGCAAAAATGCTTGCCTCGTATACATGAAGCCCTGGGTTCGATTCCCCAGCACCACATATATAGAAAACGGCCAGAAGTGGCGCTGTGAAGTGGCAGAGTGCTAGCCTTGAGCGGGAAGAAGCCAGGGACAGTGCTCAGGCCCTGAGTTCAAGGCCCAGGACTTGCAACAACAACAAATAAGGCAATAAGAATCAACATTCATATGTTTGCTTGAAATTTATCAACAAAGGTGGATGAAGTGAAGGAGAATATTTACCTGGAAGTGGAGGTGGGATAAGGCCAGGGAGCACTCTATACTGTAACAATTACACATTCATGGTTTTGTATCAGGCAAAAGCCATCACCTCTTCAAACAGTACAATTCTAGAGTAAATTTATTAGAAAAATTAACTTCACCCCTTTAATATTATTGTGAAATTCAAATCTAAACAGAGAAGCTGGGGCTGGGGATCTGGCTCAGTGGAAGAGCGCCTGCCTGGTGAGCACGAGGCCCCCAGTTCGGTCCTCAGCTCTGGAAAACAAAAAACCAACTAAACAGAGAAGCAAATCTTCCCTAACGGAGGATTGACCCCCACCCTATTGCCCCAGGCGCATACAGACACCAGGCAAAACCTCAGGTGAATGCAAACCGGCTTTGCTATGCAGGCAGGGCAATTCACCTAGGCCCAGCTATAAACAGTCCATTGTGGGCCCAAGGAAAAGCCACCAGCTTCCTAGACCTAGTGGCTCCATTAACCTCTGCCTCCTTGCTCAGATCCCATGTAAGCCTGGTCCCAAATTCACCCCTTGCTGTTCCTCAATAAACAGTCCTCACCTGTTGATGATCAAGTCTGGCCTATTCCTCCTCCATTTTCCTAATGCCTGAATCTGTTTGGAAGGATGCTTTAAGCATTCATAGAGTTCCGTTTTACAAAATGAAAAAGAACTTAAGGAAAATAAGAAAACAGTTTTTCCATTTCAACCATATTAATAGGGAGAAGGAGAAGTTGTTAAAAAAAAAAAGATTCCCTTTAAATGTCATTTTGCTGAAGATTCCACCCCCATATCGAGAGAACAAATATTTTGTGTCTCTGTCCAGAAAAGCTTGCTTGTGACTGTATCTTATCAGTCCTAAATCTCCAATGCAACAAATCATTTATGTGTCTCCTCCACTCTCTGAGTTTCTTGGCTTCTGGCACTTAATCAAATGTCAGTGATTGTTAATGAACTCATATACTCTTCAGCAGAATCTCAATTAATAAAATGAATAAAATGCTAACATAAGCAACTACCTTTGTTATTTCATGGAACTATAAATTCCAATGCTGACATTCATTAAAAAAAATCTACTTCAGTTCTTACATAATTTCTTTTCTTCCTTAGGCATTTTATATTGGCTGAATATACAGAAAAATAAATGTTATTGTTAGGTTTTTAAAGTAGGTAGCTGGTAAAGGAGAACACCACACGGTATTCAGGCAGGAAAGAAAGTTTATTACCGAACTGCTGGCCTGTGGCCAAGATGATCCATGGCCGGAGAGAAGGGAGAGAGAGAGAGATCCCCACCCAGCCCTGCCTTATATCTAGGGCAGGGGCAAGGGGTATGGCCAGGTGGATTAGGATGTGACCTCAGGGAAAGGGGAGGTAACTGCCTCCAGGTCTGCAGGTTACCCAGGTAACTGGGTGGAGACTTAATGAGGTGGGGGCATCTACATGGAGCCCTCAGGGAGAGGACCTTACAGTTATTAGCGCAAAAATATTTCCCAAAATAAAGTAATTTCAGAATATCAAAATAACACACACTTTTTAGAAAAACACAAAACAAAATGTTACAACAGTAAAAGTATATGAAGTGGAATATAAATAAACCATTCCACAGTTATACATGACAACAGCTATGAACAGATTTCAAGGCAGAAGCAAGTAACAGATACACACATACCTAGCAAAAAGAGCATGAGCTATGATAGGAAATTGCATTCTGGAAAGTGAACAATGGTTTTATGAGCAGAATATGACCTGAAAGACCGGAAAACTGAAACCCTAAGCTAGTGGTTAAAGAAGCCCCCCAAAGGACATGAGTTCTATGCAAAACCTTGGACAGGTTTATGCTAATTGGTAAAATTTTCCATTCATTTACACACCATTTTGATCCCCAAGTTAAACTTAGAAACCATACTTTTCATTAATTATCTGAACATGGCAACTTTCTTATTTTGATAGATAAACACTATCGTTAGATCCAAACCTTTTTCAGGCTCTCTGAAGCACTAATAAGTTTAAAATCATGACAGATACAACTTTTTAAATATTAATAATCTGCTTCCTCCTGATGTTTGCTTTTTTCAACCACTTTCTTTATGCCAATGGATTTTCTGCACCCTCATGAAGTTTGGAATCACACATCGTGCAGGTTTACAATTTTTAATCACTTCGGATAAATTCCATCAAGGAAAATATATCCAAGTGTATTTTGTATTCTGAGCATATTACCATCTAGTTGGACCCAAGTTATTATCTATTTTGTTTCTGGAAATTTAGTCTCTTCTTACCTAATTATATCCAACTTCAGGCATTCATTTCATCCTTTACCTATTTCCTCCTTTGGATTGTAAGCCTGAGTTAATCCGTTCAGTATTATCTATGAGAACTAGGCAGGCTTTGGGAATTTCTGCTTATATTTTACAATTGTTAGAGCTCTAACAGTTCTTAAGGACTAATACACAAGTGTAGGAAGGAAATCATTTAGTTATTTTCAACGTTCATTAGGTATTTCTCAACTTGGACTCTATGGATCAAAATCAATTAAGTGCTAAGTTATATGAAATAATCATGCAAAAAATCTATATTTTTATAACTTTTAAGGTCACGCTCAGTACAAACTGTCTCCTAACAAGGAGCTGAAAGCACTTAGGTAGACTGCCTGTGAGAACTTTGTGACTCACTTATCAGGCTTTGGCTATCCATTTGTCTGAAAGCTGGGATAGTACAGAACCATTCACTTATGGGAGCTATTCTATGGTGAACTTTATGTGTTAACTTGGCTGGATTAAGGATATAGGTGGTAAAACATTTGTGATTCTGTATGTAAGGGTATATTCAGGAAAGATCAGTGTTTGAATTAGCAAAGTAAAGAAGATCCACATTTACCCAATGTGGATTGGCACCATGCAATTTGTTGAAGGCCTAAAGAATAAAAGGCCAAAGGGCCTATTTGCTCTTTCTTCCTGAGCTGAGACATCTATGGTCTTGAGCTATTGGGCTTTGAAGCTCCTGGCTCTCAGGCCCTTGGATCCTGGGACTTAAATTAGCAAGCTACTCACCCATGTGTACTTTACCCTCCACTCTATCACAGCTCTTAGGCCTTTGGTGTTGGACTGGAGTTATAGCAATGGTTTTCTTGGTTCTCTAGTTTGCAGACCACATATTGTAGCACTCAGCTTCCAAAATCATCTGAGCCATTTCCCATAATCTACTCTCACCTATCCTCAGCTTCCAAAATCATCTGAGCCATTTCCCATAATCTACTCTCACGTATCTGTATATATCCTATGGCTTCTGATTGTTCCTTATTTGTTCTTCCTGTGGGCTGTGTTCTCTTTTATCCAAACACACCTATCTTTGATTGGAATTTTAAATTTCCTAAATTGACTTAATCCCTACTCAATTATTTAGAGGGTTGAAACATAAGGATTTCTCACTAATTGGCAACTGAAAACATCTGACACTGT
The DNA here is from genome assembly GCF_023159225.1 of Perognathus longimembris pacificus. Lineage (NCBI taxonomy): Eukaryota > Metazoa > Chordata > Mammalia > Rodentia > Heteromyidae > Perognathus > Perognathus longimembris. The sequence goes on along the minus strand of NC_063188.1, from coordinate 106,764,628 downwards.
GTTTAAACCAAGGATATTAACCTCAAACATTCTGCTCTGCAAATCTTATCAAAAGTACATTTATAAGAAATAATACTGTCAGAGAATTGCATAAAAGAAATAAGCCCATCCTCACATGTTTCAAAATTCACTCTTGAACCAATCTAATTGATCAACATATTTTATACTTGACAGTTATTGCTTGTGCTCTGCATAGATTACCTAGTGAATTTTCTCTTGCCTTATGCATTTATTCTCTCTTCTAATAGCAGTCCTGTGAGACTAATTTTTATGTACTGCAGAAAAGTTGCCAAAGATGAATTATATGCGCACTTTTCCAAGTGTGGTCCTGAGAACAGAAGTTTTGTTATCATCTGGGATTTTTATTTCAGAAGCAAACAAAGCTTTCATTTCCCCTAAATGCATGCTTTGTTAGGTTTACTTTTCTTCTGGTCTTTTTTTTTTTTACCTGATTCCCATAACTACGGTATGAGTTTATCATAGTGTTTCAGTTACCTAGGGCCATGTACCAAACCGTACTAAGACTTAGTGACTTAAAATAGCATTCACATTCATTTTGTTCACAAAAAGGACCCTTTAGGCAAGGCTTGGTAGGACAGCTGGTCTTTGGTCCACATGGCATCAGCTGGGATTTGTGAAAGACTGGCTGTTTGAATCGTCTGAAGGTTTGTTCATTCATGTGAAGAAAGTCAATGCTGACTAATAAAAAAAAAAAAACAGTTGGGGTATAGCTGGAATACCGACAAGTCACCTGTCCATAGACCAAAATGGTGAATGAGTACCAAAGGTAAAAACCTCAAAATACTGAGAGTTGAGTTGAAACAGTGCTGCTCTTTATAACTTTTTGCTTTTTTCTTTTGTAGTTTATTTATTATGCAGTGCTGACTGAACTCAGGGCTTTGCTCATTCTAGGCAAGTACTCTGCTACTGAATTATGTCCCCAGAGCTCTCAGTTGTGCTTTATAATCTAGACTTTGAATATAGGCAATATATTGCCTATCATCAATATATAGAACCGAGAGGATTTCTGACCTACTCCCAAGTCATTCTAATTCTTAAAGATCCAAAAGACTAGGGTAGGATTGCTATACTCTATAATTCTCATTTTCTGTACAAATCTCTGATATAAAGAGACAAAAGCACTGTGGTAGTGCAGTGAACTCATCCATTTATTACTATGGATGGTGTGAATAGAGTATAAAAATTCCTGCCTTTGAACATTTCTGGAAAGAAGATTATAGTCTTTGTGCTGGTGGCTCATGCCTGTATTCTGAGCTACTCAGGACTCTGAGATCCAAGGAGTGAGGTTCTAAACCATCCCAAGCAGAAAAGTTCATGAGGTGGAGGTATGGCTCAAGTGGGAAAGCATGGGCCTTCATCAAAGTACCTCAATGACAACACCGAGGCCCTGAGTTAAAGGTGTAATAACAAGAAAGATAGATTTTTATATCCAATTTTTTAAAGCTTATGACCTTAGAACCAGTGTATAGAATCACTTGAAATGTTTTAAAAATTGTAAATCCCCTACCCAGTTTGATCTTAGTTAGTTTTCATTGAATCTGAATCTATGAAGTGTGAGGGGAGGGGAAATGTGGGAAAAGGGCTGGTCCAGTAACCTGCATTTTAAACAAGACATTCAATTAATTCTTATTCTTGAACTGCTGGCCTCCTCGTTGGTTTGATTGATCTCAAATGAGCTGAGCTTCAGGAAAAACAATGTGGATTTTCCATGCTAATAATCTTCTAAGCTCCAGTCCTAGCTTGCTTTTTCATAGCCACTTGTAACTAACTTCCAGTCTCTATTTCTTCAGAGCTGCCTATCATTCTTGACCTTCTCCTGGGTGAACTTCTTAAAATCCTCAACTTTGAGCCTTCCTTCAGTTTCCCTTCGAGAGTATGCCATCTGGCTCCAAAGCCTTAATTCCCAAACAAGTTATTGTTGCCCCCTAGGGAGTGATTATCACAACCTTTTCTTTTAGAACTGGCTCTTAGAATATCTTGGCTACCATACATCCCATGAGTCAGACCTCTCACGGGAAAAGAAGGCTTACCAACAAGTCAAGTCTTGTGGGGAATCATGGCTTCATAGTCAAAGAAGGTGCAGTGACAAATTGTTCTTGCCCCAGTGCTTGCTGGGAAGCCAGCAGGATTCTACCAATAATCAAGGAAGTGGCTCATAGTATTCTTCTCCTGATTTGTTTCAGAGGAAAAGCCAACCATCTAGGAGTGTCAGAATTGATCCATTGCACACCACTGCCAATTCTCATTTTCCCAGGGGACACGGGGAAACCAGTCGGTGAGGTCACAGTCATTCCAGGGAGTTTTATCCACAACAAGCCATAGTGATATTCATCTTCCTTGGCTTTTGCAGAAATATGTTAGTAAAGTGAGTTTTTTGTCTTCCAGATAAGCACTAATATAGCTCCTCATGGCTTTGCTAGAAGGTGTGTGCATGCCAAGTTCTAGTTCGTCCAGCTATGAATCAGAGCCTTAAGACAATCCAGTTGGCTTATTGTCCTGGAATCATTTCTTTACCCATGTATGTGCCTCCTGAGGGTGTGAGATCACTTAAGGGTGTGGACTTTATTCTAAATGACATTTGTTCCTCCTTTTCTTTTTTCCTGGTGTGTATATAGGATACTACTAGACTTTTCTTTATTCTTTATTACATGATACAATAGCAGTTAATGTAGGTATCATTTGTTGGCTGACCTCAAAATACTGAACTCCTGGATTTGCCTACATTAAGGATTGGTGACTCAGTCTGCATGTCTGTTTCTATAAGTAGTTTCATTGACACATAGCCATTCACATTTATTTCTATATTATCTATAGCTGTTTTCCACTATAGTGGCTAAAATTAGTTAAGACAAGAATATATGACCATTAAAACCCAAAATATTTAGTACCTGATTATTTACAGAAAAAGTTTGCAGCTCCTTTAGTTTGCAAGAAGCTTGAGGTTATATATCAATTACAGGTAAGTTACCTTTTAAAGAGGTCAGCACAACTCTACATGTCTAAGTGGACAGTCTAGTGTGTTTGGTTATGGCTAATAGTGAAGTACTTTAAAATTATTATATGGAATTGGAAGAAATGTAAAAATATTAATCATGATTACCTTAACTAGTGGATTACAGAGTTGTCTTTTATGAATATTTATTGCATTACTGCACAAACATACATATCATGACTTTCCTGACTCCTAGGCTATTTGTTGTGCTCCAGTTCTTTAAACAAACAAAAAAAGAAATGTAAACAATATAGCAATTCATTTTTTCTAAGTAAATATGGAGATAAAAAAGAGGGAATATCTTTTTCATAATGAAATCATAAATAAATGAAACATCGATGTTCACAAGTCCTTTTAAGCATTGTGACCCTATGATAAATATTCATGATGTCTGTCAATCAAAAGATAAATGGATGAATGAGTATTATTCTCTAATGTATTATACAATCCTAAATCTAGATCAGAGTTCCTAGTAGGTGTTAGGTAATCATATTTTCTAGATTACAATTGGTGAGTTGTGTGTGTTAGGAATACACTCTCAGATCATAAGAAAAAATATGAGAGCAACAACCAGCTCAAATGCCATCAGCCTTTGATTTCTACTGAATTTCTTTTAAAGCCATCTTACCAGATCTAGCTTAAAATCACAGGAGGATTCCCTTGGGTCTGGCTGGAGTCATTAGATGATCCCAGGTTGGAGAAGAAGAGGTATAGATATATTTTACTGAAAGACAAAAGTGTTTCCAGAGATGGAAAAGATGCAGGAGTCTCAGTCATTGCATAAGGGGAGGTTGTTCTGGAAGGAAGCCACTGTGAATGGTGTCTAATCACTTATAGATATTTAGTCCAAATATATTAAGTGAGTCTGTATACTATACATAGGTACGTAGCCAATGGAGATCATCTCAGGAAATCCATTCTTAAGAGCCATTCATCAAATGTCATTAAAGTTTAGGCCTCTGTTCCTTTTCTTTTCTCTTTGATGAATACCAAAGTACACTTCTGTTTACCTTCTTTCAGCATTTATTTCCCCCTTGCCATTTGAATTCCGTACAGATACATCCTTTTTATCCTCAATTCCATTCAGGAGAGAAGAAAAGCTTGATTTCCTTCCCCATGAATCTACTTCAGGGCTGTTTAGCATTTAGTAAGCATTAGAGGCAACTGAAAGGATTCCTGGGCCCCAAACCCAGAGTCTCAGGTAGTCAGTACTGAATGGGACCTGTGACCTTAAATTTCGAATAGACTCCCAAGTAATATTTATATTGTTGTAATCCTGAACTACATTTTGAGTAGCAATAATGCAGTCCATACCTAAAACTTATATTTGCATAGTAACCTCAAAACATCAGTGGTTCTCACCCAGGGGTATTTGGTTCCCTAGAGGACTCATGGCAATACCTGGAGAAAATTTCATTGCTATGATCTGAGAGGTATAGGGGCGAGAGTGTCCCTGGCATCTAGTGAGAAGAAATCAGAGATGTTGCTAATACACTTTATAATGCACAGGGAAATCCTCCTACCAAAACCTAAAACATGAGGGCTGGGAATATGGCCTAGTGGCAAGAGTGCTTGCCTCCTATATATGAAGCCCTGGGCTTGATTCCCCAGCACCACATATGTAGAAAACAGCCAGAAGTGGGGCTGTGGCTCAAGTGGCAGAGTGCTAGCCTTGAACAAAAAGAAGCCAGGGACAGTGCTCAGGCCCTGAGTCCAAGGCCCAGGACTGCCCCCCCCAAAAAAAATTAAAAACCTAAAACATTATATGAAACATAATGTTAATAGTGTAGAGGTTAAAAAAAGAATTATACTTCTAGTAAGGATTTCAAGAAGGTAACCTACAGGCCAAAGATGAACTTTGCAAATAGCGTTGTTTACCTTCTATGTTGTTATAAAAGGCAGAATAAGAGAGAAGATTATATTATGATTAGCTTAATGTCTGCTCTCTTATGCTGGGCTTATATCCTTATATTACTAAGCTGGCCCCTGAAGGTATCTAAGTTTACAACTCTCTGATCTCATCTAGATTCTCACTTTATACACAAGGAAGAAACTGCCATGTGGGCCAAAAGATTTGTCTAAGGTTTGAAAAAGGAAGGCCAATGTGAATAAACACACACACACACACACACACACACACACACACACATATGTATGTATATATATGCTGGTACCTTTAGTGCATTTAGTTGTAGCTCTATTATTCATTCATTGATTGATTCAGCATTTCTTCCCTGTGCACAGTATACTTGTTTATACCTACAAAATTGAGTTCTTATACACATAAAAATTCCCATATATTATCTAATAATAACATTGTACATGTAACATAGTTGGCCCATGGCATTTATTTAACATTCCCTCCAAGTGCCTAGAGATAAAGATGTTCCAGCAACAAGTTCTATTTTTGAAATACCAAATTGAACTTGGAACTGGTTATGAGACTGAATGGCTCTTCCAACTAGTGAAGCAGAGTGGAAACAGCTGGCCCTTTAAATTATATGCACTAGGGAGGAGGTAACAAGTTGGATAATAAATGTACTTCCCTTACATATGAAACTGTAACCCCTCTGTACTTCACTTTGACAATAAAAAAGAAAAAAAAAGAAATTATATGCACTGGAGCCAAACCATTTCTCTGCACTTCACTAGAAGCTCTGCACCATCTAGGACTTTATTATATCCTTATCACCTTAGCCTTTAAGCAATCATAAAAAGGAAGAAAGAATGCAGGAAGATAGAAAAGTGACAAAATCACCAACTATGATAAAACATGCAGAAAGAAAATAATTCAAAATAATCACACGAGTGATACCTCTAAGTTAGAATTTAGCTTATAAGCCATTGTCACCCTCTACTGTTTTTAAAAAGATATTTTAGTGTAACAAGCCATTGTAATCCATATACACATTGTCTGGTTGCTTTCACAGAGTTGAATAGTGTAAGTGAGACTATACGAATGCCTAAGGCTAAAGTATTACCTACTCCGTCCCTCTGTAAAAAATGTGCTACCATGATGTTTATCAGGTATTAGTCTAGACTATATGGAATTGTTAATATTTGGTAGCCTATACTTTTAGATGATTCATTCTAAAAATAAAGGACAGTGAGTCTACTAAGAATGACATTTCTCCTTCCTTCCTTCCTTCCTTCCTTCCTTCCTTCCTTCCTTCCTTCCTTCCTCCCTCCCTCCCTCCCTCCCTCTCTCTTTCCCTCCCTCCCTTCCTTCTTTCCTTTTTTCCTCCTATCTTCTTATTTTGACAGCAGGAGTTTGAACTCAGGGCATTGCACTTACAGGTGCTCTAACACTGACCCATGCCTACAACCCTTTTGCACTTGTTGGTTTTGAGATGGGATATTGCTTCCTGCCAGGCTGTGCACTTAGACCATGATCCACCTAGTTACATTACCCACAAAAAAAATGACATGCATGTGCCACTGCACTCAATTATTCATTGAAAATGAATCTCGCAAATATTTTTTCCTGGGGCTGGGAATATGGCCTAGTGGCAAGAGTGCTCGTCTCGTATACATAAAGCCCTAGGTTCGATTCCCAAGCACCGCACATACAGAAAAACGGCCAGAAGTGGCACTGTGGCTCAAGTGGCAGAGTGCTAGCCTTGAGCAAAAAGAAGCCAGGGACAGTGCTCAGGCCCCAAGACTGGCAAAAAAAAAAAAAAGCAAATATTTTTTCCTGGGCTAGTTTTGAACATTGATCTTCCCTATCCTACAAGAATGAGCCACCAACCCCGGATGGCATTTCCTTCCTTACAAGCTAAAACTTGCAGTAGCTCTTGGAGCTTAAAACAGAATTTCCCTAGTTGTGCTATTCAAGAAGAATACTCTCTCATGTGGTAATTAATAAATAAATACATAAAGAAATACCAGTCATCCCTTTCACAGAAAATTGACAACAAGACTGCTTAACTGGCCCAGAAATGAAATTTCTATGGAAAGTTTTGGCAAGTCTTTGTGTATACAGGCCCACTGTGATCCATCTACAGGATTTGTCTAAACTAGAGCTAATCATTTCCAGTGACTTTTACTAGCTCCCTCTGCCTAGGGCATCTTCTGCAAATATCTAAATGTCTATGCTTCACTTAAAAACTAGTACAAATGTGTTTGCGTAACATGTGTTATTGCAGGTGACTGCAAATATAATAAAGTTTTGCTCAGATAGCTTCGCCACACCTAAAGCTGTCAATTGCTATCCTCTTCTAGAAAAATACAGCATGGGAAGCAGGATAAACCAGATGTGTGGCACTTAGGTGAAACTACTTTGGATTTCTGGTATTAACTTTTACCAACTGTGTGAGCTTGGGTGACTTTTGTAGCCTTTATGGGCCTCATATTCCTTAGCCACAAATGAGGAGGATCTCTATTTTGCAAGTTATTAGTAATTATGTGAGCAAAGTGCCTAACAATTAGCAAGTGAGTAAATGATATGAAGTAAAGCTATACAGAATAGCTGAAAAACTAGCACTAGCCTATCATTTAACCTGAAGTTGTTATCTGGGATTTTTATCATGACTGTGTGTATATGAGCTGGCCTAGGAACGAGGGAAACAGAAAGCATTGCATGCCACCTGGAACTACTAGTCAGGGCCAGGTTCAGAGTGGAGTGAAGGAAGTGAGCCAAGGAAGGTGCAAAATTTAAGGAGGTACTGTGTTTCAGATGTCTAACTTGTATTTGCATGTCTATGAGAACAAGAGCTTCCTTAAATTTTGCTCTGGAGGTACTTCTCTTGACTCTCCCACCTCCTTACTTCATATCCCTTATCTGGTTGAGAAATTCCCCGTTTCCTTATCAGCTCTGGTACCTGGTGCCTCTCTCTAACCTGAAAACAATCTCTTGAATGAGTCTTTAATAACAAAAGGGTAAATGACTCATAGTAAATCATAATATTACAATTTCTCAAATGCATGCTTCAAAAAAGTATTGAAGTCTTATGAAATTAAGCACGAAAGCAAGATTCAGTAGAATAGAATGCCTTTAGAGATCCTGAAAAATCATGGGAATGACAGATTGTCTCATATCACTTTCTGTGTCTAAGTAGATAAACAGGTAACCAGGTAACCAAGGAGAGAGTAATGCTAAAGATCTGAATTGAATCTTTTTTTTTTTTTTTTTTTTTTTTGCCAGTCCTGGGGCTTGGACTCAGGGCCTGAGCACTGTCCCTGGCTTCTTTTTGCTCAAGGCTAGCACTCTGCCACTTGAGCCACAGTGCCACTTCTGGCCATTTTCTGTATATGTGGTGCTGGGGAATTGAACCCAGGGCCTCATGTATAGGAGGCAAGCACGCTTGCCACTAGGCCATATCCCCAGCCCCCTGAATTGAATCTTAAAGAATGAGTAACTAGTCAGATGAAAAAGGAAGGGGTTAGTGAAAGGCATATCCTAAAGGAGTACTTGCTCATCTTTCTTTCCTCCCCCACCCCTGTCTTGATAAGCTAAATGACGCCCTTGATAACTGGCTCTCAAGGATTCTCCCCTCGTGGGATTCATGCCCCTGTGTGGTCATTTTTGTCCCACATTGAGTCAGACCTGATTTGTGTCCAGTGGAACATGATGGTGGTAAGGGTACATGTTCCAGGTCATGAGGACATTTAATCAGTTGTGTGAAGTGAACCACACAGAAGGGAACTTATGAGCTATGAGAGTATACCACTTTGTAGTCAAGCGTTTGGATGACCCCACTTCACATCTAATGCCAGTCGCCTGAGAGATCTTAAGCCCAAAGAACACTACGGGAAATAGGCTAAAAAACATTTTGAGGATACATTTCACAATAAAAGAGAATAATATCAAACTGGCCAATGAAAGCTGTTCAATGTTACTATCAAAGGACTGAGAATGGAAAGCAGAAGATGCTACTCTTTACCCACTAGAATGGCTCTAAGGAGAAAAAGAGAAAAATATCCCTTAGTACTATTCATAATATCAAGTGCTAAAAATTGTTCAATGCCTCTCCCCCATGGCAATAGAATAGCAATAACATACTGTGGCATGTTTACACAATGGAGCACTGCTAGCTACAGAATTGGATAAACTACAATTGCAAACAGCAACTGGGATTTGTCTCACAGACACTAGAGAACACTGAGCTTCTGAAAGACTAGTGATGATCTTTTAATATTTTGTAATCTTGGGGTGCTGGTTACATAGGCATATTCAGTGTGTGCAAATCTACCTAACTAAAAAAAAGAAAAAAACAAAACTGACAACACCCATTATGTTCAAAACATTATGTTCAAAATGAACAAAAAAAAACCCACCAAACTCCTGCCATCTGCTGTTCTGCCATTCAGGCTAAAGGTCAAGTCATGTTTCAGAGGACTATTCCTCGAATTCAGTTGGAGGGAAATGAAAGCCTGAGAGCAAAATCCAATCCAATCCTCCCCCTCTTTTTGTAGATAAAGTTTTACTGAGATACAGCCACACCTCTGTATTAATGCATTATCTGAGGCTACATTCATCTACTTCAACAGAATTGAACAGTTGTCATAGTTTGCATGATCCACAAGACCACCTGCTCTGATTGATTGAATTGCTTCTAATGCTTCTGAAACTCTTCATCTCATACCCCTTGGCCCTTTTCCTTATTTAAGTTCATATGTCAAGGCTTCTCCAAATGCATAGATCCTATGGTTCTCTGGATAAAGAAAGAACAAGCCAGGCTAGCACCATGCTCACCTTTGTCCTCTCTGCCTGCTAAATGGTCTATTGGAATAAAAGCCAGGTGTTCTTGTGCTGTGCACCATGAAATGGGATGATCAGATTGTTCATTTGGCTCATTGCTAACGTATTTCTGAAGAGAAGATTCAATTTGACAACAATGGCAATTCAAGTTGCCCAGAACACCTGCACATACCCAAAAAACTTAAGAAAAAAAGGACTAGTAAATCAAGTACATGGTTTTTAGAAAAGATATCCTTCAGACAGTCATTTTGATTAGTAACTGCATCCCTTCTCCAGTATATAAACACAGATGGGCTCTGGATTCCCATGGCTTTGTGTTTAGCTAAAGAGTATGTGACACCTGCCAGGTGATTGGTAATTATGTCTTGCTGAACATGGTCACTCATGTGGAAATACAAAAATTGTCCACTGAATCAAGGAACTTTATACTTCCAGGCATGTTTGAGATATTCTATTTTATTGTGAAGAGTTTTCTTTTTGCCTATTTATAATCAACTCTCTTCGTAACTTCATTTTCCCTTAAAACATACTGATAAAGAAGAAGATAATTTTGAGGAGAGATTACTCCATAGTGACAGTTTTAATTTTTATAGTGATATTTTTAATTTTCATAATTAAGAGTTCCAAGTGAAAAATTTAGCTCTCTTTTCTGCATTCTTCCACGGACTTCCTCTATGACCTTGGGCTTATTTAATTTATCTGGTATTCTATCTTTAAAACTATATAAATCTTAGCTGGGTGCTGGTGGCTCATGCCTGTAATCCTAGCTACTCAGGAAACTCAGACCTGAGGATTGTTGTTTGAAGCCAGCCTGGGCAGGAAAGTCCAAGAGACTCTTGTCTTCAATGAAGCACTAAAAAAGCCAAAAGTAGACCTGTGGCTCAATTGCTAGAGCACCATTTTTGAGCAAAAAAGCTAAGGGATAGTGCTTAGACTCACAGTTCAAAATTTATATTGCATAGTATTTTATAATTAACCTCTGTAACAAGGGCTACTATATTTCCACTGCCAGTACATTGTGATAAAAGGTAGAAATATATGTCCATACTTTCTCCTAACTTGTATAGTATTTTAGAGTGAGGCTTAACTTCATACATCTTTCTATGGAGAAAGAGGAGTAGTCTGACTAAAGACAAGAACCTTCTACCAGGAATAAAACACTTTATAGGAATACAAAGAGAATGATTTTCCAAAATTATTTGTTAATTGATTTTTTTCCTTGTATTATTTGAACTTTCAATTACTTCAGCAGAAAAAATATATTCAAGCAACTGTAATGGATACAAAGATACATTTGGAAAAAGTTGTGAAATTCAAAGGCTTTGGGGATATAGAACCACAAAATCAAATCTTATTTACAGCTTTTACTGAATACATGACATTGGGAAGTCTACTTAAATTTTCTGTGCATTCATTTTCTCATCCAAAATTGGAGATAATTATTATATACTCTCTCCTATTATTAAAGTGAGAAGGAAATAAATTTAACTATGCAAAGTGCTCACTAGATATCTGAAAATTATGCAGCAGCAAATATTAGCCATGTGATACTTGTTGTTATTATACTAAAAAGTATTTCACAATGGAATTGGATTTTGTTGAGAAAGATTTTCCAACATTTGGATAACAGAAAAATTACAGTGTGCCCTTTCAGTAAAACAAAGATATTTTATCTTCAAGCCCACCTAAGCCACAACTAACTAATATGGAAAAGTTTTTTGTGTTTGAATTAACATTGAATTGATTAGACCCAAGACTTCATAAAATTAAATGATAACCTGTAGAAAATTGACACTGAAAAAGATTTTTGGCTGACAGGAATGTATATTATTTCTTCCCAGTAAACAAGCTCCATTCCCACCAAATTCTAACCATTTATGTCTCTAAATTGGAGATCACATTTCAGCATTCTTTCTCCAGAGATCATAAATATCTAAGTCTTAAGGATTCACTCTTACACCAGCTATATCACATTTCTAATTCCTTCATTTCTGAATTAAATCTTTAAAATGAACTCATTCACTGTAGATAAAGCTGTTTTTAACTTTGAGAAAATTATAATTTCATAATTTCAAGCCTTGTTTTTTCTCTCTTCTTTGAACTCATGAAGAGAGGAGGATATTTCACACTGTCAGGATTCTCATTAGGAACTGAAATTGTTTTGATATCACAAGGCCAGGATCTTTCACAACAAAGAGGGTTGCAATTAAGGAAAAAATTTCCTGTTCTTCAATGCCCAACATGTTATAAGTTAAATGTACTCAGTCTATACCCAACACACACACACACACACACACACACACACACACACACACACACACACACACACACACCATTCCTGAAACATAATTCAGTAAAAGTAAATATGGTAATACCTCAATAATTTTGAATATAAAGTATGACTCTTATAGTTGTTTTCTTTATCCAGTCTGACAATCACTAGCTTTAGATTCGATTGTTTGGTCTATTTACCTTTCAGTTATTATTAATTTGATTGGATTTTCATCTACCATTTTGTTCCGTTTGCTTTTTATGCATCTCAAATACGTTTTGGTCCTGAATTCCTTAGTACTTTTCATTGTAAGTAAATACTTTCTGGTGTATCATTTTAATTCCTTTTAATTTCAAGTGTTTGTCTCTTAGTTGTTCATCTAGGGCTTATGTTAGGAAAATGCAGGAGAAAGGAAGAAAACAGGCCACAATACACATCTTAGCTTACTATAAGGCAATTCTAATATACTTATGCAATTACAGTAAGATACGAACACTATTCCTAGATAGCTATTCCCTACCTCTATTTTTGTGTTATTATTACTATATGTACACTATCTATATCTGTTAGAAATATAATAGTACATGGTTATAATTATTGCTTTATACAGTCATTTAGGAAGCTAAGAAGGAAGAAGGGCACCTATATATTTATAGAACTTGTTATATTAACTTCCCTATTTACCACATCTTATTTTCTTTATTTGTTCTGATGGATTTGAATTGGCATCTTGTCCTATTTCTTTTACCACCTATCCTTACATTTTGGCTTGTTTCTTAGAAGTAGACTTAGAGTCTTTATGAGCTTAGAGTCTTTATGAGATATAATAAGAAGTTTCAATCTTTGTTTTGTTTTTGTAGAGATCTGGAGAAATTTCCACGCCTCCCCTGATTTAAACTTAAACCTCACATTTAAACTAAGACTATCTCGAAGTTAGCTCTTTCAAGTATAGAAAGGTAAATACTTCCTTATTATTATTTAATTTCACCCTAAATCCCTTTTCTTATGACATACTATTAAATCAGAGGTCTTTTTGTTGACACTAGTTTATTGGACTAATTTCAAGGGTTTGTATAACTTCTTGGAAAGTCCTTTTACTTTTCAACCTGAACTGATTTTCCTAAGAAAAGGTAGAATTGTTTTTCTCTCCCCTGAAATTTCTGCGAACTTTGATAAGCATTTTAATTTCACAATATCTAATCTGGTGAAAAATTGCTTAGTTTCTCTCATAGAAGGTCTGAGCTAGCAATATTATGGCACAATCTATACATCACCTCTAGCAAATACACAGTCAACTACAATGGTGAGGGAAAGGAGAAGTTATCTCTTCTTTGAGCTACAAGGAAATAATTGTCATGGAAAGGCCACATTGAGTCCACGTTTAAGCAGTGCTTCCCAGACATGAATGCATGTGCTGGGACTTAATTATAACAAGTATTCTGATTTAGCAGATGAAAGGTACAACCAAGAATTGTATTTTAACAGCTTCCATTAATACAGATTTTTCCAGGGCTGGGGAGCATGGTGTTGGTTGTTTGTTTTGGGTGGTATTAGAGTTTGAAATTGGTTCTGACACTTGTTAGGCAGGTTCTCCACTACATCTCTTGCTCTTTGTGTGGTCATTTTTTTAAGATAGTGTTTTACTTTATGACCCTTTGGACCTAGACTTTAATCCTCCTATTTGTGTATCCCTAGATCACTAGGATGATATGCACACACTTTCTTGCCCAACTATTGTGCTTCACCCATAGATGGGATGCCAGGCACTTGCCACTGTGCCATGCCATTGTCATTGAGATAAAATGGCTCGACCTATTTTTTTTTTTTACCCAATTGCTCTCAAACTGCAATCTTCTGGTCTCTGCCTGTACCTTGCTGGAGGCACACTTTTGAGTTGCAAGGATTAGAGCCCTCATTCCCAAACTTTCTTCATAATACAACCACGTGCAGCATTTTTAAGTTGCTAATAGCAGTACCCATATTCAGAGATTCTGATTTAATGGATTATGATTGTAACAGTAATGCTCAGTCAAATTTCAAAATTAGAGTTCTAAGTAGTGTGTACAAGAAACTGTGATTAACTGTGGCTCAGTCAATACATCTTCAAAACCCAGATGGCATTATTTCACAATTTGAGTGCCTTATGTGACTACCAGTTAAATCTGAGTTCCCTCTCATACAACTACATCCAGATCTCTGTACAGCCACATCATACCAAGTGAGCTATCTACTAGGGTCCAAACAATAAAGAGATGCAAACAGAAAACCTAGAAATAATTGCAGAGCTAAATATACAAGTGGACATGGCCCAATTGTATAGAATGACAGAACTGTGATCTACAGTGTTTGCCCAGAATGGTCAGAAACTGATAAGTAATTTCCTGCATCTCTATATCTTGCACATGCTTCCAGCTCAGGACCAGAGAAGTCTAGATCTAACCAATCACAGAAGACACCTCAATCTACAGCCTCCAGCTGGAACACCCTTGACAACTTCCTTTTTCCATCATAAAGCTTTCTCATTCCTCTTCCTATCTTGGAGTTTCTGCCAAGTATCAGTGATGCTAACTAGTGGCTTTGAATGAATAAAAACGTCCGTTCTCCCGTGGGTGGTCTTTATTTGTACACAATAATGAAACTAAAAGCTCGTCTGCTTCTTTTATTATCACCATGCACTAGCAATTCTAAAATAGTTGAAAGATATAATTCCCCTCCAAGGACAGGGTGGTCTTCTTCCATCACCCCGGACTCTTGCCAATGTTACTACTTTATAGGCTTTTTTTTTCTACAAGTTATTAAAGAGAAGCTTTGTGTCCAGAATGCCCTAGGTCTCTCCATAGCTCTTTTCCTTCGGAATATGTTGCTTCTCGTGGTCTTATCTCCACATGTCAGGGGCTTTTACCTCCATTTCCCAAAGGCCAAGGCAAGCTCCAACCTCAATACTAACTGCCCAAGGTCCCATTTCTTCCTGGGAGCTCACAACCTTTAACTCACTCCTCTCATCTTTTCCCAGGAATACATCCATTGCAACCCCTCCTGGGCCTGGCTCCAAACTCAGCTTTTCACTTTAGTTTCCTTGATTCTCTTTCTTTTCCAACTGATCTCTGGCCCATTGAAAACAAACATTCATTACACAATTATGTAATTAACATGAGATAATAAACCAAGAGACACTTATCTGTGGGGAAAAATGAGTATGTGCATTCATTCATTACTAAAGTGTGGTGTTTGAAGTCAAATGTAGTTAGTGGGCTGCTTCACAAACTCAATTATCAGATTTTGATAAGGAACATTGATCCTAGAGGCACATTCTGTTTAATAGAAAAAATAATAGCTTACATTTTTCTTAGTTTTGTTTCAGGCCCTCTCCCTGAGTCCCTAAATGAATCTAAATTATGTGAATTTCTGGTGGGTATAGAAAACTTTCACATGGTGAAGTGAGAAGATTCAAGATACCATTTTTGTTATAAATCAAAACAGAGTAAAGAAAGATTATTAGATAAAGTACTAAGAAAAATGATCGAAGCCTAAGATGGTAGAGTGCAGGATATTCTTTTGTCCTGATTGTGTGCTGATTGACCTCATAGCAAAATATTGTCTATAGGAAGATACTTGTGTTTGCCTGGCTAGTTATTATTTGTTAAAGATTTCAGATTCAGAACATTGCATTTTCTCTTCTATATATTTCTCTGGTAGCGATGCAAATCATTTCTGACAAATAGAGAGGATTTCCTCAAAGGTTATAGTTTTGTTGCTCGGTAGGACAACAAGCAGTTTTGTATGCAGCTGAGCAATTTTGTTTGAACAATCTTCTTTTACTAGTGCCTATGAATACATATTCTTCCAGTGTTTTTTGAAACATCTTCATCCTTTTATTAGCTTAATACTAATGAATTGGATAAAATCTTGAATCTTAGACATAATTTTAACGTGTTTGAAAATGGTACTTTGAGGCCAAGCATGGTGATATACACCTATAAATTGAGCTACTCAAGGATAAGATTAGAAGGATTGTGATTCATTCATAGCCAGACCAGACAAAAAGTTAGCAAGACTGTACCTCATAAATCAACTAGACACAATAGTACATTGGCATATGCCCACAGTTCCAGCTACAGAAAGGCAAAGACTGAGATCTCACTTCAGGTTAATCTGGGCAAAACCATGAGATATTATCTGAGACATAATTAAAAAGAAAAATGGATAGGGATATGACTCAGGTGGTAGAACAAGAATTATGAGCAAACAAGCTGAGCAAGAGCATGAGGTCCCTAGTCCAAGCCCTAGTATTGAATTGAGGAGGCTGAGTCTAAGTGACTTCTTGCAGAGATCCTGGTGCCTCTTGCTGGGGGTAGGGAGCTCTCCATCCAGTGCTAAAAAGCCTAGAGGTGAGAGAGGCCATTCATTGAAAGCAGAAGCCTTGCTCAAGGTGAGCTAGGAGAACTCTGCTTCAGAGAAATGCAGATGTCATAGCCTCAGGAAAGCTTTGCACATAGAGAACTCCCTGATTCTGCCTTGATTACCTCCCTAAATGACTTGAATCACCAGCCTCTGAGTAGCCTCTAAGATTTCCCCTATACGGAAGGTTGAGGCGTATCTTCCTTGGTTGGAAAAGTTCTGCAGGTACCTCAGCTTGTACCTGAGTATGTCCTAATAAGGTCTGCTTTTGCTTAGCCCCCACCCAAGCATGTAGTCTTTGTCTTTAAAAGCTTTGTGTAAGCTCTGTTCAGGGCTACAGCACACAAAAAACTGTAAGCTGCAAAACTATAACTCTGTTAACAGGAATTTATAAAAGGATTAGAAAGACTACACCACATAACTCAGATATGTCTGCCTACCATGGTTGGCTCCTACATGTACAACTCTTTTCAAAGTGTCATTTTTTCTTTTTTTTTCTCTTTTCCTTTTGTCCTTCTTTCCTTCCTTCCCTTTCTGTCCTTCTTTCCTTTTTTCTTTATGGCAGTACTGGAGTTTGAACTCAAAGCCTTGCATTTGCCTCTAGTCTGGCATTTTGCTGGTCAACTGGAGATGAAGATGGAGACTTTTATTATTGTTTAAGAAGTAATACAAAGGAGTTTCAATTCAACATGTCAAGTTATGAGTGCAATGCAGGAGAGTTTTCTGTCAAATTTGGCTTCAAATTGTGAGCCTCCAGGTCTTAGCCTTCTGAGTAGTTAGGATTACAAGCTACACTATTAACTTTCCTTCGGAAATCAGAGAAAAGCTTTCCCAAAATAATCAATTACCAGAGGAATCGGGCACCATAAATAGTGTCTGTAGCCTCTGAGCTGCCTGGTGAGGTCCTGGTGGAAAGCGTTGGGGATTACAACAGTAGCTGGCACACTGTGAAAGCAGATCTGAGCAGAGCCCCACATGACAGGTGACAAAACTTGCCTAACATCTCCCAGAGTATCAGTTAGAAAAGAAAATGGCTTTTACAAAATAGTAAATGTATAAAAAAGCCACTGGATTTGCATCTAAGTGTCAACTGCAAAGGTGCAACTGTTTCCTAAAAAATGGGGATGGTGCATGGTGCAATCCAGATGCCCAGTGAGTTTCACTATGAACCCCAAGAGAATCTTTTGTGTCCATGAAGGCCACAGGACTTCCTTGTGAAATTTTTTTGGCAACAAAATATTTGAACAGCTGGGGCCCTATATAGTTATGACCTTGACTAGTTTTTTTTACAAATGAGTCTCTTTATTTCCCCTCTCAAAAAAAGTAGATCGTTTCATGTTTTTATTTAATTAAGTTCCACTAGGTCAGCCAGCCTATTTGATTTCTGGCTCGTTATCTGACAAAATTCTTTATTATTAACTATGTGTTTTTCAATTGCCTAATATATTTAAGTGGCCTTTTCTAATTTAAGTCATCTCATTATTTGAAGATATTATAAAACATGTTTGGTTCTTTGTTGTAGTATTGACTTTTGGGTTTCTGTTTACACTAGTCTGGTCTTTTATATTTATCAGGCTCTGAATTGTTAAGTCTCTCAAGAAAATAGATGTATTTGGGAGTGTAGCTAAGTGGTAGAGCTCATGCTTACCAAGTGCAAGGCCCTGGATTCAGTCTTTGGAATACACACACAGTGAGAGCAAGCGCGAGTGAGCGAGAGCGAGAGAGAGAGAGACAGAGACAGAGACAGAGACAGAGACATAGAGACAGAGAGAGAGAGAAAGAGAAGGAGAAGGAGGAAGAGGAAGAGGAGGAGGAGGAGGAGGAGGAGGAGGAGGAGGAGGAGGAGGAGGAGGAGGAGGAAAAAATCAGGTTGCCATAGGCATTATCACTCTAAATCACTCAGATTTCAAGTCTTATGGAGGTTTTATGGTTTAGTTTGAAATACATGACCAAATAGGAACATAAATAAAATTCTTATTGTCAAAATAAGTCTCTAGCTGGGTGCTGGTGGCTCATACCTATAATCCTAGTTACTCAGGAGGCTGAGATCTAAAGATCATAGTTTGAAGCTAGCCTAGGCAGGAAAGTCTGTGAGATTTTATCTCTAATAAACTATGCAAAAAAAAGCCATAGAAGTGGCACCATGGCTCAACCCATAGTCAAGCTAGCCTTTACTAAAAAGAGCTCCGAAACATCATCCAGGTCCTGATTCCAGGCCCTATGACAGGCACAACAACAACAAAAAAGTCTCCATCACTAAAAATACTCAGTCATTCCATATTTTGATAGTGTTTCTTTGTAAAAAAATGTGTTGTGATTATTAGCTAGAAATGCAAAAACATGGTTCAGGACCTAAAACAGTAGTGTTTCATTGGATGCATTTTCTTAAACAATGAAAACCACCTAAACCATCCATTTTGACACACTTTTTTGTCTCATTCTAAGAATTTTTCCATTCTTGAATAAATCTGAAAAGCAGAGTTGAAGGACAGAGTTCGTAGAGGGTTTTGTTACAGTTCTGCAGGAACAATAAGCTTTTCCTCTCTTTCTCCTTGAAAAGATCTCCTCAGTAAGGGTCTCCCTACCCTGTCTGTGGTCAAACACAATCACCAATGTTTTCTAAAGGAGTGACAAGCCTATTACTCTTTGTTTTCTGCTTGCTTTCTTGGCTCCTCCTCTTGCCACATACCTCTGTTATTTTTCAGCAAAGAACCACGGGAAGGAATTTAAAGGACCTATATGTACAGTATTTTCCTTAAAAGGCTTTCACGCTAGTTAGTTTGCAATAGATTTTTGAGACTTTGCTGCTTCCTTATGGAAGTATTGGTTCAGGCTATTCCTTTTCATTTTTCAGAGAATTGCATGTTCAAGGAGCTGACTTTTCTTGTTCCACATGAAAGCTTGGGTTTGCCTTACCTCTTGTTTTCTTTTCTTCTTTTCTTTTTTTTTTTTTTTTAGTTTTTATTATCAAACGGAATTACAGAGAGGTTACAGTTTCATACATTAGGCATTGGATACATTTCTTGTACTGTTTACCTCCTCCCTCATTCCCCCCTCCCCCCTTCCCCTTTCCCTTCCCCCCACCCCATGAGTTGCTCAGTTCACTTACACCAAACAGTTTTGCAAGTATTGCTTTTGTAGTTGTTTGTCTTTTTGCCCTGTGTCTCTTTGACTACTCATTCTGCTAACTGGATTTTTGAGAACTCATCTATTTCCTCAGCTTTAGTCTTGCCATGAGACTGGGATTAATGGGCCCCTTATACTTTGACAGTCGGCTCATTTAACTGCAATATTTGAAAGTTATTGTCCCATAATAACACAGATAATGAAAGTGAGTGGTATAAAATCAACATCAAATGGGGAGGGCTCATTACAAGGTACTTTGAGGTCCTAAATCTATCCATCTCTCTCTCCAATTCTCTATCATTCTTCATTTTTACACGAGGGTTTTCCTATGTTGCCCAGGATGACCTTGAACTCTTATACTCAGGGATACCAACCTCAGTCTTGCATCCCGAATTACAGGTGCATATCATTGTACTTGACTGCTTTTTGTTTCCAGGCAGAAGAGAGAACTTTATTCAGCTGAACTGCTGGCCTGCTGCTAAATCCAAGGCACGTGTGGTAGGCTCCTGACTCTTCTTTTTTAAATAAAAAGTAAGTTGCAAATAATCTACAGTCTAGCAAGGGAGGAACAATTGTAAACAATTATGATAAAATGTCTAGAATAGATATAGGAATATGTTGGAGATTGCAAGAGCTTCCTAGGGAGCAGAGAGAAGGCCTCGTGAGGGTTCCTGGCAAGGGGAATGGAGAATGCTGGTTTGGATCAGAGGTCACGGAAGGTAAGGCTCTAGAGACCTTGGGGGAATGGATGATATCAACAGCACGGGAAGGCTGATGGTGATCAGCGTGCATCCATGCATGACAGAACTATGCGGGGTTGTGAGAGGTAATGCTGGGGTCCTGCAGACTTAGAGGACAGGAGAGTTTTATTGGTTACCATGGTAAAAGACAGGGCAGAGAAGCTTTTCCAAGAGAGGGTTGAAAGATTACTGATCTATACCCCCAAGCTGTAGCTTCCTTCATGTATGCCCAGTGGGCATTGTTGTGGAAGGAGCTGAAGAGCTTATTCTGGATCGATTTCTGCTATGGTTTGCACACCTATTCTTTGATGGGCAAGCTGCTTTTGCACTGAAACAATGACCTAGTTCACCTGCCTCACAGCTCACTTGCTTGCCAAGACAAGGGTTGGATGCTGATTAAAAGTGAAAACTTGTTCTCCAGTAAATACGTTACTTGTCAGAATCCTCTCTCTGTGTTTCTGCAACCAGGAATCCTGGGTAATTAGTAGTTACAGAATGCATTCATTTTCTTTCATCTTGAGACCGAAAGACAAAATGTCGGAAGATCTTCTCCACCTTAGAATGTTGTAGACCATATACTGGTGCTCTCAGGAGACCTTAGTCATCAGCTCCATGGCTATATGTCCAGTACTGTCACTCACACAGCCGTTTTCATGCTCACATGTGGACAAGGAGATAGAAATGTCTTACACTCAAAACACCCATACTGGGGTTTAGCTTATTTTAAAGAAAATTTAGGGCAGATTCTCTTTACTAACCTGGGTTCCAAATGTTGATTCTGTACCAGATTGTTGGCTCTGGGGATTACCCCAGGAACTAAAAGCAACAGCAACAAGTTGCTGTAACCCCCTCCCCCCGAGATTCTGATTTAATTGGTCTGGAGTTTCATGGCTTTTTTTTTTTTTGAGAGCTCTTTAGGTGATTCCAATCTGCTGGCAAGGTTAAAAATATCAGTGGGCTAGATTTTCTGAATACCTTGGGTTTTTGCTTGTTGCTGTTTTGTTTTGTTGATTAAAGTACGTGGAGGGGAAATTGTGGTCAGAATTTGAGGAAACTAATGAGGAACTACAGATTAGCCAAGCAAGTCTAAGGAGTATCTAGAGGTGAAAAATTAGGGCTGCAACATTTGCCCCAATTGAGCCAGAAAGAAGCAGTTGCTTATCTCCTCTTTTTCTAAGGCCAGTGGTATTCCAATAGATTTATCCCAGAAAGAGTGAAGACAGAAAATGGGCATTTGTTTACTTCTCTTTAAGTTTTTTTTTTTTTTTTGGCCAGTCCTGGGGCTTGGACTCAGGGCCTGAGCACTGTCCCTGGCTTCTTTTTGCTCAAGGCTAGCACTCTGCCACTTGAGCCATAGCGCCACTTCTGGCCATTTTCTGTATATGTGGTGCTGGGGAATCGAACCCAGGGCTTCATGTATACGAGGCAAGCGCTCTTGCCACTAGGCCATATCCCCAGCCCTTTGTTTGTTTTAAATTGACACATACTAAATATTGATAGACAGACAGATGTTGGAAACCCTTTCACCCTTGCGCGTTTCCTGCCCCGTCCCGCCGGGCGGAAAGCTGGAGTTTGGCCCAATGTGCAAACCTTGGCAGTGCGTAGTCGCGAGATGCCCCTCCTCCCCTCGCACACTTAAAGAACGACACGGGAGTCATGCGAGCTGTCTCGGGGTGAGCTTCTGGAACTTCCACCAGTCTTTACTCAGGGGAGGGGTTTATATAACAGTAATGGCGGCAGGAAGGGGAGGGACTAACTGCATACTAGCCATAGGCTGATAAGCTGCCCATCATAGTGATATCACAGAACTTCCTCTATGGGCGGAGATCACATCCCATAGGACCACCCCTTGGGCCTGGCCGGGCACCATTTTCACACACGTGGTGGAGGCGGGAGGCGGGGCTGGTTTGCTATCTCTTCTGGTTCTGGACCCGGAAGGGGGTAGGAGTGGCTAACAGCCAAGCAGCCCCAGGGCGGGAGAGGAGGCAGGACTCTCGGGACTGCCCCTTAAAGGTACAGCCAGACCCCAACAGACAGACAGACACAGTGTGATATATATATTATGTGTGTATATATTAATATGTATATAGTGATCCCATCAAGATATTTAGCATACTCACTACCTTTGTGATTTACTGTGTTCCTAACAGGCTCTCAGGAGATGCTGCTAGTCTCAAATGGGCCATGGAAAAGAGGATTCTTAAAAATAAAAGGCAGTATAAAATCTAGGCATTTTGTTGATCATCTAGTCTATACCTGGTACCATACAGACCTGGGAAAAGAGGAGGAAGTTATCCTGTAAGTTGGCAGTCTAGAGGCATAGACAGTTAACCTACTTGTTGGCTTTGTGGAAGGGATTTCTAGGTTCCTCTGAGAGCTGGATGGAATTAGAATGAGTTGTAATTACCCTAGCACCAAAAACCCAAACTCCAAACTCAGACTTTGCTTGAATTCAGCAGTCAGCTGATGTCATAGGATAAACAACTAACCAACATTGAAAGACAGGGATAGATGGAACATGAACCCATGTTTACCTGGGTCAGATATAACAGGATATGAGCAGGAAAAAAATGCTAGAATGATTAAATTTTGTTTAAATTATTTTTATTGTAGTCACATATGGATTTTGAAATACAGTTTGAAATCTATTTTGCCACCTCCAGTTTCTTCGAAATGACAGGCTAGCAGAGAAGGTGATGCATATGAAAAGAAGCCAGTGTGTCATATCAGATTCCTCCCTGAGCATCCATGAGCCTTGTTTAGAGTGTCAAAATGGCCAGTGGGAAGAAACCCAGTGTAGAGAACTGATGCTGAATTGCTGCAAAGGATATTTGTGTCAGCAAGATGTCTGAAGCCCTACCATTTGGGTCAACCTTAGGGATTAATAATCATTCCTTTTACTAGAAATTTCTACAAATGGTGGGCTTTTCCTTTTTCAGATCAGGAATATTCACAGAGCTTTTCTTTCCCGAGACTATTCTGTTCTAAGACCACACCATGTAAGTCTTGATAAGCTCACCCTGAGTTTTCTTCCAATAAAAGAACCCGAGCAAATACAGTGTCTTAAAAAATGTTCCAGTCATTGGCATACAGTGAAATCTTTGCTACACATAAAAGACTTCTGAGATAAAACTGGAATGTTATTGGAAGATCTAAGACCTAAAAATATTTTTGCTAGACTTTCTGAAGTCTTTAATCCTACAAATGTGTATCATTTTTCATTTCTGAAGACTTTTGGATAGCATAAAAGAATTTAATGGAAAAAACGTTCATCTTCCAGGAAAATGCTAATAACTAAGATTTACTTCTGTTTTAATGAGAGGCTAGCAAGGGTCAGGCTAACTAGAGAAGGGTAATTCTTCATATATTCTTTCTCCTCTGGATCTCATTCTTTTTGTTGTTGTTGACAGAGTCTCACTGTGTGGCCCAGGCTAGCTTCAAACTTATTATGATCCTTCTGAGTTCTGGTATTATAGCCATGTGACAGTATGCCCTATTATATCTTACTTGTCCTGTTACAATTTCCCCAATCTCTCTGTAGCCAATATGGACTGGGAAGATACTCAATTCAGTTCTTCCTCTCAGAATCTAAGTGGATGATTTTTACTTCATCTGACTCCCTATTGCTAAAACTACCCTACCCTGCCACTATCCAACATACTAGGAACCCATAGAGGGATATTGACCTTAAATTAAGAAATGTCCTTTCCTGGTTTATCAGCATAAACTATTTCAGATGGATTAAATATTTTGTTGGTAATTCAACCCTTCTGGTTGAAGTAGGTGATCTTTGTGGGCATTCTTCCCTCAAGCACAGATATGCCATATGCTTCCTTGCACTTGAACATATACATGAATTTTCTAAAAGTCTCTCAATACCAGCAGCATTAAAAAAAGAAAAGTTCTGTCCCAGGAAAACAGATACATCTACACAGACAAATGCACTCAAAGATCAGTTACAGAAGTGTATTACTGCATGGGAAAGGGATTACATTAGTGAAATACAAAGCCAAGTCTCGGTATCCACTTGCTTATTCTCATTAGGATTAAAGAGAAAGTTGTTTATCTACTGCTAGTCACACAGGGATACAGCTTGCCTTTATTTTTGAAATAGATTTTTGGCACAGTTACACTGTTAAGGATACAAGATCTAAGACCACTAATACCCCCAGCCCCAATAAAAAATGTCCTTAAGGGGCATACAAAGGTTAAGATTCTCACATGTTTATCAGTGTTGATGTTTGGAAATTTTGCTTTAAGAGCAATGGCATGAATGTACAGTAGAAGGACAAGATAGAAAGGGAAGCTGAGAGAACAGCCGGGAAGCTAGGGTTAACAGCTGTTCTATTTCTCTGAGCAGGAGTAATAAAATTAGACAAGAGTTACAAATACATGAGTATAAAATAACAGCAGGTCCATGTGGATTAGGGTGGCAGTGAGTCCCTATTGCTTGTGGATAAAGGACAATTAAAATGGGTCCATAAAAACTTCATAGAGATGAATGCATTTAATGTATTCAGTGTGGCATTAATCTCTCTCTAACACAGATTTTTCTAGTTATAGTATGTGGGAAGTGTGTGCTGAGGTTCCGATTAGTTCTCTATATCAATGAATTTCCATTAAACCGACAGACCAAATGCCAATCTCTTTTTATTTCTGCCTTCCAACATCAAACCAAGGTAGGTTTCATGATGACAACAATTCAGAATCAAAGGCCACAAGGGCGGTTTTACAAGCCTGAGTGATGTATCTGCCTGGATTCACTGTGCAGTGTTCATTTATTTCTCCTTTGTTCTTTTTATCCAAACCCAGCCAGTATAAGCCACACATGTTGTGACTTCTGTTTATTCCTCACTTTGGGAAACCAGAGTAAAGCAAAGAATCAATTTACACATTTGGTTTTCAATCTTGACTTCATAAATGTGGAAGTTCTCTTGGGTTTGCTTGCTTTTCTGAGGGACCTGTAACCATCCAGGAGTGGGAAACTTTTTCTGTCAAGGGTCATTTGGATATTTATAACATCATTTGAAGGCCATGCAATGTTCTCAATATTGGCAGATTGGCCATGTGTGTTAGGAAAATGGAGGAGACTAGAAAAGGAATAGGTGGGATTTGATCATCAACTGGTGAGAACTGTTTATTGCCAGCAAAGCACTCAGACCTTCCTGCAGGTTTGGAGGTTGTGCAAAGGACTGGATTTGGGGGTGGACATATATAGGTATTAACAAGGAAGCAGAAAATAAAAATTGGGCTATGGTCTCTTGGGGGCCCAGGGCTGTGTCCTTGGCCAAGCACACAGTGGAATCGTCAAAGAGTTATTGTTCCCTGGGGACCAAGGGTGGTGTCCTTAGCCAGGCGCAGATTGGAATAACCTGCCTGCGGACAGCCATGTGGTCAAGCCTGTTCGTGTGCACCTGGTGCCTTGCTTGACCTGGGGAAATAAGGCAGGAAATCATCCTTCAATGGGCAGCTACAGAAAGCCAACAAGTATCATAATAGCTTTCCAATAATTTCCCAGGCCTTATATTGTTGTAAGGTAAATTATCAGAGAAACCACATATCAAAGGATTGAATTTTGGAGTCCTTATTAAAATGCTAGCAGTCTGCAAGCAGCCAGTTGTAACAAAGACCTGCAGCCCACCAATACACTTAACACTGTTAGGAAACAGACCAGTGAGGACAGAAAAAACAATACCAACAAACCAATTCAGCTCCAATGGAGAGCTGACTTGGGACGCCATGGTGACCAGAGATAAGCCAGGAGACAGGACAGGAACACAGAGACATATGGCATGGCTTAAGGACACCTGAGCTGGTCTGCGCCTAAATAGTGTCAGGTCAGGGGGCACAGGAAGCTCCCAGTTCCAAGCACTGTACTGACAGGTTCAGTATCCTATAGGCCAAGTACTCACCCCTGTCACCAGGGTATGTGTGTGTGGTAGGTCTTCCCTTCCTGTAGCAACTCAGGCAAACTCATGAAAATCAAGATGGTAGACCATACAATTCACCTGTTGCCAACATCTCGCTGGCCAGAACTAACCTCCTTACTTCAATATGGCCTCAGGGTTGGAAGTTCCCCACCCCTATGGAGAGTAGGTCTCAATGGGGAAAATTCCTGCTGCAAAGTCTTTTGTTGGTAAATTCTCTTCTATGGCCCAGTGAATGCACTGTTTGCATTACATAAAATAAGTCCAGTCACTTCACAAAATTATTAAATGCATAATATATTCTATTTACCTTTCTAGGCATTGGACACAGAATAACAAAGCAGACACAACTCTCTGCCCTTATGAAATATATAGCGGAGTGAAAGTGAACAAAGGAAAGGGATAGGAAATGGTAGAGATGGTAGTGGTAGTGCAATTTTAAAGGTGTTGATCCTGAAAGGTAATGTTTACAGAGATATTTGAACAAAGAACTGAAGCACAAAAGCTAGGGAACCAAGTTGATCTCTGGGAGAAAATCCAATGAAGATGAAGTACTGATTGTGAAGGCAGCAGTATGAAATATCCTGGCATTGACAGGTTGCATGAAGAGTAGAGTGGCTACAGGAAGTAAGAGAGGAAATAAAACAGTTTGATATTGTCTTAGTCACTTTTCTACCTCTGTAACCCAAGACCATAATCTGGATAGCTCAAACCAATATATTATTTGGATCTTATTTCTGGTGGCTGTCAAGTCCAAGACTGAGAAGCCATGTCTAGTAAGAGTCTTTATACTGAATTGTAACATGGAAAGTGAGCTTTCCTGAGGCTGCGAGAGAAAAATGGGGCCAAATTAATTCTTATTTTAAAAATCAGGAATCCACTCTTTCCATAATTAACCCATTTCTGTGATAACAACATTATTTATTTCACAGGGCAAACCGCTCAGGACAGAATCACCGTTTAAAGTTTCTACTTCTTAAGACTGTTATCATGGCAATTACATTTCAACATGAATTTTAGAGGGGACTTTCAAATTAGAGCAGAAAGCTTAAATATAAATTTCAAAATGCTTTCTTTCTCAGCATGATTCTTACCAATGAACAGGTTCTCTCTCAAAATCTCCATCTTAACGAGAAAAATGATTTGAGGCATAAGATGTATTATTACTAGAAGTTATGAGAAAAAATAATAAAGACCTTACTGTCTGCTTTATTTTTGCTATTACATTGATTATTACTGTAATCATGATAAGGTAATCATCATGACCATTAATAACACATTGGACTCATCATATTAGATGCATCACCTCACATAACCCTTTGATAATACCTTGATAAGTGTTAAGTTATGTTCCTATTTCGTAGATAAGGATATTTTTAGATGTATTATGTGACTTAGAATCTCAGCATTATTTTAGCTAAATCCTACTGTATCAACAGCATCTGGTGACTTACTCAGAATGAAGCTGGATAGACTAGGGAAAAATGGAGAAAGATCAGCTTACAGCAAATATGGGAGATATTCCTTCATTTATTTCCTTTATGATGAAGGGAACAAAGTCATTTAGGGGAGAATGAGACAGGATAACGTAAGGAAACTGAGGCCTGGTGAAGACACCTCAGAAATATGGTATTTAAAAACATAGAAATGCCACCTTTGTTTCAAAGAGAGACAACACGATGCACTCCTTCCTGATGGATGCATTCCTCACCCCAAGAATTAACACTTGTCTGACATGATGAATGCCTTCTTGAGAAAATTGCTTCTCCAAACTTAAACCACCTGCTGTCCTAAAATACAGATAGCCAGGAGAGTCCTTATCAAGAGGATAAGGATCTTTTTTATGGCAGGATGAATTCTTACCTGGAAACTCAGAAAGTAACACCAGGTGTGATTAGAACAAAGACAAAGCACCTATCTTTACATAACTTTGAAGCCAGACCCCTGCTTTTACCCTATAAATACCCCCAACAGCCCAAGAAGCTGTGTATCTATGTCTCTCTGTCTCCCTGTGAGAGCACACACACCTTTTTAGAGTGTGTTACTGTCCTTCTACTTGTCTGTTTGTCTTCTTTTAGTCGGTTTGTCAGCTTGCCTGCTTGTTTACTTACTCAATAAAGCTCTGCCAAGTTTTCAAATTCTTATTCTGTGACAGAAGTAAAGGACCCTAAGTGAAGAGCTCCTACATGTAAAGGAACACTTCACTCTGTCAGGTGGCAAGAACATCTCAACTCTTTTATGTCTCCCTTTAAGAAAAAGAATTGCAGCTCAAAGAGACTGGTTGCCTAATAAGGAAAATGTAAAACAAACAATTTGTCATAGTAAAAAATGAGAAGCAAACTATAAGACTCATAGTAAAAGAATGATATATATAGTATGCAGAACACTAGCTGCCAAAGATGACTGCAACCCAATTCCTGGACCTTGCAAATATGCTACTTAACTTGGCAAAGGAATTAAGGTTGATGGCGGAATTAGGTTACTAATCACAGAGTCCCTAATAGTAGAAGAGGATGATGTAAGCGTGGGAGAAAGGCACAGAGATGCAATGCTGCAGATCTGAAAGATCTTGAAATGTAGAAGTGGAGGGTCACTTCTAAAGCCTTTTTAAAATGGTTTTTATGGCATTTATTCTTATGAGGGGACAGAGTCTTTTTTGTTTGTTTGTTTGCCAGTCCTGGGGCTTAGACTCAGGGCCTGAGCACTGTCCCTGGCTTCTTTTTGCTCAAGGCTAGCACTCTGCCACTTGAGCCACAGCACCACTTCTGGCCATTTTCTGTATATGTGGTGCTGGGGAATCAAACCCAGGGTTTCATGTATAGGAGGCAAGCACTCTTGCCACTAGGCCATATTCCCAGCCCTTCTAAAGCTTTTAGAAAGGAACTCTGCCTTGCTACCACCTGGATTTTAACTCAGGGAGACCCATGGTCAGACTTCTGACCTTCACTACAGTTAGCTAATATAATTGTATGTTTTAGGCTGCTGAATTTATAGCAACTTATTACAGCAGTGATAGGAAGGCATAGTGTAAGTTAACACGGATTTGAGGTTTTGTCTTGTAAACATTAAATGACAGGTGTGAAGCCTATGTATTAACATAGAAAATATTTACATTTAAAAAGCAGTGTTCAGATATGTATATGCAGTAAGGTTAAAACTATGCTTGAAAACCAAACAGTTGAAGGGCTGCAAAACTTCAAAGAAAATCTAAGAACGTATAAACTATGAGTAATATAAGTAATGGAATGACATGGATTCATTTTCCTTTCAGTGTTTACCTAGTTTCCTAATTTCCTTAATGGACATGTATGCATGTATTTATGTATGTATGTATGAAGAAAATATTAAATTAAGTTTTAAATTGACATATACCTGTAGTAAAAGAGAAATATTCCTTCTCATATTTTTGAAGTAGCCAATAGAGAAGCACTTATCCTTTTTAGCAGCTGGCACCAACATTCCTATGTAGGGTGGGACCCATCTTAGTTGAATAGTTGAAAAGAAGCATTGTTAGGTTCAGTGAGAGAAGAAAGTCACCTGGCTTGGGTGTTGAGCTGGTACTCAGATTTCATATTAAAGAAAGGAGAGGGAGGAGCAAGGGGGACTGAGAGTTCTTAGGCTAGAGAAGTTGGAGAGAAGACCGCCAGGGCTAGGAGTAAACATTTGAAGGGAAGCACACCCATGGCATGTTTTAAAGGCAGATAGGATGTGTCCCTGCCACTTTGATCTTCAGCAAAACTGCAACTTATCCATGGTCGATTGGATTTCATGAGGAGACTAACAAAGGAGTACGATTACACCAAGGAGGATTCAGGGTTGAACCACACTAGTCTGTGTGGAGGGGGAGAAGAAGATTAGATGGGAGTCATGTTCTCTCAAAATGTAATCTCAGCAACCATTGGTATGCTTTTCCTGTACCTGGGTGTTGTGCCCTGCTCACCACCTCCCCTTACCAAGTACTTCCTGGCCCTTATGTATTACATGGCCTATTGCAAATAGGCAAGTGCTTGCAGAGCTATTATAACACCTTGAGTTGTATTTCCTATGCAAGTATCCAACCCTTGGTTTACCTGAGATTTTGCCCAATTAGTTGCAAAGCAACCACTAACCTGCTCCCTTGAGAGACTGTGGGAGGCCCTCACCAGGGCTCTTCTCCAGGGACTGAGGAGCAACTAGTTCTTCAGCATGAGTTGCTTTGAGAGTCTGAGGTCTACAGTTAGTTATTCAAAGGAGTCGCGGTGTTTGGTCTGTCCTCATAATCCAAGAAGAGGTGTTTGTTAGAGGATCCCTTGGGATTCCATATCCCCCAGGGTGCCTTTCAGAGGCCAAGAAACTGAATCCTTCCAGACACTCCAGAAGCAACACAGAACCCTGCAGTTGCCCATGACTGAAAACAAGGGATCTTCCCCTGAGCGCCTCTGAGCCAAATCCAACTGTATACATAGTACTCTCTTCACGCCTTGGGGTTTCCCCAGTCTTGTCCATTACTCATATGATATCCCAGAGGCCTAGTGTCTAAAAAGGATGGCAAAATTCAAAGCCCAAAATTTGGTTGCAGTTGAGCTTGCAAACTTTCTATTTGTTAAGGAAGGACATAGGCCAGGGATGCACCTTGTCTCTCCTATTGCAATGCTAGATCCCACAGCAGAGGGAGGGAAGAACTGATGACAAGAATTCATTTTCACACAGATCATGTTTGTCTATGACTTGAACTCCACATTTATGAAATGATACAAACCCATAGAGACAGCAAAATTCTCTACCTCCTAAAGGTATAAGCAGTAAAGTATTAAGGATAATACACCGCCCCCCCCGCCCGCCGCCACACGCACACAGATACACCAATACAGAGAGAGAGGGAGGGAGGGAGAGAGAGATTGCTAAAGTAAACTACTATTCTACTCCTTGTCATTTCTATCCTTTTTATTGTGTGTCTTCTCTCTACCACAGCTTGTCCTAAACTTAGAGACAGAATTTCTGCCCTCTTCTAGTAAGTGTGGAGGGATACCGTTCACTGACTAAATTTACCCTGAGAGCGTTTTGGTCATTGTTGTGTTGTTTTTCGAAGGTATAGGTCATTCAGAGAGAGAGAGAGAGTCATCACTCACTTATATTCTACAGTCCCCCATCCCCTTGGATACACATTTACATAAATAAAAGTGAAAGTTCACTTCTGTGTCTCTCTGTATCTCTGTCTATGTCTCTGTTTTTCTGTGTGTCTCTCTCTGTCTCTCTCTCCTCCCCCACTCTCTCTCTCTTCTGTTTCTCTTCCCCCACTTTTGACCTTGCCCTCCTCTTTCCATTCCTCCTTCAGATAGCCCATGTATCTGCCTTTACCCTCTGCGATAGTTTCTGCCCTTTCTTTAAGGGTTACTTCCGAAGTTCCCTTTACTAGGAAATTCTGCAACTTGCCAGACTGGTTCTTCCTCTCCCTGCTGTCTAGAGTTCTTGGTTTTCCCACAGTACCTTCTCATTTACCTGTTGAATCTCACTTCTGTTCTCTCCTAGATTGTGAGATTCTTTATTTGTCATTCCTGGGTCTTGAACTCAGGGCCTGAGCACTATCCCTGACTGAGCACTATCCCTGGATTCTTTTTGCTCAAGGCTAGCACTCCACCACTTGAGCCACAGCACCACTTCGGGCTTTTTTCTATATATGTGGTGCTGAGGAGTCGAACCCAGGGCTCCATGTATGCGGCAAGGCAAGCACTCTACCACTAGGCCACATTCCCAGCCCTGATTATGAGATTCTTGACACTAAGGCCATATAGCATGTCTGTAATCATAGTAGCAAAGTCTGATCAATAGCAAACAATAAATATTTGTTGTCTTGAAATAAACGGAGTTATTTCAAAATAGATCAATATTCTCAACTGTAGGGATTAGTTAAGTAGTTTATCAGAAATAGTTACTGCACCATTTAAATGAAAGTTTAGCACAATATTGTCTAGTGGATAATGACCTGGATCATAAAATAAATGTGTTTTTCCAAGTATTTTCACTTGTGTTTGTAATTTGGTACCAAGGTCGATATAAACATATTTAATGACATAAAAGTATGAAACTCATACTGGCATCTAGTATGGAGACAATTGAGGCTAAGATGGGAAACAATTATACAAATGAGATCCTAGTCTATTCTCTTTCCTTTTTCTTTCCTCATCATTTTTACTTCCATTGTCATAGGAGCTCTTTTTTCCTGATTGAAATGGGAATGCTGTTTTTTCTGTGGGATAGTAATATAGTTTGGGAAAAATGTACTGTCACAAAAAAGCACTGGAAATGATCTCACCAATCTGCTATCCATATGACCTGTATTCTGGGCTCTGTTCCAGTAATGGAAATAAGTTTGCTTTTTTCTGGATATATTCCCTCAGCTGGGACTCTTTGTCTGCTCTTCCTCCCCATTCTCCCCATGCATGTCACAGTATTTAGCACAGAATGATAGTTCGGGTACTACTGTATGTCTAGAGTTATCCAGTGTCTATGGAACTGGCTTCAGCAGAAGGATGAATGAAGGTTTATACCCAGCTGCTCCACTTACTTGTTGATAAATGGTTTATCCTCTCTGCAACTTGGTTTTCTCATTTGTAAAAAGTCGATAATAGTACCTACTACTGTATAGGTTTGGAGAGCTATGTATTGAAGTTTCTTTACCTACCTAACCAGAGTTCTGCATATAGTAATTCTAGACCATCTGGTTTCCATTTGATATATAAAAATCATATATTCCCAATCAGATTGTTAACTGTTCAGATTTATTTACAAACTATTACTTTGAAGAGATTAATTTTCCAATCCAAGATTTCACTTATAGGTCAGCTTCATAATGAGAGATCAGATTTGTTATCTGTCACCCAGATACTCACTTATAGTCATCTCCTAAGGCCACTGAAACAAAGTGTCATGAACTACGTGGCTTAGAACAGAAACCTAGTCTCTTACAGTCCTGGAGCTAAAAATCTGCAGTCTCAGAGACTCTATCGAATCATTCCATGCCTCTACCCATCAATCTCCAGCAGTTCTTGGTTTGTAGAAGCACCATTCCAAAGTCTATCTCTGTCTTTATATAGCCATCTTCTCCCCATGTACTTCTCTTTCCTCATGTAGTATTTTCTTCTTTTTGTAAGGACAGAAATCATATTATATTAGGCCTAATCTAATGCCTTTATTTTAACTTGATTTACATGCACAAATACCCTATTTCTAAATAAGGTCACATTCACAGGGGGTAGGGCCAGGACTTCAATCCTTCTGCATTATCTCTTTAGGGTACACTATTCAACTCCAAACATCATTCGGTAGAGAACCTGTTATCCCCAGCTATCGGAAGGAGTAGAGGGAGATGTGATTCAGGCACAGCTCAGCTGCACAGAGAACCTTTCCTTCACAGAACTCAAGTTCCTTCCTGGGAAGCTCCACATTCAACATTAATTATTGCAGGGATGAAAGGCCTGGCCAACTGCCCAGCTCTGGATAACTCTGAGGGGTTATTCCAGCTCCAAAGTTCCCCTTTGGAGTAATAGAGGCTGCCTGTGCCTGTATTTCTTCTTCATTTCTCTCTCAGGTTCTTCCTGCCTCCACCCCCAACTGTTCACAGTTGTTGTTCTAAATGTCTTTGTAGTAATCTATATCTTAAAGCCTGTTGCTTCCTGTGTAACCACCCTGTAGTAGTTCTAGAAAGAACAGAGAATCTGCTGCAACATTTTGTTCACTAGAGCTATCACTTTCTGGGACTCAAAAAGTCCTAATGATGTGACTGGTCAGTGGGACAAAATTGAGTGTACAGTTTGCTTCCATAATTGCCTGTGATATGAAAAAATCCCTGGATATGGTAGATTACACACCTACATGGACCAACCATCATTTGACACAGGCCCTTTGTCGTCACAGCTACCCGGGAAATGGCCTTTACAGCTGTGTGGCATGACTGCCACATGCTTTTTAATATCTGACAATGAGAGTAATCACAGCCTGGCGCTGGTGGCTCATGCCTGTAAGCCTAGCTACTCAGGAGACTGAGATCTGAGGATGGCAGTTCAAAGCCAGCCCTGGCAAGAAAGCCTGTGAGAGTCTTATCTCCAATTCACCACCAGAAAACCGAAAGTGGTGTTGTGGTGCTAGAGTGCTAGAGTTCTAGCCTTGAGCTGAAGAGCTCAGGGATAGCATCTAGGCTCAGAGTTCAAGTCCCACAACTGACAAAAAAGGAGTAATCTCTCAGTAAGAATTCAGGATAACTAGACCTAAGAGATAAACAATCTAACACAGTGGTTTGGAAATTGATGCTGAAGGAATTGAAAACATATATTTTAATCCAGAATACCAAATACAGAGTTGGGAATACATTGCAATGCAAATATCTTTTAATTTACCTGTTCCAGGCACATATGCTTATGATAGTTTAGCAAAAGGGAATCTCAAAGAGAAGTTCACTATGTCTATAACACTACATAGTAGTGGCAGAAGCTTTTGAGTTCTTGGCAAATAGATACTTATAGAGGGTATAGAGGCATCAATGACAGTACTTATTCATTCTATACTTCTTTTGCATTTACTTTTTGTTCCATTAGAGAAGACATTGTGGTAATAGCTGACATGAAGATTGTGGTCTATTTTGCAGAAATAGCTATCACTGTTAAATGGAAAAAAGAATGAAATTTGAGGACATATATGAGTCTACTGTGAATTTGGTTAAAATAGGTCATCCCTGAGAAAGAAAAGTATATTGTAATTATAAAAATGACTTAAAATAGAGACAAAGACATACAATTTTCCTATACATTCAAAAAACCTTCCGGCACATAGGAATTATTCTTAGCAGAAATGTCTCCACAAGATCTCCATTTTTACATGCCTTTATCTTGCTTTTCACTTTCCTCTGTTCTCCTTCAATCCTAAATTCACTGGTCACTTTATATGCAACAAGAACTTAGCTGTGTTTTTGTTTTTCAACCTACTTACAGATGATGTCTCATTTTTCTCTCAATTAAATATGTTAAACTATATGAAAAATGATATTTAATCATATTTAACCAATGAAAATTACATTCAACAAATACAGTAGTGTCCTAAACAATGACAGCTCTTCTCTAAGAGTGCCATCTGCTAAAATAATTATCTGCCGATATTTTTATGGACACATACGTTATATCCATGAGCACACACAGAAAATATAGCAAAAGGAAAACAATGTGATGATCCCTGGAGGGATACAGAATTATTTCTTTCTTCTGGACATTGTAAAAATACGTTTCTATATTTTTCCATTTTCTGAATTGAATATAACATTCCCCCTTATAACCAGCAAAAGCAAAGATGATCTTCAATTTATGATGAGTGTTTAGGCCAGACCAAACTGAACTTAAATTGAAAATATTGCAGGCTGGAAATGCATTGAATATGTATAACCTACCAAAAATTGAAGCCTAGAAACAACACACTGTAAAGTGCTAGTTGGTTCTTCTAGCAATTGTGTGGATGGCCAGGAATTGGGGATCTTTGTCCTCTGCCAGCTTGGAGAGACAGGACCTGTGGAATGCAAATTCAGAATTTAAAGTATAGTTTTTACTGAATGGATATCAATTTTCCATCATGGCAAAGTCCAATAATCATTTAATTGAGCCATCGTAACTTGGTCATTGTTTTAAAAATGTGTCCCTATAAGCATAACACTAATAAAATTATACTACTTGCAAGATTTTGTCTTACTTTTTACTCTACTTTTGGAGAGTGGGCCAGCTTGATGAAAGTCAGTATGATAGGAATTCCCATGCCTATGGAATATCTTGATTTTCTTTTTGTGGTACTAGGGATTAAACTCAGGGACTTTAGCATGTGACACTTAAACCAGAACTCAAGCCCCAAATCTATCTATCTATCTATCTATCTATCTATCTATCTATCTATCTATCTATCTATCACCAGTCCTGGGGCTTGGACTCAGGGCCTGAGCACTGTCCCTGGCTTCTTTCTGCTCAAGGCTAGCACTCTACCACTTGAGCCACAGCGCCACTTCTGGCTTTTTCTATATATGTGGTGCTGAGGAATCAAACCCAGGGCTTCATGCGTATGAGTGAGGCAAGCACTCTACCACTAGGCCATATTCCCAGTCCCGATCTTGCTATTTTTTTAAAGCAGAATTTATTAACACTAGCTTTAAATTTAACTTCCAAGGTTATGTGATTTTAAAATGTTCATTTTATTGATTGCTACAGAAATAATGCATGGCAATTATTAAACTGATTAAAACTGCAAGCATGGAAAAAGTAGAAATTTAGGCTACGCAAGTGGCTCAGAGGTAAAGTGCTTGACCCTGGGTTCTACCCCTAGAACCATAAACAGAAAAAGGAGAAATTTGATGTTTCCCCATCATAATTCCCATCCCTGTACTTTAAGGTAGATATTTTTCATAGTATGAGACATGCAGTGTATACTACATCAAAATTTGATTTGATCACTCAAAATATATACTTTTGAGTACCTTTCCCTGAAAATATTTGCAAATGTATATGCCTATTTTATTTCTTCCTTGTGCCAGCTCTTGTTCATGAAGATATTGGGGGACAATATATCACCAAACAATCAATCTCTCAACACAATGGTAACAGTGGAATTGGTATTTTCTTTTGTTTATCATCCTGTGGAAGACTAGAGGAAATGTAGGGAGTCCAGGTGAGGAGAACACAAAGCCCTTGTCCCTACACTCTTCTATGTTAACGTGAGTGGAAAAGGAAGAGGAAGGCTTGGGACATCCAACTCAGTTGCCTCTATTTTAACAGCTGTATTTTGCTTCATAAATACCCACAAACATATCAAATTTGAATTCATTTTATGCTTAAATGTGGATTCTATTCATAGGCACAAAGAATGAAGTTATAAAAGATAAAGACATTTTTTATAATCATGTATCAGGCACAGGTGTTATCCAAAACAGTTTTTTTTCTTTTTAGTTCTTGGTGAAGAGGAAGAAAATGAAATAATTTTTTCATTGTTTCATAAAGTAATTGCACCTTATTCAACACATGGGTGGTTTGTGGAATTATATGAAATCAGTTTACCCTTTTTGTGGACTTTGAATTAGTAATTTTACTATATAACATCTGGCATAGGAAAATGAATTGACTCAATCACACAATAAGATGGCAATTCTAAGCATTATGAACAATTGCACCTATTTTAATGACACAGCCATTAAACATAGCAATAAAACATATAATGAGTTGGGGTAATCTTTCTTCTTAATAATAAATGAAGTCTGAATATTACAAAAGTATGGGATCAGTGTGATTTCCAACAATATAAAAATACATGTGAAACAACCAAAAGTGTCAAGGAAATGTACTTGCCATTAAATACGTCTCAGTATTTTCAAATTGTCTATAAAGAGTATGTTTTTCATTAATAACAATGAATTTCCAAAAGCATTGCTCATAAAAAATACAGATTTAGGACTCAAGCTCAGAATATGAGTATCTTATCCAAACCTTTTGTTTTTTTTATGTTTTAGGCTACCTTTTGATATCTATGCTTGTCTTCTCATCTCATTAGGAAATAAAATAATTAACTTGGCTTTTTAGTTTTTAAAATGTGAGATCCTTTCCTCTTATATATGGTTTTGAAATATTTCAAAGTTTGAATAAGATGCTTTTCGCAACTGGGAAAAACTCAAAGCAGAAGCTGAAGGTGCTATAATTTTAGGAGTACAGAGATGACATCATAGCCAATGACACAGTTAAACCATGGACCAGTAAGAGTCTATAGGTATTGATAGATTTGATTTACATTATTTTTCTCTTTTAATAATCTATCATGAACCTACAACTTTAATAAATAATGTTGCTGTATAAACAGCTTGTTTTTATTTAAAAATGTTACACTACTATAATTGTTTTTTTTTCAGAAATATAGTCTTGTTTGAACAGCCATCTCCATATTATTCAGATATATTGGAATATTACTAGAACTCAAAGCCATTGAAGGATGCAAATTTTCCTAATATTACTCATCACAATGAGCGCAGGCAGGTTGATTGTGGCTATATTTCTAAGTTCTTTAGATACATTAAATTGGATTGTATTTTCTGTGCTCTTGGTTTCCATGGTTACAGTATTTTTCTGAACTCCAAAGTGAGATTATGCAATGGCTGGAATCTATTTCTACAAATTCTTTTATGCTGCTGTATTTAAAATGTGAAGTCTAATTCTTCTTCTCTTGAGTGTTGGATATAGTAATATGCTCCTGGTTAACATAATGTATAGGAAGTGACTAAAGGTATGTGACTGCCTAGACTAGGTCATAAAAGGTGGGTGTCCCCCTCCTTGATATCTAAGATCACTTACTGTTAGGGAAATCTAGCTGCTGTATTGTGAGAATGGTAGCTCTACAAAGAGGTTCAAGACAGGGATGGAGACACCTTGCCAAAAGCCATGTAAGGGAACCATCTTGGAAGGAGATCCTCCAATGTTAGTATTCATAACTGGAGGTTTTTTGTTACCTTTACTTAAAGTTCATACATAATGCCCCAAATATATAAGGATAGCATCAGCTTGGAAGGCACCATTTTCCCTATTTTAAAAAGTTACAGCAATACTAGACACTCTCCATTGTTTTCTTCACAATTATTGGTATAAAAACTTCTTAGAGAAATTATAGTGCCATGGTTTAGATTTGTCTGAGTGCCTATCATATACTGGTTATATGTACAAATTTTCATTATTAATAATGTAGGAAAAACAAACAATCCCCACATTGGTATGCTAGTATACTAAATGCCATCAGCCATTTGGTTGAATATATTTTCTACTAGACTATGTTTGTAATATCTTATTCCAAAGCAATCCTCACATCATTTTAGTAAATAATTATCCATTATCACATTACTTAATCCAAAACTACATGAAGTATCTCTTTTATTTATTTATTTTTAATTTTATTTTATTGTCAAAGTGATGTACAGTTACATACCCAAAGTAATGAGTACATTTTGTTTTTGCCAGTCTTGGAGCTTGAACTCAGGGCCTGAGCACCGTTCCTAGCTTCTTTTTGCTCAAGGCTAGCACTCTGCCACTTGAGCCACAACGCCACTTCTGGCATTTTCTATATATGTGGTGCTGAGGAATCAAACCTAGGGCTTCATGCGTGTGAGGCAAGCACTCTTGCCACGAGGCCATATTCCTAGCCCCAGTACATTTCTTTTGAACACTGTTACCCCCTCCCTCATTTTTTCCTACTTTCCCTCTTCCTCAACCCCTCCCCCAGGTTGTCAAGTTTATTTCCAACATATTGTCTTGTGAGTTTTGCTGTTGCATTGGTTCACCTTTTGTCCTTTGTCTCACCACTTTGTTGTTGCCCTTCCCTTCCCCAAACAGACAAACATATAAATAAGACACAGCATACCAATAGTGACAACAGGGGCTAAACCAAAGGGGGAAAAAAAAAAGAAAAACCTTCACACAGTACATTAAAAACAACAACAAAGAAAAACTCTTGTTTAGATAGCTTGGCATTCATATCAATTAGCATATTCTTATATGGTCATATGTACATATATACATAATGAAATTCTTTGCTTTCATCAGAAAGAATGACATCACCCCATTCATAAGGAAATGGAAAGATTTGGAAAAAATCATATTAAGTGAAGTAAGCCAGACCCAAGAAACATAGACTCCATGGTTTCCCTCATTTGTAATAATTAGTATATGTCAAAGATAGTCTAGAAGAGGATTATAATTTCTCAATACCTTTTTAAAATTATAGTGTTTGTTTCAACTCTGTTTCACCAATTATGCTGATTCCTGATGCCATTGAGACAAGGAAACTTAATTAATACTCCCTTCATTCATCTTCTTTTGCTTCTGTTATAAAGAGGAAAAGCATAGAACCTACAGTTTAGATAGATGATCAGAAATTTTCAAAGTCCAAATCTGGATAAGTGATATAAAGTTGAAATAACTAGGTGATTGTGAGAAAGACATTTATTTCAGGTCAGAGGCTGCTCCATCTCACTGCCAGTTTCCTTATATGCATAATCGAGGCCCTAGATCACTGTTGTTATGGTAACCATCACTATATCGTACTAAAATCTGGTACTGAAATATACTAAAATCACGAAGTGTAGATTTTTTCTATCTTTTCCAAGTTCATTT
Source organism: Perognathus longimembris pacificus (assembly GCF_023159225.1). Classification (NCBI taxonomy): domain Eukaryota; kingdom Metazoa; phylum Chordata; class Mammalia; order Rodentia; family Heteromyidae; genus Perognathus; species Perognathus longimembris. The sequence continues at coordinate 106,724,305 of NC_063188.1, read as the reverse complement.
TTCATGATTTCATGTAGCAGTCCAATATGAAACATTTATTTGAGTTTTAAAAAATCTCACAAATACATCTCCCATTTTGAGAAGTAGCTTCTATAACTGAAATAGGAATTAACTGTCAAATAGATTTAATACATTCAAAACAAATTTTCTTTCAAAGGAATAACAAGGGTGGAAGTTGAAATTGCAAGTGTTCTATTGAGCCAGTCTGCATTCCTAGCTCCTTAATATAATCAGAATTAGCCTTTGGATTCCAAATTGCTGTAGGAACAATGTGTGGGGATTGCAAATGAGGTGTGACATTTTTGTTTCTACTCAATAAGGAATAGATAAATGTTGAAATTCATGTATTCTTCTCTAGTTAATTCATATGAAAAAGTCACGGCTTCTTCTTGATGATTGATTGTTCCTCCTCTGCTCTTTTTATAGCAGCTACTATGTGATGGGTTTGGCACTTGGATGAGACACACTGTTCTCATTATCGGAATCACTGGCATTAAAATAATAGGGAGAAGGCTGTAGATTATAGTTAAATAGAGAGCACTAAAACTGATTTATAAAAAAAAACTTTCAGTAACTGAATTCAGAACTATCAAGGATACCTCCCGGAAAGAATTTTGTGGTAAGTGCTCAGATCAAGAGAAATACCTACATCCATTTATCTGACACATTTAATTCATAACATTATACCTCTTTGTCTAGGGGAAGATTATATAACCAATGAAAGTAGGGCACAGAAAAATCCTATTGTTGAGTAAATTCCTGGCCTGGTGCGAATTTTTTTTGCAAACATTAAAAACTGTTAATATTAAAACACGTTACCACGACTGGAATGCAATTAAAAAATTTGTAGCGTGCAAAGACTTTGATTTTTTTGTGCCAGGCCTGGAGCTTGAATTCGGGGCCTCCATATTTATTGTTCCTGAGCTTTTTTTGTTCAAGGCTCATGGCATAACACTTGAGCCACAGCTCCACTTCCACCTTTTTGGGCCATTAACTGGAGACTCTCACAGACTTTCCTCTTCAGGTTGGCATTTTCCCTGATCCTCAGAACTCAGCCTCCTGAGTAGCTATGATTATAGGTGAGAGCCACTATGGGCCTGCAAGCCTGCATTTTCAACACTGAAGGTAATTTGATGGTCACAATATCTTCTCCTTTTTTTTCTTTTAGTAGAAAGAAAATGCCAACCAACTAGATGACTAGATGATCTTGTAGAATACAGGTTGAGATAAAATTTGTATGAGATTCATTATGACAAAGCAAGGGACAGATATTAATCAAAATCAAAAGAAATATTTCTTCAAACAATATATAAGCTTCAAATGTTTAAAAAAATTTTCTTTCAATTTTTTTATTGTCAAAATGTGATAGAGGGGTTACAGATTCATATGAAAGGCAGTGATTACATTTCTTGTTCTACTTGTTACCTCCTCCCTCATTTCCCCCTTACCCCTTCCCCTCTCCCCCCAAGAGTTGTGCAGATGGTTTATACTAAATGGTTTCTAAGTGTTGCTTTTTGAATGGTTTGTCTTTTTGTTCTTTGTCTCTGGATTTTGGTATACCCTCTCCCTTCCCCAGTTCTATTACCTGTATTGGACAATATCCAGGGTACTCGGATGTAGTACAGTGGTAACGAGGGTACAGCCACAGGAAGGGACTACAAGAGAAACAAAACTACACAAACCACTCAGTCAACCAAACTGACAAGGAAAAAGAGAAAAAAAGTAGTATGAGTTCACATGGCATGTTGAGAATAATTACAACCGTGGTATAACTTGTTTCCATAACATGGAGTTTATTTCACTTGGCATCTTCTTATGTGGTCATATGGGTGCAGTTATTGAGATATTTTGGTCTTCTGCCATGACTAGCCTATTCCTGTACTAGCTATTCCCTATGAAGGACACCATAGGGTTTATGTTTCTTTGGTTCTGGGTCACTTCACTTAGTATGATTTTTTCCAATTGCTTCCATTTCCTTATGAAAGGGCAGTGTCATTCCTTCTGATGGAGGCATAGAATTCCATTGTGTATTTTTCTGATCCACTTGTCTACTGAGGGGCATCTAGCTTGGTTCCATGTTTTAGCGATGATAAGTTGTGCTGCAATGAACATAGTTATGCTGGTTGGGAGGATTACCATCATGAAAATGGCAATATTACCAAAAGGTATCTACAAATTCAATGCAATACCCATCAATATACCAACATCATTCTTCAATGAAATAAAGGAAGCAATTCAGAAATTCATATGGAACAATAAAAAACCCGAATAGCAGAAACAATCCTAAGTAGAAAGAACAGTACAAAAGGAATATCAATACCAAACTTTAAATTGTACTACAAAGCTATAGTAATAAAAAAAAAAGCCTGGTACTGGCACAAGAACAGGCATGAAGAACAATGGAACAGAACTGAAGACACAGAAATGAACCCACAGACCTATGGCTACCTAATCTTTGACAAAGAAGCTAAAAATATAGGTTGGAACAAAGACAGCCTCTTCAACAAATGTTGCTGGCAAAACTGGGTCAACACCTGTAACAAACTAAAACTAGACCCCTATATATCACCTTGCACCAAAATCAACTCCAAATAGCGCAAAGACCTAGAAATAAAATCAGACACCCTGAAAACTCTACAAGAAGAAATAGGAGAAACTTTAGGACTCCTTGGCACTGGAAGAAACTTCCTCAACAAAGGCCCAGAAATTCAACAAATCAAAGAAAGGCTGGACAAGTGGGACTGTACCAAACTGCAGAGCTTCTGCAGAGCAAAGGATATAGCTCCCAAGATAAATAGAAAGCCCACAGATTAAGAAAAGATCTTCACCAGCCATACAACGGACAAAGGCCTGATATCTAAAATAAACACAGAACTCAAAAAGTTAAATTCCTCCAAAACAAACAAAGAACCAACAGCCCTCTCAACTGCCAGGCTAACTCTAAACCCCCTTCCGTGGAGATCCTGGGCCTATATGCCCCCTCCATGTGTTCCCTTTCGTTCTCACGCATAGCCTCTGGCCAGTAGGAAGTAATGCGGGAGCAAGGGCCACGGGTAAGCTCCGGACCGGGTGTGGCTGCGAGAATGCTCTCCCCCCAACCTATACTCACCAAGGAGTCCAGGTACACGTGGACATCTCAGAGTAAGCTTCAGGAGCTTCCCGAAGTTTTATTCAGGGGAGGGGTTTATATAACAGTAATGGCAGCAGGAAGAGGCGGGCTAACTGGGTATTAATGATTGGCTGATGAACTGTCCATCATGGTGATGTTACGGAACTTCCCGCAGAGGCAGAGATCACAGTCCCCTCAGGACCGGTCCCCTGGGCTCAGGCTGGTGCCATGGTGGCACACGTGCTTACAGATGGAGGGCGGGGCTGGCTTAGCTCCCTCTTCTGGGGGAGGTTCCAGACCCTGGGAGAAAGTAGGAGTGGCTAACAGCCAAGCAACCCCAGGTGTTAAAGGTATAGCCATCCCCGACATCTCCCCCTTTTTTGTTTTTTAAATTAGCAGGAGATGCTGTGAACATGGCATGTGTAGGCATGAGGCAAATGTTGACATAAGATATATATGGGGCCTCTTCTACAAGGTGGGGTAAGTGAAGGAGTCATCCATTTGGCTCAGTCTAGAGAAATTGGAGTCCTTAGCCTGTTTCTGTGCCACTCAAGATAATGCAGGCATCATTCCCCTCTTCTGGCCGGTGAGGTAAGAGCAGGCTTAAACTCTGGCGACTCTGGTAGTCCACAGCAGCCAAGGCACTGATAACTTAACACATGTGGTTAGTAAAACATTTTATCACAAACATTGAAGTAAGGTGCTAAACCCTTACACCTATCTTTCGCCAACGTGAACCCCTAAACTCAGCAGCAGGGTGAAAGGCAAAAGGGAAACAGTGCAATTCCCCATTTCAGTCCCTGTGCAAAGCCACAGGCAATATCGCCACGGCAAAACATTGTGCCACGAAAGACGCTCAAGGAAGAGTCTAGAAAGCAAGCATGAAAGGCAAGCTGGCTGCCTCCGGTGTTGTCTATCGCTGTTGTATGCAGGCAGGCTTCCCATATTCCCATGGAAGAGCAGAAGAAATCCAGCACGGTCCTTGTTTTCCTAGAGAGAACAAGAAGACATTTCTCCAGAGTGAGTGCTCTGGGCTTAGCTGTGCCTTTAAGAGGCCAAAGTTGGCTTTAGCTTGTCCCCTCCCCTTCCACCATTAACAGGAAGAGAAGCCTCCAGCCCCTGGGGTGAACACGTGCATGCCATCATGGCAGGGACTTCTACAGAGACCCAGCTCTTGGAGGGCTGTAGCCACCGCCCACAGAGGAAGTTTCCTGACATCACCTGATGGGCAGCCCAGCTCAGCTAATCAGTTAGTCACCCCAAGTCCCTCCCCTTCCGCCTTTGTCACCGTAATAAATTCTTCTGCCCACCCTCTGGGAGGCTGAGGCGCATGGACCATCGAATCGCCTCCCCGATGTCTCTCTCTCCGCCGCCATTCCACACGTAAGGGGACCAGGGAGGGGGGTCTCGGCATTTCTCCTCAACTTAGCGCAATCCATTAGAACACGCTTTGCCTTCTGCTGGCAGAGGGACAAAGCCGAGTCTTCTTTCATAGTTTAGAATTCAGGCATCCCCTGGAGAAGTCGGGAGAGGGGTCCCAGAGAGACCCCAACAGCTGTTGTATGCAGGCATGCTTCCCATATTCCCATGGAAGAGCAGAAGAAATCCAGCACGGTCCTTGTTTTCCTAGAGAGAACAAGAAGAGGATATTTCTCCAGAGCGAGTGCTCGGGGTTTAGTTTCCCAATCAGAAAAGGCACATACAAGGCTCGTTCCCGCACTGATTTGGGGAGATTTAAAATTTCTTTTTTGTGTAAATTTAAGATATTTAATGTGAGCATAGCTGTCCTTAACTGGTCATGGGGGCTGTTTCCCCCTTTTTTTGTTTTAAATAATGAACTTAACACAGGAGGGCACCAGGCTGAGAGTATGGGCGAAGGTCATTTCTTCTGGAACTACTTCCTGCTGAAAGGGGGCGAAGTAGTGAGGGGCCTCTGATTTGCCATATGGCCTGGTACCATCCAGTGTGGTTGGTAAGAGCCCTCATCATTATCACAAGAATGGTTATCAGCGCCAGAGGGTGTCATGGTCTCCTCTGGCCAGCTCCTGTAGTTTGGGCACATCAGGAAGTCCCTTGGGCTGGGGCCTCCAGGGTCCAGATCTGCGTTGGGCACAGCAGTGTAGAAAGATGATGGCTTTGAACTGCAAATTCCCAGGTGGTGACCTCAGTAAGAGATGTTATTCTGTTAAAAGAGACTTTTGAAAAGATCAAGCAAAAGGCTGACAAGTTCTCAGAGCTAGTTAACATGAATGACATAGAACATACCCTGGGCATAAGCCAGAAAAGTTCCATTCAGAACATAAACCAAATTGTGGCCAATTACGAGGAAGGAGGAATAACTGGAGGAAGTGGTTAGTGCTAGTGGTCCAGTTTGGAGTAGCCAGTCAGAGGCTAAAATAAATATACATACATATATACAACTGGCAGGAAAAAGGAAAATGGACAGGTAACTCTTCCTCCTGATCTCCTGGCTCTGATTAGTTTTGAAAGGGCGAGATAAGGCGACTTCGTTTAGGATATGACATCATTTATATCTTACTCCTCTCCATATCCCTGTTTCCTGGACTAGCTGAGTCCCAGTAGTTCAGTGCTTGTTGCTGGGATGGCATGTTCCCATTGGCATTCATGGGGTTTGAACTCAGGGCCTGAGCACTGTCTCTGAGTACTTCTGCTCGAGGCTAGTGCTCTACCACTTGAGCCACGGTGCCGCTTTCAGCATTTCTCTGGTTCTCTTGAGCCAAGATTCCAGTCTGGCTCTTTGCTGGTTAATTGGGAGATGGAGTTTTAGAGATATTTTCTGCCCGAGCTGGCTTCGAACTGCAATCCAAGGAGTTCTAGCCATAAAGCCCTTTTTATATCCAATTAATGCAACAAGGAGAACAATAGGAACATAGCCCCATCTGTAACTTGTTGAGAACTAACAACTGTTTGTCAGAGTTCTATTGTAACACTTAGAGAACAGCAGACTGAATGAGATCTATGTGCCATCAATTTAAATCATACCATTTGATCTTACTGGCAGGTGGAAGAGAGCACAAATGAATAATAATTAGGAGGGCAAAAGGTCAGGACAATGTAAAGGTCTCAACTTCAGTGGATCTGAAGTGGCTGTGTCTTCCATCCCAAATTAGCAGTCCAGCAGGAGAAATGGGTTGCATCTGGGTAAGGCTGTAGTAGGATCTCAGAGAGTCCTCTGGACAGGCTGTCACACCTCCTGCAAGATTCTACACAGACTGTTTAAGACATCTGAAATCCCCCCAGTATTTCCTGGTTGGTTGTTTTGAGTATTCTCTGGCTTTTGTAGGCTGATGCCCTTTTGGTTCAAGCAGGGTGATGACTTTAAGAGATTTCCCTAGTTACAAAATCTCAAGGTAACTCTGAGGCGTCCAATACAGCTATGATGTCTTTGACCTGCCAAAATGTTAGCACTCTGGTTGTTTAAATTTTTATCTAGGAATGTACTTTAAGCCTTTGCCTCAGACTTATTTGCATCCGAAAGACTTTGAACTCAAATGACAATTTTTCTTAATGCAGGAATTACAATTACAAAATTAGAAACACTTATCCATTTAACTTCTCGGTAAATTAGTCAGCAACATTAGCATGCTTTGCCATTTTTTTCTACATACAGGCTTAATGAGAATTTACTTTTATCCCCACTAGTTTATTATACATACTTTAAAATACTTGCCTGATTATATGTAACTTAAGATAGTTAGGTGTCTTACTTATTACATCACAGTATACACACAGAATTTAGTACCTGGATCATTAGACTGATATCCAAAATAATTGTGACAAAAGTACTTTTAACAGTGTTTACCAGAATCATAAACACAAGAGATTTGGTCTCAGCATCTTGCCTTTTCAATATCTCTAAATTGCAGGAATAGCACAGGAATCAAATCACATTAGATAAATAACCTTTTTAACCATTAAGAAAAACTCTTCCAATTTTTAGTATCTCTCAAGGGGTAGTTTTAGAAAATCCAGTCCAATCACTCATTGCTCATTTGGAGTTTCTCTTGGACACGTTTGCTCGCCCCCCCAAACAATCTGTTTGGGTCAGAGACCTGGGGCTTTTTCTTGTTGCAACTCCACCCAGGAGCTGCAAGGGAAAGTTTAACTCAGAACTAAAGCAAATTAACGTAGTGGTTAAAAGGCAGTAATTTGGGGCTGGGGATATAGCCTAGTGGCAAGAGTGCCTGCCTCGGATACACGAGGCCCTAGGTTCGATTCCCCAGCACCACATATACAGAAAACGGCCAGAAGCGGCGCTGTGGCTCAAGTGGCAGAGTGCTAGCCTTGAGCGGGAAGAAGCCAGGGACAGTGCTCAGGCCCTGAGTCCAAGGCCCAGGACTGGCCAAAAAAAAAAAAAAAAAAAAAGGCAGTAATTTTTAAACATGATGTTAGATTTTATATGCTTTTACCCACAGGCAAACAGACAGACATACAGATTGAGCGCTCTTAGGACAAATCTCTGAATTGGCCATGTAAGTTTTCTGGAATTCCAGTGGCAAAATGATATTATTTTGCCTGTATATTAGAACCACGTGGTCGATAAAAAACAAAAAGAAACCTCTCCTAGTTAACAGAAACGTTTACAGACTCAGGCTCACAGACTGCAGGCTGTAGACAGGCTGCTAGCCCTGCCCAGTCTCCAGGAATTTGGCACCTGGGTTTGTTTGTTAAAATCCATTCTATTTGTTAACCAAACTTAGGATTTAGCCCACAACATCAGAGCTTAACGAATCTCCAACTTATCGAACATCGACAAAAACCAAAAACCCCTTTTGTCTCTTTTAAAGCAGATTAGCCAGCCACAGATGCTAAGTAGGCAGGTCCACTAAATTTCCCAGGCCTCAGAGGTGGGGGAGGGGGCGGCGCAAGGACAAGCCAGCCCAGAAACGCCCCCACAGACAGGCTGCTGCTCCGCTCCATGCTGCCCGCCGTCCGAGGCGCATACTAGGGTGGGGGCACCGGCCGGTCGCCCACCCCGGGCCCCGTGCCCCTGGAGCCCAGCACGCACCCATTCAGCCCCAGGGCTGCCCGCTCCCCTGCGCACACTGCGTCGCCGCTGCCACCTTGCCAGACCTCAGAAGCGGGAAGGGAGTGGGGGCAGATTAGCCCAGAAACGGCGCAGCTGCAGGCCACAGCGGGCCTGAGTGCTGCCGGTGGCCCCCCCCCCCCACCACGCCAGGCTCGGAAACGCGAGCCCTGTAGCATCTCCCATGGTGGCGGACACAGCGGGGGCATCCCGGGCCGCGGAGCTAACTTTGCACTGCTCCGGAAACCTCGTGTGCACCTCGCCGCCCCCTGCAGTGCTGCCAGCCTCCCGCCTCTGCCGCTCCCAAATCAGGACCACTGGCCTCCGCTCTGTGGGGCCGACACACCGCCGCTGGTCGCGAAGCCGCCATACCGGGCCTCCCAGGGGACACGCGCTCCGCTCTGCGCTCCGCCCCCCCCCCCCCCAGCGCCAACACAGGACTTGTGAAGCCGCGCACCTGAGACTTGTAAGCAAGCCCATCCCCCCAGGCAGCGGAAATCCTCGGCCCTTGGCTTGAATGTCCCAAAAGACCAATCCAGTGAAAGACAAATTATCCAGCCACTTTGGTCCTTCCCATCCTTTGCTGAATTGATGGGCTGCCATACAGGCACTCCCGGAGGTTTGCCGACGCTCAGAATTTTGTTTCCTGCATGTTTTCTGCCCCGCATCGGGCGCCATTTGCAGGGCTAACTCTAAACCCCCTTCTGTGGAGATCCCGGGCCTATTTGCCCCCTCCATGTGTTCCCCTTTTGCTCTCATGCATAGCCTCTGGCCAGTAGGAAGTAATGCGAGAGCGAGGGCCACGGGTAAGCTCCAGACCGGGTGTGGCCGCAAGAATGCCCTTCCCCCCCATACTCGCCAAGGAGGCCAGGTATGCGTGGATGTCTCGGAGTAAGCTTCAGGTGCTTCCCGAAGTTTTATTCAGGGGAAGGGTTTATATAACAGTAATGGCAGCAGGAAGAGGAGGGACTAACTGGGTATTAACGATTGGCTGATGAACTGTCCATCACAGTGATGTCACAGAACTTCCTGCAGAGGCAGAGATCACAGTTCCCCCCCCCCCAGGACTGGCCCCCTGGGCCCAGGCTGGCATCATTACAAGACATGTGCTCCAAGATGAGAGGAGGGGCTGGTTTGGGCCGACTTTCCATTTCCGGACCGGGGGGAGGTAGGAGTGGATAATAGCCACACAGTCCCAGGTCTTAAAGGTATAGCCATCCTCAACACTCAACAAATGGGCTAAAGACCTAAAAAGAGACTTCTCTGAAGAGGAAATGAGAATGGCCAAGAGTCACATGAAAAAGTGCTCTACATCACTGGCCATAAAAGAAATGCAAATTAAAACAACATTGAGATACCACCGCACCCCAGTAAGAATGTCTATTATCAGGAAATCTAATAATATCAAATGCTGGAGAGGATGTGGCCAAAAGGGAACCTTACTACATTGTTGATAGGAATGGAAACTTGTTCAACCCCTCTGGAAAACAGTGTGGAGGTTCCTAAGAGGGCTAAACATAGAGCTCTCCTATAACCCAGCAACACCCCTTTTGGGCATCTACCCGAAAGACTACAAGCAAGACCACACTGAATGTTCAAAATTTTATAACAACTTAGGTACATAAATATTTTGATAGTAAAGGGAAAATAAAGGCTGATTCTAATACCAGTAAAATATAATACTCAAAAAATTAAGTATATTCAACACAAATGTATGGTACTTCATACTAGATTCTGTGCTAAGACTGGATTTTAAAATAGAGAGGTTTTGATAATAGCCTCATAATGTATTCTAAAATTCTAATTTAAAAATACATATCTATGAATGATAAAAGTCACCAGTGCCACAAAGGATGCCCTTCCTCCATCTATGGAAAAAGCTGTTGAATACCTGTCAGAAAAGTTCTTCAGGAATGAACATTCATTTCTCTAGCCTAGTGGGTGCTCACTGATGACTTCCTCTGTTTCATGATATCTTCTGATCTCAAGATTATACCTTCTCCTTAGAACAGCTAAGCTCTAATAACTAGTTAATGGAGGATTCCAAAGTCCTGGCCCCTTCAATGTGAGACACCTCTAGAGAGCCATCTTACTTCCAGAGATGCCCAGGGCATTGGTTGTTGACGATGTGGCAAAGTTTTTTGTAGTTCAACTTCACCCTCATTATAGACACTTTCCCAGTAAACTTCCTGTGTACAAATCTCCATCTTAAAATAGTATTCACAACATGGGAGAAATAAACTGATTCAAGGTGTAATCATTAGATTCAAAGGATGAAAAGTCTGTGGCACACTGTGGTTGGAACTATATTTGAAATTTACGTGAATATTAGCTAAACATAACACTGAGATGTAAAAGCAGATGTCAACATGTTCATGAGTAATGAGAAATGTGAGAATCACGAAGAACAACATTCTCTCTATCTCTGCCTATCTGAATCTCTCTCTCTTTCTCACTCTCTCACAAGACTTCCCGCAGATGACTCTAATGCATGTTGGCAGTAGGAAAAGCTAGAGGAAAGCTTGATAGTTTCCATAAGAATGACTTTGAGAAGGAAGGAAGTAGGAATTACTGTAAAGCCCAAATGGGATCTGGTGAGGGATGAATTAGGGAAGTATCTGTGGAATGGGTAGGATGAAAATAGACTGCAGAGTTAATTAATACTAACCCTGATGGTTTTACTAACCTGCCATCCTGAAAACTGCAAAAGTCAATACCATTTGAAATTTCTCATTGAACATTTTAATTAAGTTGAAACAAAATTATTCCTTAAAATAAATTTCTTTTTTTAAATTTTTTTTCAAATTTTTATTATCAAACTGATGTACAGAGAGGTTACAGTTTCATACGTTAGGCTTTGGATACATTTCTTGTACTCTTTGTTACCTCCTCCCTCATACTCCCCTCCCTCTCCCCCTTTCCCTTTCCGCCCCTGAGGTGTTCAGTTCACTTTCACCAAACAGTTTTGCAAGTATTGCTTTTGTAGTTGTTTGTCTTTTTTTTACCCCGTGTCTCTCAATTTTGGTATTCCCTTTCAATTTCCTACTTCTAATACCAGTATACATGGTTTCCAATATACTCAGATAAGATTACATAGATAGTGTAGGTATAACCAGTGGAAGATGATACAAGAACATCATCAATAATAGAAGCTACAGATACACATGGGACGTTGAAAGTAGTTACAACTGTGATATAACAATCGTTTCCATAACATGGAGTTCATTTCACTTAGCATCCTCTCATGTGTTCATAAGGGTATAGCTACTGGGCTCTTGTGATGCTCTGCTATGACTTGCCTAAACCTGTACTAATTATTCCCAATAAGGGAATTCACTGTTGGCATTATATTATCAATACTATATCACATTTGGGAGTTGCAAATTTAGAGATCCTTATGCGATTAAAATTTACACTTGCTATTCAATTTTGAGAGCATTTGTCAGTGGGAATTGGTAAATTATAATTGATACAATATAATTTGATGTAAGTAAAAAAATGGAACATAAGTTGGTTGTTATTGCTCCAAAAATAAGCAAATGCTTGTATTTTATTTATGTTATTTTGTTTTTAACAGCTGTTTACATAAGCTTTAATCACAATTGTCAACACTGGAAGCAACCAAGGCCTTCAGTAAGTGAATGAATAAATTATGGAATATCCATACAAAAGAATGTAATTCAAAGGCAGCAAATAGATCAAATGAAACTATCATATGAATGATAGAGTTAGATGGGATTAGTAGTAATTCAGGCATAAAATTGTGATCTAAGAAATTAGTTGAATTAGCAAGTACTCATTAAATGACTTTCAGGTATGTTTAAGAAGCTATACTGAGCCAACAGAGAAAACTAAGATTAACTACACTTGACCTGCCTAACAAGTACAAAGTTCTAAGTGTAGTTCCTGATACCACCAAATAATCTCTTAAATGTAATGCTAAAACTTAACCATATTACATATTACTGTTGTGTTTGAGAAGGTAACTACTAATAGCTTCCTTTATGGCTACAATCCTGCCAATAGGAATAATATCATAAATATCTGCTGAGAAAATAATTCTGATTGTTCCTCATTCTGTTTTTTACTGCATTCTCTTCAGAAAAATCCCTCCGCTAAGTTCAGCTACTTTAAAGGTTTGCAAATTTAATGTAAAATTATTTCCATTTTTTTTGTCTCTACCTTAGTTTTTCACGGTCTCGGGATAATTTTGTAACCAACTTCTCTCTCTCCTCCCTAATTTGTATGGCTACAAGATTTTCAGAAACCAATAAAGCCAATACTATACGCAGGGGAAGAAAAGATGAAATTTGATCCATGGCCACTTAACCTTCAGCAATAATGGGCCAGGAACCTTCTCTGAGGTGGACAATAAAATTTTGTTCTGAGTGGCAAATCTTATACCACCACCTCACTTGTCTTTACTATATTTTTGTGGATCTCAAGATAACATACTGGATTAGGCATGTTTTCATATTAAAAATAACCCCAAGTATAAGTAAAGGATTGCCCCATTTCCTGGGACCTACCAGACTTACCAGTAGACACAAGAATGACTGAGCAGTTCTAAGAGCAAAGTGAAAATTGGAGATAAGTAATAGATATCCAAAAGAGGGAGGTCAGAGTAAAAACAGGTTTATTATTTGATGTCTAGTTTAGCGAAGTTTAGCACTCTGGGTTGCAAAGAAAACAAGGCTTTACTCTAAACCCAGTGAATCCAGAAGAAAAAACCAATATTAATTGGAGAGAGCTGAGAGGCTCCAGTGAGTTGCATAGAATAAGGTATCCACAGCCCTGTAATTAAGAAAGGCTCTTGTTCTTGGGGGAAAATATCACATGATTCTGGCTATGTTGAGTATGTGCAGCAGTGGGAACAAGTCAAACCAGGACACATCAAGCCAAGCACATTTGTCAGTAGACCTACAAATCAATGTAAGTGACAAGCTGTCAGTTTAATTGTTATTCTTCTGTACTGAAGTGAGTAAAGAACTTGAACTTGGAACTCGAGGAAACTGCATGTTCTTTGGGGGCCAGGGGATTATTTCACTAGAATAAATTAGCTGCTTGGATGTGCTATTTCATAGAGAAGGTAGATTGACAGGGTCACTCCCACAGAAAAGAGAGGAAAGCTTGTGGGTCCCAGGGAATGGAGCCTTTGCAAAAGGAGCATTGCCATTCAGAGGGCAACACTGAATTCAACAGATTTTGCTATGCAAAGCAACTGCACATCTTGGTTTTTATTCATTTTTTTTCTTTTGGTGTTTTACTGCATTCTTGCCTATCCTAAACTTTCTGATTGGATTTCAAGCTTTCTGGTTTTAGCTAGTTCTGCAGTTAGATTCAGGAATGTGTCCTCTGCTTCTTTCTTCAGCTCAATTTGCATGTGAAGAATCAACTCCACTTGATTGGTTCTCTTTACTTAAAGGAAATATCACCCAATAACTTGCTACCCAAAGGGTGGTCCTTGGACCTACATCATCATCAGCTTGGCAGATTGTGGGAAAGACACCATTTTGTGTCTCTTTGGGCCTACTGAATTAGAATCTGCCATTTAACAAGCTCCCTGGGTGATTCCTGTGCTTTTAAACAACTCAGAAATGGTGATCTGACTTTGTTTCTTAAGGTAAAAAATACAGCAATCACCTAGTCCGGGGGGAGAAGGGTGGCTTTGGGGCTGGGGATTTAGCTCAGCGGAAGAGCGCCTGCCTGATGAGAGCACAAGGCCCTGAGTTCGGTCCTCAGCTCTGGAAAAAAAAAAACCAAAACTATAAAAGACCAAAAACAATAACAACAACAACAACAACAAGGCAACGGAAGGGGGCTAGCTTTTTTAGGTTACATATGAAAAAGATGCCAATTCCAGAGTTGCAAACTGAATAGGTCTCATGTGGGATTTGAAAATTGTACATTTTCAACATGTTCCCAGGCAGTACTGATGGTGCTAGAGCATATTCTGAGATGTTTCAGTACAATTTATCCCCCTCATTTCCTAAGGAATGAGATAATCCCGAGTTCACTCAATGTCCACCTCTGACACTCACCAGCTGTGTGACACTGGGCATTTTTTTCTGACCTCTCTGAGTCCAACTGATTTTCTGTATCACATAGAAAAAAGTCTAGTCCCTCTGGATTTTGAGAATTCCATGAGGTTTTTATAAAGCCAAGCACCTCTTTCATGCCCGGCCACAGAATGTGCTCCTCCGATTGCACAGAGCAAGCTCTTAGCAGCTACATTCCCTGGAAACTTGTAACAGAATTCCGATTCTCAGACCTTACCTCAGCCCTGTGCTATCCGAGTCCATGTTTTCCCAAGAGCTCTAGGTAAGAAGTGTGGACATTAAAGTCTGAGAAAAGCTACGTTGCAAACATAGAGGAACTTCTTTTCTTTTGCCAGTCCTGAACTCAGGGCCTGAGCACTGTCCCTGGCTTCTTTTTGCTCAAGGCTAGCACTCTACCACTTGAGCCACAGCACCACTTCTGTCCATCTTCTATATATGTGGTGCTGAGGAATTGAACCCAGGGCTTCATGTATATGAGGCAAGCACTCTTGCCACTAGGCCATATTCCTAGCCCCATAGTGGAACTTCTTAAACATTTGGCTCACCAAGGAGTCCCTAAATCTCATTTGGATATTCCTATTCTTAAACTGCATCCGCATATGGAGGCTAGGACACACTGCTATCTAAGCACAGGTTCATAGTACCCTCAGCCACCAATCACAGAAGCCTGGCATTCAAAATGAACTTGCAGCTTGCTTTCTACAGCCTGAAAGCAGAGGAAATGGCTTCAAGACTTTATTTTGTTGATTTGACTTGTGGATGGCTTCCTTTGGCTATTCATGGTGATAGTCTATTTAAATCCTGGTGGGCAGGACAGCAGTAGGAAAGAGAAGGAATGAAAGCAAAGGCCACACAGTGTATAAAAGATTTCTCTGCAGGGGAAGAAAGCCACCTCAGGCCTGCCAGGATAATAGCTTGCTCACAGGGAGAGTTCTTCCAGTCAGAACAAATGGTGCAGCTGAGTTCCCACCACAGAAGTCAGCCCCCTCAATGTTCTGGCTTGTGATTCTTTGGGAACAAAGTACTGTTTGGAAATCATTAACATTTGTAGCTATTTTATTGTATGAGGAAAATAAAACTGAATCCTTCCTGAACATTCTAGTGAACAAAAAACAACACAGAAACAACTTCATCAGAGTTAGGGGAGACAACATTGCTTTTTGCATATTTATGAATAATGACAGATAAAAATATTTGGACAGGAAATATAAATAGCAAGATTTGATGCTATGCAAGATTCTAGAACATTCTGGAAACTCATTCCCTTATGAAGTAACCTATAAGTTGTGTCATTGAACTTGCTGTTTGACATCTCTTGCCCTGTAATACGAAGTTTCCTCTCATTTCATCAGATATCATAGACCAGGATTCCTTTCTTTCCTTGAGGCTGGAATAACATAAACAAGCCATCATCCTAAATCCTGGCTACCAGATTTATGATACCCATTATAGTGGAAATCAATACAGTGGTATTTATTTTATAGCTAGAAGAAGTTTAGGGAGGGGAAGTAATTTATCCAAGGTCATAGCCAGTCCATGTTGAGGATAGGCTTAAAATTTAGATTCCCTGTCTATAGCCTCTTGATATAAAGCATAGGAAGTTGTAAATTTAAAAGTAAGTGCTAGATTTAAAACTTTGAGTCTGAATTTTATTACTTAGCTACTTCCCCACTCCCTTTGCTTCTCCTGAATATGACACCAGGGTTACGATCATGAACCCAAAGCAACTTTGGGGAAGATGGGTTTCATTCAGACCTTACAAGTCCATATGTGAGAATTTGGCTTCTAGTTCCAGTCCTAGTAGACAGTTTCTTTGAGTAAACCCATAGTTCAACTCATTTAATGAAAAAGAACTTTGAGGCATTTGCCTCCACTCTCTTGAATTTTCAGATATAATTCAATAAGATGGAAAAATCAGGCAGTGGTTTGCTATAAAACTGGCAGTGACTTTTCACTGGGAAGGGAGGGGCAAAAGGAAACTTTGCAGTGGAAGTTTTACCAACACTTGTCATCATCTTCATCAATGATTTTTAAAAGAAGTCTTTGATTTCTCTGCAGAGAGTGAAATTCTCAGAAGCCAAAAGATGAATCTGAAGTAGAGAATGTATGTCCTGCGGGCAACTGTATTTCTGTAGAAACTGCCAGTAAATTGGACAGGTATTTGCCCTTAAAGAGAGAGCAAGCTTCCTTTAGCAGTCATTTCTTTAATGGATTGGGAGTGTATGTGAGGAAAGTAAAGTAGCTGAGACTTGTGGGGAATCTATAATGGAATTCTTGGAAGAACCCTACTTGAAGCGAAAGGAATTTATCATCTAAGATACTCTGATGTCTTCCTCCAGTTACATGTAGAAGGTCCAAAAAATGGCAGAAAGAAGGAAAATCACTGCTTCAACATAAGGTCCATTATGTGAAAGGACACCATTATGGTTTTGAAAAAACTAGTGAAAAGCATATGGATAAAGAAACTCCATTAAAATGGAATCGTTTGGAAATATTCTTTGTTTTGGTTCCAATTTTAAATTCCAGAATGCCATGGTGTATACCCCCCAAAGTTCAAGTGCGAACTCTTTAATTCTTCAGTGTGCTAGTGTTGAGAAGTAGAGCCTAGCAGATTTTTTATGGGTCATGGGAGCAGGGCCTAAATGAATGGATCAATGGTTTTTTGAAGGATTAATTTGGTGTCACTGGAGGCTAGCTTTTCTTTCACTCTCACTTTCTCAATTTTTGTCAAAAGTTGAAACTTCATGAGACTTATCAGTAGCCAAGCAAATACTAGAGCCATGAATCTGGATATCCTAGTCTCCAAAGCCATGAGACAAACTAAATATATTTCTTTTATAAATTGTCCAGTCTCAAGTATTTTGCTGTAGCAACAGAAAAAAAAAGAAAAAAAACAGTTTATTTCCCCAGTTTGTCTATGTTGTTTGTGTCTTTCATTTTATTATTATGAAACACTTCACACATAGAAAACAGAGAGAATAATATATAACAAAAGTTCACTCATTATCCAATCTTGTTAAATTACTTTTTTGTAACATTGAAAATGTGTGTTTTATTTTGTGAGCAGAGATATTGGCAAAAATAGTTTAAGTGAATCAGAGTTGTCCTATTAAAGTTAACTCTTTTCACATATTTTTCTTTAGGCTAATATCCTTGAACATATATTTCTTTGAGGGTTATGAAAAGCCTCTGAAATTGGAGGTAATAGTTGCCCAGCTCTGTAGATACACTAAAGCCTGTGAGTTGTACATGTTGATGTGGTTGAAATATTGAATTTTTTATTATATAGATTTTATCATAATGTTTAAAAAATGTTACACTCACAAAAATTAATGTCTGCCTAACAGCATCTTCTTTGTCCTTTGTTCCTTCCTTTAGCAGGAAGCTTGGTTCATTGATTCTGTTCGCAGGCACAATTTCCCCTGCGGGCTGGCTTGCACCCATGGCCAACCTTTGGCAGCCTTCTCTGAGGCACCTATGTGGCCTAGCTTAGTGTGTGGTCATCTTTCTACAAAAAGACAGAACTCATGTGTTTGATCTACTGTCTGCACTTGTAGCATCTTGTTTCCATTATGAAGAGAGCAACACATAGCCTTCTAAAAGCCTTTAGACCAAAGCATCACTCTTTTGATGTCAACTTTTTGGCCTTTTCTCTAGCTACTCTGTGTCAAGTATTTTTTGTCCTGTTGATACCAGTGGTTCTCAAAGGATGGGAGAAAGTGTCTTGTGCTCCCTAGGGGGCATTCAAGAATGTATAGAGCGTGTGGAGGTGACTAATGACATTTAGTAGTTGGCAGTGAATGACACTGCTAAAAATCCTATAGCAAACAGAAAATCTCCTTCCCCCTCCCCACCACCAGTAAAGAATTATCCTGGAGAAATCCAGGGCTGCATACCATTGCTATTGTATGAGCAGAAAATCTTTTCTTCTCC
The DNA here is from genome assembly GCF_023159225.1 of Perognathus longimembris pacificus. NCBI lineage: Eukaryota > Metazoa > Chordata > Mammalia > Rodentia > Heteromyidae > Perognathus > Perognathus longimembris. The sequence goes on along the minus strand of NC_063188.1, from coordinate 106,706,157 downwards.
TGTTATACAAGTCACAACACACCTAAAACAAAAGATACAAGAAAAAATAGCAAATTTGTTCAATCCAATTATTTTGTTATTATTAGCATATGTCATTAATATAAGGTTCACTGTATTAATTCCATACATATTCAGAGTGATAACCAAATTCAATGTGATGCAAGAGATTTCAAAAATGAAGACCCAAAGACAAAATAGAAAACCACCTGTTTTTATGCTTAGGTTTGATCATGAATGAATGGGCAGTCATAAAGTACTGTGATTGGACAAGAAGATCTCATCTAATATCAATAGACTAAGAGGGGAAACACAGCCATGACTGTCTGTTCAGATTTCTTTTAGCCTCTCTGAATAGCATTCCTTCCTTCCAGGTACAGAACACCTCTGAAATGAGGTTCTTCAAGGGAGAGACTGAACTTTGTAGGCCTTATGCCTTGCTTTGGAGGAAAGGAGTTCTAGTTTCTATGAACCACCTTACGGAAGAGGAATTCTGGTTTCTATGACTCAATTTGGGGAAGAATAGAACAGAGAAACATGAGAGAGGACAAAGAATAGAGAGAGACTTTGTGAATCTTCTCCTGAGACCTTTCAATCCCCTTTAGTTCAAGGAACTCAGCATGACATGGCAAAATACTTTAGAGTATCATTTTTATGAGCCATTTCATGTTATTGAAAATGTTATCAGCTATTTACTGTGGGCCTTCTCATCAAGACAATTCCTTTTCTCCTGTTGTCTGTGATATGTGATGCCAAACACTGTAACCACACAGTGGAGAGTGTCCTGAGACTCTATAGGAAAATGGAGAACATCGGCTTTGTAACTTAGTGACCCTACAGAGACTGTCTTGTACAGGCCTAGACATATCATGAAGCTATAAAACAAAAGCGATTATGTCCATGTTTTGCTATGTTCCATGTGCATACTGATGTACTTAACAGAGACAGGTAAGAATTAAAATATTATCCACAATTCAAGAACATAACCTATACAAAGAAGAAGAAATTACACACATTATTTGTATCATTTTTGTATAATTAAGCAAAGGGAAACAAATCAATAATTCATATTTTGTTAACATATTTTGTTAATATCAAGGTTTATTTATTGATTTTTAACCAACTAACCTAATACTGAAAGCTGTTACTTCTACTTTGAAAGGGAGACATTGGTTCTATGGATCTATTTTGTTTTCTTTAACAGTTCTAAAACGGATACATTTTACATTAGGTATGATTTTGAATGAAGATTGGATCCTCCATTTTGAAAACTGTGTCAAATCTGTTTTGCAGATAACAAACATAGGCTGTAAAAAAAAGAGCAATGTATTCTCAAATAGTTCCTTACTTATCCTGCCGAAACTACATATTCAAAATTTTGTTTACTGTATACATTCATATTACCCAAAAAAATATCCCATGTAAATCCCTGAGTAATTGTCTGAGCAGTTTGCTTGCTGAAAGTTTCCCTCCCCACAACTCAGAAAAATGCATGCTTGCCCACCCCTAGTTGGAAGAAAATGCTATAATTAGGAGATGTTCCATGGAATACATTCTTCAACAATCTGGTAGTCACATGCACTCATACGGATTCATCTTAGTTCCTCTTTACTTATTTTCTCAAATTCATCTGAGCCTAGCCATTCAGCAGGACATTTGCTAACAGGAGCCATCCATAACAAATAGAAATATCATGTTAAAGGAGGACAGTAGACACTCATACAGAAAATGTCATGAAGTAAAAGTCATATCTTCCTTCCTCTAGGGGTCTGGCCAAGCCTTTTCTGTTAACAACACATACTTTTGTGAGGCCACTATATCTGGGACTCCATACATTTGTTACTGACAAATTTTCATAATAATAAAAAGTCATCTATTAGAAATAAGTTAACAAATACCCATGAGGATGGCCATGATTTTCACAGCACAAAACTGATTATATCCCCAAGCAGTTGAATTGTTTCAAACTGATTTCAATTGGGAAGAGTAGGGGAACCAATGATGGATTTTTTTCTCAAAATGCTTATCTTATAATAATGACCTAAGGAAATAGAAGGGTCTTGGAATCACATCCTCTTAAAAAAAACAGAAGCAAATCCTATGCTTTTAAGGGGTTTTTTTCATAACATAAAAGCTCCCAACTTTCTGCTTATTTTTTGAACCCCTTGCCCAAGTTCCCCATGGTTAGCAACTTATGGGATTTGTGCCAGCATTCAGAATCTAACATCAGTCCATTATAATTAACTATATTCTCAACTTTATTTGAATTTTACCAGTTTGCCCACTAATGTCTTCTCTGATAATCCTCCAGTTCTTTCTCCTCTTCCTCCTTCTCCTCTTCTTCCTCTACTCTTTTTTCCTCATTCTTCTCTTCCTTTCTCTTCCTTCTCCTCTTCTTCCTCTTTCTTTTCCTCCTCTTTGCTTTTTCTCTATCTTTTTATCTCTCTGTTCTAGAATCACATAGAGGATAGCTCAACACACTTATTTGCCTACTTATATTTCCCCTACCATTTTGTTTCCTTTTAAATAATCCTTTTGTCTTCATTTTGGCTGAGACAGAAAGTTTCACAAAAGGCTCACAAGAAGTTTCACTAAACATACCGGAGCCAACTTTTCATATACCTTAAAAAGAAATTTTAAAAATACCCCCAAACCTAAAGAGCAAAGAATTCAGTAAAAAAAAAAAAAGCATTTTCTGATCACCATTGTTATCTACTTAAAACCCCTAATGGGGCTGGGAATATGGCCGAGTGCTTGCGTCCTATTCATGAAGCCCTGGATTCGATTCCTCAGCATCACATATATAGAAAAAAAAGCCAAAAGTGGCGCTGTGGCTCAAGTGGTAGAGTGCTAGCCTTAAGCAAAAAGAAGCCAGAGACAGTTCTCAGGCCCTGAGTCCATGCCCCAGGACTGGCAACAAAAACAAAACAAAACCACAACTGTCTTCCACTTGGTAAATTAATTTCTAGGATTTGTATTGGCTACTCTGAAATTATTCATCATGAAGTTAGATCTATTTCATGGGTCAGGGCAAGAGGTTATCATGCAATAAGAAGGACTAAATTAGGAGAAGGAAATCCTAGAATCTAGATTTCTGGATTGAGGGAGAAAAGGTTTGGTATAGTCCAGGCCTAAATATATGAGGGGAAGTTCAGTCAACTGGATAACCATATCCAGGGAGTTATGATATAGACTATTTGGAAGATGCCATGCACATACCATCAGAAATTGAAATGAACATCAGGACCATAGGGGCAAGGAATGGTGGGTGGGCAAACAGACTGGTAGAACTTGAAAGGTTTAGGTGAGAAGCAGAAGCCAGCAGATAATGGTGGGTCACTTGTCCAGAAAGCTAGAGCAGGAAGGATAGCTTTATTCCACAGTACCAGCAAATCCTGCCTGAGACCTTAGCGATAAGGCCCAGAGTTGGTACCTCCTGCAGGATTTGGCTATGCAGAAACTACCTAGGAATAGATACTCGAGGCACAAGGTGTGAGACTTTGTGTACCAAAGTTCCCAGTTATAGGACCCCAGCCATTAGAATCAGTATGAGGTTACATCAAAGCCAAACTCAATTCAGCGTTTAACTTGAGGTTGGATTAATTACCTACTGAGCAAAGGGTTCTAAATTCTCCTCTGTATATGATAAGAATCTAATTGATGCTTTCTCACTTTCAGTACTTCTAACATTTGGACTGTATAATGCTTTATTGGGGAAGGGGAGGTAGGAGGTCTGTCCTGTGCATTGTAGGATCTTGACCAGACTCCTACCTTTGACCCACAAAATAATACTAGCATCTTCACCTCAAGCTGTGACCATCAAAAATATCTCCAGACATTGTCAACAAAGTCCCCTGCCAATGAAATCACACCTGTTGAGAACCTTTGCTCAAAAATGAGGCAGATCCAGTAAAGCAGGAAATTTTAGTCAAAGAATGTGCAGAAGAAGGAAACTGGGTCAGTTATCTCATCCCAGAAAAGAAATCAAGGGAAGTAATGTGCCTAATCAAGAAAGAAGAACTCAATCGTTCCTTTGTAAAGAGCTGCTGGATATGTCAGGTGTTAGACAATTCTAGTCTTAAGGAAAGGAAGTCTGGGATGTCAAAGTTCTTTGTTCCATATAAATAATGCATACAGCAGAAATGAGTGTATGTTCACTGATTCAAGGTCACATGTAATTTAATTATGTTTAAAACAATGTTTCGTACACAGAGCCAAAAGAAATAAAAATTCCTTTGTGTTCCTACACCACGAAAACCTGCATAGCCTTATCATTAAATGTCTTTGCTGAATGTAAGACATGATGTTGTTTTATTGAATGATATTCTTTTTCAATGAGTGCCTTTTCAATGGAGTCATCTAAGAGAATTGTGTGAATTTTAAAATCTCAGACAATAGTTTTATTTTAAGCATTTTTGTTGACTTGTTACCTTGTATATACAGATTCAACCTAAATTTCCCTGATCTTCTGGACACATTTGATGTTTGGGAGTAACTATCAAAGAGCTATCCTTAAACACTCTTCTGCTTAAATCCCTGTGCATTTTTTCCTTTCAACTAAATTTATTTTTAAAAGAGGAGATAAATATTGGCTTGAGGTACAAATATCTACGTATTATGGAAATGTTAAAGTTTATTTTTTATTATCTCAATATTTTTTCTTTTTTCATTTCTTTATTGTCAGTGTGATGTACAGAGGGTTATAGTTTCATATGTAAGGCAGTGAGTACATTTCTTATACAATTTATTACCTCCTCCCTCATTTGTCTCCTGCCTCCCCCCTCTCTTTTTCCCTCCCCCTCCCCATGAGTTGTACAGTTGGTTTACACATCTAGTTTTGTAAGTATTGCTGTTGCATTGGTTTGTCTTTTTATCCTTTAGAAGTGTCTTTTTTTTAGGCCTGGGAATGTGGCTTAGTGATAGAGCGCTTGCCTAGCATGCATGAGGCCTTGGGTTCAATTCCTTGGTACCACATTAAAAAATGAAAGTGTCTTTTTATAACGGGTGAAATACAAAAGTCAGGGCACAATCACAGAGTTTAAATCATAGATATAGTCTTTTAAATAAAAGAATAAACCCATTTGGTTTCATGTTTATGAATACCACAATTATTTTTGTTTCATTATATCACATATACACATTATTGTGAATTTCTTAATGTCTTGCCACATCATACTATTGCTCTGTGGCTGGCATCTTCTAACATGGCCTTCGTGGTCTCTACTTCCTGGTGTTCATGCTGATCCCTGAGTGTAGGCTAGACCTAGTGACTTTGTTGTGGAAAATAGAATGTATCAGAGGGGATAGAATGTAGCTTCTAAGATTACAATCTAGACACTGTTAATTTAGCCGTGATTTTCATCTGACTCATCTCACTTGCTTTCTCTGGTGAAGCAAGCCACCATGTTGTGAGCTGCCCCATAGAAACAGAGGGTGATCTCTACCTAATAGAAGCAACTGAGGCCTTAGTCTAACACTTGAATGAACTTGGAACTGGTTCCCTGTAGAGTTTAGCCTTGAGATGACTATCACTCCTGGCCAAAACCCTGATTGCAGCTAGCCTGTGAGAAACCCGGAATCAGTAGACACAGTGAAGCTATTTCTCCATTCCTAACACACAAAAATATTGAGTTAATATTTAAGTTGTTACATATTAGGGCAACTTATTTATTGTGCAGCCTTAAATGACTAATATATACCCTAAGATCATTCTGCGTAATATTGTGTCTTAAAATGATACAGTAGCTGACTGTGAGGGTGAAGCAGTGAAACTGAAACTCAAATTCCTAATGGGTAGAGAGGTATCATGAGGTTACTTTGGGGGCAGAGCAACTGGCCATGAAACACAGAAGACTGCTGAGGAATCAAAAAAATATACACTAATGGATTACAAACAGAAAGCTTATGAAAGTTAAAAAAACAACTCGAAAGGTTTGTGATCTGCCCAACAGAAGTGGACAAAAGCAGGCAGAGCAATCAAGAATGATGCTAAGAATATCTGGTAGAATCGTTTTTGGTCAAGTGTTCTATGATCATCAAGGATTTATTCATGGAATAAGACAGTGCTTGTAGATCCAGATTAAAAGAAAAAAACCACTCAGCAGAGAAAGACATTTTCCTACCTCCACTTCCCACCATTTTTATTTTCCATACACTGGAATTTTATAAATACAGTCTCCCAGGCAATGAAAACATAGGCAGTTTGTATAATTTTTAGGTTTGACTTTTAGAGAGTAGAAATAATATGCTACATTATGTTATTTTATTTATTTATTTTGTGGTCACGGGCTTTAACTCAGGGCCCAACACTGTCCCTGAGCTCTTTTGCTCAAGGCTAGTGATCTATCACTTTAAACCACAGCTCCACTTTTTGTTTGTGAGTGCTTAATTAGAGATAAGAGTCTCTTGGGGACTTTATTGCCCAAGCTGGCTTTGAACCACAATCTTCAGAATTCAGCCTCCTGAGTAGTTAGAATTACGTGCATGAACCACCGGCACCCAGCATATTACATTATTTTTAAAATCACATTTGTATTAGCAAAAAATGATATGCATAGACTATAGATTCCATGTTCCAAGGGACATATGAAACAATTTCTAAGCAATTAGTACATTCACTAGACATTGTCCACCAAATGGTAGTTCACAGCTTACACAAATCTGACCAATGTAATCAACTAGACAGTAGGAGGGCAACTCTACCATTATCTTAACGTTACTTCCAAATCTTGGGATTTCACGTGAAACAGACCAGCTTTTACCTGAGCAGCCAAATTTCTCTCCCTGTCAAGAGTCAGGAAAGAAGCTTAAGTTTCTCTTTCTAGAGAGATATTTGACCAGTACTTGCTGTTCTCAGCTGCTTCCAGAAACTTCTGTTTAAACGTTATCATACAACAAATGCTCAAGGGAACAGACAATCTGTTTTTTTGCTAAGTTCTAGTTAGTTTGTGCTTGGGGAAAAAAGTCTGTAATTTATAAGACAAGTGGACCTAGGATCCTTGCAGAGGATAAATTATTGAAGTTCACAAGTTTAGTGCCCTGAACTACTCCTATGTCCCTTCTCCAGGAAGCAGCCAAGCAGGAGGCTCAGGCCAGTTAAGGCCAAGGACTACCCTGTTCCTATAGTTTTCACCTTGTGTCCTGTCTATTGGTTAACTCTTCTCATCCCTGGGTAAAGATTATGCTTAAGAGTCAATTGACCTGGGTTTGATCTGGTTCCTATCATTTAGATGCCTCATCTTAATGTCTAGGTCTTAGTTTCTACATTCAAAACCTAAAGTTCAAACTCTCTGTACCATGATCAATAAAAGTTATTATTCTTAGCCAGGGGCTAGTGGCTTTAATCCTGGCTACACAGGAGACTGAGATATGAGGATCATGATTTGAAGCCAGCCTGAGAAAGAAAGTTGTGAGACTTTTGTCTCCAATAAAATTCTTAAAAATGTCAAGAACTAGAGCTGTGTCCCAAGTGATAGAGTGCTAGCCTTGAGCAAAACAAGTTCAGAGACAGTGTCCAGATCCCGAGTTCAAATCATAGGACTGACACAAATATAAAGTTACTATTTTTTAGAATTTCTTACCTAGATATGAATAATAGACTCTCACATTCCTTATTTTCTCCTTCTGTCTACTAAAGTACTTTCTTTTCACTCTGGCCTATGGAGTTGTCCAGAAAATTCAGCCACGGTTTGGAAGTATAGAAGGCTGGTGGTAGGTTGAGGCTTCTGGTTTGGGGAGTCGTGGTTGATTTACCTTTTTAAGAGATGTTTGTCATCATCACTTACATTTTGGTAATAGATTGTCAAATATGCTGTACATTTGCCTTTGGGGGGGGGGTCAGTAATGGGGCTTGAACTCAGGTCCAGGGTGCTGTCCCTGCACTCTTTTCATCAAGATTAGCACCCTGCCACTTTGAGCCACAGAGCCACTTCTGGATTTTTGGTGGTTAATTGGAGATAAGAGTCTTGTGGGGACATTTGAGCCCGGGCTGACTTTGAACCACAATCCACAGATCTCAGCCTCCTGAGTAGCTAGGATTATGGTTGTGAGCTACCAGCACCCACTCATCTCTCTGTCTTTCAGATAGTATTGGTTCATTTGCTCTGTCTCAATGATGACCAGCAAAAATAGCCATTTTCACTGGTATGTAAGTTTCCACCATTTACAGTGGCCAAATAAGATATGTATATCCAAAATACACTTAAGGTTAAAAATAATTTATTTTTATGTGAATCTCATTCAACTGGGCTTCCTGCTACATGTAGTCCCTGTAAGTGTCCAGTAGTATTTTCTCACTTCTAATGTGCTGACTCTAAGCTGATAATAGAGGAGGTTGAAGACAGAGTTAGAAATTACAAAGCTGTCAAGACTATGGAGTTTTCACTTCCTTTCCATCTACATTTACTTCCTTCTGGCTTCAAATAGTAGCTGTTTTCTGATGCAACAATTTTCCAAAGCCTTTCTCCTGTACTTGAAGACCTTTAGACCTAGTTGCCTACTGGGCAACTATATCACCCCTACTTGTCTATTGGAGTCTCAAGCTTGAAACATTCAAAGGAGGAGTGTTTGTGCACATACATATGTGTTTGTGCACACACACACACACACATGCTCTATGGCACTGAACACAAAAATAAGAGCCATTTTGGGTGCTGACTTTCTTTGCATACATTTTTCCCAGTCCATAAACTGGGCCTGATGACTCAGGCTCCTTCTCCAGCCTTGAACAAACCTTTCTCCATTTCTGCTGCTAGAAATCCAATCTAGTGCCACACAGTCAGCTATTCTACAATACATTCTTGTCTCTTTTGTATCCCTATTTTCCATGTACAAGCCAAGAGACTTTAAAGAGGCAATCAGATCAAAGCACCATCCCAACTCCCTTATAGTTTCACACATTCAATGCCCTCTCAGCAGATACATATCAGAGCTGTTGGCTAGAATTCGGTATGATAGCTCATACCTGTACTCCAAGAACTCTGAAGTTCTGAAGGCCTAAGAATCATGAAGTCCAAGGTCATCCTTGGTTACTTACTGAGACCATGTGTTTAAAAACCCACTAAGCAGCTGACCAATCAAACACAGAAATAGCTCAACAACCACCCAATAATTGACAATAAAATAAGTCTGTAATAGATGTTCTGAACTGGAGGGAAATTTTGTCCACTTGGGATACTTGGCAATGACATTTTTGGTTATCATCACTGGATGTGTAGAGGAAGAATGATAATACTGGCATCTAGTGAGCAGAGGCTAGGGAAGCAGCTAAATATTTGGCAATACACAAGATATAACCTCCCACATAGCAAAATCTTCCCAATGCCAATGTCAGTTATGTTGAGTCTGGGAATCTCCGACCTAAAGTACATGGCACTAGTATTTAAGGTAAAAGAGTCAGGGGCACTGCCCCTAACTGTAGCTGGAAGGTTCTTGTGCTAACAAGTCACCCATCTGCATTAACGAATGTCTTCACTCAGCCATTCCCTTCAGTGGCTGCAAGAGAAAAATAACTAGTGCCTCCAAAGATGTGGCAAAGAGATGCTGAGCTCTGCTGAAAGACTCCTACATCCCTACCAAGTAAAGCAAGCATAACTAGGGTAGTTAGAGTTCATATTGCCCTAGCAAACCAAACCTCTAATAAAGAACAACGCAATGGAAAACCAAAAAGGCATGTGTTCTGATGGGCTGTATTTCCACAGGTTCCTGGAGACAGACCTGAAAATAGGAGAACCGCTTGACTGGACATGAATGGCTACCTAAGGAATTGCAGTAAACAGAGTTATCCAGTATTACCCCCCCCCCCAAACTATCAGTATTAAAGGAATAAGGGTAAGTTCTCTTTATTATCTTTTGATAATTAAAGGATGGCTTTAACAATTTTGTTATATCACAAAAATACAATTATTTCTCTTCTGGTGAAACATCTTTTTCAATGACATTTCAGCAAATGAACGTCGGCAATTTCATAATGTGTGTTTTCCTGCCTTAGAAATGCAAAAAAAAAAAAAAAAAAACCCAAAAAACCCCAACCCTGTGCTTTTTTCATTTCATTAAGTTAAACAGACTTAATATAAAGTTGGCCTTTCTTGATACTGCCTAATCCTATGTAATATAAATATAGCAGCAAAGGAGCTAAACGTTGCTAATTATCCACCCCAACTAGCTTTCCTGTTAACAATTTTTACCTTTGGTTTCCTGTATGGTTAGGAAGTCATCTTGATAGGGAAAAGCCAAAACCTATCTTTTTCTGACAGGTTTCAAGTGTCTTGAATGGTCATTGCAGCCCTGATGTTGTCTACCCACGGGGTTGAGGGCGAGAGGGGAGGACTTCTACTTAGCTAAAGACACTTTGGTGTCAATAATCTGAGGGCAAGGATCTAGGAGGTCTTAGAAGATAGAGGAGCTTTTAAGAGGAGGAGCCTGCTCTCTTAAAGACTGAATAAAGTACAAGATTCCACTTCCTGCCATCCCTTGACAACCTGAATTAATTTTTGAAATATATAAATAGTATACTTTTGTTGTTTACCCACTGACATTCTAGGGCTTTTTTTTTTTTTAACAATGGTTAACTTCTTTCTGGTAAACGCATGTTTTTCCATGCTTAGAGTTCTATTTAATCATTCATTGCATTACTTGAAGTGTAAAGCCCACTCACCTCCTCTAGCAATTCTTCCTTGACTTTTCCTTGCTGGTTTTTGTGTATCTATTGCATAATTTCATGTATATTTACTATTTTGTATTACATATTTTCTCCCTCATGGGAGATGTTTTCTTGAGTTAAAAAACTATATCCTGGCCTTTATGTCTTGGCTTATTACATTATCTGGCATCATAATAGATTTGTGCTTCATAAATAAGCCTTAAGCAGCAAGCAGTTCAGGTTTTAGTGGAAAACAAACCTTATTTCTTTGCAATGATTAACTGTATTAGAAACTTAAAATTTGCAATACAAAATGAAGAAACACTTTAGTGTCATTTGGCCTATTTAAAGGTATAATTGTTATTAAATAATTCTAAAATGTAGGGGCAAATGTAGAAAAAAATGGTGGGTGCCCTAAGAATAAATATTGAAGAGGTAGTCTGAGCAAATTACTGTGGCAAGTAAGAAAGAAGAAAACATGTCTGCAAGTTAATATTCCATAATTCCATGATCTGATGATTTCGAATGTCTATGTATGATATTTTTGAATATTGGCAGTTACATTGAAGAGATATATATCAGGTACTGGAGTCAGAGCATGTGTGACTTTCTCTCATCAAACTTCCCCTATATTACATAGCCATTGGGTCACTTCTAGATTGTCAAGGTATGGGTTTGTGCTGGTTTGGGTCCTGTCCATTTCTCCAGGGGACAGATGGTTAATGGCTCACTCTCAGAAGAGGTGTGAAGAAGTGCCCTCTGCAAGCCTCTCTCACACACAGCAGGCCCCATCTCAGTACAGAGTCTGGGTTGTTGAATCACTAATTGTGTCTGAAAGCCTTTTCAGGCAAACAAAACCCTGAGTTTCCCCATTAGCATATCAGAGGTGGCAGCAGTGGTGGGAAATGCTTCAGGCAATAAAGGACATGGCTCAGTGGAATTGTCTCATTGGTGCTTACAGAAGCAGAAGAAATGATCATCACACCAGGGCTGCAGTGATGGACAGATGTGGACATATTTTCGTGAGTAACTGACATCTTCCACTCCCCTAGTCTCCCGTCATCACTTGATCTGTTCTCAGGACCGCCTCTCTTTCACCACAGACACTGATCCTCAACCTGTACACAAGGAAACGCCACCAGCCAATCAAAGGCTCTTTCTAGCTTGGGACAAATGAAGTCAGAGTTTCAGCTGTCATTTGAAGGGATTTGTCAAATGTTTTCAGACTTGAACAAATTTTTTTTCTGTTTGTCCTGGGGCTTGAATTCAAGGCCTGGGTGCTATCCCTGAGCTCTTTTGCTCAAGGCTAGTGCTCTACCACTTAGACTCAAAACTCCACTTCTGGTTTTCTGGTGGTTAATCCCAGTAAGTCTCATGGACTTTCTTGCCCAAGATTAGCTTTGAACCAAGATCTTCAGATCTCAGACTCCTTAGTAATGAGCCACTCGCACCCAGTAGACTTCAAAATTTTAACTTTAAACATAACTTGATGATAAATAGGAAAGTTAGTTGCCAATTACTAAGCTCATTATAGCCACTGAGTTCCTGTGCATAGTCACAACAGCACTACCTTAGCATTTTATGCTGAAAGGGAGAAAAAGATGTTCAGTCGAGGAAAAACTTTATATTCTTATTGGCCTAAACAATTCTCATCCCTGAAACTGGGAACTCATGACCTATACTCTATCTCAAAAGCACATATCTAATGATAAGTTTTCCCTCAGGGAATAATGGGCAATATCTGGAGACACTTTTGTTGTCACAGCTGGGATGGGTACTACCCAACTACTAAAAATACTGCCACACACAAAAGCCCCTACAATCACAACTTATTTGATTCAAAACACCACTATTGCCAAGCCTGAGAGACTCTAGCTGATAGGCTCTTTAAAAAATATTGTTAACAATTATAGCAGTTATTAGCAAATCAAATATGTACATTGAGAGAATTATATTTACATGTTTATTATATAAATTTACAATATTGAATACTTTTTGGCAAACAAGATCTAAATAATTTCTCATCATTGGTTGCATTCTTGAAAGATTTGATCTTTTAGTCATGGTAGGGATACACTTTTAGAAAATTGTGGATTGAGTACAGAGAAGTAAATATTTTTCCTGCACGTACATGCAGTAATTCAGTAATTTGGCTTTGTCATATACTGTTTGCCTTTTTAAAATGATTATCTATTTTTGCTATATTAGGCATCAAACATAGGATCTTTGGCATGCTAGGTAACTACTACTCTGCTGCATCCCTAGCCCTGTTGTTTCTTACAGCCCAATATATATTCATTTGAGTCATTGGATTAAATAGTTCTTCCTCTTCACTTGAAAATATTCTCAACCTTTTAGAAACATGACACTGTGGAATGTATTATGATAGGTAGCAGTTAGCCATGCGTGATGCAGACATGTAAATACAACTTAAAATGAAGGATGAGATCACATACTTTCTGCCAATTTAAAGGTGACTAGCCTATATGGCCCACAGATGTCAAAAGGTAAGTTTTCACTGCTTAAGGCCTACTGGAGTCAGGGTAGGGCAACTAACTTATCCTGCTTTGCTAGACATTTGCCAGAAGTGCCAACTGCCAGGAAATCAGAAGATTGACTGCTTCACATTTGGGACTCATAGAAAAGCCTTTTCCCTCTATGGAAAACTTATGATCAAATTGAAAGGTAGAAGGCTTGAAATTGAATTACTTTAAGGAACTTTACTATATAAACAAGAGCCAAAGACCATAGCAGGAAAACTTTAAAGAGAAAATTGTAGCCAGGCACTGGTGGCTCATACCTATAATCCGAGATACTCAGAAGGCTGAGATGGGAGTATCACAGTTCAAAGCCAGCATAGGCAGGAAAGTCTGTGAGACTCTAATCTTCAATTAACCACTAAAAAACTGAAAGTGGTGCCATGGTTTAAAGTGGTAGAGCACTAGCCTTGAGCATAAAAGCTCAAGACAGTGCCCAGATCCTGAGTTCAAGCCCCACTACCAACAACAAAATATTTGCAGGAGAATATTTTGTGTTTCTTTTTTGTTCTGAAGTTTAATTAAGCCCAAATCTGCTTTCCTGTTAACAGTCTCAATCCAAAAGGGTATACACAAGGAAATGGCTTAATCACAGGTGTGTCAGTAGTTTCACAGTGCACATTTATACATCCTCTAGCTATGATAAATGCTTCACATTATGATGAAACACAGCCCAGCCTTATTACTCAGAAGTCACAAGGTTTCTAATTACTTCCTGGCTTTGCCTTTGGAGTATACATGGCATAAAAGCAGCTGTGAGCCTAACTATAAATAAAAAGATGACTTGTAGAGATTAGTAAGGAAGCAGAACTAAGAGTAGGAACAATTTTATTAGCATCAATTAGTTGCACAGGGTGTTTTCTTTTAACATGTCCATTTATAGATATGATGCATCTTGATCACTTCCTCCAACACTATGCCTCATTTCCCATCCCTTTTCTCCAACCAATCTTGACAAGTTGCCCCATTCCATTTGTACACAAGTACACAGATTATTCTGACTCCATTTGCCCTCCTTCCCCCACTCCACTCCATCTATTATGGGTATTTGCAATGTTATTTATTTGAATCTTTGAAACTGTAAACTCGAAGTTCACTAGGCTGTTTGCCTGTATAAATGGTTTTAAATTTAGCTCTATCAATTCCAGGCATGCTTTGTTATAAACCACATGGATTTTCAGTTGTACTTCATACAAACAAGAGCTCTTCTTAATATTAGGCTGGGATGTAGCCCAGTCACAGGATGCTTGCCTAGCCTTGTGAGAACCTGAGTGCCATTCCCAGCAAAACACACACACACACACACACACACACACACACACACACACACACAGTACAAATGTTAAACAAATCCTACAAAATGAAAAAGAATGCCATTAGGTTGACTAAAATCAAGGTTATAATACAGAACCTTTGGGAATATTTTCATTTTTATGTGTTTATTCAAATTGGAACTCTATGTTCTGCAATTGGTGGTATCTTTATGGTATATCTTATCTGTGGTCATAAAAGTATTTTCTTTTCTGGGATCCAGGTCAGTTTGGCATCAAAAGTTATTGCTCCCTTTGAAGCTATGGCTGTGGGTAATTTTGCTTTAAAAGTATATCTGCAGAATCATGGATAGTGGAAAAGAACCTCACATTTCTCTAAATGGACCTTCCTCCTCTTTCCATGTTATAAAATTCAGGGGAATAAAGAAAGAATCATCTGAGTAGCAGCTTGATATCTTGGTTCTATAAGAAACACAGTACCAATTGTCTTTTCCAAGATAGAAACAAAGGCTCCTTTGCCAAAAGGAGAATGTGATGGGGATATTAGGACTTCAAATCAGGAAAGTTCCAAATCAAGATGATTACATAGAAAATAGTAAAAAGGACAAGGCCTTTAGAGTATACTGACTATGCCTTCTGAGGACATGTTTTCTTCTTTTTTATTAGTGTCTTCAAATATTTGTACAAATTGGTTTCAAATTAACATGTACATTTATATGTACAGTACATCTTAACCAATGTCACTCCTTCCATCATTCTCCCTCCCTCTATCTATCCCATCCTCACCCACCTCTTCAAGCTCCCTATTTCCATTTTCATGTGTGTACATTGAGTACAATGTCTATATTTTCCCACCATTCCTCTCTGACATGGAAGAATTTTAATGAGGTGTAAAGTATCACTTCATCTTCCCTCTCCAAGTGCATTTAAAATTTATAATACGAATTCAAGTGTCATATTTTTGTCACTGATTCTAGTCATGCTCATCTATTTGCTTGTATATCAAAGACAAGGAGACATCGACATCCTTTTTCATGTAGTGACAGATCACAAAACTCTCAATCATATTTTCAGCAATTCTATAACTCAATTTCAATGTCACTGAATGTATACTGAAGTTTTCTAAGTTATATTTTGAACTTAATTGAAATATGGAAACTTCTTTTTTTAGTGGCTTATGTAAACAGGTGAAAACTTATACTAAACAGGTGAAAACTTATACCCTTCTCTTACAAATTTTTCTGAATAATGACTAAAATTGAGTCCTGTCCAATTGCAATCTTGAAGCTTGAGCCAAATAACCATACTGATCCTTGGTTCCATCTACTCATCTACTGTATCTACTCCCCAGGTTAAATTTGTTTAGGTCAAGTGCATGACTCTCTGCTACTCTCTATTAGCATTGCCATTCCTGGTGTTCTTGTCTTCTAGAGCTACTCAGGACCATATTCCCATCCTTTTGTACATATTGTTCAACTAATGGTTAAACCACATTCCTTCTTCTAGATGCTTGGACTGGAACTCTACCATTTTCTTGCTCCTTTGCCATCTGGCTTCCTGTTCAGCACTGCCAGTAGAGAGAACTACATGGAGACTGAGTGCTAGATCGAGGATGACTCCACATTTGCTTGCTAGTCTTATCAGTGTCATCTCAGCCATGTTTCTTTGTCTGGACAATAGATTCCTGTTTCTAATATTACTCTTAATCCCTTTAAAGAAACTAGCCCCAGAAGACTAGGAACTGTGTTCCACAGTCTGCAGGTCTCTTCTCATAGATTTTAGGTCTATTAACTCAAATTCTTCTACTGTTTTCTACTTACTAAAGAATGATCACCATTTTCAATAGTGATGGTTTGCTATCTCCGTTTTCTTTCCTATCTTTTCAGTTCGCAACTGCTTAATGAATGGAGTCATTGTACTAATTCCTCCTTGTTAAATTAAGAGGTATCTTTTCTTCCAGTTTCTATTGCTCATTGACTTGAGATCCCACTCTATAGGCATATAAGACTATGATTTCTCAGACATGCTACTTATTGACAGAAGGGAGCCTCATAGCTTTCCTTCCAATTTGTCCAGGATTACTGTCTCTTTGTTAAGATCCATGGGCATATGTAATTCCATTGTTAAAAAGATCGCCAACATGTTATTCATCTCTCTGTTTTCCATTCTGAGTAGGAGAAAGCTGGCTTCATCCCAGAGTGGCATGCCATGGCTCATCCGAGGGCTATATATGACCTATAAGAGCCCACATTTTAGTCTGCTGAAACATATTCTCTTAGATAACCTTACATTCTTGATGATAAAATGAAAGTTCAAGCTTAATTCCCCTGTATTCCACCTTCATTCTAAGCAGATATATACATTTTGTATTTTGAAAATCATAATTGTGGAGGCATAAAACCAATAACAATCATTGGTTGAATAAATAATTTAAAGAAAACAAACTGTCCCACTGCCTGATGCTGGAAGGCCATAAAAGCATCCAAAGGAAGTCTTGTAAAATATTTATACATTTTTTATTTAGATCTTTCACATGGGCCTACAAATCTTTATTACATGGAGTTACAATCTCAAAAAATGTCAGGTTCCGCAGCATGTAAATTTGATGGAGAACTAAAGCAGACCTAAAATTATCCAGCAGCTGTCATTCCTGAAAACTATAATTGCAGTAAAATAGAATGTTCCCAAATTATGATAAGTGAAGGTAATGTCCTATGATTTGGAGCATGCAATGCCAGTGAGAAATGCACCATATAATCTGGGTATCGAGAATATAAAAGGGAATGTAAGGCCAAAATTTAGAAAGAATTATCCAAAGCAGTTTGTTTTTGGTCCCTCAAACATCTACGACCACAGTCTGATTTGATCCTATTTAATTATTGACATATTCTACTGTAATAGCTGATGATGCTATTCTTACCATTAAAACAACACTCATGCTTATGCAAAAAGCAGTTCAAAAAATGAATTAGTCCCATCCCCGGAAATGTAAAACAGCAGCCAGAATTGAAAACCAAGAATGCTTGTCTATAGTTTTGTTTGGATGCCATTGTTTCATTCAGAATGTTAATGCTATGGTTATTCCATTTTCCATTCACATAGTTACAAACTACTGAAATCGTAATGGGCTAAGTCAACAAACATTTATTTGATTTCTCAGTTTCTGTGGGTAAGGAATTCAAGCTCCTGAGATGGGTGGTTCTGGCTGAGGGTCCTCATGAAAACAGTCAAGCTGTTGACCAGGGCAGCCATAATCTGCCTATTCCTGAGTATTTCATTAGCTATTTCTTTTGGTTATGGAGCTTGAACTTTGGGCCTGGGAACTGTTCCTGAGCTCTTCAACTCAAGGCTTTACCACTTGAGCCGCAGCGCCACTTCCGGTTTTCTGGTGGATAACTGCAGATAAGTGTCTCCTGGACTTTCCTGTACCAGCTGTCTTTGAACCACGATCCTCTGATCTCAGTCGCCTAAGTAGATAGAATTAGAGGCATGAGCCACCAGTCCCTCGCTATTTTATGTACTTTTGATGAGATAGTTAAGCAGGTTTTTTCGTAATTTCTTTTTCAGGTTATTATTAATATTTAGTAATGTGCTTAGTTTTTATGAGTTGATGTTGTATCCTACAAGTTTGACAAATTGGTTTATTACCTTTCAATAGGATATGTGTGTATGTATCTTTAAGATAAGAGTCTCATGGACTTTCCTGCCTGGGGTGACTTCAAACCACAATCCTTAGAGCTCAGCCTCCTAAGTAGCTAGGATTGCAGGCATGAGCCAATGGCACCAGGCTAGAAAAAACTAAAAACTTTTGCCTTTTAAAGAATCCAAAGTAAAAACAAGTATCAATAACAACAATATCAAGAACAACAAAGAAAACCCCTTTAGAGGAAAAGCTTTTTGTCATTCATTATATTATCATTCATTATATTGTCATTCATTATATTATCTTTCAGCTCTTGATATATGACCTTTACTGTGATGAGATAATTTCCTTCTCTGATTAGTTGAGTGTTTTGTTTTTACCATGAAGGGGGGAAAAGTTGTTACATTGTGTCAAGTACTTTTTCAACATAAATTGAGATGATTATGTGGTTTCTCTCTTTCTGTTAATGTGGTTTGTTCCATTATCTGTTTTTTTCGGTTTTTTTTTTTTATAATTTAAAGATGTTAATGCAGACATTTACTTTTTTGGGGGAAATACTATTATTTGGTATCACATTACTTTGATAAAGTCTCCTTAGGGTCAGTTAGGTATTTTGGAAGTATAACTCCATTTTTGCTACATAATAAACAATTTAACATTTTTAGTGGCATACAACAATCATTTATTTAAGCTTACAGGTTAGCTAGAGGTGAACTAGAATTCAGTTTATCTTGGCAGGGCTCGACTGGCTCCAAGCTGAAAGCCTTCATTCCACTTTATGGCTGAATAATTATCTATTAATTGGATAAAATCATATCATATTTAGCCATTGAACAGTTGATGTACATTTGGGTTGTTTTCACTTTTTGATTATTATGAATAAGACAGCCAGAAATATTTATGGGCAAGTTTTTGTATGGACACATATTTTAATTTTTCTTTCATGTATACTGAACAGTGGAATTATCAAGTCACATGGTAAAATGTAAATATTCCAACATATTCATTTATGTGCTCAAGAGAGCAATGAATTGGGTCTGAATAACAACAAAAAAATCCATCTCTATCCATAACAGCTGGTTTTAAATCTAGAGATAATTTACTTTCTTAGAGACAAAAGAGAGAAACCACAAGCTAAAACTAACATTTCTTTATGAGAAGGATGTGGAAACCAAGTGAAAGGTGTAGGGAATCCCCTTTTTTTGGGTCCTTAGAAGCAGCAGGCTTAAACAAGGTAGTGGCCCTAGGGAAGAGCAAACTTAAGCCGAATAACAGAAGCCCAAAGCAGCTTGACCTAGAGCTGCTTGACTCTTGGCAAAAGAAAGGAATGAGGAAGACCACTTAGTTTAGGGGGAGTTCTGGGAAGAAAATAATTTAAGGCTAATTAAGATCAGTCACACCAAGAACCAAGAATGTATTGCTTTGATGGCTTTGTTTATGGAGTTTACTGGAATTATAATCACTAACAGCAATTCTGCTTCTGTATGTCTGCCTGCTTGCTTTGCTTGACTTGCCAGACCACCTGCGTGTAGGGTACATGATTCTTAACCCAAGACCACATGTGAGTGGTACATGTATACCTGCCTTTAAAAGCCCAGCCCTATTTGGACCCCGTGCTGTTTGTCACCACCCGGTGGTGGCAAGCCAACACTGTGTGCAGCTAATTACAGACTCCTAGCCCAATTGACTGAGGGCTGGTGACTATTGTCGTGGGTTTGAGGCCCACCTGGGTAGCCAGTATACAACAAAGGAAGTATCAACATTTCCTTATCCTCTAACATTCCCTCACTGACTATCCATCTACTAATAGTAAATGAAGTGTACTTGTGTTTTCTAATCTTGTTGAATGCAAGGAGAACACATACTTTTCTCTCACAGAAAATAGCTATAAAACTGTGATCAATATTTAGTATTAGGCTAATGGTTTCTGACAAGCTCATCCAAGTCCAAAACTATTGAAAAAAAAAACCAAGAGGCAGGCAGATTTTTTTTAAAGATAACAAAGTGGGATTAGCACAGACAACTAAGATACGTGCACATAGACCATTTTCCTATTACAAATCAAAATATGTGAGGCTGAGTACATTTTAAAGAAAAGAGGTTTATGTCAATCCAGTTTTGGAGGCTAAAAATTCACGATAAGTTCTAGTTTCTTGGCCTCTAGTGAGGGTATCATGGAAGATGGTATCAAAATAATAGGAGTATGTACAAGAGACAGGAAACCAGAGACATCCAGGACAGGCTTGTTCTTTGTATACCAATTTGCTCTCATAGGAACTAATTAGGAATCATTGTGACCAATCTGGGGGGGGTAGGGCTAAGAATTGCATTAATTCATTCCAAGGATTGTGCCCCAAATGACTTAATCACCTTCCACCAACTCTCAACATTGTCACACTAGGCATCAAACTTGCAGCACATGAATCTTTAAGGAGAGTTTGAGTCTGCAACCCAACCAAACCAAAATTACTGCTTCATTGCTTTGAATTCTAATAGGGAAGATAGGAAAGAACAATATCCAAAGGGGAGGCAAACCCAGGCCCTGCTCTGAAGTATTACTCATTGTTAGACAGAAAACTGTTGAAAAGGAAATAAAGAAGGAGTAAATTCCATCCATTTACTTAATCTACCAAGTTTCTCTAATCAGATAAGTCTCCCCTCTTCTTCAGGGAAGTTGCACAAGGACAGACAAAAAGGTCCATTCTTTTCCTAGGAGGTAGAAATCCATCAGGAAATTAACAGTCTAGAGGACTGTCATAACTGTCACTCTTCTTGTCTCTGGGTCTATTTCTTTTCTTGAGAGTTAACAAGAAAATGAGGACACAATGACCTTGATCTTTACTAGATTTGTTTTATATGCATGCTCTAATT
Organism: Perognathus longimembris pacificus; assembly: GCF_023159225.1. NCBI lineage: Eukaryota > Metazoa > Chordata > Mammalia > Rodentia > Heteromyidae > Perognathus > Perognathus longimembris. The sequence goes on along the minus strand of NC_063188.1, from coordinate 106,685,199 downwards.
ATTGTATATATAATTTTCAAATAAGATACAAAATTCTAGGCAGTGATAAATGAGGGAGAGGGAGAGAGGGAGGGAGAGAGATTAAGCCGTCAGGAGGAACACCAACCTGGTAGTAACCAATTTAAGACCAGGAATCAAATCCAGATCTACCTTAGCATAAAATTAACTGAACAAGGTTTTGCTTCAACAAAGCAAATTATGTATGTATGTATGTATGTATGTATGTACATACATAAAATCCACAAATCTCTTCTACTTCCACCCAAAGTACCCTCATTCTTTACTATATTTAGACATCTACAGTGAAATAAGATTAATTTTATGGTTCATAAAGGTCTTTTGAATGTAAATCATTTGTATCTTGCCCTTGATTTTTCTCTTTCTCTGTGAAAGTCAGCCACTTTTGTACAGAGTTCATTTGTAATTCAGGAAAATAAAGAAAATCTGATTGGTATGTAGGTCACTTCCTGGCTTGGCCTGTATTAGGAAGGAAAAGATCAGGACCCAGAGAGCTACTCGCATAGTTCAATCATTCCTTCACCTGGCCATTGGTACAGATGCTTGTGTGCATCCCATGTTGCTCTTTCTCAGTAATCTATAGACAATAAGCCCCCAAAGAGCTTTCTAGAGTCTTTGTAAAGGAATCCAAATGTATTACATCTAGGATGAGTATTATTTGAAGCTTTGGTGACCGACCTCCTTTGACCTCACTAAATTTGATTCTTTTCTCAACATAGACATGTTTGTTTAAAAATGAATTCCATATGGTTAAGAGGATGTGGTACTTCTGCCAGTTTGATGACTAATGTAAGAATTTTTATCATTTTTTGAGACTTTAGAACATAGTCTCTCAAAACACCTAAGGAATATGTATGGCATTTGGTTGTTTGTTTACCTTCTCTTTTATGAAGCTTCCCAGGACCCAGATATTTTCCTCTATCACTTTGGAGCTCTGGCTGTTCTATAGCTTCAAAGAGAAGGCTCACCCACCTCACCAATTAATAACTTTCTACCCAATGATTTAACAGGTTGGGAATAAATTCTCATTGGAGGAGCATTTTTCATTTAAACTTAAAGCCACAGCATAGTTATAGGTTTAGAAGAGTAGCATTTTAAACTTAGATGACCCCAAGCTATACACAATACATATTCATCACTTTGTAGGGTTTGCTGTGTTTGACAGACAACAAAACACATCTGAAATATTACACAGTAGTTTCTAGTATCTGTACATATAAACTTATTTTTCTTGGAAAGTATTCACCAGCCAACTTTTGGGAGACTGGGAAATAATAAAATGATGTTTTAACCAAATCAAATATAAGGGTCTTTAATAAATATTGTTTGCAATATTAATCTAAAAATGTCTTTCTACGTATGGTATGTTGTTTAGAGGGGTGTTGGAAGTAGTTTACACTAATCTATAAGAGTTGACTTTTAAATATTTATGTGTTATTATACTTTTAAATATATTAACCACATATATAATATATTCAAAATATTTGTGAGTTGATTGATACCAAAATTAGAGTATGGGAATCAGCAAAAACATCAGGGCTTTTGCCACCACACCATTGGTAGAGGTTTTCACTTAAACATGTCAAAAGCAATTTATATAATGCTTGAAATGTCTATATTGCCATTTTATTTGTTTTTGTTTTTGTTGCCAGTCCTGGGGCATGGACTCAGGGCCTGAGCACTATCCCTGGCTCCTTTTTGCTCAAGGCTAGCACTCAACCTCTTGAGCCACAGCACCACTTCTGGCTTTTATCTATATATGTGGTGCTGAGGAATCGAACCCAGGGCTTCATGTATACGAGGTGAGCACTTTACCACTAGGCCATATTGCCAGCACTATATTGCCATTTTAAAGATATTAGATTCCCCCCACCAAAAACATACTTTTTTATGAACTACATATCCTAATTGAGAAGAGAAAGAAAAATAGAAATATCAGAAATGAGTGTACCATTGACAATGAGATTAATGGGAGTCCAAAGAAGAGAGAAATGGGTTGTACAAGTATACTAAAGACTTCATAGAAAAATGTTGACATTGCAATAGGCTTTGGAGGACAGGTAGACTGTAAAATGGTCAATTAGGCAGAAAGAAGTCATGAAAAAGTAGCAGTTGTCAGGATAAACGGAATCTACTGAGTAAGGAAAAGAAGGACTGGAGGCTTAGCCCTATGTAGAAGGACATTGATTTTTATCTTGGCACAGGAAGAAAAGAAAGAAAGAAAAAAGAAAGAAAAGAAAGAAAGAAAGAAAGAAAGAAAGAAAGAAAGAAAGAAAGAAAGAAGAAAGAAAAAAGAAAGAAAATGAAAGAAAGAAAGAAAGAAAGAAAGAAAGAAAGAAAGAAAGAAAGAAAAGAAGAAAGGAAGGAAGGAAGGAAGGAAGGAAGGAAGGAAGGAAGGAAGGAAAGAAAGAAAGAAACAAGGGAGGGAGGGAGGGAAGGAAGGAAGGAGGGAAGGAGGAAGAGGGAGAAAGGGAAAAAAAAGGAAGAAAGGGAATGAGGATATAGTGGAGTAAGAAACTGTATGTCACAATCCTGTTTGTGGGGCCTTTCCTCTAATATCACTGCATTCTGATCCCTAAGCAGAGTTTGCCAGATGAGAGCAAGTGAGGCTCAGAGAACTGGTATAACACAGTTGTATACGTGTATTAAAAGTTTGTCTTTCATTCCTGGGTCAATATTCTTCCCACCAGACCATGTTGACTGTGCCCATTGGTATTTTAATTCATATAATATAGAAAACCAGCATTGTAAAAGACTTTTAAACAAGTAATATATTTGACACGTTATAGTTTTCTTTAAATGTGTAGATGATGTGTAGATGATAGTTAGCTTTTAATGACACTAAAAAGTAACTTCCAACTACAACTGATTTAAAGAATTCAGATACAATTTCTCTGTAAGGCATCCAACATACCCAAGCCCACAGTCTTACTGAATTCAGCTTGAAATCTTGACAGGAAACAGAGTTATAACCAGTGCTCAGTTACTAAGAAAAAGAAAACACATCACAAGTAAAAAAAAAATAATGTTATCTAAACCATGAGGGCTGGATTCTTCGCTCCTCTGAGAGTTAACTTTTCTAAAAGAAATATTTTTGTTCTTCTCCCTATTCCATACACTAAACCTCAAAAGGGATAAACAAGATCTGAACTTTTGAGTTGAAAAATTTCCAGTAACTTGAACTTAGAAACATTGTGTTGAATGAAAGAAGCCAGACACAAATGTAATACTTTATGGTTTCATATCTATGTAGTTTCAAAATCCATACAAAATTAGCCCATGCTCTTTGAAATCAACTTTATTGCTATCCCGGTTGGGGTGGGGAAAATAGACCGTGACAGCTTTTAGGGTGTACATGGCACTTATACGGCTTATGCATTATTCACTTTGTAAGAATTCATTAAGCAACTTACATGTGTACATATATTATAGGATTAGAAAACCTAGGAAGAAAATAAGGTAATATGCCCTTTATATTGGTTATTTTTGCATAGCTGCGACCAAGATACATGAAAGAATAACTTTAAATGAGAAAAGTTCTATTTTGGCTCATGTTTTAACACTTTTCATCTACAGTTCTTGGTTTCATTGATTCTGGGTCCATGATGAGGCACAAAGAATATTGTGGTTTAATCATTAGATGTTGGAAGCTGGAGGCATATCTCAAACAGTGGACCACTTGCCCAGGAAGTATGAAGCCCTTGAGTTCCAACCCCAGTACTTGCTACTTCCTACAACAGTAACAACATCAACAACAAGGCAGGAAATTTGTTGAAAGAAAACTTCTACGTGCTCAATCTACTAAAACATTTTCAAACCAATGTACTTAATTTTTCATTACATTTCTTTATCTTTAGTTGATCAATATCACCCTTCCCAACCTCATTCCATCCACTCAATGATTAATGAAATTGAATGATTCCTTCTTTCTGGATTTTATAAGTGAATGATATGCCTAGAGTATAGTGCTTACAGTAAAAATACTGAATAGAAATAAAAATTCTAAAATCTGTTTTTAAAAAAAACACACACATCATAGTGATGGGAACATGTAGAAGAAGAGCCTGTTCACCTCATGGTGGATAGAAAGCAAAAAAATGGAGGGAACTGCAGAACAGGTATACCTGTGTAAATATGCAAAATTACATAATTAGTTCTGTACCATCTTAATTACCATCTTAAGTTAGTCTCTTACCTCCTCTCCAAAATGTCCTTCTCTAGGTTATACCTCGGAGCAAATGTCTGATTTTTTTTTCTGTGCTATGAGGCCCAACTGGTAATTTGGTGAAGCCTATAGTACCATACTCAGATTAAGTATTCAAATATGTAAATTAAAATGAACATAAAGTTTCAACAAAAATCATACCAAATAAAATTATCAAAATGTTGTTGTTGGGGATTTACCTCAGTGGAAGAACCCTTCCCTAGCAAGTGCAAGGCCCTGAGTTCAGTTCTCAGTACTACAAACAAAATAATTATCAAAATATTGTAAAACTTTACTATAGCAGCATACATGCTATGTGGGCTTCTTAATTAAAGCCTTACAAACAAAAGCTGCCTCAGGTTCAATAGCAGCTCTAATTTCAAAGTATAAATGAGAACTAATGAAACCTTGAGATATCTCTACGAACTGTAATGCAATTTTAAAAATCTGTAATTTCTATTGGTGGAAAAACTGCATATATACCTAACTTTATACAGCCTTCATGATAGTAGGAAGAAATATTAAGTGTTAGTTAGGCACTGATAAAAGTGAAGGTCATTTATTTTCCTTTTGAGCTCATGGATTCCATGAATTACACTCACAGACTCCAGATGGATCTAGTTAACAAAGTCCATATTAGAGAACATTCATGGCCAATATTTAGACTTAGTAATCATTTAACAATAACAGCCCTTGAATTTTTATAAAATGGCTTAAATCATTGTATAATTTATTATTCAAGTGCTCCTGAATAAAGACTTTAGATTTTAGTAATAAGAGAAATATTGCCAATGCAGAATAAGGAAGATTATGTATAGGTTTATATTACCCACATTATTTATGCAAGATATGTAAGTTATATTTTCCCCACATTAAATTTTGTTTAGTGACAGTAATATTAATTTTTGAAAGTTGCATTTCTGGCTTCTCTGCCTTTTTATGACTTTAGTTTTTGAATACTATTGAACAAATTAAAATTTATGTGTTTTTAAATTGTAATCTATTGTGAATAGGAGTTTGTGTAAGAGGTAGGTTATAAATACATGAACAAGAGTCTGCAATCTTCAGAGACTGTGATTTTTCCTATACTCCCATCCCTGCTTCCTTCTTTGTTGCTTGCTTATACAATTAACCTATGAACTAGATATTTTTATTTCAGAAAAGCAAAAGTAAAATGGTGTTATTTTTAGGAAAAATGAAAATGATGTTTTTTTTCCTCAAGAAAGATGTTCTGAGCAAGCAGGCAGAAGGAAGAGAATCTATTAGGGGTAACATCGACTTCAAACTTTATATCATTCTCATGCAAGGACAAAGTTTCATTCATATTTTTCATACTAAAAAGTGAACTAATTTCTATGTTCAGCAGTCTGCCTTTTTACCTCACCTGTCTATCTCATGAAGGCTCAAAAGTGCCTTGTGAAATGTCGAGACATTGGAATGGTAACTAGTTTAGTAAAGAATAACCACCTGCTCAATAGAGCACTGCTGATTTTCTCTGTTCATTGGAACATTGTTGAGATCTAAAATTTTATGTCCATAAGTCTGCCAGCAACCTTGACCATTTTTCCACTAAGTCTACTTACTTCAAATTAATATACAAACACACACCTCAAATTGGAATATTCAAGAATGTAAACATTTTAAAACAAGTTCATTCTTAGGAACAAGAGTTAACCTTGAAGTTGGAGGAAGGAAGAAAATAAAACCCACATGAACTCATTGTCAGTGTCAGATATCTAAACATTTACAAAATCCTGGTAAATAGTTGTCATAAGATTTAGAACTATCTTGTGCTGTAATTAAATATTGAACTGTAGTCATATAGGAGAAGATAGGCTCTGGTAGACAGGAATTACCTTTGAAAAATACCCAAATATAGAATAACAGTTTGCTGGAGCATTGTATCATTGTGTTCTATCATTAAAGAGCATTTGAAGGCTAAACCATACACAGCTCCAGCAACAACACAATTTCTCCTCATATTCTGATCTTCACATCCCCAATTTAGATGTGATATTTTTTCCTTGTAATTATTTCATGTATATGATTCATGATTTTTAAAGATATTGAAGTGTCAGGAAAAAATAACTGGATTTATTAATTTCATGGTATTGCCTGTGAGACTGCCTGTGAGATATATAATAAATCTGCTTGCTGGATTAGAAAAAGTCTCACATGACAGCCAAAGGGGAGATAGATGGATGGATTGCATGGTAACTTTCAGTGCCCACAGTTTGCAACTGCTCTGGTTATTCAACTTGAGAGTAAATATAACAATAGGTAACTGTAACTTGTAGGCAATGTTACCCTAAAAATGCCTTCCATTCTTCTGTCTCTACCAAAGCAACTGTGACACCAGATTTCTTAGAAGCAAGGGCATCCTTAATTGTTCTCTCCTTTCTTCTGTCTTTACCCAAAGCAGAAACTACATGGATCAATGATAATGTTTTATGATAATCATTGAAATCAGGTCTTTAAAACATTGGGTTTGAAGCCAGATCCGGTGGCTCACTCCTGTTATTCTAACTACTCAGGATGCTGAGATGTGAGGATTGCGGTTCCAAGCCAGCCCAGGCAGGGAAGTCAGTGAGACTCTTATCTCCAATTAGGCACCAAAAAAAGAAGGTCCCTAAGTGGCTCACATAGTAGAGTACTAGTCGAGCAAGGACCTCAGGATAACCTTCAAATCATCTTTTCTTGGATCTAAATAAAAAGGGGGGTTTGGGTAGTTTTGTATGGTACTGAGTCTCGAACCCAGATATTCACACTTGCTTGACAAGTGTCATTTCCACTGGGCCAAACCTCAGGCCAAAGGCAGAGGTTGAAAAGAACACTGTTAAAGTTCCTTGGAGACGGCGGGTACTCCGCCCATAACTGAATAATACATAAACTCTTGGACCTTTGCGGCTCCCATAAGCACCTCCAGGACCTTCGTAAGACATCCGGGTATTACAGGAACAACAAGCATTATGAGAACCATTGGGCTGCTTGTGTGGTTCAAAGTTTCGTTAACGGCCATGTTGAATTTGTAAACGGACATGTTTACTTGCGCAGATGCGGCTGAGGTAGTAGACTGCAGGTTATTTAAAGTAGCTAAAAAAATCAAATACTCTGCGAAACCGCTTTACTTGGGTTTGGTGGCATCTGGCTTATGTAGGGGGATGCGGAACCGAGAAATTGAGGCCAACCTAGGGTAAGCAGTTCAAAGCCAGTTTGGACAACTTAAGATTTTCAAAAGCAAACAAGGAACAATTTGCTACTGTGTGATACTTGGCACTTAGTGAATGCGGGTGGATGTTAGAAGTGAAGGAAAGGTAGCTGTGCTCGTGAAATTAACGTGATGAGACGTAGAAAGTTTTGCCAGGTGATGAAGTCTAGTAGGAAGTTTCAAACTCACAGTTTAAGATGTTCTCCTTAACACCTGTACTAGCAGACAAGGAAACACAGTTACAAGCCACAAAAACTGGACATGCGAAATATAGATTCATATATTTTTTAAAAAGACAAACAGTTTTATAAATAGTTTGTGGCTATATGAAAAGACATTAACACGGTCAAATCAAATTTGCCAAAAATTGCCCAATATTTGGATGTGAAACAAGTTGTTTTTTTTTTGCCTTTGGACATCATTATTTATTTCTTGCATCTCTTATGTCCACTATAAATACTTCAATATTTTATTGCTCATGCATATTTCTCATAGTAAATCCTGAAGGGTTCAAATTTTAGCTGTATATGAAAACTCATATATTCTAGTTGATTTGGGGTTTTTCATGATTATATTACTTTTATACATTTATTACATATCAATCAGAATTATTACATTAGGGTTTTTCTAATCATATTTGGTCTTGATTTGAGCCGTATTACATGTTAATTCAAACACATTTAAGGTCATTCATATTGAAATGAGGTTGAATCTCAAGTTAGAAAACTCAAATATGTCAGGAATTTAAAATCTTCAGAAATACCCGAAGGAAGTCCCACCTTCAGAAGGACAAAATGTGTGTACTTGCTTTTGTGTTTAATTTTGAAACATAGCCATAGTTTTGTGGGGTTTTTTTTAAAAGAGTAAAACAGAGTCTGTGTGGAGGGAAATTACTCAAGAGTATTTTAAGCTTTGCCTGTGCATCAAACGGTAGAGGGATTCATAAGACAGTAAGTTTAATATTTTGAAGGGGAAGGCACTGTTTAACTCAATGATTATACATTAAGACATGTTTGAAAATGACAGAAACAATTTTCACTTCAATACAAGCAATGAAGGTGCTACCCTTTCACAGTTGTGCTATAAATGACTGAAACATTAATCAATTAAAGAAATATGACATTGAACTGCATATAAATCCTGATATTGAGTATAAAAATCAATCTAACTGATGCATACCTGTAATCTCAATACTGGGAAGGCTGAGACAGGAGGATCCTAAATGTGAAGTCAGTCCTGGCTACATAAGTAAGACCCTATATCAGAACTGCCAGGCAAAAGCAGGATTGAAAATATGATTTAAACCCCTGCAAGCAATTCTAATTTTAACATATTTTTAAACCTTTTTAAATAATTGAAATTTGATAAAATGTGAAATAGAAAAACATTTTATGTTGATGTACATGCTACTAAGGTTTTTAAAAAAATATTGTAAAGGTGTACAGAGGGTTTACAGTTACATGATTCAGGTAATGAGTATATTTCCTTAGGAAGTGTTATGCCCTCCCTCATATTCTCCCAGTTTTTCCCCTTCTGACTTTCCTCCCGCCAGAGTTGTATATTTCATTTCCAACATAGTATCTAGTGGGTTTCACTGCTGAATTGGTTCACACTTTGTCCTAAGGGTTTTGTTTTTGTTTTTGTTTGTTTGGTTGGTTGGTTTTTTGCCAGTCCTGGCACTTGGACTCAGGGCCTGAGCACTGTCCCTGTCTTCTTTTTGCTCAAGGCTAACACTCTACCACTTGATCCATAGCGCCACTTCTGGCTCTTTCTGTTTATATGATGCTGAGGAATTGAACCTAGGGCATCATGCATGCAAGGCAAGCACTTTACTGCTAAGCTACATTCCCAGCTGTCCTAAGTTTTTTTTTTAAGTTGAGAAATATACTTTCATTAAACAAGTTAGACATTGACATTGGACATGGACATTGGTAGAAGACACTGAAGTAACTGGTAAAGAGGGTGTGTGTGTGTGTATGTGTGTGTGTGTGTGTGTGTCAATGTATTTGATAATGAGAAGAAAGTGAGGAAAAATGTGACAAAACATGAATGCCGAAGCTTGATAAAGACAAATGATCACTCTGTACTGTTTTGTAAATATTTTATACATTTAAGGTCATTCCAAAATACAAGTTTAAAAATAGTCTAAAAATGCACTAAGATCAGAGTTCTACTAGGAGAAATTTCCATGAAATGGTTGGGGCAGAGGCTGGTTTGACTGTTTATGGAGCAAAGGGTGGGGGGCATGGAAAGTAGAGATAATAGGATATGATTATTGGCCCAATTTAGTGTAGTGACTTCTGAAAAGTAAGTAGTTCATCTACTTGACTGGCTTTTTATAGTCTGGAGTTTTAATAGGTAGGAGTTTCCATAGGCTAAGATGTAAAGTAAGTGGTCACTGTCCTTAATTTTTCCTGCCATAATGTAACAGAATTGACTCTCACTATTTTAATCTGGAAATTCTAATTCTTTTTTTTTTTCTTCTTTATTGTCAAAGTGAAGTACAGAGGGGTTACAGTCATATACAAGGCAAGTACATTTCTTTTCCAACTTGTTACCTCCTCCCTCATTCCCCCCATCTCCCCCTCCCAATTTCCCTCCCCCCCTCCATGAGTTGTACAGTTGGTTTACACCAATTGGTTTTGTAAGCATCGCTATTGCATTGGTTTGTCTTTTTATCCTTTGTCTCTTGATTTTGGTATTCCCTTTCCCTTCCCTAGTTCCAATACACACACACACACACACACACACACATACAGTATCCAGGGTACTAAGGTTAGTTACAGTAATAGCAGGAGTAAAACCACAGGAAGGGAATATGAGAGAAAAAAAAAGTTACTGTTTCACCTGGCATGTTGATAATAACTACAACAATGATATATCACTTAAGAAATTCTAATTCTTACATTAAAATTCTAAGTAGGACAGAGTTATAACCCAATGTGAGAAAATAGAAATACTAGCACCCTTAAGGTGCTGTTGTTGCCAATAACCAATGTGCTGCAATCTCAACATTCCCTTCTCTCCTTATAAGGTATTTAGTTCTTGCAGTTCTGAGCATGACACTTTGATAGAGACTAGAGTGATTGGTTTATTGGCTCTGGCCATCAATGTCTACATTTATTACACTCTTCTGATGGAGAATGGAAGTGATTGTGTAAACACACTACATGCCACAAACAAAAGTTACACTGTGGATTCATCCTGACTGCCCAATTAAATGTTAAGCCACATCCTGTGTCAGAAAAAGAAAAAAGAAATCACACCCAAGGAAAACCACAGGGATGAAATTCACTATCACCGTAAGATTGTCTCAGGGAAGAAGAACTGGGACGATGAGGTTCAAAGGGTACAAATTTGTAGTGATTTAGCATGAATAAGTTGAAATTTGATGCACACAATGATGATGATGGTTCATAATATTGCATGGTATACTATAAATTTGCTGGGAATAAATTTTAGGTACTTTTTTTTAGAATTTAAATTTTTTTTAGCACACATTAGTTATACAGGAGGTATTTCAATGTGATATTTCCATGCATGTTTACAATGTATTCCAATCAATCTCACCCTCTATCACTCTCTTTTCACCTGATTCCTAGAAAAAAACTTACGTACTTTTATTAAAAATAAATCAAGAGAAGGAGGGAAAGGAAGAAAAGAAAGCAAAGTGAGATGATGGATATGTTAATATGATTGCTTGTACCCTTCACTGTGTATGCTTATCAAAACATCTTAACACATTAAATATATAGAGTAAAAAAGATTAAAAGGCTTAAAAGGACACATTTATGATTGAAGTATTATTTTATAGTATATGAGGGGAAATTAAAAATTATAACTAATGTTGCAACATCAAAAAGATTTTTATTTGGAGTTCTCTTATCCTGATATCCATCCATATATGTATATTATTTCTAAATTGGTGAGATTGGATGTTATATATATAGTGTGCATATTTTAAAATATTAATAAAAATACTTTCCTTTCATCTCACTTGTTTTTGGTACCAAAGTTTGCACTCAGGCCCTCGGTATGCTTCCTGGGATAGCACTCTACCACTTAATCCATGCCCCTATCCAAGCTTTCCATTGATGGTTTTGGAGATGGGATATCACAAATTTTTCTGTTCATGCTGCCTTCAATCTCTGATCTTCTGGATCTCAACCTCCTTTGTAGCGAGGGTTACTGGTATGAGCCACCAGTACCTGGCAAAAGTTGTATACCATGTGATTCTGGTTCTTTTCATGTTTTTTTTCTCAGTACTGGAGATTGAACTCAGGATCTGAACTCGCTAAACTGGTGCCATGGTGTTGAGCTCCACCTTCACTTCTTAACTCTCACATTTTTTGCACTAGCGTTCATAATAGCTGTATTACATACATTGTACTTTCACCTAGCCTGTGATTTACATTTCCTTCTCTTAATATATGATAGCTTACTTGTAGTATAATGTATAGTAATTCTTTCTTCACTTTTAAAAAGTCACAAAATTTGGCCAGATACTGGTGTCTCACACCTGTAATCCTAGCTACTCAGGAGGCTGAGATCTGAGGATTACTGTTCAAAGCCAGCCTGGGCAGAAAACTGTGAGATTCTTACCTCAAATTAAGTACCAAAAAACCAGAAGTGGAGCTGTGGCTGAAGTGGTAGAGCCCTAGCCTTGAGCAAAAGAAGCTCAAGGAGAACACCCATGCCCTGAGTTCAAGCACAAGGAATGGCACCAAAAAAAGTTATGAAAATTGATATTGCATTCTGAAATTAAAATTGGATAAATGCAGGAACTCAAATAATAAAATTTGTAATAGAAGGTTCACTGAGTCAAAACAGGTTTATGATAATTAATAAGTATATAAAATGTATTAAAATATTTTACCAGGGCTGGGGATATGGCCTAGTGGCAAGTGTGCCTGCCTTGGATACACGAGGCCCTAGGTTCGATTCCCCAGCACCACATATACAGAAAACCGCCAGAAGCGGTGCTGTGGCTCAAGCGGCAGAGTGCTAGCCTTGAGCGGGAAGAAGCCAGGGACAGTGCTCAGGCCCTGAGTCCAAGGCCCAGGACTGGCAAAAAAAATATATATATATATTTTACCAATAATATCAGGGATGTGCTATGTGTTGCTCTTTTCCTACAGCTTTGTGAACATATGAGATTTGACCCTCCTTTTGAGCTTCAGTAGTTTTATAAACAATTTTCTTAATAGTCTTATTATGTAGCCTAGGCTGGCTTGGTATATGAGATGTTCCTGCCTCTGCCTTCAGGATCGTGGTTCAAAGCCAGCCTGGGCAGGAAAGTCTATGAGACTCTTATCTCCAATTAACCACCAGAATACCAAAGAGCCAGAAATGTGCTGTGGCTCCAAGTAGTAGTGCACGAGCCTTGAGCACAAATGTTCAGGGATATGGGCCCCAGCCCCGAGTTCCAACCCCAGAACCCGAGGGTGGCGGGAAGGGGACGGGGAAACAGGCTATGGATATAAAGAGAACAAACAGCAAACCTTGAAGACACATCAAATCTTGCAAAAAGCCTGGATTTTTAAGCAGTAATTTGGACGGTAAGTAGTAAGCAGTCCCATCCCGCTTCCTGGTTCCCCTGTGCTGTTAGGTCGATTCCTCTGCCATATGCATCGTTGGAAGAATTCTGCAGTTTCTTCATAAAATCACTGAATTTTTAACTCAATGATCCCTTATAGGTCACCTGGTTATTTAAATCTCATTTAATGTGTTAAAACACAGTGAGATTTGTGTAAGATTTTTGTGGCTAGATAGTGTTTAAGACCACCGGTATAGATATGTTTTTATCAGGTACACTTGCATGGCTGGTACAAATTCTTTGAGACCTAATGACATTCTTTGACATTTAGTCTGGGGGTATAAAATGCAGGCTTAGGAAATTAGTAATACTTAATAAATTAGTCAAAAAAGAGAATTATTATGACATCAGGTTGAATATTATACTGTATCTCATACCTGTATCTGAATATGTTGCATGGAGCTAGAACAAATATGAACTCTGTGTAATAGATTTATGCCGTCACTTCTGAATGAGGTGTCTTAAGGCTAGTAATGCAAATTTTAAGTTATTAAGCTCTCTAGTGAGAGCTTGAATTTTGTTCTTCTAAATTTAGTTTCATTGCTCATTAATTATTGATACTGTGTTCACCTTCTCCAGACCAAATTAGCAAGTGAATTTTACATGTGAAGAAAGGTATATTTTTATCCCATTGTCTTCTATCATTGCTATTTTCAGTCTTGTGGTTTTTACAAAATAGTCCCATAACTATTAGCCTAAATTTCAAGGCTTTATCAGTTTGTAAAAACAAAATTAAGTCATACTTCAGCCTCAACACCCAATTGCTACAGCTTATGAGCTCCAATTAGAAAAACAGTTGATGTTGACCCTCTTCAAATTGTTTTCCTAACTATTGGGTAATGCTTCAAAATATTCAAGGCTTGTCTTATCCTTTCTTTTTCTGTTTGTGCTGGACAGTAATACTGCTGCATTCCAGTTTCCTCTCCTCATAACCACAGTTACGACATCCTTACTAAGTTTGTTTTAGAAGGATAGTCCTCTAGTTTTGTCAAATCTAAAATTGATGAAATCATACTCTTAACTATATCTTAAAAACTCAAGGATTAAAAAAAACAATACAGAGAATAACCCGAAACAGCCAAGAGAAGTAAATAACATTAGAACATATATCCAAACTCCAAAAGTAAGGTCTTGTGTCATTCTCACAATCATGTGATAGGGAGGCAAATCCAAAAGAAACAGGCAACTCTAGGTCTCTTAGTACCTTGTAGTTGAAGAATCATTGTCCTCTAACTTAAAGTTGTTCTCCAAACTTTGTAGATAATGATCCTGGCTTGGTTTTTCTGCCCTAGAATGCCTGTCTCCCCAGAAAGACTGACAACATGAATAATCCATTTCTTTTAAGGGGTTGTAGAAATACTATACCTGCTACAAGGATTTACCTGAATTTCATAGTTATACATGATAATTAAGATAGGAAGCAGTATATTTTCCAAAATTTGAGTTAAATAGTCTTAAAGTTACTCCATTAAAGGAAAAAAATAATGAACCAAACAAAATCTTAGACTTCAGTATGGAGCTATGCCTTGTGTATGGTAGAGGATACTCCTCTGGATTATTTGTTTCTATGGAAGATAACTGATAATAACGTGAAATACTGTTGCTTTTAAGACATCAACTTCTTTTCTGTCTAGTAAATTGTAGCAGGTCATTAGACTCCTCTCATTGTGGAAAGCGAGGTTTGTCTCAATGTATCCATTCTCTTTTGATCTAGTTAATATTTCATTAATAACTTGAATACAAACTTCAACATAAGTTTATTTTAGTACGGGAGAATCATGATTTTTATTATGTCCGATTTTTTACTTGAATGTATGGGTTCCTAAAATGGTTACGTTTTGCTACTTCAAATCTCTTTTAATTCTTATTACCTTTTTCTATCCATATGAGGAACAGAGAAGATCAAAACTCTTTCCAGTGTAATATTCTGTCTGATTGTGTCTACCTGTATCTCCTTCTCTCTCACACACACAAATACAATATACATGCATGCATTTGTATATCTATATAAATATACATACATATATTTATATGCAATACAGAAATGTAAATATACATATACCACATGTAAATATACATTATGTACATATACAAATTATGTACACATACATATGTATATATACAAAGACACACATACATGTATATGTATAAACTTATATGTATATTTATGCATGTATAAATATACATACACATATAACCCCTGAAATAAGCAATCATGGTTACAGTGTAAAGTTCACATGCAGAAAGAAAATCATTTTTAATGCAATAAAGGGACACTTTTGATGATTTAGCAGGCAGAACATGTGCTATCTTAGTTTGAATGGCCTCTGTTTGGATTACTTACACCCAGGAATTCTTCAGGAATGTAGAGTATGTGGCTTTCATCTATATCTTTGTTTCTCAGCCTTGATATTATTAACATTTTGGACTGCAGTATGTTTAGCTGCATTCCTGGCCTTTAGTCACTAGATCCCAGTAGCACCCCAGCTCTAGTTGTGATTATCTAAAACGGCTCCAGACTTTACCAACTGTCTCTGGGGAATCACTCCCAATTTAAAATTACTAGTCTATTTTATTAAAGGTCCCTCAAATTAGTTCTTTCTTGAGTAAAGGAAATATCTCCCTAAAGATATACAAATGTACTCAGCAAATGCATAGAAGTATGGGTAGATCTCAATAGTGCTGTGTGACCACATCAAGGTATACAATGCTTTGCATACACAGTATGATCCTATTTACAGAAATGTCAAAGTTACAAAAACTTATTATGTATATTGCTTATAGGAAAATCATGAAACCATAAACTTGAAGAATACACATCAGTGAGTTTGATTGCCTTTGGGAAAGAATGAGGGAAGTGGGACAGATTAAGGTTGCAAAAGAAAATTAAATTGTTTCCACAATGTTTTTCTTATTTTTAAAGAGAGATCTAAAACAAATACTGCAAAATGTTATGTTTTCTGTTCCAGCTAGTGTATATATGAATATTATGTTACTCTACAAACCTTACTGTATTTGTGGAAAAATACATAATAAGGTATGAATAGTATAACTCAAATTTCACATAATGTTCTTTGGTGCTATGCCATTAATTTTTCAATCATCTGTTTTATAATATTCATACTCCTGCTTGCCTTCACAATTATAGATGGCTGTGATTTGGCAGCCTTTTATAGAGCAATTTCTTGGCTTAGACACTAATGCCAAACATAATACTAATACTTTTACCTTATATTTGTGGAGTGCTTTATCAACCTCTATATTTTAGATTTACAACTTCTCTCAACATCAGTTGGTCTAGATTTTATTCACAATGTAAATGTATAAAACAAGATTCTAGGGGGCATGAGGGACAAGGCAACAAACAGTACAAGAAATGTATCCAATGCCCAACATATGATACTGTAACCCCTCTGTACGTCAGTTTATAATAAAAATTTGAGAAAAAAAAAGATTCTATGAATGCTCTTCATCACCCTCAACCTCAAATTTGCACTGACCTAGATACCAACTCTGAGAAGTATAGCACCTGGTTCAGTACTGAAAAATAGTAATCATTTATTGTGCCAAACCCTAATTAGGACTAGTGGTGACAATGACCAGTAATTGAGAAGTAATTACAGTGGGTATAGGGAGATATGGAATGCCAAAATGTAACCATAACTATTTGTCATGAAATGGGTGGAAAAAAACAAAATAGAACAATGAATATAAAGAAGACACTTAAGCTTTATCTTCTGTGATTTCAGGGTGATAAAGAAGGCTAGTGAAAGAAAACTATGGACCAAATAAATAAATTGGTGGCCATGAATTCTATTAATATGAGGTAAGTTTAAATTATATCTGAAATTGATACCCTTAAAATTTAATAGATTAATTTATAGAATTTTAATTTTGTAAGTCAGTGGTTAGGCTAGAATATCTAAAGCATTGTCTTGTTCAAGTGACAAGTTGTTATAAATCAAGGAAGAAGAGCTGTAATTCTTCCAATTCTAGCCGCTACCTCCAGTATAATGCATATACATCTTAGTGGTATGAAGTGAATGGCCCTTTTATTTTGTAAGGGGTTCTAAATGTCCATACATAAGGAAGGCTATCTAAATTTCTCCTGGGATTAAAGAACTAGCAAGAGTTTAGGGGTGTGCAGATTGTGGAGCCGGAGGTATGTGAAGGTTGCTGTCTAGTTGGAAGGCAGACAAAAATGGGCTTTCCCATATAGAATTGTAGTCCTGTTTGTAAATAGTACTGTTGTAAATAGTACTCATTGAAAATCGTACTCTGGTGTGTTGATTTACCTACTTTAGACATATGCTGCACAGTGCCCAACAACCAATAATTGGATAAAGAAAATGTGGTTCATATATACAATGGAGAAGTATAGTTCCATAAATAAGAATAAATTATGCCATTCACAGAAAAATGAATGGACTAGAGAGCATCTTGTTAAGCAAGATAAATCAAGGATAGAAAAATTTTCATGTTTGTGGTCTTATCACAGCAGTAAACCGAAAATTTGGGGCAAGTGTCCTGTGGAGAAAGAATGACTTGTCATGAAGTCACTAGTAACCTCAAATCAATGCCAGTATCCAGGAAAAGCTCAAGTGTCTATCAAAAGAATTTTGGGGAGGGTAGTTGATCAGGTATCCTTGCAGAGCAAGTGTATTCAAAAACATGTTTATGGGCTGGGGATATGGCCTAGTGGCAAGAGAGCTTGCCTTGTATACATGAGGCCCTGGGTTCGATTCTCCAGCACCACATATACAGAAAACCGCCAGAAGTGGCGCTGTGGCTCAAGTGGCAGAGTGCTAGCCTTGAGCAAAAGGAAGCCAGGGACAGTGCTCAGGCCCTGAGTCCATGGCCCAGGACTGGCCAAAAAAAAAAAAACAAAAAAAAAAAAAAACAAAGAAAAACAAGCATGTTTGTATGTTTTTGTTTCAGGTTATCTAAAAGAGAATTCAAAACCCCAGGAAAAAATCTGGACAAAGGTTTGCTAATAACTAAACTGATGGTAAAGGGGTTATCTTGGGGAAGGGCATGGGCACCAACACCAGGCAAATTTAGGGACTAGGACTATAAAAATTGAGGGTTATACTTAATTATCTTTATGAAATCCTATGCATGCATCTCTTCTAGTACCCTCACTATCAATTGATAACATATAGCTTAAAAATACAATTCTTCTGCAGTTCCTCTAACCTGTCCAAAATGATTCCTGTGTCCCAGAAACTGCAAATGCCTGTCACACCAATCCTTTTGCTTAAAAAATACCATTCAACTATAAGAAAGAAATGTACATAGGTCACCCAACCTTTATTTGATATGATCACCATAGACCCAAGTGAGCCTGGGGCTTAAACTCAGGGCCTGGGTACTCCTGCTGAGCTTTTCTGCTCACACTTCCTGCTTTTGGGTGTTAATTGGAGAAAAGAGTCTCAGATTTTTCTGGCTGGGCTGGGTTCAAACCACAGTTCTCAGATCTCAGCTTCATAAGTAGCTAGGATTACAGGCAAGAACTTCCTTGCTCAGCTAGTAAATCCAAATATTAAACATAAAAAATGATTCAAATTTACAGGGTGACCTACACATACACACACACACACACACACACACGACTTGTCTACAACTATTTAAAGATCTTACAAACTGATTTGTTGACTGAAAACCCCTTTTGTACAATTGCTTAAAGGTAATATGAAATAAAATAAAATATTTAAGAAGGTTTGAAGACCAGTTTTCTAATTGAATTATTTAATGAAAACAGCTTTGGTGGAAAAATTACTCCTTATGTCTCTAATACTTGCATTCTACTCTGCTTTGGGTGAATTTTCCTCTTTTCCTATTCCACCTTGCTCTGTTTTATTTGTGTAATGAAACCTTTATCAGTGTTTTAGTTTGTAAACAGTCTTAAAATTCATTTTCCAGTGTATTCAAAGACCACAAAAACCCTGGATAATAAATTGAGGATTTTTTCCTGTATGACAAACTTCTTCCCCTCATCTTCAGTTTGTGGAGCCAGCCAGAGGACTAACTGTTCCTGCATCATCAGGGAAGATTACCAGGTAGGATATGGGAAATTGGCATGCTTGTTAATTTGCTCTTGCTTTCCCCCATTTCTCTAGCTTTCTGACCTGCCTTATGAAAGGACTTTCAGAAAAATTTTGTTAATCATTCTTTCTTTATTTTCATTTCCCAAATCTAGCTTTTAGAAAACAGGAATTCACCTGAGAGCTCCAAGGACAAGCCTCCATTAGATTACCTCGTCCCTACATGAGATGAAACAAACCAAGGCATCTGGACAGATAATAATCAGTCAGTTATCACAGCTGCTGTTTACTTCACCCCTCAGAAAAATGAAACATTTTACTCCAACACCCAGCAAAGGCCATTCAGCTCTTGGAGAAACACCCTTGAAATATTAGCCTTCCGAAGCTGCACACTTTAGATTCAAAACCCTTTTTAGGTATATGTATCATACTGAGGTTGCAATAAAAATTCATAGCACATCTGAACATTATTGTTCTCCTCACCTTTGGGCCACTGAGTTCCCACAGCACTGAGGCACGTAAGACAAGAGGAAGTCTACAGACCACAGACATCTAACTCCCATGGCAGAAACCTATCTTTAGTATTTCTTTTCTTCTCCCCATTCTTTTTTTTTTTTTTTTTGGCCAGTCCTGGGCCTTGGACTCAGGGCCTGAGCACTGTCCCTGGCTTCTTCCCGCTCAAGGCTAGCACTCTGCCACTTGAGCCACAGCGCCGCTTCTGGCTGTTTTCTGTATATGTGGTGCTGGGGAATCGAACCTAGGGCCTCATGTATCCGAGGCAGGCACTCTTGCCACTAGGCTATATCCCCAGCCCTCTTCTCCCCATTCTTGACAGCATGAGATAAAGCTATTACAACCTTCTTCATATCTGTCTTTCTTCCTTTTTATTCTCTTGACTACTACACCTAACAAACACCAAGCTGGTAAGTATCTGAAAACACTAATAATACTGTGTTGTTGTTTTTTTTACTGCACGAGGACTCTAGAGATTACTTTCTTTTTCTCTTTTAGAACTTAATTTAGAAACAAAATTATAACTGCTCCTCAGACTTTTGGTTAATTCAATGTGTAAAAAATATAGTTTTACATATATGTAATAAATAATTAGCAAAACTGTTTGGTGTAAGTGAACTGAACACCTCATGGGGGGAAAGGGAAAGGGGGAGGAGGGTGGGGGGGTACGAGGGACTAGGTAACAAACAGTAAAAGTAATGTATCCAATGCCTAACATATGAAACGGTAACCTCTCTGTACATCAGTTTGATAATAAAAAATTGAAAAAAAAGAAGTTAATTTAGAAACAAAATTATAACTGCTTCTCAGACTTTTGGTTAATTCAATGTGTAAAAATATAGTTTTACATATATATAATAAATAATTAGCAGGTACATCTTCCCAGTTTTTTTGACATGCTTGTTTTGCAACCCATAATAACTTACCAATATTACTAGAAATACCTGTTTTTACTGTATAATTGCCAGTTAATAATGTGATACAAAAGCTTATAGTGGTAGAAGCATAAGTAAAGGCCCATGTTTTCATTAACTTGATACTGGTAGTGGAATTTGGAGATGCATAGTTAATCAATGCTTTGTGTGCTTTTATATTTACCCCTATTTGGCTTATATGTGGTGACAATAGGAATAGTTCACTCATATTTCTGTCAAGTTTGATTTTTGTATGTTTGTATGTTTTTATTGTTTTGTATGACACACAATGTATACTTACCTATGGCAGAATAGGAGCATGCATAGATATCCAAGTGAATTTTTTTTATCTATCACTTTACCTTTACTATCCTTACAATTTCCTACAAGGTTCTGTCCGTGAGTGAATGATTCTATTGTGGTTCCTTGTTGTTTTTGTCTTCCTCTCAGCAAAGTAGTGAGCACCAGATTTCATTGCAACTGATGATAACATTAACATCAACTTAAGCCAAGCATCTAGCGAACGTTTTCTAACAGTCCAAGTTGATTTAAAAGACATCTTTGGGTCAGGCACCAGTGGCTCACACTTGTAATCCTAGAGACTCAGGAGGCTGAGATCTAAGGATTGTCCTTTGAAGCCAGCAAATGTAGGACATTCTGTGAGACTCTTATCTCCACTAACTACACACACACACACACACACACACACACACACACACACACACACACACACACATACACGCTGGAAGTGAAGCTGTGGCTCAATGTTATAGAGTGCTAGCCTTGAGCAAAAGAAGCTCAAGGAGAGTGTCCCAACCCTGAGTTCAAGCCCCAGGACCTACACTAAAAATAAATAAATAGATTAGTTAATGAATAATGGCTCAACAGTTGTTGAGGGAAAGCAATGAATAGGCATCCTACTATATCAACTTATAACCTTAAACATATTTGTGCATATTTTCTTACAGGGCCTCTGAAAGGAAACAGTATGTTCTGTAAAAGATGATTTCTGAGCATTGCTAAGAACTAGGTAGGTAAATTACAAATAAGTTAATGCTAGCTTACAGGTAGGTTCAGATATGTATTAGCTTCCCATGTGTTTTTCAGAGCAAGTCAGGAACAGCTCAGTGAACCAAAAATTCCTCATCAAGGACATGGATATTATTTAGGTATGTTCTGGTATGGGATTATACCATTAAACATCTGCTCTCTAGAAACACAGGTTAGAGATGACAGGATTCCTACCCCTCCTTTTCTCCATGGATTGGTTTCAGATGCTCAGGTGAAAGATCATAAAGTCCTTAGGAACTTTAGTAAGTTTAGATTGTAGTATGGCAGAGGAAATTTATGGCATAAACTTGAGGGAATGATTATATCATATTTTCCTTTTATGTCTATGGCTATATTATCAGAAGTCATGCAGCATTTGAGGTAGTACTCATGAGAAGTAAGCCTTCAGAAGCAGCAGTCTTCATCCAAAATACTTTTAGGTACATGCTCCACTACTATGATAGAAAAGACAGTCCTGACTCATTAGAAGATTTACATAAAGGAATGTTTCCTCATACCTGGGCCTCTCAGATCCCCATGGTGCTGAAACAGTATGACACACATAAAATTTAGTATTTTGGCCCATTTCTCAAAAAAAAATCCCGCAAAGCACACTTTGCAGACCCCAAATATGTAACTCCCATGGCAGAAACCAACACTCAGCATCCCTTTTCATTCTCACCACTATTGACAGTAGAATTCACCTGCAATGATTTTTGACTCTTGGTAAATGCTCTCCCCTTTCTGCTTCCTTAATTGTGCCAAGACAGTTATGTTGTTCAAGAGTCTTTTAAACTTGTGTTATCTTAGTGAGACTTCACTTAATTACTATAATTACTGAATTCATGTCAACCAAAAATATAGGAAAATCATTTTCC
This sequence comes from Perognathus longimembris pacificus, assembly GCF_023159225.1. Taxonomy (NCBI): domain Eukaryota; kingdom Metazoa; phylum Chordata; class Mammalia; order Rodentia; family Heteromyidae; genus Perognathus; species Perognathus longimembris. The sequence goes on along the minus strand of NC_063188.1, from coordinate 106,662,774 downwards.
TGTAATACTTGTGAACTGTAAAAGGTCTTTAAGGTAACAACACCAAAATGAGATGTTTTATAAAGGCAAACAGATTTTTGGTGTAATATTAAATATTCTAAAATCTACTTGAGTTCAGAATTTACCACATGGGAGTATATAAAATATTTTGTGAATTGATTCTTTTTCCCATCTATATGAAGCCAAATTCATGTGCTTATTTTTTACCTGTACACAGACTTGATAATAATTTAGAGCACATTCATTCCACTTGATGATACATGTCAGTATATCATATTACTTATTTATAGTCATAGTTAATTTGACAATGTAATTGGAAAAATATATTAGAAATTTTTAAAGGCAATAGCAATATTAAGATGTATTACTTTAGAGAATGATAATCATTCAAGGTGAGCGCCCTGTAATATCTTCCAGAATGTTTCTAATTTTAATGATTTGAACAAGAGATGTGAGTTCTTTAGGAATAGTAATCACACTCTACTTCCAACCCCAATCCCACCTCTTATGTACTCTATGAATTTATGTTGAACAAAAAATAAGTGGATAAATGGGTCTTTAAAGAGGTGAATTTAAAGAGTTGATCATAGTAGCACATCTATAATTAAAGCACTAGGATGATTGATGTAGGAGGATTGTGATTTCCAGGCCAGCCTAGGCTAAAGAATAATTTTGGATGCAGCCTGGGCTATATATCAAGAACAAATCTCAAACAAATAAAAACAACAGAATATGTGACTAGAACTTGTAACATTTAGTAAAGGAAGAGAAAAAATGGAAAAATTTTCACTAGTAAAAATACATATTATAGGGCTGGAGGTATGGCTCAGTGATACAGTGCCTGCCCAATCCTTGAATTCAAACCACAGTACCTAAAAAATACATTTTTTTAAGATTAGGGAAATGCTGAAAATTAAACACATGGCTTTAGAATGCTGCATAGCAATGTATAGCATACCCCATAGAGTTATTGATATAGGCAAGAATGTGGCAGGCTCTGATTGGCTGGAGGCAGCTGCTTTCTGGTAGCTGATTGGTTGTTCAGGTAGCACAAAGCAGGCTATGACATCACAAACTCAGTCTTCAGTTTTAGCCAGAGACAGGGCCTTAATAACCTAAGGAGCTGTCCACCAAGAACCAGACCTCATCTTCTCTGCCAAGGCTCTCATTTAAGAGTGATGCCAGTATCTCTGCCATTGGAAGCAATGACCAACCATCTGAGAAAGGTACATCTTACTACTCAGATTGAAAGACTGCAGAAATACAGAACAGTATACTTCTTTCTATGAAACAGTCTCTATCTGTGAGTAATTTTGGCTTGTTGATTTTCAGGAGGCAGAAATACTCAACAAAAGATCCCAAATGGCATCCTTTAGCAACGTGTTGTTTTGAACTTTCCTGTTTTTGTAACAGCTCAAATAGTGATGGATAGATTGACTGGATGGGGTAAGATTTGTAATAAAAATAATAGAAACACTATAGGATAGAGGAAAATAGGAGCGAGAAATCTACATAAAAGGTTGAAATCTGTTTGGAAGTTTAAAAAAAAACTGTATATTTAAAAATCCTAGATGGAAGCAGGATGCCAGCTAAGAGATAAGAGCAACAAAAACCTCACTTTTACTTGCCTTAAATTCTACTTGTCAATGTCTGGCTTTGCTGATTATAGTAATATTATTACTTTTTCCTAAAGATGATAATTGATGAATGAAAATGTCCTAAAATAAGTAACACAAATTCAAAGGTTTAAATCACTAAAGTTATTTGTCTTTATCTTAGATTTATGTGTTCTCAAAAGAAAATTACACTTTAAATTTTTTCCTAAAATATATTTTAAGTTTAATGATTACTTCAGATATGATGTAATACTTTATGTCACAATTTACTATACTTCCATAATACATGAATATGGACTTTGTTAGTTTGATGCCCTGATATTTAGCTATACTATTAAATGCTGTTTTTTATAAAGCAAGATATTTTCCCCAAAATTTTGGCAATCACAAAAGTAATTATAGAAGCTGGACACTGATGGCCCATGATTTTAATCCTAGCTACTCGGGAGGTTGAGATCTGAGGATTGTGGTTTGAAGATAGTTTGGACAGGAAAGTCCTTGAGACTCTTATCTCCAATAAACTACTCAGAAAAAGCCAGAAGTGGCATTGTGGCCCAAGTAGTAGAGTGCTAACCTTCAGTAAAAGAAGCTTAGGGACAGCGCTGAGGTCCTGAGTTCAAGTCCTAGGACCAGCACCAAAAAATTAAAAAAAATAATTATAGGAATATGAGACTTCATAAGTTTTAAGAAATGTTTTATTACAATTCTTTTGCAAAATTTTAACTTGCCCATACAATTTTTCCTAAGTTCATTTAAAAAGGCTTTTGTTTTGTGTCTTTGGGTAGTTTTTTATTATTTAGAATAATTTTGTGTGTGTGCTGGTACAAGGTTTTGAACTTAGGGCCCGGGGGCACTCCGTTTAACTTTTTATTCTCAAAGCTGGTGCTCTACCACTTGATCCACACATCCAAATATGTGTGTGTGTGTGTGTGTGTGTGTGTGTGTGTGTGTGTGTATACACACGTGCACCCAAATACTGGGACCTGAATCCACAACTGTCAGCTCTCACTGGGTTTTGGCTCATAGCCAACGCTTGAGTAACATGCACTTCAGAATAATTTTCTATTTCATATAACTTTATTCTAGTAGTAATAATATATTTAATGTCAATTATGTTAATTATGCAAAACTTTTAAATTAATGTGAAACTTCAATTACATATATACTACAGAGAATATATTTAAAAGTTTTGAATGAACATATATGCCCATTTAGGCAGATTTGTATGCATTTAGCCAGAAGAATATTACTTTCTATAATTAGATTACAGAAAGAAGGCACTTCCTCCCGAAAAATCCCTTAAATATGTACCATTGCCAGTAATCTGTACTAATGGAAAAATATCAGCCCTTATGAAAACCCCCAATTCTTGTGTAATTATTGTGTGGCATAAAATTTTATGCCATTGAAAAGCAAAGGAAGTGTAGATGGAACTTATTGGTTTTTTCAACCCTAGTGGACAGTGTACTATAAACATGTTAAGGTACTGGACATTTTTGAGAACTTTACTCTTTCACAAACAAGGAATCTCGTATGCTTGCTTGCTATCAATATCTGTTTTAAGAGGACAGTTTGCTCTCTGGATATTGCCATCTTTCTTTCTGGATATCCTGTGAAGGTTTTCACTGATGTGCTGGTATCAGAAGATGCCATGTTCACCCATATGTAACCTATTTTGAGATATGCAGTTGATAGATGCTTTGTTCATTTTTATATTTTCTCATATTTTTGTTCTGTATATGGCTAATATATGCATATGTTCTTAGTAATTCCAATCAAGACTTACATTTTATTCTATTCTCACAGATGGATTATATGCTTTTTGTTTTGATTTTTTTGCCAGTCCTGGGGCTTGGACTCAGGGCCTGAGCACTTTCCCTGGCTTCTTTTTACTCAAGGTTAGCACTCTGCCACTGAGCCATAGCGCCACTTCCGGCTTTTTCTGTATATGTGATGCTGAGGAATCAAACCCCAGGGCTTTATGCATGCTAAGCGAGCACTCTACAACTAGGCCACATTCCCAGCCCTGATGATAATGGGTTTTTTAATTCTCATAATGATAGAAGCTTAACAGGAATCCCTAGGTAATTCTTATAAAATTCATACTACCATGTTGTCCAGAAAGAAAGAATGACCTCTCTTTCTAACCTCTAACCACAAGTCAAGTATCCAGGTACTGCTCATGTATATGTTAATAGTGGGTTGGGGGGGGGGCGCGGGCGGATAGCAATAAAGTAGTATACTTGAATACATATATGGTGACACATTTGTGCATTGTTGTTGTTTTTCCAGAATCCCATTGTAAGAACTCAAAAACCTAGCAAAGATTCTTCTGGAAGCTTGCTATAACCAGGTGGGTGATATATTGATAATACTACGACAGGTTAATATAAGTACAAGGTACATGGAAACCAAACAGGGGAAGAATCAGAAAGCAGTATTTCAAATTAAATATTGAATCCTAGGAATTGGCTCAAGTGCTACAGTGACAGCCATAGTGTAAATACAAGGTCCTGAGTTCAAACCACAGTACTAAAAAATAAATTAATAATTAAATATATAAATGAAATTAAATGTTATTTGAAGTGTTCTTTAAGTACCCACGTGGTTAATTTCGCTTCCCACACCTTTCAGCACACCTTTCCCCTTTAGTTTAAAATATACACTAAAATAGTACTTAATATTTCCCTGACAAGTCTCATCTGACTCGTGAACCCTGAAAACTGTCAATCCTTGATGTAGGAGTCTTTTTATAAAGAAAATTTTGTAATATTGAAAACAAAGGTACACATTTCACCAAGACCCTTTTATTTGTCTGATCACACTAGACTCAATGTCTCCATGCTTGGAAAATAATGATGTATCCTTACAGCTTCAAAATAATTGAGACTTAGAAAGTGCCTAATACACAAAAAAATCCACTTAAATGTATCAGGCCAATTCTCTAACCTAATTCAGTAAATGTAACCTTGGGAGAACTGTCCCTATGTCTTATACTAGTGCTTCAGTCTACTTGTAGTTCAAAGTTAGCCCTAACAAAAACTGCTGAGACTCCTTCTTTAGAAACAAATAATGACCTGGGTTAATCCCAGGTAAGTAGGAGGCATAAGGTATGAAGATCACAGTTTCAGGTTAGCCAGTTAATAAGAAAGATTGTTAACAGAAAAATCGCATCAGATGGGGGTGAAAGTGGTGGAGGCAGAGCACGCTGACTCAATTCTAAAAGGACTAAGCACATCTCAGTTCAATTAAACCTGTATAAGAAGTTAGCAAGAACCCATATCGACCAATAGCTAAGTGCGAGACCTTCTACAAAGGGCTGGGGTTATAGCCCATTACTGTCAAAAGAAGGGAGAAAAGGCAAAAAAAATGGGGGTACATTTGAAGTGGTACAGTGCTTGCATAGGTAGCAAAAGCCATGGTTAGCAATTGCATACTGAGATACATTTATGCATATGTACTAGATAACTGAAAATGTTAGAAAAGCCCTTTTGTAGTATTATTAGTTATTTAAGGAGCTATTCAAAGGCGTTTCAATCAGTGTCAAGCTGGTTCAAAGACAATCCCAGGGCAGAAAGTCTGTGATACTCTTGTCTCTATTAAAACTACCAGAAAAATAATCCAGAAGTGAAGTTGTGGCTCAAGTGGTAGAGTCCTAGCCTTGAGTGAAAAAGAAGCTCAGGGACAGTGAGTAGGCCCTGTGTTCAAGCCCAAAATCCAGCACACACACAGTGCTCATACACACACACACACACACACACACACACACACACACACACACACACACACACAATGTGCTTAGAGTATCATCCTTTTGGAAGCTAAGTATGCTTTCTCACTAGAAAATAAAAATTTGTTAAGAGCCCTCTAAAACATTAAAGACATTCCCTGTAAAAGCTTAATGGTCTTGCACACATGAGTACAAATTAATTACAACAAAAATTTATATTTCCATGTTCTTTTTCTTCCTTGTCCTCCAAACACATACATCAAAACCAAACAAGATAATTTCATTGGCATGCCTAACATTTCTTCGTTAACATATATCTACTAAGAAAGAACATTTTATTTTCTACTATTATTCCACATATAGCTAGTACAAATTAGAAGTAAAAATACATGCTCTCCAAATAAAAGCCTAAAATATACTTTTTGTTTTATTAGAAAAACAACAGTGGCCTAAAATTATATGCATTTTTTTTTCAGAAAAAGGACAAATCATCACAGTGATTGAGTAGTATCAACTTGGAACACAGCTGGTATTCATGTATTTCAAGTATGGGCCTACATCACAGCACAGAACATCTGCCCTTTAAAAACACAGGCAAGTGAAGATTTTCAAAACCTTCTTAAAGTGATTATTTTGTCCTAGTCCTTTGTGCCACCATGTTTTGCTTTCAGAAATTGTGAACAAAAGGGATAGTGTTCTTTGAAATTTTAGGGTGCAGCTGCTTAAATGTCTTATGTTTCAGAAAATTTTACATTGAACATGTGACTGAGGACATAATTACATTGCAATTCTTTGTCATTACTAGGTTCCTGACAGTCAATCAATGAGCAGAGGATTTCTATGCAAATGTATGGTCAACAAACCATGGCCTATTCTGGTAATGGCATTAATCTCAACTTAATCAAGTGCTTAGGAATAGCTTCAGTTCCTATACAAAATCTGGTGACAGCAGCAGGAAAGTGCCCTTGAACAGCAATTATATCATGATACACAAATTTTTCCTGTGTTTCCTAACTCCTTACAAACCTGATGATAACACAAGATACAAGTAGATGAGGAGGGAATGCCCAGGCTGGTGTTGCCATTCTATGTTGTCTATTACCATCATGGCTACTGTATAGGTAATATTTGATTACACATTCAGTCATTAGATAACTTGCCTATTTTCAGATGTATTTAACAAATCATTAGGTAGATCTTCTATTTCTCTAATCTTGTTGACATTGTTGAGTTTTTAAAAATATAATTTTTATTGTTATTATTAAGATGTTATGCAAAGGGGTTACCATTTCAAAAGTTAATGAGTATCTTTGTTTTTGGAAAATGTCACTCCTTCCTTTGTTTTCCTCTAATTTCCCCCTTCTGTCCCTGCCCACAAGTGGCATAGTTTACTTTTCCAAATATCTTCTACTGAGTACCATGCCTGCATTTATTCATCCTTTCTCCCTACATTTCTGCACCCTCACTTGCCCACCAAAAGACAAAAAAGAACAAGCAAAACAAAAACAAGGGCTGGGAATATGGCCTAGTGGTAAAGTGCTCGCCTTCTACATATGAAGCCCAGGGTTCGATTCCTCAGCACCACGTATATAGAAAACGGCCAGAAGTGGCGCTGTGGCTCAAGTGGCAAAGTGCTAGCCTTGAGCAAAAAGAAGCCAGGGACAGTGCTCAGGCCCTGAGTCCAAGCCCCAGGACTGGCAAAACAAAACAAAACAAAAACAAAATAAAGCAAACGCAAATACTACCACCACTCAAACCTATGTTTCCAGTAGTAAATACCTTGTTCCCTGGGTGAAATGGAGTGAACCTAGATCTCTATTTTCCCAGAAAAGGAAAGGTTTCATCCTGAGACCAAGAGGAGGCCATACTTAAAGTATTCCCATTTGATCCAAGACTCCTTTAAGACACATATCCCATTACTGTGATAGAAAAGACAGTCCCAGCTTGTTAGGAAGACTTTGATAATGAGATGATTTCCTCATATCAGAGCCACCCATCTCCCCATAGTGTTGAAACCATATGACACACATAAAATGGGATAGCTAACCCATTTCTGGAAATAATGCTCCCAAATGACACATGACAGGAGCCTACTCTTAACAGACCTTTTACTCTCACCACTATTGACAGCTGGAAGAGTAGTGACAGCTTATTTATGCTTACCTTCCTCCCTTTATATTCTAGCAATCACTCCACCTAATACCAAGCCTTTGTCTAACAAAACACCTGCTGCCAATACCTTTCTTTTTTAAATATACATGAGGATTCTTAAGCTTACTTTTATTTTCTCTCTATTTTTCCTTTGTATTTAAAAATTAAATTTATCTTTTTTGTGTTTTATATAATTTTATTGGAAGCTTCATAATACATTAGGGGGATTTATAGGTTTCATTTTTTATTTACATAGTTGTACAAAGGAGTTGCCATTCAACAGATCAATTTATGAATATAATGCATCTTGATCTATGTTACTTCTTTTCTCACTCTCCCCCATCTCTCCTATCCCAGCCTCTCCCCTCAGTTTTCTTAATTTTATAGTTGTACAAATGAGATTCAATTCAATATGTCCATTTATATGAACAGTGACAACCCCAAAATTTTCTTTCCAGTTTCATTTTTCTGAACATCTCCTGCATTCTCATTTTGCATGTGTACATCTCATGAGTATTATGACTTTATTCACTCATCATTCCTCTCTCCACTTATGTGGTCTCATATTCTTCATCTCCAGCACTGACCAAAAAATCTCATTGCTTTATTTTGTTTTGTTTTGCCAGGCGTGGAGCCTGAACTCAAGGCCTGAGCACTGTCCCTGGCTTCTTTTTGCTCAAGGCTAGCACTCTACCACTTGAGCCACAGCTCCACTTCTGGCTTTTTCTATATATGTGATGCTGAGGAATCAAACCTAGGGCTTCATGTATAACAGGCAAGCATTCTACCACTAGGCCATATTCCCATCCCCTTTCATTGATTTTTATAACTTATTTTTTAAACCAAATTTAAAAATTGTTTCAATAGGTTCTTTAATTAGCGTTAGTAGGGGATATTGTCTTAGATTTAATTAACCTAGGAAACACATTTAAACAGATACCAAACATATTCAACCTACAACTACAAGGTTAAACAAAGATTTTGGTTCTTGGAGTGTGCTCTCACTGTCTCCTGAATTCTTGGCTGTGCTAGAATAGTTATACTGTTCAAGGTCATTTGAAAATTTTTACTGCTTTAGCAAGCCTTAACTAAAATGTAGCATTTTGTCTCCCCTCCCTCCTCACTTCCCACTGGTCCTGGGCCTGTGTGTTGTCACTGAGATTTTGTGCTTAAGTCTAGCACTCTACCAGTTGAATAACAGCTCCACTTCTGACTTTTAGCAGTTAATTGGAGCTTAAGAGTCTCACAGACTTTTCTACCTGAGCTGGCTTCAAACTGTGATCCTCAGAGCTCATCCTCCTGATTAGCTAACATTTTATATTCTTTTTTTTTTTTTTTTTGGCCAGTCCTGGGCCTTGTACTCAGGGCCTGAGCACTGTCCCTGGCTTCTTCCCGCTCAAGGCTAGCACTCTGCCACTTGAGCCACAGCGCCGCTTCTGGCCGTTTTCTGTATATGTGGTGCTGGGGAATCGAACCTAGGGCCTCGGGTATACCGAGGCAGGCACTCTTGCCACTAGGCTATATCCCCAGCCCCCATTTTATATTCTTAAACTCATATAATCAAAAAGCTACTTAAGAACTGTTTTTTACTGTCTAGCTATTGTTTACTTATTAAACATTGAAAGTCATTAACACATCAAATACAATATTTTATAAAGAAAAATAGATTTTCAGTGTAATATGAAATGTTCTAGGATCTACTTCAGTTCAGAATTTGCTACATAAGAGTATATAAAATAACTTGTGATTTTTTTTATTTTCCCCTATATCTTAAGCATAATTCTTATACTTTTTTGAGCTGTACACACAGAATTAAAAATAGTTTAGAGGGCTGGGAATATGACCTAGTGGCAAGAGTGCTTGCCTCCTACACATGAAGCTCTTAGTTCGATTCCCCAGCACCACATATATGGAAAACGGCCAGAAGGGACGCTGTGGCTCAGGTGGCAGAGTGCTAGCCTTGAGCGGGAAGAAGCCAGGGACGGTGCTCAGGCCCTGAGTCCAAGGCCCAGGACTGGCCAAAAAAAAAAAAAAATAGTTTAGAGAAGCCAGGCGCTGGTGGCTCATGCCTGTAATCCTAGCTACTCAGGTGGCTGAGATCTGACAATTGCAGTTCCTACCAGCCTTGGCAGGAAAGTTAATGACACTCTTATCTCTAATAAACTACTCAGAAAAAGCTAGAAGTGGTATGGTAGCTCAAGTGGTAGAGTGCTAGTCTTGAGCACCAAGAGGCTTAGGGACAGAGCCCAGGCCCTGAGTTCAAGCCCCAAGATCAGCAAAATAATAATAATAATTTAGAGCCAGTCCTTTTGTGTGGAGTTACAGATAAATTTACATGTACAATGTTATCTATTGATATTCACAGTATTTTTGGCAAAATAATTAGAAAATTATGTCTGTAAAAATATTTAAAAGCAGTTGTAAGGTTCCTTTGGAGGATCACAGCAATCTTCAAAGGTGTCTGTCCTGAAATTTCTTCCAGAATGCTCCGTTTTTTTCTTGTTTTTTGAAAATTAATTTCCTTTACTGTTATTATAGAGGTGATGCAAGTGGGATTACAATTACATGAGTCAGGTAATGAATATATTTCCTTTCGCAGTGTCTTCTGTTCCCTTCCTCTCTCCCAGTCCCTCCCTCCCGTCTCCACCCACGAGTTGTTAGTTCACTTTCATCAATGTCCAGTGAGCTCCACTGCTGCACTTTCACCCCTTTTCTCTCCAGTTCTGTACCTTCCTCACATTGAAGATGTACACATTAATATACCCTACATAAAGCAAAGAATACAGAATTATCAAAAACTTTTTAGAAAGTCTTTTGTTTCCATATCTTGGAGTTTGTTTCAGTTTGCGCAAGGGATGTGAGTAATTAAAGTAGTAATCACACTAAACACTCTTTTCTTTTTCCTTTTACTTCTTTGGTCCAAGACCAGAACTTGGACTTGGTACAATTCCTTTTCACTCACTGGCCAACTGAGTCACACCTTCAACCTCCACACTATACTCTGCACCCCCCCCCAGCCCACAACACCTCTACCACACTGCCCAACAATTATATATTCTACAAATTTCTGTTGAACAACTAAATAAATGGATGGATATTTAAAGAGGTGACTTTAAACACATTTCTCTCTAGGATGGTTGACATAGGTGGACTGACAGTTTGAGGCTAGCCTAGTGTAGAGTGAATTTGGAGGCAGTATGGGCAAGATACTACATCAAAAAACTAAAACCCAAACCAAATTAAACTAGTAATTAGAAGTAGTGGTATTCAGCTATGAAGGAGAAAGACTAGAATAAATTTTCACTAGTTAACAAAATACATTTTATTGGGCTGGAGAGATGGATTCATAGTATAGTACTTTCCTAGCAAGCATGAAGCCATGAGTCCAAATCTCAGTACTGGCAAAAATATATTTTATAGAGATTAAGGAAAATGTTTTCAGTTATATAGGTGGCTTTAAAAATGCTTTATAGAGGGGCTGGGGATATAGCCTAGTGGCAAGAGTGCCTGCCTTGGATACACGAGGCCCTAGGTTCGATTCCCCAGCACCACATATACAGAAAACGGCCAGAAGCGGCTTTGTGGCTCAAGTGGCAGAGTGCTAGCCTTGAGTGGGAAGAAGCCAGGGACAGTGCTCAGGCCCTGAGTCCAAGGCCCAGGACTGGCCAAAAAAAAAAAAAAAATGTTTTATAGCAATGAGTGGTACACTTCAAAGGGTATGTGGCAGGCCCTGATCAGCCAGAGGAATCTGTGTTCTGGCTGCTGATTGGCTGTATAGATAGCATAAAGCTGATTGTGACATCATGAATTCAGTGATCATTTCTAGCAACCTGTGGAGCTGTCTAACTAGAGCCAAATTGCACCTCCTCTTGTCTCCTCCTCAAGGTGAGAAGGGATGGGTTTGGGCTTGATGGCAGCATCCTGCTGATGGCTCTAGTGGAAACATGCCCGACGGTCTGAGAGAGGTACATCCTACTATTAAGATGCTAAGATTCAGGGCAAGAATACAGAACATTGTACATCATTGTATAGTCCAGCCTCCATCTGTAATTTTGATCTTTTGACTTCCAGGAAGATTTTCTAACAATGTACTTAGGAAGCAGATCAAGTCTCTGAAGTAATTACAGAGCTCTTTAAGAGTGAAATTTCTTCTGTATAGGTGTAGAGAGATATGAGCCTAAATCACAACAAAGGATGTGTCTTACCTTCATCTGCAAATGAAGGAATGAGGATGTGGCTAATCCTTGTTATTAACAGATTTTTGTTCTGAAGCCCTCAACATTTTTAGTGCATTTAGTGAGTCTAGTCTTTGTAATATTTCTATAGCAAGAAAATTAATGTTGAACTCGTAATGTGAAACTTATGTTATACTGGATAATTGTGGTGTTGACCTGTCACACAGGAGGAAAATTAAGAATTTTACATGTGTCCAAACTAGAAAAGATGTTCCTCAAATTCTATTAACTGAACTAATCCATGAATCTAAAGTAAAAAAGTTATGTTGGACTTGTGAATGTGAAAGTTATTTCTGTGCGTATTGTGGTCCCTTGTCAGTTCTGTGTTCTCAACCCAGCAGTAAGCATGAATTTCATTTCAGTAGCTTAGTACAGATGGACTCTTCTGGCGACAGATAATCAGCCTCAAATAAATCCAACTATGCAAGAAAAACTCACATGTCCCTTAATAAACTTTAATGAAAATGGGCAGGTTTCATTGATGCACAATTATATCCTGATATAACCTTACATATGTTTTTTTTCCAGGTCCCCTACAAAACAGAGAAGGGTCACTTGCTGGAAGTTTGCTAATAACAAGGTGACTGTAAACCAACAACAGTGCACACAATCTCCTATGTAATACACAGATAGTGAGGAAATTGAGCCTCAATTGCTTTCATCAGGTCTCCAGGCAGGTTGCCTTCCTTGTCTAGTGCACAGGTAGGAAGTAATGCCCCATTCAGTCATTACAGCCTCTTGTCTTTAAAGATATATTTACAAAATTCTTAGCAGGAGCTTCCCTTTCAGCAACCTTTTGCCATGTATGCCTTTGAAACTACTAACTACCTAGTATTACTAGGAGACATCTCATATCCTACTACCTTCCAAGGAGAACATAATCATTGAATGCTCACTAATGTGAGGTATTTATAATGGAAATATGAGCATTGGCAAAGTACAGCTATTGGAGCGCCCACCTTTAGAGTATAAATACCCAGGAATAGTGAGGAAGTTCTATCTCTACTGTTATGGTTGCAATTTTGTTACCCATATTTCAGATCAATTTTACACTAATGCACAGGTTTTATTGGTTATGCCACTCAATGAGATCTGCTTATAAGTCATATGTACATTTGAGGGTAGTTTTATGACATTTCCCATAAATTTCAAAAGTCATAGGGAAAGAAAGAAACTATGCCTAAGAAAATTTCTAAGGCTTTTTTATACTATCCTAACTAAGGGAATGGGCATTATTAAAGTACTTTTTCAAACAACAAAGAATATTCTAGGCAAGAGGCTCCCTGGAGGGAGGATATCGTTATCAGATAGCCTCTCAACATGAAGGGTTCTGTCATAGGCAAATTTTCAATGGGTGTGACTGGATTGTGACATCATTGAGGCAAATTTTCAATGAGTGTGACTGGATTGTGACATATTTGAGTGACTTGGAATCTACATGTGACACACAGGAATTCCCTGTAGTATTTATCTGAGACAGGAAGATACATGCCCAGAAAGCCTCAGTAACATTAATTAAACATCTTTACTCAAATCCACCCTAGTGAAAAACCTAATCATAACTAAGTGCTCTCAGTTAATTTTTGTACTTCTTTTTTTACTAAGCTTCGGTACATGTGTTCAGGTATAAAATGATGGATCATTTCATGTTTGGGATGGCCATGAATTTTCCCAGGCTGGAGAGACTTAAAGCTTAAAAATGGCTGAGGCTTTGTGGTGTGTTTCATTGTCATTTTTTTTTACCTTGAGCCTGGTTGTTTAATTTTGCCCATGACTATCAAAATGATTGGATGTCCTTGGAGCAGATCTCACCTCAAATGCACCTAAGATCTAAGTCAAGTTAAAGGATGCCTCAGTAATGTTGGTTGTGCCATAATGGATAGGGGTCCCTTCAGAACCATTATTATGCAGACACGTGATCCTGTGGGTATTTATTCTTTTGATATTTTAAAGAGAGAGTTGTGGTGCATGAAATATTATTGAAGAAGCAATGCCGAGAACTGGGCAGGTAATAAAAGTATGCAAATATTAGGAATACAAGTATGTTGAGATATGTATTAAAATTAATTTTCCATGATGTGTTTTTAAGAAAGAGTCAAGTGTATTACAGTGAGAGAAATATTCCTTATAAGGGACATGTCTTTGTCATTTAGGTATGTAGGGTGTTTCTAAACACCCTGAGAACATCTGACTTTTTTTATGATCACAGGTAAGTGGTGACATAAGCTTTATCAACTTTTCTACATGATTTGGTAGTATTGTCTCAAGTAACAAAGTATAGTCCCCTTAATATTGTAGTGACCTTGACTTAAAATGTGTATTAGAGCAAAGAAAGTTTATGGTGAAAATGTGAATGTTGAGGAGATGACATTCTACTGTTTCATTTTTGTGTCTGTGGCCCTATCAGCAAAGCCCATGAGTCTTTTAGGGAAATGCTCATGAGAAGCCAGTCTTCAGGAACAGCACATTTTGATCCAAAATCCACTTTTAAGCACATGTGTCTTTTCTTAGTTTCAAGTGATTTCAGATCACAATTGAAGCATGTATATAAAATATTGTCTTCTTCATACCCTGGGAATTCAGCAGCTTCTGTACTGAATTAAAGAAATACAAGAAGGTGTCCTGTATTTTATGTTAACTTTTCTGAAAAACAGATTCAGCAGAGAACCAATTACACACCATAGACATCTAAATCCCATAGAGGGAAATCAACTTTAGGGTCCATTTTGTTTTCACTATAGTTGAAAGTAAAATATAAGTTATTAAGAGATAATTGTTCTCCTCCATACTTTCCTTATAGTCTGGTGAGTCCCATCTAAGAATTCAAGAGTGACAGATGTATGGGAAGTTAACAATGCTCTAATGTTTCTTCATGAAATTTATGAACAACAGTAGGCTTGTTTCTTAGGTGAGCAATTATATCCTGGCGCACTTTTTTTCAGGTCCCCTACAAGACTAGTCTAAAACAGAGAAGAGTCCCTTGCCATGGTTTGCTAAAATTCAGGTAAGTGCAAAACTGCCACAACACACACAAACTCCTATTTAACACACATGTAAGTAAGAAAAGTAATCCACAACTACAGTCAGCAGGTCTCTATGCAGGTTGCCTGTCTTGGCTAGTGCACAGATAGGAGGTAACACCACATTCAGTAAGTACACACCTTCTCTTTCCATATATATTTACAAAATCTTTAGCAGACCCTTTCAGCATTCTTTTGCCATGTATGCCTTTGAAACTACTAGCTGTATAATATTATTAGATGGCATCCATTTCCCATAATCTTT
Organism: Perognathus longimembris pacificus; assembly: GCF_023159225.1. Lineage (NCBI taxonomy): Eukaryota > Metazoa > Chordata > Mammalia > Rodentia > Heteromyidae > Perognathus > Perognathus longimembris. The sequence continues at coordinate 106,647,757 of NC_063188.1, read as the reverse complement.
GAATGGTTATAATGGTAAGGTACTTATGGTGGAAATTTAATCATTGGCAAACTACAGCCAAGGGAATGCCCACATTCTGAGTGTAAATACCCAGAAAAATGAGGAAGTTGTGTCTCTCATGTTGTTGTTGCATTTATGTTTCCTTGTTAAGCAATTGTATCCTGATAGATCTTTCTTCCACAATAATGCACACAATCTCCTCATTAATACACAGGTGGTTGAGGAAGAAGTTCCTTCACTGCTGTCACTAAGTTCTCATTTAATTGTCCTCTCTTGGCTAGTATACAGGTAGGAGCTAATGTCATAGTAAGTATTTATAGACATTCCTTGCTTTTATATTTATTTACAAAATCCTTGTCAGATACTCCCTTCTCCCAAAGTATATGCCATGTATGTCTTTGACAGTAATCTCCAGTATTGCTAGGACTCATTGTACCTTCTAATAGCTTCCTGAAAGATAATCGCCATAGGTCCTACACGAAGGAGCAAATAAGCAGGATTTTCCATAATTTTTACCCTATCCCTATCTATAAAAATTATGGCAGAATATATTAACACCTTGAATATTTACTTGGGTGAGGAAATTAAGCCTCCCATGCTTTTGATGCATTTTATTTAATTGATGTTTCTACAATTTTACAGGAGTTCACAGTTTGGTCAAATGTGACATCCAGTGAATGAGACCTGTTTATAACCCAGATGTACCTGTTAGGAGTGTTTGACCAGTAGGATATTTCTCTATTGATTTCATAAGATATTGGGGAAGAAAGCATCTGTGCCTATGAAAAGTTCCAAGCCTCTGATTTTTGTATACAATCAAAAAGGAATATATATTTGACAAACTCCATATAAAAGAATAAAAATGATGTAATTGATGCAATTGAGAGGCTCTCTGGAACATTAGATGATATCCCCTCAGTATATGAAAGGTCCACTAAAAGAAAAACAAGACTGTGTTTTTGCACCTTTACAACTTTCAAGGATTTTGACTACATCCTGAAATGATCCACAGGAATTCCCAAAGGTGTTTGTTTAAAAAGAAAAAAAAAGGTCAGTGCATTCCCAATGAGCCTTATTTTTACCAAATGGAATGTCACCACTTGTGTCTAGACTAATCTCCTGTGGGACAAGATGCCAGCACAGCAGCTATGAACTGCTTAATCAAAATTGCATTTTGTTCATTAGCTTTTATAATTTATCACCCTATATTATGGTAAACATGCAGGTAAGTACTGATGAATCATCCAAACTTAGGTTACCAGGAGCTTGCCTTCTACAGTGTGGAAAAACTTCATGATGAAAATGTATATGCTGAGGTTCTGTAGGTGATGTGGCTCATTGTCATTATTCTTTCCTTGAACCTGGCTTTTAGTAGATGACATTTTGCCATTGATGGTTTTGAAAATATGGGCTCTCCACAGAGTAGAGTTCAACTCCAATTCACCCCAGCTCTAGGTAGAGTTAAAGGATGCCTCAGGAATGGTGAGTGCCCCAGGGATGGATCAATGTCCCTTTAGAATCACTTGTGTCCACACATTCATATATGCTCATGGATTCACTAAGGAGAGCATAAGAGTGCACAAAACGTTACTGAAAGAGCAAGGAAAAGGACCAGGTATGGGAGTACAGTTAGACAAATCATAATCTAACAGGAATATGTCAGTATGTACTAAATCATTGTCTCATACTTTGTCATTTAGGAGCAGAATATGAAGAATATTACAGTGAGGCAAAAATTCCTTCTCAGGGACAAGACTACCATTCAGGTATGTACAAGTATGTTTCTAAAGCACATTACAAGCATCTGTCTCCTTCCTGAACACAGGTAAGTGAGAATATTAGCTCTATCAACTTTTCTCTCCATGATTTGGTAGTAGTAGTTCAGGCAACAAAGGATAGTGAACTTGCACTTAGTTACTGTTGTGACCTTGACTTTAAATATGTCTTAGAGCAAAAAGTTTGAGCTTAAAATGTGAATGTTGATGGGAAGATTATACATGGTTCTTTTTCATGCCTGTGGCCCTACAAGCAGTGGCTACGAGTCATATAGACAAAAGCTCATGAGAAATCATCCTTCAGAAATATCATAGCCTTTACTCAGATTCATTTGAGGCACAATCCCATGCACTTGTCTATTGCCTAGGTAGTATGATTTTCAGGCCCAAATCAACACAATAGAGAAAAGATAAATGCCTATTCCAGGAAAATAAGCCCCATTTCTGAGACAATTTAGGAAATGAAAGGCAAGGCCTACTACATTTCTTACAAGATAATAACCCCCAAAGCAAATTTCAGACCCCAGGCATCTAAATACCATGGAGAAAATCATCATTAGGATTAATTTGTTCTCACCATGAATGACAGAAATAAATAGTATAGTAACCAATACTTTATCTTCACAATGTTCCCTTTCTAACTCAGTAATCTTTCCATAACCAAAGTGAAAAAATACTGAAAACTGGCACCTTTGTTTTTAGTTCTCTGAATGACAGTTCCCAAGATAACTTTAGTTTCCTTATCAGAGTCTGATTTCCACTCAGATTTATAAAGTGCCTACCTAGGATTTTATATCTTAGGATGGTAGATCTTTTCTCTTTTTCTGATACTTGAGTTTAAACTTAGGGCTCTGAAACTTGCCCACATGCTTGACCTGCTTGCTTCAAGATGGTATTTTACCAATACATCCATATCTACTGTCTGGCATTTTTATTGCTTAATTGCACATAGAATATTGTAGACTCTTCTGCCTAGCAGGCTTCAAACCAAGATCATTTACCTCTCAGTCTCCTGAGCAGATAGGATGACATGCTAGGAGCCAATGACCCTTTATTTTTAATCCATGCCCTTTATATCATAACCTCTAATTATTGGGTTACTGATAGTCATTCGTAATATTCTCTCCTCTGATCTATTTATGGCTTATATTTAGTTATACTTTCAATGGTCATTATCAAAATGTTGTTATCTGAGCTAGCCAGAGTAAAGTATAGCATCTTATCATTCTTCTGATCATATTAACTGCTTAACCAACAACAATTTTAACAAAAGAAAAATTAAAACATTTTTCTCTATTGTAAAGCCCCTGAAAAATAGAACTAAGAATATTCACCCAAAGTTGAAGTATATCTCCCAAATAGATTATATGTACAAAAAGATGAGATAATATAAAGCATGTCCATAAATGGGACACATCACACTTGGGACCACTACTTATTCCAATTTAAAAAAAAATGCACAAGCTCACACTAAATGATCCATCTCTTCAGATACAGGAAGACTATCCATCTGCCTCTGAGAAGACAGACTTTAACGAACAGTCACCTTAGTTAACTTTATCTCATCCCAGTCAGTCAACACTCAACATCTTATTAATGATGACAGATGACAGTTTTTTTTAATCATGAAATGAATATAATGATAAACACCATTTAAATAGTGTGACTCTATATTCTGCTCTAGGTAAATTCTCAAACCCCACTGTGAAAACCGCTACATTATCTACAAAATTTCAAAGAGCAAAGATTCAGAACTACCCTAACATAAAATTATCAAATTTTGTTTATCTTAAACATGTTTGGTTAGATCAAATTTACAAAGCCATTGTTAGACAAAAATTGTTTCAGAATACAATGTTTCTAATAACTGGACATGTACTATATTTGATATCCTAAGAAGCCTAAACACTAAAAAATTGTAAGGTATCTAGTTTGACCAGTAAGACATTCAACAATCAATAGGTAACTTAATATTTCAAGCAGTTAAGACAATGAAATTACACCAAAACTGAGCCTGGCAAGGCACTGGTAACTAATGCCACGATCTTGGTTTGAAGCCAACCCACACAGAATTCTGGAGACTTTTATTTTCAAAAGCTAAAAGCATAGCTACAGCTGAAGTGGTAGAGTGCAAAAGTTGAACTAAAGGACCCTGTGACAGGATTCAAGGCTATGAGTTCAAGCCCTAGAAGAGGTACCAAAAAACAAAACAAAACAAAAACCAACCACAAAACCAAGAAACAAAAACCTGAACCCAAATATCTATATAAAAAATCTTTAATCATAAACATAAAATAGGTGTTTGCAAAGTCAGTTATAACTAGTTAGCTACAGGTGAATAACAGAAATTACATCAATACCATTTATATTGTGCAGTAATCAACAGTAACTTGATCCTAGTTCTTATGTTAAATTCTGAACCTCTAAAAATGTTAAGGGAAAGAAGCAGAAAAAAACTGGAACACATAGATATAGGCAATCAGGATATGAAAAGGATTTAATTGTTCAGCAAAGAAGGATAAACATCGACAAATGCCACTGCATGAAATTCAAGTAATTATGAAAATCCAAGCATACAATTACCAGAATGAGAACACCACCCACTTGTAGGAGAAAATCACTCCAAGCTGCTTAAATGGATAAATGATTTGTACCAGGAATACAAAACGTGCTCATAAATTTCAACATCCACAGAACAAACATTGAAGGTCATAAATGCGCAAGTGTATTAAACACATATCTCAAAAGAAGAGGTACAAGTAGATAAACAACTTATAAAGAAATGTTCCATATCTTAAATCACAAAAGGAAGGCAAATCACAACTACAATGAAAACTCAGGCCACATAAGCCAGCAGAGCACCCCTCCAGAAAATTCTGATGAGGAAATAGGGGAAGAAGACCACTCACATGCTGTTGTTGGAAATGTAAACAAACAGTGTCAATATCAAAATCACTAAGGAAGTTCCTCAGTAAACTAATAACAGTCTTCCTTGCAGCAATTTTATCATGATCAAACTTTCTTCATGTATTTTTCAGGCCCCCTAAAAGACAGCTATAAAACTGAGAACAGACCATAGTCACATTCTTTATAGAGTGATAACTACTATGGTGCACAAGATCTCTTTAATACACAGAGAAGTAAGGAAAATATTCCGCAAATGCCATTTTTACAATGTTCTTATCTACAATAACTACAGAAAACTCTATTATCATCTTAAATATTTGATTACATGAGGAAACTAAGACTCTGATGATGCTGATACATTTAACAATATTTTCTTGGCATATTTATTTTTTCCACCAACTGTCTATTCAGCTCATGTGCACATTATTTAATTTTTTAGAATATTTTTATTATCTTTCAGTTGTTGTACAATGGAGTGTCATTCAGCAAAGCAGTCTATGACAGTGCATCTTGCCAATGTTACTCCTTTCAACATTCTCACCTCTCCCAATCCACCTCTTCTTTCTTAGGTTATGGGTTGAATTTTTAGCCTTTTAACAAAGCAGTTCATGTGCACAATGCATCTTGATCTGTGTCATCACGTCAACACTCCACTTCCCTTCTACCCACTCTTTCCTTGTATTTCTGGATTCCATCATATATACAATGAATACTGCATTCTCCCACCTTCCCTACTTCATGATTCTATTCCTCTCCCCTTGACCCTACCCTGTCCTCTTGCAAGTATCCATTACCTGCTACTTATTGTGTTGGGCTTTGACTTAGTCTTTGAAAAAGGATTACAGTATTTGTATTCTCCACAGAGTCTATTACATTTCAGTTAATTTTTTGAAATTCCTTGCTTACTACCCAATGTGTTTACTTGTAGATTTATAGGCACATTCTAGCTACCACAAATGAGGGAAACCATGCCATCTATTTATCTCTGGGTCTGGCTTACTGCTAATACATTGTTTTTTACCAGTCCTGGGCCTTGAACTCAGGGCCTGAGCACTGTCCCTGGCTTCTTTTTGCTCAAGGCTAGCACTCTGCCACTTGAGCCACAGTGCCACTTCTGGCCATTTTCTATATATGTGGTGCTGGGGAATCGAACCCAGGGCTTCATGTATACGAAATGAGCACTTTACCACTAGGCCATATTCCCAGCCCTGCTAATACATTTTTATCTAATCGGAGGTTCTACAATTTTATAGGAGTGCACAGATTTTTTTCATTTATGACATCAAATAAATGATTCCTACTTATTACCCAGATGTACATGTGGGGAGTGTTGAACTGTAAGACATTCCTCATTAATTTCACAAAACAGGAGGGAAGAAAGAATCTGTACCTAAAAACAGTCCGAAAACCTTTCATTTTTCTAGACAAACTAAAAGGGATGGGTCTTTGACAGACTCCATCTAAAAGAATAAAAATGATTATCCCCAGAACATTAAGTAATACCTCCTCCCTACTTGAAAGGTCCAGGGACAAGGCTGTGTCCTTGACCTTTACACATTTCAAGGATTTTGACTAGATCCTGAAATGATCCACTTCCTGTGAAACCACAAGTGCCACACAGGGATTCTCTGACGTGTTTGTCTAAGAGAGGTCAATGCATCTTAATCAGTGCTAGTATTAACAAGGGGAACATCATCACTTGTGCCTAGACTTGTGCCTGTGGAACAAGATGCAGCATTACAACTACAAGCTGATATCAATTAGATTTTTGTAATGTATCACTCTAGGTTTTGGTACAAGTGCTCAGATAAGAAATGATGCATCATTTAAAACTAGGGGTGACAGTGAGCTTGCGTTTGGCAAGATGGGCAAACTTGATGGTGAAAATGTATATGCTGAGGTTCTGTTGGTGATGTGGATCATTATCATTATTCTAGAATTGAGCCTAGCTTTTTTAGCAGATAGCATTTGGACAATAATTTTATTCAAAGATGGGCTTGCCATCCTTTGTCCTCAATTGCTGTTGACCTCAAATTCACACAAATTCCAAGTAGAGTTAAAGGATGGCTCAAGAATGGTGTGAGTATCCTGGGGATGGGTCATTATCACTGTACAAAGACCTGAGTGTTCATGTGGATTCGCTAAAGAGGGAATTCAGGTGCACAAAACATTACTGAAAAACCAATGACAATGACCAGGGATGGAAATAAAGTTAGGTAAATCATAGACTTACAGGACAATTTAAATATATACTAAGTTTCCCATACTTTGTTATTCAGGAGCAGTGAAGAATATTATGGTGAGGCAAAGATTCCTTCTCTGGGACAGGGCTGTCATGCAGGTATGTACAGTGTGTTTCCAAAGCACACTGCAAGCATCCATCTCCTTTAGGACCACAGGTAAGTGAGGATATTAGCTCTATCAACTCTTCTCTCCATGATTTCATAGCAGTAGTTCAGGTAACAAGGGCTAGTGCCCTTAGTTATTGTTGTGACCTTGAAATTACATAACTTACAGCAAAAGAATTTGTGATGAAAATGTGAATGTTGAGGGGAAGATTATACATGGTTCAGTTTTATGTCTGTGGGCCTATCACTAGAGGCCTTGAGTCTCTTAGAGAAAAGCACATAAGAAGTCAACCTTCAGAAACAGCACATATATTTTTCAAACCCATTTTAGGCACATGTGTGTTTCCTAAATAGGGAAGATTTTCAGGCCAAGCTCAAAAGTATACAGAAAATATAGACAGACTAACCTCAGGGAAATGAGCAACAGTAGTTCTAAAACAATTTAGGAAACACAAGATAAGGCCTACCACATTTCTTACAAGAAAATGACTGCAAAAGCAAATTACACACCCTAACAATATAAATTCATGGGTAAAACTCACCTTTAGGATTAATTTTGTTCTCACTATGACTGACAACAGTGACCAGGATAGAAACCACTACTTCATCTCCACCATGCTTTCCTTCTATTCTAGTACTATCTCTATCTAACACCAAGCTGTATTCAAGTGACAAAATACTAATCAATGGCACCTTTCTTTATTATTCACAGAATGACAATTGCTGACATGATTAACTTTCTTTATCTTAGCCTAATTTCAAATCAAATTTATAAAGTACCTACCTAATGTTTTTTCGTTAGAATGGTAGGTCATTTTCCTTTTCCAGGTACAACAGTTTGAACTCAGGGCTCTGCAATTTTCCAGTTGCTTGACCAGTTTCCTCAGGAAGGTGATCTAACAATACATTCATGTCTACTGTTTGGCATTTTGCTGCTTAATTGCTTATAGAATCTTGCAAATATTTCTGCCTAGATTGCCTTCAAACCGAAAACCTGTACTTCTCTGTCTCCTTATCAGTTATGATAACAGGCTACAGCCAGTGTCCCTTAACTTGTAATCCATGCCCTTTTCATCATAGACTACAATTACTGAGTTCCTGTATAAGTGTGGTTGCTCATGGAATATTTTTCTCCCTTCTGCTATTTTTATGGCTTAAATTGTACTTTCAAAGGTCACTTTAATTTGTTTTTATCTTAGCTATCCTGAGGAAAATGTAACATCTTATAGCTATTCCAATAATATTAAACCAATCAGTCCCACAAATATTATTTGCATAGACCAATCAATCTCATGGATGAGAGCTTCTCCCCAGCTACTTCACCAAGGTGAAACCCAGGACTTCCAAATGGAAACAATTCATGTCACTTTTCATTTACATCCTCTGGTTTTTATTTATTATCTCTCTTTGGTGTAGGTATGATTTTTTGAAAGTACAATTTAATTCAAGGTACCAAAATCAGTTTGCATTTTTAAAAAGGTTAAGAGAAGGAAATTCTGCCAGGTGCTGGTGGATCACACCCATAATCCTAGCTACTCAGGAGGCAGATATTTGAGAATCATGGTTCAACACCTGCCCAGACACTTATTTCCAATAAAATACCCCAAAATGCTAGGAGTGGCTCACTGGCACAAGAAGTACTGCCCTAGCACTGAGTAAAAGAACTGAGTAAAAAGCACTGAGAGACAGAGACAGCACCTAGGCCCTAAATTCAAGTCCCAGGACCAGCAGAAAAAAAGGAGGAGAGAGGGAAAGAGGAGACAGGGAATTCTATTAGAAAAATAATCAAATCTTCACAAATTACCTACACCAAAATTTTCATTTTACACATGAAACATTAATCTATATTTAGTTATAATTACTTTAAAGAGAAAATGGAAATATTGCCTGTAGCTGTCATATTTTAAAGAGATCAATATGAACTAGATCCAAATCCTTAAGATAGGAATCTCAAAAGTATTAAGAGAGGGCTGAGGATATGGCCTAGTGGCAAGAGAGCATGCCTCTTATACATGAGGCCCTGGGTTCAATTCCCCAGCACCACATATACAGAAAAAAAAAGGCCAGAAGTGGCGCTGTGGCTCAAGTGGCAGAGTGCTAGCCTTGAGCAAAAGGAAGCCAGGGACAGTGCTCAGGCCCTGAGTTCAAGGTCCAGGACTGGCCAAAAAAAAGTATTAAGAGAAAAGAGGGGAAAACACTAGTATACATCAATTGAGGCAGTATGATATGAATAGTTTTCAGTTATCTAGATATGAAGGGTAAGGACTGACAAAGGCCAATGCATCAAATGCAAACTTTTCTGCACGTCAAAGGAAATAATTACTAACTTAGAAGTCTAAACATATCATCAGAGAACATAATTGGCAATTATTCAACAGATAATGCATTCATAGTTGGAATATAAATGGGTTCATAAATGGTCAACACCCAGAGAACAAACATAGCAGGTCATTCATGGACAAGTGGATTAAACAAACATATTGAAAGAACCGGTAAAAACAGATAAACAACTTATAAAGTAATGTTTAAAATCTTAAGCCACAAAAAGATAACAAGTCAAACTACAATGAGAACCCAGGCCACATCAGCCAGTACTGCAAACTTATAGACAAAAAAAGAACCCCGAAATTATGTTAAGGCAGTGGGAGAAAAAGACAACGCATATGATGCTGATCGAAATGTAACCAACAAGCCCACTGTTGAAATCAATATGGAAGTAAGGCTACTAATAGCCTTTCCTATGATACTTCTATACCATACTTCTGTATATATGAAAGGAATGTAACTCAAGATACAGAAGTGATTTATGACCACACATGTTTATCACAGCACTGATTAAAATATCTAGCCTATGGAAACAATTGAGGAGCCAATCTCCAATGAATGGAAAAAGGAAATATGATAAACATACACCCAATTGATATAATTCAGTGGTAAGATGGAAAGAAAGTGTATCACCTATAATGAAGTGGATAGAAGTGGAGATCATATTTAATGAGACAACCAAGGTATATTTATCATCGCACTGGTTACAATATTCAAGTAATGGAAAAGCATCAGTAGCCAATACCTGAACAGAAAAAGGAAACATGATAAATATATACACAATTTCAGTAATTCAGTGATAGTATGGAAATAAACCGTATCATTTGTAAAAAAGTGGAGAGAAGAGGAGATCATGTTCAAGGAGAAAATCCAGGTATGTTTATCACAACACTGGTTACAATATCTGGCCTATGGAATCAGCTTCAGAGTCTAACACTATATGACTGGATAAAGAAAATGAGATAAATATTCAATAAATTTCCATAATTCAACAGTAAGCTGGAAATAAATTATATCATTGGTAAAGAAATGGATAGAAGTGGAGACCATGTTTAATGAGAAATCCAAAGTATATTAATCAGAGCACTGGTTACAATAACCAGGCAATGGAATCAACTTCAGTGCCCAGCAGCTGACAAATGAACAAAGGAAATGTGAAAATATGTGTTCATTATTATAATTCACCAGTAAGATTGGAAGAAATTATATCATTTGTAAAGATGTGGACTGAAGTGGAGATCATGTTTAATGAGAAAACAAAGGTATCAATATCACAGAACTGGTTAGAGTTGTGGGGCTATGGAATGAGGTTCAATGCCCAATATTTAAAATATGGAAAAAAGAAAATATGATAAATATACACAAATTTCATATAATTCAATGTTAAGATGGAAAGAAAAGGTATGATTCATAACATGGTGGAGATTATGTTTAATGAGAAAACTAAAGTATGTTTATCGCAACACTACTTACAATATCTGGGCTATGAAATCAGCTTCAGTACCCAACACATAATGAATGGAAAAAGAAAATGTGATGCATATACACAATTGATATCATTCAGTGGTAAGATGGAAAGAAATTATATTGTTTGTAAAGAAGTGAATGAAAGCGAAGATCACGTTTAATGAGAAAACCAAGGTATGTTTACACAACACTGGTTACACTGACCGAGCTACAGAATCAGCTTCAGTGCCCAACATATCTAATCAATGGAAACAGTAAATGTGACAAATATATACACAATTTCTCCAACTCGGTGGTAAGATGGAAAGAAATTATCTTATTTTAATGAAGAGGATAGAAGGGGAGATCATGTTTAATGAGAAAACCCAGGTTAGAAAGGTAAGTATCACCTTTTGACTCTTCCGTGGAAGTTAGTCCTGAGACAATAATGCTGTTAGTAATGAAGATAATATTGATGATTTCCAATGTGAGGAATAACAAGACATGGATGACTACTTCGACAAGGACAACTTCTATGAATATAGGATCGTGAGTATGGAAAAGTAGCTATGATTTACAGTGGCTAATAGGTAGAGGGGGAAAGCAAGGCCTATTTTTAAGAATATAGAGTTAGGCATGTTCCATGTACACATACGTACTCACAGTGGCAGGAAAAGTTGATGACAGAAGGAAGGTGGTAAGGATATCTAAGAGAACAAGTGGACTAGTTCAAGGTGCAGTATTTAAATCTAGACTTAGTTAATTTCAAACTTGCAAAAGTTTGGATTGCAACTTAACTATTTAGAAACATAATAATTTACCCAAAGAAAAATTAAAATACCCTTCTTAAAGACAAAACCTCCTGAGAAAGAGAACCAAGAATACTCATGCCGAAGTTAAAACATATTTCCACCATGCAGTATAAGTACAAAAAAGTGGGATAAATAAAAAATATTTCCCTGAATTACACACATCACCCTTGGAACCAATCCTCCTCCCAATTAAAAAAAAAACAGGAGCTTTCCCCTTTAAAATTGTGGATATAATGTAGCTATTTTCAGAAAGGGACTTGAGAATTTACTTAGGGCAGAATATAAAGTCATACTGTTTCAATGATTGTGTTATCATTTATTTTCACTACTTTGAACTCTCATCTCTTTCATCTTTAAGAAGATGTAAAATGTTGACTGGGGTGACTTTGGTCATTAAATGATGTCTTCTCAGAGACAGGTAAATATTCTTCCTCTCTCATCAGAGTAAATTCTCAAACCCCTCTCTGAAAATACCTATATTATATACAAAATTTAAAGGGGAAAGATGCATGTGAATCCTATCCTATAGTTATATAATTTTATTTATCTCAAGCATTTCTGATTTGATCAAATGTCCAAAGCCATTATTGTGCAAAACCTGGTAGAGGAAGCTCTTTGCTCAGTTCTGTGCACATCAGGGGCATCCAAGATTTTGCAAAGGACACAGAGATCAGAATGAACAAGGACTCAAGGGAGCTGAGGCAGAAAAATCCGTGAGATTCCATAGCAATGAAACAGTTGGGCATGGTGGCACATGTCTGTCATGTCAGTTATTACAAGAACAGCAAACTAGGTGTGTGCACTCCTAGCATAGGTGGAGAAGGAAGCAAGACCCTAAGGCAAAATTGAGCATTTCAAAAGCAACTGCCAACATGATTAATGTTTAGAGTTACTGTCTATCTTGCAGATGTCCCTGAGTTCAAAATCTGTACCCCCCCAAAAAAACAAGTATCCTTTGCTTTCTTACAATTTAACAAAAATCTTTTGGCAGGAGACATAAGAAGAAATCTGTAATTTTGCATTAACTTAACACTGAGCTTGAAATGTTCAGGTGCATAATTGAAAAAGCTTCTCAAACTCTACTTTTGTGAATCATTGTCCATATTATATATACATATATATAGATAAAGTGAATATATATCTCACCTTCCTGACTTTTGTGTGTATTGCCACACGTGGTGGATTTTGCCTGTTATCAAAGCTACTCAGTAGGCTGATCCAAGAAAAATGGCTGGTCCAGGCCAGCCTGGACAGAAAAGTTTGTGGGAATCTAGCTCCAAAATGATCAGTAAAAACAGAGTTGCATAAGTGGCTATAGTATTAATGCTCCAGCCCAGAAAGGGTCAGGTTCTGAACCCAAAACACTGACCTACAACACAAATGCATTAGCAAACAGCTAAATATGAATCACTTTATCCATTCTTCATCCATTGCCTGTGGATTCTCACAGCTTTCCCTTGCAAAAAGTAAGCAGTGCCTAACAGCACAGTGTCATGAAGGTGCAAGAATCCAGAGTGCTGGAAAATTGTCCCAACATGAGGAAACATGGAAACTTATCATATGGACACAAAGAATGAGAGGAGTACATCATGAATTTTCCAAGACATGTAGGTTTCCCAGAGACAGATGAGACACCCAGGAGAACATCACAGAGAATGTCTATAGTAAAATTATTCTTAAAGTAAATAGGGATAGGAGCCTCATCACAAGAAGTTTGTGCCTTGCTCACATCTCAAAATCCATCTCTTCATCTCTGTACTTATGCATGGGACACTTAGCAATTCCAGTGAATAGTCGTGGATGTTTTTCTCCCGCTCAGATTTAAGGGAAATACTGCGAATGAAGAAAATTTGGGGAAAATAACTGATTGACATAATTGATCTTGACTCCCATTACAGGATGAAGAAATTTCCATGATTTCAGTCGAGCAAGGATGGACCTGGATGAAATACTCCTGTGGAAGAAGTTGATTAACTCATGTACAGTTAAAACATTCCCTAATAAACTGGGCTGGCAGGGAGGTGGGGGTCCTGTAAAGCAATCTGTAGGTACATAAATTTTTCTCTTTTATTTCAGAGATTCTACACAGAGGACGTCACTGCTTGATGATATATTGGTGGTAGAGTCAAGTTCATGGGCACAGAACTGACCCCGTGCTTATATGACAGGACAGGCCTTCTGATCTTCATTATCCAGGTAAGTAGGTAGAGGGTGGAAAAGACATGGTGTTGACATGAATTGATTTTGTTGCACATATTTTATAAGGTCACAGGGAACAGATATGTATGTGGTTCACGTTTACCCTAAGAAGCTCATATGTGTGAAAGTTTAAACAACTATCACATAGTCACCACAGTGTCTCATGGTATAATGAGGTAATTCATCTGTCCACAACCACAACTGTAAATGTAATGTCATTCTCTCCTTCCTGATAAGGAATACATATGCAATACCTCATTTTAGAGGAATGGAGAGGGATCCAGGTAGACTCTGGGTGTCCATTAGGAGATAGGTAGTGAAGATGTCCTCTTCCAGTGATAGAGTCGGCCTCATCTTACTCCAATTAAGCAGGAAGAGTTCAAATGTTAGAAAGAGCTCAAAATTTATGGGGAGCAATGGGGAGATGTTTCTTTGTTTAACAAATGTATTCTGATAGCTCTTTCTTTCTCTACATTTCTCAGGCCCCATACAGGAAAACTGAAAAACCAAGAAACCTACACTCAAATCTTCAAAGTGTGGTAACCACCAGGGATCACACCATCTCCTCTTTAATACATAGGTAGGGGAGGAAAATGATCCTCTACTGCTATTAGCAGTTGTCGTGAAATTTTCCTGTGTTGGCTAGTGTACTTGTTGGAGCTAGTGTCACATGCAGTCCCTACAGGCTTGCAGTTACTCATTACTACTGTTTCTTAAGATCCCACACCTCTACTGGATACCTGCTGCTCTTGCTCACTGGCTAAGGCTCTGCCCATTGTACCCGCCCCTAACCCCAGTCCCTGCTCTTTACAGATACATTTACAAAATCTTTGGCAAACATATTCCTGTCCCCAAACTGCCAAACTGTATACCATGTATGCCGTGGAAACTAACACAGCCCTACACTTACTAGGTGTCACCCTATATCCTAATATCTTCCTAGGATACAAAGATCATAGATGGTTTAGGAAGATGCACATAATCAGGATGCAATGTAATTTTTTTTTTTTTTTTTTTTTTTGCCAGTGCTGGGCCTTGGACTCAGGGCCTGAGCACTGTCCCTGGCTTCTTTTTGCTCAAGACTAGCACTCTGCCACTTGAGCCACAGCGCCACTTCTGGCCATTTTCTGTATATGTGGTGCTGGGGAATTGAACCCAGGGCCTCATGTATATGAGGCAAGCATTCTTGCCACTAGGCCATATCCCCAGCCCCAGCACTGAAATTTTAAGAGAACATTGGCTATAGGACTTTTGGCAGAATTCACTATCATATTAAATAATTAATTATGCTTCTGATAGATTTACCTTATCCATGTTTTTGCAATATTAACAAGTTTACAAGTTGGTTCAAATATAACATCCAATGAATTAGACCTATTATAACCCAGATATACCTGAGAGGAGGGTTTGACCAGAAGGACATTTCCCATTAGTTGCACAAGATATATAGGAAGAAATCATCTGTGCGTAAGAACAGTTTATCTTAAATTTTTCTATCCAAACTAATAGGAATGGAGATTTGACAAACTCCATATAAAAGGATAAAACTGTTGTAGGTGAGGGGCTCTCTGGAACATGAAATGATATCCCCTCAGTACCTGAAGGTTCCAATCACAATGCAGCATCCTGTGACTTTTACAAAGATTTGGACTGAATCCTGAAATGATGCACTGCCTGTGAAACCACAACTGCCACACAGGAATTCCTAAAGGAATTCTAAAGGTGTCTGTGTAAGGCAGGACAGGGCATCTCCAGTGAGCTCTAGTATTACCAAGTGCACCATCATCACACGTGTCTAGACTAGTCTTCTGTGGCATTAGAGGCCAGCAAAGCAGCTGTGAGTTGATTAAGGAAAACTTTGTTTTCTCAATTGTCTTTTGTAGTTTATCCTCCTAAATTTTGGTACAGATGCTCAGAAAAGAAAAGATGAATCTTTTAATATTTAGAGTGAGCAGGAGCTGGCTTTGTCAAAATGGAAAGACTGCATGCTTACAAAGTGCAGGGTGAAGTTTTGCTATTGCTGAACTTCATTTTCATTATTCTTCCCTTAATCCTAGCTTTTAAGCAAATGACATTTGGGTACTGAATATTATATCCAAAGTATTGGCTGTTCTCAGAGAAGGCTTCACCTCAGATTAACCAAATTTCCACTAGAGTTAAAGGATGGCTCTTGAATGGTGAGTGTCTCAGAGATGGAACATTGTCCCTTTACAAAGACTTCTGTCCAGGAACCTGTTAATGTGTTCTTATGGATTCCCTAAAGAGAGCATAAGAGTGCACGAAGCATTAATGAAAGAACAATGAAAAGGACCAAGTATGGGAATACTGTTAGAAAATGACAGCCTTGCAGGAAGATTTCAATATACACAAAATTAATTTCCCATACTTTGTTTTTCAAGAGCACTGAAGAATATGAAGGTGAGGTAAAGATTCCTTCTCAGGGAAGGGCTGACATGCAGGTATGTACAGTGTGTTTGTAAAGTTCACTGCAAGCATCCATCTCTCCTATCTGAACACAGGTATGTGAGCATATTAACTCTTATCAACTCTTCTCTCCATGATATGATAGAAGTAGGCCAGGCACCAAGGGATAGTCCCCTTAGCTCCTGTTGTGTCCTTGATTTTAAACATGTATTACAGGAAAATAAGTTTGGGGATAAACTGTGAAATTTGAGCGGAATATTATACATGGTACATTTTTATATCTTTGCTTGTATAAATAGAGGCCATGAAGGTCATAGAAAAAGTAATCAGCAGTCAACGTACATGTATATTTAGATTTTTTTCAAACCAATTTAGGAACATGAATACTCTACATGTCCATTTCCTAGATAGCAAAGATTTTCAGGCCAAGCTCAGAGCTTACAGAAGAGAGAGCTGGCTTTTCCTGGCAAATCAGTCACAGCAATTCTGAGACAATTGAGTAAATTTTAGACAAATTTTACACATTTCTGACAAGAAAATAGTCCCCAGAGCAAATTACAGACCCCACACATCTAAACACCCTGGGGAAAACACACCCTTAGGATTTATTTCATTCTCACCGTGATTGACAGCAATAACCATGAGAAAACCCACTACTTCAATTCCACCAAACTCCCCTTCATTCTACCTACATCTACATCTACTACCAACCTTATTCCAGTGACAAAATACTGACCAATGGCACCTTTTATCTTCATTCTCTGCATGACATTACCCAAGATTACTGTAGTTTAATGTCAAAGCCAAATTTCAAATGAAATTTATAGAGGGCAGGTCCTTTTCCTTTTTTCTTTTCCTGATATAGATCTGTGAACTCAGGGCTCTGCAACCTACCAACTGGCTTGATGTACTTGCACCGAGATGGTGCTCTACCAATAGAGCCATTTCTGTTCTCTGGAATTTTGCAGCTTAATAATACATGGAGTCTCATAAATGTTTGTGCCTAGAATCACTTGAGACCGAAACCCAGTAGCTCTCAATCTCCTGATCAGTTGGAATGACAGGCTACAGCCAATGTCTCGTAACTGTTAATCCATGCGCCTTTCACCATAAACTTCAATTACTGAGTTTCTATCTAAAGATGGTCTCAGTGGAATATGTGAGGTTATTTTAACTTATGCTTTAAATGGTCTATTTAAAATGCTCTTTTCTTAGCTAGCTTTGGGTAAATTGTAAGAATTTATAGGTCTTCAAATCATATTAATCCAAATAGGCAAACATTTTTTTCCTAGACCAGTCCCCATCTTCTTCACCAAAGTGAGGCCAGTGAATACTTCCAAATAGAAACAATTCAAGTCACTTTAACTTTAAAAAGTCTGCTCAACTACCTGTGAAACACACCTATAAATATACCAAAATCTACCCCATAGCACAGTAAGTTTAACAAAGATGTCTTAAAGACTAATTACTGATCCGTACAAAGTACATGAGTCACCATACTCCTATGAGAATATTATTATTATACGTATTTCAGGTACCAAAGGAAGTTTGTATTTTTTGCCAGTCCTGGGACTTGAACTCAGGGCCTGGGCACTAGCCCTGAGCTTCTTTTTGCTCAAGGCTAACACTCTACCACTTGAGCCACAGCACTACTTCTGGATTTTTCTATTTGTCGTATTGAGGAATAGAACCCAGAGCTTCCTGTATTTTAGGCAAGCACTCTACCACTAAGCCATATTCCCAGCCCATGAGTTTCTACTTTACAAACAGTTAAGAAAAGTTCTCCCACATATAATCGTAACAACTCAGGAGGCTGAGATCTGAGGATCATTTGACATGGCAGGCTTGGCTGGAGGATCTGTGTGGCTCTTATTTGCAATAAAGTACCCTCAAAAGGCTAGAAGTGGCTCAATGGCTCAAGAGGAACTGCAGTGGCACAGAATAAAAGAAGCTGAGACACAACACCTAGACCCTGAGTTCAAGCCACAGAACCAGCAAAACATGAGTGATAGACTGAAGAGAGAGAGAGAGAGAGAGAGAGAGAGAGAGAGAGAGAGACAGAGAGAGAGACAGAGAGAGAGACAGAGGGGGGGAGAGAAAGCAAATTTTATTTAAAAATCTTTAGAAATAACCTATACCAAAACTTCCACGAAGGTAGACATATGGTACAGTCATGTACATTTATTTGTAATCACTTACTTATGTGTAGAAACCATAAATTTATCTCTCACATTTTAAAGAGATCAGTATGAAGTAGATCCAAAACCTTAATACTGAATCTCTGACTGCATTAGGTGAAAAGAAGGCCAAACACTGGAACACATAGTTTAGGCAATTAGAATATGAATAGTGTCTAGTTTTCTACATATGCAGGATAAGGTTTGACAAAGGCCACTGCATCGAAGTCATTTTTTTCTGTACATCAAAGAAAATAATTACTTAATGAGAAGACTACACATTCTATCAGCAAATATCAGTGCCAACTATGCAATGGATTATGGATTCAGATTTAGAATATAAAATGGGCTCACCCTAAGCCACAAAGGGAAGGCAAATCACAACTACAGTGAAAACCCACATCACATCAGCCAGCACAGCAGTTCCCCGAAAACAATTAGAAAATTCTGGTCAGGAATTAGACGGAATTGGAAAACAACAAAACCACTGCATAAATCATTATGAAAGCTTCTCCGTAAACGACTAATAGTCTTACTTTTGACACTGCTATACCATACTTCTGTACATATCCAAGGAATGTAAATCGAGAGAAGTGATCTCTGCCCACACATATTTATCACATCACTTTTTACAGCAGCCTGCTATGGAAACAATTAGGTGCCCAACACCTAATGAATGGAAACAGAAAATATAATAAATATATACCCAAGTGATATAATTCAGTGGAATAATGAAAAGAAATTACATTGAGTGTTATGAATGAATGGAAGTGGAGATCGTGTTTAATGGGACAAACAGCACTGCTGGCAATGTCTAGGCTGTGGAATCAGCTTCAATGACCAACACCTAAAATGTGGAAAAAGGAAATGTGATATACATATATGAAATTGCTATATTTCAATATTAACATAGAAAGCAATCATAATGATGTTCGTATTGAAATGGATAGAAGTGGAGATCGTGTTTAATGAGAAAACCGAAGTGCCTTTACCACAGCACTTATTACAATATCCCAACTGTAGAATCAGTGTCATTGCTCAACACCTCATGAATGGAAAAGGAAAATGTGGTAAGTATACACACAATTGCTAAAATTCAGTAGTAAGATGGAAAGAAATTTCATTGTATAGAAGAGAGAGAAGCGGAGATCATGTTCAATCAGAAACCTGGTTAATTACATCGCTGGATAAAATATTTGGAGTATGAGATCAGCCTCAATGCCCAGCACCTTATGAATGGAGAGAGAGAAAGTATGACAAATATATGTACAATTACGATGGAAAAATTATACGCAACAAAGTAGACTGAAATGGAGATCATGTTGGATGCGAAAACCAAGATGTGTTAATCACAGAATTATTTACAATATCCAGGGAACAGATCCGAGGAACATGCATCAATGGCTCAGCCATTTGTGAATGTGTTCAACATTCTATGTCACAAAGGAAAGGCACATCACAACTACACTGAAATTCCATCTGGGCACACTGAGCATTGCAATTCTCCAAAGAACAAACAACAAATGTGGATACCTATTTGGAGGGGAAAAACAGCCATATTCTGTTTGTGGAAATGTTAACCTGCAAAAACACTGCGGGAACCAGTATAGAGGTTCAAACACACACACCTACATTATGGCCAATAATACCACTGTTTTGTAGGATTCAAAGGAACAGGGAGTCATCTAAATGCCACTAAACTAAAGAATGGATGAAGAAATGTGTTGTATGTACATAATGATTATATTCCTACCGTAAAAAAGAAAGAAAAATTTATCATTTAGCAAGAAGTGGATACAAGTGGACCACTCCATGTAAAAGGAGAAAACCAAGGAAAAAATTTAAATATTATATATTTGTACTAAAGTAAATCATACATATGAGCAGATGATGATGATGATGATGATGATGATGATGATATTGACTATGAAGATGAGTATTATGATGAGAATGACAATGCTGATGATAATGTGCTGTGAGTATTTAACAGTGGCTATTTTAGAGTGAACAGTGATGGATATTAAATATAGTCTAGTAAGAATAGAGTTTCACATTATATGTACAGAGAAAGATAACACAAGGAAGACTCTCCAAATATTATACTGAAACGTTGGTGAGGACATAGAACCAGTGAACAATCTTGTAGGGCAGGTATACTGGGTAAGTTTTCACCAATTCATACATGTGCATCACGTTCAAATATTCCTGATTCCTAGGAACTAGGTATTATACATATTAATAATGAAGAATACTAAATATCCATTTCCTTGGAGACTTCACATCTACCAAGTGTCCATTGCTTCTCCACAATTAAGCCAGTAAAACATCCCTCTCTCCAGAGACAGGAAGGAACATCCATTTTTCTCAGAGATGAAATGAGCTACATTGTTTAAAAAATCCTAATATGACAATATACAAAATTATCATTCTTATTTTCATTTCCAATTGAGAGTAAAATCAACAAAATAAACATCATCCCTCAATTGATTTATAAACTTCTCATTTGGCCCAGCTGAGCAATGCACTTTGGGAATTAAGAGAACCTGGTAGAGGAAGCTCTTTGATCAATCCTGTACACATAAGGGGCACTAACATCATCCAAGCTACAGGGGAGACAGAGAGCAGACTCAGTAAGGGCTCAAGAAGCATGAGGCAGAAAGCTCTATGAGATTCCTTATCAAGGAAAGAGTTGGTCATGGTGCTACATGTCTGTCATGCCAGTTGTTGCAAGAACCTTAAACTAGGTGTGTGTACTCCTAGCATGGGCAGAGAAGGAAGCAAGAGCCTAGGGCAAAATTGAACATTTCAAAAGGATCTGAATCAAGATTCACAGGTAGTTACTGTCTACCTTGCAGAGATCCATGAGCTCAACATCTATACTCCAAAAAGAAAAAAAAAGGGGACATATGCTGTTGGCTTTCTTAGATAATTAAACAAAACTCTTTTGGTGTTTGAAGTATGAGGAGATATCTGTATAACTTTCTCATTAACTTAACACTGACCTTCACATTTTCAGCTACATATTTGAAAACGCTTCTCAAACTCTTCTTTTGTATATTATTTTCCATTGATTATTTGTGCATATACATGTATAGAGATATAGAGATACAGAGAGATATTAAAAGTGAATATATATATATATATATATATATATATATATCTTTTCAGCCTTTTCTGTATCGAGTCACACACGGGTGCCTCTGCCTGTTCTCATCGCTGGGAGGATGCTGATACATGAAGAATAGATGATCAAAGCCAGCTTGGACAAATATGTAAGCTGGAGTCCATCTCCAAAATGATGAATAAAGCAGGGGGTTGTGTGTAGTCTAGTGGGAATAACTAGCAAGGGCCAGTCCCTGCATTCAAACCCCAGAACTGCCATACAAATACATATTTATTCCCACTAAGATAGAAGCATTAGGAGATGGCCACATAATATTCATTTTTATCATTTTTTTCTATTAACTATGGGAAATTTGGGAAATTTCCCAAGTTTCTCTTGAAGAAAGTAAGCAGTGCCTTATGTCAAGAAATTGTGAGAATCCACGGTGTACAGGAATCACAACATGACAAAACATGGAAACTTTCCACATGCACACAAAGAATGAGACAAGAACATAGTGAATTTTCAAGACATGTATGTTTCCCAGAGACCGATGAGACACCCAGGAGAACATCACGGAGAACTATTGTAGTGAAACTAGTTTTAACGTAAATAGGCATAGGAGTCGCATCACAAGAAGTTTGTGCCTTGCTCACATCTCAAAATTCATCTCTTCATCTCTGTACTTGTGCATGGGACTCTTAGCAATTTCAGTGAATAGTCCTGGATGTTTGTCTCTCACTCAGGTTTAAGGGAGATACTGCGAATACAAAAAATTTTGGAAAGATAACTGGTTGATATTATTGATCTTGACTCCCGGTACAGGCTGAAGAAATTTCCATGATTTCAGTCTAGCAAGGATGGACCTGGGTGAAATGCTCCTGTGGAAGAAGTTGATTAACTCATGTACAGTTAAAACATTCCCTAATAAACTGTGCTGGCAGGGAGGTGGGGGTCCAGTAAAGCAATCTCTAGCTACATAATTTTTTTTCTTTTATTTCAGAGATTCTACACAGATGAGTCGGGGCGTGAGAATATATTGGTGGTAGAGCCAAGTTCATGGGCACAGACTGACACCGTGCTTATATGACAGGACAGGCCTTCTGATCTTCATTATCCAGGTAAGTACGTAGAGCGTGGAAAACACATGGTGTTGGCATGAATTGATTTTGTTGCACATATTCTGTAAGGTCACAGGGAACAGATATGTATGTGGTTCACGTTTACCCTAAAAAACTCATCTAAGTGAAAGTTTAAACAATTATCATGTAGTTACTACAGTGTCTCATGGTATAATGAGGTAATTCATCTGTCCACAACCACAACTGTAAATGTAATGTCATTCTCTCCTTCCTGATAAGGAATACATATGCAATACCTCCTTTTAGAGGAATGCAGAGGGATCCAGGTAGACTCTGGGTGTCCATTAG
Organism: Perognathus longimembris pacificus; assembly: GCF_023159225.1. Taxonomy (NCBI): domain Eukaryota; kingdom Metazoa; phylum Chordata; class Mammalia; order Rodentia; family Heteromyidae; genus Perognathus; species Perognathus longimembris. The sequence continues at coordinate 106,624,811 of NC_063188.1, read as the reverse complement.
GAGATAGGGAGTGAAGAACACTTGAGCACATCTTGCTATGATAATATGAGGTTTTCCCTTAAAACTGTGTCTTCAGGTATGCAGAAGCATTTACAGAGTGCATCTGTAACTTGAGGGGCCTTTGACATCTGCATTGTTTGTGTCAGATAGTTCAAAATAGCTGTTTGAGACTACATATGTGAAAGAGTTGCATATTTCCATCATTCATTTTAATTCTTCTTTAGATAAAACACAGGTCATTCATCAAACATTTACCAAGTGTCGGTCCCAATGATGTGTTTTGCAGAGAATAGATTTCACATTATGTATGAAATCTCTGGTACAGCAGAACTGGTATTCAGAGAAGGGAAAGTGTGGGACTACCTGCCAGCGCCAAACATCTACCCTTAAAACAGAGGTGAGTGAAGATTGTCTATTTGACATCGTTCTCAGAACCTTGTATTGAGTGCTGGGGCTCAGGGAAAAAATTATACGTTACTTACCAGTTGTTGCATGTAGAAATTTATAATATTTCTGTGGCAAAAAAATAATTGGACTCCTGAATGTTAAGTGTATCTTTGACCATGAAAACCAAACTTTGTGTCAGTTCTCTGTTCCTCTCAGGCCCAATAATAAGCACTTGATTTTATTTCATATGTAGCTTAATTGAGATGTCCTCTTCCAGTGATAGAGTTGGCCTCTTCTTACTCCATTTAAGCAGGAAGAGTTCAAATGTTAGAAAGAGCTGAAAATTTATGGGGAGCAATGGGAGAGGATTCTTTGTTTAACAAATGTATTCTGATAGCTTTCTTTCTCTACATTTTTCAGGCCCCTTACAGGACAACTGAAAAACCAAGAAACCTACACCCAAACCTTCAAAGTGTGGTAACCACCAGGGATCACACCATCTCCTCTTTAATACATAGGTAGGGGAGGAAAATGATCCTCTACTGCTACTAGCAGTTGTCGTGAAATTGTTCTGTGTTGGCTAGTGTACTTGTTGGAGCTAGTGTCACATGCAGTCTTTACAGGCTTGCAGTTACTCATTACTATTGTTTCTTAAGATCCTACACCTCTACTGGATACCTGCTGCTCTTGCTTATTGGCTAAGGCTCTACCAATTGTACCCTCCTCTAACCCCAGTCCCTGCTCTTTACAGATACATTTACAAAATCCTTGGGAAACGTATTCCTGTCACCAAACTGTATACCATGTATGCCGTGGAAACTAACACAGCCCTACACTTACTAGGTATCACCCTATACCCTAATATCTTCGTAGGATACAAAGATCATAGATGGTTTAGGAAGATGCACATAATCAGGATGCGCTGTAATTTTTTTTGTTTTTTGGCCAGTCCTGGGGCTGGACTCAGGGCCTGAGCACTGTTCCTGGCTTCTTTTTGCTCAAGGATAGCACTCTGCCACTTGAGCCACAGCGCCGCTTCTGGCCGTTTTCTGTATATGTGGTGCTGGGGAATTGAACCCAGGACCTCATGTATACAAGGCAAGTACTCTTGCCACTAGGCCATATCCTCAGCTGCACTGTAATTTTTAAGAGAACTTTGGCTATAGGACTTTTGGCAGAATGCACTATCGCATTAAATATTTAATTATGCTTCTGATAGATTTACCTTATCCATGTTTTTGCAATATTAAGTAGTTTACAAGTGGCTCAAATATGACATCCAGTGAATGAGACCTATTATAACCCAGATATACCTGAGAGGAGGGTTTGACCAGAAGGACATTTCCCATAAATTGCACAAGATATATAGGAAGAAAGCATCTGTGCCTAAGAAAAGTTCTCCCTTGAATTTTTCTATCCAAACAAAAAGGAATGGACAATTGACAAACTCCATATGAAAGAATGAAACTGTTATAGGTGAGGGGCTCTCTGGAACATGAAATGGTATCACCTTAGTACCTGTAGGTTCCAATCACAATGTTGCTTCCTCTGACTTGTACAAGGATTTGGACTGGATCCTGAAAAGATGCACTGCCTGTGAAACCACAAGTGCCACACAGGAATTCTTAAAGGAATCCTAAAGGTGTCTGTGTAAGACAGGACAGGGCATCTCCAGTGACCTCTGGTATTACCAAGTGCACCATCATCACACGTGTCTAGACTAGTCTCCTGTGGCATTAGATGCCAGCAAAGCATCTATGAGCTGATTAAGGAAAACTTTGTTTACTAAATTGTCATTTGTAGTTTATCACCCTAAATTTTAGTACAAGTGCTCAGATAAGTAAAGATGAATCATTTAAAATTTAGAGTGAGCAGGAGCTGGCTTTGTCAAAATGGAAAGACTGCATGCTTAAAATGTGCAGGGTGAAGTTTTGCTATTGCTAAACTTCATTTTCATTATTCTTCCCTTAAGCCTAGCTTTTAAGCAGATGGCATTTGGATTATAATGTGCAAAGTATTGGCTGTACTCAAAGAAGGCTTCATCTCAAATTCACCAAATTTCCAGAAGAGTTAAAGGATGGCTCCTGAATGGTAAGTGTCGCAGAGGTGGAACATTGTCCCTTTAGAAAGACTTCTGTCCAGGAACCTGTTAATGTATTCTTATGGATTCACTAAAGAGAGCATAATATTGCATGAAGCATTAATGAAAGAACAATGAAAATGACCAAGCATGGGAATACGCTTAGAAAAATGATAGACTTAAAGGAAGATTTCAATATATACAAAATTAATTTCCCATACTTTGTTTTTCAAGAGCGCTGAAGAATATGAAGGTGAGGTAAAGATTCCTTCTCAGGGCAGGGCTGACATGCAGGTATGTACAGTGTGTTTGTAAAGCTCACTGCAAGCATCCATCTCTCCTACCTGAACACAGGTATGTGAGCATATTAACTCTTATCAACTCCTATCTCCATGACTTGATAGCAGTAGGCCAGGCACCAAGGGATAGTCCCCTTAGCTCTTCTTGTGACCTTGACTTTAAATATGTAGTACAGCAAAATAAGTTTGAGGATAAAATGTGAATTTTGAGGGGAATATTATATGTGGTTCATTTTTATATCTTTGGTTGTATAAATAGAGGCCATGAAGGTCATAGAAAAAGTAATCAGCAGTCAACATACATATACATTTAGAAACATGTCTACTCAGCATGTCCATTTCCTAGATAGCAAAGATTTTCAGGCCAAGCTCAAAAGCTTACAGAAGAGATAGTTGGCTTTTCCTGGCAAATCAGTCACAGCAATTCTGAGACAATTTAGCAAATTTTAGACAAAGTTTACACATTTGTGACATGAAAATAGTCCCCAGAGCAAATTACAGACCCCAGACATCTAAACACCCTGGGCAAAACACACCCTTAGGATTTATTTCATTCTCACCGTGATTGACAGCAATAAGCGCGAGAAAACCCACTACTTCAATTCCACCAAACTCCCCTTCATTCTATCTACATCTCCATCTAATAACAACCTTATTCGAGTGACAAAATACTGACCATGGCCCTTTTCATCTTGATTCTCTGCATGACATTACCCAAGATTACCGTAGTTTCCTTGTCAAAGCCAAATTTCAAATGAAATTGATAAAGAGACTACCTAGAAGTTTTCATTAAAATGGCAGGTCCTTTTCCTTTTCTCTTTTCCTGGTATAGATCTGTGAACTCAGGGCTCTGCAACTTGCCAACTGGCTTGATGTACTTGCACCGAGATGGTTCTCTACCATAGAGCCATTTCTGTTCTCTGGAATTTTGCACATTAATAGCATATGGAGTCTCATAAATGTTGGTGCCTAGAATCACTTGAGACTGAAACCAAGTAGCTGTCTCAATCTCCTGATCAGTTAGAATGACAGGCTACAGCCAATGTCTCTTAACTGTTAAACCATGATTCTTTCATCATAATCATCAATTACTGGGTTTCTATCTAAAGATGGTCTCAATGGCATACGTTATCCTTCTGCACTTTTTCAGCTTATTTAACTTATGCTTTAAATGGCCTGTTTAAAATGTTCATACCTTAGCTAGACTTGGATAAATTATAAGATTTTATAGGTCTTCAAATTATATTAATTTAAATAGGCAACCATTTTTTCCTAGACCAGTCCCCATTTTCTTCACCAAATTGAAGCCAGTGAATACTTCCAAATAGAAACAATTCAAGTCACTCTTCCTGTAAACCATCTCCTAAACTACCTGTGAAACACACGTATATATATATATATATATATATATATATATATATATATACCAAAATCTACCCTATAGCACAGTAAATAAGTTTTACAAAGGTGTCTTAAAAACTAATTACTAATTCTTCAAAGTCACCATACCCCTATGAGAAATTAATAATATTAGTATACATATTTCAAGTACCAAAGTAAGTTTGTATTTTTGCCAGTCCTGGGACTTGAACTTAGGGCCTGGGCACTGGCCCTGGGCTTCTTTTTCCCCAAGGTTAACACTCTACCACTTGAGCCACAGCACCACTTCTAGATTTTTCTATTTATGTCGTGCTGAGGAATCGAACCCAGAGCTTCATGTATTTTAGGCAAGCTCTCTACCACTAAGCCACATTCCCAGCCCATAAGTTTGTACTTTACAAACAGTTAAGAAAAGTTCTCCCACATATAATCGTAACAAATCAGGAGGCTGAGATCTGAGGATCATTTGACATTGCAGGCTTGGCTGGAAGATCTATGTGGCTCTTAGTTGCAATAAAGTACCCTCAAAAGGCTAGAAGTGGCTCAATGGCTCAAGAGGAACTGCAGTGGCACAGAGTAAAAGAAGCTGAGACACAACACCTAGACCCTGAGTTCAAGTCGCAGAATCAGCAAAACATGAGTGATAGATTGAGAAGGAGAGAGAGACAGAGAGAGAGCGAGAGAGAGAGAGAGCAATTTTTATTTAAAAGTTTTTAGAAATAACCTATACCAAATCTTCCACGAATGTAGACATGTACAGTCATGTACATTTATTTCTAATCACTTACTTGTGTGTAGAAACCAGAAATTTATCTCTCACATTTTAAAGAGATCAGTATAAAGTAGATCCAAAACCTTAATACTGAATCTCTGACTGCATTAGGTGAAAAGAAGGCCAAACACTGGAACACATAGCTTTAGGCAATTAGGATATGAGCAGTGTCTAGTTTTCCATATACGCAGGATAAGGTTTGACAAAGGCCACTGCATCGAAGTCATTTTTTTCTGTACATCAAAGAAAATAATTACTTAATGAGAAGACTACACATTCTATCAGCAAATATCAGTGCCAACTATGCAATGGATTATGGATTCAGATTTAGAATATAAAATGGGCTCACCCTAAGCCACAAAGGGAAGTCAAATCACAACTACAATGAAAACCCACACCACATCAGCCAGCACAGCAGTTCTCCGAAAACAATTAGAAAATTATGGTAAGAAGGTAAATGGAATTGGAAAACAACAAAACCACCGCATAAATCATTATGAAAGCTCCTCCGTAAACTACAAATTGTCTTCCTTTTGACACTGCTATACCATACGTCTGTACATATCCAAGGAATGTAAATATACTCAAGTGATATAATTCAGTGGAATAATGGAAAGAAGTTACATTGAGTGTAATAAATGAATGGAAGTGGAGATCGTGTTTAATGGGAAAACACGGCATTGTTGACAATATGTAAGCTGTGGAATCAGCGTCAATGACCAACACCTGAAATGTGGAAAAAGGAAATGTGGTATACATATATGAAATTGCTATATTTCAATATTAACATAGAAAGCAATCATAATGTTCATAATGAAGTTGATAAGAGTGGAGATCATGTTCAATGAGAAAACCGAAGTGTCTTTACCACAGCACTTATTACAATATCCCAACTGTAGAATCAGTGTCATTGCTCAACACCTCATGAATGGAAAAGGAAAATGTGGTAAGTATTCACACAATTGCTAAAATTCAATGGTAAGATGGAAAGAAATTTCCTTGTTTGTAATGGAGAGAGAAGTGGAGATCATTTTCAATCAGAAACCTGGTTAATTACATCGCTGGATACAATATTTGGAGTATGAGATCAGCCTCAATGCCCAGCACCTTATGAATGGAGAGAGAAAATATGATAAATATATGCACAGTTACGATGGAAAAATTATATGCAAAAAAGTAGACTGAAATGGAGATCATGTTGGATGTGAAAACTAAGGTGTGTTAATCACAGAATTATTTACAATATCCAGGGAACAGATCAGAGGAACATGCATCAATGGCTCAGCCATTTGTGAATGTGTTCAACATTCTATGCTACAAAGGAAAGGCACATCACAACTACACTGAAATTCCATCAGGGCACACTGAGCATTGCAACTGTGCAAAGAACAAACAACAAATGTGGATACCTATTTGTTGGGGGAAAAAACCCCAGCCAGATTCTGTTTGTGGAAATGAGAACCTGCAAAAACACTGCGGAAACCAGTATAGAGGTTCAACAAACACACCTACTTTATGGCCCATAATACCACTGTTTTGAAGGATCCAAAGGAACAGGGAGTCATCTAAATGCCCCTAATCTGAAGAATGGATGAAGACATGGGTTGTGTGTACATAATGATTATGTTCCTATCATAAAAAAAGAAAGAAAAATTTATCATTTAACAAGAAGTGGATACAAGTGGACCACTCCATATAACAGGAGAAAACCAAGGAAAAAATTTAAATATCATATTTTTGTACTAATGTAGATCATATATATGAGCAGATGATGAGGATGAGGATGATGATATTGACTATGAAGATGATTGTTATGATGAGAATGACAATGCTGATGATAATTTTCTGTGAGTATTAAACAGTGGCTATTTTAGGGTGAAGAGTGATGGTTCTTATATATAGTCTAGTCAGAATAGAGTTTCACATTATATGTACAGAGAAAGATAGCATAAGGAAGACTCTCTCAATATTATCCTGAAATGGTGGTGAGGACATAGAACCAGTCAACAATCTAGTAGGGCAGGTACACTCGGTAAGTTTTCACCAATTCATACATGTGCATCACGTTCAAATATTCCTGAGTGGTACTAGGAACTAGGTATTATAAATATTAAAAATGAAGAATACTAAATATCCATTTCCTTGGAGACCTCACATCTACCAAGTGTTCATTGCTTCTCCAAAATTAAGCCAGTAAAACATCCCTCTCTCCAGAGACAGGAAGGAACATCCATCTTTCTCAGAGATGAAATGATCTACATTGTTTAAAAAAATCCCAATATGACAATATACAAAATTATCATTCTTATTTTCACTTCCAATTGAGGGTAAAATCAACAAAAATAAACATCATCCCTCAATTGATTTATAAACTTCTCATTTGGCCCAGCTGAGCAATGTACTTTGGGAGTTAAGAGAACCTGGTAGAGGAAGCTCTTTGATCAATCCTGTACACATAAGGGGCACTAATGTCATCCAAGCTACAGGGGAGACAGAGAGCAGACTGAGTAAGGTCTCAAGAAGCATGAGGCAGAAATCTCTATGAGATTCCTTATCAAGGAAAGAGTTGGGCATGGTGCTACATGTCTGTCATGCCAGTTGTTGCAAGAACCTTAAACTAGGTGTGTGCACTCCTAGCATGGGCAGAGAAGGAAGCAAGAGCCTAGGGAAAAATTGACCATTTCAAAAGGATCTTAAGCAAGATTCATGGGTAGTTACAGTCTACCTTGCAGAGACCCCTGAGCTCAAGATCTATACTCCAAAAAGAAAAAAGGAAATGTCTACCTTTGCTATTGGCTTTCTTACAGACAAACAAAACTCTTGGTGTTAGAAGTATAAGAAGATATCTGTATAACTTTCTCATTAACTTAACTTTGACCTTCAAATTTTAAGCTACATATTTGATAAAGCTTCTCAAACTCTTCTTTTTTTTTTTCTTTTTGGCCAGTCCTGGGGCTTGAACTCAGGGGCTGAGCAATGTCCCTGGCTTCTTTTTGCTCAAGGCTAGCACTCTGTCACTTGAGCCACAGCACCACTTCTGGCCATTTTCTGTATATGTGGTGCTGGGGAATTGAACCCAGGGCCTCATGTATATGAGGCAAGCACTCTTGCCAATAGGCCATATCCCCAGCCTCTCAAACTCTTCTTTTGCATATTATTTTCCATAAAGTATTTGTGCATGTACATGTATAGAGATATAGAGATAAAGAGAGAGATTAAAGTATATATATATATATATATATATATATATATATATATATCACGTTTCTGCACTTTCTGTATCGAGTCTAACACTGGTGCCTCCTGCCTGTTATCATCGCTAGGAGGATGCTGATACATGAAAAATAGATGATCCAAGCCAGCTTGGACAAAACTGTAAGCTGGACTCCATCTCCAAAATGATGAATGAAGCAGGGGGTTTTGTGTAATTCAGCAAGGGCCAGTCCTGCATTCAAACCCAGAACTGCCACACAAATGCATATTTATTCCCACGAAGATGGAAGCATTAGGGGATGGCCACATAAAATTCATTTTATCATTTTTTTCTATTATCTATGGAAATTTTCCAAGTTACTCTGGAAGACAGTAGGCAGTGCCTTATGTCAAGAAAGTGTAAAAATCCACAGTGTACAGGACAACATGACAACATGACAAAACATGGAAACATTCCACATGCACACAAAGAATGAGACAAGAACATAGTGAATTTCCAAGACATGTATGTTTCCCAGAGACCGATGAGACACCCAGGAGAACATCACGGAGAACTTTTTTAGTAAAATTAGTTTTAAAGTAAATAAGGATAGGAGCCTCATCACAAGAAGTCTGTGCCTTGCTCACATCTCAAAATCCATCTTTTCATCTCTGTACTTGTGCATGGGTCACTTAGCAATTTCAGTGAATAGTCCTGGATGTTTTTCGCCAACTCAAGTTTAAGGGACATACTGCAAATGCAAAAAAATTTTGGGGAAGTAACAGGTTGATATTATTGATCTTGACTCCCATTACAGGATGAAGAAATTTCCATGATTTCAGTCTAGCAAGGATGGACCTGGATGAAATACTCCTGTGGAAGAAGTTGATTAACTCATGTACAGTTAAAACATTCCCTAATAAACTGGCCTGGCAGGGAGGTGGGGGTCCTGTAAAGCAATCTGTAGCTACATAAATTTTTCTCTTTGATTTCAGAGATTCTACAAAGAGGACATCACTGCTTGATGATATATTGGTGTGAGAGTCAAGTTCATGGACTCAGAAATGACCCCGTGCTTATATGACAGGACAGGCCTTCTGATCTTCATTATCCAGGTAAGTAGGTAGAGGGTAGAAAACACATGGTGTTGACATGAATTGATTTTGTTGCACATATTTTGTAAGGTCACAGGGAAGAGATATGTATGTGGTTCACGTTTACCCTAAAAAACTCATCTAGGTGAAAGTTTGAGCAACTGTCACAAAGTCACCACAGTCTCTCATGGAATAATGAGGAAATTCATCTGTCCACAACCACAACTGTAAATGTAATGTCATTCTCTCCTTCCTGATAAGGAATACATATGCAATACCTCATTTTAGAGGAATGGAGAGGGATCCAGGTATACTCTGGGTGTCCACTAGGAGATAGGGCGTGAAGAACACTTGAGCACATCTTGCTATGATAATATGAGGTTTTCCCTTAAAACTGTGTCTTTGGGCATGCAGAAGGATGTACAAAGTGCATCTGTAACTTGAGCGGCCTTTGACATCTGCATGTACAACCTATGATTTCTCTGATATATTTGTGTCAGATAGTTCAAAACAGCTGTTTGAGACTACATATGAAATAGAGTTGCATATTTCCATCATTCACTTTAATTCTGCTTTAGATAAAACACAGGCACAGAACATTTGAACATGCAAATTTAAACAGCTCTGCTTGATAGTTTTCCTCACTAATGGTTTTGTATCACCAGTTCAGGAAAAAATAATAAACTCATTAGCCATTAACTTGAGCATGAAATAATATTTGTCTTTCTTTTTGTTGTATATACTAGTAATGGTGAATTCTTTATATTTCTGTTCAAATGAAACTTTGTACTGAATATTCCCAACAAGATTACATGTACTAAATTCCTGTAGTGATAAATTCATAACAGGAATTCAGGAAATATCTTTCCCAAATTCACATGAGAATATATTATGATATATCATAAGAGGAATCTGGGACATATCAAAATGTCTAGCCTTATCAAGTACGGGAAGGATCCATGCTATGGCATGGTCTGGTTTTCTGCCATGGCCTCTATGCTGATAGCATGCTTCTCACATGCTTTCTCCACTTGAAACTATATTTTGTCTATTGCTTTATAGGTATAACTGAAGAATAATCACATCCTGAGATGGAGTTTTGCAAATGTTTTCTCAAGATCCCAACAAGAGCATTCAAAAAACAATGGAGAGTGTTCAAAATAGCTTTCCAATTAAGAGGTATGTGATTAAAGTTATACAGACCTTTTTGCCATTCATATGACACAGTAGTACACAAATATCTGGAACTGATATGATAAACTTCCTTGAGAATTTTCTAATTCTACTGGCAGAAAAAAATACAGTACATAGCCAAATGACATTGCATCATTGGTATTTCTGAGGCAGGTGAAGTCCTCATAGTGATTTTTAGAGATTTTTAGTAATTGCTTGATTGCTCTCACTACTACAAAACAACCTAGATCCAGGTAGTTTTCACCTCATTGATCCACACTATCTTCACTGAGGAATATCTGTGGGTCTCCTCACAGAAATTTTACAGGTTTCTTAAGAAATAAAGTTTCAATGAACTCTGTGTAGTGTAATTAAATAGTGAAATTTTACAATGACGTAATATATTACCATTAACACAAGTAGAAAGATCTTCATTACAATGATGTCATTCATCAAACATTTACCAAGTGTCGGTTCGAAAGATGTGTTTTGCAGAGAATTGACTTGGCATTATGTATAATATCTCTGGTACAGCATAACTGGTATTCAGAGAAGGGAAAGTGTGGGTCTACCTGCCAGCGCCAACCGTCTACCCTTAAAACAGAGGTGAGTGAAGATTGTCTATTTGACATCGTTCTCAGAACCTTGTATTGAGTGCTGGGGCTCAGGGAAAAAATTATAGGTTACTTACAAGTTGTAGCATGTACAAATTTATAATATTCTCTGGCAAAAAAATAACAATTGGACTCCTGAATGTTAAGTGTATCTTTGACCATGAAAACCAAACTTTGTGTCAGTTCTCTGTTCCTCTCAGGCCCAATAATAAGCACTTGATTTTATTTCATGTGTAGTTTAATTGAGATGTCCTCTTCCAGTGATAGAGTCGGCCTCATCTTACTCCAATTAAGCAGGAAGAGTTCAAATGTTAGGAAGAGCTCAAAATTTATGGGGAGCAATGGGGAGAGGTTTCTTTGTTTAACAAATGTATTCTGATAGCTCTTTCTTTCCCTATATTTTTCAGGCCCCTTACAGGACAACTGAAAAACCAAGAAACCTACACCCAAATCTTCAAAGGGTGATAACCACCAGGGATCACACCATCTCCTCTTTAATACATAGGTAGGTGAGGAAAATGATCCTCTACTGCTATTAGCAGTTGTCGTGAAATTGTCCTGTCTTGGCTAGTGTACTTGTTGGAGCTAGTGTCACATGCAGTCTTTACAGGCTTGCAGTTACTCATTACTACTGTTTCTTAAGATCCCACACCTCTACTGGATACCTGCTGCTCTTGCTCACTGGCTAAGGCTCTGACCATTGTACCCGCCCCTAACCCCAGTCCCTGCTCTTTACAGATACATTTACAAAAACCTTGGCAAACGTATACCTGTCCCCAAGCTGTATACCATGTATGCCGTTGACACTAACACAGCCCTACACTTACTAGGTGTCACCCTATATCCTAATATCTTCCTGAGATACAACGATCATAGATGGTTTTAGAAGATGCACACAATCAGGATGCACTGTAATTTTTAAGAGAACTTTGGCTATAGGACTTTGGGCAGAATCCGCTATCGCATTAAATATTTATGCTTCTGATAGATTTACCTTATCCATGTTTTTGCAATATTAAGAAGTTTACAAGTTGGTTCAAATATGACATCCAGTGAATGAGACCTATTATAACCCAGATATACCTGATAGGAGGGTTTGACCCGAAGGACATTTCCCATTAATTGCACAAGATATATAGGAAGAAAGCATCTGTGCCTAAGAACAGTCTTATCTCGAATTTTTCTATCCAAACAAAAAGGAATGGACATTTAACAAACTCCATATAAAAGGATAAAACTGTTGTGGATGAGGGGCTCTCTGGAACATGAAGTGGTATCACCTTAGTACCTGCAGGTTCCAATCACAATGCAGAATCCTCTGACTTGTACAAGGATTTGGACTGAATCCTGAAATGAGGCACTGCCTGTGAAACCACAAGTGCCACACAGGAATTCCTAAAGGAATTCTAAAGGTGTCTGTGTAAGGCAGGACAGGGCATCTCCAGTGACCTCTGGTATTACCAAGTGCACCATCATCACACGTGTCTAGACTAGTCTCCTGTGGCATTAGATGCCAGCAAAGCATCTATGAGCTGATTAAGGAAAGCTTTGTTTACTAAATTGTCTTTTGTAATTTATCACCCTAAATTTTAGTACAAGTGCTCAGATAAGTAAAGATGAATCTTTTACAATTTAGAGTGAGCAGGAGCTGGCTCTTGTGCAAATGGAAAGACTGCATGCTTAAAATGTGCAGGGTGAAGTTTTGCTATTGCTGAACTTCATTTTCATTATTCTTCCCTTAAGCCTAGCCTTTAAGCAGATGGCATTTGGATTATAATGTGCAAAGTATTGGCTGTACTCAAAGGAGGCTTCATCTCAAATTCACCAAATTTCCAGAAGAGTTAAAGGATGGCTCCTGAAGGTGAGTGTCGCAGAGATGGAACATTGTCCCTTTAGAAAGACTTCTGTCCAGGAACCTGTTAATGTATTCTTATGGATTCACTAAAGAGAGCATAAGAGTCAGTCCATGAAGCATTAAGGAAAGAGCAATGAAAAGGACCAAGTATGGGAATACTGTTAGAAAATGACAGCCTTGCAGGAAGATTTCAATATACACAAAATTAATTTCACATACTTTGTTTTTCAAGAGTGCTGAAGAATATGAAGGTGAGGTAAAGATTCCTTCTCAGGGCAGGGCTGACATGCAGGTAAGTACAGTGTGTTTGTAAAGCTCACTGCAAGAATCCATCTCTCCTACCTGAACACAGGTATGTGAGCATTTTAACTCTTATCAACGCTTCTCTCCATGACTTGATAACAGTAGGCCAGGCACCAAGGGATAGTCCCCTTAGCTCTTGTTGTGACCTTGAATTTAAATATGTACTACAGCAAAATAAGTTTGAGGATAAAATGTGAATTTTGAGGGGCCTATTATACGTGATTCATTTTTATATCTGTTGTTGTATAAATAGAGGCCATGAAGGTCATAGAAAATGTAATCAGCAGTCAATGTAAATATACATTTAGAAACATGTCTACTCTGCATGTCCATTTCATAGATAGCAAAGATTTTCAGGCCAAGCTCAAAAGCTTACAGAAGAGAGAGTTGGCTTTTCCTGGCAAATCAGTCACAGCAATTCTGGGACAATTGAGTAAAATTTTAACAAAGTTTACACATTTCTGACATGAAAATAGTCACCAGAGCAAATTACAGACCACAGACATCTAAACACCCTGGGGAAAACACACCATTAGGATTTATTTCAATCTCACCGTGATTGACAGCAATAACCACAAGAGAACCCACTACTTCAATTCCACCAAACTCCCCTTCATTCTATCTACATCTCCATCTAATACCAACCTTATTCGAGTGACAAATTACTGACCAATGGCCCCTTTCATCTTGATTCTCTGCATGACATTACCCAAGACTACCGTAGTTTCCTTGTCAAAGCCAAATTTCAAATGAAATTGATAAAGAGCCTACCTAGAAGTTTTCATTAAAATGGCAGGTCCTTTTCCTTTTCTCTTTTCCTGGTATAGGTGTGTGAACTCGGGGCTCTGCAACTTCCTAACTGGCTAGATATACTTGCACTGAGATGGTGCTCTACCAATAGAGCCATTTCTGTCCTCTGGAATTTGGCAGCTCAGTAGCTCTCAATCTCCTGATCAGTTGGAATGACAGGCTACAGCCAATGTCTCTTAACTGTTAATCCATGACCCCTTCATCATAAACTTCAATTACTGAGTTTCTATCTAAAGATGGTCTCAATGGCATACGTTATCCTTCTACACTTTTTCAACTTATTTAACTTATGTTTAAATGGTCCATTTAAAATGTTCTAACCTTACCTAGACTTGGATAAATTATAAGATTTTTTAGGTCTTCCAATCATATTAATCCAAATAGGCAAACATTTTTTTCCTAGACCAGTCCCCATCTTCTTCACCAAATTGAAGCCAGTGAATACTTCCAAATAGAAACAATTCAAGTCACTCTTCCTGTAAACAGTCTCCTAAACTACCTGTGAAACACACTTATATATATACCAAAATCTACCCTATAGCGCAGTAAATAAGTTTTACAAAGGTGTCTTAAAAACTAATTACTATTACTTCAAAGTACTTGAGTACCATACACCTATGAGAAATTAATAATTTTACTGTACATATGTCAGGTACCAAAGTAAGTTTGTATTTTTGCCAGTCCTGGGATTTGAACTTAGGGCCTGGGCTTGGCCCTGAACTTCTTTTTGCTCAAGGCTAACAGTCTACCACTTGACCCACAGCACCACTTCTGGATTTTTCTATTTATGTTGTACTGAGTAATCGAACCCAGAGCTTCATGTATTTTAGGCAAGCTCTCTACCACTAAGCCACATTCCCAGCCCATAAGTTTGTACTTTACAAACAATTAAGTAAAGTTCTCCCACATGTAATCGTAACAACTCAGGAGGCTGAGATCTGAGGATCATTTGACATGGCAGGCTTGGCTGGAGGATCTGTGTGGCTCTTAGTTGCAATAAAGTACCCTCAAACGGCTAGAAGTGGCTCAATGGCTCAAGAGGAACTGCAGTGGCACAGAGTAAAAGAAGCTGAGACTCAACACCTAGACCCTGAGTTCAAGTCACAGAACCAGCAAAACATGAGTGATAGACTGAGAAGGAGAGAGAGAGAGAGAGAGAGAGAGAGACACAGAGAAAGACAGAGAGAGAGAGTAAATTTTATTTAAAAATTTTGACAAAAAACCTATACCAAATCTTCCAAGAATGTAGACATGGCACAGTCATGTACATTTATGTCTAATCACTTTCTTGCATGTAGAAACCAGAAATTTATTGCTCACATTTTAAAGAGATCAGTATGAAGTAGATCCAAAACCTTAATACTGAATCTCTGACTGCATTAGGTAAAAGGAAAGGCCAAACACTGGAACACATAGTTTAGGCAATTAGAATATGAATAGTGTCTAGTTTTCTACATATGCAGGATAAGGTTTGACAAAGGCCACTGCATCGAAGTCATTTTTGTCTGTATATCAAAGAAAATAATTACTTAATGAGAAGACTACACATACTGTCAGCGAACATCACTGCCAACTATGAAATGAGATATGGATTCAGATTTAGAATATAAAATGGGCTCACCCTAAGCCACAAAGGGAAGTCAAATCAAAACTACAATAAAAACCCACATCACATCAGCCAGCACAGCAGTTCTCCAGAAAACAAATAGAAAATTCTGGTAAGAAGGTCAATGGAATTGGAAAACAACAAAACCACCGCATAAATCAGTATGAAAGCTCCTCCGTAAACTACTAATAGTCTTACTTTTGACACTGCTATACCATACCTCTGTACATATCCAAGGAATGTAAATATACTCAAGTGATATAATTCAGTGAAATAATGGAAAGAAATTACACTGAGTGTAATGAATGAATGGAAGTGGAGATCGTGTTTAATGGGACAAACACGGCACTGCGGGTTATGTCTAGGCTGTGGAATCAGCTTCAATGACCAACACCTGAAATGTGGAAAAAGGAAATGTGATATACATATATGAAATTGCTGTATTTCACTATTAAGATAGAAAGCAATCATAATGTTCGCAATGAAGTTGATGAAAGTGGAGATCATGTTCAATGAGAAAACCAAAGTGTCTTTACCACAGCACTTATTACAGTATCCAACTGTGGAATAATCATCATTGTTCAACACCTCATGAATGGAATAGGAAAATGTGGTAAGTATTCACACAATTGCTAAAATTCAATGGTAAGATAGAAAGAAATTTCTTTGTTTGTAATGAAGTAAATAGAAGCGGAGATCATTTTCAACCAGAAACCTGGTAAATTACATCGCTGGATACAATATTTGGAGTATGAAATCAGCCTCAATGCCCAGCACCTTATGAATGGAGAGAGAAAATATGGTAAATATATGCACAGTTACGATGGAAAAATTATACGCAACAAAGTAGACTGAAATGGAGATCATGTTGGATGTGAAAACCAAGGTGTGTTAATCACAGAATTATTTACAATATCCAGGGAACAGATCCGAGGAACATGCATCAATGGCTCAGCCATTTGTGAATGTGTTCAACATTCTATGTCACAAAGGAAAGGCACATCACAACTACACTGAAATTCCATCTGGGCACACTGAGCATTGCAATTCTCCAAAGAACAAACAACAAATGTGGATACCTACTTGTTGGGGAAAAAAACCCAGCCATATTCTGTTTGTGGAAATGTACAACTGCAAAAACACTGAAGAAAACACTATAGAGGTTCAACAAACACACCTACATTATACCACTGTTTTGTAGGATCCAAAGGAACATGGAGTCATCTAAATGCCACTAAACTAAAGAATGAAGACCCATGATGTGTGTACATAATGATTATATTCTTACCAAAAAAGGAAAGAAAAATTTATCATTTAGCAAGAAGTGGATACAAGTGAAACACTCCATATAACAGGAGAAAACCAAGGAAAAAATTTAAATATCATATTTTTGTACTAATGTAGATCATAGATATGAGCAGATAATGATGATGATGATGATGTTGATGATGATATTGAATATGAAGATGATTATTATGATGAGAATGACAATGCTGATGATAATTTGCTGTGAGTATTAAACAGTGGCTATTTTAGAGTGAACAGTGATGGTTCTTATATATAGTCTAGTGACAGAATAGAGTTTCACATTATATGTACAGAGAAAAATAGCATAGGGAAGACTCTCTCAATATTATCCTGACATGTTGGTGAGGACATAGAACCAGTGAACAATCTAGTAGGGCAGGTACACTCGGTAAGTTTTCACCAATTCATACATGTGCATCACGTTCAAATATTCCTGAGTGGTACTAGGAACTAGGTATTATAAATATTAAAAATGAAGAATACTAAATATCCATTTCCTTGGAGACCTCACATCTACCAAGTATCCATTGCTTCTCCAAAATTAAGCCAGTAAAACATCCCTCTCTCCAGAGACAGGAAGGAACATCCATCTTTCTCAGAGATGAAATGAGCTACATTGTTTAAAAAAAATCCTAATATGAGATGATACAAAATTATCATTCTTATTTTCACTTCCAATTGATAGTAAAATCAACAAAAATAAACATCATCCCTCAATTGATTTATAAACAATTGCCCAGCTGAGCAATGCGCTTTGGGAGTTAAGAGAACCTGGTAGAGGAAGCTCTTTGATCAATCCTGTACACATAAGGGGCACTAATGTCATCCAAGCTACAGGGGAGACAGAGAGCAGACTGAGTAAGGTCTCAAGAAGCATGAGGCAGAAATCTCTATGAGATTCCTTATGAAGGAAAGAGTTGGGCATGGTGCTACATGTCTGTCATGCCAGTTGGTGCAAGAACCTTAAACTAGGTGTGTGTACTCCTAGCATGGGCAGAGAAGGAAGCAAGAGCCTAGGGAAAAATTGACCATTTCAAGAGTTTCTGAATCAAGATTCATGGGTAGTTACAGTCTACCTTGCAGAGATCCCTGAGCTCAACAGCTATACTCCAAAAAGAAAAAAGGAAATGTCTACCTTTGCTATTGGCTTTCTTAGAGACAAAACTCTTTCGGTGTCAGAAGTATAAGGAGATATCTGTATAACTTTCTCATTAACTTAACACTGACCTTCACATTTTCAACTACATATTTGATAAAGCTTCTCAAACTCTTCTTTTGCATATTATTTTCCATAGATTATTTGTTAATATACAAGTATAGAGATATAGAGACACAGAGAGATCATAAAGTAAATATATAACTCACGTTTCTGCAATTTCTATATCGAGTCACACACCGGTGCCTCTTGCCTGTTATCATGGCTAGGAGGATGCTGATACATGAAGAATAGATGATCCAAGCCAGCTTGAACAAAAATGTAAGCTGGACTCCATCTCCAAAATGATGAATAAATCAGGGGGTTTTGTGTAATTCAGCAAGGGCTAGTAGTCCCTGCATTCAAACCCCAGAACTGCCACACAAATGCGTATTTATTCCCACGAAGATGGAAGCATTAGGGGATGGCCACATAAAATTCATTTTATCATTTTTTTATTAACTATGGAAATTTCCCAGGTTACTCTGGAAGACAGTAGGCAGTGCCTTATGTCAAGAAAGTGTAAGAATCCACAGTGTATAGGACAACATGACAACATGACAAAACATGGAAACATTCCACATGCACACAAAGAATGAGACAAGAACATAGTGAATTTCCAAGACATGTATGTTTCCCAGAGACTGATGAGACACCCAGGAGAACATCACGGAGAAGTTTGGTAGTAAAATTAGTTTTAAAGTAAAAAGGGATAGGAGCCTCATCACAAGAAGTCTGTGCCTTGCTCACATCTCAAAATCCATCTTTTCATCTCTGTACTTGTTTGTGCATGGGACATTTAGCAATTTCAGTGAATAGTCCTGGAAGTTTTTCGCCAACTCAGATTTTAGGGATATACTGCGAATGCAGAAAATTTTGGAAAAATAACTGGTTGATATTATTGATCTTGACTCCCGTTACAGGCTGAAGAAATTTCCATGATTTCAGTCGAGCAAGGATGGACCTGGATGAAATGCTCCTGTGGAAGAAGTTGATTAACTCATGTACAGTTAAAACATTCCCTAATAAACTGGGCTGGCAGGGAGGTGGGGGTCCAGTAAAGCCATCTGTAGCTACATAATTTTTTCTCTTTGATTTCAGAGATTCTACACAGAGGACGTCACTGCTTGATGATATATTGGTGGTAGAGCCAAGTTCATGGACACAGAACTGACCCCGTGCTTATATGACAGGACAGGCCTTCTGATCTTCATTATCCAGGTAAGTAGGTAGAGCGTGGAAAACACATGGTGTTGGCATGAATTGATTTTGTTGCACATATTTTGTAAGGTCACAGGGAACAGATATGTATGTGGTTCACGTTTACCCTAAAAAACTCATCTAGGTGAAAGTTTGAGCAACTGTCACAAAGTCACCACAGTGTCTCATGGAATATTGAGGAAATTCATCTGTCCACAACCACAACTGTAAATGTAATGTCATTCTCTCCTTCCTGATAAGGAATACATATGCAATACCTCATTTTAGAGGAATGGAGAGGGATCCAGGTAGACTCTGGGTGTCCATTAGGAGATAGGGAGTGAAGAACACTTGAGCACATCTTGCTATGATAATATGAGGTTTTCCCTTAAAACTGTGTCTTTGGGCATGCAGAAGGATGTACAAAGTGCATCTGTAACTTGAGCGGCCTTTGACATCTGCATGTACAACCTATGATTTCTCTGATATATTTGTGTCAGATAGTTCAAAACAGCTGTTTGAGACTACATATGAAATAGAGTTGCATATTTCCATCATTCACTTTAATTCTGCTTTAGATAAAACACAGTCACAGGACAGTTGAACATGCAGATTTAAAAAGCTCTGCTTGATAGTTTTCCTCACTAATGGTTTTGTATCACCAGTTCAGGAAAAAATAATAAACTCATTAGCCATTAACTTGAGCATGAAATAATATTTCTCTTTCTTTTTGTTGTATATACTAGTAATGGTGAATTCTTTATATTTCTGTTCAAATGAAACTTTGTACTGAATATTCCCAACAAGATTACATGTACTAAATACCTGTAGTGATAAATTCATAACATGAATTCAGGAAATATCATTCCCAAATTCACATGAGAATATATTATGATATATCATAAGAGGAATCTGGGACATATCAAAATGTCTAGCCTTATCAAATACGGGAAGGATCCATGCTATGGCATGGTCTGGTTTTCTGCCCTGGCCTCTATGCTGATAGCATGCTTCTCACATGCTTTCTCCACTGTCCTTTTGAAACTATATTTTGTCTATTGCTTTATAGGTATAACTGAAGAATAATCACATCCTGAGATGGAGTTTTGCAAATGTTTTCTCAAGATCCCAACAAGAGCATTTAAAAAACAATGGAGAGTGTTCAAAATAGCTTTCCAATTAACAGGTGTGTGATTAAAGTTATACAGACCTTTTTGCCATTCATATGACACAGTAGTACACAAATATCTGGAACTGATATGATAACCTTCCTTGAGAATTTTCTAATTCTACTGACAGAAAAAAATACAGTACGTAGCCAAATGACATTGCATCATTGGTATTTCTGAGGCAGGTGAAGTCCTCATAGTGATTTTTAGAGATGTTTAGTAATTGCTTGATTGCTCTCACTACTACAAAACAACCTAGATCCAGGTAGTTTTCACCTCATTGATCCACACTATCTTCACTGAGGAGTATCTGTGGGTCTCCTCACAGAAATTTTACAGGTTTCTTAAGAAATAAAGTTTCAATGAACTGTGTAGTGTAATTAAATAGTGAAATTTTACAATGACGTAATATATTACCATTAACACAAGTAGAAAGATCTTCATTACAATGTTGTCATTCATCAAACATTTACCAAGTATTGGTTCCAATGATGTGTTTTGCAGAGAATTGACTTGGCATTATGTATGATATCTCTGGTATAGCATAACTGGTATTCAGAGAAGGGAAAGTGTGGGTCTACCTGCCAGCGCCAAACATCTACCCTTAAAACAGAGGTAAGTGAAGATTGAAACCTGAAGTGAAGATTTGAAATCGTTCTTAGAACCTTGTATTGAGTGCTGGGATCAGGGAAAAAATTATAGGTTACTTACTAGATGTAGCAGGTAGAAATTTAAATTTTTTCTGTGGCAAAAAAAATAACAATTGGACTCCTGATTGTTACGGGTATGTTTGAGCATGAAAACCAAACTTTGTGTCAGTTCTCTGTTCCTCTCAGGCCCAATAATAAGCACATGATTTTATTTCATGGGTAGATTAATTGACATGTCCTCTTCCAGTGATAGAGTCGGCCTCATCTTACTCCAATTAAGCAGGAAGAGTTCAAATGTTAGGAAAAGCTCAAAATTTATGGGGAGCAATAGGGAGAGGTTTCTTTGTTTAACAAATGTATTCTGATAGCTTTTTCTTTCTCTACATTTTTCAGGACCCATACAGGACAACTGAAAAACCAAGAAACTTACACCCAAATCTTCAAAGTGTGGTAACCACCAGGGATCACACCATCTCCTCTTTAATACATAGGTAGGGGAGGAAAATGATCCTCTACTGCTATTAGCAGTTGTCATGAAGTTGTCCTCTCTTGGCTAGTGTACTTGTTGGAGCTAGTGTCACATGCAGCCTTTACAGGATTGCAGTTACTCATCACTACTGTTTCTTAATATCCGAAAAGTGTACTGGATACCTGCTGCTCTTGCTCATTGGCTAAGGCTCTACCAATTGTACCCGCCTCTAAACCCCAGTCCCTGCTCTTTACAGATACATTTACGAAATCCTTGGCAAACATATTCCTGTCCCCAAAATGTATACCTTGTATGCCGTGGACACTAACACAGCCCTACACTTACTAGGTGTCACCCTATATCCTAATATCTTCCTGGGAGACAATGATCATAAATGGTTTATGAAGATGCACATAATCAGGATGCACTGTAATTCTTAAGGGAACTTTGTCTATAGTATTTTGGGCAGAATCCACTATCGTATTAAATATTTAATTATGCTTCTGATAGATTTACCTTATCCATGTTATTGCAATATTGTAGGAGTTTACTTGTTGGTTCAAATATGACAAACAATGAATGGTACCTATTATAACCCAGATATACCTGATAGGAGGGTTTGACCAGAAGGACATTTCCCATTAATTGCACAAGATATATAGGAAGAAAGCATCTGTGCCTAAGAAAAGTTTCCAGTTGAATTTTTCTATCCAAACTAAAAGGAATGGAGATTTCACAAACTCCATATAGAAGAATAAAACAGTTATAGGTGGGGGGCTTTCTGTTACATGAAATGGTATCACATTAGTACCTGCAGGTTCCAATCACAATGCAGCATCCTCTGACTTGTACAAGGATTTGGACTGAATCCTGAAATGATGCACTGCCTGTGAAACCACAAGTGCCATACAGGAATTCCTAAAGGAATTCTAAAGGTGTCTGAGTAAGACAGGGCAGGGCATCTCCAGTGAGCTCTAGTATTACCAAGTGCACCATCATCACACGTGTCTAGACTAGTCTCCTGTGGCATTAGATGCCAGAAAAGCAGCTATGAGCTGATTAAGGAAAGCTTTGTTTACTAAATTGTCTTTTGTAGTTTATCACCCTAAATTTTGGTACAGGTGCTCAGAAAAGAAAAGATGAATCTTTTAAAATTTAGAGTGAGCAGGAGCTGGCTCTTGTCAAAATGGAAAGACTGCATGCTTAAAATGTGCAGGGTGAAGTTTTGCTATTGCTGAACTTCATTTTCATTATTCTTCCCTTAATCCTACCTTTTAAGCAGATGACATTTGGGTAGTGAATATTATATCCAAAGTATTGGCTGTTCTCAGAGAAGGCTTCACCTCAGATTAACCAAATTTCCAGAAGAGTTAAAGGATGGCTCCTGAAGGTGAGTGTCTCAGAGATGGAACATTGTCCCTTTAGAAAGACTTCTGTCCAGGAACCTGTTAATGTATTCTTATGGATTCACTAATGAGAGCATAAGAGTGCATGAAGCATTAATTAAAGAGCAATGACAAGGACCAAGTATGGAAATACTGTTAGAAAAATGACAGCCTTACAGGAAGATTTCAATATACTCAAAATTAATTTCCCATACTTTGTTTTTCAAGAGCGCTGAAGAATATGAAGGTGAGGTAAAGATTTCTTCTCAGGGCAGGGCTGACATGCAGGTATGTACAGTGTGTGTGTAAAGCTCACTGCATGCATCCATCTTTCCTGTCTGAACACAGGTATGTGAGCATATTAACTCTTATCAACTCTTCTCTCCATGACTTGATAGCAGTAATCCAGGCAACAGGGGCTAGTCCCCTTAGCTCCTGTTGTGACCTTGACTTTAAGTATGTAGTACACGAAAATAAGTTTGAGGATAAAATGTGAATTTTGAGGGGAATATTATACGTGGTTCATTTTAT
Organism: Perognathus longimembris pacificus; assembly: GCF_023159225.1. NCBI lineage: Eukaryota > Metazoa > Chordata > Mammalia > Rodentia > Heteromyidae > Perognathus > Perognathus longimembris. Next base: position 106,601,338 of record NC_063188.1, on the reverse strand, counting down.
ATCTGTGGTAGTATAAATAGAGGCCATGAAGGTCATAGAAAATGTAATCAGCAGTCAACTTGCATATACATTTAGATTTTATTGAAACCAATTTAGGAACATGTCTACTCTGCATGTCCATTTCCTAGATAGCAAAGACTTTCAGGCCCAGCTCAGAAGCTTATAGAAGAGAGAGCTGGATTTTCCTGCCAAATCAGTCACAGCAATTCTCAGACAAAATTTAGACAAAGTTAACACATTGCTGACAAAAAATAGCCACCAGAGCAAATTACAGTCGCTAGACATCTAAACACCCTGGGCAAAACACACCTTTAGGATTTATATCATTCTCACCGTGATTGACAGCAATAACCATGAGAAAACCCACTACTTCAATTCCACCAAACTCCCCTTCATTCTAACTACATCTACATCTACTACCAACCCTATTCGAGTGACAAATTACTGACCATGGCCCCTTTCATCTTCATTCTCTGCATGACATTACCTAAGATGCCCGTAGTTTCTTGTCATAGCCGAATTTCAAATGAAATTTATAAAGGGCCTACCTAGAAGTGCTCATTAAAATGGCAGGTCCTTTTCCTTTTCTCTTTTCATGGTATAGATCTGTGAACTCAGGGCTCTGCAACTTCCCAACTGGCTTGATGTACTTGCACCGACATGGTGGTCTGCCAATAGAGCCATTTCTGCTCTCTGAAAATTTGCAGCTTAATAGTACATGGAGTCTCATAAATGTTGGTGCCTAGAATCACTTGAGACTGAAACCCAGTAGCTCTCAATCTCCTGATCAGTTGGAATGACAGGCTACAGCCAATGTCTCTTAACTCTTAATCCATGACCCCTTCATCATAAACTTCAATTACTGAGTTTCTATCTAAAGATGGTCTCAATGGCATACGTTATCCTTCTGCACTTTTTCAGCTTATTTAACTTATGTTTTAAGTGGCCCATTTAAAATGTTCTTTTCTTAGCTAGACTTGGGTAAATTGTAAGATTTTATAGGTCTTCAAATCATATTAATCTAAATAGGCAAATACTTTTTTCCTATGCCAGTCCCCATCTTCTTCACCAAAGTGAGGCCAGTAAATACTTCCAAATCGAAACAATTCAAGTCACTTTAACTTTAAACAGTCTCAACTACCTGTGAACCACACCCGTAAATATAACAAAATCTACCCTATAGCACAGGAAGTAAGTTTAACAAAGGTGTCTTAAAAAGTAATTACTAATCCTTACAAAGTACATGTCACCATACCCATATGAGAAATTAATAATTTTACTATGCATATTTCAGGTACCAAAGGAAATTTGTATTTTTTGCCAGTCCTGGGTCTTGAACTCAGGGCCTGGGCCCTAGCCCTGAGCTGCTTTTTGCTCAAGGCAAACACTCTACCACTTGAGCCACAACACCACTTCTGGATTTTTCTATTTATGTCATACTGAGGAATTGAACACAGAGCTTCAGATATTTTAGGCAAGCTCTCTACCACTAAGCCACATTCCCAGCCCATAAGTTTGTACTTTACAAACAGTTAAGAAAAGTTGTCCCAGGTGGCTCACACATATAATCGTAACAACTCAGGAGGCTAGGATCTGAGGATCATTTGACATGGCAGGCTGGGCTGGAATATCTGTGTGGCTCTTAGTTGCAATAAAGTACCCTCAAAAGGCTAGAAGTGGCTCAATGGCTCAAGAGGAACTGCAGTGGCAGAGAGTAAAAGAAGCTGAGACTCAACACCTAGAACCTGAGTTCAAGCCACAGAACCAGCAAAACATGAGTGATAGACTGAGAAGGAGAGAGAGAGAGAGAGAGAGACAGAGACAGAGACAGAGTCAGAGACAGAGACAGAGACAGAGCAAATTTTATTTAAAAATCTTTAGAAATAACTTATACCAAAACTTCCATGAATGTAGACATGGTACAGTCATGTACATTTATTTGTAATCACTTACTTGTGTGTAGAAACCAGAAATTTATGTCTCACATTTTAAAGAGATCAGTATGAAGTAGATCCAAAACCTTAATACTGAATCTCTGACTGCATTAGGTGAAAAGAAAGGCCAAACACTGGAACACATAGTTGAGGCAATTAGGATATGAGTAGTGTCTAGTTTTCTACATATGCAGGATAAGGTATGACAAAGGCCACTGCAACAAAGTCATTTTTTCTGTACATCAATGAAAATAATTACTTAATGAGAAGACTACACATACTGTCATCGAATATCACTGCCAACTATGCAATGGATTATGGATTCAGATTTAGAATATATAATGGGCTCACCCTAAGCCACAAAGGGAAGTCAAATCACAACTACAGTGAAAACCACACCACATCAGCCAGCACAGCAGTTCTCCAGAAAACAATTAGAAAATTATGGTAAGAAGGTCAATGGAATTGGAAAACAACAAAACCACCGCATAAATCATTATGAAAGCTCCTCCGTAAACGACTAATAGTCTTACTTTTGACACTGCTATACCATACTTCTGTACATATCCAAGGAATGTAAATCGAGAGAAGTGATCTCTGCCCACACATATTTATCACATCACTTTTTACAGCAGCCTGCTATGGAAACAATTAGGTGCCCAACACCTAATGAATAACACCTAATGAATGGAAATAGAAAATATAATAAATATATACCCAAGTGATATAATTCAGTGGAATAATGAAAAGAAATTACATTGAGTGTTATGAATGAATGGAAGTGGAGATCGTGTTTAATGGGACAAACACGGCACTGCTGGCAATGTCTAGGCTGTGGAATCAGCTTCAATGACCAACACCTGAAATGTGGAAAAAGGAAATGTGATATACATATATGAAATTGCTATATTTCAATGTTAAGATGGAAAGCAATCATAATGTTCGTAATGAAGTTGATAAAAGTGGAGATCATGTTCAATGAGAAAACCAAAGTTTCTTTACCACAGCACTTATCACAATATCCCAACTGTGGAATCATCATCATTGTTCAACACCTCATGAATGGAAAAGGAAAATGTGGTAAGTATTCACATAATTGCTAAAATTCAATGGTATGATGGAAAGAAATTTCCTTGTTTGTAATGAAGTAAATAGAAGCAGAGATTATTTTCAATCAGAAACCTGGTTAATTACATCGCTGGATACAATATTTGGAGTATGAAATCAGCTCAATGCCCAGCAACTTATGAATGGAGAGAGAAAATATGATAAATATATGCACAGTTACGATGGAAAAATTATACGCAACGAAGTGGACTGAAATGGAGATGATGTTGGATGTGAAAACCAAGGTGTGTTAATCACAGAATTATTTACAATATCCAGGGAACAGATCCGAGGAACATGCATCAATGGCTCAGCCATTTGTGAATGTGTTCAACATTCTATGTCACAAAGGAAAGGCACATCACAACTACACTGAAATTCCATCTGGGCACACTGAGCATTGCAATTCTCCAAAGAACAAACAACAAATGTGGATACCTATTTGTTGGGGGGGAAAACCCCAGCCATATTCTGTTTGTGGAAATGTAAACCTGCAAAAACACTGCGGAAACCAGTATAGAGGTTCAACAAACACACCTACATTATGGCCCATAATACCACTGTTTTGAAGGATCCAAAGGAACAGGGAGTCATCTAAATGCCCCTAATCTGAAGAATGGATGAAGGAATGTGATGTGTGTACATAATGATTATATTCCTACCATAAAAAAGAAAGAAAAATTTATCATTTGGCAAGAGGTGGATACAAGTGGACCACTCCATATAACAGGAGAAAACCAAGGAAAAAATCTAAATATCATATATTTGAACTAAAGTAGATCACAGATATGAGAAGATGATGAGGATGATGATGATGATGATATTGACTATGAAGTTGATTTTTATGATGAGAATGAAAAAGCTGATTATAATGTGCTGTGAGTATTAAACAGTGGCTATTTTAGAGTGAACAGTGATGGATGATAAATATAGTCTAGTTAGAATAGAGTTTCACATTATATGTACATAGAAAGGTAACATAAGGAAGACTCTCCCAATATTATACTGAAACGTTGGTGAGGACATAGAACCAGTCAACAATCTAGTAGCGCAGGTATACTCGGTAAGTTTTCACTAATTCATACATGTGCATCACGTTAAAATATTCCTGACTAGAACTAGGAACTAAGTAATATAAATATTAAAAATGAAGAATACTAAATATCCATTTCCTTGGAGACCTCACATATACCTAGTGTCCATTGCTTCTCCACAATTAAGCCAGTAAAACATCCCTCTCTCCAGAGACAGGAAGGAACATCCATCTTTCTCAGACATGAAATGAGCTACATTTTTTAAAAAAATCCTAATATGAGAAGATACCAAATTATCGTTCTTATTTTCATTTCCAATTGAGAGTAAAATCAACAAAAATGAACATCATCCCTCAATTGTTTTACAAACTTCTCATTTGGCCCAGCTGAGCAATGCGCTTTGGGAGTTAAGAGAACCTGGTAGAGGAAGCTCTTTGATCAATCCTGTACACATAAGGGGCACTAATGTCATCCAAGCTACAGGGGAGACAGAGAGCAGACTGAGTAAGGTCTCAAGAAGCATGAGGCAGAAAACTGTATGAGATTCCTTATCAAGGAAAGTGTTGGGCATGGTGCTACATGTGTGTCAGGCCAGTTGTTGCAAGAACCTTAAACTAGGTGTGTTCACTCCTAGCATGGGCAGAGAAGGAAGCAAGAGCCTAGGGAAAAATTGACCATTTCAAGAGTTTCTGAATCAAGATTCATGGGTAGTTACAGTCTACCTTGCAGAGATCCCTGAGCTCAACACCTATACTCCAAAAAGAAAAAAGGAAATGTCTACCTTTGCTATTGGCTTTCTTAGATACAATTAAGCAAAACTCTTTCAGTGTCAGAAGTATAAGGAGATATCTGTGTAACTTTCTCATTAACTTAACACTGACCTTCACATTTTCAACTACATATTTGATAAAGCTTCTCAAACTCTTCTTTTGCATATTATTTTCCATAGATTATTTGTTAATATACAAGGATAGAGATATAGAGACATAGAGAGATCATAAAGTAAATATATATCTCACGTTTCTGCAATTTCTGTATCAAGTCACACACCGGTGCCTCTTGCCTGTTATCATGGCTAGGAGGATGCTGATACATGAAGAATAGATGATCCAAGCCAGCTTGAACAAAAATGTACGCTGGACTCCATCTTCAAAATGATGAATAAATCAGGGGGTTTTGTGTAATTCAGCAAGGGCCAGTCCTGCATTCAAACCCCAGAACTGCCACACAAATGCATATTTATTCCCACGAAGATGGAAGCATTAGGGGATGGCCACATAAAATTCATTTTATCATTTTTTTTATTAACTATGGAAATTTTCCAAGTTACTCTGGAAGACAGTAGGCAGTGCCTTATGTCAAGAAAGTGTAAGAATCCACAGTGTACAGGACAACATGACAACAGGACAAAACATGGAAACATTCCACATGCACACAAAGAATGAGACAAGGACAAGTTTGGTAGTAAAATTAGTTTTAAAGTAAATAGGGATAGGAGTCTCATCACAAGAAGTCTGTGCCTTGCTCACATCTCAAAATCCATCTTTTCATCTCTGTACTTGTTTGTGCATGGGACATTTAGCAATTTCAGTGAATAGTCCTGGAAGTTTTTCGCCAACTCAGATTTTAGGGATATACTGCGAATGCAGAAAATTTTGGAAAAATAACTGGTTGATATTATTGATCTTGACTCCCGTTACAGGCTGAAAAAATTTCCATGATTTCAGTCGAGCAAGGATGGACCTGGATGAAATGCTCCTGTGGAAGAAGTTGATTAACTCATGTACAGTTAAAACATTCCCTAATAAACTGGGCTGGCAGGGAGGTAGGGGTCCAGTAAAGCCATCTGTAGCTACATAAATTTTTCTCTTTGATTTCAGAGATTCTACACAGATGACGTCACTGCTTGATGATATATTGGTGGTAGAGCCAAGTTCATGGACACAGAACTGACCCCGTGCTTATATGACAGGACAGGCCTTCTGATCTTCATTATCCAGGTAAGTAGGTAGAGCGTGGAAAACACATGGTGTTGGCATGAATTGATTTTGTTGCACATATTTTGTAAGGTCACAGGGAACAGATATGTATGTGGTTCACGTTTACCCTAAAAAACTCATCTATGTGAAAGTTTAAACAACTGTCACAAAGTCACCACAGTGTCTCATGGAATAATGAGGAAATTCATCTGTCCACAACCACAACTGTAAATGTAATGTCATTCTCTCCTTCCTGATAAGGAATACATATGCAATACCTCATTTTAGAGGAATGGAGAGGGATCCAGGTAGACTCTGGGTGTCCATTAGGAGAGAGGGAGTGAAGAACACTTGAGCACATCTTGCTATGATAATATGAGGTTTTCCCTTAAAACTGTGTCTTTGGGCATGCAGAAGCATGTACAGAGTGCATCTGTAACTTGAGCAGCCTTTGACATCTGCATGTACAACCTATGATTTCTCTGATATATTTGTGTCAGATAGTTCAAAACAGCTGTTTGAGACTACATATGAAATAGAGTTGCATATTTCCATCATTCACTTTAATTCTGCTTTAGATAAAAGACAGTCACAGGACAGTTGAACATGCAAATTTAAAAAGCTCTGCTTGATAGTTTTCCTCACTAATGGTTTTGTATCACCAGTTCAGGAAAAAATAATAAACTCATTAGCCATTAACTTGAGAATGAATTAATATTTGTCTCTCTTTTTGTTGTATATAATATTAATGGTGAATCCTTTATATTTCTGTTCAAATGAAACTTTGTACTGAATATTCCCAACAAGATTACATGTACTAAATACCTGTAGTGATAAATTCATAACAGGAATTCAGGAAATATCTTTCCCAAATTCACATGAGAATATATTATGATATATCATAAGAGGAATCTGGGACATATCAAAATGTCTAGCCTTATCAAGTACGGGAAGGATCCATGCTATGGCATGGTCTGGTTTTCTGCCCTGGCCTCTATGCTGATAGCATGCTTCTCACATGCTTTCTCCACTGTTCTATTGAAACTATATTTTGTCTATTGCTTTATAGGTATAACTGAAGAATAATCACATCCTGAGATGGAGTTTTGCAAATGTTTTCTCAAGATCCCAACAAGAGCATTTAAAACACAATGGAGAGTTGTCAAAATAGCTTTCCAATTAAGAGGTATGTGATTAAATTTATACAGACCATTTTGCCGTTCATATATCACAATAGTTCACAAATATCTGGAACTGATATGATAACCTTCCTTGAGAATTTCCTAATTTTACTGGCAGAAAAAAATACAGTAAGTAGCCAAATGACATTGCATAATGAGTATTTCTGAGGCAGATGAACGTCTCATAGTGATTTTTAGAGATTTTTAGTAATTGCTTGATGCTCTCACTACTACAAAACAACCTAGATCCAGGTAGTTTTCACCTCATTGATCCACACTACCTTCACTGAGGAATATCTGTGGGTCTCCTCACAGAAATTTTACATGTTTCTTAAGAAGTAAAGTTTCAATGAACTCTGTGTAGTGTAATTAAATAGTGAAATTTTACAATGACGTAATATATTACCATTAACACAAGTAGAAAGATCTTCATTACAATAATGTCATTCATCAAACATTTACCAAGTGTCGGTTCCAATGATGTGTTTTGCAGAGAAAAGACTTCACATTATGTATGAAATCTCTGGTGTAGCATAACTGGCATTCAGAGAAGGGAAAGTGTGGGTCTACCTGCCAGCGCCAAACATCTACCCTTAAAACAGAGGTAAGTGAAGATTGAAACCTGAAGTGAAGATTTGAAATCGTTCTTAGAACCTTGTATTGAGTGCTGGGATCAGGGAAAAAATTATAGGTTACTTACTAGATGTAGCAGGTAGAAATTTAAATTTTTTCTGTGGCAAAAAAAATAACAATTGGACTCCTGATTGTTACGGGTATGTTTGAGCATGAAAACCAAACTTTGTGTCAGTTCTCTGTTCCTCTCAGGCCCAATAATAAGCACATGATTTTATTTCATGGGTAGATTAATTGACATGTCCTCTTCCAGTGATAGAGTCGGCCTCATCTTACTCCATTTAAGCAGGAAGAGTTCAAATGTTAGGAAAAGCTCAAAATTTATGGGGAGCAATGGGGAGAGGTTCTTTGTTTAACAAATGTATTCTGATAGCTCTTTCTTTCTCTACATTTGTCAGGACCCATACAGGACAACTGAAAAACCAAGAAACTTACACCCAAATCTTCAAAGGGTGATAACCACCAGGGATCACACCATCTCCTCTTTAATACATAGGTAGGGGAGGAAAATGATCCTCTACTGCTATTAGCAGTTGTCATGAAGTTGTCCTCTCTTGGCTAGTGTACTTGTTGGAGCTAGTGTCACATGCAGCCTTTACAGGATTGCAGTTACTCATCACTACTGTTTCTTAATATCCGAAAAGTGTACTGGATACCTGCTGCTTTTTCTCATTGGCTAAGGCTCTACCAATTGTACCCGCCTCTAACCCCAGTCCCTGCTCTTTACAGATACATTTACAAAATCCTTGGCAAACATATTCCTGTCCCCAAAATGTATACCTTGTATGCCGTGGACACTAACACAGCCCTACACTTACTAGGTGTCACCCTATATCCTAATATCTTCCTGGGAGACAATGATCATAAATGGTTTATGAAGATGCACATAATCAGGATGCACTGTAATTCTTAAGGGAACTTTGGCTATAGTACTTTGGGCAGAATCCACTATCGCATTAAATATTTAATTATGCTTCTGATAGATTTACCTTATCCATGTTATTGCAGGATTGTAGGAGTTTACATGTTGGTTCAAATATGACAAACAATGAATGGTACCTATTATAACCCAGATATACCTGATAGGAGGGTTTGACCCGAAGGACATTTCCCATTAATTGCACAAGATATATAGGAAGAAAGCATCTGTGCCTAAGAAAAGTTTTCTCTTGAATTTTTCTATCCAATCTAAAAGGAATGGAGATTTCACAAACTCCATATAAAAGAATAAAACTGTTATAGGTGAGGGGCTTTCTGTTACATGAAATGGTATCACATTAGTACCTGCAGGTTCCAATCACAATGCAGCATCCTCTGACTTGTACAAGGATTTGGACTGAATCCTGAAATGAGGCACTGCCTGTGAAATCACAAGTGCCATACAGGAATTCCTAAAGGAATTCTAAATGTGTCTGTGTAAGACAGGACAGGGCATCTCCAGTGACCTCTGGTATTACCAAGTGCACCATCATCACACGTGTCTAGACTAGTCTCCTGTGGCATTAGATGCCAGCAAAGCAGCTATGAGCTGATTAAGGAAAGCTTTGTTTACTAAATTGTCTTTTGTAGTTTATCACCCTAAATTTTGGTACAGGTGCACAGAAAAGAAAAGATGAATCATTTAAAATTTAGAGTGAGCAGGAGCTGGCTCTTGTCAAAATGGAAAGACTGCATGCTTACAAAGTGCAGGGTGAAGTTTTGCTATTGCTGAACTTCATTTTCATTATTCTTCCCTTTATCCTAGCTTTTAAGCAGATGACATTTGGGTAGTGAATATTATATCCAAAGTATTGGCTGTTCTCAGAGAAGGCTTCACCTCAGATTAACCAAATTTCCAGAAGAGTTAAAGGATGGCTCCTGAAGGTGAGTGTCTCAGAGATGGAACATTGTCCCTTTAGAAAGACTTCTGTCCAGGAACCTGTTAATGTATTCTTATGGATTCACTAATGAGAGCATAAGAGTGCATGAAGCATTAATGAAAGAGCAATGACAAGGACCAAGTATGGGAATATTGTTAGAAAAATGACAGCCTTACAGGAAGATTTCAATATACTCAAAATTAATTTCCCATACTTTGTTTTTCAAGAGCGCTGAAGAATATGAAGGTGAGGTAAAGATTCCTTCTCAGGGCAGGGCTGACATGCAGGTATGTACAGTGTGTGTGTAAAGCTCACTGCATGCATCCATCTTTCCTGTCTGAACACAGGTATGTGAGCATATTAACTCTTATCAACTCTTCTCTCCATGACTTGATAGCAGTAATCCAGGCAACAGGGGCTAGTCCCCTTAGCGCCTGTTGTGACCTTGACTTTAAGTATGTAGTACACGAAAATAAGTTTGAGGATAAAATGTGAATTTTGAGGGGAATATTATACGTGGTTCATTTTATATCTGTGGTAGTATAAATAGAGGCCATGAAGGTCATAGAAAATGTAATCAGCAGTCAACTTGCATATACATTTAGATTTTATTGAAACCAATTTAGGAACATGTCTACTCTGCATGTCCATTTCCTAGATAGCAAAGACTTTCAGGCCCAGCTCAGAAGCTTATAGAAGAGAGAGCTGGATTTTCCTGCCAAATCAGTCACAGCAATTCTCAGACAAAATTTAGACAAAGTTAACACATTGCTGACAAAAAAATAGCCACCAGAACAAATTACAGTCAGTAGACATCTAAATACCCTGGGCAAAACACACCTTTAGGATTTATATCATTCTCACCGTGATTGACAGCAATAACCATGAGAAAACCCACTACTTCAATTCCACCAAACTCCCCTTCATTCTAACTACATCTACATCTACTACCAACCCTATTCGAGTGACAAATTACTGACCAATGGCCCCTTTCATCTTCATTCTCTGCATGACATTACCCAAGATTCCCGTAGTTTCTTGTCATAGCCGAATTTCAAATGAAATTTATAAAGGGCCTACCTAGAAGTGCTCATTAAAATGGCAGGTCCTTTTCCTTTTCTCTTTTCCTGGTATAGATCTGTGAACTCAGGGCTCTGCAACTTCCCAACTGGCTTGATGTACTTGCACCGACATGGTGCTCTGCCAATAGAGCCATTTCTGCTCTCAGAAAATTTGCAGCTTAATAGCACATGGAGTCTCATAAATGTTGGTGCCTAGAATCACTTGAGACTGAAACCCAGTAGCTCTCAATCTCCTGATCAGTTGGAATGACAGGCTACAGCCAATGTCTCTTAACTCTTAATCCATGACCCCTTCATCATAAACTTCAATTACTGAGTTTCTATCTAAAGATGGTCTCAATGGCATACGTTATCCTTCTGCACTTTTTCAGCTTATTTAACTTATGTTTTAAATGGTCCGTTTAAAATGTTCTTTTCTTAGCTAGACTTGGGTAAATTGTAAGATTTTATAGGTCTTCAAATCATATTAATCTAAATAGGCACACTTTTTTCCTATGCCAGTCCCCATCTTCTTCACCGAAGTGAGGTTAGTAAATACTTCCAAATAGAAACAATTCAAGTCACTTTAACTTTAAACAGTCTCAACTACCTGTGAACCACACCCGTAAATATATCAAAATCTACCCTATAGCAGAGGAAGTAAGTTTAACAAAGGTGTCTTAAAAACTAATTACTAATCCTTACAAAGTACATGTCACCATACCCATATGAGAGATTAATAATTTTACTATGCATATTTCAGGTACCAAAGTAAGTTTGTATTTTTTGCCAGTCTTCGGTCTTGACCTCAGGGCCTGGGCACTAGCCCTGAGCTGCTTTTTGCTCAAGGCAAACACTCTACCACTTGAGCCACAACACCACTTCTGGATTTTTCTATTTATGTCATACTGAGGAATAGAACCCAGAGCTTCCTGTATTTTAGGCAAGCTCTCTACCATTAAGCCACATTCCCAGCCCATACGTTTGTACTTTACAAACAGTTAAGAAAAGTTCTCCCACATATAATCGTAACAACTCAGGAGGCTGAGATCTGAGGATCATTTGACATGGCAGGCTGGGCTGGAAGATCTGTGTGGCTCTTAGTTGCAATAAAGTACCCTCAAAAGGCTAGAAGTGGCTCAATGGCTCAAGAGGAACTGCAGTGGTACAGAGTAAAAGAAGCTGAGACTCAACACCTAGAACCTGAGTTCAAGCCACAGAACCAGCAAAACATGAGTGATAGACTGAGAAGGAGAGAGAGAGAGAGAGAGAGAGAGAGAGAGAGAGAGAGAGAGAGAGAGAGAGAGAAAGAGAGAGACAGACAGACAGACAGAGACAGAGACAAAGACAAAGCAAATTTTATTTAAAAATCTTTAGAAATAACTTATACCAAAACTTCCATGAATGTAGACATGGTACAGTCATGTACATTTATTTGTAATCACTTACTTGTGTGTAGAAACCAGAAATTTATGTCTCACATTTTAAAGAGATCAGTATGAAGTAGATCCAAAACCTTAATACTGAATCTCTGACTGCATTAGGTGAAAAGAAAGGCCAAACACTGGAACACATAGTTTAGGCAATTAGGATATGAGTAGTGTCTAGTTTTCTACATATGCAGGATAAGGTATGACAAAGGCCACTGCAACAAAGTCATTTTTTTCTGTACATCAATGAAAATAATTACTTAATGAGAAGACTACACATACTGTCATCGAATATCACTGCCAACTATGCAATGGATTATGGATTCAGATTTAGAATATAAAATGGGCTCACCCTAAGCCACAAAGGGAAGGCAAATCACAACTACAGTGAAAACCACACCACATCAGCCAGCACAGCAGTTCTCCAGAAAACAATTAGAAAATTATGGTAAGAAGGTCAATGGAATTGGAAAACAACAAAACCACCGCATAAATCATTATGAAAGCTCCTCCGTAAACGACTAATAGTCTTACTTTTGACACTGCTATACCATACTTCTGTACATATCCAAGGAATGTAAATCGAGAGAAGTGATCTCTGCCCACACATATTTATCACATCACTTTTTACAGCAGCCTGCTATGGCAACAATTTAGGTGCCCAACACCTAATGAATGGAAACAGAAAATATAATAAATATATACTCAAGTGATATAATTCAGTGAAATAATGGAAAGAAATTACACTGAGTGTAATGAATGAATGGAAGTGGAGATCGTGTTTAATGGGACAAACACGGCACTGCTGGCAATGTCTAGGCTGTGAAATCAGCTTCAATGACCAACACCTGAAATGTGGAAAAAGGAAATGTGATATACATATATGAAATTGCTATATTTCAATGTTAAGATGGAAAGCAATCATAATGTTCATAATGAAGTTGATAAAAGTGGAGATCATGTTCAATGAGAAAACCAAAGTTTCTTTACCACAGCACTTATCACAATATCCCAACTGTGGAATCATCATCATTGCTCAACTCCTCATGAATGGAAAAGGAAAATGTGGTAAGTATTCACATAATTGCTAAAATTCAATGGTATGATGGAAAGAAATATCCTTGTTTGTAATGAAGTAAATAGAAGCGGAGATCATTTTCAATCAAAAACCTGGTTAATTACATCGCTGGATACAATATTTGGAGTATGAAATCAGCTCAATGCCCAGCAACTTATGAATGGAGAGAGAAAATATGATAAATATATGCACAGTTACGATGGAAAAATTATACGCAACAAAGTGGACTGAAATGGAGATGATGTTGGATGTGAAAACCAAGGTGTGTTAATCACAGAATTATTTACAATATCCAGGGAACAGATCAGAGGAACATGCATCAATGGCTCAGCCATTTGTGAATGTGTTCAACATTCTATGTCACAAAGGAAAGGCACATCACAACTACACTAAAATTCCATCTGGGCACACTGAGCATTGCAATTCTTCAAAGAACAAACAACAAATGTGGATACCTATTTGTTGGGGGAAAAAACCCCAGCCATATTCTGTTTCTGGAAATGTAAACCTGCAAAAACACTGCGGAAACCAGTATAGAGGTTCAACAAACACACCTACATTATGGCCCATAATACCACTGTTTTGAAGGATCCAAAGGAACAGGGAGTCATCTAAATGCCCCTAATCTGAAGAATGGATGAAGGAATGTGATATGTGTACATAATGATTATATTCCTACCATAAAAAAGAAAGAAAAATTTATCATTTGGCAAGAGGTGGATACAAGTGGACCACACCATATAACAGGAGAAAACCAAGGAAAAAATCTAAATATCATATATTTGAACTAAAGTAGATCACAGATATGAGAAGATGATGAGGATGATGATGATGATGATATTGACTATGAAGTTGATTTTTATGATGAGAATGAAAAAGCTGATTATAATGTGCTGTGAGTATTAAACAGTGGCTATTTTAGAGTGAACAGTGATGGATGATAAATATAGTCTAGTCAGAATAGAGTTTCACATTATATGTACATAGAAAGGTAACATAAGGAAGACTCTCCCAATATTATACTGAAACGTTGGTGAGGACATAGAACCAGTCAACAATCTAGTAGCGCAGGTATACTCGGTAAGTTTTCACTAATTCATACATGTGCATCACGTTCAAATATTCCTGACTAGAACTAGGAACTAAGTAATATAAATATTAAAAATGAAGAATACTAAATATCCATTTCCTTGGAGACCTCACATATACCTAGTGTCCATTGCTTCTCCACAATTAAGCCAGTAAAACATCCCTCTCTCCAGAGACAGGAAGGAACATCCATCTTTCTCAGAGATGAAATGATCTACATTGTTTAAAAAAATCCTATTATGAGAAGATACCAAATTATCGTTCTTATTTTCATTTCCAATTGAGAGTAAAATCAACAAAAATGAACATCATCCCTCAATTGTTTTATAAACTTCTCATTTGGCCCAGCTGAGCAATGCACTTTGGGAGTTAAGAGAACCTGGTAGAGGAAGCTCTTTGATCAATCCTGTACACATAAGGGGCACTAATGTCATCCAAGCTACAGGGGAGACAGAGAGCAGACTGAGTAAAGTCTCAAGAAGCATGAGGCAGAAAACTGTATGAGATTCCTTATCAAGGAAAGAGTTGGGCATGGTGCTACATGTCTGTCACACCAGTTGTTGCAAGAACCTTAAACTAGGTGTGTGCACTCCTAGCATGGGCAGAGAAGGAAGCAAGAGCATAGGGGAAAATTGACCATTTCAAAAGGGTCTTAATCAAGATTCATGGGTAGTTACTGTCTACCTTGCAGAGATCCCTGAGCTCAAGATCTATACTCCAAAAAGAAAAAAGGAAATGTCTACCTTTGCTATTGGCTTTCTTACAGACAAACAAAACTCTTGGTGTTAGAAGTATAAGGAGATATCTGTATAACTTTCTCATTAACTTAACACTGACCTTCAAATTTTAAGCTACATATTTGATAAAGCTTCTCAAACTCTTCTTTTCTGTATTATTTTCTATAGATTATTTGTGCATATACATGTATAGAGATATAGAGATACAGAGAGATATTAAAGTGAATATATATCTCACATTTCTGCCCTTTCTGTATCGAGTCACACACCGGTGCCTCCTGCCTGTTATCATCACTAGGAGGATGCTGATACATGAAGAATAGATGATCCAAGCCAGCTTGAACAAAAATGTAAGCTGGACTCCATCTCCAAAATGATGAATAAAGCAGGGGGTTTTGTGTAGTCTAGTGGGAATGACTAGCAAGGGCCAGTCCTTGCATTCAAACCCCAGAACTGCTGAACAAATACATATTTATTCCCACTAATATAGAAGCATTAGGAGATGGCCACATAATATTCATTTTATAATTTTTTTCCTATTAACTATGGAAATTTCTGAAGTTTCTCTTGAAGAAAGTAAGCAGTGCCTTATGTCAAGAAAGTGTGAGAACCCATAGTGTACAGGAATCACAACATGACAAAACATAGAAACTTCCCACATGCACACAAAGAATGAGACAAGGACATAGTGAATTTTCAAGACATGTATGTTTCCCAGAGACTGATGAGACACCCAGGAGAACATCACGGAGAACTTTAGTAGTGAAAGAAGTTGATTAACTCATGTACAGTTAAAACATTCCCTAATAAACTGGGCTGGCAGGGAGGTGGGGGTCCAGTAAAGCCATCTGTAGCTACATAAATTTTTCTCTTTTCTTTCAGAGATTCTACACAGATGACGTCGGTGCGTGATGATATATTGGTGGTAGAGCCAAGTTCATGGGCACAGAACTGACCCCGTGCTTATATGACAGGACAGGCCTTCTGATCTTCATTATCCAGGTAAGCAGGTAGAGCGTGGAAAACACATGGTGTTGACATGAATTGGTTTTGTTGAACATATTTTGTAAGGTCACAGGGAACAGATATATGTGTTTGAGAGGAAGCCACATTCAATGATGTGAGACACCTTTACTCTCAGAAGCTTCATCTTTGTGAACATTTAAACAACTATCACATTGTCACCTCACCACAGTTTTCCATGGTATAATGAGGAAATTCATCTGTTCGCAACCACAACTGTAATTCTCATACCATTCTGTACTTTCTGAAAAGTAATACATATATAATACCTAATTTTAGAGGAATCCCGATGGTTCCAGGTAGACTCTGGGTGTCCATTAGACGTTAGGGAGTGAAGAATACTTGAGCATATCTTGCTATGATAATATGAGGTTTTCCCCTAAATAGTTTGTCTCCAGGTATGTGCAAACTATGATTTCTCCAATAATTTTGTGTCAGATAGATCAAAACATATGTTTGAGACTACAAACGTGGAAGAATTGCATATTTCCATCATATTTTTTATTTCTACTTTAGGTAACACACAAGCACAGGACATCTGAACATGCATACTTATGAAGCTGTGCTTCATAGCCCTTGTCACTAATGGTTTTGTGTCACCAGTTCAGGCGAGCACTTTACCACTAGGCCATATTCCCAACCTGTGTCACCAGTTCAGGAGAAAATAATAAACTCATTAGAAATTTTCATGAGCATGAACTTACATTTGTCTCTGTTTTGTTGTATGTAATGTTAATGGAGAATTCTTCTTTATATTTCTCTTCAAATGATACTTTGTACTGAATATTCCCAACAAGATTTCACATGCCTGTAGTGATAAACCCATAACAGGAATTCAGGAAATATCATTCCCAAATTCACATAAGATGTATATCTTGTTATATATCATAAGAGGAATCTGGGCAATATCATAATGTCTAGCCTTGCCAAATATTGGAATGATTCATGTTATGTCATAGCCTGGTTTCCTGCCATGGCCTCTATGCTGGTAGCATGCTTCTCACATGCTTTCTCATTGTTTGTCAAGTATTCCTATTTAAGTGTGAACCATAAGATTGTTGATATCAGGGTAGGTAAGGATTTTATATAACTGCTATGTGTACTGGCAAGTGTTATTACTGGCAGGTATATAAAATACATTTAAGTCCTTCTCAAATGTTCATGTAGTTATAATATGTGCCAATATTACTAAAATTTGGCCTCATATTTTACAGAGTAATATTTGATGAATGTTCCATGCTACCTGAGATTTCTCTTTATTTTTGTTACATATGATACTAAAAGATAAATTCTCACTTTTTCTATTTAAATGATATTTTTATTGAATGTCCCCACAACATTAAGTATACTTAAGGCAAAGAAAAATCACATTTCAGTTGTGAATATTAAGGGTCTATCTGGGCATATTGTAGTTTTTCTTCAGTTCTGTGTTCCTCTCAGCCTAGCGTAAGCACGTGATTTCATTGAAGATATAGGTTAATCCTGATGGCCTCCTCTGCTGATAGATAGAATCAGCCTCATATTAATCTAGCAAAACAAGAAGAGCTCAAGTGTCACTTATCAAAATTTATGGATGGGGCTGGGGATATGGCCTAGTGGCAAGAGTGCTTGCCTCGTGTACATGAGGCCCTGGGTTCAATTCCCCAGCACCACATATACAGAAAAAAACGGCCAGAAGTGGCGCTGTTGCTCAAGTGGCAGAGTGCTAGCCTTGAGCAAAAAGAAGCCAGGGACAGTGCTCAGGCCCTGAGTCCAAGCCCCAGGACTGGCCAAAAAAAAAAAAAAATTATGGAGAAGGATCGGGAGGTTTCCTTGTTGAGCAATTGCATCCTGATAAAACTTTACACATGTTTATTTCAGATCCACCACAAGACAACTGTAAAACTGAGAGAGTCCATGGCCACAGTCTTTGGAGGGTGATAAACACAATCTCCTCTTTAATACACAGGTATGTGAGGAAAATATTCCTCCACTACTGTCAACAGTTTTCATGAAATTGTCCTCTCTTTGCTAGTGTGCAGGTTGGAGCTATTTGTCACATTCAGTCTTTAGAGACTGTCCTTTTTGTCTTTCTTTTTCTTCTGATGTCCCAGACCTCAACTGGGTACCTACTGTTTTTACTCAAGGGCTAAAACTCTACCAACTGTACCATGCTCCTTAACTCCAGTGTCTCCTCTTTTTAGATACATTTACAAAAACCCTTGGCAAACACTTACCTGTTCCCAAACTTTATACCATGCAGTCCTTTGACACTAACATATCTCGAGTATCACTAGGAGTAACCGTATATCCTAATATCTTCCTGGTAGACAATTATCATAGATTGTTCATGAAGGTGCACATTAGCAGAATTGCCTATCATTTTATATGACCATATCTACAGTAATTATGGCAGAATCCATTAATCATCTAATGTATTTAATTACGTGAGGAAGTTAAACCTCATATGCTTCTGATAGCTTATATCTTATCCATGTTCCTACAATATTACAGGAGTGTTCAAATTGGACATCCAATGAATAATACCTACTTAATATCCAGATGTACCTCTTAGGACTATTTGACCAGTAGGACATTTCCCATTAATTTCATAGGACAGAATGTATGAAAGAATCTGTGCCTAAGAACAATTCTCTTTTTTTTCATTGGTTTATGCAACTTTATTGAAGAAAAATAAATCAGTTACTAGCAGAGCTATTAGTTGATCACTCATCCATTAACAACTTACATCATTTATTCACTACTATATTAAACAGTGTATTGGAAGATAGATTAACTAATAGCTCCAAGCCTCCTAACAATTTCAAGGAAAATTACAAAATGTTTGAGACCCTATTTTGGAATAAAAAGGGTGTTTTGACTTCCAATTTCCATTTTCTGTAGAACAAGAACAGGTCATTCCTTTATTGACATGCAGAAAATACATCACATTTTCTGTTCTGCTGATGCTATGAATTCAATACCAATTCTCCAGCCACATCAGTTATGAGCATAAAGTATATCATGTAACCTCAGATCTCTAACAGTGGAAGGCTTAAACCAGAATGGATGCTGATAGGGTGTTGTTTCCTTTGATGTGACAACTGAGCATCCATCTCCCTCCCCCAGATGGTTTCTTCAGCATATTAGAGCAGTGAGGAATGGTTCAGTCTCATAACCGAGTGAAGAGTGAAGATATTGGCCAAATAATACATATGCTCCATTTTTTAAAAAAAATTCTGAATCTTGGGCAGCTGTTCTCTTGTAACTACTTTACAGTTTCTAAAAGCAGTTATTGTCCAAAGCTGGAAGAACTTAAGTCTTCTCAGATGAGCATGTGAATGAATGGAGGGAGGTAAACAAAAAATAAAATAAAATAAAAAGATGAGGTTTGATAGGGGAGCAGCCAGATAAGAAATCAAAAAAGGAACAGTAATTTAAAGTTTATTCTAGCTATAATGCAGGTTATTCTGACTTTATGGTAGCATCACATGGCATACTTCTAAGTCCATTCCTGAGATATTCTGTTGTACTTATCGCTGTTTTATAGATCCATGCAATCTCTGGCACTAGGGGGTCATCTGGGTTTGGATCACATAGCAGTGAACAAATGGATAAAAGAACTTTAGAAATAGTTAAAGCAGGAGATCATTGTAACCCTAGAATATCAAGACAAATGCTGCCATTACTGTTACTATTTGGATGATATTCTTGTAAATGCAACCTTAGGTGGTTTGAAGGGGTAGTCTGTAGGAAAATGAATTGTCAAAAAGAATACACCGCCTTGATATGGGCTGTCGTTAGGTCCCATAATTATGGCTTGCCAGTGAAACATGTCATCCCCAAAACCTGCAGAACATTGTGCTGGAGGGTCACGGGCCAAATCACTAAGCTCCTTATTAGTTTCAGCGCCATAGTCTGTGCTATTCGCCTGGCTCCTCACTATCGCGGTGTGTGCTCAAAGGGTCCGGCCACAAGTCGTGACTATCCAGGCGGCTGGAGAAGCACTGTATCTTCCTCTCACACCGGCTCTGCCAGACACAGGCGCTTGATGTCTAGGCGAATCTTGCATGAACCTCCTGGCCGGCTAACCCGAGCTGTAGCTCCTCTAAGAACAGTTCTAAGCCACAGATTTTCCTATCCATAGTAAAAAGAATGGCTATTTGGCAAACTCCATAGAAAAGAATATAACTGTTGTAGATGAGAGGTTCCCTGGAACGTTAGATGATATCCCCTCAGTACTTGAAGGGTCCAATCACAAGGCTGTGTCCTTTGACCTTTACACATTTTAAGGATGTTGACTAGATCCTGAAATGATCTACTGCCTGTGAAACCATAAGCGACACAGAGGAATTCTCTGACATGTTTGTATGAGACAGGACCGGGCAGTCCCAGTGAGCCCTAGTATTACCAAGTGGAACATCATCCCTCGTGTCTAGACTAGTCTGCTGTGGCATTAGAGGCCAGCACAGCAACTATGAATTGCTTAATCAAAACTTAGTGCTGTCGATTAGCTTTTGTAATATATCACCCTAAATTTTGGTACAACTGCTCAGATAAGAAATGATCAAGCTTGGAACAGGTGCTAGCCTTTTAAACATGAAAAGACTTCATGCTGAAAACAAATATGCTGAGATTTTTTGATGATGTAATTTATTGTCATTATTTTTCCCTTGAGCCTAGCTTTTGAGCAGATAGCAGTGTGGCAGAGATTGTGCCAAAGAATGAGGTTTCCTTGGAGCAGTTCACCTCGAACTCACCCAAGTTCCAAGTACAGCTAAAGGATGCCTTAGGAATGGTGAATGTCCCTGAGAAGGATCAATGTCCCTTTAGAACCACTTGTGTCCATGAACATGCTCGTGTGTTCTTATGGATTCACTACAGAAGGCATAGGGTGCACAAAACAATACTGAAAGAGCAGTGATAAGGACCATGTATGAGAATACAGTTAGGCAAGCCATAGCCTTACAGGATGATTTCAATATATACAAAATTCATTTCCCATACTTTGTTATTCAGGAGCAGTAAAGAATATTATGGTGAGGCAAAGATTGCTTCTCTGGGACAGGGCTGTCATGCAGGTATGTACAGTGTGTTTCTATAGCACACTGCAAGCATCGACCTGTTCTTTAGGACCACAGGTAAGTGAGGATATTAGTTTTAGCAACTCTTCTCTCCATGATTTGGTAGCACAAAAGATAGTGCAACAAAAGACAGTAGCAACAAAAGATAGTGCACTTAGGTATTGCTGTGCTCTTGACTTGAAATACATCTTACACGAAAGGAAGTTTGTTGTAAAAATGTTAAGGAGGTTCCTCTTAATGTCTGTGGCCCTATCAGTAGAAGCCATGAGTTTGTTTTTGTTTTATAGAGAAGAGCCCATGAGAATGCAGCTTTCAGAAACAGTACAGATTTTATTCACATGTCTCTTTTGCACATGTCTGTTTTCTAGTTATCAAAGATTTTTGAGCCTAATTTGAAAAGCATATAGAAAAGACAGACAGCCTTACCCCAGGGAAATGAGTAACAGTAGTTCTAAGAAAATTCAGGAAAAGCAAGACAAGACCTACTACAATTCTTACAAGAAAATAGCCACCAAGCAAATTACAGGCCCCAACCATCTAAATTCCATGAGTAAAACTCACCTTTAGATTAATTAGTTCTTGCCATGATTCATAGCAATAACTAGAATAGTCATCTCAAATTTATCCCCATCATGCTTTTGTTTTATAATGGTAATATCTCCATCTAAGCCTTATTCAAGTGACAATATAGTGACTGCTGGCATCTTGCTGCTTATTTCTCTGAGTGACAATTCCCTAGGTGACGATTCACAAAGCACCTACCTAGTTTTTTCAATTAGAACAGTAGGTCATTTTCTTTTCTCTTTTCTGATAAAGCTGTTTGAACTCAGGGCTCTTCAGCTTGCCAATTTGCTTGACCTGCTTGATCCAGGATTGTGCTCTACCAACACATACAGTTCTACTGTCTGGCATTTTGCTGCTTCATTTTACATGGAATCTTGTAGAGTTTTCTGCCTAGACTGGCTTCAAACTGAAGCCTAAATCTCTGAGTCTCCTTAGCAGTTGGATGACAGGCTACAGCCAATATCCCTTAACTATTAATCCATACTCTTCACATTATAAACTACAATTAAAGAGTTACTATATGAGGATAGTTGCTCATGACATATTAAGAGAAATGAAAGAGCAAACACTAGGCAATTATGATACGTATAGTATCCATTTATGCACATTTGAAGGATAGGGATTAACAAAGGCTACTTCATCAAATTCCACCTTTTGTGCACATCAAAGGAAATAATTACAAAAT
The DNA here is from genome assembly GCF_023159225.1 of Perognathus longimembris pacificus. Classification (NCBI taxonomy): domain Eukaryota; kingdom Metazoa; phylum Chordata; class Mammalia; order Rodentia; family Heteromyidae; genus Perognathus; species Perognathus longimembris. The sequence continues at coordinate 106,578,881 of NC_063188.1, read as the reverse complement.
TAGAAATCTACACATTCTATCAGAGAACATTACTGCCAACAATTCAAGAGGTAATGAATTCCTATTTAGAATATAAATTTCAACATTGGAGGTCATACATGAGCAAGTGGATTAAACACACCTCAGAAGAACAGGTACAAAGAGATAAACAACTTAAAGTAATGTTCAACATCCTTATCCACAAAGAAAAGGCAAATCACAACTAAAATGAGAACCCAGGCCACATCAGCCATGATAACAATTCCCCAGAAAACAACAGAACATTCTGATGAGGAAGTGGGGGAAAAGGACAACTCATGCTTTTGATGGAAATGTAAACAAAGGAAACCAATGGAGAAATCACTATGGAATTCCTTGGTAAACCACTTGTGATTTTGCTATACCATCCTTCTATATACATGCAAGGAATGCAAATCAAGATAGAGAGCATGTGTGTGATCTCTGCACACACACGTTTATCACAGCACCATTTACAAAACCCAGGATGTGGAAACAATTGAAGGTAAACAATTGAATGGAAAAAACATAGTAAGTATATAGACAATTGATATAATTCAGTTTTAAGATGGAAAGAAATCATACCTTTATAACAAAGTCGATGGAAATAATGATCATTTTTAATGAGAAAACCAAGGCATATTTTTCAAAACACTGGTTACAATATGCTACGGATAGAATCAATTTCAACGACCAACTGCTGATAAATGGAAAAAGAAAATCTGATGTATATATATATATATATACACACACACACACACACACACACACACACATCAAAATTGCTATCATTCAGTGAAAAGATGGAAAGAAATGTTATCATTTGTAACAACGTGGATAGAAGTGGAAATCATGTTTAATGAAAAACCCAGATCAAAAAGACAAATATTACGGTTTTGCTCTTATGTGAAAAAAAAATCTTGGGAATATGTTGATGTTGATAATGATGATGAATTTGATGATGATGTTGATGATGATGACGACGACAACAATGATGATGATGATGATGATGATGATGATGATTTTGACTATGAGGAATAATGACATGGATGACAACTTCAACCAGGGATACTTCTATGAAGATGGGAAAATGAATATTTAAAGTAGCTATAGTTTATCATGAATAACGTATCGTAACACATTTTAATGACAAAAGATGCTCAAGCAAATCCCACAGTCACCTTCAACATCTGTTTAAAAGACCTTTGGTATTTCTCTAGCTATAGAAAATGATGAGCTATATCACCTCTATACATCACCTTTATATTAACAATAACAATTTTTAAAAGGAAATAATGATAAAAAAGCCTTGAAATATTAGGACTTAATAGTCTGACATAAGTACATTTCTAAACCCCATTCACAATAGCACTACATTTGAAAGAGAGGAGAGAGAGAGACAGAGAGACAGAGAGAAAAGATAGGCTTATATATAAAGACACAAAACTCTCCTATCATTCTTCCATTGTTCTCCAATTTAGGGAAGAATTAAGAAAAAATAAACATTGTCACTGATAAGCAGTGTTCCCTGGAAATTAAGAGCACCTGGTAGAGGAAGCCCTTTGGGCAGTCCTGTTCAAATAAGAGGCACTAATGTCATCCAAGGATCAGAATTATCAAGGTCCCAAAAGAACTGAGGCAGAAAAATCCACAAGATTCCTTTTCAATAGAAAAAGTTTGGAATGATGGCCCATGTCAGCCATGCCAGTTACTGCAAGAAGCTTAAACTCGGTATAAGTAGAGTAGGAAGCAAGACCATATGGCAAAATTGACTAGTGCAAAAAGGGACTGCCAGCTTGACTCACAGGGACAGTACTTCCTAACTTGTAGTCCTTGAGTTCAAAACCCATACTCTAAGGGGAAAAGAAATACCCACCTTGGCTCTTTGATTTCTTGTGTGTGACAGAAATCTTTCAGTGGTAGAGGCGCATAAGTAATTTTAACATTAGCACCAATTATGCACATCTGGAAAATATTCTCACACTCTTCATAGCTCTCCACTAATATATATATATATATATATATATATATATATATAATAGTAAGAGTGAATTTGTATCTCATATTTTTGACTTTTGTATCTCTAGCCAGATTCTGACTACTCAGGAGGCTGTGACATGGAGAATAGCTCAAGGCTAGCCCAGTCAGAAAACTTTGCTGAAATCTATCTTCAAAATTACCAGTAAAAGCAGGGATACTTGTAAGCCTTACATGGGAATGTTCTAGTTTTCCAAGTGCCTGAATCTAAAACTCAGTATTACCACATAAATGGATATTTGTTTCTCCCATGGATGAGAGCATGATTAGAGAGTTGAGGTGTGGTTAGTAATAACTGTGTCCATTGCTTCATCATTGACTGTGGAAATCTCACAGGTGGCAGTAAGAGGTGCCTTCTGAGGTAATGTTCATGAAAGTCTGTAAGAATCCACACTGTAGAGGAATCTCAATGTGACAAATCAACTTGAGGCCTTTTCACATGTCGAATGAAACAAGTACCTTGTGAATTGTCCAAGTTATGTTTCTGGAAAGCAGGTAAGACTCCCAGAGAGAACTTCACAGAGAACTTCTAGAGGAAAATTCCTCTTAAAGTAAATAGGAATCATAGCCACACCCTAGGAAGGTTGTGACTTGCCTACCTCTCCTAAGCCCTCTCTTCATCTCGACATTGCTTGCAGATGCTGAGGTCAGAAACCATGGGGCGTTTAGCAATTCCACTGAATAGTCCTGTGAATTTATACACATTCCCATCTTTTTAAATTTTTATTATTTTAATACATACATTTCACAAACAGAAATCTAACACCACACACGATTCCATAGCCAAATGCTTTGATTCCATAACCAAATGCTATTTTAGTGAGTCCCAATGAACCCAGAAAATTATGGGAACATAACCAATTCATGTTATTAATGTTGACCCATCTCCCCATTACAGGATGAATATGAAGAATTTCCCATGATTCCAGTCTAGAAAGGATGAACCTGGATGAATTTCTCCTGAGACATAAGTAATTGATTAATTCCTGGGTAGTTAAAATATTCCCTGATAAAGTATGCTGGCAAGGGGATGGATGTCCTGTAAAGTAAGATGTATCTTGACTTCTTTTTTCCTTAGATTCTACACAGAAGAGTACAGTGGTGAATGATGATTAGGTGATGGAGCCAATGTAATGGAAACAGATGTGATCTACTGCTATATGACAGGACAGGCCTTCTCATTTTCAGTATCCAGGTGAGAAGGGTGGAAAACGCCTGGTTTTGCAATGATTTGGCACATGTTTTTTATAATTGATTTATTGTCAAATTGATGCACAAAGGGGTTACAGTTGCATACACAAGGCACTTAGTATATTTCTTATCAAACTTATCTCCTCCCTCATTTTTCTCCCACCTTTCCTCCTCCCCCGTTCCTCCCCACCCCCCAGTTGTACAGTTGTTTTACAGCATATTCAGGTTAGCAAGACTGATGCTCTTAAGCCAACATTGTGCTCGTGTTTACTTCTTTCTCTCTCATATTTTAGATATTTTGAGAGAAGATGATTGTGTTCCTGACGTTACTTGCCATAGGAGTTTGCACATATCCAGCTAAGAGATGATGATGCCTCTATCAACGTTGGTGTTCAGAAATAAAAGAAAATTATAACCTTTTGTAAACTATGCATTATTAAATAAATTTTAGCACACAATGACAATTAAATGTTATTCCTAGCCATATTTTATCATATACATTTCTTTATCTGTGTGAAGTCTACATGATGACTATTAGGGGTTCAATACAAAATGTCCCTCACAGTATCATTTGTTTGTCCCAACTGATGGGACTTGTTTTGGAAGTAATGGAAATTTTAGAAGGTGGGTTCTAGCTAAACTTTCATGACGCTCATAAGATACTTTTGTGATATTTTGAAAAGTGAAATCCCTTGCAATGCTTTATAAAGTGAAGTCTAGGTAGCACAAATCATCTGTCAAAAAGAATACTTCTAGCTGGGCACCAGTGGCTCATGCCTGTAATGCTAACTGCTCAGGAGGCTGAGATCTGAGGATCATGGGTTGAAGCCAGCCTGGGCAGCTGGAAAGTCTGTGAGACCCTTATCTCTAATACACTACTCAGAAAAGGCCAGTAGTGGTCCTGTGAGTGGTTCTGTGGCTCAAGGAACGCACCCAGGCCCTGAGTTCAAGCCCCCAGGACTGGCAAATAAATAAATAAATAGATAGATAAATAAATAAACCTCTTTTTCTGGGCCACAGGCTGGCTTCAACTGCAATCCTCAGATCTCAACCTCCTGAGTAGGTAGGATTATAGGCATGAGCCACTAGTGTCCAGGTTAAAAATATTTTTAATGCTTCTATTGGGTTAGTACTACAGAAAAATTGATACAAAAGACATTATTCCTCAGTAGGAAGAGGAAAAAAAAACACCCAGCAGGTGTGGTTAAAAACAAGGAAGGATATAAGAGAATAAGAGATCCTTTTAATGGCATTCATCTCATGTTCTTATTCTGGTTCAGAAATCCAAACAGAATAGCTTCAGAAGAAACACCTGGGCAAACAGTGTTTCCACTTTCAAAATGCAACAATATAAGCATAATGCAAATGTGAAATTTATTCATGTGTACCTATTCGAAATCATTTTTTTCTCAGCCAGAAGTGATTTTGCCCCTCCCCCACCCCAGGACATTTTACAGTGTCTCTAAACATTTTACTCTTGGTTGTCACTGCAGGAGCGAAGGTGGAGGAATATGGGCATCTAATGTGCAGAAGCCAGGATGCTGCTATAAACCTACAAAGCACAAGACACTGCCCACTGTAACAATGGTCTGGCCTCCAGCAGTACCAAGGTTGAGGAGATTTGTTCTAAATCTGTTCGTTGTCAGAGCATATACATATATATACACATACACGTGTATGTTGGATGGCAGCCCAGGCAGGAAAGTCCATGAGACTTTTATCTCCAATAAACTACCAAAAATAGCCAAAAGTAGAGCTGTGGTTCAAGTGGTAGAGCACTAGCCTTGAACTGTCAAGGACAACACTCAGGTCCTGAATCCAAGCTCCAGGACCTACACACACACACACACACACACACACACACACACACACACACACACACACACCACAGAAGAGAGAGAGAGAGGAAGAGAGAGCTACTGTAAAATAAGAATAAATTTTATTTATAAGCTAATGAAATTACATGGCACTGTTTACAAAGCACTTTTTCATACACTATTGTAGTTTTACTTCATCTTCATCACCTTCCTATTTTGCAGCTTTTTACCTTTATTTTATCAGGAAGGAGCTCATGTTTGGTAGAGTTCAGTATGCACCCAAGATTGCAAAAGTTAGTCACAGAAGGACCTAGACCTGAAAGTTTCCAAGGTAATAGCTTCTCTTACTGTGTTCTGCAGCCCCAGTAAGAACTCATTAATGTACAGACAATGCTCACATCTTGTCATTTCGCTAACTTCAGAATATCACATCTGTCTCCCATGAATTCTGTCAATTTCCAGTGGATTCTATTACCCTGAATTCTTTTCCTATTTTCCTTTCTTCCTTCCTCCTATCCACCATCAACCTCCAACTAATTCAGTAGATTCTTAAGCCCTCCCCCCAAAGAGCTACTCTCCAGAAAACCCATGGAGACACTATCTATTCTTATACAACAGACGAGTCCTTGTTTTTTCAACAGAACTATACATATATAGTTCACTTCTAGAAAAGTCATGATTGAGTACAAGTATACTGATATTAAGCTTGCAGAAGTAAAAAAAAATCTTTCCATAAGCCATCTTTATACATGGTGGAGAAGGAAAATGGGCAAAAACAGTAGCTTGTTACAGGAAGAATTCTAGGCTGCAAATTCTACTACAGCTAGAAAAAATCAAGTCTAGAAGCTTCTTTGGTTACATTAGACAAGAGAGGAGCATTTCACTCATGCAAGCACGGTAAATTCTTCCTCGGTTTACTGAAAGTACGTGTCAGTGGTTGGCTGAATTCATAGAAGAGTCATCTTGAGAGTTCAGACAAGGCTATTGTGATAACAGCAAGGTGTGTTGGTAAAGAAAACCAGAAAAACACAAAACTACTGCTTTAGTAAGCAGCTCAATAGGGAAAAATTTTGCACCTCATGCATCTCACATATCGGGGAACTGTTTACTGTTCAGAGTTAAAAAACCTGATAATGGGACATAAGTAAAATCTCCCAACACTTAGCTCTACCATCTGTTGCTGACATAACACCAAAAATGCCAGGTGGAGGCCTCACATTAGTCATGTCCACAATGTTTTACATTCACAACATATACAGAATTCCATACGCTATTGAGTAATTCTTTAGATATACTGCTGGCTATTAATGCAGAAGGACAATGCAGAGCTTCCCAATCACTTATCTCCCCTTTGGTATTTGGAAAGCTACATACACTGTTGGCCCCAGATTGTCTAACCAGAGTAATCTACAAGCTATAATTTATTTGGAGCTGAAGGGAGAGAATTGATTTAATACAATGGTAGAGACAACCCTTGGTATGTTTTTCAGATTTTAATGGACTCTAATCTCCTATTTTGGTTCTTTTGTTCTGTAGTGTGTGTGTGCTGACACAGGGATTTCACTTGTGTTTCGTCTGGAGTCTTCAGACAGCTGATAAGCTACTTGTAACAACAGCCCGTCCTGTATGGACATGCCGGATACTGTGTCTGGTTCGTGCACTCCACCATTGCACCCCCATGCAGATCTGAGAAACTTTCTCAGGGACAGAAAGAATGTGTCTTATATTGGATTGTAGGATGGCCCTGGTAGACAAAGGCTGCTTCATTCAGGATGCGTCCATATGTTTGGGGACTTCTGCTCTCCCAGAAATCGGGGATATTTATTTATTTATTTATTTATTATTATTTGCCAGTCCTTGGCCTTGGACTCAGGGCCTGAGCACTGTTCCTGGCTTCTTTTTGCCACTTGAGCCATAACATCACTTCTGGCCATTTTCTATATACATGGTGCTGGGGAATCAAACCCAGGGTTTCATGTATACGAGGCAAGCACTCTTGCCACTAGGCCATATTCCCAGCCCAGAAATCTGAGATTTTGACTCCAGCCTTGAGTGGATATTGGGGTTCTCCTGACATGATATTGACAACATATTTAAGAAGAAAATGGAAATTACAGCAATCTTGTCCATTGACAATGAGAATGAGGGCTGGGAATATGGCTTAGTGGTAGAGTGCTCACCTTGTATATGTGAAGCCCTGGGTTTGATTCCTCAGCACCACATATATAGAAAAAAGCTGGAAGTGGCGCTGTGGCTCAAGAGGTAGAGTGCTAGCCTTGAGCAAAAAGAAGCCAGGGACAGTGCTCAGGCCCTGAGTTCAAGCCCCAGGACTGGCAACAAAAACAAAAACAAACAGAAAATGAGCATGAGAAGATTCTGAACAGAAATTGGTACTTAGCAAATAAGCTATGCAGCCAGGCACAGGTGGCTCACATCTGTAATCCTAGCTACACAGGAGGCTGAGACCTGAGGCTCTCAATTCAAAGCCAGCCCAGGCAGGAAAGTCCATGAGACTCTTATCGCCAATGAACAACCCTCAAAATAGCTGGAAGTGGAGCTGTGGCTGAAAGTGGTAGAACACCAGCCTTGAGCAGAAAAGCTCAGGGAAAGCATTTAGGCCCAGATTCCAAGCCCAAGGACAAGCATTTAAAAAAAGCAAATTTCAAGTTTCCTATTAATCCTACCACCAGAGATGAACACAGCTAATAAGTTAGAACACATATCTATACACACATACATGTAAAGATACAGGCATCTCTGAATTTGTGCTCTATGCTTTCCAAACACAGACATTTGAACCATATGAACCTATCTTTGTAACTTTCTTTTCAACTTCACATTTAAAATATTGTTCATACTTGGTGATCACTATATAAGTAAGATGCCACCATGTGACTATACTATTTTAAACTTAATAATTAGTTCTGGTATTTTCCAAATTTTATAGTTTGGACCTCAGTTAACCACAAGTTTTGGAAAGTGAAGACTGATTGTTGTGGGTGGGGGACAGGTATTTGGTTTCATTTTTGCCATTTCTATTCTTTGTACCATTTTCATTGGCTTGGATTTTTTTTCCATTTGGTATCCATGAATTAACATTCTTATTTCTTGGATTCCTCTGTTATTTCTGAAGTATCTTGTTATAGTTTAATGATTATGTCTATAGAGAATGAGGAACTGGTCTTCCCTTTAGACTCCATTATATTTTTCTCATTGAGCATTGTTGATTGTCTTGAATGACTACAGAGTTTTGGCTAGATGTCTTTTCTTTAGCCTCTCTTATTCCTAGTAGTGGGTTTAGGGATGCCATTTTCCTCTTTCTTTGTCTCTTTGCCTCATTTTCATATTCTTTTCTCAAAAAAGTAACATATCTGCTGGCCATAACATGCCTCATGGACAATTTCAGTTATTCTTCATGACCAATTATCTGTCGACTGTTATCACACTGTGTAGGATTGTCTAAAAAAGAAGTCACATTTGGAGTTGTAAACTTATTGTTCCTTAAGTAGATATTCTTTAGGAAAGGTAATGTCCAGGATTCCCATGGAGTTCATCTCTGATATCAGGACTATCAATTCTGTCAAACACTAAAGCTGTCCAGTCTCCAGAGACTTCCAGAGTTTCTTGTGTGTCTATCTTCACTTCACAAATTGTCTGCACACCCAAATGGCAAACCAAATGAAACCCTGAAATGCTGCCATCTGTGGGTGGTGAAGCAGAGATGACTGTGATCTGTCCAAGAAGCGACAAATGTGTGTCATGGACTAGCAAGCAACGGCAGAGATTGGGGCGGGGGGTGGGGGGGTAGCAGAGGTCAACCATGCACATGGGAGCAAGAATTTCAAGTGAATAGTGGCAGGACGGACAGCTGGGGGTGAAGTTGGCTGCTACCACCTGGTGGAGTGCAGCTGTCAGGAGGGGAGAGCCAAGGGTTGTTCAGGGGCCTGTCACAGGCTGTGCCAGCCAGTTAAATGCGCAAGGAAGGGGAAAAAAAACCCAGTCTCTGGAATAGACATTTGGGTCATGGTATGGGATATGCAATCATGTTTTGTGTCCAAAATGAAATGTCAGCAACTGCTCCTTTCTATATATTTGAAGAACCTCTTCTTGGTGTGTCTCTTTTCTGTATGTGTGCCAGTAGCAGTGATAGAACACGGGGCTTCATGCTTGCTTAGCGTTTTCACTAATGGCTGCTGCTCTACCACTTGAGCCATGCTGCTAGTCTGTCGTTTTTCTGGTTAATTGAAGATGGAGTCTCACAGACTTTGCTTCCTGGGCTGCTTTTGAACTGCAACCCTCAGATCGCAGTCTCTTGAGCAGCAAGGATGACAGGTACTTCCAAGAACCTGAAAGGTTAAGGACTCTTAACTTCTAATCTCCTCCAACAGCTGATCTTGGGTCTGGGTTTCCTTGGCCATCTTGGCTAAGTGACTGCACCGGGCGCCACCCTTCCATCTCCTTTATAAAGATGTAGGACAACCCCTCCCCCCCACCACCACGCACGCGTGCGCAGAGCGAGCACATACAGCACGCACATGTGCCTTTTCCAGAAGCCTCCCAAACCTCCAGGCTGCACCACTACCACCAACCACCATCTTGACTACATTCTTTGGCCACCCCTCCCCTCCTCAAGGCTTTCTTATGTGACATGTAGGAAGCAGTAAAGCAAGTAGAGCAGAGTTCGGTCTATGGAAGGATTTACTCCACAAAGAGTTAAGACTTCCAGAAAAATGGTCATAGACCACAGGGCTTTAGAATGACTTAAAACAGCATTTTCATATCTTCAACAGAGGTTCTGATTAGAATAGGGAATAAATAATCAAATCCAGTCCCCTACTGTTAAACTGAGACTGGATTACTTTTTTATATATATTTTTGTTCTCTTGGTCTGGGAATATGGCCTTGTCGGGAATGCTTGCCTAGCTTGGGTTCAATTCCTCAGCAGCTCATAAACAGAAAAATCCAGAAATGGCACTGTGGCTCAAGAGGTAGAGTGCTAGCCTTGACCCAAAGAAGCAAGGCCCTGAGTCCAAGCCCCTGGACTGGCAAAAAGAAATTAAAAAATATTTTTATTTTCTTTATGTAGTTGTGCAACCAGGTTGTCATTCAACAGAGCAGTTTATGAATAGAGTGCCTCTTCATCAATGTCACTTCTTTTGATAACCTCACCCACCCCTCCACCCTACTCCTTCCCTCACTTTTCTTAATTTTTAGGGCTGGCTTTCTGATTTACTTGCAGTAATTACAATTTCTTCTCATTTCCTTAGATAGAGAAAATTCTGTTAAAATCCCAGCTTTAACTTGGTCCTAATCTACAGGACTGAAAAAATGTTGGTTGAATAAATTAATATTTTTCAGTTGAGAAGACCATGAGTAGGTTAAATAAAGCTAGCTTATCCAAAAAGAAAAATCCCACTTACCACAGTTTGAGGAATGTTAATATCCTTAACATAATATTTGCACTTGCAACTGCTCATTTCCTAAGTCAATGCTTCTCAACCTTTCATGTCAGCATACCTGTGAAATAAAGATCACTCTTAACATGATGGGTCTGCACTCAGAAGGCCCCACTTGGCCATGCCAAGCCTTGAGGGATCAAGAACTTTGCAAATCCACAGCCCACTCAGGATCAGATATTCCAAGATCAGTTTCTAACTGATTTGCTCTTGAGTGGTTGCACCGCAGGCCTTTTCAACCTGGGCTGCACAATGGACTCCCCCCCCCCCCCCCCCCCCGCCAAAGAACTCTGAAATACTAATGACAGGGTCCACTCAGAAACCCTAATGTAATTGGCCTGGGATATGTCCTGGGCACCAGGATTTCAAAAATGCACAATATTCTCCAGATACTATGATGCACAACCACAGTTGAGAAGTAGTGTTTTAGAGTAGAGGTCAACAGACTTTTGTATAACAAAGTTTTTATTAGAATATAGACACTACTTGCCTTTATACTGCTTGTGGCAGCTCTCATAACTCCATCCATTGCAGCAAGAAAAACACATTTATTATATTGTCCTTCATCCAAAATGTTTGTTGAGCCTGCTTTAAAGAAAGATTTTAGAAAGACTTTCAGCATCATAGAAAACATAATTGTGGGAGGACTTTTGTTCAAAGTAGTGACAAATTCTCTTAAGAGATTCTGACAGGCACAAAACCTTCAGAGGATATAAATAGTAAGGTAAATGAGCCTTCAGAACCTTTCCTGTTTTCTCCTGGCCTTACTAGGTACAAGCTGTTCTCAGGTTTTTGTTCAAGACAAAGAACAGTGCCACAGAGCTAAGGAGGAAGGAAAGATTGGTCTGGTTTATGTTAGAAAAAGCCAGGAGCTGCTCTTTACAAAAATTCCCCAAAGAACATTCTACAAATCATTGCACAGGCAGGGAGAAGCAAGCTTCAGGAGTTTTACCAGATTTGGGGGGCGGGGCTGAGAAGCTGTCACCCTGTAATGAGTGGCAATGCAGAGGTGGATGCTTCTGGTGATTTTTAGAAATTTAGTATGAATCATAGTCCCTCTAGTCTAAGAGACTTCTGTAAAATGGCATACTTTCCCCATAGGTTTTGGACATCTGATTAGTCTCTTTTTCATATGCTGGTCCTGGGGCTTGAACTCAGGGCCTAGGCACTATCCCTCAGCTTTTCTGACTCAAGGCTAATGCTCTCTCCCATGAGCCATAGGGCTAGTCTTGGCATTTATCGGTGCTTAATTGGAGATAACAGGCTTTCCTGCCCAAGCTGGCTTCAAATCATAATCCTTAGACCTCAGCCTCCTGAGTAGCTAGGATTAAAGGCCAAAACCACCAGCACTCCACCAGATTCGTATTCTTATAAGGGTACTCTGTGCTTGGATGGCTACAACAGAATTTGGAAGTGCTGGGGATATAATATGTCCAAATCTAAAAACCACAAATGTTTGACTGCATCAAAATAAAATACCTAGAAGAACATTTCGGAATAAAATGTCTAGAAAGTTAGCATCATCCAAATGAAAAACAGAAATAAGATAGGAACCAAAATGCATAATGAACAGCAATATAGTATTTCTGTATCAGTTTTCCCATCTCTTAGGTGCTAAGTGTCTCTGATAGGACCCGTGTCTGATGGACTATCTGTGTTCCTCTTGTTCTTTCAAGGCCAAGGCCACCATGTTCACAGAACATCAGCACTCACATGCCTAAGCCAAAAGCATCAACAGAGTAACCTCCTTGCAGGCCTGGGAATATGGCCTAGTGGTAAAGTGCTCGCTACATATACATGAAGCCCTGGGTTTGATTCCTCAGCACCACATATACAGAAAAAGCCAGAAATGGCTCAAGTGGCAGAGTGCTAGCCTTGAGCAAAAAGAAGCCAGGGACAGTGCTCAGGCCCTGAGTTCAAGCCCAAGGACTGCCAAAAAAAAAAAACCCAAAACAAAACAAAGTAACCTCCTTGCAGATCTTAGACTGTCATCTCTCAGAATCTAGACCTTTAAATGCTGGAGAAAAGGGACTGGAATAAATACAAATTCTCTTGGAGAAGTCTTTCCAGAATAATCAACAAGCACTCGATTCATCTCAGCATAAAAACAGCAAAAATATACTAGCAGAAAATGCTACCTCTGTGGCCCAAGCTAACAACAGCAGGAGTCAGCTTCTTCTATCAGGCACAAACACAACTGCCTTTCAAAAACCACAAGACAAACGCTCCAAAAAGCTTATAATTTTTTTTTTGAAAAACAGAAACTATTTGGTTGTAGTTCTTTTTACAACTCTGCATCTTTTATTTAAAACTAAATTAATTCTATTATGCAAAAATGGTTCAAATGTAGCTTACAGTAGAGAAATTGTGCTTTAATAATGATTGATAACTGCTATTCATCCATGCACACAAAAATAAATATACATGTAAATATATACAAATATATAATATATGTGAACACTTTCTAATACGATGGGGAAAATATTACAGGGAGATGTTTTAATTTGGTTTTGTTTAAGAAGTAAGTTATAAAGAATCACTTTATCAGAAACGAGCTAATGGGTGCCAACTTAGCCACTTGATAGCCATCTGTTAGATATTATCATCCTACCTTCCAGCCCATCCTAGAAGAAGTGTTTTTGAGCTAGTTTGTTTCTTGGTAAAAAACATTGACTCCTTACATGGGCTCACCCATTAACTGAAGGCAAGACAAAAGCTAGGCATCTCAGACTCCTCCATCTTATCTCTATGTTCTTTGCCCTTCTTCTGGACAAGGGGCTGAGCGTCTACTCTTTATTAAGGCATTTTTCTTTGCTGCTGACTTACTGTCTCATCTTCCCAAGGGTTTCTTTAGATTCACTATGGATGAAACTCCTCATGCCATAAGAGATACTCAGAGATAAATAGCAAATATGTTGGAAGGAATAGAGTTCTCAGAAGGGGCCTGGAGAGTGTGCACTCTACCAGCTCCCCCTGGAAGCAATAGAAGGATAATTGAAAAGTGACCTCCAATGTTTACCTAGATCTTGAACCAGAGTGATGCCCCTCTCTAGACATAGACTCAGGTTTCAATTAATAAAATTTAGGGATACCTCTGAAGGAGAGTAGCTCTGCCCAAACAATAGTAGTAACTCCCCCCTTTTCTTTCGTACAGGGGTGCTGGGGCTGTTTCTCTGAACCGGCTCAGATACTTATTTTCTCTCTCTCTTATTACCCTCGTATCGTCCTCTCCCCTAACCCTCGGCCTGCAGGTCTGTCAGGGTGGGACGTAGGGGTGACTCCGGCCTGGCGTGCGCGCAACCCGCGTGGTAATGTGGCCGCTATCATTCTCTGGGAGCTAGCGTACATAGACCACGGAGTAGGCTTCTGAGAGCGAACTAACTTTATTGAGAGAGGGACAAGGGGAGATGATCCGGGGGAAGGGGGTTGGCCAGGATTCCGATAGGCCAAAAGGCTGTCACTTGACCTCCAAGGGGCTGGTCACTTGACCTCCAAGGGGCTACGTCACTCTGAGCGCGCCAAACCAAGGCGGGGCTGGTAGGCGCCAGGCTGGCTGCCAGCTAAGTCGGGGGTCTATTTGCCCAACCGGTTTCTCCGGATTCCAATGTAGAGAGGATGGAAGGGCCGCATTCCCCAGCTGGGGGAAGTGCCTCAAGCCCCTTCCATCAAGGCGAGAAAGATGGACCCCAACACAGGGGGTGAGTTATATTCTCATAGCCTCACCCTTATATCCAGTATACTGGCTGTCTGATCAAGGAGTGAAGCTACAAGATAAAACTCTCATTCTAGATGGACACAGAGAAACCTGTCAGCTACCACCTATGTACCAGCAGTTTGCAGATTTAAAGTCTGATTTCTTTCCCATCATTTTATTCATTTCACTTGCCATTTTTCTTCTAGAATTCCATCATCATTACTCTTAGTGGCTTTGATTACTTTTCTCTGAATTCTCTCCAAATACTACAACTCTCCCTGGAACTGAAGTTCCCAATTTAAATATGGTGATTCCATAGAGAAATGACTAATAATACACTGGTTCTGTGGTCTAACTGAACATCAGAATCATTTTATTCATCATGTAAAGAATATGTTCATAATTTCTCTTATCAAATCCATGTAAATAAGACCTGACATATTTCATATAGTGTACAAATAGGAAAAAATAAACTTACTGGTACTAGACCAACATGGTGACTAATTTCTATCCTAGGTTAACTCAACGTGGTAAATGGGAATACTTTTCTGAAGTTGACAAGGCAGATAAAGTTTCAAAATTCTAAGTAGACACATACATCTATACTTAAATTTTTTTGTAACTCAGGCCTAGGCACTGTCCCTGAGCTTCTTTGTGCTCAAAGCTAGCACTCTACCACTTGAACCACAGTGCCACTTGCAGTTTTTGAGTGGTTTATTGGGGACAAGAGTCTCATGGGACTTTTCTGCCCGGTCTGGCTTCAAGCTGTAATCCTCAGATCTCAGCATCCTTAGTAGCTAGGATTACAGGCGTGAGCCACCAGCACCCAGCTGTTCTATATTTACATTTATTTTAAAAATAAATAATAGCAGTATCTTCTACATCAGTAACACAACAGCTTTTCCAGCTTCTGCCACTTTCTGAAAAAAATTCTAGAGATGTTCAGTACACTCCACTTTTTAAAGGTTAAGAAACAAAACTTCAGGGCTGGGGATATGGCCTAGTGGCAAGAGTGCCTGCCTCGGATACACGAGGCCCTAGGTTCGATTCCCCAGCACCACATATACAGAAAACCGCCAGAAGCGGTGCTGTGGCTCAAGCGGCAGAGTGCTAGCCTTGAGCGGGAAGAAGCCAGGGACAGTGCTCAGGCCCTGAGTCCAAGGCCCAGGACTGGCAAAAAAAAAAAAAAAAAAAAGAAACAAAACTTCAAAAATAGGACCATATTTTGAACTATAAATTACTGAGCTCTGCACAGCCAATGTAACACACATTAATATAAATTATCCTAGATCTCCTACATGTGTTAAGTAACAGGATCCAAGTGGGCTAAGGAATAATTCTAACCCATTTTCTTACCAGGTTTTTATTCATGAACAACCAACCACCAAGGGTCCCTCTCAAATATTAACATTACTTGGTTAGAGTAGTTATCCAGAAAAAAGTCATTATACTACCAAAACCACATTGATTTTCATTCAAGTGGCTTCCTTCAAGGATTTCAGGTCCTTCTCAATTTTTACCCCATCGAAGGCAAAAATTATATGCCTTCATGACAAATGCAATTCAACCAACAGCTCTCAGAGGATCACAAATTGTCATGTTTACTGGTCCATACTACATTTCATTGCTTGCATAGTATAGTAGTAGACCTTTGTGAGTTCTTAGACTGTGAGTTCTTCACTTTTTTGTCTTACATCATCAGTACTGGGAATAAACCCATTTTAGCTAAGATTAACATTCGAGACAAGTCCTCGCTATATGCATCTGCATATATTTCCTACCAAACATCAGCTAGATAAGTCCTTATAAGTCATCACTGCCATAAGATGTGACATATAATGAATATCTTTTGTTGAAGTATGTATGTTTTGAATAAGATTTGAAGCAATTTGAAGGCAGGGACTATATCTTAAACATTTATGTTTACATTTCCTATAGAAGACTGTGACAATAGTCTTCAGTAAATACACAACCTTATGCAAAAACTCGAAGGATAAGTGCAAAAGTCAAATAGGATTAAGCATTCATATCCTTCAATTTACAGATGAGGAAACTGAGGCTGGGACAATTAGTGATCCACCCAAATACAAACAAGTAGTCAAAACTAGGTCTTAGATTAGCCTATTCCCTGAGGTATTTTGCTTACTTCACATGTCCTATGTTAATAGACTGACTTCCTACTCAGTCTTCAGGAGGCCAAAGAAAGCCTTTAGCACTGGAGCCTGGAAAGCCGTGTGATTGGGAAGGGTGGAATTGCTCATCAAGGAAACAAGGGAAAATGCCACTAGCAAATAAGCTAGAAGGCAAACTTTGACTTACTCTACCAGGCATGATTTTAATGACTAACCACATACCCAGAGATAAACACTGGAGAGATTCATAGCACTTGAGTAAATTCCTTAATAGCATATGAAATATTGGCACCAAGGCACCAGGTCCAATCACCTGGATTTTTTTTTATTTACTTGTTTATTGTCAGAGTGATATACAGAAGGGTTACAGTTTCTTACATATCACCTGGCTTTGTATCAGCCAAAAATATCATATCTGGAATAAGTAGTAAAGATAATGATATGATAGCATGTCCACTGACTACATTTGACAACATTTACCATCCAATTTCAGTTTTTCAAGGTTTCATCAGGTTTCTCCTATAAATTGAATTCCATCGTATTCATTGGAACTGTTATATATGTGTGTACTTTTGAAATATCTCAGTGATGTTGATTCCATTGTTTCTATTATTATTCAATGCCACGACTATTATTCTACAACCAAACTTATCCCCAGCTGGGATTCCTCTGTATCACCCCATGCCCATGGGTTAGACCAAAAAGAAGCACCCAGCGAGGAAAGGGCAACAGGCATAATTGCAATCAAGTCCTTAGCAGCCCAGCTCATGAGCACGAAAGGTTATTTGATATTCATTTAAAGGGATTTCGGGAAAGAAAGAAAAACAAGGCGGGGGGGGAGAAACAACTGAATGTTTGACATGTAGACTGTGTTCTTTAGAAATGATTCCCAAAGCTGATTCAAACCCCCTCACTTGGCCAAACACTGAAACCCCAAGCAATGTATGTAAAGCTCCCTGCTGGGGAAGGCCAGGGAAGCGGAGGCCATGCTCAGAGGACGCGGGGACTTCTTGGGTATGATGTGCCTGCAAAACTCTTCAAGCTCAATTGCAAATGAGTCAGC
Organism: Perognathus longimembris pacificus; assembly: GCF_023159225.1. Taxonomy (NCBI): domain Eukaryota; kingdom Metazoa; phylum Chordata; class Mammalia; order Rodentia; family Heteromyidae; genus Perognathus; species Perognathus longimembris. The sequence goes on along the minus strand of NC_063188.1, from coordinate 106,561,494 downwards.
AGAGTTTTCTGGAAACAGCTAAGGAGAAGATATTGCCTTCAGGAGACTATTTATTCGGTTGCTACATAATAGTGCAGATTAATTAGGAGTAAAAATAAGTGAAACTATTTGGAAAAAGTGATAGCAGCTTGAAAACTTCATCCACCCCTGACCTAAGGGAGGAAGAAGCATCACAGTTCTGTACAATTCATTATTTGGAGGGGGTGTAGAAAAGTGACATCAACCAAATATTGTTGCAAAATCTTTTGATCATATTGGCCCAGATAGCAGTTTTAGAAGGGCAAGATTATAGAAAAAAAGATAAATTGGCTCACCATTTGAATAAACTCTTGATATTTAAAGGTATTAAATATGCCCACTGTGGCTTCCAATATGTTAAGACACGCATCAAGAATAAAATCTAGCCAAAATAGAAATTAATATCACTTAGAAACATATTTCTTCATTTTCTAAATGTTTCCATATCTGGCAAAATGATGAGGGTGGAGGGTGAATGTTTTCAATATGCTCAAGAGCCAAATTCTGAGTTTATACTGATTACTCAAAGTTTAGTGTCAAAAAAGGAAAGTATAAAAGAGAGGAGACTTTACGCTGGAGTCTACCTGTCCTCACACGACATCTTTCAATGTTTCTTAGGCTCCTATTTTTCTCTGTTGGTCATTAATTGCTCCATTCCCAACAGTATACACATACCCTCATGTACTCATCACCAACTTAAAATAATTACAAATTCATGGTCAATATGATTTCATTCATACTCCTTCCTCTGAACTATTTTAAAGCATTTTTCAGACTTCTTATTGTTTTACCCATAAATCCTTAAGTATGTATTAAGTAATACATACTTAAGTATTGTTTAAAAATACATCCAGGCTGAGATGAAGCTCAATAGTAGAGGGTTTGACTAGCTTGTGCGAAGCCAGCAAATACACACATACGCAAGTGTGCACATGCGCACACACACGCACATACACATAATACAATTATACCACCTAAAATGTTAACATTTTTATCCACTTCTTACCAAGTCTACGTCTCTTCTTTCCACTTTGTTTCTTCTTTTGATTTTTCTGGTAGCCTAGGTTTGTGTGAAACTTTTGCAATGCTCCTGAGTGGTAGAATTACAGACATGTGTACCACACCCAGCCTGAGTCTACAATTTACTAGAAAGAGTAAGCTGACTAGAGATAAAAGAATAATTATTTGGTTATTTTCTTTGCTTATTTGTTTGCAGGGCATCACACAGCCAACTAAAGAAGGTTTGCCCTTCTGTGTTCAATCACTAGGAACCACAGGATATTTGAACATGAGAGAAGAGAGCAGAAAGATTATCCTTCCCAAAGGTATGGTTTGGAAGCACTTCTTTCAATGAGGTATGTTTTTAGGCTAGAGTTAGTTTGGTTCTTAAGGGAATACATACTAAGAGCTTTCATAACATAAGCTTACAACCACAACAAAAATCCTCCCTAGAATACTTATCGCAGATTCGAGAAAAAATAAATTGTAGAAAAGCCTGCCTTGGCAGAAGCATTCTCTTTCATGGAAAAAGAAGGCAGGCAAATGCAGGAAAACCTTTCTAGAATCTTGCATGTCTGCCAGGTCCAGCATTTGCCAGAATTCTTTGTTTATACCAGAGAAATTGATTGATTAGATTTGGTTTTGAAAGAGAAGCCTCGGTGTACATCAATAGATGAATGGATAAGGAAGGCATGGCATGTATATATGACTAAGTTTCATGTAGTCATTATAAAGAATGAGATTATGTCATTTTATAGAAAATGGACAGAAGTGGAAATCATCATATTTATTAAAATAAACCATCTTTAATTTGTAGAAAGTAGCAGGAAACAAAATAGTCAAGGTCATGAAATTAAAAGAGGAACTACTGGTCATGACAGTGGAAAGAAAAGGGAAATGGAGGGATTATAAGAAAGACTGAACATGACAATCACTAAAAGACATTATAGCCATGTTTGGAAGTATGATGAAACAGCGTAAGTACTATGTACAAATATAACTATTATATGTAGAGAAAGATTTAAAGAACTTATTAAAAGGCTTATTAAATTAGCTATGCAAGGACACCTAGTGCTTAAGAAAGTTTTCAATCCTGAGAAAAGCACTGACAAAGAAGGGAAAGAACCTAGGTTTCAAGACATTCAACAGAATTAGGTTATTTGCAGAAACAATCCTATCACCCTATGATAGCCTTAATTCCATCTGGCCCTCAAATTTAGCCAAGATGAAAGTGAAACGCTTTGTTTCATGAGGTAAGCCTTCACAAGGTCATGATATTTTGTAATAAGGATGGCTTAGAGCCTTTCTGCTCTCCTTTTCAAAGAACAGGAGTTCTGTAGTGGCATAATAATGTATAATCCAGTAGAGTTGAGCCTTTCTACCACGATACTCATGGCACTCAAAGCCAGACAGTACTTCACTGAATCTGTCTTCCATACTCAAGGTGACTGCACTATCCCTGGCCTCTGCCTTAGATAGCAAGAGCATTCTCCTCCACAGATCACTAATATATCTCTGGATATTGCCAAATGTCCTTTGGGGAAGAGGCAAAAAATGGCTGACCACCACTGAAATACAATATTATTTTATCAAATATATGAAACATGAAGATAGTTAATAAATGTACATAGACTATTTTAGATATCAAGTACTATTATCATTGGGAAAAAAGGTAATAATTACACATAAAGAAATAAAAACTACCCTTGCTTTGAAACCACAGTAGAATACTTGCATCAGTTCCATTCTTTCAACTGGGGAGATGAGTGTGGTAATATTTGCAGTAAAAGAGACAATTCAGACATCTGTTGCGTAGTTTGCTAGGGAGAATATGTCCTGGCTCAGAGCTACAGCTATCATATATATCCTTCTGCTGACAATGTTCATCAACTACTCCTGAAAAACTCCACATTGTATGAACTTGAGTTTTGTAATCGTACAATTGTGGTTCTCAGAGCCCAGAATGAAGCTGCCTGACCAGAGCAGTAGGATATAGATTTAAACTCTTGGGACTGAAATATTTCAATGGTTTCAAGTGCTCCTAAATATGTTGGAGATGACCCTCAGTTCACCAGAGGCTCTGCCACTTTCCTTGCCCATGGGGATTGTAGTGAAGCCAGCCCAGTTCAAGAATAATGAAGATATACCATTCATGAATCTGCATTGCTCTGTATGAACATTTTTAAAAATGAAGTTATATATGCATGTGTATACTGGTCATTCTATGCATGCATGCACATACGTGTGTGTATATATATACATATATATATATGCATAGTGCATAAATTTGTTTCTGTAAATGCCTAAGGTGATGGCAGTAGTTTAAAGTGCTAAATAAAACTGGAGCACAGACACTGATCAGAGAAAAATTATCTGTAATCCCGAGAAAGAGCCATCTGTCATGGCTAGAGGCTCAAGCAGAGAAGAGAGAAGTGGATAGGCCCCAGTAACAGATGGGGAAGCTTGAACCCCCACACTGAGCAGAGGGTCCAACAGCTGGGACCGATTCATCCAGATGAATGACTATGATATCATGTGTCAGATTATGCTCAAGTGAGTGGCTAAGAGTGCCAAGTAAATTCAGGCCAACATGTAGATGCTTCGGAGATGATGTCCACCTTGGAATTACATGTGGGATGAAAACACTGCTCACCGCTGTCTTGGAAAGATCAGGAGAAGGAAATGCCCTCTCTATTCTCCTTTAGTCGTTATTCTGGGGATAAATGGAAATAGAGAGGCAAAGAATTTAAGCTCATTTTATAATTTAACATAAATGTAGGGAAAGAGTCTCTGAGGGTGAACTTGATCTGCTCCTCCTTCTTAACAGCCCACAAGGAACTTCAAACAACAGACTGGAAGTTGATCTCAACCCTTTTCTCACTACAATGTTCCCTTCAAATAAGAAACCTAATTTTCAGTGTCATGCTTATCCAGTCTATGGACTCCTATAGAAGTAATGGAATTTTGGAGATTCTATCTCCCTTAGATTTTTTGAAACCATCTTGATTTCTCCATTCCCATTGCTGTTGCCTTACTTGCAACATTTTTACAATTTTGTTTGGATTATTATATTTATTTTTCTGGTGTTCTTTTGTTTGTTTTGTTTTGTTTTGTTTATCCCTAGTGAATTCTTTTCACGGATTCCAGAATGATCTTTTAAAAATTGAAATCTGTTCATCTTACTTTTCTACTTATAATTTTTTGTATAGTTGCCCGTTCTCAAAGGTTTTAAAACATTTGGTTTCTGTCCTGACAGACACAGCACAGAAGAAATTCATCTAAGCATCTCAGTGTTACAGACATAGCCTTATTTTAACCAAATACTAATTTTTCAGGAAAATAAAATCATCAAACTGAGTCATAATGTCACATTCCAGGCTGTGGTGTTGATGACACAATCTAGGCAATGTGCCCAGTTGCCTATAAGACCCATCCCCCTTTCTCATAAAAGGATATATGCTGGTACCAATATAATTTTTTCCCATTTTTATTGTTAAAGTGATGTACAGAAGGGTTACAGTTTCAGTTTCATACATAAGGCAGTGAGTGCATTTCTTACCCAACTTGTTACCTCTTCCCTCATTTTTCCCCAACCTCCCTCCTCACCTTCCCCTACCCCCCCCAAGAGTTGTACAGTTGGTTTACACCATATAGTTTTGTAAGTATTGCTATTGCATTGGTTTGTCTTTTTATCCTTTGTCTCTTCATTATGGTATTCCCTTTCCTTTCCCTAGTTCCAATACATGTATATATATATATATATATATATATATATATATATATATATATATATATATATATATATACAATATCCAAGGTACTAAAATCAGTTACAGTGATATCAGGGGTAAAACCACAAGGGAACACTATTACACTGTTGTGGGATTGTAAACTTGTTCAGCCACTCTGGAAAGCAGTATGGAGGTTCCCCAAAAGGCTAAACGTAGAGCTCCCCTATGACCCAACAGCTCCACTTTTGGGCATTTACCCAAAAGACTACAAGCAAGACCACACCAAAGCCACCAGCACAACTATGTTCAACTCAGCACAATTTGTTATTGCTAAAATATGGAACCAACCCAGATGCCCCTCAGCAGACAAGTGAATCAAGAAAATGTGGTACATATACTTAGTGGAATTCTATGCTTCTATCAGAAAGAATGGCATTGCCCCATTTGTAAGGAAATGGAAAGACTTGGGAAAAAAATCATACTAAGTGAAGTGAGCCAGACCCAAAGAAATAATTAGTGCATGTCCAGGATAGTCCTAGCAGAAGATTACAATAGCTCAATAGCTATGTCCAGATGAACACATAAGATAATGCTAATTGAAATAAACTCCAAGTTATGGAAGCAAGTGGTTTATCATTGTTGTTGGTATTTTCAACATACCATGTGAAATTATGCCCTTTTTCTTTTGCCATTCCTTTCTATGGTTTTACCCTTGATATTACTGCAACTGATTTTAGTACCCAATATAAATTTCTAGTTTCACTAAAACTACAATTGTTATAGATGTGAACATTCAAAAAAGCTGGGTGAAAGGTATTTGGAAACCCTTTCTATAATCTTTGCCAGAAATATAACATTCATAAATCTAAAATCATCCATAAATCTAAAATCATTAATCTAGTATTATTTACCTACATTCTTAAAGTAATTTATGTCTATATTATATCTGAAGAGTAGAAATAACATATGATGTATCCTGATGGGCATCTCTCCCCAGTTTCACATTTAGTGATATCTAGTTCATAATTCAATATCAGAGAATGTGAATGTTTATACCATGACCATGGGTAAGTGTTGTAAACAATTATCAATAGCCAGATGTGACTTTCTCTGCCTAAAAATGAAGAGATAGCAATAAAAAGGAGTTGCCAAAATTACAAAGGGAAAGAGAAGGGCAAAACTGTAAAACAAGACTTTTATTTATGGGTGTCACTGGGAAATCCAGGTCTCCTTCGGGGCTGCTTGGGCTTCCAAAAAGACAGGAGTTAATCAGTAGAAACATAGACAAATAAAGATAGAAAGAAAGCCATCATTTTAGCCATCGTGAGTAGATTGAGGTTTTTTTCTTTGTTGCTGTTTTTGTTTTCTTTTCTTTATTGTCTTGTTTGTTCATTAATCTGTCATTGGGAGGGTAAGGGGAGCACCGAAATGGAGGGACAAAGGGTGAACAAACAGAGCAGTGGTATTCATGAGACACTATAATGAAAATGAAATATATAGCTTGTGGCTGGGGATGGAAGGGGAAAACTGGGAGAGAGAAGGAAGGGGCCACATTGTCCAAAAAGGAAATGTACGCCTTGCCTGTCTTACGTAACTGTAACCCCTCAATACATCACCTTTCTAATAACAATGAAAAAACAAAAATTTAGATTATGATTAATATTTTAAATTTGGCACCAGGGAGCAAGGTTACCATTTCTGCATAGCAGCTATGAACATAACATTTTCTATCAAATGGCATGCTACTGTATGCCAAAGTCATTAGGAAAAATTAGTACAAGAAGGAAAAAAGAACATTTCCAAGCACTGTCCACTCAACACAGGGGGACATTAAGATCCCCATCCATGTCTTTCATAATACATATGATTGGTATTGAAGGTACAGTATGCTTGCTCACACTCAAGTCAATATTTCATACAAATGGGACTTCTTCCAGGAGCCACAGATCAGAGATGAGAGTAAGTATTGAAATAAACTATATGGTAAAAATAATGATTCGTAATCAAAGCAACATAAAAAAATCCCTTCAATCGCTGGCTCTGCAGAAATGGTATGCCCCTAGATGGAATTCAAATTATTATCTGGTGTGGTTTGGGCTATCACCCCCCACCCCCCCAAGATGGGGCCAGGGGTAAGGTTATCTTAGGATTGCCTGTGGCAATGATCATAAAGCCTAGGACAATGAGACTCTTTCACAATCCTTCAGGGTGTCTGAATCTCCTGCTAGACATTCTTTGTAGGCAGAAACCTGCTCCAGATTATCTGAGGGTACATCTATTTATTTGACCAATAAATATAAAAGTATTTTAGCACAACTGTAATAAGCAGATTTTCCTGGAAGTCAACTACTATATAAACCACAAGATGGTGTTTTGCTTTGAATGGCACTTGAGCATGAGTCCCTCTAGTTTTCAGTATGGCACATTTGTAGCTATGGGCGTTTGTGGCTCTGGTATTGTTGGTTCGCCTACATAGGCATGGACATTCAGCAACTGTAATAGAAAAGCAAATTGAAAAGGATTTCATTTATTATAAACTACCATTTTATTTGATATATTATGGTCACAACATTATATGGATGTTTGAAAATAGTTTTCATAGATAGGTTCTTTTGTCCATAAATTTCATTTCAGGGCAGAAAAATTAGCTTATAAAACATGTATGATTAAAAAGAAGAGCTGGATCTGATAAGGTTAGGCATCTGACTGAAATTTCTTTAAGTCACTAGAACTAAGGTTGCTTGAAAGTAAGAACGAAATTTGAATTTCTTTCTACTTTACATTCTGTTTGTTCTCAGCCTTCCTAGGGACACTGAGTCTGCTTAGTTTAAGGTCAGGGTTTTCAATCTCAGAACCACCATTTGAGCCCAGTTAAGTTTTACTGGGGAAGGATGGGGTAAAAGAACTATTTTCTGTATACTGTGAGAAGGTTGGCAGTTTCTCTGCCTTCTTCTTACTCACTAGATGCTGGCAATGTCCTCTCCTCAGGCTGTGGCAAGTAGAAATATCTCTAGACATTGCCAAAGGCAAAAAATTGCAAAAGGCTTATCATTATCAGTTGAGAGCCTCCAGTATCAACTCTACCTCTGAGTTCTTTCCAGAGTGAAGACAATCCAAGGCCTACTTCTCAAAGCATAATGGCAAATCAGATTTTAAAAAATTGATCCATTTGCCTACTGAGGGACATCTGGATTGGTTCAATATCTTAGCTATAGTAAATAATACTGCAATTAACATGGTTTAGTATGGCCTGGTTTGTGGTCATTTGGATAAAAGCCCAGGAGTGGGGTTGCTGGGTCATAGGGGAGCTCTATGTTTAGTCTTTTGAGGACCCTCCATACTGTTTTCCAGAATGATTGAACAATTTTACATCTTCACGAACAGTGTAGTAGCATTCCCTTTTGGCTACATCACCACCATGATCTGTTATTAGCTTTCTTGATGATGCCTATTCTAATTGAGATGAAGTAGAATCTCGGTGTTGTCTTGATTTGCATTTCTTTTATGGCCAGAAATGCTGAACATCTCTTCATGTGGCATATATACACAATGGAATTCCATGCTTCCATCAAAAAAAATGAGATTGCCCCATTTGTCAAGAAATGGAAAGAGTTGGAAAAAATTATATTAAATGAAGTAAGCCAGACTCAAAGAAACATAGGTTGCATGCTTTCCCTCATTTGTAATAATTAGAATGTACCTATGGGATGACAGTGTTCAAGAAGAAAATTACTCATTCACTGAGTTATATAACAGTAACCTCTCTGTACATCACTTTTACAATATTTTTTAAATCTATAAGTAAACTCAATGGATAGTAAAAGACAAAAATTATACTTGGACATGATAAATTAAACAGGACTCTAAACATTCACACAGTGAAACCAAGGAGGATATTCTTAGGAGAGGATCACAAGGGCTCAATAGCTATGTGCATATGATCATATAAAATGATGCTTATCAAAATGAACTCCAAGAAATGAAAAAAAAGAGTTTTTTATTGTATTGTTTACAGTTCTTTCCTGTTCTCCCCCTTTTGTCACTGTTTTTTTTTATTTCTGTCCCTTTTGTCTTATATATGTTTGTCTGATTTGGGAGGGGAAGGGGAAGCACAGAAATGGTGAGTAAGGAGTAAATTAATTCATCAGTGATACTCACTAGACACTATGTTGGAAATGAGCTATACAAGTTGAGAGGAAGGGGGTCGGGAAGGAAAAAACTGGGAGAAAATGAGGGAGGAAGTAACACTGTTCAAAAGGAAATGTACTCAATACTTGACTTACATAACTGTAACCCCTTTGTATATCACCTTTACAATAAAAATTAAAAATAAAAATTGTGGGATTATCCCAGGATACTGGAAGAGAGTATAAATCACAGCAATTCAGGTGTGAGTAAGGGCACAGAAATAGAATTTAGAAGCTCCTGGCTAGATCCTAAATGTGACTAGCATTTTAACTTCACTGAACTTTAAATTCAATAAACAAATGGTGAGAATCATGGTGTATCTCAGAATACTTGAGACAATGAAATACTTGACTGCATGTGAAGTGATCCCAAGAGTACACACCTTGCATTAAGTAATCCAGAATCCTTCCTTTTTCTTGATACCTTTCTTTCAAGTGAGCAAAGATCAACAAGAATAATCACAGATTTTTAAATTAATAACCTTAGCAACCAGAGACCCAGCTCTTATCTGAGATATCACCTACAGGGATAAGAAAGAGTCAGGACTATGTAACCCTTCCTATCCCATTTCCATATACAGTATTTACTGAGGTCATGCCCAGAGATGTCAAATAACTTGATTAAAGCCACATGGGTACTAAGGAGGTGAGCAAGAATTTTTACCTCAGTCAGTCTGACCAAAGTAATCACTTCAAAAAATATGAACAAGACAACATATCAAAATAGGGAAAATACAGCAAGACTCTAGGGCAGCACTATCTTATATACAGTAGCCAGTAGATGCCAGCGACTATGTAAATTTCAATGGCTATCAGTTAAATTATATAAAATTAAAAATCAGTTCTTGAGTCACAGTAGTCATATTTCAAGTGCATAGCCATACGTGGCTAGGGAATACTGCAGTGCACTGCAAAGATATAGAACATTGTATCCACATAGAAAAGTTCATAGCATTATTAATTTTATTTTGCTCTTTTCCTGTTTGGAATTAGCATACATTTATAATGTGAAGGGCTTTCACTCTAACATTCCTATATATGCACACAGTGCACATTGAACAAACGTACCTTTGATACCATATTCCCATTCCTCCCCTCCTTTCCCCTTCTTCAATGTTTGGTGGTTCACAGTATTTTGCATTCATGATATACAGATAATATCTTTCATCCTTTTCAGCCCTCGATATTCCTTCTTTTCAAATAGCCACTGAAGGCTAGCTCAATGTTTGTTATTCTCACAAAGAACGTGTCAAAATATGATAAAAGTGTATGGTTTTCTGGGGAAAATCATCCATTTCTTCATCTTAAGTGGTTGCTTACCATTTATTGACACTTTGGTGAAGCACACCAGAGGAGAAATCAAAATTAGAACTGTTTCCTATACAAGTAGTGACTCCTCACTAAATTCCTAAGTTGCCCACAATAAACACTTATTCCCTTTTCCAAAACACTTTGTTAGTGCTCAGATTGTCTAATCTATTTTCAATGAGACTGCATAATCTGTTTTAAAAATGCCCTACTCAGAATTATTGAGTTCTCCCCAAATATAGACTTGTCTAAAAAATCTGCCACAGCATTAATCAGAAAGGAACTATTCATGAACAGCTATACATCATTCTCGTCTAGTTCTTTCCAGGAAGAACAAAGGAAAGCAGGGTACATTCATTCTTTTGCTACTAAAGAGTTCCTGTCCACAAACTGAATGCTAAACAAGAATAATTGTGGATACTTACACAACTGCGCAGGTATCCCAAGGAAACAAGGTGAATCCATTCACCTCCTGGATCTGAAGCCTCTCAGGGATTACTAGAGAAATGACACATCATGAGCTAAAAAACAAGTGTGAAAATATTTTATCTAAATTTGTGAATAAGACCAAGATTTTAGAGTGAAGGTCCCAGCCAGTTGGCAGCAGAACCAGGACTATGGGAGCACTAAAGTCTGTTTCTCACTCCTTCCTTTTCTGATTGTTAAGGGCTTCTTAAAAAAATAAAAAGGAATTTGCCATTTGGTAGTGAACACTTAACTAGTGCGTTTCCTACAGATGGAAAGTCTCTTTTTTACATTTTTATTAGCATACATTAGTTTTACAAGGGAGCATTTTGATTGACATTTCCATACATATATAATGTACCACAATCAACCTCATCCCCTATCACTCTCCCTTACCCCTTACCCTCTTCCTAAAACAATTTCAATAGCTTTCATACATTCAAAAAATACTTTGAGGGCTGGGAATATGGCCTAGTGGCAAAGAGTGCTTTCCTGGTTTACATGAAGCCCTGGGTTCGATTCCCCAGCACCACATATATAGAAAACGGCCAGAAGTGGCGCTGTGGCTCAAGTGGCAGAGTGCTAGCCTTGAGCAAAAAGAAGTCAGGGACAGTGCTCAGGCCCTGAGTCCAAGGCCCAGGACTGGCAAAAAAAAAAAAAAAATACTTTGACTGTATTTATCCTTATTCACTCTCTGAGAAAATCATTTTTAAATGAGTAAACCCAGAATCTCTAATCCACTTCATAAAGGATTGCATCTAATCCTGCAATAAACCTAAGATTAGGACCAGGCTGGCTTTGGATCACTAGTACTTTCTTTGTGACACATTTCCTTTACCAGAGTAGTGATGGTCTTTTGGCAACAGTACTGAAAGTAAACTAGCATGCTCTGGGTGTCTGTTTAGGTTCAACCATGCCATGTAATGTCCCCAGATGGTGTCGATCAGATCCCTGACACCATATAAAGTTCAAACAGTTCTTTCCTTTCCATTTACCAGATTCCTGTGTCATTAAAAACAGCGGCCAGGCTTTTCTTTTTCCCTAAAAAGATCCCTTTGAAAGGAAGTAGACTTCAAAGGAAAACAACAATGTGTAGGCCCATTGTTCAGGTGTGAACTGGCTCCATTTCCAAGACCTCAAGGGAACTATGGGGTGAGGACCATGTCCACTTGATTAGGTCTTCAAACAACTTTTCATGAAGAAATTCTATCTTTGAGGATCAAGGATAGCATATTTCTCATCACATTCAGGGCCCTCTTAATGCCTTGCTTTCTTTTTCTCTTCCACCTTTCAGAAATCACTGAATATTTAAGGAAGAAAATTTCCAAGGCTTTTAATATGTCTCCACATTTATATGCATCCCTAAAGCATAATGCTTTAATTTCCTCAGCTTTACAATGAGGCAATAATACTCTATAATATTACATGAAAGCCTTCATTAAATAAGTTAAAGATTCTGAGTGTACTCATTTCCTAAGGAACTTTCTGCCACTAGAAAATATACTAGCTAAATAGTGCCCCTCTCCAAATAACAAATTATTCTAATGAAAGCCCTTAAGACTTAGCACAGAAATGAAGTCTAATTTTATATTCACCAATACCAAGAGACTCCAGAGGAGTCTTATCAGTGCCTTAGTATGGGTGAGAGGAAGAAAATCAACAGGTCCTAGAATTACTGGGCTCAACTAATGATATTTGAGGCTCTATATTCTATTATCAATTGTCTTGAATCAAATTATTCAGAAAAGTAGTTCAAAAGAGCTCATCACCTTTTCAATAAAGACACAAATTTAAAATACAGAATAATAAGCATTAATTTGCCAGTCCTGGGGCTTGGACTCAGGGCCTGAGCACTGTCTCTGGCTTCTTTTGCTCAAGGCTAGCACTCTGCCACTTGAGCCACCTCTGGCTGTTTTCTGTATATATGGTGCTGGGGAATTGAACCCAGGGCTTCATGTATACAAAGCAAGCACTCTTGCCACTAGGCCATATCCCTAGCCCAATAATAAGCATTTTTAACTCACTGTCAGCAGATAAAAAATTCAGGAGCAGCTTAGCTGGGTGATTCTGATTGAAGATCTTTCATGAGATTAAAGAGAGTCACTGAGTCTACAATCACCTGAAGACTTGACTGGAACTGGTGTATTAAATTCCAATATGACAGGGCTGGGGATATGGCCTAGTGGCAAGAGTGCTTGCCTCATATACATGAGGCCCTGGGTTCGATTCCCCAGCACCACATATACAGAAAATGGCCAGAAGTGGTGCTGTGGCTCAAGTGGCAGAGTGCTAGCCTTGAGCAGAAGGAGGCCAGGGACAGTGCTCAGGCCCTGAGTCCAAGCCCCAGGACTGGCCAAAAAAAAAAATTCCAATATGACAGACTCATGCACTTGCTAACAATAGATCTCACTTTCTTATCGAGTAAAGTTCTCCATAGGACTGTTTGAGTAAACACACCACATGGCAGCTAAGCCACAAAGAGAGACAAAAAGGAAGCCACTATACCATCTACTGCCACAAATCGTCCATCAATGCTGCCATGTTATACAAGGTAGAAAGAACTGAGTCACTAGGTTTAGGCCATATGCGAGAAGACAATGAGTCTCTGCCTCTTGAAAGAGAAAAGCTTTCTAGAATTTGTGGGCATGACTTAATATCAAAGCTGCCACATGCCCCTGTCTTGGCTCAAACAGTAAAGCACCTGCCTAGCAAGTATAAAACACTGCTTGAATTCCACTACTGGAAAGAAAAAATGAGAGAAGGAAAGAAGGGAGGGAGGAAGGGAGGGAGGGACGAAGGGAGGGATGGAGGGAGAAAGAAGGAAGGAAGGAAGGAAGGAAGGAAGGAAGGAAGGAAGGGAGGGAGGGAGGGAGGGAGGGAGGGAGGGAGGGAGGGAGGGAGGGAGGGAGGGAGGGAGGGAGGGAGGGAGGGAGGGAGGGGGAGGGAGGGAGGGAGGGAGGGAGAGAAAGAAAAATGATAGGTGAAAGGGAAGGGAAGGGAAAGGAAAAGGAAGAAGAAATGCTACCATGTGCCTCTGTCTAGATGGTCCACTGTTAACAAGTTTTTATTCATCTCTGTACCAGCCAAGCCTCGGCTATTATAAATGTGTAAGTAGGCTTACATATAAAAAGTTCTCATAAGTCTGCCTGGGCTGGCTTCAAATTTTAAAAAAAGTTCTGATAAATTTTGTGGAAGAAACTTCAAGTAGTATAATAAGCACTGAATTGCTTCTTCCTTTCCTTTCTATCAGGTTTTCATTGCAATGGAGTTTTCCATAAAGTCTACATTTTAAACTCTTTTTATGGACAACTACTAATCGAATAGTTATGGTGATTTAGACAAGGATTATAAAATGGCTTTGTTCATAAAAATAATTTTTAAAATGGGAAACAATTGAAGAGCAACAATGATATGCTTTAATGAGGCCACCGCTTTCAGGCATTTTATGGTCAAACTTTCCATTTAATTGAATTGTAGAGGACAGATTTGAGCTGACACTTAAAAATGTTCATTAAAAAATTAATCTTCTTGTACCCTGGACCTGAGATGGGGGAAAAAATAAAAAGTCTCAAATCTATGCTATAGATACAGTCATGTTTCTGGAAATGTAAATCAGCTATTGCAAATAGCTATTTTTCTTTGTGTTACTATTCACTAACATTCTATTGTTAAAACTTTTAAGCATACAGCAGACTGAAAGAGTAGCACAATGAAGCCTTGCATATCCCCAACTTAAATAGAATCATTTTTCCATATTTGTTTTTACTTTCTCTCTAGACAGGCACACATATGTGCACAAACATGCACATATGGATAGATGCATACAAACTAAGCACTACTTCTTTGACCAATTTGAAAGTAACTTACAAATGTCATGACTTATTATCCCAAAAGGAAATGACATGCTCTGAAGCAACCTGAATAGCATTACCATGGCTAAGAAAATGAATATAATTTTACTTTGGGACACAGAAGCTAGCCTACTGACAAAAAGAAAGAGTATCAAAGAAATAATGAAAATAGAGAATTTTCAATAAATTATAAATAAATGGGAAATGATGAGCTCAAAAGCTTTTACAGTTATAGAAAGTCAACTATCAAGTAAAAGCACTAAAATACTTATGAGCCTCTTTCTTATTGGAAGGTTAAGACAATGTAAAACTGACTTGTGAAAGGATTTAATGTTTTTCAGCTTTGCACTCACAAACTTTTTAGTAATGATTCATTCCTGTCTCTACCCTTCCTTCCTATGACTTCATGCTTTGTCTATTCTTCCCATAAGCAAGATTCTGAATTATATGTTTACCATTCCAGGCTGACATTCACAATTCTAGTGCCATCTAATGTACAGTTTTCCTCCATTTCCTGTACTTCTTCAAGCAATGGATTTGCTTTTTGAAAAGCAGCCTTAAAGTGCAGCAAACACAATATCCACTCCATCTCCAGTCCATCAACTACAGAGGGCATTTCTCAATAGGCCACTCCCATTTCATAAATCCTACAGCAACTATTACAGCTGACTTGTTTCAAAATTTCATTTCCTTTTCAACCTAATTATTTTGATTGATAAAAGATGGCTTAATTGTAGTTCCTGTTTGCTGGACATTTTTTAAATAGAGTGCAGTTTAACAAGATTATTTAACTAGTGAAGTCTAGGGTACATTTTAGCTGTGTGGTAAAAATGTTCATTTAGGAAACTAAATCAGCCACTTTATATAGTAAGAGAAGGTGCTCAACTTAAAAAGCCTGTGACAAGAATCAAGGCTAGACTCATCAGTTAGATGGTGGTATCTTAATCCAACAGGATATGTGCAATTCCAAATATATACCCAAAGGGAGCAAGTAACTTATTGATGGCTGGCATGATGTGTAATCTCACCTTTATGCCTTGTAGGAATCTGAAAATTTATTGAAATATCTGTAAGAACAGCTATTACGTTAAAACAAAAAAAAACCACAGTGGGTATGGAGCTCAAACTTCAGAAATAGAAGACCAAACTTACAAAGGAGGCATCAGAAAAATATAAACCTTTGCCTATTCTTTAGTTTTCTTTGGGTGGGGGGGGGCTTAAAAATCCATAGGTAGATACTTTCATAACCTTGATTAGATTTCATGAGATACAAAATTATTATTAGATATAAATCAATATGGAAAAATAAGTAGTTACCTTTATGGACATTTGGAAAAGATACTTTTACAAAAGCAAAAATTGAAATATTTCTTTACTACTTACGGAAATGTTTTGAAATCAGTAAATGGGTTAACACACAGAGACAAAGATGCTTTGTTAAGGACATGACAGATGAAGTAAACAGCCTGATTAAAAAGAGAAAAACAAATCATGTAAGATTATTACATGTGCTTCTTAAACTTTTAGATTTATGTTGGAGGCAAGGGAAAAGGGCCATGTCAAGATTTCCTATAATGAAAGAAACGGATGTTGATCAATTTGGGCCATATGACTCAGGATAACTACCCAAGAACCTTTCCAGCCTCCAAAGAACACCTTGTGCTAAAACAACAAATAAAGGATTTCCAAGGCCACATAAAGGAGCAAACTTCCACCTGATAGTTTCTCAAATCTACAAACTTGAGATTCCTAACATTAGTTGTAAAGGACTGCTGAGAGACCGCCAATATTACAGGCATGGATGATTTCATATTTCTGTCCTCAAAGAAAAGATTAGCATGTGGCTCCAAGGGAATATTGGAGCGAGTATGTGCTGCTTTGTCAGGCTGTCACTGTTGCAGGAAGTGAGTCAGGGGTCAGCTCCACCTTCACTGGAATGCCATGACTCATGAAGGAGTCAGCTGGGGAAGAGACCACACAGGACTGAGGCGTTATCTTTTATACAGTCCAGTCATGGCACACACTTGAACAAAATTCCAACTGAACTCACAAGTACATAAAGAGTGAAAGCTATTGAAATATTTAACTGGAGAGAAGAAACCATATACCTTTTTAAACCTCCAAACCAAATACTGAAAAACAAAACAATTGTCATCACAGAACTTTTTTTCCCATAACTTGGAGTTCATTTCGCTTAGCTTCATCTTATGTGCTCATATGTACAGACCTATTGAGCTATGTATCACAGAACTTTTTAAGAAGCGATAATTTCTATGTTCCCTAAAAGTATTTGAGGAACAATTTGAGTGGTGGTATATATTGATAATTCCCTCATTTAACTACTATCTTTAAATGACCTGCCTAGGTACCTGCCCAGAGTGGAAAAATAAAAATCAGATCTCTTAGCCAGACACCGGTAGCTCAGGCCTCTAATCCTAGCTATTCAGGAAGCTGAGATCTGATTATCATAGTTCGAAGCGAGCTTGGGCAGGAAAGTCTGTGAGACGCTTATCTCTACACACACACACACACACACACACACACACACACACACACACACACACACACACACCAGATGTATTAAAGTCTCTGCTCTCCAAGCCCAAGCTCTGTAATTGGACTGGTTATACTTAGGTAAGTTGCATGTAAAATAGAATCAGAGTCTAGAGGTGGCCAGGCATGGTAATTCACATCTATAGTACTAGCACTTGCGAGGCTGAGGTAGGAAGGTGGTGAGTTAGCGTCCAGCCTGGACCATACAGAGAGACATTGTCTCAAAAAAAGCAATAAATGAAGAATGAAAGAAAAGGAGAAAGAAAAAGGAAAGGAACAAAAAAGAAAAGGAGGGGGAAGGAGGTAAGAGGAGAAAAGGGAGAAGGAGGAGGAGGAGGAGGAGGAGGAGGAGGAGGAGGAGGAGGAGGAGGAGGAGGAGGAGGAGGAGGAGGAGGAGGATTTTCACTGAGGGATAAGGAGTACAGGCTGTTGTGATTGTTTACAGTTCTTTCCTCTGCTACACAATTTGCACACATGCATTTTCCTTCTCAGTGTGATAAGATGACTACTCTAGCTGCTGCCATAGCATCCATATTCCAGGGCCAGGATGGAAAAGGGGAAAGCGAAAAAAATGTGTTCTAGCCCTTTTAAGGAGCCTTTCTGGAAGTGCCACACAATTGCATTCTCATTGGCCAGAACTCAGTCATGGCCATGTGAAGCTAGGAAATGCACTCTGTTGGATTGCCACCCTGAAAAATATCAGAACTCTTTGACTAAAAAAAAAAAAGAAAAGAAAAAAACAAATATTAAGTAGGGAACTAGCAATCTCAGCTAGCGTCATTTAAACTATTAGCTTCTCTATATCCATGTCCCCAATTACTAAATGGGTAGACAATGCCTATTGGTTGAGGAAGTGAAAAATACTCTACAACTCTTAGTTATTACTAGTCATCCTCAAAGATTACCTTAAAATGATACATCTCCAACTATACATTCAATATGACCCCTTCTTCATGAAAAAAGTCAAGACCCCAGTCAGAGTTCTGAGGCTCAACTTTCTTTACTGCTTCATTCTACTCCTAGTAACTGGCATCTGCTCTTTGTGTTTTCTGTGTATGTGTGTGAGAGAGAGGGAAGGAGGCCTGAACTCTGGGTCTCGTGCTAGTGTTTAGCTTTTTTTCTGCTCAAAGCTGGCACTCTACCACTTGAGCTACACCTCCAACTTCAGATTTTTGCTGGTTAACTGCTGACAAGAATCTCTTGGATTGGTCTACCTAGGAGGCCTTTGAAGTACATTCCTCAAATTTTAGCCTCCTGAGTAGCTAGGATTACAGGCATGAGCCACCAGTATCAGGCTAGTTTGTCTTCTTCATGAATGACTTGAGGAAGTGTCTGTCTGTCTTCATTTTGTTTTCCTAATTTCTCTAGTTTCAAGGCCTAGACTTGTTTTCCCTGCTGCATTGCACTTTGCCTTTCGAATTTTCCTCTGCAAATCCTTCCAGTGGTTTCTAGAAACTCTCAAGTCTGAACATGATCATGACTTTTTCATCTGATTCATATCTTCCCATACATCCTGAGACACAAGAACTTAGTAAATATATGCAATATGATATATATTTTCTGTAGGGAATATTATGTTGGTGCCTATTTAGAGTAATGTTAATGACAACTCACATATGCTTTGCTCACCACTGTGCTTTCTACTTAAGGTCATAAATATCTATCTGCATCCTCTAAAAGGCATTTCTCATTTAATTATTTGATATCATAAATATTCCATAGATGTTTCATGTAGTATCAAAAATAAGTTAACATTTTCCAGATGAAAAAAATGTTACAAAAAGGGATTGAGTTGCTTCTGAACTTAAGTGGCACATCTAAGACCTTCCAGGCTATGTACAGTAGGATGAAGATTTCCACCCACTACTTTTTTGTATGCCCATGCATTTCCTCACCAAGAGAAATGCCTGATTTCCATTCAAGTCAGTGGGAACTACACTGCTCTATTTCATAATGCATTAAAAAATGCAAGGTTGGAAATTTAGAACTCTAAATATGCTTCTATTATGCTACTGTATTAGTACTTAGGATTATAAACACTAAAATAAATGGCAGTTATAAGGAAAAAAATCCATGTTAGTCATTTATTTATAAGGCTTTATTCTCCAATAGTCTACTTGATATATAATAAGGTCAATCAATTTTGACTATAATGAAAAATTTTGCTTTTCTAATAGGTTGTATAACACAGACTATGTTTTCCTACAAAAATCATATTTCTATAGGTAGCTTTACAAGAATAGAAAGACATCTAAAATGTTAGAAGATGACTGGCAAAATTTCAAGCTTACAAGAATAAAACAATTGTTTCATATAACGATGCCTTGACATCTAAGGTTGGTATATTGATGAGAGAAAGAGGATTCTAACCTAATACGGCCAGACAATTTATATACAGAGGACATTGAAGAGTAGGCATAGAGATTGACTCCCCAAATGCCTGGGGCTAAATGTATTGATTGAAAAGGTCAGCATATTAGCAGGAGCATCCATTAACCCAAAATATTGAGCGTAACCAGGGAAACCTGGGGGAAATGGAAAGCTCTTAATGAAAGGGCTTTTGTCTTCTTGTGATGGGACCTGGATATCTGTCTTCATCCCTAGAGCTCTTTCTCTAGAGCCCTGAGATTCTTGACTACAGCAGCCATCACTTCATGAAAAATGAGAAATCTTTTACAGCTACATAGTGAAAGCCTTGTTAAGACTCACTAGCATGCAAAAATGAATAAATCATTTGATCACAACAATAATGGATAGCCTTTCTAGCTAAGAACCTAAGAATCTACAGATAATGACCTTCAAATGAGGTTAATCGTATAAGAAGACATAAAATATCTTACCTTTTAACCATATATAACCAGATGGATGACAGGATATAAGAGCTACCTATCAAAAGTGATTTATGGCCAAGAAATCCTGGCCAGGATAATTGTATTGAACTGGCACAGGGTACAATTCTTGGACTCTTTTGGTCTGTGTGAGCTCATGCAGACATTAGGAACAAGCAGAAAATTACTGGAACCTAGCCACAGTGTGGCTAGTTTAATAGTAGAGTAAGCTTCCCTCCACTTGTTCCTACTTCCCCTAGGCTCAAAAGACCTTGCTCACTGGGTGCCAGGGTTTATTGCACTTTATCACTGACATAGCAAAACATGTGGCCTCTGGGGTCAGTTTTTTTTTTATGGCTCTAAAAGGAAAGATAATAGGTTTCCACGTGTAACATGAAAAGTCCTCTAACATGGTACCTAGTTGGGAAGTGCAACAGATCTTCCCTTTCTTCTTTTCCTTTGCTCAGCTCAAAGATGAAGGAAGGACTAGAAGAGAGGAAGGGTACAACTCCACATCTATATGAGGAGATGGGCAATATCAACACTGGTTGGTTTTGATCACTGAGCACTTGAAACACAGCCAGTCAGCTGAGATGTGCACTTGAAGTCTATACATGTTAACCATTTCATATGAGGATAATGTAAAACATTTCTTTAATAATGGCTATAATGATGACATGTGGACATGACAACTTTGTGGATACAAAGGGTTAACTAAAATACAACATTATGATGAATTCTACCTATTTCTTTGGTGTGTGTGTGTGTGTGTGTGTGAGTGTGTGTGTGTGTGTGTGTTCATGTGAGCACATGCTAGTCCTGGGGCTTGAATTCAGGACCTGGGTGCTGTCCTTGAGCTTTTGTGCTCAAAGCTGGCCCTAACACTTCAGTCACAGCTCCACTTCCAGCTGTTCTGGAAGTTAGTTGGAGATAAGAGGCTCATGGGGTTTACTTGATAGGCTGTCTTCAAATCCCGATCCTCACATCTCAGCCTAAGTAGCTAGGATTACAGGCATGAGCAGCTAGTTCCCAGCCTCTGTTCTGTTTTTAATACAGGCACAAAAACATTTCAAGTGGTACGCATGGTTCATATTTTAAGAGTGCATCTATCTGTTATGGACAAAGTTGGGATAAGGATTAGGATTCTGCAAGTGTTCAGATGATGGAACTAATGAGGAAGATGAATGAGGAGAAATATAGTCAAAGAAGATCATTTACATGTTTAAAAATTTTAAACTTTGTTGACATTGGGGAAGGAAAAAGCGGGATAGAGATTAATAGAGAAAAGTGGTTGATATAGTGGATACATATGTTGAACTATTATACAACTAACTTATGCTAATTTAAAAAAACTAAGAAATGGGACTATAAATAACAAAAAGCAAAAATGAGCAAAAAACATAATCTCCATAGCTCCATTCTTCAGGGAGAGCTCTGATTTGCAGATAATTCTTGTGTTTGCCTTACTTGCTGTGTGTGTGATAAATCTTTCTCCTTTCTTTCTTTTATGCTCTAGTCATGCTCATTGACTTTGATTTCACCAAGAGAAGGATTCGTGGTGTTCAGTTTCAAAAGAATATGTGAGCACACAGTGCTTTATTTATAATAGCCAAGAACTAGAAATAGCTAGAGTGTCCATTAAGGGAATTGACAGACTGGTATGTTCTCACAAAGGATTAGTGTCAGTTGATTTTTAAAAGGAACAAATTAATGATAGACACAACATGGGAAATTTTATAAACATGATTAGCAAAAGTAGTGGGAAAAAATCCAAAGCCAATGATTTCATTATATAAGTTCAAGACCAAACAAAGCAAATTTGTGGTGATAGAATCAAATAAGAGGTGGGGTGGAGAGGAATACTTACCAGACATAATAGGACTAAGGCTTTTAGCAATGATTAGAAATAGTTCATATTTTGATGAGGTAGGTTACATGAATGCGTACATATACAAAAATTACAAGCATTAAAATATGTATTTCGGACAGGTGCTGGTGGCTCATGCCTGTAATCCTAGCTACTCTGGAGATTAAGACCTGAGTGTCGCAGTTTGAAGACAGCCACATTAGACTCTTTTCTCCAATTAACTGCCAAAAGGCCAGAAGTGGAACTGGGGCTCAAGTGGCAAAGTGCTATCCTTGAACACAAAAGCCCAGGGACAACGCCCAGGCCATGAGTTCAAGCTTCAGGTTATGTGTGCACACGCGTGTGCACACACACATACACACACAAACATACACGCACACACACTATTTCATTATAAATAAGTTACATCTGGTACCCTGTGTCTTGTATATACATTTATCTGATTTGGGGAAGGAAAGGGAAATACAACAGTGAGACAAAGGACAAAGGGTGAACCAATGTAATAGCGATACTCATGAGACACTGTTAAAAATGAACTTTACAACTTAGGTGGGGAGAGTTGGGGTGAGAGAAAGTAGAAGAAAACAAGGGAGGGGGTAACAATGTTCGACAAGAAATGTATGTAACTGTAACTAACCCCTCTATACATCACCTTGGCAATAAAATCAAATTTAAAAACAGAAATGTATTAATTGTCTTACTTATCTAACTGTAATTCCTCTGTACATCACCTTTCTAATAATTTTTAAATAAAACAAATTTTTAAAATCACATAAGATGATCCTAAGTGAAATGAACTACAAGATTTGAAACTAAGTGGTTTATCTTTGATGTCATTATTTCCAATGTACCCTATGAAATTATGTCTTTTTCTTTTGTCTTTTACCCGTTGTCACTGTGACTGACTTTGGTACACTGGGTATTGTATGTATGTTTATCAGAGCTAGAGAAGAGATGTGAACCACTGCAACAGCAATACTTATGCGACAATATGCTGTAAACCAACTCTATATCTCAGGGGAGGAGGGGAGGAAACTGGAGAGGTGGGAAGGTGGGAGAAAAACAAAGGAGGAGGTAAAAGGTTTGATAAGAAATGTACTCACTGCCTTACATATGTAACTGTAACCCCTCTGTACATTACTTTGACAAAAAATAATAATAAATAAGTAAGTCACTTCTAAGCAAAGTGGCCCTTTCAGCAGTTCAAAGGACTTCTTCCATAAAAAAAGAAAAGAAGAAAAAACAGTGCTAAATGATGCTAATAGCCTGAAGGTTCGCTTTTGAGGCCTTTATAAGCTGGGGCTGAGGGATGGAGCAAGACTTGTCTCATGTTGTCATGAGAAGCAAGCCTCTCCCTCCAGGTTTCCAGAATCATTTACTTGTCACATTGTCTCTGAAAATTCTAAGTGTGTCATCACTGGTGTGGCAAATGACGTAAACCAAGTATTCCTGAGAATAAAATGAAAGACCTCTGGACGGTTCAGTAGCAGTCATCTGAATTCTTCAAGAGACAAGGTAAGGGTTAATCTTGAGGCAAAGTTTCAAAATTAAATTATTGAAATACACATACTTAATTTTACCATAAAATAACACTCTCAAAGAAGATGCAATAGCTTCAATGGATATTTGTATAATAAAAGTCTGTAATGCTTCCTTAAATATTGATGATTTTGTATGGATTTATTGTTTTTTAAGGCTCTAAATAATTAAACCATTTCTGTAGATGTTAGAAAGTAGAGTGGTCAGATCTGCCTCAGTGGGCTTGTAATTTTACTGACAAGCTTTAGCAAGGCAGAATATACTATGTTTCAAACTTCACAGAATGAAAATGATGTCTCCTTTTCATTCAAGCTATATTCCCTTTCTATATATTCAAGAAGGATGCATTTCCCTTCTTTCAGGAGCTTACTTAATTAATAGGCTGAGCACTTGGAAATCAGGCACACAGCAGAGCAATAACTTCATAAACCTAAATAAACATTGTACATATATGCCAAAAAAAAAAGAAAGTAGAGTGGTAATAAAAATGGTTCAACCTGTGCTTTCTTGATTGAAAAAGATCAAGACC
This sequence comes from Perognathus longimembris pacificus, assembly GCF_023159225.1. Taxonomy (NCBI): domain Eukaryota; kingdom Metazoa; phylum Chordata; class Mammalia; order Rodentia; family Heteromyidae; genus Perognathus; species Perognathus longimembris. The sequence goes on along the minus strand of NC_063188.1, from coordinate 106,537,619 downwards.
ACACTAGAAGTTTGAAACATGCCAAGGTCAATGCCAAATTCCAACAAACCAGCTTTTCTGTAACACAGTTTAATGAATTTTATTGAACCAAGAATTTTATAATCCAAATTATGTTTCCTTGCACAATTATTGATTCTGTTACTTAAAAGAGAAGTGACAGCCAAGTGCTGCTAGCTCACATATGTAATCCTAGCTATGCAACAGGCTGAGATCTGAGGATAGTGGTTTGAAGCCAGCCTGGGCAGGAAAGTCCCTGAGACTTTTACCTCCATTTAACCACTAGAAAACCACCAAATTGGTAGAGTGCTAGTCTTGAGTGAAAAAGCTCAGGGATAGTGCCCACACCCTGAGTTCAAAGCCAACAACAACAACAACAACAACAACAACAAACAGAAGTGACATCCTGAGAGCTATTCCACAGTAAAGAAATATGAAATTAAAGAAAAGCAGGGGGCTGGGGATATAGCCTAGTGGCAAGAGTGCCTGCCTCGGATACACGAGGCTCTAGGTTCGATTCCCCAGCACCACATATACAGAAAACGGCCAGAAGTGGCGCTGTGGCTCAAGTGGCAGAGTGCTAGCCTTGAGCAAAAAGAAGCCAGGGACAGTGCTCAGGCCCAGAGTCCAAGGCCCAGGACTGGCCAAAAAAAAAAAAAAAGAAAAGAAAAGAAAAGCAGGAATGCTTTAAATTTTTTATACTTTGCTGAAAATTCTTTTTCCCAGGATCTATAAAACACTCATTCGTTTTTTATCTTTTGCTAATTTGTAGGGTTTTGTTGTTGTTGTTGTTGTTTTTTGCCAGTCCTGGGCCTTGGACTCAGGGCCTGAGCACTGTCCCTGGCTTCTTTTTGCTCAAGGCTAGCACTCTGCCACTTGAGCCACAGCGCCACTTCTGGCCGTTTTCTATATATGTGGTGCTGGGGAATCGAACCCAGGGCTTCATGTATAGGAGGCAAGCACTCCTGCTACTAGGCCATATTCCCAGCCCTGTTGTTGTCATTTTTAAATCAAGTAATCTAGGAGGTAGCACGGTTTGCTAAGACCTGGCCTTTGCTTGGTACATAAGGTTCAAAGTTTCCTCCCCTTTTAATTTGTTTTATAATTTGCAATTTCTCATAATATTGAAGGTTTTCAATATTTATATATTTTTTTCTTTGGTGAAGCCCCACTTTCTTTTCCTGGTCCCTGATCCATTATTCAGCAGTTGGAACTCCAGTGCCACTGTGACTGCTTTCCGGGCAGCCTCTTTAGCTTGGTGGGCTTCAGCCTTAGGACACAGAGACTCTGGAAATTCAAGCATAGGAAGAAGTTCTGAATTATCAATCTCCAACCACATGCCAGTGATGTTACCAGCAAGAAAGAGGAGGGTGCAGCGCTTGAGTCAGATGAAACAGCCTTTTGCCCAACATTTGCTTTTGGTCTTCAGCAGGGCAGATGCCAACATGGAAGTAGAATGGCCATTATCAAGAAAATTAGCAATAATAGATGCTGGAGGGGAGGTGGCCAAAAGAGAATGCTACTACACAGGTGGGGAGAGGGTAAATGCATTCAACCACTCTGGAAAACACTATTGAGGTTCTGCAAAAGACTACACATTGAGCTTCCCTATGACCCAGCAAGTTCACTTCTGTGCATTTATCCAACTGACCACAAACCAGGCCACACTAAAGCCACCAGTATGACCAGGGGCTGGAGCTGGGGGAAGGGGGGCTAGAGAAGCCCAGAGGGACAAAAATCAACCAGATTCAAGAACTACTCAATGGTCACAGAATCTGGTCCATTTGCTGCTGCTGCCGGTGGCTGCTGGCTGGGAGAGGCTGGTGGTATCGGGTGCTGGAAGACTAGCGGAAAGGCCTTCGTGTCTGGCTTTCTTCATCGAGCCACTGTGAGGCTGCTGGTGAGAAGGCCAGACTCAAGAACTTCACTGGCCTATTTGATTGAAGAGAAAGAAGGGGAAAAATAAATGTCTCCCATGGTGAAGACATGGATTTGGGGGGGGGGGGGAATTTTTAAGGATTTAAAAAAATAATAAGTGGCAATGTGGGTCAACGTGGTAGAGCGCTAGCCTTGGGCACAAAGAGGCTCAGGGACAGCACCCAGACCCCGAGTTCAAGCCCCATCACTAACCAAAAAAGAGTACCAAAAATTAATAATAAATGTGTGTTCCAAACCCAGAGCACACACTCCACAATCTCAGCACTTTCTTTTTATTGTTGTGTTGCATATATGCTTGCCTGGGTATTGAAGGATCCAGTTTAAGGTTGATGTATAGCTGGAGTCAGTAAACTTTTCCGAAACTGGAACTTGAGACCTCAGGCTGAAACTCCACAGCTTCCTTATGTCAGAACCAGCCATCACCACACACACCAAATCAAAAGACAAGTATTGGTGAAAGGCAAAGGAAGGAAAATTGTAACTCAGTACAAGCAACTACAGAAAGAAATCATTTGAATCCATCTTTAGCCATCTTTGGGGGAACAGACAGGAGCTTTAAGATTTAAATAGATTAAGAATTAGGGTAAGGAATAAAAGATACATACTATAAGACAGTACATACACATATGGTAGTTCATATGGACTCGTACAACTACTGAACTCTGTCTTTGTATCACAAAAGTAGCTATGGATAAAATGTAAAGAGATGGCCTATGTGTTTTCTAAAAAAACATTTTGTGAATACCAAAATTGAATTTCATACCAATTTTGTGTTATAGAATATTATTCTTTTTTATTTTGTGGAATCATTTAATAATGTTAAAAGCATATTTAGCCAGAGAGAGAGAGATGAGTAAACAAGCTAGATTTGGCCCAAGAACTGTAGTTTGCTAATCCTTGGATTACAATAGTGCTATTTTTTATATGACTTTCAGGAAGTCATTTAAATTTCCTGAGATTTAGTGTCTATCTGTGAACTGATGTTATCAGTTAGAACTTAGAAGGCTGCTGAGAATTAAACAGATAAAATATGAAGATGTTTCCCTTTTACTGAAAACTCCTTAAAATTAAATATTAGTATTTTAAACAATTATTCAGTATATTTGTTGTTTCATTTCATACATTGGATATTATTTTACAAGTGATCAACTACATTACTATTATCTATTCTACTAAGAGGCATAATTTCAAGAGTGAACAATGCAGAGTTGGATGTAAGACTTCTTTAAAGGAAATGAAACTTCATTTTTATCAAAGAAATTGTCAACTTTGACTTTCCACTGTTCTGTTTGCTGTTTCTTTGTTGAGTAGGTAATATGATAAATAAGGACCATTTGGAGAATTAGGCTAAAAGTGAAAGATAGGAAAAATGGAGTTCAATTTGTTTGAAATATCTCTCACTCATCTCTTTCATCTGTGTTTTCTCCCTAAGACTAATAAGGAAAGAAAACTGGATTAATATATAGCACTTCTACAAAGACTGTACTTCAGGAGTACCCAAGGTCTGAACATTGTGATTTAATAACATCATGTTTGAAGTATTTTTTTCAATTCAACATGTCAATTTATGTGTACAATGCATCTTGATTAGTATCACCCCCCTTCCATCATTCTCTCCCCACCCATAACCTCAAGGGTCCTAATTATACTAAAAGATTGCTTTTAAGGAAGTAATTATTTCGTGCTGAATAAGTAATTTTAGAATATGCAGTTTACATTTGGTGTCACTACTAACCCTTTTCCCTATCCCCCTTCAAGTCATTTATTGAGCCAGAATCATTAGAACACTCTTGCAATTTGAAACTTATAGGCCTTGTTCTCTCAGTCTAGGCTAAGATAATTATGAAAGCCTCCAACAAGAAATTCTTTAGTTATTTTTCATATTCTTCTGTGAAATGCATAGAAGTAAAATCTTGATTGCAGTGTTGTTAACTCTTATTTGTATGTACATTGTTAAGGGTTTTAATGAACCTTGCCATCATTTTACAATGAAAGAGTGGATGAAAGTTGTTGAGTGCTGTAACTTCATTCTGGCCTTAGAGTTGGTATTTTGATACATTAGTTGTAACATAAAAATTCACTTCTACTTCAGCTAATGCCATTCTACACAATATGATTAGCCCTACAAGTGGGAACTGGTTGGCACAGGCCTGATAGAATCTGTGGGAGACACTTTAAGAATGACTACTTGTGAGCCAGGCTCCAGGGAGCTCAGGCCTGTGCTCCTCACTTTTTAGGAGGCTGAGATCTCAGGATCAATGTTCAAAGGCAGCCCAGACAGAAAAGTCTGCCAGACCAGAAAAATGCAGAACTGGAGGTGTGCCTTGACTGGTAGAGCCAACTAAGAACTAAGCATCAGCCCTAGTCCAAGCAAAAAATAAAATTACATGTATAAAATTACATATATGTGTAATATGTGTGTGTGTGTATGTGCAGGATATCCAAGAACATGTAATACAAGTCTATGTGTAGACTGTCCACTTGCAAGAAGCTGAAGAGCAGCAGCCACATCATCAAATTTGAGCAAAACCCTTCATTGAACTTGATTTGTATGCCCTTGAGAAAAAGCCATCTCCATGCCTCAACTTCCCTACAGGTAAATTAGGCTCTAAATATCTCTAGCTACCGGGGAAATGGACATCAAAGCCACTAGGAAACACTTCTTCACCCCTGCAAGGATGGCTAAAATCCAATCAACAAAGATTAGCAATGTGAATAAGGAATTTGCTGTGGTGAGATATGATGTCATTAGTGAAGAGTTTGGTAGCTCCTAAAAAAGTTAAACATACAATTGAAATATGGTGAGCAGCTCCATTCCTAGGTATAACCCAAGACAATTGAAAGCATATCTGAGCTCCTCTTCTCACACTCTTGCCTCAAAAAGTCTGTACTGTTCTCCTCCTCCTTCTCCTCTCTCTCCTCTTCCCCCTAGTCCCCCTCCTCCCCCTCATTGTCTTCTACTTCTCCTTCCCCCCTGCTTCCCTTCCCCTCCTACCATCCTCCCCCTCCCCCTTTCCTCTTCTTTCTCCTCCTCAAAGCACATGGATGGGACTTCATTTGGCAGAGGGTGGCCTTCCAAGCCAGGAATCCTAGTTGAAGGATTATACCAACTTGCCACTAGCCAAGAGGCTCATGGCACCTTCTTTGGCACTTTACTTTCACTGTTCAATAAACTTTGCCTCTGCTGTCACTTTTTCTGCCTCTAATTCTTTATTTTGTGGAGATAAAATGGATCCAAGACCCATAGATGGTATCACACCCAGACTTCTGGAATATTCATTTTAAAAAGAAAGAACTGGCCAGGCTTTGTGCTAGATCTTTATTTACCATTATGTATGCAGCATCCCCATGGTAAAATGGTAGCTGTGAGAAATTCTGTGTGCAAAGAAAATGAGCAATTTAATTATTCAGAGGGCCCCTCCTCAACCATATGAAGTTGCCGCAAGCAGTTCTGTCAAAAGTACTTTAATTGCTGAGAACCATCTTCCAACTCGAGAGATACCATACAATTATTTTCTTCTACAGAGGAAAAACAAACAACACTCATTTATCTAAAAAGCACTACTACTTGTGCTATCTAAATTCCTTTCACTGATTTGGGTACTTTGAGTGTACCAGTGTTTGTGATCATGTTTTGTTAGAATGTTTGGCTGTCATTTCACAAATCTGTCCCAGTACGCTAAGCTACTCACAATAACTGTTTTAAGAAATGAGTATGACAGGGCTAGGAATATGGCCTAGTGGCAAGAGTGTTTGCCTCCTACACATGAAGCTCTTGGTTCGATTCCCCAGTACCACATATATGGAAAACAGCCAGAAGGGGCGCTGTGGCTCAGGTGGCAGCGTGCTAGCCTTGAGTGGGAAAAAGCCAGGGACAGTGCTCAGGCCCTGAGTCCATGGCCCAGGACTGGCCAAAAAAAAAAGAAATGAGTATGACAGCTGAACACAGCAGCTCCTGTAACAGAGGAGGTTGAGATCTGAGGATCCAGGCTTCAAAGCCAGTCCTACCAGGAAAGTCCGTGAACCTCCAATTAACCACCTAAATATTGGAAATGGAGGTGTGAATCAAGTGGTAGAGCATTAGCCTTGAGCCAGAAAAGCTCAGGGACAGTACCTAGGCTGTGAGTTGGGGGGGAGGGGCGGGAAGGGAAGGGAAGGGAAGGGAAGGGAAGGGAAGGGAAGGGAAGGGAAGGGAAAGGAAGGGAAGGGAAGGCAAGGGAAGGGAAGGGAAGGGAAGGGAAAGTATGAAGTTAACTTGCTGTTGATGAACCCAGGAGTAATTACTGATGCACATATAATTTTTAAGAAAAAGTATTCATCCTTTTTGTTACCAGTTCTGCAGTTTGAATTTAAGGGCCTTGTGCTCCCTCAGTTTTCTTGTTTGGCTGATGTCCTACTACTTGAGCCATGTCTCCAACCCAAGTTTTTGCTGGACAATTGGAGGGAGTATCACCAACTCTTCTGTTTCAGCTGGCTTCCAAATGTGATCCTCCAGGTCCCAGAGTAATGAGTAGCTAGGATTACAGGCCCGAGCCACAGGGTCCTGACTATAATTTATCCTTTTTTTAAGCCTGCTCCCTGCTCCTTGACTATGTTTTATTCTTGGATATCTTAAAGGTCTCATGTGTCTATGGTATATTTAAGAGACAAGTTGAAAGAGCAACAAGCAAAAGTTCAATCTAAATCATATTTGTAAATAAGTACTCTGTTACACAGACCAGCTTTTCTCAAGTAGATAATCTTATTTTATTTTTCTAGAGAATAGAACATTCGATGAGGCCTGAAAGTCATCAAACACATTGTCTCTGCTTCCACTAGCTTTCTCAGGGTGGACACTTTCACCTAGTAAGAAGGTAGCATTGGGTCAATTTGTACAGGAACTGTCTCATAGACTTGGTGTATACACAGTGGGCTCACAGCTGTGTGCTTGCTTCCCCTGACAAGAACTGCTGACTCTATGTGAACTTGTCATGTGCTGCACACTGATTTAGAATCTGCCAAAACCAGAACTGGCTCCTTTCCTGGCCTCTGGCACATTCCCTTCCTTGCAACATGCTGGAAATTACCAAATACTTGTTGTCCCCATTGAAGTGTCACAGATAGATGAATGTTATCCAGGTGGCTTTTGCTCTGCCTGAAAGTGAAATTGTCCCTTTGAGAATGGTTCTAGGGCCTGAAAGGGTTGACTCTTCCACACAGGGCTGATGACAACATTTTTTACCACCGCTGGCAAGTCTGTGGCTCCAAACAAGGATACTGTCACAAACTCCCTGAATAGTACATTTTTTCATAGTACATTATTTCTGGGGTCTACATGGAGGTTATTTTTGTCATGTTGTTTACTTTTCCCTATACCTCAGGCCAATAGCCACACTAGTCAACTCTTGTCCACACCAGAATCTGCCCTGCTGCTAAATAAAGTCTATCTCACTAATCAACTCCATATTTCATCATTTTAACTTGAGTTGCACCTGCTGAGTGGTACTGCATACCAGTATTTTCAATGAGGTGTCTGAGCTTGTAATCCATGTTCTCCTTTCAATCTCCTTCTTCTACCGGCACTAAGCAGAAATAAAAAGCTATTGGCTTATGAAAGATTCCTCCTTAACTGCTCATAATCCTGCTACTGGTAAATGGTAAATGAAACAAAAATGTATAAAATGATTGTACAGTTTAACATCTTGGCGGAGAAGACCAGAAGAGCTCTTAGGAGAACGAATTTTTCTCCCAGATTCCAGCTCTACCCACTCCCAAACAGCTTCCAGCAAGCAGAGTGAATTGAAAATGGAATACAGACAACACAATGGGAGCAGCCTCCTGAGCCCATGGGAAGGTATGGAGATACCCTGCTTAGCCTGCAGAATGGGTCCTAAAGTCCAATTCTATCAAAAAAAAAACCCAAAAAACAAAAAACAATGGCAGTGCAGCTTCTCTTCCACCCTGTAGGTCCTTGCACAAAAGGCACCTCACTCATCACAATAGACAGTGAGCAGACAAAGACTGTGTGTGCATTCAAAGAAAGGCAGATGCCAAACACAGCCTCAACAATCCATTATTTTTAGAACACGATTAGGAATTGTCTTCAACTGCCCAATTTCCTGTTTTCCCTCTCATAGCCTCTGAAAAGACAGCACTGTATTCCTAAAACAGAAGGCTGGAAGCACACAAAATTCCAAGAGACCCAGGACAGTACTGTCCTTGTTAGGAGGGATTCAAAGATGGCCAGAAGGGTCAGAGAATGGCTCTTGGGCCTGTTTTGACAGGTGGCAGGGGTTAAGAGTATCTTAGAACAAAGTTCAACAGTTGGAGAGCTTTCTGCTGTGCTTGAAACATCATACAATGTCTAAAAATTAATGTCTTAGCGGAAATGTCCTGTGAATACAGATGTGTGAAAATGAAAACCACGAGTAAAGCATTTACCCACAATGATCATGTTTGAGTACTTTGTGGTAACATTCTAAAACATATGTAAACCAGAATACACGGGAACCAGATCTAAAGCCATATGGTCTCTAAATAGAAAGATAGTATAATTGCAAAGTAATATTCTAACTGAAGAGCTAGGATTAAAAGAAATAGTAATGGCAAATATGCATATGTGTGCAGTATTTACTGTTGGTCTGTCCTTGGGACATTTTGGGTTCTATATAAACTCATAAGTTCTAAGAAGATAAGCTATAAGGAAACTTGGCAACCGTAGAAACCACAGGGCCTGACTGGCAGCAAGGGACATTTCAAAATGGCTACTTTACCTCCTGCATGCTTCTTAATTTGTGTTTCTAGATTTGATTTTTTTTAATCTTAAAGGTGAATTACATATCATGTGCATTTCCAAATTCCTTACACTGTCAGCCTCCAAAGGGAGTCACATGGTATCATTTTCTCTTCTTAAAACTCTTCCTTATTGAAGGATTTTGCTCTGTATTGAGTGAATAATCAACACTGACCAATAAACACCAGTGCATTTTAAGGAAATCCATTCGAGAAACTTGCTCTGTTCACTTAAGTTATTTATTTAATGTATTTATTTGTGGTACTAGAGTTTGAGTTTAGGACCTCACACTTGATAGACAGACAATCTGCCACTTGAGTCATGCCTCTACACCATTTTTGCTTTAATTATTTTTCAAATAGAGTCTCAGAGTTTTTCCTTGGCTGGCCTGGACTTCAATTCTCCTATTTATGCTTCTTGTGTAGGTGGGATGACAGACATGTGCTACTGTGCCCAGATCATTGGTTGAGATAAGATGTCATTTTTGCAGGGGACCTGAGGTGGGTCTCCAACTGAAATCCTCCCTGTTTTTGCCTCCTTAGTAGTTGAGATTATAGGTTTGAGCCACGGCACCTGACTTCTTGTAAACTTTTTCTTTACAACTTGCTCCAAAGCCAGCCTTGCCTTTGAGTATATCACAAAATCTGGTAAAAAAAAAAAAAAAAAAAAAAAAAAAAACCCTTTGCCAGCTCTAGGCATTGAGCACTCTCCCTCCCCTCTCGTATCCATGGGCAAGGTACACTGAATTATTACAATGAATTGCTTTCCATCTGTTCCCATCAAGCATTATTTTCTCATCAGTGGAGTGGTCTGTTCACCTCAAGTCACCTTGGTTTGTTCTCACAGTTTCTAACTATAATTGTGTCATTTTATTAAAAGCGAAATGTGTGAGTTTCAGAACAAGTAATCCAAGAAGCACCAAATACATCTGCACCACACACACAGAAGGATGTTCCAACACAAGCAAAATGTCCTACAGCCCAGCTCAGAGGATCAGAGGATCAGAGGAGACTTGAGCCTCACCCCTCACTCTCTGTGGCTACAAATGTCAGTCTCAAGGAAAGGAGAAGACCACACAGCCACGGCTTCTCCTCTCGCCAGGACCTCTCCAGAAAGCACCAGGAAGGAGCTCTGGAACCACAAGTTGAGAATCAGATTCAGGGCCCAACAGTTCTAAAACTGCACACTGTCATATGGTCGATTAGAACTTGCAAAAAAAGTAAATTTTTTGGCTTCCAAATTGGAGAAGAACATTTGTGTTTATAAAATGACTCAAGCTAATTAATTCAGAGCTATTACTTGGAAGTACTGAAAGGGGAAAGGTCTTTGTGTTTTGGTAACTTCCTTTGTACACTACTTACAGATAACAAAAATATAATTACAAATTTTTATACACAATAAAATGTCAGGAATGAAAATTGCAAGCTGACTTAAACCAATATTAGTGACTAATTCAGTGAGCTTATATAATGCTTCGTAAAGAAATTAGCATTGAGGGCTTTTTCCACTCTCAATAATAAATGTAAAAATAGTATGCTAAAGCAATAAGGAATAGAAAATTATTCTGGATTTAATGTTATTTCATATGCATGTGAAATAGATGAAATGTGATATGACAATTCAATGCTATTTATTGTAAAGAAAAAATCAACCTTGGCCAAAAGGCTCTTGGATATTTAAAAGCAATTGTTAAAACATGACTATGTCATTGACTTTGTACATGAATTTTCAATGTTCCAAGGTTAGGTACTTAAATCCCTTCCATTAATAAAGTACCCTTGAAATTTGAAATGGAAAATGCTATTTTATGATGCTATCTATTCTTGGGAGGCACCATAGAATTTTTCCTTCCAAAATGTTGCCTTGTTCTTGGTACATTGAAGCAGCTTTTAAGAACAAAGTGCTATTATCAGCTCAAGCTGGACTGAGCTACACTGACTGAACTCCAGAATGATTTCAGAATCCTGCCTTTACTACAGAGGATGGAGCAAAATCACTCAGAGATCATCAAGAAAAAAAGATTTTTCCACAGCTTTTCCTTTAATTTGTTTTTCTGTCTTCTGCTTATCACCCCCCACACACACACACATACCTGCACACTCATTCGTTGCAACAACAAGCAGACTACCTTGCAAAATAAGAATATTGTATATCTACTAATTATTTAATTTGAAGGTGCTATCTTAGCACCTGGTGGCTGATTAGGCAGGGGTTACCATCCACAGCTGTGAAGAACAGCTACCATAAGAACTACTAATTCAGCTTCATTTTTACAACCGGATATAATAGAGCATATGCATATATATACATATGTTACAAATATCTTCCACATAGAGTAACATTCTTTTGTATTCAGTAAGGGAGCTTCAGAATTGGGTTTGGGCAAGCAATGTTCATAAGGGCAGAATAAATTCTATGGCTTTTGCTTTATGTGTTGACTGATATAGGCTTTATGAAATGCAAGTCTAATGTATGATGGAACACTTTTTTAATGGACCAGCCTGAACTGTGATCCTCCAACTTTTATGTCCTGTGATAGAGGGCAGCTGTGCAGCTATGTTCAGATATTTTTTTCAATTGAGATACAGGCTTTGTAAAAATGTCTTTTTATTATTCAGATAATTCTTCAGAGTTTCTGTAATAAAACCCATGTAGATAAGACCTTACATATTTAATAAAGTGTGTTTACCACTATACAAATGGAAAAAAATAAGTTTAACATTTCTAGACCAATATGGGTATTAATTTCTGAACAATGCCAACTCAACACGGTAAATTGTGATACTTTTTCCAAAGCTGACAGCATAAAGTTTCCAAAAATTCAAATCACACACACACACACACACACACACACACACACACACACACACACACCAGTAATAGGAGTATGTTATGCATCAATAGCAGCAACAGCTTTTCCTGGTTCTGCAGTCATCTGAACAAAATTAGACAGCAACACACTCCGTTAATAAAAAGAAAACGAAAGATTAAAAAACAAAAGCGTGGCAAAATGTTAAGAAAAATATTTGGTCGAATTGTCCTTAAACCACAATTTCCCTAGTCTCTACTCCCTGAGTAGCTAGGATAACAGAAAGGCACCACCAATTCCCAGCTAAAACTGCATATATTGAAAGGCCTTCTTATGATCTCTCCAGTCTTTCACTCCATGTCTCATTGTCTCACTCCTTTCATTTTTTTTGGCAAATATTTCCAATGTTTCTTTATGGAAATATTCATAAATGCAAATATATGTTCTTAGTTCTCCTATATTCCTTTTTGTTGTTGTTTTTGCCAATTCCAGGGCTTAGACTCAGGGCCTGAGCACTGTCCCTGGCTTCTTTTTGCTCAAGGCTAGCGCTCTACCTCTTGAGCCACAGCACCACTTCTGGCCTTTTCTGTGTATGTGGTGCTGAGGAATCGAACCCAGGGCTTCATGCATGCTAGGTGAGCACTCTACCTCTAAGCCATATTCCCTGCCGTCCTATATTCTTTAATAGATGTTTATATATTACATATGTCTATGTCAATGGGTTAAAAATTACTGTAGGACATTGACTACCATGGTGTTTAATTCTTCAAAGCAATCTAGGACCAATGGAGCCAAATTCAAATCGTTAACACATCTGATCGCTTTAAATATAGCCTAAACCAACTTTTTGCTATTTACAGCCTACCTGTTTCATATATCCCATGAGGCTGTACTCAACTTCTGCTAGCCCTAGAAAAGAGAGACAAACCCAGGGATACAAAGGAGGACATTGTGCTGCTGCTTCCCATCCCAGTTCTCTGATCCAGAGACTCACAGCTTTCTGCTAATACCACTACAATGACCCCTCTCCAACTTCCCTCTACCTCAGAAGTGCCCTGCTTGTCTTTCCCTCTGGACGATGGTCCTATACTACTATCTCTGGGAAGTACCCTGCTGTGAGGGTCTCCTCTGATCAACATTATCCAAATTTATGTAAACTTATAGAAGGAAGAGGTTAGTTATAACCACCTGTTGAGGTGCCACCCAAATAGTTTGTTTTGGCTTCTTACTGCCATTTCCCAATCATGTCTCTTCACTCCATAAATAATTTTATCTTTCTTGTTTTTTTTTCAACTTAAAATATACAGCTGCATAGCACCCCATTATGCAGGCACCCAAGTGTATTGAACTAGTATTGATGGACACTCAGATTGCTGAAAACTTTTTGTTATTATAACACTCAAAAGAATAACCTTGTGCATTCATTATCTTTTTTTCTTGTGTAGGTAGATCTATAGAATACATTTCTGGAAATTGGGTGGCTAGGTCAAAGGGCAAATACATTTGTATATTTGAATAAAACTGTATCAAGTTGCTCCACTTAGCAATTACATACAGAGGGTCTGTTTTCCCACATCCTCACCATTTCCCAATCTGCTAGGCTAAAATAAACTTCTAGTCTCGCACTTCTCACATTGTAAATATTGCTAGCACATTTGTTAGCATGTCTCTGCCACTAGATTGTAACAGTCTTGAAATCTGGGACCATTTGTTATTCATCTTTTCTCCTGTTGCTTAGCTAGCAAAGTTACTTGGACAAAATACCTTCTGCCATGCCCCTTCCCATCAACAAAAGTATATTTGCAGTGCCCCCTTGAGACTAAAGAAGCTCCTTTAGGCCTCTCCATTGTGGTTGGCCTCCTGATTTTTAGCTGGTGGACAATTTTCTCTGTAGGCTTGACCTGCTCATCCACCCAAAGGCAGGGAATGTCCCGAGAATGAAGGAACCACCAGTATCCCCAGTGCCTACAAGAAAGTGGTGTTAAGTGGCCCTGCAAGGTTGTCCCTTGGGACATTACCATACAGTATGCAATCTCTCCTCTGAGAATTGCTAGGGAATGAAGCACACTGTCCCTCGTCCACATCTGGAGGGAGCTTAATAATGTTGCCTTTCCTTCCCCTCCCCACTCACTTCCCCACTCCATTACTGGAATTTCCTTGAATTATCTTCCACACAAACAACATGCACTTTCTCATGGTCTTTTTTTAATAAGGAAACTGAAACAAAAACAGTAGCCTTCTTTTTCCGAGGTGGTGAGAAATTGAGCCCAGCATTTTTGACACAACAGTAATCGATGAAGATATAGATATATATATATATAATATTTTGCCTTTCTAGAAATATATATTTTACAAACTTGTGCTTGCCTTCATGGGTGGTAGGAAAATAAAACAAAATACCCACCACTGAGACAAGAAAAAACAACAGAAAGAAAAAATGCATATAGCTGGTCTTCTATATGGGATTCAATGAACTCCAATAGAAACTATTTGAGGGGAAAATCCCTGAATCTCTAGTGATTGTGTACGGACTTTTCCTCTCATTGAAGTAATATAGTTAACCCTCTCTAGTAACTATGTATGTAGCAAAGGACTTTTCAGCAGCCATTTTCTGTGAGGCTGTCAGCTGGAATGTGAGTTTCCCACATACCAGGTGGAGCTTTCTGGATTGGTAACAGAAAGCCCACATGGCAATTTTTGAAACTGTAGACTTGGCCTTGAGTTGACATCATCCCCCCTAACCTTGCACTTCTGATTAATGCCTCTCTCTCTCTCTCTCTCTCTCTCCTCTCTCTCTCCTCTCTCTCTCCTCTCTCTCCTCTCTCGCTCTCTCTCTCTCCCTCCCTTCCTCCCTCCCCCCCGTCCCTGTGTGCGAGTGTATAACTAGTTTAAATAACTAGCTTCCCTCCCTCGCCATCTGAACCCTTTTTGACACTAGCTTGGTTTGGGTCACTTGCAATAAACTCCTTTATTCTCTCTGAAAAGTGGTTTTGGTTTTGATCTTTGCTGGTTTGCATTGCTGTAACATCATTATACCCTAAAATACTCTAATACAACTATTCACATAGCATTTACATTGCATTAGGTAATATAAGTTACCACGGAACGGTTTAAAGTATATAGGAATGTTGTATGAAAACACAGCACAGTTTCATATAAGGGACTTGAACAGCCTCTGGTATTGGTTTTCACATGGGATCCTGAGGATACAAAGGGATAACTCTGTATGTGCAGGTGTATACATATACATATATATATGCATATATATGTATATATGTATATGTGTGTATACATCTCTGATGGGAATCTGCTTTGCTCTCATGACTTGGCCCACTGACTACTCTCCAGCTACCCTCCAGCCCAATCTTAATCTAAATATGAAAGCCACTCTCTCACCCTCTCAGGTGATGGGCATCTGCGAGAGTGGTAGGAGGCTTGCTCAAGCAGTAGGTTCTCAGAGCCAGACCTGCACCATAAACTTGAGGAAACACTCTGAACCTTCCCCTATACCTGCGACCCTTGTCCCCACCCCTTACTGAAGTCCCTCTACCCCTGCTCTTCTTATGCTTCATGTCTCCTGGCTCTCCTCAGGACACCATGGCGACTCTTTTCAACTTTCCATTAAAGTTGATCAGGTCTGTTGAGTTTGCTTTCCGCTCTTTCTTTTTTCTGATACCCTCATGACTCAGTTTCTTAACAATATCTATATAGTAATGATAGCACAAGGCTATGTAAAATGAATGTAAAGGTGCAAAAGAGTTCTTATCCACAGTATAAACTATGTACCAGGCACTATTTTAAGTGTTTTTAGGTATTAACAGACAATCCTATGAGAAGTGAGTTATTATTATTCTCTATTTATAAAGAAAATAAAGCCAGGAGTTGGTGGCTCACGCCTACAATCCTAGCTAATCGGTAGGCTGAGATTTGAGGATTGTGATTTGGACTGTCCTGGGCAAGAAAGTCCATGAATCTTTTATTGCCACTAAACTACAAAGAAAGTCAGAAGTAGAGCAGTGGCTCAAGTAATAGAGCACTAACCTTAAGCACAAAAGCTCAGGAACAGCACCCAAGACCAGAGTTCAAGTTCTAGCAACAGCAAAAATAAAAGTAATACTTAGAAGAGCCAGGAGTTGGTGGCTCACACATGTAATCCTAGCTACTCAGGAGGCTGAGATCTGAGAATTGCAGTTCAAAGCCAGTCTGGGAAGGATAGTCTGAAATTCTTATCCAATTAACCACCCAAAAACCAGACGTGGAATTGTGGTTCAAAGTGGTAGAGAACTAGCCTTGAGAAAACCATAGCTCAGGGACAGCGCCCATTCCCTGAGTTCAATCCTCATGACCAACAACAAAAAAAGAATAAAGGAAAGAAGGAAGGAAGGAAGGAAGGGAGGGAGGAAGGAAGGAAGGAAGGAAGGAAGGAAGGAAGGAAGGAAGGAAGGAAGGAAGGAAGGAAGGAAGGAAAGGAGGGAGGGAGGGAGGGAGGGAGGGAGGAATAAAGACTGATTCTAAGAGTTTAATTAACTTGCTTAACATCATGCTTGTCAAGATCTGAACACTGCATTCATGCTCAAAACCATCAACCACCTTGCCTGTGGGGAAGTACCAGAGAAGTTCTAGAAGTGACCAATTACTGCTGAATCTTGGCAGCAGGGGTCTTGAAAAAAGAATGTGGGATTATTTGTGCCTTATTAAGGGCTAATTCTTTCTAGGGCCATCAAAGAACATGTTTCGATTAGGATATTTTTCAAGGCAGAAGCTAAATGTTCAATTAACTATGATTTAAATAACAGGGATTTACTAATAAATCTCACATAATAAGAGGTCTACACACAGATTCCAAACTTGGTAAATTCAACAGCTAAATGATATCAAAATAGACCAATGCATAATTCATTTCTTATTTTCCCTCTTTTTTCATCTTCTTTGTAGTTTTCCTGACTCTCCAGCATGGTCTTAGGTTGCTTCAATTGCAAGAAACAAGTATGGGCAACAAGGGAGGGGCAATTTTGTTCCAGAATCCCTCAGAAGACAAGAGGAACATAAGTCTCTGGCTTTCTCTGGCTCCATCACAGAAGGCAGATTTGGCTAGAAGTAAGAAAAGCAGTAGGAGATGGGCGGTGGGAAGGCAACCAATTGTGAGTCTACTTAAATTGCATGTGGAAGCTTTCCTTTTTGTCTGGCTGTGCTGAAGTTTGGAAAAGCCAGAATTCAACTGCTTTGTAAAGTCAGTCATGGGAAAGCAATTTGAGATGGCATACAAGACCCAGCCAGAGATGGCACCCCTTGATGATATCCTATTTCAGGACATGATGCCAGGGACAGGGGTCGGGACCATGCTTGAAGCAGCTCACCCACTGATGAACAGGGAGAGCCTATTTTGATCACATTTAGAAGTCTTCAGAAACTGGTTACCAAATCCAGGCCAGAACTGGAAGTGGAATTGCTGAGCTCAGCCAATTGATGGTTTTGTGAATACTTATTGTAGTCAGCACAGTGTCTTAACATTTCTGAGAAGGGGTGAGACTGATGTGTGGGATATGCATCTTACCTCAAGAAAGAAATAAAGCCAGGTGCCAGTGGCTCACACCTGTAATTCTAGCTATGCAGGAGGCTGAGATCTGAGGATCATGGTTCAAAGCCAGCCTGGGCGGGAAAATCCATGAGATTCTTATCTCCAATTAGCCATCCAAAAGCTGAATGTGGAACTGTGGCTCAAGTGGTAATGCATTAACCTTGAGGAAAAAAAAAATCTCAAGGACAGCATCTAGACCCAAGTTCAATCCCCATGACCAGCATAATCAAAGAGCAACAATCAAAGAGTAGTCAGTATAACCTGAGACTTTGCAGTCTGTCAGGCAAGCCCATTTAAAGCAATTTACATACTTCTTGAATTTTCAGTGTACAATTTTCTTCACAGTACCCTATAATAATAAGTTATATTATCTCCATTAACCAATGTGGAAACTGAGATCAAGAAGGAAACTAAGGTATGGAGGGTTTAGATAATGTTGGTATTTGTTGGATAATCATATAAAGTAAAAACCCAATTAATAAGAGAAGACAGTGACTACAAACTCCTTTCCCAAAAAGGATGAGTATTGTAAATATTATATGGCTTTATAAAGATCAGGGCACACAGTCTTTTTAAGAGTGAGTGAATCTCAGCCAAAGTCAAGCAGATAGAGAAGGAAAACAGCACCTAGGGTGACAGATACAACAAGCAAGGTTCTCCTGGTTTCCATGTCCATATGGACTCCTTCAAACTCATGGTCCAGTTCCAGGACACCTGGAAAGTTATTGTGTGCAAGGAAGCAGTTTTTCCTAATTTACCGAGTCAGGACAGTAGCAAGAAGGGCAAAGATAACTTCAGAGTGTTCAAGACTCTGGCAAAGTCTGCTTTGGACTTTCTAAGGACAATAGTCAGAATCTTAGCTTGACAAAACCTGAAGGTACAGATGTGCTCAGAGTCGAAGCACCACGCAAGTTGTCCCCCAGCACTTAAGCTTTCTCCCTAGATCTGGGGTAACTGATTCATCCCACTTTGCCTGGGGCTCTTTCCATTTTTGCAACTGAAGTCCCACATATGACGACAACATTGACAAGTCAGAATGGTTGGGCATCCTGCAGATGAGAATATTGCCCTGCATAATAAACTCCCACACCGGGCTGGGGATATAGCCTAGTGGCAAGAGTGCCTGCCTCGGATACACGAGGCCCTAGGTTCGATTCCCCAGCACCACATATACAGAAAACGGCCAGAAGCGGCGCTGTGGCTCAAGTGGCAGAGTGCTAGCCTTGAGTGGGAAGAAGCCAGGGACAGTGCTCAGGCCCTGAGTCCAAGGCCCAGGACTGGCCAAAAAATAAAAAAATAAAATAAAATAAACTCCCACACCAACCCCCACTGAAGTTTGAAGAAAGGAGTTTCTATAAACACTCTGTTTTCTCAGTATCGGGAAACTGTTTACTGATGCCACACACTATATGTCAAAACTGACAGCTGTGGGCTGGGCATGTGGCTTAGTGGCAGAGTGCTTGCCTAGCATGTATGAAGCCCTGGGTTTGATTCCCCAGTACCACAAACACAGAAGAAGCCAGAAGTGACATTGGCTCAAGTAGTAGAGTTTAACCTTCAGCAAATGAAGCTTGGGGACAGTACCCAGGCCCTGATTTCAAGCCCCAGAACTGGCAAAAAAAAAAAAAAAAAAGGCAGCTGCTAGCCTTAGACACCTACCGAACTCTTAAAACATGCAAGTCCAACTGAGATATGCCATGGAGGGAGGGGGTTATATAATAGCCATTTGATTTTTGAAGTCAATACCAAAACATTTTAACTCTTTAATTATGCTTATATGCATTATATGTTGAGATGAGACTATTATGGCTACGTTAGATTAAATAAAAGATGTTCAAAATGAGTTTCACCTTACCTTTTGCTTTCTTTTAATGGGTCCCTTAAAGCATTAACATTAGATGTATGGTTTCCATGATATTTTTATTGAGGTTTGATCCTTTTGGGGAGGATGTCTCTATTTAGAGAGATGGTTTGAAAGTGTTTAGAAAACCAAATTAAATAACAATTAGTGAAAATTCAGTGAGCAAAGGCCTCAGAAGAGGCTTGAAGAAGAACCTTCTCTTCTTGGAGGCAGGAGTCCCCTGCAGGCGTTGCCTTGGAGCTGTCAAAGCAGAAATGTTGCTCCGAACACACTAGAGCTTTCTTGTGATCAGTGGCCCAAGGCCAAGCGACAGTACACACAAAAATAACTTTGATGAGTCCACTGTTCTGAACTTAAAACCAAATGGGTTGCTGGCTCTTTTCATAGACTTTGAATTTTTGATGACCCAGAGATAGAAAATGCATTTTAAAAGCAACAATGAATGTGTTTCAAGTCATTTTTCAAACTTTTGAGTATTGAATCATGTTTGGCTCTCTGAAGATTGGAGTGACAATTATTCCATGTAGTTGAGAACATTTATTATTCAAGGTTTTTGTGCTGTTTTAATCGAGTTTATTTTTTTCCATTTGGAAGTGAATATCTACCCCCATAAGGCAATCTAAGATGTTGCTTACACATAAGACGCTATCCTAGGTCTCCTTACTTCTGTTTAATGTTCCCTTAGGATATACACAGTGTGATCTGCACAACAGCCACCCATGAAAGCCAATCTCTTGACTGCTCAACAGTCACATCACATTGGTAGCTTGAAACAAGTTATGGTGTATTCATACTGTAGAAATTGGCAATGCCTACTTATCAAGTTGGCCTAGTTTACTTGTTTTATTTCTGGAAAGCTAGTTATTAAACATTTAGCAGCACACCACTAGGTAGCTCTGCAAGAAAGAGAAAACTTGAAGATGAAGAGATAGGTTTTAGCTGGGTGACAGTGGCTCATTCCTGGGAACCTACTCAAGAGGATGAGATCAGAGGACCATGGTTCAAAACCAGACAGGGAAGGGAAGTCCATGAGATTCTTATATCCAATTAACTAACCAAAAAAGTCAGGAATGGAGGTGTAGCTCAACTGGTAGAGCAAAAACGCTTTGAGCAAAAAGCTCAGTAACAGTACCTGGGGCCAGCAAAAAAAAGACCAAAAAAAAAACATGAGACAGAGACACAGAGAGACAGACAGAGAGAGAGAGAGAGAGAGAGAGAGAGAGAGAGAGAGAGAGAGAGAGAGAGAGAAACAAGAGACAGAGAGAAACTTTAGAAAACATGACCACAAAATGAAAATTCTGAGTTCCAGAACTAAATTATTTTAATTCCTTAAAAACTAAACAAAATTATTCTCATTCATCATTAGACAACTGGAATTGTTCCTGGTTTTACAACATTCCAAATTCAAAGTTTTGTAGGGTAGTAGATAATGGGAGATCACCAATGTTTATTCTGTGTATGTGTGTCAGTTCACTGGGCCTGGGAAGTGTCTCTAAGCTTTTTTGCTCAAGGCTAATACCCTACCAGCTGAACCACAACTCTACTTCCGGCTTTTTGATGGTTACTTGGAAATAAGAGTCTCATGGACTTTCCTGCCCAGGCCAGCCTTTAACTGGGACCCTCAGATCTCAGCCTTCTGAGTAGCTAGGGTTACAGGTATGGGCTACCAGCACCCAGCTCCATGTTCATTTTAAAATAAATAAAATAAGATCTCAACGTTAAAAATAACTGAATTCTATACAACTCTTTCAAGGTGAAAAGATCATGCTACCTTTTGTCTATAATTACAAGAAAAGAATTCTACTTCTTTCCCCTAACAAGTAAGGCTGAAACCAATCCAATCTGAGAGGATAACCAGCATCCTTCAGGAAGAATAAAATCACCATTGAATCACTCTTGGGACTCCAGCATGGTTCTATACTTCTATCTCTGTTGGCTCTCTGCCTTTCCTGTCCTTCTTTCTGTAGGTCTCTTCCTGTCATGGACTGTGTTGTGTGTGTGTGTGTGTGTGTGTGTGTGTGTGTGTGTGTGTGTGTGTGTGTTTATTATATATACAACATATACTCTTTTATTCCATAAGCTACTGTGGCAGAGACTTAGAAACTCAAGAAACCCAAAACTAGGACAAAGACTTTATCCAAAGAGAGGTCATATAATAACCTTTGTTTTGTTTGATGGAAAAATAATCAAGTACTAAATACCTCAGTGAGGGGAGGAAAATCTTCAAAACCATATAGGAAAGGAGATACTGGATGTAAGTAAAAATCTCTCTCTCTCTCTCTCTCTCTCTTTCTTTCTCTCCATATATATGTGTATATATATATATATATATATATATATATATATATATATAAATGGAATCACTTCAATCATCTGCAGTTGTCTCATATCAAATCAAGGCCAGTCTTTTTCTTAATTACTTCATTATTTCCCAACAAGAGAGCCAGATTAGATAATGACAGATGAATTTCAGATTGTGCTTACTAACTAACGTTTGTTATTGGCAGTCACTTGAAAAGCGCTGTTCTAAGACAAACTATTCTAAATAAGTGCTGGGAGGAGGGCAGTTGGGGGCGGGGGAGATTTTCTTTTAACTCATCGTCTCTCTATACACACTTCAATGAACTAAGCAAAAGATTTACCAGATGGCTCTAACTCTGAATACTAGTTTATTCTCCTCCAGTTCACATATTAAACTCATGGAAATCAATTGATCTGGGGGAGGGAGGAGAGGGAAGAAAATAACAGAGGTCCTGAAAATGAGTTTTTATACCTCAGGCCCAAAGTCCCAAAGTCTCAAGTTAAGTCTGGCCACTTGCCCCCATATGCCAAATGAAGAGAGTTGGTGAAGGGCAGAGAAAGGAGATTTATTATATGGTAGCCATGGCAGGACAGCACTCCAATGTATCTGTAACCATCTTCTGGAGTATACATAATGACTTCATGTTCAATAGAAGGAATTGGGAGCAGGGGATGAGAAAGCTATGAATAGTCAAAAGAGTCCCAGGTTCTAGATAGGCCCTAGTTGACCACTAGCTCAGTCATTGTCTTTGGAGGAATTCCAGAGAAGTTAATACTTTATTATTGGAACAGAACAGGAACAAGGTGGTCTCCTGAGTTTCAGCTTGTTTACTTTAAGATTCTAAGAAGAAGGCATTAGCTGTCTAAGGGGAAGTTTGCCTTTCACACAAGATGGTGATCACTGAAGCTGATCTTTCTTGGTGATTACAAAGTTGACTATTGCAGAGATTACAAAGCTGGAGGATTTCTAGGTAATTCCCTAGACTAAGCAAAACTGTCTTTTAAGTTTGTCCTTCAGTCCCAAACTGTGGTCCAATCAAGCTTCAGGTCTATCCAGTCTCTGCCCATCGGGTCATAAACTATAGACCACAAAAGGATCTCAGATATTTTATTTTATTACCACAACTTTTTTCCTACTGTAACTAGGGTTTGAACTCAAGATCTCATGCTCACTCAGTTTGACTGCCTGGTCTGGTTTCAAACCTCAGTCCTCCAGATCTCAGCCTATAAATGTGAGCCACTTGCACCCAGATCCATGACTATTTTTTAAATGAAGCTAACAAAAAAATCAGGAGGCTTTCAAGAAGTAATCAACATTTGTGTATTTTCTTTAGTGATCAGAAACTGTCATGATGAGATACACTCCTCCCTCAAAGCAACAATAGGTCAAGCTTCATTCATTCATGTTGCTTGCTTGCTCCAGAGACATTTAAATTGAATAAAAAAACAGGACCCCCAAATGCACCTTTAAGTCACTGTAAACTAAGACAACATAAAGCAATAAACCATAGCTTGAAGCTCTTTGGATTCTCAATAGTTTTGATAGCCAATGACTTTTGTTTCCAGTGAAATTTCTGAGAACTTAGGGACCACTGCAATGCAACTACAATCCAGAATTATTGTGAAGGGTTCACTAATCTCAAATGACCTTCTAGAATCAAAAGGCTATCCAAGCCTAAAGCTTTCTCGTCATTCCATTAATGGAAACAGCTGATGTGAACTGATGGGCGGCTGTTTGATGTATTTATTTTTCCTACTTAGAATGAACTCGATGAGTCTACACTTACCCTGCTGGTGGCATTTGGTAGTACACAGCAATGGTACCACATTATCATTCAATGGATTCCCAGATCTTTCAGGCACCAGTGGCTCACACCTGTAATCCTGGCTACTCAGGAGGCTGAGACCCCGAGTATCATAGTTCAAAGCCAACTGGATTGAAAAGTCTGCAAGACTCCATCTCCAAGAATAAACAGCAAAATCAGCACTGGAGGTGTGGCTTAAGGTGGAGAGTATCAGCCAAGCAAACAAGAGGAGAGAGTGCAAGGCCCCGAGTTCAAACCATGGTATCAGTGGAAAAATAAAAGAGAGAGAGAGAGAAATCCCCCAAATTTCCAGCTCTGGAGACTTCTAGCAGATGCCTTGGGATCTGTATATATAAAGCTCACTTAGGAAATATTAGATCATTAGGAAATATTAGCTCAGTGTTTACAATTAAAACCCTAAAAATAATATTCCCAATTCTGATGAAGTTCATGAGTGGAAAACAGCTCTGAGTATTAAACTGATAATATTGTGGACTAAGGCAGTAGAAAAAAGTGAGCAGAGAGCATGGCACAACCCACTTGCCTCAGGACTCAAGTAGATATCCAGAAGGGGAACAAGATCTGGAAAAGAAAGTGCGGTTGCTTCTCAAGGCTGAAGACAAGACAGAGGCGCACCAGAGAGCTGGCAGCAGGCCTTGAATGTGCTGCTGGGGCTGAGGCTCCATCTGTCTCCTGCTACAGGAAAAAAAATGTCCTGATTTGTCAGGAAGGACTTTATGAAAGGGACTTGTTTTCTATGGACACTGGGTGTGGTTTCCAATTTGAATCTTCCGCTTTCTTTGTGCTGTGCTTAAAGGAGTAACCTGAGGGGTTCAGTGACCCTTCGAAATTTAACCTCTCCCAAAACCAACATCTAACAGAAACACAAACACACATATACACATTCATGTGCAAGCACACATTTTTAAACAGCCAGTTGAGTTGGGTGCTAGTGGTTCATGCCTTGAATCCGATCTACTTAGGAGGCTGAGATCTGAGGATCCTGGTTCAAAATCAGCCCAGGCAGGAAAGTCTGAGAGACACTTACCTTCAATTAATGACCAAAACAAGCCAGAAGTGGAGCCGTGGCTCAAGTGATAAAGTATTAGGCTTGAGCAAAAGAAGTTCAGGGACAGAGCCCAGGCCCAAAGGACTATACACATGAAAAAATAATAAAACCCCAGTGCTATCAAAAACAAAACAAAGCATTTTACTACAGAAATAGCACAATCCTATTTAAACACACTCCTAAATGCAATGGGATAGTGCCAGCTAGTTAGGACTCCTTGATACCAGGTAGAGAGGGAATTAATTACTAGAGGGAATTGGTTATTAGTTCATTTTAAGTCATTTGCTGTACTAGTCTATGATATAACACACTGTCATGCCCTGTAATATGTAGTAAAATCTATTAGAAGCAGGGACTTGACTTAGGATGGATCATTTGGACTGAGAAGGAACGAGGACCACTCAATTCAGAAATCAGAAGTCATGAACAAGGAAGAATACTAGAGAGGTCAAGGACACAGCAGAGCCCAAGTATTTGAAATGGGAACATAGAGCTTCAAGACAACTGTGAGGATTTTACTTCAGCCTCATGAAGTAGGCTAGAAAATTAAGGGACTTCCCAGGGCTGACACTTCCTTATGAAAATAGCATTATTTCACAAGCAAATGTCACCATATATGTGAAAACTTTAATATTTCTGTCCTATTGCTATTGAAGGACCAAACAATCTCTCTCCTTCTGCTTTGAAAGTGCTTTAAACATTTAACTCTAACACTACCATGTGGTACAGATACTCCTGATATGTACGTGTATATATAAGTTTTAATATGTGTGTATGTATTTACATACATTTCATACTCTTTATTTTCTTAAATGAGGTTATAAATTGCCCTAGGTAAAGGCCATTTCTTGATTTGTCTTTGTCATTCCAAAATGCTATATAATACAATGAAAACACTCAGATGTTTGCTGAATGGCTTACAAAGCCATTTTCTGGTCTCGATTCATCTTCATTTCACCCCCCTCCTCCCCAAGAACCTGGAACTCTAGTCTGTGAAGGACCCAAGGCCCTTCTAGCTGTTCATAGACAAAGATACATAACCAGAACTCCCTAAGGCCCTACATTATTGAGAACCCCTGGTAACCTGGCTTGTAAAAATCGCACAGAAAGTTGAGTCTTCAGCTTCAGTGACATTCTTATTCAGTCCTAGTCATTATGTCCCTTCTCTTCCCTAAGAACCTTAATACTTTTCTGTCCTTTATATCTCCATTATATCTTCACATTCTTGTTCAGATTCCGTGTACATAATCCATGGTCCAGTGTGAAAATTCATTCCCCCAAAGCAGAAGTAATCCATTTATTCAGATAGTAAATATTTATTGAGTACCCACCATGTACTGATAGAAAGAGAGAGAGAAATGCATGGTTAGGCCTGTCCTTTCTCTCAAGGAACTTAGAATCTCATGTGAGACCCACACATGAACCAACTAGATATGCAAACGGTATACAATTATAAAGCAAACAAGAAAAAAAAAACAGGAATTCACTAACACAAGCATAGGTCAGGAGGTTGTGGGCAGTGGATAGACTGTGCTTAGGTCCTGCAGCAGGCAGGAAAAAGGCTTGGCTAAGGAAATAAATATCAAGCACTGTGAAGCTCAGACAACATCACAACCAGGAAACAGAGGTCAGATACCACGGGGTCTTATCATCATGTAAAGGATTGATAATAAATAAGAAGGCTCAAACACACCACAAAAAGCAGTATACCTCCTATAACGATCAAATGGCACGCTACACATCAAAAGGAAAAATACTATAAAGACTAGAAACTTGAATTTTGCATTTTGCTATGTAATTATGACAGACACACTTTCCATTTTGTGTGAAGGAAAATTCTAGAAAATTGTCAAATTTACTCTAAAAATATTCTTGCTTTGTTCTGGAGTGTTTGAAATGCTTAGAAGGAAGTTAAAAACCCATTTGCTACCTCTTTATGAGTCAAATTGGCCTGAATGGATTGTAAAACTACAGACTATAACAAACTACATTCTAATGGCCTACTGAAGGGAAGCAAATTTGGCCTACTGAAGGGAAGCAAATTTTCAAAAAGGAGTTGATAAGATCTTTGCTAAGACAATTTTTTGTTTTAGACTTATTAGGAAGCTATAATAAAATACCCTTAGATGGGTAATTTATAAACAACAGAAATGTATTGCTCATAGTTTTGGTAAGACAAAGGTGCAAATATATTAAGTGTCTATTATTATGGAACAGAAAGTCAAACCGGCTCTTATAAACCTCTTTTAGAAGAATATCAATCCTATTTATGAAAGCACTGCTCTCATGAAGTAATCACATCCCAAATCCTCTACTTTTTAGTAAGTGTTAGGTCCCAGCCTATGTATTATTAGGTATTAGGCCCCACCATATGAAGGGACACTATATTTCTTTTTTACAAATGAGTCTGAAGTATATTATACATGATAGTTTTTGTTTGGGGGAAAAGTATTCAACAATCACCTGCAGGAGGCCAGAAGGATGTCTGGGGAAGCATGTTTATTTTATCTAGGTACTGGGTTAAATGAGTGTCAAAGTCCATGCATCCTGGACTTCTCTACTAAGTCATTGTGAGCTTTGGTTCCTTCCTGTGGTCCTATACCTTCCTATGGTGTTATTTACATGGAGAATGTGGACCTTGGAGAAACTTTGGTGGTTTGGTGTATTCTATCAGTGGGGTAACTAGGTGGGAAATGGCCATGGCATATAAGAACAAACCAAATCCTAGGGAATGGGGTAGCCATTACCATAGAATAGGTATGGTTGAGATTCATACATTAAATAAGTAAAAGAGGTTTTCCAAGGCAAACAAATAGTGAGATGGCAAGGTGAGGACTAGGATGCACCTGAGACTAAATCTGCCACGAAGCATTTGCTATTGACTAACCAAGTCAAGATTTTCAAAATTGTGTCCAATGATATGATTTGCATTATTAGCAATTCATAAATCAAGCAGCATCTCATCTCTGAGATAGAAGGGTACTGTACTAAATATGAAGACGGGTTGGCTTTTATAATATAGCATGAGCAAGAACAAGGAACCAGCATAGTAACTCAAACACTTTTCCAAAATTACTTTCTTTATAGGGCTAAAGCAGGAGAGACTTCCTTGTGTCCATTGAGGCTTCCTGGACTTCTGATGGAATCCTGTTCTCCATCAGTCAACCCTTACAGCACTGGGGCTCCTGAACAAATACAATCCTTTCCTGCCAATATTTGACTAGAGATATTTTTCTTTCTCTGCACTATACACTGAATAGGACAGCAAATTTTACCTAGCTTCTGAAAGTAGTCTGAGTTTGATTCACCCATGTGATAGTATATATGGCCACCTACTTCAAGGACTAGCTCTTTGGCTTTGTTAAGTCACATACTTCCTGCTCTAAGCCCTAGGCCTTTTTCTTCTCCTAGACCTGTGAGACTTCTTTTCCTACATTTCATCAAGCCAGACCCTCTAAGGTATGACCGTGGAAATCCTAAAAATTGCAATCACAGACTGGGAACAGTAGCTCACATACAATCCTAGCTACTTGGAAGGCAAAAATAAGAGGGTTTTAGTTTGATCCAACCAGGAGAAAAAGTTAAGTAAGACTCCAACTCAATTAATAAACCAAACATGATGGTATATGTCTGTGGACCCAGTGGCCTAGGATGCTGTGGTAGGAGGTTGGAGGATGGTGAGCTTAGGCTGGCCCCAGACAAAATTGTGATACCCAACATGAAAAATAACTAAAGCAAAAGAGGATTTGGTGTGGGGTTCAAGTAGTAGAGTGCCTCCCTAGCAAGCAAGAGGCTCTGAGTTCAATCTCCACTTCCATAATTAAGTAAGAAAGAATGAAAATATTAATTCCAGAGGTGTGACCAATTGGGATTTTCATTTTATAAAAAAAATAAAGGAGGGAATTTGAATCCTCAGGGTAAGAAAGGGATCAGTGCCAAGTTGAGATGACATCAGGTAAAGCAGTGGGACCCAGGCTTGAAGACCCCATAAATAAAATGCTCAGCATTTTTCTTTCATAAAAAGGATCTTACCAGAACAATTTTATTTGAAGCTTTGGCTAAATATATTTAACTGAATGGTATTGATAAAATGCAAGTTTTGTATATATTTTCAAAATCAAATCAATTTTCCTCTCTAGCATTGTAAACATACTTCATTGCCCTTGGCTCTTAAGTCTTGCTTGAGGTAGTTTACCACAGGACAACAAATGCTCACAAACAGGGTACCTTAAAACACCATAAATTTGTCAACTCATAGTTTCAGTGGATAAGGAATCCTGGTATGGCTTAGCTGGGTCTGCTGCAAGACTGAAGCCAAGGTATGAATTAGGGCTGGGATCTCATCAGCAGGATTTAATTATAAGGTCACATAATTGCTGGCAACATTCTATTTATTGTGGGTTGCTGGACAAAGGGCCCCAGTATCTTGTGGCTGGAGGATGCTGTTGCTTTTTCAAATCCATCAAGGGCCAGAATCTCCTTGCAAGAAAGACATGTTAGGTAGTATAATTATGTATGAGTAATTACAAATATCCTATGGTCTCTGCTACATTCGGTTCTTAGAAATAGGCTATATGGACCTCTTCCTTTATTTTTTCTTTCTTTTTTTTGACAGTAGGAAATGTTTATTTTTTAAAGAATAAGTTTGAATATAATCAACTTCTGTTCTTCTCCTGGCTCCACAAATCCTCTGAGCTTTCTTTTCTTTTTTCTTTTTCTATTTATTGTCAAAGTGATGAGGTTAGAGTTTCAGATGTTAGGCCTTGGGTACATTTCTTGTACTGTTTGTTACCTCCTCCCTCATTCCCCTCTCCCCCTCCTCCTTTCCCTCTCCCCCTCCTCCTTTCCCTCTCTCCCTCCTCCTTTCCCTCTCCCCCTCCTCCTTTCCCTCTCCCCTATGAGTTGTTCAGTTGGTTTACACCAAATGGTTTTGCAAGTATTACTTTTGGAGTCATTTGTCTTTTTATCCTTTGTCTCTCCATTTTGGTATTCCCTTTCACTTCTCTAGTTCTAATATCAGTATATACAGTTTCCAATGTACTCAGACAAGATACAGTGATAGTGCGGGTACAACCACAGGAAGGGGATACAAGAGGATCATCAACAATAGAAGCTACAGTTTCACATCACATGTTGAAAGTAATTACAGCAGTGATAAATCACTCGTTTCCATAACGTGGAGTTCATTTCACTTAACATCATCTTATGCATTCATAAGGGCGTAGCTATTATGCTCTTGTGATCCTCTGCTGTGACTAGTCTAAACCTGTTCTAATTATTTCCTATGAGGGAGACCATAGAGTCCATGTTTCTTTGGGTCTGGCTCACTTCACTTAGTATAATTTTTTCCAAGTCCTTCCATTTCCTTACGAATGGGGCAATGTCATTCTTCCTGATAGAGGCATAAAATTCCATTGTGTATATGTACCACATTTTCCTGATCCATTCGTCTACTGAGGGGCATCTGAGTTGGTTCCATATTTTAGCTATGACAAATTGTGCTGCGATGAACATTGTTGTGCTGGTGACTTTAGTGTGCTCTTGTTTGTGGTCTTTTGGGTAGATACCCAAAGGAATAGGTCCAATGTGAAATGTTGCTAGAGGAAAATTTTGATTCCCTTCATTGTAATGATTGAAGAAGACAGGAGAGTTCTGGTTTAATTTGGAATATAAAGGAGCCTAAGTGCTTATAGTTTAACAAACCCCTGTGGAAAAAAAGAGAATATCAATGGAGAACAAGTGCAATAGAGAATTTAGGAAATAGTTTAAGGCATGTGGAATAAATCCTAATAGTGCTCAAAAAAAAAAAGAAATAGGCTATATGTTTCACTTATCCTCAAGACAATGGGATTACACATGGGGGAGGAGGAATACGAGGGCCACCATAGAATAGAATCTATCTGCTATAGGAGTAAAAATATGAAAAGCAAAGCCTGAAATCATTGCTGCCCTTTACATCTCCATCTTAGCAGAAATAATCTATACGTCAGATTATAGATTGATAAATGTTGCTTATAAAAAGGCCAGAGTAGGGACTGGGAATATGGCCTAGTGGCAAGAGTGTTTGCCTCATATACATGAGGCCCTGGGTTCAATTCCTCAGCACCACATATATATAGAAAACAGCCAGAAGCGGCGCTGTGGCTCAAGTGGCAGAGTGCTAGCCTTGAGCGGGAAGAAGCCAGGGACAGTGCTCAGGCCCTGAGTCCAAGCCCCAGGACTGGCCAAAAAAAAAAGGCCAGAGTAAATTTTTTGCTTCATATAGATTAGGAGACAATTTATTCATAGGAAAATAGACAAAATAATATGCAATATTATTTGCTATACAAATACACAATAATATATAATATTAATATAATAAAACAAATATATCAACACAAATAATATTCATCGTGTGTGAATTCTTTTGGTTTTAAAGATAAAAGCACTGGAAAAGAAGGGCCTAAGTAATATAAAAATGAAGAAAAGGCAGAAGCTTTGGGGAAAGTTCAGAATTGGTTGGGAAATGGATGAAAAAATAAGATGGATAAAAAAAGACTCAGATTCATCTCATTTGTTCCCCTCTAACAAAAAGAAATCCCGTACCATTTTCGAACTTGCTGACTAAAGACCCAATTCATTTTCCTTCTCCAAACGTATCTGACCTTCATGATCTGATTGTCTGATTGTATTGCTTACCCATAGTTGGAGCTCCTCCATCTCTTATCATTTGGGTAAATCTGTTATGCTTTTTGTGAACGTTTCCTGACTGTACAGTAGGATTATACAAATGCCCACCCACTTTGAAGAACAGATGGAATGAAATGAGTTTTTATATAGAAATTCTTAGAACAATACTTAGACTCAGTAATTTCCGCATAAATGTTAGTTACACTGTTATTCTTCAAACAAGTATCAATTTGGACACCTTGACAGTAATGGGCTTTGAACTCAAAGCTTCAAGCTTGTCATGCTGGCCACCAAGAAACACTGATATCCAGCTTTGCTGCATTCTCATATGAAACTTAATCTCATACTTATCCTTTATTTTCTGTCTTCCTTAGGATTTAACATTAGAGTCATGTTAATGATTACAGTATTTAAAAGCATTTAGTCATCATTAACTTGTGGAGTCTAAAAGAAGATATGAAGTCTGATGATTGTTACTTGATTGGGCGATATAAATAACTCCTCATATACCACTTCGTTGCTCAGTCTGATAGCTCTAGAATTCAAGTCACAGCTATATGTTTTTGTCTTAGCCTTTCAATACTGCATTTCTGCAGAGACTGTTTTAAAGCAATTCTTCTCAAACTTGATAGTGCATGCACCATTCCCTGGGAAGCCGAGGTGTTACTTTGGAATTTGGACCAGAGAGACCTCAGTTGCAAAGCCCTAAGATTCTTCTTACACACTCTAGATTGAGAGAGCTAGAAGCAGGAAGCAAAATATTTTTTTTCCTGGAGAAGTGATAGCAATGACTTGACATTGCCCAGAAGTTCATTTGCTTGAGTAGCTGCTTTACATATAAAGACTATTTGTAGAACAGGAGAAGTTAGAGCAGATCCTGAGGGACCTCTAACTCTGTGGTGAGGAGAAATAAAAAACACTGTGAACATAAAAAGCAAAAGTTCACATAAATATACAGTGACAGCAGATGAATGCCGTGAGCAGTAGCCTTAGAGAATGCATATGTTTCCTATTTTCTTAACTGTCTCCCTCTTTTTATATGTCCCCCATTATATGACACCATTCTCCAACATTGTTGTTAATAAGCACTCTCTCATTCTGTTTTCTCTCATGTCCTCTGCATTCTTAGTAGCACAAAGCTTTGACAGGCTAATATCTTCAGAGCTTAGCATCCCTAGCCAAAGTCCCCAGTAGTTGAAACCCAAGCTCCAGGGACTAGACAGATTTAAAGGAATTGACTATGGTCATGTGTCTGGCCCCTAAGTCATTCATTTCCAGGGGGAGAGTACACTAATGACCCCCGAACATTTGGACAGTTTCAACTTTATCCAATCTCCTTATACTGGGCAGTGGTGACAAAGTTGTCTGGGGCAATGGACACAATCATTACTTTAATAAAAAATTATATTATAAAAGTGTAAGAAGACAATTGTATTTTTTCATTTTATTTCCATTTAAGGTTTTAGGAATACCTATTATTAGAACTGAAGCTGTAACAAATCATGATAAAGCAACTTTCAAAACAAATTACTCTGAATTGTGAATAGTTGTGCTAGCCATGTAATAAGGAAGAGATAGAGAATTCCATTGCAAATGCAGGAAAGCTTCTTCTTTTCATTAGTGGAGGAATGAAATCCAGGTAGTAATCCCCAAAGTAGAGGAACGAATATCAACCCATAATACTACTGAATTTGTTAGCTTTGTTTTCATCTAATAATGGAACCTACTTTGTGATTTTCATATAAAAGGAATGCAGTCCTCTGTCTGCTGGCAGTGCTACGCGGCTTTCCTGTCATATCCCCATTAGTGTCTTTGCCTCTCACTGTCTGATTCCACAAGATGCCTGTGTGGGTGAGCCTAAATGGAGGAAAAAAACTGGATAGGTTATATTGTGGGTGTACTTTTGCAAATGTGGTATTTCAGCAGCCTGGAGAATTACCAAGGCAAAAGAGATGATTCTGCAGGCAAGTTTAATTACTTTTCAAGAAGAAGTGGTTCCAAATTCCAAGTCTCAGATGAGGTTCTTATCTCCCCTCTCAGGTGTTTTAACCAGGTTGCTCTACTTAGAAGCCCCAGCTTAAAAGAAAGAATGAGAGTGGATGTAAAGTTTCTTACATTTTTCAAAAATACAAAGGTACTTTAGGCTTTTGAAAAAAAAATTGCAATAGAGATAAAATGGAAGCTTTCTTCTCATCTCCCATCACATTTTCTAGGGTAATTTGTTTGGTTTTTTTAAAAAAAGAGCTATCAGTTCATTTTCCAGGAAAATATCTATGTATCTATATCATTACATCTATAACTAGGTCATAGGTTCTCAACTGGAGACAATTTTGCTACCAGTCCCCCCAGGAGACATTTGGTGAGACAGGGAGACATTTTCAGTTGTCAAAAGTCCAAAGATGGAGAAGGAAGCCTGGCACCAGTGGCTCACGCCTGTAATCCTAGCTACTCAGGAGGCTGACAACTAAGGATCGTGGTTCAAAGCCAGCCCAGGCAGGTAAGTCCTTCATACACTTATCTCCAATTAACCACAGAAAAAGCTGGAAGTGGTGTTGTGGCTCAAATGGTAGAGTGCTAACCTTGAGCAAAAGAAGCTCAAGGACAGCTTCCAGGCCCCGAGTTCAAGTCCCAGAACTGGCAAAAAAAAAAGATGGGGGAGGTACTCCTTATATCTGTGGATAGAAGATGTTATATATCATGTTAAGTATCTTACAGTGCACAGATGAGCTCCACAACACAGAATTATCCTGTTTCAGATGTCATGAGTGCCACAGTAGAGGAACTCGAGTCTACAGAATTTTGTCATCAAGAAAAACCTTAAAATAGAAATTATGCCTTTAGAAATAAATGACAATTAACACTACTTCTTTTCAAGGCCTGGGCACTGTCCTTGAGCTTCTTTGTGCTTGAGATTAGTGCTCTATCACTTGAGCCACAACTCCAGCTTTTTGGTAGTTTACTGGAGATACATATCTCATGGACTTTCTTGCCCTGGCTGGCTTTGAACCGTGGTTCTCAAATCTCAGCCTCCTGAGTAGCTAAAATTACAGGTGTGAGCCACCAGTACCCGATTCAATGAAGACTATTTCTCAGATGTTTATATGGAAAAATCTACCCACTAATGTTCCATAAAAACTGCTTTATTTTTCTTTTTAAAACATTTTAAATACTTTTTAGGGCAAATA
Source organism: Perognathus longimembris pacificus (assembly GCF_023159225.1). Taxonomy (NCBI): domain Eukaryota; kingdom Metazoa; phylum Chordata; class Mammalia; order Rodentia; family Heteromyidae; genus Perognathus; species Perognathus longimembris. The sequence continues at coordinate 106,503,635 of NC_063188.1, read as the reverse complement.
TTACATTTACTAACAAGTCCACTCATTTAGTCAAAGAACATCATATTGGGGACTCAGCCATGCTGTACCTACACTGAGGAGAATCAGGACAATGGACTGGGACCCTGAGGCTTCTTGAATGAATGGTTCCTGGGCCATAATTGAGTCAGCTTGAGGCACCGCTAGGAACCAGCTTCCTAACTGAAATTAAATAGGATCTGTCAACTCACAATGACCATCTTTCCTGCTTAATAGCTAGAAAGTCAGCAGTCTCGCCTACACCAATATCTCTCACCTTCAAGGGACTTGGTAACTGTTTAGATACCTTTCTCTACCCTTAATGTTTATTTTGATCTAATAAATGAATAAAAAATTACCAGTATCTAAGAAAAACAGGAAGTTGGAAGGAAGCAAACTCTAAAGGTATTTTCCTATTAGACTGCTCTACAGTACCAATATGAAATATGTAAAGGCCAATTATAGAAACAAAAAGACTCAGCCTCAATTCATGAATATAAACAAATGTCACTCTGCCAATGCCCACAAGATGGCTGTCTCTAGACATTTAAGTGAATCACCAACACATACCAGAGGAAACGATGAGATTTGACAAGGGCCACAAGTGGGAACTTTGGTTAGACTTCCTTATGGTCCATGTTGCAAGAGCCCGAGGATTCAAGAAGCACCATTTTTAAGTGAGTCCATAAAGTTCCAGCTAAAACAATTCTGCAAACATTTACCATGTTCACCAATTCTGTAGAGTCCTCTGTAATCAATAAAGACGAATGATCTACACAGCTATCTCATTCAGGACAGAATTAGAGATTCAGCTAGAATGTTCTGGGTTGGGAATTCTCATAACAGCTGTTGGACTTGAATGGGTATGAAATACTCAGTTGCAAAGATTTATATCAATGGGTAAGAAAATGCTTACAGGACTTTTTGTGTGTGTGGTAGTTTTCTTTTTTCCTTCCTCCCTCCTTCCTACTCTGAGAATAGTCACTTAGAAAACTGCAAATTCATTAGAAAGCGATTTTACAGAAAAATACAAAAAATTAAAAATTTTAGTAGACATTATTTTATCAATATTTTATAATTTATAAGACCTAGATAGAAAAGAATTAAATTGAAGACCATTCATAGTTATTCTAAAAACTTCATCACCTAAATAACATAGTTGCTTCTGTTTCAAACTATGCTAAATCGTCAATTAGCATTTGGTCACCATTTGATATTTATTAAGAATGTAAAAGAAGCCTAGCATTTTGTGAGGAATGGTTCATGTTTATTTCGGACAAGTAAAATGAAAATTCTTCCTGTGACCTTTCCCAAATGCCATAATATGTCACCCTGCATAGGTTTAAATGAAATCTTTGTCATTGAAAGCAGGCATATTGCTGAAGTGACAAAATGCAAAGCTATGAGTAGGGCAAACATTAGCTTGTACTGTGATATGGTTGCATTTGGGGGGGAGGAGGATAATGGCACCGAGTTTTATCACAAGATAATATCATTTATGACATCTTTCGTGAAACTTTTGCTTCCTCTATTCAGACATATAAGAAACACAAAAGGAAAGAAAAAGGAGGGTGTAAGATATCACAAGAAATGTACTCACTGCCCTGTTATGTAACTGTACCCCTTTTGCACAACACCTTGTCAACAAAATTTAATTAATAAAAAAAAGAAAAGAAACGGGATAAAAATACATTGAAAACCCAACCACTTCTCATCATTCCCACTGAGACACCTTGAGCCCAGCCACAATCCTCCCTAACTCCATCAAAGAAGCATGATTCTCATCTGTCTTCTTCTTCCCTTCCCCCTTGCCATCAGCCTCTTCTACATGAAAAAAAGCAGTGATTTTCCTAAGAAGGAAGAAGGACCATTTCCTATCTCTTCTCAAAAGTCTCCAATGGCTCTCTATTGTATGCATAATCAATGTTCCATCTTTGCCACTCCTTCCTCAGGACTTTTGAATGTAGCAATCCTCCATTCCCTACACAGTCAAGGTTTACTCTCTCAGCCCTAGTATCCATCCATCAAAGCATCCTTAACCAACCAATTTCCCTACTTTCCCCTCCTTGCTGCTGTGATATGCCCCCATGTTCTTTTCTCCGTATGGCTTATCCAATACACTGGCTTTATTTGTGGATTGACTATCTTCCCCCACTCCAATGGGGTTAAGGTTGTCATAGGGCAGTCCTGGGAGGCCTTGCTGAGACAGTGGCACCTGAGCATCTGGATGAAGTAAGGGAACTGGCCAGTTGACATCTAGAGAAACATGACCTGGCAGAGGGAACAGCCAGGGAAAGGCAAACCCTTGCAGTGTCCAGGGATTAACATTGTGTCGAAGATGGAGAGAAATAAGGGCAGAATGAAAGAAGAGGTGGGAAAATGGGAAGGAAGCATTGTCAGAACTTGGTGAGATTCTGACTTTACCCTGAATGGGAAAGAGAACATTTTTAAACCAAATTATGAACAGAACCTTCTGGATGAACCCATACCTTACTGCCAAGCCCTTTGCCTGTATTTCCTCTGTGCATTGCCCTAGGTTGCACAGTACTAGAACACGCTGCAGAAAGACAGCTGATGCCTCTTTCAAGGTGACATCATCCTATCCCCTGTTCCACAGCTCTGTCTTTGGCCACTCTGTATCTTCTCAGAATTGATCCATAACAGTGTTCTGATGATGTGAAACAGCAAGAGCCATTTCCTACTATTCATGATCGTGTGTTTGACTGGATACTACCAGGTGATCCTGATGTTCTCTTTGATGTCACCTGTGGCTGCAGTCACCTGCAGGGTCTAGTGGGATCGTGTTCCTGCCGAGAAATGCTATTAGGATAACTGTGTCCCATGTGGAAGCATGTGGGCGCTTGGCTATACGAGACCACCCAAGATAGTCTCTTGGATGCTTAGAGTCAGTGTTGCTCCCCATGGGGAGTTCAGCTAAGGTTGTCTGTATGTCGGAATGCTCGTCTCCTCTGTATGACTCCATTGGCTCAGCCGCCTCGGAGTATGGTGGCCTTGTTTCAAGAAGGAGCTTCGTGTTAAATCAAACTTCTGAAACTAAAAGGTCTCAGAAATAAAAGGTTTACTGAGCTTTACAAATGCTAACCAAAGGTAAAGGGACTGATTCAGAGATACATTCCCAAAGCCACCATCAGCATAACCAGATAGTAGTTGGAAAAATGTCTACTGGACCTAAAGGGCTAGATGTTTTACAGACATTTTGAGGACTCACTTGGACTATAGATAACCAAGGTAGGGAAATACAAAGTTTCAGGATATGAGGTTAGTCCATAGGATGAACGATGGAGTCAGGCATTGGTGGCTCAGGCCTATAATCCTAGCTACTCGGGAGGCTGAGATCTGAGGATTCCTGTTCAAAGCCAGACAATTAGCCACCAGAAAACCAGAAATGGAGCTGTGGCTCAAAGTGGTAGAGCACTAGCCTTGAGCAAAACAGGGATAGTGCCCAAGCCCTGAGTTCAAACCCTAGGAACAACAACAACAAAAAGACCTTTCTGCTTCTTGGCTGGTAGTTCTGAAAGCACAATGGGATATGGTGTTGATAGCTAATCATCAGCATAGAAGAGAGGAATGCTGAGCAGTTTTTCTTCTTTTCCTTTGCTGATTTAGCTTAAAGATATGAGTTGAAGGAAACCTCTCCAATCTCTTTCCTCTCTTCATTCTCTGCCTGTGGCCTAATTTAGGACAACTCAGAATTATTTTATCATTTCCAAGGAATGAAGCTACAGTTTTTTTTTAAGATTCAGCTTCAGAAGTTGCCCAGTTACACTTTTTGCCATATATCTTAATGGGAACAGTAGCAGCCATCTTTATTCCAACCAAAAGAAAATAGCTGACATATATTGAGCAGTTGTAATCGAAGTACAATCATCTAACATCATCAAATCTAAAACATGTGCTTATTTTTTATTTTGAACTAACCATAGATACACACACTGTTAAGTAAGTACAGAGAGATCCTGTATAGTGCATCCTTCTCTCAGTTTTCTCCAACAGTTACATAATTTTGACAAAATATCAAATCCAATAAATTATCCAGGTATTGGTGGCTCACGCCTGTAATCCTAGCTACTCAGGAAGCTGAGATCTGAGGCCTGCAGCTCACAGCCAGCCAGAGAAAGAAAATCTGTGAGATTCTAATCTCCAATTAACCACCAGAAAAGAAGTGATGCTGTGGCTCAAAGTGGTAGATTGCTAGCCTGGAATGAAAAAGCTCAGGGCTTGAGTTCAAGCCCCATTATCAGTAACAACAACAACAACAACAAAAACCCATAGGAAGTGGCATTGGTACACTGTGTAGGGTACTACATCATTTTAAAAGTGAGTAAGTGACCATTGGGTGAGCATCATGTAAGTCTTATTTTTTTTTTGCCAGTCCTGGAGCTTGAACTCAGAGCCTGAGCACTGTCCCTGGCTTCTTTTTTTGCTCTAGGCTAGCACTCTACCACTTGAGCCACAGCGCCACCCCTGGCCGTGTTCTATATATGTGATGCTGGGAATCGAACCCAGGGCTTCATGTATATGAGGCAATCACTCTTGCTACTAGGCCACATTCCCAGCCCTAAGTCTTATTCTTAAATGCACATCCTTCACATCCCCTTTCTCTAAAATGATGTGTCTTACAATCAAATATCTTACGCTCAGACCCTTTCTTAGTGATACATAAAGCAATGGCATGTCCCACAATATGTATATATTTTGTCTTAGATTCAATAAATATTTCATTAGCACATTTTATTACAGATAAAGAAACTGGGGTGGGGAGTGATTAGGAAACCTTCCCAATGTCCCACAGCCTAGCAGACCCACAGGAACAGAATTCAAATACAGTCATTCTGATCTTAGTCTGATTTTACCAACTTAGTGAAATAAAAAGGGTCCAACACATAAGAAATGGCTCAGAATGAAGGCTTAGTTTGTAGAACTTGAAATAAAAATGGTGACAGAGGATAATAATATAGTAATATGTATCTCACTGAATTCCTACCATAAGTCCCAACAGGTAAATCCCACATTATTCCCATTCTACTGATGAGGAACTCAATCTCAGAGAGGTTATGGAACTTAACCTGGGACACATAACTGATAAAAGACAGATCAGAGCTGGGCACCAGTGGCTCATGCCTATAATACTAGTTACTTAAGAGAGCCTGGGAAGGAAAGTTGGTAAAATCCTTATCCCAATCAACCATCAGAAAACCAGAAGTGGTGCTGTGGCTCAAAATGGTAGAGCAGGAGCCCAGGTACTGAGTTCAAGTCCCATGAATGACAGAAAAAAAAGATTAGGTTTTAAACCATTCTATTACATGAGATTCATGGTGTATGCAATAATTTCTAAATATGAAACTTTGAATGTCAAAATATATCTGTACCTAAGGATTTTAATTAAGGAGTTATGGAACTGTTTTTTTTTTAATTAAAATTCCAACTGAAACTTGTAGTGTTTCTGGAGTGCCACTCCGCTCCCAACACTCGAGTTTGGTTTCATGGAAGTGCAAAATCTGGCCATGAGGAAATAGAGTTCATTTCCTGTTCTAGGGTCAGATAATGGTGGCATTTTATAGATCTTTCCTAGTTAGTATTAACTGTATAAAAGCAGTACCCGCCCACACAGAGCTGAATAATTTTATATTTTAGTAAGGCAGCACAGTGCAGTTAGTATCTATTATTAAGTTTCACAGCAGGCTCTTGGGTGGCACCCTATAATCAAACACATTAACTTTTATGTGGTGAAATGTACAAATATTCCTTCTAAATGGAAAAAAAGACTGGTAAGAAGTCTCAGGACAGTTGAAGTCAAATTTAGTTAAATCAGTGATGAAAGAAACTTTTGGCTATTCGAAGCACTGAGATCATAGGATTGTGCGTGAAGAATTCTGGGCCTGGATATTATATTTTTTGCCTTGTAAAACCAAGATGCTATCATCTCAGTAATCAGTAGTAAGTGCTCTTCCTTTTAAACAAAGCCACTTTTCTGACAAGGATTAAACAGTGTGAGCAGTTCCCTCTTCCCTTTCCGTATCATGTACTAGGTTTCTATTCTGTAGGGCCCCTTCCCTCCTGCCAGTGTGAATAGCTCAGCTACAGACCATTCTCTGTGCAATCAGGAAAGTTCATGGTACATGTGCTGTAAGCAGTCTGCTCTTTACTTTCCTGAGGTTTTCTTCCAGCAAAACCTATATTGTATTTATACATTTTGGTACCTGTGTTTTGTGTGTGTGTGTGTGTGTGTGTGTGTGTGTGTGTGTGTATGTGTGTATGCGCGCGTGCACATGTGTGTGCACGTATGCGCGCAAAACCATAGAATCACTGAGTTAAAAGGAATAGTATGGTAAATTGCATCTAATTCCCTGTGATGACAGCCACCATGATCTACTGCTGGTCCTCATTCTCTGATGTTAAAGCCCTACTGTAATCTTCAACAAGCTACCAGAATCAGTTTCTATAACCAAAAGAATGCAGGGGAAAACCTGTCCCTCATCCTCCCCCTCCATTTCCTCCCTCTCCCTCCCCTTTCTGCCCCCTGGCTGTCCCCTCCCTTCTTTCCTCACTAGCCCCAAGGGGAGCCAAAGCAAGCAGCAATGTGTAAGAGCACTCATGCCACTCTATAAAGTGCGCCTATGATGAAGAGCTGAGGCCTCCTGGCATGTGAGTAGCCATTTTGTTGGGAGCAGATTCCCTGATCCCACAGCCTAGCTCTCAGATGATTGCTGCCCAAGCTGATATCTTGACTTCAACCTTATGGGAGACCCTGAGCTAGAACCATTCAGCTAAAGTGCTCTCCAATTTCCAGTCCATAGAAACCGCGAGATAACGTATGTCTGATGTATTAAAAGAGTACTTAGTGCCGTGTGTGTATATATATGTAAGTACTAATATTCCTCTTGCCCCACCCATGTCACAGATGAGATTTTGTCTTATATGAGGAGATGCTGCATGACCCTTCCAGCCTTATGACTCCCTGGGCCAGCCCAGCTCCTTCTGTTTATGTGGAATGGTAAGTAGACCCCATAATGTTTTACCATCCTCAGGCTATTTCTCACAGTCCTTTTTTTTCTCACAGAGATACTTACAAGCCCATGGAATATCTGGCCAACAACTCAAAAGTGAGAAAGAAAGTTTTTCACACTTGCACTGCTTCTGTAGGGAATATGCCCAGTTGCTACATTTCCCCAAATAGACCTCTTTTGTGTGGTTGTCAGAAGATGGGTCTTGCTTTTTGCCCTAGAAGGGTGAAACTTTTCTTTAAAGGGTGAAATTTTTTTAAATCGTAGTTAATTGAGTAAAAATGAGAATGCAGTTGAGGAACATGTTCTTAACTCATATACTTTGCTACATTACCAACTCTCACCTAGCCTCAGATTGCCTTAGACAGCTGCAGCCATCCCCTGATTATGTGACTTGATGAACAGTTCCACTGCTTGCTAATGCAGTGTCTTCTCTGTCACCAGCTGCAGTTTACATACAGGATGCATTTCCTGTCTGAAGCTGCTGTCTGACTCTCATATCTCCATATGCCATATGCTTATGTATTGGAGGTACAGATGGAGACATTAGTAATGTTATTTGTCATGTGGGAAAATTCCAGAGCTAGCTATTTTATTGCAACTTAAAAACTAATCTCTAGCTTTTCTATTGGTAGAAAAATATCCAAAAATGCCAACTAGAATTTTGGGTAAAAATATCTACTCATCACCACCACTTGACTTTACTGGGTTCTTCCTTAGAAGGTCAAATGAAGCAGAACATATAGAAAAAAAGATACAAATATACACAAACTTGGTATGGAAGATTAGCACAAAATAAATCAATTCTTTTCCCTTCCACTCTTTGACCTGTAACATTTTTAAAGGCAACGTGTATTTCCTATCCTTTGAACCTAGGTTGTTTTTGTACTTTGCTTCAGCAACAGAATGTGGCAAGAGTGACTGCACACCAATTCCAAGCCTTAGCCTTAAGGGGTCTTCTACCTCCTGGCCCTTCTATTGGAGCTTTGCACCTACCATGTGAACATAAGCAGACTTGCCAATGAGCAAGCAGTCAGCCAGCTGTCCCCTAGGCAGATGAGTTAATCCAGCTGAGATCTGCACAGCTAGCAACTTGACTCACACATGACCACAAATGTGTGCATAAGCATGGCAAAAACATCCAGTCATCTTGTAGACTCACAGCAATAACAAATAGTTGGTTTTGATGCCACTGAGTTTTGACGAGATTTGCAAAGCAACAGTATTGTGGCAGTAAATAGCTGAAAGACATAGTGGAAGAAAAGGTAAGATATGAGAAAAGAGTAAAGGAAATCATATTACAAAGGGTAGCTTCCAGAAAACCCAGAGGTAAATTGTGTTTAGGGCCTACTTTAAGTTCTATCCACTCAGAATCAAACATTCAAGTAATTGAGGCTCTGTGAGAACCAAGAGTTCTACAGCCCAAGAACATGAGAGAGCATCTTGGGAATCTTGTTCCTATTCCATGAGGGAGAGCTCCCTAGAGCTTCCTTTTCTCATGATTTTAGGGTTGGAGGAAGAGCTGAATTAGCACCTTTGGAGTTCAAACTTGGACATATCATGGACCTTTCCCACAGAAGAGCTAACTCTTGGAAAGATATCTTTGGACATTCTATATTACCCTCCAGAGACAAAATGAACCAAAAACATTCAAGCAGCTCGGCTGAGGCAGCCCTGGTTGCCCAAAAGTATCCTCGGGAGCAAGTTTCAGGCATGAGCTTTTAGCCACAGAAGCTATGAGATGGTTTAGTATATGGTATTAATGTCTTCTCTGCTACCCTATGACTCCTTTTCCTTGTTAAACTACACTAAGCACTGCAGTCCTATGGAGTAAGTATGAAGTACAATTTTTTGCACCTCATCCCAGATTTTCTAATTCAGAAAACCCAGGCATTTAGGTGATGCAGATGTTGATGGGGCTGGTCCAAGAACCACACTTTGAGAATTATTGAGCAGGGGCTGGGAATATGGCCTAGTGGTAAAGTGCTCATTTCGTATACATGAAGCCCTGGGTTCAATTCCCCAGCACCACATATATAGAAAACGGCCAGAAGTGGCGCTGTGGCTCAAGTGGCAGAGTGCTAGCCTTGAGCAAAAAAGAAGCCAGGGACAGTGCTCAGGCCCTGAGTTCATGGCCCAGGACTGGCCAGAGAGAGAGAGAGAGAGAGAGAGAGAGAGAGAGAGAGAGGGAATCATTGAGCAAAGCTAATGTTTTCAAAAGCAATCAATCCCCATTAGAATGCTAGCTCCCCAGTATCTTCTCTCTCTGGACATTTGTGTACCAACATAAATTGTTGATTTATCAACAAACCAGATTTTATCAGCCAATTAACATGGCTAAACAAAATTTCTTCTCATCTACCAGCCAGCTGAACTCTCAAAAATCAGATAATTTAGGGCCCACAAAATTATATGTCCTAGGCAAGGAGATGACTCATGCCTGTAATCCAAGATAGTAGGCAAGTAGAGATCAGGAGGATCAAGGTTGGAGACCAGCACAGACAAAAAATTAACAAGACCTCATGTCAACCAATGAAAAGCTGAGCATGGTGTCATGTGTCTCTCATCCCAGCTACAAAGGAAGTATAAATAGAAGAAATGTGGCACAGGCCAGCCTGGGCATAAGTACAGGACCCTATCTTTCAAATAACTAATGCAAAAAGATATAGGGCATGACTTAAGTGGTAGAGCATTTGTCTACCAAACACATGGCTCAGAGTTCAAGCACAAGGCTCTGAATTCAAATGGAAGGAGGAGGAGGAGGAGGAGGAGGAGGAGGAGGAGGAGGAGGAGGAGGAGGAGGAGGAGGAGGAGGAGGAGGAGGAGGAGGAGGAGGAGGAGGAGGAGGAGGAGGAGGAGGAGGAGGAGGAGGAGGAGGAGGAGGAGGAGGAGGAGGAGGAGGAGGAGGAGGAGGAGGAGGAGGAGGAGGAGGAGGAGGAGGAGGAGGAGGAGGAGGAGGAGGAGGAGGAGGAGGAGGAGGAGGAGGAGGAGGAGGAGGAGGAGGAGGAGGAGGAGGAGGAGGAGGAGGAGGAGGAGGAGGAGGAGGAGGAGGAGGAGGAGGAGGAGGAGGAGGAGGAGGAGGAGGAGGAGGAGGAGGAGGAGGAGGAGGATTACTGTTTGTTTGTGAAGACAATTCAGAATGCTGGGTAGGGAGTAAGGAGGCCTGAGTTCTAGTCTAGTCTTTGCTCTACCCTGAATGGTCAGATGATCAATGGAAAGTAACCTCATGTGAGACATTACAGCCCCGAGATGTTCTAGCAGTTCTGGCAGTATTTAGCTGTGGGATGCCTTGCAAAGCACTTTGTTCAAGGGCTGTAGTTGCTCAATCTATTAGATTAGTATAGTGCACTAAGTGATTGCTCCAGCACTTTGTAATCACTCCAGCACTTCCACCAGGCCTTCTTTTGAGTGCTTTTTCCAATAATACATTTATAACCTAGAATATGAAACTCAGACTTTCTCTCTAGCTGAGATTCATAGAAAGGCGACAACACTCTCAAAGTCTTCGCTTGAGTTTCCTTTGTTGTTTTTTTTTTAAAGAATCATTGATCTTGTGCGGATACTCTTGTCATTTGATATGAATACAGTTCTAGAATCTTGTCAACTGAGATCATTAACTGCCAAGCTGACTTGGAGGGTCTGACAGATCACAAGATTGGGGTACTCCCTGTGAGCTTCAAGGCTTTACTTTAGTCCTCTGAGAGTCCACATGGAAATCCATAGTGGTTTCTTCAAAGTACTATGGTCTATTGTATGAGCGCATATTTGGGACTCCCTAATGAGTGGATTAGAAGCGCAATGGACCACTTCACATAAATGCACGCACTCTTGTTTAAAAATTAATAAGCTGGGAAATTCAGAAAGAGCACTGCAGTGCAGACCTTGAAACAGCTGTCATGCGTTCAGTCCCTTTCATCCTCCCGATGAAGGAAAGTCACACCACGTGCCTGAAATGCATGATTTTCCTTTATTCAGCCGTGCAGGTGGACCTCAATGTGTGTGCATGTCTGTGTGTATTGGGGGAAAACAAATGCTGACAATTAATGTCTGTGCACAATGTGAAAATAGTCACGGGCTGCAGAAAACAGAAGCAAGGGAACAGAGACCCGGAGCAGTGGGCCTGGCTGTGGAGCAGGGATGGGGAGGGTATAAAAGCAAGGTGAAGAAGTTGCTCTCTTTGATAAACATATCAAGGAGGAATCTTGAGCGCAGAGCCCTGAAAAGAGAGGTGAGTACTATAGCTGTTAAGGAGGGACTCTGTTCTGGGTAGAAGGGACAATGATACATAGTCAGTGGTATCCTTAACAAACAACTAGGAAGCTAGAGGCTAGAGCACAGTGAGTCAGTGGGAGAGAAGACATGTGGGCATCAGAGCAGATGGAGGGGAAGAAGGAAGGAAAATCATGTTGGGCCTTCTTTCTGATCAGATAGGATTCCCCGGAGAGTTTTCAGTACAAGCATGACATGACTTAATGCTTTTTTTGAAAGGATTCCTCTGGCTTTGTGTGAAAAACATACTGTAGTGGGATTGGGGATGGGACAGGCAACAGGAGGAAGTAAGAATACAGACTAATAAGATGAGCCTTAACTGGCTGATATCTTTGACATAAAATTGGATAGCATCAACCATATAGCCATCCTTTCTAAATGACCAAAGCTCCAATGGTAAATGCCTTTTTCTTTTCTGGTTTTTTTTCTCTCAAGGCTAGCACTCTACCACTTGAGCCACAGCACCATTTCTGGCTTTTTCTATATATGTGGTGCTGAGGAATCGAACCCAGGGCTTCATGCATGCAAGGCAAGTACTTTACCACTAGGACATATTGCCAGCCCCAGTAAATGCCTTTTTCCACACAAGAAGATCTACATGTGCAAAAGTAATTCTAGCATTAAGACAAAAATATACATAAAAGCATAATAGTTTCAAATAAAATTGGTCTCCACATAAAACCTGTGGATATAATTTTTCAATCAAGTTGAGCTTATCCTAACAATATACAAACGAAAATTCTACAGTCTGTGAGTTAGTCCAAAAATAACTAGCCTGTCTCCTTCTATACCCCTACACCTTTGTATAAATAAGATCAGTGAAATTAGACTTCATTGAAATAAAAAAATAATTTCTTGTGCATAAAGGACCTTTATCAGCTGGGTATAGTGGTTCACACTAAAGTCCCCACACTCAAGAGGCACATTCAAGGTCAATCTGTGTTATTTAGAGACTCTACCTGAAGAACATGTATTAAAATAAAGACATTTCTCAGGAAAATGAAAAGATAATTTAGAGAATGGAAGAAAATATGTCCAAAAAATCTGACAAGATTATAATGTTCAGAATATACAAAGGACACTTACAACTCAACAACAATCAAACAAACAGCCCAGACTGTTCTCCAAAGATATACAAGTAGCAACAAGCACCTGAAAAGATGTTCAATGTCATTACTCTTCAGGGAAATGCTAATCAAAACCACAGTGAGACACAACTTCAAAGATACAAGAATGATGATATTTAAAAGAATGGAAAGGAATAAATGCTGGTGAGAATGTGAAGAAATTAGAAGCTTGGTATGTTATAATCAATAATGCAGTGACGGTGGAAAATCGTTTTAGAGGTTCTCAAAAACTTAAATACAGAATGACCATATGACCAGAAAAACTAGTCCTAGGTTTGACCTGAAAGAATGGAAAACAAAGACTGTAACAGGTACTTATGACTGATATTTATAGCAACACTGTTCACAATAGCCAAACAATGGAAACAATACACATGGCTATTAAGAGAGATGAATTGACGAAACAGATGTGGTCTTTATACACAATGGAATGTGAGTTATCCAATTAAAGGAATGAAGGGAGTTGGGAGCCAATCCCACCTATAATCCTAGCAACTCGGGAGGCTGAGACCTGAGGATCTCAATTCAAAAGGAGCCTGGGTAAGAAAGTCCGTGAGACTCTTAGCTTCAATTAACTACCAAAAAGAGGGAAAAAAGCAGGAAGTGGAGCTCCACCTTGAGCAAAAAAAGGCTAAGGGACAATGTCCAGACTCTATGTTCAAACTCACACGCGCACACACACACATACAAACACACACATCAATCAGTCAATCAAGTAAATGGAATAAAGTATTGATATATTCTACAACACAGATGAACCTTGAAAGTTCAGTGTTAGGTAAGAGAAACAACATAAAACCTCACATAGGATCCATTTATATGAAATATCCAGCACAGGTAAAGAACGATGGTTGCTAGAGAACAGAGGGGCAAAGACAAATAGGGAGTAGCTGTTTGATGTGCACAACAGTTCATTTGGGGTGACACAGGTGGTAACATTTCAACATTACAAATGTACTAAATTTCCCTGAATTTTCCACTTTAAACTGGCTAATGTTCTATGAATTTCATCTCAATATTAACCTAAAAATTAGAAAGTATTCATGAAAGGAAATGTTTTGGAAAGTAAATGTCAGAGGAAGAAGCTGCTTCTTGCCACAAGGAGCCATTTTCCCTAAGTGCTCACAAATAAGCCCTGGGCATCTCTGATACAGACACTAAGGCAACAAGAATGATCTCCTTTATTCTAGACAAGCCAACACTGTCCCCCAAAAGCCAGTATTGAAAAAGTTGATTGTTTCATTGATTTACATCTATTACATTTATACATTCCACTGCTTACCATGGTTGAAGGGTTTTTTTTTTTTAAATAACTTGTAACCAACTAAAGAGAATACCCTGATTCTTTATTTACCAGAAAGAAAACTGAAGGCAACTGAAAGGCAAGAACTGAGCAAACTGTGCCTTTGAAAGCACAGACTGTACGGGGAGGGACCGGGCTGCTATTTTCAGACTTGTGTGGGTGTGAGGATAACAGGCCTCTGGAAACAGCTGTTTAACAACAGAATGTGAGAAGTCTCCTGGGACAAAGGCCCACCCTCTCCAGTGAACCAAGGGAAAGTTCGTGAGAGCTAGGGAGATCCATGTGTTTTTAAAAGTCTGAAACGGGGATTCAGCACTGGGGTTTAAATAAGCTGCAGTATTTAACAAGCTCTACTTCCTCTTTCAAAAGATTGAAAAGCCAAATCAGAAACAGACATTGTACACTTTCAAGACAAATAGCTGTCTCCGAGCCACTTCTGCAGAGATCTAGTCTTCTTCTGGGGACTTGAAGACTGCTTACTTCGGGAAGGAAACAGGCTTGCGTGAGAGAGTTGACATCTGTGTTTACATTTGATTCAGAAACCAGTGCTAAATGCCAGTTATTTGTTTATTTATTCATTCACTCATTTATTTACTTATTTATTTATTTGTCAGTGTAGGGCTTGAACTCTGTCCCTGGGCTCTTTTGCTCAAGGCTCTACCACTTTGAGCCACTGTACCACTTCCAGTTTTCTGGTAAAATTGGAAATAAGAGTGTCATGGATTTTACCTGCTATGGCTGGCTTTGAACCATGATCTTCAGATCTCAGCCTCCTGAGTAGCTAGGATTACAAGCACAAGCTATCAACACCCAGGTTAATGCAAAGTCTGTCATCAAAAAGGAAGATGATGGGGCTGGGAATATGGCCTAGTGGCAAGAGTGCTTGCCTCGTATACATAAGGCCCTGGGTTCAATTCCTCAGCACCACATATACAGAAAATGGCCAGAAGTGGCGCTGTGGCTCAAGTGGCAGAGTGCTAGCCTTGAGCAAAAAGAAGCCAGGGACAGTGCTCAGGCCCTGAGTCCAAGCTCTGGGACTAGCAAAAAAAAAGATGATGATTTGAAACCTGAACTTGCTCTCAATTTTGTTTCAATGAATCTTGACAGAAAAGTTTGTCCCATACATTGGAAAGTAAAACCAATGCATTTCGATCCAACTGGAGATCACACTGTAAATTAGACTGAAATGCCAGTTTACTGAAAGTCAGATGACAAGTTGAACCATACCTTTTTGGTTTTCCTACAAACTCATCAGTATGCCATAAGCACATTGGGAGTAAGAAAGAAGTCTTACCACTTAAGGTTATATTTACTATAAAAGTGTTATATCTTTAATCATATTCAGATCAACATCTTTAGTGTTTATTCTATCCTTTACTCAACAAATTGGCATTTGTCCCATGTTGGTCATCATGATAGGTGAGAATACATATGACAAGCAAAGCAGGCAACAGGTGACAAATTGAGGAATTTAGACAGCTATTGACCCAGTTGAGGATTGAATTGCAAATGGACATTTTTCATCACTCAAATTCATGTCCTCATCCCACAATCCTTTCTTTCTGATTTTTTAATTAAATGTGATCCATAATTAAATCCATTGAGATATAAGCCCTAAATATCATCAAAAATAAATTGTTTACTTGTACGTTTCCAATCAGAATGATTGGATGGTAAATAATGGTGATGGGTCCAGTAGATTTCCAAACGTTCATGGGGTTGCCTGCCACTTTCAATCTCCTGTAAACAGCTCCTATGATAAGGGCTCACACAAATCATTCTCAAGCAAGAACTTACAACTAAATTTACTGAGAAAAGGACCTTCCCATTTCCTAGAAATCTGTAAAGTCTGCAGAGAACTAGTACAGCTGAAAAAAGCATGCAATTGACACAACGAAAAAGTATGGGCAGCCAGCTAGGACTAATACAGGAATTTCTCTGAAAATGTAGTTTCTGAAGGAAGGCCTCAATAACAATGGCTACCACTTGATTAGTATTCACAGAACTAAAAGGAAGAATTTCCTCAAAACAAAGGGATAGTCTGCCTCAAAAGTAAATCCCTATCTCTACTTCTTAAGTTATAAAATACACCTCCTCCTAACATTTAACCATGTATTTTCTACATATTTGCTCTTAGAGGTTCCCCAAAGGTGAGATTAAGGTCCAGTGCTACCTACTGGCTTACAAATTTTACAGGTGGTGAAAAACTGAGTATAGGGGATAAGCCAAAAGATACAAGGCCAGCATAAACTTAGACAGGCTGGATCTGAGCATCAAGGACATCTACATGACAGGTAATCGACCAACAAAGAGTCCTCCATATTCAGTGGAGAATGTTAGCCTCAAAGTGATAGGTTTGGGAAGCTGTTGCTTAGCAACTATGAAGAGGACTTGAGGCCTAAATTGACAGCAAACTCTGTATGAAATAACAACTTAATGGAAATACCACATGAGAATTACAATATAGGACTCCCATCCTCCATTTAACCTCTCTCATATTCTGTTTCTATAAACAACATTACAGCCCTTTCTGCTTTGAGGTTATCATTTGAGGGTATGCCATCTCTATGTGGCACTTGAAAATATATTTTTTCCCACATCTTAAGTAAAATACTGATGATTGAGGTGGGTTGGCATGATGCAGATGCACTTTTCTTTGACATTAAATGCTCTAAAGCCAGTGAAGAGCAATGGAGCAGTCTATTGTGAATAATTGAACAAAAACTTCAGAATGGCAGTTGGCAACTGTAGAGCACCTTCAGGAAGGGCTTGCATTCAAAACAGTGTCTTGATGTTGTGAGATTTACTTGTGGATGTTTCATTGTTAGATGAGTGAAACAGAGATGAAACCAGAAATGCACATATACTCTCTTCTCCTTTTACAGTGAACATAGAATATGCCATTGTCCAAGATTCTTTTGTCATTGTTTCCTCTTCCCTCCTCTTCTTCCTTCCAGTTTCAATGAGTTTAATCCTAATGAAAGACTTTACACTTGTACTGTTTAACAAATATCTGGCTTTTGTTGCAGGTTTGATTTAGTGAAGTTTGTTAGCTGAGACCAGACTGGGGCACTAGGGACTCTCCTGAGAAGACACCTCACCAGTGATGCCAGACAGCTTGGGGTAATGAATCTTCCTGAAGCTGTCCAACAAGACTAGAATGATGACTATCCATTTACATACTGGGCAGCATTCCCATCTGGTTTGGGAGCCTGGATTTACTTCCAGTTGTCAGGAATCTCAGAGAAGGTGATTTCTATCAAAGTTGTTATGGACAACTATTCAAATCTATAGACAGTCTTCTCTGGCCCTTGTTGGCTGAGGGTGTAAGGATGATTAGAGACAGAGTAGCTTTCAGAGAAAAGTCAACTGTGAGGAAGCCAAGGCTACTGCTACTAACTGAACCTGGGTGAACCATCAGTGTCCCATCAACGAATGCACAAGTGAACCATAAAGAAACACAGTCAGTTCTAACAACTCTGTCTCCAGCTCTGTTCCCAGCAAGGGCTCTCTAGTAACTCAGTTCTTTGTCTATATTCCTCCACAAAACCTACCATCTTTGTATAAAAAAAAGGAACGATTTTGGTTGATCCTATAGACAAATTTTACTTTTAAAATTATGTCTTTGTGCTTATGAAGACTTTGCAAGATCTGTATGAGGCTGATTCCAGGCCATTTAATTAATCAAATATGAAACTACATTCTCCCTATGTGGTGTGGTAGATCTTAAACAATCTTGTTAAATGAAACATGGTTTATGAACTTCTTTGTTTTGAAGATAATTCTCATTTAATTTTCTCAACAAAATTAAGTGGAAGACTTTCATATCACCAGATAAATAAGCAAATTAAGGTTCACACAGGCCCAGCCTGTGAGTGGTAGAGCTGAGGCCTCCCCGCAAAAGGTTCTAAGATAAAAAAGGCTAAAATCTCCATTTTAATGTCCATCACTCTCCTGTGAACAAAGACAATAAATCAAAGAGACTCCACTGACTACCCAGGAAAAGACATCATTGGTCCCCACATCCTTAAATAAAGACAGCACTGTGTGGTCAGTGTCTTCATATATGGCTGCCACTTTCACTAGCATTCATGCACAGATATGGTAGATGTTTCTAGAAATATTACCCCACTGTTACTAACCCTTATGCTGTGGGCTTGCAGATTGCTAAGTGCCACTTCAGGTAAAACATAATGTAATGACTGATTTTCTTAGAGGTTGCCTAGGAGAAATCAGCAGGACTTTGAGCCTACAGCTACTTAACTAATGCTTAGTCCCCTGAGAGGATGTCTGCACAGCTTCTTTCAACCATTCACATTCTTTCTCTTAGAGTCTCTTAGATACACAAAGCAGGTGGTCCCTTCTCCTGGTGAAATAAGAAAGGTTTACTTCTGGACTATATCTGGAGCAGGAAAATGAAATGGAGAGTCATAAAAGCTGTGTCAGAGCCTGTAGACAGCGGAAGATTCTAGAATTTCAGGTGGCTTTGCCAGTTGCTTGATCTTCATCCAAGTTCTCCACCCTGAATACAGCCCAGTGGGCGACTACAGATTACTTTCTCTTTCTGTGCCTGTGATTTGCATGCCCCCTCTAGGTCAATTGCTGAAGGGCAAAAGTGAAATGACCCAGTGAATCTGTTCCTAGCCTGCCTCTGATGAGGGCTCCAACTGGCTTATGGGTTGACTGATTCCCAGATCCATAGACCAGTAGAAATGAACCTAGTACAACTTTTCAGTTGAGAAGGGTATAGCAACAGAGCAGTTTCAGGGAGAAGAGGGAAGATGACCTTGACCTTGGTAGGCAACGTGTTTGGAGCCACAAAGACTCTCTTCTTGTTCATCTAGTATCAAAAGAAATTTATCCCTTGGAATTTTTTACTGGATAAGACTAACACGCTGATATGAGTGGAAGAAACTACTAGAGAAAAAAGAGGGATTTTTTTGTAACCTTCTTATGGGACCTGGTAAGAAGACAAATATGAATAATTTATGAAATTTCTAGGCCCCAGGTTAGGCATTATGTGATCAAATCATTTGTAAAGAGTGCTTATAAGATGTCACTTTAGACATGGGACCCACTTAAACCTCACAACAAACGTAGTAAGAAATATACTATTACTATGGCCACTTTACAAAAAGGGAACTAAGGCACAGAGAGTCTTAGATCTTAGAGTCTTAGAGTCTTAGCCCTAGATCAAATTTATCTCTGAAATCTGTGCTTACATTTATCATCTAAAGACACCAGGCCCAAAAAGGTCAAGTAATTTGCCCAAAGCCTGCAGCTAAGCCATACCAGAACCAGAATGGGGCCACAAAGACCTTGCTTCTATCAAGCTGTTGCAAGCCACCTTTGGGGCAAATGGCAGAAATCATCCCTCTCTTTTCATTTCAGCTGTCTCAGAAACCACTGGGAAGATAAGGACCTCCAATCAGTTTAGCCCCTGAGCCAATCTTCCCCTGCACTTACAAGGCCCTCATCAACCTTGTTCTGACCTTTCCCTTCTATGAGAGTCTCATGATTATTTCGGTCCACTCATTTCTAATGCCACCTATTCACAAAGGCCTCCCTTCCTCCTCATTTACCAGACAGCAGAGGAGGGAAGTCAGCTGTGACTCGAACACTCAAAATGCATTCTAAGAAGTGAAAAGTAAAGGGAAGAATCTGTATGTTATAGATGTTTATGAGGACACTGAGGCTCAGAGAAGGAAAGTGACTGCCTGGTTATCACACTGCGATAATGCACACATTGAAGCCTAGAGCCTGGCCCTCCCCCCACCCCCAGCTGACCAGCACACCAGCCTTCAGCTGGCTGGCAGACACTGCCCAGCTCACACACCCTCCAGGCCTCCTCTAGCTTTTCTATAGTGGGGTCAGTCAGTCCCCCATGTGCCTGGTCCGGGGTCAAGGAAAGACATTCTCATCATCCACTTGGCTTAGCGATACATTATAGTGGGGTAATTGCTTCCATGCCAGCAATTACCCACCCTGTTCAACAATCCCCCAAACAAACAAAACAGACTCTTTCATATCGAAGGATACCAAATTTTATTACAATGTTCTATCACATATATCTCCACATAGAGGAATGAATATAGGAAACTTATCATTGCTGTAAAATAGCATATACATACGGACATAGATAATATCTGCCTTGTAAAAACCAGGGTGGGAGAGGATGGCAAGTTGTCACTATATTCTCAGTAAACTATACTCTCAATATACACTCTTCCTTTCTTCTAAAATAACAGAATGAGCAGTCTATGATTTGTGGCCACCTAGAGTCATTCTTTAGAGGTAGATAACTCAATAAATTCAGACCAATGAGATGGAAGGGAAAAAATGATATATCTTAAAGGACACAGGGTGGACCTCCCTCCCACTTTACCTTTTTTCTTCCCATGTAGAAACTGGGAACAAGCTATGGGAGCAGAGCAATGAGGAAAGACCTTGGATCCCTAAAGTATGAGTGTGTGTGCGTGTGTGTGTGTGTGTGTGTATTTGTGTCTGTGTCTATGTCTGTGTGGAAGAGAGACACAACAAGATTTATAGATTTGTTATAGATTTCTGAATCAATGTCCTACCCATGGCAAATGACAATTTAAAAAGGTTTAACCAGGGCTGGGGATATGGCCTAGTGGCAAGAGTGCCTGCCTCAGATACACGAGGCCCTGGGTTCGATTCCCCAGCACCACATATACAGAAAACGGCCAGAAGCGGCGCTGTGGCTCAAGTGGCAGAGTGCTAGCCTTGAGCAAAAAGAAGCCAGGGACAGTGCTCAGGCCCTGAGTCCAAGGCCCAGGACTGGCCAAAAAAAAAGGTTTAACCAGAGACTATGGCACCATGCTTATTTTTTAAGAAGGAAAGGTATTTTATTTACGAAGAAGCTTTATTTACAACCCAAAACCCAGAACCAGAACAGCCTCCACCTCCAAATACTGGCCTGCGACAACCCTTGTCCTGCGCTAATTACCCAGAACCCAGACCAGCCCTGACCTCCAAACCTCCACTCCTTAACCTCCAACAGCCTCAACCTCCACACCTCTAGAGGTGTGAGCTTCTTTCTATTCCTCCTTCCTTCAGGCCTCTCTGCAGGCCTCAAGCCTCAGGCCTACCCACAGGCCTTAGGCCTCAGGCCTACCCACAGACCACAGGCTTCAAACCTCTCCATAGGCCTCAGGCTTTGGACTTTCCCACAGGCCTCAGGTTTCTGGCTCCTCTCCAGTCATCTCTGCTCTACTCTGCTCCACTCCCCCAGCAAGCACTGCCCACTTTCCTCTTTCCTCCCTCTCCTCTTCTCCTCCTCCTCCCATGCTTATTTTTCAAAGGAAAGCTTTATTTCATTTGTTCAAATGGAAGCATACAGAGCATTCACACCAAGGGGCAATATCTTCATGTTATCACAGCTTGAGGAAATCTTCCATATGTACATGCTTGCAAAACTACCATTTGGCAAGAAGGCATGCTGGGCAAATAGCTACCCATAGAAAAGCAGCCCAGCCTACTGTAAATAAAGTTTAAGTGGAGGCTAGTCTTGCTACTTTGTTTCTGTATTATCTATTGCTGTGTTAGCCCCATCATTTCCCACTTGCATAGCTGTGACAGACCGCATGCCTATGAAGCCTAAAATATTGATTGTCCGGTCTGTTCCCCCAAAAAGTTGGTGAACCTCTGTTAGAAAGCATTCTAGAGCACACCAAAAGGCTCCTTTAAGGCCTAAAAATGAATTTGATTCATCAAATCTTGAAATAGTAAAGCAAGACCATCAAGAGGAGAATCTTCAAGAAAGACTGTATTTGCCATCCAGGCTGGAAGTCTGGATATTCTTTCTGTCATGCAGCCTCCATTTTCTAGTCTCTGTGGATTTTCTCCATCTCTGGAGCAAGCAAGCATCTAACAGTTTTAGCTTGTCAACAAATCCCCTGCCAATGCATCGTAGGGCTGCTATTTTTAAAATTGCCTCACGTGAGTGAGAAACAATTGCATTTATATGAACAGTAATAAAGAGATAAAAGATTCCCTGGGTACGGGAAGTACTCCGTATGCTCTGTGATTATGTAGTCAAATCTGACTGTGGCTAGTCTGCCCCATAAATTCCTATTTGCTTATTCAATCTTCTAGTGCATGGAACGTCAGACAGGAAGCTGATATTTAACCGGTTTGCCTTTGTCCTGTTTCTTACATAATTTTTTTTTATCCATTTGACCTTACATTATCCTTCACATAATTTTTGAGCCATTTGAATTTTCATCACCTTTAGTCTAAGCTTCAAGGTTATATGTACTCTAAGATGTCTGCCCCCTTGACAATGAAAAGAAAGAGCTGAACTAGGCACCATCAGAGGCTCACACCTTTAATGAATCATGATTTGCAGCCAGTCTGGGCAGGAAAGTCCCGGAGACTCTTATCTCCACTTAACCAGGACATTCTTATCTCCAATTAACCAGCACAAAACCAGAAGTGGAGCTGTGGCTCAAGTGGCAGAATGCTAGCCTTGAGCGAAAAAGCTAAGGAAGAGCACCCAGGCCCTGAGTACAACCCCTAGTACCATCAAAAGAAAGAGTGGGGGGAGGGACGGAGGGAGGGAGGAACCAAATAAATCAGTCCAATTGCATCTGTTCTTTTATACTTGCAGTGCCTAAAGTAGGAAGCCATTTAAGAAATGTGCTTCACTAGATGTCGTGAATAAGGTAGTGGGACTAAAAAGAGCCTGTAACTGTTGCTTTTGGGCAATTACACAATGAACTGGAATCCCATATCGGCTGTAATAGGTATTGGAGCTGCTAGGTTACTCTCACCTGGTGTAGGAATTTTAGTATCACGTTTTGATACTCTAGCTCTGTCTTTCAGACATGTAAACTATACTGTGTTTGCTTCTGCAGAAGCGCTATTTCCTTCCATAATCTTTACTGAGGTGGTGGTGGTGGGTGAGCTGTGATGATTATTTTTAGGCATCTTCTTCCCCGGGTCCCTCCCCATCGTGAGCAGACATAAGAAAGAGATTGGCAGGCCATCCACAGGAAAATAATGGTGACAGAAGACATTTCTCATATGCTGTCTCTCCAAATTAAAAAAAAATAATGGGTTTCTAGATGATAACAAATACATACTTCCTGCTCTGACTGACAACTTCCACCACTACACCACTGAAAGACATATGAGCTGAAAGCTGAAATCGGCCCTCCACTCAACAGTTCAGGGAGTGAGTCAAAAAGCAATCTTCACGTTTCTATAGGCAGAAAGCAGAACACTTTCCAACAAAGGCTATGGTTTTTCCATTTCCTTGGCTCCCTTCACACATAGCAAGGCCATGACCACATGCCCTGACAGGCAGGAACCTGCTGCCTTATTTGGGAATGCTCTAGCTTTCTATGGGGAGTGGGGAAGAATGAAAAGTCCACATCAAAACCACAATAGCTGGCAAAAAATAAAGAGATTCAGATAAGGAAGTGGGTATTTTATCTAGAGTAAATAGAGAAAAAATAGCCTGATAGAAAGAATAAATATTATCATACCCCTTGCTTTTTAAAGGTCTCCAAGGAAAATATTCAGCATCTTCTATTTTTCTGTACTCATATTTCCCATTTTCCTTCTACCCCTAATGCTGACTGCTGAACCAGCTATTCTTATGGGGGAGATTCTGTGGGTTACATTCACCCATAATTCCTTAAAGTGATGTTCCTCAAGCATCCTTCATTCCCACCCTAACATGAACTCTGTGACATTCATTATGATAGTAAGGACTGTGTCAGTATCCGTGAGAAAGGAAGGAAAGCAGGCAGGACCCAACAACACCAGCAACCCCATTTAGGCCTCCATAGACAAACAGGATTTCTAGTCATTAAAGCACTGAAAGCTGTGCAAAAACACTGCATTCCTCCTTGATGCAGGTTATTTCCTGCTGATCTCAGGCCACCCTTCCCTTTATTACAGATCTCTGCAAATACAGGGTTACCCAGCACAGGGAGAGAAAAGGAACGAGGAGCAGAAGGGAAGGAAAACATAGCAATGGAATGTACATCCTTTGTCAACTCTAGGAACCCAGAAAAACAAATAAAATCCTTCCGCAGATTGGCTAGTGTGTCACCAGAATAGCAGAAGGAAAGGGTGCCCTCTGCTGTTGCCTGCAATCTTTTCTTTTTTAAAAACAACAAAAAAAATTATTTGGGGGGATTCGGTGGTACCAAGGAGTCGAACTCAGGGCCTCATGCATGGTGGGCAAGCACTCTTCCACGAAGCCACATTCCTTGCTCCAATTCTCTGCTTTTCATTTCCAAGAACATGCTCATGCTCCGTGTAAAATAGATTTTAAAAATATTCTGTGCATTCAACAGTGAAACCTCTCTAGGATTTCGACTGTTTGAACTACATTGTGTTCTGTGCCTAGTGAGAGGGGCCTGAAGGACGGTACTGGCAACCATCAAAAGTCCACTCCATGTGGTTGGGAAGGTCCAGGGAATTTTACCTGTCCAAGGAAATTTGCCTAGGAATGGAAGCATTTCTGAGGATCAGAGCCCTCCTACGGTGGCTGCAGGCTCTAGCCTTCATCTTAATTTCTCTTCTCGTCCTTTCCCACTAATCCACTGGAGGCTTGTTATTAAATAGTTCACCTAGTTTCTTTGGGAAAGAAAAGAAATGGGATTCTCATATAAAGAGATGGAAGTCAACAGCTTTGTTCACAAATATTGCATGAAGAGAAAAATTCTAAAGAAATGAATGGGACCAACTGGGATGAAAAATTAGGAAACTGTTTCCTTAGAGATATGGGAATTAAGTACAATAGAAGAGAATTAACCCACACATTCATTTGCTAAAGCAATCCAAATGCAACCCACCAGGCAAACAAACTTAATCACAGTTATAATTAATGCTTTGCAGAAGTAAATGACTACAAATGAAAGGTTGTAAACATCAATATTAATGCTTCAATACTCTGTGTCTCTCTCTTTCTCTCTCTCTCTCTCTCTCTCTCTCTCTCTCTCTCTCTCTCTCTCTCTCTCTCTCTCTCTCTCTCTCTGGTTTTCACATTCAAGGGTAGTCTTACCATATTTTAGAAAGCACCCAGAAACTATAAATTTCCATGTAAGTTTTGTTCATTTGTTTGAGAAAAGTGCTATTATTTGGGGCTCCACATATGGTCTTTTTTATGTGTTGCCAGTACTGCGGTTTGAACTCAGGGCTTGGGTGCTGTCCTTAAGCTTCTTTTGCTCAGGGTTAGTGCTCTACCACTTGGGCCATGGATCCACTTCCAGTTTTTTATGATTGAATAGTGTTGAGAGTCTCATGAACTTCTCTGCCTGGACTGACTTTGAACCACGATCCTCAGATCTCCCCTCCTGAATAGCTAGGATTGCAGGTGTGAGCCATGGGCACCCAGCTCACAATTGGTCTTTTAATGGGAGAAAGAAATAGACAGTAGGCTTGCAAAACTGTTTGGTGTAAGTGAACTGAACACCTCCGGGGGGGGGAGGGAAAGGGGGAGGGGAGAGGGGGGGTATGAGGGACAAGGTAACAAACAGTACAAGAAATGTATCCAATGCCTAACGTATAAAACTGTAACCTCTCTGTACATCAGTTTGATAATAAAAATTTGAAAAAAAAAAAAAAGAAATAGACGGTAGGAAAGATTTTCTCATCACTATCTTTGTTATTATCTTGTGCCTTTGTCACACCTGATACTCTATATGGTACCTGGTCACATGGCTTCTTTACCTATATTCAGGCCACTTCAAAGGGTCATGGTTGTGGTATCTGAATACTCAGATTTTTCTAAACATTTCTGATTTCACACACACAAATCACTTGAAGCTTTTTTTAAACTTAAGTAATGAAATTGAAAGTGATCAAAGGAGGATCCCTCTGCTTAAATCAACTTTGAGGCTACAAGTAGAACTAGATCTCAAAGAAAATAGGAACAAAGAGCCCAAATTTACTCCAAATTTGGACTATTTGTTATTAACATTAATTTCATTCTCTTTCTCCCTTTAGATTGACTTTGTTCTTGTCAGTATGAACTTTTCTGGCCTTTCACAAACATGAGCAGAACAACAGTTCACCCAGAGTTTAATGAGTTGTCCCATCATTGTTTATGAAAGCTGTTTTTCAAGTGAGCCCAGGAGTGATGGATTGTACTATAACTTTCCAATCAAATCAAAATGAATGACATTCATATAGATTAAGGGTTTTCTATCTTAGTGCTACTAATATTTGCAATTTGATCCTGGGGCTTGACCTGTGCATTATATAGGACATTTAGCAGTCTCTCAAGCCTCTATTTACTACATCGTTGTAGCATCTTTATATCCTGGGTATGAAAACCAAAAAATATTTCCAGACATTATCAAAGGTCCCTGAGGAGTAAACCATACCTGGTTGAGAACCACTAATAAAGACTTAACTCTTAGTTTGCTAACTAATAAAACAAAGGAACTGCTGTGCTTCTGAAAATTCTCATTTTCAAAATAATTTGTTGAGAAGTGTTTTCTTACCAAAATTTCTCTGCCACTGTCTGCTTCCTTGTGGTCCCTTTACGTTCTTACCCTCCCATGTACACAAGCAGTAAAGGTGCTTGTACTAAAAAAAGAGTAAAAGTGGTTCTGTTCTAAGGGACCTCAATCAACGAGATACAGAGAAGCCACACTTTAGAAAGCCAGTGACTGCAAGTGGACTAGAGCACCAGAGAACCTGCACTGCCACATTTTGTTAGTATAAACCTTATAAAGGCAAAAACCACATCAAGGCCACATGGCATGGGATTAGCAAAGGGTGTTTACAGAAGCAAAACAAGCCAGTTATGGGTTAACTAATGGGGGGCAGTTAAGGTTCATTAGTGGTTAACTAGGGGGGAAATCAGTGTTAGAGATTTCTCAGAATCCACAATCTTAACAATCAGGGGTAAAGGATGGAGATTTCCAGGAGTCTAACAATCCATGACATATCTGAAGTTCCTGGAGTTACCTGTCCCCCATCTATAGTTCTCAGAATTGAGTGAAATGTCCCTGTTACCAATTAAGGTGTTAAGATGGTGGTAGGGGCAAGACGGCCTGGTATCCATATTTCATTACTATAGTGGTTCTCCACCAGGGGCAATTTTGCTTCCTGAGGGATATTTGATGATATCCATACACATTTTTGGTTGTCAGTACTAGAGAGTGGAGAGAGTGCAACTGACATGAAAGAGATGGAAGCCTTGGGTACTTATAAACATCCTAAACTCAGTTAAGCAGACCCCATATTCAAAGAAAGAATTGTTAGGAGTAAAAAAAAAAAAAAAAAAAAACCAGTCATATTGAGAACGACACACCTTGATCAGAGCCAACCATCTTATCAGGTAACAGTAGTTCACGCTTTTCATCTTAGCTACTCAGGTAGAACTGAGGATCAAGGTTCAGTGCCTTCCCTGAGAAAGAAGGAGGAGGAAAAGAGGAGAGGGAGGAGGAACGGACTGGAGGGTTGGAGCGAAGCGGAGCTGAGCCGGCCTGCGCCTGCCGAGGAGCCCAACCCTGAGGCCGGTGGGGAAGTCTGAAGCCTGTGGGGAATTCCGAAGTCTGAGGCCTGTGGGGAAGTCCAAAGCCTGAGGCCCGTGGGGAAGTCCGGAGCCTGAGGCCTGTGGAGAGGTTTGAAGGCCGAGGTCTGTGGAGAGGCCTGATGCCTCAGGCCCGTAGAGAGGCCTAAGGCCTGTGGAGGTTAAGGAGAGGAGGTTTGGAGGTCACGGCTGGTCTGGGTTCTGGGTAATCAGCCCAGGACAAGGTAGTCACAGGCCAGCATGTGAAGGTGGAGGGCTGTTCTGGTTCTGAGTTTTAGGTTGTAAATGTAGCTCCTTTGTAAATAAAACCCCTTTCCACCTTAAAAGAAAGTCCATAAGGTGCTTATCTCCAGTTTACCAGCAAAAAAAAGCCAGAAGTAGAGCTGTGATTCAAGTGGTAGGGTGTCAGCTTTGAGCAAAATGAAAAATAAAAAAATAAGGGACAGTGCCCAAGCCTTGACTTCAAGCGCAGTACCATCACAAAAGCCAAAGAAGAAAGCAAACAACCATCTCTACAAACTCTTCACTGAGGACCCTGTGGGAGTACTTTTAATGATATAGATGGGTGGTTCTCAACTGGAGGTATATCCATTGGGTTTTTATCCCAAATGAGCAATATTTTACGGTAGTCATTGAGCAATCTCTATGATTTATTTTGTCTGTCACAGATAGTTGGCAATGTCTGCAGCTATTTTCCCTTGTCACAACAGGGGACATGGAATACTACTGGCATGTAATGGTTAGAGGCCATGGACGCTGCTGCACATCCTACCGTATACCCAGCAGACACAACAAACAATGATTGTCGCCAAATAATAATACTATCAAGATAGAGAAGCCATACTCTAGTTCGTTTCTATTGCTACCATTGGCACCCCTGTATTTCCTCTTCACCCCCCCCCCTTTGACTCTGATTGGCATCTGCTGTTGTGTTGCCAATCCAGTTCTGAATGTCTAGACCCAATACAACTTTGGCACAGCCACAGAGTGGCTACAGAGGAAGCTTGGCATGGAACCCAATCCTAAAACAGATCAATACTGGGAAGAAGGCCAATCCCCCATCCAAGTTTCAGCCAATATTAGGAGCAAGGGGTGAGGTAAACTACAGTCACAATTCAAACTGACATACACTACAAATGGCCCTGTAAAAGACATTTTGTCCTGCCAGGCATGGGGACAGAGTGGCTGGGAATCTAGGGTAGTAAAGGCTTTCACTGTAACATCAGGCTGTTTCCATAAAGCCAGGCAATGGGTCAACAGTTGCAGCCAGCAAGCTGGGGATTTCAGGAGCTCAGGGATAGCTCCTGGGGTGAGCACATCACAAGATTTAGGACCTTGATCTGAGCTCTCATGACTTTAACTTCCATCTCTGTCATAATATCTCCATTTTACCATTGAGCCTTGAGGATAAGCACTAGAGTCTTTCACATTGATTCTAAAAGGCTCTAACATGCTCCTTTGACAGAAACCACATCTCAACCTGAAATCAGTATACTAAATGGCAGCTCATGGAGGTGGATGAAACTGTGGCATTTTGGCATGGTCAAGGACTGTGAAGAATCTAAGAGTTGACCCTACGAGCAAGCTTGTGAATTAGTCTGCCACAGTTTTGTGGATGCTGGGGCTGGCAGAAAACATCAGAATTCTAAGTCAAAGAGGGTTTTCACGATTCTCAGAATAACAACAGAATAGGATGAACATTCCCATCAGACCTCTCTTGTTCCCTCAGTTCTATGGAGGCTACTCAGAACAAGCAGTAGAGTCTGTAAATGCAGTAGGTTTGGATTCTAACCAGGCAACCTTGAACTTAGAGAACTCCAATATTTTATAGTAATTACTAAGAAAAACTCTATAAAGTCATATCTTATAGAGAAATGTTATCTTTATCATTTCTGTGCAGCAAATATATACAGCCCTCTACTCTGGTGGTACCTGTTCTCTTTACATTTCAAAAGAAGCTATTCCTGCTAGAAATAAGTCTGGAACAAAAGCTGTCAGCATTTATGCTGGCAAGATAAAACTTGAAAGATTCCTGGAAAAATTGTATCCACGTTACTTTTTCTTCTGTTTGCTTTCTACATGTTCTCACGTAGAAAATATTAAATTTGACTCTTCACATAACAGTATAGGGTGAAGAATAATCAACTGCTTTACTTTTTATTTAAGCTGTGTATGGTCTCTTAGGAGGATAAGCATTTTCTTCTCCCAACACATAAACATGACAATGAATATCCTAAAGCCTATGCTGCACAGGTTGAAAATTGCAAGCTGATATAAACTCCACAACTGTCTTCAGCTCTTTTCCTACTCACACAAAGCAGGCAGAGTCCATATAATTGGATAAATAATATTTCTAGAGGTCATCTGAATAGAGAACTAGAGATGTGGCTCACGTGGCAGAGCCACCAAGCTAGCAAGTACAAGGCCCTGAGTTCAATCCCCAATACTGCCACACAATAAAACACTTCATTTGAGTGGCCAAGTAATAATAACAATGTAGCATCAGATTCCAGCTAAATACAGTGCCACATAACTTCCTGTAGAACACAAGAAGTCCCACTTATCCTCTAAAATGTTTGATGACCCTAGATGTCCCGAGGGCAAACCAACAGCACAAGGAATGCATCAATGTGACTCTGAGCAAAGGAAAACAAAAACAGACAAAACTCTACATTGACAAGCAAAAGGCAGCAGCTTATTTTTATTCAAAACAAACATTGCCAGCAGTTGCAAAACACGCATACGTTTACCATCCACACTTGCTGATGAGACTGCCAAATAAAAACGCATGGAAGTATGTAGTAACTAAGGATGACAAACCCAAGCATGCATCTGTCAAGAGAAGAGTCTTTGCCTCTGTCCTTTCCACTAGGTGGCTCACTTCCCAGGGGGCCTCTGCTTCTAGCTACTGTTAATAAAACAGCTTCCTGGTCTTCACAGATTTGAAATGGTTACCAGAGTGCTAGGCCATAAGGGACCTAACTTTGAGAGTCCCAACAAGTTAAGTCTAGCCACTCTCCCTAGAAATAAAATAAAACAAATGGTGAAGGCAGGAAAGAAACTGAATCAACCTAGTTATGCTGGGCAAATAAAGGAGATGAACCATGTTAGCCTAGTCTTCGGTGGTATTGACATGAACGTCAAGATTATACAGGGAAAGCAGGAGGCAAGAAACATCATCAGAACCAAACACTGGCCCGGTTCATTGTTATTTCACTTCTGCTCACACCGGAGTATTCTTGATGACAAAGAAATTGTCCGGCTTGGATACAATCTTTGTTTGCTTTACAAGATATTTTTATCTACCAAGCCTGTGATCCTGGAAGTAAGGGAAACTCAGTTTCATGAGATGGTTGCTTCCTATTTTTGAGGGGCAGGGGGAGTCTCACAGGGCAATTTGTCTACAAGGCTCTACTGTTTCTAGAAGTTGTAGGGCAATGACTGGAGACTTCTAAATGCCACTCCAGGAATCTGGAACAGAATGTTGTAAAACTGGCTGTCAGCAATCTGCTAAAAAAAACACCTTAGTTACTCTTATCTTGCTGTGTTGAGCCTTGAACGGGGAAGGATTACAGCCTTAGATGAACAGTCCTAAAATGATTAACATGCCTAGTCACAGAATTGTGCAGGGATTTGGCCCAAGGTAGTTCAAAGCAAAGCGGATAGATACAAAAGGAAAAAAACAGACATCCAGCTTTATCCAGTTTTTAGTCACCCATTGGGTAGCTGCAGGCTTACATGCAAAACAGCTTCTAAGCCTGTGATAAAAAGTGGCTTTTTCCACATATTTTAGGGAACCAGATGGCTTTATCTGAATGGCCACACTAAGTGTGTTCAATTGTACCAAGTACCATGCCGATGCAACATTGTAATTGTCAGGTCTAGGAAACGGTTCTGTCCACATGAAATTTAGATCTCATAGACAAAGAATTTGTTCATTATCTGTTTTTTCATGGTTGATATTTCTATCAAATATACTACCATGTTTCTTTGAAAACTACGTTCAATGCTTTTTCAAATGAAGTAGGATACAAAAATATAAGAAAATAAGGAAAAGATAGAATATGCGCTTTTAGGGAGCTTTACCTAGTTAACTAGATGGTAATATTTTTAAATATCAATGCCTTATGAAAAAGTTACAATGCACAAGAGCCAAAGGGCTTATCCTTGGAAAGAATTCAGAGAATAGTTCTTGGAGGAGATGAGGTTTTTGTGGATTTTTAACAGATTGGCAAGAAATGAGAAAATATAGATACAATTGAAAGAAGGAATGGAGACACTCAGTAAAAAAAATAAATAAATAACCGTCACTATGGAGGGTCCGGTGACTGAGGCCATTGAATGAACTTGGAAGGACTTTTGAACAGCAAGGACGATGGATTTTTACTTTGTAGAAAGCTTGTTTGCTTAGCCATTCTTGTTAGCTTTGGGGAATGGTGATGGGAAGGGATGATCAAATGAGATGTACAGTTTTGTAGAGAGACTGAAAATGTTGAGAGAATCAAGCCAAGATAGATTTGCTAGCTACCATTTCCTGGGGATGTCCGAGCGCTGTAGGCTTCTGAGGGCTAACACTGAAGTCTTACTTGTTTACCTCCAAAGAACTGAGAAGGCAAGACATGAAAAAATGCACATATGTAGGTATGTAACATCAAATGGAAAAATGAAGAAACCATTAGTGGGGAAATCAATCAACAATGTGAGTCCCTAAAACAAAAAACATATAGAACTGAAGAAAGAGTATCAAAACAGAAGAATATCAAAGTAACGATGTGATCTGTAAAGCCTCCACAGATGAAATTGGTTCTTGCCATTGGAACATATGAGATAGATGTTTTCTATAAACTATTATGAACAATTGTTCTGTTCAACATTCTTATGTTAAATTCAATTAATTATAATAAGACTGCAGGGCTGAGTTGTAGCTAGTTAGTACAGTGCTTGCTTATGATCTGTGAAGCCCTAGGTTCAATTTCTAACATGTATACACACACACACACACACACACACAGAGCTTAGTTCAAGTCCTTGGTCACACTAACCACATTGCAATCCATGTCCCAATGTATAACAGCTAACATGTACTTGCTGGCTACCATGTTGACATAGTAGCAGCAGAGACACACATCATTTGTCATTATTACAGATTGATCTATTAATGCTGTTTAAGGGTTCAGGTTACAAAATTTGAGTGCATGAAACTGACAACAGTTAAGAACATACCAAAAGAAAAAAATTACAATAATTTTAGTTGTAAGATCTAATTGGCTTTTTGTGTGCCAGTACCCAGACTTGAACTCGGGGCTAGCTTTTTCACTCAAGGCTAGTGCTCTACCACTAACACTACAGCTCCATTTTTTGGTTGTTAATTTGATATAAGTCTCACAGACTTTTCTGCCCAGGCTGGCTTTGAACTTTGATCCTTAGATCTCAGCCTCTTGAGTAGCTAGGATTACAAGCTTGAGCTTTAATTGGATGTATTTGTGATTCTATAACCAGGCAAAGCCTCCTTCTATAAAAAGGTGTGCAGGTTCTGATGAGTATACAGAGGAGGTTGCTTTCATAAACAGGAAAGGACATAAGAAAGCAGAAACAGAACAGAAGCAGAGTCATTATTTCCAAGTCATTTTCCTTCCAGGGTTAGAACAGAGGGCATATTTTTCCTATGACTCTGACGCAGGTAGGCTGGAATCTCCTGGATTTGGAAACCTGCCCCATTTCAAAGTTCAGTTTGATTAGAGACACTTGGTCCAAGTCGTTCCATTCTGGTCTGGTCTAGTCTGCAGGGGGCTCATGCAAGAGGCCTGTCCAAAACAGTGGACTCCTATAAATGTGGTTTAACAAGCCCTTTCCTAATAAAATATGCAAGGATATATACATGTGTTCTTGTGTGTATCATTTCAGGGTTTATGGCTTCCTGAAATCTGTTTATAGGTCATCTAGCGATTCATAGCCTCCAAGTTAGAAATCTTAGGAGGCTTTTAAATACTTGGTTTTCTGGCTCTTAATCTCAGTCTTTACATGAAGTTCTATCACATTTCTATAATAATTTTAACATTTAAGTCAATGTCTCTTCAAGAATCCTGCTTTTAGTCCAGCACTGTGGCTCACACCTGTAAATCCTAGCTACTTAGAAGGCTGAGATCTGAGGATGACAAGACAAAACCAACCTGGGCCAACAAATCCAAGAGTCTCTTATCTCCAATTATCCAGCAAAAAGCCAAAGGTGGAGATGTGGATTAAGTGTTAGAACACCAGCCTTGAGTAAAAAAAAAAGCCAAGAAAGAGCAAGAGGCCTTAGTGCCACACTCTATATTGGCCACATGGTCACTTAGCCTTCTGCTGAGGAAATACCTACTGTCATCTGTAAAATCATATGCTTACGTATCTGGCACTCTACATCTCTCTGCCTCTGTCTCTGTCTCTCAAAACATTGGCTTTCCTGCATCACGAACACTGGAGTACATTGTTCCCCATGTTTTTTCTTTACTAGTCACTGCGTTTACTAGCTTCCTTGCTTCCTTTCCCAGGATAACTAGGAGCAACCTCACTCTGAGCCTCCAATAGGACTTTTCTAGTTCTCCTTTCCTTCTCATAACTTCTTCTACTCTATGGCATCCTGCACCGACATTTTTCCTGCCCTCTTTCTGAGGTCATAAGAATGAATGCGCTACATTAAAGAAAATTTGGCTAACCAGCACATAGACCTAAATCAAGGAGCAGTTCAAGAATCTTGCATCTCTTTCACATACATGAAGGTCTGATTGAGGTCTCTCTTACTGAAATAGGATAGATAGGCCAGGGGCATTTCCCCATATTATCTTTCGTTTGCCTTTAGGCCCAAACAAGTATCCTACTAGTAAGTGTAGTAGTCCCCTTGTGTCTGCATGTTCCATATACTGGTTCATCCAACTGCAGCTAGAAAACACTCACAAAAGAATATGCCTGTCCTGAAATCCTACCATTTGCTTGTCATTGTTTTCCAAACAATACAATATAACTATTGATATGGAATTTACATCACATTAATACTAGGCATTATCTAGGGATGATAACTATATGGTAGGCTATGCATTGGTTACATGCAAATGCTTATAAATATAATGCCATTTTCTATTAAGGACTTAACATCCCCAGATTTTGATATTTAAGAGGAGTCCTAGAACCAATCCTCTGAGGCTACCAAAGGTCAACGCCATGCCAGTAGAGAGAGCTTGGCAGTCCTCTGGCTAATCTAGCACGCTAGCCCTCAAGCTGCAGTCCACCTGGCAAAGGACACAATTTCTCTGGTCCACTGTGTACTATGTATCTAGTGCAGAGTACTGATATTTTCTTTTTTTTTTTTTTTTTTTTTTTTTTTTTTTGGCCAGTCCTGGGCCTTGGACTCCGGGCCTGAGCACTGTCCCTGGCTTCTTTCCGCTCAAGGCTAGCACTCCGCCACTTGAGCCACAGCGCCGTTTCTGGCCGTTTTCTGTATATGTGGTGCTGGGGAATCGAACCTAGGGCCTCGTGTATCCGAGGCAGGCACTCTTGCCACTAGGCTATATCCCCAGCCCAGAGTACTGATATTTTCAACAATACTTCTGGATTATATAAAATCAGTGGTTTTCAACTAGAGAGAAAGGAGGTGATTTTATTTCCCTAAAAGATACCTGATGATATGTGAGCATTTGGGGGTTTATTATAACTGGATATAGGTGCTACTGATAACTGGAGGTCAGTAGTACAGTTAAACATTCAACAATGCACAGGACATCCCCACAAGAATGATTCATCCAGCCCCAAGGTCAGTAAAGATGAGCTTGAGAAATCCTAGTTCCATTAACCACATCTCCCTAGGGAAGACACGTGATAGATAAACAAAGGAATCTGCTCAATCTGCACATGCCCTGCTGTTTCCCAGTGGAGTGGTTGATGGGATGATGGCAGCTTTCTGCAGAGCTCCAAGACCACTTGAGCTCAACTTCCTTCTTTTTGCTTATGTTAATTAGTACCCCCTACCTTCCTTGCCAAGTCTGCCATTGCCTAAGAAATCAGAGAGAACAACACACTCTAAAGGTTCCTTAAAGGCCTCCTGCAAGATGAAAGACCCTTGACATTTGAAGAATCAAACACTTGGGTGGGTATAAACATATCTAGAAACAGAGTAAGGTAAACATCTTCAATGTTTGAATTGTTGCATTGGGAAGATCTTATTTGTGATCCTAGACAGTAAAAAGACTTTAAAAATCCCTGCCATTTGGAGAGTAAAACCTTTTGAACTACTTTAGTCTACACTCGTGCTTCTCAGAGTGTGTTTCCTGTAGCACAACAAGCACAGCATCTTTTAGGCTGCACATCTTCCTTTAGCATCACAATTCCAGGGTGGACTCACATATCTGCACTTTAACAAGTCTTCTATGTCACACTGAAGTAAGGAAGTCATGTCTGGCCAGTGTGATTTAGGCCATGTGATGAATTTTAGGATATGGCATCTTGTCTTCAGTGGTGTACCTGATTCTACAGGAACGGAAGTCCCATCCCCAGGTGATGGGTGTGCCTGAATCCCTACAGACAGGGGTGAGCACTTGGCCTATAGGTTACTGAACCTGTCTGTCAAGTGCTTGTCTAGGAGCTTCCTGTGACCCTGCCCCCTGACCTGACCCTATTAGAGTCAAGCCAATTCAGGTGCCATTATGCCAAGCCACAGGTCTCGGAGTTCCATGTCCTGTGTCCTATCTACTGGCTCGTCTCCGGTCACCATGGCATCCCAAGTCAGCTCTCCATTGGAGCTGAATTGGTTTGTTGGTATTGTTTTTGTTCTATCTTTCCTCTCTGCCTGTTTCTTGACAGTGTTGAGGGTATTTCTGGGCTGCGGGCCTTTGTAACAACTGGCTGCCTGCAGACTGCTAATGCTCTAATAAAAACTCCAAGATTTGATCCTTCGAAATGTGGCTTCTCTGATAATTTACCTTACAACAATACTGGAACAATGCACAGGAATGTTTTTGAACTCCCTAGTCTAGAACTATAGGGCTGAAGCCTACTTTTATAATGCAAGTTTTATTGGCAGATAGCCACATCCATTCATTTACAGATCTCTGGCAGCTTTCATACTGTAAGAGCAGAGTCCATATACCCTCAAAGCCTAATGTATTTATCATCTAGCCTTTTTCAGGAAAAAATACCAACCTTTTATAGACAGTGTTGTGAAAAATAACTTATAAGGCTTTCCATTATAGTGAAAAGAAACTCAAATATATTTTCTGTGTTTTCAAATTTCTCTCCCATTTGCCCACTCTGACCTGTCTTATGGGGCTGAACCTAGCATGCAATGCAGCATTCAGTACCTAAAGATATTATGGGTGTTAACTTTCTTTTCTTTTATTGTAAAGGTGATGTACAGAGGGGTTACAGTTACATAAGTAAGGTAATGAGGACATTTCTTGTCCAACATTGTTACCCCCACCCTTGTTTTCTCTGCTTTCCCTCCCCCAGGACTTCCCTTCCCCCAAGTGGTATTGTGCATTTCCACAGTGACTTGTGAGTGGGTGTTAACATTCAAAGTCATGGCCCTTGAGTTTTTCATTTTGATTCAGGCTTCCACTTATTGAAAGACTTTGTGCAAGTTATTCAAGACTCCTAGCCTTTGGTTTCCTTATCTGTAAAATGCATATAGTAATAGGACATGTATACATGTACTTAGCACTGAGTAATGATTACTTTAGTGCCTGCCACATAGTAAACCACCTGTCTTTGTTAGCTAGGCCACTTGTAACTATAAAAATAAATCATGAGGTAGACGTTAGCTACTCTGCTTATTAAAGCTGTGTCATAACACTGGAGGAATATTTTGACAGGAAGGATGGCTTCTCCTCAGACCCCTGCTCTATGAGGAAGGTAAATCCAAACATCCAAGGAAGTTTAGGGAGTGAGGAGACAAAGGGGTGTACATCCACACTGTTCCTTCGTATCTGGAACCCTTCCATCACACCCTACCCACGTCTGCCTCTGTCTTCCAGAACAAAGAGGAAGATGATGTGGGAAAAGCAGGGCAGCCTTTAAGAGCTACCTCAAGCCTCTCTTTAGGATACTTTCCTCTCAGGTCCTCCTCAGTGGGATTGGAACATGCCACCCAAGCCATTTGTAGGCTTTATCACTGGTAGGTTCTACCTTCAGAAGCTGAAAGCTTGGTTTCTTTTCCCTGCTGCGTTCTCCTGGAACCTGCTTACAGGGCACATAACCCCGGTGGTGACCCACACTTGGCTTGATGCTTGTCCTCTTGAAATTCTTCATTCATATAGGCAAGGGGCCTCCCATGTTCCCTTCACACCAGCCCAGCAAATTAGGTGGCCTATCCTTCTTCGGATTCTTCTCTGAAACCGGATTCTGACCTGAGCCCCTCAGCAAGCTCTTCTAGGGACAGAAGAGGCTGTCCAAGCATGCGAACCTATTTTTAAAGTAATCAAAAACAACAAAGGTAGACTTAATTTCTTGTCTTCTCTGGCATGTTCTAAAATAAAGATGTCTGAATTTTGGCCAGTAGATGGCGCCCGTGCTACACAGAGAAAATTCTAACCAAGCCAAGCACAGGCTTGTGGGACTTTGGAGCCTTTAAAGTGACAAGTCCTCCTTAAAGTTTACTGCAAAGACTTTCATTACAACACTTTTGATAAAATTGCCATCATTTGGAAGGAAAAAATTGATCATTAACCGATTGTAAATGGAAGAACTACAAGTAAGGACTTAATAAGTAAACATTTATAAATAAAAAATAACTTGGGGGCGGGGATCAGATTGGAGAAGGAAGAGAAAAAGAAGTCACTGGAAGTCAAGAATATAGAAGTATGTTACATATATGTATACAAGTGTATATATGTATGTGTGTGCATATATATGTATATATACATGTATATATGTGTATATATGTATATCCCATGAATTAAACCCACCAAATATTCTTTAGAAAAAGGGTGGAAGGAGGTAGAGGGGAATAGGCAATGCAATAGAGAGGAAGAACTTGTTTAAAGTACACTCTATGCATCTATGGAATTATATAATGAAATGCACTTGTACTAATATATCCTAATAAAATTAAACCATTTAAAATTTAAAAATAAATAATTCAACGGAGTACAATATACTCAGATAAGTTGATGTAACACTTAGCACTGACTTGTCCTCTCAGTCTAGTGGTTAACACAGAGTAATTATGTTTTCTCAGTATATGATGTTTCCACTGTCTAAATGCGTTGAATGTGTTGCTGAGTAAAGTGTCAAAGGTTAAAATTAAGCAAAGAAGCAATACCTTTCATTCCACAGCTTATTGTGAAAAGGTGGAGGATTGGACCTAAGGTTTCCCTTGGAGGTATTTCCTAATTTTCTGAAAGGCCTCAGATGAACATATATTCCCTGTCTGAGTCATATTATCCCTCTGTATAAGACAGTGATAAAATAAGATGAATAGGTTGCCAAAAAAATTGTCAATTGCTAAGAGCAAGCTCCTTCTTGGGTGATGGGATCAGTCTTTCAAATATGAAAATGTCACCAGTACTAAAGTAACAATTCATCTTTGGAAGACATTTGAATAACCCTCATAGTCTCCCATATGAGTTATTTTATGTGGTGAAAGATTACAAAGAATTTTTTTCAACCTTGCGTCTAACACTTCAAGATCATCGAAACTGCACTGAACAAAACAAATATACCTGGAAACAAATACATGTTTTTAAAACATGATAATGCCTGGGTTTCATTAGAGAAAACGGTCTTTGTTTTTTCCATCAAAATCTGTAACATTGTTGTAATTATTTTCAACATGCCATGTGAAACAGTGCCCTTTTTTCTTTTGTTTTTTTTTCTCTCTCATATTCCCTTCCCATGGTTTTACCCTGCTATCACTGTATCTGATCTTAGTACCCTGGATACTGTATGTATGTGTATTAGAACTAGGGAAGGGAAAGGGAATACCAAAATTGAGAGACAAAGGATACAAAGACAAACGACTACAAAAGCAATACTTGCAAAACTGTTTGGTGTAAATGAACTGAACAACTCATGGGGGGAAGGGAAAGGGGGAGGGGGGAGGGGGAATGAGGGACGATGTAACAAACTACAAGAAATGTATCCAATGCCTAATGTATGAAAGTGTAACCACTCTGTACATCAGTTTGACAATAAAATTTTTTTAAAAATAGATAATGAATATGCCTAGAATAAAAAAAAAGATGGCGAATGACTAAGGGAGACATCCTACCTGAGCAGGCTTTCAACCATAATGGTTAGATCTCAGCTTTCGGAGTAGGTAGGATTACAGGTGTGAGCCACAGTGCCTGGTTAGTAGCTTTCTTTTCCTAAAAAAAAAAAATAATAATAATAAGATTCCAAAATACAAAGGCCACAGTCCTAGCAAGAATGGAAAGTACCTGTGTTCTTTTGTCTGATGGTTGACACAGTACAGGTGGTCTGTGAGTAAACATCTAGATCCCTGGCTTAACAAAACTTAGATCCAAGAGTTTGCACACACAAAGTCATGATTTTTTTTCAAGTTCTCAAATAGTTCCCCAGTGGAAGGCTAGTAGTTCCATACAAACAATTAATGTGAGTTACAAAAAAATTGAACTCCAAGTCCTGCCAAGGTCTCATTTCAATGTATGCAAAATCCTGTGTTCCAGCCACAGAAGATCCCACAGACACAGTGAAAACCAGTCCACACTTGTTTAGCTTCCTCATCCGTCTCTCCAAACTCTCCATAACATGTATTACTCTGCTTCTTCTTCATAGCTTACCACTTTAGGCAAATGGTTCATTTTCTACATCTCATTCTCTTCAGACCCCATTTAATTTTACATCAATTCTCTTCAGACCTCATTTAATTGTGGTCTGAAGAGAATTGAATAGTGAATGCATTTCTGGGTTGGGTGTTCCAGTGTGAGCGCACTTTTCTACTTCTTTTACTGAGCGCACTTTTCTCCTTTTATCTCTGCACAGTTTTATTTTAGAAAATGTATTTTGTCAACCCTGCCCACTCTCCTGACACATCTGCTGGCCACATGAAAGCCAAACCCAAAATCAGTATGAATTAGAGCAATTTTGCATCTATTGGGAGGGGATTTGGTCATTAAAACAAAGGCAAAGCTCGAAGGAAGTTCTCTGTTCTTAGATATATATTAGGAGTAGTGTATGATTAATGAGCTCAGATTTGAGTCAAGGGGCCTTGTGCATTCTTCATTCTCACCAGCATTCTGCTTCCTGTGGGAAAGCAGAGAGTTCAAGTCCCTAATGGTTCAAAAGAATCTCACATGTGTTAAGGAACTGATGCTATGATTTTTAACTGTTCTGGTGGAGACCACCCAAGCCTGTGAGAACTGGTAGGATCCAGATTTTCAGATGTGGGTTGTAATAATTAAGAGAGTATTTGCATCCATTTGTTCTTAGTTTCATGAGTTCAGTTGATATGTGATGTGATGATTATTACTTTGCACCAATATGAGCAGCCCCACTCCAGGCCTGATGCAAGTGATACCACCATTTGGGACACGCCAACCAGGTGCATATGGAGAGGTGAGCTGACTGAGGACAGCTCAATTATGTCTTTCTGTCTGTGCCCATTAAGACACAAGGTTAAAGTCACTCTGTCCTCACACTTAACTTACCAAAGTAGAATGAATCTCAAGCTGTTCCCCTTGCTTTACAATTCACTAGCAATTCCTACATGCTTGAAATGCGGAGCAGGTAGAGTCATAGTGGGAGGTGAAATTCAAGTCAGAAAATCAACTCCAAGAATTCC
The DNA here is from genome assembly GCF_023159225.1 of Perognathus longimembris pacificus. NCBI lineage: Eukaryota > Metazoa > Chordata > Mammalia > Rodentia > Heteromyidae > Perognathus > Perognathus longimembris. Next base: position 106,462,624 of record NC_063188.1, on the reverse strand, counting down.
AGGGACATAACGGTGTCCTGGCCTTCCTGAGGTCAGGAAGGAACAAAAACTTAAGGAGTCTCTCCAATTGAAGATGGTTACAGCCATCTAATCCTGGCACATTGGTTGCCACTGAAACTATTTAGTGGGATTCATCAGCAGAAAAGAAAAGACAGCAGAGGACATTATAGATTAGTAAGATTAAATAGTGGCTACCATGGTTAAAAATATTTGGGAACCACTGTTCCTATAAACTTGGTGTTTTCTTCTTGGACTTTCTCTCTGAGCATATGATAATGATCAAGGACAAAAATTTCCTTGACATACCTCCAAGCTTTTATTGGAGTGAAATAAGTAGTGTAATGAGATCAGCTATCTGAATCCTGCTTGGCTCCAAACTATAGATTTGCCCTTTGTTTTGAAGTCCCCTTTACTAACTCTTGTTCCTCCTATGGAGCCTGCAACACTGAGGAGGTCAAGGCCTTTCATTTTCTGAAATGTATGAAGAAACCCAGATGGGGCCCTGAGATGGACAGCTTGGCTACATACAGCCAATATCAGAGAAAAACCACCTTTTCTCTTGCAGAACTTCCTATGTGAGCCATTGCATTCTCGCAACAAAAGAGCAGAAAAATAAACCCAAAAGAGAGAAATATAAAATGTGGACCAAGCCAGGCACCAGTGGCTCACGCCTGTAATCCTAGCTACTCAGGAGGCTGAGATCTGAGGCTTGCCCTTCAAAGCCAGCTCAGTCAGGAAAGTCAATGAAACTCTCATCTAACTTTATATATGTTTACTAATTTTAAACACTTCAGCATAGCAAACCAAGAGACTTTAGACTGAAAGCCAAAGCACCAGTGAAGACCTATCCCTCCCTCCCTCCCTCCTTCCCTCCCTCCCTCCCTCCCTCCCTCCCTCCCTCCCTCCCTCCCTCCCTCCCTCCCTCCTTCACTCCCCTCCTCTCAGTGTGTGTTAAACACAGCTAACATCTTAGGTCATGCCTCCAGTCACGAGAGGAGAGTGTCGGTCCACTCTTTCCCTGCAGGAGTGCCACAGTCACATCAACTTCCTGACAACTACATGCTCCAACAACTTCTACCATACCTACACGTTCTGACCTCAACCTCAAACATAAGTAAAGCATCACAACAGGACCATGTGAATGACTCACTCAGAAGGGTTTCCAGGTTATGAAAACCAAGTGAAGAAGACAATTTCTCTTCAGAATGCATATAGTCAAATAGCAACTTACGGGAATTTTTTTCTAATGGCTTAATGTTCGTATTCCATAAATTACTACCTACTCGGGCCCTAATCTACAAACTTCAAACATATCTGCAGGGCAAAGGACATAGCACACAAGATAAACAGAAAACCCACAGATTGGGAGAAGATCTTTACCAGCCATTCAATGGACAAAGGCCTCATATCTAAAACATATGCAGAACTAAAAAAATTACCTTCATCTAAAACAAAACCACAAAGAACCAATAGCCCCCTCATCAAGTGGGCTAAAGACTCACAAAGAGACTTCTCTGATGAGGAAATGAGGATGGCCAAGAGACATATTAAAAAGTGCTCTACATCACTGGCCATAAAAGAAATGCAAATCAAAACAACATTGAGATTCCATCTCACCCCAGTAAGAATGTCCTATATCAAGAAAACTAACAATAACAATTGTTGGAGGGGATGTGACCAAAAGGGAACCCTACTTCATTGCTGGTGGGAATGTAAACTGGTTTAGCCACTCTGGCAAGCAGTATGGAGATTCCTCAGAAGGCTGAACATAGAACTCCCCTATGACCCAGAAGCCCCACTTTTGGTTATCTATCCAAAAGACCACAAACAAAATCACACTAAAGCCACCAGCACAACAATGTTCACCGCAGCACAATTTGTCATAGCTAGAATCTGGAACCAACCCAGATGCCCCTCAGTAGACGAATGGATCAGGAAAATGTGGTACATATACACAATGGAATTTTATGCCTCTATCAGAAAGAATGACATTGCCCCATTTGTAAGGAAGTGGAAGGTCTTGGAAAAAATTATACTAAGTGAAGTGAGCCAGACCCAAAGAAACATGGACTCTATGGTGTCCCTTATAGGGAATAATTAGCACAGGTTTAGGCAAGTCACAGCAAAGGATCGTAAGAGCCCAATAGCTATACCCTTATGAACACATAAGATGATGCTAAGTGAAATGAACTCCGTGTTATGGAAACGATGGTTATATCACAGTTGTAACTACTTTCAACGTGTCATGTGTAACTGTAGCTTCAATTATTGACGATCTTCTTGTATCACCATCCTGTGGTTGTACCTACAATATCTCTGTATCTTTTCTGAGTATATTGGAAACCGTGTATACTGGTATTAGAACTAGGAAATTGAAAGGGAATACCAAAATCGAGAGACACAGGGTAAAAAAAGACAACTACAAAAGCAATACTTGCAAAACTGTTTGGTGTAAATGAACTGAACAACTCATAGTGGGGGAAGGGAATGGGGGAGGGGGGAGGGGGAATGAGGGACAAGGTAACAAACAGTACAAGAAATGTATCCAATGCCTAATGTATGAAACTGTAACCTCTCTGTAATTCAGTTTGATAATAAAAAAAACTTCAAACATAAATTTTAAAAGCACGAAGTATATTTGCTTTATGAACAAACCAGAATTCACAAATCCTTAGGGCCCACTACAGACCTGAAAGAGTACTTTGCCAGAACAATGGGACCACAGACACAACTATGGAAAACTGTAAACAATAACCAAATACTATCACATCCTGGCTCACAAATACAGTTACTCCGTTCCATCCTCTCCATACCCAGGAGAATAGGAAATGAACAAACACTCCCTATGACTTTGGAAAGATGTTAGTCCGTTTCATTGGAAGGCAGAAATGGTGACTATTACTGTAGCCAAATTGGAAATGTTTGTTTAATATTGCTAAGATAATATTCAACTATAGCATAGTGAATCATAGCTATCAAACCAGTCCAATTTCCAATTTCCTCTATCTTAGCATCAACTATTTCATAAGAGTAGCCAGCAAACTCTGATATATAGGTTCTTTGTTTTCTGTCTATGAGCAGAAAGCATTGAATCATGCGATAGCATGACATTTTTCATTATTAATCTCTGTTCCTTGTTTTCCTTTCTGCTAAATTCACCTTTACTCCTTTCTAAGCAGTTAGCCTTGACTGCCTCAGGACAGAGAGGCAAGATATAAGAAAAAGCAACTAACCAAGTGGTTAAAATATTGAGGTTCCAAAGTCCAGGCCTAGACCTGGCACAAAGATCTGGATGTGTCAGGAAGGGTACAGTTGTTTCATGTTCAGGTCAGAAGGTGAATGAGGATCATTTCTATGGCACAGCTCTCTGAGGAGACTTGTGCACTCTACCAAGTCAAGTGAGGAGGAAATATTGGAAGACCATCCCAGGTTTGAGGATCTTAATGCAAAAGGAACCTAGGCCTTGTTCATGATTAAGTTGACATGGTTAGGAAGACCTTAGAGTGCTCTGTACCCAGCTTGCTGTAAGAACCAAACACACATATGTCAGCAGAAGTTTGAAGCAACCTCCAGAGCACTTAAGTATTAATCTACTTCCTGTTGCTAAGAACACAACATCGTAGGCTGGGTACGTTTTAAGGCAAAGAGATTTATTAAACTCAACAGTTCTGGAGAATCAATGGCTCACATCTGAGGACAAACTTCTTTTTTGTTTTCTTTTTTGCCAGTCCTGGGCCTTGGACTCAGGGCCTGAGCACTGTCCCTGGCTTCTTTTTGTTCAAGGCTAGCACTCTGCCACTTGAGTCACAGCACCACTTCTGGCCATTTTCTGTATATGTGGTGCTGGGGAATCGAACCCAGGGCTTCAAGTATACGAGGCAAGCGCTCTTGCCACTAGGCCATATCCCCAGCCCCTGAGGGCAAACTTCTTGATGGCATCCTCAAGGTAGTAAGAAGCAGGGAGCATATCTGTGTGTCTGTGTATCTTTAGGTCTCTCCATCTTCATTTAAAGACACCAGGATTCCATCATGAGGCATCTCTCCTGATGACCTAGTCATAGTCTATGCAGCAACTAAGGCTCTGCCTCTAAATACTAGGCAGTCATATCCTCAGTAGATCTATCCCAGGGAAAGGAACACAAGATAGTGGGGTAGATTTCCATCATCTAAAGAGAAAGGACCTGAGGAAGGTTAAAATAATTTAATTTCCTAAAGTTTCATTCTGGGACCAATATTCACATTTGACTTAGGAGCACAAGACATTGGAGTCAATGAATGGTGAAGAGAGTTGTCTTCCATGTAGCACTGGGCTGGAGTTGAGCATGATGCCAAGCAACTACAGAAAGAAAAAAATAACAGAACTACAAAAGAAGACAAAGCAACTGATCGTTAAATGCAATGTCTAATAGGTGCCAGACACAGGGAAAGCCTGTGGAGGGAGAAAAAAGGGGTATCCAGACACAAGGAGGAAGCCAGGGCGTCCACACCTGCAGGATCTGACCATTTATAACCTATATATTTCAGCTACAAAGAGTGGGATTCTTTAGATGTTTATACAGAATGGAGCATGAGTTATACTAGACAAGAAAGAAGAGTTTACCATGACTTTTTCCAAATGTATTCAAAATCATTTTCAAATTTATTCAATGACAGCCATCTTTGAACTGTTTTCTGATGGGCAGAAGACAGAGGTACTTCAAATGTGATGTTTGACTATTTACATGTTGGAATAAGTTTTCTTATGGCTTGCATTCATTTTATTCCCCTTTGTATTACTCATAGAACATTATACCAATTTTGGAGAAAATTATGCAAAAGGAAATTGTATTGTCTCTGAATTTAATATAAGAATAGAAAAGTAGCTGTTATAAACTCTTTGTCATAAAAGAGAGTGTAGACCTAATCAGCTAGAGACATAGTGTGCCTCAAAGAAAGGTAAAGTAATTACCTAGATAGTACAGCCATCAAAGATGAACACGGGAGTGCTGGAGAGTCCTGCTAAGCTCACAGTGTTGCAGAGTCCAGCTGGAAGCTACCTGGCCCCCTCTAGTCCCAGCCCCTAGTATGAGGTAAATGGTATTCAGAGAAGTTACATGATGTGCTCAAGGTCTCAGAGCCACCACAGAACACAAAGGGCTGTCTAGTATGGTCTGGTCACTCTGTACTCCTTGAACAAAAAGTTCTGGAAGTAAATATTACACCATCATATTGTTTCCATAGAGTTTATTGTACGGATTCGTGCTCACAAATCCCACAAGAGCAATGGAGTGATAATATGTTCAACATGTTTCTTTGTGAATCCACCATTCCCCTCGAATAATATTTACCCTACCAGAAAGAAGAAAGTTTAGGTTATTCTTCTAGAGATCATGTGTTCCTTAGGAAAGACAACTTTCCAAAGAGCCAGAAAATAGCATACTTTATTCAGTTTTTTGTTTGTTTGTTTGTTTTTGGGTTTTTTGGTGGTGGTGTTGTTTTTTACCAGTCCTGGGGCTGGAACTCTGTCCCTGGCTTCTTTTTTATTCAAGGCTAGCACTCTACTTCTTGAGCCACAGCTCCACTTTTGGCTTTTTCTGTTTATGTGTGCTGAGGAATCGAACCAGAGCTTTATGTATATGAGGCAAGCATTCCACCATTAGGCCACATTCCCAGCCCACTATTTTATTCTTTTTTTTTGAGTCAATATGAATTTTTATTAACACACATTTGACAAAGTCTGTACAAACCAAAACATTCCTTTTTTAAAAGGTCCATTATTACAAACATACAAAGAAATGAAAGGCATTACCAAAAGTTAGCTACTCAATTTCATGGTAAAACAGTGTCATGATTTTTAAAAACCAAAGTTTAAAGACTTGAGATTTCTTCTTTCCCTTTTAAGAATGTATGGAAAGTTAAAAACGTGTGGATTTACTTTATATTAAATGTCAAGACCTTAAAAAAAGATTTAGTATAAAAACTATGTATGCATTTTTATATCATCAAACCTTACATATTTGAATTTTTCAGTCTTTAAAAATAAAAAATAAGGGAACAAAACCATGACTGTCATTTCTTTCACAAACCTTTCTCTATAACCGAATACATCTGAAAGATACCTGACATTTAGCTTTAGCTAAAAGTCTCTGGTTCAAAAAGTTACAAAACTATTTCATACTGTTTTACTTGCTGGGATGCAAACTGATAAAAAAAAAAAAAAAAGCAACATGGTCCATTGTATCTTGGATAAAAAGGAAGCCACCCACTCTTCATCTGTCCAGCTAGATACATGGCCCTTTTTCCCAGAACGATATCACAAATTGCAGAATATTTGCTTTTAACAAGTTAAATTTACTGTTACAATTTTGAGAGACTAAGGAACAAATGTCCACTGTCCTTGTAATGATTACCCTTAATTCATGTTGGGGTAACTGGTTTTGTTCTGTTTCATGGCCCATACTACACAACCCCAATTTCCTTCACAAGCATCACAGAGAGGAACCTGAAGAATATGGCTAGAAATGCAAATCTATCTTTTTTCCTGAAGAAGTCAACCCCGTGCCCACTGGGTCAGAAGAGAGGGCACATGCGCCCTGGCAGAGGCCGCGCTGCTCCTGAGAAGCACCTATTTTTCATACTTTCATTAAAAGCAGGGGTGCACAGGCCAGAGTGAGCAAGGAGTAAGAAGAGGTACAGTGATAGTCTCCCAATCAGACTCACAGTCCAGACTTGAGCAGCTCATCCTGACCCCCCACCATATTCGAGAATTCAAATATTATCCAGTCTTGAATATGCAAATGTAAAAAATATTCTCTAACTGCTCAATAACTGATAAAAGCAAGTAAAGGGTATTTTTTTTAAAGAAGTGGCAGTATGAGAATTTGGGATCAATCACATAAAAGAGTAGGGAAAGGGGTGAGGAAGTGTCCAGTAGAACCTGGACAACCTTTCTTTCTGCCCTTACTTAAAAAGACAGACTCTTCAAACCTTTGCAACGTCCTCAAATATCTCCTTAAATGCTCCTCTAAGAAACTCTCCAAAAGGCACTTAGCTCTGTACTTCTGCATCAAGTATTTCACCTTAGCAATCAGTTAAGACCGTAAGGTAACAAGAAACCATCTTTTACTAAAAGCTAGAGAATAGGACTTTTTTTTTTAATTTTCAAGAGACATCACTTTTACAAGGACTAGCTCGGCTACCATTATTCCTTTATCAAGAAAAAGTTTCTTGGGCTGGGGATATAGCCTAGTGGCAAGAGTGCCTGCCTCGGATACACGAGGCCCTAGGTTCGATTCCTCAGCACCACATATATGGAAAAAACGGCCAGAAGCGGCGCTGTGGCTCACGTGGCAGAGTGCTAGCCTTGAGCGGGAAGAAGCCAGGGACAGTGCTCAGGCCCTGAGTCCAAGGCCCAGGACTGGCAAAAAAAAAAAAAAAAAGAAAAAGTTTCTTTTTTAAAAAAATAAATAAAACTCTGGATATACATAGTACAAAGTTCATACATAATATACCTGGAAAAAAAAAAAAACCCGAGGATACCCTGAAGCAAAAGCTTTATTGAGAGAGAAGGCCTCTCTCATTGTACCAAGTCTTAAGGTGGCAGTTTTTAAAGTTCAGAGAGTGGCAGTGATACACAATGAATGCAAACAATTTGCCCACGGGTATCGCAGGACCCAAGGATGGACAGAAAACATCACTCTGCACAAACACAGAGCAGTGACCACCACACACACACACACACACACACACACACACACACACACACACACACACACACAAACACACACAAACACTCCAAAGTAGTATCAAAATAAAAAAGAGTGGGAAGGAGGAATGGAGGGACAGACAGAGAAAAGAGAGGAAAAGGACAAGGCGGAAGTAGATAAGAAGGAAAAGAGTCAACTTGAAACCCCAAACACTCAAGCATGCAGTCATAACACAGCACAAACAGGATGTTACCATTCAGCTCATGACAGTCGCACAAAGAAGGATAGCTGTAATAAAATAGAGATTTCTTAAGAAAGCTTGCAATTCCAGAGAACAGCCAGGTCTCCAACCCAGGACTACTCCATCTACTGTTGCTTGGGAGCCTCTTGATGGTCTGTCATGGAGAGGTTATAGCTCTTGACTTCTCAGATTTCTTGCTCTTAGACAAGGCAGCTGCCTGCTTCTGGAGCTCTCTGTTTTTAGCCTGTAATTGCTCTGTGACTTCTTTGTGTGTTTTCTCCATTTGGTTCATTTTAGCCCTCATCTGAGATTCCTGGTATTGAAAATCAGCCTTCAACTCTGTAATCTTCTTCTCCTTCTCTAAGATCATCTGATCCTTTTGATGTAACATCTTCTTCAGAGTTACCACCTCTTCCTTCAGCTGGGCAATGATGACAAAGTGGTCAGTGCCTGGTGAGTCCAGAGCCAGGTCTGGGGAGAAGCTGTCTCCATTAGCTGTGATTGACTCAAACTTGGATTTTTTCTTTGGGATTTCATTTTGAATTGATGTAGAAAGTGTTTTCTGGCTGTTGTAGTGGCCACCACCACTCAGGCGGCTGTACTGCTCCTTCTCCTGATGGCTGCTGCGAGAAGAGCTGCTCAGGTGTTTCCTCTGCTCTTTGGGCTTCTGCAGGACACGTTTGTATGAAAGTGTGCACAGCCAGCACAGCAATTTCCCATCTACCTTCTTTCTATCGTCTTTCCTGTCAAACGCACACTGCTGCTTGCACTGTTCACAAGAATATGGTGGTCCATACTTCTCCGAATTTGTGCAGCGCTGGCATTTATTGCCAATAAATGCTGCAATTATGTTGCAATACTGACAAGGTTTGGGCGTTCCATATAGCTGTACATTCTGAGCACATTTCTTGCATATCGTATTGGTTTTACTCTCCTGCTGGTACTCAGTCCTGCAGTAGGTACACTTCACAACAGGGTGTGCAATCCGACATTCCTTGCACAGCTGCTGCCCCTGAGACAGCGCCTCGAAGGGGAAGCGCTGGTGGCACTTGGTGCAGGCGCAGAGCGCCGCCATGTCTGGCCCCGGCCGTGGTCGCCGCCTCGCTGGCCCGGCCCGCCGACTTAGCTGACAGTCGGAGACACCCACTATTTTATTCTTAAATAATTTTTTCTTATTTCTCTTTTACATTTTCCTTAACAATAAAAAGTATATTGCTCACTTCAGTGGCCAGACTTTGTTTACAAATGATTGTAAACTCTTTCAAGCAATCAGATCAACCCAGGCAAAACCAAGGCAAGCTATTTTATGATTTTTATGATTTATAAAGTTTTATAAATATAAAGGATTATGAATATGACATATACATAGCTTTTCCAACCTGAAATGAAGGTGAATATTTCAGGGCATGTCTATGTTGATGCCATCCCTTCTTGGTGTTTTATCTTGCTGAACTTTGATTTTCCTTTCTAAGGAATTACACTATTGGAGATCTCCCTTGAATCTACCATATTTCAGAAAATACATTTGTATATACTTGCATGCAACCCCACATATTTAGCTTCAACATATAAGGGAAAATATGCATCCTTTGTCTCTCTGGGCCTGACTTACTTCACTTAACATAATTTTTCCCAGGTCTTTCCATTTCTTTGTAAATGGTACAATATCATTCTTTCTAATAGATGACTAAGATTTCTAAATTGGTAGCTGACAGGTGGTTTAAGAGTGACTTACTGATTACTCCCAAGCAATCTGGCTTTCTCCCTCTGGATGAAACCAACAGAGAAGTTAGATATTTCAGGAATTTATACCCAGATGTTCTCAACATGCTTTCCAATATACATTCAACTTTAGTGGTATTTCTCAATTTCCCCCAAAGAATGAAGAAATAGATATGTTTCAACACAAAGCTTTGTATATGCTCAGAAAACATGCACTGGGACTTGGAGAGGTTTCTAGATGCCTGGAACATTCTCAGACAAACAAGGACTGTTAGCTTCTGAACTTCTGTCCTCTCATTTAGGTTCTTTCTTTGTTTGTTTGTTGTTATTGTTTGCCATCTTGTCAAAGACCCCCAAGCTCATAAGAAAGAGAAACACATTTATACTTCCGTCGGTTTGGTCAACTGTCCTTTGCAAACTTGGGAGCCTGCACAGCACGGGGAGTGTTAGGCTTGCCATGGAAAGATTTTTAGAAAGCAGTTGTTTGGGGATGTGGACTTGTGTTGGATGCTTTGACAGAGGGTTAAAGAAAGCAAAGCTTTACTTAAAATGGCTGTTCTTAAGAACTGGCTAAACCACAGGAGAACAAAAAACAAGAAAAAAAGAACTGATTTCACAGAGTAGATGAAAAAGAACAACAAATGAAAAACCACTTGTTTCCATATCTTCTAGCTCGTTCGTTCCACTTAGCATCATCTTATATGACCTTATGTACATAGTAACTGAGCTATTGTGATCCGCTGCTAGGCCTGTTGTCACTGTATTTGATGGTGGTACCCTGGGTATTGTATATATGTTTGTCTGATTCAGGGAAGGGAAGGGGAACATCAAAATTGTGTGACAAAGCACAAAGGGTGAACCAATGCAACAGTGATACTTACAAGACAATATGCTGTAAACTAACTGTACAACTTGGGGGGAGTGGGGGAGGGAAGGTGAGAGAGAAATGAGGGAGGAAGTAACAAGTTTGACAAGAAATGTACTCACTACCTTATGTATATAACTGTAACACCTCTGTACATCACCTAAACAGTAAATTTTTAAAAAATTGGCATAGGTTTTATTATTGAACATCTTCAATTATATGTATAAGGTAAGCAGATTAAAGTGAAGCAAAAACTATAATTGGCAGAACTATCAGTCACACTTATTAGCCCAGGAAAGGGATGTGTTTCACAGTTTGTGGCATTACAATGCTTCTGTTTTGTTTTCTGTAGTGATTAATTATTAAGGATAGTCTTGTTTTTCTCTTTATCTATCAAAGTAACAGAATTGCCTCATCTGATGTTGATGATCTATAAAATATTTGCATTCAACAGAAGAACTCCAAGCCCCAACTATACCACACAAGCTTGAAACAATACCTAGGCTGAGTAAGCGTGCTAAGCTATCATGAACTGCTCTTCTCTTTTTCAATCTTTACCATGAAATAAAACACAAATACCTACCCACAACAAAGGCAGAACTTAATACATTTGTATAAGATAAAACCACTATGGCCCCCACGTAGGTCAAAAATCAGAGCTTTGCTATTCACTCCATAGCCCTTCAAGGGCCCTATCTCATTCTCAGCCCCCACCCTGCAAATAGACACTATATTGACTTCTATAGACATGCCGTCTTTGTATTTCTCTTTCATTACATCACACAATGGCCCTCCATAGACACTGGGCCTTAGTCTTTCTCATTTGTGAAAATTTGATTAAGTCTTTTACATTTGAGTTCATAGGTTTCTCCTTCATTTTTTTACTGCTTATTTGTTGAAATTTCCAAGGCTAGTTGACCTGAAAAATTTCTCAATGTCTGGATTTTGCTATTTTCTGCTCATGAGCAATTCTTTTTTTTCCCAAATTTTTATTATCAAACTGATGTACAGAGAGGTTACAGTTTCAAATGATAGGCATTGGATACATTACTTGTACTGTTTGTTACCTCCTCCCTCATACCCCCCTCTCTCCTCCCCCTTTCCCTTTCCCCCCATGCGGTGTTCAGTTCACTTACACCAAACAGTTTTGCAAGTATTGCTTTTGTAGTTGTTTGTCTTTTTTTACCCTGTGTCTCTCAATTTTGGTATTCCCTTTCAATTTCCTAGTTCTAATACCAGTATACATGGTTTCCAATATACTCATGAGCAATTCTTTGTCCTTTCTCTCACTGACATCCAGATCCAGAGATCTAATTGGACTCAAATTCAAGGGCTTTGGCAAGTATATAGATAGTGTTCTGGTTTTCTGTTGTTCTTCCCCCCTCAGGAGGCATATTCTGTTTCGTTGTCTCCTATGCTATTTTTTTTACAAGAAAAAAATGTATGTTGTCTGTTTTCAGGTGTGAAATATTGACTTAAACATCATTTCCTCAATCTGAGGAAACCAGCTGTTATTAGGTAATCCTTCCCAGAGGAAATTCAGAAAAGAGCAGTTGAGAAAGCCCTCTTACAACACATACACAAAAATCAGGACTATGAACTTAGGATTGTGCAGAATATCTCTTTTCTCTTACATTTTCTTTCCCACTAGCTTCATGTGGCTTTTAATAATGGAAATGCCTGTCATCTAGAAAAACTGAAAACAGAGCATGATGACATCTGGCACAAATCAGTTTTTTGTGGTATGATGAAAAAATGTATGGTACTTTATAATATAGGACTTATGCACAGGAACTACTATAACTAGATTGTAGCTTTCTGTGTTTGCATCCTATAATGCATAAAGTGCTCAACAGTCACTTCTTCACTGATTCAGTAAAATAAGTAGGACAAAAACAATACAGATGAATGAAGAGAAAGTGGAATCAATTTCTCAAAAAAAATCAACTGAGGAGGGAGAAAAATAAGGGAGGAGGTAACAAGTTTGATAAGAAATGTACTCACTGCCTTATGTATGAAACTGTAACCCCTCTGTACATCACTTTCACAATAAATAAATAAATAAAATTAAAAAATCACCTGAGTTATTGATATCACTGATGTTTTGCTCATATGAACAAATAATGTTTATCAGTCTTAAACATCATATGTTCAGTCTCTGCCCGTGACCCAGTTATGTTTAAGAGAGTGAATTTAATAGAGGAATTTGCTAAACTAGCATTGGTAGACCAAAAAAAAAAAGAATAAAAGCAAGCCCTGAATATCTCAGAAATTGTAACTGAAGGAAGTGGCAACTACCCCTAGCTCTTGGTGAGTACATGAAACAGTCAAGATCATCTGAATCTAGAAGACAGAAGGATTCCCAGCTCATAGCCTTGTACCCAGAGCTCTGAGGGAAGGAATTTCCTCAGGGTTCTGACATAGCTAAGTGAGTAAGCAAAACTGTTCTGATTATGTCGAGGAAAAATTCAGTAATTGATGCTAACTCCTTGGAAGAACCATTACTGGTTAGGCATTAACAAGGATCACAATAAACAAGAGGAATGCACACATCTCTTTCCTCCTGTCTTGAAACGGTGCTCTTAAGTCATTTTTTTGTCTGTGTACTAGTCCTGGGTCTTGAACTCAGGACTGAGGTGCTGTCTCTGAGCTTTTTTATTGCTCAAAGCTAGTGCTCTACCACTTGAGTTACAGCTCTACTTTCAGCTTTTTTTAGTAGTGTATTGTAGATAAGAGTCTCATGGACTTTCTTGCCCAGGCTGGCTTTGATCCAAGATCCTCAGATCTCAGCTTCCTGAGTAGCTAGGATTACAGGCCACAGGCACCAGATTTAAGTCATTCTTAAACAAGGGTTGATGTATGACTTGGGAAAGCTCAGATTTTAGAAGTCAGAACAACTACTGGAACACTGTGGAAGACTGGTGGTAGTTGTTGAAGACAGAATCCCACCATACACAACTATGAGTCTAGATGCTCAGAGCCATTGCCTTCCCTTGGTGTTTATTTTCACCAACAGACATGCAGCACCACTTTTCCAAGGACCCCTATAGCATGTTCTGTGAACAGTGGTCAGGTCCCCACTGAGAAAATGCTGCATAATAAGAGAGCATTAGCTGCATTTGGAAGCTATAGTCCCACATTGAATTGGTACATTGAATACAGGACTTACTGATGAAAGAACACATGCTTTTTATTTATGCTGACAAAAGACACTAGCTGAATTTCCCTCTTAGCTGGAAAAGGTATCCTCCTCAGGAGGTTGATATCATGGATTGTTCATATATGTAACTTTCCATTCTTCTTTTCCAAAATGGAAAGTGAACTTTGGCATGGAGGAGAACTAGATGCAGCTGATACAGCGAATGAATAAGATGGGAGCTGCTGGACAAGTCTGCATCTGTCCATCACCGGTCTCAAAGACTTTTCAAGGGTAAAGGCCAAAGCTTCATTTATACTCTTCCACTAAAAAGTTCCTCTTTGGATCAAAATTGTTCTAGAAATCACAGAAGGACTCATTCAGGAAATGAAGCTCCCAACTTTACCATGTTGACAAGAGAACAATCTAGAAAAGTAAGTGAATGGCAACAGCTAGTTAACAAAAGAAAAAGTGAAATAATCAGAGGGACATAGATTCTGTGGCCTTTTAAAGTCACCTCTCTCAGAAAAGCATGCTGAAACTACAACAGAGATTCTTAACTGCTAGGCTACTTCAGTATACCAAGTTTCTCCTACTTTAATGCCTTTGGACAGACAGTTCTTCTGCCCAGACCCTGCCCTATGTGACAACTTCCTGCTCTAATTTCAGATTCATCTTCCAATGCCACCATCCTCCAAGAAGCTTCCATTGGTGAAGCCCACATTCAATCCAGGCGCTACAACCACAGGATCCTATGCACACTTTGGTGACCATGTTACTGCAGAAGTTGGTAATAGTTGAGTCTTCTCTATTATTTCTTTGACGGGACAATCAGCAACTTGAAGGCAAATGTTTTATTGTTTCCTTTCTAGATCACCAGCTTCCAGATGGGAGCCTGATGCACAGTAATCACTTAATCCATACTTCTATGAATCTTTTGATTAACAAATACACACATGCTCTTTTTGCCTGTACTATGGACCTAGTTTTTAGCTGCTACCATCTGATTTTGTGATTTAGAAGCCATGTTGTGACTCAAACCAGAGCTGCAAAGTGTGGTCACAATGGTTTACCACAGCTTATATTCTGAGCCAAGTTCCTAATTAGGCATAAGACCGCTGGAGTTACCACTTGCAGGGGATTAAAGTGAATTAGTGAGCACACCCAAATTCAATGTCCTGTATTTGATTTTCAACAGCCACATAGCTCTGGCTGAAGTTAAACTCAAAGTAGCTGTTGTCAAACTTGAACTGTGTTCAGGACCTCACTTTGTGCTGACCTACATTCTCCATCTGTAAGTAATTCAGATCCACCTGGCTCTTTGTTTGGAGAAGGTAGCTGAGTAGCTGAGTTCGTGTTAAGGCAGACTGCTCCAGCCCTCCCTGCTGGAGAGATCTGTCTCAGCAAATCCTCCCCAAGGGACAAACTCTCATCCTCTCTGAGTGAAGCCTGGGGTGGGAGGGGGCAGAGCACTGGCAGGCAGCCCTGTTTTCTGGCTCTCTGCACAAGAAGTAGGCTGAGAAGAAAGAAAACAAGTCTGTTTGCTGAGGAAGGACCTATAGCAAGAATGACAGAAATGGACAAGCTGGAGCACAGACATGATTATTTTGAATGTTAAAAATCCTCACGGACCTTAGACACAGAGAAAGTAGCTAAGAAATATGTCCCAAAGTGGCCTACCATTTTACATGCCTGCAAGCCAAATCTTCATGAAATTTACTAAAGCTGCACTATCCAAGACAGTAGCCATTAACCTCACTTGACAATTTGAATTTAAATTAATTAAAATATAACAAAAGGAAACATTCATTTCCTCTGTTGCACCAAGTCATATATTAAGTACTTGGCACCGTTTAGTCAATGCAAATGTTCTTCCAGTCTGTTCAGAGCACTGGACTTAGTAGGTAAGGCCTGTTGGGCATGCTGGCAAACAACTAGAAAGAAGGCTCTAGGGACATAGTAAGTGAAAAAGGCCCCAAACACCATTCTCTCTCAGACCACTGCTACACAATGCAACTTGCTGTGACAATGGACACGTTATCTGTGCCATGCAACATTGTAGCCGCTAGCCTAATTTGCCATGCAAATTCACTATTTTTTCAGTCCTACTACTTACAGCAGAACCATCACTCTACCTCTTGCCTTCACAGCCTGGGGAGCAGCAGACCTCTACCAGTCTCACATGACCTGTTTTTCACACAAATGAAAGCAGGGTTCTAGAGTAAAGGAAAACTGGGCACTGCTGACATGGATTTCAATAACTTTCCCACATGTGATGCCCAGACTCCTGCACCGCTCTTACAGGCTATGGTTTCTAGCATTTTGAAGGCAGCTTTAAATACCTCTAGATATTTTATAGAGTGAGGAATTTGGAGCCTCCTTTTATAGTATATTATAAAGGATCTCACCAGAGAAGAAAATGAGTCCAAATTCAAAGCAGATATCTCTACAATGGCTATTCTGTCATTTTCAAAGAAAAATTATATATATGTATATATATACACACACATATACTTTCACCATTGTTTGGATACAGTCAGGAATAAGGAGGAGAAATAAGAGAACTGATTAGGAGAAATAACTCATTTTCAAATGTTATACTGCTTAGAATACAGATTATATTATATATATATACATATATATGGGGGCGAAACTAAAGCTTTTTGTTTGTTTCTGGGTTCTCCATTAATATGACAAATACTAGAGATAATGATGAGTTGGTGCCAGAAATAGCACTAGAACTCACAAAGGATTATCAGTTTGGGTACAGCTAAGTAGACTGACAAAATGTCTTTTAAAATTACTTCTTTAAAAGACATTAAGATTCCTCAGTTTCCCCTCCACAAATAATCATCTTTTCAGAGGCCCTCAATGAAATGAATATGCATTAATTAATACATATTGGACTCACGAACTTTTATTTTTACTTCCCTATGAACAGTCAGCCATATTCTTTTTTATTTTTTTTCAAATTTTTATTATCAAACTGATTTACAGAGAGGTTACAGTTTCATACGTTAGGCTTTGGATACTTTTTTTTCAAATTTTTATTATCAAACTGATGTACAGAGAGGTTACAGTTTCATACGTTAGGCATTGGATACATTTCTTGTACTGTTTGTTACCTTGTCCCTCATACCCCCCTCCCTCCTCCCCCTTTCCCTTTCCCCTCCTGAGGTGTTCAGTTCACTTTCACCAAACAGTTTTGCAAGTATTGCTTTTGTAGTTGTTTTTCTTTTTTTACCCTGTTTCTCTCAATTTTGGTATTCCCTTTCAATTTCCTAGTTCTAATACCAGTATACACGGTTTCCAATATACTCAGATAAGATTACAGAGATAGTGTAGGTACAACCACTGGAAGGTGATACAAGAACATCATCAATAATAGAAGCTACAAATACACATGGGACGTTGAAAGTAGTTACAACTGTGAAATAACAATCGTTTCCATAACATGGAGTTCATTTCACTTAGCATCATCTTATGTGTTCATAAAGGCATAGCTATTGGGTTCTTGTGATCCTCTGCTGTGACTTGCCTAAACCTGTACAAATTATTCCCAATAAGGGAGACCATAGAGTCCCTGTTTCTTTGGGTCTGGCTCACTTCACTTAGTATAATTTTTTCCAAGTCCTTCCATTTCCTTACAAATGGGGCAATGTCCTTCTTTCTGATAATTACCAAATATTCCTATTGGAATAGTAGAAGAAAAGTAAAAACCAGCCCCAAACTGCTCAATATTCATACTGTGGCCACAAACTTAGTTCTGAGCTTTCAAGTAGCCAAGTCAAAGAGAGAAGTGCAGGCAATTACATAATTTGGCATCCACAAGTTATAAAACACATTCGTAGAGAGTTCTGTACTCCCCCAATCTTAGGATAAAAGAACAGCCTAAGAGTGATGAACAAAGGGCCTCACAAGAACCAAGGAAAACTAGATGAGCGGATGTGTTTGTTTTACCAATAAAGCCACTGCAAATGTGCAACTTTGCAAGTTTCAAAAACCAATCCCTAGATAAAGATTTTGAACACCACTATATTTCTGTCCAGTTGAACAGACCTCAGGATGACTTGTTCAGTCTTGAGGGTAAACTATAAAGAAGTGATTCTCAGTTCAAGTGTGGAAATGAGGGAGAACCTATTTGAAGCAACTGGAGAGCAGTTTCAAACTACATAAACACACTTCCTCCCCATTGCTATCTTCCCGTGAGATGGGATGCTTGTCTCACAGTATATTAACAATGAATCTGCCCTGACTCGCTCATGTGAGTTAACATAGGAAGCACATGAATGCTCTCATGAGAGGGTAACCAGGTGCATGCATGAGAGCTATTTGGGGAGTTTTCTCCAAGTTCATCTGTCTAGACAGAAAATTCGATGTCTCTTGGATAGGGCCCCTGAATATATATTCTGAAGTCCCTTTATATATTTCTAAAGCAGAGCTCCTTTGAATATCCTCAGCCTAAAGCAATGGATGGATGAGGTATCCTTTGAGCAATGTTCTCTAAATATGTTCCTCAATAAATTCTTTCAAAGATTAAATTCCAAATTACCTTCCTCACTGAGCACAGCTGGACTGCCGCTCTCTCCTTTCCCTTAAGCAGTCTTGTGATGTGTTTAACATTTAGTGCATCCCAATATGGGATGTGTGGCCACTAAGTAAAGTAGAGAAAACCACCACCACCACCAAAAAAAAATTTAAAAAAAAAAACACAGTCATAATGGGCGGACTTTCTCTCACTAGCCATTTGTCCATGGACAGGGCTAAAAAATGTGATTGGTCAGAATCCAGATCCCATCTGATCGTTTAAGCCCTTGACCTTCTCAGGTGTTCTGTGGTTACAAACCTGCTTAGATACATCGAAGCCTCTTCAATATGTCCTTGGTGGAAAGATACCATATTCATAGTCTATATTTGGTGCCTAAAATAAATCATGACATAAAATAACCTTACTGTTTATTGAATTGCTTTGGATGACAGTGAATCTTAGTAAATAATACACTTATGGAAACTATGCACGTGGGGACAACTCACTGACCCTATCCGAAGAAATAACAAAGATTCCCATTGCAAAACAGATGTCACTTGAGAAAAAGATGAATTTTTATCTTATTCAATTTTGTGTTTGAATTGTACAGCTCCAAAATTACTTAAAATTAGTGTGTGTTTCTCCATTTGGAGTATTTTCAAGGAAATGTGTGAGCCTCCATTTTGCTAGAGGGGTTATCTCTGTTAATATTTGGCAAGTGAGGCATTTCATCCAAAAGGAAGGACATCAGTTCTGGTACCACTTGCAATAAAAATTCCTTTCCTGAATTAAATGGTGGGCAGGAGGACATTCCAACATATTCAATTTCCTATTTTCATCAAAAATAGTATCCTGGATTAGGGAAAGGGGAGAGTATTTATGCTGATACAGTTTGTGAGAAGTCATTTGAAAGTCCTATTTTTTTACTACTCTGTGCAGCTGGGGAAGAAAGAACTCTGTAGAAATGTTGTAAATATATTGTCATGTATGTATTCCATTTCATTTAATAATTTTGAAAAACATAATAAAAAAGACCTAAGCTCCAAGCCTAATTTACATTATTCACTAAGATCAATAAATATCCTCAGCAACATTTAACTCTGTACCTCAATGTTCTGATTTTTATTTTGAAGGTATTTTCAGTATAAAATAATACATTTATAGCAGAAATTGTACAATGCGAATACATGCCAGCATAAAATGTTCTAAGTGAAGTTCTCTTGTAACAATCCCCAAGTCAACAAAGATTTTGCTGGCTACCCCTAGAAGTCCCCACCATGTGTCAAATTCCAGCCTCTCCTCTCCTAGCCATGAGGAACCGTCATTCTGACTTCTCAAGTAATTCCTTGTTTGTGTTTTTAAACAAGTAGTTTTATCACCCAAATATGTTCCCTTAGGTACTGTAGAGATTTTTGCCCATATATTTTAATTTGGTATTTCTATTTAAATTCCTGACAATGTGTAGTTCCCTACCCATTCCTCGCTTTTCCCTAATGAAAGCTGCAGGTTATGTGAATGGCAATTTTTACCAAGTGGATTTGCTGATTTCTATTGTGGTGTACAGCTTTCCAGGTGGTTACCGATCTCTTCATGAAGCAGGAGGCCCTTCCAATGGAATACCGATGTGGCATCATTAAAGAAATACTGTGTGGCCTATCCAAATAAATAAGTTTAAATGATTGGGAGGAGAACCACAAACTCCAGAAACCTCTTTTCTTGTTGCAGTTTTAAATTCTTCCTACACAGCTTTGGATGTATTGAGGAGATCTGAGCTGTGTTTATTGAAACTGGTGAAAGTGCTGAGAGGTAAGAAAGGCCCAGTGTTTGCAGAAGTGGGTTATGAGTTTCACAGCTATCAGGATAGCTATGCAGGTCAAGCCAGCACTCCACACTGAAGAAACAAACCCAATCTCTCCCTGGATTTCATTTCACAGACATGAATGTGCTGAGTTTTCTAATCTCCAGTTCTCATACAAACGAGAAGAATGAACCATGAAACAGGAGACAAACTCTAGGACAAATGTATGCAAATAGGAGCATTCCTAGTTCCCTGTTTGGAGGGATTTGGCCCAAAGCATTGCAGTTCTGCCCCAGTTCTCAGCCCTTGGAAGGGCAGCATACGGAGATTTAGCAAAATGGGAGCATTTTCACTCACCACCAGGGTTTGCTATTGTTCTCAAATGCATTTTCAGCCTCAGGAAACTACTTATGTCATTCCGTCATAAAATGTCCCTTCCTTTTACTATACAGGTACTTAGGTCACATTTACACACTCTAAGACACAGGCCTTGTCAGAAATGCCATGGGGAGGGCTGGGGATATAGCCTAGTGGCAAGAGTGCCTGCCTCGGATACACGAGGCCCTAGGTTCGATTCCCCAGCACCACATATACAGAAAACGGCCAGAAGCGGCGCTGTGGCTCAAGTGGCAGAGTGCTAGCCTTGAGCGGGAAGAAGCCAGGGACAGTGCTCAAGCCCTGAGTCCAAGGCCCAGGACTGGCCAAAAAAAAAAAAAAAGAAATGCCATGGGGAGTATTTAACAATTTTACCTACCTCTTCTGCATACCAGAAATTTGATTTCAGCCACCAATGTTCATCATTTTAATTCTCTTAATAATATAAGGAGTTGCTTTACTAACAAGACAGTAACAAAATGTAGTTCTAAGTAATTAATTCCACCCTCAGAAAATATACTATGTGCAGTTTTGTAAATAGTTAACCACCCAGGGAAGGATCTGACTTGTTTCAAACAAACCAACTACCATCTGACAAATTGCCAAGAGAGAGGAGAAAAAGGTGGGGAGAGACAATCGTTTTCTGGGTCCTGCTGTTCACTCTCCTGAGTGGATTTTACTTTCTCTTTACTAAAGAAACCCATTAAAACTGCAAAAAAAAGTCAGGTTAAACAAAAAAGTAAGTCAAGACAAAGTATGAAAGTGGGGTATAGCTCAATGACAGCGTGCTTAGCTAGTATGTGCAATGCCCTGGGTTCCATCCCCAGAACTGAGAACGAAATGACAGAGTAAGTGCTGACTGCTATACCCTGTCAACCTATGCATGCTTTTGGCTGTCTCAAGGCTACATGAGAAGACAGCATTCTGGTTTCCACAATGAAACTGTTGGAAAAAGGAATGGTTGGAAGACTTGGGGTAATGTAAAGCAGTATATCATTTAGAAATGACTCAAAAAGCTTTTCCTGTCACAGAAGTCATTGATTCAATAAAAAAATCCAAATGTCTCCCATTTGAATACACCCACAGTCCATTTTGCCACTTATTTATATTCACAAATGTAGTTCACATCTCACCTAAGTTCACTGCAGATTTATCTTGTTGGGATGAGATTTAATTACATCAAATACTGAATAACATTAGTAGAAAACTATCTGAGAGCCAATCCATGTTTATTCCTGAAAATGAATCACTGGCATGTACGAAACTGGTAAAATAATGTCTCTAAGAAGGAATATTGAATGCACAGAGGATATTAGTGAAGGGAGATTGGATTGGAAACGTTTTAATTTAGAACCAAGGATATAAAGTTTTCAAGTTTTTAAACAATAATAACAAGTAATGAAATAGCCAGGTGCCAATGGCTCAAGTCTGTAATCCTAGCTGCTCTGGAGGCTGAGATCTGAGGATTGTGGTTCGAAGCCAGCCAGGGCAGGAAAGTCTGTGAGATTCTTATCTACAATGAGCCACTAGAAAATTGGAAGTGGCATTGTGACTCAAGTTGATAGAGCACAAACTTTGAACAAAAAAGCTCAGGGATAATCCCCAAGCCCCAAGTTCAACCCAAGAACCAACCAAAAAAGTAACCAAACAACAAAAATGTATGTTATTTGGATTATTTAGATATCTCATTTTACCTACTTAATGTAATGCTTTAGTTGGCCTGCTGTAATTAAAGTTAGATGAAGAATATAACTCAATGGATGAGTTCTTACCTAGTGGGCATGAGGCCCTGGATTCAATTCTGAATACTATAAAAACAAGACACAGCTAGATGGTGAAACGCTTGATCCACTCCACCTCCATCTCAACTTAACACTATTCCCATCAATGGTCTCATTTTTTAAAATTATATATACAACCTAATTCTTTCTGCCTTCATTTGTTGGCTCATAGGAAGGAGGATTGACTCTTTTGTCTCTAGTGATTCTCAGTTTTCAGTTAAAGATATCAAAGTCCTTAGAGTTCTAGTCTTAACCCTTTCCCTTTTTCCCTTTAAAAAGCCATAAATGTCTTTCAAATATGAGGACTTTCTAAGGATAGAAAATAGAGAGGTAGAACATTTCTAAAACAACATATGGAAAGTATTATAGACTTAGGGGTGAAAGAGTACTGAATTACATCCAGGAGATCACCCTGGTTATAATTACAAACACTTATGAAATGAAAGATTAAATTACCAACATATAAATGAAGCAATCTGAAGCCTTCAGCTCTTGGCCAGAAGCGATCAAAGATTTTTTTTATTCTAAAGCCAGTAATTTATAATTATACTTCCAAGAAGAAACTAGCATTCTCATCACATTTATTCATGAGAATGATAAATGATCCATTTCCTGATGAATGAAAAGACTTCCTGGCACTCAATGGGAAATAAAGCACAAGAGGGAAAATGTCACTCAGCAAAATATGCATTTTGGTTTTTGTTCTCTTGTCTGTTTGCATTGAATACAAAAAAATGGAATGAAAAATGAATGTCTCTCAAATTGCCTCACCTAACCTCATTTCTAGGCACAGCAAAGGTAAAATCTATTTAGCCACACTGTCTAACTTTCCACATGTAACAGATTAGGCTCTGTAGGGAAAGAATGAAGATGGTCTGGAATATTAATTCTAGATCTTGGAACTAACACATAAGAGGTAGTGCCAATAAACTTGCCAGTCCATGGTAATGTGATATGAATTGCTGCACTCTGAACCTAGGGATTAACAGAGTACAAATCAACAGCGATCTTGGAGTTACAAAGTGAACATACCTTTCCAATCTTAAAATGTCTCATCTTGTATTCATGCTGCTTTTGTACTTCTCAGAGCATTTATATTTCTGTTTCTCTTAAAATCTCCATTCTGTCTTCTACGGTTTTCCATGTTCTCCCACAATTCTCTCTGATCCTGAGTAGTTCTACACTGTTTCCCATGTTTCCCAACATTTTCTTTAGCATCTGTCTCTCTCACAATTCTATGTGGTTCTTAAATGGCATTACTCTCTCCCACAATTCATTGCACTTTCCATAATTCCTTTTATCTCTTGCAATTCTACTACTTGCCCATAGTCCTCCATTAACTCCCATAACGCCTTTTCTCTCCTAAAATTCCATGTGGCTCCCATAATCTTCCATTCTCTCCCATAATTCCCAGTCTGTACAACCATCCTCTTTCCTACATTTCTATATGATTCCTGCAGTCTTCTATTCTCTTACAAAACTGTGTACGTTTCCAACAATTCCCATTCTCTTCTATAATTCATCTTCTTTCCACAATTCTCTGTGCTCTTCCACAACACCCATTCTTTTCCACAATTTTCTAATATTTCACATAATTCCTTTTTCTCACAAGTTCATGTGGCCCCAAGGTCCTTCATTCCCCCCACCATAATTCTTTGTTTTCCTCACACCTTTCAATTTTCCCACAGTTTTCTATGTGGGTTTTTTAAAGTCCCTTCCACCATTCTCCAATCAGTCCTTGTAACTCCAAACCTTTTCCACAATTCTCCTTCTCTTTCACACTTAGTTCTCTCATAATTCTCTTGAAAGAAATATTGTGATTATATCTTTAAACGTGTATTTCCTTTTTTATGACTTTTGAAAAGGTATTTTATATAAATATATACTATATGTAATATATAGAGAGATTTTTAAATGTTGGTACTACTCCAAACACCATCTACCCATAGTGCCAGTTAACATATTGTTAGCATTGTAAAAAATGAGCGCCAAAAGAATTCCATTGCTTCCTTGATCAAGTAATTCTTGCTATAAACAAAATGCCATCACAGTTAAATAATGTGATTAGTGATATAGAAGACTTACATAGTTCAAGTTTCTAATCTCCATTAAACAATATTTGTGAAGTCCTGTCCATACTAAGTGCTAGTAATACAAAAGTGAACACGATGATCAGAGCCCCTGCTCTAGTGTAATGTACCTTCTAATATACAGGCCAACAAAGCAATAAACAATTAAGTACACAGAGAAGTCAGGCAAGGTAGAACATTCCTGTAATTCCAGCACTAGAGAGGATAAAGCAGTAGGATCACAAGTTCTAGGTTAGCCTGAACTACTAACAAGACTCAAAACAGAAACTCACAAGTCGAAGGTTTCTCTCAAATGTTTTACATTCTTTCTCAGTTTTTTCTCTCTAATAATTTCCAGCTCTCTTTTCACAGTTTTCCATTATCTCTCAAAATAAAAACAAAACAAAAATCCAAAGCAATATGGTACTGTATTATTTAACAAATGGGAATGTGTTCTGAGTAAGTCACTAGGTGATCTTTTCATTGTGCCAAACCCATGGAGTGTACTTATACATACCTAGACAGCACAAGTTAACCATTTGTCATGGCCTCTTGATGTAAGCAAGAGTCACTGTAAGATGGGTGGCGGTGGCTCACACTTGTAATCCTAGCTACTAAGAAGGCTGAGATCTGAGGATTGCGGTCAATGCCAGCCTGGGGAGGAAAGTCCATGAGACTCTTATCTCCAATGAATCACTAGAAAATGAGGAGTGGAGTTATGGCTCCATTTGAGCTGTGGCTACAAGCTAGAACTCTAGCACTGAGCAAAAATTCTCAGGGAAAATGCCTGAGCTCTGAGTTCAAAGTCCCATGACCGATTAAAAACATGGTGAACAAAAGATGTTTGAGGCTCTTGTCAGCAGAACACATCATACTGTTTCATAAACTTCAAAATATAGTATTATAAGTACATAAATCCGTAACATGGTCTTTCATTACAATCATCAATTATGTACCGTGCATAATTGCATATGATTGGCAATACAGAAGACTTGTTTATATTCACATTGCTACAAATGTGTGGGTGATGTATTGGGCTATGGCATCATCTAGTGATGGGAAATTTTTCAGCACCCTCATAAATTTATGGAACCATCACTATATCCATATCCATGTGCATCTATCTAACCATATGAAACGATATTTATCTAAATGTACCCCAGGAAGTGAAAACAAGAGGCTTTTAATATTTGTTGCTGTTTTTGTTTTTATTTCCTTTTGTCTTGTTTGTTTATCTGTCTTTGGGAGGGTAAGGGGGCACAGAAATGGAAGGACAAAAGGTGAACAAAGGCAGCAGTGATACTCACTAGACACTATGTTAAAAATGAACTATACAGGGGCTGGGGATATAGCCTAGTGGCAAGAGTGCTTGCCTCGTATACATGAAGCCTAGGGTTCGATTCCCCAGCACCACATATACAGAAAATGGCCAGAAGTGGCGCTGTGACTCAAGTGGCAGAGTGCTAGCCTTGAGCAAAAAGAAGCCAGGGACAGTGCTCAGGCCCTGAGTCCAAGGCCCAGGACTGGCCAAAAAAAAAAAAAATGAACTATACAACTTGTGGGTGGGGATCGGTAGGAAAATCTTGGAGAGAGCAAGGGAAGAGGTGACATCGTTCAAAAAGAAATGTACTCTTTACCTGACATAGGTAACTGTAACCCCTATCTACATCACCTTTACAGTAACAAAAATTGTTTTTTAATAATGACATCCTAAAAAGTGATTCCTTACAGTTATTTTTTTAAATATTCCAAGTGGTGCTATGGCTCAAGTGTTAGAGAGACAGCCTTGAGCAAAAGGAGCTCAGGGACAGACCCCAGAACGTGTGGTTGGGGGGTGGAGATCAGGGTGAAGAGTGATCCAGATAAGGAAAACATTCTGAAATGTGACCTGCAGAGAGAGAGGAAAGGAGGAAGATAAGGAAGGAGGGAGGGAGGGACAATTTGCAGGACTGGATCATATCATAGACCATAGGGTGGAGTTTGCATTTGCTCCTAAGTGAATTGTGAAGTCATAGAAAGATTTGTAAGGAAGAGTTATTTTCCCTGACAAGAGAGAGAACTTGCTTTTTCTCAGCTTTGCTCTTCACTACTCTCTAATTGTACCCAGAGACCTTTCTTTGGGCTCCTTTTCAGTACTGCCCATGAACTTCATAGTCTTTGCTAAGGCTTCAAGACTAAGATACAGCCCAGTGAGCACTTTAAAGCTTGGTGGTCCACAAAGTCTGCTTCAAACAGATTTCTGCTAGATTATAGCTTGCCAAAGCTTATCAATCTCTTTAACAATTTAAAATTGCCATGATAATCATTTAATAACCATTATAATAATTTCAGAGGATCTATTATTACTAATCAATAAATCCCAAACTTTTTTTTTACATTTTAATAATCATCCAGGGTCTTTCCATGTAAATAAATAACAAAGTGTTTATCCACTTGACCATCAGAGATGTTCTTTGTTTACACATAACTACATTCTAGTAGTCCCAGCTAGTCTCCGCTTCTTATCTGAGCCTCAGTTCCATATCTCTAGATGCACACAGGCCATTGCTTTTCAAATGTTTCTCTCATTCATAGTTAAATTCATTGAAGATTTAACTAGATATTTTCCTACATATGTGATGCCCTTTCTAACTGCTTGCTTTCTGTCAGTGGGAAGCTACCAAATGAAACCTTTGAATTATCTTTAACACGTTATCATCAATCAATACTGATGATTTGCTATCAATCCCTATTGAGGAGGTTCTGCTTTGATTCTTTCTTCTCAAATTCATCCATCCATAAGTTGAAAGCCTGCATTCCCCACCAGGCTCTCCATATGCACAAATGGCAGTCTCTAACACCCAACTCTAGGAATGCATGGGACACTTCCATGTCATCATTGTCTCTTGTCAAATGGTCTATGATTCTCCAAACTTAAATGCAGAACATTTCCCCAATCTTACAGCTCTAAATTTAAAATAGTATCTTTACAACACATAAAGGATGGAGTGTTGTCAAAACCAATACTTTATTTAAGACAGCAGACTTGCCTCTGTCAATGCCAAACTCCCAAAAGTCCAAAAGCATAACCTTACTGCTATATTGGTCTCCAGACATATATTCTTTTTTTTTTTTTTTGGCCAGTCCTGGGCCTTGGACTCAGGGCCTGAGCACTGTCCCTGGCTTCTTCCCGCTCAAGGCTAGCACTCTGCCACTTGAGCCACAGCGCCCCTTCTGGTCGTTTTCCATATATGTGGTGCTGGGGAATTGAACCAAGAGCTTCATGTGTAGGAGGCAAGCTCTCTTGCCACTAGGCCATATTCCCAGCCCCAGACATATATTCTTTCTGGCAATTTAAACCTCGTTGTCTCCTATGAACTGCTTTTAGCTGCTTAGGTAATTAAATTTGAATATCAACATTTATAACACCAGAAGCTGGGGTTTGCAAAACCTGAAACTCTATTTTTGGTGTTTTACATTTTGCTGAAATCTATTTTTCACTTTATATTCAGGATAGATGACTGACACTCTTTCTTTAGTGTATCAGGAAGGGGAACAAGTTACTAAAATGTTGCAGTGTTACATTCAAACATTACCTACAATGCCAATGAGATCCTAGTATGCAAAATGTTTAAAGCCTACTTTGGATCAGCTACTGTACTGTCTTGTGGGGCTTTCCACACCTCACTGGTAAATGATTTTAGTATTTAGCATCTCTTCTTTCTCTCAAAAGTCAGACCATTTGGGGCTGGGAATATAGCCTAGTGGTAGAGTGCTTGCCTCATATACATGAAGTCCTAGGTTTGATTCCCCAGCACCACATATACAGAAAATGGCCAGAAGTGGCGCTGTGGCTCAAGTGGTAGAGTGCTAGCCTTGAGCAAAAAGAAATCAGGGACAGTGCTCAAGCCCTGAGACCAAGGCCCAGGACTGGCCAAAAAAAAAAAAGTCAGACCATTCAATTCAAGTTCTATTTCTAGAATTTTTGGGTTCCTGTTCATGTTTTTTTTAATATATATGTGGGGATGGGAATATGGCACAGTGGTAAAGTGCTTGCCTTATATACATGAAGCCCTGGGTTTGATTCCTCAGCACCACATATATAGAAAAGGCCAGAAGTGATGCTGTGGCTCAAGTGGCTGAGTGCTAGCCTTGAGCAAAAAGAAGCCAGGGACAGTGCTCAGGCCCTGAGTCCAAGGCCCCAGACTGGCAAAAAAAAAAAAAGACAATAAATAAATAAATAAAATGTATATGTGGAATAGCTTCAATAAACTATTGGAAATAATTTCCTTTGGTTCACAATATAACTTATTTTTTCATTTAAAATCTACCTACCAGTAGCCAATTTTGTCTTATGATTTAACCTTCAGAGAAGTGTAGGTCTCTACCAACTCTTCTTCCAAAAAATAGAAATTCATTATGATCTTGGATGAAATGGAGTTTTAAATTACACATCCAAGGCCTGCCTTTTAGGATATAGAAATATGTGACACAAGAAATGAAAAAGTATATGGCTATAGGTGGGTGGGGTAGATTTTCTTATTCATCATTCCATAATTGCAGGCATCTTAGCTATGGGTTACCCAACTACAAACAGAAAACACTCCAAAGGTGTTTCTGTACTGAACATCTACAGACATATACTAAATATTACAGTATAAATATTTGTATGGCATTTACACTGTATTGTGCATTTAAACCAATCAGGGATGGTTTCAATAACAGAGGATGTCCATAGGCTGTTTGCAAATATTGTACCATTTTATATAAGGGACTTGAGCTTCCATAATTTGGGTGTCTTCAAGGGCTCCTAAAGCCAATACTCTACCTTCTAGGAGGAGACGTGCAATATCTGCTTGTCCCACTTTCAGGAACATCACATTGAGATGTAAACTCTACTGTTGTCTGTCTTTACTCTTCAAGGTAAAAATCCCCATCAATTGCTCATCAATGATCTAAATATTGATAACTGATGTCTAGATTCATTCTTCAGCAATTGTCTGATTCCTTGAATCTTGAATTTATTAACTCTGATGTATCTCTAAGCACTCCCTTGTCCACCATTTGGTCATGCTGCAATGTATTTTATACAGGAAATGCTTATAAAGATTAAAAGAAACTTAATATGCATAGCAGGCAAAGGAAATATGTGCATCTTGTTGGGAACCAACCACAAAAGACATTTTTCAGACAACTGGAGAAAATTAAACACAGATTGATAGATGATATTAAGAAAGATTATTAATTCTCTTGGCTCTGTTAATCAAATTATCTACTACAAGAAACATATTGAAATATTTAGTAGTGAAAGTATACAATGCCTTAGATATGCTTGAAAATTCTCCAGAAAAAACAAGCTGGCAAGAGGCTAATGGCAATGGCATTATAAGTTAGGGCTGGGTAATAAGCTCATTGGGCTTCATTATACTTCTCCACCTTTGCAAATGCTTCAAAATTTCCCAAATCTAAATTACAAATACAACACTAGCCTGGTACTGGTGGCTCACGACTGTCATCTTAGCTACTCAGGGGGCTCAGATCTGAGGACTGAAAGGCAATCAGGTCAGGAAAGTACATGAAACCCTTATCCCCAGTGAAAGTTGGAAGTGAAACTCTGGCTCAGGTGGTAAGATCTAGCTTTTGATCAAAAGAAGATCAGAGACAGCACTCAAGCCCTGAGTTCAAGCTCCAGGGCTGACACGCTCACAAAAAAGACAACACTGTTTTCCCTTTGAGCTACCTAGCTTTTAGTATGGGGAACATTGCAGTAAATATTCCTTATACATATATAATACTTTCTGTTTTCTATGCTATGGTTCAAGTGTAGGCAGATTGGAGATCTCACTTCAGCTAGTTACTTCAGAGCCTACAGAAGTAAACTCCCTAAGGAATAACTCAGGTACAACCAGTTACAATAGGTGGTGATTGTAACGCCACATACTTGGGAAGTGTAGATCAGGAGAATCATGGGTGGTGATCAGCATAGGCAAAAAGTTAATGAGATTCCCATCTCAACCAAAGGTTGGGATGGTGATTCACATGTGTCATCCTAGCTAAGGAAGATTGCAGCCTAATCACACCCAGGCAAAACCACAAGACCCAATCCCCAAAATAAGTAACACAAAAAGGGATGGAGGTGTGGCCCAAATGGTGGACTGCCTAGGCCCCTTCAGTTTGAGCCAGTCCCAGTCTCCTCACCAGAACCCTGGCTTTGCTCTTTATTAGAAAATTTTTAACAACACAAGAGGAGTGATCCTGATTGTTTTCGCTTTAACATTAAAATCTACTGTTCCTATTTAAATAAATTCAGTAGGGGAAGGGTTTTGTGTTGCTCAACTTTCAAAACTCTATCAGAGATATGTGGAAATAAATTATGGGGAAAGAAGTAGTATGGAAATCTAGATGAACAAAGGAAATAAAGACCACAACAACAGGATCTGGGAATTTTTTGGAATTAAACTGGTGTCCCACAAATGAGGAAAACTAATACTTTAAAAGTGTGTGCATGGGCTGGGAATATGGCCTAGTGGCAAGAGTGCTTGCCTCATATATATGAAGCCCTGGGTTCAATTCCCCAGCACCACATATATAGAAAACGGCCAGAAGTGGCACTGTGGCTCAAGGGGCAGAGTGCTAGCCTTGAGCAAAAAGAAGCCAGGGACAGTACTCAGTCCCTGAGTCCAAGTCCAGGACTGGCCAAAAAAAAACAAAAAAAAACAAAAAAAGTGTGTGCATATATATATGATATATATATGTATATATCATATGTATGTGTATACACATGCGTGTATATACATATATACACACGTATGTATATGTGTAGTGCTGGGGCTGGAACTCAGGGCCTGGACCTTGTCCCTGAGCTTCTTTTGCTTAAGGCTAGCACTCTACCACTTGAGACATGACTCTGCTTCTGGCTTTTACTATGTATGTGGTACTGAGGAACCAAATCCAGGGCTTAATGTATACTAGGCAAGCACTCTATCACTAAGCCACATTCCCAGCCCCTAAAAGTATATATTTGAACCAGGGCCTG
This sequence comes from Perognathus longimembris pacificus, assembly GCF_023159225.1. NCBI lineage: Eukaryota > Metazoa > Chordata > Mammalia > Rodentia > Heteromyidae > Perognathus > Perognathus longimembris. The sequence goes on along the minus strand of NC_063188.1, from coordinate 106,431,409 downwards.
GTGGCTCACATTTGTAATTTTAGTTACTCAGAGTGCTGAGATCTGAGGATCCCACTTTGAAGCCAGCCCTGGCAGTAAAGTCTGTGAGACTCTTATCTCCAATTAATCAGTAAAAAGAGGGAAATCGATCTGTGGCTCACATGGTAAAGTGCCAGCCTTGAGCAAAAAAGTGGAGGGACAGCACCCAGGCCAGGAATTCAAGCCCCAGTGCCAACACTAGAAAAAAATTATATATTGTGCATTGTTGTGCATATGTGATATATATTGGCAGTGCTGGGACTTGAACTCTGGGCCTGAGCACTGTCTCTGGCTTCTTTTTGCTCAGGGATAGCACTCTACCACTTGAGCCACAGCACCACTTCTGGCTTTATCGAATCCAGGGCTTCAGGTATATGAAGCAAGCACTCTACCACCAGGCCATATTCCCAGTCTGTGTTATATATTTTATTTAAGCTATTATTCACTTACACTATATATTGACTCCTTTTTTAACTGTTAAAGGATGCATTTCCATAAAGAGGCAAATTTACAGCTCATAAAATATGTAAGGCAAATAAATATGTTAAAGATTCTCTTTAACTTAATGCTCAAGGAACTAGTAAAATATTTCAGCTAGTTTGAAGAAGAAACAGAGGATATATAGATAGATTAAGAATATTGAAATAAATGCTCAAATGGAGATAAAAGTGGCCTCTTTCACACAAGCAGAGAGAAAAGTCACTGAACTCTCACAGGACAAAATGTACATGACTATAAATAAAAATGATTTTGTATCGCTACTAGTCACTTACAACTTGCACAGTTATAAAATAGTTCAAAACCAAAAGCAGACGGAAGAGGCTAGATCCAAAAAACAAGGGAGGGTATATTACAAATAAGGCACTGGTTTTCATTAATGAACAAATGCTTGCCTATGCAGTACACACAATTCAACATTCTGAACTGTATTTTCTCATTGCCATACTTGGAAGTGTTGAGATCTTACATAGCTACAGAATGAAGCCTTAGAGGGCCTCTTATAGAAAACACAAGGTTAACAGAAACATGTCTCTGTAATAAAACCCTTTTTGTTAGGAAGCACTAGCAGAATTCTTGCAATGAACACTGATTTTATATGTGTCATTATACAGAAAATTCAGCCTCACAAAATGTGTATTTTTTTTTTTGGCCAGTCCTGGGGCTTGGACTCAGGGCCTGAGCACTGTCCCTGGCTTCTTTTTGCTGAAGGCTAGCACTCTGCCACTTGAGCCACAGCACCACTTCCGGCCATTTTCTGTATATGTGGTGCTGGGGAATTGAACCCAGGGCCTCATGTATATGAGGCAAGCACTCTTGCCACGAGGCCATATCCCCAGCCCAAAATGTGTATTTATGACATGTCAATCAGCAATGGAACTGGGAGATTAACTTCTATTTAGCTTCCAAATTCCAAAACAAATGTTGTTTTTGACAGTGAGTCATAGTATAATGTTGTAGAAAGAGCTTTGGACTGAGATCTACAACTTGCAAAGTTATAAAATAGTTTAATATCAAAAGAGGGGACTAGAACAAGAAAACCAGGAAGACTATTGCTATTCAGATCCCACCACTCTCATAAGAAGACTGCCCCTCCCCCACCCCACAATGACATTGAACATGGTGAGTGCTTACCTTGTACCAAATGCCATCCTAAAGGCTGAGACGAGGTTACCTTAACTTCACAACAATCCTGAAACATGCCTTCTTCTATTTCCCAGCTGGAGAGTAAGAGAGAGAAAACTTTTTTTTCACTTGTCATATATGAGAAAACTAATAAGGGACTCAACTTGATTCTCAGTTCTATACTTGTGAACATGACCCAAATGAGTCAAAAAGTTCCATCTAGCTCTATATATCATACAACAAAGAAAGGTAAGAGAAATATGGAAGATGTCAGATATGATGGTATCTATTTCTTTGAGAGCTTGTTTTATAAAACGTGCCTTGTAATTGTAATTCATCAATTCTCTTGGCTATAACTTTTGGACTAAAAATGAAAAACAGAGTTCTCAGTTGTCCTTGAATACATCTGAGGTGGACAGAAAAGAAAGACAACAAGAAGGAAAGTGATGCCCACAACAATAGGTGGCAGGGTGTGATCATCTTCTTTGTGTATGTGTGTCCTTGAACTGAGGGCCTGGTCCTTGAGGATTTTTTGGCTCAAGGCTCCCACTCTCCCACTTTAGCCATAGCTCTGCTTCTAGAGGAGACAATCTCAATGGACTGGCTTCAAACCCAAATCCCCATGTCTAGTAGCTAGGATTACAGGCATGAGCCATGGGTACCCAGCTGAACGTCTTCTTTTAAAGGTGATATTTACAATCCATTTCCACTTATACTCAAATCAGAACATAATCTTTCTAAATGTCTTAATGCTAACTTTATTCTTATCAACCTTCTGAGACTGTTGAAGACATATGTCATTGAATGATTGATCTTTACCAAGCATTAATAGTAAATTTAGATAAATTACTTGGTTTCTGAGTCTTAAAAGGTGAGATATATTTGAGCTCATAAATATATGCTTAGGAATCTCCTGTAACTGGAAAATAGATCATGACAAATCCATGATGATAAGATCATTTCTGGGCTGCACTTCAATATTATTGTTGACATCGAAGTGATACAGTGGGCTTGAGTCAGGTCTCTGGTTTAATTCATTAAAAATAAGAGAATAAGGCTGGGGATATGGCCTAGTGGCAAGAGTGCTTGCCTTGTATACATGAGGCTCTGGGTTCAATTCCCCAGCATCACATATACAGAAAATGGCCAGAAGTGGCGCTGTGGCTCAAGTGGCAGAGTGCTCGCCTTGAGCAAGAAGAAGCCGGGGACAGTGCTCAGGCCCTGAGTCCAAGGCCCAGGACTGGCAAAAAAAAAACAAAAAATAAGAGAATAAGATGGGCACTAGTGGCTCACATCTGTAATCTTAGCTACTCAGGAGGCTGAGATCTGAGCATTGCGGTTCAGGTTCAAAGCCAGCCAGGGCAAGAAATTCCATGAGGCTCTTATCTCCAAGACTCTTACCTCCAATTATCCACCAAAAAACCAAAAGTGGCACTGTGGCTCAAAGTAGTAGAGTGCTAGCCTTGAGCTGAAGAGCTCAGGGACAGTGCCCGGGGCCCAGAGTTCAAGCCCCACAACTGATGGAAAAGAAAAAGAAGGACTGGAAGTGGAGCTGTGGTTCAAGTGGTAGAGCAACAGCCTTGAGCAAAAATGCACATGAGAGTTAGAGAGAGGGAGAGGGAGAAAGAGAGGGAGAGGGGGGGGGAGAGAGGGAGGGGGAGGGAGGGAGAGGGAGGGGGGAGGGATGGAGGGAGAGAGAGAGGGAGGGAGGGAGGGAGGGAGGGAGGGAGGGAGGGAGAGAGAGAGAGAGAGAGATCGAATAAGAAATTTTTAGTTTCCCAGAACTAGAAGTAAAGTAAAAAAAATTCAACATAAGCACCATAAACCTGTTTTTTTTTTTCTCTCCTTTGAGGAGTGGATATCACACGCTTCTTTGTTGCCAAAGTTCACACTTCTATGATTTTTTCCACATTTCCTGATGCTACACGATCCCATGATCATTCTGGACTTAGTAATATTAGGCTTTCTACAGCTGTTATGCATGAGCCGCAATGTCAGATTTGCAAGATGCACAGACATTAATCAATACCCTGCCCGACGCACAGACATTAATCAATACCCCACCCCATTTAGCCAAGAGAGACAAAATGAATGTCAAAATAATGTTTTAAATCCTTGTAAAAATCTATCTTTGAAAGATGGCCTTACCTGAGTGCCCAAAACCTAATAACAACAAAAAGATAATTCCAGTGTGCATCTAGTATCTGCAGGCTGTATTCTTTTTCTGTCTGACAAAGATGAAATAATTTATTATATTGTATTTCTATTATAAACTTCCAGCCATATAAATTCTTGTGTCTGCCATCCAAACTGTTCAATGTATTTGACAAAAGAAGGAAATGCTTAAATTATATATAATATATATATATATATATATATTATATATATATAATATATATATATAAATTATATATACCATAAATTGATCATTGGTGACTTTATGATGTACTTTTTTTTGCCAGTCCTGGGCCTTGGACTCAGGGCCTGAGCACTGTCCCTGGCTTCTTTTTGCTCAAGGCTAGCACTCTACCACTTGAGCCACAGCGCCACTACTGGCTGTTTTCTATATATGTGGTGCTGGGGAATCGAACCCAGGGCTTCATGTATACGAGGCAAGCACTCTTGCCACTAGGCCATATTCCCAGCCCATGATGTACTTTCTTGAACAGAAAATAAAATGTACAAGATAGGTTTCCTTCATGCTTCACACTATACAGAAAACACATGTTTACAAGTTCAGTAAAATGAAAAGTGTGGGCCCTAGCAATGAATGTGGATAAAACTCATAGGTTTTGTCCCCTTCAATACATTCAGTCTCAGATAAATGGATATGTCATACTGAAATAGCCAGCTACCCATTCAAAAGAGCAAAGTATCCCAGTGTTCTCAACTTGGCCATGCGGAATCTCAGAGCCCACACAACAATTTGGATTTGGGATAAATTAACTTAAAAGAAGATTCCTTTCCCAATCTGCTGTAAGATGTCATTCAATATTCAGATGGAAATACTTCTTCTAACATATATAACATATATATGTACATATATCTTACTTGAGATTTCCCCAGAGACAAGGAAGTAAATGCCAATAGGTCCTTTGGAAGTTGGTCCCAGGAAATAAAAGGAGGAAGGCAATCGAGTGAATTATCAAGTAAATTCCCACTGTGGAACTCAATCCTACTGGGGACCTCAGGGAGACAGATTAGAACTGTGTTCCCTCCTCTGAGCTCTCCCCATCTGAAGTGGGGTGGGGGGAATGTTCAGTTATCAAATTTCTATCATTAGGTTAGTGCTGCAAAAATTTGTGAAGAATTCCACAAAGATATGACTAGAGCACTGATAACATCTGCTTTAAAAGTCTACTGTATGGGAAGTGGTACTGTGGCTCAAGTGGTAGGGTGCTAACTTTGAGCTGAAGAGCTCAGTGACAGCGCCCAGGCCCAGAGTTCAAGCCCTATGAGCAACAACAAAAAAGTCTACGGTATAAAACATCATCTTTCCATTTTCTAGTGTATTTCATCTTCCTGACAAACAAACTAGGTAATCAGGAGGAATACCAATCAGGTAGCCTTGTTCTACCTGTTTCTGTATCTTATTACCAATACCTTTTTTTTTGCCAGTATCAGGGATCGAACTCGGGGCCTTGTACTTGTTCCACTTACTTGGCTGATAGTTTACAACTTGAGAACCCCAGCAGCCTTAATTTATGCTGGTTATTTTGGAGACAAAGTGTACACTTTGATCCTCTCAGCTATGTCTGAGCAGCTAAGATTACAACTCTACCTCTAACATTTAAAAATCATCACCAAGTGGGGCTGGGAATGTGGCCTAGTGGTAGAGTGCTCGCCTCGTATACATGAAGCCCTGGATTCGATTCCTCAGCACCACATATATAGAAAACGCCAGAAGTGGCTCTGTGGCTCAAGAGGTAGAGTGCTAGCCTTGAGCAAAAAGAAGCCAGGGAACAGTGCTCAGACCCTGAGTCCAAGCCCCAGGACTGGCAACAAAAACAAAACAAATAAACAAAAATCATCACCAGGCTGAAACTAGGTCTGCTCTATCTGATTTCTCACCTGTAAAATGAGAGGCCTACACCACATGATTTTGAGCATTTTTCTCATGTAAACTTTTCTATTTTCTTTTTGTTTCTTATTTATTGTCAAAGTGATGTACAGAGAGGTTACAGTTTCATACGTTAGGCACTGGATACATTTCTTGTGCTGTTTGTTACCTCCTCCCTCATTCCCCCCAACTTTTCTATTTTCTATGAAAGAGTTTCTTTTGTTTGAATAGTCCATGCAGGTTAGCCAGTCTAGGCAAAAAGGTAGGAGGCAACTCTTCAGGAGGCAGGAAACAGGAATTCACTCAAGCTAGCTTTCCCTCCAAGAAAATATATTAAAAGTGCTCAAGGACATTCACATAGATGGAAAGCAGCAGGTGGATCCAGGCCTTAATGGAACAGAAGAATCACAAAAATAACGAGATAAAGAGATAATGATAGTGGTAGATATAGTACTAGACAAACAATGGTAGAGATCCAGATGTTATGTAGATATAGTTATCATTAAAGAAATAAAAGTTTTATATATTTTTTATATTTTTATATATTTTAAAGTTATATATATATATATATATATACAAGGACAGATATAATGATAGTGATGTAGGGTTATAGACTACTCTAAACAGAATTATAGAGATATAAATATACACATAATGATATAGATGTATTGACAGAGGTTGAGTTATAGATAACTAGAGATACAAAAAAGAGACATGGAGATATAGAGAGAGGTTTAGGCATATAACTATACTATGTGGTGATAATATATGAAGTCGTAGCAATATGTGGATATATAATCATTATAGAGATATAAGTATACATTCAGACCCAATTACAGATATTTAGACAGATCCATACATTTCTATGCATATATGTGTACAGATGTAGATACAGAGATGTACATGTAAAATATATATGTAGATACCTACAAATATACAGATACAGATGTAGCTATATCTGGGGCCACTCATTTGTTCCTTTCTTACGCGTTGAGTTTGTTCCTCCAATCAGCAGTCTTATCATTCCTCTCCCTGACTTGAGCTTGGATATGCCTTTGACTTCTCTCCTTTCATCTCTCCACCCCCACCACTGACTGACTGATGGTACAGTCCTTACTGTCCCAATCCTTATACTCCAAACCAATGTGGCCCAGGATGGACTACAAGCTGGAGGGGAGGGAGATCATCAATTCATTGTTTTAATCTTCATTCTTTGCTGAAATTAACCAACGTTGAAAATTTCAAATACAGTTACAGGAGTCATGCCTGAGTTTTCCCCTACCTTTGTGCCAAAGATGCTACAATTATAGTTGTTACAGGAAGATACTTAAGGATCTTTTGCAAATTATGTAACAAGAGAGTTTAGAAGTGTACACCATAAAGATGAATTGGCCTGTCCAAGATGAGGAAATTCATTGGTTAGATAACTGAACTAAATCCTGATAGTCCTGATTTTCAGCTCCACTCAAGATTAGAAGTATGTATCATGACAGTGCATGTTTGTAGCAAGTTATTATCTGAATGAATGCAATTTTCAGGATATCCTATTATCCTGCCTTCTAAAAATCATGTCATCTACAAATCATTGCATAAAATAATTCACAAAACTGAGGAATAAACATTTATATTACGTTTAGAGCACAAAGAATTGAGCTTCTTCCTTGTTTCCCAGTTACCCTGAGGCAGTTCTTTTAACAGTAATGTCATTAATTCCAATAATGTGTTTGCATTTCTGTCACCCAGACCAAAGGATTATGTCCTATTCATCTTTAGATCCCAACCAAACATACTGTCCAGCACATGATTGGCAAGGAGACAAAAAAGCACTGGTTAGGACATGAACAAGCCCATACGTAAGAAATATTTTTAACTAGGGATATGTATTTTTAAGAAAGAAAAAAAAACTGTTTTAGCAAATTCTGTTTTTTGTTCTTTTAAAAATGAGGGCTCTAACGACATGCAGTTTCCACTTTATATTCCACAGAATATTTCTCAAACACCCTTTTCCAAATCAAATGAGAGTGACTTGTGGTCTTGACTCTTTTAAGGCATGACAAAACTGGGTTGCCTGGGTTTTGCTCTGCTCTCACAAGTCATTATATAGGATTATATAGGAAAAAATAATCAAGCTATGCAGGAATATGCTTGGTTATTACTACAGTCAATTGTGAATAAGAAAATAGTGAAGGATGTTTCTGCAAAGACCAGGAAGAAAATATGCTAGATATACTCATTCTATAATTCTCTCCACCTTCTAAGACAATACAGAAAAAGTGCCTGCAAATTGAGCACCTTCATTTGGAAACTTAAAATTTTTGCCAAAGGTCAAGAGACAGGCAGTGTGATTTCATTATTGGACAAGGAGCTTTTTCTGCTTAGTAGTAATATTTAATGGGTAATGCCACTCCTTGAAACCCACATGAAAGCCATGGTATCCCTCACTCAAACACATTCCCCTACACATAAAATATTATCCTCTATTGTTGATGGCAAATTGACTCCCTTTCCATCATCAGCTAGTTCCAGATTCTTATGATGAAGAACACAATCTGATGGCAAACATCCATCTCCTATAAGGCCTGCCTTGAAAATTCACATTCTTTCCATTCCATTGCTAAGTAATCTTAACCAAGACAGGTAACTGTTTTAAACCTCCCCTTCCTTATGTGTAAAATGAGATAATAATGTCTACCTTCTACAGGTGTGGTGCACCTTAAGTCATTCCAATTATATTAGGAAGTATAAATAGAAGGGTTGTTGTCCAGGCCAACCTGAACAAGAAAGAAAAAACAAGACCCTATCCAAATATACCCTGAGTACAAAGGGCTTGAGGCAGGACTCAAGCAGTAGAGTGCTTGCCTGGCAATTCTGAGGTCTTGAGTTCGAACCTCAATACTGCAAAAAAAAAAATTAAGATGACATTTTTGCCTGCAACAGGAAGATAATCAAGGTGATAAGGAAAACATGATGAAGTATGAAGAAAGGACTACATGGTAGAAACACAAGGACACTAAGCCGTTGTGTGGGAGATCTCAGGCAGGTCGCTTCACATGTTGGAGCTGAGTTTTTCCCATTGTAAAATGTAGACATTGGCTCACATTCGTGTCTCTCAGCACTGACTTCCCAGTAGAATCACTTGGGGAGTGTCTACAAATTTCCTTGCTCAAGCCATAGCTCAAACATTAACATCTCTGAAGCTGAAGCCCAGGCTGCAGCGATTCCCAAGCTCCCCAGGTGATCCCAATGTGCATCTGAACTTGCCAACAATTGGCCATGGAACCTCACAACCATAACTGTGGGCCTTAGACATACAGCATGAGCACCACAAGAGAGTTTTGGTGATCAAGATTAGGACCTTACCCTGGTCAAGACCCACGAACAGAATCTGCATTTTACCAAGGCCCTAGGTCAACTGCAATGACATCCAAATTGGAAAACTCTGGCCTAGACACTCTACCACCAGCCACCTTTCTTTTGGTGCTGTTATTTTTTGCATATGCCAGGCACATCATGTTAAAAACTTGAATATATGTGCCCAAATTGTGTGGGTATGCTCAGAAAACACAATAGCCCATCACACCTGTTTCACCCAGGAGGCTATGTAGAAACTGATTGAGAAAAACAAAATCTGTATAAGGTACAGACAATTTTACGAGATTCTGATCAAAGATCGCTTTTCCTTTGTAGAATGAAGTAGATCCCCCTAAAGAGCAGTTGCCAAGTTCCTCTTCAAAGGCAGCAGCGCCACTGTGGTTATTAAAACCACCTGCCTCCAGGTGACAATTTGTATCTGCCATCTCACCTGGCAACACATCATTTCCAGGTTCTTCTCTGTTCCTCGTCTTACTTGACAGCTCCTTTATCCACAACTCCCCAAGAAATAATAGGCAGGTTGGCCAAGGAGTGTTTGTCCCCAGAGTGACTTGTTATAATGTTTATCACCTCCATAAGCCTGAAAAAAAGCAGTGTCAAAATGCTGGAACTGAAACTACAAACCAACAGATGAATATTAATGCAAGAGGCTACTCCAAAATAAGAAGGCAGCCATGTGCCAGTGGACCATACCTGTAATCCTAGTTAGGAGGCTGAGATCTGAGGAGTGGTTTGAAACTAGTGGAGACAGGAATGTCCCAGAGACCCTTATCTCCAATTAACTATGAAAAAGCTAGACAAGGTGCTGTGCCTCAAGTGGCAGAATGCAAGACTTGAGCAAAACAGCTAAGGGACAGACACTCCCCAGGCCCTGAGTTTGAGCCACAGTACACACACACACACACACACACACACACACACACACACACACACACACACAGTCTCTCCAATTATGTCTCACATTACACTGGTCAGAATTAAGGCATATGACCATGAAACTAAAAATCAAGCTATCAAGTTTACAATCAAGACAAACTTTTTCTCCATGTTCCTTCATCTTATTGCTAGCCCCAGGTCACAGGTGTTTTAGAGTGCTACAACTGTAAGATCGGATCATCAGTAGCTTGGCAGCAGCTTCTAGTCTTAGCTCGGCTCACTCATGGTTGAGCAAGTTGGCTAGTTTCCACTAGGCTTCACTAAGTAGCTCTGCTTCAAGCCTAAGCTCTGCAGGTAGATGGGCCAGGTAGCTTGGTTCCACCCATTCTTCATGTTCCCTGGGCCCCTAATCTAACTGGCACAAGGTCTTCTCATAGCCATGATTAAAAAATATTTTAAGTGTCTTAAGGTCTGGACGTGGAACTAACACAGTTTAACTTTCACCTTCATACCACCAGTCAAAGCAAATCCCATGGTCATGTCCAAAGCCAAGGTGTGGGACCATAGAATCTACCCACCATGAAGCCAAAAAGTGTGGAGGCTGGGAGAGGAAGAACATGCCATAACAAAGAATACCCGTACCCCAAAGGAGTTAACCTGAATCACAGAACATCTCCTTTCTGCCACTGAGTTCTGCATTGCTGACTATATATTACAATATCATCTGGGGGGGGGGGGGGGTACATGGCAGTTAGCTGTCGTACATGTCACTTATCAAAGGACAAAGTGGTGCCAGGCTTGAGCTCTCAACTCTAGCATCCCATCATTTATAGTTGGTGAAAGAAAACCTGGCCAAGTAGGAGTAGCTACATACACGTGAAAGATGATCGTGTCATTAAGCACCGGAACCCTTGGCTTTTCGACTAAGCTTTGATGCTCAAGTACCACGGAATCCTGTCTCCTCTCTGAACACCATGGCGATTCGCTATGGCCACTGACAAACCTGAAGCAAAATGAGGCGGCAGGAGAAGTTTCTGAGCAAGCAGAGCGTGCCGAGGGCTCCCGGGTCGCGCTGGCTGGAGGCGGGTCCCGGCCAGATGTTGCACCGCCGCCCCGCCCCTCCCTCGCTCACCCGGGGGCCCTTCGTCCACACAAGAGCCGCGGCGTGCCTCGCCGGGGCGCCCCCTCCCTCGGATCAATCGGAGCCGCGAGCGCCCCTCCAAAGCAGTCGCAACCGCCCGCGGAGGGCTGAAGAGAGTCGAGGCGACGTCCCTCTGGGTCCCAGGTCCCTGCAGGCGCCCTCCTTAGAGGACGCAGCCCAAGCAGAGCGGCTCGGCGAGCCATGCCGCCGCCCTGGGGCCTCGCGCTCCCACTGCTGCTCTCCTGGGTGGCAGGTGGATTGGGGATTGCGGCCAGGTGAGTATCGAGTTGGCCGAGGTCCCCTTCCCTCAGGCTTCAACTCTCCCTTCCGAATCTCTTCGACTTGACCCCTCGCCCTGCAGGTAATCACGCGTGCGGGGCTGCGGGCTTGGGTGCCTGAGCGTGCTAAGACTCGATTCCACAGCGATGCCAAGCTTGGGGCGCCCACGCGCTCCCCTCTCAGTGCCCCCCTGGGCTGGCCTTTGTAAGCAATTGCCTCCTCATCAACTGGCTGCACCTGGCCGTGTGTGTGTGTGTGTGTGTGTGTGTGTGCACGTGTGCAGAGATTGCAGGAGGGCAGTTGTGCAAGCAGCTGTGGGCGCTTGGTGTTCTGTGTATGTGTGTTGTAGCCCCTTCTCTCCCCCCCCCCCGTGTGTGATGGTCCCCCTGGGGAGGGGGGACGGGAGGATGTGAAGTTTGATGTTTTCCATTGTATCCAGAGAGCGCCAACTCGGTGTGGGTAGCTAGTTCTATTGGGAAAGGACAAGAAGCTGGGGATGATACAGAAGAGAAGGCTTTCGCTGTTGTTGAGGTGAGCCAAGGAAATGCTGGGCTCCTTTCCTGGGCTTCCTTTCTAATTAAGGTTGATCAGCTGAAACAAAAAGACGTGGTGGTTAGATGGGTATTCTTGCTATGCCACTTCCTTATGGACTCATAGCTTTTCTGAGCCCAGAAACATTATTATCCACTCCCCCCTACCCCATCTGCAAAGCCATTTAGTAAACACACTCACATAATATTTCCTATAGACCAGCAATCCTTCTAAGCACGTGTGGACTATTAACCCACCCCAAACTATCTAAGCTACGTGGAAGGTACTGTTGTTTTATCCCTGTGTTGTGGAGGCAGAAAATGAATCACAGACAGTTCAAGTTACTTTCCCAAAGATGCATAGCAAATAAATAAGGGAGCCAAGGATGCAAGATATTATGGCCCAGTGTCCCACTCTTCACCAATGCAGTAGGCAAACCTTAGGGGAGGAGCCACTAGAAAGGGTCTCTTGGTCTCCTGGATGGATGGATGGATGGATGGATGGATGGATGGATGGATGGATGGATGTCTTGCTACCTCCTTGGGTGTAGGCTACAGTGCTGTTTCTCACTGCAGTACTTCCGACCTATAGTGTTGGGCTATGTCATCATTGGGGCTGGAGGGGGGGGCTGTCCTGTGAACCCGGGGATGTATAGCACTATCCCCAGCATCTACCCACTACATGCCAGTAACAATGCTGACAGTATCACCCATCCCCCAGGCAAGTTGTGACATGTATAAAGGTCTCCGGATATTGCCCCAAGTCCCCTGGGGAGTAAAATCACTCACAGCTGGGTGAGATTTTTTTCAGTTCTGATTTCTGGGGAGATGAGGATAAGAGCCTGGGTTTGGTTCAGAGTTCTTAATGGTGGTCCTGATTGACTTTATTTAACTTAAAGGGAACTTAAAGGGAAATTTTTTTTCATCAGAATCTGCTACAGTATTAAGGGATTTTGAAATTCAAACAGAACAGAACAGTGTGTGATCGTGAGTTTCAATTTCTTTCCCATGATCAAAAATGTAAGCAGATGCAATTTGCTCATAATCACATTTTCCTTGAACATTGGAGGGTCTTGCCTTGCTAGAAAGCCCATTTGAGAAAGACTAAGCACTGTGTGGAGGTGAGATAAATAATTCTTCAGTGGCAGGCAAACTGACCCCCAAGAGCTCCATTTTCAAAGTGCCAACAAATGAACTTAAAAGCTGAAAAGCCCTCCTGAGAAACTAAAGAATATTAGCCTGAAAAACCAATGTCAGAATTCTACGATTCTGTGGTTTCCTTACAGAATGTCAGTTTCATGAACTTGTATGTTTATTATCTGTTGCGTGTCCTTGGAAATGTCCAGTGGTCAGCTTTTCAAGAATTGCCCAGAGATGATGTTTCATTAACTTGTTTCCACCTTAATTAACATAGAAGATAGAGCACTCAATGGAAAGAAAGGAAAGAGGGAAGGAAGGAGAGAGAAGGAGGGAGGGAGGGAGGGAGGGAGGGAGGGAGGGAGGGAAGGATGGAGGGAGGGAGGGAGAGAAGGAGGAAGGAGAAGGAGAGGGAGGGAGGAAGGGAGAGAGAGAGAGAGAGAGAGAGAGAGAGAGAGAGAGAGAGAGAGAGAGAGAGAGAGAGAGAGAGGGCCTACTAGGTATTTCCTATGACTGGGACATAGAGAGCTCTAGTATAGCCATTTAATGTTTTGCATTGAAATGCTGCACCATGATTTTGTGACCTGGAAAATTTTATGGCTCCTAAACGATACTTACTGTAGAAGGGACAATTAACATTTACCAAATGAATAATTCATTAGCTGCATGCATGCACCTGAACTCATGCATCAGAATTTGATTTGCCTTATACATTTTTATGCCCTTTGAGTGTTTTATGCCTTTTGAATATTTACAGGCCCTGATCTTCTGTATTCACTACAGAAAATATGGTGGTTAGTGAGTGCATGCAAAGTGCCCATAAGTCAAATGTGCTGTAAATGTAAAATAGATATTGGAATGTTAAAACTTAGTATGAAAAGAAAACAGGAGGAAAAATCTACCTAATTATTTTATATTGACTGCATGTTGAGATAGTGGCAGTGTACATATATAGCATTGGATATCATGTTATCAAAATTAGTTTCATTCATTACTTTGGTTTTTGGCAGTACTGGGGTTTGAACTCAGGGCCTCCTGGATGTTGTGGTCCGCCCTATGTGCCACATCCCCAACCCTTTTTTTACGTGAGTCATTTTTCAGATAGGGTCTCATATTTTTGCACAAGGCTGACTGTGGGCCTAAAATTCTTCTATGTATCCTTCACGTGTAGCTAAGATTACAGATGCTAACCAGATTGTTAGTTGAGATAGTATCTCACTAACTTTTGTCCCAGGTTGATCTTGAACCGTGATTCTCCTGAGCTCCACTTTGCAAATATCTGAGATTGGAGCTATGTTTCACCATGCCTGGCCCTTCATTTCTTGCATGGCTAAAAACATGTGGCTACTAGAAAATAGTATGTCCTATGTGGCTATTACATTGCTAGTGTACAGTGTGGGTATAGAACTTTGGTCTGAGCTCTGTTTCTAGTACTCCAAGAGACCTAACTGTGATCTTTTTGCCTTGGGTTCTTTTTTTTTTTTTTTTGGCCAGTCCTGGGGCTTGGACTCAGGGCCTGAGCACCATCCCTGGCTTCTTTTTGCTCAAGGCTAGCACTCTGCCACTTGAGCCACAGCGCCACTTCTGGCCATTTTCTCTTTATGTGGTGCTGGGGAATCGAACCCAGGGCCTCATGTATACGAGGCAAACACTCTTGCCACTAGGCCATATCCCCAGCCCCAACTTTTCTGTCATTGAGATTAAAAAGTTTGTAGCAATCTCTTACATTTCCACCACGAATTTTTTTCTCTGTTGTTCAAATAAAAATAATGTGAGACTTGAGAGAATGTCTGCATTCATACAGAAATTTCCTTACTTCAGACCATATTTTTTTTCTTTTTAAAAAATTTTTATTGTACAGGTGATATACAGAGAGTCAGGTTAGAAGTATATTTGTTTTTTGAACAGTGTCACCCCTTCCCTCATTTTATCTCAGTATTTTTCATCTCAACCCCTGTCACCCCCAAGTTGTATAGTTCATTTCCAACATAGCATCTAGTGAGTATCACTGCTTAATTGGTTCACACGTTGTCCCACCATTTCTGTGCTTCCTGTCCCCTCCCCAAATCAGATAAACTTATATACAAGACAAAGGGTACAGAAATTAAAAAAAATCAACAAAAGAGAATAAACCAAAGGCAGGCAGGAAGAACTCCAAACAGTACAATATTTTTTTAAATCCTCTTGTTTTCATTTCTTGGAGTACATTTCAATAAGGCTATATTATGTGAAGAAAATATTCTACTCAAAGCTTATAGTGAGAATGTGCCTCAATAATAATAGACCACAAGCTTCATGACCTAAAATGATACAAATTTATCATCTGATAATTCTGGAAATTTAAACTCCAAGTTTAAGTGAGGTGACTAAGGTCTTGGTTTCTTCTGCAAGCTCAAAGGGGGGGGGGGGGCGGGCAGAGACTCCATTTCTGGTTTCTACCAGCTTCTAGAGGCTACCAGCAAGCCTTAGCTTGTGGCCACATCACTCAGATCTGTTCTTCACTTTTCTTTCTCTCTGATTCTTCTAGGTTTTTCCTCCTTCTGATTATATCCACGATAAACTCATCTCACAATGCCTAACATGATCAACCTCTCCAAAACTCCTTCACATGTAAAGTAACTTTACCGGATCTCAGGGATCTGGACTTGGCTATCTTTGGGTTAGAGGAGATATTATTAAACCTTCCATAGGAAATCTGAGCTGTAAGTCTGCTGTTCTTATTTTATGGGCTAGATTTCATTTTATACATGATTTTAATGAGTTTTTAAAAAAAAATTGTTGTCATATCATTCATCTGCTTATGCTTAAAATCAGAATTTGTAGGATTATACCCCAAATCCAGTGTTTCTGGGAAATAGGAATCTTTGAACATCTAATTATAACATAGAAGTCACTTTGAGTGACCGCATTTCCATAGTTCATTTCATTACCTTAGATAGCAATTAAGTACTACTTATATTTGACTTATATCCATAGCTAATGATGACATAAACATGAGACCATACTGTTCACAAAATGAGAACATACTGTCTAGTCTTCATAAATCATATTCTCATTCAACAAATACTGAGACCCTACCCTGTGCCAACTCTTTTATGTCTTTTTCTTTCTTGTGGTACTGGGGTTTGAACTGAAGACCTCTCGCTTTCTAGGTATATGCTGTATCATTTGAGCCATGACCCAGCCCTACAGAAAGCCTTTTTCAACATTATTTCAACCAATTCTCTCAACAACCCTAAGAAATTGGTGTTGTATCCATTTGATAAAGGAACAGTAACCCTTGAAGAAAGTAGGCAATTTCTTACGAATTGCAGTGATTTTGTCTTCGGCTCTAAGACGAGTGATGTTCCAATACTCCAAGTTTATTTCCTCAGGAAAATTTAGTATGGGAAAACCTCACATTTTTAATGAAGTATTTATTTACACGCTATTACTAATAAGCTTGTTTAGCTTGACTCTAATCTAGTACAATCAAGGAAATAGTGTAGAACAAATGTTCCCCCTCCAAAGAGCACTATCTTCCTCTATAAGTTAGTATTTTATCTGAAGCAAACTCTACCTATGATTGTGATCGGGTAACTTTCTGGTTGGACATTGGTCTCTCTTTGGAGCCCCTTCTCTTTTGATTCCTGGCCCTCCAGGCACAACATGTGAGGAGAGCTATCTGTGTGCTCAGTAGCTTGTGCATGTAGTTTGGGATTTCACGACGATGCCGGGCAGTGGGAATCCACAGGTATCAGAATTAAGGTATAGTTGATTTGAGAGGTGATCTTAAAAAGTTCTGCTCAGAGAGAGGCTAAGTATGGCAAGGAAAGGAGAATTATAGAAAAGGAAAATGTTACCACTGTAAATGAACACGGCTAGGAAATTAGGGAACAGTTGGACACGAGCCACAGAGTTTTTCCTCCTGAAAACAAGGGACCTGGAGTATTCTATCAATCATTGATTGAGAAGTTTAGGGAAGGGGCTGACTGTAATTTCAGCCTATAAGTGGTCATAGGCAGAACTGACATTTGCCAACAGAGAGAGCTCATGGAGATCAGAAAATCAGGCTGACCATGTACTACAATGCAACTGTTTTGTGGTGGTAATATGTGGAACTAGAACATAAACTCCTGCAAGGACAGTGGTAGCAGGGCATACAGATGTCTTAAAGTATATTTTCCCTCATTGGTAATAATTAGTATATACATATATATGTGATAGTCCTAGCAGAGGATCACAATATCTCAATGACAATGTCTATATGATTATATAGGATGATGCTAAGCGAAATGAACTCCAAGATATGGAAACAAGTGGTTTTTCATTGTTGTTGTTATTTTTAATGTACTATGTGAAATTACTTCTTTTTCTTGCATTTTTCTTCCCTATGGCTTAGCACCTGTTATCGTTGTATTTGATTTTGGTACCCTGGGTATTGTATATACATTTATCTGAATTAGGGAAAGGGAACATCCAAATAGTGAGACAAAGGACAAAGGACAGGGATACTTACAAGACATTATGTTTGTTGTAAGCTAACTGTACAACTTGCGGGGAGGGGGAGTTGGGGAAGAGGAAAGGTGGGAGAAGAATGAGGGAGGAGGTAACAAGTTTGACAAGAAATGTATGCACTACCTTACATATTTAACTGTAACCCCTCTGTACCTCACCTTGACAATAAAATTAAATTTTAAAAAAAGTAATGTGGGCTGAATTATATTCATCCATCCCTCAAAAAATCATATGTTGAAGCAAAATGTAACTACTGCAAATCAAAATGTAACTACTGTTGGAAATGAGACCTTGAAATGGGCTAAATTAAAAGTGTGATCACTCTGGTAGGTCCTTATCCAATATGACTAGGGACCCTATAAGAGAGGAGATCTGACACAGCCACACATAGAAGAACAACTGTGCAAGGACACAGGGAGAAGAAGACCATCGAAAAATGAAGGAAGAGAGGCCTCAGATGAAACCAGGCCTGAGTACAGCTTGACCTTGGACTTCTAGCCTTCAGAACTATAAGAAAATTGATTTCTGTTGCTGAATCACCCAATGATACTTTGTGATGGCAGTCCTAGAAAAAATAAACTCAGAAAAGATAGAAACCTCATGAAGCCCAAGAACAAAAGTACACTTGATTTTCTGTTGCTTATTAACTGAAAACTGAGCTTCATGGGTCAGACGACATTGGAGTTTTTAAGCAGGGTAGACATGTTTCTCTCTCACATAGGTATGGGTATTTGAGCTGGTATAGCACTCCAGGAAACCAGAAACTTGTTTATGGCCACTTTTGGACTCCACCAGAAGACTTTCCACTCATGGTCTAAAGTGGCTTCATGAGCCCAAACAAACACGTCCACATTCCAGGACATTTTTTGAAATAACAGGGAAAAAAAAACAACCCTCCTCACTTTACAGCTATATCCAAGAAGTAGTAGATGGTACATCTACTTGTCCTAAACTTAGTTCTGTACTATGCTACACAGAAGTGAAAGCTGGGAAATATCATCTTTTTTTGAGTGGCTATCTCATTATTTTTTAAAAGGGGTTGAAGTCAGGAACCAGTGGCTCACACCTGTAATCCTAGCTACTCAGAAGGCTGATATTCAGAGGACTGCAATTTCAAGCCACTTAAGCTAGGAAAGTCTATGAGACTCTGTCTCCAAAATAACCAGCAAAAAAGCCAGGCTTGAGGCATGCCTCAAGTGGTAGAGCACCAGCTTAGCAAGTAACTCAAATAAGCTAGACAAGTACAAGACCCTGAGTTCAAATCTAAGTAATATGAGGGGAGAATGTGTATAAAAGATCCATTTACAATGTCATATGCACACTACAGTGATTTGCCCAGAATCTCACCGTGAACAAGTGGCAGTTATAAAGTGCATGTGGTCACCCAAGGACAATTAAATCACTTTCAATCAAATACATTTTTTTCCAGAGAGATCAGTACTGCATCCAATTTCATCATGGCAAGTTGAGATGATGACCCATTAGATAATCCATATACTGGATTAAAACCTCTAGATACCTCAAACTCTGTTGTCCTACTCCCAGCCCAAGAGGATGAACAATTACATCACACTTGTTTAGAGATCCTGAGACTGTGTATTCCATAACCTGCTGAAAATACTCCCAGATC
This sequence comes from Perognathus longimembris pacificus, assembly GCF_023159225.1. Classification (NCBI taxonomy): domain Eukaryota; kingdom Metazoa; phylum Chordata; class Mammalia; order Rodentia; family Heteromyidae; genus Perognathus; species Perognathus longimembris. The sequence continues at coordinate 106,412,246 of NC_063188.1, read as the reverse complement.
CCACAGTGTCCATTTCAATCACTAACATATTTTATATCTGCAGGTCTTCACTGGGCTCTTGCTCTTAAACCCCTTACAAATTAGAGAGAGTAAGATTCTTGGAATATCCCCGGGCCTATTGATTGGACTTGCGTTCTGTCTCTTAAAGATGCTGAAATTAATTCTAACTGGTTAGGTACAGTGAAGATGCTGTACTGGGATCTGTGATGAAAAGTGAAACTAAAAAAAAAATCAGGCAGGCACTGGTGGCTCATGCCTGTAATCCTAGCTACTCAGGAGACTGAGATCTGAGGACCACAGTTTAAAGCCATCTGGGGAGGAAAAGTCCTCATGAGACTCTTATCTCCAATTAACCACTCAAAAACTGAAAGTGGAGCTGTGGCTAACAGTGCTAGCCTTGAGCAAAATAGCTCAAGGACAGCATTCAGTCCCTGAGTCCAAGCCCCAGAACCAACAAAAAAATCAGACAAGAAAACATTATGACTGTACCACATTATTCCCATTTTTTTATTTGCATGGAAATAGTCAAATATAGTTAAACATCAGCAGAAAAGATTTAACTTCTCAATTTGTCTTGGAGAATATCATGAAGTTTCCTGGAGCCTGAACATAAGCAAGCATATTAAGAATTCTGGCACAATATATTTTCAGAGAAAATAAGGAATCCTATGCAGAAATACTATCCTACTTACACAGTACATGGAATGTGTTTAAATTAACTTCAGCTGTAGAGACAGTGATTTTCTGATTAATTTGATCAATGTAGACAGCAAGCTGTATAATTCATTAAAGGAACTCTGGCGAATCAACATTTAGCCAAGACTCCTTCAGCTCAGTGCCTCCTCTCAACACAGCCTTGATCACTTCCAGTAACTCAAAATGGAATGTCCTGTCTTTTATATGTCAACCATTATTTACGGGGGGGGGGAGGGGCGAAAAGAGACAAAACTGCCCAACCATTTAGACCTCCAAAGGTGGCTGGGGATGTTGGTGAGATTGATTTAATCTAAGATCAAACCTTCTAGGTTCTTTTTATCAATCACCTGAGTTTTATCAGGTCCCATGAGGTTGGATCAACCCAGCCTAAAATGGTAACTGATGTCATCTCTTAAATTCCAATGGTTGATATTGTCCCTTGACTATTATTTATGCTACTCCAGAGTGTGCTGGTACAGTTGCATGCAATGAAAAATGAATGCCTCACAAATATGCAAGTAAATGCAATTTCTATTGATTTCTTCATAAGGTTTTTGTACAAGTAGATTCATACATCACAAAAAACAGTGAATAATTGACTTTAGGAAGAGAAATGGCTTTTCAAATATTACGATGGGTAATGATAGACTATGACCTTAAACCAGCGACTGAACACAGTAGAAGCATATTTCTTTTCCTGCCTTAGAGTAAAAGGCATATTGAGACGCTCTACCATATGCCTTCCCTGGGGCCAGCCCCCATCTATCTTGGAGCACCATCTTCCTTCAGGTCCAAATATTCCTCTTTATTCAATAGACTGATGAGAAAGGAGAGGGATCTCATAGGAGCTTTATGAGCCACGATAGAGATGCCCTGTATCCCAGCTATCCCCAGTTCACTGATCTTCACCAGTCACATGACCTCACCTAACTGGCAGGCAGTTGAGAAACATACAGTTGTGAATCCAGGAGATAGAGACATGGATATGGTGAGCACTTAACCTTCATTCCATGATCAGCCAATTGCAGCATATAAAGTCACAGGCACTTGGTCACTTATAGCTTAGAAAAACTGCAACTCCGTTATCCATTGTCTTCACCACAAGGAATTAAAGGAGAAGAATTATCGGATTTGTGATGGGAAAGCTAAGGAGTGAGTACGACATTAGAGGAAAGAGCAAGTATGAAGATAGGTTGCTGGCAAAAGAGTGCTGATTATTTGCTTGGAAAAATCATTTGAGAACTCTGCAGAAATAAAAGTTAAAATTCTTTCCTAAACAATTTGTAATATTTTTTACAAGATAATATGTCTTGCTGTTATTGTCTAAGTCATGCTTGTGGATGCTGGATTTCTTCCTCCCCCTGGACCATATTGTTTCAACTTATATAGTTTAATAATTATTTTTCTTTTTAATCTAAAATGTTGAAATGTGTATTTTTTTAATGGCAACATGGAACACAAAACTGAATTCTGTGTGTAATAAATCAATTTCCTCCAGCATCTACAAATCAACAAGTTAATCATTAGCAATTCTATCTACTAACCATTTTTCCTTTAAACTAACTTTCCTTTTTCATGTCCAGATGTAGAATTTGATGGTTAAGCCAGCAAAATCTCAGTTGTGGCTGGCCCTTTGAAGCCAACTCTCAAACTGGGTGGATACATAGACCTCACACCCATCAATTACAAGGCATGTGGCTCATTTATGGCCTTGTGTTCCTCTGATAGTTTTTTCTAGAGTTCTGGTTCAAGCTGCCTGATCTATAGGAAATGTGCATAGAAGGTGGCCCTGCAATCATAGAGCTGCCAGAAGTAGAACTGGTATGCTGTGATTTGTTCAATTCTCTATCCAAATCCATTTCATAGTTCTCAACTATGAGTCGAGTTGATTTTTAAACAACTCCCATCTCCTTCCCCCATATGGAGTATGAACTCAGGGTCTCCCCCTTGCTGAGCTTATTTGGTTGGCGTTCTACCACTTGAGCCATGCCACTTGTTCAGCTTCTTGCTGATTCTTTTGGAGATGAAGTCTCACTGACTTTTTTCTCTGGATGGCTTTGAACCTCAGTCCTTCAGATCTCAGCCTCCTGAGTAGCTAAGCTTGGAGGCATGCACCACTGGCACTCAGCTCATAGAAAAAAAAATTTCTTGCCAGTCCTGGGCCTTGAACTCAGGGCCTGAGCACTGTCCCTGGCTTCTTTTTGCTCACAAGGCTAGCACTCTACCACTTGAGCCACAGCGCCACTTCTGGCCATTTTCCATGTATGTGGTGCTGGGGAATTGAACCCAGGGCTTCATGTATATAAGGCAAGCACTTTTGCCACTAGGCCATATTCCCAGCCCCGGCTCATATAAAAATTTTAAGACATAATTTGATGACAAAATTGTTACCTTCGAACAGAGCTGCATTTGAAGCAATTCCTTGTTATGGATAAGGAATATTACTTTATTCACACGTTTTTGATGACCTAAGTATTACTCATTAACACTTTGGAGAGTTTTATAAGTGACACTTGGTAAAACTTCAAAAATGATGACTTGGGAGAAATCAATCCACCCCAGGTTTCTTAGGTTTGCCTTTTCACCTGAAGGCAGGCATGTGAAAGTAATAAAGCTTGAGAGAAAGGATTTCTCTAGAGAGCTATGGTAATGTGCAAACAGTGCATGGATTTCATCTTCTGGTAACTTTCGCGTTTTTGTTACCCCAGGCGGTATTCTTGGCAATCCAAACTAATTGACTTTGACCAGTACATATGAATTACGCTTGGCCACCTGTACTAGAGAACCTAGGATGGCTTCTAATTAGTCTTTTAAGTAATATCAGATTTCAACAAATCTCCATCTGTTTTAGTGTGACTTCACATCTAACCGTTTCAGAATCTAGTTGGAAGTTACTGACCTCCCTTTAATTCTATGAAGGCTGTTGCATATGTTGCAAATCTCTACTATTTCTCACTGCTTGAAAACCTCCCACAATTTCTGGAGCCTTCAGGGTGAACAAAATATATCTCATAGACACAGGCATTTTCTTTCCTTGTCCTACTTATCTTCCTGCCCCTTCTCCATTAAACCATTCATTCCAGCTTCCTCTCCCCTTAGAAAATTCCTCACCCACCCATCCCAACCTAACAACTACTGTATCTTTCTCTAGATCCTACGAACTCATCTTTTTAGTATAGTTCAGATGTTGGAATATAATTATGTATTTACATGCCCATCATTGCTCCTAGACTCTTAAGTTCTTTGTTTTCAGATAAACTCTCAGTACCTAATATGGTACTGAATTTGTGTACTTACCTAATACATTTTGAGTAGATAAATAGATGAGTGAATAATTTAGTAATGTATGGTCCCCTCTGGCTTATAATACCAATAAAATACTCAGTCTTTCTTGGCCTTCATTGCCTCATGTATAAAATGATAGGCTGGAACTGGATAATATCTAACATCGTGTTCCTTAAGATGAAATTCTGTAATGACTACTTATAGAGAAAATTAATTTCTACATATATATATATATACATATATATATATATAAAGAAAAACCATGTGAAAATTGTGGCAGCCATGATAATGTGCCCCCACAGACTTCCAACTGCAGGGAGAGTAATTGACCCAAGACTCCAATGACTTTGCTCTTAGAAATACCACATTCCTTTTTTTGTGTGTACCAGTACCAGGGCTTGAACTCAGAGCCTGGGCATTGGCCCTTTGTTTCTTTTCCCCCCTCAAGGCTAGTACTCTGCTACTTGAACCACAATTCCATTTCTAGCTTTTTAGAGATGACTTGGAGATAACGATCTCATGGACTTTCCTGCCTGGCTGGCTTTCAACTTTGATCTTCATATCTCAGCCTCCTGAGTAGCTAGGACTATAGGTGTGAGCCACGAGTGCCTGGTTCCACAGGCTTCTCCCATCAATGACAGAGTGCAGCAGTCAGGCTGAGGCACACCCTTTTGAGGGAAACATGGCTCCCCTCTCAACATATCATCTTACTAGTCTGACTTGTATTAATAAAAGCAACTTGTTAGCGTATTCATTGCTGTCAAAGTCCAAATATCCAACTTTCTACTTATCTCCTTTACACTGTCTGCTAATAACCACTCTAAATCCACACGAGCCAAAGACAACTTATCATTACTCTACTTCTTAACATATACTTCCATCCTTAGGCCTCATTACCGAAACATAGCATTCTGCCTTTTGCATTCTCCCACATTCTACACCCAACTGAGGAGAATTCAAACTCACTGAAATGAGAAACCCTAGCAATCTTATTTCTCCTTTTGTTGATGATGCTGGAAACTGAGGACTTGATATATTACAGGTATTCACTAAATTGTTGTTGAATGAGCAAGTAAATGAATGACTCATACGTTACCATGATGTTTTAGTCCACCTGGAATCCATCCATTTGTAATTACTCTACCTCTACTCCACTGCAAGGAACCAGAATCGGTCTTCTGAGCCAATTAATATCCGTGCTCCCACTCTGCCTCTCTCCAGTCCATTCCCCAAAGTGAAGTGCTGCCATGATAATATTTTTTCCAAAGAAAAAGTTTATCAAACAACCTTTCTACTTAAAACCCATCAGTGCTGTGTTCTTGCCATTAGAATACAAAGGTCCCAATTTGGCCTACAAGACTTTTGATGATGTTGCTTCTGTCCTCCTCTGAGGCTTATCTCCAGCTAAGCAACTCCACCACCTATTTGTTGCAATGCTCTGATCTTCTGTAGGTCCTTCAAGCACAAGCATAGCATCTCTTGCATTCTGTCCCCCCCATGAACAATAGTCCTCTCACTCCTTCTACTTGGCCTCTGTCCATCTTAAGTCTTAAAAGTTGTATCCTTTAAAAGAATATTTCAAACCTCTTGTTGGCAGGGTGGATTTTATTTCTTTCCTTGTAGCTCCCATAGTAGATTATGTGTAATGCCTCGAATACTCTGACTCTAGGTCAGGGACACTGTTTCCAAGACCTATGCTTAATATACACAACGCATTTGGGGGGGGGGGGGAATACTGGATTTTTGGCATCAGGAAATAGGCCTAGATCCTTCCTATGGGGCCAGAGAGCATATAGCTTGCATATCTGAACTCAAAAAGTTGACAGATAACCTCTAAGATGTTGTTGCTATACTGAAATTTAATTAACTAATCTCTAATGCATATAAGATATGGAATGAAAGTCACATAGAGTTTTCCATCCAACTTTCCTGTTTTGCATTTTTTTAAATCCAATTCAAGTGTTACCACCCTTGCATTCCTTTCTCTTCTTTCCCAAAGTTAGTTCCTCCATCTATTCTATATACTGAATATTAACTTTCTGCTGTTAAGACATAAAATTAAATTTCAGCATTTTTTCAAGATTTGTCTTACATGTGTGTGATGAAGAAATGGAGTCTCTGCCTGGCAGTGCTGGTGACACACTCCTGTAATCCTAGCTACTCAGAAGGCTGAAATCTGAAGATCATGGTTTGAAGCCAGCCCAGGAAAGCAAATCTTCAAGACTCTTATCTTCAATTATCCATCAAAATTCTGGAACTGGAGCTGTGGCTCAAGTGGTAGAGCACTAGCTTTAAGCAAAGTAAAGAGTAGAAGGCCCTGAGTTCAAGCCACACGAAAAAAAAGGAAAAGACAAGGAAGAGGAGGAGGAGGAGGAAGGAGGGAAGGAGGGGGGGGGGGAGGAAAGGAACTGCCTAGACAAAACGGTGTAACAATGCTCACAACAACATTATTCATAATGGCCAAAAGTAGAAACAGCCCAAATACCTTTCAATTCATGAATGGATAAGTAACATGTGGTATAGCCATGTAATGGAATACTATTCAGTAATTAAAAGTAGCAAAGTGTTATTAGGTACTACAGCATAGAGTTTAAAAACCCAAACACAACAGCTATGCATTGTATGCTTCTGTTCATTTGAAATTTCCAGAAGAGACAAAAGACAAAAAGTGTATTGGTGGTTTGCAGAGAGTAGAGAAAAGGGAGCGAGGAGGGTATTTCTTTGAGGGGCTGATGGAAATGTTGCAGAAGTAAATAATAGAGATTGGTGTATTATATCATTAGAATACTAAAAATCACTAAAGCATACAATTGAAAATGGTCATTTTATGTTATGTATTTTATGCCTTCATTTTTAAACATTAATATAACATTTGGGAGGGCATCACAGTATTTGGGCTACCACTTAATTACACAGTACACTTTCTGTCTAGTAGGCCATGGCTGCTTCTTTGGACACTGTAATCATGTGGAGACTATGGCCACAATTATGATTGTCTACCCCTTATAGAACTGTTAGCACTATATAGATTAGATCATGATGGGTGGCTGCACTATTTCTCAGTCAACTCTTTCTCAGGCTTTTAAATGTAGTTTATTAATTAACAGTGCTTGCCTTGTGCTCAAACCCCAGCATTAAAGGGAAAAATAATTCTCAGAGCATTGTAATGCAACCTGCCATCTTGTTCTTACTACAGTATTTCGGTTTAAGACATAAACGATGAACTAAGATGACAACCACCTTCCCATTATTCCGTGTGCCTAAGTAAGTGTTTAGAACACAGAAACTGCTCAATAGGTGTTTTTGTTTTAATGGAAGATCATTTTGCCATCCAGGAAATATTTTGCAATACCTGGAGACATTTCTGATTGTCATAACTGGGGGATGTGTGCTCCTGGCATCTTTAGACAGAGGCCGGGAATGCTGCTAAACCGCCTACAGTGTACGGAACAGCCTCCACCAACAAAGAATTATCTAACCTAAAATGTCAGTCACGTAGAGGTTGAGAAACCCTTTTGCTAAGTGGCTGACTAAATGGCTTGGAAATTTCTTTTCACAATGAAAAAAATAGTGCCCTTCCAAAATAAGCAAACAATAAAAATCATCCTTGCATTTTGTGCTCTCAAAGTGTATCCTTATAGCTCTTAACTGAGAAACAAGCTTGTAAGAGAAGCAGACACTGAGCGAAACCTACAGGGTTGTCCAACTGTGTGACCTTCCCTAAGATATTATTAACTAGCATAAAATGCAGTCCTGCTGCAGAAAGCACCTAGTAAAATGTACATCCTCTGTCTATTAAAGAGCCAGGAAACATTTTAAGGTGCATTTAATATGCATGAGGAATATCAACTACAGCCCTCCATAAAATATATGAAGTAAATCTTTTCTTCCAGTCTGATAGCAACCCTGGCCAAGACTATGACAGTAAGTAGATAATCAGGCAAAGAGCTTCGTTCCCATCTGCATTCCTTAGAGTAGTTTCTGGGGGGCACTCTTCGTGACCTCTAAATCAGAGGGTCAGAAAAACTAAAGCTAGCTTGTCACTACTTAGCCTTTAAGCTAAGGCCAATTCTTACATTTCTAAATATTCAAGAATGAACCAGGGGGGAATATGGCCTAGGGGTAGAGTGCTTGCCTCGCATACATGAAGCCCTGGGTTAGATTCCCAAGCACCACATACATAGAAAACGGTGGCTCAAGTGGCAGAGTGCTAGCCTTGAGCAAAAAGAAGCCAGGGACAGTGCTCAGGCCCTGAGTTCAAGGCCCAGGACTGGCAAAAAGAAAAAAAGAATGAACCAACCATGTACAACCATCTGAAAAAAAAAAGAATGAATCAAAATACTATGTCATAACACATGAAAAACATATTAAATTCAAATTTTGGTGTCCATATAAAGTTCTATGTTTTCTTTTGCCTATGGCTGCTGTAGCACATGGACAGGAACCTTATGACCCTCAGAACCCCCCAGTGTTTACCATCTATCCCTTTAGAGAAAGTGTTTACTGACTACTGCTCCATAAAGTTTAGCAAATTGTGTTTCTGGGAGATTGTGAGGAATGAAAGCAAGCCTTGGTCTGTAATCCCTGGCACCTGGCTCTACCAGGGACAGGCCTCTACTCTGTGACTCTCAAGTCTCCTCCTCTGTAATGTGAGATGGTTTGGCAGAAAAATCTCTAGTTCTTATCTGTCCATAATGATTGCAGTCTGTTCGATGATTACCAGGTGGCCAATGAGGTAAAACACAGAGCTCTTGTCTGGGCCAAAACCACATGGCTAGTTAGTCACACCAGTACACTCAACACTGAAATAGAACCAAGACTGGAGAAGCACTGGGTCTATACAGAGCAGACTGGATAAGGGGCATTATATCAAGTGTGAAAGCAAACATATTTGGACGCTTTCCTATGCCCTAGCTTTATATATCATATAAGTTAAGTCCAATTCTTTTAACCTTGAGGAAGGAGGAAATGGGCAAGGCTATTGAAGAAGGTTGGCAAGGAATGTGAGTGGAGGCTACCAATTTCAAACTTCAGCATTTCAAAATGGAATCTATCACTAACGTCAAGTCTGTTGAAATGAGTCAGGTATTTGACATCTGTCCAGCTACTTTATTAGCAGAGAAGAGTCTATTACGTTTTCTGTTTTTCCAATACTAATGTGTGGTTCTTTATCCACAGTCCAAGGAATCACGGGTTGTCAGTCCTAGCACGCCAGACTGGGATCTGTCACTATGGAACTAAACTGGCCTGTTGCTATGGCTGGAAAAGGAACAGCAAGGGAATCTGTGAAGGTAATTTTTATAAAAATTCAAACCACTTGGCACTTGGGTCAAGATCTTTTGTTTCTGTGACACCACAAGCATGTCACCAAGTTGCCAATAGATTCCCCAGGGTAAGGACATGGATAATTATCAATATCCAAGTTCTCATTCCCAGTAAGATCTTTTCCTCCTTAGAATATGGCATAATTTACTTTAGAAGAGTGTCTTACTAATTATTTCTGTTACTATCTTAATAAGTATAACTGAGTTGTTTCTGTTGTTTGTTTAATCTGAAGGAACTGAGATGAGCAAAACAAACCAATTAACTCCTTTTAATTATAGTTTTTCCAGTAAACATGAACTTAATTATTACTCATTTAGTTAGTAGGCTTTGACTACAAAAATATGCTTTGGGTTTTTTTGTTGTTGTTTGTTTGTTTGCCGGTCCTTGGGCTTGAACTCAGAGCCTGGGCTCTGTCCCTGGGTCTCTTTGTGCTCAAGGCTAGCACTCTAGCACTTGAGCCATAGCGCCACTTCTGGCTTTTCCTGAGTAGTTTATTGGAAATGAGATTCTCACGGCCTTCTTTGCCCAGGCTGATTTCAAACTGCAATCCTAAAATCTCAGCCTTCTGAGTGGTTAGGATTAGGAGCGTGAGCCACCAGCACCCCGCTTAAAATATGCCATTTAAATTAAAGATGTGCTACTCATATTTTAAAAATTCATAAGGTCTGTTTCTAAATTATTTCAAGGAACACATGCATATACAGAGATTTTAAGTAGTTTCTGATTCTCTTACATAGATTGCAAGGTAAAAAGTATAATTTTCCTTTGACTTAGTTTCTCAAATGTGTTACAAGATCTCATAGTTTTAAGAGAATTGGGAAGAGGAATCATGAGCTTATCATTTGGACTTATTTTGTTTTATGTGACTTCCCATAATAATTGACATGTTTAGTAGAGGAAAATCAAATCTCTAAGCTGTCTGAAAAGACATGCCTTTCTTCTGGATAACAATCTGTTCTCTCTTTCTCTATCTTCCCATCAGGTAGTCAATGCCTGAACTGCATCCCTTACTTGTTCAATAATAACGTAACAACATGTATCTTATAAAAGTACTAAAATATTAGTGTGATATTGATTAGGATGAATTATACTCATAAACTTACATGTTGAATTGCAACCCCTTGGTACAACAACTTAAAGATAATAAAAAATATAATTCAAAGCCAGGCACTGGTGTCTCATGCCTGTAATCCTAGCTACTCATGAGGCTAGTATCTCAGGATCACATTTCGAAGCCAGCTGGAACAAGAAAGCTCATGACCTTCTTATCTCCAATTAACCATCAAGAGAGCCGCAAGTGGAACTGTGGCTCCAGTTGTAGAGCACTATCCTTGAGAAAAAATTCTCAGGAATAGCACCCAGGCCCTGAGTTCAAGCCCCAGGACTGGTACACACACACACACACACACACACACACACACACACACACACACACTTTTTTAAAAAAATACAATGATGCCAGGCACCAGTGGCTCATACCTGTAATCCTAGCTACTCAGAAGGGCATGATCTAAGGATCATGATTCAAAGCCCCAGGTAGGAAAGTCCATGAGACATTTATCTACAATTAACCACCAGAATACAGGAAGTGACGCTGTGGCTCAAAGTGATGCTTTAGCTCAAAGTGATGTGGCCCTATCTATGAGTGCAATAGCTCAGGGACAGAGCTCAGGTTCTGAGTTCAAGCCCCATGACTGAGAATACATACATATATACATGCATGCATGCATGCATACATAGCTATATTAGTAATAACAGTGCTACTTTCATCTTGTTGATCTGTCCCTGCCCTTACCTCCTCCTCTTCAGCTGACCCAAAACTATTTGGATTGACCATAGGTAGGCGATGGATATGTGAAATCCATGATCCAATGGAAGACATAGATATTGCTTCCCTATGTTCCATATTGTATAGATCTTTAGCCATCATAATTCCCTTCTGATACTCAGACAAAGAATATTATAGTGGTTCCCTAGAAGAACCAGTATACATTAAAACAATGGATGGACCCTTACCCTGATTGGATGTATAATGTCATGATCAAGGGCATTGTGAATTGGAGCAATGTGAGTGAGCTTGGCCAAGGTAGGCAAACTCACTAAGGCTGCAGTTCCTCCTCTGCAACATGGATCAGAAGATCCAGAGTAAAAGAATTAAAGAGTGTGCTTATTACCCGGAACACAGAAAAAAATCACCTCGTTAATACTACCAATTCACAAAGGACTAATGACTCCCAACGCAGACTTCTGTCCTTTAAAGCACCAGGTGACAGAAGCATTAAAATGTCTTTTCTTCTTTCGCTAGACACAAAATAACACAGTTTATTTGTAGTCAGTCAAGTGGAAGGGGAAAAATCCATGTGTAACACATGATTTGAAATCTTGCTTATGGTCACACGAACTCAACATCTACTACCATAAAACTTGTAAGACTCCTGAATTCCATTGATGAATAAAAGGGGGCAAGCTTTGGCTTTCTGCAAGGGCCATTCTTTCACTGGATCAAAGCAGTTTGGCCACAGTACATACAGCCAACCACATTTTCAGTGCTTTCATGGAGTGTATCTATGTTACAGGCACAAAAGATTTTGAAGTGAGATAAAAGATCAATCTCAGAGGGTTGAAGCCAAGTGTTCACTATGCATATTTTGCGAGCTTTAGAGACTATCAGTACCTCTACTATACTAGTATAGCATTTTGGTTTTAAATTGTAATGGCTTTTCTAAAGTCTAGATCATATTTTTATCTGATTTGTATGGTCTTTCCTGATAGTGAAGTCATATGTCCCTTGAAGCATCAAATAACAATGTTAGTGCTTGACTGAGGGCTGAGCAGTAAGGAGAGTACATGTCAACTTTTCCTTAGTGAGCAGAGAGACTTTTCTCCTCCATCCATCTCTTCACTCTTTATTTCACTCAAGGCCCTTCCTCCCCCTTGGAGTTTTCCAGCTCTTGACCTCTGCCCAGTCTGAATCTGTTCCCAGCAGTTTGCTCACCTCCATATCATAAACCTTACAATTCATGTCACTTGAATGAGATGGAATGAAGAGTTATCCACCAAGAATTCCCTAATGAAAAGCTGCATTGAAGAGAGTTGTGAGTGAGCTGAACAAGAGAATTGGGCTGTATAAAGCCTGCTTGCTTATCTAGCCACTTTAGACACAAAGTGAATTTCTCCTTGCTGTGGATTGGCTGTTGAAGCCACTGATCCAAAGTTGCTGTAAATTAAAAACATCTTTCTGGAGCTTTGACCTTAAAGCAAGGGCATTATTCACCATTTCTCCTATGTACTATTTGGCATTTATCCTGGGCTTTCCTGTCTGGATCATGTTGGAAATCAGTTCCCAGGGAGTAATCAGAGGTCTTCAGGGCTTAAAAAAGATTTATTTTTCTAACATCTGAACTTAAAGCTGCATCACCAAGTACATATCCATAACAAAACAGATACTGGAAATTAAATTCTAACTCCTGTCTCTTAAAGTAGAAAGATTTTACTAGAAAAAAATTTCTCTGTTTCCTCAGTTATGATTAATTCAGGGACATAAAATATTCCCCTACTAAAAGTTCTATACTATGTTGATTAATCAAAAATATTTGCTCCAGGTGTGGAGGTGCATGCTATAATCCCATTACTTGGGAGGGGCAGGCAGGAGAATACCAATTTCTTGGTTATATAATGAGACCCTGTCTCAAAAATCCAACAGTCGGAAGTGTTGCTTACTTGTAGACCAGTTGCCTAGAATATAGGAAGGCCTTCATTACATCCTAAGCACTACAAAAAGGAAAAAAAATTGCAGATGTAGTAGATTCACACTATATGAGATTCTGCAGAAGAAACTATCAGGAAGTTCTTATCAAACTTCAAACCAAGTAGCAGACAGAAGCTAAGAATAAAAGTCATATCATGCTTGGTTTTTTTAATAAGATCAAGACTGGTCAACTGCATAGGAGAGGCCCACCAAAGTTCTGTGGAATTCCTGCAGTTGGGCAGAATTCCAAGTGTGATGATTTCTAGAAAAAGAGGCCATGCAAAGTGGCCCTGGAAGGGTGGGAATTACATCAACTATTATTGGAGACTTGGAAAAAGATGCTCTAGAGAGACTAGCAACACATAGAGGCAGAAAGCAAAAAGCAGGTCAAAAGAGTGATAGGCAATGTGGTACTTTGGCTGCACTGTTGTTTATGTCCAGGGAACAGCTTAAATTAAAGCTGGAAAAGAAGGCCAGATCATAATGAAATCATTTAGTTATAGCATCTGTCAGGAGGCAATAAAAATTACCTGATAACTCTGCAATATGTGGCATGATCAGAGCTATGTTTTTAGACACTTTAATGTTGTATCTGGCATCGGCAATGTTTGTACAATTATTTCATTAAGAGTAATTCTATAAATCTATAAGGCAGCAAGGGAGCAAGGGAAGAAACAAGGCAGAGAGGTGGTTTCAGAAGTCTAGCTTCTTCCTCATCCCACATGAGCTTTGAAGTGATAATACACTCCAAAGTTTGGCTTGCCAAGAACCAAAGAACTAGAGGCAAGAGACAGAAATAAGTGGGAGGACCTTGGCACTTACCTCAGGCTTACTGTGAGGTCTCTTCTGCTCAAACTCCTTTTTTTTCTAAATTTTGGCAATATTGAGATTTGAACTTAGGGCCTCATGTTTGCTGGCAAGATGCTCTTCCATTTGAGCCCCATCCCCAAATCTTCTTGCTTTAGGTTGTTTTTCAGAGTCACATTTTCCTCCCAGGGAAGCCTGGAACACTCATCTTCCTCAGTAACTGGCATTACAGATCAAACTCTTTTAGTAAATATTATGTGTTGGTATGCAAAACTGGCTGACTTGAAGGGGAAGAGCTTTATAAAATTTCTTTGAATATCACTGGAGTGGTGGCAGTGCTTGACAGGTAAGCACACTCAATTGACACTTGTTGGATGATGGGTATGAGGGTTCAATCTTGTTTATAAGGAAAAGTCCAGTGTCTGAAAGGTAAAAATGAATGAAAGAGGAAACTGTACAGCCTCCAATGAGTTTTCTACCAAGCAGAAGGCAACTGACTTTTATTTATGCTCATTTCACTATAACAACTACCTCTGTTCTTTATCAGGACAACTTGTTTTGTTTGCTTGTTTTTCACAGCTATGTGTGAACCTGGATGCAAGTATGGTGAGTGTGTGGGACCAAACAAATGTAGATGTTTTCCAGGATATACTGGGAAAACGTGCAGCCAAGGTCAGTATAACAGCTTAGGCTCATAGGATAAATTTGATCAATGCATGGGGTGGGGGCTGGAATAAAAAGTTGTGCACAGGATTTCAAATCTCCATATATACAGGGCTTTAGGACAAGATTCTTTCAGTCAATCTCTTTTCATTGATAAGTGTGAAAATTCTGATGTGTTTGTCAAGATGCCCAACAAAATACTGTTTTTATGTGTGCCAGTAGTGGGGCTTGAACTCAAGACCTGGGCACTGTCCCTTCGTTTGTTTACTCAAGGCTGGAATTCAGTCACTTGAGCCATGGCCTCCACTTCCAGCTTTTTGGTGGTTAACTTGAGATGAATCTCTCAGACTTTTCTGGTTGCAAATCTTGAGATTCAGATCTCAGCATCCTGAATAGGCTGCAACCAATTTCTTGAGAGAGGTATGTCAAGAATCGCATGCTCAGTGATAATTCAATTGTACCTCTCACCAGAGGTTTCACTCCAGAAAATTTGCTTTGAATTCTGTATCAAGACAAGTTGTCAAGAAATTTTGAATGGACCATATTTTTCATGGTACTTTCAAAATCCCAGTAAAATATTGACACTGAGGGAGTGATCTAGTTGACTCAAGTTGTGGTATTGTCTGTCTTCTCATAGCCTTCACTCCCATAGCATTCTGATCAAAGTCCACATATATCCTTTCATATGACAAGCCTTAACTTTCAACTGATAGCTTTCCCCAAAATGTTCTTTCCAAGAGATGAGTCAGTCACCTCTAAGTTAGAGTCAAGTAGTGGACTATTCCTGGGGTTTTCCATTATGTCTAATTAGCATTTCCAAACCCTCTGTTAAAGTGGTTCGGGTCTTTGAGGAAGATGGTAGGGTAGCAGGCAATGGAGACGGGAATTCCAAATGCTCAGCTAGAGTACTGGAAAATCCCTACCTTTTGCAAAAGAAATAGCACTTGTGTCTTTATTTTTCAAGAGCAAACATTGCCGGTTGTCATACTGAATTTTTGTCTTTTTTTTTTTTTTGGCCAGTCCTGGGCCTTGGACTCAGGGCCTGAGCACTTTCCCTGGCTTCTTTTTTTTTTTTTTTTTTTGCTCAAGGCTAGGACTCTGCCACTTGAGCCACAGCGCCGCTTCTGGCCATTTTCTGTATATGTGGTGCTGGGGAATCGAACCTAGGGCCTCGTGTATCCGAGGCAGGCACTCTTGCCACTAGGCTATATCCCCAGCCCTGAATTTTTGTCTTATATGGAGTTTTGTTTTAGACTTTCTGTATCTTCCTCAGAGGAGTTAAAATATGATACCCTTCACCCATGATTGCATTACCAAAGACAAGATCCTTTACTCGTAATCCCTTTAAAAATATTTTTTCCTTCTTTGTCACTTTTTATTGTAAGGAAAATGTTACCTAGTTGTGATATTTAAGCTTATTTTCCAGAAAGCACTGTAAACCACAGAAAAGAAAAACAAACCATTTTGCTTTTGTTTCCTTATATACTTGAGTTTTGTTTAATTTATTTTACAAGTTTGTGGTTGATTCTTACACATAGCTCTGTAAACTTGTCTTATCCCTTAACAACATCCTGTAAAAATCTTTGCATAGGATTAAATGTTCTCCAATGTTATCCTAAATGCCTACCACGTCTCCCTTTAGAAAGGTATGGGCCTAGGCAACTGGACCAGCTCAGCGCCACCCAAATTCACAATGATGCTGTTGCTATCTGCCATCAACTGATTAGGAAATCATTAAAGGTGGAAATATCTGAATTGTATATTTCCAACATCTATTAAAGTGTTATACCCACAGAATTTTGATATATCAAAAAAAAACACAACTTCTCAGGCCCTGGTGTCTCACGCCTATAATCCTAGTTACTCAGGAAACTGAAATCTGAGGACTGTGGTTCAAAGCAGTTCAGGAATCCAATTAACCAGCAAAAGGCCAGAAATAAAGCTGTGGCTCAAGTGGTAGAATGTCAGCCTTGAGTGAGAAAGTAAAGCCAGAGTTTGAGGCCCAAGTCCAACCCACAGTACCAGCATGCACACGTGCATATGGACAGAAAGAAAGAGAGAGAGAGAGTACAGTACAGCACAGCACAGCACAATGTAATAAGAGTAGTCACAAATGGTGTAACTCATGTCCGGATCAAAACCAAAACCTTACCAGTTTTCCCACCAGGAAAGACTACCTGGTCTTAGTACTTCTACCCAGTAAGAAAGGCATATCCTGGCTTCATCTGTCACAGAGTGACCACAACTTCTTTTTAACTTTAACTAAATGGAATCATACGGAGTCTATGTATATTGTATGCATATACGTAGCTTCTTCTACTACATATCATGCTTGTGAGAGTCATTCATTGTTACCTGTGGTTGTAATTTGTTCAATTTCATTGCTATGTAGTATTTTATTACATGAGTATGCAGGAAATTTATCTACCCTTCTGTTAGATTAGTCCTCATTTGGGGCTAGTATGATTATTTTTAATGGCTGTACTTTTGGTATTTCTTTTGGGTATATATACCCAGGACAGGAATTGCTGGGTCATGGGTATGTCTATATCTAATGTCAGTACATTATATCAGTTTCCAATGGCGCTCATACCTATTTACGTGCTCCAAATGGTGAATTAGGCCTTCAAAATGGAATTTAATGATTTGAGTGGAAGAAAATGGTAGGATCCAAGGAACCCAATCCAGTTGTCCTTCTCAAGATCTAGAATTCTCAATGTGGAAGTTTCCCCATTTGATTAATTTTTCTCCATTTTCTAACTTCCCCCTGCAGATATGAATGAATGTGGAGTCAAACCCCGGCCATGCCAACACAGATGTGTGAATACACATGGTAGCTACAAATGCTTTTGCCTCAGCGGCTACATGCTCATGCCAGATGCCACATGTATGAGTAAGTTGTAACAGCCAGACCACTCCCCACCAACATCTGAGGGTTGTCTTTTCCTGTTGGATGCATAGAAAGTCTGGCTTGAGTTATTCTTTTTTAAATCTGTAACATTGCCCCGTGCTACAAGTATCTTTGGACAGTTACCCTTTGTAATCATGATAAAATGTACTTGATATAAAATCCACACTTTAAACCACTTTAAAGTGGACAATTCAATTTAGTACCTTCACAATGTGTGCAAACACCACTACCATCAAGTTCCAGAAGATTTTGGTCACCCCAGAAGGAAAGCTTTCCCATTAGCAATCACTTCCCCCTCCCCCCTCCTCGCTGCCCTTGGCAGCCACTAATCTTCTTTATGTGTCTATGGATTTTCTTCTTCTAGACACTTACTTTGTAAAAAAAAATTTTGAAAGAGTAACTAGGGGAAATAAATTGTGATTTTCTATCTATCTCTATATACTGAGAGGAGGGTTGGAGTTCATCATGAAAGTAAGCACAGTGAACAAAATGAACATATTGTTTTCAAAAGGTGATAAATTTCCATGCCATCTTGAGCCATCAATCCTGCCCACCAGCTACCATTCTCACGCTCCTTGCCCCACTCCCAAAGATTAGTGAGTCTGCTTGGAAATACATTCTGACTCACATTCCTGAAAAGAAAAAAGCCCTTCTGTGATAAAGAAAACCCTTGTCCTGTGGGAGGATGAGAGTCCATAGCCATTCATTTATTGAGAGGGGAGGCTTTTCAGGTTTAATGTTGCAGCTGAAAGGCAAACCCACGCTCCCTGCCTGCCTTCCCTCCTCCCCTCTCCTCTCCCCATCTGACTTAGGCTAGCTTCCTATGATTGCAGTCCCATAGACTTGCCAGCCCATGCTGGGCTTTCCCAAGGTTATATAATCTTCCCTAGGGCATGGCTGGCTGCCCCTGGCTCCTCCTTGTCCAGTCACTCTTTGGCAAAATGCCCCTATACCAACAGCCACTCAGACTCTCAGCCAGCAAGTCTAAGAGATAAAGCAGGCATCCAAACTGTCTCTTTAAAATATTCTTCTTATTATAAACTCAACAGAAACCCACATGAAACAAATGCATAGCTTAATGAATTCTTATACGGCAAGTAATCTTGTAACTACCAGCAAAGAGAACTTTGCCTGAATCCCCTCTCCCTAGCCCTCTCTAAGAAGAATCACCATCTAGGCATTTAGGGGGATCACTTAAAAGTTTTATGAAGATATACACTAATGATATACACTAATATTTCTGGAATATTTCATGAGAATTCAATCAGTGCTAATTTTTTTTAAAAAAGCATCTTTCCCCAAATGGAAAGACAGAAGTATGTCAAATTTGAAAATGAAGTTTCAAAGAGGATACGTAAGGAGAAAAGAAGAAATGCATAATATAACCATCAGTAGGTATTTTTACATTATCTATCTTGAGTTTCCATCCTAGTGCCATATTTCTGATTTTATGTATCTAGGTATAGAGGATTAAACTGCAGCACTTACCCCCTGTCCTGAAGGCGGATTGTTTCCACCTGTCTCCTCTAGTCTCCTTTGTCCTTCTAGATGATTGACATGTTATGGAGAAAGATCAATAGATGGAGTATATGTTTCAGGTTCCCCTGTTTTGACCATAAAGCTGGAACCATAAGAGATGACTGTTTCTTTGAGCCACTGGGCACTTATGATTCACATATACTGGAAATACATTTTTTGTGAGATACATTATATCTAGCAACATATGGCAGAAAAATCCAACCAAATTGTGTCATTTCCTAAAAAAGCTGGTGGCAAGTATTTCCAGAATAGCTCCCTAAGGACTCAGTCCTTTCTGTCCTTAAATATTGATCTTATTCCCATGCTGTTGCCTCATAGTGACAATAGGGTTATCTCAGCACCAGGAGTCCTTTGTACATTATAGGCAAAGCTAAGAGGACAATGGTGATGCTGGGAAATCAACATTATTTCATGTTTGTCCTATTTATCATGAACATTTTTTCCAGATGTTCTACTTTCTCCATTGCTCTTACTTTTCTTTATACTTCTTTGGCCCACTGAGTCACATGGTCATTTCTTAATGCAATGGAAGCTGAGAGAACATTAGTATCTAACTTTCCAGCCTCCTCAATGGTGAGAGTGTCAAAAGAAAAGAGGGGTCCATAATGGTTCTCAAACAGCTCATCAGCTGTATAATTCAGGTACCTGAAAGACCAAGTCTTACGCCTCAGATAACTCTCATTGATACAATATGGAAAGGTTTGTTGAATGCATTCTTTTATCCTAATTGATAAGCTCTACCAATAGCAACGTTCACCCTATAGAGACTGGCCAAGTGTCTGAGGTGACTGAGTACGTAAAAGTGGAGATACAGTCTGTAGGCTGTAGAATGTATCTACAGTCAAAGTTGGTGTATTCACCCACAAAACAGACCCCAAGTGGTGCCCAGGGGCCACCAAGGTACCACCCCTGTCCAGATTCCCTTTGACTTTGTATCTGGGTCTTGGACAATGAAACTTGTCCTATAATGTTATACCATGGGTTACACTCATTGTCACAAAATTTGGACCAAAGATCTTAGTAAGCATGTTTTGTCATCTTGGAGAACAGAATAATAATCGTATAATCAATTATTATAATTAATAATAATTGCTTTGCAGACTCGAGGACATGTGCCAGGATAAACTGCCAATATGGCTGTGAAGACACAGAAGAAGGGCCACGGTGTCTCTGTCCATCCCCAGGTCTCCATCTTGCCCCAAATGGAAGAATCTGCCTAGGTAGAACAGCAAGAATCACTATTCCTCCTCCTGCTCCTGCTCCTCCTCCTCCTCCTCCTCCTCCTCCTCCTCCTCCTCCTCCTCCTCCTCCTCCTCATCCTCCTCCTCCTCCTCCCTTGATGCCCCTTTTTTCACTTAACATGGCTGACTTATTGACTAAATATTGCAATCTCCTAAATGATCATTTTTTTAATTTTTAGTTTTTTATTATCTTTATGACATTGTACAAAGGAGGTGTCATTTAGCAAAGCAGTTTCTGACTCTAATGCCTCTTCAGCAGTGTCACCCTTTCAAGATTCTCATCCCCCACTTCGGCCCTCACCTTCCCTTGTTTTTCTTACTGTTTTTGGTATATTAATTCTTGACCACATTCTCCCCTCCTTCCCCGCTTCATTCTTTTCCCCTCTCCCCTTAGCTCCACCTTCTCTCTTGGAGGTATCCATTTCTGGTGGTGATTTTGTTGGGCTTTGACCAAGTCTTTATAAAAGATTAGACTATTTGAGCTCTTCATAGAATCTATTAGACATCCATCAATTCATTTGTAACCACTTGCATACTGCCCAGTGTGTTTACTTATAGATTTAGAGGTATACTATATCTACCACAAACGAGGGAAACCATGCAACCTTTGTTTCTCTAGATCTGGCTTACTTCACTTAATATATTTTTCCAAAGTCTTTCCATTTCCTCATGAGTAAAATTACATTGTGTGTATATGCTACATTTTCTTGTCCATTGAGAGGCATCTGGGATGATTCTTTCCATATCTTAGATATGGTGAATAGTGCTGCAATGAACATGATTTGTCCATTTTTCAAACAGTATTTTAGCCATTTATGTGCTAGATACACATTTGGATGTTAGGAAAAAAAAAAAACATTGCTACAGTATTCCAGATTGTCTAATGCCATACTAAGGGAAAAAAAAGATAAAGGTAGTTTTATTTTAGCATACTGACCCTGCATATTTTACTTCAATTATCAACTAGTAGACACTTCACTACTCAATGAGTAAGGGATAAGAGGTCATCTGACTTTATTTCAAAGTTCTAGTTAATATTTTGCTGGAAAATGTATTTACTTAACTTTTTCAGTATGATATTGGTCACATTGTAAAGATCATATACTTTCCACCTTGTTTAAATTAGCATGTGACTGAATTCACACTATTTGTGAACCATGCTGTGAATTATTCTATCACTTATGAGTGGAGAAAATTAGCATATTAAATCAGTCATATTAGAAACACATAATGCTTTTTTTTTTTTTTTGCCAGTCCTGGGCCTTGGACTCAGGGCCTGAGCACTGTCCCTGGCTTCTTCCCGCTCAAGGCTAGCACTCTGCCACTTGAGCCACAGCGCCGCTTCTGGCCGTTTTCTGTATATGTGGTGCTGGGGAATCGAACCTAGGGCCTCGTGTATCCGAGGCAGGCACTCTTGCCACTAGGCTATATCCCCAGCCCCATAATGCTTTTTTAATCAAACCTACACCTTAGAATTTTTGTCTCCTTGATCTCCCTTGGGCTTATTTTGGATTTCAGCTGTGTGGTCTACAGCAAGTAGTTAATTCGGAAGGTGACCTGAGGAAACACTGGTTGAGGAATAGATAGGGCCCAGGGAAAGGAAGGCAATGACACTAGGTGAATTCAAACAATACGTTAAATGGACTATGGGAACCAGTGGGAGACAGAGGAGGGAGGAGACCACCTCAGAGTTTTCCCAATGAGGCTAGGTGCTGGATAGTTCTCCATAAAGTTTGACCTTCATTGATGGAAGGCACCAATGGAAGGTACCAATGGGTCAAAGAAGTATAAAGGAAAGTAAGTGCAATAGAGAAAGTAGAGGATATGGAAAAGACATTGTTTAATAATCAAAAGGACAAACATAAAAGAGTCGTTGATTTCCCAGCATCACCATTGTCCTCCAGTCTTAGCTGTAATGTACAAATGACACCTGGAGCTGAGGTGGCCCTATTGTCACTATGATGACATTAATGAAGGTCAGACTGGCCCAGGTAGGTGTTGGAGCAATAGGGATGTTTTTTCAGTCAGGGTGCTTGATGTTTATTTATCCCAAATGTACATAATTTGATAAGCTTCATTTAATATGCTCAAACAACTTGGTCTTGAATCAATTAAACATTTTTAAAGCTTATATAAATTAACATATCTTCTGTTTGAGAGTAGTTGAAGATTTAATTAGGTCTACACAACTTAGTACTCTTTAGTATGATATTTATACAGCAAGGCTAAATCTTGGCAAAGCTGGATCCAAATTTCTACCCACCTCTTTGGTTTGCTGGGTGCCATTTTAATTAGAAGGAAATATTATATGCGTGAAAATAATAACAGGACAAGATTTTTGTCAGTCTAGTACATATTTGTTATCTTAACATTGGAAGGGAAATAAGCCAGCACCAACATATGGGTTCAACCACAGATTCAACAAGACAACAAAACATCAGATTTCTGATTTAATGTCTGAAAGTTAAAGCAATGCCTGAGGCCTGCTGTGTTTATAAGGATAGCCGCCAACCCCTCTTTCGGTCATCACTCTCCTGATAGAAAATGAACACAACTATTATTACCTAAAATAACATCATTACACAATTACACTTGACCTATATTTCTGCATATATACAGTCACATTACTATAATTTGAGTCATTCTTACAGGAGTCTGGAAGGAAATTGCTCATTAATTCTTTTTTTTTTTGCCAGCCCTGGGCCTTGAACTCAGGGCCTGAGCACTGTCCCTGGCTTCATTTTGCTCTAGGCTAGCACTCTGCCACTTGAGCCACAGCACCACTTCTGGCCATTTTCTATATATGTGGTGCTGGGGAATCGAACCCAGGGCTTCATGTATACAAGGCAAGCACTCTTGCCACTAGGCCATACTCCCAGCCCCCTCATTAATTCTTATGTAAAATGCACATCTTAAATATCTGTGCATTTGGTTTGCTTAAAGTATACCTAATTCTAATTTCAAAAATTGTATTTGTTGTGTGATATAATTAGTAGCTGGGGAAATATTTGTTTACTCAAAACACATGTAATGCATAGGTGCTAATTATCCAGCACACTCCCTACCTCAGGAGGTCTGGATCCTAACATGAGAGCAGATATTAATTTAATGGCATTGCAACAAGGTGATAACTCAAAAAAAAAGATTTGTGTGTATGTACCTGGTGGAGATCTATGATACTTCCCAGAAGATATGATACTGACACAAGATAATCAATTTTCCAGACAAGGAAACCACACATGTACATGTTCACTACATGTTGATGGGGGTGGAGGGTCTGCATGCATGTGGGCATGTGGGTACTCAGGGTTATTATTGACCCTTTCTGTATCTATACCTTAGATGTTGACGAATGTTCCTCTGGTAAAGCAGCATGCCCCTATAATCGAAGGTGTGTAAACACATTTGGAAGCTACTACTGCAAATGTCACGTTGGTTTTGAGCTGAAATATATCAGTGGTCGATATGACTGTGTAGGTAAGACTCACTGTTACCTTTCCCCATTTTCCTCTCTCCAGTAAGCCTGTAGACTTTCTCTGCAAATATTTTCATGCCCACGCAATCTGTTAGTTGAATCATCTATTATAAGGACTAGTCTAACATCTCAATAAAGGCTTAAAATTGTCCAAGTTTCTGGCATTTGGGGGATTCCAGTGGCAGTGCAACCAGGTCAATAGAGACATAAAGTGAAGAATATTTTTCTACTATGGAAGTAAATGTCCCATAATTTCCATTGAATTATTTCATTATGGTATTGATGTTTGAACTCAGGGCCTTTCTCTTTCAAAGTTGATATTCTAGCACTTCATCCATGCCACCATCGCTTTTTGCCTTGCTTTTTGAATAAGGTCTTGCATTTATACCTTGTTAAGCCTAAACCATGATCCTCCTATTTATGTATCCCTTATAGCTGAAATGAGAGGACACTACCACACTAGCTTTTATTGTTTGAATTGGAATCATAGAAACTTTCTCCTTCATTACTGACTTCAAATCGATGAGATTTTTAATTGCTAGGATTTTGTTTATATTTTTGGTTCTATCTCCAACTGTACATCTAAAAATGGAAACAGTGTAATGGTATTTATATTTGAGAAAGAAGACTAACAAGATCTCAGTGGTCCATTCATAACAGCTTCCATCAGGTATGGCTTTAGAAAAAATTATGAAAGACATAAGGGTACATCCTCTGTCCTCTTTCCTCTTTTAGCCCTGTCATGATTCAACCTCCAAATAAAATCTTCCCTTTCCACAGTCACTAAAATCACTCTCTACTATGATCCTGGTACCACTTAAGCACTGGATTAATCTCTATAAAATCAAATATTTGATGCCTTAGTATAGGGGTTCCACATCACAAAGAATATATGAGGTAGTATATTTGGGGAAGCCTTGAATGTATCTCCACTGCACTGGACACACTGTCCTATAGTAAAGGGAAATGTGGGTTCCTTCTAGATTTCTATTCATATAACTTGTGTAACATTGGTATGTGCATGCCAAGAAAAGCTAACAGTTGGGGTTAAAAAAAAAAGGATTTCTTTCAACCCTACACTCAGGGCTTCTCATGACATGAGTTGCGTAATCATTTGAGGATAATACTCCATTACTAGGTTTTGAACAGTGTTGTGAAACCTCTATAATTCTTTCCCCATTTAATGTTCTTAAATGCAAAGACCACCCTAGACAGGTTCATCAAACCTGTGTTTGCCATGAGCTTGGCCCCCGCACCACACAGACCATTCGGCTGTGTAATGCAACAACTGTGTTACAGAGTCACCCTGTTTCCTGATCCTCACAGGGAAATTCCACAGGACGAGCTGTGTATCCACACTGAGAGCTTCTCAAGGAAACAAATTTCCATGTTTGAAAAGTGATTAAGATTAGCATCTGAGCTCCTCTTGTGACCCAGTGGAAAACAATAAGCTATTTTTCGTGCTTATGTCTACAAATGGCATAGATCAAAAGGAGAGAGGAGAATAGAACAAATGAACCTCTGACTTAAGAGAAATTTGGCTAATTTTCCTCCCGTAAATCCAGCAAACGAGCTGAGACCAGCCTGACTCCATCTTCTAAGCAGGTTGTGGACAAAATGCCCATGCATATGAATTCAGATGATGTCAATGATTCCTGGCTGGTCTTGTCTTTTTGTTCCTTTAGAGAATCAAACCCTTCCAAATATAGAATGTATTTTCTCATATTGTTATTTAGCTCTATATTATATGGATGAGAATGTTAAGAAAAAACCTAAACATTTTACAAGTTTCAGTGGCACTAATAAATAGAACATAAAATTGGTATGTGGGAGATAAGCTGCCTATATACTCCTCACATACCAGGTAGGGGGCAGACAAAGCCAGGGCTCTGAGCCAATGGGCCTGGATTTTTGAACACCTCTCAATTCTCAGACAACAAATACTTGGTTTGTTGATGTGTTGAGTATTTGGCCTTGGAGTTTCTCAAGGATAAGAAATATTCTTTCAGCAAGCCCTGTTTCCATCAAGTTGTTCACTGGAATGTTCACGATTTTAGATATAAATGAATGTGCCATGAATACCCATACATGCAGCCTCCATGCCAATTGCCTCAATATCCAAGGATCTTTCAAGTGCAAATGCAAGCAGGGATATAAAGGAAATGGACATCTGTGTTCTGGTAAGAAGTATTTGGTCATGGGATTTTGGTTATTCCCACGAATCAGTCTCTCCATATCTTCCTGTTCCCTCCCACCACTGTCCCTCTTGTTCCTCCTCTTCCTTCTCTCCTTTTTGTCCTTTTACCTACCTACCTATCTCCTTCCTTCTCTTCCTTCTTATCCCCTCCCTCCCTCTTCCTCCTCCCTCCCTCCCTCCCCCCCCTCAAGTGCAGTGTCTACATTTAACTCTGCCTCAGCCATTTGTTCTTTGCTAGTTGACTACATTTACAATTCTCACTCAAGTTGTAGGCATAGAACTAACTGAAAGACCATCAATGCATGTTTTTTCTGATTACAACATAGTTTCATCAGGGCTTTTGCCAGAATGCACAATGGAAACAGAGTATGATGCACTGAATTCCCTTCTAGCAAAGAATCTCATTGCTCTTGTTGATGAGTGCTTTAATAATCTAATAATCACAAGTTAAAACTATAAATCTAATATATATATATATACAACTACAAGATGACATTGCTATTAACAACTACAACTTGCCCCTCTCAACAAGGAAGACTTTATCCCATATTTAAAATTTCTGAAGAGATTTTTTTCGAAGAGTTCTATATGATGTAGTAATTTTAAGAGACTTCAGGCTTATAGAAATGTCACCATCATTTTTCTTCAGTACCAGTACTGGGGCATAAACTCATTGCCTGGGCAACTGTCCCTTAGCTTTTTCGCTTAAAGCTGGCACTCTACCTCTTGAACCATAACTCCACTTCCAGATTTTTGATTGTCAAATGGAGATAAGAATCTCAGTCTTTCCTGTCTGTGCTGGCTGTAAACCTAAATCCTTTGATCTCATGGTCCTGAGTAACTAGGGTTATGGGTGTGAGCCACCAGGACCTTCCCCTCCCCCATTTTTATATTATCAAAAGGATTCAATAATACAAAGAGACAATAATTAAGACTTTTTTAAATTATTGCCTTTAAGTAGTTGTAAAAAATGGATTTCAAGTCCATAATTCAGTTTATGAGTACATCTTGATCAGTGTCACCCTTCCATTGTTCTCCCCCATCCCTTCCAAGCCCACCCATCCCCTCCAGTTACCTATTTCCATTTTCACATATGCACAGTGAATTTTATGACTTTATTCACCCACCCTTCCTCTCTCCATCTGTTAAGACATTTTTAAAGAAAACAATCATTGATTATATCAAATTTGAAACAGCAGTACCAAGATAAAGCCTAATGCAGTTATGTGAATGCATTTTCATCTTTGCTCAGCTTTCTCTGTACATACCAAGGGAATGAAATTATTGACACTACAAAGGTTGTGATGTTTTGATTTGCTTTTTGTTTTCAACAAGAAAATTTGAAACTTCAAAGCAAAAACTAAAAGCAGATGTTTAGGTTTGTTTGGAACATGCTGCAACCCACTCCTCATCGTTTATTAAAGGTCCTTTGTTTTATGTTACTGATTATGTAAAGGAAATTTACAAGGAATGAGTGTTTCCTTTTAATTATTCATGCTGCATACTGAGAAAGATTCAGACTTATACATAAAATTACATAGTGAGACCTCCCAAAGAATATCTATATATAATCAGCACATTATAATAAAAACTTAACACTAAAACTCCTGGCAAAGGAGTTGAAAACAGGCCAAGTTAAGGCCAGGAAAATAAGTAGTGGTGTATTACTTTTATTAGTACTGATTTGATTTGTACCAAATAGATACAAGCTGTTACAATGACAAATAACTAAAATGTCTCATTGAAAACAGGCATATTGTACCTATGTCCTACCAACCTTACACTAATGTCGAAGTAAAAACATTGTATTTGCATATACATTTTCAAAGAAGCTTTCTTTCCTTGTTGATTACACAAAAAAGAAAAATGCAAACTACTCTTTATTTTTAACTACTTTGGAAAAAATCAAATTAACCAAATGAAGAAGGAAGCAAGCAAAAGAAAAGATTAAAATACTGCCAAGAAAAATATTCTAATAAAATCCCAATCCAGCCACTTTCCACAATATTCTTTTTGGCATCAGAATTGATGCTTACTTTTTTCCCTTTAATTCCCTCTAAACTATATTTAAGTAATGGATTTGAGTAAATTGACTTGGGAGTTACTAGACCCTTTCTTGCATAATGTTAGACTAGCTCATCCCCAAAGAGTTTATAATAGGACAGTATATTTTATTTTAAGTATCAGTGCTTTTAATTTTTAAATCAATTACTTTTTAGCATCCGTTGGCTATTCATCATTGTTATGAGCATATCCCTGGAAAAGAATACATATCTCTGAATCATAAATCTCAAGGAATTTGAGCCAGTCTAGAGAAAAGTGGCCTTAAGCCATAAAGCAGGAATAAACCTATCATGAAAATAGGACATAAAAACAGCCTTTCATATTCCTCACCCTCAAATTCTAGCTTAACTCCTAGCTAGCTGAGTGATCTTGAGCAAGACACTTAGCATTTCCCAGTTGCCTCATCTATAAAATTGGGCTGAAGACCTTATCTATCTCTTGAGATCTACACGAGCATTTCTGTCCTCACTCCTGCCCAAGTCATTGACCCAATTCAGGATCAGAGGAACTAATCTGGATGTGTATTTTGTGTGTGTGTACTGTTCCTGAGTTTGAAACTAGCTTTTGTGCTTGAGCTTAGTGCTCTACCACTTCTGACTTCTTGGTTGTTAGTTGCAGGTTAGAGTCTCATAGGCTCTTCTGCCTGGGCTAGCTAGAGGTAGGTTTTTTTAAGCAACTTAATTTCAATAAATAGGAAATGAAACCAGGTATCAGTGACTCACATCTGTCATGCTAGCTCTATGAGAAGCTGAGACTGGGAGGATTGCAGTTTCAAGCCAGCTCAGGCAGAAAAGTCCATAAGATAACTCCTCAATGTGGAAAGCTAGCTGTAGTGACATGTGCTTATAATCCCAGCTACATTATCAAGTGAAAACAAGAGGAACATGGTTCATGCATATGTGCCTAGCAGAAAGTATGACCCTATCTCAACAAACAACCAGTGCAAGAAAGGTCTGGAGAAATGGCTCAGTAGGAGAGCATCTGCCTATGAAGCATGAGGACCCGAGTTCAAGCTCCAGTACCACCAAAAACAAATAAATAGGAAATTAATATAAATAGTTAATATGGGAGCTTCTCTTTTCTTATAAATACAAAAACTCAAACCATTTTTTTTAAATTGTGGTTGACTGAGCTGAAAAACTTTAAGCAAAAAGAGAAGGGGAAAGCAAAATTAAATACATATATACTAAACTATAAATCACCATTTTTGCATTTCACAAATGGTCTACTACAGAAAATTTATATAGTTTAACCTGATGGTAAAACAGAAACTTCTGAAGATCAAATCTCTAAATATACTTGGACAATACCAGTATTGAGGTGTAGCAGCAGAAAAAGCAGAAATATCAGTAGACCCTGGAAAACCCACTTTACTTTCGGAATGTGTAGTCTAACTAGGTAGTACCAAGTTTTTTACTAAAATAGTTTCTGAAGCAAAATGAAGTGTTACCTGTAACAAAAGATAGGTAAGATAAATGCCATAACCTTGCAACTGTAAAAACAAAACAAAACAAAACAGCTACAAGAATGGAAAACCTCATATGAGTTGATTCTAGAAGCTTTCATTTATTGCACTTTTTTTTTTTGCCAGTCCTGGAGCTTGGGGCCTGAGCCCTCCTCCCCCTCTCCCCCTCCCCCCTCCCCCCTCCCCCCTCACCCCCCTCCCCCTCCCCCTCCTCCTCTCTCCCCCTCCCCCCTCCCCCTCCCCCTCCTCCTCTCTCCCCATCCCCCCCTCCCCCTCCCCCTCCTCCTCTCCCCTCCCCTCCCCTTCCCTCCCCTCCCCCTCCTCCCCCTCCTCCCCCTCCTCCCCCTCCTCCCCCTCCTCCCCCTCCTCCCCCCTCCTCCCCATCCCCCTCCTCAAGGATAGCGCTCTACTGCTTGAGCCACAGCACCACTTCTGGCTTTATCTGTGTATGTGGTGCTGAAGAATTGAACCCAGGGCTTCATGCATGTGAGAAGAGTACTCTACCGCTAAGCCACATTCCTAGCCCTTTTTATACTAGCACTTTTTATACTTCCAAAATGTTCCATTGTTCAAGAGTGATCAAATTATCAGCCAATCTGCATATTCTCACCTGTGTTTTAGTTATCCCTGAAAAGTCTGTGAAGGAAATCCGCAGAGTACCTGGGCCCATCAAAGACCGAATCAAAAAGTTACTTGCTCATAAAAACAGCATGAAAAAGAAGATGAAAGTTAAAAATGTCACCCCTGGACCAACTGGCACTCGCCCCCCTAAGGTTGACCTGCAGTCCTTCAGTTATGAAGAGAGTGTTTCCAGGAATGGTGATGCTAATAGAGTAAAACCAGGAAAGGAAGAGACAATGAAAGAGGGGCTTGAGGAAGAGAAAAGAGAAGAGAAAGCCCAGAAGAATGATGTGGAGCAAGAACGAAGCCTTCGAGGAGATGTGTTTTGTAAGTATCACTCTTGTTATTTATACACTTAGTGAAAAATGAATTATGATTCTTCCTAACAAATGAAAGAAAACCAGCTTCAGGCCTTAAAGAGAAATGTTGCTCACGCCATTAATCCTAGCTACTCAGAAGGCTGAGATCTGAGAATTGTGGTTCGAGGCCAGCCCATGCAGGAAAGTCCCTGAGACTCTTATCTCCAATTAACTGCCAGAAAATGGGAAGTGGTGCTGTGGCTCAAAGTGGTAGAGGGCTAGCCTTGAACGGAATTGCTCAGGAACAGTGCTCAGGCCCTGAGGTCAAGTCATGGCCAACAAAAAATAATAGACTACATGATAAAACCTTCTTTGCAGTCATTGAATTCATTCCATCTGAACATGTGTAGATTTGTTTCTCTTTTCTTCATAACTAATCAAGTGATCTTTTTCAGCCCCTAAGCTTAATGAAGAAGGTGACTTGGATCTGGTTCTGGTCCGAAGAAAAGCTCTGGATTCCAAAGTGGAACACAAAGGTAAATAAATAATCCTTTCTCCTAGGTATATATTCTCTCTTTTTGTCCATTTTCATTTCTCCATAGGATGAGGTTTTTACTTTTAAATTACTAGTCAAGGGAAAAATCACTGCATCATTACACATAGTACCAGCATTAAAATAGTAGTTCCTGTGTGATTAGGGCCAATAGTTTTATTATCATTTTTTGTTTATGTGGTAGTGGGGAATTGAACCCAGGGCTTCATGCATGCTAGGCAAGCACTCTACCACTAAGCCATATTCCCAGCCTAGGGCCTAGTGGTAAAGTGCTCGTCTCGTATACATGAAGCCCTGGGTTTGATTCCTCAGCACCACATATATAGAAAAAGCCGGAAGTGGTGCTGTGGCTCAAGTGGTAGAGTGCTAGCCTTGAGCAAAAAGAAGCCAGGGACAGTGCTCAGGCCCTGAGTTCAAGCCCCAGAACTGGCACAAAAAAAACCAGCCCTAGGGCCAATAGTTAAACCATATTTAGGGGAGTTTCTACAACTCTCACATGATGTAAAAGTAATAACTTCTTCGGGCAGACTAGATGTTGAAGATGCGAGAAATCTACTCATTTCTTTACTCTGGGAATGTCTACAAATTGAAAATTCCCATGTACTAAAATATGACCAAAATCATTTAGTGTTACAAAGTGACATTGAGTAACAAACCACCCAAAACTGGTATTTGCCATGACACTATACTGATATTTTGCTTGTGAATTTGTGGGTTGGTTAGGCAAGCCATTTGTGCTTATGATGACTTAGGATATATACAGAATGAACATCGTGGATTTCTGTCTGGTTTAGGATTCAGGTCCGATTCCACCACTTAGTATCCATAGAATTTGGAAAAATTGCTTATGAATTTCAGTTCTGAGCCTCTGATGATAGATTTTTTATTAACTCAGAGTTTCCCATTCACTTGGCTTTATGAGCTGGCACTTTGTGACTCAAGCCTTGCTTTCAGCCCATCTTTCTGTTGGTTATTTTGGAGATTGAGTCTTGTGGATTTTTCTACGTGGACTGGCTTCAAACCACAATCTTTTATATCTTAG
This sequence comes from Perognathus longimembris pacificus, assembly GCF_023159225.1. Classification (NCBI taxonomy): domain Eukaryota; kingdom Metazoa; phylum Chordata; class Mammalia; order Rodentia; family Heteromyidae; genus Perognathus; species Perognathus longimembris. The sequence goes on along the minus strand of NC_063188.1, from coordinate 106,380,315 downwards.
CTTCTGAGTACTTAGGACCACAAGCTTGAGACACTAGCACCTGGCTATTAAATATGCATTTTTGTCTGCAATTTGACACATAAGTCAGAAATGTGAGAGATGCTCATTTTTATTCTATGTATATGGAAATAATGCAAAACATGGGGGTGACAGAATGTTTGTGGAAATATTTAACAATTTGAAATGAGTCAAGGAAAAGATAATTTTCCCATTTTTATCCCTTGACATAAATAGCTAAAGCTCCAAAATTAAAGCTAGCGGCTAGCCTTAGTTTTAAATCAGAAGTATCTAGAAAGTTCTGGCATGGTCTTTACTGGTTTATATGGATAGAAGACAATTTCACAGTTTTCCTTAGCTCATGCAGCACTTGCCTATTACTTGTTTTATTTTGCAATAGTTTCTGTTGTCGTTTCTAAGATCACAACTAAATGTGATGATAATGTATTCACAGGTTTAAGTGAAAATAGGGCAACCCTACAAGAAATTCAGTTTCCATGATCTGAACCCTTTGGAACTAAAAATAGGGCTTTGTCTTCCAAAGCTCCTAATGTTACCTATTTTTCTAATATGTGTGTGTGTGTGTATGTGTGTGTGTGTGTGTGTGCGTGTACTTGTCTTCAGGCTTACATTCAGAGCCTCAGTGCTGTCCCTGAACTTCTTTTGCTCAAGGCTATTGCTCTATCACTTGAACCACAGCTCCACTTCTGGCTTTTTTTTTTTTAGCAGTTTAATGTAGATAAAGTCTCATGGACTTTCCTGCCTGGATTGGCTTCAAACCATGATCCTCAGACCTCAGCCTCCTGAGCAGCTGGGATTACATATGTGAGCTACTGGCACTCTGGTTCTAATATGTTTACTGGTTGTAAAAATGTCTTTTTTAAAAAACTCAGATTTAAACATCTCAGTTGACTGCAGCTTTGATCATGGGGTCTGTGACTGGAAACAGGACAGAGAAGATGATTTTGACTGGAATCCTGCTGATCGAGATAATGGTATTTAGATTTGATTATTTCATGTTCTACAATGTGGCAAGAGTAAATAAGGCTCTGCAATGGTGGAGGGTTTTTGCTCCTCTCACTCCTTCGGTCAGGGTTATTTGTCATCTTGGAACATTTTAGACCTTCCATGGTTTCCCCAGATGCATATCTCACTTGTTCTAGCATATATTCTCTATCATAATCCCTCCCCCACCCACCTGACCCACCAAGTGCTTCTCCAGCAAACCTCTTTTCTATTTATCAACTTCTCATCTGGGAGAGAAAGATGTAGGGAATCACATAAAGTAAAAGCCAGAAAGGAATTCTTCCTTTACTCTTGTTTATTAGCCATGTTTCTCCAGAGTTTTTGTTTTGTGTTTCTGGAAGAAATATATCTTAAAAGAGATGATTATTATCTCTAGATTATTATCTCCAGCTAGGAATGGCATTGCTGGAGTCATCATCTGGAGTCATTTCTCAAAGCATCAAAAAATCAAATCATGATAGTATGAAGTCAATGACTTAAAATCTTGGGCTTGAGCTTTCTCTTCTGCTGCTTGAGGATTTCTTAACAGTCATCATTTTGGATTTTTCTCTTTATCACCCCTAACCTGTGGATGTCCTGCCTTTCTACTGCCTACTTCAGCACTGTTGATGAACTCTCGCGTTCCCTCTTGAGCATGTGTCTTACACATATCACGTCAGACCCATACTGAGTTTCTGTCTTGTGAAGGCTGACTATATAATAAAGGACAATTGTGACACATCTAGGTCACCAGTTCCTTACTAGTAAAATTATTTCTCTGGGAATATATGGTCTCCACCTTCAGATATAAGATCTTCCTTCTAGATACTTCCTTGTAACTAATTCCCCCTGGAGATCTTTTTTTTAACCTCATATACAATCAGAAAATTTCATTATTCCCCAACAAGAATCTCTTCTCAAGTTTGGGATTAAAGTAGAGAGGATAGGTCACACTCATATGAGTGAGACTATCACTGAAGATTGAAGACAAGTTTCACCTATCTGCTATTAATAAGTCTTGTGGCCGTGGACAACTTCCTCTGTTTCCATGACCCTTGGTTTCCTTCTCCATATAATAAAGGGGTTGAACTCTGTCATTTCAAAAATTCACTTTAGCATGAACATTTTTCCTATATTCAAAATAATAATAAAAGACTTCAGCTTTCTCTGTGGGATAATATTATTCATTTTTATAAGAAAATTAATTATATATTATAGCCAACCCCTTCCAATGGCTTCACTGACTGTACAATTTTGTTTTCTTAAAGCTGGTGGCTATTATATGGCGGTTCCAGCATTGGCTGGGCACAAGAAGGACATCGGCCGATTGAAACTTCTCCTGCCAGCCCTGCAACCCCAAAGCAACTTCTGCTTACTCTTTGATTACCGGCTGGCAGGAAACAAAGTAGGGAAACTTCGAGTGTTTGTGAAAAACAGTAACAATGCCTTGGCATGGGAAGAAACCAAGAATGAGGATGAAAGCTGGAAGACAGGGAAAATTCAGTTGTATCAAGGGATTGATACTACCAAAAGTGTAAGTGAAAAAGAAATTATTAAAGTAGTTATTTATATGTTTTAATAATTCACCAAACATTTACAGAAATGCCTATCTTCTGGGGATATGAAGATCAATAAGATTTTTTCCCTATCCTCACTAAGCTTGCACTTTGGAGCAAAACAAGCAAGGCGATTCATCAGCATGACCAATGACAACGTTTGTCAGGAGCATGCATTTGGAAATGTGGAAAGGACCTACATTGTTTGACAGGCATGACTTACCAACTTCTTCCCAAATTGGGCTTTAGATTTCTTTGTTTTTCAATTTTTGTGCCACTCCTGGGGCTTGATCTCAGGGTCTGGACAGTGACCTTTGACTTTTTTGTTCAAGGATAGCTTTCTACCACTTGAGCCACAGCTCCACTTCCAGCTTTATGGTGGTTAATTGGAGATAAGCTTCTCACACTTTTCTGCCTAGGTTGGTTTTGAACCACTATCCTCAGATCTCACACTCCTCAATAGCTAGGATTACAGGTAAGAGTCACCAGGGCCTGTTCTTGTACATTCCTTAATATGTAACAAACAAAACAAAAAAATCCACCTATTTTTCTTTTGAGTTTTATGTGCAGAATTTAGCACAATAAATGACAATCAGAAGATGGTTTCTAAATGCTTTTAAAATGATCATAGCAAGGCTGTGTTGCATTTCAGTCATTTTGAAAACTATCGTGTAACTATAAAGCACAAAAGAGATGGTGAGCAATATGATGTCATTGATGATGCTTAAAGGATAGTACCTCAAAATGCCAATTTTCTCTAAATTTGGAATTTATTATATTTTAAAGTTTAGAAAAAAACAAAGGGAAATTGTTCACTGGAAAAAGTAAAGCTCATAATCCCACCACAATAAGCATTCTGTGAATGCTTTTGTGCTTTTGTGGTTTACTTTCCATATGAATACATGTGTTCATCTATTTATAACCATAGTTGGCATAGGCTATTGTCGAATTCCAGCTTGTCAGAATATATGTGTGAATGCTTTTAAGGAAGAACAACCCGTTCCAAATAAATATTTGTTTCTCTCTAAAACTTTGAATCTAAGGTAACCTGAATCATCTTTTTTTCAGAATCATCACTCTGTCCTCTAACCTTTGTAGGATGCACAAGCTTCTTCCTTTCTTTCTGGGAGACATACTTTTCTTTAGTGAACGATATTGAACAGGTGCTTCCTAAATTGTAGCTGTTGTTACCTTTATAATTTTGCACTTTTAAGTATTTTGATGGGTTTTATGATTTTAATCTTGATGCAAACTATTTTCTAAATAGCATTACAATGTTGAAGAAGCATATACATCTACTCCGCAAATATTTATTTTAATCATATTTGTTTGAAAATAGGTGAATATAAAATAATCACTATATATCTTTAATTTTGTTAAGTAAGGTCACTGTCATTTTATATTCTATTTGAACATAATTCTTTAGTACTCTATGCATTCATAACTTCTAGAATATAAAGAAGTCTCTCTTGATCATTAATAAATATCTTAAGTAAAAATGATTCTTGGGCCGGGGATATAGCCTAGTGGCAAGAGTGCCTGCCTCGGATACACGAGGCCCTAGGTTCGATTCCCCAGCACCACATATACAGAAAACGGCCAGAAGCGGCGCTGTGGCTCAAGTGGCAGAGTGCTAGCCTTGAGCGGGAAGAAGCCAGGGACAGTGTTCAGGCCCTGAGTCCAAGGCCCAGGACTGGCCAAAAAAAAAAAAAAAAAAAAAAAAAAATGATTCTTATACTCTAAAACATTTAACACAAAAATGACATTTCAGATATTTTCTAAATACATAAACCAAAATTTAAGAAAGTATACTGCTATATAGAAAACCAAAGTCCAAATACAGACAAATAATTTCCTTTCAAATATACAGTTTTATATTAGATATCTGTAAGTCATCGTATATTTATTTTAGCCTGGTTTTGATTGTTAAAATTATTTTTTCTGCTTTTACTTTGATCAGAATCCTTTTTCCCATTTGTTTGTTTGACAGGTCTCATTAAGTGGCCCAGGTTAGCCTTGAATTTAGATCTTCCTGCCTCTACCTCCCAAGCGCTAGAATTGTAGATGTACACCACTATGAATGAATTTTTGTGTGTATATGTGATGTTAAGGAGGGAGAACCCAAAGAAGGCCATCTGCATGCTCTGTGAGTGCTCTGCCACTGAGCTATGTCCCTGGTCCCCCCAAATTTTCTCTTAAGCCGTACCCCTCTCAGCTTTGTGGGAAATTGGTTTCCCTGAACTGAAGTCACTGTGAGCACCTCACATCTGGAGAACACATTGCTGTCTAGTTAAGAGAGTCCTATGTAGCCAATGTCAAAGCCAATGTCTATGCAATAGGGATATGTGAGTTTAGTCTTTATCAATAGTTTGTGTGTTATTGTTTTGAATGTTTGACACTTTTTTATCCTTTCTTCATTATTAGATCATTTTTGAAGCAGAACGTGGCAAGGGAAAAACTGGAGAAATAGCAGTGGACGGCGTCTCGCTAGTCTCAGGCTTATGTCCAGATGGCCTTCTATCTGTGGAAGGCTGAGAGCTGCTATCAAATTTTGTATCTTTATATTAGCCTCTTTATATCATTTCTCTTTTTATATTACATTATAGGATTCCCCCATTTTAGAAATACATACTGAAGTTTCATAATATGCCAATAGAAAATCCATTTTTAAGATTGTTTCTTGTATCAGGTGTGCCAATGTTCACTTTAAATATACTACCACTGTATCTTGTCATTAATTTCTGGGATTTCCACATTATATTATAAAATGTGGAAATGGAAGTACATGTTCCCCACCCAGTAGATCTGATTTTTCTAGTTGACTTGATGAATTCCTCAATTAATATTTTTGAATAAAGACAAAAAATTAGAAAAGCATTTAGATGTTTGACTTTTGTGGTGATTCTTGAAAATTATGACATTAAAAATAGTTTTGCCTAAGTGTCTCAGCCTGATCTTTCATAGCTAAGCTTGAATATTTGAATTATTTGCAATAATAATGTCCAAATAATCATTCCTTGTGTGGTATGTTGATGATTCTCTGTTTATGTATGTGTAGGAATATTTGCTTTTTAAATATTGTTTTCATTATGGAAATACTTCATATTTTTAAAAATGACTTTATGAGGAAAGATGAAGTGTTTCAATAGGTCTCATATTCCAACACAAATTAACATATGTTGTGAAATCCAAGAAATCAGAGAGCTACCGAAATATAAATTATCAAGTAAAAGGTCTGAAAAAATAAAAATTGATGCTTTCATTCTATTTCTGTTTTCTCAAACCCAAGAAGAGCTTAGTGTGGCCATAAATCTTGAATGTATTCCTCAAACGCAACATTTGACGAACCCTAATTTATTATGGTTCATGACTATCCAGTTTTATGATGGTACTTCGAATTTGGGATCATTCTTCTTTCTCAGGCTATCACTATGTCATGTGATCCTCACAATGCTGAGCCAGAGCCTTGAGGTGCATCTCCTAGCCAGCCCTGTGATCATGAGAAGAAACAACCACACTCTGTAGTCTGTTGTTTTCTGGTGAGTGTGAGGATATTTTGTTTTGGTTTTGCATTCCATCGTGTCTCCAAAACACCCATCTGTGACCATGCATAAGGTATTCAACACGTTTATTATAAAACAAAACTTGTATTGGAAGATTGTCCTCAACTATAGTGTGATGTAACTATTCTGAACACATTTTAGATACAGAAGGTTAACCTATGATGTGCAACAGAGATGTAGCACTTGGACTTGTGCTATTTTAATTATATGATAGCTTTATCAGGAAATAATCCCCATGGAGATACATCTGTATGGATGAAATGTAGAAACATCTGTATGTTAGTTAAGATTCTACATCAGAAACAGGTCTAAACCAGTTCCCAGATTGAAGGTTCCTCAGTGATTTTCTCTTATTATTTTCTTTTATCTTTGTCATTATCTTTAATTAGTTGTACAAAGGGGATTCAATCCAAAATACCTATTTATGGGTGCAATGCATCTTGATCAATATCACCTTTTCCATCATTCTCCAGCTGTTTTCTTTCACCTAAAGCAGTGAAAGTATGGAGCTAAGTGCCACAGGGGTGTTGTAATGCACATATGGGCCCCTCCCTAAAAATGCTTGTTTGCGCCATATATGAGTGAGTCTGAATTAGAAAACTTCCAATCGTATAAAATGGCTGATAGAATACCTACTGAGGGTTTGCACTGTGGGAAGACAATAGCTTCAGTATCTTGGTTACGAACTAAAGATCTGCCCACAGAAATGTAGACATCCCCCATCTCTATTCTCCATCCATACCTCCACTTCTGCTCACTAAACAAATATCCTAGAAAAGATAATATAAAGCAAAAGCTGTTGATGCCCTTCTGCCAAAGAGGAGGAAAACACAAGACACTCATGCCTTGTACAACCATTTGAAGATAACTTTTAATTGTAATTAGAAGATGTTATTGAAAATTTTTCACTAGGTGGAACTTTTGGTTTAAATTACAAATTAAATTACAAAATTAAAAACTTTTGGGTTAAATTACAAATGTGTTATTTACTAGTGGTTTGACATTATGAAAATAACTTAGTTGTTCTATTTAAGTAATGTGAATAAAACAAATGTGAATATATATATATATATATATATATATGCACTCATAAAGCTTTACCTCCTAACCTCACACTCTTTTAGATTTCTGGAATCTGTTAGCTGAAAGAATGATTGAGAGATTGGGGTACTGGTGATGGCTCCTTACCAGTCCACAGGATTGCAAAAAAACATTCTTACCTTTGATACAGGCCCAGCTCACCTTCTCTGAGTGAAGTACTTTCTGGAACTTACTTTTCCAGGACTTCTATTTAAATCGTGCTCGGTCAGACCATAAGGTAACAGTTATGTGATTTCACTTCAGCAAAATAAACATGGAGGAAATCATTCCACAATTTGAGGGAGAACTATCAGAATTCTGGAGTATGTTATAATTTGATACTCTGCTCTGAAAGCAGTTGTTTTTGAGTTCACATAGTCTTTCCTTTTAGAACATTTAAAGTGCTTTTGGAAAACTGACAGGATGAATTGGATAATAACTACTTAGCATCATTTTGGATAAACGCAATTCTTGTGGCGGATGGAATGCTAGCAGAGTAGCAACCCAAAGCACTGATAGTTTCTCTCCAAGAATGAATAGAAGCAAGACATATTTCTATTTTAAAGCTGGATTTTATTGAATGTTGGCAAATTTATGACTTAAATGTATTTTTTTTACTTTTATTGAATTTTAAATTTAATTTTATTGTCAAAGTGATGTACAGAGGGATTACAGTTACATATGGAAAGTAGTAAGTACATTTCTTGGCATACTTGTTACCCCCTCCCTCATTTTTCTCCCACCATCCCTTCCACCACCACTACCCCTCCCCAAGTTGTACAGTTAATTTCCAACATATTGTGAGTATTGCTATTGCATTGGTTCGCCCTTATCTTTGTCTTTTAAGTGAGATTTTTTTTAACTCCTGACAAGTCTGGGGACCTTCATGGCTTAGACTAAGTGATTATCTAAACCCGACAGTATAAATGATTCTCCCATTCAACCAGACCCTAATTAAAAATGCCAAATGGTTGTATTTTTTCTCCAAAGTATGCAGATACAGCTTCATTCTGTCTTATCAGGGAATGTGGATAAATAATAATTATTTTGGAAAGTGGGGTTGTAGATTGGAGTATTTATAATCATTTTGGATTTTCTAAATACTTTTTGGTGGTGCTGAGGTTTGAATTTAACTTTTCACACTTGCTAGCAGGCACACTAACAGTACACCCTCAGTCTTTTTGCTTTGGTTATTTTTCATATAAGGCCTCATATCTTTGCTCTGTCTATCCCAGAATATAATCCTCTTGTTTGTGCCCCTGGGTAGCTGGTATTACAGTCACACACCACCACACCAAGCTAGCTATTGGCTGAAATGGAATCTCACTAACTTTTTGCCTGAGGTTGGCCTCAAACTTCAATCCTCCCAATCTCTACCTCCCATGGAGCTGAGATGACAAACATGAGCCACCCGGCCTGACTTGGAGCTACATTTTTAAATATAATATTAAATTGTTACATGCAATTTTAGTGTTGCTGTGCACACAAAAAAATGGGGAAGATGTGGAAGTGGCACTGTGGCTCAAATGGTAGAGCCCTCACCTTGAGCAAAAGAAGCTCAGAGACAGCACCCTGGCCCAAAGTTCAAGCCCCAGATCTGGCAAGGAAAAAAAAAGTGTAACATGTTTTACAAATAACGTATTTGAAAGCGAGATCATGGGAAATTATCCTGGGACTAAGAAGGAATGCTTCAAAGTAAGCCTAAAATAGCAAAGTTAAGCTGGAGATGTGGCTCAAGTGGTAGAACACCTACTTGTCTTGCAAGCATACAAGGCCCTCAATTCAACCCCCAGTACTGAAAATATACAGCAAGGTTCCGTGTGCAAAAATGTTCTTGTTTATATCTTTAATCAGTTTGGGAGCATCATATACTTTTCCACTTTTAGGTTATTATTCTGTTCACTTGTTCATTTGTTCTTGTTTCTCCTACTCTGGGAACATTTTCTTTTTTTTTTTGGCCAGTCCTGGGCCTTGGACTCAGGGCCTGAGCACTGTCCCTGGCTTCTTTTTGCTCAAGGCTAGCACTCTACCACTTGCGCCACAGCGCCCCTTCTGGCCGTTTTCTTTCTTTCTTTTTTTTTTTTTTTTTTGTCCTTTTTAAAATTTAATATGAACCAAGTGTGGTGGCACACATCTGTAATCCCAGAATTTCAGAGATTGAGAAAAGAAAATGACAAATTCTGAGCCAGCTTGTCTCAATCCCAGCTGCTTAAGAGGAATGCAACTGGAGGCCAATTGGAGCAAAAGTTAGAAATGTCCTCAATCAATCAGACATGGCAAGACCTCTGATAGCAGCTATGGTATTGTGACAGGTGGCTCAAGGCAAGCCTAGGTCCATAACACAAGATTATGCCTCGACAAAATAACAAAAACACAAAAGGGTATATATATATATATATATATATATATATGTCATATATATGAGTCATATATATATATATATATGAGTCAAGACGCTGAATAGATCGTTACCAAGTCGGAGGCCCTATGCCAGAAGAGAAAATAGAACCACACAGCCACACAAAGAAGTGAAGAAAGAAAAGGAGAAAAGGAAGGGAAAAAAAGGAACAAAGAATTAATTCGGCGGAGGGAGGGGGACAGGGGGACTGGGAATATGGCCTAGTGGCAAGAGTGTTTGCCTCATATACGTGAAGCCCTGGGTTCGATTTCTCAGCACCACATATATAGAAAAAGCCAGACGTGGTGCTGTGGCTCAAGTGGTAGAGTGCTAGCCTTAAAAGGAAGCCAGGGATAGTGCTCAGGCCCTGAGTTCAAGTTCCAGGACTGCTTCTGGCCGTTTTCTATATATGTGGTGCTGGGGAATCGAACCCAGGGCTTCATGTGTACGAGGCAAGCACTCTTGCCACTAGGCCATATTCCCAGCCCCTCTGGGAACATTTTCTATAGCGTCTCTGAAGAATTCTGGATTTGATGTAAGTAGGCAAAAGCTAGTTACCTTTTTGTCAATAATTTCTTTGAGAGCTTACACTTAGATGTCACTAAAAACTGGCCAAAAACACGGTTGATTTTGAATTGTTTGGGGGGAGGGATATAAAAATCACATGCAGCCAGGATCCAGCGGCTCACACCTGTAATCCCAGCTCCTCGGGAGGCTGAGATCTGAAGATTATGGTTCACAGCCAGCCCCAGTAGTAACATCCATGAGACTCCAATAACTCTACAGAAGAAGCCAGAAGTGGTGCTCAAGTGGTAGAGCGCTAGCCTTGAACACAAAGAGGCTCAGGGACAGTGCCCAAGCCCTGAGTTCAAGCCCCAGAGCACGCAAAAAAAATCATATACAACTTGATATTATCAGTTTGTGGTTAGGTGTCATTTATGACCAAAATCAGTATTACAAATCCAGAGTTTCACTGCTAGACAGACATATGCCTATCAGAAATGTGTAGTAACATTACTTGCAAGAGTCCCAATGGAAAAAAATCCATATATACATAATTTCTAATTTGAGTAGAACCGATAAACTGTGGTGTATTAATTCAGTGATATACTACAAAGATGTGAGAATGAACAACCCAATTCTAATCACAGCACTACACGTATATTTTAAAATATGTTATTAATCAAATAAAGCCAGAAAGTACATTCTATATGCTTTCAGTTATGTAAGGTTCAAAATGAGGCAAAACAAATCTATTGTAGAGAAGTTGGGATATGTTTAGCCTTGTGGGAAGGAAGGGAATATCAAGAGAAAATTTGGGGGAAACTGATCATTTCTGAAAAACTAATAATGCTTCTGCCTGGCCATGTTCAGTTTGTGAACATTATGAGCAGTACATTTATGACGTGTGCACTTTATGTGTGACTGTATACATGGCCTATGCATGTTATACTTTAATAAGAACTTATTTCAAAAAGTAAAACTATTCATCGCTTACCCTATTTAAGGTAAACCTTGTCTATCTGACATTGTTCCAGATGACTTGAGACACCTAGAATAAATACATGTATCAATGCCAGATGGGTTGTAACTAAATTTACACATACATAAGTATGATCCACCCACCAATCTCTCTGATGATAATGAACCATCTGACTACGAAAGGTAAATACCACTAGAAATGCTGAGAGGTAGTTCAACAGTCCTTAGGACTGAAGAAATAGTGCCTCTCACTCAGCAGCCAGGATTTTCAGCTGCCCCCACATTTATTGATCTTTCTGGACAGTGTTACATTCTCCACAACCCCCACCCCTACCTGGATTTTGGATCTTGTTGCTTGTTTCACAGACCTTTGCTTTCCAAAATGAGTCCAAACTGCACTCAGCTGAGCATAAGACACTTTGTATGTGCGTCCTTCATTGTTTTATGAAGCTGTTTCACATGCGCCCCCTTGTGGCAAGCTATGCGCATATATGTGGCTGCTACCAGGTAAACATCAGAAAGCGGTCTTCATCTCCTGATCCCACTTCTCTCCATTTCTCCCCTTCCCCAGGGTCTTGTGAACTCCCGTTTCTCTCTGGCTACCAAATATTTCCAATTTGGTCACCTCTGAAGAATTAAAACTTGCATGTCTTTTATTTATTCTCTTTCAATTCAGCCTTACCAATGTTTAAATGTTCTATGTCTCCTTTGGTTGGTCTTTTTCTTTTCTTTTCTTTCTTTCTTTCTTTTTTTGTGTCAGTCCTGAGGCTTGAACTCAGGGTATGTTTAGTCACTGTCCCTAAGCTTTTTTGCTCAAAGCTAGCACTCTACCCCTTAAGACACAGCTTCACTGGGTGGGGTTTTTCTTGGGGGGGGGGGAGTGATTATTTGGTGATGAGAGTCTCATGGACTTTCCTGCCCAGGCTGGCTTTGAACTGTGATCCTCAGATCTCAGCCTCCTGAGTAGCTAGGATTGCAGATGTGATCCACCAGTGCCCAGCTAGGGATATTTTTTATAAGACAATACAAGCATAGGGAATAAAGAACTTCAAGCATAACCTTTTCCTGAGTAATATTTTATATTAGTGTCAATCAGTGCCTTATTCCAAAGGAATGACTAACAAGGAAAATCAAGCACCATAGTAACATTAGAGATTCTCTTCTAATTTTCCTCAGATCCCACAGAATATTAAAAATGATCATATCAATGTTTTCTGGTCACAAGAAGAAGAAAGAGTCTGGTTAAGTACAGCAAAGGCAAGTTTCAATAGAACTGCAGGAATGTGCATGTGGATGGAAAGACAAAGAGTCAAACTTGGAAAAAGGCTGCAGGGCTGGAAACAGAACTATAGACAGAGTCGTGGCAAGAATAGACTGATAAGGATGAGCTCTTGCCTGGATGACCTCTCACCAAGTATAATCTCCACAGTACTCTGCTCAGAACTAACATTCCAGGCTGGGGTCCTGAGGCTGCCCCTGCCTAGGGCAGAATGGCTATCTGCTTAACTATTAAGAAAGCCAGTTTAAATGTGAGTGGCTCAACCCCACATAGAGTCCATCACACAAAAACTGAGGTTTAGGGCATGTCATTATCTCAGCCAACATACCAGTGTACGTTACTTACTCTTTTCACAACAAAAGAGGACAATGCCTTTATTCTCTTAAGCAAACAAAAACCTAGGTGACCTTTGAGTCAGGTTTGAAATTAAAAGCAGCTAATATAAACACTATTATATGAGTTAAGCTATGCAGCAAGTACAATGTGTTAGGTTGTTACAGGAGAAATGAGGTTGAAATGGAAAATGCTTTACTCAGACACAATAAATCAGAACAGAGCACTTCTGGCCAAATGTGCCTCCCACTGAAGATTAGGAAGAGAACATGGCCATACTTTATATTGTCATGATTTTTTTTTTAATGAAAAGGCTTTCTGGCAGCATTCCCAGATCATATCGTGCAAAGAATACTGTGGATGGTACATAGACTATCAGTCTATGAGAAAGCTCCATGAAACTGCATAGTACTAAAACAAAAGATAAAGAAGCAATACCAACCAACGCCTTCCAGTTTAACACATATAGCTCTATATTCAGATGAATCACTTGTGCAACACACCTCTGATTTCATGAAAGCAATGAGAGAAAGCAATTGGCCCTACAGGTGAAAGTCTCTGGATGGAGTTGAATCTCCTCATCTGATTTCTTTTCATACCCCCCCCATATTCTTTTTCCTGACTATCTCATGTACATTGTAATGTGACACAATGTGGCAGGGCTGTACACATGCCTAAACACAAGGCAGTTTTAGTACCATTTGTTAGGAAACTTATAGACAGGGAAGCCACAGCACAGACTTAATCCCCAAATCTACCCTCCTCATCCCACACAGACACCATGAAAGCTAATCCAGTGCAGCTACACTCATTACAAGCTCTTCAGCTGAAGGAACAATGCTCTGCTCTAGCTCATATGTATTTGTATGAGTCAGGATGAAAGTTGCTGGACAGACGAAAGAAACTTACAGAGCTAAAGGAGAGGAAATGACACACGAAGCAAGCCATTAGTCCATTTTCCCTTGGGTTCATTCAAACCTGCTGAACCAGCTTCTTGATAAGGATCCAAAGGATGGGAGAGGAGGAGACTTCAGAAACCTCTGGGGGAACCTTGACTTACAGTTTATCATGAGACATGAGGAAATCAAGGGAAAGAAATGGATTTTTATAAAAGAATATGCTGCCCTTGTAACTATTGATGCATGCTAATAAAAATAGCAAAAACTGAGAATATGTGCTACATTTTAGTTCTCTGAAAGATGGATGTGTTCAGCTTATTCTATTCTAAGCCAGTGGTTCTTGGAGAACACTGCGGCATGAAGTGAAGGACAGTATCCAGTGACTTAAGGCAACGGTGATCAATCTTCCATGCTCACTTGGAATACTCAAGGAAATTAAGATGCCTGGGTCCTGAGCAAAGACACTGATTTAATTGGCCCAAGATCCAGGCTTGCTATTGCGGGGTTTAAAAGTTCACTGGGTACTTCTAATATGTAGCAAAGATTGAGAGGTGACCCTAGAATAGCTTCAAGTAGAAGAACTAGCAAGCCATATGCTGGTGAGAATGGGAAGCAACTCTAACTCCCAGCTCTTGATGAGAATGTTAGCTGTGGTTATCCGTGTGTGTGTATGTGTGTGTGTGTGTGTGTGTGTGAGAGAGAGAGAGAGAGAGAGAGAGAGAGAGAGAAAGAGAGAGACAGAGAGAGAGAGACAGAGAGAGAGAGAGACAGAGAGAGTTGGAACAACTACTTAGCAAAACTGGTTGATGGTGTTGACTAAAACCGACACCTATGCAAGCGCCACTCCTGACTGTATACTCAAGAGAATAAAGGCATAGGTCCACCAAAAAAACTGATGAAAATGTTCCTATCCGCTTTGTTTGTAAGAATTCAAATCTGGGGGCTGGGGATATAGCCTAGTGGCAAGAGTGCCTGCCTCGGATACACGAGGCCCTAGGTTCGATTCCCCAGCACCACATATACAGAAAACGGCCAGAAGCGGCGCTGTGGCTCAAGTGGCAGAGTGCTAGCCTTGAGCGGGAAGAAGCCAGGGACAGTGCTCAGGCCCTGAGTCCAAGGCCCAGGACTGGCCAAAAAAAAAAAAAAAAAGAATTCAAATCTGAAAATAACTCAACTACCCATCAGCAGTAAAATGGATACAATATGGTACATATACACAAACCAATATTACTACATAATGAAAAACCACAACAAGGCTGAATTCCATAGACACATTATTGAGTGAATAAAGTTAGATAAAACTAGTACATAGAGGGGCTGGGGAAATGGCCTAGTGGCAAGAGTGCTTGCCTCGTATACATGAGGCCCTGGGTTCAATTCCCCAGCACCACATATACAGAAAACGGCCAGAAGTGGCGCTGTGGTTCAAGTGGTAGAGTGCTAGCCTTGAGCAAGAAGAAGTCAGGGACAGTGCTCAAGCCCTGAGTCCAAGGCCCAGGACTGGCCAAAAAAAAAAAAAAAAAAAACTAGTACATAGAATATGAGTCCATTTTGATGAAGCTCAAACAGATAAAACTAATTTATGGAGACAGTTTCCCACTGTGGTGTAAGGGGTAAACAGGAAATTCTCTCAAGGAAATGTTTATATCTTAATCTAGGTGAGGACTCACTGGGTATATATAATTTGTATTCAAATGTAACCTGAAGATGCATGGGCTATGCTCTGAGTTATTTTTCGACAAACAATAACCAAACACACAAGTCAAGCATCAAGGCTGTTAGCATGCCCTCCATCTCAGGTCCTCAGTCCTTCCCACTTCACTTCCGGGAGCAGCTTGTGTCTGCCCCCACCTGTATCAGCCAAACCTGAACTCTACCCTCCCCTGCCCAAAAAACTCCCCTGTGGCTCCTGTCAGTTCCATCTCCAGCCCAGCTGTTACAAGGATACCCCTGGATAGATACAGGCACCATTTTGTTCCCTTTCCCATGGGGGAGAATGGCCTTGTCAGTCCCACTGATAAACCTCCATATAAACCTCCTTCTTCTGCACATGATTGTGTCCATGTGGTCTTCTGGGATGGTTGCTTTCAAAGGCCATGAAGGAAGTTCTTACATGATTTTTAAAAGTGAAGTGTCTTTAACCTAAGAGAAAAATGTTTTCAGGGGGCTGGGAATATGGCCTAGTGGTGCTTGCCACATGTATGCTTGCCTAGCATCCATGAAGCCCTGGGTTCCATTCCTCAGCACCACATATATAGAAAAAGCCAGAAGGCAAAACTGGCTCAACACATGCAACAAACTAAAACTAGATCCTTATATATCACCCTGCACCAAAATCAATTCCAAATGGATTAAAGACCTTGAAATCAAAACAGGCACCCTGAAGACACTAAAGGAAGGAGTAGGAGAAACACTTGGGCTCCTTAGCACAGGACAGAACTTCCTTAACAAAGACCCTGAAAGGCTACAAATCAAAGAAAGGTTGGACAAATGGGATTGCATCAAACTCCAGAGCTTCTGCACGGCAAAGGACATAGCTCTCAAGATAAACAGAAAGCCCACAGACTGGGAGAAAATCTTTACCGGACATTCAACAGACAAAGGCCTCATCTCTAAAATATATGCAGAACTAAAAAAATTACCTTCTTCCAAAACAAAACTGCAAAGAACCAACAGCCCCCTCATCAAGTGGGCTAAAGACTTACAAAGAAACTTCTCTGATGAGGAAATGAGAATGGCCAATAGACATATGAAAAAATGCTCTACATCACTGGCCATAAAGGAAATGCAAATCAAAACAACATTGAGATTCCATCTCACCCCAGCAAGAATGTCATATATCAAGAAAACTAATAATAACAATTGTTGGAGGGGATGTGGCCAAAAGGGAACCCTACTTCATTGTTGGTGGGAATGTAAACTGGTTCAGCCACTCTGGCAAGCAGTATGGAGATTCCTCAGAAGGCTCAATATAGAACTCCCCTATGACCCAGCAGCCCCACTGTTGGGTATCTATCCAAAAGACCACAAACAAAATCACAGTAATGCCACCAGCACAACAATGTTCATCGCAGCACAATTTGTCATAGCGAGAAGCTGGAACCAACCCAGATGCCCCTCCATAGATGAATGGATCAGGAAAATGTGGTACATTTACACAATGGAATTTTATGCCTCTATCAGAAAGAATGACATTGCCCCATTTGTAAGGAAATGGAAGGACTTGGAAAAAGTTATACTAAGTGAAGTGAGCCAGACCCAAAGAAACATGGACTCTATGGCCTCCCTTATTGGGAATAATTAGTACAGGTTTAGGCAAGCCATAGCAGAGCATCACAAGGCCCAATAGCTATACCCTTAGGAACACATAAGATGATGCTAAGTGAAATGAACTCCATGATATGGAAACAAGTGATATATCACAGTTATAACTACTTTCAACGTCCTATGTGAATGTGTAGTTTCTATTATTGATGATGTTTTGTATCACCTTCCTATGTTTGTACCTACACTATCTCTGTAATCTTATCTGAGTATATTGGAAACCGTGTATACTGGTATTGGAAGTAGGAAATTCAAAGGGAATACCAAATTCGAGAGACACGGGGTAAAAAAAGAGAAATAACTACAAAAGCAATACTTGCAAAACTGTTTGGTGTAAGTGAACTGAACAACTGGGCGGGGGGAAGGGAAGGGGGGGAGGGAGGGGGGCATGAGGGACAAGGGAACAAACAGTACAAGAAATGTATCCAACGCCCAACGTATGATACTGTAACCTCTCTGTACGTCAGTTTGAAAATAAAAATTTGAGAAAAAAAAAAAAAAAAAGAAAAAGCCAGAAGGGTCACTGTGGCTCAAGTGGTAGAGTGCTAGCCTTGAGCAAAAAGAAGCCAGGGACAGTGATCAGGCCCTGAGTTCAAGCCCCAGGACTGGCAAAAAAAACAGAAACAAAACAAAATGGCCTAGTGGTAGAGAAAAATGTTTTCAGACCAGAAGTACAGTTCCCCTCTCCTCTCTCTCCACCTCCTCCATCCTGGGTAGCTTGGGTGGCTGAGGTGTTTGGCAGACGATCTCCCTGGTACTTGGAAGCCACTTCCCCCACGCCTGGTAGAGAAGGCCAGGGTTTAATAATTTCTGATCTAGCATCCACACACTGCCAGATCCACTCCGGAACGAACTCTTCCAGCGTGCCTCTTTCTTTCTGAGATGTTCATGGCTTCTCTCATGTCACCTGCATATATTTGAGGTCCAGAAGTCCAACATAAAGTTTCAGTTTCTCTACAATATGCCTTTTTTGTTATGTTTCACGATATTCTTTAACTCCTGAGATTTGAAAGTATCTGTTCTTTTTTTTATACACCATTTATTATGCTCTGTGACCTCCAGGAATAGCCTGAGTTAAGCTCTATGTCTGGTTCTGCTGTTTAGTCAGGAAATGAATACCAGTCAGCACCTTCGAACCTGGGAAAGATGCAGTTCTATGACCTCATTCAATGGAAAACATCTGTAACTTCTCCACAAGAAATGTGCAACATTAGCCTCAGGAGAGGATTTTTGCCTCTGTTCCTTGGGAATTTGCAGGAAAGGGGATGTCTGTATGAACTCAGGATATTAATATTGCCACTCAGAGACATAAAAAGGCCTAGAAGGGTTTTCTGCTGTATTAAAGGAAATTTAGGAAAGAATAGTCCAAAATATTAAAACAGCTGAAAGATGATTTTAAAACAAAGGCCTGAACATGATGTATGAGAAATTGTCAAATTGTGTACTTCTGCTTAAAAATTGCCCCCAAAAATGAGCTTCTCAGCATCCCTTTTAGTACATTGTAAGCCAAATTACAGACTGCCTCCCAGTGAACTCAGCCTGCCCTGTGCAATGAATTTTTTGCAGCAAAAGCCATGTTCCCTTTGTTCTGTCCACCAGCCACAGATGCCTGCCAAGAACTTGACACTTGGCTAGTCCAACTGAGGTACTAATATATATTTTATTTTATTTTTTGGCAGTCCTGGGCCTTGGACTCAGGGCCTGAGCACTGTCCCTGGCTTCTTTCTGCTCAAGGCTAGCACTCTGCCACTTGAGCCACAGCGCCACTTCTGGCCATTTTCTGTATATGTGGTGCTGGGGAATTAAACCCAGGACCTCATGTATACAAGTCAAGCACTCTTGCCACTAGGCCATATTCCCAGCCTTTTTTACTTAAATTTCAGTAGCCATATTTGGCAAACAATGCAGAACTACACTGTAATTCTATCTTGATCTTTAGCACATCTTTTTCTTTCAAAACGTGGCTCACGGTTTTGTGTTCTTAATTGTTGACTAATATCTTTTTCTTCCTCATACAGAGTTTATGAGAAATTTGTTTTAATAGCCCTCAAGTCTCCACTGACAGTTTCTGAAGTAACTTCTAGTATCTAAACTCACACTTCAGGTTGATTCTTTTATAGTTTGAGGACAATTTTGGGGACAGTCTTGATTTGTGCCATGCTAGTTATAGAACCCAGGGCCTAGTACATAGTAGGCAAGTGCTTTACCCTTAAGCCTCACCTCTAGCCTAGTACAACTGTGTAGACAAATACTAAATATTAAAAAATTGAATGTTACACATCTTATCACAAAAGAAGTATTTGTTCGAATCAATATTTGAGATCAGAGATTCTTCTGAGCACCTATAACACCCTTTTCTCCCCCCTCCACCATGGGGAGCTCAGAATACTGTGCATTCTACTACCAAGCTACATTTGCAGCCCAGTGCCACATATTTTTAACTGGGTGTTTCCAAAAGAGAACAAGGGTATTCTGAAAATGAATCAACAGTTATCAGTGGTGAAAGAAAAATACTACTTAAGTATGTTAAATACACAGGAAGCTACTAGCCTGAGTTGAATTCCTATACAATGAATTATAACCTAACTAGTATGTAAACAAACTACAAACATAATTTGTGAGTATAATAAATAGCAAAGCTCAACCAATTACAAGCAGCCAATCCTTAGCTAGTCATAGTCTACCAACTGATCAGACTGTACACACACAAGTAATTGTGGAGCTGTGTCCAAGCAACACATTTCTGTAATGTACTTGATTGCCATTCTCTGTCTATAAATACTGCCAACTGAGCTCTCTGTACCTTTTCTGGTTCTCAACACTGATTCTTGAATCGTGCTTTGGCCAAATAAACTCTGCTAAATTTAATTTCTACAAAAATTTTCTTTAAACAGGCAAAAGTAAAAGAGGGACAAAGATACTTTGTAGGCCAAATTTTAGTTTCCTGAAACTTCTTCTAGGCCTTATCTAAGCAAATCCTTGTAAGTCCCAGTTTTAGCAAACAGCTCTGGAAGTCAGCTTAGCACCACCCCACTCAGTACCTGATCACTATCAGTATCTGATTCCATTCCACACACTCCACCATGTCATCCTGACTTCTGATCCTGGCCTGTCTTTGGCAAGAATCCTATTAAGTAGGTTTAGCCAGAATCTCCCCTACTCCTAATGCTTCCTTTTAGTGCTTTTCCATCCACTGCCCTGCAGCTCGCCCTTGACTAAAAATTCCCTCTTGCTCATGCTTTATTTGGAGTTAAGTCCAATCTCCTTCCCTACAACAAGATCCTATTGCCATAGACCCTATCTCTATTTATCGAGAATCCTATGATTCCTTGCCATATTTTAATAAATGTCGCTGTAATTTTTTTCTTTAACAATATAAAATCTTAAACAAAAACAGGGTGTAAGATACCACAAGAAATGTACACACTGCCTTACTATGTAAGTTTACCCTTTTTGCACAACACCTTGTCAAAAAATTTGTGTTTAATTAATAAATAAATTTAAAAAAATATAAAATCTTGAAGTGGAAATGAAAGTTACACAAGAAAACATTTTATCCTTGCAATAGCTTAAGTCTAGAAACAGGAAAAACAACCCCTTACAGCTCCAAGCTAGTTGAGTCCTTACAGCTGGACCTTCGTTTTCTTCTGCAGAACATAAATAATTTCACCAAGTATCAACATCAGTTAAGGCTATTCTCCAGCAGTGGTAAATCACGACAAAACAAGACTCCTTTGTAATCCTGCCAGTAATCATTGTAGTGGGGTCCCTCCAAGGAGGCGAGCACAATGTAATGGGGTTGGAGGGAGGGGAATCCCCCATCCCTCCAAGAGCCCACCGCTCAGAGACAGTCTCAAGTAAAAAGATGGGTTTATTGGGGAAGTAAAAAGCGAAATGACTGGCCAGGGCCACAGCCCAGACTCGGGAGCTGAGACTGTGCGCCCCGCACGCTCAAGGCCAGGTTATAAAGGCAAACACCACATGGTCAAGCTTGCCACATGCAGGTGGCCAATGAGGTTACAATCTGCCTCATAGCAACTGTTAAAACCAACCTATCATTTTAGTTAGACTTGGCACACAGATTTGGCGGGGATCACATAATGCAGGTGGATATGCTTACTCATGGGAGGGCACAGGTTTAACCTTGAACTTTCCACTACTCAGGTAGTCAAGCAGTTTACACAATCTTATCACAGCGAAGGGGAACTTGCCTGGATAGGGCGGGGGAAATCTTAGTGAAGATGGAGTCGGCTTCTGCTCTCTTTAGCTAATCTGAGATGGAGTCAATCTGACACCCCTCAACAGCCAATGATGGCGCTGGCCAGATCTGACCTCCATATTCCAATAATGACCAAAACATACCATTGTCCAAACCACAAAAATGATCAGACACCCCCTATCCTAGTCAATATGCATCACTATCTTCCCTCCCTCGAGGTAAAATTTATTACATGACTCAATCACAGAGTCATCCTGCTCTCTGTCAGTATTTGGTGCAGAAAAACTGGACTGGCTATTCTGCTTCCTTAAACTTTGCACCAAATTATTCTGGAGTAAAGCATCAACAAAAGGAGACTGCCACCTACTCTAGCCCACTATCATAACTGCAGGCAAACAATGTGCCCAGGTGATAAGGTCAGGGTACACAGATTTACAATGAATGGATATCACTTTTATACCAACTATGGTGTAATAAATATTTCTTGGACTAGTTAAATTTATGTCTACAGTAATGTCTATATCAAACTGACCACTGTCTTGATAGAAAGTAAAAAGGGTACGTTGAAGAGAAGTTCAACAAACTTGGTTTTTTAAGAAAAAAAGAAAAAAGCCCAGCCAGTTTAATTTGTTTATGCTGAAGCAGCCAGCCTCGCCCCTCCCACTGGAAACTGCAAAGGGTCCACCTTAAGCCTGCAGATCGTTCTGCGCAGTCGCGATTTCCCTGCCACAGTGTACTGGGTCCCACGCCCACTTTCTCGGGTTCGTGGACTTGGATTGGTTGAGCCTCTGTCATTCAGCCT
The DNA here is from genome assembly GCF_023159225.1 of Perognathus longimembris pacificus. NCBI lineage: Eukaryota > Metazoa > Chordata > Mammalia > Rodentia > Heteromyidae > Perognathus > Perognathus longimembris. Next base: position 106,358,378 of record NC_063188.1, on the reverse strand, counting down.
TATAACCGGAAGTACTTTTTCTCCTGAGAGCTCCGGAACTGCGTGGATCCCGCGCCTGCGCATTCCAGCGAGTCTCTTTCCGGGCATCTCCGTGTGCTGAAGGGTGAGCCGGTTCCGGCACGTAGAGGCTCTCTGGCACGCCCTGGGCCTAGGAGACCTTAAGGTGCTGTCATCTCATTCTTTTCCTCCCTTCTAGTTGTCAGCGGGGTGGGCAGAGCCCTCGGACCGCTGCTGCATGTTTGCCGGTCACGGCCAGGCCACGGTCCTGGGAGAGTTAGCTGCTGGCTTTTTAGTGCTAGACTCCACCCACCGGAACTTGAACCCTTGCCAGAGCCCTTAGGCTGCTCCACTCACCCCGCTGCACGCTTCTTAGGTATCATCCTAGGGGAGAGCTCTAGTTTACAAACTGCAAGGCCTCTTCCTGCCAAGCTTTGGCATCAGATCTCTCCTTACAGGGGGGCTCCTCGAGACCTTGGAGAGTTGTGTAACTTATGTAGGCTACTGCCAATAGGCTACCAACGTGTGGAAATTTCACCATGAACTTTTCTCTTGTACTTCTGAAGATTTAGGCTGTTATTTTAGTGCACGTGTATACACTTTGCTCGCATATAATATTAGTTAATATTTACAAGCTTTGTTATCTGTATTCAGTTAGGGCCCACACTCTTCTGGCACTGTAGAAATTCATGTTTAGTTTTTTTTTTTGGCCAGTCGTGGGCCTTGGACTCAGGGCCTGAGCACTGTCCCTGGCTTCCTTTTTGCTCAAGGCTAGCACTCTGCCACTTGAGCCACAGCGCCGCTTCTGGCTGTTTTTCTGTATATGTGGTGCTGGGGAATCGAACCTAGGGCCTCGTGTATCCGAGGCAGGCACTCTTGCCACTAGGCTATATCCCCAGCCCCTCATGTTTAGTTTTACTCAAACTAGTGCACACGTAGGTATGTATCTAAGTATGATCCATATTACTATATGTCCTAGGACTAGCCAATAAAGTTCCATAAGGCTTGAGCATTTGAAATGTGACTAGTCCAAATTGAGATGTGCATAAAAAAAACTTTTGAGAATTAATACAAAAAATTAAAATACATCAACTTGTTTATATCAATTACATTTTGAAATGGCAGTTTTTGGAGGGCTTAGAATATAGGTCAGTGACAGACTAGCATGTATGAGGTCATGGGTTTGATCCCTAGCGCCATATTTTTTTTGAAAGAAAAGAATATTTTGGATACACTGGGTTAAATAATTTTACCTAACTTTATTTTTAACATGGCTTCTAGAAAATTGTAAATGATATTTGTAGATTGCTTTTTGTTTCTGAGGGACTGTAGTACTCTAGAATAAAGTGTCAACAAATTATAGCCTGTACAAATCCAGACTGCCTGTTGGTGGAAATAGGCTTTATCTGAACCAGTCATGTCTATTCATTCATGTATTTTCTATGTCTGCTAGTTCTGCTTCAAGAGTTGAAGACTGGAGTAGTCTAGGCAGAGATCATGTGGCCCAAAGAACCTAAAATGTTTACTGGTTACTGTTTGGCTTTTTAACAAAAAATACTTGCCAGCCCCTACTCTGGAACAAAACTTGATATGGTGGATAGTCTTAAACTTTTTGCATGGTTGGTTGGTTGTTTTTTGAGATGGTGGCCTAGAGTTTGAGATCCTCCTTTAGCTCCTGAGTGCTGTTGATTACAGGGCTATGTCAGTACACTTGGAGATACTGTTAAACCTTTTAAACTATAGACCCACATAACTGTTTTACTTGTTGTGTGATGGATATACTTCTAAGCATGAAGAGAACAATGGAAAGGGTGACATTGATCAATATGCATTGTACTTACAAACTGAATTGAAATCCTGTTGTACTACTACTTCAAAATAATTTAAATTTTTTAAAAAAAAGATCTCTGTGTGCTGGTGGCTCACACCTATAATCCTAGCTACTCAGAAGGCTGAGATCTGAGTATTACAGTTCAAAGCCAGCCCAGGAAGGAAAGTCTGTGAGACTCTTCAATTAATCACCAAAAAGGAGGAGGGGGAGCTATGCCTATAGTAGTAGAACACTGTCCTTGATCACAAAAGATTAGGTACAGCCCCTGGACCCTGAGTTCAAGCCCTAGTACCAACACACACACACATACACATACACACACAGATTTAATTATCATATTAATCCTAGGGTGTTTAATTTCCCTTATTTTGTAAGTAGGAAAACTGGAGCATCAAGATGGCCAGCAAACTTAGCCAATTTAAATGGACACTCCCCTCACTTCTGACAACTATACTTGACTGTCCTCATCTAAAAGGTTTGGCTTCCTAGCTCTACTTGATTGGCCTACAGTGGACCCCATGGGTTTCTCTCATCTAGTATTTTTGTATGAGTTTTTAAAACTAGAATCAAGGATGGGCTTGGTCTTCCAGAGTAGGAGGAGAGGGTCACTGGGCTTAGGTTTGGTGAGTAACAAGGTCTTGATCGAAAGGAAAGGAAATGTACAAACAGAGAAGATAAAAAGCATCATGGATGCTTGTCACTTGTTTAACAAAAGGAACTATTGGTTAAATAAAGTGTTTGGCAGATTTGTACTGTTGAATGAAATGGGTGAGTCGTCCCTTATGTTCTTGGTGGAAAAGCAGACAAACATGTTTTTATTAGTGCGGCAAACACGATGGGGGGGAAAACACTGATCATTGGGTGTTTCTTAATAGGTTGTCTCTTCTGCAACATGGATATGAATTGTAGACATATCTTCATCTGATTGTTTGACCCTAAGATGACATGAAGGTGAATGGTACAGAAATGCTCAATAAATATGTGTTTCCATCCACTAATTTAAGGTAAGGGAGCAAATATCAGAAATTGTATACATCACAACACTTAAAATATGAGAATCACCAGTTATAATTTGTGGAAGCTCTCAGATGAGATGTAGTAGGACTCACCTAGCCAAGTCTGAAGTCAGAGGTGTTCTCTGGGCTTAGTCCAGAAGCAGAATCTCAGCTGTATTTGGGGTTAATGGCAGCCTCGCCGCCGGGAGACCTGCTGCTGCTGTTGCCTGTGTGTGATTTCAATTAGAATCAGCTGGACAACCAAACAGATATGCAAATTCATTCTATCTAGAGTGAGGCCTGCACATTGTTCCTTTCAATTCCTCCAAGTAGTGCAGACAGGATTAAAAACCACCTATGATGACAGTGAGAAGCCTGGCTCAGGTGGCTGCTAGAGCAAAGAAACAGACCTGTCGGTTATAAGTAGTGAAGGAGAGAGAGGAGGTGGGCACTTTTTATTATCTAGCCAACGAGCCTGAGCTCCATCCTGAGAGTGTTAGGGGAACTTCTGAAGAGCTTTAAGTGGACAATCAAAGGGTATCTTGCTGTGAGTTCTGTATCAGAGGTCATTCTAACAAAGTGCCATGAACCAGCGGAGGCAGTGAAGAAGCAATTGCAGCTGGCCAGATGATAATCTAAAGAGGGTTTAGTATCCATACTATGTGTTTATTCTAGCAGCTACATTTATTATAATTACCCACTTTCTGGTCAGTATCGCTTCCACTTAGCTGTCATCCTCTTTAAGACACTTAGTCTTTTGTAGGATCAGTATACAGCACATTCTAGCTACATAATATTTCTTGAGTGAACTATGTAGAACTAATATGACATGCAGCTTATTTTGTCATTTTATGGCAAAGTCTAAGAGTTGGAGTCTTACTGACTTTTTTAGTGTAATAAATGCTTTATTGTCATGTGATTATCTCACAGGGAGAAGAGAAAGTTTGGCAAAATTTAAATGCTATTCTAGGTATGGAGAAGAGTAGGGAAAAAGTATGATGGTTCCTCAAAACTTTGAAAATAGAATTGCCATAAGATCCAGCAATTGTACGTGTGTGTGTATATGTAAAAGAATTAAAAACAGAGACTCCAAAAGATAAGTATACACTTCAGTGGAAGCAACATAAGTGGCCCAACAAATGAATAAATAAACTGTGGCCCATATACATAGGAGAGTATTATTTAGCAATAATAAGGAAGGAAATTCTGACGCATGATACAACATGGATGAACCTTGAGGCTGTTAGATGACGTGAATTAAGCTACACAGAAAGGGACACATACCATGTGATTATACTTATAACTAGCCTAATCCACTCCATAGGGACAGAAGCTGAATGGTGGTTGCCAGGGATAGGGTATAGGGACTTGTTTAATGAGCACACGAATTTCTGTTTTGTAATATGAAAACATAATGATAAATACTACTGAAGTCTATATTTTAAGAAGTTAAAATGGTAAGTTGTATGTTTTTATATTTTACCACGATTAAAATGCTTAAATAAGTATGAAGAAAAGGCAAATAACAAACACATAAAATGAAGAGCCAAGTGTTTTACACATTAAATTCTATAGTTTTACATGACCAAATCTGAACTCCTTTCTTAGCCCTGAAACCCTGAAGTTCACCTTCAGAACCCCTGGGGAGAGCAGACCTTTGCTTGATAAATTTAGACCCAAGTCAAATGTTGCTTCCCTTGTGAGCAGTCTAGGCCTGACTCCATTTTGTTTTTGTGGTGCTGGGGATGGAGCCTGGGGCTTCACTCTAGGAAAGCACTCTACCACTGAACTATACCCCCAAGCTCCGTTTAGCCATCTTTTTGACTATCTGGACAACCTCCCTCCTGATTTTTCCAGAAGCACTGTGCAAAGACTCTAGGAAGAATAAACCTTGCTTGTTGATGAGGAAACTTTCCAACCAGTGGGCCAGGACTCAAGTATATTGAGCAGCTTGCAACCTCATCATTGTAACGTGATTGTTTGACTTTCCCAAGATCTGAAGCAGACACTTCAGACACAAGTGTTCAACAATTGAGGGTGTATATTTTTTTTCCTGTGCTATCTTGCTTGTTCTTTGTTGAGCCTTTGATTCTTAGGGAGACTACTTTTACTGTTCTTAAAATGTGGAATTTCTTTAAAGTAAAAAGAATTATCTTTAAGTGTTCATTCCCAGGAACTGGAAAAATACCTACTGAGTGACTGGTAAAAGTAACTTTAAAATGAAAACACAAAAGGACTGTCTAGGTTTTCTACATGCAAAACTCTGACTCTTGGTCATTTTTGTGTTGTCCCGTCAGGGATATATCAGAGAGCACAACACCCTGAGTCCCAGCCCAAGTACTGGCACACATACAAAAAAGTTAATGAAACCAGACATTCCAAGGACCAGTTAACCCAAAGTTCTATATCATCTGTATAATTTCTCTGTTTTTCAAAAGGCTCATATTTCAGCACAATGCATCCTGTTGACTTTGGGGGCTCACTAGACCTAGTTCCAACTGCTTCCCACCACGTGCTATCTCACAATTTCTTTAGATTTCTGGAGACATTTTCCCCTTTGATCTCGTTCTTTTTATTCTTTTGAATTCAGAAAATTACCACTTTAAAAATTATTTTTAAAAATCAGCAAGTATTTCACTCACATAGCTAAATATCAGGAGGGAAAATGGCTTGATATTGTTCAGCACTATCATATTGGTGCTGACTTAGGCATAATTTAGTATGCAACATGTTCATCAACTTCTGTCCAAATGAAATGACTAATCTGCAAAGATTGATATGTCTAATTAGCGGTGGAAAAATAATTACAGCTAATCCTCCAGCAAGCCTCTTAATATTCTACTGAAAGCCTGCAGTATTGTTTGTTCCTTGGAATATTGAGAATAAAACTTGAAACTAAACTGTTGCACATTGTAGATTCCATTTTCTAACATGTTGCACCATTTATATCACATTACTTCTTCAGAAAACATTGTGCACCTTGGTAACTAGTAGAAAGTACTATTTCATTATGCAGGAACTATAACCAACAAAATCAAGCTGCAGAAAACTGAATTCTCTTTTTTCTTTGCAGCTGTAAAGATGTCTGACAAAACCAAGATCGCTGCTAGAGCTTCCCTTATTGAACAACTTGTGTCCCAAAGGAATTTTGAGGATCTTGGCAACCACCTTACTGAGCTAGAAATGTTTTATGTGACTAAGGCACATCTCCAAGAGACAGATGTGATCAGAGCTGTGTACCGAGTCCTCAAAAACTGCCCCTCCGTGGCTTTGAAAAAGAAAGCCAAGTGTTTGCTTTCAAAGTGGAAAGCTCTTTATGAGAATACATACTTTAAACCAAGGGACAGCCTTAAATCAATCCATTCAGATGGTAATAAAGAAGAACATGCAGGACTTTCTCAAGACCTGAGCCAGGATAAGATCTTAGAGCTCTGTAGTTCTAACTCTCTGCTACCATCCCAAGCTGTTTTAAACCCCACTGAAATAACTGTGCCTGAAAATAGTGCTGCTCAAGTGGAAGCTAAGGAAGAACAGTTCAGAACTGGTGACCCTAAATCCGCTGGCAAGAAATCAAATGGGTTTCAGGATCCAACAATGCCTATGAGAACTAAATGTGTAGAGCTCCTTTACACAGCGTTAAGTGGTTCTTCCACAGATCAGCCCAAAGATGATGCGTGGCAAAATTTTGCAAGAGAAATTGAAGAGCATATTTTTGCCCTCTATTCAAAGAACATCAGAAAATACAAAACCTGTGTCAGAAGCAAAGTTGCCAATTTGAAGAACCCCAAAAATGCTCACTTACAACAAAACTTGCTCTCTGGAACCATGTCTGCAAAACAGTTTGCTGAAATGACTGTCATGGAGATGGCAAACCAGGAACTGAAACAGCTCAGAGCTTCCTACACGAAATCCTGTATCCAGGATCATTACCTTCCCCAAGTGATTGATGGCACACAGACAAATAAAATAAAATGTAAACGCTGTGAGAACTACAACTGCAAGGTGACTGTAATTGCCAGAGGAACACTTTTCCTTCCAAGCTGGGTGCGGAATTCGAATCCAGATGAACAGATGATGACTTACGTTATTTGTAATGAATGTGGGGAGCAATGGTACCATAGCAAGTGGGTGTGCTTGTGATTATAAATGAATATTTCCTTAATATATACCCTCAGGCAACATGTGATACACACACACACACACACACACATCCCTTTGTGCTTGTTTTTTAAGATCTTTTATCTGCCATTCTTGAAACAAACTTAAGATTGTTTGCCACAGTAGATACCACCAACGTTAAAAGTGATCATTTGGGGGCTGGGGATATGGCCTAGTGGCAAGAGTGCCTGCCTCGGATACACGAGGCCCTAGGTTCGATTCCCCAGCACCACATATACAGAAAAACGGCCAGAAGCGGCGCTGTGGCTCAAGTGGCAGAGTGCTAACCTTGAGCGGGAAGAAGCCAGGGACAGTGCTCAGGCCCTGAGTCCAAGGCCCAGGACTGGCAAAAAAAAAAAAAAAGTGATCATTTGGGGAGAGAGGGAGAAGGGGAAGGAAAGGAGAGAGGAAGAAGAATGATTAACTATTCCATGTTCTTCAGGACCATTTGTTACCATGCTGTACCCAAATTAGGATTGAGAGCAGCTCAGTATTCTAGAAACCTGTTAGAAATCAAGGCTTTTGGGCCCTGAGCTGCTTTAGTCTTAATGTGCACTTTGAATATCATTACCATAGCAACAGGCTTGTGGTTCTCTGGAATGACTGCATATTAGAATCTTCTGAGGAGCTTTGAAACTCACTAGTACCAAGGTGCCAAGGGCCTGGGCTAGAATAATTCAGTCTGAACCTGTGGAGTAGGTCCCAGGCAAACACATTGCTCAGGTTACTTTTCAGATGCAGTCAGAGTTGAGAACTACTCCTAAATAGGCTATCATTTGGTTCTTTCTATATGTAAGAAATTAGTGTTCTTCAGAGACTTTACAGATGAGGAAATAGGTCCACAGAGTTCCAGTGACTTGGCTAAGCTACACAACCACAAATAAGCCAACCCACACTGATGCCAGATTTTCCTCATCTAAATTCACAGTATAAGACTGGCTCAATATTGACATCTGGGAAATGTACTTTTGGAATTGTGGAACTAAGTGAATAATGTCTTTAGGCTCTCACCTTAGGAGACTAGAGCATCATTCTTTTTCCCCCATTCTTACTTTATAGGTCTTTCTTGAATCATAAAACTGAGGCTATCCTTCATCCTGCATTTGGGATTTTATTTAAAGACTTCTTGTTCATTTGAAGGAACTGTATATTCTTTTATCTTTGTACTAGTTCATTATAAACTCCTTCAGACATGTGGTTTCTGATGGTGAGGTCCTCATGTTCTCAAGGATATGCTAGTCTGAAGTTCAAGTTGTATTTAAATGAAAATAGCATTTATCTGTCAGAGGAAGTCCAGAGCTTCAGCCTTTGAATCTGCCAATATTTATTTACCTAATAATTGAAGAGGAAATTACATCTTTGAGGTCTTTCTTTGCAAGCAGTGTTTAACTGATTTCTATAGCTGTTTAAACATATGAAGCCTTTTATGTGGTTACGGCTGCCTTTTCCTTAAAAAAAATCATAGCACGACCATTGTTGGGGTTTGTTTGTTTTTTAAAAAGTTTACTTCTAAGTTATCTACAAACCCACACATTTCTGCAGGTTTTTCCCCCTAACTCACCAATCTTTGATGGAGTCTGGTGGCCTTCCAGGGTATATATTTTACCTTCTAATGATAGTTCTTCTAAATAGTCCATAAAACTGAAAAACATTCATGTTTTCAACTAAGTGGAGAAATCAGCTTGAGACTGTCGAGTGCGAATTTTATTTTGATGGCTCTTTCTCCCTGTGGCTTGTGAGGGCTGCTTACTATGATGCAACATGTTAGTCCTTTAAACAGTAACTTGCGAGGAAAGTGTGGTTTCATATGACTTGGAATGATCTTAAAAAAAAAACTATTCAGAGGTTATGAAAGAGCACATATAACACATGAAAACCAAGTTGCATTAAGTTACTGTTGCTCTTTTATGTGTATGTGTGTGTGTGGTTTCTATAGTGGGATTTTGGAAACTAAATTTGCAGACAAATAAAAGCACTTAAATGGAAAATCCCATACACTCCAAGATATAACAATTTTCAAGACCTTCCTCATATCAATGTTGTCAGTTAGTTTTGCAACTACAGATAGTAGTAATGTGGGCTTTTTTTCTCTTGCTCAGTAAAACAACATTGTATTTTTTAAGTGCAGACAATGATTCTTTCATATACTATGTGCTATCTCCTAAAAATAAATCATTTTCCTTTCAAATTGCTGGTGAATAGATTCCAATTTAAAATCCTTCTCAATCCATCAGCAAGTGCTAAGGCTCCCAAAGTAAGAAGGAGTCAAATATGGTCAAGTGACAGCAAGAGTCTAGCACTACTAGGGTACAGTGGGCAAGAGGAAGAACAGTAAGAGATGAGGACAAAGAAGGCACAGAGCTCATGAGGGCCCTTGCTAGTCTGATAATAATGTTGAGGGTTTTTGTTGTTTGTTTTGGTCGGTCATGGGGCTTGCACTCTGGGCCTGGGCACTGTCCCTGAGCTCTTCAGCTCAAGGTTAGCGATCTGCAACTTAAGCCACAGCTCCACTTCCAGTTTTCTGGTGGCTAATTGGAGATAAGAGTCTCAGTGACTTTTCCTGCCCAGGCTGACTTTGAACCATAATCCTCAGATCTCAGCCTCCTAAGTAGCTAGGATTACAGGCGTGAGCCACCAACACCCAGCTTAATGTTGAGTTTTTTAAAGCCACTGAAGCCAGGGAGCTCATGGTGATGACCTTTGAATATCCTTTAGGAAAAGCAATCTGGCTGCTATGTTTAGTGAGACTGAGAGGGAAGCAAAGGTAGATGCAGGGACAGCATGGTGGCCATTGCAGTGATCCAAATGTAACCTCATTAGTCTCCTTGCATCCTTCTTTTTTTTTTTTTTTTTTTTTTTGGCCAGTCCTGGGTCTTGGACTCAGGGCCTGAGCACTGTCCCTGGCTTCTTCTTGCTCAAGGCTAGCACTCTGCCACTTGAGCCACAGCGCCACTTCTGGCCATTTTTTTCTGTATATGTGGTGCTGGGGAATTGAACCCAGGGCCTCATGTATACGAGGCAAGCACTCTTGCCGCTAGGCTATATCCCCAGCCCCTCCTTGCATCCTTCTACATGATAAAACCTGATACAAACTAAATCCCAAATTCTGTATCTGTGGATTATAAGAAAATAATAAGACTTGAAAAAATAATAACTTCAACACAAGTATAACCTGTACGCTGGTTTCCATGGCTACCAGGAGTAACAGCGCAGGGCCTGGACATCAGTTGTTTTCATGAGTCAATCTCCTTTGTCTGTATTACTTTTTTAAAATAAAGAGTTGAATACAATTGCAGCTCTGTCTCTTCCTTGGCCACTTCCTGTGATGAGAGGCTCCTTTCATTCCCTGTCACTGTTTCTAAATGCCAGGCAGGAAGCCTGCAGTTGGCAATGCTCCATTGTTTTTACAAGGTCTGGGGCTCTCTTTTAGAGCAGATAGTAAATGAAAAATATTTACTAAAATGAGATTTTAGAAGGCACATTCTTGCTTTCAGAACAGCCCACAATCTATTGCATTGTTATTTGAAAGTATATTTCCAAAGATGTTACCAAGCATGGTAGGAAATGTTCTATACTAATGATTACACATTAGGCTTTGCCAGGTGCCAGCTCTCCCAGTACAGGGGAACCTTTTTTGTGTCATTTTGTGGTTCCTCTTGTTTCTGAAAAGTGATTTCATGAGTTAAAGTATCATTCATTTGTAAGTTCCTTTACTGTTTTTTGTTCTTGGTGGTGGTGGTCATGGGGCTTGAAATCAGGGCCTGGATGCTGCCTCTCTTCACTCAGTGCTAGCACTCTACCACAGCTCCACTTCCAGTTTTCTGGTGGTTCATTGGAGATAAGAGTCTCATGGACTTTCCTGCCTGGGCTGGCTTCAAACCGTGATCCTCAGATCTCAGCCTCTTGAGTAGCTAGGATTTACAGGCGTGAGCCACCAGCACCCAGCTTCTGTAGTATTTTTTAATGTCATCTCTTTTGAACAGAGACATAATTACCCAGCAGTTGATTTTAAATCATCCAAATGGTATCACAGTTCACCAAATACACCTTTGTGAATTGAAGCAAAAAATTAAGGAATTTCCAAGAGTGCCAGTGAGGCCGAGTCATCTGGCTGGATTCCACCTAGCCTTTGTGAGTGACACAGCTGCAAAACCAGTTTTAGTTTTCCTTCCCCTGTCACAACATAGGCAGGTACTTGTCCAATCAGTGTCCCACATAGCTCTAACCCATGGCACATGATCATGTGTACCTCAGTGGAGAAAAACTGAAGTCTACATTAGTCTTGCTCAACAGTGTGTGTGTGTGTGTGTGTGTCCTGGGACTTGAATTCATTGCCTGGGTGCTGTCCCTAGCTTTTGTGCTCAAGGCTAGTGTTCTACCACTTAAGCCACAATTCTACTTCTGGCTTTCTTGGTAGTTAATCTTATATAGCAATGTCATGGACTTTCCTGCTTCAGCTGGCTTCAATTGCCATCCTCAGATCTCAGCCTCCTGAGTAGCTAGGATTACAGGCATGAGATGCCCAGGCTCCCAGCCAAACTCAACAGTTTAAATGAACTCTGTCAATATTTATGTGTCCACCAGACTAGTGTCTATTTTCTGGTCCTTACTATCTTCTTCATGCTGTTAGTTTCTATTTCTGCTGTTTGGTTTTCCTTCATCACATGGACGTTTTTTGTGGCATTCCTCCACCACAGTTTGCTATCATACAAATTGCTGAGCAGAAAGTTTCTAGACATTTTTAGTAGACATATATGTTGTTTTAGGAAATATATCATTTAAAAATGAGGCAGTGGGTAAAGCGCCCATGGATTTCTTTTGAGAGTGATAGAAATATCCTAAAGTTGATTGTGGTCAATGGCTTAGTCAAGGTTCATCAGTGGGTTTTCAGTCATAGTTCTAGTGTGCTACTGACCTACCAATATGAGGTGACTGCAGATACTTATTGTGTAATATATCTCAAAAAACTAGAAGGAAGGAATTTGAGTGAATTTGCCCTAAAAATTGATAAACTTTTGAGGAAAGAAGTATGTTTAACCTGACTACACAATATATATATATATATATAATAAAACATCATATGGTACTTCACTAATATGTATAAATGTTGAGATTTTAATGTGTCAGTGAAAGGCTCTGGGTTTGATCCCCAGCACCAAAAATGAATAAATAAATTAAATTTCAAAAATTTTTAAATGTATTTGTTATGGTGATTGGTGCACAGCTCTATAAATAGGTTAAATACTGTTGAATTGTGGGCTTTACATGGGTGGAATTATATGACATGTGAGTTGTATTTCAATAAAGCTTTTACCAAAAAAAATCAAACGGACTGAGAGAGATTTGAAGACATGGTCTCTCTTGGGCATGTATCTCCATGAATTACTCTGAGCCTGGAGTGGCCCCCAATTTATGCAAATATATAATGGAGAGATAATGACACATTTTCTCAGGTGAAGCTATAGCCAAACCATTTGGGTAAAGAATGGGTCTCCCAGTGGCTCCGAAGTTGTCAGGGCACTTTCCTGGGCCTGACCTTTGGTTTCTCCACAGCTCACAGGACTACTAGTGGGATTCAAAATAATTGTTCTTTATGTTTCTTTCTTCTTTTTCATGCTGTTTGAAGTGAACTATCAATGAGAGTAAGCCTGTGGAAAATAGAAAATCCTTTAGAATTAGCCTTGGGCAGTTGGCATGTATGTACTCAGCAAAGAAACTTGGAATAACGGCAGATACAACAAGGCAATCTGACTTCTTTTGGTGAGGCCCTCCAGCCAGCAGTCCCATCATCACCTGGGAGCAGAAGCAGAAACACCTCCATCCCAGGCCCAGTGAGTCTGAATCCTCATTTTCACTAAGCCTCCAGTGATGCTTAGTGTATATTCATATTTGTGAAACTTCTGTGCACAGACATTGGGCCTGTGAATTCTACCTTTCTGCTTCTACCTTTGGGTGAAAGTACCTAGCTCACACTGCTATCTCCATTTGTGTAGGTTACCAGCAGCCTCCACCGTCCAAGTCACTAAATGTAAGGGATAATCCTTAGCAGCAATGGACAGGCTCGCTTCCTGAAAAGAAGTTCCCTCGTGGCTTGATGTAGGTTATGCTTTCCCTGATCTTACCTCACTGGCCATTTCCCCTCAGCATTATTTGCTGTTTCTTCTTTGCTCTCCTGATCTTTTGACTTGGCAATATCTTTCTACCCCTTCTATCTATATCTACCTTTCTTTGGGGGATCTTATCTAGTTCTCCGGCTTCAAGATTTATCAGTTTGCTGATAATTCTTTCTTGGATCCCAAGCCCATAAATCTCACAGCTGACTTTGACAATTCTGGATATCTAAGAAGCTTCCGAAACTTAACATGTTTAAAATAAGCTTCCAGGGCTGGGGATATAGCCTAGTGGCAAGAGTGCCTGCCTAGGTTCGATTCCCCAGCACCACATATACAGAAAACGGCCAGAAGCGGCGCTGTGGCTCAAGTGGCGGAGTGCTAGCCTTGAGCGGGAAGAAGCCAGGGACAGTGCTCAGGCCCGGAGTCCAAGGCCCAGGACTGGCCAAAAAAAAAATAAATAAAATAAGCTTCCAATTGTCTCTCCAACACTTGCTTTTCTGCTTACTGGCAACTCCCTACTTTTGTAACTTGAACTACAAATTTCTGATAAGGAGCCCTCAATGAGTCTTTGCTTTCTTTTACATCACCCTTAGAAGCAGCCAGCAAATCCTGTCTGCTCACTTCCATATATATAAAATCAGGAGCACAAGTTAAAAACAGGCAAAGAAGTTGAATAAATACTTAACCAAAGAAGATCAAAGATACAGAAATGGCACACATGAAAAGATGTTCAAGGTCATTATTTCTTAAGGAAATACAAATTAAAACCATCATGAGGTACCACTTCACACTCAGAATGTTTTTTTTTTCTTTTTGTGCAGGTCCTGGGACTTGAATTCAGGCTCTAGATACTGTCCCTGAGCTTTTGCTCAAAGCTGGCACTCTACCATTTCAGCAATAGCTCCACTTCTGGCTATTTGGTGGTTAAGTGGAGATAAGAGTCTCATGGACTTTCCTGCCCAGGGTGATTTTAAACTGTAATCCTCAGATCTCGGCCTCCTGAGTAGCTAGGATTAGCAGCATGAGCCACCTATGTCCAACTGTTAAAAGGGAAGAGAATGGTACATGTTGGTGAGGAAGTAGAATAATAAGAATTGCCATTATTTTATTTTATTGTTTATAATTTTTATATTGCTCCTCAACTTTTTTTTGCCAGTACTTGGGCTTGGACTCAGGGCCTGGGCACTGTCCGTGGCTTCTTTTTGCTCAAGGCTAGCACTTGAGCCACAGTGCTACTTCCAGCTTTTTCTGTATATGTGGTGCTGAGGAATCGAACTCAGGGCTTCATGCATGCGAGGTGAGCACTCTACCACTAAGCCACATTCCCAGCCTGCTCCTCAACTTAACACTACTTCATTAAAAAAAATCCTAGGTCTTTCCAGCCAGTGCCCAGCAATAGGTATCTCTCGGGACAATTAGCACAAGCACCGTGAGACTGGTTTTGGATGGGGCCAAGAGAAAGCCCTACCACTGGATGCAGAAGTATGAGCTGGGATGCCCTGCTGCCACCACTAAGATTGGCCCCTGCTGCATACAACACAGTCCAACTCCGACGTGGCAACAAGAAGTGCCATGCTTTTCCTGGGGCTCTGTGTGTCGTACTGGTAAAAAAAAAAAAAAAAAAAAAAAAAGGATCGTTGCTGTTGTCTACAATGTATCCAATAATGAACTTGCTGGTGAAGAATTGCTTTGTGCCCATCAATAGCACACTGTACTGACTGTGATATGTATCCCACTCTGTACAGCTCCTACAAGATGGGGGTCAAGGTGATTCCTGAGGAGGAAAAGGGTTTTTTGTTTCTTTATTTGTTCATTGCTGGTCCTGGGGCTTGAACTCTGGGCCTGGTCACTGTCCCTGAGATTTTGTGCTCAAGGCTAATGCTCTCTACTACTTGAACCACCCTTCTACTTCCATCTCTTTTTTTGTGTAGTTTATTGGAGATAAGAATCTCATGGACTTTCCTGCCCTGACTGGCTTCAAACCGTGATCCTTAGATCTCAGCCTCCTGCGTAGCTAGGACTTACAGGCAGCAACCAGTGCCCATCTAGGAAGAGATTTTAAACAAACAAACAAAAAAAATCCAAGAAAATTCAAAAGAAATACAATGAAAGGGGGAAAATGTCAAAATCAGCAATCTTTTGGAGGAGCAGTTCCAGCAGAGAAAGCGGCTTGCTCGCGTTGCATTTAGAGCAGGCCAGTGTGGCTGATCAGATAGCTGGATGCTAGAAGACAAAGAACTAGAATTCTGAGAACAATCAAGGCTTGGAAAGGTGAATAATTCATCCACCACCCTTAGCTTGTGTAATAAAAGTGTTTATTGTTCTAAAAATATTTTAATCCCACTTATTGCCAGAAGAATATTGAAACATGGAATTAAAAATGTTAATAAAAATTATTCCAAATTCAACTACCACAATAATTATCTTTAGTTTTTCCATTCTTTACTTTAAAACATTCATATGTACAAACACACAGATATACTTAGTACTTTACTATAACCACTGTGTCTATACAGTTGTCCTTATTTTACCTTTGATAGTTAAATTCAGTTTAAAATTCATCAGAGATCAAATTTCTCATCTCACTCCTGAAATGTATGCCTGCGTCAGTCTGCCATTTTGATTTAATAAAATTAAGCCATGTTTAGAGTGTGATGAACAAAGAACAGCATTATCCAACATGGACACATAAAATGTAAAAGAACACATTAGAAATAGTTATAGCAAGAGAAATAATCATGATTTCAAGTTTTCATCCATTAAAGTTTATTACTACTTTGCACATTTTTGTATGGAATGATGTTATATGTCAGGTTCTTGGTGAACTTTTGTTTTCTAAACTTATACCACTTGTTTCATAGCCCTTCTGGTTTCTACTTCTTCATCCTTAGGGATGGCATAAGGCACCTCCGCACACATACCTTCTCTAGTGTTATCATCCTGTATGCCCACCACCTACAGTATTTTATTTCCATCAAAACCCTTAATACAATTTGGAACTATACTTTTGTCAGTATGCTTATTGAAGTCTTCTGCATTCTTCCTTAAGCTCTCCTAAGAAAAGGTCTGAATTTTTTTTCCCACCATGATAAAGGTCATATGATATCAAGGGGAAAAAAGTTTGCAAAGTGGAGGGTGATAGTTCTTGAGGAAGAAAGATGCTCCTGGGACACACCTTAAATTCTTCTTGTATATTTAGAAGCATTCTTACCGTGTGTGTGTGTGTGTGTGTGTGTGTGTGTGTGTGTGTGTGTGTGCGCGCTGGTTCTCGGACTTGAACTGAGGGCCTGGGTACTGTCCCTGAGCCTCTTGTGCTGAAGACCAGCAGTCTACCACTTGAGACACAGCATCACTTCTGGCTTTTTGGAGATAAGAGTCTCATGGGCTTTCTTGCCTGAGCTGGCTTCGAACCATGATCCTCAGATCTCAGCCTTATGAGTAGCTAGGATTACAGGCATGGCACCCAGCTACATTGTTACATTTTTAAACCACCTAAGCCTGGCTTGTGAGACTTTTATTAGAAACTGCTAAAAGTCTCTGGGCTTTGTCCAGGCTGGACTTCGATCAATAGCTAGTTAATATTAGCATTGCGCTAATAAATTCCTATGTCATCACTTCTTGACAATCAATGATCATGACAAGATTTTCAGATGATATTTCTCTCAAGACCCTATGGATTGTTTGGTTTGGTTCAAATTGGCTCAATGGATCTGGCACTATATATTTCTTTCTCTTGGAAAATTCACTGTAAGTTCATATTTGGTTTATTGTGTACATTTAGTTGTTTTAAATACAAATGCTATATTTTCCTGCTTGCTCTTTTCAACAGATTTTATGTTATACACATGTACTCAATTTCTTATGGGAAATATTCTGTATATATAAAATTGGCTTTATTTCTTTTTATTAGAAAATTCATTTCTGCTCAAACTAGAACTCAGTATTATGTGCCCTACTTACACAATCATTGTAAAATTAACATATTTGTGACAGATTTTAATTTTAACCTTTCTAGAGCTGAAAATGACTCACCAAAGACCAGAGTCAATTATTGTTGGCCCCATCAAAAAGTGAGAGCTTCCTGGGAAACAACTAGCCAGATGCTGGTGGCTAACATCTATAATCTTAGCTACTCAGGAGGTTGAAACCTGAGGATCTTGATTGGAATCTAGCCATCCAGCCCAAGCATACAAATCCTAGGGACTCTTATCTCCAAATAACCGACCAAAATCCAGAACTGAAGGTATGGCTCAAGTGGTAACATGCCAGAAAAATCTGAGCATGAGGCCTGAACACTGAGTTCAATCCCCAAAGCCAGTGAAAGAGTGAAATAAAAACAAATGAGTGAAATAATCTACTTCACAAAATATTGAAAAGTCATAAGGACTGCCTCCTTCTGCTAGGTACTTCTACATTATAGGCATGTGCTCAATTCCACATAAAAAGCAAGGAGTTATGAGCTTCTGAGAGGCCACCTCTTGCCACTACCGATGGATATTTAGAGATGACAGGGGCAGCACTAGAAGATTAAAGGGAAAAAAATTTAACTTAGAAAAGTTCAACTATATTCCTTTTTACCTGTCATTTACCTGTCATTCGTATGTTCGTTCTTATTATTGTAATAACATCCTATGATTGTGTTCATCAAATCTGTTCATTTCCACTTTGCCTAAACTTTAAAAACATAATTTTGAGTCCCTGCAGCGGGAGCTGGGCGAGAGCACAGCAGGAATGTGGAACAAGTTAGTTAAGTGCAACTTTACAAAGCTAGTAGAAGGTCGCCAGGCGAGGCGAGGCGGGGCGGGGCGGGGCAGTTGGAACCTCGTCTTCCAGGCCCCGCCTTCCTGGCCGCTTTCTTCCTCCTTCCTCCTTTTCTCCGCCCGGATGTTCCCAGGGTCTGGCTTCTAGGCCCCGCTTCCAAGGCCCGCCTCCCAAGGCGCCGCCTCCAAAGCCCGCCTCCGAAGACTCCGCCTCTTCTCTGGGCCCCGCCCCAGCCAGTCGCCATATTGTTCCCTCGGCCCTGGACGGGAACCACTGAAGCTGGATGTTGGTAGTGCCGCGGCTGCCTTCTACCCTCCCCTCCGAGGTTCCGGCGGTCTTTTTCCCTCTTCGCACCCAGGTGAGCAGGCCAGCCGCTCTAGGAGCGTCTTCCTTGAAGGTGGGAGGTGAGCTAAGATCGAGACTCCCCTCGGGGCCGGGCTGGGAGCCCTTGCTGGCGCGGCCCGGACTTCGGGCAGCTGGGGCTTCGGGCGCGCGCGGCCAGCGCGGGCCTTGGGCTGCAGGGGGCGGGGAGGGGGCCGCGCTTTGTTGACCCCAGGCTCCTATTGATTCACCGTGGCGGGAAGACCAGATCCCACGTCCATACACCCGTGGGGAGAGACACACACCCAACGGCTCCGGAAGACTCAAACACACGCACGCACCAGGGAAAAAAAGAAGGAAAACACCATTGAAGGGAGATCAAGTCCCAGACACTGGAGAAGGAAAGGATGGACACGCACAAGGGCAGCTAATGTAGTTACCTGGCTTTAACCGTACTGGGAAGGGACGCATACCCCATCCCCCTCCAGAACAAGTCCTACTCCCGAATGAGTAATGCAGGGAAAGCAAACACGCTCCCGTCGATTTTGGTGACCTCTGACATCCTACCTAGCTGAAAGTTTGCTTCACATCTTGTGACCTGGCGGGTGAAGAGCTTGCAATGTAAAGCCACTTCTAGGGGGATGCAGGCGGTTTAGGGCAGTATCTGATTGAGACACTGGCTAAGGTTTCAGAATTGCATTCCTTTCTTCCAACTTAGTAAGCAGAAAGGCAAGATGAGAATTTTAAGTGCTGACCAAATGGTTGGTGGAGATATATTTTTAAGTGATGACACATCCCGTGATCATAGTTTTTTTGAGGAATAACTTTGCTAAAGTTTCCAAATTGGCATGTGACCACTGCCTTTTTCATAGGATTTTAGACTCCTCATAAAAAAGAATTTGATTTTTTTTCCTTTTAATATGTTTGTCTTCTCTCTTTCTTCATTAGTGGAATATCCCAACATTGTCTAATCTCAGAAGCTGTCCAGGGTTGACTAACTAGAGTTGAAGGAAATCCAGAGTTATTTTAGTTAGGAACTTGCTTTTTTCAGAGCCTGAGGACCGAACCCAGGGTCTTGCACTTGAGGTGTTCATCCACCGGCCCAAATCTCTTAGCCTCAGGAACTTTTCAGTTTAGTTTGTCTTTTAGAAGCTCATATTGAAGTTACTCACTAGTTCTGTAGAATGCCTCTTAGAGTTTCATATCTAATTGTGGCAATTTGGTGCTTTCAGTAGTTTTGTAGACTTTGTGGTAAACTCCCTTGTTCATACTAAGAACATTTATAGTTTGAAGGTTGATTTATTTTGGAGACTTTCTGTGATTGCAGGACATTTTTAGTTTATTATTATATGGAAGGTTAGATTAGACTGGCAAAAACTAAATAAAGTGTCCTTTTCTTGGAGACCAGGGGACTATTTCCAACTTCCTTTTTATTTTTCCTCTCTCAGACTAGACTACTGCATTTTGGAGGCCTGAAGGTAAGTTCCTTTGTGCTAGAAATTAATTTTTGTGCCAGTCCTGGGACTTGAACTCAGGGCCTGGGCACTGTCTATGAGCATTTTTGCCCAAGGCTAGTGCTCTGCCATTTGAGTCATAGCTACACTTCCAACTTTTTAGTGGTTAATTGAAGATAAGAGTCTCATGTACTTTCCTGCCAAGACTCACTTTGAACTGCAGTCCACAGATCTCAGCCTCTTGAATACCTAGGATTATGGGTATGAGTAGCTGGCACCCAGCTAAAAATGATTTTTTTTAACTTCACTTAATTTCTTACCATTGAATCCTACTTTTATTAGGATTGTATTAATATAATATTTTATTCTCATTGAATTTCTGTGGTAATCGCTCCGTTTTACAAATGAGGAATTTTCTAGAAGGTAGGAAGGTTAAAAATTTCCCAAGGTCTCAAACACACAGAGTAAGAGAACAGAGCAGGTTTATGTGATAGTAGTTCTAATTCTCAACTAGGGGACAATTTTTCCCCCACCCTGGGGTGGGCAGGGAAGGTGCTCCCAACCTGGACATGGAATCAGGGAGTGCTAAACATCCCAGAGAGGATGAGACTTTCCCTCCTCCCAAGGAGTTATTGGACCTAAACTGTTAGTAGTATTGGGGGTGAGAAACCAGTGCTCACATTTCAGCTGTTTCGGCCATTCTTGAAGTTCATTGTCATTTTACTAGTTAGGAAAATAATTTTATTATTTTAAAAGCTAACTGGGGAAATTCTCTCCATTAAGAGACATATTCATTGGAAAGATGAAGGAAGTAGTTAGTTCGGTGCTGGTCTCTCATTCCTGTAGTTCTTGAAGGCTGGGATCTGACAATCACAGAAGCCAACCAAAGCAGAAAAGTCCCTGAGACTCTTACCTTCAAATAACCAGCCAAAAGCTGAAAGAGGCTGTGGCTTAAATGGTAGGGCTGCAGCCTTGAGTAGAAAAAGCCAAGGGATAGTGTCTAGATCCTGAGTTCAAGGTTCAAGCTCTAATACTA
Organism: Perognathus longimembris pacificus; assembly: GCF_023159225.1. Lineage (NCBI taxonomy): Eukaryota > Metazoa > Chordata > Mammalia > Rodentia > Heteromyidae > Perognathus > Perognathus longimembris. The sequence continues at coordinate 106,337,712 of NC_063188.1, read as the reverse complement.
AGACACATACAGACACACACACACACACACACAGATGAGCGAGGGAGCAAATTTCTGGTATCTGCATCTGTGTTTTGTTTTAAGTCAAAAGTGACAAAAACAATTTGAGAGGTAATGGGACCCCTGTCAGTGGATTTAGTGGGTTCCATTTCTCCATTATCCCAGTTGTCTACATTTTCTGAGCAACCTTGTCCAGCACAGATAAAAGGTACTACAACAATGGTAGTGTGAAGCTTACATTCTAATCACTGTCATCAGGTTCTGACATCATCCGGGAACAGAATTTATTGCCTAGACTACTTAGGAAGAGAGGTCAGGGGTTCATTAAGGAAAAAAAACATCTATACCCAGCACAGAAATACCTGTGTCATAGTGGACAGACGAAGGTGAAGTGGGGAAAAGTTGATAGATTCTTTTTTTTTGGCCAGGCCTGAGGCTTGAACTCTGAGCCTGGATGCTGTCCCTGTGCTTCTTTTGCTAGGCTAGCGCTTTACCACTTGAGCCACAGTGCCACTTCTGGCTTTTTCTGTTCGTGTGGTACTGAGGAATCAAACTCAGGGCTTCATGCATGCTAGGCAAGCACTCTACCACTAAGCCACCTTCCCAGCCTGATAGATTCCTTATAACGTCATACAGTTGACCATTTGTGACCATTTGTAACACCCAAGTACAGAAGTGTGGGGGTTTTTTGTTTGTTTGTTTTTTGGTGCTGGTCCTGGGGCTTGAACTCTGGGCCTGGGCATTGTCTCTGAGCTTTTTTGCTCAAGGCTAACACTCTACCACTTGAACCACGGCTCAACTTCTGAGGCTTTGGTGGATAACTAGAGATGAGTCTCGTGGACTTTCTTGCCTGAGCTGGCTTCAAGCCAAGATCCTCAGATCTCAGCCTCCTGAGGAGCTAGGATTACAATCATGAGCTACTAGTGTGCCTGGCCAATTTTCTTTTTTGAAACAGGGTCTTCATTTGCAATCTTTCTGCCTCAAGAAGCCATTCTTGTTGAGCATAAAATGCTTCCTTAAATTTAGCTTCAGTAGAAAACACATATACATGCATTATTGTGTCTTTAAAATCAAGAAAAAAAATAAATGATGCCAGTTTTTAAAATAGCTTTTGCATAATTTTCTTTTTGGTATCTTCCAGCCTGTTTTCTCCATGCCTAAGACCAGGAATTTGAAAAAAATGTACTGCTTCATTCTCATGGCAGTTATAACTAACTGTTAGGTAAACTTCAGGAGTGGTTGATGGAGAGAAATCGAAAAAGGTTGGCTCTCTTTAGGCGTTCATTCCGGGAAGGTGTTACTCAAGTAGTTAGTAGCTTTGGCTTTCAACTCATGGCCAGTATCTTCTTTGCTAAGAGTGAGTTTTTCTGCCTCTTATCAGGAGTTGTCCACTATAGGCAGGAGTGAGTATGCTGAATTACACACCTGGAAAGGATTGCTGTCACATGGGGCCTAACGAAAAGCATATGTTTTATGTGGGAAAGGTCAAGAGGAATTGGTGCCAGAGGACTCTTGCTCAATCTTTAGTTGTTTTGCTGCTCTGGCCAAGTTAGGTCACCACATTTCTTTCTTTGTAAAATGAGAAGATGGTTGTACATCATAATCTCTATAAGAGTTTTGGCACCAAATAGGGACAGTAAATTGTGTCCCTCAAAATTTGTTGGTTAAGCAGGGAGGGGAAATAAGCATATTAGGAGCGGATGTTTGGGTCAAACTTGAAAGCTATCTAGATAATAAATTTGTTAGTCAAAACCTAGCCTAAGAAAATAGAGCTTGTGACTAAGTAGGTCATACAGAAACCATTTATTAAGGATTTGGCTGGGAGGGGTGGAAGTGAACTCACACACACACACACACACACACACAGCCTCCAGGAGTTTTGTGGGAAGTTAGGCTACAAGAAGGCCTTGATACCTGAGGGTGGAGACTGAGGAACTGCCTAGGTGTGTAGGTAGAGGGGTAGGGTTACTAGATTTACAGCTGTTCCAGGTGTGCCTTGCCAGGAGCCTAGGGGTACCTGGGCTGGTTAGATAACCTGGAGGGAAAATCTGTTTCCCAATGTGACTCTTGATATTATATATGTTGTGAAGTCATGCTCTGGTATTTCTACATTCTGGATTTTTCCATTTTTGTTACTTTTTGAGCATGAGGAGTTTGGGCTTCTGTGTTGTTGCTTATTAGGAGCATAGAAAGGATGGCCAGATGTGGTTAATATCAGTAAGGTGACAGCTCCGTCTATAGGAGCAGAGGAATATTTTTTGGGAAAAAGAAATTGAGAAGTGAAGCCGGGAGTCCAGGCTTCACATCCTGTGAACACTGTTCTACTTTTGTCTTATGTCTGAGGTGTTAGAAATGTATGCTGTTGTTTGACAAGGGATGGAGAAACAGTATAAACAAACCTCCGTGCTTTTGTTCCATGACTATATGACTATATTCTTTAAGTGTGAAGGAATGGACTGTAGAAGAAGAGTATAATGGAGCTGAACTATTTTAATTCCAAGTTCTTTTGAATTGGATTAACTTTGGTTACAGAAACTAAGGTAACTTCTAGAAGGTTTTTAGAAGAGTGCATGTGTTATCAGTGTTAAAAAAGCCTTAACAGACCTGTTTCTAGAACTTGCTATATAAAACTAATGGATAAGAGCACTTAAATGATTCTAAGGTAAAAAAAAAATTAAGTCAAGTTTGGGGATGTAGGTTAGTAGTAGAGTGCTTGGTTAGCAAAGCTCTGGGTTTGCTCCCCAGCTGTGCATAAACTAATGATAATTTAGAAATAACTTGGTTGAGCTGGGTGCCAGTGGCGTATGCTCAGGAGACTGAAATCTAAGGATTGTTGTTCAAAGGCAGCCCAGGAAGGAAAGTCTTTGAGATCCTTATTTCCAATTAACCACCAGAAAACCAGGCAAGGAACTGTGGCTCAAAGGGTTAGTGTGCTAGCTTTGAGCAAAAGCCTTCAGGAACAGCACCCAGGCCCCGAGTTCAAGCCCCACAACCCATCCCCCCAAAAAAAAATTAAAAAGAAAGACAAAAAGAAATCATTGGGTTACTGTTTATAGCTACAAGACTGCTGTAGTCTAGTTCATTCAGTTTCATGCTTGTGTATTTGGCTAGGTGAACATAATTGAAAACACACAGTGTATTAGATGACCCCACACATAGGTGAATGCAAAGTATCCCCTGGAATGAGTTGTAGTGTTCTTAAATAAAAATTGGAAAATAGTTGTTTTGGAGAAAATGGCTGCCACTGTCCTATTCTGCATTAAATTTATGCACAGGGCTGGGAATATGGCCTAGTGGCGAGAGTGCTTGCCTCCTATACATGAAGACCTGGGTTCGATTCCTCAGCACCACATATATAGAAAACGGCCAGAAGTGGAGCTGTGGCTCAAGTGGTAGAGTGCTAGCCTTGAGCAAAACGAAGCCAGGGACAGTGCTCAGGCTCCGAGTTCAAGGCCCAGGACTGGCAAAAAAAATATGCACAGTATTTGATTTTATCACAGCCATCCTCTGAAGCCCAGTGTCATAAATAAATGATGTCATTAAAGGGAATGTGTGCAACCTAATTTTGAAATTGTGAACTCCCCGGAGCTTGGTGTTCTCCAGAGTATCTCTATTTTCATGAAAAACATTTAAAATAGCCTGCCCTGCCCCTGTGAGTTTGCCATAATGCTTTGGGACACCTCAGCACACAGTTTTAGAACCACAGGATTAGAAGTTGGTATTTTCCATGATGGTTTCTAGACTGCAAGGTTTAGTGGTAAGGGAGTAAGTCATCAAAGCTGCTTTGTAGCTGCACACTCACTGGTGCCTTATGTTTGTAATCTAAGCTACTCAGGAGGCTAAGATCTAAGGATCGCAGTTTGAAGCCAACCTGAGCAGGAAAGTCCATGAGGCTCTTATCTACAATTAAGCAGCTTTTTAATTTCCTACCACTCTCCTTTCAGTGTCAATGAGCTTTTTTCCCTTGGGCTCCTTATTTCCCCGAGGGTTAATGGTGCACTTTGAGGATGCTGACATTTTGTTTGCTGAGCTGAAAGAGCAGGAGCATAGGAAAAGAACCACAGATAAGGTTTCCTATGCAAACTGTCCCAGCATCCCTACTTTCCTTCCTGTTTTCTCTCCCATTTTCTGCTGCATATGAACTTAAGATTTTGTGGTTTGGCAAGATAGGGGTGGTCATAGCATCTATATCCTTTTGGAGACTGCTCCAGCTTTCAACCCTGACCTTCCTTGTGGTCTCAAAGAAGTGCTTGTGAACTGTTTAGCTCTTTTTCAGTTCTGTGGCGGAATCTCATTGTCATTTGTTTCTTCCAGCATTGGGTTTCTTTGCTGTCTCTACTGGACTGGCCCATTTGTTTTCCAGTTCAGGTTGTTACTGACTTGAATCTGCAGTTGTTCCTTCTTGGTGTCCTTTGTGGGTGTTCATTTGTTAGTCCTTTTCAGTCATTTGATGGGAATGAAGATAAATAACTTTTGGCCTCCCTGTTTAAATCAGATCCAGAGAAGTTATTTAGTCTTTGTGAACTTCCAACCTGTGAAGCAGGGGTGATAGTGTCCTACATGGAAGCGATTTTAAGGTGCTGCATGCTAGGTACTTAGTAATAGACCTTCAGTAACTAGGTAATAGGGAAGGAAGTAAACACATTGCTTTGTGTGGTTAAATCGTGGGTAATTGGGAGAGATTTTGTGTTGGGGAAAATAATTAATGTGGTTTTAGGTATGTTGAATTGGAACTACTATCAAGGCACCAGGTGGACACTAGACTGAGAGAAGGTGGAGGTGGACTTTCATAAGTATTGCTTTTCATAGCCCAGGAAGCCTTCATATGGGAAGAGGATACCATCATTAAGAAAAGGGGACCTAGTTGAAGAAAGCTTAAGGAGATGAGAGGAGAGAAAATAGAGACAATCAGAGTAGTTTTATAAGACTCAATAAAAAAACATTTTAAGGGAATCACTGTCAAACTGTTTAGATATAGGCAATAATGTATTAAGTCCTGAGCATTTATTTATACATTATAAGATATAATGTATAAATATACATTATTACACAACAAGTACAATATATGGTATATAATATATGATAAATATACATTATGCATATATACACTATAATATATACACTATAATGTATAAATAATGGCATCACAGGTGCTTTTAGCTAGATTTTTGGTATGGTACAAGACAATTTCCTACATGGGCCTCCATTCCTTAGGGGTTTTTGTTGTTTGTAAAGATTTCACTACCTCTCTTTGATTCTTTGTTATGCACACTTTGAGAAGTTACTATTTACTACCTGAGCCTCATGTGGAAAGACTAGTCAAATGAAGTCTTCAGAGAAATAGTTTCCTTCTTTATTTACTTTTGGCTATGTGCACCTTAAGCACTCAGATGAGGAATGAGAAGCAGGTGACTTCTCCTGATGTTCCAGAGAATGGAACATATGTATAACTGAGTGGAAGGGTCCTCTGTCATGGAAACGATGAGGAGTGATGGGCAAAGTAGATCTGGTCTTGGAAACTGTTTTGTGAGAAAAGTCAGTTTCAACATTTGGACAAACTGAGGTGTCACTGATGAAAATGTGTTAGTTACAACAGATAAACTGAAATTATGAAGAATTATTTACTTGGAGTATTTCAATGTGAAGTGGTGACGACTTCCTTGCAGCATGGTATTTGAGAGCCTCTAATCTACTTCATACCATATTCCAGATAGATAGATAGATAATAGATAGGTAGATAGACAGACAGATCGTACTTTTTAATACAAGTTTTCAGCTCCATGTATGCTCTAAATTAAATGTACTTGCTTTCTTATCTAACTTGGAGGGTTAAGAATCACATTCCTTAAGTGATAGCCGAACATGTACATGGACAAGATTTGGTTTATGTTTTGCTGCTTGAATAGGTTTTCTAATTCATTCCTTTCATAAGTTTTCTTTCTGAACTACCTAGCCATAATCCGCAGTATTCTTTTCTTTTTATCTTTTTCTTGAAACAGGGTCTAGTTATATAGCCAAGATGGCTTCAATTTTGGGATCCTGCAGTGTCTCCAGAGTGCTAGGATATAGGTACAAGCTACCACACTGGCTTCTCAGTGTTCCTATCTTGTATTTCTTTGTTATTTCATCTTGCAAGGTACAGCTGTAAACTTTCTCCCCTAATTTATTGTCAGCAAACATCTTCAGTCCCTTATTACACATAGACTTATGTCTGGCCCTTAAATAAAGCACCTTCATTTACTGAGATTAGCAGTTTCCTGTGAGTAGGGCTGTTTGCTAAACTATCACAGTTTGTGGTCAAAGTGTAATGTAACCAATTTCCATGGTTGAGGAAAAAAAGGAGGCATATTGATGTTGAATAAAGATGAAAAGTATTATGTGATGTGCAAAACATCACGTGGCATAGAAATGATAGAGAAATGAATTGATCATTGGAAGGGTAGGTGGTTTCAATCTTATACAGCCAGATGCTGGTGGCTCACACCTGTAATACTAGCTACTCAGGAGGCTGAAATCTGGAGGGTGAAGTTTCCAAGCTAGATAGATAGAGCATAATAGTTTGTGAGACTCCATCTTCAATAACCAGCAAAATGCCAGGCTGGAGGTTCAAGTTGTGGAATGCTAGTCATGAACAAGAAAGGCCAAGCAAGAATTCAAGGCCCTGAGTTCAAGCCCTAGTACTGCCACCCCCAGTTAGCCTCTTTTTAGTTTTTCTAGAGAAAATCTCAAACATACCAGCTTCAATCCACACAGACATCCTGATTCCACGTGTGACTGTCTTAAGCTCATTTGTGAACTACTGGTTAACCACATTGTCTACTATCCAGCATGTCTCCCTTTCCTAGCTGTTAGGTAATGCTGAGTGGTTGACTATTTTACCTCCAAAGTGGTCTGCTCCTCCTGTAGTTTTCCTTGATTGCACTTTGTTTGATTTTGTTCTTGCTGTAGAGCTAGCTAGTACCCATTCACCTTAATGACTTCCCACTCTTGGTTTTGGTCACCCATTTCAGCAGGAAAATCAGGAAGACTTCAGAAACCAACAGGGGAACTCTTTAATCTGAGGCACACCTAAATGAGGATACAAGGAAATAAAAACAGCTCAAGCAAATCTAGGAATATTTTTGAGATAATTTATGTGGTTGGTTTTTTTTTGTTTTTTTGTTTTTGGCTTGGTTCATTTGTTGTTGTTTTGTCATTTTGTTTTTTTCCAGTCCTGGGCCTTGAACTCAGGGCCTGAGCACTGTCCTTGGCTTCTTTTTGCTCAAGGCTAGCACTCTGCCACTTGAGCCACAGCACCACTTCCGGCTTTTTCTATATGTGTGGTGCTGAGGAATTGAACCCAGGGCTTCATGTATAGGAGGCAAGCACTCTACCACTAGGCCATATTCCCAGCCCCTGGTTCATTTGTTTGAACCTGATCTCTTTTTCTGTGTGTGTGCGTGTGCACGCGTGCTGTGCTTAAACTGGGCTGGGCACTATCCTTGAGTTTTTTTGTGTTCAAGGCTAGCATTTGAAACTTGAGCCACACCTCCACTTCTGGCTTTTTTTTTTAGTAGTTTACTGGATAAAAGAATCTCACGGACTTAACTGCCTTGGCTGCCTTCAAACTGAGATCCTCAGATCTCAGCCTCCTGAATAGGTAGGATTATAGGCCCACTACCTGTAATTTGCTTTCATTTTGTTTGTTTTGGTTTGTGACAGGGTCTCATTATGTAGCCCTGGCTGGCCTTGCATTCAGTCCTCCCATAGGGATTACAGGCCTGTGCCCTGCAGCTCACTTTGAACCTCCCATTAGTATGAAGTTAAATAGAATGATGAATATGCCTCTGACAAGTATATTCAGGGTGAATGCAAAGGCATTTGTGAATTTGAGAGAAAAATACTCTAATTTTAGAATAGGAGTGATATAGTCAATTTAAAATTTTGAAAATGAGAACTAGGCAAGAGAATAATGGAGTTTTCAAATCTGAAGTTTTAAAAGGCAGTTTACAAAGGAGGCCTACTTTCCCTTTGGCAGACTATGAGACAAATGTAGTTTTCAGTGGTGCCAGCTCCTGTTGCAATCAGTCAATACTTGTTTTAAAATGGTGTTCTTAAATTTTAAGCTTACAAATAGGAATCAATGTTTTTGTTCCCGCTCATGTATTTTAATAGATGTCAAAAATAGAATGGAGAAAGAGCTGATAGAGAAACAAAGTATAAGTACAGAAATTACAATAGTGTAATAGGAAAAAAAGAGGCAAAAGGGTTCAGTGTAGCATTCATTTGCCCCTCACTATGCAGATCATTGTACAAGATCCATCAGACGAAAAGGGCCATTAGGTGTTACGTTGACCCTCTCAGGGAACTGAACTGTAATTGGGCAACAGATAAACAGTAGAGCATGTAAGCAAATGAGGGTTTATAATACATGTGGGAATGACAGTGAGTGCTAAGAAAACAAAGATTTGGTTCTAGGGTAGCCATTGAAGGCTTCTTGCATCAAATGATTTGAACTTGGCATCTTCATGGCTTGGATTTTCATTGCTATCTGGTTAGGGAAGGGAGGTTACAACCCAAGCAAAGACACATGATCAGCAAATCCAGAGATAGGTTTGGATAGGGGTGTTGAATTGTAGGGGTATTATTAGGACCGATTTGAAGCTAAGCTTAGGTAGCTCATTTTTGAATGCCATGCTCAAAATTCTGTGTAATAAAAGTAATGAAGAATTAAATTGATTTAGATACCTGCAAGAATGGAGGCAATGAGATCTCTAACAAACAGGAAATGTTTAGTCTGTACATTCATATCAACTAATTATCTTATTGATGCTTAGATCCCGATGCTTTATATTCTCCACATTGTTAGTTAGTTGTTGGCTTTGGTATCTAACAAAGACCAAAGGAAAGAGTGCTACTGAGAAACTATTTGTAAGCAATTGAACATGTGACACACAAGCACATAATAGAAAAGTTGAGAAAATAGTGTTAGGAGAAGGAGGATTGACAGAAAAGGCTTTTTCTTTGTGGAGTTGTGAACTGTTGAAAATTTGTTTCATTTTCTTTCTTGCCAGTGACCTGCTTATCCAACTTGCCATTCAGATGGGTGCCATGCTATGTGTGTGCTGCATGTTGGCACGCATTAATGTAAAATCCTATACAGGAATATTCATAACTACGTAATTCATAGTAGCCAAAAGTAGAAGAAACAACCCAAGTGATACTATTAAGGGACTATATCTATTGTTTGTATAAAGAAATTCCAGGATGGGGAAGGCTGGGCCTGTGAAAACATTGGTATTTGAAGGGCGACATTCTTGCCTGCTTTTCATTCTGCCCATATTGATAAATTTGTGTGGTCTGTGAATGATACTATAAATATCTAAATGGTCTTGTCAGAAAAAGAACTTTCCCACCCTTGATTTAATAGGATGCCGCTAAAGGACTAAGGAGATCATTTGCAGCTCTAGTTACGTACATCCATTTCCAGGGTAGAATGTCTAGTTCTCAGGGTATCTGTGTGTATGGTGTGTCCATGTGCATGTGTATGAATATATTCTCACATACCATAATGTTCACCATTTTGAAGTATACCATCCAGTGGTTTTTAATCACCAACATGTACAACCATCACTGCTGTCTAATTCCAGAATTCCTTCATCCACCCAAAGAGCCCACAGAACTCTAAAGTAAAAAAAGACAAGACAGTAGCAAACCTTGACAAAAATTGGTCTGTCTTTCCGATTTTAACAAGTATTCCTCATTTACCTTTCCTCATTCACTTGCAACCATAACTGCTGAATCTGGACTTGCCCATCAGGCTCCTTCCTATCTTCTGATTTCTCCATTCTTGATGAGCTTTGCCTGGTCAAATTCTGGATCCTACGGTCACTGTGTGGCTAACACAATCATTGAGACACATCACACTGGCAACCTATGTACAGTTTCTCATTAGCACAGTGTAACACAATCCAGTTTCCCTCTGGTGTTGGCCGACCTCAGTCCTACTGCAGCTTAGCTGGTGAAATAATTGGTTTCTGTTTACAGGATCATGTTGTATGCAAAGTAAGTCTCCACATACAGTTCTAGGACATAGTGGTATGCAAAATGTAGGTCTAATTAAGGGAATTAAGTTTCTGCATTGCGTTTCTCAGTGGGGGAGGTGGTGAGCAGATTACCTGCACTGTTGGAAGTTATTTGGGTTTGGATGAATAGTTAGACTCTATTCTGCACTTGCCACCAGGGTGTGACATAGGTGGTTTTGTTCGTGATGTCACTGTCACTCAAGCTAGGGCTGTGTGTGTAGTTTGCATCCTTACTGTCTGGCACGTAGGTAGCACTCACTAAATACTTGTTGAAAAACTTTTCCTACCTGTCCTATGGAGCACTAGGCTTCTGAGGAGAAGTCGAAAATATTTGGCTGACACTTCATTTAAAACACATGAAATCACTTATGCTCTACTAAAACATGAGTTCACTCAAAATGTGCCTTATTCTTTATATTGGCAGATTAGATCACTTGCCCTTATTTGATTCTTAAAATAAAGCAAACAGTTGGAAAGACTATTACTGTCTGGAACTATTTTCACTATACTTGCAATAACTCTAAGACTCATAGGAACAAATGCAAAAGCTATAGTGATTGTAGTAGCCCAGTGGGTTAAGTGCCAGGGCTTTAGCATCATTCTACCACATTTATATCTTACCCCCACCTTTCTCTGGATGTGTGATCTTCAATCAGTTATGTCACCTCCCTTGAGTCTGTATCCTCTGTGATGTAGGACGAATAAGAAACGTATGAGGAATAAAATGGCAACAGGGCTCAGTCAGTGTTAGCTGCTACTGTTATTTTATCCTTAACTCTAAAAGTCAGCGTTTTTGTTTTGTTTTTTTGCTGGGTACCAGTGGGCTTACACCTATAATCCTAGCTACTCAAGGCTGAAAACCTGAGAATGAAAGTTCTAAGCCAACTGGGGCATACAAATTCAAGACACTCTTCTCTTGCTAACCAGCAAAAAGCTAGAGGTGCAGGTGTGCCTCAAGTGGTAGAACATGTGTCTTGCAGGCTGTGACAAATGGGTGAGTGGGATTTGAAACTTTTAGAGAAAAAGAGCTCTTGTAGTTTAGCACAGACATAGGCATCACTGGGGAACCTTCTAATTGAGTTTGACATAAAACTACTGGCCATAGAAAGAACCTGTCTGTAAAACTGCCAGTAAAGATTGCTTCATGTATTCAGTTCACAGAAACTTCCCTTGCTCCTTTAATGAGCCTGGCCCTGTAATGAAACACTTGTGTCCTGTCATCTGAGTGAATCTTTCCAGGAACTGTACGAGGTAGGTAATGTTGCTCTTGTTCAAGAAGTTAAATAGCTTGACCACCCACAGGAGTGTGCTCTGACCATTAGTACCAGGAACGGGTGCTTTCTGACTGTTTCTTAATGACCTCAGGGGAGTTTTATTTTGCTCTGGAGGCCCAGAAGCCTGAGCCTGCATCTCATTGGTGCCTCCGCTCACTGTGTGGCCCCTCTGAGTCTCCTTGTTTATGATGTCCATTTCATTTTCTGGAATATGACTTGTTCTAAGCCACTTAAAATATGGGCAAGTTTTGAAGAATTCATCAAGTATTATCTTTTTAGTTTCAGTAAGAAATAGCTTTCCCAACAGGTTTCCTTGTTCCGTTTTATTCTTTTCTTTTTTTATAGTTATCTCTGTGTGTGAAACTCAGTAAAGAATGATTAGCAGATATAATGAATCTGGATGATTCTGCGAGCATGGCTGAACTGGTAGAGCATTTTGCTTGGCAGGGGTAAAGCCCTGGATTCAATATCCAGTACATAAAAAGAAAAAAAAGAGAATCTGGATAACAGAAGCCAAATATTTCTTTCACATCTTAGTTCTTGCTCTTACTCTTAAAATTATGAAAATAACTATATCACAAATGTGAGTTTTCCATTTTTTCTTTGCAGATTAGTGATGCTTGAACTGAGCTGTTAAGGTAAGATTTAGGACCTTATTTTTTTCCAGACTTACTTGAATTTAGTTGTATTATGTAAGTAATATCTAACCTCAGTGGAGATTATTGTCTTTGGACAACTATTCCAAACTGGAATTTAAGAGATTTCATTTCTTAGCTAAAATTTTAGAATAGCATATTTATTTAACTTGAAGAAATTTCAAGGAATTCTGTTTTTAGAGAATAAGAAGGGAACATTTTTTAATTTCCATATACTCATTGTGTTTTTGTTAATGTGTAGATTGAGTGAAATTGGCTAGTTAGATGTTTATTAGTGGGAATTGTATGTTTATACCATCATGTATGTTTGTATATAACTCTTGAGTTAGAATCAGAGGTAGTAATGTATATATTAATGATGTTAATAAATAAGAAGGTGGGAGGGTTCATCAAACTGTAGATTGGAAATATTTTAAAAATTACTCCTGCCAGGTGCTGGTGGCTCATGCCTGTAAATCCTAGCTAGTCAGGAGGCTGAGATCCGAAGACCACGGTTCAAAGCCAGCCCAGGTAGGAACTGCCTGAAAACTGAAAGTGGCATTGTTGACTCAAAGTGGTAGAGTGCTACCCTTGAGCCAAAAAGCTCAAACCCCATGACTGACAAAAAGAAATTAGTCCTTATTTCCTGGTGTGTGGGGTTTGCATACCCCAAATTTCTTTGGTCAGAATAACGACAGAAAGTAGGACATCCCATATTTAAAAAAAAAAACTAATGATTATCAAAGTGACCTAATAAAAATTCTAACTTATAAAATCTCAAAGGATTCTTTTTTTTTTTTTTTTTTTTTTTTGGCCAGTCCTGGGCCTTGGACTCAGGGCCTGAGCACTGTCCCTGGCTTCTTCCCGCTCAAGGCTAGCACTCTGCCACTTGAGCCACAGCGCCGCTTCTGGCCGTTTTCTGTATATGTGGTGCTGGGGAATCGAACCTAGGGCCTCGTGTATCCGAGGCAGGCACTCTTGCCACTAGGCTATATCCCCAGCCCTCAAAGGATTCTTACAACTTAATTTGGTAGATGTTTGTTACCATTAGCAAATAAACTATACACTAGCAACTAAGTATATGTAAGTACACATGCTATACTTTTCATATGACTTTAGCATGGGAGACTGGTTTACACCAGCACCATCACAAATACGTGAGTAATTGGTTGCACTGTCAGGACTACAACATCACTTGGTCATAAGAATTTTTCAGCTCTTTTATAGTCTTTGGGCTCACCATTTTATTTATATGTATTTGCATATTTGGTCTGGCATTGAGTTATTTGTTATGTGGCACAACTGGTTTGTTTTGGTCATCTTTTGTTGTCATTATTTAAGCAAGATTCAAAAAAAATCAAAGGGCCTGATGTAGGCAATTGTTACCCATGTTAAACAATTAAGAAGACTGAGGTTTTTTACTCTAAGATAAACTTAGTCATGGCATTGACAAAACATCACCTTTGAAATAAGCGTGGCTATATTTAAATGAGCTAAAATTACATAAATGGGGCCCAGTGGTAGATTGTGTGCTTAATATGCTCAGGGCTCTGTGTTTAATCGCTAGCACTAAAAAAAATTAAAATTTGGTTCCTCCCATCAGCCACCTGTAATGACTGTCATGGTGAATGTTGCCATTATTGTAGAAAATTCCCTTTTAAAGATTTTTTTCCTCTAGAAATTTTAGTATACCTATTTTTTCCTTTTGAACATTTTAATCACCATTCAACCATATAAAATACAGAATTTAGACATACTGATTATACAGGTGAAAGTTGAAACTCTTTTTCCATAACTTAATAGATTGTTCAAAACATAAAAGTAAATCATAAGAATTCCTTCCTTTGAGATTATAACAAAATGAAATCATGACTAGGAAAAGTGTTATGAAAAGGGGAGGGGCTTTAAAAATATTTTCATCAAAACGAACATTTGTTAATGAGTGTGATTAACATAGCAAAGTTGCAGAATGTAATATAAAATATATATTAGAAGATAATCCTCTATGCTTTTACATAATATTGTTGGCCAACATTGCAAACTTTAAATTTCATTGCTCTATAAAAGTAACCTAAATTCCCAGGAGCTGATGATCATGACTGTAAAATAATATCAAACTTTCATATTGTTTGTTTTTTATGTTGGTGATCAACTTAGGCTAGTATGCTTGATTTAAGAGTCTAAATTATATAGGGCTTTATAGTCGATATTTCCAAATTTAATATTTTCTCTCAGCTTTTTAAAAGATTTATTTATTGTCAGTGATGTACAGAGGTGTTACAGTTTCATAGGTAAGGCCGTGAGAACATTTCTTATCAAACTTGTTACTTCTCTTAGCTTGTATACCTAAAATTTTTAATAATGAAATAGTTAGATTAAATGATAAAGTTTGATTCAAAGTAACTGGGGACAAAGAAGAATGAATGTTTTAAGGAGGAAACAAGATTATTCAACATACGTTTATAATTTGTAAAACTGGAATCAGGGTTCATGAGTGCTCAGAAATTTTGAATATATTTCAGTATGTTCAAAATTTTCCATAACATAAAAATAGAACAGAAGCATTAATTGGGAACAGTGCTCTCATTGGCACTTATAAGTAGCTGTCGGTAAAAAGGCACCAGCAATTTCACTCCCACAAGGCTGGTTCTTGTAGGAAAGTTTAGTCCTGTCCCTGGACTTCCTTTAAAGGGGTAGGGTAGTAGCACATTTCCATTCAAGGTTTTTTCCAATCTACTCAAAACCATGCAGGCTCATATGTGCTAAGAGTTGGAGCTGCCCAAATGAGTTTTGTCAGTACAGAGTGCTAGATTATATTATTGAAAAAATTCCATTGCTGCCACACTAATTTTAACAACTCAAAATAGTGCTCCTAAGGAAGAAAAACTTCATTTACTCAACAGGTGGTTTATTTCATTTCACACCCAGATCAGTGAGCTTCTAGAAGTCTCTGGCTTTTCTGCTTAACATTGCTTTTATCTGGAGAGAAGGTGGAGAGGTAGTAGGGAAAATCCCTAGCAGAAGGAGCACCGTCAGTGAACACTGTGTAACTCCAGCACTAAAGGACTGTTTGAAATTGTCTTGTGGATTTGGTCTCTTTAACTAATGGCAGAGGGGCCTGTTGTCAGCTGAGAGGGCTTATCTCATGTTGAGATGGGGTGTAAAATTTTGCCTGGAATACTAGGTGCAGTAATGGTGTTGACCTGTGAAAGGGAACAGTAAGCCTCCTGCCAGCTCTTCCAGTGGGAAGGGAATGTCTGGCCCATGCCTAATGCTCAGTAAATAACAATTCTTGTTATTTAGGTCTTCCCTTTGCAAAAAGGAATCCAGGCTATCTGTTTTATTTCACTTAAGTGCTATGTTAGTATCCCTACAATCATGCAGAGGACTGTTGAATGTAAAAGGATGTAATGAATGCTACCTTTTCATTTTACAGGGTTTTGACATCAAAACTCATAATAATGGCAGGAAAATCCTCACTTTTTAAAGTAATTCTCCTTGGAGATGGTGGAGTTGGGAAGAGCTCTCTTATGAACAGATATGTAACTAATAAGTTTGATGCCCAGCTTTTCCACACAATAGGTGTGGAATTTTTAAATAAAGATCTGGAGGTGGATGGACATTTTGTGACCATGCAGATTTGGGACACAGCTGGTCAAGAGCGATTCCGAAGCCTGCGGACACCATTTTACAGAGGTTCTGACTGTTGCCTGCTTACTTTTAGTGTTGATGATACACAGAGCTTCCAGAACTTGAGCAACTGGAAGAAGGAATTCATATATTATGCAGATGTCAAAGAGCCCGAAAGTTTTCCTTTTGTGATTTTGGGCAACAAAATCGATATAAGCGAACGGCAGGTGTCCACAGAAGAAGCCCAAGCCTGGTGCAGAGACAACGGCGACTGTCCTTACTTCGAAACAAGTGCAAAAGATGCCACCAACGTTGCCGCAGCCTTTGAGGAGGCAGTTCGAAGAGTTCTAGCTACCGAGGATAGGTCAGATCACCTGATTCAGACAGACACGATCCATCTTCACCGAAAGCCTAAGCCAAGCTCATCTTGCTGTTGATTGTTAGAGATAGTCCATACATTCTAACCAACTCACATGTTTACACACGGTAAACATGAGGGTGGATAAACGAATTAGCATTTGCAGCAGTGTTCATTTACTAATAAAATTAAACTAATGTATATTGCTGCTTCATTAATTGGTGGGAGAAGGGACACATCCACTCTGGGGAAATCTATTTACTCAGTAATGGCACCTTACACTTATAAATTGTAACGGTTGTCTTGATGTTTCTTGAATTTAAATATACTGTTAGCACTAATGAAATGACCATGAATTTAATTGTAATTCAAACAAAAATCTTGGATATTCTGGAAGTTATACATGGATTGTTTTTTTTTTCCCCAGAAAAATGGAGAACTACTTTTATATGTGTATATTTTTATGTAATTAGCATTCTATTCTTGGTTTGGGGAAATAATTCCTGAAGCAATAAAGATTAAAATCTAGTGTGTTTTTGTTGTACTGCTTTTTTTTTTACTTATTTATATTTATTAGAGGATTTTTAACTGCCCGTATTCATTTTGCATAGCATTAGAATCGACCTGACAGTTGTTCCTCATTCATGTGTCACAGATACACCCCCTTCCTAAGAGCTTGGAGGAAACAATAAGGATTGTACTTTGTGAGAGGGCAAATGAGGACGACTTTATTTGCTCAGGTATGGGTTTAGGATCTTCTATATCATTGGATATTCTCTCAAACCCCCTTTGTCCCTCAAACAAAGGTATAACTACAATGACCAGACTTAATAAATCAAATTGGTCACTCAGGAGAGTCGAGGTCATAGGCAGTGCCACTGATGACGGTCCTATCCTAGAGACAAGTCAAAACCTCCACCGCAGCTGATGTGGTGAGGATTCTTCCTCGCCTGTGGGTGTGGAGCAGCTGGGTTATGAAAGCATATACTAAGGAGGGAAGGATATCTGATAGTCATGCAGGGAATGTAGAGTTTGAATAATTAGATGTAATGATACATTTTTCTCCTGATCTCATTCATTGGAAACTACTGAGGAAGAAATGTCTTGTAAGGCAGTAAAAGTTAAATAGAAAAATAGACAAAAGTAGGTACCTAGTGAAAGGTCTGGGCTGGCAGTATTTTCTCGAATGCCATAGACTGGCATCTAGGTAGTGAAGTGACTGAGAACACTGGAGAAGCAGCATGAGCAGAGGAGACACGGATACTCAGATCATGGACACTTAGGTATCCTACGAAATTCCCGCTATACAAAGGGGGCAAAGCCAGGTTTGCAACCTTTATCTACACCACATAAGAAGTGGATACTACAAGCTTAGTGCTGGCATGCATGTGCTCAGTGTATCCTAATTTTTCTCATGACTGATTTCACCCCATCACTCTTGCTCCACTATCTTCAGACATTACCTACCACATCTAAGTTTCGGCAGCTTAGCTTTTTCAATGTTCAGTGCCCTGACTTTCCAGTTAACACCAATTGTGGTTCGTTGTTTTCTCTAGGCCTGTGATAGTCCCGTGTGACCCACCTGAAGTCCGATTCACTGCTAGACAGACTCTCCCCTTGAACTCCATTAACAGCCAAACATGAAAACTGCTACTTTACTGGTCATTTACATGGTGTATACTCCTAGTAACCATCTAACCCTCACAAACATTGTAGTCTGGTGTTCTTCACCCCTAGGTCTTCATGCTGTAACATGTTTCTGCTCCTGGTTGACACGATGCATAGTCCCTGGATTATACACATGTTCCAAGAGGGTAGGGCAAACTAGAAACAGTACATGTTTGAGGCTCTCCAATTAGTATGTCTGAAGGCACTTCAGGATTCTTCCATTATGAGTATCATACCTGTTCCTAAAACAAGATCTAGCTGGAGGTGACCTGAGCTGTCTAATGGGTTGACATACTAATAATGTAGACTTTCAATAGGGAAGCAGGACTAGAAATGGGTGGGGAGTACTGAGCAGCATTTTAAAAGTGGATATCAGTCAAGTGCTGGTGACTCACCCCTATAATCTAGCTACACAGGAGGCTGAGATCTGAGGATCATGGTTCAAAGCCAACCAGGGCAGAAAAGACCATGAGATTTAGCTCCAGTTAAACAGTAAAATACCATAAGCAGAAGTGTAGCTGAAGTGGTAGAGCACCAGCCTTAAGGAAAAAAATGTAAGCAAAAGCTCAAGGCCCTGAGTTCAGGCCTTAGTACAAGCACACACATACACAAAAAAGACATTAAGTTACCACAATCTTGGACACAGATCTTTATTTAAGATTCCAAATAAATAGGGTAAAGATGGGTGTAGCGACTTCACACAAGCATACAAGATAAAGTTTAGATTTACTTGCTCAAAAGTTACTCACTGAACAAAACTCTCCAAGAGTCACATAAAAATCCCTGGCTATATTACTTGCATTTCCACCGATGTACTATTTTACAGTCGAATCATACAGAAGAGACTTCTAGCTCCCACTGAGTAAAAGGCCAAGTGCAAATGAAGTCCAAGCTTTTTTTGTTTATTTGTTTGGGCTTGAATTTGGGGCCTGGGTGCTATCCCTGAGCTCTTTCAGTCAGGGCTAGTGCTCTATCTACCACTTTGAGCCATAGCGCCACTTCCAGTTTTCTGGTGGTTCATGGAGATAAGAGTTTCACACAGTCTTCTGCCCAGGCTTGCTTTGAATTGTGATCCTCAGATCTCAGCCTCCTGAGTAGCTAGGATTACAGGTGTGAGCCACCAGTGCCCAGGCTACCAATCTTATTTTTAATAACAGTTGTCAAATCACACCATTTTTAAAGTACAGATATTAAGAGTCTCATTTAACCCTTAGTTTAGTGTCTAAGAAAAAGCAAATGTAAGAACATAATGTGACAGAGGCAATATATTTCCTTGGGGACTGTAATGTTGGTACTTTTTACATGGGTACAGGATTCTAAAACTATAGAAGAATCACTATTCTCAGTATCTGACATGCAACATTTTAGCACTGCAAAAGCTTTTGGTTTCAGATTCTTAAGTAGTACTGTGCATTATAAGCCTTTTTTTAAATAACATCTCCACATATATATATATATATATATATACACACATAAATAAGTCAAAGTATAAGCTATCATTTTCAATGACTTCTGCAGACTCTTGGGGTGCATGTGTGTGGTACTGCTGGGCCTTGAACTCAGGACCTGGGCGCTATTCCTCAAGTTTTGTGTTCAAGATTAGCACTCTACCACTTGAGCCACAGTTTCTCCAGCTTTATTTGGGGGAGAGGGGAATTAATTGGGATGAGTCTCATGGACTTTCTTGCCTGAGCTGGCTTTGAACTGCAATCCTCAGATCTCAGCCTCCTGAGTAGCTAGGCTTAGAGGTGTGAGCCACCAGTACCCGGCTTACTTCTGCAATATCTTTTAGTATAAAATCTACTAAATCTTGAGGATATTTGTTTTTGATTTGTT
Organism: Perognathus longimembris pacificus; assembly: GCF_023159225.1. NCBI lineage: Eukaryota > Metazoa > Chordata > Mammalia > Rodentia > Heteromyidae > Perognathus > Perognathus longimembris. The sequence goes on along the minus strand of NC_063188.1, from coordinate 106,318,247 downwards.
ACATCAAGATCAAGCCACCTGAATCAAAGTCAAAAGCTTAGTCTGTTTTTGAAATAAAATTTTCAAAATTATTAATAAACAGGGGCTGGGAATATGGCCTAGTGGCAAGAGTGCTTGCCTCGTATACATGAAGCCCTGGGTTCGATTCCCCAACACCACATATATAGAAAATGGCCAGAAGTGGCGCTGTGGCTCAAGCAGCAGAGGAGTATCCTTGAGCAAAAAGAAGCCAGAGACAGTGCTCAGGCTCTGAGTCCAAACCCAGGACTGGCAAAAAAAAACACATCATAAATAACACTACAAGCATATTAATACTGATAGTCAACATGAAACTACTATTTTAGCATATTAAAGAAATTATATTACGTTTAGATAGTCAGCGACGAGTTTCCCAAGTTGTTTAATAAATTTACTCACAATGCACACATTCCTGAGCATTCTCCATTGTGATGACATCAGATTTTTTTGCACTCAGCTTAAGAGGTGCTTCTTCCCAAGAAATTGAACTTTTCTGTCAAAGGCACTTGACCGAATAGGAGAATTGGGCTCATAAAATGGATTCATAGCAAACTAGGAAAAGAAGAGAATATTAGTGCACTTATCAAAGCAAAAAGGATGACAAATCACAATTCCTTAAAAGGAAACTATATCTTTAAATTTCAAAAGTAAGACAAAGTCTGAGGATTTCATTTTTTTTTTTTTTTTTTTTGGCCAGTCCTGGGCCTTGGACTCAGGGCCTGAGCACTGTCCCTGGCTTCTTCCCGCTCAAGACTAGCACTCTGCCACTTGAGCCACAGCACCGCTTCTGGCCGTTTTCTGTATATGTGGTGCTGGGGAATCGAACCTAGGGCCTCGTGTATCCAAGGCAGGCACTCTTGCCACTAGGCTACATCCCCAGCCCTGAGGATTTCATTTTTAAGTTTCATTGAAAATGTTCCATTGTGAAACACATCTCCTTAAGGGAATTTTTCTCATGGTGCTTCAGTTTTGAGAAGTACCTATGGCAATACTAATAGTGGTGTGACAAGTATTGCCTGTGCAAATTCACCCTTATATTAAATACTACTCTAATGTATTCATGAAAATATATGGATTGAGTGTCAAACCTTTTGAACTACATAAACAAATGTAAAACCTGACATACATTTAGAATTAAACAGTTACACCATACTGCTACTTAGTAACTTATTTGTATACTTTATTATGTACTATGTATTAAGTACTAGGGCTTGAATTCAGGGCCTCACACTTGCCTTTAGCTTTTTCACTGGAGGCTAGCACTTTATCAGTTGAGCCATTCCACTTAGGGCTTTTTGGTGGTGAACTGAAAAGTCTCGTATATTTACCTGCTTGGGCTGGCTTTGAACCGTGATCCTCAGATCTCAGTCTCCTGATTAACTAGGATTACAGGTGTGAGCCATCTGTGCCCAGAAAGTAACTTCTAATGTGACTTTTTTGAGACAGTCCAACTGAATAGCCCAGATTGACCTTGAATTATAGATACTCCTGTCTCAGCTCCTGAGTGCTATGATTATAGAAATGTATTACCTTGTATGATAGCTTTTTATCTGTGTCTTTAGTATTCCAACACAGGGCTAAATAACAGTTCCTTAGCTGATATAGTAAGTATATGATAGTACGTGAGAAAAAATATTTGACACCTTTGACTAGAAATACTGAATATCCAATTTTGTTATTGTGCTTTACCTCAAGTCTAAATATAGACCATACTTACGAACATACCGCGGTTGGCACTAACTATGGCATCCTATTACTACTTCATTTGTCAATTTAATATATATTTTAAAAAACCAAACAGGTGGCACCAATGTCTTCGAATGGGTAGGTGATAAAAGAATCACTTCCTGCTAGGCACTGGTGGCTCTCACCTATAATCTTAGTTTCTCAGGAGGCTGAGAACTAATGATGATGGTTTGAAGCCAGCCTGGGAAGACAAATCATCTCCATTTAACCAGCAAAAAGCTGGGAGTGGAGGTGTAGCTCAAGTGGTAGAGTAGTAGCCTCAAGCAAACTAGCTATGCAAGAGAGTGAGACAGAGTTCAAGCCCCAGTAGTGTCAAATACACCACCAACAAAACCACAAACACACACAAAAAACCCACTTCCTACTAGTGTGTGATCTATAGTCATCACTAAATGTTATTTGTAAACTGCAACTTATTTGTCAAGTCAATAGAAAAGGATTTAAAGCATTTTCACTAAGGTAGACTAACTACTTCCTTGCTCTCTTTAGAAATCTCTAATAAAGTCTAGTCTCTTAACCAAAGGAGAAGAATGACATGGACTTACCTTCACAATAACCTAAAACTCACTACCATGACTGTTTTTCTGAATACAATTTGACTTGGCAGTGAATACTTCCCCACTGGGAAAATTGGCAGAACTAGTTATAACTGGGTGAAAGCTAGTCTAAAATGAAAACTGAAGCTTAAGAGATATGCTTAAACAGGGCAGTTGCCTGTCAAAGCTAGAATCCCTTGTTACAATCAGACTTTAAAAAATTATACACGATACCATACCTTTATGTATAAATCATAGACATCAGTAAAGAAGTTCTTTATTCCATCTTCTTGTCTTATGTCATGAAGCATAATAAATCTCATATGTGAAATAATTAAGGCATACTCTTTATTCAAAATTTAAAATTAAAAGTAATCACTTAGCCAGGCTGGTGGCGCAGGCCTGCACTCCTAGCTACCCACGAGGCTGAAATGTGAGGATAGCAGTTTGAAGCTAGCTCTGGCAGGAATGTTTATGAGTCAGAAGTGGTTCTTCAAATTACTCATATGTAGTATTTTGCAATGGGAGAGTTGAACACATAAACTGGGCTTAAAGACAATTAGTTTCATCTTAGAATGTAATCTTTCAAGATAGAAAACAAAGCTAGGGGCACAGCTGAAGAGCAGAGCCACCTGCCTAGCAAGCATGAAAATTCAAATGGCCAAAAAATAAAGTTAGAAAGCAGATATAAAGCCTGGCACTGGTGGCTCATGCCTGTAATCCTAGCTACACAGGAGGCTGCGATTTGAGGATCACGGTTTGAAGTTGGCTTGCCACTGAGCTACATCTCAGCCCTGTTCCATGCTCTTCGTTTGCTAACCCAACCTTTTACGTAAGCCTATTTCCTACTAAAGGAAGGATATGTCCTGCAGTGACAAATGCTGACACAAACCACTCATTGAATTTGTCCACCGTTTTCAAATACATGTTGTTTGAAAGCCACATGTTTTCATCCACAAGGTCAAGTGCAGCGTGAGCTATAAACTGGTTCAGATGGCGATGATCGTCCTGAATGACAGAGGACAGCAACAAACATTTCCAGATGACCTCAGATTACAACAACTCATTCTATAAATTCTATAGATGATTTTCTTTTCTTTTTTTTTTTTTTGGCCAGTCCTGGGCCTTGGACTCAGGGCCTGAGCACTGTCCCTGGCTTCTTCTCGCTCAAGGCTAGCACTCTGCCACTTGAGCCACAGCGCCGCTTCTGGCCGTTTTCTGTATATGTGGTGCTGGGGAATCGAACCTAGGGCCTCGTGTATCCGAGGCAGGCACTCTTGCCACTAGGCTATATCCCCAGCCCTATAGATGTTTTTCTAGTGAGGAAAAACTCTACATATCAGGAGACATAAAGGCTTTATGGTTTTCATAGTGTGAACTGATATCTAAAACTCAAAAAGAACAGAAAGTGAGTTATGTTCAAAACACTATCTTAAGATCAAGCACCAGTGGCTCACATCTATACTCCTAGCTACTCAGAAGGCTGAGCTCTGAGGATCAAGGCTCATTCCACCTAGGCAGATAAGTCGGCAAGACTTTTATTTCTAATTAACCAGCAAAAAGCTGGAAGTGGAGGTGTAGCTCAAGTGGCAGAGTGCATCATAAATGGGACACAAAAAAGAAAGAGAAAAGCTGAGCAAGAGATTGAGGCTCTGAGTTCCAGTTCCAGAACTGGTTTTAAAAAACTATACTGAAAATTATGTTTTTGCGTGTTCCAAGGAAGTTACTATATCCTGTAACCATTTATACATGTGAGAAAATACTATATTTAGGAGAGAACAGGCATAGAACAGGCCCTGAGTGGATGGGGATTAGAGACCCCTTCAGGCCACGTAGGTGGCAAAGGAGAAGGTAAGGATGAGTGGTGCCATTCAAGGCAAGGGCCAGAGCCAGCAAGGAGAATCGGGCTTCCTGGGAGTAGCGCCAGAAAAGCAGACATGTGGGCTGAAACTTGTGGTCACTCACTACAGGCCTCTTTCAGATGGACAGAACATAAATGGCATGAAGATCGGGGAATCATGGGAGGCCACCAGGCTCAACTCAGCTTCGGTCATGAGCAGTCATTTGGGACAACCAGTGGTTCGAAGGCAGCCTGGCCAGAAAAGCCATATGACTGCTATTTTTAATTAGACAGCAAACAGCCAGAACTGGAGCTGTGGCTCAAATGGTAGAGCACCAACTATGAGTGAAAAAGCTGAGCTAGAATGAGGCCCCGAGCTCAAGCCCCAGTACTAACATCAAAAGAAAGAAAGAAAAAGAAAAAGTAAGAAGGAAGGAAAGAAAGAAAGAGAATGAAAAAGGAAGAAAATTTCAACGAATACCTGTTATGATTGAATGGTGTCCTCCCCAAAATTCATACACTGAAATCCAAAGTCCCAGTACCTCTGAATGCAGCCTTAGTGGGAAAGAGTCACTGCAGATTGGATAAGATGAGGTCATAGGGCTGGGAATATGGCCTAGTGGCAAGAGTGCTAGCCTCGTATACATGAAGCCCTGGGTTCGATTCCCCAGTACCACATATACAGAAAATGGCCAAAAGTGGCGCTGTGGCTCAAGTGGTAGAGTGCTAGCCTTGAGCAAAAAGAAGCCAGGGACAGTGCTCAAGCCCTGAGTCCAAGGCCCAGGACTGGCAAAAAAAAAAAAGATAAGATCATACTGGAATATTCCAATAATTAATTGGTGTTCCCATACAAATGGGAGATTTAAGCCAGGTATAGAGACTCATACCAGTAATTCTAGATACTCTAGAGGTGGAAGACAGGAGGATTTCAATTTGAAGACTGAGCAAAACTACTTCATGAAACTTCACCTCAACCAATAAAAAGTTGCCATCCTTGCTATACAAGAAGCTTAAATACAACGTAAGCCAGACCCAGAGAAACATAGATTGCATGGTTTCCCACATTTGTGATAGCTAAAATGTGCCTATAAATCTACAAGTAAACACACTGTATGGTTAAAAAGAAAATACATGAGGACATGATAAATTATACAGGTCTCTAGGCATTCAAACACAATGAGACCAAAAGAGGATATTCTTAGGAGAGGCACAAAAAGGTGCAATACCTATATGCATCTGATCATATCAAATAATCTTTATCAAAATGAACTCCATGAAATAAAAACAAGACGACGTTTCCCTTTGTTGCTGTTTGTGTTTTCTTTTCCTTTTGTCTTGTTTGTTCATTTATCTATCTTCTGGAGGGTAAGAGGGCATAGAAACAGAAGGACAAAGGGTGAACAAATACAGAAGTGGTGCTCAGCAGACATGATGCTGAAAATTAACTCTACAACTTGTGGGTGGGGATGGGAGGGAAAAACTAGGGGAAAACTATGAACACATAAGATGATGCTATGTGAAATGAACTCCATGTTATGGAAACGACTGTTACATCACTGCTGTAATTACTTTCAACATGCCATGTGAAACCGTAGCTTCTATTGTTGATGATCCTCTTGTATCCCCTTCCTGTGGTTGTCCCTGCAATATCACTGTATCTCTTCTGAGTACAATGGAAACTGTATATACTGGTATTAGAACTAGGAAACTGAAAGGGAATACTGAAATTGAGAGACACAGGGTAAAAAGACAAACGACTCCAAAAGCAATACTTGCAAACCATTTGGTGTAAAACAACTGAACAACTCATGGGGGGGAGAGAGGGAAAAGGGGAGGGGGAATGAGGGAGGAGGTAACAAACAGTACAAGAAATGTACCCAAGGCCTAACGTATGAAACTGTAACCTCTCTGTACATCAATTTGACAATAAAATAATTTTTTTAAAAAAACTAGGAGAAAGCAGAGGAGGTGATATTCATCAAAGAGAAACGTATTCTTTATCTGACTTATGTAATTGTAACCCCTCTGTGCATCACTTATAACAACAGTAAGAAATGCATTAAAATAAGCTTAAGTAGGGAGACAGTAGTCGAGTCAGAGCAAAAAGTGAGACCCTATTCAAAAAGCACTGAAAGCCAAAAGAGCTGGAGATATCATTCAAATGGAAGACTGCAGACAACCCTCAGATGAGGCATCGCCTGCCAACACTGACTCCAAATATCTGCCCCTGAAGACAATACATTTCTGCTGTTCTACACTAGTCAGATTTTAGTACTTTTTTTACAACAGCCATAGGAAAGTGATAGATAGTTCTTGCTGAAGAGACTGTTCCCCTGACTAGGCAGGGGAAAGCTGCCAGTTGCTCTGGGGTCCCTTACACAGCTAAAGTATGTTTACTTTATTCATGTTGCCATGACAAGGTTAACGGAATCCTTAGAGAAATGGATGTACTTTGTTTCTGGCCCACAGCAGTGTTTTCTACGACTTTACACTAGTGACCACCTTTAAGGCACTGCGAGAAAACTGTAGAAATGCTTTCAGAAGATGAGTGGTAGCAAGAAAAAGAAGTCATATCAAGTGTTTTTTTAAGTGCTGTTTTTGCCACAAACACCTCTGGGGTGCACAGGAATGGAATCAGTAGTAATGCTCCCAATGCAACTGCTGCAAAAGAGAGACTTCAAAACAAAGTTGTCTTTTGGTTTTCTGTTTTACTTTTTCTCTTGGTTCTCATCCTGGGGTTTGAACGCAGAGCATGGGTGCTGTCCTTGAGCTTTTTTGCCCAAGGCTGATGCTTTACACTTGAGCCACAACTCCATTTCTGTCTTTCTGATAGTTATATGGAGATAAGAGGCTTGTGGACTTATGCCCAGCTGGCTTTGGACCACAACCCTTAGATCTCAGCTTCATGAGTAATTAGGATTACAGGCATGAACCATTGGTGCCCAGCAAAACAAAAGATTTTAGTACAGTGTTTCCATAAGCATGTATCTCCAGTTCACCAACAAAATGTCAGATTGGAAGCACGGCTCAAGTAGTACAGCTGGAGCAAACCATAAGCAAAAGCACAAGGCCCTGAGTTAAACCCTAGTACCAGGGCACACACACATACACACACACACACACACACACACACACACACACCACACACACACATAATCTCTACTGTATTTTTGTAGTAAGACTGAAATGGTTGTAAAACATCTTTCACTTCAAATTACATACTTAGATTGAATAAATAAATAACACATTAGGTAAAGGACAATAACTTAAATAACTTAAATAAATAACACATTATATAAAGGACATTAAAGCCTACTTGTAGAAGTTGAAGGAAACATACCATACTTGCCAGCAACTTATTAGAAACATGCACTAGTACAAACAGATGGAAAGGACTGAGCTGTTTTCAAGAAGCGATGACAGTTTACTCTCAAAGGTAGGGACCAAGCTATTTCTCTGGAACCATTCTAGACATAAGAAAATTGTGAGGGAGAGGGAAGAGAAGGGTTCAGCACCTCTTATACTTCCTTCAAGGTTTTCTATACATGTTGGTACCACCCAGCCCAGCACCACTGCAGAAACCACTGAAAACAAGGTGCTATTGACACAGTGCCCATACAACGAGGAGTAGGGAGTCTCTTTTAATCCTTTCATGTATAAATTGATCAATGTCTATCTGGGTGAAAAATATGATTTAATGAACCAAGATAGACTTAGAGGGATTTTAAGGTGTCAATGATGGTTCTTGTAATCCCACTATAGGTGGAATGTTTTTCCACTCAAGAAGCAAAATTTCATGGTGTGTGACACAATCAACTGAATATGGTGGGAAAGAGATCTTGACACCATGCCAGTTAGTCCCTGCTACACTGTGCTGAATTAAAGTTGACTCCAAAGACATTCCCTGGGTAGCTTCTCTCAGTCTATGGGACTCGAGAGAGAATTTAACTGGATTGGGCTTCAATTGTGTCATCTGTCTGGAACCTTTCCGGTTTTAAAAACTTTTACAAGGTATCATTACAACAGCAAAAAAAAAAATCTTATGAAATTTAAGGTTTCATACGCACCTTGGATTCTGCTTTCCCAGCTGGCAAAAATTCCATTTCAAAAACTGGATTATCATGGTGGCCAACAATTACAAAGTAGAAGCTTCCAGACATTCTCTTCAATGTATGGTTCCTAATTAAATGAAAAAATAACGCACGTTGTTTTAGCACTCAATACTGAAATCCAAAATTTACTGATAGCAAATTTAGAAAGAAGATACCCATATCTTCTTGGTATCTTCACGAGCTTGGCAGGCTTTCCAGTATATTCTTTATAGCTATTGCTTTTGGACCATATAAAGTAAGTATAATAAGTACTCTACTGTCAGAGGGAAATTGGAGCATCTCCAACATGAAATCATAAAGATAATATTCTCATGATCGATCCCAAAGTTTGGAACATTCAGCTCAAGGATCCCCATGTTTCTGATAGAGTAAGTTAAGCTTAATTTAAATGGGACTAGCTAGCATTAGCATTACCACATAGAAAGATTAATAGGAAGTGTTGGTTAGTTAAGTACAATAGAAAGGCAAAAGAGTTTGCCTTGGCAATTTCCAGGAGGCATCCTTCAGAGCAAAGTAAAAACAAACTGTAAGGCAGGGATGATGGCTCATGTCTACAATAGCAATTATTTAGGAGGCAGAAATAAGGAGGATCACAGTTTGAAGTCAGTCTTAGCAGTTAGCATGGTGGTACAAACCTGTAATCCCAGCTACACAAGAGGCGAAAGTAGATGTCTGAGGTTGATCCTGGGCAAGGATGTAAGACTCTACCTAAAACACAAAAAAGCAAAAGAGGTGGGGAATGCATTCATTCCCTTGGCTCTAGTGGTCAAATGTCTACCTAGCAAGTCCCAGATTCTGAATTAAAACTCCAGTACTTAAAAGCTAAGAGACAATGCCAAGGCCCTACAATTAACTACCAAAAGAAAAAAAAATCTAACTGGGCACTGGTGGCTCATGCCTGTAATCTTAGCTACTCAGGAGGCTGAGATCTGACAATCCTAGTTCAATGCCAGCTCAGACAGGAAAGTCCATGAGACTCTTACCTGCAATTAACCATCAAAAATCTGGGAGTGGAGCTATGACTCAAGTAGTAGAGCATAAAAAGCTCAGGATCAGTGCTCAGGCCTTGAGTTCAAGCCCCAGGACCTGTGCCTGTGTGCACATGTGTGCACACGCGTGCAAGTGCGCACACACAGCAAGAAGAGAGAGAGAGAGAGAGAGAGAGGGAGAGGGTGAGAGAGAGAGAGGGAGAGGGTGAGAGAGAGAGAGAGAGGGAGAGGGTGAGAGAGACAGAGAGAGAGAGAGAAAGAGAGAAGAGATAATCGAAATAGAACAACAATTGAAGGGTCTTGGAACTAGGCCTAACAGGTTGACCAAAGAAAGAAAGTAGGCGAAAAGCAGTGATCCCATGGCTTTGAACACATATCATCAAAAGCTGAATTGGCAGATGGGGAGACAGATGGATGAGGGCTCAGATTTACATTTGTATTTTTAGCAAAAGAGTCTTGAAGTCTTACTAGTAATGTGACCACCAGCAGTCCTTAATCTCCCACGTCCATTTCCCCTTTTGCACATAGAGACAGCAGTGTGGCTACTTTATTGTACTTGGGAAGATTATTATACAATCAGATGCATGTAAAGCTTGGTGTCTAGCTCACAGTAAGTGTTAATCTAGAATAACAAGAAAGAATAATGCATGTTAGGATGTGACTATTAACTAGGCAAGTAGGGTGGAAATCTAGTTCGCTGGAAATGACCAGTGATCCTAGAGATCAGAGGCAATTTTAGTCTAGGACCCAACAAACCTCATTGGGCTTTCTTCTAACTCACAACGAAAATGCAACAAAATCCAAAGAACCTGAAATGGATTTCTGAATGCATGAAACATTTAATGAAAGAAATCATGCACAAAAGGAACTTGTATCTTGAACTAGAAGAGGCTGTGACTGTGGAAGAAAAGGTAGATGGGAGGGGAGACTGCTTTGGTATGATGAAAGAACATTTAAAATGCTATTTGGGGAAGAGGCCCGCGCACTGCACTTGTGGGGAGCAGCCTCTTACTACTCTAAGGCTGCTTTCACTCTTTCGTGGCCAAGAGGAGTAGTTACAATAGAGGCCATTTGGCCTACAAAGCAAAAATGATTATTGACTGAGCAGGTGCTGGTGGCTCACTCCTGTAATCCTAGCTACTCAGGAGGCTGAGATCTGAGGATCATGGATCAAGCCAGCCTGGGAAGGAAAGTTTGTGAGACTCTTACCCCCAATTAACCACCAGAAAATTGGAAATGGATCTGTGGCTCCAAGTGGTATAGTGCTAGCCTTGTGCAAAAAGAGCTCAAGGACAGCTCCCAGGCCCTGAGTTCAAGTCATATGACTAACAAAATGTTTGGCCATGTAAGGGGATTTTTTTTTAAAAAAGAAAGAAAAGAAGTTGGATACCAGTGGTCCACATCTATAATCCTAGTAATTGAGGAGGCTGAGATCTAAGGATTGAGGTTCAGAGCTAGCTCCATCAGACCAATCTGTGAGACAAGTCAGTTAACTTCCAAAAAGCCTGAAGTGGGAGGCATGACTCAAGAGATAGACAACCAGTTATGGGCAAAAAAGCCAAAAGAGAATGAGAGGCCTGGAATTCAAACCCCAATATGGGAAGAAAAAGGAAAATAAAGACAAAGAGACAGAACAGAAAGGAAAGGGGAAGGGGTGGGGAGGGAGAGGGAGAGAGGAAGGAAGAAGGGAAGAGGAAGGAAAGAAAGATCCTTATAGTCATACTGGATAAGAAACACAACCAAGAATGACACAAAAGCTAGGCAAAACTAGGAGAATTAGCAATAATTCTCCAGAGAAAAGTGATGACAGGAGGGAAGGGAATTGGAAATTTGAACCGAGTAAACAATGATATCATGAATCATGAATTCTTGCTGGAATAGGTTCAGGGCTAGTGTTTACCAAGGGAAAGGCTTTCTTCGGCACAGACAATTAAGCAGCAGCAGAAGCAGCGACAGAAGACACATGCAAAAGGAAAATAACCCATATGCCACCCCCCATACGTGTCCCTTTATGGAACCCACAAATGAGAGAAATGCACAGTGCTTAACTAAAGTGTGAAGACAGACAAAAAGGGAACTGAAAGACAGATGCACAGGGGTTTTGTTACAAACCACCTGGCTGGGCGAATGAGACAGAGCTTTCTTTATATATAGTCTGCCCTTGTCTAGAGCTGCCAAAACCTTGATTTTGTAAAGAGCTGAAGAAGCAGGAAGGGCTGTAACTCTCCACTTATTCTGTGAAAGCAAACTTGACAGGTGAAGTGGAAGAAGTGAAAATCCTAGGAGAAAAGAACTCCACTATCTCTGGAAGGGAATGCCTATAATCATTTAGCAATTGCTTGTAGGCTTCCCACACCCTGGGCCTTGGGCAGTGGTGATACACGCCTTTGCTATCTACTATATGAACTTTCTGCAAGTATGAAAATGTGTTTTACACACACTGTACAATAGTAGGGCCCACTAAGCACCTGAAATGTACAATGATTTTTCATTCTCATTGACTTAATCCTAAATGGCCACTCATTGCTGGTTACTACAGTACAGAGAGGACAGTACAGCTCTAAACCCATGATCCCAAATTGAGTAGTTACTTTAATAACAAACCTAATTAGTAATAAATAATTAAATGACTCCCTGTTGAATCAATAAGGCCCCTCTCTTGAGATGTCCACAGGCTATTGCGTGGAACCTGTGCATATGTTGAGGTTCCTGGCAGAGCGGAATTAAGGTTGCAGATGGAATTAAAGCTGCTCATCAGCTCAAGGTAGCGAGAATATCCTGGATCATCTAAGTAAGACAAATGTGGTCACAGATGACACTGAAAATGGAAGGAAGGAGCCAGGCAAGTTGGTTCATGCCTGGAACCCCAGAACTCAGGAGACTGAGACAAACCTTGAGTTTGTCTTCATATCAACATAGACTATATAGGGAATCCCTGTCTAAAAAAAAACCCCACACAACATGGAAGGAAGAAGCGGCAGAGGAAAGTCAGGGAGAAGTGTGGCTTACAGGGGAATAGTCACAAAGATGCAACCTTGCTGGCTCTGAAAATAAATGAAGGGGACACATGAAGGAATGTAGGTGGCCTCTTGACGCTGGAAAATAGAAGTAAACAGATTCTCTCCAGGGCTTCTGAAAGGCACACGGCCCTGAGGATAGCCTGAGTTTAGTCCAACAAGACATGAGACGTCTTCTCTAGAACTCTAAGGTAATAAATTAATGTTGGACAAAAGGGAGTTCACCTCCAGGGCTATGAGTCTAAATGCACGTTGGCCATTAGAAAATAGCTGCAGCAAGAGGAGGATGACACTGTGGAAAAGAACAGGGCTGTGTTATTTTGTAGCACCCATACCTCCCCTGCTTACTGTTTGCAGAAGGAACTGCAGCCAGAGGGCTGCGGTGAGAACAAGGAGAATCTGCCTGAGCTACTGGGAGGCAGGTACGAGGAGGAAGATTGCAGCATTAAGTTGCTCTAGTGCTGAAAAGAACCTTCTGAAAGCTCCGTGCTGAGAGGTTACAGGAGTGCGTGTCTGGAACTGATGAGGAAGACTGTTCAGGTGGTTCATAGCATGTTGGTGCCAAGCTACTGCAGTGTGTTAAGATACCTGTGAAAAAGAGTTCTGCAGTGGCAAGGAGAAGACTTGGTGGCTGGCAGAAGGAAGCCGGGACTCTCACTTGTGAAAACAGCAGCTGGCCATCACTGTCCCTTGGTGTCACAAGGGTGACTTGGACTTCTTTTGAGAGGGAGAAAACAAAAATCAACTTGGTGAGATAAGGAGCTCTCTGTCTTACACATGAAGCAATAAACAGTGTAGGAAGTAGACCTCTGGTCACAAACATAAACAGGGCCCGGCAATCTGGGAGGCTAGCATCAGAAGAGCCAAGCCTGTAGGATTAAAGTGTGTAAGTATAGGAAAGAAAACAAATTCCTTTTTAGGTGATCACCAGGAAAAGCAAGGGAGAAAGGTCAACTGTAGCAAGCACTTGGTATGCATGAAAATAACAGGATACAGATCTGGTTCCTTCCACTTTCTCTTAAGAATGACTTCTAAACAGCAGACCTAGAAGAAATCAGTTTAGGTGCAGTACAATTCATCAAAATAAGTACATTTAAACATATCTAGCCATTTCAATAAATTCAAGCCTTCAGGTTCTGGCAAATTATAAAGCATGGATTAACAAATGTAACTTAGGCACAGAAAAGGGCCATACCCTTAAAGAAGCGAATGCTATTATTTTCAGAAACAGGAAAATGGGTTATCTCCTAGTCTATAACTGGATACATTCAGAGAGACTAAAACATCAAAATAAATATGTAAATGACAGTTTGGGGTCCGATATAACACCAGGAAGTTTTATTATAGATAAACTCATTTAATATAAATTACTAAAAAAAAGTGGGCTAGATCACTGTTATTCATACTGTATTTATGCTGAGAACAAGCCAGGCCAAACCTTTTCTGTTTTGGAAGGGGAATATAGTAGTCAGTAAATTACTTTCTGTGGTATTTTGGTAAATACCTAGGAACAAACTGAAGACTTTTAGCCTGGGTGATAGCAAAATGATCTTGCCAAGAATGATGCTCTGAGAGCAGACACACTGTTTATCTGTTCACTGTGGTATTCTCAGAGCTACAACAGTGCCAGGAGCCCACTGGGCACTTATGTGCAGAATAAGGATGACTTAGAGCTGGCCTGAGTGTCAATACTCAAAAGAACACTGGGTGTTCTATGTAGTCAATTTATAGCCCAGTATCTCTAGGGAGGCTTTGAAATTGACCTTAACCTAGTCCATCTCAGCACAATCAGTAACGTGGTTTTGTTTGTTTTGCTTTTTGAGACAGGGTTTTGCTAGGCAGCCCAGGCTGGCCTGCAGCTCTTGAATTAAAGGTGTATGCTACCTGCACACCTAGAATTGAATTATTAACTTGGATGAAGACAATTTGCCATGTTCAAAGATAACGCTAAGGCAAAAGTTAGGAGTGGGTAAAATCTCTAAGGCTAGGAGAGCTAGGTGGATTAATAAGATGTACCTTAATAGGAGACAAAATGAGTCCTGTACTTGAGTCAGGAAAACAAACAACTGAGCCTGGCACTGGTGGCTCATGCTACTCAAGAGGCAGAGATCTGAGTATCATGGTTCAAAGCCAGCCTGGGGGGGAAAGTTTGTGAGATTCTTACCTCCAACTAACTACCTGAAAACTGGAAGTGGAGCTGTGGCTTAAAGTGGTAGAGTGCTAGCCTTGAGCAAGAGCCTAGAACCTGAGTTCAAGCCCTATGACTGACCAAAATTAAAAAAAAAATCAACTTCACAATAATAGCAGGAGGAAAGACTTCCTTAAGAGCAATTCATCTAAATAAACCCCCAAATTTTAATGTAGTGTAAATGATTGATAAGTTAAAAAAACTTAAAAATTAGGCTATATTAAAAGAAAGACCATGTCCCAGCAAAGTCGGGAAAATGTCCATATCCTCTTCAATAATATCGTCTTTGGGGAAGATACTCAGATGGGAGACATCGCATTTTAAAAGGATCAATATCACTAAACTGTGTGTGATAGGGGAAGGGCAGGATCTAGGCTAGAGGTGCTCTGGAAATAAGAAACACCTGACAAAATGAATTGTGTTAAACTAAGGGGAGAAAGGACTTTTCATTGGGTGGGGAAACAACATGATATCTAATAGAAAAGGGATTTGACTAGGGATGACAGAGGGTTCCTTCTCTTGGGAAACTTCTAAACACCTGGTAATGACTACCAGACCTGGTGCTGAGAAAGAATCGGATATAAAATGTGGTCTAGCAATAAACAGCTGTGATCAATTACTCATGTTGTTATGGGTTTGGAGCACACTACCTACGTGAGGGCCAAGTGTTTGGTAGCTTGGTACCAGACAGACTTAGAACTGTTCCATATGCCAAGCCCAAGGCTGTTCATTTGAAATTACTAGGAACTCAAAAATGTGTAGTGGTCAGATAGAAAACCACCAGTGCCAGAGTAGGAGAATGAACTCAATGAACTTACAAGTCCTTTCCAACTTGCGAATTTTAAGTGGCAGGTAAGGCAACCTAAACAACTTTCTACATCCCACTTCTAACATCATCCATTTTTATAGCTAATATCTTTACAACCTCTACAAAGGAACTGCCTATGCCCAGGCAGCAGTGGTTTCAGTTATTTCCTAGATGGGGCCTAGTGGGGCATAGGGCATGTCTATGTACGAATGTTTTCATAGGTCTGTAATGGCAAAATTGCCTGTTAATATTGTAAGCAACATTCCCCTTCCCCTCAAGTGAGTTTATGCTGCTATGAGGGTAACATTTTAGTAACTCTACTGAACTTCAGGACCAAAGATGTGGGTGGGAGAGAGTGTGTCTTCAAGTATGGATGCTTAATTAACAGCATTTACAATGTATTCTCTTTTTGAAATAATTTCATCATTATTCCACCCATCTTAGCTACAGGATCCTGTCCTAGTATTTGAAAAAGACTCTTGTGGTCCACATGTCACTTCTTAATTTTATTATTCATCTCTGTTAGAACTGTCTGGTTGATTTTTTTCTCCCAAACTCTTTTTGATCACTTCTACTCCAAAATTACTATTCTCTCTTCAAACTGATAATGTTCTTTCCCTGGTTGTGTGTTCAACCCTTATCCATTTATTGTCCAACTCAGTGCCTCTTCCACAACTATTTCCAACAAAAACCTAGGAGTTTTCACCTCCTATGAAGTCTATTACTCTCACTGTCTCTTAAATTCATAGCAAAAGATCAAAACTCATTGTGCTGTGAGATGCTATGCACACAGCTGATCTTGATTCAGTTTAGTTCTCAAAGGATACATTGTATCCAGGACAGAATCTCCTCAAGCGGTTCCTGACTTCTGTATTCCTTTGCTCTGTTTCCCCTTGTTGAGATGTTTTACTTTTTCACTCCCCATCCAAATCGTAAGGCACTGATGAATCACATTTTTTTCCCACAGATATGTCCTCCATCATTTCTACCTTCATTCACCTCTCATTTGGTCTAAACTCTTCCCAACCTACCATGCATCTTAACTACTTTCCAATTCATCATACCTTCTGAGTCATTTCGTTCCTTTTGTAATTAGATTTTTGCCTCTTGAAGCCCCTGCTTCACCTTTTATCTTTCTCACGGCATACCACGGAGCTATAAAATTTAGGCAAGAGTGGTGGGCTTTTTGCCTCCCAGAGGAGATCAGGCAATGCCTGGAGACATTTGGGGGGTTTACACCTGCACACGGCGGTACAACATTTAAACAGGTGCAGCCCGCGGGGGGGGGGGGCGCTCAACCTTTTTCCTACAATGCACAGGGCTGCATTTCACAACAGGTTTGGCTCCAAGTGGCAATCGCATCACGGGAAGACACCCGCAGTGAATTGATCTAGCAGAACCAAGCCCCCAAGAGGGCAGGGGAGGCTTCTGAGTTCAAATGCAAGGGTGCATTGGCCAGGTGAGCTATGATTGAGTCAGCCGGCTCGGGGACCAGCGGGGTTGGTCCCTCCGAGGCAGAGCGCAGGTACTCGGGCAAGATCCGTGTCACGCGGGGCCTGGGACGTCCCCCTAAGTGCCGCAGCGACCGCCCCTCCCCCCGCGTTCCAGCCCCTACCTGCAGTGAAAGGCCGACGGTGGAACCGCCCCGTTGACGCGACAGGGACCCGCGCTCTACAGTTTCAACCCAGATTTCTCCAGCAGAGCGCGCGAGTTCTCGCGCTGGGTTCTCGCGAGATCTAGGCGGGGTTTCTGGTTGGACTGGGACGGTTGGGCTTACGTCATTGCCCTCCACACAAAGGCGGGTGGTGCTTTTATGCTCGGGGGTGGAGCCGGTTAAGATCTGAGCCGTCAGAGCTCGGAGGCCCTGGTGGGGGGCTGGACCCCACTTCTCGGCTTAGTCTCCGCCTTCCTGCTGCGTTTGGAAGTCTCGTGGGTGTCCCGGCTCGGCTGCTCCCTTAGCCTTGCGCGGAAAGGAAGTGTGCGTGTTTACCCACATTCCACTTCCGATCCCTAGGCAGAGCGGCAGGCTAAAGAGCCTGGTTTCTCCCAACTCACCGAGCCAAGAAGCCGAGCTCTGAAGACAGGGCTTCCTTCTCCTCATGACTCCGCACCCCGATCTGAACCTTAAACTCCGCTTACGGCTGGGCGGCCCAGGAGGAAGCAGATACCGGTAGATGGCCCAGGTAGCTCACATTGTCACTGAGCGGGGACAGGCAGACATGAAGACTTGTTTGTATTCGTTAAAAGCTAGGCACCTCAGGGTTTCCCGGGAGACCACAGGCTTGTTTTCAGAAATTCCCGTCCCCTGTACCTGCCAGGTAACTCGTAACCATTTTCTCTTCCAGTCCAGCATGCCCCCCAAGTGTGATGTATTGAGTCAAGATGAACTGCGCAAAAAGCTGTACCAGACGTTTAAGGATCGAGGTGTATTGGACACACTTAAGGTATCAGATTTAGGCATGTCTATGCCATAACTTGTGTAAGCGTTAGCTGTAAAACCTATAACAGGTAGCCCACATCTAAATTCACTCAGCCCTTGTTTTTTTTTTTAAAGCGTTATATAGAACATTGAATTACATTTTATATAACAATTAAATTAAAGTCTATAATAAAAATTATAGAACAATTGTTGTATAGACAATGTTGAGCTTGAAACAAAAGCATATTCAAATAATACACTTACTGAGATAACATTAAGATAGCATGTCATGAACACATTTGAATCAGATTGCACTTGTTATATAAATCTGTTACAGGTTCCTGAATTGATAAATGCTTCTGTAGTACATTTGGATGACAAAGTACATTGATTGACACTGTGTGGAAAACACTAAATAAATGTATTGCTCACTGTAGAACAATTTAAGGAACAATTTAAAAAACATTTTGGAATCCATGAATATTGCATATTACAGTGCATACCTGTTAGTACATTTTATATTTGCATTAACAGCAACGAATGGGCTTAGCTCAACGGATTTGTTTTACAATATACATTTCAAAAAGTGTATTTACATTTAACATAGGAAATTAAAGAAAGTTAGTCTAACTTTTCCCACCCTCTTCTCCACACTTGTAGTGTTTTACTTCATATCTGCTGTCATAATTGATATTAACCAATCATATCCTTTTTTCCCCATTATCCTCCTTTGGACTTGTTTACAGATATGGCATGACTGGCTATTCACTTTTTATTATTCCAACTTCATCAATGACAGGATAGATTTTTTTTTTTTTTACTTTTTCTTCATTTCTACTTTTTTTTTAATTTGTCTTCATTTACTAGTTCTCCAAGCCAGGTTATTTTTCCCCACAATTTTTACCTTCTTACAATGAGCTAATTTTTATAGTCTCATATTAATAACTGGCACAGATTGAGTACTTACAAAGTTTCTTCTCTTGCACTCCTCCCTACAATCATAGTAATTGTCTTTCATGCTTTTTATTTGGGAGACATTCCAAAATTTAATTCTGAATAGACTTCTCTTCTTCATTGGCTACTGAGAAGATCCTGAGAAGGTCCATTTTTGTGATTCCCATAAGTACTAAAATTATAAGCTTTTTGTGTTTGTAAAAATGGGAAATCATCTTATGTGATTCATTTTTTTCTACTCTTTTCTTTCATTCTGCTTATATTATGTTTTATCCTGTATGTTAGACACCCTAAATCAGCTTATTAATTAAGCTGAGCCTTAATACACCACTCCCTCTGTATGATACAAATGTAATTGATTAAACTACTTCTAAATTTTCTTGTGTTGGATACTGTTCTCTTTTTTTGCTTATGATTTCAAGTAGTTAATTGTTTCAGATGAGACTGAGCATGTATATTTTATTCATTTTACA
The DNA here is from genome assembly GCF_023159225.1 of Perognathus longimembris pacificus. Lineage (NCBI taxonomy): Eukaryota > Metazoa > Chordata > Mammalia > Rodentia > Heteromyidae > Perognathus > Perognathus longimembris. Next base: position 106,299,147 of record NC_063188.1, on the reverse strand, counting down.
TGTCCATATTAAATATAGAAAGGACAAAAAGAAATGTACTTGTTACCTGACTCATGTAATTGTAATTCCTCTTGTGCATCACCTTTATAAAAACAATAAAGTGAATACTTTAAAAATGCATTGAATTTTAGATATATAGTAAGTCCCATTCTATCCTGGTAATTATGTGCCATTCTAAAAAAGGGGTAAGTAAGAACTCTTATTTGTTGCTTGCTTTTGTTGCAGTAGTATGAATTATATATTATTTCCTGCTGATCTCATGAATCTAAATAATTTTCTAATACACTCAGCTCAATTGTGTATGTCCAAACTATATACAAAATAGATTTAAACATCTGGTAGTCTGATTTAGAGGATTTTTCTTAAAGTTTGAAAAAATAATAATGCCATTGTTGTAAATTTGAGAAAATAATCTACTGTGGGTCTAGTTTTCCTCACTTATAAATTGTGAGAAAATTAATAGTCTTTGCAGTGGCTTAAATGTAAATACACTATGCATTCTTAGACTTCTTTGGGCCTACTAATTTTCTGTATGCATTCTCTTAGGAACCCAGTTTTACTATAATCAATGTGCCCAGTAAATTGGATTGACTCAGTGTTCTTTTCATAGCTTCCAACATTCCACAGAGGTGTGATGAAGTAACAAAATTATCCTTTACTTGATATTTTAATACCAAGCATCAGGTAGTTGGGGAAAGAAGGCTTTTGCCCAAACCTACCAGGCTACTTATCTCACAGTGTAAGATAGATTGTGCACGGAGTGGTTCTTAACTCCTGGTCATGGATCTAGACCCATTCTGGAAATAAAAGGATTTTTATTTAACATGACAAACCTGTGTATATTTCCAGTGAAACAGTCCTGCTGAATTTTTTTTGTCCCTGTCTTTCTAGACACATCTCCGAAATCAGCTAATTCAGGAATTGGTACATCCTGTGTTGAGTGGAGAATTGAAGCCTCAGTCCATATCAGTGGAAGGCAGCTCCCTCTTAGTAGGCGCGTCTAATGCTATAATAGCAGATCATTTACAAAGATGCGGCTATGAATATTCACTTTCTGTTTTCTTTCCAGAAAGTGGTTTGTCAAAAGAAAAGGTAACGTCTTTCTATGTTTGAATTTTGTACTATCCATTTCTTCCTCTGATAATTATAACATTCTGTATACTTGAGTTAAGTATCTTATAGGTAGGTCCAATTTTCTTGTCTTTGAAATTGGACCTTACCTTCATGGATTTGTTACATAGCCAATTGTTAATTAATGTTTCAATTTTTCACTTCCTCTTTTCTAAAGCAGTGATGTTACATCACTAAATGCTTTGGAGTTACAATTGGTCTAACATAGACTGTAGTTTAACTAGATTCCAAACTGCCATTTCTTTTGAGTGTCTCCTGTGAACTAGCCTTTGTGCCAGGCACAGTGGAAGTGTGACATGTGCTACAAATGATGCACCAGACTAGAGAGATGTAGTGATAACGCAATCATGTAACAACCAGTTGCAACACAGTGAACGATTCCTAAAGTGGATTGTTTTTACTATGCTACAGTCTCTTTAGGTATTTCTCTTCTTTGTAAAAGAGAAATGAACAATGCGCGATTTTTTTTTTTTTTTTTGGCCAGTCCTGGGCCTTGGACTCAGGGCCTGAGCACTGTCCCTGGCTTCTTCCCGCTCAAGGCTAGCACTCTGCCACTTGAGCCACAGCGCCACTTCTGGCCATTTTCTGTATATGTGGTGCTGGGGAATTGAACCCAGGGCCTCATGTATACGAGGCAAGCTCTCTCGCCACTAGGCCATATCCCCAGCCCAATGCGCAATTTTTAAAAGCCTGGAAAATTATAAAATATTAAAACACTTGTCTTGTATTTTTCACTTTTTTGGTGTCAGAACTGAGGCTTGACCTCAGGGCTTAGGTTCTGCCATGTAGCTTTTTCACTCAAGATTGGCATTCTTCCACTTGAGCCACCGTTCCATTTCCATCTTTTTGGTACTAAACAGGGGTTTAGAGTCTCAGGGACATTTCTGCTGGGACTGGCTTTGAACTACCATCCTCAGATCTCGGCCTCCTGAGTAGCTGGGATTACAGGTCTGAGCCACCAGTAACTGGCTATTTTTCACATTTCTAATGACTTAAACTCTATTTTCATCACCATTGAACTTCCTAATCACACTTTATTTTAATAACACTGTTTTCTTAGTTGTTTTTTTTTCATTTTTTTAATGTGTGGTTTGAGATTTGAACTCAGGGCCTCAACATTTTCTAGGAGGAACTCTACCGTTTGAAATATTCCCCAGCCCTATTTAAAGGCAAACTTTTTGTAGCAATTTTTTTCTCAGCATGTGTGTTTAATAGAATTAATTTTTTGGAAGCCATTTCACGCTTGTAGCAGAATTGAGTGGAAAATACAGTTACCATATCCTCTCACCCATTTGCTACAATCCGTGAAGCTATTATCAGTCGCAGTCCATAGGTTACATTAATATTCACTCTGGATGAGCTGGGTCACCTGCTTTTTCACTGTCTATAAATTCCAAACATTTTAAGGAAATAAGAATGATGTCAGTATTTAAATGGAGGCTTGAAAATTAAGTATGCTATATTTATTCATGAAGTACTAAATTCATCACATTAAGGATTCCTTTTTAGTTCATTCTCTAAATTTCTAATCATGCATTTAATAATTCTCCTTACTGTTTAATAGTTTTATCACCATTATAACAATAATGAAATCAGATTATGTTCTATTTAATGTTTTCTATTAATATAAAATGCTATACAGGGATCTTTTCATTTATCCTTTGAATTCAGGGCAATGAACTTGCTACGCAGATTCCCCTGTGATGTACCTCTAGCCCCAGAAACTTTTCTTTAAAGGAAAACCACATGAAAGCAAATTATTTCATTGTTCTAGGGGTAGCTATAGTAAATAATATAGTAATACATACTATAGGAGAAATATAAAGAATACCTAGGGCTGGAGTGTGACTCAAATATTAAAGTGTAGCTTTGCAAGCACAAGGCTCTGTGTTCAAATCTCAAGTACCCCCCCCAAAACCAGAACCCTACTTGGAAGACAGAGCTTGGAGTTATATGGTTTGAGACGAGGCCAGGCAAACATCTTTTAAGACTCTGTCTCAAATAATGGTGAGTGAGTGAAGTGGTACATACCTTTTATCCCAACTACAAGGAAGCACAGTGGCTGGGAACTGCCATACCCAGCACATCAGGTTAAAGCCTGGGAAAGCGCTTGCATAAATGAGACCCTTTCTTGACAATAATGTAATGTCATGTGAAAACAGGCTGGAGGTATGGCTCAAGTGGTAGAGTGCCAGCCTACAGAGCACAAGACCCTGAGTTCAATTTTCAGTACCACCAAACAGCAACAGCAAAATCCCCGTATATCCAAAATACCTGTTTAAAAATGGTTTAGGTACACGTTAGTCATTCATGGTTGTGAGAATAGTAAAAATTTAGCTCACTTATATTTTTAAAATGTAATGACCTTGAAATTTTCTCATATATATTGGCTCTTTGAGTGTTATCTGTAAAGCATTAACTATTTCTGTAATTTCTGCTACATTAATGATATGCCATTAAGCATACCATCTTTGATGTAAAGTATTTGGAAGTTAATTACAGGATTAAAAAGTATTTTATTCTTTTACCTTCAATGTGTTTGTTGTAATTTAACAGTTTAAAAAACCCTTCAGTTCTGTTTTATTAGCATAATTTTAATCTCATTTAATCAGAAGCACTATTTTAAATTTCATATGAAGAAGCATATCCTAATTTCTCATTTAAACATTAACATACAAGTATGACAACTTAATTTTTCTTTTCCCCGGTAGGTATTTACTATGCACGATCTGTTACAGCTCATTAAAATCAGCCCCAATTCCACTCTCTACAAATCAATGGTATGATTATTTAGTTTTTATAACCTTTTTGCCTTGTTAATTACAACTGAATAGTTTAATAAAGATAAAATACTTTCTTTTGACAGATTTCTACATTTGATAAAGAAAACCAAAAAGGTAAAAGCCTTCACCTTTATAAAAATTAGCAAGAGTTCTTATGTACTTTTTGGGTTTTTTTGGGGGGGGTCAGTCATGGAGCTTGAACTGAGGTCCTGACATGGTCCCTGAGTTTTTTCACTTAAGGCTTGCCCTCTACTACTTTGAGCCACCGCTGCACTTCTGGTATTCTAGTGATTAAGTGAAGTGAAGAGTCTCGTGGACTTTCCTGCTGGGGCTGGCTTCAAACCAAGATCCTCAGACCTCAGCCTCCTGAGTAGCTAGGGGTGTAGGCATGAACCAGTGGTGCTCAGTTGTATGTACTTTTTGAGCCTAAAATAGGAAGCATATAATTTTTAGGGAGACGAGTAGGAAAATTAACTTAAATCATTTAATTTTTCCTGGCTGACTCTAACATTACTTGATAAGTAAACCACACTTCATATGGTGATCATTCTTAAAAGATAAATAATGTAAAAAAAAAACCCTCATATTAGAAAACCAAAATTCATGAAGAGTGACTGAGCAGTAGTTTCATGAAATTTCTAAAACCAAACTATACATTGTGTTTTCTAGGTTTCTTAATGAATTTCTTAAGAGAACTGGCAGAATTTCACCAAGCTAAAGAGATTTGTGATGTGGAAACTCAGACAAGTTCAACATTTCTTACCAAAGATTCTCTTGGTAATTAAGCCTTCTGTAGTAATTTCAGTTCTGCTGTTTTCTTTTTTTTTTTTTTGAAGGAAGGATATTACCTCATCTTATTGTGTGTATATTCCTTAAAGTGCAGAGATACAATCTGTAGGTGACAAGATAACTCATTTATTTTAGAATCATATTGCTGAAAAAGATCAGGCATTGCTTTCCAGTGCCATCCTTGTCTTCCTGAATGCCATGCTCACAGTGAGCAAATCATTCAGGGATGCCAAGGGGCACATTCTTCCTCATTTGTTGGGTTTAATCGCTCTCAATTTGGAGGTTATTCCTCAGGCCGTGGCTATTTTACAGTGAACATTAAGTTAGAACATCATAGACTATTTGCTTTGCCAAGAGCTAGAGAAGTCATTGGCTTATCATTTCTCTTTATGCTTGAGGAAATTGAGGTCCTCAGAGGAAGAACATCTTGGAAACACATAGTCTGGGTCAGAACTAATATTAGAGTCTTAGATCTTCTCTGGGCCATGATCCAGATAGAACTTTTTATAGTCATTTGATCTCGAGCTTTTCTTTTATGAAGTCTATCTGTAATATCGTCCTTCCCTTTCATTTTTTTCCTTAGCAGAGATAAAAATCCATTTCTTAGTTTACCCTTACTCTTTGTTATGGTTTTTTTTTGTTGTTGTTGTTTTTTTGCCAGTCCTGGGGCTTGGACTCAGGGCCTGAGCACTCTCCCTGGCTTCTTTTTACTCAAGGTTAGCACTCTACCACTTGAGCCACAGCGCCACTTCTGGCTTTTTTCTATACATGTGGTTCTGAGGAATCGAACCCAGGGCTTCATGTATGTAAGGCAGGCACTCTACCACTAGGCCATATTCCCAGCCCTCCCCTTACTCTTAAATAATAGTAGCACCTATATTTTGTAATTTGTAAAAAACTATATTGAATAACTAGGTCTTCTAAATGTAGTTTTAAATTACATGAGGGGTATATTATATGTATACTGTAAAGCAGTGCTGTATAATAATGTAAGCAACTGATGTCATTTTCAAGTTTTAGTAATTATATTAAAAATGGTAAATAGAAACAGATGACATTCATTTTAACAATGTGTTTTATTTAACAAAATACATTAAAATTTCACCATTTACTCAAAAATATTTGTGAGACATTTTACAATTATTTTGTACTAATTCTTTGAAATCTGGTATATTCTTTATGTTTAGTGTATATCTCAGTTCAGAATTGCTCCATTTCAAGAACTCAGGGGGCCACCTGTGGCCAAAAAAAGTCTTGTTTTAGACTGCAGTTAGAAATAATTTGGCAAATGCAAAAAAGTAGCTGGGAAACATGTCTAAATTAACTACTGTAGACAAACACTGCCATTGTTTTATTCTACTTCTGCCCACCTGTTCAGGCTTTTCTGGTGCTGGTAGTATCATCCATGATTGAGATCGTATTCTGTTTTCAGGTTTGCAGTGAGTCCTTTGGCAGATTCTACTCCATAGTTGGTTTGAGGGCCATTGGCTTTCTAGAAGGAACACTGGCATGGGAGAATCGGCAGGCCTTACTTTAGGCCCAGTTATGCTATAGTTGTCTAACCTTTTAGAAGTCACTTTAACTATATGGGCATTTATGGAGGGATTAAAATATATGGTCTTTGCTTACTTTGAAGTCATTGCTTTGAATGTGTATGCCAACTTTAATCAAACTGTATTTAGTAGCTGGGTGCCGGTGATTACTCCTGTAATCTTAGCTACTCAGGAGGCTGAGATCTGAGGATCACGATTTAAATAAAGTCAGCCCACACAGGGAAGTCCGTGAGATACTTATCTCCAGTTAACCACCAAAAGGTAAATGTGGCTCAAGTGATAGAGCACCAACCTTGAGCAAAAAAGGCTAAAGAACAGCACTACAGGCTCTGAAGTTTAAGTGCCAGCACTAGCACCAAAAACATAAAAGAAAAAAGTCCAGTTAGTGTCTTGGCACTTAGAAACTGAGAACAGAATCTGATAATTCCTAATTGAAACTATATTTATTGCTGCCTCCCCAACATGACATTTATTATGAACATTTTCAGATATGCATTAAATTTGAAGCTGTTTTGCAGTGTTAGAACTCACCATGAAATTTATGTTATACCTACTCCATCACTTATCTTTTGATCCATTACCCCATCTCATTTTTAAATAAATTTCAAAGTACATGGCCGACACCCTTGTACTTTCCTCCATATGTACTATCTGTTTTTTTTATCTCCCACATCTGAATGAGGCTAAATATCCCAATTTTATGTGTTGTCTTTTGCTAGCGGAGAAGCTTCAACATATTGATGAGCAGTTTGCAGATGTTCATCCTCAACGTGCAAAGCTAGAATCTTTAGAGATAAAATTAAATGAATATAAGAAAGAAGTCCAACATCAGCTTCATAAAGAAATGTGTCAGAAGGTAGGTTGTATCTTTTGTAGATTTTAATGCAAATGATAAGTTTACTTGTTTTCTAATATCTTAATTTTCTATTATGTGAGAAAACATCTAGGACTTTTTTTGTTGGTTGTGGGATTTGAACCCAGGGCCTAGGCACCATCCCTGAGCCCTTTTGCTCAAGGCTAGTGGTCTACCACTTTGAGCCACTGCTCCACTTCTGGTTTTCTGGTGGTTAGAGATAAGAGAATCATGAACTTTTCTGTCTGGCTTGCTTTGAACTGCTTAGCATCCTGAGTAGCCAGGATTATGGACTTGAGCCACTAGCACCAGTCTAGGGCCTTTTATTAAAGACTAGAATACTATAGTGCTGCACATATTATTTTTATTTTCAATTGATTCCATTTGTTAATGCCTTTGGATTGAATCCTACAGTACAGTGGATGGGTTAACACTAAAAAGTGTGTTAAATTAAACATGCTACATTTAGATAGCATTAATATTAAACTTAACCATAAAGAGAATGTTTCTGTATGTACTGTATTTTCAATTTTTTGTGATTAATTTGCAGTTGAAGTATTTTAAAGAAACTGAAATAACCAAAATTAAAATAGAAGAGAAACGAAAATATGAGAGAGAAATTGCTGAATATCGGAAAGATTTTGAGAAAACTTATCAAGCCAAAATGGAAGCAATCATTTCTCAGGAAAAGAATTCTCTTGAAAGAATTCAGAAACATCAAGAGGTAATATTGTAAAATACTGTTGTTATGTTGATTTAATGTGCAGACACAAGGTGGGCAAGTTGATGGACCAAGGCTGTAGGGAAACAGTGAAAACCGGGGCCAAATATGCAGAGAATGCTGGGCCTTATGCAGACATTTTCCTCTGAGATGGTGGAAAGGAAAGACTTGTAGGGTGAATGGCCTCACTGAGAGCAGGCAATGTATACACACTAATAAACTCCATTCTTTCAGGCAGATTGGGAATAGTGATAGGGATTTGAGTTGAGGCTTCGAGATAGAGTAGCACTCCTCGGGAGAGAGGAAAGCAGAGGTTTAAAGCAGAGAGGACTGCTGAGTGGAGTTGAGATTCTAGCTAATACAGGCTCTGAGTAAGAGAGTAAACCATGCATTTGGAGATGAAGTTTCTCTCACTTGCAGAAAACTTTATAATTTATAAGCACCTTTTTCCATCCCTTTCAGTAAAGGTCAAAAGGAAAAAGTGCTTTGGGAGCAGAGTTTAATTCCACTGACTTGAGCAAGACAGCCTGTGATTTGGAAGTCTTTGGGGGCTCTGCTGAATAGTGAAGGGAGCCAGAAGAAAGAATGAGTGGCTTCTTATCTGGGGGAAATTGAGGGCCACCTGGTAGCCTCAAAGGGACCAAGAGATAGACTGGCAGGTGGAAGAGTGAGACCAGACCAAGAGCTCAACATTGCTGGGTGAGAGCTCCAGGGGAAACTGGGTGCAGGTCAGTATGCATCTATTCGAAGGAGCCACAGAGGGGTTGAAGGTGAAGGTCTCTGAGAGTAGAGGAGTTCAGGGCTGAGAGGCTCATCCACATAGCCCTTTGGTCTCATTGCCTAGGAAAATGAATGTGCAGGAGAGAAGTTGAAAAGTGGCAAGGAGTGTGCATCAGCAGGAAAGATCAGATCTGCTCTTTAGGAAATCCTGGTCCTTCATTATTTAACATGATCTTGTGATTTAACATGAAATGGACCTCCCTCCATAATGTTGTCCAGTATTTCTAGACATTGGGCATATTTAGGTTATAAAAGTAGACTTTGGAAGCAGAGATCTTTGAGAGACTGGATTATATTTAGACTAACAACTTCATCAGGGTAAGTGGCTGACTAGATCCCCATTTATTTACTGTTATCCAAAAGTGTTAATGGTTGTTATCCTAAACATCCGGCCTTTATTCCTTCACTTGGGATACCTGTCCACTTCTTTCTTTGATAAGACTGTACTGTCCTCCAAACACTGCTAGAATCTCACCTCAGTCAAGTCTTCCTTGACACCTTGTTCCTTGTTTTTCAGTTTTGTTTTGTATGGTATTGGTACTGAGGCTTGAACTCAGGGCCTTTCCCTCTTAGCTTTTTTGCTCAAGAATAACGCTGTACCACTTAAGCTACACCGCCACTTCCATCTTTTTCGCTGACCAATTGGAGATAAGAGTCTCTCAAATTTGTCTACCTGAGCTGGCTTCGAACTGGGATCCTCAGATCTCAGCTTCCTTAATAGCTAGGATTACAGGCGTGAGACACCAGCACCCAGCTAGGTCTTGTTCTTTTATCAGTCTTTATGTGCTTCATTCAATTATGTAATTATATCATAGTATATTACTTGTTTCTCTCTCTCTCTCTCTCTCTCTCTCTGACAAAATGGTAAGAGCCTTAAAAGATGGAGACATTATCTGCCTGCTTTGGAATGTCTAGCTCTCCAGTTGCTGGTTGACAGATGGCAAGAAGCTAGCAAATCCTTGCTCAGTGAGCTTCCAAATGGAAGCATGTCCCCATCATTCATGTGAGCTTGCTATCATTGAGTCAGAATGACCCATGAACTGAAAAATCCAGACAGCACCATCACCACCACCAGTTACCTTTGTGATTCTCTTTTTGGAATTTCATAGCTGGTTAGACAGGGGTTCTTAGGAATGTAGAATAATGTTGTTTAGCAGTGGGGGACTAATTTTGTGTGTATTTGTGTAAGTAGAATAGACACAGAGCAAACTTTGAATTGAAATCTCTTGAAGGTAAATTAGTTGCCCTAAATGTCCATACGTTCTTTGATTTTTCTGGAATCTATTTTGCTTGTTTACAAAAATTAATGTTTTCTTATGCAGATTGAAACAAAGGAAATTTATGTTCAAAGGCAGCTTCTACTAAAAGATTTGGAATCACTAAGAAGCAGAGAAATAGAATTGAAACAAAGACTTGATACTTTTGAATTGTAAGTACTGTAGTGTATTTTCATTTCAGTTATTCAGAATGAGATGAGAAGGTTTTATTAAATATATGTCTAAATACTCTAGTTCTGATTGCCAAGTAGAGTTTTTAGTTATGAAGTTGATATCCCCTAGCTTCCAAAGGTACAAATTAGGAGAAACAAAAAGTAGGGTTTTACCTGTGAAATAGCCATTAAGTGAAAACCATCATGCAATCCCCTCATTGGAGAAGATAATAAGACTTGAATGGGGGCTGGGGATATAGCCTAGTGGCAAGAGTGCCTGCCTCGGATACACGAGGCCCTAGGTTCGATTCCCCAGCACCCCATATACAGAAAACGGCCAGAAGCGGTGCTGTGGCTCAAGTGGCAGAGTGCTAGCCTTGAGCGGGAAGAAGCCAGGGACAGTGCTCAGGCCCTGAGTCCAAGGCCCATGACTGGCCAAAAAAAAAAAAAAAAAGACTTGAATGGGTCATATATTTTGCAGTTATCTTCAGTCATTCAAACTTGATCATTTCGGGTATGTAACTGAATTCCAGATACCCAGGCCTCTGCTGCCTTTTTACCTATTTTGCAACTCAGAAAACTGACTTGTACTGGGTGAAACTAGTTTTCATAGTGTATGCTACTTGTGTTTTCTAAGTGAGCACGTTTCATCCTTCAAATCTTACCTGGGATTGATAGCAAGGACATTTGTGTAGTGTGTACAGTAAGCTTTCTTATTTGGAATCTGTTACTAATTAACACTTTCTCATGGATACTCCAGGAATCTCAGGACATTAAGGAAATTATCTCCATCTTTATTTCTGTAATTTTCTTACTTCTACAGGCTCAATTTTTGTGATTTCTTTTATCTACCTTTCTTTTTGGACAGTACTAACAAGGTACTGATAAAAGAGAAAGCAAGAAAAGAACAAAATTTTGGCAAAGACTCGGTGATTATATAATCACTTTCTCTAGTCTGCTTCCCTTCTGAACATTGAAGTGAAATAAATGTAGTTTACTGCTTCAGGCCTTTTCAGATTAGCCAGCAGAGGTAGTAGATACATAGTGATTTTCTTCTTGGCTTAATCTCAGCAGCAGCTGTGAACAAAACCCACCCCTTGACTTTGCTCATGAATTGGCATTACTATTGATTTAAAGCTCATTGCAACCAGGCACCAGTGGCTCATGCCTGAAATCCTCTTCGATGCTCAGGAGGCTGAGATCTGAGGATTGTGGTTCAAAACCAGTTCAGAAAGGAAAAATCTGTGAGACTTTAATCTCTAATTAATCACAAAAACCTAGAAGTGGAGCTGTGGCTCAAGTGGTAGAGCACTAGCCATGAGCAAAAGAGCTCAAGCCCCAAGTTCAAGATGCATAACCAACACACAAAAAAGGTCTCACTGCAAGACCTTGTTGAGTAAATGCATAGGAAGAAGACACTCCAGCCTTAAACTACAGTCCCCTTGGATCTCTACCTCTAGCTGGGATTATCCACCATTCATCTTTCTTCTCTTCTCTCAGCACTGTTCAGTTTACATAAATCAATTTTTAAATAATTGAAACAAACCTTCCACTTTGTTTTATGAACTAATGGATCAGATTTCATAGTTAGCAACAATATAATAGAAGAGACAAGCCCCTAAGTACATTACATAACTTGTTTGTGACTTTGTAGCTCATAATAGCATGCTTCTATCCCTAAATTGATTATGGCCATTTATCACCTATGACTAATTTGTGTTTAGCTTCTGTGATGAACTGCTTTGGTCTTGCAGAAATGCTGCAATCCTGGTGCCTCTACCCAGTTCCCTCCCTAGTTCTCACTAGGTGAGTTTGTAAACTGAATTCTGACTCTTTCTCTTTCCACTTCTCCTGGTAATGGTAACATAATAGCTTTAATCTGGTGAGCTGTGTCTTATTTTTCTAACTAAATGTGTTACCTGAGATAGTGTATTCTTTGCCTTATATATTCTTTGTTCATTTCAGGACGCAGAAGCTCCAGGAGGAAAAAAATAAAAATGTGACTGAGGCTCTTAAGAGAAGGGAGCAAAATTTAAAGAACATCGAAGAGACCTATGACCAAAGACTCAAGAGTGAACTTCTAAAGTAATTAGTTTTCATTAACATGTTTGCATTCATTAGGTAGACATGGGACAAAAACTGATGATGTGTAAATAATGTTAATATTTGGTAGTAAAATTTAGTGTTTGAACAAATACCTACTTTTGGTCAATTCTTTCCCATATTTGAATTAGGATAGTTCTTTCAAACTTTATTTTATCATTTTTTGCAGTGGTAGAGCACTAGTTTCAAATTGTATTTTAACTGGGCACCAGTGGCTCATCCTGGTTAATTGGAAAGCTGAGATCTGCAGAAGCTAGCAATTTGAGGCCCCCAAATTTTGAAGCAGAAAAGCTTGAACAACTCCTCAACCCATAGCTGGATGGCATACTCCTGTCATCTCAAGCTCCCTGAGAGACTGAGATTGGGAGGACTAAGGTTCCAGGCCAGCCTTGACAGAAAAGTCCCAATAGTCCATCTCCCCAGAGACAACCTGGACACTGTGGCAGGTGCTGGTGGTCCCACCGCCGATGGGAAGTAAAGTAGAAGGATTGAAGTCCAGGGGCACACCTAGAGAGAAATGAGACCCTGTCCTAAAAATAACCAGTGAACAACAGTGCCCAAAGTGCCAGCCTAGCAAGCATGAAGCTCTGAATTCAAAACCCAGTACTGCCCCCCCTCAAAAAAACCCCAACAAACAAAACCTCCTGTTTTGAAGATACAGTAGAGAATTATATCCTCTGTCCTCTGTCCTGACTCATAAGGTCCCCAGCTACAAGGGCTTATGATTTTGCTCAGCTTTCATAGCTGATGTCCTATAAAATTGGAATTGTAGTTATTTTTAATGATTATTTCCATCACCCCGCTGATACTGTCACTAAGAAGATACCTACCAATCTATAAAGTTAGCTATTTAAAGATGATATGGTATGTGTCCATGAATAAGTGCTTTGTATACCTTCAAGCTTCCACAAATAAACTAAGATTACTTACATAAGCAAAATGTGATATAGGGAAAGGAAAATATGGACAACTATTGCTATTTTGGGCTTTTTTAAAATTTTTTGAACCGAAGTCCTCAGATAGCAGCCTCCTAATAAGCACCTAGGATTACAGACTTGAGCCACTGGCATCTGGCTTCACCTCATTTTTGTTAAGAAGAAATTTCTGTCTTAGTATTAGTCCACGTTGTGCTTTTCTTTTTTCTAAATAGAGTCTCACTGTGAAGCCTAGTCTGGCCTTAGACATGCAATCATCCTGTCTCTGCCTCCCAAGTGTTGAGATTTCAGACATGCTGACCCCTCCACTTACTGGCTTTTCTGTAGTGTGTTTTGTGTACCAGTGAATTATATCCCTTTACAAGGACATTTCTCTCTCTCTCTCTCTCCCTCCCTCTCTCCCCCTCTCCCCCTCTCTCTCTCCCTCTCTCTCCCTCTCTCTCCGTAGAAGCATCGTGTCTGGCACTGAATAACTGCTTTATTATTGTTTATTGAGTAAATGCTTTCTTCAGGGACAGTTCAACTCAATTGTTCTATATCTTTCTTAATCATTGGTCTCTTTACTGACTTGCCCATAATTTGTTATCAATAACCCAGTATGTAGTTCTTGGAAAGGCTTTTTGAAGTTTTATTTTAAATGAATTGCATTAACCAAACATAGCAACTTTTAAAATGATAGATTTTGTTCTCCATGTATTTTGTTCCTATAACAAATGTGAGCAATACCAAATAATCTATAGTTGTTTAACTTTGGGTGGGGGGGGGGCTGGTCCTGGGATTTGAACTGAGGGCCTGGGTGGTGTCCCCAAGCTTTTATTTTTTCCTCAAGGCTGACACTCTACCACTTGAGCCATAGCTCTATTTATGGTTTTTTGGTCATTAATTAGAGATAAGAGTCTTACAGTTATTCTCGATCAGGCTGGCTTTGAACCATGATCTTCTGATCTCAGCCTCCTCTAGTAGCTAGGATTACAGGCTTGAGCTATCAGTACCTGGCTTGTAGTTGTTAAACTTTTAAGAACAAATGAATCAAAGTATTGTATTAACTTTACATAGTTATGGAGAGCGTGAACTGCTGGCAGCATTTCCATATCTTTCCTAGCCTCCTATGACTTTGTTAAGTACGGAAGTTTGGAGGATATTTACCACAAAGGTGTTTGTCTTTCCTTCCTTTCATCTCTGACCACAGCACTGGTAAACAACTGGCAAAATAAGTAAAATTCTATAAAATGTCTTTTAGTGTTACAAATCTAAATATATGCTCTTGCCAGTTGCCCCTCTATACTGTGCTAGAGCCTAAGGTGTTCTGGTTGGGAATGGAGAGACACAAGAAATGCATTAGAAGTGAGTGACTCCCTTGTTACCTTTGGGGAATTAGAGTCTGTTGCTATTGTCTAATTTACTTAGTTTCCTGCTTTGCTTTCTGTGCCAGCGGAGAACAACTGAAAATTAATTGATTACAGTAACTTAAAGGTAGCAGTTTTTATTTTGTGCGATTATGTTTTGAATCTGGGTTTTAGGGTCCATTACCAGACCTTTTATGTTCAGATCAAATCTGTGGATTTTTTTGTGTGTGTGTGCGCCAGTCTTAGGCCTTGGACTCAGGGCCTGAGCACTGTCCCTGACTTCTTTTTGCTCAAGGCTAGCACTCTGCCACTTAAGCCACAGCGCCACTTCTTGCTATTTTCTGTATATGAGGCCCTGGGGAATCAAACCCAGGGCTTCATGTATACAAGGCAAGCACTCTTGCCACTAGGCCATATTCCCAGCCCCAAATCTGTGGATTTAGAACTGAGAGACTTTGAAGTTTCTGGCCTGCCCTGTTCTACTACTCAAAGCTCAATACGAAGTAGATAAGCCCCTGCACTATAACAGTCCTTCTAGGAAGATGACAAGGAACTCATTTTAGTCATTCTGATTCTCAGGTACCAACTTGAATTAAAAGATGACTACATCAGCAGAAGTAATAAACTCATAGAAGAGGAAAGGAAAAATAAAGGTGATGGAGGGAGAGCTGGCTATGTTTTTCACTTCTGATATAGGTTTTTACTTTATGGATTTGGGTTCTGTATTCTTTAAAATATGGCTTATAGTTCATCTTTTTAAAAACATCACATTTTTGTCATTTTAATGTTACAAAATAAGATTGTTTTTCACTACCTTTTTAGATGCTTTTGTGTTTAACATTTGGGTTTTGTGATGTTATCTTTAAGTAGTTGTACAAAGAGGCTTTTTCTTATGGAATATTTTGCCTGTCTTTTTTTTTTTTTTTTCGGCCAGTCCTGGGGCTTGGACTCAGGGCCTGAGCACTGTCCCTGGCTTCTTTTTGCTCAAGGCTAACACTCTGGCACTTGAGCCACAGCGCCACTTCTAGCCATTTTCTGTATATGTGGTGCTGGGGAATCGAACCCAGGGCCTCATGTATATGAGGCAGGCACTCTTGCCACTAGGCCATATCCCCAGCCCCTTGCCTGTCTTTTGTAACCAAGTTTCTTTTTTATTTTGTTTGTAATATATCTTTATGTTTCGTGGTACTTACATTTGACATATAGCCTCCTAAATTCATATATATATATATATATATATATGTATATACATATATATCTGAAACTATGGAAATTGAATAATTTTTTCAATTTTCAGGTATTTTACATCTTAGTATATTTCTGGGAAATTGCCTGTGACAAGAAGTGTAACTGTTGGTGGAAATTTTAACCAAATTCTTGAGTAAATAAGAGCTGGGGACTCGATACTGTTCCATTTGTCACTATCTTGTGGAGACTAATACTTCTTTTATGAATTTGTACCATTATGTATTTCACAAATTGTTGTTTGATGATATATATCTGTTATAGACTTTGGTTAGAGGAAGTGTCAACTACAAAAAGGGTAACAACCAGATCTTTATCTTTAAGGAAATTTGTCACTGTCAGTATTAGAATGCTGTACTCTGAGATGGTATAACTTTGTTCAACTTGTAGCAAGAATTTCACCACATACATGACAGTTGTAACTTTATATCACCCATTGGATAATAGGATTTATTTATTACTTGCCAACTATGTTTTTACTCCTACACTTGCTCTTTTAGCTTAGGACGTAATGGCCATTTAGTCTCTTATACTAGACATAAATTATTAAATAGTTTTTGTATTCACTATGAAAACATTGTTTAATTCATATGCCCTTTTTTCCTCCAGAAAGATCTATTCATCTACAAGAGGAGCTTGCAGTTATAAACTTAAAAAAAGAAGAACTCAGTAAATCTGTAAATCAGATGAAAGACCTTGAGGTATTTATTAAGCTATTGTGTTTTGAAATAGACTTTAGGAAATATATAAAATTTGACATTAAGTCACTCATACTTTATCTTATGTCATACTCTCTTTCGGATTTTTTTTTTTTTTGAAGAACTGGGTATTAAACTCAGGGCCTCATACTTTCTAGCAGGCGCTCTACCACTTGAGACACACCTCCAGTCTCCTTTTGCTTTGATTATTTTTGAGGCACAGTCTTGCTTTTTGCCTTAGCTGCAATCCTCCTACTTATGCTTCCCCATGTCACAGGGGATAACAGGTGTAAGCCACTGTGTCTCAAACTTCCTTTTGCCCAAGCTGGCCTCTAACCACAGTGCCTGCCTTAATCTCTGCCTCCCAAATAGCAAGGATTACAAGGTTGACCGCCTCACCTGGCTTATGTTGTCTTGGTATGTTTGGGCTGGTTATTCCATGACTATAAGTGATAGCTGAATAAGTCAATTCAGTAGGTTCTTAATTTTAATCAAAGTTACATAGAGAAGCAGGGGAAGAGCTTTGGGTCCTATGGTCCTGTTAAATCCTGTCTATTTCTCTTACAACTGTGTGCCTATTCTCTGTAGACTCTGAGATATTTCCTGCACCACAAAGTTATTGAGGGAATTCAATGAACTAGCTCATAGCTGATGGCCAGTGCATAATAGTTTCTGCCTCAGCATCGTTTCCTGTCCTGTCAGTCGCAGGTACAAATTCTTATCATTTTGTACTTTACTTTTTTGTTAATGTGCTTGCTGGCTGAAGGAAGGAGTTGAAATTTGAGGTAAACTGTGTTCTTTATATAAAATTTACTTTTGCAACCATGAGGACTTGAGACCTTTATAGGCTTCTGTAGCCAACTATAAGATATACTAGACTTAGGAAAAGGAAGGCACTGGTCTTTACAGTAGATCAGAGATTGTTTCTAAGCTCACCCTTCACACGCTGCTACAATGTGTGACTGTTATTGGGTTCTGGGTACATTTAGAAATCGGAGAAATAACCTTCATCAGAAGCACTCACTTCATAGGACATAAAGTCTGCAGATACACATCATGATTGACTTCTGCCTCACCACTATTACACACATTGACTTCCATTACTGTAGTTAGGATCTTGCTGCAGGGAACCAAGCTCTGTCCAGGAAGGTTCAGATGAAAAGAACTTCCCAAACCAGTGGCTCTCATCTCTCATCCTAACTACTCAGAATGCAGAGATTTAAGGATCATGGTTCAAAGCCAGCCTAGGCAGGAAAGTGTGAGACTCATTTGTTTAGTTTAATTGTTTTTTAAAAATTTGTTACTATTATTACAAAGGTGATATACAAAGGGATACGACTCTTATTTTCAATTTAACCTCATCAATAGAAAAGCTGGAAGTAGAGCTGTGGCTCAAGTGATAGAGCACTATCCTTGAGCTAAAAATGCAAAGGGACAATACCCAGGCCCAGAGTTCAAGCTTCAGCATATACACAAAGCAAAGCAAGCCACCCAGCTCTTTTGTTGTACTGTGAGGTGATTATTAATATGTCCATTTTCCCTTCTTAATTTCAGATGGAGTTACAATCTGTAAAATCCCAGTTTTCTACATTAACAAAGCAAAACCACTTGTTGAATGAGAAGATCAAAGAGATGGGTGACTACACACTACTGCAAGAAGAGAACGTAGATCTACAGGCACAAAACAGATTACTGAGGAAGCAACTAGAAGAGTTTAGGAATGAAAACTTGCGTCTCCTAAACTGTATGTCTTTTTGTTCTGATTTGTACATTTCTGTACCTCAGTATTTGTACCTTTGCTTTGTACCTCAAAGGAATGCTTCAGTTTGGGAAGATTTTTATAGGCTTCTTGCAATTGGAATTGCTTCCTTTGTTGCATAATTAGTAGTATCAATTTAAGGAACACTAAATAGTGCTGTGCTTGGTGGATGATATCAGGCTCATATGCTCTGACTGCTTCTTGGGTTTGGCCAGGGAGGAATCCAGTAAGCACTCAGAAGGAGGCAGGGCGAGGAGTCTGCCCGCCTCTTGTACCTCTCAGCCAAGCAAGGTCACAGTCTGTGGGTAGTAGTACTCTGTTCCTGTGCTTACGTATTCTCTCCAGGTCTGGGACCTCCTCATACCCTTCAAGCTCAAGGAGTACCAACATCCTATTTCTAGCCCAGTGAACTGCACTATCCTTGGTGGTTACCTTATATAAGATACCCTTTTTAAAGTTCCTCAAGTGACCTGGATTGAGAGCACTGTCTGCCTCTGCCCTGGAGCGTGACTGCTCTTGACAGTTGTTCAGATTGTATGAGACCTCTGGGCAGTCATCAATAGGTAGACAGAGAGCCTAAGCTTTTTTTGAGGGTGGGAGAAGAGAGAGGGGCAAGCCTTCAATTCTTTTGACAATTTGAAAGAATTCTTTTACTTGGAGAAGGACTTTAGGAATAATGAAGTTGCAGTAATGTGTATTCAGTTCTTTTGTTCAAAACTTTGTGAATCAGGATTGTTCTTAGTCCATTTAAGAGAACTGATGATTACAAGATTAATTACACAAAACCATGTAAAGTCTCTTTAAGATTAATAATAACTCGGACTTTTAAATTTTAGGCATGGCTCAGCCATCTCCCGAGGTTCTGATTTTACAGAATGAGTTAGAAAAAGCAGAAAGTACTATAGCATTTGAGCAACAGGAGTTCAGAACTCAGAAACAAGCCCTCCAAAAGCTGCTACAAAGTGAAGTGAGTATTGTTCCTTGCTCTTGCAAGAATCATTCCAGTCAGATATTTATTTGGATACAGGTATCCAAATACTTGTTCAAATACAGGTTTGAATATGCAAACCTGACACAAGTCATACCACACAGACCTATTTTTAATACCCGGAGCTCCTTCTTAAAAGAGCTGACATAAAGTAGTAATGTTGTGGTATTATATTGTTAATAGTACTGTATTGAACAGAAAGACATCTTACTTAAACATAATCTTTTCAGAGTGCCTGATAGTACCCACCTTAGTCTCTTTTTTTTTTTTTTTTGGCCAGTCCTGGGCCTTGGACTCAGGGCATGAGCACTGTCCCTGGCTTCTTCCCGTTCAAGGCTAGCACTCCGCCACTTGAGCCACAGCGCCACTTCTGGCCGTTTTCTGTATATGTGGTGCTGGGGAATCGAACCTAGGGCCTCCTGTATCCGAGGCAGGCACTCTTGCCACTAGGCTATATCCCCAGCCCCCACCTTAGTCTCTTGATTCTCGTCCTGAGACTTAAAAATGTTCATTCTATCTTTCTGATCACTGCCTACATACCCTAAAGTAGCTGTTCTATGAATGAAAAAGGTAATGAAAAATGTCTGTTCTGTTTGTTGTTGTTGTTTTTAAATGGAGACCCATTGATTACTGTTGTAAAACTTCTCAGTTTTGGTAAAACAGAGAAGAGGATCCATACAATAAGAAAATTTTTCCTTTTGAAACAAGTTCAGATTGGTTTTACATTGATTTCTTTTTCTTCTCTGAATCTTTTCAGATCGAACAGTCTGGACAGCTAAAGGCCCAGATAATAGATTATGATGCATCTATAAAGAGGTTAACTATTCAGGTTTCTGATTTAAAATTGCAACTGAAACAAACTCAGACAGGTTAGAAACATTTTTAACCCGTACATATATCTCTGTGTGTAATGCTTTAGACATTTGTGGAATTGTAATGATTGTCACTTATTGATCACATAGTGAATCTTGTAGTGGGGGAAAGCCATAGAAGTATGTGCCATTCAAGAGATAAGACTTCTGTCTCAAGCATACCAACTGGGTCATCAGGTAAAGCGATTTGCCTTTGCAGATATCTCAAATTGCAAAGGTGTGATGATGAGACAGAAGTCTCCAAATTCATCTTAAGGTTTTGTCTATTCAATACTTTGGTATATTACTTAACAGACAGAGGCTAAAGTATGTGAGAGAAACAGGTTGACTTAGTGAAAGAATATTCCTGTTGGATTTAAAGACTTATTTTTATTTTGGACTCCAAAACATGAGCTCATAAAATGCGATGGGTCATGGGTTCCGTCCTCATCCCTAAATGACATTCACAAAATCTCTACTGCTTGGGCTGGGAATATGGCCTAGTGGCAAGAGTGCTTGCCTCACACCCATGAAGCCCTGGGTTCAATTCCCCAGCACCACATATATAGAAAATGGTCAGAAGTGGTGCTGTGGCTCAAGTGGTAGAGTGCTAGCCTTGAGCAAAAAGAAGCCAGGGACAGTGCTCAGGCCCTGAGTCCAAGCCCAGGACTGGCAAAAAAAATCTCTACTGCTTCTCTGGGTGCTAGAAAAAGTCTATGAGACTCTTATCTCCAATTAGCCACCAAAAAACCAGAAATAGTGGTATGGCTCAAGTCGTAGAGTACTAGACTTGGACATAAAAGCTCAGGGACAGTGCCTAGTCCCTGAGTTCAAGTCCCAGTACCAGCATTAAAAAATAGTTACTGCTAGTGATGCATTACTGTGTTTTCACTGTGGATGCACATTTGCCCCGTCCTACTTTACTACTTCACAGGGAAATATTGCAGTTGAGATACCTTCTTTTCCAGTTGCTTTCAAATTCATAGGGTATATGTGTTGTCAGTTGAGCTGATGGCTCAGACTTTCTTGGTCTGAGCCTTGTTTAGTTCCCACCTGTACTCTTTCTTCATCACTCCTTTGTTCTCTTCTACTGGCACAAGGGTGTGTGTGTGTGTGTGTGTGTGCGCGCGTGCATGCACGCTGATACTGGGGCTTGAGCTCAGGACCTAGACACTGTTCATTAGCTTTTTTGCTCAAGGCTAGCACTACCACTTAAGCCACAGCTCTACTTCCAGCTTTTTGATAGCTAAAACCACAATTCTCAGCTCTCAGCCTCCTTAGTAGCTAGGATTTCAGGCATGAGCCACCAGTGCCTGGTTACAAGTTTCATTTTTCTCTGTACTCATCTTTTTCCTGTTCCTCATTGTCTCCCAGACTGTCC
The DNA here is from genome assembly GCF_023159225.1 of Perognathus longimembris pacificus. Classification (NCBI taxonomy): domain Eukaryota; kingdom Metazoa; phylum Chordata; class Mammalia; order Rodentia; family Heteromyidae; genus Perognathus; species Perognathus longimembris. The sequence continues at coordinate 106,277,802 of NC_063188.1, read as the reverse complement.
GCAGCTGAAATCATAGCAGGCTTTCATCACGAATATCAATTGCAAGCCTGGAACCCTGCATGTGCTCATTGCCCATTGCAAGCTTCTGCCTACTAGTCCCATAGGGTCGGCATTGCAGGAGAGGATCTAGCACGTGCAGTGGCTTTGTTAGGAAATCTCAGAAACGCTAGGACTTGCTGAGTATGTCGCCGAGCCTCCACCCCCTAGCTGAGAAAGGAGTGCCGTGGGAAATTGTGTCTATAGTGATGGAAATGAATATCCTTAGTATGGCCTGAAACTCAGCCATAAACTATAGATTTTACAACCTCCCTGGGAATTGGAGCATTTTTTTCTTTATTGAAACACATTTAAGATTTTGCAGTCAAATACATGAACATTCATGCCAATGGGAATATATACAGATTGTAAATGGGTCTATGTCTATTCAGGTTATGCTTTTCAACCAAATGAGTTCAAGTCTGGTTAGACATTCTATCAGTTTTCATTTCTCTGAGCTTTTTGGATTTTCAAATCAGGTGTAACCATTTGTGAACTTATATCTGTATTACCAAAGATAGATCAAGATTTAAGTGATATACATGTGTGTATCTATATACCTATATGTAGATATTCCCAGTAAATATCAGTACTTGTTACTGTGGCTTCAGAAATGGTTTAACAGGCAAATTTATCTGCATTACTTTCTTTCCTTGTCCAGAAAAAAATTAGATTTACAAGTGTATTTGATTCGCAGACATTTCTCATCATTTGTCAAATTTTCTTTTTGTGATTGGCAGCCCTAGAGAATGAAGTGTACCGCAACCCAAAGCAGTCTTTGATCAGCCATCCTGTGAATGACAGCACGTTATTTCCCACTGGTGATATAGGGGCCAATCTCCTTCTCAGGCCATTTCAACAAGAAAAGGCTCTAGCAGGTGCCCTCAGGGAAAAAATGATAGATTATCCACCTTTGGGGAAGGAACGTAGTTCCCCTGACTCTGACCATGAGTTTGTAGTCAATACTAAGGCTAGGGTAAGAGAGCTGGAGCAAGAAGCGGAACGCTTGGAAATGGCTTTCAGAAGTTACCGTCCAAGAGCTGTTCTGAGCCCTCCTGAAAGCCCACCCTCACCAGCACTGGGTCTGCATTCTCTGCCCTTGCTCGACATATGCAGAAACATCACACCCAGATCCCTGGAAAACCATGTTTTCACAGAGGTCCATGCTGCCTCTGAGCCGCCTCAGGTGTGCTTGCTCAAAGACGAAAAGAGTGACACATCAGAAGCACTGACGGGCAGTGTGGTCCGCCGGCCATACAGGAGCTCTTCCTCCAATCAGTTTTCCTCTACACCTCTCCCCAAAGCCAGAAGAAGCCTGGATAATGAAATGTATATGGAAGGTAAGTCTGATTCATAGGCCTGTGGGATAATCTGGAAGATAGGCAACCTTGGTCTACATAAGACCTCCTGAATGGAAGTATAGTGCCTGGACCACAGAAAGTCTAGCTCACACAGCCGTCCATCTAGGGGCACTTGAGCATTGGTGGCTTATCCTCGCCTGCCATCTTCTGGTCAGTAGTGGAATTTTTTCCATGTCACACGGTTGTTGGGGTCAGTGGAATAAAGGGTTTGGGATGTAGTATTTGTTTAGTGAATAGAGGTGTCTACAGAGCATTAGTGGCTTTCCCTTGATGCTGGTCAGTTTTGTACATTTTAATATTACATCTATGGTTATGTTTATGTGATTTAATCTACTACTTTTTTGAATCTCGTAATCCTATAGGCTAGATAGAATTTGCCTTTGAGCTAGGTGCCCGCGGCTCATGCCTGTAATCCTCACTACTCAGGAGGCTGAATATGTGGATCATAGTTCAAAGCCAACCAGGGGAACGAAAGTCCATGATAGTCTTATCTTCAGTGAACCACCAGGAAACCGGAAGTGGTGCTGTAGTGGTAGAGTGCTAGCCTTGAGCAGAAAAGCTCTGGGGCACCACCCAGTCCCTGAGATTAAGCCCCAGCACCACCACCACAAGAAAAAAGAATTTGTTTTTGAACTAATTGAGCTTTTTGAAAACTACACTGATGGGGGCTGGGAATGTGGCTTAGTGGGAGAGTGCTTGCCTTGCATGCATGAAGCCCTGGGTTCGATTCCTCAGTACCACATAAACAGAAAAGGCTGGAAGTGGCGCTGTGGCTCAAGACTCAAGAGGTAGAGTGCTAGCCTTGAGCAAAAAGAAGCCAGGGACAGTGCCCAGGCCCTGAGTTCAAGCCCCAGGACTGACCAAAAAAAAGGAAGAAAGAAAACTACACTGATATCTTCTCCATGCAATTTTTAATATTCTTGCCCTGATTCCTTCTACCTTTAGGTCTGGTTAGGTCACAGGCTGCTTCTCCCCATTTATGTCCTGACAGAGCATTTGCTGATAGGCACAGCCTCTCTTTCCCTCCCTTCTTGGGCACTCTGCAACAGAAGGCCAAGTAAGTACCGTTTTCTGGTTAGCTTCCATTGAATCATGTCACCTACCTTGTATTTTGATTGTTCCAGGTGATGTTAAAGACCATGTGACAGATTGTGAAATTATATGTGACCTTTGAAAATCTTTTGAATTATATGGGGCAATGTATGATATTATTAAGCAACCTCTTTATAGGCCTGGGAGTAGGTTCAGTTTGTAAAGATAAATGTACAAAGTGCGTTTATTTTTGAAGCTAGAAAAACTTTTCCTATCACGAAAAACTCACTTTTAAAATGTTTTGACATTTAAGAAGAGATATGGTTCTACTGAGGCACATTTTCAAATAACAGTGGTTTCTACAGTGTGATTGTTGAAGAAGGGAGAAGTGGATGTTTTTAGCAATGAGACCTGTGCATCACCTGTTCTCCGAGAGGCGGGTGGGACTCTGCCCATGTCCTGATACACTCCCCCCACCAGGAGATTCTGACTCTGCCCATATCCTGATTCACTCCCCCCACCAGGAGATTCTGACTCTGCCCAGTTTGGGGGCACACATCTGAATACCTGGTATTTATATAGTTCTCCTAGACAGAGTTGAAAACTGCCACGTGTGTCTGTCATGGTTCTAGGGCTTTAATTTATTTTTCATAGTGTGCTTTCTTATGATAGAGGAAAAGGAAAGGCAAGAGCCACATATATGGCAAACTAGCACACTTTGCTACCCAGCCAGGCTGATGGTGTTGCATCTTCAACTGTGGCATATGCTCATGGTGTGCAGAATTGAGCTATTTTTTAATGCTTTTAAGCAGAGCACTGGGAGCTTATGCTTGTAATGCTAGCTACTTAGGGGGTCTCAGATCTGAGGACCACAGTTTGAAGCCAGCCCGGGCAAAAATATCTGTGACATTCTTATGCCCAATTAACCAGCAAAAATCCATAAGGGGAGGTATGGCTCAAGTAGAATACCAACCTTGAGTGAAAAAGCCAAGTGAGAGTGTACGGCTCTGAGTTCAAGACCCAGTACTGGCATACACACAGAGATTTTTTAACTTATTGGAAATCTAAGCTCCTAGAAATAACCTTGAGAGTACAAACATTCTTTAGTAAGTAGTAGTGTCTACCTCAGGGATGGGTAAAAATGGATTGCAAAAACAGTGCCTGGTGAGCACTTAATGCACTGGGCAGTGTGTGTGTGTGTGTGTGTGTGTGTGTGTGTGTGTGTGTGTGTGTATTGCTGGGATGGAACACGGGTTATCATACGTGCTGAGCACGTGCTGTACCAGTGAGCCATATGCCCAGGCCCAGAGCCAGTATATACAAGCCAACGAACAATGAGATGTGTACATGTATTTCTTGAGCCACAAAAAGCTTTTTGTCAACCCTCTGCTCTGCTCTTGGCTTTTATGTTATTAACACTTCCCATAACACTTCCCATTCGTGAATTCTGTTTTTCCAATCTAGTATTTATCAGAGAGAAATTGAAGTTCAAGACAAAATTGAAATTACAAACCTGGACAAGCTACCTTTTAATGAGAATGAAGAATTTGAATCATCTTTTCAATGTAAGTTCAATGTAAACATTTGATAAGCTGATTTTTATTAGCTGAAAATGTAGAAAGCTTACTTTTGGTGAAACATAGCCATTAGTATAAGCAAAGTAGTTAGAAATAGTGACATTTTTATTTTGTGATAGACCACATATGCCAACTCAAAGTAGTAGAGGCCTAGCCTTGAGCAAAAGAGCTCAGGGACAGTGCCCATTTGCTAAGTTCAAGCCCCACAATCGGCAAAAAAAAAAAAAAACAAAAAAGTAATTTCTCTTTAGAATGGTTCTGTTCACTTCTCAAATTTAGAAAACCCCATCCTCAGTGAAAGAATGTTCAAATAATTGCACATAAGCTGGTAGTCTGGTTGTGGTCCTGCTTGGACTGTCTCACCCCAGAGTCCACTCTGGAAGTGCAACAGATGTGCACCACATTGCCTCTGAGGCTCTTTCTAGATAAAGAAAGCTTTTCATTCACATATAACCTATCATTTAGCCTTCTAAACTTCCCCATCAAATCTGAAAATGACATGTTTAAGACAATTCAGTGAGAAAGCTTAGGACATTTTGTAGTCTTTGCAACTCACTAGTTAAAAGGACTTTGTTTAAATCATTGTTTAAATTGAATTCAAATAACTTATTAGCAAGCCAAGGGAATTCTTTTCTCTTACTTGATTGATTTTTCTTGTTGTGTAATGAAGTCAATTTTGTGAACAAATGTAATCCTCTAAAGTACAAGAATATCTTGAGAAGTGAAAGTGTTGGCAAGTAGTTGAGAACATTCTAGAATCTTATAGGAAAGGGCTCAGCCTGTTTAGCTGAGTTCCAGTCCCCTCTGGTTAGATCCCTACACCCTGGCCTGCCCTTCCTTTGCTTGCTGTTGTTACTAAGGACTCAGAGCACCAATGTCTTATCTCCTATAGATGCAAAGAGCAGGTCAAGGCAGTTTGAAAGTGATGGGTTCCACCCTGCTGGTGATATGCTTCCCATGGATTGTGCCACGGCCTCTCTGACCCCCGGAGCCATCCCATATCACTATCTAAGTAAGTGGTTCTTCCTTTCAACGAACTGGCAGCACTGCCATGCAGTGAATGCCAATCGGTGTGCTCTGTCAGTTCCTTCCTGTATGCACTGAAGGACATTTTAGAGCAGAAATGATTCCAAAACTTGGATTGGGGGTATAACCATCATTCATGCCATTTCTGCAGTGCTCCCCATCTAAACATGTAAAGTTATTGTTGAGGAAAACTTCTGATGAAAAGTTTTCTCGTTTAGTCTTTCCCAGGAGAGTTGACTTTTTAAAGTTAACTTTATTTTCAGGGTGATAGCAGAGTTGCCTTTTTAAAACACTTTGCTCATTCAGCATCTGACAGAACAATTACACGTGTGTCCCTAAGCTTTTTTCTCTACAATCCATTACCAGGAACCTTTCCCATCTCGAGAAATAATGAGGAAACACAGAAATACTGGCCAACTCCCATTCTGTACCTTTAATGTGATTGTAATATTTTAAATATCTTTTTCTATTGGCTTCCTTTGTGTCTTAAGAAAATTAAATAGTAAAACTTTATATTTCAGTCAGGCGCTGGTGGTTCATACCTGTAATCCTAGCTAGGATTATGGTTCAAAGCCAGCCTAGGCAAAAAAAGTCCATGAGACCCTTACCTCAAATTAATCAGCAAAAAGCCAGAAGTGGAGCTGTGGCTCAAGTAGTAGAGTACAAACCTTGAGCAAAAAGCTGAAGAACTATGCCCAGGCTCTGAGTTCAAGCCCAACTACTGCATACAAAAACAAACAAATGAACAAAGAAAAACCCGTTATCAGTTTACAAGAAAGCTGATGGCACCTGTTAGTTCTGAAAGAAAACTTGGCATCAGACTTTTCCTGTCTAGTCCATGCTGGTCCATTGCTGCGCAGTACTTTCCTAGGCGGGGGGCAGGCCTCCAGCACACACCTCTACATTTATGAAAAGTCTTGGGTGTGGGGGGCCATCTCCAAGGCCCTCAGGAGGGAGGCACTGCTCCAGTTGAGAAAAGGGCAGTGTCCACCTTCTCAGAACTGAGTGACGGAACCAAAATGACAGTAGATTAGGGAAATCCATAAAGAGCTAAGCAGTGGGCCTTCAGATATAATGTAGATGTAATAATGCTGTCTAGATCATAACTGGTGTCTTTGGGGTACTCAGTGCACATGCTTCGGGACTTGTGTCATAGAGGTTTCTGTGTGCTACTCCTAGCTACATAAGATACCTGAAGGGGAAAAAAGCTTCGTTCCTTCTCCTCCCTCCCTCCCTCCTCCTTCACCCCTATTTTAAGATTGCTATTCCTTCTAAGAAAGGGATACCATCCAGGAGTGCTCTTCCTTTGCCAGCAAGGCAGATAGTACATTTCTACCTGTGAAAGTCACCTTTCCTCCTCCTGCTGACAAGCTCTGATGAGCCTGCGGATTTCTCTGCTTTAGTGGCTTTGGTAAGGCCAAAGTTGAAAGAGAAAGGCCAGTATTGTCATCTGTGGGCCGGAGACTTAATTAAATGTTTAAAGTATAGGGACTGATACCGATAGCTACAGGGAGTAGGCGAGTACTTAAAGCATAGGCCTTGTCCAGAAAGAATATAAGTAAGAGAAATGAAGTATGCCTGGGAGTTTTGCAAAGCTGGTGCTAGAGTGCTTAATTGTCACTTGGAGAGTCAGAGTGGCATTTAAACTGGGTCTGAAATAGCACTTGGGTTTTGTGAGAGAAACAGAAAGAAGGGTTAGGTTAAGGAGCCAGTGAAGGTGCAAACCAAAAGACCATGGCTACAGTCAGCAATCAGTCTGGAAAGGACAAGGTAGATTCTCAGACTCGGAACCACTATGGGATTGGAAGCTTCCAGAAGAGACTCACTGTACCAGGAACCCACAGCATTTATGCAGGAAGTGCATAGTGCCAATGGCCATGTTGCTGAAGCATTGACTTCATTATTCAGCATTCCAGGGAAATGGTGACCCTAAGCCTCTCTGCACCAGCAAGATGAGATGCTCAAACATGCAACCAGCCCTGGTGGCCAAATGCATATAGATAGAGTAGAAAAAAATGGTCCTTTTTTTTTTTAAGACAAGGTGTCACTCTGTTGCTCAAGGTCTCAGGCAATCATTCTGTCTCAGCCTCCTGAGTAGCTGGAACGATGGGCTTGTACCACCATGACCTGCCTAGAAAGAGCACCGTAAAAGGGTTGATAGAACGTGAGGGACAAAACTGGTACTGTGGCATGTCCATGTCCTGATAAGGAGCCCATAGAAACATGGACATGGTGTGGGAGAGAGACTGAGATTTGTAAAAAGGTGTGAGAATGATTCAGGTCCAGATGAACACTAAAACCCCAGTAAGGATCACCATCAGTGTGGAGGAGATACAGAGTGGGGTGCTTTTCTATTGTTTGGGGATCGAGACTTGAGCCCCTTTGCAGAAGGAAAAGTTATGAAACTGCTGTCCCAAAGATAGGGGAGAAATTGTCATCAAACACAGGCAGAAATACAAGATTTTCCGTGGAAAGACTGAAGCAAGAACGAGATCAGTGAGTACAGAGGACATGGCATAGAGTGGGGATAGTTGGGGTCACTCCTGGTGATTTGTATTTGTCTCAGCAAAGTAAAAGGTAAAGGTGCATTGTTACAAGTGGATCTAAGGGCTTGAAGACAATAACAGTGACAGCAGCTTGAAACAGGGCACCAGAATCAGTGAAAACTCAAGTGGTCTGCCTGCAAACTGGTCCTGTGTTCACTGAAGGGAAAAAACCCTGATGCTGGAAGGTATTCACCCTGTTTTCTGTCTTATTTGATGTAGATCAAAACCAGCATGAAGAGCAAAAGGAAGAAGAAAAAGTGTGGGACCAGCATGCAGAAGAACAAAAGCAGAGGGAAGAAAGAAGGCAGAGTGACCAGCAAGAAGCTCTAGAAAGGGAACGAAGAGAGCTGGAAAAACTGGATCAGGAGAGGGTAATATGTGTGACTTAAGTCTCTGTACCGGATTCTCCGTTGGAAGGTTCCTTGAGCTCATGGAGGAGGTTCACCAAGAGTGTCCCAAGGGCAAAGAAGTGGCAGGCAACTGTGGAAACATCCCTGGCCTCTCTTTAGCTTCCTAGCAGAAGAAAGTGTTAGAAAGCACTTAGACATGCACTCTCACTTAATCCTCACAACAGGTCTCTAAAGAAAGCAAGCTAGGCTTTGCTTTAGCATTTCCCTTTGTATGGGCTTTAAAGGAACATTCAAAGTCAGCTACCACGTGAGCCAAGAGAAGAGCTGCCAGACTGGAGGTTCACAGCTGCTTCCAAGAACACATACTGCCCTTCTCCTTCCTGTACTGTAATTTTCTTCTTGTCTTCTGTGCCCTGCTTTTGGTCCTGGGCAGGTGAATTATTCTGGCCACTTACAACCTGTATGAATGTTCTTGGATTCCTTGCTGATTTGGGTCTCAGTTCACAGGACTCTTGAGGCAAATGAATGACTTCCTTCCTTGGGAAGACATGTTTCTCTCTCATTGGTGGTATCGGGGGGGGGGGGGGATGTGTGTGTGTGTGTGTGTGTGTGTGTGTGTGTGTGTGTGTGTGTATCCTGGTTGCTGTCCTTCAGTTCTCAAGGCGAGCACTCTACCACTTGAGCTACAGCTCTATTTCCAGCTTTTTGGTGGTTCATTGGAGATGAGTCTTATGAACTTGCCTGCCCAGGGCTGGATTCTAACTGTGATCCTCAGCTCATAAGGGGCCTTAGTAGCTAGGATTAAAGGCATGAGCTATCAGAGCTTGGCAAGCTTTTAAAGCCTAATTGTATATTATCTGTTTTATAGAGGATGATTGAAGAGTCACTAAAGATTGAAATGGAAAATGAACTAAAAACAAGTGTTCAAGAAGTAAATGGCAATTCTGCTGATGAGGGAAATCCTTTAGAGAAGTACATGAGAGTTATCCAGCAGGAACAAGAGGACCAAGCATCTGCAAATAAGGTTCCTATTCTGTGGACAGGACATTTTCTCTGGATAGCAGAGGAGTAGAGGGGCACTGATTTATTTTTTGTCTTCTTTGTTGAAGACAAAAAGGATTAGAAACTTAGAAAATGTATACTTCAAATAGAACCTCAAATCTTTTAAATATTACCATTTCAACAAAATTTCTGTTGACTTGGACAAAACAGTGAAGAGACTTTGACTTGTCTGAGTTCATATAGGTTGATATCTTACTTATTCAAAACCAGAAGTGATCATTATCGTCAAATAATGTATGCAGTAATTGTAAGATACTTTTTCAAAGTCTGAATTATGAGTCTTGTAAATGTATATTGGACTTTCTTTTGATGTTTGCTAAAATTTCACAGTAAAAAGTCTTGCTAAAACTGATGTTACCTATATATTTAAAAGATAGTTCTTAGAGAAATCAGTGTTTATAAATATTAACTCAATTTCAAAATTCTTCTTTCATCTTCCTATCAGGGTTTTAAAAAGATGTCCGAAGAATGCTCCCTGGTGGACACCCCACCCTCTAGCGACAAGGATGAGAGGTATGGTTTCCCCAACACTGTTCTTTAAATAAACGTTTGTTGCTCATATGGCTTACACATTTGAGGTTCCTTTATGAAATTATTGAAGCAGCCAAAAGTACTGCCTTCTAAATTGGGTGTGATGGTTCATATCTGGGTTAGAATGTTCATGAATGTGAGGCTAGCCGAGGCTGATGCAAAGGGGAAACAAAACTGACTTCAGGAATGTCCATTGTGATCTTGTGAAATTGCTCCTGATATTAATTATGTGTCAGGGCAGAAAGATTGAGAACATTCTGAAGATCTCCAACTTGACATGAATATTTAAGTTTCTAATTTTCATGTAATTCAGTCTTGCAGGCTTGTCTCAGGAAGAACAAGATGACACCTGGTAATCTTATGTTACCATCGTGATTTCTTATGTACAACAATGCGAAGTTATACAACATGGACGCCTTGTTAAATGTTTCTCTGTAATCAGACAAAATTCTCAATAAAAAAAACTGTGTCATCAGTGTGATTTTTACATGATTTTATTTTGGTGCTGTATGAACCCAGAGTAACTGAGTCAAGTGAAACCTAAGCCATAAAATTTCTCATTTGTGGCTGAGATATGAGGATCAAGGTTTGAAGCCAGCCCAGGTCAGAAAATCTGTGAGACTCTTATCTCTAATTAACCTCCCCCAAACCTGGAGTAGAGCTGTGACTCAAAGTGGTAGAACGCTAGCCTTGAGCAAAATACAGCTCAAGGACAGTGTCTAGGCCCAGAGTTCAAGCCCCACAACTGAAAGAAATTTTTTTCTCATTCATTACACTGTTCCTGTCTTTACTGGCAAAAACTCTGGTGCTGGAAGTATCAGGATTTTTATACTTACCTAAAAACTTACTCATTAAACTCTAGGCCTACCATCTGAAGTTTAGACAGTGTGGCTTTGTCTTCAGAGTTATGCTATGACTTGTAAAACAGGAGGCCATCTTCTAGCACTCTCATGTTTTCTCCTTGCACATAAAGACACAGATTTTTTTTTTTTTGGCCAGTCCTGGGCCTTGGACTCAGGGCCTGAGCACCGTCCCTGGCTTCTTCCCGCTCAAGGCTAGCACTCTGCCACCTGAGCCACAGCGCCCCTTCTGGCCGTTTTCCATATGTGTGGTGCTGGGGAATCGAACCAGGAGCTTCATGTGTAGGAGGCAAGCACTCTTGCTACTAGGCCATATTCCCAGCCCCGAGACACAGATTTTTTGAGCTCTAAAAATAGTAATTTTGATACCCGTTATGATTTCAACGTGTCCCTCAAAAAGTCATGTATTTGGACCTAAACTCCAATGATCACATTGAATTAAGAAGTGGGCCTCTAGGAGGTAATTCAGTCATAAGGGCAAAACCCTTCTGAATAGGATTAATGACCTTATAAAAGTGTTGGAGGGAATTAGCTAGGCCTTTTTGTTGTCTCACAATTTGAAGACACAGCAGTCATTTCTTTGGGGGATACAAGTTACCATTGTGGAAGCTGAGACCAAGCCCTCTACCAGGCATTGAACCAAACCCAAAGAAATACACTTCTGTTCTTTATAACTTATCCAGTCAGAACTATTTTCTTACAGCAGTAGGAGTAGACTGAGATAACCTCTTTACTGTGGAATCTGTTTTGCTTTTTTGCTGGTCCTGGGGCTTGAACTCAGGGCCTGTGCATTGTCTCTGAGATCTTTTTCCCCCCTTTTTTTGTCTCTACCACTTGAGCCACAGGCTCCACTTCCGGCTTTCTCGTGGTTTAATTGTGGACAAGCTTCATGGACTTTACTGGTTGGGCTGGCTTTGAACCACAGTCCTCAGATTTCAGCCACCTGAGGAGCTAAGATTATAGAAGTGAGACCCAAGCACCCAGCGAGTATTAATTTATTGGTTTTTAAACAAGTAAGCTCCTCCCTATAACTTTGACTTTCTTTTCTTCTATGAGTTTTCCAAAGGGAACTGGAAAAACCTCTGCCTTTCACGGGTTCCTACATTTGATGGTAGGATTATTGTTAATAATTGAAGAGACCACTTGTGATTTTTTTTCCAACCATTATTTAGTTTATTTAGGACACTAATGTGACTTCTGAAATCACATAAAATGCTGCTTAAACAGTGTAATAAGTAATGAGACAAATAACATGCCAGCTAGGCACCTGCTTGTTCTGCTACGCCTGATGAAGTGCAGTGATCAAGAGTGGACACCTTTAGAAGTGTCAGTGTGTCAGCAATGACAAAGGCTGGTCCTCAGGGAAAGGTCAGATGTTAGAAAATACAAATGCATAATCAGGCTGGCAGAAGAGGAGTTGTAAAAATTATAAAATGAAATTTTAATAGTCCTGCTGCTTCAGGAAATAAGTGTTAAGACAACATTCTGTTATATTCCTGGATAAATCTTTCACTAGACGTTTATACTTTGGGGTTGAAAATCAGCCAACAATATGTGAGCTCTAAGGCTCCCCAATGTTTCTGTTTTGTCCAAGATTAAGCCTTTTATGTATCCAGAAGGTAGATGGGTTTTATTTATTGGAGAAAGTAGTCAGAAAAATTCTTTACTTTTTACACATCTATAATAGGCTAGTGGCATTTTGTGCAAAATCCAGTGGGTTACAATGTTTTCTCAAATTGCTTTCACTGAAACCAGATTTTTGTGAGAAATGAAATATGTAGCCCTCTCTCATGGACTAGATTTCTATACAAATGTGAAGTCTCGATTATGCATATTTAAAAATGACACCATACTGAGAACAGAGAAAGATAGGATTTATGTATGGTAAAAAGGCAAGCGAATGAAGCTATAATTTTATTTTCATAACTCTTAGTACAGCCACAACTATTTCCACCTAAATCTTTAAAATAAGCATACACAAGTATTGACTATTATCTACAAATATTTATTGTAACACTTGAATAGAACTACAGGAAGCCCTTGGCACTGATAGAAAATATTGATTCACTGTTAGGTTACAAAAATTTATACATAGCAAAATTTAATGCTCTTTACATAAAAAATATTAGACTACTTCAACAAAACTTTTGAAAATTCTTGGTAATAGCTACCAGAATTAGAAAAGTAAAATTAGGCTTTTTAGATACGGCCTCTTCTAGAACACTGGACTACAACAGCACCTCCACTGCTGGAAAAAAATATTAAAGTCTGTCATGCAACAGGAAAACAAAACACTAAGCTACTTTGGAACTACTGTTCTACACAGAAGAGAGCTTCTTTCAATTCAGAATAATCCAAATAGGCATTTTAGGCATTAACCAAAAATAATCAAATGAAATATACTTGATGTTCAGTTTTAATAGCATCTTGATAAAGGTATGCTTCCTTTCATTTGAATACATTTCTGCACGTGTATATGTTTTAAAATCCAGGAAACAGCCAAACCACAAGTTAACTCTTAACATGAATATACATAGTTAACCCTATAGTATGCAGCCCCTTTTGAAAAGCACTGATGCACCCCACAATTATATGGATCATTTCAGAAAGAACAACACAAAGTTTACCATCACTAATACCCAATACCTACAGTCACTTAATATTCTGGAACACAATTATTTAGAAGGCAAGTTTCTTTTGCAAATGGCTTAAACTCAAGCAGTTTTCTTGCTGAACATGAAACTATTATTCCAGGAAATTAAGAAAAAAGGAACTAAATACCAACCCTAATGTAAGTTACTTATGTATTCAAGTCTATAAAAGTAGGAGGTTAGAAGTTTGTGGTCAATTTGCAGTTAGGTTTTTGAAGTTGGTATGAAAACTGTAAACTCATTATCTAGACCACTTAAAAATGGTTTAGAATTGGTGGTCATTTTAATAAGGTAACACTTCTTAATTAAGAAAAATTATGGAACAAATTCTATGAAAGTTGTCGGGGGTGTCTGGGTAAAATTCTTAGAAATTTAAAGCAAATATTTATTAAGGCAGAGCTGACATTTTTCCCAACAAGAGAGATGATAATGGTGTCACTGTCACTTTGTTAAAATGAAATCTAATACAAAACTGAGTTTTCAGTAGTAAGTCTTAACTGTTTTAGCATTATTGCAAAAAATAAATTTCTGTTTTGGCCCAAGAAGTGAATGAGACTGGACCTTAAAAAATAAAAAAATAAAAACCATCAGTTGAAAGAATCACATTCTCTGTTGGGTAAATTTTTAATAAAGGTCAGCTGTCAGAAATAGAACCGCACACCAATTTCATTTTATTTCTTACATAGATCATATCAAAGGACACGTGGCATATGTAAATTTATTGTCACACACTTGAATGCTGTCAAGTCACAGGTGCCTTTCAAGTATCATGTATTCTCATGACCTAGCTCAGCAGACCATTGCCCTAGCAATAAATGTGCACATGCCCCAAATTTCTAAACAATGAAAACCATCATTGTTTTTTCAAAGTGTTTCCTTTTAAAATGGCTAGTATGAAACCTCCAATATTTGTTCTAAAGCAAAAGGTTTACCCACTGGAAAGGTTTTCCTAGAGATACATCCCAGCAGCTTGAGACAGACAGTGAAATGTTGGTAGTCTACGTTAGTTGGGTGGGATACACATCTGTACTGCAGAGCAGCTGTCTGATGATATGTCAGAGCTGTAAATTCGTCGGCTGAAACACTCTGGCAAACATTTATGTGTAAGAATTGAGCTGTTCTTTTGACCGAGACTGGATATCTTGCAGTTCCTGTTCTTCCTTTGCTTTGATATCCTGGTAAGCCTGCATTTTGCTCGCATCCTTTAAGTAAGCCCAGTTAGAAGACAGTATCATGAGGAAGTGGATCTGGAAAAGAAGGGTGAGCATGATGGCTAGTGAGCATGTAAGAAGGCAAAGCGAGCTGCTAGTTAGATTAGACAGACTCAACTGTCAAAGGGGCCAAGGGTTATTTGCTATTAATACTCATTGGGCGAGCAGAGTGGTCAGACACAGAGCATATGCTACCATTTTGCTTCATATTAAAAAGGTTTAAGAAAAGTTAGTACACAGATATAGTGAACTTGGGAGGGGAAATGGCCAAAGTTATTGTTAAGAAAAAGCAAAAATGAAATACAAGATGGTGCTTTTTTTTTTTTTTTACCATTCTGAGGGCAAAGATTGATGCAGGAGCTCAGAAACACATTGTGTTTTATTGTAAATAAATGTAGTACAAAGACCTAGTCCACCTGTGGATAAAAATCAATTCCCCCAAAGGCCTGAAAGTGTGAACAATGTTTATTTTGAGTAAATAATTTTTAAAACCAATGAGTTAACATAGAGAAAAATTAAATGAATGTCAAAACTGAAATGAAGAACTAAACAAAGCATGCGTAGGCTCTGTTAACATTTGTAGTAGTGAAACTACATTTATCATTTTGTAACTGTCATTGCAGTTCACAGAGTGTAAAAAATCCTTATCATTTCTTTTACAGTGGATGTGGCACATACTTCTTTCCATTTATTTTCCTTTTTTCCTGCAAAATAAATCTATATCTCAATTTCTTTCGATTTCATACTTCCTTCTCCACATATCAGACACCTTCAGATCCAGGCCCAATTTCTCTTGCCGTGAAATTCATACATGCAATTTGAGAACTCGCTATGATAAAAACAGTTACTACTCACCAAAATGCAACTTAAAATTACCAACTTTGTGGGTACTAAGGGAAATAAGAGATGATACCCTTCTTTATCTTCATATCCTATCTATTTGAGGGGGGCATTTATTTAGTAGTGAATCGTGTGGTCATAAAAATGGTTTTAAATCAAACGGAAAGGTATTATTTGTGAAATATTTCCTAGAAAAAGAGTCTGACAAAATGCAATCCATATTAAAACAGTTCTCTTCCATTTTCTCTTCAGCACTTTGTTTTCATGTTCATCATTAAAGCCAGTTGTCAAGCAAGCAAAAACTAACGGAAAATGCAGGTATGCCAAAGTATTAATACTTCATTTGGAGATATTGCTCAAAGTTCAAGAAAATTATTTCTCAAAGGATGTGCGCCAATGTCAGTAAGTAACTGAATCCTTTTCAAAATGTGGAAATAGCCAGATCTCATGATTATAATTCCTGTACAGTAAGTAAGATTATTCTACCATGCAAAAGGAGTTAACTGAAGCTATTTACAAATTACTCTACCAAAACTGCAGAAAACCTAGGCTGTTTTAGTCTGGAGGGTCAGTGATATTCATGCTACAGAGGAGAGCTGTCTAAAGCTCCTTATTGGCCTTATGCAATTTAAAACTTAGTGCAGCAATCTTCCCGACTCTTAAACTTCAAAACCGCATAGTTATATGTGGTAGCCATCATGTAGATCAGCTGGTGGAAGAGAACAAAACAGGACAGTAAGATACAGGCATTGAGGGCCCATGTCACGACACTCTACGCTGGGGCAGGGATGGGTGCCAGCTCATACACAGTCTGTGGCCTTTCTTTTTCCCACTTCCAGGCACAAGCAGTGATTTTTCCATCCAGCACACACACTTTTCCTGATCACACATATATGATGTAAGTCCTTGGCTCTGCCCTGAGCGTATTCAAAAGACTTGGATGTGTTTCAAGAAAAAGATGGGAGAGCTGGGTCAGCAGCATGAGAAAGATGAAGCTCAATGCCTTATTTCCCATCTTTCCCAAACTGCTTGCTCAGCAGCAATTCATTCTCTTCACTGTCTATTGCTCAGCCAAGAAAACAAGGGTCGTTTTTGGGAACCCCTGTCATGGGAAGGAATAATAATCAGGAAAACTGGAAATGACTCATTTCCAAGGGAACTCCCCCAGGCTTTACCAATCTTAGTGGGTTTTCTTCAAGTCACAAATGAAGCACACCCAGATAACACACACACACACACACACACACACACACACACACACACACACACACACCTGTATTTATACAGTTGATTCTCATTATGTCCAGATTTCAAATTTGCCTGCTTGCTAAAAATGTATTTGTAACAACAACCAAATGGATACTTGAAGCACTTTCTCAGCCATTAGTTAGCCCATACAGAGCAATTAATGTGCATACTCCCAGCGGAGCAAGGCAGGGTTCTGCCTATTTATTCAGCTCTCAGGCTGTAAACAAGTAAACAACTGTCCTTCTTGAGGTGTTGATTTAGTGCCACTTTTGCATGTTTTGTTGGTTTTGCTAAGATGGCTTACAAGAAAGCTACAATATACCTTACTGAAATAATGTGTGTGAGGAAAAGTTCATTTAGGCATAAGTGACAGTGTGCTATTAGCTATGAATTCAATAGTAATTAATTACTGCTATATATAAATAAGGTTTTTCTACTGAAACACATATAAA
Organism: Perognathus longimembris pacificus; assembly: GCF_023159225.1. NCBI lineage: Eukaryota > Metazoa > Chordata > Mammalia > Rodentia > Heteromyidae > Perognathus > Perognathus longimembris. The sequence goes on along the minus strand of NC_063188.1, from coordinate 106,261,019 downwards.
ACAACATTATATATACCGATAGATTGGTGAAAGTGATGTGACCAGAAACGTTAGGGAGCCCTAACCTATATTAATACTAGGGGAAAAATCATTCAATATATACAATTCAGAGTTCAAAGTGACTACAGAACATAACTACTATGCATAATGAGATCAACTAATATATGTATACATGCATACATAGAAGTATGCATGTTTCTATTTGGAGATTAAGACTTCCTGGTAAAGAAATGGTCAGTGCTTCACGTGAATATCTGTCCATGAATGAAGTCATGAAACTAAATGCTCAAATGCAGTTCCAGTTGTTGATACCCTCTCTTCTTTCCAGAGGCCAAATTATATCACCTGTCACCAGTGCCAAGACAGCCACGACTGCTTCTTGCAAACTAGCCATGTGGTAAGTGTACATAGGTGATGGTTACCCACAGCTGAGTGCACAGATCTGGTGCTTCAGGAGGCTGATAAAGGCTGGAAGGGAAATCTGTCATTTGGAGGCTTGGGGCAGGAGAGGAGCTAGACTACAGTCATCCAGGGGTGGTTACTCACCAGGGCAATAACAGTGGCACCAGCTCCAGCACAGGCCACAATGAACAGGTGGTAGGACATGTAGAACTAGGAAAGAATGACACAGGGCACTAGCATGAGCATTTGATGTAGAACAGAATGGCCTGCATGCATTTGGATGCTGCTTCATCTTCCTTGTCAGCTCTTGTCTGCAAGGCTGGACTCACACCTTCATTCCTTTAGAGTTCTGGTCGCACATTGGAATCACCTGGCTACCTTTAACATTTTCCTCATGTCCAAGCTGCACCCTGAACAATTGAAATCTGAATACTACATCCTGGGCCTTGGCCAGTGTGGTGTTTATAAATCTCTCCTGATGATGGTAGAGTGTAGCTAAGGTTAAGAGACTCTGCTTTGACCCAATCCATTTTATGGATATACAAATTGACAAGCTAGATAGTGTAAGGGCCAATTATTTGGTAACTTGGTGCTTTCTAAACACACATCGCTCCTACCAGTGTACTTAAGAATTTTGTTTGCAAAGGTGCAATACCTATGTCCCTCTTCATATTTATATACAATTATATATATATATATGTTGAAATTAACCCCAAGATATGGAACCAAGAGTTCTCGTTTTAATTGTTGTTGGTCCTGTCTTATTTCCTTTCTATATGGTTCATTCATGTGTCTATCTCTGGGAGGAGGGGAAAGGCACAGAACTGGAGGGAACTGGAGGGAAAAAGGGTGAAAAAGTGTAGCAGTGGAGCTCACTGGACGGTGGTGCATGCTTCCATTTGGAAATTCAGACTTCCTGGTAAAGAAATACACTATACAACTCATGGGTGGAGATGGGAGGGAGGGACTGGGAGAGAGTGAGGGAACAGAAGACACTCTAGGAAAGAAAATTCACTCACTTCCTGACTCACGTCAGTGTAATCCCTCTTTACATCACCTCTATAATAACAATACATTAAGAAAGTAATTTTGTTTGATAAACAGTTGTAAGCCCGCAACTGAAGAATACTAGAGGGTCAAGAGTTTTAACCGAAATGTTAGGATATATTGCCGGTTAAGAATAACTGAGAGGGGCTGGGGATATGGCCTAGTGGCAAGAGTGCCTGCCTCATATACATGAGGCCCTGGATTCGATTCCCCAGCACCACATATACCGAAAATAGCCAGAAGTGGCGCTGTGGCTCAAGTGGCAGAGTGCTAGCCTTGAGCAAAAAGAAGCCAGGACAGTGCTTAGGCCCTGAGTCCAAACCCCAGGACTGGCCAAAAAAAAAAAAAAAAAAAAGAATAACTGAGAGGGCTGGGAATATGGCCTAGTGGCAAGAGTGCTTGCCTCCTACATATGAAGCTCTCGGTTCGATTCCCCAGCACCACATATATGGAAAACGGCCAGAAGGGGCGCTGTGGCTCAGGTGGCAGAGTGCTAGCCTTGAGCAAAAAAGAAGCCAGGGATGGTGCTCAGGCCCTGAGTCCAAGACCCAGGAGTGGCAAAAAAAAAAAAAAAAAAAAAAAAAGGATGACTGAGAAATGGAGGGAAATAATCCCCAAGATCTTCTGAAGCAAAGGGATCAAATCCGTGGCCTTATGCATGCTAGGCAAGCACTATACCAATAAGCTATCATCCGCTTTTGGCTTTGTGACATTGGGTCTCACTATGTATTATGATCCTCCTATCTCTGCCTCCTGATTGGTTTATAGGTGTGTACCACCTAACTGTGACCTCGTATCAAAACTGTGGAATATGTACAAATTCCAGGGAATCTTTTCCATTTTTCTGTGAGAAGTGTTTGAGAAACTCAGATTGCTAGGTATAGGATCACTCTTAAATTTTTGTCCCAAGGAAACACTTGCCTAATCGAATGGGTGATATGACCATTTTTTGTAGGTGGAAAATGAACAATGGTGACTACATAGAGTTCAAGGAAGAGTTTACATAAAGCATTTGGGCCACCCAGCCAGGAGAACCCTTTGCCTCCATCTAAGTTGGGAGACTGGAACCATGGTGGCTTTACCTCATTTGTGTTACAGATGTTCTCCAGGGCTGAGCCACATATTTTTCCTGGGAAAGCATTCCAAGGAATGATACCTGCAAAGGAAATCCCAACAGAATGTCAGTGGATGGTTGATGAGGGGAGTTGTTCTTCTTTCAGTAGTGCTGCATTCCTCATTTAATAATTGAATTATCTGCTGTCTGCAAAGCAACCATTTGGGAATAAAGAATAAGCCCTATTTGGACAACAGGGCAAGAGCTAAGCACTTTAAACAGCGTGGCATTCTCCACCCCCTGCAAATTGTGCTTTGTTCAATGGAACTCGTGTTTGTAAAGGTTGGATTTTCAAAGCTATGATTTCCCTATAGTTTATTGATCAACTATAGCTAAACACCTGTAGGACAACCCCCCTCATATAATTTTACATTATACTGAGCTCAGGCACACTGCCTCATAAATGGTATAATTCTTTGCTAGTGGTCCACACTAAGAGTATACACCCAGAAATCTGCATGGCAATGACAGATTATGGTTGTTGAAATCTAATCAAACATCTTGGATTGTATTTTATGTGTCTCTGCTGAAACCACTTTTGGATTCAAAATCAAATTGGAAACAAATGTGGTTTTGTTTTCAAGTAAAAACAGGAATAACGATTGCCCCAGAGGCTGGGTCAAGTAGTTTGTGGTGACTTTCACTGGAACTCTGCACCCCTTTATGCAATTTTGTGCCAGAGCTGGGGCCTTGAACTCAGGGCCTGGCACGCTCACGGGCTGTTTGGCTCAAAGCCATTGTAGCTCTACAACTTGAGCCATACCTCCTACTCTTCAAGCTTTTCTTCCTTGTTAATTTGAGATTTGTCTCACAGATTTGTCTCACCTGGCTGGCTCCTAACGGATCCTCAGATCTCAGCCTCTCAGCTAGGATTACAGATGTGAGCTGTAAATGCTGACTTCCTATTCTTCTTTAATGCATAGATGTGGGCTTAAATATTATGCCCAGCTCAGTTTATACTTCTCTCACGAGGTCAAAGAGAATATTTAAAATAGTGAGTTCTTATGCCCTCCATCCCTGACATTGGCCAAGAGTAAATCTTTGTCCCTCAGAAGAATGGGAAATTCTCTCTGAAACCAGTGATTTCAAGAATAACTGGTTGGGCAAATACAGAGAATTTAAAAAGATTACTGCTTATGGAAACTTTATAGAAAACAGTTATTTGTACACAACAGGGGAAGATATCCATTTAAATATTCCTTTGAAGACAGGTTAAGCACCAACAAAGGCTTTATTTTTAAGTCTTTGCTAAAAATATGTTGTTGTTGTGTCTAGAGAGATCAATATGATGGAGAGTTTTAGATGCCTTTCATGATAGCAGTAAGACAAATGAGGAAAAACCAGAAGCAAAAATAAAATAATGATCTCTCTTCAGAAAAGAACAGTAATTTCTTGATTTTAATGAAAAGCTTCCTGCCTCCCTTCCTCCCCTCTCCACTGTTTCTGTCAAGGAAGCCATATTGCAGTCCCTCCTCAACCTGTCGCCTTCTCTCATTCAGAAAGGAAGTTAAGTTGCAAATTAATTAAAAAGAGGAGCCAATGTCTCCTTCTAGGTCTTGTCACAGGAACCAACCTTAGTTCCCTGTTTTGAGGACCTCATTTATTAGGGAAAAAACACTGTTGAATCTGGGCACCGGTGGCTCACACCTGTAATCCTAGCTACTCAGGAGGCTGAGATCTGAGGATTACTGTTCAAAGCCAGCTGAGGCAGGAAAGTCTGTATGACTCTTATCTCCAATTAATCACCAGAAAACCAGAAGTGATATTGTGGCTCAAAGTGGTAGAGTGCTAAGCTTAAGCAAAAAGAGATCAGGGACAGTTTCCAGGCCCTGAGTTCTAGCCTCACATCTGACAAAGCAAAAAGAGCATAACCAATTCATAGGAAGGGATCAAAAGGAAGTACCATATTGTCGAACATCCACACAGATTTGCTCCACACCGGTGGTCCCATTGGTCTGTGGTGACTTGATGACTTCGCAAGTTGACCATATGTTATAGAACATAAACACAGGCACAGCCGAGAAACCAAACACACCCAGCCAGGCCACTCCAAGCACATAGGTGAGGAAAACGAACTAGGCAGAAAATGAGGAGCAGAAAGAATCATTGACATCAGCAGAGCAGAGACTACATTTCTAAGCTTAATACCAACCTGTACAATATAGGATGCATTCTGGAGGACCCCACTAGTCTATGACAACAAGAGAAAAATGCCAGTACAGCAAGAGAAGGTCAAATTACCCATACTTTAAGCTGAGGATCTCCGATGGTAGTGCTCCAAGAGACTTCTGAGGTTTTTGTCAGGTCCCTCTTTTAAACATCAAGAGCATAAGTCTCCAAAAGATGACTGTATACTCTAGGGTTCAAGAGCTAATTTGCAACTGAGTCGCTCACATGATACTCTTTTTTCTCTTTCTTTTTTGTTTTTGGATAAACCAAAAATGTATTCTAAGTTAGTAAAATAACAAAAGATAAGAGGTAAAAAAGCAAAATACAGGATCTGTTTGTCTCCTTCCATGTCCTTCCCCTTCCCAAATAGTCTCCCTTTAATTTCAAGTTGTCAAGTTCTTGAGGGGTTTATTTTTTCAACTCTAGATTCCACAAGTAAAATTTATCTGAGTCTGGCTTACTTTGCTTAACAAAATGTTCTTCATTTCTAGTCACTTTTCTGAAAATGATGGAATTCTTCTTTTTGTTTTGTGGTGCCAGCACTAGGGATTGAACTCAGGGCCTGGGCACTTTCTCTTAGTTTTTTGTTTTTGTTTTTGTTTTGCACTAAAGACTGACATTCTATCATGTGGGCCACAGCTCCACTTCCAGATTTCTGACAGGTAATTGGAGATAAGACTTTCGTGGACTTTTCTACCCAGGCTGGCTCTGAGCCACCATCCTCCAAATCTCAGCCTCCTGGGTAGCTAGGATTACAGGTGTGAGTCACTGGCACCTGACTATGCTAGAGCACTTTTTTTTTTTTGGCCAGTCCTGGGCTTGGACTCAGGGCCTGAGCACTGTCCCTCTTCTTCCCGCTCAAGGCTAGCACTCTGCCACCTGAGCCACAGCACCCCTTCTGGCCGTTTTCCATATATGTGGTGCTGGGGAATTGAACAGGGAGCTTCATGTGTAGGAGGCAAGCACTCTTGCCACTAGACTATATTCCCAGCCCGCTAGAGCACTTTTTAACCAAGTACTTTCAACTTTCATTTTTTAACATGTGTTCTCCTGTAGAGCAGATATCAGCAGATGCTTTGTGACTATGGGCCAGATGATAGGAAGTTGGGCTGGTTTTTCAGGCGACACAATCTCTGCTACAGCTATTCAAGCCTGCCACTGCCCCAAAACTAGTCACAGATAAAAAAAAAACAATTCACATGGCTGCAGACCAGAAAATTCTTCATGTTCAATACTACTTCAATTTGTGTGATTTTCATATGCCATCACATGTTATTTATTTGGCTTTATCTTAACTGTTTAAAGAAGTAAAAACCTTTCTCACTTGTCTAAAACAGGCGACAGGCCAAATTGGTCCACAGGCCATTGCTCCTTACTTTGTACTAGACTGTGAACTCCTTGACAAAGAGCCTCCTTTAGATGATGTGTATAAACAGTGGGTGCTGGCAAAGGCTAACAGAAGGACTGTGACTATGGATCCTAGGACATGGCTGTCCTTATGGCCACTATTCATGAAGACAAAGAGAAACACTGAGACAATAGGAAGCTATCTCCTCCTGGGAACTTGACATTTAGAGACTCCTCTAACCATTATTAGCTTATGTTGATAAGAGAAACATTTGTTGTCATAAATTGTAATTTATCATTTATTTATTATCAATAACATACTGAAGGGTCTCATATTGCTACATCAATATGTGCACACTGGAACTTTAAAGTTGTAACCAGAGAGATGCTTTACACACACACACACACACACACACACACACACACACACACACACACACACACACGGTTCTGGCTGTACATCTACAGTGAGGTTTATACTCACCATTCCACTGATGCATCGGCCACAGGCAGTTGTTTTAAATTCACCGTGCAGCTCTTTCACTGCGCTGGTGGTATAAAAACCTTCTGCCAATAGGATAATGCCATACAAGAAGAAAAAGGATGCGATCCCATAGATGACATACTGCATGAGTTGTATCCTACAAAAAGAAGCAATTTGGAAATACTGAATTCAGCTTAGGGCAGATGTAGTTGTCCATTCTGGAAAAAATACACGAGGTGTTATGTGCCAGTGACTCATGCCTGTAATCCTAACTCAGGAGGCTGCGGTCTGGAACATCATGGTTCAAAGCCAGCCTGGACAGAAAAGTCAGTTGAACTTTCATAGCCAGTGAATCAGCAAAAAGCCTGGAGTGGTGGAGAACCAGCCTTGAGCAAAAAATCCAGGTGTCAGTAAGAGTCCCTGAGTTCAAGCCCCAATACCAGCATTAAAAAGAAACAACAAGACATGAGATAACATTACTTTGACATCTCCTATGGGCTTACTGAAATCTTGTGGCATCCTAGGCAGGCATCTCTGCCCACCCCCCTTAACCTGGGCTTTCATCCCATGCTCAGCTTGAGGGCAAGAGAGAAGTTTCCTCTAGTCAGAGCAGGGCCTACTTACTGTCTGTTAAGATTTACCTAACTCTGGACAGTAAATAGTAGAATTCTCATTCTGAACAGAACAAAAGCATTGTGGAGTTAAAGTATCCACAGATAGAGGGACAGAGCTAACATTTGAACCATAATTCAATGGACAGCATGCCCTTTCAACCACATCAGGCCTGGTGGTTAATGTTATGCTGATAAGAATAACACTCAGTAAGCCCTCAGAGCCTCTTTAAGGAGTAACCTGGGCAGATGTTGCATTGAGGTTCTAACTACACAAGTGATGGTAGGCCAAGTACACTTAAGCTACAGAAAGTCGTAGCTGAAGTGGTAGAGCACTTGCCTAGCATGTGCAAGGCCTCAGGTTCAATCCTTAGTACTGGAAAAAAAAATCATTATAGAAAGTTAATCCAACACTAAGTTTGTCCTTCGGAAACTGACTGAGAGCCAGATGACAGGTCCTTTGCCTTTGGTTGCCCAACAGAATTACCTGGGTAGCTTTTGGAAATACTGGTTCTTGGATGGAATCCCCAGGGATCACAACTTAATGGTCTGGGGTGGTGACACATAAGCATTTATTTACTTATTAAGTCAGTTGTGGAGCTTGAACTCAGGGCCTGGGTGCTGTCCCTGGGCTCTTTTTTTGCTCAAGGCTAGCACTCTAACACTTTGAGCCACAGCGCCACTTCTAGTTGTCTGGTGGTTCACTGGAGATAAGAAGCTCCCAGACTTTCCTGCCTAGGCTGGCTTTGAACCACGATCCTCAGATGTCAGCCTCCTGAGCAGCTAGGATTATAAGCATGCGCCACCAGTGTCCAGCAAGCATAGACATTTCTAAAGCTTCTCAGAAGACTGAAAGTCATAGGCTGAGATCGCTAGGTCATTAACTCAATATAACTTGCCCAGATTCCGTCTTGCTAAGAATGTTTTCCCTGTGCATAGTTGGTATACAGTGAGTCCCTTGTACTGCTTGATCTCTCCTTCCAACTTTCTCAGCTCTGCTCATTTCTTTGGATATCAATTGTAAACAGCTAAACAATAATGCACTAAGGATTCTTGCAACATGATTTCATTTTGTAAAACATTTCTTCATGCTTTTCCACTCTGGGGGGGAAATGCTTCTTACGACCACAAAACACACAAACACTATGAAACTTGGGAATTAAAGGCAAAAACTGCTGATAGAAAATGGAGGGGGTGGGAAGTATTTGAAGAAAAAAATATTGTGGCTCAACTGGAACAGTTATAAAACTCTGCTTGGCTAAGAATGATTCCAGAGGTGGAAGGTGAAGATGTGGGGTTAAATCCGCTGGGGCTTGCCCATTTCTGCACTGGGGAGGGTGTTCCCTGAGATTTATTGTTCTGCCTGAGAATTCACATTAAAATGCTACTCCTGTAAATGTAAGGGCTGGTGTTAAGTCCTCAGTTGAGCTCTCATCATTACAGGGGTGTTCAATTCCAGGAAGAACACTGGAAGAGACTTATTACCTGGGAACCATGCTGACTCTTTCTCACTCCAGTGAGATGGTCAGCAACATCAACATGTTACAGTCGTCCATGACAATCACTGTTGTGTGCAACTTGTCATTTTCTCTCCGGGACTTTTTCTATCTATCTATAGTGAGTGTTCATTGGAAGTGCCAGTTTTGGGCCAGAAGACACAGTCGTCTTTCAGAAAACAGGTAGTCCCACCTCAAATACATTTTTTAAAGGGAAGCAAATACATACACTTCACTCAGCAGGGCATGGTCACTGGTGTTGGTGGAGAAGTGTTGCTCGAGAATCGCCACGGTGCCTGCAAGAGCCACATGCCCACAGCCGCAGAACAAGGCGACTCCAGAGAAGCATAAGATGGTGGCCACCAGGGAGGCGTAGGGGACTCCTCCCAGACACTTGATGCAGCATTCGAAGCAGCCTGGACCCAAAGGAGAGAAAACCAGCCTTGATGGGCGAGGTCTCCAGGAACACCACAATTAGCACCGAAGTTTCTACTTCCCCATCTCCCCTCTCAAGCTCTATGACTAATACATCAACAGCCCAACAAAACGGGGGTAGGGGGGTGGGGGACATCCCCACAGTCTCAGATTCTGCCAGTGGGGGCTGAGGCTCCAAGAGGGACCATAACAATATGCTCAGGGTCAGGGTCTGGAAGGGTTCTTCAGCTTCCTGACCTTTTCCTAACAGAGTCAAAAGAGAATGACAATGAAGCAGTGGTTCCATGAAGAAATGAATAGTCTTCTCTCAGCTCAACCTTATGAGGTTTTCAAGTACAATGACTGCCTTAGCAGCTAACAGCTTTCCCCCAACCCTTGACCTCTGGGGAAACTGGGAGAATCCAAGACAGTAGTAATACTTTTGCCAGGCTTGGAAAATTATCAAGAGATGAAGGATCTTCTTGGAAAGGCCATAGGTATTTGGGGTCCCCAGGCTAGTGAAGTCACAAGTCACCAATATCTACTCAAATGGACCCACTTAGATTTCATTCAAGGTGATATGAGAAATTGCCTCAAACTTTTAATAACTCCCCCACTCATTCAGGCAGCACAAGAAATGTATTCAATCCTCCTCCTCGACCTCCTTCTCCCTGATTTCCATCTTCCCCTTCCCTGACACAGACATTCAGAGCCCGAACCCAGGCCTGGTAGGTGATATTTAAGTACTTGACGAGGAGAAAGGAACAGAAGAAGAAGGAAAAAAAAAACGGAGAGAAAAAGAAAAGAAAAAAAGACAAAATGAGCATCCATGAAGTGAAATGAAGGAGATAGAACCATATCCACACCTAATCTTGAGAAAATGAAACTCTTCTTGTTTAAAATAAGCTTTGATGTGAAATATCAATGACGACTTCTCTGACAGCCTCAGCCAGACATTTTCAGTCTAGAGACAGTTCTGTCTCCAATACAGCCTTACTGTGCTGGGCCTAACATCAGAATGTCTCCTGACTTCCCAGCCCTGTTTATATTATCCAGACCCTTCAGTAAATGACTTGTTGAGCAAATTGAACTTTAACTACATTAAGATGTTTAACAGCAGTCAAGAGCAATTCATTACTTTGGTGCAGGCACAATAAGCAGTTAAATTTATTTCCCTGAAATAAATGACCTGAAATGGTCATCCTATTATTTAGGGACTGAAAACCCAGCATGACACACTAGAGATGAACTTTTCTGCATTGATGAGCATCCCATTCAATACTTGCATGTGTTGAAACCTGCCATAGAGAGTGACTTACCAGAACTCTGTTTTGTTAGTTGAAAAATACAAAATGCCTATTTTTCAGGAGGAGCCCGTGCTTCTGTCTACTTCAAATCTTAACCAGCTGTTTTCAGGAAGACCAATCTTCCTGAATAGGAAGCTTTATAAAATAGAAACCAGTACACAACGTGATCCAAGTTCACTAGCAAATCAAGAGCTGTGGGGTGCTAGGGGCTGGTGGTTCATGCCTGTCATCCTTGCTACTTAGGAGGCTAAAATCTGAGGATCATGGTTCAAAGCCATCCCAGGAAGAAAAGCCCACCAAGACTCTTATCTCCAATTAACCACCAAAAATCCCCCAATGGAGCTGTGGCCAGCTTAGTGAAAAAGCCAAGTAAGAGCATGAGGCCCTGAGTTTGAGCCCAAACACTGGTACATGAAAAAAAAAGAGCTATGGGTACTTGAGATTTGTGAACAGGGATGTTGGCATGCAAATTTACTTTCTCCTATGACTTCCTGGGGACTAGAGTGACAGGAACACAGCTAAGTCCCAAATGAAGAGAAACAACATCCTCAGCCTTGAGGGCATTACACTATATGAAGAGAAAACATCTGCATGTTACGTAATTCACAACTGCCCCTTATTCTCATTCTATGATGATATTAAGAGCAAGATGCCCACTTTGCTGGCTAATGCATGTGTATCTGGTCCTTACTGACCAAAGCTGTGTGGCTCTGGGACTGCACTGTCCAATTAAGTAGCCACTAGTCCACGTGACTATTCAAATTTCTTTTAAAAAGGAAAAATTGAGAGGCGCAGCAACTCTAGTGAAATTTAATGTGCATGATAATCACTTGTACTAGCGGCTACCATAATGGAAAGCACAGACACACAACATTTGGTCAGCATGCAATACTGCTTTGGAGGACACATCTTCACTTGTCATGTTTTCTGTCATACGAACCGAAACACATTCATTTTCTATCATGTGAACTGAGTGCTAGCTAGGTTTTAGTCACCATTACTTGAGTATTTTTTGAAGACCTACTGGGTGGAGGCCAATCACTGTGCTCAGCATCTGAGATACATATATTCACTTTTTTTTCCAGTCCTGGGGCTTGAACTCTGGGCCTGGGCACTGTCCATGAGCCTGTTTGTGCTCAAGTGCTCTACCACTTGAGCCACAGCACTACTTCTGGCTTTTTCTGAGTTGTTTATTGGAGATTAGAGTCTCACAGACTTTCCTGTCCCTGCTGGCTTCGAACCACGAACCTCAGGTCTCAGCCTCCTGATAGCTAGGATTACAAGTATGAGACACTGACACCTGGCTCGACATCTTCACTTCACAGACTAATGCTACAGGCAGACAAGTAGCATACTCATTATACTGTAGCATAATGATAGCCAAAACAGAGACTGTTGGACCAGTGAGGGAGGGTGGAGAAGAGGGGAAGAGGGAAGGATAGGGAATATTATTCATACTGGAGAAGGGACAGGAAAAGCTCTGTGCAGAAGTACATGGCATGTGGAATAAACAAGTGACATGGTAGCAGTGACTTATAACCTCATAAAATGCTCATTGATTTATGGATATTTTTCATTTATATATTTAGTAAACCCATGTCCTTTTTCATCATTTGGTATCAAAATTAGGTGGTGTGGTATAATGCATTTGCCTTTTAACAAAAGAAATCATCCTTCCAAACTCACAGTTGCCACTTCAGAAAGATATTCCATCCAAGGTTTAGAGTATTCTGCTTTTGTCAAACGAACTATGACAGCTGCTCCCAGGTTCAAAAAGATAAGTGTGGTTAGAAGATGATACTATCCAGTCCCAAATGAGAACACTAGATCAAGGCTGAAGTTACTCTTCAATTCATGTCTCCCAAGGATTCAATGGACACCACACTGTGGATCTAGTTTTATAATAGCAGGGAAACCAACGTTCTAAGAAACTGGGGGATCACTTCAATGAATCACTCTGGCTCATCAGAAGCCAATGCTCTTATGTTTTCAGCAGATGGTTTAATTGGTGGCTGATAGAACTCTGTTTCTTACAGAACTGAAATTACTAAATCATCTTTGTTCCATTCACACAGATGTAATTCTTACAGACCCTGCCAGCCAAGATGACTAGAAACTTTTGGTGTACAACACAGGAAAAACTGGAAATAATACTACTGGGTATAGGAACTTGTAGCTTGGTTAGGCAGTTATTTGAAGGCCTACATATGTGATCGATATCCAATTGTTTATAAATGGATTTTCCCCTCACTGTATCCTCTGTGTCCATCTAGAAGTCACTTCTATTCCCAGTGTGCAAGATATCACTGAACACTAGGCAATTTGGTCACATGACTTACCTCAGTATCAGAATAGTGAGCCTCCCCCAGGTGTGTGTGTGGGGGGTCTTTACATGAATACATTAATCATATAACCTTGAATCTGGTCTGAATGCTCATCACCATCAGGGCCTCCACCATATACACACCCACATGTATTTCAGGTCAAATGCTATTTATGTGAAAGCGTTTAGTATTAGTGACTTCCAATTTTGGAAAACCTGTTTAGCTTTTCTTTCTTTTTTGTGTCACAATTGGAGTTTGAACCCAGGGCCTCACGCTCTCACTTAGCTATTTCACTCAAAGCTGATGCTCTATTACTTAAGCCACAGCTCCACTTCTGGTTTTTGGTGGTTGCGATAAGATCTCTTAGATTCATATGCCCAGGCTAGTTTTGAACCACAATCATAATCTCAACCTCTTGAGTAACTAGGATGATCGTTGTGTGCCACCAGCACCCAGCCAGCCTTTTCTTTTTGAAGCAGCTTTGAGATGAGTATAAATTGGTACTGAAAGGCTATTTTAGCCGAAAATGGCAGAATTGTGTATACGTGACAGACTACATGGGTTGGGAAGCTTCATATATCTACTATAATTCTTTACAGATAACGTTTGAATATCCATATCTAAAAGTGCTTGCTTGTATTCAGAGTATAGTCTCTGAACCACTAGCAGTAGCAGGGAACACAGTAAAACAGCAAATTCAAGCCAGGCACTGGTGGCTCACACCTGTAATCTTAGCTACTTGAGAAGCCGAGATCTGAGGATCGCGATTCAGTCAGTCCAGGCAGGAAAGTCTGTGAGACTCTTACCTCCAATGAACCACAAAAAAAAAACCCGAAACCACAAAAAAACAACCAAACAAACAAAAACCGTAAGTAGAGCTGGGCTCCAAGTGGAAGCACACTACCCTTGAACACAAATGTTTAAGGACAGCACCCTGGCCCTGAATTCAAGACTCAGGACCTGCAAAAAAATAATAAAAGCAAATTCACAGACCCTTTCTCTTCTCCAGAACGAATGGGACAGGACCTCTGGGACTGAACCCAGAAATCTATGTTTCCACATATCTTTGGGGTGATTTCCATGAATAATCTTAGGTCCACCCTGAACCAACTGACTCTGCATGGGCAATGTAATAAGTCCCACTCCCTGTAAGAACAGGGCATTTTTTGAGAAGCCCATTTCTACTCAGTAGTCTCATCTTTCCAGTCTGTGGCATCTTCCCAGATTGTGCATCCTGAGTCCATGTGCAGTGTCTGCTTTCACATCCAGTGGGGATGACATTTTCTCCCTAAGAAAATGGTGGCCGACTGGGATTTAGCCTAACACTTGAGCTAATTGAAAATCAAATGGCAAGTTCCAGGGGGCTGCAAGAAAGAAAAACAAAATGTTCCCAGTTGTTCAGCTGCCCCAAAAAGAGTACAACTAGAGTGCTTTTGTGGAGCCAAGCAAGAACTGATGACCTCAGAATTTCTGACATCAAAGAGGCTTTGATGGCACAGGCAGAGACTGAGAAAACAGGTAAATGGCAGTCACATGAGCAAGCAGACTTAAAAACATCTAAGTATTCTGGGAGATCCTATACAGACGAAGTGGAACTCAGATCTAGGTTGTCCCCAGTATGAGAAATCATCCCCAAGCAGATGGTTTTCTGCACTTTGGAGTGGCACCCAGATCAACACAGTATTACCTTGTTAAAGGCTAATGCTAGTTAAGAAAGATCAGTGCTTTGCTTGAATACTATTATGAATCCACAGACTTGAGTTTCCCAAGCTTTAAATTAGCAATGAGGATGTTGATGAACGTGAACTAGAAGGGGCAAGAAAGGGTTTTTTGGGGGGGAGGGGTCTGGCTTTATTTATTTATTTATTTATTTATTCATAGTGATTATGATCCCATGAATAAAGAAAAAAATCAATGCCCAGTTTTTAAAGCATACTTTATTAGTAATTTTCAATACTTCTCATCAGCCCCCCCCCCCCGAATTAATTTCTTAAGCTTTCATTTAGCTGATCCCTAGCTAAAGGGAGTTTTAGATTTTGGTTTACACAAAAGCTCCAGTGTATAATAGCCTAAGGCAGTTTAAATATAAGCCACACAGTAGGGAGAAAAAAAGTACACATCAATGCCTCTAACTCTCAATGGCCATTTTGTCTCCAGCATCCCTAGAACCTTTTGTGCAGAACAACAGAATAAAACATCTTTTGTCCGCAGGCTTGCGGATGGCTGTTGCCATGGCTGTGAGTTCATAATGGCCAAGAGATTTGCCCAAGTTGTCCATGATCTTGGCTACAGATTTAATGGTAGCTCAGAAGGAGAGCCAGTGGAAAGCAGGGCTTAGATTCCTCCCCAGGAAATGAATGTCATATACACACATATACCACACACACCTCTATACGAGGCCTTCCTGCCACATTATTACTTCCCAATGAGCCACAAAATTCAAAAGAAAAGGAGTAAGATCCAAGGCTTGCAACTCTCAAATCCAGCGACAATGGAGGCAGAAGGGAATGTTGGCGGACAGAAACCTTCCTGATGCAGAGTGGGCTGAGGATTCCCAACAGGGGATGATTGCGCTCCTTGGGCAACATCTGGCAATGGCTGCAGTTATTTTTGGTTGTCACAGCTGGGAGAAGGGATGCTACTGGCATCTAATGAGTAGAGGCCAGAGATGATACTTCTAAACATTCTCTAGGACACAGGATAATCCTGCCCTCAAACAAAGGATTGGCCCCAAACTGTCAAAAGTGCCAAGGGTTAGAAACTGCTCTGAGGTTACAATGCACCATAGTGATCTTAGACAGCTGGTGACACTGCTAAATTCTAAAAATTGCAACTAAATGCTTACAAAAATAGTTACTTGTTAAAAAAATTGAGAGAAGGGCTGAGAATGTGGCTTAGCGATAGATTGCTTGCCTAGCATGCATGAAGCCTTGGGTTCGATGCCTCAGCACCACATAAACAGAAAAAGCCGGAAGTGGCACTGTGGCTCAAGTGGTAGAGTGCTAGCCTTGAGCAAAACGAAGCCAGGGACAGTGCTCAGGCCCTGAGTTCCAAGCCCTCAGGACTGGCCAAAAACAAAACAAAAAGAGAGAGAGAGTATTTCTTACATTTTTCCTATGTCTTAGAATCATCTGGAAAGCCTTTGAAAATCGAGCCTTTACCCCCAGACCAGTTAAGCTTGAGTTTCTAGGGGTGGGATTCAAAATTAGAGGGTTCATGTTTAAAGCTCCTAGGTCATTTCAATAAATGCCCAAGTTGGAAAACAGGTTATATAGAACAGGTGCCAGGAAACTGTAGCCCACAGGCCAAATCTGGCTCTCTCTATATGTTGCCTGAGAACTAAGCGCGAGTTTTATATTTCTAAATAGTGGAAGGAGAAAGAGAATCTCAAAAAAGTATTTTGTGACACATGGGAATATGAATTTCAAATGTGTGTCCATAAATAAAGTTTTATTGGCACACACCCACAAATATTCATTTACATATTTTATAGCTCCCGTCAAGCTAGAGGCAGAGTTCAGTTGCCACAAGTATCAAAGCCCTTGAAAGGAAGAGTTTGCAGAGCCCTATGGAAGATCAGTGGTCTGCAAACTTTAATGCAAACTTGAAAAGTGGAAATTTTTTTTTTTTTTTGGCCAGTCCTGGGGCTTGGACTCAGGGCCTGAGCACTGTCCCTGGCTTCTTTTTGCTCAAGGCTAGCACTCTGCCACTTGAGCCACAGCACCACTTCTGGCTGTTTTCTGTATATGTGGTGCTGGGGAATCGAACCCAGGGCCTCATGTATACGAGGCAGGCACTCTTGCCACTAGGCCATATCCCCAGCCCCGAAAAGTGCAAAATTTTGAATAAGGCAGTTGACCAGTAGCCCTGTGCTGAGCCAGCAGTGCATATGGGTGTCAAAAAGAATAGACCATAAAGCCCTGGGAGATGCTAAGGCCCTTTCAGGAGGTCTGTGAGCTCTACACCTTTTCGTTTTAAATAATAGTGCTAAGATGTCATTTACTTTTTTAATCATTGACATTTGCACAGTAAAATTCTTGCTCTATCAGGTAGACTTAGAGGAATAGTCCAGAAAAGGTACATAGTAGCAGCATATCCTTCATTACCATGCATTCACAGGAAGAAAAGGAAAAATACAAAGTCACTTTCACTTAAAAAGATCCTTGTGCCAGGCACCAGTGGCTCACGCCTGTACTCCTAGCTATTTAGGAGGTTAAAATGTGAGGATTGCGGTTCAAAGCCAATCAGGGCAGGAAAGCTCCAATTAACCACCAGAAAACTGGAAGTGGAGCTGTGGCTCCAGGTGGTAGAGCACTAGCCTTGAGTGAGAAAGTTCAGGGACAGTGCCCAGGCCCTGAGTTTAAGCCTCATGACTGACCAAAACAAACAAACAAGCAAAAAACAAAAAGTCGACATCCTTGGTGCAACCAAAAATTATTGTGGCGGGCTGGGAATATGGCCTAGTGGTAGAGTCCTTGCCTCGTATACATGAAGCCCTGGGTTCAATTCCTCAGCACCGCATATACAGAAAAAGCCACAAGTGGCGCTGTGGCTCAAGTGGCAGAGTGCTAGCCTTGAGCAAAAAGAAGCCAGGGACAGTGCTCAGGCCCTGAGTTCAAGGCCCAGGACTGAAAAAAAAATATTTTAGCATCAACACATGTACACATCTCTTGAATATTCTATACAGTGAAATGAGAAGAAGGATTCATAAAGCATGTTACCTCATGCCAGAGTATACTAATGATCTTCAGGAAAGTTCTACTGTGACTTACAAACTGAACTATTATCTTTTTTTTTCATAGTGCTATTATTTTCTGGGGAAAAACAGTGACAAACTACAGTTACTCAAACATAGATATTTGGCAGAAATTTCCTCAAAAATGAACTCACTGAGCAGCTTGCCCTTTCAATAAAAACAACTGATAATATCTGTTGTCAGTGAATTGAAAAAAACGTGTACCTGCCTGAGTGAGACTGACAGCTTCCTAAGTTTAGAAGACACTCTGACAACATCAATGATGATAAGAACCAATTGGAGTTTTTGACATGGTGTAATCAAATGTGTCCATACTTGGAATATCCCTACAGCTCAGAAAACCCACACTTTCAAAACAATCAGTGTGGTTTTACAAACTCCTTGAATATAAGAACCAATCAAAGTAAAGATGGAGCAACAGAGTTTAACAGATCATAGCCCCAAAGGGTCCATCAACATGGTTTCAGATAACATACTGGATAATGTTCGGGATCATCACAGAAAAACCCCACAATTACTTGAGAAGCCATTAAAACACTCCCCCTTTATCCACCTACAAACCTTTTGAGACTGAATCTTCCTCATAGACCTCAACTACAGGAAAACATTTCTGGATTCCTCTGAATGAAGGCAGAGACAAAATCTAACCTAACATTAAGCTAGATATTAAAAATAGTTGTAAAAATTTAAGACAGTACTTATACTTCTCATTAAAGTATTATTTTGATTTGGAAAACTTGTATTATTTTCTTTCTTTCTTTTTTTTTTTTTTTGCCAGTCCTGGGGCTTGGACTCAGGGCCTGAGCACTGTCCCTGGCTTCTTTTTGCTCAAGGCTAGCACTCTGCCACTTGAGCCACAGCGCCACTTCTGGCCGTTTTCTGTATATGTGGTGCTGGGGAATCGAACCCAGGGCCTCATGTATATGAGGCAGGCACTCTTGCCACTAGGCCATATCCCCAGCCCTATTTTCTAAACACTATTTAGGATAAAATATAATGGGCTTATTTAAGCTCCTCGAGACCAAAGAACTATCCCTGGCTTCCTTTGCTCAAGGCTAGCACTCTACCACCTGAGCAACAGCTCCACACCCAGCTTTTTCTGTTTATGTGGTGCTGAGGAATCATGCATGGTAGGCAAGCACTCTACTGCTAAGCCACATTCCCAGCCCAATGGGCTTATTTTAATAAGTAACTTTATCAGTGGTGGAGTCCTTGCCTATCAGGTGCAAGGCAGATGCCCAGCATCAAACACAAAAGTGTATTGTTAAACATTACATTAAAGGCAGGCACTGGTAGCTCACGCCTGTAAGCCCAGCTACTCAGGAGGCTGAGATCTGAGGATGGTGTTAGAAGCCAGCTCAGAGAGGAAAGTCCATGAGGCTCTTATCTTCAATTAAAAAACAACAACACCCTAATCTCTAAAAAAAAAAAAAAAAGCCAGAAGTGGAGCAGTAGCTCAAGTTGTAGTGCTAGCCTTGAGAGAAAAAAATAGCTCAAGCCCAAGGATCAGTACCAAACAAAAACAACCAACCAAACAAAAACCCCATTACATTACATTAATTTCTTAGTTGTAATTTCTAATATAGGAAAGTATTTGTAGGTATAAAGTACAGGAGCAAAATTTTGATTGGGGAGGGCCTCTATTTTTAAAATTTCAAAGGAAGCTAACAGAAAAGTCTGAGAGGCTGGGAAGGGGACCTAGCAGTAGAGTGCTTGCCTAGCATGCATGAAGCCCTGGGTTCGATTCCTCAGCACCACATAAACAGAAAAAGCCAGGAATGGCACTGTGGCTCAAGAAGTAGAGTGCTAGCCTTGAGCAAAAAGAAGCCAGGGACAGTGCTCAGGCCCTGAGTTCAAGTCCCAACACTGGCAAAAAAAAAAAGTCTAGAGAACCACTAGTACAAAGGACTGAGAATTCATAGAGGAGTTCCTGTTAAACTGGTAAATGCAGAAACTGAAATGGTAAGTTCCTTCTCACGTTCTGATTCTCCTACAACCCTAGACATAAACATTCATTCATATAATGCTAACAACCCCGAGACTAATTCTTTTTCTTATTTTACAAATATATTTGTTTCATTATATTGACTGTCGTTTCTTTTTTAAGTTTCAGTAGTTGTACAAAGGAGTTTCAATTCAGCATGTCAGTTTGTAAGTACAGTGTATCTTTTTTTTTTTTTTTTTTTTTTTTTTGCCAGTCCTGGGCCTTGGACTCAGGGCCTGAGCACTGTCCCTGGCTTCTTTTTCCTCAAGGCTAGCACTCTGCCACCTGAGCCACAGCACCACTTCTGGCCGTTTTCCATATATGTGGTGCTGGGGAATCAAACCGAGAGCTTCATGTGTAGGAGGCAAACACTCTTGCCACTAGGCCATATTCCCAGCCCCAGTACAATGTATCTTGATCACGATTTCTAATGCTGTAAAGAGAACTGGTTTCTAGAAGGAGCTAGTCTGGAGTCTATTTAATAATGAACTTTCATACCTGTGGCCTACTGTGAAGGTCTTAAAATAGATTAGCCTCTGACACTTGTAAGAAGGTATGAGCAAAAGTAGACAAAAAGAACGATACACATTTCTGGGAATAAATTCAACAAGAGACTTTTGCTTTCCCAAAGATCACATGTTTTCTCTTACCCTGGCAAAGTGGGGCAGCGGCGGCCTGAAGAAGACAGGGATTAATTGGGAAAAACTAGCGCTAAACCCACATAACACACGGCAGAGTGGGAGAGCTTTAGGAAACAATGGTGGACTTCTGTGGTGCTCAGCTTTCTTGACCTCCTGAAGCAAAGCCAGTTCACTTTCCTAGATCCCACTCATAAGGTGTTGTTGACTTTGCTACTACTATGTGGGAAGCACTGGGGTGAGACACTGATGGTTGGTGTTTGGGGATTGACAAGGGAGTAACACACAAATAGGAAAGATAAACAAGTTTTGTTTGGCCAGTTATGAGACTTGAACTCAGAGCCTACTGTCCCTGAGCTTTTTCACTCAAGGCTAGCATTCTTATCACTTGGAGCCTCAGCTCCACTTCTGTTTTTACATGGTTGAGTCTCATGGGTTTTCCTGCCTGGGCTGGCTTCGAACTGTGATCCTCAAATCTCAGCCTCCTGATTAGCTTCGATTGTAGGCCTGAGCCACAGGCCCTCGGCGAAAGATAACTTTTAAGTAAAATAAAAAGAGTTGTGACATAGAGACATAGAGATGTCCTCGGTAAGTACCAAGAGCTACTAAAAGGACGTATGGCTAGCAGAAGCATGGACAAGCCTTGAGGAACAGGAGTCGCATGGCAATCATGAGCTATAGAAAGCAGGATGGATGATGGGAAACAGGGTGTGGCTGAGTTTCTCAAGGACACCAGGGTAGTGTGAGGAGAGGCTGGAAAGGCAGGTGGGCCCTCCTCCATTAGGCGGAGGCGTCCAAGCCAGCCTGAGACTCTTGCTTCATTTGCAGCAGTGGGAGGGGAAGATTGTGTGCAGGCGAGTGACATGATCTGAGTGAGAAGTGCTTGTGAGCGACGAATCTGGCACTGGTGTGTAGGCTGGAGTGGCGTGGGTGCAAAGTAAAGTGTTTGGCAGTAGGTGGTAGCAGAATGGGTTTTTCTGAGTTTTCTTCCAAGAGGGCAGGGTATCATCAACGGAAGCAGGAAGGATAAAAATCAAACTCCTGGAGCTATTAAGCAACCAATGTAACAGAACTGTTTATCGGAACAGTTAATTGGGAAAAGGTGAGAGCATTTATGTGAACAAATCTTCCTAAGGGCCAGTTGAGAAAAGGCAAATAAACTCAGAGAGAAATAGACAGCGGGTAAATTCACAGTTACTGGGAGAGGGGGCACGCAGAGGAAACTGGGGGTTGATGGGACCATCATCAGCCTGCCTGTGTATTGGTCATCTAGGCACACATAGAAGTCCAGACTTACCAACCAGATACTTGAGATAGACGCAGTGCAGTTATATCCCAGAATAAGCTTTTTGTTGTTGTTGACAGTGGTTTTAATGCTGTTTGTTAAGTTCAAGTCTTACAAAAGCTACAAATGATTTTAAAGGGCTGGGAAACCCTCTGCAGAGTGAAAGTGGCAAAAGGCCAGATCCACTGAGTAGTGTCAACTGAGTGCGGGTGTGGCCTGGGAGGGCAGTGGAATGACTCCAGCACACCAGGGGGCTCCCCACACTTGGTGACAGGAGGTCCCAAGCCATGAAGGCTGTGCTGTGCTGAGAACTGGTGAGGGTCACTTTTCTGAGGACTCAATATGGCAAAAGTGACAGGTTATCACCTCCCTGATTTAGAGCTTCATAGGACATCTTGGAAGGACAGTGCAGACAAAATACACATGATGCTCTTCAGAGAAAGCATGTAGCTTGTGATAACCAGAACATTCTTTTTAGGACAAAATCCACTTGGTATTAGCTTTAGACATGAGGAACAGGTTGTATGTATTGGGAATGAACCAGAACATTTGAAAACATACAACCTGGATATATAGGAAAACAAGTGGCTACTTTTTTTTTTTTTGATCTGGGAACTTGAACTCAGGGCTAGGGTGTTGTCTCTAAGCCTTTGTGCTCAAAGCTAGTCCTCTACCACTTGAGCCACAGCTCCTCTTCTGGCCTTATGTGGTTAATGGAAGATAACAACCTCACAAGCTTTCCTGCCTAGGCTGGCTTCGAAATGCAGCCTCAGAGCTCAGCTTCTTGAGTAGCTAGGATTACAGGCATGAGCCACAGGCGCCGGGCCTCTACTTTTACCCCTAGAGGGTAAAAGATCTCAAAGGAAAATGAACTAAATCTAGTTAGAAATGTAGCATGATGGATATCATAATGGAAACAAAGGCCAGATGTCACTACTTATAAAAGACTGAATTTACTCAGGCTATAATCATCCAAGCTGGGTCTCTAAAACCAGCTGTTGTCCCTGACAACAAGTTAGCCTCATTGTGATTAATTTGCTTCTCATCTCTACTATCTTTGCCTGAAATGAGGAGCAGATAGAAGACCAAGAGGCCACAGAACTGGATACAGCGCATGCCCAGCAAGCCAATCATATCACCAGTGAATTATACACTGACAGTAGAGCATATAAAATTCTGAAGTTTTGGAAGCAATCAAGGAATGTTTCATGTATGTGGGTGTGTGATTTACACATATATGTATAAAACAATCTTCACTAAATAAGCAATATATTTATACATATATTTATAATAAATTTAGTATTCTATGTTGCTTATTATATATATTTATATACATATAATATATAATATACTTTTATATATACTATATTATAATGTATTCTATATTACGTATTAGATATGCAGTATATATACATATAAAAGCCTTTGTTAAATAGTTACTATAATACAGACCACATTTTTGTAAAAGCCAAACACAAAAAGTCCCTGAAAATCTAAGGTACTTCACAACATGAACTTGACTACATTCTTCTTGTGTTGTGTTTGACACTTCCTCTGCTGAACCAAAAACTCCAAGTGACTGGAAGCGTCGCACCGGCAGAGCCCTGCCCTGACTTGCACTGTATCAATTCAGAAAGCTTCCCTACACAAGCCTCTGTGGACCACAGGACTCACGGGATCAGCCCATTGGCCACCGATGGAATATCATTTTCCAGGGCTCACACCCACAGGTGTCAGGCTACTGACTGGATTTGTGAGAGGGATGGCCCATGCTGCAGTGCAGGGGGCAAGAAGTTAAAGGTTGTATAGTTCTCAGGGAGCCTGCCTGAGGTCACACCTGGGCTGATAACATGGCCATCAAAGGATGAGACCTTGTGCAGTGACTTGGCAATGCAAATCACACCTGGGCTTTTGAGTAAACACCAGCATTCCCCCAGCTTTCCACTCGCCATGACCTCTGCTGTGATCCATACATAAGAGGGCAGGCATCTTGTTTAGACTTCCGGAGTTATCGAAGGACACCTCAACCCAAGCATCAGAGCAAGACAGGAAATTGATGGGTGGCTATTCTACTCCATAATTTTCTGGTTGATTTCTGAAGTTCTGAAGATTTACTAGTATGGAAACAGTCATTCTTGGGGGAGTATTTTTTGGGAGGGGAACTAGTACTGAAGCTTGAACTCAGGCTTGAACACTGGCTGAAGGCTGGTACTCTACCACTTGAGCCGTGCCTCCATTTCTGACTTGTTTCTAATTAATTAGAGATAAGATTATCTCCAAATTATCTGGGCTAGCTTCAAACTGTGATCTTCAGAACTCAGCCTCTTGAGGCAAGCATTCTTGCCACTAGGCCATATTCCCAGCCCCCAAACTCAGCCTCTTGAATAGCTGGGATTATAGGCATGAACTACCAATACCTGGCTGAATAGTCACTCCCAGTCCATTTGTTTATAGCCTATATTTAGTAATAGCACCTTTCAAGTCACTGAATTATATTAAGGAGGCAGATGAGAGAAAC
Organism: Perognathus longimembris pacificus; assembly: GCF_023159225.1. Taxonomy (NCBI): domain Eukaryota; kingdom Metazoa; phylum Chordata; class Mammalia; order Rodentia; family Heteromyidae; genus Perognathus; species Perognathus longimembris. Next base: position 106,237,123 of record NC_063188.1, on the reverse strand, counting down.
TTGAGAGTTCTCCTAAGCTCCTATCAATTCCTAGATCTTCCTTTTGTCACTTGTGTCAGACCACCATCTCAGGCCTAGGAACCCAAGGACCCTGCTCATGTGGCCTGGACAAAATGTGGACACTACTTGCCCACATGACCTAAAATACATTAAAAAAAGAAACAGATGTTAAAAGAGTAATTAGTCAAATCCTAAATATATAACTATACTGGGAAGTTACATTAAAAAGAAAAAGCAAATGGCGATGAAAAATAAATCAAGGCCAAGGGCACTGGAATAATTTTCATCTTTCCAAGGGGAATGAAGATATTGGGAGGGGGCAGCTAGCATCTCTATTATAGTGAGCGTAAGGGACATTTTCCTTTGTGAAACAGTTTCTGCTCAGCCTGCAACAAAGTCTCTTTTCCCCCATGGAAAGAAACCGAGAAAGATGGAAAGAAAGAGGGTAGCGGGAGGTAAGGGAGAAAGCACAGCAGAGCCATATGGAATTCTCTATTTTTTCCCCTCACACCATCTGGTTTGGAATGTAAATGCAGAATGGCAACTGCATTTGTTTGGAAGCCAATAAAATGTCTAAATCACTCGGAAGGTGATAACATGACTGCATCAGGTCCTCTCAGTCCACGGCCTACACTGGCATCTCTAAACGATCCAGTATCAGATCTCTGCAGCCAGTTTCAGACACAAATGGCCCCAAATGGTGTGGGCTTCAGGAGTATTTTTTTTTTTTAGCATAGATTAGTCAGTGCCCACCAAAATGAAAACTATGTATGGCTAGAGACCACGTCAGGATCTAGGAAGAGAATACTTCAAATCAAATTCAGTGATTTCTTTTATCACCTTTCAGGAAGCTACTGGTTCAAGGGATTCTTGTAATAGCCCAGCAACTTGGTATTGTGGGAGTTGGAGAATCTCTCATACTATTCAAAAATTCCTCAAACCCCTAGAACTAAAGGCTTTCAAATATTTTATTTTTGGCCTAATCCATTTGGCAGGGGAAAATCAAACAAAAACATGGTGACCACAACTTCCTTGGTGCCAAACCCTAACCTGAATGGGGGCTGTTGCTGGGCTTTATGTATGGGATCATGTGAACACAATCGCCTCAGGATTCTCAAACAAACCTATGTCAGGAAATTAACTGTAGCCTTGTATGTTCTCAGCAGCAACTGCTGCTTAGAACTGCTGTCTGTATTCCAAAGTTGGGTTGGGTAAAAATCACACAGATAGAACTTGGATACTGCAAGATTCATGTGTTTTAAATGGTACAATTCAATGGTTTTGAGTATGTCTATAGAGTAATGTATCTGTCACCACAATCTAATCATAGAACATTTTTATTACCCCAAGAGGGATCCATGTGCCTAACCTACTTGTTGAATGAGCCAATGAAGTCACACAACATTTGCTCTAACTTCTTTTATTTTTATTTAGCATCATGTATTAGTGGTCATTCATGTCATAGTATGTATTAGTATTTCATTATTTTTTTACCAATGAATATTAATATGAATATATCATCTCTAAGAGAACATTTTAAGTCCAGATTCCAGCCTCCCTTTCCACATTATTTTCTTTACAAAATCTATGAGAATGGATGCTCAATCCAATCTCCTTTTTTGTGGTACTGGGTATAAACTCAGGGTCTCCTGTTTGCTAAGCAAATGCTCTATTACTTGATTTCCTTTTGTTTTTAGTTTGTTTTTCACACAGACTCTCCCATTAACATTGGACCATGATCCTTCTGCCTTCAGAGTAGCTAGGACCATAGGTATGCATCACATCTCACCCAGCTAACATGCCTATTCTGGCCACCATTTCTAGCCAGCATACACATAACCAGTACTCGACAGTCACATGTTGAAATGGAAGAATGTATAACCCAAGGGAGAACTGAATCCAAAGTCAGACTTCATGTTTGGTCATAATGGGGGAAAAACTCGTTTGATCAAATAGATTCATTTTTATGACTTTCTCATTCAATGGGGGTGCCTTACACCGTACCTCAGGATTGCTCTTTCTAAGGTTGCTCAATATACTACCATTTCTAATTTATTCTGAAAAAAGTATGCTCCCATTTGTAAGAAATGACACAAAATCATAGCAATATTTTCATCTTACAATTCTTTTTTATCTTACTCACCACTAGCCCATGAAAAGATCACACTTTACAGTTTGAACTACAATTGTATGTTGGCAAAATCATTGAGCTGAATAGGAACACATGTAGACTTCGGAGTTTCAAGCGGGTGAATGTTCATCCCATTCAGTATCTGCCCCACCCTGAGTCCTCAAATCAACTCATACATGTTCCATTCAGATTTGATACCAGTGATCTGAGAAACCAGCATTCTTCCTGAGCAAGGAAAATGGTTACTGAGCTCCAAGAACCTACCTGGTGGGAGTCCGATACACGGTCATCCAACTCTAACTTTACAAGCTGTGATTTTTCATTCTCAAAGGCAATGATTGATGTTAAAAAGAGGGTAGTGCCGAGTAAAGGGATTGCAAAGGCCTGGATCTAGTTGGAAACATGCTCAGGATCCCCACGAAGCTAAAGCTTCTTGACTATCTCAGCCCAATTCGGGGCCCCGTTGGTGGGGTCATGTGTGGTTCTCCTCTCCTGATATTGATTTAGAGAAAATTTTGTGGGTCACCCCAAAGTATGTCTTACTGTACCCTGCTCCCTTTAGATGAAGAAGCTGGGGTGAACAAAGAGAAAAAGGGAGAAAGATGGGGTGGAATGGTAAGGGGGAGAGAAAATGAAAGATGGTTTCTAAAATTTCAAAGGGCTTAATTTTCCCCATATCCTGGTCACCAAATGAATGGATCAAGCAAAACATAAAATATCACCAAACTGAAAGAGCCATTACAAATCATAGTAAAGGTAACAATTGAGTTGCTATTAGAATTCAACCCAAGGCTGTATTTACCTGGACTGCTCAAGGGGCCAGCCCTGTCCCCCAGGGTTGGCACGGGACGGTACTGGTGGTTCTTTGAGCCTGGGTACATCCAGTGGTACCTGCCAATTTCCATTTCAGCTCTGCTGTTCACTGCCAATTTCAGTGGCAAAGAGTCAGTGTCTATCTCCAGCAAAGATTCTATATCAGCATTTTTATGTATTCTTTTACTACATAGTTAAAGGAAATGGGGAGTTAAAAAAATCTGTGCTCTCAAATTGCAAACTTTCAGTATCAATTTCTCAGCTTAGCATGATAAGTTCATGTCTGAGTCTCTTCCTCCATGTTTGAATTGAAGTTTACACAAATCACCAACATTTTCTTCTCTTTGCTTCTTTTCTCCATCCCCCAACACCCTCACACACATCAAATGCTCATTTGGGGAGGGTACTATCTATAGATAAAATTTGGCTCCTTACAATATTTTTCTTTCTGCTGATTTCCTTTTCAGACCAATAGAGCACTGTAATTATTGCCAGCTGCACAGGCAAAGGTAAGCAGAGGCTCTCTCTCCATAATGGTAGCCACTTCCAGTCCTAAAAAGCTGGCAAATTACCCCATGGCCTGCTGACTCTTGGATGAAGTGCCTGCCCTCCCACTAACATCTGCAGCATTCTCGTCACCTCATCTTCAACTCAGGACGTCAGAGCCTTGAATGTTCTGGATTAAATCCGATTTCAACGATCTTTTGGTGCATTATAGAGAAAGGGCTGATGATCTTAGGCTCACACCTCTGCTTACCCACTACAGAGGTGACAATTGTTTTCCCAGCGACTCAGTTCTCTGTCTGGTAACACAGTTCCCACTCAGAGGGTTGGAGCGAAAAATACCTACCAATTGGCCTAGTACAGAGAAGGTTATTGATAACTATTATTTGAAAAACAGTAAGGTCACTATGGCCAGTTTATGCCTGAACATTCCATAACACCTAATAAGGGGTTATCCTCTAGGGTAATACAATTATTTCAGGATTAAAAAAAATGCCTCTGGCATGGATATAAATAAAGATCCCATCAGAAGATAGGATTCCAGTGTTCATTATGGCACCTCAGGTCTCAGTAGATCAAGACCAAGGGAATAACTACAATAAACACAATAAACAAAAGCCCTGGCTTAGTATACTGAAAATCTCAGCCTTTACATATCCTAATTCCACTCTCCAGGATCTCTGGTAACTCAAGAAATATTAGGTAGAGACGCAGAGATGATATTCTTTTGTAAGTGTTGCTTTAGAGAAAACCTTTTTGACTTCAGGGTAGGATAAAAATGTCTTATTTCAAAAGAAAAGGAAAACATATTTGGTTACGATCAGAATGGTTTGACGAAGTTGTTTTCATTTCTATCATTTGTGCAGGGCTTCAAATGTTTGACCATTATGTTAGCAAGCACGTGTTGCCTGGTGCCTCATTTGTGACAGTCATCCTATGAAAGTATTATTTTACCTTGGCAAAGGAGGAGTGGAGAGGTAGCAAGAAAGGAATGATCTTCTGTCCATGCTCAGTGAGGAGGAGGAGTCTGGTTGTGGAGCTGTACAATCTGCCTCCAGGTATGCATTTTTTTTCTGACAATGGGACTTGAACTCAGAGCCTAAGTGCTGTCTTTCCCTTAACTTTTTCACTCAACACTAGTACTCTATCACCTGAGTCACAACTCCACTTCCGGCTCTTTACTAGTTGATTGGAGATAAGAGTCTCAAGGACGTTCCTGCCAGGGTTGGCTTTGAACCAGGATCCTCAGATGTCAGCTTCTTGAGTAGCTACAATTATAGGAGTGAGCCACCATTGCCCTTTTAATGTGATTTGGTGACAAGGCTGATCAAATGGATGGAAGTTGGACCACTTCTCAGACTCTAGGAAATTATCATTGGAAATTGACTAAGAGCCAAGCACTGCTGCTTGGGAGAAGACATTCCCTGGGCAAGTATTTTCAAAGCTCTATTTGTCATCCTTCTAAATTTTAAGCCATTAGTTAAAACACTAAAGGCAGGTTATAATAATACAACAGACTAGAGGAAGTGTTATTTTGTAAATCAATTCTTAGTGGAACCTGGTAAGACCCACTTGTTATCTATGGACATTTTTACAAGTTGGTGGCAGAGATGAGCAGGCTCAATAGAAATCTGTGGCCAGCAAAGCCAAAATATTTGTTACATGGCCTTCTACAGAAAATGTATAAAATGTATATTGGTGTAGCATAGGAAGGTTTGAATGCATAAAAACAGTTAAGGTAATAGGTCAGACTATAAAATAGAGCATTATTTCATTAGCTCTTATTGTACACTCAGTGAAAAAGAAATACCACTGGGTTGGCTATTGATCAAAATTCTTCTGTGTGGGTACAGTTGTTGGCTATTTAATTTGCTGCCAACCAACAAAATTGTGGTCACACCCAGTATTATACACTACTCTTAATGATGCCTAAGATGAGTGAGCACCCATTCACTACTCCATAAGCTGAGAAAACAGAGGATGACATTTCGAAAAAGGACATTATTAAATGAACATGAAAACAAATGATGAGCACAATGCCCACTGGCAAAACTTGGATTATAGCCTCCTCTTAAAAGCCAATAGGTGGTGCTTTCTACCTCCATCCCCTAGCCACCCCTGCTTCTGGCCAACTAGTGCATACTCAATTGGTCCAAAGGATAAAAGAGCAAGGGAGTATCTCTGGAACAATCCAATTCATCATCAGTGAAGGGAGGTTTATGTCAGGGTGACTGGCTATTCTGCATGCTCTTAAATGTAGCAAGACTCAGCAGTTATTTTATTAAGATCACTTACTCTAAATTGACCTGTGCTTCAATGTAAGACAAATGTTATCTTCATTGCAATCTGAATTTAGATTTCCAATTCCGTTCCAAGCAAAACAGACACTTCTAGAAATGGGCCAGATTTCTTCTTTTCTAATGAAATAGTAAGGCTAAGCCTTAAAAAGCATGCTCATAGATTTGAGAATAAAGGAGCAGAAACATCAGATGGCTCATCAAAATCTTTCTCCACATTTAAATTTTCTTTAAAAAAAAAACACCACACCAAAGGATGCCATATCACACCTACCCCATATGTCCCGCACCATCTGGCTAGACACTTTCCTCTACAGACTATTCCCCAGACACCATCTCTTCAGATGTCCACTCTGGCAAATCCTTACAGAGAATAACTACATCTAAAACTTTCTCTGTATCATATTCACACAAAGGAGTTAGACAATGTCAATAAAAATGTATTAGTCTTAGGAGAAGAACAGAAAGGCACAATGCCTGTGTTCATTTGATACAAAATAATATTTATTGAAATGAACCCTAGGAAATGAAAACAAGAGGTTTTTTTCTTGTTGCTGTTTGGGTTTCCTTCCCTTTCTGTTCTGTTTGTTCGTTTATATGTCTCTAAGAGTTTAAGGGGGAGGCACAGAAATGGTGAGACAAAGGGTAAACAAATGCAGCAATGGTACTAACTGGACACTATGAAGAAAATGAATTATACAACTTAGGAGTGGGATTGGGAGGGAAAAACTGGGAGAGAGGGGGAAAGAAAAAATTATTAGCTTGTAGATCATTAAAGCAACATTCAACATGTTAAATGCGTCCCTTTGGATCTTTAGCATACAAGTGATAGAGTCTAAAGAAGTGCTTTTCTTCCTTAAGAAATAAACAAATACAAAAAAGGAGAGCCAGAAGTGTATACACTTTGGTAAATTAAGAAGATGTAAGTCATTATGTGTACCTGATCAGAAAGGTTAAAATGGATCTGTTAATCTTGTAAACAAGTCTATCATTTAAGTTCACTTTTTTACTCTGACCTTTTCCTATAATTTATTTTAAATTAAATATTATTTCCAACATACTGTATTTTTCTTCCTATGTGAAGAGGAACTTAACGTAATGTCTGAATACTGCAATTGAGTTCAGTAATGATTCATAGGAACTGAACTAGCCTAACTATAATTATTTGAGTAGACAGACTCCAGTTTCCTACATGTAATAAAATAATTTTCATCATAAATACTCAGATTTATTTGTACATAATAGAACAACCAGAATTGTTATAATTCAATCATTTTCAACCCAGTAATCACATGCTCTCAGAAATTCCAGATGCATCTGTTTCCACAAATAAATTGACATCAAGTGCTATTCCACTGAAATAAGTGGAAACCTAACTCTCTTTTCATTATTGGATCCCATTATCTATTTCCTTTGATTTTTGTCGTATTCATTTTCTCCACCTATTCCATTGCAGTAAATATGCTTTTCAATCCTCATATTTTAATGCTCCCAATTTAAAAATCATATTTCTAGTAATCTGGCATTTCACACCTGAGAAAACCTGCTTGCTTTCTATAAAAATCCCTGAATATATACCAAACACTTTGTGGGAATTCTGGTTGTCAGAGTATTTCATGGTAAAAGAACACAAAATTTCAAAAACACAAATGCTTTCCTTTTGTAAAGATTTCATTTTTTTTGGTCTGAACTAGGAACAAACCATTCTGATTGATTTTCTAAAGAAACAGATTTCTAAGAGTGACTGAATCCAATTCAGTCATAGCTCAGAGGTGTTGTCCTGCCTCAACTCCCTCCAGAAAAGGACACCAACTAGAAAAGTCAAGTTTAATTTACATTCTTAACAGACACAGCACTAATTATACAAAGCTATTGGTTCACAAGCTTCCGGGTACTTGCCTTAGGGCAATAACACCCCAAATGAAGTTGGGCATTTCCCCCTATCAGCAACAATTGAAAACAATGTGGGAAAGGAAGAGCTGAACTGATGAAAATTAAAAAAAAAAAAAAAAACTTTGTGTGAGGTGACAACATGCCTAGGATTGTAGTTAGGAAATAAGATCTCTTGCTGAAAGAGGTGAGAAAGGGAAAGAGAAAAGAAATGGAGGGAGGGAGGGAGGGAGGGAGGGAGGGAGGGAGGGAGGGAGGGAGGGAGGGAGGGAGGAAGGGAGGAAGGAAGGAAGGAAGGAAGGAAGGATGGAAGGAAGGAAGGAAGGAAGGAAGGAAGGAACTTACCCTACCAGGTCTAGAATTATAGGATACATTTATAAAGTTATGATTTCAAATTTTAAATGTTAGTGAAATAAGCATTTATTTTATAAACTAAATTAAATCTGAAGGAGTAAGCCTGGAATGAAAAGCACATATGAGCATATTATGTGGCTTTTGTTTTATGTGGATCTCAACGATAATAGTCAAACAACCTGGGGAACTAGGAAGATGTGTGAGTTGTGATTTTGTGGAGCTGAACTTGTTCTAAATAAAGATTAGAAGATAAGCTAGATGAACATGTTGGTGTTTCCCATAATGATGGCAATCCCTGTTGCTGCAAATCAGTAAAAACAAATTTCCTGGCCCATCATCTTATTCCAGCTTCTGTCATATATGTGATGCTATGTTTTGGGTCGCACTATAGTTCAGTGTTATTTAACAAATAGCTTTATAAAGTTCCTTCAAGAATAATCTTTCATATCTAATTTTGCCTCTGAAGCTATGGCTAAAAATTTTCATATGGAGATTGTAAGGGATGAAGTGGTAACCTATAGACCAGTTATTAAACATTTAATTGACATAAAATAATAGTAACTCATGAGAGTAAATAATGCAGAGGAATATTATTTTATAGTAGGGATTTTATATAGGTTATATGTCCTATTCTTACTTTGGAGAAAAAAACAAGTAGTGTGATTTTGTAGAGACTAAAATGTGTTGCAGAGAACAAAATGGTTCTATCGGTCACGGGCAAACCTATAAAGCATGTACAAAACGAAACCATCTATACTTTAGGGGAAAATGCTACAAATTTGATAGGTTTTTCTCAGGAAAACACTGTTATTTTATCCTTCAAGCATGTAATCAACTTACTATTTAATCAGAAAAATGAACCTTCAAACTTTTACTTCTTTAGCTTGACAAATATTCCCGAGTATCTCCTATTCTTATTACTCTTTGGTGATTCATATGGATTAAGAGGGGATGCGGGACACATACAAGAAAAAAAAAGGGATTTTTTTTCTGGTTAAGGGAAAGGTAGGTTTGGTACAAAAACTGAATTAAACAATCAACTTTAAAATTAAAATGCTATGTACTTAATGTCAATGAATCATTTACTTAAAATATTATGGAAAATTTCATGCTATGTGTATTTTATTATATTTCTAAAACCTGAATTTTATAAATGAAATTGATCTATTTGGAATCAATGTCAATGTATGCAGAGAGCTTCCTTTATATAACCCGCAGCCTTTACCCTAGCATGTGGTTGAGCCTACGTATGGATGCTGGGTTTTGTAGGTTTAAAATTTCAGCAATTTCCTAACATTCAAACTGCATATTGTTCATAAAGAAAACAGTTATACCTTCATCCTGAAGAATTACTATTATTTAGCAATTGTCACTGGGCACGAAGGCTGGGAGAAATGACCTTAACGTGATGGTTTTTGCTATTTGAGCCACTGCAGTTAGAGAACACGTTTTTGTGCTTTTGTGACAGTTTATATATTTGGGTATGAGAGATCAATTACAATGCAGAGAGATGCCATTAACCTAACAGTGGCTGAGCTGATTTCACAGGGCATCAAACTTGACATCAGTCATTATTTAGAAAAGGAAATTTTAATTATAGCTTCAATTTTCTGCCCTTTTTTTTTCTTAAAACTGCAAAAACACTGATCTCTCCAAAGCCCTCTTCTGTACATCAAAATTGTGACATGATCAACAGGACCTTTATCAATTTTCCTCTCCCAAATCTTCAAGTCAGAAATAGCATAAAACTACCCTCAATCCCCTTTCCATCAGTGCTAGGTGACAGCGCTTATGAACCCTCTCTCAAGCTCCAACTGTAAGTTTTATTAAATGTCATATCCAGAGCCTGATTCACGGAAACAACAATCATATTAGGGGAAGAAATTAGACAATATCTAAATCACTGCACTCTTAATGGAAGCAAAGCATAATTAGCATGCATACCGTCCTCTAGTATTTCCCCAGGATTGGCAGAGAACAGTATATTCCGTGTCCCCAGAATATAATATGTAGAACATCGGATCTAAGTTCTCATTAATTATAGTAGAAAAAAAGACAATCTCCCCAATCCAACTGCCCAAGGTGACAACTGTGGACATGGTTCTACAAAATATGATGGTTCCGCAGGAAGATTTACAACAGGAATAGGTTGAAGACAGGCTGCTTTATCAATTTAACATCAGTCCACAGGGGGTAAAACACCCTAAAACAAGAGCATGCCATAGGGATTGTTGCAGAGTCGCTTTAAAAGACACAAAACCAAGCTAACCCTTTTCAAGCACCCTCAGTGAAAAGCTTTAAACAGGCTATTGTCAGAGTACAGGGTACCTTTTCTCTCTTGGCTTTGTTCAGCATTTTCCTCGGCTGCAGTTTCCATGGCTGGCTTCATACCATCCACCAAAAATGCTTTTCCTTGCTTTCTCCCAACACACACTTTTTTTTCTTCCTCTTCCTTTTCTTTTGGACTCCCCTCCGTCTCGTATTTACAGCGCCTGATTGAGAGGCTCTGTTCTTCACTACAGTAGATTACAGCCCCTTCCAAGATGTAAAAGTCTTGTCAGCGTCAATTTCGCTCTGCCTACTGTTCCATAGAGATAGCTGCCAAGAAGCAGGCAGCAATACGTCACAGAGGATCCCAGTTATAAAACAGCCATTCTGTGCCCCTCTGTGCCCCGACTTGACTCTCAAGGCTCCCCAGGAAGGACCTGCTCCCCCTCCAAGCTCTTCCTCCTCACAGTCTCTCTTAAGATCTTTCTCTCTCTCTCTCTCTCTCTCTCTCTCTCTCTCTCTCTCTCTCTCTGCCTCCCTCCTCTGCTCCCTTCTTCCCTCTAGCCAACGACACCCAATGAATACTAATTAATTCTCCCAGGGAAGAATAGATTTGTGACATCAGAGGAAAGGATGTGGAAGAGAAAGAAAAGAGACCCCTCCTACCACGTGACTTAGTCAGGCCACAATCTATGTTGTCTCGCAGGCAAGTGCTGTCTTTCCCATGCCACCCCTTCAGGGGCATCAAGGTTTTATTTATTCTATTTACCCTGCTGAAATATATTTAAAAGATGCGTCTGTGATGTCTATTTTATTTGCTTTTAAAAATACCACTTTTTCACACATCTCTAGATAGATAGGTTGATATTTTCTTTTTGCTCAAGCCCACTTAATAAAAAGTGACCCTTTCTTATTAAAAAAAAGTGTAATATGTGACTAGTGTATCTAGTTGACATTTTGGTGGTTTTGTTACTAAAGACCAAAATGGTTTTGTGATGTAGTTATTTAAATATTACATAGTTTTGTTCATTAAATCCTTTCACTCAAAACAAAAGGCATTCTCATGAACATTCTAAATATTCAGCATCATAGCTCTGGTACCAACAGTGACCCTGACCTGCCTTCTTGCACAAGCAGATGCTATTGAACAACTGTTTTTATCCCATTTTAGCATGTAAGCCATTGTAAAGATGATGAGCCCTATGTACTACAAACCCATCTGACAGTTGTCTGGTTTACATACTTTCTCTGCACCTATTAGAACAACTATAGAATTTCAAGGTCAGGCATTTGTGGCTCATGTTTGTAATCCTAGCTACTCAGGAGTCTGAGGTCTGAAAATCACAGTTCAAAATTTCCAGTTTCCAGCCTGAGCAGGAAAGTCCATGAGACTCCTATCTCTAATTCCCACCCAAGAGTGCTAGCCTTGAACGAAAAAGCTAAGGGTCAGAGCCTAGTCCTGAGTTCAGTCTCTAGTACTGGTTCACATACACACAGGAAAAGAAATGGAAAGGGAAAGGAAAAGGAAAAGGAGGAAAAGAGACAGTGAGGCTTAAGACAAATACAAATACAAAAATAATCACTGATCACCACTGGGTGAAGGATTTCCTAACTTAGAATATTCTGTTTATAGATTGGTTGGGCATAACACCACCAGCCTTGGGAGAAAATATAAAAGAAGTTGGAGACTGTTTGTTCTAAATATACTTTCTCAAGTTTTAAGGGTTTCTCCCTCTATATTTTTTAAATGAACAAGAGTCAGGTGCTGGTGGCTCACATCTTTAATCCTAGCTACTCAGGAGGCTGAGAACAAAAGATTACAACTCAAAGCCAGCCTAGGCAAGAAAGTCCACGAGGCTCTAACTTCCAATGAACTACAGAGAAAAAAGCAGAAGTGGAGCTGTGGCTAAAGTGGTAGCGTGCTAGCCTTGGGCAAAAGAAGCTCAAGGACAGTGCCTCAGACCCTGAGTTCTAGCTCAGGAATGGCACCATAAATAAGTAATTAAGAAGGTAAGTAAGTAAAATTAATAAATACAAGATCCTGATTCAAAATCCTCCACCTGATCTTTTAATGATATGTTTTTAGATAATCCTCCAAACTTTTAGATTCAATACCTCTGGCATGAAAACCAGTTTACCCTGTTTCAACACTTTCTTTTAATTTCACCCCTCACTTTTTTCTTTGACCATTGTCCTAGAAGGCTTTGCCCACAATCAAACATTCCTTTCAATTATGGCCTCAGCCAGGTTTATTGTCTCCTGGTGAAGGGATAGGGAAGCATGCAGGCTAAAACTGTGCCTTTAGAAACAAAAAGATTCATTTGTGATATAACTACCTTCAAGAGAAAACTTCTCAGGTATCCTAATGGGACACTTTTAACATGTTTGGCAAAGACAATGTAAGTCCATTCAGACATAAAGGTGGCAAGTCCTTGTGCAAGACAAGCTTGTTTCCTCCACGCACAGCATTTCAAATGAAAGCGCCAATCAAAATTCAACTAAGCACAAAAGAGGACACAAATGATTACCTGTTACCGGGTTTTTTGAGGTATCTAACAAAGGCATGCAATTCTAGAAAACTAACAAGAATCTAATGGTATGTTGGCTCTTCTTTAAGAATATTATTTTTATTCTTGGTGTGTGTGTACTCTGGTATTGGAGTCTGAACCCAGGGGCCCTTAGCTTTTTTTGTTGTAGACGAGTGCTTTAACATTTGATCCACAGCTCCACTTGCAGCTTTTGGGTGGTTAACTGGAGATAAGAATCTCACCGACTTTCTCACCTGAGCCAACCTGGAACCACAATCTTCAAATCTCAGCCTTCTGAGTAGTAGCACGAGCCACTAGCATCAGGCTGGTACTTATCCAAGGGCTCAAGCACTCCTCATGACTCAGCTGCTTCAAATTTGGGACCATAGGCAAATGCTGTTGCCCCTGCTAGGAATATTATTTTCATATGGAAAACAGAATACATAAAACTTTCTTAATTGAAGGCTAACTCTTAGTTCTATATCACAATGATAAAAGCCAAAACTATTCAACAAATATTCACAAATCTTCCAGTAGATACTTTCATCTACTTTTACTTGGAATAACATTACAGATAAATGAGCAATTGATCACTTTTGTCTTATTCACAACTCCATTTTCATTAGAACAATGATACATGATAGTTCCAGAAATTACCACTGTACTACTTCTTAAGCAGCCTCAAATTGCACTGTTTATAACAAACCATTGGAATAAAAAACAAGTGATAAAAAAGTTGTCAATCAGAATGACTAGGGAAATATATTCATAATATTTTGAAGTATATATCCATTTGGGACCAGAAAAACTGCGCATATAGAATGAATAGGAAAGGAAATATCTCCCAAAGCTGAAACTATTTCTTTGATCCCCATATTGTAAGACAGTCTAAACATTTCTGAAAGCCAAAGCTGGATTCAGACATATTGACATCAAATGTACTGGATTGAAAAAGATCCTACGAAATTGCTAATGTTGCCTAAAGAGAACAGCTGTTTCACACAGTTTTCCCCATATACCTGCACGTCTTCGATAGAATTATTTCCAGATCTCTAAAACCGCATGGAATAACCTTCCATGTACTAATATGTACAGGAAGTACAGCCCAAAACATTGTTGATTTCTCTTCCAGGCAATTTACAGGCTACTGGGACACCAAACTCTCCAAAACCAAGGTGCACCTATCTGCTGCAAGTGGTAAAATATCACAATAATAGCATGAAAAGAGCATTCATTAAGCACTTACTCAACCAACTGAGAATTCAAGCTACACAAGGGTCTACCTGCATATCCTTATTTTAGCCATGTAGTTACCAAAGATTTTGTCAAATGCCTGTTTTCCAACTTCCTAGAATTCCATTTTAGGTTTCTTTTGACCTCAAAGTCACTCTTCAATGAGGAGTGATTAAAAACCAAGAAAGAGTATTATGAGGTTTCTTCGAACAACTTATTCCTCTGTAATTTTCAGGGTTCATAGAACATCTGTGTAACATGAAATATGTTCTGCCATAATTCTTTCTCATTGTTCTTCAGGGGAACTCAATACTAAGAAGAGCAACTGCAAAATCAAAGGACCTCACATCATATTTTACAGTTAAAAACTCTCATACCTACTTGCAATGAATTTTAAGTAAATTGCTTGAAATGAAAATTTTGGTCAAGTGTGGTGGCACATATTTGTGACCTCAACACTTGGGAGGCTGAGGCAAGAGAATCAGGGGTTTGAGGATAAAACTACATAACGAGGTCCAAGAGAGTATAGATTACATAGCAAGATTCTGTCTCAACAAATAAATGAACACATTTCTCTTAAGTGGATCCTATTTTCACATTACTCAAGTTAAAAACCTAAAATTTAATGTTCTGGTAGCAAATATATGAGCTTTCTCTTTACTCGGAAAAAACAGAATTACAGCTACAGCAAGAAATCTTAAGTCACATATTTCAGGCAGAAAATATAATTTTATAAAGTAGAATTATCTGAAATACTAATAGTTCTTAAAATGGCACATACATTTAAAAACACATAAACAAGAAATACAAAAACAGCCAGAAATTTAGAATATGATAGTCTAGAATTGAGTCCTTATAATTAGATTTCATTTAATTTGGCAGAACCTTCGTCCTTCATTACCATAACTAAATTTCAAATTTTGCTTCCAGTGTGGGATTTTGAAAGATACATGCAGATTTCTTTCCTTTTTTCTTTCTTTTCTTTTCTTTTGCTTTTTGTCAGTATCAGGGCTTGAATTTAGGACATCATGCTGTCACTCAGCATTTTCATGACAGCTGTTATTCTCTCACTTGAGCTACGTTTTTCTTTGCTAGTTAATTGGAGATAGAGTCTCTCAGACTATTCTGTCCAGGCTGACTTTGAATTACAGTCCTTAGATCTCAACCTCCTTCCTAAGTAACTAGGATTATGAGGATGAGCCATTAGTGTCTCATATACCCTATGATGTCTTACTTTTATCATTCTCCTTCTGATGTCTTTGCTCAGTAACGCTTGGGTGCCATACTATCTTTTATGGGAAATGGCACTGCACAGAGCCTAGAGATGAAAGAACAGATCAAAATAGATGGTGTATACAAACACTCAAAAATTGTAACGCAGGCTGGGAATATGGCCTAGTGGTAGAGTGCATGTCTAGCATACATGAAGCTCTGGGATCGATGCTTCAGCACCATATATACAGAAAAAAAGCCGGAAGTGGAGCTCCAGTGGTAGAGTGCTAGCCTTGAGCACAGAGAAGCCAGGGACAGTGCTCAGGCCCTGAGTTCAAGCCCCAGGACTAGCAAAAAAAAATGTAAATCTTAGGTAGCCATTATCATGAGTGTCTTTCTTTAATAGTAGAAGTGGTTTCCAGGCAGGTCCCTGAGTAGCATCAGTAGATGAGAAGCTTCTTTCAGGTCATGTTCTTGCCAACCTGATCAGCTATTTACTTAATGGCAGGTAATGTCCTCATTAGGATTTTGAGGAGTTGCCAAAACAAGCAAATTGTTGAGTTTGGCAAAAGTCCACAAGGGGGTATGACATCAGCCTCCCTCTTCTGGTAAAACAAACAAAACAAAATTCTATGGAACCTTGTTTCCTAACCAATACCAAAAGTGTATGTTAGGCAAAAGCGGGCTTGGGTTTTATATAATAGGAACAGGTGTAGCATGAGAAGTTTCAATATACCAAACTGAGGAATGGGCACAATAGAGGCAGTACTAAAGCATGAAATGGATAGTCTATGCATTTTCCTCACTGGCTCTGAATCACATCCATCTACTGCAAAGTCAAGGTTAATACCATGGCTTCTCTCCACTCTCTTATATCAAGGTTGTTTGGCTTCATCACAAGGGACGCTTGGAGCTGGGAAATTCTTTGTTGCAGAGCTATCCTGGGTATCTTGAATGTTTAGAAACAACCCTGGCCTTGCTCACTAGATGTCAATAGAACCAACCCTGTTTTGACAACCGGATATGTTTCCAGCTAGTTTTGGAGGGATATGTTTCCAAAGATTGTCAAATATCTTCTTGAAGGGAAGGGAAGGGTATTCTTCCCTAGCAGAGAACTATTGCCTCAGATCTATCTTTCCTTTCCTATGTTTCCTTTGGCTATTGTCATATTCTTTCAGGCAATAGTTCTCAAGCTTGGGCATACTCTGAAATCATCCAGAGGCTTTTACAATAGTAATGCTGGGCCCTGACCCCTAAGATTCTGATTGGAGTGTCAAGAGTATGTGG
The DNA here is from genome assembly GCF_023159225.1 of Perognathus longimembris pacificus. NCBI lineage: Eukaryota > Metazoa > Chordata > Mammalia > Rodentia > Heteromyidae > Perognathus > Perognathus longimembris. The sequence continues at coordinate 106,220,606 of NC_063188.1, read as the reverse complement.
CCATCCAGAAATTTTTGGGTTTATTTTTGCCAGTCCTAGGCTGTGAACTCAGGGCCTGAGCACTGTCCCTGGCTTCTTTTTTGCTCAAGGCTAGCACTCTGCCACTTGGACCACAGCGCCACTTCTGGCCATTTTCTGTATATGTGGTGCTGAGGAATTGAACCCAGGGCCTCATGTATGCGAGGCAAGCACTCTTGCCACGAGGCCATATCCCCAGCCCATCCAGAAAAATTTTAAGAGGCCAGTGGAGTGTCTCAAGTAGTTGAGTGCATGCTAACAAGTGGGAAGCCCTAAGTTCAAAACCTAATAACAGGGGCTGGGGATATGGCCTAGTGGCAAGAGTGCTTGCCTCGTATACATGAGGCCCTGGGTTCAATTCCCCAGCACCACATATACAGAAAATGGCCAGAAGGGGCGCTGTGGCTCAAGTGGCAGAGTGCTAGCCTTGAGCAAAAAGAAGCCAGGGACAGTGCTCAGGCCCTGAGTCTAAGCCCCAGGACTGGCCAAAAAAAAAAAAAAACAACCCAAAAACCTAATAACAACAAAAAGGTAATTCCAGTGTGCATCTAGTTTCTGCAGGCTGTAGGGACACACAAAATATGTGCTGTGATAACAGTGACACAATCAAAGCTGTTTGGGGAAGAGTACACAGAGGGCCAATTGAGCAGTGGATAAGAGAGAGATAAGAAGGCAGGATTAGAGCAACTACCATTGACAGAGGAAGAGGGGACTTCCTACAGCTTAGATCCCTGTAAAGGTAAGCCAAGGGGATCATAAAGAGATCCGGTGACATATTCCTTCTTAGGGCTACTATGACTACGTAGCACAGAGTCATTGGTCTTAACAGAAAATATTCTTATGCTGGGAATATGGCCTAGTGGCAAGAGCGCTTGCCTCGTATACATGAAGCCCTGGGTTCAATTCCCCAGCACCACATATATAGAAAATGGCCAGAAGTGGCGCTGTGGCTCAAGTGGCAGAGTGCTAGCCTTGAGCAAAAAAGAAGCCAGCGACAGTGCTCAGGCCACATTTAAGGAGTGGGCAGGGCTGTGTTTCTTCTAAGAGAGCATCCTTCCTTAACTATTCTAGCAGTGGTCAACCATCATTGCTATTTCTTAGTTTACAAATGCATCCCTTCAAGGCTATGTCATAATGTAGTATCCCTGCCTATAGTTGTGTCTCTCCTCATAAGGACACCAGTCATATTGTACTAGGGTGACCCCGAGTACAATGTAGCTTCATCACATCTTGATCATATCTACAAAGTCTCCATGTCTGACTAAGGGCACACTCAAAGGTTCTGGGTGTTAAGACTTCAATACATTTAAGGGGGACACAACTCAACCTTCGCCAAGTGAAGGGAGTAAAAAAGGATGATCACAACTGGACATTATATGAGGCCACATCTACGTGGCTGCTTAGAAAAGAAGACCTGGGCAATATCAACAGAGAAGAGCCCAATAATGGCAGGAATGTGACTGGTACTCAGGCAGAAGTTATAGACAAGCAAATATTGCAGGCGCCACCTAATCAGGGGGTCTCTAGTGGAAGAATCCACTCCAGTGGAAGAGGCCCAGTGACAAAACAGAAAAAAAGGTCTAAGATAGGGCCCGGTCACAGAAGAGAAGAGAATTTTAAGGAGAGGGGTACACCACCCCTCAAAGTAGTCAGAAGGCGAGGACCTGGCAAAGGCCACTGAAATGGAAAATTCCAATTCCTTTGCCAGCATCAGCACAAAGACTGGAATGGAAACCAGTTTTTAGAGGGGCTATGAAAAGACTGGAAAATGAAGACAAGAAAGCCAGGGCAGCCCACATTATAAAGAAATGTAGTGAAGGGAGGGCAAGGGGAAAATGTAGAAGCTAAAGAGCAAAACAGGCAAGAAGAAAATTCCCCAAATGTACCATGCTGAGAAGGTGGCAGTGGCTGAGAGATTTAAGATAGAAGTAGAAGTGAATCCATGAGTCAGGATCACAGAAGAAGTGAATGCCAGCTGTAGGGGACAGAATAGGACATTTCTCCTCACAACATGGAAGTGAGGAAAGAGGAAATAGAAGAAAAAGGAAAACTCAATCCATTGTCAACCTTTAAAGAATGCCATCATAAAGGAAGTGGCAGTGACTGGCAGGTTACAAGTGCAATGTGTCACATACAGAAAAGGTGACATTTATCAGTCACAGCTCCATCTTATAGGTGACATAATGGTCTCAATCTTAGTAAGGCAAGTGACTTGCCCCGAGTCTACATTGGTTAGGGACCTAAGTGGGGCTGAGTTCGTAGGAGACTAGTTACTCCAAGAACTGAGAGAGCCAAACAATGCTCTGATTATGTTATCATACTGGGGAATAAACCTCAACATGTTAGAGTAGAGACTAACCCCAAGAAAAAGGAAGGAAAGAAGGAATGGAGAAGGAAGGAAGGGAAAAAGGAAGGAAAGGAGGGAGGGAGAGACGGGAGAGGGAGAGGGGAGGGAGAGAGGGAGAGAGGGAAGAGGGAGGGAGAGAAACAGGGAGGAAATAAGAACCAGATGAAGGTTCGTTAAAATGGTTTTCATAAAGAAAGGAAATTTTCCACTCCTTCCATGTGCACAAGACAAACGTCAGGAGACAGCTGATGTGCTGACAACATGCTTCCTGATTAATTATCACATCCTGTGGGGAGCTCAGAGTCTCTCATTAAAAGTGGTGCACCGACAACCACCTCTTCCTGCGAGGGCTCCCAATTAACTCGTCTACACAGCATGGACCAAGTCAACCTGAACATAGTCAGGCCTTCCGTCCTTTTCGTTAGCTCTGATCTGCAGCTATCAGAGTCCTAGTCATGTCTCTGGAATGACTCCTTCTTATGTCACCAGAAAACATAGGGACTGGGGGTTCTCTTACCCAGAGACTACAAACCTGAGAAACCTGCTGTCGGAACGTCCTTGCATGATCTGCCTAAAGCCCACTCATCCTAGCACCAACTCTCCTGAAGGGCACAACCCCAAGACCTTGCTTGGGGGTTCAGGGATAAATGCCAACTGTCATTACCTGCCTCTGACTCCGAGTGGAGATAATGACTTGGAGCAATCACAGTCTTCACTACGGGACCCCCAGGGAAGGCTGTCCAATCTAGTTCTCCTCGACATCTCTGGCCTGCTTTGCCAAAGGAAGCTAGTCATTTTTAAATCCGATGTTAAATCATAAGACATCCAAACCATAAAACATTCTCAGAAGTTGAGACCTTAAAGAGTGTGCCTTGGCAGGTTAGCGATAAAGGTGAGAGTCCCTTAAGGAAAGTTTTTGTGGTTGTTGCTTTGGTTTGGCTTTGTCTAGTTGCCATTTCACCTGGTTCCCTGCTCTTAATATGCAGAAGTTACTGTCACCTTTTCCTCAAATGGAGTCCATGTGCAAATGAAGAAGTTTCTCCCTGAGAAAAAGATGTCTCCTCAGGAAGCTACACAAATCCCCTATTTATCTCATGGAATAAGATTCCACCACCCCCACCCCCCGCCAGGTCCCACCTCTAACAATGTAAATTTCCCATTGATCTGAACAACAGAAAGCAGCAGGAAGCCCTGGAGTCCACTTATTTTTCTTTTTTTTTGGCCAGTCCTGGGGCTTGGACCTGTCAGGGCCTGAGCACTGTCCCTGGCTTCTTCTTGCTCAAGGCTAGCACTCTGCCACTTGAGCCACAGCGCCACTTCTGGCCATTTTCTGTATATGTGGTGCTGGGGAATCGAACCTAGGGCCTCATGTATACAAGGCAAGCACTCTTGCCACTAGGCCACATCCCCAGCCCCCTCCACTTATTTTTCTTTCTTTCATTTGAACATTTGAACTATTATGAACTCCCAAAGAAATCGTAAGTGGCAGCTACTAGGGCCACTTGGCCAGGCAAGGGTCCTGGCTACATGTTGAGCCAACACTGGTATCCACATCCAACTGAGCTCAACACTGTCTCCCAAGGACCCACCATACACACATGCACACACACATGAGAAATGGCAGTAGCTCCTTAGGTATGATAGAGGCCAGTTCCCAGGGCCGGTGTTATCCTGCACTGGAGTTGCTATAGGAACTTAACTCATGTTCTTTCTTTCTTTGCCATTACGAAAGTACTGAGAGGTGAGCCCTTACCATCCACCTTGCATGGCCAGAGAGAAACAAACAAAAAAGGGAGCCCAATTGAGTTGGCTGAGGTCATGCAGCTGATCAAATTCTGAGGTAATTCTGGGACTGGGGACTAAAGCTGAGAACTCAGGTGTCAGTCACAATGAAAGGAGCCAAGGCTAAACAAAGACTCTGGTGACCAGATGATCAGCAGCAGCAATTATTTAACTCTGAAAGTCCAGATCGCCACCAGTGACTTGCTTAGAACGGCCTACAACTGCTTCTTCTCTAAAACATGGCGATCTGGAGCACGCCCATCCTACTCTCTCTGACACACGAGGCTGCATGCCTTTGCAACTATGTAAGGATCTAACACCCTCAACCTCACCCACCATCCCTGTCAGCCCAGTTCCATCCTAACCAACCTCCTGATGCCACGTGACCTGCCCGAACCGCAACTTCATCATCTACTAGAGGGATTCATAAGGGAACTTCCTCCACTAGGCTATTGTTAGCATAGTGAAATGTTACAGAGTCTCAGCGCGGTGGTGCCTCCCACACCGTACTGACAAGATCCTATTTCTGTTTTGGAAGTTTTTCATGCTCCCACCACCATTACACAAGTCCAAAGAAAGGGAATGAAGAGGAAGGACTAGCTGGATATTTCATGTCCTTCCAGAACTTTCTCTGTCCCTGAGGAAATCACTTTTGTGTCCTTGCTTAGCCTGATGCTCTGTGTGTGTGCACATATGCATGTGTGCATGTGTGTGTGCCAGTACTGGGGCTTGCACTCGGGGCTTGGGCCTTGTCCCTTAGCTTTTGCACTCAAAGCTGGTGCTCTACTTCTGGCTTTTTGCTGATTAATTGGAGACAATGGTCTCATGGACTTTCTTTTCCTAACTTGCTTTGAACTGTGGTCCTCAGATCTCAGCCTCCTGAGTAGCCAAGATTACAATCTCTGGCTGGATTTCTAAGAACTGTCCCATCTCCATCCCTATAATGTCAGATTTGCCTCAAAATGCCTTGGGGCCCTTCATGAGGAGGACCACTAAGTACATGATGTGTAAGATTCACAAAACAGCAAATAATTAAGTTGAACTGAGCGGAATAAGGCAACCGAATTAAAAAGATATGTCTCTAAGGGTACTTGCTTTTTAACAGATGGACGAAATTATCTTCTGGAGGGTGTTGCTAAGATGAGTATTCAAAACCAAATTAGATTTTGCCTGTAGGTGTGTGTGTGTGTGTTTGTGTATGCACACGCCAGTCCTGGAGATTGAACTCAGGGCCTGGGCATTGTCCTTGAGGTTCTGTTGCTCAGGCTAGTGCTCCACCACATAAGCAATAGTTCCATGTCCAGCTTTTTGTTTTAATAGTTTTGTTTTAATAGTGTATTGGAGGTAAAGGTCTCATGGACTTCAAACCAGTATCCTCAGATCTCAGCCTCCTAAGTAGTTAGGATGACAAGTATGAGCCACGGATGCCTGGCTTTTATTTAACACAATTTTCTCTCTTCATGTCAGAAAACTGCTCAAGCAGATCCACTTTCATTGCCTGGAACATATAGAGTCCTGACCTTAAACAGGCCTCTCAAACTACTCCTTTGAAATTCTTACATCTTTTTTTTATGGCAATATCAGAGATTGAACTCCAGGTGTCATACTTGCTAAGCAGGTGCTCCACCACTTGAGTCATGCCTCCAGCTCCCTTAGTTTAGTTCTCCTGAGCTTCCCCATGCCTCTAAGGATGACAAATACGTGCCAACACATTCAACCATTGACTGACTCTCATCTTTTATGCCTTCAAGTATGATCCACAACCTCTGCCTCCCAAGTAGCTAGGATTAAAACCTTGGGACACTGTGCATGACATAATTTATCTTTGACTTTATGTTTTGTATGTGAAGTCCAATGGGACAATGACACACACACATACGAGCATAACACTTATGTGTTCCTTGTCACTCTGGTTTTGCCTGTCAAATCTGAAATGGCCCATTACCCCAGTGTTCTGGTGGAGCCACACTGAAGGACTCAAAGCCAGCACAAGAGAAGCATGCCCCATCCTGAACTGAGTAAGTGCTGGTGCTGGCAGTCAGTCTTGAAAAGTGCTGCTTTCATTCAAAAGACAACCTGTACTGAAGACAGAAAGGGGGCGAGGGAATTCTAAGAGCCATGGATGGCCAAGGAACCTAGCACATCCTTTTCCTCTCAAGGTACTTTCCTGAATTGGGTAATTCTCCAACTGAAAGGGGCTCCATAGAAAGTAAGACAAAGACAGAACAACCCAGAGTTCTTCTTTCTTCTGGTTCTTCCTTAGTTATCAGCAAGCCAGAAGGAGGGAATGCTAGAAGAGTGTACTCATATCAAGAAGTAAAATCAATACAGTTCAGTTTGCTTTCTGCAGTGTTTCCACTATTCTGTGTAGAGTGAGATACAGATATATGTACAAGTTACAAAATATGAATTGGATAATTTCAATGACTACATGTGTTAAATACAATCATATTTGCATCTCAAACTTGTATTGTACCATATGAGGATGATTAGTGAGATTCATGCTAATCATTTCGATTCATTTAAAATTATTTTTTTCTTTACTCAGAATGATAGTAAGTGGAAAGTATAACTACCCAACAAGTCAATTCAGAAACTATGTGTGGAAGGCAGGGAAAAGCTTTGTATTTTAGGTGTGTGTGTGTGCGCGCGCGCACGCGCGCGTGCGTGTGCGCACCAATCATGGGGCTTGAACTCAGGGACTGGGCCCTGTCTCTGAACAATTTTGCTGAAGGCTAGTACTCTACCACCTGAGCCACACCTCCACTTGCAGCTTTTTCACCAAAAAGCTTAATTGGAAATTAAGCTGTGCCTGTGCTGGCTCTGAACTATGATCTTCAGATCTCACACTCTAGCTAGGATTACAGGCGTGAGCCATGGACATCTCTTTGAACAACCCTTTTTCTATTCCTTTTGAACTCTTTGACTTTGCACGGGGCTGGGTGGGTTTTGTGCCTGGCTCTACATACAAGCCCAGTCAGTCAGCTGGTAACACCCAAATCACAACCAGCTGCTGATTAGGAGATTAGCCAAAGTCACCATCAAAATTGATCTCACAAACCATTTGATACGATCCTATTCCATACTTTCAGGAATAAGATAGTTCAGTGTTGACAACATGTCAGTAGACATTTTAAAACCATGCTCAAGTAGAATTTTTAATCATACCTAACTTGAGATCATTCAGGTATAAACCACAGTTGAATAAAAATTTGCTACTGTACATTTTTAAGTGGCTAGTGGGTAATAGACACAGTGAGGAAGGTGTCTAGTACTCCACACTTGTCTTTGTCCATGGTCTGTGCTATAGACATGCCAATGTCATGTAGGACCCTAAAAGGGCAGGCTAGGTATATACTCTTATTTTACCACCACTTAAGACCAAGGCACTAGAATCAAAAGATCTAGAATTTCTCATTGGGTATTGGTGGGTCATGCCTACAATCCTAGTTAGTCAGGAAGCTGAGAACTGAGGATCATATCATGAAGCCAGCCTGGGAAGGAAAGCTCATTAGACTATTATCTCTAATTAAACACAAAAAAAGGAAATATAGGTGTGGCTCAAGTGGTAGAGCACTAGCCTTGAGTGTGTTAGCTAAGGGACAGTGTCTGGTCTCTGAAATCAAACCCTAGTACCGGCACAGAAATGAAAACAAAATCTAGAACTTCTGATTGGGAAATTACACAAGAATTGTGCTCATTTTTTTTTGTTTTCTGGTCTCATTTTAAAATAAATGACATATACTAATAATTCCAAACCAGGAAGATTTTAAAACGATCTATCTCTTATCTCCTCTTCCAGTCTGTTGCAGGGAAAGTCAGGATTGAAGGACTCAGTTTTCTTGAGTCCCTGCCCAATAGGTTCGCATTTACATCTGGTGTGCAGTTAGCAAATATTTTCCTAGAATAAGGACCAAATGCTTAATCTATAATATAAATGGTAGGTGGAGATACCTCTTTTTAAAATCTAACATCAGATCTTGGTGAAAACATGTTCATGTATTTCTACAAAATACCTGTTAAAAATAAAACCTTAATGGGATAAGACAGCAAATAACAGAAAAGAAAATATAAATCTCTGGAAATCAATACTTGGTAGTGTAATTTATATTCTTAATGAAAAGCCACTCATAAATGGTGCCATCGAATTAAGTGAGCCAAATGCATGCCATGAACTTTGTAAGAGACCTAGAAACACTCAATAAAAAGCAGTTGCTATGATTAATAAGTGAGACCAGAGTGAGGTTTGAAATGCTTTCTCAGGAAGGCAATAAAGCAGCTCCAGGATGGAGCTTGTCACCCTGCCTTTGCCAGAGCATAATGGAGGGGTAATGGTCACCTGCTCCATCCACGCTCAGGGGAGAAACCTACACAACGGGCAATTCTCAGCTCCCGAGCTATGGCTCCCACTTGTCTTTGCCCAGTGCATAGCCATCACTGCTATATAGACAATCAGAATGAATGCAAAACTTCAGGGAAAAAAAAGAAAATTATACACCCATTCTTGTTTTACTACAAGTAAGAAATGAGCCCTGGTACCGGTGGCTCATGCCTGCAATCCTAGCTAGTCGAAAGGCTGAGATCTGAGTATTATTGTTCAAAGCCAGCCCTGGGCAGAAACATCTATGACACTCTTATCTCGAATTAACTATCAAAATGCCAGAAGTGGAGCAGTGACTCAAGTGGTAGAGAACCAGCCTTGAAGGAAAAAAGGTACGGCAAAGTTTTCACAGTGCCCAGGCCCTGAATTTAAGCCCCAGTACTAGTACCAAAAAAAAAAAAAGCAACAAAGTATTGACATTTCTCATCAGTAACTGTAACACACACATGTAATGTGCTCCGTAGCTGAGAATGGCTACTCTGGGAGAATATGAAATGCCTCTACATGCTCAAAATGATAAAGTACTAAAAGAATCTACGCTGTTGTAATTTTATTGCCAAAAAAAGAAATGCTCTCTCATGTTTGGGATAACAGAACAAAACACATGTTTTGATTTGGGTTAATTCTTCAATCCCAAAACCAAATAGGAGTATGAAGGTTTTTAAATTTTCTTTTGTAGACCTTGATCCTAAGAATTAACATATAAAAGAGCATTATAACATATAACATATAACATATAATATATAACATATAATATATAATATATATAATATATATAATATATAACATATATATAATAATATATAATATATATAATATATAACATATAAACAGCATTATGATGTAAAATGAAACAGAACTGTATTTAGATAATTTAGACTGTGTGTGTGTGTGTGTGTGTGTGTGTGTGTGTGTGTGTGTGTGTGTTGGTCATGGAAACGTCCCTAGCTCTTGCACTCAAGGCTAATGCTCAACCACTTTGAGCGACAGAACCACTTTGGGTTTTCAGGTAGTTAGTTGGAGAGATGAGTCTCACAGATTGTTCTGCCTTGGCTGGCTTGGAACTGCAATCCTCAATTCTCAGCATTCTGAGTAGCTAGGGTTACAGGTGTGAGCCATTGGTGCTCAGCTAATTTGGACAGCTTTATTGCTTAGTAGCCACCCTGACAATTTGCTTCTCCAAAATATCAAAGATCTTATTGGATGAAAGATCCGTGTCTCCTGTGCTGCTGCTTGTGTGTGCGTGTTGCAGGCTATTAGCTCCGAGCCTGGCCACCATCCCTTCGCTTTCTCCATCAAGGCTAGTGTTCTACCTTTTTGGGCCACAGATCTACTGAATTTTTGCTGTTTAACAGGAGATAAGTGTCATGAAATCAGTTGCTGTGGGCTCGTGTCTGTCATACTAGCTACTTAGGAGGCTGAGATCTGAAGATCACGGTTCAAACCCAGCTCAGGCAGGAAAGTCCATGAGCCCCTTGTCTCCAATAAACTATCAAAAAAGGCGCAAGTGGTACAGCACTAGGTCTGGGTTAACAAAAACAGAAACAAAAACAAAACAAAACTCAGGGATAGTGCCCAGGCCCAGAGTTCAAGCGCCAGGATTAACACCAAAAAAATAATAATAACAACAGCATCATGGATTTTACTGCCTCAGCTGGCTTCAAACTGCTCTCCTTTGATCTCAGCTTTCTGAGTAAATAAGATTGTACTCATAGTTATGTAGCAGCTGACTACCGGAGCATTTTTAAACCTATTATTGACAATTGACTAGGTGTGGTGGGCCCCCTGTAGTCTCAAGCACTCAAGAGGCTAACAGAACAGCATGAGTTCAGAAGTTTGAAGCCAACGTGGACAATACCGTGAGACACTGTCTCCCCCCCCCCAAAAAAAAAAGCTATCAATATCCAAGACATTTTTCCAGTTGGTAGCACCATCATCGGCAAGCTGCTTGAAACTTTAAAAGCTTTGCAAAAGTTTCATGCATCACCGAGCTTCATCACATCAGCGTCAAGAAGTCTCACTTTTGGAAGCACACAATTCTCAAAGTGAACCCCGAGTCAGAACTGAGGCCCAGGCACACGGTTTCCATGACTCCTAGTAATCTGGCGATGAGATGACGGGGTGCAATGAAGACACTGAAAACCCCCCTCCCTCTCTTCTTTTTATAATTAGAAATACAAAGGTTGCATCTGGAGAAAAAAATTCAGACCCAGAAGGGCTAAAACAAAAGGGGAAAATCCTTTTCCATTCCATCTCCATGACTCTCCCAACCCTAATCTCCAATTGTAATAGGTGGTTTTCATATTTCATTTTTGGTTCAACTTTGACATTTTAATAGTAAAGTGATCGATGAGAAAAGAGATTATTATTATTATTAGCTTCCAGATTCTGGGGATATGAGCAGAGCAGCATGTAAGCAGTGTGCCAAAGCTGACTCAGAAACAAATGCAAGATATTACTCAGAATAATGTGGCTCTTAAACTCTGATCTTACACCACCTATTGAGATTAAACATACACATCAACAAGACAGGTTAATGACTGGCACTTTCCATCACCAACATAGATGGCTGAAACAACCTGACGTGTTACAGTTTCAAACAACCCCTCCCCCCAAATGCTGTTAACAGGCTGTGATTCTAATGCTAAGTCATATTCACCATAGCAGGGAGCAGAGCTATCAAACACAAGATACAGTGAGTGCACATGAGCTTTCCTTATTAGTTCAGGTGAGTGAATGAGCTCTAAACCAACCTTAGTTCCTCTGTGGTGAAGACCTGTCGATACACAGTCAACTCCATCCTCACACATAAGGGTATGTACTGAGAAATTTATGACTAGATGGTTGCTTTGTAGGGAGATTAAGTATATTTACACAAACTAAGATGGCTATATCATTAGGTGGTATAGTCTTATGGGACCACAGTAGTATATGTTATCCATTCATAGAAGCATTATTATGCAGCCTATGACTCTGAACCCCCTATTCATCTTTCTTTGAAGACTGTGTCTCCCTATGCAATTTAAGCTGAGCTTGAACTTGCTATATGGCTCAAAGTGTCCTCCAACTACCAATTTGCCTGCTTGTCTCTGCTCTACCATGCTAGGTGTCACTTCCTATTTTTATAGTGAAAAGTCTTGTCATAGTTTAGCTTTTCAGAATTTACAATGAAAAGCAACAAAGATTCAGTGTTTAATTTTTCTTAAAAATGTAAAATTACAGACTACTATAAGACATTGCATACTATCACTGCTATCTATCAAGTACTAGAATTCAATTACCATTCTTAGTTTCAGATGGCTCATTTTCATAAACAACACAGAATATACTCTATGTGCACATAACAAATATACAAATTGCCTTCAATGAGTCATGGGAAATTTCAATTAAGAAGCATTTTGTTGGTCATAATGACTGTTTGCTAATGCATACATTATTCTGCTGTTGTAAAATTTACACATTTACAAAACTAAGCCAAAATGTGCCCACAAGGAATTTAATCAATGCAGCTTCCTGCATAAAATGCAGTCACTCAGAGAAGAAAGGAAGACATAGTTTCCTATTGTTGAGCACAGGATTCTTGTATCCAATACTGTCAGTCTCATTATACAAAAATCCTCAGTAAATGTGCTCCATGAAAAAAGGAAGAAAGAAAGCCAAGATCCAGGCACTGGTGACTCATACCTGTATGAGTCCTAGCTACTCAGGAAGCAGAGATCCCAGTATCGCAGTTCAAAGCCAGCCCAAGCAGGACGATGATACGACTTCACCTCCAATGAATTACCAAAAAGCCAGAAGTGGGGCTCTCAAGTGGAAGAGTACTAGCTTTGAAGGGAAAAAAGGCTCAGGGACAGCACTCACGCCCTGAATTCAAGCTCCAAGACTAGCACTCCAAAAGAAAAAAAAAGCCTAAAAATGTAGCAACCTATCTAGTAATGGATTGGGAAGGCCAATGACTTAATCTGAAGGCAAAAAATAACTCAACTGATAAGATATGGCTTGGAGGGACAAGTATCTAGATAGCCCTCAACCATGGGCTAAGGATCAGGAAGTTGTTAGTGTCATTCAAAACAATACTGATTTTGCTCAGCACTGGTGGCTCATGTGTGTCATCCTAGCTACTTAGGAGGCTGAGATCTGAGGATCACCATTCAAAGCCAGCCCAGGCAGGAAAGTCCCCAAGTCTCTCGTCTCCAATTAACCACCAAAAAGCTGGAAATGGAGCTGTGGCTCAAGTGGTGAGTACCAGCCATTAGCAAAAAAGCTAAGGGACAGTGCCCAGGCCCTGAGTTCAAGCCACCATACCAACACACAGAAAAGCAAAACAACAACAAAAGAAACACTGATTTCTTTTTGTCTTGGCTAGGCCTTGTCTTGGAGGTGGCAGCCCAACGTCTTTCTTCCCAACCTCCCACCCTAGTCCAGTCCCTGGCTGAACTTCCCACCCTGGTACATTTATTAATCTTAAGCACACAGCCTTCTTTGACCGGGGCCTGCCGGAATCCTCCGCAGGATGTGGCTGTCTAGCAAGGATGAGAGAAGGCAGAGCCTAGGGGGAGGGCACAGCATATCCCTGAGAACCCACTCAACTCGGGGCAGCCTCCAGGCCCAGGGGCTTCATGGGTGACTAGAGCTGCCACCCTGTTTATCCCCTTTCTCTGAGCACAATAAGGAACTGCGTGGAGCCCTCGGAAAGCTGCCTGGCTTCCTTCTCCTCGCTTTATCATCATTCATATCTAAGCTATGACAGGCCTAAAAAGACTCCATGGGAAATAGGCCTCAAATTAGCATATCCTCCCCCCCTCCACACAATAGAGGCTTTTAAGCTTCTGCTTTTTAAAAAAGCTAGGGAGTTGGGTTGGGGGGAGAGGGAAAAAAGCAAAGCTGCTCTTAGCAACTGTGTCTGAAATACAATGATTTCCCTCCCTCAAAGCAGCAGCTTTGCCTGGTTTTTCAATTTTCTCAAAGCAAACCTTTTCTCCTCTCTGGCGGCTTAAATACTTATTAGAAAGTATCTATTGGACCACTGTGAAATAAACAGTTTCTTGTTGTTAAATTGCAATTAAATTCTTGTATTAAATAATAATTATAAACTAAACCCTTCCTCCAATCCTGCTGTTAGTGGTATGGTATACTTCTTCCTAGAGAAATGAACAAAACAGAAGAAATCTAGTTATTGTAAATACTTATTAAAGGGTTAAAGCTCAGTGGGGACATTGTTGTCATGATGCTCCTTTGTTTCTCATCTCCATGAATAAGGAGGGGAAAAATGAAAAGACTGAAAAGTAACTTGGCTGCCTTATCATGAGGTTTGCCCTTGGATATGAGCAAGCACTTCCTGACCATCTTTCTCAAAGGCTGTCCCTGTCATCCATAAAGCAACAGGTCAATGTAGCAAACCAGATTGGCACATCTGAAATATCTTACAAATGATGTCAATCTACTAAATCTCTTTTTAAGAGGCCAGCAGAAGAAATGATTCATGAGTCAGTACGTACTTGTTTATCCAAAGATTGCTATCAATTTGTGAAGGACAATGAATAATCATCTAGCTCTGAATGAGTTCTTTCAAAGAGCTCTGAGCTCTTTAAAGGCAAATAGACATCATCAAGAGTCTTTAGAACAACATCTTCCAAATCAAGATTTAGAGTATTCCTGACCTGGTGAAAAGTTCAATACCCCATCACTTTTCTCCAATCTTCAAAGTAACTGTTACCCATACAACTAACAGAAAAAATCCATTTTTTTCTGGGTTTGGACTCTGTGGTATAGCTCCTACAAAGCAGGCACAGGACGCTGAATTCAAATTTCAGTATTATTCACACACACACACACACACACACACACGAAGGGAGGGAAGGAGAAAAGGAGGGAGAGAGAAAGAGTTAATATGAATAAATCTCGGGCTTAAAAGTTTTAAAGGGGGCTGGGAATGTGGCTTAGCGGTAGAGTGCTTGCCTAGCATGCACAAAACCCTGGGTTCGATTCCTCAGTACCACATAAAAAGAAAAAAGCCAGAAGTGGCGCTGTGGCTCAAGTGGAAGAGTGCTAGCCTTGAGCAAAAAGAAGCCAGGGTCAGAGCTCAGGCTCTGACTCCAAGCCCCCAGGACTGGCAAAAAAAGTGGTTACAAGCCAGTCTAGGCGGGAAAGTTTGTGAGTCTCTGAATTCCCAATTATCTATATTTTAAAAACAGCCAGAAGTGGCAACTGTAGTAGAATGCTAGCCTTGAGCAAGAAAAAATGCTCAGGGACAGAATCTAGACCTTGAGTTCAAGTCCCGGAAGGAAGGAAGGAAGGAAGGAAGGAAGGAAGGAGAAAGAAGAAAGAAAAAAGTAAGAAGAAAGAAAGGAAGGAAGGAAGGAAGAAAAAGAGGAGGGAGGGAGGGAGGGACACAGAATGACAAACATTCAGATGACATTTGGTGTGCTCCTACAGAAAAGTAATGCCTCCTCCCCCATGATCCATCTGTGAATACATGAAAGGCTGTTCTCTCTCTCTCTCTCTCTCTCTCTCTCTCTCTCTCTCTCTCTCTCTCTTTCTCTCCCCCTTTATAATAGATGTAAATGATTCCTCCAGGCCCCAAGTTCTCAGTTCTAAATTGGAGAATACAATTCCTTTTTCTATGTTGTATTTACTCATTTATAATACCCAGATACAAGGCTATGCCTATGTGAACACAAATGCACATATGGATACACGCATCCACATATACATATGTAAACACATGCATGAAGAGAAGAATGAAGGAAGACTCTTATGGGGGAAAGGAAACATTTAAACGATGGCATTTTGAATTTAGAAAAATGTAAAATATTTAAGTATATGCACAGATATATATGTTTGTGCTTGTGTAAACATATGTGAACATACACAAGTATAATGTGTTCATATATAAACAAATAAATTGCATATATACATGAATGAATATATGCATGTATATACAAATATGTACATGGAGCCACATATAAGCATATATGCTTCCATATGCATATTATATATATATTTATGTGCTTACTATCATTTAAATACCTCACTTCCTTTGAACTGAAAAATATACAAAGTTGAGTTCACCTATATTTTTTGATACCAATATTGGCGCTTGAACTCAAGGGCTGGGTGCTGTCCCTTTGTTTTTTTGCTAAAGGCTGGTTGGTGCTCTATCACCGGAGCCACTCCTTGCTTTCAGCTTTTTGCTGGTTAACTAAAGATAAGAGTCTCATGGACTTTCCTGCCCATGCTGGCTCTGACCCCTAATCCTCACATCTCAGTCTTCTGAGGCTGGGATTACAGGCACAAGCCACAGCATCTAGTAACTTCATTTTCTTGATATCAAAGGCAAAATCTTTACCTTCCCAATATCTTCATCTCCAAACGTCAGAATTGGAAGTCGGTTATTCACCAGCTAAATTCTGTTAGGTCCTCTCCCTGAGGGCTCCATGCAGATGCCCCCACCTCATTAAGTCTCCACCCAGTTACCTGGGTAACCTGCAGACCTGGAGGCAGTTACCTCCCCTTTCCCTGAGGTCACATCCTAATCCACTTGGCCACACCCCTTGCCCCTGCCCTAGATATAAGGCGGGGCTGGGTGGGGGTCGCTCTCTCTCTCTCCCTTCTCTCCGGCCATGGATCATCTTGGCCACAGGCCAGCAGTTTGGTAATAAACGTTCTCTCCTGCCTGAATACCGCGTGGTGTTCTCCTTTACCGGCTACCTACTTTAAAAACCTAACAAATTCCTTTCAGAAGTTATCCAACTTTTATTTCTCTGGATGTCCATTTCTACATCTGTATAATGCAGGTAGCAATATGTTCTCACATTACCCTACTGTTTGCAACAGTCATTCAAAGTTTATTCAGTTCTTCTTTTTGCTTTTGTCAGTTCTGGGACTTGAAAAGGTTCTTCCTCATAGTTCGTACATCTATGCTCTCTCTTTAAAATACATATCAACATAGGCTAGGATGTAGTTCAGTGCCAGAGTGCTTGCTTGAAAACCAGTAACCACAAACCTTTCTTACAAATATATTAACTGGCTATGATTCTTCCACATTTGTTTAAAAATTTAGATATAAGCACCTTCAAATATAAGGTAAGCAAGGCTATAAAGCAGTGTGTCAGGTTTTCTTTTGTCAGATGTAAACTGGATTACAAGGAAGTTTCTAGAATTTCAAAGGCACTGTGGTGACATTACCATGTTAGTTTACAATCATGTTTGTACATGTACATATATTTTACTATTTAGTAGCTTTTTCATTAAACAATTAAAAGAGTCCTCCAGGATATACTTCTAATGCCTTGCTTTTATTATATTTTGTTTCTTTTTAAAAATCCTCTTAAGATTTCTTTTGGAATTGTAGAGGCCGAAAGTTCCACCACTTTTTAATGAGATTTACCACTATTATCTAAAACCACATCCCTCTTCTTGAGAAACATGGCCGGAACTCAGCACCAGCTTCAGCCTCCCACAGAGGTGCTGAACCAGCTCCATTTCCAGCGTTGGTTGTTAAACCTGAGATGCAAGAGTAGGACCTTTCCCCATAAGGAATTCTTATTGTTCATAAAGTGAGGAAATGTTGTAAAAATTTGCATTTTCCTGGCAGGTACACATTTAATTAAGAAGTCTTGAAGCAAGATCAATCCCTCAACCCCAAACCCTGTCACAGCGTTTTCTTTGGATGGATGGCTAGGGGGACACGATCTTTAGGATCAGCTGCCACGGAATCTAAGGGAGCAAAAGTCCTGGTTCCTTGCTTTGGTTTTTACTCGTCACATTAGCTTTCTTAGACATCTCATTGCTAGAAGGAGGCTGAGTGGACCACTGAATGCCAGGCCCCACTCAGAGCTAACAGCCCACAGCCAAGCTGTAGCATCCTTCCAGCTGGGGAAGCCCCCAGAATTCTGTTCATTTTCAAGGGCTACAGCTTCTGTCCAACCATGATTTGATTCTCACTGTATCTCAGGTTCCTGTCCTTCCAATTTATCCTTTATGACATTCTATCTATTTCTCCAAAGCATTCATTCATGTAAGTCTTCTATTCCAGAAAGACTCTCCTCTCTGATGGACAGGGACCATGTGTCTCTTCTCTGGTGTCAGGCCACAGCAATTAGCCTAGGCTTAGGAAAACATACACAGATTTAGGGGGAAGTTACTGATTTTTCAAAGAACAAGTAGAACATCTGCAATGCTTATGCCTTTTTTGGCTATTTTTTAAAGGTATCTTTTCTTGCCTGAAATAATAAATACCCTCACACTTTCATATCTTTCAAGACAGCAGAGGCTGAGACAGGAAGATCACCTATGTCCAGGAGTTCAAAGACAAGCCTGGGCAACATAGTACAGACCAATCTCAAATTAAAAGAAGGTATAGTTAAATAAAGAGCACATCATTACCAAGAAGGAAACAACTGACTAATGATAAAGTACAAATTTACCTAGCAAATACATTATATTGCCAAGGTTCAATCCACAAAAATGCTACACAGTTTTAATTTTCTATTTATGATTAGTAAAGCCCAAGGGCTGCAAATGACCTCAAATGTTGAACAGGAGGCTCATCCATCTGCCAACAGCAATTGTTTTATTGACCTGATTAAAGAACAACTATTTCCATGGTCAAAAGATCTATCCAAACACATCAGCCTAAGGTACACAATGGCAGTAATTAGAGATGCATATTTCCTGAATTAAAATATGAGTCATTGGGCACAGCATAGAAACATGCATTATTAACAGTTACTCAACCCATTTCTCTCACTGGTTATGATGCATGATTAAGCCAAGTATTTCCCGCCTCCTTTTTGAGAGGTATTGGAGATTAAACTCGGATATTCACTTAAAAATAGGTTTACTGAGATCTGACATGACTCTTAATTCACTTACTTAAAATGTACAATTAATTTTTATTATATTCCTCCTTGCCCACTTGTTCAAATTGTATGGTTGCAACTGGTACCAGAATTGAATTTTAAATATTTTCTTCCCTCCCTAAAGAAAGCTTGATCCCGCAGCTACTCAACACTTATTCCTCCCTATTGTATCACACACACACACACACACACACACACACACACACACATACACACACATATAAATAAATAATGCTGTGGTACTACACAAGAATTAATATACTTTCTCTATAAAATTGCTTTATATGGATATGTTAGTTTTTTGTGACTAGTTTCTTTAATTCAGCCTCATGTTTTCATTTTATTTATTTACTTATTTGCCAGTCCTGGGCCTTGGACTCAGGGCCTGAGCACTGTCCCTGGCTTCTTTTTGCTGAAGCCTAGCACTCTACCACTTGAGCCACAGCGCCACTTCCGGCCGTTTTCGATATATGTGGTGCTGGGGAATCGAAACTAGGGCTTCATGTATACAAGGCAAGCACTCTACCACTAGGCCATATTCCCAGCCCCCAGCCTCATGTTTTCAAAAGTCACCCACATCTAGTATGTGTCAGTATTTCATCTCTTTCCATTGTTGAATTATATTCCATGGATATTTAGGTTGTTTTTACTTTTTGTTATAATGGATAGATATTATAATACTAATATAAGCTTCGTGAACCAGTCCACTTGTGGACATAGTAAGTTCCAAGCCATAGTAAGACTCTGACTCAAAAATAAAATAAGAGCCAGGTGCCAGTGGCTCACGCCTGTAATCCTAACAACTCAGCAGGCTAAGATCTTAGGATCATGGCTCAAAGTCAGACCCGTCAGGAAAAGTCTGTGAGACTCTTATCTCCAATTAACTATCACTAAGCTAGAAATGGAGCTGTGGCTTAAGTTTGTAGCGCTCTAGCCTTAAGCAAAAAAGGTCAGTGTCTGAGTTTAAACCCAAATACCGGCACAAAAAATTAAATGAAATAAATAAATAATAAAATAAAATAAAAAGTCACTGAAAAACCCTGCATTTCACATCCCACTCATACTTGTTAACACAGCAAAAATATTTTAGCATCTCAAACTTCTGTTAAAATGGGCTTTCATCAATCACATCCCATCCTATGAGCAAACATCCCATTTAATAATTCCATCAATTTAGTAATTCAGAATTATTTAACCAAATAGCATCAGAATTATTATTTCGGCTAGATACAAGATGGTGATTGCCAAGTCTTGAACACAAAGAAAGTTGGACGCCAAGCAACTGGAAAATATCATTATTCAAGTCAATACTGGGATCCAGAATGGTTTTCAAATTGCAAGAAAGGTGAAATATATCAAGAGTGTCACCCATGGCATTGTCTAGTTGTCTATAGCTACAGGTTATCTTCAGAACCTACCAACACATTTCCTGTGAGATATCTGTGGCTTATATTTTTTTTAGTTATTCTTTATTACTGAGCATAGACAAAAGCAAGAAAACACAAAGACAATTCTTTGTCATTACTATGAAGCCAACCCAAGAAAGTTGAGATCTATCTTGCCTCATGTTACTCAGGTAGCTTCTCATATTTGCCAGAATGTTCCCTACAGTGGAAATCTGAGTACCTGAAAGGCATCCAGACCTTTTGGTATTTACTTTAAAAAAGCTGCCAATTACCAGCTTACGGATTTTTTGTTCATTTTAAATGGAATAGCCATCCGTTCTAACTAGTCCAACAACCAAAATGTTTCCAATGTACATAAAAAACAGCTTTTTATTTTTCCATGGAAAAGTAAGGTGAGAGTGAAAATTTTCTCCTTGTGGTTTTTGGATTTCCAATGACTAGTAATTTAGAGTTTTAGTTAACCAATGGTTATATAAATGATTTTTTTGAAAAAATTGTTGAAATATTTAACATTCCAACACGTCTACAGGATGTTACAGCTTCTTTTTTATTGTTATCATATGGAATTGGAATAAGATGATGAATCAGATAATAAGTAATGAATCCAATTCTACAGTTCTTTTTGAACCACGTCTTCCTTTCCATCATTCTCTCCTGTTTGCTTTCTTCTTGTCCCCACCTACAGTAATGCTACATCTTCTAAAGGCTAAGTACAGCTGGTAAGTCTGCGTGAAAATCTGTCACTGGGTGCTGGTGGCTCACGCCTGTAATCCTAGCTACTCAGTAGACTAAGATCTAAGGACTGGGGGCTGGGGATATGGCCTAGTGGCAAGAGCGCTTGCCTCTTGAAGCCCTCGGTTCGATTCCCCAGCACCACATATACAGAAAATGGCCAGAAGTGGCACTGTGGCTCAAGTGGCAGAGTGCTAGCCTTGAGCAAAAAGAAGCCAGGGACAGTGCTCAGGTCCTGAGTCCAAGGCCCAGGACTGGCAAAAAAAAAAAAAATTAAAAAATTAAAGATCTAAGGACTATAGTCAGAAGCCAGCCAGGGTAGGAAAATCTGTGAGACTCTATCCCAGTTATGTCCTCCCCTGCAAAAGCTGGAAGTGAAGCCATGGCTCAAGTGGTAGAGCACTAGCCTTGAGCAAAAAAAAGCCTGGGGACAGCACCCAGGCCCTGAGTTCATGCCCCATGATTGGCACTAAAAAAATGAAAATTTGTCAGTAGCAGTGAAATTTCAGATCATGCAATATCAGTCTTTCTGTGCCTAGCTTACTTCTCTTAATGTAACATCCCATCCTTCATCTTAAGTCATGGTGACATAGAAAAATGACAGGATTTTGTTTTTCTGGATACATAGTATCCTATTGTATATATGCACCATATGTTCATCATTCATTCCTGGAACATTTGGGGTAAAGAATCACCCATTTCATAGCCTCGGCTCACATGTCCGATAAAGGTCAATGTTTTCTATGACCCCCACCAGTGCAGCTATTACTAATGGACAGAGACAAGCAGATGGATTTGCTCATTCAGTTGCTATGTCTATTTATTGAGCCCTTTCTCTCCAGCTTTTGTCATATTTTCATATGTTATACACTAAAACATGGTATTATAAATCTAAAACCCCAAGTCAATAGTAACATAAAAATCAGCCTTTATGAAACTACTTGAGGTAAAGGAAAATATCATCCCATACAATTGCCAACATCCCTACATACAAGCGGCTATCAAAATACTGTGTTAAACTGAAAAAAAAAAAGGGGGAAACAATCAGTTAAGAGAAGTGTATGGTGGTGCATGCCTGTAGTATCAGCTACTCATCAGGAGATGGAGACAGGAGGATAGTGAGTTTATGGCCAGCCTAGGCAACTTGGTGAGATCTTGTCTCAGAGTAAAACTGAAAAAGCGCTGGGGATGTAGCTCTGTGGTAGAGCATTTGTCCAGCATGTTTAAAACTCTAGGCCTGATCCATGGTGCCATGAGGCAAAAAAAAATCAGTTCTGGAAAAAAGGTAATTTTTAAAGCCTAATAATTCTAAGCAATAATTCATAAAAGAATTAGGCAGAAATCCAATTTCAAAATTTGCCTATGAATTTCTCAAAGTCTATATCAAACAAAGAACAATTCTTGCTCATTATAGATTTCACTACATTACTTCTAAATCGAATTCATAAATATTACCATTTAAACCCTAATGCAACACTAATCCTACTTATATATTGTATAGTTTGAATACATGAATTCTGGTTCTATTCAGGCTCCTTTTGGGCACCACTCAGGCTCTCACAATATCCATTTCTTTATAGAAAAATGGAAGAGGTTGCTAATCCATTAGCCACTCAGCTCTAAGTGGATTAATGCTAGGTCATTAGGAAATAGTTCCCATGTATCACATCAAATGAGTAATTTCCAGTATTGGACTTTATAATAAAGCCAAAAGAGCCTTCCAAATTATACCCTTAACACTAGCTTAATAACAAGGTTCTTTACTAATACAGTGATTCAAATATTAATTGATTTTTTCAATTCTCCATCCCTTTTTTTGATTTGCAGGACTGTGGATGGAACACAGAGCCTTGCATCTGCGAAGCAAATGCTCTACCACAGAGTGACAACTCCCGCCTGCTCTGTCACTTTTTAATCATATTTGTTTCAAGACATAAAAGGTGAAGCTGGGAAGAAACACCTACATTTTCTTCCTAAGCCTGGAACTACATGAATATCCAATGGCCATTATAAAGACATTAAGGAAATTACCCCCCCCCCAAATCCACTAATAACTTCAAACATAGTTCCTGAAACACCAATTTCTATTCTACATCACGGTTGTTTTTTTCAGCTAGATTTTCTGGCCCCCAAACAGTCACAAACACTTTTACCTTGATACTTTGTCTTTCCATTGTGACTCCTACTTTGCGCAGAGAAGGGATTCAGAAACTGTCCAACTTCTAAACAACTGATGTTCAAATAGGCTTCACAAACAATTCTCATTTGACTGTAGAAATGGCTTATAAGTGGAAGACTAGCAGTACATATTGGAAACATAACTGAAATGTTCAAAGAGAAGAATAAAAGGGAGAAAAATAAAAAAAAACTCTTGCCTACTATCATGATTAATATTTAGCACTAATTTTCAGTCAAATCATGTTTCTTTTACTCCAACATAGGTGTTCATCCTGAGAGCAGATACGGACAGTCTTCTCCATCTCAGAGTCAACTTCCTAGAGAACCAAACAGGTCAAAGAGTATATGGGTTCTTTTTTATTTCGTACCCATTAAAAAGACTCAAATCAGCTGGGCCCCCAGTGATTCATGCTTGTAATCCTAGCTACTTAGGAAGCTGAGACCTGAGGATCACAGTTTGAAGCCAGCCTGGGTAGGAAAGTCTGGGAGACACCTATCTCCAATTAACCACCAGAAAACCAGAAGTGGCGCTATGGCTCAAAGTGGTAGTGCAGTCCTCGCCTTGAATGCAAAAACTCAGGGACAGCGCCCAGGCCATAAGTTAAAGCCCCGCAATTGGCTAAAAGACAAAACAGAACAAAACCCCAAAGGTTGAAATGGAAATATGATAGAAGATATGTATTTCTTTTAAAAAATCATTTTGGTTTTTCTAGAAACTGAATTACAGAATGAGATACCACTTTACACAAAATAGAATGGCCACAGTAGAAACAACACTAAACATTACTTAGGATACAGAAAATCTGGAAGTCTTATACATGTGCTGGAAAGCATGTAAAATGGTATATTTGCTTTGGAAAACAGTATGGAAACTTCTGAGAGATATCCTATGAGAACTTTTATTTCTAGAGGCATATATAAATGAAAACACAAAAGATTTTTATATAAACCCGGTGATATGCCTGTAATCCCATCTACTCAAGATGTGGAAGAAGGCCCATCATGAGTTCAAGGTAAGCCTGACTTTATCTCAGAAACAAATTATAAGCCAGGTCCCAGTGGCTCACACCTGTACTCCTAGCTACTCAGGAGGCTGAACTCTGAGGACCATGATTCAAAGCCAGCCAGGGCAGGAGAAAGTCTGGGAGACTCTTTTTTCCAATTAGTCACAGAAAAAGCTGAAAGTAGCTCTGTGGCTCAAGTGGTAGAGTGCTATCCTAAAGCAAAAGGAGCCCAAGGAGAGTGCCCAGTGCCCGGGCCCAGAGTTCATACCCCAGGACCAGGAAACACACACACACACACACACACACACACACACACACACACACACACACACATCTATATATGAAATGGCTGTTGGAGTGAATAGCATGTGTCTTGCAAGTGTAAAGCCCTAGGTTCAATCTCCAGTACTGAAAAAAAAATTGTACATGAATGTTCATAGCAGCATTATTTATACAGCTAAGAAGTGCTAACAGGTGTTCACCAACTGGTACATAAATGCTATGTACCATAGTGTGGCATATTATTTGGCTATAAGAATCAAGTATAAGCCTGGCGCTGGTGTCTCACATCTGTAATCCCAGCTACTCAGAAGGCTGAAATATGAGGATCACAGTTCAAAGCCAGCCAGTCAGGAAAGATCATGGGAATTTTATGTCCAATTAACCAACAAAAGTCCAGAAGAGGAGCTATGGCTTAAGTGTCACAGTATTAGGTTTGAGTAAAAAAGCTCAGATAAAGCATTCAGGCCCTGTTTTCAAGCCTCAGTAGTAGTGCACGCATGCACACACACACAGTATATCTACATGTTGTAACATGAATGGACCAATAAAAAAACCTGTGTCACAAAGAAATACATCTAAGTCTGTTTTATCAAAATGTGCAGAAAAGGGCTGGGGATATGGCCTAGTGGCAAGAGAGCTTGCCTCGTATACATGAGGCCCTGGGTTCGATTCCCCAGCACCACATATACAGAAAACGGCCAGAAGTGGCGCTGTGGCTCAAGTGGCAGAGTGCTAGCCTTGAGCAAAAGGAAGCCAGGGACAGTGCTCAGGCCCTGAGTCCAAGCCCCAGGACTGGCCAAAAAAAAAAAATGTGCAGAGAAAGGCAAACAGCAGAGATGGGAAGTAAATTGGTTCCCTGAGGAACCTGGGACTGTGTCAGTGAAAACAGATATTAACTGTAAGTAAGCTTAAAGATTTCTACTGAGTGATGGGAATGGTCTAAAATTAGATTATGGTAATGGCTACATAACTCAGTAAATTTACTAAAAAGTGTTTCAATTATACTATAAAATTGGGGACTTGGTTTGTAAATTATACCTCAATGCAAGAGGTGTTTTGTTTTGTTTTTAAACTGGAGAATTGGTACAGTACTTATGTCATAGATGATGGTGACCTGGACCAGATAGGAACAAAATTAGAAGAAAGATTTAAGACACTGAGAGAGAAATAGTTGGAATTTCCACAAAGCCTTTTCCTTACCACGTCCGCATTCTATGACCTCTTAGTGGCTCAGATGCTCTCTTCTATTCATTCTGACACAATCACATATTGCCTTATAATATCAGTTGATAATTTTGTGCATACTGTCTTTGCCTAGAGACTGGATGTACACATGGGTGAAACATAAATACTCACGAACAAATGGTGAAACAATGGAACATAATCAGCCTGAGGCTGAATATCATTGATTACTCTCCATTATCCTAACAGTCATCAACGTTAAGACAATAAAACTAGCAATTACCTTTACATCAGAGTTGCTAAAGTCATCAACACAATAGTAGAGTGGAAATCAATTTGTTAGAACATAACCACCATAATTGGTGGCAAGAAGGGAATAGAAAATAGAATCAGGAAGTTATCCCAAAGCAAAATTTGTGATAAATACTATATTTGGAGTTGTGTCATGCTGATGGAAAGCCTGCCGGTTATTGGTGTTAAGCTTTTTGCACCACAGAACAGGTTCCATGGATGGGAGTTTGGATTTCAGTTAAACCACACATGCCAGCATTGGCAAGACAAGTGAGCTAGGTAACCTCCAGCTCTTTTGAGGTACTATACACCTTTCACAAAGACAAAGGAAGACATTATAAAAGTGTGCATAGCCTTTAGAAGACATGACATAAATGAAAGTATAGTTGCATACCCTATAATGATGTTTCAGTTAATAACAGACTGCATATACCACATGACTTTTTTTTGTCAGGGGTCAAATAGTAAATATTTTAGGTTTTATCTGCTATATGGTCTCTATTACAATTGCTCATCTCTGTTACTATATTACAAAAGCAGCCACAAAAAACACATAAAAAGTTGCATATTGTGTTTCAATAAAAGTTTATTTAAAAAAAACAGATGGCTGCTTTTATAAGCAAAGGTAGCAGTTTGAAAAAAATGTACTATTGTGTTTTGTTTTCTTATTTTCAGTTAGAATAGTGGAATTCTGATATACTTCATCTCTGCTCAACCTTTTTTTTTCTTTGTGCCAGTCTTGGGGCTTGAACTCTGGGCCTGGGTGCTGTCCATTAGTGTTTCACTCAAGACTAGCACTCTACCACTTGAGCCACAGCTCTACTTCCAGGTGTTTGGGGGGGGGGTAATTGAAGATAGTAGTCTCATGGACTTTCCTGCCCTGGCTAGTTTCAAACTACTATTCTCAGATCTCCACCTCCTGAGTGGTGATGATTATAGGCATAAGCCACCAGCACCCGGTTGATCTAACCTTGTTGATTGATTGAATGTAGGTATTAGGGCTTAAACTCAGTGCCTGGGCACTATCCCTGAGCAGTTTTGCTCATGGCCAGTGCTCTAACCACTTTGAGCCACAATTCCACTTTCAGTCTTTGGGTGGTTAATTGGAGATAAGTGTATGACAGACTCTCTGTCCAGGTTGGCTTCAAGCCACAATCCTCAAGATCTCAGCCTCCTAAGTAGCTAGGATTATACGTGTGAGCCATCAGCAACAGGCTTCATGTTTATATTTAAAATTTTTTGTGAAGCTACACATCAGTGGTTCATGCCTGTAATTCTAGCTACTCTAGGTTGAGATATGAGGATCAGGGTTTGAACCCAGCTTGGGCAAAAAAAAAAAATCGTTAGACTCTTATATCCAATCAATTAACCATCAGAATGCTGGAAACGGAGGTGTGGCTCAAGTGCTGGAGCTCTAACTTCGAGTGAAAACGCCAAGCAAGAGCAAAGGACGTGTTCAAACACCATCTCTGCTTCACCCTATCTCAGTTCCAGGCTCCAGCATAAACTACCTGCTAGGTATGGTGTAGGCGCCTGCACCAGCAATACCTAGACAAGTGTCACGTCACCATAGGGAACAGTTTCTCATTCAAGGTCCCAGACACCAGCCAATGGCCGGCCTTGCGAACAGCCTTTTCAAAACGACAGTTTCATCTCTGCCAGATCCACTCTTTTCTGCCCTGTCTCACGGGCTGAAATCATTCCTAGTAAGCCAGCCAGCTAGTTTGAAACCATACTGCCAATGGCAGGAAGTAGGCGTGGCTTTGCGTGAACTGTGGCTAAGGGTGATAAGCTCTGATTGGCCGGCTGCTTGTCTTCAACCACTTCACACCATCTGAACCCAATTGCAATTCTCCAGTCGCCGGCGCAGGGGAATGTGCTTGGCATGACAAAACTGTCTCCTCACAAAATTACTATTTATCACAAGCTGCTGTGTTTAAAAAATGACCCCATTCTTTCATTCTGCAGCATGACAAAGGGGCCACAAATGAACTGAGGGCTGCACTGGCTTCAGGGATTTTCATGAAAGACAGAATGTTCTACCCGCTCAGTGAGAATGCAGACTACAAAATGACATTTCTTTTCTTTTAAAAGTGAGATTTTCAATATCCGAATTTCTCAACAAGATGTTTCTCTGAAGCAAGTATTTTCTAGGGATTCTATAAAAACCATCCCCATTTATATGTTTAAAATAACCCATAAAACAAAATTTTCAAGTTTAATATGAAAAGGCCTCGTAGGAAGTTCTTTCTGCCCAGCCTTCTAAAAGTGCCATTTTAAAGTAAACTTTGTAATGGAAATATAATACACATAAAACACACAAATGAGATACATGTAACTAGCTTCATTTTCATGAATTGCACAGACCCAAGTATCCAGACAGAAATCTTTTGGGTGCCAGATACCTCCTTCAAAGCTGGCTGCTGCTCTGAATTTTTGTTTTGCTCTGTTTTCTGAGAATCTTCACTACGTAGTCCAGGCTAGCCTTGAGCTCATGATCCTCCTGCCCTAGACTCCAGAGAGCTGGGATTGCAGCCACATGCTACAAGATCCAGCCCTACCCTGACCTTTAATATCCTTGTTTATTTGCTCAGCTTTCATTTTTTGATAAACGGAACCCTTTGGAATGTTCTCTTCAATGTCTGACTTAGTTTTGTTCAACATGTTTAGTAGTTTACATACTCTTTGGTACAGAAAGCCATTATAGGAATACATAATTGATTTATCCAGTTTTACTGTGGAAAACATTCAGGCGAAGCACTGGTGGCCCATACCTGTAATCCTAGCTTCTCAGGGGGCTGAGATCTGCCAGGCAGGGCAGGAAAGTCCATGGGACTCTTATCTCCAATTAACTGGTAAAAACCAGAAGCAGAGCTATGGCTTAAGTGATAAGGAGTGAAAAAGCTAAGGGAGAGCACACAAGCCCTGACTTCAAGTACGTGTGTACTTGAAAAGTACACATGAAAAGCATTTTTTTTCTAGTTTTTGTCTATTAGGAGGAGTTCAGCATGTTCAGTTTCTAAATACTAAGGTTATTAATTACTAAATATCTGGCACAAAGTCAAGGACACAAATGTCAAGTGTGTAAGTTCATGAATATGGTACACATGCACATACATACCAATCTGACAAAACCCAAGGGCATATTACAACCACAATTTAAAATCATTTTCCAGGACCAAGCAATTCTCAAAGCTTTATATACACAGCACAGTCTTCAATGAGGTGTGTAGTGACTATGACCTAGCCAGCTCTCTGTTCTTTGTGACCTTCCAGAAGTCACTCTCAGCCTAGATCTCAAGGTCGTGCAACTGGGCTGGGGTAGGGGATTGGGTGGTGGAGCCAGATGGATTCCAGGGTCCTCTGCAGCTGCAAAATTCTATCAGTCAAAACCCCCCACACTCTTCCCTGCCAGTACTGAGTTCTTAAACTCAAATTCTTCTTGCTGTTATTTTATCCTCTAGTTGGTTCAGTAGAGACAAGGAACAGTTAATCACCATCTCCCACTTATTAACTCTCTCGTTTCTCACATATCATTATTAAATCATTCTTCAGCCTTCTTTTCTTCACATTGAATAATTGCAGCTCTCTTATTCTTTCCCATATTGGCTCTACTCCAAGTCTTTGTGGCTTGCCTGGAAACATTTTTTTCCCCAATTCTCAGTTTGCTGCTAGAAACCAAGGATCTCCAACAGGATATAGTATTTTAGTACAGTTGACCAAAGGCAATTAAGGAAAGAGAAGCCCAGATAAGAATACTTCCCCCCCCCCCCGACTTACTATATTCAGAGTTGGGGGGATAGACAATAGCCTCACATCACCAGGGGTCTCCATTCAACTGTAAATCCATCTTCCCTCCACTGACTAGAACCAGAATGTGCATTTCAACTGGAGCTCCAGAGGGCCCCTATATACCTTGAGGCAAAGGATACTGTAGATACATTCTGGAAAGATTGGTCTCCTAGTTTCCTAGGACTGCTGTACCAAACACCTGCAGTTTTCATAGCTTTAAACAACATAAATTCATTCTCTTAGAGCTTGAGGCAAGAAGTCTGAAGTCAGTTCTAACATGTTAAAATGAAGCTACAGGCAGGTCTAAATGGGAATGGAGGCTCCAGAGGAGATTCTTTTCTTTGCCTTGTTCAGTTTCTAATGGCCACTCTTCCATGGATTTCTAATCTCTGTCCTTCTCCTCTTCATTACCATCCTCACATCCTCTTCTGCTTCTCCTGCCGCTTTCTTATAAGGACCCTTGTGGTGATAGTGTGCTCACCAGGGTGGATAATCCAGGATAATCTCCTCATCTCAAGATCTTTAATCCAAAATCTCTTTTTTCTTGATAAAGAGACATATTCAGTTTCTCAGGAGCATGCCTTAGACATCTGGGGGTGGGAGGGAGCAGTATCATTATTCTGCTTTCTATAGACCAAGAAGAAAGAAATAGGCTAGAATGAGCCAGTTTACTAGTCAACACCACTTACTGATCAATGATCCGTAATAGAATTTGATGTAAAGAAAGTAAACAAAAGAACAGGAAATGTATACGTAATATATAACATTTCACCTTGATATAAAACAATAAAGGAACCCTGGTTTTAAACCCACAAAGTCTCCAGTTTCTTCTTTTAAAATCATAGCATCTTACACTTGGAAGAAACCTGATAGTAACTTGCTTAAATGTCCATAGTATACAAAGAAACTGACATGTTTGGCAGACTGATACTCTCCCACTAGGATCTGAACCTATGACTTACACCACACAATGCTACCTTTTTTCTTCCTTTTAATGTTTTCTGGAAGACTTGGGTCTGTTTTATGCAACAGAATGCTCATTGGTTGTCTGATAATTGCATGTAATCTAAAATGGAAATTTCCTAAATTCATTATTTCAATGAGCATTTCTCAAACACACGGTGTGCAGTAGTAAGTGCTAGGATATACAGATACAAAATTCTTGGCTCTTCTGAAGTCTGCATATTAATGAGATAGACAGGGGAGAAAGGTTTTATACAGCAAGCTTATAGCATGGTTAATACTGGGATAAGGATTCGTTGGCGATTTCATTCATGGTAATTGCCTTCCATGTGCCAGAAAGCTGAAGAATGCCCTATCACCTTGCTGGGCTTTAAAAGAGGTCTGATCCTGTGGCATTTGTTTATTTTCATCCTATTGAGCAACCATAGCCATCCAATGTGAAGCAACTAAGGTGATGTCATTGAACTTAAAGGAGATACAGTCAGGGTTAAGAACCAGTATAACCCAGCTCTACACAGCACTGGACAATCAGGAATCCTCGCAGCCTTCTGTGAAACTGACAAACTTCCAAGTCCTCCATCTTGAACCTTCCCAACACTCTCCAGTCTAGCCATTTTCAAGTACATATTGTGGTTTCCACATCTCTGCTCAAAGTATTTCCAGAACATCTAGCAAACAGTCTTACTTCTGCCAGTGGCCTCCCCTGGACTTTCCCTCTTTCATTTCTGTCATCTGCCCCAATATTTAGCAGCATTGTAACGAGGACTTAGAGGTAGCTTTTGATAAAAGCACTGACTCTTCACGTGGGCCAGCAGATACCTGATGAGCAACTAAAAGCAGGATAAAGTTTGACATCTCTACCTTCACTTGGTTTCTATCTCCTTTATGTAAAATTCCTACTCTGCCTTGAAGTTAGGCATGTCAATCACTTAACAAGTATCTGCTTGCAAACAAGTAATACAAGGTTGATAAACCCTAAATTTACCTAATCTATGTCACTCCCTTCAAGACTGAAGGTATGAAAAGAAGGCAACTAAGTTATTTTCAAGGTATGTCATCTTGTGGGTATCAGACTGTCCCTTTGAAAGATGACTGAGAAAGTGTACAACTTCATTTCAGCCACCTCACAGAACCAGAACTTAGATAATGAGGAACCAGACCACAGTTTGACTAAGACTGCTTACTTACGTATACTTCTTATCCAATATTCCAATTGTTTTTCTCTTAGTGTTCATGTCATTACCCCCAAAATGGGACCAAGATGTTGGACCAAGTGGGTTGTTGGTCCCTGAACAGTATAGAAATAAAGTCAGGAAAAGTAGAAAAACTTAAGCAGAAGAACAGTTTGCTGCAAAGAGAAAGATACAGCTACCTGGGACATAGCTGGTGATTCTTTCTTGGCTAATTTGCTACTTTTTTGATGCTAGTCTTAGGGCTTGAACTCAGGGCCTGGGTACTATTCCATAGCCTTTTTTCTTTCTGTCAAGATTAGTGCTCTACCACTTGAGCTACAACTCCATGTCTGGCTTTTTTGGTAGTTAATTGCAGATGAGTCTATAATGGACTTTCTTCCCTTAACCTGTCTTTGAACCTTGAACCTCAGATCTCAGCCTCCTGAGTAGCTAGGATTACAAGTGTAAGCCACCAGTGCCCAGTTTTTATGAGAGTTTCTTTTTATGCCCTCCTCAGGAATTTGTGCACTAGGTGGAGAAGGGTTTTTTGTTGGTGGTGGTTGGTTGGTTATTTTTGTTTTTGTTTTTTCCTTTCCAGAAAATCTAGGAGCATTACTCTAAGAAATCTGGTCAGGGAAGGAATCATCTTTTTGTTTTCCAGAGCTGAGGACTGAACTCAGGGCCTTGCACTTGCCAGGCAGGCACTCTTCCGCTGAGCTAAATGCCCAGCTCCGGAATAGTCTTTTGGGAATGCTGGAGACTGGGCCCATGAGGGAAAGCACAGCACAATTGTCTGCCATAAGGTCATACAATTATTGGTTGTAATGATTTTGCCTTCAAGTCCACTGACTTTCCACTACCTTTCCATCCTTCCAATGTGATTATACTAATTCAATTTCTTTTCTGCATGTCCATCATTACTTTTTTATCTGGTTTCTGGGGCAAGTGTATGGACCTAATTTTGGGGACACACCTAAAATTGGGTGCCTGCTGTAGGACCACAGTAACAGCATATCTTGAATCTCTCAGGATTTCTTGATGAACAGGATACAAAATGTTTCTTCAACGTCTCTATAATTTCTATACAAATATGGATAACCTCAGGTCTCTTTAGCATCATTCTTTGAATATTTCATAGTAGAAAGGTATATGAAAAGGGTGCAGGGCTGGGAATATGGCCTAATGGCAAGAGTGTTTGCCTCATATACATGAAGCCCTGGGTTCGATTCCTCAGTACCACATATATAGAAAACAGCCAGAAGTGGCGCTGTGGCTCAAGTGGCAGAGTGCTAGCCTTGAGCAAAAAGAAGCCAGGGACAGTGCTCAGGCCCTGAGTCCAAGGCCCAGGACTGGCAAAAAAAAAAAAAGGTGCAGTAATAATTGAATTAATATTGTTTTGAAATCATTCCAACAGTTCCCAAAATAGCACCTCTTCTATGAACTTTCTTCACTCACCTGCTCTAAATACAAGAAAGTCTTATTATCCAACCTTATTATTTGCAGCAAGTATGTTTTTCTAGCTTTTTAGTATGCTTTACATACACTAAACTTTATTTTCAAGTGTAGAATTTTATAAAATTTAGTAGCTGTATGCAGTTCTATAATCACCAAAAAGCAAAATACTGAGACAACTCCCCTGCTTTACAAACATGCCCTAATACCTGTCTGTAGCTCATCGCTGCTATGGCTTGGATGTGACATGTCCCTCCAAAAGCTTCAGATGTTGTAGGTTTAGTTCTCAGCTGCAGACATGATTGGGGAGTTTCTGGAAAACTATGGACCTAGCTGGAAGTAGGAGGTCACTGAAGGAAGGTCCTTAAGGGCATAGCATTCCTGGCTCCTTCTCTCTCTCCCTTTCTATTTCCTGTCCACAATGAGGTGAAGAATCGCCTTTGCCACCACAATTTTTTGCTCAAGTGAATGGAGCCACGTGACCATGAACTGAACCCTGTGAAACTGTGATCCAAAATGAATCCTTCCCCTTTTAGGTTGTTTCTCTTAGGTATTTTGTCACATTTACATAAAAATGACTAGTACAATCTCCTTCCCTGGTCTCAAATGTCTTCCCTTTTCATTGTGAAGCAGTAATCCACAGTGTAAACAATGGTGATTATTTTTTAATCCATTACGAGCTGAAACACATTGAATTCTTCCTAGTTTGAAGCAATTATGATAATACTTCTATGAACATTTACTCTTAAGTCTTTGTATAATAGATATTTATTGTTGTTCATATCATTTATTGAGTTCTTTTATATACTAGGGACAATTATAAATGCATTATAACTGCCATCTCATTCAATGCTCACAATAACTGTAAAGGATAGGTGTAGTGCATCTAAAAAATAAAGCTGCACAAGCTTATACAGCAAGGAAGTAAGACGAGTCAGGATTTGAACCTTGTTAAGCCATATGGTTGTCATGGGGATTAGATGAACTAATACATATAAATGTGCTTTGAATAGCAAGTGTTCACTAAATGTCAGCTATTATAGCTATTATAACTAAGCTCTTTCCCACACATGATCCTACCACCCACAGAGTTTTCAATAGTGCTTGAAAGTAGTGCTGTACAGCTACTGAAATAAATGAATAATTCCACTTACCAATTTATGCTTGTTGGCTACATCATTCCTTTTCTTGGCTCTCTTGTCATCCATGTCCTTCATTCCAGTGCCAGGTTAAAAAAGAAATTCAAGCTTTATCCCCTCAGTAACTGATGTCACCATAGTAACAACAACTAAAACATCACTCAGTGCTAACAGACTGGAAACAGTATTTCACAGTGAGTTGAAGGAAAATCTTATTGGTTGGCCAGGTGGTTTTTATATTTGGAATTTAAGAAGAAAAACCCAAGTAATGGATTTCTTGCTTGCCACCTATCATCAACCTCTTTTCTCTTCCCTTGATTCATTTCAGTTAACAGATTTTAATAGTGCACAAAAATGTTATATAAACCTTGCTGGGAAGAGTAAAAGATGACTATCCTTTAAAATATAAATGAATTTTACAATGATGTCTAGGATGGTGAAAGATTTAGTCTGAAAAGTCTCCCACATGGAGTCATAGTAAAGCAAAACATTTCTACAATCCCCAGTGGGGTTTATATGAAGATATAAATGAAAAACAGCTACATAAGAATTTTTGTTTGTAATTTGGCAACTATCCATTGTACCTAAAGGGTAGCAGTCACTCAGTGATGGAAACTTTAAGTAAGTTGCTTTTTGAGGAGAAGTTGTTTTGCTGTTGTGTTTGGGTGCCAGGCACTGTGACACATGCCTGTAAGTTCCAGCTACTGAGGAGGCTGAAGTAGGAGGATCACATGAGCCCAGAAGTTCAATACCAATCTGAGAAACATAGTAAGGCCCTATCGCAAATAAACAAAGGGTATGTGTGTGTGTGTGTTGGGGGGGGGGGTGCTGGGGCTTGAACTCCCTGAGCTTCTTTTGTTCAAGGCTAGGCTCTACTACTTGAGCCACACCTCCACATTCTTTTGGTAGTTCATTATGCATAAGAGTTTCACATCTGGCTTAGAACTGTGATCCTCGGATCTCAGTCTCCTGAGTAGCTAGGATTACAGGCACTGGCACCCAGCATGAACTGTTTTTGCTTCATAATCTATGTCCAAAATATTTCAGATAAAATTTTAACTGATAATCATTTAATATTACTTTGGCTCTCAAGGATGCGTTCTGGCAATCACAGTGATAAATATTGTGTTTTCAAATGACTCCCAGGATGCAATATTGTACTTCAACAAATGAGAAATAAATCTGTTTTTTGGTTCTTGCTCTTCTAATTAATTTGTTAATTAAAAAACTGGACACATTTGATTAACAAAAGTAATATAGTCAGATAGTAACAAAAATCAAAACAGAAATAAAGGCTACATGTGGAAAACCCTTAGAATATGCTTAATGGCTATGAATCCCTGGAAAATGGTAGGCAAAAATCTACATACATCTGTATTGAATTTTTCAGGAGAGATGGGTTATATGATCTCAACAGGCTCTTCAGAAGATTCTATGACCTGGAAATGATGAAAATCAACTCTCCAGTTCATTTGGTTTAGCTGAGCTCAGTGGGGGTCAAGACTGGAGTATTGAGTGTGTATGGTACAGTCATGGATTAAGTTTAACAGACAAGGTAAAAATGATATAATGCCAAAACTACAAAGCCTATCAAGTGGACTTTGGTATCTGAAAGCTAAAAACCAAAGATGAATTTGTTTGCATTTTGACTGTGACACAGTCAAGATATAGGTTGAATGAGGAAGGATACTGAGACAAGGCACAGGTCCCTCTCTACCTCTCTCAGAGGTCATTTGCCTACATTCTGGAGAGCTAATTTCACTCACCAGAATGCATAGTGGCATCAGTGATTTTATTTTGTTATGCCTAGACTTCCGGTCCTCAAAGACCACCAAGGAGCCGATTCCACTGCAAACACAGGAGTCTTTATTGCAAGCTCGAGCCTGGACTCTCAACCATCACCGACACAGCAGGTCGGGATTGAGAGCCCCGACGCTCAGATAGGCAGGGTTTTTATTGTGATTACAACAGGGGCAGGGTATTTCCAACTTGGCAGATACTTGATTGGATGGCTTTTAGCAAGCAAGTCTTGTCCTATTTCTATTGGCTATCTACCCTTTCCGTTATCTATTTTGGCTTTGATATCAGGAACTAGCCTCAATATCGGGAACTGACAACAGGTGGTCACGTAGCACTGATGCAGGGGCTTAGTGCAGGGGGTAGAGCAAGTCACAAATGGGTTAAGCAAGCCGTTTACAGAAGCAGAATTGTGTGATCAGGCTGACCTAGTGCCAACTTTATTTTAACAATTGCCACCATGTTTTCTCATTACCATTAAGCAAGCCTGAGCGGGCTAAAGCAATCCAGTACTCAATCATAAGTAAAGCAACTCAACAGTTACCATGGCATTTCTACTACTATTATGGTTATTTCTATAGTCTATGACTATGATCATTTTTTACTGTCCATTACCATGGTTGCTACCCAGGTACAGAGGGGAACAAGGGCTCCCTATATTTTTAAATGTCAAACTACAAGAAACTAGTCTCACGGGTGGGGGTGCAGCCCTCTAGCATGGAGTCATCACCAGGGTTTAGAAGCTGTTATAATTTTAACACTAAAAGTTATATATAGTCACTCAGGTTCTCAGGTTAGCCCTTACAATTTCTGGTGAACATAACAGATCATTCAGCAGTCTTGGTCCTTGAAACTTTTTTCCCATGTCCTGGGGCTTGAACTCTTGGCCTGGGAGCTATTTCTGAGGATTTTGCTCAAAGTTAGTGCTTTACCACTTGAGCCACAGCTTCACTCTTTAATTGCTAATTGGCAATGAGAGTCTTATAGATGCCAGGCACGAGTGGCTCAGACTTGAAATCCTAACTACTTGGGTGGTTGAGATCTTGGGATCACAGTTCAAAGACAGCCCAGGTAGGAAAGTCCATGAAACTCTTCAATTAACCACCAGAAAATGGGAAGTGGTACTGTGACTTAAGTGGTAGAGCATTAGCCTTGACCTTAGAAACTCAGGGACAGCGCCCAATCCCTGAGTTCAAGCCCCATAACCGACAAAGAAAAATCATAGTCTCACAGACTTTCCTGCCCAGGCTGACTTCTGAAAGGATATGTCCCAGCCATCCCAGGGGACCATGCGGAGATAGTCACAGACAGGAGAAGAAGATTCATAAGGATGTTTATTAGTGGGGCCATAGTTCCCAAGGGAGAGGGAGCAACATGGCATCTGCACCTTAGCCAGGTGGCAGTATCTCTGGGGCTAGAGGGGAAGTAGGTAGGTCTTAATGGGGAGTAGGACTGGCCCATTATAGTTCTAGGACAGGGAGTTTAGGTGTGGGTGCATCTGGGGGCCAATGGGAGGAGCTGAGGACCTCAGGTGGGGGAAATGCTAATGGCTTCAAACTATGAATTTCAGATCTCAGCTTCCTGAGTAGCTAGGACTACAGGCATGAGCAACTGGCACCTGGTTTATCCTCTGCAGCTTCTTTAAAAGCACTTCAAGGGGCTCTGCTTTAAATCTCACACACTATTTTTATACTATTAAATGATGAGTCACATGTAGATAGGTAGACAATACAAATGCCAAGAAGCAGTAATAATAAACCAATAAAAGTACAAGCTGGGCACTGATAGCTCGTGCCTATAATACTGGCTACTTAGGAGTCTGAGGCTGGAGGATCATTATTAAAAGCCAGCTGCAGCCAAAAGGTGCCAGACTCCATCTCCAATTAGCAAGCAAAATCCAAAACTGGAGGCATAGCCTAAGTGGTAGAGTGCCAGCCTTGAGCAAGAAAGCCAAATAAACATTAGGCCTTGAGTCCAAGTCCTCATCCCAGCACACAAAAATTAACAAACTAAAAAAATAAAAGTACAATCAACTCTATGTATTTATGAGTTCATTCTTTACAGACTCAACAACTACAGGACTGAGACTATTCTAAACCTACTGTACAAAACATCTACAGCCTTTTCTTGTCATTATTCCCCCAAAGAATGCAGTATAACCACTATTTATAGAGCACTCACATCACAGTGGGTATTACAAGTGACTTTGAGATTATTTAAGGTCTCTGGGCAAGGCTGTATGCAGATATCATGTACTTGAACACCCAGAGATTGAGGCATCTGAGAAGGTCCTGGGGGTAAATCATCCTCAGAAAGCGAGTTCATTACACAGCTTTTGGGAAATATCCAGTGAGGAAATTGTTATTATCCTCCACACTTCTCCGAGAGCTATTGTATGTCTTGCACTACTGATTTAATTTGTGGAAGTATGCTCTAAAAGTTAAATAATCATACAGAGCCATAAATAGCCTTAGAGCAATTTCCCTTCCCCTGCCCTCAATCCCAGAAGCATTTTGTATCTTGTTTGGGGACAGCAAGCAGAATCTTCAAGATTCTTCTCTTTTGTCCTCTGATGCTAGAGAAACTTACACATGTTTACATATTTCATAATTAATTTCACCAAAAATATGTTAGAGGGCCAACCTTTGAAAACCACCACAAAAGATACAGATAATGACACACAATCATTTTCCATCTCATTTCCCCTTAAGCACAAATGTCTTGTCCACATGCTACAACATTTGAAAGCAAAGCTTACTAAGTTCCATTTCTGTCCCTCAGGACATGGTAACTGTTTCCATTTCCTTTAAAAATGGTAGATTACTGTAAGATTATGTACAGTCCTTAAAAAAAGACAGACATGGAAATCTTTCTTGAAGACACCAGGGATTCAGCCCCAGAGAAAAGCCACAAAAGCTGTAATACCACAAATGAATGCAAGCTGGTAGGAGTTACTCAGATGCCAAACTGGCAATTGTGTGCCCTTTTCCCATGCTGGCTGCTTCCCAGGGCTCATTATGAGAAAGGTTTTCTTTCACCCTCTTGAATGAATGCAGCTTTTGAACACACTTTCTAGTTACATTTGGTCCCAGCACCGATTGGTTGTTTTAACCATGATCTCCTAATGGGAAATTCACTCACTTTCTTCCCAGAGAATGAGCTGCCTTGTGATAATTATAGCATTTTTCAAAACTCCAGGAAATGTGATGTTTTGAAAGGAAAGAGACGAGGTCTTTGGCAAAACAACAAAGGAATAATTTCCCTTTGTCCATCCTTGTCTGTTTTTTCAAGTCTGAAATGAAATGGTGAAAGAAACCAGAGACACATATTCGTGTTGCTGTTTCATATGTAGTAACCAATATTTTACTAAACAGTTCTTTATGGTGTCTTACTATCTCTCAAACCAATAAGAAAAAGATGTCAGACTGAGGTCCATTTCTTTGTGGAAAACAGTGAGATGTTTGTGAAGGCAAGAGAAAAAGGCCATATAAATTGAACCAATAAACTAATGAAAAAATGATCTTTTGTTGCTTTGTTATCTACTTTGAAGTAGAAAGGAAATCAGCAAGATTTAACAAATTTCAAAGAACATATGCCTTTAGCCTCTCTCCAATGACATGCAAAGTAATGACAATAAATCAGTGAAGATCTGTGGAGTATCTTTTGTAATGCCAGTTCTGGGGCTTGAACTTAGGGCCTGGGCATTGTCCCTTACCTTTTTTTTTTTTTTTTTTGGCTCAGGGCTGGCACTCAACCACTTGAACCACATCCCCACTTACAGATTTTTGCTGGTTAATAGGAGATAAGACTTACAGACTTTCCTGCCTAGGCTGGCTTTAAACAGTGATCCTCAGGGCTGGGGATATGGCCTAGTGGTAAAGTGCTTGCCTCCTGTACATGAAGCCGTGGGTTTGATTCCCCAGCACCACATATATAGAAAATGGCCAGAAGTGGCGCTGTGGCTTAAAAGCTACAGTGCTAGCCTTGAGCACAAAGAAGCCAGGGACAGTGCTCAGGCCCTGAGTCCAAGCCCCAGGACTGGCAAAAGAACAAACAGTGGTCCTCAGATCTCAGCCTCCTGAGTAGCTAGGATTACAGGTGTGAGTCATCACCAGCACCAGCAAAAATGAATAGACAATTGATTATGGATCAAAATGCATTGTACTCATAAATTGACATTTTGAATCAAAACCCCTTTGTACAACTAAAGACAATTTGAAAAACTATAAGACAAAAATACATAAATAATTTTATTTTCCTAAAAATAATTGCAGATCTCCTTGTCTACGTAGCACAACCACCAGTTTCTTCTTGTGGAAGGTAGACAAGGAGACTCCTGCACTAGACCAAACGCTTACTCACTCGGGAACTACAATGGCGAGGCATCTTTCCTCACGTCAGATGGTTGGGGCAAGGGACAAGTACCTAGGCACACAGACGACAGTAATTTTTACTTGATGATTATCTAATGGCTTCAAAATAAATGACTTTTCTTTTTAACCAGGGCCAAAAATTTGAAAGGAAAACTGCTTTAGAGAATTGGAGTGATCTCTGAAAGCATGCTCTGGTGTTATATTCACCCAAGAGCCTCATGAAAATGCAAAGGAGAAAAACAGGAAGTTGGAATAGTTTATGGGAATCACCCTTCTCATGCTGCATACACATGAATGACGAGAAAGGCATGAATCAAAGGACAAACAAATCTTCTGAAGTACAGAATGTCAAACATAAAAAGGCCAGCAGACATCCAGCTTTGTCATGAACAGATCAATCGATATTGCATGTCACTAAATAGAAGTTCAATGCTATTTCCTCATTTCTAAATTGCAAGCAGTAAAATCACTGACTCCAGTATAAAATATCCCATGCACATGAAAGCATTTTCTAAACTGTAATGCAGTTCATAACTTCATAAGCAAAAATGACTTTAGAGAGCCAAGTATGTTGTACATGCTTAGCACTCAGGAGGCTGTCAAGAGGATTGTGTGTTTGAGGCTAATCTGGGTCTAAATAGTGAGATCATGTCTTTAAATTAATTGATCAACTAATTATTAATTAATGGGCTAAGTTCATGGACTAATGTTTCAATTCTGCCAGATAAAATAAAATCCTATTATCTTCTTAAATTTATTCTGTATCTAGTTTCTTTCGCACAATAACGATGACTTTTCACCAGAAAAGAATTGGAAAAAGTAATTGTAAGAGAATAGAACTGAGGCTCAAACTGATAAGAAGACATTCTAAATGAATTCAAGCAATGCAATGAAGACAAATTACAGCCCCAGACATTTGGAGAACTTGAAGATAAAATAACTAAATTCTTTCATGTAATATAAATGGAGTCAAGGAAACATATTTGCAATTTTCAAGAGTGGACAGAAGATATATTCATCAAAAACTATACACTTGTTAATCTGACATACATCCTAGTCAAGAGTCTAGAACAGATTGTGAATACTTAAAGAAACACACAGTGATTATTAGATGCAAAATCAGCCATTCCTGCTTTCTTCTGATTAGGTTAGACTGATAGGCTGAAGGAATTCTCTGGACATGAACTACTTGGATTTTGACAAGTGTGCTAGTTTTTCATCGCTGTGACAATGTGCCTGGGCAAAACAATTTAGGAATGATTAATTTTGGCTCAGGGTTTTAGTATATGGTCTTTTAGCTTCCTTGTTTCTGGGCCTATGGTAAGGCAAAACTACCGTGGTGGAGAGGGCTACGTGAAACAAAGCTGTTCACATAGCACACAAGATGCAGAGAGAAAATACTTGTGCTAGTGGGCTTCCTTCTCCATATTCCACTTGGCTCTTTAGTCTATTGGATGTACTTGCATTCAGGGTAGGTCTTACCCCCTTAGTTAATTTGCTTTAGAAATGCTTTACAGATATATCAAGATGTGTGCTTTACTAATCTCCTAGGTATCTCTCAATCTAATTAACAAATGAGATCACCTACCACAACGAGACATTTGCAAAAGTGGAAGAGAGAACCTTTCAGTGAGGTTGAGTCCCAGAAAATCTCAAAGCTGAGTCTGGAAGTGGTGATCAAAGTATTAAGTGGTTCCAATTACTCCACTGATTCACGTTGGTCTTTCCTTATTTCTGTATGCTTATCAATGGTGCCAATGAAATCAGCATTTCCTTGGTCAACTCTATGGATGACATGGAGATATGAAGTGAATCTTATCCATTCAGTGACAGCATTACATGAGGAACTTGACAAGTCAGAAAAACGAGGAGATGCTGAAAAAGAAGGTGAATGTCATGGGACATACTTTGTATCCTAAATCTGAGTCTTAGGAATGAAATGCATGAATGCATGATTTCAATGTGGAGGCAGAGGAGGTGAGGTGACAGATTTAGCAGAACAGAAAAAGACAGAACAAGTTGAGTTGGCACGCATATAATTTAATTTCAAATGATGTGTCTACCCCAAAAGGTCACTTATAGCTTACATTCACAACAAAAAAGAATCCAGATATCAGTTGTTGATGTGCACTTCTGTAACAAGGAATCCAGTAGCTGTATGAAAGGGATCATGAATATATTAGAAATTATGCACGCAAGTACCTAACACAGCACCTTTTTTTATTTCTTTATTGTCAAAGTGGTGTACAGAGGGGTTACAGTTCCACACATAAGGCAGTGAGTACATTTTCTTATCAAACTTGTTACTTCCTCCCTCATCCCCCCCTGCCACCCCCTCCCCGCATGAGTTGTACAATTGGTTTACACCATATAGTTTTGTACGTATTGCTGTTGCATTGGTTTGTTTTTTTAACCGTTGACTCTCGATTTTGTTATTCCCTTTCCTTTCCCTAGTTCGAATACACGTATATACAATATCCAGGGTACTAAAATCCGTTGCCTCTTTTTGAATTCTTAAACACTATGAAGTCTCTCCATTTCATCCCTAAATGTAACATCGAAAAACACAGAAGGATTGAAGTTGGGTAAAATATTTTCCAGAAAATGACAAGTTCCTCATAAGAATTTAAATTGTTTGTGAGTATATGCTTAGAGGTACAACTGCTAAGAGTAATTTAAATGACATGCACTATTGCATTGTGTTAAAATTCACTTTTAGAGAACAACAACTGCACACTGCTAGATATAAAAAAAATAAAATGCT
This sequence comes from Perognathus longimembris pacificus, assembly GCF_023159225.1. Lineage (NCBI taxonomy): Eukaryota > Metazoa > Chordata > Mammalia > Rodentia > Heteromyidae > Perognathus > Perognathus longimembris. The sequence goes on along the minus strand of NC_063188.1, from coordinate 106,177,688 downwards.
AATGTCTCATTAGAGTAAATTGATGAACTTTAACCTGTTTTTGCCTTTGGAAGGTAATCTCCACAACTGAATATAAGTACAGGACTTTTAACTCAGCTCCAAAACAAGTCTTAAGTTTAACTTGGATTGATTTCTGAGAACATGAATTAGACATGTAAATCAGCTCTCACAAAGAGCAAAATACAGGATCTTAGTCATCCTCTTAGATAAAATTGTCTGTTGTTGGTTATTAACCAGCCTACATACAAAAGATTAAGTTCTAAAATATGATGGTTGCATAAGAGTTTTCCTTTACCCCTTGGGTCAAATGAGGGGAAATTCCATGGCACAGAAAGCAATGTATGCTATTTCCACAGAAAAGATTTTGTTTCCAAATGTTTGGCAATAGCATTCTTGGACAACCAGTATCTTTTCTTTCTCACACTTACTCAATAAAGCAATTCACTACACAGTTCCCCGAAGTAGGGATTATTGATTTGCACATAAAATAATCCACATTTTTCCCTTCTGGGACTCTGGGGGTCATTTCTTGCCTTAATTCTAAAGAGATTCCAAGTGGGTAATCAAGTCTGTAAGTGTGGGATGCTTGGAGATCATGGAGATGCTTTAGCTCAACATTCTATCTTCTGGAAAAACGAATTCACAGAACATGGGAGACAAGGGTACTATTCTAGCCTTTATAAGACAGAGTTGGGGTTAAGCAGGCTCATTAGAGCCAAGTTTGCCATACAGGAAGCCCTCCCTCCAATGCTATGTGCATGTACACACCATGGAGATATCCTCAAGGGATCATGAGGGCTCAAGGTTTATCATTTTTGCCTAATGAGTGATTAAAAACCAAATATTTATATCTAAGATACATTTTCTTTTAGAATGTGTCTGAAGTATCCTTTTGGTCCTTTGCACATTCCATCACCAAAACAGGATATTCTCATTTCATTTAGCTGCACTTTGTCTTTTAAAAGTCAAATACAATGTTTTTGTTAAATGTCTGGTCTACTTTAAATGACAAAACCCACCATGTCATCTATTTGTGCCCTGAACAGCAACTAATGAGAATATTTAATCGTGCACATTGTGCAAAGACATATTTCAACTTGAGCTGCCAGCAATTTACAATGGATATATTAATGCTATTTTTATTTTAAAAGTGTAAGATTAAGACATTATGAGACAGTCAACATCTTTGTTTTTACAGTTTGTAAACATATTCAAATAAAGAATAAAGCTCTTGTCTAACAATAAAATGAAACATTTTCTTAAAAAAATAAAACTTATACTTTCACTGAGTGTAGTTGGCATAAACCTGTAATGCCACTTGAGCAGCACAGATTGGGAAGATCTCAGTGCAGACCAGTCTTTGTACAAAACACATAGGATCTTACTCTGAAAAATAACTGAAGTCATAAGGGATAAGGCCATGGAAGAAGCCCTGCCTTGCGAGCATGAAGCCCAGAGTTTAAACTCTACTACTGCCATTTTTTAAAAAGCTCACACATCTGTAGCATGCCCCTCAGTAGACGAATGGATCAGGAAAATGTGGTACATATACACAATGGAATTTTATGCCTCTATCAGAAAGAATGACATTGCCCATTTGTAAGGAAATGGAAGGACTTGGAAAACATTATACTAAGTGAAGTGAGCCAGACCCAAAGAAACATGGACTCTATGGTCTCCCTCATAGGGAATAATTAGTACAGGTTTAGGCAAGTCACAGCAGAGGATCACAGGAGCCCAATAGCTATACCCTTATGAACACATAAGATGATGCTAAGTGAAATGAACTCCATGTTATAGAAATGATTGTTATTTCACAGTTGTAACTACTTTCAACGTCCCATGTGTATCTGTAGCTTCTATTATTGATGATGTTCTTGTATCACATTCCAGTGGTTGTACCTACACTATCTCTGTATCTTATCTGAGTATATTGGAAACCGTGTATACTGGTATTAGAAGTAGGAAATTGAAAGGGGAATACCAAAATTGAGAGACACAGGGTAAAAAAAAAAGACAAACAACTACAAAAGCAATACTTGCAAAACTGTTTGGTGAAAGTGAACTGAACACCTCAGTGGGGGAAGGGGGAAAGGGAAAAGGGGAGAGGGAGGGGGGAATGAGGGACAAGGTAACAAACAGTACAAGAAATGTATCCAAAGCCTAACGTATGAAACTGTAACCTCTCTGTACATCAGTTTGATTAATAAAAATTTGAAAAAAATAAAAAACAAAGCTCACACATCTGTAGCATTTAAGGAGAACTTTAAAATGAATATATATTGGGGAAAATTAATACTATAAATGGTATAGTCCTCGGTAATTAGATCCAACAACTACTCATTAAATACTGAGTATAGTGCACATGTTCTATGTTTTTGTATCCAACGATCTAGGAATTGTTGTGACAAGATGTAACACCTTGGATTTACCCTCTCCAAAGGTCCACGATGGTTGACTAGAAGAGCAGTACAAGACACAGACTGTGGGGACAAAGGTTTTGATTTTGCCTTCCTAACTGCTGTGTGGCCCAGAGCTCCTTGTGTATTATTTTGCATTTAAGTGGAAATAATAATGGAATCCACCTCACATGGTTACTGTGAAGAGTAAATGTGGTCAAACTTAACGCTCTTGTTATTCTGAAAATCCTGTTTGACCCTATACGTAATAGTCCTTCCTTTCAAGCTCTCTTCTTGTCTTTGGCTTATGTTGTATTTCTCTGCTATTTGAGGGTTTTTAAGCTGACTATTTTGTGTCTATGTCCGTGAATATCTAGGCTTGATGATTAATAAAAATCACAATCTATTTTCTCTTTCTTCCTCTCTCTTCTCATTATTGATGCTGGGGTTGGAACCAGGGACCTACATGCTAAGCACGTACTTTACCACTGAGCTCTATTCACCCCTAGGCCCCACAATCTATTTCTGTAATTCTACTTGTTACTAGAATAACGAACAATACAAAGGCAAAAATAGTAACAATTGCCTTTGAGCACAGACAATTATATCCATCTTTGTCTTTGAGGAGCTGACAGCTGGATGCAGGTAGAACAAACATAGTCAAAGACAAAGGAAAGGCAGTGAAGTTTGGTTCAAGTGCTAGAGTGCTAGCCCCCAGCTAAAAAGCTAAGCAAGAACTTGAGGCCCTGAGTTTGAGTCCCAGTACCAGGAGAAAAAAAAAAGGTACAAAGGAAGGAAGGAAGGAAGCGAGTGAGGAAAGGAGGGAAGGAGGGAAAAGTCAAAGGAGACACAACAACATAAATACAGAGATGAAAAGGCAGAAGTAGATTTTATCCAGGCAGAGCAGAACATGTGTTCAGGAAATTCTCAATGATACACAGGCGAGTCATGAGAAAATGCAGGAAACCATGAGGGAAAGGAATACAGATGCAGGGAATTCCCAAAAGGAGTTTGAAAGAAAGCAGATATGGCACAGAAAAGTGGCATGAACAAAAGGCCACAATATCCAGTTACCGTGTAACCCAGCAATTATATTTTCGTGGTGTACATGCAAATAATTGAACACAGGGATTCAAATAAGAACCAGAATGTGTGTGATATGGCACTCTTTTTTAAAAATTTTTTTCCAGTCCTGGGGCTTGGACTCAGGGCCTGAGCACTGTCCCTGGCTTCTTTGTGCTCAAGGCCAGCACTCTACCACTTGAGTCAGAGCACTACTTCTGGCTTTTTCTATGTATGTGGTCCTGAGGGATCGAACCCAGGGCTTCATGCATACTAGGAAAGCACTCTAGCACTAAGCCACATTCCCAGCCCTATGGCACTCTTTACAATAGCCAAAGGTGGAAACACATGCCTAAATGTCCATCATCTAATAAATGAACAAATAAAATGTGGTCTATCTAAACAATAGTCTAGCCAGTCAGCCATAAAGAGAATGACATCGTAATAGGTTACCATGTAGATGAATATTGAAACATGATGCTGAATAAAAGAAGCCAGACAGAAAAAGCTGAGGCAGCAAAGGCCAAACGTTGCATGATTCTGTTCACATTACATATCCAGAATAAGCAAATTTAGAGACAGAAAGCAGATTGGTGGCTGTAAGAGGTTGAGAGGAGAGGAAGGATAGGGAGAGACTGCCATTTTAGGATCATGAAAATGTCTTAGTACTGCATTGCTGTTGCTTGTACAACACTAAAAATGTACTACTGGCTACTGAATTATTACTTGACAATCGTTACAGTGGTTAAGTGTATTATTTCTTTTATAGTGGTTGTGAACAAATACGTGACAGAAACAACTTACAGCAGGAAACATCTATTTTGCTTGCAGTTAGAAGGTTTAGTTCATATCCCTTTGGCTCTATTGATTCTGGGCTTGTGGATCTCATGAATATCCTGGTGGTAGAGGAGTTTCTTTACCTTCAGGCAGCCAGGAGGCAGAGGAAGAGAGGAAACACTGAACCAGGTGCAACTTTCAAAATCATGCCCCCTGGGACCTATCTCTGCCAGCAAGGTTCCACCTCCTAAAGTTTCGACCACCTCTCAAATTAGTGCCACCTACTGGCAACCAAATGTTCAACACATGTCTGTGTGGACACTTCATATCCAAACTGTAAGAGTAACTTTTATGTCATATTTATATCATAAAAGTAAAGAGAAAAGAAAAGTGCCACAGGAACCACAAAAAAGCCATAATCAGAGTGCTCTGCTATATGGGAAGAAAAGAACATTATAAGCTACTTAGGCAAACATTTCTTAAGCAAAGATCAAGGAAGAAGCAATAAAGAACAAATCATGGCCATGCTCAAGTCTCTCCAAAGGCCAAGCATAGAATATGTACCTATACTGGCTGGGGACAGTGAACAAGAGAATAACTGGGAACTCAGAGGAACCGGCCTGCATGATAACGTGTGTATGTCCTACACGAGCATGCGTACTGCCTGGCAGCACTTGGCGTAACATCACACACGCCATGATTCTGTGTCACCACTAAAACAATGGACAAGCCACTGGGGTAACTTGGGAAGCATCATTTCAACGCCAAAGTCGGAGAATAGTTTTGGAGTTCATATGACTATACAGGCCAGGCCATTCTCTTGGTTACACAGTTTCTAATTTCAGTGTCATTTCAAGGCCCCGGGTCATAAGGCAGGAGAAGCCATTTGCCTGACCTTACTCCACACAGAGCAACTCTTTGCTTTGCCCATCCCACCCCCAGCCACTTCCAAACTCTACTATATTCCCTCACTCTAGATTTATCCAGAACCGTGAGGAAACTAGTTTAGGGTCCTTGTCAAGTCTCTCTGTTTCTGAAGCTTTTTGGAAGAATAGTTTATATCTGAAAAAATTAGTATCTTTTTACATTTGCTTTGTCTTATATCACCATTTGTTCTTCATTCTCTAAAGGGGGCATTCTAGATGGACAACATCTTTGGATAGAAAATCATGGCCTTCGTCTGCAATTCTACATGGTGGATGTCTCCTTTTGCTTCCTGGAAAATAATTAACACACACAATGCAGTATTACTGAGTGTGTCATTTTCAATAGCAAGGATAAAACTGGAGGATGTTAAGTGAAATAGGCCAGGTCCAGAAAGCCAATACTAAATGTGCTCACTCATACATAGAAGGTAAAAAATGGAGAGTAGAATAGCTGTTACCAGCTGGGAAAGGTAGTGATAGATAGAGCTAAACAGTGCAATCAATAGTCACCTGACTGCAGTGAGCAGAAAAGCAAGAGGCTTGTCTAATATAAGAAAGCCAGACACTATTTTAGGTAGGGGGTTCATTTTTCACACACATTGCTTTCAAGTGTAACCACAAAAATGGCTGCATAACACATACAAACTGACTTTTTTTTTTTTTTAGCACAGTGGTAGCTTACATTCATCATCCCAGCTGTAGTGGCAAGAATAAATAGGAGGATCATGATCCAGGCTAGCCTGGACAAAAAAGCAAGATCCTATCTCTAAAATAAAGCCAAAAGGGGTTAAGGGTGTGGCTCAAGAGATAGAATGTGAATGCACGCCTAGCAAGTGCAAGGCCCTGACTGTCAACACTAGCACTGGCAAAAAAACAAACAAACAACAAAAACAAACCTGTCATTTCAAAGAACTAAAACATGTAGAACATGAAGGAAAAAACTTATATGTGTACAACTGAGATATACTTGTAATTTGTTAAATTAGAAACAAAAGTGAAATTCTGACCTTGCAGTCTACCCCGTTCTCCTGATTCTATAACTCACAATCATAAAATGCCTATTGATTTCTGGGTTATGTACTATAAAGACTTCACTGCAATTAGTATTCTATATACACAGTGCAGTAAATGTATTCAAACTTAAGCTAATGAATTAGAAAGCAAGGTCTCATCTAGAAGTTCCGCATTTAATCAATGATTAATTTAACCCAAGACCCGTTGGAACTCAATCGATCTCTTTTTAGTCCTCCACATTTTTCTCCAAAGAAATCTGTAAACATTCTCTGTAAATACTGCATTCTTTCAGCTTTATGTTTAGAGTAGCATATATATCAGGATGTAGTTGTGTTAGTGGAACATGTGAAAAATGCTTCCACACAAAGGCAGTATTTATAAGTTCCCAGCACTGTTGACATTATGAGGCATGGAAGGGGTAGATAGAGTTCCTATATAATCCTGTCATCCTGTGTTTCTGTCCTGGAATGTTACAGCCTTTCCCCCTCTGCCTTCGTGAGAAGATTCCACCACATGTTCTGTTTGGATTGTGCTGCTGAACTCATCTCTTCCCCAGCTCTAAACATGCCTGACCACCAACTCAGATCTGGGCTCTGCCTCTCTCTACCTGAAGTCACTGCTGAATAAAAGGAAATGATGCTGCCACAGAAAAGCTTTTACTCTCCACTTGATGCACGAAGCTGAGAGCTAAGCTACAAATATCCCCTGGAACAGTGGCCTTCATCTTTCAATTACTTAACTGCTGCCCTAGGCCTGCCAGTCCAACTCCTGATAAATGCTTTCTGATTCTGATGTTGGGAACAGAGGAGCAAGTCAAACTCCAGTGGTGATGGGCATGGAAGAGAGAGTTCAGTTCATCAGTTGGTGGGGGGAAGACACAGGTAAAGCTGCTGGAGGTTGTAACATGAAACTCTATCACGGTTTTTATTAAACCAGAAACACTGGCAGCAAGAGGGCCCCACTCATCTCTCAACAAAGTGCACTGGTCACTTTCCACCCACACTCATCTTGCCTCCCCAGAGATGGGCAGAGGAGAGGGAGGCAGAGCAAAGGCAGGCGAGTTTCAATAGCAGCTATACATTAGAATGACCAGGGAAGCATTCATTCCCCAACCAGACTGCACCCCAGAACGATGAAATCTCTGTGAGTGGAACCCAGAGAAGTAGATTTCCAAAGACAATGTACTTTGAAAAGCATATTCCAACTGTTGAGGAGTTTTTGTTCCATAATAACTTCCTCTCCACTCTTCCTGCCATTCTGCTGTGCCCTACTTGGGATGAAAAGACTCCCATTAGGTCGCTGGTGCTAATTACAGGCTTTCTATTCTACAGGTGTGATGGAGCCAGAAAAACAGATTGATCACAACTAAATGATGTGACTTCTTAAAACCCTTTCAGCACCCAAGGATTTTTTTTTTCTGTGATTCTAGTAACATCTCACACCAACATTCAATACAATACAATCAACACAAAGGGTTTTGTATTTCTTTATGCAGCCAGGTATTTTTTTTGTAAAGCCTATTTTCTTGCAGAAAGCCATTTGGGTACAAGCTTGGTATAGGAAAATGCTTTCAAATCATGACATATCTTCCAGTGGGGACACACACACAAAACTCTGGAAGGTAAAATTAATTACCTTCCCTTCGTTTTCACACAAAGCCACAAAGGATCTAGAGAAACACTTGCACGATTCTCTTTCGCCCTGGTAATTGAAATCAAGGGCTCCATTTGTCATGGTTTCTCACTGAGCCAATATTTGGCAGTTCCAACTTTGTCCTCTCAGCCATTTCTCCCTTCTTTGTTCAGCAGCTCTGCACACACTGAACTATTATGCTCAGGCTCTCTGTGAAGGCAAACAGGAAATGCATTCTCTTCTCTAGAAGAAAAAGATGTAACTTTGTCTTTTATTTTTCTTCTATATGGGATAAGAAGATTCTTTGATCTATTTCGTTCCTATAACCTTCTGCAGCCCTTTTCTTCATTTGCTATTTGGCGGTGGTTTTAAAAACTGAGACCAGAAATGAAATGGGGTAGGAAGGAAGAGGAGAGGGAGGATTTTTGCCTTTTGTCTCCAAAGCCAATTATCTAAAATAGAATCACCACAACAATACCTCTTTCTCTATGAACTATGTTTACATTGCAGATCTCTCTCAGGCCTTCCTTCATGCTGGAGCGAACAGCTCTCCAGGCTAACCCAAACATTCCACATTAACAGCAAAGGATGTAGGCTTCCTAGACTTTGCTATTCAAGCCATTTACCGGGGCCTTCTTTGAAAGGCAATTTCTGATCTTCGAGCTCCAGACTCGGTATTTTCCCCCAAGTACTAACCTGACAATGCTGCTGCTAGTACTGACCCTATGCTTTGAGAAACAGCACCTAGGTGGTGGTTCTCAAAAGTGGTATACAGGGCACATTGGCACTGTCTGGAGCTTTTTTTAAAGGCCTGATGCGTGACCCCATCCCAGATGAATAGAATTTAAATCTGTGTGTGTGTATTGACTCATGGATTACTTGGCTAAAACTACTCCAGGTGATTTTAACCTAAACCAGAGAGTAACATCATACAAAACGTACTTAATTGCCAGGCATCAGTAGCTCATGCCTGTAATCCTACCTAATCAGGAAGCTGAGATCTGAGGGTAATGGTTTGAAGCCAGCCCAGGCCGGAAGGCCCATAAGACCCTAATCCCCAATTAACCACCCCAAAAGCCAGAAGTAGAGCTGTGGCTCAAGTGGTAGAGCACCACTAACCTTGAGCGCAAAACTCAGGAACAGCTCCCAGGCTCCAAGTACAAGCCCCAGGATGAGCACAAAAAATAAAGTTTATAATAAAAATCTCTCCATCCTATAACTCCTCCCACAGCAGAGGGCTAGAAGACACAAACTAGGAAATTTGAACATGAGGATAAGAGTGGACTCCTAGTCCCAGGGAGGTTAACATTTATATTGCTAGTAAATCCACTTAACCAATAAATATTTGTAGAAATCCTGGTAAATCCCAGGAAGACTGTTGAACATTTGAGGGATACCATGGAGACCAAAGCAGACTTAGTCCTCAATGTAATGGAGCTGACACTATAATGGGGCAGTATATCATTCAATCCCCCAAATCCTAGCCATAGCGCTAAAAAGGAAAAGTATTGAGTATAATGAGGACATGGAGCAGAATGGTAATTTCATCTTAGAAACCAAGTGAGGCTATGATATTATTGTCTAATCAATGATCAAGGAATCATGGACTATCTTTGTGTGTGTGTGTGTGTGTGTGCGCCAATACACACACACACACACACACACACACTCATGGTCTGGGCACTATCCTTTAGATTTTTCACTGTCTTTTAGATTTTACAGCTCCACTTCCGGTTTTTTGGTGGCTAACTGGAGGTAAGATGTCTCACAGGCTTACCTGCCCAGGCTAGTTTTCAGCCATGATCCTCAGATCTCAGTCTCTTCAGACAAGGCTCAGGGACAGTGCCCAGGCCCTGAGTTCAAGGCATACGACTGGCAAACACACACACACACACACACACACACACACACACACACACACACACACACACCCCACCTAAAGAGATTTGAAACAGCCACTGTCTATGCCATAGTCTAGAACAGTTATCCCGGATCCTCTGGGATGGGACTCCAGCTGGAGTCGGGAGTAGTTTTAATGCTTCCCAGATGACCCGAAGATGGAGCCAGCTCTGAGACCTACTGCGCATGTGCAGTCGTCAAGTATGGAAGTCCCCAGGTCAGCAGCCTCCCTTCCCTGAAGAGTGGTTGCTTACAAACACAGCAATCAGAGTCTGCACGGTAACAAGATCTCCAGCTGACTGAAATGCACTTTATGGCTAGAGAAACTACTCCAGAATTCATAAAAAAATAGTACATTGACTTGTGAGGAATCACGGCAATCTTGTTTTCTAGCTGTACAAAGCAATTCAGACATAAACAAAAATTGTAAGTAGTAATTTGGCAACAGCCGCTTTTCAATTTCCCTTCTCCAAGCCCAGGAGGGCCCACATTCAGGGGAGGAAACACTGAGAGAGAAATGTTATGTGTTGATCATTATGGACATTTATATGACCCCCCAAAGGAGGCTGGACACACTGTTCTGAACTCTGTGGGTGCTTAATAAATGTCTGTTGGAGGCTTCACTTGCCCAGATGTCGGAATAAAGTATGCTTTGCTTGAAGTTGGAGGAAATGTATCTAGCTAACCATTCCACACACGTTGAGGCAAGCAGTCACAGGTCTGCTTGTGTCCACGCTTTGGAGGGCAGCAAAGCAGGAGGAATGGAAGGCAAGAGGCAAGCCAGAACAACAGTAAGAAGCAAAGCAAGAGGTTGCAGGGAGCACAGAATGTATTTCTGTACCCATGGCATGAAATAAACAGAAGAAAAGTATGCCAATCACTGCATAATGAATTTACTTCTGGCTGCCAAAGTAGGAGCCACTGAACAATGAACAATTTGAGCGGCTTCTGTTTCCACAATGCAGCCTTGTGAATGTCCACAGGCAGAAAATTCTGCCTACCATGCACTGGGCATTTTTCTTTCTCAGTTGTCCTCTAGACCTGGGTAGCAAATTGTGGACCTAAGAAAGATTTCATTTCGGGACTAGGAAAATAAACAGTTCTTTGATCCTCCTATCCAATATAGCTCTTGAGGATGATAGGATTTCTTTTTTCTGGAACTCAGGCAAAAGTGAATGTCCCAAACTGTGGCAGTTGTCTTGTTAGCTGAATTTTGACATTTAAAGGAGTATCACGAGTGTCTCTGCCAATGTAACCATCTCCTAGCACAGCTTGAGCATCAGCAGGCTGCCTTCGAGAGTCAGTAAGGGTTGGCTAACTTGGAAATTTACAATAGGATCGTCCATAAATAAGTTGTGACAAGACTATCATAGGATAACATAACACAGCCTCCATACTGTCACTGGGTATGTATGCTTTATGTACCAGGTGGACGTGCAAGATTGTCCTCAAACTGGCATCATGTGAAGTTTAGGAATAATCACTTCTTCAGACAAAAAGTAGGGTGTCTAAATGAGTGATATTTATTCAGTAAAAGATGAATTTTCATTTTAGTCTCTGCTCCACAAAGCTGCTTCCACAGTAAGAAACTATTTCTTCAGTCACAGATTGACACAGGCCTTTGGCAAAGAGTGTTTCCTAAACCCTTAGTCAACGTCCATCATGGGCATAGGACGCTCTTTTCTTAGCTCAGTCTTCTCATCTGAATAGTAAACTATTGAAAGGTGGCTAGATTTTGTCATCTGTGGTAACTTCTCTTTCTCCCTCCTTTTGCAGCTCTGAGACACATAAGATAAAGGCTCAAGACTATAGAACCTTCTAATAAGTTTCCTTTGGTTCAACAAAGAACTTGAGTGGCCTTGTAGGTAGCTCACAAGGGTTACAAAGAAATTACTTTAACTCCTTTTTTTTTAACAGTTCCAGATTTTTTTCATTGCTATACCTCTAAGAGTTAAAAAAAAAAACGTATTTCCAATACATGTAAATTTTGGCAAAGGTTATACACCCCACGTATTAGAAGTATGTATACTGAATGTAGGTAGTTTGACTTTATTAGTTTAAAATAAACATGGAGGAGGTCACTATTTTCATTCTGTACCCAATGAACCACCTTCCCCATCTCATTTTGTTGAATATTTCCCTCTTTATACTCCATTTCTGGATCTTACTGAGGAAACATATTAAGAGTTAGTAATAAACGTGTGTTGTTCTCTAATCTGTCTCATGAAATTTTGTTTTCCCTAGTTTCTTTTCCTTTATAGAAGCTTCAGGAATTCTCAACATTTCACATCACTGAACCCTATAGGGTTCATAGGCATGTAAATTGCCTTCGTTTCTCAAAAATCAGATCTTCCTAGATTAAATTGAATTGAGTGAGACAGTGTGGTGACCAACACAGAATCTACAACAAAATGTGTTTTTTTTTCTGTCAAACACTGGCTTCTACGTTCTCTCTGGCCAACATGTTATTGGAGTCAATGACTATTTAATGTACAAGCCTAAATACCACTTAGTTTCCTTGGTCTATATGTAAGGGCTCAATACAAATGAAGATCAATGCTCAAATGTACTGAATGACCAGAGGCAAGTAGAATGGAGGTTAGAGACAACAAAAAAGTCATGCCTTGTGTTCATGGACCCTGGACAGTCCAAGGTTTTCATTAGTGTATAAGGTTCATAAGCCACAAGTCACACATTAGCTGGTGTCAAGAGCTGGAGGTTCTCGGGTCAGAGAAGGAAACCTTACCCAGACCTGGCTGATTTCATCTGCTGAAGGGCGTGAGGAGGTGTAGGAGAACGTTTGTCAGAAGGGTGGAGTTCAAGGAGACCACATTTGCCCTCTGTGAAGGATATTGTGTACTGATGAGGGCCTTGGCCCTCTTCTCCCACCAGGAGGTTTAATAAACTGGCTAACATTTGGTTGAGTGCTCCATCTCTCATATCCTCAAGGACCTCACAGCAAGCTTCACTTACTGCAACTAGGTCTGGCTCCTTCCTAGGGTTAAGCAGGGCTGGTTCCAAGATAAAAGCTCGCTGCCACACAGGGAAGGTTCTGGCTCCTGAACATCTCATGGAAGAGCATTCACGGTTTCCACAGCACACAGGGGAGACAAGGAGCAAAACCCAGACACACTGATTGCCTCCAAATGACCCAAGGATATCTTGGCCCATGAAACCACTAAACAAATATACAGATTAAATGAGTGTACATAAGTCACTGGATGAAAGACTCAGAACCCTTCCTCTGCAAAATAAACCTTAACTCTGAGACCACAAGCCTTGAAAAGCATGCTGTATTATTCTAGCAAATCTGGACATAATACTGTAAAATATAGCCAATCAGGCTAGAAAATCAAAGTTTATCAAGCATTCATTATCTGCATTTGATCAATGTGAATTTGTACAAGGGTTTTCAACTATGGATCTTGGGTATATTTAATTTATATTAGGGTAAGAAATAAATATATTACTACTTAGTATATTTTTCCTCTTAACATAGCTGAGTTTCATGTTGATGTATTCTACTATAAATTGTAGCTAATTAAACCAGAGTCTCACGCATTCTCTTGCCATCAATTATGCACAAGTTAAAAATTCATAAAACTACCTAAGAAGGAATATAGTAGACTTAATAGTTACAAACCATGTTGGGCTCTTTTCTGAATGGTGATTAGCTACAGAATCGTTTTGCATTTTATGCCTTGTACCTGCAATGAAAGAGTCTGACACTTTTAACCTATTTTTAAGGATAAAATACAAACTTGTTACCATGTAGAGATTTACATAAGCAGAAAATCAGAGTGGACTTCCCGCATACTCCCTCTTTCTTATCTTCTCTGACAACTGCTCAACCCTAGGAGATACAATGACTCTAAGTAAGTGATAGTCACTGTTTTTCCTAAAATATTACAACATCATTTCAGTGAAAAAGAGCTCATCTTTCTTGGCCATGAAAATATTTTCTTTTGGGGTTTTTTCTCATAATGGGCAAAATCTTAATTTGAGAGTGTCTACTGGGGCCTCTTTAGCTGATGCTCTGCTTCCTTTACAGCTTCTAAATATACCCAAATAATCACAACAACCCAGGGGATAAAATAAGCTCTTTAGCATCTTCCTGCTATGATTCTGCCTCACAGTAAGGCACTGACAATGGCCAGAGTAAAACCTATAAATCTAATTTTTGCAAGACCTAATAATGATCTGGTACTAGTTTGTTTTTCATATACAGTTTTAAGACCTTCTGTTGCGACATGCAGCTTTCATTTCCCTGGAGGAAAATAATATTCCTTTAGCAAAATTCTTAGGTCAAGTCCATGTGTATTTTGGAATGAACCAAAAGCTGAGGGGAAAAACATTCTGCAGGGGGAAAAAGTGCAGCCAACTATTAACAAACCCTCTTAGAAAGGGACTGGTGTGGAGCAGGATTTTCCTGAGTATGTGCAGAGTTTCATGTGCTAGTTCCATGCGATGTTAACAGGAATGCCAAAGTCAAATATATTTGAAAACTAACACAATTTGTATCTCCATCACAGAATGTAGTAACAGACATTAGAAAACCAGAAGTAAAGAAATAATTTTTTAAAAATCTCATTATTCTCAAAATAATGAGATATCAAAAATCGTGCTGCCCCCCCAAAGGATAATCTGTCAATATCTGGAGACATAAGTGGGACAGAAATATTGGGAAACAACTAGCAGGGGGTTTTGTGGAGGAGGGTTGGTACTAGGACTTGAACTCAGACACTCAAGCTCCCAGTTGGCTTTCTCTGCTCAAGGCTGAGCTCTACTTCTGGCTTTTTGGTGGTTAATTGGAGATAAGAGTCTCACTGACTTTCCTGTTACCTCTGGCTTGGAACTTTCATCCTTAAATCTCAGCTTCCTGAGCAGCTACAATTATAAGCATGAGTCACTGAGGCTCAGTGACAATTAGTGTTTAAAAAAAAAATCTTCAGGGGCTGGGGATATGGCCTAGTGGCTAGAGTGCTTGCCTCGTATACATGAGGCCCTAGGTTCGATTCCCCAGCACCACATATACAGAAAATGGCCAGAAGTGGCGCTGTGGCTCAAGTGGCAGAGTGCTAGCCTTGAGCAAGAAGAAGCCAGGGACAGTGCTCAGGCCTTGAGTCCAAGCCCCAGGACTGGCCAAAAAAAAAAAAAAAATCTTCAAATTAGGTTTTAAAAATAATCTTAAATTATGGTATCTATGAAGAAAAATATTTAAGTGTTTCTGTGTGGCTGCAAAATAATGGAAAGGATTCATGGATTAATGGAGGGTGACTTATATATCACCAAGTATGAAATGTACCACTCCCAAGGGAAATGGTTACCTATGTGAAATTGGGCCCTATAGAGACCAAAAGCACCAGCAGAACCAACTGTTCAGTAAACACACTATACCCACGTGTTGTTCCTCATTCTTACAAAAGTTAGTTTTTACACAAGAATTGTGTTCAACTGAGTATTAGACGAGACCATCTAAAATTGTTGGTTTTTCAAATAAAAATAATCATGCATTAGCAATTTCAGATAGTCTGATCTAACACAGACAAAGCACAGTTAGGTAAAAGACAGGGTAGTCCAGAGTTTTAAAAATTAAATAAGAACCAAGTGCCAATGGCTCATTCCTGCAAACCTAGCTACTCAGGAGGCTGAGATCTGAGGATTGTAGTTTGAAGCCAGCCCAGACAGGAAACACTGTGAGAACCTGATCTCCAATAATCTACCCACCAAAGAGCTGGAAGTGGAGATCTGGTTCAAGTGGTAGAATGCTAGCCTTGAGCAAAAAGTGAAACTCCGGCACAGTGCCCCAGGACCAGCACAGTTAACTAAAAATCAATAAGTAAATAAATAAATGAGAGAAATTGGGATGGCTCCACTAATTAACTTGATTTTACTGTGGACACAAGTAAAGAACCTTTATTCCAGATGATGGAGTTAACTGGTCAGCAGATATGTTTTTAGTTGTAGGGAAAGTCTAGTTTTTTTTGTCTTAAGTATATATGATACCCAGACTCCACATATTCTTGTCCAACAGCTGGGCTCTACTGGCCTTGAAAGTTGTTGGAATTGTGTATTTTAGATACTTCTCTCCTTCACAGTCAGCTTTTTTTTTTCTTTGCCAGTCCTGGGCCTTGAAATCTGCACCTGGGCCCTGCCACTAAGCTCCTTTTACTCAAGGCTAGCACTCTACCACTTGAGCTATAGCGCCACTTCAGGCTTTTTCTGTGATTAATTGGAGATAAGAGTCTCGTGGACTTTCCTACCCTAGCTGGCTTTGAACCACAGTCCTCGGATCTCAGCCTTCTGAGTAGCTAGGATTACAAGCATGAGCCACTGGGCGCTCAGTCACAGTCAACTTTTAAAAACATCTTGATTGACCCAACAATCTTTTCTGCCTTTTATCATAGCTTAGATATCCAGTTGGCATTAGTATACTATTATCTTCCAGAGAATCTGTAGTTTATTTACAAAGATCTTTCAGGAGTAAAATGTATCAATTAAATTTCTTTTAACCCATACTTGACAGAAAAAGTTTCAAACAATCCACCTTGAAATAAAGTTACTCTTATCTATTGCTACTATTGTTTGAAATGATACAGACACAAATTGATCAATACACTGAGCAACCCTGTTGCTATAACATGTATGTCTCAGGAAACAAGAGTGGTTTGTTAAGAGCATGCCAAGTTTTGTCTGTCAATCTATATTTGTTAGTCTGGCAGGCAAAAAATCTTTCACAGTGAGTTCTGTACTATTTCTACTAAAATAAAGAACCTTCAATCTGTGGATCATAACTTTGCACCACTTTGCTACCCAGCTGCAAGTCATTTTCAGAAGTCCAAAGAATGTCCCAAGTTTGTTCCAAATATGTCCAGCTGGGCTCACTTGCATACCACTGCAACAAACAGTGCTGACCAAGTGTACAGCCATCCCAAATACGCTACATGATGAACAGTCATCCACCCTTTCATGTTCAGGGTTTCCTGTTGCAAATGTAGATCTACTTGTCAAGCTTATGAGTCCACAAATGTTTTGTCTGTTAATTTATGTAACTGAATTTATCTGTATCTATTTACATCACCACTCAAAATCAGTTTGAGATATATGCTAATGTCAACTGGAGAGCATGGTACCAATACACTGGGTTGAACACCACTCATATTAAGAACAAGGGTATTGTCTTCGTCTGTACTGTCTTACTGGGTATAAGTATATCTTCTAGGATACTGAAAACCTCACATGAATCAGGCATCATACTGCTATGGAGAGAGGAGCTAATCCTTAGTTGTGCGTCCCACCTTTACATGCCTCACTCCCTGCCTGCTATCTGAGAAGGTTTCCCTGAAGATATGCAATGCAGTGATTACTGGAAGCCATCCAAGATTTGGCAAAAGTTAATTTTCATAAAATGTTAGTTTTCTCTTTTCCCATTAATCATCCTCTCCAATTATAGGACTTTTTAAATGTCATTAATTTTGTTCCTCTGGAAAATAAATCTATTTCTTCATATAATCACAAATCATATTATAAATACCTCTTATCTTGAAAATAATAATAGTGTGAAATCAGATGAAAAAGTTTGTGTACAAGGCTTGTATAGTTACTTATGCAACATAGGCAAGGTTAAAAACATCCTTTTCCAAAAGATACCATAGAAGGCATAGATTTGTTGGGTGCTGATGGCTTATGCCTGTAATCATTACTACTCAGAAGGCTGGGATCTGAGGATCACAGTTCAAAGCCAGCCTGAGCAGGAAAGTCTGTGAAATTCTTACCTTCAATTAGCCAGCAAAAAGCTGGAATTAGAGGTATGGCTCAAGTAGGAGAGAGCCAGCCTGAGTGACAAGGCTAAGCAAGGGCAAAGGCTCTGAATTCAAGCCCCAACACACACACACATACACACACACACACACACACACACACACACACAAGATTTGTGGGAGAAATTGAGTTGGGGACACAACACTCAAAAATGTCATCAATGATATATACATATATAGAGAGATATATGTATACATATGAACCTAAAAAATGCTGACACCATTTTACACACATGAAATGATTAAGAAATAACAGTAAGTGGGACTTTACTGTGAATTAAGCCTTGAAACTTACTTGTGGAGTAGGCATTAAAAGGACTACAGCTACAGTGATCTGAAGCCAGAGGGAAGGTTCTAACACTTGCTATGAACAACTTGGCTTCTAATGCATAGCACTCACTGGAGCAGCTCATGGTATGGAAAGGAGGTTGTGCAAGTATGTGTTTTACCTGTTTGGACCCAAAGTCACTTGGTTTAGCTGGGTGCAGATTTCTGCATTTGTAGCTAATGCTTCACCAAGAGAAAATGACACATAAGCCAATGTGAAATTCAGATCATACACATATTGCCTATAGTTCCAAAACAGACATTGTAGTAAGAATTGACTGTATTTCTAAGACAGCTCAATTTTCTTGTGTGTATATATAGGTAGATTATACCACCACAATTATATTTTTTTAGTTTGGCCAGTACAAAAAACTATACAATTTGTACATATTAGTGGGGCAAAATATAATATTTGATACATGTATATACTGTGTAATGTTTAAATAAAGTTAATGGTATCTATCTCATCATTTATCAATTCTTTGTGTTGAAATTTTCAAAGTCTTGTCTTCTGAAGGTTTTTCAATTTCGTAACCTCAGATACTCTGTAAAAAGAAGAAAATCTTTCTCAGAAGGATTTTTTTTTAATTCAGAAACATATCACCTACAGTCTGAAGCCCCCAATAGAGTTTTCTAGATCATTTTTCTCTATAACAACCCTTTGAAATTATAATATATATACCAGTCCTGAGTTTCTACAGAGGTCAAGAATTCACAAAAGTCATACAACGCGCAAAACATGAGAGGGATCTGTGGAAAACTTTCTAGACTTCCAGATAGGTCTATAAGCCTCATTTTCAACAGTCATTCACACCCTTGAGCCTCAATATCCAAGTTTCTAAAATAAAGTTGCTTTGAGGACTAGATAACAAATCTTGAAGCTATCTGGGCAAGAGTTTGAAAGGTAGCTTTTGAATGCTGATCTGGACACTGACTCACAATTGTAAGGGAAACATCCTTTACATATAAGGAGAGTCCCACATGAGAACATCCTCTATTGCCTCAACATAAAATGGTCATCGGGGCAGCTGGGAAAATACAGAGAAAGTAGAAAATAAACATGTCAAACATTAAGGTAGTTTAGAGACTCAGGCCATTGTGGAGGAAGGCAGCTGCTTCAACCAACCCAGCCAGAGAGAATTTCATTTCCTCTCTTGAGATTTCATTAGCTTTCGTCTCCTTGGTTTCTTGTATTACCATCTGGAATGTCCCACTTACTTGTCTAAAAAAGAAGATTGTCTCCTGAGTCTAAAAAATTATTCTTGCCCAATCCACTCTTCCTGTCATGGCATTTGAGAAAGCTTCAGAGTCATCTGACTTGATTTTCACTCTTCCTCTAACTCTGCCAGGAATGATGACCACTTGTTTCTAAAGCCCAGACCGACAGACAAGGTCACATTACAAACTCAGAAGATTTGTGCTTGAGACTCTGGGTTCAGAACATACCTATATCTGAAGAAGGAGATAGACCTCACTACAAACTCATTAAGTGAACTCAAACTTACAGGTTTTTAAAGAATTGCTACATGGAGCTGAGAGCCAGTGGCTCGTGCCTGTAATCCTAACCAAGCAGGAGGCAGAGATATGAGGATCATGGTTTGAAGTCAGCCTGGACAGGAAAGTCCACAAGATTTCCAATTAGCTACCAAAAAGCTGGAAGTAGAGGGATGGCTCAAGTGGCAGAAGACTAGTCTTGAGCAAAAGAGCTTAAGAACAGCACCCAGGTCCTGAGTTTAAGCCCAAGAAAGCGCACACACATGCATGCACACACACACACACACACACACACACACACACACACACACACACACAGAATTGCTACACCGAATTTTACAGAACTGTCACGTAGTAGCATTGTACATACATAGGTACACCTGTTTGTACACTTCATGTCCCATTCATTGATTTGAGTTCAAAACTCGTACATGATCATTAGACTATCTACAGGAGTAGAAAAGTGGTTGGCTATGTTACAGAAGTGTAAAATGAGTGTGTTTTGCCTAATAAACTCAGGCCACTATTATTGAGGTAATATCTTTAGCAAAAATGATCCACTGGAGAAATGCAAATGAGACTATTTAACAAGATCTTCATTACTTTCTCACAATGGTACACTTTCAAACCAAGTAGGAAATATCCTAGGCACAAATGCAGGAATGTTCAACTTCAATTTGTTATACAAGTTCATTTTATCAGATTAGATTGCATTTTCTAGCATTTATACCAATTATGCCATTTGGTCATTGCCCTCTGATCTAGAGCCAGGCAGTGTGTTTCTCAACTAACTTATGCAATGATTTAACAACTCTGCTTCATTTATTCCACACCAATCAAACATACAAAGGTTCAACGACCTGCCCAAGATTAGATAGTGGAAGTCCTATGGCTTCCAACATCCAAGCTTTCTTACCTTTTGTCAAGAATTTGTTCTGTTTTGTCACAAATTTCAACCTTCAGGAGCCACTGAAAGGCTAGCAGCAAATCAATGAAGAAACCAGGAAAAAAGACCTCAGGCTTCTGTCTCCCTCCCAGTCAAGGCTTATGACTCCTATACACAATCTAATGCCGATCCTATTGCAGAGAATCCCATCCTCTCTCCTTAGCCTGACAACTCATGAGTCACTGGTGCCCCCAAACACAAGACCTATATACAGTGCCACAGGGAACTCTAGTTCTAGAAAAGGGACTGAGGATCAGGCTCCAGTGAAATGCCCCGAGCTATTATCAGTAGGGCCTCTAGTTTGATTCTATCAGGTAATCCTGGAGCCAACCTGGATCTTTCTGTTGCTGGATACTGGGTCCTAAAAATGACTATAAGCTAACAAGAGTTTCAGGATCGTAAGTGATGACTATGTTAGGTAGACTTGGATCCCACAGGGCACCCTCTCCAAGGGGTCCTTCCTCTCCTGACCTACAAGTGCCCATTTGGCTCGGCAAGGTAAGGGTCCTTGAATACTATGCTTAGCTGTCTCTAGCCTTTCAGCTCCCACCAGAATTTCAGGTCATCTCTGGGGTCATGGAGCTATCCTCAGAGCCTAGATTTACACTAGCCTGACTCCAAGCATACATCAACCAGGCCAGGAAAATAGTACAAATAGTACCTCTCAAGTACCAAATATTTACCATGCACCAGGCTACACACTTTTCATTTAGTATATTATTTACTCTTGATAACACCCTATCAAGTAAATATAATCCCCAATTTACTGATGAGGAAATTGAGCTTTGGAGAAAATAAAGATAGGCACCAGCCCAAAGCACATAGTTAGCACATAGTTAACAGAATAGGTGCATCAGCATTCTGCCCCTAAGCTCATGTTCATTATCATTTTTGCCATGCAGGCTCTTGGATCTTCTCCAATGCAAGGCCAGCCTCCAGGAAGAGAGATGTCAGTATGGTTAGGGCAGGACAAAGTTATCTTCAAGGTCACTGCTATTCATATTCATGTGTTACTTTGTGCAAGAGAAGGGGCCCCTCTTATAGTCAAGAAATCAGAGACCCAACAGACTTCAAAACTGCTGCTCTCGCTAGAACCTGGGCACACACAGAAACAAATACAATGCTTCCACAAAGTAGGGGACCAGGGATAGTAGATCCAGAGGAAGAAGAACCAGAGGGATCCATGAAGGACTTTTCAGGTAAATCAAGAAGATGGTGAGAACGGGAGAGACTCTGAGCTAGGAATTCTCAAAATCTCTGGGACCAGTTGTAGTTCAGGAGTGATTAGGGATAGGGTTTAAGAATCTAAACAAATCCTTAAAGGCTTGACCTAGCAAGCATTAAGATCCTCCAGGCCAGGTCTCCTGAACTCTCCAGAACTTGAAATGCCAGGAGTTCACTGAAAAGCAGTTTGTCACTGTTTGTAAAACACAAGGCTTCTCCACTTCAGACTCATTTCTACCTTTAAGAAAAATATCAAGAATCTGATGTTCAAATATGTGCCTTGATTAGATCACATCATCTTATATTCAAACTCAGCTCTTGGAATAATTCATTTTCATTCTTTACAGTTTACTAACCTCAGTGGCTAATGTGCTATAGAAAGATTTCCTTTCAGAGTCAGCCATCTTGTAAAATGCAGATGTTGCCTGTGGTGCTACGAAATGCAATAACATAAAGTCGTATATACATGAGCCAGCTATATACCACAGAGATGAACTCCAAGGAAGAGTTTGCCAGTCTAGCCAGCCATTCCACCTCTCCTACATTTCCCTGCCAATTTGGATTTCTCTGGCCAATAATAGTATACCATAAAACAGATCAAGGAGCTGCCACAGGGTCCGTCCTCCCAGTTTGCTCAACTTGGAACATTTGTTATTCTACCATACACCTCAAAACCCCTATCTGGTCATGGGCATGAGAATATTTGGCTAGAGACAGCTATATCTTTCATTTATGGACCAAGAGAATTGAAAATAAATAAACAAACAAAATATAACTAACAAGAAAGTTTAAAAAATCTTCTGAACCTATCTTGATGTTGAATGTTGAACAATAGGCCCAGAATCTTAAAAAGAGGCAAGGGTTTTATTGACTCAAGAATCATTGTCTCTTAAATCCACTGCATTTATGCATGAGTCTACCCGCTTCATATACATACTTCATTTCATTTCTTCCCAGAGAAGGAACATCTTGAGATCTTCAAACACGTTACAGTGATCAAATGGAAAGCGAGGGAAGCTTCTTTTGAGAATCTGCACAGCTGCTGTGGCAGAATTGTTTTTCTTCTCCCCCTTTACTGGGTTCTCTCCCCAGCAGCTGTCTTTGTTTTTTGTTCATGGGCTCCCTCTACTTCCCCTCCCCTAACCAACTACAAAGTTGGGGGCTAGGGCCATGCTGAGATACAAAGCAGGACTTGTTATAAATTTGAGCAAATCTGGGCTAATAGCCAAATTTAATTCTAAAGACCCATTTTGAAGACTCAGCATTAAAATGGAATCTACTATAGGTCTCCTTGTTTCTAGGACACCATGTCCTTATTGGGGGTGGGGTTTGCTGCATTTGTTTCTACTGGCCATTATTTTCTGAAGACTTGATAAATATTGAAAATAGTGTCTCAGAGAGTTTGAATATAAAGAGATTAGCTTGAATGAATAATTTATGATTAGATGAAATTTTAAACTCAACCAATATTCTATGTGTCATATCGTGATTCTTGTATCCTTCAAACAACTCAACTAGACAAAGAGTAAAATTTTTATGTTGTTTTATTTTTCAAGAAATGCCAGCCTACAGACCTTAATATATTAGGATGAAATCCATTAAAAAAACATCTAGTACTGACAAAGAAAGAAAGCATATTAGAAAGGTAAAAATGCTCAAGATCACAAAACTCTCTTCAATGATCGGATTATTCCCCAAAACTGACTCTAAAGGGGATGGGGTTGGGGAGAGGGAAGGTGGAAGGAAAATAAGGGAGCGGAGGGGGTAACAAGTATGACAAGAAATGTACTCATTACCTTACGTGTGTAACTGTAACCCCTCTGTACATACCTTGACAATGAAATTAAATTTAAAAAAAGAATACTTGGAATAAGTTTTGAAAATACCATGGACAACTCCTTTATTATTAAGTTATGTGATAGTTTTGGAAAAATACTCGTTTGTGTTCTACAATCATACCCAGAAAGCTTCTGGAATGATGGCTATTAAAGCAAATTATGGATTTGAGAATTATCTAACTGCAATCAATGCACAGAAGAGTTAATATGGCTCAGGCTGCGAATATGGCCTAGTTGGTAGAGTGCTTGCCTTGTATACATGAAGCCCAGGGTTCAATTCCTCAGCACCACATATATAGGAAGAGCCAAAAGTAGCCCTCTGGCTCAAGTGGTAGAGTGCTGTAAGTTCTATAGCCCAGTTGCAGATCAATTAGGTTGTAAAACTAATAATTTATCCTTTTGTGTTCTGTCAGCTTTTAAGTGGCCACAAGAGCTCTGTGTAGGATAATGGCAAAATGAGCAGCTGGCCTTCATTGGGCCCTTACCATGTACGTTTATGTGTCACTTAATGACGGTCCAGGATCCCAGTTGTTGTACAAATGGCATAAAGAATATTCACACATGCCAGGTGTTAGCAGCTACTCATGAGGCTGAGACCTGGGGATCACAATTCCAAGCCAGCCTGGGAAGACACATCTGTGAGACTCTTATTTCCAATTAACCACCAAAAGCTGAAAGTAGAACTGTGGCTCAAGTGATAGAGTGCTAGGCTTGAGTAAAAAGAGCTTGGAGACCGTGCCTAGGACCTGTATTCAAGCTCCAGAAATGGCATAAAAACAACAAAAACAAAACACAAGAGTATAGTAAATAAATATTTCAATAACATTCATTTACTGTCATTACCATACACTAAATATTTACTGTGCATTATTGCATTTGTTATTTTTTAATTTGACTAGTGGTTTGTTTATAATAGCATCACCACAAACAGTGAATAACACATTGCTCTAAAAACAGTTACAGTGTCACTAGGTGAATGGAATTTTCCAGCTCCATTATAATCAAGGAACCACTGTAGTAAATATATATATATATATATTATATATATATATATGTGTGTGTGTGTCTACACACACATACATCAACTGATAGAAATATCTCTATGTAGCATGCACAGGACCATGCTAATAACACTTAGCATATCCCTTGGTTCCTCTTTCATTGACTCTGACTCCAGTGGAGACTTTCTGGGGGTGCAGGCCATGGCTTAGAGACACAGGAAACTTGCTAGTGAAGGGTAATGACAAAACTTGAATCCAGGTTTGTGTGACTTCACAAATGACTAATTTTGAAAAGGATTATTAAATATTGCACTTCGTTTTTCAAGTATGTTAACAGATACAAAGTGCTCCTAAGATACCCACGAAAGATAATGTACTTCATTTCCAGAGAATTCTCTCTCAAGTCTAGATTTATAGCCTATTTCTTTATACTTTATATACAATTACAACAGCTTAATTATCTTTTTTCTCAAACACTTTCTGTGGCATAACTCTGAAAATGGAGAGAAGAATACTAAGATTACAAATGAGATTAAAAAGAAAAAGTTATGAAAATTACACAGAAAAAGGCAAATGCATAGCTATTTGAGGACCTTTAATATTTAGATAAGCAATGTCTGTGATCAAAGATATGTATTGAAACAAATCCAAATGAGGGAGGCAGCAGGTAGGAGGTAATATTTAAGAAATCGGTACCTTCCTCACATTTTTTTCTGTCAATTTAAAATGTTCTATGCTGGGCACCAGTGGTTCACACCTGTAATCCTAGCTACTCATGTAGTCAGGAGGCTGAGATCTGAACATCACACTATGAAACCAGCCCAGGAAGGACAGTCTATGAGACTCTCATCTCCAGTAAACTATCAAAAAGCTAGAAGTGGAGCTGTGGCTTAAGTGGGAGAGCACGAGGTTTGAACAAAAGAACTCAAGGACTGCATCCAGACCCTGAATTTAAGCCCCAAGACCAACACACACACACACACACACACACACACACACACACACACACACAATAAATAAAATGTTCTATAACATAAAGTCCATTAAAAAGTAGATGAAAACCTGCTGACTTCTCTTAACTAAATGATCAAGTTTCATACCACCAAAATGCAATATTCTAGCATCACAGGTCCTCTGATTTTATACACACCAATATATAGATGGCATTCTTACCCCACATGTGCAACCTGACTTCAGTCATGAGACACATTCAAATGGAGGGCCATACTACAAAATACCAGGCCTGTACTCTTCAAAAACAGAATTGAGATTGAGCCAGGTATCAACAGCTGATGCCCATAATCCTAGCTATTTGGGAAGGCAGAAATTGGGAAGATCTTGATTTCAGGCCCATCTACCACAAGCAGTGGTGGCATGAGCCTGTCATCTTGGTTATCTGGGAAATGTAAATAGGAGAAACATGATCTACACAGGCCCAGATAAACATGCAAGAGCTGGGGTATGGCTCAAGAAGAAGAGAACTACCTAGCAAGTACAAGGTCCTGAGTTCAACCACAGTAACACAAGAAAAAGAAAGAAAAGAAAAAAGAAGAAAGGAATAAAGGGAGGGAGGGAGGGAAAGAAGGAGGGAGGGAAGAAGGGAGAATCAAGGTCAAAGACACGGAAACCCTGAAGAACTCTCACTGGTTGGAAGAAGTAAGGAATGTGACTACTAAATATCACATGGGATTCTGAACTGGATCCTGTGATAGAAAAGTGCTACTAGAAGAATAAAAGTGCCCAACCCCAAATAAATACTGTGATTTAATTAGCCGCATGGTGCCCATGTAAATTTCACAATTTGATCACTGTATGTAAATTATTAATGTTAGGGGAAAGTTTTGTAAAGATATACAGGAGCTTTGTAGTGTTTTATAGCTTTTCTCTATCTAAAATTCTATCTAATATAAAACAAAAATTTTAAATAGACCTAATCTGATCCTAGCTACTCAGGAGGCTGAGAACTGAGGATCAAGGTTCAAAGCCATCCCAAGAAGGAAAGTCTGTGAGACTCATCTCCAATTAATCACCAGAAGCCCAGAAGTGGCACTGTGGCTCAAAGTGGTAGAGTGCTAGCCTTGAGCAGAAAAGCTCAGGGACAGTGCCCAGGCCCTGAGTTCAAGCCCCATGACTGACAAAATCGAGAAGGAAGCAAGGTCTGTTCCAGAAATACTTTTTAAATTTATGTTGGTTCTTTAGGAATAGAATAAACTTCAAACTTACGTAATATACATTTAGCACACAAATATTTTTGTATAAGTATCTCCTTTGCAATTACTAAGATAGTACTACACTAATAATAAGCTTTTAAAACCAGTTTGTTTTATGACTCTTAAATTTACCAAATTATTGAAAAGATATTCCATATACCTTCCATCCAGTTTACCTTATTAACCAGCCCTTGGCAGATACTTTTATTTATGCAGCAACATATCTCGCTGGCACCGGGGGCAGCCTCATTATTCTGAGAATGATGAAGACCGACTTGATGTTAATCATGTCTTTATTATTTGCAATCATCGTGCTGACTATGGGCCAGGCCTTGATACTGCTGTTTACATAAATCATCTCATTATCATCCTAATGGAATTAAGGGGGTGCCTTCTCTTATTCCCACTAAGTAGAGGAGAATGAAGCTCAGAGAGGTTAAGAAACGTGCTCCAGATCACCTCAGTAGACACAGGAAGGCCATACTCAAGTACCAGAATGGGTTCCAAGGAGACCTTCTTAACCCCTGCAGCTGTCAGTCATCCTAACTCACCCCTTCCCCTCACAGCTGTTCAGTTAAGCTCTCCAGACCCAAGACATGTTCAGTTGGTTTTATTTAAAGTCATCTTTTCTCCTTCTTCCCCTTGAGACTTCCCCTTAGATAGACATATCATTTTCTCAAACCTATCAATAATGCCTTCAGCCCCTTTCATCCAATACCAGCTGTCTCTTTCAATCTTAACTTCATCATTAGTGGGTCAAATTGGTGTTCTTGACATGAATTCATACTACTGATAAAATCATGGACGTGGGCCAGGTAATGTGGAGTTCATCTGTAATCCTAGCACTCACTAGGCTGGGGCAGAAGCTCAAAGGAAGATTGTGAGTTTGAGGGTAGCCTAGGCTCTATAGCAAGACCAAATCTCAAAAAGGGGTTTTTTTTAATTAAAGGAAGTGTAGATGTGGACAAGAGCCTGGAAAAACCACCAGCTATGTCTATCCAGGCTTGTATGGGCTTTTTAAGCAGCAATATCGGGGACACACTCGAAAAGTGGCCATTCCTTATTACTAGATTAAGGCTAGGTTAGTGCTTCTCAACCCTGCTTGCACATTAGATTAACATGTGGAACTCATGTGCTGCCTGTCCCATGCTCAGCAGACAAGAGAGTAATACCACAATCTCTACGGATGAGACTAGATACTAGCAGCCCCAAAGCTCTTCCAGTGAGGCCAGTGCACAATGGGGCTGAAAAGCACAGGATGGGTGAACCCCGTGTCTTCATCCAAAAGGAAACCATAGATGACTGTGCTGAATATGGACACAGGTCTTGGCATTACCTTTGTCTTCAAGTTAAAATCAGTCCACCCAGAAAGGATGCTAGCCACCTGCATGGTTTGATTAAACCCTTACCAGAATCCTGGCCCCTGTGATTGGTTTGCCTCTGCACTGTAATGACTTGGAGACAGGTACGTAAACATCAGTGATGGAGGTTGCCTTAGATTTCTTAACATCGACAGGCTACAATGTGGTAAACTTAAATCCATGCATAACACTTTTACAGGGATCTAAACAAAACTAGAAAATATTAGAAAGTTGAAAACAGTGTAACCAAAGGTTTTCATAGCACCCTGTGTGCTCAAGAGATGAAATAAATGACAATGACTAAATCACTGAGTAGTTTCCATAGGTTAACTACTGGTCTATCGCTTTACAGATATGAAGCCATTTACCAAACATACAAAATAGGTACTTGGTCTCTGTGCTCCATATTAGAAAATCAAGTCCTCATCAGGCACTAGTGGCTTCTGCGTATAATCCTATCTACTCAGGCAGACTGAGATCTAAGAATCCCAGTTTGAAGCCAGCCCAGGAAAATCCAAGATACTATTTCTACAGCTAACCAGCAAAAAGCTGGAAGTGGAGGTGTGGCTCAAGTAGTAGAGTTCTGCCAGCCTTGAGCAGAAAATACTAAGCAAGAACATGAAGCCCTGAGTTCAAGCCCCAGTATCAGCACAAAAAAAAGAAGAAGAAGAAGAAAGGAAAAATAAAAAAAAATTAAAATGGGGGTGCTCTTGGCTCATGCCTGTAATCCTAGCAACTAAGGAGACTGAGCTCTGAGGACTGTGGTTCAAAGCCAGCCTGGATAGAAAAGTCTGTAAGACTCTTATTCCCAATTAGCCAAGAGAAAACCAGAAGTGGCCCTGTAGCTCAAAGTGGTAGAGTACTAGCCTTGAGCAAAAAGGGCCCAGGAACAGGGCCCTGAGCTCAAGCCCCATGACTACCAAAAGGGGGAAAAAAGAAAGAAAGGAAGAAAATCAAGTCCTAGATAAGTAATTTGTAGTAACTAGTGTTTAAATCCAGCACTGTGACTCAAAATGTCACTCTTGAAGGGTAACACACAATCTCAACTGATCACCAGATTAGCACCATTATATCACTATCAGTGAGTGTACAGTAACAGTATTGATGTATGCACTGAAGCCTAGAGTGGTTAGGTCTCAGAGCTCTTCAGGGCTCAAATTGGAATAAAATAATTTCTTTAATTCCATCACAAGCTTCCTTTTTACTATAGCATAATTAATTTTTTCTTATATGCCTACAGACTAGCGCTGGCTGGTGTAACTTTTTGTGATAATGGAAATTTACTATATTTGCTTGACCAATGTATTTGGACAACCCTCTGGCCACATGTAAACACTCAGCATTTTAAGTGTGTGTGGCTAGAGAATTGCCTTTAATTTCATTTTATTTAATTCAATTTTCAATGGCTAATGACTGTCATATTGAAAAGGCAGTAATAGAGGCTAGGAAAGGTCTGTCATTTTTGCCCCTGACAATTCCTTTTCCACCCCAATTCATTTCCAAATCCGGGCTCCATCTCCAGGATCATTTAACAGCTCATCAGTCCACCTGAAGATCCACTGAAATAAAATACCACCAAGGGATTTATACAAGCTTCAGCTCCATGCTTTTCCTGGGTACTTGCCTGGCAAAATTACTGGAGTAGGATTTGCTGTAAAGTGGAAGATATGACTCACAAAATGGCACTAAGTCAACAAACTATTTCCTGAAGAGAAACCATTCCATGCTGTCCTGAACAATGAGGATGTAGGTCATCTCCAAAGAGGAGGAAAATTTTGTTTGTTTTTTGTGTATGCCACTATGGGGCTTGAACTCGGGGCCTAGACACTGTCCCTCACTCAAAGTGAGTGTTCTACCACTTGAGCCATAGCTCCACTTTTGTCTTTTTGTCTTTTTAACTGGAGGTGAGAATCGCACACACTTTCCTGCCTGGGCTGGCTTTGAACTGTGATCCGCAGATCTCAACCTCCTAAGTAACTGGGATTACAAGGGGGAGCCATTAGCACCCAAAAAGGAAAATGTTATAAGATAAAGTAAATGTGATTTTCACTCACCAATAGCCACAAGTTGTGACATGGACAATGACATCCTTCCCCACTACCAATCCTAGAGGATATGCATTATTTCCTTTGTCCTATCTTTTTGTATATATATAAAAAACTAACACCAAGTTAGGTGAAGACACACAAGTTTACCAAATAGTCATAGGCTTCATTCATAGTAAATCTAAGAGCAAAACCCCAAATATTGACTTCCAATTTCTAAAATGGCATTCTGTAAAGCACTGCTTAAAGAAGATATGACAATGATTTTCTGCAGTTTTTCCAGTGTATAATCCACAGGTATAATCCACTGCTGAAAAATATCTCTAGAGTTTAGTTAGCAGACATTTCATGTTGTCACAGTGTAGAGTGTTTTATTAATTAGCATCTCAAACAAGATTGCAGAAACCCACTTTAATGCCCAAACTCATCTGACTTCCATTATTTTTGGCCCTTATGATTTTGATTACAGGAAGCTTGTGCTTAGAATTATTCAGTAAAACAACAGAATATGAAGTACTTGCAAAGCAATCCTTTTGAGAAGCATAACTGAGAAAAGAGCATTATTTCAAATCTGAAAAAAAAGTTAATTAAAATAGTCCTCTACACAGGAGAACCCACAATATGAATGCAAAGAGAATCCAATCAGGTAATGAAAATAATAGCTGGGATGCTTTGCTGGATAAGAGCATGAAGTCCTCCTTTCATCAGTTGAAGGATGAATCTGGCATGTAGGATCATTATCACTTGCTGTACCTAATATACTTACAGCCACTTAAAACCCACTCTCCATATGGCTACTTAAGTGGAAGATTAAAAATTGCTAGCTTAATCTGTTTACTTCATTTCCATATATTGGCCTGAAGAAAACTACAGATGAGACCTGCAACATCACGAGCTTCATCTTATAGCAGTGTGAGGGAAGAATGTCCTTTGGTACTTTTACTTGGATGAAAAGTATTAAACATTTGTAATGAAAAGTTTGTAAGGCTAAAGCCACATACTTTTAGTTATTACACAGGGCACATTAATTATTATCCTAAAAAAAAAATACAGGGGCTGGGAATATGGCCTAGTGGCAAGAGTGCTTGCCTCCTACACATGAAGCTCTCAGTTCGATTCCCCAGCACCACATACATGGAAAACGGCCAGAGGGGGCGCTGTGGCTCAAGTGGCAGAGTGCTAGCCTTGAGCAAGAAGAGGCCAGGGACAGTGCTCAGGCCCTGAGTCCAAGGCCCAGGACTGGCCAAAAAAAAAAACCAAAAACATACAGGGGGCTGAGGTATACACGCTCAGTGGCAGGGCACAAGAGGCCCATTCTCAGCAATGCGTGAATCAACTAATTAACAAATCAATAGATCAATACAGTTCAAGACAATCATACCACATCCCAGTCCTCTCACTGTTTCTAGATCAGTATAGTACAAGTGGTCTCAAGGTAAGGCTCAGCCTCGAGCAAAACACCAAGAGACAGGATGAAGCCATGAGTGTAAACCCTGGCATCAGCATAAAAACAAACAAATAAATAAAATAAACATTCAAAAAGATAGCCAATGATACTGCCACTGTTTTCTTCAAGGGGATTCCACCAAGGAGAAAGTGTCTTTTATCCTGAACTTAAAATGTGGTCAAAGCTCATTGTCTTGCATTTGTAATATACCTACTAATTAAGTGTATCTGCCACTTAGACATCTCCCAATAGGCTCTGAAAGACTCAGCAGGCCTCTCAGCTGCTCTGGCCCACCCTCAGCAGGGGCTGTGTCCAAGGCACTGATCAAGAAGAGCGCCTCATGCAGCAGTCTCTGGGCTTCAACTCTAATTTTATTCTCTCAGTGACCCAGGGTGCTTGCCTGAGCCATCAAAGATACAGCACAGAAATACATTCATTTTCTGCCAATGAAATGTTTCCCTAACAGCAGAACAGGACAAAAGAGATACACACTATTTGAAGTAGTTCTCTTCCCTAGGCTGCTCCCCCCCCCAAGTTTTTGGAATAGGTAGCTACACAGAAAACAAACAAAAGAAGGCCTAGTTGTCATTGCTTTGTCCAAAGTAGGACATATTTATACCACCACTGTGGATATAATGTAGTTTACACTCTGAACCATCCAAAGAAGTTGCTCTTCTCCACTTATTCAGAATTTGAACTGCTCTGGAAGCTCGAGATATCTGCAAAAAACTAAAGTATAAAAAGACCCAGTGAACCAGGCACTGGTGGCTCACATCTGTAATCCTAGCTCTTTGGGAGGCTGAGATCTAAGGACTGATGTTCAAAGCCAGCTCAGGCAGAAAAGTCTGTGAGACATTTATCCCCAACAAACTACCTAGAAAAAGCCCAGACCCTTGAGCAAAAGAAGCTTTCAGGTTACCTAGGCCCTGAGTTCAAGCTCCAGGACCAGCACACTCATAAACATAAAAGACTCAGTGATCAAAGGCCACAAAGCCCAAGTACTGCCCTGTCTTCTGGGTTAGCTCTCCCAGGCTCCTGGATGGGAACAATGTGGCATCTGTACTGCTTACTTTTGCTAGCAAAGAACATGTATTCGTGTAGTAATTTGTATATGAATGTGTTTGAAAGAGGCTCTGTGAAAAATACAAACAGGATAGCCCCTGGTGGGTCATGCCTATAATCCTAGCTACTCAGGGAGCTGAGATGTGAAGATCAGAGCTCCAAGCCAACACAGAAAAGTACATGAGCCTCTTATCTCCAATGAACCAGCAAAAAGCTTGAAGTAGAGCTGTGGCTCAAGTGCTAGAACGCTAGCCTTGAGCAAGAAAAGCTCAGGGACAGTGCCCAGGCCCTGTGTTCAAGCCCCAGGACCAGCACTAAAACAAAATATCATTAAGACCCTATAATAATAACGAGTTATTTCTCCACTCAATTTATGTGATCAAGTCATTCCCTGAAATGCCAAGTAAATGAGAAGTGAGTCACTGCCTGTGAACAAATTATGTATAGAGGTTTTTACAGTAATCAAACTATAGGTATTTTAAAATCAAGTAAGCTCAGTTAGCTAATTTAAGTATAAAGTTACCATGGAAACCAAAGATGTACCCTATTTCCAGGACCCAAATGATAACTTCTCACAGGTAATAAGTATACAGAATTAAATGAATCCTTCTGCTTGAGACTAAAATATATGAGACTAGAGTTTTTCAGCCTTTGAACAATGTTTGAATTTATTTTCAGATGCCTCTGCTGGTATAGCAAGCCATAGTGATGTTTCATCAGGTTATTACAGTTACTGACATTTTAGCAGGATGTTCACTTGCAAAAGGAGCAACTTTATACATAAAGAAACCCTTGCTCATACAGTCATTAAAACAGCCAATGATCATGTAAAAGAAGACAGAAGTGCATATGTGCACATATTTGTGGTAGAAATACAGGCTAATATTAGCAGTACTCTCTTACCAGAAGAACACATTTCTGATGGTTTGCTTTTAGCCTTTATCATAATTTCTTTGCTTGCTGGTACACGTGCCACCAAATCATGTGCTCTACTTCAAGCTAAGGGGCTGTGGGCATATAAAGGCCACGTGTTTAGCCCCTGGACATACAATTGTGCCGCTACCTTATACCTGTAATCCTAGCTACTCAGAAAGCTGAGATCTGAACACTGTAGTTCAAAGAAAGTCTGGACAGAAAAATCCATAAGATTCTTATCTCTAATAAGTTACCCCATAATAGTCATAAGGAGAGCTGTGACTCAAGTGGTAGAACACTAGCCTTGAGCAAAACATGCTCAGGGACAGTACACAAGACCTGAGTTCAAGCCCCAGGACAGACACAAAAATTAAAATTTTAAAAAGCAAAAACTGTACTTGGGCAATGAATGTGTACCAGGACAGGTGGAAAGTTGGCTAGTAGGAAAACAAATTATGCCTCCAATGAGTCAGATGATATCGACAAAATAAAAGCAAGATCTCAGCCACTGTGCAACATTCAGAGCAGGGGCTTCAACTGCAGCATCGTCTTCCTCCCCAGGCATTGGGGCAGCCAACTATGATCAGCACAAAACAGGCAGCAGGCTTTCTGGTGACATTTATAGAGGCATTTGCTTGTGAGATTGAACGCACAGAAAATTCCCAATGTGTTTGGCAGGCAATCTACAGTAGGATAAACCTTCTTGCATAACGGTCACTTCCTTAACTTTTCTACTCCTTTTACTTTCTTATTTGGAAATTAACCTCTTCAACTGTAAGAAAAGGTCAACAGAGGTCAAAATTTCCTTCTTACTTCCTCTTTCTTTTTTCATTGTTTCTTTCTTGCATTTTCTTCCTCTTCTTCCTCCTGCTTTACTGGGATTTGAACTCCAGGCCTTGTGTTTGCTAGACAGTCAATCCATCACTTGAGCCACACCTCCAACCTAGCAGATAGTTTCTTGGCTGACCAATATGTAGCTCTAATTTTTGCCTGATATTTTCACCTGCTTTCAAATGTAATTAAATTTTATGATAAATGATATTCTGAATATTTGCTGTTTCATATTAGAATAAACTCTTAATTCTAGGAAATCAAGGTACTAGGTTCACTCTTCTTAACTTTACCCTCCTAGAATATCATTACTTTTATTTCAAATAATGTTCATCAGTGCTTCATACTTTTGGATAATTTTAAAATAACAATTCCATTTATATAGAAGGCTCAGTATGTCAAATTATGTAGGAGGCACCAATTGAAATTGCATAAAGTTACAAAGCTAGAATAATTAGCCAGGCGCTGTTGTCTCACACCTGTAATTCTAGCTACTCAGGAGGCTGAGAACTGAAGATTGTGATTTGAAGCTGGACTGGAGAGAAAAATCTGTGAGGAACTTTATCTCCAAGTAACTATCAAAAATCCATAAGTGGATGTATGGCGTATGTGGTAGAGCACCTGGTCTGGGGCAAAATCTAAGCAACAAGCACTCAACTCCTAAGTTCAAACCCCAGTGCCTGCACCAAAAAAACAAAAGAACCTTCCAAAGATATGTTTTAGAAAAATTACATTTGGGAATCCTATTGCTCTCAAATAAATACTTGAGGCCTTGTTGAGGAATAAGAATATTTCTGTGAAGTAGCAACTACAGCTGCGCACATAATCTCATTTGATGGCTGAATAAACTGCTTTCTAGAATAAATCAAGATCTCACTATAGCTTAAGTGTTTGGCCTCCTTTGCAGAGTGACCAGCTATGTAAACTATTCCACGAGAAGTGTTCCATTAAATTACTGAGGGAAACTAGGTAATCTTGAATCCACCTTGAAAATTTCATTTTGCCAAGTAACATCACCAAACATGGAAAGAGCACTTGAACAGAAGAAATCTTTTCTTGAGTTACCTTAGCTGCATCACTCAAATATATTAGTGGAAAATTGGTCTTTTTGTCTGTTAGCTAGAAATTTGCATCTTAAATGTCAATTTGTGTTTCAAATGATGCAAATTAGGCTGTAGTTTTCTAAATTCACATGTTAATATATTGAGGAGTTTTCTTCTCTTATAAATGTCAATGTCTGGGTTAAGTAAAAATACCTCCTATCACTTTGGCTCACCAGCTAGGACTCCTACCATGCAAGTGCCAGCACTGACACACACACACACACACACACACACACACACACACACACACACAAAAGTAGGAAGTAGGGGGACGAGGAAGAAAGAAGAGGAAAAGCAATAGAGGGGTTAATTTGATCAAAATAATATGAGTGTGTGAAATACTATAGTGAATAAATAAAAATTACAAAAATAACTTAAAAACTAGAAAATCACAACATTGTGTGTGTGTGTGTTTGTGTGTATGTGTCTGTCTGTCTGTGCCAATACTGGGCATTAGGGCTTGAACTCAGGGCCTGGCCACTGTCCCTAAGCTCAAAGCCAGTGCTCTGCTCCTTGAGCCACAGCACTACTTCCAGTTATTTGGTGGTTAATTGGAGAGAAGAGTCTCATGAACTTTCCTGCCCACCTTGCCTTTGAACTGCAGTCCCCAGCCCTCAACCTCCTAGTAGCTAGGATTACAGGCACGAGCCATTAGTGCCTGGCTAGAAAAATCACATGTGAATCATCCTTCTATCACTATTCAGCCAATAAGTACTTGGTAACTAGGTGGAATATGTACTTATTTATTTTTATTCATATTTATATTTTTGTGCTGGGACTAGGGCCTCAGCGCTGTCCCTTAGCTTTTTTGCTCAAGGATGACACTCTACCACACAAGCCACAGATTTACTTCTGAATTTTTCATGATTAATTGGAAGTAAGGGTCTCACAAACTTTCCTGCCTGGGCTGGCTTTGAACTGCAGTGCTCAGATCTCAGCTCCTGAGTAGCTAGAATGACAGGCATGAGCCACCAGCACCTGGCTCATGTTCTGCTTCTTAATCTAAGCATTTATAAAAGCCAGTCATGCTGTATGCTTTATGATCTGCTCACTTTGTATACATATTCTATTTCCATGACAAATTTTTAATGATTTTTATATATTCATACCTCTCATAAAAACATGTAAAAATATTTATGACAAACTATCACCCTATAAAGAGCTCCAAACAGTTTTTGGTAATCCAGTACAATGGCTTTACAAAATAGTAATAATTCATGCATTGGAAACATATCCTTTTAGTGTTCTGAATTCTGTTTTACTTACCATGGAAACTGTCAGAATACGCCAAATGGGAAAACGAAAAGGAAAATATAAAATAAAAGGCTGCATCAAGTTATCTTAAGCATTTGAATTACTTTGCTAATTACACCTTCATTCTTTGCTCACTGTGTTAAGGAACAGATGTCTGAATTTAATCTCCCATTTCAAAATCCACCATTGAAACAGCCTTTTCTGAGAGATGATGCACAGTGACTTGATGCACACACAAAATAGCAAAATGTCTACGCTTTTCCTAACCTTCCTTCCGGATGCAGCTCTTTCATATACTAGCACTCTTTTGCAAGGGTGATCAAATCGTTGGTTCGACAGTGACTTGTGGTCTCCATTTGGGGGAGGACTTAAGGATGGTGCGCAGGGACATGTGAAGGACAGATAGATCAGGGGCTATAGGAAAAGGCTCTCTGCAGGCAGTAAGGGGGAAATCAGTCCTGTCTCATCCAACTCTTATGCCTCTCAAACACATGGAAACGAATGAACATATGACCATGTATTATATATAAGGACAGAACTTACAGGAAGGTTCCTGTAAAGGCTTAATCTGAGTAAGATTTGATTATAGCTAAGCAGATGAATTCTAAATATGGAAAGGCCATCGTGGTAATTAAGGATGTGATTAAATCCATCATGTCTTTCTACTTAATGAAGAGATGGGAGGACCATGAAAATAGTTTTAGTAAGCAAAATAAACTTCATAGACTCAATCCTTTCATAGAGAAAGTGGAGTAGGCTTTCAAGGTACCAAGGAAAACCAGGCAGTCTTATTTCCAGGAGAGACTGGCTCCTTATTGAGATGGTTTACACAACATTTTACTATTTTTTGATAGATACAGCAGAAAAAGCTATTAACATAAAGCTTAAAGCCAGGTTTGGTGGTACATGTCTGTAATCACAATTCCCTGAAGATTGAAGTAGGAGGATCACACGTGTGAGACTAAGCCTCAGCTACATGGAGAACTCCAGACCAACCTGGGCTATAGAGTAAGATCTTGTTTCAAAACAAGACAAAACAAAACAACATAAAAAGCGAAAGATTGGTTACAAAAATCCTCCACAGATTCCTGTATCCATAGTCATGTACAAGGTCTATAAATAAAATTAAATAGATGTAAGATTATGAAATTTATTCCAATAAGTTAAATAACTTAGATAAAATGGACAAAGTCGGGGCTGGGAATGTGTCTTAGTGGTAGAGTGCTTGCCTAGCATGCATGAAGCCCTGGGTTTGATTCCTGAGTACTATATCAACAGAAAAAGCCAGAAGTGGTGCGTTGGCTCAAGTGGTAGAGTGGTTGCCTTGAGCAAAAGAATCTCAGGGACACTACTCAGACCCTGAGTTCAAGCCCTGGGACTGGAAAAAAAATGGACAAATCCTTCAAAAATACAACTTACCCAAATGGAAACAAAGTATTAGTATGAATAGTCATATATGTATTCAAGAAATATAAGCATGTGTAAGCAATATGACACACACACACACACACACACACACACACACACACAGGTGCATGCATACTGCTCCTGGGGCTTGAACTCAGGGCCTGTCCCTGAGGTTTTGTGCTCAAGGCTAGTGCTCTACCACTTGAGCCACAGCCCCATTTCCAGCCTTTTGGCAGTTAATTGGCAAGAAAGTCTCATGGACTTTCTTGCTTTAAACCAAGGTCCTCAGATCTCAGCCTCCTGAGTAGCTAGGATTATAGGCATGAGCCACCAACATCTGGCTTCAAGAAATATAATTTTTAAGTTAAAAAACATTTTCACAAAGAAAATACTAAACACAAATAGCTTCATGGGTGAATTTTTTCAAATATTTACAGAAGAAATCATACCACTTTTGAAGTTAAAAAGCAAATAGGCTAAGATAGGATTCCACTTCAACTTACACCCTTCTAGAAACACATCAAGGCTCACGTGTATCTCTTTCAATCACAAAAAGTTCACACTTCCTCCTCAGCCCTTGAAAGGAAGAAGACACTATACAAGATTTAAAACATTTTTGCAAAATAATCATTTGTGGGTATCCATTTGTAGTTACCTAGAATTTCTTACTCCCATCTGACTTTCAGTTTACTTGCCAACTCTTATTTTCTTTTTTTGTCTTCTTGTTCTTTTTTGTGATTTTTTTCTTATTTATTGTCAAAGTGATGTACAGAGAAGTTACAGTTTCATACATTAGGCCTTGGGTACACTTCTTGTACTGTTTGTTACTTTCTACTATCCCAATATTTCCTCTTTGCTATGTCTGGGGCCAATTTTTTTTCTGGGTCCTTCTACTAAACCTGTTATCTTCCAATATCTCTCTTGGATTATCCCAACCCATCACACACTCAACAGAACTCAGATCCAAATTTCCAGTGGAGGCCTCACTAAAATCTCAAGGTTTCACCCTTCTGAGAATTCCTTGTATAGTTTTTTAGGGGGTTGAACTCCGAGAAACATGCCTATTATGTAGGTGAGCTACCACTTGAGCCATCCCCATGCTCTTCCATATTTTTATGTGGAATTTTACATTCAGACACTAAGGATTCTCTATTTTGGTGGTGCTAGTGGTGCTGGTGGCAGTGGCAGTGTGTGTGTGTGTGTGTGTGTGTGTGTGTGTGTGTGTGTGTGTTAACCAGCTTAGAAGACTGTCATGTCCTTCCAACTATCCCTTACTTGTTTTAAATCCCTTCAAGATGCTCTTCAACCAACAGAGTAATGACCCACTCTGGCCTGTGTTCTCCACACTTGCCCATCTCAGGCCATTCTCAGATCCTCAAAGTCTCCCACCTAAAAGCTTCTGTGGCTCCTGTATTTGCACGCATCTGTACAAGCATCTGGTAATGCGTCAAGCCAGCTCAGATGTACCTGCCTCTCCAGGAAACCCCTCTAAAATACTGCCTCTATGTTTTGTTCTTAGATATTGGTTTTTGTTTTCCTCCCAGACCTTCTAACATGCCTATTATAACTGTTTATCTGCTTTTGTGAAATAACTGGCTATTTGATAGCAGGATCTTGCTTAGGTGTGTGTGTGTGTGTGTGTGTGTGTGTGTGTGTGTGTGTGTGTGTGTGTGCGTGCACCAGTACTGGGCACTGAGGCTTGAACTCAGGGCCTGGGTATTGTCCCTT
This sequence comes from Perognathus longimembris pacificus, assembly GCF_023159225.1. NCBI lineage: Eukaryota > Metazoa > Chordata > Mammalia > Rodentia > Heteromyidae > Perognathus > Perognathus longimembris. Next base: position 106,137,966 of record NC_063188.1, on the reverse strand, counting down.
AGATTTTGTTACTCAAGGTTGGAGCTTTACCACTTGAGCCACAGCTCTACTTCTGCTTTTGGTGATTGATTGAAGAGTTTCACAGACTTTCCTGCCCTGGCTCACTTCAGTCCTCAGATCTCAACCTTATGAGTAGCTAGAATTATAGGCGTGAGCCACCAGCACTCAGCATTGCTTAGCTATTTTTCTTTCTTTCTTTTTTTCTTCTTCATGGTCCTCAGCACAAAGGAATGGGGCTTCCTTTGAGAGCCTCTTGGTGACAGGTAGATAAGAGGAACACAGAAACTTAAGGTTCCATAAGAACATGGTACCCGTGTGGCACTGTAGTACTTATTTCAACCTAGTACACCCATGGTGTGAAAGGAAACACACAAGTGTCATCCAGAGCAGTAATGAGTTTCACTCAAATACTGTTTCAGCCTACCTACGCTTCCCCCAGCTTCAAAATCTGACAAGAAGGAAGTACTTTCACCAGAGAGAAGAAAAGGGTTTATGAAACATCAGAGGAAGAAAAGCTAAAGACAAAAAATAGTAATGAATGAACATCAAGCTGCTCTTCAAATTGTTTTTGTATCTGTTTGTAGCTGAAGTAATCCAATTACTTCTAAAGTGACATCAAGAAGGAAAATTCTGTTATTCTATGAAACTCTTCAGCAAAAGTATCAATATTATTAGAGAGTAATTGTTATTTGTCCTATTTAATTACCCATTTGTAATAACTAATTTCACATACATCGAAATATATACATTTATAATACAGACCTTAATAAGATGTTATGTGACAACATCCACATTTTTTAAATAAAAACTATCTGTAGAGCTTCTACAACATGTTAATCCTTCAAATGAATACTGGGATACAACAATGAGTAAAACAATCTCTGCTCCTGATAAATTTGGTATTTATATAGAAAAACCCTGGGCTGGGAATATGGCCTAGTGGTAGAGTGCTTGCCTCATATACATGAAGCCCTGGGTTCTATTCCTCAGCACCACATATATGGAAAACGGCCAGAAGTGGCGCTGTGGCTCAAGTGGCAGAGTGCTAGCCTTGAGCAAAAAGAAGCCAAGGACAGTGCTCAGGCCCTGAGTCCAAGCCCCAGGACTGGCAAAAAAAAAAAGAAAGAAAAAGAAAAATCCTGTCATGATGATCAAATGAGTGACACTGGTTCTAACATAAAATAGAAACTCTAATATTCACCTAACGTACCCCCACACAGTTACCCAGTGCCCTCCACTGTTTTTAAACCACATTGACTACTATCCACAGAACATAGTTCTAGTTTTTTCTCTAAAATATCTAAACTAATTCTCCCACCAGCTAAATCATGTACTTAACAGACCTCTGAGCCAGGCACTGGAGACTAACTTCTATACTCCTATACTCAAAAGGCCAATATCTGAGGATCATGGTTTGAAACCAGCCCAAGAAGGAAAGTTTGTGAGACTCTTTTCTCCAATTAACCACCAAAAAGCCAGAGTGGAGCTGTGGCTCACTGTGGTAGAGTGCCAACTCTAAGCAAAAAAGCCAAGGGACAGTGGAAGGCCTGATTTCAAGCCCCAGTAATCACCTATCACACACACAAAAACAGATTCTTTGTTCTAGAATCTGTTTATGCTAGTTGTATTTATCATGTTTCTGAAAGGTCATTTGATATTACATAAACTAATAGAATATGAATACTAAAAGAAAACCAGATCCATGTCTTTGGAAAATCTTAACAAAAAATCAATCACTTGTATATACGCTTATTGGAATTAGGGAAGGGAAGGGAAACATCAAAATGGAGAGACAAAGGATAAAAGACAAACCAATGCAACAGTAATACTTAGAAAACTATATGTTGTAAACCAACTGTACAACTCATGAAGGGGAGGAAAGTGAGGAGGGGGAAGGTGGGAGAAAATGAGGGAGGAGGTAACAAGTTGGATAAGAAATGTACTCACTGCCTTACATATGAAACTGTAACCCCTCTGTACTTCACTTTGACAATAAAGAAATTTTTTTCTTTGTTGTGGCCAGTCCTGGGGCTTGGAATCAGGGCCTGAGCACTGTCCCTGGCTTCTTTTTGCTCAAGGCTAGCACTCTACCACTTGAATCACAGCGCTACTTCCAGCTTTTTCTATTTATATGGTGCCAAGGAATCAAACTCAGGGCTTCAAGCATGCTAGGCAAGCACTCTACCACTAGGCCACATTCCCAGCCCCAATAAAGAAATTTAAAAAAAAATCAATCACTTGGGAAATAGATGACAAGTAGTATGTCCAGGACAATTTTGCAAAGTTTACCAGAAGTGAGGTAGAAAATATGAAAGGTGTATGTGTAGATTCCTTCCCACTGCCTTTAGTTTCTCCTTCTCCTTTAAGAGAATCTCAAAATGGACTTAAGAAGCCAATGAGTTTTGACTGTGATTCATGTTAGAAAAAAGCTTCAATAAACTCCAATCAGGACTTCACATCCACAGCAAAGGACTAGACTTTCCAACAAAATCTCAACTAATTCGTGCTTAGAGTTAACTAAAATATTAGGACACATGATTCATGACTTTGCCTTTTTCAATAAACCACTCCACAGCTTGGTCCCAGGGAAGTGAGTTTCCTCTAAGAAACACATTGGCCAAGTGGTTTGGGTAACAACTTTTGCTATATATAAAGAATTATTTGCTTCCTGTTTGTCAAAAACCAGTCATCAGTGCATTTGCTGGTTCACTCACTAATTCAGCCCGCATTGAAAGGAAAGCTCTCCAAGACCAATGACAGACACCACATTAACCTTCAGACTCCAAGGGAGGCTGGCTAACCCATGCTGGGACCACTTCCTGCCCAGTTATTCACTAAGATACCACTTTATTTTGTCTCCAATTGCATCTGAATTCCAGAGAAAAAAACCCCAAACCTAAAGTTGCAAGTATGGTTCTTCAGTGCTTCCTTTTGATCATAGCTTCTGGTCTTGGGAGTGAGGTCAGGAAAAGTTTTCTGGTACAGACAGCTCTAAAAAGCACAGGGCAAAGGCCAAGGCTGAACGTGTTAGAGGGCGCATGGGATGCTTCTTCCACCACTTGCCTTGAGGAAGAGCCAATAGTCCTGTAGGAGGGCACCATAGGAGATGCCAGCATTTAACCCAACTACAAATGTTGCCTGTGTTGCTGCTTTCATGGAACCAGTGTTTAAACAATTAGGGAGCTGTTTGCACATGTTTTTCAAGCATCACATTACTCTCTCGTTTCTTTTCTCTAAATTACATACTTGTAGATGTGCAAGAAAGAATTTCACCTTTTGAAAACAAATATAGGAAAGAAGCTAAGAAGTGAGAATGATTTACCCTTCATCACACAGCAAGTTAAGAACAAGCTAGAGCAGGGAGCAGATCTCTCAGGCTTGCAGGGCCTGTCCTCCATTTCCTGGACCCTTAGACCCGCAGCCGCCTCAGCAGTACACAGAGTGTGTCAGAAAACCCAGGTCCTGCCCAAGGCCATTTCCAAGATTGCCAGGTAACACCATTAAACCAGTATTTTTAAAAATTCTCTTCAGTTAAACAATTTAATTTGTATAAGCATAAAAACTTCCTTTTTTCAGCTGAATGTAGTGGCTTGGGCTTGTGTTCCCAGCTACTTGGAAGGCTGACATAAGATCACGTGAGCCCATGAGTTCAAGGCCAGCCTGGGCAACAAAGAAAGACCTGTCTCACAAACACAACAGAAAAAGGCACTGTATTCATCAACTGTTCTGTGGAATGGCAACTCCTTTGTACAACTACTTAAAGAAAACAAAAATATGTTTTTAAAACACAACCCCCCAAAAAATCTTCCTTACTATAAAATGAGTCAAAAGAACGATTTTGATTTTATGCATACAATTTTCATTTAAAATTCTCGGTAGCTAAGGAAAGAAAATCAGCATTTCTCCCTAAGTACATGAACCATAGTGAAAGGCTATTCCCCAAATGCCTTATAAGAAGTTCTCGTGACCAGGCATCAGGGCTAACACCCATAGTTCCAGTTACTCAGAAAGCAAACATGTGCAGGATGGTGGTTTGAGACCTCCATCTCAACAACAACAAAAAAAGCCTGCTATGATGGCACACAGATGGTCACCCCAGCCTTAGGTAGGAAGATAGATGTTTGATGCCATCTCCATGGGGGAAAATTTGAGATGTTACGTGGAAAATAATTAAAGCAAAAAAGTGTTGGGAACCTGCCTACCAAGGGTGAGGCACTTAATTCAAACCCAAGTGCTGCCCTCCCCCTCCCCCAATACAATGTTAATGTACTGAAACCATTAAGTTACTATGTCTTTAGGCAGATGAATAAAACAACAGAATTCTTAGCCAACCAACCAAGGTGAGTTCTTATCAAATAAAACCAGAGAAATGCTGATGAGGACAGGGCATGGCTGTGATTCAAGGGCCTTTCCACTAGAGAAGTAATTAGTTTCCACACACTCATTTAGGTAGTGGACTGCATACAAATACATGGACATCTTCCTATTTGTGCAAAACAAAGTTACTGAACAGTACAACATATTTCAAACATTACTTGGCTCATTCCATTTCCATGAAATATCCAGAAAAGGCAAATCCACAGACACAAAAGTAGGTTATTGGTTGCTAGGGGCTGGGGAGCATGAGGAATGACTGCTAATGAGTATAAGGTTTCTTCTGAAGGTGATGAAAATAATTCTAATATTAACTAGTAGGTATAGTTGCACTCTCACTAGTTGCACTAAAATTCACACACTTAAAATGTAAATCATATGTATATGGTACTTTAAGCTGAAAAACAAGCTGCTCAATAATAAAGCATTTTCTTTTAAGTAGCATTCAAAGATGTAATTATACAACCATCTTATTTTTGTAAATATTTCTGAATACCTTAAAGTGTGGATCCCAAAGGGCTTTTATTTAACAATCCTCATTCACTTATTTAGCCAGTGATGTACATAACTGAATCAACTCAATGGACCAATGGTCATAGTTTTCCCACCATGAAGTCATTTTAATTAAAATATTCATAAGGGTTTGATTGGTAATAAAATACATCTGGAAAAATAAAACCAGTTCATGGCACTGTGGTGTAGTTATTAAGACGCTAAAGGAAATCAGTAGTTTCTTTTCTGGCATGAAGGAAAGTTTCTTTTTAATATAAATCTACAAGCTAAAACCTAGCTACTTCCATAACCAGTGAAGTATGCACAAATTAACATAAATTGGCAGTTGAAGTGTAGAACCAATAATTGTCCTAGACACAAAGTACTTCCTTGAGAACAGGCCTCTGGCATGGATATATGCTTCATAAGAACTGCATCTACTTTCCACGCCTATGTAAAAATAAAGCCCACCCACACTTAAGCCCAGAGTATTGTAAAAGCCATTGTAAAGAAGGTCTCCATGTAATTCTATGCTCAAATTCAACATACGAATCTGAAAGTCTAGCATTCAAACACCAGAAATAACATGATTTCAGGACAATTTGCAAATGGCTTTCCTCAATTTTGCACTTCTGTGGAATATATCTCTAACAACTCCTGCCAAAGCAGCCACAAGCTGACCCACAATCACTGTCTGCCTTTCATGGATGAGTCTCACTTAAAGAGTAACCAGAATGATTTGACTATTCACAGGTAGGCTTGAAAAGAAGTAGAAACTAGAGCTAGAAGCCACTCAGTTCTGCCTTTTTAAAGAAAGATTCATATTCTAGTTCTCTAGTTCTCACCTAACTTTTTTGAGAAAAAAATGTTCCTGCTGGATTAGGGGAGGGGATTTATTTCCTTTCAAGTTTTCATCATAGTAAATTTTAGAAAGAAAGAACCCTCAAAGCACTAAATTTCTCTCTGGTTCCTTCTACATAACATGCCCTCCTTGTCTCTCACCAAAATTTTATTTTATTTTTGTCAGTCGTGTGGCTTGAACTCAGGGCCTGGGCGCTCTCCCTGGCCTCTTTGTGCTCAAGGCTAGTGCTCTACCACACTTTGAGCGACAGTGCCACTTCCGACCTTTGAGTGGTTAATTGGAGAGGAGAATCTCGTGGGGACTTTTCTGTCAAGGCTGACTTTGAACCACGATCCTTATATCTCAGCCACTTGAATAGCTAGGATCTTACCAAAATTTTAATCAGCACAAAATTGCCTGCTCCCCCGCCCAATTAATAGCAAAATGAATGGAGAGAGAGAGAATATAAATGATCTGGGGCAGGGGAGGGAGGGGACAGGCAATTCCCACCCTCTCACTACTAACCCCCAATAGGTAAGCACACATATTTCAGAAGGGTTCTTTGTGGTGCCCTGACTGGAGTGTGTGTCACTAGAGAAGGATATGCCTTGGACGTTTCAAGCATTGGTAAAGAATTAGGTTCATTTCTGAAGCACTCTACTATGAGTATTTCCTCCCCACAGAGTTCCCGTGTAATGACACGTTGCTGACGCCAGCATTTTGAGGTGTTAGGACGTGACAGAAAGGATCCCAACACCACCTCTCTCTCTCTCTCTCTCTCTCTCTCACTCACACTCACTCACACACACACACGTTGATTTTCTTTCCTGATTTGAGTTCACCGTCGCTAGCAGCACCCCCAATTACACTTGAACGTGCCGCACCCCGTCTGTACCTGTGCCTGGGCCACGCTTACATAGTTGGAATAAAGGGACAAAGAAGACTATCCCCCGTCCCATCCTGTTCCCCAGCCCCTCCCCTCCCGATTTCTTGCTTTCAAGGATTAGGGTTCCCATCCAAGCTCTGAGAAGACCCCCAGGTTTAAGGAAACGGGTGGGCCATGGGGCTTGAGAAGAGCCAAGGGCGGTGGGGCGGGATGGGATTCGAGCTGGGAGCTCGAGTGGCAGAACGCTCGTCCCGGGAAATGGGCCAGCAGCTCCTCGCTACGAACCCATTGACATAAAGCAGGAGCCCCGCAGCCCGAGACGTCCAGTGGGCTCTCCCCGAAGCCCTCCTGGGGCCCCACTCCCCAGCTCCGAGGTTTTGCACACCTGGAGAGCGGCCGAGGCGAGCACGTCCTCCACATGGGGCAGGCAGGCACACCTGGGCGTTGCAGACACCTGCGCAGCGTCCCTCCCACCTTCAGCCTCCCTCTCCTCCCGCCCCCCCCCCCCCGCACTGGCACTGGTCATGGAGGTGGCTGACCCGATGCTACCTGAGCCGGGGGGAGGGGGGGCAGGGCGAGCCCCTAGACGGGGCGTGCCCCTCCCTGGCGGGGGCGAGAGGCCGTGGCAGTGGCCGTGGCGCGGTGCCAGCGCGCTCGCTTACCCATGGCTGGAAACAGGCGGGTGGGGTGCGGGCTGCGGGCGCTCGGCTTCCCTGGGGACGGACCGAGCCGGTGGCCCAAGTTTGCAGGTCTGGCGGGCACGTGGGCTCCGGGCTGGCCGCGCTGGGCTGCGCTGGGCTGACCGCTGGCTCCGCGCTCCTGGTCGGGGTGGGAGCGCGCCGCGGCTCCGCCTGCACTGGGGGCCGGCCACGCCGAGAGGGGCCCTGACGTCAGCGCCGGGGGCTTTGTACGCCCGGAGCGAGGGCCCCACTGGGGGCGGCAGGCAAACTGCGCCGCCTACCCAGCCTACAGCAATCTCTGTGACCCCGAAATGAGCCCCGGGGGGGGGGGGGGCAAGCAATCTAAGGGGCTTGTGGAGCAATGGGGAAAGAGGGCAGTGGGATTTTAGGATCCCCAAGCTGGAAGCAGCTTTGAGGTCTTAGCCACCACCCATTACACAGATAAAAGAAACTGATGCCAGGCGCCAAGTGGTTAACATCTGTAATCCTGGCTACTCCAGAGGCTGGGATCTGAGGCTAGAGGTTGGAAGCCAATCTGGGCAGAAAAGTCCTTGAGACTCTTACTTCCAATTAACCATTTAAAAAAACCACAGAAGTAGAACTGTGTGCCAAGTGGTAAAAGCACTATTCTTGGGCACAAAAGCTCAGGGACAGGACCCAGGCCCTTAGTTTAAGCCCCAGCACCAGAACCAAAAAGAAAGAGGGAAAAAGAGAAAGAAGAAAGGAAGGAAGAAAGGAAGGATATATGAGAGAGAAAGAAAACAAAGAAACGAGGGGAGAAAAGAAAAAAAAAGGGAAGAAATGGAAAGTATATACATACATATTTGCACACACATACACACATACATACATTATGAGGGGGATATGTATAGAGAGACAGAAAAAAAGGAAAGGATGCATCACCTATTGACCTATTGGCCCAAGGGCATTCAGTATTTGGCAGAATTACCTCAGCCCTACATCCTTTTATTCAGATATGGGCTGCTGGTGGTAACAATGTAACTAGTCTCCATCCGGGCTGCCCAACCAAATCATCTAGGGAGCTTTTGGAAACATGATTTCATTAGAGCCCCTCTCCAGGTGATTCCTATGTGCACACAAGTCTGCAGACCACTGAATGAGGGTACTTGTGGCTAACAAATCACTTACGAGGGTACGGGTGGCACTCTAGTCTGAGATAGGACCAGATTTGTGGTTTTCGGAGTCAGCACACTTGATTCCCAGAAGGCCACCTCTAAAAGGCCTTTGGAGACTTCCCAGACTCATTCCAGCTCCAGCCAACTGCTCTCCCTGCTGCTCGGGCCTGGAGCTTGAGCCTTTAAGCAAATTAATGGTTTAACACTGTGGATGGCTTAAATTTCCTGTGCCTCCTTAGAGAAGAATCTTCCTGTCAACAGCAGTATTAAAAAAGCTCTAAGACCATTGCAGTTTTCCAGAGAGCTAAGGCTTTCTGTGACATTTTCTGAGCCCACTATTTGCCCCTTGAAGTTTATGTTGTGGTTGTGTTCCTTTATTGTTTTGGAAATACATTGAGATACTTGAACAGAGGGTTACATAAACGGTAACAATAGATAGTACATTTAAGGGACATTTAAGCCAGAAGAGAGAGGCTTTGGGACTGAGAAAGGGAGGAGGAAACAAACATTTCATCTATTGAAATTTATTGGATTAGGAAAGGTTTTATCAAGACAGAGCTCTAGAAAGCCTAATAATATTTTACATAAAAGGACAGAGATTTGTGCTAGGCGGATCACTGGCTCATTTTCACAATCCCACGGGAATAATCATTCCAAACCAATCTTCCCGTAGTAATAAAACAGCAGGGCTCTCATAGGTTTAACTTTTTGTCCTCCGATTACAGGAAAATAATCCATTTGAATGATTCCTGAGTGCATATGTATGTGGTAATCCAACTGCACATGACAACAACTGAAGCTATTGGAAAAGGACAGAGAAACAAAGATGGCCTGAGGGAGAGCAACGAGGAACTCGGGCCAAATCCTGGTTTGAGAAAACTGTTTGGTATGGCCCTACATTTAAACAGGTTGCTAAATCATGATAACTCCAGAACAGGATTTGGGCCTGACAATCAGATATAGCATTTTTGGCAAGATACTGTCAAAGCTACTTTGGGACCAAGAACTAAAAGGTTTTGTACACTGAGATAAAAGTAAACCCATTGGTCCATTTCTGTCATTCCCTAGAAGGTTTGGATTTTTTTTTAACCAAAGAAAAGAAAGAACAGCTGTCCAAATATTGAAGCTAGTCACAATGGGATACTGTGATTAAAAAAAAAGTTATAACAATTGTGTACACAATGCCAAAGGAAAGCCACATTCTAATAGAAAATTTTCCTCACTTTGGCAATGTCATGGATTGGTTTCAACAAGTAATTGTCCCTACAACCCTTAAGAAAACCAAAACAGCAGTCAGAAAAATAACAAAGGCTACTAAGAGGGTGCTGAAGAGGGGGCTAACAAGAATATTTGATTTCACTATTATTTAAAGAAATACTGTCTTAAACTAATAATATTATCCTATTAAGGAACCAAAACTTTTACAAATTAAAGCAAGACACACTACAAGTGGGTTGAATAAGCCATTCATGTCTGTCTGGAAAGCCATTTTGGCAGTGTATATCAAGAGACTTAAAATATTCATATCCTTTGACCTAATAACCCTTGTCCGGGGACTCTGTCCTAATAAATAACAACTATTTATGTCCAAATTAATGTGAAAGGATGTTTATTGGTGAGACAAAATAGCAAATAAAACTACAAAGCACTATCAAGTCAGGAAATCAACAATTGCCTAATTGTTGGGAAGTAATAAAGTATTTCCCTAACATTTTTTTGAGTTAGCTCAGTGGTTCTCAACTGAATGTGGTTTGGGCCTCTCAAGAGCCATTTAGCAATGTCCTCAGACAGTTGTGATCATCACAATGGCAGGAAAGGGTCTGCTACAAAGCATAGGACATTGTACTATCCTCCCCCCAAAAAAAGAATGGACTTGCTCTTGACATCCCTAATTTATAAGACTGCATACCATGAACCCTTCCCTATTTACAAAGAACTGTGTGGCAAAATGCTTTGAGGTTTTTGAATGCCAAGTAAAATGATAAACATACATTATAATCCTACTTGTATGCGTATATACACATATCTAAATTGAAAATGACTGCAAGAAAACATACAATGGTATAGATGATTATTTTCTTAACCAAAGCATTTCTTCTCTCTGGCGACACGGCCAACTACATTATCCAGACGCCTTTGTGCTTATGTGGGGCAATATGGTTTAATTCAAGCACATGATGTCAGAAGAGATGTCCATAACGTGTAGGCCCTCCCTAGAAAACCTTCACCACACACACTTCTATATGTTCCCCCTTTTTGTCCCAGATGGGAAGAGACAGCACCACCTGGGGAACTTTGGAATTCATGTGCTGAAATAGCCTTATTTCCATCAGCCTAGCACACTGAGTAATTTTGTGCAACCAAGGCTGCCTGTTCTTCAATGTGTTAATAACCAGGACCTGACTTAGGCACACTTGTGATCTAGACACTGATGTTATGCTTGGATCATTAACTATTTGGGGATTTGTTACAGGAGTGACCAACTTTTAATAATATGTCAATATATAACCTATTCTAAGATATTATATAGGGTTGATCTCTGTGATATGGAGATTTATGCAGGTTTAGTTTCAATTTGATACCTTTTTATGTTTTCTCAGACTTCAGCAATAAGAACTTTGTTTGTTTGTATGCTTGTTTGTTTTTACAATACATGAGACGAGCCATGCATAGAACAGGAAAGTTTAATGGAAGGAGACAGATAATGAAATGCAAAGGATTGAGCTCTCCATGGTATTAAGCAACTGAGCACCTTCTGTGGGAGCCATTGTAGGAGGAGAGGAAGCTGAAGTAAAGATGGATACATTGTCCAAATTATTACCATTGGCTGAGAGTAGACGTGCACATCTATAAATGGCTGAGATCGGAGGATCTCTAATTCATGGCCAAGCTAAGCTCCATAGTAAGATCTTGTCTTAAAAAAGTAGGCCACACATTGGTAGCTCATAATCTGTAATCCTAACTATTCAGGAGGCTGAGATCTGAGAATTAGGGTTCAAAGCCAAGCCTGGGCAGGAAAGTCCATGAGACTCTTATCTCCAGTTAACCACACACACAAAAAAGCTTTAGTGGAGCTATGGCTCAAGTGGTAGAGTATAAGCCTTGAGCAAATACAGGGACAGCACTCATACCCCGAGTTCAAGCCCCAGGGCACCCGCACACACACACACACACACGTACACACACACACAGAGAGAAGAGAGAGAGAGAGAGAGAGAGAGAGAGAGAGAAGAACCTACCTCAGCACGATAGAAGGAATCAGTTACCCAATAGTCCATGCCTGTAATTTGAGATACTCAGGAGGCTGAGGTCTGAGGATAGAGGTTCAAAGCGAGCCCTGGTTGGAACTCCATGAGCCTTATCTCCAATTATGTATAAAAATCTGGAAGGGAAGCTGCCAATTAAGTGCTGTAGTAGAGTGCTAGCTTTGAGCACAAAAGCTCAGGGACAGGACTCAGGCCCAGAGTTCAAGCCCCAGGATCAGAACCAAAACAAATAACAAAAAAGAACTAAAAAGAAAAGCAATAAAAGATCAACTTTGCCTTCATTTATATCTTGCCATGTACAACTGGAAGATAATATTTGGTATTTGCCTTTGTGATTTTTTGGTTTTTTTTTGTATTTTTTTAATTCTTATTGTCAAACTGATGTACAGAGAGGTTACAGTTTCATACGTTAGGCATTGGATACATTTCTTGTACTGTTTGTTACCTCCTCCCTCATTACCCCCTCCCCCCTTCCTCTTTCCCTTTCCCCCCATGAGTTGTTCAGTTCCGTTACACCAAACAGTTTTGCAAGTATTGCTTTTGTAGTTGTTTGTCTTTTTACCCTGTGTCTCTCAATTTCGGTATTCCCTTTCAGTTTCCTAGTTCTAATACCAGTACATGGTTTCCAATGTACTCAGATAAGATACAGTGATAGTGCAGGTACAACCACAGGAAGGGGATACAAGAATATCATCAATAATAGAAGCTACGGTTTCACATCACATGTTGAAAGTAATTACAACAGTGATCTAACAGTCGTTTCCATAACATGGAGTTCATTTCACTTAGCATCATCTTATGTGTTCATAAGGGTATAGCTATTGGGCTCTTGTGATCCTCTGCTGTGACTTGCCTAAGCCTGTGCTAATTATTCCCTATAAGGGAGACCATAGAGTCCATGTTTCTTTGGGTCTGGCTCACTTCACTTAGTATAATTTTTTCCAAGTCCTTCCATTCTCCTCTGGGGAGAAAGAAAAGAAGGCTCTTTATGACTTTTCTGGAGGTGCTTTGAGTCCCCCACAGGTGACAGATGGCAGTGTTCAGGCGCTCTGTGCTCCTGGCTTTCACCTGAGCACCTTCCTGCACAGCAGGCAAGGACAATAGATTCCCTGTCATGAGCGCTGGTCTGGGTGACAAGAGACAAGTTCTAAGACCTCTGCCAGGGGTCCATTCTGAGGACTGCTTTTAGGATCCAGCTAGGCAATCCAGCTAGCATCCAGCTAGGCAATAGGAAATGGTTACATCCTGCAATGGTCTTACAGAACTGCAGGCCAAGAATGAGGATACAGGCAAAACAGAAGCCAGGAGAGGCCAGGACATCCTAGATTAGATCATTCCATACTATAGCATATGAATCAGAAAACGTGACAAGTGATTTTTCTTTGATTTGTACTGAGCATTTCAGTCTACACTGCAAGTCTAGGCCATAGACTTGTACTAAATTCTAATAGCATTTTGCAAGAAACACAAAAAGATACTTTTAGACTGTGTCGGAATTATCAGCATATTTGAATTTAGATCAGAGTTCACAGGGGGGCATCAGAAAATCACAATGAATGACCAAGAATACAACGAATCTGACTGTATCTTTGTATAGATGAAACTTAAAACTCAGCCATGCATAGAGCTCAAAATGCATTTATCCTCCTTTACCTTCTGATTGCCAATGAATATGGTAATATCTCAGGAGGAATAAGGTTGTTTGGGGCTACACTTTTTTTTTCTGCTGGTACTGGGAAGTAACTCTGGGCCTGGACATTGTCCCTTAGCTTTTTCACTCAAGGCTAGCACTACTTGAGCCATAGCTCCACTTCTGAATTCTGGTGGTTAATTGTAGATAAAAGTTTCATGGAGCAATTATTCTATGCCTCTATCAGAAAGAATGGCATTGCCCCATTCATAAGGAAATGGAAGGACTTGAAAAAAAATAGTAAGTGAAGTGAGCCAGACCCAAAGAAACATGGACTCTATGGTTTCCAGAGCACAATAGCTTGATAGCTATGTACATATGAACAGATAAATTGATGCTCAGTGAAATGAACTCCACGTTATGGAAACAGTGTTTTATCATTGTTGTTATGTTCAACATACCATGTGAAATCATGCCTTTTTTCTTTTGTCTTTCTTTCCCATGTTTTATCCCCTGATGTCACTGTAACTTATTTTGGGACCCTGGATGTTGTATATATGTGTATTGGAACTAGAGAAGGGAAAGGGAATATCAAAATTGAAAGACAAAGGATAAAAAGAAAAACCAAGGCAACAGCAATACCTCTATGTTGTAAACCAACTGCACAACACAAGAGGGGGAGGAAACAGGAAGGGTCGAAGGTGGAGGCAAAAGTGAGGGAGGAGGTAACAAGTTGGATAAGAAATGTATGCACTGCCCTACGTATGAAACTGCAACCCTTCTATACATCACTCTGACTGGGCTGGGTTTGAATGGTGATGCTCAGACCTCAGCCTCTTGAGTAGCTAGGATTATAGGCGTGAGACAGTGGTGTCCAGCCAGGATCACCTTTTTTGAGGAACTGCCATATGTCTTCAATTCAATAGGTGGGAATAAGACATTCCCACTATTGGTGTACAATGGTTTCAATTTCTCTACTTCCTTGCCAACACAGGTATTCTCTGTCCCTTTAATTACAGCTATCCCAGTGGGTACACGTTGGTATTCTTAGTAATCTGTGTTTTAAGACCTCTTTGTCAGGTCCTCCAGGGTCCTGCCTAGCATGACCCTAATCTCCCACTGCATGCCCTCATTCTTCAGGCTTCTCTCTCTCTCTTGTGCTGGTCCTAGGGCTTGCACTCAGGGCCTGGGTGCTGTCCCTGAGCTTTGTTGCTCAAGTCTACTGCTCTACCACTTGAACCACAGCTCCACTTCCAGATTGTTTTGGTGCTGGCCTAGCTTTGAACTGTGATTCTCAGAGCTCAATCACTTGCGTAGCTAGGATTACATGTGTGAGCTACCAGTGCCCAGCTCACTGTTATTATTGTAGACTTTGAGGCCTTTGTGCATGCCATTCCCATCTTCGTTGCCTGGCTATGTCTCCCTAATCATTTTCTGCTAAGCTGCAACATTAGTTCCCTTTGGAAGCACTCTCAGAGTTGGCCACTAAGTCCAGTAATCCAATGGTTTCATTGCACCAAATGCCTCCCCTTCTCTTCCAAAGCTTATGATAGTTGCACTTTTACTTTGGATTTGGTGGAAGCATAATGTATATGTTTGTCTCATGATGCTAGTGGGAGTAAACTTAAAATGTGCCAATTAATGAATGAAAAATGTTTCGAGGAATATATGAGACTTTGAATTTGTAACTAAATGAAACCTGATAGTCTTTGTAACATAGTTCTGTAAATTCACGTCCCATTTCCTCCTTCCCAGGACTCTGCTTTCTCAATAAGTCACTCTTGCTAAGCACATGCTCTGTCACTGAGCTTCACTTCCAGCCCCCACTTTATTTCCTTACGGCCAGTTTTACTCAGCAGATTAGATGTTCTACCTGGGCAGGAAACTTGTTAGATTTGGGAACCACCTTGTACCAAATATTTAATCTGTTGGATAAATATCTCCTCCATTTACATTTAGATATTTTTGAATACAAGTATCTTTGCTTTGGGTGTTGGAGTTTGAAACCAGGACCTGACATATCTTAGCTTTACCATTGAGCTACAAACATAAAAATATTTAAAACACCTGTTCTTCTCTGTTAACTATTATATTCCTTTTTTGTTTTGTATGTTATAGGGATTGAACTCAGAGCCTTGATGCTGTCCCTCAAGGCTAGTGCTCAAGGCTAGTGACCTACCACTGTAAGCCACAGCTCTACTTCTGTCTTCTAGGTGGTTAATTGGAGATAGGAGTCTTACAGCCTTTCCTGCCTGGGCTGGCTTCAAACCACGATCCTCAGATTCTCTGTCGCGTGAGTATCTAGGCACGAGCTACCAGTACCCCGCAAAACATGCTATCTTATATGCATCATTCTTCATCTTTATTTTTCTACCTAGCATATTAGCCATTCCTCCCAGTTTTGATGAAATGTATCTAAATTTTCATCTGCTTTGTAGATAACAATATTGATCCTCATCATCCTTCTTTATTTCAAGATGACCTCACTTTATTGAGCATGATTGTTTCTAGTTACCGGGATAATCCTTGATTTTGCTGACACCAGCACACATTTCTCCATTGTCCACAAGGAAATAACAGTGTATGTTGTGGAAAAATGCCACCCTCTGTTTAGCACACATGAAGTTCTAGGTTTATTCAGCTGTCAGCTGAAGAAGGCACCTGGTAACAGGGTGATTTCCAAAATGTTAGTGAACATGGTCCCCTTAAACCACAGAAGGGGAACAGATATAATTATGCAACTCACTGTACATTTTAATGCTCAGAAACTCTTCTGGAAAGGGATCTAGTTCTTGTACCACACTGCAACTAAGGTTAGGTCAACTGTAGTATGATGGTCTGTGCAATTCCAACAAGACTGTCTGATATGGCTCAGGAATGTCTTCTCTGTGAAAAGCCATCCATCTCTCTGTTTGAACATCTGCTGAGGTTCAGAGAGGATGTAGACATGTCCAGAGTCTCCCATCTACAAATACCATCTGGGAAGGCAACAAAGCTGGATGGGGGAACATACCTCCCCCTGCCCCTGCTGAGCTGCAATTTATTACATTCTGCTTCACTATGACCATCTCTTTCTCTAAAAATATGCTTAGACCCTAAATGTAAGTCTACCATATGTTTTATATGCAGTCCACATATCACCAAGTAAAAGAGTTCCTCAATGGACTCAGGAAACAGAAATATGCAGAGAACACAATATCAAAAATTTTCAGAGGAGAATATTATGATTTAGAATGGAATAACGTCTTAACCATGGCCATAAGAATCATGGGTGACTAAAACAGGTCTTCTTGAGTTGATTCTCATGGGCTCCTCCATGCCTTCCCTTCCCACCTATCAATATCAATATCCACATAGAAGTGGTAGGTTGATGTGGGAGGTGGCTCAATGGCAGAGTGTGTGTTTAGTGTCCAGGTTCAATCCCCATCTCCTTGCCCTCACCAAAAACATGTGAGAAATCAACTAAGCTTTCTACTGTTTTTTTTTTGGGGGGGGGGTAGTCCTGGGGCTTGGACTCAGGGCCTGAGCACTGTCCCTGGCTTCTTTTTTGCTCAAGGCTAACACTCTGCCACTTGAGCCACAGCGCCACTTCCGGCCATTTTCTTTATATGTGGTGCTGGGGAATTGAACCCAGGGGCCTCATGTAAAAGAGGCAAGCACTCTTGCCACTAGGCCATATCCCCAGCCCTACTGTTTTCTTTTGAACAGGTTATCTAGCCCTTTGAATCTGTTTCCTGCTCTCTGGCAGACAAAAGGCAGCTATCCTGACCCCTGCTTGCCATTCATTAGAGAGAGTTTGGAAATACATAGTTGAGTAAAGCACTGAGAGTAGGTCTATTCTTTTTGTTGTCACTATCACAATGTGCTGAATCCATGTCACACTTTAGTTCAGATGTAGAGTCTTGCTTCAATCCAGATGCCTGGTATATCTTCTGCCCTCTGTGGCCCAAAGGATCAATGAGCATGCCCACAAATTTCTGCAGAATACGGGGATGGAACTAACAGGCTTGAAAAATCCTAAACTCAGGTTGAAAGAAGAGATTGTCCTGGTCTGTTCCGGTGTATCTAGCAAAACGTTATTGACTGATTGGCCTAAAAACAACTAGCATTTATGTTTTTATAGATTTTGAAGCTGGGAAGCTCATGGTAAAGGCAGCAGCAGATTTTTGGTGAGGGTTGCTTCCTGGTTCATAGCCAGCCATTTTCACCCTGTGTATTATACATGGTGGAAGGAACTAGCATTCCTTAGTGGTTCCCCTTTATACAGACACTAGTCCCATTCGTGAGAGCTCTAACCTCATGTCTTAATCCCCTCCCAAAGACCTTTAAAATACCATCACCCTGTCAATTTCAAGACACAACTATTTAGGCCATACAGAAGGCTTCCTTTCTAGCTAGCCAGGAGATGCCCTGAAGGCCAGCTGAACTCTTCTCCCTATTCCACTCTTTTTGTCCTCAGTCCTTCACAGAGTGTTGAATGAATGCAAGAATAAATACAGAAGAGACAGACATCAGCGCAAACCTCACCTCAGACCCCAGTTGATGAACTTCAGTGTCTCTACCAGGAAGCTCAGAACAATTGCACTTGCAAGGTTTCTACGGGATTTCAATAATAGTCACTCAGTATTTTTCTCTGACCTCAACACCCCCGTATCCTTTTCAGAATGGTGTTCACTTTGGATTTTGTTTTGCTTTTCTTTCCATTTTTTCACTCCTTGTCAAAGACAGAAGGTAACCAGGAGGTAGACAGTTCTGCTTTCTGTCATCTGATGTGTCCCAACCCATACTTCTATTCATCCATCCTTCCTTCGTCTCATCAAGGGTTTACAAATATTCCTTGTGTTTTGTGGGGCACAAGTAAAGCGTAACCCACACAAGGATAAAATAATATATCAGCTTGGAATATGGCCTAGTGGTAGAGTGCTTGCCCCGAATACATGAAGCCCTGGGTTCGATTCCCCAGCACCACGTATATAGAAAATGGCCAGAAGGGGCGCTGTGGCTCAAGTGGCAGAGTGCTAGCCTTGAGCAAAAAGAAGCCAGGGACAGTGCTCAAGCCCTGAGTCCAAGGCCCAGGACTGGCCAAAAAAAAAAATATATATATATATATATATATATGTATATATATATTATATCAGCTAATCTACATAATGTCCTTTTAAAAATGAGGTAATCATAATTATAATTCTAATTCTCCAAACTCTTACACTTATTTTGATTTTTTTTTTTTTTTGGCCAGTCCTGGGCCTTGGACTCAGGGCCTGAGCACTGTCCCTGGCTTCTTCCCGCTCAAGGCTAGCACTCTGCCACTTGAGCCACAGCGCCGCTTCTGGCCGTTTTCTGTATATGTGGTGCTGGGGAATCGAACCTAGGGCCTCGTGTATCCGAGGCAGGCACTCTTGCCACTAGGCTATATCCCCAGCCCTTATTTTGATTTCTTAAAATGCAATTGAATTTGAGATACAGAATAAAAATCATTTATTTGAGTTACATTGAAGTAGCTTTCTATCTCCAAACAGGTCATATTTGGGGAGCAATTTCCCAATATATAAAAGGAATAATAACTGCTTTAGAATAATCATAATTACATCCCCAAAAGGGAATTTTATCTCAGTTAATTTTTCTTTGTACTGTCAAATGACTGATTTGGAAGCAATTATAGAGCACAGCATTATTTTTCACCACTGAATAGCACGCCCATTATCCTTCCCATTTCCCATGTTTATGCATTTCAAAACAGTAGTTTTGTGATTTAAACTTATCACACACAATGCCACTTAGCAAGGTGTAATCGACCTTTGAATGTGTATCTCTTTGGACCACAGCAAAGGGCCCAGAAAAATATCTATGTAGGAGTAAGGGATAATCCGCTCTCTGCATTTGGTTTTCACTTTGCTATGGTGTTTTTGTGGGGGTGGTGTGAGCAGACTGACGTTTTAGAAAACCTGGCCCCATTTCCTTTATGGAAGAGTTGTCCCTTGGCAGAGGCTGAGCCCAGGGTTTCTGAGCCTTGCTGAGTGGGGCTTAGGGTCTGGGGGTCTGCCGTCACTAATGGGCTACTTGGGCCTGGCTCCCAGGCTGGAGAAGCTAATTATTAAACCCTAGCAGGAAGCACGAGTGGCAAGGGGGAATGACACCTTGCCTTACTTTGTCAGCTCAAGAAAAATACACTCATCTGGGAAATGGCTCCTCGATTCAGCTAAGAGACAAACTTTGAAGGCCAATGGGTCTGGTTTCAAAGCCTGCTTGCTGGTGGCTTCACACAAGCTGTGGGATTTTGCATGACTTGATCCTGCTTGAGGAGCTGCCCTTCCTTGTACAATCCGAGAGGTTAGGAGGATGAATGAGCTGATGGGCTTAGAGGGTGCAGAGCAAATTCTCATGCTCTGGCAGTGCTTGGTACCCAGTAATGCCAATTCCTGGGCAGCCGGAGCTTCTCCGAAAGGACCCAGTGGGTGAATTCTAGATGATATTCAATACTTGTGTGTGCCTTCTGAAGAAGGCAGTGTGTGTGTGTGTGTGTGTGTGTGTGTGTGTCCATCCCAAGCACACTTTCCAATTATACCGTGACCTTCACATTTCCACTTATGGACCGAGATAGATGGGTAGAAATAGATGTATGGATTTATGTCCATGTACTTACACAAATATTGACACCTGTCCCTTTCTGGTAGCACTCAACAGTCCTTTTCTGGGTTGTCATGTTTCCTGGCAGTTTTATCACAATAAAAAGCATTTTATCTCTGGAAAGGGGATTCTAAATCTGACATTAGTTTTTCTTTGGATAACGTTGTCTCCCTATAAGTTCAGATCACTTAGCAGCTCATTGTTGTTTAATGCAAGTGATGGAGCAGGCCTGTCCACATATGCGCAAAGGGGATTGGGAGATGGGGAACAAGTGTCACAGCACAGCCTGCTTGCTTTGACAGAAGCCATTGGCTGCTCAGACTCATTCCTCCACCCCCACACTGTCCTTGGCTTGGACCCACAACAGTTGTCCCCCTTGATATTCGCATGTCTTACTCATAATCACCGACTGTTCTCAAGCTGTCTTTTTCTGATTTCCTTTTTCTTCTTCTTCCATCTCCTCTCTCCCTCTGACCCTCCCTCCCTCCTCCTTCCTCCTCCTCTCTTCCTCCCTCTCTGCCCTCTCCCTTTCTCCCCCTCCCCTCTCTGACTTCCTATCTCAGTCTCCCACATCGCTGGAATTATAGGGCATGCCCTGTATTAGGGTGGTTCCCATATTGTGTTCTCTCTCTTCCTCTTTCATCTCTCCCCCTCCCTCCTCTCCCATCTTCCTCTCTCACTCTCAGCAAGGTGCTGTCCTTCTTGGAGCTACTCTAATTATGATTGAGAACGACTTTGTGGAATTAGCTGGGGATGCTTGAAGAACTGGATTCAAACTTACCTACCAATCCAAGTGCTGGTGGCTCATGACTATAATCCTAGCTTCTCAGGAGCCTGAGATCTGAGGATTATGGTTCAAAGCCAACCCAGGTAGGAAAGTCCATGAGACTCTCATCCCCAATAAATTACAAAAAACAAAAAAAAGCCATAAGTGGATCTGTAGTTCAAGTGGCTGAGCAAAAGCAGCTCAGGGACAGTGCCCAGGCCAGGAGTTTAAGCCCCAACACTGGCAAAGAAACAATGAAACAAAGACCCCAAAACCCTTGCAGGGAACCTGGATTTTAAGCCATTTTCCGGAGCCACTGTTACTCAGTGGGTTTAAGTTTAAACCCACAGCAGCAGCAGCACTCGAGATTTCTACCTGCTTGGTAGAAATGTACTGTGTCAGCCTTATCCAGGACATCCTGACTTAAAAACACGAGGCTTGACCAGGCTCCCAGGAATTCTGAGGCATGATAACACTGAGCTGGATGTATTAAGGTAGTGTGGTAGATTACTAAAATGGTTGTAGCAAATTACCTCAAGATTAGTAGTTTAAAATAACAGAAATGTCTTCTCTACAGTTTGAGAGGTCATTCTGAAATGAGTGTCATCAAGATAAACTCAAGGTGTCAGCAGAACTGTTTTATTTCCCTTGAAGTTCCAGAAAAGAATCTTTTTCTTTTGGTTTCTCATACCTGTTTCTCATTCCTTGTCTTGGGGCCCTTGTTACCATGCTTGATCAACCTAGATAATCAATGATACCATTCCCATCTCTCAGTTACCCTTGCAAAGTCTCTTTGGCCAAAAAAGTAACATGTTCACATGCTTTGAGATTAGGGAAAACTCACTGGAGAAGGTGGGGGACATTATTCCACTTTCTATGGGAAATATCTGAAAGGCTGTAATATGTAATTGGTTTTCCTGAGAGCCAATGGACAATGTTCACAGAAGGCCTTGCTAGTTCTCATGTTGTTAACCCTTGCGGCTCCAAAGGTTAATGAGAAGAATCCTGAGGGTTCTGTTGAATGAGCAATGTGTTCTTGGCACCTCTAGATTGTTCCAGTGATTTCTCAGATAATACCTAGAATGATAAGTCAGCTAACTAGGGCCCCAGGAAGACAAGTAGTTTGTTCAAAGGTGGCATCGTTACAATGTAAGGAAAAACAGTGGGAGGTAGCTACTCTGACTTTACAAGGCAAGCACTTTACCTCTAGGCCATATTCCCAGCCCCTGCTACTGTGACTCTAAAAACACAAACAGCTTTACTGTGGTCCCTCAATGGTTCATTTCCATTCTGATTGGAGCAGTGCTTCTCAAGTTTCAGTGGCCCCTGGAATCACGAGGAAGTTTAACTAAAACCTTAGGCTTTCAACAGGTCTGAACAGTGCTCAGAAATCTGCCTTCTTACAAGCTGGGGTGAGGAGGGAAAATGGGGGATGTTGCCAGTCTGTGGAGCATGCTTTGACTAGACACCTCACTATCAGGTTCATATGAAAACTATGTTGACGTTTGGATTGTAGTCAATTGGCCTAACTCTGGCCAGTACATGTTTGTTGAAGTGAGTTGAATTGTGACCTCTGAGAATGGGAACTACTGCTGGGTGGGCTCCCACTATGGCCTGGGCTTGTGGTTTGCCACAGTTCTCAGGGCTACTGGCAGAAGATAGGAACAGCCGGCCCGGGGGCCGTAGCTTCTGTTATCATACTACTTGGCTCCTCTTCATTGCCTCTTCTCTTCCTGTGTCTCTGCTTTCTATTTCTGCCTTTTTCCTTTATACGAAAAAACCTCCATACTTCCCACTAAAACAAGGAAAAAAAGAGGATAGTCACAGAACTAAAAAGTTAGCACAAGCAAGGAAGCCCTGAATTATTTGGTACTTCTCAACTTTTCTTGTTTCTGATTCCGTTTCCCCTCTCATTTCATTTCTTTCATGAGGAAGGGATGTGCTGAGGACTGGACCCAGAGCCTTGTCCATGCTAGGCACATGTTCTATTACAGAACTAAACACTAGCTCCATGTTTCTTTCCCTTAAGTAATTGGCTGAATTTTTAGAAATGTGTAGTTACTTAGAATTGTAGATGTAGGGAAGTCCTTGAAATGGATCTTATAGCCTAACTCTACCATGAAAAAAGCAGATTTTCAGAGAAGATAAAGGAGAGAGGATGAGAGAGAGAGAGGGAGAGAGAGAGAACAGAGAGACTGAGAGACAGAGACAGACAGAGACAGACAGAGACAGACAGACAGAAATAGAGAGAGGGCCTAGTTATTAGGAAGAGATGTTTGATCATTGTTACCATTCTTCTCACAATTGTCAAGGTCCATAAACCAGTTTAATGTAGGCCAGCCAATTCAACAGGCTATAAATCCAGGAATTTAATTCAGCTTCAGACATAAATAAAACAATGCATTACTTTGTCTGACAAATTTCTGAGAACTCATCATGGAAAAATTTCCTAAAATTCTACAGCTTTCTTCCCTATAAAACAACTTGCTTATTTCTGACTGGCAACTAAAGCCAAAATCCAATTCTGCAATAGGAAACAGGAGCTAGAGGCTGGTGAAATACTAAATTTGGAAATGAATGTGCATGTCACTAGGCCTCTGCTAGCTCTTCAGTTGCTTCATTATGGCACCTGTGGCTTTGAGGGTCCAGCCAGCTGGTAGAATTCAAAATCGTGTTCTGTGTTGGTGAAATGGCATGTTCCATCTTAGCAAGAAATGATGCTGTAGGAAAAGGCTTGATGAAATGTAACTACTTTATGGAATTTCATGAAATGTATCTTGTATGAAAATCAGCAGATGTTGTAGAGGGAAAGAAGACAAACATCATTGTTCTGAGAAATACTCATTACCTTACTGCCAGAATTTTCCAATGAAACTAGAAATAAGGTTGTTGTTCCCCAGCTAAAGTCATAGAATTAGCTTCCTTTACTTTTTATAGACAGTGGAAACACCACTCTATTTTCCCATAAAAGTCTGGTTGGTTATTTGATGTAACAACAACAAATGAAACACAATAACTAGAATAAAAACAGAACCAAGATATCAAGATAAAAGACATGACACAAGTTTGCTTTGATCTTTTCTGAAAAATATCATCTGCCTAGATTTTTACTTCTTGCATCCTCATCACAATTGAGGCCTTTATTGTAGCAAATTCAAGTGTGGTACCAGTTGAATCTGCTCTGAAGATAATGCCACTCTTTAGGAGAATTGTTGAGCCCAGAGCTTTAAAAGTAATACTTGTCAGAATCATGCTGAAATGGTGGTTGTCATGGAGACAATCAGTGTAGGAATTCTGGGATAGGACAGAGCCAGGTGGCTTCCAGAACGTATGCAGCCCAAAGTCCTTTTTCTTTCTTTCTTTTTTTTTTTTTTTGCCAGTCCTGGGGCTTGAACTCAGGGCCTGAGCACTGTCCCTGAGCTTCTTTTGCTCAAGGCTAGCACTCTGCCACTTGAGCCATGGTGCCACTTCCAGCTTATTCTGTTTTTTTCTGATACTGAGGAATTGAACCTGGGCTTCATGCATGCTAGGCAAGCACTCTGCCACTAAGCCACATTCCCAGCCTTCCAAAATCTTTTAACACCTCCTGGTTCATCAGTTCACCCCAAGAAAATATTTTCCCTCCTAAGACCAATGTGACATCCATGTTATTTCAGTCCTGTATCTTTTGTCTTTGTGGCTCTAAGAAGGACAATGGAACCTCAAGGCCTGTTGGTCTTGAGGTAAGCCATTTTTGATGTTGGTAATAAGCAATCATGAGGTCTATGAGATTTATGAGGTCTATGAATTATAGAGGACACTTTATATTGAAATAGAGAGGGCATTTGTTCTATGCTCATACATCATAGCATCTGCTTGGCAATCATCATTCTATAAGAAGTATGATCTTACAAAAGAACACTTTGGTGTTGTTGATACTAAGATACATCTCAGTCCATCCTCCATCTAAGAGTTAGGAGTCTCTTAGAGCCTGGAACTAGTAACAATAGCAACAAAAGCAGAAGTGTCTGGTTCAGAGAATGTTAGGATACTTCTTGGCCATGTGGTATCCATCAATGAGACATCTGATAGCGCTGCATACTGTTTGTGCCTGCTTCCAAGAGTGAAACTCCACATACATCAGTGGTGTTTCTTTTTTTAATGCTGGTTTCAGGGCTTGAACTCAGAGCCAGGTGCTGCCCCTCAGCTTTGTGTGCTCAAGACTAGAGCCTACCACTTGAACCACAGCTCCACGTCTGGCACTTTTTGGTGCTTAATTGGAGATAAGAATCTCACCGACTTTCCTACACAGGCTAGCTTTGAATCATGATCTGCAGATCTCAGCCTCCTGAGTAGTTAGGATTATAGACAGGAGCCACAGATGTCTGACTGTTATCTGTCCCCCCTGCCCCTCCAAGGAATCTCTCAGGCCCTGCTTTCTAATAAAGCCACCCACACAAGTTGAAGTAGGAGAAGGGGCCAAATTCATCTTTTCACAATCTATGCTACTATGTTCAGGACTTCCAAGATGCCCTGTTGCTACAGTTTGAGCTATTAGAATCTGGGTTTGTAATGAATGGAAAAACAGCAGAGTCATTCCAAAGCAATTTATTGGATAAACCAAAGAAACTGAGAGTGATGGAGCAAGAGAAGGAGAAAGTGCAAGCAAGCAAGCAAGAGACTTTAAGAAGATGGTCAGGAAAGCTGATGTGCTCAACCTTGATGTTTAATTGCTGAGATCAGTCATCTCAACCCCCAGAAGCCTTAGAGTAGTGTTTTCCAGCTGTGGCTGCACATCACAGCCCTCCAGGGAACTTTTAACAGGTGTCGATGTACACGTCCTGCCCTAGATCAATTAAGTCTGAATCTCTGGGGGTGGCTCACAAACATCAGCATTTATTCATGTTCACTGCTATCTGGAAGCATCAGATACTAGAAAACCATTGAATTAGGTTTCTAGACAATTTCATAGGACAGGATTTTTAAATCAGCCCTTTCAAGCGTACCCTAAGTTTATTCAAATATAAAACGTCAACATGATGAGTGTCAGGCCTCCGCAACCTTCACTGCTGATCTTTTGCTTCATGGTTTGTGTTATCAAGTGAATACTAGAGGTAGGTTTCTATGAACACAATTATATAGTATAAATACATAAAATATACAATATGGATATAAATTAAATAATATACATAATAAATAATAAGTCAATACAGAATGATGAATCTGTTAGAAATAAATTGGTTTATAACTATGTTTCTGGAATTTAGATACATAGTGGATTCACTTTCACCAGGTAGGCAATAGCCTCCTTTTTTGACTGGGCCCTAGAAAACTCATCCATTCCTTTATTCAGAGAACACGTGTGGAGCCCATGTTATGGACCAAAGCAGGTCCAATGGAGAGGGAGACGCAAGGAAAGGCCATGGAGCCCAGCAGTCTGCGTGGGAAAAGAGCATCTTTGTATTCCAGGCATCACTGTCAAAATAAACTACAGTGGACATCGCGAAAGGTTTGAGACTGGATTGATGGAGTCCAAGAAAGTTTAGAAGAGCTGATTTTGCCGATGTCCAAGGCATGAGAAATATATTTCCTGGAAGCTCCTAGAAGGGTTAAAAAAGCAAAATGAGGACAAAGAGGCTCAGAGACAGGAAAAGAATTCTTCTGGACCTCCTTCTTGTCCTCATCTAGAATTCATTAGTGAGAAACAAAACAAAGTCGGAGTGAAAATTCTGGACACTTAATGGCATTGGTAGATGAGATATGATTTTTGCCTACAGGAAGTTATAGTCTTAATGTGGGGTCAAAATTATGACCTGCATATCATTCTTTCCTTTAGGATTTCCCAAAAGCATATTGTTGAATCTGCTACAATTGAATGCACAATAAAACCTTCAGAGATGAATTAAAAACTTTGCGTAAGTTTCCTCAGCTATGGGCCTGAGACTTTGATATAGTTCTAACACCTTCTGATCATATGCCACCTTGCCATTTATTAGCATATGCTACTACTACGGCTACTACTAGTAGTAGTAATACTACTACTACTGGCCAGGGACTACTATTTGTAGTAGCAGTATAGTCCTGGCCAGGGCTTGGACTCAGGGCCTGTGTACTGTCCTTGAGTCTTCTGCTTAAGGCTAGGGGTCTACCATTTGAGCCACAGTTCCACTTCCAGATGTTTTGGTTAGAGTTTCAAAGACTTTCTTGCCCACGCTGGCTTTGAACTATAATCCTCATATATCACCCTCCCGAGTATGAGCCACTAGTATCTGGCTTTCTATCTTTATAGAACTTTGTGAGGTAGAGAAGATGAGACACACATTGTCATTCCTACTTTACTTGACTTGAGGAGTTAAATGATTGACACAGAGTTATGAAGCAACAAAGTAATGAATTGTTGTAGAATCTACATCATCCCACTTCTTATCTCTATCGAATTCCTCATGTATTTTTTCCCTTCTGGCCAAACACCAATTTATCACAAATGTTTCCATGTCACACCATTTAAAAGAAAGGAAGGCTTGTCCTGGTATGACTCAATTTAAGGAGAATGTGTTAAAGTTAATTCTTAGTCTCCAGTTCAGTATCTTAGCAACCACATACATATTTAGTCATGACTACTTCATTGCCTACAAAGCATACCCAATGCACACTTGGTTTCCTACATACGCCTCAAGCTGGATCATCATTTAATTGAAGTTTCACTTTAAAGACTCTAATGACTCTTTCATACGCAGAATCTTATTTTCCACCCTCTCTGGCATGCATATGATTTGTGAAATTCTAACACTTTCTCATCTTAAAATCTTTTGAAAGGAGATGATGTTTAGAAGGGCCTTTTTTTCAAAGTTGTTTTTGACTTTAGTAAACATGGGAATTTATATAGGTATGACCTTTGGGGAGAGCAATTTGATAGTATCAAAAACCTAAAACATGTTCTCTATTTGACTTGCTAATTCCACCTGTGTAATCTGTCCTAGGGCAAACAAATCTAAAATACAGTCCCAAATTTATGCAAAAAGTCTTCACTGAAGAATTATTTATAAATAATGAAGCATTATTCATAGCAGTGAGAAAAAGAAGGATCTTAAATAACTAATAATTTAGTGGGTAGGTTGAGTTAAATTTATATAGTCATAAAATGGACTATTGTACTTTCATTAGGATAAATAATTTTTTTGTGTTGGCCCTGGGTCTTGGATTCAGGACCTGGACACTGTGCCTGAGCTTTTGTGCTTAAGGCTAGTGTTCTACCACTTTGAACCACAGCTCCATTTCCAGATTTTTTAGTAGTTAACTGAAAGTCTCACAGACTTTTTTACTCAAGCTGGCTTCAAACCACAATCCTCACCTCTTAGCCTTTTGAGTAGCTAGGATTACAGGTGTGAGTCACTGGTGCCCAGTTTGCACACATCATTTTACGCCTTGCTTTTATTCTTAGTATGTCTAGGTTATTCTAAAGCAGCACATAATGATACACCTTTCGTTTTGTATTAGCATAGTAGTCCTACATGTGCATACTTTCAAATATAGCCAGTCCTATATTAGATGTCTGCACTGTTTTCTGTCTTTGCTCATCATAGACACTTTTTATACCTAAGAAATTTGCACATTTGTGAGGGTTTCTGTAAAATACATTGCGAGAAATAGATCAATTACCATTTTGTTCATTTATAATGTTGCCACAGTGTTTTCAAATAAAGGACACAGGATTGTAAAGATGTCAGTCCTCATAAACTGATATAAGATTTCAACATGATTTCAGTAAAAATATCTGTACAAGCCAGGCACTAGTTGCCCATGGCTGGAATCCTAGCTACTAAGAAGGCTGAGATCTGAGGGTCCTGGTTTGAAACCAGCCTAGGAATGAAAGTCCATGAGACTCCTATCTCCAGTTAAACAGCAGAAAACCAGAAGTGGCATTGTGGCTCAAAGTGGTAGACTGCTAGCGTTTGGCAAAGGAACTCAGAAACAGCCCTTAGGCCCTGAGTTTAAGCCCCATGACCTACCAAAAAAAGCCAGAAGTGGAGCTGTGGCTCAAATGGTAGAGTGCCAGCCATTCTTAAGTGGAAAATGTTCAGGGGCAGTGCCCAGGCCATGGATAACTATTTATATGACTGACTTCTTTCCTTATGACCTTCACATAACCTAACAAAGTACTGTGGAAGACCCTATCAATGCCACTTTGTTGAATGCTTTCTGGCTACGTTTACTCAGTGTATTTATTTTCTTATATAAAACAAAACTAAATACAGAGTATAGAATTTTGTATCAAAAACCTGCTTTTCCAACTAGAATTAAAAAAAAATACCTATGCTTTTGGAAAGTTGACACAGAAGTACTGTATACTGACAAATGCTCATGATGGATTAATACTCTTCATAACTTGAGCAACAGAGGCTTTTTGTGACCCAGAGAGACATGCTATATTCTAAAACAGAAATAACAGATGTGCATGCCTACCATAAAAAGAGACTTGCTCAGGGAGTGCCATTTACCCCAGGGAAGCCGAAGGGAGTCACAGATGAGAGAACAGTAATGCCTTTTATGGTTTCTTTTTAGAAACTTGATTCTTTGTACCCATTTACTTTGCATAATGAGGTTCATGCATAATGATATTCTCTGCTACTTATTTCTATTTGTTAACTATTTATATTTCTACTGTAGTTTTTAAAATGCATGAAATCTCATGAAATGGCCCTCAAAAAAGAAAAAAAAGAAAACTATATGCATGTGGGGAAATAGAAAAAGTCAGAGATAGTTATTTAGTTATTAGATTCAGGTGAACAGGAGTTGTGAGTTGAGAGTCAGTAATGGAAAGGTTCTTCGTGGTTGGGTTCCATTATTTTGCTTGCATGTAGGCCAGATAGGCCTTGAACACACTACATAGCTTGAGTTGGCCTCAAACCTGTGATTCTCCTGCTCCTATCACCCCAGTGCTGGGATTGCAAGCATCTACCATCATGCATGGTTCACCCAAGGGTATTTCATGAAGTCACCAAGGACTCAGACTCCTTCTATCTTATTACATTACCATTGCCAAACATTCATTTATAAATTAAGATGAAAGGCAGGACCCAAGCACCACATCAAAATTCTGGACAGCAGAGGAAAAGATGAAGAACACAAGTGAGTAATGGACATGTTCCAGCTTTCTTAAGCAAATTGTCTGGCAACAAATCATGAGACCCTTCATCTCACATGTCATTGGCCAGATATAATCACATGCCCATAACTAGCAGCAAGGGATAAGGGGAAATGTATTCTTTTGCTGTATCTAGCTAAAAATAAGGGTTTCCACTACAACGGAAAAAGGAATGTTTGATACTAGGGGCAAGAGTACTTGAGCCAGAAGTTGCTCATTGTGTCTTCTTTGTGTGGCTCCCAATGGCTGGCCTTAGGATTGATGCTAGCCCACAACATAGAATTCACTGGGCACTGTTCAAATATAACACATTTGTGCCATGTGCCCATTCTTAAACAGTTTTCTTTATTTCTTTATTGTCAAAGTGAAGTACAGAGGAGTTACAGTTTCATACGTAAGGCAGTGAGTACATTTCTTGTTCAACTTGTTACCTCCTCTCTCATTTTCTCACGGCCTCCCCCTCCCCATTTCCCTCTCTCCCCAATGAGTTGTACAGTTGGTTTACACCACATAGTTTTGTAAGTATTGCTGTTGCATTGGTTTGTCTTTTTATCTTTTGTCCCTCAGTTTTGGTATTCCCTTTCCCTTCCTTAGTTTCAATACATGTATATATAATATCCAGGGTAGTAAAATCAGTTATGTGATATCAGGGGTAAAACCTTGGGAAGAGAATATGAAAAAAAGGCACAGTTGCACATGGCATGTTGAAAATAACAACAACAGTGATATACCACTTGTTTCCATTTCACATAACATCATCTTATGTGTTTATATGAGCATAGCTATTGAGCTATTGTGATCTTCTGCTAGGACTATCCTAGACGTGTACTAATTATTCCCAATGATGGAAACCATAGAGTCCATGTTTCTTTGGGTCTGGCTCACTTCACTTAGTATGATTTTTTAAAAGTCCTTCCATTTTCTTGCAAATGGGACTGTGTCATTCTTTCTGATAGAGGCATAGAATCCCATTGTGTATATGTACCACATTTTCTTGATCCATTCCTCTTCTGAGGGGCATCTGGGTTGGTTCCATATTTTAGCGATGAACAATTGTGCTGCAGTGAGCATAGTTGTGCTGGTGGCTTTAGTGTGGTTTGCTTGTAATCTTTTGAGTAGATGCCCCAAAGTGGGGCTGCTGGGTTTTAGGGGAGCTCTATGTTTAGTCTTCTGAGGAAGCCCTTTAAACAGTTTTCTTTAAGAGATTGTCCTTTTTGCATTTTTGTTACATATTATTTCCTGGATATTTTATGCTATCATGTTTCTTTTCTGAAACCAGGATAGAAATTTGTAGGGGTGTTGGCCATCCACATCAGTGGGTGTCACTCATTCCACGTAGCTCTCCATTGCCCACCCTCATAATTTCTGTGAGACTGTCCCTTGTCCTCATTGACAAGGACATACTGATTTCGACTTCCTCTTGACATTCCAGATTGCTCTTGGAGACAGAGGAATGCCCCAATGTGTCTTCTTGGGTCCTCTGTAAGACCGTTTTGCCCAAATCATACCCATGAAGAGGTCTCAAGACAAAGACCCTGCTGCCCCTGTGCATGGCTGCCTAGGATCCCTCTTCCACAGATCACGGGCCATAGTTTAGAAGGCTGTTGGCTTTAGTACTATTTGCTTATTTGTGTGATTTGAATCTCTTTATATGATAAGAAGGTTGGAAGTGAGTAGGCTAATTTAGGTCTGGCAAGCTTTCATGACCATTTTCTTGTTTTTCTTTTCTCATCCATAAAATGCTTCTGCAATTCCAAGCAGCACATTCTTTCCTTATCATATAAGCAGGAAGGTGTACTCCTTTGCTTTCTTTCAAGGAAGAAAAAAGTCTTCCTAGAATTTTGGTCTTAAGTCACTATGCAGAATTGATTCACTGATTGACCACGTTGGTTTAGAACCATCTTAGTGGCTTGGTACAATGTCACTCAATATCTCAACATTTCTATGAGGTAGGTTTCATTATTTTCTTCATCTTGCAGATGAAGAACCTGAGTCATAGAGAGGTGAGATTATCTTACATTCTAGGGTCACTCTCAAGTGAGCAGCTGAAGCAGGAATGAATCTCAAGCTTTCTGAATTTAAAGCCTATTCTACTCATCCACCCTTTTGAGTCATATTGGAGCTTGAACTCATGGCCTTGTCCTTTCAGGTACTCTACACTTGAGCCATATAACCAACCCAGTATCTATTAGCTCGTAGAATTTGCTGAATTTGAATAGACTCACAGCTCTAAGTTGAAATTATTAATGGCTATTTGTAGGTGGCAAAGAATAAAGAACACAATTTTGGGGGTCTAGGTATGTGTAAGATTATCTTAGTCTGGGGCTGGGGATATAGCCTAGTGGCAAGAGTGCCTGCCTCGGATACATGAGGCCCTAGGTTCGATTCCCCAGCACCACATATACAGAAAACGGCCAGAAGCGGCGCTGTGGCTCAAGTGGCAGAGTGCTAGCCTTGAAGAAGCCAGGGACAGTGCTCAGGCCCTGAGTCCAAGCCCCAGGACTGGCCAAAAAAAAAAAAAAAAGATTATCTTAGTCTGTTACTTGTTGTGTGATGTCAGATTATATAACTTCTTAGAATTTGCACTTAAAAGGCATAATACCACATACCTTATCGGATTACTTTCATCAGGATTAAGTTTGATAAAGCTTGGCAAGAGCTTTGCACAATTCTAGATCTGGTAGCTGCCATTAGTCAGCTAACTTTGGACGGCAGTCAAATACGAACACTCTCCAGCTGATAAGGTAAACCATAAAATGTTGTTATAAGCATTAGAAAAATACAGCAGAAGCTGGCTTCTGATGAGTTAAGGTCTGCCAAAAAGGATGCTCCCCTAGTCTACACTGGAGCCATGTGTGGTTGAACGTAGTCAATTTTGGAAGTCAGCTTGCTAAAATAATGAAGAGAGAAAATTATTTTGATATGTAGAAAAGTCTTGCTATCTTCCACCTGGGAGTTAGCATGAGACAGAATAGTCTCTGTTCTTAGTAGCTCACAGTAGCCTTTTGCCTCATGAGTATATAGCACCTGACACTGAGAATGTGTCCAAATTTGTCACACACTGAGAAGATAAAGGGCTTCTTCTAGGAACTGAAAAGGAACTTGCCAAATAACTCAATAGATTTAAACACTTACCTTTGCCATTGTAAGTCCACAGAGATGGTGTTTCTGCTCCTTCAAAGTTTTCTGAGTTTCTGAATTTTGTGAAATGGAAGAGGATTGTGTTATAATTTGGAGCTTGAATATCTCCCAAAGGAAAGCCCATGACACTACTGGGAAGTGGTGGAACATTTAAGAGGTGGGACCTAGGGGGAGTGGTTAGACATCTGCACTATTCCTGACTGCCGTGAGGTAAACAGCTTCTTCTGCCATGTTCTCCCCACCACATCACACTACCTTATCAAATGATCAAAGAAATCAGGGGCCCTCAGATCACATGGTCTGAAGCTTCTAAAACTATAGGCCCAAATAAACCTTTCATCCTCCTTTAAATGGACTAACTCAGTTATTTGTTACAGGAATGGAAAGCTGACAAACAAGTGGGTTATAGAAACTCCTGAATTAATGTAAATTGTCATATTCTCAGTAAGAGCAGGTTGGGAGTTCAAGCTTCCCCCCAAAAGCAGTGCTCTTAATACATTGGGAAGCCAATGCTTGTATTTGACAGAGTCTTAGAGGAGGATCGAAATGACCAAAGATACTTTGCAAAGAAATTAGTGTAAAATTTCCTTCTTACCACAGATAATCTTTCTTTGTATCTCTTAGCAGTTTAATTACAGCTTTACTGACATATAATTCATGTACTACACAATTCATCAAACTATGCATTCAATACATTTTATTAAAGTCACAGAATTGTACAACCATCATTGTAATTTGAGGTTTGTTGGGAATTGAAACCAAGGTTTGATGAATATAAGTATGTACCCTACCATTGAGCTACACTACCAACGCCATCACCACAGTTGGTTCTAAAATATTTTCATAAAACCCAAAAGAAATTTCACAGTATTCATTAGCATTGACTCCCCTCCCTCACAAGTTCCTCCAGGCCCTGCCAACCATCTTTCTTTCTTTATGGATTTTCTTGTTCAGGAGACATTTCATATACTAGATAGAACAATACAATATTCAGATGCTGTGCTGAGCCATTATGTCAGTTAAACAGACTAGAGAGACCCATAATTGTCATTAAATGGGTATACTCATATAAACAGACTATTATGCAATCATATAGAAACAGATGGATCTGACCATAAAATTGTCTAGTAAAATAACTGAGCGATTTGTAAATTAACACTTCTTTGGTTAAAACCGTATTTTTGGCTTGTAGTATTATTAGTGTTTTTTTTTTTAAACACTAGCCTTCTTTATATTTCGTTTATACTTTGGTCTTCCTGAAAACTCCCTGCCATTCTATCTGGGCTCATTACAAAGAGAAGGGTTGAGATGTAGAATATAGACCGATAAATAAGTCCTCTTTAGTTTTTAAATTTCAAAACCTGCTTTGTACTCTTGCTTTTTCTAGCATTGTGAGGTGGGCCTCTTTGAAGCACAGTGTGCACTGGTACAGGGCTGCATGCACTAGGAGGGAGGGGTGTCCTGTAAATCTTTGCATAACAATACCACAACAACACCTAGCAGTAGCCTTGCCATTACCTGACAGCATTGAAGGCTAGAGAATCAGGGGAAGAGATGAGTTCAAATCCGGCTTCTCCACCCCCTCAACCCCCTGTGCATCTAGATTTCAAGAAGCTGATCATATTCTTTTGTCTCAGCTGCTTAAGCTGGGTACCCTTGGCTCATGCCTGTCAATCTAGCTACTCAGGAGGCTGAGCTCTGAGCATCTTGGTTCAAAGCCAGCCCAGGCAAGAAAGTAAATGAGACTCTCATCTCCAATTAACCAGCAAAAAGCCACAAGTGGAGCTGTGGCTTAAACAGTAGATGAGTAGCCTTGAGTAAAAACCTAAGGGAGAGCTAGGTGCTGGTGGCTCATGCTTGTAATCCTAGCTAATTAGGAGGCTGAGATTTGAAGATTGCAGTTTAAAGCCAGCGTAAGGAAGAAAGTCTGTGAGACTCCTATCTCCAATGAATCACTAGAAAATCGGAAGTGGAGCTGGGGCTCAAAGTGGTAGAGTGCTAGC
The DNA here is from genome assembly GCF_023159225.1 of Perognathus longimembris pacificus. Lineage (NCBI taxonomy): Eukaryota > Metazoa > Chordata > Mammalia > Rodentia > Heteromyidae > Perognathus > Perognathus longimembris. The sequence continues at coordinate 106,103,000 of NC_063188.1, read as the reverse complement.
CTTGAGTACAAAAGCTCAGGGACATCACCCAAGCCCTGAATTCAAGCCCAAGCACCAGTACTGGCACACATGCACACACACACATGCATACACTTGCACACACCCCATACATGCACACACATGCACACACACACATTCATACGCTTGCACACACCCCACACGACAACTTCCTTCTTCAAGCATGTAGTACAATTGCATACCTCTTTTCTCCAATGCAGGCTGTGAATCTGTACTGACTGATAGGGTTCTGCAGGATGTTGAGTGTGTCATCCATGTAGCTGATGAGTATGTGACATGTGGCTAGTATGACCCACCCCCAAACCACATTAAACATCACACATGGTTAGTGACTACTGTACTGCTGTGGACAGCACTCTTCCTCTGGAAATCAGCCCTGACCTAGGACTTGGAATTTATTTGGAAGGGTAAGGGGTGGCAAAATGGGGCAGAAACAAACAAACAGGCAGCTAGGAAAGGGAAGAACGTTGCTAAGGGGGTCACACTGAGGCCAACTTGAAGTTGAGATCATCTACCCCAGAGGTGACAGAATTGGCCTATGTGTCCACCCATTTCCACTAGTGATTGAGTGGGAACTGCCTCTTGGGTGTGTGACTGTTGGCGCGTCATGTATCCGGAGCATGGCTGACACTGTGGCCTGAGAGCTGCCTTCTCTTGTGCTCAACTCCCAAGGCTGTTCTCTAAGCATGATCATAAGATGTATACTTACAGATATTTTTGCATCTATAAATGCACATGTGGAGATATATGTATTTATTTCCATTTAGACAAATGGCCTTATTCCATACATTTCCTTCTGCACTTGGCTTCTTGTACTTAATGGCATATCCTGGAAATATTCCATTGGAGTCATTTCTTTAATTTCCTCTTCTTGGCTCTGTTTAGCACAAAAAAGTTCAGTCTGGAAGAGAAAAAAGAGCTGCAGTGGTTTGCCTGAAAGAATGCAAAGAGGCTCGTGTTGAGCTCATGGTTTTAAAAGGCAAGCTGTTGAGACAGCAGAGTGGATCAAGGCATTTCAGGATGGTGTGCTTTTCCTATTAACAACTGGGATTTGCTTGGTGCAAAACTCAGGCATTTGGGGCTGGCTAGACAACACAGTCTGCAATCAGTGCAGACTTCCACTAGTTTACCTGGGTTGGCTTTGAACTGTGATCCTCAGATGTCAGCCTCCTGAGCAGCTAGGATTACAGGCGTGAGCCACCAGTGCCCAGTGACTTGTGTCATTTTTGATGGCTCTGGATGTTTCATGGTTCTGATCTTTTGTCTTTTTTGTGGAGATGTTAGTGACTTTTCAGCTCCAACTCAATGGGCTTGATGTACACTCAAGGTCTATGCACACAAGTATACGAGACACAGTATTGTTGTAAGGCACAGATAGTAGTACAAACTAAGTGAATAATTTTCACACATTCCCTTCACTTCTCCCTTGCTTAAACATGTAAACCAACAATTTTTTTCTTTGGTTCTAGTAATACAGTTTGAATTCAGAGTCTGCACATGGGTTTTTTTGCTCAGGGCTGATGCTCTACACTAGAGTCATACCTCTACTTTGGGCTTTTTGGTGGTTAATTGTTGATAAGAGTCTCACATTCCTCCTTGGGCTGGCTTTGAATTGTGATTCTCAGATCTCAGCCTTCGGAGTAGCTAACATTATAAGCACAAGCCACCAGTGCCTGGCCTGTGTTTTGATACTAATCATATAGCTTTTCTAAGTAACATTTGAATTCAGGAAGGAGCAAATTATTTATGTGGATCCTTACCTAGAGGGTAAGCCATTTCCAGATAGAGAAATGTTGAGTACAAACCTCAGGGCTGAGAGTATGTATGTCAGGCTGTTCTGGATCAGTATTTTCCTTGCTAAGGGGTAGCAGAATCCCATGAGTGCCTCATTTACAACGCAGAGTCCAATTTTTGTTTAAAATGTAGAGTCTGATTCTTGAGCAAAATCTGCATGTCTAATGAGCTCCCAGTTGGTGCTGATGCTACCAGTTCTGGGAGCACATTTTGAGTAGCAAACTTCCTAGAAAAGAGTTAGGAGCCTTGTAGGCAGACAAGAAGAAAGTAGGCAAGCAGAATGCACCAGTATTAGATAACGAAGGGCCAGATCTTGCCACATGTTATAGGCCAGTAGGAACTTGAACTGCTATTGCAAATGACATGGGAACAAAAAGTGATTTGATCTGGCCTCTGTTCTAGAAGCATCTTTGTGGGGGCTTGGTGGAAAATAAATGGTAGTAGGGCAAGGTTCGGTAGGGAACTATAGAACAAATCTAAGTATGAGAAAGGTGCTGTTACTTTTCACAGGGGGGCTGACAAAGGGACAGGAAGTAGGTAGAGCTGATATGATTCCCAATGGGTTGACTATAGAGATGAAAGAAGTCCTACAGTATCTGGAAGAAAGAAATGCCATTTCTGCCCCATCTTTTCTCACTCCAATATACAAGTATTACTTCCCTGGGCTAGGCCCCATTGCTTCTCATAGTTGTAATTACCTTCAGACAGAAACTTCCCACATCTCTCATAAAGATCCATATCTGTCATGAAGTTCTAGCAGCTGCTCAGAGTCTGTTTTTTTAGAGAAGACCTGCAAAGGTTTGAGTCCCTTCTGAAATTCATGTTTGGAAATTAACCCTTAACATGAAATATTAAGAGCTGGTAAGGGCTCTTCCCTCATGAACGGATTCACCTATTTGTGCTAATGCACTGTAAAAGCCAATTGGGCTAGATCTCATACATGTTCCGTGTTTTTCACCATGTTATGTCCTATACCATTTCAGGACACTGTCAACTGTTGATATCCAGCAAGAAGTTCATATCTAGATGCTATTCCATGACTTGGGCCATGACCCAAACAAAACCTAGTGTCTTTATAATTTCCTGTTTGTGGGATCATTTTTATTATCAACAGAAAATGGACTAGACTTCAGAAAATGGCTGCTACCTGCACACGCATGTGTGTGTGTGTCGGGGGTGTGCAGGAGGTACCAGGACTTGAATTCAGGGCCTGGGTGCTGTCTTAGCTTTTATGCTCAAGGCTGGCATTCTGCCTCTGGAGCCACAGCTCCCCTTCCAGGTGTTTTGGTAGTTTATTGGAGATAAGAGTCTCATGAGCTTTTCCTGCCCGGGCTGGCTTTGAACCATGATACTCAGATATAGCCTTCTGAGAAGCTAGGATTACAGGCATGAGCCATTGGTGCCCAGGGCTTCATGATCTTCTCCTTATCATGATAACAGGGTATGGAGGGTGAGGAGCTGTGAGATATTTACAAATCCTGACAGAGCCATCCTGATGCCACCATGTTGTTTCCTAATCAGGTTAATCCACTTTAAGAAACCCATACATCTAGAAATCTTCCTTTCTGATTCCTTTATCACTGGATCAAAGTCTCACATCCATGCTACTCCATGTGGGGTCCATGGATCTGCATGGTAGCAACTCCCAAGAGCTTGGCAGAAATACACAATCACTAACCCCACCCAGACTCACTGAACCACAGGCAAGGCCTGTGAATTTGTGTTTGAATGAGTTTACCAGGAGACTCTAGCTTATGTTAATGGCTATCACCACTCATAGTGAACATCAGTAGGTTGTCACACCCTATCCAGATCTGTCAATGTAGCCTAGTAGGCTTCCTTCTCAGTGTACTAATGACACCTGGGGAAGCTTTAAAATTAACAACAGTGATGACTAGGCCCCTCCCCCCCCAGCCAGGAATTCTGATTTAATTGGGCTGGGGTGGGATCCAAGTGATTCTAATGTGAAGTCAGATCTGAAAATCTCATTGAGTCTGGCAGATGGAGCTACATTCTGTTTCCCATACAGAACAGTGTTTCCTGCCTCACACGGCTCTCTCTTCCTGGAGTACTCGTCTGTGCCACCTCCTGGTTGCCAATTCTGTCCATTTGAGAAAGCAGAGGCTGAACAAGATTCTTCCACATTGGCCAAGATCCATGCCTGCGTTTATTCCTGAGTGTCCTAGCCGTATTTTTTTTCACTGCCCCAATTGTCCACTACCTTCTTCTCCTCTCTTACTACATAATGGGTTTTTTTTGGGGTAGGATCCATGTTTCATGTTTCATCTGTTTCTTATTTCCTAATGACCCAGAAAATTCGTTATGAAAAAAAATCGTTTCATGCAGCACTAGAGACAATTCATTTTGTATGTGAAGCGGTGGTAGTGGGTGCTAGTTTACTTGTGACCAAATAGCACCCATAGGTTGGATGCTGCTAAAGTAAAGCCTCATTCCAGTCAATGAAAGGGTGTTTCTCAAATGGTGTTCATGAAGTAATGTTCTGGCATATTTGAAAACTATTCTTGGGGAAAAATTAAAATTGGGAAATATGAAACACCACACTTTTTGGTGCCAGTCCTGGGGCTTGAGCTCAGAGCCTGGGGGCTGTCCCTGAGCTTTTGTGTTCAAGGCTAGTGCTTTACCACTTGAGCCACAACTCTACTTCTGGCTTTTTTACTGGTTAATTGGAGATGATAGTGTCATGGACTTTCCTGCCTGAGCTAGATTTCTACCACAATTCTCAGATCTCAGCCTCCTGAGTAGCTAGGATTGCAGGCCCGAGTCACCAGCTCCTGGATTACCACATGATTTTTATATATCACTCTTTCAGCTATTCTCCCATCTCTCAACCTCAGCTTCCAAATCCAATATACTTTTTTCCCATTATTTTCTCACAGAGCAGAAATTATCATAAAAGTACTCATTTTTTAAATTTTGTTGACAAGGTGATGTACAGAGATAAAAGTACTCATTTGAGAATAAAAAAGTCAGTTCCTCATGGCATATTTAGAGTGTTCAAATACCATCTATATTGAGTTCTTTATTTTTGTCACCCTGAAAGGAAATTCTGGATCTATTAACAGCCATCCGCCATTTTCACGTAAACTTCAGGTCCTGGAAAATAGTCATTCATTTTCTGTCTTCATGGACTGTACTGATTCTGGGCCTATCCTATCAATGAAATTATGCAGTATGAGTCCTTTTATGTCTGGCTTCTTTTGCTGACATAGCTTCGAGCTTTCTCAATTTCTGTTACCGATACTTTTCTACTTGCCCCATCCCCCATATTTGGTTTGCCAAAAATTCAGCCCTTAGTTCTCTTTCCTTTTAATCTTTGTAGCCTCCCTAAAAGGCTTATTCTAGGCTAGTTACCAGCGCCTCACACCTATAATCCTAGCTACTCAAGAGGTTGAGAGCTGAGGTTTGCCATTAGAACCCAGACCAGGAAGGAGATTCTGAGAGACTTATAAATTACAACCACAAATAGACCAGTTGCTCCATTTCTGCCTCTGCCCTAAACAGCTCTCCCGTGTAGTAAATGTCTACCAAACAATTCTGAACACAGACAAACCTCTTTTGTCTGTTTTCCTCCTGAGACCCTATCCAATCAATGCAAGTCTTCCCAGTCTCCCAAGCCAGAGGCTGGGCCTTTCCCTCCCTCTCAAGGTGGCAATTATAGCACAAAGACAAGAGCGCAGAGACTCAAAACCCGGCTCATTCTTCACTTCTGCCAGACTAGCTTGCTGGCTTTGGGCAATGTTTCCTATGTTCATTTATGCATCTGAAGAATGAGAAATTGCCCTTTCAGCAATTGTGCTGGGATCAAATGAGGGAGTGAAGGTGACATGCACAGCACACAGCTTCCTAAGCCATCGCATATTGCCCATCTCCACAGCAGCCACAGGAACTGACAAATAGCGCACATTCAGTGGCTTAAAGTAACACAAATAGATCCTCTTACACTTCTGGAGAGCTGAACGGAGTCTTGCTGGGTTACAATGGAAGCATTGGCAAGGCTGCTTTTCTTCTGAAGCTCTAGGGGAGAATCCATTTTCCTGACTTTTCCAATGTCTAGACTGTGCTGCTATGCCTTGAGGCACAGCTCTTCCCCTCACCATTTCCTTTGCCCACTTCCCCCCACCTGCCACCGTCTTGTAGGGATCCTAGTGATAATATGGCTCCCACCCGGGGAATCCACAATCAGTTTCCCCATGCGACGATCCTTAATTTCAGCACATCTGCAAAGTTCCTTTTGGCCACATAAAGGAACATCATTACAGTTTCCCAGGATAAAGTAAAGACCTTGTGTGTGGGGATCATACCATTTCTAAGGTCTATATCAACAACCTGGCCTTTGCCTGTTAACTTCCCATTCTATTGAAGGCCAATCCAAAGCTCAACGGATTGTCAAAGTGATGTACAGAGAGGTTACAGTTTCATACATTAGGCATTGGATACATTTCTTTTTTTTTTCAAATTTTTATTATCAAACTGATGTACAGAGAGGTTACAGTTTCATACGTTAGGCATTGGATACATTACTTGTACTGTTTGTTACCTCGTCCCTCAGGATACATTTCTTGTACTGTTTGTTACCTCCTCCATCATTCCCCCCTCCCCCTCCCCCTCTCCCCCCCATGAGTTGTTCAGTTGGTTTACACCAAACAGTTTTAAAAGCATTGCTTTTGTAGTCGTTTGTCTTTTTATCCTGTGTCTCTCGATTTTGGTATTCCCTTTCAGTTTCCTAGTTTTAATACCAGTATACACAGTTTCCAATATACTCAGATAAGATACAGAGATAGTGCAAGCACAACCACAGGAAGGGGATACAAGAGGATCAACAACAATAGAAGCTACAGTTTCACATAGTATGTTGAAAATAATTACAACAGTGATATAACAGTCATTTTCATAACATGCAGTTCATTTCACTTAGCATCATCTTGTGTGTTCATAAGGGTATAGCTACTGGGCTCTTGTGATCCTCTGCTGTGACTAGCCTAAACCTGTGCTAATTATTCCCTATGAGGGAGACCATAGAGTCCATGTTTCTTTGGGTCTGGCTCACTTCACTTAGTATAATTTTTCCACGTCCTTCCATTTCCTTACAAATGGGGCAATGTCATTCTTTCTGATAGAGGCATAAAATTCCATTGTGTATATGTGCCACATTTTCCTGATCCATTTGTCTATTGAGGGGCATCTGGGTTGGTTCCATATTTTGGCTATGACAAATTGTGCTGTGGTGAACACTGTTGTGCTGCTGGCTTTAGTGTGTTCTTGTTTGTGGTCTGTTGGGTAGATGCCCATAGAGGGAAAATAATCAAGATCACAATACAGAGAGAGAAATGAACCTAAATAGAAAACCAGAATATTAGATCAAGAATTGGGAAGACACAGCTTTTAACAAGATAGCTATAATGAAAGGAACAAATGATCATCTCTCAATCCCAACTCTCAACATTAATGGACTTAATTCTCCAATCAAACGACATAGGCTCATAAGTTGGATCAAAAATGAAGATCCATCTTTCTGCTGCCTCCACGAGACACATCTATCCAGCAAAAGTAGACATCTTCTAAAAGTGAAAGGCTAGAATCAAATCTACCAAGCAAATGGCCCCCATAAGCAGGCTGGAGTTGCAATCCTAGTATCAGATAAAATTGACTTCAAATTAAAAATGGTAAGAAGAGACAAAAAAGGTTACTACATACTAATAAAGGGATCTCTCCTACAGGAGGATATAACCATCCTAAATATCTACACACCAAATGCAGGAGCACCCAACTTCATCAAACAAACACTACTGACTCTAAAAACACTCATAGACCTAAACACATTGATAGTTGGGGACTTTAACACTCCACTGTCACGTCTTGACAGATCAACATGCCAAAACTTGAACAAAGAAACCACAGAACGAAACAACTGCATAGACCAACTAGACTAAACCGACATCTACAGAATATTCCATCCAGCAACACCAGAATACACATTCTTTTCAGCAGCACATGGAACATTCTCCAAAATAGATCACATCTTAGGCCACAAAGAAAATCTGTACAAATTCAGAAGTATCAAAATAATTCCCTGCATTCTCTCTTAATATTTGTTCTGTATATCCTTGTCTTCATTTCACCTGAAAATTTTTTTGTTGGTTGTGGGGCTTGAACTCAGGGCCCGAGTGTTGTCCCTGAGCTCTTTTTGCTCAAGGCTGGTGCTCTATCACTTTGAGTCACAGTGCCACTCCTTGTCTTCATTTCAATACTCAGGCTAATCCTCCCTGGTCGCAGCTCCCGACACCCCGATTTTTTATTATTATCTCCAGTTCTTCTTTGCTGACAGTTAAGTTCAAAACTCCTTACTGGAACCTTACCTAAGTTGCTTCTCACACCTTGGATCATACTTCATTTGGAATGAAATGATCAAAGTCCTGATTTTGTGCAGGACCATTTGATTCTGTGTCAGGCCTTGAACCTCTGGTAATTCTGAGTTGGCTTCAAAGGACTAGAGGGATGCCAAAATGTTCACTGTTCCATTGCAAAACTAAGCCCACTTAAGCAATTTTACAGCTTGCCCCTGCTTTAGACTATGATGACATGTATGAAGTATATACAATCTTTTAAAAAAAACTGCATGAAGAGCAATGCATGCATGTTTTCTGGGAAAATCCAGAACTTCCCCAGTCAACTCTTTCTTGGCAAGTCCTTTTAGGTAATCATAAAATATGAGTGTTCAAAATATCTAGCAAGCTGGGAGAAGGTGGTTCAATGGAAGATCAATTTGCCTAGTCCCTCAGTTGCTAGCACTGCCAAAAAACAAACAAACAACAACAAAACGAAAACACCCTTGTCCCAAGTATTACTGGGCACTTGTGGCTGATATCTGTAATCCAAACTATTCAGAAGGCTGGGATCTGAGGATCACTGTTTAAAGCCAGCCCAGGGAGGGAAGTTCATGAGACTCCTATTGCCAATTAAACACCAAAAAGCTGAAAGTGGAGCTATGACTCAAGTGGTAGAGCACCTGCCTTGAAAAAAAGCTCAGGGACATTGTCCAGTCTTCCAGTTCAAATACCAACAAACACACACAAACACCCCCCCCCCCAAGTATACATTGATGAGGAAACCAAATATTATAGTTTCTGACATCACATTTTGTAGGAGTAAAAAATCGTGTCATCAGAGGAGGATAACAAAGGAGAGTCTGTACATTATGTAAAACAGAATTTAAGACATTTAAGTTAGAAAAGAGAAATCTTTAAGCCAACATATTTTAAGTTTGAATGCCTGCCACAGGGATGAGAGCTTGTTCCTACACATCTATAACGTGCTCTTCATCCAAGAAAGAGTAGAAAGGGTCCTCAGTTTGGGTGTGATATTGAATTGGCTGGCCAGTTCATTTCCTTGCAATACTGTGATTCTAAAGGTCAGGAGAGATGGTTAGTGGCACATCCAGAATTCTAGAAGAGTTTTGAGAAAAGAGCTAAAAGTACAATCTGTATTCCATGCTCCAGTAGCAAAATTCTGTAGCTTACATGTAAAAAGGAACCAAGGGATGTGATTATTTGCAAAAGCAGCAGCATTGGTCGAGTGTCGAGGGCTCACACCTCTTATCCTAGCTACTCAGGAGACTCAGAACAGGGGATCACAGTTCAAAGCCAGCATGGACAGTGTTTGCCCCCCCCCCACTATTAGATATTAAATCCAGGGTCTCATGCAGGCCAGTGCTTGACCAATTGAGCCTTGGCCCCGCTCAGTGCTTTTTATTACTTATTAGGTGTCAATACTAGGTTTTTGAACACAGGGCGTAGCATTGTTAGCTTTATCCATGCAAGGCTGGCATTCTACCACTTGATCCACACTTCTATTTCTAGCTTTTTAATGGTTAACTGAAGATAAGCATCTCTTAACTTCATTTGCCCAGGCTGGCTTTGAACCATGCTAAGAGGGCTCTCTACTACTTGAGCCACAATCCCAACCCCTTTTACTCCCATTGTTTTTCAAATAGGGCCTTGTGTTTATGCCCAGGCTGGCCTGGACTTCCCACATACTTGGGATGGCAGGTATGCTACTGTGCCCAATTCTGTTGGTTGAGATGGGAGCCCTTGAAGTTTTTGCCCCCAGTAGCCTCAAACTCAAGTCTTCCCAGTCTCTTCGGAGTAATTAGGATAAGACTGTAAGGCCATAGACTGGGACCCATTGAGAATGTGGTCCAGATTTTACATTTTTCAGGCAGCTAGTAAAAAGTCTTCTGTTGAGTAGGCTGGCTCACATCATCAAAACAGCAACAGTAGCTCTGTATGGATTCTTTGGGGGCACTTGGAGCTTTGTAGGAATTCCCCTACTAGGCTGATTCTGTGTCCTATCAGCTGCATCCCTCCTTTACCACCTAGCCCGCGTTCTATCTATGCCATTTCCCCAAGAATTCGCTCGGTCTCCTTCTAGTGTGCTGTCTGCAGAAAGTTCATTTCACAATCGGGAAGTGCTCTCTGTGAGCTAACTGGTACCAATTTGTCTAGCATTCTCCATACTCAGCACATAAGGAAACAGCTCCAGTCTCTCCTCACTACTGGGACATGCCCTAACACAGAAAGGGATTTGACAGCCTTGAGCCTTCCCTGATCACCACCTTCCTCCTTCTCATTAGATTTTGCTTTCCCACCACTGGAGACATTTGCCAATGTTTCAGGTATGCTTGCTTGTCCCAGTGGTGATGGGGTATTAGTGGGACTGAGTGGGCTGAACACCCCACAGCACACACGGCGGTTACCCTACCCACAACAAGGAACCACCTGGCCCCAAACCTCAGCAGTGCTGAGGCCAAGAAGCCCTGGCCTACTGTGTCCCATGCTTCCCCAAGATGCCTCCAGCAGTGCCCAGATGCACCTGCTCTGTCCACAGGCTTTGGTTTGTGTTTGAGTCACATTTATTTTATTTCTCTGCTTAGGCATAAGCATTTCTAACAGAAAGGAGAAATAGCTTGATTTGAAATTTTAGTCGTGTGCCACCTCAGGGGAAAATGACTTCTCATTTCTGTCTGCATACCTAAGCATAAATTGCAACTCCAGTAATAAAATGAGAGCTTGGCAAAATAAGCACCTGAGGCTGATGAAAGTAATGCATTTGTCTCGGGGTAGGGGCTGAATGTGAAGCTAAATGTTCTTAGGGAGAGACATGTCAATACTAAATCTTTTCACCCACCTTTGATGGATGTGCTAATCTCAGGTCAGCACAGGCTCACCCTGGCAGTGCACTGTAATCACTTACTTAATAGGCAGCTGGTTTTGACAAATGGGCTATTCCATCCATTTTCAGATTTCTCAGAGATGTATTTCCTTATTGAAAGAATATTTGCGACCTATGGTAAGAGCTCAGTCATGAATTTGTACAACAAAGGAGACGGCAGAAGGGACTAGGTTTTGGGCAATTGTTCTTTGCAGTCGATTCTGTAAAATATTCAAGCTCTGTAGAGAAAAATGAAATAATCTCAGACAACAATTTTTCACTCCATTAGAGCAGAGGTTGGTAAACTACTACCTTAAGACCACATCTTGTTTGTATAAAGTTTTATTGGAACTCAGCCACATTATTTTTTTTGTTTACTTATTATCCATGGCCATCTAGGAGGCAGGGTTGAAGAGTCACAACAAACTGCAAGTGGTCTGAAAAGCGGAAAGGATTTTCCCCTCTGGCTCTTTATAGCACATGTAGCATTGGCAACAAATGGTGTTTATCTCATGGCTTCCACTGGGAGCTACAACAGTAAAAATCAGAGTATATCTGATTTATTGAAGGCTTTTGTGATGTTCAGGTAGATTAAAGGAAGGACATATAAAAAAGGAAAACAAGCAATCTCTGCAAGAAATTTAATAAACGAATACCCTGTTGATAACATCCAAAACTGTGGTATAGCCAGGTATCCGTAGCTTATGCTTATAATCATAATTACTCAGGATGCTGAGCTCTGAGGATCTTGGTTCAAAGATACGTGGGCAGACAAATCCTTGGAACTCTTATCTGTAATTAAAGAGTGAGAAGCTGGAAGCAGAGGCATGGCCCAAGGGGCAGAACACCAGTTCTGAGCAAAAAAATGCCAGGGTGTGATGCCCTAAGGTCAAGCCTAGGAACTGGCAAAAAGCCCCCCAAAACAATACCAAAAACCTGCTGGAATGTATACAAAATGATCAAAACAATGCCCATGCAGGCACAGTATCGATTGCTAAGTGGCTAACGTTCCATCAACCCACAGAGGACCCTTTAGGACTCTGGCGAACACGTTATACCTTAGTGCCAAGGCCTCTTTCCCTGAGAAATGCATGCGAGAGATGAAGAGGGTGGATCCAAAGGGAAGGGAATGAGGCTGGGGACCCTGCTCAGAAACTATCCCCCAAAGTCCCCATGCCCTAGGGCTTAGAATTTGAGGGGAATGACAGGCCAGTACTTAGGCTGATGTTTGTCACAGTGCTTGTCAAAGCTCAGCTGCACTGCGGTTTCCATGGCCTGGATCTTGGGGGCGTTTTTCCCATACAAGATCTTCATCTCAGCCTTGCGCCGCTCACCAGGTTTCTCGGTTGGAGGGTTCACTGTGGGGCGCATGTAGTACAGGCCGTGGTCAGCATTCACATACTCCTGCAGGCGCTCAGCATCCAGCTCCCGCTGCCGCCCTGGGAACAGACACCGACATGAACACCTATGAATGTGCAAACACATCTAGGGCAGGAGAAGGTGTGGTGGGTGTTGCCAACAGCCCCTTACTTCCCTCAGCTTTCCCTTCCCAAGTGGGAAATCAACCAGCTGTGCCGGTTGAGATGCTCCCGGGGCCTGACCTGCAGATTTTAGTATTTGCTTAGTGGTGATGATCGAAATGGCCAAGGTCATACAGAAACCCGTCACCCCAAGCCACCAAATCTCTGAAATGTGTCCTGAAAATACAGGAGGAAAAATGAAACCATCCCTGCCTGGCTTTTTCTCATCATTTGCCCAGCCACGAATGGCAGAAGGCACTTGCTTGCTTTCAAATATCCATCTGGGCCACCAGCATGGAAATAAGAGGCTTTCTGGAATGCTAGCCCAGTGTTGCAAGAAAGCAGTATTCACTACTACAAGTAGAGGAGGAATTCCACATCGGCAACTGGGGCTTGGTTTCTTCACGGGGGGAAGTCAAGCCACCCATCAGCCCAGGTGAAACAGCAAGTACAAATCCTACTTATTGAAGTGGACTCCTGTAATGGAAGAAACAGTTATTAAATTTTTTCCTACTTTTTATTTTTATTTATTTATTTATTTTAATTTTTTTTTGGCCAGTTCTGGACCTTGGACTCAGGGCCTGAGCACTGTCCCTGGCTTCCTTTTGCTCAAGGCTAGCACTCTACCTCTTGAGCCACAGCGCCACTTCTGGCCATTTTCTATATATGTGGTGCTGGGGAATTGAACCCAGGGTTTCATGTATATGAGACAAGCGCTCTTGCCACTAGGCCATATTCCCAGCCCCCTACTTTTTATTTTAACGCAGTGAGTCCCAATATCAAAATTTTCATTCTTAAAGAGCAACATAAAAATGTTAACATTACAAGGCTGCATTCAGGTAACATTGAACCAACTCACAGATTTATTTAGTAAGTGACTCTGTCAGGAGAGAAATTTATAGCAAAAAGAACATTATCTCCAGTGACTATTGCCACCAAGAGAAATGCCACTAGATAAGGAGCGAGATGGTTGTAGGGAATAAAACAATGATATAAATCATCCTTTCCTTGTTGGTCCTCTCTCCAGAAGTCTCTGGAAGGGAACACAGCAGTGAGCTAATCAAGTGTGAAGGGAAAGGTGTTTTTATGGCTCTGCACAGTCGCTCTCATAAATCCTGCTCTTTATAACTACCAGTTTGGAGTTGCAGGAAGGCGTTTTACAAACTTGGAAACATTAAGACTGGATATGGCCACTGCTGTCTTATATCATCGGTACTGAACTTTTACATATGGGAATAATATATAGATCAGCCGAATGACTGCCATACAAAGTAAAGGTCCTCTAGCTATTAACCCACAGAAAAGAATGTTCGATTCCTCATGAGATGCCGAACTAAAGCAAAATACTGGTTTAATATGAAAATAAATGAGACCAACAAGCATTGCTTCTAAATGTTGGATGTTGATCTCCTGTTAAGTTTGAAACAGCAATATTTAAGTTGTTAAGTTCCCCCACCCCCCGTTTGCAGTCAGTTCTGGTGGAATGGTATAGCAGGGATGAATGGGGTCTAAATTAGCCAGAGCAAAGAGTCACTCAGATATTTCGAGGGAGGGAAGGCGGGAGGGAGAGGGAGAAAGAGACAGAGACACAGGAATGGGGGGGGGGGAGGAGCCACCCAAACCTGAAAGCAGGTAGAGAAAGCACCCTCTGGTTGCGCCTGCCCCTTATTTTCTCAAACCCCATGTGTACCTGGGGTGGAAGCCTGGCTTGGGAAGCTCCTTCTTTGGCACATCTCCTTTTTCCTGCCTGTTTCTAGAATGATTCAATTCCTGTTCTTCTGGCGGGACTTTGGAGGAAAGCAGGCTTGCTAGATGTTTACAGAAGCAAGAGGAAAGGCAACCTAGGGCACACACTATTGGGCAGTTATAGCACTTCACAAGATTCCTAGCTGGGCAGTGCAATGGGCTAGTGGCTGAGCCTGGATTGTCCATGAAAGGTAGAATTAGAGAATTACTTCTTACTCAAGAACTCCTCTGAAGGTGTGTCATTCCGTATCAGCACATAGATGCCTTGTGCCGTCCACGAGTAGCCTTGTCTATGTGATGAATGCTTTGGCTCTCTGTTAGTATCTTTGGGAGGGAGGAATTCCACATTCAGGGATGCTGGGTGCTTTAGAGCCTCCTGTCCAGAAAGCAGGGCTGGAGAATGAGGTTCGCACGCCACTGTCCTATCACTCTGGAATCTGTCTCAGGACTGTAGTTGGCTTCACTGTCAGGTTTGGTCACACAACAGTTATTCAATGTCATGTCTAAATTTAAGCATTTATAGGTTTAACAAATCCTGAGATCTTAGCTATCTTAATAGCTAATAGTTCCTTGCTGTTTGAATATGTGGGTTTAGTCTTTTTATTTTTTGTGAGTTTCCTTTTCTTTACAATTTCTGAATTTTATAGTTATGCTTCTTTTTGTTATTCTTTTGCCAAAATCTATCGTATAGATATCAAGTTGGCAAACCAATTTTGTATTGACATCCGTGGCGGTCAAGGAAGCCTGTGCAATGTTGTACCGCACGGCCAGCACTTGCTCACAGGACCGTAGCTCATAAAACTTATAGTGGAGGCGGGGCACCGGTGGCTCAAGGAGCAGGGTGCTACACTTGAGAAAAAGGCTCAAGGACAGTGCCCGGGCCCTCAGTTCATGCCCCAGGATCTGATTAATAAGGACACAGCCTTCTGCCTGTATTTTCTAATAGTACTTCCTTCCCAGTCAGGCTTCCTCAGCAATAGCTAAGGTTCAGCTCTCATCTCCTTTGTGTCACTCAGAGGATTCCAAGGGTCCACGGTTTCCAGCATTGGGATGGTTGTTGTGCAACACTGACTAGGAGGGTGCAAAGCCTGTCAGTGCAGAGGAGCCGGGGGTGGGGTGGGGGAGTGAGAGAAAGCATACCTCACCTTTATCGGCTGCTGTGTCCCTAGCCCCAGGCCACCATGCCTGACTGACACAAAGCAAGTGCACAGGAAGTGGCTGTCCAATGACTGCTTGGACAAAGGCCATACGTTACTTTTTGTAAACAACTCTTTTCCTCGCAGATGCTATTAAAGAAAAATGAGGACAACGGAGGGATAGAGAAACAGATGGTCAAATGTCACATGCTAGCATGGGCAAGGATCCCTTCCTTGTGGTTCCCCAGGGCCTCTCCAACATAAGGGCTTTTTTTGTGTGTGTGTGTGGACTGACGGGATAAAAGAGCAGAGGAGCAGCATAGAAATTAGGATAGAACCCTGTTTGCTTTCATTTAAGTTACTTCACCTCTACTTGATTAAAAATAGAAGACCTTGTTCTAAGGTTTTACTACAAA
The DNA here is from genome assembly GCF_023159225.1 of Perognathus longimembris pacificus. NCBI lineage: Eukaryota > Metazoa > Chordata > Mammalia > Rodentia > Heteromyidae > Perognathus > Perognathus longimembris. The sequence goes on along the minus strand of NC_063188.1, from coordinate 106,087,142 downwards.
TTTGAGAGCGTTTTAAACCAAATAACCTCAGATTGACTGTGTGTCACAGATACTATATGAGAAGTACATACTGTTGGGAGAATCTAGTAAACCTCAGAATGGAATATACCAGTTAAAAGACCTTCATTTAATCTGTCTTCTATTTATTACTTCTGTCCTTCCTCCCATAGGAAGAAAGAGACCTTTCTCTCCCTGACAGATTTTCTTTCTGTTAATAGGAGGGTTCAGCCAGCCAGGTGGAGAACATCTAACTAAAGCTGTGGAATACTAATATTGCACTTGAGACAAAACAGTTGCCTTGCAAGGACAGTTACATTGTTTCTACTGAAAGGAGCTGTAAGACTCAACTGTTTGTGTGCCTGCATACACACCAGTACTGGGACTTAACTCGGCCTGGGCGCTATCCCTTAGCTTACTCACTCAAGGCTGGTTGATAGTCTATCATTTGAACCACAGCTCCACTTCCAGCTTTTTGGTGGTTAACTGGAGATAAGAGTCTCATAGATTTTTCTACCTGGGATGGCTTCCAACTGTGATCCTCAGATCTCAGTTTCCTGAGTAGCTAGGATTCCAGTTGTGAGTTACCAGCGTCCAGGTGAGTGTCCATACAGAAGGCATTCAAAGGACACTGAGACACAGGGGAAAAGTCATATACAGATGGAGGCAGAGTTCAGATTGATGCTGTCAGTCAAGACATGCAATGAAACATCAGAAGCAGGCCTCTAGAGACTGTGGAGGAAGATGGCCCTGCTGATACCTTGAGTTCAGTCCTGTAGAAGTAGGATAGAAGTTCTATTATTTTTCAAATTAAATTTGCAGTACTTTGCCACAGGAATCCTAGGAAATGAATACAAAGATTAATATGCACCTAAGATTAAAACAAGGAAAGCAGTAAAAACTTTACTGGCTTCCACTGAAGTTTAGGCTACATATTCTGTTTTTGATTTTATGCATTTTTTGCTTGTCTTGGAGCTTGAACTCAGGGCCTGAGTGCTGTCTCTGAGCTTCATTTGCTGAAGTCAAGCACTCTACCCCTTGAGCCACAGTTCTACTTCTGGCTTTTTTGTGGGTAATTTATTGAAGATAAGAGTCTCACAAACTTTTCTGCCTGGGCTGGCTTTGAACGATGATCCTCATATCTCAAACCTCCTCGGTAGCTAGGAATAAAGGGGTGAGCCAATGGTGCTCTGGTTTATACACACATTTTGTCAATTATGTTGCAATAAGGCCAGGGACTATGAAAAGTCACAGACAGGGGCCAAACATTTTCATATCACTTATCAGATAAAGGATTGTTCTCCAAATCATTGCACATCATCTCTCCTTGATCTCTGCTAGGCCTGCTCTAGGTGGAAGGGATTCTGTGGTAAATAAAGTATAGTCATTATGGGTATATATAGTCTTGACCTTTTATAAATCAACATGATATTACCAAAGTAGACTTATAATTCATAAATAAAAATAAATCATAGGAAGTTACTAAGACTTAAAAAAATCTTACATAGCAAAAAAACATTCATTTAGTATTCCACAGATAATTAGTCCAAAGGCAAAACACTGAGGAACAGAGTGATAGATAATGAGTGTTAAGAATGTCATTCCCTGCCACTTTCTAGGATCAAACATGCCTTTCTGATGAGATTAGTTATTATGTTGCCAAAATTACTGATCACAGGATAACCCAGGGAAAACACAGACTTGATTACTTGAGATTGCCTCAGATCTGGCTTGTCAGCAATATATCAGAACACAGGTGTTTGCAGCAGAACTGGAGCCATTTTCGATGGGTCTCTTCATCCTGTGCCCTTTGTTCCAAGACAACTCTGAAGTTCACAGACATTTTCACTATTAAAGAAAAATGCGTTGATACAATTCCCTTCCACGTCTACTGTCGCAGTGACTGGTTTTATGCTCTTTTTAACATGTGAACTAGATAAAACAAATGTCCAGATTGAGACTATGCTCAATAAGTGTAATTCCATACTTCAACTCCACTGTCTAAAAACAGCTCAGGAGTCTAGTACCAGTGACTCACACCTGTAATCTTAGCTACTCAGGAGGCTAAGGTCTGAGGCTAAGGTCAGCTTAAAGCCAGCATGGGCAGGAAAGACTAAAAGACTCATCTCCAATTCACCACCCAAAAGCTGGAAATGGATCTGTGGCTTAACCGGTGGAGCACTAGCCTTGGGCAGAAGAAGCTAAGGGATAGTACTCAGGCCCTGATTTCAAGCCCCAGCACTGGCACCAAAAGAAAAAAAAGAATCTTGTTTTGTAATTGAAGATAAAAAGGTCTTTATTGAAATTCTTTAACCAACAGTGCAGAACCAAATAGAAAAGCTGTAAGTGCCCGGAATTTCATTATTCTGCTTAGGTTCACACTGATCCCTACGCTGAAGGGAGCAATTTAAGATGTGGGAGCTCTCTGCACTGCCTTCTTAAAACATGGCAAGAGAAACCCAGAAATCGCAGGGAGAGGTCCTGGCAGAGGAAGAAGCACAGGAAGTGGATAGAGTCAGGCAGACATGACTTGAATCCTAACAGCAAATGACTACTGTGTCATTAACCAACTCAGGTGGCTTTCCTCATTTGTAAAAGGGATTCAATATCTTGAAAGCCATAGTATAGAGACTGCATACCCATACATACACATATAATATACAGATACATAGTATAGATTAGAGACATACATACTGCATCTGGTGAAGGAAATAACTTTGGTAAATAGTATAAGAATTAGGATAAGTTTTTTTTCAGAGCTAAAATAATCCTTCATAAAACAACTCTAGGAACTAATATAGTTGAGGTGTAACACATAATGAGAGCTTTTCAAAACTCAGGACTGGATATAGAATGTAGTTACCTGTGTCCAAAGAAAGAGTTACACAAATTATTTTGTGTATTTAGATTGAGAAAAAAGGCAAAGAGAAATCGAGGCAAGGAAAGGAAGCCCAAGGACAGGCCTGAACTTACGCCGCTCTTCCCTGTGCCTTTCAGTCTCTGCAAAATACTGGCGGAGTTCATCAGTGATTTCCATATTGCTCAGGTCACACACTATCCCACCTTCAGACTCTGTCTCCATCTGCTCTTCTTCTTCAAACCAACTTTGGTCTTCACTTGTAGAAGCCTGGGTCTGATTTCCATCATATGCAGGTTGCACAGACCTTCCCAAATGTGAATAACTGCAGTATGAGTCCTGACAGGCCATGTAGTAATCATATAAGACCTGAGGAGAGTTAACCCAAAAGCTGTGGGGAAGCGCTGTGGGAGGGAAGTACCACAGGGACCGGAAATAGGATTCCATAGCCTTCCTATAGGCCTTCCGGTGGCTTCGCATCCAAGACATTGCTTGATGGTAATGTTCCCAGTATCTTGCATATGCTGGATGTGAATACCAAGATATGGGGACTCTGGATGTTGATGCCTACAAAACAAGGGAAAGGTATGCTAGAAACCAGATTATCCTCAGAAGAAATTGACTAGGTTACAAAGTATTTACTGAGTATCTACTAAATAACTACTCTACACAGGGAGAATGTTCCTGCATCAAACAGGTTTGCTAGATCTGTACCTACAACAGAACCCATCATCTCTGTGTATTTGTATAAATTTTAGGGACCTACAGAATTATTTTTAGGTTATGGATCCTTACAGTGCAATGACAGTATTGAATAATGAACATTTCTAGGAAAGATGGAAGGCAAGATATAAGACCCATCATTTATCATCTTGGCCATATTTCCTAGTTCCAAGTTAGAAATGGCTTTCCAAATATAACCAATGACCATGATAATCTTTGCTTCTTCTATTACCTGTTAGGCTCAGTCCAGTGTGTAATACGTGAGTCAAGAGTTGTCTAGAAATATACTAGATGGTTCTTCTACTTTTCTGATATGCAGTTTGAGAATCCCTTAGCAGAAGCATTTCAGATTTTGGTGTTTTGTGGACTGTAAAATCTGTGCATAGATTTTACAGACTGAACATTGATAATCTGAAAATCCACAATCTGAAAACTTTGAAGCATCATGTTGGTGCTCAAAGGTTTATTTCAGAGCTTTTAGGATTTTTGATACTCTATACCTATTTCTTTGATCTCTATCACACAACAAGAATATCAAGTTATTTTTTTCTTTGTGGTACTACAAATTGAGACTCACACCTAGGGCCTTGGCAAGTGCTCTAGCACTGAGCTATACTCTCATCAAGAATTCAAAGACTAATTTTCATAGACTTAAAAAAACTAGTAAGAATTTAAAGACTATTTGTTAACTCATGAGAAAATAAGGTCATCTTACCATTGCTTCCATCAGACTGGGACAGTCCAAGTGGGCACTGAAATCAGAAAAAAACAGCCAGTGTGAACATCAATCTGATAAGTACAGCTGTGGACCGTTCATGGCTGTGTTGTGGTTTGCAAAGCAGCTAGCTCCTGAAAGGCTGCTTGCCACCAGCATGTTCTCAAACTTCACACAAATTGCTATCCATTTGTGGAAAGAAAAGGAGATCTCCTTAGGCATGATTAAGTGGCCAAATGGCTTGCATGGTTTTGCATTCAATTAGCTGTCACATTTATGAAAATAATGATAGGAATACTTAGTAGTCTGTATGCATATACAAATTAAGTGTATACAGAACATGAACTAAAATTTGATAGTGATTATTTACCACTCCTTAGCAGGATGATGTGTACTTACGATAGCCCTGGGTTCTTCTGAGCCTTCAGAAGAATCTGTCTTTCCAACAGAACGGAAATCTCTGCAAGATCTTGCCCTAGCTTTCTGACTGCAGAAGCATCTTCAAACAAGACATCTGTCCAGCCTCACGTGGGCTTGGTTGAGACTGTAAGCCTCCCAATTGGGTCTTGTTTCGGTTTTGGCCTGCAAGTGATGCCAGTGTTTCTTTTAAAACAACCATGAATCACTGGAGTCTCCAGGGTACCTTGGAGACTGCTTTTGCCAAATGCCATCACTTTGCCATGACCACTCTTCTCTCTTCCTCACTATTTGTCATGATTTGCTCATTTACTGAGTAAAAGATCTAAAGGTAAAGTTCAATCTGGTGCTGTACATTTTTAAATCACCTATTTAAAATAGAATTGACCTCCCCATGCAGGGGTTCAGTTATTAAATACCTGGCTACACTAGAATGTACTAAATGCATGTGCATTTAAGCTTCTGTAAGATAAAAACCATTAACAACAAAACCTTAGGTTTTAAAACTCTGGAAATGAGAGACTGAAGGAGTCTTCATTTTTGCATTTCACTTTAACTAGAGGGTTGAATTAAAACAAAACAAAACTCCTCCAAATCTTACTAAATAAATTAGAGTAACTTTGTAATCTCTATAAAATGCTTTGATATGGTTATGCTAAAAACTGAGATCTTAAATTCACTAGTTGTATCTTTTGAGATTTAGCCTAAAGAGAACCATTCATAACTTGTCATATATAACAAGCTTCCAAACAGGCTATTTCTAGGAGCGCTGACATACCCAATGTATCCCATTCACCATCCAAAACTCAGGAATGCACACAGGCATTGACTATAAACTAGAAAGTAGTTAGCAAATGTAGTAGAAGTATAAACTGAGTTCATATTACTTTCTGTCTATAATTTACAAGTTTTAGGTATGAGCAATTACCTGAAAACCCAACTAATGTCTATGTGCTTTATAGGCTATGAAAGAAATATAAAATAGTCAATTATTGGGTGTCTTACCATTCAGAGAAACAAAACGAACATAAACGGATTATGATAGAAATCTCTTCAGGGTTGAGTACTAAATCGTAAGTGAAAGCCTGTAAGTGGCTGATTCAATAGGGGCAGGTTTTGTCTTTCTAATAGTGAAATCTAAGTAGCTTTTTGAGGAGCTTGAAGCACATAATTACATTAAAGTGAACTCAAGATGTGTATTTATCAAATCTGTTTCATAGGTTAGCAAGTAGCACAAAAATTAAATTAGAAAAGTCTAGAAGACATCTGTGTGCTTTCAGAAAATTAAGAGTTTTGAATCCCAGGAGGATTATGGCACAAACCCGTGAAGCCCAGCGTTAGGGAAGCAGAGGTAGGAGGATCATGAGTTTGAGGGCAGCCTGGGTTACAAAGAAAGGGTGCCTCATAAAATGAAACGTTTAATTTAGACTTCTTTCAATGCTTCATACGACATTTAAAACCAGGCCAATTGTCATGAATTGAGAATTTTGATAGGCTCACATTGAACAAATTCTGTTCTTTTTTTCTTTTGGTGCCAGTTTTGGGACTTGAGCTCAGTGCCTGGATGCTGCCCCCTTTATGCTCAAGGCTAGAGTTCTACCACTTAAACCACAGCTCCATTCTGGCTTTTTGCTGGATGAGTCTCTTTAGCTTCAAACCTCAACCCTGAGATCTTAGCCTCCTGAGTAGCTAAGATTACAGGCATGAGCCACAGGAGCCCAGAGGTGCCATGATTTCTGACTGGGACCCTGCTCCCTGCCATTGCTAGACAGGACATAAGAACACAAAGCAGTGGGCTGGGGATATAGCCTAGTGGCAAGAGTGCCTGCCTCGGATACACGAGGCCCTAGGTTCGATTCCCCAGCACCACATATACAGAAAACGGCCAGAAGCGGCGCTGTGGCTCAAGTGGCGGAGTGCTAGCCTTGAGCGGGAAGAAGCCAGGGACAGTGCTCAGGCCCAGAGTCCAAGGCCCAGGACTGGCCAAAAAAAAAAAAAAAAAAAAAAAGAACACAAAGCAGGATGGAGGTCTGAGGACCTATGACTCAGAAGGAATAGATTCTTTCCTGCTAAGTGACCAGTTCATCAGTTCATATCAGTTAGCATCACAGGTAAGAAAATCCCTGCTGAAAATAGGTCCTTTCTAAAAGCTGGCTATTTTTTTTTCCCATGTAAAGACCTTTAGACCTAGTAAAAAATGCCTGGGATTCTGTAAACGTTAAAAGCCCAAAAAACTCAGCACCAAGAAAGAGGTAACAGGGGGCATGGGGCCAAGGGGAAAGGGGAGAGTAAAGGTGGGAGGAGGGAAGGATGTACTCAAGAGTTTATTTTATATACCACAAAATAAAAAAAAGGGAAGGAATGGGTGGAAAGGGGGTGATATCCATCAAGATGCATTGTATTCATGCACGACTTTGTTAAATGGAACCTCTGTACAACTAAAGAGAAAATATTTTTATAAAAGAGAAACAAGCTAAAACAAACAAACAATTCTAGGCACTTCAACAACATTGGGTATGGCAGGTTTCAAAGCCTTTTCCACAGGGCTTTCATTTGAATCGCTTCTTCTCCACCTCCCTAGGAACTTTTCCTTTTATGGCGCAAGGCTTCACAGACTGAACAACTTGGCTCCTAATGGGATGGCAGAACTGAGAGAAAAGGGATTGGCAATGTCAGGGAAAACCGGATCCAAGCTCTACAAGCTGGGCAGCCTTCCCCAGGGAGCACAATGGCATCATGGTCACTACCCAGCTGAGCCCGGGGAGTAACAGAGACGATTCATTGTCCTTGCTAAAGGAGGAAGGAAAAAAACACGGTTGAGGTCATTCACTAAACACTGCTAAGGCCTACAGACGGGACAGAGCCCCAGTCTTGAATGATGTATTTTCCCATCTAGCCACACTAAAACATGCATTTATTTGGCAGAGAATCTGCTTATTCTGGGAGGTGTATTTTTAAATGTATGAATACAGATGTAATTTTCAGTGAATAATATGTGACTACTTCTATTACATTACTAAAAAAATTCTACACATAAGTAATATGGCTTTACTGAAAAAGCAGTGTCACCACACTTATTTTTATTACATACATACACACACACATTTACATTTGACCTTCTCATGGCCTTGTGTTCTCACCGTTTGCCTGTTCACAGCTGGTGCTTTACTTCTTGGGCCATGCCACCAGCTTGGATTTTTCTTAATTAACTAATTAGAGACAGAGTGAGACTTTTCTGTCCAGGCTGGCTTTGAACCATGACCCTCTAGGTCTTAGACTTCTGTGTAACTAGAATTACAGGCACGAGCCACAGGCATCCAAATGTCTGGGCACTGTCCCTGAGTTTCTTTTGCTATGGGCTAGCGTTCTACCACTTAAGCCACAGCTCCACTCCAGGCTTTTCTTGGAGGTAGTTTATTGGAAATAAGAGTCTTCTGGGCTTTCCTGCCTAGGAGGGCTTCAAACTGTGATTCTTAGATCTTAAGCTACCTGAGCAGCTAGGATTATAGGTGTAAGCCACCAGCATCTGGCTCCTATTGATAGTCTTATAAAAATAGGACCTACAAACATGTCTTGACGAGCAGGTTAGTAAAATAAAAATACAAATCCTGGCCCCCCCTTTTCTGCCAGTCCTGGGACTTGAACTCTGGGCCCGAGCACTGTCCCTGTCTTCTTTTTGCTCAAGGTTAGCACTCTACCACTTGGCCACAGCTCCACTTCTGGCATTTTTTGTTTATATAGTGCTGAGGAATTGAACCCAGGGCTTCGTACACGCTAGACAAGCACTCTACCACTAAGCCACATTAATTATTTTTTTCCTTTCTAGCTTATATGTCTTGTCTATAGAAATCTGAAAACTAAATATATGAAAACTTATCTTCTTGAAAGTCAATCATCAACTCAGTTACTATGGCTAAACTTTTGAAAGACAAACCTTTTCTATAAAGGTTCCAATGGATTTGGCTCTCTGAGCCAGCTATACTATTCTGAGGGCCTTAATCAGGTCTTCAAATTCACTGCTTCAAAGTCAAATGGTGTCTGCAACAAAATAAACCAAGACATGGTGAGAAATCTGACTTTACATGAATTGGGTCATATGTGATTCTAGGCAATGTCTGTACATGCAATGCTAAATCTCAGTAAATACGCCCTTTGAAAATATAAACAGTGGCAAGACATTTAGTTATGGAAAACTAATAAAATGGAGACACTGGAGAGCACAGCTTCTTGCCTACATTCTCAGGCAAGCTGTGCTGCCACCCTTAGCTGCCTGTTGGGCTGGCAAACATACCCAGCTTGGTGTTTTCTTGGGCTCCCTCCTGTGGTTCTGTATGATCCCTGCTTAGTGATTTGGGCATAAAGATTGCCTAAGTATGAAAAGCCTTCCCCTACCCACAGGTGTCCATCTTTCTATAGATACAGGCCTACTATAAGTACAAATGCTACTATGTTTAGAAGACCTGACCCTTCCCATCTGTAACAGCCAGCTTTAAAGCTAAAGGGTGACTTCCTTTTCCTTCTTTCAAGAGCAAGCCCCAGTTTGTTCTCTTCTGCAGTAAGTACTGTCACAAACAAAGCATTAGCATGGGGAAGGAGACTGAAAAGATGTATTTAACAATTCTCTTTTTCCATCCATACCAAAGACATCCCATCCACAGAAGGGCATTGTTTAATCTGTCAGTAAGGGTGATTAATTTGCAAGTTCACAGAGTCTCTATATAACTAGCCTTAGAGTCAGAAGTGAACCAGGAAGCAGTGACCTCTGACATGATTATATTGGCTAAAGGGAAACAGAAAACTGGGATAAATGATAATGACACAATGGAAATACAGTTCAATACAACAACAAAAAATCCAGATTAAGTTGGTTTTACTTCACGCTTATCAGTCATGTAGCAAAACCTGGAGTGACCATAATGGAATAAGAGCAGAATTAACAGGTATTACAAAGTAAGGACATACCAGGAAAAACTGTGGCTAATTTAAGTGGTTAAGATTACTTTCATATTTTCAGAGTCTTAATGGTTTTTCCTCGCACGTTAATCTCTGTTTTCTGATACAGGACTCATACTCTAACCCAGCTGGGCACTTAATTACAACTTGTTCCTTGTAATTTTCTCATTATCCTTCAAGTATAAAAATAATAGCTATTAACTCCTGCCCCTGGATGCTACTGAGGTTGTTATAACCTCATAACATTCTTTCCTTCAAATCACTGAGGAACTATTAACTCAAGTAACTGACTATAAGGCCCCAAATCTTTTCACGAAGCAACTTTTAAAATAAATCAGTATGCTTTCAAGGTATTTTTAATTCATCTAGCCTTTAATCAACTATAGCTATATTCTTTAGCAACTGTTCTATGGATGGATTTCCTAATGGAGAGAAGTAGTTCGGTACCTAGTTTGTAAACTCAATTATTGTCCAATTTCCTCCCAGTCTCCTTACCTTCTTTTGACACACTGGATCTTAAGAAACATCAAATGATCCTTTACCACCTGTAAAACAATTTCGGAATGAAAATTTCTCCCTTAAATTTTATAGTGTGTACTTGTTCCCAGCACAACAGTGAACATACATGCGGGGATGATCCACTACTTTTACTGTGAACGTGCCTTCAGTTAGCCTTATCTAAAGATAGCAAGAATATGTCTTTAAAACATATAGTTTCTGAGTCAGGTACATTGGAAAATGCCTGTAATCCCAGTGCTATGGAGGGCTAGAATCCACCCTAGGCAACAAGGGAGATCAAGGCTAGCTTTAGTTACATAGGGAGACCCTGAGTCAAATAACCAAGGGTTAGGGATGTAGCTCAGCAGTAGAAAACTTGCATAATATGCACAGGCCCTGGTTTCGCTCCCCAGTACCAAGAAAAGAAAAATATGTTTGTATGGATATATGTATACGCCACCCCAAAAAGGCTGTCGCTCTGAGAAATACTAGTAAAACTTGTATTTTTAAAGATCATGAACAGTCCCATAATTCACAGCAGTTACATAAAATATCCCTACAAGCCTTCCTTGTGTTCTTCATTTTTAGTTTAAAAATTCCAAGCAATGTTTAGGATGAGAAACAGCTGGCTCAAGAGCCTAGCTGGTGAAACAACTTTTCTAGCCATTTCTGCAGCGATCCCACGTTGTAAAGGGGATTCCCGCTTAAAACAACTCGGATCTCCCACAAAGGTCAAAGTGCAAGGGGAAAGAAAGAAAACCTCCGTGAGTTTCCAGTAGACAGGCCTTAGGCATTCGTCCAAGAACGCATCCCATTCGGACACTGGGCTGGATTGTCACAGAACGCGAATCTTTACCACGGCAACGTGACAGCCTGGACACCGATCTCCCGGCCCCGAGCAAGCCCCCCGCGCTGCCAGCTTCCTCCTTCCGCAGACAAACGCAGCCCTCCCCCAAGTCACCTCAAGGCTATGCAGCTTGCAGATACCAGGCGGTGGCTGGGCCAGGAGCCTACTTGCCAGTTTGGGGAGACACAAGAGCTACAGAGAGACGTTAAGACCACGTTGCTGAGCAACTACAAAGCATCCTGCCCGTTCGGAGCCACGCGGGGGACCCTGCCGTGCCGGAAGTCCCGCCCACGCCTCCTCCGTCACGTCCGCACCCAGGGCTACAGCTTACTGGAGGGCGGGCTTAGTCTGGGAACCTGGCTGGGTGGGAATGGAGCTCGAGAAAGGAGTTCGTAGTGTCATGCGGGAGACAGCTGAGTGCTGGCCCTGGGGCGAGAGCGCGACCGGAGATGTTGGGAAAGACAAACCAGGCAGGCTTAGACTGATGGTGAATAGGTTTCAAATAGAGCAGTTCCTGGAATAAGTAAAAAAATATGTGTTAACTTAGTTTGGCTGTTGTGACCCAGTCTTTATGAAGACTGCCTGGACACTCTTGGCACTCCAGCCTTTAACAAATGTCTTTCTGTCTCACCACAGTGTGGGTGTCAGGAAGCCAGACGTGGCAGGTAGCTCTAGGAGACCCAAGACTCACTCTCCAGCCCCCTCCCTGCCTTTGACTCACTTGGTCCGAGTTGGCATGCCTCTACACCTTTCTTCTAGCGTGTGCTCTTTCCTCTAGTGCTGTGTCCTCATCTGAGGGTCTCCAGCTTTCTTTACATTTGAGGCAGGATCATTCTGTGGTCTGAGGGTTGTTCGGTGTATAAGATGATCAGCATCAGCCCTGGCCACTGCCCTCTGAATGCCTGTAGCTTCTGCTAATTGTGACATCAGTAAATGCCCCCAGACGTTTGCCAAATGGCCCTGGGAGCAAATTAAGCACCGAGGGAGAAACATTGACTTCAAAGTTGCCAATAACATTTCTGCTGTTATCATCACACTAATAAACATCATTATCATTCCCCCCAAGGATATAAAGGAGGCTTGGAATTTTTCTTACAGGTGGCCACTGGCCTACCTAAAAGCAGAGAGCTGGATCCTTGTGGCTCATCCCACCCAGCATCCTAGCTTTTCAGGAGGCTGAGATCCAAGGATCACGGTTCCAAGCCAGCCCAAACAGGAAAGTCCGTGACACCCTTATCTCCACTCAACCATCAAAAAGGCCGGATGTGGAGGTGTGACTCAAGTAGTGAGTGCTTGATACCCTTGAGTGAAAACGCTAAGGGTTAGCACCTTGGCCCTTAAGCTCTGGAGCCAGCACACACACACACACACACACACACACACGCAGAAGGCAAATAAATGGCTTGGAGGTTCCTCCTCACAACAGGCATTGGGAATTCCTCATCTGATTGAGATAGCCCTGTTCCTTTCATCTTCCCAGTTGAATTTTAGTCATTATGTAATTTAACTCAATTGAATAAAAATCTTGGTGGTGGGGAACTATGATCACCTATAAGGTAAAAATCCTATTTGAAAGACACGAATGACTCCAGGAAGAAATAGATTATGAAATGGATGACAGAAGACTGGCTTCTTATGTTGTACCACCACCTGGTGGTCATATATGAACTCCATCTTTCGTAATCCTTTAGTATGCATTTAGTACCGCAGGGCGTATTAGTTCCTTGTGTTTTAGCGCCTCCTGGTGGGCATATATGTCACATCCCCCCCCCCCCCCCCCCCCGCCTCCCCACGCCGCTTCCCTAGGTTGTATTATTTCTTGTGTTGAATCACTACCTGGTGGACTACCTGGCTTGTTTCGAAGGTCTGGGGGCTTGAATTCTGGGCCTGGGTGCTATCCCTGAGCTTATTTTTTGTTCAAGGCTAGAAGTCTACGATTCGAGTCACAGCGCCACTCCCAGCTTTTTCTGAGTGTTTATTGTAGATAAGAGCCTCATGGATTTTCCTGCCTGGGCTGGCTTGGAACCGCAGATCTCAGTCTCCTGAGTAGTTAGAATGACAGGTGTGAGCCACCAGTGCCCAGATTCACAGTGAACATTTCTAAACGAATTATTAGACTCTAGAGGAGATCGAATAGTTATTAACAGTGCATGTTCTCTCTCATATGTGGGAGCTAAATCTAAAATATACCAGGACAAGATAACTTGTACATGAGGGAGGAGGTAACAAACAGTACAAGAAATGTATCCACTGCCTAAAGTATGAAACTGTAACCTCTCTTACATCACTTTGACAATACATAAGAAAAAAAAGATAACTTGTACAGACTCTAGATATTCACATACAAACAGTAAGACTGAAGGAGGATACTCATAGTGCAATACCCAGTGAACATTTGAAATATTGTATCAAAATGAATCTCAGGAAATGGGAACATGGTTTTTGTTGTTGCTGTTGGTGGAGATGGTGTTGTTTGCTTTTTTGTTTCTTATTTGTTCTTCTACCTGTCTTTTGAAGGGGCGCAAGGAGGGCACAGAAATGGAGGTAGGAAGGGTGGAAAAAAATGCAGCGATAGTACTCAGTAGACACTGTGTTGCAAAGTACACAATTTGTGGGCAGGGACAGGAGAGGGAAACTGGAGAAAAGCAAAGGAAGGGATGGCATTGTTCAGAAAGAAATTACCTGACTCATGAAACAGTAACTCCTCGTTATAACACCTTAATAACACCAAAAAGAATGTGATCCTCATCTGTCTGACATTCCAGAGAGAAGTGTAGATTGTTACTTTTGTTGTAGGTGATTCCTTACAATCCAGTATGGCCTTCCATGACACTAGAAGAAGTGGGATTCTTACCCGTGAGCCACCTGGCAGATGGTTGTTAGGACCCTTTTTCATCTGGTTGTCTGGCATCTTTCCTTTAATCCTAGAGAAAAGTTGTTGCATTGTATCACCACCTGGTGGACATTTATTTGCGCGATTCTTTCATACCTTGTCTGGCATTTCATTTCACAGTATAGGAGAGTGAATTATTTCTTTTGTTGTAGTGCCTTTGTAGATATGTATACATGCAATCCTCCTTTCGTTTCTGACATTTTCTTTCATTTTAAAGGACAGGAGTTTGAATTTCTTGGGTTGTAGTGCCTCCCAGCCTTATTCTTATGTCTTGTATTTTATTTGATGCTATAAAGGAGAGCTCATTGTTACACCTCCTAGTGTCCCATGGTTAAATTTCAAAGTATAAATAACTGCTGAAATGGATTGTAGAAATACTTTAAAAGGTCCTCTCAGCTGATGAAGACTTTAAAGTATGGTTTCTCACTTGACATCATTGATGTTTAGACCAGATAATTCTCTGTCACCATTGCCACTGGTTGTTCTATAAAATACTGGGCTGTGTTTATTTCTTCACCATATTTCTTCTTGTCATACTGTTCTTCTTTTGGCAAGTCCTGGGGCTTGAACTCAGGGCCCGACCACTGTGCCTGGCTTCTTTTTGCTCATGGCTAGCACTCTACCACTTGAGCCACAGCACCACTTCTGGCTTTTTCTATATATGTGGTGCTGAGAAATTGAACCCAGGGCTTCACGTACACAAGGCAAGCACTTTACCACTAGGCCATAATCCCAGCCCTGTTATTTTTCTTTCATTATAATGTTCTCCCTGATGTCACTGCAGACATTTCCCTGTGCAACATTTGTTGCTATTGCTCACTTGCTCTTTGTCTTCAATTAGAACCCCAACTCAAGGCATCAGGCAAAGGAAACAGTAACAATCACTCTCAGCATCATCTCAGAATTGGGGAACCATATTTTTTTTCTGCCAAGAGCCCCTTGAGTATTTGTAACATCCTTTTCATGCCATACAGAAATATTACCTACAGTTAGATGAACCATGGATAAATGGTGAGAAACATATGCATTTCTTCTGTCATCTGCCAAATGTCTTTGCAGGACGTACACAGTGTATGGCTAGACATTCCCCAGTTTTGCTAAAAAATTACTATTTGTAGAGTATGTCTTCCTAGTTTTATTTCAACACATCTATGCCACTACATATCAATCTCTTTGTGCCCTACGTGTGTATTAAACCAAATGTTCTTACTGATGGTATTTTGGTGTCACAGCCAGCTGTATGATAGAGTTTAAGTTGCAGTGTGTTTATCAAAGAATGACCTTGAGATCAACACCTCTGAATGACCAAGAAAGGTATACATACTTGTTAGTTTCTCAACTATGGCATATTGACATACTGGGATGGGTGAATACTTTGTGATGAGTATTGCTGACAGGTATATAATAGAGTGTTTAGTAGCATCCTTGGTCTCTATCCTCTGCATGCTAGTAGCATATCACCTCCGTACACTGGGTTTTAGGGTAAAAAATCTCCCCAGTTGAAAATCATTGAGGTAGAGAGAATGGTTGAGATGCTATGTGAGCCTAATATCAGCTTAGGAAGAACCATGAGGATCTAGGAGCTAGGATGACTCTTCCGAGTTGTGGAAAGTGTGGTCAAGATGGCAGAGCCTTTCTCCTCAGATGATGGTCAGGCATTGGATGCAGGCCTCTGGTGGAGGATGGGATGCTGAATGAAGTAAGTCTTTGCTACTGGAGTAACAAGTCCCTTCTTGAAGGGAGATCAAGGGCATTCCAGTTTTCTGTAAGGTCTGACACTCTACAATTGTTCATTTACTCACCATTGTCCACTCAATGCTAAAATCCCCAAGAACTGTGGCTATCCCTTACTCGCTTGTATCATCAAAAGCTAGCATACCACATGGGAGTAAAAATACTGGTTAAATGAACTAGCATAATATTTGTGCCATTTGAATATTTGAATATTTACAAACTTAAAGCCTATAAGCCACAAGTTCATTATGAATTTTATTGAGATGTAGGAAACTCCAAAGAAACCAATCCATACTTATCTCATTGAATTGTTATTTTAATGTTATTTTAAATTCTGTTTTTTGAAGAGCAACAAGTTATTTAGCTGCTAATACTAAATACTATCTAGCTATTTTTAGCAATATTGTAAATGATCTCTAGATGAGATTCTTTAGCAGCAATTTGAAAAGGGGCCCGGAAGGTGGATGTGGGTTAGAATAAACTAATTGTTGAAATATGCCCCAGAATTCAAATATTGACAAATTTTACTTTAGATAGATAGGACTACAAAACACTATTTTCCCTATGTGTAGCTTCACAAAATAGTACTGATTTTTTTCCACCAGAGGGCTCAGTTGCACATCGGCAGTGAAGGAGAACTATATGGCCCTTGTAAAATTGATTTCCCAGACATATATTGTAGTGACACATGTCACTGAATCTAACTCTACATCTCAAGTTCAAAAGTGTATTGTACATAGATGATAGTCTGTTACTGCATTTCCAACTCTACTCTTTCACATTATGTTGCTAAATCTTAAATTGGGTTAACAATTGGAGTAAAATTCTCTAACTAATACTGTATGTCCTACTGACTATTGTTATTTGATCTCAATGATGTGTAATGCTTTTCTGGAACATATTTTTTCATCTGGTATGTGCTCTCACAAGGTATTTATAACTTATGACCCAGAAATAATGCACACCTACATGTACATGTGTACATGTACTATGTAGTATCACCCTGAAGGATGGAGAGAAAAATCAAAGTAAATAGTGCCCCACATATTGCTCTTGGTATGTATATTGTACACAATGAGCTCGCATGGTAAAATGGTTGAGCCCTTGTTCCAAGTCTGCCTTTGTCCCTTACTGCTTATGTTACTATGTCTCAGAGCCTCTTGCTCTTCATCTATTAATAGAGAAGCAACAATGCCTGCTGGGCCCCCTTTCCAGATGGCTGGTATGTATTTTCGGTAGCACTACTGTGGGTATCTATGCATCAGATGTGTGGTTCTTCATTTGTGTCACAGTAAAGGAAGCAAAGGCAGCTACTGGAAATTATTCACTACGTATTGTTCAAATCCTCTAGATTTCCCTCTGAAAAGGTTGATTGAATGAGCCTTTGAGTTCTTTTTTTTTTTTTTTTTGGTTGTGGAGCTTGAACTCAGGTGTGGGTGCCATCCCTGAGCTTTTTTTGCTCAAGGCTAGCATTCTACTATTCTGAGCCACAGCTTCCTTTCTGGTTTTCTCGTGTTTAATTGGAGATGAGTCTCTCATGGACTTTCCTGCCTGGGCTGGCTTCAAACTGTGATCCTCAGATCTCAGCCTCCTGAGTAGCTAGGATTAAAGGCTTGAGCCTCTAGTCCCTGGCTAAGTCTTCCAGTTCTTAAGCAATTCAGAAAACCGAGAGAAAGCCAAGAGTTACATCCAAGTGAAAAATTACATTTCTGCTCATCTAATCTAGGGAGGTGTGTCATGAATAATAATTATGACTTTACCTTCACCACAACCCTGGGAAGATGAACAGCACTCAAATATATTTCTTACTTTACTTCAGATAGATTTCAACTTCCAGTTTAAGAAATTCATTCTTTGATACTAATTTAAAAATATGAAGGGACTGGGAAAGTGTTTATTATTGTTCATGGGCAATTAGTGAAATTGAAGCAATTCAGGAACATGGACTAGTAGGCAGCTATCAAAATGAAAGTAATGAATATTACATAGATGTATGAAAAGTAAGCAATGAATGATGAGTAAAATGAAAGCAGAATAAATTATGTTGCAGTAATAATTATGTAGAAATTGACAGCATATGTGGCTGGGGAAAATGGCAAGAAAGAAAAATGGGATGGTAATGACCTCTAACATGTTCACGTCTGGGAGTTAGGAAGATAGTTTCTCTCTCTTCTTCCCCTTGTCCCCTCTCTCCCTCCTTCTCCTTCATAAGTCATGTCATTACTATTATAGAAAAAGATACTTCCAAATAGATTTTCATGCTTTGTTTGAAATATAGCAATGTCTAATTGTTCAATATGTTAAGGAAGATCTAGCACTTTACTACTACTACTACTACTACTACTACTAGTATGAAAGGGTTACAATGCCACAAGTAAGGTTATGAGTTAAATGCTTCTTGGTTAATGTCACCTCTAGAAGTAGCATATTTAAATTACCTAAGAATTCTTTCCCTTATTTTTGATGCTTACTGCTGTAAATATGCATGCTAATCACAAAATCATTTTTACTGGAAATCTGTCTCAAGTGTATTCTGTACTTTCCTGCCTTTTGCAACAATTTTTCTGAGTACATTTTCTTTTCTTTATATCTCAGGGTCATAATGATGAACGTCAATCTCTTTTGCACACTGCAGTACAATGATGCCTTCGTGTGAAGTTCATGTTTAGGGTTATTTGACTCTACATGGCATGAAGAAATCTTCTGAGTTTTGATTGTTTGGTTCTTTCTTGTTTCAGGGTAAACATTATTTGGAAAGCAGGTGCAATGACACATGTCTGTAATCCTAGGTACTCAGGAGGCCAAGATTTGAGGATCAGTGTTTGAAGGCAGCCTGGGCAGGAAAGTCTTTGAGACTCCAATTAATCACCCAAAATGCCAGAAAATGGAGCCGTGACTCAAGCAGTAAAGCACTATCCTTGAGAAAAACCACTTGGGGATAGTGCCCAGGCCCTGAGTTCAAGCCACAGGACTGCCAAACACACAAGGAATGGGTCTTTTTCTCTCTTGATCTCTATCAGGTATCATTTTCATGGCTGCCAGTGTCTCAGGCTTTGGCAGCCTTCCTTTCTTAACCTCCTAACAAATTTGCTGCTTCTAACATGCCTTGTCGGAAAAAATGACAAACTGGATTTGACTAGAATTAGGCACCACCTGTTCCCAAGAGTAAGTGTGTGGTAGGGGAAGACATGGGGAATTTGTTTGGCTTATTTCTTAGCTCTTGGCTACTGCCTATATAGGGTGAGGTCTTTGGGACATGATTTACACATAAGATACATGTTGCTGCAGGGAAAATAGAGAATACTAAGTCCCTGAAACAGAGCATAGGAGTAGTAAATGCAGTCAATACCATCAAATCAATGGCAAATGTAAGCAGAGTCAAGCAATCGATAGCCAGAAAAAAAAAAACCAAAAACTGCTCACACTTGCATTGGCTATGTCATTTCATTTTCCCATTTATGGACTCCATCTGGGTCTGAATTTACCTTCAGTTGAGAACAGAGCAATGGAAAAGGAAAAGCAGAAATTATACAGAGAATCATCTTTACAACTGAATAATCTTTTCATTTAGCGGAGTATTAAGTAGCATATATTTCAATTGTATATGGCAAATCTCTGTGTGTATGTGTGTGTGTGTGTGTGTGTGAGAGAGAGAGAGAGAGAGAGAGACAGATAGAGACAGAGACGGGGGGGGGGTTGGGGCTTGAACTTGGGTACTAGGCATTGTTCCTGATCTTCTGTGTTCTAGGCTAGCATTCTTCCACTTGAGCCACAGTTCCTTTTCCTATATGGTATGTCTTGAACACACAAAGAAGGTTGCTAGATTCTGTTGAGATTGAAAAGAATGCATTCATATTCCTTACTCTCACTTTTTGCAAACAATTCTGAATCACTTTGGAGCCAATAAAAATACTTCCAAGAGTAGAATAGAATTCAACAAATTGTGGGGGAAAACTCTTCAAAAGAGCACCTACATATGCATTAGGTCAGAATTGTATTTATGTACTTGCAGAATTCACCTATTACACTTAAAATACCTGTAAGTAGTTGTACAAAGGAGATACCATCCAAAAAATCCGTTTATGAATGCAATGCGTCTTGGTTGCTGTCATCCCTTCCATCATTCCCTCAACCTTACCCTTCACCTCTATTCTTGTTTTTATAGGATATGCATTAAATTTTATGACTGAATTCTCCCTCTTTCTACTCTCCATTGGTCTACCCTCTCCCCTGGACTCTATCCCCCACTTTTCAAGTACTCATTTCCTGGTAATTATTTTATAATTTACAAAATTGTGAAATAATCTATATCCTTTATGGGTTTTTTTTCTCACACCTTATGGGAATAATGATGGGAATAAAATAGCTCAAAAGTTAGCAATGAGAAAGTACTTTCCTTTCTGGCTATAGGATAAGATGAACATCCACATGTAGGGGCACTGGCTAGAATGCATTTATTAGTTATACATTTGGCTTTTAATTAAACTAAATGTGCAATCAATTTAATCTACATAATTGATAAGATCCATAGATAGAAGCTGCCAGCTTAATCCTTTATAACAGTGCTTCTTAGCTTTGGCTTCATATGGAAGCATTTGGCAAGCTGGAAAAAACCCCAAGCCCAAACTGAATCCTTGACAAATTCAATTAGAATCCCCTGGGAATGAGACCCAGATACTAGCATTTTTAAAGCTCACTAGGTGGTTCTAATACATAGCGAAATTTTGCATGCAATGTTTTATACAATATCCTTGCTTCCTCCTAGCTGAGCTTAAGTCCCTTGGGGACTTTTCTTTAACAATATTTAGCAGTCCTTTTCTCTAGCAGTCTTTAGGGATAATTTCTGTTTTTTTTTTTTTAACTTTAAACAAAAGCTTATCATTCCAAAAGAGTAATCTCACTGCTTCCTTTTATTCTGCTACATCGTTTATTTGATTTTTTTCTGCTATATTGATCAAAAAAGCATAGTACCATATGAAGTCAGGTTATCTTAGGATTGCATACTTGGATGGACTATTGACAAGTTGTCATGGAGTGGCCAGTTCTTTAATCTTTAGGCTTATTTCCCCTCCTTCATAGAAGTGTTTCTCACTTGGAAGGAATTTTACTCATCAGGAGACATTCGGCAATATTAGATACATTTTTTTCTTTTCTTTTTTTCAAGTCTGAGACCACCAGCACTTGAACTCTCTCCATGACACTTTTGCTCATTGGCTAGGGCTCTACCACATGTGTCATGTCTCCAACCCCATTGGACATGTGTTTGATTGTCATTATTGAGGAGGTGCTTTTAATATTTGGTAGGAAAGGCCAGGGAAAGGCCCCACAGCAAAGACTTACCTGACTGACCTTCAATGTCACTGGTGAAAGAACATGGATTTACTTTCTAGGTGTGTAAATTTGAGCCGTTACTCTTAGCATCCACTCCTCTTTTACTCTGATTGCTATTTTTATTTTATTATTAGCTTATATTATTTATGTAGGAGGTAGGATTTCATTCCTACATTTCTACACATGTTTACAATGTATTCTAATCAATCTCACCTCTCCAATGGTAAGGTTGAAATGGGACAATGCATGTGGAACATCAATACAGTGCTAATTAGCATCAATATTTATCTCCTATTCTGGTGAATGGCTTTTTGTCTATGTCCTTGAGATTTGTTTGATCCTTTTCATGGCAATCTCCGAGCTAGTATTTCATGACTGACAGGTAGGAAGGGGCTTGGGAGGTGGTAGGGTCTTTGGACATGTGTCTGATTTGGTTGCCAAATGACAATTCATTGGAGACAGGGTCACAGAACACTGTGAATTTCTTTCTTTTTTGCCATGAAGTTCCTTATGGATTTTTGTTTTTCATTGTTATTGTAGCATTGATATACAGAAGGGTTACAGTTACAAGAATTAGATAATGAGCACAATTCTTTTTGAACCACATCTCCCCTTCCATTGCTCTCTCCTGGGTTTTCCCTCCTGTCCCCACTCATAAGATAACCAGATCATCTCTCACATAGTGTCTAGTATCACAGTTGTAGTTGTTCATTCTTGTTCCACCTTTTATGTTCCATCCCTTACCATCCAAAATACAAATAAACAAGACAAAAGGAAAAGAAAAAAAACCCAGCAACAATGGCAACTAAAGAAAGTCTATGATGTGGAATCAACCTAGGTATTCCTCAGTAGATGAATGAATCAAGAAAATGTCACACACACACACACACACACACACACACACGAACTCTACTCACCAATCAGAAATAATAATCTTGTACATTGATTAAGATGCATTTTACTGGTAAACTGATAGGTTGAATTGAAACCCATTTGTACAATTCACTAATGCTAAGAAAAAAAGAAAAGAATGAAAAGAAAGTGAAATAAAACATTTTCACAGATGATAGAATTAAAGTATTTGAATCATAAAATTAAACAAAAAATCTTTGAACACTAACCTATGAAGCTAGGTACACATGTGCATACTTACCATGTACATTCAAACATTTGTTGGGCACAGACTTGCCTATGAAGCAAGATGAGGGTCTGTGAACTTGAGCATAATATGGGTTGGGTATTAGGAAGAAAAAGGCTAACCTTAAGGCAGAATTTTATGAGTAGAAAAGGTCATTACCTAGGAATTCTCAACTTGAAGATTTTCTCTTGTTTTCAATTGAAAACATTTCTAGGCTCCAGCTTTATTTCAGTTTTCCTTGATCAAGAGGTAGAGAGATAAAACCCCATCACTTCAGAGGTAGGAAGAGCCCTCAAGGTGGTGTTGGACACTAGGAAAAGAGTGTGAGGAGCTCTGGAACCTGTCTAGTGCTTGAAAGGAATACTATGTTATTTAGGGGCCTGAGAAGCAGGAGATAGAGTAGGTTTGTTTCACTTGGTTGTTTGGTCCTGATTCCAGAAAGGCAACAGGTATGTGTAAGCATGTATTTGTCAAGCTCTCTTCCCTTGGAAATCCCTTGTGCTTCTTGAGATAAAACTATCTTGACCACAATCCTGGAGACTGGGACTTGGTTGGTAAAGGTCCTGGGAATTTGTAGTTTTACAAAGCTGGAGTAGATGTCTGGCCCTCACTGCGCCCAAGAACTGCCTGGCACACATTCATGAGGTTCATTGTCTCACCCTGCCAGCACCTCTAACCTTCTTGGTTATCAGTTGGCCTTGCCACCCATTTGCCAGCTTTCCCTGGGAGAGTTCAGTGTGCAGGTAGACAGAGCACTGCATACTCAGTGGCATTCAATCCTACCCTCAAAGCCAAAAGGGAAGAAGAAATGCTGGCAGTTTGGATAACTACAACAGGGAACACAAGAGCATTAAGAAAACAGAAGAAAGGCTTGAGAGAAAACAGGTAGAGGAGAAGATAGTGGTGCCATTATCATGCTAGGCCAACAAGAGCTCTTTGTCTTAGATACAGTTGTGCTCTATCATTTAAAAGGGAGGGGAGAAGATCAGGGTTAAACAAGCACTTTTCAAAGACTTGCTGCTTCCCTGAAGGTCATCCAGTGGCCAGTGCTTTGATTATAAAATGAAGCCTTTGTTGCAAGATGATAAGTCATCTCAACAGGCATCCAGGATGGGGAGAAACATAGCAGTGCAGTTTGGTGATTTTTTCACCTGAAACATGTCCACCTGCACAGAACAAGAGGAAGCCTTCCACAGAAAACAGATTGCTTTGTTCAGACTCCCTGCTTGCAACGATGCTGTGTATTTCTACTCATTTATAAATGGCACAGCAGATGGCAGTCCAACATAAAAAGAATGAGATGAACATATCATAATCTCCAATGGTGACATACAGGCAAGAGATAACAGAGTCTTGGAATTGCTTGGGTTTCTGCAGGAACAACAATAGAAGTTTCTGGAATGATAGACCTGTTGTATATTTGTACTGTCACAATGGGCGCCAGCGACCTGAGCTCTTAATTCCTTGAAATGTGGCCAGTGAGACTGAAACAATAAAAATGTAACTTTATAGCCAGGTGCCAGTGGTTTATGCCTGTTATCCTAGCTACTCAGGAGTCTGAGATCTAGGATTGGGGTTGGAAGCCAGCTGGGTCTGTAAAGTCCGCCTGAGGCTCTTACCTCCAATAAACCACTCCAAAACTGGAAGTGGTGCTGTGGCTCAAGTGGTAGAACGCTAGCCTTGAGCACAAAGAGGCTCAGGGACAATGCCCAGGCCCCGAGTTCAAACCCTACCACTAATAAAATGAATGTAACTTTAACTTAAATGAACTTCAACTTGAGAAAGCACATGAGGTGAGTGGCTTCTGTACTGAATAGTGTAGCTCTGATGGTGGATCTCTCTCTTATAGGGTTCGTTTCTAGACTTTTCCAAGTTTAGATTCCTTCATCTATTATTTCTTATGTGTTGGTACCAGAATTTCTATTAGGGACAGAACTGTCTTGTTTGGGAAAATACCTCAGTGATTAAGGTGGGCAAAAAATGATAGGCCTCAGAAAAGTGTTTGTAAAGGAAATACAAAAAAATAGAAAAGGCTCAGTCATTTTCTTTGAGAACGTGGAAAAATAGTTTGTTACTGACCTTTAGTGAAAGAAAGTGACGGAAGAAGGGAGAAGAAGAGCCAGTATGAAAGGTTGCATGCCCCGTGCAATGTCAGCACCCTGACAGGAACAGGGTGAGCTCATTATGACTTCCGTGTTACTTGCGCTACTGTGTTGGAAACAAATTCTAAACTTTTGGTGGTATTTACAAAAACACAAATGCTATGTGTGTGTTTATGTGCACACATGTGTGTGAATTTGTTCAAAGAATGGACCCAATGTTTAGCATAGAATTGAACGGATATAGAAAAATATGAAATTATGAGTTAAACTAATTCAGCGATAGCAGGCACTCAGAGGTAGAAGAAACCATGAGAGATTAAGCTGCAAAAGAAGTTTCAGGTGGTATTGACTTTTCATAAGATGAGGATTCATGCCCAGCTTACACAGATCTCAAAGAGACAGGTTGTCACCGCTGATACTTGTAATATATGTAAACTGGAACTAGGGGCTCGGTGGAGTGTTGCTGTGAAGATAAGAGAATTCTTGCACACTGCTTACACAAAGTAAGATCAGAGTAAGTGACGCACAAGCTTTCAGTTCATATTTTAAAAATGAATACAATACTCTTCCAGTTTTTGCAGGATTAAGTGACGTTATAAGCAAATATCCTGGCTCACAGTGTTTCCTAAATGTCATGCCTATTCTTTCTGTGCCAGGAAGTCTTCTAGACCCTATTTGATAACTGTATCATTTGACACTGCAGATTCAGACAGGTCCCAGAAACTTGAAAGCATATGGGGCTTTTCCTTCTGTCTCTTCTCTCGATTATATATGAACATTGGTTTTCGGAACAGTTCACTGGAATGAACTGTTTTGTAGTAGGATAGAATTTATTTTAGGCTTCTGTCTCATGTTTATTGTCTAGGCATGCCATTCATCTTGGGCCACACCATCTCTCCGAGTTTTCATCTCTTGCTTATAATTTATACTAGTTTATGGCCTTACAATCGTGAGCCCAACTTTCATCTGTTTTTATTAACCAATTTGTGGGTCTTGTTCATCCAAACAGTTGTCTTTGACTTTTCCACAGTGATCTTTATTTCCAAATAGTTCTATTACTCATGCTCTTCAAGTGCCACAAATTGTCTATTGAGTATATTCTGCCTTTGCATGAAATAAGTTGCTTGTACTACTTTTCTGCTTTTATCTTATTTATCCCAGTAAACTTCTTATTGCTGGGTGAGGATCTGTAGAACATTCTTGCACACAAGAATCAATTATTCCTGAGAGGAGGATGAGAAAATTTCTAGAATTATAGGGCTTTGGTTACACTTCCTGAAAACTTCAGAGTTACAGTCTATTCTAGTGGCCACCAAGCAGGTGTTTGATTTTTCTTACGGATGATGTAATAACTTAAAATTTGAGCCTTCCAACTCAAAGTGTTTTATTCATCCCTGAATACAACCAAACACACTTATCGTCTCACTTTCAATTAATCTGTTTAACTTCTAGATCATGGTGGCAGTAGTGGAGTTTGGTCCAAGCTACTAATTAATCATCAGCATAGGTGGGTAACTGAAAGTGTGTTGAGATAAACGTGTCTTTTGTCCTTCACAATATATTATTTTTTTATTAAAAGAGCTTAGTGTAAGTAACATGGCATAATTTATCAAATTTATTACTTGTATTTTCAGCCAGTGCTTCTGTTCAAGTGATGGAGAATTGCAGCTGGATGCTTGCAGACTGCAGTACTGAGTAATGGATGGAGGCTGGGGAATCTCATATTCTCTAGTATGCTTAGCTTTTTAATGTGGGGGGCTCAGGTGTCCTAAGGAGACACAATTGCAGCTCTACTTCGGAGACTCCAATAGTGGAATAATAATTCAGGAAAGCTGTGTCCCCATCTTGATGACTAGAGAGAGGTCTCATTTTGTAGTCTTTTCATTTCAGCTGTTGACTCTCCACAGTGAATAATAAACACAAGCATAAACCGTAAAAAAGATGTTTTCTTTTCCAGGGGATGGAATTGCCTACAAAAGCCTGGAATTAAAAAAAGGCCTGAAAATAAATCTTGTCAGGCCTGATAACTAATGTTTGAAATCTTAATCTACTGTAACTGGTGAGCATTGCCAAAGAGCGCTTTTGGAATAGCATGCCAGCTTGTTTCTGAGTAGGCAGGGCATTTATCAGTTAGTATTATATATGTAGATTTTCCCCTTAGACTTGCCACACCCTGTCAAACTCTCTTCGTTTACTGTGTTTGTGAATCACAGAGAGTATTTGAGAGATAAAGGAATGGTGAGCTGGGATGTGTGCTAAGGTATTGCCATTAATGTCATTTTGTTTCTGCTGGTCCTCAGGTTTGAACTCAGGGTCTGGGCACTGTCCTTGAACTTTTGTGCTCAAGGCTAGTGCTCTACTGCTTTGAACCACAGCTTCACTTAATGGCTTTTTGGTAGTTTAGAGATAAGAGGTTATGAGTGTTCCCGCCTGGGTTGGCTTCCAACTGCAATCCTCAGATCTCAGCTTTCTGAGCAGCGAGAGCCACCCGTGCCCAGCAATTAGTATCATTTTGTTTCTTCCTCCATGTTTACTAGAGTAAATACCAGTAGGTAAAGGGAACACCTGCTGAGGAATGGGAATTTCTCTGTAAGTAAGGTGCATAAGAGCTTTTAATTATTTGGGCTAAGGTTCCTTTTAGAACCCAAGTCACCATTTATGAAGGTTAGTTTATCAGTGAAAGTACAGCTAGATGACAAAAAAAAAAAACAAAAACCATGCAAATTGTTCTTCTGAGTGGAATAGTTTGTGAAGTTCTGAATTTTTACTTAGTATTTCCTCATCATCTCTATGGTTCTACAAGCTGACTGTCATCATAATTGTTAGGTTTTTAAAGTAGGTAGCCGGTAAAGGAGAACGCCACGCAGTACTGCTGGCCTGTGGCCAAGATGATCCATGGCCGGAGAGAAGGGAGAGAGAGAGAGAGACCCCCACCCAGCCCTGCCTTATATCTAGGGCAGGGGCAAGGGGTGTGGCCAGGTGGATTAGGAGGTGACCTCAGGGAAAGGGGAGGTAACTGCCTCCAGGTCTGCAGGTTACCCAGGTAACTGGGTGGAGACTTAATGAGGTGGGGGCATCTGCATGGAGCCCTCAGGGAGAGGACCTAACATTCTAGCCTTTTATTAGTAATGAAAAAGGACGAAGACTCTCTATGGCTGCTTCCTCCTGGCAAGGGGCGTCGGCATTAGGAGTAAAAGGCAGAAATGTGGCCCCTCCTGGAGAAGGCGAGCAGCAGGGTCCCTTGGTGGTAGATGGCAGTCCTTGAAGGAAGCCTGGAAGAAGTCTCATGAGGCAGGGGATGGACAAAAAAATATTAAGGCAAAAGGAAGGGTTTAGGGCACAAAATTAAAAATTGGATGACTTGGACAGTTCTTATACTCAGGCATGGACATTAGATGGACAAGCTACTATCTCTTGATCCCCCAGCTCTGATTAATTTTGAAAGGGCGAGACAAAGTGACTCCATTTAGGATGTGACATAATTTTCCTCTTACTCCTCTCCCTGATCCTTGTTCCCAGAACTGGCTGAGTCCCAGTGGTCTAGGTGCTTGTTGCTGGGATGGCTTGCCCCCGTTGGCATTCACTGGGTTTGAACTCAGGGCCTGGGCACTGTCCCTGAGCACTTCTGCTCGAGGCTAGTACTCTACCACTTGAGCTCCACTTCCAGCATTTGGCTGGTTAGAGATCGGTCTCTTCAGCCATGCTTCCAGTCTGGCTCTTCGCTGATTAATTGGGAGATGGAGTTTGAGAGAGATTTTCAGCCCTGGCTGGCTTCGAACTGCAATCCAAGGAGTCTTTGCCACAAAAGCCCTTTTTGATTTCCAATCAAAACAACAAGGAGACCAAGGGGACTAGAGCTTACCTGTACCTTGTCAAGAACTGACCAAATACTTGCCAGAATTCTGCAATGACAAAACTCAGTAGATGTGATGAGTTTTAGCACAGATATATAGCTAAATGGACATATTAACAAATGACATTTACACAGACATACACTGTGCACATAGGTTTTACAGCATGCAAAAATGAATTTCAGCAGTAGACTCTTTCGGAATTCCAATAGTAAATGACATTTTTGTCCAATATTTAGAACCATGTGGTCGGTTAGAAAAACAATTTTGCTAGCAAACAACAATTTTCAGATTATAAAGTGGAGAAACCATATTTTGATAAACTCTAGTGGGATGCCATGTTGAAGGGGGTGGCAGGAGGACACAAACACACTAATAGAGAACATGTGGCATGGCATAATGGCACCTGAGCTGATGCCTGTTAAACCCAACATCCACCACGTGGTCAATGCTGGAGAAAAGAACTTTTAGATCTTTGCTGACAAAGCACATTGGTGGTCAAGCCTCAGTTTCGAAGGTCTGTGAAAAGAGGCAGCTTTGTGAGCAAGGCACACAACGATGGTACGACTT
The DNA here is from genome assembly GCF_023159225.1 of Perognathus longimembris pacificus. NCBI lineage: Eukaryota > Metazoa > Chordata > Mammalia > Rodentia > Heteromyidae > Perognathus > Perognathus longimembris. Next base: position 106,058,516 of record NC_063188.1, on the reverse strand, counting down.
GGGAATTTTATAAAGTAAGCAAGTAAGCAGGAAGATGAGAGAGGGAGAAAAAGGAAGAGAAAGAGGAAAAGAGAGAGAGAGAGAGAGCCTGAATATAAGTGACTTCTAACCATTTACCATTGCAGTGGCAAAAGTGTATGTGAGCGAGTATTTTGAGCAGGCCTCATTGCACTGTCAAGAGGCGTGCTAGCAGTGTCCCGGCTTGGGTGTGACTGTGATGCAAAACCCAAAAAGCACGGGAGGGAGGCGCCTGGTGAGTGGATGAGCTTACCGGGCAGAAGCGGCAGAAGCGGCAGAGGGAGCGGCAGAGAACCCGAGCAGCAGCAGTTTCACTCACCAGGGTAGACAAGTGGTGTGGAGGTGGAGGTGGGTGTGGAGGCCAGCAATGGTATTAGTGAAAAGTGCCGCATGGCGACTCGCAGCAGTTCGGTTCACAGAAAAGGGCCGTCAGGACTGGGGATACTCCCAGAAAAAGGAGAAAAATAGATGGGAATTCCGCCTGTCCTGACTCTTAAGCCCTTCCCGAGTCATGGCACCACATATGTTAGGTTTTTAAAGTAGGTAGCCGGTAAAGGAGAACGCCACCTGGTATTCAGGCAAGAGAGAAAGTTTATTACCGAACTGCTGGCCTGTGGCCAAGATGATCCATGGCCGGAGAGAAGGGAGAGAGAGAGAGCGCGACCCCCACCCAGCCCTGCTTTATTTAGGGCAGGGGCACGGGGTGTGGCCAGGTGGATTAGGAGGTGACCTCAGGGCAAGGGGAGGTAACTGCCTCCAGGTCTGCAGGTTACCCAGGTAACTGGGTGGAGACTTAATGAGGTGGGGGCATCTGCATGGAGCCCTCAGGGAGAGGACCTAACAATAATCTACTAAGAAAATTAAAGCTACGTATTTTACTAGGTCCCATGATTCTGACACAAATATTTTGAGTAGGTTATTCGAAAAGTTTACAATATTTACAATAACTAAGCTATTTACAATAACTAAGAAGGACTCAATAGATGAATGGATAATATATACTACACATAATGGAGTAATATTCAGTATATTATTCTTTGTTTCCTTTGGTACCCATGTTTTCTATAGTGTTTTTATTTTTAATGAATTAATTGTCAAAGTGATGTACACAGAGGATGCAATTTCATTAATAAGGCAGTAAGTAAATTTTTTAAATCAAACTTGTTATCTACTCCCTCATTTTTCTCCCACCTTCCTCCCTCCCCAATTCCCTCACCCCCACTGAGTTGTACAGTTGGTTTACAGCATATTGTCTTGTAAGTATTGCTGTTGCATTGGTTTCCCTTTTATGCTTTTACCCCTTCCCTTCCCTAGTTCCAATAAATATATATACAAATTCAGTATATTATTCTTAAAGAAGAATGAAATTGTGCCATTTGCAAGAATACAGATAGAACAGGAGATTTTCATGTTAAATGAAATAAGCCAGAGTCAGAAGGACAAAGGTAATATTTTCTCTTATATGTGGAATCTGCATTAAAAAAAGACATAAAAACAGCTGGGGATCTGGCCTAGTAGTAAAGTGCTCGTCTCACATACATGAAGCCCTGGCTTTGATTCCTTAGCACCACATATATAGAAAAAGCTGGAAGTGGCGCTGTGGCTCAAGTGGCGAGTGCTAGCCTTGAGCAAAAAGAAGCCAGGGTCAGTGCTCAGGTCCTAAGTTCAGGCCCCAGGGCTGGCAAAACAAAAAACAAAAAACAAAAAAAGACATAAAAACAGGTTCAACTGGGATGTTAGGGGGGACCAATTGGATAAGGGGATGAAAAGATAGTGATCAGGGAGAATAGGAGGCCCATGCACAATATGCACATATGGAAATACCACGGTTAAATTCACTATTCTGTAATTAGTAATAAAATTACAAAGGACAGTTATGCTTAAATCTGATCAATTATATTATGAAGAAGACCCTCACCATGTAGAAAAATATTCAAGCTCAATTGTTATGTGGACCAAATTGTAGTCATGCAGAGGCGACCTGGTTTTAGGCCAGAGGAGTTTAGACTGGATTAAGCCTCCCACATCCATAAATTGTACATGACTGACATAACATTAACCAAGCAAGTATTCAAAGCAAAGGGTAGTGATAAAGAGAAGGCAGAAATTGGATTTGACTCTTAAAAGAAGAACATTCTACTGGGGAAAACCCAAGTTTATATGGTTTTTCCCTGAAGACATTCTCCAGTCAAGGCTAAAACTGAAGCAGAAAGCTGATATCATATTGGCTAGAGGTGTAAGACGATCTAGTTAGGAGATATAAGAGTGGTTGGAATTTGGGAAAATTCTAGAAAGGATGAAATCACAAATGTATGTGCACATGCATAATATTTCATTGAATCTCATATATATATGTATTATATATACCTACGAATACACATGTAATCCTCTCTTAGGTCCCACTATGACCCCTGAATTAAACTTTCACTAGGGAAGATCTAAGGATACTAGTGAAAGGCAACAGAGAAATGCTGAAAAATGTAAGCAAGGATTTAAGCCCCTGGCTGTAATGGGAATAGAGTTTGGAATTTGAATACTACAAAGTTATGTGGGAATGGCAAGTACTTTGTGACTTGTTTACAATGTTAAGATTAAGAACCGAACAGAGCCACCCTCACAATGCAAAACTAAGCCTCCACAGGTTCAGGTATGAGCCAGCAATTTAACTACCCGATGAAGTAAAAATCAACAATATTTCATAGACAATAACAGAATCCAGAATACCTAAAATAAACTATTCACAATGTTCACAATATACCTAAAATATACCAGCTACAATATACGACAAAAATTATGAGATATGTGAAAAAGCAGAAACATATTACCTAACGCCAGGAAAGATCAGTGACTAAAAGCAGACTTAAGTTCACAGTCAGAAACACTGAAGGAACTAACATTAATTTTTCCCAAGAACTTAGACAAAATATCTTATCAATAAACAGATGAAGAACGAAAGGAGAGAAATAAGTTTAAAAATGAACCAGCCAGTTGTTGGTGGCCCACACCTGTAATCCTAGTTGTTTAGGAGGCTGCGATCTGGGCATTACAGTTTGAAGTTAGCCCAGACAGAAAAGACAGTTAGACTCAACTCCAACTTACCACAAAAAAGTTGGAAGTAGAGCTATGGCTCAAGTCATAGAGCACTAGCCTTGAGCAAAAAAGCTAAGGGATAGTGCCCGGGTCCTTACTTGATGCCTCAGGATTGACAAAATATGACAAAATAAAATGAACAACAACCCCCCCCCTCAATTCTAAAGCTGTAAAACATAATAGCAGAAGTGAAAAATTCATTGGATGGGCTTAACAGCAATGTAGAATGGGCAGAAAAAAAGAATCAATTAAGTTTAAAGATAAATCAATACAATAGAAACTATAGAAATTGGAAGTTTGGAAAGGAGGTTAAAAAAGTAGCTTTCATTGGCAGATGGGATAGTATCAAGTGATCCTTTGTATGTGTGGTTGGTATCTAAGAAAAACTGGAGAGAAAGCGGTAGAAGAGAACTATCTCAAAGAAATAAAGGCTTCAAAGCTGCCAGTGCCAAAGAACATTAGTTTACAGATTTAAAAATTAAGGGGCCACCAAAAAGGAAAAATGCAATAAAAACCACATGTAGCTACATCATGATCAAACTATTGAGATCCAAAGATAAGGAGAGGTAGGAAGAGAGGGACAATTCAAAAGACAATGGCTGACTTTTCATTTGAAATAATAGAGCCAACAGAATAACATTTTTAAAGTGCTGAAAGAAAAATCCCAGAATCCTTCCTCTAGTAATAGCAAAACAGAAAACCTTAAAAGTCAACACAGAAATCTATATCCAGAGAAAGCATTTTTTAAAGTAGAAGAAAAATGTTAAGAGCATATTTGACACCAACAAAGGTTGAGGGTAATTGCTCCTTGAAAAAATGCAACTACAAGAAATAGAAAGGCAGAAGGAAAATGGCATCAGCTGGTCAAATACAAAAGGAGGAATAAAGGGTCCTGGAAATGTTAAATATTTACATGATGGTAAAAAGTTTTTATTTTTAATCTTAATCTTTGTTACACAGAACTTTTAAAAACAAAAATATTTGACTAATAATTAGAGAGGTTAACACAATTATACTGAGTTAAAATGATTATACTTTATGTGAAGTGGTATATTGTTATACCTACATAATTTCTAAGTTCAGGATTCATATTATTATGTTTAGAATAATGATTATAGTTAATACAAAGCAATAAAAATAAAAAGTCAATGGAGAAATTAAAATGACCTACAGGAACAAACAGGCAAAATGTTCCTACAGTTAGGAGATTCATGTAATAAATACACAATAGAAACAACCAATCATCAAGGCCCCAAAACATGGAGAAATACAATCAACAAAGCCCAAAGTTATCCTCTAAATCTGTTCCCAGTCTCATAAAGGCACAGAAGCTGAACACATTGGCCCCTCTAAGCTGTGCTCTAGTAACCTCTTACTTGAGTCAACTTTCCAGCCCTCTCTGATTTCCTGATCATTTTCTCCCTTAATCTGTTGTATAAGCCAGTGTTGCTCTAGCCTTGGAGAGGTATTTCAAAGGCAATTTGGAGGTGGTGAAAGGGAATCAGTACTCCTTATGCCAAATCAGAAGAAAAGGAACATGCATGTTGACATCCTTCCAAGTGGACATATCCTTTAATAGGACCAAAGGAGTTTTTCTTACAATCCTAGATACACAAAAGTTGTGTATACTTTTAGGGTATAAGACAGAGGTTTATTGGGATACATGTATACTTTGTGGAACGAGTGAATCAAGTGAATTAACCTATCACTTTATCTCCTCCTCCTCCTTTGCACTGAGACCATTTGAAATCTACTTAGTGATGCTCAAGTCTAGAGTACGGTATTTTGGTCACCATACTGTACAATAGATCTTCTGAACCTATTTATCTTCTGTGAAACTTTGGACCCTTTGACCAATATCTCTTCGTTACCAGCAGTTCCTAAAACCAGGATACTTTTGAGAATGAAATGTATATCATAACTAATATAGCTGATACGAAAGCCACAGATGGCACCATCTCAAGCAATCAGAACTACACTACCAACTTCTAAGGCTGTTTTTAGCCAAGCAATGGGTGATAGCTATAGAGGCAGATGCCTTTGTGTACCAGAATGAGGGCAAGGGAACAGTGCCCTGGGAGATTCCTAAGGCAGGGTTTATCTATGTGTGGGTTAAAGGGGAAATGTTATCTCTATTTCTGCTGAGGTTTATAGTTCTCATTAATATTGTTTTCAAATAGGGACTTAATTTTGTTTTTGTAGTTCATGATGCTCTGAATATTGGCAGGGAAATTGCTTTGAAGGATATTTTTTGTATTTAGGTGATTGGCATATTTTCTGATTAGTGATTTTCCTGCCTACAATTGTGTGTGTATGTGTGCATGTATGCTCACGTGTGTGTGCCTATGCATTTGAGACAATCTGCTTATTCATGAGAAAACTTCCTGTCAGTAGTTCAGTAATTACTCCTCCTCCTTCTCCTCCTCTTCCTCCTCCTCCTCCTCCTCCTCCTCCTCCTCCTCCTCCTCCTCCTCCTCCTCCTCCTCTCCTCCTCCTCCTCCTCTCCTCCTCCTCCTCCTCTCCTCCTCCTCCTCCTCTCCTCCTCCTCCTCCTCCTCCTCTCCTCCTCCTCCTCCTCCTCCTCCTCCCTCCTTTTCCTCCTTCTCCTCCTCCTCCTCCTCCTCTTTTCTTTTTCTTCCTCTTCTTTTTGGACTGCCCAATGCTTCTCTGCATAGTAGTTTTGTTTTATAGTAATAACAATTGATAGCCATCAACCAATTCTAACATGATTTTGATTTTATGAGTATTTTTGCCCACAACTGCTTCTTGGTTATGCCCATAATTACTACAGTGGCTGCAGAATCATTTTTAGATTAATTGGTAGTTTTTGACTTACTTTTAAATGGTTTCTTGTGTGCAAAACAACTACTGAATATAGTCTGATGAGACTACTGCTCATCAGTGTGAAAACATAGCCACCACAAAGGAGGACATTTGTGAAAATGTATGTGTGCTTTAAAGTGGGCTCTGATGTTCTGTCATGCCTAGGAACAAATAAGGGCAATATAAGTACAACGACTTTCACTTAATTCAACCACTTGTTAGTTCGATCCTATTTAATTTGATCAAAAACCCATGAAACAAAACCATTTGTAATAAGGACCACACAACTCCTCCTCTTTTATTTTGATAGATGTTAATTACTCCAGGCAGGAGCTATGGAGCAATTCAATTACTGGCTGTAATAATGTTGTCATTTAATTAATAATGCATGGCCGATGTCTGAGAGATAGGGAAGAGTATGAAGGCTTTGGAGACTGATTACGACCAAAAAATGTAATTCAGATACATGTGATTGAAATTCTAAGAACCATTACCAAGGGTAAACACCTGCTGTAGCCTACAAGGAATGGAAATAACAGGCCACATCCAATTGCTTGGTGAACAAATGATTCCTTAGTGTAACAAGGCAAGGTACACTTTGCAACATTTATTAACAGTGAGGCCAACACCACTAAAAATGGAGACATAGTCATAGTAATAATAACAGTAGCACTAATGATATCAAACAATCTGGTGCTTATTATATGCCTGAACAATTTCTAACACTATATAGATATTCATCTTTGAAACTTTATAATATCTTTCTCCATCCTTCTTGTTATGGAAAGGTGTTTTCTTAGCTTGCATTACCTCCCTCAGAACAAGACTCTTTATTTTGTTGGTCCAGGGGCTTGAACTCAGGGCCTAGACACTGTCCCTGAGCCTCTTTGTGCTCAAGGCTAGTGCTCCAGCACCTGAGCCACAGTGCCACTTCTAGGTTTTTCTGAGTTATTTATTAGAGATAAGAGTCTCACAGGGGCTGGGAATATGGCCTAATGGTAGAGTGTTGCCTCATATATATGAAGCCCTGGGTTCGATTCCTCAGCAAGGCATATATATATAAAAAGCCAGAAGCGGTGCTGTGGCTCAAATGGTAGAGTGCGAGCCGTGAGCAAAATGAAGTAAGGGACAGTGTTCAGGCCCTGAGTTCAAGCCCCAGGCCTGGCAAAAACAAAGAATCTCACAAACTTTCCTGTCTGGGCTGGCTTCAAATCATGATCCTCAGATCTCAGCCTCCTGAGTAGCTAGGATTACAAGTGAGAGCCACCGATGCTCAGCTAGACCAAGACTCTTGAGGCAAGAATTTTAATGAAAGATGTTTCCTTGGGAGGTAAAGGAAGCTCAAGTAAAGACAATAACAAGCTAAGCATTGGTGGCTCATGCCTGTTATCCTAGCTACTCAGGAGGCTGAGATCTGAGGAACATTGTTCAAAGTCAGCCAGGGCAAGAAAGGAAAGTCAATGAGACTCTTATCGTCAATGAACCACCAGAAAACAGGAAAAGGTGCTTTGGCTCAAAGTGGTAGTGTGTTAGCCTTGAGCAAAAGAGCACCCAGGCCCTGAGTGCAAACCCCATGACTGACAACAAAAGAGACAGGAATGAACAGAAAAGCGGCCAGTCAACTAGTGTAGGTGCCATGGTCTCACAAATCAGTTCCTGAGATGTTTCTGAATATGAACCAGCAACTTCCCTTTGTTCTTCCTGGGGATGTGGGAAGGTAGACCCATTATCTCCACTATCAAGATCAGAGTGACATGAAGAATACCCGTAGACAAGACTCGAATATCTATTTCATCTCCAAAGCCAATCTTCTTTTTCCAATACCCTCAAATCACACACTGCCATGTTAATACATTTCTGACTCTTCATGTAAGAAATGTCATGACATTTACTTTTGGTGATTCTGATGTTGATTTTCCAGTGAATGTAACTTTGAGAAAGTCATAACAAATAAGAAGAGCAGGGGCATGGTGAGAGACTTAATTTTGCTTGTGTGCCCCTTTGCAACTGTGATTTTTGTTTTTTGGTGCTGGTATTGGGGCTTGAACTCAGCGCTTGGGGGCTGTCTCTTAGCTTTTTGCTCAAGGTTGGCATTCTACCAATTGAGCCATAGCTCTACTTCCAGCTTTTCGGTGGTTAGTTGGAGATAAGAGTCAGACTTTCCTATCTGGGCTACTTTTGAACTGCAGTCCTCAGATCTCAGCCGACTGAGTAGCTAGGATTACAGGTGTGAGCCACTGGTGCCTGGTACAACTGTGAATTTTGAACCTTAATTCATATATATATATACATATATATTCCCATTTCAAATCTGAAAAACATCTATATGATACTTATAGAGTTGTAGGTGGTAAACAATGTTTTCTTCCCAGAACTATCTTTCCACTGCAATCCTAAGGCCTGTTTGTTCCAAGCTGCTACTGTCAACGAGCCAGGCATCATGTGAACATTCAGAGTGAATTTCCCATAGAAATTGATGCAAATTAGTTTGAGTTATAATAGTGCTATTCATATTTCATTTCTCTAATAGCTGCTTTATCTTCGTATCATACTGTTTATGTGGTATATGTCCAAATTGTCTTAAATATAGACTTATTAAATGAACATAACTAAAACTTTTAGAAATAGTCATCACTTCGATGAAACTTGAATACTTTTTAAAAGCATTTTGTTCAGCATTTTTACCTTCATGTGGGCATAGCTGCCAACTTTTGGTATTGAAAAGGGAAAAGCTGGGCTTTCATTTTGAAAGAGAAAAATGACATTCCAGATGATGACAGGAGTGAAGACCGTTAAGACATAATTCTACAATTTCAGCAGACTCTTGGGAATCAAAGGAAGTCTTTGATGATCCAATTGCCTACTTAAAAGAGGATTTTTTGCATCCTCTGTTCTCTCTAGGAGAGAGTGGTATTATCCATCTGAATAAAATGTGCCTTTTAAAGAGAATGAACGACTTTACTGTGCCTTTGTACTTAGGGAGTAATTTTCAGAGACCTCTTTTCACTTACTCCTTTAGAGCAAAATAAATGATTCTGCTTATTGGTGTCATATATGGCCATGTATAAGTGGGGCCTTTATGTTTATCTTAAGAATAAATTGGCTTAGGACTGGAAGCATAGCTCAAGTGGTAGAGCACCAGCCAATAAGCAAAAGCAAGCGTCAGATGGCGAGTTTGAGTCCTAGTCTCAGATAACAAATACATTGGCTTAAAAGCAGCAAATGAAGCGCTCCACTTTGTTAAGTCACAGGGAACACCCTCTGAAGGCCTGAATGCTGCTAGAAACAGCATTGGTGGCTGGGCAGTTCTGTATCTCAGGAACCTTGCTCATTGAATCTGGGTCACACCATTCACTTAAAGCCAAGATTCTACTCTGCCAATTATTACTACTTTTCTACATTTGTGCTTTTCCTTCCAGGATCTCCCAGCTACCAAGGAAGCCATAGGGATGATTTCATGGCACTCAAACACCCAGCACCATGCCTAGTAACCTGCTACTTGCTACTACTCAATAAATGAAATGATGATTGAAAGGCAGGAATAGTAAAAATCTGTTTGAAGGTAGTCTCCCCAGAAGCTGGGCCAGATGTACAAATTTGAGCAAAAGAGCTTTCTGGAGGAGAGTTGGCCAGGGAGGTAGGATGAGAGAGAGAGAGCAGCATAGGGTCAGATCTTTGGGGAGCTCTGGGAAATAAATGAAGCCTTAGAGTCCCTAGGTCTCAAGGTGAGGGAGTTATATCACCATATTACCATTGTTCTTAATCACAGGCCTCCTGGGGAGAAAGTGAACGCTTGGCACCTTCCCAAATTTAATTGATGGCAAAATAATCAAGGAGCTCTCTTACAGTCTTTTTTTCCTGTACAAAGCTACAAAACCCAGTATGTAGTTTAGACTCAAAACACATCTCAATTTGGATGCTACATTTTTATTCAAAATACTTAGCTCATATTTAGATTTCATAAAAATTACAGTTCACAAAGCATATTCACATGCCTAAGATGTTTGAAGCATACTTAACTGAATTAAGCATTTACTTTTATATTGAGATTCAAAATAATTAAAATGGAATAAAATTAAAATTCAGTTCCTCAGAGTCACGAGATATAGTTTAAGTACACAACAGCCATGTGTTACAATTCACCACTGAGTTGGATAATACAGCTCTAAGTTGTATAAAGATAAGTTTTCTAGCAAGAAACTTGAGACAGATTTGTCATGATTCAGGGGATATGAGAGGCGACTAGGAACAGTAGGTACAGAGCCCAAGCTTGCTTCTTTTCCATAAATACTTCCTGAGTGCCAACTTATGCTAGACACCATTCTATATGATACCGGACCTGATGGAAGACCAGGCCCTGACCTTGCACTTGTTCTCATGTCTGTGGTATATGGGATAAAGGCAGGGATGGAAGATGTACTCTACCATTTTAAGCTATAGCTCCACTTCTGGTTTTCAAGTGGTTAATTGGAGATAGGAGTCTTACAGACTTTCTTGCTTGGGCTTTCTTTGAACCATGATCCTCAGATCTCAGGCTCTGGAGTAGCTAGGATTTTAGCCATGAGCCACCAGTGCCCAGTTTGCATATTTGATTTCTATATGCTCTAGCAAAATAGCACCAAGTGTTTCTTGAAACAATAGAAATCCAATCTAGTATAATTGTACCATATAAATGCTAAATCAAAGTGTTGGCCTGAGCTTGCTCCCTCTAAAACAATAGAGAGGAATCTTTCCTGGCTTCTTCCTAGCTCTGGAGCCCCAGGCATAGCTGGATTTATGGCAGTAATATTACTCCATTCTCTCACTGTCATATTATTAAGGTATATATTATATATGACATATACTATGGCCATATTATCTCTCTGTGTTTGTGATGATGCCCAAATTTCTCTCTTCTTATGAAAACACTACTCATTAGATTAAGGTATCATCCCAAACCAGTGTGACTTTACCTTTTAGCCAGGGACTAACTAAATAGCCCAGGCTTGAATTGTAACCCCCTTTCTTCAGCTTCTTGCGTGCTGGGATTATAGGCATGAACCCAAATTCCTGGTTTATTACAACTTCATTTTAACTAACTTCCTTACAGAGACCCTTCCTAAATGAGGCCACATTAACAGGTATAAGGAATTAAGACTTCAACGTATCTTTTGAGGACAATTTAACTGGGACATAATTTTGGATTTCTTTTTGGTGAACCTAGGGCCTGGGTGCTGTCCTGAAGCTGCTTCTGCTAAAGGCTAGCACTGTACCACTTGAGTAACAGCTCTACTTCCAGAAGTTTTTGGTAATTTATTAGAGATAATTGTCTTACAGACTTTCCTTCCAGGGCTGGCTTGAATGGTGATTCTCAGGTTTCAGCCTCCTGAGTGGCTAGGATTACAGGTGGGAGCCACTGGTGCCCAACTAGAAATTGTTTTGATGACCACAAGGCAAGGAGATGGAATTAAGAGTGACAGATACAAAATGAGTGCGCACAAAATCTTATGGGAATGATAAACTGAAGGAGTAAGGGAGAAACACAAAATCTGTCTGCTGATTGGGCCAGATGGTTCCACAGATGAACAGGTTTACATTTCTGTTGATCTTCCTAGTCCGGAGAGAAACTTCTTTCCCACCAGGGGAATTGGCAGCTCTGTAGTCTGGATGATCCAACCACTATTACTCCATTGCCTTTTCTCCAACTCCTTGTTGAAATTGAAACTTGTGAATTTAGGATCACCACCAACAAGGAGGAACTGTTAATCACCATTTAATCTTCACTGAATGCATAATAACGTAAGATTAACTCTGAGTGTGACTGAAACAACTTGGTCCTACATCCAGCTCACTGAGACTTGACTAGATGATGTTAGATGGGGATTGTGAGTAAGTCTTGATAGTGTTCACATCATCCTAGTGCCCCCCCCCCCCCGCCTTTCAGGCAGTTTTCCTTCCTTGACTTTGAAGGATTTGATTTACATCTGTAGTCGTCTATCTACTGTGGTTCTAGTCTCACTGGAGTGAACCTGAAGTATTAAAAGACATCAATGAAAAGATAAAAAGGGCTCTGAACTTCATTCTTGATTGAATTCTGCTTTGATTGTACAATTAAGACCTTTCTTGGGCTGGGAATGTGGCTTAGTGGTAGAGTGCTTACCAAATATGCATGAAGCCCTGGGTTCAATTCTTCAGTACCACATAAACAGAAAAAGCTGGAAGTGGCGCTGTGGCTTATGTGGCAGAGTGCTAGCCTTGAGCAAAAAGAAGCTCAAGGACAGTGCCCATGCTCTGAGTTCAAGCTCCAGGATTGGCAAATAAAAGATCTGGAAAAAAAGGCCTTTCTCCACATAAACTAATGCACATAGATCAAGTGAGACTATTACAATACAAATAAAAAATAATCCCCCCCAATCAAGTTTCTAAGCTTAAACTAACGAGCCAACCAAACACAAAGCAAAAGTAAGAAGTAGGTGGCTATTGATGGCTCATGCCTATAATCCTAGCTCCTCAGGAGGCTGAGATCTGAGGATTGTGGTTCAAAGTCATCCAGGGCAGGAAAGTCTGGAGACTCATCTCCAATCAACCAACAAAAAAGCTGGAAGTTAGAGCTGTGGCTCAAGTGGTAGAGTGCTAGCCTTGAACACAAAAGCTCAGGGATAGCACCCAGGCCCTGAATTTAAGCCTGAGGCCGAAACCCCTGAGAGATAATCTTTTCTGGTATTTTCTTAAAGGACATTTCTTAAGTTAGAGCCCTAGTTTTTATTGCAAAGCAAACATTAATTCTGGACAGTATAAAAATTCGGAAAAGGAAAACTTCCTAGACAGATAAAGATCCTGTTTTCATAATCTTACTATGCCACCCCCCCGCCAGCTCCTCTTGAAAACATGACACTGATGCCAGGAACATCAACTTAAAATATTAAGAGATCTCACTTTATTATCAAACATAAAAGAACCTTATCAGCAGTCCAAAATACCGTAAATTGAGGGAAGTAGTCATGGAAAAAGCTGCAATTTACAGAACTGAAAAATGTAGAGGGATTAATAGCTATAATATGTAACACATCTTATAAATCAATGAAGCAAATACCTAAATATAAAAATGGGTAAAGGCTAGGTATATGGAAGCAATTCTTGAAAGCAATTCAATAGTGAATACATTCACTATTGCTCATTTATATGCTCATTTATTAATAATGAAAGAATGCATATTTAAATAATAGGATATATATATTGACTTATTTTTGCAGCTAGTAATGGTTAAAAAGATGAACAAAACCCAGGATTGAGAATGATCTGAACAAAGAGGTCCTTTCATAACGTTGTGGTAGACATCTAAATTCATACAAAATTTGGGATGTACAAGCAAGACAAGAAGACTGGATATCTACATTGTGGTATATATTTGCAATGCCAATATTGTGCAGGTAAAATGGATAGTTAAAAGATATGCTCATAGTAAGCTTATAATGTTGAAAGTGAGTCTGAAAATGTTTAGTCAATATTTATTCCCCATGGGGAGTAGAATTAAAGAATTAGTGAGAAATACTATTGTTTCTTTCAAGAAAATGACAGGTAGTGTTTAAGAGCCAGACTTCTAGAGTCAGTCTGTGGAGTTTAAAACTTGGGCTCTGCTATTAACTAGTTTCTATCTTTAGGTCTATATCTTAATCTCTTTCAATTTCTCTTTTCTCATCTTTTAAATTAAGCACAGACACAGTGTCTGCAGAGCTCATGGGGTCATTAAGAAGGTCCACGTGTGTATGGATTTGTCCAGTTCATCACACTGTTGGCAAGTGGCTGAGACTTAGCTATCATGCCATAGTTTGTATGCCTTGAAAGATGTTTTTCTTTAACAGTGAAAGAAGAAATACACACACAAAATGGCCTCCAAATCTGGAAATTCATAGAAAATGGCTTATTGAAAAATCAAGTTTAATAAGAAATAACACAATCCCTGACTTTATAATGGCATTATATAATTGCCTTTTTTCCTAGTCATTAAAAAAACAAACAAACCCTGAAGTGAGCTAGGCACTGGTGGGTCATACCTGTGACACAAGCTACTCAGAAGGCTGTGATCTGATGATTGTGGTTCAAAGCCAGCCAGGGAAGGAAAATCCTTGAGATTCTTATCTCCAGTTAACCACCAAAAAACCAGAAGTAGAGCTGTGGCTTGAGTAAAAGAACCTAGAGGCAGCACCCAGGCCCTGAGTTCAAGCCCCAGGATTGGCACAAGGGAAGCAAACAACAACAACAGCAGAAAACCAAAACTTGAAGATTCATATAGCATGAAAGAAACTAACGTGATCTATTTATTACCACTTAATACAACCACTACTTCTATCTAATTGCAGAATATTTTCTCCTAAAAGGAGAGTCTGTAGCTGGTAAGCAGATTCCCACCATTCCTACCAATCCTCTTTCTGTTTTCTATGGGTTTACCTATTGCGGATAGTTCATTTAAACGGAAACATACAATGTTTATCCTTTTCTATCTTGCTTCTTTCAAATATTATTTTCAATTTTTGTGAGATTCATCCATGTTATAGTATTTGTCAGTACTTCATCTGTTTGGATATCATTCCATGTACCACCCATTCATTTATCTATATGCCGCTTACTGGATATGGAAGCTACTTCTACCTTTTGACTATTGAAAATAGGGTTTCCATGAACATGCCTGGACATGTACTTGTGTGAGAGCTTGTTTTCAATTATTTTTGGTATATATGTAGGAGTTGAATTGCTGGGGGCATATCCTAATTCCATTTTTAACATTTTGAGGAACTGAAAAACTGTTTTCCACAACAGCTGAACCATTTTATATTCCCATCAGCAATGTCTAAGTGTTTTAATTTCTTCACATCCTTTCCAACACTGTTCTGTATTTTTCTTATTATAACTATCCTGAGTATAAAGTGATATAAGATCTTATAGATGTGATTGGCAAATATATGTATGAAATATCTGACCAGATGCTTTGCCCACTTTACTGTTGGATTGTTTTACGTTTACTGTTGAGTTTAAAGATTTCTTTATATATTCTAGATGTATGTTTACTTCTGAAAACAGTCTTATTCTTTCTTTCAAGATTGAACTTGGATCTTTTGAAAAGCTTAACTTCCTCAGCTAGATTTTTATTTCTTCACAGAGAACCTGCAACAAAGATTATATATCTATATCTATCTATATACATAGATATTTTTCTTTACAGAAAATAGTGATCAGATTATAAACTCCTTGAGGACATTCATTGAGGAAACTTGATGGTTCGTTTTTGGTTGGCTGGTTGTAGGGCTTTAACTCTGGGCCTTGGCGCTGAGCTCTTCAACTCAAGGCTAGGAGCCACAGTGGCACTTCCAGTTTCCTGATGGTTAATTGGAGATAAGAGTCTCCGAGCCTTTCCTCGCCAGGCTGGCTTTAAACCGCCCTCTTCAGATCTCAGCCTCCTGAGTAGCTAGGATTACAAGCATGAGCCACTGATGCCCAGCTACTTGATGGTTCTTAAGTGGTCAGAATGATGAATTTTGCCACTGAACAAAATCTAAAAAATTCTAATGACTTGCATTTGCTATAGATCAAAGGCATGTATTTTGATAAAAAAAGAACTTTGTTCAAAGTGATTACCATTAAAAAACTTCTGAACCTCAAATTAATGTGTTGGAAACTGCCTATATGAGATGACATATTTTCTGGAAAGGAGGATACTTAAAACATTACTACAATTTTATTCACCAAATGTTGTGGATGAGCTTTTAGGAAAGGATTTGCAAAACAATTTACATGCTTGGAATCTGAAATGCAGAATGAGATGGAGAGCATTGTTATCATTTGGTCGGTTGCTGTTCTCATTTGCTTCGGTTGAGGCATAAGATTACTGGTACAAGTGCCACTCAATTTATGGCTCAGGACTGAACCTCTTGGGCTTGAGCCAACAATTACCTTGCTTATAGCAAAGGCCTTTGCATGTCTCAGCTCTTAACACTGCAAAGATTTCAGACTGACAGAAGAAATGTGCTTAAATATAAGGCATCTATTTTAGAGATCCAGAAACATGGACATTTCCACATTGCTATTCTCACCATGGTCGAGGTTTCTCTTATGTATCTGAAATAGCACAACAGAAGGGGCACCTTGCCCTTTTCTCAACTGCACTACCTTTATTATTTTTGGCATCTGCTTGAGCATTTCTCAGCCTTTGACAATCAGATTTAATTTGTGAGTGAGCTGATTGCAGCATAGGGGAGGGAAATTAAAAGTTGTGACTGCATTACCCTTTGGTCTTCTATGTGAATGGCTCAGGTCTGGATTTGATTCTAATTAAAAGCAGACCGGAGTTACTGAGGTGAAAGTAAAAGAGAAATAAGAATCTTGTCTTTATAATCAGTGAAGTGTATTTGAGAAGGCCAATGCTAGTGTGTGTGGAGGTGTGTGAGGGAGCAGATGTTCCATGATTCAACCAGCTATCTTTTTTCCATAAAGAGCCAGTTAGTCAATACTCTCAACTTCGTAGACTGTTCTCTGTTGCAATTATTCAACTCTACCATTGCATCCTGATAGATGTCACAGATAATAGCTAATGAAAGAGAACAGCTGTGCTCCAATAAAACATTGTTTGCAAAAATAGGCTGAGTCCTATTTGGCCCTGAGGCTTTCATTCACCAATCAGGTCATTAAGTCAGCTTCACATTACTACATAATGAAATACCTGGCACAGGCTATTTATGAAATAAAAAGGCATTCGTTGTGGCTCACAGTACTGGAAGTTCAAGTCCAGTACATGGAAACGCCATTGCTTTGGGCGTCTGGTAAGGGTGGCATATCACGGCAAGAGTGCAAGTCATAGCAAGCAGTCATGCTATGATGAAGACAGTGGGGCAGGACTGAGGGCAGGTGTCCCACAATCCCCTTTAGGTGCATATAGCCAGTGATGTCCCGTGAGGCCTTACGTCTTGAAATCTATAGCGTCTCCCATTATGACCAAAGACCACACCTTCATACATGAACCTCTTGGAAATACTCATTCAAATCACAGCACCAGGTCTACATAATGGATCTGAGGTGTAGTTAACGTTATTTCTTGTTCCTGTTGACACTCTCTTGAGGATTTCTGTGTTTTTAGTCCACCCAAAGCAGGTGTCAAGGAAAAAAAGAAAGAAATGTCATTTGTAGAGAGCTCAGTTTCTGTGAAGATTCTATTAAAGCCTTCAGTCTGGGATAAGATGAAAGTCACAACTAGTATAGGATTGATGAACAATAGACTTTGAGCCACATTTTTGTGCCAGACTTATAGGAAGAATTAGGAACTATTATCTGTTGACCTATAGTAAGTAAGGAAACGCTTTTTTTCCCCAGGATAGTGTGAACCCTCCACTTCTACATTCAGAAATTGTTTTTGTTCACATATGATTCTTTTTTTGTGGAGTAAACTTGATGTCAATTAACTGTTTCTGTCATAAACTGTTCATTACTGTGCTGGGAATGTCTTTTTTAATATAAATGCCTTTTAATTTCTTTTGAGAACTTGGAGTAATTAAGTGGAGTGGTCTTGTAGTGTGTGTTTGAACATGAACAGATGTTCAAATGTATGTTAAAATGACAATGACTGAAATAGTGTTTAGTGTAGAGTTCAAGGAAGGACAGATAGGTAAATCGGATATCTTTGATGTGCTCCTCAAAGTTACACAAATATAGCTGAGTACTAGTGCTCAATGTCTCTTAATCCTAGACACTCAGGAGACTGACATCTGAGAGCCACAGTTGTAAGCCAGCCCAGGCAGACAAATCTGGGAAACTCTTATCTCCAGTTAACTAGCCAAAAGTCGTGAATAGAACTGTGGCTCATGTAGTTGAATGCCAGCCTTGAGCAAAAAAGTCAGGTGAGAACATGAGGCCTTGAGTTTTGTACTCTAGTACACACACACACACACACACACACACACACACACACACACTCCGAAGCAAGAAATCCAAATGGAAATAATTTATACATTCAAAATTCTATATCAGTGTATAGTTTATGTGTATAATTAATGCAATCAACACATAAATTTTTCTATGCAACTGTAAGTACAAAAGTAAAATTAAATGGTCAAAAAGATGGAAAGCATTTTCCGAGTTTAAGAAGGAATAATATGCCAAGTGTATAAAATAACCATGTGAATCTTCATTGAGAAACAAATAATATTTTAGTAACAAATGGGAAAAAGGCACACAATAGAAAAGTCTTAAAGATATGCAAACATTTAATGAACTTGACTGTTCAATTGGAGAAATCCATAGCAAAAGAGGATATTGATTTTCATCTATCAGGGTACTAAAATTTAAAAGTAATAGTAATAATGAGCATTGGTCTGATGACAAAAAGATACTTTTGGATAATTCTGCTCAACAATGGAGACATTTTTCAATAAGCAATCACTAATATAGACACAATAACTCATATTCATATTAGGTGGCCTATTCGTTCAGTTCTATGAATTTAGTATTAATCTATCCAAATTAAATAACTAGAAATTTAGAAAAAGTTTATTTCTCCAAATGTCCACTATAATATTTTATACAATTGGGGACCAAAACCCAACATAGTTTTCCAAACTACAGCCTGCAGGACAAACGATTCAAAAGAAGTAAACTTCATAATACGTAAAGATGATATGAAAGTTTGGTTAAATATAGCCACAGCCATTTGTTTCCAAAGTATTTATATTTGGGTTCACATTTAAGCAACAGACTTGAGTTATTCTTTTGGGCCCATAGAACCTCAAATACTTGCTATTTAGTTCTGTGAAATTTTCTGCCAATTGCAAGTATAAGTAATGCTATATGCTTATGATGTCATATGTGTATTTTGTTAAAATGATACTTTTGTGTTTCATACATGGACAAAAATTGGACAAAAAGCTATGCAGGTCGAGTATCCAGAGGCTCAAGTTTATAATCCCAGCTTCTTAAGAGGTTGAGATCTGATTATCTCAGTTCAAAGTCAGTCCAACAGAAAAATCCTAGAACCTCATCCCCAGTTAACCAGCAAATTGCAGTAAGTGGAGCATGGTTCAACTGGTAGACAGCAGCTGTGAGGAAAAAAGCTGAGTGAGAGTGCTAGGTCCTTAGTTCAAGTCCCAGTACTCATGCGTGCATGCATAGGTAGGACTTCTCAAGAATTTTGCTATGTTATGTTATAGTGTCTCTAAGAGGGAGAATATGGCATATAATATTCTCAATTTTTTGTCCATGGAAACTAATGATCCATGAAATGTAATTTTGGAAGTTTAGGTTAATACAGAATGGCCTCCATTTTCTTAAACATATTTAGCTGCATACATAAAGGTATTTCTTACCCTGGGTATTTATATATGTTTGTCTGAATCAGGGAAGGGAAGAGGAATATCAAAAATGGTGAGGAAAAGGGTAAAAGGCAAACACAACAGCAATACTTACAAGACAACATGCTGTAAACCAACTGTACAACTCGGTGGGGCGGGGATTGGGGAAGAGGGAAGGTTGGAGAAAAATGAGGGAGGAGTTAGCAAGTTGGACAAGAAATATACTCACTACCTTATGTATATAACTATAACCCCTCTGTGCATCACTTTGACAATAAAAATTAAAATAAAAAATGATTCAAATTGTTGACCATGTTGAATTCTCAGTCATAAGATTATTGATAACTTTGAGAAGATTTATGTCTATATGTTTGACAGAACAAGCATGAACTAATCTTGCAACTGAAAAATGTTAATTAGGAAAGAATATAAAATAATGCCTATTAAAAAAATTAAGTAGAACATTTGAGAAAACTAATAATATGTAGGATACTTCTACATGGCATTTTTAAGCCATTTCTAATTATCTACTCTGTACTGCCCTGTATCTTTCTCTTCCAATTTATGTACATATGTTTGCACATTTATATGTAGGTATATGTAGTTAAAAAATCTGTCTAGCTAAAATAGAACAGGTTTTCATATTTTAATGGAGAAGCTAATCTTATTATTTTACCACAAAGTAGATAAGAATCATCTCCTCCCAGTTACTCGCAAAGTGGAGTAGTCATTTTTTAAACTAAACTTTTAATTTCAGAATAATTTTGGATTTGCAGTAAAATTGCAAAGATAGTACAAAGAATTCCCATACAAATTTCTCCCAGCTTTCCTTACTGCTAACATCTTATATAACTGTGATATATGTGTCAAAACGAAAAAAATCAACAGCAGTAGGTTATAATAACAAAACTAGAGATTTTATGGGTTTCCAGCAGCTTCCCACTGATGATCTTTTGCTGTTCCAGGATCCAATCCAAGAACCACACTGAATTCAGTGTATTGGTTTCTTTTAATTAAGTGAAAACTTTCTATTAAAAAAAGAATGGGCTTAATCTCAATTTGTTCTGAATTATAAAACACTAGGCACAGGTAAAATCTTTGTCCCTTATTAACATAAATTTCTGTAAGTGGGTTGAAGTTTCCCAGAAAATCTGATTATGTTTTTTGCCTTTCATGAGCTCTGGCTTTTGAAAAAGAACTTTAAAATTTATACAACATTAAAAGAATTAAACATGTTTACACATTTTGTCTCAATCAATCACTCGAGTCGCTTGATCAAGAGGATAAAGCAAATGTAATTTACATTTTTCCCACATCACTGAATAAAAAATTAACATCTGGATCTGGATGCAGTAGCATATACCTATAATTTAAGTTCCTTGGAAGATAGAAATCAGGAGGTATGGAGTTAGAGACCAATCTGGGCAAAAAAGTTACTGAGTTTCTCTTTTTAGAAAATAAACAATAGCTGAGATCTAGTGGCTCACATCTGTAATCATAGCTTCTCAGGAGGCTGAGATCTGAGGATCATGGTTGAAAGCCAACCAGGGAAGGAGAGTCTGTGAGTCGCTTATCTGCAATTCACAACCAAAAAGCTGGGAGTGGAGTTGTGGCTCAAGTGGCTCAAGCCCTACTTACCAGCACAAATACAACAAATTTCAATAATGGTGGTCTGCACATGAACCCCAGCCATGCAAGGGTGGTCAATAGAAGGATCGTGGCCTGAGACCTGCCTCTGATAAAAATGAAAGATCCTACATGAAAAACCACTACAAGCAAAATAAGAGTTGAGGGAGTGGCTCCAATACTGGTGAGTAGCAAGCATAAATCCCTCAGTTGAAACCTAAGTATTGCAAAAACAAAACAAGACAAAGTGAGACATGACAAAACAAAATGAAACTGAACTTGTGCAAACTGTGAAGTTCCTCAATCTTTTCCTTAACTATTTACTATGACAGAGTCCTACATTTTCATTTTGTACTCAGCCTCAAAATTCTGGAGCTGGTGCAGTCTAGGGAGAGCCTGCCCTTGCTCACTCAAGGGTGCATAGAATTTGTGCAGGGTGAACCAGTTCAGCACTGCTACTCACTAGACGCTATGTTGGAAATGAACTTTACAACCTGGGAAGGAGCCAGGGTCAGGAGGGGGAAAAGCGGGAGAAATTGAGGGAGGGAGTAACACGGTTCAAAGAGAAATGTACTCATTACCTGACTTAAGTAACCCTTTGTATACCACCTTTACAATACAGTTTAAATTTCAAAAAAAAGAGAAGGAATTTATGCAGTTGAGTGGGTTTTGACTTGTAGTTTATTCTTCCTTTGGTGACACCACACATTGATATGGATCCAGCACTGTAGTCTGCTGCTCTCATTTTCAAAAACTTTCCTTCTTTGGCTCTGTTATGAATACCTCAGCATTTTTTCATGCAATTTTTGCCTAGACAACTTTGATTTCTGTTTTTAAAACAAATCAATCTGAAAAGTTGCTTACCTGTGGGTTAGCCAGAACTGCTCTGCTAATTTATGTTCATAATAATTTCCTAGTGTGGCTAGTGCCTCAGCAGCTATGCATATCATATTTATTAAACAGATTTAAGAGAAAATAAAAATGGCTCTATTTTGCTTCCAAGGTTGGTTAATTAGCTCATGCTGTTATCAGAGCTGAACTGTGAATTATAACTCCCTTCCTCAAGGGGAGATATTAATATTTTTGCAGACATGGAAACATTTGGCTTGGTGGTGTGATTTCAAAAGCAGGGAGTAGTATTTGCTGGCCAAATTGTCAAAGGAATGTTCAGTGGCCTGGATGGTGACAGAACCAACCACAATATTGATGTTGGCAGCAAAAGCACTTAATAAAATTGTTTTGTGGCTCTTAGAGAGATGAAGTTTTCAGTCAAGCAAGGACATTTCCTTTGGCTTTTTTTTTTATCACCAGTAGAAATAGTGGTTGCTTTCTGGGAACAAAGATTGGATTGGTCTAGTATGCTTTAATTTTTATTCTATAAAGATCTGGCTGGTGTCTTACTGGTTGTCCAGTAGAGGTGGACAAAGTGAAATTGCAACTGGTTTTGAGGTTGAATTGCAAAAGTTGGGGAAGGGATGGTAGGAAGAGGAATGCAAAAGTGGGGGAGGAAAGGGAGAAGTCTTTCTGAGATGTTGAGATGGGATGAATATATTTTTTCATGAAGGAAAGAAATGAATTTTGGGAGAGGGAAAAGGTGGCAGTTATGTGTTAAATTGGGTCCTCATTAATATGTTAAACTCCTAACCTTCATAACCCGAGAATGTGAATTATTTGGCACAAGGGTTTTTGTAGGTGTAATCAAGTTAAGATAAAGTAATATTGGATTAGAGTGAGCCTTATTCCAATGGCTGGCATCCTCATAGAATGAAGGAAATTTGGACACAGAAATGGGAGATAGAGATTGGAGTAGTACAACTCCAATCAAAGAACACAAAAGATGCTACCAACCATCAAAATCTAGAAGAGACAAGGAAGGCTTGTCTCATCGACATGCTCAGTGCAGTATTCCTTTGTCTTGTGATACATGATTTTATATTTTTAGTGTCTAGAACAAAGGACAGAAATTTCTTTTGTTTTCAATTACGTAGGTTGTATTGTATTTGTTATGGAAAAAAACCTAGGAAACTAATATATATTGCAATTGATGAAAAAAGCAAATGAAAGACAAAAATATATCTAATCATTCTCTAAGTGTATATGTAAAAGACAGTAATATTTTAAATAAGATTTAAAAAATTATCTCTATGTAACTGGATAGGGTGTGTGGGGTTGGGAGAGATGGGGGACAATGATGAAAGAAGTAGCATTGATCAAGATATAAACTGACATGTGGAATTGAAACAGCTTTGTAGAAATATTTAAATGAACTTTTTAAATGTAATTTTATTTTCAAGGTGATGTACAGAGGGCTTACAGTTACATACGTAAGGTAGTGAGTATATTTCTTGTCATTTCTCTCATTCCCCCCCCCACTTTCCCTCTCAATTCCCCCCAATTTGTACAGGTAATTTCCAATATATTGTCATGTGAGTATAGCTGTGCATTGGTTTGCCCTTGGTCCTTTGTCTCACTATTTTAATGTTCCCCTTCCCTTCTCTAATTCAGATAAATGGTTATACAATACCTAGGGTATCAAAATCAAATACACTGACAACAGAGGATAAACCAGAAGAAAGACAAACGAAAAAAAAAAAGGTAATTTTGAAAGTGTTTTCTTCCTGTGATGGTGTTCGTTGTAAAAGTCTAGAAAACAAAAAAATAATCCCTTTATGTGTATTGAAAAGAACTTTTATCCCTCTACACATAGCATTTAAATATCTATACACACACACACATATATACCTATATCCCCCCCATATATATATATATACACACATACACACACATATATAGACATATGTCCCACTTTGTTTTCATGTCTCCAAAAATGATTTGAAGATTTCGGTTGAACTTATGTGAGCATGAGCATTTAAGGTCATGAAATGCTCTTTGAAATGTCTTTCATATAGATTGAGTCTATTCTTTGTATAAATGTATCTAAACTCTCTGGATGGATGCACTAAAAGTTGATTAATAAAATGTCATTTTGTAAATTATACATTAAAAAATTTATTATAAAGCATTATAAAATACCATCAACACTTCAAAAAACAAAACTGGATTATGTCCATTTTTCTGTCTCTCTCTATATCTTCATACATGTATGCAATGTGTATTTGCCACATATATATATATATATATATATATCTTAAAACTTTGCATTATTCAGTTACTTATGCATATCCATGGTATTTGGAAGGAATACGTGTGTGTGTGTGTGTGTGTGTGTGTGTGTGTGTGTGTTTCTGGGGATGGAACCAAGGGTTTCACACATGCTAGAGCAAAATCTCTACTACTGAGATAAATATTCAGCCCAATTCTGTAATTTTTTTGTGCCAGACTTGGGGCTTGAACTCAGGGGCCTAAGCACTGACGTTGAGCTTTTAATACTCAAGACCAGCACTCTTTTTGGTAAGGTAATAGGAGATAAGTTTCACAGACTTTCCTGCCTATGCTAGCTTTGAACTATGATTTTCAGATCTCAGCCTCCTGAGTAGCTAGGATTACAGGCATGAGCCACCCACTTGTGGTTCAGTTCTGTAATTTTTAAAGGCAGAATAGTATTTAATTTGAAGTATGTTTTTCCTAACCATTCCTCTGCTATTAGACATATGTGATTTTAGCTTGTTATTTTCATTATGGTTGCATGAATATGATCATGCTTGTTATTGTCTTCTAATGGTTCACTTAAAATATAATTCTTAGTATATGATTACTGTTCAAAAACATAAAGGACTATCTATTGATCTTGATATGTACTGTTTTAACTATAAAGTTTACATCAGATATTTGGATTGAAATTCATTGTAATTCCTATGTGTGTGGGCAAGCTTTCTAAAAGCAGATGTGAAAATAATTTGTAAAGTGCTATTATTCTGGATATTTTACTGATACCTCATCATAAGGACATGTTTTACTACTTATTCAACAAAACTAGAAAATGTAAATATACCAAAATGCCTGTAATCGCTGAAAAAGAGCTCTTAAAATGAGTTTGGCAGAATTATTGAAAATAATAACAGTAATTTACATTTATCTGGTACTCCATCAACAAGATAACTATGTTTTCCTTTTTAGTCTAATGGACAGATACATAATTTCTTATTATATTACACTAGCATCTCTATATACAATATTTGAAAGCCCTGTTCTCACCTGCCTGAATTATTAGTAGTAGTAGTTATTTGAGAGGAGAAATAGAGCTTCATTTCCCTGGTCATTCACATTATTACAAATCACATGTGCTGCATTTTTGCTATACCCCTTTACAGTAGCTTCTCATTGATGTTGCAGGAGGGAGGTTTTACAAGTGTCTGTATGTTTGGAGGTTCCTCTATATTCTCTCTCTCTCTCTCTCTCTATATATATATATATATATAGATATATATATATATGTATGTATGTATATGGTGATGTACAGAGGGGTTACACTTAAAGAAGTATGGAAATGAGTACGGTTCCTGTCAAACATTGTTATGTTCTCTCTTGTTTTCTCCCTCTATCCCTCCCCCTGACTCCCCTCCCTCCTAAGTTGTAAAGTTCATTTCCAACCATAGTATCTTGTGACTAATTACTGTTGCACTGGTTCACCCTTTGCCTTTGTCTCACCATTTCCGTGATTCCTCTTCCCATCCTCAAAGCAGTTAAACTTACAGACAATACAAAGGGTACTGATATAAAGAACAGTGACAACAGGGGGTAACCAAAGGGGCAGGGAATGAAAGAAAAAAAGAAATCACTGCATATAGTACACTAAGAAAAAAAAGCCTCTAGTAATTGATTTTGATTAGCATCATTTGATAAGGTCATATGTACATAGCTGTTGAGCTATTGTGATCCTCTTCTAGGACTATCTTAGACATATGCTACTTATTACAATCGATGGAAACCATGGTGCCTGTGTTTCTTTGGGACTGGCTTACTTCACTCAATATGACTTTTTCCAATTCTTTCCATTTCCTTATGAATGGGGTGATGTCATTCTTTCTGATGGAAGCATAGAACTCCATTGTGTATATGTACCACAGGTCCATACACCATGGATCTGTATTGTTTGGATGTTTTATATTACCTTCAGTACTTATTGAATAAGTTTTGACCTCATTCTTTTCTTAAGATGGAATTCCTCCCATGCGCATTCAATAATAATACTATAAATATTTTTGCACTCCTTTTCTAAGTAATCTTGCTGTCCCAGCCCACTTTCTATATTTCAACTTGGCTGATTATAAGCTAGGAGCTTCTAACTGATCTCATTTCATTATGTTCTATTTTTAAGGTGAAGGGTCATGGGTCCTCATGTTTTATTTCTTTTCAGCCAATATTAACATACAGCGTTTGTATTACCTGCTGTCCTACCTTCCTCTATTCTGATGGAGAACACAAAACACTAGCAGTGTTAAAGACATTTAGATGCATATAATAGATCATACAAGTTGAACTCAATAGTAGAGAAGAATTGGGATTCAACTACTCAAAGAGTTAGAAATTAATTGATGTTTTGCATGGTCCAATGGTGCATGTTACTTCACTAATAATATATCATAAACAGAAATGTGCTAGGAAATTTATCATTTCAACTTTTGCTATTTTTTCCTGTATTAAAAAGAAAATTTTGGTCTGTAATCATTAGTGATTTTCCTCCTCCTCATCAAGCAACCTCACTGATAATAGGCAATGGGATTCGTGTTCCATGAGGCAAGTTAAACAGATGTCGCTCTTACCTCCATGACTTACATTCTAAAAATAGCAGTCTACAGAACTACCACAGTTGAAAGAAAATGAAAACACATGGAACAATATCATAAAAAATGTTTTACCAGCTGTTCTTTCTACAGTTGTTTTCTCTTTTTCCCTTCAAGAAAGTATAATTACATACAGTAAAATGTTCTAATTTTATTTATACAATTTGATGAGTTTCCACAGTATAGATACTCATGTAGCCAGTAGTTCAAGATACATGGTCTTCCAATCACTTTGGGAAGTTCCTTTGCACCCCTACCAGGCAATCACTGTTCTGAGATCTAAACACATTAGTCTGTTCTAGCACTTCACAATACGGAATCATAGGTGTCTGATTGTCTATTCAATATAGTAAGATCTATCCATACTGTTCCATATTAGTTCATTCTTCTTTATTGCTGAATAGCAATTCATTGTATAGATATACTATAATTTGTTTTCCATTCTTTTATCGATAGGCACATAGTATATTTTCAGGTTTTTAATTTTTATATAAAGCTGCAATGAAGATTCCCTAAATGAATGCTTTGAAGGACATTATGGTTTTATTTGTCTTTGTTCAGTCCCAGGAGAGAAAATTGCTGGATCATGAGGTAGCTTTATATTTATTATCTTTCAGTAGCTGTACAAAGGAGTTGCCATTTAACAAAGCAGGTTATGAATACAGTGCATCTTGATCAACATCACCCCTTTCAACATTCTCTCCCCTCCCTCCCAACTCACACCTTCCCCCACTTTTCGTAACTTCCTAGGATATACATTGAATTGGCTGTATTCTCTCCCTCCTCTCCTTTTCATTCATCTACCACTCTACCCTTGACTCTACCCCACACCTTTCAGGTACCTCTTTCTTGTTTATTTTGTTGAATTTTGACTATACCTTTCTAAGGAATTACACTATTTGCGTTCTCCCTTGAACCTACTATATTTCAGTTAATAATCTGTATAGACTTGAATACCAACCAATGTATTTTATGCTTATAAACTAATTCTGGCTTCCACATATGAGAGAAAACATGAAAACGTTTTCTCTCTGGGCCTGACTTACTTCACTTAACAGTTTTTTCAGTTCTTCCATTTCTTTGTAGATGATATAATTTACAAATATATGTTTAGTTTTTGTTAAGAAACTGACATGAACAAATCATTTAAGATTCCTATCAGCCGCGAATAAGGCTCATTGCTTTGAATCCTTGCCAATTTTTTAATATAGTTCTAAATTTTAAAATTTATATTTCAAGAAGTTTACAATTTTATATTTAAATATAAATCTACTCATTTGAGTATGTAGTGTTTCATTGTGCTTCTCACCTCCATTTATGTGATGATGAACAATGTCGGATATCTTTGCATGCATCTATTGACTGGTTATAAGCATTTGGGCATATTTGTTAAAATATTTTTTCTCATTTTAACTGGGTTATGAGTTTTTATGATGGATTTCTAGGGGTTATTTGCATATTATGGATATAGGTTGGTTGTTAGTATTGTTATTTTTTTCTCCAAGTCTTTGGCTTGAGTTTTCATTTTTATTTTTTAAAATTTTATTTTACTTTTTTGCTGGCAATGGTGCTCAAACTCTGGATCTAGGTACTGTCCCTGAGCTTTTGTGCTCAAGCTTAGCACTCTAACACTTGAGCCAAAGCTCTACTTCCAGCTTTTTTTCCCTATAGTTTAGTGGTGATGAGTCTCACGGACTTTCTTGCCCTAGCTGGCTTTGAATTGTGGTCCTCAGATCTTAGCCTCCTGAGTAGCTAGGATTATAGTGTGAGCCATTGGCTCACACCTGGTAAATTTTCATTTTCTTAATGGTATCTATTAATGAATAAAAGTTTTAAATTTGCAGGAACTTCCCACTTCTCAGTTATTTTTTCCTTTAAGGACAAGTCATTTTGCATTCTGTCCAAAATAATTTGCCTACTTTTTAGTAGCTTTACTGTTAAGCATTTGATATTTTGGTCTAAAATCCATTTTGAGATAGTTTGTGCATGGTTCAAGATTAAAGTTCATCTTTTTAAAATGCATTTTGTCTTAATTAGCTCAGGATGCTAGAACAAAATAGCGTTTACCATAGCTCTGGAGGCCTGGCAGTCCAGAATCAAAATGCTGTCAGATTTGGGGGCTGGTGACAGTCCACTCTTCACTAATGGTGCTTTGTCAATCTCACTTGGCAGAATTATTCTCATTATGAGTGCTGTGGCTACCATCATGACCTAATAACATATGAAGTCCTCTTCCCCCTAATGTCATCATCTTAAGGGTTGACATCTCAACATACAATTTTCTCTTGAAGGATGCAAACATTTAGGTCATAGTAGATGTCCATTGTTCAGAAACACTTCCTTTTCTTCTTCTAGACATTTGTTAAAAAGCATTTGACTATAGCTTGTGGGCTGTTTTATGAATTTCAGTGACATAGTTATAGATCATATGCTGATTCTACTGTATTGACTGCTGTAACTTTATAGTAACTCTTGAAGGCAAGAGTGAAAGTCCTCTAGCTTCGTTTTTCTTTACCAGGAATTTTAGCCTTTTCTATATATGTGGTACTGAGGAATTGAACCCAGGGCTTCACGCATGCTAGGCAAGAACTCTACCACTAGGCCACATCCCCAGCCTACCAGGAATTTTAGTTCTTCATATTTTCACATGAAGTTTAGAGTTCGTTTTCAATTTCTATAATAAGACTGCTGACTTTTAAGTTGTGATTTCTTTTGATGTATAGGTCAATTCTGGAAGAACTGACAATTTAGTATTGAGTTTTCAGTCAATGTACATGGTGTAACATTCCATTTATTCAGTTGTTTCTCCATTTTTCTCTGTAATGTTTTATCATTTTTATGCTCTAGATGTTTGATTATTTCTATTAAATATATCCCTAAGTGCAGTTTTTTCTTTTTTTTTCTGAATGATTGCTTATTTATTGTCAAAGTGATGTACAGAGGGGTTACAGTTTCATACGTAAGGCAGTAGGTGCATTTCTTAATGCTCTTGTAAATATGCTATTTTTTGAGTATTTCTGGGGGATCAAATTCTGGGATTTTGTACATGGTAGGCCATGCTCTTCCACTGAACTAGAGCCCTAACCTAGAAAACATTAGTATTAGATTATGTGGATTTTATTGTTTTTCTCCATTAGGATTGTCATTTGTCTCTTTTAGTTTGCATTAAAGGAATGCACTGTAGCAGATTTTGTAGCCCAATTTTTTCCTAACACTTCATTGGTTATGTAAGTTACCGAGTCAAATTCCAAGAACTTCATTTCTTTTTTTTCCCAATTTTTTATTATCAAACTGATGTACAGAGAGGTTACAGTTTCATACGTTAGGCATTGGATACATTTCTTGTACTGTTTGTTACCTCGTCCCTCATTCCCCCTCCCCCCTCCCCCTTACCCTTCCCCCCCCTGAGGTGTTCAGTTCACTTACACCAAACAGTTTTGCAATTATTGCTTTTGTAGTTGTTTGTCTTTATTTTACCCTGTGTCTCTCAATTTTGGTATTCCCTTTCAATTTCCTACTTCTAATACCAGTATACACGGTTTCCAATATACTCAGATAGGATTACAGAGATAGTGTAGGTACAACCACAGGAAGGTGATACAAGAATATCATCAATAATAGAAGCTACAGATACACATGGGACGTTGAAAGTAGTCACAACTGTGATATAACAATTGTCTCCATAACATGGAGTTCATTTCACTTAGTATCATCTTAGGTAAGAACTTCATTTCTTTACCAGTAGGTTAAAGATGACAATATTTGTTTTGACTAGTTGGATAACTGTCTTCATTCAAAAAAACTGCTATATATAGCAATTTTATGTTATAGATACTATATATGTTATAAGATAGTCGAAAATATGAACATAATATGGTAAAACTCCAGATTCCCTCCCACTCCTGATCTTCATTCACCATGATATCCTCTCCAGAGGTTGCATTGTTACTACCTTTTGGTATACATGCAAAACTACTCTATCAAAATGATTGTATATATTTATATAATATTCCTTTCTAACAGACTCATTACCAACTGAGCTATCTGGGCTCCCCATACTTCTGTTTAGAATCACAAAGGGTAGTATACTCTTCATGTTATTCAACAACTTCCACTTTAAAAAGTTAACCATACGTCTTAGGGTGTGGAGTGATACTGTTGAACTATGACCTGTTTTTCACTAGTCACTTTTAGGATTGAATCTTGCTTCATGCCTGGGTGTGTGTCTGAGACATAATTGGCTGTGATTCTCTCATTCTCAGCCTCCCAGGTATTTGATTCTTTATACTTAAGACATACTTGATCATCATTTGGGATACTATAATTGTCAGTTTTGATTTTTGGATTTAATAAAAAGCTTAATTACTAATCCATTGTTTTGATGGAGCAATCCATTTGGGAGGAACTTCAAGATCTAATATTAAAAAATTGAAACAATCTACTTCACAAAAGTCTATTTTGTATTTTTAAAATTTCCTTTAATGTGAAATGTTGCAAGAGAACCCAAGAAATATATAATTCTTTGTGAATCTGTGAATATTGTCAGCTTTGCCTGTATTTGAGAGTTATGTGACATTTCAATTCTTCCCCTATTTTTCTCTGTTAAATTGTTTTGAAATTTTGGTTTCTACAGTGTTCTCTGGGGCTATTTGTCCTTTATTTATTGTTTTCATACTAACCCTTGATAATTAATCTAATACTTCACATCCCATTACATTCTGAAGATTTTATTATGTGAAATAGAGTCACAGTTTCTGAAAAACAAACATTTTCAAATAGCAAAGTCTTATTCTATAAGCAGGATTTTCAATCACAACTTAATATTAAAATAGAAATTTTTACCTTTATATCTAGTACAAGAGCTCTGGATGACTTCAAAGGCAAATATTGGCTGATTGCTGTCATTTAAACGTTAGGATATGCCAACCAGGGGGATGCCAGGCATGCTTATCAACACACCATGAGTTAAACACTGTTATGTTACTCTGGGAAATCACTGAAAGGCCAAAGTGACTGGGAAAAACAACACAAAAGTATGAGAAATATGAAAATTAGGGACAACTTCTAGTTTATACAGTACAGTATGATGATCCACAATGTGGAATGCGATTAAATTTATAGATTATTATCTAAATGAAATTTAAGTATGAAATTAAGGTTAGGAATATATAATAAAATTTAATCAAAATGTACACTTTAATAACATGTCAAAGGAGTCTTGTGATGCCAGCTTGAGTGCTTGAGTTATGATGTTTTTAAAGCATCATATTGTCTGCTTGGTAGCCTGTAAGTGTACATCAATTAATATAACTATAGTCTGAATATAGATACTTTCCTAATAATTTTAATGTGTATTTATGCATAGAAATGGGAAAGGATTATGTAATATCCATGAGGATACATTGGCCACTGAATAATTTGGGTCCCCAAACTCAAAGGGTTATTTGTATTATTTTCTAAAAATACAAAGGGAACAATTTTTAGACAATATATTCATTTATTTATGTACTTCTTATATACTAGGCCCTGTGCAAAGTGCTGAGCATATAGTGATCAAATAAATAAATTCAAACTGTAGTTATGAAATTGTGATATAAGCAATAATAGAGAAAATCACTTAGATTGATATTAAGGAAGGTCTCTGTGAGAAAGGACCATTTTGCCCAATGCAATATAGGATTTTGCAAATTAAAGGAAGTGGTCTTCAGCGGGCCACAGAGAAAGGCACTGATGATACTAAGTGGAATTAGGATAGGAAGCTTTGGGGGAAGTAATTTTTGAAATAGATATTTGAGTCTTAGAGGTAATTTTATGGACAATAGTGGTAGGCAAAGACTATATGTATAAATCAATATGATTAGCTAGTAACTAGTAGTAGTATGGCTATCTAGTAACTACAAGGTAGAAAGAGGCTCATCATATAAATTTTTTGTACACAATGAGATAATTTTTATTAGAATATATTAGTTATACAAAGAAGTTTAATTGTGCTATTTAGTATGTGCATGTAATATACTTTATATAATATACTTTGATCAGAATCACCCTTATTATATTACTTCTTATTCTTCCTTTTTTTCTTGGCAAATTTTTTTAAAATTTTTTTTATTATCAAACTGAATTACAGAGAGGTTACAGTTTCATACATTAGGCATTGGATACATTTCTTGTATTGTTTGTTACCTCGTCCCTCATTCCCCCCTCCCCACTCCCCCTTTCCCTTCCCCCCCATAAGATAATGCTAAGTGAAATGAACTCCATGTTATGGAAATGATTGTTATATCACAGTTGTAACTACTTTCAACGTGCCATGTGTAACTGTAGCTTCTATTATTGATGATGTTCTTGTATCCCCTTCCTGTGGTTGTACCTACACTATCTCTGCATCTTATCTGAGTATATTGGAAACCAGGTGTACTGGTATTAGAACTAGGAAATTGGAAGCGAATACCAAAATCAAGAGACACAGGGTAAAAAAAGACAAACAACTACAAAAGCAATACTTTCAAAACTGATTGGTGTAAATGGACTGAACAACTCATCATATAAATTTTAGGAAATGGACAGAAGATAGAGTTAGCTTATAAAGAAAAAGTTGCTGACAAAGAATCACATAGTGCTTGGTTCAGAGGGAGGTTTTTCTAAACCAGTGGGAAAAAATAGTGTTTTAGCTTTACCTCTGAAGTGATTTTAGCTTTACTTCTGAAAATTTCATTGTTAGCAATGATTTTTTAAAATGTACTCAAGTTCTACTGTAACATATTGGCATTACATGTTCTCTGGGACTTATTTATAGATGAGATATTCCTTTACAAAATCACTTTTGAATGTCATGTGGAAATAAATCCCTTTGAATGGAGATGAAGGTACACTCAGTGGGGTGTGAATCTACTATAGTGATGGTCACAGTTTCAAGAGAAAATTTTTATATATACATTATTTTCACTTGGGTCTGCTATTTTTGTGGGTCATATGTGAAAAATAAGAATAATTATACATAGCAATTAAAATGTAGTGACCCCTTGGAAATATCATCTCTAGTATTTATAGTTTTTTTTAAAACTCTAAACATCATTCATCATTAATCTAATCCTGAAGCTAAATGTAATTGAAATAGTGAAATAACTCAAAAGTCTCATAAAATCAGTTTTTATAAGCTGATTATTTTCAGTACATATATAATGTCCCAATAAACTCAATGTGTAGGCTTTTCTTGAGTCAGATATATCATTTGCATGATTTTATCTCTTAAAATGTTCCACTCATGCATTTATCTGCTGCTGAATGAGGAGAATGTATCATAACACTTGAAATTCTGTACCTTATAGTCACTAAGAGTAAAAGATTTTTTTTGTTCCCCCAATGGACCTACTATATTTTCCCTTACAGATGCTGTACTGTGGACTATGAATTTGGAATGTGTCTTAGCTGTGCATTCATTGTGATCTAAAAGGTATGAATAAAAATACAAACAGCCACAATGTATTTGGAATACTTTAGCAAAGAACAAACAGAACATAGGGAGATCAAATTTCATTTGATGATATAGAATTTGACAGAGAACTTTCTGATTCTAAGCATTTTTAAAGCAAAAGCTGCGAGGTAGTGATGGTAGGGATAAGAGTGCAACTGATGAGATCCTTTTGTCAATTAGTAAATTTGAAGTTGGATTCAATCAAATTTTGCAAAGCTGCATCTTTAGCCCAACCACTCTTGCTTAAAATGGCAACAAATAAATACCAAAAAAAGTAGTAGGACTCAAAAATTGGTCGTGGAATCAATGGATATGACAAAAGTGACCATGTGAAACTCATATTTCTCAAATTTTTACAATGGTCACAATCGTTTCCTTTCCTACTTGAGTGAAGTATTAGAATCTAATTTTAAGAGGGAGAGGAAATTGAGAATAAAAGCAGTATACCCTATGCTTTGTGTAACTCACTATAAAAGTATGTCAATGGAGTCTTTATGGAAGCTTTAGTTTTCTTATTGACCCTGATGCAAAGGTTCAAATGAAACCATTTTCATCAGATGACTTAGCATCTTTAAAAAGTTGACTCTTCCTAAGACCTTTGGATGACCATATCATTTATCACTTACACTAGAATGAAGTGGAATTACTTGATAAATTGTTCTGTATGGCTTTAGAGAGTTTAGGTAAAATCTACTTTTCAGGTGGAAAAACAGCTTCCTTGAGCTAACTGCCCATCTTCCTTACCTTAAGTACTAAACTGCTTTGGAAATTTTGTTCTCTACATTCTTGCTCCATCCACTGTAGGATTTCAACACGTACAATGTACTCTTAAGGTATGCTTACTTTTCATAACACTACTCAATGAAAATGAAAGTGTTGATCTTTTTAAAATGTAATTTTAGAAGTTATGGGTAACTCAATGCAATCAAACAGTATGGGACATGAGATAATTAGATAGCAGTGATTCTTCCTGCTGTGTGTTTTGGCCAAGGCATTCTTTTCTCGATAAAAGGGAAATCTTATCCAAGACCCCTGCAATGTGATGTAATTTGTGGTAGAGTATAGGAGACATTGATAGGGTAAAATATGTTTAAAGATTCAAAACTTCCAACCAGATAACACAGTCTAGAAACTATTCCCTTTTTCTTAAGAGAAAGTTGAACCTCACTACTTTATTTCTCATCTGACCAACACATGATGGAAAGAATCCATGAGCCTTTAGAATGAAGTACAAAAGTTCATTCTACTCCTTATACATCACTCAAAAAATGATTAGAAATCTTTATCTCTTTGTCCTTCTCCCTGCTCTGGGTAGTCTGATTGTAGGTGACATATGTTACTCTTTGTTTAAATAATCAAGAGTCTATGGGTTGAGAGCTCCAAAATGAAATATCAGAGATATCTAGTACTTTTATGTATCTCCAAGATTGGGAAACAAAGCATCTGCTGTTTGGCTTCAGGGAAAGGTTGGAGGCATGGCTGTAACAATAAAGAGTAGATAGGCTCGGTGAAATCTGAGGTTTGACTTTAAGATTGTGGAAGAAATAAAGCACCTTAACAGTTGATACTTTGTAGTGGAGTAATGAAGGTGGGAAAATCTCCCCAGAAGGGTTTTAAGCATAAGGGAAAAGGATAGCTTCAATAAGCTCCCCAAATACATAATCTGATACTATCATATACAGTTTAAGATGGAGTATCTGAAATCTGTCTGATAAGCACATAAATGGAGAAAGGATTCTCTATACTTGCTGCTTGATAGTGAGAACAACTGTTAGAAGTGTTATGGCCAACCATTTTTGGCCAAAAAGAAGTAGCCCCTGAATGTTTTTATGTCAAATTCCCCCAAACTTCTTCTCTTTACTGTCTAAGCAAGCAACTACTTCAAGAATTAGTGTGGACACAGAAGCTGGGTCTGACTTGAATGTAGACCCAGGGGCCCAATTAATAAAAAGGTAAAAAGGAATATCTTAGATTTTAGACAATGTCGATAAATTATTACATTCAGATAACAAAAACCCTCAAGATAAATATTTTCAAAGATGTTAGAACATGATAAAGAGATAAAACCTAAGACTCCCTGGTGTAGAAGAAGGAGCTAAAATATAAACTAAGGGCATAGAAAATCTATGAAATTATAGCAGAAAATTCCTTAAATGTAGGGAAAGATACAGGCACCCAGATACAGGAGATATGTAGAACCCCGAATAGACATGACCAGAAAAGAATCTCTCCATAAAATATAGTTAAAATATTGAGATTATATAACAATAATATCGAAAGCTGCAAGAGAGAAGTGCCAAATTACCTACAAAGGTAGACTCCTTAGAATAC
The DNA here is from genome assembly GCF_023159225.1 of Perognathus longimembris pacificus. Taxonomy (NCBI): domain Eukaryota; kingdom Metazoa; phylum Chordata; class Mammalia; order Rodentia; family Heteromyidae; genus Perognathus; species Perognathus longimembris. Next base: position 106,022,101 of record NC_063188.1, on the reverse strand, counting down.
CATCAGACATCTCAGACAAGACCTTACAATTCAGGAAAGCATGAAGCGATTTCAAGTAAATAACTGCACAACAAAATTACTGCATTCAGAATAAATTTCTTGTTAAATAGATGGGAAAATAATGACATTTTAAAATATGCTGAAGCAATTCATGACTACTAATCCAGCATTGTAGAAGATACTTAAAGGAATTATGCACTTAGGTGAGGATGAAAGACAGTCAATCATGAGAGCTTGGTAATGAATAAATCTCATGTGATTAGATAAACAAATGAAAATTAAGAAACCAGCAAAAATCTAAGATGAATAAAGAGAAAGAAAAAATGAATATTATACAGATCAACTAGGAAAAAATGCAGGAATTAGAACATACATCTCAATAATAACTCTGAACTCATGATCCTCCTGCCTCATCCTCCTCATTGATTACTGATGTGCACCACCAGTGTTCCAAAAGTAATGTACTCATTACCTGACTTATATAACTGCAAGCCCTTTTGTGTATCACCTTTACAATAATAATAAAAATAATAAGTCTAATGTAAATTGTCTTAACGCTCCAATTAAATATGCAAACTTGCTGCTTAGATTAAAAATCAACTGATCACAGTGTTGATCACAGTGGCTCAAGCATGTATTCTAAACTATACAGAGGGAAGTGATTTGGGGGCAGTGATTTAGGGCTTATAGTTCAAGCTCAGCTGGGGTATAAAAATTCACAAAGCTCCATCCCAAGCTATCTGGGAAGTACAGGGGCTAGGCACAGTTGTTTGCTCGTTGTCTAGCACCTTATTTGAGTTGTAGTCTAGGAAACAATATCATCTGTCTTCAGAAAGGTAGACAGAATCCTAGATCCTACCCAAATGTACTGAAGGATTTCTAACCAATTGCGAGAGAATCCATATGTCTATTAAAAGTTTAGGAAGCTCCTGGCTGGAAGACAAGGAAAAAATCAAATAAGAAATCATGAAAAAAAAAGTGTCGGAATACAGGTGAACTCAGGGTAGTGGGATCACTCTGGAACATTAGCCTTTGTTGGTCAAACTCAGGTATAACAGACAGGGAGGTCAGCAGATTGCAAGTGAATTGAAATTTTCAAAAAGTGTTTCATGGTTTTCAATGGTCAGTTGATGAACAGGAACATAGCCCATTCAAAGCTTTTCAACCTGGACAGAAATAATATATGAAGAGAGAAGTGACAGAAGATGAAGTTCAACATAAGGGTGAAAGTGGATGGATAAAAGGTTAGCTTTGCCTCCTAAAAGACTCAGCGTTACTTTTAAAGCATTGATAAGTCTTGGATTCGAGTGTAATTATACACACTAATTCCATTCTGAAAGAAAAAGGAATGGAACAAACATGCTATAATATTTGTTGAGTATATATTATATGGCAGGTGAATTAGATGGCACTCAAAATTCCTTATTCCACTTAACCCCACAAGAAATGTACTATGATCATTTCTAGAGGCTCAGAGGATGGCAACTGCTGTCCATTAGAAAACTGAGTAGGGCGGAGGGATGTTCCTTTGGTCATACTGTAGAAAGGAGAAGAATAAAATTACTTTGTATTTGGTGCTTGAGTGTCTGCATTAGTCTATATTTGGGCGAGGGGAGCAGAATCTGGCAAAAGGAGGTAATAGACTCAATACTTCTGTTGTCTTCTATTGTTTACTGCTTTTCTGTTAAATTTTTGTGTTGTTTGAAGAGCCACATCTTCTGCTTCCTAACATGGGTTATGCATCATCAGCAAGCTTAACACAAAGACCCCAGGCAGTTGCAGGTGCTCTGTGGGTTCCCTTTAAAGTGAATTCTCTGAATAAACAGTTCAGTCAAAAAAACACCAGGTGCCCAATATCACAACCCATAAAGTTAAACCTGACTTTTGCATCCCGTAGAGAATCATTTGTACCAAGGTTGGCAGTAGGTAGAACTGGGAGGCAGGACCCATTTGTTGTGAGTTCCCCACCTGACTCCCTTTCTTAGAAAACTGTCAGACCTAGCTAGATATTTTCTTCCTCATCAAAATGTACCTGGCAAGGCTGGGAATGTGGCTTAGTGGTAGAGTGCTTGCCTAGCATGCACTAAGCCCTTGGTTCGACTCCTCAGCACCACATTAACAGAAAAAGCCAGAAGTGGCGCTGAGGCTCAAGAGGTAGAGCGCTAGCCTTGAGCAAAAGGAAGCCAGGGACAGTGCTCAGGCCCTGAGTCCAAGCCCCAGGACTGGCAAAAAATGACAGAAAACGTACCTGGCCTGAGTCCATTTCCACAAGGTTCTAACCACCTTTCAAGAAATGATGTCATAATATATCATTTAACTAGGTATTAATCCTTTAGTGTTGTCTTCATTGGGACACCTTTTTCTTCCCAAGCCCCCAGCAATCTCTAATATCAATAAAGATGGAAAGAGAGAAAAATATCTCTGGTTAACTATCCTTAAAGGTTCTTTCTCTTAGTTTTGTGGCTTCTTTGGTCATCGCTAATTTTATGTGAGTATTGTGATATGATTGTAGTTTGTATCAGAACTTTACATATAGGTGCACACATATTGCAAAAAAAGGGACTGATTTACTTCAAAGTGTGCACCAAATCCCTGAGAAGTGGGGAGCTAAAGAAGAGCTAAGGAAAGCAGGAATTTCCCCTTTTTTCTGCATTTCCTATGCTTCCTATAGTGCTTATGTTCTTTCTCTCTCTGTCAAGCCATAAGAAGCTGGCACCATGGCTCACACCTATAATCCTAGCTACTCAGGATCCTGAGATTTGAGGATCATGGTTTGAAGCAAGCATCGACAGAAAAGTCTCTGTGAGAATCTTTTCTCCAAAAAAGCTGGAAGTGCCACTGTGGCTCAAGCTCAAGTGGTAGCTTTGAGCACATAGAGGCTCGGGGACAGCGCCCAGGCCCCGAGTTCAAGCCCCAGGACCAACAAAAATAAAAAGCAATTAAAGGTCGTAAAGGAGACATGAGAAGAGAGGTAACTTTTGTACCTTCTAGCACACCAAGAGAAATGGGCCTATATCCCAACATGAGTCAAAGTAAAGACAGTTCACAGTGCAGAAGATGGAAACATAATAGATGGTTTGAAAGAATTTTCTCCTCTGGCCAAAATACTATATGTGAAACATCAAACAAACAAGAAAATACAAACAACAGACTTTAGGCCACCATGAATAAATTCCCTTGTCATTGCCTGATGGCTGAATCCTGATGCTCAGTTCAGCAGATACAAGACTAAGAAAAATTAAACTAAAATGGATTGAGCATAATAGCCTGATGATTTAGTTTCTGCAAGGACAAGATTTAGTCTTGCAATAGAACAGAGTAGATAGGAAAATGCTGACAAGTATCTAGATACTACTCATCCAAATTCCACTGTAAATACTCTGTATAGTATGTGCTAATAGTAATAAAAGAAAGAAATAGCATGCGCTAAGTGAATATTTAGGCTGCTCTAACAAAATATCTGAATCAGAGTAATTCATAAAGAACAGAAGTTTACTTTCTAATAATTTTAGTGGCTGGAAAGTGCAATATTAAGGCAAAGATCCATTTGGTGTCTTGGTGAGGGTCACACTATGTTCTTAAGGTGATACTTGTTGCTGTGTTCTCCAGAGTGGAGAAGTGTCCTCACATGGTGGAAGACAGAAGGGCAAGACAACCACACACTATGTGTATTCTTTTATTTTATTTATTTATTTATTTATTTATTTATTTATTTATTTATTTATTTATTCATTCATTCATTCATTTATTCATTCATTCATTCATTTATTTATTTATTTATTTTTTTGGCCAGTCCTGGGCCTTGGACTCAGGGCCTGAGCACTGTCCCTGGCTTCCTTTTGCTCAAGGCTAGCACTCTGCCACTTGAGCCACAGTGCCACTTCTGGCCGTTTTCTGTATATGTGGTGCTGGGGAATCAAACCCAGGGCCTCATGTATATGAGGCAAGCTCTCTTGCCACTAGGCCATATCCCCAGCCCCTATGTGTATTCTTTTAAAAGGGTTTATATCCCTTCCACAAGGAAAGATCCCTCAAGGCCTAAGTATTTCTTATAGGTCCAACCTCACAATCCTATCATATGAGCAACACAGGAATTTGGAGGAAACTGAAACCATATCTGGGGTTATTCTCCTTGGCAGGTGGCCAGCCTGAAGAGATTCCATGCTGGCAATACAGCTGGATTCAGATGTTTTTCAATAAGCAGAAATAGGGGTAAGGTTTGACTTTTTCTTGTGGAACTTAAGTATTTTCTTGACTATAAAGCACCTACCTAGTGGTCATCCATAAAGGCAAGGTTGAAGCTTTCTGTAGAAAACGTTTCTGACATGGTTTCCATCATACAACTCATCTATGGGAACATAGGTGTTTTATTTTTCAATGTCCAACTTTATTACTGACTCTTCCATGTTCACCTTCTCCGTTTCATCATCCCATTTTATTCATTTTTTTCTCTTTCCCCTTCTTTGCCTCTCTTACCAATGTTTCTTTTCTGTTTCCCACAGGCCCTAAAGCTCACTCTCCCAGGAAGCAAGTGGCACTCTATGCCTTCTTGCTCAGAAGGAAATTTTAATTCTGTAAGAAGACAAAATCACACTAAACAAAGATTGATCTGGATAGTACAGATTAAGAGTATAATAAGCAAATTAATTGGAATAATCAGACAGTTCTTTCCTTTTATTTTGGCATACTGATACAAGCTCATTGGGAAGTGACCAGCAGATGAGGTAACAGAAAGCCACCGCTTTGTGTTCATGGGCAATGATTTGTGAGGCCCCTTTATCCTTCACTTTTACAGCTTTACCCTGAGTGAGATTGTAGGGTAGGCCTGAGACTATGTTCTTGGGGTTGCCTAATGCTTCTTTTCTGAACTTTTTTTCCATTGAGCAAAAACCAGTAACTCTGGGGCTGGGGATATGGCCTAGTGGCAAGAGTGCTTGCCTTGTATACATGAGGCCCTGGGTTTGATTCCCCAGCACCACATATACAGAAAATGGCCAGAAGTGGCGCTGTGGCTCAAGTGGCAGAGTGCTAGCCTTGAGCAAAAAGAAGCCAGGGACAGTGCTCAGGCCCTGAGTTCAAGGCCCAGGACTGGCCAAGAAAAAACAAACAAACAAACAGTAACTCTGTGATGAGTTTTACACAATTCTATCTTTAAAAGTCAGAAAAAAACCTCCCTACATATTTACTTGATTCCTTGAGGGTAACAGGTAAACGGAACCAATGGAGGATCCCGGAACCAAAAACCTTTCTATGTGTCCTTTAGAGTTTTACAATGATAGCAGAAATACTTTTCTATGCTGAATTATTTTCTTAAAATGAATTTCAAAGAAATGTTCAAATAAGAAAGAATGACTCCAGTTATGATTTTTCAACTGTGTTGTCTTGGAATTTATAAATGAGAACAGACAATGATTCCTATCTCATTTCTTCATAAAGATCAAATGTGCTCATGTAATTGAGCAATGAATAGCTTGTGCTGAAGTTACAGATATTCAACCATAGGAAGATTTTTTTTCCTTCCGTTAGTAAACCGATAAAGAAGCTTCCAGAACTGTCCCTGTTCAGCCTAAAGCAGTAAGGTCATATAAAATAAACAGGGTCTAATATTTTGAATACGTTATCTAGTTAATCGGTAGGTTTTTAAAGGTGCTTTTTCTGACAACCCCGAGAGGAAGATATCATAAATAAAAATTGAGGAGGAATAAAAAAGGTAGGAGGTGGTTTTCTGTAAGTGAGAATTATATGTGGCTAGCAGATATGTTTATGCTTTTCTGATTTTTAGAAAGGTAGCTAGTTTTTATTTCTAACAGCTTTATTAGGGAGTAATTTCTATGTCATGAAATTCAATGACTTTTAAATAAATTTGTAGAGTAGTACAGCCATCATTACTATACAGGTTCAGAACATTTTCATTACCAACAAACTATGGCCTAATTTTATTAAAAGCCAATTTTATTGGAACACAGCCATGCCTGTTTATTTGTGTCTTGTTTAGGGCTGTCTTTTTCTCTTGTACTGCATTAGAGTTAAATAGATAGAGCAGAGACCTTATGGCCTACAGAGTGCAAAATATTGGCTAGTTGACCTTTACAGTAAATGCTTAACACTTACTTTTATGTGAAACAAGAAATTATTAAGAACACTGGAAAAATTGCACAATTTGATGAAATAAGCCTTACCTAGGTAAGATCTACTCAGTTGTAGGCATTACTTTAGAGATAAACAGATCTATTTTTCACTTTGCATACTTCTCTAGGCTTCATTTCTCTTCATCTGTGAAGGTGAGGCAGTGTGTACCTCACAAGGCTTCTGGAAATCATAAAAATTGAAGTGACACATGTAAAGTATATGTAGCATGGAGCAGGGTACATGTACAGAGTAAACTGTTCCTTTTGTTCTTAGATGTCAATGTTCTGTTTGTTGTTTAGTTAGAGAAACAAAGTTAAGTCATTTTTGTGAAACTGTCTTTCAAAGTAGGTAATTATGGAGATTTCAGGGGAAACTGAAAAAATTTGAAATACTCTGGACAATTAGCACAATCTTTTCAGGCTTTTATAGAGGAAGATAGAGTAGGGGTGAGGAACTGCATTGTGTACTTAGAAATCCTCACCATTCCGTATTCTGGACTGAGGGAATTCATCAGCCAGAAGAGTTGCTTGCATGCTTCTCAGCTGTTGGGGACTGTGCTCTCAAAATTAATCTTGTGGCCAAATGGCCAGACAACCTCAGGAGTAAGATCTAGAATTTATCTGACTGGGTTTTTAACTTTTGTAAAAGTTGTGGGGTCTTAGGAGATAAGAATTATGCCTTTCATATGAAACTGTAACCCCTCTATATATCACTTTGACAATACAGAAATAAATAGATTAAAAAAGAATTATATGAAAAGAATCAAGTTGAAATTTTTTGAATTAGAAAGTGAATACATATATCTGTACATATATCTGACAAGTACATATATCTATACATATATCTGACAAGCCAAAGAAACACAGAATTTTATCAACTGAGGTAATCATCTCAGTAGGGAGTGACAGAAGCAGGCTTGAAAATATAACTCATTTCAAAATGTATTTTACCCCACTCAAAAGTTTTGAGGTTTTGTTTACTCAGAATCAGTACTATAGTATTCAGTCATGGCTTGAGCAACGTAATTCTTAAATTACGTTGAAAGTCTGTCTCTAAACTGTGTGAGATGACATAAACGTCTGTGGTAGATTAGCACCCTTTAACTGCCAGCAAATTTAGGATTAAGGTCAGAAGTATTTAAAGCACTGATATATATGCATGACATTTTAGGTATTTGTGATATTTGGAAGAATGTAACCTCTCTAAGTGTGTTGGGTCAGCACTTTAATTCCAATGTAATATATGCAATTGTCTAATTAATTTAGATTTGTGATGTCAGCTTAAAGGTGGAATTAGAATATTTAAAGTATTTAAGGAATTTTTGGTTCATAAGTTTATTGTATTTATAAATTTACTTCTGTATGTAAAATGTTCTTTCACAAAATCAGACAATTGGTTGTGAAAAAGAAAGATGAATCAATTAAATTCATAAGTGTAGTTAAAGATGTTTAATGCATTGAATTAGCTTAATTGAACCTAACTTTATTTAAGGGCCTTTTAAAGGTTATTCTTAAATATTGCTAGCCTTATACATAGAAGAAACCTTTAAGCTTGTAAAAGCTTAAAAATTAGTTTTTAAAGGATAGGTAAGAAACTAAATATATTCATTTTAGTAAATTGACCACTAGATTTTAGCACATATACAAGTGCAAGAATACTCTTTTTCTGTGTACAAACTACCTCAAGAACACATAGACATGTGCACAAGTGCACACATTATGTGTGTGTGCACGCACACACACACACAAAGATAGGCAATTAGATGAGACAATGTTGATAGAAACATTGCATTTTCTTCTGTGCTGTACCAGTAGAGATATGTGAAGAGAGCTGTCCCCATCTGCCTGATTCCAGGAATGAATTAAAGACAGCTAGAAATTCTTCAAAACCTTCTTTTAAGATCTGTTGGGTTTGGACAGGGTCCATGACTCCCCAAATAACATTCAGTGAGTCTAATTATGAAGCTATTCGATTCCCAGCAATTCTACTGCTGGGCATCCATCCCAGAGAAACCCACTTGTATATGTACAAAGGGACAAGTTCAAGGATATTTATTAACAGAACTGACCCATATTGCTATCCACAGCACAGTGGATGGAGAACCTGTAGTATACCCATGCATGGAATGTTCTACATATTGAAAAAGAAATGAACTAAGCATACGCATATCAACATGACACTTTTCGCAGATATAAAACTAAGGGAAACTAGCAGAATATAGAATAGTGTTTCCCAACCATATTTTCATTATTGCCTCTCCATAGAACCTTTTAAGACATTTTTCTTAATCCTTCCCATGAAATGTTAATACCTCAGATGCATAATGTATACCTCTTTATGTACTCTATGTATATCTGTGCTTTGTAAAGCAGAAGAATAAGATTCTGTACTCCCTCAAGAACCCATTTCCACCCCCTTGAGGGCAATATTGCTCCTGTTGAGACTGCATGATGTAGAAAGGTGAATGAGCTATGATGCTATTTTTGTAGCTTTTAGCAATAAAATTTTGCTTATGGTTCCATATAAATGTGGTAGAGACATAAAGGGGCGCATAGAAATGGTAAAGACCAATTTCAGGAGAGTAGTAACTTTGTGGAGATGGGGAAAGAAAAAAGAAACAAACTAAATTTGAGAAAGTTATGTCGGAGACTTCCAGATGCTGATGAATACACGGGCATGCTTGGTGTGGGAGAAGAAATTCCAAAGCACAGTCCTGCAGACCCTAAACTTTGTTACATAGTGGGTTTTGCTAGCTTTTCTTTACATGAAAATTTCTTCTGAACTTACATGACAGATCTGTCTTGAAAAAAGATAAATTTAGTGAGCTGGAGTCACAGCACAACATGATAAATACAATCAAGAATCACTGGTATATTGTCAGAATTTTAAGAGCATATGGCATATGTGTTATGAATGGAAACTGACATTCTTCCTACACCTATCAACAGATGTGTGTGAACTGTTGCAATCAGTATTTAGGGAGAGGTAGAAATCAGGTGGCATATACTTGTTAAACATAAATTTGAAGAAGATAGTCATTTATATCATTTTTATTAGTTATCATGGGGCTTGAACTCAGAGCCTGAACGCTGTTCCTGAGCTCTTTTGCTCAGGTCTAGCAATCTGGTACTTTGAGCCACAGCTCCACTTCTGGTTTTTGAATGGGTAATTGGAAGTAAGAGTCTCATGAGGACCTTTCTGCCCTGGCTGGCTTCAAACCGTGATTCTCAGATCTCAGCCTCCTGAGTAGCTAGGATTACAGACGTGAGCCACCAGTGCCCAATTAATTTATATTCTAATAAGGCAAATCTCTAGGTTTGGAGCACTCCATCGCACCTTTAATTTCTTAACTAGGCTCTTGGAACAGCTTTCATAAAATGTGCATTTGTATGTTTTTGTTCTGTAATTGGAGACTAAAAATGCATATGTAACATTACCCTAGGAATGAACATTTTAGAAATGCATAGTTCAGTATTATTTTTGTGTATAATGATGGTTTAAAACAAATTGAAATTAGGGTAAAATTTACTCACAGTTCATTTTTTTTTTGCCAGTATAGGTGCTGGAACTCAGACCCTTGTGGCTTGTTTGGGCTCTTTATAGCTGGCACTCTACCACTTGAGCTATGAGTCCAGCTTGTCATTTTTCTGGGTAATTGGACGTGGATTCTACTGAACTTTTCTGCCTGGGCTAGTTTCAAAGTATAATCCTCCAGATCTCAGTCTTCAGAATAGGATCCCAGAAAGCACTCACAGTTCGTACAACAATGACATGATACAGATGTAATAATTAATCTCCATTTCACAGATTGAAAAGTTGAGAGTTGAGAGTTCTAAATATGTGTGTATATGATTAAATTATTGCATGATATAATTAAATGATGGAGACAATAAACTTAGGTATATGTCTCAGGAATGGAAGTTATGGCCAGAAGTCTAGTACTTAAATGAAATATTATTCAAATCCAGAAAACAGTGATATCAGCTTTCACTGGTGATAGTTTAGGATTTATTTTCTTTGTGATACGCCAAACTCTTCTTTGTCTGTCTGGGCTGATTTTGAGCCAGGATACTCAGATCTCAGTCTTCTGAGTAGCTAGGGTGCTGAGCAACTGGTGCTCAGCATCAGTGTTTCTTTGTTGAAGATGTGACAAAAAAGAATGTAAATACCTGGAGCAAGGAATTATCTCCTGGTATACTAGGATGTTATTAGTTTTCTTTCATGACGCTTTCACCTGTGTGATCTGTGGATGTTCTGAAATTTTTCATCTTAAGCTTCAGAGAATGTTGTGAGAAACCAAATCTTCTTTGCATTTACTCTACAATTATATTTCTTTTTTATTTGTGGGAAGTGTTCAAGTCCACACATTAACATGAAAGTTTGGAATTTCATGTTTTCAAGTGCTTGATGACTTGTTTCTTCAGATGGTCTCTGTTTTACCTGCTTGTGCTCCCTAGAATGTATATATAATGGCCAGAATTTATCTAGGGCCATAGGACAATCTTCATTGAGGGTGTCTGAAATGCAGCAGTTTCATCTGAGGACAGGTTTGTTGGCTTGGTGAATGAATGTATTATCACAAATTTTATAGAAAATTAAAGCTTACATTACTAAAGTACCCAATACATATTGCCAACAATATTATAAACTTGGGCAATGTTTGTGGGTGTGCCTTGTTAATTTTCTTTAGCTTCTTACAATGTGTGGGCTTGAATTAGCCATTTCTTTTTGCAAAGTCTCTTGTACTCTCCAAGAGTATCATCAAATCTCTACATTGGCTTTAGATATTTGCTGCTTGAATATACTTCATTATTATGCTATGAGCATCATTTTACCTTATTGTTCACAGGTAATGTGATAATGAAGACACATTCAGCATGTAATATATTGTAATTCGTTTTTGGTGCTGGTCCTAGGGCTTGAGATTCGAGCATGGGTGCCGTCCCTGGACATTTTTCCTCAGGGCTAGCAGTATACCATTTGAGCCACAGTTCCACTTCTGGTTATTTTTTTCCTGGTTAGTTGGAGATAATTATCTCATGGACTTTTCTTCCATGGTTGGCTTTGAACTACAATCCTCAAATCTCATCCTCCTGAATGGCTAGGATTACAGCCACCAGCACCCAGCTTTATTATAATTTTTGAAAGGATAGTAGTCTTGATTATCCCTACCCTGGCTCCATTCAGTTCCTTATGAGGTCCAGATTAAACAGAAATTAAGCACAGCAGACAGTGCTAAACTGTGCCTTACTTGTTTAGGATGGTGAGGCAGAAAGGTCAAAGCTCAGATTTCAGATGACTCTGAAGAGCCAACATATCAGGCTTAACTGCTCAACTTTGGTTTACTTTAGTAATTTATTATTCAAGGTGGGCTCGTTACTATTACCAACACATTTCACTTTAGTGGTTAGCAAAATATTTATTGCCATTCATTAGATGCTTAGATAGAATGACTGTCCTGGAAAGTGCTGTCCAAGTGTCAACACATGGATCTAGTTTTCCATCTTGGGATCCCCTTATCCTCATAGTTCTCAAAGTCCACTCCATTAAGATGGAGAGTAGAGAATTCCTGTGGAAAGATTTCTTCACCCTGTCTTAGAGACAAAACACATCACTTCGACTTTTAGCTCGCCAGTGAATCTTGATCACATGAATGTGCCCATCTTTAAAGAAGCCCATGGAATGAAGTTTAATTGTGTGACCAGTGGGAAGAGAAATATCATTTGGAGAACAACTAGTTAGTTTTAGTGTCGGGCTGGGAATATGGCCTAGTGGCAAGAGCGCTTGCCTCCTACACATGAAGCTCTCAGTTCAATTCCCCAGCACCATATATATGGAAAACGGCCAGAAGGGGCACTGTGGCTCAGGTGGCAGAGTGCTAGCCTTGAGCAGGAAGAAGACAGGGACAGTGCTCAGGCCCTGAGTCCAAGGCCCAGGACTGGCCAAAAAAAAAAAAAAAAAGAAAAAAAAAAAGTTTTAGTGTCAAGAGAGAAATATTTACTGCTATTGCTAGTCTCTGTCTTCAGGAACTGAACATAATTCCTAATTTATATAGTTGCAACAACCTTAGTATTGAACAGATAGCTTTTAGATAACACTATAGTAAAATTTCCAAGAAGCATACAAATAGACATATATGATATAATTTGTATAAAATAAATACATACTTATGTGCATGTAGGAGCAAGAAGGAACACCAAAATTTATATGTAATTAACTTCTAGAGAAGGTATAGATTGAGATGAACTTCTAGGTTTGTTTTTGTTTCTCTCTCTTTTTGGTCATGGGGCTTGAATTCAGAGCCTGGGTGCTGTCCCTGAGCTGATTTTTGCTCAAGGCTGGTTCTCTACCAGTTTGAGTCACATCTCTCCTTCTGGTTTTCTGGTGGTTAATTGGAGATAAGAGTTTCATAGGCTTTCCTGCCCAGGCTGGCTTAGCCTCCTGAGTAGCTAGGAAGCCAGGTGTGAGCCAAGGCTGAATGATCTTCTAGCTTTTAAGCTCTGTACTTCTCCACCATTTGATTTTGTTTTTAAAAAGGGATGTATTTGGATCTATAATCAAGGAATTTGAGATAAAAGACTCTGTATACAGTCTTGGGCAACATTCCCTTAAAAAAAACTGCTATGAGCTTGGTGCTGATGGATCATCAATACTAGCCACTCAGGAAGCTGAGATCTGAGGATCTTGGTTCAAAACCAGCCTGTGCAGCAAAGTTGGTGAGACTTTTATCTCTAATTAAGCACCAGAAAACTGGAAGTAGAGCTGTGGCTCAAAGTGGTAGAGAACTAGCCTTGAGCAAAAAGAGCTCAGGACAGTGGGCAGACCCAGAGTTCAAGCCCATGGACTGACCAAAAACAAACAAAAAATAACCTCTGAAATCCTTAACTTAAAAACCTATGAAATTCAAGGACTTTGGAGATTTCACATACAGGCCACAAAATGACTGGATTGTAGAAAAATAAGCACTGCAGAGAGCGTGAGTAGCTTAGAGAAGATAAAGGAGAGGAAAGAGAATGGACAATTAAGTAAATGAAGGTCTCCTTATTTCTAATCAAGACAATCAGAGGGAAATGTAGTTTAAAGTACAGGATTAAGGATTCAATTCAGACACACTGAAGATCTTTTTTAATGGTCCTGCTTGTTAATAATTGGACTGGCTTATAATGGAAGGGTGTGGAATCTCATTTCCTAAGACTTGGTATAAGGGGAAAAGGGCTTTTCTTTTCATTTTTATTGTTCACAGTTATTCTTAGTGACCTATGCTTTAAGGTGGTTCATGATTCTTATTTATCGTGGAGTTTTAAAATCTTTTCAACATTTCTACAAAACTGGATGGTGTGTGTTTAGGGAAAGCAAGAGAGGTCAGGTAAGTGGACTGCTGTGTATTTGTGGACAGATATTTGTGGTCCAGGAAGCAAAAAGTGTTGTCCTATTAAGTAGAATTAAGGATATGAATTTTGAGCTGATCATGGTGGCATATACCTACAATCCTAGCACTTGGGAGGTAAGAGGAATGTAAGTTGAAGGCTAGATAGGGCCACATAGTGATTTCTCTACCAGTTTGAGTGCCTTGTGTGACCCTGTTTCAAAACAATACAAATAAACAAAAAAAAAAGAATATAGGTTTTTATCATTGCTTGCATCTTGTTTTGTTTTCATTTATATTATTATTGTTCTTTACTCTTTAACTTCTTTCAGTTATCTTAGGAGAAATACTTTGCTTATTAAAAATGGTATGAAGAAATGTTTGTTATCTCCATATTATATTGCCTGTATGGCTGATATAGTACATTTTTTCAAATTTTTATTATCAAACTGATGTACAGAGAGGTTACAGTTTCATATGTTAGGCATTGGATACATTTCTTGTACTGTTTGTTACCTTGTCCCTCATACCCCCCTCCCCCTCCCCCCCTCCCCCTTACCCTTCCCTCCCCCAGGTGTTCAGTTCATTTACACCAAACAGTTTTGCAAGTATTGCTTTTGTAGTTGTTTTTCTTTTTTTACCCTGTGTCTCTCAATTAGTACATTTTTTTTGGCCAGTCCTGGGCCTTGAACTCAGGGCCTGAGCACTGTCCCTGGCTTCTTTTTGCTCAAGGCTAGCACTCTGCCACTTGAGCCACAGCGCCACTTCTGGCCGTTTTCTGTATATGTGGTGCTGGGGAATAGAACCTAGGGCCTCATGTATACAAGGCAAGCACTCTTGCCACTAGGCCATATCCCCAGCCCCAATATAGTACATTTTAACTTGATAAATGTTTGAAATTTGTAAATTAGGGATGGATATTTATATTATAGATGGGAGTGTCTCAAGGGAATAAAGTCTCTGCTTAATATCATAAAATCTTAGAGGATACTTGTTATGTTCAACCTTCCTTTAGAAAAGAAGTCTGGTTTCCATATTCAAAAATGTATAGCACTGAAAGATTAAAATACAAAAGGAAAATGAGCAAACTGAGCTCAACTCATTTGCTGGTTTCTGCTCAATCCTTTTCCTTCCTCAAATAGCTTGAGACCCACACCCTCTACCTATCTGGGGGAACAGTGGAGGAGGGCCATCAGATTGAGTGATAACATGGCAATAGGAATTTCTGATTCTTTTAAAACATGACAGTTCATATCCAGAAAGTTTTTTTTTTGATAAAACAGGAGAAAAGTTCAGAATTCAGTAATTTTCATTTTTGAAGCTCTCCATTTTCGTTTTTATCCCTCGTCTGCTTAAGCAGTATATTCCTCCAACAATTTATTGCCTTTTAAGGCTGTGAATTCAGAGAGCTGACAGTAAATCTGGACAAGCTCTAATATGCCTTGTGCCAACTGTAATTTAGCAGGTCCTTTGAGAGCTGAAGTTTTTTATTACCATAAATATTCTTCTCCTTCTAGGCGTCTCCCTGCTGACAACATTGCCCAATTTTCAATCCCGACATCTTCATTTCAAAAGCCTGAAAATGAAACTGCAAAGGTCAGGTTTCATTGTAATTGCTGGCTCTGGTTGGGGAAAAAATAGACCACATTCCTCGGGATTGAGCTGCCACCCACTGCTTGCTTTGGAGAGTACAGGGCTTAGGGAAAATGTCACCATGCAATTCAAGTGAATGATTGTACCTGGCAGTTGGATTGTCAAGAAATATTTGGTCATATTTTACAGTGTCTTACTTTGTCTTTACACAAGGAAGGGAAGACTTTAAAAAGGTCCCCTATTTTAACACACACACACACACACACACACACACACACACACACACTGCATAGTTCCTACTTCTGGGATGTTCCTTCTCTCTTTATTAGAATGGATACCCATAAACTGACAGTTCTTATCTCAGACAACACAACTTTACCAGGATGACCTCTTTGTACCTTGTATTTACCAGCAAAACAGGGATAATGATGATTTCTGTCTCCATCACTGGAAGATTAAATGAGTTAGTGCATGCTGTATACTTAAAGCAGTGCCTGACATGAAGTAAATTCTCTACCATGGTTCACTATCATTATGACCTCCACCACTGTAATAGCTAAGGCTGTCCGAGCAAGGTACTTTAGCTGACTCACTTGTGTTTTCTTCTTTAATTCTCATAGTTGGAAGTTGGCACCATTTCGTTTCTATACTACAGTACCCTGCAGTAGTAGAGTACTGAGGTTTGAATAGGAACTTGTCACATAGCAAGTCAACAATGCACCCCCAATTTGCATCCATGCATTTAAGCTCCAGAGCTCATGCCCATTAAGAAATTCATAGAGGCAAAGCTATGAAATAGATGTTGCCACAGCTCTTCCCATAACTTCTTGCTACTTCAAGACACATTGACCAGACTTTCAACTCCTAGAACCTGCATTTTATTGCTTAAGGGCACTTTCTGGCCTCAAAATCCTACTTGAATGGAAGACAGAAAGTGTCAGAGAATCAATACTCCCTGAGCAGCCCTCAAGGAATGATTGCTATGAATTTCCAGATAAATACTTCCAATCCCATGTTCTCAGGTGGGATAAGTCAGAGAGGCATGTGCTAAGCTGATTCCTGCCTTAAGTTGCCAATCACAGTGGCTGACTTTCATTTCCATTGCCTTCCTTTGACTTCATTTCTGCTTCCTACTATTGATGTTCGCTCCACTTCCCAAGCAACTAACATTTGAGCCACATCTCAGAGTTGCCTTCTAGGGAAAACCATCTTCGGAGAGTTTCTTTTAATGCCAAGATGCCATGATTCTAAAGATGCTGAGAGTGGAGAGAAGCCAAGAGTGTAGCTAGAATCAGGCATGGGGAAGAAGGTGAACCAAGTTGTCTTGTGAGTACACAGCATGTTTTTTTAATCTTGACCCTACTGAATTTGGTGCAAGATGATTTTTTTTTTGGTGCCAGTACTGGGGCTTGAATTCGGGGCATAGATACTATCCTCTAGCTTTTTCACTCAAGCATTCTACCAGCTTGGGCCACAGTGCCACTTTTTGCTTTTCTGCATTAGCCATGTGGGTGTGCTGTTAAGCTTCTTGTCTTTCTACAAGAGACTCATCTTGAATTATGTAATTCCTGTCTTCCAAGAGTCAACTCTAGTGCTCTTTCTCCTAGAAGCTGTCCTTTTGTTGGATTTTTATACCACTCTTTGCCTTTATGCTTAACATCAAGTTCATGTGTCTGCCCACCTCAACGAATCGGATGTTTGATGAGAACATGAACTGTACTTTATTCATGTTTGGAAAAGATACCTTTTTTGTTCATCTCAAAGTAGACACTGAGCTAAAGATTTAGTCACAGATAGTGATGTAGAGAATCACACTTGACAGGTTAACAAAGACAGAGAAGTAACGAAAGGAAAGAACGTGGTTCATGAAATGCATGTGTTGCTGCTTGTTGGCAATCTGAGTTTTTTCCGGCTTCTACTTAATGGAAGAATGGATCAAGACTGTGTGGTATATAGACACAATAGAAATTTACTCATCTATGAGAAAGAATGATATTGTACAGTTCATAAAGAAGTGGGAAGAATTGTGAAAAATTATATTAAGTAAGCTAGACCCAGAGAAACAAAGGTCACATGGTTCCCTTCATTTGCAGTAGATAAAATGTACCTATAAATCTATAAATCTATAGGTTGGGCAGTGTGCAAGTGGTTACAAATGAATTCACTGATGTGTAAAAGACCCCATGGCGAGCTCAAATAGTATAATATTTTAGAAAGACTAGGTCAGAGCCCACCAAAATTAACAACAGGAAATGAGTACATCCAAGAGGGGGTTGGGGCCAAGGGGAGAGGGATAAATAAATGAATGAAATCAGGAAGGTGGGGAGAATGCAATCAAGAATTCATTGTATGTACCACAAAATTAAGAAAAGTAAGGGGAGGGGTAGATTGAAGGAGATGAGAATGCTGATGGGAGTGATTTTGATCAAGATGCATTATATTCATAAACAGCTTTGTTATATAGTACCTCCTTTATACAGCTACTTTAAAACAATAAAAAATTAAAAAAAAGTATTATATGTTAAACATATGATAATTGCTGCTACCAATGGGTTTTGGAAGTTGGAGTATTTACCCCCTATCTCCCTTCCCTTACTGGATAGGAGATACCTCTAAGTATATGAAAATCCTGGTAGTTTCAGGTGCCTTTCCTCAGGAGTCGGATTTCGGTGGGGGAGGTGACTACAGAAGACTCAGACTGGCTAAAGTTACACTAGATGGGGTCATCAACCGTTGATAAAATGCTAATGCTTAGCTTGGTGCTTGGCACAAAGCTGTGATTCAAGATGCATTTCTTTTTTTTTTTTTTGGCCAGTCCTGGGCCTTGGACTCAGGGCCTGAGCACTGTCCCTGGCTTCTTCCCGCTCAAGGCTAGCACTCTGCCACTTGAGCCACAGCGCCGCTTCTGGCCGTTTTCTGTATATGTGGTGCTGGGGAATCGAACCTAGGGCCTCGTGTATCTGAGGCAGGCACTCTTGCCACTAGGCTATATCCCCAGCCCAAGATGCATTTCTTGCATTTAAATGTTAAACTGGACTGACTTCACTGGTTCATCTGAAGAAAATTAAATACCTTTTGATATTATTTTTCTTAGAAAATGTGTTCATTCGTTTCTGTGATTCCCTTTCCCCTCCCACAGTGATACTCACTAGACACTATGTTGGAAATAAACTTTACAGCTTGGGGAAAGGGTGGTCAGAAGGGGAAAAAGTGAGAGAAAATGAGGGAGGGGGGCAACACTGTTACAAAAGGAATGTACTCCTTACCTGACTGTAATCCCTCTGTACATCACTTTTACAATAAAATTTAAATTAAAAGAATAAAAATAAGCAAAAAAAGAAAATGTGTTCAAAATGTCAAAAAACCTTACAAATAAACTCAGAGAGCACACATTGGAAACTATCTGTAATTCGTTTAGGAAAATCCTTTTCCTCCCTTATTCCTTGCACTTAAAGACTAATGCCTTGTAAACAGCACACAGTTACGATTTCAGTAGCTGTAGTAATTTTTTTTATAGGGACTCATGGGGGCACGAGTTCTGGTGTTTGCAGAACACCATTTCATTTCTGTTTGACTTAACAATTAACATCAGGATCTCAACTGTTTTCAGATGAGAGTTTCACTTAAATTTCTCATGACTAGAAACTAGGAAGCTGTTTCCAAGGTAACTGACAACCAAGTATTGCCCTCTAGGGTACCATGAGTTTAACATAGGGCTCTATCTTACTTTTTTTTAAAGTTTTTATTATCAAACTGAATTACAGAGAGGTTACAGTTTCATACATTAGGCATTAGATACATTTCTTGTACTGTTTGTTACCTTGTCCCTCATTCCCCCTCCCCCCTCCCCCTTCCCCTCCCCCCACCATGAGTTGTTCAGTTCATTTACAACAAACAGTTTTGCAAGTATTGCTTTTGTAGTTGTCTTTTTTTACCCTATGTCTCTCGATTTTGGTATTCCCTTTCAATTTCCTAGTTCTAATACCAGGATACACGGTTTCCAATATACTCAGATAAGATACAGAGATAGTGTAGGTACAACCACAGGAAGATGATACAAGAAGATCATCAATAATAGAAGCTACAGTTACACATGGCACGTTGAAAGTAGTTACAACTGTGATATAACAATCGTTTCCATAACATGGAGTTCATTTCACTTAGCATCATCGTATGTGTTCATAAGGGTATAGCTATTGGGCTCTTGTGATCCTCTGCTGTGACTATCCTAAACCTGTGCTAATTATTCCCTATAAGGGAGACCATAGAGTCCATGTTTCTTTGGGTCTTGCTCACTTCACTTAGTATAACTTTTTCCAAGTCCTTCCATTTCCTTACAAATGGGGCAATGTCATTCTTTCTGATAGAGGCATAAAATTCCATTGTGTATATGTACCACATTTTCCTGATCTATTTGTCTACTGAGGGGCATCTGGGTTGGTTCCAGATTCTAGCTATGACAAATTGTGCTGCGATGAACATTGTTGTGCTGGTGGCATTACTGTGATTTTGTTTGTGGTCTTTAGGATAGATACCCAAAAGTGGGGCTGCTGAATCATAGGGGAGTTCTATGTTTAGCCTTCTGAGGAATCTCCATACAGCTTGCCAGAGTGGCTGAACCAGTTCTTACTTTTTTTGTTTTTGTTTTTGTTGATGTCTCAAATGCTATTACTACAAAGGTGTTAAGTACTTCCATCCTCTTTCCAAGTAGATTAGCATATGTGTATCCTAAGGAGTAGAGTTCAGGAAAGGAAGTGATAACGTGACTAGATAGAAAGGCAGATAGATATTCAGGTGGTAGATTTACTCTCATAACAACTTTATCTGCAAAGAACTAATCAGAGTTACAGGGAAATTCCTTAATCCCTCCTGAGATGAGCAACCCCAATGACCTAAACACCTCTTAAAAGTTTCATATCCATTCTCTTACTCATATCAACATAGCATGCCTCTAGCACATGAATTCTTAGGGGACAAATCACATCCAAACCACAGAAGGCACTGATCCATTCATGAGAGCTCCACTTCTGCCATCCAAACATTTCTCCTGAAAGCTCACCTGCCAACACTGTTTCACTGAGGAATTAAGATTCCAACACATGAACATTTGGAGGACGTAAACTATAGCAGAGGACTCACAACTCCCATCAGTTTCAGGCAGTCCATGGCTTAAAAAAAATCAATACATTTGAAAATATTCACATGGAAAAAAATTAACAGAAACACTTATGATGGATGCCCGTGGAAGTTTCCTAACTTGCAAGAAAATAATGTTTCCTTTGTCTTGGAGGTGAGGAGAAGGGAATGAGGAAGAAGTTTTATTTGTTTTTGTGGCTCATATATTGTTTCTTGGTTCTATGGGTTTGTCTTCTTTTCGTATTGCTGAGAGACAGAGAGGGGAGGGGGTAAAGAAACAGAGAGAGAAATGGAGAGAGAAGTATAAGGACAGGGAAATTAAACATAGACAAGATCTGGGAGGGCATGTAGCTTAGTTGTAAAGCACTTGCCTAGCACATTCAAGTCTCTGAGTTCTATCATTGCAAAAACAACAGCAATAAACAAAAATTTAACAAAACATAATGTAAACCTAGGCTTCAACCTAGATTCTCTTGGATTAAGGTGGAATAAACAGAGGAATATGCATATTTAAAAATCCTTCTGATCTGTTATTTTCCAAGCATGCTGCTAACTTGTAGAAAACAAATTTAATTTCTAAGTATACCACACATCTAATTTCTCAGCTACTATGGTTATGAAAGCCTGGCATCTCTCTTATTACACTCGCAACTAGGGTCATTTCCTTCTAAGATTTCAGATCCCTGGTGCCTTCAGGTTAGATCAGAGCATTTCTCCTTATTTGTCTTTCTCATGTCTGGGAAAAGCTACAATGCCTAACTCTGCAACCTATCACTTCATACCTTGGGTAGGTTCCATCTCAGTAGTGGGCCCAGTGGTTTTGTTTTGCAATGTGCTTTATAAAGTCAGCGAAATTTACAAAGTGCTTCCAAAGCTATTTGGACTTGAAGTACTGAATAAATTGATGATGCAAACAGAATGGTGTCCATATTGAAGGCAGGTGGTGAAAAATTTTCTCTCTACCCCTCCTATCTGCCCCAACTCTGGGAAGAATTTCAGTGCAAATCTGCTGGAAAGACTTTTTAGAGGAAGGCTGAGCTGTCAAAAAAGTAAAAGTTATACTATAAACAGGTAACACCTGCAGCTGGAGAGTCATGGGATGAGATGATTTGAGATGTTAGTGTTATGGTTTGAGTAGGAAAATCTTTAGGTTCTGAGAAAAGAACAAAGGAAAAAGAAACAGGTATAAGAAATTAGTCTCCACTGTTCTTGCTTCTTCCCATGTGAATGGTCAAAGATGCATTAGCAAAGAAATTGACATAGTTTAATGGGTGATTCCTCAAAGAGGGGAGCAGGGTTCATATTCTATTGAGTATGATATTAAGAGTACAGTAATCCCACAACATGCAGAGCTCCTACTATAGATCAGACATATGGAATTGTAACCTGTCTGTAAAATAAAAATAAAAATGTTTTTAAAGTACTTATATACACTAGAATTTATCCTTTGGATGATTGTGAAATCTTGCCACCAAGTCTAGAACTGAGACAACTCCATCCACAGTTCCTCAATCAGCCTGGCAGTACGTTGAAAACACATGCATGAGTTCCAGCATGGGATAAATAAGAATCAAATGATCAGAAGCACTGAGGTTATTTTCAACCTAAACTGATGAGCAACAGAATCCTATTTTTTTAAGTAGTATGGCTTTAAGCTATTAAATGTTTACTTTGCTTTCTTACTCAGCCCAATTAATACAGATGCCAAGAGCATGATTTGATCTGTATACTAAGAAGTATTTACAGTTGGTGGGATGACCTAATAAAGAACAGACAAATGAAACCATGTAAATATATTACCATACCAAGGAGAAAGACTGATTGGTAGACAGGGTGATTTATCGGTACAGTTTTTTTTTTCTTTAGAGTAATTCTAATTGGAAGCTAAATAATACTCAAATGGTAGCTTACAGATTTAAAGTCAGCCCAAGGAAGGTGATGCTTGGTTTCAGTGCTAACTTGCTGTATCTATGTCCACTCTTACAGCCAAAAAGAATAACAGATTTTCAAAAGAGATGAAAGAAGTGTGTGTGTGTGTGTGTGTGTGTCTGTCTGTCTGTGTGTGTGTGTGTGTGTGAGAGAGAGAGAGAGACAGGCAGACAGACAGACACAGAGAAAAAGAGGGAGGGAGATGGAGCGACAGGGAGAGAGAGGAAGGGAGCACATGATTGGTCAGAGCTTCTTCTCCCATGGAATGACTGGAATCACATATGCACATTCTTTTCATTTGAACTCCCTTTTCCTAGAACCCATGTGAATTGCATCCGTTACACTTTTCCAAAGTAATATTCAGCTTACTTTGCTTGTGTTTGGAAATGACTAATCTTAGAAATGAGCTTTGCTATTAAGTTATATGTTAGGTTGTTTCTATGGTATTTTGCCTTTACATTTTAAACTTGTATGTATTCCAGTGTTGTGTGAGGAATGTATTGGGTTGAGATGAATAGTTCATAGACCACCAGTCAAGAATCAACTGAAAATTCTGATATTGGCTGTGTAGATGGGGGAAAGTAGATGGAAAAGGTAATGATGATTTAGATAAGGCTGTTGGCTGTACAATGGAGAAAAGCAGATGGGTGAAGAGTTCTTAGGCAGAGCAGTTAAAATCAGATAAAGACAGAAGTCAGGGAAAAATCAAGAATAATACCCAGTTTTAGAAGGAAGCCATTTGCTGGTATCATTTACCATAGGAGTTAGGTGGCTTTATCTTTGCTTTTTTTGTTCTATGGAATAAAGGACAGGAGCTCAAAGGTGTTATTTAATTAGGATGACTTGGGCACAATTTTGGTACCACTAAGCCCTTAGCAAATGTCAGGTTTGATTTTCATTGCCTAGCCATATAGCTAGTCGGTCTGGCTCTAAATTCTATACTCTATGCCAGCACATCTCAGATTTTAATGTGCTTTGCAAATTACATGGGCATCTTGCTAAAATGTGGCTTCTGATTGAGGAGGTATGGCGTGAGGCTTTAGATTCTTTATCTCTCATCAGGTCCCAGATTAGGTTGATATTGCTGGTCCATAATTAGTCTTTAAATAACAGAGAAGAACTGGAGCACTTAAATGAACATAGAATTACCATGGGAACTTTTTAAATAGTAATCATGTCACTTTGGCTCAGTCATGGTAAGAGACTGATACCCGGAAGAGGTATTGGGCAATTTTCTTTCATTTTATGTATTTTGAAACTTGGATCTTAACCCTTTTGGTGAAATTCAAGTCTTTCTACAAAAACTAACTTTGATCTTCTCAGAAGAAGAAGTAGTATATATTTCTTTGGAACAAGGTATAATAAAACATTTCTGAAGCTAGGCACTAGTGGCTCACCTCTCTAATCCTAGCTACACAGGAGGCTGAGATCTGAAGATCATGGTTCAAAGCTAGCCTAGGCAGGAAAGTCTGTGACTCTTATCTTCAATTGACCACTAAAAGGTTGGAGGTGGAGGTGTGGCTTAAGTAGCAGAGCACCAGCCTTGGGTGAAAAAGCTAAGAAACAGTACACAGTCCTAAATTCAAGCCCCAGTACTTGCACACACAAGAAATAACAAGCCAAAATCCTTTCTTGGACATTACAACAGAGTCTCAGGGAAGCTTTACATAGAATGACCTTGAATTGAAAGTGTCTGAAGCACATTTGACCTTCCTTAGTTCACCCTTCTTTAAGAAGCTATCTCTAATAGTTGACAGAACATAAAAAGCTAAAGAAGCTATTGCAGGCTGTCAGAAAATATTCAACTATGTTAGTACAGGATCAGTTCACTTGCTCAACAATTTAACCCAGGATGTTGTTGACAGATTTCTTAAGTAGCTCCATCAAACTGTGTGTAACCTGACAGCATTTTTAAGTATGAAGCCTACATTTTTTTTCATTGAAGGCAAACATTTAAAGTTGATTTCTCTGGGAGGGGAGGGGTGTCAAGGTGTAAAATAGCTTTCATAGGCTGTCAAAGGAACCATGGTGAATTAACATCAGAAGTGATTTTGATCACTCAACATTAGGGCTAGAAAAATTTAGGATCAATGGAAGCCACCAAATCTTAGAGATAGTAGGAAATGAGCACACCCTTTCAGAAAGCAGTTGAAAAATGTTAGACTCAAAATGACTTGCAGTAAGTTACATAACTAGTCAAGGACCATCCTTAATATAGTTTCTTATTTCTACTGATTGTGCAAAACAATCTGATAGTTACAAACTCTAAAAATTAGGGTTTTGCAGAGGCTACATCTTTCATAAAGATTTTTATTACAGCACTAGAGGAAATGGTAAAAATCGACAAAAGTACAACCCACACAGGATACTTTGACTATTTTCTGTCTCTGATAAATAAAACAAAATTCAGAAGTATTACATATTCCATCAACATGAGGCTCTTAGCATTATCATTAAAAGCCAGGATAATTTAAATAAGAGACCTTTCTCTGGAAGTTCATGTGAGCTAAATGAAAGGTGCATGGGAAAGGTGGGAAGTGGAACCTTGCTTGGTAAGGGCATCTCCCTGAGAACTCCTTAGGGGTGACAAATATGAGTTGCACATTAACTCTATGGCAAAAATATTTGGCTTCTTCATCATTGATTTTGTTGGGGTTTAGTTATGTATTTTTTTCTTTCTCTATTCTATAGTAAAATTCAAGTAGAAAATATTGAGTCTTCTTTTAGACAACCTAAGGGAAGAAAGGTATTGATTCATACACGGGCTACAATAGCCAGGTCCCTTACTTGCAGGATTAAAGCAGAGCACCTAGCATGGCCCCCAAGGCCATTAATGATTTGGCTCCTACCCTTCCAATACCCACCCACGGTGTAGCAATAGGGCATCATACTTATTTTCAGGATGCATTTTCCTTTTTCTAACTTTGGTTCTTGCACTTGCTCTTCAATCTGCCTAGAGTATTTAAGATCCCTCTCCCCTCTGCTTCGTGAATAGGACTCATTAGATTAGGTTAAGTGCCTCCTTCTTTGAAAAGGCCATTGCAGGGCTCTTAGTTGAAAGCATTAGTTCTGTCTTCACCATATTTATAACCTTCAGTTTGCATGGTCACCACAGATACTCATTTACATGGATGTAAATAAAGCATTAGATGTATTTTCACCATGTTTATAACCCTGTTATCATGGTCACCACAGATAATTACTCACCTGTGGATATCCAGAAAGAATACCTCTTTCCTGGCATTCACCTTTAAGATTCTAATTCCGATGGTCTATCTAGCACAGGGTCAGGGCAATCCTATACATAATGAGGCAACCAGTGCGGTTTTAATGTGCTGGCGCTATTGAGAAATACTGTGATTGAAGAGAGCTCTGTAGAGAATAAGCTTATTTCTCCTCTTGGCTATTCCTTTCTAAGTACCCAGCATCATGCCTGTAATAGGACTTCTGGAAATCTAAGAAGTAGGATTTTAATACATGAGTGTTCACTTTGTAGGATTATCTACATTGTCAAAAATACCTAACCCAGTGAGAGAGGATAAGTACACACGATTATAAGGAAAATATGGCTGACTTATAAATATACTTAAAAAATTTTATCTTAAAGCTGATGTACAGATGGGTTAAAAGTACATAGGTCAGGTAATGAGTACATTTCCTTTTGAACAGTGGCACCTCATCCCTTGTTCTTTTATAATAATTAAAAAAATTCTACAAGGGAGCTGCCCAAGGAGTCATTTGTTTGGAACCAAGGAGTTAAGAAGTGATATTTAGTTTTGTAGTTCAGGTGATATCCTAATAGCATTTGGGCAGGGATTTGGAAGGTAGTACAGAGCAGTGTAAATGTTATCAGAGTCATACTAGCTTTGTTCAACTTTCAGCTCTGCCACTTACTAGTTCCGTGATCTTGTTTAAGCTACTTCAACTTTATCCCCTCATTTTTTCATCTGTAAAGTGAGATGCTGGTGTTCATATTGCTAACTAGCACCATAGGCCTATTTTAATTTATTCACTAAGTTATTATACATAAGCATCTAGAATGTGTCCAGTATATAGTAAACTTTCAATGAAGGTGAGCTCTTCTTGTCCTTGTTCTTATTATTCCACTGGGTAGAGGTTCCCCTAGAGCAAGTTGTGGGTGGAATGAAGTCAGTCATCTAGAAAACTTTAGCCATCCATGTTATCTGGCCATAAGCAGGCATGGCACAAAATAAATACAATCTTATTATAGCTTTCTGTTTGTTGTGTTTGTCCTGCATCCTTGATCTAATGTGTTTGAAGGAGCCTCTGCCTTTAATCTTTAAAGTATAAGTGAACAAGTGTCTGGAATATGCCTCAGGGCATGTTGTCCATTCAACTAGAGAATGACCAATAATGGCACTCAGCTTTTCAAAGGGAAGCCTCAAGTGCATCATTTAAACCCAATTGGCTTGGGATCCTGGGCTCAGAACACCACTGCTCCACCTCAGACCTGTTGGGGGCATTTTCAGGTTTAAAGATGCATAGATCTATAAATATAGATGTATGTACACACATATGCATCGAAGCCTATATATGTACTTATTTTTTTTTTTGGTCTGGTCCTGGGGCTTGAACTCAGGGCCTGAGCACTCTCCCTGGCTTTTTTTTTTGCTCAAAGCTAGCACTCTACCACTTGAGCCACAGCACCACCTCTGGCCGTTTTCTATATATGTGGTGCTGAGGAATTGAACCCAGGGCTTCATGTATGAGGCAAGCACTCTACCACTAAGTCATATTCCCAGCCCTGTATATGTACTTATCACATATCAATAATTTTCCTAGGGAGTAAATTGCCTGTATTCTTAGGGAGTATTTTGAAAGTTATTTCCTTTAAAAACAAATTGAATACTAATTCATAGAAAATATATTTCATGGCAGCTTTCCTAAAGCTCTTAGGTAATTTGGTAGGTTCTTTCTAATGTAGATTATAGCCATCAATGACATGACAAACAGAAATTGTGATTCTTCTGAGTTCATCCTTAATATGAATAGTTTCCATATGCTAAGACTGATTTTCTTCATTAAAAAACAAGAATGACTGGGTATCAGTGTCTCATACCTGTAATCCTAGCTACTCAGGAGGCTGAGGTCTGAGGATCGCGGTTTGAAGCCAGCCCAGGCAAGAAAGTCCATGAGACTCTCATCTCGAATTAACCACCAGAAAACCAGAAGTGTGTACTGTGGCTCACAGCGGTAAAGCACTAGCCTTGAGCAGCAGAGCTCAGGGACAACACCCAGGCCCTGAGTTCAAGCTCATGACAGACAAAAAGAAAAGGAAAAGAAAACAAAAATATTTTATAGTTTTAATACAAACTTTGTAAACTCTGGTCCACCAAATCTTTAGTTTTTACCCTTTTGGATACCTTTCTGGTCCCTGTCCTAATATGTTCACAGCTCTTTTCATTGACAAAGAATTTGTTTAACTCAAATATAATTCGATAGCCATCAATTGAGTTTGTATGTGAGGAAATAGATCTTATGGCTTGACAGGCTTTTCCAATTTAGTTCATAGTAGTGAAACCCATTAATCCTCTCTTCATTCAACTGAAATGCTCTAGCTTCTTACCACTTCTTTCTGAGAGTCCTACAGTGGTATCATAAAATGACTTCCAGTGGTTCTCAAGTCTAAGCAAACTTTAGCAGTACTATCAACGTTACTCACCACATGAGCACAGACTGAAGCCTCTCAGTGCAATCCACACCCTGTAGCTAATGAAGGTTTTAGCACAAAGTTTGATGTTCCTCCACGTCAGGCTCCAATTTGCCTCTTATTGAGTCTTACCAGCAGATGCTTCATGACTTCACATCCTAGCTATTCTGGCTACTGGTTGTTGCTAGAACACCCATATTTCTTTATTTGTTCTTTTTCTACTTGAATTAAAAATGTTCTTCAGCACTCATCTTTCATATACAGCTCATATATCATATCAAATATGAAAATATCTCTACTTCTCTGACATTATAAGACATGTGTGACTTTTTTCAGCAGACAGAGACTACTTCATTTTCAAATCCCAAGTTTTTGTACTAACTCAGCATTATATACATGCTTAGTTTTAAATTACTTTTGGTTATCAATAAGAATTGTCTTTTTCTGGCTCAAAATTGTCTTCATACTTGTTCTCAAATAATTTCAAGTTATCTAGTGGATTTTATTTAAACTTCTGAGGAAAGGAACATTCCAAAACCATTATTTGAGACGTAGGTGTAAAATGCATATGAAGACCTGTGGTTGTTGAGTGAATAATTAAAATGTTTAAATAGGTGTATCTTATCAAAGAGTAGGTTTCATTTTCTCCCATGGAAGGGTGATGATAAGAACCTCTACTCCTAGGTCTAGAGGGACTGTTATCTGGCTTTTATGGTATTTCAAAAATTACAGTCTAGTTTATATTGAAGATATGAGACTTTTAAATGGCTTCTTAAATTTCCCACTAGGCATTGAGCTCTATAGAGGAGAATGGGCAGAATTAGTGAGTTTTATTCTATTCAAATCCTGGCAGGTTTGACATTCATTGGCCAGTCTTGAAAGCCTGTCCCACTCTTCACCTACCTGCTATGCCGGAGAAGCATAAGCTATTAGCTGGTGTTTTCTTTTTTTTTTTTCTTTTTTTTTTTTTTTGGCCAGTCCTGGGCCTTGGACTCAGGGCCTGAGCACTGTCCCTGGCTTCTTCCCGCTCAAGGCTAGCACTCTGCCACTTGAGCCACAGCGCCACTTCTGGCCGTTTTCTGTATATGTGGTGCTGGGGAATCGAACCTAGGGCCTCGTGTATCCGAGGCAGGCACTCTTGCCACTAGGCTATATCCCCAGCCCTGGTGTTTTCTTAAGAGGCAAAAAAGCCAATCAAAAGCCTCTGATGAGAGGCTGAGATCTGAGGATTGTGGTTGAAAATCAGCCTGGGCAGGAATGTCTGTAAGATTTACCTGTAATTAACCACCAGGAAACCAAAAGTGGTGCTGGGGCTCACAGTGGTATAGCACTGTCATTGAGCAAAAGAGCGCAGAGACAGTACCCAGGCCTTGAGTTTTTAAGCTCCATGACTGACCAAAAAAAGCCCCTGATGATCCCAAAGAACGTGTGTCCTTATATCCATACTCAGATGGGGCTATAATAAACTATGCTTCATAGAATGAAAAAGGAAGGCCTGGGCATGTAGTTGGGTAGAGCTCCCTAGCTCTTTGGTTATGATTCTACTAACCTCAGTCTTGAGAAGAGTTCTTAACTTTCAATTCTTGCTACAGACTAATGACCTTTGAGCTACTTAGAATAATGTTTTCCCTTTTTCTAACTAAGTTCTTTATCACATCTTTTAGAACATGGCAAGGTCTCCTTTAAGACAATTAAATCAGAAATGAGAGCTGATCTCTCATTGGTTTATTTTCTGTAAAATCCATTTGGGAATCCTAGGTCTGTAATTACGGTTTCTTAACTGCATTATCTTGCTTAAGAAGACAAATTTTAGCAATGCTGAGAAGTAAATCATTTTTGTGGCCATATCATGCTGACTTATGCAGCATAATCTTAAATTAATTTATTCAAAAGAGTACATTCCTAGCTCAAGCATATTCAGCATATTTGCATATTTTCTGTGTAATACTTTGCATGGGTTTTTTTTTTTGCCTTTATTTCCAAAGGCAGGCCATAGCAACAATAATTTCGTTTTCCCAAGATGAGCCATAGAAACTAACCTTCCCATAGCTTTAAGCTTTAGCTGCCTATAAAAGAGTTCTCTAATTTTTCTTGTTGGAAACTAGTGTTTAAGACTTTTTCTTTCTTTCCAGGGTGGTCCTATTTCATACTTGGGAGAAAGGAATGTTGAAGACAAAAATGGACAATGTACAGCAAAAATGCTGGACTTCCACAGCCAGTCTCTTAACAACCATTTCTAGGCAATGAAGTCTCCAGAAAAGCCTCAGATAGCAAGGTTGATAGCCTCTGGATAGTGGAACTCATGGGGGCTCCTGGAGGGTGATACGCCAGGGGAGACATGAATGCTTCGTGTCCCTTCTACACTGTAAATTATGTATTGCTTAATCTATATCCCTTGTGATGTCATCTATAATAAACCAGTACATGTAAGTGATTTCTTGAGTTCTCTGAGCCATTTGAGCAAATCATTCAAATCCAAGGAAGAAGATATGGTAGCGCCAGTTAATAGCCAGTTTGCTACAAGCACAGGTAGAACAACTTGGGCTTTGCGATTGGCATCTAAAGTAAGTATGTAGGGGAGACAGTATTGAGATTGAGCCCTCAACTATGGGTTCTCATGCTATCTCCCAGCAGATAGTGTTAAATGAAACTTAGAGGACAAACAGCAGGTGTCTACAGCTGCAGAATTGCTTGCTTACTGGTGGGGAGAAAGCCTCACACATTTTGGGGTCACAGAAATCTTCTGTGTTGAAGATTTCCACTGTGTGAACAGAGGAAAAAGAAACATGAATTGTGAATTCTCCAATTTACCACGCTGTAGAGGAAACCTAGTAAATCTTTGACAAGAGTGAGTCGGTTGATGTTATTCAGTTTTGTTAAACACATTTTTAATGGGTAACAATTATGTGGTATACATATTCTAGGTGTGGGAGATCCAGAAAAGTACATAGCAGACAAAATTCCTGCTCTCAGAGAAATAAAGAGTAATCATTAATGAGCTATTGGGTGAAAGCTGGGCTTTGAGCCAAGACTTCTCCTTTGAAGCCAAAGCTCTTAGTTATTACTCTGACTTAAGCATAAGTGTAGTCAAAAGTGTTGAAGCCCTGTTGAAAAATCTCTCATACTACAGGCCTTAAACCTTTGGATCTCCCTGTGGTACCTGGACATGGGAAATTCCAGGCATTATCAATATTTACAGTGAAAAGTGGCATAGAATATGACTTTTCTATCTATCTGCCTATTTATTAATTACTTATTAATACTGTAGACTAGATTATTTCTATGTATTCCAGTATACATAATCTTCTATATCCCTCCATCAGAAATTTCATACCTTGGTTATATTTCATACCTGGGTTTCTCTTCAACAAAATAACATTCTTCTCTTTTCCCATATTATTTTCCTAACAATCCCCTTACTCAGACCTGCTAAAGACCAATTTTACTGGATTAATAGGTAAGATATTTTTATTCCTGTTTTTAGGGAACAGGTTACTGAATGATTAATGGAATCAGTTATTTGCCTTTATGCTAGGAGATTTCCTCTCAATGTGGAAGAAAGGTCAGAAAAACTTTGCTTACTGTGTCTCAGCAGCCCGACTACTAACAGCAGCCTCAGCAGCCACTGGCTTTGCTGATGGTGGCTCCCCGCATCTCCAGTTGTAGTGGTTTCCAAGAACATTTCTGTGGCAGCATTCCAAATGACAGCTCCCAACTGCTTCTCCTAGCTACTCTCTTGTGGCAATATTCTCCATGACCATTTCTGGAAACACTAAGTATCTCCATTGGAAGTTCCTTGCTGAGATTTCTGCTCTGTTATGTGCTTTAAATAGACTGTAGGAATAAGAATTGGTTATAACATCGCTGGTAGCCACAATTGGAGCTGCTCTCTCTGACTGCACTCTGACCTTTCAGATATTTTCCTGCTCAAGGCCTGTTGGAAGAATATAGACAAGACAGGAAGAAAGCATCTTCAGGGGTTAAGGATACAGCATTCAGTTTCACACAGACTTTTCAATCAAGGGGAATCCTGCCTTTGTCTAATTGTACAGTCTTGGACACATAATTAATCTTTGTGGCCTCTAGTTTCCTCATCTATAAAATAGAATAATAAGTATTACCACCTTCTTAGTTTATTTTGAGGATTTAATGAGATAATTTGTAAAAAGCAGTTAGGGCCTGACACATTAAAAGCCCTCAAAAATGGTAGCTATTAGGAAATTAGAGAAGGAGAAATTTGCTTGACTAATTAAATTATGGAAGAAAATTGTAAACTGATCTTCACATTGGGTTCAAGGTCATTCTGGAAAATAGGCAAAAATTTAGCTGTTTGTTGGTTTGTGTGTTTCCTTCTGCCTTTCCCATTTAAATTTCTCAAATACTCTTCTCTTTTACTGGGGGAGAAATTTAGTTTTGTGATCTAGCTCAAAGGTCAAATCACATATGAAATATATTAACTTTGTGCCATATGTATAACTTTACTATTATCCTTACTATGTTGTGCTGCAGCCATTGTTAATCTGCCTTTTTATAAGACTTAGAATGCTTAAAAGATAGGATTTTGCTCTTTCAATATAACCATTTAATTTAAATCTGTACTCATTTTTAAACTGTATTTATGAGATAGCTAGCATTTTTTGTGTACATGTATATTCACAATTGTCTATATATTCTTAGCACATAACAGTCTTATTCCATCTCAATTATTCAACAGCTACATATATAGCTAGTAAATATGTAGATAGAACAGTTTGAAATATTCCATCTGTATTCTCAGAGAACTTTAAAAGTTTATTGATTATATCAATGAAGCATATTACAAATGGTTGTCTCTGTGTCTGTTGCCTGTGAACAATCCCATTACCTGACAGTGTGTTTACTGTATTGTAAGTGATGAATAAACAATAATCAAATGGAATATTATAACTATCATTATTAAGCAACTATGAACCCATCTGGGACTTTGTACGTGGTATTTCACTTGTCCTTATAAAACCAAACCCAAGTTGATCAGAACTTTTCCTGTTTCCAGATAATACAATGGAGACTCAGAAAGTAAGTTGATTATGTTGTAAAATTATCACCACTTAGAGCTGAGATTGAAGGCCCTGGTCCTAAAATGGGAGCATGAGTTTCATAAATGCTGTACCTTCAGTCTCATCTTTATTTCTAATTGGATTTGCCTATCATTGAATAATCTATTGAGCTTCTATTTCCTACATGTAAAATGAAGGATCCCTGATAGCTAATACTTAGGGTCTCTTTTAGATTAGGATATTGCCACTATATTTTTTTTATATATACTTAAGTTAATTTCTCTCCACAACCATCATGTTGTCAAGAGTAGAAGATAATTTCTAAATTAGGGATACTTATCCCACTCAGTAACCTTTAAAGAGTGACTATACATTTTACCTAAACTTATTGCAAGGAATATGAATAAAATCAATCTTTGTGATTCTGGAGGTTGAACCTAGGACATTGCATATATTAGGCGAATGCACTATCACTGAACCATGCTCCAAGCCTTCACATTGAACTTTGTGACTGAAATTTGATTTCATTTTAACATACATGAATAAAGATGGCCTTACCAGCATCCTTATTTGGTTCTAATGCTTTACTACTTGTATTATCATTTAATAAATTTGTACTTTTTTTGTGCCAGTCCTGTAGCTTGAACTCAGGGTCTAGATACTGTTCCTGAGCTAGGCTAGTACGCTATCACTTGAGTCACAGCTCCACTTCCAGCTTCTTTGGTTCTTAATTGGAGATAAGAGTCTCATGGGCTTTTCTGCCTACAGTGGCTTTGAACCATGATCTTCAGATATCAGTCTCTTAAGTAGCTAGGATTACAGTCGTGAGTCGCCAGCATCCATATAATTTGCAGATCTTTAATGAACTGTGAGTATATGCCTTATGGAGAAAACATTCATTTTTCTTGAATATATTCTCCTTAACTCTCACTTTTCACTTTGGCTACTATTGATGAACAAAATTCATGGGCAATAAAGGAACGCCTAATATATAAATAAAATCCAGTGTGAATGTATTCTATATTAATTTCCTCATTGTATTAAAGAATACCAAAATTCCTTCATGCTTTAACTTCTTATGAGTTTTTCCTAAAAGTTGTGTAATAATGACTTCATATATTCAAGGTATTCTGTAAGTTAAATTCATAGGCAGTTAATGTTTGGGAATATGATTGCAGAGGTTAGCAAACTGTAACCTGTTGGATAAACAGACATAATGCCTTTGCTTATAAATAAAGTTTTATTGGCAAACTACTCTGTCCAACTTTTAATTTGCTGTCTCTGGCTGCTTTGAAGGTATACATATCTGACAAAGCTGAAAGTTTTTGTCATGTGGTTGTTTACAAAGACATTTGCCAGTTCTTGACTAAAGCACACTGGTTTGTTCTGCTAAGTTCCTGAGGGAACAGCTTCTGCCATGAAGAGTGTCAAGATTCTGAAGTAACCTCAAAAGGAGCTCATACAAAACTTGGCTGGAATCCACATCTGGCAAAAGTTTGAGAAAGAGATAGGTATTTCTGCATTTGCATTGGTAGGTAATAAAGCTATTTCTTGCTAGTTGAGATTCAGGTGGGAAATAGTGTACTACATTGGTTAGGAAGTCAGTTCTAGGATTTTTCTCCTTATTGTTTCTGTGGTCTTAGGTAAGCAAGATGAATTTTAATGTGATTTATTGTTTTTAATCATAACACATAACTGGTGATAGTAGCTATCTCTTGTGTCTGTCTGAAGCTGAAATAAATAGGACACATATAGAACTTAGAAGAGAGTCTGGCACTTAACAAAATGCTAGCCACTATTAGGTAGCTATTTCAAATGAAGGACAATATTTTCCCCCTGAAGTTACTTCAGATTTCTATTTGGAGGATGAGCCAATATAATCTCTATCAATATGATGATGTTTATTTTCTATGTAGAATCTTATAGTGACATTACACAAAAAATACATTTAAATTTTCATGAGAAAAATTAATTACTCTTGGCAAGGATCCTGTTTATTATTAAAACATGTTCTAATGGTGTTCTAGCTACCATAGCCAGAGGGAAGTCATGTATAAACCAAAACAAATCAGCATATTTGAATGTTACTTTCAGAACACAATATATTACAGAGTGTATGTTGTTTGACAGATACCAATTTCTTGGACTTCAACAAAGGCATCCATCATCTCCATCATGAAACTATCACATGGGGGAAAATATTACTATTTATTCTGTCACCACTGCTAAGTATCATTTTGGTTTTTTTTGTTGTTTTCGTTTTTGTTTTTCAAATTTTTATTATCAAACTGATGTACAGAGAGGTTACAGTTTTATACATTAGGCCTTGGTACATTTCTTGTACTGTTTGTTACCTCGTCCCTCATACCCCCCTCCCTCCTCCCCCTTTCCCTTTCCCCGCCTGAGGTGTTCAGTTCACTTTCACCAAACAGTTTTGCAAGTATTGCTTTTGTAGTTGTTTGTCTTTTATTACCCTGTGTCTCTCAATTTTGGTATTCCCTTTCAATTTCCTAGTTCTAATACCAGTATACACGGTTTCCAATATACTCAGATAAGATTACAGAGATAGTGTAGGTACAACCACTGGAAGGTGATACAAGAACATCATCAATAATAGAAGCTACAGATACACATGGGACGTTGTAAGTAGTTACAACTGTGATATAACAATCGTTTCCATAACATGGAGTTCATTTCACTTAGCCTCATCTTATGTGTTCATAAGGGTATAGCTATTGGGCTCCTGTGATCCTCTGCTATGACTTGCCTAAATCTGTACTAATTATTCCCAATAAGGGAGACCATACAGTCCATGTTTCTTTGGGTCTGGCTCACTTCACTTAGTATAATTTTTTCCAAGTCTTCTATTTCCTTATAAATGGGGCAATGTCATTCTTTCCGATAGAGGCATAAAATTCCATTGTGTATATGTACCACATTTTCCTGATCCATTCGTCTACTGAGGGGCATCTGGGTTGGTGCCAGATTCTAGCTATGACAAATTGTGCTGCGATGAATATTGTTGTGCTGGTGGCTTTACTGTGATTTTGTTTGTGGTCTTTTGGATAGATACCCAAAAGTGGGGCTGCTGGGTCATAGGGGAGCTCTATGTTTAGTCTTCTGAGGAATCTCCATACTGCTTGCCAGAGTGGCTGAACCAGTTTACATTCCCACCAACAATGAAGTAGGGTTCCCTTTTGGCCACATCCCCTCCAACAATTGTTATTGTTAGTTTTCTTAATATATGACATTCTTACTGGGGTGAGATGGAATCTCAATGTTGTTTTGATTTGCATTTCTTTTATGGCCAGTGATGTAGAGCACTTTTTCATATGTCTCTTGGCCATTCTCATTTCCTCATCAGAAAAGTCTCTTTGTAAGTCTTTAGCCCATTTGATGAGGGGGCTATTGGTTCTTTGTGGTTTTGTTTTGGAAGAAGGTAATTTTTTTAGTTCTGCATATAATTTAGAGATGAGGCCTTTGTCCGTTGAATGGCTGGTAAAGATCTTCTCCCAGTCTGTGGGCTTTCTGTGTATCTTGAGAGCTATGTCCTTTGCCGTGCAGAAGCTCTGCAGTTTGATGCAGTCCCATTTGTCCAACCTTTCTTTGATTTGTAGCCTTTCTGGGTCACTGTTAAGGAAGTTCCGTCCTGTGCCAAGGAGCCCAAGTGTTTCTCCTACTCCTTCCTTTAGTGTTTTCAGGGTGTCTGTTTTGATTTCGAGGTCTTTAATCCATTTGGAATTGATTTTGGTGCAGGGTGATATATAAGGATCTAGTTTTAGTTTGTTCCATGTGTTGAGCCAGTTTTGCCAGCACCATTTGTTAAAGAGGCCATCTTTCTTCCAAACTATTGTTTTAGCTCCTATATCAAAGATTAAGTGGGCGTAGTTCTGTGGGTTCATTTCTGGGTCTTCAATTCTGTTCCATTGGTCTTCAGGCCTGTTCCGGTGCCAATACCAAGCTGTTTTTATTACTATAGCTTTATAATACAGCTTGAAGTTGGGTATTGTAATTCCTCCAGCACTGTTCTTTCTGCTTAGGATTCTTTTTGCTATTCTAGGTCTTTTATAGTTCCATATGAATTTCTGGATTGCTTCCTCTATTTCGTTAAAGAATGGTGTTGGGATATTAATGGGTATTGCATTTAATTTGTAGACATTTTGGCTTCAGAGAAATAGAACACTATTAGTGTTCTGCCTACATCTTTTAGTACTGGTATAAGTGTATAACAGTTTGACTTTCATCTGCCAATCCCTGTGATTTATTAGGTAATTGTCTGGCCACCAAAGCTCTACTATCCACTGAAAAAACTAGGCCACACCTTCCAGAGAGGTAATATTCCCTTGAAGTATCCTTTAGCCAGTGTCCAATGGAAATTGATGGACAGATAATCCAGCTTTAGAAATTTTAGACGTGATATTTCTGAGGTATGTATTCTCTACTGGCTCCCCAAACTCCTCAGTGGGATTACATTTCAGTTTCCAAAGTAGCTGCTTGCATTTTCGTATTCACTTTTTTGACTTTCTTCTCTGTCCTATAACATTTCTCTCTCCCCTTCAAAAATTCCCGGAGACCAATTCTCAAATACACTACTCATATA
Source organism: Perognathus longimembris pacificus (assembly GCF_023159225.1). NCBI lineage: Eukaryota > Metazoa > Chordata > Mammalia > Rodentia > Heteromyidae > Perognathus > Perognathus longimembris. The sequence goes on along the minus strand of NC_063188.1, from coordinate 105,984,641 downwards.
AAGTCCTTACCTCAGAATTTGCTTTTGGGGAAATGATGTTCAGAGAAGGTAAGAGCCTGTTGTTCCATTTTAAAGTGTGTCTTATTGGCACACTTTCTTCTCTTATTCACAGAGAAACTCCTAATCACACAATTGAATAGGCTAACTATATAACTGGACAAATGATAACAATCTATTGCCATACAACAATCCATTGGTCAACTTTTACCCATACACATTAAGTGGAAATGAAGGCATGTGTGCTAAATATACAGTTGAGGTTTACTTAGGAAAAGGTTCTCAAGGTTTTAAATCTTTTCCTAAGTTCATCAAGTAAATTGTAAATCTGCTGAGCGTGTCTTAAAAATACATTTCAGATTTTCAGACCCATTTACTGTCTATAAAATCTTTTAAAACTTTCTATGTTGGCTATTATTAGCTTGTTTTGGGAAACAAAGCAAAAACAACTCCATATTTATAGCTGTAAAAAGAATATCCAGAAGTTTCTTCATTCTCAGTCTGGTGAGAGAAATGATTCACAGTTGAGCTTCAGGGGATTGATGAAGTACCTGTGATTGCCTATAAATTGGGATCATGTACCTTGTAATAATGAAGGATCCTTAATCGTGCATTATGTTCTGAAAGTTACCTGTAACCCCAAGTATGTAGGAGGTGCCAACTACATTAAAGATCACTAGCAAAGCCTTTAGATGCATCTTATGAAAATATTTGAAAGTATAAAAGCATGAAAATTTAAGGATTCTAGTTCTAATCATGAAGGAATTATGGCAAATGGGCTCATATTTCCAATATAAACAACTGTCCAAGCTGGTCAAAATACATAAAGCAAGTGGTTTAAAGCAGTAAATAATACAGAATTTTGTTCTTTCTGTAAAGAAATACATTAGGTAAGCTCTATATTTGTTTTGGAAACAATGTTGGCTACATACAATGTAATGATATTAGGAAATGTCAAAACCAAAAATTTCCAATTGAGATTTCAATATGAAGAGACGTTCTCTTTCAGAAAAATTAAGGCAGTTAAAAAAACGCAAGATAATTCATCACAATAGACCTGCACTTTAATAATTCTTAAAAGTAGAAGGGACTTAATTATATGTGAGAAGTTGAACCTACCTAATGAAGCCCAGAAATAATGTATCAGTAAATGTGGAAAATATTAATTTATTTAAGAAATGATTATTTAGAGTGCAATAATAATATACTTCGTAGATCAGAATATACTTCTGATAACAAGTACATATCAGAAAATACTTCATAGATTGGAAGATTCAATATTTCTAAGATTTCATGTTTGGAAATACCATAATGAAGCCTTTTATTATGTACAATTTAATGTACATCAATGAAAAGCTTGATCAACATGTGTGTTACTTGATAAAAGTGCGTATTATATCTACATTCAGATATTACCACAAACTAAAATTTGAATAGGTGGCATGCAACTGGAATTTGCTTATAACTTTTGTGGGATCCCTGAAATGGATGATCCAAAATCCTAATATTATGCAACAGAAACCAGAAAAAATATAGATCACTCTATTCATAATATAAAGCTCCAGAATAAGTCAAGATAATGTGGTAGGGGAGGGATGTGTAAGAATGTTAAAAGGGTTGACACTGATCAAGATGCACTGTATTTATAAACTGCTTTGTTAAATGGCAACTCTTTTGTAGAACTATTTAAAGATATTAATAAAAAATCTAAAGAGATAATCTGATAATATTAATCACATATATAGTGCTTGTTAGGATCTGTGCTGATTGACCAGAAGTAGAATAAGAAATCACTTGGGGTCATGCTAATGTTCTTCCTCCTGGTGTTTGGGTTACACAGCTGTATGTGTTATCCAAACTCATCACATTATAGTCCTAAACTCAATGCATTTAATTGCATGATTATGCACATGGTATTTTAATGCAATAAAAGGAAAAAAAGCTGAGCAGATCTCTTAGTTGCACACTTACCCTGTAGATATGTATTTTTTTGTAACAAAGGAATTGAATGATTAATACCTTGTCTCTCCTCTGTACTAACATCTGTGTGTTAAGTGCAGATAGACTAATAAGTTGAGTCAGAGAGTCTTTGTCCTTAGGTTACTTATATACTTGTAACCTGGGAAAAAGAGAACTGAGAAATTATGGGAGGAAAGGAAAAAACTAGCAATATTTCCATGACAGCTATGAGCTGAGACACTGCTGCAGCCAGAACTCTGCTTGGCCAAAGAAATATTAATTAGGTTTAGCTTTCTACCAGCTTAGCTCTGAAAGGGCCACGGTGATTAATGGGACTAATTAGGCCAGCCCCAAGGGCAATATCAGCATGTATATATAATAGGATTATTCTTTATGCTTCTCTAGCATGTCACTTTATATTACTATTGTGAAATGTTTGGGACATTTAACCTAATCACTTGTCTAGACTTGTCTTCGAGATAGACAAGCTTTTCAGGTTTTATTGTCATTTTTACGAAAAGCAGAAAAATCTGATTCAGTCTAGGTAGAGGCAAAAAAGCAAATGGAGAACTATTCCCGTAGTCTAGTCTCAAAAGAACCCAGGGAAAATGTCACATGTACCACTCCTATGAATCTAAAGCCTGTCAGGAAAGCTCACAAAATAATGCCTTTCAAGTCCCATGATCCTGAAACCTTCTGCTGTTGTTTTCAAAAAAAAAAAATCTCTTTTAAATCAAGTCTCTATAATTCCACAGTGGAAATGGTTTATAATAAAATTTAGATTCCCATAAGTAAAAGTTGTCAAAACTCTGTGTATAATAATCTCTAATCCTGCCCTGAGCTTTTGATTGTTGTACTATGCAGACATTGAGAACGGCTTCCTGTTGCTGGTGGACTTGGTTAGTTGATGTAAGTGTAGGTATGGGGCAGGCAGACGGTAGGTGAAAAGAAATACGATGATGGGGGGGATGAGGGCTGAACTAGTAAGAGTGAAAGAGGATGACTAGAAATAGATTGTCACCATGTATGAAAGTAGAACAATGAAGCCTGTTAAAATTGTATTCGAAAGGGTGAAGGGAATAAGAGATACTGATTGGGGAGAAATTGACTGAAATGCAGTGCACACACTTGTGGAAAAGTCACAATGAAATCTCACCTTGTATAGCTAATGTATGCTAAAAAATTTGAAAAAGGAAATATGAAAATATTCTAAAATTGGTGGGAAATATGGTATAACCACTATTTTTATATCTTTTGATTGCAAAAAAAAAAAAAAAACCCACCCACAAGCCAGGCATCTGTAATCCTAATACTCAGAAGGCTGAGATGTGAGGATTGTGGTTCAAAGCCAGACCAGGAAGGAGAGTCTGTGAGGCTCATATTCAATTAACTAACTAAACACTAAAACTGAAGCTGAGGCTCAAGTAGTAGAGAGTAGAGAACCAGCTTTGGGCATCCCGAGTTTAAGCCCTAAGATTAGCATGCACACACGTGTGTGAGCACACACACACACACACACACACACACAGAAAATTTATAGAAAATAAACATTGTATCTTAGTACACCTTAGTGCAATACCCAAATAAAAATACCATTCTCATTACTAACTAGGCTAAGAAATATAACTTTATCAGTCATCCCTTAAAATTTCCCCTCGGCCTTCTTTCTTCCTTTAAAAATAACCAATCTCATTTTTTTTTTTTTTTTTTTGGCCAGTCCTGGGCCTTGGACTCAGGGCCTGAGCACTGTCCCTGGCTTCTTCCCGCTCAAGGCTAGCACTCTGCCACTTGAGCCACAGCGCCACTTCTGGCCGTTTTCTGTATTTGTGGTGCTGGGGAATCGAACCCAGGGCCTCATGTATACGAGGCAGGTACTCTTGCCACTAGGCCATATCCCCAGCCCCATCCAATCTCATTTTTATATTAATCACTTCCTTGATTTTTTTCACAGTTCCATTATTCAAATTGGCACATGTAGTAACTACAGTTTAGTTTTGTCCTTTAAATAATTGATGTTATTTCTCTCCTTTCTTATACAGGACCCTTCTGAATCCCCTCTTTTCCTATACTATGACTCTTTTTTTTTTTTTGGCCAGTCCTGGGACCTGGACTCAGGGCCTGAGCACTGTCCCTGGCTTCTTTTTGCTCAAGGCTAACACTCTGCCACTTGAGCCACAGCGCCCCTTCTGGCCATTTTCTGTATATGTGGTGCTGGGGAATTGAACCCAGGGCCTCATGTATATGAGGCAAGCACTCTTGCCACTAGGTCATATTCCCAGCCCTATACTATGACTCTTATGAGCTACAGACTTTCACATATTCTGAATTTGACTGACAGTATGCTCATATAGCTCAATATGTTTCTCTGTTATATTACTATTGGCAGCTGAATCCAGAAGTTTTGTCAGACTCAGGCTGAATCTCACAAAACTAGAGGAGATGTGTGTTCTTTTTCTTTTTTTTTCCTAATCTGGAGGTATATTGTTTTCTGTGGTTTTGTGAAAAAGACATCTGCTGGCTCTCAAAGTACAGATTCATGTATCCCTTCATCCTGAGTCCTTTCTTTACACTTTTAGTCTTTAAGAACTTTCCACATATCTGATAAAATAAATAATTCCCAGGTTATCCAGGCCACTTGATGATTCCACAATCATCCACTCCTCCAAATAGCCTAGTTTCTCTTAATGAGAAGTAATGTTTCAGGTTCACAATTGGCTATCATCATTATTGGGTTAGCTATTGTTTCTAAAATTTCTTCAGTGGACAAATGTCAAACAGAGTGCAATGTGTCCAATCCCTTCCTTCCTTCCTTCCCTCCCTCCCTCCCTCCCTCCCTCCCTCCCTCCCTCCCTCCCTCCCTCCCTCCCTCCCTCCCTCCTTCCTTCCTTCCTTCCTTCCTTCCTTCCTTCCTTCCTTCCTTCCTTCCTTCCTTCCTTCCTTCCTTCCTTCCTTCTTTGCTAGTCCTGAGGCTTGAACTCAGGGCCTCAGTGCTGTCTCTGAGCTCATTTTCGCTCCAGACTAAGACTCTATCACTTGAGACACAGCTCCACTTCTGGCTATTTTTAGTAGTTTATTGGAGATAAGAGTCTCACAAATTTTCCTCCTGGAGCTGGCTTCCAACAGCACACCTCAGATCTCAGTCTTCTGAGTAATTAGGATTACAGGTGTGAGTGCCCAGTGCCCAGTATATATGTGTAATTCTTTCAAAGATAAAATTCCACACCAGGTTTCATGGATACCTCCACTTCCAAATTTAGAAAGACTGTTTTTGGCTTGACCTGTTATACAGTACATCAAGTCTCCCATACAGAGAAACATGGTCTTCAAATACATGGATAGGTGGATGCCAGTGGCTCACGCTTATAACCCTAGCTACTCAGGGGGCTGAGATCTGAGGCTCATGGTTCAAAGCCAGACCAGGGAGAAAAGTCCATGAGACTCTTATCTCCAATTAACCACCAGAAAGCTGGAAGTGGTGCTGTGGCTCAATAAGTAGAGCACAAGCCTTGAGTTGAAGAGCTTAGGGAAAGTGCCCAGGCCCAGATTTCAAGCCTCATGACTGACAAAAAAATACATGGATAATTTTACAATAAAATGTATGATAAACATGTAATTATTCATTTTCTTTACAATTTGCACAATGTATACGGGACCTCTACAAAGAGAGAAAAGCTATAATGAATCCCATTTCTCTTTAAAAGTTCAGGAAAATCCATTTCACATAAAACCAAGCAACCAAAATTTATAAAGAGCAAATGTCATAAAAATAAGAAAAAGAATAAGAATTGGGATACCACTAAACAGAATGCTGTCATCAGAAAGACACACTCATAGATCAGGTCAAAAACCTTTTCAAACTGAGCTCAAAGGCATTAGGGATGAAAAGATCAGAATTAGAAAAACACAGAAGTGAGGTAAAACTCAAGGTAGACTAAAAAATATTGTGCTTCTAAAATAAAGGCTAAACCAAAAGGAAATGAAGAACAAACAAATACAACATAAGATTCTCTAATTGAAATGTAAACAGGATTGTGTATTTGTGTGTGTGTATGTGAGAGACAGAGAGAGAGAGAGAGAGCATATTGTTTTGTAAGTATTGCTTTTTCACTGGTTCACTTTTTACCCTTTGTCTCTCCATTGTGATACTACCCTTCCCTTCCCTTCCCTTCCCAGACAGACATATATACACTACACAGGGTACCAAAATCAAATATAGTGACAACAGGGGCTAAACCATACAGCCCTTTGTATTCATTCCCACATTAATTTCAATGTTTTCTTTTAAAGAATCAAATGCTTTATAGCTCTTTGTATATCCCACTAGCACTGTTTTTCTGTTAGACTAATATTTATGCCTACAGTTGACTACACAAAGTTAAGTGCCCATCATATTATCCAACCTACCATAAGTGGAAAAAAATGCAAGCTTCTAAAGAGGGCTTTTGTTGTGTGATGGTCACATGCCAATTACAGGCACATCAGGGCTACATAATTTAATGGTAAGATCCAAGTGATGCCTTCAAGTGGAATTGATAGGAGTTAAACTCGGTAGGAAAGTGGTGATGATTGAGAGTGTTGGGAGAAGGCATGGGGCTTAAGAGGGTGCTCTCCTATTGGGAATGCTTGAGCATTAGAAGTATTCTTGATGAAATTGATTTCATCTACAAAATCTGGATGAACATTTATTGAGGCCTGGAGAAGGGATTTTTCAGCAGCTTTGGGGAGCAGTAAGCAGATAATTCTCAGAGTTTAAAAGTTGTCTCTCAGGCAAGATTCACTTGGCAGGGAGAAATATCACTAGATTTATAGGAAAAGTGCCTCTTTAGACTCTCCTAAGTGTTGTACACTCTACTACTCTGTTTTTGCCTCTTGGTTTGTGCGATTACACTGATATATTATATTCATCTCTGTTGCTTTTAGATTTAAATGAGATAGGACTTTATTCATTTATTGAGGAAATCATGCAGGGAGGCATTAAGAAACACTCTTTTTCTTTATATTCCTATTTGATTTTGAAGACACATAGCAAGGCCTCAGCTACTCCACGGTTGCCAAATGGTGGAATTTGACCATATGAAAATCAAAACTTGTAGACTTTTACATTTTTACCTTGTATTAATAATTCCCATAAGAAAATAAAACCAAAAACCTGATAGTGACTTTAAATAAGTCATTTTGTGTTTTAGGGTTCATTTTTCTTTATCAGTTGGTAAGATAAGTTCATGTAAAGTTCCCTCTCTCCCATTTGTAACCATTAATAATTTAAAAAATCTATCAAAAAGAAGTAGATTTACTTTTATTCCATACCATTTTAAGCCTTTAGACTACACATAATATGAAAGAGTTTAACAAGTGTCTATGCTTTGGTATATATTTAAAGTTTGAGTCATTGTGGATGGATATATTCAGGCTTAAAGTATTTGAATGATAAGATTTAGTTCTATTCATATGTTTCTTAGTATATTCTTTTAAAACTGTCACCTATCATTCATGTCATCAATGTTCTTCATGATGATTTTACCTAAGCAGAATTTTAATTTCATACGGGTACTATGGCTTGCATTCGGGACGTAGGCACTGTCTCTAAGCTTTCTCACTCCCACCTGCACGCCCAGAGTTTTGCTGGTTAACTGCAGAAAAGAATCTCATGGACTTTACTTCTGGAGTTTGCTTCGAATGATCCTCAGGTCTCAGCCTCTGGAATAATTAGGATTACATGCATGAGCCATTGCTGCCTGGCTTATCAGTTTGTTTGTTTGTTTTTTAATTTCGGTGGTAGAATTTGAACTCAGGGCCCTAGGCACTGTCTCTGAGCTCTTTTACATAATGAACACAAGGAAACAGCTACTTGAAAGGGATAAATTCAGTCATGGGGAGTGGGGCAGGAAGCGAGGAAAATGTCATAAAATACAAAAATTAAAATTACAAAATACAAAAGTAAGAACAGCAAGAGAAGGGGAGGGGTTGGGAGGGATGGGTGAGAATGTTGATAGGGGTGATATTGATCAAGATACAGTGTATGTATCATATGCTAATTGTAAAATGGCAACTCCTTTGTACAACTACTTAACGATAATAAAAATATAAACCGCCCCAAAGTAGATTATTAGCATAATTTAATTGTTTTCATTCTATTTTCTCTCCTCTGCTTTACAGAGTCTAGTTAAGTCTACTTGAGACCTTTTTTTAAAAAAAACTCACATTCCAAATGTTTTAATTAATTAACAAAGGGGATTTTAAATCTTAAGTTTCTTATTGTTTCAGCCTACCTATTTTCTTCTGACTTATTTTCCAGTGAGTCATCTTATCTTCTCTGTAACATTCTGTTTCATCTAGCCACTTAGTTTTCAATTTTAACTATTATTATTTTTCTGCCTTAGATTGCAGTTAAAATATTTTCAAGTTGTCTGCTAAAAATTTCAGTATTATCACACACTAAACATTGTTCATGGTTATTTATGGAGGCAACAGACTTTGGAGCTTTCTTCGTAGATACGGAAAGTCATACCTTTGTTTACCAATTCCTGGACTTTTGAATTTTTGTAACTCAGATCTCCCGAAATCCCCTTGAAAACCTCCATAGGGGTTTTTCTGAAAGCATTTCTTGCCTGGTAAAGTCCATAATCTTCACATCTTGTAGAGGTATTTGTTGTAAATATTTTGTCTTAGTTTTCATTCTTTTTTAGTCTTTTCATAAACCTGGCTATTTTTAAATCAAGGATTAGTCCTTTTATATAAAAAAAAATCAAAGAGGTGATTTATGGCTCTGGACGATGTTATTTTTCTCTAGAAAAATACATCTGCTTCTGGCAGGCAGCTGGGCCTGGGATTGAGATGATTGCAAACTGGGTTTCTATATTTATGAGTTGATTTAGTTCTGCTTTATCTTTACTCATAGGGTATAGTCATTTATTGTCAGAAATCAAAACCGTGGTGCTTAGTGAAATAGCCTTTCACATTTGGCAGGTCTTAAATTCCAATTTTTGTCTCCCTAATACCAGTGGGTCTTTAAAAATCTCAGTTCAGTTTTTCAACTTTCCAACCAATATTGTTTGGAATTGAAAATTAATCTGAATTGACATTAAGCCCCAAATGCCAGAAACTTTTGTTCTTCTTCTCACTGTGTCGCTTAGGCTTGTTGTTATTATTTATTACTATGATAGCCTTTGGAAGAATTTGAGAAGGTATTTAAATCCCTTGTCCAGAATTCTAGGTACCCTCAAATGAGAGAGTGGGTCAGATCCAATCTAGACTATCATTTTCTAGAAATGGAATTTCACAAATAACTTCTGATGAACTTTATCAAGCAACTCTGAGAAATTCAGAACAAAATAATGCTGCAGTCTTTGGCAGTCCTTGTGCTCCATAAGTCATGGGAAGTGGAAGTGACCACTTGAAATGATTTCAGATTTACAGAGACATTTCTAGGGTGGTATAAAGGGATTCCACACACCCTTTGCTTTTGCCTAGTTTTCTCTGTTATCTTACATAACCATGGTGTGCCTGTCAAACAGAAGAAATTAACATTGGTTCAATGTAATGTGCCAATCTAGACTCCCTTTTTCACCAATGTATCCATCAATACAGTTTCTTCTTATACTTTGCTATCCATTCTGGGATGAAACAATGATTTGACCTGTCCTCTAATCTATAAGAATTTGTTGAGTTGTCTTGGTTTTCCTGATTGACAATAGTTTTGAATGATCACTACTTAAGTCTTTAGTAGGATGTTCTTCAAGTTGGATTAGTCTAATGTTTCCTTATAATTAGAATGGGGCACTAGGTTTTAAGGGGAAAACCTCACATTTCTTCTTATTTTGTTTTTATAAGTTATATGTAATTTCACTGTTATTTATTACTGGTGATTTTATCCTTGAGTACACCGTCTGCCAGGTCAGTCCATGGTGGAGTTATTCTGTTTTGCATACTACATGTTTCCATTAGCTATTCACCATAGAAGGATGTCTTTGTTGTCTGGATATTGCCCTCGTAGACCCTCACAGGTTTGATTTCCCCAGCTGTGGGGCGGAGGGGGGGTGGTGTGGAACATGAGGGAAAGCAAATCTAATGGGATAACTTCAAAGCTGTACTGGAACCTGCTTTCCATTGCTGCTATGGCTTCTCCCTTTCACTTCAGGAAGCTACCTTCTCATTTCTTCACTCATCTGTCATAGACATATCCTCAGGGAATCTTATAAGGTTTTTAGCATTTTACTTCTACAAGTCATGGTTTTGTCTTACTTTTGTAGGAGGTAGTTTGTCAGATCCACAGCCCTATGGGATTCCACAGTAGTAATGATTCCGTTTTATATCAAAGAAACTGAGACTTGGAGAGGCTGATGAATCTGCTCAGTGTCACAGAGCTGCATATCATTGAGTAGGAATTCACACCTAAAGCCCTGCATGTTAACCATTGTGTTACATATTACCTGTCAGTCAGAAACTAGCTTGAGCAGCACAAATTCAAAATAGTGGCTTCTCCTTACATACAGAGCTCTTTTCCATGAATGAGCATTGAGCACCCAGCTCAGCCTTATTTACTAGGGTTGAGTTATTATACAGGTGACATTGTCCTATTAGGCAAGGAATTGTGGTAAGCCACCCCTTAGCCTTCCAGATACTTGCCCCTTATTTGAATCTGCTGGATGGTCATGGCTAGCATACTTGAACAAGAACCCCTGAAACACTTGTGTAAATTGATACTTCATCTCTGCTGCCCTAAGTATCTCTCTTGAGCAGTGTGCCAAAGTCCTCTTCAGACAAGTAGTTCTTTGGCAGTAATTCAAGATAATCTTAGATGAAATTGATTTTTTAAATATTTCTAGAATGCTTGTTGGTAATTAAACATATTAAGTGCTATCAGATGGGGAGTGTAATTTGGGAAGATATAAAGATGCCTAGAACACAACTCTCAACGTTAGAAAGCTTAAAAAATTGGAATTTTAACAAGAGTATATTTTTCTCTTGTGTCTACCTTCATATCCATATCTATCTCTACACACACATACACACATGTACACACACGTATGCATACACACATGTATGCATACACACACGCACACACACACACATACACACACCTGGTTGCAAGTTGTTTTTCTCATTACTTTAGAAGTCAGAGAAATACTTTCTGCAGCTGGATATAAAAAATGGACCCACAAACACAATTTTGTGGCCAAAGCATATGCCTAGTCAGCCTTAGAGAAGTTTTCTCAGTTAGGTGGATATAGTTTTACTTTAAAAAAAAGCTTGATTCTTTTTTTTTAACTTTTTATATGCTTAGTGACCAATTTTGCTTTCCTTTCCTTTTGTCTTTGATTATTGTAATTTCATGTTAGAAATATGTTTAATTTTTCCTATCTCATGTGGCATTCCTATATAAAATCATTGTGATGATTATATGAAGAATAAATATTGTATACATTCTAAAGGAGGTACCTTTTTGTCTTGAAAGCATAATTAAAAAGAACTTCCTCTAAACATCCTCAATAAATGAACATTAACTTTGCTCCAGAAATGGGCTCAAATGGGCATATCTTTCTTTTTAATTGTTTTTGCCATGGGCCTACATACATTTTCAACTTGTAACCATGTCTTGAAAAATGCTGCTTTCTTCCTCTACTTGGTAGAACCAATGCTAGGGGCCATTTAGAAATCAACTGTGGCTTTGTGACACTTACAGGCCATTTTGACCACAATGACTCTTCTAACTGTACTAGATTTTAACAAGGGATGAAATATTGCTAGAGAAGAACTATTCTTTCTCTTATTTCTTAACCAATTCACTTGCCTTCTGCTCTACAAATATATTACTATTTTTAAAAATTAGAGTTTATCATCTCATGATTTAGAAAGTCCTTGAATCCTGGTGAACTGAAGTGCTATTTTAATTGTTGCCATGCATGTTTTAATCCCAAGAAACTGGCAGTTTAAAATGTGTAGTGTATACAGCTTCCTGTGAAATTTCCAAAGATAAATGTTTAAAAATTACTTTTTAGGTTAATTAAGAATTTGTTAGAATTAGTTAAAATGCAGATCAGTGGGCAGGAAAAAATTTGCTAAATGGTGACAGAATGCTGGCCCTAGAATGTAGACTTTGTAGGTATTTATATGCATACACACACATATATAGTTTAGTATTAAAAGTTATGAAAGTCAAATAATTGGTGTTTAAATCCTACTTGTAGGTCAGATTACTCATATAAATAAAATCCTAACATCAGATTTTCTAAAATCAGAAAGTTATGCGGTAGACTCAGAACAGCTGTGTTTCAATCCTTGCTACCTAAAATATCTATGCATTCTGGTAATTGAGGTACACTTTAACATTAGTTTATTCTAGTATAACTGAAAGCCAATCACTACTTTAGGCTACAGAATCATTCTAGAATGTGTGTTTAAGCTTAATGGATTGACCATTTCCCTAAATAAACCAGATCATTTCAAGAATTGGTCATTTAAGTAGAACAGTGACAACAAAGAATCTATTCTTTATCCTTTCTGTTAGCACATGTCATAAATATGTAAAAGAGTGATAGAGTGGTAAAGTGAAAATTATAGCACATTAAAAGTTGGGAGAGCCAGGCTTTGCTGGCTCTTATCTATAATCTTGGCTACTCTGAAGGCTGAAATCTGAGGATTGTGATTCGAAGCCAGAAAAGGTAGAAAAGTCCACAAGACTCTTACCTCTAGTTAGACAGAAGAAAGCTGGAAATGGAGGAGTGGCTCAATTGGCAGAGCACCAGCCTTAAGTGAAAAAATCCAAATGAGAACAGAAGGCTCGGAGTTTAAGCCCCAGTACACACACACACACACACACACACACACACACACACACACACACACGCACACACACACACACACACACACACAGTGAGCAGACCCTGAGTCTATCACCAGCAATAATGAAAAAATGATACTTGTATACGCTTTTATTCTCCTAAGAGCGTTTCTACACATAATATATCACTTACTATCGATGTCTTTAGAAGCAGATATTCTTTTTTTATCAGCTTTCTTTAAAAAAATTTGGTTTAGGCTTATGAGGATACTAAAAAATACAAAAAGACAAGACACTAAGGTTCTTGGCCAAGGTAATTTAGTACCTGGAAAAAATGGACACTTGGATCTAAAAATCTGAGTTTTGAAATTTTTGCGTATAACATGAAAACTGGATGTTCACTAAAGCACCTTCAGTTGAAAAAAGAAAGCTATAAAGAACTTAGATTTTCTGTTAGGAAAGAACATGTGAAACCAAATGTGTAGGAAATAACCAGAAAGCACATTGACTTTTGTCTCCTAATCACTGTACAGCTCACTCATTGAGAGAAATGCCACCTATAATTCTGGACAAAAGCTCAGGCAGTCTCGTGACTTTTCTGTTTATTCTAAGGGAAAGAACAGCTCAATAGTTAAATTCACAATTCAGAATTTAGATCATTGGGGCCTATTGAATTAAACATTTCTAATTTGATTTCCAAGTTAAAACTTCTGGTTTCCCTAATTAGAAATTTGCTTAGGAGGGAAGCCAGGGAAGCAAGCTCTTCTCCCCTCCCCTCATTCTGAATAAATATCTTTCTGAAAACAAATAAGTCTGAAGAGTAGAGACAAGTTGAGGGGTAGTTTCCCTAGCTATCTGGCTTTGGTATAAGCTGTCTGTGATGTTTCTAAGCCCAGGACATTTAGAGACTCTCACTGAGACTGGTGGTACTCCTTGTGAAATCTTTGATGTCATCTTTAGCAATACATTTTTTTTCTTTCGGTTGGTCATGAGGCTTGAACTCAGGGCCTGGGTGCTGTCTCTGAGCTATTTTTTGCTCAAAGATAGCATTATACAACTTTGAGCCACAGCTCCACTTGCAGTTTCCTGGTGGTTAATTGGACATAAGAATCTTACAGACTTTCCTACCTGGGCTGGCTTTGAACCGTGTCTTCTTATCTCAGCCTCCTGAGTAGTCAGGATTATAGGTGTGTGCCGCTAGCACCTGGCTCAGTAGTCCATTTTTAAATGAATTTTCTTTGATGAGATTTTAGTTGCCCTCCAAAGTGAATGTTGAATAAAATTTAAAATAGTAATCAGATCCATGGGATAAACAACCCCTTTCTGGTACAGTAGATCAGTCACAACCTGTGCACTGGTTCTTTACTTCCATCAATGCTCCAGAGTTTTCAGGTGGGAATCAGAGTCCTGGCCAGTGTATTGCCCCTAACTCTATAGAACTTGTCAAGGTGCTCTCTTGCGATGAAAATGAAGCACAAGTATCCTACATATACTCTCCTTGGGTTGATGGGACTATAAATAAGTTCTGTCCAAAGAAATTCTCTCCAAATCACATTTTTATCAAAGTTCTGTATCTCCAACAAAGGTGACATATCATTGTTTTTCAGGCACAAATTTTGACCTTGATGTACAATTTAGAATGTAGTATTTACTATTTTTATGCATCAAACTAAAGCCAAGGGAGAAGCAAAAGGGTTCCATTTGTTACCATCCTTTAACATATACAGAGACTAGTAAAGTTTATATCTAAGTAGGGTTAATCCACACCAGCTTTAACACAGCCAATCTAATTATTTTGACTATTAGGCTACTGAACAAACCAAAGGACTTATACATTTTATGTTGTTTTGATCAAGGTACTTTTGCAAGTTGTGTAAGTGGATAAAACATTTTTTTTGAGTTTTCTTATCTTGTCAAAGGAATGGGAGGAGAGAAAGGTGAAATGTTCTAAGTTTAATGAAATTATTGATAGCCATGAAAGGAGCCCCTTGTAACAGACACGCAACAGATAATTGTTCAGCACCTTTTTGTGTTAAGCACGGTAGTCATGAGGATTTCTACCATAAATGAAATTTATAAAAATGCCCTTCCCTCAGGGAAGGCCTTTTTTATCATTATTAAGGTATCTCCATGGCTTACTGAAAATTGTACATGCCAAAAAATATCACAATAATAAAATGTATCAAAGAAACTGTCTACATGGAATAGATAAAATGAGAGTATTGAGTAACATTTGATGTTTTGATTATTCATTAAAAACTCAGTGTTCATGGGTAGTGATGGGAAGGGTAGTGGGAGTGAGTGAGGGAAATGAAAATACTGTACAAAAAATATACTTATTCCTGACTCAGACAATTGCAATCACTCTGTGCATAATCTTTATAATAACAATAAAGTAAAATTTACAAAAAGCCCTCGGTGTTCAAGTAATTTGTGATTTTCTAAGGTTAAATTGAAATCATCTATAAGAAGCTAACGTGGGATGAACTACTCAGTTGTTTAAAAGACAATTGTTTCCTTGCCTTTATTTTTTTCCTACTCACTTATTTGAGGGTGGTCCTATAGAGAGACTATATAAAATAAAACTACTGTATCAAATACAATCAAGTACTATCATTGTAGATTTGATTACACTCTGAAATAGATTGTCTCTTTCAGGAATCCATATTGCAACTCAAAGGCCTTATCAAGAAAATTCAAGCTCCTGGGACCAAGGAATATATGCCAAATAACCATTGTACTACATTAACTGTTTTTAAATTTTTTATTAGATTTTATTGGCAGGGTGATGTACAGAGGGGTACAGCTGCAGTGAGTGCATTTCTTATCATATTTGTTACACAGTTGTAATAGCAGATTTGAGACTATAATGAATTTCATGCCTTACTTTTCTAGTTAGTAAAACATGAATTCTAAGTAATTCTTATGTTTCTTGTAGAGGATTCTTGTATTCTGAGACTTAGTTCTCAAGTGGACAAGTACTTCTTTAGCATAGAGATTATGTGTGAAACATGGTTTTGTGTTAGATATTATGTGGAGCTTCAGGATGAGCAATATAGTATTCATTAAAGAAGTGATGAATACATGATAGGTTTAAAGGAATAGAGATTTAGGATAACACATGTATATAGCACATGCATACCTCAGTGAATGTTTATGTGCATCTACTGACATGCAGGAACCCACTCCACAGATAAATGCATAAAATAATTTATAATACCACAGAAGCAACCATCCTGTCTTTTCTGGATGCTACTCTCCCACTGTCAAAGTAACTATTATTTTCTTGTATTATTATTTTTCTTGCACCAATTGTAACCTGGCTTAATAACTTTGGAGAGTAGCAATATCTATTACACATATGACTATGTTTATGATGCGGTCATTCCAATCATAGATATACATAACAGAAATGAGTTCTTAAGCTCTCCAAAACATATATTCAAGAACACTCATACTAGGGTTAGTCTTAACCCCAGACAGCTGATGCAGGGAAGTTCTCAGTTGATCCTGCATTATCATCAGCTATATTTAAATGGAAGCAAGGTCTGTTGTTGAGTGTTTCTCTACCATTAATTTTAGGAACATGTCTCCCAATGAGTTACCATACTATCCTTAGAAGAATAGCTACAACAGGACTACAATCAACAAACATCATTAAAGACTGAAGATGACATAGAGCCATTGAGAGGATGTGGCAGGAATATGAACTGGTTTAAGTGATAAACCTCTTGAGTACTTCATACAAGTGATAAGGTGAACATTGGAGTCTTAATTAAAGTACAGTTTTATTTTTGTGCTGGTCCTGTGGCTTAATCTCAGGGCCTGGATGTTGTCCCTGAGTCTTTCTTTTTGTTTTTTGTTTTGTTTTGTTTTGTTTTTGCTCAAGGCTAGTGCTCTACCACTTGAATCAAAGTTCAACTTCTGGCTTTTTTGGTGATTAATTGGAGATGAGTCTCACAGATTTTCTTTCCCCAATTGGCTTTGAACCTTGATCTTCAGATCTCTGTCTCCTGACTAGCTAGGATTAAAGGCAGGAGCCAGCCAGCACCCAGCACAGGTAGAATGGTTTTAAAGGAAGTTAAGTAGGGTTGTGGGGAAAATCAAATATCCCCAGTACAGCACTGAACTCTATATACTCTGAACATTTGTGGCTTTGCATCACTAGCAGTCTCCTTGGACTCACATACCTGTAGATACCAAGTGTCCATTGTATGTATTTTGGACACAATTATTTTCTCACATGTATGTGTTTTCTTCCAGGCTGTGACTTGTTTATCTGTCTTTATATGGTTTTGGTAAGCAGTAAGTCTGATTTATCCATTTTATCAAATTGATACTTTTCCTGCTTAATAAATCTTTAATGGCCTTAGGATATGAAAATCTTCTGATGTATTTTCTTCTGTAGGTGCTTAATTTTCTTTCACATTTAAATCGAGTATTTCAGATTACATGTGCAGGGTTTCAGGGTAAGTGTAACCTTTTTACTTTTAGCATATTTTCTGCTTTCTCTTGTTTTATAATCCTCTTGTAAGTCAGTGCAAAAGCTTTCTTTCAATCTGAGTATTTTAAAGAGAGAGTATATCAGTGCCAAAGGACAAAATTGTTTAGTCATATCTGTAAGCCATTTCAGCCAAATCCAGGCACAGGAACACCTAGGAAATTTACCTTTAAAAGTACATCTTACTTTACCTCCATTCCTGTACATTTCTAATCTATTCAGCACTCAGAGCAGGTAGCATTAGGTAAGCTAAGACTATAAAGATGAATTTGTCTGCTACTGGAGCTTCTCTTTTAAGCTTGTGAATAGTTTCTGCTGTGCTGGGCTTTTTAGTATCCCCTGTGGTATGTAAGGGGCTATATAAATGCAAATTTTATTTCATTTAGAAAGGAAATGAGCCACACTAAATGGACATGCATACAACTTTGGAATTAAAAGGAGGGTGGATTTCTTCTGTCAGCAGGGCCCAAACAATATTCCTTATCCAAAGACATCTTTTTAGAAGTCTTAGCAGTTAAAAAGAACATGAAAGTTTGGATGGAAACAGAAACAGGGTGAATTTTATGTTTTAGTTCATTGTTTTGTGTTTTTTTCTGTCCCAGTCCTGGTACTTGAACTCAAGGCTTGGGTGCTGTCCCTGAGCTTCTTTTACTCAGGGCTAGCTCTCTAACATTTGAGCCACTTCCGATTTTTCTGAGGAATTTATTGGAGATAAGTGTCTCACAGACTTTCCTGCCTTGGCTGGCTTTGAACCAGAATCCTCAGATCTCAGCCTCCTGAGTATATGGGATTACATGCATGAGCTACTGGTACCTGGCTTCATTTCATTGTTTTATTGTGAAACAGTTTTAAGGAAGAATTTGTTGTGTTGCTTTTCTCAAATTTCTGCTGGATGACTATTGGCTAAAGTGAGGTTATTTTAAAAATCTGATTCTAATAATTAATTCTAATAACGAGAGACAAATTGATGTATTTTTGTTAGGTAGAGGCTTTTGTTGGCTTAGTAGACAGTGAGAACAACCTGCAACCAGGTTTCATTGATAGAAAACAGAAATCAAATAAATTGTGTACCTTTGGTGCTACTGAGCATATATTAGTCAGCTTCCTGTTACTATAATAAACAGCGAAGACAAACTCATAAAGAGAAAAAGTTTATCTTGGCTCACAGTTCTGGAGGCTTCAATCTATGACTCATCAGCACCATTGCTTTGGGCTTATGGAATCACATCATGTCAGGAAGGTGTGGAAGTGCAAAGCTCTTTATTTCTTGGCTGGGGATGAAAAGAGAGAAAGAGTAAGAGGATAGCTTCATTACCATATTCAAAGTTATGCCCTCAATGATTAGCAGTCCTCCCTCAAGGCCCAACCTCTCCATAGTTGCACTACTTTCCAAAAGGACCAGGTCTTTAGCACAGGGAAGGCTCATGTATAAATGTTATAAGCTTTTATTGTGACAGGAATTCATGCATGCATGTGTGAGTACATGGATGTGTGTGTGTGTGTGTGTGTGTGTGTGTACATGCCAGTACTGGGGCTTACACTTAGGGCCTCTTGCTCTCACTTGGGTTTCTCACTCAAGGTTGGCACTTTACCACTTGAGCCACAGTTCCACTTGTGGCATTTTTTAAGTCTGTCATGAGCCTTGAATTCAGGGCCAAGGCTCTGTCTTTGAGCTCTTTGCTTAAGGCTAGTGCTGTACCACTTGGAGCCACAGCTCTACTTCTGGTTTTTCTGGTGGTTGATTAGAGATAAGAGTCTCACAGACTTTCCTGCTCAGGCTGGCTTTGAACCTCGATACTCAGCCTCTCAAATGGCTAGGACTGCAAGTGTGAGGCACCAGTGCCTGGACACTTCTGGCTTCTTTTTTGGATGGTCAATTGCAGATATGAATATCATGGCCTTTTCTGCCTTGGTGGACTTCAAAATGACATTCTCAGGTTTTGGCTTCCTGAGTAGCTAGGATTACAATTGTGAGACATCAGCACCTGGCTTGTGGCAGAAATTCTTTATTAGTATATCAGAAAAATCTTGTTTTATCAAAAATAATAACTGAAAGGTATCATTCGTTAATGAATACACCATAATTTCTTAAACAGAAACTTGCCATTTTTGTACAGAAAAGACATATGGAATTTTGGCAGGGTAGCTGACAAGATTACCCTCAAGCTGTGAGGTGTGCAAGAACTGAGCATTGAATTAAAAAAATAACTATTTAGTTAATTTAAGAAATAAAAACAGGGTTAACCTCTAGTTGTCAAAAATGTGAAAGAATACAAACTCATAGTACATTTTTATTCATAGAAAATCAGAGGGATTTGAGGGAAATGAACCAGACAGAGGCAATGGGGAGGGGGAGGAATAGAATTAGAGGTGCATTAATGATTACTGTAAATTCTCTGTCACTATTTCCATCATGAAATAGAATTTCTAGTTGTACCTAAGCTGGTTACAGTCATTGTGATAACCAAATACATAAACTAGTAATAATGCTATATAATATTCCAAGTTGTGACTTCAGAAATCTGTAACTACTACTTGCCCTGTTGGAATCTAGCTGCCCTGTTATATGAAGCTCAAGCGGACCTCATTAAGTGGGTATCTGGAGGAACACCAAAACATCTTATCTAAAAGCCCACCTGAGCCCTCAGGCAGTAGCCAGTATCAACTGCCCATTATTTGCATGCACTGTTTTGAATGTTTCATCTCCAATAAATCCTCCAATTGCCTGCAGCCCAGCTGATAACCACATGGAACAGAAGAATCTTGCACTGAACTTTATCAATGTACTGACTCATGATAGATAATAAGTGGGTGTTTTGGTTTTAAACCAATATGTTTCTGAGAGTGTGTTACCTTGCAGCTAACCCCCCCCCCCCACACCGATATTAATGCCTACGTAGTGGAAGAATTTAAGCTTTAATGTAGGCTTACATAGTACAGAGGAGGTAATGTTGGAATCAAGACCTTTGCAGGGAAATGCTGCTCCATCGGTAAAAGAGAAACTGGACATTTTGTCCCTATTATTCTAATTACGCACAACAAAAGCATGCCTTTCTTTTCTTTATTAGGAGTTTAGATTAAAAAAATTCTTGTCTGAAAAGTAAAGCCTCAGGCCAACATTATGCATGGGTGTGGAGTCCAAATTTACACTTTGAGCAGGATTTCTCCAAGCTGTGAAATTAACACAGAAACTGAGCAAGGATGAATGAAACCCCTTGAGTACTTGATAGAAACAATTTAAAACTGCTCTGTTGAAACATTTCCATAATGTAAGGTGGGTGTGACACTCATAGAAGTAGGGAATTCCTGCTAAAGATAAGCTTGCAGTAAATACTGAAAACCACTTCAAGAAATGATTCACCTTGAGGAAGAATCAAAATACACAAAACACAGAAGGATTAACAGCCCTTGGACTTAAGATGAATCCAGCTTGAAGAATCCATTTTAAAATGTGTTCAAGCAAAATGTACTCCAAGTTATAGAAATAATTAGTTTATCATTGATGTTATTTTCAATGTACCATGTGAAATTATGCCTTTTTCTTTCGTTTTTCTTCTCCATGGTTTCACCCCTGATGTCACGGTAACTGATTTTGGTACCCTGGGTACTGTATATACATTTATCAGAAGGGAAGGGGAACATCAAAATGCAAAGACAAAGGGTAAAAGGTGAACCAATGCAACAGCAATACTTAGAAGACAATATGCTATAAACCAACTGTACCATTCGGGGAGAGGGTATTGGGGTGGGGGGAACGTGGGAGAAAAATAAGGGGGAAGGTAACAAGTTTGATAAGAAATGTACTCACTGTCTTATTTATGAAATTGTAACCCCTAGGTACACTACTTTGACAACAAACAAATAAATAAAAGACAAACAAAAAGCATTAACCCACCCCCAAAAGAACAGAAAAAAAAATGATTAGGGCAAAAACAAGAGAAATAAAGATTATAAAAATAAAATAAAAATAATTCTGCAGGAAAAAGGATAACTAAACTCAAAAGAATAAATAAGAATCCTATCTATCTATCTATCTATCTATCTATCTATCTATCATCTGAAAAATGAACCAAATAGAAATGAAAAGTGGGCTGGGAATATGGCTTAGTGGTAGAGTGTTTGCCTTGCACGCTTGAAGCCCTTGGTTTGATTCCTCAGCACCACATAAACAGAAAAAGCCAGAAGTGGCACTGTGGCTCAAGTGGCAGAGTGCTAGCCTTGAGCAAAAGAAGCCAGGGACAGTGCTCAGGCCCTGAGTCCAAGCCCCAGGACTGGCAAAAAAATCCAAACTGAAACAAAAGAAATGAAAACTATAATCGCTGAATTCCAAAGAATTTTGGAGCTTCCAGTGTAGCTCAGTGGGACTTGCCTAGCATTTATGAGGCTCTGGATTAAATCCTTAGCATAGCACCACAAAAAATCATTGAGACTTTCATATAGAACCTTTGCATCCACTGACAAAAGAATGAATGATAGATCTGAAAAGTTGCTCTAATTATCATAGAATGATAATGTACTAAAAATTTGAGCAAGAGATCAAAACACGTGAAGGATACTAGAAAAAGTTCTAACGTATGTTTAATGGAATTCCAAAAAGCAATGCAAGAGGTCCTGACAGAGAAAGAATAATAACTGAAAGGCTAATAGATTAAATATCATCCTATTAAGGGTCTGCTAATAGCATTTGCATTCGTCTTTTCATTGTGCTTCTTACTTTTGTTTGGGAGGAATGAGACATTGAAAGACTATGTAACACACACTGTTTCCTCTTCCTTTCACTGCAGTGGCTGTGTAAGTCCTTATGTTTCCATGCCACTACCATCAAGGCCTTGCAGGACTTTTTGTGGGTCCAATCCTGTGGACAGCGAGCAGTCCCACAGCAGCAGAGGGAGTACTCTTCTCTCTCCATCCTCTGTATTCTTAGCCTGGTTTTCCTGTTTTCCCTTCCTCTAAACCACTTTAGTGGACATAAAAGCTACTAGTAATATATGCTAAGATATAGATTCTTGATTTTTTTTCAGTAATTTAAGCCATGACAACATAAGTAGAAACATTGCTTCCCGTTTTTTTTTTTTTTTCCTATGAGTTGTTCCTTTGGTGTTCCACACACCATCATTGTTTCTAAATGCCTTCCAAGCAAGCATGGATATTTTTGATGCTTCAATTTCTGTCTTCAGCTGATCCCATTCCTCCTTTGATACGTGTATGTTTCTGCATGTTTGCTTAGTCAAAACAACCCCTTTCCCTTTGCTTTCTTTTGTGCGTGCGTGCGTTAAATCCCTTATATTTATTTTTCTATCAGACTCTTCTATATTTTGTTTTCAGAAGTTCTCCCTAGTGAGCGATATGAAGTCAAAAGCACTGAATCTGTTGAAACATGTATTATTCAGGAAAATTCTTTCCATCTTAACCTCCAAGAGTAAGGTAATTCTGCCCAGGAGATACCCTCTCTTTGGCACAGCATCTAAGAGCAAAGTCATATTTCAGGTGAGACTATTTTTACTTTGATGGGTACTAGTCCAAAACTGCTTCATATTTTCATCTAATTTACCAGTACACATCTTAATGTTCTAACAGAGAAGGATAATTTACAAATATGGGTACTGTTACTAAACAGTACTTGCTTTCTTGAATTTCCCTTTCCTGATCATTATTATGATATAATGACCTTGAGAAACTACTTTTTTAATATTGATCTAGATGACTTGGAAGTTTAATATACTTCTAAAAAAACACTGTGACTGATATTTGCTGTTTACTCGAACAGAAAATTGAATAGCTATGGCAGTTTCCCATTTCTCAAGACAGAAGACCATGACGTTCTCGTGAATAGTAGTAGTAGGATACTTAATATCTTAATCCTTTCTAGCTCTTTTGCTAATTGGGAACTACATCTATATCTGTTATTTTTTCCAGGGATTAGCAAAGTTTTTCTTTAAGGGGCTAGGTAGTAAACTTTTCCGTGTCTGTGGGCCACGCGTGTTGTAACGTCTCAACTCTTCAGCTGTATTGCTAAAGAAGCAATAGACAATATTATAAAAAATGAGTGTGGCAGTATTTTAACCAAAATCTATAAACAAATATTGGAATGGATTTGGCCTATGAGCTGTGGTTTGTCAGCCCCTGCTTTATATTAATGCTGTACCCTTTCCCACTGTCACAAAGGAAGACATTTTCTCTAGAAGTTGAAGATCTAGAAGTTGAAGATAGGGGCACATAAGTATCATTTATTAATTTCTTTTACATATTTTGCAGAGGCCTTTATATTCTTCATGTTAACTCTTCTGCATATGGACAGGCAAAGAAATTCTTGATTAACATCCTTTGCAGAATCAATAAAATATTTTCAGTAACCATGCTTAAATTATGATTTCATATTTTAAGAGAAGTGACATTTACTATGTATGATTGGAAGCTTAGCATTATAAATGCAGCTACCATTTAGTATATAACAAATTATCATACTTTGGCATCATTTTTAATTTAAAGAAACTGTCAGATGACTCCAGTAAAAATGAGCAAATAAATAGTAGGCTAAGCTCAAATTTATTTCTTTCCATTTTACAAGATAACGAGAAAAGTATGAGAAAGTGAGTTACAGGGAATAACTGAAGCATAAGAATGAGAGCCTTACAATACTCATTGGAAATAGGCTTATACTTGCTACTGACCTCAGCCCTCATAATAGACCTCTTGAGGGAGTAGGGGGATCCTAAAAAGTTATTACATTTTGTAATAACCAGGAGCCTGGCTTTAAGCAAAATACAATTTTCTGTTGTGCTGCATGTAACAACAATGAGTGGAAGATGGTGTAGGAAAAGTATAACCCTTTTCACTTTTGTAACTGCTGGGTTATATCCTCGCTTCCAAGTCTGTCCATGATAATGGTTGAAGCTTAATATCTGGATCCTGTTCTTTTTAAAAACCAATCTCACCTATCTACTTGTTATTGTAGGGGGTTTACTCCCACAAAACTTGTTTCAAAACAGGAATTTAGGAACACCAGTTAGGGATTATGGTACCAGAGAACTGAGACTTGCACATACTTTGAAGTCAGTAAAGTACTTTTGCTTGTTATCACAACTGATATTCACAAAAATGTCAATTATAGGAAGTTTTCTCTCGCCAAAAAGTCATAAGAATTCTTAAATAAGTAAATGAAAACATAAGAGAATACTGTAGTATATCATAGTAGAAATAGTACAAAAACCTCTGTTTTAAAAATGAGGTAATTAGGCCATGAGTAGTAACATACATCTATCATCTCAGCATTTGTGAAGCTGAGGCAGGAGAATGGGGAGCTTAAGGGAAGCCTGGGCTACACCGAGTTTCAGGTCAGCCTGACCTAATAGCAAGATTCTGTCTCAAAAAAAAAAAAGCAGGGACGAGAGGAGAGGGAGGAGTTTAGGAAGTAGGCGGTGCCTGCTGGAGGAGTGAAGCAGAGTGCTTCTCAACTGACAAATCCTGAGGCCTGTTGGGAAGTCTGAAGCCTCAGGCCTGCTGCAAAGGGGCTCAAAGACTGAGGCCTGTGGAGAAGTCCAAAGCCTTAGGTTTGTGGAGAGGCTTGAAGGCTGGTGCCTGCCAAGAGGCCTGCGGCCTGAGGAGAGGCGAGGCCTGCATGAAGGAGGAATGGAAAGAAGCTTGCTCTTCTGGAGGTTTGGTGGTTTGGAGGTTGAAGCTGTTGGAGGTTAAGGAGTGGAGGTTTGGAGGTCAGAGCTGTTCTGGATTCTGGGCAATTAGCCCAGGACAAAGTAGTCACAGGCCAGTATTTAGCAGTGGAGGGCTGTTCTGGTTCTGGATTTTAGGCTGTAAATAAAGCTCCTTTGTAAACAAAACCCCTCTCCACCTTGGAAAAAACTGCAGGAAAAAAGATAGGGACATTGATACATAGAGCTTACCCAAGAAATGGTATAATTTGATGACAGAGCCAGCAAGACTGTTTTGATGTGATGACTAAAGAACTTGCATGTGAGTAGCTAACGAGATAGAAGCGTGCTTTTGTTCTTTCCCCTATCAGCAGAGGTTTGTCTCAATAAGAGGACTGATGTCTGAAATGGTGGTTATCTTAACTGCCAAGGATATGGATGGACCTTAGTCTCTATGTGCTATCAGAGAATACTACAGATTGGACAATTTATGAGGAATAAAAAGTCATTTTCTTGCAGTTCTAGAGGTTGGTAAGCCCAAAGTCAAGGCATTAGCATCTGATCTGGTATGAATTTTCTTGTTGCTTCCTTGCATGGTAGAAAGGCAAGCTCAGCCATTCAAATGCTTCAGCCCAAGTCTATTTTATAAGAACTTTACTCCCACTAAGATGACTGCCCCTCCCCCCCCCATGGCCTCATCACCTCTTGAAGACTTCACCTCTTAAGGTGATCACATTGGCAACACCTGAATTTGGAGGGCATTCATTTAAGCCATAGGACGTATAGACCTGGTTGCTAGTGGGGATGGGGTCAGAGCAGGGACTTCCACTAATTTAGAGATACCTACAGCCATTGCTGAACTGACAGGGATCTGAGCAGAAGCCAGATCCTATTCCATTTGATTGTTACTGTGTGAGTTCAAAGCATTTTCTGCAATTCATGTGTATTGGTATAGTTCATTCATAGCCCCTAATCCCAAATTGCCCAAACTGCATGTGTTTATCTACATCCCTTTCCAAAGTCATAGATTAAATACAAGATGAAGTTAATATTAAATTTAGATTTTTTTTTTATTTCAAGTTGTTCTCTATTTCCTCTAGTTTAGACAGTTGATCAAGCATTGGGAAAAGACACATGTGCAATGACCTAAATATAGAAGTTGAGAAGGAGGAGGTTCATAGGCTAGAAGCAGGAGGCCAGAATAAGGAAGAGAGTACTTGGAGTATAAAAATAGTGTCACTGAACACTTGTTTAGTGTTTTTTTTTTATATACTGGATATCTTGCTCAGCACTTTATATGCATTTTTCTCATTTAATCCTTTCAACAACATCTTGGGAGAACAGTCTGTTATTGCTCTGTTACAGAAGTAAAAACTTGAAAGTTTAATAAATAAAAGCTTGGTTAAACTACAATACTGATAAGTAATTCAGCTGAACTTCAAAGTGGGTTTTTTTTTTTGTATTAATCAATATACAAGGTGCTGTTAAACCCAAATTACCTCTGTAATCTCCTCTTTCACTAGAATTTGAATTACCAAGAACATCTAGAGCTGGGAATATGGCATAGTGGTAGAGTGTTTGCCTCATATACATGAAGCCCTGGGTTCAATTCCTTGGCACCACATATGTAGAAAAAGCCAGAAGTGGTGCTGTGGCTCAAGTGGTAGAAAACTAGCCTTGAGCAAAAAGAAGCCAGGGACAGTCCTCAGGCCCTGAGTTCAAGCCCCAGGACTGGCAAAAAATAATAAAACATCTAGCAACCTAGCTACTTAACCTTTCCACTGGGTCTCAGCATTGCGACTAATGAAATGTCAACCATAGCATCATGTAAGTATGCAGTTAAAATTTGCATCTTACACAATAAAATGTT
Organism: Perognathus longimembris pacificus; assembly: GCF_023159225.1. Lineage (NCBI taxonomy): Eukaryota > Metazoa > Chordata > Mammalia > Rodentia > Heteromyidae > Perognathus > Perognathus longimembris. The sequence continues at coordinate 105,957,888 of NC_063188.1, read as the reverse complement.
GTGCTAAACCTTTCTATTTCACAATTTATATACCCTGTCAATGTTGAGGAAAATAATCTCCAAAGAAGGAGGTTTTAGTAGAAGATTTATTAAGTGGGATAATCAGTCTTCGACTTTCTGAATGCTAAGAGAAGAGGAACATCTACTGGTCAATTATATTCACTACCATTACAAGACTGAGTTCATTTAGTAAATTGGGTTATGTAGATAGGTGGGGTGTAATTGTGAAATTAACAAATGTGATTATGATTTTTATTATGAATTGTAATCATCATGATTATGGAATTAAGTCTATTAGTTACTTATCAATCAAGATTATACACACACACACACACACACACACACACACACACATATATGTAGCTATGTAAAGGAACAATACACTCTGTATACTGACATGGAATGATTTCCAGACAAAATTGTGAGGTAAAAAGAGTGAAATACAGAAGTGTATTGTAGTATCTTAACTTTCATGCAATAAAGGTAATAATAATAATATATACATATATAAAATATTAGCTTGTATATAAAACAATAGAGAAGTATATGAAAAAGTCTTGAAAGGGGGTTACATATAGAGGCATTGAGAAGATAGAGGTAAAGGAAAGATTCTGAGAATATACCTTGTTATGCAGTTCGTTTTGAACTATGCTAATAGTTGCCATAATTAAAATTAAAATTAACTGAAACAAATCTAATTGTATATCACAATGATAGCATAGTATACGACAAAGAATACATCAAGTGGCTTTAAAACATATTATGTTGATTTATAATAGCTCATTTGTGGAATCAGCCTAGGTGAGCATCAATAGATGAATGGATAAAGAAAATGTGGTATATTTACATAATGGAGAAATTCTCAACCACAGAGAAAAATAAAATCATGTTATTTGCAGGAAAATGGGTGGAATTGGACACCATCATATTAAGTGAAATGACCCAGACTAAAACAAATTATTGCTTATTTTCTCTCATACACGGCATCTAGATGAAACAAAAACATGAAAATTGAAGGGATCTCGTTGGGAAGAGGAAAGGTGCCAGCAGAAGAGGAAAGGAAAGACGAATAACAGTAATGGGAGAGATATGATCCATGTATACTCATTATGTTATGCCTGAAAAATCCATTATTTTCTATCATTAATGTGTGCTCATAAGACATAGTTTGGAGATGGGGAACACAGCTCAAAGGGCCCTGGGTTTGATGCCCAGTGCTGAAAATAAATGCTTTTGAAATTGTCCCAAACTCAATTGAATTTTTGTACATGATTTTTCAATGACATAAATATATTTTATATTGGCAAAGGCATTATGATTTCATAAGGAAACAAAATTTCATGTTTACAGTTATTGTAGTATAGAGATATTGTACTTCACACTTCAGCTGATTTGAAATTGTATGGCTTTATTTACTGTGACAAAAATCCTAGGCTAACTTCTTTGATTTTGCAATAAAGAAAGGCTAGATTGACAACTTTTGATTTTACTTTCTTCAAATGAAAAAGGCAAGATATTAAACAAGGATTGTTTTTAATATTTGCTAGTTCTTGACCTCTTTCTATTTTAATAAGTGAAACCTGTTTTCTTGTCAGATCAATGTTTTATTAAAAGTCAGATTACTCCTTGTAATAAATAAATCTTGGAAAGATAATAGTAATAGTGGGTTGCAATTTAGGGCAAAGCTAGTTGTTAAAAATAATTAGCAGAAAAATCAAACTGCTTCTTTACTATTGGTACTATTCTGTTATATATGTGATATATATATATATACACATATATGTATTACTTTAAGGTAAACGTTTTGCTTCATTTTTCTATATACTATTCACTCTGGGTTCCTTGTCTCATTTTTTCCCTCCCACATCTTCCTTTCCTTGCTTTGCTCTGTTCATATCTCAAGGCTTGGTTAAAATGACACCTTCTTCTATGGCTCTCCTACCAGTAATGATGCTATTTACTTAGTGCAGTAACCAGGCCAAGTATATTATAATGGCTTTACACATAAAAAGCATGCACTCACATTTATGATCCTATTAGATAGGTGCTATTTTGCACCTACCTGCAAATTGATGATGAGAGAGCTCAGCTCACCTATCTGAAGTGACACAATGTAGAAGGAGATGTGCAGTTGTTTTATGCTGACAGATAGATAGAATGGTTAATGCCTAGCTTCTCTATGACTTCTTCATGAAGCTTAACTCTTAGTTCTAAACCTGGAACTATCACGGGGACATTTGGATACTGCCTTTCCCCATCAATAGATATTTTTCCTATAGTGAAGCCAGAATACTTGTCCCTATGATTTCTTCTCACCTGGAACTGGATGCAAGAGGTAGAATCCAAGTCAACAGTTGCCTTTAGGTTTTTTTAAATTTTTAAACATTTTCTTCCTTGGAAACCAGGAGAGAGATAACAATATGGAGATTGCTTTATACACTAGAAACAATACCTGACAAATCGTGAGTAAATTGAATGCTTGTAGATTAAATGTTATTTTAAATGTAATTCAGGTCTTTAAGGGGAAAAAAGGTTCTGACTTGTACCCATACTCGTGTAAATGTCAAGTTTGCTTCAGTGTCCTTTAATGACTTACCCACATTTTCATCTCCTATGAAAAGACAGCAGCAGAGTAGGATATGAGATGTGGAGAAAAGATTTACTGACTAAATTCACTATGAAATGAGCTCATCCTTGCCTATACATGATGACAATCATTCATGAATGAAACACTGTCATCATCTTCCTTAGTTATGATCTCCTTGCACTACCAAAGGATCTTGTAGTTCACAAGAATAGGCTGTTTTATTTTGTATTCTATATCTTTACAATAATCCTTTCAGGATTTAATGATATGATAACTTGGATAGTTTCAATAGACTGCACAATAGGTGAAATCACTCCAGTGGCCAATGACCTACACCTTTATTTCTTAAAACCAATTTGCAAATGTAATTAAATTATGGGAGCAATTGTGTATTTGACATCATTTAACATCCTTCTCCAAAAGGATGTCATTAATTGCCTATCTCATTTTTCTATGTCTGAGATCTATTTATTACAGGGATGGCCTCAGACTGAACCTTGGGGACTGCTTCCCTGAACCATTAAGAAGATTTAAATTCTTCAGTGCTCAATGCTTTATGAACTGTTTTATGATTCGGTCATTTAGTACTACACATGTTGGCTCCCTTGTCAATAGATAGCCTGAGTTTCAGAGTAAGCATCCAGACAGTTTACTCAATTGCATCAACGTTTAAGTTGCTGTTTCTAAGGATTAAGCTACTTTCACAGGTGACTGCTATTATAAAGGTGGATGTGAGGTTTGTCTATACTACATATCTGCTAGTCTGTCCTCTGATCAGTCTGTTCTCTGGCAGAAAAAAAGACAGACTAGCAGATATGTAGTGTATTAGACCATAGATTTGCCACCATTTTGTCATTTACTGTTGCTCATACTACAAATACTACTAATAATTGTTTTTGGTGCTTGGTACTAGGGCTTGAACCCAGGGCCTCATGCTCTTGCTTAGCTTTGCTGCTCAAGGCTGGAACCCTATCTCTTGAGCCATTCCTCCACTTCTAGTTTTTTGCTAGCTAATAGGAGGTAGTGGTCTCTTGGATTTATCTTCCTGGGCTGGCTTTGAACCTCAGCCATCAGATATCAGCTTCCTGAATAGTTAGGATTACAGTGTAAGCCTCTAGTACCCGGCCACAAATAATTATTTTATTATTCACTGGTGTGAGACACAAGCTCATTTTAATTAGAAATAAGATATGCCTCAATAAATCACTCATGAAATAAGTCTCCAAGGTTTTCCTGCCTGGACTGTCTTCAAATCATGATCCTTAAATCTCAGCCTTCTAAGAAGGCTGAATTGTAGGTATAGGAAGGCTGGGGTTATAGGTATGAATCACAAGTGCCCAGATTATTAAATGTTTTTGAGAACAACTGTGATTACTTCATTGATTATTCATGGAGCTCAATTGGACATGAACACTAAATAACTTTATCCTATTGTCTCAGTTCTCACTGGACTAATTTTTCCTCTGAATAAAGATCTCCAAAGAGATTTCATGTTTCCAGTTGCTCTTATGTAATGAAACATTTGACTATATGATATTTCTAGTCCATACTGTACTTACTTCCCTCCTAAGTCGGTTATAGATAGACTAGGCTGTGAGAAGTTGACCACTTCAGTACATCAACATGGTTTAGAGATTTTCTTCCTGCTTTTTTGTTTTCTTCTAATGTTATCTTGTATTTTATGCCTTTATCCAATCATCTGGAAACATGCTAAAACACTGCCCCTAACTCCTTTCAGGTTGAGACCAGAAATACTTACAATGGTGGTCTTTAATCTGCTATATTTAAAATTATTAGTCTGCTTATTCATATTGCCTCAGACCATGCACATGAATGAATGTTACAAGCACTTTACCAAATATCTTATTGACTTAAAATGTACTATATTTTCACTATTCATCTGATTTATCATTTTTGATATTTTAAGATGTGGTTCCTTTATTATAGTAATGTGAAGCTGAAACATCTCTTTCAAAGCCATTTATGATACTGTGAATGTCATTGATTACGTTTGTGCTTCTTATAATGTTTATCATCTTTTAGATCTATGCTTACAAGTATATACTATAAAGAACATTTGACGAACTGCAGCCTCTTGTCCTCTAAAGACAATATTGGATAAAATAGAAAGTGGTACGAAGCTTCCAGAAATATGGCAGATCAAGCTGATAAAGGAAAGGTAGATTGTACATCTGGAAATAGGCAGCGATGCTAGAAAAGAATGTAGCAATCATTTTCAATACAACCGAGCTAGAAAGAAAACCCAAGTACCAGAAACAAAGATGAAATAACAGCAAAGCACTGAGCAGGAGCTGATGCAATGGAGGCTCTAGAAGCCGGTTCCAGACGCTTATACAGAGACAGATGTATGCCTGGAACATTGGAGATGAAATCAAGTCTCATAAAAGCTACAGAACGCAAGGTTATAGTTCAGTGCTAAAGTGCTATCCTTTGTGGCTTGGGTCCTGGGTTTGATCCTAACAAAACACACACACACACACACACACACACACACACACACACACACACACACACTTGATATATTGCCAACAACACAGTAACTGAAGCTACAGAGCTTCAAAAGACTGTAAGGGTATCTTAGTCTTACAGTCTCTGGATAGCTCCTTCTCTTGGAGAAAGATACAGAAAATTTTGCTTTCTGTTCTCATATGTGCTGTGAATTAAAGCATCATGAAGAATGGTTCTTGAATCAATAAAACATACATGACTGAGAAAATCCAAGCTGAAAACCTTTAAGTGAGACGAATACAAATCAGTTTCTAGTGGGAAGGGGAAAATCTGTCCAAAATCCAGAGCTATAGAGATTTCTCTGTTTTTCCTTGGCCCCTCAATGAAAGAGAAACTCACAGTAACAATTACACACATATTTGTGATTCTATTAATATACTGAGCTTGCTAACAGAAAATCTCTCTTGCTATAATATGCGTATGAATGCCAGAAATACTATAACAAACTTTACTTGAAATGTGTAGTTCACAAAAATGTGGGAAATCCACAGGAGAAACATAAAGAGCTGGCAGTGAACATGAAATAAAATTATTATATTAAGTTACAGCCTCCTTGTGGTGAATACAATGGGAGAAGATAGTTCTAGTGTTATCAAGGAGTAGGTTTTAATATATGCAAGCAGGAAATATTTCCATCTCCTCCAGTCCAACTGAGGAAGAAATTTGGAACTTAATCTTTAAGGATTAGGTCCTTAATTTTCTGGCTTTGTCTGTTGACATGACTTACACTTTGAATGTATTCCTTAAATTCATGTTTTGGAAACATCATTCCTAAAGTCATGTGTTTGGGAAGTAGTGATATCATGAGGATGGGGCCCCTATGATTAGTTAGATTAATATCCTTGAAAGAAGAGATACATCTGGACTGGCATATTTGGTCTCTTGTGCAATGTTATGATGTAGCAAGAAAAGTCCTTACCAGATGCCAAGAAGATATAACACCATGATCTTAGATCCTAGCCTTTAGAAACATGAGCCCCAAAATTCTATTCTTTATATATTACTTTTTTCTCAGGTGTTTTGTTGTAGCAATGAAAAATGGAGTAAGACAACATAAAGTAGTTTTCTCAAATCATGTGTTCTGATTTTGGCCTATGATTTGAAATAAAATGGCTTTGTGGGGTGTTACTGTTTTTTTTTTTCAAATTTTTATTATCAAACTGATGTACAGAGAGGTTACAGTTTCATACGTTAGGCATTGGATACATTTCTTGTACTGTTTGTTACCTTGTCCCTCATACCCCCTCCCCCCTCCCCCTTACCCTTTCCCCCCCTGAGGTGTTCAGTTCACTTACACCAAACAGTTTTGCAAGTATTGCTTTTGTAGTTGTTTGTCTTTTTTTACCCCGTGTCTCTCAATTTTGGTATTCCCTTTCAATTTCCTACTTCCAATACCAATATACACGGTTTCCAATATACTCAGATAAGATTACAAAGATAATGTAGGTACAACCACAGGAAGGTGATACAAGAACATCATCAATAATAGAAGCTACAGATACACATGGCACGTTGAAAGTAGTTACACCTGTGATATAACAATTGTCTCCATAACATGGAGTTCATTTCACTTAGCATCATCTTAGGTGTTCTTAAGGGTATAGCTATTGGGCCTTGTGATGCTCTGCTATGACTTGCCTAAACCTGCACTAATTATTCCCAGTGTTACTGTTTTTGATTCCTCTTGAATCTGGTATACTTAATGTGTGGCTTGATCACATTTGTCTGTAATATGTCAGAGAGTTTAGGTATAGTACATTTGGCCTCTTCTTGTTTGTTGCTTAGCAAATCCTAAGAGAGGAATATCTGCCACTAGTCTTTGAATGTCATACTTGTTTTATATTAATTTTTTTGTTTTGAAATAATTTTAAGTAGTACAGAAAGTTAAAAAAATAGTACAGATGAATTATATGGATATTTCATCTGTTTTCTCATGGTGGTAACATCTTATATAATTTACAGTTCAATGTAAAAGCAGAACTGAGATTGACATTTGTACAATTACTGATATTTACATATACTCATTTGTGTGAATATGCACTTATGCACTAATTGCACTTATGCAATTTTTCACATATATAAGCTCATATAATTAACAAGACAATGACATCACTACTCCAAAGTATATCCTTTGGGCTATTCCCCCTTTTTTCTTGCCTCTCCTGGGCTTGAACTCAGGGCCTGGGCTTTTTCTCTGAACCTCTGTGCTCAAGGCTAGTGGTCTACCACTTGAGCCACAGCACCACATCTGGCTTTATTTTTCTGAGTACTTTACTGGAGTTTATTGGAGTTTCACAGACTTTTCTACTGGGGCTGGCTTTGAATTGTGATCCTCAGATCTCAGCCTCCTGAGTAGCTAGGGTTATAAGCATGAGCCACTGGCACTGGGCTTGGGCTATCCCTGTTTTAGTCATACCTATCCTCTACTTCCACTTCCCATCCTGGGAAATTGACAATCCATTTTTTGTGTATATATATATATATATGTATATATATATGTATGTATGTATATACATTCTTTTATTTATAACTTTCAGACTGTGTAAGAAGTGGAGTTTTAATGTCTTTCAGAAGCAAAACAAATTAGCAGACAGATTTTCATTGTCAATGGGTTTTATGAAGTACACTCAGTGGCTCTTTTGATACAGTGAAGTGTGTTTCTAAGAATGCCCTTCATAGGTATACAAGTTGTTCTACTTCAAGGGGAATAAATGTTTATTTCAAAATTGTGCCTTAAAACTTGTGAAACTGATATGTCCTGTTTTACCAAGTTTGGATACAAAATAATTTCTCATTACTTTCTTATTTGGTGATAACTCTCAGCTTTGAGAGATACAAGAGTATCTCTCGCTCATGTAAGTCTGCTCTTGTTGATAATTCTCAGCACTGTTGTAATTACTTTCAACATGCCATGTGAAACTGTAGCTTTTTTTTATTGATGATCCTCTTGTATCCCCTTCCTGTGGTTGTTCCCGCACAATCACTTTATCTCATCTGAGTACCCTGGATACTGTATATACTGGTATTAGAACTAGGGAAGGGAAATGGAATACTCAAATTGAGAGACAAAGGATGAAAATCCAAATAACTCCAAAAGCAATACTTACAAAACCATTTGGTGTAAACCAACGGTACAACTCAGGGGCGGAGAGGGAAAGGGGGAAGGGGGCAGAGAGGGTCGGAGAAAATGAGGGAGGAAGTAACAGATTGTACAAGAAATGTACCCACTACCTTATGTATGAAACTGTAACCCATCTGTATATCACTTTGACAATAAATAAGTAAGTATTCAGAAAAAAAGAAATATAATGATGAATATTTGGTCCAAGAGCCTCAGTTTTGATTACTATTACTTTGAGTTGAGGACATTACTCATTGTCATTTTTGTTCTGGTCTGAGGTGTAGACTTTTCCATTGCTGATATTTTTGTCTATGTCATTATAGAGATGCAATCCATCTAATGGGGTCCTCCTCTGCTGTGAAGACTAAAGCAAGTCAATACTATGGGACTGGAAGCTTTTTGGAATATGGTTGGGACAAGATTAGCCTCCACTCCCTGCCCTGACTCATAGATAGGTACTTAGGAAGAGCAATTTGGTTTACTTTATGGTCTATTATTTCAAGCATTATTCTGATAAAACCCTCTCACCTATATATGCAGAATAACATTGGGCTATATATCTGAGTGTCCCAGGGCCCAATTTAGTTGATGAATACAATGAACAATGATAGGTGATTTGGTATGGAAAAGGTGGATGAGAAATTATACCCTAGAGGCCTCACCAGATATCTACGCTCAGGCATGCTATACAAGATTCCTTATGCTATAGGCATCCTGACCTAACTTCCTATTTCCTAGAACAGGAAAAACTGATGGATTCCCAAGTCATGAGAGGGTTATTAAGAGTGAGGTTGAGATGTGTAGAAGATATTTAGTGGTTGTAGTAAGAGGATACAACAAATGCAGGTACAGAGAGGGCTTGAGAAAAATGTATTATCAGGTGATCTTGCAAGGGCAGCCAAAATGATTGAATTGCACTGAAAGACAAATCAATCTGAAGTAGTGTGTTTACTTGGCCTTTATTATGGTTAAAGAGTCAAACTTGCTTTCCAATAGATTCACATTGTATCTGTTTTTGGTTTTGCCTTGATCTTTCTAGAAAAAAATCATTTGGTTCCACTGTTTAAAAAGAATATCTTTCAGATTAAATACTAGACATGGTGTGTAAAAAAAAAGAATATCTTTCAGGAAAAATTGGTATAACCTTCAAAAATGATCTTTTTACATAATCTTGATCTATAAAGGTTTTCTTTCGTAAATGACTAAATATGCCCATAAAAACAGCTCTGTTGTGAAATAATAAAATGGATTAAAATGTGGTTTGAAATATAGCTTTAAAAGTGTTTTGATTTAGGTGATTTTCCAAATAGTTATATGTATTTCTGCTTACATTTTTAAATTTTTCTTCTCAAAGTCTACAAGTTGCCTAGGCAGATTTTGTAATTTTTACATTCTTAGACATGTCAGGGATTCTATTTATAAATGTAGCACACTTAGCTGGACACAACAAAATTTTGAGGATAATTATACAGAAATCATGATCATGTTAACAAAAGTGGCCCAATAAACAAAGATGATGCCACTCTTTTATTCTCATTTACTCATGTTTTTCTTTGGCTTTGATAGACTTAGATAACAACTATTCTGCTCATTATAGAATTAAAATCAACTCTAACTGACATTAATTATGTCCTTATACAAAGCTTCAATCTAGTGATATACAAGCATGGAATGGTCTCATTTGACGAGTGTCCTATATCGATGGCTCACTAGCAGGATGTGGTAGGCAGTGGGGTAGGATATATGGTAGATAAAGAAATGGAATGTATTTTTTCTTTCTGAGAGTATTTCAAATGGGACATGTGAAAGAACAACAGTGGCACTAATAATGCAACTGAAAACTTTTATTTCGTGTCACATTCCTACTGTATAGTAGACACTAAGCTAGGGACTTCACCATGAGGTATAGAATTCTTTGCTCATATCTTTGCTTAGAAAAGTATATGAAATGATGGTGTGCATAAACATTTGCTTGCTGCTATGAAAAGAAATCTCGACAGAGCTTTTGTAGCATAACATAACAAATTATTTATAAATAGTTTTAGAGTAAATAACAGAGCAGCAAAGATTACAATGATATGCAAACCTGGATGATTAGAGGATTCTGGGCAAACAGCATAGTACTTAGCACCAGGAACCTGTCTGAAATCAAGACAAAATTGTGCCTGTAGAATTCATCTGATATACTATTTTGGAACTCTGGAGGCTCTTGAAGGCTTACAATATCCAGGGAAATATTTAGAGTATAAATTTTGTTTGATTTCAGCTTTTAACATAGAATAGGATATCCTTACCTCCTGGCTACAAGACGATTCTTGAAGGTTGAGTTTGATAAAGCTTGACACAAATCATTTGGATATACAGTGTACAAACAGCTAATTTTGTGCATCAACAACAGATAGAAGTGTGTACAGAGAACTTTTTTGTAAAACTGAAATTAAGCAGATACAAATTCAAATTGGGTTGTATAACTTTAGGATGCTAAATGTAATCCCAAAGGCAACAGCAAAGAGAATATGAAAAATACACAAAAATGAGAAGGATATTGAAATGTTTAACAACAAAAATTAAATAAATACCAAAAAGGAATGGGTGCAGGAAATGAGAGAAAAATAACATATAACAACTAGAAAAGAAACAGCAAAATAACAGAAGTAAGTCCTTCCTAATCTGTGAGTCTTAAAAAGGAGGGAAATATTGCCATATGCTACAATATGTATGAAAATTGAGAACATTATGCTAGATGAAATAAACCAGTTCTAAATTAGTGTATAATTCCATTTATAGTGAGTACTTACAGTAGTCAAATTCATAGAGACACAAATTAGAGTGATGGATTCTAGGAGATGTTGGGGGAAGGAATAATTGAACAGATCTGTTTTAATAAATTTAGAGTTTCAGTTTTGTAAGATAAAAAGTTTTAGGGATGGATGAGAGGTGATGGTTGGGGCTGGGGATATGGCCCAGTGACAAGAGTGCTTGCCCTTGTATACATGAAGCCCTAGGTTCGATTCCTCAGCCCCACATATACAGAATACGGCCAGAAGTGGCGCTGTGGCTTAAGTGGTAGAGTGCTAGCCTTGAGCAAAAAGAAGCCAGGGACAGTGCTCAGGCCCTGAGTCCAAGGCCCAGGACTGGCAAAAAAAAAAAAAAAAAAAAAAAAAAAAGAGAGGTGATGGTTGTAAAACTGAGATTACATTTAAAACATTTTTTTTTTTTGCCAGTCCTGGGCCTTGGACTCAGGGCCTGAGCACTGTCCCTGGCTTCTTTTTGCTCAAGGCTAGCAAATTCAAAGGGAATACAAAAATTGAGAGACAAAGGGTAAAATACGAGAAACAACAACAAAAGCAATACTTGCAAAACTGTTTGGTGTAAGTGAACTGAACACCTCAGGGGGGGGACAGGGGGAGGGGGGAGGGGGATATGAGGGACAAGGTAACAAACAGTACAAGAAATGTATCCAATGCCTAACGTATGAAACTGTAACCTCTCTGTACATCAGTTTTATAATAAAAACTTTAAAAAAAAGATAGCAAGTTTTATGTAATGAATGTATATACAGTTTTTCACAATAAAAATTCAAATTAAAGTGATGAATCATTTGAATGTGCAAAAACTGTTTTATTAATACATAACTGTGATTAAGATTCTGGGCTTTCCAATAGCTATACCCTTATGAACACATAAGATGATGCTAAGTGAAATGAACTCCATGTTATGGAAACGATTGTTATATCACAGTTGTAACTACTTTCAATGTCCCATGTGTATCTGTAGCTTCTATTATTGACGATGTTCTTGTATCACCTTCCTGTGGTTGTACCTACACTATCTCTGTAATCTTATCTGAGTATATTGGAAACCATGCATACTGGTATTAGAAGTAGGAAATTGAAAGGGAATACCAAATTTGAGAGACACAGGGTAAAAAAAGAAAAACAACTACAAAAGCAATACTTGCAAAACTGTTTGGTCTAAGTGAATGGAACACCTCATGGGGGGAAAGGGAAAAGGGGAGGAGGAAGGGGGGTATGAAGGACGAGGTAACCAACAGTACAAGAAATGTATCCAATGCCTAACGTATGAAACTGTAACCTCTCTGTACATCAGTTTGATAATAAAAATTTGAAAAAAAAACTAAAAATAAAAAGATTCTGGGCTTTTATAGGTATACATTTTGGTTCTAAAGCATAAGATAAATCAATTATATTGAACCTAGAAATGGTATTAATAGAGAACCCTTGGTTATAAATCTTTATGAATAATTGTATTTGTTTCTAATAACATCAGATTTAGGTTTTGAAATTTTTTTTTTTTTTTTGGCCAGTCCTGGGCCTTGGACTCAGGGCCTGAGCACTGTCCCTGGCTTCTTCCCACTCAAGGCTAGCACTCTGCCACTTGAGCCACAGCGCCGCTTCTGGCCGTTTTCTGTATATGTGGTGCTGGGGAATCGAACCTAGGGCCTCATGTATCCGAGGCAGGCACTCTTGCCACTAGGCTATATCCCCAGCCCAGGTTTTGAAATTTTGACTTTAGAAATATTAGTTTCCCGAAGATGGCCCCATCTGCCATGACCAAAGACCAAGCACATCTTCCTCACTGATTCTCCATCTACCTTGTATTATCAATTTAGCCTTCTTTGCCAGGCTCCTGAGACCTTCCATAATCTTCCTCAACTTTATCTTATTCAAATCTGTCCCCCACCCATTTCCAACCTTCGACTTCCCTACTTATCTCCCTACCTCAAGTTGGCTTCTACATATTACATAACATATTCACACCTGCTTCATATCTAGGTTATACTTCCTCTTTCTTTCATACATGAAAATACCATTCATGGCAAAGTCCAGTCCAAGTTATGCATGCAAGACTAATTTTTTCTGGATAACTAACAGCTGTCACCCTTTTAAAAACTTTCACGAGTAATCAAATTGTCTTGAGACCAATTTCATATACCTTTGCATTGGGTTTTTTCCCGCTATGTAAGTGTTTTGTGAATTATCTCTTCATTTTATTTTGGTCCATTCCAGTTCTTATCAAACCTGGTTACATTCTAGGGTTACCTGGAAAGGTTTAAAAAACATTGATGTACAGGTACACACAAAATGATACCAGACTGTCCGAAAGCAGGGCCCTGCATATTACTTTCTAATAACTCAGAGTGATAGCCTAAGTTTAGTGTTTGGGTTGAGCTACAATTGAATATAACCTCTGTTGCAATGAGTCACCTATAGAAAACATGTTGATAAGCAGAGTGGGGGAAAAAACAGGAAAATAAAACCCATGAACAACACAATAAAAAAAAACTTCTTGTTCCCATTTCTTGGAGTTAATCTCAATAAGCATCATTTTATATGATGCTTATTTCTGTACCTTTTATGTAAGTATATCTGACTTGGAGAGGGGAAGGGGAAGAACACAAATAGAGAGACAAAGGGTGAACTAATTCATTAGTGATACTCACTAGACACTGGAAATGAACTATACAACTTGGAGTGCGGGCAAGGGTGGGGGAGTTGAGAGGGAAAAATCTAGGAGAAAATGAGGGAGAGGATGACAATGTTCAAAAAGAAATGTACTTATTACCTGATTTATATAATTGTAATCTCTCTGTATCTCACATTTACAATAAAATGTGAAAATGATAATGAAGATTAACACCCACACACAAAAGAAAGCAGATTGAAACATTTGACAATGTGAAGGATCCAATACTGTTAGCGTATGTTACTTCTGGTCATACATTCCCTCTTTAGGAGGACTAAATTGTGCTTAGGTTTCATTCAATGCCAAGGTCACATAAGCCCTTGAAGAAAGTAACATTCTGAGACATTGTACAGCCCTCATATACAATCCCTGCAGGTCTTAATACATCATCCATCCTTAGCTACACAGCATGGCATCAAACAACTTCCAGGTCTCTGGTGTTTGGCTAATAGTCACTCATGGTGGTTCTATAGAAGAAACACTGGATATTTTGAGATGAATGTAGAAAATGAGTTGCTCACAAAATTATTGGAGGATTAGAGGAACCAAAATCAAGAGACTCTCTTCTAGGTCATATATCAATGTGACTGTAATGTAATAATCAGAAAACTACAACTAGGGACTATGAAATCCAGTCTCCATTGTATCTGCTGGGCCATAATTTCAGAGCCAAAAATTATTGAAAAGAATAACTTTTATCTTTATCCTGTTTTCTATATCTCACATAAGTACATTTAGTTGGTAGAACCCATATCTGCAATCCTACTTTCAAAGGAGTTTGTTGATTTTCAGTCTTTCACCCTTTTAGATTCTGTTGGTGAATATTGATATAGAATTCTACATGCACACATTCCTGGCAAACCCATGCAACCAAAACTATAGAGTGAGATGTTGCCAAATAATAATATTGTTTCATGTCAGTGATGCCTTGTGTCTGAATCACCAAGTTGAAAAGACATAGGTTTTGAGATATTTTTAAATAATAGTTCTTACATGTTAGGTTCAACCTGTATTCTATAGCTCCTTGAAAGGCTTGTCTTGTTATATAAATTATTACCTTAGACATGGTTAAATTAGGTGTGGATTTATACTGATTTTATGTGCATGGGTTCATCACTTAACCTTTCTGAGCAAGTAAAATTAATTCAAGAAATGCTGATATCCCTCTGGTAGCAGTTAAGTACTATTTTTCCAAAGACAACTCAAAGTTTAGGCTGTGTTAACCACAGAAGTGATGCTATATAAGAAATTTGAATGTTTTCAATTTTTAGTACATGTGGAACACAGAAATTTCAAAGCTTTTACTGTTTTAGACAGGAAAAGTAGAAGAAGATGGCACTTTGAAATGTCAATGCTAATATACAATAATATTACCACTGAGAAGGTAAGGTTGGCTTTCATCTTCTTGTCTTACATACATTTCTGTTCAAACTGAGATTTAAAAATCAATGGAAAATTTCCAGTTGTTAAGGTAGTTGTAACATTTGGAGTCAATTAATTTCTGTAAACATCACCCTCTACAAGGTGTTTAGGATAAATAAGAAAATGTTTTTTCAAAGTTCTCCATTAATAGCCTGCTAACAGTGGGCACAGTGTAATGAAAGAATCAATCTCCAATACAACAAAAATATAAGCTATTCTACTGGGATATATCATGGGGAAACAACCCCAAATTTAATTGCCTAATAATTGTGTTGGTTTTGTTCTGTTCCTCCTGTGCTCACTAGTCAAATATAGGGAGTTAGAATATTTATAAGTCTCCAGTAAACACCAACTTGAGATTTTTAGTCTTTTCCTAATGTGATTTCACATTTCCATGAATACTTGTGAGGTCCTCTTGCTCTAAAAGTTTTCTTTCTTTGTTCCTTGAAAAATTAACTAGCAAGAAGCTGGATGTGGGGATATGGCTCAAGAGAAAGGGTGCCAGCCTTGAGTGAAAATGCTAAGGAAAATCATGAAACATGGAGTTCATGCCCTAGTACCAGCACCAAAAATAATGATTATCATTTGTAGTATACAGTGAATGACACATGATAGCAAAGCCAAGCACCACCTCCTTTTTTCATTTGGAACAGATTAAAATGGCAAAGATCTATTAATATTTCCTGCCTTTGATGAATTCTGCTTCATTTTATCTAATTGAGATGTATATATGTGTGTGTATACATATATGTGTGTTTATATATGTATATATATATTTACATATATTGCACTATGTTGATGATTGTCCCATATTGTTTGTCTTGTTTACTGGCCTGTGAACTTGCAGTTGGTAAATTAGTAACATTAATGGTATCATCTTCATTGCCTGCAAATAGCGGATGCACAAACCTTGGTTGAGGGAAATGAGTATTTGTACATATCATAAACAAAAGTACAATTCAAATAGCTGGATGTATCAGTAACCATTGAGTTAATTTTCGTTTCCTGTGGAATTTTTGTGAAAAACAATATGAAGAATAGCGAGAAGCTGGACTCCAGTGGCTCATACTTGTAATCCTAGCTACTCAGGAGCTTGAGGTCTGATGATCAAAGTTCAAAGCCAGCCCAAGCAGGAAAGTCCGCGAGATAAGAATCTCTAAAGAACCACCAGAAAACCGGAAGTGGTGCTGTGGCTCAAGTGGTAGAGTGCCAGCCTTCAGCTGAAGAACTCGGGGACAGTGCCCAGGCCCAGAGTCCAAGCCCCACAACTGACTACAACAACAAAAAGAATGGAGACAAGTATTTATGTGAATGTACCTCATTTGAAAGTGAAAAATATAGACAGCATTAGCTTAATATCTTAAATTTGCTTTCTGAAGAGCGTTCTCTCTGAGTTAATCACATTAGAAATACGACCACATTTATTCTCATACCCATACTTCTCTTATAAATTGTATAGAAAGTAGAATTTGCATTCCTGAAAGTCACTAATGGGTAGCTAGATTATGTAAGCTGGCAATGAATATATGTGTCAATTATTTTAAAGTTGCTGGATTAGTGAATGGTGAACAATAACATGTAATGATGCACAGACCCCTTTCCAATAGTAAATTTAATATTTAATAATTATTTCACAGATTATATGAGTAGAAGGCAATTTCATAGAATCTCCTTTGTCAAGAAAATGTTAAACACTTCCATTTTTAATTTGGCACCGAGTTTGCTGTTTCTTTGTCACAGTAATTATGGACTTTCCTGCCAGGGTCCCAATTTTGCTTCTACTTTGCAATATGGTCATGGTTGAATAGTTTTAATCAGACACCAATTAGTCCCAGATCTATACCTCATTCAGGCTGGTTTTGCTTTCTCTTTTCAAACTGGGAGAGGAAATGTTAAGAAAGTTGGAGTAAAAGATTTCAATTCCTGATGAATAGTTGTTTGGTGTTATTTCTGTAAACTGCCCAAAAAAACTGGTTATCATATTAAATTCATTTTTAGCGGCTTATATTCACTTAAGCATTCCTCCAGATGGTGGCTGTCAAAATGTTTCTTATAATTAGCATCAGTAAACTTCTCCTGAGCCTTTAAAATTCATTGCAAATCACATGTTGTCTATAAGAATAAGATCGGAAATGTTATTAATATCTTACTCAGTAATCTCCTACACTAGATGCTATAAAACGACATGGATAATTAGAGAAAATTCTATACCATGCTCTCTCAAAGGCTGTTAAATGGTAATGTCACTATATGGAGACATACAAATTTTCATTTATGGAGTTGATTTACCAATCCTGAAAAGTGAAACCCAATCAAACCATTTATTTAGTCAAGCTCACAAATGTTCTGTTCACATCAATATATCCTATAAATTAATCATTTTGGATCCCACAGTATTCTATGGAACCGATATCTTAGTCATTGAATCACGTATCATTTGGTTCCAAATAATGGAATCTCTATTTGAGTTAGTGTGTGAAGAAGAATATTATTGAAAGAAGAGTGAATTTTAAATCTTCTCACCACAAAATGACAAGTATGTGAGTTGACAGATCAGTTAATTATCTTGATTTAATTATTCCACATTGTATTTTATAAATCACAAGACTTTTTACTCTTTAAATATATACCACTGTATCTATAATTTTAGATTTAAAACAATAAAACAAATTTCACAGAACACCTCAGTAACAAAAATTTGGCTGGATTTGAGCCTCACTGATAATTGAGAACAGCAATTCAGTTGTATGCTGTCTAATTTTGTGTTTTTAGTACTTCTTGGACAAACAAATAAGGGAGAATGAGAAGCGGAACAGAGAAGGACAATAAGCCAAAGAAAGCTTCTGGTTAAATCTCAGCTTTGATCTGATCCTGCAGGGGAGTCATGAGGTGTAAATTGTAACTAGGAGTTTCCTTGACTGGAGGCAAGGAAATTTATTTTCACCTGTCTGCATCTTTACTTACTAATCTTGTCCCAACATGAAAAAACAAATCCTAGACATTTAGGTCTCAACATATGAGGGGTAAGAAATTCTATCAGTTATAAAGATGGAGGAGTCAAAGATACAGACCATTATAAGCTCAAGTCCACAGAAATCAAAGAAAGTGTGCTCAGCAATGGGTAACCTCTTTGTATATCACTTTGACAATAAATAAGAAAAAAATGTGACAAAGAAAAAAAAAGAAAGTGAATAAAAAATATATCATTTAAAAATGGTTATTAGAGAGGGCTGAGTGAGATGCTAAAAGTATCTACCAAATTGTTTAATATTTTACTTTTTGATTAACAAACCAGCATCTTCCATGAGTCAGGAAACATGGCCACCAATTTCTCTTAGATAACATACATCAAAGCTTTGGGGACCAATTTAGGATCATTGCATTTATTGCCTGTTACAAAAGTCATAAGGGAGAACTTTTATTGCCCTAGCTTGGATCCAGTGCCCATTTCTAGATCAGTGATAGCCCTGAGAGAACCATGGTCCTCAAATGGCTACATTTGAGGTAAAGGAAGCATTTCCTAAGATAAGAGGGAATATGATGTAATTAGAAGGTAAAGAACATTTATTTGGAGGATGGTCAAAGTTTCCTTGTAGAACTTTTTAGTGTTCTACATAGAAATCACATTTAAGGATTGCATCCTTACTTTGGCTACAGGTATCAGGATCTCCTCAGGAAAACAATAGTGCAGAAGGAGATTGTACATTGTCTTAGGAAACAAACCAAAAGAAAAAAAAAAAAAGAAAAACCAACCAAGCCCGAAAGCTTGTTGGGGTAGGTATAAGGGTAGATATGACTTCAGAATTCATTAGTACTGAAGAGCTTCCAAATGTAAGACATACAGATGGAGGGAATTGATTCACTTAGACCACTTAAATTGATCTTTCAGCCTGATTTCTCTTTGTGAAGTTACAGATGCTTAATAGTTGTCAAGATGAGATACCTATTTTTATTCAGTTTACAGTGATACCATCTTTACTCATTTAGCAACCTTTTCAACCTAAATCCATGCTTCATTTATTAAGCATTTTAGTGTAACATGCTCTAATATTAACATAGTCTTGTATGATGTGCAGAGAGACAGTGTTATTATCAGTGTTATTATTCAGGCAAGAGCAGCTGCTGTTTATTGGTGATAAATGAATTTTGTTCCCATTGAGAACAATTTTCTTATTTTTACTCTATTGTCTAGGTAGACATAGAAGATATATCCTTAAAGAAGTATCCCATTATCTAGTCAATTAGGCATAAAGAGTAGGGATCTTGGAGCCAATCATGCATAGATATGGGGGGTGAGGGGAAAAGAGAGAGAAGCAAAAGAGAAACAAAAATATGAAAATACTGTTAATCTTCTATAGTGAAATTCCAGGTTTTTTGTACTATTATTTGTAAGAAAATATCAATCAAATAGGTAAATTAGCAAATCATTAATATTTGTGATGAACAAGATTCCAAAATTGTATCTCATGGTAAGTTGGGTGTTTCTGCTGCTGTTTTGAGTTAGGTCGTCCTTGTTCTGCAAGTGAAAGCTTAATTCAGTGTGTAAATTCATACCTACATGTTGATGAGGAATCTCTTTTTAAAACCCATGTCCAATATTGAATAGAGAGAATTATGTAAAAATGGTTTAACAACCTAGGTCCCTGAGTATATTGTGTGATGGGCAGAGAACCTTAACTTGTTGAAGCATAAATTTAGGGAAGATGGAGTAGTTTCAATTGTGGCTGTGAGGAGTTGCTCCATTATCTAAGGGTTCGTGTTACAAAATGTACTCGTTCAGAGCTATTCAATAAATGTTTCTCAAGCATGTACTGTATGCCATACTTCATGACAAACTCTGGGGATTCCAAGGTAAATTACAGTTCCTGCTCTCAGCAGTACAAATAGATGATTTTAAGTTATTGTGGCACATATTGCTGTGGATATGAACTCTTTTTTTGTGGTTTCATTTTTCTTTTCTTTCTTTTTTTAAAGCCCTTAAATTTGATGGCTTCAAGGAAGCCTCAGAGAAACATAAATGCCATTTCTGTACACTTTGTAAAGCAAGAATTATGTTTGAACAACCACCGATCCCAGAGACCTCCAAGTGCCTCTGCCCTGGCCATTTGGGAGACACAAAGGGGGTCTCTACCACACTGGCTGCCCTCTGTCCTGTGCCCTCTGCAGGGATGAGTGGGGGCATTAAGGCAATTTATTTCCTCTGGTATCTCCTGGACCTCCTGTAGCACAGCAAGGGCACAAAGGAGCCCATGTGCCCCAAGATCTGAACTCTTGATGCTATGAAAATACAAGAAAAAGTTCCTTCATGCTTCTTAGGTGATAGGCATAAAACAGGAACATTTATCATTATGAAATATAGCAAAGACAGAGAGGTTGACTAGAGAGGATGAAATACACAGAGATTAAAAAATCCAAAATGTGCCAAGAGCTGGCGGCTCACACCTATTATTATAGCTAACTCAGGAGGCTGAGATCTAAGGATCGTGGTTCAAAGATGGCCAGGCAAGAAAGTCCATGAGACTCTTATCTCTTTTGCCTTGAGTAAAAGTTCTTAAGTACAATGCCAAGGTCCATGACTGTTACACACACACACACACACACACACACACACACACACACACATACACACACACAAAAAAAATCTGACATATTTGGTCTGAAGGATAATTCCTGCGTAGTTGTCCTTAATGCTAGTCAACGATGCCTATTCTAATCCTGGCCATGATAGTGCTTATCCTTACTATACTGCTTGACAGCGATTACCTTTAATGTTGATCAGTGTAATTCATACCCTTATTGCTAAACTTAATGCTGGTCAAAATAGGTATGCTTAATGGTGGTGTCAATGATCATCTTTAATGCCTACTTTTAATGGTTATCTGTGTGTATGTATGTATTCATGTTGTACATATGTACACAGGCTTGAACTCACAACTAGGGCTTTAGATTTTTTTTTTCTCAAGGCTGGCACTATATTACTTGAGCCACAGCTTCACTTCTGGCCTTTTGCTAGTTAATTGGAGATAAAGAATCTCAGGGACTTCCTGCCCAGGCTAGCTTCAAACCACAGTCCTCAAATTTCAACTTCCTGAGTAGTTAGGATTACAGCTGTGAGGCACTAGTGGCCAGCTAGTTTTAATGGTTATCTTTAATTTGGACCAGTAAATATTTATGGCTTCCTCTGTTTTCCTTAACACAGTAGGAAGTCACTTCCTGGCTCCCTTAGAAATGGGCAGACTCACTTTCCTGACGTTGGCAACATAACATTTATAAGTGATATGTGTCACTTTCAAACTGTAATATTGATCTACTGGAGCGATAGCATCTAGCATTCTCTTTTTCTTTTTGGATTCTGGCCAGACACATCTGTAGTGATAGTTGCTCTATCAGGTGTGATAGCAGATCATTGGACCTGCAATGACATATTGCATGAATGAGGGACAAACATGTTCACTTTTAAATCGCTAAGATTTGAGTGCTATTTTTTCCAGCAGTCGAATATACACTAACTTCATTGATCTGGCAACAGTGGCTCTCAGTCTAAAACTGGACTCACCAGGGCAACTTTGAAAACATGCCCACGTTCATTTTTTAAGTATAATTATATAGTAAACAGTTATAATAGAATTAGAATTCTCTTGTCATTCAATTGCTTACAGATTCTTTGTAATCTTATAGTTGAAACTTGTTTATCTAATGTTCCAAATTTTTAAGAAAATCTTTCTTTTATTCCATCCTTAACTCTCCCAATATCTTATTCAACTTGGCCACTATTCTATCACTATTCTAACCATGATGTGAAAAAGGAAAATTGTATTTATGTAACAATCTTACAACCTCATGGAGTACTTTTTCTCCCACTAAACCTTTCTCTGGGTGTCCCAAATCACAGTAATCTTTTTATTCTCTGGCCTCCCATAGAATGGATCACCTTGCCACATGCCACTTGTATTGTGTTTGATTGTGTGTCTGGCTTGTATGGATATTAAGTTCATTGAAAATTAGAGTTCCCTAGTAAATTATTGTCATTCTCCATAGTGCTTAACAGTTAAATAACGTTGATATCCAACATATTTATTCAGCAAATAGTTCAATGAGTATATTTATTCAAGTCTTATAATTGATATATACTTGACTGAATAAGTGAATAAAAATAAATTATGTATTTTTGTGTATATACATAAGCTTTTAATACATCAATTAATAAGAATTTTATAGATTATATCAAGACCATTATTAAAGGAAATGATTCTAAATCTTGGATCTCATGTTAGAGTAGATAGTCATTTATAAAAATTATAATTTTCCAAATTCACACATCTATCACATTCTGTAGCATCTTGCCATTACTGGTGGCTGTGAATTTTAAGCAATGTTACTAGCAAGACTAATGTTGGAAGTGTCAAACACAATCAAATATTGCCTAGCTGCATGACCCTGCTAAACACTTAGAGGAAAAAGCTGGAGGTGCAGTTCGATTAACAAATTATTAGTGCTAATGAATTTTCCATTAGAAATACAAATACATAAAGCTGGCCTCCAGCCAATTATTTCCTTCATTCCAGTAAAAATATTATTCTTTGACCAGCTTAGAATCTGAATAAGATACTGTCTTCAAGATTTGTCTTGGGGGCTGGGGATATAGCCTAGTGGCAAGAGTGCCTGCCTCGGATACACGAGGCCCTAGGTTCGATTCCCCAGCACCACATATACAGAAAACGGCCAGAAGCGGCGCTGTGGCTCAAGTGGCAGAGTGCTAGCCTTGAGCGGGAAGAAGCCAGGGACAGTGCTCAGGCCCTGAGTCCAAGGCCCAGGACTGGCCAAAAAAAAAAAAAAAAAAAAAAGATTTGTCTTGGGACTTTCTTTTTAGCCATGTAATACAGACATTATATGTAAGCACTAACATTTGAAAATGTTACCTTTATGAATCAATGATAAATTTTTGAAGAATAAGCTTCTTGATGGAGACAGAAAAGTTCTTGAAAGAGCTTTATTATAATAGTTTATTGATATATCATCCACACACCAAAAATTTACCCCTTTACAGTACACAGTTCAGTTTTTTTTTCATTCTATTCCCTGTGTTTTTCAACTTTCACCATAACCAAATTTTGTAACATGTTTGTCTTTTCCATAAAAATACATATGTATTTGGAGCTATTCTCCATTTCTTCACACCCTTAAAAGCCCCATAAATCTACTTTTTGACTCTATAGGTTTATTTGTTCGGGATATTTCACTTAAATAGTATCATACAATATATAATCTCTGTGTCTGGCTTTGTCACTTGGCATACTATTTCAAGGGTCATATGTGACGTATATGTTGGTACTTCATTCTTCTCAATGAATGAATCACATCTAAAGTTTTAAATTTTTTCCATTCATTAGTTGATGGATATTGTAACTGAACAGTGTTCTTATTCATGTAAAAATTTTTTATTATGATGTGTGTTCTCTTTTCTCTTAAATATATGCTTGCCTACAGTGAAATTTCTAAATCTTACAGTAACTCTATGCTTAACAGGCCAGACTTTTCCCTAAAAGAGCCTGGTACTGTTTTACAATCTCATAACTAGTACATGAAAGTTTCAAATTTCCACATTTTCATTATATGTCCTTCCAAGAAAGTGTGTGGTGGGGGGGGGGTGTTGATACTAGGACTTGAATTTAGGAACTTGTATTCTCACTTGGCTTTGGGTTCATGGCTTACATTTACCATGTGAAATACATATCCTGTCCAGCTTTTTGCTGATGAATTGGAAATGGAGTCTCTCCAGCTTTTCTACACAGGCTAACTGAGGTGATTCTTGAATACCTAGAATTTTAGGCCACAAGCCACTGGTGAATGGCTGATAAGCTTCTTGTGAGCAAGAATAAAGTTGTCTTGGTCACCAGGATCAAGGCTCTGAATAAGTTCTTTGTTCATTAATTTGTTTTGACTTAATTCTTCATTGAATTGAATTAAATACTTGAATGCAGTTACATGTAAAATGAAATAAGAATTTTATGCTATTTATTATAAAACAGAATCCCATTAAATCACATTTTATTTCATATGTTGACATCCTTAACAGTTTGGTGAGGTATTTGGCCTCATTAGAAAAGGGTTTTTTTAATATATAAAATGAAATATATAGCATTATATATATCAAGTTTATGAATGGCTTGAATTCTGTCCACAAGTCTCCAAATCCATGGGTTCCAGATTATGGTCTGCTGGGCTTAGGTGTGGTAGCCTTGTGCAAATCATAATTGAAGAGCAACTGTTGTTACAATGTGCACAAATACTGTAGAAAATTCCATGTGTTTTACTGGTGATAAAAATGGTCAGCTTAGCTTTTCTGTACGCAATAAGATTGCTGGCAACTTTATATTGTGAAATATATTTTTTTCTAATAGAAGTAAGTAAGAGTATGACTAATATATGATTGACTTGCATAGGTTTTTGTAAAGGGAAAATTTATCTCCTTGAAGATAATTTGGTTTTTCTATGTATCACCTACAAAATAAGCTGAAAACATAGTGATGTCTTTGTAAATGCTGATAACTAATTATTTGTTTTGGTAGTACTGGGGGTTGAATTCAGAGCCTTATGGTTTGATATCCTGGCACTCTTCCACTTGCCAACCTAACTAATTAGCTACTCTGCTGACCTAACTAATTAATATTTCTATTGTATTAGATTTGGATTTGTCTACATGTTTAAAGATTTTTTTTGGTAACTAAATTGGGTATATTGTCATGACCCCAAGTAAAAATTGACATTAACTTGTAATCTATGATTTTCATATGTACAGCATGGACGCACACAAATATATTTTTCTTTTTCAAGTTCACAGAGAATTTTCTATGCACTGTCAAACACAGATGGTACAGAATATCATGAGTGCTAAGGATAAATAATGCATATTTCTCTGATCAATTGGATCATGATAATCTATCTGTTCATTTGGACCAATAAGATTGTTATTTTAATAAGTTTTGTATGATACATTTAAAGATGTGGGAAATTATTTCTTCCTTTACTAAGTCTAAAAATGTTACCATTCACATTTATTTATAAAATAGATGTATTAGGACATTTCCTCAACACAAAGACATGCTATTTCCCCTTATTTTGGAAGTTCTGAAATAACAATATAAAATTGATGTGTTGGTCTGTTTTTCTCCTCTCCAAACGCCACTACCGATATGATGTCATTAAATTGTAATTTTTATAATTCTTAGAGTTCTAGAGGAGCAGAAATATGAAAGTATCTTTATTATTGTGTTTGGCAAAAGATTTATATTCAATTTTCATGTAGTCAGAATTTCCTGTGGATATTTGGACCAAAACTAAATTAATATATATACATGCATGGATTTTTATTACAGAGGAGTGTAGCTATTATACACAGAGGAGATACATTTTCCAAACATGGAAAATATTCCCTGGGTCAAGCATGATCAGGTGTCATTCAGTGCTGAATCTGTAATGATAACTGTGCCTCTAACCAAAAGTACAGTCTAGAATGAGCTAATGAGCTAATTTCTTAAGGCAGTAGGCTCATCTTTTTCTTTAGGAGGTACATGTTTCATGTAAAGCATGAATGTGAATATATATGTACTATATATACATATATATCATATACACACATATATGTATATACATATATACACATGTATATAGGTACACATACACACATTCCTGTTATTATGTAATGATTTTATAGTTTTCTCTTTATTGGGATATATAATATTGAATGCCTCATCTGTTTTTTTAAGTTTTCAATGTTTATCTGATGTACATACATATTAATAATGAGAAAAATTGGTTATCCAACCAACTGGGACTAGGTTTTATGGAATTAAATTCACTGAAGTGAATTTTGTTGCTTTCATTATTGATGCTGAAAAACATGACTTTGGTCGACTCTAGCATTCAAAGGGATGTATAATACTTTCTACCACTTATTTGACACCAGCTGACATTGTGTCTATTTTAGGATTGGATAAATTTCATGTATTCATTTTATTGTTGTCTTTCAGTGCATGAACAAGTGTGGGTGATAGCCTATACAAATGAGTTTAATATTCCCTTTTTGTGTCCTGTTCTAATACAGTTTAGAGAAGAGTTATCATTTGGTATTGTAGGAAATAGAAGAAGAGAAATATCACTGAAATTAATAGACAAGATGGTGATACCCTTAAGTTACAGATAATATCATTTCACGATTAGTGTAACTTGTAATTTCTTTCTCTTTGTTGCCAGTCTTGGGGCTTGAACTCAGGGCCTGAGCATTGTCCCTGGCTACTTTTTTGCTCAAGGAAAGCACTCTACCACAGCACCACTTCCGGCTTTTTCCATATATGTGGTGCTGAGGAATCGAACCTGGGGCTTCATGTATATGAGGCGAGCAGGTTACCACTAGGCCATATTCCCAGCCCTTGTAATTTATTTCTATTTGAGCAATAATTTATATCAATAAATAACTTTCACTGAGTAAATGAATATTGAAAAAGAGATATATACATCTGTTCCTGATAGATATTTACTTGTCCTGAGGGGATCATGAAAGCAAGATTTGTATATGTGAAACTGGAATTTTGGAAAATTGTATTTTGCTTATCATGTTTTTCTCTTGAATAATTTTAGAATTGTGTTCTTCTAACAAAGGAATACCACCTTTATTTATTTTATATATATATTTTATTATCAAACTGAATTACAGAGAGGTTACAGTTTCATACCTTAGGCATTGGATATATTTCTTGTTCTGTTTGTTACCTCGTCCCTCATTCCCCCCCTCCCCCTCCCCCTTTCCCTCCCCCCCCACCTCCATGAGTTGTTTAGTTCATTTACACCAAACAGTTTTGCAAGTATTGCTTTTGTAGTTGTTTGTCTTTTTTTACCCTGTGTCACTCGATTTTGGTATTCCCTTCCAATTTCCTAGTTCTAATACCAGTATACACAGTTTCCAATATACTCAGATACGATTACAGAGATAGTGTAGGTACAACCACAGGAAGGTGATACAAGAACATCATCAGTAATAGAGGCTACAATTAGATATGGCACGTTGAAAGTAGTTTCAACAATCGTTTCCATAACATGGAGTTCATTTCACTTAGTATTATCTTATGTGTTCGTAAGCGTATAGCTATTGGGCTCCTGTGAAGGAATACCACTTTTAAAGAGGGCCATTCTTTGCATCTGTGTTGATGTGCATGCCTCCTTTCGTGAGTCCTACAGTGTCTTTCAATTTTCAATTTTCTCTCTCTATCACAAAGCCCATCACAGATCCATTCTGCAACTAAGGTCTTTTCATTTTTCCACTATAATGTCAGCATCAACACCTAACACTTAATGTCCCTGTGTTGTCAGAATTTTTTTGAGACCCATAATTAACTAGATGCATGCATCATTGATGTTTACATGCAACAGATGGCTAAGCTGGGAGAGAAACCTAAATTTAGCTTGTGTGTTGAGTATGTATGAGTAATATACTGGAAGGAAAAATGTGTGTAAAAATGACTTGGATTTTTCTGTATTTTGAAAGCCTTGTAATTCTGCTTTGGGGAACTATATCTTTTCCTAAAACTAAAGTTACTTGAAGGTAGACATCTGGCACGCATTTGCCTTGGTGAAGAACTGGCCTAACCAAAGGGATATTCTTGGCTTTGGATTTTTAAGTTAAATCCTCAGCTAATCAGGTCTCACAGTGAACAGAAAAGTGGCTTTTCCTCAGAACATATTTTGTTCCAATACTGGGTCTTGAACTCAAGGCTGGTGTGCTATCCCTTAGTGTTTTTACTCAAGGCTGGTGCTGTACAACTTTTTTTTTTTATAGTTTTGTATTTTTTTTTTGGTGTGTGTGTGTGCGTTTTCCGGAACCGGGGACTGAACCCAGGGCCTCGCGCTCGCCAGGCAGGCACTCTTCTGCTGAGCCAGCTCCCCAGCCCCTGGTGCTGTACAACTTGAGACTGCTCTACTTCTGGTTCTTGCTATTTAATTGGAGATAAGAGTCTCACAGATTCTTCTACCTAATCTAGCTTTGACTACATGTGTGAGGCACCAGCACTTGGCTTCAAGACTTCTTACATTGTATTGAAAATGATGGTTAGTATGAAGAAATGCTCAACATGTCTGGTCATAAAGGAAACGCAAATTGAAACAACACTGAGATTCAACCTCACCCCAGATAGAATGGCTGTTAGCAAGAAAACAAACAATAACAGATTCTGGTAAGAATGCAGTCAAAAGGGAACCCTAATACACTGTCAGTGGGAATGTAAACTTGTTCAACCACTCTGGAAAGCAGTGTAGAGATTCCTCAAAAAATAAATATATAACTATCCTATGACCCAATAGTCTCACTCCTTGGCATTTATTCAATAGGAAATTCATCCAATAGAACACAAGGAAGGCTATATAGTAAAGCTACCAGCACAGCCATATTCATCTCAGCACTATTTACCATAGTCAAGGTATGAGATCAGCCTAGACACTTCTCAGTGGATAAATGGATCAAGAAAACGTGATATGTATATACACAATGGAATTTTACTTATCCACCAAAAGAATGATATTGTTCTATTTGTAAAAAAATGAAAGGACCTGGAAAAATTATGTTAAGTTAGCCAGCCCTGGAGAGGCAAAGGACGCATGTTTTCTCTTATATGTGGAAGCTAGATTTAGTGTATAAACTCACTACTAAATACATTGGGTGGTATGCAAGTGTATACAAATATATTAACTGAAATACAGTAGATGCAAGGGAGGTCTCAAGTAGTGTAATTCCTTAGAAATCCAAAATCAAAGTTCAGCAAAATAAAACACAGGAAGCAGGTTCTTGAAAAGGGCAGGATGGGGTCAAGGAGAAAGAGGTAGATAAATGGAGAGGAAAAGATGGGGAAATGCAGATAAGAATCCAATGTAAATCCTGCAAAATTACGAAGAGTGAGGGAAGAGATGGGTGGGGTAGGGATGTGTGAGAACGTTGAATGACACTGATCAAGATATATTGTACTCATAAACTGCCCTGCTAAATGGCAACTCTGTTCAAGTACCTAAAGATAATAAGAAAAATGAAATAAAATAAAATCACTTTGAAAATAAATAAAATTAGGGTTAGATTCTTGATCAGTGAGGACTGGTAGATAAATGAGTCAATGAATAAATGCATGTACAAATGGATGGCTGCTAAAGATAATCAACAAGGGCTAACAAAATCACAAGCTTAGAAAATTATATGCTTGATTTGAAATTCATGACAGAATCTGGTTGTGGAAATCATTGTTCCCACTTTGCAGTGAAGAACGGCAAAGTTTAGAATGGTATAGCAGCTTTTCCACAGTTGCAAGATAGTGAACAGTAAAGGCAGAATTTAACCAGAATTTCATATCCATATTCTTAGTTGTGCCTGACATATCCTATAATTCCTGTTCAGCCTGAACTTGAGTGTCTAGAAGGTTACCAGGAAGATTTCTATGGTACTTAGCACTTACAGAGCTACAACTTTTTATCTTTTTTAGAGGGGAGGCTAACTTTGGTCTCCATTCAGTGATTCTGGACCAGAAAACCACTGCCATCAGAAGAGTCATATGTAGTTTCAGTAGCTTCCAATGTGGGAACTAGCAGACACTGGAAACATTCACACTTGTAGAGACTCAGATTGTGTGATGTTTCTGCTTTACCAAAGGAAGAAAGCTATGTGCTTAAGAGTTCTAGAAATTCAACTTGATTCAAACTTGTAAATGTATGGTCATATCCATTTTCAGAGTTCCTCAACTTCTGGACCTAAGATTCATTCTGAGTAACTAATGGTCATAAGAGTGGCATGATTTTGCCCTACTCCAACCTGCTGATATTTTTCTCAAATTATTTTTTAATATTGCCAAATCTTTAAAAATTAGCATATATTAACTATTCAAAGGATTTTTGTTGTGATAATTTAATATGTGCATATAATGTGCTTTGATCAAATTCTCTCCCTCTATAACTCTTTCTTACCTCCCTCCCTCTCTTTTAAAATAATTTTAGCAGGTTTCATTACTCTGTTTCCATACATGCATATGAAGTACTTTGACTATACTCATTAACTTTTCACCCTCACACCTGCTGATTTTTAAAAGCCTTATTTTTTTAAACAACCTCATTAATTTGTCGTGCGCTATACTTTTTTCTTGGCAAGTGGGCCTATACATTTCCTCAAAAATTAACTTTTCCTTTTAAACAAAAGGTTACAGAGAAATATACAAATGCCCCACTTTGCACTTTTAACACTTATCCCTTGTGAATTTTCATTCTCTTTCTGATACTTCTGGGGAAATCTCAAATGGCAGAGCCTGTCACTCACCAGGTCCCATAGGACCTACAAATGGCATCAATAAAATGAAGTAACATCCTCTTAAACATCATTTTAATGAAATATGCCAGGCCAGATTTTAATTTATAACTGTAGAGCAGTGGTTCTCCACTGGGTAAAATTTTGCTCCACAGGGAGTAATTGGCAATGTTTGGAGATATTTTTCATGCAATGATGGAGCAAGGGGCATTACTGATATATTGGGCAGGACAATGCTTTGTTGTGGGTGAATTTTCTGTTTACTGCAGTAGTATCCTTGTCCGCTAATCACACATGAGAGGTCTGAAATATTTTCATCTGCAATTGTGACAATCAAAAATGTCTGCAAGCATTGTCAAATCTCTCATGTTATTAACTGTTGATATTGTAGGGCAAGATTATGGCCTTAAAGCCTTGGTTATTTTGTAACTGAAAGAATGAATATGCTATCCAGGTGCTGGTGGCTCACATCTATGATCATTAACTTCCCAGGAAACGGTGATATGAGATCGCAGTTAGAAGCTAGAGGAAGCAACAAATCTAAGGGAATTCTATTGACCAACAAAAACCTGCATGTATAAATGGTGGGGTGACTTAGCTCTGATCTAAATGCCTATTATCTACTTTCTAGAAAGATGTGATAATCCACTTTGCTTGTATGTAGCAAAGCAAGAAAGAGGAAGTAAAAAAAATTGTGCATGGAACTATCATGCTATCATGCTTCTATCATGAATGTGCCTAGAAAAATACACACTGCCTCTTTGAAGAGAGCTCCAAATTGGGTAAAGGAAATATATGTGGAGGAAGAACTGTGGCACAATGGGGGCATTACTGTAATCTATACATTTCGGTATAATGAGAAATATCTAGAATTGCTGAATTATATTTATTTTCTCAGAGTGGACAAGTTGAGAAGTCTAAGAACACACAGTGATCATTATCAAAGTTGTATTTTATTATGAGTTTTCCATTTTTCATATACGATTTAACTTTTATCTCAGAAATTTCAGTCTACTCAATTAGATTTAACTGAATTCAAGTGTTTCATGCCCGCTGCCAATTGAACTGGAATTATATTGACTATTCCTACATTCTACTTCCAGTAGCTAGAAGCGAGAAAAATATTTGCTTGTTACTTTTCATCTCATCTCCCTGTAGTAGAGCAAGTCTTTATAGTCAGTAAACCTGAAGGGTTAGGCAATAAAATTTAGTTCTGAGACCTCCCATTTTATGGGTCTGTGGATAATAATGTTATTGTCAAAAACTCTGGATATCATTTTCTTCCCCCATCCCCTAAGTAGCTGGGTTATATTCAAAGTATGTCCATGTAAAGAAAGTTTATCACCATCAACTTCTCTTAGCAAGTTAGCATTTAGCAATGTAAAGTAATACTGAGAGCTGTACAATATAAATCTGAGGTTGGAAAAAGAAAACTTATCCAGAAAACCCCTACAATTAAACCAGGAAATGCATATTCTGTGACGATATAAGATGCTATATGAGTTTTGGGAAGTTTCTCTTTTCCAAACCTCTGTTTCTTGTACTGTAAAATAAGTTGGAATCTCAATATCTCTTCTAGGAGATCTATTTTCCTAATTGATAATTTCTTCCTTCACTTCCATATTAATTAATATTAGTTAAACTCTCAATTTCTCTTCTGGGAAGATTTCTTTCTGACAATGTATATTATTGGGCTGTTTATTGTATTCATACTATAGATCTAGGGTTAGGAAGCTCCATCTACAGGACAAATTCCATCGTTATCTGTTTTAATGAAACATAATCATGCCTGTTAATGTATATGTTACATACGGCTGCTTTCATACTACAGTGGCATATTTGAATAGCTGTGACAGAGATAATATGATCCATAAGGCTTAAAGTATTTTCTATGTGACTCTTTACACAAGAAAGATTGTAGATCCCTGATTTAGACCAAAGTCTGCACATGGGATCAAGAACACTGTAATCTAAAACCCTCAGAATGGTATTAGCTTGTTTATTTAATGCACAGAGGGTATAATGGTATTGTCCTTTGGCTGGAGCAATCATCTAATTCACTGTTTTCTATCTGTTTTACAGAGATATAAATGCTTTCTTGAAGTCAACAGCCTTCCTCTGATCTCATTTAACATCCCTTCTCTACATGTGATATGTTTACTCTGCTCATTCTCATTGAATATCATTTCATCATTATTATACTGATCATGCTTTCCTTTGCTTAAGCCTGGGGAGTAACACAAAGGGAAATAGAAACTTATTAAGTGACTACCAGTCAGAGATACTTAGAAACCTGTGGGAGAGTTAGGACTTAGACATTTCCTATCTTCGTCTCAGCTTCCCAGGAAGGAAATCTAGATGATACATTATTAATCTACAAAAACAATAATGACATGTGAATGTTATTTTCATATATGCATTTCATGTTTTTTTTCTCCTAGTAGCAAACAGATTCCTATGTATACTAAATAGGTAGGCAGCATGGCAGATTTCTCCTTCCCTAGGAAAAGTGTTGACTTTTGTTTCTTTGTCTCCCCAATACCACTGAGTATAGAGCTCTTTACCTTCTTGTAATATGCTTCTGTAAATCTAGAAATATCAGAACAAGAACTAGAATGCTTTGTGCAATCAGTATTAGGACTGCACATGCCCAGTGACTGTGGGCTTTAAACTAAAAACAGGAGCTTCAGAGCAAGAGTTCTTTTTGAGAGGTTCAGGGCCATGTATTCATAAAGGTTGCTGAATACATCACAATTATTTGACCATTAAACATTGAATAAAGTTTTCTTAAGAGGTAATTATGCCTTTAGGTAATCTTAGAAGCGTCATTAACTCATTTTTCCCAAGATAAATACAGATTCCAGAAGGCCCTAGAGGGCAAATCCTAATAGCTTTAAAGACTTTAAGATTTTGGAGTAATACCCTGAATCCAGCCTCATGAATTCATTAGTGATTTTTTTTTTGCAATGCTAGTAATGGGACTTAGGGCTTATGCATGCTAGGCCATACCTTAAGCCATGACTTCACTAGTTTAATACTCAAATATCTTTAGGTAGTTCAGATCTCAGTTAACTTTAGGAAGGTAGATTCGTAACTTTGGAAAACAGAAAAATGATTTCAATCATCTTCAAGCTTTACTATAAATACCAAGATGGCAAGAACTACACTAGTCTTTACCACAAAATTTACCTCAGTGTCTGGTCCAATGTGTGAACCATAGTAACTTCTAAATTAACATACATATACTTAACTTATTAGCTTTAAATTGTACTTAATAATTAGGATGAAAATGCAAGGTCTCTAAGTGAAAAAAGCATTTTCATTAATATAAATGTGCAACATTGTTCTATTCAATCTCAATTTGAGACTTCAATTAATTTTTTGATGGTGGACTTGAACTCCGGACCTGGGCTATCCTTAGATTTTTGTTTTAAGGGTAGCACTCTACCACTTGAACCACAGGTCCATTTCTGCTTTTTGGTGGCTAACTGGAGGAAAGTCTCACAAAACAGACTGCCCAGGATGGCTTCAAACTAATCCTCAGATCTTAGCTTCCTGAGTAGCTAGGATTACAGGTGTTAGCCACTGCCACCTGGCTTCAATTGATCTTTGTAGATAGACAAATTCTTCAGTTGAGCAATGAAAATAGGCAACTATAATAACAATCAACAACAAACAACCTGAAAGTAAACGAACTCCTTTGATATGAAATATAATAAAAATCTATTCCACTTAGCCAAAGAGGAGGCTACAGGACTCAGTGTATTTACAAACAAACAAACTGACTAAAACATAGTATACTTAGGGGAGGAATCAACTAATATACTATTATCAAAATGAATACCAGGAAGTGTAAACATAGTTTTTGAAGAAGGGCATGGAGGGGGCCACAAGAATGGAGGGAGGGAGGGTGAGCAAATGCACTTGTTTTACCCAATGTACTTTATGTAATATATGAACTACATAACTCGAGGGCTAGGGAAGGGAGGAGGAAAATGGGGAAGAACCATAGAAGACGTAACATTGGCCAAGAAGCACTGCACTTATAATGTGCCTTATGGAATTGTAACCACTTCGTACACTGCATGATAGTCATAAAAATCAGGGGGAACCAGTCAGGATAGTGAGTGGCAGTAAGGGAGTATTATTCTTTCCATCTATTTTTCAATAAAATTTCAGAGATCATCATTGTCTTACACTCAGGGTAGCTTTAGAAGTATTATGATGCCAATCAGGTGTATTTGGGGAAAATCTGTAAAGCACTATTGCAGCTGAGGTTAGAAGATAGTGAGTTTGATGGAAGCCTGGGCTATGTAGACAGGCCCTACCTCAAAAAAATCAAGCAAAATAAATACCAGGAATGAAGTATCGTAGTACAGAGATGACCTTCTGGTTGAAATAAAGGCTACCTTATAAGAGGAATCTGAAGCAGGTGGCCATAGCTTGTGCATTCAACAGATGGAAGATCGAGAAACTTTTTTTCTTATTGTACATATGGACCCAAAGCAAAGCATTTGGGTTTATTCTAAGAAAACATGAAGTTCAAATTTGTTCTCTATGGTTTTCTCTGACTGGGATACTATTGTTGCAAATAAACTGTAGAATGTATCTTTTTTCTAAAGTATTAATGTTTGTCTATAATTTCTTTAGCATATTTACTTACTGTGCTTTGGAACAAAGAGTAGTTATACTGAAGCAAAAAATGTCATCCACAAAGTGGAGTCTTTTTTAAGAACTCTTACAAAGGCAACTGTTAAGTGGTAGTCACTGTATTCAATCTGAATTTAATAAATGATCTAATCATGATTCTGAGCAAACCAGTTTAAACTTGGATGGTGCTGAACTCTATTGATGAAAATGCATAGCTCTCTCAAAAACATACTAACTTCACCTTTGCTGGCCTACAGCCTGAAACCAGTGGATCTGCTGCTTGAAAAGGGAAATGAGGGCACGCTAGGGAGAAGGGTTGGCTCCAAAGACCCCCACAGTCTAGTATTTTCCCCCTCCAGTCCCATCTGTCTACACAGATGCCTTTTGCCTTACTTCCTTCCACTCCTGTGATTCATAGAATTTTCAGTTTTGAAAGCCTCAAAAATAGTTTTAAAAGGCAACTTAAATTTCAAAGTTTAGAGGTTCAAAAATTGCAGATATTAGTGGAGTTCAGAATGATATTTCAACATCTGAATGCACAAAGATAATTAGTAGTTCCATCTTCTTATTTCTCTGTGTTTAGAGCCTTTGAACATCTCTCATGTAAAGCTTCATCAAATATATAATAGGGAATTCATAAACTATATAATAGGTTATTGTGATGTATAGGAATCCCTTTGTTCAGCGAAACACCAGAACTTATTTCTTCTATCCGACTGTGCTTGGATCACCATTACCTAAACCTACATGGCTAAATTTTCATTAGTGTGTGTGTGTGTGTGTGTGTGTGTGTGTGTGTATGCGCATATATCCAGGCTCCAGTTACACCTGTAATCCTAGACACTCAGGAGGCTGTGATCTGAGGATGGTGGTTCGAAGCCAGCTGGGACAGAAAAGTCCGTTAAGACTCATCTCCAATAAACTACTCAGAAAAAAGCAGAGGTGGTGCTGTGGCTCAAGTGGTAGAGCACTAGCATTAAGTATGAAGAGGTTCAGGGTTAGCACCCAGGCCCTGAGTTCAAGCCCCAGGACGGGGAAAAAAATAAATAAATAAAAATAAAACTATGCAATGTTGGTTTATATATATATATATGTGTGTGTGTGTGTGTGATTAGAATTTAAAGGTAGATTTTTTAAAAGAATTTATTTCTGACTGTATTTTAAGCTTATATCACACTTGTTTCTTTTTCTCAGAGTAAATACAATTTCTTCTGAGTGATCTCATTCTTTTCCATTGAATGTCTCCCATATTTAATAAATCATTGAATGAAGTACTTCTTGAAAATATTAATACATAGATGCCACAAAGAGACTGAAAGGAAGCTAATTTTAAGAATTTTCCACATAAACACATGTACTTATACTTACTCAAATCCCATAGGAGAATCTAAGTACATGGTTAATATCCTAGATAACCTGGTTGAGATGTGTTCTAAGGTGAATGTTAGTATTAGTGATAGTCCATTGAATAAAATATCATGATCTTTTAAAATATTTTGTTATTGGAATTGATTTGTGTCATTTGATCCATTTCTTTCTTACGTATCAGTCTTCATTACTCTTAGTAGACTTGTGACTCTTCCCTTTCTTTCAGTGTTTTGTGTGTTTTGTTATGTTGTCACATAATACTTGGACATTCATGTCTCATTGTAAGTTAAGGTTAAGATCTGCATGTTTTTATTTTAATGAATAGGGTATTTTAGTACACAAATAGTATTGAACTATATAAACTGACAAACTATGGTGAATTTGAATTTATTACAAAATCTTAAAGAAATAGAAAGATACATGAATTTATTTATTTAATGGGGAATCTTTTAACATATGGAAGGAAGATAGAATTCCAGATATTGTTTAACTCATCCAATAAGGGCTAATAACTGAGGACTGAGACAGGTGGTAAAATTAAGTAGGCCAACCAACCAATCATACAAGCTGACACTTGAATATACTTTCCAGGCTCAAAACATGGGTTCGGGAACTCATCAAAATGAATTTTACAGATGGTCTGACAAAATGTCATCATGTAGGATGCAAATCATTTTTACACTGTTTTAGTATGTACTTTTTTGCTCCAAACATTCCATCCTAGAGTCTTAGCTTATAATTCTACTAATGAGAGTTATAAAGAACATCTTCTATATTTCATCATAGCACCAGAAAAACGCATACATGTACATATATATTTTTGTTGTTAATAAAACATATGTATCGCTTAGATTTTATTTCCAAGTATTTGAAATATTGTAGTTTTTAGGGAAACTATTTCTTGAGATGAGGCAAATGAGACAGTTTTAGTTATAACTTAGCATTTCTGGTCTGATTGAGGCCATCATCCTCCCTTAATTTCAGGTTACAATAATAGTTGTGAATCATCTCATAAGGTACTAGGAAGAAGGTTAGGTGCTGATTGCAAGCAATCAAATGTTTCACAAAATCTCAAATTTAACTTTATCTGGACTATATCAGGCATAATCTGGTCAAATGTTCCACCTAGGCAGAGGTAGGAAAACATATTCTCAATATAGGAGATTAAAGATGGAAGTCCTATCCCTATGGAACTGCGTTTTCAACATATATCATCTTGGAGAAGCGTATTGTTGTACCCTTTGGCCGGGATTCAAGAGATGTTCACCAGCTAGCAAAGAATGGAGTTCAGACTGTTCCCTAATAAATCCGTCTGTGATGTATTTTTTCCATAACGTTACATATACCTGACAGCAGTAGCATACTGAGATTTTGACAGCTAGCTCTCCCACAAAAAATGAAAAATCTGTAATTTTCAGTAAATCATAGCATGATGGCCAGTTTTCAGCCACAATAAGTGATGCCCAGAAGAACATCATTATACAGTATTTCTACTATACAGATACAGTAGATAAAAATAACTCCAACCACATCGCTAATAGTAAATAATTAGGAAGTGGTACATCTTAGTATTATTTGGGTAACGTCTTTGGTATAAGTGAATAAAATTTAATTTTAAATAATACCTATATTTAACCTTCAGCTTATAATAATTCTGAAAATTTAACAATTAGTCTTGTGAGCTACTACAAGCCATCTGTAGCATATCAGTACCTGATATTTGCATAATGATTGTCAGCATTTTAAAGGATTTATGTTAAATCCACAACATACTCACCATTTCTTTTACTTATAGATTTGTATGCCTACAATAGGAAAAGTTAAGACTACAAAATAAAAGGTGAACAAGAACTGCTTGTTGAAAGTCTTTGAAGGGGAAAATTTGTAAAACTGGGCCAAGCTTTGAAGTCAGAGCTGTAGAAAGGAAACTAGGCAGGAACTGGGAGCTGCCCCAAAAATTAGGAAGGAGGTTTAGTGCCTGAAGCAACAAGCAAGAAGGATTTGTGCTTCTGGACAGATTCCCAGAAGAATTTTTTCTCATTGCTGATCACCAGTGTGTTTTTCCTAGACAACTCACAGATATATATGCCATTTTTACTTTAGTGCTATAAATTGCTACAGGCCTATTAAAACTTCACTTCCTCTTTCTCACTTCCCTCGATGAGTCAGAATATTTAATTTCTAAGATGTAAGATCATTTGAGCTTCATTTTTGGATAATATGGAACTCCACTTTCTAGCACACAAATCTATCTTGACGAGTTCTGAATTTGCAACTGCCTGTTGGAGTATCTCCTCTAGTAGAGTCCTAAACTTCAACTTGGCCACAACAATTTCATCATTGTTTTCCTACATAAGCTTAAGTTGTCTGATTTTTCTGGCTTTGGGTGGGAGATCCACTGTTCACCTGGTCATTCATGATAAAAACTTGAGTCATATTGAACTTTTCTCTTTTCTTTCAATATTCGTGTTTGAGTAATCCTATATTGAAATCTCTCTCTCTCTCTCTCTCTCTCTCTCTCTCTCTCTCTCTCTCTCTCTCTCTCTCTCTCTGTGTGTGTGTGTGTGTGTGTGTGTGTGCGCCAGTACTGGTACTTGAACTCAGCCTTATGATCTTGCTTTGATTTTTTAAAATCAAGGTTGATGCTCTACCACTAGAGTCACATCTATACTTCCTGCTTTTTTCTGGTTAATTGGAGATAAAAATCTCAAATACTTTTCTCCAGGGCTGACTTCAAGTCTGGAACCTCATATCCCAGCCTCCTGAATAGCTAGGATTACAGGTATGAGCCACCAAAACCTGGCTATATCTTTGCTTCTGATGGCCCCAGTCTGTTTATTTTGGCCAGGTGTATTATCTTTAAGTGTATGCCTAAAATTGGTCCCTGCCTCCTAAAGATCTCCTCCCTTGGATCCCCAATCTTACTGTCTAGCTATCCTGCCCATGTCTCCAGTCCTTATACTGTACTAGTTAAAGTCACTGTTGCCAAAAAATATTTCTTTTCAACGCCAAACCATTAGCCATTCTACTATTTCTTCCTGGAATTACTTTTCAACCAATTATACCACTTCCTTTGTAACCAGCTTTTCATAAAAATTCCATCCTTGCTCTCTGCAAATATCGTTTTATGGCACACAGCCCCTTCTACCTTAAGGGGAATTATTTTATCCTTCTTACTTGATTGGAAGTGGATACAAGATCGAAGGAGGGCTTCAAATGTACTGGTCAAATTTTGTTACTTGATCTGAGTGATTATTACATAGGTGTGTTCTGTTTGTGAGAATCCTCTGAGCTGTGGCCCTATAAGTTAAAGCAATTTTCAGTATGTATGTTTTGCATCAAGTCAAACACTTGTAATATGTAAATAGTACACGAGCTAGTTATTCCTTAAGCAGGAGGTGTGCTCCAGTGGAAGAGTATCGACTTAGCAAGCATGAAACCCTGAAGTCACACCACAAATACTGCCAAAAATATATACTTGAAAGTAACTATTCACAACAGGCTCACAAATAATTTTTGTAACCTTCACGTTCCCAAAGATGACTATATGTGTGGGAATCATTTCCATTACTATATGTTCAGCATGAAAAAGAATCATTTATGTAAAAGTGAACTGGATACCAAAAGACAATTCAAAAGCAGGCATATCAACCAAACTACTGTGCTTTAAAATATATAATATAATATCTCCTGCCTGAGATATTATGCTGTCATTTAAAAGGCTAAATCTGGAAAAACAGCTGGGTTGTATGCCATCTGGACAGTGTCTTAGCTATTTTCAATCTTTTTTCTTTTTTACCTGTTCAGTGAACTCAGTGTTACAGTTCTCAGGTCAATGACTTCAGCTCCAATCCTTTTCTCCCGCTAAAGGAAAAAGTATCAGAATACAAAAAGGCAAGCATGTTTTCTTATTGCACAGATAACAGTACTCTTCCTAATTTATAGCAGAAGGAAAATCATTCTAAACTCTGGAGATATAATGACAAACTACATGGATTATGTGCCTTTATAAATGAACTTGACATCATATACAGTGTCAAATGACCTGCAGTATGTCCACATTTAATATGAACAAGCAATATACCAGGACAGGAAGCTAGCAACTGCTCAAGTGTGGCCTAGATAGGCTAGGTCTTGAGTGTTCAAAATTATCTCCTTAATTCCAAGGCATGAAACAGTGAAGGGTTGTTTTTTGCTTTTGCTACATGTTGGTTGAGAGTTGGCTGGGGATTTAGCTCCACCTTGAAGCAACCTGAAACAAATTTTGATCTGGAATATTTTTTATCAATATGACACAGAGACACAAAACATGACAAAATACGTACTTCCTTTTTTTTTCTCAAATTTTTATTATCAAACTGATGTACAGAGAGGTTACAGTATCATACGTTGGGCATTGGATACATTTCTTGTACTGTTTGTTGCCTTGTCCCTCATGCCCCCCTCCCTCCCCCCTTTCCCTCCCCCCCAGGTGTTCAGTTCACTTACACCAAACAGTTTTGCAAGTATTGCTTTTGTAGTTATTTCTCTTTTTTTACCCTGTGTCTCTCAAATTTGGTATTCCCTTTGAATTTCCTACTTCCAATACCAGTAAACACGGTTTCCAATATACTCAGATAAGATTACAGAGATAGTGTAGGTACAACCATAGGAAGGTGATAGAAGAACATCATCAATAACAGAAACTACACATACACATAGGACGTTGAAAGTAGTTACAACTGTGATATATCAATTGTTTTCATAACATGGAGTTCATTTCACTTAGCATCATCTTATGTGTTCCTAAGGGTATAGCTATTGGGCCTTGTGATGCTCTGCTATGGCTTGCCTAAACCTGTACTAATTATTCCCAATAAGGGAGGCCATAGAGTCCATGTTTCTTTGGGTCTGGCTCACTTCACTTAGTATAACTTTTTCCAAGTCCTTCCATTTCCTTACAAATGGAACAATGTCATTCTTTCTGATAGAGGCATAAAATTCCATTGCGTATATGTACCACATTTTCCTGATCCATTCATCTACGGAGGGGCATCTGGGTTGGTTCCAGATTCTCGCTATGACAAATTGTGCTGCGATGAACATTGTTGTGCTGGTGGCATTACTGTGATTTTGTTTGTGGGCTTTTGGATAGATACCCAACAGTGGGGCTGCTGGGTCATAGGGGAGTTCTATATTGAGCCTTCTGAGGAATCTCCATACTGCTTGCCAGAGTGGCTGAACCAGTTTACATTCCCACCAACAATGAAGTAGGGTTCCCTTTTGGCCACATCCCCTCCAACAATTGTTATTATTAGTTTTCTTGATATATGACATTCTTACTGGGGTGAGATGGAATCTCAATGTTGTTTTGATTTGCATTTCCTTTATGGCCAGTGATGTAGAGCATTTTTTCATATGTCTATTGGCCATTCTCATTTCCTCATCAGAGAAGTTTCTTTGTAAGTCTTTAGCCCACTTGATGAGGGGGCTATTGGTTCTTTGCAGTTTTGTTTTGGAAGAAGGTAATTTTTTTAGTTCTGCATATATTTTAGAGATGAGGCCTTTGTCTGTTGAATGTCCGGTAAAGATCTTCTCCCAGTCTGTGGGCTTTCTGTTTATCTTGAGAGCTATGTCCTTTGCCGTGCAGAAGCTCTGCAGTTTGATGCAGTCCCATTTGTCCAACATTTCTTTGATTTGTAGCCTTTCAGGGTCTTTGTTAAGGAAGTTCTTTCCTGTGCCAAGGAGCCCAAGTGTTACTCCTACTCCTTCCTTTAGTGTCTTCAGGGTGCCTGTTTTGATTTCAAGGTCTTTAATCCATTTGGAATTGATTTTGGTGCAGGGTGATATATAAGGATCTAGTTTTAGTTTGTTGCATGTGTTGAGCCAGTTTTGCCAGCACCACTTGTTAAAGAGGCTATCTTTCTTCCATACTATTGTTTTAGCTCCTTTATCAAAGATTAAGTAGGCATAGTTCTGTGGGTTTAATTCTGGGTCTTCAATTCTGTTCCATTGGTCTTCAGGCCTGTTCCGGTGCCAATACCAAGCTGTTTTTATTACTATAGCTTTATAATACAGCTTGAAGTTGGGTATTGTAATTCCTCCAGCACTGTTCTTTCTGCTTAGGAGTGTTTTTGCTATTCTAGGTCTTTTATTGTTCCATATGAATTTCTGGATTGCTTCCTCTATTTCATTAAAGAATGGTGTTGGGATATTAATGGGTATTGCATTGAATTTGTAGATAGCCTTTGGCAATATTGCCATTTTGATTACATTAATCCTCCCAATCCAGGAGCATGGGAGGTTTTTCCATTTTCTTAGTTCTGACTTAATTTCATTTTTCAAGCTTTTAAAGTTCTCTTCAAAGAGGTCTTTCACTTCTTTGGTTAAGGTTATTCCTAGGTATTTTATGTTTTTGGGGGCTATTGCAAAAGGAGTTGCTTTCCTGATTTCAGCCTCGGTCTTCGGGTTGTTTTAGAGAAAGGCCGTTGATTTTTGAAGGTTTATTTTATATCCTGCAACTTTGCCAAAGTTTTGTATCAGCTCTAGTAGCTTGGGGGTAGAGTCTATGGGATTCTTTAGGTATAGGATCATGTCATCTGCGAAGAGAGAAAGTTTAACTTCATCTTTTCCTATTTGGATCCCCTTTATATTCTCTTCTTGCCTAATTGCTCTGGCTAGGAATTCTAGTACTATGTTGAAGAGCAGGGGAGAGAGTGGACATCCCTGCCTTGTTCCTGATTTTAAAGGGAATGGCTTTAGTTTTTCACCATTTAGAGTTATGCTTGCTGTTGGTTTGTCATAAACTGCCTTGATTATATTCAGGAATGTTCCCTGGAATCCCAGTTTTTCCAGGGCTTTTAGCATAAATGGGTGCTGGATTTTATCGAACGCTTTTTCCGCATCCAGCGATAAAGCCATGTGGTTCTTTACCTTGCTCCGGTTGATGTGGTGGATTACATTAATTGACTTGCGTATATTAAACCAGCTTTGCATCCCTGGGATGAATCCAGTTTGATCGTGGTGTATGATTTTTTTGATGACCTGTTGAAGTCGATTGGCCAGAATTTTGTTGAGAATTTTTACGTACTTCCTTTTTAAAGCTCTTTTCTGAAAGAGATGCAACTATTGTTGCTCACAATTCACTATCCAAAGCTAGTCATATGAACATACCTTAGTTCAGATGGGTAGTGTGGCTATATCCTAACATGTACTCAGTTGGAGAGCCAGACTACTGGTGAATTGCCTAATGACTACCATATGTGGCCAGTTTTCAGGTCTCAAAATAGCTTTCTTTCATTTCACGGGTGCCTTGGTTACTACTCTATCAACCTCAAAACCTATCTTGACAATCAAAAAAGAAGGACTGACATCTTGAACATTAGTTGATATAAATCTACTGCTGTTATTATTCATAAAATATTACAACCGGAAAAGACTTTCCATGACACCTAGTTCACTGCCCTCCCCATTATTAAAATTAGAGAATTTGTAATTCATAAATGACCTGCCTTAAGTCAAACAGCTCTTTCTGCTAAAAGTAAAACTGAGTTCAATAATTTTAATTAAAAATGCTATCTTTGCATGTAAAGGAAAGAAACTGTACATTGTGATTGTATTTCAGGCTTCCATAATTTGGGATGATATTAAGTCTTTATTTATTCAGTAAATATTTACTCAGCACTTATGAGCTCTGACCTAGATTTTGTAAGAAATCAAAGATGAAATTGTTACACCTTCACTTAAAGAGACAGTCAAGTGAAAATAAGCAAGCAATAGGATAAATATAACGAGTTATCAAGGGAATAGAAAATATTAATTTTGAACTGTACTAAATTAATTGTTAATGATACTTCTTAACTAGTTTTAAGAACTGTTTTTAAATCTAGAGATACTAGGTAATATCAATGAATTCCCTTATGTGCACTAAGCACTTTTTGAAGACTTCTTAGTTCCATTTCCAGAGTGATTTAGGAAGCATTGATACTTTTATTGTATTGGTCTTTTG
Source organism: Perognathus longimembris pacificus (assembly GCF_023159225.1). Classification (NCBI taxonomy): domain Eukaryota; kingdom Metazoa; phylum Chordata; class Mammalia; order Rodentia; family Heteromyidae; genus Perognathus; species Perognathus longimembris. Next base: position 105,913,409 of record NC_063188.1, on the reverse strand, counting down.
TCCATCATCCATTTAGGTGTTCTTTTATACCATAGTAGGACATTTTCTTTATTTTTTTTTATTTTCTCAAATTTTTATTATCAAACTGACGTACAGAGAGGTTACAGTATCATACGTTGGGCATTGGATACATTTCTTGTACTGTTTGTTGCCTTGTCCCTCATGCCCCCCTCCCTTCCCCCCTTTCCCTCCCCCCCCCAGGTGTTCAGTTCAGGGCATTTTCTAAATTGATTCAAAAGATTCAATTGATTCAAAACATACATAGTTACTGTATTCTAATGCATTGCTTTGTATTTTGTTGTTATTGAACAGTACACACACACACACACACTCACATACACACTAACTTGATATTGTTTATATGTAGGAAATATGTTGATTTTGGTCTCGGTGACTTTGACTCTAGCAATCTTGCTGAATTCTCTTACTGTTTCTAACAATAGCTTCTTGATTCTGGATTTTTCAAGATGATTATACAATCTATAAATTAGGATCATTTTTCTCATCTCTTAAAAATGTTCTCAACTCATCATTATATCATTGTTTAGGGTTCCTACTGAGTGCTTTATAGTAGAAAACCCAGCATTCTTACTCTTTTTGTTAATTTTTATGTTTTTATTTTTCACTGGAGATTGAACCCAGGGCCTTGTCCATGCTAAGCAGATACTCTCCCACTTAAGCTACACCCACACATTTTTGTCTCAGCAACTAGGGCTAGCCTCAAACTCAAGGTATTCTCTCCTCAACCTTCAAGGTAGTTGGGATTTCATGCATGGACCACCACTCTGGCCTCTAATGGGTGATTCTTAATGAGATATAGTATAATTACTTTTTTGCCACCACCAGAGATTGAACTCAGGGCCTTCCAATAGCCCAGCTTGTTTGCTTGGCTGAGTTTTACCACTGAACCACATACATTTAGCCTGGATTTTTGCCAGTCATTTTGGAAGTGGAGTCTTTCACAATTTTCTTTTCAGGCTTGCTCTGAACCACTATCCTTAGATTTCAGCTTCCTGATTAGGTAGGGTTACAGGTATAAGCCACTGGTGCTGAGCCTGTTGACTGGTTTTGATATTAATGTTGTAGTAATGCCAGACGAGTTTGATAATTGTCCCTTCTTACTAGCATCTGAATCTCTTACTCCATCTATACACACACATATATCTACCTATCTTGTATCTATCTACTAGAATGGTTCTGTTCTGTGAAGTTTTTGTAAATTTGGTCTTGAACAATTTTTTAACTTGATATCCACTTAGGCAAGTAGGAAATTTTAAACATAGTAGTTAGTGATTTCTTCAATGGTTACTATGTAATCAAGTTTTCTACTTCCTCTTGAGTTAATTCTATTTGATATATTAGTCAAAGCAGGCTAACTACTGTGCCAAATAATTCCCAAATCCCAATGTTTTAACACAAAAAAGCTTAACTTTCATGCATGTTGCAATCCCATATGGTTTGTTGTTACCAGTGGGTTAAACATTATATAACATACTTGGTTATGTGATTATGATAATGTTTGTTAGTATAATCTTTATTCATTTATCAGTCTCACCAGAGATGTATTTATTTTATTTCTTCCTTAAAAGTAGACTTTCAATTTATTTTGTTGTCTTTGTATTGTTTCTTTATATTTTCTAATGTTCAGTACTATTTTTGTTAGATTTTCTTTCTGTTTTCTTGGGTTGTTCTATTTTTTTTAACTTTGTTATTGTCAAAGTAATGTACAGCAGGGTTACAATTACATATATAGGCAGTGAATACATTTCTTATCAAACTTGTTACCTCCTCCTTCAGTTTTCTCCCACCTTCTCCCCTCCCTGCTTCCCTCCCCACCCTTCCCTGAGATGTACAGTTGGTTTACAGCACATTGTCTTGTAAGTATTGCTGTTGAATTGCTTCCCCTTTTCCCCTTTGTCTCTCCATTTTGGTGTTCCCCTCCCCTAGTTCCAATAAATGTACATACAATAACCAGTGTACCAAAGTCAGTTACAATGATAACGGGGGTAAAACCATTCGGAAGAAAGACAAAAGAAAAAGGCCTAATTTCATAGGGTACATTGGACTTAACAACAGCAAAGATAAACCACTTATTTCCAAGCCTTGATAGTCCAGTTTCTTGGACTTATTGTTGGTTTTGAATCCATATTGCTCCAGAAATTTCTAACTTTAAAATAAATTATCTCAGAGTTATCTTCTCCTATAGTGCTAAATAAAGCTTTTCAGCTACCAGAACTGAAATTTATCCTTGCCTAACATGAGACAGAAACATGGTGGGAGTAATTTGGGGTAATATTAAGAGGCCTGTGATTCCAGGCCTAATTTTCTGTTTCCTAATAGCAGAAATTTATCAATATTAAGGGCTAAAAATGGGGGGTGGGAAATCAACCCCCTAATTAGAAGTAATCCAAACATACAATCTGAATTACATCACACAATTTTTTTACTACTTACCTCAACGGGAATATTTTCAAGCTATTATTTCTTCTTGGTGTGCACCAAAACAATTGCACATGCAAAAACCAATCATACCTCAGTCCGTTTGCCTACAACTGGGTTATGTATCTAGTCAGTCCACATCCACAGAAATTTACGAAGAGTTTAAATTGTTTTGCCAAAATAATGAGATAAAAACCCAACACATTAAAGAACAATTTTAATTGTGTAGCAATATACAACAAATGAGCTGTATCATTAAATAGAAAAGAAAGTAGAAAGTTGAAAGGCCAACATAAAAGTGGAATTAATCTTAGGATTTATGGAAGAAAGAAACTGGAAGACAAGAATATGTGCTTTGGAAAAGAGCAAATAGTAATGAATTCCTAGTTTGACATTGAGGGTACTTAGTTAATTTCTTGTCAGTAGAGACTCTGCATGCTCTGTCTTACTTTGGCATTTACCTATACTGGTCCTGTATCTTAGAAAGTGCTTTCATTGTTGTTTGTTTTTAATAAAAAATAATTTGTACTGAGGAAAGTGAAGTGTTTGTGTGGTATACGCTGAAGTAATTATAAGGTTAAATATATGGTCAGAAAATTGCGACTAAATTTTAAAGGAGTTTTACATGATAGTTTTAAAAAGAAATATAAAAAAAAAATAGTCTAGCCTTTATTTCACAAGTTAGGAACCTGGGGCTCAAAAGTATAACATGAGTTTCTTATGGGACTCATTTAAATGTTAAAATGAGTAATTATAGGGAATTTAAAGCTTGAGCTATTTTGTGATTTTACACAGCTTTGGTGTGTTTTGGAAAGCTTATTCAAGGTCAGGAGCCGGCAAAGGATAGGCCACAGGCCAAATCAACAGGACGTGTGCCTTTGTAAACAAAGCTTTACTGGAATACATCCATGCTTAGACTTGTCTATGGTGTCTGTCCTACTGGGCTGCAAAAGCAACAGAGACCCTACCATCCACAAAGACTAAAACATTTGCTATCTGACTCTTTACAGAACGTGTTTGGCCTTATGCTCTAGGTAGTTGTGTCACAGAAGGTACCTTTTATTTTCCAACTGATCGAGAGGGTTTGTGTCTTTGCCTTGTCAAATTCATTTGACAACGAGCCATCATTTAAAGGGTGGCACCTTGTGTTAATTTGGAGACATAAGGGCATCGATGCAAAACTGAAGAGCTCCCAAAGAAACTGTTAGGAAAAAAAATATTCTTTCATGGAAAAGGCTTGTGAATTTTCCTCTAAGGTAAGAACGATGGATGTTGGCAAATGGGTTGAACCAGTAAAAGTCATTATGAAAGTAATTTCCAGAGATCCTGTAACATTTAGAGCTCATTTCCTCAAGAGCTGCATTGCCTCGGTGCATCTTTAGATGCTGCTCACTCAGCCAGATCAGCCTCCTGAAAGTCAGTGCAATTTGCCCTTCTTGGTACAACCCTCAGCAGCTGGGGGAAGTGGAGCTTGTTATGGGTGAGGGCTTGCTGGAAGCTTTCCTTGTAACCCAGTGGCTGGAAGGCCTCTTTGGAGAAAAGAGGACAGGAAGCTCAAGACCACAGCCAGTTTCAAATGCCACCTCATTAGTAGCAATTAGCACTCAGTCATGCCTGGGAGATTGTCCCTATAAAACAGGTCAAATCAATTATTGCCTGCAGTTTTAGACAAAAGAGAAGGCCACTGAAGATTGCTCAGCTAGTTCTGGGCTTTTTGTCTGTGGCCAGAAGCAGATTTGATTACACTTTAAAACCTTCTCCCTGGAGTAGGGCTTCCCTCTTTTCTTATGCTTTGTGTGCACATAAAATATGGCTCCTGTCACAAACAAAAAGCCTATTAGTGTCTTCCAGGTCTTGTTTTCTGGAGAATTGGGGATGCCTTCAAGGATGCTGAAACTTTGTGACTTTGTGAATGGATGCAGAGACCTGGAGGGGTTTTCTTATGGTGGAGATATTGAAAGAGAATGAGGTTCACATGTGACAGGAATGCTAATTCTTCTCAGTGACATATATAAACCAGCTTAAAAGAAAATCAAAGAATTGATTGTGTCCCCGCTAATGGTTAAGGTGGTGACAGCATTTTTGTCTTTTTAGGAGGCAATGGAGAAGGGTCAGGCAAGATGCTTTATGAGCTTCTGAGAGCAAAAGAAATATAAGTGCTGGTCAGAGCCCTGGTGTGGTTTCTTAGGAACTGGTGAATGTGCCCAGAGGCGCCTTCTGTTCTCCTGCTCCGTGGGAGCCCAGGGGACGGCAGAGCCAATTCCTTCTTTGGAAAAGAGCTAGAGATTTTGCTTTGCACACTGCATTTTGTGTCAGTTTTTGCTTGGTGCTCACAATAAGATGTCCTCAATTAATTATACCTTATATTTATATGATTTATGTAATTGTATACAAAGCTCACCTTCCAAAATGTCAGGAGATACTTTTGTGGGGTTTTTCTTTATCCTAAATAATATCAAGCCTTTCTTCATCTGTTCTCCTAGGTCTCATCCCAAAGGACCCCTCAGAGGCATCACTGGCTACCATTAGAGGAGTAGGTTACAGCACAGGGTTAACTCAAAGGTTTTGGAAAACCCTGGAGTTTGGCTGGGGTTCTGTCTCTTCAATCTTTCATGCCCTGTCTTCTCCAAAGAAAACACACCATCCTAGGACAATCCAGTGCTCATCCTGTCACTGGAACTTTGTAAATTCCTTCTGGTACAAATTGCTGTCCCTAAGTCTTTTCACTGTTGAAACCCATTGGCAAAATTCTTTGAAAACTCTTAGGATGCCAGTGGCTCAAACCTGTAATCCTACCTACTCAGGAGGATGAGATCTGAGGATTGTGTTTCAAAGCTGGCCCAGAGAGGAAAGTCCGTGAGACTTTTATATCTAATTAACTACCAAAATGCCAGAAATGAAGCTGTGACTCTAGTGTCTGAGTGCCAGCCTTGAGTGAAAACATAAAGGAAGCTTTACAAGTTCTGAATTTAAGGCCCAGTTCTGGCGCGCGCACACACACACACACACACACACACACACACACACACACACACACATGTCAAACGAATTTCCTTAATTTCTCACCCCACCTGCATCTCAACCACTGAGTGGGCTTGTGCAGATATAGATGACCCTTCTCTAGCAAGTCCCACTGAGTTGGATTTGAAAGATGGTATATTTGAACAATTCTTATATCCACTAAAGGCAGAGTTCTTGTTTGGTTTCCAGATGGCATGAATTTTTACTTAGTAATCCTGGGAGTCTGAGACTTAGTATATGTTATGTGTGAAACTTGAAGCCATGGTTTTCTTACCTGTATTTATTCCAAATCCCTGCCATTAAGCAAAACCCTTTTTCTGATCCACCGTTTGTCAGTGTTCCCTATATGGAGGGGAAAAAAACCACTTAAATGATTCTTTAGGTTATGAGTTTACCAGGAGTCACACAGTTTTCCATGAAGAAGGAGAGCCAAAATTGATAAAGACAAGGTATGGCAAATTGTGGTTAGGAATCCAGATGGTCAATTTAAGAACCCAGCATCAAGGTGCATAAATACATGAATATAAAAATGACTCTGAACTTTACCATGCATCTCTCTAAATGAAGATTTCTTAAATTAGATGGGACTAGATCAGATATGGATTTACTCCATTAGTCACATTTATTCAGGGCCTTCTGTCTACCTTTACCATTCTCCAATTGCCAATTGCCCTTGGAAGCTTTAATTCCTACAATATTCTCTGTTTATCCGCACAGATTTGTACCCATTCACCCATTATAGTATAATGATTGTCCTACTGTCTTGCAGATAAACTGCTCTGAGCTGGGATCTCAGAGATGAACTGTGGGCGTACTGAGGAACCTACAGGTCATCAAAGGACAACAGATGGACATAGAAGGTATCAAGGCAATTTGCAACCTGCTCCTTCAGCACCTTCATTTTCTTTCCATTACAGCCATTCCCATGTGGACTCCCAGTATGAATATCATGCTCAACCAGAACATCCTACATTCATGAGCTTAAACCTACACCTTGCTACCTTAGACATTGACATTTGATCTGCTGCTTCTCTAATTTTCTCTCCGTATTTCCCAATTTCATGTTAGCATCTTGTGCCTTTCCTTTCTTTATCCTTTAAGCTAGCTACCTACCTAGTTAGCTAACTGTTTTTTTTTTGTGCTAGTACTAGGGCTTAAACTCAGGGCCTTGGTGTTGTCCCTTAGCTTTTTCACACAAGGCTGACACTCTATCACTAGAGCTACATCTCCATTTCTGGCTCTCTGATGGTTAAATAGAATTTAGAGTCTCATAGACTTTCGTGCCCAGGCTGGCTTCAAATGTACTTTCTCAGATCTCAGCCTTTGAGTAGCTAGAATTACAAGTGTGAGCCACTGCACCTGCCTCCCTTATTCTTCATGACAAGTTTAGGACTTTCTTGTCTGTTTGCTCATTTTCACTCTGAGTGCCGCACCTTTTCAACACTTCCTTCTTTTTATTATATCTGTTAACACATATTAAATATTATAAACTAGTAGGTTTTACTGTGACATTCCAATAACATGTTTTAATTATATCCACTCTCCTTATTTCCTTTTCCTGCTCTCTTCTCTCATCCCCTTCTCCCCTTCCTGTTTCCCATTCCTATTAGTACTCATCTATATTCAGCTTAACTTTACAAATTTTCTGCATATGAGAGCAAAAATATGCTACTAATGCTTCTGTGGCTAACTTGTTTTGCTTAACATTATGATCTCTAGTTTCATCCATTTTCCCATTAGTAACATAATTCCATTCTTCTTCATGGTGGTGTAATACTCCACTGTGCATATCTACAATACTTTAATTATGCATTTATGTATTGATAGGCACCTAGGATGATTCCATATATTGATCATAGGTATCTCTCTTGTATGCTGACTTCATTTCCTCTGGGTATATACCCAGTGTTAGGATAGCAGGAGCCTATGGTACTTTACTATTCTTGGGTTTTTTAGGACAGCACTCCTCTATTATTTGAATTTCTTTTCTTTATGAATGTATATGGATTTTTCTCTAATAAATTCAAACTCCTGGGTTCTCATTTGTATTTTTTTTCCATTCAGTGTTAACAGTCATTGGAGTATAAAAATTGATGAAAATATATTGGCTAGATCTACTTTAAGTCTATTTTATATGGCCTTTGCTTGTCTGTTGCAGTAGTAATGCTGATATTTTATTTTTATTTCTTTGCTTTAGGCCTCAGTATCAGTCCTGTCCTCCTCAATTTGAACAGATGAGCTTGTCTAATGTTTTGCAGAATATACAGAATATTCATCTGACTTGTCTAATGTCCCTTCTTCCAGGTCATTGTAGCCCTCTTGCTGTCTCAAGTATGTATTTCTCATTAACTTAGCTCTTCTGTCTTCAGAATTCATATTGGAAAACACTACTTGAACAAGTAGAATTTCAAGAAGGACAAGTTTTAATCTTTTCATCATGTCTCCTACTATGAATACACTTCCCTCAGACCTGTTATCCAATTCTCTTTTGCTAAATAACAAAATAAATGAGTTGATCAAAGGAATGATGATTACTTACTGAGAAACACTGTAGTATAGGTCCTAGAGATACTGTAATGAATATGTCCCCAAATTCCTTGCCTTCAACGAGTTTCATTTCTAGTGGAAGAATCCAACTATAAAGAGAGCTATGATGTCACAAGTATCAAATATATCAAAATGATGATATATATGCTTTAAAGAGAAGAAAAGCAGAAAAAAAACAACAGTGTTGAGAGGGTTTGGGCATTATTTTCCACAGGAGTTAATAAAAACCTCTGTAGTGGTAATATTTGAGCCATGGTTTGAATCAAATGGAGAAGTCAAATATTTGAATGTTCATAGAAGTGGCAAACAAGTAGAGGGAAAAGCAAGTATACAGTGCTTCTACAATGATTATATATTCACATATCCTGCCTTCAAGGGATAGAGTTTACTCCCTATCCCCATATATATGGGTTAACTAGTAAATTACTTCTTAGAACTAACATATACATGTACATATATGTGTTTGTATGTGTGTGTATAATATCACAAGTGATAGTGTGGCATTGCAGCTTCCTCCATGACTTCTCTCCTGGTCATTCACTTTGGAGAAAGTTAGCTGCCGCGTTGTAAGGACACTCAAGTAATCTTTCCTTCTCATCTGGCTTGAGTTATGTATGATCTTGAGCAGACAAATTATTCAGTCCATCCCAACCCTACTTGGCTGGTACAATAGCTTGTGTTGAGTCTACTTCAATCTGTGCAATAAACCACTTAAAATCCAAAGTCTTTTCAAAGGTAAGGAGATAAATCTATGTCATCTTGGCAGAGTCTGAATTGAAGGGCAAGTAAATAGCAGCATGGGATTATAAATCCCTACTTGCTTCAACTATAAACCAATCTGTCCACAGTGAGAAAGCGTTTAATAAAGGGTTTCATTGTACTGGAGGAAATGGAAAATTATACTCTATGAGTAAATGGTCTGCCAGCAATAGCCTGAAACCAGCAGCATGGACGCCTTTAAATGGTTTTTAAAAAATCAATAACTTTAGTTTTTTTAAATTAAATTGCTGTAAGTGGGAAGAACACTTAATTACAGCTTCTATTCTTCCATAAATGTTCTCCATGAAGAACTAGTATAATCAGACTTAGATTGGATTGTTCCCAGCCAATATACATATGTATCTTTCATTGTGTTAGTGAAATAAATTCTTTGTTTTTAGTTGTATACAAATAAAAATGAGAAGAAGTGAGAGAATAGTTTTTTAAAAAAACAAACAAAAATAGAAGTTTACCTAGACAGCATTTATGACTTCAGAATCTGGATGGAAAGGATGGAAAAAATACCAAAATTTCAAATAGTACACATCCATAACCCAATCCTATTAAAAGCATGAACAGAGGGGAATTGGCCAAAGTCCAATTTTGAGAAAGCACCTAGAGATTTTTTTAATACATTGGCGAACAGTGGGTGTTTTCCAGAATAAAAGACTAGCATGATGCTTCTAAAAATATCCTTTATGCAGTGGAAGTCATCTCTTCAGTTACTCTATTTTAATTAGATTCTCTCTTCTATTTATTTCTTATTTGTGCTGCTTGCTTTCTTTTCCTTTTTCTCATATTCCTGCTGTCCTGGGGGTTTGTCTATGTTAGCACAGGCGGTGATGCTCAGTGGTACTGACAGGTTGCCAGGCTGACACAGCTTCTCTCCCCTGGAGCCCAGCTTACACCAGCCCCCTGCTCTGATTCATGAGCTAGAAAATTCTCTCTGCTCAGGTATGACAGAATTTACCCTGCACCGATGCCAGCCATAGCTTAAAGAACTCCCCCCCCCCACCTACTCAATCCTTGTCAATCATTTTCTGAAGCTATAGGTCTTAAGGTAAAATAATGTAAAATCTTCAAACTTAAAAATAAAAACCACTTTCTTTATCCCACGCATGAGCAAGATCAATTTAAAAGTCACCTCATCATGCTATAGGCCATTAAATAGCATACATGGTGGGAAGCCATCCATTTCTTTGATAGCTATGCAAATGGATGTGATTCTGTGATGTATGGTATAAGAATCTCAGGGAGTTAGCTCAAGTTCAACATGCTCAGTAAGTACCTGGGACACATTTTTAGCAGCTTTATATAAAATAGAATAGTATTGTAGATGAGCTGAAGAACATGGCCTGCGTGTCTATCCAGCTATATATAAATCTGCAGCATCATCAGCCAGAAATAGCACATAAGACGTGGCAGCTAACCCTTACTACTACCTCAGCACTGTTTATTCTGGAAGATGTGCTTCAGCTCACAAAAGTTCAGGCCAATGTTCCTGTCTCATTTTACTATTTTAGGACCAGTCATTCCAGCCTAAAATCCCATAAACAAGCTTATAGGAAAGATACTAAGAGGAGCAAAACTGAACTCTCTAGCTTGGTAAAGAGCAATCTCATAACAACATGGATGGGATTACACTTCTTATTCTATTGAAGCAAAGTGGTTTACATAGAGGTGAAGGATCAGATCATGCAATGAGACTTCTGAGAACGTCTCCTTTGTGCTGGAGGAGAGTGCTATTTGTCAGCTACGCCTGCCTCTCAGCAACTGGTCAGAAGAGACATGGCCTGGCCAGATACATCCTTCTGTTTTTAATGTATATAGCCCCATGGTTTTGTCATATTCATTTGGAGCTGAAATTTTCTGCCCTAGGAGAGTCAGAGAGAGGGATGGGAAGAAAGAGAGACTCCTTACTGACTCTTGAAGAGAGTGGTAGAGGTTGAGGTCACTATCATCATCCAAGTGCCACTAAAGCTTGTCACTTATTTAAATACAGCCATGTGACACAGAACGATGCCTTGGTCAATGACAGACTACATATAGGACCAGGTTTCCTAAGGTATTACCTAGTGATGTTGCTATCACCCTAGTTTGTGTAAGTATGATCTATCATGTTCATATAAGAATGTAATCCATTACTGGTGCATTTCTCAGAATGTGCTCTATTTTAAATGACACATGACTTTATATAGGTTTGCATGCATCTAAAAAGCCATTTGAATACTACTTAATTTGTCAGTTAAATACTTATTGAAATCTTATTACAAACTGGGTGGAGTTACTTTAAAGGGAAAGGATGCTTGTTTTTATGAAGTACTTCTAATACCTTTGTTTTTCATGCCCTTCTTTTCCTGTCACTTTGGTATTTGGCTGAACCTGTAGGAAAAAGAATCATAGAGGGCCCTGTCTATGTTTGTCTTCACAGGAGCCTTCGGCATTGAACACTCTAGGCACACTCTGGGCAGTTTGATTCAAGAGATGTTTGATAAGCTTTTGAAGGAAACAAGACTTAGCAGGCTTCACATGAGGAAAAAATAAAGAGACAACAAACAAAACCACAATGACACAGTGAGCAGCATCAAGGGTTGGTTGTGTCCCATTGTTCTGCCAGAGCTACAGTCACCTGCATTAATACTTTAAAGCGCGACTCCTGTTTATCATTTAGTAGGATTATTGCTTGGCATTTCATGGTTCTTTTTCCTTGTCAAATTTGCAGAAATTGCATTTTCTCCTTTTCCTGCATTGCTGCATTTCCTTTAATCTATGAGAAAATGAAGTTCTACTAAATACATTTTGTGTGTACTTGGTTTTGACTCTATGCTATATGAATTTGTAAGACTAAATATATATTTATAAGGGATAATATTCTTAATAAGTAGTAAATCATTTGTTGAAGTAAAAAAGACGTATTTAGGCTATTTTATTTTAATTTGGCTATTTATGTATAGATTGATCATTTATCAACCTAGTTTCTTTCCATTAGTATATGTAATTCTGTGCTTAATAGAAACAGATATTATAAAGGGTAGGAGAATTATAAAGATGAGAAACTTCTCTAATTTTCATTTTTGTATAATAATTACCAGACATACTTTGGGAAACTTCTCTAATTTTCATTTTTGTATAATAATTACCAGACATACTTTGGAGATAATGACTTGGATATGTTAGTTCCTAACATATTCAATGCACAAGAATTGATAAGGAAACTCAAAAGCTCTTATTCTCCACTTTTCTTATTAACATCAATTACTTGTACATGATGGTTTCATTTTGACATGCTTACATATGCATATACTATATCTTGATGAGACTTAACTCCTCCATCATTCCCTTCTCCCTGTCCCAGCGCCCCAAACCAATCTCAACAAGTTTCGGTGTTCCATTTTCACAAATATACATAAAAAAATCTATTGACTGTATTTTCCTTCTTTGACCCACTAATGCATTGGTGTCTGCTACAGTACTGAGTCCCTTGCATAGTGTTGACCAATCAATTTATAAGTACCAATTAACTGCTTTGTCCAAGACCCCCTCCAAGTGTAGTGCAAGGAATAAGACTCACCTACAAAAGCCAAAGACCCAGTTGAAGACATTGGGCAGTCAAGGGTAATTAGTAAGAGGACTGCGAATGACACAGAAGGGACATACAGAGGGTTTTAGCAGCTGTATAGAGGAACTACTAGGGCATTCTAACTTGAGTGTGTTTCTTTCCACATAAAAGCTTGAGATCCAGAGCTGCTCTGGCTCTCTGGCTGATACTGTAATTACCACATCATCATGTCATAACTGATACTTGCTCCTCCCCTCTCTGTCAGAGGTCAATAAACTTCTGTAAGGGGCCAGAGAAGTTATTTCTGGTTTTGTGATCATGTGGTCTCTGTTGCAACTATTCTACTCAGTTTTCCTATTGTCATTAAAGAATAGAAGATACATGAATAAGTGGGCAAGAAATGGTCATGACTATGTGTCAACAAAAATTATTTGCAAAAAAGTAGAAAGCGGATTTGGTCCGTGGACTGACATTTGTTAAATTTCTCTCCATTCTAAACTTAATGTTTAATTATCCCTTGTTTGCTTTGCATGTAATGGTGGAAGAGTCCTTTCCAAGAGATGAACATTAAGAAATGAAAACAAACCTGTTTAGAAGATGAATTTGAGAGCAAATCATGTACCAAATAGAAGTCACAGATGGGTTTGTCTCTTGTTCATTTGTATCTTTCCTTGGCTCTAACTCCATTTTTAATAAACTTATTTACAAGGATGAAATGACCTGTTATGTTGTGAGTTCAGCAAACAGTTAGAAGTTGTCTGATTTAACCATGCTCTGCCTCTCATCTTCTCACACTAACCAGACTGGGGTGGGATGTTCCAATTGCATATTTGCAGAATATACTATTGTAAACACATACTGAATTCTTACACATTAACTCCCAATAAGAGCACAAAAGGCATTTCCTCAGAATTCATGACCTATCATATGGATAGTGACAAAGCCCATTTTTTCACATAGTGATAAAGCCATTATTAGTGAATATGTAGGTATAATTTATTAGACAGAACATAATGTCTTCAAATTTAGCATTACATTTCTCACACAACAGTTGAATCCATCAATCTTTATGGAATATAGGGCACCACAATAATTTACCATTCCTAAGCCTTTCAGTAGATAATACCTTTCCCACACATGGGAGACAGAAACCACACAAGTAATATAAACAGAGAAAACTTAATAAAAAATATACCTCAGCACTGGAAAACTTCAAAGGAAGCATTAATAGATCATGGAGGTAGCAAGTGTAGGAAGCATTATCATATCTACAGATAACCCCTGAAAAAAGTTGCCATTATTAAAATATAGAAGTATGAGAGAAGGACACCGTTGGGGAGGTGGCAATATTTGGCTTGTGCTAACATTTCTAAGAACCAATGAGGCTAGGGCCGAAACCTCTTAGAACTTTTCTAGTGAGTGATAATATTTCCAAGGGCACACTGTGGGCTGGTTCAGAGTATGCCAGCACAATTTCAAATTGTAATCAATTGCTACTGGAATGAATTGTCATTGCTAGGGAAAAGAAATGTCTGCTGACAGAAATGCAAAACAAACAGGAAGGGACAAATCACTTCTTCCTCCACCAAGTTTGCAATGTTCCTCTAGCCACCCTTATTGTCTACTGAAGAGCGGTTGGCAAAGCAGAAATGTGATTTGTAGGGTCCCAGCTGGACCCAATACCATAATACTGAGTATGGAAGAGTTGTTTTGAAGCTGTGGGTAAAGGTCTTCACTACTGGGACATGATTTAGAACATGCTTCTAAAAAAGTTACATGTAAACATAAGCTGATGAAATAGAATGTTTTACATCAACTGGCAGAGCAATCTCAAGATCTGTTTAATATTTCTGAGGAAAGTTGCAAATAATTGATTTCAGAACATTCTAAGTTTTCAAACCATGGGAGGGTAAACTGTTTTTCTGTAAAGAGACAGACATATTGGCTCCATGGTCCACATACCATTACTCAACTCTAGTTATGCCAAATATTCAACCCTGCGCTTTTGTGAAATGGTATGGTCCTGTTCTGTTACAGTAGGACTTTATTTGCAATAACAACTGGCAGATTGGATTCAACTCATGGGTCATAGCATTGCTAATAGTGCACAAATTCTTTTTTTTTTTTTTTTTGGCCGGTCCTGGGGCTTGGACTCAGGGCCTGAGCACTGTCCCTGGCTTCTTTTTGCTCAAGGCTAGCACTCTGCCACTTGAGCCACAGCGCCACTTCTGGCCGTTTTCTGTATATGTGGTGCTGGGGAATTGAACCCAGGGCCTCATGTATATGAGGCAAGCATTCTTGCCACTAGGCCATATCCCCAGCCCAGTGCACAAATTCTTAACCCTGGAACCACATTCAGATTAAGCCTGATAATCCCAAATACAGCTTATAGAGATTGTTATTCAATTGATTTGAAATGGGGCCTGGATATCAGTATGTGTTAAAGACTACTTACGTGATTTGATATGCCAACAGGGTTAAGAACCACTGCTTTAGATTCCTTCTAATCCTTTAATCAAGTGATCAGTCATCAATAACTCTTAAGTGACCTAAGAAGATGTACTACTTGGAAAAATTCAGAGGCAAATTATTTCCTGAGAATTCTTGAAATACTAAAAGTACCGTTTCCTCATTTATTTTTCATGAATTCAGATTTCTCATACATCAAGTTTCAAAAGTATTGGCAAATGTACATGTGCAAATATGGCCCTTCCATATTTTGTTGGTCTGGTGTAACATGCTCAGTGAGAATGTACCTGTGTTCTTATTTTTGTGTGTCTAGTATCTTGCATATGTCTAGCTAGCATGCAGTGACAGCTAACAAATATTTGGAAGGAATAAGTGAACACAGGGACAAAGAAAAGAAGAAATTACTTAGAAATCTTAGCCATCTTTCAATTGAGATTATTTCAAGGTTTAAATGGTTACTACTATATGGCTCCCATTGATACTTTGTCATGGATCTAATAAGCCTTTATTTCTATACATGAGTTCATTTCTTTTGGGAGGCTGGCAAAAGTAAGTTCTATGGCACCTTGGAGTCAAAGCCAGAACCAGTGGCCATTTTGTTTCCTTCGGATGTACTAGTAAAAATCTCTCTTTTTATTTACAGTCACACATACAGAGCTCTGAAAAAAACCCAACAGTGTTTTGTATGGTGCTATGGTTTCCATGGCAACCATGTTTATGGCATTGCTGGTGTTATTAGTAGGAGAAGCAGGGAGATACAATACTAAAGATGATAATGTTGTTTCCCTTTGTCTTATTGGATGGCTCCAGGCAGTAAGACTGATGGCTTGGGTATAATGGAGAATCACAGCTGTGACTGCAGTAGGGATTATACTTGGATTTCATTATTGAGAAATCAGAACTACCAAAGCTTTATAAGCCAATGCTTCTCTATTACATTACATGGAAGGTCTTAATTAAAATGATCTTTCCGTTTTAAAAAACCACTGAACAATTTCATGTTACATTTGTATAACAAGAGTTTTACATATTTTGAAACATTTTAGATATTAGCCAGTCTTAAACCATTACGGCTTACAGCTTACTTTACAGAGCTGTAGCTTTTAAATGGCCACAGAATACCTGACAGGTAACTTGCCACTTTCTGTGAATATTGAGTATATTACACACATGTATATTTTCACAGTAATTAAGGGTTGCTAGTATCTAGTGACAGGAATTTTTGTCAGTTGTGGGGCTTGAACTCAAGGCCTAGGCACTGTCCCTGAACAATTTTGTTCAAGGCCACTGCTCTACCACCTTGAGCCACAGCACCATTTCTGGTTTTCTGGCGGTTAATTGGTATCAGAGTCTCACAGACTTTCCTGCCTGCACTGGCATTGAACAACGACCCTCAGATCTCAGCCTCTGCATCGTGAGCAGCTAACATTATAGGCATGAGCCACCAGCACCCAGCTTGACAGTTTTGGTTTTTAAAGAATCATCTATGTCTTGAATATGGAAACAAGAGTTTTTATGGTTGCTGTTATTTTTAATGTACCATGTGAAATTTTGTCTTTTTCTTTCCTATGGTTTATCCCCTGCTGTCACTGTATTTGATTTGAACACCCTGGGTACTGCATATACATTTATCTGAATTAGGGAAGGGAAGGGGAACAAGAAAATGGTGAGACAAAGGACAAAGGATGAACAAATGCAGTAGTGGTACTCATTTATAACATAATGTCTTGGGAGTATCGCTGCTGCATTGGTCCGACCTTTGTCCTTTGTCTCATAATTTTGTTCCCCTTCCCTTCCCCAAATCAGATACAAGACACAGGGTACCAAAATCAAATAGTGACAACACGGTAAAAACCAAAGGAGAAAAAGAAACAAAAGAAATAACTTCACACAGTACATTGAAAGCAACAACATCAAAGAAAAATGTCTTGTTTCCATACCCTAGAGTTCATTTTGCTTAGCATCATCTTACATGGTCATATGTACATAGCTATTAAACTATTGTTATCCTCCTCTAGAACTATCCTAGACATATACTAAATATTACCAATGAGAGAAACCATAGAGTCTATGTTTATTTTGATCTGGCTCACTTCATTTAATATGATTTTTTCCAAGTCCTTCCATTTCCTTATGAATGGAGCGATGTCATTCTTTGTGATGGAAGCATAGAACTCCATTGTGTATATGTACCACATTTTCTTGATCCATTCATCTACTGGGGGACATCTGGGTTCTTCACTTTTTACAAGTTCTCAGCCAACATTAAAAGTTCTTGACCATTAGAGGAGATTGAAAAGAGACAGTAAAAGCAAGGGGGGGGGTTACTCTGATTAAAATACAATGTGTATAAATGAAACACTACAATGAAATCTCTTTGTACAGTTAATGCATCTTAATAAAAACGAAGACAGTTTAAATTATTAAAAAATTAGAAACATTTGAGGAGTTTTCTACTATACTAGACTACAGCTCTTACCTATCGTTTCAGTTCCTCTTACACCCACAGGATAAAAGTCATTGCAGGCACCTGCCCTTCTCTGCCAATTTCACTATGTTGCAGTTTCCTAGGCCATGTCTGTTTATGTCCAAAGATATGAAAACCCATAAATAATTTACATTAGTACATGTTTTAGACAGAAAATAATGTTGCTCCAATAATTCAGATATTTGTATGTGATCATGGAATTTTTAACTCTCTTCAAGAAAAGATTTTTTTTCTAAAATTCTTCTGAGAAAAAGGAAGTGCTCTTAAAATAATACAACTGTGAGTTCCAAACCAAAGCAATTGGAAATGAACGAAATTTATTTCACTGACATTATTTCTTTTCCTTACTCATCACTCCTACAGCAGAGACAAAGCTATCTTACCTGCTCACCAAGCTGTTCTGTTTGCCTTGTCCTGGGCAGAAATGAAACTTCATTCCTTGGCTTCTTTTCACTAGGTTATCTTCAGTGAGAAGTTGGTGGGAACTGTTTAAGCTTCCTAAGCCAAATTCTTCAAAAAAGATTCTAGTCTTTTTTCTTTTTTGCGTCCACATTCTTGGAGGCCGCGAGCTACAGATGGTGCAGCCCCAAGATAGTAGAATGTCCATCACTACATCCCTGAGGAACTGCATGGCACTCAGCTTCTCTGTATCTATGCTGGAATTTTAGTGTGAGGAAGAATTATACCTAGTTTAAACCATTCTTTTTATTATTTTTTGATCACCATAGAATAGCCTAGTCACCCAATTAATAAATCTCACTTCTGCTTTGTTCCTTATAAGTTGGTCTAAGGCATCACTAAGAAAACAGTACACAATTTTCTGTGGGACCACTTGTTGAAGACAAATCAGTAAACTAGTTTACTCTAACATGAGTAAATGAGAATGATTAGAAAATATTCCTATTCAACAAAAATGAATAATCTATTTCATGCCATATATACATATAGCAAATTTTTATAAACAAAGAATTACAGAACAGAGATCCATGTATGTATCCATGTATGTATATATGTATGTTCCATGTATGCATCTACATTATGCATAGTGTCATGAGGTTGGAGATAGAAATTTCACAATATGAAGCCCAACTTTCTCTTCTGATGTTCCCCTGATTTCAGAAGCCACTAATGCTAAGTCTGTTTTACTGGCTTCTTTCCTTTTTATTTCTGGGGTCTCATTGCTTCAAGCTTCAAGTCTTATATCTGTTTTATTTTATAAAATCCTAAATTGATCTACTTTGTTTTTCTGGCTATCAATAACACCTTGGATATAACCATGTACATCAACTCCTTATCATCAGTTGGCAGTTTCTCTTCAACTCTAGATTTGTATATCTAATTGACTCCTTGACACCTCCATTTGGGTATCTGAAAGATATAGTAATCTTCACACAAGCAAAGTTAACATCATGATTTTTCTCCTGGAAACCTCTCCCTCCTACATTCTTTCTTGTCACAGTATTAGACAATTCCATTTTCCAGTTGCTCAGGCTAAAATTCTTGGAGTCATCTTTGGCTCTTTTCCCTCATCTCACACATTCAATCTGTCAGCAAATTCAGAAGCCAACTACTTTTTCCCCCCTCTGCTTTCATAATATTCACTGTTTGGATTATTGCCTTCTAAATATACTACCACAATCTATTTTGAACACAGAAGCTAGAGTAATATTGTTAAAATGTAAGTCAGGTCATGTTACTCTCTTGTTTAAAACCTTCTATTGGCCTCCTATCACACCATAATAAAGCCTAAGTCCTTATAAAGATGTACAAAGCCCTGAAAGATTGATTTTGTTACCTTTCTAACTTTTTCTTTTTTTTTTTTCTTTTTTTTTTGGCCAGTCCTGAGCCTTGGACTCAGGGCCTGAGCACTGTCCCTGGCTTCTTCCCGCTCAAGGCTAGCACTCTGCCACCTGAGCCACAGCGCCCCTTCTGGCCATTTTCCATATATGTGGTGCTGGGGAATCGAACTGAGAGCTTCATGTGAAGGAGGCAAACACTCTTGCCACTAGGCCATATTCCCAGCCCCTCTAATTTTTTCTTGTACAGCTCATTCCTTGGATTCAAATCTAGACATACAGGCTTTTAACCAACCAGGAATCCTCCTAACTTTGGGCTTTGAGAGTGAAAACTTCCTATTCCCTCTGCCAAAACATTCCTTCCCTTCAGATATCCATACTCCTTCTCCTTCACCTCTTTTGGGAATTTGCTTAAATGATACCTTGATAGTGAAACCTTTCCTGACCAGTCCATTTACAGAATATCTCCAAAGCCCAGTAGCCATCCCTATCTTATTTAAATTTTTTATGATACATTTACCATCTGATACTATGGTTCTCTTCCATCTCTTCTTCTAAAAGAACCATTTAAGAGTGGGTGAATTTAATGGGATATGGATTACACCCAACAAAATTACTTTGTAAAAATGAAGCTTTGAAGAGGGTTTCTGTATATGTGGGGCACAGGCCATCTATACTGGCTGCTTCTTATACCTCTTAAAACCGTGGAGAAGCTGGTTTGAGGTTGTGAAAAGAAATGCTGGAAGAACCAACAATATTGCTGGTATAAAGGCCTCTTGCTATTGAAATGATATGGCAACGCCAAGTTAAGAAGAGGTAGGAATTCTCTTCTCTTCCATCCCTTTTATCTCCATGTAGCTCCCCACCATCAGAACTTCATAGGAAGCCATATGGCAAAGCAGAAATGCAATTTACTGGGTTTTAGTCTCAAAGAAGAATGAAGATAGATTTGAGTTACAAATGGCCCCATTACTGATAGAACTAAGACCTGTGACATAGAAAGACATTTGTACACACCTTTACATAAACTTGAATTATATTTAGTCAAAGCAACAAATGCATTGTTCTGCCTAACAATGGAAGATCGTCCTTCATTTTCTCTTTAAAAGGTTGTACCTTAAATTTTAAGTACATGTTGTAAGAAGCAATTTCTTTTACTTGGTCTAATTTATAAAGATGTATGTGTGTGTGTGTGTGTGTGTGTGTGCATGTATATGCATGGCATATGCATATATTTGTATATGTAGAAGTGATTTTTGGAGAAAATGGTCACACAAAATAATGGGAAATGATTCTTGAAGTCAAGATTAATAAAATTACAATATAAATCTGGTTTTGATACAAAAATCATTAAAATTCTTTTTGTTAAAGGCAGTAGTACGCTTAGAAAAAAATAGTTGTGGCTTGTAGGGAAAAGCTTGGTACTGGAGAGCATCATGTTAAGTGAAGTAAGCAAGGTTTAGAAGGACTCATGTTTTGTCTCATGTGTGGGTATTAGACCTAAAAGGTAAATATATGCATAAATACAAAGAGGATAATATATACACATATATGTTATGTAGAACTAGATCTATCTATCTATCTATCTATCTATCTATCTATCTATCTATCTACCTACCTATACAGAGAGAGATGAGAGTGAAGGAGAAAAAGTATAATTGTGGGATTACTTGAGGAGATTACAGAGGGAGGAGGAAAAGAGGGTGAACGATGCTGAAATACAGTGTACATATGAATGAAAATAACAAAACAAAACTCACTATAAGCATTTGAATAATAGAGGAATACTGTGTTGAAGAAAGTGAGAGTAAATGAGAGGATCAATCTGATGAAAATGCTACATGTGCATGTTTGAAAGTACACAATGAAATCCCTTTGAACAATTAGCATACACTAAAAGAATGAACAACAGGAATGTAAAATAGATCCTATACCAGGTGGGGTACTTCTGGAGGGGGGTGGTAAATGAGGGTGAATCTGGTAAAAAATATTTTAAGAACATATATGAAAACAGTACAATGCAGCTAGATGAGATTGGTTTGGGAAGAGCAAGTGGGGGTAAGTCTGATCAAGGTTCTCTGTATGCATATAAAACACGTTAAGATGCACTTTCCTTGTACAGATAATTAATGTTATAAAAAATCTAAAACAGGAGGGGAGACTAAGTCCCAACTATCGTGGTAGCCATCTCTGATTGGCATGTATTATTCCACTTTTTTTTGCCAGTCCTGGGGCTTGAACTCAGGGCCTGGGCACTGTCCCTGAGCCTCTTTGTGCTTAAGGCTAGTGCTCTACCACTTGAGCCACAGTGCCACTTTTGGGTTTTTCTGAGTAGTTTGTTGGAGATAAGAGTCTCATGAACTTTCCTGCCTAGGCTGGCTTCAAACCTCAATCCTCAGATCTCAGTATCCTCACTAGCTAGGATTACAGGTGTGAGCCACCAGTACCCAGCTATTTATTGTTTTTTTCCCCCCCCCCAGAACTGAGGACCAAACTCAGTGCCTTGCACTTGCCAGGCAAGTGCTCTTCCAGTGAGGTAAATTCCTATTACACTGTTCTTCTTTCTGGAAAAATATTACTCCTTGAATTTAGCCACAATCATACTTGGTTATTCTGTAAGGTAAAGACTAAATTGTGACTACCTTTGTAGTTTCTAAGTCTAAAATTATTTCAAAGTAACACTGAGTATTGTATGTACATTTATTGGAACTAGGGAAGGAAAACACCAAAATGGAAAGACAAAGGGTAAAAGGTGAACCAATACAACAACAGCAATACTTACAAGATAATATGCTGTAAACCAACTGTACCACTGGGGGGGCGGGTGGGGAAGGACCTGAGGAGGGGGAAGGTGGGAGAAAAATGAAGGAAGAAGTAACAAGTTTGATAAGAAATATACTCACTGCCTTATGTATGTAACTATAACGCCTCTGCACATGACTTTGACCATAAAAAAGACAATTTAATGTTAACCAATATTACTTATATAAGAGAAAAAAGTATAATACATATATACCCAGTACTATACATATATACACAGCAGGAAACAAAGAAGAACATGATAAGACTTAATTTTATGGGTTTTGTTTTTGTTTTTGTTTTTGCCAGGCCTTGTGCTTGAACTCAAGGCCTGAGCACTGTCCTTGACTTCTTTTTGCTCAAGGATAGCACTCTACCACTTGAGCCACAGTGCCCCTTCTGGCTTTTTCTATATATGTGGTGCTGAGGAATTGAACTCGGGGTTTCATGTATGCTAGGCAAGCACTCTACCACTAGGCCATGTTCCAGCCTAAGACTTAATTTTAAAATTGAAGACCCAGAGTTGCTCTGTGTTATCGCTAATATGTGTAACTTTCTTCATCCAGTGACTATTCTACATTCTTTTTTTCTCTAAGCCAACTGGTTACTATTATTTTTTGTTAGTTTTGCCTTTTTTTTTTGCACTGTCATTGTTTTCTTTTTGGAGGGTCTCCATTAAAGTTACTTTCAGACACAGAAAGGTCCTGAGAATTCTTTTGATTTCAGATTTAATTTCCCCTGACCTCAGTGAGCACCAGCAACTCAGCCTTCTCTTGGTAATCTAAATCAGTCATCTCAATCAGGAGGGTACTTTATCATGTTTGCCTTTGGATTTAGAAGAATCAGGAGATTAAAATTATCAATGCTTAGTCTCAACTTTAAATTCAATGAAGTGAAGCCATGGTTATGTCCCTTTCTTGGAACTAAAGCAGCAGAAATTACAGAATAGGTTTAACATTTTGTGAGTAGAATATTATGTGTAATGACGAGAGGAGCTATCCCATGATTTGCTGGGCCCACAATTTCTGTCTATAGGCATTAAGACATTGATATTAATTGCTGAGTCAAAGTACTTTCCTCCTGTTATGAAATAGAATCTGTTGTGAATTCATTTTTTCTTATCTCTTAACTGATCATAATTAAATTTTTAGTTGAGCTTTCCTTTCTTTTATTAAGTTAGGCTTCTGGATGATAGGACATGTAGTTACAATATTTGCTAAGAATTCCTGAAGCCTTAGTACCATACAAAAATAAGGAATTCTATGATCATATACTTATTGATACTTTTTTCCTGGTGAACTGTATTTATTGGATTAGAAACAATGATTTGTGAGATATAAGAATGGTGAATAATGTATTCTGTATGTGCACAGATGGTAGTCATGACAGAAACATTATCTGCAGGGAAAGCAAATCAATATCTAGAAAAATGTCTACTCAAGTGAAGAGAGAACACTACTTTATTGGTGATGGAAGGGATTTAGAATAATTAACCAGCTACCAGGTGGCTGGCAGGTCCCCTGAGAGAATGCAGCCATACTGAGTACTTGTTAGTAGGTTAGGCACTAAGAAGTAGCAGTTGGTAAATTAATCTTTGTGACCAGACTTCTGGCTTATGGGATATAATTTCCTTTCTCCTCCTTCTGCCTGCCAATATTCCTCTAGTGACCTATGGCAAACAAAACAGGAAGGTAACAGCTAAGACAGAAAAGGAATTTAAGGTCCTACCATAGTTTTAGGAAATAGAGTACAGAATGATAACCTTAGGTCCTAGAGACAATATTTTAATAACCATTACTCTATTTGATAACCATTAGTTCTTCTCTATTTCCAGATCAGAAGAAACTATATGAGAGTAGGAGTCGTATTTGAACTGAGTCAACAGGGACTAATAAGAGAAGGATAGACTTTGTTATCAAGTCTAAGAATATTCCACTACAAAATTATATGTGAGATGGGCAAATCACCTAATTCCTATGACCCTCAGTTTTCTCATCTTTGAATGGAGAAGACAAATTATCTTTTAATTTTTTTTTTACTTTTGCCAGTCCTGGGGCTTGAACTCAGGGCCTGGGCACTGTCCTTGAGTTTCTTTTGCTCAAGGCTAGCACTCTACTACTTAAGCCACGGTACCACTGCCAGGTTTTTCTCTTTATATGTTACTGAGGAATC
This sequence comes from Perognathus longimembris pacificus, assembly GCF_023159225.1. Taxonomy (NCBI): domain Eukaryota; kingdom Metazoa; phylum Chordata; class Mammalia; order Rodentia; family Heteromyidae; genus Perognathus; species Perognathus longimembris. Next base: position 105,889,360 of record NC_063188.1, on the reverse strand, counting down.
GAACCCAGGGCTTCATGCATGCTAGGTAAGCACTCTGCCACTAAGCCCCATTCCCAGCCTTAAATTATCTTTTGAATGCAATATATGAGATAACATCTGTCAAAGCACTTGCTAGTCAATATATATTATTTTCTAGGCCCTGTATATTTCCAGTTTGAATCAATGATCACTTATTTGAGTATGGAATTACTATTATTTTTAGCAGAGGTTTCAATGGGAGTTGTTCTCCCCCTAGGAGAAACTTGGGAATATCTGGAGATAATTCTGGGTGTCCTAACTACAGTGTATTGGGGGGGGGGGTAATAATGACATGTAGGTGTTAGAATCTAGGATGATTCTAGATATTGTAAAATGTGAAACCTCTTATAACAAGACAGTCATGTTAAAGTGTGAAGTAGTGTTGAAGTAGAGAACTCTTCCCCTACTGCCAGGGTCACTATGATTACTTATATGGTAAAGACACTTTCTTACATGGGAAGCTCAAAGGAAAGTAACTGTAAAAGTCACCAAATTGTGTTAACTGACTCTTTGCCACATTGCCTTGATTTAACTCTCAGCCTTACTCCCAAATGGGTTCATAATGGTGCTTTTAGGTTATGTGGCAATAGAATAGCATAAGAGCACTTACAGAAGATAAACAGCTGCCAAACTGGCCAGAGACCAGCCATCTTCCTTTCTAAATTTATAGCAATCTGATTTTCTGTCTGACGGAGCAAGAGATGAGCCAGCCACACATCCTCTTCTCCAGGTTAAACAGCAGTGACATCCCAGACAGCTTCAGGAGCAGCAAGAAGAGCTAAAATTTATGGAGTGTTTCCTGTGTACCAGGCACAATGTTAAACACTTTCTGTGCACTATCTCATTTTGTTGAGCTTTGGAAGTTAAACTTGTTTTCTTATATCCTATTCAGTTACCATATTCGATTGGGTTGAAGTGTTAATCCTTTGAATGGTACCTCAAGGTCATTCACAGGGCATGGGCACTAATTATTAAAGATGGTAAGTGCTATGCAGGCATTATGCTTTGTGTATTCTTCTCTGGAAAACAAGCCATATAAAGAGAGAACTAAATTATTTGCTCTGATCATTTAGTTGGATGTGGTTGTTTCTTACATATGGCTCATGAAAACAATAACATCTACTAGTTTTCAATTTTGGAGATTAATTTTGTACCTCTCTTTTGGGTTCTATGTCACGATAACTCCCCAAAAGATAATATTATAAATCTCATAGGAGAAGGATCAAAGACATTGTGATATTATGTAAGCTGAGAAATTTTCATAAATTTCAATGACTACATTTTCAACGTTGATCATACAAAGCAGAAGACTGTATCTGCAAATGCGGCTATCAACTTTTCTACTTTAAGGAAAACGAAATTGAAAATTAAGCTCCAAGAGAGTAGCAGCTCACACTTACAGTTGAGTTAGTTTTAATGGCTTCTCATGACACAGAAATGCATATCCCGTGCTGAAAAAAATTCTGGTCTTAGGAGTCAGACAGATCTTTTATGACTTCAGATGACCTACATAATTTGTAAGAGACTCAATAAAATGAGGATAATGAGACTTACTTTTCAGACTCTTTAGAAGGATTATAGAAAGAACAAAGGCATACTGTCTAGTACATAATTGATGCTCTATTCATGCTATCTTCATTCACATTCTGCAACATTATTAATAACAAGAAACATCAATATCATAAGTTCATTGATATGATACATTCTTTTGAAAATGCACAATTCCACTCAAATTGTTAGAACATCAGGGGAGCTCCAAATGAAAGACATTCTAGAAAAAAAAAACAGATCAGTATTTTGAAAAAAGTTCTGAAGGTCATGAATGCTAGAAAAAAGTCAAGAATTCTTACAGATTGAGCAAGCCAAGGAGAAGTAATTGCACACAATGTAAGATGAGATACTGGAATAAAAAAACCAGTAAGGGGGAAATCTAGTGAAACATGAGTAAGTTCTGCTGTTTAGTTAATAATGTCTTAAAATCCATTTCCTGTTCCTGATACCTCTGCTTTGGTTAGATAAGATGTAAACATTAGGGCAACTGGGTGGTGCATTTTGCAACTTTTCCATAAGTCTAAAAATAGTTTAGAATAAAAGGCATATCAACTAATTTGTTGAATTTTATTTATGAATTCTCAAATAGTGAAGAAATTAAATACTTCCAAAGTGAAAGTTTCCTTACCTAAGTATACTTTCTCTTCCCTCTTTCCCCTTTCTTTCCTCTCATTATTACATAAACATATTCACATAGTTCTGAAGTATAATTTTTTTTTTTTGTCCAGTCCTGGGCCTTGGACTCAGGGCCTGAGCACTGTCCCTGGCTTCCTTTTGCTCAAAGCTAGCACTCTGCCACTTGAGCCACAGCGCCACTTCTGGTCGTTTTCTGTATATGTGGTGCTGGGGAATCGAACCCAGGGCCTCATGTATACGAGGCAGGCTCTCTTGCCACTAGGCCATATCCCCAGCCCCTCTGAAGTATAATTTTGAAATATATGTCTCTCTCTATAGATCTATCAAATATAGATAGCTTAAAACATGCATACCTATATGCCCTTTAATTCTGCTACTTTACATATAGAAATTTAACTTAAGGACATTATGGTAGTTTTTCTTTTCTTTTTCTTTTTGTGATGATATTAGAGCTTGAAATCAGAGCCTGGTTGCTCTCCTTTAGTATTTTCACTCAAGGCTGATACTTTATCACTTGAACCAGAGCTCCAGTACTGGCTATTTGGTGATAAATTGGAGCTAGGAGTCTCATGAACCTTCCTGCCATGGCTATCTTAGAACTGTGATCCTTAAAGTTTAGTCTCTTAAGTAGCTAGGGTTATAGGCCTGAGCCACTGGCACCCAGCTCAAAGTTTTTCATAATAGGCAGTCAAGAAATATTTTTCAAATAATTGAATAGGTACAAGTGCATAAATAGAGATGTTGTTCGTAGGATCATTTGTCATAATAAAAAGAAGAAAAAGCTAAAATGAAGAAAGAATTTAATAATATATGCTGTAGTCTATGCAATGGAGTAAACTTTAATTATTAAAATATTTGTGTAAAAATTATTTGTGTGAAGATTGACATTCGAAATGATCAGAATGTATTGCTAATGGAAAAATAGTTACAAAATAATTTCATTTTTGTTAAAAGAAAAATTACTTATAAATGTAAAGGTTATAGATGCAACTGTTTTCAATGATTGTCTCTGAATGATGGAGTTTCTTATGTATAAGTATTTTAAATTTCAAGTTTTAGGCCAGACAAGAAATTATGATAGATATGAATCTGAAATGAGTCAGCCAAATTACCATAAGTGATTTTAAAGGAAATGAGTCCAATATTATTTTTTCCTTCCAAGATCTTGTTCCAGGATTCCTGGACCCTTTTGCCATATCAAAACTATTTTTAAAAAATCACAAAGAAGACTTTGTAAAGGATGCTGAAAAAATTTCTTTGGGGAATGCCACTGCAGTGATGAGACCCTATAAGTCAATCTAGAGGTAAGGTGGGAAGTGACTACAATCTAATCCCATCCCAGGAGACCAGAAAAGCACTAACAGTGTTTGAATTGTGAGTCTCCTATTGATGGCAGATACGGAGTCTGGTATCTGACTTTTGGTGCTGATATTAAGGTTTGAACTCAGAGCCTTAGCTTTTTCACTCAAGGCTGGCACTCTACCACTTGAGTCACACTTCTACTTCTGGCTTTTAACTGGTTTACTGGAGTTATGATTCTCATGGAATTTTCTTGCCTGGGCTGGCTTTGAACTGTGGATCTCATACCTCAGCGACCTAGGTAGCTAGTATTACTGGTACCTGGCTTTAGTATCTCTTGTCTGACAAATATGTGGAGAACTGAAATCAGATGACTATGCAAGAAATGAAAAAGCTGGAAAAGGAAGGACTGAAAACCTGGATTATTTCAATGCCAACACATCTCCATACTTGGATGGCTTAAACTTCCAGTTCATTATACAACTCAAGTTTTAGGTTGGCAAATAGAGGTATGAAGGGAAAGAGGGTGGGGATGGAGAAGGAGAGAGAGAGAAGGACAGAGAGACAGAGAGAAGCAGAGATAGAGACTGAGAGTGTCAGCTACTTTGGGGATGGGACACCTGAGAAAAAAAGAAGTTGGACGATTCCTCACAAAATGTCAAAAATTGGGGGCTGGGAATACGGCCTAGTGGTAGAGTGCTTGTCTAGCATGCATGAAGCCCTGGGTTCGATTCCTCAGCACCACATATATAGAAAAAGCTGGAAGTGGTGTTGTGGCTCAAGTGGTAGATTGCTAGCCTTGAGCAAAAAGAAGCCAGGGACAGTGCTCAGGCCCAGAGTTCAAGCCCCAGGACTGGCAAAAAAAAGGTCAAAAATTGAAGGGAGGAGAAGATACATCTAATTAAAGAAAATAAGAGGCCAGAACAGACCAGTAAGGAAATAATGAAGAAAATTTAGCATATTCTAGGAGATAATTTTAAATATCTTTGAAGCTCACAGATTATAGAAATTGCTTAAGGTTTTAGAGGATCAAGTATGTGCATTTTGTCCCTTTCCTTTTTGTTCAAATTCAGCTGGCTCCAGAGAATTCACTGTTTTTTTTAAAATGGGTATTATAATACACACTTAACTAAAGAACTATAACAAACCAAATGCCTTACATGTGAAACTGTAACCCCTGTGTATATCACTTTGACAATAAATAAGTAATTATGCAGAGAAAAAGAATTTTCCAAAAAATCAAGTGAGAACTGAAGTTCAAATTAGAAGCTTGACTGTTCAAGTGTCAATGATTTTCTTGTCAGTAAGGTTATGTTAGTGCTAAATATAGTATGAAATAAAGTAATCCTTCCAGGTAAGAATGGGCACTGCATCCATCAAAGAACAGTTATGTTTCAGCAGAAATATATGATGTGTCTTGAAATGGAGGTTAAAATTGACTTTGACTTTTATTTTACAAGAATATATATTAATCACATAGGAAATTCTTACTTTATTAGAGAGCTCGGAAGATATATACAAATAATTCAAATATGTAAGTTCAGTGTCATCTAGACTGTGTTCATTTGAGAAGATCAAATCATTGGTATTACAGTGCTAATGGGATAATACATTTATCAAAAGTGTGGCAATTCTTTTGTTGGGATCCTTCTTGTTTTCTTCTCTCCTAATTCCCCTTTGGCTCATTCCACTCTATTTTGACTATGTCTTCATGATGATTATACTCTCATCTGAGTAACTGTCCTTCAACAGCTGCACTAATTTTCATCCATAAAACTGACTCCCACTGCTATTCCAAACAGAACAAACCCATGACTGCACCGGAGCACTGATACCTCCTGGGAAGATTCAATATGCGCTGCCTACATCATGGATCAACACATTGAAATGGGTCTTTCATCTGTGTGAGAGGAAAGAAATGACAACTCTATTTCTTTGGAGGGGAGATGATAGTTTTGCATTCACTATAAAGCCCTAGGAAATGCAATTCCACTACTCAGTGCCTTTAAATAAAAAAGATATAAAATCATTATACTATCTTATTTCCCCCCGACTCCCTCCATGCAACTTAAAGAAGCATGGTCAAAAAGCAAGACACTCTCCTCAACTGCCTGCTAGATTGTTTGACATTCTATTTCTTCTATATAATGTAGCCACTGATACCCCCTGTATACAGGATACCCGTGCCTGGTATCTCTATGGTACCTATCCAACACTAGTGCAAACATGCATAGGTGCACATATACATGTGTGTGCACTCTCATTCACACACACTTGTATCCCACCAAAGTTCTGTGCTATTCAAGTGTTTGTTGCATTTGCTTTCACACGTGTTTATACCACTTTTCACTGTTAAAGCAATTACACAATTTAATAAGGAAGAAAACTGCTATTCTAACAGAGTGAATGGGGGTACTTTAGGAAACCACTCATAAAGGCAAGTCACTTAAATATTCCTGTCAAAAAGTGTGTGTGGAACAACTGTAAAGGATCACGGAGATTTTTAAAAGCTAGAAGCACTCTTCACCTTGAATGAATTTGCAGGCAGTATCAAATATTTTTTTCACTTAAGACTGCATTGAGCTAGGAACTTCAAAGTACTAAAGAAGGCTATTGAAACTGCTATTGGCAGCTGGGCACTTGTGGCCCATGCTTGTGATTACAGCTGCTCATAAGGCTGAGACCTAGAGGATCATGGTTCAAGGCCAGCCACGGAAGAAAAATTCACTAGACAACATTTCCAAAAGAACCAGTAAAAACAGGGGTGAAGGAGTGGGCCAAGAGGTAGAGCACCAGCCTAGCAAGCACAAAATTTTGAGTGAAAAGCCCAGTACCACTGTCAGCAACAACAACTGCTAAACAGCCCTGCAATTGGTAGCTAGAATACTAAGGCATGACTCTATATGGAAAGAATTGAAAAGTGCATAGATGTTGTGATGTTATCTAAAGTAGTTCATTAAAATAAGTACTATTGCATGTATAAGTCTTTACTTTCACTTTTTTTTTTCAATTTGGCAAGCAACTTCCAGTGTTGAATGGATTGGTAAATCTCCCCTCTGGCATAACATAGGGGTTGGTTCAGCACATGGCCCCTCAGCCAAATTCCTCTCACCCTCTGTTTTTGAACAGTTCATGAGCTAGACATATTTGTACATTTCGAAATAGTTGAAGAAATCAAACGAAGGCAAAATTTGAATAGAAATGACAATGATACAAAATTGAAATTTCTATGTCCATGAATAAAGTTTTATTGGAAGGCAGCCATGTTCATTCCTTTAAGCATAGTCAATATCTGCTTTCAAGCTACAATGACAGAGTTGAGATACTGTGACAGATTATGTCTTGCAATTCCCAAGATGTTTCCTTTCTAGTATGTTACAGCGAAGTCTCCTGACCTCTCACCTGGAACATTATTGAGAACTAACTTTCATACTTTCTTCTCTTGTCTTCTGGGCTGCTGATGGGAGGCATTTAAGACCTCCAGGTTGTCTAGATTAATATTGCCCTTTTTGTGAGCTAGAATTCACATGAGGACAAAATGCCCTTTTTGGCAATCAAACATTTTTCCTGTGTCAGGATTGAGTGAAAAGAATCAAGAGTGTCCTTTTAATGCACATTATTTACTCACAAGAAAGCTTTACCTAAGTACAGTCAACTCTGAGTTCATCTTTTGCCTTCTGCTTCCTTTCAGTCCAGGCTGTCTGAAAGAGCAAAGCAATTCGTTTGCTTTGTTTCTATTTTGAAGGAATGATATAGGTGAATGACCTGGAGAGAATTGATTTTTTTTCATGTTTTTGTGTCTTGGTCTGATTTTCCTTTTGGAATTGACAGATAATCTTCCTCTCTGATTTACTGGAAAGTGCTGGTCTTCAGAGTTAGGTGTAGGACAGCCAAATGTATGATTTAAAAGAGGAGGGAAAAATAGAAACCACATTTGTTTCTCTTTTTTTGGCAGAAAGTAATAAAAAAAACAAAAGAGGAAATAGAATCTAGAATTGGCAGTTTCTTCTTTGAGCCTATGCAATACTTTATTTACTATTTAAAATGTGCAAGGGGGTTATAATATTTTGGTGGAAGATGACTGGATAGCATATACTAATCAGCTTCTATTGTAACAATGCATCAATTGAAAGAATGGACTGAGAAACTGTGGTAGAGTAAGTAGCTGTCTAAAATTGCATTTCTCAGTAATATAGCTGGAAACAGGGCTTCTTCTATAAAGTAGTCTAGTAAGGGAAGTATTTTCAGAAAAAAAAATCCTGTAGGGGGTGGAGAAGTAAGATAAGGAAGGGAATGGACTTAGCAAAGATAGTTTAAGGGCTTACAGCTTTGGGAAGTTCTGGGTCGTGAATAGCACCCCAGACACTGTCATATCTTGCAGCAAGGAAGCTTTTGCTCTCTAACATCAGATGGTTCAGTGGAACTTTGGGTAGAGGAATGAAATTCCGGAAACCTCCTCCAAAGCAATTGCAATTGCCAACGAGAATCCTCTAGTGACTGGAAAAGTTCCAGGTGAGCGAACAACAGCATTCACAGTAACTGACCAAGGGATCCATGAGATCAATAACATCAACTATGAGATTACATTTCAAATGAGGCTGTGAGACAGAGTGTCACACTGCACTTGCAAAGAGTAAACAGCATTTAAAACCTCTCAGTCTCATCAAAAGGTTAAGGATGCTGGGGCACATCTTCTTTATCTGCAGGAGAAAGCCAGAGGCCATACCTGAGAGAGAGAGAGAGAGAGAGAGAGAGAGAGAGAGAGAGAGAGAGAGAGAGAGAGAGAGAGAGAGAGAGAAGAGAGAAACAAGAACTTCCAAATGAAGATTGAAAGGTTCATCATTATATTGGACTGAACACCCAGATTGGAAACTTGTGTTCTGAGATTTAAAGTGACCAGAGATTATATTAGCTATGAAAACCAATTAAAGCCATTGAATTGAATGGTCAGCGGAAAGATAGCCTTATGTGGGAAAACTTAAAGGGAGAAATAAAATGCCCTTGCTGCATGATAGATTCCTAGTAGCTTTTGTGAATCTATCTCACTGTATGTAGAAGGCACTCACAATTCCTACCTGAAGTTTGTGGCTGCTGTTTTCTTGATCAGATCAGAATCAGCAAATCCAAGGAAACTATCTTTTCATGTTTTCCTTTTGACATCTGTGTTACAGAATCTTTCTAAAACATGGAATTTGGAAATGAATTTGTACAAAGGGGAAGAGGGAAGAGCCAGTTGCCATATTTTTTCCAGTTTCCAATTTTTTTCCTCTTTGAACTCTAAGAAGTACCCACTCTTCTTGTAATAACCTGCTAAATGACTTGGATGGACTTCTACAACATAACTAAACTATTTTAACTGAGACTAATTTTAGTTGAAAGTCGTAGAGTGATTAAGTTCCTTGCCGGCTATACGGAGGATACAAAAAGGAGTTTACGAATTACCTTGAAGCTTTGTTTTCAGGGCAAATCACAGTTTAAGTTGTTTTGCTGATGGAGGCTTTGAATAAGAATGACTGATTGAAATGATGGAGGTATGAAGAGTAAACTTTCCAAGGCATCCTAAGGAGGTTGTCATTGCAAGACAACTTCATTCTCTCCATTTCACAGACAAGACAAATGAGACTTGGAAATATAAAGAAATGACTCAAGATCCTAGTGGCCAGGTAACAAAGCCGGAAAATGTGGCCTTTCTGTTTCCAAAGACCTGTTCCTATATTATGTTTTCTCTGTAGTGGGAATGAAGTCACTTAGGGAGATAAAGTCACTTGGAATATGTCAGCTGCATAGAACATGGATTGAAGCTTTTTGCCCTTTGCCAGAGCTAGGGCTTGAACTCAGGGCCTGGGCACTGTCCCTGAGCTTTTTTGCTCAAGACTAGCACTCTACCACTTGAGCCACAGCACCACTTCGAGCATTTTTTGAGGGAGTGGTTAATTGGAGATAAGAGTCTCACAGACTTTCTGCCCAGAATGACTTTGAACTGCAATACTCAGATCTCAGCCTCTTGAGTAACTAGGATTGTACACATAAGCTACTGGAGCCCAATAAAATGAAACTTTGTTTGAAAGGATTTGAGACTTTGGAGGAAAGTTATTTGTTTCTGTTCATATAATACAGTTAGCCCACTGAATGTGAGATGAGAATGTTTTTCTCTGTTCAGTCTATCCATTTTTAAAAGCACACAGAGAACAAAGTCTACTGATGCTAACACTAATGTGCGTGGGAAAGCTCACTAGAAATGAAAACACTAATTTATCTCAGTCTAGTGATTACTTAGGCTCTTTCTTTTCCTCTTAGTATAAATTGATAACAATGTGAGATTGTGTCCTGACTTGAGATTTATTATCATTTGCTTAATTAAATAGCATTCTCTAGGCATGGAACTGTAATTATTTCTTCCTTTTCTTATGCCCTTGAGTTCAAATCACATGTATTTATAAACCATAGTAGATTTTTCTCCTTCTTCATGTTGCTGTCACCATGGCAGAGATTTCTCATTCTTTGGTTTTTACCAGATTAGAACAGATTTTCACTAAACTTTGTGACAATTACTGATAAAGTATTTTCAGGGCTCATCTTTTCTTTATATATAGCAAGATTGTTATCTTGGGTGATTTTCTCAGTAATAGATTTTGATCATATACTTTAAAAAAATTCTACAAAATGAGAGGGTAGGAATTATTCTTCAAAAGCTTTCCTTGTTTTTTTTAAAGCAAGCACTGATTGCATTATCATTTTTTTTTCATTGAGAGTATTGTTGATGGAAACAGCAAGCCTATTGCATTCAAGAAAATAATAGTTTTAAATTCAGGATTCATCTGGGAAGTCGGAGCTGGAGTCTGGCGCCTTAGACCACTCAGCCATCCTGACACTTTACATGATTAAGCTGAGAACATTAGAGTAATAGCAATATTATCATGGGCAGATTCATCTATGAGAAGTGGGGGAAGGGAACACCTACAGCACCTTACCTAAATATGTTATTCTACTTGAGATAAATTTACTTGGACAAGTTTGAAAGCAAAAAATCTTGGGTAATGAAACTCCATTTATTAAGTTCTATATAAAATAGCAATGTGATTTTTCAAGGTAGAAAGTACAAGAACAATAGGAAATATATTCCTGACTCAGTGCTAACTGTATACTATCAAACTGAAGTCTTTTATCTGAAACTTTATGACACAGATACTATTAGTTCTTTTTTTTTCAGTTAAAGGTAATAAAGCAATCTGTTCAAAGTCACATGGCCTTTAATATCCTGAATTAGAATGTAAACTTTCAATTGTCCAGTGATCAGATCTTATACTACCAATCGTTTTAGGATAAGAGAGGGGATTCTATGGAGACAATAAAGATTAGGATAAGAAATCTTTTCTATGTCATTGTTGAGCTCGATAATGACCTTAAAGGAGGTAGTCAAAGATCTAGCTTGGGTTATTTAATTTGGTGAAAATAGAAATAGTAGTGATTTAATAAGAAACAAACTCTCTGGGTTAATTTTTTTCTAATCAAGGATTTTTTTCATAAAGAATAAACATGCATACTACCACAGGGCTTTTGTGTTAGTTATCCCTCTGCCTGGATGTCTTGCTCTAGGATTTAAGCAAAACAAACATTTTCACCTCTCTGAAATCATTGCTTCAATGTCAGCTTCTCACTAAGTCTAACCAGACTAAACTATTTAAGATTATAACCCTCCATCTGGGCTGACATATAGCTCAGTGGGACAGTACTGGCCTAGCAAGTATGAACATCTCGGTTCAATACTCCATACCATACCAAAAAAAAAAATCCTCCATCTCTAGACCTTCTGGTCCTCTTTGTTTTGTTTTTTATCCCATAGCACCTATTACTTTTAACATATTACCTAATTGGCTTCATTATTCTGATGATTATTGTTTACCCTTTTGCCCCCACTGGAATGCAAAGGACCCAGGGGGAAAAGATCTTTGCCTATTTTGTCTACTGATAGACCCCAAAGTTCCTACAAGTAGAGAGTAGTTGATAAATTTAGCCTTATAAATAAAGCAAGAAGATACATATTCAGAAATTATAAGGCAATGATAAAAAAAGAAGAGGTCAAGGCTCAGACCTTGACCTGAGAAGCTCAGAGCTTTTATGGATGTTGCAGCAAAGTCTATTTCTATTCTCTCTCTCTCTCTCCCACAAATATATGTACACATCTCTATAGAAACACCTCCTATACACACACACACACACACACACACACACACACACACACACACACACACACCCCTTTTTCTTCCTTTTCTAATCAAGGACAGTGTGGTATTTTAGAGAGTTTGCTTCATTTTGGAAGACTCATGTTCATCATATGTATCCTTCTCTGGAAAATGAACATCAAACAATCTTTTCTGCTTTATAATTTAAGTGTTGCTTTAGTAACCCAGGTTGATGTTGGCATGTCAAATGGCCAGAGGGAAGGAGTGGGTTACATAGAGGCTAGAAATGGTGTCCTTATCAGTGAATCCTGATCATTGTGAACTGATTGACTCTTCCAAAGCAGTGTAATTTCTCTCACTCTCTATAGCTCAGAATGGCTCTGTCAGCCAATACTATTGATTGCACCCTAATGCATAATGTAGAGCCCCTGATGAAGTCATCTGGGAGGTAACTGGATTATAGAAAGACAATAAGAGTTTGTAAGTGAAATAAACCCAAGAGCATTGGGGACAGAGGTAAAAGATAGATGAGAAAAAGGTTAAAAGGGAAAGAGAGATAGTTTTCAAATCAGACTTTGAGGTTAGTATTAACAGAAAACATATAGGCAGGTGCACATGGAAGGCCATTGATATTTGTGGACCACAAAAGCATATGAAAAATTTTCATTGCTGATTACTAGCAGATAGTCTTCAAAAACATCAACCCCTTTCAACAGAGATGAAGATTTGGACTATAAAAGCCAAATCTGTTTTGCTATCTGTTTTTTATAAAATCTGCAAGCTAATGAAAATTCTTTTTCTTTGGGGTCAGATTTGGAGAGTTAAATTCAGGGCCTTAAGCTTGTTCCACAAGCCATATCCTTCTGCACTGTTTTGCTTTAGTTCTTTTTGCAAGTAAGGGTCTTGCTTTTTGTTCCCCTGAGCCAGCCGTGATTCTTATAACTGTACCTGCTGAGTATCTGAGTTTACATCTTGTGGGTTGGAGTAGGGTCGCACTAACTTGTTTTTTGCTTGGGCTGACTTCAAACTGCTATTCTACTTCCATGTAACGAGTCATGTGTCACCACACTTGGTCCAATTTTTATATACTTAAATAGTAAGACAATACAAACAGATATCAATATGTTGTTACATATGAACATTATATGATATTCAAATTTCATTGTCTATAGTAAAGTTTTTCTGGAGCACAGTCACATTTCATCATTTACCTTTTTCCTGGGACTACATTTGTGCTACATTAATAAAGACGCTATGGACTATAAAGTCTAAAATATTTACTTCCTCCTGACATAGGATTTCAGTTAATTTATTATATGTTTGTAATAGAGATGCAATAGAATTTCTTTCCTATTGATACTTTTCGTTAGTAACTATAAACCAGATAACATATTCATTGCATTTTGCCATATCTTACACTTTTTCTAATTACACGACTGCATAGCCTTGTTCAATGTGTCACACACTGAGAACAGCTCATTATCTGAAAACTGCATGTATAGTGATCAGTTATAAGCATTGTTCACTAATTTAAGTAAGATAGTAAAATTCTAATTTTGTTGAGTTTTTCTTCAAATTGTTTTCAATTTAATAAAAACCAAACTGCACTTAGTAGAGAATTAAATTCATGTGCTTGCCTCAAAAGTTGGAACTGCTTTTCTTTTTAGACTCTCATTATAAAATGCTGGAAATGTTTTTTTTAACAGCAAGAATGATATAGGCTATAAGACCTCTTCCAAATGAATTTGAACCTCTTGGATCAGTGCCAAAGGTTCAGGAGAAAATGTTAATCATGAACTCCAGGCTGAGGATGCAACAATCAAATGAGTTTAGCCTTGTTGGTGGCTATAAATCCACTAGGATGCTTTCAACTCTACCAGCTTGTAAGGACAAATGGTGTTTTGTTAATATTGACTACAAATACGATTCTACTAATATCACCCATGGATTTCCATTAGCTCTTGGCTTCCATCTGTTTATATGGAAATGTCAGCACCTTGCGAACTTCCCCTCCTTAGGCACTTTGGCATAGTTCTCAGGGCTATCTTTCAGGTACCCAGTTTTCAGGTTCATTCGCAACTCACTGTGGCTGCCAGACAAAAAGGGTCTGAGAATGTGCATGCCCCAAATCTCTAGGAGAGCTGGTTGTACTGTTTTCTATCAATTATAGCTGTCTATGTCATCTTAGTGCTGTTGGACTGGACATTTTCTGTCCTTCTGGAACTTTCCATGTCCCTTTTAGCCCTAACAGCCTTGAAGAGGTATATCACTGCTCTTCTTCCCATGAGACTTATTTGCAGCTGCTGCTTCTAAAAGCTCATTTTTATGGAATACTTAATATCAGTATTTGAGATGAAAAGGAGACTAGGGTTGGTACAATCCCCAAAGCTTCTAAGTACCTACAGTGTCATAAGGGTTTAGGAATAAGCAGGTCCCACTCACATTTGTGGCCATTCTGCTTTCCTGGTGCATTGTCTCCCAAGTGTGACAGCTCCCAGAAGAGCTCAAAGCACAGTCTTCTCCACACTTGAGGCCGTGTCTATGAGTCTGGCTCATTGCTTCAGAGTTCATCTTCATCGTGATAATTTCATTTCCTGGATACTGTCAGCCGTCTGCAATCTAGCCTTATTTGACTATCATTATCTAACTAAACTTGAAGACTGTGTTAAATATACCACCTTCCCATTTTCCAGTCCTGAAGAAAAAGGCATATCACAAATGAAGAAACAACATGTGTGGATGTACATATGGAAGGATCATATTCTAGATTGATATTCCAGTGAAAACTGCCTTGAAATCTGACCCAACCAGTGATTAATTTTACAGAAAAATCTATGGGTTTTTTTTGGGTGGAAGGTTCAAGCATAGTTTACAATGAGAAAATTTATGCATATTTTTTTTTGTTTTTTGTTTTTGGCCAGTGCTGGGCCTTGGACTCAGGGCCTGAGCACTGTCCCTGGCTTCTTTTTGCTCAAAGCTAGCACTCTGCCACTTGAGCCACAGCGCCACTTCTGGCTGTTTTCTGTATATGTGGTGCTGGGGAATCGAACCCAGGGCCTCATGTATACGAGGCAAGCACTCTTACCACTATGCCATATCCCCAGCCCTATGCTTATGTTTTTATATGTCCTTTAAAAATTATATGGATAATCTATAATGCATTTTGTAGATTTTTGAGTAGATGTTAATGATATATTCAATATTGTATTTTGAAATTTAATTCTGTCATTCAAAAAAAATTTGTTGTGCATATACTATGTGCCAAACTTTGGGAATACTATGGCAATATAAGAGGTGTCCTTGTTTTTGGATCTCAAATTTCAGTAGGAAGTAATAAGCAAGCCAACACATACACAATGTTTAGGTTTTTATAAACTGTATCAATCAGCCAAGCACCAGTGGCTCATGCCTGTAATCCTAGCTACTCAGGAGGCTGAGATCTGAGGATTATAGTTTAAAGCCAGCCCAGGCAGGAAAGTCTGTGAGACTCTTATCTCTAATTAACCACCAGAAAACCGGAAGCGGTGCTGTGGCTCACGTAGTAGATCACTACCTTGAGCTGAAGAACTTAGGGACAGCACCCAGGCCCATAATTCAAGCCCCACAAACGACGCCCCCCTAAAAAATACTTTATAGGGCTGGGGATATAGCCTAGTGGCAAGAGTGCCTGCCTCGGATACATGAGGCCCTAGGTTTGATTCCCCAGCACCACATATACAGAAAACGGCCAGAAGCGGCTGTGGCTCAAGTGGCAGAGTGCTAGCCCTGAGCGGGAAGAAGCCAGGGACAGTGCTCAGGCCCTGAGTCCAAGGCCCAGGACTGGCCAAAAAAAAATACTTTATCAAGCAAGATAAGGAGATAGAAATTATTACTTGAGGGATACTATTATAAAAAGAAAAATTGGAAAGAAGGCCACTGTGAGGTAGTATTTTGCAGCCAAGACGTTAAGAAAATGGAAAAATGAACTATGTGCTGACCTTGAGAAGATACAAAGAAGTATGTGCAAAGACCCTGGGAACAAGTTAAGGCAGAGGATAGGGAGAGTTTATAGGTCAGCACAGATGGAAAATCTCCAACATCAACCATACCCACCTTCCTCATTCTTTTGCAGGGAATTTAATTCTAACTTAAGTTATTGACAATATTTATAGTTATTCTTGGATGTGGGCATTTTATTCTCCATTTTAAGGAAATCATATGGCTTTGCCTCATATGTACAATCAGGAAGTTACAATACAAAGTTTTGGATTCAAGTTTGTCAGGCTCTAAAATCTAGGCTATTTTCATCACTTGGAAAATTTTTTCGTCTTCTCCAGCCACAGGCTTTGACTTCATATGCTCTGTCCTAGGTTCTGAAGCACACATAACACCCATTGAACAGAAACACAGAGAGAGAAAAGGGAAGGGCATTTCAGTGAGGCACTAGATAGCTTCCAGCCAGGCATTTTTATTGCTCCACCAAATTTTGGAGGTTCCAGTCCTGGCTTTAAGAGTCATCACCCAGTGCAGAGCCTTGTAAGAAGAAACAGGGAGGAGCTCCTTTGTTTCATTGCTATGCTGATATTTTGGAGTTTGAAGGTCCAAAAATGTGGCATCTCAAGGACCACAAAGAGGATTTCTCTGGTCATGGCAAGGCATGAAAGAGGAAGGCCTGGGAAGTCACAGAGCCTAGGGTTCTCACCTCTACACATCACATTCTGCATGACATCTGTTCTGACACTCTTATTCCACGTGTTTGTGGTGGTCAATAGCTAAATGGAGTCTTTCAGGACCAGTGAATCCATTTCCCTGAGTCTGGAGCAGCATCTCTCCCATGTAGGAAGGGGGATTACCCTCTCCTACACAGTGACATTGAAGCAAATAGAGGAAAAGGCCTTTTCCTTCTGGAGTCTCTGAAGGGGGATTTCATGGCGATGTAGGTTCAGATTTCAGTGGTTGTAAGGAATCCAACATTCTCTTCTAAAGTGTGGTTTAGATAGGTGGGAATGCTTTCTCTAATGTCTTCCTGAGGACAAGAACCCATTCTACGTTCATGAAACATCAGATATGCTCTTGAAATCTCTCAAGTCCCCTATTTCCAAATGAGAATCCTAACTTGTTAAGTATTCATTATTCAATGAGTGTAATTGTTCACAAATACAATTGTTTATTCATGACTTCTTTCAATTTTAGGCCCTTTGGGCAATCCAATTCAACTATCTAGTACAGAAAATGTAGTTACCTGTTCATAGCATGTATACAAGATTGTTCAGCATAATGAAGGTAAAAACACATTTGGGAAGATGAGTGCAAGCATAGGGTTACTGCTGTGATGAAACAGATCTGATTTTAGCTGCTTAACCTAATACAAGTTCATGTCTCACATAAGACAGCAAATGTCTCACCTAGGAGTCTCTCCTTCGTGTTCTGACTCATGATCCTAGGTTCCTGCCATGTTGTAGCTTCATCTTTTTCTAAGTACTTAGAATCCTCTCTATTCACTTATCTCATGAAGAAAACAAAATAATGGCTGTCTGTGGAGGCAGGCCCATGAAGGCTTATATCCTATCTTCATTCTTAATCATTGGCTGTATAATAGGCTGGAAAAAGCAGCTTAACTGGTTACCCTAGAAGAAAGGGAAGTGATTTGAAGAACAATAGTACATCCATGGTAGATTATAAAGCCAACTACATGTTATGTGCTTAACAGTCTATGAAGATAGATAGCATCACAAAACCCATAAAATATTGCTTGAAAAACGAAGGAAGAGGACAAGAGTTATGGAAATATAAATGTTAAGTTTATTTGAAGTACTTTGTATGCATCTATTTTTATGTTATGACTTATTGCAATGAAATAAACCCTTATAATTACTATACGCTAATAAAAATAGTAAAAATAAATGAAAGAAAATTAATAAGGGGTGAACTTCACCTGTATAGCTACTATCCACATCAAAAATAAAGTATTAGGGCTGGGGATATAGCCTAGTGGCAAGAGTGCCTGCCTCGGATACACGAGGCCCTAGGTTCGATTCCCCGGCACCACATATACAGAAAACGGCCAGAAGCGGCGCTGTGGCTCAAGTGGCAGAGTACTAGCCTTGAGCGGGAAGAAGCCAGGGACAGTGCTCAGGCCCTGAGTCCAAGCCCAGGACTGGCCAAAAAAAAAAACAAAAACAAAAACAAAAACAAATACATCTTTGTCTATATCTATCCATGATTCACCTTTCCTAGGAGGTCATGTCATCCTTAATTAAAAGAGAAAATAATAAAACCTCACTATATTATAATTCCCCTCAAAGTTCTGCCATTACAAAAGCAAAAGCCTTGCTTCTATTAACACATTTCCTCTCTCCATATTATTTCTACCACTTATTCCCACATTCGTACTATTAGAGTTTCCTTATCCCTCATTCTGTACAGTTCCTTCCTTCTCATCAACCTTTAATTCGTGTCTTTTCCAATTTACCGATCATTGATCTATTTGACTTCTTTTCTCACTTCAGGCTCACTCAACCCTTCAAGGAAAGTCTTTGTGAAATGGCATCCCACTCTGACTGCTTCCATGCCCTCTGCCACTCATATTTTAACCCATTTTATCCGTTTTTCATCCAGATTGTCCCAGAGAACCAGTTCTATCCCACACTATTATGGCTCAAGTCAATGGATGTTTCTCAGTCCTTAACTCTCTTTGATCTTCTAGCATATTTGACCTCAGGTACCTTCCTCCTTCTTAAAGCACTCTCTATGGCTTTTATGTAAGTTGCTCCTATCACAGTCCAGAATCTTCTCAGTACATTTGCCCTCTATGATAGCTCATAAATGACAATATTTTTTAAATGTTTCCTACATTAGCTTCTCCTCATTATATTTTTCAATGATCTCATCTACTATTTTTTTGGATTCCACTTTTCTTCTGTATATCACTTTAAACTTGATCTCTGTCAGCACAAAGTTCAAATCAATCTTACTAAAACCAAACCAAACGAGCAGTGCAACCAACAACAAAATATTTAATCCTCGCTTTGCCTACTTTGCTATTCCTTCTCCTTAGCCAAACTTCTTGACCATTGTCCCCATGTACCCTTCTATTTCTTCACCTGTCAATTTTCTTTTTTTTTTTTTTTTTTTTTTAAGTTTATTCTTTTTTTTTTTTGGCCAGTCCTGGGCCTTGGACTCCGGGCCTGAGCACTGTCCCTGGCTTCTTCCCGCTCAAGGCTAGCACTCCGCCACTTGAGCCACAGCGCCACTTCTGGCCGTTTTTCTGTATATATGTGGTGCTGGGGAATCGAACCTAGGGCCTCGTGTATCCGAGGCAGGCACTCTTGCCACTAGGCTATATCCCCAGCCCCACCTGTCAATTTTCTTTATCCCATTTAATCATACTGACTTCTATTTGTTTTCATCATTGCATCATGATGGCTCTTGACAAGGTCATTGGTTACCTTTATTTTCTAATGCAGTGGAAAATTTTAGTCACCTTTGTCCTAACATCTTAAAAGCCTAAAGTCTATAGACCAAGTGTCTTTTCTTTTTGAAGTAGGTATGGTTTCTCTAGTAACACATTTTTCTTCTCACCTCTCTAACTCTCCATCTATGCTATCTTCTGGAATCTTCTTAAATTCTTTGCCCTTTAAATATTGGATTCTTTTAGAATTGGTGTTAAGAATCCTTTTTCTCAGTCAAATCTCTCTATCCTATACTTCAGTTGACATTTATATCCTGATGGTTGGGTAGTTTACTAAGTGTCCATTCAGATCTCTCTTGTGGGCTATATGTCCAGTTTCTTTCTCAACCCTGCCACGTGTATATTTAAAAAGATACCCAGTTTAATATTTCAAATAGTGATATTTTTCACTTCTCTCTTTAAAATATAGAACAGCTTCCCATGTTTTCTAATTTCAATGAATGGCACCATCATTTAGTCAGATATGTTAAATAACCTTTAATTATTCTCAATAGTTCTTCCATATTCCTCTACATTTAATTGATCCTTAATTTCTGTAAGTTTTCCATTCCAAATATTTCCCAAATCTATCCATTTGATTCCATATCTACAATTTTTCTGTAAACACATCTCAGATTAGTTTTTCGTACCTCCTATGATTCTGTGATATTTTCTTCAGAGGTCTTTAAAATGATGTATTTTTCCTCTCCCCACCTATGAGACATTCTCTTTTACTATCCTACTCTTTACCTATGACCTTGGAAATCCATTTCATTTCTCATCTCAGCATTTAAATCCTCACAATGACCATTTATTACTTCTTATGAGCCTGTGTGTAGGCTGAGCAATTCTGCTGATATGGGCCATGCTAATCTGCTCTCCATTGGTGCAGTTTATTTGTCTTTGCTCATTTGGAAGGCCATTTGAAGGATATCATATAGTCTCATCTGGCTCCTTCCCTCCACAAGACTGTCACACTGGAGTAGAAGAAATCTAGTTAATTCTCAAAATTGTGACAGACTTCAAAGGAGCAGAAGCCTGCAAGGTTTCTTGATGCCTATGCATGGAATGGACCTGGGGTCATTTTCATAACATTCTTTTGTGAAAAGGAAGCCACAAGATCAGCTCAAGTTGAAGGAGTTGGAAAAAGATGTCACCTTTTAATGGAAGAAAGATGCGAACTCATATTGTAAAGGGCAAATACCTAGAAGATATAAAACAGAGTGAAGAAGTGAGATCTTTTTCATTTCTTTACAATCAGTCAATCAACCAATCATATACTCGCTCACATTCTTTTTGCATAAAATGCCTAGACTAAAATATTTTAATTACTGATATTTACCCCTGTGACTCTCATTATATATATATATAAAATGATCTAAATACTTACCTGATTCCCCAAATAAAACACAAATCGTAGCCAGGTGCTAGTGGCTCAGAACTGTGGTCCTACCTACTCAGGAGGCTGAGATCTGAGGATAATGGTTTGAAGCCAGCTGGGGCAGGAAAGTCTCTGAGACTTTCCTCTAGGTAACCACCTAAAACGTGGAAGTAAAGCTGTAGCTCAAGTCTTAGAGAGCTAACCTTGAGCAAAAAGTTTAGGGACAGTCCCCAGGCCCTGAGTTCAAGTCCCAGGACCAGCACAAACAACAACAACAAAAAACTTTGAACATAGAGACACTGCTGTAGTTGGCTAAACTCCTAGCATGGTACCTTCAAAACCACAGAGGCTGTGGGGCTGGGGATATGGCCTAGTGGCAAGAGTGCTTGCCTCGTATACATGAGGCCCTGGGTTCAATTCCCCAGCACCACATATACAGAAAACGGCCAGAAGTGGCGCTGTGGCTCAAGTGGCAGAGTGCTAGCCTTGAGCAAAAAGAAGCCAGGGATAGTGCTCAGGCCCTGAGTCCAAGCTCCAGGACTGGCCAAAAAAAAAAAAAAAAAATACAGAGGCTGTTATGAGTGAATTTGAATTCAAAATACAGAATGAAAAGTCAATTGAGCAAAGGATCAATAAGTGAAAGCAAACTTGAAGCACACAACAAAATCAATCTATAACAATACAGGAATCTCTGATTAAGATAAAACAGCAGCAAACATCTCTACAAACTCCCTTTCTCCCCTTTTCCCTTTCTTCCTCCTCCTCCTCCTCCTCCTTCTCCTCCTCTTCTTCCTTCTCCTCCTCTTTCTCCTCCTCTTCCTTTTCCTCCTCTTCCTCCTCCTCTTCCTCCTCCTCCTCCTCCCCCTCCCCCTCCCCCTCCCCCCTCCTACTCTTCCTCCTCCTCCTCCTCCTCCCCCTCCTCCTCCTCCTCTTCAGTAGAATCAAGGGAACAAGACTGAAATTTCACTGTGGGATACTATTCCTGTAGTATTGTCTTAAGAATGTACTATAATCACAAGAATAAGGGACATAAATCCACCTGATTTCCTTATGGGACAGAAGTATTTATTTCGGCTCCTTTTTTACTGCACTGTTTTCTTCTTTTACTTATCACCAATCTGATAAGAAGAATTGCACAGCTTTATCTATAAATTACTTTTTCTCAGGGCTCAGTAATTTTCATCCTGAGCCTCATGTCTTCTCCAAATCCTTGAAGCCCCATGACAACGCTAAATCTGGCATTCATGGTACAGTCTCTAGAGCAGTGAGGCACAAGATGATTCCCAACTTCTCTCATTCGGTTCACTTCCTATCGCATTCATTTTCAGGCTATTATTGACTTTTCTTAGTCGCTCCCGTCACTTTTTAGTTTACTTTTCTCTTTCAATAGCTGCTTGGTCAACCACACCATACCTAATTCCATACAAAGATTCTCATCTCTTTCTGTATTCTTAGGGTACTTGAATTGAAAATACTAATCACATTGTGTGTGTGTGTGTGTGTGTGTGTGTGTGTGTGTGTGTTGTGCCAGTTTTGGGACTTGACCTTAGGGCCTAGGCACTGTCCCTGAGCTTTTTTGTTCAAGGCTATTACTCTACCATTTGATTTAAAGCTTCACTTTCAGCTTTTCTTGGTAGTTAGTTGAAGATTAAAATCTCATAGAAGGATTACAAGCAAGACCACACTAAAGCTACCAGCACAACTATGTTCTTCACAACACAATTTACTATGGGACCAACCTAGATGTCCCTCAGTAGATGAATGGATCAAGAACATGTGGTATATATACACAATGGAATTTTATGCTTCTATAAGAAAGAATGACATTGCCCCATTTTTTTTCAAATTTTTATTATCAAACATGTACAGAGAGGTTACAGTTTCATACGTTAGGCATTGGATACATTTCTTGTACTGTTTGTTACCTTGCCCCTCATACCCCCCTCCCTCCTCCCCCTTTCCCTTTCCCCCCCTGAGGTGTTCAGTTCACTTACACCAAACAGTTTTGCAAGTATTGCTTTTGTAGTTGTTTGTCTTTTTTTACCCTGTGTCTCTCAATTTTGGTATTCCCTTTCAATTTCCTACTTCTAATACCAGTATACACGGTTTCCAATATACTCAAATAAGATTACAGAGATAGTGTAGGTACAACCACAGGAAGGTGATACAAGAACATCATCAATAATAGAAGCTACAGATACAGATGGGAAGTTGAAAGTAGTTACCACTGTGATATAACAATCGTTTCCATAACATGGAGTTCATTTCACTTAGCATCATCTTATGTGTTCATAAGGGTATAGCTATTGGGCTCTTGTGATGCTCTGCTATGACGTGCCTAAACCTGTACTAATTATTCCCAATAATGGAGACCATAGAGTCCATGTTTCTTTGGGTCTGGCTCACTTCACTTAGTGTTATTTTTTCCAAGTCCTTCCATTTCCTTACAAATGGGACATTGCCCCATTTGTAAGGAAATGAAAAGATTTGGGGAAAAAATCATGCTAACTGAAGTAAGCCAGACCCAAAGAAACATAGACTCTGTGGATTTCTTCATTGGTAATAATTAGTACATGTCTAGGAGAGTCCTAGCAGAAGATCATAATAGCTCAATAGCTATGTACATATGAGCATATAAGATGATGCTAAGTGAAAAGAACTCCAAGTTATGGAAATAGGTGGTTTAGCATTGCTGTTGTTGTTTTCAACATACCATGTGAAATTATGCTTTTTTTCTTTTGTCTTTCTTCCCCATAGTTTTACCCCTGATGTCACTGTAACTGATTTTGGGTACCCTGGGTATTGTATATATGTTTATTGGAACTAGGGAAGGGATGGGGAATATCAAAATGGAGAGACAAATGATAAAAGATGAACCAATTCAACAGCAATACTTACAAAACTATATGCTGTAAACCAACTGTACAACTTGTGGGGAGAGGGGAGGGAGGTGAGGAGGGAGGACAGTGGGGAAAGAATGAGGGAGGAGGTAACAAGTTTGATAAGAAATGTATTCACTTGCCTTACATATGAAACTGTAACTCCTCTGTACACCACTTTGACAATTAATTAACTAATTTAAAAAAGAATCTCGGGCTGGGGATATAGCCTAGTGGCAAGAGTGCCTGCCTCGGATACATGAGGCCCTAGGTTCGATTCCCCAGCACCACATATACAGAAAATGGCCAGAAGTGGCGCTGTGGGTCAAGTGGCAGAGTGCTAGCCTTGAGCGGGAAGAAGCCAGGGACAGTGCTCGCCCTGAGTCCAAGGCCCAGGACTGGCCAAAAAAAAAAAAAAAAAGAAGAAGCCAGGAACAGTGCTCAGGCCCTGAGTCCAAGTCCCAGGACTGGCAAAAAAAAAAAAAAAAAGAATCTCATAGACTTTTCTGCCTAGGTTGGCTTCAAACTACAATCCTCAGATCTGTCTTCTGAGTAGCTGGGATAACAGGCACAAAACACTTGCAACATAATAATCACATGTTTTGCATTCTCATCCACATACTATTTTAATGATCTGATCCAATAGAGAATACTGATTCCTAATTGCCAAATAATTCATTTTGAAAAAGAAGTTATGATGTCATGGTCCCTTACCTCTTTAACAACCTTTAAGCCCATCAGATTTATATTATCCTCTTCCAAGATACACTCATTATAACAACTTTTCTTGATTTTTTGCAAACCACTCTTTAGTATAATTACCATTTACCCCAAAAGAGGGAATTTGGCAATATGTACAACCTATGTAAAAAGTCTCTCTCTCAGAAACTCCCCACAATGAGCACTGGAGTTAAGTGAACTAAAGTTCTGTTTCATTGTTGATGATCCTCTTGTATCCCCTTCCTGTGGTTGTCCCTGCATCATCACTGTATTTCATCTTAGTACCCTGGATACTGTATATACTGGTATTAGAACTAGGGAAGGGAAAGGGAATATCAAAATCGAGAGACAAAGGATAAAAGACAAATGACTCCAAAAGCAATACTTACAAAACCATTTGGTGTAAACCAACTGAACAACTCATTGGGGAAGAGGGAAAGGGGGAGGGGGAGGGGGGAAATGAGGAAGGAGGTAACAAATTATACAAGAAATGTATCCACTGCCTTATGTATGAAACTGTAACCCTTCTGTACATCGCTTTGACAATAAATAAATAATTATTTTTAAAAAAATAAAGCTCTGTTTCAGCAAAAGAATTCCCAGGATCCCAAAGTAAGAAGATGAGCTCTAAATGAGCCACTACTGCCAATCAGTAGCAGTGTCAGAATATGTAATTCATACCAAAATATCTCCATTTACACTTTTGACAAGTTACAAGACAAAGACTTCAATAAATGACTGAACATCGCTCCTCTGATAGCCTTGTAAATAGTAGATGAAGAATATAAATGGGATGACCCTGTGGCTCTGTGCATATATGGGTGGGCGATCATTCCTGCACAAAAAAATTTCATTAATAGGAAGGTTAAACATTTTCTGTTACGTGGCAGGGGCAGGTTGTAAGTATTTAAGTTCTGTGGGGTGAACTACTAAGGTATGTCATTGTAGTCCAAGAGTAAACATAGACAGTATATAAACACAAACAAGAGGGACATTCTTCACAAAAGCAGTGGACTAGATCTGGCCTGAACCATAATTTGTTGACCCCATTTTAAGGTCTAATCCACAAGGGGGTTTGACTATCTCATGCAACTTTAGCTGCTCATAGAGTGAAAGAATTCAAAGCTTCCAATCTGTAGCTGCATTAACAAAATCAACTTTGGTTACTGGATCTCAATTCCTCTGTTAGTGTTATTATGCTTAGAAAGAGACAGAACCATTGAGTCATTTTACTACAGAAATCAGTGTAGATTAAGAATTAATCTACACATAGATGGGCTTGTAAAAATCATAAGAAAACATTAGCAGTTAATTAGAAATTAATGCTAAAATACTAAATGAAGTTCTTAGATTGAAGCAACTATATCACACTTGAATTGTTAATATGGCAATTAGTTTGGCTGCCTACAAAGTACTTGTTCATAAATACTTCATAAAGACTCCTGTTAAATGAGAGCACAGCAGGTTTATAGAACGTAAATTTATATGGCCTTGAAAATGTATTCAATATGCTTTCTTTCTTGAAAGGTCCACTCATGCACTTGAAAGAATTCACACTGCAGCTAAATTTCAAATACAATTGCCTTTTTGAAACTAAGCCTCAATTCTTTGCAGTAGGAGTTGTCAAAGTATGGTCTAAGGAAAAGGACCATCAGCATCAGCATGGAATGTTTGAGATGTCAGTGCCACAGGCTTTGCTAAAGAGTTATTAAATCACATGTTTCAGGTAGGCTCCAGAAACCTGTGTTTTAACAAGATCTTTTTATTCTGAGCAGCTCAAGTTAGAGAATCAGAGATTTACAGCAGGATTAACTGCAAGTCAGGTTTAGCTATGTGTGTCTTTGACTGTGTATATGAGGCCATGGTTTCTCTCTCTTTTTTTTTTTTTTTTTTGCCAGTCCTAGGGCTTGGGACTCAGGGCCTGGACCCACTGTCCCTGGCTTCTTTTTGCTCAAGGTTAGCACTCTACCGCTTGAGCCACAGCGCCACTTCTGGCCATTTCTATATATGTGGTGCTGGGGAATCGAACCCAGGGCTTCATGTATACGAGGCAAACACTCTTGCCACTAGGCCATATTCCCAGCCCGAGGCCATGGTTTCTATCCTGGCTGCCCAGTAGTGTCACCTGGTAGGCTTCATAAATACTTATGCTTGCATATCATCCCAGAGAAAACTGTGATCTGGGCAATGACTTGTGCTTTGGAACAGTGATAAGTTTCTCGGATGAATTTAAACTGCAGAAGTGTATTGTGAACATTGAAATAGAGGAATCAATACTCTAATTCACATATAGCAGAAAAATGGCATTGATGATTCAATGATAACTGTCCTATTTTTAGTTCCCTCCTAGGTTATTCTTAGCCATATTTTGGTTGAAAATTGATTATTTTAAACAAACTTATCTTTGAGAGGATCCTAGGGTCATAACCATATAAGTGTAGAGATGGATCATTGTTGTACCAAAAATAGTAGCATATAGTTGTGTAGACACATTCTGGTTTTGAGTACACTAAACATAGTGTATATTGTGCTTAAAATGACACACATATATGTGTGGGTGTGCACACATACACACACACACATCCTGTCCCCCCAAAAGGAGAAATAAATGACAACTTAAAGTAAAAAGTAGGGATGAAATAAGGGCATCGTACATATAGAAGAAATAGAAGAGAATTACTAAAATATTGGATATAACTAACTATTGATAGTTATAACTTGAATAACAAGGACAATTTTCTAGCAATACATATTTTTAGAAAATGGATCCAGGTAAAAATATTAAATAGGCCCTACTACAGAATAAATTAGAAAGCGAAAAATGTTTTCACAAGAATGTCTTACATTTTTTCAAGTCTTTAAATTTTAGATAGTCCCAAACTATTGAGACTGGTCTAATGAATACAAAAGCAATATTTCATCTTTTCCAAAGCCAGAAACTAGAACAATGTAGAAAATCACACTCGAAATTCAAAAAGCCTTTCATGAATTAGAGATATAAAAGGTAGAAGAAGAAAATGAAAGAGGAAGAAGGCTAAGGACAGGGAGAGAAAATAGTGATTTCACAAGGACATCACAAAATGGATCCTAAGAGAAGTAAACTATTGGCTCACATATTCAGATAATAAATCATTCAGTATTTTATTACTTTTCTAATTTGATTTTTAAATTCATATTCAAAAACAATAAAATCTAAAAGCACCTACTTACAATTAAGAATAATTGATTTGTTTCAGCCGTTACTAAATTGAATTATAAATTATAACAGAAAAATACTTATATTTATTGCTTTCAAGTCTATGACCTTCTCAAGAGTAGGAATTAGTCTTGCTCATTCTGTCTCCTCGGCATCCAGAAACATAAGTACTCCGCTGTGTCTGAAGTATGTGTGGTTAAGTGGGTAATGGAATTAATTCATTGATTGATTAATATGAGTATCCAGCGCTGCCATCCAAGGCAATTACAAAAATGGAAAGGAAGTAGTAAAAGGAACACACACACACACACACACACACACACACCACACACACACACACACACACACACCAATTCTATTTTAGAATTTTCTTAGGGAGTCTTATTCTCCTAAGTGTTTTTGGTCTGTTCGTAAGGGTCTGTTCTTTTAGGTGAAGTATCCTAATGCCAAATTGATTACCTAATGATTATTCCTTTGGTTTGTATATTATGATTGCCAAAATTATGATTTACAAACATTACACTAAAATCATTTATAGGACATATTTAAATAAAACAACTACGAGCTAAACAAATAATGCAGAAAGTTCCAATTTTCTTGAAGATCCATTTGGAGAATAGCCATCAAATATCTGCCATGCATGCCACAAAGATTGCAGTTTCTGGAGATGATGATTCTAAACAATAAGATAAGTCAAGGAAGAGTTTACAGCCTTTGTGACAAAAAAATATGAGAGCTAAGACATCAAAGAAGACTTTAATCTTTCCTTGCAAATCTTCTTCAGTGAAACCATTTCTCCAATCCACCTCTAACCTCCTTGTTACCCATTTCAAAAGCTCAGGGTCTGGACATTTCCTTCTGAGCTCTTCAACAGCATGTTAATCACAATTCTTTATGTATTCTAATCCCAAAATATCTTGAATTTGCCCACTTCGGAAGGTGGCTACTTCTTCGGTCCAAGACTCCACTCTTCTCTCATAGATTTCTTGTCTTTGACTCTTGTGAATTCAGATTCATTGCTACACAGCAGCCAAAAGAGATTGTCATCAAGTGCAAATTTGATGATGTCATTCTGAATGACATTCTGTTGTCATTGGCAGAAAGGTCAAAACATGCAGTCTCTTCTCTGTAGTGAACACACCCATGCAGTGCTCAGAGATGCTCTCTTCAGGAACCAGATACTTCTTCCCATTGGCTGCTGAAGGCTCTGATTTATCTGTTTCCAGAAATCCTTCTTAGTCCTAGGCAACTGGCATGTAATGACCAATCAGTGATGGGATGTATCATAGCCTCGCTCCCTTACTTCATTTTGGGACACCATCAAAGGGTCATTCTGTGTCTTCATGCTGCATGTTGAATTATCTATTTCAGCTATATTGAAATTTTTAAAAATCGCTTTACTATGTCCTGCTTTCCCCTCCTTTAGTTCATTCTAGTTCATGTTCCACCAAACCTCCTGTAGCTAAATTTCATCTCCATGTCAAAGGCTGCTTCCCATGAAGCTAGAAAGAGATACTACAACCCTTCTTCCTCCATGGTAACCTGGATTTCAGTTCTGTGTCCACATCAATTGATGTCGCCAAGGCTCATTACTTGACATATATACTTTTCTACAAAGTAGATGGCATTCTAGAGCAGATATTCAGAATCTTTAACATACCTATGAATTACATTGATCTTGCTAAAATATTTGGAGTTTTCCACATCATGGATTTCAGTTCCCAGCTGATAATGCTGTGGAACTCTAATATTTATATGCTAGAAATTCTCTTAGATGCATTGCAGTATCCTGTTGTGATAGGCAACAGCAGCATAGAATTCTGCATTGACACTGAAGGTTTCCAGAAATTATTGGCTTGAAGTCTCTGCTATGGGCATCCCATTTGTGTGACTTGGCCAAGATGTTCTGCCCAGGCCTGAATTTCCTTATTTACAAAACATTGGGGAAACAGTGTCAACTCTGGTATTATTTGGGGAATGGAATAATAGAACAACTGCAGAGATACTAATATAGTGCCTGGAACATAACCCTCGAAATCATCAGCTTCATATCATTGTAATCTGCATCCTGTGCAGAAGGTGAAGGGTGTTACTGTGAGGTAGTCACTTGAGCCAGAGGGACACTCTGTATCAGCATTGCTTCTGAACTGTTTTCAGAAGTACAGAGAGGACACCAGGGCAGAATATGCAGTGACGAATAGAGATAATGAAGAGCTCTCCCAAACAGAAGAGCGGGAGCTAGGAAGGGGGAGTAATGTGTCTTTCTGGAATTTTCTGTGTTTATTTTATAAGTAAAGAAAGGTATGTAAGTCCCAGTGAGCTGTTTTGTTCTGTGGTCTGAGGGCTAGATAACCTGGGATGTTCAGGAAGAAATCACCACCTCAGAAATTCCTCTCTCTCTCTCTCTCTCTCTCTCTCTCTCTCTCTCTCTCTCTCTCTCTCTGTGCCCTTTGTACTTAGTAACCCTTTCCAGAATGCACCCTTAAGATTTTTATTGGATTTTATTATGACAAGGGTATGGTCAAAAAAATACATCCTATAGTCCTTAGAGACTATTCAAAAGGAAGTTATGGCCTTAACATGCTTCTTTTGATTCCAAGCAAAGGAGCCACTCACTAAGGATGGCTGAAAGCAGCTGCTGCTGTATAAGTCAGCATGCCAGCAAAGAGACACATCGTGGAACTGTGTGAAACAAACAGGCAAACGATAAATGGTATTAATTCTCTTTCAGCCTAGAGGGAGTGTGGGTGATCTGGAG
Organism: Perognathus longimembris pacificus; assembly: GCF_023159225.1. Lineage (NCBI taxonomy): Eukaryota > Metazoa > Chordata > Mammalia > Rodentia > Heteromyidae > Perognathus > Perognathus longimembris. The sequence goes on along the minus strand of NC_063188.1, from coordinate 105,859,310 downwards.
AGGCAAGGCCACACTCAGGGGAGCAGAATGCAGGTGAAAATACTGTGCCTTTGTGGCTCCCCAACAAGACCAGATACACTGTCAAATGAGGGGCAAGGCTTAAGAAAGCCTGAATAAAATAGGTCTCTTTTTAACTCGTGAAAGGAACTTGACACAGAGAAGGACACATTTTAGAAAATAACCTAAAATGATCCTCAAAGCACAAAGGGAAAAGGGAACATGAAATTTACTTTAACAGGTTATAACTCAATCCCATTTGAATTTAACCAATTCAATTGAAATCCATGTTTTAGTAATCTATGAAGAAGCGGGGTTATGAATCTATGAGTGAATCTATGAGTATGGGGCTCTTGCCAATGGAACATAAACTGAAGGGATGTGCTTCATGCCTGGACCATAAAGACCCTATTCACATACTGTAGTCTTCTCATTTGACTGAAGAACTGCGGATGTTAGTTAGATCTTCACAAAGGCTGGGCTACAAAACATGAGGATGCATCCTTTAAAAAAATTGTACACAGTAGAACTCAGAATCTCAATTGACCCTATAATGCCATCCTATGTGTTTGAGAAATAAACATTTAGTGTTCTAAGCTATTTAGATCTGGCTGTCTGCTACAACAGTGAGTCTACCCATATTAATACAAAAATAATGTAATGGAGAAATAGAAGATAGAAAACAGAGGATGGACTATTATATTATTCCCTGAGAATGAGAGACTACATTGTAAATGTGAAAATATTCAGTAGGTGAGACATAGGGTTAGAAGTTTGGCAATCAGGTAAAGGAGAGGAAGAGAGAATTCTGTGGTAGAATGAGTGAATTCAGAGATAAGATGCCACCAAACCAGTGGGTTGTTCGCAAAAATCATGCTTCCATTTGATCGTAATGTTAAGTAGCAGGTCAGACTGGGAGGCAGGAGACAATGGAAAGGAAGCACACGAAAGAGTGGTGGGCAAATTAGGGTGTGTACACCAAATCTAACCTAGTGCTTGTTTTCATATGGCCCATGTACTAATATCTTTTTATATTTTAAATGACAGTTTAAGTGAGAAAGAATTATCAAGAGAATATTTGTGGAACAGGAAAATTATATGAAATGTAAATTTTAGGACTGAGAAATGGGATTTTATTGGACAAAAGCCATGCTCACGTATTTCTGTATTATGTGTTTCTGCTTCTTCACTACAGTGCCAGAGATAAGTAGCTATGGCAGAGACTTTATGGCCCACAAAAAGCCTAAAATATTAGCTGTCCATCTCTTTACAGAAAAGGTGTGTTGACTCCTGCTTTAGTGGCTGAACTTTGCCTGTGTAATAGACTGCATTATTGTTCCCATTCTTCATTTTTCCTTGAGTCTGCGCTCTGTTATATGACCTGAAGTTTCAGACTAGTGGGTAGAACATATTTTTCTACTTCATTGATGTTGGGCTTCGCTGTCACTTGATTTGGCCAGTGGAATATAGTAGAAAATAATAGTAGACGTGGTCAAAGCCTTAGCCATAATAGAAATAATACATTTTGGTTCTTCTCATTTGTATTTCTGACAATGTCATGAGGACATATTTTTCATAGCATAAAATGTAAGCAATGTTGTGCAGAACATACATAGAAATGCATATACACAGTTGGAAGCAAAAGTCACACATGCAATCTTAAGAATTTTTAGAGTGTTAGTAAATGTATTTTGTTCTATGTCAATAACTTACAGATACATCCACTGAGGAGAAGTAGTTACCAGACATAAACATACATATCATTTTAACTAAATATTAGAAAATATTTGCTTATACTAAAGCAACCTTATACTAAAGGATTTTACATATAGAAACCTACTACGTAAACAAAACTAAACAAAAACTCAGGCAAAAAACTCTTGGCTCTTATTTTCTGAATAAGGCTTCTGGCATTCCTTCCTCCAGATTTAAATGATCTTATATTTGCATAAAGCCACAGCCAAATATGGAATCAGCCCTGAGGCCCTTCATTGGATGAATGGATCAAGAAAATGTGGTATTTTACATATCCATAATAAAGAATGATATTGTACCATTTGTACGGAAATGGAAAAAACTTAGAAAAAAATTATATTAAGTAAAATAAGTCAGACCCAGAGAAACAAAGTTTTCATGGTTTCCCTCATTTGTGGTAGATACAATGAGCCTATAAATTTACAAGTAAGCATGTTGGCAGATATACAAGCGCTTGCATATGAATTAACTGCACTATAGCAGACTCTATGGGAAGCTCAACTAGTACAAGTTTTTAGAAAAACAAAGTCAAAGTCCAACAAAGAAAGTACTAGGAAATGGGTACTTGTAAGGGGTGGGCAAAGAGCAGGGATGAATGGGCAGAGGAAAATGCAGTAAAAAGAAATCCATTGTATATACCCCAAAATTATAAAACGTAAGGGAAGGAGTGGGTTAAAGGTGGGTGAGAATGTCGGAGAGGGTGACACTGTACTGCATTCATAAACTGTTTTGTTAAGTGGCATCTCCTTTGTACATCTACTTAAAAATAACAAAATTAAAATGCTCTCTTTTTATTCTTTTTATTATGGTTGATCTTCCTTGTGATTTAGCTGTGCTCTCTCTTCAATTTTTATGACCCTCCATATCTGTCTAATAGAATATGTTCCTCCTTTGTCTAATGGGACGTGTCATCCTCGTCTGTATAATTTTGGACTTGAGAATCTTGAGTGCTTTATCCTAGGAAATTCTTGAATAGAAATCATTTTCTGAAATGTTAAGAGAAGAGAAGTAAAACAATAAAAGTGTCCTTTCCAGGTTTCTTGGTTAGTGCCTGTGTGAGTTGTCATGGTGATTGGAAAAGGGATAAAGATCGGAAAAGAGATTAGAGAATATATTGTCCCTGGGGGACCTATAAAGCCTCTGTGAACATTTGCTTCTGGAAATTAACTCAGGAAGTTACATCACTCACTAACATGGCTTTCTGGATATTAAAAGGTAAATAAAATATCCTGAAGATTCTGTAAACTAGGATTCATTTTGTTTTCTATTTTTCCAGAATCCTAGAGTTTGTGGGAGGAGAAAAATAATCCTGGACACGTTAACATTAAAATGAAAACAAATGAAATTTTATCTTTGATTTGTTACATTAGAGTCATCTGTTTTCTTTTTCTGTTTGTCATTTGACACCAAAATAAAGCAAATATGAAAGGCAGACACACAAAATACCAACCATATCCAAAGTAATTAATTAACATCTTTTTTGAGGTGAGAAAGAGGGCTGAATATCTTTTGAAGTTTCTAGATGATTCCAATAGGCAAGCAAGTTTAGAAAACCATTGTTCTCAGCCCTATTCTTGGTATTTCAACATTCTATATATCATAAGCTACAAAGAGGCAGAAAACCAACCCATTGTAAGAGTCAGGGGTATTTGATTCAAATTGACACATATATAAGTTATTTTTAGTTTCACAGTAACAAAAAACAAAGCTCAAACCAGTTCAAACATTAAGAATAGTTATAGCTTCAAGGAAGTAAAAAGTTCAATGACAACATTCTTTTTGTGTCTACATGCTGACATCCAGAATGTTATAACAGATGGTTCTGAAGGAGTTTTCCAGAAGTAACTGAAGTTATATTTATTTATTTATTTATTTTTTTGGCCAGTCCTGGGCCTTGGACTCAGGGCCTGAGCACTGTCCCTGGCTTCTTCCCGCTCAAGGCTAGCACTCTGCCACTTGAGCCACAGCGCTGCTTCTGGTCGTTTTCTGTATATGTGGTGCTGGGGAATCGAACCTAGGGCCTCGTGTATATGAGGCAGGCACTCTTGCCACTAGGCTATATCCCCAGCCCAGTAACTGAAGTTATATGTTGTCCCTTCAAGTTCATTTCAAGAGAGATCGCTTCCTTTCCATCAGTTCCTGGACAACATTCTGCCCTTATTTTGATTCCATTAACTTAGGGTTTTTGACTGACTAGCATATTAGTCAATCACTAATTTGCTAGGAGGCTCTCTTGCACTTACTACTTAGAACTAGCTAACTTCTCTAAGCCAATTACTGATACGAGTATTGAGTTTGGGCCAATTAAACTCAACACTAGTGCTGGAAGTTTGACTGCTCTGTAATGAGATATGAATGGGTCTTGTTAAAAAAGGAGTACAATAGCTGCCAATATCAGCTATTCATGCAATCAATAAATACTTTCTGAAGAATGAGGATAAAGCAAAAGATGCTTTCAATTATTGTAGCTTCTTCACAGTAACAAAGCACACTGGTATTCCTAGAAAGAGAAGTTATTCTCACTTTTCCAAGCATGAAACATGCAAACAAAATGATAAGCATGATCCAATCATTCTTAGGGTTTTGGATTTCTTCTATTTTCTATACCATTCTAGACTAATCATTTCAAAGTTATTGTCATGATTTGGATTAAATAGAAGAAATTTCCTCATGAGAATCTACTGTTTGGGGAAGATTGGCTCATTTGAAAGTTCAGTTTGATAACATGGCACTTAGCACAACTGGCTCCATTCTGATTTGGTCTTGTCTACGAGGTTCTCATGCCAAAGGCCAGTCCAAAATACTGGTTTCTCTAAACTTGAGTTCACACACAAAAAGGCTTGTTAGTTTTGAGTCCCATTTTGGAATAGATACATCTATAGAGGTCTTAATAGCTGAGCATTTGTATAAGAGAGAAGTTTAAAACTGCCAGAAGTATATTTGTCTATACCAGACACAACATGGTAATAGGATATTTCAAAGGATTTCAAGACCATTAATCACCTTAAAACAAATATTCTATTTTTCCTCATATAAGATATAAGCCTAATCTCCCCCTTCAACTATAAATTAGACATTAAAATTCTATGTATCATGTTTATTAAAGATTGAACATGACTAGACAACACATTTTTCTTATGTCCAATTATCTAATTGGATATGTCCACCATCAATAAAATTTTGGAGTTTCATTTGTTTCCTTCATGTTTCCCTGTCGCCTCAGCTTATCTAATTAGGTAATGTGGAGTTCCTGAATATTCCTCTATACTGAGAATGAAGCCCTGAAGTTGAGAAAGAATAACAACACAATAAACTCTTAGTAGCATGTTATGTTCTGTACCTTCCCTCTCCACTCAAACAAATTATTCATGAATAAGAAGAAATGAGAGGAGGGGAAGTAGACTGAGGTCAAGTAACTTCTAGAAGTGAAATCCATTGTAAAATGCTGAATTACACAAAGCTAGCAGCAGGACTCCTAGTTTACCTAGCAAAATGGACATTCTGAATTAAACATTAACATCAAATTGATCCAGTGATGGTGATGTACTATTCAAGCAAATGAGCTTTACATAAATCATAGTCTCCACAAAGTTCACTTCCTACTGCTACAGGCATTTGAGTTCAACTTGTCCTCTGTAAGAATCAAAAGAACATTCACACTTTTTGTTAACTAGCACAACAGAGCCTAGTGTCTCCCTCTTATCCTGAGCCCATAATCTGAATTTGAATCAGATTTCAATACAGTAACATTTGGAATGCAAATAGGAAAGTAATTAAGGGAACACAAAAAAAGGATATATAAGTTTATGATTCTCTGAATGTACCCTAAAACCTCTTTGGTTTGATGGCACTTCCCCCTTCTATTCTTCCCTTGCTACAGCCAGTGTAGAAAGAGCTATGCTAATATGGAAAGCAAGAAAGCTATTAGTTTTTTTTAATATTTCAGTTCCTCTAATGTTCTTTCAAAATAGCATACTGATAACCCACAAATCTTTGCAATTAAATGGAAGGATAAAAGCAATGCACACAGACATTCTGAGACACTTTTCCCTAACGAGTTATCTCACTTAGTCACTAAGCAGGGATTGGATAACACCATTAAGATAGTGAGCTGTGGGGTAGCTGATAACAGGATTTGGCTTGGCAATCTTCAAGCACATAAAGATGTGGTCCATCATATTACTGTTCACAGCTATTCATTCCCTTGCTTCCTTTTACAAGGGCTATACATTTCTGCTCTGTTGATTCTGGTCTTGGCTTCATGACTTACTGTGGCCAATGGAATATGAAGTAATACCATGTAGACTAAGGTCAAGCAAAAGTATGAAATATGGTGTGACTTGGCTCAGACTCTTTATTTCTTCTTTTCCTCTCTCCTTCAAAACAGAGCACTACTCTAAGTGTTCTTGGAGGTCTAGAAGGAGAAGATAATGTGAGGCAAAGCAGTGCAAATCACATTTAGCAAAGTCACAGCACAGGTAGCTAACCCAAGCTAATTTGTAGCATCCACCATGTTAACAAGGGAGGAATAAATGTTTTTGATGTAAACTTTCTGTGATTGTCACTGCAAGTCAAACTTGCTAATACAGAAATTGGTATATACAAATGGCAAGGGGCCACACCCAGTCTTTCTTTCTATCCATCTCCATCTATCTCTCTACATACATGTATGTAAACACATACACAAAATACATGAGTGTGTAAGGTGTGTGTTTTCCTTTGTTTTATTCCTTTGTTCATATGCAATTTTTATGTGTGTTTTACAGTTATCATTTCAAAGAAAGAAGTATTAATAAGAAGAACACTAGTTAAGGTAATATGTATATAACGATTATGCACGTGTTTGTAAACTGACATCTAGTAGGAATAATAGTGGTTTTACCATTTAAGGATATAGTACATACTTAGAAACTGTTGCAAGTATCAACTATTCACTTAGACTTACAAAAATCCTGCCTCCAGTTTGTATTTCTGTCCTTTGCTCTAAGCCACTGACTTGTGAGGTCACCTTGGATTCCAAACTGACATGACTGATGGATAAAGACCTTGTGACAAGAGTCACTATTACCCCATAGTCAACAACCCTTGCCCGACCAATCCTGAGATAATGAGCAACCATACGTACCTCTGACCACCAGTCTATAACTTTGCCTGGGATGGTTTAATAATTATGCATCACTATCTCCTCCTGCCCTCCCAATTTTTTCTCTGTTTAAACATAAAGCTTATGCCTATACACTGAAGATGGGATAAAATGCTTACTTTTTACCTCTTCCTGCAGGATGGCTTGGCTCTGCAATGACTATCTTTTTTGTATACTTTATACAGCTGTTTATTTGGTGTGTTGGGTGAAGGACTGGATCGGAATGTGGGACTTCTTAAGTTGGGTCTCTGGCCTGTGACTTCTGCTAAATGCATTTGTGAGTGTTGAGCAAGCTTATTCACTAAATTCTTTACAAAATTGCCTGGCATATAAAACTCATTTCTATTTTATTTTCCTACATAGTATATAAAATTAGGATAAAACATGTCAATTAAGCCAGTGGCTCATATCTGTAATCCTAGCTACTCAGAAGGCTGAAATGTAGGAATCACAGTTCAAAGCCAGCGCAGGCAGGAAATTCTGTGAAATTCTTATCTCCACCTAATCAACAAGAGCTGGAAATGGAACTGTGGCTCAAGTGGTAGAGTGCCAGCTTTGAGTGAAAAAGACAACAATCAGTGCCCAGGATCTGAGTTCAAGCCCCAGTATAAGTGCCAAAAAACGTAAGTTAAAGGAATTCCAAGGGATTAATTCTCCTAATGTTTGGATAGGTCTTTAGCTAAAAACAAACTTCTTAAGCTTGTTCTCAACAGCTGATGGAAGCAATTAATAGTGGAAGGAAGAATGAAGCTTGCTTTGGTCAAAGAGAGTGTCTACCTCTGTCTTCTAATTTCTCCCTTTTGCATTTCTTTTCACTGGGACTGATGCTACACTGAGCTTATATTTCAATGACTTTCTTCAAATCAGTGTCTACATTTATAGATTAAGTGAAGGTTTCTGGATTTGAAATCAAAGAGAGATGTCTAAAAATGCCTAGGCACATTTTTTTAAATCTCCTGTTCATCAATAATAAGAGATTCTTAAATTGGGATAGATAGTATTCCAGCTTTGAAAGCTATGTAGTCTTACAGAATGGTTGGCCTTTCCTTAGATGTGTTTCCTCCTTATGGCCTAGTTGCTATTGAAGATGCTTGGAGAAAAAAATAATATGCCAGGAGAAAGATAACTTGGAGAAAATTGTCATATTTATTGTCCCTGACTGTATTTATTGAGAAGGGAATCGGGGAGGGGGGGAGGTGGGAGAAAAATGAAGGAGGAGGTAACAAGTTTGATAAGAAATGTACTCACTGCCTTACGTATGTAACTGTAACTCCTCTGTACATTACTTTGACAATAAAAAAGTTAGAAAAACTTGATTATCTCATTGATGCAAGGAGCTCGTTGGTAGGACACAACGGTTGCATGAATAAGATATAGAAAAATAAACAAAACACTGAAGGCAAATGCCATGCAAAGGCAGGATGAAAGCTTGGAGATTCACAGGATACAATAAACTACAGGGAAAATAACTTAACTTTGCCTTGGAGATTGGTACAACCATTTACAAGTATGCAACTTCCAGGATATAGACGAAATTATAAACGTGATATTCCACAGAAGTGTAAAAGAAGTCAGGTGCCTGTAACCTGCAATTCTGGCTACCCAGGAGGCTGATATGTGAGGATTATGGTTCAAAGACAGCCCAGGTAGAAAAATTTGTGAGAGTCTTATTTTCAATTAACCAGTAAAAATCCAGAAATACAGGTGTGGCTCAAGTGGTAGAGTACAAGCCTTAAGAGAAAAAGCCAAATAAGAGTGCAAAACCCTGGGGCTGGGAATGTGGCTTAGTGGTAGAGTGCTTGCCTAGCATGCATGAAGCCCTGGGTTTGATTACTTAGCACCACATAAATGGAACAAGCCAGAAGTGGCTCTGTGGCTCAAGTGGTAGAGTGCTAGCCTTGAGCAAAACGAAGCCAAGGACAGTGCTAAGGCCCTGAGTTCAAGCCCCAGGACTGGCAAAAATAAAAGTGCACCAAGAATGCAAGACCCTGACTTTAAGCCATAGTACTGACAAAAAGAAAAAAGAAAAAAAGAAAAGAATATATACCTTTATTTTCTCTCATTAATTTTTAATTAAAAGGTATTCTATGCCATATATGCATGAAGTTTTATTTAGATGCATAACTGTAAATATGTATGTTCTTTACACTACAGGTCAGCTTTGTCTATAAGCAGCAAAAACTAAATATTTCCAGCCTTATGGACTGTGAAGTTGTTGCTGCAACTACTTAACTCAGCCATTGTAGCATGAAAATGGCTACAGGCAGTACATAAATTAAAGAGCATGGCTGTGTGTGTGTGTGTGTGTGTGTGTGTGTGTGTGTGTGTGTGTGTGTTTTGCAAATCCTATTACTTGAACTCAGACCTTAGGCAGTGTCCTTGAGCGCCTCCCCCTCTATTTCTGGCTATTTGGTGGTTAATTGGATATAAGAATCTCACAATTTGTCTCTCTGGGCTTGCAGTGAATTGTGGTCCTCACGTTTTAGCCTTCTGATTAACTACAGACATGAGCCACTGGTACCAGGTAGTGATTATGTACTATAAAAAATTTATTTACCTTTGGTTCATAGGCAGTAGGTTGGCAATCCTTGTTTTAGATATCTGTCCTTCTGTCTTACTATTTTCCTCTCCTCCCTTGTTCTCCTCCACACACACTTGACAACTAGTTTGAATTCCACACTGTGTAGAAAAACCACGTCAATAGCATTTATGTATTTCCATATTCTTTATTTAAACAGCTTAACATTTGCTTTTTATAACTCACAAGGCTCTAATACACAGCAGAGTAGAGGGATAAGTACTCAAGTTATAATTCTATGTTTTTCTTTTTTTAATTAAGGTAAAAAATGTAGCCACTGCTCAGCCCTGGTAGCTCACACCTGTAATCCTAGCTACTCAGGAGGCTGAGATCTGAGGACTGTGGATCAAAGCCAGTCCTGCTAGGAAAGCCCATGAAAGGGGAGCTATGGTCAAGTAGTTGAGCACTACCCTGGTGCAAAAAAGTTCAGGGACAGCGCCCAGATCCAAAATTCAAGCCTCAGGACTGGCACAAAAAAGGGGAAAAAAGTAGCCACTATAACAAGTTCCCTATTTTTTGCATATTCAGCCAATAAAATGAAAAGTTTGATCAAGGCGTATGACTGTTGGGCTCTCCATGAGATTACTCAGAGATGCACATTTCCTCCAAATGTGGCTCTGACGTTCTTTGTATCCTTAGATTTCTAACATTTTCTGGATCTACTGTGCCCCATAGCTAGGCAAGGCAAGGGAAAATATAGAGGATCTGCAGGCTCATTACGAACTAGACTTGAAATTGGAGTGTATTTCTCTTTTCATGTAATTGGTAATATAGCTACCTGTAACTCAAAGAGATGCCAGAACCTATACCCATATTGTCCAGAGATACATTCTAAGCCTTTAATATACAGATGGTTTTTTTTTACTTACAATAGGGCTAAGGGTTCTAATAAATCCATTGTACAATGAAAATATTGTAGCTTGAAATACACTGAATATATATGTGTGTGTAGAATATTATGTAAATATATAATATATATTTCCAAGCAACTGGACATCCTAGGTGATCAACACAGCCCACTGTAGAGTGTGTTTTTTTCCCTTAGGATTGGGGTGATTACTGGAAGCTGGGATTCAGTGCTGCTACCCTGTTTTGCAAGAGATTTTCCCACTATGGATAGCCTGCGAAGAAACCCAGATTCAAAAGGTGAAGTATTTTTTTTAATTCCATACCTTTCACTTTCACACCACTGTAAAGTTAAAAAAAAATCTAAACTAAAGTATTGTGAGTCAAGGTTCTATATAGCTTATCAGATCTTTTTCTCTTTTAGTATGAGGAATGATTTGAATGCTGGAAATCCAGCCTGCTACATAAGTCTTTTATGCCTTACTCATTCATAAGGTGTGGCTCAAATATGAATTCCTTTCTGTAGTCTTTTCACATTCCTCACGCACAATTTATGATTTTTTGTCAGTCATGAGGCTTGAACTCAGGGCCTGAGTGCTGTCCCTGAGCTCTTTCACTCAAGGCTAGTGCTCTACCACTTTGAGCCACAGCTCTTCCAGTTTTCTAGAGGTTCATTGGAGAAAGGAATCTCATTGACTTACCTGCCCTGGCTGGCTTTTAACTGTGATCCTCAGGTCTCAGATTCCTGAGTAGCTGGGATTACAGGTGTGAACCACCAGTACCTGGCTCCCTTTATGGCTTTTATTAATTTACTGCAGTATTGGTTTCTTTATCTAGTCCTCAAGATTTTGCATGGTCCTCTAATTTATATTTGGTTAAATGATTTCTATTGTTCTGCTCAGGTTTTAAATCCTAGCTTTATGCTCATTTATACATTTTTATGAGGTCAATATTAGTGACTTTATTAAAGTAATTTGATTTTCACTAGTCCTCATGTGTGTTTGGTGCAAACCCTAGAGGCAAAACTTTTAGGTGAATTGCTGGTATTCTTGTTAAAGTTGTTCCTTTGAACCTTGAATTTCTAGAATATAATGTGGACATAATAAAAATAGTACATACCTAACAGGATTATTATAAAGATCAAATGAAATGATAATTTTCAGTTTCTGATAACGGTGACTATGGCATTTATATTCTATAAGTATTTAATAAAATACATTCCGTAATAAACTTGGCTTACCTAGCTACCTGAATTAAATCAGGATCCTGCCATTCCTCGTGGTTATTATATCATTATATAAATCTGCATAAGAGTGGTTTTTGATGTACCTTGTTCCAACTGAAAGCCACTGCTCAATTGTTTCTTGCAGATCTAATTCTACATAAGGTGTCAATATTTCAGTGCCCTATCCTTGTCAAACTTTCTAGAAGATGGATTACAAAAGCAAGATTTGAGCTCCTTTATTATTTTTCTAGTGGATGAGACTAATAGGAAAGTCTTAAATGATGCTTTTTAAAGTAGTGCCCATCTAGATCCATTTTTTAAAATGAAAATTGGCATAACTTTTTGTTTTCTCCGGTGGAAACTATAGATCTGGAATTGGAAGCATTTCATGAAGTCTAAAAACAAAAACTGAGCAAAGTCCTTCTAAAGTATATTCTAATACATCAAATTTGGATTGTAATCACAGACCAGCTAACAATCAGATTTGGTAACTTAAAATTTTAAGTATAAAAGTATAAAAATAAAGAAATAAATTTAAGTAAAGAAGGTCAAACTATCATTTTAAGAGAATCAAAGATGATTCTATGAGTTTGGGGCAAGAAAATTTTATAACTGTATATGATTGAAACTATCACTCAAAACAACAACTGATGGGCTGGGGATATAGCCTAGTGGCAAGAGTGCCTGCCTCGGATACACGAGGCCCTAGGTTCGATTCCCCAGCACCACATATACAGAAAACGGCCAGAAGCGGCGCTGTGGCTCAAGTGGCAGAGTGCTAGCCTTGAGCGGGAAGAAGCCAGGGATAGTGCTCAGGCCCTGAGTCCAAGGCCCAGGACTGGCCAAAAAAAAAAAAAACAACAACAACTGATAAGTGTGACTATATTACAAACTTATGATCTTCAAAATAATTTTTAAAGAAATAGAAAAAGTAAGTCACAAATTGAGAGAAAATATTTGACCAATAATGAATATTATAAACTTTAAAAATCCACATATAGGGCATCTACCCAAAAGACCACAAACAAGAACACAATAAAGCCACCAGCACAACAATGTTCATCGCAGCACAATTTGTCATAGCTAGAATTTGGAACCAACCCAGATGCCCCTCAGTAGACGAATGGATCAGGAAAATGTGGTACATATACACAATGGAATTTTATGCCTCTATCAGAAAGAATGACATTGCCCCATTCATAAGGAAATGGAAGGACTTGGAAAAAATTATACTAAGTGAAGTGAGCCAGACCCAAAGAAACATGGACTCTATGGTTTCCCTCATAGGGAATAATTAGCACAGGTTTAGGCTAGTCACAGCAGAGGATCACAACAGCCCAATAGCCCTTATGAACACATAAGATGATGCTAAGTGAAATGAACTCCATGTTATGGAAACGATTGTCATATCACTGTTGTAATTACTTTCAACATACGATGTGAAACTGTAGCTTCTATTATTGATGAGCTTCTTATATCCCTGTCCTGTGGTTGTACCTGCACTATCTCTGTATCTTATCTGAGTACATTGGAAACCGTGTATACTGGTATTAGAACTAGGAAATAGAAAGGGAATACCAAATTTGAGAGACACAGGGTAAAAAAAGACAAATGACTACAAAAGCAATGCTTGCAAAACTGTTTGGTGTAAGTGAAGTGAACACCTCAGGGGAGCAAAGGGGGAGGGGGGAGGGGGGTATGAGGGACAAGATAACAAACAGTACAAGAAATGTATCCAATGCCTAATGTATGAAACTGTAACCTCTCTGTACATCAGTTTTATAATAAAAACTTAAAAAAAAACTGTTTGGTATAAATGAACTGAACAACTCATGGCGTGGGGGGGGGAAGGGAAAGGGGGAGGGGGAGGGGGAACGAGGGAGGAGGTAACAAACAGTACAAGAAATGTATCCAATGCCTAACGTATGAAACTGTAATCTCTGTACCTCAGTTTGACAATAAAAATTTAGTTTAAAAATCCACATATAAAAAATGAACCAAGGAGGGCTGAGATGTATGTAGCTCAGTGGCAAAGCACTTGCCTAGCAAGTGCAACGTCCTGGGTTTGATCCCTAGTACCAAAAAAGAAAAGACAAAAAGAATGAACCAAGGAAACCTGGCCAAAAGACACTTACAGAAAAGAAACCGCCATAATCAATGAACTTAGAAAAACGGGCTTTATATCACTATGCAACAGAGAAGTTTAAAGCTAAAACAGATGTCTTTGTTCTATTAGTGCTTCTCAAGTTCACATGCTGAAGTTCTAACCTCTTATATGATTATATTTAATTTAAAGAAGTAACCGTGGCAAATTATATCAGAATGTTGTGGTACTAATGTGACAGAATAAGTTCCTTGTAAGAAAAGATATGGGGTACCAACACATAGTCTCCTTTTCTATGTGAGGACACTGTAAGAAGGTCAGTTTACAAGCTAGAAAGAAAAATTTGCCAGAACCTACATCTCATACATTCCATCTATAAATAGTTAGGAAATAAATTTCTATTGTTTATACCACCCAGTCTATAGTGCTACCTATAGCAGTCAAAGCTGACTAAGATAACTAGTTAAGCAATGTTTTTTACACTTCTGGTAAATGAAGTGGTATGGATATGAATGAAGAGAAATATGATCGATTATGATGTAATTATAAATTCAAATTTTGTTTTTATTGTATTTATTTTGGTATACAACATGTTTTTGTATATGCATAAGATGTGAAATCATAAATCAGCACATTGAAAAACAATTTTGGCATTTTTAGTAATTTTAAAGATAGTTAACCTACAGCCTAGACATTCTAATTCTTGTTATTATCCTAAAAATCTCTTTGACATGTGCATAGGAAGCAAACATTGTACTTAGCCACTTTTTTTGTAGGTCATGGGACTTGAACTCAGGGCCTGTGCACTGGCCCTGAGCTTTTCAATCAAGGCTAGTACCCTACCACTTTGAGCTACAGCTCCATTTCCAGTTTTCTGGTGGTTAATTGGAGATACCAGTCTCATGGACTTTCCTGCCTGGGCTGGCTTTGAACCATGATCTTCAGATCTCACTCTCTTGAGTAGCTAAGATTATAAATGTGAACCACTGGTGCCTGGCTAGCCATAATTTTAATAGAAATAAAAATACAACAAAAACAAAAGCCAAAGCCCCATGACTGGCAAAAATATTAAAAACCAAAAAATAGCAAAAAACCAATAGCAGAAATAATATATGTATGAAAATGGATACGAACTCTCTAGAATAATAATAGAATGGCAAATTAGCAACAGTGAAAATTAGCAACCTTCTCCTCAATGAATCAGACTGGGTTAATTGAAGAAACAGACAATAAAGATAAAAAATTACAGTTTAAATTCTAATATACCAGTCAGAAGAATCTTTTAAAAATGAACTTTGCTGAACTATTTGCATTTTAGGAATACATGTCTATGTCCACATGTGCCAAAATATTTTAAAGGATAGCTACATAATACAAACACTAAATTTGGACAATGATTACTCATACAGGACATGAGGATATAAAGGATTAGGGACAGATGCTTCAAAGATCAGAGGCCTTCAATTTATTGGCAATATTAAATTTCTTAGTTGAACAGGTAGCATACAGGGGTTCATTTTATTAATGTTTTGTATGATGACAGACTGATTTGTATTCACCAAATGTTTTAGAATAAATGACAAGATTTAAATGATTGGGAGTTATATTTTGGCAATTAAATATGATCTTCTTCATTAACTGTTACATGTTCTTAAGTTCTCTTAGACCACACTGGAGGAAAATTACTAAAGAAACAAGGTGCATGACTCATGACAGAATTCAGATTTGGCTAATTGGAACTAATTGCTGAGAGGCACCCCGTGAATTGCTCAATTTTATCATTAAGTTCAGGGACTGACAAACCACCATAAAAATCAATGAAGCCACGTTCCAAAATGTACCTTGCCTGATTATGCAATGATTATGTTTAGCTTCAATTAATTATAACAATTAAGTAGTTCTTACTGTACTGGTAACATTAACTCATTAACTTAAATTGCTAGTAAAAAAATTAACCTGTGACCAAAAAGGGGAAGTTTTCTTGTGATACATTAATATTTGAATAAAAAGAAGGACCGAAGTGATCTTTTAAAAAACATTTTCTATTAGGTGATTCTTACTTCAGAATTAAATATTGTATAGCACATATAGTGACACAGGAAAAAATGTTGAGTTCTGTTCTAAAATTTTGTACTGAATGTAGAATCCTTTTACTTAATAAAATATCCAGTTAGTACCTGCATAATCAAGCACAAAAATGCAAAGGTAAAATAATAAAGGAAGTGATTTTTGGTGGATAATTGGAGAAAAGAGTCTCCTGTACTTTACTGCTCAGGCTGGTTTTGAACTGTTGTCCTCCGATCTCAGCCTCCTGAGTAGCTAGGATTTTAGGTGTTAACCTCTGATGGCCAGCAGCATAAGAAATTCCTTTTAAAGCAGAGACTATGATGCCTCTGGGAACTGCATAATTGGATGAGATTGAACCCTCTTAAAGATTTTTCTCCTCCACATTTCTTCCCACAAAATAGATTAAAACAAGTGTTAAAAAAGTATCATTGGGCTAAAGGCATGGTTTAAATGGCGGTGTGCCTGTCTATCAAGTGTGAGGCCAACTTCCCATTCCAGTACTTCCAGAAAAGAAAGAAAACATCCTTTATGGGGCAGATAGGGAAGGAGAAATGAAAAAACAACAGCAAAGAACGGGACGCAGATGTTTCTCCTCTGTCTCCCCTGTGGAAAGAGACCTTGTAATAGAAATGATAAAATCCTCACAGAAATTCAATCGGTTCTCTTAAGTGAAATTTGTACTGAAGTACATTCTACAGGAAAGTACACAATATGCAAATTATAACAATCTTTGTGGGTGGGAGGGGGCAGTCCTGAGGCCTGGGCACTTGAGAATTTATGCTTAAGGCTTTCTACTACTTGAGCTACAGTTCCACTTCTGGTGGTTAATTAGAGATAAGAGACTCACTTTCCTACCAGGGACTGGCTTCTGCATGCATGAGCCACCAGTGCCCAGCTTCAACTTAACGTTAATTAAATGTTACATAACTGCATATAAATAAGAGTGGCTCTTTTCTCTTTATCTCTCTCTAGCTCT
Source organism: Perognathus longimembris pacificus (assembly GCF_023159225.1). Taxonomy (NCBI): domain Eukaryota; kingdom Metazoa; phylum Chordata; class Mammalia; order Rodentia; family Heteromyidae; genus Perognathus; species Perognathus longimembris. The sequence goes on along the minus strand of NC_063188.1, from coordinate 105,842,619 downwards.
ACCTCTCCTCTCTCTGTCTTTCTCTGTGTGTTTCAATCCTGATTTCTAATGCCATAGATTGGTTATGCTTGCTTTTGAATTCTATATAAATGAAATTATGTAGCATGGGTGTACAGTCAGTTTTAATATGCCATAATAACATGCTATATAAACTATAGAGATAATAGCCCATAAAATAGGCCTGAAATGCCAAATGTGAATTAACAATGTCTCTTGGGTCAAGATGGATTAGCCAACCAGCCAAAGACATTCAGTGATTACCAGCAAAGTAGGAAAAGCCTGTGTTGACAGCTCTGTTTTCAGTCCTAATGATTTTAGTTTATAGCTGGGCTCCTCATTAAAGAGTGTACATCCTTTGGAAGTAGCTTGAAAAGTCTGGAACAATTATTATGCACTCATTGATGATTAACTGTTGTAAGTGTTGAAGAAAAAATTGGGACTAACTGAAAAGGCACGAAAAGAAGTTGATGGTTGCAATTTGCCAGCGTAGGAATGTCCAAACCTGTCACGCTGGCAAGAGTGGACTCATACAGCAAGCATTTGTCAGTTTCAATTTATGAAGTTCTCTGTCTGTTGTATATGTGATAGTTACCAATACTGGAGAGAAATATAATGAAAATGCATTTTCTGCCTTTTTTAGGTGGCCATGGAACTTGCCTAGGCCAATCAAATGTAAGTAGAAATAACCTGTGTTTTTTTTTTCTAGTTCGCAACTTTAACAGTCAGCAAGTGCCACTCTCTTATCACATTAATGCCATACTTGTGTAATTCTGCTGCAAATAGTGAGAAAAACCCATGAGCTTATAACCTCTGACGACATATGCTGTCCATATACTATGACTTGAAAACCATTTTTACATGCATTAAGTCACTGAGAGTTTTGGTTTGTTTGTTAATATAATGTAATTTATCCCAGCCTCACTGATAAGAGTACTTATTTCCATCTCTTTCTGAAAATGATTGAAAGATGAAAAAAATTAAAAGAGAAGTGCTTGCGATTATCTATGTTCATAATGATGTTTGTGTGTATGCTAGTTATATGAGTTATAATTACTGGAAATCGTATGAGCCCATTCAGTATTCACTCAAATGATTACTTATCTGCAAAAACTGCAAGAAGCTCTTCATTATTATGAAGTTCAAAATTGTTTCTATTCTGAGTTGAATAGTTTTAAATTTATTAATTAATAGATAAGGAAGGGATATAAAACACACTGATGTAGAAATACTGATTGTTGAATAGCATAGAGAAGATAATAGCTTTGTGAGTGGCTTTAAAGATGACTGCCATTAAAGCCATGAATTGCATCCATTTGGCTAAATTCTCAATTTGCACATGAAGATTACTCTAGGATTCCTAAAGGCAGTGTGAAAAATTAAATGGAAAAAAATACATAAATGTGAGTTCATTCATTGACAGCTACAAGGTGTTGATTGCATACTCACAATTGCGAAGAACAGCAGTGCTGTATGCTTGTCACTTAGCAACAAACCTTCAAATTCTACAAGAAAACTGAGTTTTTAAAAGTACAAAATGTAAGAATTCTAAATGTTAGACTATCAAAAGAATTCTCACCAATTTTATTTATTTTATCCTGTGAGTATTAGCATTAGTTGTACAAAGAGTTTTCATTGTGATATTTCTAAATATGCATACAATTTAGCCAATTGGATTCAGACCTTCTATCATTCTTCCTCATTTCTCCTTTCTTGAAATACTTCTAACAGGTCTCATTGTTACATTTTCCTACATATGCGTAAAGTAATTTGACCATAGTCACCTCTTCTATACTCTCTCTTTTCACCTTTTCCCCTCCTACTTGCATCCACCTCCAAATAGAATGTGTTTTACACTCCTGTCATTCATTTTTAAGGACTAGATTCACATATGAGAGATAGCATGTCATATTTTTCAGTCTGGCTTATTTCACTTAACATGATGGTACCCAGTCTTATACATTTAATTTTTCCTTATGGCTGAATAATACTCCCTTGTATATATGAACCACAGTTGTTGTGGTGTTTTTTTTTTTACCCATTTATCAGTTGGATAATTAGGCTGGTTCTACTGTTGGGCCATTGTGAATAGTGTTACTATAAACATGGGTATGATGAAACTTTGATTGTATCCTCTAGATATATGCTCAGGAGTGGGATAGCAGAATCATATGAAAGTTCTGCTTTTACTTTTTTGAGTAACCTCCATACTGACTTCCAAAGTGGCTGTGCTAATTTACATTCTCAACAACACATGGGTGATCTTTATCTCTCATGGCCTCACTGACATTTGTTGATTATTTTCTTGATAATTGCCATTCTGACTGGGGTGAGATGAAATCTCAGTGTAGTTTTTATTTGGGAAGGGATAGTATTTGAGTTTGAACTCAGGGCTTCATGCTTGCTATATGGGAGCCATACCAGTTAAGCCAGGCTCCTAGCCCTTTCAGCTTTCAGAGAGAGCCTCATATTTTTGCTTGTGATGGTCAAGACCACAATTTTCTTTCTTTTTGTTTGTTTGTTTTTTGTCAGTCGTGGGGCTTGAACTCTGGGCCTGGGCACTGTCCCTGAGCTCTTCAGCTCAAGGCTAGTGCTCTACCACTTGAGCCATGGCACCACTTGTGGTTTTCTGGTGGTTAATTGGAGATAAGAGTCGCATGGACTTTTCTGCCTGGCCTGGCTTTGAACTGCAGTCATCAGAACTCAGCCTCCTGAGTAGCTAGGATTCCAGGTGTGAGCCACTGGCGCCTGCCTTAGACCACAATTTTCTTATTTACACTTTCCTACATAGCTTGCATGACAGATGTGAACCATTGTACTCAGTATTTGATTGGTTGAGATGGGCATTGGTCATGGACCAAAACCCTTCCAATAATAGCCTCCCTCGTGGCTAGGATTATAGGTGTGAACTGCCTGGCTTCAGTGTAGTTTTTGTTTACATTTCCTTTCTGGTTAACAATATTAAATGTTTCTTTGAGTATTTATTGGTTACTTATAACTTTTCTTATGAGAATTGCTCAATTAATTTGTTCGTCTATTAATTGCCTAGATTGTTCTTTTGGTGTTAAATTTTTGGGGTTCTCTCTGTATTTTCCAGAATTAATCATTCATCTGATGAATAGCTGGCAAAGATTGTCTTCCTGTAAGTTTTGTCTTGTTTCTGGTAATTTTTTCATTTGCTGTGCAGAAACATTTTAATTTGTTGCAATCCGTTTTTCAATTTTTGTTTTTATTTTCTGAGCAGTTGGAGTTCTGTTCAGGGTTTTTTTTTCCTATGACTTCTTCTGGTACTTCAAACTTTTTGGGGCTTCAATTAAGATTTTGATTCATTTAAAATTGATTTTCATACAAGATAGAGATAGTTCTAGTTTCAGTCTTATGTATGTCTCAATGATTTTAAATACCATAATAAATTGTTCAGTTGTAATTCATAGTTTATTTAATCATGGCAATCAAATATTTATGTAACTTTTGAATTTCATTTGCTTATAAATTATACATGCTTCTTAAATAATTAATTTAAAACAAATCAAATGCCTATATTATTCTTAAGTGGTGAAAAGTAAAATGTATCTTTATGAAGTATGATTATTATTCTATTTTAAACTTTATGCTACATTATTTAATAGTATAATGATCTCAAACAAAGTATATATGCACATATTCCTTTCACATTATTTCTTGGTCTTTTATAGTTTTTTGTTTTCCAGAGCTGAGGACTGAACTCAGGGCCTTGCGCTCACCAGGCAGGCGCTCTTCCGCTGAGCCAGATTCCCAGCCCCTCACATTATTTCTTTACCCCTTATAGGCATAAATGTGTAAGTAATTTAAAAATGGTCCTAGGTGATTTTTAGTATTGTGTATTTTGGGGAAAGAATCTCATATGTCAAATAATGTTTGCAAATAGTTATCAAGAAAATATAATTAGTGTATGCATATATTCCTAGAGTTGAAAATTTGATTAAACCAAGTGTTATATAATACTAATTCCTTCTGATAATAGTGTTGATGGTAAGCAAATCACTTTTACTTACTTGTCTTCTCTTTCCAGTTATATACTTTTTTTAATATCAGAGAGTTGTCTTAGTCCATTTTGTGCTGCTCTAGTGGTATGCCCAAGATTGAGTAATTTATAAATAAGAACAGAGATTATTGTTTAGTTATGGAGGTTGAAGAGCCAAAGATGGTGGGTCCCACATTTGGTGAGGTCTTTCATGCTGTACCATCCCAAGGCAGAAGGCAGAAAGGCAAGAAACTAAAAGACAGAGGGCAGGAGCTGAACACATTTTTTTCTCAGGATCCCAGAATAATGGAGCCCAGCATACTAGCACTATCCCATTCAACACACGACATAATCACCTCTCACCACTTATATTAGGTAGTAAGCATGAAATTTGAGGGCAAATTCAAACCACAGAAAAGTTAATGAAATTTCTATAACTTTCTAGCTGCCATTGTATCTGGAACAGGAGTAAATATACCCAAACATATTAGTAAGGATGTAAATTATATCAAGAAAATTAGCCTGGAGTAGGTGTCTCATACCTGCAATCCTAGCAACTCAGGAGACTGAGATCTGAGGATCTCTGTTTGAAGCCAGCCCAGACAGGGAAGTCTATGAGACTCTTACCTCCAATTAATGACAGAACAGCTGGAAGTGGTACTGTAACTCAAATGGTAGAGCATGAGCTTTGAGCTAAAGGAGCTTAGGAACAGTGCCCAGGCCCAGAGCTCAAGGACCAGAAAAAAATTGTTCAACGTAAGATGATTCCTATATTATCTCCTCATATGTTTTAAACCATGGAAAATATTTAGTATTTGAAAAGATAAATGAAGATTGCTTTCTTAAGTTCTTTTGTAGTGGAAAATAATTATAACTTCCCTTATTGAACCCTTTATAGATGCTACGAGCCACAAAGATATTAAACCATTTCATTTCAAAAACATTTTCAAATAAGAGTTTACTATTTTTATTTTAAAAGGTGGATCAACTATGAGAGAGTAAAGGAGAGACAGAGACAAAGAGACAGATGGACCTAGAAACTGAATTTTCTAGATGGGAGCAGGGGGAAGCATGCAAAATTAGTTGTGAAAGTTTCTAGGCAAAGCCCAATATTTCTCCACTACTGGATGCATGAGAGATAAATTAAATTGCAACAAGACCCATGAAACAATTAAGTTTGCTTTTACGCTGTTGTTTTCTTTGCTTCTTTTCAAATATAAATTGTTTGGATCCTCTAACTTTCTAGAAGAAAATATTCGATTTGTGTGTACTCATAAGAGAGCCAGTCTTTGAATTTTAAACTATAGGGTTATTGATGTGAAAAACATTGACCATGTCATGGAAAACTATAGAGCCCATGCCTAATATGTTACATATTGCATATCCCTAGAGTCTCATTTTCTTCTAGCCTGAGTCTGGTCTTATCTTTATTTAGGTGATAGTATACTAAGGGAGAATCCTGTCTGAGAATACACAACTTTTATTTCAGATAGCTTTCCCATTTGGAAATAAAAACCTGGGGAACAATTCTTTCTCTGATTTCCAAATTTAAAATGTTATTAACCAGTCATTTAACTATGCACATATGTATACTGACTCATTTTAAGACACTCCCACCAAAAATAATAGAGATTAGTACTCTGTGCTTTTTTTAACCACTCATAAACATTTTGCTTTTCTCTTAATATTATCTATTCATATTTACCAAACAACATTCCCTCAACTATAAATACTAGTTATAATCCTTCAAGAGAAGTTCATAAGTGTAGTTGCAATGTGCTCGTTGATTTATTTGATGATATTATTCTTCCCTGAAAATAACTTATGACTTTATAGGTTAAAAGTAACACTACTTGATCAGTTTCTTATTTCACCTCAAGACATCCTGTTGCAACATGAAGCTAGCTTGGTAAAACATCTTCTTCTCATCTGTAAAATGAGAGATTTGAACTGGATAATATTGAGATGGTTTTTAATATTGTGAATTTTTTGGAAAATGTTTTCTCATCTCCTATGAGAAAATATTTTATTATTTGAAATCACCATCATTTATGATTATGAATAACTAGCTGTATTTTGTCATCCAATCTGCTTCAAGATTAAAAACAAAAATAACAAAACACTGTAGAGAAAAGGATAGGGAAAAAAGGAGGAGGTTGGCCAGTATTAGGCATGACTTGAGCATTTGAGTATGTTTCCTTCTGAATTTTATATCTAATGAATGACTACTAGTGCTACCCATTGATTTAGGTTATAACGCCCTTTCATTTCAACTATGGCATTAAAATAGTCTTATTGCCTGATGTGAATCTTGAGTTGTTTTGGTCTAAGCCTAAAAGTTTTGTGGGCCAACTACAAGGTTGAGGTCATAACAGTTGGAAGCGCTCCAAACATTATAAATTGTTAAATATTTATGACATTTCCCTCCAGAAGCCATCAGAATAAGCCTCCAGCTTTGCAAATAGTGTTCCAGGTTTGTAATTCTGCATTCTGGATGGGGTACTGCCTGGTGCTCTGATGGAGGCATGAAGAGTGAAAAACAAGCCCTAATAGTCTTCCATGAATAATGGAGAGCAATATTTACATTTGAGAAGAAGTGAAGCAGCACTAGGTTGATAATAACCATCCTACCATCATCTCTACTGAAAAATTAGGGACCTACCCTACTGTGCCACTCAAGCACTTTATATTCTGGGTGAAATGACTGCATAATAGTGCCTTAATCTTGTCTTTTCTAGAACAAGGTCAACCCTTAAACAACAATATGTGACTTTAAATTTATACTGTTATTCAAATGACCACCAAAACTGGAGTAACAGTTCTATATTATCAATTACCTTTGCTTTTACATTCTTCTCAACAGAGTATTTTTTTCAGTCACCTAGGATTCCATATGTCATTTATTTTTCTTGTGTCAATTTTCTGTTGTTGGATGGAAATATCTCTGAAAAGAGATCCCCAAATCTGGTTCTGCAACTCCACAGGATATCTCCAATTATCTCAAGAGGTGACACAATATTCCCCCAAAATGAAATTCTAATTAATTCATTAATGAAAACTAGGAGTGTTGGAGACCACAATGCTGAAAAGCAGAACTCTGAGTTGTCACAAAAATCAAGCAGCAGGAGAGTTCAATTTCCAGAAGCTTGGGAGTTATTGGAATAATAGAATTCTCTGAAGCCCTCTGGCCTTCCTGTTTGTAGTGAGCTCATGTTCTATAAAGGTAAGTAGTAGCTATAAGAGAAAAACAGCTTCAAGATATGTTGAAAAACTCCATCTGATTAAAAATTTTAGCTGATGGAATTTTATGCCTCTATCAGAAAGAATGACATTGCCCCATTTGTAAGGAAATGGAAGGACTTGGAAAAAATTATACTAAGTGAAGTGAGCCAGACCCAAAGAAACATGGACTCTATGGTCTCCATTATTGGGAATAATTACCACAGGTTTAGGCAAGTCATAGCAGAGCATCACAAGAGCCCCAATAGCTATACCTTTATGAACACATAAGATGATGCTAAGTGAAATGAACTCCATGTTATGGAAACGATTGTTATATCACAGTTGTAACTACTTTCAACGTCCCATCTGTACCTGTAGCTTCTATTATTGATGATGTTCTTGTATCACCTTCCTGTGGTTGTACCTACACTATCTCTGTAATCTTATCTGAGTATATTGGAAACCGTGTATACTGGTATTAAAAGTAGGAAATAGAAAGGGAATACCAAAATTGAGAGACACAGGGTAAAAAAAGACAAACAACTACAAAAGCAATACTTGCAAAACTGTTTGGTATAAGTGAACTGAACACCTCAGGGGTGGGGAAAGGGAAAGGGGGAGGGGGGAGGGGGTATGAGGGACAAGGTAACAAACAGTACAAGAAATGTATCCAATGCCTAACGTATGAAACTGTAACCTCTCTGTACATCAGTTTGATAATAAAAATTTGAAAAAAAAATTTTAGCTGAACTATTTAATTAGGGCTGATTTAGCTTTTAAAATCAAGTACTGTTGTATTTTCAAACGAGATGATTGTGATTTGGAATTATTGATCAGAACAATCTTATTTGGTTTCTTTGGGGTATGAGGAACCCCAAAGGCTGAATTAATGGCTTTCCTGTAAATTCTAAAAAGCAGATGAGTTGGGGCAGAAATGCATATTCTACAGAGATGAGGTAGAAGACAGGGAGTTTCTCTTTCTCTTTCTTTCTCTCTTTACAGAACAAAGTTTAAAATGGCTGAAGTCTGTCTTTTATGCTTGTGCATTTTCTGTTCCTTACCTTTTTATTCATATCCCTGTTTTCTAGTGAAACTTTCAGCAGGTCTTTAGCCTCCTATTCAGAACTGGAATATCCCAACTCCTAAAGCTTCATGTTCCATCAAATTGATGATATGTAAGGAAAATAACTCATTCCCTAGTGTTTTTGTGGCCATCTTGCAATCATTTAAGATTGGACATGATACCTAGATGCCTCTCAGTAGATGAATGGATCAAGTAACTGTGTTACAGATACACAATGAAATTCTATACTTCTCTCAGAAAGAACGACACTGGGGCTGGGGATATAGCCTAGTGGCAAGAGTGCCTGCCTCGGATACACGAGGCCCTAGGTTCGATTCCCCAGCACCACATATACAAAAAAAAAATGGCCAGAAGCGGCGCTGTGGCTCAAGTGGCAGAGTGCTAGCCTTGAGCGGGAAGAAGCCAGGGACAGTGCTCAGGCCCTGAGTACAAGGCCCAGGACTGGCCAAAAAAAAAAAAAAAGAAAGAACGACACTGCCCCATTCGTCAGGAAATGAAAGACTTGGAAAAAAAAATATTAACTGAAGTAAGGCAGACCCAAAAACCATGGGCTCTGTGGTTTCCCTCATTTGTAACAATTAGCATATGTCTAGGATAATACTAGCAGAGGATCACAATAGCTCAGTAGCTATGCACTTATGACCATATAAAATTGTCAGGTTTAGGGCTAGGATTGTGGCCTAGTGGTAGAGTGCTTGCCTAGCATGCATGAAGCCCTGCGTTCAATTCCTCAGCACCACATACACAGAAAAAGCCAGAAGTAGAGAGCTAGCCTTGAGCAAAAAAAAAAAAACAGGGATAGTGTTCAGGTCCCAGGTCTGGAAAAAAATTTAAAATAAGTAACAAATGAACAGAACACCACATGGTATCCAGACAGGAAAGAGTAGTTTATTCCCAAACTACTGGCCTGTGGCCAAGATGATGCATGGCCAGAGAGAAGGGCTGACACACCACTTGGCCATGCCTAATCTAGGGCAGGGACAAGGAGGTGTGGCCAGGTGAGAGGAGGGGATATGCCAGTTACCTAGGTAACACAAGTACTAGGCAGAGACTTTTGACAAGTGGGGGCATCTGCATGGAGCCCTCCCAGGGGGTGGACCTTACAAAAATGATGCTAATCGAAATGAACACCAACATAAGCAAACAAGAAGAGTTTTTGTTTTAATGTACTACGTAAAATTTATTTCTTCATTCTTTCTTTCTTTTTCTCCTTTGTTTTATCTCCTGTTGTCACTGTTTTATTACTTTGGTACCCTATGTCATTCATATATATATATATATATATATGTTTATCTGATTTGGGGAAGGGAAGGGGAATAACAAAATGATGAGACAAAGGGCAAAGGGTGAACCAATGTAACAGCGATACTCACAAGACACTATGTTGGGAATGAAATTTACAACTGGGGAGAGGTGGGGGTGGGGGAAGAAAAGTGGGAGAAAGGAAGGAGGGGGTTACAATGTTCGAAAAAATGTACTCATTACTTTTTTATGTCACTGTAACCCCTCTGTACATCACCTTTATAACAAAATTAAATTAAATTTTTTTAAAAAGATTGCACATAATTTTAAAGTCATTATTGCTCCCATTTTTGAAATATCTCAAATTCTATATGTATAACACTGTGTTCTTGATGTTTCCATCAGTATTGTTTTTCTGCTTCACATGGCAACAGATCCATCCTTTCAGCTTCTCAGGCCTTGGTGTTATTGTTGATCCTTCTTTCACATTTCACAACTGATCCTTCAGCAAATCTACATACCTTGACCTTTGGTAGAACCATCTCCTTTGGTAGAACCATAAGCATTTCCTACCAGAATTTTAGATTTACTGGCAGTGGTCCAAATGGCCTCCTTTCTTTTCACTTTTGTCTCTTTGTAGTCAGTTCTCAACAGAACTATCACATAACCTTGCAAAATCTAAACTAGTTCATATCACTCACTGCGCTATTCAAAACTTCTCTAAAATTTTTTCCATCGCACACAAAACAAGAACAAAAGGCCTTATAATATTTTGCATGACCCCATGATCATCTACCTCCTCGCATTCTTGTCTTCCTCCTCTTACACTTTTCTTCACTGCCTCCCCAGGCCTTATCTCTGGGCCCTATGGGTCATAACACTTTCTCAGACACAGCACTACAGCGTCTATCTTAATCCTTCAGTCTGGAATGCTAGTCCCTGGGTAGATGTCATAAGGCTGTCTATCTACTAACATCAAGTCATCTCTGTGAGGCTTTTCTTGATGAGCTTATTACTCTAAAGAGCACATTTTAGACTTGGAAAAACATACTAAACGAAGTGGGCCAAACCCAAAGAAACATAGACTCTAAACTTTCCCTCATTGTTAATAATTAGCACATGTCTAGGAAAGTCCTGGGGGAAGAGCACCATAGCTCAATAGTTATATGCATATGAAGACATAAGCTGATGCTAAGTGAAATGAACTCCAAGTTGTGGAAATAAGTGCTTTAGCATTGTTGTTGTTATTTTCAACATACCATGTAAAATTATGCCTTTTTCTTTTGTCTTTCCTGTGGTTTTACTCCTGATGTCACTGTAACTGATTTTGGAACCCTGCATATTATATGTATATATACATATATATATACACATATACATATATATGTTTATGGAAGTAGGGAAGGAAAGTGGACCATCAAAATAGAGAGACAAAGGCGAAAAGGAGAACCAATGCAACAGCAATACTTAGGAAACTACATGCTGTAAACCAATTGTACAACTGGGGGGCTGGGGATATGGCCTGGTGGCAAGAGAGCTTGCCTCATATACATGAAGCCCTGGGATCAATTCCCCAGCACCACATATATAGAAAGCAGCCAGAAGTGGCGCTGTGGCTCAAGTGGTAGAGTGTTAGCCTTGAGCAAAAGGAAGCTAGGGACAGTGCTCAGGCCCTTAGTTCAAGGCCCAGGACTGGCAAAAAAAAAAAAAAAGAACCAGTTGTACAACTGGGGGGAGGGAATTGGAGAGGGGTGAAGGTGGGAGACAAATGAAGGATGAGGTAACAAGTTTGATAAGAAATGTACTCACTGCCTTACCTATGTAATTGTAAGCCCTCTGTACATCACGCTGACAATAAATAAATGAATTTTTAAAAAGAGCACATTTTAAGTGCCCGTCGCCCAGCAAAATGTTTCCCTTCTCAGTTTTCTTTTGTCACCATAAGAATTAATCCTTCTTAAAATTAAAAAAAGGAATTAATCCTTCTTTACAAAAAATTTGCAACCGGGGCTGGGGATATAGCCTAGTGGCAAGAGTGCCTGCCTCGGATACACGAGGCCCTAGGTTCGATTCCCCAGCACCACATATACAGAAAACGGCCAGAAGCGGCGCTGTGGCTCAAGTGGCAGAGTGCTAGCCTTGAGCAAAAAGAAGCCAGGGACAGTGCTCAGGCCCTGAGTCCAAGGCCCAGGACTGGCAAAAAAAAAAAAAAAAATTTGCAACCAAGAAGGAAGAAGAATACCTCCCTCTGAATGAATCCACAGTAATATATTTTACTAATAATCTGCAGTGTGCAAGTAGCACTTTGTAGAAGATCCTAGCTATTACAAACAGATTTCCTATGAGCAAATGTGCAGAGCATGAGCAAGTGAAGTGAGAAATTTAGGCAGCTTTGGAAGAAATGGTGTGTTTGTGATTGCAGCTTCAGGGGTTGTAGGGATTGGTAGGGGCTTTATGGGGGAATAACAGTTTGTGAGTCTGTTCTTAATCAGACTTCCTAAAGTCCCCTGCCTACATTTTATATTCTTCTAATTCAGAACCTGGAGAAACTAGTTATTTTCTTTGTATGGCAAGTGATAATCTTGGGGTTTTGTGCAGTGACCTGAACACAGGGAATGAGAATTTCAACTGTAAGCTAATTACTTGTAAATCAGGTCCTGTAGTTTATGAGATGATACAACTGAAAGACTTAGAAACTCTGTTTGCCACATAAAGTTCCATATATAGTATCTCTTGTATAATATAAATGTATAAACTAATATAGTAAATGAATATCATTAATATTTTAGGGACTAGTCAAAGGAAAATTAAATGTGCAAATGGAACATGGAAATGGTTGCATGCATTCATATACATTTTGTTATATCTTGTGTATATGTTTGTGTACATGTATATATTATGCATATGTAGACATATTTTCTTGGTGCATATTTACATTGGCTTTTCCTATGTATATCATCCCCAATCTTGGCTCAAGAAATTATACAAATGAGGGCTGGGGATATGGCCTAGTGGCAAGAGTGCTTGCCTCGTATACATGAGGCCCTGGGTTCAATTCCCCAAAACCACATATACAGAAAATGGCCAGAAGTGGCGCTGTGGCTCAAATGGCAGAACAAAGAAGAAAAAGAAGCCAGGGACAGTGCTCAGGCCCTGAGTCCAAGGCCCAGGACTGGCCAAAAAAAAAAAAGAAAAAGAAAAAAAGAAATTATACAAATGATATTTAAAATGTTGAGAGGGAAAAAAATGGGAGAGAATGAGGAAAGGAGTGACATTGTCCAAAAGGAAATGTCCTTATTAGCTGACTCATGTAACTGCAATCCTTCTGTGTATCAGCTTTACAATAAAATTAATGCAAAGTCACAGTTCAGCTCTGGTCCCTATAATATTATTCAGTGTTTTTGTGAGATCTCTATTAGTATACATGAAACCATGGAAGTCCACTTTATAACTTCATGCCTTCATCAATTCATCTTACGCTTATATTCTATGAACATACATTTACCAATTAATTTTAATGGGCTAAGTCACAGTTTTACTATTTACTATGTAATAAGTTGCAATTAAACTTAAGCCTTCTTCACATATGGTGAACTAAATCATTCTGCCGGTATTTATGGGGAAGATCAATTTTTCATTCTTAAATTTGTTAAATTTTACATCAATCATTTTAGAAGTTTGTTTCCCATGACTTAAGGTCTGAAATCATAAGGAATATAATTTTGCTAACAATGTATTTAATCCCAACTATTTTCTACTTTGGTCTCTTGCATGTTTCAAGCTCCCCCTTCCTTCTTTCCTTCCTTCCTTCCTTCCTTCCTTCCTTCCTTCCTTCCTTCCTTCCTTCCTTCCTTCCTTTCTTTTCTTTCTCTTCCTTTCTTCCTTTCTTCCTTTCCTTCCTCTTTCCAGTCCTAGGGCTTGATTGAACTCAGGGCCTGGATGCTGTCCTGAGCTCTTTTGCTTAAAGCCAGTGCTCTACTACTTTGCACCACAGCATCACTTCCAATTTGGGGGTGGTGAATTGGAGATATGAGTCTCATGGATTTTCCTGCTCAGGCTTTGAACTGTCTTCCTCAAATCACAGCCTTCTGAGAAGCTACATCATCCAGCTTCTGCCATCTTTCTTCCGGCCACACATTTAAACTATTTTTGATTTTCAAAATGGTCCAATATTCTTAGCAATATTTTTCCTGCTACCTTAGCCTGCCTGGTTCTCAAGTTGTCACCTATCAAAACCATAACCAGGGAAAAAATAAGTTATAAAAATGTCTCTGAGTGACCAAAATAACAATATTTCTGCTCTTTACCTGTAGGAGAGCCACTCTGATTAGCCTCAAAACTTACTTACTGTTACTTTACACATGCTACTAATAAGCTGTATTTTTCTCACCTTAAAGTCCAAAATAGCTTGGAGACAGTGGATTAAGAGTGACATTGGTAAGAGATCCTTATGTAAGTAACTTTATAGAACATTGTAAGTGGCATGTTGCTTTTCTGAATCGTGAGCTCCACAGCTGCATTGGTTTTTTAATTTAATTCACAGTGGTCCTTTCAGATAAAAGGCTAAGCAAAACAAAGAATTAATTTGATCAGTATTTTAAGCTCATTTGGGGAATTAACATGTCTGCAATCACAGTTGGTAATGATTTTTAAATTTATTTTATCACAAGAAAATTTAAGAATGGCAAGTTGTTATGTCATTCTAATCAAAATAAAAATAACCATATAATCCTGGAAACAATGAATTAAAATGAGGCAGCATTTTCAAATACTGGTTCAGCTTCAGGCACTGAGCTCAGTATACATAATCCCTAATCCTTACAACAATCCCACAAGATAAATAACATTATCTTCATTTTATAGGTGAATAGAAATTAATATGCTTCTATCTCTCACATTGTTGTTTTCTTCTTACACTGTAACTGTATACTACTTTTATTTGTCACTGTTATCTCAATAAAGATGGAAATAAAAGAGTTCAATAATAAAACTCAAACAAAATACAACAGGTTTGAAAGTGAACGTGTAACTTGGAAATGGACCACGATGTACACCTTCTACAAAACATTATATTGTACATGTCTATCTGAATGAAATGTTTTTAGAACTTAAAACTGTAAAGCTGGTTACTACTAAATCACAAAATTCATGTACAGCTCAAATTATCATAAAGAAATATTACTATGGTTTGAATGTGGTTGGGGTCCCCCTCAAAGATTCACATATTGCAAAACTGTTCTGGAGTGGCATGAATGGAAAGTGGTGGAACCTTTAAGAGGTAGGGCCCAGTGGAAGGACTGTAGGTTATTGCAAGTGTACTCTTGGCAGGTACATCTCCTGTGAGTTTTCATGAGATGGTTGTTATAGAGGGAGCAAGCCTTGCCTTTCCTGTTATATCTCTGTTTCAGAAGGAAGATGTAATTACCTACCATGAGATGATGCAACCAGTGGGCAGCTTTAACCTTTGAATCTATGCTACGTTCTTTAGACTCAGAATGTCTGGAACTGTGGGCTAAATGAATCTTTTTCTTAGTTGCCCACCGAATCTTTTATTATGGTAATAGGGGGTAAACTAGCACAATCAACAGATGATCAGAGTAATAATTCATTGGAATTTAATTACCTATTAACTTCAACTAATAGATAAAGCTGAATTTCAGGAAAATGGAAAGACGCATACACTTAGACACAAATGGGTATATACACATACATATATGTACACTCATGAATAGCCATACTAATAAAATTTGTATATGGAATACATGCATATTACTTTATGAAAAGTATTATAAGTAGGCATTTTAACAAATAGCCTAAGTGACAACCAGTATCAAGGAAGAGGAGAAGATAATACATTATCTAAAATCAAGCTGCAGAAACTCAGGGGCATGCAGTAACTTCATATGGGACCAAATAATTATGATAATAACATTTATTGTTATTGTAGTAATTGATTTTATTGCTAATAAACCTGTTACTTTTGGTTTATCTTTCTATTCCCTTAGCACTACATTTTAAGTGATTGAGTAATGTTATATTCTTCCATTACTTTCAGAAGCCAAATAATAACCTGCCCTTCTTGTTCATGCAGATGAATTAATTATTTTTAAGTGTGTTAATAAAAAGAGAAGAAAATATAATTCTGTTCTTGAAAACCAGACTTTTATTTCATCCTTTCTGTGGACAAGAAGAAATGACTAAGAAGACAACAGGGTTTTTGTTGTTTTGTTTTTTTACTAACCTCACCATATGCAGGCCCCATCTAAGAAATATCTATAGCAATTCTTTGTATTGGCTTATTGTTTTTCAGAGAGAAATATGTTTAGGGAACTTAACTCTCTCTCTTTTTTTTTTTTTTTGGCCAGTCCTGGGCCTTGGACTCAGGGCCTGAGCACCATCCCTGGCTTCTTCCCGCTCAAGGCTAGCACTCTGCCACCTGAGCCACAGCGCCCCTTCTGGCCGTTTTCCATGTATGTGGTGCTGGGGAATCGAACCAAGAGCTTCATGTGTAGGAGGCAAGCACTCTTGCCACTAGGCCATATTCCCAGCCCCTTAACTGATTTTTTTTTTTTGCTCAGTATCATTGAGATTACCTATTGTAGAATTTATTTAATTTTTTTCACATTTGATGCCACTTCTCTTACTTGTGAACTTCTGGGTTTAGCCAATATGATTATGTAATAAGCTAGGTTAGATTTATTCAGAGTGAAATTTGAGTTCCTTTTGGCATCTGGATGCTATGGATCTAATTTTCAACAACCATGTGCCTGAAGCTATCAAGGTTTTGGTTAGACTTGTGTCTTATTCACTGTCAATAGATGTTATGAATGAGGCTCAAGGATGAGCCCACCCTAGGGAGGACTTTTCTCGAGGAATATATGTTGTGTGGATCTTCACTATGAAGTAAACTAGTTATAGTGCCAGTTAGAGCCTTTGACTCTGTGTATAAACTCAAGGCCTCACACTATTACTTGGCTTTTTGGATCAAGGGTCAAGCTCTACCACTAGAGCCACAGGGCCATTTCGGGCTTTTTGCTGGTTAATTGGAGATAAGAGTCTGTCTGGGGGGCTGGGGATATGGCCTAGTGGCAAGAGCGCTTGCCTTGTATACTTGAAGCCCTGGGTTCGATTCCCAAGCACCACATATACAGAAAATGGCCAGAAGTGGCGCTGTGACTCAAGTGGCAGAGTGCTAGCCTTGAGCAAAAAGAAGCCAGGGACAGTGCTCAGGCCCTGAGTCCAAGGCCCAGGACTGGCAAAAAAAAAAAAAAAAAAGAGTCTGTCTGGGCTCTTTGAATGGTGATCCTTAGATCTCAACCTTCTGAGTAGCTAGGATTATAGGTGTGAGCCACTACTGCCTAGCTAATACTTCTGCCTTATAATGTATCACAGAGAAGATTGGTGGTTGTGAGTTTTGTTTGCATATTTGAAATCTATAAATACCCTTTGCGAATATCATACTGTTTTAATGTATTTCATTAATGAAAAGCTAGATATCAAAGGGAGAATCTCTAAGGAGAGGTAGGAGTAGCTGAGAAGATGGTACTATTTGAATTTTTAACAAAAACATCCAATAGAACATAATTTAGTTTTATCAATTACTACTAAAAAAGGAAAACCCAAGGGCATATATATAAATTTTAACAGACTCTGTGCATATCTATCCAAGACAATGACTTATGGAATCTTCTTTTAATGAAGATAACAAAGTTTTTACTGAAAATTAAAGGTTCAGAGAAGCAGTATTTCCTTGTCTGAAAGATCCAACTAAACACTATGCTCTTCTTTGTCAATGTCCATTATGGCCAAATTCCCTCAGTGGACTAGGTTCTAAACACTTTTAGATTAGTGTCCTATAACAGACATCTCTGATATCTCTGTATCATATCTTCTTAGGAAAGCTCTGATTTTATCCAGATGAAAGATGGACAATTCTTCCAAGCCCAGTCATAACTGTGTTAATAGTGCCCTACCAAACTGTATGTTGTACACCTTCCTGAATTTTTCTTAGGGTATTCTGTGACTTAGTGGTTGCCTATGTGATCTGTTAATAAAGGAGAGCCAGCATCTCAAGGGACAGCCATTCCTGGCATAGGTGGATAATTTTTGGAAGAAATTATATATTTCTCAGCAGATTCTGGTAGAACTGAACTTCATTTCCTTCAGCAGTAACTTTGGCAACTCATTTTTATACTGATTTTCTTTTTCCCCTGTCTTACTCTCATTTCCTTAATCTTGTTCCAGGGTGATCATTTCTACAATTAATATTTGCTTCAAAATCTACTTGGGGAAAACCTAACCTACAATAAGGGTTTTTACAAAAAATGTACATTATATCAAATATACTTCAATGACCTGCTATAGGAAATTTAATATAGTAGGTTCTTGAAATCTGTGGTTATATGGTTCTAAAATGTCCAGCATTCAGGATAAACCATCAGTGTTCAGGATGGATAGAGTTCCATACAATAAAACAAATTCAAATTTACCTATACAATCTGTACAGTAGGACTGACAATTTGTAACTTGAAACTCCATAGAATAAGCTACACTGTATTACAGTCATACATTTTATTGTTATACCCAAGCTAGATCTTATTTTTTGTTCATTATCTTGAATATTATGGATACTTGATTCACTTTTCCCACAGTACTACTTACTTTCTGCTAAAGATATGTCACTTTTTAACAAATTTAAAATTGTTACTTTATCATTTAAAATAAGCACATTAACTATTCTACTTGCTTTTTTATCACATTAACTTTTCTGCAAAGCAGATTTTTTTTTTTTTTACAAATTCAAGGCAAGGAGACATTGAGTATATCACACAACAGTTTAAAGCCACTGACCATAATAAAGGACTAAGAAGTGAAGTTCTAGTATGTCTTTAATCCTATCTTGCTGTTATATTTTACTAAAATTGCTACTTTATAATGAATTCATCTAAAGGCTTCAAGTAAATTTGGGGTTTTGTTTTGTTTTGTTTTGTTTTGTTTTGGCCAGTCCTGGGGCTTGGACTCAGGGCTTGAGCACTGTCCCTGGCTTCTTCTTGCTCAAGGCTAGCACTCTGCCACTTGAGCCACAGCGCCACTTCTGGCCATTTTCTGTATATGTGGTGCTGGGGAATCGAACCCAGGGCCTCATGTATATGAGGCAAGCGCTCTTGCCACTAGGCCATATCCCCAGCCCCTAAATTTGGTTTTAAAAACTTTCTCACATATGATTTTAAAATTAGGGGAAGCTGGGTAAATTATACTTGGCAACACTCTGTAATATTTCTCCAACTGCTCATGAAATCTAAAATCATTTTGATTTCACTAATACTATATTTTCACCAATCATTGTTACTTATTTCCAGAACATCCATAGCATGCCTTTTGTGTTCATGTAGAATGTTTCCATTTTGTTATTATCATTAATATTAAGTCTTCTTTAGGTAAACTTCTTCATTTGTCAATGTCTTAACAATAGATTAAGGGTTCTGGCTGTGTATTATTTTCCTCTTGTCTTTCCCTCTCTTCCTTTATGAGACAAAAGGTATGAGTCAAAGAAATAGATAACAAACATATTTTAGGTCAAATAGAGTATTTCTGGGGGGTTCATTTTTCCATTATTCAGAAAACAATGACATTCCTCTTAAACATAGTGAACATGTATAATGGCTTATACACATTAACAGAATATTGTTGCTGTTTGAGATACTGTTTCCTATCTCCACCTCATATTGAGCAACCAGTTCAATCTGAACATTAGATACAAGTTGTTTTATTCGATGAGTTCTACAGAATTTATTCTTCAGATTTTTTTTATGTCGATTGTGGGGCTTGAACTCAGGGCCTGGACGCTGTCCCTGAGCCTCTTTATGCTTAAGGTTACTGCTCTACCATTTGAGCCACAGTGCTACTTCTGGTTTTGGGGAGGTTAATTGGAAATAAGAGTTTCACAGAGAGGTTACAGTTACATGCATAAGGTAGTGAGTACATTTGTTGTCAAACTTGTTACCTCCTCCCTCATTTTTCGCTCACCTTCTCCCCCTCCTCAACTGCCACCCCCCCCCCCCAGTTGTACAGTTAATATACAATATATACACAGGGACTTTTCTGCCTGAGTTGGCTTCCAACCAAGATCCTCAGATCTTCACTTCCTAAGTAGCTAGGATTACAAGCATTAGCCACAGGCACCTGGCTCTTCAAATCGGTTTATTATTAGAAAATATTAACAAAGTAAATATGCTCAAATATTTAGGCATAGATATAAACTAAATCCAGCCTATGCTTTCCAGTTGTTATTTTGTAAATAGAACTACAAAAAATAAAATTTAGCCTGAGTGGATGAATTTCAGGTCTCATTAGTTTGCTGTCACAAAGCAGACACACAATATCAATTAGTACTCATGTAAAATAAAATCCTGGCCCTTATAAAAACAGTTACGGTATTGAACTTTTTGCTCTTATTCCCATGATATTGTTTTCTTGTTGATTACTTATATAATTAATTAAGGAGGTAAATCATGTCAGTATACCTTCTGAATGTTATCCAATGTGCTTCTAGAAACTATTGATCCTTTTCTTTCTTACTATTTTTTTTAATTTTTTTTTTTTTTTTTTTGGCCAGTCCTGGGCCTTGGACTCAGGGCCTGAGCACTGTCCCTGGCTTTCTTTTTGCTCAAGGCTAGCACTCTGCCACTTGAGCCACAGCGCCCCTTCTGGCCGTTTTTCTGTATATGTGGTGCTGGGGAATCGAACCTAGGGCTTCATGTATGGGAGGCAAGCTCTCTTGCCACTAGGCCATATTCCCCAGCCCTCTTTCTTAATATTTTTTTTCCCTTTATTGTCAAAGTGAAGTACAAAGGGGTTACAGTTTCATATGTAAGACAGTGAGTACATACCTTGTTCAACTTGTTACCTCCTCCCTCATTCCTCCCCCTCCCCCGCCATGAGTTGTACAGTTGTTTTTGTCTTTTTATCCTTTGTCTTTCGATTTTGGTATTCCCTTTCCCTTTCCTAGTTCTAATACACGTATATACAGTCTTGTTTTATTAAGTTACATATTGCACAGGGAATTTGAGGGCAGCTTATTGTCAGAGATTCTTTTCTCTTTGGCTGAAAGATTCAATCAACTCTTTCTAGATAGGCTCTTGTTGCATAAACACAAGGAACACCTCAGCAAAGTCAGAGAATGTTTCTCACTGCCTTCTGGGAAAACTATGTTGGGAAGGCTAATGGCGCTTATGTAATGCTGTTCTTCAACAAGCATTCCATTCTGGCTGCTCCTTTAGTATGTATGTTCTAGATTTTGACTTCTCTTCAACTGGAACCACTGCAAGGTTCTATGTGTGTGGTTTTGCAACCTAGAGTGCATGGGAAGATGACTTCTGTAAGACCTATTATTTCTTTTCCTCTCTCTTTTAAAAATAATTTTTAATTATTTTTAATTGACAGGTAAAATTGCACATATTTATTGTTTCCAACAGGATTCTATGTGTTGCCACAAAATGATAACTATTAGGCAATGAATATGTCAATTAACTAGATTTAATTATTCCACAATGGATATATACTTCTTTCTTCTCTTAACTATATTTTTGTCTTCTTTTTTTTTGTAGTGGAGAACGAATGCAGGACATTGCATTTGCTGGGCAAGTGATTTGCCACTGAGCTATATCCCAGTCCCCTTCTCATAATAGGACAAATTACTAAGCACTTAAGAGAGGAGTGGTTATGCCATTGAATCTTAAGTCAATCAACACAATGGGAGACACTGAGGCTTACTTTTGGTATCTGTAAAGTAAAAAGCCTAATGCTTACCTTTCAGAGACTCAGTAGATTTGGGATTAGAAGTGTGGGAGCTGAAAGAAAGCACAAAGCCTGGAGTTCAAACCCCAATACCTCTGCCCTGAAAGATAGACATTTGTGAGAATTAGCATGATTCAATGCAAGAACATATATCTCCCACATAGCAGGTGCTCTGTAACTTTGAGTTTTCTTGTCTTTCTGAACAGCTCTCATATTTTAAGCTGCTTCTAGAGTATTTTTAATGGTGTCTCTTCTCTCCCTTGAGAGAAACAGCCTCAAGTAATGTCCAGAGGAGTCACGGAGCTTGACTCACTATGTGTTATATCTCTGTTCAGATTCCTTACTTTTTTGTTACAGTCCTAGGACTTGAACTCAGGGCCTGGACACTGTGGGCTTGTTTACTCAATGAAAGTGTTCTGTCACTTGTGCCACAGCTTCACTTCTGGGTTTTTAATGATTAGTTAAGGATATCTATTACAGATTTTCCTGCTTGGGCTGGCTTTGAACCTTGATCCTAAGATCTCGGCCTCCTGAATAGCTAAGTATATGTGTGTGAGCCACCAGCACTCAGCTAGACATCTCACTTTTTTTTAATGAATGCATTTTCTCTTTCCCTTTAGTCTTTTTAAAACATTTATTAACATCAAATAGTTGTACAAGGGAGTTACAGTTTAACATGTCTATATGTGAATACAATATACCTTGATCAGATTCACCCCCTCCACCAGTCTCCCTCTTTTCCTTCTCTCTTCCTAAACCAATCTCAACAAGCTTAATTGTTCTGCAAATGCATTGACATTTAAGCATTAAATGCAAAATCCTTCAGGTTGCTTAGTGGAACACGCCTGAGTGAGGCCAGGAAGTATTTCTCCGAAGCTGTTACTTCATCTGAAATACTCTGAAACCTAATCCAAGAGGGACCCAGAAGCCTACTAAATAGTTGCTGTTAGGTCCTCTCCCTGAGGGCTACATGCAGATGCCCCCACCTCATTAAGTCTCCACCCAGTTACCTGGGTAACCTGCAGACCTGGAGGCAGTTACCTCCCCTTTCCCTGAGGTCACCTCCTAATCCACCTGGCCACACCCTTTGCCCCTGCCCTAAATAAAGCAGGGCTGGGTGGGGGTCTCTCTCTCTCTCCCTTCTCTCCGGCCATGGATCATCTTGGCCACAGGCCAGCAGTTCGGTAATAAACTTTCTTTCCTGCCTGAATACCGCGTGGCGTTCTCCTTTACCAGCTACCTACTTTAAAAACCTAACAGTTGCAATAGTTGTTACTTCCTCTGCACTGTTGGAATTTTGTGCCAGGATGTTATAATGTCCAAACTAAGTTACAGATATGCTTTAGTCACTCAAGGCTAACGTCCAAACCAAGTACAATAATGACAATAGTTCAGTTCTGTACAAAGATATGTTCTCTTGTCCATTGTTTAGTCCACCATATAGTTTTGTCTCAACTTATATGTGCTTCCTTTCATGTCTCCTTTCTTGAATTATGACCTTTCCAAATGTAGCTTTAAATCTATCTGTTTCATCAAATCTTTCTAAACCACTTACCCCATCCTAATGTTTTGTGCTTCTTCTCTGAATTACATTAGCTTATAATTGCCACCATCTTTTCAAAGAGCCATTTAAAATTTTCACTGTATCTAGCTTATTTTAATGTAGCTAGCTTATTTTCCACAGAAAAGATGGTGAATGTTTTGAGAGGACACATTATGCTTTTTGTGTCTTTCAATAATGCCTACAACAAATATTTGAGTGGACATCATATGTTCATTTGCATACTGGCTTCTTCAAATGCATGCAAAACATCAACTATCAAAGATTTCTGCTACTGGAGAAGGTCAAGTTGATATGAATTATCCAATTTTTGAATTATTCAAAAATAATTTATGTTGTTGGGAGATATTAATAGCAGTTGTACTCTTTCCCTAGTAAATGATTCATAAAATAATAGTAACAGTAACATAAAGATTTTATACTTTTCATGGCTTAGCTTAAAATAATAAGGATTTATCTATATTTTCTCAGTACTTGTAACAGAAGACAGAAGTATAGAGCCTACTCAAAGACTGATTACAAGGAAATCTAAATGCAGCAGTGGTATTCACTAAACACTAAGTTGAAAATGAGCTATACAACTTGTGGGTGGGGGTGGGAGGGAAAAAGTGGGAGAGAATGAGAGGCAGGGTAACATTGTCCAAACAAATGTATTCTTTACCTGACATATACTTGTAACCCTTCTTTATATCACCTTTATAATAGCAATAAAATGTTTTTAAACAAAGAAAATATAGACATTATGGTACTTATAACATTATCATTATGGTTGTCCACCTGACAAATTCCATTTGTTTCTCACTGGCACCAACTGGTAACTGAGTAAAACATAGCTTATATTCATATTCTAGTTCCCCATTCCTTGTGTAAACATGTCTTCACTCCCTATACAGTACCTTTCTATAAAGTACTTCTGTATACATTAAGATCTCTTCAGCAAAATGAGGATAATAATGATAATAGTATTTCATAGAGTTAGTTGCACAAAATTCAACCAACATGTAAAATGACTATGAAGTGAGCATTGAAACTTTGGTAGGAGGTTAATTCAAGTCTGTCTACACAGTGTCTTATGGTATAAAGACATAAAATCTTGCCACAAATAGATCTGAGTTAGGTGCCAGGTTCCATCCCTCAACAGCTGCATTTCCTGACAAATATTTTCAAGGCCATTATAGGTATATTTGTTAAATACCTAATAGAGTACCTGATATATCATACAGATTTTAAAAGAGTCACTATTGAGTAAAATAGTCTTGGAGGGGAGGGAACATTTCTTTATGATTATTAAGCCTTGTGCACTAAAAAGCAGACCTGTTTCACACTTCTGCTCCATTGCTCTGGGTTGTAGTGCTAAGTTTCAGTATTGTTTACTGTGTTCTTTTCTCTAGAAACATTGTAGAAACATGGGGTTAATCAAAAGTACCCAGAAACCCATGACAGAAGCAACAAAATTGGCTCAAAGCACTTAAACCATAAATTTCAAGGTCATCCAGGGTCCGTGGAAGGTCCGACATATGACAAATTGTACATCTAGGGCAGTTTGTTTTCTTCTTTCATTCCTCCTTGTCCTTTAATCACTTTCCTCTTTCCTTTGCTCCAAGGGACAGTGTTTACCTCAAGCTACCTCAAGCTACTTTGCCATCCCTGTTAATGGGTAAAGACAGTAATGTGATCAAACTCTCAAAAAGCAAGGTCTAAGGAATTTATTAAATCACTATGTCTGTAGATAGTCAAGAGATGGGTAACATTTAGTCTGAATCATGAATGCCAGAAACTAAGAGCTTGAGTTCATTTCTTACTGTGAAAGGCATGGTAGAAGTCTCAGAGCTTGACAATTAGATTTATGGGAACTATGTTAAAATCTTAACTACGGTACTTTTTAGTTATTGATTCAAGTCAAGTGATTTTTTTTTTTTTTTGGCAGTCCCGGGGCTTGGACTCAGGGCCTGAGCACTGTCCCTGGCTTCTTCCCGCTCAAGGCTAGCACTCTGCCACTTGAGCCACAGTGCCACTTCTGGCCATTTTCTGTATATGTGGTGCTGGTGAATTGAACCCAGGGCCTCATGAATACGAGGCAAGCATTCTTGCCACTAGGCCATATCCCCAGCCCTCAAGTGATTTTTCTCTCTCTGTTCTCATTTCCTCAAATGAACAATGGGAAGGAAAACCATTATCTTGTACAGAATATATGATGGTTAAACAAACACATTTTTTGATCTACTGGGGATTGAACTCAGGGATTCCTGCTTGCTAGGCAGGTAGTTTACCACTTAAGCCATCCTATATTACTATTGTTTTGATTATTTTTTAAGAGAAAGTTTTACTGAGGTCATCCAGGTCCACAATCCTCCTATGCATACTTCTTGTTACAGCTGACATAACAATATCCATGTTATTTTTGAGATGCAGTCTTGTAAACTCTTTACCTGGGATTCCTTAGAAATGTAATCCTCGAGATCCCAGCCTCCCTAGTAGCTAGAATTACAGATGTGAACCATTCCACTTGGCTACAAAAATTACTCCTTGAGTTGAACATGTAACACAAACCACTTGAGCATCTTAATAAAATATATATTCTGATTAAGAATGAGGTAGGTCCTGAAAATTCCTATTTATTTTTGTTGCTTGTTTTGCAACAGGGACTCAGTAATGTAGCCTCAGCTGGCCTGGAACTCACTATATAGGTTGGCCTGAAACTTGCTGTGTAGTGCAGACTAGCTTTGAACTCTTTATCCTCTGAGACTAATTACAAAAATACAGTTGATATGAGGCTAGAGAAATGTAGAGATGAAAAAAACTACCAGCAACATTTAAGCAGAAAATCTTGAAAACTATTTTCTCTTCTTGTAAGTAGTTGCTTAGGAAACTTGAGGCTACATTTTAGGAAGTCAGTCACTGAGTTTTCCTGTCCAGGCACTGAGCAATGGTTTCTGGTGTTTTCCTAGTGGTGACTGCCCAGTTCTGGTATTGTGTTTCATTGTTTTGTACTGATATTTCCATACGAGTGAGGACCTGGTTGGTATTTACAAAAAATAAGCTCTTATTGTTTGTATTCTAGATTTTTTTCCATTTCTGTAAATAAAAATGGATTATATTTCTAATGGTTTGCTTCATTGTTGCTACATTCTATCTCCTCTAAGATGTGTTTCTATTTAATGCTTCATATTATTACCCTGAGCTTGATTGTTTCTTCCATCTGACAATAAAAGATTACTTTGTAAAAAGAATTTACTCCAATCTCAATTGCAGCCATATCAGTAACATTCTCCAGTTTATAAGCTTATTATTCTGTAGTTGAAAAACACTGAGACTATTTTATGAGATTAACCTCTTGACTTGGAGTTAGTGCTTTTTAATCACTTTAATCAGTGCATCTAATCAGCGCATTTTAATTAATGGACAGCATGACTTCTACAAGTCTATGCATGTGTTATTGATAAATACTCATGAAATTCCATGCTGAGTGTTCTTTACACACAGACATCATAGGGATGGTGATAAGAACAATGAAAGAGGAATGATGTATCTCCTCACTCCAAGGCAGAATAGAGGAAGGAATATGGGGAAGGTAATATTTCTTTGCTGAGCTGGATAGATAAGTATCTTATGTACAAGTGAACACAGACTTCAATGAATTAAAATGCTTAAAATCCCACTCTCCAGTTGTAACAAATTAATACTTCATGTCATGGTGAAGAAAATCTAGGGGTTATTTGAAAACATATGTATTTAGATAACATTACTAGATAAATAAATATCATATATTTAAGGAGTATATTTCAAGTGTTGACATATGTACACCATTACTACCATAAAAAAAAACTAACCTATCTTTGACTTCCTCCAATTTTCTTAGAACCATTTGCAAGCCCTCTTCCTATCCTTCCCATTCCATTCCCCACGCCCAGGAATGAACCTATCTACTGTTTACCACCACAGATTAATTGGCATTTTTATAATATTGTATATTAATTTTGTTGTATACTCATTATTTTTATTACTGCATAAGAGTTCTCTTTGTGGTTATTCTCAATGTTTATCCATGAGCCTGCTGAGAAACAGTTGATTTGATTCAAATGTTAAGCTATCACAAATAAAAGTTCTGTCAGTCTTGGTACAGATATCCTTTTTTTTGTATTGAATAAATATGTAGGAATAGAATGACCAGATAACAGGTAAATGTTAGTTTCACTTATTAATAAATTGCCAACTATTTCTCCAGTCACTTCCCTACATCATTTGATATGTTCTTTCCTTAATGTTTTTGACCTTTGAATATGTGTGTGCAGTATTTCATTCTGCTTTTAACTTGTCTTTCCATGATAACTAATAATATTAAGACATCAGGTTTCTTATTTGTATGATTTTCTTGGATGAAGAATCTCTTCAATATTTGTCCATTTTATATTGTGATATAGAGTTTTTCATTGAGTTTGGAGTTCATCATAGTCTCATATCACAGAAATAATTTGCAAATACGGAGCTAAAATTGTAATGCATCTGTAGTGAAGAGTCTTAGACTTTGTCTATACAAACTGACACAAAATGAAGGAAGAAGCCAGGTCAATAAAAATAATCATTGGAGATTTTAGGGGCTAGGACTGTGTCTCTTACAGAATACCATAGCAATATAGAATACAGTGCACTTTGTTCGGGGAAGTTTAAAACAGATTTCTCAGAGGGGGATAGGGCTTAAAGCTTCATTTTGAATAAGTTAGGTAGATGGAGAACCTCCCTAAAAATATTCTAAGCAGAGTATCCGTGCAAAGTCAAGAAACTGATTTGGGGAACTGTGACTTCTGAATGGCCAGAAGAGACAGAGAAGGATGAAAACAAGACAAGGAAGGGAGGCAAGATTGTGAGATTGTGGAGTGCTCAGTAGATCTAGCTTAAGCATTTGAACTGCATCTACGAAACAATAGGGAACCTGCTGAAGTGTTTTAAGAGTCTGAGTAATATGGTCAGATTTGCATTTTAAGAAAATGTCCTGCAGTGATGGCAAAAAGGATTAAAAGAGGGTAATGAATCTAAGAAAATTGACAAGAACCTAAACAAAACAGTATTAGCAGGGTCAGAGAGAGGAAGATATTTTAGAGTGCTAGACATTGGTAAGTATTTAAATGTTAGGAGTGTGGGGCTGGGGATATAGCCTAGTGGCAAGAGTGCCTGCCTCGGATACACGAGGCCCTAGGTTCGATTCCCCAGCACCACATATACAGAAAACGGCCAGAAGCGGCGCTGTGGCTCAAGTGGCAGAGTGCTAGCCTTGAGCGGGAAGAAGCCAGGGACAGTGCTCAGGCCCTGAGTCCAAGGCCCAGGACTGGCCAAAAAATGTTAGGAGTGGGGGAAGATATGGCAATATACAGGATGAGTCCTAGATTTTAATTCAAATAATGGGTGATTTGAGAAATGTTTCAAAACTATGACAGACAAAATGTATTTTATTCTATATTCCTATGACATTCTATAAGAGCCACAATCATAGACCCTAAAGTTTTCAAGAACACAGAAATACAAATAGGTGAGGTAGAAGCCTTATATATTCAGTTTGTAGAACCCATTCATTTATTCAGTGTACTTTTACTGAGTGCCTACCATACACTAGAAAGTATGGAAATTGTTAGTTCTGCCCAGAACAGCCCCTTCCCCCTTCCTCTTCACCTACCCCAAACCACTAATCACCTGTCATTCGCCTGACTGTGAGCCAGCAAAGGTCCCAGGCTCTGATGACACTTCCACATCTGCTGAGGTCATTTCCTGAACTGCCGTGGTCACACTCTCTAGTCCCACCTCCGTGGAACACTGAGAAGCTCCCCAGGCTCTGAGATCACTTCCACATCTGCTGTGGTCCTGCCTCCCGCCTTTCCCCATATAATCCAGCTCAACAGGAGAGCCCCCTCCTCTTTCTCCCTTTTTATTTTCTCTTCTTCCTTTCACTTTGTCTCCACACGCCTCCATCTGGTGCAGGCCAGCAGTTTGCTCCCTCCACTACCTCCCCCAATAAACTCTTTTCCATCTGAACCATGTGATGAGTTTCCTTTCTGGCAAACCTTACAGTAATGATGGGAGAGTAAAGCAGGTGTGGTACTATTCTTCACAAATGCAAGGCAGAAACTGGAATTACATAATTTAAAACAATTGACTCTGAATTGTTGGAGACAAAATATGGGTGTTTGGATAGTGCACACAGTTGAACTTGACATAGTCTCATACTCAGGAAACTTTTTTTTTGCGAGTCCTGGGCCTTGGACTCAGGGCCTGAGCACTGTCCCTGGCTTCTTTTTGCTCAAGGCTAGCACTCTGCCACTTGAGCCACAGCGCCACTTCTGGCCATTTTCTGTATATGTGGTGCTGAGGAATCAAACCCAGGACTTCATGCATGCAAGGCAAGCACTCTACTGCTTTTGAAGATGTACAGTTTCAGAGGTTTGAAGGAATTAGACTAGCCAAGATAACAGAATGATGGATCTTATAAAAAAAAGAACACAAATGATTAGTGTTGTAGGACATGCAGGTGGAGGTTTAAAAAAAATGCTGGTGCAAATATATACCACCTGCTAGAGAAGTTATTTGCCTATGGAGCACATAATACTATATCAAAGATGAGAACTTTGAGCATGGGGCAGAAGATGGTGACTTAATATAATGGGAGAATAGGATGGTATTTAGCCTGTAGAATACTAATGTTTAAAGTACAATTAGGAGGAGAGAAAGTCAGAGAGGGGAAAAGGAGCAAGAAAAAAAAGCACAGATGAAGCAAAAAAAAGGGGGGGGAGAGAAAGAAACATATGATCACCATTGCTCAATGTATGGTAATGATTTTTCTGGTTTACTAAATTCTCCTCCCCCTCACCACAGATAGAGACTTTTGCATGATATTTATTCTGTTTATTGTCTTTTTCTGAACCAGAGTTCTGCCTCATTAATTCACAAGGAAGATATGTGCATAACATAAAAAAATTTATATTAATTCTAAATGTTCTCAAGGGGACTTGTTTTTGGCATTTTCCTGATTGCCTGTCATTATAAAGAATTGTTGAAAATTTGGATTCATGACCTCCCTTTCCAGCATATTTTTAATGTAATCACATTCCACAGTGTGTTCTTCTTGTTCTGTGAAATGAGTCAGAATAGTGTGGCCAGTTTGTTTCTTCTGGGAGGAAAAATCGAGATAAAAGAAAATCTGCCTAGCCTTCAGTAGGGATATGCAACTATACATAAATGTAGATGCTTGTGAGAGTATTTTGCTGTGTGACCCAAACCAAGGGAAAACGTTCTTCATTTCTTCCAGTTTTTTTTTTTTTTTTTACTACATGGTCTTTGCCACAGGGTAACACTATTCTTGATGTTATTATAGTAATGCTGTCTAGTACCTGTACAGGAAGAACTAGGCAATATAGGGAAGCTATTGTTATAAACATGAGCCTCTCTTTTTTGTGGAGCCTTATATTTATTTTCATAAAATGTAAGAAACATCTTTTTTGTTTTTTTTTTTAATTAAGAAACATCTTTTAAAATAAGTCTTATAGTTTAGAATCTATTGTATTTGCATTCTGTTGTTCTAGAAATGTTATAACTAGATCAAATGCCAAATATTAAATTTATTTTAATTGCCTTTGGGGATGTAAGTAAGTACTATCTTTTTTTGTTCTTAATTTTCTAATTCTGCATTTACCTTCTAAGCCCATCTGAGTTCACCTCTAGTCTCTAGCTTTATTTTTATGCTTTAGTTCTTCACTTTCTCATTCCCTGCTCTCTTTCTTCTCCATGCCAAGGTCCAAATCTCAGAATGGCTACTACTATTCAACTTACCAGTACCCAAGGAGGCTGAGGGCTGTGAAAACTCAGTGGTGAAGACTGGAAACTTCCTAATTCCTAAATCACTAACGAGGATCAGCATGCCAGACTGCCAACCCTCCTAGAATTCCCAAAAGCAGTTATTCATCCTGTTCTCCAAAATTACTATGTTAAATCATCATTCCTTTCAAGTTATCAAATTATAACCTTTCTCCCCAACTTTCAATTTGTGAGCATTCATCCTGTATCTCTGGCACATTTGAAGCTATCAATTGAAAATGTGTAGCCCCACAAACAAATTGTATACTTTATTGCTCTGGAATAGATGCTCCTGTAATTGATTATTAATCCTTCTATTTCTGTTTTAAAATTCTTGTTGGTGTTCATACTTTCTCAATCTCTATTTTCTCTCTCACTGCCTCCCCTAATCCCTCTACTTCCCCTTTCTGTATCCGCATTTTATTAATCTCCACTATATTTTTCGTATTAGAAATTAAACCATTGAAGTCTCTTCTCAAAACTGTCTGTCCTGCTAGTCACTGGCACCAGTGGCTCATGCCTATGATCCTAGCTGTACCAGAGAGTAAGAACAGAGGATTGCAGTTTAAAGCCAGCCTGGGCAGGAAAGCCCATGATTCACATCTCCACTAAACTATTTTTTTTTAAAGCCCGAAAGTGGGGCTGTAGCTCAGGTGGTAGAGTGCTAGCCTTAAGCAAAACTCAAGGACAGTCCAGTAATAGAGGCTCATGCCAATAATCCTAGCTATAGAGGAGGCATAGATCTGAGGAAAGTGATTCAAAGCCAGTGTGGGCAGAAAAGTTTGTGAGATGCTTATGTCTAATTGACTACCAGAAAATTGGAAGTGGGCTGTAGCTCAAAGGACTAGGACATTAACCTTGAGCACAAAACTTACACACATAGGGGCTGGGAATACGGCCTAGTGGCAAGAGTGCTT
Source organism: Perognathus longimembris pacificus (assembly GCF_023159225.1). Taxonomy (NCBI): domain Eukaryota; kingdom Metazoa; phylum Chordata; class Mammalia; order Rodentia; family Heteromyidae; genus Perognathus; species Perognathus longimembris. Next base: position 105,810,958 of record NC_063188.1, on the reverse strand, counting down.
GCCTTGTATACATGAAGCCCTGGGTTTGATTCCTCAGCACCACATATACAGAAAATGGCCAGAAGTGAAGTGGCACTGTGGCTCAAGTGGCAGAGTGCTAGCCTTGAACAAAAAGAAGCCAGGGATAGTGCTCAGGCCCTGAGTTCAAGGCCCAGGACAAGCAAAAGAAAAAAACAAAACCAAAAAACACCCTCACACACACAAAATATCTATCCATTGAAAGGCTAAAATCAAAATGGTCAAGAAAATAAAAGCCAGGAAATTGGTACTTGAAAAGGAAGGGGTAGGATCAATGGGAGGGGGTAGACAAATTAAGCAGAAAAAAATTAGGGAAATGATATAAAAAATCAATGCATATCCCACAAAACTAAGAAAAGTGAGAGAAGTGGGAATTGGGAGGGATGAGTGAGAATTCTGAAAGGGCTGACATTGACCATCCATTGTGTTCATAAACTGCTTTGTATAACTAGTTAAAGCTAACCAAAAAAGGTATCTGCCCTTCACTTTGGGCAATGTGCATCCAGAGTCCTATTTCTGTGTTCTCTAATCTTCTCCCAGAATGAATTTTATGAAATAAATGTAGTTCCCAGTGAGTACTGAATTTCCCTGATTCACTCAGTCTTAAAACTAGTCATTCTAGCTCCTGTTTTCATCATTTCATCACTGAGCTAACAACTTCCATGTCCCCAACTAATCTAGTGAACTATTTTCAGTCATTTTCTTTGACTTGACTTCTTAATGACATTTTACTGCGATGACCACTTCTTTCTGAAACCATGTTTTCGCTTGAGCCCTGTGACCTCATATGCTCCTGCTGTTCTTTTCGGTGTCTTTGGTAGACTTCATTCTCCATTCATGTTTGTGTGTTCAGTTCATCTCTATCTAGGTCTCCTTTTTATTTTCATTCCAAATTATATATCTGAATGACCTTGTACTTTCTCTCAGACATGTACCTTAGGCTTAGGGGTGGCCTCCCAGGAAACATTGAAAAGTAAACAAAAATTGTTGAGTGTAAGATGCTTGCTTTTTGATATGGCATAATGCAAATAGCTATCCAAATGAGTGGGGAGCTTTAGGAGCTCAAAAGGACTTCCTATACCAAGTCTGGTAGAATGTTCATGTTTTGTGTGCAGTTTCACAGGACATTCTGTTTTCTTGGAGGAACCATCAGGAAGCTTGGAAGGTTCTTTCTACCTGTGGGAGTTTCTCTCATTACGTTGTACGTTGCACAGTTATTTCTGGAGAAACCTATCACTTCACTTTAGTCTCTAAAATAAACTTGAGGTCATTTATCTGGATCTATTGGTATCTTTCAAACATTCATTGTACCCCTATGTCATTAATTCCAGTGCATGTCTGAAATGATATTCATGCAAAAGGCCTCTCATCCTAATTGGGGGAAGATATTTCAGGAAGATATGCTGATACTAGACAGCCGTGTTTGATGAATGGATCCTCCATGGCATTAGAACAAATACTTCTGCAGTAGGTAATGAAGGAGGAATTATTCCAGATGGGATTTCTCACCTTTTTAACTCTGAGTTATTTGTCACCATTTGAAAATGGATTACAATTCCAAATGTGGCTAAATCATCCCTGTTTTATTTCTTTCACTGTCTCTAGTCACATTTTGCCATTTTCAGAAGAAATTGACCCATTATCTGGTTGTTAAGAGCAACTAACACTGAAGCCTTGATACTGAAGTAAGTTGTATCTATCAGAAATGGCAACACTCAAGTATCTCTTAACCAACCATCTTAAGGACACAGATGAGGTTGTTCATTAGGCAAAACTGGGTTTATATGTGAGATATATATGAGAAAGGGTCTGATAGTTGTATATTCTCACCAACTGAGGTTGACATATCTGAAAGAGAAAAATGAAATGGAAAGTTTTACAATGGATGTGAGGTATGATAAATTCATTATGTATAGAAACAAATCTGCATCTTCTCTCACTCTTCTTCAGAAAAGGGGACATGCATTTGGAGCTCCGACATTTGGACATCCATTAAAAAAATTAAGAACATACAGAAGTTTGGATCTACAAATATGAACTACACATATTCAAAATAGAATGCTGGGTGTCAGTGGCTCACACCTGTAATCCTAGCTACAAAGGAGGCTGAGACCCAGAGGATTGTGGTTTGAAGCTAGTCCAGATAGAGAAGTTGATGAAACTTCTTCTCCAATGAGCCAGCACAAAGCTGGTCTAGAAGCATGGCTCAAGTGGTAAAGTGCCAGTTGGGTGCAAGAAAGCTGAGTTCAAGTCCCGATACTAGAAAATAGATAGATAGAAAGATATAGATAGACAGGTAGACAGATAGATAGGTAGATAGACAAACAGATAGATGATAGACAAATGAAGTGGAAATTAAAATAATTGATATATGAAACTACTAGTAGTAAATTTTAATAAAAAACTTGAAGAGAAATTCTGAGGATATATAGACTGAGCTTAATAAAAAGAAATACAGAAAATAAACTATATTCAAAATTATTTGAGGATAAACCATGAGTACTAAGCATACTGATTTGAATTGTTTCAAGACAATGAAACTAGAATATCAAATAAGTGATGTTTGTAGACAAAATTTTATTTAGGAAAAGATGACCTTCTTGGTACAGTGCCAACTAAGGAAGGAAATGCTGGCCTAAAGCCTAGATCTTCTAAAATCTTGGAAGAAGGCCAACTACTGTTTTCTGTCTGGGGACAGGGTAACAAGAATTTCTCTCTCTCGTCCTCTACCCATTTAACTAAAAGTGATTCAAAATTGGGAAATTCCCCAGGAGAAGTCTAGCTAAGTGACATTTTTATTTAAAAATACTTAGAAAGAAAAGATGTTATCTAGCTTCTTTAAGCAAATTAAAAATGATCCTGAGAGAGAAAAGAAGAACCAGCAGGAGAAAAAGTACAGCTTAAATAAGAAAATTTTGACAATATTGGATTCCACAAAAAGTGGAATGATTAACCCCTTCTACAAAACAGATTGAAGGTCTACATGCCTGCCTCTCATTTAGCAGCATCACACTACTTAGCATTCCTTAATAGTGATAAGGAAACAGGGTGCCTATAAGTTAAGTGATATGATTCTCCATCAGTTTATGAATGCAGGTGTTGATTAAGTAGGATAAGAATCCCTCACCCAATCCTAAGGAAGTAGTGTCCAAATTAAATTATTGGGGATCATAAGATCTGAACTCACAAGGACTACCAATCATGGTAAAAATAAAATATTTGCTTCCCACTTCTAGGCCCCAAAGTGGAGTAGGCTTATTTTAGCTTTGTGTGAAGCTATTGTCTACTATTTAGGTATCACATATCATATTGGACCATGTCATATCATATTCACCAAATTAAGCAGAAGAAAGTGGTTGTTCCCTGTCTGTAGTAATTGTGCATGCATGCAAAATCAGAAGGATTGAAATCTCTACAAAATGTGAGATAATTGTATCACACTATTCTATAGCTACAATTTGCTAAATTTTCATATTTTATCTCACGAGGGGATTACATTTCTGGAATATATCCAAAAATGTTGGGGGGAATTACTTTTATAGGGATTTGGAGATATTTAAATGTTATGTGGTTACAGAATGGAAATGAAATGTGTCATACTCCAAATGTGCTAGTGTTTTCAGACTTGTTCCTTGTGAATATAGTCATAAAATTATTCTACTTAAACTCTTGAGGTGATGTTTTATGCCTCTCAAGTTTTCCAGCATCTATTTTGTTGTATTTTCTAACATCCTTAATTGGTTTCTGAAAAGATGGATTGGTACAACACTGAGATAAGGCATTTCAATATATCTTGTGTCAGGTATCTATTGCCCAATGCTTTTTGACAAGCAAACACCTCAGCAACACAAACAATTGCTTAATGTTTATATATAGACAGAGCAATTGATTGAGGTGGATGGATCCCCAGTTGGGTTCACATATATTTGTGAATATTTCTCATAGTGGGTTGTCATTGGCTGTCTGGGACTTGGATAAATAGGGCAACTCAAATACACAAGATGTGTCTTTCACTTTCCTCTGTATGTTTTTTATGGTCAGGGCATAGAAGGGAGAAAGTCATATGAAAGGCCTCCAGATGCCACAATCACACTGTTGCTGTCATGACAGTCTATTGGCTAAGCAGATAGAAGAAATGGGAAAATACACTGTGAGGGAAACTGCAAAGACAAATGGCAAAGGGCATCATTGCAGGGGATTGGTAGATGAATAGTGGGACTACTGATAGAATCTGTTATTTATTTTTAAAAGGCCTTTAAAAAGTAGTGCAAAAATATGGTGACTATAATAACTGAACCATGACATTACAAATCACAACAGTATATATGATTAAAGAAGAGTTTTGTAGAAAATTATTATGTCTTATAATGATCCACATTGTCCTATTTCTGGCAGCATTATGGGAACTACTGAACTATGTCTCTGTATTTGTTGATGTTCTTTTGGGAAAATTTCGAAATTTTCTTTTATTTTTAAACAATTGCTGATTGGCAGATGCAGACAAAAGAGACCACTTAGACAAGAGTAGCATTACTTTTCCTGTAGAGTGTTAGAAAATATTTTAGGTTATTCAGAACACCTATTCTCTATCAGAGATATTCAGTTCTAGGATGATAGTGCAAAATAAATCATAGGAAAAATGGTAGACATATCTGGTATTGAATTCCTCATAAATGGTCAAAAAAACTGAACAGAGAGTTCTTAGAAGAAAGACAAATGACTAATAAATACATGTATACATGTTCAACTTTGTTAACCATGAAGGAAATGCAAATCAAATTGATATCAAGATTCCATCTCATCCCATCTATCTCATCCCAGTCAGACTGGCAACCACCAAGGAAAAAGAAACAACAAATGCTGAAGATGATGCCAGTAAGTTAGAGGGGGAATTCCCATATACTGTTGATGGGAAAGTGAAAAGTAGTGTAACCAATATGGAAACCAGGATGGTGTTTACTCAAAAGCTAAAAATAGAACTACTTATGAATTCACCACACCACTCTTGGGTGTATAGAGGAAGAAAAATAAAACAATTTCACAGGAAAGATAACTGTGTACCCACATTTCTTGCAGCTTTATTCACAAAGGCCCACCTGGCCAAGGTGTCCCCAAACTGATAAATGAATATTATATATATGTATATATATTACACACAGATACCATGATGTTCTCAACTTAGTTGTAAAGAAACATGAAATTATGTCATATGCAAAAAAGTGGACAGAATTGGCGATTATTGTGTTAATTGAAATAAACCAGGCTCCAAAAGCCCGATGTTGCATGTTCTCACTCATTACTGGAGTATACACTTCTGATGATGATGATGATATTAATGGTAATGGGACACAAACGTAAAACAGGGACTGTCTGGGAGTGGATTAATAGGAGGGAGAAGTGAAAAGGAGAGGAAAGAGGGGATGCTGAAGAGTAATAAGGATCAAAGGACACAACATATTATGTATTTATATGTATAGAATACAATATTAGAGAGAGAGAGGCAACATAGTAGAGTAGGTGAATTTATTCAAAGGGCACTGTATGCATGTGTGGAAATAATCCAATGAAATCCCTTCATATTACAAATATATGGCAATTCAATAATAAATAATTGTAACAATAAAGAAAACATGTAAACAAATGAATGTGGATGTGATGCAGTAAATTTGATGTTGCACTGTTGTTTACTTACTCTGATCTATACTGCCATACCTCAATGCCCATCCCACAATGTTTGAGCAAAAGAGAAGGTACAAAAAGTAATAATTCGGCTGGGGATATGGCCTAGTGGCAAGAGTGCTTGCATCGTATACATGAGGCCCTGGGTTCGATTCCCCAGCACCACATATACAGAAAACGGCCAGAAGTGGCGCTGTGGCTCAAGTGGCAGAGTGCTAGCCTTGAGCAAAAAGAAGCCAGGGACAGTGCTCAGGCCCTGAGTCCAAGCCCCAGGACTGGCCAAAAAAAAAAAAAGTAATAATTCTAACCATAGATCAACAATGTAAATTGAAAGTATTGTTTGTTGTGACAAATTATGGTAAAGTATACCACACATTACTGGAAGAAATAAGTGAAATAGATTAATAAACTTAAATTCTAGACCAAAATGAAAAAAATCTAAATACTTGGACGAAGGTACTTTTCTGCCTAATGCCAAGCAAGTAGTTTGAATCAAACATGTTGCTTTTTTCTGCAAGTTCACTACTAAAATAGTACAATGTACTCTCTCTGATACTCAGATGCTGGTCTCGATGGGCCATGAGAATTCTGATTAATCTGTCATAGGAGTATAGATATATTTTAAAGAAATGTTTGCAGATGGCCCTTAAGAGGTTCTCTCAACTAGGGTGTAATAAATGGAACACCAAAAAGTACACAACACAAAGTTGGGAATATTTTAATGCCTGAAAGACATCATGTTCCCACTGCATAAAAGGTAAATAATAAATATGCATTCAAGATTCTATCCCTATTGCCTATCAATTTAATGAATAATTGTATCAAATGATTACAACAGGAAGAAAGTTAAGGATAGACTCAAGTGATAAAGGAATAAGGATGATTTTAGTTTGTTTAAAGGATACAATACTTTCTTCAGGTATATTTTCATGTCTCTCCTATGAGCTATATGAGAATAGCTAGGAATAGATTTTCATTAGTCATGTTATCTCTCTCTGTATCTCCAGAGATGTCTCAAATTTAAGTGTAAATCAAATTATGACACACATATATACACACAAAATGTCTCCTCTAGTGTTTCTTTTTTATTGTTGGTAGTGGTCGTGGGGCTTAAACTGAGGGCCTGGGCACTGTCCCTGAGCCTCTTTGTGCTCAAGGCTAGTGCTCTACCACTTGAGCCTCAGTACCATTTCCAAGTTTTGAGTGGTTGAGATAAGAGTCTCATGGATAGGAATTCTAGTACTATGTTGAAGAGGAGGGGAGAGAGCGGACATCCCTGTCTTGCTCCTGATTTTAAAGGGAATGGCTTTAGCTTTTCACCATTTAGAGTTATGCTTGCTGTTGGTTTCTCATAGACTGCCTTTATTATATTACTTTCAACATGCCATGTGAAATCCTAGCTTCTATTGTTGATGATCCTCTTGTATCCCCTTCCTGTGGTTGTCCCTGCACTATCACTGTATCTCATCTGAGTACACTGGATACTGTATATACTGGTATTAGAACTTGGGAAGTGAAAGGGAATATCAAAATCGAGAGACAAAGAATAAAACGACAAACGACTCCAAAACCAACACTTGCAAAACCATTTGGTGTAAACCAACTGTACAACTCATGGGGGGAGAGGGAAAGAGGGAGGGGGAGGGGGAATGAGGGAGGAGGTAACAAACAGTACAAGAAATGTACCCAAGGCCTAACGTATGAAACTGTAACCTCTCTGTACATCACTTTGACAATATATAAGAAAAGAAAAAAGAAAAAAAAAAAGAGTCTCATGGAAACTTTTCTGCCCAGGCTGGATTCAAACAATGATCCTCAGCTCTCAGCTTCCTGACTAGCTAGCATTACAGGCATGAGCCACTAGCTCCTGGTTAGTGTTTCTTTTTATGTGAACTGTTTACCCAACTGAACTGTAAGTTCAATTGATTTAAAAATCCTGCCTTTTTCTGTTTACAAGTGTCTTAAGTGTGTCTTCTCTTTATCCACAAAACCACAATCTCAAGCTATGATTATTATTATTTTTTTTTTTTTTGGCCAGTCCTGGGCCTTGTACTCAGGGCCTGAGCACTGTCTCTGGCTTCTTCCCGCTCAAGGCTAGCACTCTGCCACTTGAGCCACAGAGCCGCTTCTGGCCGTTTTCTGCATATGTGGTGCTGGGGAATCGAACCTAGGGCCTCGTGTATCCGAGGCAGGCACTCTTGCCACTAGGCTATATCCCCAGCCCTCAAGCTATGATTATTTTGTAACTGGGACCAGTTTTATTGCTTCCTAATTAGTCTCATCGTTGAAGTTTTGATTTCTTCCAGTACAGTCTCTATAAAATCTTTTGATGCTTACTAAATGTCTTACAATAACTCAGACTTAACACAGATAATGAAACCTTCCAAGGAAGGCTTGCATGTTCTGCTCCAACTTTTCTCTTTTACCCATTATGCTTAACCCTTCTGAGTGATCTTGGGTGTGCCATTGTCTCTGTCTCCACACTAGCTACTTTCTCCCCACTCCTACCTCATTTTATATTGTCAAGGTGATCTACAGAGGGGTGATACATGTAAGGTAGTAGGTACATTTCTTGTCAAATTTGTCACCCTCTCCCTCATTTTTCTCCCATTTTCCTTGCCCCCACCCCCTCCCCAGGTTGTACAGTTAATTTCCAACATATTGTCTTGTGATTTTCATGTTGCTTTGCTTCACCCTTTATCCTTTATCTCACCATTTTGATGTTCCCCTTCCCTTCCCTAATTCAGATATACATATATACAATACCCAGGGTACCAGAATCAAATACAGTGACAACAGGGGATAAACCATAGAAAATAAAAACAAAAGAAAAAATAATTTCATATAGTGCATTAAAAATAACAACAATGAAAAACCTGTTTTCATTTCTTGGAGCTCATTTCACTTAGCATCATCTTGTATGATTGTGTGTACATAGCTATTGAGCTATTGTGATCCTCTGCTAGGACTATTCTAGACATGTACTAATTATTATCAGTGAGGGAAACTGAACTCCTACCTCCTTTTACCATCTCTTCTCAACCCCGACCCATTCACCTGCTTCACTCCTACACTCTTCCCTTGTATGATATTTTGTATTCAGTTAGCATGAATTACAGGCCTGAAAAAGGTATATACTGCTCCTGATTTTTCTGAAACACACAGCTGCATTCATACTACTAGCATAACTCTTCACACATAATTGATGCTCTATAATAATTTTTGAATGATCAAATTCTTTAATTCTACCTATGACTGATAGAATTCACCAAATTTTTTTTGAAAGAGATATGTAGCAAGGCACCAATGGCTCATGCCTGCAATCCTAGCTATTCAGGAAGCTGAGAACTGAGGATCATGATTCAAAGCTAGCCAGCCAAGTGGTAGAGTGGCTCAAGTGGTAGAGTTCTAGCTGTGAGAACAAAAGCTTAGGGACTATACCCAAGTCCAGAGTTTAAGCCCCAGGACTGGCAAAAGGAAAAAGTAAAGAGAGAGGGAGGGAGGTATAGTATTAGAATTATATAAGTTTGACCACATGGCTACATTGTTGATGTCAGAGCCAATAATCTTACTGGCTCTGGAGAAACTTAATGTTATGAGATGATTTAATGAATGGATTATAATCAATTCAAGTTTGAGAAATTTACAAGTTTTTAACTTAGCTCCAAATGAGCAGGAACTGCTTATTTATTTCATCTTTCCCTTTTTTTCCTGACCTGTCTTCATACTCTGAATGTTTGTACATACTTCTACTGATTTGAGACTGTAATCCATCTGATAGGTACTTTCCTTAGCTTTTCCAAAATATTTATTATGTTTAAGTAATTACACAAAGAAATTGTTACTTAGCAGCTTATGAATGTAATATATTTTGGTCAATGTCACCCCTTTCAACATTCTTACCCATCCCCCCCCACTACTTCTTCCTTCACTCTTAATTTTGTAGGATATACATTAGATTCTTGTGTCTGCTTATACTTTCTCACTTACTGTGTGCTGTGACTTGTGAAAATACTCTCTTTTTTTGCTGGTACTGGGGTTTGAACTCAATGTCTTTTTTGAATAATTATTTATTGTCAAAGTGATGTGTAGAGGGGTTACACTCATGCGTAAGGCAGTGGGTACATTTCGTGTACAATTTGTTATCTCCTCCTTCATTCCCCCCCTCCCCCTTTCCCTCTCCCCTCATGAGTTATTCAGTTGGTTTACACCAAATGGCTCAATGTCTTGTGCCCTAGCTTGACTTCCTTGATCAGGGCTAGTGCTAGAGTCAGGTTAGTGCTGGGGACAGGCCTTCAGCCCAGATTTTTTCCTGGTTATTTTGGACACAGAGGTGAGACGACTTTTCTGACTAGATCTCAGTTGCCTCCTGCCTCCTCTAAGATGAAGGACTTTGTTCATCACTGAACTAGGGCATCAACAGTGGCATTTTTATAACAGATAATTACTGCTCAATAATTATGTTTGAATGACTATATGAAACATTTGTCCATATACTCTACTTGGCTCAAGTAATTGTAAAATGTAGCAATATTAAGTAGTCTGGCAATTTTAGAGAACTATTGAGACAGGAAATATGTATGCTTGAAATGGTTCTAAATCTAGAGAGAGCTATACAAGTATAAAATGCCAGTATTAGCAATGTTACGGTTTCCCTCTAATGCCTGTAATCTCAATATCCAATTTGACTGGATTATGTATTTCATCCTATTTGAAGCTTTTCACCCTGTCGTTACACATATGATTAGTATCTTTCCATTCTCAGTGCACTATAGGTTTGAAATATGATGTGGGATTATAGGTATTATAAGTAACACCCACAATTTGCAAACAGTTTGTTTTTAAGGGAAAAATAATTTAGATGTAGTAGCAAAATAATGTGGTTTGGCGTGGAATAATTTCGAAGGCAACAAGAAACCACTTGCAGAGTTAATTTTTTTACATAACACTTTAGAATTTATAAATGTCCCATATAGAGCTAAGCACTAGTGGCACATACCTGTAATCTGGACTACTCAGGAGGCTGGGACTTGAGGGTCATGGTTTCAGGCTAGCTCAGGCAGAAAATTCTGTAAAACTCTCTCCAAAACAAGGGCATTGGAGGCGTGACTAAAGTGGTAGAATGCCTGTCTTGGGTAAAAAGTTCAAGCAAGAGTATAAAGCCTCGTATAAAATAATAACATTGTTCAATATGTACTCTATTATTTGTTTACAGTAGTCTTTTTACACATAAATGGTACTAGTTACAGTTCATATATAAGAATATTGAAGTACAAAGAGAATAAATAAGACAGTTCATAAGTCACAGAGCCTACACTTGAACCTAGATTTTCTCCCTCACATTCCTTTGCCAAGTATTTTTACTATTACAGGGACTTCAGGACAAACCATCGCGTGATTTCTGACATAAACTTTAAGTTTGGGAGGTTCTTAAAATCACTCTCAGTATCGATAATTCATTAGTAGAATTCATAAAAATCACTGGGAGCCATTTTTCTTTGCAGTTTAAAATAAATTAAGGGATGAAGTACATAAAACAGTAAAAGATGGATCTAAACATAAAGCTTCCACTGGTTTCTACCCAAGGAGTCAACACAGGTTACTCTAGGTAACAATATATGCAATATCCAGAGTTTTACCAACCAAAGAAACTCACTCAAGTGCCAATATTTACAGCTTTTCCTTGGTCTCCATTTTTAGACACAATCAATCGATTACCTACATGGTTGATCAAGGTTTGAAGGTAGCCCAAGCAGAACAGTCTATGAGACTCTTCAATCAACCCTCCCCACTCAAAACAGCTGACAGTAGAGGTATGTCGCAAATGGTAGAGTGCCAACCTTGAAGGAAAAAGTCAAGTGAGAGCAAGAGGTTCTGAGTTCAAGTACCAGCAAAGGGGCACACACACACACACACACACACACACACACACACGCACGCACGCACACACACGCACACACACAAATCAAGAATGTAGTAAACATGAGAGTTCTATGATTGCTGACAGTATGACGTACTATTTTACAGTGTATACTTTTGATAAGTATAATAGTGCACAGAAATAACTATAAAAGTATAGTATAAAATAAATATATAGGTAATATAATTCTTTATTATCATTGCCAAACATTGTGTATTGTGTATAACAGTATATTCTATTTTTTATAAGACTGGAAATAGAAGTTTGCACCAGCATCATAAAAATGTGAGTAATGTGTTTTGTTACAACAGATATGATGTCACTAGATTATAAGAATTTTCCATCTCCATTGGAATCTCAGGGGCCATTGTCATATATATTTGGTCAATTGTTTTCCCTGAAAATATTGGTGTATGACACTCACTATACTCCCTTGTGGCTAGATTACATGAATTGGAGAGTGTGAGAAGTCTCAGATGGAAGGAATTATATCATTGGCTTAGTGCAGATACAGCCCATGTAGCTTATAACAAAAGACACAACTGTGAGATTAGTGCAAGCATAAAGCTTGTTGTCTGAGGAGGAAAATCTGCTTAGTTTATGAGGGGTTTTAGAGGCTCAGAGTTGTTTTCAGTTAAAAAAAATATATCCATTATTGGACCAGCAACAATCAACACTTGGGGCTTTCTGCTAAAATTAGTTTTGATACCTTAAAGAATATTGATGGTATTTTAGAATACAGCATCCCAACTGATCCAAAATGAAAGCTTTCTAAAAGGGATTTTATCCTTAAGCTTTCTCGAGAGACACAAAAGGAAAGAAAATGAGTTGTGCTATTAGACATAAAGGCTCTAGTCATTTCTATTTACACAACATCTCAGATTTATCTACCATGGAGTAAAATAGAATGAAGTAACATCATATATCTGAATGAGACTGGTCTGTGCATACTAATTCTTTATGGATCATGATTTATCTTCTTTTGGCAGAATTTTAACCACTGAGAAAGGATGAGGGCTCTCTCGGTTCTGCACTCACTTCCATGCTCTCCTTCAAACTCTCTTCCTCAGAGATGGCCCTCTTTGCTACTTACAATTCTAACACATCTTTTATTTCTTAGATTTCTATAGGATAGGGAAAACATCTGTTATTATCAGGGTAGATTAGTTTCATGTGTTACTTTTCCTCCCAGGAGCATTTGCAACTAACCCATAATGTCAGGGAGAAGAAATCTCCTAATTATATTTATCACAGTGGGTTTATTAGTTAGATTATACAGAGCTCTGCTGTAGTAACAAATCTTCACATTTCAGTGGCTTGACACCCTAAAAACAGATATCTCATTTCAAAAACAGTTTAATATAAGCTGGAGGGCTTTTCTTGCCTGCTTTTCTTCCAAGTGCTGACTGGTGATTTTGTTTCCCAACTCTAATATCTCAAATTCCTTTGATTCTAGTTATGTAGACACAAGAACAAGAGAGAATAGAGCAAACAATTTTAATTTTCTGGAACTGGAGGATACACAACACTTCTGTTCAGGTTGTGTTAGTTACAATTAGTCATAGAATAGCATGATAACTGGGAAACGTAGAAAAAATTGAGCTGTTTGAGAACAGAGAGAACTGCAGGAAGCCACAAATCATACCAGCAGACACTTAACCACTCCACCAGTAGATTAGCTTTAGTTGGTATCAAGATTTTAGTATTACATATTGACTGTGCTAGGAGCTGGGCACCAGTAGTTGACAGGTGTAATCCTAGCTGTTTTGGAGACTGAGACTGGGAGGATCACAGTTCGAGGCCAGCACAAGTAGAAAAGCTCATGAGACTTCCCCTTATCATTCCATAGCTTGGCATTATGGTGTGTGTATATGTGTGGGGGGAGGATACGTGTGTGTCTGTGCCAAGCTTTATGGGATGCTGAAACTGGAAGTATCTCAGATCCACTCTATTCCAGGGCAGAAAACTCCATGAGAATCCATCTCAATGGAAGAAGCTGAGTATGATGGCATAAAGCCTGTTACCACAGCTATAACAGGGAGCCTAAAATAGGCGGGTCACAATCCAAGTCCATGCCCAGGCAGGAAGCAAGACCCTATCTCAAAAGATAACTACTGAAAACAAATGGGTTAGAAGTAAAGCATCTGCCTGGCAAGCATGAGGCCTTCAAAACTCAAGTGCCACCCAAGAGAGAGAACTAGAATTGTAGTTGAAGAATACATTTCTGAGGCTTGGAATATGGCCTACTGGCAAGAGTGCTTGCCTAGTATATATGAAGCCTTGGGTTCGATTCCCCAGCACCACGTATATAGAAAATAGCCAGAAGTGGCGCTGTGGCTCAAGTGGAAGAGTGCTAGCCTTGAGCAAATAGAAGCCAGGGACAGTGTTCAGGCCCTGAGTCCAAGGCCCAGGATTGGCAAAAAAAAAAAAAAAAGAAGAAGAAGACGTATGTGGAAAAAAAAAAAGAAAAATACATTTCTACAATGTGGTTTGACATTTACAATAATAGACCTGTGTACAAATTAGTAACAAAGTATAAATATTCACTATTTCTCTACTGGGGCAAGAACTGTGGCTTTACAAGGGAACAGAGCCCTCCACACCTGTTGGAATGAGTTTTTCAGGCAGAGAAGTAGAATGGAGCAAAGACCCTAGAAGAAGAGCTCCCAATGCCCAAACTGCAAAAGCATCTTATCACATGCTGTATTGGTAATGCTATCTCTAGAGGAGGCAGAAGCATAATAGAATGGAAGACTAGAGAGTTGGGCTCAGACCACCTTCTGTAAGTTCCTTCCTTTAGTAATGCCTAGGTACTTAGAATCTTGGGGACAAAGTAAAGTATATCTTGGCAAGGAAACAATCATAGCTCTAGTTTTGCAGAAAGCTTGAAAAAATTCTTAATTTATATTCAACAAAAAATACTTGATTATCTTATTTTATCCTTAGATATCTTTTTTTAAAGTTTTTATTATAAAAGTGATGTACAGAGAGGTTACAGTTTCATATGTTAGGCATTGGATACATTTCTTGTACTGTTTGTTACCTTGTCCCTCATACCCACCTCCCCCTCCCCCTTTCCCCCCCCTGAGGTGTTCAGTTCACTTACACCAAACAGTTTTGCAAGTATTGCTTTTGTTGTGTTTCTCTTATTTTACCCTTTGTCTCTCAATTTTGGTATTCCCTTTAAATTTCCTAATTCTAATACCAGTATACACGGTTTCCAATATACTCAGATAAGATTACAGAGATGGTGTAGATACAATCACAAGAAGGTGATACAAGAACATCATCAATAGTGGAAACTACAGATACACATGGTATGTTGAAAGTAGTTACAACTGTGATATAAAAATCATTTCCATAAAATGGAGTTCATTTCACTTAGCATCATCTTATGTGATCATAATTGTATAGCTATTGGGCTCTTGTGATCCTCTGCTGTGACTTGCCTAAACCTGTGCTAATTATTCCCAATAAGGGAGACCATGTTTCTTTGGGTCTGGCTCACTTCACTTAGTATAATTTTTACCAGGTCCTTCCATTTCCTTACAAATGGGGCAATGCCATTCTTTCTGATAGAGGCATAAAATTCCATTGTGTATATGTACCACATTTTCCTGATCCATTCATCTACGGAGGGGCATCTGGGTTGGTTCCAGAATCTCACTATAACAAATTGCGCTGCAATGAACATTGTTGTGCTGGTGGCTTTACTGTGATTTTGTTTGTGGTTTTTAGGATAAATACCCAAAAGTGGGGTTGCTGGGTCATAGGGGAGTTCTACATTTAGCCTTCTGAGGAATCTCCATACTGCTTGCCAGAGTGGCTGAACCAGTTTACATTCCCACCAACAATGAAGTAGGGTTCCCTTTTGGCCACATCCCCTCCAACAACTGTTATTGTTAGTTTTCTTGATATAGGACATTCTTACTGGGGTGAGATGGAATCTCAATGTTGTTTTGATTTGCATTTCTTTTATGGCCAGTGATGTAGCTTGCAAGATAAACAGAAAGCCCACAGACTGGGAGAAGATCTTTACCGGCCATTCAACGGACAAAGGCCTCACTCATTTCTAAAATATATGCAGAACTAAAAAACTTACCTTCCTCCAAAACAAAACCACAAAGTACTAATAGCCCGCTCATCAATTGGGCTAAAGACCTACAAAGAGACTTCTCTGATGAGGAAATGAGAATGGCCAAGAGACATATGAAAAAGTGCTCTACATCCTTAGATATCTTAATGATGTTATTACTGTTACTTCCATTTAATATGAGGAAACTTGAGGCACAGAGAAGGCCAGTAATTTGTCCAAGAACACACAGCTAGCATGTGGAGAAGTGAGGATTGAAACCCAGACAAAAGAGCCAGGCATGGTGGTTACTGGGGATACTGAGGTGGGAGCGTCCTTGGGACTCATGAATTGGAGACCAACATGAACAGACAAGTGAGAACCCATCTAAAAAACCCAACCAAACAAAATCCTAGGTAAACACAAAGTGAAACACAAAGCTGGAGGTGTGGCTCAAGTGGTAGAGTGCTAGTCTCACAAGCACAGAGGCTCTGAATCGAAGGCCTACAATGTATGACTAAGGAATTGTCATAGGCCTATAGAGATGCTGATAGGTGCACAAACACATATTCACGGTCTCTGACTGCAAGTAGAAAAGAACAATGGCTGGAACCTGGTCCAAGGTAGATTCGGATGAGAGTACCAGCTTCCTTGCTTATTTGAGATTGACAGTGCTACTCAAATTCTTAGCAATAAGTGAGCCACACAATAGCGAGGGACAGCCAGGTGCTTCTGACTTGTGCCTGTAATCCTAGCTACTCAGGAGGCTGAGATCTGAGCATTGCAGTTTGAAGCCAACCAGGGCAGGAACGTCCGTGAGACTTTAATCTCCACTGAACCACCAGAAAACTGAAAGTGGCACTGTGGCTCAAGTAGTAGAGTTCTAGACTAGAACTGAGGAGCTCAGGGACAGCACCCAGGCCGAGTTCAAGCCCCAAGACTGATGAAGATAAACAAATAAAATATTTTTTAAAACTGTGTAACACAATGGAATTTTATGCCTCTATCA
This sequence comes from Perognathus longimembris pacificus, assembly GCF_023159225.1. Lineage (NCBI taxonomy): Eukaryota > Metazoa > Chordata > Mammalia > Rodentia > Heteromyidae > Perognathus > Perognathus longimembris. The sequence continues at coordinate 105,794,260 of NC_063188.1, read as the reverse complement.
GAAAGAATGACATTGCCCCATTTGTAAGGAAATGGAAGGACTTGGAAAAAATTATACTAAGTGAAGTGAGCCAGACCCAAAGAAACATGGACTCTATGGTCTCCCTTATTGGGAATAATTAGCACAGGTTTAGGCAAGTCACAGCAGAGGATCACAAGAGCCCAATAGCTATACAATTATGATCCCATAAGATGATGCTAAGTGAAATGAACTCCATTTTATGAAAATGATTGTTATATCAGAGTTGAAACTACTTTCAACATCCCATGTGTATCTGTAGTTTCTACTATTGATGATGTTCGTGTATCACCTTCTTGTGATTGTATTTACACTATCTCTGTAATCTTATCTGAGTGTATGGGAAACAGTGTGTACTGGTATTAGGATTAGGAAATTCAAAGGGAATACCAAAATTGAGAGACAAAGGGTAAAATACGAGAAACAACAACAAAAGCAATACTTGCAAAACTGTTCGGTGTAAGTGAACTGAACACCTCGGGGGGAGGGAAGGGGGAGGGGGGAGGGGGGTATGAGGGACAAGGTAACAAACAGGTACAAGAAATGTATCCAATGCCTAATGTGTGAAACTGTAACCTCTCTGTACATAAGTTTTTTGTTTTGTTTTGTTTTGTTTTGTTTTGTTTGGCCAGTCCTGGGCCTTGGACTCAGGGCCTGAGCACTGTCCCTGGCTTCTTCCCGCTCAAGGCTAGCACTCTGCCTCTTGAGCCACAGCGCCGCTTCTGGCCGTTTTCTGTATATGTGGTGCTGGGGAATCGAACCTAGGGCCTCGTGTATCCAAGGCAGGCACTCTTGCCACTAGGCTATATCCCCAGCCCTGTACATAAGTTTTTAAATAAAAACTTAAAAAAAATAAAAAAAATAAAACTGTGTAACACTGCTACTTCACAGATTTTCACCAATCGCAGGGGTCTCTGGAATGTAACTCCAGCAATAGATGAGGGATCACTGTATAGCCTAGGAATAATAACACAGATTGGTGTGTTAGGTCATTGCAATTTTAGCTTGAAGAATAGTTTGTGCCTCATGAATGTTCAGAATATTCTTAATAAATGGAAAGCCAATTACTTGTGAGGATGAAAATCACATTACAATGTGATCTTAGAATAGTAACACTGAAGGCATTCAATATTAAACAAAACCCAAGAATCAAGATGTAGACCCTGTGGGCAGCTTCAAGATATTGCAGTGTTTAAGATAGGTCATCAAAAAATTGAACATTCTGTCTCTGTCTCTCTGTCTCTCTGTCTCTGTGTCTCTCTCTCTCTCTCTCTGTGTGTGTGTGTGTGTGTGTGTGTGTGTGTGTGTGTGTGTGCTTGGATATTTAGACTTGGACTCATACCTAGATTTTTCTGCTCTGGATTGGTGCTCTACCACTTTAGCCATATCTCTACTTCCTAAACATAATGACTTTCTAATCTAATCTTATATTAGTACAAAGACATATTCAACAGCAAACGGACTACACTCTCCTTTGTTACCCTGTTATCCTTAAGACGGGATAAATTGTAAACTTAACATGTAAATTACTGTTAGGTAAGACAAGGAACAAATTGAATTTCTAATATAAAAAATGTTGCCCAACTTAAAAGAAAACTCTGGGGGTGGGCTTTGAAAATGTTGATATCTGTATCCTACTCCTATAATGATGTCAATTCCACTGGAATTTCTGGTTGTGAAAGCCACTCATTTCCATTAGGTGCTTGGTTCAAATTGAATAAGCAGTGATTTGTAATAATCTGTACATGATGCTGCATACAGATGATCTAATTATCTCTATTCACCACTTCTCTTCTTACATGTATGTTTTCTGGAAAAGTAGCTCAACAAGAGAAAGTTCATAATTCTAATGCTTTTCCATGTGGAATCCTTTTATTTTCTATGATAATGAGACACCAGCAGGAACAAAAATAATGATTCTACCAAAGAACCCACTGTGACCAAAAAAATCTTGAGGGCTTATTTTTTTGCATAAATCTTTCATGAATACTGTTTACACAACACATTTACATTTGTTTACTTTAAACACAGTATCATAAATTACATCAAGTAAAATGAACTCATCAGAAAAACGTACCATGATTTTCCATACCTGTGACACTTTGCCTGACTTCTTCAAGAATCCATGCACAGCAGTTTACAAAGCACATCAGAGAGAAGCTTTAAGATGACCAGGCTTGAACTTTGAATAGTCCTGCTGCTAATTAGGATTTGTGATTATGCACATAGGTATGTATTAATTGATATCTAGGGTCCTTTATACTAAAAATATTCAAGACAGAAATTTGTGTGGCCTTTTAAAGGGCTGGAAATTAGAGAACTGAATAGGCACTAATGAGTTGAAACTAAGGGCTAAATCAATTGAGAGTTGTATGTGTATGTGTATGTGTGGTGTTGTTTGTTAATCTTTGGAAATCCATTATTCAGAGTTATAAATTTACGAAGAGCAAATAGCTTCTAAGATCAGTTTAAGTTATATTTTTCATTTATTTGTTGCTTACTTCTTAGCAAGGATGTAGTAAACAATTTTGCTACATTATGTTTCAGCTATCTGTTGCCTTGTAACAAATTAAACTATAGTACCTACAACAGCACTGGGCTCTCTTTGGGTGGTCACAGGGTCTTTCATATAAGCTTTTTTATAGCATGGTCTCAGAGGACAAACTTCAATGCCTGTTAATCTCATGATGTTTTATTGGCCAAAGGCACATAGCCAAGTAGGAGAGGATTATATAGGACAAGACTTTGGGGAGATGTGATCCATTGAGGGCCACCCCCTTGTCTGTTTGATAAAGGTGGTAGAATACTGTGTGACTTAATATATACAATGAAGATCCTCTGTCTTTCGTTACCAGAAAAACAACAGTTTTGTTCCATTGAATTAAGGTAGTGCTTCTCTCCTGATGTTTCTTCTCCAGAGCATCCAAATCAGCTCTATCCATAGTTGATGGTCAAGCTCACATGAATAAACTGATGGGATTATACATTCTTTGCTGTAAGTACTGAATGGGACACCAGCTCCTGAGAGGCAAAGGCTTTAAGAGAAAGAAACTTGGGTTTTCATATTCTTATTTTAGTCCTATAGAAGTGTTCTGACTCTGCAATGTAGATTTTTTTTTTTTTTTGGCCAGTCCTGGGGCATGGAATAAGGGAATGAGCATTGTACTGGGCTTCTTTTTTGTTCAAGGCTAGCACTCTACCACTTGAGCCACAGCACCACTTACGGCTCTTTCTGTTTATGTGGTGCTGAGGAATCGAACCCACTGCTTCATGCATGCAAGGCAAGCAGTCTACCACTAAACCATATTCCCAGCCCCTTGGAATGTAGAAATTTTTGCCAATGATTATTTTGTTCTTTGATCTGTCAATCAAAACTGAAGAGAAGTAGAACTTCATTTTAATATCTAGTTACCAAAAATATTTGTGCTTAATCCTTAGGAAATTAATTATTCTTTTGCATTTTGTTTAGGCAAATACCAGTAGAGTTATCAAACATAGTTCATTAATCTGTGTTTAAGACTTACTGTTGCTGGGGACAACTGATATCAAGAATTCAGCACATAATTTATTCACATAAATACAAACTTTTCAGAAGAGAAAATATTATAATGAAACAGGTAATTAGGGAAAAGTAATACCAAACTTAACACTAACCTCCAAAATAATATTGCTTCATTCAACTCTAGTTTATCATCTTATGTTGCATAAAGCAATACACTGTGAGCTTTTGTTGGGAGTGTTTCCTCTGAGGTTTTGGAGAGCACATTGGCTTTCTAATCTCACTCTTCTAGCTGAATACTCTGTACAAAACACACTTCCATGCCCAGGGGGAGAAAACTTGCTTGTCTTTCTAACTTCCTTATGTATTCTTTGCTATTAGGCAAAGACAGGGGAAAAATAACAGGCCTCATTGTGACGTTGCAGGTCTCAAGTTGGAAAGCAATTTGCTCAAACCACCTCTTCTGTTCTTCAAAAAAAAAAAAGCTTCCATTGGCACAAGTAATTGTTATAAATGTTAACTTCAATCAGATGCTTAAAATTATCCATTAACTGCTCAAACAGGCACCTGGCTCCTTGTGAAGCAGTTCTATTTTTTAATGGCTACACCCCTTTTTTATTTTTGGACACTGCTTTTGAAATTCATTTTAAAATAACTGTTTCCAAATGAGCAGGTAAAGGCGTTGTGTTAAATGCAGTGGATGATACAACTGGAGATAGAAAAGGCTTAGGGCATTTGCACTCTGCAATCACCACCGGGTCACATATGCACATATGAGCAGAGAATTGGCACTGATTTGATTCATCAGCCTGAGCCTATAATTCTAGCTCTATTAATTATTTGTGATGTCTTGCACAGGTCACGTTACCTTGGGGGTAGTTTATGTTCTGAATAGTAAAAATAGAGTGTGGTATAGTAATTTATTTCTAAAATGATTGCTAATTCTAACCAACAACTGAGCACATCAAACTTTCCTTCGTACTAAATTGATTCAGACTTCTGTTTCAGGTCATAAATATTTTGATAACATTTCCCATCAGTAACTGAAATCTAAATTTTTTTCTAAGAAATGCTACATGAAAATTTTAAGTAAATTATGAAATTGGAGATTGTTCTATGTAGCAGGAACTTTATATTTAATGGATTATTTTTAGTCTTCTTGAACTCTAATCTGTGAACCTCTATGGGATTACATATTTCCCAGAGGTTTTCTTATGAGTTACCATGATTGGACAGTTCAGGATCCTACACAGTGATTCATGAACAGACCAGATAGGTTAGCAAATTATTTATAGTTGTATTCTCTGAGGCAACAGCAATCCTTTTACCATCTAGTAAAGAATTCTAAGTGCAGGAGATTAGAACATGCCATCACTGAAAAGATGGCATTTAAAAATGTTCTGAGACTGGGCATCTCAAATCTTAATACATGAGGATCTTGTTAAAATGCAGACTCTGACCTGGTATGTCTAAGTTTGGGTCTGAGCTGCTGCTAATCCACAAATAGTAGTTTTAGAAGCAAGGCACTAAGGAATTGAATAAAACATATGTACATTTCATCATTATAACTCAGTTTTCCATTAAAGGACAAGCTGAATACCAATGCCAAAACATACTACCTGAGTAACAAAAGTGTCTCTTTCTAAATGGCATATCAATAGGCAGACATATTTCAGCTTTAAATATTCATGATTTATCTGCCTCTTGTTTCTTTCAAGCATTTTGACATTTAGTTAAGTAATTGCTGTCACTATCAAATGGTGGCCCATATTTTTGTCCTTTTAAATTTTCCTATATCACGAACTGTGCCTTTCTTCCATCTCTACACTGGGAAGCTGCCTTTATCAATTTTCCAGGTGGATTCTGCACATATCCAGAATTCATCTCCGTGGCCCGTCAGAGTATAGACAATTTGATCTAATCAGAAGATGCAGGGAGGGGGACAGTGACTGGTAAGAGAGATTGGCATCTGATGATCACTACAATTTATACTGATCAGACTAAACAACCAAGCCATTTTTGTTCACATCTTTCTCTTTGATGGTTAATAACAGATTCTCCATGTATTTTTCTTAAATCTATTGCAGAGTTGTCTTCGAGACATACAGATTGACGTGTTAGTTTTATGCAGTCTTTGATTCTCAAGAGTCTCTATTACAAAATACTTTAGAACTGACAAATTGTTTTTCTCCCTTTTTGTGAATCCATTTGTGAGTCCAGTTGTTAGAGATGGATGCCTAAAGGGAAAGGGAGGTGACATGTGTTCCTAATTGTGCTAAAATCTCTAAATATATCATTAATCTTATAAACCTTTTTAGTGTATTTAACACCTAGTCAGTTATGCATGAAGCTCAAATGAATGGCTGATTTTTCTTTTATAAAAGGGAAAAGTCATTTTCAGATTAAGCAATGGTTCATATTTTTAATGAAAATTCTTTTGGTTCTGCTCTGTGGAAATAAATCATCAAAGCTCTCGCAGTAATGCTGGAAATATTTTATACTTGTGCACTTTGAAAATAAAAGCTGAAGTCATTTTAGGGTTGATCAATTATTCTTTACCAAGGTTAAGTACATTTGGGTATTAGCATGCTATTGTGTAATACAGCAAACTAAAAGAACAAAAAGTAATCAGATAAGTTTTAAATGTTCATAGATTCTTTACTTGCTGGAGACCTTGAAGCAGGCAATAAACAAATGTATTACATGTTAATTTTTCAGCCAGAGAAACCCAAAAGTACTTGACTGACTAAATTCAAAGGCTGAGCCAGATGACAGCAGAGAGGCTATTGTTACATGCCATCCATCACTGTAGCAGTTGAATTTGGGGAATAATCTTTTGAAAACATTTCTCAAATCCTGATAGTAGATGTTGGATTTTTCCTTCTAGGAAGGCATTATATTTTCTTCTCTTCCAGCAATATTTAAAAAGCAATTCATGTAAGCACTTCAAAAAGAAACAAAAACAACCAAATACGGCTCAATACTGTGAAGTCCGAGTTTCTACATGCAATAGATAATAGAACATAACTCCCAATCCTGTTGTCAGTGGCAGAATACACATGTATGAATATCTACATACACACACACACACACACACACACACACACACACACACACACACTTTGCAATCAGAACCTTCTGATTCTGCCAGACAAATGTTTCTAACATGCTCAGAGGGAGGGAAGGATCTCTGTGGGGCGTGCTGACGTCTCTCTGTGGAATGACTTCAAGGCTGATGCTCTGACTTCTCCCTTTGGGACACAAATCTATCCTGACACACATCTGCAGAGGAAAAAAATAGCTCACAGAGTGCTTAAGAGCCACCTTTTTTGGCAGACTCTAGGCCACTTCAGGTGAGGTCAGCCATCTGGGTGTTTGCAAACATCACAGAGTAGAGAGGGAACAAGAAACTACTGCTCAGGCTGCCATTTACTTGGTTCATTTCCAGGCTTCTTTCTTTAGGAGTTACTCCTTTGAGCCTCCATTTCTGCAGAACCATGCAGCTCTTGAAATACCTGAAACTGGAGGTGTTTACTTCATTTTATATGATAGATGCTAGTCAACAATTGCTTAATCTTTGCACTCAACTCCAATCATGATGAAAGATGTTTGTTTGTTTTTTCCTCAGAGTGATCTGTAGTTAGGAAAACCTGTTATTTAAGGGACCTTTAATATAAAGCTACAAGAAGGTGTAAGGAAAAGTAAAAACATACTATTAATATTTCGCTCACTGATACCTCTCTGTGATGAACATACTAATATTAGAGAAAATTATATTGGTAAAATGACCTCTTTTAAATTGATCCCTAATACTCATTCTAATACTAGTTAATAAGCTCTATATTGGAAACTCATTCATTCTGTACTCATCCATATCATATAAAACGAGGTTTGAGGTGGGAAAATGCATTTTTGTGGCTACCCAATAAATACAACTGTACTGAATGATCCATATAAAATTCCCTTTCTCCTACCCCAAAATGCAACTACATGATTAGAATGTAGTCCAAATCATCATTTAGTTACTTTATGGTCTTATTAAAAATATTTTGCTTGCTTGTAAATCATAAAAATTGTTTTCTCTATTCTCTCCTTTATTCTGCTTTTAGATGTATCTGCTATCCATCTGAAATTGGTGTGGGAGTTGGTTTGGGATTTAGAGATCAAAATTCATTTTTGTCATTTGAACATTAAAAAATCCAATTTTATTTATTGAAAAGAGCACAGTCAATTTTGTCATAAATCATATGACTATGCAGAAGTAGTTCAGTTCCTGGACTCAATTTTGCTCCAGTGCCATAATTTTGTATTACACAGTATTACATAAGCTTAATGGTTGCAACTTTATAATGGGCCTTAATATCTGGCAATGTCCTGCAACTCTCTGTATTTCTTCAAAAATTTCCATGGCAACTCCTGGCCTTTAAACTTCCATATATACTGAGAATCAGTTTGGGCATTTTCATTATGACTGAGGTGGAAGCAAACCTCCAGATGAACTTGGAGAGGAATGGAATGCTTGCAATACAGAGTCTTTCAATCCATGGACATAATACTTGTGAAACTACAGGAATCAATTGAAAAAGATTTGGTGTGAATATGTAGAGAAGGTGAATATTGGCTTCAGTACCACTCTTCAGAAACCCAGAGACTTCATCATTTCTTTTGAATATCTAGGTATCTTCATTTTCACCAACTTCATATCACTTCTCTCTAATTAAGTCATTCATCACATAGTAACAAATATGGAATTGTGATGAGCTAGTCATATAGGAAATGTTAATTATGATGGGGCTCACACATATTATATCAGAAATATTTTTGATTGTGGTAGCAGTAACTATATACTGTTATATAACATCAACCAAAAATTACCCTCATAGAATCTCAGAGACATATAAGAATAAGTTCATAAATCTGAAGATCATCTAGGCAATGTCTGAGTCACAGGATTTAAGTAGGAAGCCTTTGCTCTGTGCTTCTGCCATTTTTCTTCTCTGTGAGTTACACAGGATGTTAAAAATGCTTCCTCAATTGCTAAGTGCTATCTTAAAATTCCTCATAAAACAATTTAGCAACATGTTGCAAATACATAAGGACAAAATAACAAATTCGGTAGTATGTGCCAGTCTTTGAGCTTGATGTTTATAAAGAACTAACTATGTCTCTGCTAGGTACTTGATTCATCTGTACACAGTATACTACAAAAAGAAGAGAGCCAGACACTGGTGACTCATGCCAATAATACTAGCTACTCAGAAGGATAAGGACAGAGGATCAAGGTTCAAAACCAGCCTGGACAGGAAAGTTTATGAGCAAATTCTTACAGGTAGAGCAGTAGTACTAGTAAGAAAACCCAATCTTCCAATGTTTCCCAAGTCCCTGACTTCTAATAATACAGTATCCACTTCAAGTCAATGGACAAACCCAGAATCAAGGAATGGACAAGTATACTCAATCCCCTAAAATGGGGAATGACGAGTGAATAATTTTTAACAGCAACTTAATACGTTATTGTTGAGAAATCTTATAAATTCTTAAATCTTATGATGTTAATTGTAAATGTCATGGAAATAACCAAACTTAACAGAGGCATTATGTCACCCTAAGAATTATTCTGTTTTATATGTGTTGGTATAAAACAGAGAAGATACCTCTCTGTGTCCTCTCATGGGTGCCCTACTGGATTAACTTTGCATCCTTTCAAGATTTGGCAAGGCCTTTCTTAAGCTGGAAACTTCCCTAATACCTCCCACTGTTGGATATTTTTCAAACGTCCATTGCTTGCCAATAGTATTCACACTGCGCATTAATCCATTAAGGCACTTAATACATTTGTTAGAAATGGAATTCATTTATCCAGCATACAAAGAAGATTTTAACATGTCTCTCTCAATGGCTTTGTTATCGTCGATGCTGTGGATCTGCAGGGCAGGATTAATTCTCGTTTTTTTTTATCCCAATTATTTAACACTTATTGTTGATAGCTCACACTGAAGGAGTAAGTGAATGAATGATTTCCATGAACATGTAGTGAGCACATCTTCCCAGGATATGTTTTGCGCCTCCTAGAAAGAAGCAATATAATTGAATTATATGCTTTGGTCTATTTAGATAATTTATATAGGCCTCAAAAATGGAAAAATTTCCACTTGGGAAAATTACTTAAACATAAGTTGTTAAAATCTTGTTGTTATCTGTGGTTATTTTGCAATGATGGGGCTGTAACCCAGTGTTTTGCATAGAGTAGGCAAGAATTCTACCACTGAGCTACATCCTGGCCAGGAGCATTGTTTTGATTTAAAATAAAAATCAGTTGTCTGCTAAAAGTGTTTTACATGATTTCAGAAAGAGAACAAGTATTTCTACATCTACAATAGCTCATCTTTTACTATTTAGGATTTTTTTGAAGTTGTATATTGGGATTAAAAACAAAGGAAAGAAAAGTAACACAAAACAAAACAAAAAAAACCCTCTAAAACCAGGAAAACTTTTACTGCCTTGAAGAAGAAATGGTTCATATTTGGAGTGTCTCTAAAGACAGTTCAAATCAGCAGCTACACACATGTGGCTTTCATTCACTGCTGCCATTTCCTCATCCTACTCCTGGTAAGGTTACCTCTTTCTTTTTCCCCAGTCTAAAGATAAGTTCCTTTTAGTTTACTCACTGAAAAAATGGAAAGGGAGTGCACATTCCAGAAGATAATAGAAATTACCTGACAGTTGTATTTTCAATGCTAACTTTTGAGGGAAAGTACTGGGGAATTAAACCCATGGCCTCTGACTGAACACTATGCAAGTGTGCTTCCAATTGAGTGGTATCTCAAGTGCAAGTTAATAACTAACTTGCTGGGCAGAAAGAAGTAAACATATTTGGTTGTATATGTTCCCTCCTTTTTGCACCAATCCCAGAACCTTAACTCAGGGCCTGATGCTCCTTCTCAGTTTGTAACATGGCTGGTGATCTGCCACTTGACCTATGACTCCTGGAATCTGGATTTTTTATAATTATTTTAGCAATGGATTCTCACAGACATTTTTTTCACCTAGACTAGCTTCAAACTTCAGTCTTCTTGATTCCAACTTTCTGATTGGATAGGATTCTAGGTGTGAACCACTAGCATCTGGTTATATTTCCTATTTGTGTATCTAAAACCTCAAAATTCAGTTTAAGAGTTCCTTGAAGGAACATTTTCACTTATTTGATCCTTTTTGCTAATAACAATTTAATATTTACTAAATAATACATACCAAATAGTAGAAAATACACAATAATAAAATAAAACTAATAAAATTTAAATGAACTCTAATTTCAAAACTATATTCTCATTTTGGAAAACACAGATCATAGAGTTAGATTAAAAATAATAATTTTCTCACTGTGGTAATACATACCTATAATTCTGGTATTTGTAAAGCTGATGTAGGACAATTTCAAGTTTGAGGCCTGCCTCAATATGTATATGCATATATACACATATACACATATTTATGTTTAGACACACATACTTTTAAACTAAAATATACAAATAATGTACATGGTGTTCATTAACCTGCCTTTAACTTTATAATATATGTTAAGTAGTATTGATATCCACACCTTTATTTCTTCTGTAGGAGTTTGAACTCAGGGCCTTGCAGTTGCTAAGAAAATGTTCTGCTACTCGAGCCACACTCTAAACATTTTTCAATTTATTTTTTAGGTAGGATATCGTGCTTTTTGTCAGTTTCAAAACGCAATTTGTTAAGCTATGATTATAAAATTGTACCACCATTTGCAGCTCAATTTTTGAAATAAGGGTTTCTCTACTTTTTTGCCCACTAGGGTGAACACAATTGAAAATCTTCCTATCTCTATCCCCACCTCCCATATCTGCTCTGAAAGGCATCTGCCACTATGCTTAGTCAGCCATAGTTCTTTTCTATACTTTTCCTTTCCTTTTTCGGTCAGAGACCAGGACCTGAACTCGGTACCTGACACTTTTCCTCATTGGCTAGTACTCTACCAACTGAGCCATGCCTCCAACCCACCATAGTTCTTCATTACCCATATACTACATTAATATCTGAATCAAATTGCACTATGCAATTATGTAATAATTTATCTACTCCCGTTGAGTGAATGTCAATTTTGTCTCACAAGGATCACTTTAGGAAATACCCAAATAGCTATAAATGTCAAAGCCCTGTGATTTCTCCCCTTAATACATTTTTAGAATAAATTCTAGAAGTAGATTAGCTACATCAACAGACATGCAAAATAAAAATTAACTTTTCTGACATATATTGCCAAATTCCATTTTCTAGATTTATTTTGTTACATTCTAAATATTCATGTATATTTATGAATTATACATATATAATATAATTGTATTATTGTAATAATTATAAATCTGTACTTACATAATTCATTTTATTATATATACATAAAAGATACACATATCCATATATAATATATGCACACATATATAATTGTGTATATTATATAGCATACACATATAAATATATTTTATTTATTATTATATATTTACTATATATGATATATTATTTTATGTATATTGTGTGTATTTATTATATGTTATATACTTATATAATATGCATATATACTGTACCTATATATTATATAACATTATAATATATAAGATTTTAAAGTTACAAGCAATGTGTTTTATGAGTTTATTCTGCCTTTAGTTCTCTTCTGTGTTTCCTGTGAACCCTGAGGGACGTTGGATTTTATGAGCTACAGTTCTGCTGTATGCTCAACTGTGCAGTGCAAGTGGAGATGAATCTATGTCAGATACACACTAGCGTCTGTTTTGTGGTGGCTCATCTTTACAGAGAAACCCCTTAAGAGTTCATGATAGCTCCCCTGGGAAATAGCCAGCCAGAAGTTTCAAAGCCCAAGTCAAATGTCATGACAGCAACAGTAAAAGGGATTGCTGTTGGCATTTCATTTTTGGAAAGCCTAGTAGAAGCACCTGCCAAAGGTAGACTTCTATTCCTAAGAATCATCCTTTTTGAGTATAGAATTTCACAAATGGCAATATGATCAACATATTTGCTCTGTGGGCACAACTAACAAGAAAACACTAGAAAAACAGAGACAGGGAGAACAAGATGGAAGAAAGTCACCATGTTTTAAAACCTAGTCAAATATACAACATTCCACTATTTTTGTTGTGGTCAAGTCTAGAACAAATGATTATGATGCTAGCCACCCTGTGAAAATGCCTTGGAATCATCTTAGAAGTTTTCCTGCAACTGAATTTATGAAGGGTGAGAACCACATCTCTATATCTACAACTATTCATCCCATCTCATCCCATCTCATTCTACCACATCCTCATCTCACTCTCTTATCTCCCTCCTCTCCTCTCTCCCACCTGGTCTCCCTTCTTCCTACCCTCCTCCAGGTCATGGCAGCATTGGTTACTTTTCTAGACATTTCTTCAAAACCGATTATTCATCCACTTTAACATCTCCTCCCTTTAGGTAAGTAAAACCTGCTTTAGCCCCATATTGAGAAGAATGGTATGACATCATTAGCAACAAGACTAATAAAGTTTTCCTGAGAATCTGCTCTATGCAGTGACTACAAAGATATTAAACCCATTCATCCTCTTAGAAAAACAACAAGCATGTGTTGAATACCCCCTACTTACTCTGTGCAAAGCATCTTAGAGATAAAAGATGAGTATGAATGTCACATTGTTTGTTCTATAAGTCATTGAAGATGTCTAATGCTCATGCTCATGGGATTTGCTAGATGTGACTCAAGCAAAGAAAAACTGCTACTGTTTTCCCTTCCTCCAACAGCATTTTGTAGCCAATGCAGCTGAACTAAAACCTTGTGGGTTAGCCAACACAAGGCACCCAGGCCAGTGGTTCTTAAAGTGTGGTCATGAAGAACCACAAGCATCAGCATTATTTGGAAACTTGTGAGACATAAGTATTCTTAGGCCTTCCCTTGGACTCAACAAATTAAAATTTCTAAGGGTGGCAACCAATAATCTGTTTTAAGAAACTTCCCAAATGATTCCATTTAAGAGCCTCTAACTCAGAAGATCCATTACCATGATTTCACAGTAAACAGGTTCCTCAAACTCCAAGTTATAGAGATTGCTTGGATCCAAACTCCACTGTGGGACTTCTTTCAGAAGTGCTTAAAAACTCTGTCATGAAAGACACTGTGTCTTCCTTCCATTGTCTTTCAGCTGCCTGTTGCTTCTTCATCCTTTCCCTTTTCTGAGTTCTATGTACCCTACTGTAGTCATCACAGGTCCTTTGTCCTTGCTCTTTAAGTTATTGCTAAATAAAATTGGAAAAAATAGGTATGTAAGGATGGACATAGATGCATACATCCTCAAAGCAGGGACCAAAAGATATAAGTCTTAGTAATGATCAAGGTGGAGATAAATGTTGACAGAATCCTGGGGAAAGATGGTTTTGTTACAGTTGGGTGGACTGGAGAAGGTGTTAAGAGATAGCACTTAATCCAGGCTCTGAAGAATGAGAATCATTTAAATAGACTGACAAGTAGACGGATTAGTGTTTTGACATATCCCTAAAGTGGTGTCAGAGGTTTGTAAGATTCGGCAGGTATAGCAAATAGAATTAAAGTTTTTTCTCAACTTGCAGTATTACCTGCTTTAGCCTAGATTCTTCCTAGTCTATCATAGTGCCCTTATTACAAACCTGTTGTTCAAGTTTTCTTCTTTTTCATCTTGTAAATCTTCTGAATTTTCTTTAGCCTTTGACTAGTATCTGAAAAAACAAGCTGGGCCAAGCACATTGGTAGCTGATGGAGACAATTTGAGAGTTAATAACCTGAACATGATCATACAAAAGCAATTTCACGTTGGTCTTAGCCCAGTAAGTCATCATAGCAGGTTTATAATCTTATGGATCTGAGTGATGACTTGTGAGATTTGTTTGGACAAGAAGAGGAGAGTGGGTGTCAAGAAAAAAAAATTAATTTCAAAAAAGAGGAAAGAGCCCAGATAAATGAGCATTAGTGATTATGTTTTACTTAGATTTAGAATGTTATGATGGATTACAGTGATTTTTCAAGTGGGCAAGTTCTGCCTCATGTGGACATTTACAATGCCTGATGCCATTTTTGGATGTCATGAAGGTAATGATGTAGAGTCCTGGATGTGGTATTATATGGGCATCCAATAGGTCAAGGTCAGGACTGTGGCTAAGCATCTTATCAACACAGAACTGTAAGGTCCACCCCTGGGAGGGCTCCATGCAGACGCTTCCCCCCTGTGTTACCTAGGTAACTGGCACACCTGGAGGCAGTTACTTCCCCCTTCTCTGAGGGTACATCTAATCCACCTGGCCATACCTCCTGCCCCTATCCTAAATAAGGCATGGCCCTTCGGTGCTTCAGCCCTTCTCTCCCTCCAGCCATGCTTCATCTCAGCCACAGGCCAGCAGTTAGGGAATAAACTTTTCTCTCCTGCATGAATACCTTGTGGTGTTCTCCTTTATTGACTACCTACTTTAATAAACCTTATAAGGACAGTCTGCCTACCAATCCCATAAAAGTCTGCCAGTTCCAGTACTAATAATGCTGAGCTAACAAACAAACAAGCATGGATTTAAATGTACATTCAACATCTATTTCATTTGGTGGAAACTCACCAAATGCCACTAAGGATGTGGAGAAGCCAAGGAGAATCATCCATCCACTGCTTGAGAGAATGTGTAATGCTATAACCACTTGGGAAATAGTTTGACAGATATTTCTAAAACTAAGTCTGTATTTGTAATTCAAGCCTAGTAATTGCACTCTTGGGTGTTTATCCAAAGGAAGGAGAAATTCATTTTCCCTCAAAAGAAAACCTGTGTACAAATATTCAAAGCATATTTATTCAGAATAACCCCAAACTATAAATAATACAGATGTCTTACAATGGGATAAAACTTAAACAAATTATAGATCATTCATATCATAGAATATTACTCAAGAGTTCAAAGAGAAGATTATCTGTCTAGACAACTAGGTGGAATCACCTGATAATTATACTAAGGGAAAATATGCAATCCCAAAGGCTAACTATTGAATGGCTTCATTTATATAGTATTCTTGAATTAATTAAATCATATCAAAGGAGATTAGATTTTAGTGGATGCCAGGGATTAAAGATAAGGTAGAGGACAGCAGAGGGGTGAGTGTAACTTTCAAGATGAACTTACTCATGACAAACTTGAATAGAAGTGAATGCATGCGCATATAAGCATACAGAAACTCCAATCAGTGCAAGTCAAGTTAAGGGAAGGTGAGGGAATTTCCTAAACTGTCACTGGTTATGATCAGTTTTCACGACGTTTGAGTAAAATTGAACAGAATACACACAGAATGCTTATTTTATTATTATTTTTACTGAGACATGATATATGTACAACTTTATAAGCATAGTAGGATAATTCGATACATGTATATAACATGTAGTGGTCACATCTTGGTTAAAAC
The DNA here is from genome assembly GCF_023159225.1 of Perognathus longimembris pacificus. Lineage (NCBI taxonomy): Eukaryota > Metazoa > Chordata > Mammalia > Rodentia > Heteromyidae > Perognathus > Perognathus longimembris. Next base: position 105,778,262 of record NC_063188.1, on the reverse strand, counting down.
ACTTCTTTGTCCTCAAATATTAATCATTTCTATGGGTTAGATATTTTTATACTCTTATTGTTTTGAACTCTATCATGGATCATGGTAACCAATTGCAACCATAGTATGTTACCATACCTCTTACTATGTATGCCACAGAAAACCAAAACTAATTTCTCCACACTTAGATAAGGTTCTCCTTATCTAACTTCTTACTGTCCTTCGACCTAGTGACCACTATTCCACTTCATTTTTCTATCAGATACATATTTAATTTCTACAAATGACTGAGAACATGTGGTACTTGCTTTCCCTTATCTAGCTTATCTCACTGGACATAATGCTTTCCAGTTCTATTCATGCTGCTGCAAATGATAGAATTTTATTTGCAAGAATTAATAATATTCTATTGTCTATATTATTGTTTCCTTTTCCTTACCCATTCACCTATTGATAGGGACGTTAGTTGATTCCATATCTTGGCCATAGTAAATAATATGACAATAAACACTGATAGTACAGGTATCTCTTTGATATAATGACTTCATTTCTTTTAGATATATACCTATTCGTGTGATTACCACATCACCTGGTAGTTCTAGTTTTAATTTTAAATGGAATCTTCACACTGTTTTTCACAATGGCACTACTAATTTATATTCCCACCAGCAATACATGAATTCTCTTTCTGTTCCTATCCTTTTGAAAAGTATGTGAGCAGTATCAACCTCTGAACCTGGGGCCTTATGCTCTGTCTTGACTATTTTGCTCATAGCTGGAGCTCTACTACTGGAGCCATGCTTCTGTCCAGCTTTGTGCTGGTTGATTGGAAATAATATTCTCAAAGACTTTTTTGTTGTCTCAGCTGGCCTCAAACTGCCAACCTCAGATCTCAGCTTCATGAATAGCTAGGATTACAGGTGTGAGTTCAACTAGTTTTTAATTGAGCTATTTAGTTTTTATGCTTGGTTATTTGGTTATTCATAATTGGGTTATTTAATTTCTATAATTCATCCTTATGTATTCTGGATTTTAATCCTCATCACATAAATAGTTATGAGATACCTTCTTCCATCATATAATGTGTCTCTTAACTGTTGTACAGCAGTGTATTAGTTCAAAAACCTAATTTGTCTAATGTGCTTTTGTTGTCTACACAATCCTATCTGAAAATGTCTTTGCCTAAATCACTGGCTGAGTGTTTCTCCTCTATTTTCCTGTACTGCTTTTAGTTTTAGGTCTTCCAGTTCAGTCTTTGATCCATTCATTTCTGGGATTTCTATTCTGCTCTAATGCTCTGTGTTGTTTTTGTTGTTGTTGCTTTTTTGTGCTGGTCCTTGGGCTTGAACTCAGGGCCTGGGCTCTGTCCCTGAGCACCTTTGTGCTCAGGTTGGCACTTAACCACTTGAGCCACAGTGCCACTTGCAGCTTTTTCTAAGCAGTTTATTGGAATCAATGGCCCCATGGACTTTCCTGACTTCTCAGATCTCAGTCTCCTGAGTGGCTAGGATTACAAGTGTGAGCCACTGGTCCCTGGCTTGTTTTTTTTTTTTTTTTTTAGTGGCAGTACCACACTGTTTTGGTTACTACATCTTTGTAGAATGTTTTAAATTTACAGTTACAATCATTTCAAAGTAAAATAAAGTTAAAGAAAAACTAATTCAGATCTACAAGCTTTGAAGATATTAATGGTTTGGTCTGAACAATCTTTCAACATACCTAACATTCTTGTTCATTATCAATTTGTAATTATTTTCTTCTTTCATAAATAAAGGGTAAGGCCTCAAGGTAAAAATATATTCTCTTTGATAATTTCCCAGTGTTACTAGATATGAAAATTAGTGACTTCGTACTCTTTTAGCATTTCTGTTTGTGAAATGCCATTGTCTGTTCTAACTCCACAAGCTTCTCTAGGCAAGAAATCCTAATTTGTTGCCAGTAATACAAATATAGCACATGAGCGGCAGCACCCGCTCTGATAGGCGCACCCGCACAGGAGGGCAGAGCCCCCCAGCGGCAGCGCCCACTCAGATTTGGCGCATTTCGCACAAGTGGGTGGGCTGCCCCTCAACAACACCGGCCCTGGAGCAATCCACACAGGTGGGCAAACCGCCTGAGAGGTGAGCTCCTCTGACCAAGATACCGAGTGGAAAAAAGAACCAAAGAAAAGAAAAGCCTCAACGCCAAGCTGAATCAGTGACCAGCAAACCCCCACCAGGGGCATGCTAGGGTCAGCACAGCACAGCGGCAGGACACTATCCCGCAGAGAAAGACACAGAACCTACCGACCCCCAAGTGCAGTGAGGGTGACCACCCCGGCTACAACTGAGACGGGCATGCTCATCCATTGGGAAGCAAGGTTCAACAGCCAAACTCAAACCCAGAGCCAGGACACAAACAAGTCTCCCACTGACGGACCAGCGGGAACCAGCACAAAGCCAAACCAGGGAAGCCACCCACAGATCTCCAGATGCACAAATCACAAAGAAATATAACAAATTTCATCAAAGGGGAAGCCAACTTGCCAGCTCCAAAAAGCAGTACGACTGAAGAGGAGATGGAGGATAAAAAAACAACAACTGAGGCTATGCTAGCAGAAATGATGGAAAGCCTCAGAAACGAAATCAGAAAACAATTCCAGGAGTTTAGAGTGGAAGTCTTGAAGGACATCCAGGAAGCCAAGAAAGAAATGGAAGCAAAAATGGATACAATGCAAACCTCCGTTAAAGAAGACCTTAACATCCTGAGAAGTGAAATGCATGAAAAAATAGATTTAAAATACAACTCTTTAAAGGAAGAAATTTCCACAAGCAGAGCTGATCTGGCAACCATAAATAGCTCTCTGACATCCATAAACTCCACACTTGAATCCACAGCACAAAGAATTGACCATATTGAATCCGGAATCTCTCTCTTGGACGATGATGCAGCCAATAAGGTCCAGAAAATTACCACACTCCAAGAAACGGTAAAGCTTCAGGGCAGACTAATCCAGGAGCTAGTGGACAAAGACAAGAGATATAATCTGTGCATAATTGGAATAGAAGAAGAAGCCAAATACCAGAGCAGAGGGCTTCAACATATTTTCAATAAAGTGATTGCAGAAAACTTCCCCAATCCCACAAGGGACCTCCTCCAGGTAACCGAAGTCTATAGGACACCTGGCAGAATAGACTCTAAAAAAGTCACGCCCAGGCACATAATAATCAAGACTTCAGATCTCAAGAATAAAGAGCAAATTTTGAATGCAGCCAAAGCAAAGAAAAAATTTATTACAATGGGAAGAGGATCCGAATAACAGCAGACCTCTCCACACAAACCTACCATGCGTGAAGAGAGTGGAAGAACACCATCCAATTCCTATAGGCCAACAACTGCCAACCTAGAATAAAATATCCAGCGAAGCTGGAGTTCATATTCGAGGGGAAAACCAGATCTTTCCATAGCAAAAAGGATCTAAAGGAGTACATGAATAAAAAACCAGCCCTACAGCGAATTCTAAGAGGGGAACCCCACCCAACAGAAATCGTACAGGACACACAGACAGAAACAGAAAGAAACTACAATAGCCAGAGCCTAACAGAAAGAGCAGCTCACTAAAGACAAGAAAAAAAAAGAGGAAAAACAGCCTAACAAGAAAATGGAAGGAGAAAAAACACTCTTATCCTTGATCTCTTTGAATATAAATGGTATAAACTCTCTGATAAAGAGGAGCAGACTGGCAGAGTGGATCCGCAAACAAAAAGTTGCCATCAATTGTCTACAAGAGACCCATCTTATAGCAAGGGATAAAAACAGGCTCCAAATGAAAGGATGGAGCAAGATGTTCCAAGCAAATGACCTACCAAAACGGCAGGAGTAGCCATCCTGATCTCAGACAAGCTGGACTTCTCATTAAAATCAACTCAAAAAGACAAAGAAGGTCACTACATTTTAATACAAGGAAAAATCCAGAATCAAGACATCACAGTGATAAATGTATGCTCACCAAACAAAAGAGGCCCTACATATGTCAAGCAAGTTCTCACAAAACTACAGAACAAGGTAGACCCAAACACAGTCATAGTGGGTGACTTTAATACCCCACTCTCTCCAAGAAACAGATCCAACACCCAGAGGATTAGCAAGGGAGCTGAGGACCTAAGTAACACCTTATCACAAATGGATCTGACAGATCTATACAGAATCTTCCACCCTACAGAGACCCAATACACCTTCTTCTCAGCACCCCACGGATCATACTCCAAAATAGACCATGTCATAGCCCACACAAAGAACCTCAGCAAATACAAAAGTATTGACGTCATCCCATGTATTACATCTGACCACAGTGGAATAAAGGTAACCCTCAATAACAACGGTTACCACAGAGGCTATACACATTCTTGGAGGCTAAACCCCACACTGTTATCCAACACTTGGGCCACAGACCAAATTAAAGATGAAATTAACGAATTCATAAGCCACAATGACAATAAAAATACATCACAAAGAAACCTATGGGACACAGTTAAGGCAGTACTGAGGGGCAAGATCATCACCCTCAGCACTCACATTAAAAGAATGGAAACAGAGCAGGTGAATAACCTCACGATGAAACTAAAACAACTGGAGAAACAAGAAATGATCGAATCTAAAATGACTAGGAGGAGAGAGATCACAAAGATTAAAGAAGAGATAAATCTGAAAATAGAAAGACCATTCAACAAATAAATAAGACTAAAAGCTGGTTCTTTGAGAAAATAAATAAAATTGACAGACCCCTCACAAGACTTACAGAAAAAAAGAAGAGAAGAGACTCATATACGTAAAATCAGGGACTCCACCAGAAAAATTACAACAAGTACACATGATATTCAAACAATCATAATGAACTATTTCCAGAACCTCTACTCACTAAAAAACAATAATTTTACAGAAATGGATCAATTCTTAGAGAAGTATAAACTGCCCAAACTAAACCAAGAAGAAGTAAATCAACTAAATAAACCAATAACTTACAGCAAGATACAGGGGGTAATCAAGAACCTCCCAACAAAGAAAAGCCCAGGCCCAGATGGATTCACCAATGAATTCTATAAAACCTTTAGTGAGGAGCTAATGCCAATACTCCTCAAACTCTTCCGTGAAATAGAAACAGAGGGAGAAATCCCAAACTCATTCTATGAAGCTAATAATATACGCATCCTCAAACCAGGCAAAGAACCAACAAAAAAGAGAACTACAGACCAATATCACTAATGAACACAGATGCAAAGCTCCTCAATAAAATATTAGTTAACAGGATCCAGAAACTGATCAAGAAAATTATACATCATGACCAAGTATGCTTCATCCCACAGTCACAAGGATGGTTCAACATCCATAAATCAATCAGTGTAATTCACCACATAAACAGAACTAAAATCAAGAATCACATTGTTATCTCAGTCAATGCCTTTGACAAAATACAACATCCATACTTATTAAAAGCTCTGGAGAGAACAGGAATAGATGGAACATTCCTCAAAACAATAAAAGTCATATACAACAGACCAACTGCTAACATCGTATTAAATGGAGAGAAACTTAAACCATTCCCCCTAAACTCAGGAAGAAGACAAGGATGCCCACTCTCCCCACTTCTTTTCAACATAGTGCTGGAATCTGCAGCCATAGCAATAAGGCAAGAGGAGGACATCAAAGGGATCCACATCGGCAAGGATGAAATCAAGCTGTCGCTATTTGCAGATGACATGATCTTATATGTGAAGGACCCAAAAAACTCAGTCCCCAAACTCCTACACCTAATAAACCATTTTGGCAAAGTAGCAGGATACAAAATCAATCCACAAAAGTCAGCAGCTTTTCTGTACACCAGCAATGTACAAGCAGAAAAGGAAATTATGGAAACAATTCCATTTACAGTAGCAAAAAAATAAATAAATAAAGTACCTAGGGATCAACCTAACCAAGGATGTGATGGACCTATTTAATGAGAACTATAAAAATCTAGTAAGGGAAATCAAAGAAGACACAAGGAAATGCAAAGACCTCCCATGCTCATGGGTAGGCAGAATCAATATAGTGAAAATGGCCATATTGCCCAAATTGTTATACAAATTCAATGCAATCCCTATCAAAATCCCAGTTACATTCTTCACTGAAATACAGAAAGCAATCCATAAATTCATATGGAACGGCAAAAGACCTAGAATAGCCAAAGCAATTCTAGGCAAAAAAGCAGTGCAGGAGGTATCACAATACCAGACTTCAAGCTCTACTATAGAGCCATCATAACAAAAACAGCCTGGTATTGGTATAAAAACAGACTGGAAGAGCAATGGATTCAAATTGAAGATCCAGAAATAAAGCCGCACTCTTACAGTCAGCTGATATTCGACAAAGGAGCTAAAGACATACAATGGAATAAACAGAGCCTCTTCAACTACTGGTGCTGGGAGAACTGGGCAGCCATATGCAGAAAACTCAAAGTAGACCCAAGCCTATCACCATGCACCAAGATCAACTCAAAATGGATCAAGGACCTCAATATCAGACCTGAATCCTTGAAACTACTGCAGGACAGAGTAGGAAATATGCTAGAACTTATAGGCACAGGAAGGAACTTCCTGAATATAGTCCCAGGGACACAACAAATAGGGGAGAGACTCAACAAATGGGACTACTACAAAATAAAAAGTTTCTGCACAGCTAAGGACATAGCCACCAAAATAGAAAGACAGCCAACCATATGGAAAAGGATCTTTACCAGCACAGCAACAGACAAAGGCCTAATATCTGTCATCTACAGAGAACTCAAAAAACTAAGCCCCTCCAAGCCCAATAAACCAATTAGGAAATGGGCAAAGGAGCTAAAGAGAGACTTCACAAGAGAAGATATAAAAATGGCAAAGAAACATATGAGGAAATGTTCAACTTCCCTTGTTGTAAAGGAAATGCAAATAAAAACATCCCTGAGATTACCACCTCACTCCAGTTAGAATGGCCTATACTCTGAACTCAGGCAACAACAAATGCTGGAGGGGGTGCGGGGAAAGATTAACCCTTCTTCATTGTTGGTGGGAGTGCAAATTAGTACAACCACTTTGGAGAACATTATGGAGGTTTCTCTAAAAGCTCAATATAGACCTACCCTATGACCCAGCCATACCACTCCTAGGCATCTATCCTGAACAGCAGATCCCAAGATATCAAAAAGACATTTGTACTTCCATGTTTATTGCTGCACAATTCACAATAGCCAAAATATGGAATCAACCCAGATGCCCCTCCACAGATGAATGGATCCAAAAAATATGGTGCCTATACACAATGGAATACTACATAGCAATTAGGAATGGTGAAATATTGTTATTTGCATGGAAATGGTCAGAACTTGAACAAATAATGTTGAGCGAGACAAGCCTAGAACACAGAAAACAAAGGGGCATGATCTCCCTGATATATGACTGTTAAGATGGGGTGAAGGGGAGACAGTAGAGACCAGGTCTGTGAAACCAAAAACTTCTTGTCAAATGCTCTTTCCCACAGGATTGGGTCAGCGACCCAACATTATGTAACTAAAACCAAACAACTACTCAACATATAAAGGTCAAAAATAGACCTCTCAGTGGATCACAACAGCTCAAAAGCTATGTATGTATGTTCATATAAGACTATTGTTGACATATTGTCTACTGTCGACACTACATTTAAAGCCATAGGCGAATTTTCTTTGGCATGGGCCACGTGGCTACTGTATATGTTCTTGGTACATTGGGTATTGTATATATGTCTACCTGACCTAGGGAAGGGAAAGAAAAACAGGGTGTAAGATATCACAAGAAATGGACACACTGCCCTACGATGTAACTGTACCCTTTTTGCACAACACCTTGTCAAAAATTTTTTCTTTAATTAATAAATAAATTACAAAAAACAAATATAGCACATGAAATAAGTTCATTCTCTATTAGACTGTAACTCATTTCCAATGTATTATGATTTATAGAACCAAAAAAGAATACTATAAAAATTGAGCTCATCAGCGACTGTAAATAAATATAACAGAGTGACACTTAAGAAACTGAAGATTTCAAAAAGTTCTTTCATTTTACATTTTATTTATTTAATGTTCCTAATCAATATACACTTCTAATCAGAACTCCACAAATATTACACATGTAACTGTTGAGTGTTATGTTCTATTAATTTGTCAGTTAGAAATACATCTTCATTTCTTTTGGTCAGGATGAACAGTGATTTGCTATCCCTATTATATTAGTGTTAGTAACTTTGCTTCTAAACCAGGTACTATCCTACCTCTAGTACTAACAGGAATTCAGAGAATGGTGGATCAAAGATGTAAAACCTGCTTTGTGAAGTGAAGGATATTGCTATTTCTGAAACTGTGCAAAGTAGAAAGCCATAGGAGAGAATAAGGTTAGGTCTTTCAACTCTCTTCCTTTTGATTTATTTGACACATAGAAGATAATTATAGTCTACATGTCAAGATGAGATAGAACCAAAGTGTCAGCATGATTTCAGAGAAACATCCTAAAAGTTACATAGGAGAATGATATTATGTGTCTGTAAAAGGTAAAAAAAAAAATCTCTGTAGCTAGTAAGCACTGTGATGATTATAGAAATTAACTGACAAAATTTTCAAAGATGAAATTGTATTAAGACTAAAAAAATTAACTTATTTGAATAAAAAGTGATGTCTGTTCTGAACAATGATTTTGAAAACTGAAAGTTTCTTATTGGCTAAGAAGATTTTTATTTTATTTTTTTTTGGCCAGTCCTGGGGCTTGGACTCTGGGCCTGAGCACTGTCCCTGGCTTCTTTTTGCTCAAGGCCAGCACTCTACCACTTGAGCCACAGCGCCACTTCTGGCCATTTTCTGTATATGTGGTGCTGGGTAATCGAACCCAGGGCCTCATGTATATAAGGCAGGCACTCTTGCCACTAGGCCATATCCCCAGCCCCTAAGAAGATTTTTAAATACCTTAATTGTTAAGTAAATTATGAGGATCTTTGTCCTGATTCTGTTCTTAATGAGAATGTATTTTACTATTTTTGGTTATTTTGTTTTTGTAATATTTATTTTTATTATTAATATTATAAATGTAATGTACATAGGAGTTACCGTTATGTAAGTCAGTTAATGAGTACATTTCTTTTTGGAAAATGTCAACCCTTCCTTCATTCTTTCCCATTCTTTCTCATTCTCTCTCTTCATCCTCTCCCGTGTATTTTACAATTTAGGAAAATATTTGCTCATAGTGTTGATAAACATATTTGCTTCAATTTAAAAATGTGTATGTTTTTATTTGTAACTTACTAATAATTTTATTATCAATTTGCATTTAATTTTAGCACCTTAATCTATTCAAATAATGAAATGTTTGCTCATCTTTAATTATGTAAAACATTTTCTGATGTGGAATTGTTATTATATATTTGGTTTGGACAGTATTATAGTTTGAACTCAGTGATTGTAAATGTAAGCACTCTACTCCTCGAACCATGCTCTCAATCTTCAAGTTTTTTTTTTGCCTTAGTTCATTTTTGGATAGGGTTTTGTGCTTTTGACTGACCAGTGTTGGACTCTGATTCTTCTCTCTATACCTCATAGTAGCTGGGATTAATTCCAGCCATGGGCGATCAAGTCTGGATCGTTTATTGAGATAAGGTCTTACTGGCTTCCTTGGTCCTGAAACCTTGATCCTTTTATTTTTGCCTACAAAGTAGCTAGGATTACCAGGTATATGCCACCATATAATATCCTTACCATTAATTTCTTGTATGTGGTTATATTGTTTAAAAATATACGTTAGTATTTGATTTGCTGTTGCATGCATGAAAATTATAAATGAGATCAGCCAATAATTTTCTTGGACTAGGTGTCTCCATATCTGATTTGCATCTCAGTAAGGTAAATCTCATAGAAATGAATTTGGAGCTTTATATTTTCCTTAGAATTGGAACAATTTAGACAGACTATATCTTATTTTATTAGAATGATTTGCTACCCTGAATTATAGAGGCTTCTATAGAGGATGGCAAATTTTTAAGGAAAAATATATGGCTTATTAAGTCTTTCTAACTCTACTCATGTCCAATTTAATACCTAGAAAAATGTTCTAATCATGGAGATTTTTCAAAGATATTAGATTATAACTCTGTAGTTACCTTGCATATTTTTCAATGCCTTGACCAAACCATAATTTGAAAATACTTATCTTCTTACCAGTTCTTGTAAAACAAGTCTGGATTTAGGGAAACTGACAGCCTGACCTATGGGAAGGGCTGGGTCAAAGCAGGAAGAGAGTGTTGAAGGGGGTGACACTGATCAAGATACATTGTATTCATAGACTGCTTTGTTAAATTACACTTCCCTTGTACCACTACTTAAAAAGTATTTTTTTTTACAAAAGAAACATTGAGGTTCAGATTCTTCTTCTTCTTCTTCTTCTTTTTTTGGCCTGTCCTGGGGCTTGAACTCAGGGCCTGAGCGCTGTCCCTGTCTTCTTTTTGCTCAAGGCTAGCACTCTACCACTTGAGTCACAGGGCCACTTCTGGCTTTTTCTATTTATGTGGTAATGAAGAATTGAACCCAAGGCTTCAGGCATGCTACACAAGTACTCTACCACTAAGCTACATTCACAGTCCTGAGGCTCAGATTCTTAAATGTCTTCTACTTTTAGAAAGGCTTGCTCCAAGCACAATCAGAATTGGTAGTTTTCTTGATAGTGCATACTGAGGGAAACCAAATGCCTATTTGTCCCACATTCTTTATCACATCTTGGTCTCAATAACTACAAATCCCACTATTAAGGCACCATTCACAACAAGACTTTGGAGGCCCTGGCTTGAGTGCAAAAATGCTCTCCATATATAATAGGTGTCACATTTTTCATTTCATCTCACCACTACTTTATTGAGTCCTCATGGACTCCTGAACACTTACAACTATGCTTTACAAATGTACATGCATCCAAATACTTGTAATAGAGAAATATATCAGTGATAATTGTTTTATTAACTATAATCTAGATTTTTTTCCATGCCAGGAAACCTATGCTTAATTGTGGCTTCAAATTTGCTAGCCTTTTGATTACAGTAATGATATTAGTTTTGATGTTTAATCTTGATTGTGATCTTGGTGAACTAAGATACAATCTCTCAGTAGAAAAACACATAGATGTCCACTGACCACACATGAACTGGTGGAAAAATTAATTAACAATAATAAAATTATCAATATGTATTGAACCAACAGCCTGGAAATTCAGTTGTTCATTACTTTTGAAACTTATATTGATCAAGATACATCTTAGGTTTCTTGGCATCATCTATTTCCCTATTATAAACATAATGAATGCTTAGAACTACCTAAATAGTAAAACCACTGGAAATAATAAGCTGGTTTTCCTTAATTCTAAACATGGAGTCTGGGAGACTCCAACTTAGTGTATTTATCAAAGCTAGCAGTCTGAAATTTAACTGGCCATGTGTAGCTCTCTCTATGTATTGTCTTCCATCAGCACTAAGTCTGAGCATAATAAATATTGATCTCTATACCTCATAGAGATTTTTGGTGGTGTAATGAGCTGCTTGTGTAAAGCTCCTTAGAGAAAACAACTGATAGGATACAGCACTTCAAAATGCATGGAAAAATAAATCAATGGAGCCCTTATCAAATAAGATTAGTGCATAGTTACATATACCACATCTCAGTATCCTGAAGAAAATCATGCTTTTCTCTTTAAATCAAGGAAGTGTTAAAACTTCATTCCCTTTCCCCATTAGTCCCAAGAAGATAGATGTAGAGAAATCACAGAGGGGAAATACCCAGAGAGAATAAAGCCAGCGACTGACTTCATCTCTGCTGTGCATGCTAATGCTTCCCCCAGGATGGTTCTACATGAGAATGAAAGAGTTTCACTGATGCCATTCACACTTCTGTACTACTCTGGTGGATGCTGAACTGTGCTGCCCAGTTTCATGCCAGTTCCAAGAGGACAAGAAGGCTTCCCATTAGCTTATTTGATATCATCGTCAAATTGAGTCAATGTGTCATGTGAGCTAAATTCTGATGTTCCTCTTGAAATGTTTCAGAAACTCTCCATGTTTATTTCTATCTCACAAAATTCAAAACTCATATCCATAATAATATTAGTTTGGGTATGTATTTCAGAACAAAATAGGATGCTTGAATTCAGAAGGGATTGGCAAATGAATGTAATTCTAGCATGTGCCTTACAAATTAAGTCATTGCCTTGTAACATAACCCTAATACCAGTGCTTTCCTAATTTTGAGGTGACATAAATTGCATGAGGACCATGCTAAAATACAGTCTTATTCCGTAAACTTGCATGGCATTGGAGATGCTGCATTCTTAATATCTCACGAAGTGATGTCCTCAGACCACAGTATGAGGAAGAGAGCTGCACAGTGACACAAGGAAATTATTTTTTAATTATCTTATAATGGTACCAGAAGAAGAATAGTGAAAGTAAGAAGGTAATGAAGGACATATGGGAATGTTAGTATTTTCAAATAATACCTAAGTGTTTCAGTTAGTGAAAAGCAGATAATTTACTGTCATTGAACAAATTAGAGTTGGATGATGTTATACTTCTGTATGACTAAACCATTTAAACTCTGTTTAATAAGAAAACAGAACTAGTGGAGATTAGTTGTAAATGTTCTCTTCTGAACATACATTCCATTTCAGTTCCCAGAAGGATAGATTTTTCACTCTCTCATGGTTCCTTAGGTAATTAGGAATAAGCTCCTGAAGTGTGACATAAATAGCTTTCAAGAAGCATTAGCGTTAAGAAAAAATACTCTTTTACTTCAAGGTTATTGTGGGCATTTCAAATGAGCAAGAATGGGAATAGTAATTGGTAAGGCAGTATTTTCCTTCTTAAGTGGGTCAGATGATGAACTATTCAGGTCTGTTCATAATCACCCAAATATTAAAGGTATGAGGGTGCATCAGGGGTCAGTTGACTTGAACTTGGAAGGAAGTGTCAGAAGAAATCTTTCCTGCTCCATTTCCTTCAGGGTGAGGAAAGGACTCTTGGATAGATGTAGAAGGAAAATTTGATACTGCTTGATCCTTGAATTAAAGTGTTGAGTATTTGGTTATTTTGAAAGTGAGTTTCCAGTAAGAATTCAGGATATTTGAGTTCTAGTGATAATAAACAAAAACAGCACAAAAATAAAAGACAAACCAATACAATAGCAATACTTACAAAAGTATATGCTGTAAACCAACTGTACAACTCAAGGGGAAAGGTAAATGGAGAAGGGGGAGGGAGGAAGTGAGGGAGGAGGTAACAAGTTGGTTTAGAAATGTATGCTCTGCCTTACATATGAAACTGTAACCCTTCTGTACATCATTTTGACAATAAAGAAATACAATTTACAAAAAGTCAGAACCATTACTATGTTCAAAGAGATTCTTCCAAAAGTCAAAGTACTTCTTAAATTAACTTTATCATTTTCATTTTTAAGTCAAGATGTCTGTCTTCCATGTTGCATGCCTCATGTTTTGGTTTCTATATGGCAACACTACATTTGCATTTCAGTCATTTTTTAAAAGAAAAGGGCCCTCATGCACAAAATTTTTCTAATAAAATGTAGAACACTGAAGGTGAAGATATCCTCAAAATTAGGTGGTAATAAATTGCAAGGTTGGAAAATTCATCTTCATTTTTCTGGTCAGATATATTATTCTTATGACAATATCCTAAAGCTGAATAATTCTTACTATTAACTGAATATCCCCTAATAGCACTGTTTGATTTCTTTATATGTTTATACATTACCTTATTCAAACAAGATTTATGATGACTATTGAACTGCCTTTAAAGTCACTGCAAAAATTAACACCCATTGGTCTTAAGATATTGGAAACCAACATCATCCTAATATCTCTGAGGGTAGGAAATGTTGACCTTCATTTTACAAATTCACTAGAATACCGGGATTAATAATAATACCTTAATAATAGCTTTCACATTGGTTGCATTTATTGGAAATTCTAGGAGGTCTTGTTTATAACCCTGTCCAGAAAAATGAGGTATAAGCAAAAATGACCTCCAGAGTTGCCTTCTAAATTGTTATGATCTGATCCATTAGAGAAAACAAGATACTCAAAGATGGCATAACGTTGACTTTTTTCCCTTTATAATGGATTGTATTTCTACTTTTCCAATTAGGTAATCATTTTTTGCTGAGAAGCCTATATTACAAAATCATATTACTGATATTTAAGGGACAAACCAGAGTTTTGACTGGAGAGGCCTTTTATTGACTTTCTATGATTAAAGGATAAAGAGAAAACTGTGCATTTCCAGTCTTCCTTTGCCAGTTGCTGGTATTTTGATTGCAAATATCAAATTATATTCCCTTTAGCATTCTTCAAATAAAATAACAGTGAATCTAAGAATTAGAGGTAGTAATAGTTCAGATGGTCTTGACATCAGCTGAGACACCCCAGATGGCTTAAGGACAAATGATCAGCTTCTCATCCTAAGAACTTTTATATTTAATAATTGATGTAGAGTATGAGTTACCACCACTGTTCCTTACTTAATTACTTTTATTTTTGATCAAATGCTTTAATGAGAAAAGATCTAATAAATCATGTGAAAAACAGTAAACCACTTAATTAACATGTGTTGCCCTGATGGATGGTAAAAGAAAACCATAGCAGTGCTGAGTAGGCTCACAAGGGCACCTTCAACCAACATGGTATTATGAACAAATAAAGCTAACAGCCTATCAGAGGAACTCTGTTCTCACTTGAGAACTAACCATGACAACTACAGATCACAATATAATTATAATTCTCTTTCTTTTCTTTAACTCAGGATCTGAGCTACCAGTTTGAAGGATGAAAACAGTAGTGGAAAACATAAACCAACAAATGTCAAGGAAAGGCTATTATTACTAGTTGACAGTATTTATTGAATACTTAACAATGTGCCAGGTGCTCTGGTTACATATTATCATATTGAACTCTTCAACAATGCATATAATGAGTGATCACTATGATTTTCATCATACAGAGGAAAAAACAAAGTATAGGGCTGGGAATGTGGCTTAGTGGTATAGTGCTTGCCTAGCATGGATGACACTCTGGGTTTGATTACTCAGTACCACATGAACAGAAAAAGCTGGAAGTTGCACTGTGGATCAAGTGGTAGAGGGCTCCCCTTCAGTGGAAAGAAGCCCTGTGCCATGACCAGGCCCTGAGTTCAAGCCCCAGGACTGGCAAAAAAAAGTATATGTAGATAGTCCAAGCTACACTAGGTGAGGTAGGCCAGTCAAATTTATCCCACAGCTTAATTTTATATGCTGGAAGATGTTTTCTTACAAATTCACACATAACTTGAAATCCTATGGGTGAAGAAAAATTGTAAGTCTCCAGAATAGGATCACCTGATAAGTGAATTTTATACACAAGAGTAGACTCACTGAATCAGAAGTTTGGTTATGTGAAAATGATGGCTCAGAAGTAGAAATACTAGTTCATTTTTTTTTACTTCTTTACCCTTTGTTCCACTTTTTGGTGGGAAGCAATTTTCCTGCTTTTAAAATGAACAACAGTGGGCAATAACACAGAAATCCCACCACATGTCAAG
The DNA here is from genome assembly GCF_023159225.1 of Perognathus longimembris pacificus. Lineage (NCBI taxonomy): Eukaryota > Metazoa > Chordata > Mammalia > Rodentia > Heteromyidae > Perognathus > Perognathus longimembris. The sequence goes on along the minus strand of NC_063188.1, from coordinate 105,762,638 downwards.
AATGTACAGGTCCTACTTCACCTAACCTGAGACTTACCCACAAAGGATGACCACACCAACATCACTGTTAAAATGGGTTTTCTCTGTGTGCTCACACATAAAAGTTTTAGCCTCAGCAATCAAGTTGGCTGATGATGGAACACCATCAGCTAAGGATTCTGGGCTGATCAGTTGGAGCTGAAGGGAATTCAGGAAGTTTTTTTCTCATCTCCTGATTCCAGATCCTGTCCAGGAGCATTGGGATGGCAGGGTGAAGAAACCTTTGATGAGCTTATGTAGCATTCTTTTTTGTGAAAGGTTGGTTATTGTGTTTGGTCAAATGAAATCTTGATTCCACCAAGATTTAGGCAAGGAAGGGTTGATATACTCTGTATGTCATTACTTCTCAAACAAGGACCTTCAAGACTTCAGGAGAGTTATATTAGGGAAATATCATCAGGTGAAGTAATTGGAAGGGTGGGAGGAAAGATATTACTCTGAATGAGCATCTCAGCTTTAGAAAATATATCCAAGAAGATAAAACAATTCTGGAAGACCCAGTGAGCCAAGGGATCTCAAAGGACCCTCATGACCCAATGCCTTCTTTTCGATTACAGAAGAAGCAAAGAGCATCAAGTGTATCTTAGAGTTAGAAAAAATATTTTAAAAGGTAGAAGGACCACAGAAGAAATAAAAAGAGGACTACAGGGAAATTAGAGAAGAGATCCGGAAAGAGAATTGCCCTTTCTAGCTTGACCTTCCTCTTGCCAAGAGATTCCAAAGTAACAATTGGAAAATGTTTTCTTTTTCTACATGGGAAAATAAATTTAATTTCTTACAAAGTCAGAGAAACAGAAGATTCACATTACATATTTGTAAAAACTACTATTGTGCAGACAATAGTCAGTATCTGGATTGAGGAGAAGACAAAGTCATCCATTAATGAATTGAGATGTTTATAAATTAAGACTTCACACTTCCTTTTAGAAAACTTGGTGAGAACAAACATTCCTTTAGTGATTTTAAAAATAATGAGCCCTCTCAATAGATAAAAGTGCATACATTTATACACATGAATTATTGTGCTAAATTCTGGTGATTTTTGAATACAGCGATATCTTATCCATGGAGCCCATTAGAGAACAACTGTCATTGCTATGCTCTCTAAATTTCCACCCTTTTCCACTAAGTGTATAATTCTCTTGTGTTGTAAGCACCTGCAAGTCTTGTCATCTTTTATACATCCAGTTCATCTTTCATTCAAATGTTATTAGCGCCCACTTAGAACAATAAAATAGGAGCTCAGTCTGTATTTCTTTGCAGAGGACACTGTTCCAGGATAGAATTTCCCTTTTATCTATGGCTTATGTTGGGAATTATTGGTATTATGAAAAACACAATTTCAGATTTTAAAAGGAAAGAGAAATCCTTTCAACTTAAATAAACGATGGAAGAGAGATTCCAGTGTTTCCCTTTACATTTTATGGCATGACTAAGAATGGAAAGTGGGGGTGGGGAAGGTGCATTAACACTGGTGCTTGTCTGACTGATTCCTGCTGCTCTATTTATTACGTAAGAACATTTTCAGAATGGTTTTGCTTAGGGAATCTAGTCCGAATAAAATATTGAAGTACTATGGAAGAATGTCCCTGTCTCAACATGAATATTTTTTTATAAAAATGCTCCAAAGGAGTACTTAGGTCTATGAGGCCCTGAGTGTGTATAATGATTACCTTGATTACAACAATCTGGAATTGCTATCATGCAGTATAATCCATTATGCATTGACTGAGTCTGAGTTATCTAATTTTCCAACTCATCGGGTTCTTCTCAAATCATTTTAATTTCTCATGAATGATCAACTTCCAACTATTCTTCCCAGAAGAGATTTATTTTTGTTTACTCTCTAGTTTCTGCTTATTAGCCTGATTTGAGCTACTAAGTACCTTAGTCTGCCCTGTATCATGGTATACTTTGTGTCCTATTGGAGTTAGGAGGCTTGACAAAAGATTGAATTGTAACCAGGTATCACTGGCTAAATGTCTCGCTAAACTTCATTAACAACTCACAACACCTCAAAATGTAGTTAGTGTCTAAAAACAGGAAAACCGGGATTGTTATTTCTCATCATGATTTTCAGAAGTTGGCAATGTGGAATAGGTTCAGCTGGGTGATTCTTCTGGTCTTAGGGCACTCACCTGGACTCACCTGGCTTGCATTTACATCTATAGTCATCCTGGTGAGTGGGCTGAAGCTGAATGGTTTAGAATGATCTTAGCTGGGAAACGTGTGGTTTATAGCCTCCCATTAGCCATCTGGCTCACCTGGGTTTGTTTGCATGAGATTAAGGTTCCCTGAGAGAGCAAGAGTGCAAGTCAAACCATATCTTTTTTTCAAATATTTGCTTGTATCGTGTTTGCTGAGGTTCGAGTAAAATCTAAAGGATAGTCTAGAATTCGTTTGGGAGAAGCACTACCAAAGAGCATGGAAAGGAAGGATAATTTGTGAATCATGTTGCAATCTACCACACAAAACCATGACATGAATTTGAGGCTATATCAGTTTTAAAACATGCTGTTTCTAGGTAAAACTTAACACATTAGATGCCTTTTTCCAATTCATTTTTTTCCACAGTGACTAACATTTTCATATTCAAAAAGGTCACTACATGTTTATGCTAGTAGTGTCTCATTGCTCCAATATAGGTTTGGTCTTACTAAATTTCAAGTCATAGTTTACTTTAAAAAACAACAACAACAAACTTTCAAAGTCAAGCAGGTCCAACAAGTTATTGGTTATTGGTTCTTAAACAGTTTTTTAATGTTCCTTTAAGGGAAAGATTCATAACCAATTAAACTACGTAAATTCCATAGTCTTTAGCTTTGTAAGCGATTTGGACTGAAAAATATAGTCTGATTTGTCAACTGTTTAAACTAATATTAGTTATAGTCATTATTTTAGAAAGTTATAAATCTGTAAATCTGAATCAGAACTTCCTTAAGTGACCCATCTGAGGTCTAGTGTACCAAAATCTCTGCAGATGACATGGGAACTTGTCTTTTACACATTCAGGAAATATTTATATTAATGAAAGTTTGCAGGCCACCGCTTTCAAGAAATAGCTTTTTCAATTTTATAAAATCCTGAAGGTAATAGAGCACACCATGCCAACATAAACATACATACGTACACAGAGACAGATGACTGACAAAAAAACCTTTTAATGCAAAATAAGTATGTGTTAGTGTCCCATCAATGTGACAAAATAGCTGAGAAAAATCTATTTATAAGGAGAAAAGATTTATCTTAACTCACAGTTTCAGAGGTTTCAGTCTATGGCCACGTTGGTTTCATCGCTTCTAGGCTTTGGGCAAGGTAGCCCAGCATGATAAGATACATGTGGAAGAAAAAAGGTACTTGCCTCCTGGCAGCTGGGAAACGGAGACAAAAGAGGAAGGGGCGGAAACCCAGGATCACCTTCAAAGGCAACCCCCAATGTCCTAACTTCCTCCAACAAGGTCCAACCCCTTAAAGGTTTCCCTACCTACCAATAGTTCCATGAGATGGAAACCAAACCTTTAACACGTGACCTTTGTGAAACCTTTAAGACTTAAACCACAACTATATCGTAAATATTTTCTACTTGGAATCTGCTATGATGCCTCTTTACCTGTACTTATTAAGTGCATTATATTGTTCATCTCTTAGTAATAGTGGTTCTAAGAATCAGCACTTATTAAAGTATATCTTTCTGAGATCCCCTCTCCCATTTGATTCATTAAGGCAGAGATGTAGCTGAAACTTTGAATTTTTGCTCCATTTTCAATACTACTGCCCTTGTATACTCCAGTCTCCTTTACTTGGCTTACAAACCCAAAGAAATCCCTATCTCCTGACCTTTTTTTATGAGTGACATTTAACATATTTTCTCCATTTCATGATTAATTTTATTACTCTTTTCCAAGCATATATGTTTCAATTGATCTCCCACTCCCTCAGACATTGCTTGCATTACGTAATGAATATATCATATTCAGCTAGTGTTTTCCTAAACCCTGCCAAGCATACTCTAACCATTGTCTTACTGGCATTTTTCTTGACTATGATGCTAAAACTGTTCAATTGGTTCCTCCATTTTTTTTCAGAATGAAATAAGATGGCTCAAGTTCCAGTCAAGAAGTGCCATTTGTTCTGTGAAGTTAGATTATTGTTGTCTTAAGGATAACAGATCAGTCTCTCCAGGATGTCATCCTGGTACTGATAATCATTCTTCCTCCAAGGGTATGCTAGATCTTTTCTGGAACCTACTGACTTAGGGAGGAAAGAAATGTGTATGATTGTGCCTTAAGATGCTTAGAAATTCACTTAAACAAGCACAGAATAAAATTCCCCTGTAAATGTTATCTATGTGCTGGGAATTAGACAATGCATCAAGTTATTATATTGCTTTCTCTCCCCTCAATGGATAAATGCGGCTCTTCTCAGTGGATAAATGTAGCTTTTGTTTTAGCCATTCTATCCAGTTTGTCTTGGGTGTGACGAAAGGGAAGAGACACCGATGTAAGTCTAAATCTCCCTGAATATTCCTTTCAATTTGTGCTTAGAATGAACAGCTTTAGTTTAATGCAATGGATAGGGAACTCATTCCTATCATGAGACCCCTGTCTTATGACACTGCTATAGTGCCATATAGTTCCATTGTCTCATGACCAGTCAGTCATTCTTTTTCTTGTCCTGACAAGCAGATAAACTCCCTTAGTGATTTTGAAGGAAATGTAATCTGTGACTCTCAAGTCATAGATATATTCCCTTCTACAGTGTGGCTGAGACATTCCTTAAGGCCAGAATGGTGCTATGGTGAAAGCTGATATTAACATCTTCCATTAGAAATTTCCAAGTCAACCATGTTCATTGCAGCATTATTTACCATAGCTAAGATAGGGAACCAACCCCAATGCCCCTCAGTAGATGAATGGATCAAGAAAATGTGGTACACAAACATACACACACACACACACACACACACACACACACACACAATGGAATTCTATGCTTCCATCAGAAAGAATGACATCGCCTCATTTGTAAGGAAATGGAAAGGCTTGGAAAAAACATATTAAGTGAAGTGAGCCAGACCCAAAGAAACATAGAGGGAAACATGGTTTCGCTCATTTGTAATTAGTATTTGTCTAGGGTAGTCCTAGCAGAGGATCACAATAGCTCAATAGCTTTGTACATATGACCATATAAGTGTTAGGTTTTTTAAAGTAGGTAGCTGGTAAAGGAGAACGCCACCCGGTATTCAGGCAGGAGAGAAAGTTTATTACCGAACTGCTGGCCTGTGGCCGAGGTGATCCATGGCCGGAGAGAAGGTAGAGAAGAGAGCGACCCCCACCCAGCCCTGCCTTATATCTAGGGCAGGGGCAAGGGGTGTGGCCAGGTGGATTAGGATGTGATCTCAGGGAAAGGGGAGGTAACTGCCTCCAGGTCTGCAGGTTACCCAGGTAACTGGGTGGAGACTTAATGAGGTGGGGGCATCTACATGGAGCCCTCAGGGAGAGGACCTAACATTCCAGCCTTTTAATAGTTATGAAAAAGGGCAAAGACTCTCTCTCTGGCTGCTTCCTGCTGGCAAGGGACATCGGCATTAGGGGTAAAAGGCAGAAATGTGGCCCTCCTGGAGAAGGCGAGCAGCAGGGTCCCTTGGTGGTAGATGCCAGTCCTTGAATGAAGCCTGGAAGAAGTCTCATGAGGCAGGGGCTGGACAAAATATTAAGGCAAAAGGAAGGGCTTAGGGCACAAAATTAAAAATTGGGTGACTTGGCTAGTTCTTATACTCAGGTATGGACATTAGATGGACAAGCTACTATCTCTTGATCCCCCAGCTCTGATTAATTTAAAGGGTGAGACAAAGTGACTCCATTTTGGATGTGATCATTTTCCTCTTACCCCACTCCATGATACTTGTTCCCGGAACTGGCTGAGTCCCAGTGGTCTAGGTGCTTGTTGCTGGGATGGCTTGCCCCTGTTGGCATTCACAGGATTTGAACTCAGGGCCTGGGCACTGTCCCTGAGCACTTCTGCTTGAGGCTAGTACTCTACCACTTGAGCTCCACTTCCAGCCTGGCTCTTCGCTGGTTAGTTGGGAGATGGAGTTTCAGAGAGATTTTCTGCCCTGGCTGGCTTCGAACTGCAATCCAAGGAGTCTTTGCAACAAAAGCCCTTTTTGATTTCCAATTAAAACAACAAGGAGACCAAGGGGACTAGAGCTTACCTGTACCTTGTCCAGAACTGACCAAATACTTGCCAGAATTCTGCAATGACAAAACTCAGATGTGATGAGTTTTAGCACAGATATATAGCTAGATAGACATACTAACAAATGACATTTACACATATATACACACATGGAACACACATACACACTATGCACACAGGTTTTTCAGCATGCAAAAATGAATTTCAGCAGTAGACTCTTTCGGAATTCCAATAGTAAATGACATTTTTTTGTCCAATATTTTAGAACCACGTGGTCGGTTAGAAAAACAATTTTGCTAGCAAACAACAATTTTCAGATTATAAAATGGAGAAACCATATTTTGATAAACTCCAGTGGGATGCCATGTTGAAGGGGGTGGCAGGAGGACACAAACACACTAATAGAGAACACGTGGCATGGCATAATGGCGCCTGAGCTGATGCCTGTTAAACCCAACATCCACCACCTGGTCAATGCTAGAGAAAAGAACTTTTAGATCTTTGCCGACAAAGCACATTGGTGGTCAGGCCTGTTTCAGAGGTCTGTGAAAAGAGGCAGCTTTGTGAGCAAGGCACACAACGATGGTAAGACTTGGGAATTTTATAAAGTAAGCAAGTAAGCCGGAAGATGAGAGAGAGAGAGAGAGAGAGAGAGAGAGAGAGAGAGAGAGAGAGAGAGAAAGAGAAAGAAAGAGAGGAAAAGAGAAAGAGAGAGAGAGCCTGAATATGTCACTTCTGACCATTTACCATTGCAGTGGCAAAAACTGTATCTGAGCGAGTATTTCGAGCAGGCCTCATTGCACTGTCAAGAGGCGTGCTAGCAGTGTCCCGGCTCGGGTGTGACTGTGATGCAAAACCCAAAAAGCACGGGAGAGAGGCGCCTGGTGAGTGAATGAGCTTACCGGGCAGAAGCGGCAGAAGCAGCGGATGGAGCAGCAGAGAACCCGAGCAGCAGCAGTTTCACTCACCAGGGTAGACACGTGGTGTGGAGGTGGAGGTGGGTGTGGAGGCCAGCAATGGTATTAGTGAAAAGTGCCGCATGGCGACTCGCAGCAGTTCGGTTCGTGGGAAAAGGGCCGTCAGGACTGGGGATACTCCCAGAAAAAGGAGAAAAATAGAGGGGAATTCTGCCTGTCCTGACTCTTAAGCCCTATCCTAGTCATGGCATCACATATGTTAGGTTTTTAAAGTAGGTAGCCGGTAAAGGAGAACGCCACGCAGTATTCAGGCAGGAGAGAAAGTTTATTACCGAACTGCTGGCCTGTGGCCGAGGTGATCCATGGCCGGAGAGAAAGGAGAGAGAGAGAGAGACCCCCACCCAGCCCTGCCTTATATCTAGGGCAGGGGCAAGGGGTGTGGCCAGGTGGATTAGGAGGTGACCTCAGGGAAAGGGGAGGTAACTGCCTCCAGGTCTGCAGGTTACCCAGGTAACTGGGTGGAGTCTTAATGAGGTGGGGGCAGCTACATGGAGCCCTCAGGGAGAGGACCTAACAATAAGATGATACTAAGCGAAATGAACTCTAAGATATGGAAACAAGAGTTTTTTCTTTGTTGTTGTTGTTGTTTTTTATGTACTTTTTTCTTTCATTTTTCTACCATGGTTTATGTCCTGTTGTATTTGATTTTGGTATATATGTTTATCTGAATTAGGGAAGGGAAGGGGAACAACAAACTGGTGGGACAAAGGACAAAGGGTGAACCAATGCAACAGTGACACTCACAAGACATTATGTTGGAAATTAACTGTACAGCTTGAGAGGCGTTGAGGGAGGGAAAGTGGCAGAAAAGTGAGGGGGGGGGGTAACAAGACTGACAAGAAATGTAATCACTACCTTATGTATGTAACTGTGACCACTCTCTCCATCACCATAGCAATAAAATTAAAATAAAAAATAAAATAAATTAAAAAAAAGAAATTTCCAAGTCAACATGATCTCTCCTATATTCTAGGATCATATCTGAGGAGTTATCATCCAGGCCACTGAGCAAAAGTTATTTCAACCACAAGGTGATTACCTTAATGTAGTCATCTGACAAATGCTTATTGACCACCTATTATAATGCCAACCATGATGGTAAGAATGTAACAGTTTAATAATCTACATTGTTTTCCTAGTTATCTTGCTTACCCAGAACTTTGTAATTAAGTTTATTTGTTAATTATGGTGACTACTTAAATTCATAATATAATTTTAATCTTATTATTATTTCACAGCTTCATTAAAAAGTGATCCCTGACCCTCAGTTTTAATTTCTTTTACATGGTCAGTGTCCAAATCTGTAAGCACTTTTGTTTTTAAGCTTATTTCAGTATTTTTGCAAAAAAGTTGGATATACATTATTTGGAATTAGTAGTAATAAAATTTGATTCTACTTGGGTTAGTCTTTGGAATGAAGATGATATTATCTCAGGAACTGAGAAGGTAGGGCCAGCCAGGTGCTAGGAGTTCAAGTCTGTAATCCTAAGGAGGCTGAGATCTGAGGATCACAGTTTGTGGCTGGCCTTGGCTGAAAAGCCCAAAAGATTCCTCCAATTAACCAGGCAAAGTGTTTGACAGGAGGCACAACTCAAGTGGTAGAGCAGCAGCTGTGAGCAAAAAAAGCTGAGGGAGGGTACAAGACCCTCAAGCCCTAGTATTGATACACACACACACACACACACACACACACACACACACACACACAGGATATATATATGTATCCTATTTTATGAGGTGGGAAGAACATTAGGAGAGGGAAAAGTAGGAGAGAGAGGAGAATGCAAGATGATAGAAGTAGTTATATAGAAAACAGAGGCAAAGGGCTGGGAATGTGGCTTAGTGGTAAGTGCTCACCTAGGCTCACCTAGCATGTATGAAGCCCTGGTTTTTTTTTGTTTTTGTTTTTTTTTGTTTTTTTTTGGCCAGTCCTGGGCCTTGGACTCAGGGCCTGAGCACTGTCCCTGGCTTCTTCCCGCTCAAGGCTAGCACTCCGCCACTTGAGCCACAGCGCCGCTTCTGGCCGTTTTCTGTATATTTGGTGCTGGGGAATCGAACCTAGGGCCTCGTGTATCCGAGGCAGGCACTCTTGCCACTAGGCTATATCCCCAGCCCCTGAAGCCCTGGTTTTGATTCCTCAGCACCACATACTCAGAAAAAGGCAGAAGTGGTGCTGTGGCTCAAGTGGTAGAGTGCTAGCCTTGAGCAAAAAAGGAGCCAGGGACAATGCTCAGGCCCTGAGTCCAAGCCTTCGGACTGGCAAACAGAAAAGAAAAAAAAAAAGAAAAAGAAAACAGAGGCAAATGGAGACTTAACACTAAAGTTTGCTTTGAACAGTCACATTCCTTCCGTCCTTTATCTTCTGGAGATTTAGTGGGTGCTTAGAAGAAACTATGCTGAGAGCCTGCACACTATCACTGAGAGATAATCTTCTAAAACTTGATGTAACAGGTTCAGATGAAATATTGGAGACCCGGGATGTTATCTCTTTTTATGTCCAGGCTAGTTTTCAATGGAGCTCCTGGCTTTAGTTTTGATCTATATTACTGGATTCCACTTTTTCACCTAGTAGCCTAATTAGTGCCTGGTTGGCCTTTCTCAGCCTTCACAAAGCCTTTGGTATCTGCTGCATATCTCAAAGCCAGGGCTAAGTGAATATTAGGCCTTCACATGACGACTTCTCTTTCTGTGGTCAATGGCAAGTCAGGAGATGGGGATGAACACTTCATATTGGCAGCTGGTGCTGCATGCAGACTGGCAATTTAGAGTGAAAATCCAGCTGCCTTCCTTGAGTTTTTCCACACTGAAACAATGGATGTTTACTGGCAAGAGGAGAGAGGCCTGTGCAGCAAAAAAGAATAGAGAATAGAAAATCACCCAATCTTCATTACTAAAATTAGAGCCTTATTACTTCTCTTCACTAGATATTCCAATAAGGCAATTATGTGTTGCTACAGAGAGATTTTCCTTCACTGTGCTACTACAAGAAATTTCTATGACATTCATAAAAAGCCTTCGGAGCCTGGGTGTGATTGTGATGAGTGGACACATAACAACACACATATGTATACATGTGTGCATACACACAATAGTAATTTTTATGCTAATTCAATGAAATTTAGTTATGTATACAAGTCTACATTTTAACCCAATGTCCCATGCAAGATGGCATTGTAAATATTGCTTCCAGAAGGTTGAAGGGAAAATATCAAAAAAATGTTTCTATTTTACCTAACTGAATACAATTAAAGTGATTATATACATACACATGATAACAAGTTGGACTAACCATTTGGTTTAATTATACAGCCCAGGTTTTTAAAAATGTTCTATAACACACAATTGGTAGTCTAAAAACAGAGAAAAAACATCCTATCATAGTGAATACAATTCTAGAATCTGAAATAACCTTTCTTGATATCTTCTTAGTGATTACATAGAATATGTATGCTCAGTGAACATGAATTGAATTAGTTAAGAATGTCCAAAGAATTATTCATTGAAATTAATTGTGCCTGATTATAATAAGTTATGGATTGAAAGTAGATGTATTATGGTATACATAATGAATTAACTGAGACATTTCTGTTATAGATGACTTTATAATCCTATTTCTTTGATCTCTGGCAAATCCTAATCTATTCATAAGAATATTCAGAATCATGTTCCTAGTCAAATTCTTTATCAATGCAGCAGACTAGAAATGGGAAAACTATCACATGAGCAAAAATTTTCTCAACCAATTTTGTTCAAGACAACCTTTGTTACAGGGAAATGGATACATTTCCTTTTTATGTTAAATTTTTATTGTCAAACTGAGGTACAGAGAGGTTACACTTTCATATGTTAGGCATTGGATACATTTCTTGTACTGTTTGTTACCTCTTCCCTCATTCCCCCTTCCCCCTCCCCTTTTCCCTCCCCCCCCATGAGTTGTTCAGTTCATTTATACCAAACAGTTTTGCAAGCATTGCTTTTGTAGTCATTTGCCTTTTTTTACCCTGTGTCTCTCGATTTTGGTATTCCCTTTCTAATTCCTAGTTCTAATACCAGTGTACACGGTTTCCAATGTACTCAGATAAGATAAGGAGATAGTGCAGGTACAACCATAGGAAGGGGATATAAGAAGCTCATCAATAATAGAAGCTACGGTTTCACATCGCATGTTGAAAGTAATTACAACAGTGATATGACAATCGTTTCCATAACATGGAGTTCATTTCACTTAGCATCATCTTATGTGTTCATAAGGGCTATTGGGCTGTTGTGATCCTCTGCTGTGACTAGCCTAAACCTGTGCTAATTACTCCCTATGAGGGAAACCATAGAGTCCATGTTTTTTTAGGTCTGGCTCACTTCACTTAGTATACTTTTTTCCAAGTCCTTCCATTTCCTTACAAATGGGGCAATGTCATTCTTTCTGATAGAGGCATAAAATTCCATTGTGTATATGTACCACATTTTCCTGATCCATTCATCTACTGAGGAGCATCTGGGTTGGTTCCAAATTCTAGCTATGACAAATTGTGCTGCGATGAACATTGTTGTGCTGGTGGCTTTAGTATTTTCTTGTTTGTGGTCTTTTGGGTAGATGCCCAAAAGTGGGGCTGCTGGATCATAGGGTAGCTCTATGTTTAGCCTCAAAGATGTACTATACAGGGAAAATAATCAAGATCCCAATACAGACAGAGAAATGAACCCTAAATAGTAAACCAGAATATTAGATCAAGAAATGGGAAGACACAGCTTTTAACAAGATAGCTATAATGAAAGGAACAAACGATTATCTCTCAATCCTAACGCTAAACATTAATGGATTTAATTCTCCAATCAAACAACATAGGCTCATAAGCTGGATCAAAATCAAGATCCATCTTTCTGCTGCCTCTATGAGACACATCTATCCAGCAAATTTAAACATCTTCTAAAAGTGAAAGGCTGGAATAAAATCTATCAAGCAAATGGCCCCCATAAGCAGGCTGGAGTTGCAATCCTAGTATCAGATAAAATTGACTTCAAATTCAAAACGGTAAGAAGAGACAAAGAAGGCTACTAAATCCTAATAAATTTCTTTTTTTAAATGTTCTTATAAGGTTTTCAGAGCAACAGCAAAGATAAATCTAAATTAAATGAGATCTTCTTTATATATGAATGTTTCTAATTACAAAAACTGTATTTGTAAGAAGAAAATAGAGAATATTTTGCCTAGGCATTGTAGGATGTAAGGGTCCTACAATAGAGTGTCTTACCAGAGGTTCTTTTTGTCATCATCATCATCATCATCATCATCATCATCACCATCATCATGATCATCATCAGTGTCACCATATTCACTCTTCATAGTGTATTGAATTTTCATACAGATGGAGGTAATTCTTTTTCCCTTTTGTATGGGAGCAACTACATCTTAGAGCAAATCACTGGATGAATAGTATACTTTGGATTTAAACATCATATACCATTCATCCATAGATTTGTTATATAATCACAGTTTTAAGTATTCTTGATTCAGAACTCTTCTTGAAACAACACATTGAAGCCCAACATAGGTATTCCTAGTGATGTAAAGGCAGCCACAGTCAGTGGCCTGAAGGGCAAAATAGCTGCAACCAGTAGTATAATGATCTTAAGACAATTGTGCTACTCCCTCCCCCAGGCGCCCAACCACTAGCACTCTTAAAGGCAAATCTATTCCCAACCTGACCAGATTGCCTGGAGCAAGAGGAAACGCTCTGGGCCTTTCTCGGAAAGAAATAAACACACACACACACACACACACACACACACACACACACCTTCCCCATCTAGCTCCCAGACTCCAGAAGAAAGAATAAAAGGACATTTCAGACAAGCTGAGGTTGGATCACCAACTCTGCCCCTTTTTGTTTCCTGGGGCAGCTTAATCTTTCTCTTTCCAATAAATAAGTTGTTTTCCTTCCTTCCTTCCTTCCTTCCTTCCTTCCTTCCTTCCTTCCTTCCTTCCTTCGCTCCCTCCCTCCCTTCCTCCTTCCTTTCTACCTTCCTTTCTTTCTTTTTTCTTTTTCTTTTTGCTGTTTCCTGGCATTATTTCTATACTGTCCAGAGATCAAGAACCCAACTTACCCATATCACTAGCTACTCAGGATCACAATCCAAAGCCAGCCCCAGAAGAAGAGTCTGTAAGACTGTTTTCTCTAGCCATCAAAACAAACATAGAAAACAACCCTGAAAGTGGAAGTGTGACTTAAGTTGTCAAGCACTAGCCTCAAGTAGAAAAATCTAAGGGTCAACACACAGGACCTGAGTTTAAGCTTCAATACCAGCATTAAAAAAAGAAACCAAAATGTAATTAAATTTTCTAACTCACAAGTGATATGCCTTTGTAGCCTACCAAGGTCATGGAATGTTGTAAAATGGTTTTCAGTCCCTTGTGGCTTCAATCCAACCAAAGGTGGGTCAGCAGCCAAGACATCCTGGAACAACAGATCTTTAGCTTACTCAAACACTTAAGGTCAAATGTGACTAGATTGCTTACTGTAGTCTGAGCCCTAAATTCTGTACCTGGTGCTAGGAATTTCTCAATGATAATACCAACAAGCATTCAAACTCCAAAGCTGACAATGCCATTCTTATCCTGGACTTGAGCCCTTTCTAGTCTACTGAAAATGTATTCTTTTCCTAATAAATGTTCCTATCATTTTCACTACGTTTTGCATTTTATTTGTACAATCCCCAAGACATTCGATGGGTATTTTGAAGAACTTCATATGGTTACTTTAAACTAAATAGAGAAAAAAAAAGATATAAGTTCCTATTCCAGGCTGCAGGATGACAGCTGAGGGTATTGGCCCAAAACGAAAGACCAATGAAACAGGATGAAGAGAGAAGACACAAGTCCTCAAGTATGTGATCTTAAGTTACAACCAATGTGGCTCCCACATACTGGAGATGAGAAGGAAAGATTCTTTAGTAGGTGCTTAGTCACATGCTTGCCTGCGGGCTGACCTCTCAGACCTGGGCTCAGCTGCAAGTTCCCATCACCTCCTGCCTGAGGCAAGACATTCCACTCTGGGCCTAGCCCCCTACTCCACACTCCTCCCCAATAACCACAGCCTGATTTTTTTACTCTTTTATTTCTTTGTTAAGCCCATATAAGCCAGACCCCAAAGCCAGTCCCTTGCACAACCTCCAAACCCACAGGAAGGTCTGTGCTCCTCACTGGCAATAAAGAATCCTCATCTGTTGAGAATCAAGTCCAGCCGATTCCTTTTCCACTCTCTTCCATTTTCTTAACAGGTGGCTCTTGCTCTATGGAGAAGTATAAGCCAGGCTATGTTTTGTCTCTGCTGAAAACCTAGTGACTTGCATCTCACTGTATACCTCTCTGACTTCATCTCTTGTTCTTCTCCCTGTCTTGTCAGAGAAGATTAGAGTTTTCTATCTTGAGGGTTACATAAAGGGAAGCATATATTAGTTATTCTTTTGTGTAGGATTCTTCTTTTAACATTATAGTAATGAAGACTTTGTGGTATTGTCTCAATATTAGACAGATTAATGGAACAAAGAAAAGATCAATTAAATCTGAAACAGATTAAATACACATGAAAAGAGAGGGCCTAGATTCTGCCCAAATGTATGATATGATTTGACCTGGGAAAACAGTGAGTAAATAGCTCTTCAACAACTAAGATTGCATGAATAGTTAAGAAATGCATTTGTATATTCATACCATTAGTTGCAGATTGATAAAGAATTTAAATGACAAGAAATCTAAAACTCACCAAGAAAATATGCTACAACAGCTCTACAACCTTTGGGTAAGGGGGTTTCTTTAATATGATAGCAAATGCACAGCAAAATAAATTTATACCGAATTTAAGTACATTAAAAGTTCAGATTTCCCATTCAATACCTAGACCACGAAAAGTAAAAGATAAGCCATGAATAGGGAGAAGATATTTGTAGTACAAAGAAATGACAAACCATTAATATTCCAAATACAGTTATCTTCCTTTACTTGTTTCACTTTCCAGTTTTGCTTATCCTAACACAGTTTGAAAATATCAAATAGAGAGTTAAAAATCATAACCTCCAAATTGTGCCCCACTCTGAGTAGCATGATCCCATTCTGTCTCATCTGAGTCATGAATCATCCCATTTTCTACCATATCTCCATTCTATGTGCTATCCACCCATTAGTCAAGTAGTAGCTGCCTCAGTTAGGAGATCGATATGTTCTAGCACTGCGTGTGTTCAAGTCTGATTTATCTGGTAGCCTGATGCTATATCACAATGTCTGTCTGTGTTATTCATTTTCTTTCATTTCATCACATAGATATTGTATTCTCTCACATCACCCCAAGAAGGATGAGTATGGTACAAAAAGCTATTTTAACAGAGAGACTGGGTTCACATAACATTTATTATGGTGTGTTATAACTGTTCATTTTGTTACAGATTGTTTTTTATCTGTTATTGTGACTAATTTACAAGTTAAACTTTATCATCGTTTTTATTTGAATAGAAAAAAATCCTGGTGTAGGACTTGAATAAGGGTAGGAGATCAATGTATATAAAAATGCCCCAAAAGTCAATGAGAAAAAAATAAAAGCAAGCCTGTTTTTCAAAAAAGAGAGATATAGGGGCTGGGAATATGGCCTAGTGGCAAGAGTGCCTGCCTCCTACACATGAAGCTCTCGGTTCAATTCCCCAGCACCACATATATGGAAAAATGGCCAGAAGGGGCGCTGTGATTCAGGTGACAGAGTGCTAGCCTTGAGTGGGAAGAAGCCAAGGATGGTGCTCAGGCTCTGAGTCCAAGGCCCAGGACTGGCCAAAAAAAAAAAAAAAAGAGATATAAATAAAAATCTCCCTAATTCCATAAATAATCCGAAGATGCTAATAAAGGATACAATGAGTCACCATTTCATGCCTACTAAATAAACAAAATTTAAAAGTCTGACAGAGATGATTATTATCAGAATGCAGGGAATCAAACAGTTCTTAAATTACTAATGAGTATACAAATGAATATAACTTTCACAACAATTTGACATTACCTTGTAAAATAAAAATACATTTACTCGCCAAAGGTACATAGAATATAATCACATTTGTCAAATATTCAGAATATGTGAAGTGAAATAAAATATTGTTGAGGCATGCATACAAGTTTTGATAAAAGTATACAATGAAGTACAGGAATGATAAATATAAAATTCAAGGTGATAGTTACCTCTGAGATGGGGCAAGGTACAGAAGAATCAGGCAGGGCCATCAGGAGAACTTCAGAAGCTTAGGGAACAGTCTCTTAAGGTAGATTATGTGATGAATGATTATTTTACTATACTTTGAACTTCATATATAATATAATATAATTTATATCTATAATATGTTTAAAAACAATATAGTACCCATAAATGGAACAGTTTTTTTCAACAACTGTACTGTATAATATAGTAATCAAGGCACACAGAGCTAGTTAAAATTAAATTACTTAAAATGAAATAAAATTAGAGATTTAGGGCTGAGAATATGGCCTACTGGCAAGAGTGCTTGACTTGTATACATGAAGCCCTGGGTTCGATTCCCCAGCACCATGTACATAGAAAATGGCCAGAAGTGGCGCTGTGGCTCAAGTGGCAGAGTGAGCAAAGAGAAGCCAGGGACAGTGCTCAGGCCCTGAGTCCAAGGCCCAGGACTGGAAAAAAAAAAAATAGAGATTTATCCCATCAGTCACGCTGCCAGATTTGAAAGGTCCACTAGGCCTATATGCACCTATGGCTACCATATCAGATAGTTCAGATTATTGACTAGCACAGTTCTAGAATATTCTTATTTCCTTAGAGGTAGATACTGTTTTTATCCACTTGTTACAAAAGCAAGCAACTCAATGGATTTTTGTAAAAAGCATCATTATAATTCTGTCAATAACATCAGTAGGAAATGAAGCAAAGACTTGCTTCCTGTGGACTTTGTTGATCCTCTTGGTTAAAGGAAATGCCATTAACAAATTTGTCAGACATCATAGTTCAGCTCATTTAACTCATCAAGTGCCAGCATGAGCCTGATTATTCTTTGGCTTCGGGAAGTCAAAGACTGTTTCCATGCATATATGTTCAGCTTGTGTCAACACAGTCATTAGCTGAATTTCCTCTGCTAGCAGTATTTATTGTATAATTATTTAATGCCATTCAAGGTAGATAAATAGGTAATGGTCATCTAGAATGAAATATACAAGTACTAGGGAAAGGAAAGATATTTTGTTCTCACTTACTTTTCAGTTCCTTCTTTTAAACAAGCATTGATAATATGAGTAGTTTAGATTCTATTACTCTAATATTCATCTGGCCTTGTGTGCCAGAGGCACACAAATCTTCTGTACTTTCCAATATTAAATATTTTTGGATATTACAAACCCTGCCTCATATTCTTAACAGTTTTCAGAGTGATGTTTGGGCATAGAGAGAGGAAAAACTTTCTTTTATTCTCTTGTGTCTAAGCTATGGATTTCTGTCCAGTTGCACAGAAAACTTAAATTGGAATTTCAAGTACAGACTAACTGATCAGAAATAATGCTCTTTTTTGTTGCCATGTCATTGTCCAAAGTAGGTACAATGTCTTTGGAGACTTTAGGAGAAGAAAAGGTCAGACTTAGGCGATGCTTTATTCTTTAGCCAAAAGTCATTTAATAACACTTGAAGCTTCCCCATAACCCCAAAGAGGTACTAGAGTCAAAATTAAATAAGGAGTTAGAGAAGGAACAGTGTTTAGCCTACTTGTAAATATAACTTGAGGGAACTAGGACCTAAGTTCTGCTAGAAGCCAATATGTCTGCTTAAACAGGTATTTCTCTCACTTGACTGGTGGTCACAGTGTCATTTTAACACTATTCAGTCTATCAGCCAGCATCAAATTGATTCCCTTCAGAGCCCAGGTTACTTAGGCAATGTTGTTTCTCAAAGCTATGTACATTTACATAATATGCAGTCCTGAAAATCTGAAGAGAAACCCATCTTTGAAAGCATCTGCTGAATCTTCTACACATAGAAAGCTGAAACTGGATTCCTACCTATCAACAGTATCAATTAAAAATGGATCAAAGACCTCAGTATAAGACCTGAATCCATGAAGCTATTACCAGAAGGAGTGGAAGAAGCATTAAGATTCCTTGACATAGTCAAGAACTTTCTGAGTGAAGAAATAGAAGCAGAGCAAATGAAAGACTTGATAAATGGGATTGCATCAAACTAAAAGTTTCCACATGGCAACAGCCATAGCTATCAAGCTAAAAAGGCAGCCTACAGAATTCCAGCTATATATCAGACAATGCCCTAATATGCAGAATATAGAGAGCTTAAAAACTGAGCCTTAAAAGAATCAACAATCCAATTAGTAAATGGGCTCAGGAGCTAAAGTGAGTCTTCTCAGAAGAAGTAAAAAAGACCAACTGACACAGGAAGAAATGCTCATCTCTGGCCATAAGGGAAACACAAATCAAAATAGCATAGAAAGTCGATCTTCCTCCAGTTAGAATAGCCATCATTAAGAATACAGACAATAACAGATGCTGGCATGGATGTGGACAAAAGGAAACCCTAATACACTGCCTAATACACTGTCGGTGGGAATGTAAACTTGGTCAACTACTTAGGAAAGCAGTATGGAGGTTTCTCAGCAAGCTAAGCTTAGAACTATCCTGAGATCTAGCAGTTTTACTCCTAGGAATTTATCAGAAAGATACCAGCCAGGGTACTGTAAAGCCACCAGCACGTTCATGTGCATTGCAGTACTATTCACCATAGCCAAGGTATGGAATCAGCCCACATGCCCCTTGATAAATACTGGATCAAAACTTTGCTGCATATGCACAATGGAATTTTACTCATCCATTAGAAAGACTGACATTGCATCATTTGCAAAGAAATGAGAAGACCTGAAAAAAATTACATTAAGTGAAGTAAGTCAGGCACAAAGACACAGAGGTAACATGTTTTCTTTCATATTTGGAAGGTAGAATTGGCTCCTAAATATAAAAGTATGTACCTTAGGTCATATGCAGGGGTAGATAAATGTATTGATTAATTTTTTTTTTGCCAGTCCTGGGCCTTGAACTCAGGACCTGAGCACTGTCCTTGGTTTCTTTTTGCTCAAGGCCAGCACTCTACCATTAGAGCCACAGAGCCACTTCTGGCTTTTTCTGTGTATGTGGAATCGAACCCAGGGCTTCATGCACTCAAGGCAAGCACTCTACTGCTAAGCCATATTCCCAACTCAAATGCATTGATTAGAATATGGAAGATTCAGGGAAAAATTCAAACAGTTTAATTTCTTAGAAAGGCAAAAATCAGGGCTCAACAAAATAAACACAATGAAATGAGTACTTGAAACGGGTGAGATGGGGTTAATGGGAGGGGAGTAGATGAATGAAGAGAAGAAGCTAGGGGAAGGCAGTCAAGAATTCAATGTATATCCTACAAAATTTAAGAAAAGAGAGGGAAGGGGTAAGGTTGGGAAGGATGAGTGAGAATGTTGAAAGGAGTGACATTGGTCAAGACACGTTGTGTTCATAAACTGCTTTGTTGAATGGAAACTCTTTTGTAGACTATTTAAAGATAATAAAATATCTTAAAAAGAAACACTACTTAATAGCTAAATGAAAAATATCATCCTGATGGTGAATTCAGGTTGGTGACCAAAAAGTAATAAGTATCCTAAAATGCATTATAGATGCTTAGAACAGTAATAAGAATACTCACATCTGACACAGGTTACTCTTGCCTGTAATCCTAGATACTCTGGAGGCTGATATCTGAGGATCACAGTTTAAAGCTAACTGAGGCTGTAAAGTCCATGAGACTCTCCAATTAACCACCAAAAAACCAGAATTGGAGCTGTGGCTCATAGTGGTAGAGTGTTAGCCTTAAGCAAAAAGAGCTCAGGGAAAATGTGCAGGCCCTGATTTGATGCCCCAACACACTCTTTGGTTCTCATTTCTCTCTCTCCCTCTCCCTCTCCCTCTCCCTCCCCCCATCTCTCTCTCACACACAAACACACACACAAATAATGTTCACAAAATAACTTCTTTAACACTGAAAGTAATTTTACTTCCATATCCAATTTTCCTATATTTTACTACTTAACCCAAGTTTGTTTCCTCCAGTCATTTGTTTAGTTGTGTTTGTTCACTTGTTTATTTGATATCACTTATTGTCTAAATCACTGGAGTCAAGTCAGGAGTAGTCAGGAATTTGAAGTGCTGTGCAAGAGTAACCTTTCTTTAGTCTTTCTGGTCCCCAAGTATTGGCCCCATACCAAATAAACAAGATCTTTCTGTATATTGACTACTATTTTTAGATGTCTACAGGTGTTATGATTAATCAAGCACATGGTGGTATAAAACTTTATTTTTAAGCTAGCAATTTTTTATCATCCTAGTTCAATATTTTCTTAATAAACAAATACTGGAAATATACACCTCCTCTTCTTCCTCCTCCTCTTCCTACTGCCTTTTTCTCTCTTCTGCTTCTCCCTTCTTTTTCTGCTTTGGGGGAGGGGTGTGTATGTGCACATGCGTGCACGAGCCCACATGCGCACGTGCTAGTACAAGGGCTTGAACTTAGGGAATAGGCACTTTCTCTTAGCATTTTTTTGGCTTAAGGTTGGCAATCTACCATTTGAGCTGCTTCTCTCTTCTTCATGGTTAATTAATGATAAATGTCTCAAGGATTTTCTTATTCAAACTGACTTTGAACTCTGATCCTCAGATCTCATCCTCTTGAACAGTTAGAATTACAGAAGTGAGCCATGAGCTTTCTTAGTTGCCAGGTAGGAGTTGTATCCAAGCTAACATATTTATCAATGTCCACTCCTTTCAGAAAACCCTCAGCCTGGGTTTCAAGATGCAGGAAACTAGGGAGTCAGCTGCCATTTCTCAGAGGAGGCATTGCAATGTGTCAGATACCTCTACAGTTCTGGTTAAATGGCCACCGTTAGCTGTTCTTCCTCAGTAAATTTCAATTGAAGTTGGTAGGGGACAGCTGAAGGGAAGATTGAGACAGGTGATACACTCCTGCAATAGTCCTAAGATCAAGAGATAAGATGTGATAAGGAATTCACATGTAGTGATTTGTTTCATAGTGAAATTAATTTGAAAACCAAAGTACAATCTGATAAGTGATGCATATCTTGTGCTTAAAATTTAAACAACAAGGATAGAAATTTCACCACAAAGCAAATTCTTTCTGTATAATAAGCTTTCTTAGCTCACTCTCATTCCACAGTTTTCACCCCAGATTTCACTTTATCAGCTGGCACAGTTCATATTGTTGGTAATAACTGAGAGGGGGAAGGGGACACAGAAAATCTTCATGGCTGAATGACTCCAACAATGAAAATTCTGTGTCCTTGATGCTAAATCAGTACGAGGAGCTTCTTGTGTATGAAGTACACCTTGAGAGGGAATGGAGAGTAGGAAAGTATGGGGTAGTGGTAGAAGAAAGCTTCATCACTTTCTAGTACTTCTATAGCATTTTATAAAGCTAGCTTATCATAGCTCCAAATGTATATAATGATGGCCAGTTTCAGCATGCAGCACACAATCCACACATTATAAATACTCAATAAATATTTATTAACAGCAGCTGACCAATTCAAGATCCATTTAGGAAGCTGTTTCTGTCTCTTTTGCCAGTCACCCTCTACTAAATTTCAGGCCTAAAATTCCTCTAGCTAGGCTTAAGACTGAGATTATATTCAGATTTACTTTTTTAAAATAATCTCATTTAGCCCTGATATTGTGATCAGAAAGTAATATTTTTATATAGGGAAACCTATCATAAACAGCTTTGTTTTTGCCTCCTGTGTTTTGAATATTATTTTGAAAACATTAATTATCAAAATACAAGAAGCTTTCTTCATTTAAAAATTACATTTCTCTAAATTAGTTCAAAAATCAAGGTTGCACTTTGACATCCACATCATAGTATTAATTTACTGCCTGTAATTGAAAAGTAAGGGCATATACTCTCATGCATGTTGGTGGTCTTGTTCACTGATTTGCTGAAACCAGCTTAGCTGTTTGTTTTGTAAATTTCCTATACATGTTCTTGTAATTTTACTATTAATTAAAAAATCAATAATAGATCAGCAATCAGTAGAAATCTGAATGTATTAGGAGAAGCATCTCATTTCCTCTTTCCAACCTCTTAATTTGGTTTTACGAAAAGTGCAAATTACTATTTATTTTAATCATCATAATGCACAAGAATTCCTTAGAAAGCTTTAGATACAAGATTCCTCTACCTAATCCCAGAGGTAACATTCAGGAGGGATTGAAAGGCATCGGAATTTCTAGTAAATTCCAAGGTGATGATGATGATGCAAGTACAAGCAATGCTTTATTAGTGGTGCCTTCTTAAGATCCTGGATGCGTTAATGAAGCCATTGAAAGCACCTATCATCTTCCTAGAAAATGATGTGTCAATTCAAATAATCCTTCTGATAAGTGAGGACAGATATCAAGACATGAGCATCTTAAAATTTAAGCTCTGGCTATATTAGAAATATGTTTTAAGACAAGCTTGACAAATATTTTTTTCATAGGTGATTATCCTGACCCAGGCCTACCAATTCTGTTGTTAACGCAGCCTATGTGTACTTTAAAGATGTTTGAGCTTGTGGCTGGGAATGTGGCTTCGTGGTAGAGTGCTTGCCTTGCATGCATGAAGCCCTGCGTTTGAATCCTGAGCACCACATAAACAGAAAAAGCCAGAAGTGGCCCAGTGGCTCAAGAGCTAGAGTGCTAGCCTTGAGCAAAAAAAAAAAAAAAAAGAAGGCAGGGACAGTGCTTAGGCCCAAGCCACAGGATTGGCAAAAAAAAAAAAAAAAGATGTGTATACTTTATAGAAAGCCTGCTTTCCTATCCTGAGAACTACTGGTTCAAATCAAGTCATTCCAGTAAACGGAAAAGGGAAAAATAAAAGCGGTCAAGTGAATCAAGTTACTTTCTAGGACAGCATCTTAAAATACTATAATCCAAGGGGGAATGAGGAGTGAACTTATCCCTCTGGTAAGTGAAATGGAAAGTCAGAAAATTTCAATGAATTTGCGCAAGTTGATTTGCCCACTCAAGTTTCACGGGAACTTATCCTACATCACAGCAGACTTGCCACAAAACAGGAGAGTTGATTTCAAAGCAGATGAGGTATCCTTAAGTGTCATTGAAATGCATTCATATCATCTGGTGTCCTTCCTTGTGCTATTAATTTATTTGCTTTGCTATCTATCAGACAAACAGAAAGCATATTGTCTGAGGAATGTACTAAAATTCAATTCAAAGGTACTGAGGACTTCTGAGATACAATAAGCACACTTCACCCTGGGTTCCCACTAATTACAAATAGAAACTCTGAACGGATTACATGAAGTAGTTACATGAGGATGGTAAATAAACTCATCAAAACATATTGATCATTATTACTCATTATGGAAATGCACATTAAAACCACAATAAAATATCACTATGCAATTATCAGTGTGGATTCCCAAATATCTGACAAGAACCAAATGCAGGTAAGTAGGATGTAAAGTAACCAGAGATCTCATGAAATGATGGGAACACCAAATGGGCAGTCATGCTTGAATTTTGAAGTTTCTTAATGAAGTTAAAAGAAATACCAAATGAACCACTATTCTTAAATGATTATCCTTTTGGTTTAATCCAAAAACACCCAAGGATGGGTAATTTATAAAGAATAGCAATTTATTTCTCATATTTGTGGAGGCTGGGAAGGCCAAGATCAAGGTGCTGGAAGGTTCTGTATCTGGTGAATGTCTGTTTCATGTTTCCAAGATGACACTGAATTTCCTCTCAGAAGAACCACTTCTTAATACTATTACACTGAGTGATAGGCTAGGCTCCAATATTTGCATCCTGGAAAACACAAATTTTCAAATCATACCATGTAGAAAAAAGAGAAATATATTAAAAAACTTGTATATGAATGTATAGCATCTTTAAGTACCAATGCATTTCAACATGTGAATGGATTAAATTGTGATATATCCACACAATAGAATACTAGTCAGTAATAAAATGAAACCAAAAATCTATAAATAGTATAAATGAATCTCTAATATTTGTCAGAAATGAAAGAGATTGGTTTAAAAGTGGCTACACTCACAGAACTTTATGCTAACACAGAAGTGGATTTTACCCTAGATAGATTTAAAAATAGTGCCTGATGTGGCTGAACATATATATGCATTCTCTTTTGTTTATATCAACAAAGATCTATCTGTTTATGCATGCACGTTAAATGCATGAAACTATTCACAAGAGACTAAATCTTTAAATAAACTACCCAAATGTCCATATCGTACATCAACTTTACAAAGAGCTTCCTGCTTCCAACATAACTATTTAGAAAAGAAAGAATGTATATTAAATGACATTAGGATTTAGGGTTGAACAGTGAATGAGTCTATGTCTTATCCTATTTAAAGAAACTCATGGTCCTGTAACAGTCCCAACACACACACACACACACACACACACACACACACACACACACACACATATATATATATATATATATATATATTCCTAAGAAAGCTCTTCTATGTCTATTCAGTACAAGTAAAGGGTTTCCCAAGACTACGGCTTTTACATTGCTAAAGCTGTGAAAGTTCTAGGGCAACCACAATAAAGGTGGGAGAAACGTGTCTAATGCTTTTTCAAAAAGACCAAATTTCCAAAACACCCTATATCATTGGAGTAATTGACTGCTCAAACTCATCTGCCCTTTTGAATTACCCAGACAGGTTTCACAAAGAAATTGGGTAAAATTTCCAGCAGTTTCTTTATTAAAAAAAAAACCAAAACCCCTAATTCAGGTTAGGACAGCCTTTGGAAATTTCCTGGTATTCTGAGGTTGAGGCCTTCCCCAACACCTGGCCTTTAATCAACCCTCTTTATGACGCTTCCTTTCATCTGCCACGTTAAGTGCAGGGACTTGGTAGCCAGTGTCACTGCTAACGGCTGCAATTTCAGCAGCAGCAGCAGGACAAGTGATAAAATGAGTGTCTTTCAGAATCTTTGCTGGTGATCAGATTCAGCCAAGGCAACCACATGTCTCTGAACAATGAGAGAACTCCCAAATGGCCTCAAACCTCTTGAGAGTTTCTCATGTAAGTTGGGTCCTCTTCCTAAGATTGTAGCTTTTGATATTTTTATCTTGTAGTAGGTGAACACCACTTAAAATATAGATTCAATATGAAACAAATTTGTTTCTACCTAATAAAGGATCGGGGCAAATTTTCTTAAAAAAAAAAAAAAAAAAAGCAGAGGCCCTTTGCCTTATTCAGCAATCATGATTGTTCCAAATGTGACTCGTGAATGATCTTAGCATGAGGAGCAAGGAGGCTAGATTGTCTAAACATGAAAGAAATTGTAATGCAGGCAAATAGGCCTGTGCTCTGGTGTGTGTGCGTGTGTGTGTGTGTGTGTGTGTGCGCGCGCGCGCTGGTACTGGGATTTAAACTCAGGGCCTGAATGTTATTATCACTGAGCACTTTTGCTCAAGGCTAGCATACTGTACCACTTGAACCATAGTTCCAATTCTGGTTTCTCTGGTGAGTAATTGTAGATAAGAGTCTCACAGGCTGGCTTTGATTGGTCATCCTCATATCTCAGCTTCTGGAGTAGCTAGGATTACAGGTATGAGCCACTACTTCCGGTGTGTGCTTTGCTTTTAAATCCCACCTCAAGTCCTTTCCAAAGAATGTATATGACTTGTTAGATACTATAGGGTCATAATTCAGCCTCTAGAAACGTTTCTGTGATTAGTATGAGAGTTAGAAGAGGGCAAAAATGGACAGAGAAAGAGACAGCTTCATCATTTGCAAGTTTGTTGAGTACTAAGTACTTGCAAGTTGTGACATACTATATATATATATATATATACACACACACTTGTATGTACACATTGCATATATGTCATTACACATATATGGATGCCTATGAAAATAGATATATGTATTTATTTCACATACACATTTAGGTTTATATACATATCTCCTTACTTAATCTTCTCAACATCCTTTGAATGTATTATTATATGTTTAATAGATGAGGTTCTAAGATGAAGAGAGGTGAAGAAATTTGCCTTAAGTCTATATAGAAAGCTACAGAGAAAAGATTCAGATTCAAATGTTCTTGGCAAAAGGTCTGAAACTAATTGAACCTAGTGCTTCTTGATGCCTGATGATTCCTCTGGGACCTCAACATTACTGAGGGCCTGGAAAATAAAACGGATGAGTTTACAAAGGGGTATTTGAGTTTGGACTTCTCATTTTTGTTTCAGATTATACAAGACAACTATGACAAAAACAAACAACTTTGCAGGCAAAAATCTTGTGAACTACTGTTTGCAACTGAGAAAAATTTATTGTATTTTGTGACAAGGAAGGGGAAATAAACCAATACAGGTGAAATTCAAAGTCATCATACAGAGAAAAATGAATTCACAGATTATAGGCCTGGGGATTTGAACTGTAGTTAAGTATGTTGGCTCCGGTGAGCAAAAAACTCTGAACTGACATGAAAAAAAGGCACTGCAACACAAAGAAAAGCCACTTTGATAGTGTGTTGGTCAGATCATCCATGCAAGTGATGGTTTTACCTCATACCTGGAGTTCTTCCTTATAGAAGAGACAGGTTTCTCTAAGAAAGATGAGCTAAATCTGTGCTGAGTAAATCCCTGCACATATGGGTTGAACTCAGACATCATCATTTATTGATTTTAATGTGTTTCAATTAACTTATCACCATGGGGTGCGTGTGTGTGTGTGTGTGTGTGTGTGTGTGTGTGTGTGTGTGTGTGTGTTCTGATCCTGGGGCTTGAGCTCTGGGGGCTCTGTCTCTGAGCTTCTTTATGCTCAAAGTGAGCACTCTACCACTTGAGCCACAGCACCACTTCTGGCTTTTTGGGTAGTTTATTGGAGATAAGAGTCTCCCAGAGTTTCTTGCCCCGGATGGCTTTGACCTATGATCCTTAGATCTCAGCCTCCTGAGTAGCTAGGATTATAGGCATGAGCCACTGGCGAAGGCCACTTGGCGCTTTGAGTTACTCATATAAACACAATTATCTTGGTTATAAGACAAGCAGAGAAACTGATACTACTCTGTCTTTCAATGCTAGAAATTGGTGGTTTAGCTCATCTAGCTTGCCAACAATTTCGTCATGTTAATATCAATTTATTATAAGTCCTCCATATTTCCCATGGGCTTTTATTCTGAAAGGTTCAAACTATTTTCCTGATTCCTTATTAAGCCTCACAATATGTGCCAAAGGTACCCACTGTCAAATGTCAGGCCCATTTTACAGATGGAGGATTTGAGCAGCTTAACAAAAGGCATATCAGTCACATCCTCAAAGGAGTGCGGATCCAAAGCAACTGAGATCTGGACTTGTTGGTTCCCCCCGTTGCTCTTATTAAGGAATGTGGTTTCTCCTGGTTCCACTCTGGTGCTGGACTTCAGCTGGTTACTAGGCAACTTGAGCTATCACAGCCTGACTGGTTCAAATTATCAGTGCATCAAAGTCCTAGCAAAATAAGGCCAAATCATATTTGTTTTTGTTTTTTGTATACATGTTAAATTTAGTCTAGTACCATGCCATTTGCAGCCTGGATCAACCAGGAAAACAAAAGAAAAGAAACAAACAAAAACAAGCAAGAACAATTTTAAAAATCTTTGAACGGCTACCAAGCACTGTGCATCTGATAGATTGGGTTAATTATAAGCTGATAGTTATCCAGGTGTCTTAGAGCACAGAAGAGGAGAATAAAGTACAGGCTTCTTGCTCTAAAGAGCTTAGCCCCCAAGGCACTCAAATAAATCCTTATACCACATGGGGAAATGATGTAAAGAGTATGATGAAGGGTCAAGAGAGAGGACAGAAATCATACAATAACTAGAGCAACTTGATCTTAGTTTCTCTGTGCTTTGGTAACTTCAAGATGAGAAAGCAGAAAGGTGAAGGTAAAAGGAACAAATTACCTGAACTTCTTATTTCTAAAGCACAGAAAGGAATTCATCATAAGAGCAAGAAGAGGAAAACAGCTCTGCACAGCCTTTTATAATTCTGAGTGTGTAGATCCATGTGGCCTTAGTTAGATGAAGTGGGTTTTGTCCTTGGGGACAGAGAAGGGTACACGATGTGGTACTGGGCTTTACAAACAACAGCTGAGCCCCAGGCCTACAGCACAGTTCTGGATGACACAGTAAGGGATTGCCAGACAGCCTTGACCTCCCCATCCAACCACATGACATGTTCCTTACAGAGTTTTTACTCCACTCTTTCATAAAGCGAGATATTTGACCAAGAAAAGCATGAACAAAAAAGACGTGTGTGTGTGTGTGCGTGTGTGTGTGTGTGTGCGCGCGCGCTAATACCAGGGCCTTGCATTCTCCCTTGGTGTTCTTTCTCAAGGCTGGTGTTCTACTACTTAAGCTACAGCTCCAGTCTGCCATTTTGCTGGTTAATTGGAGATGGAGGCTCACAGACTTATTTGAAGCATAATCCTTCAGGTCTTAACCTCATTAGTAGCTAGAATTAGAGGAGTGAAGCACTGACACTTGATTTTTTTTTGGTTCTTTAGCTTAAAAAATATTGCAAGCTAGGCACTGGTGGATCAGGTTTATAATTCTAGGTACTCTGAAGACTGTGATCTAGGGATTTTGGAAACCAGCCCCAGTGGGAAAGTCTGTGAGACTTATCTCTCCAATTAACCAGAAAAGCTGAAAGTAGAGGTGTGACTCAAGTGGTAGAGCACTAACTTTAAGAACAAAAAGCTCAGGGACAGTGCCCAGGCCCTGAGTTCAAGCCCCACGACCGGCACTGAAAACAAAAATAAAATCTAGCATAAACTCAATTGTTAATTATGGGATTTAAAGATGAAATAAATTAGCAAGGCACTGGTTACCAAGAAAAATGTTTTCAAAATCAATTTATATACTAGGAAAACCAGACATAGACAGAAATTTAAAACATATATATATGTACCATTAATTATTGAGATGAAAACTACACAATAAAGAGGAAAATTCAATAAGGAATGTATAAAATTTATTTAGAGTACTACAAAATTTATTGAGACACAAAAAGCAAAACCTGTAGAGGCATATTCCTCAACACAGTCTTAATACCATATGGCTATACTACCATTTTCCATATAAAGATGTACACTAAATACATTTTAAAGCAGGATTCTGATAAGGTTTAAGTTGAAAAAATGCTTTTAAATGTGTATAAGAAGCCAAAGAATTCAAAAGATAGAAATATTTATCTTCCTTGTTACTGAAATTAAAGATTACTGTCTTCCAGAAACTTCCTCTCAGTATCTGCTTCAGGGGTACTCAAAATGACAGTTATGATCAACCTGTCACTGAACCATGACTGGGATGTCAGAATTCAATTTCAGCACTGTATTTTTTTAATTTAGGAAAAGAAATAAAAAGAAGCGAGTTTCAGGTTTTATTAAAGTTACATGATATGACTAGGTAAGCTAAGGATCCACAAAGCTGTCCTTACAATCCCTTTCCTGTTGTCTTATGCTTTGGGGCTTTGGGTTTTAAACATTTGCTTTTTGACCTGGTCCTCCTTGGCTGGATTGTTTGGCTTCTTTTAATCCAGCACCATCACTCCCTGCTTTGCTTGGAATTCTGTGGTTTGGCACCATTCCTGGTGCTTTGTTCTGGTTTGCTCCACTTGGCTTTCGCCCAATTTCTAGCACTTTTTCTCACTTGCTCTGTCCATTCAGGCAGCTCCAGAATTCCAGATTTAGTCATAGCCTCATTTGTAATTATACTTCTCCCTCCCTAGAGAAAACCATCTCTAGTGGATTGTAACAAGTGACTAGATTCAGATTTGAAAGTGGCTCAATATCTGATAGATCAGCCAGGCATCTCAATTACAGTTGCATTAATTTGCTCAGCAGTCAGTGGAAAAGTACCATAGTCTAGGTGGCTTTTAAAAAACACAGAAATGCCTTTCTTTATAGTGCTAGAGACTAGACGTTTAAGATCATGCTGTCAACCGGGTTAATTTCTTTTTAAGGCCTCTCTCCTGGGCTTGTAATGACATTCTTTTCCCTGTGTCTTTATATTATCTTCCCTTAGTGTGTTTGTGTCTTGACTTCATATTCCTATAAGAACACTAGTTGTATTGGACTAAGGCTCAGCTCCAATGACTTCATTTTACTTAATTACTTTTTAAAACCCTAGGGCTGAATGCAGTCACATCATGAGCTACTAGGGGTAAAGACTTCAGTATATGAATTTGGGGAAAACACAGTTTTAGCCCACAATTAGACCATAACCCATCTGCCTATACCCAATGTACACTTCTATCTTCTGGCTAAGAGACTTAGATCAAGTTCTTCATTTCTTTGGGTTTCTGTTATCTTCTGTATAAAATGAAAAGAAGTGCTTGCTTCATGGAACTGTTGTGACCATGACATAAAAATAGACATATAAAAAGGGCCTGAGTCATAGTTACCACTCAATAAAGGTTAACTACTATTGATATCTTTTGAGTTCCATATCCTCCACAGACTCCAATAAAAATACACATAAAATCATCTTAAACATGAAAACTATGTACAGTTGCTCATTTGCTTAACACATATTTACTGAGAATTTACATAGGGTTGATTCTAGTTATTTCTGGTGATTATGTTCTATGCAACTACTATGAACTCTGAATTGCACAATACTGAATCAAGTCATATTCTCGTTAACTTCTAGTCACAACAGTTTTGTCAGTTGATCAATATATAACCATCTTTGTATCTGTTTAAAGACATATAACTTAATATATATTTTGATTACTGACATTGAATTCATGGCCAATAATGTGATTACGCATGCTTGAAGAAAGTTTTATGTTTTTTTACCTTTTCACCTTTAAAATGGGTATTATTGCAACATTTTCATATGTACTTCAATCATATTCACCCAATCTTCCTCCCACTGGATCCCTTAAGTTAGTCTTCTTTTCTGTCCTCTCTCTCTCGCTCTCTCTCTCTCTCACTCTTGCTCTCGCTCTCTCGCTCTGCTTGGTACCAGGGTTTGATCTCATAGCCTTAAGCTCTCTGCATTGTTGGTTGGTTGGCACTCTACCATTTAAGCTATGCTTCCAGCCTGGCTTTTTGCTGGTTAGTTTGGAGGCTCTCGAACTTTTCTGCCATCTGCTGATCTCTGCCTTCTGTGTAGCTAGGATTACAGGAGTGAGCCACCAGCACTAGGCTGTCACAGCATTTTTGACTCAGGACCAGTAGGCAGTACTTTAGCACTACAACTGGATGTCATTTGATTATATGTTGGGACTGAGTTTGGAACCCAAGGGCATCATGCATGCTAGGGCATGTCCTCTACCACTCAGAAAACTGCCAGCCCTTGGGGGCCATTTTAAACAATGAATCCAACAACATAGCACAAAAATGTAAAAAACACCATCAAATAGTCCCACTAAAGGATGTTTATTTATAGCCTAAGAACTGAAAGAAGGCAGAGTGTCACCTTGTTCCACAACAGCTGAGAGTGCACATGCATACTGGGAAACCGAAGATTTTTTTTTTGCTCTGCACATGTCCACCAAAGTCCTATTTGTACTGATTTTGAGATTACAAATAAATGTCAGCAAGTAGGAAAATTTCTCAAATAATAAAGATGGATTGTATGTCACACGCTGCATTAGATCACTGCAGAATGAGGCAGTTTCTTCAGCGATGATTACTGTCTGAAAGGGGTGTCTAGGGTGGTAAGATGGAACAATGAGTGATCTGTGGACCTACAGAGTCATCATGTATAATCTGAGGCCTTTAATGATCTGGAGAGGAAGCGGATCCAAGCATATGTTTCTTGGAGGAGCTCTGTGGTCACTCCACTTACAGAGTGGTTTAGCCTTCCAGTAGGCATCACAACCAGAGGAGATCGATCCTAGAGAAGTCCAAACTGAGTTATGTAGTATGTCAGCATGTCCTTGTGTGTACTCTGTCTACAATTAAATGCTTGTACTTGACTGAGATGGGACTAGGGTTCATCCTTAATTCCAATTGTCTCTGGATTTAATATTCTCCCTCTTCAGGATGGTTTTATCTCCCCTTTCAGGGCTTTATTCCATGCCAAAAGTCGGTATTCTGCAAGATGGCAGTATGCACTCTGTTCAGGAGTGGTAAGAACTTGTCCTGTCACTTAATACTAAAACAGGAATGCTCAGTTTTAAACTGTGAAAGAAAACCACTTGAAAGGATTTAAAAAAACATCGAAGTCAGACTTCCTTCCCGACCAATCAGATGGTCTCTAACTATAAGTAGGTGCCAGGTCTCCATTTATTAAAAATTCTAGACTTGATTTAATGCGCATCCAGAGTGCAGAACCACCACTCTGATTTCCTGCCTTTCAATTTCTTTATCTGTGGGAAAAGATGTTGCTATCTAATGTGTTTCAAGATGAATCCTAAATTAATCTCCAAAACTAGCAAGACCCTTCTCACCTCCCTCCTATAGTTATTCTTCCACTGAATTTGCGTCTATCGGAAATCCATTCATTAATATTTTCTTTTTTTTGCCAGTCCTGGGCCTTGGACTCAGGGTCTGAGCACTGTCCCTGGCTTCTTTTTCCTCAAGGCTAGCACTCTGCCACTTGAGCCACAGCGCCACTTCTGGCCGTTTTCTGTATATGTGGTACTGGGGAATTGAACCCAGGGCTTCATGTATACGAGGCAAGTACTCTTGCCACTAGGCCATATCCCCAGCTCCGTTAATATTTTCATCCCTACAGTATGTTTCCAACATCACTAGTGTCTAGCTTACTATTCACAAGGTTGGAAGGAAGTAAAGTGATGTTTTCTCCCTCTAAAGAAACAAAAACAAAGGAGGCCAAGACGTATAATTCAGTGTTTACTGAATAGGAACAAAAGCACCATGATCTTTCACATGATAGTTGAACTTGAACACTGTGTGGCATGAATTTCAATGCCATTTTCTGTTTGTAATAACATCCCTTGAGCAGTTAAGTCTGTGGCTGGAGAGAGTAGGAAAGACACAGATTTGAGCTAAGCACAGTTTGTTTTTGTTTTTGAAAAAAATCATGTCTGGAACTCTGAAAAAAAATTGTTCAGATGAGAATCTATGCAGTAAGCCTAGAATAGATTTGAGTGGGCAGATGAACAGAGCAAAGGCCACCGGGCTGTCCTACAGGCCAAATGCTGAGTGAAGTAACAAAAGCACTTGGCAGAGTTCTTTCCAAATGAGATGCTAAAATGTTGTACTTAGGTCACTCAACAAATACCTCTTTAAATGATATGCAGTAGGTCTTCTTAAGAAAAAATTATGATTTGTGGGTACAAACGAGAGGAAGAAACTGAGGGGAAGGGGAAGGAAGGGATGACACTGTACAAAAAAAGAAATACACTTGTTACCTGACTTACAAAATGATAACCCCTCTGCACACCACCTTAATAATAACTATAAAATTAGAATAAGAAGATGAAATTATGAGAATTGTTTATGCATACTGATCAGCAGTGATCCAAAGGAATTCTTTCTAACTAGTTAGTAGATACAGTTAAAAATATCCCTTGCCACTCTGTTAGGTTGGGATACTAAGTTCATGAACTGTAAGGGAGGACAATATATAGGTAACTTTCAGCAGACAAGACATGATAGTCTCAAAAGCTTTTAGCGATAAATACAAAAAATATGATGGAAAGAAGCTTTGAGGGGCTGGGAATATGGCCTAGTGGCAAGAGTGCTTGCTTCATATACATGAAACCCTAGGTTCGATTCCTCAGTACCACATATATTGAAAATGGCCAGAAGCAGTGCTGTGGCTCAAGTGGCAGAGTGCTAGCCTTGAGCAAAAGGAAGCCAGGGACAGTGCTCAGGCCCTGAGTTCAAGGCCCAGGAATGGCAAAAAAAAAAAAAGAAGCTTTGAAAAACTTCTGAACTAGGATCTAGAAGCTTCCAGAATAGAATAGAAGTTGGGAAGAACTGAGTAAGTAGTAAGGTATCTGGCAGTAATGGCAATTCACTTGAATGGCAAGTGACCCTTAGTAATATGTCAAAGATGACATGTTATCAGATTTCAGAGGAAATAAATCAAGATTGGATAGAGAGTACTGTCTAGGACAGAGATAATGAAGCATATAAAATCTGTCTTCACAGGTGTACGTTAGAAGCTCAGGGGTCGGGAAGGATAACTTAGCAAGCTATTCTGGAATATTGTGCTCTTAAGGGTTGAAGCACTTTTTGAGTCAGAAATCTAAAATGACATGAATATTTATCCAAGAGCAAAATCAGAGGGAAAGTTCTGGGGGCTTTTTGGTAGAGTCATCACCCATCCTGGTTTGAAACTTTTTTCTTTTAGCATTCAAAGGCTTGCAACCCTCACTCCTGGAGAAAAAAAAAGGATAATTGGTTGTCTTAATGCTGTGTAATACTGAGCCAAGACATGGCATCTTCTGAATAGGAAAAGATCTGTTCTACAGAAGATGAAAGGATGCAGCCAATGCGGAGAGAATGTTAGACACAGGACAGGGAGTTAAGGATGAACCTTAGATCATATATACCTTGCCATGGATCTTCTGAAAGTCTTTTCATCTCTAGGAATTTTAGTTTCCACATCCTCAAACTGTTTATTTGGAACGAGTGCCATGAGTTTCAGTCTTTTCTATTTTCTTCCTTTCAAAGAAGCAGAGCTCTTAGTTCAAATGAAATATTACCCAGAAAGGAACACATAAACCAGATAAAGCAGAGTTGGTAAGTTGAAGCCAGGAGAGGAGACCTATAAAAAAAACAAACATATTTTTTCCAATACCAGGCTGGGCATTCAGAGCCCATGCTTTCACTCAGCCTGGTTGCTCATGGCTACATACATTGTACCACATAAACCATGCCTCAAGCCCAGCATTTTGCTGGGTATTTTGCAGTTGAAGTCTCACAGACTTTTCTGCCCACTCTGGCTTTGAACAGTGATCCTCCAGGTCTCAGTCTCCCACATAGCTAGGATTAGTGGCATGGGCCACCAGCACTCAGCTCTGAAAATTTTATTTTCAAAGACACTAGGTTTTAGAGATAGCCTTACTGTGTCCTAATTTGTAATCTTTTGGATAAATGCCCAAGAGTGAAATTTCTGGATCATAGCAGACCTTTTTTATTAACATAGATGCAAAACTTCTTAATAAAATACTGGCCAACTAGATTCAACAACTAACCAAAAAAGTCATATACTGCAATCAAATGGGATGATCCCAGAGATGCAAGGCTAGTTCAATATACGCAAATCAATAAATATAATACAACACATCAACAGAAGTAAAGGTAAAAAGCACACAACTGTCTCAATAGGTACAGAAAAAGTCTTTGACAAGATGCAGCATCCTTTTATGCTACACGCTCTGGAGAAGCTGTGTAATACACAGAATATTCCTCAATATAATAAAGGATATTTATGACAAACCTTGGGCAACACTATACATAACACTAAGAATCTTTTTTTGTGGCTCTTCTCTTTTGCCTCGCTTTCAAAGTGTACTACAGAAGCCATTGTTGGCTGCTCTTTGATTTTTAAAAAAATTGCAGGCATTCCAAGTTAGTACTTAGAAACTTCTAGATTGGAAATCTTTTTTTTTTTTGAAAAGAGGTAGTCCCCACAGATACATTGAGAATCACTGCTGTAGATAGGACCTCACTTGAGAAAGCATCTGACATACAGTTTAGCACATATCACCTCGAAAGATACTTTTAAGAAACTTTCAGTATTCATCATTCTTTATTATTTGCCAATTGTCCTCATGGTCTTGAGAATCCTGAAAGTCCCCATCACATCCTTACATTTATAAAAGACTCCTTTCTTCCTCAGCTCATCTGTTGGTGGCTGTTAAGGAAACGCAAATTAACGTTAACATTTGTTCAAAACATAACTCTGAAAATCTGCTTCAAAAGCACACAGGATGCATTCTGAAGCCAACTGGCATTTCTGATTTGTGTTACTCATGCCATTTCTCAAAGCTGTCAGGGAATAATTAAAAGTCAGAGGGGAAAATTTAATTCTTTTTCTGTTAAGGTATAGTGGCTGTAGTGGAAAGCAAGCATTAACATTTTCAGAGGAGGAGGAGAGCAGTGCCTGATTAAATCTAAAGAAAACAATCAATTCTAAGTGTATGCTGTGGTCACTTTATCCATTAGCTGCAGGACAAGAGTGGCATTTGGAGCAGACTTTTCAAGGCATTGGCACTGGGCCATTCCTGAAGCACACAGTCATTATGGAGACATTTAATTAGTGCATTTTGCATGATTGCCTATGGACACAAGACTGGCAATGTGCCACTTAGCTCTTTAAGGGTCAGTTAATGGCTGAGAAACCCAGTTTTTGCAAAGTCATGGTAAATCCTATGAAGATAGGAATTTTCTATTAATTCTTTTTTTAATACCTGCTATGCCTAGAATAGGGCCTAGAGCCTAATAGATACTTTGTAAAATGTATGTTGAATAAATAAATGAATTTCAACATCAGCTCCTATTATCAGTTCAGTTTAGGATAGCTACTCCTTGTCAGTGGCAAATGGTATTTAAACACAAAACTTTCCAACTCTAGAGCTCACACTCTATCATAGCCTATTGAAAATATGACACGAGAGATGAACTACCACCACTTGCACAATTTGAGTGGTACCAGTGTGTCTGATCAGAACCACACAACTTCCAGGTCTCAGTGGCACTGCTACCCTTCACTTCTCTTGCTCTTCTATAAAGAGGTGCCTTTTACACTTCCGACTAGAAAGATAATATTGGATGCTTTTACTATTTTCATGTATCAAATGTGTTCTGTCCTTGTCTTGATGAACCTTACTTGGCTCTTGAGGGCGCAAAGTAAGACTTTATTGTGATAAACTGGGGGATAAAGTGAACGTATAATCTGTTTCTAAAAAATCCATTCTAGGGGCTGGGGATATAGCCTAGTGGCAAGAGTGCCTGCCTCAGATACAGGAGGCTCTAGGATCGATTCCCCAGCACCACATATACAGAAAACGGCCAGAAGAGGCGCTGTGGTTCAAGTGGCAGAGTGCTAGCCTTGAGCGGGAAGAAGCCAGGGACAGTGCTCAGGCCCTGAGTCCAAGGCCCAGGACTGGCCAAAAAAAAAAAAAAAAAAAAATCCATTCTAGACTTACGGTTACCATGTTGGTCCTTAAGAATTCTTCATGTGACTATTTTTTAATACAGTAGTAGAACACAACAGTGTTTAATTCAGGTAAAAATGATGACACTTTCAAAGTAAATTGACCCCTTTACTTTGATCAGACAAAAATAAGAGCTAAGGTCTGTGTTATACCCTAAAGGGTAGATGATTCAGACTTAGTTGTATTGAAGAGGCAAAGGGCTTTCAGGGTCCTGAACTCAAAATCATTTAATTTGTCATCAATAATCCCATTTAGTAGTTTTATAAAGAGGGACCTGGGACTTAAAGGAATGGGACCAGGAGAAAAATACTGATGAAAAATATGGATGAAGAAAATTACTGATGAGTCAAGATCAAAAGAAATTGAGAGGTTGGAAAAAAAGACAAGCAAATAAAGAAACATGAATTAAAAACTCAAACCCAGCATTTATCTGGTGTCTCTCATTGGTTTTCTAGCTATTAGAAATGATTTTCATATCATCTTTAGGTGCAATATGTCTTGATCTAAGTAAATAACAAAAAATACAGTGCAAAGTCATAGTAGTCAGAGCAGATGAAATGTGTGCTAGAAATGATGTAGAATAGGAAAAATAGTATTGGTTTACAGTTTACAAAAGAAGTGAAAAACAGCAAAAAGAAGAAGAAGAAAAAAACTGTAAAGGTTAGAGAGAAGAGTTTGAATTTGGGCAATATAGGCTTATATAGGAAAAGATCCTGGCTGGAAAGTAAGGATGAACTTAAATGGAATAATTGGACAGAAGGACAATTTACAAAGAGTTTTGATCAGAACTAAAGGGAAACAAATGACAAGTGGCAAAACACTCAGGTAGCTACAATAGCATGATGCTGCTAACATAATAGGCCTGAAAATTTGGGACCAGAATGCTATTGCCAAAACCAAGAAAAGAGCTGTAGCTTTAACAGAGAGTTGCTTCTCAGGAACTGTTGCCTCAAAGAGAAAATGAAAGCCACCACAAAATTTCTGCTCATTTGAAAAGGAGCCACTGAATAAATACCCCCAACTTCTCCTTACTTTCTAATTCTTATGTTGGTCACACTTTTCTAAAAATTGTTATTGTAGAGTTTATATACAAAGGGGTTACAGTGACACAAATCAGGTTATGAGTAACAAGGACAATTCTTTTTGAACCATGCCTCCCCTTACATCATTTTCTCCCAGTCTTTCCCACCCATCCCCACCCAAAAGATATCCAGTTCATTTTCCACATAGTGTCTAGC
The DNA here is from genome assembly GCF_023159225.1 of Perognathus longimembris pacificus. NCBI lineage: Eukaryota > Metazoa > Chordata > Mammalia > Rodentia > Heteromyidae > Perognathus > Perognathus longimembris. The sequence goes on along the minus strand of NC_063188.1, from coordinate 105,723,962 downwards.
GAGTATCAGTGTTGTACTTTTTCATCTTTCTTCCACCTTTGTCTTCCTCCCAAATACAAACAAGCTAACAAACGCGACAAAAGGGAAAGATACTATAAAAACAGCTACAATGGCAACTAAAAATGTCTATTGTTTCCTTTTAATTACGTAGTTTAATTTCATAGACTCCACTGGAATCCAGATGTCAACGAAACCTAATTTTTTCTGTATATAAACATCAGCCTCCAGTGGCATAGAGCAAAATGAAGGAAGGACAGGGAAACTGGAGGGACAAACAGAAAGAAAACAAAGTATCATAGAGCCACTGGTCCTTGCTGATAAGAAGCTACTGGACTGACAGGAGTGAAAAGTAGCAATATGTCAAAGTACCAGGACATGGAATTCCATGGTGAAAGGATATCCTTCTAGGTTTAATGGGTCAATTTAACATAACAGAATCAAAGGGGCTAAAGTTCATAATAAGACTGAATTTAATATCATTATGTGCTAGAGGATCAGTAGCGGTATCTGTTCTTTTGTTAATTACTGTAATTGGACACATTCATAGGGCACAATGTAATTTTTCAGTACACATAAGCAATATGTGTTGATCAAAGAACAACAGTGAACAGTTCTATCCTTTCATCAGTACTATAATATTGGAGCTTCTAAGTTACTCTAGTTGTTCATAAAGTACAAAGCAATTATTGTGAATTATAATTATCCTACTGTTCCATAGCGTTCTAGTGAGAACTCACTACTTTTGTGTAACTGCATTTTGATTGCAATATATAAAAGAGATTATCAGAGGCTCAGAATGGTGGTAAAATGGAGATAAGAGGTTGCATAATGGATAGCAAAACATATCATTTTATTTTAATATTTATGTGTCTTCTACTGACCCAAGAAAATTGTGTGTTATCCATTATTAATATGCACTTTACTCATCTGTATCAATGCAATTTTGTAGATATTACATTCATTCCTTCTTTAGGACATCCTATAACTAAATAGAAAGTCTTATTTTCTAATTAAATGATGGAAGCTTGGAAAACTGAAAATCATTTGGCGATATCTTTAAGATAAGACAAACTATAACAAAAATAGCCTTATTTAAAAGAAAAAAAGACGAATAAGTACAATTCAGCTGATTATATTTTGTAAATGCTGGTCTAGAAGCAGACAAAACTCTACCTATTCTCATGGTTATATTGAATCCATGCTGGACTCCTAATTTTTTTTTGTTAAGAAGACATGTCCCTTTCTCTGTACATCACCTTTATAATAACAATTTAATTTTTTAAAGACCTGTATTTTGTATCAATATATTACTCATATACATGAATGTATCCAAGTCATTTGGCATGGCTATTTTTTTTTCAAATTTTTACTATCAAACTGATGTACAGAGAGGTTACAGTTTCATACATTAGGCATTGGATACATTACTTGTACTGTTTGTTACCTCGTCCCTCATATGTCAAGGCTATTAAACATGCTTTAAACTATTAAAGTCAATAACCTAAATGCTGGTTTATGTTTTCTTTCCAGAGATTCAGATAATAATCTATCTGAAGAACAATAGGACTTAGTTTACTTTATCCACATATATTTTACATTTATTCATCATCCTCAAAATATGTCTTTTTATTTTAATATATAATATTCAATACAAATTATAATCATTTACAGAGATAAAGGAAATGATTAGGAAGGCTATTATATAACTCTTCTCTTGTGATTATGATAACAGTATTTATTGAAGAATAATTTAAAACGGACTCTTAAAGTCAATATGACCCTGCTACTCATGTGATTGCATGCTTGCTAGAACTAGAGAATGGTAAACAGGAAGCTAGTAGTATCTCCTAGCCTACTGAAGTGCTAATTGGAGCTTACAGAGTGAGAACAATCTGTATAAGATTCCAACACCAGTAAGCAAGGAAGTCAAAACCTGAATACATCAAAATTTTCAACTAAGATCATGTGCCATACATGTAGAGTGGGGTGAGTGGGTTTTTTAAAGACATCCATTAAAAAAAAAAAAACTAGATTGATCGAGATTTCACCCTTCCTTCACTGTCTGGTACACAGACCAGCCATTTGGCAAGAATTCCAACCATTCGTTGCTCCTATATGTCTGTCCTGAAAGGAGATGAAGTTTGTGTTCTTTTTGTGCATGTATGCAGCTTCTGGGGTTTGAATTTGGGGCCTGGGCACTGTCCCTGAGCCTTTTTGCTCAAGGCCAGCACTCTATCACAGGAGCCACAGCTACATTTCCTGCACGTGTGGGGGTTAATTGGAAATAAGAGTCTTACAGACTTTCCTACCCAGGCTGGCTTCAAACCACAATCCTCAGATTTCAGCCTCCTGAGTAGCCGGGATTACAGGTGTAATCCTGGCTTGGTTTGTATTCTTAAAGACAACAATGCCAATGTCCTTTAACCTTCTCATATACAGTGAAATAATTCTAGCATCTTAACCTCTGAGAACCCATTTTTCTCAGTATTTGGTGACATCTTTTTAAAGTGGTGATCATTGTTGGAATTGGATCAATTCCAGTCAAGCCCGGAGTAAAGAAGATAAAGATTGATTCTCCTCTTCAGCATTTAAAAGCTACTCAGAATGCCCTTTCAGCCTTTTACTCCTTCTCTTCTCTGTTCATTGTGTCACTGTAGAGCTTTAATCAGATAGATTTTGATATAATTCCTGGCTTCCTTTAATAAAATTTCCCTTTTTTTCATTAAAACCTACTTTTGTTTGAAACTAACATATACCGTTAATGTTTGTTTATGCTTTCCCCATTTGCATGGCAATTTCTTTGTTAGTCACTTTTCTTACATTTTACTCTTTGCTTCCAGGATTTTTTTCCCTAAATTATTTTAGTTGTGTTTTTACTTTAACTCCTTTCTAGAAGTTATTATGTTATTATTATCATTATTATTATCATCATCATTACCCTACTACTACTACCACTATCACCACCACCACCACCACCACCACCACTACCACAACTACTATTACTATCATTATTTTGTCAGTACATAAGTTTGAATTCCCAACCTCATGCTCATGCTACTTCCTTGCATTGCTGGTGCTCTACCACTTGAGCCATACCTCCAGCTTGGCCATTTGTTGGTTAATTGGAACTGGAACCTTTTCTGCCTAGACTGAGTTTGACATCTTCTGGATCTCAGTCTCCTGAGGAGCTAGGATTATTGGTGTGAGCTAATATAGTAGCACCTGGCTTTGAAGTTCTATTGTAAGTAAATGTTACCAGTTTCATTTGTTAGAAAATACACTTATTTCATACTTGTTTTTGTTTTGTACAATAAGTTTGCAGATACATGATCCAAGGTTTGCAGGTGTAGTCCCCTAAGTATATTGTGTAGGTTATTTTATACCTTCTTGTCCTGTTCATATTGCTGAAAATTTAGCTGTTCAGTTATTTCCACATAGTATTTTTAAATTGATTTCTATCTGATCTCAAGGTCTTTTCTTGGTCTTTGGATTTTGAGTATCAGTGCATTTAACTGTAGCATGTTTTTATCTGGCCTGAATTTCATTGGGATTCCAAATTTGTATCCATTTTTATCAATTCTGAAAACAATTTTAGTTGTTATCTCTGTAAAAATCACTTCTCCTAAAGTCTATTATTTCCTTTTTTTGACCAATGAAAAATAACAATTCTTGGTACAGAATTTGCATGATAACAACCTTGACACAAGCTGAGGTAGCAGAGGTTCAGACTTGGCACTGGCCCATACACCAGGAGTCAAGAGGGCGCCTGAATCAACTGCCCTGTTCCAGAAGTATTTACATACCTGCTCTGCTTTGGGGGACGGGGAGGGGCAGGAGATTTGTTTTCATTTTTTCTGTTTTTCCTTTCTTTTTTGGAAGTACAAAGAAATGAACAAAAAAACGTTCACACTGTGTTTCCCTAAGAAACAATGTTTCCGAGAAAAAGTCCTTTATGGCAGAAAACTCCTAATTGACATGATTAAGACCTCTCCCTCTATATCCTCCATGTCAATTACATGTTTCTTAACTGCTCTCATGTTTTCAAATTCTTTGTTTCTGTGTGCTACATTCTGAATAAGACTTTCACTCGATTGTCCAAGTCATGTTATTAGTTAAATTTAGTATGCTATTCAAATCGTTCACTGACTTCTAGAAGCTTAATTTTACATTTTTCATTTCTTTTTTTTTTTTTTGGCCAGTCCTGGGCCTTGGACTCAGGGCCTGAGCACTGTCCCTGGCTTCTTCCCGCTCAAGGCTAGCACTCTGCCACTTGAGCCACAGCGCCGCTTCTGGCCGTTTTCTGTATATATGGTGCTGGGGAATCGAACCTAGGGCCTCGTGTATCCGAGGCAGGCACTCTTGCCACTAGGCTATATCCCCAGCCCCATTTTTCATTTCTTGAGAGATTCTTTTTGTTTACATTTGTGAATCAATTATGTCTTCCTCATTTTCCATTGTAATTGCTAAACAGGTTGATTACCTTTATTATAAATCTGATAATTCTAATGCATGATGGATATGAGTATCTTTCTCTTGAAGGAAGGAGATCAGGTCTGGCTGGTGCCATCTTGGCCTCATGGTGGATGGTATGGTCTGGCATTTTGTCTTCATGGTGGGGGAAGGTAAGGCCCCCCCCACCTACCAGCTGATGGGCCTGCCTGAATACCTTGAAGCAGGAGTGGGTACTTGGCTTACTTGGGTTACTAAATTTGTCAGTCCAGTGCCTGGACTGAGTTTGCTGTGACCCGGCCCCCTGACCTGACCCTATTTAGGCCAAGACCAGCTCAGATGCCACTACGCCATGCCATGTGTGTCGGTGTTCCTGTCCTGTCTCCTCTCTCCTGGCTCATCTCAGGTCACCATGGTATTCCACTTCAGCTCTTCATTAGAACTGAATTGGTTGTTGCTATTGTTTTTGTTCTTTCTTTCCAGCTTTCATGGCTCAGTTTCCTAACAGTGTTAAGGGTATTCTTTGAGACAGGAGTCCACCACGCAGTCATTGGCCTTTTAATAAAGACTCTCAAATGGATCTTTCAAAATGTGGCTTCTCTATTTTATTATTCATTGCTTCTCCAGGCTCTTATGGCTTCTTCATTATGTTACTCGTTCAATGATTTGCACTTGCAGCTCGTATCTACCATAACACTAAATGAAGTAAAACCTTCAGGTATGTGTAGAAATTTGTATCACCCAAATAGATTATTGTTTCTTCTACCAGAGACACTTGCAATCATCAACTTATAACAACTTTAAATAAATTACTGCTTGAAGTGTTTGTATTATAGAGTCAGTGTCAATTAAGATCACAAACCTTTACAGCATTTTCCTGTGGTTAGAAATTCTCATATGTTCTACATCCATTTAGAATCAAGCTTTAAATGAGCTTGTTCCATTGCTATCTCTCCTTTTGTAGCACACTGCATGACTTGCACCCCCACCCCCAAATAGACTTCCCAGTGTGCCTAGGTTATCATCTTTCTCTCATACTCCTGACGTCTAATGGTACCACTAAAACAGAAACTAAGTATCTGGAATCAAAATATGCTCAAAGGCATTCTGCCTTTTGCATTTGTATTTTACCCTGAATTCATGCTTTCTTAGATTAAGTCTCTGAGAATTTCAGTTAGTTCAGGGAAATTTCATCCATCCTTTAAAAATATACATTTTTATCCATGAAATTTGGATGTTCTATGGTAAGATGTTTTGTCTCTGTCCAATCTTTGTTACTTGAATTGGAAGATAATACAGCATTTTAGAAATATGTTGCTCAGGAGGGGTATGGTAGAGTCTTAAGGTAAATCTGTTTTTAAACTCCATAGTGAATTTCATAGTGGTTATACTAGTTAACATTCCTACCAATACTCTATAAGGGTTTCATTCTTCCTATAAACTCACCAGAATTTTTTACTGTTTTCTTGATGATTGCAAGCAGATCATGTACTTTGATCATATTCACTTCCTTCATTACTCTTCTTTATTTCCCATAATCCCTTACAAAACTTGCTTGCAATTTTTAAAGATGGGTTTTATCATATTCTGTTATTCACATGGCATGCTTATCATTAAATTTTCTACCACAGACAACTATATGTTTTCAAAACTGGGATTTTAACTCAAGGCTGTGCTTACTAGGCAGGTACTCTATCCCTTGAGCCATGGCCCTATCCTGGTCATGAAACATTCCAGTATACATCCAGGAAGCTTAAATACTACTTAGGTCAATATGGGCTGCTTGGCAACTCACTCACTACCTATATTTATTCTGCCTTATATGTCAGGTTCTTGGGTATTATAGAGCTAGAATATCCTTTGATCAGTAATATATTTGGGTAACTAACAAGATTGATTTTGTAAATTGGTAGGTTATGAGTCAAAGTTTAGACTATGAAGAATATATAGAAAAAAGCACATTTTAAAGCTCTTTGCATAACCAGTAAGATAATTTTCCCCAACAATACCCTGACCTAGAACTCCACATTTACATTTATTTTTCATCACTTTGCACATAGATCATAGGTCATTGGAGGACAGAAACAGTACTTTGCCTCTTCTTAAAGAAATATACTTTACTTTGCTTTATAGTAAACAATTGATTATTGTTGAGTGGGTGGTCAACAAGAATGTTGGTGTCAAATGCTTCAACCAGCTAGGACCTACATTATGTTTCATGATAATAAAAATGTCTGCATTGACCATAATGAATGTAACTATACTTCAGCTGCTAAGTGATAACTTACATGCCTATATTCAACTATTGTTAGTATTCAAATTCAGAGAATTCATTCTTTGCCAAAATCAGCTTCTGTTTAGCATTATGCATCCAAGGCCATCCAGAAAATGAATTTTGAGGGTACAAAAAGACATTACTGAAGTCACTGACAAAAAATTGAAATAAGAACTTACCACTTATTTCCATAATATGGACTTCATTTCACTTAGCATTGTCTTATGTGTTCATAGGGGCATAGCTATTTGAGCTCTTATGTTATGTCTAGCCTAGAGATGTACTAATTATTCCCTATGAAGGAAACCATAGTATTTATGTTTCTTTGGGTCTGGGTCACTTCACTTAGTATGATTTTTTTCCAAGGTCTTCCATTTCCTAACGGATGGGGCAGTATCATTCTTTCTGATATTGGCATATAATTCTGTGATATATGTATATATATATATGTATATGTATATGTATATGTATATGTATATGTATATGTATATGTATATGTATTTTCTTGATCCACTCATCTGCTGAGGGGCATCTGGGTTGGTTCCATATTTTAGCCAAGACAAATTGAGCTGCAGTGAACATAGTTGTGCTGGTGGCTTTAGTATGGTCTTTCTTGGGTAGATGCCCAAAAATGGGACTGCTGGGTCATACGGGAGCTCTATGTTTAGCCTTCTGAGGAACCTCCACACTGCTTTTCAGAGTGGTTGAACAAGTTTGTGTTCTCACCAACAATGTAGTAGGGTTCCCTTTTGGCCACAAATCATACCTTTTGTTCTCTCGTATTCTCTTCCTGTGGTTTTGCTCCTGCTATTACTGTAACTGATCTTAGTACCCCGAATACTGTATAGATGTGTAGTAGAACTAGGGAAGGGAAAGGGAATACCAAAAATGAGAGACAAATGATAAAACGACAAACCAATTCAATAGCAATACTTACAAAACCAATTGGTGTAAACCAACCACCAACCATAAAACTCACGGGGGTGGGGGAACTGGGGAAGGGGGAGTTGGGGGAAAAATGCGGGAGGAGGTAACAAGTTGGATAAGTAATATATTTGCCTTATATATGAAACTGTAACACCTCTGTACTTCATTTTGACAACAAAGAAGAAATAAAAAGAATTTACCCCCCTCAAATATTATATAATGAAAGTGAAGTCACAGCTGTTTTCATGTTAGTGGTAGAACCAAACTTAACCAATTCGAACACACGTGATACTGCAACAATCTTTCTATTATTAATTATATTCATCTTTATAATTGTAGCAAAGAAGGAATTTTTCTAACAATCAAATGAAATTTAATTTGTTCTCCAAATGACTATATGTCCTCCTGTTGTTAATGAAAAGAAATACTGCATTTCTCACTTTAACCAGCAGAGATGCAATCATGTGTCATGAATGAATCATTGCTGGGAAAGAAATTATTTGGTGTGTTGGGTAAATTGTGGTCTATGAACATTGAACACTAATAATAATAATAAATATTCTAGTCTTTAGATGGCTTTCAAGTTATTTAATCAAAAAATTCTCTAGACAAACATCCTGGAAAAGCAATGATTTTACATTTAGCATTTCCAGCCTTGAAGCCTGCATTATAGTATGCTGGGTATCTCCCTGCATTCTGCAAAATAATGAGGAGAGAAATAAACAGAGTAGCATCAGCTCTTTAGATATTCTTGCTTTATGCATAATGCCGTCCATTGAAAATAGACTTATATTGGTTAATATTTTATGCTTGGAACAGCATGCACATATCAACATACAGGAACTATAATTCCATTTTCACTTTCCTTCTTTTTTTTATTCCTGTCATCCCAACAATTTAGCTAATCTACAAAATGGGCTTGAAACCTACCTTTCATTTCCAATATAACCAGTTGTGAAGGAAATAAAGGATACATGGGCCAGTGAATGACTATGAAAGCGAAGAGCTAGTGTGAAGTCTGAAGTGATACCTTAGAAGTTGCAGTCTGAGGGAAAGATTCTCTACCTGATCCCTAATTTGTGCTGGCTTATCAAATTGGATGGTAAGACATACCTAGAGATTGGCAAAATGTTATTTCTGGGAGTGCTATGAGAGCATTTCTGAAAGAGTATGTGAGTCAGCAGATTGAATGGGAAAATTCTGCTCTCAATGTGGTGGGCATTGTCCAATGAGCTGGGAATTTTCTTGTCCTTCAACATCAGAACTCAATACAGTCAGCTTTGCACTCCCACACTTATATTACTTAGGTTTTCAGGTTGTCAGTCTTGAACTGAGAGTTACACCATTGTCTTCTCTTGTTCGGAAGCTTTCAGAGTTGAGTTGAGACATGCTACCTGCTTATCAGGACCTTTAGCTTTCAGATAGCCTCTCTCCTGATGTGGGCCTTCCTAATTTCTATAATCACATGCACCAATCTCTTTAATAAATCATTTCTCATCTACCTGTCCATCTATATGCAATATCATATGTAGGTAAGGAATGATAATCACTAATAGTGATCTCATGAGCAACATAGTTTAATGGATATCACAGTGATCAGACTTCCTCATGTCAGAGGGTTGTCTTCCCTGGAAATATATTCTAATGTAAGGCCATATAGTGAAAAGACAGTCTCTTTGTGGGTGAGTCTCTCCTGTAATTCAACAGCATTTCACTAACTTGAAGTTGGTTTTATTTTTCTCTGTGGGGAAACATCTCCTGATAATTAAAGATTTGATAGAACAACTTCTTGCCTTCTCGAATTTGCCTCAGTGTGTGCCAATTATGAGCTAATAGGTGATTTCTTAACCTTAACCAAATTGTACCAAATGGAGGGAATAATGTCTGTATTTGAAATGGACTATCTTTACATATTAAGATTCATAAGAGTTTACTAGGAATCCTGGTGTAGGATATTTATATATTAGAAATCTTCTCATTCTTTCCTTTAAGAATTGTGCTCAACATTTTTAATAAAAGTTTTCCATTCATGACATTTGTGTATATATGTGTGTATATATTAACGTAATAGTGACCAAAATTCTATCACTAAAGGGAACTGACTACAATGGAATCAGAACATAATTATTAAAAACAGTTGTGGATATAGAGTAAGCAACTAGTAATATGAAACATAACATCAATCACAAATGATGAGAAATTATTCTGTTCATTGTGGTAGTAAAGAAAGCATTTGTCACTTGGTAGTAAATATAGAAAGTATCTGTCACTTCATCATGTGGACCAAGGAAAATTGATCAACTTACATGAACTTTAGAATCCTCATTAAAAATTTTATATCAATTGTTGTTCTTCCACGTAGCATGGGCTTCAAAGACTAACAAGTATCATGTAGATATTAGATGCTCTTACAGCTTCTTTGTCAATACATGATAGTGATCTTTATAAGGAATATTTCTATTTCTTGATAACTATTTACAATTTAAATGTAGCATAATATAAACAGAGTATTGTGCACTGATCCTTATAACATCATTACATAGGTCAAAATCTTCTTTTTGGACAAAAGTTTAAATAAAGGTGTCATATGCTTCAATCAACTGTAATTTAGTGAGTTAGAAGCATTTGAGGATTAGGTTTAGGATTTCCTTTGCATTGCAAATAAGGCCTTTTCAAAGTTCTTATGACTTACTGCCTTTAAAAGTAGAATTGTTCAAGAAACAAAGACAAAACATAAATTTTAACCATCAGTAAATACCAGGAACTGAAATTAAGATTCTAAAACAATCCTAGTGCCCATGGGTTACACCAGTAATCCTACCTACTCAGGAGGCTGTGATTTGAGGGTCACAGTTTAAAGTTAGCCAGGGCAGGAAAGACCATGAGATGCTTATCTTCAATTAACCACCAAAAAAACAGAAGTAGAGCTGTGCTCAAGTGGCAGAGTGCTGGACCTGAGCAAAAGGAGCTAGTTTTTGATTTTAAACCCCAGGACAAGCAACCCCCCCCAAAAAAAAACACAGAGTCTAAAACACTTGCTCAACTAAGATTTCCTGAGAAGTTCAACAGAATTTTACATAGAAATTTTGTATGTAACAATACTATCTGCATTTTACATCTTATGAGACTAAAGATCAGAGAGATTAACTGAATGTAAGAGGTAGAACTTGAATCAAGTACATCCAATTCATAGTCCCTGGCTTCTTTTTGCTCAAGGCTAGCACTCTACCACTTGAGCAGATTCATCGTCTTCTACTTTGGTTTTCACTCATGATATAGACTGCTGAACCAATACATTTGGTTTCTTTTCAAATAAGCAGAGTTTTAACTCATTAATTTCCCAATAAGTAATTTTTGAATGATCTATTTGTGAACCATACATAAATGCCTGATTTATTTGTTTAAGCGACATTTCTGGGTGTATATTTAAAATTCCTTGTTACCACCAATCCAGCAGTGACGATTGTCATTACCACTAAACAGATAAGGCTACAACAGTGGGCTGAGACTGCTATCCCTGTTCATTTCCAAGCTAATTATCTAAGTGTGAATTCAGATTTCGGTTTCTGCTGCTGAATACCAGAGAGAATCAACTTAAAGAGAAAAGACTTATTTGGGCTCATTAATTTGAAGGTTTTAGTTCATAGTTGTTTGGCCTCATCACTGGGGGATTGTTTTGAGGCAGAATATTGCTATACTAGGAACCAGGACCTCAATGCATAAACCTTTGAGGAACATTTGAGATCCAAATTATAACACAAAGCAAATAACCACACACACACACACACAAACACACACACAATATGTAGCAGAGATGTGCTTCACGAATGCAGGTTGCAAAGTATTAAGGCAGCCTATAATAGGGAGAATCGTTAGTGTTTTTATGGTCAAGAAATTCCTTCTTGAAATAATAGAATAGGAGGCTAACTGGGAGTTCACTGTGTCACAAGAGGAAAATATTTTAAGAAAGGAGAGGCCAGTGACATAGGTACCATAGAAATGTCAAGTAAATTGAAAGTAGAAAACATTCTTTGGCCTCAGTTACAGGGAATTCATTGTCAGACTTAATGAGGTCTGTTTGTATGGATTGACAGGGCTGGAATCCAAACTGAAGAAGAGCTGAGAAGTAAATGAAGAGGCTAGAGCACATCTTATCTAAAATAATATAACGCTGTGATTGCACGCTGTTCTTCAGAATCGCCCTTTGTTTCAAATTACCTTACATGTAGCTAATAACATGGCTTCGTTGTTGAAAAAAATGATTAGAAATACTAAAAGACTATATTGTTTTAAATATCATTACAATCTTAAATTTGTGGCAATTAATTTTCTTCTACTTCTATATGTTTACTTTTTGGAAAAATATTATGGGGGAAGCTCCTATTATTTTTCCATTTAGCATCAATTGAAGAAATATATTTCTAGCAATTAATTTTACTATTTAAGTCAGGATGGTAGGGATAAAATCGTTTCTAGAGTGTCCATGTGGATGAATTTGGCAGTGAGCAGATTTGAAGCTGCAGGCCAAAAATGTCTCACTTTGTAACATTCTGTGCTTTAAAAAAATGCATCATATTTTTTAGGCTTTGAGAAATAAAAAAAAATCTATACATTCAAAGGATTGATTTTGTATGTAAGCAAAACACTTCAACTTTTGTATTTCATCTCAAATCGTTGGTGACAAAGGGGCATCTAGAACTTGCTATTCAAAGTGTGATCTCTAGACTGTCAGCATCAACTTGAGTTAAGAACTTGTTAGAAATCTCAGGCCCCACTCAGATCTGTGGCAAAAGACTTTGCGTTCCAACAGGATCTTCAAAGAAGTTATATTAAAACATGAAAAGACCATGCATATTTTTCTCAGAACAGACATACACGTATAATTTTTTAAGAAACAGAATCTTTGTTACTCTGCTATGTTATATAAACTCATCCAAGGACAAGTTGGTTTATGGAACCAAAATTAATGATGTTATTCTGTTTTAAAATTAAGCTTTGCAATGAAATGTACAGATGACTATCAAACTACATTTACAGACAAAAGTGAACTACTCATCCCACCCATGGTAGGACAAGCATTTTTTCATCCTCTCTTTTCCAAAGCTGCTAACTATTGGTGCTGAAATATTTACTGTTTCTCCACATTTGAGCTGGCAATGTTACCTGTCACACTTCTGCACTCGACACATAAACTTTCAGGGTATTTGCAGACTCTCTAGCCAATATAGAAATTCTACATGTTGTTACATGATCCTTGCAGGTGATTAACATCTGGGATGGGCAGATGAAAATCTCAGACGCACTTTTTCTTGCTCCATTGTTAACCTGGAGCCCAGTTCTAACCTTTAACCAAGGGAGGAAAAGATTACTGCTGCCCCCTGCTGGCTCGCCGTCTTTTCCGTCTCTACTCCTCTACATATATGTGACTTGAAGAGAAAAAGAGTCCCAAGGATGTTGAGCCACTGAAGAAAGCTTAGGGTAAGGGGCTATCCCTGGTTCCCAGGAAGAGGGATCCTTTGAGAACAGGCGGTTAAAATCGAACGGGAACATTTAAAAAGGGAGGAAGACGGAAAGGGATGTTCAAGTACATGATTGATCCTCACGATCCGTTTTCTGCACACGCGATTCTTTCTCTATGCCAAATAAATGTCCTGTACTTCAGCACAGGACTCCTCTTTTGCCTGCGGCTTCCACTGACACAGAGTGAGCTCCCCACACCCCTATTAAGATCTCAGTACTCCGAATCATGTCCCCTATTTCCGCAGCTTTCTTTCCTCATGGCTAAACCTTATTCCCCTCTCTTTTCTGCTTTCAAACTCCCGTCCCGCCCAACCACCCGCAGACTAACATTGCCAGGAGCACAGACCCCAGACTTTCTCACCCTCCCTCTGCTCCCTGACCTCTGTTCCCCTCTATTGTCATCGCACCCCTTTCACTAGGGCCAGGCACTCGCAGCCTTTGAACAGCAGGCACGTCCCCTCTAGAATGTTTCTCCCCGACCCCCGCCCCAAGCTACCGAAAAGGGAAACATGCGCACTTCAGAGCTAGGAGCTGTCCGAGTGCTGAAATTTATAGGCTGGGTAAGATCACGTCTCCGTCTCTTTCTGTAGCCCTCATTCCAGCACAGGATCTCAGCAATTTTTTCCCTCTTCCCCTCAAACACTCCAGCGCTCAGAGTCTTTTTCTCTCCCTCATTTACAACTTCTTTCAAAAAGAGAACATTTTGGGGGAAGAAAGGGCTTTGCTATATGAAACAAAAGCCACAGCAACCCGACTTCCAGCATGGTATTGTCACCAGCCCCCTTTGCATGGTGATGCGATTAAGGTAGCAGCATTTTTATTATCCAGGAAAAGCTGCTGGGGGATTCATCAGTTCTGAGGCTTTGTCTTTCCTGGGCTAACTGATGGTCCTGAGCCTCGGTTTGACCTGACCATGATGCCCAGGACTGGCACTTTTTGTTTTTTCTCAGCAAACTACACAACCCCAAATCTCTTTTTGATTTTCAAGGAAACTAGATTCCTGCCAGATTTTGAATCTGGACAATAAATAGATACTTTGTTCGAGCTTCTTTCTGGAATCATTTCGGGATATTTTCCACAAGCATCAACAGAAACAGGAATGAACCGGCAGCTAGTGAACATTTTGACAGCCTTGTTTGCATTTTTCTTAGAGACAAACCACTTCAGGTAGGTGAAACGACTTTGCATGCTGATATTTTCCACATGAAAACTGTTGCGAACGAAATAGTGTCATGCAATTATCTTTTTGGGGTTTTCTTGGTGCTCTGGATCATGCTATCTTAATTTTAGAGAAGAGAGTTGGATTTCTTTTGTTCATTAAAAAAGATTAATTACGGTGGGAGGGTGGTAAATGATCACAAAAGCAAGTTTTATGTTGTATAGCTAGACTCTATGCATTTCCACACACCTTTTCACAGTCAATGCGATACAAAGGTAGTCTGATGAGTTGCATGCTCTTTATATATTTCTATGTAAGGTTGATCGTTGTTCTTTCAAATTCTTCTGGAAGTGATTTAAAGGGAACATTGGGTGTAATGTTTTTCATATGGAGTTGATTTGATTAATTTCCATAGAGCACGCTCATTTTATATACAATAGAAAAGAACCCTGATTCTTAGCCAAGTTGGGACTTCTATTATATTTCTTCAACTGAAAGAAGCATGCTATGATGATTATGGTTCATGGGTTTTCTTAAAGCATTAAAATCTTTTTACTACTCTAGTCACTTTGGAAATTGATTGCTTACCAATACTTAATTAAAATGACATCTATGTATTGATGCATGTATGAGAAATAGGGAGTGCATAATTAAAATAAGTGAGAAATCATTATTTGCTTATTTGCATGTTCACATAGTTATCTATTTGTCAAATCAATTGATGCCTTAAAATATCAATTTTATTATCAGTAACTGAAATAACCATCTAATGGCAGGCAGAGCGTCTAAGACAGGAAGGAGATAGGAGATGCTCTTATAACAAAGTATAGGGTTCTTCATTTGATTTTATCAAATTTTATGGCATTTTTTCACAGAATCAAGAAAAATGGAACACATAGAAATAATGCTATGGATACTGGGGAAATCCTACTATGTTTCTTTCAGATTCACATGTCCTACTATGATTAAAAGAGACTATAGGCTGGGTTTCTTTAGAATCATCATCACTATCATCATCATCATCATCATCATCATCATCATCATCATCATCACCATCATCACTCCCACTACCACACTACCATCATAATCGAATAATACTTGATTCATAAGATGAATCTGCATATGGGAATGTGAGTATTTCTTGATAACTATATCAATGTAAACGCTTATATCATTCTGGCACTTGTATTTCAAGCCTTTTCTTTGAAAATCTGACAATAATGTGGCATTATCTTAGTGTCAGAATTAACAAGTGTTAAACTGTTGAAAACAATGCTCATAAAATTATACTTTAGTGATACTCAGTCAACCACTATGTCTGTGAAAGAATTAATTTTCCTATAAACCCAATATGATCTTCTCATAAGCTCTTTATTACTTGAACACAGATATGAAAATATGGCAAATCAACTTTTTGTGTTTTGATAATACAGAAAGAGCAGTGATTTTGAAGTTTATTTTCATTAATACTTTATTGGAGGATCAACAATTTGAATACTCACAAACAAATAATAACTGATAACAAACAATAAAAACAATAGATATGCTCATTATTGACCTATTTTAAAATTATGTTAAAATTCTAAGTAAAAGTTCTCTTTTAGACACCACATTGAAAATACTAATAGCTGATAACTGGAATAGAATCTGGCAGGTGAGAAAATATGTATATGTATGTGAGAAATAATTGATTGCACTGCCCACTTTGTTACTCCATCTTTTTATATATTTCTTACATAGAAATATATAAAGTGATAGAAGACTTACATTTAAAGATGCAGTCCTACAATATTCTTAAAGTATAGGAACATAGTTTTATATCATTACATCAGTTTCAAAACTTGTCACCTCCACATCTCTAATAATTCTGTAAATAAATAGCTTCAATTTTTATATATAAATAAAATCTTCAACATATATATGTAATTTCATTTCAAACATCTTAGGGTTAAAGTTTGGAAACTTGAGAGTCATGACTCAGGATTTATACTTCTTTTAAAGTTAGCTTTACATACAAGTTCAACAGTTGATCAGTGTTCCTATTTTTCTTCCATTTAAATGTATATTTTTATTTTCTTCCTGTAGTTGTACAAAAGAGTTGCCATTCAACAGAGCAGTTTATGAATCCAGTGCCTCTTGATCAGTTGCCCCTTTTTAACATTCTCACCCACCTCTATCACCCTACCCCTTCCCTCACTTTTCTTAAATTTTAGGTTATGTATTGAAATTTTGCCATTTAACAAAGTAATGTATGTACACAGTGCATTTTGATCTGTGTCATCCCTTCCAAATGTTTACTCCCCTTTGACACACCCCTCCCCTTATTTTTCTGAGTTCTCTGGCATGTACAATGCATTCTTGCCTGTATTCTACTTCCTTCCCTACTACATTCTTGTGCCCCTTTCTCCTCCCCACTTCAAGTATATATTTTATTGGGCTCTGATTAATCTTTCTAAGTAATTGTACAATTTGTGTCCTCTATAGAAAAGTAGCAAGTATATTTCTCAAAATGTTATTTAAATAGTCTTTAAGTATTAGTTCTCAGCGGATGAAAATAGAACTATTGCTAAAAGAGTTAATGATCTCTTTAGGGAGGCTTTCTGCAAAGACCATGACTCCAGGTCTGGAAAACAACCTTCACAGACCCTATCTCCTTCAGATTTTTTGGATAAATTAATGGGAAGGACATCAGGATATGATGCACGAATCAGGCCAAACTTTAAAGGTAGGTTTTACTTAAAACTTATGCTAAGCCCTTGAGAAACATTCTAAGTGAACAGTTCAGTGTGCAAATAATTTTGGTCTGCTTATTGTAAAATGGAAGTGACAAGTAGAGCTCATCTTATTTTAGCATTTTTTTCAGTTGGCCACTGATTGAAGCATCTTAAATTACTTGTTGCTTTCCATGTTTCAGAATTTCACTTGTTGGTGCTCTGTTTCACAAATCATACTAGTGGCAAAGATTAACACCATCCCTATCTCGTCTTCAGTGGAACTATGACTGAAAGTGAATACAAGAGCAAATGATAGTCTTGACTATCATGAATCTCCATAAGAATGCATGCCAGACTTAATGACTATACCAAAATATTTGGTTTGTATTTTGAGGGTGTCCCTCAAAATCAAGCCTAAAGGTCAATATAAAATATGCCTTTTAAGCACATTTCCAGGATGTTTTAAGTTTTAGACTTTCCAAAAAGAGGCTGAAATTTCATATCTCAGAATTTTTAAATTCCCACTTGTTTACACTTTCTGTCTACTGATTTCAAATTGTTTATGTGGAGATAAAGAAGATTATAGAATTATAGAGTGCACATGCCAAAGATGGTGGATATTTTCATTGTTCAATGAAAAGCAAATGGAAGAGGTTTTTATTTTTTCTAGTTTGACGTCACAGAAGTAGAAGTTTTTCTTTTATCCATTTGGTTTACTTCAATTTTGATTTAGCAAAAAATGGTATAAGAGGAAAATTATTAATTAAATTGAATTCTTGTGATGCTTTCATTTTAAATGACAGTTGTTTTTATAATTTAATTTATCATTACAAGGTGTTTATAATATTTTATAACAAGAGAGGCTTATAATTTAGATATTATGTAGTGATTTATGCATTGTTTTGGTTTTGTTTATTTACAACTTGACTGCATTTCCTTGAGTTTTGATTTTTATATCTGGAAAATATAAGCATTATAACTAAGTTCTAAATTCATTCATTCTTTAACACCTCTGAATATACCCAGATATGGGAACATTTCATAAATAAAATATGTCAAAAATTGGAAAAATAAGAATTCTTATTTTAAAATATTTCCAAAAGAGATTAAGAAGCATAGAGCTCAATTTTTCTGGAAAAAAAAAACCCTTCAACATTGTTCTTTCCCACAGTTCTGAGGTCACTGCTTTGGAAGTCGATATTTGTAATAAAAAGGTGTTGAGAACAAGCCAAGATTCAGCTCTCAATGGGATTGCTAATTTAATGCCTGCACTATATGCAATATGTGAACTTCTGAGTACTTTGGAAAGTTGAAAGATGAAACAGGTGTGTGTGTGTGTGTGTGTGTGTGTGTGTGTGTACCTATCAATAATTTTAGAGGTGAGAGATGTTGTGTAAATGCTTTTAGTATTAGAAATAAAGACCCTCAGGAAGTTTGATAAAACACCACAGGATTCCATGAAATCCAGAGATAATTTTCTATTAAGCTATTCATGGAAAAAGGCCATAGAGACGGTCTAGAGATGGAAAAATATTCAGGTTAATGAGTATCTCTAATATTGCTCATTGTTCATTAATGTCAAGATACCATTACAAAATGTAAAAGGTTATAAAACAAATACCAATGTTGATGTTGCTACTGTAAGTGACGTAGAAATGAGGCATCATTTTTAGTGTGTTTTTTTCCTGATTTTTCGGGGGATGCCTCTCTTTACAAAGGATATTTGCTATGATCTTAAGAGAACAAATGAATAGAGCAGCAAGGTTTAGCCAAAGCATGATCCCATTTGTGTGATTTACTTGCTATGTCGTGCCTAAAGTACAATAACTTCAAGAAATGGGGTAATTACTGAAAATTCTATGATTTATTAACTTCACTGACTTTTTACCTCTTTAACTCTGCACCACAGTGAATACCACTATTCTTTTAATAAATTTTATTTATATAGGCTATATCAGATCATTTTTTGACATTTCCAAAAGTTCCCTCTATTTGGGGGGAGATTGGTTTTTCCAATGTAAAAGATCTTCCATTATTTCTGAGTGAATAAATTCCCTTCATTGGTTTTTCCACAGAACGCTACATATGTAACATGGCCCTTTTCCATACTTATATTTTCTCAATCCACCCTACACTGTATTTGAGACAGAACAAAGATGCCTGTTTTACACACACTATTGTAGACCTACCAAAAATTTTAGGGGTGAGATCAAATAAAATATTTCATCTTTTTCTCCAGAATGAGGAAGAGACAAGAAAGAGAAGAAAATGTAGATCATTTATGAAGATTGTTGTTTCCAATTAATTGTAATAGAAGTTGAGGTGGGAAATTTGGCAGTAGTCACAGAGGCAAATAGAAGTGATCTTAGCCTAGCCAAAGAGAGAAAACAGTTAGAAACAATAGAGACCTAGAAACACCATATTTATTTGGCAATATATCAATGAGTTATGTTATTTAGCAGGTAGAAATGAAAAGTGTTTAGGAAATAAAATTGCGTTTAGGATAGTGATAGTCTTCCTATAAGTATTCCAAGCAAATAAGCCACAATAATAATAAACATCATCATAATGTTGACAATGACAATATCAGAAATTAACAAGAACAAAAGCAAAAGGCAAATGTGGGCTTTTGAAGTTTAAAAAAACCAGGCTATTCTGGCAGCCTTATTAAAAATTAACAAATTTTTCCGTTTTCCTTGTTGCCATGCATCAGCAAGAGAAAAAATGAATGCATAAGCATACTTTTTCTTATTGGAAATAAATTTCTCTGCATACTTTCAAGTCAGTAAAATGTTGCATGTCTTGCCCGTGTCCCTGATGGAGTCTGAAAGATGTCATAATGAGCATACATACAAGAAAGAAGATGGATGTAAGCTAGAAAAGGAAACCAGAAATGATTCAGACTTAGGCTCTGTAATTGAGAGACATTCTTAGAAACTATAAGAAAAAATAGCTTTTCTGATGTGCTGAAGCACAAGTGTATAAACAAAGTCATGAGTCACAGTTGCCAACTGAATTCTATCTATAAGATCCATAGAGACCTGGATCACATTTTGTCAAAATACCAATTTTTAAAATCCTCTACACAGACAACAATCAAGCCATGTCCATTTCCAATTACCTGGTCAAAACACCATGGAAAATGTTGATCTTATATTACCAGAGGTGCTTCTTTCCCTATTTGCTGTTTTGTCTACTTTTAGTTGATTTACCATGGTGTTATTCCACCATCCTATCAGATTTTCTTTTGTCAGTGTTATTATATCATGAAAATGTCATTTTCAACATTATATTTTTAATGAAATGCTCAAAGCTGGGTAAAATGCATTAGCTCTATTTCTCTTTTCGAAACAAAGCCTCTATTTATTTTAATGAAATTTTCTTTGAAATGAAATTAACAGCGTTATATCACAAATTTCATCCCAATGTGAATAAGTACATTTCACTACAGCATTTCATGGGGAAAAGGATCAAAAGTAGATAATACCAGGAGATAATAATTCATTCCACTTCTTTTTGTATACCAGGAAAACTACTTTTTTCATGTCTAAAAACTAACTTTGAAAATCTGACATGTGACATTAAAAAGTACATTTTGTATGAAATATGGTTTCCAGTAGTTTGAATTAGCAGCTCAAGAGATCTTTCATACCTAAGTACAACTAGATTGATCTATTTCCATGAAAACAGAGCTCTTCAGGCTTTGTCCCTTGAAAATTTTGTAGCTCAGTAGAGTCCAA
Source organism: Perognathus longimembris pacificus (assembly GCF_023159225.1). NCBI lineage: Eukaryota > Metazoa > Chordata > Mammalia > Rodentia > Heteromyidae > Perognathus > Perognathus longimembris. The sequence goes on along the minus strand of NC_063188.1, from coordinate 105,703,178 downwards.
GTTCAAGTGTGAATGGCAACTTCTATAAGGTGTGCTTGCACATATATTCCCAGTAAAACAGATATTTCTTTCCCTTAGTGATAATTCAGCCCCAACATGATCATTTCCTTGATCACTCCATTGCATGTGGACACTAGATATTATTATGGATCCTGAGAAATAGGGCAAGGTGCTTATGAGAATGAAAAGAATTAAATTTAAATGCACAAAGTAGCGGAAGTATCCAAAAGAGTAAATCCTTGGTTACACTGAAACTTTGATTTTATTAGGAGCTTCAAAAGACAATGGATGCAACTATAAATCAACTTGGTAGAGATTATGGAATTATCTGGTTTATAAATTGCATAATTACCTTGTTCACAGAAAAAATAATTACTCTGCTTTAATTCTGTCTCCTAATCAACAGGCTTGAGGTAAATTGCCCCTTAACTGCTGAGAGGAAAAGAACTCCAGTGGAACAATGCCAATGTTTAAACACACTAGAGTCATTGTTAGGAAATATAAAGGAAAATTGATTTTCAGATATCTATAAATGTCAAGCATGAGTCAGACTTAAGGACACAAATACAGAATATGATTTTTGTGATACTACCTTTTAATTATGCTCCATTTTGACTGGCTTAGAACTAAACCCATTTGCAAGATAGTTGGCACTGGTTAGGAAAACATTGTTTTTTATGCAAAATACATTGTACATAGTTACTAGTGGTGATTCTTCAATAAAGAAACTGAAGGACAACTAAGAGAAAAGAAAGAAGAGAATAAAATTACATGGCTGAGCTAGATTCTGATGGCTCTTGCCTGTAATCCTAGATACTCAGGAGCCTGAGACCTGAGGAATGTTTTGGTTTTTTTAATTTTGCCATATGAGTGTTGCAAGGAATATGCCAAATTGAAGGATTTAGGATTTAATATGAAAACAAATTTGTGACCAAGAAGATGTATCTCTCAAGCCATGTTTTCACAAACCACTTCAAATATTTTTGCTACAGGGAAATGATAAATATTGGAAAAGATGTGCTTATTTTAATTTGAGCCTTACATAATATAATTGTATATTGAAATATCGTGTGGTACTTAATATATATGCATATGTAAATATACATATATATATTTATACATATACATATATTAATATATTAACATATATTTATATATAACATATATTAATATATGTATATATATTTATATATGTTACATCAATTAAAAATGGTGAAAGCATATCCTGGGCCCTACTCCTCTCCAGCTCTACCTTTTCAAAATATCTGGATACCTGGGTAAAAAGATCTTGGAATTTTTAACAGATTCATTCATTTCTTCAGTGTATATAAACTATAGGTTTAAAATGAGAAAATTTTCCCCTGTATTTGAAGGATGATACCTTCTCTATAGTATTTTTCTTAAAAAATTTAGGTCCATAGTCTCTCGCCAAATAATGGTGGAAATCTCACAAGAAAATAGACTCTGGTTTTAACTGTAGTTTTGAAAGTTGTGATTCAAACATGCCACTTAACCATTCTGTGATTTACTATTGTCAATTTCAAATAAAGGAATTGCATGTTTCTATAGATATGTTCCAACTTTGCTCTTGTCTGTTCTAACAGTCTAAATTAATATCATTGGGAATACTCTTGTGTCAATTATTAATTTAACCACAGAAGAGCTTAGGTACATCCAGTCTTCCTAGAGAATTGGTGTCTCTTCTGAGAAATTACTGATTCTTTCCAAAATTTTTGCTCTTACCCATATCTTATTTCAAATTCTAATATTAAAAAGATGGTCAGTCTTCTGTAAGAAGGCCCTGGGAACTTAAGAGGATATTCTTAAATAAATCAACCATGTACAGTTTTTGTGTTGCTTTGATTTGATTGTTGCAAATTTATGTACAAATGAAGCTACTGGAAAAGAAGCTACCATGTTTTTAAGATCAGCATCTAGTCAAAGTTGCATCTCAAAACACTAGACCTATGAAATATTCTCCCATATGAGATTTCAAATGTAAAGTAAGTATGGACAATTCTGTGAAACCACATCTGAGAGAAATAGTATTTATTGCTATGTTAAGGAGCTTTGAAAAACTTGCAGTGAAAATGCACAGAAATGTTTGGGTCTTCCCAATACTCATTTGACCATAGCCTGGGCATGTTAGTATTCTTGGAAATAATTTGGAAAATTTGGTCTTGGGAAAATCCATAAATCTAAAATGTTACCATCAAAAGAAATGATGTGATAGAAACCCAAAATTCAAATAAAATATAATGATCTTTTGGGAAGATAGTGTCGATAAGAGTAAAAAAGCTTTTATATTCAGTAAATGAAACTTTCATTTCAATTCATGATCAACACCAGCATTTTAATGCCACAAGAGAATTTTTTGAGTAGTTAGAATATCATTGACAGCTATTTATCTCCTGCTTTATTTAGTTATATAAATAAATAGGAGTATCAAAAAACAAATACTAAAGAAAAGAGATATTAATCAACATACAAAATATTTTATCTAATAACGTATCTAGAAATGTACATAATAAAATTTATAAATATAATGTACAATATTCACAATTGATTTCTTGTGTTCTGGTTTTTAAAATTTTTCTATTTTAGTTTACTTTTCTGTTTTAGTCTTTAAGATTTACAAAAATGGAGTGTCAAATACGTATTTCAACACATGAACTTTATTCTTGAACTTGAGACATTTTCTCTGTATAAAATGAAGTTTCATATTGGCATGAAAAATTTTAGATTTCCATGTTCTCTTTTAGGCAGCTTTTAAAGATGAATACGTTTTGTAGTTGTACAACTTTCACAACAGTGTGTTGAGGGTTTTTTTTCCCATAGCTTCCTTGAAATAAAAATGTAAATGTATGCTAAATATTCCATTTACAAGTGAAATTAATCAATATTTATCTTACCTTATGAAGTGAGCATTAGTTTCCTCACTAGTATCAAAGTATATTCAATGTTTAGTTATGATCATGCTTCATATATTTAGATATATACATCCCACTGACACTGTTAATAATTGTGTTTGATACAGATGGAGACAAAATAAATGTCTTTGAAATAATAACCAAACATCTTATTTAATATATATCACAAATATATATTCTTAAATATATATAGTTTTTACTTCTTTCTTACTAGTATAGCTCATGCTTTCTTTCAGAATGTCACAATTTCTTGTTCCAGGTTGTTAGAAACACACAGAGACTGAAAAAGGGAGTGGTAGAGAAATAGTGACGTTTGTAATCAACAGCTCTGGGTCAACATCATTTGTTTAAGTAGAGTACATGAACACACATTGGTGATAGACTAGCTCTATATAAAACTCCTCTTTCATATAAAACATTGCTTCCAGTTGTCCATAGTGATGGCCTTACCATTGCTAGTTTTCTAATATACTCGTCACAGATAATACAATACTAATTGAGTGTTTCTGGTATTTGAGGGTTGGCAGTTGCAGATATACCAGACCTAGAAGAGAAACTGAGTGAAAACTAATTGTAAAGAAGTTATTTGGCATATATATTATTCACTTAAGTCTGTTGTCAGATTTTTTTTTGGCTAGCCTGGGTGCCTGATTCAGAAACAGATGTTTCAACATTTCCAGGGGACATTAGATACTGGGAGAAAGCAGAAAGGTGTTTTTTCTAGTTCCTTAGCTATAAATGTCATGGAATATGAGCAAAGGGTATAATATTTTCATTTGTAACCATACTGTGGCTTGAACTCAGGACCTTGCTTTCTCACATGGCTTTTTTTCCCCTCTCAAAGCTGTCACTCTACCACTTGAGCCCTATCTCCACTCTTAGTTATTTTGTGCTTAAAGATAAGAATTGCACAGACTTTTTCCCAGGCTGTCTTTGTACCACAAACCTGAATTTAACCCCATGAGTAGCTACAATTACAGGCATGGACCACCAGCAAGGATAGAACTTTTGTCTAGAATTATGAGGCTTTTTTTCTTTCCAAAGTATTCAGTGTCTTTCTAAAAATCTCAAAATTGAAGACATCATCCCTGTTTGAAAGCAAATGTTCAGTGCTGTGCCCTGTGAATAGAAAAGCTGGCAGCAAAGATTTTGTCTTTACTCAGAGGGTCTTTAATAGCTAAATGTCACACTACCTGCTCTCTCTAAAACTTGAGACCAGAGATTTTCTTGAGCTCTCCCAAAATAGGAAGAATTATCCACAGTCTGGGATATGTGTTCCTTTTATTTTCCCCAACACCTACATTTCTTCACTTCACATTTGTTTATCATTCACATATGCCTCATTTATACATACACTTCATACAAATATTCTGAGAAATATTCTCACTTTAAACCCAGCAGGTGGCTTCTTGTTCCATAGTTCTATTGAATGCCAACCAAATTTATAACATTCAAGGACTTCAGCAAAATGCATGCATTTGACACTTGGGGCAAATATCTTGAAACCCATGGAATAAAAATTTCCTCTACAAGAGAATACATTTATCTCCAAGAGAAAATTTTACTTTTCTACTTGTCAACTAGACTTTGTGAGTAGGATAATTACACACATATTTTATTTCATACCTACTTTTGAAAATGGATTTGTAAAGGGCTTCTGGGTAAAAAAAATGTTCCACAGTGCCCTCCCTTCTTTGAATTCATTTAGGAGATGCCAATATATAGCTAAAAGCACTGTAACATGGGAGAAGGAATCTTTATGGAGCTCAGGGGAGGTAGCTTGACAGGCTGCATCTCCCATGATTAAATTACTCCTTCACGGTGGGGCCTTCTTCATTCAAAAAAAATGACATAAGAATTTGGAACCAAGTGATAACAATATGCATCATAATAAACAAGGCATCCACAAAATCTCAAGTGAGCAGGTGCTCCTCAGGTTCTGACTTTTCATATAAATGCCAAAATAAATTACCTACTCCAGTGATAAAATAACGCACTTGACTCAAAGTATCCATTGGTGATATCATGCAATATGCCTTGTAAATTGCAGAATGATGTGCCAGGTGCAAAGATGGCAAAGAAACAAAGAGTGGATAATTCGATCCTGAAGGAAACTAACATCAAAAATAAACTCATATGTGTATGCATGTATATATGGGTATGTACGTGCATACACATACACACAGATATGCATACACACACACATATATATACATATATGTGTGTGTGTGTGTGTGTGTGTGTGTACATAGATAGATAGATACCCCCTAGTGCAGCTGCTGCAGGGTGCCTGATTGTCTATATATTTATCTGAATGCAGAGAAAACAAAAAATGGAACCATAACCTAAGAGAGGGCAGAGCTCAACACCTACTATTTTTGGTGTTCTAGGTCTCTCAGGACTCTCAAAACTCTGGGACTTCTCATCAGTTTCAGATAAACTCCAAATTTCTGCATATGGTTTACAAGGGTCTTCATGGCTAAGTTGTTGACTACACATATCTGATATTGAGCTTCCTAAAAGCAGAACCTGTCTGCAAATGTTTTATTAAGGATAAGCAAGCAGGGAAGACATATAACAAGGTGAAAAAATCAGACAAGGAAGAGGGAAAGCCAAGCAAGGATGTAATGTGAGGCAAAGTTCAACAGGGCAGAGGGTCTCCAGGATCCCTCAGGGGAAGTCTAGAGTACTGGCAACATGCAGAGTAGTCTTGCCTGGAAATGTAAGCTGGATTACCACTTTCTGTTCACTTTCAGTGATTAGTGAAGGACTGCTCTCAGTCTGTGCATAGGTGCGTAGGGGAGTGTCTCAAGTACTCCCATCTCTGTGCATATGGACCAAGTGATCTCCAGTAGCCACAAGAATTTTTTTTTTTGGCCAGTCCTGGGCCTTAAACTCAGGGCCTGAGCACCGTCCTTGGCTTCTTTTTGCTCAAGGCTAGCACTCTGCCACTTGAGCCACAGCGCCACTTCTAACCACTTTCTGTATATGTGGTGCTGGGGAATTGAACCCAGGGCTTCATGTATACGAGGCAAGCTCTCTTGCCACTAGGCCATATTCCCAGCCCCAGGAATCTTCTTTTAATTTTTGGTCAGTTGTAGGGCTTAAACTCAGGGCCTGGGTGCTGTCCCTGAGCTCTTTTACTCAAGGCTAGCACTCTACCACTTTGAGGCACAGCTCTACTTCTGGTTGGTGGGTGGTTAACTGAAGATAAGAGTCTCATGGACTTTTCTTCCCGAGCTGGCTTTGAATCACAATCCTTAGCCTCCTGAGTAGCTAGGAATAGAGCTAGGATTATGAGCCACAAGTGCAAGGCCAGAAAAGTTCTTTTTGAAAGACCACAAGTGATAGCTACTGGAAAGAAAGGCTACTGAGAGGAATGTAAACATATGGTAAGCAGGATATAAGGAACCTGGATAGAATATTCATGTTGTTCATTTCAATGTTTTCAGCCCATCTCTCTTGCTCTCCCAATACTATGCTCCAGTCTTAGTGCTAAATTCCTCAAGCCTTTTTCTTATGGTGTTTGGCACTGGAATTGCTCTTTACCATGCCAGCTTTTAAACCAGCCTACTCTGTATGTGTCTTTCACATTTCAGCTTCAGTATAATCCTCTTAGGAAAATCTTTAAACCCTCCATCTGAATTCTGAGCATGTGATTGCCTTCTTCATTGTCTCATTCCTACCTAAACTAGTTCAAAGTTACTGGGATTGGGATTATCTCATTTTTCATGATACCTCCAATACTTCCACAGCCAACAAATATTTATCAGATAGACAGACAGGCAGATGATACATATATTTCTATATGATAATGTGTAGATTGATGTATAGACAGGCAGATAGATAGATTATAAATACCAGTACTAAATTCCATAATCTTTATTAGTAAAAATTAAAGTATGAGTGATGGAACTAAAATAGTAAATTATTATCTGCCAAGGTTTATTTTTTTAAAAAAATTCTTATGTGTTATCTCATTTTCTTCCTTACCACATTTTCCTGCATAGAAAACAGTAAGAATTTTGTTTATCATTCATATTATTTAGGGGACAGAAATGTTATTTTGCTGTCAAACAGGACTTAGACAAACACTACCTTTCCAGATACATAAAGCTTACAAAGGAGAAGAGTGTAGGTCATTAAAGAACAATGACAAGGTCATTTATTCTTACTCTGTAATAGTTTATTGGATATATTTTTTTAACATCCATTCACTTTTCTGTTGTGAGTTGAATGTAATTTATATTTTAAGCACTAGGATCTTGTGTACTTCCTGTTTATGTAGGAGCTTAATAAAGTGGATTGTTTCATATACAGACATAATTAAACCTTAATTATGCATACACATAGGGGAGGTACCAAAGAAAGTATGGTTCAACAGAGAATTGTTAACTTTCCAACTTTTACCACTACTTCAGGTCTAATCCCATTTATGAAAATACTTTATTTTCCATGCCCAATACTGAATAGTGATGGATGGTAGAATATACTAGCCTAACTGGCCAAAGCTAACTCTCCTCCATATCTATAGGGCTTAGTAAATAAAACCACAGGCACTCGAATAACCCTCATTGTTAGTATGTGATATACTAAGAATGGCTAGGCAGGTCAGGTCTGATTGTGAAGGTGATATCAGGCTCACATCATGGTTATAGCTTTAACTTTCATCGAACTATTGAGCCTTTGTTTGTCTCTCTGAAATTCTCCCTTTGTAGAATACAGAAGGATATTAAAAGTTCAGTATAAGACAGACAGTAAACAATGGATGGAGTAGGGTTCTCAAAGAGACAGGAAAGACTGATCTCATAAAGTAGCTGGAAAGATTATCTCTTGCACTGGAGAAATACCATTGTCTTACTCCTCAATAACTTTTGAAATGGAGGAGGAGGTAGTTGAAGTAAGATCTCATCCAATGGCCTCTACCTTTTTGATGAAGTCGTATTCTTGTCATGTGCCACAGAGATGCTACTTCTACCGGCATAGATTGCTCCTAGCTACATTCACTAAGAAGGTAGCAAAGAACACTAAGATCTTAATGGGTTTTCATGATCATCTTTAGTCATACAAAGGAGGTGCCATTCAACAAAGCATTTTATGAATATAATGCTCGTGATCAGTGTGTGTCACCCCTTTTGACATTTTCACTCCCCTTCAATCAATCCCTTCCCGTATTTTTCTTAATTTTGTAGTATATACAATGGATTCTGGACTGCATTCTCTCTCCTTTCCCTTCTTCATTTGTCTATCTCTTTCCCCTTGGCCTCATCCTCTTTTGGTAGGTACCCATTTCCTAGTGCTTATTTTGTTGAACTTTGTCTTTCTAAGGAATTACACTACTTGAGATGTTTTGGTACTTGTTAGCTCTGTGACAGGGCAGAACACCAAGACTTGTGGATAGGATTAAAAGAATAAAACATCATAAACAGTATTTTTACACAAACTTACTGTTCAATGGGCATATTCAGTAGGAGACAATTTGTGGGTTTTATATATTTTAAATGTAAGACATCATCCACATATTTCATGAATTTCCCATTGTAGGGTCCCAGAAATAATTAAAACAATGTGATTAGTTTATATTAATTGAGTTCCTGTGGGTCAAGTATTGTTCTAAGGACTTCCAATATTAATTTATTTACTTTTCCTAATAACCTTATAGAGAAGTACATACAAATTACAACTATCTTTATTTTACAAAGAAGTAAAATAGAGGGCTTATGCATTTGCTCATGGACCTACCATTAGTAAGGGTGAAGAGCTGGCTTTTGATCTCAGTCACTTGCATAATCTCAGTCACCTTCATTACCATTAATGAGTGATATGAGAAAGGCCTTTAAGATTTGTATTGCTGTACATTAAACTCACAAGTTACTCTTATTCTGATTAATTACATAGTCATTCTAGGGCTTTGTGTGCCTAGAGGCCTGTGTGGGCCTTCAGAATGATTTGCTTCAGGATCTTTTTATTATTCAGCTCCCTCAGATTTGAGCACATTATTTGCTGAATATTTACAGGAACAAACAAAGCATATCTTCTCTAATAACACATCTTTCTGCTTGTGGTGTACTGGAACTAACTTGAGCATAGGAAAGAGGGGCTGATGGCAGGAAAATTAGTGTTTGAGGAGAGGAGAAGGGTTACAGAGACTTGTTTCTCCATAAGTTACACATTCTACAATTTTTATATGTGACAAATGAAGTATGTGATTTTGATACCCTATTTCAGTACAGATTTGTGATGTACTGAAACATATTCTAAAAAATCCTGGCTACCATACCATTCCACCTGTCATTTTATGCAGTCTTTAGTAAGTACACTTTCTAGTAGAATTTACTGTGTGGTTTACGGGAATATTTTCATTTAATAATCTCAATCATTTAGACAGAATGAGAGTAAACTAATCCTGAGATCTGAATTCCATATTTGTATTATCTTTATTATTACTTTATAACATATCTCGAGTCCAAACTTGCTTGGGAAGTAGGAATGTGTAGGTTCTGAGGGTTGCTTGCTGGGATACTATTCTTTCTTTTTTCTTTGCCAGTCCTGGGGCTTGAACTGAGGGCCTGGGCACTGTCCCTGGCTTCTTTTTGCTCAAGGCTAGCACTCTACCACATGAGCCACAGTGCCACTTCTGGCGTTTTTTATATATGTGGTGCTGAGGAATTGAACCCAGGGCTTCATATATAGGAGGCAAGCACTCTACCACTAAGCCATATTCCCAGCCCCATGGGATACCATTCTTTCAAAACTAACAAGTCTCCATTGTTTCAGAACCAAAATTGTTGTATAACATTTATTTGTTCTTAAGACCACTTGATACTTTACACTTACATACAAAGTTATATGAACATTGTTGGAATTGATGACAAAATATTTGATGGAGATACTTATGATGAACTTATAAGGACTTTAGGAACTTCTAGAGCCAGTAACAGGTAAGTTCTATGCTCCTTAGCAATGTAACACATTCCTGAGGAAATGAAATAATAGATATGCAGTCTGACCTTAACAGCACAAACCAATTCTTTTATGTGTAATCATGCAACCTCACATGGAATTATGTTATGCAGATTAGTAGTTCTGGGTTAAGGGAGTTGACAATGGCTGAAGCATAAGGAAAAGATGAAAAATAAGTGAAGATTTAGAGTATGGATAGGATTTACAAAAAGTGTTCTTCCTATACCAGGAAACATATTAAATGTGATTCGTGCATATTCTCATTTGTTCCCTCCAAATCTGACAAGGACTGTAGTTACCAATTCCCATTTTCCTGATCCATAAACTAGTATTCCAGATCTTTAATAGCTGGCACAGCTGTGGAAGACAGAGCAGTTGAGCAAATCCAGGCAGTCTGATGTTGAGACCCTGTACTCAACAACTGTACTGTTCTTTATTGTGGCCTATGAAAGCTACTATTGTCTGTGTTTACAATTGCATGGCACATATGATGAGACAAATGTTCAGAGAGGTGTGTATCAGTTTAGACTAATCTCCAAAGAGAAGACACTCCTGGGAAGATTCTTGCCTTTTGACTTGGCAAACTTTCTATCTCCATTACCTGAGGTTTGTGGAATTAGGCCATTTCTCTCAAAAGGACTTTCTTTTCTACAATGTGGCTTTATTGTATTTGGTACAACATGAAAAAAAAAACACAGAATCTTTTTAAGGCCTCCAGAATCTGGTCTCTATGGTGAAAGAATCATAGGTACAGACTCCATTCATTCTGTTTGGCAAACCATCCAAACTCCCATGCATTTACATTTTAATGTTCTAGAGTCAAAAGTGATGTCAAAAGTACATTATCATGATTCCACAAGGAGTCATGGTGTCTAGAAGGATAATGAAGTCCTTCACTTCAAGGATGAACTCGACTATGGCTAGTGAGAGGCGATATGGCTTCTTCATTCTTAGAGGGGCAGCTCTATTCAGCTTAGCACTAGAAATCCTATCACATAGCCAGCTGCCATTTGCTCACGTTTGTAATCCTAGTGCCTCAGAAGGCTGAGATCTCATGATGCTATTCAAAACAAGCTCTTGTAGGAAAGCCCATGAGACACTTATCTACTATTTACAAGAAAACCAAAAATGGTGTTGTGTCTCAAAGTGGTAGAGCACTAGCCTTGAGTGAAATAGCTCAGGGATAGTACCTAGGACGCGAGTTCAAGCCACATGACTACAAAAACAATCCTATTACACTGAGATGGAGGTAGAATATATTTATATCACTGTAAAATAAAATCATATGTTCCTCCTTCTCTATATGCTAAAGAAGTACATTAATCCCTTGCAAGAGTTATGGGCTGGGGGCTGGGGATATAGCCTAGTGGCAAGAGTGCCTGCCTCGGATACACGAGGCCCTAGGTTCAATTCCCCAGCACCACATATACAGAAAACGGCCAGAAGCGGCGCTGCGGCTCAAGTGGCAGAGTGCTAGCCTTGAGCGGGAAGAAGCCAGGGACAGTGCTCAGGCCCTGAGTCCAAGGCCCAGGACTGGCCAAAAAAAAAAAAAGAGTTATGGGCTGGGTGCTGGTGGCTCATGCCTGTAATCCTAGCTATTCAGGAGTCTGAGATCTGAGGATTGTGGTTTGAAGCCAGCCCAGGTAGAAAAGTCCCTGTGAGACACTCACCTACAATTAATCACTCAAAAACTGAGAGTGGCACTGTGGCTCAAAGTGGTAGAGCACTAGCCTTAAGCAAGAAAGCTCAGGGACAGCGCTCAAGCCCTGAGTTCAAGCCCCATGACTGACAAAAAGGAGCTATATCAGGTATATCTACTCCTTTCCATTCTTCTTGCACTATTGATTACTGCCCCTACTATATTCTCTTAAAACATTACCTTACTATCACATTATATTGTGCTTAGTCTAACATCTTTGTTAAATGCAGAAGTTGAGTATATTTTTGTACATCTTTTCACAACCTTACAAAGCGCTAGTGTCAATACTTCAACCATAACCCTAATCCTGAACTACATTAGTGCACAAACTGACTTCCAAAAGGCAGTAGTTACATTCTACGTAAGGACTTTCGCTGACCCAAGGCATTTTGTCCCTAGTTGTGGCAGACCGGAAGTAAAGGTGAATTAATGATTTCTGTGTACACCCATCTGATGACAAATGGGAAATTCTGTAAATTACCCAAGCTCCTTCAACCCTCTTAGGCAGAAGTTGAAGAGTGTGCTGGTACTGGCTTCGGTTGCTCATGTGATAAACACATTAACTCCCCTCTTCTTACTTGACTTACCTGTCTCCTTTACCCCCTTCAATTCTCAATTCCCCCACTTCCCATCCAGCATTTTGTTCACATTCCTCATAAACTGTTTTTACCTGATCCCTGACTTGTAAGAAATCCTAAGAAATCAAACTAAGTAAACAACTGATATTAAAAAGAGCGTAATAGTTTGCCTTTTCAGTATACTAGATCACAAAGATGCCTGGTGTAACATGAAATAAGGTATGGATGCTGGGATCTATCAGTCTAATGAGAGCACTTGTAAACAAAACAAGCACCATGATTCCAGGGTTTCCCTGTGAAGCAGGGAAGCAGCTGTCCTAGTTGTTGGTAGGGAAGAGTACATGTCAGGAAATCTGCCTTTTATTTATAGATCTCTTGCTGACACAGAAAACCTGTTTCCTAACAGTACAGTAATGACCTTCTCACCCTTAGAGAAATGGTGCAGAATGCCTAAGGGGAAAAGTCTCCATTTGTAGAAGATACAGAGACACAGAAAGGGAAATGAGAGCTTTCAATGCTGTTCAATGGCAGACTTGGTCCTTTAAGATCTCTTTTAATAGATAAATACAAAGTGCTGGATTACCAAACACTGCAATGCTCATGAGCAGGATTTGGGGTTCCAAAGGCCAGTAATCTCTTTAAAAACAACCTTTATGTTTAAAAAATAGTTTCCTGAAATAAGGTAAAGTCATAACTCATAGACATATAAAATTGATAATGTATTAAATATTTCTCTAATTCATTAGTCAATGAGGGAACATAGGAAACTCCAAAGATCAGACACAAATTAAGAATATTGAAATGGAGCTGAGCACCAATAGATCATGCCTGTAATCCTGGCTACACAAGAGGTTGAGATTTGAGGATTACCGTTCAAAGACAGCCCAGGTAAGATAGTCTGTGAGGCTCTTATCTCCAGTTAACCACCAGAAAACCAGAAGTGGTGCTGTGGCTCAAAGTGGTAGAACTCTAGCCTTAAGCACAAAAGTTCAGTGTCAGTGTCCAGGCTTGAGTTCAAGCCCCAGGACTTGCACACAAATAAAGTAATTAAAGAATATTGAAATGGGTGTAAAAGTGGTAGCAAAATTTTTCTCTATTTTCTCAGAGTGGGGAAAGGAAGTCATTTTGAACCTCTACTGTGAAGAATTTATGTGTTTATTTAAAAGATACATTTTACATTGATATTGATTGTACAACTTACACAGTTTTAAAATAATTTCCATAGAAACAGTAAGAAAAAACTGAAGGATGCCATACGGATAATGTAGACTTCCCACTGAACTTATATACTCTTCCCAACACTCATGATTATTACATTTAATCATGTAATACTTCTCCAATAAGGAGAGAGAAGACTTATTCTGAAGTCACCACTCTAAAAAAATCCAGGTCTTTCCCTTATCATTGTGAACAGGGATGAGAGTAAAAAAGTACAAGTGACTGTAAAATAAAAGGCAAATCTCAAGGTTTAGAAAGATGGTCCTTCCTTGATAGGAGAAGAAGATGATAAGAGACAGCTAGCGTTTCACACATATCATACCCTTCATTTTTCTACTTGAGCCTGAATGTTAGGTGAAGATATTTCATCTTTTATGAATGAAGAGAGTAGAGCTTGCAGTAAGTAGATAGTGTACACAGCCACAAAATCAATGCATAAGGAGAGCAGTGATACACATCAAGTCCTTCCGGCCCTGATACTTCCACTTTCTTTACTACTGACGTTTTCTTAACAAACGATGTAAATATACTTTTATTTTGATCAAACATTTTTTATTTTGATCAATATAATTCCTTATTCATCTACTGAGTATATATTATGTGTTTAGTACTACAGTGAGTACTCAAATGTACATAATATTAGAGTTAATGCCCTGGATAGAACAGACTAGAAAAAAAGAGACTTTAAGACAACATGGCAAAGATCATAGAGCTATGGAAATGCCAAAGAAAGATGATATTCAGATGGAGAAAATCATGAATAATGTCATAATCATTTGAATTTGAAGAATGAAAAGTGTTGAATACAACCAAATATGTATATGTGTGTGGATCTTGGCCACTGATTCTATTACTATAACCCCAATAACAAAGTAGTTTCTTCATAAAATTATCAATGCCAAAAATAGATTTTCAGTTTGTTAGGACCTAACAAGTTGATGAACTTGATATTCATCTTGCAAAGTAGTAGTGGATTCAATTAACCAGAGAGAATCATATTTAATTCTATTCTTATTATTTCCCACAATAAAAGGAAATGTCATTTGGGTTCATGAGAAATTCTCAGTCCTTTTATTTCCAAACTGATTTCAAATGGCATTTAAAATTGCCTTCTTCTAAGAGTAAATGGAGTTTTATTTATTATCTACAAAAATCTCAAGATAAAAAGAACTCCATATTTCCAGCAGTTTTCCATTTGATGACATTTATTGTGGCATAAACAGAAATATATGTAGATTGTACTTAGAAATTATTTTCAACCTGAAGGTTTCGTTTAGTCTCTGAGATATTTAAAATAAGAAATAAACCTTGTTATAACAAGCAAAATGCCCTGAATCTCCCAAACATAAATGACTAATTTAAGGCCCATAATCTTGCAATGCAGAAAAATGCAGCAGTTCTCTTGTATTAGAAATAGGCTTAGGAAAAATACCCTCTCTAAGATACGTGGTTAGGCAAATGTTTTGTTTCATCTGACAATTCTTTCAGAATGATTGAAGAGCTTTTCAGCACATTGTTTCTGACTTGTCATTAATGCTTTATTTACTTATCTTCAGCCCCAGAATCCACCACATAATTGTAAATAATAACAATAATAATAAAAATAATTAGTAGAATAACAAATAGAATGGCACATAATTAATAATCAATAAATATCGGTTGATGGTATGAGTGTCTAAAGGTTTAAACACTAAAATACAAAAAAAACAAATCCCTGCACATTTAGTTACTTAATGAACAAGATCAATTAAAAATGAAACCAATATTGCCTGTTTGTAATATTGCTTACTTTCACCAAAAGTAGTCTACATATTTTATAAATCGATACTTTTAATTGAAATATGATTTTCTCTTAATGTCATATAACTAGGGACTTTTTAATACCATATTAACATTTGTTTCTCAAATAGAAGAAGCTGTACTTCATTTCATTATCACATGAAATTTGATTCTTGTTGAATGAATTTTTCATTCATTCGGCCATCTTTCCTCTCTTTCTATATATATATATGTATATACATAATTTAGTGACTCTCAATGGCAGCAATTTTCCCTCAATTATAAACAACCTACAATACATAGAAAGCCCCCCACAGCAAAGAATGTTCTTCCCTATATACTATTAGTCCCAAAGCTGAGAAGTTCTATTTTAAACAAAGAAGCCAGCAACAATCATCTTAAACTCACAGTAGCCACATAGGTTCACCAGACATTAAGCTCGTGTTTATGCATAATTCCTGGAAGCAATAATGTCATAAAAAATGTTTGAGCCCTGCCAAGAAGTTCTGCAGAGATTAAAACAATCTTAATAGAAATAAGAGAGAGGAAAATGGGTTAAGATTAGAGCACATTTTATGAAAAACTGGTATAAGAGGATGTCAGATTTAAGTTGTGGTCTCAAGACTTCACCCTATATTATATTAAAATGAATTTGATGTTATACTTTCCACGTAGACATTTGGACAACCCAAGTAACTTGTATAGATGATAGTAAAGTGGCCACTATTTTAATAAATAAGAGTAACTAAAATTTATTGAACAAATATTGTGTGCACTTCATACATTGCTACCAATTCTCAAAATAATAGTTATTAATTCTATTGTAAATAATAATTAACAGGTTCAGAGTTTCTGTAACTTTACATCAAGAGGCAATCAAGCATGAAAGACAAACTAGTAGCTACTATACTTCCAAAATAATTTTTTCACATTTTTCCTTTTCAAACTTTTGATGAAAAACTATGAGCCAAAGTTCAGATTTCCTCAGGACAGTCTTGGTTTATGCCTAATGATTCTGAGTATCATTGAGAGCATTTACTTTCTCTCTTAAAAATGATTTCTCTGGAGTCAGCCACTACATGCTGTGTTAATGGCAGCATTTAGGAGATGGAGCCAGGAAGATTGCATTTTCAGACCAGTTTGGACTTTGTTATAGGAAAATTATCTCTGAAGCAAAAACAAAAAGCAAGTGAATGAAAGTGATAACCCTATATGAAATGACATACTCCATCAAGATCCTTCTCTTTAAACTGTGGAGACACACAAAAATAGAAACAAAACACACTCAAGTTCCTCTGACATGGTTATAAGTCATATAACGATCTGCCCATATACTAACATTGCACAGGAGCAGTTGGCAATAGGTAGCCATTAGTGGCAAGGGCTGACAGAAGCTGTCTTTTGGTTCTTGATATTTAAGTTACCTTAAGTGGTAATTGATCATATTGCATTATAACTTCCTCACTCGATGAACATGGTTTGCTATCTAATTGGAGTCAGTAAACACCTAGCCTTTTTAACTTCTGAATGACTTGTCGTTTGTATAGGTAAGGATATCCACAAATAGAATGCAGTGGAACTAGTGAAAGTCATTTCGACCATGCACTGGGAAAAAGAATTAATGGTAGATAATTCATTCATGGTAAATAAATGTTCAAGAAGATGAAAATAGTACAAGGGGTCACTGTATGTGACTGTTTCTAAGTATTATAGCAATATTTTTAAAAGTACTACTTTCTTTTGGAGTATCAAACCCTACCTCACAAGTGCCATGAAGAGCCATTCGTTCTCTTTTATAATCCTCCCATCTTTCAAGGCTTTTTGCTTCTATAAACATCACCATTCCACATAGGAAGCTATCAAAAGAAACTGTACACAGATATCACGTCTCTAACTCTTTAAATTTACATCTTTTTGCTTTATCTGTGTGCTTTATTTTTCCTTTATCTCTTGACCTGATTTTAAAAAGGATCATTCTGCTACAAAAGCTTCTTATTCCAAAGGAAATTTAACTTCCGTAAAAGTCAATAACGTAGTTTTAGTACTCAATACTCATCCAAGGGCCTCTCACTCAAGCAATTGTGATACTTGAAGACATGTTAAATTATTTACAAGAAATAAAATGCAAAATGAAAATGCCATTCTTGTCTATTTGCAACAAGAAAGAAAAATGTCACATTTTCATCTCAGAACTCAAATATTGTTCCATTTGCTAAAGTAGTATTTCACCTAAAAATAATGTTGGAAAATACCTGGTACAAAACTAACCATAAATGACTGCTTGTACCGGTTGTATTGGTGTCATATAAGACCACCTATTCTTTTCCAATGCTTATTTCTAAGGAGACTTGTCATAGAGCTTTTAAAATAAATATAGCTTGGGCTGCAATGTAGCTCAGCGGTAAAGTGCTTGCCTAGCAAGTGCAACATCCTGGGTTCAATCCCCACTGCCAAGAAAGACAAAAATAACACAGTTAACAAATACCCAAACAAAAAATAATACTTCTCATTATCTTAGAAAGTGTTTGTCCCTCTGTATTTCACTTTGACAATAAAGAAAAAATTGAAAAATTGTTTCTCAGTAAGAGCTATATAGATATTTAACATACATATAAATGTTACACAATAATACACAAGATTATTTAAATATAGTCAGCATATGACTATAAAGAAAACATTTAAAGACAAAATGAGCTATTAATAAAACAATCGGTTCATCAAGGAGATATAACACTTCCAATACATGCAACTATATATCTCAATAATAATCTTTCTACAAATATTTTAATCATGATATTTAGAACCACATAACTAATCCTATTTAATATTTTCTTTGAACCAACTCTAATCTCCACTCTATTATTACCCAATGAGGAAACCAAACAGAATGATTAAATAAAGTCTTTACTTCCTATTCTGTATACTAATTAGTTCATTACCTTGACAGCATTAACTAGGTCCAGAATTCCACAGGCTGATTGCACTTTCAATAACTTACAACAGAGTTCTAAAATACACAAAACAAACCGATAAATTTGATGGGAAAAAATAAACATTTCTACAATAGTAGTTGAAACTAGGTGTTGCCTGCACTGGGCCGCTGAGACTTTGTTGAGTGAAGAGAAAACAAATTTCCTCTGGGAAAAGAAGCAAATGATAAGTGAAGTGAGCCAGACCCAAAGAAATATGGACTCTATGGTCTCCCTCATAAGGAATAATTAGTACAGGTTTAGGCCAGTCACAGCAGAGGATCACAAGAGCCCAATAGCTAGACCCTTATGAACACATAAGATGCTGCTAAGTGAAATGAGCTCCATGTTATGGAAACGACTGTTAAATCACTGTTGTAACTACTTTCAACATGCGATGTGAAATCGTAGCTTCTATTATTGATGACCCTCTTGTTTCCCCTTCCTGTGGTTGTACCTGCACTATCTCTGTATCTTATCTGAGTACATTGGAAACCATGTATATAGGTATTAGAACTAGGAAACTGAAAGGGAATACCAAAATCGAGAGACACGGGGTAAAAAGACAAACGACTACAAAAGCAATACTTGCAAAACTGTTTGGTGTAAACCAACTGAACAACTCATGCAGGGAGAGGGAAAGGGGGAGGGGAGGCAGGAATGAGGGAGGAGTACAAACAGTACAAGAAATGTACCGAAGGCCTAAGTATGAATCTGTAACCTCTCTGTACATCAGTTTGACAATAAAATTTTTTTTAAAAAAAAAGAAAAGAAGCAAATGAACAGTTGGTTCGAGGTAGTATTTTTTTTATCTTTGGAAGCATCAGGGGCAAATGCATAAGGGCAATAAACATATTCTTTGGCAAAATCTGAATCATGGAATCATCAGACAGGGGTTTACCTATTAACAAAAGGCAAAAGGAAAATAAAACTAGCCATCCTACTCTCTAGACTCTGGATATCAGGAGACAACAGTACACTCAGTCCAAAGCACATCGAAAATGTGAATGTGGCTTAGTGGTAGAGTGCTTACCTAGCATGCATGAGCCCTGGATTCAGTTCCTCAGTACCACATAAACAGAAAAAGCCAGAAGTAGCGCTGTGGCTCTAGTGGTAGAGTGCTGGCCTTGAGCAAAAAGAAGCTCAAAGACAGTGCCCAGGTCCTGAGTTCAAGCCCAGAAATGGCAACAAAAAAATAAAATAAAACAAAATAATAAAATGTCATAGTGTCTGTTTTATACCATATTAGTAACTCAGGCATCAATATACATTAAATAGTTTTCTGTTTCTGTTTTAAAATCACTTAATTTCCTTTTTGCATTTCTTTACAACATTTTTTCCATTGAGGTTCACTATGTATAAAGAAGAAAATGGGTAAATTCAGAGGTGTCAAGTGATTGAAAGGAACCCAGTGATTTAAAGTAATTCACACAAAAGGAATTGCATAATATTCAGTCATAGATAGCACAAGACTCAAGATATTTTATGACTATGGGACACCCACTGTTGATCCCTAAAATGTGGATGATTCTAAGGTCAAAGAAAGCCACTTCAATGACATGACCTTAGCTTATATTTTCCAGAAATCAAAACTCCTTGGGGTAAGTTACCATCAATTAATATTCATTATCCAAACTGCTAGCCAGAATGTTATCATTATACAACTCTAGTTAAGATTTATATAGTTTTTGCAACTTCACCATCATTTTAATTTTATTTTCATCTCTAGCCATTTGCACAGATGTTGATGGAGCTGGGTTTTTGCTTCAATGTCTATTGCAATATTCTTATTACATTCTGCAGGTCCTCCAGTAAACGTTACTTGCAATATTTTTATCAACAGTTTTGGATCAGTCACAGAAACCACCATGGTAAGTGTAACCATGCCGCTGGCAAGAGAAAAACGTGACTCAATTATGCCATGAACACAACCTGTCAAATTTTCTATTGTTCAACTTGCAGGGCCTCCTGTAAATGTTACGTGCAACATATTTATCAACAGCTTTGGGTCAATAGCAGAAACTACAATGGTGAGTGGGACTGAGCATTGAAGCCATTGTGTGAAGGAATGGGATATGGGAACAGAGCATTGGTGCATATTTGGGTGACATTTACTGAGTGCCAATATCCAACCCCATCTCTAGAAAACAGTACACTCCTTCATTTTAAAGTCATTTACCAAGTGGTCATTACTTAAAATTCAGTGATCTTCTTTTATCCAGCTTGGCAGAGAAGATAAGCTCATTGACATATATTTTAAGTATGTTGAGTTTACAATGGACACACACACACACACACACACACACACAAAGATATTCACAGATGCACACATAGTTTTGTTGACATTATAATGTTGTACTGAGTTCATACCAATTATATCATACGCACATCTTTAAAATTATAGACATGGAATTAATTGAAAGATCATCATAGAATACATGCAAACATCTTTCATTCATTTGAAAGAGATTTCAGATATAAAATTCTTATAGTTGTCATGGTCATGTCACTGGTGACATACATAGCCTGATAGAACATGATCTTAGTGGATTTAGTACTAGATTATAGCATATTGATGGCATTTAGGGTGTAATATTTGCTTGACATCCTTGTGATTTATTTTAAATCCTTAGCCAATCACTTGGTTCAAATTTGTATGCCTATGAGAATTATGCAATCATATTATTGAATGAGACCAAAATAAAATATAGCTGTTATTCTAACAATACTTAAGAACTGAATGAATGAGCATAATATCAGTGAGAAGTGAAAAACATGATTTGGCTGCTTGTTTATTTTCTCTTTTAGGTTGCTAAGATCATGTACCACATTGTGGTGCTTTTGCTGCCAGGAGAAATTCATTTATCTTTTACCTTTCAGTGCAAAATTAAACAATGCATATGCACTACTCATTTTAATATTACCCGGAAAGAGCACTGTCCAGAAACAAGACTTCTGGGATTTTTTGCAGGATGTAGGGCATTAAGAATTATATGTTAATAATGTATTTTTGCTAAGGTTTAAATGGCTCTCAAGAAAGATTAAGCATGGAAAAATAACCTAACTCTGGACTTGGCATTCAGTTTCTGTCTCTGCACCTCTTGGTTTTATTCATATAAATGGAAACATTTCCGGTAGCCCAAATCATTGTCACCAGCTTTACACGATGGCATTCAATGACAATATTTGCACGACCTAATGCTGATTGCATTAATTAGACTCCTAAGTTGCTTTGATTAAATCTCCTCATTGCATCTTACTCTCAATCAAATATGTAAATGTGCACCTTTCAGTGTTCATTAATGCAAGAATAAGCTAAACATTTAAGGAGATGAAAATGGAAGCAATGAGTATCCTGTTTTCCTGTCATTAAAGAGTTAAAACAGAAGGTATTTACTAAATTGACCACTTAGGAGCTTCCTGACCACTTAGCTGCAAGTGTCCTTTGTCATGTTTCCCACCAAAATATTTGTAAACAAGGGTAATATTTTCACCTTGTGTATTCTACTGTGTAACATAGATTCAATTGCATGTTTAGATGATATCTATTGTGCTACTTTTACTTTACCTGACTTTTGATGTAATGACAAATTTCTTTTGGCTTTTCTTCTTCCTAGTTATGGTTTAAGTGTGGAACTATACTTATTTGAAAAGCTTTCATGCTTATGTGATAGAAAAAAAATCTCAAGACATCTAGGAGAGAGTATTGGCACACTTTCTCTGTAAACGGCCAGTCAGACATACTTACGTTTTTGAGAGCCAGATAGTCTCTGTTACAACTGCTCACTTCTGCCCTTTTGGCATGAAAACAGCCAGAAATGATAGTAAGCAAATGAATGTAGCTGTGCTCCAGGAAAATTTTATTTGCAAAAATAGGCTGTGGCCAAATTTTCCAAACCCTGATAAAGGAATCAATATTTAAATGGACATAATTCAGATGTTCATGAGAATGCGACAATTGTTCCTTTTAAAAAGAATCTTGGCTTTGGGAAACTGCCTGATGCACCCTGTCTCAATCAGGTCAGGCTACTAAATAAAGTAATGTACATTGGGTGGCTGACAAACAACAGCAATTTATTTCTTGCTGTTTGGGAGGTTGGAAGTCCAAGATCAGGGTTCCTGTAGGGTCAGGTTTTGATGACAGATCTATTAAGGTTATAATTCTCTGACTTCTCTTATCTTCACATGATGGAAAGAAAGTTCTCTGGGGTTCCTCATGATTGAATTACCTCCAAAAGCTACTACATGGCACTGGAGGTTAGGATTTAAACAGTGAAGTATGATAGGATACAGTGTACTCCACATTTATAAGCATTATCACATCTCAAAACTCACCAAAGTTCTAAGATTCTATTGTCCATGAGTTCTCTGATGAACTTTCTCAAAACTGGATTTGAAAAATTTGGTTAAAGGAATTAAATATAACAAGAATCTTCCCTCAACCTATTTTAGTTGGAATCAGAAACTTGTTTTTGTACACAGTGGTGAAGCCACGGAAGACATTGATTACCATTGTCCTTGGGAAAGATAGTTTTGTTTCTACATTTTCTGAAGGAATATTTTCCCTGAGAATGCTTTTTAATTTTACATTTGATTAACTATTTTACATGCTTTTTAATTTTACATTGACTAACTGCTGATTGTTCTCCTTTATACTTTTATCCCATGGCCAAAATAGCAGTATTGAAGGAGATAGCTTTGAAATAATTATCTGTTTCAAAAACTCACTGTGACTCTCTCTGGGTCCTGTATGATCTGTTCCTCTTATGGCTAATGAATTCCTCTAATTTACTATTGATATTATGTATCCCACAAAGGATTGACTGACTTCCAGACCCAATGTAAATTTCCACTTCTTTGAGACAAGCATACAGATGTGTATTCACAGGATAACACATCTATGTTAATCTAAGGAATACTTTTATAAATAAGCACAATGATATACATAATTCAAAAATACAGTTGTAAATTAAGATAAACAGGAAACTGTTGGTAGCCATTCACAAATGGTCTGTATTATTAACATTACTTCATGAAACAAATGTTGTATCATCCCAAAGATTTGGAAGAGTATTGAGTAATACATAATGAGACAGGTTATATCCTGGTCTAGAAATGTCAGCTTATCATTTCTTTTTATTTATTCTCTATATTCTTTACTTTCTGATGTAAAATGGATTAACAGGTTAGAGGATATAGTTTCAATCCCTTCTTTTCTGATATAAGGATGTGATTTGATAATATTACCAATGTCTGTAAAGTTCAAGCTTGCATAAATTTGTAGGCAACTCTTCCCAAGGCTGATCATCAAAAAATGGATAACACATTTTCTTCTCAGCTTCCAAATGACTTCCTAGAGAGATGTGAGTGTATGATTTCAACCTATGAATATTGAATTACTACCCATGCCACAACATTAGATCCTTATCCTCTCCTTGTTTAATAGATAGAGTTAAAAGCGTGTAAATGTGTTCACTCTGGGAACATTTCCAGATTATAATTTTGGCTGTCCCTAACTCTAAAGACAAATACACATTGTGTGCTGGTGACTGCTGTAGGGTGAAGAGTTACTATGCCTCTGGTCTGAAATCACATTTCCTGAGGAACTCAGTAGAGTCCTTTTTTTACAAAAATACCTATTTGTGTTATAACAACCAAAAGAATACTGAAGGTTTCCTTGCTACTGAAGGTTTCTATTGCTACATAAGCAAGTCACAAGAGGATGCTAACTGATAGAATATGACTATCAAGAAACTACCAAAAAATCTGGAATTTTGTTTAATGGATTTATAAAATGAACTTGGAATTTAAATTACCAATACAATATTAAGACTGACTTCATCATAAAAAAAAACCTGTCTCTCTTTTCCATAATTTTAAGTTGAAGTACCACATAGATATAGTGGGAAATCCTTAAGCATATCTTTGTCTTTGATACCTTTATAACATAATTAGATTGAACAACATATAAAATAAGATGGTAATATTAAGGTTTATTAGGAATATTTATGAAAAAGGGTGAGAATCTCTATGTACAAATGCTAAGTATAACAGTGCCAAAATAATTCAACGTAACGAAACGATCTTTATGGAATGAGGAGGGCATTAGAAGGCATCAGAAAAAGAATGAATTCAGGAAACCCTAAATTTGACATAAAACAGTAATGTGGATTGTGGGTAAACACAAATACCTGTGTTACGAATATAATAAAAATAATGTGGATTACACATAGATTTTGTATATGTTCAATGTTTCCATTATCTAATACAATACCAAGATAGTCAATCATAGGAAAATAAATTTTAGTACAAGGAAATATGTCATATATTTGAAGTAGAATCTTTCCCTGGAGAAAGAAGAAATGTAAAAGAAAACTCTGCATTTAAACACATTTCTCAATATTTACTTCTCATTTAATATTTCCTTAAACCTAGAAGCAAAAGTGAATACAAAGACTACAAAACAATATAACTGTACTCTTGTGATTTGGTAATATCATGAGAGAACAAATCTATCTGTAAATGAACAGAAGTGATATGTAGATAAATCATATGTGCCAACTCTTTACCCTACATTGACAGTGAAATGACAGTGAACTGGAAGAGTTACAAGGCACAGCTCCATAAAATTCTTTTCCTTGGCATCTATGGGTATCTTATTTTATTTTTAGACTTTTAAGAATTGCTGTTTATTTTAGAATACTGTATATCAGCATATACAACACTATAGACAAATTTTAATTACTATACCTTAAAAAGAATACTTATAATAAAAAGCTCTGGAATTATATCATAAAGCATATTTTCTCATGTAAGTTCTATATTTATCCTTGATTACAAATGAGAGTATTATATCTCACTAGAACCACAAAATGTCTAAAGGTTAATTTAAAATAAATCGTTTCATCATTTTCTACCTATAAAATTCAAGATAGGAAACCAGCAAGCATTGGAAAATACTCGTGGGAAAGATTTTCTTAAAAATGTCTCTTAGCTTTGAGAATCTATACTGAGATATTTTTCTTAAAGGTCATTATTTCATTTTGCATGTTACTTATTTAATATTCTCTAGTCAACTATGTCTTTAAATCATGCTCAGGCTCAAGAGACAATGACAAGGATGTTTGGTGGTGATTTTTCTGTCTAGCATAATCTAACTGGATTCTCATGTCTTTCTCAACCTAGTATTACTTCCTGGGTGGGAAGGTTGTTGCTCCCCCCAACTGTCTAAAATATTTAACCCATTCACATCTGTTCTTTCCAGTATCTACTACTTCCTATGCTTAAGAATCCTCCAGAATTTGTTAAGGGTGGTAATCCTAGTCTTTCCTGTTTCCACTTGAAATAAGCCCCAAAACTTCTAAACAGTTTTAGAAATGAGCAGTTCAGAAATGAGCAACAGATGTCAAAACAGGAGAAGCAGCATTTTCCTCCTCAAGAAATCTTAAGAACATTTTACAGCTTATGTATCTGATGCATTATTTATATGTAAACTGGATTGTTATATATGTATATATTTTTGCCAGTCCTGAGGCTTGAACTCAGGGCCTGAGCACCGTCCCTGGATTCTTTTTGCTCAAGGCTAGCACTCTACCACTTGAGCCACAGCGCCACTTCTAGCCTTTTCTATATATGTGGTGCTGAGGAATCGAACCCAGGGCTTCATGTATACGAGACAAGCACTCTTGCCACAAGGCCTTATTCCCAGCCAGATTGTTATAGTTTTGATGGCTCCTTCTTGGACTTTCATCTGTATGTTTTTGCAAAAAACCCATAAAGCTTACAATAACTCCAATTCCCCAGGTGACATAAAATTGGTATTAATGCCCTTCCAGATACACCCTCATTTATTTGGACAAGTCTAGAACTGTATGGTTAAAACTTTGAGGATCTACCATTTGCTTGGTTCCCTCACTGCAGAAGCCAGTGAACCAGTAGGTTGGGATACAAGCCTACTTAGACCCATAAAAGCACCGTCTTGGGTTTGAGAAATTCCTACACAGGCCTGAAAAAATCCCAAATAAATATAAGCAGGATTCCAACTTAGAATCCTTTCATTATGTAATGAAGACCTTAAGATTCTTTCCTCTTAATAATAATTTAATCTTTCCAAATGGTCTGGATTTTGAATACTGATTTTCAGTGCTTAGGAATTTGTTTGCTATTGGCTATGCACTGTACACCCTTCTTAAGGACTGCTACTTGCAAAAAGCTGAGTTTGATGATCAGGAAACTACATTTGAAAAATAGTCACATGAGATTTGTACAGTATTATTAAGGAAATAGATGGAAGCAGATTGAAACTTTTCCACATACTCTGACCTTTAAAACTTAACCTCTTTTTTTACCTTGAAGAATTAATCAAAATTGGTGGTATCTTGGTAGTCTTGATGATACCTAGTTGAATGATCAACCACCCCAATTTACTTGGGACTTCCCTGCGCGTGAGACTTTAGAGGCCTACACTGGGGAGTTCTTAGGCAAATCAAAACAAACTGGTCATCATGAAAAGCAAGATAAACAATTACCAAAGAACCCATTTGCCAAGTATAAAATCAATGAGGTTAAAAAATGTAAAGGCAAGTAAGAATGAGCGAGTTTATTTATCACCTTAAATAACCACAGGTGACAAGAATGTGCTATTGTCTCTGAAACAACCCTAGTCCTGCTTGATCAGGAAATCCAGATGAAGGTTCAATCAGAGTCTAGATTATCGAATGAAGCAATGCTTTCTATGAATGTAAAGATCTTTACATAGAAGTCCTCAGAGAGCAGTCTCTGCCCTAAGCTGATTCATTAGCACAAAAGGAAGTTCCCAGATCAAGTGACAATGCTAGGGGTATACCTGAGGCTCCCACAAGGGAAAACACCCTTGTCAGAGGCTCTCAAATTGGGAAAATGTAAAATATTTCTCTCTTTGGATGAGGCATCAAGTTGGCTCCTGTAGATACACTGGCAGAATGCAATGGAATAACCTTAAAATTAAAGAAGTAGCTGGAATTGAATTGATCTGTCAGCATGAAGCATCTTAATGTTTATGTTAAGGATGTTCAGAATATTGGCCAACCATGTCACAGTTTTATAAGATTTTCATTATCCCAATTACATAGTGGGTTTTCTTCTACACAGAGAATTGAAACAGAGATTAGAAGTCATATCATTTCTGATTTGAAAAATGAATCCAGTTTATTTGACAATCTGTCATTACAGACCGATTGCTATATTCCTAGTTATCTTTTTCTAATGTAAACACATCTTGAATAAAAGTTAAACTACATCAATCTATTCCATTGGTGTTCTGGTCTGGTTGAATATTTTTTTTATTGTTGTTTCTTAGCCAGCCCTGGGGCTTGAACTCAGGGCCTTAGCACTGTCGCTGGCTTCTTTTTGCTCAAGACTCACACTCTACCACTTGAGCCACAGGGCCATTTCTGGCTTTTTCTGTTTATGTGGTGCTGAGGAATCAAACCCAGTGCTTCACACATGCTAGGCAAGCACTCTACCACTAAACCACATTCCCAGCCTCCTGTTTGAATATTATTTTCTTTCTTTCAGCCCCAGTCCCAATGAAACAAAGTAGTTATTTTGACCAAGGTCTGCATAGAGGAATTTTAATGGACATCTTAAACTAGTGTGGGCAATAAGTAGCTCTTGTGCATGACATTTCTGTAGGACTACCGTGTGAACATTTTTCTGAGACAACAGTGGAATGATTCACGATTGGCATACAGTGAGTACCCAGATGATTCCCTGGACTTGGACCCATCTATGCTAGACTCCATTTGGAAACCAGATTTATTTTTTGCTAATGAGAAAGGTGCCAATTTCCATGATGTCACCACCGATAATAAATTGCTACGGATTTCAAAAAATGGCAAAGTCCTCTACAGTATCAGGTAAGCCTCTATTGTTTCATCTTCATTTCTCTTCTGGCTTAGAGAGGTTTGAATTTTCAGGACAGAATGCACATGGATATTTGAATTTGTTTTCTCTTGTGTATCATTTGAATCTTATAGTTGATGGAGAATGCAAAAGTTCCCATAGTGGAGAGTGCGATTCTCCCACCTGAAAAATGTCATTTTTAAGTTTGAGAGTAGCTGATAGCATTGTGTAAATACCTTTAAAAAATGTATCTTTGGTTGCTTGAATGAAGAAATAATAAGTTTATCAGTTCAATTGCCATTGGGTTTAATGTGTACATTCTCATTGCCCTAATCTTGTAAATTCGCCTCTTTCTCTCTCCCTCTTTAACACACGCACACACACACACACACACACACACACACACACACACACACGGAGTCTAATGACTCAGTATTGATTGCATACTTTGAGCTGAGTGGGTGTTGTTGTTGTGCTTTAACTTTCTTGGAATTGAACTTGAACCAGAAACATTCTGAAATTACTTTTTAATTTTTGACTCAAATATGATTTTCTCCATAATCTTTATCACTACAGCCTTGAAATAATATCCTCCTTTTCTGAACTCTAATAGCAGTTTCTGTATAAAAGACACTATTTCTTTCTGACTTCTATTTTCTTTTCTTTTTTGGTCAGTAGTGGGGCTTGAACTCAGGCCTTGGAACTGTCCATGAGCTCTTCAGCTCAAGGCTAATGCTCTACCACTTGAGCCACAGTACCACTTCCCTGACACATATTTTCATTATTGCCACACATGAATGAAATGCACGAACATGGATTTTTGGAATCAGATCAAAAACCAAATGCGAGCTTTGGTATATATTAAGTTACATGACTTCTAACACCTAGTTACCTTAATTATAATTGGGAAACCATTTTATAGACTTTCTGGGTATTGTCATGAAAATGAAAGATGTAGAGGTGAGCAAATATTTTCTTTTAAATACCATATTATCAGTATTTCAATTTTGCAGGCTAGATTGCCTACTGACCTATGTCACTGAGTTCACTAGCAGTCAGAGACAATATGCAAACAACTGAGCATGGTTTGTTTCACTAAAACTGTTTCACCAAAAATGGATAGTGGGGTCAAAAAGATGAATAGAAGGGATAAATTTGACCAAAGTACATCACAGGCATGCATATGAATATCACAGTGAAATACCTTTGCCCAACTAATCTATGATAATAATTTTATCATTTACAAAAATAGATGGCACTGGGCACTGAGGGTTCATGTCTATAGTCCTAGCCTCTCAGGAGACTAAGATCATGGTTTGAAACCAGTCCAGGCAGAAAAATCTGTGAGACTCTTATCTCCAATTAAGCAGTAAAAATCCAGAAGTGTAGGTAAAGTGTTATAGTGCTAGCTTTGAGTAAAAAGGCCAGTGAGAGTGAGAAGCCCTGAGTTCAAGCCCTAGTACCATTTCACACACACACACACACACACACACAAATAAAAAAGAAACAATTAAACAAAAAATAAGCAATGAATTGGATTTTGTCCTTGGCTACATTTTTCCACCATCTCTGACACAGTGTACATAATAATTAAAATGCTGGTTCTTTGAATTAAAAAAACAATAACAATGTTCTTTTTTTTAAATGAGCTCTTTGGGACCACCTTCCAAAGGCTGGAACAATGTAATGTATAGGAGAGAGATTTAGTAGAGTGAATACCTATTGGTATTTTAAAGGCCCTTAATATAATATCCCCATTGTTCCAATTTTATAACCTCTCAAATATGGAAAGCTAGGGCCTCAAATAATTTTTGTAAGTTTGAAGATTCATTGCTATCACAATCATTGGGTTCTTAGATGCTTATTTTATTCTTATACTTAGTTATTTCATAATTCCTGCTGGCTCACACCCCCTTTGGTCTTATGGGATCAAAGAGGCTGCTTATTGGAAAAATGTAGCAAAGCCACTGCTATCACAAAGAAATGGGGAACTTTCCCCAGTGTCCATTCCATTTCTGTTTTTTAAAAAAAAAAAACAAAAAAACAGAATATTCTCCATGGTAATTTGTTTTGTTTGGTGTAAGAAGCAGTGTTGGGCATGACCTAAGTTGATGTGACCTGATGAAATGGGACATATGTAGAGCATGGTGCTGTGAAGGAAAGTTATAAAAAGCAACACAGGGTATCAGCTGCTTCAGCGAATCCTCTGGGCTTTGGGTGGTGTTTGCTCTAGTAAATACCTGGCATTGTGCACTGTTGAAGCAAAACCAGGTTGCTGTTCTTGTTTCCTGTCTATCTATGAAGAGAATCCATGTTTCCCAGACCTGGATCTAGAGGCAATTTTTATGTTTCTGGTTCCCAATTGTGGCATAATTACAGACTCTGAAATGTCCTACCAATTACTTGGATTGGATGGGATTTCTCCTATGGTGGGCAGTGGGGATTCTCTGAAATGAGAGAGAAAATCCTCGGTGATGGAAAACTGGAGATGTTATTTTAGAGAAACACAAGCTGTTGGCAGATATGAATTGCAGGAATGTAATTTATTTTCCTAGAAGAGTTTTCTTTATTCTTTTGTTTTGTTTCTTCCTTTTTTATTAGCTTACATTAGTTATACAGGGAGAGATTTCCTTGTTACATTTCCACAGATTTACAATATAGTCTGTAAACAGTAGCATTAATTGTGCATGAAAATGAAAGACCAAAGATTTGAAGGCCTAACAAAACCTAAAGAAGACTGAAGAGTGGAAAAGACCTGGCCCATGGGCCACAGAAGACTGTGAAATCATTGGGGGCATGAGAAGATAGACATGTATGTAGCTTGGGGCCTTCCCTCCATACTGAGAATTTTGTAAAGCCTGTGAATAATGTTACAAATATCCAAATGGCCCCTTAGCAGAAAAAATGTTTTCCCACCCCTAGCTAATTTTATAACAAGCAAGATGATAATTCCCAACATTCTGTATAACTGTATCTCAAACAGTACAGACCTAGAAGAAAAGGGAGTAGTAAAGGCGAACTAGACCAATGTTCAGTAATTCCAGATTCAACCATTTGTGGTTCCTATTTTTTTTTTTTTTTTTGCCAGTCCTGGCCTTGGACTTAGGGCCTGAGCACTGTCCGTGGCTTCTTTTTGCTCAAGGCTACCACTCTGCCACTTGAACCACAGCGCCACTTCTGGCCGTTTTCTGTATATATGGTGCTGGGGAATTGAACCCAGGGCCTCATGTATAGGAGACAAGCACTCTTTGCCACTAGGCCATATCCCCAGCCCTGTGGTTCCTAATTTAAATTGCAGCAAATGGTTAAAATAGGAAGTAAAAATATTATCACCTCTCTTGATAGAATTCAGTTATGCCAGACATAAGATAGTCTTTCATTATGCAAAAGCATCACATCCATTTATGTTCATATTTCTTCTTTATATTTACTTCCTTAATATGTTTATCACACTTTCTATTTTTTAAGATTATTTTTGCTGAATTTCCCCAGTAATTGTTGATCATTCCTGACCAATGTATAGTCGAGGGAACAATGCTTGCTTTGTGTATGCTCAATGGAGAATGTTAAATTCAAAATTCCTGTTACTTCTAAATGCTTCAATCCATAGATGATGCTTGAATGCTGTACATGTATGTTATTGCCCCAACAATATTATATTTGTTGGATTTGGTATAATGTATTATTGTGTGGGCCCGAACATAATAGGACATGGTGGGGAAGAAGAAGGAAAAAGGGGAAGAGAAACATGACCAAATTTTCATTCTTGACATGTGTTTTCCTTTAAATTCCATTACTTCTCAGACTCCCCAAAACCATGTGTAATCATGGGACTGTTCCTCTGCTAAAGCAACCCATAGCACCAAAGCATCTGCTCAGCTTATCAGCAACCTTTATCTGACCTGAAACTTCTTCTTTCATGACATTAGAAGTGACACGCTTGCTAATCCTTTTTGATTCAGTTCACAACTCCAGGCGTTGATGATTCAGTCTTCCAACAGTGTTTGAGTTGTGAGAGAGAACCTAGGGGGATGGACATATCTTCTCCCTCTAATGACAGAGTACAGGTACCACTGAGTGTAGGTGGAGTATGGATTTCTAGAGACACACCCAGCTGTGCCCCCAAACAATCCTGTCTAATGACCAATTCAATCCACACTCATAAAAGGCCAACTTCTCTCACATGGCCTACCACACTTGACTCATCCTAAAGTTTGATGCAAGAACGTCAAAAGATTCTAACTTTAGTTACAGAGTAATTTTTAATGGGATAAAAAAGAACATTATTCAGATGTCAGAACTGAAAATAATATGAACAGTGAATTAAGATCTACTTAAATGTTAGCAATGATGATGCTCTTTTATCTTAATCTCAGTTTTGATGAGATACAGAAACCCCTTTACTTTCCCCTGTAAGTCAGCTATGAAAAGATATTGCTCACATTGTGCATATTTAAACTATATTTATTTTTACAACTCATAATCTGGGAAAATTACATTCTCACTTTCTTAATCTTTTTTACTACATTTAATGTAGAATTAATAATTATAGCCTAAGTGTTCATATCATAATTAGGCATCTTCAGGAAAGTGTTGGAAATGCCATAGGAACCACAATGATTCCCTTCTTTTTAGAAGGGAATAAGGTTTAGAGTATTCTCATAATGTGCTGGAAATCTTTGTGGCACTCCTGTTTTCATAAATATAAACACACCATGGAACGTAATATTGATTCAAATGTAACAGAAGAAGGATTCCATTTCATTTGAAGGAAAAAGGGGAATTGTTCAATTACATACATGGAAGTTTGTCGGCTCCCCTCTTCACCCTCGCGCGTATCCTGCCCCGACCCGCCGAGCAGAAAAGCTGGAGTGCCGCCCAATGTTCAAACCTTGGGGGTGTGTAGTCGCGAGACGCCCCTCCTCCCCTCGGTCCCTTAAAGAACAACACAGGACGCGAGTGTGGGCATCTCAGGGTGAGCTTCTGGAACTCCCACCGGATTTACTGGGGGGGGGGGGGGGGTTATATAACAGTAATGGCGGCAGGAAGAGGAGGGATTAACTGCATACTAGTGATAGGCTGACAAGCTGCTCATCATGATGATGTCACAGAACTTCCTCTATGGGCGGAGATCACGGCCCACAGAACCGCCCTCTTGGGCTCAGCCCGGCGCCATATCATATGTGGCCGAGGCGGAAGGCGGGGCTGGTTTGCTATCTCTTCCAGTAGAATCTGGAAGTGGGTAGGAGTGGCTAACAGCCAAGCAGCCCCAGGGCAGGAGAAGAGGCAGGACTCTTGGGACTGCCCCTTAAAGGTACAGCCAGACCCCAACAGAAGTTGTCACAATCTCTTGTTTTTGAGCATTTACTTGACTGGACTGGCATTGGTAAGATTTTCCTACCTTTGGAATTATCTTTCCATCCCATTAATACTCACCAAAATTTGTTCTTCAGGTGATGAAAGGGCTGAGAGGGTATCTCAGGGCAATGTGAGATCTCCACTTCTTTCTATTATTTAGTGAATCCTCTAGAGTCACAGAATAGTCTTTTCCAGCCCCATCAGGTCATCAGTCTGTCTCAGTGTCTTCTATAAAATGGGTCTGAAAGACTTACAAATTCTAAAAGACTACCCTAAGTTTACACCTCTGAGCTCTATCATACTATAAATCTAGAACTCCAAATGACCTCCCTTTTATTTTAAAGTCAAAAAACTACTTTCTGATGTACAAAAATAGTTCTTCAAATGTATTAGAGATTGTACCAGCAAGAGAAAACTGAATTGTGGTTCTTGGGTCCTTTGTTTCCCAAACTAAATACTCAATTCTTTAGGAGAGGAACCTGATTTGAAAGTAGTTAATGTAAGATTGGGCTCCCTGAATTTTAAGAAGGAGCTTTAAAACATTGAACATATTGTTTACACAATGACAAATACTCAGTAATGAGCTCACTATTAAGAAATTTCCCAGTCACAAACTAGATCATTTTTACCCAGTGACTCAATCAGCAGGGATAACTATGTGATATTATTTTAAATGTGTTAATATTAATATATGTTTCAACAATTCTACAGAAACAGTTTACTGGCTCAACAATTGACTAGATATGTAGGCTAAGTAAATCACAATGTAAATTTGATCCAGCAGAGTTTAAGAGCTAGTCTACTACTACTCATTACCTAAATTTTCTCATGGCAGGATATCAAAAGGAAAAAAAAAATCTGAGGTTCTGGTGGAGCTGCTTGTCTCATGTTGACATAGGTTCCTTTTTAGAACATGCTGTTACTTTTGAAACACTCCCTGGATAGCATGAATCCCAAAATAAACAGGCATAATATTGGCACGGTTCTTAAGAGACACCAAAATTACTTTAGTTCATCCTCATAGCATTATACCAAAAGAATGGCACTCCATTAAAAAAAAGGGAAAACAGAGTCCACCTTCAGGCCCAGCAGTCTCTCTAGTTTCTTCTTGCTTGTTGCATTTAGAATTACAGAGTAATGTATGTACTATAGAGGGCACAATACTGATCATTGGATAGTCATTAAAAGGCATCTATAGTTATATCTGTACTTTATATATACATGTGACATACTCTCTGATCAAAACCATTCCATATCTGAATGGTCAGTTCTTTCAAAGGGATATGAAAAATAAATTTGATGTTTCATTTTACTAGGAATATTTTGGTAAATTTGATCACTTAGATGAAGGATAGAAAGTAAAACATGAGGTAGAAGATTAAAGACAGAATACTGGGGGTGAGACAGATGTCATTTTAAGGGTAAGAAATTATTTAACCTTTCTCTTAACTGAAGAAGTTTTTTTTCAGTTCCTGATTCATACTAGTCACTGAATCTCTTAGTCACCTCTGAGTTTGCTAAAGGATAAAGGAAAGGAATAGGGAGACAGTACTCTCCATTCTATCTAAGCCATCTCCTATACATATTCTCTATTCAGTAGCTGCACTATAGAGACTACACTCACCCACCACAGTAGAAGTCATACTATATCAAAATCCTAGCCAAGTAATACATAATTATACTCTCAGCTGTCAATGGGAACATAGATACTTAGATTCTCTCAAAACTATATTTGTAGTTCACAATAATGCTGGCACTTGTTCTCTTTGTTCTTTTGCCTAAAGTAAGATAATCTCAAACAGCAGGTTGAAAAAAGTATAATAATAATACTTCTTTCCATTGTTAAATAGCTACAACAATAGATAGTGATGATTGTCAAGTCAGCCATCATTATTGTAATGTGCAGGCTGATAGCATTTAATCTTCACAAATATTTCACTGTGTCACTAAATGCTAGATGTGGAATAACTTTGAAAATTAAAATGTAACTAAAATGTGAGCAGTAGTGTTTAAATCTGGTGATATGAGTTCTTTTTTCCCCCCTCTGGTGGTGTTCAGTTTAGCCTTCTTCTATTCAACACCTCCAAAACATTTTTATTCAGGAAATATCAAAGCATTTGGAAAAGTTTTAGCTGCAGATTTATCAGTTGCTCTCCAACTGGAATCCAATCCATATTTGGACTTAATTAACATGGGCTAACCATATGTGTGCACATTTTCTGAAGGGACCACACACAGATGGGAACAGATATTATATTTTCGTCCTTCCCTGCTAGCACTGCTCAATGCATATGGGTATTTTCTATGATGCCTTCATAGTGTTTGGTAAACATGGGCCTTCCTACTCAGCTACAGAGATTTAAGGCAGAAGAAAAGAATAGAAGAGATGATGAGCCAGGAAATGCTACTGTTCATGTCCTCCACATCCCCAAAGCAGCACAACTGCTTATATTGGAATAAAGCAAGAAAAGAGACTAGCTATTTCTTTGAGACCAACTTTCAATTTAGCATCAACCTCAGACAATCTTCAAGAAAAGGAGGGCTGAAGGCACAACTCACATGGTAGAAGATTTGCCTAGCAAGTATGTCCCCTGAGTTCAAATCTCAGTGTTGAAAATTTTAAAAGAAGTATTTCTGGGGCCTACTCCCATTGTTTTAAGATCAGTTTTTTTTTTAAAGTCCAGCTTCATCTCTCTTTTTGAGACTTTCAGTATCAAAGTCTGCTTTTAGGGATATGACTACACAATCTAGGTATCTATCAACTGACTTACACAAGGGGGAAATAACTCCGTACTTGAAATGCTATTCTCTTCCTAGCTTTGCATCTTAATAGTCATTGAATCCAGTAGCAAAATGAATATTAATTCTATGGAGCTAAGAGTTGATAGGGATTGAACGGAGACATAATGACTCTTTGTGGAACACCAGTTTATACAGGATGCATTTTCTGGACACTGCTAATTTGGAAAGCCTTGTCAAGTGTGGCTATGTCTGTGCCTGTCCATGGTCCAGAGGTCCAGAACAGGGATGAAGTGAGCAGGCCATTCTCCATGCTATATAGGATGAATTCAAAGTTTGAATTTCATCACAGAGCTTTACGAATTATGCACTTAGAAATTTCATTCCTTGCTGGCCTGGTCAAACTTGAACCAGGTAGTTTGATTTTAATTCAGGAGCATCAAATGATTCATGTCAAGCATGCTTCTCTTATAAATCCAAAGGACCTCCATAGGATCTAAGTCTGTAAGAATTGGATATGGACTCTACTCAGCGTGACTACTTATCCAGGGCCCACAGGAGTAATTAAAGGCCCTTCACTCAACATAGCTTAGCTTCTGCAAGCCTCAATTTGCTTATCTCAAAAATAGAGATAGGCTGTCTTATCTGTCTGACTTATGTGATAGTACTCCATGATTGCATAATAATGAGTGCTTGGCAGAGAACTTTTTGTAATTATTAATATTATTATCATCATTTTAGTTTACATTTTTCCTTTACATTTGAATCCCAAAGAAACATCAGAGGTTCTATCCACTCTGATGTGTCCATGTGCTACTGAGGGTTTGCAGTGCCCTGTATAGGGTGCTCTAAATGTCGTCCCCACCGGTGAACAACAGTAGTGGCACCAAAACTTTGGTTCCTCCTGAAAAACAGCAACATCCTCTTGTACTTCCATCCCACAGAGGACTTATCAGTCTAACCACTAGAATAAACATTGCCAAGAGAATACATTGGCAATGTAATCCAGGTGGGCAGATCACTCATTAAAATTTGTATTTTTTACCTGAAAATTTATTTTCCCTTCAGATGATTATTTTTAAATTGTCCTTCCAAAATCTCACTGGGAATGAATCCCAGTCCTAATATTGAGTGTTGTTTTTTTTTTAAATAATGACTTATTTATTGTCAAAGTGATGTACAGATAGTTTCATATGTAAGGCCATGGGTACATTTGTTTTAGGAACCAGTAGCTGCTTTGTGAGTCAAGGAGGCAACAGGATGTTTATCATCATGTTGATATGTTAAATGATTAATTTACATCCTAGTAATTTGAAAAGGAACCTAGTTGTGCCCCATATACTTGTGTAAAATTCATGAACAGGTGGCCTTCACTTTCTGCATTTCCTTCATGTTGATTAACCTTATTTATAGGGAATATCTGCCATCAACTTACACAGGGGCACAGGCAAGGTTTCTGGCTTTCTCTAGCAGTCTTGCAATTTGGCAATACCTTGTAGGCTCTTAAAATCTGTTTCCTTCCATCCAAGTCAATTGTTCTTTCCCCATGGACTGGAAGCCAGAAAATCTCCCCCAGAGTTATATGATACTGTTTCATTCATTTGGCTAACAAATATTTGCATGGTTTTACATGATTAAAATAAAAAGTGTCCTAGACTTCATGGTCTTACAGTGTAAATGAAGAGAAAGATAATTTAAAAATATAATAATATTTGATTTGAAATATTGTAAAGATAACTTGAAATTGTAAGCTTTAAATAAGGTATAAATCCAAGAGCTGCTTTTATAAACAAGGAAAACAGAACAGGAGAGGGAAAGAGAAATAGTTAAGAAGGAAAGATTTGGGGAAACAGATTTTCTGTGTTTTTTTATGCCTTTCATTTTTAAAATCTTTATTTTTCCTCAAACTTGTTATTTTTAATCAAGAGCAAAGTCTGTATCCCTTTTCCTTGTACATATAGGAATAAGGTACCCTATTACACTTATTTCTGCTGCTTTGACAATAAGAGAATGGGTGACAATGCTTCAGGAAATGAGTTCTTTAACACAAATCAAAAGGAAGTAGCCTCAACTCCCTGCCTTCAGGTGCAATAGTCACAATATTTCAGATCATGGGAAAGAGGAAACGAAATTTGACATGCTATAGGCAGTGTCTGTCAAAGATAAGTCAGAGCTTGCAGGCAAATTTGAAAGAATACTGGCTTTTCAATGAATATATTAAATTCTGTGAGAGCCACCAAAAAAAGCCCACCAAAAATTGGCCACATTTTACTATATTGCTATACATGTCAGTCATATTTGCAATAAGACTGGTATATTTCAAAAATGGCTTTTCCTTGTATCTAATTGAAGCCTTGTATTCTTTAATAGCAGTATTGCAATAGCCACATTATGGAGGAAGATATTTTTGGATGTTAAATATATTTCCTGTTTAAAACATAGAAAAGAAAATCAATATATGAATAAGAATTTTAAGCATATGAATGCTTTTCAAGTCTTTACCTCATTTTTTTCTTTTTGCTAGAGGTTTTCATTTTGGTTCTTCTACTCTGCCTTTACTTGAGTTTATGGCACTTATCTCCCAAATTACATTTCAAAAAAGGTAAGGTTTCTATTCTGGAGAAAATAATTAGATACCCATATATTTATGTTCATATGTATATCCATAAATTACATCCACAACTGACAAATATTCTTTTTCTTGTGTGAAATTTTAAACTGGTTATTTAAAAATCAAAGTACTTTTTCTTCTGGAATCATGACTATAGAAAATATCAAGTTTGTTTGCTGTGATTTTTTAAACAAAAAAAAAGTCTCTAAAAATAAATGAGGTGGTAGTTACTTTGGAAGGTTCTAGAATATTCTGAGGCAATGAGACTATTTTAAGTCTGGATCTGAATACTTACCATGCAAGTAAATAAAAATGCAAGAAGTCATCACATTGTAAGTTGAAATTTGTATCTTTACAGTATTTAGCACATACATCAAAAGAAAAAAGGACAAAAATAAGCAAAGGGAAGCCTAGATTTGAGGCCTTCAGATATATGGCAAACTAACCATCAATTTGGGGCCTCACAGCTCATAGAGACTGACTAGGTATTTATAATCTTTTCCTGTTTCTCAGCTGATGACAGGATTTAAGAAATCACAGAGTTGTTAACGTTCTTTTTTATTATTGGCATCTATCCATTTCCAAATTTTAAAAAAAATCTGTAAAGAAAAGCTTAAGAAATGAAGAAAACTCTACCATTCATTTCTCAGCTTAAACAAGATGCAGGAATAGTTTCATGCTTGTTGGGAATTTTTCTCAATGTGGTCTTTTATACTGTTAATAGTTTTCATTCCCAAATTCTTTGCCCTATAGAATTGTTACATCTGCCACAAAGACAGGAGTAATTATGTATCTGAGCCCTCTGCTCCCTGAATGAATGTGGAAAGTTCATTTTAGAAAAGAATCAGATTCAGTTAAGCCTATGAGTAGGAATACAAAAGTTGGATTGTTTCCAGTAGCAAATGGAACTTCATGCTGTATGTTCTTTTAAGCTACATTCATTCCTACTACTATTATCTTCTAATTTCTCAAAGGTAACGTTTTCAAAATTCAAATGAAATTTCCAGATTGTCTAGTCTTGATTCACTTAAAGTATCCACACATGTTTTGATTAGTTTTGTCGGAAGAGCATAATTTTATTCTTATTTGTGATATGTATATTGACAAATTGTACTTGTATATTTTACAAGGTACAAACTGAGGTTATTATTTATGAATACAACTAAAATTATTAAATGAAGCAAACTAATTTATTCATCATCTCAAATATTTATTTTGGTGGAAAGAACATTTCAAATTAAAGCAATTTTGAAATGTATAACACATTATTTATTAAATTTACCATACTGTGCTACATATCTCAAAGAACAGCTTTTCCTTGTGCCTAATTGAGGCTTTGTAGCCTTTTGCAGCATGATTTGCAATAGCCAAGTTATGGAGGAACATATTTTTGTATGATGAAAATATTTCCTACTTAAGGAGCAAGAAAGAAAACAAGAATTTCATTATGTTAATAACAATTTTAAGACCATGAATGTTTTTGAAGCTCCTCACTACTTATTAAAGCATCCAAATTTTTAAACTAGAGATTTTTCCTTTTTACGACATTTCATCTTATTAATCTTAACAGAATTGCATTTTCCAAAAATATAAAACCCTTCATGCTAGAGAAAAATAAGTAGATGCCTACACATTTATAAGATTTTTACCTACAAATGAACCCACAATTGAAAAACTCTATCTAAAATTCTATTTTAAGTCAATCACTTAAAACTCATAAAACACTATTTTTCTTAAAGAATCATTGTGTTTGCATTCTTAGAATAGTCCAGTGAAGGTGAAATACTGTATATTTAAAATAAGAATACTATAATAGTAAACTGCTGAGTAAAATAAAATTTATAAACATATTTCTCAATTATTGTTTGAAAAGGCACACCTAGTTGCATGAAACTGAGAAACATATTAATAGATTTTTCTGGCTATTTTCAAATAGCCTAAACTTGTCAACACAAACAATACAGAATAAAACCAAAATATGAATCATTTCACCAACCAGAAATGTGTATTCTTAATATAGTGCTGTGCTTATTTCCAAGACTGAAAACATAATCTTATATAATTGTCATTACATTGCACTGCTTTGTACCTTGACTTTCTCAACCACTTCTATATTTTAATGACTTCAAAGATTGTCAGCATGGAGTCTTTATCTACTCTAATTTGAAGTCTCAAACCTTCTTTCCTTTAAACTGTGTGGCACAAATTTTTGTCTTTGCTTGAAGGGAATATATACAATCTGGACAAAGTAAAGAGAAGGGGAGAATGAGAATGAGCAGAATGTCAAGGGAGAGTTTGATATATAGTGCTAACAGTCAGAGCCATGTCTTTGAACACAAAAAAAAATGTGTGAAAGATGAGAACTGAATTGGGAACAGTGAACTTGAGGTATTGGAGTCTAATGGGAATAAGTGTATATATCTTTCTTCATCATTTGATTGATGAAGAAACAAATATTTAATATCAATATCTTCCTTAGGCTGGAAAGATAATTTTAGGCAAGACCAGTAAGAGAACTTTGACCCACTTAATTATATCTTAATTTCCTTCATTGAATCATGGAGGTAAGGAATCATTTCTGAGCAAGAAGTGTATACCATCTCTTTGAGGAATAAAAAGGGAAGTGATGGGGAAAAGTTAATAGCTTAGTCAATGTCCTGATTTAAGGCTCATCTAAAGCCAGTTGGAACTCAGAAAAGTTAGGGGAAGGCAAATTAGGGGAAGACAGATTACAACTCCCCAAACCCCCATTCTTAGATGGGTTTTTCTATCTTAAGAACTACTTCTATGGACTTGTTATAATTCTAGAATGTATGCTACAATGTATTGTCAACAAATCCATGTACATCAGTAAATGAAGTAAATGACATTAATTAAGCACGTCCCCATTTGTTGCAAAAGGAATGAAAGCTTATCACAATCAATTGTGATGATCACATCATTTATTGTCCTTGAACCAAGGTCCATGGATCACAGGTACAATTATAAAGCAATATAAACCTCATGTCTTTTGGACATTAATGTGAATAAGAGCTCACTGTTCATGTTACACGATTTCTTAGTGATCTTGCTCACAAGATTGAACTTAAGACCAATACTACTGGTGGGAGTAGGGATAAAAGAAAGAACCAAAAGACGGACAACAGAGAATAAAGCATTATGATGAAGTGCTATAGTATTTAAAAAATTTACCTATGACTACTCTTATTATGAAAAACAGAAAGCATTCCTGTGTGTGAAGCTTATTCAAATCAATATATTTTGCTTAATACTAACTGGATTTTTTTCTCAAGTATTAGATCTCCCAAATTGAAGCTAAGTTTTATATGTTTTTCTTTGGTAAGACTCACCTTGACCTTATCCTGTCCTATGGACTTGAAGAATTTTCCAATGGATGTCCAGACCTGTACAATGCAGCTGGAAAGCTGTAAGTCACCACTTGCTGAAATGATTGCTTGCTTGTTTTTACCAATGACCTGGTTCTTTTAGCATGCCATTAAAGAGAAAAGACCCATA
The DNA here is from genome assembly GCF_023159225.1 of Perognathus longimembris pacificus. Classification (NCBI taxonomy): domain Eukaryota; kingdom Metazoa; phylum Chordata; class Mammalia; order Rodentia; family Heteromyidae; genus Perognathus; species Perognathus longimembris. Next base: position 105,660,936 of record NC_063188.1, on the reverse strand, counting down.
AGACTCATTCTCTACCTACTTAGCAACACCCAAGGCCCTAATGAAAGGAGAGGTAAAAGTGTGTGTGTGTGTGTGTGTGTGTGTGTGTGTGTGTGTGTGTGATAGGAGAAGCACATCATCAGTATACCATAGAAAACACTTCAATTTAACATACTAAATAGTCTTTCCTCAAAAATTCGAGTCTGATCTAGTAATCTTTTCTTTAAAATGACAATGTCTCAACTTGTATAATGAATCACTCTACATATCAGAATATTGAATTTCTTTTCATCTTATTATACCCATATATACCTCATTACCAAGGGAATTGTTCCAGGGAGAGACAGTGTTTTTGAGAACATGTTACGGGGCCTCAGCCAGATAAGGATAAAGGAATGAGGGGAACGAGGACCAAGAATATAAATATGTGGTAGAAAATTTGCCTGGCCTGAGGAAGGCCCTGGGTTTGATCCTCAAACATAAGTAAAAAGAATGAAGAGGGGCTGGGGATATAGCCTAATGGCAAGAGTGCCTGCCTCGGATACACGAGGCCCTAGGTTCGATTCCCCAGCACCACATATACAGAAAACGGCCAAAAGCGGCGCTGTGGCTCAAGTGGCAGAGTGCTAGCCTTGAGTGGGAAGAAGCCAGGGACAGTGCTCAGGCCCTGAGTCCAAGGCCCAGGACTGGCCAAAAAAAAAAAAAAAAAAAAAGAATGAAGAGCATGCACTGAGATGGAATATAATTGGAAGTATGGCAGTTTCCTTAGATAAGCAATGACTACATAAAGGAAGAGTAAGAGAAATGCCATCTACGTTGTCCATTTTAGGCCCTAGCTCAGTTGCCACTGAAATCTTTGACATGTGCCATAAGCTGCTGATTGCCTCCACGGTAATGGGATTCTCAGTTAAGATACAGAATTACTTCGGACTTGCTCTTTCAGTTTCTCTGTTTGTAGAATGGAAAGAAAAGTGTTACTGACCTACAGGGATGTTAGGAAATTTAATGAGGCAAGGGCAAAGGAAATACTTTTAACTTCTTGGTTTAGGAAAATAATAAGTGTAAAAAGACACATCAACTTTTATTTTTTTTTAAAGAAATGGTAAGAGGGTATCTTTCTGATCATTTAAAATCATTGTAGATGTCCCTTGAATCTTCCAGAAATAAGCAAAACAAGGAAACATCTTTGTTTTAAGACACTGTCAGACATAAAGTGGGAAATTTTGATTTTAATATAATAGGTCCTATGTATTTATTTTTCCTATTGTCCTTCTCTTGAGAAGGTGGATGAGGAAAAACATTTTTTTAACATAATGATTCCTTCTTCACGTTATCTTGCTAATGTAAACTCTCCCTTGTTTCAACCCAACACATTTATTTTCAATTTAAAACAGTAGCCATAACTGTCAACTGAAGCTCATCTAAGGCTTAAGAAATTCCAATTAGTAAGCATGCTTGGGTCTTACAGGACCTAGAAATGATACAATCAGTGAGCAATGAACTTATTACTAACTTTGCATATGAAGGGTGGAAATAACTTTATTGTTTACCACAACATTTCTTTCTTATTTTCCTCCTTATGTACTTCTTCCGTCTGTAGCCAAGGCTACAGAGGGCTGGTAACTATTATTATCAAGAATCTCATTAGATAAAGATATTTGTTGGAGGTGACCTGAACGTACTCATAGAATTGTATTGGAAGAAAGAGAGTCCTTTTCTTTGTGGACCACCAATACCATTATGCAGGATTGTCTGCAATTCCTTGCTTTCCACGTTGTTTTTTCTACTTTTGGTTGAATTTGAAAGATGATTAAATGAAAGAGGAAAGTAGATGCCAATTAAATTTGTTATTGATTTCTGGGTAGCTTAGGTGAGTCACTATCTTTCAGTAAACAAGAGTAAGAATCTATAAACTTAATAAATATGCTGAGATTATTGGCCAGCTCAAACTGCGTATGACATCCTTTTCCTCCTCCCTCTTATATTCAGAGTTAAAGTACCACAAACAAAAAAGTGGAGGTAGAAAAATAGTGAGTGAAATAAGGGCCGCTGTCATTTCTGGAATGAAGAAACGCTTTACAAATAATGACCTATTTAAGCAGGAGCTTGGTGACAGAGCTAACTTTGGTTCACAAAACCATTAAGTATCTTACTCTGGATGGTTCAAGTCATAGAACAATATGACCTTACATAACAGAGACTCTGTTTCATTTCATATTAACCATTCCGAGAAGTGAGCTTATTTATCAAGACATTAGCACGCATGATTCTTCTTTTTTGCATATCCTCTCAGGTTATAGTATCTGGCTGTTGCCTTCCCCACTTGTTAAAGTAACTGACAGTTGACCTTCTGCAATTCACATCATTTTCTATAAGCAAGGCTTAGTAGACCCTTAGAAACAGGGCCAAATTTGCAATGTTTTAAGCAGGCCAGTAGTAAATTCATTCTCAGTAATATAAAGAATGATTTCATTTGAACTACTAAGACTAGCACCATGAATTGGATTATTATGCTGGACACCGTTTTTCCAAATAAATGTAGTCTTCAAAGGAATTTCATGTTTGTTTACGTGTTTGTTTTTCAGAGATAGCAAGTAAAGAGGCAAGAGAAAATAGATTTTATCGATTCCATTCTTTCATTACCCAGAAATAGCTTGCCATATTCAATTCCTTTGGTTCCAATGATATGTAGCTCTTGTGGTGATTACAGCACTGTTATTAAGAATGTTTTTTAAATAATTGTACATGTGTTTGCTTTAGATGATTTCCTTCAACTTTCTTGGAAACTTTCTTTGCAAACATTCTTCATTTTTCACTACTATTTCTTGACTACAGTTGGGTACACAATGAATGACCTGATATTTGAGTGGTTAAGTGATGGCCCTGTGCAAGTTGCTGAAGGACTGACACTGCCTCAGTTTATCTTGAAAGAAGAGAAGGAACTTGGCTATTGCACAAAACACTATAACACTGGTAAGTTTTCTTTCACATCCTAAACCCAACTGGACTCCATTTGCTGCTCAGAGTACACAGTACCTATCTTCTTATCTTAACGGATGCACATTTACCAAGCAAATGTAGCTCAAAAACCCCTTGACAGGGGCTGGGGATATAGCCTAGCGGCAAGAGTGCCTGCCTCGGATACACGAGGCCCTAGGTTCAATTCCCCAGCACCACGTATGCAGAAAACGGCCAGAAGCGGCGCTGTGGCTCAAGTGGCAGAGTGCTAGCCTTGAGCGGGAAGAAGCCAGGGACAGTGCTCAGGCCCTGAGTCCAAGGCCCAAGACTGGCCAAAAAAAAAGAACAAAAAAAAAAAACACCTTGACAGATCAAATTCCTATACTCACGGGAATAGATTAGTGAGCACAATAGCTAATTTCTCCAAAACAAAAAGAGCAAAGGAGAGAATTAGGGATCTTTTGTTATTCTCTTGCTGAACATCTGCTGTCAATTGAAAGGTGTAGGAGACCTCATTAGGGGTGCAGGAAACAAAGCCTGGCTCATTCCTGGCATTCAATCTTTATATTGAATCCTGAGCTCAATTTGCACACCCAGCTTTAGTGGAATAAAGTAACTAATAATGAGGTTCTTATAAACTCAGAAATAGAGCTGTTGTGCTCTCAAATCCTGGAAAATAATAGGAGTTTGGATGAACATCATCTGGAGACAACTCATCTGGTCCATAAGTCCTGTGTTATTAGTAGTGCTGATAGACATAGAAGGCATGGATTGGAGAGGGTAGCAACAAGTGGGCATCTTTTCTTGCCTGAAAGATTATACTTGCCCAATGAAGTTGATTTATTTTCCTACAAATGTCCTGGTTTATGATGCCACGGAGAGAGGTAATGAAGACATGATGGTTTGTCCAAGTAACTGGTTTGAGCCCTGTACTGAGCAGACCAGCTCATGAACACTTGTTGCAGCAGTGAATATTAATTAACTATGAAATAACTAAAATCGAATTCCAAGGTAGTTATTCTCCTGACCAGGAGGAATCCGATCCTATCTCTTACCATTTTTGTGGAATAAGCCAAATGATCTAGGGTTCTCACTCCAGGATAAAGAGGGGAAAATATGAGAGGAGGCAGGAACATCTTCTTCCTCTTAACAGGATATTAAAAGTGTTACTATCTTTATACTTCTTCTTTTCCATAGGTGAACTGACATTTTTGAAGACAATTCCAAATGTCTTCAAGCAATTATACAAAGGCTAGGGAATAATGACTAAAGGACATATATGGCTTATAAAACTGTACATTTTACCCAGGCCCTGGGGGCTCACACCTGTAATGTTAGCTACTCAGAAGGCTGAGATCTAAGGACTGGGGTTTGAAGCCCTGCAGGAGAGTTCATGAGGTTCTTATCTCCAATTAACTACCAAAAACCCTAAAGTGGAGGTGTGGCTTAAATGGTGGAACACTAGCCATGAGTGAAAAAGCCAAGGGAAAACTCCCAGGCCCTGAGTTCAAGCCCTGCTACCTACACACAAAAAATGTACATTTTTCTCTTGACTAATACAGGTATTCAAATGTTTGAGCTCACTTCTTACCACTTGAGGAAGTCGTGTGATTACTTATTATATGGTATATAGTATATGAATTATGTACAATATATTATGTGTTATAGGATGTATATTATGTTATTTAGTACATATTATAACTGCAAATTTTTGAATTTTTTACTTCCACTGGCCAGTTTTGTAAGTTGTGAAGTTTTATCTAGAATAATCAGTCTGCAACAAGCATAGATTTAAAATAAAATGAAATATTATATATGAATTTAGTTTAATAACTCCTTTTAATTAGTATGTATTGATATGAAAATGAAGGTTTTCATTGTTATTCATAAATATGGTACCCTTTGGTTATGTTCACTCTTCCTCTATTCTTTCTTCCCCTCCTCAACCCTCTTTTTCAACTTTCATACAAAATTTAATGGATTTCTATATATAACTTATGCATACATATACAAACCATTTCACTCATATTTTCCTCTGCCCTGTCTTGTTCCCCATCCACCTCCTACTGGTTCCCTCAAAACAGTCTCCAGGCTACGTTGTCCTTTTCTATATCTACATTCCACATAGAAAAGAAAACATGTATTTTTGACATTCTGAGTTGAGTCTATCGACTTTGTCCTTTATGGATAGATATTACTCCATTTTCCTATACAGCACATGTTTGAATACAGCACATTTTCTTGATGAATTCATCAGTAGATGGACGTCTAGTCTGATTCCATAGCCTGACTTCTGTGAATAGTACTGCTATGAGCATGGGTTTCCAGATGTCTTTACTGTACATGGATTTAACATTCCTTTAGAGATGTGCCCAGCAGTGGTATAGCTGGAACATATGGCAGTCTTCGATTTCATTTCTTGAGGAATGGATCCCCCATACTGTTGTCCAAAGTGGTTGTTCTAGTTTACATTCCCACCAACAAATATTGTGTGAGGGTTCTTTGTCCCCCACATCCTCACTGACATTTTATGCTGTTTTCTTGGTTGCCATTCTGATTTGGGTGAGAGGGAATCTCAGTGTTTTGTTTTTTTAATACACTTATTGGCATATATTAGTTGTGAAGGGAGTTTCCCTGTGATATTTCCATACATATGTACAGTGTAACCTGATCAAATTCTCCGCATTTGTCTTGATCCCTCACGGCTGCTCTCCCATTTCTTAAGACAATTTCTACAGGATATTTCAGTAATATTTACACTTAGTCGCCTTCTTTGTTGGCGATCTTACCATTCAGGGGCACTCAACCCTAAAGGGAGCCTGTTTTACGTTGCTTTCATTCATAAATATCTTTTTCTTTCTTTTTTTTTTTTTTGTTTGGCCAGTCCTGGGCTTGGACTCAGAGCCTGAGCACTGTCCCTGGCTTCTGTTTTGCTCAAGGCTAGCACTCTGCCACTTGAGCCACAGCGCCACTTCTGGCCATTTTCTGTATATGTGGTGCTGGGGAATTGAACCCAGGGCCTCATGTATACGAGGCAAGCACTCTTGCCACTAGGCCATATCCCCAGCCCCAAATCTTTTTCATTTTTATTTCCTTTATAATTAAAGAATTTTGAATACTTCCTCACACATTGCCTATTTGTACTTTTGAAAACAGAACAATTTAAGGCCCATTTATTAATTAGAATATTTGTCCAATGATTTCAGGTTACTCATTCTCACATTAGTATTTCTATTATTTGAATTTAAAATAATTGAATATATTATGTCAGTGAGCATTTTGGATAATCTCCCCAGTTCATATGAATCTATTTCTAAAATAATACTAAAAGAGGCTACTGAAATGGAAAGATAAATTCAAGTTATAATTTAAATGATTATTTCCTACTTCTAGGAAAGTTTACCTGCATTGAGGTGAAATTTCACCTGGAACGCCAGATGGGATATTATTTGATCCAGATGTACATCCCTAGCCTGTTGATTGTCATTTTGTCCTGGGTCTCCTTTTGGATAAACATGGATGCAGCTCCGGCCAGAGTTGCACTGGGCATCACCACAGTCTTAACGATGACCACCCAGAGTTCAGGTTCTAGGGCATCTCTGCCAAAGGTAAGAAATCCCCTTGCTTGACAATGAATGATCTGAGAGGTTCCCTCAAGTTCTTGTCGGGTAGAGAATTCTGTGCGGACAGAAATTTTGCCATCATGCAGGCATATTGGACATGAAAGTGCATTGAGAGAGTGAAGAGCTGAATTTGACAGTATTAGGGCTCTGAGGATATATGGAAATCTTCAAAAGCAGATTGGGTAGAAGAAAGGGGAGTATAGATTGAGAGAGAAGAGGAATGAAGAAAACCAGAAACATAGCCTGGGGATCTGAGGAAACCCTGGAGTGATTTTGACCTCAGATATTTATGAGTCATGACACTTGTAGGAATTGGAGTAAGATAGATGTAGCTTATGTTGCATTGTAACTATTTCAATCTAAGTGTCCGGTGAAGTAATTTGCAATAATAAAAGTTTGAAATAAGATCCTGGAGGTTTCTACAGGAAATGAATATATAATAATAGGGTGCAGAAAATCAGATAGATGGATTTTTAATAAACCTTAATTTTTGTAGTGGTTGATTGGTTATTTTTGATTGACATGGTTACTTAGAGAAGGAATAGTGGAGTCAATCAAAGACTGTAAAAAGAAAAGAAGAAAAAGAAAAGAAAAACACCAGAAATGGTGGCAGGTTAATAGGGATGCATAGGGTGAGTTTCAGGGGCACATACACATTTTGTATCATCTAAAATAATGATTCAGGGCTGGAAATATGGCCTAGTGGTAGAGTGCTTGCCTCGTATACCTGAAGCCCTGGGTTCGATTCCTCAGCACCACATATATAGAAAAGGCCAGAAGTGGTGCTGTGGCTCAAGTGGCAGAGGGATAGTGCTCAGGCCCTGAGTTCAAGCTCCAGGACTGGCAAAAAATAAATAAAATAAAACAATGATTCATATAAGACTGTATGATCTATTTTTATGAAAGTAGGCTGTCTTCATTTGTAAATATTGCTTAAATAAGAATGATAAATATACTTCTTGTGTGCTTTCCCTTTTCAAAGAGTACACTGAGCGATCGACTTTGATTTTCCACTTTAGTATTCAGTGTACTCTGTCTCATACTGGTTCAACAGTCTCTCCAAAATCCAGTTCCAGGAAATAATTGAGATGTAATCCCTTGCCTTTGCTGGCTTGAGCTTATGTTCAGTTGTGCTGCATTTGACATGATGAGGAGAATTAGATCATGTTCTATATTATATCCTATGTTTGGAACATAAGATGACAATATTGAGAAGTCTGTGACTAGAATATAGGTGGACTAAATAAATACTGGGGAAATTATAATACAACTGAATTAAGTTCCATGCTTCTGAAGATAAATATAAGATTTTTTATGCCTATAAAGACACATACGGGTACTTTTTGTATTTTCTAGAATAACAAATAATATAATGTACTCATGTCATATGTCTACTGGAATACAGATATCAGAAATACTAACAGCTGTTTTTTTTCAGCTACATAATCACAGACCAATTTGACTTAATAGAAACTCTAACCTGTATTGTGCCCCATCTCAGACATGTTCATTTGCTTATTTCTCTGTAGGTTTTAGTTATTGCCATCACTGCATGTCATCTCATTAAACCTCAGGATGCACAACCATATACTTTACAATTTAATAGGAAGCTCAAGTATTAGTGACAAACTGTGAACAGATAATGTCAAAATATAAAAGAGAGTTAGCCTCTGACTGCCCATTGCTATGAAAAGAGAAGCCATTTATTTTCCAAACCAGAGCTTGCATTTAGATAAATTTGTTATTCATCCCATGAAGCTATTATGATTCTGCATCAATAGTCAAAATCATATCTAAAGAAGTGGTCACTGACAAGTGTTCTTTTTATGCAGATGTAATCAAGAGCTCAGATAAACCAAAAGTGGATATAAATCAAGTAATTTGATACTTAGTTCTGAACTCATGGTGCTTATCCTTTTGCCACTAGCAAGTGTCTCTTCCTATGTATACTTTTTCTAGGCTATTACTAAACATGGTTGGCTCTCAAGTGACTGAGAGAAGATATGACTCATATGGATGGTGGTGAGAAACCAAAATGGGATAGAAAATGACTCAGGAAAAGTAACAGATTGACCACAGGCTTACTTATACATATGCATCCACACCAAATACACATCTTATTTTATAAACACAGTGATTTCTTACCAGACACTCCACTGTGCTATTTGTAGAGATGTTCCAAAGCATACTGCGACACACTTTTTTTTTTTACTAAGTAAATGTGCAATTTAACAATAAGGCATGCTAGCCAGGCACCAGTGGCTCATGCCTGTAAAACCAGCTATTCAGGAGGTTGTGTGTGTGCAAGTACCAGGGATGGAACTCGGGGCCTCAGACCTCTCACTTGTTTTTGTTTCTGCTCAAGGCTATCACTTGAACCACATCCCTACTTCCAGCTTTTTGTGGGTTAATTGGAGATAAGAATGTCACAAACCCTTATGCCTAGGGTGGTGTCAAATCATAATCCTCAGATCTCAGCCTCCTGAGTAGCTAGGATTACAGGTGTGAACCACTGGTGCCCAGTGTAAGCATTCTTAATTTTAAATATGTATTTCTATGAGAACAACTTAGTTGATTTTGTTCTTGTTTATATATACAACACATGATTCATAGTAGGTGCTTAATAAACAGTTGGTTAGTGAATTAATGAACAGTAGAGAAAATGCCTATAGTTAAATGGTATTCCCAGTAAAATTTAATTTGTGATTCATACATTTTTACTTTGTGACCCATACATTTTTTCAATTAAAACTTATTGAATATTTTCTCTGTGCCATGCATCACACTGGAAATCAATCAATAAATAAAATACAGTCCTTATCCTCAGGGGTTTGTAATCTGGTGGGCTAGAAACAGGCATTTGGAATGCTGATTATTAATCAATATGGAATATAAGGACATAGCAAGGAGGATGCCTAGTCTATTCAAAGAAGGAGTGAGTGATGGAGGGCAAAAAGAGAGCTGGAAGAAGCAAGAACAGTGTTAGGAAAATGGCCTGAAGGAGGAAACCTGAGCTGCAGCTCTGAAGCATATTAAGTAGGTGAAGGAGGAGGAAGTAAAGGTCATTCCAGGCAATAAGGACTATTACTAATAATATTTGGGCTACATTTATAAAATACGGATTTTAGAAGACAATCTGGGCAGGTTTCCAGCATGTTTCACCAATTTTAAACACATTTCAAGTAAGAAACTTGTGTTTATGGAGTTCAACATTGCTTCATGCCTTCTTGCCAACCACAAAGCTTTTTCTTTTGTTTTGTTTTACTTTCAGAAGTTCAGCCCCTTCCCTAAATACAGGAAAATCAAATAGCAGAGGTATTTTCCAATTTTAAGCTGTATAATTGCTTTTTAAATATACATCTGTGCCCACTTCCAAGAAGTGGTTCTTCTGGCAATGTTCTAGCCATCTGGAGCATGAAAGCCCCACTGACTGACTAAAGGTTGGGTGTATTGTTGCCTTCCCAACCTACAGGAAAACGTCAGGTGAATTGAACAGAAAACTGTGGCACATTAGGCAGGCTTGATATCCAGTAGAGGTTAAATAATTATTTTCCTTCATTCCATGTGTGTTACTATAGCTGCATGATTTATAGCTACTCATAAGGACATCTTGAATTTTCCTTTTTGACCATAGTCCATATATGGTAGATACAGGACACGCACTGGCAAGGGACAGAAGGGATGGGCAGGTTTGCTGGTGACTCTGACTGGTTCCCAACTATTTTCTTGGATCAAAAATGAAGAGGCATTGTCTTTAGCCATTAGTAACTGTGATGCCCTATTTTATGCATAAGGAAATTTCCCATTCATTGTCAGCCATCTGGTCAACTAAGACCAGCTGGACCATTTCAAGCAGCTGCCAGGCCAGGAAAGGCATGGAATTTAAAACAAAAAGAGACCATAGTCTTGCCATGTCTAGTCTTGCCTTATTTCCCACCAGAATGCTTCTAACTAGAGCTGCAGTGAGAGAAATGGTTAAAGCAGTAAGAGTGCTAAATACAGGAGTTTTAAATTATGAAGTTGTTTGGATGTCTGTTTTATCACTACAACATAAGGATAATTGCTGCTTGAGTCAGATACATCCTCAGCTAATTGCTATGACTTTGCTAGGTCAGGTGTGTGTGTGTGTGTGTGTGTGTGTGTGTGTGTGTGTATGTGTGTGTGTGTGTGTGTTGGGAATAGTTTCATTTGATAAATTATCAGAATTGTATGAAATTCTTGGCTAAAAGCTTAAAAAGGAAGAAAGTTAAACTTCAATAAATTGATCTGTGAGCCTGCTTACTTTAGCCAGATGTCTACATACAAGGGAGACTTTTTATAAACTTTCCCTTCTGACATTTCCCAAACCACAGCAAACTGAGGAGTCACTGATGCAGTAAGTGTGTGACAAAAATATGCAGAGATAACATGTGTGAATTCCCTGAGGACAGAGCTGCTCCATCGCTAGCACTTCAGGTTGAGAATATTGTTGGAAGGCTTTGCAAGGAAGTTGACAGTGGAAATCATCCAAGCTCTGCTTCTTCTCAAATCCTCGTAAGGCTTATACCTTTTCTGTGAGGGTAGCATTGAGGTCCAGGATTACTTTTGAAATCTCTCTTTATCCATTTCATTGAAATTGGCCACTCTGGCTCATACAAGCTAAATGGCTTTTGTCTTCTAAATACTTTACAATGAGGAAAAAAGAACTATTGCTGAGCATGCAACACCGTGTGAGGGACTATGTTACGTGCGCAGATAAGAAGAAACAGAGATTCTGTCCTTTACAAATGATACATAAATGAAACATTTTTGTAAAAATGACTAGGGTAATTTCCTTCCTTATTAGCACATCTATACGTCATAGTGTTTTCTTACATTGATTGGAAACTCGACCATATGACTTACCTTGGACCATAGGCTCCGACAAATATGTCGTAGATAATTGAAGACTGCTTTAAATAGAGAGTTGAATAATATATATCAGAGCAAGCCTTGTACACTGTTTTTGAGATCTTATGACCACCATTCCATGAATAAGGCCAAAGCTAGACAGTTGAATTGGCGATACATGACCCAGTGCTTTCAGTCACCATGGTGACAACCAATTAACCATCAGACAGATGAGACCAACAACTGCCACTTGACCATAAGTAAAGCCAGCCACCACCCTGTGGAACAAATCTGATTCATCAGAGTTTACCATAGTTCAAAATATTGATCCATAAGTGGACCCACTGATCCATTTGTCCTTCATAAATAGATAAATGGCCATTATTTTAATCTACTAAGTCTTTTGGTAGTTTGTTACATAGCTAAAGGCCATGATGGTATTGGATGCAAAGGACTATGGATGATTAATGAAAGATATTTGATCTACTGTGGAACTTTCGGGTAAAAGAGACACGAGGAGGAAGGGCCAGAGATAACTTTCCTTGAAAATAGATGAAGTTTATCCTTGTAAACAAATTCCATGACACCACTATGTTTTTTGAGGAAATGGCCGGTATCAATTTTAGTTCCTATGGAACAAGTTTATACTAAATATAATTCAGCATGGTGGTACTCATACTCATTTCAAACCACTCTTAAGCTACTTCTTCAAGGTAGCTTTCTCAAATAGTTTGAAAAGTGTTCTTCATAGTTTTCTACAAGAAGTCCCAATGAGCTAATTGTTGAGTGACTAATTCTCTTTATGAAACATCAGTCATAGCCCCCAAACTAGCAGGATGCTAGGTTGGTTTTGTTTTGTTTTTTGTTTTTTGTTTTGGTACATTTCTTTATACTGAATAACGTCTCAGAAAACATATGCTTTTATATAGGCAGTGTAATGCATTCATCTATCTAAAGGGCATTATGTTTATGAATTAGAATAAATATAGTTATGGCATCATAGGGAATATTACTAAGATGTCTACTGATGTATTAATTTTCTACTGCTGTGTAAGGAACGTTGCAGCTTAAAACAAAATATATTTATTAGTTCCCAGTTCTGTAGGTCTAACGTCTGTACTGCATGTTTGGGCTTTCATGCTCAGGGTCCTAGAAAGCTGGAAGCAAACTGTCAGCTGGGCTGAATAGTACTCTTGAGGTTCCTAGGGAACAATCTGTTTCCATAGCCATTCTTTGTTTTGGCACAAATCTGAATCTTGCAGCTGTAGAGCTCTAAGTCCCTACTTCCTTTATTCTGGCTGTTGGTTGGCTACATTTAGTTCCTAGAAACTATGCACATTTCCTTGCACGTGGTCCCATTCTCATGCAGGCCTGCAGCAGGGCTCTGACTCCTTCCACTTTGCATTTCTGACTTCCTGTAGACTCAGACTTACACTGTTCATTAATTAGACAAAACCTGCTTAATAATCACCATATTTAAAGTCCGTTGATTTGGGATTCTACTTATATTTACCAAAACTCTTTCATAGCAGTTCCTAGATTAGTGTTTGGTTTAAGAAGCAAACTAGCATGAGTGTTTATACCAAAGACCGGAAATCTAGTGGGGATTGGGTGGCCAGAATTTTGTTTCCCATCTCTGATTAGTGCAGCCCTTTTTGGACGGTTTCCTAATTCCATTTTGCCTTTTGTATTATATTTTTAAAGTATTAGAAAAATCCATTTTTAGTGATTCTCTGTTGAAAGTTTTTCTATAGATATCCATCTCAGGGAAAAAAATCAGTGTCCTCACTGTCAGGTGCAATGTCAGCCCCTTATTCCCTCTTGAACTCCTCTCTCATTGATCTACCCACTTTCTCACTGCTCCAGCCTCACTAGCTTCCTTGCTATTTCCCGACCATGCCATCTCCAGGCCGTTAAAATGGCTTCTGTGCCTGCAAGGATTGGCTCCTACGCATTTACATCACTAACTTCTTTGCCTTCTTCAAATCTTCATTGAAATATTGCCTTCTTGACAGTCTTTTCTATTATTGTTCCTACTGCTCAGTTCAATTTAATAAATACTCAAGGTATACCTTCTGCATTACACATTAAACAGGCTGAAAGATTGCTAGATAGTTCTTTCATCATGAGGAATTTATGACCTAGTACAAGTGTCAGAAACATCCAGTTATGATCACATGAGTACAATCCTAGCTACTCAAAAGAAGGATCACTGTTCAGGGCCAGCTGGGGCAAAAATTATTGAGATACCCCTCCCCCCATTGCAACAAACACTTTGTGATCCCAGCTACACTGGAGGCATAGGTAGGAGGATTACAGTCCAAAGCTGGCCTTGAGCAAACACATGAGACCCTATCTAAAAAATAACTAGAGTAAAGGGCTAAGACTAGGACTCTGGTGGTATAGTCCCTGCCTAACAAGCATGAGGCCCTGAGTTCAAACCCCAGAATAGTCCCCCAAATGTCAGAAGACTTCATCTGAAAAAGCTAGATAGCAAATATTTTAGGCTTGTAAGCCATCACTCTCTGTCACATCTCTCCATCACTACAGTTGTTAAATAGATGCAGCAATAGACAATGTGTAAACAAATTATCATGGCTGTGTTCCAATGACAACCACTGATCTCATAAGACAAAGCAGAGAATTACAAGCATAGGAAGTTATATTTGCCATAAACATGATGGGAAATGAATGTTATGAGATGTCAAAGAAGAATCATATATTAATACTCCATTTGTAAATAGATAATGATTGGGTAGAAGCAGAAACATTTAAGTTGATCGATTAAAATTCAGTAGAATTTTAATAAGCAGGAATGATGAGAGAACACCTCAAATAAATAACAAATAGGAGTAGGCACTGAAGAGTTAAAGGGAAAAGTAGTTATGCTGAGCCAGAAATTCTATTGCATTCAGGAGTGAAGTAGAAACATATAAAAACTGTAAACCCTTAGCATCAATCCAGGCAGCGCTATGAAACTCCTCTCCCTGGCCTTTTATACCACATTTTGTCTTTTTATATTGTATTTAATTTTTATATTTCTCTGTTCTTCAACTAGACTATTCTTACCTTTAGGGTACTCATTATATACCATTCAAATCTGAATCTGTAGCAGAGAATGGGAGCCAGCAGTCAAGCAAATATACTTGAGTTAATAAATATTAACATCTTAAAATAAGAATTCTTAAGTGGAAATATTAACTTCAGCCCAAACTACTTAGATTTGCCTGATAAACACTGGAGCCCTACAGATATTTATACACTAGCTCAGCTATTCCAGACGTTGAGAGTGAGAGAATCATAGTTCAAGTATAGCATGGTCAGAAGGTTCAAAAGACCTTGTCTCAATAAATAAGCTGGCCAATAGTGATGTGCACCTGTGATTTAAACTATGTGCAAGGCAGAGGTAGGAAGTAGTAGTCCAATGACTGCTCTGGAGGAAAACACATGAAAAGAATTACCTCTCACAAATAAACAAAGCAAAAACCACACAACAAACAGGCAAGCAAACAAAACCAAGGGACTAAGCCCATGCATCCAATGGTAAAGAATCTGCCTAAGCAAGCCTAGAGGCCTAAATTCAAACCCCAGTACTACAAAAAGACCAAAAAAAATAGCAGCCTGTTTGACAGGACTAGAAAATGTTCACTCTTCATAATATCAACATTGTTATTTTTTGTTTTTCTCTTCTTTGCTTCTTCTTCTTCTTCTTCTTCCTCCTCCTCCTCCTCCTCCTCCTCCTCCTCCTCCTCCTCCTCCTCCTCCTCCTCCTCCTCCTCCTCCTCTTCCTCCTCCTCCTCCCCTCCTCCCTCTTCTCCTCCCCCTCTCCCCCCTCCCCCTCCCCCTCCCCCTCCCCCTCCCCCTCCCCCTCCCCCTCCCCCTCCCCCTCCTCCTCCTCTTCTTGTTCTTCTTTTTCCTGGAAACTAGATCTCACTATGTTGCCCAGGCTGGCCTAAAAATTGCTATGTAGATTAGACTGGCCTCAAACTCATTATCCTCCTGCTTCAGCCTCCAAGTGCTAGGGCTAAAACCATGCAACACTATGCCCAGCTTCAAGTTTATTTTTCAACAAAGCTTTCAGTAAGACATCTTTCAATTGTACAAAGGTAATTCCTTTAATTCCCCCATCATTTATCATAGATTTGACAATAATTAGTAGGCACTTGAAATACAGCTTTTACATTGCAATTCTCCATAATCTATTTCAAGAAGAAAATCCATATAGATAAGTACTAGAGCCATATTTTAATCAAAAGGTTAATTAAATGAATTAATCTTTATATTTGAATACATTTTACATGGAATTAGAAATAAATAATTTAAATGGGTTAAAATAAATCAGTACTATATTAAAATGAATATTAAAGCTTAGGAAATGAGTTAAAAGCTTATGTGTTCAATTAATTATGTAGCAGCAGACAAAATCGCCTATGGCAAATTGAACCTGAGAAGACAGGAAAGCTGATAAAGTTCTGAAATCCTCCTGGAATCAGTACCTCCATAAAAAGCATTTTGTAAAATGTATAGTGTCTCAAAAAGACATTGTTTCTAAGTAGTTCTTTAAAGAGAAACACCATAACAGTTAGCATTTAAATGAACGTCTTGAATTACAATTAGAGTAAATAACAGCAAAATTATAAATCCACTCTGTCATCTCCACTGAGAATATGAAAAGATGGAATCTGACTACACATGTGTGGCAGGCAGAAAAAGATTCCCAGAATCATATAATGATGAGTTTCTAGGCATGTTACCTATGTTGGAAACAACTACTAAATAGGTGCTTTGAGCAGTATGATCTACATCCCCAAGTAATGGGAACCTAATACTATACTTTGAATGGAAAGAAAAACCATGTTTCCCTTCCTTTCCAAATGCAATTACTACTTTTGGTCTTTTGAGGCTCAATTGGCATTGAGTCAAACAAACAAATACATGCTGGTGATATGTCTGTCAAAGGGAAACAGGAGTCAACTGAATGAATGCCATCCTCCAAAGCTATAACTGTGAAAGAAACAAAAAAAGAAGTATTGGATTATAATTCAAATTATAAAATATATACGCATGACTCCAAACTGAGATAAATACAAATATAAAAATAATTAAGGGGAAGATAAATATCTCAGGTAGAAAAAAGTAAAAAAATTATATGCATGCTTTATCAGCAAGGACATAAAGCCTAACTCTTAACTACTTAAGTGAGGGCTTCCCATAATGATTTTGTTCCTGTGAATGAAGTATATACAAGTGCAAGAAAAAAACTTTATAGTGCAGAAACCTGAAAGAATACCACTTCAGCCAATAATAAGTCATGTTGAAAATATATACCCTAGATATGAAATGACCAAAACTGGCACTTTATGTCTGTGGTCCTGCTCCAAACCCACAATCTTGGCATAATCATGAGTAAAAAATAAGGTAGTTCCAAAGAACAAAGTATAATACATAATACCTAAGCAGCATGTCTCCAAACTATCAACTCATCAAAACAGAGTCTGACAAACTTAGGAAAAGAGGGCTAAGATGAGCTGATGATTAAATGTAATGTGGTATCTTGGACTATATCCTTCAATAAAAATGAATTGATAAGGCCAACTTGGGTCTCTGGATCCATCTAGACAAATCAGTAACTCTAAGGAAACCGAGTCTCTCTCTCTCTCTCTCTCTCTCTCTCTCCCATACACACACATACACACATCTGATATATATATATAAAATCTATATCATATATGGATGATATATATCTGATATATATGCATACCATCTATATGATATATATGTGTGTGTACCATCTCTATGGATGACCTCTTTCTATATCTATCTCTCTATATATCATATGGTATAATATAGATGATATGTAGATAATATATGATATAATATACATAATACACACACACACACGACTTCCAGAGTCCCACCAGGTAGATGGTGGGGAACTATGGGAGAATTAGCTTAAGAAATAGAAGAAACTACCCCCAGTATGGAGAGAAGGCAGCAAGGCAGCTCTCATCCACTAAAGGAATAGAGATGACCATATATTATCTAAGTTTGAGGAGTATAGGAAGATGACTTAGTATGAAACATAAGTATTTAGCACTTTGGCAAACGATAGGTCCAATGTCCCTTATCTATACTTGTAAAATTCCCAAAGCTCTAAAAACCAAAGGGTTTATCATAGCTTATTTGGCAACTAAACCTGCCTTGAACTGATAGGAGGCTAATTACAGGTTCTCCATATCCTATTTAGTATGAATATTCATACTGTTTTGCAAAGAAATATTAATGTGTTTGATTACAGGGTCTTCCCAAGTACACACTATTCCCAAATAGTGTGTAATAAATTGTATATGTTATTATGATAGCTTAATAAAACATGAAAAACTGAATTACAATGCATAATTGCTCCCACAGGTTACATAAGGGATGCATTTATATTAGTACACATATTAAAGTGCATAAATGTCAAGTTCTATGTATATCTACAAATAAGAACTATACAAATAAAGATCATACAATTTTTTTAAATCCTATAAAGCACTGAAAGAAAAATATACAATGTTTATACTCTTTGGAGCAAAATACAGGTAAAATGTCTTCATGGTAATTCATTATTATCATTTTAATACATATATTTAAATAGAAATTCATAATAGTATCCAAATATCTTTTACATTCTTTATTTTTACTATTGAACCAAGTCTTGGACACACCAGGATGAAGACTAGTATGCCTTTTATGGCTAGTACCTAGAGGAGGTTTGACTGGAAAACAAAATAAAATCTTGGTACTAGGTTTGCTACCAGTTAAGTCTCCTTAACTCTGTTCTCCTGAATATAAGATGGAATGAGGTATTAAGTTAGAATTTTGAGCACAAGCATAAAAAACCATAGGAAAGTTACTTAATATATGTGTTCTTTGATGTTTGGAGGCCTACATAAAGGAAGGCTTGACAATAAGTTTTGGAACGAACCTGCACAAAATAGCTTCAAACTTTAGCCATATCTTCAAAGAATATAGGTTATCTTTTTTTGCTTCTACAACTAGCATCTTTCATGACATAATTTTTTATCTCTCATTCTTTCCTCAATATCCAATTTTCAAAATATTCTGTCATTCAAATAAACATTTTAACATCTAATGGTAATGATGAAATATTATTTTAATCCTACAATCTAGCCAGTGGTTTAAAATTACTGAAAATATACTTTAAAACACAAAAAGTGACTATGAATTCAGTATCTTTACATCAACTTCTACAGGAATTCAATCATTAGTAGCATAAAAGTGGAGGTATATTTATTCATTCTACCTACAAGAATTGCTGAAAATATGGATCCCAAAAAATTCTTATGTACACCTGTATTAGAGTCCATTTTTGCTTTGACTAACAATAAAATTTACGAATATTAATAATCAAACATCTAAGTGAAATAAGTTACAATGGCAAGCCTTTTTTATACTGGTATTCCCCAAATATTGTTTTGCTTTATGCTTGGACCAACTTGGCTGTGATACTCCTGTTTGTGTTTCCTTTTGTGGCTGAGATGACAGGCATATACTACTGTGCCCAGCCATCATTGTGATTCCTATATAGCTTGGGATGACAATCATTTGCTATTGGTATGAAGCATGTATGTTCAACACATATTGATGACATGAATAACCAGAGAAAATTTCCCATTGGTTGAAAATCCCTATCAGTAAACAAAAAAGAAAATCCATATCAGAGGCAAGGAAATCTTTAACACTTAATAAAACTAATCAACCTAACAATCAGAAAAAAAATTCTCTTCTGCACTGCAATAAGTTATGTTCTTCTGTATCTAGACAATACATCCTTACTTGCACATTAGTATGAACCTCAGAGAACTTGTTAAAGGCAGCTCTTTAGTTTTATGTCTCTATTTCTCTGTTCTGCTTTATAACCCTCAGCCTGAAATGCTGCCTATAACTGGCAATTGTGGTTGTTGTTGTTGTTGTTGTTGTTTTAGATTTTTTTATTGTCAAACTGATATACAGAACAGTTACAGTTTCATACGTTAGGCATTGGATACATTTCTTGGGGCTTGAACTCTGGGCCTGGGTGCTGTCCCTGAGATCATCAGCTCAAGGCTAGTGCTCTACCACCTGAGCCACAGTGCCACTTCTGGTTTATGGTGGTTACGTAGAAATAAGAGTTTAACCGACATTCTTGCCCAGGCTGGCTTTGAACCATGATCCTCAGATCTCAGCTTCCTAAGTAGCTAGGGTTCCAGGTATCAGCCACCAGTGCTTGGCTTTTTTTCTTAGATTATTTAAAACAGGATTTTACTATGTGGCCCATGCTGGCCTCAAACTCACCATACAGCTCAAACAGGCCTTATCCTTGTAATCCTCTGAGATATTGTTGCCTTTAAGATTCAAAATTCTTACAATGCCTGACAATGACACCAAATAATAACTGAAATTCTACCCTTCCTGCCAGAGTAAGAATATATGAAGGGTCCTCAGGTTTGTCTTTCTTTTAAGCCAGATAATTCACAAGAGTAGTTGTTTTAAAATCCATGTAATACAAAGGACACTATGAAAAGACATAAAGAAACCTAGTTTGAAAATTTGTAAGGCAGGAGAGAGGTTTGGATAGGAGGATAATAGTTCAAATCTGAGTCCATGCAAAAAGCAAGACCACGTATTAAAAAAAATAATAAAGCAAAAAATGGCTGGGGTAGCTCAAGTGGTGGAGCGTCTGCCTAGCAAGCATGAGGCCCGGAGTTCAAAACCTAGTCCTTCAGAAAATACAAAGTAAAATAAAATTTGCAAGCAGGTAAGAAAGATTTGTAGGCTGATGAAGGAGACATAAGAAAAGTGTAATAGTACAAGTGAAGGTGGTCAGTGTGCATTAATACATGTATAGAAATGTCACAACGAATCCTTCACTTTGTATAATTAATATATTCTAACAAAATACTTTTCTAATTAATTAATTTGTTTAATGTCAAAATGATGTACACAGGGGTTACAGTTTCATACATAAGGCAGTGAGTACATTATCAAACTTGTTACCTCCTCCCTCATTTTTCTCCCACTTTTTCCCCCTCCCCAATTCCCTCCACCCCACCCCTAGAGTTGTACAGTTGGTTTACAGCATATTGTCTTCTAAATATTGCTGTTGCATTGGTTTGCCTTTTACCCTTTGTCTCTCACAAAATACATTTTAAAAGAAAATTTAAAAGGAAAAACCTAAGTGAAGTAAATACAATGTTCTGCTCTTTGGATAGATAATAACAAGAAATCCATGGCCAAATGCAAATCAATACATGAGCATTCTTAATGAGCATTCTGAGAAACTAATATCTTGATGACATCAACTGATAAACGATGTGATTTCCTTCCAAATCCAAGAGTCAGCGGAGAAAACATGGGCAGTCAGAGTTACTATTCTCTCTTCCCTCGTTGCCAGTGGCCAATGTGCTAGATGACTAAACGATTATTCCTAGTTGTGCCTTGAAATACCTCTTTCATGAGAAATTGTTTCTGACATGCCACTGGCACATACAAAGAGGTAGTGATGAAGACTTATTTCTTTCAGTATTATGAAGAACAGATTCTCATTAGCAAGAGAACTGGTAGGCAACCAGCCCAGGAAAATGGACTTAATGAGAGAAAAAGACCATGGCCCTATAAGTTACTGGCAGGGAGAAGGCTCTTGTACTTAGGCAATTTCCTCCCTTCCACTTAGACTTGCTTTCTCTGACTATTATGATGCTTTTGGGTAGATAGCTTTTATAGTAGTGTAGTGTAGATTTCACAAAATCATTCTTGTGAAATCCAAGTGCCTTTTCTATTAAAGCACTCCTGTGTTCTGGGCTGCCTGGAAAGGGAACTACATTCTTTTCCTCCTAAATCTTTTAGTTCCTACCCAGAGCCAAAGTGAACAATTTACTAGTCATGAATATGTATAATTTGGCCTAGGCCCTCCTAACTCATACACTAATGGAGCCATTAGGCATATGATGGGTTGTCGAAGCCAAATGGACCAGAAAGAACATATACAACAGGCTTCAGCAATCATTTCAGTAGTCATTTCACATAGCCAGTCGAGATGTAGATCTAATCTTCCAGATCAGTATGGAATGCTTCCTCAATTTGTTGGGTAATGGTCCCAACTTCTCTCGATTGAATACATAGTAAGCACCTAATCCAGCAACTCAAGAATATTATCAATAAGCTATATTTACTGAAGGCTTGCTATATACTAAACACTGCTCTAAGAGCTATATTTTATTTTACTTCATCTTATTATATCTTGTCAAGTACTATGGTTTCAATTCAGGGCCTTGTGCTTGGTAGGCCTGTGTTCTACCACTTGAGCCACACCCTCAGCCTTTTAATTAATTTTTGAACAAGGTATCATACTTTTGCACAAGGTTGGCTTCAGACAGCAATGCTCTTACCTCCAGTTCCCAGACTGTGATCTTCCTACCTATATAGCCTCCTGTGTAGCTGGTATCACAAAGCATATACTACCATGCACAGCTTATAGATCAAGATGGGGTCTTGCTAACTTTTTTCTTAGGCTGACCTCAAACCACAATGCTCCTGATCTCCACCTACTGAGTAGGTGAGATTCCATCTAAGAGATTTATATAGCTTCAAATTATGACCTCTATTTCAGGAAGAGTCATCAAGCATATAAATAAAAGTAATGTCATATACCTTGGAATTACTTATCTTCCAACCACTAACTTTTTGTGAGGAATTTTATCTCATCTGTGATGATATATAAATAAAAGAAATCCTACCATAAGGGAATCTGATCTTGGGTAAAATAGTCTTTTTAAATAATTGCTTTTGAAAACACCCTACTTATCTCTTAGTAAAACAGTGAAAAATTCAAGGCTGACCTCCTTATTACCAGAAGTATAAATATGTAAGGAAAGAAAATATTAAAGTTGATCTCCATTTATAATATTTATCTAGGCTGGGCACCAGTGGCTCATGTCTATAATCCTAGCTATTCAAGAATCTGAGATTTGAGGACCATAGTTCAAAGCCAGAGAGACTCTAATCTTCAATTAACCACCAAAAAGCTGGAACCAAAAGCCAGAGTAGAAAAAAAAAAGATAATTGTGGGTTAAAAGACATATATTTCTTTGAACAATAGACCCTTCTTACATATCTAATTTCCTAATAAGTATTTTGCCTTGGTTGATTCATTCACTTTTTCCCTTCTCATTTCTGATGGCTGTACAGGGTTATATGCTTATTGAGTTATATTCTTCATTCTCTTCCTTTGAGATGGGAGTTATTTATTTATCAAAAGAAAACAGAGAAGTACAGAAAATAATAGTAAACTTTTTATATTTCTTCTTTAATCCTATACTTGATACTAGGAATAAATATGTATGTAAATAACAGAGCAATTTTTGAGCCCAAATACTTTGAGCATCGAGACAAACAAAATGCCACTCTCAATTCTTTGTGTTTAAGCTAAAAGAGAAAATAGAACAAGAATATACCACAGCTTTTGGACCAGTCCACAAAGGACCTGCTGGACTTAGTTATCAGATAAGGTTTCCCAACAGAGTGAGGTAGCTATACTTTGAAAATGAATTAAAGTGTTTTCATCTGTTGAGTTAATTAAGACTGCCCATTTGTTTTCCCACTCCCAAACTTTGCTATCTTCCTTGCGTTGGTCTTCTGTGCACGAGAAGTATCACAAATATAGTAAAAATAGTTCTGCTTTCCAACCTGACTTTATGCATATGCCATTAAGCCTATCCCCCTAGAATATGCGGGGACAATTGGACGGTGTTCTAGCAGGGCAGAATGAAATAGTTACAGAGAATCCCATAGCCTAAGAAAAAAAAAGGACCAATTTGGTTTTATGCTTCTTATGTACCAAAACTTGTGATAACACTGATTTACCTATATTGTTCTTTCATGTTTAATACTATCCTATATGATAATGTACTCTTATTATAAATGAAAAATTGAAGACAATATAGATTATCTACATTTAGATCGCATGGATGGACAATAAAGGGAACAGACAAGGTAAGAACTTAGACATTTCAGAGTTCAAAGCCATGTACCTACAGCTCTGTTCTAGGTTCTTTTAATTTTTTTTAATATGCACAAAATATTGTGCTTTTATTGACTGATTACTTGGCACGTAGGTACTGTTTTTTAATTTCTTATATGACTAGATTAGTATTTTGAGTTAATTAACTCATTTTATGAGAAATGAATGAAACAGCCAACTTTATTTTATAAGCTGTGACGAGGACTGTTCAATAACATGAATCCTTTAGAAAGTGAGCATGGCAAAACTGGAATTTGAATTCAGAAAATCATGTTGCATAGGCTGAGAGGAAGCTAAGAAAATAAACTTCATGTAGGGATCCAGGTTGTCTCAGACTTGTCTAGAGAGCTTGAGAGAAGGTAATTGTGCTGCTCGGGAGGTTAAGTGGCAGCGAAGACTGAGGAATATAGTGGAGAGGAGGAAATGCAACACAGGTGGAGAAGGTCCATTTGCAGGGACGAGTGGGCATCCCACTTTGGCAATAATGTCACAATTTTGCCTGTGGTGCTAAAAATATGAAGTAACTGGGCTTCAAAATTCCCTTCCTACCATCTGTGTCCCATGACTTTGCAAAAGACAGTGACAGCCACCTTCAGGCCAGGTTTTCACAACTGGAAAAACCTGAGTAAATCAGGCAAAATAGGTCAACATTGCTTTTCAACAGTAGCTGTACAGAGCCTGCCATAGGGGAAGCATGAACAGATGTTGGGCAGTGCACAGAGGGATCCAAAAGCATCTAATTAAACACAAAGCGAAATGCAGATGGTGCAACAGAGGTACAAGTTTAGGGATTGCCTTAGTCACAGGAAGACTCGGGAGTCAAGAATCACTTGGAGGGAATGTCAAAAAAGACATCTATCTCAAAATGCCTCCTCAAACAAATGTGTTTGTGTGGTTAAGTAATGCCTGGATTCCAGCTAAAGATGGATCTCAACAACGACAATGATAGTTAATATTCATATGGCATATCAAATTTGTCATTCATTGGTTGTTCAATTTCCAGAGCCTTTAGAGGCAGGCAGGACTAGATCTCTTTTACATAGGTGTCAATTAAAGGCCCAAAGCACATTTAATTAAAGAAAACACTGGAGAAAATCACTGGAATATTGAATTAGACAGCTGATCACAAAAGGCATACCGCATGAAAGAAAAATGATAAAAGTAAGATATTAAAACTATATTAAGGGCTGGGAAGGTGGCTTAGAGGTAGAGTGCTTGCCTAGCATGCATGAAGCCCTAGGTTTGATTTTTCAGTACCACATACACAGAAAAGGCCAGAAGTGGCGCTGTGGCTCAAAAGAAGCTCAAAGAAGTGCTCAGGTCCCGAGTTCAAGCCCCAGGACTGGCAAAACAACAAACAAAAACAATGGCAAAAAACTGTACTGACACTTAAGAAACAGAAAAAAAGAACCCACAGCAATTTGGGAAAAAAAAACATTTGCAAGGCATATAATTTAATATGAAGTATATATTTAAAATATAAAAATAGTTCCTAAAATTAAATAAGAACAAGAGAAACAACCCAATAAAGTGATTGGCCAAGAACTCAACTGACACAACCAAAGAAAATAAATTAATTGCCAATAAGCGCAAGACAAGATGCTCAACATTATTGGTCAGTAGGATAATGCGAAATAAAATCAAAATGAGATACTTTTATTACCTACTGAATGATTCTAGTAAAAAAAAAACACAAAAAAAGCCTGTTCATACCCAATGTTGGAATAACTAGAATCTTCATGTATTTCTGGTGTGAATAAAAAATGTTTATGCCCATTAGGAAATAACATGATAATGTATCACAAAATTAGAGCTACATTTAACCATATAATAAAATTAACCCCATTGCTAGGATTGACTCAAGAATGATTAAAACTTATGTTTCACACAAAGAATTGTATATGATGTTCACAGTAGTTTTAGTCACAATATGCAAAAATTGAACACAACCAAAATTTCCATTAACAGTTAAATGCTATAAACTATAGTATACTTACAATATAATACAGTTTAGTATAATACTGAAGGTAGAGTATAAGTGCTGGCAGTAATGACTAAATATGTATTTACCTACAGATCTAAAACTAAGAGAAGAATGAAAAGAATAAGCTCACTACTTTATAATTAAAACATTAAGTGACTCTAAATAAACTTAATTTTAAATACTGAGATTAAAATGCTTTTTGTTGTTATTGTTGTTGTTGTTGTTGTTGTTGATAAAGGGGCTTGAACTCAGGGCCTGAGAACTTTCCCTGAGTTTTTATGCTCAAGGCATGTACTCTACCACTTTGAGCCACAGCTCCACTTCTGATTTCCTAGAAATTAATTAGAGATAAGAGTCTCATGGACTTTCCTGATGAGGCTGGCTTTGAACCACGATTCTCAGATCTCAGTCTTCTGAGTAGCTAGGATTACAGGTGTGAGCCACCAGCTTTGAAATGCTTTCTAAAATAAATAAGGTACACAATTCCATATTGTCTTTTCCCCTAATATTAAAAAGTTTTCTTTATCTGCTTAATTTGATTGAAAATGTACTCTTGTCTAAGTCTTCTTTCCCACATCCCATCAGGGCTGTGTGGATTTCAACTGCTTACTACTAAAAGAGTAGAGCTAAATAATGCTAAACAGATACAAAAAGTAATTTCCTAAAAGTCAATTTTTAAAGCTTATCATTGATTTAAATTCATTGACAACTGCAGGATTATTGTTCAATGCAATAACTATAGGTAAGTTAAGAAAAAAATAAAATGTTACATATTCTTATGAAATGTAATATTCAATCCCAGGTAATACTATGTTCCATATATTAGAACTTAATAGGAATATTTCAGTTTTTAGTATCGTAGGACTACTGTGCTAATAACCTTCAAGAACTAATAATACATTGGAGTAAGAAAAACAAAATCTAAACACATCATAATTACTACCAGGAAATCGTTGATGAAATATTATTATATATAATAAACAATGATTTTGAAAGCTTTTTCAAACTGTTTTAATCATGTCTGTCTCCATTAAGCCACTAAGTTAATTAAATAGGCACACCAAATTGAGACAGGAAAATTGATTTTCTACCTAGGACATCTTCAAAAGAGTAGCACACAGAAGAAAAGGATCAGTGTTTCTTCATGGTGTGAAAATTGGGTTATATTCACACACACACAAAAAAATAACAGGATCTCTGTTCCCTTGGTCCCCACTGTTCTTTTGTTCTTTAGTGACATGTTAATCATGTAAACCTGGCAGGAAAGGACAATACCTCAGAATGTTCCCATACCTTTCACCTTTGGGAAATTTTCTATCTCATTAGTCTCTAACCACTCCTAGCCTCCTTCCTAATGGCGCCTGGGGATTGAGACCTAATGAATGGATCCAGCTACTGTGTATGGAGGAAGGGATTGGGGGCGGGGGGGGGGGGGCTGTTGCTGGGGCTTGAATTCATGGCCTGGGCACTGGACCTGAGCTTTCATACTCAAGGCTAACATTCTACCACTTGAATCACAGCTCTACTTTTGGCTTTTTGCAGGTAACAAGGACTTCCTGTCTGGGCTGGCTTTGAACTGCAATACTCAGATCTCAGCTTGCTGAGTAGCTAGCATTATAGATATAAACCATCAGGCTGAGGGATTTTAATAACAATTTTTCATAATTATTAATATTCAGCCCATTGCTTTATCCCCCTTTTATCTCTAACCCACTGCCCACAAATGCATGTCTCATTCTCACATCTTAAAACAGAAATCATGAGGGCCTACATTTGCCTATATTTATAAACAAACATAAAAAAAATCTTAGTTGTGGAATCCCAAGCTAGATCCCTTTGATGAATGATTTTATTGTTTTATGGATTTTATCAGCTTCCATTTATTATCTGGAATACGTAAATGAAAGATTTTTTGCAATAATCCTTAAATAAAATTCCAAAGTATATCATTTTATGAATTTTGATGCCATAAAGTATATTCTTGAATGGAAGGCGACAAAAGGGATTTTTTCCTATACCATTTTTATTATCTACATAATGATTATATGTAGATATGATTAAGGGGAAAGGTCTCCATATTCCAGAAAATGTATGTCAACAATTCAACTCTCATAGTCTAGTATTCATGTAGAACTTGTCATTCTGAGATCTTTGTATAAACATGAATATACGTTAAATATTCTTGTTGACTCTAAAATAACATTAAGACATTTATCACTTATGAATGCAGTATTACTGTTTCATAAGGAAGAAGTTACTAATAAATAAAATTTAGGCAAGAGATTAAAAATAATCTACAAAACCATTTCTTTACCTATAACCCTTAATTTCAAATCTTTGGCTAGGGAGTACTGTGCTTTTTTAAAAGAAGGATCTGATTTGTAAGAGATTTCAAAGTAAAATTGTGCCCATTGTATAATTATATATTGTATTATGTATGTATAACTGATATCCCTAGTCTATTTCACCAAAAATCTTCAGTGAAAAAAAAAAGTAAACACTAATTGTTCATGACTGAAGGTTTGTGTCCTGTCACAATTTCTGTTTTGAAGCCTTACCCAATTGTGTGATGAGATTTGGAAATGGAGCCTTTGAGAGGTTATTAGTTTGAGGTGAAATAAGAAAGGTGAAGTCCTTGTGCTAGGTTTAATGCCATTATGAAAGAGCAGAGAACTTGCTTGTTCTCTTCCTCCTCCTGTTGAACATAGAGAAGACAAGCATCTGTAAACCTGTGATAGCCCTTTCAAGAACATGAACACACTGCCTCCCTCATCTCAGACTACCAGCTTCCAGATCTGCAAAACAATTTCTTCTTGTTTAAGCCACCTTAATCTATGACATGTCATCCTGGTAGAGTGAGCTAAGTAAGATACTAACTTATAACATTTTTGCTTAACTTTGGCTAGCCTGCTTTCCCAAGGTATTCACTACTTTGAAAAAGTAAACATAAGAGAATTAGGAACGTAAGAGTGTCATTCTTGTATCCATATAAGCATCTACATGTTTACTAATCACTAATGCAGGGGTTTTTTTTGGCTGTGGGATTTGAACTCCGGGCCTGGGCTCCATTCCTGAGCCTCTTCATGCTCAAGGCTAGTGCTCTACCACTTGAGCCACAACACCACTTCTGGTGGAGATAAGAGTCTCAAGAGAACTTTTCTTCCCAGGTTGGCTTCGAACCGTGATCCTCACATGCCAGTCTCCTGAGTAGCTAGTATTACAGGCGTGAGGCATCAGTGCCTGGCCACTAATGCATTTTTATTTCTTGAAACCGGTATCTATCTCTGATGAACTAAAATTTAGACTCAGTCCCTAAGCATGACAACATTATAGTGAAATATTTGGGGCTGAAGCAAGGGCACCTTGGATTTTTCAGATTATTCAAAACATCAGATAGTAAGTTTTTGGAAAGAAACCAATCAAGTGGTATATGAACACATTGCAGGTTTTCCCTGCACTTGGAAAATTCTCTCAAGTGCTTACTTGAGTCAAGTCCCAGAACATGGAAGTTTCATTCTATAAATAAGAAGCAGAGTAAAAACAAATCCGAGAAGGGCAGAGCCAAGCTAGGTTATGCTGGCTATCTGTGGAACATAGTACTTACTGGATGATTGCAGGGTTCTCTATCATCCTTACAGGGGTGAGTCCCTCCACTTCCACCTATACCCTGAACAAGAACACCTGAACCGGGCTTCACTTCATTTTTCTTCAGCCATTCCTGATCCCCCTCCCTCCCCCACGGCTGTAGACTATGACAGCTGACAGCAAGATCAGATTTCCATGTTAAGCCTGTTATTCCTGGTGAAACGAATCCACGTTGAGGATACCTAAACAAACTCCCTGCCAGATTTTCGGATAGCCACTGTTCCCTGGAGAAATCTGAAGTCAGCTTCTGTAGCTGCACTTTTGGATTTGTTCCATTCTCGAAATTGGTCCAGAAGAACTTCTGTACAGCTTGATACTTATTCTTAGCTTGTAAAATGTGTTCTTAATTGCTTCCTTCCATATGATCCCAGTATTCATGCCTTATGTTTACAACTAAGTTTAGTTGCTAATACTTCTGAGGATATATAAATTTCAAATGCAATGTATTATAATAGTAACAGATATCATAGTAATTCTCATGATCAGTATGAGGTCTGTGCCATAGATCCATCTGTGTTATATTATCCTTTCTGTAGACTTACAATATAACTGTACAAAGACCTTGCTTACCTTTTGCCACATCTTATACTCTAGATTCTTCTTAGTCAAGCATGATCTAGGAACTTACTACAAATGCAGAATCTCAAGCCTGCCGCATACCTACTTCATACCAATCTGAAATTTCACAAGATCTCCTTCCTAGGTGTTTCAGGTGCATTTTGCAATTTGAGACAGACCACGGTAGAGCAGTTGATTTTAACTATTCTAATTGACAGAATAATTGTGCACACTTAATGAGACTAATGTGATGCACTTATATAATGGGTAATGATCAAATCTTCTAGTTCTTTATAAAATTTACAGCAAATGCCAAAGTAGAGCTATGTTACAGTGCTGGAGATCATTAGAACAGATTCCTCCTATCTATGGTACTGTGTATTATCCAGTTCCCTCCATGTCCCTTCTCTCCTATAGTTTATAGCCTCTAGTGACAAATATTCTCTTCTATGCTTCTATGAAATCAACTTTTTAAACCTCTAAATATGAATAAGAACATGTGGTACTTGAGTTTCTGTAGAACACTGGTGATTTTTTTTGAAGTTGGTTGTACATCAATCACATGGAATAACTTAAAAAAGAAGACATGGGCAGAGGCTTATAACTATAATCCCACTACTCAGAAGGTAGAGAATGGGAGTACCTGGGTGTGAGGTTAACCAAGGCATAAATATTAACAAGATTCTATAGCAATAACAACAATGCAAGTAGGCATGGTAGTGTGTGCCTCTCAACCCAGCTACATAGGAAACAGTAAGAGGATCATTGTCTAGGCCAGCCTAGATGAAAATCCCCTGCAAGGCTCTCATGGATAAATAATTATAGGGGAAAGGACAGGGATATAGAGCACCTACCTAGCAACTATGAGGCCCTGAATTCAACCCTAGTAGCACAAAAAATATCCAACTGGATCCCACAATTAGGGATTATTATTTCATTGGCCCAAGACAGCACCCTGAACTAGATAGTATTTTAAGGTCCACACCTGAAATTTCCACATTTGTTTCACTTGATAGTTAAGACACACTTCTCTAGAATAAATAATATTCAGGGACATTTGTATCCTTTTAGATCTATGTGGGTGGGTATTGTGATAAACTGGAAGACCACTGGAAGCCAACTCACATTTATATTTGGTGTCTTCCACAAATTGTCCTTGGTGTAGTTTTTAATATATAGTGGTTTTTCAATGACATCTGCATGGCTGATGGAGTACTTTTATACAAGAGAGAGATAAATAGGCTTCATATAACAGTTCTCTAATGTGTCAACTCTCATTGGATAGATTACAGAACTTCTGGAGAAATTATTTTTGTTGGTTAAACATGAGTGAATTCCTACTTTGGATATTATTTAGATATTTATTCACTCAACACATACATAAGAACAGCTATTCTGTTCCAAGTACTGTCTCATACTGTGAAGATACAATGATAAATAATTCAGAATGAATATGTTCTTATCTTTATATCTTATGAGATATGAATAAATAATAAGCAAATAAAGCCAAATAGAGGTATAGATACTAAGTACTGCTATTCACCATAGTCTTAAAAATACCTACATGATACTTATCGAAGAGAATTCCATGGTGGTAACAAAAGGTGTTTTACTTTACTTTTTGCTGTTCTTCATTTTTTCTATTTTTCCCCTTTTGTTTTTGTCTTTGATTTCTGTACCTTTTGTCTTGTACGTAAATTTATCTGATTTGGGGAAGGGAAGGAGAAGCACAGAAATGGTGAGACAATGCAGCCAGCAGTGATACTCACTAGACATTATGTTGAAAATAAACTACACAACTTGTGGGGAAGGGAGGTCAGGAGGGGAAACCTGGGAGAAAATGAGGGAAGAGATGACACTGATCCAAAAGAAATGTACCAAATCCTGACTTACATGAGTGTAACCCCTCTATACATCATCTTTACAATAAAAAATAAAGAATCCATCATTTTCCTGATTTAAATAATACCCAGAAATTGCTTGACACTGGTGGCTCACCACTGTAATCATTGCTACTCAAGAAGGTCATATAGTTCCCAAATTGATTTAGTACTTACCTCTTCAGACTGTTTTGTAAACTGTGTCAACACTCCATTCTTAACTTTTGTGCTCAAGGATAGCACTCTAGCACTTGAGCCACAGCTCCATTTCAAGCTTTTGTGGGATTAACCGGGGATAAGAGTATCACAGACTTTCTTCCCTTGGCTGGTTTCAAACTGTGATCCTAAGATCTCAACCTCTGGAGTAGATAGGATTACAAGTATGAACCAATGGCAACACTATGCTTACTGATGATGAGTGAAATAGCCTGATAAAGGGCTTTTGTTAATAGTAAAGAGTTTTTTAGGAGGATGTGTGAGTTCTTTACATCTTGTTTCTAAATGGTGTTTGATATGATCAAATGGTGTTTGATAATAGTGTTTGATATTATTTTTGTGTTAAATTTCCCTACCTTGTGGAATGGGTTACTTGTGACAGTTAAACTAAGGAGTTTATAAGTAATATTTTGGATGCAGATAGTTTATTTGGGAGCTGTTCTCAGGAAGGACAAGAGACATTGTGGAGTGCATATAAGAAGAGCAGAAAAGAAAAGAATCTGTAATATCAAGTTGGTTATTATGAGAGCAACCAAGTTTAATTCCTACTAGGAATACTCTTAAAATTGTGTAGACTCAGATGCCAGTGGCTCATGCCTGTAATTCTAGCTACTCATGAGGCTAAGATCTGAGTCTTCAAAGCCAATCTTGACAGAAAAGTCCATGAGACTGTTATCTTCAGTTAACCACCAAAAAGCCACAAGTGGAGGTGTGGGTCAGGTGGTAAAGCACCAGCCTTGAGTAAAAAAGTTAAGGAACAATGTGCATATTCTGAGTCCAAGCCCCAGTACTGGCCTAAAAACCCAAAATATTTTGTAGAACTTCTGAGTTCCCCTACTAAGTAACAGGAAATCTAGGGTTCTTATCCAGCAACTGGATTTCCTCCATGGTTTAGGGCTTGCTCTGGGAGTGGTCTAAGTTTCTTACACACGTTGGGTAGGTTACTGAGGTTCCAGAGAACTCTCATGTAGAAAACAATGGAGATATTCAAGCGCTGAAAGTGACTTGCTGATAGTTTACATAATTGCCGGTTGATTTTTACAGTAAACTCAGTATACTTGCTACACACTTGGTATTATATATGTAATTTCTTTTTCATCAGTACTATTTGTTTCTAAGCAAGTGATCACCATCTTGGGCAAGTTCTGTCTGGAACATAGAGATACCCAATGAATACATATTATCATCTGACATTGCAAGTGCTAAGAAGGCAAAGTAGATGGCCTAACAGCTAGTATCTCAATGCCTTGAAATAAGGCTATTGATTTTGTTTCTTTTCCCATCACTTTTTCTTTCTGTGAGTCATAGAATTTTTTTAAAGCTCAGTCTTTAGAAATGCTTTACCAGGTACTAGTAGAATCCTCACTACTCAGGAGGCTGCTATCAGAGGATCACAGTTTAAAGCCAGCCGAAGCAGAAAAGTCCATGAGACTGTTATCTCTAATTAATGGACAAAAACCTGGAAGTGGAGGTGGAGCTCAAGTAGTAGAAGACCAACATTTGAGCAAAAACACAAGTGAGAGAGGCTCTGGATTTAAGTACCAGCATGGCATATAAAAACAGAAATTATTCCAATGTTTTTATATGCCAAAGGAAGAAACTAGGCCCAGAAAGATGAAATGGCATGGCCTAGTTTGCAAAGTAATACCCACATCCCTGGCACATTCTAATTGTTCTCTCTACTGCCTCTTCTTAATTTATGTAATTCCATAGGATTGATTTCTACCAACAGACTGAAATTGAGCAAAACTTTCTGAAGTAGATGTATGCAACTGATCTATTAGAAGGTGATGTGCTCAGTGGGTTCAATCAAAATCTTTTCACACCTTACCATTTATCGTTTAAGCATGCTCTATACTTCCATATTGAAAAAATAATAGTGCCCTTAATGCCATGTCCCTTTTTCATTCCTTCAAAACATACATTTATTCATAACATTTACTCAAGACTCTGTAGGATATGTTTTTAATTACTATCAGACTCCTGCAGACTATTATCCATTGCAAATAAGTATGTTATTATTAGTAGTTGATTTCTTCCTGTTTTGTGGTAAGGAAAAAGGCATACACCTGACTAACATCAAAATGCAGGTCAGCTATGGGAAATGGACACAGTGGAGATACGGTCTCTGGTAATTTACACTGACAAAAAGTGAGAAAACCAGCCCAGCAAGAGGCTTTTGTGCCACATTAATTCCAAGGCTCTGATTGACCTGTAGTTCCTTTTCTTGTTTTCTTTTCCCCATAGGGAATCTGGAGCATGGTGGGGCCCTAGACATTTTCGATTTCAATTTCACTTTAGATGGTATGAAAGAGTAGGCAGCTGATTAGCTTCAAGAGCTTTAAGGTAGAACACCCTGGGCTTGAGTGCCCAGAGTCCCATGCCAAGAAGAGAAGGTTTCTGCCCAGTTGGATCCCCTGGAGTTAACCTAACTGACCTGCATCCTCTTCTGTGAGTTCCCATTAAAGTATAGTGCAGATGCTAAACCAGGCCACAGACAAGAGGCTAGTCAGGAAAGCTTTTTGGCTACCACTGGCTCCTCCACTCAACGGATATAAGCACACTCTTCAGTCCTCCACAAAATGAATTACTGTCTTCATTTCCAGCTTGTAGCATCCTGGTGTTCATTCATGAGCTTCATAGGGAATCTCATTATTGAAGGGATGCTAATTTCTCCTCAGAGTTATCACAAGATTCTAGGTGTTCTTAAAGAAATAGATTCTCTGTCATTGAAAGTTGAACTGGGCTTTTAAGACTTACTTTGTAGTCCAGAAAAAAAAAATCATATTCCCTATATATCTTACCCACCAGTCTTCTCAGAAGTCAGCTGACATTGGTAGCACACTATCAGTAACACTGCAATGGGATGATGAAGAGCTTGCAGACATTTAGGCCCTCCCACTCTGATAAGGTTCCAAGTTTCAGAAATGGTGGTACAGAGAGGATTCACAAGCGTTGTCTTCCTGATTTTCCATCTTTATCCCACTCTAGGAGGTAGAGCTGACCCACGAATCATAGATCCTCCAGCTCCATGTAGAAGATGGAGACTCCACAGCAATCCCATATTCTCAAGTCCCCTCTCTGGAAGCCACACAATGGAAAGTCGTAGAAAACCTTTATTATGATCATAAACCCACTCAACCATTCCAAAGCCCTTCTAATAGTGGATTCTTTAAAAACATGTTATTTAAAAATTATCTTTAAGGAATTGTACAAACAAGTTTCAACATGTCATTTTATGATTACAACACATCTTAATCAATATGTAGACTTAAGAACAGGATTGGATGGTTGCTATTAAATTGTCTTTCACTTCTTCATTTCTCACAAGTGGGAAATGTAAATCTAGAGTTAGATGGGGTTGAGAAGTAAATCAAGAAATGGAAATATGTGCTGGGTGCTGATGGCTCATGCCTGTATTCCTAGCATCTTAGGAGGCTGAGATCTAAAGATTGTGGTTCAAAGCAGGCCTGGGCAGCAAAGTGCATGAGATTCATATCTCCAATGAACTATCAAAAAGGCAGAAGTGGAGCCATGGCTCAAATGGTAGAGTACTCATCTTGAGTGAAAAAGCTCAGGGAAAGCACACAGGCCCTGATTTCAAGTCTCAGGATTCACACACATACACACACACACACACACACACACACACACACACACACACACGAATGGAAATAACATAAAGGAAATGAAGTACAAATTGCTGGTTGAGAAAGCAAAGGAAGAACACTATGGTTAGCATCCATCTTTGAACATATATAGTCCTAGTACCTGCATGGCTGTATTTTACTTGCCTGTCCATCGACCTAAACTTTCTCACCTCTCTTTCCCATCAGCTGCTGTCATCTGGTGAAACCACTGCCTTGAGTAATTTTCCTAACTCATTCCCATATATGGAAGTTCCCCAGGGGTCAGTAAAACAGAAAAGCACAAAGTTTGGAAACCAGCCAGATGAAATGGGAATCATATTTCAAGCATTTGCTGTGATTTTGATAAAGTTAATAGGTAAACTCAGTGATTCCATCCTTGTAATGGAGATAACTCATGGAGGTGTGTGTTTTTAGATTTTTTTTTGTTGATGATAATGCTAGGTATTTTGTAACAAAAGATCAGTCTTTATGACATACAAGTGTGTCCACTACAATAAGATTCCATTTTATGTGAACCAAGTTATGTGAATTTAAAATAGGGCAATATGAAAATACTAACAAAGTCTTAATGCATGCACCAAACAAGAAATGCAACAGATTCTACTTTACATTTATTCCTCTGGGGGGGAAATTGTCTTGAATTATGCAAGTTTTGAATTATGCAATGTCTTCAGGAGCTCATTTCTTGCAAACCAATGTGACTGGGCCTCTACAATCTGCCAAATGAGTGTGAGGATTTACATAAACTGTCTTATTCAATCCTTCAATGACCCCATAAGATTAGAATCCTTGGGCCTTTATCTTGATGTGAAGAAATTGAGGTTCCAAAAGGATAAGTAAATTTTCCAAGTTCATTGGTAATTCAGCTAAGATCCAAAGATATTTGGTAAGGCTCCTAAGATATTTATCTCCTCTCTTTTTGCCTTTTCTTTTTATTTTCTTCTATTCCTTCTCTTCTCTTCTCCTTCTCCCTCACTGTCTCTCTCATCTCTATATGTCTCTGTCTCTGTAACTCCCCCATGTTGTGACTACACAAACATTTACTAAGTAAAACATCTCTCATTTATTAAGTAAACATTTCAAACGTTTATTAAGTGAAACATCATCTCATCATCCCCCAAAGCTCACAGTCGTCTTCCCAATGGGGAAGAAATGTAACCAGCTCTTTTCTAACAGTAGATAATTTGCTGCTGACTCCCTCTCCACGCCTCTCCCCCATGACACACTCCCTTTTCACTACTCCCCTCATTAGAAAAGAAATATATATATCACTAGTTTAGTCACTGAAGGTATAGTCATAGAAAGGAGACTGTGGCAATAGTATCTATTCCTATCAATTGAAACCATAATGAGAGGTGGCAGACTGAAGCTCAGGAACGATATCCCCTAGTCCTACTTCTTCCTCTTCCTCCACATGGAGCCCTTCCTCACCTCAGAGGTTCCAGATGTCTATATTTGCAGGAGGCTGAGACTTGGGAGAGCATATTTGAAGTGTGTCTCTATGGTACCTTTATCAATGAATGTCTCCTATTATTCCCCTAGGTATTCTAGGATTGACAGTTCAATTTTTTTTCTCGGACTTCTCTTTCCAAAACTCTCAAAAGAATATTGAGTGTTTTCACTGTTTTAATGGTCTCCTGACCATCATAATGGAGATAAGCTTGTTCATCTTTAGAAATAATAAACAACTAACTGGGCCTGTGCATTATCCCATGTCCAATAAACTAATTAGTCCCTTAGGGTTGTTCAGAACCACCTGTAACTGGTTGGTTTTTGAAGATACTATGCTTGGAGGCACTGCCACCCAATGGTTATTTCTACAAACAACACCTTCCCAAGAATTGTATATGGAAATATGTACCTATATTATTACAGGTGTGAACCACCAGGACTCAGCTTAAGAGCTGGATATATTTAAGCACAATCCAACAAAAATGCCAAATGTGGAGAGAAAATAGGGTGGAGGTGGTGACACTGGCACAGGCCACAGAGTTGCTGTCATCTCTTCTGCCAAGGAAATGTGATTTTCCCAGCATTAAACAGCAGGTGGAAGCTCTTTAATTAGGCAATAAAAAATAGCGATTGCCAGTTCAACTATAAAGATTAAATTGCATAACACCATGAATTTCTGGTCCCAAGATTAATTTAGCTGTGTATATATTATTCTGATAGTATAGTGAATGTGTATAGATATGAGACAAAATAAGAAAGCAAAGCCAGAATTCCCATTATGATCGTTGTCGATTACTAGGCGTATAAGATTTGAATGCATTTTAATAAGCTTATTTTTTCCCTCAAAACTTGGGAATAGAGATAGTAGTGGCATATTTCGTAGTGCATAGAAAAGCAAGTTGATTAGAGAGACCAAAAGATTGTTACATTTGAAGGTGGCAAATCTCAGACTACTATGGCCAACAGGTATCATTCATTTCAATGACATTAATTAAGTTAAATTTTTGATAAAATGAAATTGTACCATACAGAGAAAAATAGATTCTATTGAACTTTAGCAATGGTTTTCAGGCATTGAGAATAATTAAACACAGACTCAAGCAGGAGAGGATGAGAAATCATAGCACCTGAACAACAGCAGGTAAAATTGACATTGTCCTATGAATTCTATATTGTCACTTTTCTATTAGAATAGTACTTGGGTCATCAGCCATTTGTGAATTTTCTCCTCTACAAAGAAGTCTCTGTACATTTTTGTAAATATTACCCCTTGAGGAATGTCACTGGGGGGGAGGGGTCCAGTCTACAAGCTGGGAATGTGGATATACTTTGACACTTTGTTACATGGAAGTGCTTGCCTAAGAATTGGAGAGCATGTCTAAAATTCAAAAATATTCAGGTAATCTTTATAAAACAATGACTCATTCCTTTGTCCTGAGGATAAATACTAAGATACTAAGATAGAAATGACTCAACTCATAAAGCATTAGTTTCATGTCTTAGAAAACAGACTAGTTTCTAAACAGTGACAAATTGTAGGGCTAAAGTAAATAAATTCATGACTTGGTTTTCTATTTCAAAACGTAACTGAGAATATATTAAAAGGAAAAAATGACTCAAGAAAACTTGCTAAAGTATTTTAAAATGATAGTATGGTACTGGAAAAAAAACTTGAATGAAACATAGCTCCAAGGAATGTGCACGTTACCAAAACAACTGAGCAAATAATTGAATTCCACCTTCTAAGTGATCTGTTCAAACAACAGATTTGTCTAGTGTCAAGAAAACCTAAAACACTTGATTGGCTCTACTGTTCCATCAGAAAAGTTTCTAAACTACATGATATGTAAAGTCATAAAATTGTGAAAATAATAAGTCTTTTCTCCCTAATTGAAAAAATAATAATCTGTATATCATTAACTCTCAGGTCTAAAATATTTGAGCTAAATTTTTCTTCTAATTAATACCTTTTATCTTGTAGCTGATCCTTTGTATAAAGTAATGATTATGAGGGCTGGGGATATGGCCTAGTGGCAAGAGTGCTTGCCTCTTATACATGAAGCCCTGGGTTCAATTCCCCAGCACCACATATACAGAAAACGGCCAGAAGTAGCACTGTGGCTCAAGTGGTAGAGTGCTAGCCTTGAGCAAAAAGAAGCCAGGGACAGTGCTCAGGCCCTGTGTCCAAGGCCCAGGACTGGCAAAAATAAATCAATAAAGTAAGTAAGTAATGATTATGAGAAAAAATTGAGTGTTATATACTGCTTGGAAATTTTATCAAACAGCAACAATTTGTGTGGCACTTATTAAATGTCCAGACTTGTCCTCAGTGGTAATGATGCAAAAGATACCATTGGATGTTTATCTCACATATATCCAATGCTTTCTGCAGAAATTCTAAGTTTCAAGAGAAGGAGGGGTGAATGCCTATAAGGAAGAAAATGCCCATCTACCTATGCTAAGATTTTTTGCTTTTGGAGACAAAGAAAAACATAATAATTACAAAATGACTTACTCATCTATACCCCATTTAAATTCATCATAGCTTATCTTTAGGAGTCGAATACCTCATCCCTGACTTTCAATGCCTTCTTTGCTAACTTGTCTATAGGTCTACCCATCAGCATGGGTATCCGACATATCTATGTCACTAGGTTGTCCATTCAGTGTCCAAGACCACCATACACTTCCCTTCTTCAAGCCTTTGCCTTTATAGCTGTCTGTAATAATCAATGTTCTGACTTTCCTCTAGCCCCAGAACAAATCCACACCCTTGAGGGATGAAGCTTCCTTTGATTTATTTGTTGGTATCAGCCATCTCAAATCTCACCAGCCTTATGGTCCTTCCATTATTTTGTCATGTAGACCCATCATGCATTTGTATGACTGTCTTTCTCAGTAGACCATAGGTTTCTTATGCATCAAAACAGTGTCACTAGACATTATAATTCCAGGACAAACCAGACAATACTACAGGTATAGTGAAGAGACTAGCAAACATTTTATGCAAAGGATAATACAGTATTTAAGGGTCTGAGGGCCATTTTGTTTTTTTTACATCTACTTAATGTTAACATTTTAGTATAGAAGTAGTTGAAACAATATGTAAATAAGCAAGTAAGGCTGTGTACCAATAAACTTTATAAGACATTTGTTGGGCTAGATTGGATCCTTGGGCCACAATTTACTGCTCCTTGATCTATATGAATGACATTTTTTGGTACAGAGTGTGAACAAGGTCTCCTGTTGTATAATCTAAAAAATTCTGAGAAAAATAAATATGCATCTTAGTCATCTTTGTATGGTCTATCCTACCTCCCACAGCATCTGGATCAATGCTTTCTACATCAATATTTGTAAGCCATTAATGTTATTTTTAAATTTTTCTGAATTAAATGTGCCTGAAAAGAAAGCTGGCTTGGGGTTACATGCTTGTAATCCCAAATCCCAGCTCTTGAGATCCTTCTGAGGCAGGAGGATTACTAGTTGCAGATTAGTCTGGACTACAGAGTGAGACCCTATCTTACAAGTCAAATATATGTATATGTATGCATAATTGTGCGTGCGTGTGTGTGTGTGTGTGTGTGTGTGTGTGTGTGTGTGTGTGCACGCACTGTCCCTGAGCTTTT
The DNA here is from genome assembly GCF_023159225.1 of Perognathus longimembris pacificus. NCBI lineage: Eukaryota > Metazoa > Chordata > Mammalia > Rodentia > Heteromyidae > Perognathus > Perognathus longimembris. The sequence continues at coordinate 105,620,429 of NC_063188.1, read as the reverse complement.
GTGCTCAAGACTAGTGCTCTACCACTTGAACCATAGCTCTACTTCTGGTGCTTAATTGGAGATAAGAATTTCACAGACTTTACTGTCTTGGCTGACTTTGAACCACATTCCTCAGATCTCAGCCTCCTGAGTAGCTAGGATTGTAGGCATGAGCCACCAGCACCCATGTCACTCAGTGAATAATGACAGCATTTTGGGAGCTTAATAACCATGGATAACTATCTAGTGAGTTGATAGTAAAGTAGTCCAGAAAGGATCATGGAAGTGCAAGAATCATAAAAAAGAATGTGACAGAAAAATGTGTCAGCTAAAAAAAAATCTGAGGATTAGCAGGCAAAGGGAGAGAATCTGGCATTAGACTTGGATCAAAGTAACAAAAAGTAATTTCAATCCTGAGAGACCAACACCAAGGGACATTCCATCGTCTGTAATAGACATCTCAAGACACCATCTAAGCCCACGTGAATAATGCATTCAATGCCCACATTTCAATGCTTGAAGGATGTTCATGATCTGGAAGAAACTCAAAGACTAACCCAAATGATTAAAAGACTGAAAGGACTCATTCATGAACAGCCATAAAAGAAGCCAAATATGTGCTTCGCTTGCTAATGGACAAAATGAGATGAAGGAAAAGATTACAAATTACTGAATTCTGTGACGCCCAGGAAGTAGAGGAATGATGGTTGGCTCTATTGGATTCAGCTCTCTATGTGGAAATGTCTCAGGCACTGACAAACTCTTCTCATTATTGGGTCTTAAAACATTCACAATCTATCTGAATAATATATAACTGAGGATACTGTGATTGGTACTATTCTATTATTGCAGGAGACAGGATTTCTTCAAAACAAAAAGTATAAGAAAAATATTGTTTATTAAAGAATTTTTTAGGAATGCTAGGTGTTCTGAGAGAATTAAAGACTCATTATTAGTCCACTTATATTTGTCAGTTGTGGGGCTCGAACTCTGGTCCTGGGCACTGTCCCTGAGCTCTTCAGCTCAAGACTAGTTCTCAACCACGTTGAGCCACAGCACCACTTCCAGTTTTCTGGTAGTTACTTGGCGATTAGAGTCTCATGGAATTTCCTGTCCTGACTGGCTTTGAACCATGATCCACAGATCTCAGTCTGCTGAGAAGCTAGGATTCCAGGCGTGAGCCACTGGCACCCAACTAGTCCACTCTTAAAGGAATCTATCTATCTATCTATCTATCTATCTATCTATCTATCTATCTATCTATCTATCTATCTATCTATCTAACTGTAGGTAATAGTATATAGTTTAGAATTGTTTAAATGAGAGCACAAAGATGCAAAAAGAGTTAAATATTTCTTTCCTTTTATTTTCTTTAATCATACATTGAATCATGTATCTATTCATCCCACATACCAAATAACACCAAGTAACAGGACCAATACTCAAAAAAAATAACAGAAAGTAAAAAATTCACAAGCTTAGTGTTTGTAGATTGGATCAGAGAAATAAGTGGTCTAAGAAGGAACTGAGTTTCAAGGGAGACTGAGAGAACTATTAGGAAAAAAGACTCCAACCCACATGGAACTAAGGGGGAAGACTGGAGAAGATACATAAGACAGCTGGCATTTCTGCCAGGACCTGAAAGATAGTCAGGAGATTATCATCAGAGAAAAACAGGAATGAGAACCCCAGGTAGAAAGGGAAATATTTATCCATTCAGCATTGGCTCATGCTACCTAGCTACTCAGGAGACTGAGATCTGAGGATCGCCATTGGAAGCCAGCCCTGGCAGAAAAGTCCCCGTGAAACTCTTATCTCCAATTAACCACTAGAAAACCAGAAGTGGCACTGTGGCTCAAATTGTTAGAGCACTAGCCTTGAGCTGAAGAGCTCAGGGACAGCACCCAGGCCCTGAGTTCAAGCCCCAGGGCCAACAAAAAATATATTTTCAAAGGAATTGGGAATTGCAGGCAATGAACTGGTGGAATAAACTGGTGGACCAATTTATCACAATGTACCTGAGCCTAGCAAGTAGTTCATAGTGTCTTAGAGTAGAAGACAAGTGGTAATCTTAAAAATATTAATTGTAACACATTAAAATTGTAGATATTTAGTTTCTTGGTTAATTCTTATTTCTTCTGAGATCGTCCACTGACAAAATTATACCTTTATGTGGCCAAATAATTACAAACATTTACATATAATACTTATACTGTATTTGACACTATTCTAAGCTCTTTACATACATTAATTGATTTCATCCACATAGCAACTCCATAAGGAAGATACTATGATTATTCCTGAGGAATGGAAACAGAGAACTTAAATAATCAAGAGAACTTAGAGATAAGAAATAGGAAAGCAGCATTTCTCATTCTCTCTCTCTCTCTCTCTCTCTCTCTCTCTCTCTCTCTCTCTCTCTTTCTCTCTCTCTGTCTCTGCCACTATTGGGTCTTGAATTTAGGGACTTTCATATTTGCTTGGCTTTTTTGCTAGCACTCTACCACTTGGGCCATAGCTCCACTTCTGTCTTTTCACTGTTTAACTGGAGATAAGACTTTCCTGGACATTCCTCTATAGGCAGGCTCAGTCTTTAGATCTCTGCTTCCTGATTAGCTAAGGATTACAGGTTTGAGCCCCTGGCACTCAGCCAAAGCAGCAGTTCTTCAGGGATCTTGCTCCAAGCTCTGCTTTTATAAACTCTGTCACACTGCTAACTTTCCAAGAGAAAAATCTATTTTTCTGTCCTAGACTCCAATAATTCCTCTGAACATTAATCTCACAAATAAGGCAGAGAGCATGTTGATATTTTGGAGGAATAATTCTCAAAACAGAAAAATTTATAATCACAAAAATGAACTATAACCTGAATGTCCCCAAACATGAAATTATTAATTATAATATACACCATTATGCAAGCATTGGAAATTATGAGTTAAAAGAAAATAAAATGACATGTGAAATACTATAAAAGTCAAAGGGAAATGTAGAATACAAATTACATGGGGTTTTGCTTGGGGTCTGTTTGTGTTTATTGTTGTTTTGAGACAGGGCCTTGTTATGTAGTCTAGATTGACCATAAATATATGATTCTCCTGCTTCAGCCTCCCACCAGGATTATAAGTGTATACTGCCACACCTGGCCCCACAAATGGTATTCTAACAGTGTATTTGTGCACATATGCTGGAAAGAAAATACACTAATCAAGACAGTTTCAATTCCATCTTGGTTCAGCCACTTTTTAGTCTTAGATCCTTGGATAGAAACCCCTCTTTACTCATTTCTTCCTCTGAAAATGGGAAAATGCAGTTGTTGTGAGGGCTAAATCTTCAAATCTTCAAATGCTGGCTGACAAGTACTTATGTGACTACTATAAAAAAATAGGAAACCTTATAGAAAAATTAGAACTGAAGAGTGCACTCACAGTTTAAGTGTCCTTGGGGAACTGGGATCTCATGTTCCAACTTTATGCATTTATTTTCTCCCTTGATCTTAAACAATAGTTGTAAGTCAAATGAGATTTGGACCTAAGTAGAGCAGTATAGGACACATCCCCAACTCCTTGTTCCATCTCTCTTAAATGTAAGGTGGAATTGAGAAGATGCTTTACTTTATCTAATTATAATACTTTCAACTATTTGATTGGCTTTTAATATTGGTACATATGTATTAACTGCAATGTGCTACTGAGAACTGATTGAACTGGTGCCTTATGTATGTGTGATGCTGTGGTTCATGTATTGAATAATGAACAACTTGGGGTAACTAGCCATTAGATTACACTTTCCTCATTTCTCTATGATAAGTATGTTAAAAATCCTACCTTCTATTTTGAGATATATAATGCAGTATTGTTAATTATAGTTCCCCTTCTGTACTGTAGAAGACTAGAATTGATTCCTCTAACTGTAACATGTACCCATTGACCTCCTCACCACATGGCCCCTGCTCGCTCAGTCTCTGGAAACCAGTATACTACTTTGAACTTCCAGGAAATAATTTTTTAATTCGGTATATAAGTGAAATAGTGTAGTAGTTTTTTTCTTTCTGTGCTTGATTTGTTTCATTGAACATAATGTCCTTCAGTTCCATCTATGTTCATACAAAGAATAGAATTCCATTCATTCTATGACTGAATAGTATTCCATTGTGTATACAGACCACAATTTTTTAAGGGTTCCTCTGCTGATGGACATTTAAGTGACTTATTGTAGTGCTACTCACAATAGTTTATACACTTTCTTAAGGAAGTACTAGGAAATACAAAGGAAATGAAGATATTCACACACACACACACACACACACACACACACACACACACACCATTAGAAATCTGGTCTCCTTGAAAGTTTTAATATCTTTCCTCTCTTTGTCAGGTCTCCTATGTCAAAGCTATTGATATCTGGATGGCGGTGTGCCTTCTGTTTGTGTTTGCTGCCTTACTGGAATATGCAGCAGTGAACTTTGTCTCAAGGCAGCACAAGGAGTTCCTGCGCCTTCGAAGACGACAGAAGAGGCAGAATAAGGTACATTTGGCTCTCAGTACAAAGCCATCTATAGTTTAAAGCACTTAACCAGGCAATATCATTCAGAAAACAGAACATCCAATGAGCAAGAACCTGAGGGTAATTTTTGTCCTAATATACATAATTACTCCTCAGTTTAGTTATTTAAAATGTTGGGCAATATTTTATGACTTAACAAACAAAAATACAAGTCATACAATTGCATTTGAAATTGAAGTAAATAACAATTTTTGTCCCAAATACTATTAGTCATGTACTTATACTAAAATTATTATTTATCTGAAATTCAAATTTTCCTATCCTCTGTACTTTATCAGGCAACTGTAATTGCTCATGTAGACTCAATGTGAAATTTAAATTTTAATTTAAAATCCTGGTCATAACCAATATTTTTTTTTTATTTTATCTTAAAAATGTATTTTCATTCCAGGGAACAATTTATCATATAATACCTTTAAATGTTGTTTTCTTATTGCTGAAAACTAAATTGTTTAAATTATAAATTTTTTTTTTAATTTCTTTTATTATCAATTGAACAAAAATTTTTTTTTTACAAGGTGCTGTGCAAAGAGGGTGCAGTTACATAGTAGGGCAGTGTGTACATTTCTTGTGATATCTTACAACCTGTTTTCCCATCCCTTGTCTAGGTCAGGTAGACCCATATGCAGTATACTATGTATCAAGCACATATACAGTGTTCACAGACTTGGTCTCTACTGTCTCTCCATCTCCCTTTGTTAACAGTCATATATCAGGGAGATCATGCCCCTTTGTTTTCTGTGTTCTAGGCTTGTCTCACTCAACATTATTTGTTCGAGTTCTGGTCATAACCAATATTAATAATTTGTGCATTTGTGAGTATGTGTCCACAAAACTGATTTGTCTTTTTTCATCAGTTGCTCTGGTTTTAATGCCTTATACATGTATATTACAAATTGGTCAAGTCAACTAGACTGATTTCATTTTCTTGACTTAAACTTTAACCCAGAAATATCAGTTTTATGCTATCCAGAGGCTGTGTTTTGAAATATATTGCTCAAGATCTCCATTTAAGTGGCTCCCAAACTTACCTGCACAATACAATTGCCTAGAGATTTTGTAAACCCCGAAACATAACTACACTAATTAAATCCCAATTTCAGGATAAGGTAGAAGCATCAGTATTTCTGAAGCTCTCCAGGCAATTCAGGTTTGGAAAGCATTATACTCTGGTTTATAACTCAGTCTCATAGAGTATATCAGAAATCTCCACCTGTCTTCCATTTCAGAATCTGGGAAAGAAACATGCCCTTTGATATAATGAGTGCTACCTTATATAATAATATTACTAGAAGACCACACCAAAACCTATTGCTCAAAAACTTGCATAAATTAAACCTGTGGGTGAAGGCATTGTGGACCAAAATCAAAAATATTTTGTCAATCTTAATGCTTCCAAACACCTACAGTAAAACGGAGTGTTTTTTGTTAGATATAGCTTACTTGGGTTTATATGGATATGGTCTCACAAAACATTTGCAAAAGATTTTCTTAGAGTACCATGGAAAAGGGGAAATATATCCTCTTGCTGTGTGTCTCTTACTCAACAATGTTCTGCCTTACCATAAACTATGGAAAATGCATAGATGCACACATATTTCTGCTACTTCTCTTTTCATATTGAGCCTTAACTGGATTTCTTCTTACTGCCTTCTTATTGGTGCTATTTCTTCATTTCATACACAGGAAACCAGCACACCATGACATAAGTTTGGGGGTCACTTATACCACCTGGGAAATACTGTAAGATTACGGGTGCTTTTTCAGTACATACACAGGACATAGTTTGAACAGCTCACAGAGCAACCACCTTAGTCACTGAGTGGTTTAAGCCATTCAGCAACCTCTTTTAGGCTCTAATGCTGCCCACGTTTCCTTCAACTTTACCTTATCATAATAAGTCATCTGGGAGTCCTGTGGAGTACAGATTTTCACCTATCGGCAGGGATCTCTGGAACGTAACTCCAGCCATAGGCAAGGGATCAACTGTAATACTAATTCTCAATTAACTCCCCTGGAGACACTGATTCATAAAGTTTGGGCTGGAACACAAGAATGTAAACGTTTAACAAGCACTCTAGGTGATTCTGATAATGAGATAAAGAGACACTATATTGGCTCACTGCTTGTGTGCTTTCCTAGACCTTCAATGAAAAATGAGTTTCAGCTGGGTTCCCAATTCTGCATAATTGATAAGATGTTGTTTGAATGTGATGTAGAGTGCTTTTAAACTGAATCTGGGATCTATGGAAATGAATTCTGATAGAAACTTGTCATGACAGAATAAGAGTCGTGAAGGATTAGTAAAAACTGTCAAAGTAAAACTATTGTGAACAGAGGAAAGGAAAATACAGAATAAGAAAAATACAAGTAGACCTAAAAGCAAGGGGAAAAATAGAACAAGGTTTAAGAGAGAGTAAAAAGAAAAGTGGTAGATGAAGCACAAATATCACAGTAAATACTATAAAGAAAAGTAGACTAAATGTTTCCATTAAAAGACAAAGTGGGTATGTGACTCAAGTGAGCACTTATCTCCATTTAACCACCAAGAAACCTGAAGTGGAGCTGTGGCTCAAGTGCTAAGAGTGCTAGCCTTGAGCAAAAAAGCTTAGAGACAGTGCCTAGGCCCTGAGTTCAAGCCCTGGTACTATCACTCCAAAAAAAAAAAATCTAGGAAAATGCTGGGAGAGTGATTCACGTGGTGGAATGCTTTCTCTAATAAATTTTAACATCCCTTCCTGGAACTTAGAGGGAGCTTTTTCATAAAATGAATGGTATACTCTGGATAAAAGAGGTTGAGAACACAATCTTGTGTCTCTGGATGCCATGAAAGACTGTTGCCCCTAGTGGCCACTCGAGGCGGTAGCCTTATCCAATAGCATGGCATGCAGAATTCATGAAGCCTTTAGGGCCACCACTTGGCAGTAACAGTAGTAAACAAATTAAAAAAAAATTGTAGGTTCTGTGAATATGTAACAAAAAAAAATAGAAGCTGAGCAGTCTTGTTGGGCAGTTGACTGATCAAGATTGAGTAATTTTTAAATATTATATCTATCTTTCATTTTTTTTAAATTCTGCAATAATCAACATTATAGAGTTGCAATGTTCATGAGCACCATTTCCCACAGTCAATATTGTCCTCATCTAGATCAATAAAGTGGCTATACTACCAACATTGAGCGAGGCATTTCTATCCTATTTTACAGATGACCAGCCAAACCAAACAGAGGCTATATAAAATGCCAAAAGCCACATATGCAGACCATACCTGGAGACCCTGATCTTAACAACTATGTACCCCACTGCTCAGAGTTTAAGTTTACATTTCATATCTTACTTTTTTATGCTCCAATACAAAACAGACACATATACATACTCACAATTTCTAATTCATTGTAATATTTTGTTATTTCTTTTTTGGTAGTGGTTAGTTAGAGTCAAGGCCAGGTTAAAACAACTGACATGAGTTATACAAGTACAGGGTTAGATCAAGTGTGTGTGTGGGGGGGTGTAGGTGTGAGTGGTGTGTCTTGGTTGTGGGCTTCCAACTCAGGTGCTGGGGGCTGTCCAAGCATCTTTTCCTCTTTGTGCTGAAGGATAGCACTCTACTACCTGAGCCACAGCACTACTTCCAGTTTTCAAATGGTTAATTGGAGATAAGAGTTTCACTGGCACTTTTTTGTCCCAGCTAACTTCAAACCGTGATCCTCAAATCTCAGCCTCCTGAGTAGCTAGGATTACAGACATGAGTTACCAGCACCTGGCTCAAATCAAGTTTTGATTTAAAATGTTGTTATTAATGGATTGGTGCATTAATAATATCATTTATCTTAAGTACCAAATTTTGACACCTTCAGTTTTGCACTCGAGGACTTCAGGCCAACAGATCATATACTGCTAAATTAATTTTAATAGACAAAAAGACAAAAATATTATTTGAAAATGTTTAGCAGGGTACCAGTGGCTCACACCTATAATCCTACCTATATAGGAGGCTATGCCAGCCTGGGCAGACAAATCTGAGAGTCTTACCTACAACTAGCCAGAAAAAACAGGCAGAAGTAGTGGGCTTGACTCAAGTGGTGCCAACCTTGAGTGAAAAAGCCAACCAAGAGCTTGAGATCCAGGGTTTAGGAGTGCAAGACCCAGGACCAGCACACTGCACACACACACACACACACACACACACACACACACACACACACACACACACTATTCCCAATGCATAAAGTTCATAAAATCATTTCTTTAGTTTTTAATCAGGAAATGCCCTTGAAAAAATGATACAGAATGATTTAGTCAATTGTCTACAAAAAAGGAAACAGGAACAGCACTTCCCCAGAGACAATATAATTAAGATTTATTCAAAATCTATTGAAAAAATACCTGAGATTACATTTGCATGTATGAAGATGAGTAAGGTCACAGTCAAGTTAGAAAACAGGGTTACTTTCAAGGAGGAGCCAGGCTTTTTGCAACTGGATATATTTGCTTTAATCATCTTTTCTCTATTTCGCAAAGCAGACACTTATCCATTTTTATCAGTTTCTCAGAAATAATCACATCCAGATCTTCACTGACAGAACCAGCCAAACTTGGTCCATTAGAATACCTATGATACGCTGTGTGTTTCTCACAAACCCTATTTTCATGTTATCTCTTTTCCGCTACAAAGTATTTTCATAATGGGAGCGGTACAATACCTTATAAATTGTATCCCTATACCAGCAATCACCTTACTTCTGGCTTTTGCCTGGTTTTATGTCTTCAGTTACTCAGGTATCCCTGACTTCTTTTTTCTCAGTGATTACACAGAAATTGTGCCTGCTTGAGAATATAGTTATGACACTAAGAGCACCTAGTGAAAAGCTGCCTTTTAAAAAGAATAATGCTAATAACACACTGTTTAGCACCCCCAAGAAAATCTGGGGCATCTTAACTAGATTGGACAGTTAAGCTAAATTTGTCAGACCTTGATAAAAATGTCCCAGATGTTAGTTATTTAGGAAAGTGAGACTCCATACTATATTTTCATGTGTGACTTTCTTTCTCTACTCTTTTATCCATCTTTTAAGTCTTAGCTCAATTGCTAACTTCTCAAAAGATAATCTCCAAATCCTATAGGACTCTTCCAAGCACTTATAGATCTGATCTGTTCTTTTTATGTGTCACTTTTTAACCATTTCTTGAATGCATTTTGTGAGAAATATAAAATTGAAATGATATTGAGGGATACAAAAAAAGGCAAATTATATTCTACATCAAGTCTTTGAATTTTGATTTGTTTATCCAAATGTCCACAGAACTGTATGGAAAAGAAAGGTCCTTCTGACTGGACTCACTTTTTAAATAGAAAGATAAATCATGTAGAGCCAATCATGTCTACCTTAAGAAAATGAATCCATAATGTTTTGTATATTTTCATGTGTGAATTATGTCAGGGCTGATATCTAGGAAATACTAGTTGTAGACTCTGAACTAATAACCATATTTTGTGAAATGGAGATGTTTTAATGTGGGTAGAAAAATAAGTTCATATAATATCTGTTTATAAAATGTTCAGTAGTATAAAAAATCATGATAAAAGCTCTTGTATAGGATGAACACCTTAGTGCATGTAGCTCAACATTTATATGCAGTGATGCTTAGTATAAAAGAGAAGAGAAAGACACTGTGTTATCATTAATCCACAATGGCTTGCATTATAGAGGGAATCCAGTAGGAACTTTGAAAATTTGCTTCCTTACTAAAACTAGGAAAATGCATATAAGAAGCTGCACTGCTTAGAATAGCAACAAGCACAAGAATTGAAGATAAACCATAATATAAACACAGTTGTCCACTTGAAGACTGTATACATAGAGTCCACTAGTATAGACCACACCTAGATCATTTTGCACTTAGACACAAACTTATGAGTACATGAGAATAATCTGGAGGTAAAATATGAATCCCAGACTCTCAGCTGGAGAGATTCTAATGAGTAGGTCATGACAGAACTCGTGGTTATACTTTACCTCCAAGTGCCAGGTGACCAGTGACAGTCCATAAAATCTCCAGAATGCCTTTCAGTAATAGCAATGCTATTATGACTTTCTGCCTTTGCTACAAAAGTGGCCAACAATCATTAACCACATGGATTGATTCCATCTTGAAACAGTACCCATTGAAAGTATAACTAATAGAAAACAAGGTATTTTGTAAAAGACATATTTAGATTATATATCCATATAGGTATGTTGTATACATGTCCTTGGAAACTTCTTACTATATCTAAGTATATATATAATGTATATTATAATATATAAGTATAAGCACACATGTATATACAGATATAATATATAATATATGTGTATGCATATTTCCTTTTAAGAAAATATAGTGAAAGGCTGTGTGTTTTCTTTTATCATTTACCATTTTTTCATATTCTACATGTTTGCACAAAGTGTTTAAAGACGATTTCATAGATCATTAATTAAGGTAACAACTGCTTCCTTAGGAAACATAATGTTGACGAGCTTGTAACTACTTCCCAAGGGAGGCAGAAGCCCTGTTTTTTTTTTTTTTTCATTTTATCTTAAAGGTTGAAGAATTCAGATAAGACATCAACAGGCCTGCATGCATTAGGAATTCAAAAGCCATCCAGAATAAATAAATGGCATAGTATTTTGTAATTCCTCGTGTTACAAGATATAGAGCTGGTGCTTGTCAGGGACATAGGGACTATTAGTGTTTGTAAGGTATCTTCTTCAAAGCGTGTTCCATTTTGTTAGGTATTATGAAACAAAGGGGCTGGGAATGTGGCTTAGCGGTAGAGTGCTTGCCTAGCATGCATGAAACTCTGGGTTTGATTCCTCAGCACCACATACACAGAAAAAGCTGGAAGCGGCGCTGTGGCTCAAGTGGTAGAGTGCTAGCCTTGAGCAAAAAGAAGCCAGGGACAGTGCTCAGGCCCGGAGTTCAAGCCCCAGGACTGGCAAAAAAAAAAAAAAAAAAAAAACCACTAAGATTTTTAGGACTTACAATATGGAATTCTCTTTTGAAAATTGCCTCGCAAATGAAATCTGTCTTTTTAGTGCCTCTTTCAATTCTCTTTCATTTCCAAGCTCCTTCCCAGTAGGTCTATGTTCTTTATAACTTGCCTTCCTCCTCAATCATATTTTTCTGTTCCTCTGGTTTCCTACTCTTTATATTTTTCTTCCTCTTATTTTTAATCTCATCTCAAGATTATCTCATTTATTCATTCAAAGGCTTGGTATAATATATATATATATATATATATATATATCCATCCACAAAGTTCAATGGACCTTATCTTTGGGATGTTCACAGTTCAGGGACATACATTTTTTATATATCATATATAGTGATATATTGTGATATATTATGCTACACACACACACACACACACACACACACACACACACACACACATAGTTAAATAGATAGATATCATGATGAAGGCCAAAGGAATGTTATGGAAGCCCTCTAGGCATGCTGTAGAAGACATTGTCAAAACCTCACTCATGTACCTGGATCGCTCATACCATGCATCCTCTTGACATTTTACTATGAGTTACACTTAGCTTTAGTGCTTGAAGAGAGGGAGGGTATCTTCCTAAGGTCTTAGTAGCATGCCAGTGTTTTACAAGAATAGCTGGAAATGGAGAAGACTTAATATTTGATGAACATTCCTCTGCCAATAAGAGTCGAGAGCTCGAGATACATATCTTTGCTTCTGGGGCTGGGAATATGGCTTAGTGATAGCTTGCCTCGCATACATGAATCACTCAGCACCACATATATAGAAAAAGCCGGAAGGGGCGCTGTGGCACAAGAGGTAGAGTGCTAGCCTTGAGCAAAAAGAAGCCAGGACAGTGTTCAGGCCCTGGGTTCAAGCCCCAGGACTGGCAATAAAAAAATCTTAGGTTCTTTGCCCCTCTGAGGCATGTTCTGGTGCAGGATCTAGGGATTCCCAGGGGATTGAGCGGAGAAAGTAGGCACTCTTGCCTCATTCTTGATTTAAGAGGACATTCAGTTTTCTCTATTCAGAATAATGTTTTATTTATTGTGCTCAGATATGAGCCTTCTATTCCCAGTTTATACAAGTTTTTTTACCATGAAAGTATGTTTGATTTTTATCAGTCAGATTTATCTGCATCTATTAAGATGATTATGGGATTCTTGTCCTTGCTTCCGATTATATGTTTCAATACATTTACATCAATCCCTTATGATAGCCTCTTTAACAAGTGTTGCTGAAAAAGTAGGCTATCTACATGCAAAAGTCTGAAATGGGATCCCAATTACACTTATATAATCAACTTAAAATAGATCAAAGATCTTAATATAAGATATAAAAGTTTGAAATTACTAGAGGAAAATATAAGGGAATTGTTTCAAGATGTCAGCATTGGCAATGACTTTTCTGAATAGATCTCCAATATTTCTGGAAAAATCAAAAAATTTAATAAATAGAATTGCACCAAATTTTAAAAAGCCAGAAAAAAGGTGTGTACACATATAGTCTAGGACTTAATTCTGAGGATGTAGCATAATACCTGGCACATAATAGGCTGGTTCCTCTTGAGAAATTGCAGTGCTCTCTCAATTCTGACAAGTGTCAGTTGCCATGAACTCAAACAGAACATTTAACTCATTACTTAACAGGACTCTGGCCAGGTCTTTGAAAGCCTGTCTTTAAGATTTCCCCAGGAACATTCTTATCATGTGGTAGATGATCAGTAAATATTTACAGAACGAATACTAACAACAAAGAAACCAAATTATAGGGTGTGGCTGGCTAAGAAGTCCTGAAGCCACCTCAATGGCTTCACAGTAGGCTACATGAAGAAATAAAAAGTGGACCAAAAATAGAAAATATTGGAGTCCATTTGACTAGAAAAAATTACAAATTATTGAAATGTTGCTTCTGTTAGATGTATCAATGTGGAGGAAGTGTGTGTATGTGTCTGTTCTGCCTAATAATGGGAGAAGTTGGCTTACAGAGAAAAGGGCTGTGTGTGTGGTTTGTATTCATCATTACATTGTTGTCTTTATGTTTTCATTCAACTTTATCTTAATGGGTAATTGAGAACATTATTTAGGGAGTATAACTTGATGATCTATGTGCACATTATGGAATAAGTGCCACAATCACACTAATTAACATATTCATCATACATAGTTACCATTTTGTTTCTTTCTGTGTTGAGAAAATGTAAGATCTACTTTCAGCAAATTTCAAGTATACAATGTAATAAATACATTACTATAAATTAGAAGCCCACAATTTATTCATTTGGTGTAACTAAAACTCTGTGCCCTTTGATTAACATCTCTTTTCCATTTCCCTTCTCACCAGCCTCTGATATATATCATTCTATCAGCTTCTATGAGTTTGATTATCTTAGATTCCAAACATATGGGTGATCATGAAGTATTTTCATATCAGAAACATTTTGAAAGCTAGCACTTTCAAGTGGATGAGGTCAGAGAAACAAATTCACCAGTTTACCTCAGCTAACTTTGTCAGAGAGCCTGAAGAAGCAGTCACAGGTGCAATGAATAGCAAGGATCATTGCTGGTTTCTATGATGACATGGACAGGAAATGTCCCGTTTACTGACCACTGCACCTCACTAAAACTCACCAAGCCCCTTGTCCGTCCTTGGCTTAACATTCTACATCCACCCCACACCTGAGGACTATGATGCCCATGACCAGTGTGATGCTCATCACTCTGTTACTTATGCTTTCTGTGTCACATTGTATCACCACAATTTGGCATATTTGTGCTATTGTAAGGCACACAGCTTGGGAGATAGAATTCAAATTTCTTTTGTTCATTTTTTAAAATTTCATTTTATTGTCAAGGTGATGCACAGAGGGGTTACAGTTACGTACGTAAGGCAATGAGTACATTTCTTGTCCAACATTTTTATGCCCTCCCTTGTTTTTCCCACACTTTCCCTCCCCCTCCAATGCCCCCAAGTTGTAAAGCTCATTTCCAACATATTGTCTTGTGAGTGACAAATTTCTATGAAAATATATTTTCTAATAACCATATAAGATTTTTGCCATTGATTATAATTATTGCACTGACATTTCTGAAAAGGAAAGGGAAGTAACTCACAAGTACTGTATTATATATACACTCATGGTTAACTAGAAACTCAGTTGGTCAACAATTAGACCAACCGATATTGGTGCTCATTTCACATGTGTTCAATCTCTGTCTTTGTTTACTTCCACCAGTCTCTTCCCTCTGGGCCTACAGACAGAATTTCTGTCTGAAGCCTTAAATCTTGTAACCATAGTAATGAAACAGACAGTGGGGGAACATTGGAAATGTTAGTCTCAAAAAAGCACCCCTAATTTCATTCCTTATTTTCCAGTTTTTTTCAAGAGGTGCTTACAAGAGTTATAGTTGTAGTGGTGATGAATAAGGAGGGTAGAAGACAGCAAAGGCACAAATGACCTGCAGAACTTAATGCTAAGCCAGAAAAAAATGGAGCATAGAATGTGTTTCTGCTTCACTCTGCTGCTTTGAGTGAATATCCTTGGGAGAAGCAATAAGAAATGCCTCCTGATGGTTTAGTGGTCACCTGCTTCAGTAACTGCTAATTTTAACACAGAACCTCCAGTCCATATTCATTAGAGAAAACTTAGCTTAATAGGCCCATGCAAATGCAGAAGGAAATAAGATTGGTCAGAGAAAGTAGGTTTATGGGGTTTTTTTTTTTCCACCAAGAGAAACATGTTTGTTTTGCAGCTGTGAAAAGCAATGAAGTGATGGCCCACAGATGTCTCCCCATTCTAGATATGCCTTACGGCTCTTCTGCTCCAAAGCAGCGAACCCTTCTGCAAGCCACACTAGGGTGATTGCAGGATGAACTTTACCTGTCTTTGCAAGTTGGTAGAAAAGCATCAAGGACAAGAAAAAAATGTATAGATTTGATCCTATTGATCCGTTCTCAGTTTTTTTTTTTTTTTAGTTTATTGAGCTCTCTGCAGGAACAAACAACTCACCAAACTTTGCCAAAAGCATTGACCCCCTTTCCTCTGAGCTCCCTCAAGCAGAAATTGAGCGGTGGCAGTGAATGGGAATAAAGAAAGAAGTGCTTATTTGGAAGGCTGATGTTATTGCTCGGAGCCTTTAGGCTATGAAACCCAAGAAGAATACTTGACTATCTCTAGGAATAAGGAATTCACGAACTTCCATATTCATGAATGCTCCATACTCATAGATTGTTCAAGGATCATCTTCGTATTGAGTTGGATTCCATCTCCTCGTAATGCCAACCAATTATTTCTGATTAGCTACTTTAAAGCCATTGAATAAATGCGAATCTGAATTCATAAAAACCCTTCGTTCTTTAGAAACAGCTTTCATCTGATCTAAGCTTATCTCTTCAAGACTCATCTTCCTTGTTCCTTTTACTGTTTCTCATATGGTGTGCTTTCAGAAACATTCACTTCCCAGGAAGCCTTCCTTTCCTCTTTACCCTTACCCCAATGTGTCCTTTTAGTATCTCATGAATGTCACTTTTCATAGCCAATGATTTGTGGAAAACAGTGTAAAAACTGGAATATCAATAAGAGCCTCTCCTCCAAGAATGTGAATGAAGAAGACCTAATACTTTCAGTTAGATGATAGTAAGAACTTGATTTGAACAGGTTCCGATAGGATAGAAGCTGATGTGGCCTGGTTAAAACATGAATTAATAAAGGAAGCTGGTAGAACAAAAGCAGAAATAGTTGAGAGATGTAGAATAGTCTTACTTAATGACTTGCTTATTAAAGTTTCTGAGGTGAATAAATCTCCTTATACTATTATAAATATCAATATGACACTATCATTTACTGAACACACACTATATACCGAAGTGCTGTTATAAGCCCTTAAAGTCCATTGTTTCACTGAATCCTCTCAAAAATCTTATCAAGAAGATGCTATTGTCTCCATTTTACTGTAGAGGAGATGAGGGACATAAGTGTTTGAGTGACTTACCCAGATCCCACAATGACTAGTGGCAGAACCAACATTTGAAACAAGGAATTCTAGCTTTAGGACTGTCTTCTCACCTTTAAGGGACATTTCTTTTTCCTGATCCTTGGAGACTTAGGAGATTATCTTATAATAATAATTTTCTTGAAGGGCTTCATTAAAGACAGTCTTCCATTTATTTAAACTACCATTAGTGAGTTTCTGTGCTTTGCTACAAATCTTCCCTTGGATTCTAATGCCGAATGATTATAACACAGCAATTCCTGGCTAAATGGCATGTTAATTTAAAAGCAGGTCAGTTAAAGTGAGGCCGATACCAGTTGTGTATGAAGTTTATATCTATACATACATATGTTTGTATATATATGTTTATATATATATGTACATAAATATTCCATATACACAACACACATGAGAAAGAATGGGTGTGATCATAGCCTAGAGAATTTGGACATCCAAATTATCCAAGTTATAATGCAAGCCAATGCTTGGCGTGATTTGTCATTGATGTTAATGTTATTACTTTTCCTATTGATGCTATTGCCATTGAGCTTAGCAGTAGATTAACTTCCTGATTACCTGTCCCGTCCATTCTCAATGTTCACTTAGCACCCAGAACAGATGGCAAATGATGTTAATAATTAAACAGCTCATACTCCAGATGGAAGATGTTCACCTTCATGCTTCTTCGAATTTAGCGTATCTTGAACACTGTAAGCTAGAAAAGAATTGACAGAGCTACTAGAAAGGAATTTCCCTATGTAAGGCCTAACCACCCTCTTGAGGAATTGAAACATCACAACTAGGTTATGGATTTCTTAGCTACTTTTTCTAAGACAACAGTAGACACTAAGTGAAAATATTTTGGCTTTATAGATTTTTAAGCATAAAGATAAATGATTTGACAATAATTAAGCAGCAAAATATGCTGCTATAGGTAAGATATGTTCTGAAATAGAGTGAGGCATATCTTTTACTATAGAAAATTTGATTCAAATCCTATGTTAAAAAGATGTGGATTACAGAGATTACACGGTCCATGAGGTGTAAAAATATTTACTCTACACCTATCTATTTACTAATTACAATCTAAGTGGCAGAAAATGTCTGCTGACCTGGGCTGCAGAGAAATCAGCAGGGCTTGGGGTCTGAGAGCTAAAGGAAACATTACAAGAAACTGTGAGGTGGGAGCCACTGAACAGTTTTGAGCTGAAAAAAACCTTGATTTGCATTATAACAAGATCCATCTAGTTGCTGTGCTGAAACATTATTGTTGATAGGGAGTCTCCAGAGGCCTATGGACAATATTAGAAGATTATTGCAATAATTCTCATGGGAACGATTTGGACAACTCACTATCAGGTGGCTTAGGCCAGGTAATATTGGAGTTAACAGAGTGACTCGATTCTGCTTTGACTCTTGATTTGATTCCAGATGCTTGATATATTAGACTTACATAGACTTACAGAGGTGCAAAGGAAGATGGAGAAGATAGTCTTTCTATGTGTCCAAACATGGCAAGCTAAACACAGGTTCTCAGGGAACGATTTTGCTCTTTTAGGACTTATCTAGCAAATCTACACATGTTTTGGTTGTCATAATTCGGGAAAAGAGGTGCTACTGGCATCTCATATGTACAGAGGCCAGGGATGGAGCAAAACATTCTGAATGCAAAACTTATATCCTGACAATAAATATCTGAACACAATTGCCAACAATGCTATATAGTTAAGCAATGCTGAGCTAAAGGACAATCTACTACTGAGAGAATGGACTGTTTTTTTGGTAGCTCAGAATCTTAGCCCACCTCAATCCCCCTTTTTCATGTTCCTGACACTTTTAGATCATGGCAATAGCAGCTCGTGAATCCTGGTCATACCACAAAGAATTTCTCATACCCTATCTTTAAAAAATAAACCTAGGTAGGTAGAGTTCAAGAAGAGATATTACATATCATTGTGCCTACAGTGCTTGTCCTATAACAGGAGTTTCTCTATTCAACATTACTGCTGAAAACCAATCAACAGAACAGATTGATAAATGGATTTACCCCTGCAATGGGAGGACCTGCATGCAGAACAGCTTTCAGTGGATCGAAGCTTTTATTTCTCTTCCTGCCAATTTCATTAATGAATAAAATAAGCAAAAGTGGACATTACATCCCCTACCTGTATATAAGTTTTATGGCCAGATCATATATGCTTTATCCCTCACTGATCAATTTAAATAACTACCTAATAATATAGTCTTATCTTTTTAAATTATTCTGTAATTTTTTCCTATCCATAAGTCTTCTTCAGTACTTGTATTTATTTATTTGCTTTGCACTAGAATTTTATAGCTATGAGCATATTTGACTGTGTGGATTTCATAGAAAAGACTGAATATAAATTAGTTTTTATGGGTAAAAGCAGAAACTAAGTGAGCTTATGTTTACTAGCTACTAGAAGATCCTTCTATAAAGTAAAAAAAAAAATCCACCAGGCAATCAATAAGGATTTATCAAGAACTTATTGAACGAATCTTAGATTCTTAGTTCTGAATCTAATATCAAAAACATTACCCAGGAATTTGTCACTTTCATTTGCTTCGGATATTTATTTTGAAAGAAAGCACACTTGTGTTTGATTTTTAGAACAGGCAAGAGATTAGCTGATGAATAAGTGAGAATCTCTGAAATTGTGCCCCTGAGAATGTCATCAGGTATGACATTGGCCTCCTGCTGCTGCATTATTACTGAGGGAAAGTGAAGATGTTTGTTTTTCACACAGGAGCTACAGCCCCCATCAACATCACATTACATTACAGTGTTGCTAGCTCTTCAGTAACATGATTCCTATAGCAGGGTGGATATTGGAGCCTTAGGCAGTGATGCTCTATCTCAGATGGCTAAGAGAAGATACAAGAAGCTCATTACAGAACAAACCACTGCCAACATTATTCAGCATGGCTTACAGAGTAGTGTTCAACAACACTATTATATATATGCACACACACACACACACACACACATACACACATATATATGATTTTCTTTAGTTGGCTGTACAAAGCAGTTGCTATTCAATAGAGCAGTTTATGAATCCAGTGCCTCTTGATCAATGTCCCCCTCTCATCATTCTCACCCACCCCTCACTCCTCCTCTTCCCTCACTTTTCTTACTGTTTAGTTACGTATGGAAATTTTTGCCACGTAACAAAGCAGTTTATGTATAAAATTCATATTGATCTTGTCATCCCTTCAACATCTTTACCTGCCTACTCCCTTATTTTTCTGTTCTGTGGCATAAACTAGGCATTTTTGCCTGCATTCTATTCATTTCCCCCATTCATTCTTCTGCTCCTCCCCTCTGAATCTCTGCCCCCACCTCAATTTTCCATTTCCTAGTATCATTTTGCTGGTCTTTGACATAGTCCTTCTTAAGTCTAAAAGTAAGCACAATGGGTGGCACCCAAGTGTTTATAAAAGAATTAACTGAAGTATAATAGAATCCGTGGAGAACCAATACTGTATTTAAATTGACATTTTTTTTACTTCTACTTTTAAAACTAAAAGGCTGGCATTCACAAGGAACATGAATAATCCTAAATATTTGTAATATTTCTTCATTTACTTTATGTTAGGAATTCTGGGTCTAGAAACTGCTATGAAAAGTATAGAATATGGTGAAACAATGAGTCATATAATCTACTCTAGCGATTGTGCATAATAAATGATTTTACACTCAATGACACAAAATCACCAGCAGCTTAGTCTGCTCAGGAATGTGGAAAAGGCAGAGTGAGGCTGATT
Organism: Perognathus longimembris pacificus; assembly: GCF_023159225.1. NCBI lineage: Eukaryota > Metazoa > Chordata > Mammalia > Rodentia > Heteromyidae > Perognathus > Perognathus longimembris. Next base: position 105,600,083 of record NC_063188.1, on the reverse strand, counting down.
TGTCTCTGCTACCTGCTGTCTAAGGTCTCTTCTGGAAAGGCTCAATGTCTAATGGGTATTACTTGACAACACAGTTAGTCATGTGTAAACTTGTTTAGAATGCTAAGACTAGAAATGCTAAATATGACCTTTCCATGTGCCTTAACTTTCTTCCAGCATGGTGGTCTCAGCAGGGTGGGACTTTTTATATAGTGACTCAGGATTCCTAGCACAAGTTCACTAGTCACGAGGCAGAAGCTACATCACCTTTTCTGAACTTGCCCTGGAAGTCATACAGCGTTGTTCTACTGCATTGTTTTTGTTATACACAAGTTACAAGCCAACCTAGATTCAAAGTACAAGACCACAGACACTCAGTTCTCAGTAGGAGGGGCTTCAAAGATGCATTGATGGATGGGGGCATGGCTCAAGAAGTGGGTCACTTGCCTAGCATGTGGGAGGCTCGGGGTTCCATCTTTGGTGCATCAAAAAGAATAAGAAATCCAGGGACCAGTGGCTCATGCCTGTAATCCTAGCTACTCAGGAGACTGAGACCTGAGGATCAAGGTTTGAAGGCAGTCCTCGAAGAAAAGTCCCCTTGATACTCATCTCCAATTTACCACTCAAAAACCAGAAGTGGTACTGTGGTTCAAGTGGTAGAGCACTACTAGCCTTTAGCACAGAAAGGCTCAGGGACAGTGACCAGGCCCTGAGTTCAAGCCCCACAGCCAATAAAAAAAAATCCTGTGAGCTAAAGAGAAACAAGGGATTTGCCCAACTTACCCAACAGACTACATGAAGATATGCACAGGGTAACTTCTAGCGATGCTCCTATTCAACAAAAACGGTGAGGAGGACACAGCAGTCACTGGTAAATCACTGAATTTTAACATTTGTTGGCATGACTAGAGATCCATTGCTTGGAGTTGTGCTTGTTCAGTTTTGCTTTGCTCTCTGCGTTCTTTCTCTGCTTTGTTGAGTCATTTTTTTCCTCATAAGAAGTGGTACTTGTTTGCACCTAAATAACCCTTTTAGTTTGTTTCCTAACTATCAATGCTTAAGGGTCTAGAAGTCTTTTTTCATTCTGTACTATATTTGTTGCCTTCAAATACAAGTGGACACCACTCTATTAATTGTTGAAAGCTACTTGTATATCAGTTTATAATTCACATTATTAGACAAGAGTCATATTTACAAATGTCTTCACGATATGCCCAATTGCAGTTTGACACGAAGAATATGATTTAGAGGCCTACTGCACAGCATGATGATTACAGTTAATTATACTGTATTATATATTCCAAGGTTCCTAAAACTTTCAATGTTCTTATAAGATGGTAAATATATAAGGTGATAAATGTTAATTACCGTCATTGAAAAATCCAACAATGAAACATAGAAGAAAGCATTACAATATGATCCATCAATAAATACAATTATTATTTGTCACTTAAAAGAAGGCTTTCTTGAGCCTAGCATGGTGACACATGACTGCAATACCTGTATTCAGGAGGCTAAGGCAGGACAATCATGAATTCAAGACCAGCCTGGTATACATACATAGTAACACTTTAACTCTACTGAAAAACAAAAAAACTGATATGATAATTTCCTTATAAAAAACTGCCTTTAATAATGTATCCCAAATGACACTCTGACAGTTTTAATTCATTTCATCACATCATTAAGTAACAAAGGGCTATATCTGATTTTCATTATTTCAACTTTTACAAAATTTGATCAGACTCCTTGTCCAAAATTCTTGAATGGAATCCATTTAAGATTTAATAGAGGCAAAAATTAATAAAAATTGAAGACTCCAGAAAGATCTGAGTGTTAGATGCAAGATTTGTAATAAAACAACATAATTTTAAAAAGCTTTTGTTGTCCTCAGTTCCTTAGGAAATGTGTGTTTTTCGGGACTGGTTTGAGATTGACTCGTTTTAAATGTATGATAAATAAATGTAATAAATTGTACCTATTCATTATTCATATCTATTCTCAAGGCCCTATGATCATGAAGGAAGAAACTGAGGCCTCAAGAAATTTAGGAAAATTTCTCATGGCCATCCTTCTTGCCTATATCCAGATGATATAAACAGTCAGGTTTATGATTAAGCATTACCCAGCCATCATTTTCTTGGGGACTTTTCACTGAAAATCTATGTGATTGCTCTTAACTGTTTCCTAAGGTAGGCTAAAGAATTCATTATGTCTTACATGTATTGCAGCCCACTACAACCTTTTCTTCCAACTGAACAATTTCCTCTTTCCCATAAGAGGGAAATTCAGTCCAATCAAAGAAACTGGTTGAATCCAGGCACTGGTGGCTCATAACTATAATCCTAGCTATGTGGAAGTTTAAGATTAGGAGTATCACGCTTTAAGACCAGCCTGGGCAGAACAGTTTGTAAGGCAAACTTGTATAGGCTCCCCAACCCCCAAATTACATGGAAGGCTGGGAATGGAAGGATAATGGTGTCCGGACAGATAGGCAGAAAAGGGCAGCAGAGTTTGTAAGACTCCATCTACAAAGGGAAGCTGGATTTGGTTGTGTTGGTCTTTGACTCCAGCAACTCATCTATAAAGGTATACCTGTCAGAGGGAAGTGAAATCCTATTATAAAAATAACCACAAAAATCAGTACTGGAGGTATGGTTCAAGTAGTAGAGTACCGGCCTAATAAACGTGAAGCCCTGAGTTCAAATTCCAGCAATGCACCACCACCCCCAGCCCCTGCAAAAGACAAAACAAAAAAAAAAAAAAGAAATGAATCTGGGTAAGAAATGCAATAGAAACAAGTTTTTACTACCTAAATTTTTAGGAATCCCTTATTTCTTCCTCTGTTTACCTGTATTGTGATCATTTTCTTATAACAATCAATTTACTACAAAGCAATTCTAGTGTATTTTTGGTTCACATCTAGATAAGAGTTTTCCCAAACATAAGAATGGGTTACATTTTATAAGTAAAAAAAATGATAAAGTAAGTAAACATAGATAGTAAATCTCAAAATGCATGACAGTGCCATGAAAGGACTTCCCACAGCAGATAGGCTTTGAGGAAGTCCTATCAGAGAGGAATATAAAAATTGTAAGTAGTGAAACTGATCAGATGATTCATTTTCTGTAGGAATTTAATCAGTAAATAACAAAACAGGATCAGATAGAGGTGTTTAGTGCTTAGTTACTAGAGAAGGTGGATCAGGATCAATGATTTACTGGGTTTCTCGCTAATTAGGAAAAGTGTAGAATATATGCCTACAATTCTCTGTTTACTGGGAGAACCTGACTCTCCTGGGAATGATGCCCAACTAATCTGTGCTTACAAGATTGTTCTATATTTTAGCTTCATTCTACCCATGACTCAAACTCATCTCCATTTTGCCCTTAGATAGGAATCTTGCCATACTGCCACAACATTTAATTTTGAACCTGCTAGAAAGGCAATTAGTCATTTGGTATGACACCAAAATATTCAAATTGGTTGCAGGTATGTGTTCAGAATTAAAACCACCCCATTTGACGAGGATAATTTAAGTTCTATATTTAAAAGGCATTGAATAAGTCGTACTGGTAAATAAGAAGACCCTTAAACTAATATTCATATCTCCTACTTGGGAAGAATTAAATGGATAATTTCTGCCTACAATGGATTTATTTCCTGTGGTAGAGAATTTTAAAGAATTGATTTAATCAACTGTAACTATGCTCAGAAGCATAATTTGAAATGCTGTTGAACAAATGAGGAAAGTATTTTCCAGCATAGGGAAAACTGTCCCAAATTTCCATCTTGTTCATTATTCAGGAAATGTTTACTAAGAACCCACAGTTTGCATGACAATGAACAAAATAATGATATTCCAACCTGCCATCCTTCTATTCTAACTCCGGTAGTTAATTAAATGTGTTAATCTCTTCAGCTGTCCATTCACAGTATGTGAGGAAGGCTATAGAAATCAAATGAATGAGTCAGTATGAAAAGAAACATGGATGCATATATTTAGGATTCTTTCTGTTTTATGAGCTAAAATAGGCTACTAACTACCATTTGTATGTCTTTAGGGGATCAGGAACTTAAAAAGAATATTATCTCACTCAAGCAGTGAATTTATGTTTAATCATGAGTTTCTAAATGTTTTTTAGATGTGAGAATAGCAATTTATGGGATTCTACAGATATGGAAGGGAAAAACAATTAATTTAAGCAAATGAAGGCAACGACATCTTTAGGGACTATTCCCATTTAAAAATAAATGTTAGACTTAGTAGTATAGAATATGTTGTATATTTTAGAGATGGACATTAGAACTATCAGGGCCACTGGTTTCAAATCTTTTACATTCGAGTCACTGGGTTTTCTTTCCATCATATAGATGCTATATTTTCATTCCCCGAGTCTGCTTAGGTTGCTCTCTAAGGGGCCGGAAGGAACGGCAGGTATACACACATTTTTAAAAGTTCTCCCACAGCCAAAGTTGAGACCCACAGCTGTAGGGAACTCTTGACTTTTTTTGGCACAAAGATTCTGGGTTCTTGCAAGAATGAGTAGTTTGCCTAAGATCAACATAGTTTATAAGCCTCAGAGTGAGAGCAAAGACCTAAAGAGTTAAATTCTCTGTGTAGCTCTCTCCTTACTAAATAAACACCATTTCTACTTTACTCACATACTGGCTGAAGTTTAGTTAGCAACTTATAACAGTTACAAAGCCCAAGGTTGTCTATAATCCACGTGGCAAGCAAGTCCCTTCCCCCTAATGTGTACTTCCTTGCTTGCTAAGCACTAAGTCTTCAGATGGTTATAATGATTAATGTATCTTTTTATGCTACATTTTTAGAAGTTCACCTATTTGAAATTTTTATATCCATAAAATATATCATTCCCATATGGAGGAAAATAAATTAGATTCAGTAACTGAATCAGTGTCAATTTTAAGTGTTTGTTACTGAGTTTGTACAGTTACGTACATGCAAATATTCAGATGTCAGGAGGACTACTTTTACCAGCTTCCTTGTAAGAGAATGTTTGCACAATGATTGCCACATAGTCATCAACCAATAATTAATTGCTAACTAGTCTTGAATACATTTTATTAAGAAATGAGACAGTGTACATTGAATCAGCCTGTTAGGACAATCCAACATAAAAAAGAGTGAAGAGAACAGCTATATAAACTCATACTTTCACAATTACTTTTTAAATGAGCTTTGGCTGATATTTTGAGATTTAAATGGGCAGATTTAAATTACAATCAATGTCTTTTATTGGGAATCCTAGATACATTCACTATGAGGAACTACAAATAAATCAGGTTTTCTGTTTTGTAGCTTCATATACAGGCAAAGGGTGACAGGAAATGTTTAGCAATTAATCATACTTGCTATTTCTTCAAATTCCGAGCTATTTACAGGTAGAAATCAATGCACCGTTAAGCCATTCACCATGTTTAGGGTTGGCCACAACTGAAATATTATATCACAGTGGGCCATGTCCATAAACCAAAGGTCTCAACGACTCTATTAAATTCTTCCTCTTCATTACCAGACTGCAATGTACCTCCCACCCAGGGAAATGGTACTTGGATACAAATCTAGCTAAGTAGTCAATCTATTCTTTTCCTGGTTCTGTTTTACTGGGCTATCTGTGCATGTAATCTGCTATACTCATTCTAAACCATGCATTCTCTCACTCCCCATTTTGTATTCAATAAAGCATGACTAACTGAAAAACCTCATCTCATCTTCCTCACTCATCTTGGGAACTTCTGTTGACCCTAAAAAGTCTCATTTGAATGAATACAAATGGTAGAATTTGTCTTTCCTACTCCATTTGGGTTATAATTTGACCCTATATTCCTACTGAGTTAAATGTTTTCCCATTTGATATACTTTTCACATGTAGTTGAAGGGACTGCTAACATGCAATTAAATTGATAAAATGATTTCTGAATTTCCTCATACTGTGGGAAACACAAGCATTAAAAGAATGCAGTGAAAGTGTAAATAACCTACTTATAATTTACGATGATAATTCAATTGATAGCTATTAGAACTAAACATATTAACCTCAATACTTCAACACAATTAACTGACGCCCTGACTGGACTCAACTACATGCCAAGATCACATATATTTGTCTCTAAGTCGATGTGCTTATCACACCAAGGAATAAATACAATTCTTCATTTTTTTAATTTAATTCATGTAGAAATCATCAACACAAGATATCACTGATATCAGCTAAAATGGCATATGTTTAACATTTGTAAGGATGTTCCAATGGCCAAAGAAATGAATGTTAAAAATCAGCACTGGAAAAAAAGTATTCATCATAGAAATATTCACGCCAAACCACAAATATTTTGTCTCTGCTCTACAACTGAGATAAACTAGAATGCCAGAGGAGAAACAGGGGCTCATCTGAGAGCTGACATTGTTATTATTGCAGCCAATATCAAGGAAGTAACAAGACTATAAATAGGTCACAATGTTAAGAGTTCCTAAGTCAGGCTAGGCCTATAGCAGGGGCTCACTGAGTGCTTTTTGTATGAATGAATGAACAGATGAATGAATGGTCCTCTGTAGATATGAAATATAGCACTGGAATATGGAGGAATGATTTTTAAATAGTTTATTACAATGGATGGATTCATTAAACTAGACTGAGAAGTTAGCACTGAAGACAGTATAGGAAGTTTCTGTTTGTTTATTAACTAAGATGACTACAAAGCCTTGTTCTTACCCTTAATTTCTCAGCCAAAAAAGTTAGTGAACTCTATCTGTTCCATGAATAAATGAGCTCAACTTGAAAGCAAACTCCATTCCAAAGCCTCCCACACCTCCAGTTAACTGTGATTTATCTTTTTGCTTCTGAAGAGTTTTAAGCATCTCCCATCAAACTTGACTGACGACCAATCTGTGCTTCCTGCCTTTATTCTCCCAGGAAGAAGATGGCACTCGTGAAAGTCGTTTTAATTTCAGTGGCTATGGAATGGGTCACTGCCTCCAAGTGAAAGACGGAACAGCTGTCAAGGCCACGCCTGCCAATCCGCTTCCACAACCCCCAAAAGATGCCGATGCAATCAAGAAGAAGTTTGTGGACCGGGCAAAAAGGATTGACACAATATCTCGAGCTGCCTTCCCATTGGCCTTCCTCATTTTCAACATCTTTTACTGGATCACCTACAAGATCATACGGCATGAAGATGTCCACAAGAAATAGATGTGCCCTACAGACCCTGGGAACCTTCTTGCCTAAGTGTTGTGCTTGTAAATACACAGTAAAATTGTCTTTCTATCACTTTGACAGAGGAGAAGATTGAGGGAGGGGGGAGGGAGCATCATGCGGGTGGGGCTCCTAGCACCTACATGCAAAAAGACAAGTTAATTTGGGGTGAGGGAGAAAACTGCACAAAATTAAGGTGTTGCAGAATCATATGAGCATAATTCTCATCCATAGTCTTTAGCATTGTTCCTTCAGATGACACATCGGTCAAATATGATATGCAAGGTCAAGTTCTTGAGGGCTGATTCTCTTTTGATTTGGTTTAGATTTGAATAATTGTAATGAAAAGTTAGCTTAACACACACACACACACACACACACACACACACAACTTTGAAAATGCTTACCATCTGACCATAGTGACTAGTCGTTAAGTGAATTGAGGACCAAACTTTTTCAGGAAAATGCTGCCTCGTTTTTAAAACAAGCCTCCAGAGCTATGTTCTTTACAATGTCTATAATTAGTGTTTCACCCGAGAAATCCTTTTGTGGGTTGTAAATTATTTCTACTTATCCAGAAAACAACAACAGCAAAAATAAACACCAATCACAAAACAACCAGATTTCTACTCTACTGTCTATGTAGGTGTGCACTTTAATATTATGTTTCTTTCCTAGATGTAAATTTGAGATTTAACTTGTGTGTTGTGTAGTTGATTTGCTAGTGTATCTTCTTAAAGTAAATGCCTATCTTATTTTAGATCCAAGTTGACACACTCTTTTTTTCACTTTTGCTATATTTTGGTGTAATTTTAAGTGCCCAAGTGTGACTTAGCCATTACAGCCACTCCACAACAGTATTTAATGGAGATGGTGTGTCCTGAATGGTGTAGCTCAGATTACCTTGAACTTCCCATTTCTGCTTTCATTATAGATGTAACTACTATTCTAGTGTGAACTGACCCATGATTTCTACTGTCAACCCAAGTGAATATTGTTTTAAATATCCTTGATTAACTTAAAGAATCTTAAAATTGTACTGTGATTTTCATAACCTGTTGCCTTTTTGGTACCAGAGCTATGTGGTTTGAATTCTGGCTATATGTTTTAAGTAAGAAAAAAAAGACGTATTTTTGCTTACTCAAAAGACAACCTGTAAAAATATAAGGAAATAATTAAATTTTACATGTGCTGTCAAAGGGGTTATTTTAAAAAAGCATTTGTTCAATTTCAATAAAGCTATGTGTGCCACAAACTTCTCTAGAGATTTTCATTTTTGCATGAAAATGTAAATCATTTGGGGAAATAATAATAATTTAGATTTTTCTCTCTGCCCTTCTTCATAAATTTGAAGCACTTATACAGCTATATTACATTATGGATGATTATAGGATTCCAATAAGAAAGAAAAAATGTGCTATTCTTATTGTAGAAACATGGAAATTGGCTTGCTATGGTGACACATGCATACCTGTAATCCCAACTGTCAGGAAACTGAGGCAAGCAGATGACAAGTTTACAATCAGCCTGGGCTGCACAGTAAGTTCCCAGGCCAGTCTGGGCTATACAAGACTCTTGTCTATAAATAGATAGTTAGATAGATAGATAATACAAAGAAATAGCACTACTAGTAGTCATTTTGGACAGAATCTGAAACTATATACTGAGTACGAAGCATGAAAAAGCTCTAAAAATAATTAGGAATAATATACTCTTAAAGTGAAAAGAGAAACTATCCCAGGTACCAGTTCTGATTTTGTCAGGATTGGCATTCCAAGATGAATAAAAAAAATTCTTACAACCAAATGAATATAGATAGAAGCAAATCATTTTAACCCTTGGAAAAAGATACCCATCATTATGTTTGAAAGTCGTGGATTTACAAATCAGTATTCACAACCTTCTAAACCTATTTAAATATTGAATCATTTCCATACATTGAAACATTGCAGAGTGATGACAAGTATGTATGATGGAGATAGTAGCTCAGCCATCTACCAAAAGTGTGATATTGGATGAAATATGTTAACTTCTGTGACTAGTTCCTATTTTGTGATTATTTCCAGAGTACTGACAAGGGGGGGGGAGTTAAATCCACTAGCACTGTGCATGATATAGTGTAATTCTCAAAAATTAATAGATAATCAAATACTATTATTATGAATCATGCTGGTAATCCGCTGAACAAGAAACTTTAGAATGTTTAGCCTTGGCAAGTTTAATGCCGTGCTTTTTGCATCATTCTTTATGTTTTACTCCATGTTCTGTTTTATAGCTCAACTCTTTTCCTAACAAATAAGATGAAGTATTTGCCCTCACTGCTTCTTCTACCTCAAAATAATAAGACTGAGGAAAAAATACCTTCCAAAATGGTCCTGACCCTAGGCGGGGGGGGGGGGGGGGGGGTCCTAGGAAAAACCTTGGTAGTAACTATGGCATCATGAAGAGGCACTTTAAGAAGATCAGACTAAACCAAAAGGTCATATTTAATCTTACCAAATCATTATGGGTACAGTTCAGTTCTCCCATTAAAAAACTGAAAATATGACTGCCAGACACTCAAGTAGACAAAGACATCCTGGATAGTAAAAGGACATTTCTATGGTTCTAACCTATATTCAATAGAAAGAAAGAAAGAGAGGGGGGAGGGAGGAAGGGAGGAAAGAAGAACCAATTTGAGTCTTACAAATAAGATAAAATCTCAGGGAAAATACCTGGAATACTACATGCTCTAGTGGATGGGATAATTCCCCTATAGTGATATTGGAGATCTTATTTTTCTTTCACAATATTATTTGAAAGAAAATAGTTGAAGACTAATATCGTAATATCATGTTTTGATGAAGGAAACTTTACTATCTGTTTTCATTATATTGGAAGCATCTGTAAAAAAGTGATTGTGCATTCCTGGGTTCTCCACAGTATGTGGCAGAGTTTAAATGCCTAGTGTATATTAGGACTAACACCAGGAAAATGAGGGAAGAAAGTTCTGCTGTGCCTGCTGATAAAGTTATATGAGTTTTCCCCTATGCAGAAATCACATAAGAAAACTATATACTGCCTCTATTTTTTGCATAGTGGATTACTGGGGACTTTGCCCTTGACACATGTTTTGATTTGTATTATTTGGCTCTAAGAATACAACAGAATCTGTATGGCTTTTTCAAATACTTTAGTCCTAAGCAGATGCTACAAACCAGATTAGCTGTCGATTTTTTAAAATCCTTCCAAATATTGTTAGCATTAAGCTCCTTGTCTTTGCCACTGAGGGCAACTGCCAAATTCTGGCAGCAAAATTGCCAATAAAGATTAAATGAATATCATTTTACATTTCACTTACTCCACTAATATCAAATAAGAAGATTCCAACCAAAACATAGCATAAAAGTCCATATCATGGTTCTCAGCTTTGGGAAAGAAAAAAGTCTATTTAGAAATTTTAAGACTGCATTTCCTAGTTTAAACCTGAAACCAACTTGTGGGATGGTTCTGAATCATATGTCTGCATTATATTCTTTTAAATTCTTTCAACTTCTGCTTTAAACATTTTATTATGCTTAATAATTTGGGTTTTTTTCTTTTTAAGAGTATAATTTTAATTATTTAAGAAATATATGTTCTTCACTGATTACAAAACAGAGTAACTAAAGCTAACACCACAACCTCCTATCCAGCATGTGTTGTTGTTTTGTTTATGCTGGTACTGACTGGGGCTTGAACTCAGGGCCTCACCACTGTCCCTTAGCTTTTGTGCTCAAGGCTACTTGGGCCATAGCCCGCCCTAAAAGACTTTTGGTGGTTAATTGGAAATAAAAGCCTCATGTACTTTCCTGCCTGGGCTGGCTTAAACTGTGACCATAAGATCTCAGTTTCCTAAGGAGCTAAAATGATAGGCATGAGTCACCAGCAACAACCAGTTTTTGGTTCTAGCTGTCATCCAATAGGGCCAGATCACAAAGAGTCAACACACTTTGATCACCAGATAAACAGAAGCCTTATGAATTAAATATCTTGTCTCATATTAGAGTTTGGATATCCAGCTCAATTTGATTCTTAACTGCCAACTAAATGCTTTCTCTATGATCTTCAATGCCTAAGAAAAGAAAACCTTGAAAATACAAAGATCATAGTATCATAGGCCAATCTTCACAGATGACAAAAAAATAATTGGAAAAGAAGGTAAAATACAGAATAGTTACACTGAAAATGAATAAGAGAAACAGCACAAAATTGTACATGAAACATAAAGAACATCTTCAAAGGAACTCAGATTCTTATGTGAATGAATGGTTTGAAAATTTCTAGGGTTGAAAAAAGACCAACAGAATTTAAGCTGAAATGTGTTTATTCTCATTGTGAAGGAAGGAAAATAACCTTTACTTTGTCACACATATACCCACATGAGAAAAGATGTGATATTCCCACTCTGGTGCAAATGCATTTTAAAATAACAAATAATATATTTCCCCTAGCTGAAGACAGTGTGGATATGAAGGTTTTAAATAAGGAGCCAGCATTTACAAAGTACATTATCATGCTGGCACAAATGAATCATCAATAAGTTAATGTACTTTCAAAGAGAAGCCTAAAGCTCTGAGGCACACATTATGAGGTGTGTAATACACTGTCTTGCATAACATAGGGGCTAGGGCTGCTCCAGAATGGACAGATAAGTCTTCAAGGCACATGGCCTTGTTAGAGGATCCAGGTCCCTAAAAGTGATAGAAGGGAATAAAAGCACATGCCTGGGCTGGGAATGTGGCCTAGTGGCAAGAGTGCTTGCCTCATATATATGAAGCCGTGAGTTCGATTCCCCAGCACCACATATATAAAAAATGGCCAGAAGTGGCACTGTGGCTCAAGTGGCACAGTGCTAGCCTTGAGCAAAAAGAAGCCAGGGACAGTGCTCAGACCCTGAGTCCAAGCCCCAGGACTTGCAAAAAAAAAAAGGACATCCTTTTCTCTCAAGGATCAGGCTAACCAAGCATTTATCAAATTCAGTGGGGTAAATAATTTCTTAAAATGACCACTGCTTCTTAAGGAGAAAGACTTAGAGGCAGAGAAATGAGAAATGAAGAAAAAATAAAAGACAGACAGAAATTTCCTTTTAAGACATAAACCAAAGCAGAGCAGTGTGCCTTAATCTCCAATGGCTCTCATGCAAGAGTCCTCACTGTGACCACACGATTTGGCTTGAATTCCCACCACCCATGTCCTTCCTCCTGTCTCTTTTCTTTCTCAGGCATAATGGCCAACTTACTAGTGTTCATGCATGCAAGACATAGGGTCTTTACACTTTCTATGGTAATCTCTATTCCTTTTAATCACAGCCTTTTACTATAAATGGCATGACAGATGTGGGGTAAGCTTTGCAAAACGATATAGTCTTTGCCACAAGTATTCAACGAAGCTACTAGAGCACAAAAGTAGTTCTATACAATGGCAGGAGTAGTGCTCCATTAACTTTACTTAATCTAGATGCATGTGTGAAATTCCATGGTCTTTGATCAATTATCACACATGTAAAAACGAATGATAGCAAGATAAAACAGATCATGCTTGCTATATGGGTACTAGTTGAAGGGTACAAGAAGAACAGAAAGGGTGAAGGAAAATGAATATGGTCAAAATAGTTTATGCACCTGTGTAAATACAGAACATTGATGCTTGCTAAGATTCTTTGAGAAATGGCACCTCCTGCATTTTAGACACAGTCTTTGGACTGGAAATATGGCCTAGTGGTAGAGTGTTTACCTCGTATACATGAAGCCCTGGGTTTGATTCCTCAGCACCACATATATAGAAAAGGCCAGAAGTGGCGCTGTGGCTCAAGTGGCAGAGTGCCAGCCTTGAGCAAAAAGAAGCCAGGGACAGTGCTCAGGCCCTGAGTTCAAGCCCCAGGACTGGTAAAAAAACAAAACAAAATGAGACATAGTCCTTATCCCCAATATTTAGTAGCAACTCAGTTTCCCACTAACAATCAAGATCATTCACTCAGGCTAATTCAATAACACTTTACTTGGCTTGCCAACCTATGGCAAAGGAAGGCAAAAATGCCTGGTGGCAAGCTTGTCTTCCAGTTCAGTGAAATTACTGTCCACACCTGAAGGAAACAGAGGCAGAATTCCAGAAAAATTGCAAACTTGAGATGTTCTATCCAAATACACATAGAAATAATTTTCAAAAGAACAAAATCATGACTCTCAGGCAAATATAAAATTAAGGTATGTCAAAAATTACATTGAAATTATTTCATTTTTTGTTGGTCATGGGGATTAAACTCAGAGCGTGGGTGCTGTCCCTGAGCTCTTTTACTCAAGGCTAATGCTCTACCACTTTGAGCCACAGCACCACTTCCAGTTTTCTGGTGGTTAAGGGAGATAAGAGCCTCACACACTTTTCTATCCCGGCTGGCTTTGAGCCGTGATTCTCAGATGTCATCTTCCTGTGTAGCTAGGATTACAGACATGAGCCACCAGCACCTGGCTTCAATTTAGCTTATTAATTGCCAAAATAAAAAAAAATAACTAGCAAAATATTAAATCAATCCAAATTTAACGTGAGAAACTCAGTATTATGAAACAATGTTACAGGAATTTTCCTAGATTAGATACAAAACTGACTGATGTCTAATAGGGTCATAAACCTCCTCTTTGAATATAAGCCATTTGGGTTTCTCCTGAACAAAATTCTGCAAGTTTACTTTGTCCTTTAAGGAGCAATAAAATAGCCTACATGATACAATGTCAACTTCAGCTCCAGGAATCTTCTTTGCCTAATTCCAAGATTCAGATAATCTTTCTAACATGTTCAATTCAAAGGTGTAGCACTTAACTCTCTTCTATCAACATCATTGCTTAATAGGATCATGAGTCAGAGCGTCAAAGTGACATGTTGTGTATCATATAGCATATAATCAACCTTAAACTCAGAACCAAAATCCACTGAATTCTACTCTGGTTCCATTTTAACTACTCCCATGAGTTCTTCTCCATACATCTCAGGTACAGAAAGTTCTAAGTGGAATATCTCCTTTAAATTGTTCTAACTCCACGTGGCTATTTGTTCATCCTTCTGCAAAGCAGGTGACATGGTTGTAAAGGCTCAGTTTATGCAATTTTCAGTTCAAGTTCTCTATCTAATTTTCCATGTCCCTGGGCAAAGATTTGACGCCTCAAGCCTGAAGATAGAATAAAACGTAAGAGTATCTATCTCATAGAATTGCAGGTAAGGATTAAACTGATTTTTATCTTTTGCTTAAGGGGCACTGAATAAATATTAGTTGTCACTTTCCTTTAATTAGAAATATTTTATTTCACTAATGATGCCATTTAGAATCTATTCACTTAAGTAGATTCTGTTTTAGTGTGGTCTGCTCTAAGCACACCACTGAAATCATCTCAACATCAGAAAGGCTGACTGAAAGTAAAACTGCCATATCTAGAGATAGTCTGAATAAACAGGGTTTTTTGACCTTTGACCTTATAAAAATGGAGGAGTTTTCTGGTTTAAACATTAAAAAGGTTGCCTAACTAGGCAGGCCAGTGGGGGAAGTCACAAGGAGGACTTTGGCTATATATAACTGATATTGATAGAACACCCAGCACAGTTTACAAATTGCTTTCACACAAATTCTGCCAAACCACCATGTGAGCACAGGGATGACAGATTTGGACAAGTTTCTCTTGAAGCCTGTATATTCTTCAGTAAAATAAGGAGAAAAACTAGTTGCTCATCAGAGAGCATAGCATAGAGAAGGTCTTCACCATCATCGTTATCACCAACAGCAGCGTCAGTGTCATCATCATCATATGAGTAAGGAAACTGAAGCATGGCATATTGAAGGAACTGTTCCACAGTCACTAGCAAGTGGTAGCGATGATGACTGTAGGTGATATTGTTAAAATGAGAATAAGTGTACTTGTCCCATCACCCTTGCTGCGAGAAATAATAATAATAATAAATAATCCACAAGTGTCAAGGGTATCTGAAAACTATTCTAGGGACTAGTAAACAGGAGAAGGAAACTAAAGCACAAGAGGGTCATACATGTCACAGTTCAGATTCAAACCCAGTCTTGAATCCATACTCTTAGTCACCAAATTCAATTGCTTCTTAACCAAAATTATCATGATGGAAGAAATGTCATTACCCTCCTATCTCCACTAGTTATACCCTTTAAGACTTTTTGTAACATTTTGAGTATTTCTTTTTATACATCTTAACAGATCACTTTGAAGGATACATTTCCTTATCTATTTCCCCTTACTATCCAAGGAAATTTTAAGAGAACTACATTAATTTCCTAGGCCTGTTGCACAAATGACTGAAAACTGGTGGCTACAAGAATAGAAATGCATTCTCTAACAATTTGGAAACCTAGAACTATAAATCAAGGTGTCAGCAGGTGCTCTGTCTCTTCCCAGCTGTTGGTGGTTGCTTGAAATCTTTTGTATTGCTTGGCTTATAGCTGCATCACGCCAAATTCTGCCTCAGTTTTCACATGGCCATTTTCATTCTGTCTGCCTATCTCCAAATCTCCCTCCCCTTATAAGGATATCTTAAAAGATCCACCCTATTTCAATGTGACCTAATATTAGATTATATAACCAAATATTCTATTTCCAAATAAGATCCCATCCTGAGGTTCTGGGTGAGGACAGATTTTTTGAAATGGGAAGGGATACTATTCAATCCTGTATAGGCATCAACCATGTGCAATTTTTTATAGTCTTCCAAGCACCTGTTCCAGTGTATAATATGGATTCAGCTAGATATATCTTAGTGGCTGAGCATGTAGGCCCTGAGGTGAGATTGCCTGGGGTTAAATCTTCATTTGCCTTTACTGGCTGGGAGCCCTTAAGCAGTGATTCCCAAGGCTTTATGCCTCAGTGTCCAAATGTGTAAAATGGTCTGTATTTTTCAGGCAGAGTTCACCTGCAATTGATTCATTGAGATCAAAGGTTTAGAACAAGAACTATCTCATAATAAATTTCAACAAAAGATATTAACCTTTTGGACAGTGAACATGGTATTTGTTAAATAAACTAATAAAAGCAAAGAGTGCCAGATAGTAGTAGAAAATATCCACATCGTTAATATTCTAAAATATTTTCACATCACCCCTCTGTGCATCAATGAACATTCAATTTAAAACGGAGAAAGGTTGGAGGAGCAAGGAGGGGTAAAACAGGGAAAGGCTTGCCTTCCCTTTCCCCTTGGGGTAAAAAATAAAAAGGAACCATAGAAAAGCAGTATTATTTCTAAGACACCATGCTAGGAAAATGGAATTGCTTTTCTGAAAGTAGAAGATTAATGCCTGGAGGGTCTAAAATGTAATTATGGTATTGATCTCAGTAAGGTCTTGGATGAATCTGGCTGAGTTTTCTTCTTCTTCTTTTGTTATTGCCTGGTATCATTAAAATGACACATATCAAGGTTTGCAGACTACAATGTATCTGAATAGTATCCATGAAGACACAAAAAAGTTTTGTTAATGGGCCCAAAAGGTACCTTTGAAGATAATATTCAGAGTGTGCCCATACAGGCAATTACTTTACATGCAGAAGGAGCTCACTAGGGTGTTCCTCTGGGTTTCTTTTAGGCAATACCCAGAAAGAAAGACTGACTGAATGTGACTAGGGAGTTTGGAGGTTTTCTCCTGCCCATTGTTCTCTCTTCTTGTTGGTAAATACTGCAAAATGGTATATTGTGCCTTTCAATATAACGCTTTCAATATAATGATGATGCATTTTTATAGGAAGAAAACTATACAGAGAGAACTATAGGCTTCTGTAACTCTCCAGCACAATCTATGACTCAACAGATAAGCTTTAATAATCCCAGGGTAAAGAACTTTACAGCCGGCTTGCTCATGGATGTAAGTCACAATTCCCAGTATCAATGCTATTTACAATAAAAGTGACTGTATCCTTGAGTGTCCAGAATGTGTCCTTGGTAATGTTTTATCAGAATAATGCTTCTTGGTTTTTAATATCCATCCTTCACCTAAGGATTTTCAGGAGAAGGAGGGATGTGTTTAAAAATTACATTTATGCCTTAAAAAACAATTCACTCTTTTTCACAAAAGAGTATGTAGAAACACCTCAAGTTTCACTCCAAAATAATTGGCATTTCAAATGGATCAGGTTGGGGTGCATCAGATACACACAGATATTCTGAAGTGGTAACAGAAGGAATTTGTGGCTAGGATGTTGCTGGCACTAATAAAGATACCACTGCTTGCTAACAATTATACTACTTGGTATCAAGGAAGCAATAATTTAAGCATTTACTTGGTGATATAACAGCTCATACTTATAGATGGGCATTCTAATATTCTAGTTAGTTGGCAGTTTGGGTTGATATGTAGTGAATAGTAAGCTTTCCCATTTACAATAATCAGAAGGGGGCTCCTTTACTACTAGCATGTAGTATAATGAATTTCATTAATAGAAAAGCAATGTTAAGCACGATGTGTCACCATCTTGTACTTCTCATTTGTCTTATTTATTTTTCTGATTTTTCAACTTGTTTTCAACTTGACAGAAGAAACAGATGGCTATTCATAAGCTCCCATTAATAAGAAGAATAGGGAGTAATTGACAGGATGTCACTTTCAAGATCAGACTAAAGAAGTGTGTTCTCTCCCCAAACCTTATTGTTTGTAAATCAGAAGTGGAGCTGAGGCTGAAGTGGTAGAATACTAGCTTTATGCAAAAAAGCTCAAGGACAGTACCCAGGTCCGGCGTTCAAGCCCTAGAACTGGCACAAAAAGTGGGAGCTAGTAGGAGGTTTTAAGTCCTTAAGAATATGCTCTTGGACCTTAATTTCCTTGAAATAGAACAAGCCAAACCCAAGTCAACAGATGGAAGCAAATAATTAAAATCAAATCAGAATTCAATCAACGAGAGATGAAAAAACCATCGAAAGAATCAACAAAACAAAGAGTTGGTTCTTTGAAAAAAATCAACAAGATAGACAAACTCCTAGCAAACCTGACCAAAAATCAAAGGCAACACACTCAAATAAACAAGATAAGAGATGAATAAGGTAACATCACCACAGAAACAACCAAAATTCAGACCATAATAAGGGACTAATTTGCAAAACTTTATGCCAACAAATTTGAGAACTTGGAAGAAATGGATCATTTCCTAGAAAAAATTCATATCCCAAACACAACCATGAAGATTTAAACCTTCTAAACAGACCCATATCCAGTATTGAAATAGAAACGGCAATAAATGATCTCCCATCCAAGAAAAGCCCAGGTCCAGACAGATTCACTGCAGAATTCTACAAGGCCTTCAAAACAGAACTCACACCAATATTTCTCAAACTCTTCAATGAAACTGAAAGAGAACGTTCACTACCAGACACATTCTATGAAGCCAGTATAACCCTCATCCCAAAACCAGGCAGGGACTCATCACGGAAAGAGGACTCTAGACCGATTTCCCCGATGAACATAGACGCAAAAATTCTCAACAAAATTCTGGCCAATCGACTTCAACAGGTCATTAAAAAAATCATACACCATGATCAAACTGGATTCATCCCAGGGATGCAAAGTTGGT
The DNA here is from genome assembly GCF_023159225.1 of Perognathus longimembris pacificus. NCBI lineage: Eukaryota > Metazoa > Chordata > Mammalia > Rodentia > Heteromyidae > Perognathus > Perognathus longimembris. Next base: position 105,581,302 of record NC_063188.1, on the reverse strand, counting down.
TCAATATACGCAAGTCAATTAGTGCAATTCACCACAACAACTGGAGCAAGGTAAAGAACCACATGGTTATATCACTGTGCCGGGCTAGATTTACCTCCCCTGGTGCGGGGATGCTAAGCTTACTCCCTTATCAGTGCTCCCCTTTTCACCCTCTCCCCTGGGCACCCGAACAGCGGGCCGCCAAGGTGGAGCAAAGGGACACGGGCTAGCCTAAGGTGCACGTGGCCGAACGAGATCCCCTTTTCCTCCCTCCAAACCCACCAAGGAAGCCAGGCGCAGACGGATCTCGGAGACGCTTCGGAGAAAAATACAATTTAATCGGGAGGGACTCACAGTAATATAGTAGTGATGATGAGGATTGAGCATGAGCTGGCGATAGGCTGGCGAGCTTGTCCATCCAAGAACAGCTCCCAAGGACCTCCCACATGGGCTAACGTCACTTCCCATAGTACCGCCCTCTGGGCAAAGCCCGCGAAAGGAGAGCACACATGCTCGCTGGTGCAAGGTAGGGGATGGTCTCAAAGCTACCCCTTCCGGTTCCGGACCCAGAAGGAGATAGGTGTGGCTCACTTCCACAATGCCCCAGGGCTGGGGGAAGGGTGGCTTCTTGGGAGCGCTCTCCTCGCCCTTCCCCCCTTAAGGCCAAGATGAATCCCCAACATCACTGGATGTAGAAAAAGCGTTCGATAAAATCCAGCACCCATTTATGCTAAAAGCCCTGGAAAAACTGGGATTCCAGGGAACATTCCTGAATATAATCAAGGCAGTTTATGACAAACCAACAGCAAGCATAACTCTAAATGGTGAAAAACTAAAGCCATTCCCTTTAAAATCAGGAACAAGGCAGGGATGTCCACTCTCTCCCCTGCTCTTCAACATAGTACTAGAATTCCTAGCCAGAGCAATTAGGCAAGAAGAAAATATAAAGGGGATCCGAATAGGAAAAGAGGAAGTTAAACTTTCTCTCTTCGCAGATGACATGATCCTATACCTAAAGAATCCCATAGACTCTACCCCCAAGCTACTAGAGCTGATCCAAAACTTTGGCAAAGTTGCAGGATATAAAATAAACCTTCAAAAATCAACGGCCTTTCTCTATGCTAACGACCCGAAGACCGAGGCTGATATCAGGAAAGCAACTCCCTTTGCAATAGCCGCCAAAAACATGAAATACCTAGGAATAACCTTAACCAAAGAAGTGAAAGACCTCTATGATGAGAACTTTAAAAACATGAAAAATGAAATTAAGGCAGAACTAAGGAAATGGGAAAACTTCCCATGCTCCTGGATTGGGAGAATTAATATAATCAAAATGGCAGTATTGCCAAAGGCTATCCCAAATTCAATGCAATACCCATTAATATCCCAACACCATTTTTTAATGAAATAGAGGAAGCAATCCAGAAATTCATATGGAACAATAAAAGACCCAGAATAGCAAAAACAATCCTAAGCAGAAAGAACAGTGCTGGAGGAATTACAATACCCTACTTCAAGCTGTATTATAAAGCTATAGTAATAAAAACAGCTTGGTATTGGCACCGGAACAGGCCTGAAGACCAATGGAACAGAATTGAAGACCCAAAAATGAACCCACAGAACTATGCTTACTTAGTCTTTGATAAAGGAGCTAAAATAATAGTCAGGAAGAAAGATAGCCTCTTTAACAAATGGTGCTGGAAAAACTGGTTCAACACCTGCAACAAACTATAAGTAGATTCTTATATATCACCCTGCACCAAAATCAATTCCAAATGGATCAAAGACCTTGAAATCAAAACCGACACCCTGAAAACACTAAAGGAAGGAGTAGGAGAAACACTTGGGCTCCTTGGCACAGGACGGAGCTTCCTTAACAAAGAGTCAGAAAGGCTACAAATCAAAAAAAGGTTGGACAAATGGGACTGCATCAAACTGCAGAGCTTCTGCAGGGCAAAGGACATAGCATGAAGGATTAAACAGAAAGCCCACAGATTGGGAGATCTTTACCGGCCATTCAATGGACAAAGGCCTCATATCTAAAATATATGCAGAACTAAAAATTTACCTTCCTCCAAAACAAAACTGCAAAGAACCAATAGCCCCCTCACCAAGTGGGCTAAAGACTTACAAAGAGACTTCTCTGATGAGGAAATGAGAATGGCCAAGAGACTTATGAAAAAGTGCTCTACATCACTGGCCATAAAAGAAATGCAAATCAAAACAACATTGAGATTCCATCTCACCCCAGTAAGAATGTCCTATATCAAGAAAACTAACAATAACAATTTTTGGAGGGGAAGTGGCCAAGAGGGAATCCTACTTCATTGTTGGTGGGAATGTAAACTGGTTCAGCCACTCTGGCAAGCAGTATGGAGATTCCTCAGAAGGCTAAACATAGAGCTCCCCTATGACCCAGCAGCTCCACTTTTGGGTATCTATCCAAAAGACCACAAACACAATCACACTAAAGCCACCAGCACAACAATGTTCATAGCAGCACAATTTGTCATAGCTAGAATTTGGAACCAATCCAGATGCCCCTCAGGAAAATGTGGTAGAGGTACACAATGGAATTTTATGTCTCTATCAGAAAGAAGGACATTGCCCCATTTGTAAGGAAATGGAAGGACTTGGAAAAAATTATACTAAGTGAAGTGAGCCAGACCCAAAGAAATATGGACTCTATGGTCTCCCTCATAGGGAATAATTAGCACAGGTTTAGGCAAGTCACAGCAGAGGATCACAAGAGCCCAATAGCTATACCGTTATGATCACGTAAGATGATGCTAAGTGAAATGAACTCCATGTTATGGAAACAATTGTTATATCACTGTTGTAAGTACTTTCAACGTGCCATAGGTAACTGTATCCTCTATTATTGATGATCTTCTTGTATCCCCTTCCTGTGGTTGTACCTGCACTATCTCTGTATCTTATCTGAGTACATTGGAAACCGTGTATACTGGTATAAGAACTATAAAATTGAAAGGGAATACCGAAATTGAGAGACACAGGGTAAAAAAAGACAAACTACTACAAAAGCAATAGTTGCAAAACTGTTTGGTGTAAATGAACTGAACAATTCACGAGGGGGAAAGGGAAAGGGGGAGGAGAGAGGGGGTAATGAGGGAGGAGGTAACAAACAGTACAAGAAATGTACCGAAGGCCTAACGTATGAAACTGTAATCTCTGTGTACATCAGTTTGATAATAAATTTTTTTTTAAAAGAATATGATCTTGGGGGCTGGGGATATGGCCTAGTGGCAAGAGTGCTTGCCTCGCATTGGTGAAGCCCTGGGTTTGATTCCCCAGCAACACATACATGAAATGACCAGAAGTGGCGCTGTGGCTCAAGTGGCAGAGTGCTATCCCTGAGCAAAAAGAAGCCAGGGACAGTGCTCAGGCCCCGAGTCCAAGCTCCAGGACTGGCCAAAAAAAAAAAAAAATGCTCTTGAAGGAGACTGTGGGACCATATTCTCTTCTTGTCTTTCTTTTTGTATTCATCTATAAGATGAATTGGTCTCTGCTGTCACAGTCCCATCCATCATCATGTAACACCACAGGCCCAAAATTATTAGCCAAATCTTTTTTCAGATTACGCATCTCTGGTATTTGTTATAGCCATGGAAAGCAATCTTGAAACAGAAGATAATAGAAAAGGCTTCTATCTGTAGCTACTGGGCTCATATTTTTACATACAAGTATGCTGAAACCCTTACCTGGATTTTTGTAGCAATTGGATCTTCCAAGACATGATCATATGGTTATGTAATACTCTACTCATCTACACACCTGGATAGAAGAGGACAGCTCTGTGATAGGCAAAATTAGTCCACAATAAGCCAGTTTCAAGGAAACTATTGATTTTTCCCCAAAATACCGACTTCTTTTAATTATAGATTCTTCAGAATCAGGGAGAAGAACACCAAATATAATAGCCTTCTGCAATTAGATTAGTAAAGTCTGTGATAATTCACTGACTCCTGACACAGTGACACTGGCATCTCTGAGAAGAGCCCAAATAACTTTGGCCTGGAGACACATGTCTGGATTCTAGTCCAGCAAGACTTAACCTCCCCTGTTCTTCATGTTCCTCAACTGTGCAATGGAGATCATAATAGCTACCTTCCTCATGTCATGAACCTTCTATGAGTGTTGAAGTTTGAAATGTCTAGAAGGGTTGTGCAAACATCTGAATATATATTTTAAGAGGTTCTATTAAGTTTTCCATGTGGCCACGAAAAGCTCTCTGTAATGGTTTCCTTCACAAAGAACAGAGGTTCAAAGGCTAAATTGCATAAAATTGACTCACATTATCACAGCACATGCAATAAGTAATGAAGCTGAAATGATTCATAAAGATAATTGGATCAAGGTCTTGCAAGGCAGAGTGTTAGGGATTGAATCTGAAATGTCCTCTAAAGACTGATGTGTTAATGGCTTAATTCACATTGCAGCAATACTCAGAGGTGGGGCTCTGGGGAGTGACTGAATCATGAGAGCTCTGACTTCATCAATGGATTGATCAAATGATGGTTTCATTATTTGATGAGCTATTGGAAGGTGCTGGAAACCTAGGAGGTAGAACATAGTTGAAGGTAGTAGATCTTTAAACTGTACCCTCAGAGTACTATATTTTGTCCTCAGACTCTCTTCTTCCCTCTCTTCCTCTTTCTCCTGCTCTCCACACCCAGCCTCACTCTCTCTTTCTCTCTCTCTCTCTCTTTCTCTGATACCATGAGCTTAAATCAATCTTTCCTCTTTTACACTAATTTTCTCACATATTTTGTCACCATGATGGAAAATGACTAATATACAGAACACTTAATTCCTATGATTCTGGCCAGTCGACAGAAGCCAGCCAAATGAGTAAGTTTTCAAAGTTTCTGCCATGGAGGAAGTATCAGAATCCAAATGACAAAAGCAGAGGATCAATGATTAGATGAGAATGGAGACTTCCCTGGTGTGTAAATTAAGGTAACACTAGCTGCTATAATGGATAAACCACCAAACACAGAGGCTTAACACAGTACAAAGCATTGACATTACTTCAAAGCAATTTCAAAGATAGCTATCCTACCTTCAAAGTAGCGATTTGGAAGCTTCAAACGTTCTGCCACCTCCATGAGATTAAGTGCCTGGAATCCTTGGCATCTGTCTAATAGACAGGAAACAATTGGAGAAAAAGGAATGGCTGCTTTCACACAATTATGCCACAGATGATGCATATCATTTGTATCCACATTCTTGTCACGAGAACATGTTATAGGTCCCTCTAGATACAAGAGGAGACGTTATTCCTGATTGGCTGGCAACAACTCAACACTGACTGAGGACTCCAAATTTCTGAAAGACAGGTAGTCATTTCTGCCTTACCTGGGAGCAGGGAGACATTGATTTATACTTGGTGTTCTTTCCTTATGCTAGTATTTTTAAGCAGTGCACACATCAAAGGTTGTTTTTATAGCCAGAAATATTACCAATAAAAGAGATAGCATTGCTTGCAAAGCCATTGACATATATCTCTAAGTCATACGGAAATAGTCCTGACATGGTTCTAAGTCTAGCTTAGAAAATAGTGAAATGGCATAAAAAAAACAAACAAACAGGAATAAGCTGAGCATGGAAATGCACTCCTGTAACCATAGCACAAAGAAAGCTGATGCAGGAGGCTAGTCCAGGCTACTTCCCTATCTGAACGAACAACCAAAAACAAAGACAAAAAACACCCTTGGAGTCAAGCCAAATTAAGTTCTAATCACTGTTGCAGCTCAATTAGGAATGTTCTATTACTTAACCCTTCCAAACCTCAATGTCTTCAACAACAGCATAAGCTCAATATTACCACTGTAATGACATAGCAAGGGCTTAGCTCATAAAGGGCACTTATAAAACAATGTCCTCACACCATCTATTAAAGTTGGGTTACATACATCTCTTATTGCCCAGAGACTCCACGCACAGGTGTTACCTAATGAATATATATCTTTACCCAAAGTTAAGTACCAGAATGGTCTTAGCAATACTGTTCATAATGGCTAAAAAATCAGAAACTATACCCATAGCCACAGTGTAGAATGGATACATAGATGGTGGTATATTTCACACAAAACACTGCCTAGCACTGTTGAACTATAGCTACATACATTGGACAAATCTCATACATACATACTGAGCAAAAGAAACCAAAGTATAAATGCAATATGAATCTGTTTGTGTAAGGATCCAAATAGCTATGTTCAAATGGGTTGTTCAAAATCAGAGTAATTATTACCCTTGGAAGGACCTAGTATATGAGAAAAGACATGCAAATGGCAATTTGTGAAAATGCATTAATATGTAAATTTACACCCATAAAATGGTTTTAATACTGTCTTTTGACAGAAAGATGCCTATAGGGCTTAAAGGTTAATCCAAAGTGCTACCAGCTTTATCAAGGGAAAGAGGGGGAAAGAAGCAGAATGTTCTAAACATAAAAGCAAGCCACCAAAAGGGAAGAGAGAGGACACAGAATAAAGATTATAAGGTACCAAGAACCAGGGATATCCAGTACTTTTTGAAATCACACCTCTGTTATATGTCCCAAATCCTTGATAATTACAAAAGTTTCCAGACATTTTTTGAAAGTGACCTAGGCATTTTTGTTTGGCAAAGTTTATTAAACTGCTAAAAGTATGAATTGTTCCCATGGGTAATCCACTACATGTCCTCTAGATTATAATGTCTTCCTGTTCCATATGCCACCCTGTGAATTCTGTCGTTGTAAATTTCTATTCTTCTTTCTTTTGTCATTTTGGTATGCTGAGGGAGCTAGCCTCTGTGTGTGTATGTGTGTGTGTGTGTGTGTGTGTGTGTGTTCCTTACTTATCCAAATTGTTGAAATTTATATCACTTACTCTGATCACCAACGAGGCTTCTAACCTTATGATCATGCAAAATTCATTCTCTAGGGGCTGGGAATATGGCCGAGTGGTAAAGTGCTCGCCTCGTATACATGAAGCCCTGGGTTCGATTCCTCAGCACCACATATATAGAAAATGACCAGAAGTGGTGCTGTAGCTCAAGTGGTAGAGTGCTAGACTTGAGCAAAAAGAAGCCAGGGATGGTGTTTAGGCCCTGAGTTCAAGGACTGGCAATAAAACAAAACAAATATTCATTCTCTTACTGATATGACCTCCAAATAACCTGGCTTTCACGGGTGTAGCCACATAACTCAAGCCTAGCTCCATTTTGCTTCTACATATTGAATGGCGCATTCATAAATATGACATTCATAGTCATCACATAACAAAGGGTACCGAAGATCATAACAGCAGGAATTACTGATTAACACATTAATTTTATAAGTGATTAATGTTAACATCAGTAGGAACCTTAAAAGATTACCATTTAATCTAGGAAGAAAATTAAGGCCAAGAATGTTGATTAGTTTTCTTTGAGACACAGTGACAGTTGTGACAGAAGTAAGGTAAAGACATATTTTCTACTTTCTCTCCAGCATACTTTTTATTACCTCATACATTTTGGGGGCAGTACTGGCGTTTCAACTCAGGATCTCACACTTACTTACTCTTATACTATACCACTTGGGCCGGCCTTATTTACTTCCTTTTTAATATGACTTTGTTTTTCCCCAGGCCAGTCTGGACCATAATCTTCACATTTATGTCTTCCATATACCTAGGATGAGAGATTTACACCAAAATGGTTAGCTTTTATTGGTGGAGAAAGGGTCTTCTGAACTTTTGCCTAGATCTTTAACCAGCCTCCTCTTGATCTCTGTCTCCTGTATAACTGAGATAACAAACATGAGCCATTTACCAGCCTACTACTGCATACCATTAAAGGGCTTCAGTGTCTCTTAACATGTGATCAGTATGAAATGAACATGATTTTAGGAATCCCACTTCCTATTTCAATCAAAACCTCTAAAAATAATGCCTATGTCATGAAGTATTTTGACTTCTTCCTAAAAAATGAGATAATCATTGTTAGTCAATTTCTGTAAGAAACTGTATCAATAAACTTTTCATTTCCTTCTATTGCTATATTTTATATAACTTTAAGGTATATTTAAAATTAAAAAGTGCAAGACAAAAAATGATGGGCACTGGCGACTATGCCTGTAATCCTAGCTACTCAGGAAGCTGACATCAGAAGACGATTCCTTACTCAAAGCCAGCTCATGTAGACAAATTCACCAGACCCATATATCTAATTATCAAGCAAAAATATGGAAGTGAAGATATGGCTCCAAGTGGTGGAATAAAAAAATGGAAGACAGGCCTGAAGTTCAAGCCCTAGCAGAACAAAATCAGAAGACCCTTACACTAGTGGATCACAATTTTAATTATAGCTACTTAGAAGTCTAAGATTTATTGATCAGAGTTCAAAGCCAGCCCAAACAAGAAAATGTCTTATCTCCAATTAACTACTGAAAAGCTGTAAGTGGAGGTGTGGCTTAAAGAATTAGAGATCAAGCCTTGAGCAAAAAATCTCAGAGACAGCACCCATGCCCAGAGTTCAGGCCCAATTCAGGAACAAAAATAAACAAAAAACAAGGAACCTCCATGCAACTTAACCCAGACCAATAAAATTTTAATTTCTCCTTAATCTCTCTCTCTCTCTCTGTCACACACACACACACACACACACACACACACACACACACACACACATTGGAGTGGTCAGTCACTGTCTTTCTTTCAGAATGTGATCAGTTATGGATTGTACAGCTTTAGATCCTGTTTGGGTATTTGATCATAATTACAGTTAGAGAACAGTCTTTCTTCCTTTAGGGATGTGTGAGTTTTATATGACTTACTTGAATTTCAGAGGACTGATAGGGGACACTGAATGGGTCACATCGCCCTGGCAATTCATGGTGATGAGCTCACACCTGGAAGTGTGGCTCCTCTGTGACATACATCATCCTGCCTGCCACGTTTGCAGCTGGGGTCATTTCCTCACCTAGCCCAAAAAGAGCTTCATTAATGTAGAGTAGTAGATCTTGCTCCTCTCCAAAAGGTATCGTTTCATTCATCATCACTTACAACTGTAAGTCCAAAATATGAGTTTTTGCGAAAAGCAGGATCTACATGTTTACTCAATGGCAAAACAAGAGATTAAGATAAGGCCTGGTATTCTGAAAAAGAACAAAGAAGGAAAGAAAAAGAAGAATCGGGGTAAGGAGATTTCTCTATCTTGTTATACCTAAGTTAGGAATCAAATAATAGATAAAAAGTTGGGATTTTAGATAACATCCACTTTTGCTGTGCTTCTAGGAATTTCTGACTCCCAAGATTGATTTTACTCCCCCTAATTAACAGTACATCCATAACATTATATGAAATAGGATATGAATGACTTGCTTATAAATATGAAGGCTGAGTTAGATTTTCTGTGAAGTCTCCCTCTCTTGATTTCCCATATAAAAAAATATCATGGAAAGCCAGAAACTGATGGCTCACAATTTGAATCCTATCTACTCAGGAGGCTGAGAATTGAGAATTGCAGTCTGAAGCCAGCCAGGACAGGAAATCCTCATATCTCTGGATAACCATCAGAAAGCTGGTTAACCGCCAAAAATGCTGTAAGTGGAGATATGGCTCAAACTGACAGAGCTCTAGCCTTGTGCAAACAACTCAGGGACATGCTGAGGCCCTGAGTTCAAGCCCAGGCAAACACACAAAATGAACTTCCATATACTTCACCCAGACCAATAAATATTTAAATTATTCTTCTGTCTCACTTTCAGTCTCTCTGTATGTCTGTCTTGCTCTCTCTCTCTCTCTCTCACACACACACACACACACACACACACACACGTTACATTAGTCAGTCACTGTCTTTCCTTCAGAAAATAAGTAATGGATTGGACAGCTTTAGATCCTGTTTGTTACCACAGCCAGAGAGTGGCTTGTCTTTTCTTAGGGGTGTGTGAGCTTTATATGAATTATTTGTACTGCATGAACTTCAGAGGACTAATGGGGGACACTGAATGGGTCACATCGCCCTGGCAATTCATGGTGATGAGCTCACACCTGGAAGTGTGGCTCCTCTGTGACATACATCATCATGCCTGCCAAGTTTGCAGCTGGGGTCATTTCCTCACCTAGCCCAAAAAGAGCTTCATTAATGTAGAGTAGTAGATCTTGCTCCTCTCCAAAAGGTATCGTTTCATTCATTCATGGACTTACAACTGTAAGTCCACAATATGAGGTTTTGCAAAAAGCATAATCTACATGATTGCCTAATGGCAAAAGAGGAGACTAAGATAAGGCCTGGTATTCTGAAAAAGAACAAAGGAGGAAGGAAGAATAATAATTGGAGTAAGGAGATTTTTCTATCTTATTATACCTGAGTTAGGATTCAGATGATAGATGAAAATTCAGGCTTTTAGATAACATCCATTTTTTTCTGTGGTACTATGAAAGAATTTCAGGCTTCCAAGACTGATTTCATCCCCATCTCCCTATGAGTAACACATCTGTAACACTAGATAAAATAGGACATGGATTATTTGTATATAAATATGAAGGCTGGGTTAGATTTTGTGTGAAATCTTTCTCCCTTGATTTTTCACATAAAGAATGTCATGAAGAGCCAAGTGCTGGTTGCTCACAACTGTAATCCTGGCTACTCAGGAAGCAGAGATCTAACGCTTGCGGTTTGAAGACAGCCCAGGCAGGAAAGTCCATGAGACCCACCTCTTGTTAACTACCAAAAAGAAATCAGAAGTGAAGCTGTGACTCAGGGACAGCACTTACATACTGAGTCCAAGCTCCAGAACACACACCACATGCACACACACACACACACACACACACACACACACACACATACACACACACACACACACCCCATCATGGAAAACCTTAAAAGAGAATTGGAAGATCTTTAGAAAGGAACAATAGGGCATAAGTAGGAAGAGAACAACTTGCGGTATGTTCAATATCAAAGGATGAATCTATGAATTCATCCATCTTTTACATTTATTTGACCTGAGAAGTGGGTTATCTACCACTTCTGCTCACACAGCTGATCAGATGTGAGGAATGGCTTTTAAACCTGACAAGAGAGTGAATACACATGGAAGAGGGCAAGCATAAACAATTAGCCCTCTATATTCATGGATTTCACATCTGTGGGCTCAACTGGGATAAAAAAAATCTGAAAATACATTTTCACTGAACACATAAAGACCTTTTCATATCATTATTGCATAAGAAAATCATTATAAATAGAAGTTGTGTAGCATTTACTTTCTATTAGGTATTATAAGTAATCTAGACGTGATTTATAGTATGCAGGATGACATGCAGAAGTTTTCTGCAATTATGTCATCTTATACAAGGGAAATTAGAACTTGTAGATTTTGGTATTCAAGGGGATCTTGGGTCCAATCCCTGCTAGATACCAAAGGATGGCTGAATCTATAGAAAGAACGAGATTCTACATTTCTTTGTTTTTTGTTTATTTTGCCAGTCCTGGGGCTTGAACTTAGGGCCTGAGCATTGTCCCTCGTTTCATTTTGCTCAAGGCTAGCACTCTACCACTTGAACCACAGCGCCATTTCTGGATTTTTCTATATATGTGGTTCTGAGGAGTCGAACCCAGGCCTTCATGTATACAAGGCAAGCACTTAACCACTAGGCCATATTCCCAGCCCCAAGAGCTAGATTTCTACAATAAGAGGGAAGAAGGGGGCACTATGGAGATATGCATGATGTTGACATGATGTTTAAATCTAAGTGGCAGTCAACAGAAAGAGCAAAATGAGGAGCTTGCAACCTGGAGTCAATGAGGAAACTAACCAGAGCATTGTAGAGGAACTGTGTCCATGTATGAGGGAGGGTATGTTAGCTATAGATATCTAAACAGACAAAGCAAAGGGTACACTCCTCAATCTAGCTTGAGTCATATCTATTACTAACTCATTAAGATCAAGCATGTCTATGTAGCTAACATTGTTGTCTAAGGTTGTCATTCGAACAGTGATCCTCATGTGTTTCCTGTTTTCTTTGCAGTGGTATTTGCAGACAGTGTAACTGTTGCAAACATGTGTGGCAGCCAACAAAATCCAATGTGTAAAGCCGGCACCTCTTAAATTGCTCCTGTAAAAAAATACTCCTAAGTCCTCGGTTTATAGGAGCGATCAGGGCTAAAAGGAAGATCCCCTCCATCTTAAATTGAAAAACTCCAACATCAGACTCAATAAACTAAAAGAACAAATTTGTCATTCACAACTACTTTACCTACTAGTTGATTTCTTTCCCCTGTACCAGGATTGATTCCTTCCAATTCATTCTCCAAGATATAACCAAGAAGGTATATTTAAAATGAGTTTTAATCTTGTGTTTCATTTATTTTAAGCTTTATTGGCTCCTAAAAATAACTTCTTCAGTGATAATATGGTTTACAGTAGAATTAATAATCTAGCATGAACATATCATTCTGGCCTCTATTTAGACCACTGTAATTCTCAGAACATTTGTACTTGTTTTTTTAAAAAAAATTTGTCTTTATTGTCTAAGTGAAGTACAGAGGGGTTACAGTTTCATATGTAAGGCAGTGAGTACATTTCTTGTTCAACTTGTTACCTCCTCCCTCATTCCCCCCTCCCCCTCCCCCTTCCCCCCATAAGTAGTACAGTGGGTTTACACCAAATGGTTTTGTAAGTATTGCTTTTGGAGTGGTTCGTCTTTTTATCCTTTGTCTCTCGATTTTGATCTTCCCTTTCCCTTGTTTAGTTCTAATACACATACATTTGTACTTCTGAGTGGTCTAAATAGAGTTTGTAAAGATAGATCAATGTTAGATTGTATAGGTCTTCTTTGATTTCAAAAGTCAAACACGTTTGTCCTATGATTTAATTCTCCTAGGCATCGACTCAACATATATTGTTCAACAAACTTCTGCACAAGGAAATTCATAGCAACACTCTACATAATAGGCCCAAACAGAAGCCAACGCAGATCACTCACAATAGTATGAGACAAAAAAGCACCTGAAACTATATGCCATATAAATGAATCTCACAAACATAACACTGGGGGCAGGTGCAGGTATAGAATAGCACACATGACATTATTACAAGTATATAAAGTACAAAAATAGCCAAACATGGTGTTCTGGACCAGAATAGGTTAATCCTTGCAGAGACTAATGACAAATTACTGTCTGGAATGAGACTGGGGTTTTTCTAGGAGGCAACAAATATTCCACTTCCTGATCTTAGTATATATAAATGCAAGAAGTACATTTAGCATTTATTCCATTTACTTTGTCATAGTTGACACTTAAAAAGAACTCTGCCTTCATACTTCACATCTTGGTATTGTCCATGTAATTCCTGTTATTCCAGTTTGCAATATCACTTTTTCTAGAAATCCTTCCTGAGTGTCTAGAACATTTTAGCTCATCGTACTACGTGCTCCAAGACCCTCATTATTCACCTATCTTAAAAACTGTGTACATTAATTATAAGTACTTGCTTAATTACATTTTGCAAACTGACTTTGGGGTTTTTCTTCAGGTACATAGAAAAGGCATAAGCTTTAATTGAGGGCATACAAAGGAAGGAATGAAGAGTTCATAGTACTTTATAGTACTTCCCCAAGGGTAGAATATGGGTCCTCATGTTTTTCAGTGCCAAAGGCTAAAGTACTTATCTATTGCTACATTAAAAATTTCTATAAATTTAACATCTTAAAACAACACTCTCAGTTTCTGTGCCTCACAAGTTGAGGCAGGTGCTGATCAGCTATGATTCTCTGTTTCAGGGTCTCCTAAGACTGGAAGCAAGATACTACCAGGGCTGAAGTCCTTTTAGGATTCTTGGGGTTCTTTTTCAAGCTCACATAGTTGTAGCTATTTGTTAAATTCAGGTCCTTGCCACTGACAGGCTGAGATCTCCAATTTCTTGATGTGTGCCAGTGAAGAGGTATCCTTTGTTCCTACAGTCTGTTTGTACTCTTCTGGCAGACTCTCTCACAGGCCTGTCAACATGGCAGATTCTTTAGGGCAAGCAAGGAAGAGTCACTTGCCTGAGCAAGCTGAGGAACTCACATATTAGGGCTATGAAAATATCATCCCATTGCCTTTACTACATAGTGTAACTCAATCAAGGGAATATTATCACAACATCTTTGTCATATTAGGTGAACTAGAAGCAAATCCCAGGTTCTGCCTCAACACAGGAAATGATATTACAAAGGAGCAAAACACACTAGCATGTCTATCACAAATATTGGTAATGTTTGAAGATTAGCAAGGATTTTCCTCAGGAAACCTCAAGTCCCACCATAGAGTATGGGAGCCAGCCTTTAAGATCATGTCTAGTGATTATACCCATATATAAATTCCTTCACAATTTGTATCAGGGATGCTCTATGTGGCCAACAGAATATAGCCAAAGTGCTGACAGGACTTCTGAGACTTTAGCATAAAAAGGCAATGCAGTTTCCACTTACCTGTCACTAGTTCTCAAGGAAGCTGGCCACATGCCATAAGCAAATTCAAACAGGTCTCAGGAGAGGCCCACATGGCCCAAAACTCTAAAATCTACTAAAAATAAGGTTTCCAGATAAAACAGAATGTCAGTCTCATTTGAATTTTAGATGAAGAAAAATAGTTCAGAGCAAATACGTCCAAAGTATTGTTATGAGATGTAATTTATAGTACCAAATTAAATTCATTATGTATATCAAATCCAAATGTAATCTGCCATCTTAAAGGTACTTTGCATGTGTTTTCAAAAATATAGTAACCCTATCTGTCAACAGCTATGATAGTGTCCCAGATTCCTTAGCTCAAATTCAATCAGGTTATCTGGCTATAACGGCAACTTTATGAGCCACTAAGGCTTAACCTGGAGTTGCTTCTCTCAAGTATCTCTTCTTCAGAAACTGAGGTAATGTGGGTTTGTTATTTAAAACTTTCCCTCTGTGCAGAAAATGGGCCTTGAACTCAGGGTCTGAAGCTCTCCATGAACATTTCCATTCAAAGCTAACCCTCTAGCTCTTGAGCCACGGCTCCTCTTCTGGCTTTTTGCTAGTTAACTGGAGATAAGAATCTCTTGGACTTTCCTGTTTGGGCTGGCTTCAAATCTGGATCCTCAGATGTCTGCCTCCTGAGTAGCTAGGCTTACAGGTGTGAGCCACTGGTGTCTGGCTTATTATTTAAAGCTTCTAAGGTTGGGAAAATGTAGTGATTTGTAACACAGCATGAGAGAACCAATACAATAAGTGTCTACACATCATCTTAGTTAGTTGGCCAGTTTCATTCATGAGATAAACTTCTCAAGAATGTTTCCATCTTTTAAATGGCAAACTTCTGTAATGGAAAAGTGAGAAGAAATCTCAAAATTGCAGTTAAGTTTCATCATATATTCAACACCTTAGTACCTATTCGACTGAATTAATTTTGTCAAACTGTACTTCCTGCTAGGGAAGTCAAAAGGCTTTTCCTTTGTTGTTATTCGTGCTTACCAAAGTTGGCAACAGCAGCTTCAACATAACAGAGGCTGACAGCTTGATTCAGCCTGGAAATGCTGATGACAGGCAAGTGATGTTTGTTGTAAATAGAAGGTCCCATAGTTCCTCAAGCTAAGACAGAAATGGCAAATGCTCATTATACAACCGAGAGATCAGGCAGTGTCCACTTTGATGCTGGAGAAGAGAAAGACGTTTAAAAATAATTTACACATTATTAAACATGTAGCTGGAGAGAAGAGAAGACATGGGGGACCAGAGGATCTTATCAACAATGCTTCTCCACTGAGGGCTATTTTACTCCCTTCAGGACATCTGTGAAGACCTAGAAATGTTTTGGTTGTCATAACTAGAGGCAGATAATACTGGCTCCTAGTGGGTCTACGCAAGGGCTTCTACTTAAGCATCTTGCATTGTGCACATGCACACCCATGTGTGCGTGCAAGCTCACATAGTCCTCACATCAAAAAAACCATTTAGTTCAAAATGTCATCATTGCTGAGGTTACCCAATCTTGTGGAAAGGACACATCAATGGACGATTTTGTTGTACTGACAAATTAAATTGCCCTAATTCTCTGCTGTTTGAGAGCTTTCTACTTTGAAAATACTTAGTTCACTGATCTAGTCTATACTCTTTAATTTACTCATTTGATATTCATTCATATAGTCAAACATTTCTTTTTTCATTCATCAAAATCTCACTGAGTGCTTTAGTGTGACAGGTGTTTGTGGAAAAAAATCACTGTGTACAAAAAACTCATTTGGCTATTAAATAAATTAGTGAGCACCTGGAAATGATGTGGAGAATAAATCAAGTATGTATTCTTTCCTCAAAAAGCATTTAAAAATTGAGTTAATACTAAATTCACACAGGAAAATACAAGAAGGAATAAAGCAAAACTTTTTTTTCTAGTAGGACTAAGGCTTGCACTCAGGGCCTCGTGTTTTCTAGGCAGGCACTCTACCACTGGAACCACTCCATTAGCCCTTTTTGCATTAGTTATTCTTCAGATAAGGCCTCGATTTATGCACTGGTCCATCCAGCCCTATTTGTACTTCCTCATGTAGATGGGGTGACAGGTATGTACCCACCACACCAAGCCATTGGTTGAAATGGAGTATCATGAACATTTTCTTCAGGCTAGCCTCAAACCACAATCCTCTGAATATCTCTCTCCCAAGTATGTGTGGACAAACAGAACCTGAGAAAGCAAAACTCAACTGTTAAGTTTAATACAAGCAAATACTTGTATGATTCTCAGTAATTTTCTTACAGCAAACATTTGAAAAGCAATTATCCCAACACTGGGCTAGGCAATGGATATATTAGGCCAATGTGTGAAACTAGCTGACCAAATGTGTTTTCATTGATATACCTTTTTATCAGTACTGGGTTTTGAACTAAGGGTCTTGCACTTGTTAGGCAGGTGTTCTACCATTTGAGCCATGCCTTCAGCTCCAAATTAATTTTTCTTTATGCTTATAGTAATTTGTAAAGAGTAAGACTGAAAACTAAAACTTTAGCAATGGTTGAAGAGCCAGTTCCAGGATTTTTTTTCCAGCCAGATTGCCTTATACCTTTGCCTTTGAAATGTCTCCTGAAACTCCCAAGATCTGCCCATTTTCTGATTTCTACAGCACCATTACAATATATCACCATTCATTTAAATGTCTTAGGGACAACTGATTAGCCCTCAGCTATAAAATGAATTTTTGCTTGGTCCTTCACAGTGTGTGCCAAGCCAGTTTCATTGGTTATTTAAAACTCTGAAACCTTAAAAGTCCTAGAGGGGAGAAAATGGGTGATTTTTAGTTAGCTCCATGAAAAATAAATATATATTAGAACTTTTGCAGTTTTCCTCCGATAAGTGCAGCTTGGAAGACATCAGGAACAAATGTTTGAAGTTTGCAATGAATAAATTTTGAAGTGCATCCTCTCTACTTGCCCACCCACTTAGTTTTTAGTAATTGTTGCCCATTTTCTAATTTAACCTTACAACTAACTTGCCTGCTTCTAGAGAAAATATATTAGCATTTTAGGGGGAATCTCATTACATTTATCAAACACAATTTAAAGTTATAGTGGCTGCTTGTGACTCATTAAATCTTATTTATCTAACCATTATACTGATTTTGAACATTTAAACCATAAGTTTTTGTTGTTTCTCCAGATTATTAGTGGCCTTCATTTTTCAAGTAATTGCTTCTTTCTCAGTCTAATTATATGATTTAGGTGGGAATATGAGGCATAGAAACTTACCACATTCTGGAAGCTGAATGAACACATCAATCTGTGACTCGGGCCAATCAGTTTTGTTTTGTTTTTTTCTTCTGGGACCTCAGAATTGGAAACTTCCTTGGGTGGAGAAATTTAAGACTGTAAGGCCAAAGCTGGAAGGATGGGTTATATTTTATAAAGAAAATAGTAGGAAAAAAAGAAAGCTGACATCTACAGAGTGTCCTAGTAACACTCTTAAGTATCACAAACTATAATCCTACTCTTGCTACTTATGAGACACAACAGGCAATCCCATTTTACAAACTTTTTTTGTACCTATACTTGGTCTTGAGCTCTGGGCCTGGGCACTGTCCCTTAGAGGGTTTTTGTTTTGCTTTGTTTTGTTTTTGCTCAGGGAAGTACTTTGCCACTTGAGCCATAATTCCACTTCCAGCTTTTTGTGATTAATTAGAAAAAGGTATCTCATGGATTTTCATGCCCAGGGTGGTTTCAAATCTTGATCCTCAAATGTCAGCCTCCTGAGAAGTTAGGATTTTAGGCATAAGCCAACACTGGCACCCAGCCTACAATTGTTTTTTGTTTGTTTGTTTGTTTTGTTTTTGGCTAGTCCTGGGCCTTGGACTCAGGGCCTGAGCACTGTCCCTGGCTTCTTCCCGCTCAAGGCTAGCACTCTGCCACTTGAGCCACAGCGCCGCTTCTGGCCGTTTTCTGTATATGTGGTGCTGGGGAATCGAACCTAGGGCCTCGTGTATCCGAGGCAGGCACTCTTGCCACTAGGCTATATCCCCAGCCCTACAATTGGTTTTAATTGAAAGAGTACTACACAATATAAAATATTTCTTTTTTTTCTCTACTTGCCTTTGTGTAGTTGTGAGAATCTCATTGAGTATCATGATCATGTGATCAAGGCCTTTTTCTTTTTCTCTTTTTCCTGGCATGTGTGTGTGTGTGCTAAGCTAGTAGTATTCTACCACTGAGCTGCACTCTAGACTGTAGTAATGGAGTTTTTAGCCAGTTTTGCTCCCTTCTTTTCCTATTAGCATAGTTCATGTCCACCAGAAATAAGAAATTCATATATGTTTTTAATTGCATGTCATTTTGAGTAATATTCTGAGTAATATTATGTTGTGCTGCTTGGCTCCATCCTGCCCTGGAAAACAATCAATTTTTTCTCTAACAATCCACCCATTATTTACTTAGTATCTTCTCAATTACCAGATCAACCTTTGCTTGTTGTGGTATCACTATGCTTGTCTTCAAGTAACTCTTCTTTTACTTAACAATGGGCCAAAATGCAAGAGTGGTAACATTAGACATATGGATATACCAAAGAGAATCTATAAAGTGCTTCCCTTACATGAAAAGGTAAAAGTTATTAATTCAATAAAGAAAAAAAATATATGTTGAGGTTTCTAAGACTTTTGATAAGAATGATATTGTTTTATCATTGAAAACATAAAAAAGAGAAACAAGTTCTGGTTTCACTAGTATACCTCAAAATGCAAAAGTTAATGCCACACTGCATACATGCTCAGTCAAGATGGAGAATGCATTAAATTTGTATTGTGTATGTAAAAGGAAAACATAGTATGTCCACAAACTCAAACTTTCATTGGGGTCTTAGACAAATAATGGTGGCTACTGTACCTGACAGAGTTTCCTACTGTCAGCCACCTCCTTGTTATTCTCACTCATTCTAGTAGCACTGTTTGGCCAAATAGTGTGGAACAGGTAAATTCAGAAGAACTAGACAGAGTCAGGAAACAGGGTTGTAAAGACATCTGCAACTTTGAGCACTGCTAGAATGTGGCAAGAAGCACCCAGTAGGAGAGATGAGGGCCCAAGGTACAGCCAACCTCAAGCTGTGGGAAATACTTTCAATAGCCCAGTGAAACCTCAGTTTAATCTTACAATGGGTCACCAAGGGGAAGGGACTCTCTCTCTCTCTCTCTCTCTCTCTCTATATATATATATATATATATATGTGTGTGTGTGTGTGTGTGTGTGTGTGTGTGTGTCCAGAAGATCAAGAGGCACTGTATTCATAAACTGCTTTGTTGAATTACAATTCCTTTGTACAAGTACTTAAAGATAATAAAATATTCAAAAAAAGGAAAAGTATTAACAGGGAAAAAAAAAAACAAATTCAACCCATAGGATTAAAAAGCCTCCATTAATAAACAAGATAAGAGATAAAACAGGTAACTTCACCACAGAAATAACCGAAATTCAGAAAATAATAAGGGACTATTTTGCAAACCTTTATGCCAACAAATTCGAGAACTTGGAAGAAATGGATGATTTCCTAGAAAAAATTCATATCCCCAAACTGAACCATGAAGATTTAAACCTCCTAAACAGACCCATATCCAGTATTGAAATAGAAACGGCAATAAATGATCTCCCATCCAAGAAAAGCCCAGGTCCAGACGGATTCACTGCAGAATTCTACAAGGCCTTCAAAACAGAACTCACATCAATATTTCTCAAATTCTTCAATGAAATTGAAAGAGAACGTTCACTTCCAGACTCATTCTATGAAGCCAGTATAACCCTCATCCCAAAACCAGGCAGGGACTCATCACGGAAAGAGGACTACAGACCAATCTCCCTGATGAACATTGACGCAAAAATTCTCAACAAAATTCTGGCCAATTGATTTCAACAGGTCATCAAAAAAAATCACACACCACGATCAAACTGGATTCATCCCAGGGATGCAAAGTTGGTTTAATATACGCAAGTCAATTAATGTAATCCACCACATCAACCAGAGCAAGCTAAAGAACCACATCGTTTTATGTCTAGATGCGGAAAAAGCGTTTGATAAAATCCAGCACCCATTTATGCTAAAAGCCCTGGAAAAACTGGGATTCCAGGGAACATTCCTGAATATAATCAAGGCAGTTTATGACAAACCAACAGCAAGCATAACTCTAAATGGTGAAAAACTAAAGCCATTCCCTTTGAAATCAGGAACAAGGCAAGGATGTCCACTCTCCCCTGCTCTTCAACATAGTACTAGAATTCCTAGCCAGAGCAATTAGGCAAGAAGAAAATATAAAGGGGATCCAAATAGGAAAAGAGGAAGTTAAACTTTCTCTCTTCGCAGATGACATGATCCTATACCTAAAGAATCCCATAGACTCTACCCCCAAGCTACTAGAGCTGATCCAAAACTTTGGCAAAGTTGCAGGATATAAAATAAACCTTCAAAAATCAACGGCCTTTCTCTATGCTAACGACCCGAAGACCGAGGCTGATATCAGGAAAGCAACTCCCTTTGCAATAGCCGCCAAAAACATAAAATACCTAGGAATAACCTTAACCAAAGAAGTGAAAGATCTCTATGATGAGAACTTTAAAACCTTGAAAAACGAAATTAAGTCAGAACTAAGAAAATGGAAAAACCTCCCATGCTCCTAGATTGGGAGGATTAATATAATCAAAATGGCAATATTGCCAAAGGCTATCTACAAATTCAATGCAATACCCATTAATATCCCAACGCCATTTTTTAATGAAATAGAGGGGGCAATCCAGAAATTCATATGGAATAATAAAAGACCTAGAATAGCAAAAACAATCCTAAGCAGAAAGAACAGTGCTGGAGGAATTACAATACCCAACTTCAAGTTGTATTATAAAGCTATAGTAATTAAAACAGCTTGGTATTGGCACCAGAACAGGCCTGAAGACCAATGGAACAGAATTGAAGACCCAGGAATGAACCCACAGAACTTCGCCTACTTAATCTTTGATAAAGGGGCTAAAACTATAGTATGGAAGAAAGATAGCCTCTTTAACAAATGGTGCTGGCAAAACTGGCTCAACACATGCAACAAACTAAAACTAGATCCTTATATATCATCCTGCACCAAAATCAATTCCAAATGGATTAAAGACCTCGAAATCAAAACAGACACCCTGAAAAAACTAAAGGAAGAAGTAGGAGAAACACTTGGGCTCCTTGGCGCAGGACGGAACTTCCTTAACAAAGACCCAGAAAGGCTACAAATCAAAAAAAGGTTGGACAAATGGGACTGCATCAAACTGCAGAGCTTCTGCACAGCAAAGGACATAGCTTACAAGATAAACAGAAAGCCCACAGACTGGGAGAAGATCTTTACCGGCCATTCAACGGACAAAGTCCTCATATCTAAAATATATGTAGAACTAAAAAAATTACCTTCCTCCAAAACAAAACCGCAAAGAACTAATAGCCCGCTCATCAAGTGGGCTAAAGACTTACAAAGAGACTTCTCTGATGAGGAAATGAGAATGGCCAAGAGACTTATGAAAAAGTGCTCTACATCACTGGCCATAAAAGAAATGCAAATCAAAACAACATTGAGATTCCATCTCACCCCAGTAAGAATGTCCTATATCAAGAAAACTAACAATAACAGTTGTTGGAGGGGATGTGGCCAAAAGGGAACCCTACTTCATTGTTGGTGGGAATGTAAACTGGTTCAGCCACTCTGGCAAGCAGTATGGAGATTCCTCAGAAGGCTAAATGTAGAACTCCCCTATGACCCAACAACCTCACTTTTGGATATCTATCCAAAAAACCACAAACAAAATCACAGTAAAGCCACCAGCACAACAATGTTCACTGCAGCGCAATTTGTCATAGCGAGAATCTGGAACCAACCCAGATGCCCTTCCGTAGAAGAATGGATCAGGAAAATGTGGTACATATACACAATGGAATTTTATGCCTCTATCAGAAAGAATGACATTGCCCCATTTGTAAGGAAATGGAAGGACTTGGAAAAAATTATACTAAGTGAAGTGAGCCAGACCCAAAGAAACATGGACTCTATGGTCTCCCTCATAGGGAATAATTAGCACAGGTTTAGGCAAGTCACAGCAGAGGATCACAAGAGCCCAATAGCTATACCCTTATGATCACATAAGATGATGCTAAGTGAAATGAACTCCATTTTATGGAAATGATTGTTATATCACAGTTGTAACTACTTTCAACATCCCATGTGTATCTGTAGCTTCTAGGATTGATGATCTTCTTGTATCACCTTCTTGTGATTGTATCTACACTATCTCTGTAATCTTATCTGAGTACATTGGAAACCGTGTATACAGGTATTAGAATTAGGAAACTGAAAGGGAATACCAAAATTGAGAGACATAGGGTAAAAAAAGACAAACAACAACAAAAGCAATACTTGCAAAACTGTTTGGTGTAATTGAACTGAACACCTCAGGGGGGGAAAGGGTAAGGGGGAGGGGGAGGGGAGTATGAGGGACAAGGTAACAAACAGTACAAGAAATGTATCCAATGCCTAACGTATGAAACTGTAACCTCTCTGTACATCAGTTTTATAATAAAAACTTTAAAAAAATAAAATAAAAAGCCTCCCTTAAATGAAGGTCTGATGTTAATACAAATATGCTGATTTTTCTCAGGAGTCTACCTACTATGAGCTATCTCTCAGTTGTAGTTACCTATCATTACTTCTAGAAAACTTGAAAATGGTAAATTACTTTTCTGGAATGGGGAAAACATGTCTTTCAATAATTAATGTTGAAAACTGAATTCAAAAGATAATTACTAGATTAGTATAATGTTGCAGTTCTAGTCATTTGATGATTTCAACTACTCGGGCTTTCTCTTTGACAAGGATGAGTAAGACAAAAATGAATGATGACTGAAATTGGAGCCAATAGGTCATATAAAGGTAAGATTACTGGACAATATTTTCTGCAGAAATAGTCCTTGATTTGGTTCATTAGAATCACAGTCACAAAACTGTGTCAATATTTCCTTACTAAAAGGAGGTCTTGTCTCACCCAATAACATTCATTGTATTTCTTTCATTTCCAGAAAAATATCACATCAGAAAGATATCATAGACTTTCAATGGCTGCTTCAAAAACGTTAGATTAAGCAAGACAATTTCAAGTCATATTTTTCCTTCTTTGAAGACATAAGATTTTTATTTTTTTATTTTTTGGCCAGTCCTGGGGCTTGAACCCAGGGCCTGAGCACTGTCCCTGGCTTTTTTTTTGCTCAAGGCTAGCACTCTGCCACTTGAGCCACAGCGCCACCTCTGGCCTTTTCTATATATGTGGTGCTGAGGAATCGAACCCAGGGCTTCATGTATACGAGGTGAGCACTCTTGCCACTAGGCCATATTCCCAGCCCTGAAGACATAAGATTTTTGTAGGTTCTCTGCATCTCCAAGACCCACATAGTGCTCATAGCATGGTACTCTTCAAATCCTTTCACTGCTTCCTAATGTTCAAGATATAATAATAGGAACTCTACTCACTCCAGAACATGAAAGAAAGGGAAAAAGACATCATGCAAGAAAATTTCAATTATTTAAAGAGTAAAAGGGAGAAATGTTTCCAGCAGTTACAGGGTGCTTCTGTTCTTTAACCTGCACGGTTTCTATGTAGAAATAAGTTCTGACTTATTGGGAATTTATTTAATCTAAGGGTGCTCAACCAGGAGTGATTTTACTTCTTTGTAGACAGTTTTCCCAATGTTTGGAGACATTTTTGGCTGTCACAGCTTTGGGGAATGCTACTGGGATGTAATGTTAAAAGGCTAGAAATGCTACGAAGTATACAGGATAGCCACCCATGACAAACAATGATCCCATCCAAAATGTCACTAGTTGAGTATTAAGAAGTACTCCTAACTCAGGGCATGATGCACAATTTGTCAAATTGTGTTTAGCTATAATGAAGAGAGAAGCTTTTAATACATTCTCTTGTGTCATATAACAAGAGGTTTCCAGAGTGAGGCAATTTCAAATTTAACATATGCACGACAGCTTTTATGTTCTAGCTTCCCAAGCAGCCTCTTTAATTTGATGAATATTCCTTTGATGCAGATGGAACTGAACTCTTTTCATTTAAAGAGGCACAATGTAAGATGAACAGAAGTTTAGTCATAAGAGCAAGGCTCCTCAGATGAATAGCAAGTCACATTTCTCTCCCACAATGCTCTCCCTCCAATGAAACTCGGTAGTAGCACTTGATTTGGTTCATAGAATCAAGTCATGTCTTACATGACTCATGACAAGCACACACTAGAGAACATGATGTGCTAAAAGTATTGATTCTTCTTACCACTTCTGTATGCATTTCTATGGCTTTACTGTACTTTTGCTTGAATGGATTTCATGTGCTATCTTTGTTCGAAAGATATCCTTATGCACCTAAAGCTGTTTTGACCGCATCCATAGAAAGTAGCAAATCCATAGTAAACAATTCCAGGCTTTGAGAGAATAAAAATCCAAATGCTCTTTCTCAAGTTAAGACAAAGTCAAAAACAGCTTATACTCCCACGTTTTCCTGTAGGATGTTGAAATACTGTTCACATGAAATTACATTTTTGCCTGTCTTGCTTCCATCTCTTCATCGTTTTCAGCTGAAAATGCTTCCTTAAGATATCAAAGACCCATAAATCTTGGTTACTGGGTCACCTTCTGGAAAACCCAACCCACTGTATAAGAAGAGATGAGATACTTTGGGTGTGTCCTGGCATGCCTCTAATTGCAGCTACTTTTGAAGCAGAGATAAAAGAATCATACTTGTTGCCAGCCCAGGCATAAGCATGAGACCCTCTCTGAAAAACAAACTAAAAGCAAAAAGACTTCAGTGGGCTCAAATGGTAGAATATGTGCCTAGCTAGTATGGCCCTGAATTCAATTCCCAGTACTGCCAAGAAAGGAAGAAAAAGAGAGAAAGGAAGGGAAGAGAAGGAAAGGAAAGAAAAGGGAAAGGAAGAGATGGGAAGGGAAAGAAGGAAAAATAAGAAAAGAGATGACTTTGACATCAGGAATAATGGGGTGTTTCTCAGAGTAAAAAGCTATTTAGCTAGGATTTAGGAGATGCTCTAGCTTATATAGGAGCCCTCCAAAATTCAGGTATTGGCAATGTGATGGTATCAAGAAGTGAGACCATTAAGAAATGATTAGACCGTGAGGCTCTTCACTGCACACTAGATGCTGTCACCTTGGACTTAGATCTTCAAGCTTCAATAAATGTGAGAAAATATATTTCTTTGTAGGTCCCCAGTGACTCATACCTGCAGTCCTAGCTCCTCAGGAAGCTAAGATCAGATGATCATGGTTCAAAGCTAGCCTGGGCAGATAAATTCTCAACACTTTTAGTTTTTCTTTTGTTTTTTGCCAGTCCTGGGACTTGAACTCAGGAACTGAGCATTGTCCCTGGCTGCTTTTTGCTCAAAGCTAGCACTCTACCATTTGAGCTACAGAGCCACTTCCGGCTTTTTCTATATACGTGGTGCTGAGGAATCAAACCCGGGGCTTCATGTATACGAGGTGAGCACTATACCACTAGGCCATATTCCCAGCCCCAAATTCTCAATACTTTTATCTCCAATTAACCAGCAAAAAGTGGGAATTAGAGGCCTAGATCAAGTGGCAGAGCACTTGAAAATACCAAGCAAGAGTGAGAAGCCCTGAGTTCAAGCCCCAGTAAAGGCACACAAATAATATACACAAATACATATAAATGATAAACAAGCAAATAAATGTCTGTACTTTATTAATTACCTGGTCTCAGGCATTTTGCTCTAATAGCACAAAACAAACATACTCAAGGACTATATAAAAGTCAGGAAGATCAAGAGAGAAGTGTGGACTTGATGACAGTGGAAGGTAACAGAGATGGACTGCATCCAGGATGAGTCTAACTAAGGAATTTAGATGTATCTTGTGAGCAATGGAAAATCATTAATGATTTTGCAGTAAGGAAGAACATTCTGCATAAAATAGAATTGGCTACATTAATAAACTGTAGTTCCTACTAAATATAATTTATTGGACATTTTCCAAGTGCATTACTAAGTAATGAGGAACTTCCAATTATAGCACAATGTAATGGAGGAAAATGAAAATTTCTTAGGTGTTGATTTCTTTGGGTGTTATTTCTTTCTGTGCTCTAGAAATGCATGAATAGAATCATGACTGAATGGTGATTATAGCCAACTGTAGAAAGGAGGCTTATTTTCCTGTGCCCCAGAATCAGTTACTTTACAAAGGAAACATTTATCTCTATACCTGACTATGGGTGAGTGTAGATTTTTAAATGAGGCCATTAGCACTACAGAAGGCATTGTATATGCAACAAAAGACATTAGCACTACAGAAGGCATTGTATATGCAACAAAAGACAAGTGCACAAATCTTCTAAGAGATAGACAAAGTATTGGTCTGCAGTCTCGCTCATTCACTCAGAAGAGAATGAAAGGAGACACCATTGTCTGAAATCAAGTTGGGCAAGTGGACATTTTGAGTTGGGGCAAAATTTGCCAGGAAAGAGAACTCACTCACAGTGGAAGTTGTCATAAAAACCCAATGGAGAAATGCAGTGAACAGACTGCTGTTTTCTGCCCCTATTTATTTACCTTTCTGGTAAAAGAATACCTACTAAAGCTCTAGATATTTTCTTGGGATACCCCACTGATTAATCCTAGACAATGTTCAATATGTGCTTCTGACTGGACCTCCTCTCCCATTGGTCAATAAGTGTATGCCACTTCTTCTTCTTCTTCTTCTTCTTCTTCTTCTTCTTCTTCTTCTTCTTCTTCTTCTTCTTCTTCTTCTTCTTCTTCTTCTTCTTCTTCTTCTTCATCTTCTTCTTCTTCTCTCTCTCTCATACACACATACTCTCTCAGCATCATGTTCTTTGTTCTATTTCAGCATTCTTTCTCCCTGTCCCTCTCTCTCTTCCTCTCCCTCTCTTGCTATCGGTTGTTCTTTGTTTTATTTCAACATGTTTAGTAGCACATATTGGTTATACTGGGGGATTGCATTGGGACACTTCCCTATATGCATGCCTACAACGTATCTCGATTAGAATCACCCTCCTCCTCAGCACACTCCACATTTCTAAATTAAATAGGTTTTACTGCTCCACTTTCATACATGAATGTAAAGTAATCTGACCATATTTACACTCATTGCCCCCCCCCCACTACCCTCAGGTTGGTTCAGGAATAATGTGAGACCCAGTCAGAATTATTGCAGGGCAATTACACATTCCTGGGACATGTTAGAATAGATGCCCCTCAGTAGACAAATGGATCAGGAAAATGTGGTACATATACACAATAGAATTCTATGCCTCTATCAGAAAGAATGACATTACCCCATTTGTAAGGAAATGGAAGGACATGGAAAAAATTATACTAAGTGAAGTGACCCAAAGAAACATGGACTCTATGGTCTCCCTCATAGGGAATAATTAGCACAGGTTTAGGCCAGTCACAGCAGAGGATCACAAGAGCCCAATAGCTATGCCCTTATGAACACATAAGATGATGCTAAGTGAAATGAACTCCATGTTATGGAAACGACTGTTACATCACAGTTGTAACTACTTTCAACGTCCCATGTGTATCTGTAGCTTCTTCTATTATTGATGATGTTCTTGTATCCCCTTCCTGTGGTTGTACCTACACTATCCTGTATCTTATCTTAATACATTGGAAACCGTGTATACTGGTATTAGAACTAGGATACTGAAAGGTAATACCAAAATCGAGACACAGGGTAAAAAAAGACAAACAACTACAAAAGCAATACTTGCAAAACTGTTTGGTGTAAATGAACTGAACAACTCATGGGGGGAAGGGAAAGTGGGAGAGGGAGGGGGGAATGAGGGACGAGGTAACAAACAGTACAAGAAATGTATTCAATGCCTAACGTATGAAACTGTAACCTCTCTGTACATCAGTTTGATAATAAAAATTTAAAAAAATAAAATAAGAGGGGAAGCAAAAGGATAAAATTCAAAAAAACAAAAAGAATATGGTACTCCACTCCTAGCATGAAATCTAGAAGATAGGGAGTATGCTGAGGCTAGGAGGTGCACTTGAAGTTTCAAATTGAAAGCCATACCCAAAGACACTAAGAAGCTAAACTTGGAATCAAGCCATGGTCTACCTGGCCAGGAGAGTATGGTGTGTGCTTCGTAGACATGAATGTACATGCACATCACCTGAATGTCTTAGTAAAATGAAGACTTTGTCAGCAGGTTTAAAATGGAACCTGAGATGCTGCATGTCTAACAAACCCCTAGAGGATGTCCATATTGCTGATGTGCAGATCATACTCTGATTAGCAAAAATGGAAAACACGCTGGACTGTATATTCACAATCTGATACAGTTGACACTAGGCAGGGCTGAAATACTAATTAAGCTGGATGGCTGCTCCTGGTGGCAGTACAAAACTTGAAGTGTTCAGAACATAACCGTCATGTGCCTAAAATTTTACCTCAAGGCCCAGATTAGAATTGAAGTATTCATGGAACCATGGTTGGGGCTGGGGATATGGCCTAGTGGCAAGAGTCCTTGCCTCCTATACATGAAGCCCTGGGTTGGATTCCCAAGCACCACATATGCAGAATACGGCCAGAAGTGGCGCTTTGGCTCAAGTGGTAGAGTGCTAGCCCTGAGCAAAAAGAAGCCAGGGACAGTGGCCAGGCCCTGAGTCCAAGTCCCAGAACTGGCAAAAAAAAAAACAAATAAACTCATGTAACCATGCTTTAAAAAAACTCACATTATCTCTTCCGCCAGCAGGAATAAATATTCCACAATCTAATTAAGACTTTGAATCTGATGTAATCCAAATTCATTTGTGAAATTTCAGTATCAGTCGAATTCACAGTCCTTCCAGGTGTCTGATGTGAGCAAAGGCAGTGACCTAAAAAGTGCAATTCTAACAATTTGAATGGAAATATCCAAAACATTCTTGGGAGTCCCGAAAGTTCCCACCCCCTATGGAGTACTTCCTACAGAGTCTTCTCTGCTTACAGAGTAAGTTAGTCCATTCCTTACTTAAAGAAACTGTTACTTCCTAGCCTGAGTGAGTTCCCATACAGAAAATTTATGTTCCACCAGTTATTGCCACAGTTTCAATAACCACAGATTCTAGCAAAGATGTGGAATATCCAGAGAAGAGGAAGTTGATATAGTAGAAGATTCAACAAAATGTATTAAACTATGAAAGAATAAATTCAGGAGGTATTTGTGGGACTTAATGTAGAATTCAAAGAGAATATATAAAGGCAGCATAAAAATGTTTACTATAAAAATGGGTTACAGAATATATGGGGACGTAACTACAGGAAAATATTTTCTGAAGAGGATACTTGCTCATATTACCATGAATTATGCAGCAGTGATGTCAAGGGATGCAGACGTGTTATGATAGCAACACATGTCTCTGTAACAAACTACCACAATATGAATGTGTGTTCATACACCTCTGCTGTAGGTCTCACTGAGCTGAAGTTGAGGTGTAGACAGGGTTGCAGTCCTTTCTGGAGGATCTTGGTGGAGAACTGATGCCTTTTTGCAGCTTTCAGAACCTATCTGCATTTCTCAGCTTATGTCCCCTCCCCCATTTTCAATTCGAGGAATCCTATCACTGTGACCTCTGTGACTATCCTCACCTCATGACTTCACTGTCTCTCCTGCCAACTTCTTATTAAGATCCTTGTGATGACATTAGGCCCACCCAGATAATCCAGGATAAACTCTCCATCTCAAAACTTTTAATTTAATCATATCTGCAAAGTCCCTTTTGCCATGTAAGACAACATAATCACAGGTTCTGAGGATTAGAAATATCATTAACTGTTGGGTTTTCTAGTAGTCTATCTAGGTTACAATATTCTTTCTCTGAAATTTTGACTTCTTCTTTCACCATCTGCTATGGAAATTTTGACTTGGTGCAGGTTATTACTTTATCCAAACTCCCAAGAACCATCTTGATTGTGCCACAATGTCTCCTTGAATCCTGGCCAAGGTGTTAAATCCTGCATCACAGAAAAGAGCTCTACAATCAATAAATTTCATTTGATTCAAATTTTTCTTCCCTTTCCCTGGACAAGTACCTTCACACTCCACTAGCATAGTCCTCCTCTGCACCTTAACAGCATATGTTAGCTATATCTAACATAGGGTATCATCCTTTTTCTCTCCTGGAAGGAGAGTACTTCTCGGTTGACAATAGAAGTGTCCTAGGAATGCTTTGATGATCATAAGATCCTATACCATATGCTGTCTGACCTTCTCTTTCCTCTACTGATTGCCACACCCAAAATGAAACCTCTCAGGAGTAGGCGTACTCTTGAAGATATGTACAAGGGTCTTGGGAAAGCCATTGGGCGCACAAAGGAGTTAAATGTATTGTACTGACCACAACAATGGCCTTAGTTGAGCCAAGCTCTTAAGTTCACATAGTCCCTTAAATTGTCTGGACTTGAACCAGGGAATCTGGACCTTTATACACCCACCCCTTAGCCAAGGGATGCAGCTCACCCTTTGAAACAGTGTGATGCATTGGTTCCGGTATAAAAGCAATTCCCAAAGAAAGATTTTGCTGACAGTTGTCAACGACAACCAGCCCAGATGGTAAACGGGAAATGGGTGGCTTAATACTGAGCAGAAACGTGGCTGATATGTAGCAGCATATAATATGAGTGATGAGAAAAGGATGGCAAAATCCTGCTACAGCACCTGGGAAATGCCAAGAAAAAAATTTTTTAATCTCCCAATGGACATTGTGACATCTTGAACCCTTATCTAAATATGATGAGGCCTGGCCCTTTCCTCTATCATCCATTATCAAGAATGAAATCTAGTCCAGTACTAGTGGCTCACACCTGTAATCTTAGCTATTCAGGAGGCTGAGATCTGAGGATCACGGTTTGAAGCCAGCCCAGGTAGAAAGTCTATGAGAATCGTATCGCCAGTGGGAGAGGTACTGTAGCTCAAGTGGTAGAATGCTAGCCTTGATCAAATAGCTCAGGGACAGTGCCTAGGCCCCAAGTTCAAGGGCCAGGTCTGACCAAAAAAAGAATGGAATCTGACAAAAGAATAAATCTTCTTACAAAAAATATCTATTTTAAACCCTTGTTTGTATTAATACCTATTCCACCTAATCTCTCTTTTCCTTTGTTGACAAGGAAGTTGAAAATGAACCTAAAAGTAAATTTTCCATGTCCTTAATGGAAAAAATAAGCAGCAGCAGAAAGAAAAGAAATTGGGGTACAATTGTCCAAGAGACAGATAAACAATCTCCAACTGGCCTTCACTGGTATTGAGAAGTTACTATCATGGATGGGGCTATCTTATCCCTGGTTGTCATCTCCCTAGTGCCAAACTCTCTAGATTTGTAAAAGCAAATCCAATGATGACAGATTTCATAGACCATGTATTTATTTAAACCTGTGTGAGTCAAATGATGTGTCATTAGCACACAAGAGTGTTCCAGTGAAGAAAATATGTCAAAAGCAAAAGGAAGAATTGAATGAGTCTCAAAAAAGAATGATAAGAACACTATAAAAACTCAGAGAAATGAAAGGAGGAGGGGACGTGGCTCCTTTCTTTCCACCTATATCCTGTAATCCAACTGTCTAACTAGGGGGGAATGGGGGAGAAGGGAAGGTGGGAGAAAAATGAAGGAAGAGGTAACAAGTTTGGTAAGAAATGTACTCACTGCCTTACATATGAAACTGTAACCCCCTGTACATCACTTTGACAATAAAGAAATAAACTAATTTTTAAAAATGTGGTGTGGCTTTTTGCCTATGGAATAGTATGCACTATAACCATTGTTTCTGTAGTTTATGTAAAATATGTTCTTGCTGTTCAAAAGGGATGCAGGTTGTACTACAGAGCCCTTGATTTAGCCTTTGGAATATACATGTTAGGCTATCAAATGGACCCCACACTTCCCCAAGATTTTATTTGTTGTTCAGTACTATGTTACTTCTCAGGGAAAAAAAAATCAAATGGCTTACAATAAAATAAAGAAGTAGGACAATGAAAGTAACTAAACTTTGAAAGAATTAGGCTCACATACAATGTTGATAATAAGCCAACATGGAGGAATAAAGGTTGTCTTTCTAGTTTTAGGATGAGTCATCCCTCTCCATCCCACTCAATGTTTGGAAACAGTGGATTGAGATCTTCCCTTTTGGTTTGTGATATCTACAAGATGACTGCTTATTGCAGGCTTTTGTGGTCTTATTTTCTCTAATATTTACTCTTGAAGTTATCTATGTCATGCTAATTTAATGGTAGTGAAGTGAAGACATAGGTCAATCCTTAGCTTTGACATTGCAATAGTTACTAAGCTCTTTTAAGCTTCAGTTTCTTTAGCTTGTAGAGATATCTGAAGGACTAAATGAGATTATGAATATAGGAAATCTAAAACATTTCTGACATATAGGATTGTACTATTATTAATGGGTTTGGAGTGGACCCCTACTAGAAGGCATAAGAGATAGACACAATTATTTCTTGTCTGACAAACATGCACACACACACACACGTATAAAAACATACACACACACACACATATATACATTTTACAGTCACTCAAATAAATTTTATTGAGTTCCTATAATATGCTAGGCATTATTCCACCTTCTTAGGTTTCAGCAGTGAGTACACCAGAAAAAAATGCTCTACCGCTATACTGCAAACAGTGGATATGCACTACACTGGTTCTCTGAACAATATATCCCAGGTATGTCACAAATATATGTAGGAATTGTCCCTGTTCTTATGAAATTTATATTCTTTTACCTTAAAAGCTTATAAAATACCCCTCCAAATAAAATGCACTTAATAACAAAGTATTCCTGGCAACAGAAATTAAATCTACAGGGGAAAAATGTTAATTTAGATAACAGAGAACCTAAATTATAGCCCTATTTCTAATATTATCAACTATACTTTTTGAGCTTGTGAAAATGTGAGGAGGCTCTCAGAGATATTTTCAACAATAAAGCTATAATTTTACGTTTGCTATGATTATACTAACAGGCTAAGTATATGGAGACCATAAAGATGTATTTTTCATATTTATCAAATCATAACCTAACAAGCATTACTATCATTATAACAAGACAGAATCTTATTGGGGATTAGCTATGGTTTTCTATTGAAGATAAAAACATACTGGATTGCATCATAAGTAGAATCTAAGACAAGGAGATAGTCTAAGCAGAATATTGGTCATTTCTTTCAGAAAAGAAATCGTAACAGTTTTACTAAGAAAAAAGGATAGTGAGATAGAGAGAAAGGCAAAATCAGGGTTGTTAGTGGAATTACTGCTAGAGCAATTAGCACTCCCAGTCACACCAGGGCTTCTGAAAAGAGACAACATTCCTGAGAATCAGTCAACCAAAAACGCTGGATTCCAGCACATTTTCCCACGGTGTCCCATTCCTGAGTGATGAAATATTGTCCCAAATATGTCAACATCCCAACCCTCTAAGGACAACTAACTTTTCAGCTTCAAATTGTACAAGTCCATACTGGACGTCAGTGCCCACACCTGTGTTCCTCATATTCAGGACTATGAGGTCTAAGGATTGCAGTTCAAAGCCAAAAGATGGTGAACATGCTGGGACTCAGACAATAATAGCCTGTTGGTTTTCAACAACCCCACCAGAAAGAATAAGAAAATCACTACCTGCAATAACTAGAACTAGAACCTAAGCTTTCTCAAGGTTTGTTTTGTGCTCAATATGTTTTAAGTAACATTAAACTCTCCTATTCTCGATTGCTCATACACCTTTCCTCCCTAGAGCAGCCAGTGAGATTCCATATGCTCTTTTACATGATCCAATTCAATTTATTAACACATTTGAAAAGGGACATTTTAATGGCCTGATTTCCAGTATTACTCTGTTCTTTTAGGGTGAGATTCAAAAAAGAAAACAATATAGAACAGTGCCACACTTATAAATCTTACATTTATATTCATAATCTTTTTTATTGGAAAGCTCTTAAAACTGCAATGAACTCACTAAAAATGTATCATAGAAAAACTCAGGAAATTGGGTGCATGGTGGAGGGGCTTTTTTTTGTTTTTGCCTAAAATTTGAAATTCTCTAACTGGGTCAGGAGTATCTTGCTAAAAGCACAGCTCTCAGACAGTCATTTTGTACTTTCCTTCCAAAAGTATCAATCTCAAAAGAAACATGCACACATTAGTGAGACGAGTTTTTTTCAAGATGTTGAGTAAGTCTGATATGAACAAAGAACAAAACTTCCCATAGATACCTTAATCATGGCCTGCTTTGATTAGAAGCTAACTTCTTCCCCACCTAGCTGACCTGCCCCTCTCTGAAGTGAAGCAATTTTCTAGAATGAATATAGAAATTGAACCCTGTTGATCAACTGAAAGGAAGGGTTCGATTTCCAAATCAAACCATTTTTTAAAAATTTAACATATTCAAGTCAAAATTTCAATATATTGTCTTACTTTTAAAGAGTTATAATTTGTCAAGACTTAAAAACACAAAGGACACAACATACTGGAAGCATTCAAGGCATCTTATAAACAATATTTCAAAATGAAATGTGATATTTAGGTTTTATTCTGTTGGATAGGAAATGAGAGGTATTATTATTTTCTAACACATATTCTCATTACTAAATACACAGCAAAATATATTGTAATGCAACATTTTTATCTCACACACAAAATTTCCAAAGTAAATGGCATATGAAGGTATTAGGTTTTTTTCGAGTAAAGATATTCTCCTCAATCCACAATATTTTATTTTATTTTTTAATTTAAAAATTAGTTGCATTTTAATTATCTTGTGTAGTTATACAAAGAAGTGGCCATTCACCAAGCAGTTTATGAATACAATGTATGTTTATTGATGCCACCCCTAAAAATCTTTTTCTTTTCTTTCTTTGTTTTGTTATGTTTTTGGTAGGCTGGTCATGGAGCTTGAGCCTGGGCTCTGTCTCTGACCTCTTTTGTGTTCAAGGTTAGCACCCTACCCATTTGAACCACAGCTCCACTTTTAGTTTTCTGGCAGCTAATTGGAGTGAGTTTTCCTGCTTAGGTTGCCTTTAAACTGTGATCCTTAGATCTCAGCCTCCTGAGTAACTAGGATTATAGGCATGAGCCACAGGCACTTGTCATCTTCTTCCTCTTCCTCTGCTTTATTACTTTATATATTCACCTTATCATGTCTTGGGTTTATAGTTATTATGAAATTTCATGCGATATATCACACCAAACAAAAATATTAAAGGCACAAGTAGCTAATTGCACACTTAAACTATATATTGCACTGATGTTTTAGTGGGGCATAACTTAATTTATCTTCCATATTTACCTCTTGGAATTTGTATTTAATATGCTAAGTAATTGAATTTTCAAAGTAGGCAGGACAATATGTGTTTTTTATCATATAAATTATCCATTGATTTGTAAAAACTGAAAATCTTTCAAAAACCTGTAATATACTGGGCCATGAAGAGGAATTAAATACTAATATATGCTACAATATGGATGAACACCCAAATAATGTGGTAAGTAGAAGAAGCCAGTCACAAAAGAGGAGATACAACATGGTTCCATTTGTATGAAACATCCAGAATAGGCAAATATATAGAGATAGAATACATGTCATTGGTTGCTTGGAGTGATAACTGAAGTATATAGGATTTCTTCTTAAGCAATGAAAATATCCTAAAATTGACAGTTCTAAGAGCTGCCTTAGTGAATATACTAAAAACAATTGAATTGTATAAGTGTAATATGGAGGTCAGATCTGGCCAGCGCCATCATTGGCCACATGGTGAGTTGTACTGTCTGGCATCTTGTCTTGATGGGTGTGCCTGGATTCCTACAGGAAGGGAAGTCCCACCCCCAGCTGATGGGTGTTCCTGAATCCCAAGAAGACAGGGGTGGGAACATGGCCTATAGGTTACTGAACCTGTCCATCAAGTGCCTAGGTCTGGGAGCTTCCTGTGACCCAGCCCCCTGACCTGACTCGGTTTAGGGTCAGGCCAGCTCAGAGGCCATTACTCCATGCCACATGTCTCCATGTTTACATCCTATGTCCTGTCTCCTGGCTCCTCTCTGGTTACCATGGCTTCCCCTACCAGCTGTCCATTGGAGTGGGATTGGCTTGTTGGTATTGTTTTTGTTCTTTCTTTCCTCTCTGTCTGTTTCCTGATAGTGTTAAGGGTATTTGTGAGCGTTGTAACAACTGGCTGTCTGCAGACTGCTAATGCTCTAATTAAAAACTCCAAGACTCGATCCTCCAATATGGCGTTTCTCGGATAATTTACACTTATATAACATAAGTTAAATAGATACATTGTATGGTCCATCAATTATATCTCAAGCTGTTACCCAAAATACAAGACAATTCTTAAAATCAATAAGTTTGTTTCAGTAAGAAATGCAATTAAAACTTTAATTCTGTAATGTTTGAAGCAAAAGCAGAATTAACATGAGGGGGGAAATGAATGTGAAAATGGAAATTCTTACCTTGAGTTAAACACAGGAAACACATGAGAGACTTCTTTTTTTGTTAAGTAAAGCAATATAAAACATGATTTTCAATTATTGAAAACAGATTGGTAACTTCTATTTGCGAGAATCCGCAGTCAGAAAAGAATTTATGGAGAAAGTGACATTTGGGTTGCATAAGGAGATGGATGGAAAGTCTGAAGTCAGAATGTGAAGGATAAATCAGCTTTCCTTATAAGCACTAAGGACATTGTCTTGTTTTTCATATAAAGCAAATAAGCAACATGTTTCTGTCAATAGCTCAGGTCAAAGAGACATAGGAAGACACAGCCAAGGCAGTAGAGGTAGAAAGGAAGAGACACGATTTTTAAATTACTCTATGGGTGAATCAACAGTTTGTTGACTGACAAACCTGAGATGAAAACTAAAAAAGAGAAACATGAAAAAAGAGGATGAAAAAGTATTATAGTTGGGGGAGCTGGGAATATGGCCTAGTGGCAAGAATGTTTGCCTCATATACATGAAGCCCTGGGTTCAATTCCTCAGCACCACAAATATAGAAAAAAAAGGCCAAAAGTGGCACCGGGACTCAAATGGCACAGTGATAGCCTTGAGCAAGAAGACAGGGACAGTGCTCAGGCCCTGAGTTCAAGCCCCAGAACTGGCAAAAAAAAGTATTCTTGTTGGGCAACTGTGTGGTGTAGCTGTTAAACTAGAGAACATAGGAGAACAAATAATGAAGGCAATGAGTTGAGTTACTGTGTTGAAATGAGCAGCTTTGTAACACCATTGGAAGCATGGCTTTAAATTTACTGAGAACATTGGCACTACATGTATTTGAAAGTCACCTGTGACTAGGAAAAGCAATGAAACTGCCACCATAAAAACTTTGTCAAAAATCATCTCATTTAATACTCCTGACAACTCTGAGATGTACAATGTTTCTATTGATGAGGACACTAAGATTCTAGGAATCTTCCCAAAGGCACACAGCTAGTAAGAAGCAGAACCAGGATTCAACTAACTTAAGAAATGACAAGTCCATGTCTTCTTTGTTTTCTACTGACCTTTTCTAGGTCGTACAGACATGGCATTAGAGGGACTTGTTCCAGAAATACCTGTAGAGTGAGAAGAGGATAGTTGCAATATTGGATGAGATATTACAACCCAGGGTAATTGGTTTGTAGTTTACATTCCAAAGGAAGAATGCAAAAGAGGGTGTGGTTGATAGGGATGGTGGCCACCCTGTGACAGAGATTCTCCCACCAGATAAGGCTGCCTTCCAACAGAACATTTCATCATGATTTATGAGTGAACATACCTTTCTGACTTTAAAAAGTAAAGAAAGGTTGGGAATATTTGGGTAACAATAAGAGAAAGGGTTTTTTGAGTCTCAAGCTTCTCAATTTCAGGTTGGGCAATTGTGTAGTGTTGCTTTAAGTAATGGCAAATGGCCCCCAGGCAGATTCAATTCTATTTTTTCACAGTTATTGTAAAGGTGATGTGCAGAGAGGTTACAGATACATAATTCTGATAAAAATACCTTTCTGTTTGAACAATATCACCCCTTTGTAATTCTATTATTTCCTTCTTCTACTGTATTTCTGAAGCAGTTCTAACTTAAGTTAGGGATCTTAAGTTTCCCTTTTCAATAAATGCAATATAAAGTTTAGGATAGTCCATTAAATGTTTCAGGCCCCAAAATATTTGAAAAGATTAGAGCGATAGATAGCTAGATTAGATAGATAGACAGATAGACAGATGGATAGATAGATAAATAGGCAGGCAGACAGACAGAGATATATGTATTGGGATAGAATGAGAAAGGTACACATATATATACATATATGTACATATATCCATACATATCATCATAAACAGAATCCTAGTATAAATATGAAAGTTAAAGGTGCTTCTGTTGAGATATCAGACTGGACACTGGAGAAATGGTGATCCTAGTTATAAAGTCTCAGAGAATTTGAGTAGATTGTGTTCTAGCATTCTGTGGATATCTAGCTGGGGAGTTTTCCAAATAAAATGACAAAGGCATATAGCCTAGTTTGCTTTTGATGCTTAGTGTAAAATGTTAGAGGAAAGAGGTAAGTAAGGGAAAATACCATAACTCAAAAAGGAGCCAGCATTTCATTATTTCGAAAATTCTCAGTTTACTTGGATAGCAGAAAATGTGAAAGTTCCATGGAAAAACTACCAAGGATAAAAATCACATAATCATTTGTTAGAAAAAATTGAGGGGGCTGGGAATATGGCCTAGTGGTAAAATGCTCGCCTTATATACATGAAGCCCTGGGTTCAATTCCTCAGCACCACATACAAAGAAAAAGCCAGAAGTGGCGCTGTGGCTCAAGTGGCAGAGTGCTAGCCTTGAGCAAAAAGAAGCCAGGGGCAGTGCTCAGGCCCTGAGTTGAAGCCACAGGACTGGCAAAAAACAAAACAAAAAAATGAGCATGTGGCTTTAATCCAACCAACAATCTCCAGAACAGACAGAAGTAGAGCTAGGGTTGTCTAGGAAAAATTTATCAAGAACCCTTGTCTCATTTGGACCCCTATTAATTTGATGAAAACTGACAAATCGTTGAGAATCTTACATATAAAGAAACACTGTCTTCCAGGATTGAAAGGGCAACGGAGAACACACCCAGAGAATGCCCTGTGAAGATGAAGAGACCTATTTGCAAACTAAGGAAAGTGAAGGCTTGTCAGTAACTAACAAGTTAAAAAGAGAACGGGAATGATTTTAACCATGAGCTTTCAGAGGAAGCATGGCTTTGCTAATACTAGGATTTTAGACTTCGAGGTTCCAAAAACGTGAAAAAATAAATTTTCATTTGTTAAGGCATTTATTTTATAATACCTTGCTATTGCAATTCTAGGAAAGTAATACAGAAAAGTATCAAAACTATATTAACTAGCTGAAATTTCCTTCTGTAGCAAACATACATATAGATCTATATTTGTCTATGGAATGACAAAAGTTTTAATAAACATTAGATTAAATTAATTGAATAATTCAAGTTTTTAAAACTTAGCTTATATTTCCAAGTTATATTTTGTTCTCTTTATATATTCCTTGATCTCTGATTTTCTTCTTCTATTACATCATTATAAAACTCTCAGACAATACTTTTGCAGGTGAAATTCAAAGGAATAAACAAGTTTTCTTTTGACAAACATCACTACTCATTAATAAGAGATTTTAATTCTGCAGGAGTTTGCTTACATATTGATCTGCTAATTATCAGTCATCTTTTTTTCATTTTTGTCAGTCATCTTATTAGGCACAATATAAATGACTACAGAGTACAAAATGCAGAAGTAAAAGCATCAATAGATGGATAACAGTATGACCACCACAATGGTTCTAAGATGGTTCAAGGATAACACAAGCATTCAAATCCCTGTGACTTAAGTAACTGCAATCTACAGTCATCAGCAGTTATAGTCACTGAGTTAAATACTATTAATCCCATAACTTCTTCCAGCTCTTGAAAGAGTTGAAATTGGCCTGGATTACATACATCTTTCAGCAAGGAATTCTATCATAAGTTGATATTGATCAACTGACTCTCACCACTCCCTCCCACAAACCTTTGTCTCTCCTAGGCCTCTGGAAATAAGGCTCATCTTCAGGCACATAAATCCACATACCTGAGTGAAAGCAGCTTAGGCAGCAGGCTGCCTCAAACTATGAGCCATTACCTCCTGGTGAGTTGCAAATTCATTCAAAAACTAAAACAGAACAGGAAAGATGAGATAGAATGCTAAACAAAATACTTGCCATACAGTAGAATCTTTCACGAACTTTTTTGCTCACTTTGTTTTTCATTTGACTGGTTTAATTAATTTATTTGTTTTTGTTTTCTTTTCATAAGACAGGATCTGAACTTGAGCCTCAGCTGGTCTCAACCTCTCCTTGTGGATGAAACTGACATTGTATTCATTATCCTCCTACCTTAGCTTCCTAAGTGCTGGTATAACAGTGTTAATGCTTCCCATTTTGTGTGTGTGTGTGTGTGTGTGTGTGTGTGTGTGTGCGTGTGTGTGTGTCTGTCTGTCTGTCTATCTGTCTGTGTGCACTACAAATGTGAAAAATATAGCATTAGGGAATGATCTATACTTCTAAATTCCCTTCAGTCTAAAACTGACCTTGGCCTTTGGCCTTTTAACAGTTTATGTAGCTGTTCTTCAGCTTTTTAAATTAATACCATATTCCCAGGCCAAAGGTCCTGATGTCTGCTGGAAGCAAGTGACTTCCAAAAGCTCCAGTCTTTAGAAGACACAAAGAAAAGGGTAAAAATCTACATCTAAGAAGTATTTTGTGGTCTAGTCGTTCTTAATAGCCTTGTGATTTCCTTAAGAATTTCCTACGGCCTCACATCTGCTTCTCTGTATTTTGGTAGAGTTAGGTTGGTGCTCCCAACCTGAAAAGGTTGGGTCCTGAAGGACCCAAGGTTGGTCCTGAAAAGGACACTAAAGATATCTTCCAAGAAAAGTTATACTAAGTGAAGTGAGCCAGACCCAAAGAAACATGGACTCTATGGCCTCCCTTATTGGGAATAATTAGTACAGGATTAGGCAAGCCATAGCAGAGCATCACAAGGCCCAATAGCTATACCCTTAGGAACACATAAGATGATGCTAAGTGAAATGAACTCCATGTTATGGAAACAAGTGATATATCACAGTTGTAACTACTTTCAACGTCCTATGTGTATGTGTAGTTTCTATTATTGATGATGTTCTTGTATCATCTTCCTATGGTTGTACCTACACTATCTCTGTAATCTTATCTGAGTATATTGGAAACCGTGTTTACTGGTATTGGAAGTAGGAAATTCAAAGGGAATACCAAATTTGAGAGACACAGGGTAAAAAAAGAGAAATAACTACAAAAGCAATACTTGCAAAACTGTTTGGTGTAAGTGAACTGAACACCTGGGGGGGGGAGGGAAAGGGGGGAAGGGGGGAGGGCATGAGGGACAAGGCAACAAACAGTACAAGAAATGTATCCAATGCCCAACGTATGATACTGTAACCTCTCTGTACATCAGTTTGATAATAAAAATTTGAGAAAAAAAAAAAGAAAGAGAAAGAGTACAATGGGACATGATAAATTATTCAGGTCTCTAGGCATCCACACAGTGAAACCAAAGAAGGATAGTCTTAGGAGAACACCAAGGTACAATGTCTCGTGACTCTGATCATACAAAATATTACTTATCGGAATGAACTCCAGGAAATGGAAGCAAGAAGTTTTTTCTTTGTTGCTGTTTTTGCTTTCTTTTTGTCTTGTTTGTTCATTTGTCTGGGAGAGTAAAGGCGAGCACAGAAATTGTGGGACAAAGGGTGAACAAGTGCAGCAGTGGTGCTCACTAGACACTGTTGAAAATGAACTATACAACTTGTGGGTGCGGACGGAAGGGCAAACAGAGCCAGAGAAGGGGCAAGTGACACTGTTCACAAAGAAATGTACTCTTTATCTGA
This sequence comes from Perognathus longimembris pacificus, assembly GCF_023159225.1. Lineage (NCBI taxonomy): Eukaryota > Metazoa > Chordata > Mammalia > Rodentia > Heteromyidae > Perognathus > Perognathus longimembris. The sequence continues at coordinate 105,538,774 of NC_063188.1, read as the reverse complement.
CTGATATAACCTCTCTGTACATCATCTTTATAATGATAAAATGCATGAAAAAGTTTAGAAACATGTCTGTAAAATTTTCAGGAGAGTAAATGTTTGTTGAATAAATAAAACTTCAAAACACACACACACAAAAAAAGATATCTTCCAAGACAACACAGTAATTGTTTTAGTGAGTGCTAATGAAAAGAAGGTATGCCACTGCCAAAGGTAAGAGGTTTTCAAAAGATAACTCGGAGATTTTTCTGTCAGAGAATGGAGAAGAAAACACTGCAAGCAGAGAGAAGGGTCTAGGAAGGGCACATCAAATAAACATAAACAAGTCCATGGGACTTGGTATGTTACAGAGTATCATATTACACGGTGCATATGCTACCAGTGACACAGAAGAATGGAAGACCATGAATAGCACAGACCAGCTAGAATGAAAAGAGGGAATGCTAAAGAGTTTAGACAGGCTGGATGGGTGTTGTTCAGTGGTCAAGAAGCTGTGTAACACTCACAAAGTCATCCTTTAGTCATGGGAAACCACTGAGCGATGTTGAATTGTTATAAAATTATGATATTTGCAACACAGGTAGTTTGTAACCAGAGTCAAATCAATTGCTGAGAGCAGGGATGGTAAGTTATTTGAAGACAGGAAGCTTCAATAGGATGAGACTACCACAGACCAAAAGACATAATGATGAACTAATTAAAGTGGTGAGAAAGCAAGAGAAGGGACAGAAATAAAATTTCTCAGAGATGAAGGCAAGAAAACAAGAAAACTGGTAAAAAAAAAAAGCAGAAGTTTTAAATAATATCTAAGCTTCATTATTAAATGGTTGGGGATTGATCGATAGTAATGTGGAGGAGAAACTGTATATGCTTTGAGCCAAACTGAGTAACTGTGCCTATGGGACATCTAGGTCAATGAGGATGTAAGATAATTAGATATGGCACTGCTTCATTTGTCTTCCAAGTCCAAATGCAATCAAACAATCTAAGCAATGTGTGGGCCTTCAGTCAAGCAGTCCTTTAATGTCATCAGGCAATGGTTTCTACTATGTTCCTTTAAAACGTATTTTAGAAGATGAAAAATGTTAGTGCTCATATCTGACCTCAGGTACTTACAAGGCTGAGATCTGAAGATTCTGGTTTGAAGCCATCGCAGGCAGACAAATCTGAGATACTTATCTCTGATTAACCAGCAAAAGGCCAGAAGTAGAGATGTGGCTCAAGTAGTAGAGCCTCAGCCTCGAGCAAAAAAGGTAAAGGATAACATGAAGCCCTGAGTTCAAACCCCAGTACCAACATGGGGGAAAAGACAGTCTGGAAAATTTGCAGCATAGATGCTAATATATTCAGGTCCTAGGTACTGCAGAGACTTGAATAAACTCTTATCATTCAATATATGCAAAACTAAGCTTCATTTTAAGAAGCAAGATGTTTGCATGGGAGGAGAAGCGTCAGCCAGGCTTTGCTGTAATCCTGATCTCAGGAATTTATCTCTGACATGAAAAAAAAATCAATCGTTTTGTATATACAAAGAGGTTGTGGTTATGAGGGCTTCAAACACAAGCTCTCCTGAAGGAAGTAATTATTATTCTTAGAGGTGTGGTGTGCAGATCACCTAGGAATTTCAAGTTTCGGTTACAAAGCTTGGCATCAGCAAACAGATTCAATTGTTATCTATTATTTTCAAACAAATAGTCAGGAATTCCTTTTGCCACTCAATATGTTTAAATCATCACTGTGTTTACTAATGAAGACATTACATTTAGAAATATCTTTTTCAGGGAAAGCACACATAATAACTCTGCAAGTGGGTGGATGTGCTTATATGTTTTGTGGGGAGGGGCGGGAGTATTAAGGAGATGAAATTCCTGCCACGTTTTGTTTTTCTGGTGAGAGACAGGAGCCTCATGTAGTTATCAGTAAAGTTAAAAGAAGAAAAATTAAGGTTTTACAATTTAAAAGTTAGCATGTCTTCTGGCTTCAAATACTGTATTTGCCTTTTTTTTTTCCAGTCCTGGGGCTTGGACTCAGGGTCTGAGCACTGTCCCTGTTTCTTTTTGCTCAAGACTAGCACTCTGTCACTTGAGCCACAGCGCCACTTCTGACCATTTTCTGTATGTATATGTATGTGGTGCTGGGGAATTGAACCCAGGGCTTCACGTATATGAGGCAAGCTCTCTTGCCATTAGACCATATCCCCAGTCCCTATTTGCTTTTGACCCACAGAATAGATAGACAACAAAGATTCTACTAATGTGAACTATATTCTATTCTCTTTTCCAAATCCATTATTCACTACAATCACTAAGTTAAAACCCTGTCTTTCTAGGCGAATTTTGATGGTATACTTTGTATCAAGTAGAGCAAACTCCAAATGCCAGGTCCAGTTTCACAGCTCATACATTACTTAACAGACATAAGAAATCAAAGGTTGTAGATTTTCAAATGTTTGTCTAATCTCTGCCTTGAGTCCTAATATCATCCAAGCTCCAATCTTGACTTTTGAGAAGTATTTAGATATATCCCCTGAACGTTACTCTCTCCTGTCACATCTCACATAATTAAGATAGATTTGTCTCCTCCTTTTCATTCAACTTACCTCACTACTTCTCCAGATTGTCTCTGTGCCCCCAGTTTCCAAATATCCCAAATCCCTCTCAAAAGTAGATGTGTGAGGCTCATTCAAACTCATGGCTTATTCCTTAACATCCTCTTCCATTTCTTTTACTCTTGATTTAGTGATGTCAAGGCCCTCAAATACAATCCAAATCAAGTATGTTCAATCATAGGGTGCACTTTAAACAAATCTCAGCCATAAGTGAATCCATGGTCTCCTTTAATCCTACCTCAACTACTCCTGAGTCCTTACTCTCTTACCTCAGATGCACCATTATTCCCTAAAATGCTCAAGTTGGCTTCATCCTCTCACTGTCTCATTGGCCTATCCAACTACCAAGCTCTATCATGAATGCATTTTCCTTCTTCACTCCTATTCTGCCTTAGCAAGGGCATAATTTCACACATCCTTTCAGACTGAAAGTCTTATCCCTATTGTTCCTCACTCTGAATGATTTTTTTTAGAGTACAGTTTTGAGTGTGATGGTTCTTTGTGAGAACAGGTCTTATCATGTAGCTCAGACTGGCTTTGAACTTGGCAATCTTCCTGTTTCAGCCTCCTGAATGCTAGAATTATAGGTAAGCACTACCTCACATGGATGTATATGATGCATCTTTATAACTTTTGCCAGTTTCCTGCTGTCTATGAACTCTTCCCCAAATCCTCCATTATATGGTCTATTATCCTCATTCCAATCCCCTTGACTAAAGCACAACATTTCTGTTACTCCTATCTACAAAGAAATAAACCTATTTCTTTATTTGTTTCTTGAATGTTTTGGAATTTATGTTTCCTCTTTTTTATAAAATGTTTTGAGTAGGAGGCACAATCTAATAATGTAATTATATTAAGGAAAATGCTAATCTGAAGGCATATGCTTCAAAAGGGTATCTAACTAGAGTGGGTGACCTCTGTTTGGCAGAATGCCTGGCTGAAGTTCATAAAATGGAAAGGTAGAACCAGGGTTCACGTTTCAAAGAAGTAAAATGAGAAAAGTTTGACAGGAAATGCCGGCTCTGACAAAGGAAAACAAGCTTTTTAAGGAGAGTGTGGAAATGAAACAGCCCAGGACTGTGCTATGAAATCAGGTTAGCCAAGGGATTCTGGAGAAATAGAATGCCTCTAATCAGTTTTTACCTGACTTGTGACGAGTTTGACTGGTGAACTCCTTTGTGACCCCTAAGCCTCCTGTAAAAAAATCTGTTACATTTGTACTTTGTGCTAACAGTACTCTAAGCTAGAGGTATGAAACACAGGCAGCTGCCAGTGTCCAAGGGATGATAAGGAAGTAGGTTATAATATAGACTGACCAGGAGAAAAAAATCAGATGTATAGAACTAATAACACATCTTGGCTAACACATCAGATTTTCTACCTCCTGAGAGACTGTGTCCCAGAGCACTATATTTGACATGAGGGAAAAGGAGATTGAATTCTCATAAGACTGAAAAATTACGTGTTTCCAGGCAGCTGACTCTTGGGTTACAATTATAGCCCTTACTCAGAAAGCTGTAGAACTTCTATGAAGTAAACAAATACTTTTGAGTAGATGAAAATAATAATTAGATAAAGTATAAATTAAAAGAGGTATAAAACTGGGCTAGTAAAATTGCACTAGAGATATTAATTTACAAGAAAGCTTATTTTGTTTCAACGAATCAGGGAATTAATGGCACTATTTCTGTTCAAATCAATGTGACAGAGAAGAGAGAAAGGTTGATTATAGTCATCCTATAATTTCCCCAATTTCTATTATATCATATATGATAGATTTTATATAAGAAGGAAAAACTCATCAAGTTTGAGATGTCACAGTTTAGGATATATTTTAATGCCAACAGAAATCATTTCAGGCAAAAAATGTGTTTCTAAAACTTAAAAATCATTCATTCACATTCACACACACACACACACACACACACACACACTTCGAACAACTATCTGTGAAAACATAGTATTAAGTATAGACTCACAAGCGATTTATGGAAGCTAACAACTCTCTACTACTACAATGCTAATACAAATCTAGGAAAGCAGTGTGAGTCAATGTGTATGCAAAATACTACATCTTTATTTCCAATACAGAAGCAGAATTTCAGAAATTTGTAGAGCTCAAGGATTTAACAGTAGTTGATAATTAAGATTGGTGTGTTATTCAGGGTAATTTAGAATTTCTACACTAATAACTCCAAAATTATAAGTGATTTAGTACCAGATTACATCTTATAAATCCATTCCACTTAGATTTTATGGCTCTTCATATCAACATTCACTGCCAGTGCTCATGAATAAGAGGACTAAGAGAAACAAAGGAGAGACTATATTCTGAAGAGAGAAAGAGAGGAAGAATATAAGAAAGTAAGAAGGTGGTGACAGCACAGTTAAAAAGTACAGAGAAATAGAAAGGCAATTCAGAAAAAGTAGGAAACAGTCTATAGCCTCAGCACTGGCTCTATAATGTTGTGGCTCTGGAAGCTACAATCACAAGGTAAACCAGACATACAGGGTGAAAAGAGATTGGCACTCAGTCCTAGCCTAAGGAGAAACCAACAGTTCCCTAAACCCAAAGTCCACTGCAGGTACATAAGAAACCAAACATGCAAGTCTGTAGTGCAGAAAAGGCTAGTAAAATGTAGAGTTGAGATACAGAAAAACTACTTGATGATATTATGGCAGAAAATTTGTCAAATGTAAGGAAAAGAATGGACATGCAAGACCTGGAGGGTTTTAGAACCTAACACAGATATGACTTTAAAAACCCTTCATATTATAATTAGAATTCCAAGAGTGGAAAAGCAAAATAATCCTGAAAGCTGGGCTGGGAATGTACCCTAGTGGTAGAGTGCTTGCCTAGCATGCATGAAGCCCTGGGTTCGATTCCTCAGCACCACATATATAGAATAAGCCAGAAGTGGCGCTGTGGCTCAAGTGGTAGAGCGCTAGCCTTGAGCAAAGAAGCCAGGGACAGTGCTCAGGCCCTGAGTCCAAGCCCCAGGACTGGCAGAAAAAAAAGAATCCTGAAAGCTATAAGGGGGAAGTTCCAGGTTACTTAGAAAGGCAAACTTACCAAAATAGCAGTAGAAACCCTGAAGACCAGGAGAGCATGGACTGATTTATTTCAAGCCCAGAAACCAAATAACTGCCAACTATGATTACTACATCTAAGAGAGTTATGTTTTAAAGTATAAGGAAAAATAAGAAGCTTCTCATAAGCATAAGATCAGGTTATTCTTGGCCACTAAGCTAGAACTGCAGAAGATACTTAAAGGAATACTAAGCATAGAAAAGAAAGATCTAAAGAGATCAATAATGATCAATGAGATTGAACCAGCAATAGTCTCCCAACAAAGAAAAGTCCAGAAAATGATGGCTCGCTGCTGAATTCTGCTAGACCTTTAAAAATAACACCAATACTCCTCTGTAAAACATAGTATTCTGTAAGATAGAAAGGAAAGAGCACTTCCAATTTCATTCCATAAAGTCAGTATTACCCAGATACTCAAACTGGGTTAAGTATAGAAAAACAACAAAAAAGAAGCTATAGATCAATTTCTTTGATTAACATATATGCAGAAATCCTTAATAAAAATACTTGCAAAGCCAGGCACTGCTGGCTTTACAGGCTTCACGCCTGTAATCCTAGCTACTCAGGAGGCTGAAATTTGAGGATCTCAGTAAAAGCTACCCTGGGCAGGAGAGCCTGTGAGACTCTTATCTTCAATTAACCTCCAAAAAACCAGAAGTGACACTGTGGCTCGAGTGATAGAGTGCTAACCTTGAGCTAAAGGACTCAGGGACAGCACCCAGGCCCAGAGTTCAAGCCCCATGACAGACAAAAACATAATAATAATAACTTGCGAACTGAGTCCAACAATACATTAAAAAACTCATATGCTACAAGTTCATTGGGTTTATTTCAAGGATGCAATGATGGTTTAAAATATATAAACCAACATATCTAATATTGCACAAAAAGAGATTAAGGGCAAAAATCAGGTTATTTTAATAGATGCAGAAAAATTCTTTGAGAGAATTCAATATCCTTTCATGATAAAATACATGAGTTATATAGGAATCAATTTATGGTGCATTAGGAAAAAACACCTGAAAGCATTAACTTCCAAAATCAGCAGTGAGAGAATGGCGCTCACTCTCTCCACTTATTCAATATCATGAATGAAATATTAACAAGAGCCATAAGGCAATAAAAAGAAATAAAAAATATATAATAGGAAAACAAGAATTCAAATAATCCCTATTTGCATATAATGAGTATACTTTGCAGATAATATGAGTATACTTAAAAGAATCTTTAAAAAGAACTTAAAGACTCCACAAGGAAAAGAAACTTAGATCTAATAAATACCTCAATGAAAAGGTAGGATTTTTAAAAATCAGCATCAAATTTTTCTATAGCCCAAAAACATGGTAAGTAAATTAGGCAATCTCATTCATGATAGCCTTAGGAAAACAAACCCAGGAATAAACCTAACCCAGAAGATGAAAGGCAATGAAAATTATGAAACACTAAAGAAAGAAATTGAGGAAGATAGAAGAAGAGGGAAAGACCCCTCTCTGGGTTGCTTGACAGAATTAATATTGGTAAATTATCAAAATATTATCCAAAATAATTTACAGGTTTAATGCCATCCCTATCGAAATTCAATATCAAAGGGTTTCTAGATATTGTTAAAAACAGGTTCACTCCTAGTTGGGGATTACTTTTTTATTTGCTTCCTTTGAATATTAAAGGGATGTAGAAAGAGTTAAGCTTAGCAATCAGGATGAAACTATTCAGAATAGTCAGGTAGAAATATATCAAAGATGGAACACTTTCTCCTTGATCTACCATTCATTCCATCCATGACCTTTGAACATGACTCTAAATCTCTATTTACCTTAGTTATAAAGTGGAAGAAACAAGGTTACCCAATCAAAGCTTATTGAAAATATCAAATGAGATACTAAAATTACTTATTTTTCCCTCTCTTTTCAGAAACTACTGCTATTATACCCCATTTCCTATATTCATAGGAGTCTCTTTCAGTATCTTGTGTTATTTTCCTTGCTTCTGCATATTCCTGTGAGGGTGTCACACCGAGTAGTTAAATATTATTGTTGTTGTTGTTGAACCTCCTATTATACATTGGTGACTTATCTAGGTAATTCATTCACAGGGAAAGGGGTCAGAAGTATAGGTGTGAATAAAAAGGATGCAGAAGCCCTGCATTAAAGTCCCAGTACATTTCACACTGTAAATACCTCAAAATATTTAAGATGGTTTATCAGTTATTTCTTCCTCTGATCTTGCAACTTATATACAGGTATAAGTACTCAGTAAATGGTTACTGAGGGTCTAAATGACTAATTTTAGACATTGGTCAAATAAGCATAACATTACTAAGTTTTTCCACATCCCTCTATGTTTGAAGTCTCGGATTAAATTGAATAGGGACAAGGAAAGTGTACATACAGGCAAGACTGGTGTCAGTAGTAGGAAGTGACAGGAAAAGAGTTTGACATTCAAAGAGGAAATTAATGGGCAGATATTAATTAAAAATAACCCAATGCTCAAGAGAGTAAGCAGCTATATACATCACAATAACCGCTTAGCTGTATTACACTGTCACTGAATAATAACTGACATTCCCAATAATGACTCTGACATTTTAAAAATGCTAATTTCTGTTCAGCATGTTCTATTTTAGAAAATTCAGAGTGGTGTATAAGGGATCCAAGAAAGATTTCCATTGTAGACTTAGACAATATATGATTTGCAGTGCACCTTAGGGATTATCTAATCTGTCTGCAAGATGGGAAAAGAATCCAAGAAAGGTGAAGCATATTCCAAGGTCAGACACCACAGATGCAGCCATCACTTGTAGACTCCATGGCAACTGCTTTTTCCACTATTGTATGTTTTCACAAATATATATATATATATGTGTGTGTGTGCGTGTGTGTGTATATATATATATATCTCAATTTATAAAGATTGACATATGTATTCAGTTGACAGTATCTCATGTCTATAATCCTATCTACTTTGGAGGTTGGGATCTGAAAATCAATGTTCAGAATCAGCACACACAATCTTTCAGACTCCAGTACACAAGCAAAAAGCCAGCACTAGAGATGTGGCTGAAAGAGTAAAGCACTAGCTGTAGCTGTGAGCAAAGTAAGTTGGAAGTGTGTAGGCCCCAAGTTTGGGCCCCAGTATCAGAAAAAAAAGAAAGAGGGCTGGGGATATGGCCTAGTGGCAAGAGTGCTTGCCTCGTATACATGAGGCCCTGGGTTCGATTCCTCAGCACCACATATACAGAAAATGGCCAGAAGTGGTGCTGTGGCTCAAGTGGCAGAGTGCTAGCCTTGAGCAAAAGGAAGCTAGGGACAATGCTCAGGCCCTGAGTTCACAGCCTAGGACTGGCCAAAAAAAAAAAAAAGAAAGAAAAAAGACAAGTTTAATAATTAGCTAGCCAATAGATATTTCCACTACGTGGGAAATTTCCCTCAGATATTATGAGTTATTAGAAATCAACTGTTCCTTACTGAGCCTTTCTGTTGTTAAAAAAAAAACACAAACAACTACATGTAGAAGGTATATCAAACAGAAAGCATGACCCTCCATTCAAATGACTTAAATTTCTAGAAGGAAAGGGAATATTAGCATGTAAGAAGTCAGAGTGAGGAAATGCAATGCAAGTGATAAGCTGGAATGTATCACAGCTCTAGATGTTCTGGGACCTCTGAGAGAGAAAACAGCAACCCATGGCAGATGGTCGTCTAAGGGGGAAGATCACCTAAGTTAGGCCCCTAACTGTGTAGGCTTTGTACAAGAAAACCAGAAGTCTCCAGAACAAAGGAACAATGTAAGAAAATGCTAGGACTGAAGCTGGGTTTATAATCCAGAAGAAAAATGTCTACACAGTATGGATGAAGCCCTTGAATTCTGGTTCAATCCCCTTTACCACAAAGAAAGGAACAGGAGGAGGGGGAGGAGGAAGAGATGGAGGAAGAAGGAGAAGGAGAGGAGGGGAGAGGGAGGAGGAAGAGGAAGAGAATGAAGAAGAGGAAGGCAAAGGAACATGAAAACAAAGAGGAGGAGGAGGAGGAAGAAAGGGATGGGGACAGGAGGGGGAGGAGGAAGGGAGGGGAGGAGGAGAGGGAGAGGAGGAGGAGGAGAGGGAGAGGGAGAGGAGGAGGAAGAGGGGGAGGATGGATGGAAGGAGGGGGAGGAGGAGGAGAAGAAGAAGTACAAGAAGGGATAGAAACTTGGACTATACTTGTCAAAGCATTCAACTGAGTGAGTTAGTTATGAAATTTAGGGGGTATACAAGAAATGTTAACATTTGTGACTTCCCGGGAAAAATCTTAAATTGAAGAGATGCAAGAATGAGGAAAATGTTCTACTTGCTCTAGAATTGAATGCACATGCCCAAATTGTTCAAATACACTTAAAAGTGTTCCAGTAATTGAATCAATTACCAAACAATCACTGTCTATCAACATTTACTTCTACATTGATAACTGCCTCAATTTTTAAATGTAAATGCCAATTAATTAAAAGTTCAGTTTTCTGATGCCCTGGGAAGAATTTCAAAGACTCAATGATACATATGGCTAGTGGCTAGGCATTAGGTGGCTCAAGTCTAGAAAGTGGGTTTGGGGGTGAGTAATAAAAGTTTCTTAGTTACATAAACCCTCAGAAGGCAGAACTCAGGGAGACCACCGATGAACTAGTCTACAAAACTAAGCCATCCTATACTAGCTCATACTGAAAGGAGAGTATCAAGTCAAAACCAGATTTCTAGGGAAATTAAACTGAAGGAAAAGGCAGACAAACAGATAGACAGTGGACCATTTATTGTAGTAATTGTTTTAAAAATGTGAGATAATGAGGACTGGAACTGGTGGTAGGGAAGGAAAAATGGAGGGGAGTCAAGGATCTGACAGGCAAATGGATGGAAGATTTGATCAAAGAATACATGTGATATTTCCTTCTTTTGGCTTGGGTTTTAGTTTCTGTGCCTCATTTTCCCCCCCACTATTCTCTTTTACATGCATTTTATGGGGAAGAGTATATAACCAAAGGAGTTCAGTCTGCAATATTTGATGACTACTCTACCTGTCAAACGCATCTTATTCAATAGATGCTTTAACAGGCAATCTATTACACAAGTAGTCATCCAGTTCTACCATTCTGGATGTCAAAACAATTCTCATTTCCATTCACTTGTTTTGCACTTTTATCTTTCATCTGGATTACTGCTGCAGCTTCCCAATCCAGCCTGTTTGGACTTGCTCCACTCTATTCTCTAAATCGTAGCCAGAGTATCACAGGAACTCTCTGTCAACAACTGCAACTCTTCAGATAGTAATCTGACATGGACTTAAATTTAAGCTTTTAATGATGTGTTTTTTTGGTATCCATCTTCTTCCTCACAGTTATGTCATCTCCTTCAACATAGGAATGCCATAAAATATCAAGCCAAAAGAAATGAGAAACTGATAATTTTCCTCAAACAAATTTCGACCATAAGTTCAGATGTGTATTCTCTTCATTACATTACAAAATGTGTTGTGATACGTTTGGTTTCTTTCTCTTTTTTGTGCCAGTAATGAGGCTTGAATGCAGGGTCTGATGTTCTCACTGGCCTTTTCACTCAAGGCTAATGCTGTCCAACTTGAACCACACCTGAGCTTCATGCTTTTGGTCTGTCAATTGAGAATAAGGATCTCCCAGATTTGTTTGCCTGGGCTGGTTTTGAAACATAATCCTCAGTTCTCAGCTTCATGATAGCTACATTTATAGGTATGAGTCACCAGCACTCAGCATGAGTTTGGTTTCTTACAACCTGCTTTTATTGCTACGAAGATAAAATACATAAAATGGAAAGATTATTTCTGTCACAAACATCTTTAATTCTAAATATTCCATGATGCCTCTAATGGTCAAAATATTATTTTAGTTAAAAACTGTGTTCGTTGAAATACATTACAGTGGTACAGTTGAAAGGTAGTATAATAATACCACAGTTCATGAATAGGTTATATGTCTCAATTACAGAAAACCCTTGTGAGACAGAGAACACAATTGCATGGAAAGTAAAGCCCCATGCTGAGGGTATAAGCTTGATAAAAGCCAGTTAAACAAGGGAAAAAGAGTTCATCTAATTTCATTTCTAATTATATTTTAAAATATCTGGTCAGAAATGCTGCCCTCTAAGCAACAAATTAACACACAGCCATATAGCTGACAAATAGTTATGACATATGATATGACATGGAACACAATAAGACAAAACATTCTCTATAATTTGTGACACATATAACCTAATTTATTTAAACTATAACCTTTCTGGTTCTCTTTTGGGTTGACACAAATTCATGTGGGAGTTTTCTTAGTGTCTGTGAAGCCCTGTGATGACTACAGATCTGTGGCCAGTAGCAAGAAGTGTCTAGTCATTCTAAAGACAGCTGCCAACTTAGCAAGAAGTAGATAAACTGGTTCAGTGACCACCACCTACCTTTAGCTTCTGTAAGAGAAACCCAGATAGACGTATTAGAAAAATGAGAAGAGAGGCGATGTCTCAAAGTGAGAAGTGACAGCATCCTGGCATTTTATATTCTTCATGGGGAATATTCTCTCCTTCATCAGGCAGCAAATGAATCCTTTGTAGAGATGGAAGGAATGTCTGTTAGAAAAGAAGGAGGACACATCATTGCATAGCTGATGCATCTGAGCTGAATGTTGCCATAAGATTTCCCTAGACCCCACAGTAGAGTGTACACAGTAGAGCATGGTATCTTCAGAAGATACTATAGTAACTCTAGACCTCCAAGAAATACCAAGATCACTTCCAGGCTGATCTTTGGAGGGGCCTTAGAGCTGCCCACCCAACATCTGGAAGAAAAAGAAACAGTGGTAACAAGTGACTTCCAAGATTAATGGGCATGATAGTGGTAATTTTCTCTATAGGTCAGACAGATTCAGTGGAATGTAGCCAATTAGAGCCATTTTGAAATGATCTTGTTCAAAAGGGCTACTTGCCAGAGAGGAGTGTCACAAGAGAGGTAAAGCCAAAAGGCAGGCGTTCAAGGAGAGTTAGAAAATCATCATTGACCCTGGTTATGAAAGGCAATAATGTCAAGACCTCCACCCAAATTCCTGAGAAGTTTGGGTAAGCCATGAGAAAACAGCCTATAGCTGATCAGCAGCTCTGACAAGAGTTCTGAATAGCTGGACTGTGCTAGGGAAAAGGAAGGAATGCTCCTCACCTATGAGTCTTCATTTCAGGAGCCAGTCAAGGGCCACAGAGAGAGTGAAGGTCCGGGAATACAGTCAAGTCCCTTTCCTATGGCTGGCAGCTCTGCAGAATTTGGGGCCAGGTCTTAACTAGAAAGTAGAAGAATGTTTTTAATTGAAAATAAATGATTTTCAACACATTTTAAAATGTAAATACATTGTGTGAAATAACACAAAAGATCACCTGTAAATACTCCTCTCCCACTTCTGTTTCCCAAAGTGGATATTGTTGCTATTAGTTTCTTGATTATGTTCCTAAGGCTTCTATAAGAAAATAATGGAATTTCTGGACTAAAGAAACTTGTTCCTTGCCTCCCCTATACTCTGTTAGCTTTTTCACTCAAGGCTAGCTCTCTACCACTTGAACCACTGCTCCACTTCTGACTTTTTGGTGCTGGAGATGAGCCTCATAGATTCCTGTCTGGGCTGGCTTCAATCCATGATCCTCAGATCTCAGCCTCCTGAATACCCAAAGCACAGATATGAGCCACCAGTGCCCAACTCATCAAATGGTTTTCTATACAAGATGTGGCCAGTGCCCAGCTCATTCAATATATTTTAGACAGGATGTAGCATACTGTCTGTAGATGAAAATTACTATGCTAGAGCTGGGGTGTAGCTGAGTGATAGGACACTTGCCTAGTATTCACAAGGTCTGGGTTTGATCCTCAGCAACACACACACACACACACACACACACACACTATATATATATACACATGCATACATATGTGCATATATATTGATTATATATTCATGCATATATAATTATACTAGCATGCTTTGGTTTACAGGTTACATAGTGTATTTTGTCTACTCTATTTTCAACCTTTCTTTTGCCTTACAACTTCAAGTTGTTCTATATAAAGCACAGAAAATCTAAACTACAAAGGCTACAAAACAACACTGATAACTTTTTTAGCCTAGTCTTTTCACTCCCTCCACATTTGATGTTACTATTAATATTGTTGATTTTATATCCACCATCTTATTCTTTTTTAATCTCTTTGACCTATCTAGTTTATGTTCCTTTATAATTTGTTTTCAGTACTGGAGATTGAACTTAGGGCTTCCCAAGCAATCACTCTTCCACTTGAGCCAAAACCTATTTTCATTGCTTTTTGTTTGTTTTTAAGATAAGGGCCTCATGATTTTACCTGGGCCAGGCTCAGATCATGATCATCTTACCTCTTTTCCCAAGTCACTGGAACCACAGGCATGAGCCATGAGCCCCACCTTGTTTTATGAGAAACGGTCATACTAACTTTTACTTGGTGTAGTCCCAAAGCAGGAGTCTACTATCTCTGCCTCTCAAGTAGCTCAGATTGCAAGTGTAAATCACCATGCCTACCTAACTTGCAGTCTTTTTGAACAGTAATATTTTTGCTACATGAACTTATTGAGATTTTGTCAATAACTTAGGTAAAGTTACATGAAATAAAGTTCAGGCTCTGTTGGGGGTAGATTCCAGTAAAAAGGTGGAGAGGATAAATGAAGGTGAATATGATCCATTTGTATGCATATATAAAAAATATAGAAAATACATTGATACTTGTTGAAACTGTTCCAAAAATGGGGAAGAGGGTGATGGAAAGAGTGAGATGGGTCAGGGTGCATCACATGCTTTTGTACAACTAATGAAAATCTTTAAAATGCACAAATTTTAGACAATAGTTTGATGATTTTTGACTCATGTGTCAGTTCTGAAACTATCATGTCAATCAAGAAATAGGACAGCTGGGGCTGGGAATATGGCCTAGTGGCAAGAGTGCTTGCCTCAACATGAGGCCCTGGGTTCGATTCCCCAGCACCATATATACAGAAAACGGCCAGAAGTGGCGCTGTGGCTCAAGTGGCAGAGTGCTAGCCTTGAGCAAAAAGAAGCCAGGGACAGTGCTCAGGCCCTGAGTCCAAGCCCCAGGACTGGCCAAAAAAATATATAATAATAATTTCTCCAATCATAAATTTGTTCACTACATATAAAAGGAATTACAGGATATCTAATTATTAATTTTTGGTGTGAAATTGTATTATTACTTGAATGAATTTGTATTTCATTTCTGATGAGTAATCCACAATGTAGACGTCATATCATTAGTTTATATATTCTATTATTGAGGGACATTTGCTTTGCTTTATTTGGAAGCTATTATAAATAAATAGCATGACCTAATATTGTTTTTGAAATTATTTCAATGGACAATTTTTTCATGTACTGTGACTAAATATCTTTTAATTTTTATTTATTTTTTTTATCATTGAACAGTTATGGTTGTAATTTAGCACGTTACAGAATCACAGCATATTAACACATTACAGAAAAATCATTTTTCAATAGATGTGTTGAAGGATGTGGTGAGTATCAACATCCATTCATGATAAAAGCAAAACTAAGCCAACCAAAGAACTGTTAATGAGTTAGTGCTAAAGGAAACTACTCAAGTATGATGAAGAATGACTGAAAAAAATAAGCCTATGAGAGAGATATTAAATTGTAAATTATTTTATGATCCTACAAGAACCAAAAATACAAGTACTAACTTTTTTTTTGGGGGGGGGGGCCAGTCCTGGGGCTTGGACTCTGGGCCTGAGCACTGTCCCTGGCTTCTTTTTGCTCAAGGCTAGCACTCTGCCACTTGAGCCACAGCGCCACTTCTGGCCGTTTTCTGTATATGTGGTGCTGGGGAATCGAACCCAGGCCCTCATGTATATGAGGCAGGCTCTCTTGCCACTAGGCCATATCCCCAGCCCTACAAGTGCTAACTTTTAATGCTGATATTTAACATTATACACGGAAGACTGATTGGTACAATAGGGCATGGAAAAGAATAAAGATAATAATATGACAGCATTAGAGTCCCAGTATTAAGAGTTACGAAAAAAAAAATGAATGTCTGTTGGACTTGATAAAAATTTAAAAAGACCTTCCTTGAGGGAAAATGGCACAAAGTCAAAATTTAAGAAAATATTTGCAGCATAATTAGAAAAAATATGGGTATGCTTAATTTGCAAAAATTCCTCACAAATAAATATCAGACTTAATAATATCTGTCAGCCTAGGACTGGGATATCTTATTCTGTTTTGATCTCCTTCATTGATCCTAAGGGAAAGAATACCTCTTGGAGCCACAGCTCCATTTCTGATTTTCTTTTTTTTTATAATAACTTTTAATTTTTAATTAATGGATTATGAGTATGTTGATGGTTACATCCTAATACAAAGTACTTTTTGCTTTCCTGACATGTCTAGAACACAATTATTAAAATCTACTTATTCGACTGAATTCTTTTGAGTGTTATTCACTTTTGTTCCATCAATAGCAGTCAACAAGACAATTATATTGTATAATGTTATCCATTTACACTTGTATGTTATCATGTGGTTTTCATTTCCTCTTGCTTTTCCTTGTTCCATCCAGTATCATCTTGTTCATACCTGAAGAAATTATTTTAATATTTTTCAGAGCAAGCTTGCTTGAAAATAATTCCTTTAAACTTTGGCTAAAAATGTCTCATTTTTAATTTTAAAGCCCATTTTTGCTGGATAGGATTCTAGGGTGTAATTTGTAATATCAGTTTAAAGATGCAGTTCCATTGCTTCCAATCATTTCAACAAACCATCAGCTGTCAGTCATACTGTTGCACCTTTTTAGGTATCAGTCTTAGGGCTTGAATTCAAGGACTGGATACTGTTCTGGACCATTTTTGCTTAAGACTAGCACTCTGCCACTTGTGCCACAGCTCTACTTCTGGCTTTTTTTTGATAACTAATTGGAGATAAGGGTCTCAAGGATTTTCCTGCCTGGGCAGGTTTTGAACCATAATTCTCAGATGTCAGCTTCCTGAGTAGCTGGGATTGCAGGTGTGAGCCACCAGCGCCTGGCAGTTGCATCTTTGAAGGTAATGGGTCTTTATTTTCTAATCCTTTCAATATACCCTCGATGACATCATTATAAGCCATATCATAAGTAGAAATATGGTTTGTTTTTCAAATTGGGATTTTCTAAACACATCCTTGCGTTAGTGTCATTAACAAATTTTCTGATATTACCTCTTCAAATGACATGATAGTTTATGAAAAACAAATTTGACTAGCCACATTCCAATACCAATTTCTAATCTCTAATGAATCAACATTAATACAGTTCTCACACTTTAATTGGGGGTATACAATGTAATTGAGAAACATTTTAGGCAATGGGATTTTTTTTCACTAAAACGAAATTCATTCATATTAAATAATCTATAGTCTATGATTTTATATTTAGCATCAACATACTCTGTTTCATGAAATAATGATGACAAAGGTGCCACTTTTTAGTGTTCTGACCCCACAAAAGAAAAAGGTGCAACTCTGTGGGTCTCCTCAATTAAAAAAAAATTACACGCAGCCACATAACAATCTGGAGCCACTAATGATAAAATGAAAACCACACTTCTTTTTCCCCCACCCAAGGTTTACTCCTTACTTTTTTGCAAATGTGATACTGCTTCCCTTTCCTCAACATACTCTTGTTTTTCTAGTCTTTAAAACTAATAATGAATAAATATTTTACTAGTATCCTAGGGTTGCTGTGACAAAATACCAAAACTTACTGAGTTATACAACAAATATGTCTTACAGTTCTAGAGGCTGTTAGTCCAAAATCAAAGTGTTGGTGTGGTTTTTGTTTTTTGCCAGTGCTAAGGCTCGAACTCTGGGCCTGCGGGCTATCCCTGAGCTCTTTTTGATCAAGGCTAGCATTACCAGTTGAGCTACAGCACCACTTTCAGCTTTTTCTGTGATTAACTGGAGATAGAGTCTTATAGACTTTTCCTGCCCAGACTGGATTTGAGCCACAATCCTAACATCTCAGCCTCCTGAGTAGCTAGGATTACAAGGCATGAGCCACTGGCACCCAGCTAGGATAAGTGTTGACATATCTAGGCTCCATTTGAAAACTGAGAATCCCCTTTTGCCATTTTCTAGCTTCTGATGATTATCAGGCAATCTTTGGCCTTACCTGGCTTGCATCCAGTCCTTTCCAATGTCACATGGCAAAAACACTGTGTCCCTGTATTTATGTGACCATCTTCTTGTAAGGATATCAGCCCTTATTGGGGGCTTACTCTACTCCAGTGTGACTTCATTCCAGCCACATATGCGATATATTTCCGAATACAGTCATATTCTAAGATACTACATTCATGATCTCTCAACATAATCTTTTTGCAGGAATACACAACTCAATTTACAAATTAACACCTACATAAATATTAATAGTAAACATTAATATGTAAGTCTTAGGGATAATGATTTTTACATCTGTTTATATTTTCTGGCCAATTCTTTCCCCTTCCAGATATTACTGTCTTTAGGAAATAGCACACTAGTCTATACAGCAAACTAAGCCCCAAGTATCCTTCCTGCGCATGTGTACTGCCTATTCAGGTTTTTAATTTTCTTTTTGAAGATTGTGCCACCTATAAAAATTTTCAGGGTATTTACTACTTTTATCAGAATCTTTTAAGTATTAAAATATACTAATTTCCTGTTTGGAAAACTTATGACAGGATTTCATTATTACCCTTGACATAAATTATTCAAGCACTCTAGATCTCATATCTCCTGGGGCTCAAAAATATCCTAAAAATTATCATCACTTTGTTTTCTTATGGGGAGGTTAGAATGAAATTAGAAAGGGTTATCTATCACTTCCTAGTACATATCTCATCTTTGGAAAGGCTACAAGCTTTAAATTAATAATGCTGTACCTGTCTTTTGATATCACAGCACCATTCTATTTCCTAAAGAGTCATACATTAAATCAGTTTTTTTGTTCTTAGAATAAAAATTGATAAGTATTTCTTCCTCTTCCTCCTGGCAAAGAGATAACTAAGAAAATGAGAAGGGTTGCTATAATAAGAAGAATTGAAGATGGGTATGGTGGCATAATTTCCTTGTGGCTATTAGAATGCTAACATTTTAAAATTAGAGGCACCTACTTCCAGCAGGACAAATACAATCTTCTTGGACCATGATCCTAGTTATTACCTTCACTCTGATTACGCTGCTAAAGAGAGATATTACATTTACAACTTTAAAATACTTGCAAAACTGTTTGGTGTAAACCCACTGAACAACTCATGGGAGGAGAGGGAAGAGGTGAGGGGAAAGGGGGGAATGAGGGAGGAGGCAACAAACAGCACAAGAAATGTACCCAAGGCCTAACGTATGAAATTGTAACCTCTCTGTACATCACTTTGACAATAAATAAGAAAAAAAATAAAATAGTGAGACTTTACCTGTGGAACTGTGATTGGAGACCATCTCCAAATCACATACACTGTGGGAAAAGGAGTTTCCTGAACAAAAGGAGAGTTGTGGTTAAAACAAAAAGAAAGAAAGAAAGGAGAAAATAAACATGGAAGATAAAATCAGCCGCGACTCATGACTGAGCAAGTACCCAGTACTGAATGTTCTCATAAATGCTATGCTTTAGTGGCTATAACAACACTTGTATTTTTGGCACATGGCTGTTGCTGTGGGGAAATTGATAATTAAAGACGAATTTAAATGTGGTAAAGAAGCTTTTTACATGAACTGAGGATCATGATGTTAACCCACAGTTAGACACAGAGGTACTTTTATCTATTACTGCTTCTCATAAGTATAGAGAAGCAAAAATCTAAGTATTGAGAGCACTGTGGGTATTTGATCTACTGCACTTATGAAACTGAATAGGACCTGAATCCCTACTGAATAAAAAGCCAAGACCAGACTCCTGAAATAGGGGCATAGGAAGTGATCAGACTAAGGGCTGAAGTCAAATGTTTTCGTTTTCCTAGTAGAATGTTGTTAGTATCTAAAAATAAAACACCTAGAGATGATAAAAAGAGATTTTTCCAGTAAAAGCTGTATTTTTCATTTACCCATAATTAGGTACAAATAAAAATCCAGTCGTAGAAACTTCTAATATTGCAGGACTTACTACAATAGGATAAGGCTATTTTGTTCATGCAGTAAACAATTCAAGTAACAAATAGACACATCCCAAAATGGAAAACAGAACAAACATTTGAAGAATTCAAGTAAATACACTGTTTATATGTCAACTTTCTTTCCACTGTATCACAATGTCTTCAGAAGTAAAAGCCTCACATTTTTTAGAAGGGGATGTCAAAGAAAAAAATTTTACCCCCAAATTCTGAATAGAAAGCAATATTTTTGCCACCTAGAGGACAAGGAAGAAAAAGTATTCTGCTCTATATATGCTTTTGTCCAAGAGGAAAGGATGAAAGCAAAAGAAGGGGTGGGGAAGGGCAGAAGAAGAGAAGAGAGGGGAGGAGAGGAGAGGAGAGGAGGAGAAGGAGGGAAAGAGAGACTTTATATTAGTGTCTATCCAAGACTGGACAAAATTGGTTATTAGGGAAAGCAGGCCGGGATGTAATTTATTTCTTTTCCTTTCTGACATTAAAAAAGCCAATTTTAAATAGGACAAAAAGGTAATAGAAAATAAAAGATTGTACATTATTAAGAATTCTTAAAATGTCTAGTATTTTGAAATAATCTGTAACTGAGTTACAGGCTCAAGATGGTTTTCTAGGTCTCCTTAGTTTGATTAGTTTTCATCTTGAATACAACACTAATATAGTTTATGGATTTCTATAAAGAATTTTAACCATACATATATATGACTTACACATATAAATATGTATGCATATACATATATATGTGTGTGTATGTATAGATATTAATATGAGTATGTGTTGTATTTGTGTGTGCATGCGCTCATGCACATGTGTGATTCAAAGATACGATTTGACATTGGTCAGTAAATGTTATTGCTCCCTCACTAAACCTAGTCCCTAAACTGAACAGTGTGTCACATCTTTAGTCAAGGGCTCAAGAGATCAGAGGCCAACAAATAGGGCTGTATTCACAATGAAACTTTGTTGTGAGTAGTGTGCATTTGAGAGGATTGTGCTTTTGAGGGGAACCTTGGATTTGACCACAGGTCTATGATCAATGGAATTTGCTTGCAAACACAAACAGACAAATGAAGCACCAAAATGACAAGGGTGTCTTTTCTTTAAGCTTAGTTTTTCTAGTTTGTAATAAGTAGAAAGACTATTCTGGAGCACAAAACTAACTTGTAAAAGTAATTTAACATCTTAACTTTCCTTACAAATAATTAGAATGAAATCCAGTTTAGTCTTTCAATAAACCATAGTTTACAATTTCTTTGTACTTTACAATATAGTTGCTATCTTTTATACCTTGTTGTTCTTTCAGAGCATGTAAGAGACAGTCACAAAAGATAACACATTACACATACTATTCCCAGATTTCCCCAACTAAACTTGACTATGTTCTATCTCCATTTGCATAAAGTTTGACATATTTCTCCGTAGCCAGAGAAGAAATTGGAAAGTCAATCTCAATTGGCAATGGACTGTTAGAAAAAGAGGCAGCATTATTATGTGGATAATCATAAAAATGAAGACAAGAAACATATACATTTGTATTGGAAGAACCTTAGGTGCAAGCATCTATATTTCTTCCAACAGAGATGGAAAGTACTATCTTCTTTAGGGATTATAAAGAAAAAATGGGTCAAGAACATTTCTTCTTTTTTGGTCACATTTCCTCTCCTGACACTATTAGTCCAGAAATACATTTTTTTTAAATGAGTTAGTTGAATTTTTATCCATTTTAAATGTCTTTCACTGGATTTCTTATAAATCAAATCTTTACTGAAGTGAATTTTCACATATTTTTAAAGTTCGCAGTCCCTAAGGAGCACTATATCCTTTTGAGTTATTTTGGTTAGGATTTTATATTTTAGTTTTGCCTAGAGTTAGACTTTCAAATGGTTTAAAGCATTTTCCATTTTTCTTTTAATAGTAACTTGTGAAATATACCTAGCCTTTTAAGAGATATGCATTTTTCAGAAAAAAAATCCCCCAGTTTTCATATAGACTCACACCATTTTAGAGAAGCTATCTAATAAAATTTAAATTAAATGGGGTTTCAAAAACTAGTCTCACTCAAACATTGCTATTTAACTTTCCAAAGAAGCTTGAGATATTTATGGAAATTTGTGGATTCTGACTATCACATTTAAGTTAAACATTTGAAGTTCTTTCTTACATGTTAGGTTTTACTAAATAGGTTTACTAAGAAAGAGATAAGACTTAGATTAAAATACTGTTACATCTTTTCTGTCTTAACTGGTAAATCTAAGGTTTTAACAACCTTTGAATTACTGACATTTTGGGTTGGACTTTTCCTTGTTGTGGGGGAAGGGGCTGTACTACGCATGGTAGGATAATTAGCAAACATCTCTAGCTACTTCGAACCAACAGATGCTCTTAGTAAACCCCTACTCTCTCTTAGAGGGAAAAGGAGGCCACAGATGCTGCTAAACTTCTTACTATGCACAGGAAAGCCCTGTATAACAACCAATAACACAGCCTAAAATGCCATTAGTATAAGTTACTCGTATCTTATCTTGGTTCTTATGAATGTTATGTAACAAAAAAATGTCAAAGGTCTCTTGTAGTGAGAGGTAGGAGTACTGGAAAAAGACAACACAGCACCATATGAGAACTGCTGCTCTATAAAGAACACTATTTTATACATCACTTAGGTTGTCATAGACTATAATGGGCATCTTTTTTTTTTTTTACAATCAAGGCTTATAACACAGGAACCAAAACTTCATGTCAACAAGAAATGAGTCATTTTCTGTGCAACAACATCTGATTGCAAATGAATCTCAGATAATTTCAAAGTCACTGCTCCACTCACTTGTAGGTTCATCTCCAACATTTTCTTCCTCAAATTCTTCTCTGTACAGAAAGTCTGTGTCCTCTGTCTCTGGTGATGTAGTAATTGTGCTGCTCTTTTCTTTGCTTGCTTCGCATTCTTGAACATAGTTGCTTTCAGAAGAAGCAGGGGTAACTAGTTCCTTCTCCAAAGTTAATGCAGAACACTCAACTAAGAGATCTTCATGTTCTGATTTTTCATTTCGAAAGAAACAGTCTATAGGGAGACGGCTGATAATATAATGAAGACACCGGAACAAAACTGTTTGATTCCTGAAATAAAAACAAACACACAAACAAACATAATATTACAAAATCAAGGCAACACAAAGCAGTCACAAAATACTGTTGTCATCAATTATTACTGACATGTAAACAGTATCATCATGAACAAAACAAATATGTGTATGATTATTAATAAAATTGTGACTATGTCACTCCAATGTACACAGCCTATACCAATTCTGCTAACAATATTAACCATGAGGCTTCCTAATTAAGTTTTATTCCTGAGTAGTAACACTAATACAGTATTTTTTTAAGTTCCACTATTGAAAAAAGGTAAAAGGAGATTTCAAAATAATTAATGGTGCATAAAAAATTGGTACCCTGTGTCTTGTATATAGGTTTATCTGATTTGGGGAAGGAAAGAGGAATAACAAAATGGTGAGACAAAGGACAAAGGGTGAACCAATGCAACAGCGATACTCACAAGAATATAAACTTTACAACTTGGTGGGGTAGGGGAACCAGGGCTGAAGGAAAGTAGGAGAGAAACAAGAGAGGGGGTAACAATATTTGACAAGAAGTGTACTCATTGCCTTACTTATGTAACTGTAACCCCATTGTATAACACCTTTACAATAAAATTGAAATTAAAGAAAAGTGGAAAAATAAATAAAACTCAAAAACTAAAAGGTAACTTTGAATCTGTAAATCATGCCACACCAATTCATATACTAGGTATACTTCTGATATGTCCCACAATAGTATCAAACTCTACATGGAGATCTCATGCTCACCGTGTTCACACATACTACCTTTCTCTTGACTGATTCCCATTTGATATGCATTACCTGGTATATAGTGTTAAAATGCCTTCAAATTGTGTTCTTTGTTTCCACGTGAAGAGTGTCCCATAGACATCTTTTGGCTCTTTACAAAAGCATACTTCTGAAACGTCTTTGATTACTTCACAATTCATGTATTCTATGAGCCACATTTTCATTAAATTCAGGGCACCAACAGATGATGATATCACATGAAAACAGTTTTTGTTCAACACTGTGAGAAGTGCAAAAAGATCTTCTATATGCTCTACAAAAGAAATAGTTCACAAGTTGTATCATTAAACTCAGTGCATTATCAAATATGTCTTAAACCATTCTGATTCCATTAAGCATATGATATAAAAGTACCTATAAACTTACCTATGGGTTTCTTCTCTGGAAATGTCAGTAGGAGTTTCTCACTTGAAAGATCGTTGAGACTTTCGAGACTTACAAAAAGTCTTCCACATGAAATAAAATGATTTTCAGGATATTTACCATTTTCTCCTTCCTTAGTTTGTAGAAGCACAATACAACAAAATTTACCCAATGATAAAAGTGGCGAACATGATGTTACACCAGCAATTATCTGTTCACACTCTTTCTTCTGTGGCTGCTCAACAAAGCTTTCTTCTTCCTTGTGGGTCAACTTGATCCTTTTTGCCTCAGATTCTATTTCATGTGGCTTCAAGTGTGATGTGGAGAAAGAATCCATAGTCAATCTAATCACCTTATTTTGACACTTAATTAACTGAGAGATGGGGCTATAGGTTTTATCGATTAATAGTGATAATGTCATATTATTCAGGGACCTGTAAGAAATACAGAGCATGGCTTACTCTAAAAACTACTTTAAAGTCAAATATATAATTAAATGCTTATATAAACAACTGAAAATTCATTCTCTTTTTTAGGAAAATATTACTTCAAATGTAAATGTAACTACCTATTTAGAGAAAATGAAAAGTACAGAAAGAAAATATGGAAAGCAGAGAAATACCTTAAGTAATACCATAGGATGAATGAGCAAAATCAAATATACTGGGCTGGGGATATGGCCTAGTGGTAGAGTGCTTGCCTTGCATACATGAAGCCCTGGGTTCAATTCCCCAGCACCACATATACCGAAAATAGCCAGAAGTGGCGCTGTGGCTCAAGTGGCAGAGTGCTAGCCTTGAGCAAAAAGAAGCCAGGGACAGTGCTCAGGCCCTGAGTTCAAGCCCCAGGACTGGCCAAAAAAAAAATCAAATATACTGTTCAGTTGCCTCAAAATATATATTAGAAGAACACACACACACACACACACACACACACACACACACACACACACACACACACACGGCTGATTTATAGAGCTTATTTGGCCCAGGATTTATTTAACCAATTTGAAATTGAGACAACTAGGAAAAGTAAATATCTATCAGGGTTAATTTCTGGTGGATAATTAAGTATATTTTAAAGTTATGGGGTTTTTAGTTACATACACTAATATAGTTACAGATGGAATAGTATGATGCCTGTTTTGCTTTAAATCTGGAGGTAGAGGTGAAGAATGAATGGAGAAACATATGAAACAAGATTAGTAATGAGCTGTTACTAGAGTTCAATGAGGGGCAAGTAGAGCTCACTATAATATTCTCTTGGCATATTCAGTTTTCTGTATGTATAAACATTTTTAGAAGAAATTCTTCTACATATTAAAGAAATAAGAGATAAGTGTGAAAATACAAGACAAAATAAAATGTCTATTCATTTGGGCCCTGGTGGCTCACACCTATAATCTCTAGCTACTCAGATCAGGAGGCTGAGATCTGAGGATCTTGATTTGATGCCAGCCCAGGTAAGAAAGTCTCTGAATCTCTAATCTCAAATTAACTAGCAAAAAGCTAGAAGTAGAACTACTGCCCAAGCGGTAGAGTGCTAGACTTGAACAAAAAAGCTCAGGAACCTGAGCCCTATGTTCAAGCCTCAGGACCAACACACAAAAACAAAGAGCAAACTGAGCTTAAGATAACTATAAAGAAAAACTGGAAAGTAAATGATGAGGTTAAGTTGCTGAATACAACTTAAGATAAATTAGTAAACAGAAAATAGATCAGAAGGAACTACTTAGAACTCATAAAGATATGAAAAAAGCATACTAAAAAAGATGATAAGGGACAGAGTACAGAAGGAACTGGTCCAACAAGATTTTCTGGACTACACGGAATTCCACACAGAGATACTAGAGAAAATGAAGAAGCTCTACTACTTGAGCTATACTTCTAGATACAGATGATCACTTATTAATTTCATAAATGCCATCCTCTTTATAATAACTCAAAGTATTTATGTAAGAGATACTTACAGAGCTTTTCTGGCTAAGATACAAATGACTATTAACTCCTAGCTACGTGGCTAGTGTCAACCTCAATGCTTTATAGACACAAAATACAAATTAAAACTTAAAAGCAGTATGAAAAATTAAATTTAAAGTATTATACCAATAATTTTGATACTGATTATATGTTGAAATGATGTTTTAGGTATATAGAATTCAATAAAGCAATAAAATTAACTTACTTGTAAAATTTCCTCTATGGCCTTAATTTCGATGTGATACTATTAGTCTAGACTCTAAACCAGAAGGTAATATGATGTTACCATGCTAAAATTTACTTACACTTTCAAAGAAGATGTGGGTTTTACTCCAACAATCAAGCTATCATCCAATACACGATACCATATCTTCTCTATTTGCTGTTCTGCGTATTGAAAAACATGTGGCAACTTTTCATAGGAGGGAACAACAGACTCTTCTTCTTCCTCTTCTTCTTCCCCACAAAAAAGAACAAGAGGCACCTTACAGAAAAATATGTTTAAATAGGTGATTACCAAATACACTGAATTTAACAAAAGGAAATAATGTAATTGAGCCTTTGGTTAATCTTTATTGCCTGAAACCACCCAAATAAATTATAGAATGTTATATTTTAAATTAGGCATAATTTGGTAAAATAAAAATTATGAATTAACTAATCTATATACTTACATATGTATATATTTAACTATCTACTCAGAAGCATAGCATGACTAGAACAAGATGGATTATTCAACACAGAGCAAGCAGTAATATAATTCTGTGGTCCATTAAAAAATAGAATGAAAATACAATATGTACCATAGGTTTAATGAAAGCAATGCAGTCTATATGTTTAAAACATTTTATTAGTATACATTGGCTGTATGGGAGTTGAGGCATTGCACTGTGACATTTGAACTGAGCCCACAACTATAGTTCTGTATTAACAAAACTGATTAAACTATCTTTAGACTTCTTACAATTTTTTTTTTTGGCCAGTCCTGGGGCTTGGACTCAGGGCCTGAGCACTGTCCCTGGCTTCTTTTTGCTCAAGGCTAGCACTCTGCCACTTGAGCCACAGCGCCACTTCTGGCCATTTTCTGTATATGTGGTGCTGTGGAATTGAACCCAGGGCCTCATGTATACGAGGCAAGCACTCTTGCCACTAGGCCATATCCCCAGCCCTTCTTACAATTTTTTGCTAAGATTTACCTCTAGAAGTCTAGGCCATACTCAGTCATTTTCACACACGTATAGATTACAATAACTAATAGAAAGTTGTAGAAGTAGTAGAGTTAATAACATATGATGTGTACTAAGTGCTTACTTCACACCATGAACTGTTCTAAATGCCATTCATGCATCAATTCATTTCACTCTCGTCCTAACTCTAGTTATCTTAGGTCAGTTGTATTATCATCTCTGTTTTATAGACAAGAAAAATAAAGCACGAGGAGATTAGACAACTTGCCCCAAATCATATAGCTACCAAGTAGCAGAACTGAGTTTTACCTGAAATGAACTATTTCCAGAGCCCAACTTATCCATTGTCTCTATCTGGTAATTGCTTAGTAAAGGAAGGGGTACTTATACAATAGTGGACTAACATGTTCCTATGAATCTGGTGATTCTGCCTGTAGCTGTGAGAGCTGAAGTAGGCTATTTATCTGAATCCTAAGGAAATAGTTAATATATACCAAAAGTAATTTTTAAAACTTGCTTTCAAAATTAATGATAGAACAGGCCAAATATGGGACACTGCACATAGTGGTTTTCATGTATCCATCGCTTTACTTCTTTGATAGTGCTAGGGTTTGAATTCAGAGCTTTGCACATGCTAGAAAGGATCTTTGTTATTTGAGCCATGTCTCCAGATGATAGACTAATTTCTAAATATTCATTTCCCTTTCTAATACTAGCAAAATTATTGAGGGACGTTAGGGAAAGGAATGGGGAGAATTTAACAATGAATTTTGTGAGGTTCCCCAGGAAACTGGAACAGAAATATAAACATTCAATATGATATGCTTTTATGTCTTTTTAGCACTAATAGGATCATATTTTGAACCAAACCCCTTATATTGGGAAGACTGAAATATAGACACAAGGCATAGATTATGACAAGAATACAGCTTACTCAGAGGAAATCAGTTAGGTACTGAAGTGACTTGAGGCATTAAAATACAACAATTATTTTCTTCTATATTTAGATTTTCTTGATTTATTTATATTTTTTATTCTGGTCTTTCTCTGTATATAATTAGCATCTACAAATATGGTTTTTATGAAGTCTGAAGACCTTTTTTCTAACAATCTACTATACTGGTATAAGTAAATACAGGTACCTGAAAAGGTTCTTATAATGGTCAGCCACAAGGAAAAAAAGTAAAGTTACAACATGAAGATAGAAAGAGTAAGAAAACATAACAAGTTAAGGACTTTTCCTAGAGGAATAAATGCTCTTAGAAATGAACAATGCCACTGACTAAAAGAAAACTTACCTTACTAATGAAATTATGTTATTGCCAAAGGAATGCTGTGTAGTGCTTAGTATGTTCTATTCAGAAATTCAGAAAATATGCATTACATTGGAATCGCTTCTATCTAAATCATAAAAACAGTAAAGTGTAGGTATAGCCATTATGGGAATCAGCATGGAGGTTCCTGAAAACAGCTAAAAATGTACTTAACTATAACCCCGTCATATCACTTTTAGGCAAATACCTGAAGAACAGGAATATGCACTACATAAGAAAGATTCCTGCACACCCACATTTATCACTGTTCTGTTTGCAATAGTCAAACTCTAGAATCAGCAGTAGTGGCCAACAATCAATGAATGAATAAATAAGATATACACACACAATGAGATACTACTGAACCACAAAGAAAAAGAAAAATTATGTCATGTCCAGAAAAATCAATAGCACTAAAGACCACCAAATTAAGTAAGATAAGTCAACTAGTGCTGTTCTCCATTATTTAGAGATTAATTAATTGCTCCTGCTGACAGTGCTGGTGACAATAGTGATACTGGGATGTGAAAGTAAAAGGAAGACTGTCTCTAGATCATCAATGGGAAGGGAGAAAGAAGGGGATACTGAGACATGATAAGCATTGGAGGACATCACACACACAGACACGCGCGCGCACACACACACACACACACACTCATGCACAAAGGTAGCATAATGAAACCCAACACAAAACTCTGTTTTCAAAAGTGGGGAAAAAGGGAGAGGAAGAATAGGAAAGTGGTAGAGAAGATGACTCTCCTCAAAGAACACTATGTGCATGTATGGAAATAACACAATGAAACTTCTTCATACTACAAACATATGCAAAGGCCAAAATAAAATTTAAAAAATTTAACTGTTAAATCTTTCTAAGCAAAAGGATTTATCTCCCAAAGTTATTAATATTTCATTAAGTGAGATTCAATACTCTGCAGAATTACATGCAAATTGGCAGAATAACTGGCTCCTTAATCAGATACTTCTTAAATCATAAAAGTTTACCATTATAATCCATCACTTTTTTCCTCTTCATGCACTGAGCAGGAATTCTACAAAATTCCAATTTATATAATGCCTTAACAGGTTGTAGATTTTCAATTCATAAAATGATGAAATAGCCACATGACTTACCTCCTCTATATTTGGTGTACTTTCACCTTGAGCCAAGTTTATTAAAGCTTTCGAATATTTTAAAATAAATTTTTCCGTAAGCAATAGGCAATTCTTGAAGTACTGAACTGAACCCAAATATACCTGTAAAAAGAAAAATAGTTACCAGAGACATAATTTCAAATGAAACCAGATATCATTAATTCATGAAGCACTTTTCCCCAATGTATTATCCAATTCATTTTTCTACAGAAAAGCAAAGAATATTTCTCAGAGTAAAACTTCTATTTATACATGCTGAATCTCTATTATAAAAGAAGTATTTTCTTGCCAAGTAAAATAAAGCAAATAACTGTACTATAAAGTTTATGTATCAAACTGAGAGAATGTCAATGCACTTGCATCCATTTAACTATTACGTTAAATAACTTCCAATCAATCTGAGTAAAAATCAAGTGTGTACAACAACATGCTTACCCTTGCCAAAAAAAAAACCCATGCCTTTCTTCCTGAAACAATTTCTACTTCAAACAAAGCATACAGAGAGCAGACATCATAACTAGAAATGATTACTTTGAATCTGACAATTTGAAATTCTCTGTTCATGTAACCTTTACAGCAAAAGTTTAAAAATGGCATACAACAACTTTCCTATTTACTGTTAAACTTATTTCTATGCAACAAACTAGTGCTAGGATCAAATCTACTGGGAAAAAAATTACTGAAAACTACTGGGAAGAAACAACACAAATTTAAATGTGAATTAGGCACAGAGAAGTGCATTCCTTTTCTTATACCACATAGATTTCAGCACAAAGGATAAAGCATTCATGAAATATATTTTGCTACTGAAAATTTAAAGAGTTGTGTCATTGAACTGATAGAAGTTGTTTCATCTCAGATGGATATCTGAGACTGTTTAAGTATTAATCTGGCCTTTAATAAAACATGTTTTTCTATATTTAAAAAACAAAATGCAATCCCTTTTTGAATTTCTTCATAATTAAATTTTAAGGCAGGCAAGTTTTGTTGTTTCCTTTTAAATCCATGAATAGAAGTTGGAAGGTGAATAGAATTATTTCTATATCCTGTCTCATTACACAAGGTACATAAAATGTCTAATATTTTAAAATATCTCATGTTGACCTAATTCTGTGATCCTCATGTCTTTCAAACTCCCATCACTAATTTGCTCAGTAACTGTGATTTGGGTCCAAGATATAACCAAAGGTATGTATCCAAATCTGAGCTGCTGGA
Source organism: Perognathus longimembris pacificus (assembly GCF_023159225.1). Taxonomy (NCBI): domain Eukaryota; kingdom Metazoa; phylum Chordata; class Mammalia; order Rodentia; family Heteromyidae; genus Perognathus; species Perognathus longimembris. Next base: position 105,507,774 of record NC_063188.1, on the reverse strand, counting down.
TGGATAGAGAATAGGATAAAGGATGACATAGGAGACTGAAAATGAATGCTTAGAAATTAGCAGTGGTCTTTCTGCTTTCCTCATCTCAGCATACCCCCTGTCCCATGACAGAATGGTAACTCACTAGACTAGTTAAATAATATATGTCATGACCATTTAAGCTGCTGCTCCACTTCTGGCTTTTTAGTGATTAACTGGAGATAAGAGTCTCATAAACTTTCCTGCCCAGGCTGGCTTTTAGACATGATCCTCACATCTCATCCTCCTGAGTAGCTAGAATTACAGATGTGAGCCACCAGTGCAGAGTAACTGTAGATCTTTGATTGTGCCACAATATTCCATCCTGTGATTCTAATTTACCTCTGTTTTATTGCTATATGTTTGGGTTATACCCAGTGGGGTGGAGTATTACAAACAATGCTATGAACTTTCATATATATACTCACAAACTGCTACAATGTCCTGCTCTCCCTACAATGACTGACTAGAAAACAAACTTCATAGGAGAAAGAACAGTGCAATGCAATAGACTTTAGTTGTAGCACTGCTGGTTATTTGGCCTTTCTGGGTCTCCATTGTTTCCTCATGCATAATACAGGCTGGGAGAGGGATCTAGACTGGTTAATCTCTAAAACGCCTCCCAACACTTGGAACTAACTACTTTGATAGCTATGGATAGTCAATTATCTCTTATCCTCCACTTCCACTTGTCCCTATATGTTCCTCTATATGGTGTAAAAAACGATCATGTACCTCTTCTTTGTCTTTTCCACTTTTTGACATTTTTCTAATATGTTTGCATTTGCTAATTTGCTCTGTACCTCTTTCACCTTGCTTCCTGTTAAAGTGATCTGATAAGTTGGTTTTTTTCCAACACGGTTTTTAGTTGACAGAAATGTTAGTTGGTTATTTCTTGTGAATAATGAAAATGATAACATTGTTAGGGATGGTGATTAAAACCCTGTATAGTCAGGATGTGGCTATCAGGGGAATTCAGGTTCCAAGCCAGCTCTGGCAAAAAGTAAACTAGACACTAGGTCAACTAATAAAAAGCTGGATGTGGTGGCATTTAGCGGTCATCCCTGCAATTCTAGAAGTGTGAACGGGAGCATCTCAGTCCACTTTAGCTTGAACAAAAATGTGAGTCCCCATTGGAAAAATAGCTAAAGCAAAAAGGACTGAGTATGGAGCTCAAGTAACAGAGTGCCTGCCTAGCAAGCTCAAGGCCTTAAGTTCAAACTCTAGTGATGCAAAAAAAACATTCTTCTTCAGGAAAAAGAACCTTGTGGATTCCTATGATGCCTAAGATAAATATGGTATTCCAAGATATGGTTTGGTTTGTTTTTGTCCTGGGTCTAGTGCACTGCCACTGTATCTAGGGCAAAAAAAAAGCATTAATATTCTTTTCATCTCTTTGAGTTGCAGCACTGAAAGTTTGGCTTGATCATTTTTTCTTATATTATCAGCTTTCACAACTTTTAATAAAAGTTAAAAATGTTTCAATAATCATTTTCGGGTTTTTTGTTTGTTTGTTTGTCTTGTCAGTCACAGGGCTTGAACTTGGGCCCTGGACGCTGTCCCTGAGCTTTTCTCCTCAAGGGTAGTGCTCTACCACTTTGAGCAACAGTGCCCCTTCCGGTTTTCTGGTAGTTAATTGGATATGAGTCTCAAGGGGTTTCCTTCCCAGGCTGGCTTTGAACCTCAATCTTCAGATCTCAGGCTCCTGAGTAGGTAGGATTATAGGCATAAGTCAGCAGCACTGGGTCTTAAGCTGTTGATAACAACTACCAGCACCTGGACTTAAGTTGTTTTTAATGGGAAGAGCTAGTCCTGCTTCAAAAAGGAAACATTTCATAAAGCTACATTGTCATATGCTATGCTGGCATCATTATTAAGTCAGTATAAAATATACCTTATTCTTTTTGGCAGTTGTACAGTATTCCATGCTTCCAGTATATTACAATTTATTTATCATAATCCTAATGATGGGATAGATTTTGACCATTGTTGTTATTTATAAATACTTCACACTCATAAAATCATCTGGGGATAAAGCTCAGTGGTAAAGTACATGCTTAGCATGTATGAGGCCCTGTTTCAATCCCTAGTACAAAAACAATTCTGTAAAGGAAATCTAGCAACCCTTTCTGCCCCAAACCACAATTCTCAGATTTCAGCCTCCTAAGTAGCTATGATTACAAGTATGAGCCACAACCACACAGCAACTGACATAATATTCTATCTTGCCTCAGGGCCTAAACATAAGAGCCAGTTGACCACAGACTGAAACCTCTACAAACTGATAAAAAACAAATCATTCCAGTTTATGGTGGATATTGTGAAATAACAATTAGAACTGAGTAATACAGAATATTGGTACGAAATAAGTAGGATCATTACTATAATTACTTGACCATGTAGTTCAGAAGACTTTGAACTGACTTGTGGGAAAAATTTGGAAGAGCTTAGAAATGTGGACTAGGCTGTAGACAGAATTTAATGGGTGATTCTTGTGGGAGCTCAGAAGACCAGTAAGAATAAAGGAAAAAAAACACTGCTCATGAGTTTCTATGGGAAGGACTCTATTGAGAATTGGACTATAGGCCATGCACCACACATTTAGTTTGCATTGTTATATTTTGTTCATGCATGAAACTGAAATCAAAGGTGACAGAATAATTCATTAATCTGCTAGAGGAAATATCAAGCCAGCCCAACATTTAGGGTATGGCATGGGTTTTGTGAACTGCTTGTAGACAAATTTGTAACAAACAGTACAAGAAATGTACCAAAGGCCTAATGTATGAAACTGTAACCTCTCTGTACATCACTTTGACAATAAATAAGAAAAAAAAAACAATTGGCTGCAAACAGCAGAGCAGAGAGATTTGATAGACCTGCAGTTCAGGTCATGAAATCTTGTATAAAGTAAGAACTAAGACAGGCCTGGTTTCTGAAGAGACTAGTGCCATTAGAAAGCAGTCATGTACTTTTATTAGGATGGTAGAAAAGCTTCCTCATGCTGGATGGCTCCTGGGTGTAATCCTAGCTACTCAGAAGGCTGAAATCTGAGGATCCATAGTTCAAAGTCAGTCTGAGCAGAAAAGTACCTGAGACTCTTAACTCCAATTAACCAGCAAAAAACTAGAAATGAAGTTATGCTTCAAGTGGTAGAGTGTCAACATTGAGCAAAAAAAAGTCAATCCAGAATATGAGGCCCTGAGTTCAAGTCCAGCATACAAAAAAAGAAAGGTGTCTTGAGGGCATCTTGAGAGACTGAAAGTTACCACTCATCTCAGGCCTAAGAAGGTTAAAGAGTGTTAACTCATTTAAGCTGTCCCCTAAAGAAGACATCACCACTGTGGTGCTGTCTGCAGTCACCTAAAGCAGTATTTACCTTATACTGGCACCTTTCTTTCAATGCTCTTTACCTCATTTCCACAGTGTTAATCAAAAAGCAAAAGGACAATACAGACACTAACTAGTATTCTGCTGCGCAGAGGTGGAATCACCAACCAACGTTTCTCGTCGTGTTCTTCATATAAATCCTCTTCATCATAGTCCACTGGTTCACTCTAATTAAAAAAAATGCTTTTTTATAAAATTCTGAAATAACCTGAAAATTCATGAGGCTAACAAACTATGATTTTACCTTATCTACTCAAAGGACAGTTCATTGTGTTATAATTTATTCCATAAAAGGTAAACAATATATTTTATATATCTTCTTATAATTAGAAAAATACTATGCTAACTACAAATACGTGGTAAATTGGTATACTACATTGCAAAGTGTCAGCTCATTCGTTTTCTATAAAATCCTATAGTATTTTACCTCAGAAAAGTCTTTTACAAATGAAATCACTGGAAATATTTTTGCATAGATATGAAACGTCAAGGGCATAATTTCTCTTACACTTAAGACTTCAAGATATTTTTTTTTTTTTTTGGCCAGTCCTGGGCCTTGGACTCAGGGCCTGAGCACTGTCCCTGGCTTCTTCCCGCTCAAGGCTAGCACTCTGCCACTTGAGCCACAGCGCCGCTTCTGGCCGTTTTCTGTATATGTGGTGCTGGGGAATCGAACCTAGGGCCTCGTGTATCCGAGGCAGGCACTCTTGCCACTAGGCTATATCCCCAGCCCACTTCAAGATATTTTGAACCATAACTTCTTTAGAAAAGAAATTCCACATTTTATTCCTTAATGGACATCATGTTTATAGATACAAAATGTGATTCTTCTGAAGTATATTTAATTCATAGTTCTATTTTCATTGGAGTGATCATCAGAATATTACACCCCAAATTTCCATTAAAAGCATATTACATTTGTATAACAATTGTTGAGTCAATGTGTATATGTATCCAAGTAATTTCATCTTCTTTTTTTGTTGGTCATGGGGCTTGAACTCTGGGCCTAGGCATTGTCCCTGAGCTCTTCAGCTCAAGGCTAGTGCTCTACCACTTGAGCCACAGTGCCCCTTCCAGTTTTCTGGTTGTTAATTGGAGATAAGAGTCTCAGTCTCCTAATTATCTAGGATTACAGGAGTGAGCCACTGGGATTTCATCTTTTTATTTATTTTTTACTTTTTTTGGTTGTAATGGGAAATTCAAGGCCGTCTGCTTATGAAGCAAGCACTCTACCATGTGATCTACCATCCCAATCCTATGTACTTAATTTTTTAAAGTTCACTTATGAAATCCCAAATTACTTAAATGTTGGGTCAAAAGTTGTGATATATCGACATTTTCTAAAATAACACTTAAAGTAATGTATAACAAATAAACAGAACTTACTGAATAGTTTATATCCTTCATATCTGTTAGTTCAAATGAAGTCAGGGAATCTGAATTTAAGGAATCCTGAAAAAGGAGCAGCACTTGTTCTCTTCCATTTCCAAGAAAGTCATCTACCAGTGCGAAGCTAAATTCTTCCCACTGAGCAATAACCTAAGAAAAAAAAACAGAACATTAAGGAAGACTAGAAAAGAGAAAAAAATCAGATGTAAAATAAAATAATATTTTAGTTATAATCTATTCTCTTCAGTATTACAAACAAGTAAAATGGTGGTATAAAAACTAAACTAAAATAATTCCACTGGAGGATCAGAAAACCAAGGAATGATAACAACTGCATAAATATAAATACACTCAGACTTAATACTTTATTAGAACTTTCTAGAGACTATCAGTCCTGAGTAGGCTGTACAACACAGCAAAATCCTGTGTCAAAACCCAACCAAAACAAACAAGCAACAAAGCCTAAAACTACAAACTGAATTATTATTTAAGTACTGTACCTGAAAGTTCTTTTCTGAAACAGCACAAACTTGATTAGACCTAAATGAAACAATGAAAAACGAGTCTATTTCATTGGGGACCAAAGGGTGAACTGCACAGGGCCCTTCAAATGGAAGCTGGCACATACTTTTCGGTGTCCCATTGTGAAAGAAAATGAGTTGATTCACTCGAGTAAGGGCAATCAGAGACATTCTTAACTGGTTGTTGACACTCTCCATTGTACGGATATGAACATAAGTTATCACATTACTATAAGCAGGAGGAATAATATTAGTATCACTTAATACCTTTTGACTTTGAAGAGAGTACATACAAAATTTGCTACTACAAACTTCACCCTCTGATTCTGAAGGCTTTCTAGTATATTCCATTGGCCCCAATAAAACTGTACCTACATTTTGAATCTCACCCGCCCACGGAACAGAAGAAAATTTAATTGATATGCTAATGATTTCGCCAATTTGGGCAGAGATATAGTAGACTGTCTTGACATATTGCCATAGAATTAAAGGACCATTAACGACTCGTACACTGTCATTCATCTCATAGCCTAGACTAAAACTCAAACACTTTTCCAACTTATTGTTGCTGTGGAGAAACAGTACATAATATTTGAAAATACTATTCGATTTTTTGTTTTGTAACAAAACATAAGGGAGATTAATTCCAGTTCTGAAATCTGACACATGACTACAACATATCATTTTTAAATTAACGCTTTCATTCTGTATGGGAAAGAATCCAGTGGACTTCAGATAAAATGTTCCAGTTTCGCTGTCAAATGCCATCTTTCTGGCATATAATACGGATGTCTCTGCAGGCGTTTTATCTGAAAACTTCCCTTGAAATAGCTGAAAAAGAAGGACATCCCCATTATAACACAAGAGCCTTTCTTGTTGATTGAATGACATTGTTCATTTGCTGATTATTCCACAATAATATCAAGTCTTTGTATTGACACAGCTTTCAAATACAAATTGATTCCACTTGAGGCTTTTAATCCTAAAAAAGATAGAAAAACTGCCATGAAGTAAAGCAGAATTGAAAAGAAAATACATATTGCTGTTAGCAAGCTATCACAGAAGTATCTTCATTTCTATACTATTGTGACAATATATTTTTTGTTAACTTTGTTAGTTGGTTTCTTTTGAACAGAAGAATTAAATGAAAAGAAGAACTAAACAATAGCAATCAATCATTCATATATATTATCTTCTAGGTACAATATGTGCACTATTTCATTTAATTTTTACAACTATTCTCATAAAAAGTAGTATTACTCATCTTCTAAATGTGAAAAATCTTATTTTAGATAAGACATGCACTTATATTTCTAATCCACAATGGTGCTAGGCTTGTATATAAGGCTCTCAACCTCTTGAGTCTACACTTTATCCCATACATTTCCCTGTTCTGAACAAGCAGGTTATAGCAAGTGAAACTTGAAAGGATTGATTTAAAAAAAAATAAAGAGAGCATCCTGTAAGTTGAATGAAAGTATAAAAATGATGCTATTTTCTCTTTATTCAGTGGTATACACTTTGAGTTAGTCCTTTGAAATCATTACTGAATACTTACATATGCTAAACAAAACATATTCAAGAAAGTAGTTGTGAATGTTGGGTCTGCCTTTTATGAGAAGAAATGTATGACTCAAGCAAAATACTTAATGCCTTCATTCCTCACATTTACATGTACCTAAAGGAATGATATTATATATCTACTACACAAGGTACTACTAGGGTTGCCAGGCACCGGTGGCTCATGCCTGTAATCCTAGCTACTCAGGATGCTGAGATCTTAGGATAGTGTTTCAAAGCCAGCCAGAGCAGGAAAGTCCCTGAGACTCATCTCCAATGAATCACTGAAAGTGGTGCTGTGACTCAAATGGTAGAGAGCTAGCCTTGAGCTGAAGAGCTCAGGGACAGCGCCCAGGCCCAGAGTTCAAGCCCCACAACCGACAAAAAAAAGGTATTAGGGTTAAGTAATATAAAGCACTTCTAATAGACTTGGTACACAGGAAATACAGTATTCTCTCCTTATCAGAAGCTTGTAGTTTTAGTTACTCCTAGTCAACTACGGAGTGAAAATATTAAACAGCAAATTCCAGAAATAGCTTATAGCTTTAAATTGTATGCTCTTCTGAAAAGGGTGATGAAATATTACACTGTCCAACTCCTTTTCAGATGTTACAAAATGTACATTATGCTTTGGTCCTTTTTATGTATATGTATCCTTTTATATGCTTTGTGTTGGTCAATCACTTGATAGCTAGTTCCATTATCAGGGAGGCTATTATAGAATTGAAGTGCTTATATTCATTTTACTTAATTCATATTTTACTTAATAATGGCCTCGAGGCTCAACAGTAATAATACAGAGAGAGTACAGGACATAAAACACAGGACAAGTTAACTCTGGTACTAAATGGCCAAGCTGCAGAGCAAATAGGAATATAAATAGGCTTCAGTACTACTCATAGTTTTAAGCATCCACCAGGTGGTCTTGAAACAAACCAATGGCTATCATTATTTATTATTTATGTAAATTAAAACAAATAAAACATCATTACATATTTTCTATTTACCTACAATGACTACATTCCCTGACTGTTTTCTCAGGAACACTGCCAGATACTATATTCTTCTCTATGGAGTAGGGCTAAGTATTGTTCTTAGCACTTTTGATTCAGTTTATTCTACATGATGTACTCATGCCACTGGCACTATTAATATCCTATTTTACAGATGAGGAAACTCAAGAACGGTTTCAGGATTTCCTCAAATGCCTACAGATAAGAAGTGTCAGGGTTGGTTAGAGCCAGATAATCTAAGTCAAAATAACAATATATATTTCATGCCAAGTTGTTAATGACTATTAAATGTTGTAGCTGCTAAAGGGATGGATATCGGCATAGAACATTGGATCCAAAAGGAAGTTTATATATAATTTGAATATTTTAAGGCTATTTTCACACAACCCTTCAACAATGTGTTCACTCTTCCCCACGAAAACACAAACATTTGAAACAGCCTGAGGCAAAAGATGTTAAAGTGTCATCATATATATGACTACAGATAATGAAACTATGTGGAATATTGAAAGATATTCAAACAGGCTTTCAAAATGTTCACTCTTTCTCATAAAAATATAAGACTTCAACATACTAAAGTCTGGGGAGAAAGATATCAAAGTACCATAACATGTCTGACTACAGATAATGAAAATATGTCAACTATTTTAAAGAATATATTCAAATACAGTTTCAACAATGTGTTCACTCTTTCTCAAAATATAAACGTGTAAAGACAGCCTAGGGTGAAAGATATGAGTGGCATACTAGATCTGAGTAAAGAGGATGAAAACAATGGGACAGTTCTCATTTCACTGTAGTTTCTACTACAATGCCTGGCAGGCCTTTCCCAGTCTTAGTAATTCTGCTCTAGAACACCGTTGTGTGCTGTCCTGCAAAGCGCACACCCCTCAACTCCACCAGTAGGAATCAGTACAGTCACAAACGTCTCTGGAATCGCCAAAGCTTTCCAGGATGGCAAAAACCCTTCCTCCAACTCGTTGGGAGCTACCTTAACTGAACCGAAAGACACGTCCCTTTTAATGTACATGTATATAAATGTAGAAAGCGTTCAGGACTTCTGGACAGTTCCCTGTTAAGCATCTCCCACAGAAACGTCTGACGAGATAGAATCCCCGAATAGAGCAAGAACTTAACAAGCAATGGTTCCACAGAGTGACCCATTCGGGCCCGGGGACGCCGGATTCTTTCTGGCGCCTGAGCACGAGGGGGCAAAGTGCGAACCCAACCCCGCTCCCCACTCCCCGAAGGCCCAACGGTTAAATGGTGTCCACTCTGGCCTACCTGGGCGAAGAAGTAGGCACGTAACAGCGGCCCCACCCGAGTGCAGGGTTTTGTGACTCCAAAGCTCCCGCCAGCGCTTTGCATCCTGGGAGGCCCCGCCCAGCGGTTGCGTCACACGCCGAGGAGGCGGAGCCTTGCCATCCTGCCCTGAGTCTGTAGACCTGGGAGGCTGAGGTAGGAGGTAGCCCCTCCCCGGGAGAGTAGAGAAAGCGAATGGCAGGCGAGCTCTCTGGGGCGGAGCTGGAGGGGAAAGCGCCAGCGAACTCACAGCTGGCGGAGGCGGGACCGCAGTGCGGGGGATTCGGGAGGGAGGAGCCATAAGGAGAAGCGAATGGAACCCAAGCCGAAAGCCTAGTCTGGCCGCCTCCACGCCCAGGCGGCCGTGTCCGATTGGGCCATCTTGTTCCACTTCCTTCTGCCTTTGAGTGTCACGCGACCGCCTCCCCCTCCCGCCCTTCTGGGTCTACCTCTGGGCTGGGCTGCTTGGGGATGAGATACTCGGCTGTCAGTGGTGGCAGGGGCGAAGGCTACAACTGCAATCACATCCGCGATTGAGATCATGGCCGAGGTAAGGAGTCCAGCAATACTGCAGGCCCCTGGACCCTGAACCTCCCTCTGAGGCCCAGGGCCGGCGCGACCAGATGCAGATGATCTGGAGTGAGGGTAAGCGGGGTGATGAGCACAAATATCTAAAATCCTGTTGTGTCTTCCATCCAGAATCAACCTCAGAATAAAGCTAAACTCATCTCTGAGACTCGGCGGAAATTCGAATCTGATTATGTGACAGGTGAGCACCGGGTTCTTGGGGTTAAGAAGAGTGTACAATGAGCATCCCCAAGTTTGCTAGTCTTTGTGGGTGTCCCTGTGGGAAGTGTTGGGGACCCTTTTTAACCCTCACGAGAACAATGCTCTGCACATTTCAAAGGTTTTCCTCTCCATAACACATGGTGTTTGCTGCTTCAAGTGAGCAGATGGTGCCTCCCTCCGAAGCTTCCATTGAAGGGTTTAATGTAAGTTCGAAACCTGCAATGTCCCACAATCACCTGGTGTTTCTGGAACTTGCAGGAGACTTATCAGGCCCACTACACAGATGACACTGCCCATTCCTTGGTTCTGGTGCTAGCCAGAACCATGTTTTTCACCAGAAAACTCGAGAAAATAAGCCAGGAAACTCTCATTGTACTCTTGATGTGTACTTCATTGGTTGTGCCATTTCCTTTTCAACCCAATTCCATATCAGAGAACCCACAATATTAGCCACAATGTAGATCTGCCAGTACTAAAACAAATTCTATGGAGTCCAGAATTGTTTTTATTGATTGAACCTTCTGGGTCCAGGTGTCAAACATACCTGTGCTGTTACTTAACTGATGATTGAGTATTTGTGTAGTAACATTTTACAACATACAGAATATTACTATACATATGGATTTTTAAAAGTCTTCTTGTCTGCTTAACGATTGTTTATAATCTTGCCACTCTGTAGCTTACATATCTGTTCTAAGCCCATTTCCATGTTTGTGAAATGCAAATAAGGTTTGGAAGGTTAAATGAAGGAATATGTATAAGTATATATGTATATATTAAACTAGTGTGTGCTCACTATATAGTAGGTCATATTCAAGGAGTATTCTGCCTCAGTATTCATTTTGGTTACTGTAAAAGGAGTTAACAGTAATGAGCAGAAGTTTCCTACAGCTTTTAAAGTGGGCTACATTATACATCACTTGATGACCTAGAACTAATAAGAAAATCTGCTCTGGACTCACCAGTAAGTCTTTTCATGCCGCCTTGCCAATTTTCTTCACACTCCAAAGTTTGCACCAGAGAGTTGCAAAAGCATTCGATTCACTTTTAGCCTAGAGATCTCATTTCTAATAACATAACTGGTTCCAGTACGAAGATAATGCTAAAATTGCTTTCTATAGAAATGAAACTCATTTCTATATGGATTATAGTGTTTTAATAAAGTAACTAGATCTAATTGATGACTCGGCAGTAATCAGTTACTTATGCCTAAAGGAAGAAGCAGAAAGCAGGCAGTAACTTAGCAATAGACAAGGTCTTAAAGGTCATCTTGGTCCAACCTTAGTATTTTTTAAATGAGGAAAGTGAGGTACACAGAGATTAAGCAATTTTCTCAAAATCCCTGGTGTTAGTAGCTTGGCTAGTGACTAGTACTCAGACCTTCTAGATTTAACTATAGTAATCTTTCTATGACACCATGATGGCAAATTATATCATGTCAATCTCCAGCTTGAAATTTTCAGTGTATTACTACTTAGAATAAAAGGACAATTTCTTATGGGGGCCTAAAATACAAGACCATAGTTGAGCTGATTTTCTCCTACCTTTCCACCTCACCTGTTACTCTTCTTGCTTAGTACAGATTTTATTTGACTACTTCCTGCATGAGAACATACTCTACATGGAAACTTTGTACATACATTTGCACACACATAACTGTAGCAAAAGTTAATTAAAAATGCTTATTCTGAATGCATGTGATTGATACATTTTCTCTTTAACTTCCTTTGAAAAACTACAATGACCCACAAAACTGACATCACAATCTGAAACATGACTACACAGCCTTGTTTGTTTCTTCAAACAGAATGAGTCTGTTTCCATCTCAGAAACTTTCTATCACTTCTCTCTGCCTAGAAATGTTTTCCTCAGTCAGTGTGCATGGCTAGTTATCTATCTATCTGCCTGTCTATCTATCTATCTAGTTTTTTCAAGGTTGACCTATATATAAGAGACCTTTACTGTCATAAAGTAGCTTGTCTGTCCTGTTTATTTTCTCTTTTTTACAACTGTTAACGTAATCTGTAATTTTCTTGTTCACTTGTCTGTTTATTGTTCTTCCTCCAATAGATAGTATATGGGTTTGGGAGCAGCCTGTAGACATTCAAGGAAGAGGCCCTGTGTATCTTACACATCTCAAAATACCTAGCACTGCTCAAAGTACATATTCATTGAATGATTATGTGTTTTAGAAGAGTAGCTATTACAAATTAAAATCTGTCATAAATGGCTCCCTTTCCCACCAAAATCTGAAAAAAGCAGCCCTCACAATATATGTAATACAGATAAGCTTTATTTCAAAGTAATGAATATATAGGGCATTAAGTATAAAGGCAGAATTTTTTCCTTAAAAGTATATACATTATTTATAGCAATTGCAAATATCAATTTAAATAATTCTAAGTGAGATAAAAATAAAACCTTTAAAGACTTTCCCGCCTTAAAGTTTGCAGTTGTTTCCTGAAATAGAACATTTGATGAAAGTGGAGTTTTAGTATGATAAAATATTGTACTTTTATTTATCTCCCTTCTAGCTTTTAGAAGTTCACATTGTTGTATAGAACATCTACTTCCCTTTTTACTGGTATTTCATAGTCTCTAAAATCATTAATGATATTTTGTTTCACAAAAGACTTATGGCAGTCTTAAGTAAACATGTCCTGCCTAAAGAAAAATATTTATGTTCTAGAAGTGTAAGTCTTCAATTATTATTTACACTTCAGAAACTCCTGGAAGTTGGTTCCTGGGAATCGCAAGTACATGCATAGAGAAATTGTTACCAATCATGGATAGGTTTTTATCTGGCAAAAGAATTAAAAAAGAAAAGTCCATAATTATGGTACTCGTTCTTCATTGTTACTGTGAGAAATTCCATGCTGAGTCTCAAATGAGAAACCTTTCCCAGTCTTTGTCCCAAAGAGACTAATATCCTGTGTCAATAATTCATTCGGTTCTTCAAGTACTCATTATATGTTTAATCCTGGGAAACAGTGTGGTAGTATTAGAGAAAGAGCTGAAGAAGGGTAGCACACCTTTGTGAATTATCATCTAGTAAAGGTATTAAAATCAGAAATAGCTGCTCAATTGAACACAAATTGTGTTAAGAGTAATAAGAGTGTGAAAGTGTATTCTGCAAGAATCAAAGACTACTGGCTGATGATTGGATTAGCACAGACTCAGAAGAAATTTCACAGAAAAATGGGGTGCTATGGTTTGGATAGCTCCCAAACCATAAAGACTTGCTTCATAGCCTGGTACTGTTGGGAGGTGTTGGAGTTTTTATGAGATAGAGCCTACTGGGAAGTCTTAAGGTCACTGAAGATGTGCCCTTAAAGGGGATTGCCTTCAGTCCCTTCTTCTTCCTGATGTTCCCTTACCTTGTAAAGTAAGCAGCTTTTTTTTTTCTTGGCACATGCTCCCACCACGATGTACTCTGCTCCTACCCAAATGTGCTGCGCTACTGTAAACACAAAAGTAATCAGGCCAACTGATTATGGACTGGAACCTCCAAAACTCTGAGCCAAAATAAACATTTTCTCAATAATTTGTTTATCTTATAGGGATTTGTTGTAGTGACAGAGTGCTTCTCATGAACTTGGGAACATGGTGGAACTTGGCCAGGTACAGAAAATGATCCAGGCAGGTGAAATAGTATGTGCCTAGGCACTGAGGTGAGAAGGTGTAGGGCATGTTTAGGAAGTTCATTTTAATAAGCCACAAAGAGAGAAGTACACATGGTTAAATTCCAGTTGAAATATAATAAAGAGAGCTTTGGACACCCAAGTGATATGTTTGTGCTTCAGTGAATGTGAAGAGCCATTGAGAGGTTTGTAGGATTTGTTGCTTTTGGTTCGTTGTCTGACTTTAGAAGTATGAATCCAAATTCATTTAAGTAAATTTAGTGGATGAATTTCTTCCCAGTTTTTTTTTTGTGTACTTCAAGAGAGCAGAGTTGCAAGATCACTCTGCTTATAATTAGTACGTTACATTTTTATTTGGCCTGATCTTAGTTTGCCATATTTATAAAGTAAGCCCCATTGTATATTGCTATTTGATATTTAGATCTTTAAATAAAAGAGTTTTTAATCATTTAGATAATGTCTTTTTTTATTTTATTTTCTGTGCTGGTCTCGGGGCTTGAACTAGCTCTTTTGCTCTTTAGTGCTCTACACCTTCAGCCACCACTCCACTTCTGACTTTAATGGGAGATGAGAGTCTCAAGCACTTGCCTGATGGGTCTGGCTTTGAATTGTTACCTTCAGATCTCAGCATCCTGTGTAGCTAGGATTATAGACCCCATAGCTGGGTGCTGGTGGCTCACACATCAATCCTAGCTACTCAGGAGGCTGAGGTCTGAGAATCACGGTCCAAGCCAGCCCAGGCAGAAAAGTCCATGAGACTCTATCTCCTATAAACTACTCAGAAAAAGATGGAAGTGGTGCTGTGGCTCAAGTAGTAGAGCACTAACCTTGAGCACAAACAGGCTCAGGGACAGCACCCAGACCCTGAGTTCAAGCCCATAACTGGCAAAGAAAGACTCGATATGAATTTTACTAAATTCTTCACATATTATATCCATTTATTGTAGCTACTGAACTTTTCAATTGAGCTTTTTCTATCTGATAGTATGAGGAGGTTTTTAAAACAAACTGCTAGATTTTTTTTATTAGTGGTTTAGGAATTTTGAGCCTGAATTTTTAAATTTGCCTGTATTCTTATTGGACCTTTTTAGACCTTTTTATGTGTAATATTGACAGCTTCCAATTATTATGTAGTCTTCACAAGTGTAGAGGGTTTTTGTGTTTTTTTTTTTTCCTGTGCCCTGGTAAATACAATCATTGTTCACCTCTGATTTGTGTATGGTGGGTTATCACAGTCTTCATAACTAGTGAGCCATTGTTTTCTCCAAGCAAAGAAGCTTTTCCAAAAGTAGGTAAACTGGGTTGGGAATGTGTCCTAGCCGTAGAGTGCTTGCCTAGCATGCATGAATCCCTGGGCTCAATTCTAAGCACCACATACACAGAAAAAGCTGGAAGTGGCACTGTAGCTCAAGAGGTGGAGTGCTAGCCTTGAGCAAAAAGAAGACAGGGACAGAGCTCAGGCCCTGATTTCAAGCCCCAGGACTGGCAAAAATAAATAGGTAAACTTCTTTTGAACATACTCAAAAATATTCCAGTTGTTTTTAACATTCTCAAGGTCAACTTTTTTCAAGTTGCCATCGTCAAAATAAGGAAAGGATCTTAGAAATGTATCTGATAAATATGAATGGATATATATGTGTATATATATATATATATATATATATATATGATGGAATACTACTCAGAAGGTCATCTTGTCCTTTGCTACAATGATAAACCTGAAGGACTTATATATTAGAAGGACTTTATATTAAGTGCAATAAGCCAAGAGCAGAAAGTCAAATACTCTCTGATCTCACTTGCATGTGGAATAGATAGCAGTTGAATTCATGGAAATAGAGAATAAAATGGTGGTAGCCAGACAGGACAAATAAAGATATGTGTTGTACAAGTGGTAGTTATTAACAGCAACATTGTATAATTGAACATTATCTTCTCACTACAAAAATGATGTCTTTGAAGTAATATGGTAATGAGATTGCTTTACCTTTTCTACAGTGTGTACATATGTCAGTACATTATGTGTATAATTCTATTAGTATATCCAATTCTTCTTTGGGTGTGATGGTTCACATCTGCAATCTCAGCTGTGCGGGAGGCATAGGTAGGAGGACCATAGTCTGAGACGTCCTGGCATAAACATTAAACCCTGTGTGAAAATGACTAAAGTGAAAGGGACTAGGGAAGGGGCTCAAGTGGTCAACACTTATCTAGCAAGCACAAGGCCCTAAATTCAAGCCCCACTACTGCCAAAAAAGAAAGAGATATACAATTTTCATATTAAAGAAACAACACAAGCCTCATAAAAATGAAATGAATCTCAAGGAATGTCATAATAAAACTGATAACATTTAAGGACAAAAAGAAATTTAACACTACAGAGGAATGACATGATCCACAAAGGAAGAAAAATGAGACTGATAACTTGATTTCTCATCATTAACAATGATTCTGGGAAGCAATGAAGTAATTTTCTGGAAGCACTGAGGGAAATTCCTGTCCACTTAGAATAATTCAGAAGTGATGGTAAGATGTTGGAGGCATGTGAAGATTTCACTGTTTATTGCAGGTAAACTACTAAACTACTTGACTAATTAGTAAATAGAATACAGAAGGAAAATGGAGATACCAAAAGAGATGAACAGCAAAACAGTGGGCCACAAAGTAATAATGAAAAATCCACAACAACAATAGGAGCTGGGGATATTTGAGGTAAAACATTGCCAGATATACCAGGTCCTCACAGCATCAAGCAACTATATTAGAAGTAATAGTAAATGGATACTGAAGAACATCAAATTTTACAGAATGAAAATAACACAACCCTAAGTAGTTCATGGATTAATAAGTTCTCAGTAATGTGTGCAATTTTAACCTCTGATACATAAACCATGCTTTAATGAGGTTACTGCAGTAAATGTTAAAAAATAGTTAAAGCTAAGTAATGCGTTATGTCACATGCTTATAATCCTAGCTATACAGTAGGTGTAGATAGGACAGTGGTCTAAGCCAGTACAAACAAAGGGCAATAAGTGTGGATACTCTATCTAAAAATAACTGAATCAGAAAGGACGTACAGGCATTGCTCAAATAGTAAAGTCATTGCTTAAGACTCTGAGTTCAAACACTGTACTCTCAAAAACTAGTATGTGTGTGTGTCTGTGTGTGTGTCTGTGTGTGTGTGTATCCTACAACAAAGGTTATTTTTAATATTGAAAACAGGATAATACTTATAAAGAAAAAGTGATGTATACCATTTTCTGTAACTACTCATTATAGAGGACAACTTAAACTATCAGTGTGACAAGGAAAATGCAAGATACAATTTAATATTTGAGAGAATGTTAGCAACAAAAACATCTTTAAAAAGCCTAATAATCTAGCAAAAGAAATGTAAGACTTTTATGGAAAGATCAGGGGGAATTTCAGTTTGATTTGTGAAGCTAGTAAGTCATTGTTCATTATGGGCCTTGGCTACCCAGATATTTGATAAATGTATGCATCTTTTGTATAACTATAGGAAAGAGGAGAAAAGCTGAAAGAAATGCTCTTTACCTTGGAGCATTTAGTATGGGCTGTACCTGGACCTGAATCATCATTGTCTTGTGTCCATAATTTTTTCTCTGCCAAATTAGAGGCTTTATAATTTACCTAGTGTAAAACCCTTATATAGATATAAGGTTGGTTTGTAAAGCATAATTCATAACATAACAAACAGTTGAAGGGCCAGTGTGCTGATAGTTAATTTAGAGGGTATGTAGGCAGGAATTTATTGTATATACCATAAAATTGATTTAAAAAATAAGGACAGGAGTAGGTTGAAAAGGTGGAGGAGATAGTGAAAGGATGAAAACAGATCAAGATGCATTGTACACATAAGGAGTTTTATTAATTGGCAAAAATTCAATACATAACCTATAATTTAAGAAAAGTGACAGAAGTGTGCTGGTAGGGTGAGTGAGAATGTTGAAAGGGGTGACATTGATCATAACGCATAAACTGCTTTGTTGAATGGCAATTCCTTTCTGTAACTACTTAGCGAAGAACAATTCAAAAAGAGGTTAAAAAATAAAGCAACACTAAATTGATTTTATTTCCCCTGTTTTAGAAAAATGTTTCTTGGATCTGGAGCCATGGCTCAGTAGGTAGACTAGAAGCCAGTGAGCAAAAAAAAAGCATCAGATACAAGTTTGAGTTTCCAAAAAGGAAAGAAGGTTTTTTTAACAAAGGAGTACAAAAATGAGGTATGATGAAGAAGTACAGCGAAGACTTAAAATTCCACTATGTAAGATTAATATTGGTTTGAGGTGAAGTTTTTAAACTAATCCTCAGCAACATGAAAATAAGAAACACAAATTATGTTGACAGCACATACACACAGTGTGTGTAAAATTAACCCACTTTTACCTCTATACTTTGTATGAACAGTTTTTTTTAAGTTGTTTTTTTTTTAAAAAAAAAAAAGACTTGACTCACGTGATCATGGGATGGGTAAGTGTGAAATCTCTAGGGCTCTGTGGCAAGCTGGAAATTCCAGCAAAAGTTAATTTTGCAATCTATAGTCTGGGAACAGTCTGTCTGGAAGCAAAATTACTTCTTTGAAGGCCACAAGTCTTTCCTCAAAGGTTTTTTGAATAAATGAGTGAATCCCCCCCAAAAGTATTGATAGGTAGAACCCTCAAAATGATGTCCTAAGTGTGTCTGTATGTGTGTGAGCATACACACACCTGTGATTTTATATGTTCAGATTCCTTTTAAACATGCATCTTGACCTAGTTCCTTTAACATCTTGCATCTTGTCTTAGTCTGGGTAATTTATGATGAGGAACAGAAATTATTTTCTCACAGTTTGGGATACTGGGAAGATTAAGATCAAGGTTCCAGCACTGTTATCTGGCGAGAGCAGAATGGCACTGCCGCTAGCTAATGCTGTGTGAAGTCTCTTTAATATAGTCCTTATTCCTTTTAAAGGGAAGTCACCCGTGGCCTCATCATCTCCTAAAGGCTTCACCTCTTAATACATCAGTGCCATCTGAATTGAGGGAAGAAATTCGTCCAAACCATAGTATGTCTGGACTTCCCAAAGGACTAGTTTTCTAGAAACTCCCAATTATTTGTGGGCTCAGGTATCTATGAGCTGTGTTTAAAAACCAGATTTTGATATCATAAGCAAACTTAATTATGGCTCCCAAGCTTGTAGAACTTTATCTTGTTTTCCTTATCTCAAATGTTCAGTTTATTCATTTTTCCCCTTTTTGCCTCTTCTATCTTTGCTTTCCTTATGTTTCTCTTCTCTGTTATATTCTCTGTGCTCCTCCCTTCTTTTCCTTCCTCTGTTGTTTTGTTCTTTGTCTTTTTCTGGTTCTAATTTTCTTCTACCTCTCTGTCCCAAGCCCCACATTTCCATTTCATTTCTTTTCTCCTTCTCAGATGTCAGTTCTATTTGCCTGGGAGTAAATGATTAGGAAATAATTGATCACTTTAATATAAATGAAAATTTCTAATTTCAAAGACCTGAGACTCTTTTTACTTATACTATCTCTAGTTACAGTAATAGAAGAGGTGGTGATAATATCAAGAATAACTGTAACATTATCTTTTTCTCATGAGTAATATCTACTGAGTTTTTACCACTTGCCAAATATTAATAACTTGTTTTCAAGAGTGTAGTCTGGGACCCTAGGGAATGCCAAGGCACTTTCAGAAGTCTGTGAGGTCACAACTATTTTCATATTAAATCTAAGATGCTAATTACCTTATTTCCTGCTTTGACATTTGCCCTCATTACCAAGGAGCAATGGTAGGAAGAGCTACTGAGGCCGGGACAGGAACCAAGGGCATAGTAATAATTTCATTTCCCATTGTCTGGAGGGTGGGGTAGCTGAGGAAAAAAGCTTATTTTATTTTAGAAAAGACACTAATAATACTGTAAATTTGATTAAGTCTTGATTTTTGAGGACATGTCTTTTTAAAGTTCTATGTGAAAAAAACAAGGAAGAACACATAAAACAGCATAAGTGTATTTGAGTCACCAGCTTAATTACCATCTTTTTCTTAGACCACCATTTTTATTTGAAAGTAGGACTGGTATGTAGGCTATTATTATGTGCACTTGGATATTTGGCAAAAAAAATCTTGCAAATGTATAAAAGCAGCCTGTAACTTCAAAAAATAAATGTCATTTGTTTAGTGACCCAGTTGGATAGATGATCCTTCCTTGTGGAGACTATATGTGAACACTTAAATCCAACTTATGCTCATAAATGTCATTCATCATTAAGGAAAGAGTATACTTTGAATACATACAATTTTTAATAACAGCTTAAAATAAGTATAAGGTATACAAAACCATTTGTTTTATAGGTTAGAAAAATAGAACCTAGGTATCAAAAATATCCAAGTTAATGCTCTACAATGGGAAATTTATGGTCTCATATTTTATAGTGCTTTAAATTTCCAAATATTTCCAAATATAGTTTTTCTTCTGATCTAAATACAGTACTGTGAGTATATAAAACAGGTTAAAGATAAGGAAATTGAGACTGGAAGATTATTCTCTGGATGCACTTTATATTCTCTCCTACCCTTTCAGCTACTATCCCTGAGGACTTGAGATAAAAGCAGCACAAATGGAGAGGAGGTAGAATCTATAAAACTTGGCTGCTCACTAGATATGAAAGAAAAGGAAATGAAGGAACCAGGAGATTTTCCAAACCTTTCTCCTCGGGCTCCTGGGAGAGTATGGATTGCTGAGGAATTAAAAATTGAGACAGAGTAAATGTTGTCAGCATATGTTTACTGAAGGCCTCTTCAATGGCGAAACTGCTATCTTTTTTGGAGTAAGCTTAGGGTGTATGGACACTGGGCCTTTACTATCTCCTTGGAAAATAGAGCAGAACTCAAAGAAAAACTGGTCATTGTCTTAATCAGTTAATTGTCTTAGATCAAATCCTGTAGCTAGTCACAAGTTGGAAGAAATGTACTCCAGGGTACAGGGAAATTTGTATGTAAGAGGATGCATCTGAATTGAAGTTTGCAGAATGGTAGAATTTGTATATGGGAGAAGACAAGTTCAGTTGCAGGAAAATGAGAGCAGGGCATGTGAGCAGGGATGTATGCTATCAAGGCCAGTAGGAACATAGAATGTGTAGGGAAATGTTGAAAACTATTAACAATAATTATTCCCATCCATCCTCAGAATGTTGCATGTGCTGCTTTGGATGTGAGTATCCCCCTAAAGGCTCATATGCAAGGCAAGCACTCTTGCCACTAGGCCACATTCCCAGCCCCCTAAAGGCTCATATGTTGAAGGCTTTGTCTCCAACTGGTGATACTATTGAAAAGTGATTAGATCAAGAGTACTAACTTTACCAATGGATTGCAAAACGCTGTAGTCTTTAGATTAACTTTATTCTCTCATTGAGAAACTCATCAATCCTTTACATCTGCTTCATCTAGATCATATCCCTGTATCTATCCTTGAACAGCTTGGCCTTGTCTTCTGGATCTTTTCCTTTGGCGTCAGTATTTGTTATTTCTCGCTACAGAATTAATCTGACTTGTATGTATATCGCTGTTTCCTGTCCCCCTCCCCAGATAAATCAGATAAATATGATCCGCGTGATATTGAAAGGCTCCAGCAAGATGATAACTGGGTTGAAAGCTACTTAAATTGGAGACATAATGTTGTAGATGAAACAGTAAAGATGCTGGATGAGAGTTTTCAATGGAGGAAAGAATTCTCTGTCAATGGTAAGCTGTTCAACTCAACCTTGCCAGGGTGATATCACCAGCAGAAATGTTTACTGTATTACATTGATCTAATGATGTATTTGTATATTTGTCTTGGGAGTTATCATAAACATCAGAGTAAAATTACCTTAAATGAGTCAGGAATACTTTCTTGGGAACAGCTAGTAAAAATTAAGATCATTCATAAGGCTGTCAGATCACCAGGAAACAGACTTGCATTCTTCATGCACAGTAGCACTACCTAATCTGTGTTTAGTTCCACAGTACTAAACAACAACATGACAGCTTCTTCAATAGCAGGCCTATCAAGGAAGAGATGCTATTTTCCTGGTTTTCTCTGTTGTTGCCTGTCTTTTGCTATTTTCAGGGTGCTTTTTTTTATGACTATGGGTAGTATATAAGTTTCCCAAATGACCAGAACCCCAGATTAACAAGTATAGCCCAAGGTTGTTTGTTGCAACCTTCTCTTAAGTTTTTATTTTTTAAGTCCACTAGTAGATTGAAATCTGTTCCCAAATGAGAGTTCTGTAATGATCTTCCAAGTATATGAAAACCTCTGCACAGGAAGAGTTACCTGTCTCCTCCTAAAGAATTAATGAGTAGACGCTGGCATAATTACCGATTTCAATTAGGTATAATGGATTTCCTGTCCTGGAAGATTATAAACTCTGGAGTAACTAAGTGTGAAGACTTAATACAAAGCAAACAATAAATAAAACTAGAGCACATTCTCTCTCTCTCTTTCTCTCTCTCCCTCTCTCTCTCCTTCTCTCCCTCTCTCCCTGTCTCCCTCTCTCCTTCCCTCCTTCCCTCCCCGCTCCACATTCTTCACACTAGAAGAAATGCAAAAGAAGTGCAGTTAGTATCCAAGAAATAAATTGATTGGAACTGCAGGCACTGTAGGTAATCTCAACAAGCATTGAAGAATTTGTTAATCAAGCACAATTTATAAGTCCAATTTTAAAAACACATTGACACTCAATAGTATGGAAACTGTAAAAGCCAAGGAGAAGAGAGAAATCTCCTAAAGTTCACGGGGAACTACCAGTGTATGAAGCAAGAGCCTTGGTTTGTACTGTTTCACAAAGTTGGTCATCAGCCTCCCCGGACACTGGATAGAACCTTCTTTTGTTCCTGTTGCTAAAGGATGTTACATTTTCTATAAAGTATTTTCCATGTGCCCCAAGGCTTATAAAACGCATTAGAGTCTACAGGATATTAAACTTCGTAGAACAATACCATCTTATTAGAAGAGTAAAGTGATTTTTTCGCTAATTCTGAGGCTATATTCTCTCTCCCTCCCTCCCTCTCTTTCTTCCCTCCCTCTCTGCCTCCCTCCTTCCTCTCTTTCTTCTCTCCCTCCTTCTCTCTGTCTCTCCATTTCTCTCTTGATTCTACCACTGAGCACTTACCATGTTTTTTTTTAATTATCTAAAAATGGTAATATTTGTTTGAAAGTCAAGTCATTATAGGAAACAGAATGTGGAAATGTATCAACATAAATCACGGCTAGCATGTCAAAGGAAATAAGGTTTTTCCTTTTCTGTCACCTGTATCTTTTGCAGTTTGTTTCTATTTTTTTTTATTCCCAGATAGTCATTGCACAAATTTGAATAAATTGTACCTTTTTTGAATCACAACTACTTTATAACATGACCCTTTATATTGTGTTTTATTTTTAGATCCCTAAGTCATAATCACTGATCAAATTTTATCACTTTTTAGACCTTAGTGAATCCTCCATTCCTAGATGGCTATTAGAAATGGGTGGTATTTATCTTCATGGTTATGACAAAGAAGGTAACAAATTGTGTAAGTATACTTAATTAAACAATGACTTCTTGAGATTTTTTTCAGTGTAGCTTTCTATCTCAATTGTTTCAGCAGAAAGAACCTTTCTCCCTTTTTGCATAAAATTTGGAATTGCTAGGGCCACCTTTAGAAGTGTCAGATACTTAGAGAAGTTCTGCTTACTGTTTGCATTATAATAATGTACTCAAAGCCAGGCACCCATGGCTCACGCCTATAATCCTAGCTACTCAGGAGGCTGCGATCTAAGGATTACAGTTCAAAGCTAGCCTGGGCAGGGAAGGCCATGAGACTATTATCTCCAATTAATCACAGAAAAAGGCAGAAGCAGCACTGTGGCTCAAGTGGTAGAGCACTAGCCTTGAGCAAAAAGATCCCAGGGATAGTGCCCAGACCCTGAGTTCAAGCCCAAGGACTGGCAAAAGTAATAATAGTAATAATAATAATAATATACTCAATAAAAGCAAATATTGCATTCTGTAGCACAGCCAAAACAATTTGTTGCACAGTTATTATCTTCTTCCTAATTTGTTGTTAACACTGCCCAATATTTTTTGGAAAATTTTTTGATAGTTACTAAAATGTTGCTAAATGGATTCTTTTCCACGCCTCCCATACTCTTCTTCCTCTTAACTGCTTCTGAAATGTGTGTACTAGTTGGAGGAACAGTAACATGTGCCTTCTTCCTGGATTGTCCAGTTCAGGTCCACTCAATGACTCTTCTAATCTGGCTACAAACTGGCCCTTTTTCCACCTTCATCAGCCCATTCCTCAGTTCAGTCCCTGCCTAGCAACTGTTCCTTGTCAGTTCCTTCCCAAGTCATAGTCCCTTATGTTCCTTTCCTTTCCTTTTCACCCTACCCTCTCTGCCACTGTCCAAGAAGTATAGGAAAATCAAAATACCCTTGCACTTCATTGAGTCCTTCAAGTCCAGCCAATGTCTCTATTCAACTTCTGCCCTCAACACTTACCACGTTTTGCCTTAACTGCCTGAACCTGAAGGGTTTATACACTCAACTCTAGTGCTTGGTGGAACCACTGGCTTCCTTCTTAGCACACTGAAGAGCACTTTTAGGTTATTACTAAATAGTGTTTGGACACCTGCATTTTCTTTTCCCCTAACTTCAAAATGAAGTGCCCAGCCAGGCATGGATGGCTCACACCTGTAATCCTATCCACCCAGGAAGCTGAGATCTGAGGATTGCCAGCCCAGACAGGAAAGTCCATGAGCCTTTTATCTCCAGTTAACCACGAGAAAGCCGATAGTGGTGCTGTGACTCAAGTGGTAGGGTGCTAAACATGAGCTGAAGAGCTCAGGGACAGTGCCCAGGTCAAGTTCAAGCCCCACAACACAACCAAAAAAAATGAAGTTCCCTTATTTCTTAAGAGAAAGAAAAATAGTTTACCTCTCTCCTACTCTTTAATTTAAAGGTCCCAAGTTCAACCATTTCTCATTTAAATGAAGGAAGATGGTTTTTATAATCTATGAAACAAAATGAGTTATACATGAAAAATCTTGTGAAAGGAAAGGTTCTATATTAAAAATGACATTAAAATGTTCCTAATTTTATCTTTGGTTCTTCAAAGTCTGGATCAGAGTGAAGTATCATGTAAAAGACCAGAAAACAATAATGGATAAAAAGAAGCTCATAGCATTTTGGTTGGAACGTTATGCTAAGCGAGAAAATGGAAAACCTGTAACAGTGATGTTTGATCTCTCGGAGACTGGACTAAATAGCATTGTAAGCATTTTTATATGAATCCTAAATTGTTGTTTATTCTAGCATCTTCTCTCTTTCTTGTCTTCCTTGCCAAACAAATAACTCCCATACAATGGATCTAACTAACTTACATTTGGGATTAATTTTTCCCCTTGCATTCTGAGTAAAGTGAAGCATGGACTTTTGGGGCAAGTAAATTTCCTTCAGTAGTTGGCATTGACAGTAGCTTTCCTAGAAATGTTCCCTATCTGGTACATCAGATAGAGGAGGAGGGCATTGAGACTGACAGAGCATAAGTAAATTAGCAATGAGCTTTTCTACCTCAGCTAATACCCTCCACCACCCACGCGTGTGCCTGGCACAGAGGAGTAAATGCATTTAATAGCATGGATGATCAAACATGACAGATATAACATTGTAGAGATCATCCATGCTATTAACTGAACATATTCCCCTGTACCAGGCACAGGGGTGGGTAGATATTAATGAATTTTTCTACAATGGTCATATGAGTTTTATGCTTTCAGTTCTTTGATTGGGGGAGGGGGACCTTTGTTTGCTTATTTGCATTTATTTGTTTGAATTGGTTAGCTTTGAAACTGAGTTTCCATCAGGTGATTTTTGCCAAGCTTTAAACAATAAGTTAAACAGCTGTGTACAGTGTCCCATCCCAGTAGTCTCAGTTAACTTGGGAGGCTGAGGCAGGAAGATTGTTTGAGGTTAGGATTTCAAAGACAGCCTGAGTAATATACAAGATGTAATCTCAAAAAAGAATAAAAGCAAAAGAAAGAGAGAAGAAAGAAAGTCAAAGCAGGGGCTGGGAACATGGCCTAGTGGCAAGAGTGCTTTCCTCATATACATGAAGCCTTGGGTTCGATTCCCCAGCACCACATATATATATGGCCAGAAGTGGCACTGTGGCTCAAGTGGCAGAGTGCTAGCCTTGAGCAAAAAGAAGCCAGTGCTCAGAAGACAGTGCTCAGACCCTGAGTCCAAGGCCCAGGACTGGCAAAAAAAAAAAAAAAGAAAGTCAAAGCAACTGCTCTTTAATTTAGGCCCTTTATTTGTAAGCATGTTAAGTATCTTAAAGTATTTGTGTTACTATGCTTCTTAGTAACTAAGTACTGGAAATCTGTTCTAAAGAAATAATCCTAAATACAGAAAAAGCATTTTATATCAAAGTATTTTTCAAAGTGTCATTAAAAATAGTGAAAAATTGTGTATTCAGTAGGGCACATGCCTATAGTCCCAACTTCTCAGTTAAAGCAAGAGAAGAGTAAATTCAAGGCTAACCGTGCTACATAGTGAGATCCTGTCTCAAAAAAAAAAAAAGAAAAAAGCAATAAATTGATCAAATGGTAACTTATGGTATATCTAATTACTAAGTATAAGAAATTTCTTCAATGAAAAAGAAAATATGGCTCGCAAAGAGAAAAACTTAGACTTAAAAAACAATCTAGAGAAAATTGTTTTTTAATCTAATTAATAGTTTTATTCATTCATTTATTTAGTACTGGTCCTGGGGCTTGAATTCAGGGCCAGGGTACTGTCCCTGAACTTTTGTGCTCAAGTCTAGCACTCTACCTTTTGAGCCATAGCTCCACTTCTGGCTTTTTGGAGGTTAATTGGAGATAAGGGTCTCAGTATTTTCCTGCTCTGACTGGCTTTGAATCGTGATCCTCAGGTCTCAGCCTCCTGAGTAGCTAGGATTAGGGCCTTGAGCCACTGGCACTAGGCAGATCTCCTTATGTTTTAAGAATCTAATGCCCTGGATTTTTCAACATAAGTAACCAATTTTTATATAGCTAATTCATTTCTGACTATGTCCTTTGACTCTTATCTACAAATTGTGAAACTGTGGACTGTGTTCACTGTAAAAGTATTTTTATGTACTAGGATTGTCCATAATAAATAGTTAAGAAGGTTTATTTTCAGCTTATTGCAACAAAACTGCCTGTTATAGAAGTCACATACTAGGGACAACTTGATAGCCTCATCTCTAGAAAACCTACTTTTTAGTAAATGTGCTGCCTTTAAATTTGCCTGCTTCTGCCTTTCATCTAACAGTCTTTGCAAGGTAACCACGCAGGATTAGTTAAATCATCTGTGACCAACAGTGGAATAATATGAAATGAAATATGAATAAGATCCCTAATTTTCTTTTGTGCTCAAAGCAGTAGAACAACGAGACATCTTTGTTTATAAAGTCTCCCAGAAATTAGTCAATGAACAACACTTAAACATAAATCAAAAAACTAAACTGAGGACCCTAAATAAAAGGGAAAAAATAGCAATGAAACAGCAGGCCAATGAGATCAGATTGATACTGTGTATAAAATGACTAAAATATATTTTATTGTAGCTATGATGACGTATAAAAGTTAGATTTAGAAGGTATTTTATACCAGACTTTATATATATATGTATTATTCCAAATAGGTTAAAACTGTATGTATATTCATTTCAATAATTCTTTAGTTGTTCCGTAGCTTTTTTAGAATTTCTCTGTTGGCATTGCTTTTAGATCCATTTATGATTAGATTAGATTAGATTGCTTTTAGATCCATTTTATCCCTCATTGCTTTAGCAGTGTGAAGTATATAACTAGATGGAGATAATGTGAATATTTTCAAAACACTACTAAGCATCTGATGTCTTAATCTTAGAGTTGATTCATATAAATAGCTTACTGACCTAAAACCATAATCCTTACAAATGTAGATATTTGTGTATGAGCTTATTTTTAATGTAATGATTTTCTCATGTATTTAATAGTTTGTCACCTTTAGAAATGTACAATTTAGGGTTCTCTGATGTGGACAGTCTTAAACATTTAACCTTTATTTTAGGACATGGACTTTGTACGATTTATCATCAACTGCTTTAAGGTTTATTACCCTAAATACCTCTGTAAGTACCTTACCTCTTTATAAAACTATAGAAAAACTTTGTATTGAAAGTTGAAAAACCTTGTATTATTACTATGACTTTCAAATTTAAAACCTTGCTTTCTGATGAAGAGTTTAAATGTGTTCATAGATAAATTGTAAGTGCATATCATGGTAGGTGCAGGGGCAGATATTTTGTACATACTCATTATCCTTCAGTTTTAAGAATTTCAATCCTGAAACATCCTGTAACACACATGCCCATACACTCACATACTCAACCTGTACATACAAATATGCATCCATTGGCAACATTAGCCCGTTTGTAGCCAGGTGTGGTGGTACAAGTCTATGATCCCAGCTATTCAGGTAGCAGAGGCAAGAAAATCTGTAGTTCAAAGCAAACCCAGGGCCTCCCACAGGCTAGGAACACAAGTACTGTACTATTGAGCTAACACTAATATCCCCAGTCCCGTTCATTTTGGTTGCATTTATATGTTGTATTCCCCTTAGGGAAAACAAGCTGCCAACCCATATAAAGAGGCAAATATATTTAAACCCAGTGAGTTAAAAGTAAAAAGACAGAAGAGAAACAATGGGGACATCAAAATATGAAAATTCACAGATTTGACCGGGCACATTCCTGCAAATACCACAACCAGGGTCTTCTGGGATTTGTGAATTGGGTGACCTTACGGCACAAAAGTCCATAAATCAACCTTACTTGGGCATACTTTTATGTTATTATTGTTATTTGATTTGAGGGGCATATAAAAAATCATAATGAATATTGAGGGTCAGTGCAACCCAAGTCCTGAATTCTTATCACTTCAGCTAACTTCTGAATGTGCCTTGACAGAATGGACCAGTAGTAACCAGGTTGGGGAATCTTCATGAGCTTGCTGTTCCACATGAATTTATGGGGCATGTGTCCTACTTCACTGCTTGCTGAGCAGAGCGAGTCAATGATTAGTAAGGAAGGAGTCAGTATTCTGTGATATTAGCTTGTTTATCTTATGGACAAAAATAACGACAATACTTATTTATTAAAATATCTGAAGGTATTGTGTATAGGTACTTATAAATAATATAAATATTATTCTTTTGAGAGAACCATTAATACATCCATATGCCAGTAGTAACAAAATAGAATAATGTTCATTTCAGACAACATGCATATTGTACCAACATAGTGTAATGTGGCACACATCAATCAGGTTTTGTGGAATTGATTTTTTTTCTTCAAAAATCAGTCATGAAATATAACCATTTTATTTTAAAGTCTATCCCATCTGAAGACTGGAGTATTAGATACCACTTTACTGATACTTTGTTCTCCTTTTGTATTTCATTTGCCTATATTAATATAACCATTCTAGGAGGCTCTCTGCTCAGAGAGTAAAATTACATATTAATTCATCTGAAATAGAAGGATGAATTGGACATCAAAAATTCCCCATGTAGCTGGTCATTGCTCATAATAGTTGATAGGCTTGTCTATTATTTTCAGCTCAGTACAGAAATTCTCTGTGTACTTTGGAAACATTGGCTTCCTGGAGCCCATAATATTTTTAACAAGATGAAATATTTGTTTCTTGAAACATAATGATATAGTAAAAATGGAGAGGACAGCTCTATATGATTGAAACCGTAAATTAAGCATGGAGATGTTTTTAAAGTTAAGTGACCTTCAGCACTGACATGCCACATTCAAAGACTTCACTCACCCACTGAACTGTATTCACTTATGTCTTTCTGCAAGCTACAAGGGCAGGAAATTAACAAAGGAACGAGAGCCATTTGCCCAAGGACAGTTACAGTGCATTATTGATTTCCGACAAGTTGTCCACCTGGACAGGACCTTCCCATTGTTAGATGTTAGTTGAGCCCTAGCACTAATCACACTTTCTAAATTGGAATTCTAGAAACCCGCTCAGCTTTTACTTACATTTAAGTTTTAGCTAGGCCAGATCTAAGTAATATTACTATAAAGGTACTAAATCACATTCAGTGAAAAAGAATTTTTTTTGTCTTTCAGCAAAAATTGTGATCTTTGATATGCCTTGGATAATGAATGGTGAGTATATTATTTATGCTTCTCTAAAACCAAATGTCTGATTTTTCCTTTTTCTTCCTTGGCCACTTTAACCAAATTTCTACAGCTATTTTTTTATGTTTGTATTTTTACTTGGTTTGTACTCTTAAGAAGCTGGAGCTATAATACTGTTCCTGTAGACTGTTCTTAGGGAAATGGTATTGACATTGTCTGCCCAAATTCTGGCCAGGAGGACAAGCTAGTCTAAAAACAGCCTCGATATATTCATCTATTCAGGTAAAACTACAACCAGAAGCCTCAATTGTCACCTACATAAGGAATGTCACAATACAGGCCTAGGCTTGGTTTTCATATGAGCTTTGAGGGTTGAGGAACAAAGTGGGTGATGAATCTGAAATTCAGCTCATAGCACTGTAGTTACATGGTCCTTGACCCTCATATTTTTGGTAATATATATATATATATTTTAATTTTTATTATCAAACTGTTGTACAGAGAGGTTACAGCTTCTTTCATACGTTAGGCATTGGATACATTTCTTGTATTCCCCCTCCCCCCTCCCCCTTTCCCTTTCCCCCCCCATGAATTGTTCAGTTCATTTACACCAAACAGTTTTGCAAGTATTGCTTTTGTAGTTGTTTGTCTTTTTTTTGGAACACATTTTACCAACTTTAAAGCAATTGAAAACTCGATGTTATTTTCCAAGTATTCATTTTCATTTGTATTTATCGAAGTCAATTGTTACATTGAAAACAACAGAAAAAATCAACAAGATAAATTTAGCTCTTTGAAAAGTTAAACACAGTTGGAAATTCTATCATTAAACTTATAAAGAAGCCACATGATTAAATTGCTAAAATTTGGAATTAAGGAATATACATACCTACTGACTTTATAGAAATAAAAAGTATTATTAGAGGGTACTATGAATAGTTTCATCGCAAGGAAACAAAGTATAGCAGAAGAATAACAAAGAGTAACACAGGGATAACAAAATTGAATGAGTAACCAGAAAACTTCCTACAAAGGAAAATCCAGGCCCAAATGGCATCATTGGGAAATTCTACAAAATATTTAAAGGAAACACAACATCAATCCATTGTAAATGTGTCTGACAGATACATGAGCAGGGAATATTTCCCAACTTATTTTATGTGGCAAATATAACCCAAATATAACCTAAATACCAAAGAAAAGTATAGAATACAACTTTTATGACTTTATATGTACCAGGCCTCAACAAAGTACTGAAATTGTGGTATGTGGCTCAATGATAGAATATTTGGGTAGCATATTTTATACCCTAAATTCCATACACAGATCCACCTCCCCCAAAAGAAAAAAAACACAGAAGTCCAAAAGAATATTAAATGCATTATATGCCATAGCCAGATAGGATTTATTTCAAGAGTGCAAAGTTGATTCAAAAGATGAACATCAATGCAATCTATATTATTAATAGAATGAAAGAGAAAAGAAAATTACATTGTTAACTGAGCAGACACACAAAAAGAATTGGACAAAATATACTGGTCTCTCATTACAGAAGTATTTTATCAGAGAGCAACAAGTGCAGAGTTAGAACATTTGGAAGTTAGAGGAAACACAGCAGTCCATACAAAACTTTCCATACTTCTGACATTAGTAAAAACTCAAGAAGTTCTCTAAGTCACCCTTAAATTTGGTAATTTACTAGAAGGACTTCAAGAATTTTCTGGAAGCTATTATGCTCACAGTTTCAGTCTATTGCAGAGAAAAGATTCAGATAAAATTTGCCCAAGGGAAATAACAAATGTGGAGCATATTACTTTACCAACACCATGTGGGAATGTACATGGAGTATTGCCAATCAGGAAAGGTCACGCAAGTCTGAGTGCTCAAGAGTTTTTATTGGGGCTCTATTCCATAGATAGGATTGATAACTTCTTGGTTAATCTCAGTCTTCAGTCTCTCCAGAGATTTATTGATATAGTGATACCCAAAGCTCCCACCTTAAATCACAGGTTTAAATCTTTCCATCAAGGCCAGTTTCTCCTACCCCCTAATCACAGTATTCCACCATAATCTAAGGGCCCCAAGCAAACAAAGATATGAAGATATGAAGATATAAGATATGAAGATTACCTCTTAGAAGCAGAGGAAAAGGTTAATTCTTCACTAAACATAAGAGAACTTCCTTAGCCTAATAAACAGCATCCGTGAAAAATCTACTACAAGCATAATGTGTAAATTATATCTGAAAGCTTTTATTAAAAATCAGCTTTTCCAAAGTAAGCCAGACCCCTCCCCCCAAAAAAAACATAGGTTGCATGATTTCCTTTATTTGTGGTAACTAGAATGTGTCTATAAATCTACAAGTGAACACACTAGATAGTAAAAGACAAAAAAATCCACTTGGACACAGTAAATTATACAGGTCTCTAGGCATTCACACAGAGAGGCCAAAGGATGATATTCTTAGGGAGAGGATCACAAAGGCTGAGCAGCTATGTGCATATGATCATATAAAATGATGTTTACCAAAATGATCTCCAAGAAATGGAAACAAGGGCCTTTTTCATTTTGCTTTTGGGTTTTGTTTTCCTCTTTTGTCACTGGTTTTGATTTCTGTGCCTTTTGTCTTGTATGTAAGTTTATCTGTCTTGGGGAGGATAAAGGGGAGCACACAAAGCATAAGACAAAGGGTGAAAAATGTAGCAGTGATACTCACTAGACACTCTGTTGAAAATGAACTATACAACTTGGTTGGAGCTTGGGAGGAAAAAACTGAGAGAAAATGAGGGAAGAGGGCTGGGAATATGGCCTAGTGGCAAGAGTGCTTGCCTCCTACACATGAAGCTGTGGGTTCGAGTCCTCAGCACCACATATATGGCAAACGGCCAGAAGGGGCGCTGTGGCTCAGGTGGCAGAGTGCTACCCTTGAGCGGGAAGAAGCCAGGGACAGTGCTCAGGCCCTGAGTCCAAGGCCCAGGACTGGCCAAAAAAAAAAAAAAAAAAAAGTATGTTTAGAAATCTCATTAGAAGTGAGGTTGAAAGGAGTAACTATAAGTATCAAATGGCATTATAGCACAACACAAATCATCCAATAGTTACATGTGATAAGGAATGAGGAAGAAATAATAATAACAAGTAATTTATTATATTTTATAAAATATGAAAGATAAAATAAGAAATACAAATAATTATAAATATTATAAAATATAAGTGATATAAATAATAAACAAGAAGAAGAAAGGCAATCTTATAGGCTCTGTAATTTCCTCCATAGTTAAAAAATTTAGGACCTGGGGGCTGGGGATATAGCCTAGTGGCAAGAGTGCCTGCCTCGGATACACGAGGCCCCAGGTTCGATTCCCCAGCACCACATATACAGAAAACGGCCAGAAGCGGCGCTGTGGCTCAAGTGGCAGAGTGCTAGCCTTGAGCGGGAAGAAGCCAGGGACAGTGCTCAGGCCCTGAGTCCAAGGCCCAGGACTGGCCAAAAAAAAAAAAAAAAAAAAATTTAGGACCTGGAAAAAATGCAGAGAAGACTAGAATCAGGAAGGAAATCTGGGTCCAGCTTACACCCATAAGCAGCAGAGCCTTCTCATTCTCCTCGGGAAAGGTTTTTCAGATTGAAGGTTTAACAAAACCACAAGTCATTTACAACTTTTCTTACCATTGCACAATTATTCCCTGAATTACATGCCAGTTTAGTTTGGTATCTAGATCACTGAGATATTGTTATTCAGACAACTTATTATTCAGAGGCCCAAATCCAAGTGAGTTTCTCAGTGAATGTGAAGGCAGGTTAATCCTGCCTTCCTAATCTTCCTAAATCCTCCTAGAGCATTTGAAACTTGTGAAATATAGTCGTATTACAAATGTCTGCAGAAATTGGAGAATGTTAATTATCATATCTCGTAAAATAAATATTAGCTGACTGTAGCTCATAGTGGCTTGGGAAGACTCGCATTTGCACATATAATAACATAACTGAAAGAATAGAATGGAAGTAATTTTAATAAAAAATGACTTGATTTTCTTCAGCTGCTTTCAAGATCGTGAAAAGCTGGCTTGGCCCAGAAGCAGTGAGCTTGTTGAAGTTCACAGGTAAACATGACATCCAGGACTATGTCAGCGTAGAGTACCTGCCTCCCCACATGGGTGGGACTGTAAGTATACTCCTTGAAACTTGTTTATGAAAGAACGCAGAGTATGGCACATTAGACTGGATTCTTTCCTCCAGGAAAAAAGAATCTTGATATTACAATAGCCTCAGAAAGATCATAGACACCCCTAATATTTTTCTCATTTCAGTTTCAAAGTTCAATTTATAGTTCTGCATGAGTAATATATTTATTTATATGGTTCTAAACTGAAGAGTATTCAGCGTTCAGGAGAGTATTCAAAAACATGTCTTTAATAAAATGTCTCTTCTTACTCTTATACCAAATACTCTATTTCTTGCCACAACTGCATTTTTATAATAAGTCCAGGAATGTATATTGCATATAAAAGCAAGAAAATACATATAATTCTTCCAACACTATGAAATAGGTAATATGGTTACATATTATATCACACCTTGTTTGATTTTTCTTCACAACACATTTTAAAGATCATTTTACATCAATGTTGGATAAATTTCCTTCTGTTGTTAATAACTGCATATTATTCTGGCATCTAAAAGAAGCTACTGGTTTTTAAATTTCGTTTTCATTTTCTTCCAATTTTTTGTTCTTCAACAGGTTTTTTCAATTTAAAACATATTAAGCATACACTGTCAAAGTTTTGGGGTTTTTTCAAATGTATTTATTATTTATTTATTTTCAAAGTGATATACAGAGAGGTTACAGTTTCATAAGTAAGGCAGTGAGTACATTTCTTATCCAACTTGTTACCTCTGCCTTCATTTGTCTCCTACCTTCTCCCTCCCTATATCCCTTCCCCCTCCTCATGAGTTGTACAGTTGGTTTATAGCATATCGTTTTGTAAATATTGCTGTTGCATTAGTTTGTCTTTTATCCTTTGTCTCTCCATTTTGATGTTCCCCTTCCCTTCCCTAGTTCCAATAAATATATATACAATACCCAGGGTAGTTTTTGGTTTTGTTAATTGTTTCGTTCTTTTCTGTTTGATTTTGGATACTAGCAGTCATCCAAGGGCTTCCTTCATACATTCTAGGCAAGCACTCTATCTGCCTAGACCCCAAGATTTTTTTTAACTAATTTTTACCACTTACAAATAAGAGAGGTTAGAAGTGGGTTCTGTGAAATTTTTAGTATTATGTCTGTGATGTAGTGATTCATACCTGATTTACTCTGTAGCACTTGGGAGACTGAGGAAAAAGGCTATGTAGTAAAACCTTGTTTCGAAAAAAAATGATACTATATAACTACAAAACTTAATGTGATCATGATTTTTAAAAAATAAGTAAATTGTAGCTGGACACTGGTGATGTATACCTGTAATCTTAGCTATTCAGGAGGCTGAGATCTGAGGATTATGGTTTGAAGCCAGCCCAGGCAGGAAAGTCCATGAGACTGTTATCTCCAGTTAACCACTAAAAAATCCAGAAGCCGACCTGTGAATGCTAGCCTTGAGCAAAAACACTCAGGGACAATGCCCCAGCCCTGAGTTCAAGCCCCAAGACAAGCACAAAAAGTGTACGTACATACATACATATACACACATACCCACATACATATGCTGTGTACTCTATAGATTTGGTATGTTTCTGGTTAACCTGATAACATTTCAGTTATTTAATTTTTCCAATCTGCTTTGTATGCTGTCTGCCTGGCAAAAAAAAAATGTATTTAACAAGAAGCAAAGACAAGCAAGTAGAAAAATTTTGGTATATCCTTCTATTTTCTTTGACCAGGGAAAACTTGAACCACGATATTATTTTGATGTGTTCTGCTTTATATTTTACCTTTTAACCTAGAAGAACTGAGTATTGTTCATCCAGATACTACACTTAGTTTGTAGTACTTAATATCTGAAAATTGTAGTTGCTGTTTTATTATTTTATATACTTGGCCTCTGAATTTGTTATACCTTAAAATTAATAGCATTTAGTACAGTTATTGTTACTTTTGTTTTTATTTTTGTGCTGGGACTGAACTTTGACCTCAAGGTCTTGTGCTCCTGTTTGTTTATTTGTTTGTTTGTTTTTCTCCAAGCTATTGCTCTTCTGCTTGACCACAGCTCCATTTGCAGCTTTTGCTGCCTAATTAAAGATAAGAGCCTCATGGACTTTTCTGCCTGGGCTGGTTTCAAACTAACATCCTCAGATCTTAGCCTGCTGAATAGCTGGGATTCTAGGCCTGAGCCTTCAGTAATGGCCTTAAAAATTTTTTTTTAAATAACCTTTTTGTTTGTTTTCTTTCTGGTTTGATTTTACTAGTGGTGGTAGTTGGTTGATTGATTAGCATTTTGTTTTGTTTCTTCTCTTTTTAATGTTATCTTTAAGTAGTTGTTCTGTTTTGTGTTGGTTTGTAGAACTAGGGATTGGACCCAAGGCCTTGTTACATGTAAGGCAAGCAATCCCATCCCCACTGAATCCCATCCCCACCCAATTATTAATATAATTGTGCACACTGGGATTTATGTTATGTGTAGAAAGGCTTTCCTTCTTAGGAGTTTTTTGTTTTGTTTTGTTTAGGTTTATTTTGATTTTTCTGAGAAAAGTTTCTGTTGCCCATAGTGAACTTGCTGTGTGGCTGAGTCAGGCCTGAGACAAGTTTTCTTTTGCCATTATTTTGGTGTGAACAGTTACACCTTTAACTTGATTCTTTAGGTAGATAGCTTTTGATTACCCCACATTATTTATGTCTCTTTTCCTTCCTGGGACATAAATAATTCTCTTGTTATGGCCAAAGCAATAAATTTGAAGTAAATTATAAAAGAATTATCTCTGTATAAATCAGCAGGCCAAAACAGAAAAGTAATCTTAGCAGTATTGGAGTTTGAATTCGGTGTCTTGAATTGATGAAATTCTCTACCACTTATGATGTCTCCAAACCCTTTTCTCTGGATATTTTTGAAATAGGGTGTCCATTTTTGTACAATCCAACCTGCACTTCTTATTAACACTTTTCCTGGGTAGCTAGGATGACATGTACATACCATTGCACCCAAGGTTTCTTTCTTTCTTGAACTCAGGACCCCACTCCCTTGCTTGGCATTTGTGCTCACAGTTAATGATCTACCACTTGAGCCACACCTCCACTTCTGGTTCTTAGTTTCCTAATTGGAGATAAATCTGCCCAGGCTGCCTTCAAACTGGGACTCTCAAATCTCAGCCTCCTGAATAGCTAGGGATATAGACACGACATACATATGTCTAGCCTGTGCTCTGTTTTTTTTGTTTTGTTTTGTTTTGTTTTTTAAGTTTTTATTATAAAGCTGATGTACAGAGAGGTTACAGTTTCACACGTTAGGCATTGGATACATTTCTTGTACTGTTTGTTACCTTGTCCCTCATACCCCCCTCCCCCCTCCCCCTGTCCCCCCCTGAGGTGTTCAGTTCACTTACACCAAACAGTTTTGCAAGTATTGCTTTTGTTGTTGTTTCTCGTATTTTACCCTTTGTCTCTCAATTTTGGTATTCCCTTTGAATTTCCTAATTCTAATACCAGTACACACTGTTTCCCATACACTCAGATAAGATTACAGAGATAGTGTAGATACAATCACAAGAAGGTGATACAAGAACATCATCAATAGTAGAAACTACAGATACACATGGGATGTTGAAAGTAGTTACAACTCTGATATAACAATCATTTTCATAAAATGGAGTTCATTTCACTTAGCATCATCTTATGGGATCATAAAGGCTGTGCTCCGTTTTTATTGCTTGTCTTGGGGTTCTCACTCCTGGAACCATGATCCCACAATCTCTTGCTTCTCAAGTAGCTAGAATTCCAGGTATGAGCCACTGTGCCTGGCTCACAAATTCTTTTCTTTTTAGGACCCTTTCAAGTATAGCTACCCACCTCTAGTGGATGATGACTTCCAGACACCTTTGTGTGAGAATGGACCCATTACCAGTGAGGATGAAACTTCAAGTAAAGAAGATATAGAAAGTGATGGTAAAGAAACCTTAGAAACAATTTCTAATGAAGAGCAAATACCTCCTCTTAAAAAGGTAATTTTATGAAGGAAGCAAACCTGAATTTAAAAGCTGTGGTATAACACCAGTTCTACCAGTAGCTGGCTCTGTAGTGTGGGGTAATTCAGTTTACTTGCTACCCTTCCACATCTTTGTGAATATAAAGAACAGGTTAGATGAGTTGACTTGGAATAAAGCCTCAGTGGAAAAGAGGCTGCGTCCATGCTTTGTGTAAAACTTGCCAAAGTGTACCTGCAAGGAATAGTCTACAGAGAGAGAGAGAGAGAGAGAGAGAGAGAGAGAGAGAGAGAGAGAGAGAGAGAGAGAGAGAGAGTGTGTGTGTGATGGTACCTGCAAGGAATAGTCTACAGAGTGTGTATGAGTGTGTGTTTGTGTGTGTGTGTGTGTGTGTGTGTGTGTGTGTGTGTGTGTGTGTGTGTGTGTGTGTGTGTGATGGTCTGGGGCTTGGAACTCAAGGCCTTGTGCTCTGGCTCAGCTTTTGCTCATGGCTGATGTTCTGTCATTAGAGCCAGGCCTCAGTTTGGGGCTTTTTGTTAATTAATTGGAGATAAGAGTCACAGACTTCTGTTTGTGCTATCTTCAAACTATACTCTTTAGATCTTAGCTTCATGAGTAGCTAGGATTACAATCAGTCTAAAATATGATTTATTGGGCTGGGGATATGGCCTAGTGGCAAGAGTGCTTGCCTCGTATACATGAGGCCCTGGGTTCAATTCCCCAGCACCACATATACAGAAAATGGCCAGAAGTGGCGCTGTGGCTCAAGTGGCAGAGTGCTAGCCTTGAGCAAAAAGAAGCCAGGGACAGTGCTCAGGCCCTGAGTCCAAGCCCCAGGACTGGCCAAAAAAATAAATAAATAAAATTAAATAAAATAAAAGATGTTTTATTTGTCTAAGATAAACATAAAAGTGTTTAAAGTTTGCTTGATCTAGTTCCTCTCTATTTCATTTTTAAAGAGTACTTGGCAATCATTTTTTACAAATTTTCATGGTCTTCATAGATAAATATCAACATGCTACCAATAAAATATACATTATAAATACTAGAATTAACAATGTTTAAAGGCTCTTAAGGGAATGATCATTTCAATCTTTAGGTTAGCTCAACTGAATCCACTTCAAAAACAGATGAAACAGAAAAAGCTGATTCTAAGAATAAATCTTTCAAGAAACCACTGAGTGTATTTAAGGGACCCTTATTACATATCAGGTAATAAAACTTCTGTTGACTATACTTATAAATATCTTGATCATCTTGAGGGGGCTATAAAATTGAAAAAAAAATCTGTACTGTTTGTGAAAATAGAAAATTAAGGGTTAAATTAAATGAAGGCTCTCCTTGGTTTTCAGGCATTGTAGGTAACTTTTAACTAACTTTTTTTCTATTGAATATATGTAGAGGGCCTTCATCACCTATTAAATAAATAAACTGAATCTTAATAAATCTCGATGGCAGGTATTTTTCTCATATTACTGATACTACTGCATTTGTGGAGGAGGGGGTGACAGAAATGCCACTAAAAATAGCATTTGTTAACTTGACCTTCTGAAAGGCTTAAAGTGAACTATAAAAATAGATTTTTTTCAACTCTAAAGTGCCATTTCAGTACATCTCCATTTCCGTTGCTGGCTTTTCTAAGATACGAAGGGTTTCGGATTTAGAGCTGGGGATGTTGCTAAGTGGTAGAACACTTGCCTGCCACACCCGAGGCCGTGGGTTCTAAGCTCAGGATTTCGAAAAACAATTTAGCATTGATTTTGTGTTATTTGAAGACCTCTTTCACAATGTTGCTCTTGGCTGGTAAATCTATTTATCCCTATATTGCTATATATATATATATATATATAGGCAGTAGGTGATAGTCTAATGTAGCATGTTCTGATCCTTACCTGAAATTTTCTTTGTAACTGTTTTACATTCATATCCTATCAGCCATATGATTAGTCTTTTTAGGCAAACATCCACTTGATCTATCTTCCTAGTCCATTAACCAGACTTTTCAAAAATCGAACCTGAAGATTCCCTAATGGATAAGATTCTTCCCTTGGGGATTTGGGTTTTGTTTGTGCTCACTTTTCCCTCTACTTGTTTGGAAGTCACACAATCAATGTTTTCACAAGAGGCCTGTCAAAAGATAAATCCTAATCTATTACTGTTGAGGTTTGACAGGAAGAAAGCCTGGTTGCAGTGGGATAGCTTCCAGGGCTGCTTTTTGGCTCTGACCTTGCTGCTTGCACCTCCTGCAGAATCACTGATACTCATTTCCCCAGAGGTGCTCACAATGTGTGTCCTGGTTACTGGGAGCAATTCAGCTGTCTCTTCTGTAGCTTAAGAGGCTCTAAAGTCAGTGCCAGTGACTCACACCTGTAATCCTAGCTACTCAGGAGGCTCAAATCTGAGGATTGCAGTTTGAGGGCAGCCCAAACAGACAAAGCTGAGAGATTCTTATCTCTAATTAACCACCCAAAAGTGAAAGTGGAGCTGTGGCTCAAGTGTCAGAGTACTAGTCTTGAGCAAAATAAGCTCAGTAACAGTGTCAAGGCGCTGAGTTCAAGCCCCAGACTATATGCACATAGGCACACAGACAAACACACATATTCACACAAAGGTTAAGCTCTAAAATGAAGCTAACAAGCATGCTATTTTACCATCTTGTCCAAATTGATCTTAGATCCTGATGGTATGGGCATTAGTTATCTAAAAATCACTCAATATAAAGATATATCTGAAAATCTAAGATTCGTTGAAGAGTCTCTTTAGTAACTTTTGTTTGCATTTTTTATAAAATAAACACAATCCAGAATGTCTTTCTTGTTGTTCTGGTGCACCTGATACAATTTTTGTATGTTATGTCCTATGTTATGTCCTGATACTGGGGCTTAAACTCAGGTCCTAGGCACTTTGTCTTAGCTTTTTTGCTAAGTGTTCTACCACTTTAGCTACAGTTCCACTTTGGGCAGATTTATTGGAGTCTTATGGGCTTTCCTACCCAGGTAGGCTTTGAACCATAATCTTCAGATCTAAGTCTCCTGATTAGGTAGCATCTCAGGTGTGAGCCATTGGCACCTTGATGTCTAATACAATTTGACTCAGATGGTTACACTACACAAACTTTGCTGAATCTTTAATTTTTATTTTAGGTTATAGGCATTACAATAGTAAATGCTAGACAAATTTGAATGTTGAAGTTTGCTGATTTTACTATTAAAGTTCTTCCTTGGGTCCCCACTCCAAATTTATTTTTTGCCTGTTTTTTTTTGCCTTCTCTATTATGTGGAAACGTTGTTGTATAACCAGAAATTAATCTATTACATAGATAATTCCTTAATCTTCCTTTTTAATTTATGCTCTTTTCTGCTGGAATAAAAACAGTACATTGTCCTAATCTGTTTATAACTGGGGAATGTTGAAACAGCAGTACCCTCAATGCCTTGTATAATCCATAGTCATCAGACATGTTTAAATAAATGCACCTTAAGATTGTGTTGATTATAAGATTAACTCAGATGCTTCTTAATTCTTCCTCTGTTCTTTCCTATTTTGCTTTTGACCTCAGGGGAAAAGCATAGGGCTTTTTCATGCTTTTAGCATGCACTGGATCAGTTAAGATTAAAATACAAAATTCTATTAGCTAATTATTTTTGTAGTCTTCTTTTTTAGAAGACTATATATTAGCATAAAAGATTAAATGGTCTTTTCCAGTTAATATTTACATTGTCATTTGTTCTGAGTAATGCAAATGCCTTTTGTTCCCATCACCTAGTCCAGCAGAAGAACTGTATTTCGGAAGTACAGATTCTGGAGAGAAGAAAACCTTAATAGTGCTAACAAATGTAACTAAAAATACAGTGGCATTTAAGGTAAATAAATATCTTCACAATATACTAAAATATGGGACGTGATTTGGGATATAACCTAATTGAAAGGTTTATTGAACAATGAATGATGTTTTATGGTGATTGAACTTTACATAGTGTTTTTATTTGTGTGGTTTTGAGGCATGTCATATTGCCTTCTAGTTCTACTTATAGTTCTAAGTGGCAGAGCTCATCTGAAATTTTTCTGGGATCTGTATCTCAGTCTATATGCACACTACTGGACTACTGTTCAGATTCATTCTGGAATTTACTGTTTGCTGCAAATAAATGCTGAAGAAATTCACTGTTCATTATGTGAATAATTCAATTCACAACAGTGAAAATACATTTCTCTTGCCTGTGCAGTAGGCTGTGGAGTATAGTTTATTTTATCAGTAACATGATGCTGGGTATTATGTGTAAATGTAGCAGCAGGTGGGCATGGTAACTTGCTTCTGCAGTTCCAGCTATGAGAGCAGACACAGAAGGATCACAAGTTTTACAACAGCTTGGGCAGACGTAGTGGTAGAGTACTTGCCCAGCATGTACAAAGTCTTGGATTCAATCCCCAGTACCTCAAAAAAAAAAGTAACAAGACTGAGTCTACTACCATCTATATACACAGTAGGTATTCCTTTCCTTAATCTAATAGTTTTATAGATATAGTTACTAGAATGTTCTGGATGTGCTTTGATAAGTGCACTGTTTTGTGAATTTGCATCATTATATTCTGACTACTAGCAGCAGGATAAGTATTTAGTAGATTGGTTCATTTTTATGGTTTGAGAAGAGGGCTAAGTGACAATAGTACTTATGAAAGAAGTAAAAGCCGCTTTTGAAAAGTATGTCTTAAGCCATCTACCTACCATCCAGGTGGGTACCGTACAGATTGTTAAGGGAATACTGTTTCTGAACAGGTGAGAACAACTGCTCCTGAAAAATACAGAGTCAAGCCAAGCAACAGCAGCTGTGATCCTGGTGCATCCGTCGATATAGTTCTGTCTCCACATGGGGGTGAGTGTCCCAGGGTGAGCTCAGTGAGTGTGCAAGGGAGTAGGGACCCAGATGCTGTCGCTGTGTCTGCAGAGATTTGGGGCTAAACTTTAGAAATCAGCAGAGTGGTGTATGTACGGTTAATCCTAGTATGCATAAGTCTTTTTTGAGGATAATAAGTTTTGGGAGCAAGTCACTTTGCCTCACTCTGGACATCTTTCTCACACACGAAAGAAGATGCTCCCAGCACTAAAATGTCATTGTTTTTCATGAGTGAAGTTGTTTAAACTGACCCCAATTGAAATTAAATTTCAAAGCACCCAAATTTCTCATGCTCAGGA
Organism: Perognathus longimembris pacificus; assembly: GCF_023159225.1. Classification (NCBI taxonomy): domain Eukaryota; kingdom Metazoa; phylum Chordata; class Mammalia; order Rodentia; family Heteromyidae; genus Perognathus; species Perognathus longimembris. The sequence goes on along the minus strand of NC_063188.1, from coordinate 105,464,612 downwards.
CTTTCTCAGTGTTTGATGTAACTCCTTGTCCTTAGCTTTTTTTTAATTAAAATTGTATTATAGAATAATGCCTTAAGCCAAATACCCAGCCTGTTGTTATGACTCCTATTTCTATGTTCAATTATCCTTTTGGCTTGTAGGCTTAACCGTTTCTGCCCAAGACCGATTTCTGATCATGGCTGCGGAAATGGAGCAGCCCTCTGGCACTGGGCCAGCAGAATTGACTCAATTCTGGAAAGAGGTTCCCAGAAACAAAGTGGTAGAGCATAGGTAAGCATTTTCTACTCCCAGGTCTTGAGTGTGGTGGAAGCACCTTCATGGACAAGGTGCTATCTCTTCCTTCTCTCCTGACAGAATCTGAGGATGTTCAGGTCAGTGATGTGGAGCTGCTTAGGGGCTCATTGTAGGAAGGTTCACCTCTGTGAGCAGAATGTTTGTTACAGTACTGATGGGAAGAGTGAAACTGTGGACAGAAAGAACTCGAATGGCCACTAGTAAAGTAGTTAATCCATCGGAATATGTTCCTACAAAAGGCTACTCTGCTGCCATTCAAAAAAATACACAAGTATATGTTCTGACATGAGGAGTTATATCTGTGATCTATTATTAGAAAGTAAATAAATGACAGAAAAATATGGATTGTGTTCTATTTATGAGGAATGTGTAGATATATTCGAGAGTGTGTACATGTGTGGAAACAGAAAATCTGCACTGGAGATATGGCTGGTTGGGGAGGCTCAACCCCCACCATACCTAGCCTATCTTTTATTTTTATTTTTATGTGTTAATGATTTGGGGGGGGGGGTGTTCACTGTTTTTAATCATAGGGCTTGCTTGAATGCAGGCCTGGTGTTGTCCCTAAGCTCTTTTGCTCAAGACTAGCACTCTACCACTTGAGCCACAATGCTACTTCCATTTTTCTGGTGGTTAATTGAAGATAAGAGGCTCATGGACTTTCTTGCCTGAGGCTGACTTTGAACTATGATCCTCAGATCTCAGCCTCCAGAGTAGTTAGGATTACTAGCGTCAGCCACCAGCACCCAGCTTTTTGTTCACCTCTGTGTGTGTTTTGGTTTGTTTTGCCGAAGGCATGGCTATTTAAAACATTTCTAAAGGTTAAGAAACATTAATATAGAGGTATTCAAGATTAATGTGAAGTTCTTTAGAAACAGATTTTCAAAACGAGGAAGTCTTGTTACATAGGAATTTCATTATTTTCTTTACTTTATGTTTAATTAGTTACAAATGGCTTGCTTTTCTATAACTGTCAAGAGGGGATCACTGTTGTTTCCTAGAAAGTGGAAGGGAAATCTGGTGGTTTGGTACTGAATGCCCAAGTAAAGCACCATCTAGAAAGGGTGGCTGCCTTCAAATTTAAGATATTTTGATAATTTCTACTCAATCCCATAAAAAGAAGTTTCTTGTTGAATCGCCAGGATTGTTGAGTATTATCAAAAATCTCTTCTTCATGCATCCATCATGAAGCTAAAGGAGAGTGGGGTATGTAGCCCTAGATTATCCCCAGTACTACAAAATAAATGAAGATAAAAGAGGAGTAGATAGCACTGAGCTGCTATCTCACTTAACTTGAACCTAGGGAGAGCAACGTGCTCATTTTTCTTTTGGACTTTGTATTGTCTTTCCATAAGAAAAATCAGTAAAGATTTAAAGAAAATATGTTTCTCTTGGATTTTCATAGGTTAAGATGTCATATTGTTGAGAGCAATAAACCAAACACTCTTACATTAAAAGACAATGCTTTTAATATGTCAGATAAAACCAGTGAAGATCTGCATCTGCAGGTAAGTGTCCTTTCTTCCTAACTAAAGCCAGTTGTTACTACTAATCAATACTAGAAGTTCAATTTTTTTTCACCAACATGGGGGAAAACCTTTGGCATAGACACAACAAAAATAAATGCTCTCATTTCTGAAGAAAAGCCAAAATCAGAAAGGTAAACAGTAGGTTACTTTTGGCAATCTATCCTTTTAAAATCTCTGACCATTTTAGATTGCAATAGGGATCAAATAGCAAAGCATGAGGTGCTTTGGCAAGTTTCAAAGAAATCCATCTTGCAAGAAAGAGTACCAAGCTGTATATTTACATTTGATGGGGGCTGGGCAATGTAGCTCAGTGGTAGAGTCTTTGCCTAACGTAGCAAAACCCTAGGTTTGATCCCCAGCATCAGAAAAAAAGAAAGTGATCACAATGGAAAGACCAGTGGTATTAGTTCTTAGGGTTAGGGTTTCTATACCTCCAGGAAGTGATTTCTCTGCTCCTGTCTCACTAGAAAATTGGACCTATGGAAACAAGAGTAGGCACAGACACATCTGTCCAGAAACAAACGAGTGCCTCCCTGCATTTGTAGCCCCCAGCTTTTCAGGTCAGATGGGCCCCATCTCTTCAATGTTTGAATTTCTAATCATCCTATTCGTCATTCCCAGGATTAGTGCTTGTTTTATTAATATAAATCTCTTATTCCATTTTCCACCTCTTCAGCTCAATCGTGTACTAGAAAGCAATAGAAAACTTGAAGATCAAGTTCAGCGTTGTATTTGGTTCCAGCAGCTGCTACTCGCCTTGACTCTGCTCTTGCTTGCTTTTGCTGTTTCTTTCTTTTATTCATTGAACAGCTAAGGATGTGATGCCTGGTCAGAAACTTGGCTTCTTCATTCATTATTTGGAAAAAGTAACAGATTCCAAATTTCCCATCCAAGCTACTAATAATATTGTACATCTGCTCTTTCTAAAAGAAAAAGTGCAGCACGTAGATGGGAATAACACATACTTCTCTTGAAAATAAATTGTTTGAATAAAGAAATGTTGGAGAGAATGACAATTTCTAGACAGGAGAGTAAGTAAAACTGTATGAATTGTGTAAATTACTAGTTTAGTTTTAATTTATTTCCCCTATGATTTGAAGACTTTAAAAGCTTAAGTTTAATCATGTAAGTTCTTTAGCTGAACTGAAATGTACAAGTAACATGCTTTGTTGCAGCCAAAAAAAATAGGTCATCTGCTTTTTTTATGACAGAATTAACATAGCTGAGCCGACTTACTAGCTTTTCTATATGATGTATATAAAGGAACATGTATATTAGAAAGAAAAGAAAACTACTTAGAGTAATTTATGTAATCATGACTTTGTATTTTGAGAATTCCTTCCAGATGATACTCAATATTCTTTTGGAATGTAAACCTATTTAATGCCAAACCACTTTAGCCTTTGTTTCTCAGTGTTCCTGAATAGCCTGCCTCTTAATTAATCCTGGGCTTTTTAACGAACACTCTTTTAACTTCAGTAGAATGTAGGAAGCAAAGCATGGTTGGATTTTTTTAATTATGTTAGAAAATGGCCTCAGTGAAAGTTTCTCCAAACCATTTTCCTTTCCCACTAAGTCTATGCAGTTTTGCGTTGTCCTCTATGGCTGGACACTGTTCCTTCTATGTAACTTACTATAAAGGCCTAATTCTCCATTCTTCCATCTTCACCTTCATCCAGAGAAGGAGAGTCTCTTTGTGGCTCAGAGATTGCACCGTCTTCACCCTCATTTCTAAATGCAAGGCATTAAACAACATTTTTGAAAAGCCATTTTTTGTGCCAGTACTGAGGCTTGAACTCAGGGTCTGGGCGCTGTCCCTTAGCTTTTTTGCTCAAGGCTGTCGCTCTACCACTTGAGCCACATCTCCACTTCCAGATTTTTGCTGGCTTATTGGAGATAAGAGTCACATGAACTTTTCTGCCCAAGCTTGGCTTTAAAACATAATCCTCAAATCTCAACTTCCTGAGTAGCTAGGATTAAAGCCATCAGCTACTGGTACCTGGCTTGAAAAGTCCACTGTTTTAGATGCTAAGCAGTATAATTAATTTGTGGTGCAGAATTTCCCTTGTTAATATCTGCCTTGAGAAGGAAACATAAAATGCTGGAATTTCTGTAAGGCCAAAAAGGAAAGAAACAACAACAACAAAAAAAAACAACCATAGGCGCTTGAGTGTTAGCTCTGTGCTTAGAGAATAGAAACTAGAGCTTGGGGTGGACTTTAAAACCTTCAGAGCAAATGGGCTTACTTGATGCTCTGCCTTTGGTATAATAATACCTATCTGGAATGGTCCCTAAATTCTTAAAAAAGATAGACCTTGCAGAAGCAGAGGCTAATGAAGTTTGTTTTGTTTGTTTGTTTTCATTATTATGACTGCTTTCAGTCCCTTTTGGCTCATATGTATATCTACATTTTATGCAAGAAAAAATAGTCTGCCTGTATAATAAATGTTAAGTTCTGATTGAATCATGTTTGGAGATTTATTATTATTAGGAGCTTAAGTGTAGGCTTTCATCTTGAAGAATTTGATTCCATAACTGAGTTGTAAAGAATAATCGAATGGAGTCCTTGAAGACTGGCCTAGGAAATAAAACCTTAAAAGGACACTGGCATGATCCTTTGTCTTAGTGTAGTTTGTTTTTGTTTGTTTGTGTGTTTTTTCTAGTTGTCAGCTCCAAACATGAAACAGAAGGCCAGTCCACCCTAAGTACTGAGCATAGCATCCCGTGAAGATGCATGGCTTCCCCCTTACATGGTGGATTTGGGGCCTTAATATAATTAGCCCAAAGCACTCATATGTGCTTTTCATTCCTTAGCAAATAAGTGAGAAATTAATAAGCCAAGATTGGAAATGTCTTGTCCGCACAGTGTCCCTTTAATGTTTTATCTGAAGATGACATTAGCTCACTAAAATATCTTTGCTTGATATCTTGTCAATTGAATTTTAGTAATGTACCTTGTTAATGTTTGTGTGTCTTTTAAATGTGACTAACCAGAAGTACTGAAAATTAACTATAAAATCAAAAGCATCTGAACTTTTGGACTTGTCTTGATTAGTAATAGATATTTATATTTAATTTTATACTGTCTTCATTTGGTTTATTTAGTCACATTTGCATGATTATTACTTTGGTACCTTGAGCAATCATTTTATTTTTAGTCATGTCTTTACTTTATTCATGACCAAATTACCAAGGACTTTTGTTTAGATTTAGATTTTTGGTTTCACTTGAGGAATGAAAATTAATGTATTTTCCATGGAAACATTAATGAATACCATTAGCTTAATCTGCAAGTAGCCTAAGATACAATTACTGGTAAACTTAGCCTCAAATTTCATATCATAACTGTTTTATATCTTACCACTAATTTTGACTGGATTTAATAGCACTTTATTGTACGATTATAAAAGATATATTCCTAGAAATGTTGCCAGTGTAATTTCTCTAATGTTCTGGTGCTTTTCATATATTTTCAGTATTTTTATTACTATATTGGTATTTTCTTTGTATAAATTGATCAACAAAACATGTTTTCTATTTTAATATGTTTTAGAAAAATAATTACATTTATGAAATAAATATCATCAGGATTAAAAGAAAAACCCTCTGGTCTCTAATTGATGAAGCATTTTAAAGAAATCAATGCTCAGACTCTGACCTTTTAAAGATCGTAGTAATTCCTTTCAGACCTGCTTTGCATTTTTATAAGGACAGTGCTTCAGTCTTCCAGACAAGCAGTTCCTATGTCAGGTGAGCCAGTCCTTTAATGTGTCCCATTTCTCTTTGTTCCTGTGTGAAGTCTGGCAGCTGTTTCAGGCTTTTCCTGTCTTGGGCTTCATTGTTGAACCCATCCCTGAGTCTGAATTACCCATGGACACACACCAGCCTTCCCTTTACACACCTTCCTGCCTGATGGAAGAAGCATCCTGCTGCCTGCCAGGCATATGGAAGAGGGGAGAACAGCACTGAAAGTTCCCAAATTAAGTGTATGGGCCCAGCCTAGGACATGAAGATTTCTGGGGGAGGGGTTCAGGGCCGCCAATCTTGGTGAGAGAAGATGCCTTCAGGATCATTATTACGTTGGTCCCATAAGCAATGGGAAACAATGTTCTAAAAGCCTCCTCTCTGTAAAAATTGAATAGGACAGAACCTTCTACACTGAAAAACAAAGAGTAGAAGAGTACAAACTTATAGGGTGGTAAAGAAACCAATCCATGTGATAATACCAAAATTGATTTATAAAAAACATTAGTATACAAGGTACCACATTTGCATGGGAATGATGTTTCCTAAAGGACAATTGTAAAGACCAAGTTCTTCTAGGGGACATCTCTGCTAGGAAAGGATTGATTACAGGATCTTCAGGTCCTTTTTCCTTTAAAATGTCACCATCAAATCTGCTTCCTCAAATGTGAACTATCAGACTCCAGAAGCGTGGGACTGCCCCCGTCTCCCTGATCCAAAGGGACAGACTGAAAATCTCTCCCATTTATTCTGAGAATGGTGGTTGGGGAGAGGGATCTGAATCCTACTTGCCTCTGCCTCTTACTACCTGGGTGACTTGCGAAAGTTAAGGCTTGTCAGCCTATTTCCCCTCTCAGTACCGAATAACTGTGAAGATCATCACTGGCCTCTTCCTACTGATTTTTGTCTTCACTACCTTCCATCCCAGCTTCCCAGAATTTGTGACACTTGATCTTACTCAACATTTCACCACATTCAAAACCAAATTATCAGTTCTCTAGTCTCTCCCACACTTCGTTTTCCTGCCTCTGTGTTCTTGGCACCTCAGGAAAATCTCATCAGATCTTTTATGACTCTGATCTTAATTTTATCCTTGTGTTCAATAAAAATGACTTTTCTGTAATGTCCAGTCTCATAACTTATCTACTCTACTATTGTCTTACGATAAGGAATAAACGGTTATTTCTGTACATGTTAAAATATTGAAGATAAGCCGGGTCCTGGTGGCTCAAGTTCCTAATGCTAGCTACTCGGGAGGCTGAGATCTAAGGATCATGGTTCAAAGCCAGACTGGGCAGAAAAGTCCACGAGACTCTTATCTCTAATTACCCACCAAAAAGCTGGAAATGGAATGTGGCTCAAGTGGTAGAGCACTAACCTTCAGAATAAAGCTAGGGACAACACCCAGGTCCTGAGTTCAAGCCACAAGACCAGCACAGAAAAGGAAAAATGTGGAAGATAATTAGTTTCACTTGCAAGAGTATAGAATTTCTCCCTCTCCCTTTAAGATACATGGACATCATTGAATCATTCTAGAGCGAGAATTTTATCCTTGAAATAGTAGTTTTCCAAACTCCTTTGCCCTCAGCAATCTGTGGATATAAAAACCCTCATTTGTTTTTTTACAGATAAGGAAAACAAGGGTCCCAGAGGTAATTTTTTTCCAAAGACTGTGAGCTGTCAATTTTAAGAGTCAAGATTTAATTTAGCCTGCTAAGTGCTGATGACTCACACTAGCAATCCTAGCTACTCTGGAGACAGATCCGAGGGTGTGGATTCAAAACCAGCCCAGAAAGGAAAGTGAGACTCTTACCTCCAATTAACCACCAGAAAACCAGAAGTGGAGCTGTGGCTCAAAGTGGTAGAGTGCTAGCCTTGTGCAAACAAAGCTCAGAGACAGTGCCCAGGCCCTGAGTTCAAGCCCTACAGCTAAACAAAACAACAGCAAAAAAATAGATAGATAGAGAGATAGCTGTTTTTTCCTAATCTCTTGACCCAACAGACCAAGATAAAAAGAAATCAAATTGGAGTCACACTAAAATTTCATCTCATTAAGCCAAAACAAAGTTTTTCTTTCATACCTGGAAAATTAAGATTAGTGTTATCAGCCACATTTTCCAAACTGACCAAATAGCAATGATGTTTCCATTGCTTTTTAAACTTTTTTCTTTATTGTCAAAGTGAAGTACAGAGGGGTTACAGTTTCATATGTAAGGCAATGAGTACATTTCTCATTCAACTTGTTACCTCCTCCCTCATTTTCCCCCTGCCCCCTCTCTATTTCCCTCTCCCCGCAGTGGGTTGTACAGTTGGTGTACAGCATAGTTTTGTAAGTATCACTGTTGTATTGGTTTGTCTTTTTATCCTTTGTCTCTCGATTTTGGTATTCCTTTTCAAGAAGTAATCTGAAATGACTTGTTGTTAACTAACCAGTTATTTCCCAACTGTTCTCTGTCACTCCCCTCTACCAAGAAGATAACTAAAATGACCATTTTAGTTGGGCCCACAACTTACCTGTAGTATGAGTTATTTGGGAGGCTACTGCAGAAGACAACTAGCTTAGGCAATGTAGGAAGACTGTCTCCAAAACGATTCTTTTTAATTAATGACCATTCAGCTTTCTGTATTTATTTTTGCTTTCTTCAATCCCTTCTTTGTCTACAAAACCAAACTCCTGAAAGAGAGGGGGGGAAGAGGAGAGAGAGGAGAAAGCTAGCGCAGGCTGTGGTACAGAATGGAAGGTGAGAAAGAATGCAGGAGCCAACAGGATCTGCCCATGGATGGGACCGACTGTCTCCCCGGTAAGGGGTGTAAGTGTAAGGGTAAATGGAGAGTGTACCGACAGGACCTCAGCACCTAGCATGGAACCGTGGAGTTCCTGCAGCCGAACCTGCAACTCTGGGATCAGTAGTCAGTCCAGAACACAAATGTCCTGGGCTAAGTTCTGAAGCAAGGGATTGTCATGGCCCCAGAAAACAATACAGAGTATGTGGGAATCCACCTTGTCCTGCAGGTGTGCCTGACTTCAGAGATGGGCAATGTTAGGCCTATAATTTTAAAACTTCACACCCAAAGCAAGACCTTCTGTGGCAAGCTGTCATGGATGAAGAAAAACCATGTACTTTGTTTTGTTCTCTTGGAAAGGAACAGTCTTTTCTTCTGTCAGAAAAAGTGATGGATGGAACTTCTTGTGGATATCTGGGATTAGATGTGTGTGCAAATGACAGGTGCCAGGTAAGATACTTCAAAAGGAAGTATCTCAGGTAGAGCGAGGATACTGAGGCTATTGAAAAGCTTTGTAGTCTAGTGGAAAGATTTATAATGAGGTTCAAAAGATGTCTTTTATCTTGCAAGCTATGTCCTTTGTCATGCAGAAGCTCTGCTGTTTGATGCAGTCGCGTTTGTCCAATTTTTCTTTGATTTGTTGCGTTTCTGGGCCTTTATTAAGAAAGATTCAACCTGTGCCAAGGAGCCCAAGTGTTTCTCCTGTTCCTTCCTACAATGTTTTCACGCTATCTGCTTTTACCTTGAGGTCTTTGATCCATTTGGAATTGATTCTGGTGCAGGGTGATATATAAGGATTTAGCTTTAGTTTGTTACAGGTGTTTAACCAATTTTGCCAGCACCATTTGTTAAAGAGGCTCTGTTCCATCTCAGCTTTTAGCTCCCTTCTCAAAGATTATGTGGCCATAGGTCTGAGGACTCATTTCTGGGTCTTCAGTTCTATTCCATTGGTTCTCAAGCATGTTCTTGTGCCGATACCAAGTGGTTCTTATTACCATAACTTTCTAATAGAGTTTGAAGTTTGCTATTGATATTTCTTCCCGCTAAGGATTATTTTAGCTATTCTGGGTGTTTTATTGTTCCATATGAATTTTTGGATTGCTTCTTCTAGTTCATTAAATAATGGTGTTGGGATATTGATGGGTATTGCCCTCAGATTGGGAGAAGGTCTTCACTGGTCATTCAGCAGACAAGGGCCTCATATCTCAAATATTCTTAGAACTTAAAAAATTGAATTACCCAAAAACAAATCCTCAAACAACTGCCCCCTTAATAAATGGATTATAGACTTAAAAATAGACTTCCCTGAAGAGGAAATGAGAATGGCCAAGAATCACATGAACAAGTGTTCTACATCACTGGCCATAAAAAGAATGCAAATCAAAGCAACACTGAGATTCCACCTCACCCCAATAAGAATGTCCATTAATAAGAAAACTAACAACAGCAGATGCTGGATGTGGCCAAAAGGGAACCCTACTACACTGTTGGTATGAGTGTAAATTTGTTCAAGCACTCTGGAAAGCAGTGTGGCAGTTCCTCAAAAGACTAAGCATAGAGCTGCCCTATGACCCAGCAACTCCACTTTGGGGCATCTACCCAAAGGATTACAAGCAAGACCACACTAAAGCTACCAGCACAACTATGTTCACTGCAGCACAATTTACCACAGCTAAAATATGGAACCAACCCAGATGCCCCTCAGTAGAGGAACAGATCGAGAAAATGTGGTACATATACGCAATGGAATTCTATGCTTCTATCAGAAAAAAAAATTATATTGCCCCATTTTTAGGAAATGGAAAGACTTGGAAAAAATCATACTAAGTGAAGTGAGCCAGACCCAAAAAACACATAGACTATGGTTTTCCTCATTGGTAATCATTAGTTTGTGTCTAGGATAGTCTTAGCAGATGATCACAAAAGCTCAATAGCTTCTGTACATATGATCACACAAGATGAAGCTAAGCGAAAAGAACTACAAGTTATGGAAATAAGTGGTTAATCGTTGTTTTCAATGTGCTTTGTGAAATTATTTCTTTATTCTTTTGTTTATCTTCCCTATGGTTTAGTCCCTGTTATCGCTGTATTTGATTTTGATACCCTGGGTATTGTATATATGTTTATCTCAAATAGGGACAGGTAGGGGAGCATCAAAATGGTGAGACAAAGAGTAAAAGGTGAACCAGTACAAAAGCAGTACTTACAAAACTACATACTGTAAACCAACTGTCCATCTTGGGGGGAAGGGTGGGAATATTGGTGAAGGGAAGGTGGAAGAAAAATGAGGGAGGAGGTAAGAAGTTTGATAAGAAATGTACTCACTGCCTTGCATATGAAACTGTAACCCCTGTGTACATCACTTTGACAATAAGTAAATAAATAAATAATGCAAAACCAAACTCCTTTGCTGAGATTACCAGACCATTTTTTCCATTTTGTGGAATAAAGTGTTGTTTGATACTAGAATAAAAATAAAAGCAAGCCAATTAAGATCATTTAATTAATTTAAATTATACTTTTGTCCCTTGACATGTAGAGTTTCCTTTACAACTACCATATTTTTGGACTAAGTATTTTGAGAATACACTTTGGAGAACATTGTTTGGAGGATGTAATATGAATAGAAGGTCCACAGGCGCCTGCAAGCCCAGACAGCATCCAGAATGGAAATCAGAGTTGAAAGTGAAGTCCAAAGTTAAAATTTCATAACATGCTGGGCACCTGTGGCTCACACCTGTAATTCTAGTTATTCAGGAGGCTGAGATCTGAGGATCGCAGTTCGAAGCCAGCCTGGGCAGAAAAGTCCCCATGAAACTATCATCTCTAATTAACCACTCAAAAACTGGATGTGGTGCTGTGGCTCTAGTGGTAGAGCATTAGCCTCGAGCACAAAGAGGCTTCAGGGACAGCACTCCAGCCCTGAGTTTAAGCCCCATAACTGACAAAACTAAAAAACTTCCATGACACTTATAAGTAATGGAAGAGAGGTTCACAACTATATCCAAGCATAGCTGTGTATATTATCACTAGATTATATTTGTAAAATTAATTAAATATGACAAAGTATGTATTTTCACTAAAAGCCACATGGAATCTCAAAGACCTTTCTGTGGATTCTCATTTCTCTGTTTCATTTTACCCTCTACCATAGTTTTTACTTTAGTCATGGCCAAATTGTACTGTATAGTTCTTTCTTCCTTCTTATCTAGATGAGTTAAATATACAAAATGTGCTTAAAATTCATCGAGATGGAAGGTTGTCACCAAATTCAACTACTATTGTTCTCTGTTCACTGCTCTGAAAGACTTTAACCAATCCACACAGCACTTGGGGCCCAAGCTCTGGCCATTAGACAGTTATTATCTGTAGGAAACTTACCTATCATTCATTGTTTAGCTTTCCTACATCACTCAAACACAAAGTCTAGTGGACTTTGGGGGCATTATAAGAATCCTAATTTAGAGAACTTCAATGCAGATACTAAAGTATGCAAATAATTCTTCTTTGTAGTTAATGGTATTTTCTAAGTGCTGGCAGACTTAGATGTAACTGCTTGGAATCCTTTCATGTCAGCTTCCCTCTCAATCTATTCATGATAATTCTTTCCTGAGTCTTCTTTCCATCTTGATGTTTGTCTGAAGACAGAAATTCTGCTGGCTACTTTACTTCATTCAAGTAGTATTTTCTTCATCACTTACATCTTTGAATTTCATTCATTCTAGCACCGCTCTTTGGCTAATTGTTCCTATTAACCTTTCTGTTCTATGTCTTAAAATCAATATACCTTTTTGTTAAAGGCTTGGGGAAAGAAATGTCTGTAAGGATCCTATATAAAAATGAATTTTACTTACCCCAGGCTCTTCCTGCTACTTATTGAATCTAATGTTCCTTAACTCAATTATAGGTGAAATTTCCACATGTCTTTTCTTGTCCACAGGACTCATTATTCAATATTGTATTTTCCTGCCCTCCAGTAAACCACATGCATAATAGGATTATATTGTTTGTTAGGCAGTCCCTAAGCAAACATAGCTTGAATCAAATGGACTGAAAGTTCAAAGTTTTTTAGTTCCAAAAAAGTATGAAGGATAGAAAAATGCTTTGTTGTCCCTTAGCAATAAGCTTGGAAAAGCCAATCACTCATCATATATAAAGAGAAGCATCACTTTTTAAGCAGGGCCAGGTAACCTTGGAGAAAGATCAATAAGGAGTCCTTGAACCTTTTGAAAGAAATCATTGAAAGAAGAGCTAGAGTGTGACTAAGAAGGGCTGAATTTGGGCCCTAAATCCTGTATTTCTAACACTCCAGAAATTTAGGGGAGGAGGGAAGGTGGGGAAAAAATGAGGGAGAAGGTAACAAGTTTGACAAGAAATGTACTCACTGCCTTAAGTATGTAACTGTAACCTCTCTGTACATCATCTTGACAATAAAATTAAATTAAGAAAAAGAAATACTGATCTCACAATGCTTCATTCATGCTTTGAGGAGGAAGACTTCAGAAATGTCACAAAAGACCCAATCTCAGGCTCATCCATGGTCTACTGACACAGAATCTGTATGTTCACAATGTCACTGGATCCGTAGGTCATTTATATAGTAAGCTCTGAAAAATCCTTCCTACTTTTCTCTCAAAAGTCTTTTATGTTAAGGGCCTCTCATTGTATTGGATTTTTAAACATTCCTTTGGCCACAACAGTGGGGATTAGAAACTTTGGCTAGCCAAATAGTTCATGGCCATTTAGAAGTGAGCTATGTTAAATATGTATGTTGTGTCAAACGAATAAAACATTTATTGAATGTCTTTTAGATGCTGGGTACTGTGATGGGCACAATGTTACAAAGAGAAATAAAATGTGGTCTCTAGCCGGATGCTGGTGGCTCACGCCTGTAATCTTAGCTACTCAGGAGGCTGAGATCTGAGGATCTTGGTTCAAAGCCAGCCCAGGCCAGAAAGTACATGAGACTCTTATCTCCAATGAACCACCAGAAAACTGGAAGTGGACAGAGCCTGGCGTTAATACTCCAGGACTGACAAAAAAGGTGGCCTCTGTCCTCAGAAAATCATAGAGGTAGGATGCAGGGATGGAGTGATCCTGGCCCATATTTAACAGACGAAATATTTTAGTCTAACAAGGGTGTTTGGGGACATTGCTGACATAAAATGAACTATTTTTGTTACCAGTCATCTTCACTTTATAGTCTGATAACTAGAAGATGGAATGTTTCACCTAGCCATGCCCCAGAAATGCACAGATTCCAGATGAGTTTGTTAGAGTAAGCAGCAAGCCAGCAGATGAGTGGGAAAGAATATGGGTCCCCCAACTCCCACATCTAAGACATTTCAAATATAACAAGTACCCCGAGTTTATGATTAACAAAAGTCTCCTACAGAAGTCCTACAACCAGCCAATATGTACAAACGCCCTGGCCATAAAAAAGAGTTACAAATAGACCAAAGAGTTCTCACCAACAAATTCCCCCTTCCCGTTATCAAACAAAGAACGTGAGCAGAGGTCATTTCCAATCAGTCAGGCTCCTCTCCTGCACTATCAGCCCCATTCTCTTCAGAGACACACTGTCACTGTTAATAAAAGTTTCTTTTCACAATAAAGCAAATATTGCATTCTGTAACACCGTCTCTTTCACTACTAGACTTCCTTTGCTAGCTTTTCCTTTTTTCCTATAGTGTTCTAATTTTAGACCCAGAGAACTGAGGTCATTACAACTCTATCATGCTCAAGGACCACTTCTAACAAGTAACAAGTGTACCATAACTAATCACTAGATAAACTTGGTGTGTCCAGACGAAATCATCTGATAGATAAGGACTCCCCATTAGTAGATACCACCAGGAAATTTAATTAGCAAATCCACAAGATTTGATCAGGTTATTTCTCCTTGTTGTGTCCCTGGGTGGGAATGAATGGCTGGAGTGTGAGCCAGCCATTAAGCCTTCCTTTCCGTTTACATACATGTGTCATGAAGACAGCTAGCTGATGATGGGCATGGTTTGGAGGGTAGACCCTTCAAAGGGGGAAGAATAAGCACACACAAAAGCTTCTTTGGAATATAACTCACCCTAGTCTAACAAATGCACCCGGGAAATGTAATAGCTAAAACAAAGCAAATGATGGATGAATGGAAATACAAATCTGTCAGGGAGAATAGTTTGAAACACTAATTGATTCATGACACATACCTGTACATACCACTGCACAAAGAGAACCTAACATGGTAAAAAAAAAATGAAGTATATACCTAACCTCTATTTTGTGGGGTTGTCCACTTGTTAGAACTAATTTAACCACTAGCACTGAATGGCCCTATTTTTACTCTCATTTGAAAAGCCGTTTGACATTCAGCTTTTTGAAATGAATTCAAATGTTTATCACTCCACTGAGAATTTGAAGATTTAATGTTTAATACCTGTGAGCAAACCAGCTTATTTCAGAGACCAATTATTCAACCTTCAGAGGCTCTCCAGAACACTTTTAAAAAAAGACAACTGAACAAGTACCATTCACAGCTTTCTGTGGTGTGAGTGTCAGTACTGGGAGCTTTAAACTCAGTGCCTGTGAGCTTTTTCCACTCAAACTTGATGCTCTACCACTTGAGCCATAGCTCAACTTCTGCCTTATTCTGTCTTGGAGATAAGAGTCTCTTTGATTTGTGTGGCTGAGCTGGCTTCTAACCATAATCAACAGATCTCAGCCTCCTGAGTAGCTAGGATTACAGGTGTGAGCCATGGTGCCCAGACATTCACAGCTTTTTTTTTTTTACACCTGAACCAATACGGTATACATTCTACTATATAGCATGATCCTTGCTTCCTGATCTCTCTCAGAAAGCCTCCGTATTGTGAGTATGTATCATGTAAGTGCTAATTAAATGGATTTTTCTTTGCTGGATCTGTGAAACCAACCCATTTCTTGCTTAGCTCCTTCAGATAAATAATAAGTTTCTTTTCATCTTTTTTTCAATGAAAAAAAAGGCTCCCTAATGTAGGTCTAGCTACCAGGCATCCCCAGGATGAGAAAGAAAGGCTGGGCTTCTAGATGAGAATTAGTACTAAAGAAATGTCAATGGATGGCAGATGGGAAAAGAAGAATTGCTTTGTTTGGCACAGCATCTCTCCCTGTCACTCTGAAGATGAGAAGCAAAGTGCAAGTTTTCTTTTTCTTTCTCTCTCTCTCTCTTTTTTTTTTTGGCCAGTCCTGGGCCTTGGGCTCAGGGCCTGAGCACTGTCCCTGGCTTCTTTTTGCTCAAGGCTAGCACTCTACCACTTGAGCACCAGTGCCACTTCTGGCCGTTTTCTGTATATGTGGTGCTGGGGAATTGAACCCAGGGCTTCATGTATACGAGACAAGCACTCTTGACACTAGGTCATATCCCCAACCCCATGCAAGTTTTCTTCTACAAATAGGTTCTACAAATAGCCCCTCAACAAAATCAGCAAATCTTCTGGGTTTTGCTGCCAATACAAAGATTCTTCTATTCCTTGTTACTAAATGACATAAATGCTGGGTTATACTAAGGGAGGGCTTGTGGCTTAAAATGTCCTTTAAGTAGGTGCTGGGACTCTTGGGACTATTATGCAGGAAATTTACTTTTAATTAGGAAATAGCAGACATTTGAAATATTCACATTGGCAAATCCAAGCACCTTTCATAAATCCTCAGAATGATTTTGCACTCAAAATGTTGCAAAGATCTCACAATGGCAAAAGAAATTATTGTGAAAAAATTAAGTGAAACAAAATAATATACATGTGTATATATATATATACATATATTTACTTGGAATGCACAAATGAAAACAAAATGTTCAGTCTCTCCAGAGAGATGGAAAAAAATGAAAACACACTAAATTAAGAGCAATTGTTTCTAACAATAGATTTCTTACCACTTTTTAAAAATCTTTTCTCACTTTTTAAATGAGCTTATGCTACCCTTAATTTTCATAATTTAAGTTTTAATAAAGACTTAAATGAAATATTTCAGAAAGGTGACTTTTCTTTGGTACTTTGAAGATATTTTCAAAACCAGCATCAAAGTTTAAAAGCCTGAGCTGATTTTGAACCACTCTCCTCAGAATCATTGAGTACAAATAAGTCAGGTAAACAGTACAGTGTGTTTCACATCTTAGATACGCTTTGTGTTTTTATGTTCCTTTTATGTTCATTCTGTTCTTTTCAAGTGAACGCCCAGGCCTTTCTCATCAAAGCTGAAAGCTCAAAACCTGAATATATTTCCTTGTTTAGTTAATGAACCACAAATGATGATAGGCCAAGTTTCACAAGAATTCTCTCACAGAAATCCATTTGTTAGGCCGTGATGTGAGCACTGCTGGAGATTTGAGGAATACTCTGCCTAGTCCAGCCAAAGCTCTGCCCTCTGTCTCAAATCCCCATCCTCACATTCGACAATCACTTAACCTTTTAATCTCCTTAATGTCTTATGAAAACATCAGTTTTCTCCCACAATACCTGGTATCTACTGCAAAGGAAAGTGACTTAGGATATCATTCATTTAGCAAACCTTCAATGCCTTAAACACCTTATAATGGTTATACATATACAATCAAAAATTCAGCACTTGTATGTCCTAAGAGCAGCATTTCTAGCCTCTGGTTCAAGTGCAGATTCTGATTTAGTGAGTATAAAATGAGATCTGAGATTCTCTATGTCCATGGGCTGCTGGACATTGGCACCATACCTCATGTTATAGTCTGTTTTCTGTTGCTATAACAGAATACTTGGGATTGGGTAAGTTATAAAGCAAAGGTGCTTATTTAGGTAATAGTTTTGAATATTGAAAATTCAAAGTTAAGCCCTATGTGGCATTAGAACCTGATAGAATATACAGAAGGGCTGGTGTGAAACAAGAGGGCTACCCTAGATTTAGAACAACACATTTTCATGGAAACTAATCCAGTCCCTAGACAAAGATATTATCAAACACACAAATATTGTATGGCTTTTTGTATGAAAACAATAACAAAAACCCTAAAAGATCATGTCATACCTTTTAACAAGAGAAAAATAAGGAGAAAGATGTTTATCTTTCTTAATGACCTCATTACTCAAATGGTTTCATCTCCAACACTATCACAGTACCAATCAATCAATTTTGCTTGGGACAAACCATATTTAAACCAAAGCATCTAGCATAACAAGAGCGGACAAGACCTGGATTCAGCCTCTACATTATTTCTCAACCTCATTTTATGAGGCTCTTACTCTCAGCTTAAGTCATATTTTATTCTTGGTTCCCTGAAGAGATGGTGGTGACTAAACTCCTGGATATCAACTAACTAGTCCTTCCTGCTTGAAATTCTCCCTCAATTAGCCTTCTCAGCTTCACCCCCTGGATGGTTACTCATTCACTGGATCTAAGCTGAGGTGTCACTTCTCCCAGGAAGATTTCTAGGTTGGCACTCACTCCCCTCTTGTGTAGATAGCATCTCTTGGTTACTGTTTGGATCCCTAGGGTTCAGCTCAATACCAGATACAAAATGAGTTGTTAAACAAATCCATGTTGAATTAACTAATTGATCAATGACTCAAAAACTGATGCAGTGCCCAGAAAACAAATACAGTGTCTTACTTGAAGACTGCATAGACAGCAGGATTGTGAATGACAGCTGTAAATATCATGTTTGCAGGCATTTACTCTTTTCAAAAATTATGACAGAATATGCCAACAAAATCATTACAGTTAACTTTCAATGTATAATGTGAAGGTGATAAAAACTTGATCATGATGTAAAAGTATGAAGGCTCAAGAATTTCTTACTATGCTACAAGTAGTAACATAGAATGCATTTTCTCTTTTCTTCTCACTCTTTCCTCTCTCTTTTCTCTCATATCTTTCTTCACATTTTCTCTCTCAATCATTTCCAAACTACTGCTACAGACAATTGGACTGCAGATTGTTCATTACCATGTGAAATAAATACAGAAATTGGGAATGTGTGCAAACTTTTTAAAATCAACTTTAAAGAGTAATTTTGTTACTCTATTTTAAAGTAACAAGACATCTTTAAATGAGTGAGTGTGTGTGTGTGTGTGTGTGTGTGTGTGTGTGTGTGTGTGTGTGTGTACTTTAGGTTAGTGTTAAAACTCAAAGCCTCATGCTTGCCAGGTCAATGCTCTACCACTTGAGCCACACTTTCAGCCCTTCTTGGTTTCATTATTTTTCAAATAGGTTCTCAGTTTTTCCCAGTCCAGCCTGAGCTATAATCCTGGTGCTTACATTTCCCAAGTAGCTGGGAAGACATCTGTGCACTATGATGCCCAGCTGGTTAGTGGTTGAGAAAGTGTTTATAAACTTTTCACCAAGCCTGGCCTCAAGCCAAAATTCTCCTGATCTCCGCCTCTTCAGTAACTAGGATTACAAGTATGAGTCACTGCGCCCTGCTCAATTGTTATTACATTGTGTTACATGAGGACTAGATTCACAATAAATTGTAAAAGTCTTTAAAAATGGACTTCTCTACTATTACTTTGAATGGCATTGCTCTAATTCTTCAAATCTGGATCAAAGCATGATGCTCAGATGAGACATGTGGCAATGTCTAGAAATATTTTTAACTTTTACATTTAAGAAGAGTACCGTCTGTTGGGTAAAGACCTGGGATACTGTTAAATCATCTATAATGCACAGGACATCTTCCCAATGAAGGAATGATCCAGCCTCAAATCTTTAGATTTATCCACATTTAGAATGTTAGCACATTCTAATACATTTTAAGTAGGGTAAAACACTCTATTTTCAGGCCAAATGCTTCATTCCTTTCTGTCTCTCCTCTTCCCTCTTTTCTTTCCTTAAGTTACAATGGCACATCTGCACAGAAGTCTTTTTTACTCTTTCTACCCACCTGTGTATCTCTCTGGGGAGCTGAAGTTCAAGGCAGATTAAATCACAAAATTTGGATCTGTCTTTCTGTTCAGCACTGGAGTGGGGAGACTTGGACTCCCCTTTCAGAAGAAAAAGGATAAGGATACTGAAGATAGTGATGCTGTCAATTTTCTTTATGAATTTTTGGAGGGCTTTGTGATCATATTCCAAGCATGAACTCCATCATGAGCCAACTTTTCCTAATGTGCTTCTTACATTTATCAGTTTTAATCAAAGTTCTGTTCACCCCAATCCCAAGCTTTTGCCTGTATATCACGTAATCATACATTCATTCATTAACTGTGCAGACATGAGTAACATGAACAGATTCCCTCAGAGGAGCTTGGTGCAAACAGGAAGACCCCTGACCAAAGGATCATTTTCCTGACTTAGAGAAGTAGCAAAATCTTCACAAAATGTGAGAATTTGATCTGGCCTTCCAAGCTCAGCAGGAAATCATCAAGCAGAAAATAGAGGACTGTCCAAGGTGATAAATCCTGTATCAAAGACTAGATAAAATCTGTCTTGTTTATAGTATATCAAGGAATTCACATTACCGTGGCCTGAAACCAGGAGAACCATTTACTCAATGATTAAAGAATCTCACAAGCCCTTTTAGAAAACATGATTTTCCCCAAAGAGGAAAATATGTTGGAGATTATAGGACTCTATAATAGTAAAGAAATGTTGTTAATTGTGTGAAATTTCAAAATTGGTGAGAGAGAGCGTGAAAGGGTGAGAAGGGAGGAAGGAAAGAAGGAAGGGAGGAAGGGAGAGAGGGAGGGAGGGAAGGAGGGAGGGAGGAAGGAAGGAAGGAAGGAAGGAAGGAAGGAAGGAAGGAAGGAAGGAAGGAAGGAAGGAAGGAAGGAAGGAAGGAAAGAAGGAAGGAAGGGAGAGAGGAGGAGGAAGAAAGGAAGGGAGAGAGGGAGGGAGGGAGAGAGAGTAGAAGAAAAACAGTGAGGGAGGGAAGTTGGAAAGAAGGAAAAGAGTAAATGAAAGGAGCAAAAAAAAAAAAAACCCATGTATTTCAGAAGTTCATTTCATTGTGGTCCAGTGCTTCACAGCTAGGGGTGCTCTTGACCCCCAGAGAATATTATTTGGCGATGTCTGGAGATATTTGCTAATAATCACACCTGGTGTGGGCCAGAGGAGTTGTTTAACATCCTAGAAGGCACAGGACACCCCTGCATAACAAGGAAGAACAGTCAAATCAAAACAAAACCCAAATGCCAAACATCCAGAGTGCTAAGGTTGAGCCACTGTCCCACTCCATGCTGTGGGGCTAAGGAGATGTTTATTTAAACCTGCATGCTTTCATTTGTGTCATGGAAATCCATTTTGTTCTGCTTTTTGTTCCTTTGACAGTTTAAATGATGACATGTAAGATTTACCTTGTCCCACCTTCCTTGCTGCATAGGTCTATCCATAAACAAGGTGCTCATGAATTTAGAACACTGTGCAAACTCATGTGAATTTAATAACTTTCGTTGAGTGAAATAAGAGAAGAATCAAAGCTTGGACGGAGGGGAGGACATGGACTCCAAGGCGGTGGGCCCATCACTGTCAGTCCTTCATAAAGATTTATAGCGGAACTTTCCATCATGATTGCATCTGTCTGGAAGAGAATTGTTTTTCCCGCTGGAAGCAGAAGCAAGCTTTTCTAAATAGAGCGTCCATTATTTGAAGTGAGTAGTCCTCCATAGGAGCAGTGTGAGAATCTAATATTCAGTTAACTAACATGCAAAGAACTGGGATTTGGAACAAGACTTTCTTTGTCTGCAAGTACACTGTATCAATTTAGTAGGTGCTCACATATATGGAGTTATTAAGGATTTGAAATGTATAAGTCTAAATGAAGACGTGCTGTAAATGTAAACTATATCCTGAGTTGTGAAGAATTATTCCAGAATAATGCATACAAAATAATAATAGAATCAGGTGTCCCTGGCCTACATGCTCGGGAAGCTGAGACTCCAGGGTCTAAATCAGCCTGGGCAGAAAAGTTCATGAGACTCTTATCTCCAACCAAATAGCAAAAACTCAAAGTAGAGTTGTGGCTCAAATGGTAGAGTAGCAGCCTTGCGTGAATAAAGCTAAGAGACACTGACCAGGCTCTGAATTCAAGCCCCAGTTCTGGGGGTGTGTGTGTGTGTGTGTGTGTGTGTGTGTGTGTGTGTGTGTGTGTGTGTGTGTGTGTGTGTGCGCGTGTGCATGCACACACATGCACGTGCACACACAAATATAATTTGAAATGATATTTTCAATATATTTGGTCAAATAAAATACGATGTTAAAATAAAGTTTAGCTGTCTTTTAATTTTTTATTGAAGCTACTAAAGTATTCAAAATTATACATGCCTTGCTTTGCATTTTTTTGGTCAACTGCAGGCTGAAATCACCTGCATCTATCATTTTTCTTCAACCTTCTTGTGATATAAATGAAAAAACCTTAGAGTTCAGATTTCAAAAAGATGTATCTTTCAATCATCAGGTTAAATGTTCTCAGCCTTCACCTTGGAGAAAATACTTAAGCTTTGCTATCCATAGATAAAATTTTTTAAAAAAAGACTTTACCTAAGCCCCACATCTTCCACAAAAAATAATTCAAAATTAATGATTGAAATGTAAAATGTGTTTTACCAGCAAGATGACATTGAAAGTAAGAGTATTCTGCCATTCTCAAAACAAAGCTAAGGCTTTGGAGGCCTAGAAGGCAGTACTGAAAGGAGTTCACAATATTTTAAAAAGAGTTGTGCACAAATAACCTTAATCTTGGTAGCCAATCATGCTGTGGCTCTGTCCACCCAAGTATCCTCCAAAGACTGCTCTCAGGAGAGTGTTTGACCACTATGCCATTATCAAGTGCCCTGGGACCAGTGAGTCTGTTCATCATGGATGTAAATGACAACAAATAGGCTGTGAACCTCTATGACATTGATGTGACCAAGGGCAGCACCCTCAGGAGGCCTGATGGAAAGAAGGCACCTATGATGCTTTGGATGTTGCCAACAAAATTGGAATTACCCAGCTTGCTAATTCTAAGTATACAGGCTTTTATAATAATAAAAATATGAAATGTGAAACCATAAAACTCCTAGTGTAAAAGAGAAGGTCTTTAGGATCTAAGGCTCAGCAATAGATTCTTAGATTTTATTCCAAGAGCATAACCCATAGAAGAAAAAACAAATTCAAGCTGGGCGCTGGTGTCTCATGCCTGTAATCCTAGCTACTCAGGAGGCTGAGATCTGAGGATTATGGTTCAAAGCCAGCCTAGGCAAGAAAGTCTATGAGACTCTTATCTCCACTAAACTACTTAGAAAAACCTGGAATTGGTGCTGTGGCTTAAGTGGTAGAGCGATAGTCTTGAACACAAAAAGGCGCAGAGACAGCACCCAGGCTCTGAGTTCAAGCCCCAGGATCAGCAAAAAAATATATATATATATATATATATATATATATATATATATATATGGAGGGGGAAAACAAATTCAGTAAATTGGGCATGATCAAAATTAAAATCTTGGGCTGGGAATATGGCCTAGTGGCAAGAGTGCTTGCCTCGTATACATGAGGCCCTGGGTTCAATTCCCCAGCACCACATATACAGAAAACGGCCAGAGGTGGCGCTGTGGCTCAAGTGGCAGAGTGCTAGCCTTGAGCAAAAAGAAGCCAGGGACAGTGCTCAGGCCCTGAGTCCAAGCCCCAGGACTGACCAAAAAAAAAAAAAAAAAAAAATTAAAATCTTGTCCTGTGAAAGCCCATGGACAAAAGATAAAGATAAGTTTTAGTCAAGTAGAATGTATTTGTAAACCTCATATCTGACAAAGTATCAGAACAATCTAGAGAACTTTCAAACTCAACTGATAAAATAGAAGAAATTTAATTAGAATAGGTGGAAAAGACGAAGAAATACCTCACCCAACAGGACATAAATACAGCTAATAAGCTTATATGAAGATGCCCAACACCAACAACTAGAAAAACACAAATTAAATCAGTGCATGTGAATGTACAGTATCTCAATACAATTTTCAATTTTAAAAGTACCGGAGCTGGGAGCTGTAGTTCATTGGTACATTCTATACAGGAGGCCCTGTCCTCAGCCTCTCACAAATAAAGATACAAATAAACTAGGTGTTGTCACTGGTTTACTTAAATAAAAGTTAAAAAGTACTAACACCTTCCTCTCCTACCCTTTCCATCACCATCATCCTCAGACTGATTTAGCTGGTCTGGGGTATAGGCTAGGCACTGAAAGCTTAAAATTTCTCCTTGTGATTTTAACGTGCAGCCAAGGTGAAGAACAAGTCTTCCTGGATAAAGAGTAATGGGAATTTATAAAATAGAGCCTGCAGGCAGGGGAAAGAAAATGCTGATCTGAGGATTTTGTGATTGAGTGTTATCTGCACACTAAATCCCCAAATAAGAACGTGAAAGCAGCTGGTTCTCAGGATGGTTTACATTCCTCCAGAATGTGTGGCCACACTCATGCTCATTGCAAAGCTATGGAACAACCCAAATACCCTAAAACAGATGAATGGATTAAGAAAATGTGATTATATATATATATACATATATGTGTGTATGTCTGTGTATGTCTGTGTATATGTGTGTTTGCATTTAAACATATGTGTGCATATATATGTGTATATATATATATATATGTCGAATTTTACTCAGCCATCGGGAAGAATAGATTTATATCATTTTCAGAGAAATGGATGGATCAAAACATTTCATACTGAGTGAAATAAGTCAGGCTCCAAAAGACAAAGAATGCATATATTCACTCATATGAAAATAGTGGACTCAAAATAGAGTTTGCTACATAAATATACACAGGGCTACATACAAATATATATCATCAACCTGGCTAAAGTATACTTCATGCAGGAGTGGAACTCCTTCATGTAAACCCATTGAACACTGAACAGATATTTTTTTCATTTAAATATATGTTTACTTCAATGGCTTTTATATGGCCAATTTGTAACTATAGTTAAACAATTATTTTAAGAGATTAGAGTACATATAAGACACTGTATATTGCCAAGTGCCAGTGGTTAATGCCTACAATCCTAGCTACTCAAGAGGCTAAGATCTGAACAGATATTTCAACAAGATAAGTACCAGGAAACTGAAGCATGTTAAAAATGGGAGGGGGGCTGGGGATATAGCCTAGTGGCAAGAGTGCCTGCCTCGGATACACGAGGCCCTAGGTTCGATTCCCCAGCACCACATATACAGAAAACGGCCAGAAGCGGCGCTGTGGCTCAAGTGGCAGAGTGCTAGCCTTGAGCGGGAAGAAGCCAGGGACAGTGCTCAGGCCCTGAGTCCAAGGCCCAGGACTGGCCAAAAAAAAAAAAAAAAAAAAAAGGGAGGGAGTTAGTGAAAGGGGGACAATGAATGGAAAAGGGACAGTGAATGCATACAATCATCCTCCTCAATGGACGTATGTGACAAAGGAAGTGGGAAACGATGTGAGTGGTGAAAGGAAGGTAGGAGGGGGAGGGATCAAGATGCTCGGCACACACAAATGAACATGTTAAATAGTAATCCCCTGGTATCACAATTTGTAGAATAAAAAATTAATTTTATAAAAGATTGTGGCCAGAGATCTAGCTATTTCTATCCACTGGAATGAATAGGATTTGGCAAGTTGGCCAGATAGATGAAATTATGAGCCATGACTTCATATGTTCTCTTTCCTTTATTAACTTCCCTTTCTACCTTTCTGAGGACACATTTTCTGCACATTAGACTCATGTAAAGAGTTTATGAAATTTGCTATCCAAATCCTACACTAGGGATTCTTGTTTCCCTTTTGTTGAACATAGTGTCTGTTTTTTTTTTAAATAAACAATCTTCCAGGGGATTTGAGTATGCAGCTGTCATTTTTTTTGTCGGTTTGAGGCTTAAACTCAGGGCCTGGGCACTGTCCCTAAGCCTCTTTGTGCTCAAGACTAGCACTCTACCATTTGAGCCACAGCAGTACTTCTTGTTTTTGAGTGGTTAATTGGAGGTAAGAGTCTCAAAAATTTTCTTGTCTTGGCTGTCTTTGAACCTTGATCCTCAGATCTCAGCCTCCTGAGTAGCTATGGTTACAGGTGTGAGCCACTGGCACCTAGCAACAGCAACTGTCATTTTTGGAAGGCAGCTATGCTCACCACTATACCACCAACGCCCTCTCAACTGTCATTTTTGAAACCATTGTTTCAAGCTGTCAACCCAGCCTGTAAGTGCTTTTTATTTTTCAATATCCTGTTTCTGAAACCCATCAATTCTTTCTTTTTAATATTTTTTTATTATCAAACTGAATTACAGAGAGGTTACAGTTTCATACATTAGGCATTGGATACATTTCTTGTACTGTTTGTTACCTCGTCCCTCATTCCCTCCTGCCCCCTCCCCCTTTCCCTTACCCCCCCCCCGCCATGAGTTGTTCAGTTGTTCAGTTCATTTTCACCAAACAGTTTATAAGTATTGCTTTTGTAGTTGTTTGTCTTTTTTTACCCTGTGTCTTAATTCTGAATTAATTGTTTGAGGATAATTGCTTTGTGATCAAGATTTTTAAAGTGTTCTAAGTACTTGTACAGTGCACTTGTGTTAGCTTGCAAATGCCTAAGACAATCAACCTATATGTTAACCACTTATTTTGTTCTGTGGTTTCAATCCGAGGTTGGATGGCTGTGTTGCTTTTGGGCCTGTGGCAAGGAAGGACATTGTGGTGGGGAACAGATAGTAAAGCAAAGTTGCTAACCTCATTGAGCCTGGGAAGCAACATGAGAGGGAGAGGGAAGGGCCAGGGTCCCCATAGTTACTTCAAAGGCATGCCCTCTATGACCTGACCTCTTTCCACTAGGCTTTGCTTCCCAAATGTTCCACCACAGGTTGCTGGTCACAGGCTGCTGACCAATCTTTCAGCATGTGAGCCTTTGAGGTACATTTAACACCCACACCAAAATGGCAGATAAGATGGAAAACCACTAGGGTAGATTTCCATAGCAGATTTTAAGATTTCGTGCTTTAACAGGTAGAAGAATAGAAGTTTAGGGATGGGAGGATCTCTGATCTCTTCTTCAATTTCACTGACTACTGGAGTATTCATAAGGCTAGGAAACCTTTCTCATTTAGTCTTTATTTCTAGTGCAATACTTTGCCTTCCAAGTGGACTTCTTTACTCTGAGTTAACAAAACCCTCCCCAACCAACTAGCATGAAATTGCCCGTGTCAGTGGATCGCAAATTTTCTTGCAGTTAGAATCTCCTCAAAATCTTTGAAAATGTCATTCTCTATACCCTGCCCCTGGATTGGTAGATGGAATTGGTCTGGGGTGCAACCTGAGTGCAGGGGTGAAAGACACTCCCTTTCCCCCATGGTGAGGCCCAATAATTGAAGCTGAGAAATGAAGTGACAATAGAAAGATGAACAAAAGTAAATGCATATTCATCAGTTTATTGTGTGCATATGGCCATCCCAGAAAAGTAAGTATCCAAAAATGGAATGACAGTTAGAAGCTTATATACCCTTTTCATAGGAAAGAGGGAAGGAGAGGATATACACAATTGTTGGCAGAAGTAAAAAGATTTTAGGAGAGAGGAATGGGCCCAAAGAATGGTCAATAGTCTGGGACAGCATATCTGGGCTAGTATCAACACTAGTCTTCCTTCCTGCATTGGTATCTATCTCCCCTAGCTGATGAAGTATCTGGAGAAGGGATTCCTAACCATTGAGTATCTTTTCTCTTCTGTCAGATTGCCTTTAAGGTAAATAGAGAACTCCAGAGAAAGGCTTTTCCTGCATTTGCTGCTCCCTAACTACTCTTAGTTTGAAAACCACAGAGACATATTTTGGAGTATCATTTCTTGGACCCCAACATGGAAATTGGGATTTTTAGAGTCTCTAGTGATTGTAATGTTTGGCTAGTTTTGAAAATTCTGACTTAAATGATATTCTAGGTAGGATATTAAATTGATTTATATGCCAACGAATCTTAATAAAAATGTTCATAAGGTAAGAAATATACAATATACAGGGTATCAAAATCAGTTACAGTGCTATCAGGGGTAAACCACGGGAAGGGAATATGGAAAAAAAATAAAAAAAAGAAGGGTATGGTTTCATATGGCATGTTGAAAATAACTACGACAGTGATGGGAATACCAAAATTGAGAGACAACGGATAAAAAGACAAACCAATGCAACGGCAATACTTACAAACTATATGGTGTAAACCAACTGTACAACTCATGGAGGGAGAAGGAAGTGGGGAGGGGGAAGAGGGAAAAAAATGAGGGAGGAGGTAACGAGTTGGATAAGAAATGTACTCACTACCTTACGTATGAAACTCTAACGCCTCTGTACTTCACTTTGACAATAAAGAAATGAAAAAAAGGTAAGAAATAGGTTTGTAGAATATGTCTTATGTTCAGACTAAAGAATTCACCCCTTCCCATGGCTCAGAGTCTCCTGTGTGAACTACGCGCAGTTCATGGACACACCAGGTTTACAGATGTGCTGAAGGGAAAGCAGCTCTTCTGCAAAACAGTGGCTCTCACCTCATCAACTCTCTACCACCTGGTGGGTCAACATCCAATGCGAACTGAAGATAAACTAATTTAAGTACTAACTGCCTCAACCTCGTCTCCTGAAGAGGCTAGTGCTTGTGATCACACCTCCACGTGGTGTGCCACCTGCGGACTGTCATTTTCATCAGATGTGCATAATTACACAGCCTCATTTCGAACATACTTGCCTGCATTCATTTCTAGATTCTATAATAGTGGAGGATATTTTTCCAAATTAAAACAGCCTCTCCACCCCCATTCAGAGGACACTTTGAAGATGAGCATCCTGGCAGTAATCTGGAGGTAGATTTAGAAGAGAAAAGACATTTAAATGTCATAAGAGAGAACCATAAGCCTTGCACTATGACTAACAGTCCAATCTCTTGCCAAAGGGAATCAGTGCCAGAAGATGAATCACATTAGCAAGGGGAGTGGGATGTTAATAGCAAAGAATATGTATGTAACAGAGGACCTCTTAACTGTGGCTAAAGTCAGGCAAACAAGTGATTTGAAAGCTTGTTGCCCCAGATTTTCTTGGACCGTATATTCTGGAAGCAAACATTTAAACATCTGGGAAACACTGTATTGGTTTGGTCCAGCTGAGCTCATTGGAAACTGTGGGCATGAATATATGGAGTCAAAACATAAGTGTGGGTTAAAACGAATCTTGATATTTCCTAGATTCCCATTGGTTGTATTTAGTTCTTTTCTTACATAAGGGGCAGTAGGTCCTCAGAAGTATTTACTAAATCAAGGAGCAGGAGGACTGTTCAATTCACCCTCAATGCTCAGGAGATTCTGGTTGCAAAGCTGAATATCCAAATCATGACTAGAGACAGAGAGATGAAAAGCAATTGCATTTCATTATGCCTACTAGCTTCTCTTAATCATCTATGTTTCAAATTCCAGTAAGATTAAAATCTACATAAGTGACCCTCACACTTCAATCTGTGTCAGACTGATTTGGACAGCTTGATAAAACTTATCTCCAGTGCTCCTGGTTCTGTGGGTCTGAAGTAGGGCCTGAGATTTT
The DNA here is from genome assembly GCF_023159225.1 of Perognathus longimembris pacificus. Taxonomy (NCBI): domain Eukaryota; kingdom Metazoa; phylum Chordata; class Mammalia; order Rodentia; family Heteromyidae; genus Perognathus; species Perognathus longimembris. The sequence goes on along the minus strand of NC_063188.1, from coordinate 105,435,759 downwards.
GTACCTTCAACACATTCCCAGAAAATACTTAATGTTCCCAGGAAAACACTCCAAGAGCCATTGCTCTAAGGAGAACTTTTAGGTGCTTCATTTCTAATTTAAACAGTATTTTACAGAAGATTCTAGGAACTTATACACAAAAACATTTGCTTGGTTATGTTTTGGTAAATACTGTAACCCCAGTTAGTTAAGGTAGCCCAAGACTTGGAGTCACATGGAAGATGTCCATGGGTGTTTTCATGATGTAACTTGTGTGACAGGAACTTCTAGTTTCACATTCAAAGCAGCAACGGACTGTATAAACAATGCAAAAAAACCCATTGAGGTCAGGAAGGAAGTACTAAACCCCAAATACAAAAATCCTTACTGGTGGGAGGGTGGGTGGGTGAGGAGATTGAGAAGATGGAGAGATAGAACTTTGTAGATCAGATTTTCATCTTTTACATGGATGACAGACCAACCCTAAGAGAATGTACAGGAAGGTTTTGGTTATTTATTTACTAATTTCATGATTATTAATGTCCACAGGGTACATAGGGTTATGCTGAATCACACATCTGAAAGAATTTTCTAGTTGGAAGGCTTGTGATAATGAGATATGGTGTTAGTAGAGGTAGAATTCATTTTTTTCTGATGATTTAAATTTGGAACTTGACCAATATATACTGCTCAGTCATGGCTGATTTTAGGTAGCTTCTTCTAGATGATAGAGAGTAGATTTAATGTCAGCTCAAGTTCTATCCCTTCTTCATCTAAAGTAAGTAGGTAAAGAAAAATCAGTATCTCTGTGAGAAACTGTATACTATGCACAGCTTACCCTTCCCTATTATGCTGATAGTATGAAAGTCATAGCTCTGCAAGCTATACACAACCAGTAGTAGGACGATTTTTTCTATAGACAAAGTTTATAACATGAAGGTTCAACCAACTACCTTTCTTCACTGAAGAAAAAGCTGGATTTTTCTATTCAATCCCATGAGACAATGCTGAGACTAGCCACCTGGAGTTAGCATCTATTCCACAGCTTAAAGGCATTTTCATGACAAGACTTCCCTCCTTACATATGCTAACTGTAAATTGGCCATTTCGAAGGCCACCTGCATGTCTTCTCAGTTCCTAAGCTTGTAACCAGGACTTCGAGGTAGCTTTTGCTAAGCGCCCTGACTCTTGGGCTGGCAAACATTTAATAAGTAACAATGGAGGAGAAAACATTGGCTTCTTTACTTCCATATTGCATCTGTCTCCTTTGCTTTGAGTCATTCTCTTCTAGGTGACCTTGGAGGACAAGAAGCAATAGGTTTGATGGATAAATATCTATGAAAATAGTTGACTATAGACTCTAGGCAACAATTTTCTTATTATCAGAAGACTCCTCCTGAGGAACACTGAGAAAATGATTAGCTAGGCCACAGTTTAATAAAGACTAACTCTATGTGCATTTATCTACCTTTCTTTCTCTTTCCTATGGGATTTGAATTCATGTCCATAACCTTAAATATAAAGCTTAAAGATACTGATCCTTGTGGACCTATGTTGATTATAGTTCCTTTCTCATTTTTTGCCATTTATGCTAGTGAGTGTCAGGGACTGATTTGTTTAGATCACAGAGTCAGGCCTCTGATATAAGACTCTGGCACTGGGCAGGCACTCTCAAGAGAAAACACTGCTGTGCTTTTCAAAGACTTGTTGTGGGGCTGGGGATATGGCCTAGTGGCAAGAGCGCTTGCCTCGTATACATGAGGCCCTGGGTTCAATTCCCCAGCACCACATATACAGAAAATGGCCAGAAGTGGCGCTGTGGCTCAAGCGGCAGAGGGCTAGCCTTGAGCAAAAAGAAGCCAGGGACAGTGCTCAGACCCTGAGTCCAAGCCCCAGGACTGGCCAAAAAACAAAACAAAACAAAGACTTGTTGTGCCTTCAATGTTTGGTGATATTGTTCTACAATAATAATGAAGGCCTCCAGAAAACCTCACAAGAAACCTGCTGAAATTGTTGAGTCATTCCTGACTCATTCTTTTTCATTATGATGCTAACTTCTCTGTGCAGAGACATTTCTATCTGCTATTTTTTGGACATGTGATATATGACCTCAACCTGAGCATGCTCAGGAATGTACCTCTATTTAAAAAGTTTGGTGCTAATCCTGGGACTTGAACTCAGGGCTTGGGTACCGTCCCTGAGTTTCTTATTGTTCAAGGCTAGTGCTCCATCACTTGAGCCGTAGTATCACTTCCAGTTTTTTCTGAATAGCTTATTGAAGAGTCTCACAGATTTCCCTGCCCTGGCTGGCTTTGAATTATGATCCTCAGATCTCAGCCTCCTGAGTAGCTAGGATAAAGCTAGTGGCATGAGCCACCAGTTCCCAGTGGAAAGTGCCTCTTTACATGTGATGATAACTCTTTTCTCTCTGAATATATTTAAGATTTCTCTTGCTTTCTATGTTTGAAGGAGAACACTCTTTGAGAATTATCTCCAGTGCACTCCTTACTTGTTGCCACTGTTGGAAACATGATCTTCCAGTGTCAAAAAAATAGACACACAAGAGATAAAGCAGGTTTCATCAAGGCAATTTACTTCTGCATAGAAGAGTGCATAGTCACTCTCCTCAGAGTTAGGCAAGCACACCATGTGGGGTAGTTTGTTCAGTTTTTATCTCAGCACAAGGGGTGATGCTGTCTTTCCTCCTGGAATCAGGCTTACATTGTTCTCACAATTAGTTGCCAGAGTGATGGGGTAATTCAGGAAAGTTAGAAACCATGAGTAACAATAAGTGTTTGTTTGGGGGGGGTATGGGGGGAGGGTTTCTTTAACTCTCATTGGTAAAGACGCATAGCCTTGATATGGCTGGCTGGTTACAAACAACACAGCTGATAATTACAATTTGAAGTCAAGAAGCAAATAATTCCAGGAAATAGCAGTACAAAATGATGACTGGTTACAAGATGGAGACACTTCGGTTTGACCAAAGATTGTTTTTTCCTCACACCTATTATAAACCTCCCCTTCCCCTCTACCTGACTGTGCTTCCTAACGTTGCACCAAGTGTCAAATCTATTATGTTTGGGGGACACTATAGCTTTAGGGATTAAACTTTCTCCAGCTTGGTAATTTTTTAGAATGACTCACAGAGCTCAGGAAAGCAGTAGACCTATGATCACTACTATAAAGATGCCATCAAATATGAAAAATGGTTTCAGTTAAATTAAGATGATGTAAGGTGATGTCTGAGACGATCTCAAACGAAGAGCAGAATGTACATCTTCTTTGGAATTCGGAAATGTCATCCTCCAAGGCTAGCCATCAGTTTGCCCACCAAGAAGCTTCGTGGAACTCGGTTTCTACTGTTATTATGGGGTCTTCATTACATACATGTGATTGAATCTTTGGCTACATGATTGAACTCAATATCCAGCTCTTCTTCCATCCCTGATGGTCAGTAGAATCGCATCTGGTTCTAAGCTTCAACCTTCAAACATCTGATTGGTGTTTCTCAGGCCAAGGTATCCCCTTAGCCTAAACCCAGTTGTGGTTCAAGAAAAGCACGTTAGTCACTTGGGAAATTCCCTAGTATTTAGAATCTCTCTCCCAAGAACTGGTGGGACCAAAGGATAGCCAAAGTCTTTATTAGACAGTGGCCTCCATTTACATTTTCTTTTTTATATTCTTGATATAAACATGTCTGTTCTTAGAATTTTTCTTTTAGATAATTATGAAATCAGTTTGGTTCTTTCTTTCTTTCTTTCTTTCTTTCTTTCTTTCTTTCTTTCTTTCTTTCCTTTCTTTCTTTCTTTCTTTCTTTCTTTCTTTCTTTCTTTCTTTCTTTCTTTCTTTCTTTCTTTCTTTCTTTCTTTCTTTCTTTCTTTCTTTCTTCTCTTTCTTTCTTTCTTTCTTTCTTTCTTTCTTTCTTTCTTTCTTTCTTTCTTTCTTTCTTTCTTTCTTTCTTTCTTTCTTTCTTTCTTTCTTTCTTTCTTTCTTTCTTTCTTTCTTTCTTTCTTTCTTTCTTTTGGCCAGTCCTGGGCCTTGGACTCAGGGCCTAAGCACTGTCCCTGGCTTCCTTTTTGCTCAAGGCTAGCACTCTGCCACTTGAGCCACAGTGCCACTTCTGGCCATTTTCTGTATATGCGGTGCTGGGGAATTGAACCCAGGGCCTCATGTATACGAGGCAAGCACTCTTGCCACTAGGCCATATTCCCAGCCCCTGGTTCTTTTTTTTTTTTTTTTTTTTTTTTTTGGCAGTCCTGGGCCTTGGACTCAGGGCCTGAGCACCGTCCCTGGCTTCTTCTCGCTCAAGGCTAGCACTCTGCCACTTGAGCCACAGCACCACTTCTGGCCATTTTCTGTATATGTGGTGCTGGGGAATCGAACCTAGGGCCTCGTGTATCCGAGGCAGGCACTCTTGCCACTAGGCTATATCCCCAGCCCCCTGGTTCTTTATTTTTGAGTCTTAGAGTATGTTGGATTTCATAACACATCACCCCCAAAATATTCCTCTTTCACATATACTGATTTTGAGAAATAACAGACACAAAAGTTGTTCTGACAACTCTGGAAAGAGATTTCCATCCTGTTAATATATTCAATTAAAATTTGCTAATAAAAATTTCCATTTAAATGGAATTTTTCATGAGTAAAAGTATCTGTTTCTGGAAAGTCACTGCTAGGAAACAACCTTTATTACCTCAGAGACTTACAAAGCAACCAAACATTTCCATACATTCACTAAACATTTCCTTTCCTAGTTTCAGAACTGGTTTTCTCCAATCTAGAGGCCCCAAACATTTGTTTATCTTTCCATCCCTTTGGGTATGTAGGGGGATTGAGCCAGGGGTCTCATGCACGCTAAGCACACCACACTCCAGTATGGAGCTATATCCCTAGCATTTTCTTTGTTTTTTTGTTTTTCTGGTCTCATATTTTTGTTGGACTTTTGTGCACAAAAACATAATTAATTATTTTTCTCCTACTAATCTTTTTATATCAGTTTGATTCATGGTTCAGACAAAGCATTCAGAACAGTAGCGAGAACAGATTATTCTCTCCCCTGTAGGTATCTGTAGCAGGAGAAATGCCAAGTCTTCTCTGGGAGATTTTTATGAATTTTATAAATAAAAATCCAATTATTTAGCATGCCAGTGATGCTGAACAAAATGCTCTTGGACATCACAGGCAAGTAATGATGACCTAGTAAGGAAGGCAGCTAGAAGAGAGTCCTTGGTTACCAGACCTACTAACAAGACCAGCCCATAGGTACACCCACAGACACACTCCTGACTGAGGAACGCCCCAAGTCTCCAGTGAAACACCTCCAAAGACAACCACAAGGTGGTGATAAAATTCCTTTGGCCAGCCTAACTGGCATGATACCCTGATAACCAGGATGTTTGTCCAGCAAAGCAGAACCCTCCCCAGACAATGCCTTTATAATGAGCAATCAACCCCACAATAATAAGGATCTTGGTTCAAAACAATGTAGATGAGGAGCATGCATGCATGCACTGCAGCAAGTCCGAACACATCTGGGTATATGCAAACACTCATCTGCTACATAAGACTCCGCTGTCAATGAATATGCTCATCAAAGCCTTTCCTATTATCCCCTGTGAAGGCAGGAAGAAGTATTGCCCTCACTGTTGCCACATTCATGCTTGGCCAGTGCCTGGACTCTTAGGGAGTGTAAACTTGCTTTCAATAAACCTATACTTTGTCGTTGTTGGTGTCCCACTCAATTCTTTGATTGGAACACAAAGAACCTAGAACTAAGATCTGAACCCCTCATGTGGTAACACTAGGATTGGAATTTCTCCTTTTGCACTCAGATTAAGTTATGCTCCTGATCACCATTTGCATAACGTAGCAAAGCCCTTTAATCCTGTCCCTGCTCTCCCACACATACTTGTACCCCTGAAGAGAAAGCCATGTAAGCACTATTTATCCCAGTTAGGATTCCCTTATCTTTCTTGTCTGAGTCTTTCATTAGATCATGAACATTTTGGAATAAGAATGGGATCATGTCCCACCTTGTTAAGATCATTCCACTGGCATATGGAATGTGCTCCATAGAATGCTTTATGGAATAAGCTGTAAAGGTGATTCAGTTTTACCTCTGAAAGTTCAATAATTGAGTCTGCTGAAACTATAATAGATTAACAAGAGAAAAGGCACCCAGATTTATGCAATGTGCATGGGGGAAAAAATCACACAAGAGTGATAAACCACCAACCCATTGGATTTCAGATGCTTATATACTATTCTTCAAAGGGAGTGTTGAGAGGTAATAAATGACTTTAGGGAAGGTGACTTGATTCAAGAGACGTAAATTAGCCTGTACATAATTCTGTTTGGAGTTTGAAAGTGCACAGAGAAACAGACATCTTCGCACAAAACCCATCCAGATGTGGTTACAGTGCTTTCCTGGATCATCTAATAGAATTCCAGAGAAGGAATGGACAGAAATTGTGTAGCTTTAGTATATATTAAGGTGTAAAGAAAATATTAAAGTATCTTCTAGAAACTGTGGATCTCCAAGAACATCTAGTTTAAAGTAATCAGGATACCAGGGTACCACATTTTGTAGTGACATTTCCTCACTTCTTCAGCTGAAATAATGACTTAATATTTAATAGTAGCTAATGATGGTCAACAATCATTAGCCTACTACCAGGACTTGAACTCAGAGCCTTGAGATGCCCCTCAGCTTTTTGCTCATGGCTGGCACTCTGCCATGGCACTTGAGCCATGCCTCCATTACAACATTTCACTGCTTAATTGGAGATAAAGTCTTGCAGACTGCCCAGGCTGAGTTACAGCCACCACCCTCCAGATCTCAGTATCTGAGATCTGAGTATCTAGGATTACAGTCATGAGACACTAGTTCCTGGCTCTGACCAAGTTCTAAACATACAGGGTCATTTTCTTTTGAATTTTTCATTTTACCAGAAACTCATTAGCATCAGATTTTATTCCTTTAATGTTTGTGAAGCATATGACAGAACTGTGGCAGAGTATGAAATTAAAGGAAAGGATGTCCTTTGACAAGCAGACACCCCAAAATCATGCATTTCTATGCAGATTTTAAAATGTAAATATAGTTAGGATTAGATTATTTCATAATGAAATCCATTATCTTGTACAGGTCACATTGCTATAAAAATAACAACCGAATGAGGCAAGGAGGGAATATAGGACATGGGAAATTCAGCAAAATACAGAGATTCTGAAATAAATCCAATGGAAATCTTATAAATGAATAGCTCTATAAGTCAAATGAAAAATAACTCAGTGGAAAGAAATTATTGCTTGAACACAAGGTTGATGAATTATTACATTCAGATAGTGCTAAAGAAACAAAAATATATGACCACAATGTTTAGGACCTCTGAAACACAAATAACAGATAAAACTTATAAACAACTTATTGACAATAGCATCAAACTTCAGGCTAAAGGCATAGAAAACCTATTTAGTGAAGTAATAGGAGAAAGATTTCAAAATATAGAGAAAGTATTTCCTTTAAAGGAATATTAGTTCTACCATGCCCTTCTTCCTGATTGGTCCAGGCTTGACTAGAAAGAAAAGAGTCTGAAAGGAAGTTTCCAATATTCTGGAATTTTACCTGTTTACTGACTGTCTACTGTTGAACTACAGTGCTTTTCAATGACACCTCATTTCTCCATGGAGATATAGAAAAGTGCTAGGGATTTCTAAATTAACCTCTTTTGATTTCCTTTGAAGAATGCTTCATTTTGGCTCAGGTTGAGAGGTTTCAACATATGATTAGTTGGCCTGTTACTTTGGGGCCTGTGGTAAGGCAGCATATTATGGTGGGAGTATGTAGTGGAGGAAGTGGTTCACTTAATGGTAGCTGGGAAGTGAAAGAGAGAGCCGGGGAGAGCTCTCCTACAAGAGCACACCCTTGGTGGCCTAAATTCCTCTCCTAAGGCCTTACCTCTTATGGGTTCTACTGCATCCCAATATCACTATGGGCTAGAAACCAAGCCTTTAACATAGAAGCCTTCAAAGGATGCTTTTCCCAACTACATTTGGGCCACTGAAATCAGTGGTTTTCAAAACAAACAGCCTAATAGTACCAGAGAGAGAAATTTGTTTTATGAATGTCAATGTCCAGACTATATGAATTACAACAGAACCTCCTCAAGGTTTAGCATATTTGAATCTTCCCAGGTGATTGCAGTGTGTAGCCAATTTTCAGAATCAGTGTTATGCAGTAGCACTTTGGAAATTTTAAATTATGTAAAATTCTCTGGGGATCATGTTGAAATACAGATTGTGATGTTGTAGGTCTGAAATAGGCCTGACGCTCTGCAAGTTTAACAAGCTCAGATTGTGCTGGTGCCAACGCTGATACTGCAAGGGACCCCAGTATAAGAAAAGCAGCTAAAATGCCCGGCAAAGTTGTACTGCATTGAATACAAAGGCCACCTTCTGCTGAGACCTGCTCCCTTCTGCTTACCTATAGTCTTAGAAAGTACCAGATAATATCAAGTCAATGTCTGTTATTTGTCCCCACTGACAGAATTAATATCCTGTCTTTGGTGAGGTGATAAAAAGCCTGTGAGGAGTTAAAGAAGCTTTCGAAACAGAGCTGAAATTCTAATTTCTCTTATGTAGTATCACTACATAAAATCCTTCAGGGTTTCCTAGAATAGCATATTGTAATCCTCTGGACAGATTGCTCCATTTGATGAAACCTCAGCAATCCTGTGTTTATCATTTGTAAAATGCAATAACTTTTTAGAGGGCAGGATATTGTGGGGATCAGAAAATAATACCCCACAGTATGGCCGTTTGACATGCAGAGTACTTTAAACCAAAGAAGTAGCCTCTGAACCAAATCTTTCTGAAATTCTTTTTCCCTCTCTATCTCTCATCCCTCTAACTCTCCTGAAGCACAGGAAGGGATTTTCTCTGAAGTTCTCCTGTCTATAGAAAGGCCAAGGCCTTCCGAAGAATAACTCACATAAAGAAAAAGTAGTGTTGCTACCACATTCAGAGTTCAAGTGAACTTTTGCCTAGGCCACTGCTTCTTTGTTAGGGCTATTCATTTCTCCTACGCATCATTTACTTTTCCTCTGGTATTGTCCAGAATCCTCACTTACCTCTCCTCCATGAAGAAGGTACATATGCTTCAAATGTCTAGCCCTTCTTTGAGCTTAATATTCTGTGCGGCTGTCATGTACTTGCATATTCATGTCTTCTCTCCTATTTTTCTATATATTGTACATTTATTTTTATCAGATTTTTCAAGGAATGAAAAGGTAATCTTTTTTGCCACGACTATATCCTTCTGTATGAGATACCTTGGGCTGAGACTTAGAAATGGTTTTCAAAGTAACCAAACATTTTCCCACCCTAAAGTCTGATTTGCATTGGGCATATGTTATTCAGTGACATCTCCTTTTCCTATGGACCTATTCACCAGTTCTGTTATTGCCTTCATTATTTGTCTGTATACGGTTCCACTGCTGCTATGGGTGGGTCTGTGACTTGATTGTAGCCTATAGAATGAGTAGAAATTGTGTGAAGCAAGTACAGAGTCGGCCCATAAAAATTTCTCTCTCCTGAGCCACATGCCGGTGGTTCACACCTGTAATCCTAGCTACTCAGGAGGCTAAGATCTGAGAATGGCAGTTCAATGCCAGCCCTGTCAGAAAAGTCCGTATGACACTCTTATCTTCAATTAACCACTCAAAAACCAGAAGTGGTGCTGTCACTCAAGAGGTAGAGCTCTAGCTATGAGCAAAAAGAGCCCAGGGACAGTACCTAGGCCCTGAGTTCAAGCCCCACAACTGACAAAAAATTCTCTCTCTTGTTCCAACTGTTCAAATGAGCTCAGCCACTTTAGTCAAAGATGGCAGAGCCACAAGATGGAAGGAGAGCTTCCTGCCAATTAGGAAGACTTATACTTTACTTGATAAAATAAGTAATCATTCTTTTGTGTTTGTGTCAGTCTACATTGTTTGATTAGTCATAGCAGCAAGCCATATTTTAATCATCTCAACCAGCACAATTCCACCCTCCATGGAAAAACAAAACTCAGGAGAAAATGACGAGTCACTAGGGACATACAGTGTGCCAGACTCCCATCTAGGAAAGCAGAGTGTTTGTTGGAGTTGAAGAGATTCCTTTCCTCTTTATGGATACTTCTCTGTGCTACTCTGCTGCTAGAATGTTGTCATGAGATCTAGGAATCTTTTGGAATAAATATAGGGAGCAAAATAAGGAGCAAGGAGTTGCTTTTTGTCTTGGTTTTTATTTTTATTTTTATTTTTATTGTCAAACTGATATACAGAGTGGTTACAGTTTCATATGTTAGGCATTGGATACATTTCTTGTACTGTTTGTTGCCTCCTCCCTCATTCCCCCCTCCCCCTTTCCCTTTCCCCCCATGAGTTGTTCAGTAGATTTACACTAAACAGTTTTGCAAGTATTGCTTTTGTAATCGTTTGTCTTTTTTACCATGTGCCTCTTGATTTTGGTATTCCCTTACAGTTTTTTAGTTCTAATACCTGCATACATGGTTTCCATGGTACTCAGATAAGATACAGAGATAGTGAAGGTACGACTACAGGAAGGGGATACAAGAAGATCATCAATAATAGAAGCTACAGTTTCACATAGCATGTTGAAAGTAATTACAACAGAGATATAACAGTTGTTTCCATAACATGGAGTTCATTTCACTTAGCATCATCTTATGTGATCATAAGGGTATAGCTATTGGGCTCTTGTGATCCTCTGCTGTGACTAGCCTAAACCTGTGCTAATTATTCCCTATGAGGGAGACCATAGAGTCCATGTTTCTTTGGGTCTGGCTCACTTCACTTAGTATCATTTTTTCCAAGTCCTTCCATTTCCTTGCAAATGGGGCAATGTCATTCTTTCTGACAGAGGCATAAAATTCCATTGTGTATATGTACCACATTTTCCTGATCCATTTGTCTATTGAGGGGCATCTGGGTTGGTTCCAAATTCTAGGTATGACAAATTGTGCTGCTGTCTTGGTTTTTAGACTGAGAAGGATGAGAGGTTGATCAAGCAAAAATAATAATGGTAATGATAGCTAATACTACAAAGGCTTAAGCATACATCAGTGCTTTTATGACATTTAGCACATATTTATTCATATATTATTTGAAACAATTCTATTACTAACTACTATCAATATACTAATTCTGCAGTAGCACCAACAGAGACCAAGAGAGAGTAACTTAACCAATGTGCAGTGAAAGCAACAAGTTATAAAGACAGGCAATCTGTCTTCAGACCTCGTACTCTTGTCCATTTTATTGTCTTGCTTTAGGGTCTAGGAGGAGAGACTACTAAAGATATGTATGTGCCATTAATTTGCCTTTTCTTTTTTGGGAATGAGACTCCAGCTGAATAGAGTAGGAAGCTGGAAGAATCAGGAAAACCCAACAAATGGGGAATCTTTAAAGTATGTGGCATGCTTATGAAACAAATGCTCAGATTGCCCACAACTGGAAAACTATATGGTCCATTTCTCCCCATTCTTCCTAACTGAGACCCAGAGTAACACATTCAAACAACACCATATGAACTTCAGATAAATAAATCAATGGATTCAATTTTTTATGCCTATTTCTTTACTCTTCTAGCATAACTATATTCTCATAATGGTTGATTGCCGTTATCTGGAAATGTTAATCATGCAGGCAAAAATGATGATACTATGTAAGCATATAGCAGGACAATAAAGTACATATCTGTCTAGCTGAAAGTAAAGAATATTCCAGATCCTTGGTCTCTTTCTCAGTCTCATCTTTTCCTGCTCCCTACTGCCAAAAATATATTTAGGATGATGTGTTAGTTATTCTCTTACTTTTTTGCAGTGCTGGGCTTGAACCCAAGGTATTGTATATACTAGCCAATCACTCTACTACTAAGCAACAGCCTCACTTTCTTTCTTAAAGCTTTATTAAAAATTTGGTATATATTGATTGTACAGAGGGGTTTTGCTGGGATATTTCTGTATATGTATATGATATATCCTGATCAAATTCACCACCTATTCTTTTTATTCCTACTTTCTAAAAGTTCTCTTAGTAAACTTCATTGTCCCACTTTCATACATTCATATAAAATATTTCAGTCATATCCTTCCCTCATCATACTCACCTCCTTTACCCTAGTCCTTTATCCCTCTAACAAATTCTCACCCCAAACACTCCCTAGTCACTACTGTGTGTGTGTGTGTGTGTGTGTTTCCAACTCCAATTGGAAATACAGATTATACTGTTAGCATGTAGTCTCATGTGGTTGACGAATGGCTCCCATCAAATTCTGCACTTTTCAAAAAGTCTCTGCTCTTTATGTCATGCCATGCTGAATGCATATGACAATCTAACATTTAACTGTTTCTCTGAAAAGAATAAGAAAACAGTTTAATGGTTTAGAGTTATAGTAGTAAGTTAGAAAAGGTTACTAAAGCAATTCACACATTAGCTTTATAGCCTTCATATTAAGGATAGTGAGTCTTTTGTTTTCAAAGGCAATTTGTGATTAGACAATCCGGTACTGGTGTAAGAGAAGTATCTGACATTTACATTTTCTAAAATTTCTAAGAGGGCAAGTTAGGGCATAACTGGTAAAGAAGGAGGTTCTGGAATTCATCAACTTCCTCCAGTATAGTTTCAATTCAACAGAGGCATCAACAATTAGGGCCATTGCTGCTCTGTTCCAAATGTTTTTTCATTTTTAAATTAAATTTTATTGACAAGGTGATGTATAGAGGGGTTAAGTTACATAAAGTAGTGAGTACATTTCTTGCCATATTTGTTATACCCTCCCTCATGTTTCTTTCCCTTCCCTAGTTCAGATAAGCATATATATGATATCCAGTGTACCAAAATCATATATAGTGACCACAGGGGGTACACCAAAGGAAACTCATCTAGTACATTAAACATAACGACAACAATAAAATCCCATTTCATCTCTTGTTCCCAATGTTTTATAAAATAAACAGAAATATTAAGTGCAGATCAGAAGAAATACTCTGCTTTATTAGACTTCCTTATCTTCAGGGATAATTGGCAGAAATTTCCTTTTCTAGTTAGATACAATTTTGAAATTTAGTCTTGCAAGTTTTTAGTCCAACAAGGTGCAAAATGATCAGAACTGTCTAACTTACTGAGATTTGAATTGTGTTTCCATTTATGTGACTATCCTTTTGCAATTTGTTTTGTACACATGGGAGTCAGGGTTCCATATGAAACAGAGCCCATAGAGCTGAAGCTGTTTTCAGATAACGGCTTCTTCTTTTGCTAGAACTCCAAAGAAGAAAAACAGGAAGAATGTTTGCAAAGTAAAGGATAGTTTAAAGTATATTAAAATGAGTCTTACAAGTCAGGTAATGGAGATTGTTGATAAATTCCTCTCATTTAGATTTTGTGTGTGTGTGATATTGGTAACAGAACTCTGGGCTTTGTGTACGCTAAACAAAAATTCTACCTGACAGCTGCATTGCCAGCTTTTCCTCATCTAAATTCTTGTTTGTTTTTTTGGTGGTTTTTGTTTTTTGTTTTTTGTTTTTTTTCGGCCAGTCCTGGGCTTGGACTCAGGGCCTGAGCACTGTCCCTGGCTTCTTTTTGCTCAAGGCTAGCACGTTGCCACTTGAGCCACAGCGCCACTTCTGGCCGTTTTCTAGATATGTGGTGCTGGGGAATCAAACCCAGGGCTTCATGTATACGAGGCGAGCTCTCTTGCCACTAGGCCATATTCCCAGCCCTTAATGAAAACATATATGTAATATTTTAGAAGAAATAAAATATTCTTGTTAATCAAAACTCTTGTTCTTAGAACATTAACAAGAGATAGATTATTTACACTTAAAGAGTTAATACTCAAGAAGGTAATGCCATTTTTAAACAGAGTCCAATAGCTAAAAATATTAAGGTCATACATGCTAAATAATAGAACACTGTCTCTTTTAATTTAATATTGGTTCCATAGAAAATATAATTTATTTTGTCCTTGTACTTAGGAGTACAAGTCCAATAAGATGGACTTCTTGGCAGAGATTTCCAAGTAATGAATGGTTGCTAAATAAATTTATTACAAGTAATTAAAGAGGAAAAATGTTCACAGTTGACCTGTATAGAAATTAAAATAAGGGGAATGTAAAGAAAGTAATTATAGTGAATAACTAATTTTTTTTTACTTTTATAGGTTTCTGGTCATTACAAACCGCCAGAAATTTGAGATCATGAGGTATACACAATCAAAATGTTAACATTTCTGCCTCCAAATTCAGATAAGGGCAAACTATATGAAGAAGCTAAGGATTCCTATTGGACATATAAAGATCTTTTGTACATTGTAAGAAAAAGATGGACAATGCAAGGGAAAATGGGAAGACCATATGAACAGGCACATTAGAGGAAATTCTAATAGTCATTACTGCATGTAAAGGAACTCAACATTATTGGCAACTTAGTGCATGTGAATAAAAATCATAATGAGATGCCACTATATATCCATCAGAGTGTTAAAAATAGCATGTGTGACCCAGACACCCACAGCTCAGGCCTATAATCCCAGCTACTCAGGAGGCTGAGATCTGAGGATTACGGTTCAAAGCCCACCCCTGCCAAAAAGTCCCCAAGACACGTTTATGTCCAATTAACCACCAGGAAACCGGAAGTGGCACTGTAGCTCAAGTGGTAAAGCGTTAGCCTTGAGCACAAAGAGGTTCAATGATAGCATCCAGGCCCTGAGTTCAAGCCCCACAACCTACAAACAATTTAGCATGTGTGAACTGGCTGTATAGCTCAATAGTAGAGTGATTGCCTGGCGTGTGCAAACCTCTGGATTCAGGCTACAGCACTACACATACATACATATTTACATAAATACATGCATATACATACACAAAAATCTACAAAAGTAAAGCATCTTATAGTATATGCATCGGAATGGGTCTATTGCATCTATGACATTACTATTAACAAGTATAAGTACAATGAGTACAGTGATCCCTAACCTATTGCAGGAGTTATATTCCAGAGACCCCCATGATAGGTGAGAATCTGCGAATTAAGTGACCTGTAATATAGCAAGGAACTACTGTCTAACGCTGCTACTTTTCAGATTTTCACCTTTGGTGGGGATCTCTGGAACGTAACTCCTGCAATAGGTGAGGAATCACTATTTACGTTAAAAAAAAAAAAAAAAGCAAAAAACGTGAGAGAGTGGAGCCGCAATAAGTGAGCCGCGATGTAGAGAGGGACGAGTGTATTCTCATGTACTATTAATAAGAATATATATAATAAAGTTACTTTTGAGTGGTATCTGCTAATAAGGCTGAAAATGTGCCACTTCTACCTAGAAATTCTACCTCTGGTGTCTTTATCCTACAGAAATATATTCTTTCCTGTACCAGCAAACATACCATAGAATGTTTCTTAATAGGAACAACTCAATAAGACTCATAAACAAATGGAAGTAGAACTGTATCCTATATATCAAGAAAATGAGTGAACTGTATCGACACTAGGACACATACTATATGACCTAATCGGCACATATTTCCAAAATTAGGGCATATTTAGTAACTATCATTTGGTATGAAATTGAGTATAGAAGACATGAATAGGAGGTACTTTGGGCTTATGATTAGAAAGAGGATGACTTCGATCAAGATGAATTGTACTCACAAAGTAACATGTTTAAGTCCTTTTGTACAACTACTTAAGAATAAATTTTTAAAAAAAGAGGCAGAAGACTTCTAGGTTGAGTATGTAATCCTATGTTTTGATATGAAGGAGAGACACATGGTGTTTTTGGCAATTTGTTTAACTAGGTATTCATGTTTTATAGTGACTACATGTGCTACGTCACAAGACAACACATTGAAGAAACATGCCTGATAGGTATTTCAGAAGGATGAGCATACTTGTGATGTAAAAATGGATATTTACAGAGTACCTGGACCTAGGATGGAAATGTCTCCAAAAGAGAACAATCAAATAAAGGAGTTTCACTTCATTTATCTGTTGTAAGGTTTATTAAAGTAGATAATGGATGAGTGAGAACAGCACGTAGTATTCAGGCAGGAGAGAAAAGTTTTTTCCTGAACTGCTAGCCTGTGGCCAAGATGACACATGGCCCGAGAGAAGGGCTGACACATGGCCTGGCCAGGCCTTGTCTAGGGCAGGCGTGGGGGGTGTGGCCAAGTGAGGGGAGGTGGCTGCCCCCCAAGTATGCCAGTTACCTAGGTAATGCAGGTACTGGGCGGAGACTGTAGACAGGCAGGGCATTTGCATGAAGCCCTCTGGTGGACGTTACATCTATGCAGAGTAACGAACAAGGAGTATGGTTTGAGAAATGGTCTGGTTAAAGATGAAAGGAATAGAAAAGTAAGTGACTAAAGAGATCCAAAAGACTCTAAGTGGACGTCAAAGCCCCTAATGTGTGAATGGAACTTTATTCCCTAATGAGTTTCCTTCTCAGATTTGAGACGTATCCTCAAGCTTGTTAGACATTTGTTTGACTTTTCTCTCTAGTTCTTTGTGTTTTCTCCAAAACTGCCTTTAAGACGTTTCTATTAATTTTCTTAAACTACTGACCAAGCACTTAAAACATTTGTTATTCTGAGGAATGTAAAAGAAATCAAATTCAATCATTTTGAGTGCCCCTGACTAAGTGTTGGAGCCTGCGGGGTAAACACAGAAATCAAACTTGAGAACTTTTGACCTTTTTCTTACTGATGTATGTTGAAAGCAATTACATGAATTTGTATTTCTAACCTGGAAAAAAAAGAGGTAAAACAAAACAAAATAAAAACACTTGGCTAGGCCTATATTTCCTACAGACAGCTTACTGTGCCTTTTGACAGCTCCTTAATACTCTCACTTATAACCTTGGGTGTGACAAGAGAGTTTTCAGAAAAGATTGAGACTCCAGTTAAGAAGTTTAAAACTTGAATTCTGGAGAAAATGTGGCTAGAACACGGAACTGTAATAAGTTGTAATTTATTAAAATTTTATTATGAGTTGAATGGGAGGCTAAATTACAATGCAATTCCCTGACTTAACGCAGGCAAACATTTACTTTAGTCTTGCAGCTAGAGTAAGAGTCAAGAAATGAGAAACCTGGAACAGACTTCCATTGTCATGAAAACTATGGATAAAGTCTAAAGACTGAGATGAAAATGCTCTACCTCTATTAAAAATACCTTGCTATATGCTGTTCAAATACTTTTAAAAAATGTGCTCTTCAAAGCCTTGAACCTAACTTCAACTATTTTCAGGAAAGTATTTCACAAGTATGTATTCTAAGTATATGATTGACTATGGTTGCTAAGAGAACAGAGCTTACATGAGTTCTACCATCAAAGGACAAGATTGGGGGAAATAATCACTTTCTTCTAATTGGATTAAACAGGTAGGCAGTTTAATGTTAAACAGTATAAAATGTCACAATTTGTCTCAAGATTTGTTTGTATGTTAAATCATTTACAAATATATGTCTACTACTTTCTGGAAAACATTTGCACAAGGGAATGCCAATTAAGAAGAAATAGTGTTGGTTGTTGACTAAATATATGCAGATAAAGGTTTTTCTCTAGAAATATGTGGAGATTTCAAAACATTAATCTCATAGTTGTCTTACTTTTCTCAATCCGGGGATTTTTATTTCTACATCCAAATAACAAATTCCTGAAATTTTTTTCATCCCTAAATTTTGATTTCTGAAGTCCCTATCTCAGGGTAAACTTCTAGGGTAAGATTATTTTTATTCCTTTGCTCCTAAGATAGCGGGCTGGTTTATGATAGTTATCACATTTTGATTTTTAGATTTCTGCATTTAGTATTTGAGAAGTCTTCTTTCTCTCTTTTCTTCCTCCTTTCCTCACTTTTCTTTTTTTTCTTTCTTATTTCATTCCACTTGTGAATAAACTCAGAACCTCATGCTTGCTAGGTGAATATTCTATCACTCGAACCAGCCCAAAGTCTTCTTCATTGGATTTAGCAAACTATAGGAACTACATAGTTCCTACAAAGTAGCAAACTAGACTATTAGAAGCGGATACTTCCTAATTTTTAAGATTTATGTAGTATGATTAGTTAAATTTCTACCTCTTATGCTCCTATTCTACTCCCCACATTTTATTCCCCGGATTATTCCCATTACCCATCAAAAATACACACACACACATACACACACACACACACACACACACACACACACACCTCTGTATGTATGTAAATCTAAAATTTCAGAGCAAAAGGAAATTTCATTATGTTACCAGTATCTGGTTTATATGTCTCAACATGTTTTACTTTTTCCTTTTCACTCACCTCTTTTACTTGTTCAGTATCTTTGTAGTACGCACAGTAACCATGGTTACTGAAATAAAACTCATTTTATGTGTGAAGGCAGAGGCTGAACATGTTTGAAGTGTTACTCATACCTCTACATCTTAAGGTTGTTTAACAAATTGGACTTGTCTTCACTGTTCTGCTTCAAATGGTTTCCATCAGTTTTTGAAAGACATATAGTTCTTCATCTGTGGTACCTGCTGGTTCAATACTTGTAACACTTCCCTGGTATTGTATTTAGAAGAAATCCCCCTCCTGCTCTACTGCCTGATAGTTTCCTCTCCATGGAATTCATTTCTAAGTAAATAGCCCACAAAGTGGTTTTATGAACATTAAACAAGTAATTCTCTGGTCCATTAATTTTGAAAGCATTGATGACAGCAACTATGGAAACAGAACAGATATCAAGGTTGACATTTTCTACTCCAGGGAAAAGAAGGCATTTATCTAAAGATTTTCTAAGGTGGGAGGATGGACATACATTTAATAATACCATACACAACAATACAATCACTATTGGATGTCAGTATAGTATGTAAGGAGTATGAATTTTCTCATTTGTAATATGACAGCTTTGTAAAGTTTTTATCAAATCAATTAAGCACCCAAGTTAATTAGTACCAGAGGCCAGAGTCTGGGTCCTAAATTCTCCCTTCCACGTTGCTTCACTTACTCCTTAAAAAAATAATTACTGAATGCCACATTTTTGGTGAGGTACATTTTAGTGTATTTGAGTACTTTCTTTTAAAAAAGTATCATTTGAGACAGTTGACCTATTATCTGATTATATTATGATAGACTCCTTTTTTGCTGCTCCTGGAGCTTGAACTCAGGGCCTGGGTGCTGTCCCTCAGATATTTTGCTCAAGACTATGTTCTACTACTTGAGCCACAGCTCCACTTCCAGCTTTTTTTTTTTTTTTGGTGCTTAGAGATAAGAGTCTCACTAATTTTCTTGTCTGGAATGGCTTTGAATCTTAATCCTCAAATCTCAGCCTCCTGAGTAGCTACGATTACGGCCACGAGCCACTAGCACCCAGCTTTATGATAGACTTTTGAATCACAATAATTCTTTTCTGTCATTCTTCTGAACTATTTGTGGAAACTAGAAGACATATTCATCTCACTCTTGTTTCATTTTTGTGCTCATTACTTTTCCATAGCTGTGACCAAATACCTGACAGAAATAATGGAAGAATTTGTTTTAGCTAATACTTTCAAAGGAGTCAATCCATTATGTCAGGGAGGACATTGTGGAGCAGAGTAGAAAAACATCATAGTGACCAGCAAAGAGAGAAAAGAGGATATTGGAAGGAACCAGGGCCGGATGTAGTTCCAAAAGTCATGCCCTCTGTGACCAACTTCCTCTAACTAGACTCCACCTCCTCCCTTTCATCCTTTCCTAACAGTACCATCATATTATGAGTCCATCAAGACAATAATCAATTTCTTAGTTCAGAGCACTTAGGTTTAATTGTCTCTGGATACAGATACACTAAGAGGCATGATTATTAATTGAGGCATTTCTTAATCCAATGAAGTTAACTTAATTTTAATAGTTCCACACTGACCAAGATTCACTGTATTCATAAACTGCTTGTTAAATGGCACCTCCTTTGTACAACTACTCAAAGATAATAATTTTTAATTAACTGTAACAATCTTCTATTCTCATGTTAAGCTAGTGAATATGTTTTGTTGTCATTTTGCTGGATGTGGTTTATCTAGGAATTATACAGTCTTTATCAAAGCAATGGTTTTTGTACATTGGCAGCATTTCATATGAGTACAATCCTCTCTCCTATAAAAGAGAGCGATTAAAGAAAACATGAAATGATGGTGTGCCTAAGCTACATGAATAAACTTTGGTCTAACTTCAATTTCTTCACTCAAAAACGGTGCACCATAATACCATGCCACTGTTTTTCTGAGATTCTAAGGAGAAAATGTATAAGAGTACCATGGATATGGAAATAACTTTTACAAATGAATATTTTTTACAGTTGTGGCTAAAGTTGGAATACCTTCTTTCAGTTTGTTTCTCAACCATTGTTTAATTGAACCATAAATCCCAATGGTTTCATAAGTCAAGACTTTTCAATCCACTTTCCACTAAAATTCAAGAAACATTATTTTTATTTTTATTTTTTTGGTTGGTTGTGGGGCTTGAGCTCAGTGCCTAGGAGTTATCCTTGAGCTTTTTATTCAATGCTAGTGTTCTACCCCTGGGAGCCACAGCACTATTTCCATTTTCTGGTGGTTAATTGGAGATAAGAGTCTCATGGACATTTCTTCCAGGGCTGGCTTTGAACCCTGATCCTCAGATCTCAGCCTCCTGAATAGCTGGGATTACAAGTGTGAGCCATCTGCACCCCACTATCAAGAAACATTGTGATACTGACATTTGAAAAAGAAAATTTAGTCATAATCAACTTGAAAACAGCATGAGGAAAGAAGTTTCAAAGTTTGAGACAACCATAAAAGCATTTCCAAAGCATAAAAATCTTCAAATTTACTCTTAGGTCTGAACATATTTGAAGAAC
Source organism: Perognathus longimembris pacificus (assembly GCF_023159225.1). Classification (NCBI taxonomy): domain Eukaryota; kingdom Metazoa; phylum Chordata; class Mammalia; order Rodentia; family Heteromyidae; genus Perognathus; species Perognathus longimembris. Next base: position 105,414,855 of record NC_063188.1, on the reverse strand, counting down.
ACAGTGACTGGTGACAGTCAACTCTTTCCAGCTACAGGAAACATATATGTTAAAGAAAAACTCCAAAGGGTGCCAAAATATGTTAACTATAAAGTAAGTGTAAACAAAGTTAATACTTAAGGATTAAAAAAGGTCAGGATCTGTCAAGACAATATCTGCAAAGCAGAAGAAATTTTGAATTGTGGTCAGCCTCTAGGACAATCTATTAAGATCAGAGTCCTGTCAGAAAACTAGCCCAGTTACAAAGCATTTCTCTCTATTCAGTGTTCAACCTGGGACTAAGAACATGTGTCATCCTGACTTTTAAACTGTTTTGGAGTTGTTAAATAGAGTAAAATTAAGAGTGGCAGTATGGCAGAAGTGGTACAATCCTAGTCTTTGAGTTACAAAGCTAAGGGTCAGCGTTCTGGCTCAGAGTTCAAGTCCCAGGACTGGCACACAGAAAAATAGAGTAAAATTTAAATAAGCCCATTCTTCCTTATTTATTTATTTATTTATTTATTTATATTACTAAGGATGCTGTCTATTTATTTAAAATTTTGGCCCATAATGAAATGCTAACTTATTAATTTTTATTTCTCAAATCATTTCTGCTTTGGCCATTAAGAATATGTTCAACCTGATGGATGATGATCCCTGGAGCTAGAAGGAAGGTGTTGAGGTGGAAACCAGGAGACATCAGTTCTAGACTCAGTTCTAAATCAATCAATGTTGGGATTTTGAACCAATCACTTAGACTTTATGAATCCAAAGATGTAAGGTGCTGTAGCTTAATAGTTGTGGCAAGAATTAGAAGCAACCACTTTGCCTCAGATTTAAACTTTTCCCCTTATTTGTTATGTTAACGTAGGCAAGTCAAATTAGCTTCTCTTTGCCTCAATATCCTCTGCTGGCAAGTGGGAATGAGATAGTAATTACCACTGTGGAGTTGTAACTAGCATTTGAGTTATGTGGTCTTGTATCTAATTAATTTAGGACTGTGATCAGCAGATAGATAATGAAGACAATAAAAGTGTATAACATTACCACTTGGTACACTGAGAAGTATGAGTAATGACTTGGAGGAATAGAAATTATTCCATCAAATTGATGTTGCTAGGGCTGGGGATATGGCCTAGCGGCAAGAGTGCCTGCCTCATATACATGAGGCCCTGGGTTCGATTCCCCAGCACCACATATACAGAAAATGGCCAGAAGTGGCACTGTGGCTCAAGTGGCAGAGTGCTAGCCTTGAGCAAAAAGAAGCCAGGGACAGTGCTCAGGCCCTGAGTCCAAGCCCCAGGACTGGCCAAAAAAAAAAAATGATGTTGCTATTTAATGAAGAATAAGAATCAATCACATAGTGACATAGAGACACAATTCATTTTTGTTTAGATGGCTCCCTCTCTCTCCACTCTCAACTTTATTTGGATGCCACAATTTTTTCCCTTTTGCACTCCAGGATACCATCCAGTTTACCAGCATGTCTTCTAGGCTTTGGCCTGTGATAGTTTCTCAGATTTCACCCAATCTTGACAGTTTTGACAACTACTGCTGCAGTATTATATAGGGTACACCCTAATTTGGTTGAATTGGTGTTTTCTCCTGATGTGGTATGGAAATAAGGATTTCTAAAGAGGAAAACTACATAGAGATGAGGCACCATCTGGTCATATTACATTAAGGGTTTCATGATATCCACATGATTCATCACTGGCAAGGTTAACCTTGATAACTAGGATAAGGTGCTGTCTGCCAGCTTTCTCCACTGTGAAGTTACTACTTTTCTCTTTTCATATTCAGTATTTCTTAGAATGAGTTGCTAAATCTATTCCACATGGAAGCAAGTGGGCAATTAAACTCAATCACTTGGAGGTGTTATTTATGATACTCAGTCATCAATAAGGGAGCATGGTTATAATCCAACCTGGTATTTATTTTGTACCTCAACCTTGCGAATGCATTCAGGAAGGCTTTCTGAAATGCTTCTATTCTTTTATTCTTGGGACACTTTTTTGCTTTCTGGCATCACAGGTGCTTCAGTTCTTTTTGTCTCTCTTGTCGTCTTGGCTCCAGTCATTTCTCTGAGACGCCATTGTGACATTAAATAGAGAGTGAGAGAGTCCTAAGTCTTAATAGGGGTCAGATAACATGTGACTGAGATCTAGGTTTGAGTTCTGACTCGCTGCACATAGCATTTGTGTAGCTGGAGGCAGAACTTCTCATTGTTTCAAGGACATAAAGTGTTAGGATACCTCATAACACTTGGCACAATGGATGACACCTCTGGAGCAGTTGGTAAGTGCTACTTACTGCATTTGCATTTGTTTCATATTGTCATGGCAAGAAATCACCATGAACTTAGTGGTTTCAAAGAACACAAATGTGTTAATTTTCAGTTCTGGATATCTGAAGTAAGAAATAAGTCTTAAAGCACTAAAATCAAGATGTTGGTAAGGGTGGACACTTCTAGAGGCTTCAGGGAATCTCTGATTCTTACTTCTTCCAGCTTTGGAAGGCTTTCTGCATTGCTTGGTCCTTGGCAACATCAATTCCATCTTGGCTTACTTGACTGCATTGCCTTCTTCTGCCCCCTACTCTGATGCTCCTAACTCCCTTTCATAAGGCTTCTTGTGGTTATATAGTTACTCCACTTGTATTATCCAGGACAATCTTCCCATCTCAAGGTCCTTACCTTAATCCCATGAACAAAACACTCACAGATCCCAGAGATCAGAATGTGGACATCTTTGGGAGCCACTACTCATCCTACTACCTAATGATTAATAAGAATCTTTATTATTATTTCAGGATGTGGTTTGCCAAATTAATAATGTAGGAGCAGAAAATACCAAAAATAAAAGGAAGGAAAACTTCCAGATATTCATTTTCACGACAACATTACTAACAAGAGTTAGTAATTGTTATCTTGATGAATAATTAGTTTGGAATCTTGCCCAAAAGCCTTCAGAATGTGTTGCTTTGATGTTGCTCACTACATCTGGCATTCTCTTCTTTTTGGCCCTAGAAGTCTTTTTGTTAGAATGAATGCTCACACTTCCTTAGAATATTTGCTTTTGTAGTTAACCCTCCTCTTTTTGTCTTCGTAATGTGTTTTTTCTCTTTTCTTTTGTCAAAGGGCCATGTGTCTTTTCTGTGACAGTCCCTCTCTAGTTTGGCTCTTGTTTTGGTTTTTCTCTGTGCTAGGCTCTTAGAGTTACACATGCCAGTTATCTTAGTTATTACTTTTACATTTTACTTTCTACTATTAATGTATGTATTATATTTATTCGTTTTAAGAAATTTATACCGTGTACATATTTCTAATAGTTATCTAAAATCTCTAGTCTTCTCTCTTCTGGTGAAAATATATACCTTAAAGGTAATCAATAGTATCTGGAGCTACCAATTATAGTGACCACTTTATTTTGTCTTCTATGAGTATTTATCAATATACTTGGAGATGATACTTGATAGATTAGATTACTGGTTATCCAAGAATCACTCCTTTAGCCTCTGCCCTATTTTTATAGTAGAAGTAATATTCTCCCTGTCTCTTTACTAATGTACTTGCCTAAGAAGAAATGGCCAGAAGTGATAAGAAGTGAGTTCAGTGGCTAGAGCAAAGATGTCTTGAGTGTTTCCATTTCTGTGGGAATATAACCCATTCTACGAGGAGAATGTGCATGCGTACTGCCACTCCCCCTAAACTGGGATGTGTTATAGAGCAGTTACTGCCTCCCTGTGGATCTGCAGCCTAAATCAAAGTGTCCTTTATGATGAAGACCTGTGAATGTGAGACTGGAGATAGCTCCATGAAAGGGACTTTCTCCTTTAGTCATCTGTATCTATACTTGTTAGGAAAATGGAGAACAGAAAAGGAATAGGCCAGACTCAATCATCAACAGGCCAGGACTGTTTATTGTCAGTAAGGGGCACAGATCTTCCCGCGGGTTTGGAGGTTGTGTGAGGGGGTACATTAGGGATCAGGTTTATATGGGGTCTGAGCAAGGAGGCAGAGGTTAATGAAAAAGCCACTAGGTCACAAAGGACTCTTTACAGCTGGGCCTAGGTGAATTGCCCTGCCTGCGTATCAAAGCAGGTCCACAAATACCTGGAGTTTTGACTGGTGCCTGTATGGGCCTGGGGCAATAGCATGGGGGTCAGGCCTCCATATTCCATCTTTGGATACACAGAAAGAATGGGCCTAGAGGGGAGAGGCAAGTCCTTCATATAGGATCTTTGGATACATAAAAAGAATGAGCTAAGAGGGGAGCAACATGAAGGTATGAGAACAAAGCCGATTCTCTGGCCACTTGAGTCCACCCTGCCTATGAAGATGCCCAGAAATCCTTGAGAGAAACCATCAACCAACAGTGACAGATTTCTGTATAATACTCCATTCCCTTTCCCCTCAGGCAGAACAATCCTAATATTCACATTCTATACTAGCTTGCAAAGTTTCTTAATGAAATGAGACCTAGTATGCCTAAGGAGTAAATTGCTTGTTCATACATCTTTACTATTTGTCTTCCCTTCTTTTTCTCACTTCTCCATTCTTTTTCTTGTACATGAGTCTGTTTGAGGGAAACTGCTAGTGGATGATCCATCCTATTGCTATGTCACTCATAATATCTCCTCATGGAAGGGGCCAAAGATGAGAATCTCAACCTCTTAGTGTCTTGAGCAGCAGAGAGACCCTTTGATATTACCCATCCCCCTAAAACTCATACACTCAACCCCCCAATCCATCAGAGAGGAAACGTGTCTCCTCTAGATGTCTGTTGAAGAGGTATAGAAAATTAATAGTGTTAGCCAGTGACAATGCAATAGCCAAAAAAGGACAATCAATAGTCAGTTTAAGAAAAGAGGTACTTCCCCAGCTCTGGTGGCTCATGCCTGTAACCTCAGCTACTCAGGAGGCTGAGATCTGAGGATAGTGGTTCAAAGCCATCCCAGGCAGGAAAGTCCGTGAGAGTCTTATTTCCAATTAACCACCAGAAAACCGGAAGTGGCACTGTGGTTCAAGTGGTAGAGCACTAGCCTTGAGCTGAAGAGCTCAGGGAAAGAAAGAAAGAAAGAAAGAAAGAAAGAAAGAAAGAAAGAAAGAAAGAAAGAAAGAAAGAAAGAAAGAAAGAAAGAAAGAAAGAAAGAAAGAGAGAGAGAGAAAGAAAAGGGTACTTGTGCTTTTCACTCTCCTTTCCCTTTGCTTCTCTCTGTAATTAATTCTAAAAGTGCAATGGGAAAAAATACATCAAAACTGGCCAAGTTCCTCTTCCCTGGTGGTAACCATTGTCTCAGCTTCAAATTATTTCAGTGGCAGTTAACAGAAAATCTGGTACAAAACTGGATCAAATCTGGTATCAAAACTATCTAGGGCTTATCTTGAAGTAACTTAAAGCCACCCTAAAACAGAGAACTCTTCTGAGATAACCATTAAATGAGTCATTATTTACCAGGAAAGGAAGATAAAACAATGCATGGTTGAAAGTATTTTGGGGAGAATAAATAAATTTAGCCATATTTACGCCTTGTAAACTGGTTATGGGAGTGACTTCATCTATGAGTAAGATTCAAATGCCAATGTTGGAGCAGTTTTATCCTCAAGGAAAAAAATTGCCTAGAAAAAGCTTATCTAGTAATTGTGAAACATAAAATCTATCTCCTGTCTGCCCATACACCATCCCAGAGTGAAAAATCAAAATGCTTTTCTGTGAGAATGCTCATCATTACACTGGAAGTTCATCTGATGAGAACTAGGTGCTGAGGGAAAGTGTTTGTGGTATAGAGAGTTACTAAAAAATCGTTCACTATTTACTGTTCTTTCGACTATTAAAGGTCAAGAATGAAATTCTTTTGGAAAAACATGATGAAACTGTGTCTATATAGCTGTTTAGAGTTCTTAACTCCATGTAAGAATATTAAGCCAAGAAAGCTTACACTTTTAGGGTTTACTCGATATAACCTTCTCACAGTCACTGAAAGGAGAAGTACAAAGGAAGGATTGAAGGAGATGGGCTTATTGTACACTAGAATGGGAGAGTTTCACAAAGTCCTTTTCACAAAGTAAGGTTTTTTTTCCATTTAACAAACTAGAAATAACAAGGAGACTGTGCTTCAAAAAGGACACAGCCATATTGATATACAACATAAAATGTTACAGCTAGAAAAGACCTTAGAATGATCTAATTTAGCTCTCTACATTTCACAAATCTAGAAGCATAACCTCTTGTTGTCAAGCCTATCACTTTTATTATCCACCATACTGTCACTTCAGAGAAAATATATTCTTAGAGTTGCAGCTTTATAATCATGTAACCAGAAATTTTCTGCCTTTGGGCCATTAGGAAAAAATTAGGACAATGACATCAGTGTAGATGAATCTTCTTCTTTTGCATAGCAAGAATGAATGGATATATCATCTCTAAAGAGACAACTTTTTATGTTGCTTTATAGATCATACTCTGTAATAATCTTTCCACTGACTGCATGGAAAACAAACTGTGGTTTAAAAGAAATACCTTATTGTTTACCTTCTGGATATTTTTGAGATGGAGAGAAATGCTTTCCAGAATCCTTGAATAATCAGGTATTGGAAACGTTCCGATAAGAATCTGCCTCAATTACTAAATCAGTGTCTATGCCCACGTATCATTTTTATGCTTCCTTATAATAATATTAAGAAGTATTCCTTTAATTATGATGTGTGCTGTATTTACCTCCACATCAAAATACTTGAAGCTACCAAATACTCTAGAATAAGACAGGTCTTAAGGAAAAACTATAACCAGATCATATTTAGCATTGGGTTTTATTTGGGGACAGAACAAGAAAAAAGAACTCTACAAAATGGATGAAGTGGTAAAAAATAAAAATCGAAAGAGTTGGGATAGAACCATGAATCCCAGTGGTAGAAAAAGGATGGGAGGGCAAGGAGTTACAAGTTGTCTGGGGGGTTGATTATCAGAAACTAATATTTAAGGGATGCCTGGTCCTTCTCTTTGGCGTCTCCAAACTCTATCTCTAATTGCCCTGTTCCTTATTTTAAAATTGCAGCCCTGCAAGGAACTCTTGGCTCTGACATAAATCATATTTGTTGGTTTTATGATATATACTGTAGGGAGTGAAATTCAGTGAATTATGGTCTCTTTTTCTCTAGTCTTAGGATTTTATAAGCATTCCCAGAAGCTCATGTATGATGGAAATGACTAATAAATATGATAAGCCCAGTCTTCCAATGTTTTCAAAATCAAGAACATTGATTATACCAATCTCTAAACATATTTTTGACTAGCAAAACTCTTTCCAAGTAAAATCAGTCATTATTCTAAAGCTGGGTTTTGAACATAGAAAATTCATCAGGCCCTTTGGGATACAGAAGGGCAAGAAGCAGACTTTCTAAATCAACCTGATTTCGCAGGAATGAGAAGTGTATGAGAGAACTATCTGTACAAGCAATGGAAAGCTGAAGAGTAGTTTGCATTCAGATGTGGCCTAAGGGGGAAAAAGTGAGCATCGTTAGGGTAAAGTCTCATTTATCTTAGAGTAGTTTAAACCAGATTTTGCTAAATAATAGACATACTTCTCAACTTGAGAACTTATTTCCCACCTAATAAAAGAGTAACTGGAAATTGTGTAAGAATTAGAAGCTTTAAAGTGGTGATATGAAAATGTGCTAGATGAAAAATAGTGGCATCTGGGAAACAAGGATATTTCCAATAAGGGATGTTCATATTGTTATCACAAACAAGCTAAGTGCAGAAAAAAATACTTAAAAAGAGGCATTGATACATGCTTAAGAGATAAATTGGTAAGATTTTTGGCACAAAATAAGAAACTGACACAAATTCTCACCAACAAAATATTCCAGAAATGAATGAGATATTTCAGGGACAGGAGATAGCTCTCAGAGGAAATGTAAATTTATCATCACTGTTAGTTGCAGTTGATATTTTTTGTCTCTATTCCCATATCATAACATTTTCACTGTTGCTATATTGGCTAATGGGTGACACACCAGTACTCACAGACTGTATGAGCCATTAGGGGAAAGCTGAAGTGAAATGATGAATAGAGGATGACCTTTTATATTTGTAGGTGGTGTCAATTATATTATTTTCAGGCAGGCTGAATGAAAGGAAAATATGCCATATTCATAAAAAATGCTTTCAGTTGAGGGTCCTACCAATATAACTCAAAATAATTTCATTAGAAAAAATCCAAACAGCTGAGTTAATGGAGAAGTAAAAGTATATAGTTGATTAAATTCAGGGCTTCAAATGCTATAGTTTACATTTGGTGTGATGTCCATCTATCTAGACCTGTCTATCTCTTTGTCTGCAGTAAGGCAACAGAAGCCAGGTCCTCAAGTAGCCTACGCAGGAGCTCTTACTGAATTACATCCCTAACCCTTGAAAAATTCCATGTGTAGGCAAAGATGCCACTAGAAAGTTAAGACGTATAATAATTTAATTTAGGAACTCAGAAATGAAAAATCGTTTTCTGTCACCCAGAAGAATGTCATCCAAGAAGAACAAGATTAACCTGGCATGAGACAATATGCTCGTCCTTAAATTAATCCTTAAGTACGTGTGTGTATGTAATTGCAATGAGCCAGAGCTTCCAATTAGATATCTATCTAATCTTACATTCTTTTTTTAAAAATCCTACATTCTTAAGTATGAGCACTCATTGGGCATCTAATTAGGAGGGCTGGAAAAATGAACTTCAAAAACTCATTCACAAAGGAATTTAGCCGGGGTGCAGGGGACTCACATCTGTAATCCTAGTTACTCAAAGAGGCTGTGATCTGAGGATCATGGTATGGAGCCATCCTGGGCAAGAAAGGCCATGAGACTCTTATGTCCAATTAACCACCAAAAAGACAGCAGTAGAGAGCAGCTCAAGTGGTAGAGCTGTAGCCTTGAGCATAAAAGCTCAGAGATAGTACTAAGGAAGGCCCAAGTTCAAGCCCTAGGAGAAAAACAAAGTAATTTAGATAAAAGAGAAAAACAGAAAAATAAGAGGAAAGAAAATTAACAGAAGTCCACATTCTAAATCATAGTAGAGCCAAACAGAGAAAAGAAGCAAACATTAATCAATGACAAAATGCAAGAAGATGCTCCGTCAGTCAGGCACAGTGATACATGCCTGTAACCACAGCTTCATAGAAGGATACTGATGTGAGACTAGCCTCAAATAGTGAAACCTTATCCAAGCAACAGGAACAAAAACAATTGAAGGCATGGCTCACCTACCTATCAATTTGTAAGGCCCTGAGTTCAAAATCCAATATCTACCAAATAGGTAAGTCAATTGATTAATTTTTAAAAGGGGAATGAATAAAGCATATTACACTAGACTAAATCACCTTATGCCACAATCCATTCATTTCACTAACATCAAAGTTGTTAAAAGACCAATTGCCCATAGTAGATAAATATTGGAAAACTATTATTATTTTTCCCTGAGGGCAATCGATAGAATCACATTATAGAAATTCATTATAGAAATTATTTAATAACTTCTACACTTTTATGGCATATCAAACCAGAAAAGTAGTTTTTAACATTGATGTGTATTCAATAAGATATCTTGCTTTCTCAAACTAAATTCATTTTCAGAATGAATTTATCAGGAGTATCAAAACCTGAAAATGGCAGTAAGCAATCTATCCTATATAAGGAACAAAAATCAAAGCATGCACTTGTGGTTCAATGTATAAATAAACACCTATATAAGTCCATCCCATGCAAAGAGTGTGTCTATTGCTTCTACATTCTTGGACTTTGAACAAAGAGCTTCTGCCTGAAATGTCCCTTCCTCATACTCAAGCATTCAACAGGATGCAGGGAAGTTGGGGGTGGGAGGTGGGAGATGAAAATTGAACAAGAGCAGTTGAGATTAAAAAAAAAACTAGCAATCAATACCAAAAGGTTTGAAGGTTGTAAAGAGGAGTGGTTCTAGGAGAAACTTCTAGAAAGAGTAAGGAGCTCTTTAGGATTGGCTGGTTTCTATAAAGGATTGCTGTGAGGTTTGGTTATTATTTGCAAATGAACTTCTAATTAAGTCATTTGAATCTTCATTCCTGGCCTAGAGAATTTTTTTAAGTTTTTATTTTATTTTCTCCTTTCTATAATAGACAGACACAGCTAGAGATTCCATCTCTGAAGCAGCCACCGAGCCCGCACTGGACATGGAATCTTCTGGTTTCTTGACATTGGACTTGCTAGTCTCCAAACTGGGAGCAGTCACTTTCTGTCATTTATGTATTTAAACTTTTTAAATTTTCAATCATGATGCTTAAAAGCATATGTAAAATTTACCCACTTCATCATTGTTATCTACAGTGTAATAGTGTCGATCCTATTTTCATTTGTATAACTGATGTCTATAATATTTTCATCTTGTAAAAAAGTTTTCTTCTCATGTTAGATTTTCCTTCCACATTGGAAGAATTACTGGATATTTATTTATTTATATCACTGCATATTTAAAAAAAACTAGCATCTCCCACTTGCGTCAGTCCAATGGGAAGAATTAAGAACCTAAACCTGGCATTTGAATTTCCAAGTGTTAGCGATTGTCTAAAATCTGTCAGCGCACTGGGGGTAGAATCATCAAGTTTTTCCTTTTACTATTAGCACTTCAGAAAAAAACTCTGCAAGGGACTATATGAATCAGCATCTGGTTTGTAAGAAGATCAATATAACTTAGTGTTCTCAGTAAAAGAAAAACATGGAACCAATTTAATTATTATGCTTCAGTTGAGCTTTCTATCCCCAAAGCTAATTATTTTTCAGTAAGATTCTCCACCTGGATTAGAGCCCATGTTATACAAAATTTAGAATTCAATAATTTTGCATCTGACTTTAGGGAGTCAGGCTTGGCAAATACATTTTGATCGTCTGAAAGTTCTGGTGAAGACAGAAATCCTGACAAAACCAAGAGAACAAGTGAGCAAGCAAGTGGGAAGGAAGGGGAAAGGAAGGGAGAGAGGGAGGGAGGGAGGGAGGGAGGAAGGGAGGGAGGGAGGGAGGGAGGGAGGAAAAAAGGAAAGGAATGAAGAGAAAAGGAGAGGGAACGAGGAAAGAAGGAGACAGAGAATGAGGCTGGAAGAGATTAAAGGGGCAGAGGGAGGACAATTTGGACTTTAGAGTAGAAAGTTGTAAAGAGTTGCTTTCAATATGATCACATTTTCCCTATAAATTAAACTTAGAAGTATTCTTTATAGCACAAGTCAGCTTTGTTCCACTCTGTTTCAGATATTCTGGCAGCATCTCTGACAAATGTATTTAAACTACTGGAACTGCTGAGCGAATTCAATATGCAGGCTGGGATTCCAGTCAGCTTCATTTGATTCATCATCTTTGACACCATGTCTCCAGACCCTTTCTATGGGTCATTAAGCATGTGAGGGAAGGAGGAGTAATTATTGGAGGCGACAGTACCCTCCAGCATTTCTCCCCAAATCTGATGTCACAGGTGTTAGGGGAAACCTGTCAGATTTCAGGAAAGCCTGAAAAGCAAACTCTACAATGGGAATTAGCATGCAGGAAATATATTAGAGCAGGCATACTCTTGGAATTGATATATGTGAGGGAAGGAAGTAGGCTGAGACGAAGAGAAGAAAGTATACCTCAGAAAAGTCACAAAAAGATCTCTTACAGTTATGGATTCCAATTTTCCTATTTGCCTGCCATTGTCCCAGTTTTATTATTGAAAGACTTTGGAAACTTCACAGGTCAAAGCAAACCAAGAACAGCTGATCAGCCTACATCATCCTCTGAAAGCTGAGATGATCTTTCAGAGATCTTTTGTTATGCTATTGTTGCTATTGCTCTTGCTGCTGCTGCTGAGGATCGAACCTAGGACCCTGTGCATGATAAGCATGTACCCCACTGCTAAACTATACACCTATCTTGCAGACATATTGAACTACTATCAGGTGCAACTTTATTCATCTGTTCTAATCGCTACTCACTCATTGAATAGGGATCCTTCCCCTCTAACATTCAAGGGAACATGCCCTTAGATGAAGTGGTTCTCCCCAGCTAGAAACAACTTTCAGAAGGGAACTCAGGATCTATCAGGTAGCAACTTTTTTTTTCGATAGCAGGAAAAGAAATGCTTCAGGCCTAAAGGGGATATTGAGGATTAAGCAGTGGCTGATTGAACTAAAAATTACATTCTGGGCTCTCAGGTACTCCTGAATCTTAATGGGCTGAAATGTATGTCAAACTGATCTCTTAAATGAACTCATTGTTGTTTTTAGAGCTCAAAGCCCAAGATTAAATGGGTCCTTCTCTCCAACTACTGCCATGAAATTCTTGGAGAAATTCTAGCCAAACAGCTTTCTGGGTGAGAAGGTGTTCTAGCCCTTTGAGAAGACTACATTGACACTCTGATTTTGAGCCTGGCGGCGCCAAGCCCATCTTGCCCCTCCGTCTTAGCACTCTGGAGAGTTCTGCAGAGTATGTGAGGAGACAATAGCCATCTCTTCCTTCTGCGGCACACATGCCGTGGAAATGCCAGAAGCATGTGCTCAACAGTCAGCTAGCCTATGTTCTCACCCACCCCCTGAGGCTGTGGACAAGCTGTTAATGCTTCTAAGCATCAATTGTTTCATCTGCAAATGGAGCTAATAATGCTTACTGCTTATGGTGATTGTGAAGAGCAAATGAATCCAGACAGATCAGTAGAGGTCTGAGACATATGTTGTGGGATACTACATCTTAATAGCCAAGAACTCATGTGTTCTTGGTTTCCTAGATTTCTTTTTTTTTTTTTTTTTTTGCCAGTCCTGGGCCTTGGACTCAGCCTGAGCACTGTCCTTGGCTTCTTTTTGCTCGAGGCTAGCACTCTGCCACTTGAGCCACAGCGCCACCTCTGGCCATTTCCTATATATGTGGTGCTGGGAATCGAACCCAGGGCTTCATGTATATGAAGCAAACACTCTTGCCACTAGGTCATATTCCCAGCCAGTTTCCTAGTTTTCATTCCACTATTAACTAGCCATGTCACATGTCTCTGGACAAATTGTTAGTCTCCATAAACCTCAATTTCCTCACTTATTGTATGAGCTGTAGTGAGGGTCAAATGACATTATCTTTTCAAATTACTATGACTAGTATTTAACAGGTACAGATAAGGACCAAGTATATATTAATTGTTTTTACTGTGTTCTGAGTTGTTCCCCAGTGTTCAGCACATACTGAAATCTTCAATAAATTGCCTATTATTATAATGGATGTACAATTTCTTCAAGTAGTAATTACACTGGAATAGAGGACTTCCTCCTTCTGATGCATGAAGCAATTCTGGATTGTGAAAGCTGAGGTACCTTCAGTACAGAATAGCCGAGAGAAGACTATACTTTGAGGGATCATTTCTATAGTATGTTACCAGAATAGCCGAGAGGCCAGGGGTAAGGATGTAGAGGCTGTAGCCACTGGGAGATGGCTATGTGCTGCCCCAGAGGTTCTAAAAAAGGGTGGTTCTCAGACCAGCCCAAACAACTCCCGAGAAACCTAAGTGCCTGGCTTGCCCTTCAGAGCTACTAACTTAGAAAATCAGACACTGGAGTCTAGTAGTTTCTGTTTTAACAGATCATCCCAGAATATTCTGGTGCACACACAAGTATGAGAATGGAATTGATATCCTGGGCTTTGGAAAAGGAATAAAGGGTATCTGAAACTTTTTATATTTGATAGGGACTGAGGTCTTTTTAGATAAATGACACAAATAAGTAAATTCCTTTAAAGATGTTGATAAATGGACACCAGTCGTTGGCATTAACTTTCCATGTAACAAGCAATTGAAAAAAAAGGTGAGGGCTACTTCACTGTATGCCATTATACTGTGTGGGTAAAGCTTATGGCCTGTATGTACCTGACCTAAAACAGATGTTCAGTAATAGTCACTGATATAAAGAATAAAAGAAAGATATGGTGAGGACAAACGTCTTGAAAGTTTATCTTCGCTTAAGCCACTAGTCTGTTCCTCTTAGGAAGCATGGACTAAGCAATCTCTCATGAGTAGGCCTTCCTGCTGCATTCTGCTGTGTCTTCATGGTTAAAGACTTCGCATTAGATTTCCCTTTCTCAGAGTGAGCACAGTGCTCTGTCTGCCATAGCTGTTGAATAGAGGAGGCACACTAGTTCTATCAGGCTCAAGGTATGTCAGTCACCTGCGCTATCCATGTGGCAAGCCCTCTCTCTGTTTCCACACCCAAATTTCTGAAATATTTGAGATTTATGGGATTAAAAAGAAATACCAGAGAAGCATTTCCCTTTCAAAGGTTTCAATGGTCAGTGTCAGTTGTTGCTATTCATCATACACACTTTGTAATTTTGCTGTAAATCACATGCATAAAAATTCTGATGGTGGAGAAAAAGTTTAAGCACCTCCTTCCTTATTTTGGTTGTCAATGATGAAATCACACAGGAGTCTTGTGGGGCACAAATGACTCTCTATTTTCCAACTCTCTCTAAAACAAAATGTTTAAGTCTATTCCAAATTCCATATGGCTTTAATTAATTCACAAAGCGAGTAAATGTATTTTTCATTAATGGAAAGGCTTTTGGCAGTAGGACCACTTACTTTGCACTAGTAAATGGAGCATTAAGGAAAAGACAGAGAAATATTAATCATATCAGGGAATATGGCCACCTTTAAAGCTAAGCCTATTTACCACCAAAGTAACTACATAACAGAAATGAAGCTATATATTCTGAGGGACTAGTGTTCTTATTACTAATATTATCATATTAAAATGAGCATATATATGCTCTACGATAGCTCAATCTCTAAAAGTAAAGCATTAGAATATCCTATAATCCCCTGCTACTGACTGATGTCATCTTATCATTTCAAACATGAGACAATACCTGTTTTCATATCTATTCTAGGCAAAATGAATAGATGCACTGGAAATATTCAAGTTAGTCACAAGATTTGTAGGAAACATTGTTCGTTCTTTAAACAGAATAGGAAACTGTAAATTCCAGCAACAAAGGTGTCATGAATAACTCAGGTAGCAGGCTCAAAACATATTGCCTTATGTCTCCAAAGTGGCTTTGTCTTTTGTACCATCGTTCATCCTCACGCATAGAGTAATGGCACTAACCTAACACCAAGGTCATTTCAGCCCCAATTTATAAAGATTGGCTTTCATGCTGAACACATAAGACAGTGATGAATGATGCTTCATTTAGAGCAGATGGGAACATCCTGGCAGTCAGAGAGTGTATTTGGCAAAGTACGTGAGAACCGTTCTTCAGGAAAGAAATGGTGTTGGGTACATTCCCAAACACTGCACACTGATCCACTGAGGTAATAGAAATGTATTCGTGTGCCAGAGCCACTTTAGCAAAGCACATCAGATAGAGTGGCTTAAATTAGAGAAATCTATTTTCTCACTGTTCTGGATGCTTGAAGTCCAAGATCAAGATGTTTACACCATTCGTTTCTGCCAAAGCTTTTCTCCTCACCTAGCAGATGGCTGAATTCTCACTAGATCTGTGTGTCTATGTGTCTTCCTCATCTCTAATCTATGTCCAAATATACTCTTCCTTTCAAAGTACCAGTCATATTGAATTATGACCTGATAATCTCCTTTAGCTTACTTCTTTAAATAAATAGCTTATTTTCAAATATAGCAATATTCTGATGCATTGAGGTTTGGGGCTTTAACATAGGAATCTGGAGGTAGCACAACTGGAGATAAGATTTTTATAGCTTTATTCACTCATTCACAGTTTCATTCACTCACTCAATGCAGTTATTTATTGTTGAACACATTACTATGCATCTCCACTGTAAGAATGTAATTCAAGAGGAATGAGTAGGATGCTGAGAACTTATACTAGAATTTAGCCTAAAGAGGTGAGTGAAAACGTCCTTAAGGATGTTTCAGCCAAGATCTGAAAAAATATTGAATATGGAACAAATAAAGAGGAAAAGGAAATGTTTTAAGAGGAGAAAACACTATGTACAAGGACCTTATGTCAAGGTATATGTATGAAGGGGCAAAAGGTCACTAAGATAGATTCGGGAAATGGAGAGGAAGTTTAGACAAGGCTAGGGAAGCAAAGAGTCCAAATGAGCAGGATTATGTAACTTAAAGTGCTTTTGAACAGAGGAAAAAAAGAAATAATTCCACATAGTACATTGAAAATAATAACCTCAATGCTAAACCACTTGCTTCTATATTTTGGAGATCATCTCTTTTAGCATCATCTTATATGATCATATGTACATAGCTTTTGAGCTATTGTGATTATCTGCTAGGACTATTACCAATAAGGGAGACCATAGAGTTTATGTTTCTTTGGGTCTGGCTCACTTCACTTAATATGATTTTTTTCAAAGGAAATGCATTGATATACAATGTCAAGGTCATAAGAGCCTCTGTCAAGAAAGTGAAAACAGTCTGTATAGTGGTCCTGAGAGATTAGTAACTGACATGGAGGCCTTCGATGGTATGACAAGGAGAGGAGAAGAGAAGAAAGGAGGGGAGGGGAGAAGAGTAAAGGATAAAATCTCCAGGAGATTATTACTGTAATCAACTGAAGTTTTAACCCTCCCAAGGCCTTGAGAAATAACAGAACAGCTCAGTTATGATTATCTTCACTCAGGGAATAGGAAGGGAATACTTATCTTCCAACCAACACACATCATTGCCTAAAAGATGTTGCCCGGAATATAAATTCCCCAACACTTTTGGTATGCCCTGCACTGCACTGAAGAGAAGTTCCCAGGTGGGGTGTTCTAGCTGCTTAAAGTAGGTCATCGGTAGCCTACCCTGGAAGCTGAGTGCTAAGAGAAATTGGATTTGATACTGAGTGCATTTACTTCTGACTATTGTTAAGAAATCAAAACATCTGGATAAGGGGGATAGGAAGGAGATTTGGAGTTGGTTAAATTGATACAAAAAGCTGGTAGAGAATATCTTAATGTTTTTTACTGTGTTGTTGTTGTTGTTGTTGTTGTTTTTGTTGGCCATGAGGCTTGAACTCTGGGCCTGGCACTGTCCCTGAATTCTTCAGCTCAAGGCTGGTGCATTACCACTTGAGCCACAGCACCACTTCTGGTTTTCTGGTGATTAATTGGAAATAAGGGTCTCATGGACTTCCTGCCGGGGCTCGCTTTGAACCTTGATCCTCAGATCTCAATCTCCTGCGTAGCTAGAATTACAGGCATGAGCTACCATCACCTGGCTATTTTAATGTTTTAAATAAAGATAAAGCCCATGAGACAGAAATGAGTGAAATTGAGAGGGTGAACATGTAAAAGAAATTTTAAAAAGACCAATCAGCCAAACTGAATATTGTTCCTTTTACCCCCTGGTTCTATACTCCATACTTTCTTCATTTTCATGGCATCTATAATCATGATTATTACCTATATGTAGTGACAAGCAAACATTTCAGTAAACAAGGTAAAAATCATATGTACACAAAATAATTATTGTACAGTTTTTAATTTAAAGCAATCTACTAAGATGCTAAATAGGAAAGGCAAAAGGATGAAGCATGCTTGGCTGCTTTAGCAGTATTTAAGTGGCTCTGAGTGGGAAAATTTCATTTTCAAATGGGAGTAATAAATCAACATTATCCTCCCTCATAATGCTACATATATTTTTCTAGGTGATGAAGATATATTAAAAGATGATGTAGGGGCTGGGAATGTGGCCTTGTGGTAGAGCACTTGCCTCAGAAGATGATGTAAGGTGCATTTTTAGATTAGTCTCTTCAATTTACACAGACTTCTTTATTGCAATTTCTCTACTGGCTCTGTGCTCTGCCCAAATACCTAGTGTCCATGCCAGCAAAAGCTTTTAGATGCTGTCTATTTGCATTCCATTTTTTTAATTTAGCATATATCTAGCCAAATCAAATATGTATTAGGCAATTTGCAACATCTCTGAATACTTGCTGAGTTTGGGCATTGTAATACATTGTTTTAAGGAACAATCATTAAAGTAGGTCCAGTAAGTTTCATGTTCGATTTTTATTTTTGTTGTTTCATCTCCCCTTATCGTTTATTTATTCTATCATTTTAATAGGTATTTATTGGATATCAGCTAAAATGCTGTGTACTTCGGACATATAATAATGAATAACAAACAAAACTACCATTAATGACTCAAAATGTTTTTATGATTGTAGTGGGGTTCTTAATTTGTTATTACTTTAGGCAATATAAATCAGAGAAAACATAGCCACCAGAAAGATACGTAATGATTAGTATATGAAGTCTTTTGGTAGGTCTTCCAGAATTCACTGAGCAGTGTAATGTCGTCAAGATCCTCATGTTTTACCTTCCTCATTCACGTGGGCCTATTTCTAAATCTAACATGCTCTCCAAACAGTATTCAAAAGAGAAAATAGAGTGAAAAACCAAAGGGCATGCTCTTTGTATAGATATATCTCTTTTCTAGAAAGCTTCCCAACAGGGTTGAGTGTATGGCTAAGTGGCAGACGGTGAGGATCTGTGATCAGTCCTTAACAAAACAGAGACAGAGCGACAGAGATACCAAGAGACAGAGATGGAAACAGAGGAAGAAGGGGAAGAGGAGGAGGAGGAAGAGGAGGGAGAGGAGGAGGAGGAAGAGGAGGAAGAGTGGGGGGAAGAAGAGAAAGGAGGAGAAGGAGGAGGGGGGGAAGAAGAGAAAGAGGAGGGGGGAGGGGAGGGGAATTGACAGTCCAAGAAGAGTTTCCTCTTTGTGAATGTCATGAGGTTTTTGTTGCTACCAGCCAAAACATGGAGCTCTACCTTCATTATTTAGACTGATCTTTTAGGAATATAGTCATGTTGTGAATTCTACTGGACATCGTTTTCCTTACAGAATCACTGGCATGAACAGTGAAGTTCAGCTAAATATTTAGAGGTCAAGAACTATTTGACAGCCTGCGCTGGTGTCTCACGCCTGTAATCCTAGCTACCCAGGAGACTGAGATCTGACAATCGAGGTTCAAAGCCAGCCCAGCCAGGAAGTCCATAAGACTCAGAAAACCAGAAGTAGTGCTCAAGTGGTAGGGTGCTAGCCTTCAGCTGAAGAGCTCAGGGACAGTGCCCAGACCCAGAGTTTAAGCCCCACGACCTACAACACACACACACACACACACACACACACACACACACACAATCATTTGACAACATGGTATTGAATCCTTTTAAATAAAATATACAAAAGATGGTAGTAACTAAACTTGTTACAGGTGTGGTTATGGAATGTATTTTTTTCTGTCTGTTGTGGTACTTGAACTCAGGGCCTGGACACTGTACCTCTTTGTTCTCAAAGCTAGCACTCTACCACTTGAGTCAAAGTGTCACTTTTGGTTTTTTAGTGGTTTGTTGGAGATAAGAGTCTCACAGGGACTTTTCTGCCCTGGCTGGCTTCAAACAGCCATCCTCAAATGCCAGCCTCCTGAGTAGCTAGGATTATAGGAATGAGCCACCAATGGCTGGCTTGAATGTATTTTCTTTAAAAACCTCATGAGTGTTGTTGGGAAATAAAATGTACACAAAGTAGTTGCAAAGCACCATTATGTGAAATGAGAACTCAAGATCTCATTCTATCTGCCGTCTTTTTCAAATATTTGATAGTCATAGCAACTCAACCCAGGACCTTTCTTGCATGTGCCAGACAAGCTTTCTACCACTTGAGCCAAGTCCCTTATCCCTTTGAGTTTTGCTTTTTGTTTTTGAGATAGCTTTGCTAACTTTTCCCAGGCCGGCTTCAAACTCACATTCAAACTGGCGATCTTCTTGCTTCCACATCTTATGTAACTAAGATTACAGGCATGTGTGTATACCACCTCACCCCATTACACACACACACACACACACACACACACACACACACACACACACACACATCCATCTTGGGGTTAACATTTAGAATCTTAAACTCATACTTGCTACCACTTGTGTCATGTTCCCAGCCCTTTTCACTTTCATTATTTTTTAAAATAGTGTCCTGTCTCTTTTTTTTCCAGGCTGGTCTGGACCACAATCCCATTTACACTTTCCATGTAGCTGGGATGACAAATGCACATAATGGCACCTAACTTTTTGTTAGTGGAGAGAGATTCACCCAAGTTTTTCCTGGGCTGACCTTGAACTGCAGCTTTTCCAGTCTCTGCTTCCTGGGTAGTGGAGATTACAGGCATAAGTCACCACACTTGGCTCCAATTTTTCATCTTTTATCAACCATCTTCATCAACAGACTAGGGGTACTAATATCACCAACCACATTAACTGTATGCAAGAATTAATTTTGATAATACAGAAACATTTAGCACACTCTCTGACACATACTAGGTTCTCAGATCTTAACTTTTGGAGTATGTCTGCAAAAAGGAGAGGGACGAAAAGTAATGAGATCTTTCGTTTTTTATATCAATTTATTTTGTTGACATGGATTTACTGTATTACATATGAAAAACATAAGTAATGATAATGAAGAATGCATGCTTAAAGAAGTTTTGGAAACATGGAGTAGTTTAAAATAAAATAAATATCATTTCTTTGATTACATTGCATTGGAAGCATAAATAACCTTATTACTTTCTATAACCTCACTATCAACCTGATTTCATCATATTTAAAACATGCATATGCATAGGCTATGTCTGCCATTGACATAACATTTTAATTATCAAAGCAAAATGGCTTGTAGGAATTTTATTTAAAAAATATATCCTTACTGAGAACTATAAACACCATATAAATCTTCTCAGGAAATTAATAACATTGAGTTTGTGTTTCAAAAGCTATTCTAAGTGTGGTAGTATATGTCTATATCCTAGCACTTGGAAGATGGAGGCAAGAGGATCGCGAGTTCAAGGCTACCCTCAGCTATGTAGTGAAACTGTGAGTTTGAGGCTACCCTGGGCTATGTAGTGAAACTCTGTCTCAAAATTTTAAGACTATATAGAAGATGTTCATTCTTGGATTCTGATCCCCCAGAACTTCTTGTACATTTCTCAATCAGTCATGCTTATGGTAAAAGTAATTATAGAATTACTAAACTCTGATTCTGATCTGAGAAGATGACACTATTTTTTGTTCCACTCCTGGAGCTTGAACTCAGGGCCTGGACATTATCCTTGAGCTTCTTTTGCTCAAGGCTAGCACTCTAGTACTTGAATCAAAGCTCTATTTCTGGCTCCTTTTTATGGTTTATTGGAGATAAGAGTCTCAAGGACTTTTCTGCCTAGGTGGGCTTCAAACTGGGATCCTTAGAACTCAGCCTCCTGAGAACTACGATTATAAATGTGAGCCACTGGTGCCCAGTAGAGCTAGATGACCTTTAGCAAGACTTTGCCCCTAGAGTAATTCAAACATGTCACCTAATTAGCTGAGCCTTTGATATGGAGATGTTACAAATACTTATACAAGAGGATATGGTGGTTTTATGCTTTCTCTCCACATTTTCCTTCCATTATTCATGGCTTCAAAGTTGATCAATACTCATCTCAATTACCTCATCAGTCCTTAGAACCATGTTTATACTCAAGTTTCAGACACACTCCATTCTCATTTTAATACAGATGAGAAAATTGATTTTCGAGTTTCAATTCTAAGGCCTTCCTGAGCTCTAGTTAACCCCTACCCCCTAGACCAGAATAGGTGACCCTGTAAGACTTATTCATATAATCTTTCTTAAAACATATATTTATTATTATTAATTAGACCATTTGGTTGCTAAGAATTTTATTTATAAATGCAAATTGCCTTTTTACAATAGTTATTGAAGTCGTTATCCTTACCTTCATGGTACAATGGATTCTCAGAGGATGAAAGGCCTGAAGTCACAATAGGGAACAAGCCACAATCTCAACAGACATCATCATATCTTTATTTATTTAGCTTACTGCCACTGTAGAAAGAGCTCACTTTGTTTGTCTCTTGCTGGGAATCTACACAAACAACCTACCAGAGAAATGTCAAGTACAGAGCACAGAGACGTGGATACCAAGGAAAACCAGGAGAGTTCCTCAGTCATGGAATGCACTTTACAATAGAGAGGCATGATAGCTCACACCTGCCAGATGTAATAACTGCAATTTATAGAAAACAAAAAGGAGAGTCAAAACAAATATAGATGACAGTTTATTCCATTCCCTAAAAAGCTTCAAAAGATATAATTTCATATTTTCCACACAAATACCAGCAGGCACTGATAGAAGATTGCTTATCTTTTGTTCTTTCCTACATTCTCATATGAAGATAAAAAGTTACATATTATGAGTTACCATTTTACAGTGGTACAATTGGAGCACATTGAGACCTTTTGATTTCAACCTCAAAATATATATATATAGTACAAGAAATGTATCCAATGCCTAATGTATGAAACTGTAACCTCTATGTACAACAGTTTTATAATAAAAACTTAAAAAAATAAAAAAAATTTAAAAAAGATATTTCCTTAAAGTTCTCCCCTGACCTTCCTATCTAATGTTATCTTCCCTTGGCCTTTCCACATCAGATCATCCTATTTTATTATTATTTTTCTTGACACTTTTCTCTAATTGAAAGTGCTTATTTCCTATTTTTTTTTTTTGCGGTATATCCCCTCTTTAAATACTCCTGACACCAGCAGTACCACTTAGTATGTGATACATATTCCAACATTACCTAAGGAATGATAGCTTCATTATGTTGACCTTGAAAGCCCCACGAACACATTTGTCTTCTTCCTCTTTTTTCTGCTTTCTTATGTAAAACCATTATGTACAGAATGTATGAAACACCATGACATGTACAAAATTAAACATAAAATTACCATATGATTTCTCAGTTCCCCTCACAGGTAGGTAGCCAAGAGAAAATGAGACATATACAGGAATATTCTTAACACAAAATTCATGAATATTAATTATACCAAATAGATAAAAATTGGAAGCAACTCAAATTGACAACAACTAATGGAAACATGAATAAGATGTAATGTGCCTAGGCAAAAAATATAAATTTTCAATAACAAATAAAGGAAGTAGTAATACATGCTACAGGATAAATAACCTCTATAACATGGCAAGTGATAAAGGGCATAATTCCATTTATATGAAATGTTCACAAAAGCAAACATACTGAGGCAAAAAGCAATTCCTCGTTATATAAGGTGACAGAGGAAGTAGGAAGTGACCGCTAATGGACATATAGGGTTTCTTTTCAGAGTGCTGGAAATGTTGTAAAATTGATTGTGGTGATGGTTGCACAACTGTGACTATGCTACAAAACTTTGCATTGTACATAAGAAAAATCAGATGAATTGTGAGGCCTGTAAATTATACTTCAGAAGGCTGTTCTACTTAACAATTGTGGGAAGGAAAGGAGAAAAGGTAAAATCTAGACAGGTCACTTCAAAAGTTTCTATAAAGGAGAAAATTTTAAATAACTGAAAGAAGGCACAGAGGTCATTCATTCATTTAACAAACACTTATTGAGGTACCCAAGTAATATAAACACATGACTGTCATGTGAAGCCAATATTTATCACCACTGGAGGAGTAGCCAACAATTCTACTTTTCTCCCAGAGTGACAATCAAGTACTTTGTGGGACCAAAATAGAAGAGGCCCACAAGTGTGAAACAGCATAAAATTTTGAAGTTGAGATATGTGAGAAAATATTGGCAATCAATATCAGTCCTGGCAACAGACTCAAGATATTTCTTGGGAAAGATGAGCTGGTTCAAGGTTCAAAAGGCCAGTGTTACCAATTCCTGCCAAAGTATGGTTAAAGAGTCTGACATCAACATGTCAAACACTTCCTGCTGACTCTGAACAGAAGCCAATGTTAAACTTGCTGTTATTTATAATTTAATTGAGGAAAAATAAGAGAATGAGTCAAGTTGTCAATACTAACTAGACTCAGTATCCTTCAACGTGCCACAAAATTATATTGTCAATATTAAAGATCAGAAAATATTCCTTCTATGGGTGTAAAGTAAAAGTTGAGTTCACAGAAAGCATTCTACCAATTTAATTGTCAGCATTCCTTTGACTCTCCATTGTGCATAATAGCTAGTCTTGACACCTTTGATTCATCAAGACATGGTGTATTCCAAGGCCGTTTCATAAATAACTTCTACATAACAAAAATATTGGAAATTTTAGTAGCCAAATAATAGAAAAACAATATGCAACACAGAGAATAGAATGAGTTAACAAAGTACACTTTAAAAGTGTCACAAAGGGGAAAACAACGAAAAAGGAAGGATTAGTCGAAGAGAGCGCTTCATGAGAATAAATTAGTTTGATTGGCAAACAAGAATATTAGTCAGGGCAGAACCTTTTCAAGCAACAGATTGGCAAAATATTTTAAATGTCATAACATTTATTGTTGGCAGAGAAAAGAGCACTTTGTAAAATTGGTTATGAGGGTGTGAATTATGATAGTTATTCCAGAAAGCAATTAAGTAGCAACCATTGAAATGAGTTTGTTTCAATCCAGTGTGATGGTCAGGGTTAGAAGTGAACTTAGCTAAACACAAGAACATTCAAATAGTTGGTTATTAGTGTGTTCATGAGAGGTTTTCCACAAAACATAAGCATATCATTTAATAGACTGAATAAAGAGAATTGCTTTCCCTATCATGGGTGTGCATCATTCAATCCTTTGATGGCCTGTATGTAACAGAAGGACATATATATGATCATTATTTTCTATGAATAGCTTCCAGTTTCTCATTGTTTTACTCTTAAGTCATACTTCCCTGGATTCTCTGTAAGCCTAATTTCCTCCTAAAACTTCCAGGACCCCTACTTAAGGTCAATAGTTACTCATAGATTATTATGTATCCTGATTTTGTTTTAATTTTTACTTATTATTTATTTATTTCTGGCCAGTCTTGGGGCTTGAACTCTGAGCAAGGTTGCTGTCCCTGAGCTAATCTTACTCAAGGCTAGCACTCTACCACTTGAGCTGCAGTGCCACTTCTGGCTTTTTCTGTTCATGTGACTCAGGAATCAAACTCAGGGCTTCATGAATACTAGGCAATCACTCTCCCACTAAGCCATATCCCCAGCTGCCTCATACTCAGAACTGGTCTCTGTGCTATGGTCTTGTTAAACTTCCACAGTTTGATAAATAATCTCTTTTCAAAAAGATTTTGTGCAAGTTTTTTTTTATTGTGTTTTTTTTATCTAATTTATTTCCCTCCTGTAAGTGCTAGCTATGGGAAGTAGTCAATGGAATAGGCTTTATATGCAAGTAATCAGTTTGGTAATGCAATTTGAGGGCTGCTGGAAAACTAGAGAACTCTGTTTTTATCTGATTCCAAAAGCATTTTAGTTTTGACTCTTGAATAGGTTAGCATATTCTTATTGCATGTGACAGAAAACAGAACTCAAACTAGCTCAGAACAACAAAAAAAGATTAAGCTCTCGCAAACAAATGAAAAGTGCAAAGATCAATTAGACTTCAAGCTCCACAGATTGGTAAATCCAAGAGCATCAACCAGCCTTGTTCCCATGAGGTGTTATTTCTATATTTCCTTGATCTATTCTTTATGTTGGTTTCATGTTCAGGCTCCAGCAGGGAGCAGAAAATGCAGGCTTTAGACCTATGTCATCTTGCTTTAAGATCAACAGAAAAGATAGAATCCTCTCCAAAAGCCTTGATCGAAGTCTTAAATCTCATTCTCTGTGGCTCTACTTGGTCATCAGTTTATTCCTGAAGCAAGTGACATGGTGAGTACATGGAAGAACAATGAAAATTAGCTTACTGAGCTCTCAGTATTTTTCAGACATGACCCTTAACACATCTCCCATGTGATAGGTATTGCCACCTTGTCTATTATACTGAAGAAAAAAGTAAAATATATGAAGACTATGTCCCAGGGCTAGTAAGTGGTAGAGTCAAATCCATATATTCTTGGTCCAACCCCAAATATAAACCATCATGTTCTATACTATGTCTAGCTTACATAAGTCTCAAGTCCATCTCTGAAACTGGGATCAAGTCAGTGTCAAATAAACCTCATTGTACCCAGAGTAGCAGAGTGGGACTACCTCACTGGCTGAAATCCCACTTGCAGGCTCAGCACTGCAAGGACAGGCTCCCTTGCCTAGGATGAGGCCGATTGCTGTAGTTCACTTTGGATTCTGGAGCTCTGGAGCAAGAGCCTACTTTTCTGCCAGAAAGCACTATGTACTAAGAGACAAAGAGACATAGAAGGTAGACTCCTGGGGCAAACACCAATGTAATGGTCAGAAACAATAAACAAAACAAGGACCACAAAATCTCTATCACACAGTGAATTAGTGAGGTCAGCTTACAATTGCCACATCTGACAAACTGGATTCTCAAACATGAGTATTCTTCAGGATTTGGGATGCGCCAGGCTGCAAGTGGAAATCACATTGTGATTCCTTAACTAGAAGAATAGTGAATTTTATTTTAATGGATATAGGAAAGGCTGAAGATAAATACTGAACTTCCAAATGGGAGGGATGAGTCATACAGGTGCATAGTTACTAAGGCAACATTTTCTTAATTGGAAAAAGATGAACGTTTTATATGCACACAAGAATAAGGTTAGAATAACACCTCCACTATAACCCCAATAATCTCTTTGATGTAGAGTTCAAAAAATTCTATATCTTAGAGATAAATCACCTAAGTGTTAATGTTCCATTTTGTTTTGGTGGGGGAAGATTTTGAAATGTGTCATCCATAGAAAATAATGATGCACAGTAACACAAGATCGTTTTCTGTTCAGATGCCAAGAGGGAGATGTGCTTCCCTCCAAAGCAGCTCTATAATGCCTATGCAGAAATCTCTATGCAGCTACTTGTTATGGTGAACATAAAGAAGCCCAGCCACTAGGACAAAGAACAGAAGCATTCGGAGAAGTCAGGCAGGCGTGATGAACATCTGTAATTCCAGCTATGTGGGAAGTGTAGGTAGAAGGACAGGAGTCTCAGGCCAGCCCCAAAAGAAAAACATAAAGCCTGAAAAAAACAAGTAAAGGAAAAGGGTGGAGGCTTGTCTCAAGTAGTAGAGTACTTATCTAGCCAGTGCAAGCCCTGTGTTCCAATCCTGATGCCAGGGTAGGAGGAATGGAAGGAAGAGGAGACAAAGGAGGAAGAGGAGGAAGAGGAAGGAGAAGGAAAGATGGAGGGAAGAGAAGGGAAAGGAAGGAAAGGAAGGGAAGGGAAGGAAAGGGAAGGGAAGGGAAGGAAAGGGAAGGAAGGAAGGAAGGAAGGAAGGAAGGAAGGAAGGAAGGAAGGAAGGAAGGAAGGAAGGAAGGAAGGAAGGAAGGAAGGAAGGAAGGAAGATATGTGTACTATCCGGGCAAATTTGACGAGGCCAAAGCTCAAGATACTGATAGTCTAAAATGAGAGGGAAAGAAAAATAATTCTCAGGTAAGGAGTCAGTATCAGTATAAGAGTGATGAAAACACTTTAGACTTTAATTTATGTGTTTGGATTTCTATCTTTCTCAGTTTTCCTCTTTTTAGCCATTTTTCAGACATGCTTTTATGGTTCATTATGAATATAGATAGGTAGTTAAATGTTAGTTGACATATGATGGTGTTCCATCTCAATAAGCCCACAATGAGATGAAGACATCACACAATGATGCACTGAACGCATCTAACCTATCAATGATCCTAGATTAGCAGCACAGTGCCCCATAGGGTACTAGCTGAAGCGCCTCCCATCCTACGGCTGACTAGGATCTAGTCACTGCAATGGCCTAGCATCACAGTAGGGAATCATACTGCATACCACTGTCCAAGGAAATGATCCATATTTGAAGTACTATTTCTACAGAATGCATATCGTATTTGCATCTTTGTAAAGTAAAAAAGAACCCTATGTCAATCTATTGTAAAGTTAGGGATCACCTTTACTGACTTTTTCTTAGAGACTTTTATCTTTACCGAAAAGAAAAGCTGAAGAGTTAGATGATATGATGGCTGGCTGTGTTGATGCCATGGGAAGAAGTGGCTTAATCACAGTATAAGGAGCTAGGCCTCCTATGCAAAAGGCAGACTACATAATGCAGGGATTGTTTCCCTAGTCCCTCACCTCCTTGTCCCTATTATACTTCTAAAAAGACCATATCACAATGACTTGAAATGCACAATCCATAAGTGCACTGTGAAGATATGGACGGTGTAGCAAAAGAATTTAGAAGAAGTACACTCCCTCTCTGATGACACTAACTGCAAGTTGAGGCAGTTCCTCAAATTGCCACATTCAATAGTTTGCTAGAAGGCCCCAAAGAATTCAGTAAAAAGCTTCTGTGCTTGTGATTATGATTTTTACAAGGAAAGACTACAAATTAGAAGTGTGTAAGAAAGGACACACATAGAAAGCATCAAGAAAAGTATCAAATGCAGAATTTCCATTGTCTTCTCTCTATGGAATCATGACCAGCATTATTTTCCCAGCATGAACGCACGAGTATATCCATTGACTATTACAAACAAGGGAAGCTAGAGTTTACATTAAGACATGATCACATATTGCCCATGTAGCTGACCTTATTGTTAAGACCCCTATTGATGCAGACCTGGTTCTAGGTGACTCAAATTCCCCAACATAAATTGTGTCATTAGGCTGTCTAGTTTAACGGCTCTTTAAACTGCTTTTAGTTATAGAAATGACAAATACTAGTGATAATAATATGAATCACTCTCACATACTGAGTGCTTATCAAGCATAAAGCCTTGAGTTAAGGCTTTTTATGTATGCTATATGACTCAATCTTGGGTTATGTCATTCAATCCCATGAGATAGACACTGTCCCCTCTGACTAAAACACATGCCAGTGACAAAGACTTTAGATAATTTTTCACTGACTCAAAGGCATTGATAGAGTTAAATTCCAGCCTGTATTAGACAAAATACCAAGTCATTTGTTTTAACTACAATATTTGCCTTCTAGCTATCATGCTTTGACTGAAATAATTCAGCCCCCAAAATGTTGGCATAAAAATATATTAGAGAATCTAAATCATTATACTGGTATAATTAAAATGGCTTCTTAGATTCTATTATCACTTAGATGGAAAGAAGATGGCTGATTATTAATTTTGACTGGGACCATCCAGAAAGATATTAGGCTTTGAAATACCATGCTTGTGAGGATATGTGAGGAAACCATAAACCAATGGTATTTTTCTTCTTTCCTAAGCTGTTAGCTTTGAGTCTTAGTCATTACAAAGATGCTGAAATATCATCTGTCTTTTATGGTACACATAGTGGGCATTTGTCTGTCTCCATTTGGGAAATTTCAATAGTGCAGTTTTCACCTACCAAACCTCCGTAGGGAGATTCTAAGAATGAACAATGTGATTTAAGAAAAGCTTCCAGCTATTGCTCACAAAAGTGAGGAATAGGAAGAAAATGTTCACAGAAAAACTAGCAACTATGCATGTTGCTTAAAGGTGAGTTTATTCCACTAATTCGTGGGCTGCTAGGACTATGTTTCTGGAGCATCCCTTTGAATGTCATCTGAATAATGCATGATTTTGGTACTTTGGTTGTCTGTAAAGTGTCCTCCAGAACAGGGAATCTAAGAGTTTTAAAGGAATGAAATGTTTTCTATTTCTTAAAAGAAGTAGCATGAAGAGGCAGGCTAGCAAGTTGAGTGTCCATAATAACAGAGTAGAAATATAGAAATCTCATGTTTTATTTAAGTGAGACATGGGGTAATAGAAATGCTGTAAGAACATAATATTGACTCTTCAAACTACAGTATTCTCTTTTTTGTCCAGAAAGAACACATCAAACTAAATCTACAATGTCCTGTTATAGTCTAAGTGATAGAACATCTTGGACTAGACCAGAATCATTAATATAATTATTCTGACCCTGGTTCTATATAAAATAACATTTTTTTCCAGTACTGGGGCTTGAACTCTGGGACTCAAACTCTCACTTGACTTTCTTGCTCCTAGCTACAGTTCTACCACTTAGGCCACTCCTGTAGTCTGGCTTTTTGCTGAATAATTGGAGACAGGGTCTCCCAGACTTTTCTTTATGGGCTAGCATCTAATCATAATCCTCCGATCTCAGTTTCCTAAGTAGCTATGATTACAGCTGTGAGTTATCACTGCCCAGCATAAGCACATATTTTGCTATTATTTGAAACTAATTTAAAATAGCATGTATTCAGATACTGATCATTTGTCTATAATCATTTCCTATTAGTAAAATATTAACAGTAAATTGTGCATGCAAAAGTGAAAAAAAAAACTAGCTTGTCTTGGACTCTTGGTTTTATGTTGTTGAACTACACCTGATTTTCCTCAGGAATCCCACTACTGAGTCTGTCTCCTGTACATTAGCAAAAATGTAACAAGTCGTATGACATGAGAATATTTCATGAGAATATTTATTGTAACACTATAACAACAAAAAACTGAAGATATCTAAATGTCCATCATTAAGAAATTGTTTGAAGAAACCAGAGGACAACCACACACTAGAACCTGTGGGGGAAAATGTGAACTATCTCCAAATATTGCTTCAGAGTGCTTGTCAGGATACAGTAAATGAAAACAACATGATGTGAAATATGTGTGTATACAATTCTATTAACAAACTTAGGTAATATGCATATTTGTTTATAATGAGAAAAGGCTAGATAAAAGTATGATGTAAGAGAAAAGAAAAGTGTGCAAGGGAAGACAGAAACTAAACAACTGTGAGTAAGCCTTTATTTGCATATTTAATAAAAATTAAATTTAAAATAGCATGTCTAATATTTCCCTTAGGTGTGATAAAGAGTTTCTAAAATAATCCAATTTGAAACCAATTGCACTGAGACTACCAACTCCTCTGCCTCTGTCATCATTCCTAGCATGAACACCTGTACATAGGGCTCCAGATGAAAGGGAAGCGAGGAGAAAGACCCTCTATTGCCCTTCTCACTCTCCAACCAGCTATTTTTGAGCATAGGCTGCCTTTCTGAGCCCAGAGGATAAACAAGCCCAGTGGACACATCATAGAAACAAAATTGCTATTTAAAATCCCCTCCAGCTTTTCCTAGCACTAGGTCACATCTCTAAGCTTGACACTGCATGGCTAACTTAAATCATCCTATTTAGTGAGATGGACAATTCCATGAGATTGGCTGTTAGCATGATTTTCAGGCTAGGGGAAGAATTATTTGGGGGACATGCATTTAATTCCCAAATGCATCAGTCAAGTTAAATCTAGCTGTTTGACGTCTCCTTATATTTAGAAAAACATCAATGAACTAATATGTCCATACCTGTTTCTTCATGAGCAAGCTTTGAAAGTTGCTGTGGGCCTTTACCCAGGGTCCCCATCAGAAGAGTTTCCTTTTGAGTTCACTGTTTCACCACAAGTCCAGTCATGCAGTTAACCTCAGGACCATAAGCAAAGATCTGACATCTAATTCTACAAAGAACAGTCCTTTTGCTCTATCTACTTAATCCCTCTCCTCCTTAAGGTGAAAGCAAAAGTGCCACTAGGGATTTTTCTATTCTCTTCTTAATGACAAAGAAGTGCTGCCAAAATACTCCTGGGATATGTATAAAGATGGTATAGGGATAGTATAGAATAATAGTAGAAGATTTCAAATATCTGTATCTCTTGGGTTTTCTAAAAGTAAGACACAGAGAAAGTCTCGCATACAGAGGATTTGCCTAGAACCTATCTTCATCCTTCAGGACGTTATAATAACAGATTGCCATAAACTGAGTGGCTTATACACTACACAAGTTTGTTTATGCGAGTTCTGGAGGTTGGAAAGTCTGAAATCAAGATGTCAAGATAGGTTCTGGTGAGAGTCTTCATTTTTTTTTTGACGGTAGTGAGATTTGAACACAAGTTCACTTGTGAGGCAGGCGCTCTGCCACTTGAATCCCACCTCCCTATCTCCTCTTTTCTTGTTATTTTTCAGGCAGTGTCTCAGACTTTTGTCTCTAGTTAGCCCTGAAAAGCGGTCCTTCTACTTCTCTCTCTTGAGTGCTAGGATTATAGCAACATTCCCAGCAGATAATGAATTTTTTGTCAGTTGTAGGGCTTGAACTCAGGGCCTGGACAATGTTCCTGGGCTCTTTTGCTCAAGGCTAGTGCTCTACCAATGAGCCACAGCTCCACTTCCCATTTTTGAGTGGGTAATTGGAGATAAAGTCTCATGAGAACTTTTCTGCCCAGGCTGGCTTCAAATCACAATCCTCAGGTCCCAGCCTCCTGAATATCTAGGTTAACAGGTCTGAGTGGCACCCGGCTAGAAAATGGAAATTTGTATCACTTCAAAAGAATTATAAGAGGACTGACTAACTAAAGATCGTACTTATACTAAATTGAATATCATGAAGCCATGAAAAAGATTTAGATACATTTATGTACTGCTGGAGCTACCTCTGAAGTATGCTGCTATGTATACAATCTAGGTATCTGACAATATATACAATAATTGTTTTCCCAGAAAAAAAATGAAGAATTAAAAATACTTCAGGTCTTCCTTAGCTTGAAAAATAATTTAAAGGAGTAACTTCATTTCTCTTCAGCAGATGTAAGAATGAACATGCATTAAACACTTAATTTTCCTTATTAACAATGAGGGAACGGTCAGATTCAAAATGGAAAAACCAAAAGCACAGAAAAGAATAAACAGACAATTCAACAGCAGCACAGGTTTATTCAGAAAAAAAAAACTGTGAAGGGGAGCCTCCAGCCAAAGCTAGTGACTCACTCCTTGCTTACAACCTGAACGGTATATAATGGGTCTGAAAAAAAATGCTAGAATTGTGTAATGGAGGGAGTTGGAAAGTAACTAACAGTGGGACAGATGGTAGAATCCATCACAGCTGGAGGGAGGGAGGGAGTTGAGCTGGGATATATGCTCAAGGTCCAAACTGAAAGCAAATTTTGGTCTAGCACCTGCCACACAAGATTATTTGGTCTGGGAGAGGTCAGACAAGAGTGAATGAAGACACTGTTCTGGAGCCTCAAGATATGGACACCTAGCCATTTGGGCCTAAGAGAAACCAGTGAGATATTACAGGCAATTCAGACAGATTCAAAGAACAGACACATTTTTGGATCAGAGATATTGAAATGAATGTGAAAATTTAGGAAGAATAAGTTTCTTCCCCAGCAGGGAGGAGACAACAATAAAATCTCCAAGTGGAAAACTTCATTAGATGTCTGCACACTAATATTGTTTTACATGCCTATCTATCACTTATCTACAACTTAGAGAATTATACAGTCACTCAAAGCTAATGAAAGATGTAAACTCCCTCTAGAATTATAGTCAAATAAGCCCAAAAGTTATGCTCTAAGTCAGGATTTCTGAAACTTTGCCTTACTGGTGTTCTCAGTTGTATAATTTTTAACTGTGGAGAAAAGACTGTCCCATCCATGAGAGGATGTTGACCAGCATCTGTTGTCTCTACCTATGATAGGCCAATAGCATCCCTTGAAGTTGTGACAAATTAAATATCTCTAGATATTACCAGATGTCAGCTGCAAGGAACAAAACTGCCTCCAATTGAGACTTATTGCTCTAAACAATGTATGATTTCCTATTGCACATTTTTGGGTGGTAGTAAGGACCAAACTCAAGTCTTCACCAAACCCTGTACCACTGAGCTATTCCACCAGACCCAACAGTTTTTCTTATTTTTTCTGCTCTATCTGAAATGTTTTTCTACTATATTTTTCTTGGTGC
The DNA here is from genome assembly GCF_023159225.1 of Perognathus longimembris pacificus. Lineage (NCBI taxonomy): Eukaryota > Metazoa > Chordata > Mammalia > Rodentia > Heteromyidae > Perognathus > Perognathus longimembris. Next base: position 105,381,193 of record NC_063188.1, on the reverse strand, counting down.
TCTCCCTCACTTAGCTCAAATATTTTCTTAAATGCAATTGTTTTTTTCCCCCCAAGAAATCTCCCTCCTTGCCCTACCTGAAACAGAGCCCTTTGCCCAATGGCAAAACTATGAAGCTACAAGAATAAATTTGTAACTTTTTTCTGAAATAAACCACTTGGAACATGAATAAGGAGTGATTTTTCCATGTGGCCAGTTGTTTTGAGTTGAGCTTTCCTCTCCTATGTGACTTGGGAAGACTCTTTTTAAATTTCTTATTGTTATCATAAAGGTGATGGACAGAGGGGTTACAGTTACATAAGTCAGGTAAAGACTACATGTCTTTTTGGACAATAGCATCTCTTTGTGAAGACTCTGGAAACAAAGTTTCTTAAACAAATTAATCTGGGTACAAGACAAAGTTTATTACTTAAAAGTGAGGAAGGTATCAGACAGAGAATACCAGTTTGAAAAAAAAATGAGTTTAGGAGGCACAAAGTGTTCCTCAAAGAGGGACCAACTCTTACATAGCCCAATTGATTGACAATGTTGATTTCCTTGATAAGATGTTTACCTTACCATAGACTCCAATCAATCATTTTCCTAACAAAAGACATGAGTTAACCTTTGGGGAACAGCATCTTCAAAACCATATATGTATATATACATATATACGGTATATATATATATATATATATACATACATATACATACATACACACACATATATTACAACATGGGCCATTCATCAAAAATAACAAGTAATGTGCACTGGCTAATACTGAGATGTAAATAACAGACCAACCATTCGTGGTTATCACTTAGATGTACCTAGTAACAAGGTTTTCCCTCTGACAAAAGAAGTGATTCATGGGCTGGGAATGTGGCTTAGCAGTAGAGTGCTCGCCCAGCATGCAGGAAGCCCTGGATTCAATTCCTCAGCACCACATAAACAGATAAAGCCAGAAGTGGTGCTGTGGCTCAAGTGATAGAGTGCTAGCCTTGAGCAAAAAGAAGCCAGGGACAGTGCTCAGGCCCTGAGTTCAAGCCCCAGGACTGGCGAAATAAAAAGAGGTGATACACAGTGGCACTTTAATGCCAAGCAAAAATCAACCAATGTAGACATGGTTGCTGTGTTGTTGTTTTTTCCCCTGCCCAAGCAGCTATTAACAGATTTCTCCAGCAGTAAAGGACATTGAGAAACCGGTTTTCTGAAATCTATTTGGGGAAAAATCTTTTCTACATTTTTCCAGAATATACTACATTTTTTCCAACCACATATCTTGTTTTCAACTACTGCGACATCTGTTAATACTGCACACGAGGACATAATTGGCCTTTATTCAGGTGTAATTGATGATTTACATTATTAACTCTGCCTCTGTTTTGGCTCATTACTCTGGAACAATTGAAGTAGACACTAACACAATGACAAGATTCAGGTCATTAGGGGTGCCTCCTTCTTTTATGAATCTAAATCAGACGAGTTCACCCGATAGGGCAGACCTTACTTATCCTTAATATAGGGATTACAGTAGAATATGCCTCAAAAGATTGTGATAACTACTAAAAAATTAAAACTGTCAGAGTTTAACATATTCCTTAGAGGCAATCATCATCTTGATCATTTATATTGTGCCTAAATTACTTCTTAAATTACTATTAAATTAGGGTAAAATTAATAAATTCTTTTCAAGGACCTATCTCCCTTGCAAGTCTAATATTAGAACATCAAATTTCTAAAAGTTGCAACTCAAACAAAATACTGTTCTTTATCAAAATACCATACATGGATATAGTGTTGACAAGTAAACAAAAAAGAAAAATGCTATAATTACAATCTTTTCAATGTAAAGGTGGAACTAGAGATTGAATGGCACATTCCCAGAATTCCTTTACCAAGGGGAATACTACCCCTACATAGTACGACTCAGACATTTTTATATACATTTTCCATATACCACAGCTGGTAAAATGGCACTTATACCCTGCTCATAGCACCGCTGTGTAGCAAAGGGCCATTTTCCCAGAACATGTCACAAATCTCAGCAGTCATGTTCCCAATAGATTTTCCCTAGAGAGTTCAAGCTTCTCTCAGAAAACACAGAACATTATTTTGCCTAAGGATGGGAGCCCAAGTGCCTGAGGCTGCCCAAAATAGCTGCTGTGTCCATCTGATGTTGAGTCGAACCTGATGCTCACCCATCTCTACCTTCCCTTCCCTTGTGTCCCCACCATGCCTGCTATCACAGGGTCTTATCTCAGCATCAGAGTGATCCTCCACCATTAGCTATCCTCATGAGTAACCTTTGTGCCTGCTTCCCAGCCTCTTATGCTCATGGCTGATACCAGCTAAGTCCCAGAAATGCCAGCTGCTGACAGCTTGAGGATTTGCTATGACTCAGGGCATTCGTATTTTCACTAATCTGTAAAATTGTTGCCACTGGGGAATCCAAGTCAGAGTCTTGCACAATCTAAGCTCACACTGCTGTCCTCAGCCTAGCAGTGGCCATATTTGAAGGCAGAGAACGGCTGAGAGGCTCAAGACTGAGACCTCACTTTAGAAATGGTCTTTATTCAGCCTTAGCTTTTCTATTCCATCAAAAGGGGAAAAATGGGGCTATACCTCTATCATAGGCTTGAAGAAAAAATTAAGTAGAGTAAAAGGTGATAAAATACTTAGAATGAAACAATTGAAAGATGACCATGTGACAGGCGCTGAAGACTAAGTTGAATTTAAGCATTTGTATCTGAGGACCAGAGAAGAGAACAAGCCTGAAGAAGATGTGGCTAAAATTCCCTAACCAATGGCTACCTAATGTGAGCATTAGGGCCCCTTACAAGATTAAAACTTAGAGCACCAATCACTGTATCTGATCTTAGTACCCTGTAGTACATGTATTAGAACTAGGGAAGGGAAAGGGAATACCCAAATCAAGAGACAAAGGATAAAAAGACAAATGATTCCCAAAGCAATACTTACAAAACCATTTGGTGTAAACCAACTGTACAACTCATGGGCGGGGGTGGGGGGGGGAGGAAGGAGGAGGGGGAGGCAGGGGAAAATGAGGGAGGTGGTAACAAGTTGGATAAGAAATGTACTCACTGCCTTACCTATGAAACTGTAACCCCTCTGTACTTCACTTTGACAATAAAGAAAAAAAGTAAATAAAATAAAATACAAAAAGAAAACTTAGAGCACCAGGCCCTACCGTTGAGTTTCTGACTTTTAGGGTTTTTTTCACCCACATAGATCAGGTGCTGCCACTGCTGCCTCCCGTAAGATTACCCTTTGAGAAGCTCTGCTTTAATGCTTCTCCATTGTGGCTATACCTATCATGGAAAGCTTGTGGGTTTCAACATTAACTGTGCTCTCATGTTCAGAGTTTCTAACTTCAGTCATCTAAGGTACAGCCTGCCATCCAGAAACAAAAGACCTAGGCAACTAATAGGCATCTAGGATCCAGAACCACTGCTCTGAATCAAGAAGCAGTAACAAAAAATGTATCAAACTTATTATTGTACACTATTATTATTAGGCTTGGTTTACCATCCTGGGGCATTCACTTTACCCACTTCTTAAATCTTTTTGTTATTGTATGACAGTGGGCTTAATGTTGGATCAACTTAGTATAAAAGGAAAATAATCAGATGGGCATAGATATGACAAGATACACAAGATATGACTAGATACACTTACACCTTAGAATGGTACCAAATAAATTTCAAGACCTTTGTATAGGTTATTTAAACCTTACATCTATGTTATGCTTGCCTGGGATATTTTTAAAGAAATATTTTTTTTTGTTATTCATACTTCAGTGGACAGGTTCCAAGACTTAAACATCACTAAAACCATGGGTACTTTGAAAAGAATTGTTGGTGCAGCAGTTGTACTCACTGGACACTATGTGAGAAATGAACTATACAACTTAAGGATGGAGATGGGAGGGAGAAACTGAAAGTGGGGGAAGGGGTGACATTGTCTAAAAAGAACTGTACTCTGAATTATGTTGCTATTATCCCTCTGTACATCACTTATAAGAGAAATGAAACATTTTTTTTAAAAAAAGGAAAGAAAATGTTGGAATTCTTAGTCCACAAGGATTCTGACATAACTTCTGAATGTAGTCTGGGCAAGGGCAGCTGTCAAACCTCCCCAGGCTAACATGCAGCCAAAATGTAAAAGGCTGATCTAAACAGGAACCACCCACCAATCCCTCCATGGTCCTCAAATTCCTCAGATCCTGCTGCCCGCAGTGAACCACTGTTCTCAGTGAACACAAACAAGGAAAAGGCAAGTAACAAAGCAGCAGTTAGAATGCTAGTGTTATTTTTTAAGTTACAGATTTGCACAGGAACAATAATCTTGAAGTAAAATATTTTTAAAATTCTTTAAAAATTAAGCATCAAATAGTTATGCATATGTCAAAATGTAATGTTTTAATATATGTATATGCTACAGAAATATTTATTGGTGTTCAACAGTTTACCCACTAGCTCATGAATTTTGTATGTGTGCTGGTACTGGGGCTTAAATTCAGGACCTGAGCACTGTCCCTGGCTTCCTTTTGCTCAAGGCTAACACTTTACCTCTTGAGCTACAGAGCCACTTCCGGCTTTTTCTGTTTATGTCGTGCTGAGGAATCGAACCCAGGACTTTGTGCATGCTAGGCAAGCACTCTACTGCTAAGCCACATTCCCAGCCCCCTCATTTTGCTTTTGTGCTCAAGGTTGGCTCACTACCACTTGAGCCACACATCTATATCTATCTTTTGTTGTCTAATTGAAGTTAAGAGTCTCTCTGACTTTTTTTCTGAGCAGACTTGGAACTTTAGACCTTAGATTTCAGTCTCCTGAGTAGGTAGGAGTATAGACATGAGCCACTGGCATTATTTTATTTTTGGTAATGAGAGTAATAAAACCCCATTTTAGTGATTTTGAAATCTCTAAGACATCAGCATCACCACCAATATGCTTATATTAAAAACTTTGAGTGGGGCATCAATGGCTCATGCCTGTAATCCTAGTTACTCCGGAGGCTGAGATCTGAGGAACATGGTTCAAAGCCAGCCCAGCAGGAAAGTCCGCAAGATTCTTATCTCCAATTTACCACCAGAAAACTGGAAGTGGCGCTGTGGCTCAAGTGGTAGAATGTTAGCCTTGAGCTGAAGAACTCAGGGATAGAGCCCAGGCCCAGAGTTCGAGCCCCACGACTGACACAAAACAAAACAACAAGAAAAGCCTTGGGTCAGCATGCACTGCACCAGATCATTAAAATGCAATCCTCCAGTCTACCTGAAACCTTACACCATTTGATGAATACCTTCCCTTTGTCCTTCCCTTCAAGGCCCACAGCCTTGGTAACCAGTCACCTTTCTACTCTGTTGCTAGGAGATCAATTTTTCTAGATTTTTTACATATAAGATCCAAATTAATGAATCTATGAGCAGATAACTTTAATATATCAAATGAAATACCACAGACTGCTTCTTACTGGTTGCTATCCATGAAACTGACTTCATTTGCCATTTTTGTCTTTATGATACCTGAAGCTAGTAATGTATTCATTGTGCCATTTTTCTAGAGCAATTCTTTAAGAAAATATTACTTGAAGGCACCCTCATCCACTTACTGTTCAGGGATTTTATGACATGACATAAATGTGTACTTCCCTGCAAAGATAGAGACTTGCCTCTGAAATCCTAGCATAAGTCACATCCCAGAAGAATACAGCTAATGCAGAGATTTCACAAATGACACTTCCTTTATGTCAACACAACCTCCAGCTTCCTTTTCTGAGGTAAGAGAAGGTCCAGGCTGAAAGTGGGCAGTGCTCTGAGCCTGACTTCAATAAGGATCATTTTATAATATAACGCTAAAGCGTTTTGACAGGATACCATTTTCTCCCTCTTAGTTATAAACTACTCAACAGTGTTCAAATGTATATGGGCATGTGTGTATGATTTCTGTCTAATGTTTGGAATACTTGATAGTTCTAGATAAATGGGAGATCTATTTAGTTACCACTATCAAATTTTCTTTAATTCCACTGAAATACAAAGCTTTATGCTTTCTATTTTGCACTAAAGTTCTATTTGAAAAGAACTGAATTTATTTGATATTTCCTTAGAGCTCAGAAACGTTCATATAAATATTGCTATACTGTCAGCAGGATGGTTTTTCTTATTGTTTTGGTTGTTAATATGTAACAAGATATATCCCTGCTTTCAGGGAATTTATTGATCACAGAGGATGCATGTATTTACACATCACTAAAAATGAAAAGCGTCACATGACAACCCCAAATAGATCAGCATATCCAAAACAAAATGATGTGTGAACACTGATGAATGAAATAATATAAGCTATGTAGATGTGGCTTGCAGTTCTAGGACTACACTTAACCAGAAAGATTGGATGTGAAGGGTCAAAAAGTGATAGGGAGATAGAGCAAGAGATCATCCCAATTAAATGCAGTAAGGGAAGCAAATGGGCAGGTAAGTTCATGGCATCTTCAGACATAAGTAGGTAATAGGATGAAGCTAGAGTCTAGAGTCATAGAAGAATCTAGGCCAGCTTATGGAGTCTTCAATAGTGAGAGAGGAAGTATACATGTTAACTTGATGGCAATATGGAGATCCTGGAAGCTGGGCTTCCCTGCATGGAGTGGGAGTGGTAGGGATTCAGCTGTAGGAGGTGTAACCTTTGAGACACTTGTAAACTTTATGATCAGAGTGTCCTCCACAACAATATGTTATTCCTCTTTTAAAATAGTCCTTTTGACAGTCACTGGTGGCTCACACCTGTAATCCTAGCTACTCAGGAGGCTGAGATTGAGAATAGCAGTTCAAAGCCAGCTAGAGCAAAAAACTCCATATGAGACTCTTATTCTACAATTAATCACCCAAAACCACAAGTGGAGCTGTGGCCCAAGTGGTAGGGCATTAGCCTTGAGAACAAAGAGGCTCAGGAAAAGCGCATAGGCCCTGAGTTCAAGCCCCACCACCAACAATAACAACAATGATCCTTTTTAATAAAATTTGTACTACGTCTAGATTTTTAAATAAAAATTTGTCATGATATGTTTGTAACCTTAAGGCTTCTTAACTATTTTTTTAGCATCAGTTTACCTGTAGTAGTTCTGCCTCAGAACCCAGGTGGGGGCTGAACTTGCTTGGGATATGGGAACTAGGGGAGGTGATGCTCTGTGCAGTGAGCATTATAGAGAAGTCAACTATTATGGTTTGGATTAATATCCCCCCAAGGCCCATATGTTTAAAGCTCAGATTTTAGCATGTGGCAATATTGGGAAGTGGTAGCAACTTTGACAGGAGAAGGCAAAGTTGCATCAGTCTAGTCAATATGGACACTGAAGTCAATAAACACATACGAGTTAAGCCCCCCTTAACTGTGAGTGAGACTGACAGGTTTTGAGACATGAGGCAAGCATGACAGCAGTGGACCTCACCCTGAATTACTCAGTCAAGGATTAGAAAGTCTGAAAGGGCCTAGAGATCGTGAAGATGTGAATAAGTTGGGTGGGATAAATCACCTTTCACTGAAGAATATACTTTAGACAGAATGGCTATCCAACTTTATGCAGTGCTTAAATTATGCAAAAATAGACACTCAAAATTCTGCTTTGTCAGAGAAAACGAAGCAGTGGAGGATTCTAACTATTGAGTGACCTTATGAAAATTGGATATGACATATAGCACATCTGACCAGCCATCTATCTTTTCTTTGACACATACCTGATGGTGCTTGCATTTTTAACATTAGCATACCCTAATTAATTGTCAAATACTAACAATTATAATTCATGGAAGGCCAAACAATGAAGGGAAATTACTTATTCATTTGGAAAGGTCAGTCCAATTATAGTAGATAAAGGCCTGTACTATCTTATATGCCTAGTTAATGTCAGGTATCTGCCATTCCACACTTTCAATAAAAATATGCTAAGTCTGCCATGTGGTGGGCATACAGATGTGTGAAAATAATTAGTCCAAGTCTTTACCCATGAGGAATTCATAGTCCAGTAAAGGGGAAAACACATGTAAATAAGTAGACTTACCATAGAGAGATAAGGAAAAGGCATATAATTTGATGGCAAAGTTTCTCAAATGAGATTGGCTATAAAGACCTGTGATTCTTTTTGTAGGCAGGTATTATGAATGCTTAGTCATTTTGGAATCCATTGTTTTCAGTGACTATACCACATGGTGAAAAGCTAGGGTTCGGATGCTGAGCTATACAGCTCATCATGTTTCATTGCTTCAAACAACAGGCAGAGGCTGGGAATATGGCCTAGTGGCAAGAGTGCTTGCCTCCTATACATGAAGCCCTCGGTTCGATTCCCCAGCACCACATATATAGAAAATGGCCAGAAGTGGCACTGTGGCTCAAGTGGCAGAGTGCTAGCCTTGAGCAAAAAGAAGCCAGGGACAGTGCTCAGGCCCTGAGTCCAAGGCCCAGGACTGGCAAAAAAAAACAAAAAACAGGCAGAAACTATGCAAGTCTGTATCCTCCTGTATGGGTATGATTATCATCTCAATTTTACAAATAACCTAAGCTGATTATCAGATATATGGAAAGCGGTGCCATGAGCATTTGAACCTACATCATGCAATTGAAAAGCCCGTGTGGAGTGCAGTTGGCTATGTATTAGTAAACGCTTATTGATCTGTGATAAGATAAGGAGCTTGTACTGGAAGGTAAATCAATTATGTCAGTAAGTATGTTGTTTAACTCATCCAACCTTTATCACATCAAGACTGAGAACAGTAAAATAAACAGTGCATTTAGTTACATTCCAGTGCAATCTTATCAGGAGGAGCACTTTGTGAAGTGGAGCTTTACACGAAGACTGTATCACCTCCTAGGAAGACAGCATCGTAGATTTCTGTAGAGCTTCTGTGCTTGTATATCCCTGGAAGAAGAGCAAACAGAACTTGGAGGATAGAACTAATTCAAAATACCTCAGCTTCTACTTCATGGAGTCTATTCCAAAACTTTCCAACCTGCTGGTCACATTGAACACTCATTTCAAATGGGTGAGCTAAGCCACTCTGAAGCCAGTGCTTATAGAATGACTTTACAATAGACTCTGTTCACCACATTTGAATGGTTACAATTATGTAGCCGGGTATCAGGAATTCTCCATTATAGGAACCTTGATGCTGAGCCCAACACTGAACACCTCTATGATTTTCTCCATTTGCCATCATGTACCAAACCTCTTTACAGAGATTTTTTTTTAAATGCTAACAACAAAGTCTTAAACCATGGTATTTTCCCCTTTTGCCATTTTTACCTCCAAAAATTTGTCAATTAAACCAAAGGGAAATTTTATTTTTTTGAAGCTTCATAAAATAGAATTTGATGGTATGAGAATTTAGGAATCTGTATTATGTATGGGTGCCTTGGCGTTTGTCACTGAATGACTACAGACTTTAGAAGAGAGATTAGTTTTGCTCTTTTAAGAAAAATAATGGAGATAGGGATATCAGCTATAGCAATATCAACTTCACTGACAGTGTATCTTAACAACTTTTAACTTAAGTTTTGCTAAAGCCAAAGCATCCAGACATGATCAGATAAAACCCTGCCTATGTGCTCTGTTAAAAAAAACCCTATGAGGGATTGCTGTAGGCCATTGAATTTTTTTTTCCAGAGAAAGAAAAGTAACTATGGTAACTATTTTTATCTACTAACATTATAATTTCATGTTGGCTTAAGCTGCCTACAGCTTTATTTGTAATTGTCAACTATTAAGGAAATACATGTGAATACAATTCTATAAGTCAGCCAGTCTCTCTGGCCTTTCTTTACCTACTAAGTAGTCATTAAAAGAAAATTACACAGGCACAATAACCCAGTTAGAGTTTTGGGGGCTTTTTGAGTCTTTACTTTAGCTGCTGGTGGGTGATTTGTTTTAATGTACCTCACCTATTATTTTTTTGCAGAACAGATTTTTCCTGGACTATACAAACACAAAAATCATATTGTAATAGTTATACTACATTGCATATTTTGCTTTGTTAAAAGAAATTATCAGGGATCCACTTATTGGCTGCTATTTTAACTTTTCTCTCACAGAATCTTTTATCTCACAGGCTTTGGAGTGATGTGTATGGACACCAAGCTTGAAAACAAAATAAAATAAGTAACCCAGGGCTAGCAATGTGGCTTAGTGGGAGAGTGCTCAACTATCAAGCATGAAGCCCTGGGTTCAATTCCTTAGCACCACATAAACAGGAAAAGCTGGAAATGGCGCTGTGGCTCATGTCGTAGAGTGCTAGCCATGAGCAAAAACAAGCCAGGGACAGCTCAGGCCCTGAGTTCAAGCCCCAGGAGAGGCAAAAAAATATTCTCAAATAAAACAAGCAATCTGGGCTACAGGCTAAAAGAATGAGGAGCACTGGTTGTCTTACTCTCCTGAAATGGAATGCCTATGGAATTTATGTGAAAGTGAGTGTATAGGAGGTGCACATGTAGTTTGCACATGTTTGCATATTGGTGAGTTCAGTAATAGATATCAACATAAAATGGCTTCAAAAGCTGTTGGCAGGGGCTGGGAATGTGGCTTAGTGGTAGAGTGCTCGCCTTGCATGCATGAAGCCCTGGGTTCGATTCCTCTGCACCACATAAAAAGAAAAAGCCAAAAGTGGTGCTGTGGCTCAAGTGGTAGAGTGCTAGCCTTGAGCAAAAAGAAGCCAGGGACAGTGCTCAGGCCCTGGGTCCAAGGACCAGGACTGGCAACAACAACAACAACAACAACAAAAAGCATTTGGCAAATTGTGATTAGTATACTAGAAACTCCAGTCTATCAAAAAAAAATCTATAATAGGATCAACAAGCACTTTGGGTACAGGAATACTCATTAGTTGTATAGAGTAGCCATTAACAAATCACCACAAATTTGTTGGCTTAACAGTTTGCACTCAAGTTAACAATTTTCTCTGTCAAAATTACTGATGTGACTTCTATCTCTTGATTGGATTCTGACTGATATTTACTTGCTGAAAAAGACTACCTTACTGGCTGTACAGATTCATGTAAGCTCTAGCCCAGCTGGGATTTCCTGTGATTGTCCCTCTTTTTGAGGAGCCTTTTACTTTTTTCAGAGCAGAAGGCTATAACTGAGGATAATGAGTTATGCATGCTTAAGATAGATACACACACAGACACACACATATATAGTTTGCTTTTAAAAATTAGTTTCCCTTACACCAAGTTCTTGCCATTGCATTTAAGACTTTTCTCTTTGTAAGATACCTGAAACCTGAAGATTTTATGAAGTACTGCTTTTAGAACAATTAAAAAAAAACCATTTGTGGGGACAAAGGAAATCACAGGTTTCAGAATATGAAACCCCAAAACCACTTTTGTTCATGTTTTAAGCTTTCTGTAGCAGAGAATGCTATTTGAAATGAGAGAAACAATGAAAACCCAGGACAGAACACATTATATTTGTGATGAAGATGGCAAAATGTAGAAAGTGAATTCCCTTTGCCCTGTGGAAGTTACAGAACTTATAGTCATATATATCACTGTCAACAAATCTAATAATTAATGTATTGAAGAAAATCACCTTTGTGTGGAAAAGAAATTATTTTTTCTCATGGGGCCAGAAGTGGGAAGAAATCATAGAAAAATATCTCTATTAGATTAGATGAAGGTAAACCCTTGGAGGGTGTTTCCAACTTGCTTCAGGCACTAAGACACCAGATAAAATTTGAAAGCAATAAACTTAACAGTTATAAATAGTTGCCATTAGAGTAGTCAATGTATATACCAAGTTTAATTTTCTGTAGGGAAGCCCACACACATTTTAGCTGATGATGGAGGGAGGGCGTGAGGCACTTCTCCATTGCCCACTGAGGTAACACCTGAGTCTGTAGAACTACTATCGCCTAATTTTCAAATGTCTAATTTTCAAATGCCTTGAAGAGTCAAAAACTCGTATCTGCCCCATCCCCCATTCCCTTCTTTTCCCCTTCTGAGAAGAATGAGGGCAGTGTGGGAAGAAGTATGGAACACAAAAATTTACCAAACAGTGGTTCAGGACATTGTCTCCCTCGTTTGAAGAGGTCCTGCTGCACCATCAGCAAAAGGAAAAATGTTCTGATTGTTTTTTCAAATTCCATAATGCTCCCCCTATTCAGAACTTTTAGTTCATGTTTTTTATTGTGTCTAAATTATCTTTCACCAACCACTTCTCTGCCTGGCTAACAACTGTGTGTCTTTGTCTGGGTTGGAATGGGCTTCTTTTAATAACATTTCAGGTTATATTACTATCATCCTTTTACGTGTTCTAACTATAGACCAACACAAAGACTCTGTCTGACTTGATCTTATAACTTCTGTGCCTATCTCATTGCCTGGCATACAATAAATGTTCATAAAAATACGTTGTTCTAAACAAGTTGGTTAGTAAGTCAGTGATTAAAACAAGCAAACATGAGACCCTCCTCAGAGTTTTCTGCCATTTCTGTCATTTTCCCCTAACTAGATTTAAAACCTTGATGGCAGTCATCTGTGGTCTTTTCTGTATTCAACTCCCCATCCCTAGTCCCTGTTGACAGAAATTGTTCATTTAGACTGCATAATTGTAAAGTTTTTTTCTAAATCATATCCAAAGATGAGTATTTTCATTTTCCTAAAGCAAATGTCTTACACTGTATAATAAAACAGACTGTTCAAGGCTCTTTCTCACCCAGTGGCCAATGTCTTTATTCATTCTCATTTTTAAATTTCAACAATTCCTAGAAACAACTGCCAACATTGCCTTCTGGGAAAATAGCAAAACCTTCAATGTATTTTCAAACTGCCAGTGTCTGCATGAAGCACACTCTTTAGCGTTGAAAAAGTTCGAAATAGAAATGCAATGAGCTGACTTCAATGAACACTTCTAACTTTGATGTGTGCAAAGGAGTTCGGAAGTTATCATAAATTTCCTTTGGCTGCAGGTGAGTTTTCTTCTCCTACATTTCCTTCTCTCAAATTAGCACAATCAGCCAGTACTTTCACAAGAGAAGAAAGGGCTGGAAAGCCAGCAGCCAGAATAAATAACATTAAGGGATGAGGGGGGAAGGGAACATGGGAACTCCATGGCCTCCTTTATGCTTGTTAACAGGTTATAAAGCAAGCAGGTGGCGAAGTCTCACAGGAAACATTCATTGTCAGATGTTCATTCTCCAATTCAAAGCTAATCATTTCCATCCCTACTTATATCCCAGAGGGCAGGAAGCGGGTATAAAACACAACCTTGAATACCAATGTGGGTAATATGAACTTTATACCTGGTAAAACTGTTTAGAAGTAGATTTGATTTTCCTCCTACACCTCTGTTCCAGGTGTAACAAAGATAATAAGAATTTAATTCCCACGCAAAAGATTTTGGTGATTTATAAGTACACATTAGTCTTATTTTTTCCTGAAGCATAAAACATTTCTAAAAGTACAGAAAGTCATATAATATACTTTGTGCCTATGCCAACATTAAACAAATAAGGAATATCTTGCTTTCATCATCTCTTTTTAAATAAAGGGTATAGATTTATCTACAATAACCCATTGTTTCTCCTTTCTCCTGAAGTCATATGTATGTGATCAGTCAGACTTACATATAGTATATGCATATATACATACATATTTCATATATTGTATATAAAATCCATTTCAACAACTAACATACACTTGAACAACAAAAGACGATAGGGCCAGGTGCTGGTGGTTCACACCTGTAATCCTAGCTACTCAGGAGGCTGAGATCTGAGGATCACGGTTCAAAGCCAGCCCATGCAGTAAAGTCCATGAGTCTCTAATCTCCAGTTATCCACCAAAGAACTGGAGGTGGCGCTGTAGCTCAGGGTGGTAGAGTGCTAGCCTTGAGAAAAGAGCTTAAAAACAGTGCCCAAGCCCTGAGTTCAAGCCCATGACCACACAAAAAAGACTATTTAGGAAGTTGAAACATGTCCTGCCAAGGGTGTAGGTACTAATAGGAGGGAATAGATGAACAGAGAGAGGGAGGTAGAGTGAATATAGTAAAAATACTTTCTCCACATGAGTGAAAATGGAACAAGGGCACTTAATGAGACTGAAGTGAAAGTAGAGAGGAAGAAGAATGATGGAGGAAGGGATCATGATCAATATGTATTGTATACATGAATAGAAGTACTGAAAATGAGCTCCCCTTAACAACTATATGATGCTATATATTTTTTTGTCTGTCATGAGGCTTGAACCTGGGGCCTGGGCAATTTTCCTGAGCTCTCTTTTTGCTCAAGGTTAGCGCTCTACCACTTGAGACACAACTCCACTTTCAGCATTTTGGTGATTGATTGGAGCTAAGAGTCTTTCAGATTTTCCTTCCCATGCTGGTTACAAACTGCAGTCCTCAGATCTCAGCCTCCTAAGTAGCTAGGATTATAGGCATGAGCCACTGGTGCCAGCCCAACTCTCACTTTTTATTTAGCTAACAGAAGAATGAAATTATTTCCAAGGAAATGATTAGATCTAAAAAAAAATCATACTGATCAAGCTAAGGCAGACCCCAGAAAGACAAATAGGTAATACTCTCTCTCAAATGTGGTTCTTAGGCCTAAAATATAAACATTCATGCAAGTACACATGCAGTTCAACACAAGTTGAATAAAGGATGGTACATGCAGGAGTACGATTCTGTAGTGAAACCTCTTTGAACAATTAGCAGCTTAAAAATGAATATGAGGAAGCAGAAACGTGTCTTGAATGGAGAAGGGGATTAATGGGAGGGGACAGATGAATGGAAAATGGAAGAGTAGATGAATACAGTCAAAATACTCCATGCAAGTATTTGAAAGGGAAGGTAGGAAATTTGGTGGGATTGGTGGGGGGGGAGCAGATGAAAGTATAAGAATAATAGTGTGATTGGACATACTCATTTTTAAACCCCCTTATATAATAATTTGAATGACAAAATTAAAAATACAAAAATAAATTAATTGTCACTTAGGTAACACATAAATATACAGATAAGCTTTGAAATGGAGTATTTGTAGTGAAAATAATTTAGATATGAAGATTTACTACTGTTCTTTTGCATTTCTTGGCATGGAACCTAGGGTCTTACGTGCTAGGCAACCATCTTACTGAGAGCTATGCTCTCAGCCCTAGTTTACCAGCTTTGGAATTCATCAAATTATATTTGAAAACAGAAGTTTGAGCATCTGGCAAAAATAACTTATTTATGTCAAGGAAAATGAAAATAAAACTAAATTGCAACCAAAATTGACATAAATGGTGATGATTTTTTAAAACTGAGAATCATCAGGGGTGAGGTGAAGGTGAGAGAAGTAGACAAGTGAAGAGACAAAGGGTGGGCAAATACAACCATAATATTTAAGGTAAGTATGTGAAGATGGGCCTAGAAAAATTGAGGGGATAGTGGATTTGGGAGGGAGGATACAGAATGATAAAAGGGATGACACTGACCAATATTGTACTCATAAACTGACATGTTGAATTGAAACCCCTTGGTACAACTATTTAATAATCATAAGAAAGAATAAAAAATTTAAAAGTGAGAATCATGAAGTCAGCAATGGGAGGCATTGATGCCCTTTATGGAAAATGTAGCGCTCGGTTGCAGAGGACAGAGAGTGGGGCCAATATTCTGCCACTGGAGATCTGAGGGGTGTATTCATGTGCTCAGCACCAAGCATACTAGCACACCGTTGCTCCTCTGCTGAGTTCAGTGTCACCAAGACAGAAAATCATTCTTGCCTTTCATCCTATTGTCTTTTCTTCTTTTCTCTTTTCTTTTCTTCCTTTTTTTGCTCCTTTCTCCTTTCTTCTTCCTTCCTCTTCCTTTCCTCCCTCCTTGCCTCTCTCCTTCCTTTCTCTCTCTCTCTTTCTTAATTTCTTTTTGTCTGTACATAGGTTTGAATTCAAGGCCTCTCTCAAGTGCTCTACTACTTGAGCTATGCCTCCCACTGCAATTGTAAATAAATTTGTCAGATCCAACCTGGCTTAGGAGTTTCAATTCCATACTACTCAGCTGCTGAATATGGATGGAAATCTATACTCCACACAGTGTCTCCCCAGGACAATTCTGAAGGCCTTTCTTTATTAGCCTACTGTGAGTATAAACAGGAGACTGAAGGGAGGAAGCAAAAGCCAGTTTCACAGATATTTCTCTAAGGTAGAGATTTTCAAATGCAATTCTTTTCCTGTGTTTCATCAAAGGCTTGGTCTACAGCCAAATATTACTTAGAAAATGAAAGGTCATACAGGTAATGCTTTAAATTTTTAAATAATATTCTTTTATAAGCACATTGGGCTGTTTTCAAGTCCTTCACCTCTAAACAATGCTAGAAATTAAAAAATCGCTACTAGATCTTTCCAAGAAACTGGGAAATGTTTTTGGTACTGCATCCCACGGTTAATTTTTTTTTATTAAATTTTATCCCACAGGCAGGTTATGCTCTAATTGGCTCCCATGCAAATTTCCTAGCTCTAACTTCATTTTGTTGATGAATGATTCTGACTTTCAATGTAATTATCAAATGTGATGATATAAAATTTAAAAAACATACACAACAGAAAGTGCTAAAAGTTCTCAGCATCACTCATATGCTGAAGAAGTAATGCCCAGTACTTAATATTTTGTGATATCTAGTTATTTTGAAGACTCATTTTATTTTAATGTTCTATTTTTATCTTATTTCTTAAAATAATCAAAGACAAATGAAGCTATATAAAAAACAAAGATTGGGGCTGGGAATGTGGCTTAGCGGTAGAGTGCTTGCCTTGCATGCATGAAGCTCTGGGTTCCACTACTCAGCACCACATAATAGAAAAAGCCAGAAGTGGTGCTGTGGCTCAAGAGGTAGAGCGCTAGCCTTGAGCAAGAAGAAGCCAAGGACAATGCTCTGGCTCTGAGTCCAAGTCCCAGAACTGGCCCAAAGCAAACAAACAAATAAATAAAACAAAGACTGAGCCAGGCAATTCACCCCTGTAATCCTTAGGAGACTGAGATAGGAGGAGTGAGCTTCTAAGCCAGATTGGGCAGAAAAGTTCCTGAGATCCTTGTCTCTAATTAATCACCAAAAAACTCAGAATTGGAGCTGTGACACAAGTGATAGAGTCTTAGCCTTGGCAAAAAAGCTCATGAACAGAGCCCAGGCCATGAGTTTAAGCCCCATGGCTGGCACACACACACACACACACACACACACACACACACACACACACACACACACACACACATGAAATCAAAGATGATAAATACACTTACGTTGCTTGTTTTTGTCAAAGATAGTACAGTACTGAGCAAATCTCATAGCATCAATTAGCATCAATTATCACCTCAATTTAACACCTTAACCCTATATTACAACACAATATAATATGGACTAAGAGAGGCCAGTCTGTTTTTTAGTCAATACACGCCAGTTGCTGAAACAGATGTTTGAACTTTTAAAGCCATAGAAATTGAACATTTATATTTTTCACTAATGAGTATTCCAATTGACCAAAAGAAAGCCTATTTGAGTAGTATAGCAGTTAGGAATGTAGTTTGAGAGAAAAGCATAGAAAAAAGCGTAGAAGCTCATGCCTGTAATTCTCAGGAGTTATTTATGGGGAGGATCTCAGATTGAGATCAGTGGGAGCAAAAAGTTAGTGAAAGCTCATCTCAACCAACCTAGGGATACACACCTGTAATCCCAGCTACATCAGAGTCAGAGAGAGGAGGAACGGTCTGAGGCTGGCCCTGGGCAAAAGCCTGGGCCCTCTCTGGAAAACTAATATAAAACACAAATGGCTAGAGAGGTGAATCAGATAGTAAAGTACTGACCTAACAAGCATAAAAACATGATTTCAACCCTAGTATCAGACACACATACACACACACACACACACACACACACACACACGCACACATACCAACAATGTAGTTTTCATAAGCAACATCTGGATTCAAAAACTATTTTTTAAGTCAGGTGTTAGTGGCTCAGGCCTGTAATCCTAGCTATTTAGCAGGCTAAGATCTGAGGAACAACGTTCAAACAAGACCTGCAGGAATGTTCGTGAGACTCTTAACCACCAATAAACTACTCATAAAAAGCCAGAAGTGACATTGTGGCTCAAATGGTACAGTGCTAGTCTTGAACACAGAGAGGCTCCGGGCCAGAGTGCAGGCCCTGAGTTCAAGCCCCAGGACTAGTGAAAGAAAGCAAACAAGAGAGAAAGGAAGGAAGACAAAAGAAACATTTAAAAAATATTACCTTTAATTAGTTGTACAAACGGGTTTCAACTTAACAACTTCAAAAACCTTTTAATATGTAGGCAATTACTTGACCTTTTCATATCACAGATTGGCAGATACTAAGAAAGCAATGTTTAACATGAAATTCATGAACAGACCAAAGACATTACAGAGGAAATGAGAAAACCACAGACGTGCTGTACCTGAGTGTTCAGTCTCTAGATTCAATTAGTAGATACCATGGCTATCTATGCAAAATGCAACCTTTAGGGGAAGCCTTTGGGGCCAAACAGTGAACTCTCTGTACTATATTACAGGAATTCTCTAACATCATTTAAAAATAACAGGATTGTGTCTGCCATGGGCACTATAATCTAGTAGCAATGTTATAATGATGATACCTAACCTATAAATATCAGTGAGGCCTAATTATTGGTTATATCACAACACGTGACCTCAGTAAATCTGGTATTCCCAAATTTGAAGCTGTTAGACATGGAAATATCATTAGAATATGTGAGCAAATAATAGTGGGCATAAGAAAATAATGACAGATAACATCTATCTCCTCACTCATCTGGAATAGAATGCTGAGAATACTTATTTTGTGGCAACAATTTGACTTGAACTTGATATTACCAGGACAAAACCTATATCCACCACAGAGGTAACTGTGAAAAGTCACCTTCAAGTTCAAAGTCAAAGTCACTTAGCCTGGTTGGTGACTTATATAGTTCTTTTCTCCTTTTTCCTTCTGTGCCATCTGCCTTGTATGTTCTGAACATCTGGGGTTTGAAGTACTGCTTCTCTGGTGCTGTTACTCTGTGGTTTTCAACATAGCAATGGAAAGGCAGAGGCAGAAAGTAGTAATTGGTTTATCACATGTTTTGACAGACAGACAGGGTCTATTTTCGACTGTTGTCCATGTGAGGCATCTCCCAAATGTGTGGCTTTGATGTGAGATTCTCCTGACAGCACAGTAAAGACTCCAGGGTGGTTGGAATTTATCAGCACAAAATGAACTGACATGAAAGAGTGAGTAAAGAAAGGAGGTGAGATGTGGTTAGAATACAAAGGCAGGTTGAAACTTCTCTGTGTTTCTAGGCCTCAGCTGATTTCCTTCCTTTTCTGCCACTAGGAAATGAAGCATTCCAATCTAAGCTCTTTCCACTTGGAGGGAGTGGTACTCTCTAAATGTAGGAATTGCCTTGTGATTGGTTATTTGGGCCATTTATTTCCTAAGTTCAATTTTCCTAATTTAGGAAATGATGATAGTAAGCTGAAATACTTTGGAGTCCTGTTAAGAAAAGTAAAGAATTTCATATCTATAATGAAATTGGAAGCGGGATCCTGGTCACATTTGATCAATACAGCTACTACTCATGGTGATGATACTACTATCACTATCAAAGCACTATGTGAGGAGGGATTTTTTTTTGCACACTAGGACTTGAACTCAGGGCATTGTAATTGCCAGGAAAATACTGTACCACTTGAGCCATTACTCTAGTCCTTTTTTCACCTTCTTTATTTTTTGTAAAAAAAAAAGATAAATGTTCATATTTTTTACTTACACTGGCCTGGACTATGATCCTTCTATCTGTTTCCTATTGAGCCAGGATGATAGGCACATTTGACCATGTTCCACTTTTTATTGGTTGACATGAAGTCTCACAAAG
This sequence comes from Perognathus longimembris pacificus, assembly GCF_023159225.1. Taxonomy (NCBI): domain Eukaryota; kingdom Metazoa; phylum Chordata; class Mammalia; order Rodentia; family Heteromyidae; genus Perognathus; species Perognathus longimembris. The sequence continues at coordinate 105,361,276 of NC_063188.1, read as the reverse complement.
TTTTTGCTTAGGCTGGCCTGGTATCACGATCCTCTCAATTTCAGGCTCCCCAGTGGTGAAACCAAGTAGACTAGGTGATTAACATCATTTGTTATAATGCAAATAGGATTTGCCCATCTGTATTTGGTCACACAACCTAACATTTTAGAGATTTTTGTCTGACAGCTTTCAAGTATATACACAAATGGAGAATATACCAAGATGAGGGTCTTTCTTGTATAACTTTATTCCAAGGGCTAGAAAACTACCTTTGCTGGGCCAAATTTGGACCACCTGCTATCTCTGTGCATAAGGTTCAGTTGAAATATCAACACAATCATTTGTTCATCTATTTTCTATGCTATTTTCACACTGTAAAGTTCATTGAGCAGTTTCAGCAGACCTTACATATCCCACAAGGCCTAGAATAGTTACTATCTAGCCCTTCACTGGTTGGATGGACTGTGGACTCTTAGCCTGCATGGTCTACAGACCAATGCTATACAATGACATTGAAAACACCAATTGTCCATCTGGATATCTTTTTAAAAGTATATTAGCCACACTAGGCTTAGAGAATTTATATCAAAATCATAATTCTCATGAATACTGCTTGAAATTTTTTAAGACCAGTGCAATGAAAATACCAACCACCTCAACTGTGCTGTCCATTTGAGCATCACAAAATATTATAAAGATCAAAATATCTATGAAAGATGACCTACTCTCTGAAACAAATGATACAATAAAGAAGCATAGGAAAGTATGACATATGCTTATAGTATCTAATGACAAAATTATTATTTCATAATTCTCTATTATTGAACATTAAAAGACAGTAGAAACCTAAAAGCACAATGTGACAGAGTAGACACCTGAAAATCATCATCAAGAGAGATACATGGGGCTGGGAATATGGCCTAGTGGCAAGAGTGCTTGCCTCGTATACATGAAGCCCTGGGTTGGATTCCCCAGCACCACATATATAGAAAATGGCCAGAAGTGGCACTGTGGCTCAAGTGGTAGAGTGCTAGCCTTGAGCAAAAAGAAGCCAGGGACAGTGCTCAGGCCCTGAGTCCAAGGCCCAGGACTGACAAAAAAAAGAGAAAGAGAAAGATACAGATGTTATTTTCATTATTATTATCTCCCTCATCAGAATAATAAGAAACTTTAAAAATTAATGTTTACAATATTAAATTATCTGCATATGTTTGCCAAGATGAGTTGCATTCACAAATTGACATGCTGAATTGTTGTTTTTGTAAAACTACTTAAGGATAATAACAAGAATAAATCAAACATTTTCGACTTAAAAAGTACTTAAATAAAACATGATTTCATGACACTTTCTGAAATGCTATCCAAATAATCTTTCTCAGTTAAGTTCTTAGGTATGAGTTTGAAAGATCATAACCACAAATATAAATATATCTGTATATACAGATATATGTATACATACAAGCATATATATATATATATACCATAGAAATGTAATTGTCATATTTTAATCCTAATCAGGATCTATCTTATTTCTGTGAACAGTAATAAAGCTCCTGGATGTCACTTAGAATGTAAAATTCTAAATTTTATTATTCATACATCTCATGCACATAGTAACTGAATTCTCTGATAAGGAGTTGTGGCTGACAGATTAGATTCTGGAGTCAAACATATTAGATTTTATGAAGCTAAAGAGCCAGAGGTTTAATTTCTTTATCTGCAAAATAGATATCATCACACTACTTCATTAGATATTTGTAAAGATTCAAACGAACAAAATATAAGAAGTGCTTAGAAAAAGATCAAGATCAAAGAAGTTCTTGATATTTTACCCATTTTATTAAGTATTAAATTTAGCATCATTTTAATAGAGTTAAAATTAATACTATGGCCATATCTATGTTAGGAAAATATGAGATGAAGGATGAGGAGTATGCTGTGTGTGTGCTTGTGTGTGTGTGTGTGTGTGTGTGTGTGTGTGTGTGCAAGAGACAGACAGAGAAAAAAGTTTCAACCACAACTAGAGGAAAGACCAAATAGTAATGCCACCAATGAAGTGCACATTTTCAATAATTGGCAGGCTTGAAAGAGTGCTTTAAAAACAGGTGAATTTTCATTTTCTAAATACTAAAAATTTACATATTACCAAACATAGCAGTGACTGTTATGCCTCCTGCTATTCCCAGAAGATAAATGAAAATAATGGTACAAGCACACACGCACACACACACACACACACATATACACACACACACACCTACACACACTTCAAAAACAGATTTCCAAGATTATTACCATCTTTCTGGTGTATCTACCACATAATACATATTAATGACCTGGACTTGAGTAGAATGGTGCCAGTCAAAACTATGAATTCCACGTATGCCCAATTGATTTCACTTTTTCAGCTACTATTCCATGTGCTTTGCATAGAAGGTAAACAGCAATGACAGAATTTTGCCTTTGGTTTCATAGACTTACATATTGTGATGTACAAATAGAGACATTTTGAACCATATAAACACAACCTGGCTATTGTAATACAAGAAAACACTGCTATACCTTTTAAAGTAGAGATTTCTTCCCACTCATTTTGCTAAGCTTTTCCTTCCACCAAGCCCGCAAAAGAAAGACCTGACAAGTGTGACAGAGACTGAGAAATGTTTCATTTTGCCTGTAAATTCCTGTGTCTTCTGACTTGCTGACAACCTTTTGATGATGTGTGAAGTATCAAATATGAAATGCACGGTGGGTTTCACAAATTCAGTGATGCCCTCGATCTGGTCCACAGTCAGAGGAATATATCTATGCCTGGGAGCTCCAAAAGAACTTGATTTGTATGTATAATTCAATAATGTGTTTCAGAGAGAAGACACATGGACAGCTTTGCGTTACTAGGACACTGCTATTTTCTCAATGAAATGAGAAATAGAATGTGAAAAACATGTTAACACATTACCAAGACAAAGGTAATTTTTGCATCAAGAGATAACAATATGTCCCATTTCAGAACTAATTTTTCTATCAGAAGATCACCATGACTAGGATTAATTGCCAATGTGCTTGCTGGCATTCCATGTATTCTAAAATCCAAACCTTTTCAAGCATAGTAATCAATAAATGCTGAATGCTGAGCTCTCCATTAAGTTTTTCAAGGAAGACTGAATTCCACTCATGGATCCTGTTATGTCAGTTTATGGTGCAAATCAAAAGACAAAAATGTTGTAAACAAGCAGCTGAAATTCTCCCAATACAAATGGAACACAGACAACATTTGTCATAACAGATACGAATACATTATTTTCCCAAGTGTCTCAGGAAGGCAGGCCAAAAAAATATTTTTTTCATTTTCCAAAGTTCAAATATCTGTTATTAGGGAATAAAATTTTCTATTTTCCCAGTCTTCATTTTTAATCTATTTTTATTGAAAGAATATACATATATATTTGAAGTATAGATAGTAGTCAACCATAGAGTTAAAAGGAAGGCCCATTACAGAAAATTACTGGATTATTTTTTGTTTGGTTTTTGTTTTTGCCAGTCCTGGGCCTTGGACTCAGGGCCTGAGCACTGTCCCTGGCTTCTTTTTGCTCAAGGCTAGCACTCTGCCACTTGAGCCACAGCGCCACTTCTGGCCGTTTTCTGTATACGTGGTGCTGGGGAATCGAGCCCAGGGCTTCATGTATACGAGGCAAGCACTCTTGCCACTAGGCCATATCCCCAGCTCCGTGGATTTTTGAATTCCTAGTAAAGAATTTTGCATCCGAATTTTAAAATATTAAACATCATAAGGAAAAAGTGGGGACAAGCACAAAAATCACTCTGTTTATTGATGATAGATAAACTTATGCTTGTAGCCCAAAGGATTTTTCCAGAAAGGAGGCCAGAACACATAAAGTTAATCATTTGGGACAATTGTCTTGAACAGGAAAATCAGCAAGGTGTTCAGAACAAGGGTTGGGGAGGAGAGCAGGATGCTTCCGGAGCCCACTACCCTCCAAGTGAAGAGGACAGGGGCCCTTTCTCAAGGACATGTCTTCTCACTCCTTGCTTGCTCTCCACCCCAGTATTCATTCACTCCTTAATTTATTAAATCTGCTTGGCAGGAAGCCTAGCTATCTTAACACAATTTATTCTTCATCTGTGCTATGAGTCCCCTCAGGATCTAAGCTTATGAAACTCATTTCTGTTTTTTTCTGTCTCTCTTCCTGTCCCTCCCATGGCAACATCTCTTTCTATATGAAATGATCAAGAAAGCCAAAGTGGATACAAAATAGATGTGAGAAAATGCTGGGATCCCTGAGTATAATGCCTCTGCTAACTCTTGTCTGTGTCCATCTGCCTATGTCCACAGCCTCGTTCCAGTTCCACGTAAAATCTGTGAGAGTCGCGACACACCAACAGCCCCCTCCCCTCTCTCTGGGACATAGTAGGTAGTGAGAAAAAGACTGCCTGGATAAAGTGCTACTTATACATCTGCATATTGCTTTTGACTTCAGTATAACACACTTACAGTAGTCTGTGTGGTGTGCAAAACAAACTCTTTAAGGGAGTTTTATAAATATGCAAACCTGTACATCCACCCAGATCAAGACCTGGAATATTTTTTCTGAACCTCATCACCCCTCTCTTGTCAATAGCTGCCACTCCCACTCACATTCCACAGCAATGATTATTATTCTGTCTTCCATCATCATCGGTTATTTTACCTCTTCTTTTTTTTTTTTTTTTTTGGCCAGTCCTGGGGCTTGGACTCAGGGCCTGAGCACTGTCCTTGGCTTCTTTTTGCTCAAGGCTAGCACTCTGCCACTTGAGCCACAGCGCCACTTCTGGCCATTTTCTGTATATGTGGTGCTGGGGAATCGAACCCAGGGCCTCATGTATATGAGGCAGGCACTCTTGCCACTAGGCCATATCCCCAGCCCTTACCTCTTCTTAAACATGTACAGCATGTTGCCTTCATGTCTGGTTTCTTTCATTCACCATAATACATGGGAAACTTACTTTTACTGTTACATACACCAGGAGTTCCTTCTCACTGAAGTGGAGAAATCTATTATATGAGTACATCACAATTTATTTTCCTTCCTACTAATAATAGACATTTCCAAGTTGGAGCTATTATGAAAGTACCTGCTATAAACTGCCTTGACCATGTTGTGTGTGTTGCTTTTGTACCAGTATAAGGATTTGAACTCAGGGCTTTGTGCTTTCCTTTAGCCCCTTTTTTTCTTTTGCTCAAGACTGGTGAATTACCAGATGGTAATGCATGCAGTTCTGGCTTTTTGCTGGTTAACTGGAGATAAGAGTCTCTGATTTGCCTGCCTATGCTGGTTTTCAATTGGGACCCTTAGATCCAATTCCTGAGTTGCTGGGATTATGGGCATGATCCCAATGGTACCTGACTGGCAATATTTTTTATGGATTTACATACTCACATCTCCTATATACTATGCCTAGGAAGGTAGACTTGTGGGACCATAGGACACACGTCTGCTTAGTACTACAGACACTAAATGGCTCCCCTTTAGAAAGTTTGGATATACTTCATATCCATGGATTAAATCCATCAGCCTGAGTCATTTAACTGCATAATGCAATTGCCAACAAAAAACAGTTTACATGATTATTCAGAATCAATGTAATAGAAGATAAGGAAGAATAACATATATATTTCTCTTAAAAAGTAAGTCATTTTTATTTTCCTTTTATGGTATGCATCCACAGGTTTAAGCCCATGATGAAAATAAGCATTGGGAATTGTATCCTTCCAAATTGCACTTTAATCTTATTATGTGGTATACCAAGCTTATAAACAAGTTTCAGCTACTTGCTAGTTCAAGACATTCAATTAGTTATTTTTTCTATCATTACCATATTCCCTCTGGGGATATAAAGGTAATAAATGAATTAACCATCTCTTAATAGACACTTGGAAAATATATGTCATCCTATGTATAATTAAGTGGTTATATATGAAGCTTAAATTTTCCCAAAAATCAATTGAGTCTTTGCAAAATAGAGTATAACTTTCTCAGATTACTTACGTCATTGTCCTCTTTACATATTTTTGGGTTTCTGTAGATCTATGTGGGATTGAGAAGGAAAGAAGTGAGAGAGAAAGCAAAAAAGTAGAAAAAAGGCAGATGGGAATGAAGGAAAGAGAGAGGGAGAAAGGAATGAGGGAATAAACAAAGGAAAGAGGAAGAATGAACAAACCAATGGGGGGGAAAGGAAGGAACCAAGGTGGGCAGAAAGAAAGAAAGAAAGAAAGAAAGAAAGAAAGAAAGAAAGAAAGAAAGAAAGAAAGAAAGAAAGAAAGAAAGAAAGAAAGAAAGAAAGAAAAGAAAGAGCAAGCTAGTTTATCCTTACATTGTACTCATAATTCACAGTGACTCTGGGAATATTGAGACCTCAAATCACCTCCCTATGAATTTTAAAATTATTTCTGGATGAATATTGGTCTTCTCAGAGTTCGGGAGCAGTAAGTTTGTAAATAAAATTACTTAAATTCTACAAATCCACTGAAGGAAAAGCAAGGTAGATGATATGTAGGTTTTTGTTGGTTTGCAGTACTTAATAGGTGTAGATGCATAGGAAGAAGACTCTTGCTTGGGGGGAAAGCCCCATGGCATTTGTCTAGACAAGGATTTTTTTCAATATGACTCCAAAAGCAGAGGCAACAAAAGTAAAAACGGGCTAGGCTCTGGTGGCTCACCCCTGTAATCTTAGCTACTTGAGAGGCTAAGATTGTTGGGATCATGGCTCAAGACCAACCTGGGCAGAAAAACAAACAACAACAACAAAGCAGGATGCAATGGCATAAACCTACTATGCTAGCTACCCAGAGGAAATACTTTGGGGAGTTACAGCCATGTGTGAGCAGGGCAGGAAGCAAAAATGATACCCTATCTGAAAACTGAATCAGGGGTACACTCATGGCACAGTATAAGAATGCCTGTTTAGGAAACACTAGGCCCCAAGTTTAAACCCCAGTACTGCCAGAAAAAAAGTGTGATTGTCTCAAACTATAAAGATTCTTTACAGCAAAGGAAACAAAGATCCAACCCACAGAATGAAATGATTGCAAGGTACATATCCTAAAAGATGTTAATATCTAAAATATATAAGGAATTTTAAAATTCAATAACAAGGAAGAAACCCAATTGAAAAATTGGTAAATCACCTGAACAGACACTTCTTGAATGAAAACATATAAGGGCCAATAGACACATGAAAACAGGGCTCAGTATCACTACTCTTTGAGAAAATGTCAATTAAAACCAGAATGCACTATCACTTCATACCTGTTATAAGGGCTTTTCTTAAAAGATGAAAGAGAAATGTTGATGAGGATGTGGAGAAAACGGAGTCCTTGACCACAGTTGGTGGGAAAGTAAATTGGCACAGTTATCAGTATAGAAGGTCCTTAAAAGTTTAGATTTAAAATTACTAGAAGATGTAGTGAACTCACTTCTGTGTATACTTCCAAAGGAAAGGGACTCAGTATGCTGAGAAGACATTTCCATCATTCACAATAGCCAAGGTGTAAAAGCAACCTTAAATGCCCATCACTGGATGAATGGATAAAGAAAACATACATGTACCCAGCAAACATTATCCAGCCTTTAAAAGAAGGCAAAAACTGGGCATCGATGGCTCACCCCTGTAATCTTAGCTACTCATAAGGCTGAGATCTGAGGATCAAAAACTAAAGCAAGCTAGCCGTGGTGACACACGCCTATAATCAACGAGGAGGATGAGGCAGGAGGATCATGAGTTCGAGACCAGCCTGGGCTACACTTTTTTGTAACTGTAACCCTTCTGTGCATCATCTTTACAATAAAAGTTTCAAAACCAAAAAAAAAAAAAAAAGCTGAAGTCAACCTTGACAGGAAAGTCCATGAGACATTTCTCTCCAGTTAATTAGCAAAAAGCTGGATGTGGAAGTGTGGTTCAAGCAATAGAGCTCCATCCAGGCTTAAGTGAAAAAGCTCAAGGATAGCACCTAGGTCCTGAGTTCAAGCCCTGGTACTAGTACTCTCACATGCCCAGTGGCTCACTCCTGTAATCTTAGCTACTCAGAAGGCTGAGATCTGAGGATTGTGGTTTGAAGCCAGCCGGGGCAGAAAACTCCCTAAGAGACTCTTATCTCCAATAAACCAGTCAAAAACCAGAAGTGGAGCTATGCCTCAAAGTGGTAGAGTGCTAGCTTTGAGCAAAAACAGAGCTCAGGTACAGGACCCAGGCTTTGAGTTCAAGCCTCATAAACAAACAAACAAAACACACAAAAAACCACCTAGTAAGCACCAAAAAAAATGACCATTGTAGTCAGTTTTATAAACGTCCATGTGGCAAACCAAATGATGAATTCAGTCATTGTCACAGGGTAGGCCCATAAGCATGAGGACAATGAATTTGTCTGAGGGTCCCTGAAAGAAATTTGTATGAATAGAGATACAATTCTCAGAAATATACCAAATACTCCATCATACATTTTGTGGAAGTGGCCTGGTGGAAGTAAATACTAGGAAGGAGTGAAGGAAATATGGTTACAAAAGTTTGGAAGAATTTTAGATACAACAGGACTTGGTCACTAGGTTTGGGATAGCTATGAGAGAAATTACTCTGCCATATCATCTACCCTATGAACCAGAGAGGGTAATGGGATTGTTCATTTAGGTTATTAAGGAAGCTATCTCTTTCTTTACAAGAGACTAAACATACGTGGCACTTTTATGTTTTGTATTGGGTTATTGTTCTAGATTGGACTGTTAAATACCATATTTGAGGCTGGGTTGTCATTTTTATAACTGTCTTAGTATTTTATTGCCATTATTTATTACTTTTGATATACAGAATGAGCTGCATGCATTTATAGAGCAATAAGACAATGTATTTAATGTGCCTTGTTTTTAACTGAATAAGAACTGAAAGCATGAATCAATAAAACTGATTAAAATGGAAAAAAGGAAGCTATCTCTTTCTTTACAAGAGATTAAAATTCCTTCTCATGTTAATCGCCCCTCCCCCATCCACCACCCCTCCCCCACCCTTGCCGCCCCGCCCCCACCCTTGCCGCCCCGCCCCCACCCTTGCCGCCCCGCCCCCACCCTTGCCGCCCCGCCCCCACCCTTGCCGCCCCGCCCCCACCCTTTGTTGTCCCCCCCTCCCCCTACTTCTGCCCCTCCACCACCCTTCCACCCCCTTTCTCCCCTCCCCCCCCCCCATGGAATTGTGGGTTTGTGATATCTAAGCCACCCAGAGCTACTATTGGCTGAAGAAATGTCTATGGGCCAATTAAGGTTGAAGGGTGTGGCACCCCATTGTCCGGGAGAGTATATATACAAGCACCCGCTGCCCTGAAATTGCATTACTACTACTTTGCTCTTTGATCGCTATGGCGAAAACCCCTGAGAATCCTCAGGCTTCGAGCTCCAAGTTTGACGAAATATGTGTGATTGATGAAGAAAAACCTATCAAAATAAAAGAACGAAAACGAAAGCGTGACCATGATGAGAAGACCCAGGACACGGCAAAAGTAGGATCCCACTGAGGGCTTTTTGTTTCTTCCCTATCAACGCCCAATCTGATTCCTTCCTTGTTCGTCATTTGGTATAAAACCCTTCTTCACCATTTACCATAATGCCCCGCCCCCCACTTATCTACTCATTTCCCCCATACCAATGATCTTACTGAGCTTATCTTCCTTCCAGAAAACTGCAGTTGAGAAGGCTGACGAGATTATTCGGTCAAGTCTGCAGAAACGTCGGAATGGGAAGCGGCCCATGATCGTAGTGCTCTACCACCGGAAATGCGGACGCGACGGAGTGAAGATCATCAAACAAGGCGAGGTCACTCTGGAGCCATACGGTAGTGCAAGCAACGCCTGCGAAGAAGAGTGACTGTTGACGGAATATTGAATATATTGCCCAGAGTTAGCTCTGGAAAACTAGCCCTTTGCCCAAGTAAATATTGTATCAATAAAGATACCTGAATATTTGATTAATTTAGCAATGTGTGGATATGAATTGTATTAATGGGGCGGCGTCTGATGGTAGGGTAGTAGGAAGAAGGGAATGGGCAATGGGCAGGTATTTAATAAAGGACAAAAATGGGGGTTCTTGGGAGTGGGGAAGATTGTAAAAAAAGGGCAGGATGATGGTTGAAAAGAAGACTGATTTCTTCAACACTTGAACAACAATGAGAAGGCAAAGGAAGTAAGAGAAGGAATGGTTCTGATTAAAATGTAATATATTCACATACAAAACAGCTTGGTGAAGCCCCTAAGAACAATTAATATACACAATGACAGGAAAGTAAAACAAGCTCTGTTGGAGGCAGGTATCCGCAGGAGGGTGAAGGGAGGAGGTAAATGAGAGTGAATATGATAAAGTGCTTTATACACAGGTATGAAAATAGAACAATGAAACCTTTTGAAATTATTTTAAGGGTAGGAGGGATTGAGGGAGAGAATGTTAGGGTGTGGTTGATAGGATACGGGTATGTATGTCATGATGTCACAATGGAACTGTCAGTTCTGAAGCCTTTCCTGTACTGCCAATATACAGTGATAAAAATTAAAATTTTTCTTTGACACTTTATTTTACTGGTGAGGAGGAAAAAGGCTGGCATTTCTTAGGGGTGGGAGGTTGATAGGGTAGGCATGTAGATAGAGGAGAGAGAGGATATATTTGGTATAGTCGGATCTAACAGTCATTCTGATTCCATTGTTAATGTTCGCTTCCTTAAACTATTTTCTGTTACTCTGACACCAGAAATTGAGTGATTCACAAGAAAAAGACAGTTTGGGGAAGTAACTGATGAGTTTGGGAGGTCAAGGTCACATTTGATGGTCTTCATGCTAATTAAGACTATAGAATCTCACAGACATCATATGATAATGAGAGGCATTTAAAACAAGGTGACTTTTATAACAGATAAACCATGACCCATTAATCTATTAATCTTCAAATAGATAAATCTACAAATGAAGGCTGTTTACGGTTTAATCACCATTTAAAGGCCTCACCAAACCTTACCTCTTAATACATCATATTAGGGTTTAAATTTCTATCTGGAGAACCAGGCCCTGGTGACTAATAATCATCCTAGCTACTCAAGAGGCTGAGATTGAAATGATCAGAATTAAGAGCCAATCCAGGCAGAAAAGTCTGGAAGATTCTGTCTACAAAATAACCAGCAAAAAGCAAGGTTGAGGCCAACTAAGCAAGCAAACAGCAAGTGTAAAAAGCCTGAATTCAAACTCCAGAATCAGCAAAAATTAATAAGTAATTAAAAATTCAACACTGGGGAGAGAAAACAGGGTGAAGAAAGGCGACTATAGTAAAAATTCTTTACATAAAGAATTTTCACACATGTGAAAATGAAACAAACTTGTGGAGATTGGTTTAGGCTGGAGAAACAGACATTATTTATATCAGCATTAATCCCAAACAACTCATTCCATTAAGAAACAAGACGGGGGCTGGGGATATAGCCTAATGGCAAGAGTGCCTGCCTCGGATACACGAGGCCCTAGGTTCGATTTCCCAGCACCACATATACAGAAAACAGCCAGAAGCGGCGCTGTGGCTCAAGTGGCAGAGTGCTAGCCTTGAGCGGGAAGAAGCCAGGGACAGTGCTCAGGCCCTGAGTCCAAGGCCCAGGACTGGCCAAAAAAAAAAAAAAGAAACAAGACAATAAAATCAATAGAAAAATGAAAAAAAGTTATCAACAGGCAATTTCCAGAAAATAAACTATAAATGTTCAATAAACATGAGTATACATGACCAAATCCACTTGTTATTTAAAAATGCAAATCAAAAACATTTTCCATGCATTAGTGACAGAAAAGTCTATGTTTGTTACAAGGCAATACTTTTGAAGTCATGGAGCAATATGAATTTTTATACTACAAACAATTTGTGGGGAAGCAATTTGGTAATAGCTATCAAAAATGAGATTATACAGATCTTTTAACCCAGCAATTTCAGCATGTATAATTTGTCCACTGCATCCACTTCACTATGAATAGGTAGAAAGATGTTCATAGCCATCATTTCTTTAAAGGAAAAAGAAGAGCACATCGAAGTCCATCAATAGGTTGTATATACAGTGCATCAGTCTCATATATGAATAACTAGGAGAGAGGAATTCAGTGTCTGTGAAAACAATGCTAAGGACATGGAGATGTTAATATTCTGATTCAAACAATATTAACTGTATACACATATGGGACTTCATACCACGCCTCATAAAAATATGATTAATACACGATGTTAAGCAAAACTTCTAAAATATGTTTATGCTGTAGAAATTCTAATGACTGTGATTTGGTCATTATACATTATATACATATATGAAAGGATTACACTGTACAATGCATATATGCGATGAATACTAATTAATTTAAAAGAATAAGGTCAATATGTATGTTCATGTGGAAGAGAAACTTGTTGGGTTCCTAGTAAAGTACAAATCATAGACCCCTCATAATTCTGGGGAACAATAAAATAGTTGATGTAAAGATTTATGGTTCCACAAGAAGTAAAAGCTGTGCTAAATAGCTCAACAGCTACGTACATATGATTACATAAGATGAGGCTAAGCAAAATGAACTCCAAGAGATGGAAACAGGAGGATTTTATTGTTGTCATTATGTTTAATGTACTAGGTAAATTTCCTATGGCGTATCCTCTGTGGTCACTGTATATGATTTTGGCACACTGGATATTGTATATTTGTTTATCTGAGCTAGGGAAGGGAAAGAAAAATAAGGGAGGGTATAACAAATATGACAAGAAATGTACTCACTACCTTATTATGTAACTGTAAACCCTCTGTACATCACCTTGACAATAATGTTTTTTAAGTTGTGTTAACCAAAAGGTGTAGGACATAAAAGAAAATACCTACAGATAAAGATTGAGGAAGAGATAGGGCTAGAACCTGAAGAGTCTTATGGGCCACACAAATGATGTGGACTTTGGCTCATATGCTTCATGGATCTGTTAGTTTTAGGCAAATCACTAAGTGGAAGAGTGGAGTGTTGACTGGAGTCAGGAAGAATCATTAGGAGACTGCTGGAATAGAACAAGAAAGTAATTTTTTAAAAAATTGCTAACGCAGAATGATGTGCCAAACACAGGGCACTGCTCAGCCAGTGTTATATCCTTTATTTCTGCGAGAAAGGAAACTATTGCCTATGCACCCTACAGAACAAAAACAGAGAAGTAAATTAACTTTTACAAGTGCCTAACCAAGATAGAGATTCAAGCTCTCTGCTTCCAGATCCCAAGTTCTTAAACACTACGTGAATATGGTTTTGATTAAACACTTCACATTTTTGTCATTTAAATAGCTATATTATGTGATCTATGTCCAATGCAGACCACAGACTCTCAGGTTGTATTGAATACTTACTTCACATATATTTTATCCTGAAATTCTCTTTGGTCATACTACTTTCCAAGTATTGTCATAGTTATTCTATCAATTCTAAATATATTACATTCTTGTTCATATCAACCCACACTCTCTAGGTCTATTTATTTAACATTACTGGCCTTTCTAGTTCGATAAAACTTTTTAATTGGGTATGAGTACAGAACTTAATGAACCTGTTATTTAGCCTCTCTTCCAGGCCATTAATGAAGAATTAAAATAAAATTTCCTTTCTTTATGTACTATCACGTGTTACAAATGAGTGCAATCCTCAGATTAGTAGGAGGTTCTTTTTTATTGAGAAATGTAAGTAGAAAATGTTAATTATATGTGAGAAAGAAGTTACTGATGTAATAACATATTTCATACAAATAATATCAACCATCTCTTTATAATCAGCTCCTAACCAGAATATATAGGTAGAAACTGGAAAATATTTTCCAATTCGTATTTTTTACAGGTTCTTTTCTGCAGAAAGTCTTGCTTGCTACCACATATGATCTTCCCATTGTGGCTGGAATCCCAGTGTCTAGCTTCCCGCTGTGGAGATGGGATATTAAGGCCTTTTCTGCCTGAGCCGGCCTAGAACCACAATCATCCAATTTTAGTCCTCCACATACTTTGGTGCATACCACTGTGTCCAGATATGGATTGAGAAGGGGGCCTCTGGAACTTTTCTGTGCAGGATGGCCTCAAGCTGGTAGCCTCCAATTCTCAGCCTCCCAAGCAGCAAGGACTACAGGGGTAAGCCATCAGGATCTGGATAAAAGTTTTTAATTTTGATGAAGTCTTATAGAGTGTTTCGTTTGTTGCTTGTGCTTTTGATGTTAGAGCTAAGAATCCATTGTCCAATCCTCTATTACAAATGTTTAAATCTTTTTTCTTCTAAAATGTCAGTTTAAACTCTCCTATTCAGGTCTTTGGTCCATTTGAGTTAATTTTTGTATATGGTGTGAGTTATGAAACAAATTTTATTCTTTGGCATGTAATACTTTTTGTTGCCGAAAATCAATTTTGTATATACTTACTCTTAAAAACACAGAAAAGATTACTCTTATTTTTTTCCTTTATTGTCAAAGTATAGAGGGGTTACAGTTTCATATGTAAGGCAGTGAGTACATTTCTTGTTTAACTTGTTACCTCCTCCTTCATTTTCCCCCGTCTCCCCCTTTTCCCTCCCCCCATGAGTTATACAGTTATACAGTTGGTTTACACCAAATGATTTTGTAAGTATTGCATTTGCAATTGTTTGTCTTTTTATCCTTTGTCTCTCGATTTTGCTATTCCCTCTCCCTACTCTAGGTCGAATACACGTATATACAGTATCCAGGGCACTAAGATGAGATACAGTGATATCGAAGGTAAAACCACGGGAAGGGAATATGAGAGGGGAAAAAAGGGCATGGTTTCACATGGCTTGTTGAAAATAATTACAACAATGATATAACATTTGTTTCCATAATGTGGAGTTCATTTCACTTAGCATCATCTTATGTGTTCATAAGGGCATAGCTATTGGACTATTGTGATCTTCTGCTATGACTAGCCTAAACATCTACTACTAAAATATATGTAGAACTCAAAG
Organism: Perognathus longimembris pacificus; assembly: GCF_023159225.1. Taxonomy (NCBI): domain Eukaryota; kingdom Metazoa; phylum Chordata; class Mammalia; order Rodentia; family Heteromyidae; genus Perognathus; species Perognathus longimembris. Next base: position 105,346,266 of record NC_063188.1, on the reverse strand, counting down.
GATTAAATTCCTCCAAAACAAATCCTCAAAGAACCAACAGCTCCCTCAACATGTGGGCTAAAGACCTAAAAAGAAACTTCTCTGAAGAGAAAATGAGAATGGCCAAGAGACACATGAAGAAGTGCTCAACATCGCTGGCCATAAAGGAAATTGAAATCAAAACAACAATGAGATTCCACCTCACCCCAATAAGAATGTCCAATATCAGGAAAACTAACAATAACAAATTCTGGAGGGGATGTGGCCAAAAGGGAACCCTACATCATTGTTGGTGGGAGTATAAACTGGTTCAGCCACTCTGGAAAGCGGTATGGAGATTGATTCCGCAGAAGGCTAAACATAGAGCTCCCCTATGACCCAGCAACCCCACTTTTTGGCATCCACCCAAAAGATTACAAGCAAGAACACACTAAAGCCAGCAGCACAACAATGTTCATCGCAGCACAATTTCTCATTGCTAAAATATGGAGCCAACCCAGATGCCCCTCAGTAGACGAGTGGATCAGGAAAATGTGGTGGCTATACACAATGGAATTCTATACCTCTATCAGAAAGAATGACATTGGAAAATCGCCGGTGACCCGATGGACGCAATTCCTTCTACTTGTTCCAGAACCCTGGGAGGCAAGCAGCTAGGGCTGGGGGCGGGGGGCGGCCCTGGTGAAGGGGCTGTGGGGGTACGCTGGGGAAGACTGCTGTGGTGGCTGCATCAGCAGTGGGATTGGCAAGAAACCACTAAAAAGTTCCTGTGGAAACAAAGTAAAAGAGCATAAGAATATAATGGATAGAGAGGAGAAAACCTACGGCGGCTGGGAAGGCCCTAGTGCCATGTATGTCAAGTTAATATCTTCTGATGGTCACAAATTTATTGTAAAGAGAGCATGCACGAACCTCAGGAACAATAAGACCCATGTGGACTGGCCCAGGTCAGTTTGCTTAGAAGGAAACCAATGAGATCAATTTGAGAGCAATCCTTTCACATGTGCTACCAGTAGTGTGCATGATTTTTACCTACAAGGTTCGCTACATTAACAGCTCCACCGAGAGTCCTGAATTCCCAATTGCACCTGAAATTGCACTGGAACTGCTGATGGCTGCGAACTTCCCAGATTGTTAAATAAAATAAATTATAATAAACTGTTAATTTTTTCAGTATTTAATACCTGTCGTTCAGTTAGTAATTTTTTCACATTTACCTGTTGCCTGTATGCAATTGAACTATAAAAAGTTAATTGCAAAGCAGATTATCTTCTGTCCTTTTGCACAGCAATCGGAGTTGAAATTTATTTGCTATATTGACAAGTTAAGGATGTTGTCACAAACTAAGAAATAAACAAATAATGGCAATTCATAGGTCGTTTTGCTTTATCCTTTGGATGTGACATTTAAAAGAGAACAATCATGATAAAATACTGAAATGTAGGTATAAATGAACATGTCCTACAAATAATGGGGCTAAGTATTTCTATGTTTTTAGTGTTTTTGTAAAAATATTTTGATCTTATAGCTGCTTCTTATAGCACTACTAGAGTTATGAAAATAATTACATGGAAAACTTGTTTACAAGTCAGCCAAATTATTGATTTTTATAACTCAAAAGGATTAAGAGTTGAAATTTCTTGTGTTTTTTGATAAACTGCAGTATTGTTTTAAGTGCACCTTGTGTTTTGTTTATTGCTACAACTCAAGGTCTTTATTTAAAAGACATTTGGGAAGTTATTCGGTACAAGTTTTACAGTAGTAATTGAACTATAACCAGATGGTCAACAAGTAAACTACATAACTAAAGAGTTCTTGTGCATTGTTCATTTTGGGCAATTCAAAGTATTGTCCTTATGTTGATTCTAAAGCTTCCTTTCTTGAGATTACACTTGTTTAAATGTATTTTAAAATACTCTGAGCTTTATCTAGATCTTACGAGCTAGACTTTTCTGAACTAGTCTAGTCTTCCTCCATTTAGTTGGACTGTCCTAAGAATCTTACCATGCACCAATAGTATATGAATTATCTATGAACATGTTTCAATAAATATACTTCAATCAAAAAAAGAATGACATTGCCCCATTCATAAGGAAATGAAAGGACTTAGAAAATATCATACTAAGTGAAGTGAGCCAGACCCAAAGAAACATGGACTCTATGGTTTCCCTCATAGGAAATAATTAGTGTTAGGTTTTTAAAGTAGGTAGCCGGTAAAGGAGAACGCCACGCACTATTCAGGCAGGAAAGAAAGTTTATTACTGAACTGCTGGCCTGTGGCCAAGATGATCCATGGCCGGAGAGAAGGGAGAGAGAGGGAGAGAGAGGGAGGGAGAGGGAGGGAGAGGGAGGGAGAGGGAGGGAGAGGGAGGGAGAGGGAGGGAGAGGGAGAGGGAGGGAGGGAGGGAGGGAGGGAGGGGGAGGGGGAGAGAGAGAGAGAGAGAGAGAGAGAGACCCCCACCCAGCCATGCCTTATATCTAGGGCAGGGGCAAGGGGTGTGGCCAGGTGGATTAGGATGTGGCCTCAGGAAAAGGGGAGGTAACTGCCTCCAGGTCTGCAGGTTACCCAGGTAACTGGGTGGAGACTTAATGAGGTGGGGGCAGCTACATGGAGCCCTCAGGGAGAGGACTTAACATTTAGTACATGTGTTTTTATTTTTTGTCAATAAGGTTTCATTCACCTAAATTCTGGTCACATTATTTCTGGGATTTTTTTTTCCCCTCATCTTTCTCCACTTGTAGCTTTTGAGAAAAGGGGGCAATGGCATGACACATAGCTGATTCCTGGCCAATCAGAGCATTTTATTCCTTCAGCCATAATGATTGTTAGAAAAAGGCATGCCACTTAGGTTAAAACATTAATCCCAAAGTTAATCCCTGAATGAGGCTAGCACTACAGGACAATGGATGTTTGCCTTTGGATTTGAACCTTAGAGGATGAATAGCTAGAGCTTTTGGCTTTAATGATTTTCTATGAAGACTCTGGGTAAAAGCCAATATAGAAGATAGTAGAGTCAAAGAACGGGAGTAAAAATAAGCCCTAATGATATAACTTGAAATTCTGGATCAATCTTTTCATAATGCCAACTTTCTGGAGGTTTGGTTTTTTTGTTTGTTGTGTGTGTGTGTGTGTGTGTGTGTGTGTGTGTGTGTGTGTGTGTGTGTTGTCAGTGGTATGGCTTCAACTCTGGGGCCTAGGCACTGTCCCTGTGAGGTGCCAGACTTTGAAGTCAGGCCCCACCACGTGAACCCCATTTTAGAATCGAACCCTGAGCCAATTAGATTTGTACCTGTGTTCTAATCTTGCTTGCACAGCTGATTGTTGTAACCTTGTTCTTTGCCTTTATAAACCCTGTGTAATCACAGCTCGGGGCTCCCTCCTAACCTCCGCTGTGTCGGTGGGTAGGACAAGGCCCGAGTTGGCAGCTCGTTAAATAAAGCCTTGCCTTGCTTTTGCATTTCGGAGTGTCTGAATCTCGGTGGTCTTCTTGGGGGTGGTCTTGTGACTTGGCACAACATTTGAGGTTTCGTCCGGGATCGCCCCAGAGACCCCGAGATCCCAGACTCCGAAGGTAAGAAAACAGCTCTGTTCATTTGTCTTGTCCTGTAATTTGTCTGTTTGTCTGTTTTGCTTTTGCTTATACTTGTAGGGCGGGAGTCAGTTTGGTTTTTGGCCGGAACTGACCAGGAGGGCCTCCTAAACGAGACTCAACCCGCCCACCTTGTACTTGGGTCTGCTCCTTCTGCTTATCTGGCAGGAGGTTGTGGGCCAACTTGGGAGATCTCCAACTCGTAACTCGGGTCCACTCCTTCTGCACCCTTGCAGGAGGTTGTGGGCCAACTCGGGTCCATTCCTTCTGCACCCTTGTAGGAGGTTGTGGGCCAGCTTGGGAGATCAACTCGTAGCTTTTCTTGTTCTCAGGCCTGTGTGTTTTCCTCCTTTTTTATTGTTTTGTTTTTTGTAGCCTTTTGGACTGAACTTCTGATCAGAGCTATGGATAACGTTCTATCTTGAGGACCTCCATCTAGCTCCCTAGACTTGATCCTAGCTCACTGGAGGGAGGTTAAGGAGATAGCTCAGAACCAAGGTGTGGCCCTTAAAAAGGAAAAGTGGATCACCCTGTGCAAGTCAGAATGGTCCACGTTTGAGGAAATTGAGGGAGCTTTGACATAGGGAGGAAGCACGGAGGAGGAAATGTTTCCCGCTCCATACTCCCCATCCCAGTTAACTCTACAAGAGGACTCTGAGGAAAATGTTTCAGCTGTGCCCTCCGCTCCGGAGGGTCCTGCCCAGTCAACTCGCTGGCGCCGACAGCCCAGGACACGGACGCATCAGCCCCAGGTCCAAGTCCTGACCCGCAGCCGCCGACAGGGTGGATGTAGGGCCAGCCCAAGCCACCCACAGGTGGCAGGGAGTGACCTCACCATGCTGCGCTGTCATCTCTGTGTTGTTTGTAAGTCTAACAGTCTCTTTTGTGTCAAACCTGCATAGCTCATTGGAAAGATGTACAGGCGATGGTTCACAATCAGAGTGTGAGTGTCCACAGAAAGAACTCTAGGGGGACCCCCACCCAGCCTTCTTAAGCAGAAAATTGTTTGGTGCGCTAAAATGTTTTACTAAGACTAAAAATGTTTTACTAAAACTATCAATCCCTGGAAAATGAGGCTGGAGAATGCTAAAATCATTTGTTAAAGGTTTTTGTCTTAAAATGTATGGCCGATGCTTATTCAGTGCGCTTTAAGATCTTTTGAAAATGTATGTGTGTGTGCATGTGAGTGTGAACATGTTCAAGACTGCAGTATGATGCAAAACTAAGTTTAAATTCAAAGGTCTTCATGCCATGCAGTAACTGGGACTGAAGAAAAAAAAAAAAAGAGGCTCTTTTGAAACAAGCAGCCCGTAAGCAAAGGGCGGCACCTGGTTTCAGATTGCCTGTGAGCTTCAGTTTTTCCAATGCAGATAAAAGCTAAAGTGTTGTGTTAGTGTTAAAAAGGCTTTGGAAATCAAGAATACATTTCTAGATAAGAAATTTGGAAGTAAAATTGTCCTAAATAATTATTGCAAAGTGAGAAAAGGAGAATTATGGCTACCAAAATGTTTAATTGCCATTCCAGCTTCTTTGTAGGTTTTTTGTAACAGTTTCCAGCAGGCCCACAGAGAAGCACAGGTGATTCCTACAAGTTTGTCAAGATCTAATACTGACCCTTAATAAGTTCCAGGTAAGAGAGCATGCTTAAAAACTACTTCTGTGTGGACCACCTTGTTGCTTATAATTGGAGTAAAGTGGCCCCTTATAAGACTCATTGATCTGAATCTGCGGTTCGAAGCCAGCCCGGGCAAAGAAAGGTCCCTGTGAGAGACTTGTCTCTAATCAGCCAGCAGAGTGCTGGGAACGGAGTAGTGTGGAGCTCAAAAGTGGTACGGTACTAGTCTTGAGCTGGAGAGCTGAGGGACAGCACTCAGGCCCTGAGTCCAAGTCGAAAGTCACTCCTCCTGGGACAAAAGTGATGGAGCATCCAGAGGCAGTAAGCCACTGCTTGGATGGCAGAGATGGTGTCAGATCCTAGAGTCACTACTGTTGGCCTTTCAAAAGTTAAAGCCGGGAAGTCCTAGAAGAATAGTTCATGAGCATGCCTTTCCAGTGCCCATGTCTGTCTACTGGGCAGGAATTTGCCAGTCATATGTGATAGTGGCTGGTAAGGGTAAGTTTGTTAAATGAGAGGATAGATTAAAATCTCACCCCCCGCATTTACTCAAAGCCCTGACTGGCAGTAAGAATTTTAAGTTGATACATCTGTTTAGGAAAGAAAGCTTGTAGACCTGAGATTGTGTTGTGTCCTTATTGAGATCTGTTAAAGGCCTGTCAGCTTGCCAATGCCCCCAATCAACAGATTAACCACGGTGGAGGGGACCCTGGACGGCATCACCACTTGGGTTCATTGCTTCCACGCCAGGCCAGCTGACCCCTTTGCCCTGGATGACAACTACCATGATGGAACATGGGAGGTCTCCAAGCACCCAGCTGGGCCACTTCGCCTTCGCCTCAAGAAAAGAAAGTTAGACTGAATATTGTTATAATTTTCTTTTTGCCTTCTTTCCTTACTACCCTGGCTAGTGTTAATGTTATTTTGGCAGCTCACTCCAAAGTGAGGTGAATCCTGCAGTCCCTTGGTAAAGTAGACTAGGGTTACAGGTTCCTGGCTGGGTGAGGTCAACGCCCCTGAGTCAGCCTGAAGAAGTTACAGAAGATGGATGATCTTCACCCATTAGCCCCCCTTTAAAACCGAGGGACCAGAGTTATTTTCGGATACTACTTTTGGCCCTACTGGCCCATGCCTTACCTCTATATCATCCCCTAGACATGCAAGCCATTGAAATGGACAGAATGGAGCCATGATTGGCTCCCAAGGTACCAAAAAGAAAAAGGGGGAAATGAGGTGCCAGACTTTGAAGTCAGGCCCCACCACGTGAACCCCATTTTAGAATCGAACCCTGAGCCAATTAGATTTGTACCTGTGTTCTAATCTTGCTTGCACAGCTGATTGTTGTAACCTTGTTCTTTGCCTTTATAAGCCCTGTGTAATCACAGCTCGGGGCTTCCTCCTAACCTCCGCTGTGTCGGTGGGTAGGACGAGGCTCGAGTTGGCAGCTCGTTAAATAAAGCCTTGCCTTGCTTTTGCATTTCGGAGTGTCTGAATCTCGGTGGTCTTCTTGGGGGTGGTCTTGCGACTTGGCACAACACCTGAGCTCTTCAGCTCAAAGCTAGTGCTCTACCACTTGAGCCACAGTGCCACTTCCAGTTTTCTGGTAGTTAATTGGAGATAAGAATCTCACAGACTTTCCTGCTGGGGTTGGCTTTGAACCATGATCCTCAGACCTTAGCCTCCTGAGTAGCTAGGATTACAGGCGTGATCCACCAGCACCTGGTTCTGGAATTTTTAATTATATGAACTACAGTTACAAGGTCCAAGGCAGGGAGATTCTATGTCCCTCCAAGAGTCCACCACTCAGACAGTCTCAAGCAAAAAGATGGGTTTACTGGGGAAGCAAAAAGTGAACTGACCAGCCAGGATGCAGCCCAGACTCAGGAGCTGAAACTGCGACCCTAAAGAAGCGGGCTGACGGGCCAGGGACATAGGGCAGACTTGGGAGCTGCCACCATGACCCCAAGCAGTCCTCAAATTGGGGTTTATAAAGGTAAAAGTGAAGCACAGATGTAGGGGATTGATGTAGGGGGCAGAGCAAGCAACAAACAAGCCATTTACAGAAGCAGAATTTTGGGGTGAAGTTGACCTAATCAACTCCCCCCAACATTTCTTACCATGTTTCCCTAATCAAGATGGAGTCAGCCTAGTCAAACCCCTAACTTATTAATTAACATTGAAGGCTGTATACTGGATGGGTAGCACCATCAGTTTTATGGCCCCCAATTTTTTGTACAAATGACAATGCAATAACATATGGGCCAATCCAGTTTCCTGTGCTCCTAAGTGCCTAAAGTTGGCCAGTGATATCTGTGAGGTCCACCCCCAGGAGGGCTCCCTGCAGGTGCTCTCACCTATTTAAAGCTCCATCCAGTTACCGAGGTAACTGGCATACCTGGAGGCAGTTACCTCCCTCCCTTCTGAGGTCACACCCCAACCCATTTGGACACACCCTAATACACTTGAACACAGCTCCCAGCTCCCACTTCAAGCATCGCTTGGGAGTGACTCTCTAGCCTGCCCAGGTGCTTTATCCAATTTTCTTTTTTTTTTTTTTGGCCAGTCCTGGGCCTTGGACTCAGGGCCTGAGCACTGTCCCTGGCTTCTTCCCGCTCAAGGCTAGCACTCTGCCACATGAGCCACAGCGCCGCTTCTGGCCGTTTTTTCTGTATATGTGGTGCTGGGGAATCGAACCTAGGGCCTCGTATATCCGAGGCAGGCACTCTTGCCACTAGGCTATATCCCCAGCCCCAATTTTCTTAATAGAGCTAGTCAACTCCAGTCAACTCAGAGTGGGAAGGTTACCACAGAAAGAATGTCCCCACAAGATCTTAGTTTCAGCAGATCCAAAGCAGCCTTCCAGCAAGAATCAGCTGCATGTGATGAAGACCCATCTGCTTTTATGATGATAGGGGAGCTCAGGGTGAAAATGTAGATCCTTCCAGATGACTGTCAGGCTGCCCTTGATCTCAACCCAAACAGGATGGGCAGGAGACGTGGCGGCAGCAGGCAGCAGTGGCTCCTAGTGGCTTCAACAGAATGTCACACCTTCTGCTGGGTTGCCTGCAACTTTCTGTATAGACTGGTTAAAGAACCATCTCTCACAAGTGCAAGTCTCCACCCTTGTACATTTGTTACTGCTGTTTTCCATGCTTCTAGTTCATCCTGCCTCATCTTCCCAAAAACGACGCCAGGACCTTGATCTTAAGGGGAGCTGAGGGGCAAAGATCATCCATCTTCTGTAACTACTTCAGGCTGACTCAGGGACGCTGACCCTACCTAGCCAGGAACCTATAACCTTACTTAGCCTACTTTCCCAAGGAGTTACCAGCATCAGATGTCCATCAGCTGCTTTACTCCAGACTGGAAGTTACATTCAACAGTTAACTTTTAACAACTCTACAGACCTCTTCTTGGGCTACAACATTGTAGTCTTTTAGCACTCTGGTTTGCAGAAGCATTTTCCTGACTGGCTGGGGAAACTGATATCCGATAGCCTAACAATGCCTAAATTACCTTTGCAGGCCTTAGATAGATCTCAATAAAGACACAATATCAGGTCCACAAGCTTCCTTTCCTGTATAGATATGCCAGCTCAAAATTCACTCAGTTAGGGCTTTGAGTCAATGCAGGTGGTTGGGATTTTAAACTATACCCTCATTTGACAAACTTGGCTTTACTACCCACTACCACAGATGACTGACAAGTTCCTGCCCAATTACAAAGTAGACAGACACGGGCATTAGAAAGGCATGCTTACCAACTATTCTTCTAGGACCTCCCAGCTCTGAGTAACTTTTGAAAGGCCAAACACAAGTGACTCTAGGATCTGACACCATCTCTGCCATCCCAGCAGTGGCTTACTGCCTCTGGATGCTCCATCACTTTTTTCCCAGGAGTGACTTTTCCACTTTCAGGGTCGCTGGACTTGAACTTGGGGCCTGAGTGCTGTACCTCAGCTCATCATCCCAAGGCTAACACTCTGCCACTTTGAGCTCCACACAACTCACAACTCTGTTCCCAGCACTCTTCTGGCTGATTAGAGATGAAGACTCTCACAGGGACTTTTCTCTCCCCGGGCTGGCTTCGAACCGCAGATTTCAGATCATAAGTCTTACAAAAGGCCACTTTACTCCAATTAAAAGAAACAACGTGGTCCACACAGAAGTAGTTTTTAAGCATGCTCTTACCCGGAACTTACTAAGGGTCAAAGTTACCTCTGACAAATTTGTAGGAATCGTCTGTCCTCTGTGGGCTTTGCTTCAGGCTGCTTGTTTTAAAAGAGCCATTTTTTTACATTTTCAGTCCGAGTTTCTGCCTAGAAGACCTTTGAACTCAAATGACAATTTTTTCTTAATTACAAGCACCAGAGTTACAACACAAGAATCCAGACTTAGCATCTTCGCTTTTTCAATACATCCAAATTGAAAAACAGCACAGAAGTCAAGTTACATCATGCAAATAAACCTTTTTTAATACTCCTTTAAGATTTTCCAATTTTAATCCATCCTAAGGGACAGTTTTAGAAATACCAGTTTTTACCATCAGGATTCCAGTGTTCATTTGAAAGCAAAAGACAGGACGAGGAAAGGCCTCCATTGGCCTGTCCTACAGAACGGGCAAATACTCATTCCACTCCTAAGAGCTTGATGAACTGCCTTGGTGCCAGCTTGCCCTCTTCCACCAAGCATGGACTCCCCCCAGGACCTGTCCCACCACGCGTGGATTCCAGACTAGGACCTGTGCCACCACGTGGACTGGCTAAGCTACACCTTTGCCAGTTCACCCCTCACTCCTGAGGATAGGCACACAGGCCTGCCCCAGGCTTTTCCTGTCCTTTCCTATTGATCTCTGAATAAGAAAGAGAAACCCAAGCAGTTCTTTAACAATGATAAACATTAATGTCCAAATTTCTATCATTTAGTCCCAAACTTTAACAGTAGAAATAAATTTCAAGTTCCCAATGCCTTTTGCTAAACCAAATAGCTTGATCACACTGCAAACAGCCTATGAATTAAGATACCAAATTTTTCAACCACAAATTAGAGAGATCTTTTTAACTGTTGTTTCTCTTTAAAAACAATGCAATATCCTTTTAGACTTTTGGTAACGCCCAAACTTGATGACCTTTTTGAAACTCACCCATTTTTACATCATGCTGACAATTTTTAATCTTGAACATGTTCATACATACACACTCATGCAATAAGATCTTAAAGAGCACAAAAATGAACATTAGGCCATACATTTTCAGTGGCAAGAGATACATTTGCCAATCTTACACTTGCAGGTGATCAAGACAAATGGTTTTAGCATTCTCCAGCCTTATTTTCCAGGGCTTGCTTGTGTTAGCAAGGCATTTTAGCATCAAATACTTTTCTTCTGGAGAAAGCTGGGTGGGGGTTCCCTGGACTAAGACTCAGCCCACCCAGTACTTGACTCTAGTCTCAGCCCAGTTTTGACTAGAGCATTTTACAGATCAATTGACCCTTTAAGCACCTTCAGTTGGAAGAAGGGCAGTTACTTAAGGCTGATCTCTTAGCCTACCAGGTGACCTGACTATCTTAGGCCAATTTTATCCAGGAGCACTTCACAATTTTAATTTGTTAACTTTAGCTAGATATTAGTTAGTAGTACAATGTCCTCAGCTGCCTGCACTCTCAACTGCCTCATTGCAGAAGGGGACACAGTACAAAGCAGGCTGTGATTCCCCTATAGAGACACAAGACTGAGCACAACAAGAGAGTCAAGGCAAACCCAGAATTCAGGAAAACATATAATACAAAACAGGACAGAGACATAGAAACTTACTTCCGGAAGATTTCTAAGTAACTCCAAGGTTGTTTCTTTTCCTTTTTCTTGGATGGCAAGTCTGGCATTGCCAAACTGGCTGTCAGGGGGTGCTTTTTCCTACCCCAGCCTTTTTGTCCATGAACAAGTGAAAAGGCTTATGGATATTCTCCTGGCCCTTTGGTAACTTCCACATTCCTTTTCTGCTACTTCCTCTTTCCTTCTCTGGCCTCCTCTCATGGGGCTCAAACTCTTCTTCTCTGTTCTCCTTAGACAAATTGATTGGGCGCTTTCCAGTGGCCTGGAGACCCCAGAAGAGTCTGGAGCAGCTCCCTACAGGCGAATTCGGGTTCCAGTCTGGATTCTGGGAGGGGAGGGCTTCCTCTGGCTCAAGGGGGTCTTCTGATGGCCTGCCATTGTGTCCCAGGAGCAGCTTCTTGGCTTCCGGAGAATCCGGCCTTTCTCTTCAGTGGTGAAGAGGACGTCTAAGAATTGCTGGGCCTTGGCCCAGGTGGCTCAATGAGTCAGAAAAAGAGTTTCTAACAAAGAGGTTAGTGCTTGAGGCTTCTTGAGGAGGGGGGATTCCGATGTTTCCAATTGAATAGATCATTAGAGGAGAAGGGGACATGAATTTCATAAAAGGATCTCCCTCCTCCTCCTCCTCCTCCTCCTCCTCCTCCCCCCTCCTCCTCCTCCCCCTCCTCCCCCCTCCTCCCCCTCCTCCCCCTCCTCACCTCCTCCCCCTCCTCCCCCTCCTCCCCCTCCTCCTCCTCCTCCTCCTCCCAGAATGGCCTTTGGCTGTTGAGGAAGCAGTGGCCATGATTCAAGGCCAAAACAGTGGTTGAAGTCTTCTTGGGACCAAGGACCACCCACCCAGTGCCAAGGGTGGACCATGCAAGCCAGCAGAAAGTAGTCAGCTTTCCTGGGAAGACACAATCACCAGATAACTTAGCTCTTTTTTTTTTTTTCAAAATCTTTAACATGATATAAGACCAAGTCTAGGCGAAGTTCCTCAGCGGATGCTGCTTGTCCCATGTCTTCCTATAAAATATGTCCAATCAAGGCATGGGAATATGGCCTAGAGGCAAGAGTACTTGCCTCGTATACATGAAGCCCTGGGTTCAATTCCCCAGTACCACATATATAGAAAACGTCCAGAAGTGGCACTGTGGCTCAAGTGGCAGAGTGCTAGCCTTGAGCAAAGAGAAGCCGGGGACCGTGCTCAGGCCCTGAGTTCAAGCCCCAGGACTGGCAAAACCGTGTGTGTGTGTGTCCAATCACAATAATAGCAAGCAAAAGCAGAATCAAGAACAGACTCAGGGGCTGGGGATATGGCCTAGTGGCAAGAGTGCCTGCCTCGGATACACGAGGCCCTAGGTTCGATTCCCCAGCACCACATATACAGAAAACGGCCAGAAGCGGCGCTGTGGCTCATGTGGCAGAGTGCTAGCCTTGAGCGGGAAGAAGCCAGGGACAGTGCTCAGGCCCTGAGTCCAAGGCCCAGGACTGGCCAAAAAAAAAAAAAAAAGAACAGACTCAGACACAACCATACACAGAACGAGGAACAAGATCAACATACATGTCCTCCACTATGAGGACCTTGAGAAGGGGTTCAAGGCGTGCCTTGACCACCCTGGCCTTAGAGAGCTCCTGCGTGCAGCTTCTCTCTGTCTCAGGCCTGCAGACAGTGCACCTTCAGATTCAGACGGACCCACCCAGTTGGGCCCACAGACAGATTGGCCAACAAAGCTCAGACACATACACCGCCCAAGGTTTCCTTTCTTCACCAGGGCATCTCCCCCCACTCCCAAAAGAAGGTGGTTAAGGACTCTTCACGGTCAGAAAACCAAGAAATGTTACGGGGTCTGAGGAGGGGAGCTTCCATGTTCCCCCAAGAGTCCACCACTCAGAGACAGTCTCAAGCAAAAAAGATGGGTTTATCGGGGAAGCAAAAAGCGAACTGACCAGCCAGGATGCAGCCCAGACTCAGGAGCTGAAACTGCGTCCCTAAAGAAGCGGGCTGACAGGCCAGGGACATAGGGCAGACTCGGGAGCTGCCACCGTGACCCCGAGCAGTCCTCAAATTGGGGTTTATAAAGGTAAAAGTGAAGCACAGATGTAGGAGGTTGACACAGGGGGCAGGCAAGTAACAAACAAACAAAGCAAGCGTGGCACAGATGTTGGCACAGGGGGTAGAGCAAGGAACAAACAAGTTAAGCCATTTACAGAAGCAGAATTTTGGGGTCAGGTTTGTTAGCATTCCCCCCCCCCCACACACACCTGAGGTCCTCAGCTCCTCCCATTGGCCCCCAGATCCACCCACACCTAAACTCCCTGCCAATAACTATAATGGGCCAGTCCTACTCCCCATTAAGACCTACCTACTTCCCCTCTAGCCCCAGAGAAGCTGCCACCTGGATAAGGTGCAGACGCCATGTTGCTCCCTCTCCCGTGGGAACTATGGCCCCACTAATAAACCTCCTTATGAACCTTCTTCTCCTGTCCATGACTATCTCCGCATGGTCCCCTGGGATGGCTGGGACAGATCCTTTCAAGGTTGACCTAATCTACTTCTCCCAACATTTCCTACCATGTTTCCCTAATCAAGATGGAGTCAGCTCTGTTCCCTACAACACTACTTAATAATTTTCATCTACTTTGAGTTGGACTTCCATTTCTCCCAGCCAAAAAAAAGAAAAAAGAAGAAGAAAAGAAAAAGATTCCTAACTGCTATGTGTCAAGTGAATTTTAAATGAAGAAGAAACCAATGTTCCTTTTTATCCTGTCCCCCCTAAAATAGATACCAGTAGAAAATTTCAAGGGGTTTCTGTGTCTCTTAATGGAATGTATACAGGCAGCAACCACATATATTTAAATAACTATGACTCAAGCTCTGTATACAAAAACCGAGTAATGGTCCTTCAAATTCAACAATATAATGTTAGCTTTCATTGCCAGGTTATATTTGTACATCTGACAGAAGGTCTAGTACATGATAGGTTCTTGAAAAAGGTAATGGAGGGTTGGATTAATAGAGTGTTTCCAATACTTATAACCTGTGGACCCAAATGTTTTAAACCTGTAAAGTACTTACTAGAATCATAACCTTGTCCATAACCTTGTATTTAGCCTTAGGGTCTCCATTTTTTGTATGCTGATCCTGGGGCTTGAATTCAGGGCCTGGGCCCTGTCCCTGAGTTTTCTCACTTAAGGCTAGCATTCTGCCACTTGAGCCACAGCTCCTCTTCTGTCTTTTTGGTGCTTAATTGGAGATAAGAATCTCACAGACTTTGATGCCTGGGATGGCTTTGAACTGTGATCTTCAGATCTCAGCCTTCTGAGTAATTAAGATTACAAGCCTGAGTCACCTGTGGCCAGCTCAGAGTCTACCTTTTGAGAATACTGTGTATTCAATGTTTTTACCGCCAATTATTGACACATGAAATACAACTGTACTTATACACCTGCAGATTGGCTTAGTTTGGGTCATCTAAGCTAGTCTCTCACAGACTATACTTCTCAAATTTTCCTTCTCTCAATCATACTTGTCCAGCTTGCTAACAGTGCTACTTTCTGGTTACTTTAATATACAAGAATTGTGGTCCTGCATGAATATTTTAAAAACTTATCCAAATCTTACTGTCTTCATCCACAAATTAGGGTCTATAATCAAGGAGTAAAACCTTTGTTCTGTGTCAGATACTTGTGAGTTGAGTTTGAGTGCATTCTGCTCTCCTTTGCACCTTCTTGCCTTGTGAGCTTGTGTCACAGGAATCTGTCTTGCTGACTTCACCCAGTCTCGGATGCTCTCTGGAGTCATCAGGAAAGTGAAGGGAGCCTACTTCCAGGCAGGATTCCTTGGGGACTAATCATTCCTGCTAAGACGCAGGATTGCTGGTTGAGTTGGTGCAATCAATAACAAGCCTTGCCCCCAGCAGGAATTCAATCCATTTTGGCTGCTTCCATGGGGCTCCTGGGGCTTAGACAGCATCAAAAGGCAATTACTGATTTTCTCTTATTTTAGCTCTATGAGCTCCTTGCTGGCCCACTCCATTATCTCCCACCTCTCCAAGTCCCTTTAGCTACAAATCAAACTCTCCTTTCCTCTTAGTGACAAAAACTACTTGAGGGTCTTTCCAGGCCACAATGCCTCTTTTTTTTCTTATTCTTGGGTTTTCACTCTGACTTAGTGGCCTCTATTCCATTATACAAATAATTTCTTCTTTGTTTTCTGTCCAGTTCAAACTTCTTAGCTTGAGCTTAGAGCTCCATCCATCAGACAAAACTCGAGCTCTACTCTGCAGTGTGAGTCAATGAATGTTTTTCATAAAGGCAGATAGTAAATATTTTAGGCTTTGTAGACCAGTCTCTGTAGGATCTACCTCATGACATGCTTTTTTGCAGCTATAGTCAAAAACGTAAACTATTTGCATGACTGGCTTTCAAAATACTATATTTAGGGTCTGTGATGTAGCCTAGTTGTACTGTTGCCTCGGATGCATAAGACCTTAGATTCTATTCCTAGCAGTGCAAACAGAGAGAGAGAGAGAGACAGAGACAGAGAGAGACAGAGAGACAGAGAGAGACAGAGACAGAGAAACAGAGACAGAGAGAGCAAGCGAGCGAGAGAGAATGAAAGAAAGAATTGATAAATGGAATTAAGTCAAACTTAAAAGTTTCTGTATGGCAAAGGACCTAACTAACAAGCTAAATAGAAAGCTCACAGTGCAGAAGAAGATTTTTGCCAGCTCTACATCAGACAGGAGCCTAATATGTGAATATACTTAGAGCTCAAAAATTAAATTCTTGGGCTGGGGATATAGCCTAGTGGCAAGAGTGCCTGCCTCGGATACACGAGGCCCTAGGTTCGATTCCCCAGCACCACATATACAGAAAACGGCCAGAAGTGGCGCTGTGGCTCAAGTGGCAGAGTGCTAGCCTTGAGCAGGAAGAAGCCAGGGACAGTGCTCAGACCCTGAGTCCAAGGCCCAGGACTGGCAAAAAAAAAAAAAAAAAATTAAATTCTTAAAAATTAAACCCTCAAATAAACCACAACCCAATTAATAAACGGGCTAATGACTTAATGAGATGCTTCTCAGGAAAAAGTGAAAATGTCCAACAGGCAGGTATTCATATATTTGGATATGACAAGCAGGTATACTTATGAAACAGATACTCACTTTTTATGCTGTAAAAATAACACAGAGATTTCAAGTTGATTATGAATTCAAAACTTTAAAGTAAAATAAAATTAATTGAAGTAAAACTATCTTTTGTTCCCTGAGCCTTTTCTTTTTTCTCATTATATATGAACACATTTATAGAGAAATTTGCCAATTCTTAAATTTTGGCCTCTTAGAGCTTTCTCCTTTATTCATTCAAATGAATAAAGGTTATTTTCTGCCCTTAATTTATGTGTTCTGACAGGAGAAATTTTGTGTGAATTTGGAGAGTTGAGTAATTTTATTTTGATGGGACACTGGGGAAAAGACACTGATAGTTTCTCAGAGTGTCCTTGTAAGTGTTTATCTAAGAAAGAAATGAGAAAATCAATCTTTTTTTCCCACAAGTAATAGAAATAGATTTTAGTTGTAGTAATGAGGATCACAATAAAGATTTTTGTTTATAGGTGCATGAGTTGCTACTTAAAACTGACTTTATTTTTTGTCCTTGCTATTTGATGAACTTTATAATAGCTCAATTCTATCCCAATAATAGTATCAGGACATTTCAGACTACTTGGGCATTCAAAGAAGTTAAGTTCTGAGTTTTTCAATAAATACTCTGTATTGTTTTCTTGTCTTTCTCAGTTATTCAAAATAATTGCCTAGTTTCTTCATTGTAATTATGCTATAGTTACTGGAGTAGTAAATAAACACTAAACAAAACATGAAAAATAAAATCCCCAAACAATTGAATAGTAATGTCTACTTAATGCATAATCCTAGGAAGTATACAGCACAGCAGAGCTTGTCATAAAAACAGAGAGAGAGAGAGAGAGAGAGAGAGAGATTAATCCTCTGCTCTTCTTTAGGAATCTGGAAAACAGTAAACTCTAAAGTTATGGTTTGTGGGCTCGCTCTCTCTCTCGACTTCCCCTCACTTGGGGGGGGAAGGGTCTTGTCCACCCCTTCCTGGGTGGTCCTCTATTGCTGTCATGTGGGACCGATGGCCACAGGTAGCCTCGGTGGCGTGTGGTCGCAGGGTGCCCCAAAACCGCCAAGAAGGACACGGATGCGTGGGCCCCTGGAGAAAAACCTCTAGGGCTTCTGTTTATTCAAATGAGGAGCCTCCCAGATATACCCCAAAGGCGGGCACAAGAGAGGGGCCCCTGATTGGTCCAAGGAGCTGTCCCTCAAATGATGTCAGGAGACTTCCTTTGTTGGCAGAGGTCCAGCCCCCTATGGATGGGCCCCCTGGGGTACCCCTCTGCCATAGCACACGTGCTAGCCCCAGGGACAGGGGCTTCTCTTCCTGTTAAAGACAGGAAGGGGAGGGACAGGCCGAGGTCAGCTGTGGCCCCTTAAAGGTGCAGCTGACCCCAACAATGGTTGTACAGCTCTAAAATGTTCTCTCAGAAAACTGAAGAAAGTGTGGTGGATGGTATCATTAGCAATAGCTGTCTCAACCCCTTTTGCCTTGACACTTTCTATCATGTAAGTGAAGAGTCACATATGGGTGGATCATGCCTGTAATCCTAGCTACTTGTGAAGCAGAGATGAGGAGAATCACAGCCTAAAGATGGATGGGGAAAAAGTATTCAAGAACTGATCTCAAGAGGAAAGGTTGGATATATGGTGATGTGTCTCAATCATCACAGTTATAGTAAGTATAAATAGGAGAATCATGGTGCAGGCCTGTCTTGGCCAAAAGATAGATTCTATCTCAAAAATGACCAGAGCAAACTGCTCTAGAGGGATGAGTCAAGTGGTTGAGCTTCTGACTAGCAAGCAGGAAACCCATTTAAACAAGTCCTAACCACTAGGCTGATTCCAGATCAGCCAACTACACAGTCATCCACAGAAATGTAAGAAATAAATGTTTCTTCTTTTTTGTGGTACTGAGCTTTGAACTCAGGGCCTTGCATTTGTTAGGCTGGCTGGTGCTTGTCCACTTGAGCCACACTCCCATACCTTTGGCTTTACTGAATTTTTAGATGTGGTCTCACTTTATACCAAGGCCATAATGGACTATTTATTTTTTATCTTCCCATTTGTGCTTCCTTTTGTAAATAAAATGACAGGAGAGCACTATTGTGCTTAGCCATTGTGCTTTTCCTGTAGAATGGAATAACAGTGCCCTATGGCTTTTTTCACTACCTGATTCTCTTCAGGTTCATCCAAGTTGTTACTTATGTCAGTAGCTATATCCCTTTTTTGTTTTGTTTTCTACTGCAGAGGATTGAATTCAGGGTATCGAGCATTCTAGGCAAGGACCCTATCATTAAACTAAACTCCAGGGCTGGGGATATGGCCTAGTGGCAAGAGTGCCTGCCTCGGATACACGAGGCCCTAGGTTCAATTCCCCAGCACCACATATACAGAAAACGGCCAGAAGTGGCGCTGTGGCTCAAGTGGCAGAGTGCTAGCTAGCCTTGAGCGGGAAGAAGCCAGGGACAGTGCTCAGGCCCTGAGTCCAAGGCCCAGGACTGGCAAAAAAAAAAAAAAAAACTAAACTCCAGTCCTTATTCCTATGTACTTTAACTTTCATTGGGTTTTTTTGTAGAAGATAATAGCATAGTGGAAATTCAATTTAATCTAGTAAATAAATCAATGGAGGAAAGTTGAAATGTATTATATATCAATTTTATTTTAATTCCTACTGCTTAATCCTTATACTTCATATCAGGCTATGATTGGCCTTATTTTTATTTATTATTATTGTAAAGGTGGTATACAGAGGGGTTTCAGTTACATAAGTTTTGTATTGAGTATATTTCTTTTTGAACAAATTAAAACTTTCCTTTGGATTAGCTCTATTTTTACATGTTAAAAAGAAATGATGCTCAAATAAAATATGAGATCTAGAAATGAATTTGCTATGTTATATTATTCTAGAAATTTTAATGTTTCTTAATTTTGATGACACATTTTCAGTCATATTTATTTGATATTATGACTCAAGAACCTGACCCCTACTGTGAAGTTATTGGTTAAAAAAAAGACTGGCCTCAGATTTGTAGGGGAGTGAAGGACACAACAGAGTTCTCCAGCCATGGAACATTGTCAACATGAAGAAAAGTGAGCAAAAGGCACTCTACCAGTTGAGCTGTGCCTCTCATTCTGCATTTTGCTGATTAATTGGATATTGGCTCTCACAGACTTTTCTGGCTGGGCTGGATTTGAGTAATGACTTTCCAAGTCTCAGCCTCCTGAATAGCTAAAATTATAGGCATGAGCCACTGGTACAGAGCTGTAACTGATCATTTTTAAATTAGACTTTTATTAAAGTTATTCAGTTGTCATTTCAACTGTTTCAATGTCTTCAGATTTAGTTAGTAAAGAGTTATGAAATTTTAAACAGTCATTACTCTTTGCTTTTCATATTTCTTGTATTCCAACATTGTGATTGGTATAAATGTTGGAATAGATGGCTCTTCAGTTTTATTTGGAGAATTACATGAATGTGCAGCTTTCTCTTAAGGTCTTTGTCCCCACTACCATGCAAAGAAGAGAAACCAGAGTGCAGTAATAATATCAAGAATTCAACAATAAACCAGGTATTTAAATATAATTTAAAAATAGAGAAAAATAACTACTCCCCAACAAATACAGGAAAATAAGAACTTGGGTCATTACAGGATAAACTAGTAATTTTTAAAAAATCAGTGAGGTTAAAAATTATGAATGATTGGGTAAGAGAAGAGGCAATGGTGGAAGAAAAATAGACATTTAAAATAATGTTGAGCAAGACAAGTCTAGAACACAGAGAACAAAGGCACATGGTCTCCCTGATATGTGGTTGTTGGAGGGGTGGGGGGAGAACAGTAGAGATTGTGTCTGTAAAATAACAAACTTCTTTTCAAGTGGTATTTCCATATGTTTTGGTCAGCGATCAAATATTATGTCTCTAAAACCAAACAATTACTAAATAAACATAAAAAGGTCTAGGATAGACCTATCAGAGGACCACAGTAGCTCAACAGCTACACACATATGATTACATAAGATGAGGCTAAGCAAAATGAACCCCAAGAGATGGAAACAAGAGGATTTTATTATTGTCGTTACGTTTAATGCACTAGATGAATTTCCTTTGGCGTACCCCCTGTGGTCACTGTATATGATTTTGGTACACTGGATATTGTATATATGCTTATCTGAACTAGGGAAGGGAGAGAAAAATGAGGGAGGGTGTAACAAATATGACAAGAAATGTACTCACTACCTTATTATGTAACTGTAACCCCTCTGTACCTCACCTTGTCAATAAAATTTAATTTGAAAGAAAGAAAATGAAGCCAAACCTCAGGAAACAGAACGTGGTAACTAGAATGTGCCTAAAAAATCTATAAGTAAACACACTGAGTGGTTAAAAAAATACACTTGGACATGATAAATTGTACAGATCTTTCGAAAGTCATATAGTGACTTTGAGACCAAAGGAGGAAAGTCATAGGAGCAGATCACAAGGCTTAATAGCTATATGCATATGATCATATTTTCTGAGATGAACTCCTTGAAATAGAAACAAGAGGTTTTGTTGTTGTTGTTACTGCTTTTGTTGTCTTTCTTTTTGTCATGTTTGTTAGTTTATCTGTCTTTGAGAGGGTGAGAAAAGGGAGCACAGAAAAGGTGGGACAAAGGGTGAACAAATGTGGAAAATGAACTATATAACTTGTGGGTGGGGATGGTAGGAAACAACTGGAAGAGAGCGAGGGAAGGAGTGACATGGTTCAAAAAGAAATGTACTCATTACCTGACTTATGTTACTGTAACCCCTCTATACATCACCTCTACAGTAACAATAAAACATATTAAAATTGAGGTTGAAAAAAATAGATGTTTAGGTGAAAGGGAGTGTGTATGGAACCACGGTATGGAAAACAACGAGGGAAAGCAAAATGAAACAAATGGAGAACAAGACATTGTCTTAAGATCAGTCATTATTTCTTTGCTGAGAAAGTGGAGTATAGAGATGCGTCACTTGTTTTCCATCTTACTGATTGAACATGTACATTTTGGACCTCTTTCTCGGATAAATCCAAACAGGTTAAACTAGAAAGAGATGTTTGCAAGTGGAGCCTGGCCCTGCCTTTCTTTTTGGGTGTGCACACTAAGTGCAGTGCTGTGCTGAATTCCTGCCAGTGTTTTCCATATGGTGCAAATATAGAAGCCACCCTCAAGCTGCTCTTGCTAGCTGATATCAGGGACCATCCAGTTAAATGCTTCTTCATACCAGAGGCACTCTGACTCTGTGAGCATGAGGGTGAGCATGGAAACTGGCCAAGCAGGGATATATTTGTGCCAAATGTCTCTGGGGCTCTGAGAGTATACACAGCAATATGCACCAGGGAAAAGGCACATTTGGCACATAAGCCAAATGATGCTGTGTTCCCTGGCCACACCAGTTGTCCCAGCTGTCCTCTGATACATACAGCTGTTCTCATTCCTCATTCCAGTGGTCAGACCACATTCCCCAGTAGAACACATGCCTGCTTCCCTCTGAGGTACAACTGGCATTTCCTACTAATTAGACTTTTCTTCCCCTTAGATCTGAGTTCAAGTCACAACCAGTTTATGAGTATCACTGCATCTCAGGGTAGTTGCTCAATGGGAAAAGGAGGCCTTTAAGGTTTAGAGATATAAAAGTACAAGGATGTCTGCTACCCCTGGCCCAAAAGTTTGGCTGAAAGACTTTTCTCAATATGGCTCCTCACTAAGACACAATTGAGTAAGTTGCTAGTATTGGGGAGAGGGTCTCCACTGTTTGCTTGCTGTACAGGATGTGGATGTCTTGTTACCCGTGGGTGATCTCAGAGGTGAAGGTGCTAGATTCTTTGCCCTTCAAAGAACTGAATGAGGGGGGCTGGGGATATGGCCTAGTGGCAAGAGTGCTTGCCTCCTATACATGAGGCCCTGGGTTCAATTCCCCAGCACCACATATACAGAAAATGGCCAGAAGTGGCGCTGTGGCTCAAGTGGCAGAGTGCTAGCCTTGAGCAAAAAAAAGAAGCCAGGGACAGTGCTCAGGCCCTGAGTCCAAGGCCCAGGACTGGCCAAAAAAAAAAAAAAAGAAGTTAGATAGGTCCTCAGTAAGTACCAGTTAAAACCAGAACCAGGAATTAAAGAATATTTTTTAAAAAAAAAAGAACTGAATGAGGGCACACACACAAAAGTCAAGTTTCAAATCTAGCAGTTTAATAGAGAAAGGGAATATACATGCTTAGGTGGAACGGAGGGCTCCAACAACATAGCTCAGGGGCCAGTTTGTGCTTACAAAATGTCAGTTTTCTAAGGCTCTGGGAATATGGGCAGAGATCTTCATATTAATAGTGAGCTGATCTTAGGGAAATGAAAGACAACTTGATAGATTTGTAGAAGGGATCTGTGCATGTGCAAGACTATCATCCCATGATTTTAAATATGAGATGCAATTCATATGCATGAAGCATTAAGTAGGGAGCTCTGAAAAGGTCAAGCTAAGAGAACAAAAGATTGCACTGAGCTGGTGCCTCCGTTCGGTTAGATGTGCCCCGGGGTTTTTCTACCCTCAGGGAGAAGTCCTAACCACAAACTGACCACTAGATGTCCACAAGGATGAGTGGCTATAGGAGAAACTAGAGTGATGAGAAAACTCATAGGTGTTTCCCAAGGTCTGACTAGGAGAGAGGGTTTGTTTTTATCATTCTTTCCCTTTAGCTAACCTACCTCATTGTCTTATACATTTATTTTTGTAAAGTGCCAGATGGTATGCTTGTGAGGTTCACTGATGATTTTCTTTTCTTCTTTTGCTTGCAACCCCGGTGAAGAGAATTCTCTTCTTTTTCCACTGTGTTGCCTAGCACCCAAAGTTAAGACTTTTTTGTTTCTTTTTCAATCTCTAGTTCAATATTTCTGGATTTCACCTGGTCTATGCCTACTGTTTGCTATTGCACTCCCATGTCTTTGTACACAAGTCACCTTTCCTTGTAGTCATGCAGCTGATGCAAGTACTTCCTAGTCCTGAAGGTGAAGGAGAGTGTTGGATGACTCTAGGATTTTCTATTTATATTTTTTACTCATTATTAAGGATATCTAAACAATCTTTTTTTTTTAGTTGTCAGGCTTGAACTCAGGGCCTGGGCACTGTCCCTGAGCTTTTTCACTATACCACTTTAAACCACAGCACCACTTCTGGTTCTCTGGTTCTCTAGTGGTTAATTGGAAATAAGAATCTCAGAGACTTTAATGCCTGGACTGCCTCAGATCTCAATCGCTTGAGTAGCTAAGATTACAGGTGTTAGCCACCAGTGCCCTGCCTAAACAATATTTAATGGATAACAATGCATGTTTTGTAGTGTTTACAATGAACAGTAGCTTATAGTGAATATTCAAACAGTGGAAATGTCAATGATTATTATTTAAATAATACAACATTCGAGGGTTTTTTTCTGTAAATAAGGTCAACAGTACTACCAGAACCACATGTTGACATTGCCAACTTAAGAACTCATTTTGCTTCTAAATCATCTTATCCTAATATGCAAATGATAGGGTTTGTACAAAGTGAAGTTATAGATATAAATATATGAAGGTTCATTATATTCACAAGAATGACTCATCTTTAGCAATAGACAGAGCCATGATCAACCTGTAACGTGTGTGTGTGCATGTGTGTGTGCTGGTATAAGGGCTTAGACTCAGGATCTGGGCACTATCCTTAAGCTTTTTTGCTCAAGGCTGGTGTTCTACCACTTGAGCCACAGCTCCATTTCCAGCTTTTTTGGTGGCTAATTGCAGATAAATGTTTCATGGACTTTCCTGCTCAGGCTGGCTTTGAACTGCAATCTTCAGCCTCCTGAGAAGCTAAGATTAGAAACACAAATCACTAGCAAGTAGCTAGGATTAGAGGCAAGCCACCAGCTCCTGGAAACACTGTACATTTTTATTATGGCAAAGGGTAAAAGCATTTGTCTTCTATGTACTCTTGTCTCTTTTCCTAGAAATGTTGATTTTCCTTTCATATTATGTGTGAATTTTTACTCATACTGTTTTAACATCTATTGATTTCTTTATAACTACAGACTCTAGGTGGTACTTGAATTCATGCAGGAAAATTATGTTTTTTCTCATTTTTCTAGTGTGTCTATGGATTTATTTAAGGATTCTGAGGGGTGGAGGAAATCAGGTTCTTGAGACATTTTGGAGAAGAAATCTCATATGGAAACACTAAAAGTGCTCCTTGAAGTATGGCTTTCAGTCAGCAGCAGCAGCAGCAGCAGCTCTAGGCAATTTGTTAGAAATGTAAAGTATGTAATGATAGCTAGTAATGAGGCTGAGATCTGGAGGATTCCTGTTTGTGGCCAGCTCAGGAAGCAGACTTGCTAGACTCCATCTGAAATAATCATCAAGAAGCAGGGCTAGGCTTAAGTGGTAGGGCACTAGCTTTGTAAGTTTAAGGCCTCAAGTTCAAACTCCAGTAGTGCCCTCCTATAAGAGATGTAAATTATCACACACCCCCACCTTTGACCAGAGGTCAAAGCTCCAGAGTTCTATGTGTTCAGGGATTGTTCTCTTAAAGGTTTCATCTGGCTCTGCCTCCTGATATCTCAGAGTGTAAATTAAACTTCAGCATGGGTTTTCATGGGAACTTAACATAAATAAAACATCATACGTGTGATAGCCTGAGTTTGAACTCAGTTTCTCCAGTTTAACTCCTGGGCCAGCCTGCAGCTCCTCTCACCTTTGAATTGTGGCAATCTCTAGGTACATTCAGAACTCTTCAGAGGAACAGGAGAGTTAGTCTTATTTAGCCCTATCTGCCTATAATGTGTTAGGATGGAAAGCTGTGACCAGTTAATTATGACCTTATGACCCTTGCCCTTACCAGATCTTTCTCAGGATCCTCAATGTGACTCAGAGGAATGTGTATATTCCTCCTTCTCTTGGCCTATTAATGTCTACTGAGGACAAGGCTCTCTCTGTCACCATACGTAGGAATTGAAGGCTACCTCTACTATGCTGGATGTCTATTTCTGCATCTTACAGGACTGGCAGTAGAGGAATTATACACTACCACATCATTGTAAGTCTCATAATCCACTCCTTCAAAGTCCTCACTATATTTTTTTCTGGTGCTGGATTAGCCAGCATCTGACTGAGGCCCCAGGGACAGATATCAGAGTGACTCATAACTGGCTGTTGGGAGTTTCTAAGCGTGAACAGCCTGACCAGGACTCTGTGGGATCTGTGGTTGATGATCCTTGAGTCTTAACTCAGGTACGGAGATTCTCCCTCTAGTGACCCAAGTCAGTGGGTCTCTCTTTGGGGTCAGGTCCCCTCTGGATTCATCACTAGGGGAATCTCACATTGACTATTCCTATGATGATGAGGCCAATCCCTCCCACCACAGTCTTTTCACCCCCCGAGACCACCTAGGGGAAAGCAAAGCATTGTTTCATCTGGACACAACTGTCTATTGTAAGGCATGGTTGACAGAAGGGGAAGGATTTTGTGAGTCTTCAGAATCCTCAGCTTGATCCTTGGCTTCATTCAGAATTCCTCCTTGTGCTAAATTGAAGCTGGTCCCATAGTGGCAGAAAAACACTTTCCTACCAGAAGTTATATTTTCTCTTTATTACAAAATATTATTTTTAGTTTTATTTAGTATTTATCCTAGTAATTTCTAAAATTATTTTCAGTCCAGTAGATAAGAGGGAATAAGCTGAATAGTATGATACAAGTAACTACACTTAAACTACATAAGTCTGCTTTATGCTAAAATAAATATGACAAAGAAAAATACAAACCAAGAATTAAATAGCATTTACATTTCCATTTTTATTTTTTTCTCCACACTGTATACATACATCAACTTCACTGTGGTGTTGTTTCACATTTTTAATGCATGTTTCACATTCTATTCCACATTATGTCATTTGGGAATCATAAAGAAAATATACATTGTAAATTTGTTTTTATAAATGCCCAAACTGTAATTTTCAAATCTTGTTACATAGCAGTACAGGTGAGAGTCATACAGTGGGTAAATTGACAATATGAAGTAAAAGAAATGTTCGATTTAAGGACAAGGCTTTCAGTTACACAATATTACAATATTATTCCTATGTTGGGATGTCATTCACATTGATGGGAAAGGAAGGCATACTTGTGCTTCCTGTAGCATTTTTGCTCTCAAACAGTGAGCACTCTCCCTCTGATTTAACTAAAAGTAGGTGTAGGGAGGAAACCTATCTCCAGTTGCAATTCTATCTCGCCCTCTTCCCTCCTGTTCTCTTATGGCTTCATCGTACAACAGAGGGAAGGCCTTGGGAACCGTATCAGTGATCTTGGCTAAGACCTCCAGAACTCGCATCTTAGTTATTTCAGCTCGGGCTCTGAATCCCCACAGATACTCATAGCGAGCAGGAATAGTATTAGGTACCTGGCGGTATTCTAGATAACCATCGTGCACCAAATCTTTGGTGATGAGTTTGCGGGGTTCCCCAAAGATTAAATGCTTCCTCCCAGCCTGGATTCCAAATGCATTCAGGAAATCCCACATTTCTTCCTCACTGGCATGGTTACCATTCATGAATATCACACCCAGGAGCGTCATCACCAGTCCAGTTTTGGGCACCCAGCCACTAGCATTGGCATCGACATTACCAAACTTGCTGACAAGAGTATAACATTGGCTGTTGGGGCCCACCTCCTGCAACTCAACACTAAAGACCAGTTCCATGCGCGCACGGGCATTTCTGAACATATCAGGGAAGTGCTGCTTGTGCTTCCTTTTAATAACTTTTAGCATATCTGCCTGAGTAACGCGCTCCTTGCTCTTATATTTCTCTAGCAGGTATTGCACCAGCCTACGGGTCTTCCTGGCAATGGGATCTGTGCACACTCTCTGAGTGATAGATCCCTCTGAGAAGATGCTCACAGATGTTGCACTAGCACCTTCATCAAGACCTGCACAGGAGCTTGAACAGGCAACACCTGCGTTGGAAGAGCAGGATGGCATATCATCCCAAAAGTGCTCCAGGGTACAGATATCGGGAGGACTAGGGGGAGCATCCTCATCACTAATAGAAGAAGTGGCAGACTGCACGTCCTCCTCGACCTTCACCTCCTGCACCGCACGGCTCCGACCACGAGCTTGATAACGCTTAGCACGCATGCGCTGCCTACTCTTCTGCCCTCTGGGCATGGTGGTAGGGATCAGGTACTGCAGGCAGAAGACCTAGTAAGGGCAGAAACCTAGTAGAGGGGAAGGAGAATTTATGAGCACCATCATCAGAAGAAAAAATACTTTGATTTTTCCCAGATCCCTTTTGCAGGTTTTCTCACGGGCAGTGAGTTCTCTAGTTACCCACCGGGCTCCTCTTCTGGTCCGTCTATGCCCCCAGAATCCTGTAAAAGAAGTGAAGAGAGTTTTAGGTCCCTGTATGATGCCAGACTTATTGGGGTGAGTGCAGGGGCTGGCACTGGAACCCCTCAGAACCCTCTTGGTTTACATTCAGGACCTGCTAACAAGGTCTAGATCTTGTTTCCTTCTGCTACTGTGAAATTAACATTCGCCAATTTCCTCGTACCAAGAAAGATGAGATATAGAGGGACGACTGCCCTCTTCATTCAGGGACATCTGGTACTGTTGCTATGGTAAACAAGATGGGAGGACACAGGGGAAGTGTGCTTCCCAGAGTCCTTGCCCGGATTCTTTCTTTTCGACTAAATCCCCCACTTCCCAAAAGCTGAAGAGGTCAAAGGCCTGCATAGACTATCCAGGCCACAGACAAGAGCAGGCTTTCTGAGTTCTTCAGTAGGGAATTCCTTCAATATGCATGATTAACCTCCCGTTAGCCCCATGAGACTTGAGATTTACCCCACTGCTGACCCAACTCCACCAGCCTTACACCAAGATCTTCATTCCCTTAGCCGAGTGGGGCCACAAGTCACGAATGACTTTTGGGCCTAACTACCAAGACTGACAACTCCGGGGACTGGAGCGGGAGAGGAGCTTGTGCTATGGTTTTCCAGGGATTCACAGTTTAAATTCAGCTTACCCGCCTCGCTAGTGGACAAGTAGCACGTCTTTATCAGCGAATTTAAGGCCACACCCCTCTCGGACTGAGACCACACCTCCTCTCCCGGACGAAGCCTGAGAAGGTTAGCGTCTTTTCAGGCGTCCTGGTCACCAGGACAATGGGGGCGGGACTATTCTACGTTCTGAGGAGGGGGGAGGGGTAACTGTCTGTGAAATAGTGGAAATTCCTTCCTGGACCCTAGCAATTTTTCTTCTAGGGTGAGTCACAGTTTCTTAGACCACAGATTGCAATTTCTGAAGAGTGCTGAACAGAATTGAAGGTGCACAAGGAGCCCAGCAGCCTTCCAAGAAAAGTGCGCATAGGAGGGTTTGAGGTGTGCTGTTTCTCTTTTGCGAATGGCTTCTTTGTGAAAGGTTTCCTCAATCCTCAGAGTCGTCTCTTGACAGTTTTTGGAAGGGAGGGGGCTCCTGAATTTGAAGTGTAGGGACTCACCCTCTCATGAAGCTTGCTAGAGCTAGCCTTTTACCATATGAACTACACCTCCAGAATTTTGTTGGTTATTTGCAGATGGAATCCCGTGGACTTTTCTGCCCGGGCTAACTTAGAAGGTACTGACAGGTTTGTTTGTTTTTTTTTGTTTTTGTTTTTTTGTTTTTTTTTTTTTTTTGGCCAGTCCTGGGGCTTGGACTCAGGGCCTGAGCACTGTCCCTGGCTTCTTTTTGCTCAAGGCTAGCACTCTGCCACTTGAGCCACAGCGCCACTTCTGGCCGTTTTCTGTATATGTGGTGCTGGGGAATTGAACCCAGGGCCTCATGTATAGGAGGCAAGCACTCTTGCCACTAGGCCATATCCCCAGCCCCCTGACAGGTTTTTTGTTGTTGTTTTGTGGTGCTAATAAAGGGGGAAGGACTTGAACTCGGGGCCTCACACTGACTTAGGTGTTTTGCTCCCAGTTGATGCTCTACAACTGAAATCATGCCTCCATTTTTTGCTTTTTGCTAGTTAATGGAAGGTAACAGTCACAGAGATTTATTTGCCTGGGTTGCCTCCCGATTGAGATGCTGAGATTTCAGTCTCCTGAGGATTACAGGAATGAGCACTGATGCCCAGTAGTAGGTACTGAGCTTTAAGATGAAAGCCTTTCATTTTCTAAACAGCCATACCTACATGCTCTTTTTAACTTTGTTTTTCAGAAAGATTCCAGGGCAGCTGAGCTTGCAGGTGTAGACCACTATGTTCTGGCTTTCTGGACTTTCTTATAGATGCCTGGCCATGTTGTTTCTAATATCTCAGAGCCAGCCAAATCCCTCAACTACTTGAGACTCTTTTTTTCTTTTTTGTCGGTTGTGGGTTCAAACACAGGGCCTGGACGCTGTCCCTGAGCCTCTTTGTGCTTAAGGATAGCACTCTACCACTTAATTCACAGCTCCACTTCTGGATTTTGAATGGTTAATTGGAGATAAGACTCCCATGAGGACTCATCCTCATTTCAGGTCTTTATAATGAGTGCTACAGGGCCTAGGATTCCACCCTTTTATTTGCCTTTTTTTTCCCCTAAACTTCCAAAGGTACAAAGGGACTACAATTTAACATGTCCTTCTAAATCTCATGATTCCTGTTCAGCCACTCCTGCCATCATTCTGTCCCATCCCATCTGTTCCCTCCCCCATAGATTATTTCCCATTTCCTTTATCACATATGTACATTGAGTGTTTTTGCTGTATTTATCCCCTGACTTTTTTTTCTTTTTTTTATCATAGCTGCAGAAATTATATTTGTGTGTTATAAGAATGAGGGTCGAAAAAAACTAGCCTAAACATTTATACTTCTCTGGATTCCATTTTGAAATTCTTATTAAATTATAAAGTGTCTCGAGACTTTGACACAATTCTCAGAACCTTATTTCTTCTGTGATCCACTCAGCAAATATTTATTGAAGGTTTACTGTGTTATTTTTTTCATTTTATTTTATTTTATTGTTAAATTTTTATTGTCAAACTGAGGTACAGAGAGGTTACACTTTCTTTTTTTTTCAAATTTTTATTATCAAACTGATGTACAGAGAGGTTACAGTTTCATACGTTAAGCATTGGATACATTTTTTGTACTGTTTGTTACCTCCTCCCTCATTCCCCCCTCCCCCATCCCCCTTTCCCTCCCCCCCCATGAGTTGTTCAGTTCATTTACACCAAACAGTTTTGCAAGTATTGCTTTTGTAGTCATTCATCTTTTTTTACCCTGTGTCTCTCGATTTTGGTATTCCCTTTCTATTTCCTAGTTCTAATACCAGTATAGACGGTTTCCAATGTACTCAGATAAGATACAGAGATAGTGTAGGTACAACCACAGGAAGGGGATACAAGAACATCATCAATAATAGAAGCTACAGTTACACATAGCACGTTGAAAGTATTTACAACAGTGATATAACAATCATTTCCATAACATGGAGTTCATTTCACTTAGCATCATCTTATGTGTTCATAAGGGTATAGCTATTGGGCTCTTGTGATCCTCTGCTGTGACTAGCCTAAACCTGTGCTAATTATTCCCTATGA
Organism: Perognathus longimembris pacificus; assembly: GCF_023159225.1. Lineage (NCBI taxonomy): Eukaryota > Metazoa > Chordata > Mammalia > Rodentia > Heteromyidae > Perognathus > Perognathus longimembris. The sequence goes on along the minus strand of NC_063188.1, from coordinate 105,315,546 downwards.
GGGAGACCATAGAGTCCATGTTTCTTTGGGTCTGGCTCATTTCACTTAGTATAATTTTTTCCAAGTCCTTCCATTTCCTTACAAATGGGGCAATTAGATCCTTATATATCACCCTGCACCAAAATCAATTCCAAATGAATCAAAAACCTCGAAATTAAAACAGACACCCTGAAAACACTAAAGGAAGGAGTAGGAGAAACACTTGGGCTCCTTGGCACAGGACGGAACTTCCTTAACAAAGACCCAGAAAGGCTACAAATCAAAGAAAGGATGGACAAATGGGACTGCATCAAACTGCAGAGCTTCTGCACGGCAAAGGACATAGCTCGCAAGATAAACAGAAAGCCCACAGACTGGGAGAAGATCTTTACCGGCCATACAATGGACAAAGGCCTCATATCTAAAATATATGCAAAACTAAAAAAATTACATTCCTCCAAAACAAAACCACAAAGAACCAATAGCCCTCTCAACAAGTGGGCTAAAGACTTAAAAAGAGACTTCTCTGATGAGGAAAAGAGAATGGCCAAGAAACATATGAAAAAGTGCTCTACATCACTGGCCCTAAAAGAAATGCAAATCAAAACAACATTGAGATTCCATCTCACCTCAGTAAGAATGTCATATATCAGGAAAATTAACAATAACAAATGTTGGAGGGATGTGGCCAAAAGGGAACCCTACTTCATTGTTGGTGGGAATGTAAACTGGTTCAGTCACTCTGGAAAGCACTATGGAGATTCCTCAGAAGGCTCAATATAGAACTCCCCTATGACCCAGCAGCCCCACTTTTGGGCATCTACCCAAAAGACCACAAACATAATCACACTAAAGCCACCAGCACAACAATGGTAGAATCTGGAACCAACCCAGATGCCCCTCAGTAGACGAATGGATCAGGAAAATGTGGTACATATACACAATGGAATTTATGCCTCTATCAGAAAGAATGACATTGCCCCATTCGTAAAGAAATGGAAGGACTTGGAAAAAATTATACTAAGTGAAGTGAGCCAGACCCAAAGAAACATGGACTCTTTTTTCATTCATCTACCCCCTTCCCAATGTCTTCCTTACAGTTTCATTTCAGTTTTTGGTAATAATTGTGTTAAACTGTCTGTTAATTGCTTGAAAAGTTTACTTCATGGAGATTCACTCATATATATATATATTATACTTTATTCAGTTAAATCATGTATATAAGAATATGCCTCCGTGTGTGATTATATAGAAGGTTGGATTTTGGGTCTAAGTTCTACATATGAGAATAAACATGCGTCCCTTGTCTTTCAGGTTCTGGATTACTTTGCTTGGTATATTTTCCATTTCCCTTCAAATGACAAAATATCATTCTTCCTAATGGCTGCATACAATTCATATGTGTGTGTGTTTGTGTGTGTGCGTACATATAAAACATTATTTATCCATCAACCATTGTGGGGCATCTTGGCGGATTTTATACCTTGGCCATAATAGTGACTACTGCTGCAATGAACACGCATGTGCTGGTGCTTTTGTTGTATCCTGACTTACAAGCTTTCAGAAAAATGCTCCAGAGTGGCATTTCTGGACCATAGGGTAACCAGGTTGTTCTGTATTGTTTTGTTCTTTTGTTGGTTGTAGGGCTTGAACTCAGGGCCAGGGCGCTGTCCTTGAGCTAATATTACAGGTGTAAGCCCAGCTCTGGCTGAGTAGGTACTGTCTTTATATCTGCAACACCTCTTTATCTTTTTCATATAATGTATAATAATCATGGAAGAAATATCCCATCATATTCCAGGTCCTGTCCGCATTGAAGGACAACCTTCTGCCTCATGCCTGATTAACACCTAACCTTGTAAATATATATTATCTAACACTTCCCTGCCAGTACCATTTATTGCTAGGATAAACACAACATCCTTCTGATTTTTGTACTTTCATCCACTTGTACCCATCCTTTCTTTGGCTGTTAGCATGCCATTTCTGACATACAAAGTTTTTCTTGTCAGCTTCCATGCTCATCCACTTGAAAGGGCTCTTTTTTGTGTAATAATTAGATTCTGAATTCCTTAGAGCAATAGATGAAGTGATTTATGCAATGAGTAGTTATTGAGTGTCTTTTATATGACATGCACTCTGCTAAATACGGATGATGAACAAGGCAGCCATGGTTCTCTCCTTGAAATGTTTAGAATTTTAGGAAGAAGACATTAACCACCCACCCACGTAGGGAAATGCATAGATATCATGTCAAAAAGCAGTTTGAATAAAAACTACATGACACTAGAGCATCACTGTGTAATATGGTATCCAGGGGTTATTTCTCCATTTAAATCAACGAAAATTTAGAACACAGTTCTTCAGTGCCACTAGCTACATATGATGGACTTGTTAGGTGCATAGAATACATGAAGTGATATGTGTGTAGAATATTTCCACCATCATAGAAGTGCTATTGTACAATGCTGCTAAATGTGTATGTTAAAAAGAGTCCTAAGCAAAACGTGCGAGTGAGGGAACTAGCGAGTCAGAGGGCTCTCCAAGGACGAGACAACAGACCTGAGTAATTCAACAGTAGCCAAAATAAGCTATGCTTAAAAGCATAGGGGAGAAAAAGGCAGTGGCAGTTCTGGAGAATTCCAGGAAGAGATAAAGCCTTATAAATAAGCAGTAGGGTAGATACATGCATAGACACTGGGTAGCAAGATGGCATCCAAACAGAACAAAGTGGACATACCAAGGATTGTGAAAGGGTTGAAAGAAGGATGCTCAAAGTTGCGTTTTCTGAAGGACACTGGAACACTACTCTGTAGCATCAGTACTTCCTTATCATGGATGACAAAAACTCACACAACAGGAATTGTTTCAATATAGCATTTTAATTGCTCCAGATTTATAAAATATGGGATGCAGTTGTGAATGCCTATAAACACTAAGTTATTAATATGAACAGCCATCTTCCGGATGTGCACATGAACTTCTGTATTTTCTTGACTTGCAAAAATGATTGTCAGGAAAATCAGATTACATTTATGCTTGCAAATTTACTTCATTTAGATTGAAAATATCTTTGGTGCTCTAGTTGATCTTTGAATAAAGAATACTCACCCATGGTGTTTTCTGAGTTCAAAGGTACCCAGACAATCTTATGGGATAAGAATCATAAAATTAATGAGAAAAATTTTCAAGTCAATTATCTCATTTTCTAAAGGTCTAATTAATCTTCTGTTGTCATTTTGTAGCTTCTTATTTTTCAGAACTTTGACAGATAAAAACTTCTACTGAAAATACCAGAAAAAAAATTAGAAGCTCATTCTCTGTACCAGACAGGCCCTCCATGTATGCCCATCAGGGCCTCTCAGGGCCCTCCTTGCAAGCTGCTTCCCAGCTATTCTCTTCATTTTCCACACCTCAGTGATTCCCTAGGTATGCATGGGCACCGAGAGGAGTGGCTGTCTTAGGCTGGGCTCCTTATCAAATGGACCCATAGATAAATAGAAAGCTGGGGAGCAACCCTCCAAGTGCCAGCAGGGGATTAGGGAAGTAAGACACAAAAGGGGAGGAAGCCAATGCAAGAGGATTTATCAGGTAGATTATAGCTAAGGGCAACTGAGGCAAATCATTTTGTCTGGTCATGCTAAGGCAACTGCAGGCGAAATTTGACATTCAGTACATCCCAGATCCTGTTTCACAGCAATACGAGCATCAACACTAGCTAAGTTCACATACCACAAGGCCTTTGCAGAAAAAGGTTCCCTGCTCCTGTAGGCTTCACACTTGTTCCACCGGAGAGGCAAAGAAGCTAGCATATTCTGCCTATTAGTTGAGAGTATTCCTTGAGGCTCGTTTACTTGGCACAAGTGGCCTGCTCAGTGCAGAGCGAGCCTTCACGCCACTGGAAAATGTAGTATTTGAAGCTGAAAACCTTTGAAAGCTGTGAGTTTCCTGCTGCCATAAACTTAAAAACAACATAAACCCAAATTTATCATAATTTTGGAGGTCAGAAGTTTCCTCTGGAAAAAACAAAAACCTATAGAACAATCCAGTTCCTTGCCTTTTCTAACTTCTGGAAGCTACATGGATGTCTTGTCATGTAGTCCCTTCTTCCATCTGTAAAGCCAACAGAATAATATTTCCAATCTCTGTTTCTGTCACCATCACTCCTTCTCTGATTCTGAATCCACTGCCTTTCTCGTACAAGGACCTTGATGATTACATGGGACACACCTTGATACTTCAGGATAATCTCCCATCTCACAATCAGGTATTAAGTTATAAACATTTCTTTTGTTTCACTTTGTAGCTCAAGCTGCTATCAAATTCCTACTTTCAAGGGATTGTTCCATCTAGGCCTCCTAAGTATTGGAACTACAGGCCTCTGCCACCACACTGAGGACATGATCATCTTTGAGAGCTAGTAGCTTTGTGCCTATCAAAGGGGCTACAGGTTTCTTGAATGATGAGAGGTGTGTAGGGAATTGACAAGGCTTCCCTTTAGATCAAGATAAACCATTGCAGGATAAATATAGTTAATCTTTGACATTTTTATGGGAAGGAAAATTAGGTGCTTCAGAAAAAGCTGTAACTTTTATCCAATTCAGAAAAGCTACTCCAAGTCTCCTATAATGTTGCAAAACCCTAATATGCATAATATCAAGGGGGAAATCTAGTTGTTATTTTAACATGTTTGGAAGCCCAGGATGGTAGAGGAAAATAGAGCACTGGAATTGCAATTTCTTGTCGGTTTCTGGGGAAACAAAAAGCCTCAAGACAATCACATCTTCTTTTGGAGGCCTATCTAATTTCAAAGCATTTCATCAAAAGCATAAAATGTGCTTTTCTGGGAAACATTGCCATTCTGTTTATGACAACAGAAACAGCAAGCGTCCACACAGGTGTTGAGAAATAGGTGAAAGCCAGAGTGGAGGCTGGCTGCTCTGATGAGCATCAGCAAGATGAACTACTACCTTCGAAACCTATTTTCTCATTCTTTTTAAAGTATAGTAATTTCTTTCTAGAACAATGTAGCCACTACCTCATATGAATGCAGATTTTATGCTAGGTGTTGAAATGTAGAGGTGAATATGAATTTCAGAGGGCTTGGTAAATGGTCAACTGACCTCATTGCTGTGGGCCTGAAGCAAGGATAAACATCACAGCACAGATGTGATGGAGCAAAGCTGCTATCTCCTGGCAGACAGGAAGCAGAGGGAGCCGGATAGGAAGAGCCTAGGAAAAGGTATTCCTTTTCACAGTGACCTACTTCCTCCAGCTAAGCTCCGCCTCTGAAAATTTATACCACCTCTCAGAAGGGAGCTAGCATTTGAAGCTCAAGCCTTCACCATATAAATCTGTGGTGGGCATGTCATATTCAAACCAAGACAGATTCAAACCACAGACCTCTGAGCACCAGAGTAAGTGATTTCTGCTTAAAGTCACTGAGTTTTCGGGGCAGGGCGGGGTATTTTGAAACATTTCTGTGAGTGGTGTTACTCCAGCTACAGGGGGGTTGTACATAGGAAAATCACCGTCCAAGGTGGCCCTTGACAAAAATGTAAGACTGTCTGGCAAAGGACAAAAGTAAAGAGAATTGGGATCATGACTTAAATGGTAAAGGGCCTGTCAAGCAAGCATAAGGCCCTGAGTTTAAACCCCAGTACTGTAAAAAAAAAAAAAAGTTAAGGGATCATGCTAATTTCTGCATGCATTATGCAAATATGAATATGAGACTATATAAACATTAAGTAAGTCTCTGTGCTAGTATCCTCTAAATGTTTTTCTCTGTTGAGTCTTTGTATGTTCAATCTGTATATGATGCCTCTGATTAAAGTTAAGCATCTTTTATCTCAAATACTTGAGACAAAAATGTTTCTGATTTCCTTTATTTTTTTCCAGATTTTGGAATGTTCGAATGTGCATAATGGAATACCTTTGATGTGGAACCCAAGTTAAGTTCAAACATAATATTCATTTCTATTTATATAAACATTATACATACTGCCTGAATGTAAATTACACAATATTTTTAGTGTGACGTCAAGAAGGGAATTTTCCACTTGTGGCTTCATGCTAGCAGTTAAAATTTTCAGGTTCTGGAATAGTTTGGATTTATTTTCAGATTAAGGATGCTTAACCTGTACTAGCTTTTTTTCACCAAGTGCAAGTTAGAGACTAGGAAAATGTCCTGCCGGGTACCAATGGCTCGCACCTAACTACTCAAGAGGCTAAGATCTGAAGATGGCGGTTCAAGCCAACATGGGCAGAAAAGTCCCCATGAGACTCTTATCTCCAATTAACCACTCAAAAACCAGAAGTGGTGCTGTGGCTCAAAGTGATAGAGTACTAGCTTTGAGCAAAATTGCTCTGTGGCAGCACCCAGCCCCTGAGTTCAAGCCCAAAGACCAATTAAAAAAAAAGAAAATTTCCTCCACACTTCTTTACGAACATATATTTATGAAGTGTTAGGTCACAAGTCAAACCCCAATGTGGAGAAATCGCAACCCAGTTGGTCTTAAGGCTTCTTTGATTGAGATTTCTGTGCCCTCCTTAGTGCCATTCAAGCCCTGCACCAAGTTCTGAAATGTTTATCAAGTAAATCACATTTCCAAAGTGGCACAAAGGTTTGCCCTTTCTTGTCAGGCCTCCCAGCTCGGGTTCCTAACCAATGCATAAGCACACTTGGGTGAAGAAAAGGTCATTTTGGAAAAGACATTATTCAAGTATGCCACACTATTCACTGGAAGGCAAACTATTTCATGTGAGTGAATGACACTACCTTGCTCAATTCTTTCCCTTACTCCTTCCAACAACTGCCTTGTAGCTATAATTGAGATCTCCAGAATGAACTTTTGCTGTTTCATCTAGCAGCTGACAACATATCGTGTCACAGATAGAAAACTAGATGTAGAATTGCCTCATTGTCTATTAACTAAAACTCTTGGATAAAAGGATTTTTGGTGGATTTTATTGTTATCATTGTACTTTCCTTTTTTATTTTAGTTTTGTTTTGGTCTGACAAGGAAAACAAAAATTGGAAATCAAAAGATGGCAAAAAATCTCACCTGTGAAAACAGTCACCAAGCAAGTTTAGGAGAGCAGCCAAAATTATGTAACAGAATTCAATGTAAAGGGTGATTCCTTTGTTTCCTTTCTCACTTGGGTTTTTTGCTTCAGAATGAAAGCGTTCCTATTACATCAGGTGAAACGAGAGTGTTTAGGTTTAAGTGTCTGCTATTAATTGGCACATCTTGGTCAATCGTCTTTGCAAATTCAATACCATGTTTTGGCATTAGAGTTCACAGAGAGAGGCCAAAACATAGGGAGCAAATTTGGCCGGCAGATGATTCTTCTTCTCCTTCTCCTTCTCCTTCTTTACCACTTGAACCATAGCTCCACTTCTGGTTTTCCAGAGATTAATTGGAGATAAGTGTCTTATCTCTTTCCTGCCTGGGCTAGTTTCCAATGGAGATCCTAAGATCTCAGGCTCAGGAGCAGCTAGCATTACAGGCCAGATGTGAGCCACCAGCACCAGCTGCAAATTCTTGTATTGTAGGTAACAATCCCTTCCCAACCGTGGCCCCAACTCATCCCTAATAGTGCTCATTCCTTTCTATGAAGTCATTTCCCATTCTCTTTCTCACCATTCCTGCTGTCTGGAATTTACCTATATTTTATCTAAATCTATAAAACTTGTGCTTAGTTGGAACACTTTGGTAATTATTTTTAATTTTTCTTCTTGCACCATTACTTCCTTAGTTTGCAAGGAATGTTCTTTGAATCTTATTCTTTGACTCTTCACTGAAAACAACCCTTAATCCAAATATCACCTCACTATCTAGTAGTGGCCATATAACTTTAAAAAATGTTATTGTAAAGGCAATGCACAGAGAGGTTACAGTTACATAACTCAGGTAATGAGTATGTTTCTTTTTGAACAGTGTCACCCCTTCCCTCATTCTCTGCCAGTTTTTTCTGTCTCAACTTACCTTTCCCCCAAGTTGTATAGTTCATTTTTAGCATAGTGTCTAGTGGATTTCACTTTGACAGCTGACCTTTGGAATTGTGTCTTTTTCAGCGGAAATATTGAGATAACCCATTTTGCCAAAGAGGATTACTTAATGATAAAATGGATAATACATATGGAATTGTTTTAAAAATTGTTAATGACTATTTTTTAAGTTTCAGTACTTGGCAAGTATCTTCTTTATTGCTAATTTAGCCTGTATTTTTCTTTCTTGAAAACGTAAGCGCTTGAAACACAGCTTCAAACGAATACCTCTAGCCAATTCCACCATCGCTTTCCTCTTCTATCACCTAGGGCTTAGCTCAGACCCAGATCAGGCACCAAGCTAAGTTGGTGTAACAGACAAATGCACGAACTTAGTAACATTAGAATCAGGGAAGAACTGCCTATTGACACTGCTCTTGGAAGTCAACCCAAAGAAAACGTAACTTGAAAGGATTCAAGGTTTGAGGATCCAGGAAGATAAAACCACTGGCTGAGACAATAAGGAAACCATTCCCATATAGCTTTCTTGCAGCGTGTGTGAGACCAGCCCCAAAGGCCCTTGCTTTCCAAAGGACATCTTATGGGGAGCTTATTTAGACTCAGCTGTGGATGTTCTGGAGAAATAGGAAAATAAATGAATTTTACTGAGAAAGAAGTGCGATTCTATAATTGTGCTCTGAATATGTTTTCTATCCTGAGATTCTTTAGCCATGAGGGAAATAGATTCTTGTACTTTGAACAGCTGGCTGAGGGTATGATAGAAAATTTATATAAGGCTGAGGCTCTGAAGAGACCTCAGGGATAAAGTTATATCCCCAAGGCTGTAGTTTTATCAATTTTTATCTCTTGTCTGATAGTTATGGATGCAACTAGCCTTGAATACAAAAAAGCCTTCTGCTTGTAGGTGCTTCTGGCATTTTCTCATGGAACAATTTTCTTTTAAAAAATAATAGTGATAGTGTGAACTACACACAAAGTTAAAATCTATCTACTTCTGGCCTTAGCTGTTTGTTATAACTTGGAGCTGGAATGATGCCTAAAGCTATTGTATAGAAAGCTTACTCCCAAGCTGGTGGTGCTATTGGGAAGTGGTAGAAACTTCAGGAGGTGAGGCCTAGTTGGAAGAAGTAGACTACAATGTGGGAGTTGCTTTCCCTCGCTTCTCTCTTCTCCTTTTCCCTCTTTGATTCCCAGATGCTCTTAGGTGAGCAGCTTTGTTCCACTGCATGCTTCCTGTGTAGGATGTTTTCTGCCTTAGCACAGGCCCATGGTAATAGAGCTAGCTAACCCTGAATTGAAACCCCTGAAACCATGAGCCCAAATAAACCTTTCTGCTTTTAAATTGATTTCCTCAGGTATATGGTCACAGCAGTGGAAAGCTAATTGACACTCTGTTCAACCTCAAGTCAAAGTGGTACCTCAAGAACTCCTTGTGCAGTAATGTTCACTAGTTTTTTTCACATGATCCTTGTGATCAAGTGAAGTGAATTATTTCTAAGAACACTAACACCATTGATTGTTTCTATTGACATATATGAAGTGACTTGGTTTGGTTCCATTAAGGTAATGTGTTTATGAGCACTTTGCAATCACCTAGGAACTTCCCTTTGGATAAGCAAGTAGTCAGGAAGTTAACTTGGTGACTGGACTGTAATTTAGCACTCTGATAGTTATAAATTAACTTTCTATCATTTTCTATTGAGAGGTAGTAGATACTTCAGGAGGGGAGGCCTTGTTAGAGGCAGTAGATCACGGTGATATGAGTTGCTTTCTGCTGTCTTCATTTGATAAAGAAATTTTAACAGCCTATTTTTCTAGGGGAGAAGTAGTAATGTTTTCCAATAAAAATATTATTATGTTCTACCTCAATATAATCTGACTTTTATAAATAATAATTGTGCATAATTATCTGTGAATAATTGCTAATATATTCATAAGCAAAAGCAGGGAGAGTGCTAGTAAATCAGTTGTGAACTGGGAAACTGATCATAAACATGGAATGAATATGAGGTACATTTAATCTCTAAATCTCATCTCTATACAGGGTTACACAAATGGTCCAGAATTGGCAGGGAAGACATTCAAGTCATTCTAGAGAGTCAATGAGTTAAAATACTCTGTCTTTGAAAAATGCATACACAGTTTTAAAGCCATTGCTTTCTTAAAGGTTTTGCAAAAATAATTAGCAATGATTCTGAAGACTTTTATTAAATATGAAAATCCTGTTTCAGAACTCATGAAATGATACTTAGTTCACCCTTCACCTTCCACTTTTCCCTCAATCCTCTAGGCTTCCCTTCTGCTACATTTACTTGACATTTCTCCTCACTGAAAGTCTTTTATTTTTGTGCTACCTTAAATAAAACAATGAAAATGTGATATTGAAATTTTGGAGAGACAAGCTAGTTAAAATGGGACGGTCTCTAGCATTTTTATGTCCAATGCTGGTATCTACCTTACAGACTACAAATAAGAAGAATTTTTCAGCCTTTTACTGTTTAAAAATAGGCAATGATGGAAGGTAGGAGAAAAATAAGGAGGAAGTAACAAATATGACAAGAACTGTACTCACTACCTTATCAATGTAACTATAACCCCACTATACATCACCGTGAAAAGAAAATTAAATTTATTTTTTAAAAGTCTTGGAATTTTAAATGTCTACAGCTCTGAGAATGATGCAAGGTAAGCAGCAAATGTGAGTTGTCCTTGCTTACCTATCTTTAAATGAAAGCAGAGAAGGAAACCACATTGACTTCATAATTCTCTAGATCTTCAGTGTCAAGTAAAAGAATTTATTTGATTGAGAGATTTCTTTAACAGAAGCCCATCTGTGATAGAAAGAACAAAATTAACTGTTATGCTTCATTTGTTTTCATTATCTACAAAACAGCATGTCTTTGAGATCAAACAGCTTTCATTCTTTTCTTCTTAATGCAGGGTTGGTAAATGTCTCCAAGGAGAAGAAAAGTCTGTTTTTCTTATAGGCCAGAAAACCCGAAGGAATGAAGGTAAGGGGTGCATTGAATTCGTGATTTTAACACAAATTAGATAATAAGATCATAGGTAAAAGAGAAATTGTTTTTGACACACAACACACAGACTTCTAGAAATGTTGAATGCAAAGGGAACAGTCCCAAAAATAAGAAAGATTAAGTTACAAGAAATAGGAAGATTAGATGAGACCCCCCCCAAATTATATACAAATACAAAGAGCTATATGATGCTAAATTGCATGGTCTTTGTATAAGCAATTGGAATTAATTTCAGACTTTATTCTTTCAGTAGATTCTGGTAGGAAATAACAGTAACTTTAATTCACAAATGACTTACAAAGGGACTGGGGATATGGCCTAGTGGCAAGAGTGCTTGCCTCCTATACGTGAAGCCCTGGGTTCAATTCCCCAGCACCACATATATAGAAAATGGCCACAAGTGGCGCTGTGGCTCAAGTGGTAGAGTGCTAGCCTTGAGCAAAAAGAAGCCAGGGACAGTGCTCAGGCCCAGAGTCTAAGGCCCAGGACTGGCAAAAAAAAAAAAAAATGACTTACGAAATAAGAAACATACAGAATTTTAAGAAGAGTGCTGTTTTGAATAATAACTAGCCATAGAGAATTTCACTTGACATTCATAGCTAAAGGCCTTCAGATACTGTCAACTTCCAAATCATGTATATTTAAGGTATTTATTGATAGGTAAGGTCTAACATCATTTTACTTGTTTTCTAGTCTTATTATACTTCCTATTATTTCTCCCTTTCTTACAGTATTCCTTGAGATGATACCCTCTAGTAGTATGTTTTGATACCTTGATTGTTATCTTGGGAATATGTATTATAGATTTTTAGCTTATTTTCTTCATTCAATCATTGATAAATGGAGACATGGTTCTATATCTTGGCTATTATGAATAATGCTGCAATCAATGTGAGAGTGCAGTTGTCTCTTTTGAAGCCATGACTTCGGTTCTTTTGAAATCAATACCAAGAATTGGCATTGAAATTTTTTAGTTTATTTATTAGCTTACATAAGTTATTCGGGGGGGGGGCTCATTGTTACATTTTCACAATATATTCCAATAAATCTCACCCCCAATCACTTTCTCTTTTCCCCTTCCAAAAATAATTTCAATAGGTGTCAGTATTCTATTTTAATAGCTGCAAACAATCTCTTTGGGTTATATTAACTTCATTCCTTCATTCCAATTTTTTTTTTAATTATTAAGTATTTTTCCTGGTAGTATCCTTTATTTAGGCTAGATTTTTTTTTTTTTTTGCCAGTCCTGGGCCTTGGACTCAGGGCCTGAGCACTGTCCCTGGCTTCTTTTTGCTCAAGGCTAGCACTCTACCACTTGAGCCACAGCGCCATTTCTGGCCATTTTCTATATATGTGCTGCTGGGGAATTGAACCTAGGGCTTCATGTATACGAGGCAAGTACTCTACCACTAGGCCATATCCCCAGGCCCTAGGCTAGATATTTTTAATGAATATGATAATTTAAAGTTCTTAAGATTACTAATCAGGGGGCTGGGAATATGGCCTAGTGGCAAGAGTGCTCACTTCGTATACATGAAGCCCTAGGTTCGATTCCTCAGCACCACATGTATAGAAAAAGACAGAAGTGGCGCTGTGGCTCAAGCTGGCAAAGTGCTAGCCTTGAGGAAAACAAAGCCAAGGACAGTCCTCAGGCCCTGAGTTCAAGCCTCTAGACTGGCAAAAAAAAAAAAAAAGAGAGATTACTAATCAGACTCTTTTGAGTTCCTCTTCATGTCATATATACGTACTTCATAATACTTCATGTCATATATACTTACTTCCTAATCCACTCTCATCCCTGAGTTCATCACTATGCTTTGCCTGTACCCTTCTTTTATGCTTTTAGTTATTCATGCCTGCTCATGCCTGACTATAAGTAAGGAGGTATATTGATGGATTATGGCATTCAGTAACAGGGATTCTTCCATGACAGAGGATCACTTACATTTCTCTCCACTTCCCAAATGCTTCCTACATTCTGGGAATAAGAAAGCATACCATGTTTAGTTAGGCCTTCATTCTACCCTCTGTGTGGTATATGAGTAAGTGCAAAGCAAAATAATGTCTTATGAAGGAACTGAAGCTGTTAGGACAGAATGGATTCTGATAATGTCCCTCAACTAAAGAATTAGAAAGCATTTTCCTTGGAGTTGAGTTCTTAAAGAATTTCCAACATCACCAGAGATAATTTTCCCTTTCTTCTCTACATTCTTAGTGTTCACATGGAGTTCCCTAGATGCTCTTTCTCTGTGCCTCTAGTGGCCAAACTAGGGACCACCACACAGATCTCCAGAGTTTTAACTGCTCTTTAGCCATGCATTTACTCCACAAAATTCCAAGTTGTCTTCTGCTTCTTATTCATCTATAACATTGAAATTTCTGGGAAATCTTTTTTTTTTTTTTTTTTGCCAGTCCTGGGCCTTGGACTCAGGGCCTGAGCACCGTCCCTGGCTTCTTCCCGCTCAAGGCTAGCACTCTGCCACTTGAGCCACAGCGCCGCTTCTGGCCGTTTTCTGTATATGTGGTGCTGGGGAATCGAACCTAGGGCCTCGTGTATCCGAGGCAGGCACTCTTGCCACTAGGCTATATCCCCAGCCCCAACAGTTTTTTTTTTGTTTTGTTTTGTTTTTTTTTGGCCAGTCCTGGGCCTTGGACTTAGGGCCCGAGCACCGTCCCTGGCTTCTTCCCGCTCAAGGCTAGCACTCTGCCACTTGAGCCACAGCGCCGCTTCTGGCCGTTTTCTGTATATGTGGTGCTGGGGAATCGAACCTAGGGCCTCGTGTATCCGAGGCAGGCACTCTTGCCACTAGGCTATATCCCCAGCCCTGGGAAATCTTATCTACTCATTATGCAGTCTCTTCATCTACCTGATTAAGCTTGAGGGTTTTTTATCTCTGTTTTTTGTTCCAGTTCTTTTCTTTTCCGGTTCTGGGGCTTGAACTTGGGGCCTGGGTTCTGTCCCTGAGCTTTTTCACTCAAGGCTAGCACTCTACCACTTTGAGTCACAGTGTCACTTCTGGTTTCCTGGTGGTTAGTTGGAAATAAGAATCTCAAGGACAGGCTGGGAATATGGCCTAGTGGCAAGAGTGCTTGCCTCGTATACATGAAGCCCTGGGTTCAATTCCCCAGTGCTGTGGCTCAAGTGGCAGAGTGCTAGCCTTGAGCAAAAAGAAGTCAGGGACAGTGCTCAGGCCCTGAGTCCAAGGGCCAGAACTTGAAAAAAAAAAAAAAGAATCTCAAGGACTTTCTTGCCTTGGCTGGCTTTGAACTGTGATCCTCAGATCTCAGCCTTCTTAGTTGCTAGGGTTATAGGTATGAACTAATGGTGTCCAGCTTTTCCATTCATTTTTATACAGACAGTCGTCAAAGTGTATTATTTGACAATAGCTTCTAAGTGTTTTCCAGAGTTTATCAATTATTTTTGTAGTTCTTATAATTCTTATAATAAATCTAGGAAATTTTGTAGTGCATAAAGGGGTGAAGCTTACTGTCTCAACCAAAAATCACAAACCGAGATTTTACTTAGTGCCTTCTTTCATATAATAAAATGAATTATTATTCCCCATGCCCTATAAATCCACAAAAGTATGGAAAGCATGTTTGTGAATAATTAAATATTATATTTCTCCTCTTTGTTCACTTATCATCTTATCCTTTTGGTTTCTCCTATATGAAAAGTTCAAAACCCTCTATGATAGTTCAGTTTCTAAAGGTCCTTTTTGTCAGGAACTGGCGGTCATTTCCTTAATAAATACTGCACACGACTGTATGATTATTTTTTCAATTAATCTTGAAACCAAGCATGAAATTTAATGTCTCTAATGTGATAAACATAGAATTGATGAGCTTTGCTGTGGGACTACATAAGAAGATATATACTTCTGTAAGACATTATTATGTGTGAAGAGCTTTATATTAATTTCTGAACTATTGGGGTTAATGATAGTTCATTAAGTAACTGTTAACAAATGCACAGTGTTCACTTTCATGAAGGGATTTAATGGAAACTTAATGGATTTATTCTATTACTTTGTTCATTTAAATGTTTTAAATTATATATTACAATTAATGGACTTATTACACACATTTCAAGAAGTCTCTCTAATTATTCAGAATTTAATCATTAAAATTCATCAAATCAATTGGAAAAAGCAAAAATGAATGCAGTTACATATTTAGAGAAGCACTATTGAATTCAAAATTGGTGTTAGAAATAAATAGATGTAAATCTAATAAGAAAAGACATTCCTCACATATATTAGTAAATGGAAAATTGATTACTCATCCAATGTGTTCTCTCTTATACGCAAGAGTTTAGTTATTCATTTCTTTATCAAATATGCATTTGTTTTGTTCTACTAATTCATGCTTTTCTGTGATTAAAAATCAAAATTTCAGGATCAAAAGAAATAAGAAAAAGACAGTTATGCCAATAATTACACTAGAATGCTGTCTGTATGTGGGGGGGTGGGGGTGGGGATGTTGAAAGAGTGAAAACACAGTAACAAGAAGCAAAGAAAGGAAACTCACCTGACTTGTATGGAAAAGGAGGAAAAATCATTCCAGAGAAAGGATAGAGATCTGGATTTGTCAGGAAGAGATTGTAATAGAGCTATAGTTAGAAATTTATAGTATTACTGCAGTTCTACCCCTCTGTGAGACCTTAGGTACTTAGAGTTATACTCGAGATTTTCTTCTGCTTGTTCTGGGATGAAGTGCATAGAATTGGTTTACATTTGGTTATGTGATAGGCAAACTTCTAATAAAACCCATCATGATTCCTGCTCTCTAGTCCTTACATACTTTTATATTCCTCTTCTATTAAAACATAGGGAAGATTTAAGGACTTGTTTCTATTAAATAGAATATGGAAATGATGGAATTTCTCTTCAGCAGACTGTTACCTTGCCTTCTTGGTTTGCATATTTTGACAGTTTGTGATTTTGTTTTTCATTTTGCCAGTCCTAGGGCTTGAACTCGGGGCCTGAGCACTGTCCCTGGCTTCATTTTTGCTCAAGACCAGCACTCTACCACTTGAGCCACAGTGCCACTTCTGGCCTTTTCTATATATGAGGTGCTGAGGAATCGAACCCAGGACTTCTTGCATACGAGGCAAGCACTCTTGCCACTAGGCCATATCCCCAGCCATTAACTTGCATACTTTGAGAAAGCAAGCAGCCATGTTAGGAATGCCCACGTTGCAAGGAACTGATGGTAGTGGCTTCCAGTCAATGGCCAGCTGGAAGCTGATCTTTCAATTTTATACTCTTTGAGGAATTCAGTCCTGGCTAGAACCACGAGAATGACCTTGGAAGCAGATCCTTCTCCAGATGAGCTTCATGTAAGACCATAGCCTTGATGCCTAATTAAAATGTGGTAAAAGTTCAGAGCCAGAGAATCATGCACCTAAGTTATCCTTAAATCTATGACTTACGTAAATCATGTGCTGTTTAAGCTGCTAAGTTTTTGATTTATTTATTACACAGCAATAGGCAACTAATACAAGTTGAGATGGAAGCTACAGATATTTGTGAATTTGGTTTCAAATGTGCACTAATATTTAATCATAAATCATACTGCAAATAATAATGGTTAAAATGTGGGAGGCTATTAGGAGAAATAATACCTAAAACTACAAAGAGAGACAGTGACAAGAAGATAGCCTTTGGAAAGCCAGGTAACCCTGGTTTCGAATTCTGGTTGTCAAGCACAAGACAAGGCCAAGGCCTGACAGATTTAGCCAGTAGAGAAACATGAATCCTTTTTCAATTCAGACTATTTACTACATAGACACAGAATAAAAGAGTCAAAGATGTCAGTTCTTTGTGGCTCTTGCACAAAGAAACACTAAAATAAAGTGGTTATATGACTGCAATGGTAATGACTTGTTTTAATAGCTATAGACAAGTATTCTTTTGCAGTCCTATTATGTATCTACAAATTAGAGTTGTAAATTAACTCACATTGATTCAGAAACAGATACAAGAGAAAAAGTAGATGGTTTTCCACCAAAATACAATTTTTTTCCCTCATACCAGTGTCTAAATTCTTTGGGGGAATTAACATTTCATATTTGCAATAATGATTGTATGGCAATGTTACTCCCAGCATTTTGCAAAGAAGAAAGCAGAATTTAAACTGAGCCTTTCAATGTGGCTCAAAATGAGCCGCATTGAAGTTTTTAGGCACAGTGCTCCACTGTTTTCCCTATGGTAAGCTAAAGAGCTTGTTTGGACAAGGGTCTTGAAGAAGAACTCTTGAAAACAATGAACTCGTAAGGATCAAGAGTTCCAGAGAGGGGCTGGGGAGATAGCCTAGTGGCAAGAGTGCCTGCCTCGGATACACGAGGCCCTAGGTTCGATTCCCCAGCACCACATATACAGAAAAACGGCCAGAAGCGGCGCTGTGGCTCAAGTGGCGGAGTGCTAGCCTTGAGCGGGAAGAAGCCAGGGACAGTGCTCAGGCCCTGAGTCCAAGGCCCAGGACTGGCCCAAAAAAAAAAAAAAAAAAAAAAAAAAAAAGAGTTCCAGAGAACTGAAAAAAGGTATAAGCAAGAAACTAAAGTGAAGCAAACTGAAGCTGTAGGACAGGTAATGTTTTCTTCCTTATACAAAAATGAAAGGCAAGGCAGTGCTGAGCTGCTGGAAACTTGCAAACAACTGAACAAGCTAATATACTACCCTGTTCATGTGGTAGCCCCATTTCCTCTTAGTACAACCAAGGCGGTATCTCAATACTTGAGGAGCTTCTGTTGCTGGTTTGGAGGCAGTTTACTTTGAATCTTAGAGACAGGAAGCCGTAGAAGCTTTCATTTGGTACTCAGTGCCTCCTCTCCCCTAAAGCAGCATCTGTCACTGAAGCAGTTTTGACCAGGAAACACTTAAGAATGTCTAAGGATCCTAGGGTATCATAAATGGAGAGTGTCACATGCTGTATCTAATAGGTCAACGCCATAGATGTTGATAAGCATCCTTGAGCACGCATGCGCACATGCACACGCACACACACACACACACACACACACACACACACACACACACACACACACACACATACTGCTTACCCCAGTGAAGAATGGTTGGCAAATCCTCTTTAGATGAAATAATATACTGAACACCTCTTTTCAAAGATGGGAACATATTGATGAACATAAAAGGAAAAGTCTTGCCAGCTGTTCATAGCTCAGTCCTGTAGCTATTCCAGAGGCTGAGATCTGAGGATTGTGGTTTGAAGACAGCCTGGGCAGGAAAGTCCTTGCGACTCTTATCTCTAATTAACTGGAAAATATGGAAATGGAGATATTGTTCAAATGATGGAGTACTAACCTTGAGCAGAAAAGCTAAGGGACAGTGCCCAGGCCCTGAGTTCAAGCTCCAGTACTGGTCATTTGGTGAAATGGGCTCTTCAAAATAGCCAAAAAGATGGCTCAATGGAGTTCTGAATTGATTCCTATCTTAAATTACTGGGTTTAAATATCTCCTAGAAAAATCAGACATTTGGCTCATAGCTAGAGCCAATAACTGAGTCTCATGCCATGAAATTTAGAAACTAAACAACCTTTCTTCCCCTGCCCGTAATGTCCTCAATCAACAATTAGGATCACTGAGCACTTTGCAATATGTCTGGACATCTATATTTTGGTTCTAAGTAGATACAGAAATATGGAAAACCTGAGGTGCTTCATTATTCAGCAACTAAATTGATTTGCTGAGAACCCACTAGCGTAGCCACTTTAACTGAACAGGTGCATTAGTATAATTTGAACTGCATAATAGCAAACGCAAAAAGCCATGCAATCATTGACTGATATAAGTAAGCCCAAGAAATTAAAAAAAGAACAGCCTGCCAGGAATACAACTTAAATATATATTGAAGAAATGAAATAGTATTCCTGAAAAAAACAGTGTTTTTGTCATTACAAGGATTTGAATTCAGGACTTTGCACTGGCTCTATTTGTATGCGCAGCTAGTGCTTTAGCACTTGAACAACACCTCCAGCTAAGTTTGTGTGGGTTGTTTTGAAGATTGAGTTTTGTTCACTTTTCTGCTCACTCTGGCTTCTAACAGTGATACTCCAGATCTTAACCTCCTAGGTAGCTAGGATTACAAGCATGAGTACCCAGTAGAAGGAACACAATTTTTGAAGACTGAGCAATTCTATAGTGTGCCAAGTAGCAGAATACCCCTGACCCTTAAATCATAAAATAAAAAGATTGGCCGGGTACAGGTGGCTCATGCCTGTAATTCTTGCTACTCAGGTGGCTGAGATCTGAGGATCATGGTTCAAAGCTAGCCTCAGGAAGGAAAGTCAATGAGACTCTTACCTCCAATTAACTACCAGAAAACTGGAAGTGGGTGCTGTGGCTTTAGGGGTAGAGCACAAGCCTTGAGCTGAAGAGCTCAGGGACAGCTCCCAGGCCCAGAGTTCAAGCCTCATAATAGACAAAAAAAAAAAAAAATAGAAGGTTGGATCTCTTATTTAAAAGTAAATGCTAAAGGAGAAGCAGGTCAGAGAGGCCACCCTTCAAAGAAAATTCCAGAATTTGCCTTCTGCATGAAGAAGAAAAAGGACAAAGGGATAAATATTTGTTTAGCGACCCACCTATGTACCAGACATTTTAAGGGTATAGTCAATTCTCATTATTTGGTGTAGTTATATTCTATAACATTACCATAAACACAAAATCAGAAAATATTGGGCCATTGTTCCTAGAGAAAGTATGCCATTAAGTTCCTGCACAAATCTGTTCACATTTTTATCAGCAAATCAACACACAGCCCTGTTCGGAATGTCACTCTTTAAAGACCTTGCTTATACTTAATAAATATTGTTGACTTAGTAACACTAACTTTATGATTCATAGTTCTATTAACTCATGCTTGAATGGTTTATGTAGCATATTTGTTTTCTTTGTGAGTCATATACTAAACCTTCTTGTATTTAGGTACACTAGACAACACTTTAGTACTATACTTCGGGGCCATTTTAAAAAGGAAAATAACCAATAAAATGGACCTAATAACCGACTTTGTTTATAAGAGCTGTAACGAGAAGGTAGTGCAGCGAAGAGTCATAAGTTTTAGTTTTGGAGTTACAAATAACTTTCTCAGGATTACAAAATTAATAACTGGTCAATCTGTTGATGAAGAATGACTGAGTTTTCATCACGCTGTGCTAGGACTTGAAGTACACTGAAGGTTATCCAATAGCAGCCGTCAGGCAAAGTGAAAAGGATGGGTGATGGAGCCCAAGAAGGCATCAGAAGGGCTAGGTTTGCTTGTATATACCAAAAGCTCTAGGGATTCTCTGAGCTTTTCCTCGAGTAACAGGAGGAAGTTGAGGAAATCATTGATTTTTGTCAATCCTGGGTGTGGGGTGAAGAGATACTGCTTTATAGCCACTATTTTGAGCTCTCATTTTACCACCAGGCCTAATGAAATGAGGGTCATGTGTACGAGGCCAGTAATAAGCTCTCCTGGATAACCCAGGAAGGTGTTTATTTATACTAAATGCAATAGAGAACCATTTCTTTTCAAGGCCCTCCAAGACACTATGTTTGTGTTCATCTGGGCAGAGTTCTCTGATTGATAAATTCTCATGGAAACCAGTTGGGGATTTAAGATTATAATGCATGGCTTTATTTCAGGGAAATGGAAAACAATTCATATTAGTTCATATCTGATGCCTACATTTCAAATGAGCCTTTTTTTAAAATCAAAGCAGTGGTAGTTTAAAGGAAATTGAGACTAAAGGAGATGACAGATGAAAGCAGATGCATTCAAAACCATTCTTTTTAAAATTAATTTATTTTACTATCTTTAATTGTACAAAGGGGTTGCTAATTAAAGCAATTTATAAATATAATACATCTTGATGAATGCCACCCTTTCAGCGTTCTCACCCATCCCTCCGGTACTTGTTTAAATTTTGTAGGATATATATTGTACTCTCAACTTCATTTTGCCACCTTCTCTTTATCAGTCTACCTCTCTCCTCTTGGTCCCATTCAATCCCTTACAAGTACCAATGTCGTGGTGCTTATTTTGTTACACTTTGACTTTACCTTTCTGAGGAATTATACTATTTGAGCTCTGCCTCGAATCTATCATATTCCAGTTAATACATTTGTAAACACTCATACATCACCTAATGTGTTCACTTATAGGTTTATAGGCTAATTCTAGTTTCTACATAAAGGGAAAACATGCAACCTTGTCTCTCTGGGCCTGACTTACTTCACTTAATATGATTTTTCCTAACTCTTTCCATTTCTTTACAAATGGTACAATATTGTTTTTCTAATGGATGATTAAAATTCTATTATGTATATATACAACATTTTACTGATCCATTCCTCCACTGAGGGACGTCTGGGATGATTCCATACCTTGGCTATGGTGACTAGTGCTGCAATGAATATTGCTGTGCTGGTGGTCTTATTGCAATGTTTTTCATATATTCTTGTTTGACACCTGACTTGGGACACGTTCTAATTTTTTATTATAGACTATATAACTTAGGAGAGTTAAAACTTTCCATAAATACTTAGTCCATATCTTTAAGAATGCTATGGAATAACTTCAGTAAAAATACATTTAGAAGGAACTAAATAAATCTTATTTGTTCAAATGGTGATTCTTACGAGATTACTATCTAGAGGTCTAAGCTCAAGAAATAAAGCAAAATATTTAAGAAAAGAAGTTTTACTTCTGAATTCTTTTTTTTTTTTTGGCCAGTCCTGGGCCTTGGACTCAGGGCCTGAGCACTGTCCCTGGCTTCTTCCCGCTCAAGGCTAGCACTCTGCCACTTGAGCCACAGCGCCGCTTCTGGCCGTTTTCTGTATATGTGGTGCTGGGGAATCGAACCTAGGGCCTCGTGTATCCGAGGCAGGCACTCTTGCCACTAGGCTATATCCCCAGCCCCTACTTCTGAATTCTTAAACCTATTGTGAATGGGAATACTAATGAGATATTTAAAACATATGTCTAGATTTAAGTACTACCTAACAGTTTTACATAATACATAGTGGTTCTTCTTATTTATCCTCTTTTGAAGAAGTGTTATAATTGAGATCACAATTAAACAAACGACTTTAAAAACTAAGCAACTAAGCCAGCTTTAATATCCTAAGGAGCCTTCATGCTTTTGTTTAGATACCTGCCTGTGAGATATTTAGGTCCATTCCTAACTGTTGTAATCAGTACAGAGAGAGTGTGTTCCTTTTTTGTCAAAGCTAAGTTGTAAAACAGCGAGTAATGTAGACTAGTTAGCCTGAAGACAAATCACAGGAAGCTCTGATTCTGCTACTACCTATTGACTCAGCAAACATTGCAGAACTCTTGTATCTAATTGGCTAAGAGCTGGGTCTTAAGGGTACATATGAATAAGCAATGAGCATCCCTATAAACACTTTTAGTCTAGGAATCATAAACATCTGTGTAAACAAATAGCACTATGATGAGAAACTTAAGCTATGATGAATGAACGTTCAATGTACAGTGGGACCCAAAGGAATCCATCATCAATTCTGTTTAGAGGATTAAAGCTTTTGAGAGAACATGAAAATTGAACAAAGCCTTGAGTAATGAATTGGTATCAAGGTAGCTGAAGCCCTTACAGTGAAGTACATTCTTCAAACTTGAGTGATACAAAGATAAAGGGGAGGGGTGTGGAAATGCACATCCATAAAACTATAAGTAAAATCTCTATGCTTTTATTCTATTAAAAATGAAGACAAATTTACAAATTAAATATCAAAACTACAATGCCAGTAGAATCTAAATCAGCCCCATTTCATTTCATGTAATGAATGATACTATTTTCTCATAACCAAATCGCTAAGATTGCTGATGGTGCACCTTGCCTTTCTTTGGCTTATCAAACAAATATGTGTAAAATAATTAAAAACCAAACAGGCATGGAAGAGCTTATGGTGAAAAACTATAGTTGCCTTTCCTAGAAAAGCTGTGGTTTCTACTTTTATTCCTCTGATAGTATGTATCTGTCAATAAATTATTTATACTGATAGTTTGACTTACGTATCAACCTTAAGCTTTTCTAATGACTTCTTGATTTTCAAATGTAGTTGGTCAACTTACCATCACTCCTCACTTCCCTTCTGTTTTACTCTTACAAGTGACAAAAGTGGTCACCTGTGTAACATTAAACGACATTTTAAACTTTTCTGTCTGAGATTATCAACCATCTATAGAAAATTTTCTTCTCTAATTTCTTTGCAAATTTATGCTTTCCAGTTTTCCTGTATTTTATTTTTTTGTGACAGTCCTGAGGCTTGAATTCAGGGCCTAAGCACTGTCCAGGAACATTTTTGCTCATGGTTAATGGTCTACCACTCGAGCCATATCTCACTTCTGAGTTTTTGGTAGTTAACTAAAGATAAGTCTCATACCTTTCCTACTTGGGTTGGTGTCAAACCACAATCCTCAGATCTCAACCTCCTAATTAGCTAGGATAACAAGTGTAAACCCACCAGATTTCAGCTATATAGTCTCACTTTCTTTCATTTCTAAATTTCTGACTTAGTTTACTGAGAACATACTTAGCTACTCACCAAAACAAGGGAATGCAGGAGGAAGAGGAATACAGTAAGGAAGTCAATTTTGGACAAATGCATTGCCAGTGGGCCAGGCCAACAAAGATAAAGACAATGCTTTCTATACTCACAAAAGATTTCTTCTCCTTTTATAAATCTTTAAGAAATAGGAGAGTGACCTAATCAAAGTTTTCCTGGAAAATTATAGTAATTTATTAATTATAATAATTTCTTGACAAATTATATGACTCCTATTGGTCAATATATGGCTATTCAATTACACAAAAAGTCTGCATATGTTAGTATTTTCCTAATATCTAGAATAATGAAATAGTAATATTCCTGGTATAGAAAATTTGGTATTCATTCCAAAGGCACAAAACTGGAGAATCAAACTGAAGGAGATTTTTTTTTTTTTGGACAGTCCTGGGCCTTGGACTCAGGGCCTGAGCACTGTCCCTGGCTTCTTTTTGCTCAAGGCTAGCATTCTACCACTTGAGCCACAGCGCCCCTGCTGGCCATTTTCTATATATGTGGTGCTGGGGAATTAATTGAACTCAGGGCTTCATGTATATGAGGCAAGCGCTCTTGCCACTAAGCTATATCCCCAGCCCCTGAAGAAGATGTTTAAAAGTCATGTCCCTTCCATACTTTTCCCCTCCTGTTCTAGCCTCATAATCACGCTTTATTGTAACCTTTTAGCCTGCCTTACAACATTCCAGCTACCTTGCAAAGTTTCAAATAGAGTATAAAAACATTCCAAGGTCATAAGACTTTTGTAGGTTATTATACCACTTGAAAGAGAGAAGTGGCTTGATACAATGAAATGTTGAAATGCCTTTCCTGAGACTCTACTGGAATTCTGTGGCCACAAGGGCACAAAAATGTTCTCTTTTACTAGAGTAAACTGGAGCTTTGGAGGACCCTAGTGGTTAAAACTTTAGCCCACAGGCATTTTAAGAGAATTCCTAAGGGCCTCTCCTTAGTATCCTTCGTACATTCCAAGTATTTCTTGTGTGACTTAGTGTTGCCATATCAATATACACACACCAGAATGTTTAAACAGGCTCCAGTTTGGCCAAGGAATCTATGGGCATTAAGAGATCCTAAAAATGAGCGGATTCAAAAGATGCTTGAGAATTAGCGGGGGACACTTGTAGCAGAACACCATCTATCTTGCATGAGATTGAATTGCTGAACCACAAGAAAGAAAAAATACATCGGTACCTAGGAAAAATAAGCTTTCCTTTGTGTGATAGAAAAGCAGTCTCTTATTATAGATGTGCATACTTGAAGAATGTTGTGTGGAACAGTGTGATGTCCTTCCTTACATCCCCATCTGCTGGGAGTATTATTGACCATTAGCCTTCATCAGGTAATCTCAACTGATTGCATCTAGTGCCTAATACACTAGGTTATGGCCAAACCTCATCAAGTGATAGTCTATTTAGGAGGAATAAAGGCTCAGAACCTGAGGTTGTCCTGGTTTATCTACAGCTTCCCTGGGACTACATGTCATGGGTCTGCTTGCTCCTAGTCCAGTCCTGCTTCCTTCCATAGACTTGCCTCTCAAAAATTCCTAATAATTACCTCTGGCCTGAACTCCATGCTCTCTCCAAGTCTGTTTCCTAGGCGACATAACTGGTAACAAATGGGAAGAGCTAATGTGTGTGCTTTGTCCAAGTGCATCCTGGTAACTTCAAATCTATGCAGACAACTTCTTAATGTTTGTGGGCATTTCCAAGTTTATTGAGTGCATTCCTCTCCTAAGAGTCTCTGATGCATGTTGCTGGTTAGCTGGAGATAGTGTCACGTGGATTTTCTCTGCCCAGCTGGCTTTGAACCAAGATTGTCAGTTCTCAAACTCATGGGCAGCTAGGATTACTGGTATGAGTATCACAAGCAAGCCAGGCCTCCCCCCCCCCCCCCCCCGGCCCCGTCTCTCTCTCCCTCTCCCTCTCCCCTCTCTCCCTGCTCCCTCTCCTCTCTCCTCTCTCCTCTCTCCCCTCTCTCTCTCCTTCTTCCTCTCCCTCTCTCTTCTCTCTCCCCCCTCTCTCCTCTCTCTCCTCTCTTCTCTGTCTCCTCTGTCCTCTCTCTCCCTCTCTCTCTCCCTCTCCCTCTCCTCCTCTCTCTCTCTCCCCCCTCCCTCCCTCCCTCCTTCTCTGTTTATGCCTGTAATTCCAGCTATTTCGAAGACAGAAATTAAGAGACTTCTAGTCCATGCTGGCTGGAGGGGGGGGGGGGGGGGGGGAAGAGACCCTAAGTGAAAACTAAAGCACAGGGGGATTGGAGGAGTGGCTCAAGTACTAAGAGCATCTGCCTAGCAAGTCCAAGGTTATGAGTTCAAACGCTAAGACCACCCAAGAAAACCAGGTTGAATGACTGGAGGCCTGAGCCTGATCCGATGAACCAGGAATGGGGCTGGGCAGGTGAAGACTCCCCTGGACCCCTCCTGTCTGTTCACTTGGTTCCGTCCCGGCTGAACCAGGCTATGGCCCAGCCCGCAGGGAGCAGCTCATCCACGGGCTCCGGGTCAGGCAGCCTCGGTGAAGTACTTCCGGGGTCGCCGGGCTTCTCGCGGCAGCAGCGGTAAAGGCCTAGTAGCCGACCATGGCCCCGTTTGCCATGGAGGAGCTCGATGACTTGAATGGGATGGGGCAGGCGCCGGCGGTGGCACTCGGTGGCTTCGGGGATGGCCCGGTACGCTGCTTGCCACGCCGCGGCCGCCATGGCTCCCCACCGCCATGGCCTCCGCGGGCTCCGAGCTCTCAAGCGCAGCCGCCGCGGAATCTCGCGACACTTCCCCGCTGCCGCCATCCTCTTTGAAAGAATCTTCCCTTTTGATTCTAGCTGAGGAACGTTATTTGTTGATCAGGATTTGTGGGATTCCTTTAGATCCACCAGAATAATCCCGGCTACTATTTTAAACTTCCATTTCCAGAACGAAATCCCTTCTGGATGAAGCTCCGTCATGGCGATAGCCAGGTTACTTTGGAATAGCCAGGATATCTAGAAACTTCTTTGGAATTCAGACCATGACATCTGATGACTTTTTCATATCTAAAGCAAATAGCCATCCCAAGACCCAGGAAGCAGGGGTGTGTCAGATCCATTTGGTCCTTCAAACTTTAGGTGCTGCTTCTAGATCACGACACTATAGTACACCAACACAATTACACACTGATGTTTACACCCAGCCCATTCCATCTCTTTTGTGATAACCTGAGGGGGCAGAATGTCCCCCGCTCCACACTGTCCCTCCCCACCCCATCCCCCACCCCCACTAGGGGAGTCAAAGGGGATCCGCCCCATGCTGAGGTCACCACCCCACTCTCCTGTTGGGGATCTGGAAGTGGATATAAGAAGATGGGGGTTCTGGTGGAGAGAGAGGCTGGGAGCAAGGAAGGCGGGCAGAGGCACCTCGTGGAGCTGAGCAGTGTCAGGACTCTCCTCAGGCCCAAGCCAGGGCCTGCAGACAAGAGAGGCCTGAGCCCTGGGCCTTCACAGCTGAGAGGCCCAAGTGTGGACCTGGGGAAAACAGAGGCCTGAGGCTTGACCTGTAGAGAGGCCTGAGGCTTGACCCGTAGAGAGGCCTGTGGAAAGGAAGAAAGGAAAAAACCTCGACCCACTGGAGCCTGCAGCTGCTCCTCATTCCAGGGTACCCGGGTAAGGCAGTTGCAGATTGACTAATAAAACTCATTTGTCAAGGCTGAAGACCAGGCTGAAGAAGGAGAGCTCTGATCTGTGTGAATTTGGATGCGCAGCTGAAGGATCTGGTGCTGAAGTTTGTGGTGGAGGCTGAGTGGCTGGTGGCTGGCAAGCTCAAGAAAGACATAAATGTGGTTGATGAGCAAGTATTAGATTCTGTGAAGATGAAGATCATTTTGCCTGAGGAGGCCAAGAACATCTAGGTGGACAGCCCCTAGGATATCAGCTAGGCCCTAGACACTTACTTGGACTCCTTTGGTCACCCCAGTGACTGTTGCCTACAAGAAGAATCTGCTTGAACAATCTCTGGCTATCTCCACTCTCAATAGTGGCAAGAAGAGCCTAGAGGTCTGAGCACAAAAGCTGTGATCAGTGAGATTTTCCATCTGGAGGTATTGGGCCTTACCCCCCTGGGAAAGCCCCTTTAGGGCCCCATGGTCTTTCTGCCACTCTGAAAGCCAGCTTGTGTCTTGGAGTCACTCAGAAATCTTCTCTAAATACGTCTCTGTCTTGTCTTCTGTCTGCATGTTTTCTGTATCTGTTTGGAACAGTGGAGATCAAGGGGGAGTTGGACACACTGAGTGGGAGTAGCAGATCCACTCCACAGACTCAGAATCCTACTAAGGATGAGCTGGGGGCCCACTAGGCCCCAACTCAGCCTTTGGTTTTTGTCTTTTTTTGTTTTGTTTTTAGGATTGGCACCAGTTTTAAACGTGGATCTGTATTTTTGTCCTTCATTTGGATATCTCTGGGGGAATCAAAATTCTAGCCTCTGTCTGGGCCCAGTCACAGGCCTGCTATGTCCCCCTCCCTGTGTGGTGGCAGTCAAGAGGAGGGGGGCAGGGGGTTGCAGGCCTGACTTGGTCCTCTAGCAATCTGGCTAGAGAGATGGCTGTGGGCCTGGTTCAGACATTTGGCTGGTCCTGGCAGTGTAAGAAGTTGTGAAGTGCTAGACAGGCTACACGGGAGTCCAGAAAGGTCTGTGCAGTTGTTAATTGTTAAGTGTTGTAGATATACTCCTGTTTGGAGTAAAATGTTGTTCTTAAGGACACTTAATTCTGGTAACCCCTTGGTAAATTAGGCTAAGGTTATAGGTTCCTGGTAAAGTAGGGTCAGCACCCCTGAGTCAACTTGAAGAAGTGAGAGAAGATGGATGATCTTCACCCATCAACCCCCTTTTAAAATCAAGGGACCAGAGTAAAATTCAGCAGGATAAAACAGGCTCAAGCCTTCTATGCCTATCTGTATATGGTTGTCACCCTGATAAATTGCACCCGGCCACTGCCTAGAACTCCCTTGAGAACCAGAGGAGCCTCAGCTTTCCAAGCCTAGGTAATATATCCTTAACCAGCTTATGTAGAAAAGTTGCAGGCAAACAGCATTGGATCCATCACTCTCAAGTGAAACCGGCAATGGGACAGTATCCAGAGCAAGAGGCCTGCAGAGAGGCTTGAGGAAAGGAGAAGCCTGTGGAAAGGAAGAAAGGAAAACAACTCAACCCCTTGGAGGCCGCAGCTGCTCCTGGTTTCAGGGGACCCCAGGGGTAAGGCAGTTGCAGACCAACTAATAAAACTCATTTGTCACTTTTACCCGTGCTTCGGTGGATGCTCTCTCTCCCAGATCATTATATCCTTCAGTGATGTCTCTTTACAAATCAAGTATCATCAACAGTTCCTCATGGGCAAAGTTTCCTAAATATTCTTAATGACACCACTCACCTATTTGCCACGATTCTTTCCATAGATCCTCATGCGCTGCATCTGAGATGTGAACCCATACATTCATATTTTTTGAAGTACCTCCAAGTCACCTTATCCTGTGATAAGTGGAATTTTTTTCACAAGGCTCAGGCTCTCTCCTACCACTAAGCCTCGGTATTGAGTTCTCTCTTTCCGGGTTGTAACTCCTCTTATTCTTTGCAACTTTGTCTTCTCCATCTTTCAAGTCTGTCTTCATGATTTTCTCTCTCAAAAGACCCTTCTCCGACCATCTTATCTACTTGAGACTGTCCCCTCCCTAATCATATCTCAGCCCTCATTTCCTATATGCTGCCGATCATAATCTGCACATATTTTGTTAAAGCATTTACTTGTCCCTGATATACCTCCCAAACCAGCATGTGATATGATATTGCACAGGACAGAGATACTTTTGTATCCATCTCTTTCTTATTAAGCTACTTGATGCTCCTTAAGTTTTCACTGAATGAATGAATGAATGAACAAACTGTAGCAAACTCATGATTTTGCCAAAGCTCATGAGAGCACAAATGTTCTCTAATGGTTCATCTGCTGATCTCTCTCCACTTCCCCAATAAAAATTTGTGAATAAATAACTTTGTCTAATTTGAATAAACTTTTGCAACGTACATTCAATAGTTATTGAACTTAGAAATGATTTGTGTAATGATAATGCAAAAGAAGCCATCTCATTTCATTTCATGAAGTTACTATTCAACCATATTACTATTCAACCATATGGTAACTGATTATCACAGTTCTTTGCTTAAATATGTACTCAGATGGGTGTGTGCATCCATGTAAACATCAGAGGAAAATCTAAATGTTGGACTAAAATCTCTTTCAGCAGCTTTTCTCTTGGTTATTGTAAGTTCTTTGGAGGACTCAGAGCTTCCATAAAACTGAGTCTGTTCGTGTACATTATAGGATTGATTCATGAGTGAGTGAACCAAGGAAGTAAGTTCCTGTTCTTCCAGTCCTCTGTGCCCCAGGAAGCTGAGTACTACGGGCTACAACAAGTGACCCTTTCTACCTCTGGCATCTTGTTGTTTTCATCTAATAGGAGGTAGTCAAGAGTGAGCAGGCCACAAGGGATTTTAAAAGATCAAAGTAACTATTCCCTTGGCTTTCTTCTAGCTCTATACTATTCTTCCGTGATCAAAGTTGCTTTTGATGGCCCCTCTTCCATGGGCCTACCTATCACTGGGCCCTAGTAGGTCTGTTCTCCTTTGTCTCATAACTTGAGGGTGCTAGCAGCTTCCTTAGGTTAGTATGCATTGTTGCCCAACATCCCTTAAATAATTGCTTAATTCTATCTACACCTCAAAATCATTCCTTCAGCAAAAAACATCTCTTCAAAATGTCCAGATGAGTATACTGTTTCCTGTATGATTATGATCTGTATACTCATTTTTCTTGTCCAGATTTCCATTTCTCTTGGAAATAAGAATGCAGAAGCTGAGAGAGCATACCTAAGATTGTCTCTTGCCTGCTATTTATGACCATCCAGGATGATAAGCAAATGTTTTCCACCCATCGTTTTCTCTGTCTTCATACTTTTGATTATTTAAAAGAGTGAAAAATACAATAGTTCATAATTGGACAAGGATTTTCTTTTCTGCTTAAGAGCTAAGAGTTTAAACCTAATTTGAATTTCTTTAAATGAGAAATTCCAGTATGAATACTTACTTTTGAAAGCTTAATTGTTCAGCTTTGGAACATTTTAATTTATTCTTGAATGATAATAAATCATGGAGCAGCCTGTTTTGCTTATAAAATGCTTCATTTGGCTGTATTTCAAGAAATTCAACATACAAAACAGTACTTGTACTATACATGGATCCGAAAACAAACAAAGATTGGATAAAGTCTCCATTCTTTGAATCACTATAAATGGGCCCTAACACTTGAACAAAACTCAGCAGATAAGTATTTACCCTTTTGCCTAATTGTAAAGAGGTCATTTTTGTATAAATGAGTTACAAAATGCCTTATACGTATTAATGTATTTCAGTTTTCACAGTAAAATTTTATAAAATGAGGTATTACATGGACAATTCTTTAGATTATAGGTGGAAATGAAATACCTTATGGTGGAAACACTAACATATACTTAGCAATGTCACATTCTAGAAATAAAAATTTCAACAAGTTACTTCACTTAATCATGATTCAGATTTCTCATCTTTAAGGCAATAGTAATAAGAGCTTCTGACGTTATACATATTGAAAGAGTTTGTATTTCTGATAAAGGAGAGCCTAAGACAAGGACTAGAGAAACAGGTAGTTTCCTTGGGAGGTAGCCCCAGAAAGCAGGAATAAGAGATCATGGTGAGTGAGTTAGGAGAGGAGAAAAACAGAATTAATTGTTCTTGGATGAGCTTGTTACTGATAGTAGCAGTTAGCCATGGGGCTATGCAGAGGAAACTTAAAATGGAGGATTCTTCAAGGCCTCCAGTCCTTGAGATGGAAAATATATTAGTTACCAGGTGCATGTATGTGATAACCACAAGAGGCAGAGATCACAAGGTCTCTGAGAGACTTACAGGTGACCAGCCTCTGTTAAGACCAAATTACCCTACCAAGGTCATATGATATCAAAAGGGTTTTTGAGTGTCATACCC
This sequence comes from Perognathus longimembris pacificus, assembly GCF_023159225.1. Lineage (NCBI taxonomy): Eukaryota > Metazoa > Chordata > Mammalia > Rodentia > Heteromyidae > Perognathus > Perognathus longimembris. Next base: position 105,283,896 of record NC_063188.1, on the reverse strand, counting down.
ACATGCAGATTAAGGAAGGGCTTTATTCAAGCCCAAGGTGGGTTGACAACAAGCAGTGCCTAAAACCATATATCATTAACTTCACAAAGCAGACACCCAGGCAGGTAACCTAGGCATTAGGTGGACCAGATACAAATTTAGATATTATAAATCTGTAAACTTTCTCTATACTCATGACACCTTGACCTCTGCCTGGTGGGCTAGTCCTGGTTAGGGACCAAATATTCCAAGTCTCTTCCACTTTAATAATAACCTGTGTCAGGGCAAAAATGGTCTTCTTTCTCTCCATACAAGTAACACACTCTCCGGCTATTGAAAGTATATTATTCTTTCCTAATAAACTTGCCTATGATTTTCATTGTATTTTGTGTCTTGCCTCTCACTCATCAAAAATATCTATATAGATGCACTGACCTTCCAGTAATCTTTTATTTTCACTATGGATAATGTGAATTCATATCTACCAGAGACTCCGAGCATCCATGAAGAATGTTCCTCAGAATAATTGTTTTGAAGCAATATGGGGGTGGGGGGTAGTGCTAGTGACTAAAACATTTTTCCAGAGACTTTGATTTCTTGAACATTACTATCAGATGTTACCTCCCTAGAACTCCATCAGTCCTTATCCAAGGGGGTCCTTTGGGACTACCTTGAATTTAGAGATTTTTTTTTTTTTTGCCAGTCCTGGGGCTTGAACTCGGGGCCTGGGGAATTGAACCCAGGGCTTCATGTATACAAGGCAAGCACTCTACCACTAGGCCATATTCCCATTCCCCAATTATAACAGCTTTTTTTTTTGCCAGTCCTGGGACTTGGACTCAGGGCCTGAGCACTGTCCCTGGCTTCTTTTTGCTCAAGGCTAGCACTCTACCACTTGAGCCACAGTGCCACCTCTGGCCGTTTTCTATATATGTGGTGCTGGGGAATCGAACCCAGGGCTTCATGCATAGGAGGCAAACACTCTTGCCACTAGGCCATAGTCCCAGCCCTTGAATTTAGGATATTGAAAACTGTCAACCCCCAGAAGTGTTGACACCAGGGGAATATAATATGGGAAGATGTGTACGTTACAGGAAATTTATTTTATTTTTGTTGGTTATGGGGCTTGAACTCAGGGCCTGAGAGCTGTCCCTGAGCTCTTTTGCTCAAGGCTAATACTTTGAACCACAGCACCACTTAAAGTTTTCTGATAGTTAAGTGAAGATAAGAGTCTCCCAGACTTTCCTGCCTGGGATGGCTTTGAACTGCAATTCTCAGATCTCAGCCTCCTGAGTAGCTAGGATTACAGGCATGAGGCACCAGCACCCAGCTCAGGAAATACATTTTAAGTGCTTTTAGATCTAAACTAAGACAGATGTGGTAGGGAAGAGGACAAAGTTTTCCAGAGACATCTGGGGTGGAAAATGACAAAGTTTATGGTGTTAAAAAAATGAACTGAACTTTATAATTTTAGTTAGTGCACAATCAACCAAGCTTGCTTTTTCATAGCAGAGGAGGTAGTAAGAGGAATCAGTGAAGAAGTTCCCCTGCTGAATGATATTTTTCTCAAGTAGAAAGACATCCATGAGTGGAGTCCTCCTGGCTTCCCCATCTGAGAATGGCTTCCCTGTTTGGCATGGGATAATGAATAGGCTTGCATACCCTATTCTTCCCTCATCCTCCTTTCTTAAGTTACTCTGCCTTCAGTGAGTATAGCATTTGAATCATTCTTATTAGATATCTTTGTAGTAGAAGCCAGTGGTTTTCAGAAACACTGATCACTTCATACATTAAACCTGTTAAGTTCTAGAGATCAGTGTTAAGAAGTCCACTTGTCTACAAACATAAATGACACTCTCCACTATCCTGTAGTTAGCTTTTTCTGTGGCTTTAGAACCTCAATATATTCTTGGTACTTCTTCAACCACTGAAGACCATGTACAAAGTACTACACATAAACTACAGCTCATTCTAGAAAGGTCAACAGACAGACATAGTAATTACTTATGAATTGGATAGGCTTTGGAAATGGATAAATAAGAGAATATTAAAAAAGGAACAAGCAGAAATCTGGACAGTGACCTTGACTGACCAAACATGACTATGATTATATTATAAATGTGTATATATATGATATATGTATATAATTGCAGTGCATAGATAGACTACAGTAGAATATTGTGAATACAAAGTGGTTAAAAAAAAGACAAGATATTTCTCATTAGAACAGAATGCTTTTATAGGCCATCAAATCCACTAAAAGGGTCAGTATTTTCTAGCTGCTTCTCTTTAAGGGTCAGACAACCAATTTTCCCTGTAAGCAAGCATCTTGACAGAATTACTGTCTCTTTGTGCTTGAAAGGTCTTTAGGTAATTAATCCAGCTCCCTTATTTTCTGTCCATCTAAACCAGAGTGGACAAAGCTTTTCATAAAGGGTCAGATTGTAAATATTTGGGGCACCATGGTGTTTCTGTCACAATTCAACTCTGTCATTCTAGCAATGAAAACGGTCATAGACATTATCCTAAGAGATTGAGTGTGTCTGTGTACCAAGAAAATATGATTTTAAAATATAGGCACTGTACTAGTTTGCTAACTTTTCTCTTAATATAGCTATTAGGTCTGGGAGGCTTTAGTCTGTGCATGAGGTGAATTCTTAGAAGTCACTAAGAGTTAGAATGACAAGCAAAGAGGTAATCAAGTTCTATTCACTTCTGAGCCAGGAACTGAACCAGACACCATAGTGTTGCCCCCCATGGGGCAGCTGGAGGTTTAAAGGGCTTTTGTGAGGCACGATTGTAGGAATGTATGTAGGTGGGAGGGGAAGGTGTGGAAGAGAAAGATCCCTTTGAAAGATAGTGTAGTGTGTAGCCCTGATTATGTTTGCATGCTGACCAAGGTGATATGTGATCCAGAGACATATCTTCAAAGTTTCCAAGTACTGTGATACTCTCAGAATAGATCATAGGAGTTACTCGCTGTGTCTGGAAAAGATAAGCAAGGTTAGGCAGGGATCCTGCCCAAAATGGAATCTTCCTATAAAATGGAGTTACTTAGGCCCATGTTTATTGGCCTTACATAGTCCACTGACTGGTACTTGTCCAATACAAATGTCTATTATTAGTCCATAGTGAGATAGGTCTAAAATTGATAGTAAGCATTTAAAAAGTCACACTTCAGTTTCACATTGTTGACATCTAAGCACATGAAACTTTTTTAGTAATCTTTCTTCCTGTATTTACCGAGTATTTGTTGATGATAAATCCAAAGTAAAATACTTAGACCTTCCTGGATACTGTTTCAGAATCAACTCTAAATCCCAAACTTGTCATCCTTTCCTTAGGTAGGCTAGGAGATTCAGAATATGTATCTGTTATCTAAGTCAGTTATAGGCAGTCAGAATTTAAAACGAATTTTCTTAGTTACTAGACCAGTAATATTTTCCCATGTGGCACAGATTTCACAAAACTTTTTGATAGTGACTTCAGCTTTTTAGCCTTCCTGCAATGCCATAATTATATTCTTGAGCGCTTTTAAACTTGCTTAGAATAATATACTATGTGATCTTGTCAAGGGGGTAGTAGAGCTCTTTAGCTTCTAAAGTCCAACTCCTATGCCTGCAATTTGGGCCCAGATGGTCACTCCATGCTATTCTGCCCTTTCCCAGCCTTAAGGCTAAATAGATATGAGAAAAAAAAACTAAAAATACATTCCAACTATTCCTTTTCATCTCTACTTCGTGCAAAATTGGTGGGTTGTAAGGAGAATATTATGGCTTGTAATTAAACAAAAAGCATATCGTTCCAAATACTATGTTTCCCTCTTATTCCCTATTATCCACCTAGAAGACTTTCAACCCTCAGTTACATGGAAAAAGTAGCTACTTATTATATACCCAAAGGAAGTCCAGCTAAATATTAAAAGCACAACAAGTAATGAAAGGGAAAATTTCACTAGATGCAATTTCAGTAGATGATAGAACAACTGACATAATTTGAAGAGGGCTCTAAGTGGCCTACAATGTAAATGATATCCAAAATTCATTGACTGTGTCAGCAAGATCAGCTTAAAGAATGGTTACTTTAAAATAAATGAAAAGATCGATTCAGAAATTAAAAAGATGAGCTGGCTGATATAAGTCAGCTGTAAGAGAAAATGGCTTTCCCATGATAGGTCAAGGATTGGTTTTAGACATAACTGATTCAGTTTTACTTAGAAGACATTTAGAAGCTTAGTAGTCACAATTTCAGATTTCACTGATTTAGTGTCATTGGTGACTGCTATAAGGCTAGGAGCAAATTTGGTATATGCCAAATGAATTCTGCATATATTGGAAACAATTAGATATTCATTATGGACTTAACACATACATATGGCCTTTTTTTCTTTCTGTTTGCCTTTCTATTTTTCTTTATTGTTTCTTGTAATGGGGTTTGAACTGAGGGCCTTGTACTTGCTTGCATTGCTTGCTCACAACTGGAACTCTACCACTTAAATTAATCCTCTACTTGGACTTTTTACGAGTTATTTTGGAGGAAGAGTTACTCAGACTTTTCTATTTAGACTAGCTTTGAACTGAGATCCTCTGAATCTCAGCCTCCCGATTATCTAGGATATTATGTGTGAGCCACTGGCTTTATACACCTATTTCTACTTCTATACCATTTTTGTTTTCCTTAAGTAGATCCCTGAAGAGGCTTTTCTAGGTGACATGACAAGTTGTTTTTATTTTGTTTCTCAATATGTACCTGAAATAAAAGGCTTTATTTTAAAGTCTCCCAAAATGTGAATATTGTTATGGTTGTGATGAGCCTTTTCATCTAATCAATCCAGATTTCCATTGATTAGGACTTTTTAAATCCCTGTATTGTTGATTTATTTAGGGAAATGAGAATATGTAGGCTTATACTTATTCAAATATATTCATCTTAAAAGTAGAGGTGTGGCTCAAGTGGTAGAGCACCATCCTTAAGTGGAAAACACAAGGCAACAGCATGTGTGAAGCCCTGAGTTCAAGCCCTACTATTGGCACATGCACACAAACACATCCCCCCTAAGATCCAAAATTACTCATAAACAGGCAACAAAAACAAAGGTATCATTCCTCTAAACAATATAGAAGGATCCCTTTCACCAAATTGAAAAGATCAGTATAATGTGATCCAACAATATCAATTGAGGATGTATCCAAAATAATTAGAAAAGGATTCTCATATTAATTTGAGTATTAGTCACAATAGCAAGATGTTAAGGCAATGCAAATTTCCATTTATGGATGAATGGATAAAGAAAATGCAGTTAATATATATGACAGAATATTTTTATCCTCAAAAAATGAAATCTTGTCACATGGCACAACATGGATGAATCTTAAAACTATAATGCTGAGTGAGATAAGCCCATCACAAAGAGACAACTAGTCTATTATTTCCCTTATGTAGAGTATCTATTACAGTAAAACTTAAAGGAGCAAAAAGTAGAATGGTCATTACTTGGGACTAGGAGGAGTAAGAAATTAGATATAAAGTTTCAATTAATATAGTTTCAATTTTGTAAGAATAAAAGTATTAGCTATTGATTTCACAGCAATGTAAATATAATTAGCACTATGAATCTATACATTTAAAAATGGCTAAAATGGCAAGTGTGTTTTCTATGCTAATTTTAGAAAGTAGACACCAAGCTTTTACACATGCACTCATAGAGGATTAGGAGGTAGTGTGTGGAGACATCACAGACAATAACATTGATAGACTAAGATTCAAATCTAGCCCTGACATTTAAAAGCTTTATTGCATCAAGTGAGGTGAAGTAAGCATAAGCTTCAGCTCCTTTACTTATGATACACTCATCTTGCAAGGATGTTGCTCCTATAAAAAGAGATCATCAGTAGAAAGGTTTTGGTGTGCTCCAAACACTAACAGAAGAAGGAGAAGGAGAAGAAGGAGGAGGAGGTGGGAGAGAAGGAGGAGGAGGAAGAAAGAAGGAAGAAGAGAGGAGGAGGAGGAGGAGGAGATGATGGTGATCCCAATCATTATTAATGATGATGACAATTTCAACCTTTGTGGGCCACACTATCTGTACCCAATTATTCAACTCCACCATTAAAAAGCAAAAACAGCCATTGACAATATAACAATAAATTCATGTTGAGGTATTTATAGACATTGAAATATGTTCAAGAAATGCCATATAGACACCAAAATATGAATTTCATTTTTAATTATTATTAAATATTCTGTTGAGAGTTTTTATTTAACACTTTTGAAAATATAACTTTCATTCTTAGCCAGAGATAGGCCAGATCTGAATTTTAGGCTATAGGTTCCTGATACCTGATCTAGGTTAATTGCCCTTTGAAATGTTGTCAGTATCAAAAAGATATCAGAAACATCTGTAAAATAAGATCCAAACATTTTTAAATAGCAAGATGTTTGTTATCTGGCCTGAAACTTTTCTGCCACTACCATGCTCCAGCCATCCTTTATCCACATGTATCTTTTTCCCATCATTCTAATTGCTATTTCACCATGAATTTTTCCCTTCCTTTCCCCCACCATGTGTACCTGGTAAAAGCTCACTCATACCCTAAGGTGCAATGGCAGTGCTATATTCTCATGAAAAGTTCCTTTGTGTCCTTCTTCCCCCATAAAATTTTCATATCCTTCTAGTTTATAGTTCTTTTTTAGAACTCTCCTATGACATACATACATACATGTCGTACTCTTTTACTATTTTTGCCTATATTCTCCTCAGATGGTCATCACTATGATGGCAGATAATGTGGCTCAGTAACAGTTAAGTATTTTTATAGAGAAAACTGAATTTCATGAGTTATTTTAAGCTGTACTCACTTTAACTACTTTTCAGATCATAAAATAAAAATTCACAAATCAACTGTAACCCTCCATAATACAACACAATAAGGCCCTCATTCCCCGCCTCCCCACCCAGTTACGTATTTTTAAACAATCAATTCTTAACCTAATGTAGTATTTGTTCAATAATAATTTGTTGCTGGACAGATTCAAGTAGTCAGACATCTAATTGAGAAGTTCTCTAAGCTGTGCATTTAAGTCCTTATATCCTTAATAGGATGAGGGCTGGAGGAGAGCTTTCCTCTGAAAAGTCAAAAATTCACGAGAAGCTGCCATTTTGTGCTACTTGTAATCTTAGACCTTACTTATGCTGGTGACAGTTTTTATGGCTTCTGAAATATGACTCACATTGCAAGGGAAATCTCTCAAGGAGAGATATAAGACCATCACCCAATTCCACTAGTCTTTAAGATGGAGCTCAGAGAGATTGCAGAATTTAATGAAACCACTCAGAGCTTGATCAAATTGCACTTGATTGAATATTTATTTTCATTCCTTCATGATAAACACTTAGAAGTGGAATTTGGGGGTTCCAAGTAGATGTATGAGGACTAGAGAGTGTGGCTCAAGTGATAGGGGCCTGCCTAGCAAGCACAAGGCCCTGAATATCAATACATAAATAAACAAACAAATAGAGATGTGTCTATAATTTTATATCTAAACTACATTTTCCCAGGTAGTTGGGTCATGGCACATTCTCTCTAGTAATGTATGAGAGATTCAGTTTGTCCATGCTATCCATACCCAGTCTGCTCAGTGCTGCATTTTTAGCCATTCCAGTGGGTCTGTAGTGTTATCTTATTTAGCTTTAACTTGCATTTTCCTGAAGATGAAGGATATTGAAAACTTTTTTGTGTGCTTCCTGGCCATTCATACACTGTCCTCAGTGAGGTGTCTGCTCAAGTCCTGTGGGTGGTTTTCATTAAGCTCTCTGTCTTTTCACTGGACTATCAAAGTGTCTGTTATGTTTTTAAAAGGCTCTTATGAATAGTTTTCAGAACATTTGACCAAAGTAAATATATTTTGGTTCACAAAATGCCATTAATGCCTTGCCCATATATACTATTTATACCCATCATCATGCTCCTAAGTAGCAGTACTATTTATATTTCTTTGCTCAGAAAAATGACATGTACTTCCCCCCTGCAGCTGAGTCACACAATTTCTGCCACTGATTGCCACAAGGAGCCACAATATTCCATTCTAATATACGAAAATAGATGTGGAGTATATTCAATTTCACATATTGTTATCAAGCCTGTTGACTGAAAGCTACTGGATTCATGAAGCCCTTCCTGAGTAGATAGGTCAGTGTTTATTTCCATGGATTTTGCTGTTCTAAATCAAATCAACTAGCCAACAAGCCTTTATTGAGTGCTCTAAGTCATCTCTGTAAGACATTACATATTAAATCCCAGTTCACAAATCCAATTCCTCTTTTTTGGCCCTAAGTTTTATTTGCTTTCTTTTTGAAAGCCTGTCTTAAGCCCTTTCATCATTTTTAGCAGCAAGACAGCAAATGGAGAAATCAAATTATTTCCTAGAAACTTGACACCATCATAATTCCAATATAAGTAACAATCATCATCATATTAATAAGATATTAACTTTTCATAATAATTCATAGCATAGGCATACAATTCAATTACACTTAACGACTACCCCCACAGAGCAGAAATTACCTTTCTGTTTCACTTACAAGGAAATTATTTCAAGAACTTAAAAAAAACTCATTTGAGGAAGACTTGAAGCAAGAAGGCATCTGAGTAAGATCCTCCAACAATTGATCATTTTCCTCATAACACACTAGTTAGTCACAAACCAAACTACACTCACAAGAGCTAAGAAAGCCAGATTAAATAATATAATGCCAGGTTTTCATGTAATAAAAGGAAAGGACGCGTTGAAGAATGCAAGAAAGAAAGAGCGGCGATAACTCCCCTCCCTTGACTCCGCTGAGTGGACAGAGTTACTTCTCACTTGAAGGAGGGAGAAGGAACTAAGTCTGGACCTTAGATTTGAAGCCTAGTACCAGACCTGTCATGGTGAAGCCAGGAGCAGGGTAGAGCCCTACAGCCGCTACCCCTATGCTAATACTCACGGACTGAGCCACTCAAACTGTGTTAGCTAAGCCATTGACAACCTCCACCATCCATCTCTCCCTGAGCATCAGGCAGCAAGGAGACTCATTAGAAGGCGTAAAGCTATCACAGGGCTTTGTCGTGGAGCTCAGTACGACAACTGCCATTGTAAGACTCAAGAGGAGGCAGAACCTAGTGGCCCGGCACATGGGCTAGAACTTGCAGACTGAGCTTCTAGACCTGCCTTTCCACCATGCACCAGTGGAACAAATGAGTTCGGGCCTTCAGCACTGCTAGCTTCAAGTGGTCCTAGAATATACTCCTTAACCCCCCAGACCCCCAAAACTGCAACGATTTCTGTAGCTGTGAAAATTAGATGTGACCAGGCTTAACATCACCTTCATAAAGGACAGGTATCCCTCAAGACATCTGACAATCAACCTCTTAAAGATAAAACAGGAGATGTTTGAGGCAATGAGAGAAAAGAAACATATAACACATAAGGATGTCTCAATTCACAGGAGGGGAGAAAGTACCATAAGGATTTCACGGTACTGAAGACCAAAAAAAGAAAAAAAAAGAGCTCTGTTAACTGAGAATACACTATCCAACCAACTCAGCCTTTGCAAATGAGGAAGACATAAAGACATTCCCAAATAAAAGCCCAAAGTATATAGCTCTATTAGACTTATCCTACAAGAAATGCTAAACAGAGTTCTTCAAACTGAAGGAATCATGTGTGAATGAGTGAAAAGAAAACACCAGAATGTCTAATATTCACTGGTAGGAGTAACTATTTAGACAAATTCATACTGCTCTAATATTGTAAAAATGATACACAAGCCATCCATTTTTTAATATGAATACTAAAGAAAAAGGAAGAAAACTATTAACTTCAATATTGTGTTAAATGATAGACAATACAGGGAAATATGAACTTGACATTAAAATTCATAATGTAGAGAAGAAATGGAATGCAACTATAGAATTTTTGTTCATATGTTTTCTGTTCCTCTTTGTCCCTTTCCTAGCTTTACAATTATGTTAAATTGCTATAATTTCATAAGAGCTTATTATAATCAAAAGATGTTACTTGTAAGCTTCATTGTATCCACCAAGGATAAATATATAATAGACAAACCAAAAATAATAAGCAAGGAATCAAAACACACAAGAAACTGTAAGAGAAGGAAATAGAAAGGAACTGTAATAAAAGTAAATATTGAAGATAAGAATCACACTTTCCTGCCGGGGGTGGCTTTAAACCTTGATCCTCAGATCTCAGCCTCCTGAGTAGCTAGGATTACAGGCCTGAGCCACTGGTGCCCCGCTCAAAGTTTTTAATATGTGCATATTGGTGATAATAATGTCTGATAGATTTCAAAATCACTAAAATGGGGTTTAACTATTCTCATTACCAAAAATAAAATAATGCCAGTAGTTCATGTCTATACTCCTACCTACTCAGGAGGCTGAAATCTGAGGACTAAGGTTCAAAGCCTGCCCAGAAGAAAAGTCAGAGAGACTCTTAACTTCCATTGAACAACAAAAAGGTAGATGTAAAGTTAAAAAAAAAAAAACTCTTTTTAACGATACTGGAACTTGAATTCAGGACCTTTTGTTCTTACATGGCTTACTTTCTGTTAGCAAATCTGGCTATTCACTGGCTGTTTGAAGATAAGAGTTTTTCAGACTTTCCTGCCTAGGGTGGCTTTGAACCACAACCAGCCTCCTGAGTATCTCAGATTACAGGCACAAACCATGAGCACACAGCTTATTTTTTACTTTTGTCTTTGTTATTACTTAGCTTTTGTTTAGAAGTTTACAGATATGTATCTTATTTTAAGTTTCAATTTTGATAAGTATAAATTTCATCTCTCTGAAGTCTTGTTATTTAATTTTTAAAACCTAAACCAGAACAATAGCTTGGAACAAATTCATGGAAGATAAGAGAAAATTCCCTCTCCTCTCATTCTCCAAATTTATTTTGCCTTGATATTTATCTGCTTCTGTGATTTTTTGACCCAAGTAATTATATTAAAAACGTTTATATCATTGTGCCAGGTAAAGTTAGATTTATCCTTGAGCTAGAAAATCCCAAATGGCTTAAACAAATAATGCTCACCCATTGACACCTCCCCCTGACCGGGTCTTGCCCTCAAAACTTCCAGCATTCATCACCAATAAGCCTGTCCCAGCCTTAAATCCAAAAAAGATGTCATTGACTCTAAAATCGTTTAGCAACATTGACTAATTTCATTATTCTCTAGAGACTTTGTTCAGAAGATACAGTTTTTTAAATAGAGATTTTAATGTTTTGTTAATTTCTTTCTTTGGTCTTTTCTGCCTTCACTCCCTCGAAGATAAAGTACACCTCAATTACATATTGGAAGAAAACTTTCAGCATTTTGTTCTACACTCTAAAGAGGGAAAACAAGACAATCAATTTTCAACAACATCTTTTCTCATTCTCTGCTAGAGCCAGAGGCACGTTACCATGAAAACTGTGTTGTCTCTATGAAAACAAAAATATGTATTCCATCAATGGACACAAGGGAGAAACTAATTAGCTTGCAACAGAAAACAACTATGTTTAATCTTCTTGGATAAAATTATGTGAACTAAACTCAATCAGTTCAGATTTGCTCAGCAGGCTCCTTGTGAATTTTTTCTTTTCCTTTTTCTTTTTTTTTATCTCATAAGAAGTTTGTTCTTGCTAATCTTTATTTGAAAAAAAATTCCCCAAAGGAATAGGGGCTGACTTCAGAGATGAAATTCTATGCATCCAAATTTGATTGATATTAAAAATATTTCATGATTATTCAGGCATGGGAACAGACTTCTCAGAATGAGAATAGCTGTAACCAATGTGTCCATTTGAGTGAGTAGTAGTCGAAAAGAGATTTCGCCTTATGGGAAGCCTCATCTCAAGAATGAAAGCCACATCTTGAGGCTTTTACCTCTTTTGTCTTTCTTTAAATTCTATGATTCCCTTTCCAGTTGACATTCTGTCACCATTTTAAAACTTCCTGTGCATTGTTAAAGAAAATGAACTGGAAGTTAAGAAATTAGAAGAGGTAGAAAAAGAGGAAATCATTTTAGGCAAGAATCTGAAATCAATTATTTCACAAGGCGTATAGTGATTATCAAAGTTTACTCAGAGTTCAATACCAAAAGACTGAAGAAACAACTGAGCATTCAAGTTTTCCTGAAGCAAAAGCAAAAACAGTTTTTAATGAGAAAAGCTGGGAGTAGGATTTGCTTAGTATCTTGATGCATAATACTGAATAGTGGAAAAGATAATCTCTCCACTTTTGTTGAAAAATAACACTAAGAAAAAATGTGGTATTACTTGTCTTTGTTTATTTTTCAAGACAATACGGTCTATATTTAATAGAACTAGTTTTCTGGGAAGCATTTATGTTTTCCAAACTTGCTTTATGGGCATCTACTTTCTTCTGCTCATAGTTATCAAGGCAACATGCCAACTCTTTTATGGACTCTTATTTGCTACTTAAATTCTCCAAGAAATTCTGTAGCTGTCAATTACCTATATCCCTGATTCTGCATGTATATGCACAAATACATGTAAGATACATGCATCAGTAAAATAATCTCTGTTGCTGTGATTATATGAAATCACTTGATTAAGGAAAAATTTCTCTTATTGAATATGAAACCCAGAGTCTGTGATGAACCAAGTAAATGCAACTCATTAATAAGCAAAATCAGGGTTATAATTAAGTAAAAAGTAGAGTTCTTCAACCTCAAAGGGTATAGACCTTCATCCACTTAAATCTTAGGTATACATTGTAATTGTAACAGATTTTGATTTTATGCCTCTATTGGGTGGGGTTTGAACTCAGAGCCTCCAGCTCTCACTGGGCCTTTCTTGTTCCTGGCCGTAACTCCATCACTTGAACTGTGTCTTCAAGCCTAGAATTTTGCTAGTTGATTGCAAATGGAGTCTTACAGACTTTTCTATCTAAGCTAGCTTTAAGCTTCAGTACTCCAGATCTCAGCCTTCTAAATATCATCATTTTGGCTATTTAGAACAACTTTTAGTGATTGCTCTCTATCTTATGTGTTAGATTTAAGCCTAATTTTGGTTTAGCTCAATTCATCTTCATAACAGCCTTATCAATTCCATACTGTAAGTTACCATTTTATAGATGAGAATACTGAGGCTCAGAAGTTAAAGTGGACCTAGAATGTAGAATTAGTGTGCAATGCTGGTTATCTAGTCCCTCCCAGTTTCAGAGTGCTAAAATGATCTGCTCAAGTCTGAGGATCCAACTTTGTCAGTATGGCACCCCTTTATTCTCCTGTTTATGGCATGACCAATTAGAAAAGGCCTAAAAGTGTATTTTACTTGGCAATCCTTTTTGTTTCTTATTTTTATTAGCATACATTAACTGGATGCAGGGGTTTCATTATAATATTTCCATATATGCATAGAATGCTCCCCAATCAAAACCATCCCCCCCCTTTTTTTTTGCCAGTCCTGGGCCTTGGACTCAGGGCCTGAGCACTGTCCCTGGCTTCTTCCCGCTCAAGGCTAGCACTCTGCCACTTGAGCCACAGCGCCGCTTCTGGCGGTTTTCTGTATATGTGGTGCTGGGGAATCGAACCTAGGGCCTCGTGTATCTAAGGCAGGCACTCTTGCCACTAGGCCATATCCCCAGCCCCAAAACCATCCCTTTTATCACTCTCTTTCTCACTCTCATGTCTTAGAGAAAATTCAACAAGTTTCATTGTTTTATTTTCATGCACATGTATACAAACTTTAACCATATTCACTGCTCCCCCATTCCCTTTCTTTTTCTCCTTTCCATTTCTGCTGTCACACATCTCCAAACAAAAGCTGTTTTAAATTTCTATCCTTCATTTTTAGGGCTACATTCTGCATATAAGAGAACACATATTGTGTGTGTGTGTGTGTGTGTGTGTGTGTGTGTGTGTGTGTGTGTGTGTGTATCAGTTTGGGGGCTTGAACTCAGGGCCTGGGCACTGTCCCTGAGTCTTTTTGTGCTCAAGGCTAGCACTATACCACTTGAGCCACAGCATCACTTCCGGTTTTTGAGTGGTTAATTGGAGATAAGAGTCTCACAGGGACTTTTTCTGCCCAGACTGGCTTTGAACCTTGAGTTTCAGATCTCAGCCCCCTGAGTAGCTAGATTATAGGCCTGAGCCACCAGTGCCTGGCCACATATTATATTTGACTTTTTCACATAGGTTTATTTCACATAACATGGTGATCTCTACTTCCATCCATTTTCCTGCAAGAAACAAAATTGTATTCTTATTTGTGACAGAAGGATACCATTTCGTGTATGTACCCACTTTTTTTATCCATTTATCAGTTGATTATCACATCTGTAGGATTTGAATTAGCAGAGAAAAGAAGGAATGGTCATCTAGAGGCATAAAGTTTAGTACCAGGAATCAAACATGTTAGTATTTAACAAGTGGCCTGGGTGTTCACTTTAAAAATATGATGTTACTGCTTTTCGAATGGTCCTAAGCTTTCTTTTCTCTTTCCAATAATTCTTATCATTTTACCAGCTTGCTGAAAAAACAATAAAGTCATTTTCTTCCCTGAAACAAATACCTGACAATTTAAAACATGGAATACTGTGAATGGTTAAAGAGAGAGAAAACAAAATGGACAACCAAGTCCTGTTCTGAACTCTTGAAGTCAAAACAATAAAAGTCTTCATACACAATCTGCAATAAATTTAGCCTGGAAGCTGAAAAGAATTTAGCATATTACTGTTCTTGATGCAATCAGTCTTATCAATTAGAGCCAGAGCAGCCCTGAGTACCTTGTGAAGAATTGCCAATAAAAATACTAAAATAAGCTTTGCACAAGCTGAGAGTATCATGACATCTGTTTTCCAAATTACTCTGCTGTAATTGTTGAATCTCATTATGGTTGGTAAAAATTGTATTCTTTCACCTGGGATAAGTACTTGTGATTTTTTAATAGCATCACCTCAGAAATGATGGCTGGGAATCCATGGTAATTTCATAGTTGTGCTGGGTTTGCTAAAAGTTGAGAAATCTTACCAAAGATTTGTATCACTCTGGATGCTCATGACAGTGGAGATTCATGAACTTTACATCAAAGATGACTCACACAGGGAGGTAATGTCATGGCTTGGGCAATTGAAAGTCCAAAAGCAAAGGAGCTTCAGCGATTCCACGATACCACTAAAGACTTGGGTTCTTTTATTTCTCTTCTCTGACAGTTCAATTTTTGCAGAAAGAATGAGTATCATGTCCTCAGTCCTGTGGAGTTGGCTTCATACTAAGGCATACTTGCCTTCTTGCTGTAGAACAACTGCAAATGATAACTATATCCCATCTACCCTTATTGATGTTGTCAGTGAAAGGGCGGTTTCTCATGGAATCTCCTAAGACTGAGGAAAGTCTCCATCCAGTTGCTTTCAACAAATTTCTCCTTGATACAAACTGGCTTAGGACTTCTCAGCCTTGAACTAATGATTGGCAAAGAGAATGGAATTTCCATGACTGGCTGGTTTGGAGACTAAATCACTGGGGTAGAATGAATTCTACACAGCTGACTCAAATACTGTAATATTTTAACTTAGTATTAAACCTTCTAAGGTACTAAGGAAGTCTGCTTCGGAAAGCAAAAATAATCCAGAAAGTATGATTTATTTGGGCAGACAGTTAAACTAAACCTGACAGTTTCTGCTGCATCTCAGCCACTAACACTAGAAGTAGGGATGTTTACCATTCCACCACTTTTTGTCATTCCAACCATTTTTTTGGTGATAAAAGAGGACATGTCTTGAGACATAGTCTCCCAAGCAAGAACAAAGGAATCTTCAGGAAGGCATGATGAGATAACAGCACCTAGGACAAAGGATGGGAAGAGGAAATAAAGCAACTAAGAAGGTAGGGTTGCAATTTTACATTGTATGTCTACAAAAATGTGGAATTGAAGTAGAGATACTGAATCTGCTTGGTGTTGTTCACAAGACTCAGCCCAACTTTCAGATGTAATGGATGACCTCAAGTTCAAGTTGCTTTAGCTTATTTATCCCTTTCATTTCCAAGTCCTAAATCTCATCTTCAGCAGCATACGTCTCATGGACTGCTAGATCATGAGACCAATTTTCCAGATGACCAGGCAGCTTTAATTCATTGCAGTGGTCAATTTGCTTATGTATGTTTCTACCAACACTGTGAATTGTGATGGCAGATGACACTCATTTTCTCTTGCTTTCTCCTGTGTTATTCTCAGTCATATACTTGACCTTGGTCTAAGGGGTCCTATAAGAGAGATTGAGACAACAAAGCCAGAAAGTACATCTTTCGCTCTCTCCATCTTCCTAAGCACAACTTTTCCACTCTCTTTACACACACACACACACACACACACACACACACACACACACACACACACACACTGTTTAGGAAGTAGAGAGGGGGTGTCTATTACTTCAAAACATCTTCTGGAGAGACCCCCTGAACTGAGAAAATTCTTGCTTCTCCTTATTAGACGAGCATTGGAGAGAATTATAAATTGGGAATGATTCCATTTCTCTCATCCAGTTGAGTGCCCCTTCCAAAATAAGCATTCCTTTTAAGCATTGATGAGAAATGTTCATCTAGTTTCTGCTTGGACTCCTCTGAGACTGCTCGTTCCATTTCTGAAGGGACAGCAAATTATTTGAGAAGTTCTGTCTTCTTAGCTGGGAACTGGCAACACTGTGTTACTTCCTTGGTCCTTGCTCTAACTTGTTTTTTTTTTCTTTAATTCTACTTGAAACTTCTTCCAAAAGTTAGACAGCTATCACTTTCCCTAAGCTTTCTCATTTCTCAGTGAGGCATGACTATCCTGTTAATGATTCTATGTTGAATATGATTTCTATGCTTAATTATCTTAGTAATCTTAACTGTCATTCTCTTATTTATCAGTATCATTTTCAATTCTTTGCCCAGGACATTACCTACCAAAGTTCAAACATTTGGACAAGTTGCTTCAAAACACTTTGCTAAGTATTAATCCAGGATAAGAATCATTCATGTGTTGTCTTGCTTTCATTCTTATTTAAATAGTCAACTCATACAGACTTTTGTAATACTTTGAGCTAAATAAAACATCTAGGGCCTTTAAAAAATCTTGAGCCTTTTCTTTTCCACAGGAACAGCTATTAAACCAGCCATTCTTCATCCCAGCAAGTCATTTTTGTAGTATAATAATTAAGGTACTTAGACTCAGAAAACATGTATTCAAGTTCTGATGCTTATGTTGACAGTCTTGGTTAAATCACTTTGTCCTATTTGAGCTTTTACTTTTTCGTCTTGAAAACAAAACTGTTCAGAAAATATACTTTATCTAACTGATGGATTTCTTTGGAAAATCAATTGGGACAATTCAAGTTGAAGACGTTTCTTGATTGGAAAGCATGACACAAATTTTAGTAATACCAGATTATTATTCCTTGCCTATATATTCCAGAATCTAGTTACTGAAGACACTAAGTTTACAGTAATGCAGGAAGATTATTTCTTGAACTCAGAAACACAAATGGATTTGTGTTTGAACAAAAGCTCTCACCCAGAATTTATTTAACCCAGAGTTTAATGTAGTTTATTCTAAATAACTTTTAGTATGATCACTCTCTTTTTATACTTATTGTTTTGGTTTTTAGGCTAGTGTTTCAAACAGAATCTAAATCTCAAAAGAGAGAGAGAGAGAGAGAGAGAGAGAGAGAGAGAGAGAGAGATGAAATACATTAAATAACCCAACCAGCAAATGCATAGCTTTGTATTGTTTTTATTTTGAGCATTATACATACATAATAAGTAGAATCTTGTGGATGAAGTTGTAAATCCTCCCTTTTCCTTCTTACTAGTCTTATGTGCAGCCCTTTCTGGGGTCAACTCCAGCATAGAGGATCATACATCTTCCCTGTTCATTTTTTATTTCAGTATAGAAATATCTGTAAACTACATGTCATAGTGCTTAGCATATTAAAATTGTGTGAACGTTGTTATGCCATGTGTATCTTACTGCAAATTTCTCTGCACCATAATGTATTTTAAAAATCTGTGTCTAACCAGTTTATTCTTAGTTTTTCTAACCAGTACACTCAGTCTAAATACAGAACATAATGTATCAGTTTCTTGTTGGCCAATAATCAGGGTGTTTCTTGGTATTTGGTATATTTATTTCTTGGTAGATTGTTTCTTGCAATTACAAATTAAGCTACAGTGCTCATTTTTATAGAGCTCTCCTGTTGCTCCTCTGCTAGATTTTTCTCAAGAGTTTATCCCTCAGAGTAAAAATGTCACGGTTTCAGGCCATGTACATTTTTAACAATAATAAATACTGTCAAATTTACATCCAAAATGCAACAATGAGAAATGATACTTTTCACCCCACATCCTTCCAACCCTTGGCATTGACAGATGTTTTTATGACAATCATTTCAATGGATTTGAAATGACATCTCATTGTAATGTGTCAATTTGAGTGTCTTTTCATGTAGTTACTAGGCATGTATGCTTCTTGTTCACCAAATTGCCCATCCCTCTCTGTATTATTGCCCAACTGCTTCTATAACAAATAACTCCAAACACAGTGGCTTTAAAATGACACAAATTTAATTTAGTCTTGTAATTTTAAAGATTAAGGTCCAAGATGAGTTAAAATGAGGACATTGGCATGGCTGTATTTCTGGCATCCGTTTCCCCTTTCTGGGGAAAGGCAATTTCTGTCTGCTGGCCTGCATATAGTATGTTTGGTAGCATCCCTGGCCTCTACTCATTAAAGCCAGTAACAAACCTCCCTGTTCTAACAACACCAAATGCCTTTAGACATAGATCATATCCCACAAGGGTCAAAATCACCCCTCATAGAGCGTTATGCTCTAATTCACATTCCTCTGTCTCTCATGATCTCACTGTTGGGGATGGAGATGAATGTACAGATAAAAAAGAGAAGATAGGGATGTACTGATAGGAATGCAAGGAGGAATGAGATTTTGAGAATTGGTTAAATGAGATAAACCATCCCAAAAGGCATAAAGGGCAACAGCAGCAACCTCAACAAAAATACAATTTATATTGTGGTCATATTTGAGAACATGAATATGGATATTCTAGTTGATGAACAGAAATGATAATTCCAGAAGTAAGACTTCTTTTATTTTCTAGGTGAACATTTTCTCAATATACTATATATATATATATTTAAAAGGAAATTTTTGCCACTTTCATCTACTCTTATTTTATATTTAACACAATTCATAGTCACATATGATGTATAGAGGACTAAAGTAGGTTTATTCCATCTTTACCATGAACCTGAAAATTGACTGAGAAAATACTTACAAGTCAAACAACAATTTCCATGTAATTATAAGGTCTTTTTTTTTTAATAATCTCTACACATTTTTTTAAAGTAAAAACTGCCTGTCATTGGTGGCTCATGCCTGTAATCCTAGTAACTCAGGAGGCTGAGATAGGAGGATCCTGTTTCGAATCCAATCTGGACAGGAGTCTGTGAGATTCTTATCTTCAATTAACCACCAAAATGCTGGAAGTAGAGATGTGGCTCAAGTAGTAGAGCAGTAGCCTTGAGCTCAAAAACTCAGAGACAATGTCAAGGCCCTGAGTTCAAGCCCCAGTACTTACACAAAACCAAAACAAACAAAAAAAAAACACAACAAATTTCATTTGATTTATCTCATTAAACTGTTCCAAAGACCCCATTACTCATGCAATTACAACTCTTATTTTCAATTGTTTCCTCAATTTCTTTCTTTTTTTTTTGCCAGTCCTGGGGCTTGGGACACAGGTCCTGAGCACTGTCCCTGGCTTCTTTTTGCTCAAGGCTAACACTATCTCTTGAGCCACAGGGACACTTTTAGCCTTTTCTGTTTATGTGGTGCCAAGAAATCAAACCCAGGGCCTTGTGCATGCTAGGCAAGCACTCTACCACTAAGCCACATTCCCAGCCCCCGTTTCCTCAATATTCAAGTAGATCCAACAGACCTAGATTGAGGCTTCTAGATAAATCTTTATTTTCTTGATCAAGCTGATTTTATATTTTATGATTGCAAATGTGTTTAGGTAAACTAGAGTGCACATAATTACATGCATCACTCAGAAACTTTTCTCATTCCTATAGAGCTCAATTCCAGAGGCAGTGGGGGACATGGTGAATAAGCTTGGGCATGCCTATAGGGCTAGAAGGAGAAGGTTGGAAGGAGTCACAGGCATTGTTTTTTGGATGCTGCTAGAATTTCCATCTCCTCCAGGTTTCTACTCCTGAGAAATGACAGAAGAGAGGCTATGGAAAACATGGATTCTAGATTTCATTTAGCTGTGTGCACAGGCCTAGGGGAGGATGAGAGCCCAGGCTGTAAACTCACTCTTGTGCGCCTTCTCTGAAAATAAGAAATGACCCTCATGTCGGGGAGAGTTAAGGGACTGAGAGCCGAACAGATATTTTTGTTGAGTGCTATTTTACTTTCTGATTCTCCAAGGATGGAAAAGCTCTTTAGGAAATGTTAACTCTAAGATTCATATGTCTAAAATGTTCTCCACTGAAAGAAATGATAACTCTCCTAAGGCCCACTTGTATTATCTACTCAGAGCAATAATAATACATGTTAAATATTAATAATGATTCATTTTTCTAAGGCCTCCTGCCCAAGTTCATTACCTGATGGAACTACCCATTCTTCAACCTGCTTAGACAGTTCAAATATACTATGCTGAAGGCTACAAGGGGGTTACAGAAGGAAAAAAGAGATCGGCACGCCTTAAACAAAGTTGAAATAGATATTTTTCATGAAGGAACACAGATAATATAGCTGTAATTGCTCTTGAGAGAAGTTGGAGAAACCCTGTAGGGATGCGGATAGAGATGGGATTGGCGTGACCAGATCAGACCGCTTCCTTAAGATCATAGGCATGGCTGTAAGTAGAGCATAGATTGACCAATCAGGAGATAGAAGCCCAGGTGGGAGCTGAAGGAGGGTATAGAAAGTAATATTCAATGAATGGATTCATGACCTCTCTGCAGAGGAAAAGAAAGGACTGATTGAGGTTGCTACTTACAAACGACCATCTCTGCTCTGACAGTTCTTGCCAGCTAAGCATCAGGCCTCTTTCTACGATGCTTCCGAGAACTCCAGTTATTTGCCCACTGCTATTCCTTTCTGCCTGCAGCTTAAGCTAGGGATGGAGAGTAGGTGTGAAGAGAAAGGCACAGAATGAGGGTCAGAAGCCCTGGTTTTGAACCTAATTTAATTATTCACAGGCTCTGAGTTCTTTGGAAAACAGCTTAGCTTTTCTATTGAAACTCTTTCGCTGCATCTATAAAGTGAATATTTCTCTTTACCTTACAACATAGTCTTTGGTGTGAGAGTTATAGATGATAGTGCTGTAAAACTGATAGAAAATAATCATCAGTTGGGTTCTGCTAATCTTACTTCCTTTTCTCCCTCTCTCTTCTCCATAAGTCTCTCCATACATACAGATACACAGATAAACAAACGATAACATCTGAACCTAAAAGAAAACAATGTGAACCAATCTTATCTTTGTCCCTAACTGGATCTATGATTATGGGCAAGTCATAGTTCCCTTGTTACTTGAATAGCTAATACATTTCCTATGAAGGATTAGAACTAACAACTTCTAAATAAATTCAGAGGGTTTTAACTGATTTGTGTGTCTTATTTAACCCACTCAAGAATCCCATAATGTAGGTACTTTTATTTCTATTCTCGTCTTCTTTATATGGAGAAGACTGAGGCACAGAGAAAGTAAATACCAAGCTCAAACCTACACGGCTGGATAGAGAGGCCAGGACTCTAATTCAAGCAGTCTGTTTCTAGTGCTAACCTCCATCGTTAGGCCTTCCTTCTAGCTATGATTATTATTTGCACATGGGCACTTGATTCTTGTTTAAAGAATTAAGGAGTATTTGTATCCTCCATTTTCATCTTTAACTCCCTTTGACAATTTGAAGCATTTAGATTTATCTCATTAATTTCCTTGGAATAATCTCTACATCAGTATTTCAGAGTTAAGCAAAATTTACAAAGACATATGAGTCATCGCTTCCTATTTCAAATTACTTGGTGCTTTGTGACTTCAACCACTTCTCTAGAGAGCTGAGTTTCTCATTTCATATCCCAGTAATTCCTTGAATGTAACTCATTTCTAGATCCATTCTCTCAATTTCCTTTATCTCTTGTTTGTAAGTAACAGTTATATTTTACCTTTCCTACATGCTCTCAAATATAATCACATAGTCAGTAGTCCCTCATCCTGGGAAACCACACTATTTTCCAATCTCTGCTCTAATATCTAAACATATTTCATTCAGTGAATACTTATTTTTTCCATGCTCTGTCACATGCATAAAATGCATATAATACATTGAATTTAAGCTCTTGAAAAGATTTTGGCTTCTCACTCTCCGCCTCCCTCTCTCTCTTTCTCTCTCTTTCACACACACACACACACGTGCACATATATGCACACAGACATGCACATACACAAGCAAACACACACACACATCAGGGACTGGTAAAAGGTCATCTAAAAGTCAGCAAAGGTGTCTGACAAGAAGTGGCGCTGTGGCTCAAGTGGCAGAGTGCTAGCCTTGAGCGGGAAGAAGCCAGGGACAGTGCTCAGGCCCTGAGTCCAAGGCCCAGGATTGCCAACAACAACAACAACAACAAAACCTCTCAGCAATTTCACAAACCGTGTTTAAATAGTACTTAACCCAGTATGGCACTTCCGGGGACATTTTTAATACCTGGAGACATGATTAGTTCTCACTGCTCTGGAGGAGCATGTGGTTGACATCAAGTGGGTAGAGGCACCAACATGACTAAACTCTTTGCAGCACACTAGTCAGCTCTGTGTGTTTTCTCTGACTCCACATGCCAAAAAACAAGTAGTCCAGCTTAAAATGACAACAAGTTCAAACTCAAGAGACCTTTAAAGGAACTATCAATAGTGATTACAAGTTATACTCGCACAATTCAGTGTCCTAAAGTGTGCTGTTCTAACAATTACATAACATTCGAGCCCACAGACAACTTTGGTGCACTGATGGTTCTCTTCCTATTTCCTTCATTCAGTGAGGATATAAAAACAAACTAGACTTAGGCCTCATATAGCCAGGAAAATCAACCACCCACAGCCCCATTTTTACTAAAATTTCACCTTTTTTTTTTTTTTACCAACAAGCCAACTTAATAAAGCAAGCCAAAGTTCTTTTCATCATTTAATTTCCTACTCTCAGAATATCATGTTTCTAAAGCATCGTGTCATCTAATCTGACTTTTGGCTTCATTTTGTGTTCCAATAAAAGGAGAGGTTATATCAGCCCTCTTGTTATATCAGGCTCCAAATGAGGCTATGTTGTGACATATGACATAGGAAAAAAAATTACACCTTCGGATGACATCCAAATCTGAATAATCAGAGATAAGCTATGCTGGCAAAGCTTGTCTTTTTATTTATACAGAAAAAAATGTGATTTATCCTTCCCAACCTCATTTCCACAATGAGTTACCCTAGGAAGAGAAGGGCGCCCCCGTCGGTTACTGACAGTCGCAGCTCTTTCAACCCAACTTAATGACCCTTGCTTGGCCAAGTGCCTCCAAGGACTGTTGGCTCGCTCCAAAATCAATCCTCTCAGCTCCTCTCTTATTTTCATTTAGTAAATTTAGAATATTATGAAGAGCCCTTCAACCCCTCTCTGGGATGATATCCAGGAGCCACTTTGCCTAAACAAAGTCATTGGTTTTAATGGAACAAATAAGAGAGCCAATTTGTATTGTGTGGCATTCTGACAAAAAAAATGCTAGGATTCATTTGTCCTAAATTCTATCTCTAATTATAATAACAACTCTACAACTGAAGGAGTCTTTCAAAAAATGAATTAGATCATATTACTCTAAGCTTAAACCTCAGCCATAGCTTTCCATTGCTGTTAGGATAAATTCCCAAATCTGTTGTACAGCCTGTAACAGGATTTTCTAATCCCTGCCTTTCTCACTAGTATTTTTTCCTAATTCCTTTTCCCCCGTTCTTTTTACTTTATTTTATTGTAAAGGTGATGTGCATAGGGGTTACTGATACGTAAGTGAGGTAATGAGTGTATTTCTTGTCAAACAGTGTTTCCTCCTCCCTCATTTTCTCCCGCTTTCCCTCCACCCAACTCCCACCCTCCCCCAAGTTGTAAACTTCATTTCCAACATAGTGTCTTGTGATTATAGCTGTTTCATTGCTTTCCCCTTTGTCACACTAGTGTTAATGCAATCCTTTCCCACTAAATTCTGATTCCCTATTTTCTGATTCCTTTTAGCTAGTCTTCTTCTGTCCTGGAAAACTCATACTGTCCACAAGGATTCCCTTGCTTTTGCTTTTGCTACATCTTTTCTTTCACATCTTAGCTTTACTTCATTTTCTCAAAGCAGCCTCTTTGGCTTTGCATTCTGTCTGCTAAAAATTCCATTGGCCAAAATAAGTCACATGGCCAATCCCAAATCAAAAGGTAAGAATACTTATATGCCAAGGCAAGAGTCTGGATAGCCATGCATAGAGGTTTAAAGCTGGAAACCAAGTTACTTGGGAAGCAGAGATCAGAAGGATCATGGTTCAATGCCAGCCTGGTCCCAGGTCAAGTTAGTGAGGCCCCATTTCAAGCAATAAGTATGGCACGCTAGTGTATGTATGTCATCCCAGCTAAGCAAGAAACACAAAGAGGATTACAGTCCAGGTTTGCTCAGGAAAGAACTCTATTTGAAAACAAAGCAAAAAAGTCTGGGGGTATAGCTCAAGTCGTAGAACACCTATCTAGCAAGTTCCAGTCCCCGAATGAATATCTGAGTACCACCAAAACATGTATGAAGGTAGGCAAGGGAAAGAATTGGAGCCAAGAAAGCAGTCACCACACTCCTCTTACGTATGTACAGGTGGTGATTAGACACATAACAGTGTTCATTTAGACATAGTTTATTTACAGATTTGAATGGCTATCTCTTTGCATTCCGTGTCTAGAAATGTCTTTCACCTGAAGACTCAGCACCCCCTACAGTACCCTAGTAAGGTCTACTAAAGTTCCTCTTTTTTTCCAACACATCTCAATGGTCAGTTCTTTCTGTGAAATTCTATTGAAAGTGAATCTGGTAAGGGCAGGTTCTAAAGCTCTCCTAAACAAGAAGGCATCATATGCTTGAGAAAGTAAAACTCAGCCCTTTTGCAGCAACACTGATGTACTACATGGACCATAAGCAACACTCACAAGACCTAAATTATATTCAAATAAAGACACTCTGTGACACAGCTGAAACAAAGCCAGCCCACCACCACAAAAAGGAAACCCATCTCTAGGCTGTTCAGCACTAGTGACTGCTGCTTCTTTAATATTGACGACTCATAGCTTGTGTTAATCCTCCTGCTTCCTGGACAAACATTATTAAGATACACAATCTCCAAATTGCCTCAGTTTCTTGATTAGAGACAAGCTAAAAAGAAGTTTTAATTCCTTAAATCTTCTTAGAGGATTGAACACAAACCCAGGCCCTGTGATGTGCCCCACCCTCCACCCCTTTAGAGGAAGGCCCTTCAGTGTTCTGGAGAGAAGGTATCCCTAATGGCAGCAAGTTTACTAAATCTACTTTGGAGTACTGATGTATTCTTAGGGGTGCAGGCTCTTTCTTTCTTTTTCCTTTCCCTCTTTTATTTCCTTTCTTCTCTCCCTCCTTCCTTCCTTCCTGCCTGCCTGCCTTCTTTTCAGTGCCAGTCCTGGGGCTTGAACTCACAACCTGAGCACTGTCCCTGAGTTTTCATTCTCTAGGCTAGTGTGCAACCACTTGAGCCACAGCTCCACTTCTGGCTTTTTGGTAGTTAATTGGACTTAAGAGTCTCATGGACTCTCCTGGGCTGTCAGGATCTCAGCCTCCTACACAGTTTTACGGGCTTGAGTGACCAGTGCCCAACAATTTATTTCTTCTTAATAGTCATTCGTATTAGCAGAGTTAAGTGCTCTGACATAGGCCTGTTTTAGAACATACTGCATTTCCAGCATAGCTCAGCAAAATAAAGAATCCTTAAATGATATCACCAACTGAATTGAGGATTTACCCAGACTTGGCAATGTGCTAGCTACTAGACAGGTGCACTTTACTGATAAAGCATGATGTTCCTCTTCTACAAATTCTGGGTAGAATAGTCAGTAATATAGTCCGAGTGACTGAATTTATCCTCTCATTAGTGCCTAGACTTCCCACAAGATAAAGGAAGGTTCTGCAGGAGAAAACGTCCCCACATAGTAGCTCCTTATCAAACTCAAATCTGAAGAGAGTAGGCAAGATCAGTTCTTACAGGGAGCTAGAGACCCATTTTTCACAGTTAGTTTGCCCTAAATTCCTGGTTCATTTACCTTTACTCATTTTTCCAGTGAGGATT
Organism: Perognathus longimembris pacificus; assembly: GCF_023159225.1. Classification (NCBI taxonomy): domain Eukaryota; kingdom Metazoa; phylum Chordata; class Mammalia; order Rodentia; family Heteromyidae; genus Perognathus; species Perognathus longimembris. The sequence goes on along the minus strand of NC_063188.1, from coordinate 105,257,476 downwards.
TTGCCCCTTTTGTACGGCATGGCTTTCCCTTGCAGTCACTGAAAAGTGGAAATGAATAGCCAATTCTCACTTCTATCAGTTGTCTAGATCCTATCAGAGTCATACACTATGTTACTAGGAAACACACCACTGCAGCAATATCATTAATCGTATTATTATCCGTAATTGATAAATTTGGTTGAAATGAATTATTTGGAAATATAGATATATATTCAGCATCTTCTTGAAAACCCAATAAGAAATGTTAAACCCTATTGAAATGTTTTCCCAGGTAGTCAAATGGTTCTAGAAACTGTAACCTATTCTTTTCAGCATTGTCTAATTCATCTCCACACATAAAGATGACTATATTTTAGTCAGTTGAGAAAGGGGAGGGGCGAGTGATTTGCAAACATTGATTATGAGTTTATGAACTTTGTTATCAAAGACTGAGTTCTAGTTTTCTCACTTGGTATTTTTTTTCTTCCTTTTTAAAAAAATTTTTATTGTCAAAGTGATGTACAGAGCAGTTACAGTTTCATATGTTAGGCACTGGATACATTTCTTGTACTGTTTGTTGCCTCCTCCCTCATCCCTCCCTTCCCCTCCCCCTTTCCCTCCCCCCCCCATGAGTTGTTCAGTAGATTTACACTAAACAGTTTTGCAAGTATTGCTTTTGTAATCATTTGTCTTTTTTACCCTGTGTCTCTCGATTTTGGTATTCCCTTACAGTTTCCTAGTTCTAATACCTGTATACACAGTTTCCAATGGACTCAGATAAGATACAGAGAGAGTGCAGGTACAACCACAGGAAGGGGATACAAGAGGATCATCAATAATAGAAGCTATGTGGCATATGTTAGTGCTATTTGAAGATCTTCCTCTGGGCCCATATTCTGCTTATCTTTCCCCGCCCTCTCAAGCTCAGGTGGCTACCAGCTCCACTCTGATGCATGAAAATGCAAAAGATGTTCCATATTCCTTCTCAGAGAAGGGTTTTACATTGCCATTATGAAACTTCCCAGCATTTGATTGCTCGCACTGAGGATGGAGGGGGATTCCTGAGTGCACAGGCCACATCATCGTCCTGAGCCCGAGGATGATGAGATCTAGAGCAGCTCCCCCAGCCAACGCCTGGGGCTCATGTTTAATGTAGAAGGGGGATATAAATATGCATTGCCTAATGGACATTCTTCAGAGCAGTCATCAAGAGCATAGCCTAAGCAACAATAGAAGCCTACAGTTTCACTCTTTTATTAATGAAGTTGTGTAAACCATACAGGGAACTACTGTGGAACATTGTATCCCCTAGTTCTCTGTGGACACTAATATTAAAATGTAAATACAGTGAAAAATTCATTACCTCAGTGACCCTGCTCACTTTTCAACTGCTCAGTGGCCACGGTGGCTGCGGAACTGGAAAGCTCAGATACAGAGGACTCCCCTCGTCATAGAATGTTCTAGAGCACAGCAATGAGAAGCTAAATAGCGGAGTATCCAAGACACTGTCCATTCTCCTCTACCAAACCCACCTCCCCGTGAAGTTATCATTCTTTAGAAAGTTGCTGAATTAGCTCATTATTATAAAGTTTACGAAAAATTGTAATCGCTTCATTTTAATTGTTTTCATCTTTAAGTAGTTGTACAAATGATTCTCATTTCAACATGTCAGTATGTGAGTACAATGCATCTTGATCAATGTCATCCCTTCCTTCATATTCCCTCAGCTTTCCCAGCTCTACCCATCACCTCACGTTATCTGGTTCTATTTTCACGTATATACATTGAATATTATTAGTATGGTCTCCCAACTTTCATCTCTTTGTTCGTGTACCCATTTCCCCTTGACATCACCCTTAATTATCATCCTAGACCTTCATCTACATTTTATTACTTTTTATGGTTTTATGTTAAAGATATAATCCTATCTACCTATTTATATATAAATAGTGCCCCCCATTCCAATTCAACTACCAATATGTCCAGAAGAATATTATATATATGTACATATATATGTGTATTATATTTCACACTTTAACTACTTTTGCCTGTTGGACACTTACATGGCATCTAGAAATATCCTCTCATGACACATTGACTTGGATCTTTCTAATTCTTTGCTCAAGCTTAATATTTTTCTCAGCTTAGAAATGATAGAAACTACATGATAATCAACTTAAATAGCAATAAAGTTTAAATATTATGCCATTTATATTCTGAATCTTCTCTGATATTTTGTACTTTTGCTTTTACATATGGATCTTGAATCCCATTGAGATTTGTCTAGTAAATAAGTAATTTGTATAAATATATAAACATAAAATTATATAAATTTAGTGTCTAAAATATTATTTTCCATATAGATCAAATATGCCAATCTAGGGCTGGGGATATGGCCTAGTGGCAAGAGTGCTTGCCTCGTATACATGAGGCCCTGGGTTCAATTCCCCAGCACCACATATACAGAAAATGGCCAGAAGGGGCGCTGTGGCTCAAGTGGCAGAGTGCTAGCCTTGAGGAAAAAGAAGCCAGGGACAGTGCTCAGGCCCTGAGTTCAAGCCCAGGACTGGCCAAAAAAAAAAAAAAAAAAAAAGGAAAAAAAATATGCCAATCTATTTTTCTGACTTGTCCATCTCTTCCCAGTGAATGTAGATAGCCACTAATTGCAAGGAAATGTGTGTTAGTTCCTGAATTCTTTTTTTCTCTTTATCAATCTTTTTGTATTAAAGTACTGTAAGTTGTAGTTGAAGTCCTAAAGCTTCATAGCTTCATTAGATAATTTATAAAACAACTTATGATATGACAATTATCTTCAATATTCCTTATAAAAACTCAAAAATTATCTTTAAAATTCCTTGTAAAAATGATCTTGGTCCTTTTTCTACACATTTAAATTCTGTGTTGTGGAGAGATTAGATTGTCAATTTCCTTCTAGAAATTTTTACCAAAATTTTGAATTTGTAATTGTTGAACTTATAAATTTGGCAAATGCTTGCATCCATCCATTGAGTTATATCATCCAGGAACATAATATAACTGCATTTTTCAGACATTGTTAAGAATAATGCAATAGAGATTTTTTTTGTTTTCGTCATCTCAGTCTTGTAAACTGTGTTTCAATGTATACTAGTTTTGTTTTTAAATATATTCATTCTACTTTAATTTTAATTATTTTTACTTCCTTCAGGCTTTTCTGTTACTTTTTTATTGAGGCTTGCATCTCAGTGCTAATTTCATCCTCTCTGTGTGTTCATTGCTATATCTTGTTTCAAGTACTTCTTTGGCCATATCTTTCATAGTTTTGTGGGACTTTTTTGTTTTTCTCTTCATCAAAAGAGTAGTTTGGATTGTTTTGGTTATTTTGTCCTTAATTTCATTATGTTTTTATCAGAGAGTATGGCCTTTGTTTTCCGATTTGGAGAGTTGGTCAGAGTGTGTGTGTGTGTGTGTGTGTATGTGTGTGTGTGTGTGTGTGTATACTTAAGGCCTCAGTGCTGTCCCTTAGCTTTTTCACTTAAGATTGATACTCTTCCACTTGAGCTACAGCTCTACTTTTGGCTTTTTGGTTGTTAATTGGATATCAGAATCTCACAGACTTTACTGCCTAGAGTAGTTTTGAACTGTGATCCTCAGATCTCACCCTCCTCGGTGGCTAAGATTACAGATATGAGCCACTGGTGTCTAGCTCTCTTTTTACATGTTTATCTCCCATGTAATATTTAGAATTGAAAACTAATGCTGTATTCTTATAATCATTGTTTTATTGTTGCATCTTTAGTCATGTACAAAAACTAATAGCTCTTTCTGGACTGGCATTTGCTACTGGTATTCTATCACATCTTTCTCAGATTACATTTTCTATTTATTTATTTATGTTTATTTATTTCACAGTTTCAGAGGTGGGAAATCCAAGAGCAGATCACCAGCATCGGTGAGGCCTTCTTGCTGCTTCCTGTTTTGACAAGTGCTCTAGAGCAAGCCTATCTGACACACAATCAGAACAGATTCACTCCCTCCATAAGTCAATGACACATAAATTCCCGAGTCTAGGAATGGAATAATCCACTTATGAAGGCAGATCCAATCATCTTCTAAAGGTCTTACCTCCAGATACCATCAACAAATGAATTTAGGGAAAAAGCTGTTTCAACAATCCAAATTCGAGGCCATGTTCAAACCATATGCATCCTCTCATTCTAACATTACTAGTAGAAAGGCATCATTATAGAGAAGGAATCTCAGGCACAGAAAGAATATTCATCCTACTGTCATGTATTTCTGTTTTAAGGCAGAAATTGGGGGGAAGGGCAGCGGCATGAAGAGGTCATCCTAGACAACTAAGATAGACCTTATCTCAAAATAAAAACTAAATTAAAAGGGATTGGGCTGCAGTCAGGAGTAGAACTCTGCAGAACCCACAGGCTGCCCTACGTTCAGTCCTTAAACAAGGCAAGAGAAATCATGTCCCCAAGATCCATCTCTGTCAGTCAGTCCCCTGGACTCTCAGACCTGAACTTACTAGAAAAACTACAGCCCTGGAGAAAACATGGAACCACTAGGTGTTGGGCGCCCATGGCCCCTCCAGAGCCGGCCCTCCACCGCCAACGAAGTCCTCACGCTGCTCTCAGGCCCGCCTACATTTCACCCCCAGCCAATGGGCACCATCCTAAGCCTCAGACAGCCACCTAGAAACCGGAGGCAGACCTCTGCGGGCCAAGACCCTACTAGTGGCCGACTTGGAGCTCAAGGCCTCCCGGTGACTGGACGGAGGAGACCGGAGGCCGCTGCCCTGCCACGTGCCCCAACGACCTCACCAGCCTTCAGGTTACATTTGCATTGGGCTGCCATGTATCTTTATGGCATGCTTTCACTCTGAGCTTCTGCAGACTCCCCCACCCCCATGCCTTTGTTTTTCTTTTTACTTGAATAGTAGTTTGCCCTGGTTATAGAATTCAAAATTCAAAGTCAGTTCCCTCAGATTGAAAACCAAAAGCTGTATGCCACAAGAAATAGTGGAAGAAAACTACTATTTATCCAGGACCAGGCACTCAGCCAGCTACTTTCAATATCTCATTTCTTTACAATGAGAGCACCCTAAATTATTGGTATTCTTTTGCTCATTACGCGTAAGTGGCAACTGAAACTTAAAAAGGGATACTCCTGCCACAGTTATGAAGCAAAGAAGTGGCAAGGATGCCACTTTGGGTTGGATTGAAATCCAATAGCATTAGTTCTCAGAGCCCATGCTGAGAAGAAAAGACAGAGCATGTGGTGAAATAAGATTCTGCAGTGATGGTCCACCCCTGGAAATACTAATTTCAACAAGTATCTATCCACAAAAATGCCTCCACAAGAACTAAGGAAAAGGGGCTGGGAATATGGTCTAGTGGCAAGAGTGCTTGCCTGGTATACATGAAGCCCTGGGTTTGATTCCCCAGCACCACATATATAGAAAATGGCCAGAAGTGGTGCTGGGGCTCAAGTAAGCAAAAAGAAGCCAGGGACAGTGCTCAGGCCCTGAGCCCAAGGCCCAGGACTGGCCAAAAGAAAAAACAAAAGAAAGAAAGAACTAAGGAAAACTCATGAGGGATCCAAAGTGTTTGCCCAGAATCTAGACACTGCTTTCCAATGGAAATATAATGTGAGCCACCAAGTGATTTCTCATTTAATTTTAATGCATTATTTAGTCAAAGATTTACAAAATATTATCATTTTAACATTCAATCGCCAGCAAAAAAATATTAAGGAAATATTTGGCTCCCCCCTCCCCACTAAGTCTTTGAAACATGATAGTACAGCTAGAGATATGGTTCAAGTGGTAGGATACCAACTGACTAAGCAAGTCCAGTGTCACCGGGCACCCTGCTGTGCTCCTGTAATCCCAGCCACGCAGGAGGCCGAGATCTGAGAATCATGGATTAAAGCTTGATGCCCCCAGCCAAGGCAAATAAAACAGTCCGAGAGACTTATCTCCAGGGAACTTCCCAAACAGCTCCAGAAGTAGAGCTGTGGCTCAAGTGCTAGAACGCCAGTTTTGTGTGAAAAAGCTAAGAAACAGCATCCAGGCTCTAAGTTCAAGCCCTAGGGCTCACATGCACATACACACACACAATAAATGAATGAATAACAAATCTTAAAAAAAAAAAAAGTCCGTGTGAGGCCCTGAGTTCAAATCCTTGTACCAACAAAAAAAATACATGGTTGTATCCCTTTCCTTGAAGCATTCTTAATTCAGACAGATCATATTTCAAGTGCTCTGTAGCTACATGAGGCTACCACCATTTTGTGCAGGGCAGTTTTAGGCTATGCTGTTGTTGAAAGCAAATATTTTAATACTGTTGTTTGTTTTTTTTTGTTGTTGTTTTTAAAGATCCTATGTGGGTGATTTTTTTTTCCAATCCTAGTTTCAAATAAGGAAGTCTAGCTCTTCCTGGAAATAATTTTATCGCTATTTTGTGGTAATTGCAGATACACGATGAATTCCCCCTTGGTTCTCTCCTCATTATGTAGCAAAGCCTCTTCTCCTGATCTATGCAGCCAAGAGTCAGAAATGGCTTCTTGAAGCCAACTATTAATCCATTCAAAAGACAGATTAAACGTTTTCCTTATTTGATGCCAGCTGCATATATATTTCTATACACGCCTGAGTTACATTTCAGACAACTACCTGGCCCGAGTTCAGATAGGGCTTTTGAAATCACTCCTGAGACAGCAATGGGGTTGGGACAAGCATGTGATAGCTTTTCTTTATTCAGTCCCCAAGAGTGGTATGGGAAGGAAATAACATGCACACGCAGCAATTTATTTTAAATCTCTGAAGCATCCACCATTTCAGGTTCTCTTCTGCCAGTATTTCCACAAAAAATTAATCTCCCAGGCCCTTCACAGATGTTCCCTGGAGCCTCACAATTCCAGCAGCGTCAACAACTTAGAGATTGGTGTTTTAAATAATAAAAGATCCTCTCCCTCTTTCTATGGAGAATATAATAGCTTGACAGGCAGGGGCATTGAGGACTGAGTACCAGCATTTGGGAGCTCGAAATTGCAACTTGATTTATATGGCAAAACAGAAAATAGTTAAAAACTCAACCAGTGATCCTTAGGTTCAATATGCTGTAGCCATGTTTCATTTAAGAGCTTCAAGATCTTAGGCAAGGCACCTAATTTTCTAGTCATTTTATCCTTCATCTCAAAACAGAGACCATAATGCCTATTCCATGGATCTTTTAAGAATATGAAAGGATATAATCTATGGAAACTTTCATTATAATCTCTCAGTAACAATTAGTAGAATAAAATAAATTTAATATTTATACTGAAGCAATTATCTTAATGCTTAAGTTCAAATGATAGTTCTACTGTTTATTATTAGATTTTTAGGTATTAGATATGCTTCTTACTTTCCTTTTTTATTGTGATTGCAGAAGTGATATACAGAGAGTTTACAAGTAATGAGTACATTTCTTTTTTATTTTTTCTTCCAGTCCTGGGGCTTGGACTCAGGGCCTGAGCACTGTCCCTGGCTTCTTTTTGCTCAAGGCTAGCACTCTGCCACTTGAGCCACAGCACCACTTCTGGCCGTTTTCTATATATGTGGTGCTGGGGAATCAAACCCAGGGCTTCATGTATATGAGGCAAGCACTCTGGCCACTAGGCCATATGCCCAGCCCATTTCTTTTTGAACCATGTCCCTTCTTGCCTTGCTTTCTCCAAGTTCCCCCCAGCCTGTCTCCACCTACAAGATGTGCAGTTCATTTTCAACATAGTCTACTGAGTACCACTGTCGTATTTGTTCACCCTTTGTTCCACCTTTTCTATGTCTCTTTACCCTCCCAAATACAAACAGGGCAAAAGGAAAACAAAAGCAGCAACGAAAAACTCTCATGTTTCTTTTTCTTGGAGTTCATTTCATAAAACATTATTTTATATGATCATATGCCCATAGCTATTGAGCCTCAGTTCCCATATCTTTTACCTGCTAGGAAAAAGGTCTTGGTCTCACACGATTGTTAGAATTGTCTGTGGCAACATATGTAAAGCATCCTGACTACCACACCCTGAATGCTTTATAAATTGGAGCTCTTGTTGTAATAGCTTGATGTAATATTATGATGACAGTACTTCCATTATAATGTTTTGAGAAGCAAAGATTAAATCTAATTGAAGTTCTAGTTCTAATACAGTGACATACATCAAACTCTTTTTTTTTCATTTTTGTTGGCATTTGTTAGTGTACAGTTTTTACTGTTATATTTCTGTACATGCATGCAGTGTGTCCCCAGCCAAACTCATCCCTTCTATCAACCTCTTCATCCACTTCCCTCATCTTGGAATAATTTAACAGATTTCATTATTCTATTTTCATGCATGAGTATATAATACTCATTCTTTCTTTTTTTTTTTGGTCCTCCCCACTCCTATTGGCACATCTCTCCAAAATAAAATTTGTTTTACAGTCCTGTCCTCCATTTTAGGGCTGGATTTTGCATATGAGAGAACATATTGGTATTTGACTTCCTTAAGTTGGCTAACATATTTCAATTGACATGACAATCTCCAGTTCCACTCATTTGCCTACAAATGACATAATTCCATTCTTCTTTATGGCTGAATAATACTCAGTGTCTCTGTATAGCAAGTTTTCTGGATGGGCATCAAAATTGATTCCACGTATGGCCTATTGTGAATCATGATACAATAAACACGGGTTCACAAATACCAGACATCTCAACTGTTGACCTACAAGCAGACTTCAAATGTTTAAAGATATATATTAATCATCAGCTGTTGGCTGTTGTCGGACATATAGATGTAATTGCATTCCATTTATTTTGAGAGGACCTTATTATAACACTGGCAGAGAACACGCAAAGCCTTTAGGATGGCCTGATAGGAGGACACATACTGTGTGCCACCTGCAAGCAGCCTGCTGGAGTTGTCAGTGTGCCTGACATGCTCCATTCATGCTCTCCATCCTCACGCCTGCCTTTGGCCTCTTTTCCTTTTATGCTGAATGAGTTCTACTCTCATTGTTTAGCTGAACTCTTCCTCTGCTTTCTGCCTGACCCTAGTTGGCCATGAAGAACATATAGGCCCTTGGTGGATTTTCCTTCAGCCTTATGATTTCAAATATTTATTCCAGCAAATGAAAGGAAGTTCATTACCAAGCTATCAGAAAAACCAAATAAAGGGGCTGCAGGTCCAGAGAAATTTCAAGTTTGGGGCTCAAACTAGATCTTATACAACAAATGAGAAAAGGCTAAAATGTGGTAACTGATTTAAAAATCTTCTCTTTTTTCCCATAGTCCCTAGAAGACCCCCAAAAGCCAATGCCATTAGCCATGAAAATGCCTGTAGCAGAGGAGCAGCTTGTAAGAGGACACTGACAGCAGGATGTACATAAAATGCCTGATGAAAGTCAGGCTCCTCAAAACACAGGGCTTCCCCAGGGAAATTAGGGTTGGCAAGCTCAGGACTATACTCCATATGCCTTGTCTACCATCATCAGCCACGGCCACCTGTGACAAAATGTCCCCACCTTCTAATGTGCCTCAGGGCCAGGCTTTCCCCTTCTGTTTACTTCTCTTTTTTTCCTGTCTTCTCACTTGTAATCTCCTTTTTACTTTCTCTTCATCTGCTTCTTGTTCATTTAATTATTCATTTGATAAACATGCCGTTAACATGATGCAAGATCGTGTTCTCTCCACTTCTCAAAATAGTCTTTCTGATCCACCTGCATCACAATCAGGTAGAGACTGGAGCCCTCTCTTGGATGAGGCTCAGGGACTTGAATTAATGATATCCCATGCTAGCACTGTGTTACACAGGTTAGTGTGGAAATCATTTGCATGGAACTAACTTCCTAGCCACGTAATTCTTTTCTGCTTTACCTAGCTTCCTCTTAGCACAATCCTTCCAAGCATCCGTTTGTATTTCTCACATAGTCTTTCATAGCATCTACCAGACAAGCTAGCATTAAGCTACATGAACAGGTATCTCCACTCTGGTTTTGCAGATAAACCCAGTACTGATCTACTTCTTGCTCACTTAACTCTTCAGTGCAAGACAGCTACTCATTCACCTTTTCTCCAAGTGGCAATTAGGGGCCCAGACAACTTCGTCTTATTGTTGCACTGTCTTTAACATCCATAGCCCTAAGTATCCTATAGAAGTGCCCTCCATTCCAACCTGCTAGAAGAGGAAGAAAATGGAGAAACACAGTAGAGGCTTTCATGAACCAGGCCTGGATGTGGCATTGCCTTTCCCACTTCTTCTTGTATTGCACTGGTCATACTGGACCACATGGCTCTAATGAATCTCAAAGGATGCTTAATGGTTGTCTAGCTATATTCCCAAAGAGTGGAGGTTTCATCTATTTATATTTCTTCTGGTACTTTTTTTTTCCTGGAACCAATTGACTGGAGTTGCCAGGTAACAAAAACATACTGCGTCTTTCTTGCTTTGGAAAGACTAGGATGCTGTTTCTCCTATGACCCTGCTGTATCTCTTTGATTTAGAGAGAAGAGGTTTGAAAGAGAAGTTGTCAGTGTGCACTTCCTAGAACTCATTCAAAAACCCTTCAGCACCAGATGACAGTAGTCATAAGCATGCAAACTAGGAGCTATCCAAAGTCAAGAACTTCATTAAAATGCTTTGTGACTGCAAATTGCTGTACTCCTGCCACAGAATATAGACAAATCAATTCATTCCCTCTTCCCTACCCCTTTGCAGACTACTGAGATCACACTGGACACTAAAAGGGAGCTGAAGCCATACTATGATGCCCAGGCTCAGAAATCTCAGGAGTTTTCCAGATGGCTTTTCAAAACTTGCCAACTGAAAGTATGACCGTTGTTAATCCATATGTTGGGCCATCTTACTATTGTCTGGGAGAAGCATTTGAGTAAGGCTTGACTCTCAAAAGTGTGTATAATCAAGAGTCTGTTGCACTGGTAGAAATCATGTAGCAAATGCAAAGCCTAGAACATGGAAGGCTGCGAGAAAATGAGGCAATATTACAACCCAGAAAAAAAATCAAAACCCATTTTATCAATCCCTTCCCTCTGGGGCTATGAAAGGGATAAGAGGAAGACCTTTGGACTCAATTGTAAGGAAGGAAAAAATAGAAAGCAGGGTGATACCAGGCATGATGGGCTACATAGTAAGTCTGAGACCAATCTGGGCTACATATATAGTGAGACTGCTTAAAAAAAATAGTGAGGATTTGTCCTATGTGGCTCTCAACCATAGGAAGAACAGGTTAGTGAGAAAGGTACCAGGGTGCCATTATTTGATAATATTACAAACTAAAGTCTTCCAAGAGGAGTCTGTTTATATTTTTACTGCACTCAGAAAGATACAACAGCTCTATTTTGGCAAGAAATTGGAATAAATGGGCTTTATTTAAACCCCAGCTGCAATGCACATGTGTACAGATTAACAAACCATGCTGAACAGCTACACTGCTGCCAAAAAAGCAGGAACAGCAAAATATAATTAAATCCTCAGTCACCCAAAAATCAGCATTGCCAGTGACTCAATTTCTTGGTCAATCTCTGGTTTAAGACAAAGTGGTCTTTGGCCTTAGAAATATCTGAGCAAAAGAAATATCCCAGACTCCACCTCTGTAATAATAGTTTATGTTGGCAAAGAACTCCACTATTTATATAATACTTTCATTTTATGAACTAGATGGTTGCATGAATGAAATCAGAAAGGTGTGAAGCAAAGGTTCAGCTTCTTCATTACCTTTATTATCATTTGGATCAGAGACATCCACAACCGTGTTTCCATTTCACACATATACTGCTCTTTGCTAATCTTGGCTGGTAATGTCCCTTCTTATTCTCCACTTCATCCTAGACTTTCAGAATTGCATCCATCTTTTTTATCTTTTAATTCATCACGCTATTTCTGTATGTTTACCCTCTCCACCGTATCCTCTTTCCTCCCCTCTTTCCACTCCTCACTTTCAAACAGCATTTGGTGGGTTTCATTACACTGTTTTCATATTAATTTGTTCTGTATCTCCGTTTCCTCCCCTCATCCTCCCTCTTATCCATCTTGCAAGTTTCATCTCAATCGTTATCAATTCCTTCAACACAATTACCTCATAGATATTGTGTGGTTACCTGCTTTTTACTTTGTGAGATTTCGCATTTCTACAATTGGAATAAAATAATGAATGATTGTATAGATGAACAGATGTGTGAAGAGATAGATGGGTGGATAGGATAGATACATGGATAGAATAAATGGACGAAAAGTGACAGAACTGTAGAAAGGCACAAAGATAGGTTATATACTATTGCACTTAAATAATTGGTCTCTGGAGCCACCCTGAGTTCAAAAGGCAGCTGTGCCACTTACTTGCTATGTAACCTAGATTAAGTTATTCAACTACTTACTTAGTTCTTAGTTTCTTCATCTCTGCATTGGGTTAATAATATCCTCTTCTAGGCTTATGAGTAGGATTAAATGGATTAATTCATGTGAAGTGTTTGCTGTAGCACCCATTCAATAAGAGATGCTCTTATTTTGAAAATGAGTTTAAAATAAAATCATATGCTTTTGTTCCCAATCCACCAGACTGCAAGCTGACAAGAATTCACTCATGTTTTGGTGGAACTTTCAAGCACATCTTCTGGCTATGAGTCCCTTAAAACAGTGAATATTTTCTGTTCATCACTTTATAATCAGAACAGTGTCCTATACAGAGAATAAACTGAATAATTTGTTTTTAAAAAAAACAAATGAATGAATGTTATATTTAACTGAGAGACTATAAGAATGCTCTCAAAATTAATAAAAATTGATACCATTTTCAACTCTTCTCCCTTTCCTTCCTTAAGAATAATACTAACAAAACAAATGCCAAGGAATTTATTTGTGGAAATGAACTCCTTTTGCTTTAAGAATTATTAGAACTAGGTAATATCAATCAACCAAGTATCAATATTCTTGTTCTACCTTAAATTTTTTTCTCTCTTAATAGCAGATAAAGTGCCTTGACTTCAACTCTCTAAGAGTGGCGACATGTGAAACTAGTGCTACTTATTTCCCATGGGATACCATCCCATGATCAGAGTTTGTATATGAAGAATTCTGAAGCCAGGACCCAGTACTGACTACTCTTGTCTTCTTTTCTAGAAAACCATGAACTAGGTGTTCAGATGCTCTCCAGCATTGCTTACCCCTCCCCAATCATCTGCACAGGGAGCCACATGCTAACAGAGGAAACTCTGGTATCTATCTTTGAGGAGATTAAATTCAGAGTACCAGGATTATCAGGAGTCAGGAAGGTTTGCCTCACTCAGCTTCCCCAAATATCAGCACCTGAGGCAGGGTACTGCAGAGCTCCTGTCAAAGCAAGAATGAATAAGCAGAAATAATGGGACAGGAATGGAGGAAAAGTCAATCTCAAAGTGTATTACCAAAGGCACTGCTAGACTAGATGGGCATTATATGCTAAGAAACAAGCAGAAAAATGACTTCCCTAAAAAGAAGAAAGTGCAGTGTGTACTCACTGTACACACATCCCTCGTTGAAAGCTCCTGGAGATCCTTTCCTCATGTATGTTTCTCATTTGTGCTCATACATGGGACAAGGTGAGACAAAATGCCATAAGAAAGAAGGCAGGAATCTGTGTGCTTCAGGTGGGCCTAGTAGGATGGGGCATTTTCCTTCACCTCTGGGCCAGGAGTCCCAGAACTTCATCACGGATTTCTTCTTGAGGGAGTGGCTGTTTCCACTTCTTCATCCACCATTTGTTTTCAACTGTCCATGATCATAGGTCACATTCAATGAAGCTAAGTTGTTTGATTGTTGTATTGGTGATAGCCAAATCAGTTAGTCATTAGTTGGTTCTTATATGTTTGGTAATCATATCACATACACATTGTGGGACTAGATATGACTACCTGGAGAAGGGAGGTGTGAGTGGAGAGGGAGAGGAGACAAAGAGCTGAGTTCTTCACAGTTATGAAAAGGCATTAGTAAAATCAGCAAAACACGTTTCAGTTTGATGTCATTTTCTCATCTATGTACAACCTCCCTCCCTTCCCCATTTCTGTCTCCCTCTGAAACTCATGCTTTCACCTTGTCCCTCTGCTACATTATTGTCTACCAACCCATCATACTAATTAAATGATTTTTCTACAGAAAAGTCAGATCATCGTACTCAATTTGCACATTGTTCACTTGGAAGGAAGTATCAAATTTCTAGGCCTATGTTGGACACTCAAGTGATAGTTGTCTTATCTTCTCAAATAAAATAATACAGAAAAGCATGGGCTGAATTGAACATTCTGCGTGCATTGAGTTTCTGACTAAAGGACATGAGTGGGCAAAGTATAAGTTAAGTTGGGCATCTGATGAATTATCAAAAAGTTGTAATGATAAGCTTTGTTACATTACTGAGCTGCTGCAAAGAATGCATTGCTGTCTTATAATTTGTCCTAGAAAAGGCAACATTTATGACCCAGACATAACACACATGTAAGAGCCTGATATACAAGAGTCAGAGGTAAGGTAATAATCTAGTTTACAGTTTAGAAAGGATATGAACACACACACATGCACGCGTGTGCACACACATACACACACACACACACACACACACACACACACACACACACTCCGCCTCTAAGGTACATTCTTGGTCCTTGGCTTCTTTCCTACCTTTCCTCAACATGATACACTTTTTCTTTTTTCTTTTCTCTTGATGGTCTATATTTTGTTTCCTACTTAACTACCTTCACTTGGGCAATGCTTTTCCTACTATCTAAATATTCTATTGTCCCTCTTTCTGTCTGATCAGTTTCTACAATAGCCTTGTTTCTCTGTGCGTCGCCATTGCTGTATATCTCTTATGTAAGCATTGTCTGTTGTAAGAATTTGTTTGTATAGCTCTTCTACTAGACTGAGAACTATTTGGGAGTGGAGGTGTCTCGCCTATGTGCTTCTAGTACAGGTATGGTGTGGTATGCCACTTGATAGGGCTGTATAGTGGATAAAACTGTTAGGCCACACATTTCTAATATTGTGGTATTTTCTACAAATCATCCAACTAAGCCCAAGTATGGTGACTACTCAGAAAAGGTTTTGATAAAGAGATCAAAAGGCTCTTGCTTGCAATTAGAGCCAACCAAATTCTGATGACCATTTGACAGCCAAGAATTTCAGATGCAACCATGCTAAGACGCTTCATAAATGGATCATGTCAGTACTAATATAAACAGTTGGTGCTCTTAAATGAGGAGAAATTGTTTGAATTACAGTGATTGCCTCATTCCTGTGAATTCCCTCAGCAGCAACACAATCTGTTCACCAAAAGGGGGGCTTTTGAAAAACATTCCACATTGCAAGGCAATGCTTGATATGATGAATAAATTCACTGAGAAACATCTGTTAAGGTACAGCTACTACAAGGCAGAAATGATTTCTTTAAGAGTAGTGAAATACATGGAAATATTTCTCTCCAAATATTGTTGGACACTGAAAACCTCACGGTTTCTCTCTAAAATGTATAGCAATAAGAAGGGGAAAAAAGAAGGCAGAACAAGATTAGCATTTACTAAGTGTCTCATATTGGTGCTTAGACCTGGTATTTCCGTGGTGCTTAAATGCATTATTTATATATTCCACAGAACTACTTATAATTTCTTGTATGTGTATTCTCTTTCATGCTTGTGCCATTTGAAATTCACATTTAATCTTCTCCTAGTAGAATGTTGTGTTCTTTTAAGACACAGATCACTTGTAGCTTTTCTAAGAATCCAACTTAGGCTCCCTCCAGAGACCTTGTCTGTGCTCATTCAGCATCCCGTATACACCTCTATTACATTGCTATGTACAATTTTCCAAATCATGTTTGTCTCTTTTATTGAACTAGGGGATCCTTGCAAATAGAGTCAAAATTTTTAGATCTCTGGCAGTTAAAACAACAATTGCTAGGGGGTTTGGAAATGTTTGTGTGACTATATGCAGCTCTTCTGGGTGGTTTTTAGCCAGATAACACATGTCTCCTTTCACACCATGTTCGTGCTATGATGTTTAATTTTATCTCTCTACCTGACTAGAATATTAAATGTCTCCACATTTGGCCAAATGTTATTCTGGGTGTGTCTGTGAGGATGTTGCTTGATGAGATTAGGCTTCAAATCAGTAGAGTGAGTAAAGTAGACTGCCTTTTCTCACATGGACGGACACATCCAATTGTTTGAAGGACTGAACAGAACAAAAAGGCAGATTAAGATGGAATACGACTACCTGCAAAGTGGGTCATCACTGTTTGCCTGAGTTCATACTCAGACTGAAATACCAGTACTTCCTGGGTCTCCCCTTGCTGATCGTTGGACTACACCATTTCCTTTCTTGGGTTTCTAGCTTGATGACTGAAGATCTTGGGATTTATTAGTTTCCACAATCATAACAAATCAATCCTTATGACAAATCAATCAACATATTAATATATCCTTTATTTACTCACCCACCACTCCATCCATCCATTCATCCATTCATCAATCCACCCATCCAATTCTATCCATCCACTTACATACCCATCCATCCAACTTACTGGTTTTTGTTTCTCTAGAAAACCTTGACTAATGTACATACATTTTCTCTGGGTGCATTCTATAATTTTATCTTCAATATTTTACCAAAATTATAGACTCAAAATGAAGATCATTGGTTTGAAAATTCTACCTGAAACTGGACACTGATGATTCATGCTTATAATCATATTAGGAGGCCAGCCCAGGCAGAAAAGTTCCTGAGACCCTATACTAAAAATAATCAGCTGGCTGGGAATATGGCCTAGTGGTAGAGTGCTTGCCTCATATACATGAAGCCCTCAGAACCACATATATAGAAAATGGCCAGAAGTGGTGCTGTGGCTCAAGTGGCAGAGTGCTAGCCTTGAGCAAAAAGAAGCCAGGGACAGTGCTCAGGCTCTGAGTTCAAGGCCCAGGACTGGCAACCGTGTTTACTGGTATTGGAAGTAGGAAATTCAAAGGGAATACCAAATTTGAGAGACACAGGGTAAAAAAAGAGAAACAACTACAAAAGCAATACTTGCAAAACTGTTTGGTGTAAGTGAACTGAACACCTGGGGGGGAGGAATGGAAAGGGGGGGAGGGAGGGGGGTACCAGGGAGAAGGTAACAAACAGTACAAGAAATGTATCCAACGCCTAACGTATGAAACTGTAACCTCCCTGTACATCTGTTTGATAATAAAAATTTGAAAAAAAAATAATAATATTAATAATCAGCCCGTTGGGAATGTGTGGCTCATGCCTTTAATTCTAGAAATTCAGGAAGCTAAGATTTGAAGGGTGTGGTTTGAAACCAGACTCAGTAGAAAAGTCCATGAGACTCTATCTCTAGGTAACCAGCAAAAATGCTGGACCAGAAGTGTGGATCAAGTAGCAGAGCACTAGCAAGGAAGAAAATAGTCAAGCCCTGAGGGTCCTAGCGGCTGGGAAGCTTCTCGAGGGCTCCGGCCCCCAGCGAAAACGATGCCTAAGAGGCAGGTCAGCTTGGCCAAGGGGGCGGCAGTGAAGGACGAGCCCAAGGGGAGGTGGGCCTGCTTGTCGGGGAAGCCCGCTCTGGCTAAGGTGGAACCCAAGCCCCAAAAGCCCCGCGGGAAAGGATGAAGCTTTGGACAAGAAAGTGCAAACAAAAGGAAAACAAGGAGCAAAGGACACACAGGCCCAGGTGACCAGCCAGGACATGAAAGAAGATTTGCCGGGAGAAAATGGAGAAACTAAGAACAAGGAGCATGCAGAAGAGAAGGAAGCCACGTCTGACTAACCATACAGCATGTCTTACTGCTGCCTCCTGTCTTGTACAAACCAGAGGAATATGTTTATCAACTATTTTGTAAATGCAAGTTTTTTAGTAGCTCTAGAAACATTTTTAAGAAAGAGGGAGGGCTGGGGATATAGCCTAGTGGCAAGAGTGCCTGCCTCGGATACACGAGGCCCTAGGTTCGATTCCCCAGCACCACATATACAGAAAACGGCCAGAAGCGGTGCTGTGGCTCAAGTGGCAGAGTGCTAGCCTTGAGCGGGAAGAAGCCAGGGACAGTGCTCAGGCCCTGAGTCCAAGGCCCAGGACTGGCCAAAAAAAAAAAAAAAAAAAAAAAAAGAAAGAGGGAATCCCATCTCATCCCATTTTTAAGTGTAATTTTTTTAAGAAGTGAAATCATTTGCTGGTTGTTTAGTTTTTGGTACAACCAGAAATCAGTGAGCTCAATTATGGGAGGCCTCGGCTGTCTTCCATGCCAGCTTAACATAACAGTCCATAGGTGAGGGGTTAGTTTTCTATACTGCAATACAAAGCATTAGTAAATGGCAATTTTGGAGTCTCAGTTGTGCATTTCATGTCTTGAATATTTGAAATTCTAGTCCCGTGTTGTTTCAAGTAGAACTGTTTTCCTGAAGAAAACCACTCCTTGATCCTTCCTGTCAGAGCTCTGTGCTCTGTCACACCTCTGCTCCTGGTAGTCCAGTTTTCCTAATTGTTACTGTGCTGTGAACATTGGAAAACGTGTGTCGTGCGCACACTGTGTCCTTGTGACGTGACGTGGTGGAAGTTATGTCACAGGACCAACATTTGAAATATGAGTACTTGGTTTCCTCTTCAGGAAAATTCTCTTCCAGGTTTAAAGCTGGAATGTCACTGGAATACTTTTCAAAACAGTTCATGGCTTTCAACAATTGGTACGTGTGCTGAGAATTGTGTGCCCATCGAAATGTCTGTGTACTGATCCTTAACAGAACCAATAAAATTGCAATTATGAAAAAAAGAGTACAAGGCCCTGAGTTCAAGTACACACACACACACACACACACACACACACACATTAACCATCCAGCAAAAAGTAGGGCTGAAGGTGTGGCTCAAGCAATAGGGTACTAGACTAGTCAACAGAAGGCCTTGATTTCAAACCCAAGTAATACCAAAAAGAAAGAAAGAAAGAAATCTGCCCCAAATCTCTTGACAAGTAGTGCAAAATCATTTTATATGGAGAGTCTCAAAGAAATTGCTACCTTAGAATCCTAGCAGCTTAATCACTTGTTCTTCTTATGATTCAGGCATTCAGACTGATAAGACTAGGGTACTGCATTACTTCAAGAAACAGGAGAAACAGGTTTTGGTCCTATCCTCTGAAGAGCTTAACAAATATACTATGTGTTTAAAAGCTGCCTGATTAAAATGGTGTGTGAAACAAACACTACATGATAGACTTAAGAACTGTTGCATAATCAAAAATTCTCGATCTTTACAGTAAATTTTACTTTTCACTTTGCAATAACACATAGTACACAATGCCCAGTATCAGCATCGATGAGAAGTCAGGTAACATAGTCACTATATACATATTAATTAGGTTTCCATGGTTGAGTCATTTTTCCTCCTTTCATTCACTTTCAAGGACTTATAGAGGAATTCAATACATCTACTTTTAAAACGGCAGTGTTTTATATCCATCAGATTGATTCAGGCTGACATCTCTTGGGAGAAAAGAGAGTACTTATCCCCAGTGATCCCCTCCTCTTGAAATGATTTTCACCTTGACATCCAATGTAATGTATTTTAATATTTTGTGTGGTTGGTTATTTTTTTTAATGGTTGTACTGCAGTTTGACCTCAGGGTTATGTGCTTGCTAAGCAGATACTCTCCCACTTGAGCCATGCCTTAAGTTCATTTTGCTCTGGTTATTTTTGAGATGTAACTCTTGCTTTTGTGAATGCTGTGGTATTTGTATGTTGTAGGGTGTGTGTGTGTGTGTGTGTGTGTGTGTGTGTGTGTGTGTGTGTATGTATACACGTGCCAGTCATGGGGCTTGAACTCAAGTCATAGGCATTGTCCTTGAGCTCCATTGCTCAAGGCTAGTGCTTTAACACTTGAGCCACTGCTCTACTTCTGGCTTTTTGGTGGTTAATTGGAGATAATAATCTCACAGACTTTCCTGCCAGGAAATTGAACTCAGCCTCAGATCTCAGCCTACTGAGTAGATAAGATTACAGACACAAGCCACTAACCTGGTTGTCTTTGCTTTTTGCCTATGTCTATGGTCCTCGTAACTATGCATCCTGCCATAATTGTAAAGGACTTTCCATCTCAATTGCAGCAGAAATCAGGTAGGCCTAGCATGGACAGGCATGTACTATAGGCATCTTCCATAAAGGATGGGCAAGAGCCCTTGAACTTCACCAATGATTTCTTCTTGAAAGGGTGGCCATTTCTACTTCTTCATCTACCAATTGTTTCCAACTCCTCAGGGTCATGGTTCAGACTCGGTGAAGCTGAATTGCTATTTGATGACTGTATTGGTGACAAACAAATCAGGTAGTCCTTTGTTAGTTCTTATATGTTTGGGAGTCATTAGTATACAAATCTGTTTACATAATGGGGTTGAATTAGGTCACTTGAGGTTTTACAGATCATAAAGTATGTGGTGCAAGAATAAGTCATATTGATGAAGTGAACAGAGGCAAGGTACAGTCTAGGCAGTGACTGAAAGGATCTTCTAAATACCCATCTGAGCCCTATCATCTCTTCTTCCAACCTACAAAAATATCATTCCTCTGTGCTTTGAGGAGTTTCTTTTTCCCAGGACCTCTAATTACTTTGCTAGGAAATGTCTTGGGCTTTCATGAACAAATATCAGAGCAGGAATAGTTAGCAACCAGTAGACCATGAGATAGGTAGATAAATTGGCCATTGATTCTGTGGTGGGAAAAAATGCCACCAGAGGTGATTAAGGACAGCTACTCGTTACAAGTTTGTCCTACTTCTCAATCTGCTGTTAAGTCTAGCCTGTATGCCATTACCACCTCCAATAACTGTGAAAATGTGCTTCCTTATTTTCCTTCCATCCATTTCCTCATTGCTCCTTAGCTCTCGCTTTCCATAGGCAAGTCAGATTATGGCTAACTCTGACTTTACGTCAGGATTGGACTACTTTTGGAATATTTTTATCACCTAGCCACTCTAGTGTGTGTTATGACTGCATTCAAGGCTTTTGGTGAGTAGACTCTCAAAATAGCCTTAATCGGGAGGAGGAAGGTATCAGTTTGTGCAAGTGTATCATGATTGCTCTAGGAAGGGTCAAATTTAATTGATAGCATATTGATACTGTAATATAAGAATACTTAACTGAAGGAGCTCAAAATGTGGGTGATGCTGTGTCTGGGGTTTTTGGCCTCCCACGCTCTCCTGTCCTGAGGGAGAGAAGGAAAACACGCCCCACCCGGATGAGCCAAGAAGAAGAAAAGAGGACCGACAGACTGCCACCCCAGACCCCCTCTTGACAGAGGACACACAGACAGCCTGGGAGCTAAGACTCGTTTAATGGAGGCAATGAGCTGTTCTTTTAAAGGGGTCAGAGGGCGGTGGAAGGGAAGGGGTATGTGCACCTACATAGGGGCTGTGATTGGACGCCTGAGCTGTCCGTCAAGGGTGGAGCTCCGAGGGACCTCCCTAAGGGGCGGCCTACATCTATGTCATGGCCCACAGGACCGCCTCTGGGTTCACCACCAGCGGCCATCTTGGCTCACAGCAGTTGAGGCTGGGAGTCGGGCTGGTGCAGGGGGAGGGGGGCTACCAGCCACGTGGCCCCAGGGCTGGGAAAAATAGGCAGGCCAGATAGAACCTCCTCTTAAAGCTGCAGGCCGGTGCCCCACAATGCTGGAAAGAAACTTGAGATATTTTTTTCTCTGACATTGGCTGCCTCTTTTGTAACCATATGAGAGATGGAAGCAGAAATGAAACAAGTGATTTTTAAGAAATAATGTGAAGTTTGGATTCGAACTTTGTGTAGAAAATGGGCCCAAAGAGACGAAATGATATGCCTTCTCTTCCTTCTCCTACCTGTCCGCTTCTGTTCCTCCTTTAAAACGCTCATGTATCTCCACAAGCCTGACACTACTGGGCAGTGCTCTGTACCCTTCTGGGGTTGCCCACCCATGGCATTAGTCACATCCTGGGACAGATGGTTCTTTGCTGTGGAAGTTTGCTGGTACATTGCAAGATGCACCCTCTTGGTAATCCAAGATAGCTCCTGACATCATCAAATGTGCCTTGGGAAACTGGGGACCACTAAAGCCTCAAGAAGTCGAGGAACCCCAAAGGACTCAACTTCACTACTCAAAGTGAAAACAACAACAGTACGACTTGGTTACATGCTGGTTATTAGCACCGAATTTGGACCATTGATTTTGTTCCACAACCAAACTAGTAAGTGAAAGAGAAGTGAGGAGGAGGTATTTCTCAGCATATGGGGCATAGTTGAGCAGATTTGTTTGTTTGTTTTTTCCTAAATAGTTCCTTCAGTCAAAGGTACTAAGATTTCTGAATATCTAGGCCCTACAAACACATCTCCGGTTACATAGCAGAGAAGCTTCAGCATTGGTTCTGGTTCCCTGCTGTATTCATACATTTTCTAAAGCTTTCCTTTTATGACAAGTCCATTCCAGTCCATTTGTGACCTGCTAATAGGATGCATTTTTATATTTATGTGCTTCCACGTTATCTGTGGTCTCTTTGGGAATGCTCCCTGATTGCTCTCCAATCATTTCCCACCCCTTTGGAGAAAATTAGGTATTAATTCAGGCTTGTCAAATCTTATATGATATATTCCATTTAGGAGCTAATACCTCATCAACCTTACCTGGCACTAGAAAATTCAATTTCTCAAGATACCAGCTGTTATCCTGGAAACCTTGCATACCTGCATGAAATAACTAGTAGCAAATGTTCTTGCTGAGCTCATCATTTTGCAGCTAATAAAGTTTTATGATTTGTATGTGAAGTATAGCTCAATGAATCTTTAAGCATAAATAAAATGAATAACTTTATGGTATAGTAATGCAAGTGCTTCTTTGCTATCACTACAAATAATAATACATAACAATATAACAGCTATATATAAGTTGTAGGATTTTTATTATATTTTTCTGTGAAGGCTTGATTTTAAAGAGTACAATAAACTGCAGACTGATTTTTCAATAAGATTGGACACACATCATGTTGAATATCAAGCAACGTCAATTTGTTTTTTGTTTAATGGCTGCAAAAATTGAAAAGCCAATCTATAGTGATACATTGTGGCAAATAGAATTAAAATTTCCATAGTTCATTTGGCGAGGCCAATATAATCTCTTGAAGATACCAGAATGTTCTGTGTTAAACATTGGGTATGAAAATATTCAACTCCTCATTTGATCTGGATACAGGAAGACCATGATCACAGCAGGTTAACGACTCCAGAAATTTCTTATTTATTTATTCATTTAATTTTATTGTCAAGGTGATGTACCTAGGGGTTACAGTTACATACATAATGTAACCACTCCAGAAAGTTCAAAGCGATTACCATGAGAGATATTTCAGGATATTTCCAGCAACTGCAATCTGGCATAAAATTTCTATGGTACCTATAAATGACAAGAGTTAAAAATACTACTAAGAAATAGAAAAATGAACTCTAAGTTCACATGGAAGCCTAAAACACCATGAGTAGCTAAAGCAGTCCAGAACAGCAAGAGTAACATTAGAGGAATCACAATACCAAACTTCAAATTATACTACAGAGTCAAAGTAACAAAAACAGCATGGTGATGGCATAAAAATAAACAGAAGACCACAGGAACAGGATTCAAGATCCAGAAATAACACCACACAACTGAAGTCATCTAGTCTTAAATAAAAGAGCTAAAGCATACACTGGAGAAAAGACAGCCTCTTCCCCAAAGAGTGTTGGGAAAATTGGTTATCTACATATAGAACACTGAAATTAGACCCCTCTCTCTTAATCTGTACAAAAAATCCAACTCTGAAAGGATAGACGATCTGGATGCAAGGGGCAGAGAATGTGGCCTAGTGGTAAAGTGCTGCATGCATGAAACCCTGGGTTCAATTCCTCAGCACCACATATACAGAAAATGCCAGAAGTGGTGCTGTGGCTCAAGTGGTAGAGTTCTCACATTGACCAAATAGAAGCCAGGGACAGTACTCAGGCCCTGAGTTCAAGCCCCAAGACTGGCAAAGAAAAAAAAAAGAAGTTAAAAAAAATAAGATAACAGAATGGGAAAAAAATCTTGGACAACTATTCAATGAATAAGGGATTTGTACCCAGAATATAGAAAGAGCTTTAAAAATTTAAATGGAAAAAGAATGATCCATCTGATGAATAGGTAAATGAATTGGACAGATCTCAGAAATACAAATGGCTAACACATTCATGAAGAGAAATATTCAACATTCTTAACCATAAAGGAGATGCATATCGAAACCATAGTCCGATTGCAATCTCACTCTAGGCAAAAAGGCAAACAACAGGGCTCAGGCCTGTAATCCCAGCTGCTTGGGAGGCTCCAATTTAAAGGATCTATGTTCAAAGTCATCCTAGAAAGAAAAGTCTTTGAGACTCCATTTCAAGAAACATTAAAACAGGACTGGAAGTGTGACTCAAGTGGTAGAACTTGAGCCAACTGTAAAGCCCTCGGGCCGGGGGTGGGGGGGGGGCTGTATGGAGCCTGCTGGAGCAGCTTCGGAGGAGGAGATGGCAAGGATGCCAGTGGTTTGGGCTCTGTGGTGATGATTGTCTTGGCTCTAGACGGTGCCAAAGCTGGCAGAGGGCCTGATGCAGGCCAGGGTGGAGGACCAGGGACCAAGTCCTGCAGGTGTTCAGCCATTGAAATTCTCAGATAGTCATGCTGCTAAGATTCACATAGTCACCATTTCTTTATTTATTTATTTTTTTTTTGGCCAGTCCTGGGCCTTGAACTCAGGGCCTGAGCACTGTCCCTGGCTTCTTTTTGCTCAAGGCTAGCACTCTGCCACTTGAGCCACAGCCACACTTCTGGCCGTTTTCTATATATGTGGTGCTGGGGAATTGAACCCAGGGCTTCATGTATACGAGGCAAGCACTCTTGCCACTAGGCCATATTCCCAGCCCCCAAAGTCACCATTTCTAAGGGTCTTTGATGCTTTGTCTCTCCCAGAAGAAACTCCATCGACAGCCTTCTTCTCCTCCAGAATCTACAGGAACCAATGACAACTCCTCACAGTTCTCAAAGGATGAGGAGGGAAGGCCCATACCTCCCTCAGTCATGGCAGCACCAGGCTGCACTGGGGAGACAGGGGAGGAGCTGTCCACCTGGCAGGCAGAAGAGGTGGGGACCCCGAGACACTGCCTCCCCCCCCACCCCTCCCTGCCAGGTACCTACGGCTTACGACTTGCATTGTTAACCACGGGTATTAAGAAGGGGAAAGGCTGGTATTTCAAAAAGCCAAAGATTGACTGAGTAACTTGAGGGCAGAAGGGAGTCCCCCAAGTCTTGGTGTTCTCAGCCCCTGTCGCCTGATGGCCCCTGTGCCACGTACGAGCCTGCCACCGCCACCACTGATTCTGTGGCTGGCTACACATGGACTAAGGGGTCCCCAGGGAGGGGACCAGTACCTGTCACAGACAACACCACAGTCCCCCTGCCACCTGCTGAGTCTGCGTTGGGGGCTGGGGGTGGGCACGCGTTCCTCACCTCTGCCCCCTCCCCCCCACCCTTCCTGTCCCCTGCCACCCGTGAAAGGCCTCGGCACCCTGCGTGTCTACAGCGGCGGCAAGCGCTTTCCTTTCATGGTGGTTTTTGTTTGGAGACTGCTTCTGCCCTTTGGGAGGAGGGCGACCCCTGGTCACTTCTAGTAGTTTTCAGGGTACAGTGCGTGACCTGCAGATTGTCCTGCCCTAGCTATGTGAAGACACTACATGACTTGCTTGATGTGTACATAACTAGTTTTTTTTTTAAACTACATCTGAATTGTTTCATTTCTTGTTTACAGGAGAAATGTATGCCAAATGGTTACTGATTTTTTTAATGTAATATTTAAAGCCAGGCGCCCGTGGCTCACACCCATAATCTAGCTACTCAGGAGGCTGACATCTAAGGATCACAGTTCAAAGCCAGCCTGGGCAGGAAAGTCATGAGACTCTGATCTCCAATGAGCCACCAGAAAACCGGAAGTGGTGCTGTGGCCCAAGTGGTAGAGCGCTAGCCTTGAGCTGAAGAGCTCAGAGACAGCACCCAGGCCCAGAGTTCAAGCCTCACAACTGACAAAAAAAAAAAAACTATCTTAAGATTTTTGTAGCTCTGTAAACACCTTGAGATTGTGACCTACAGTAAAGAATTACAATTTCAAATTTAGAGTTCCTACTTGAAATCGCAATCTGTTCTGTGAGAGTTGATTTTAGCATGCTTGGAGTTTGCCTAAGCTGTTCTTTTGGAAAATGAGATCCATCGATATGACACTAACCCTTGACCAAAGCAAACCTATTTATTAATAGTGCTGCTGTGTAACAGTGAGTGTGAGGAGCTTAGGGGACATTATTTATTGATAACAGTGCCATTGATTATTTGTACTTGATCAGGGTGAGATTCTCTGAGGTCTCAGCTGTTAAGCTTATGTAGTAAGAAAAATGCATATGCAACTAGCAAAAAAAAATAGCTTTACAAAAACATCTAGCCAAGGCTTCATTTGAGGTTTCCTGGTCTCTAGGGATTATATGTACACATCTATGGCTCCTGTTCGGAAAGCAAGAATGGGTTCTGCCATGGCCTTTACATCCTGACCCTTGACCTCTCCAGATTCCTTAAGAGAGCCTTTGACTGCATTGTGTATCTTTATCTTAATGCCCTCAATGTACCCTTTTCCTGTAATAAATGACTGATTTTGAGCATGGTCACTTAGAGTCATTCCTCTTTAGCAATCATGTCCTGTTTAACTGTCACTGTTCTTAGTGTACACTTCCTACCCACAAATCTTCCTTCTCTTTGTCTCTGGTTTACTTGTCTCCGTGGCATTTATCCCTATCTCATATTATATATATATATATATATATAATTACATGTCTATTTGTTATTATTTTGCTTGTAACAGTTTTTATTGTCCTCTTGCTCAAAAATCCATGAGAGGAGCAGGGTTTCTGAATTCCTATTTTTACTGCAGTATCTCCATTGTCTGAAGCATAACAGACTTTCCACAAATATTCAATGAATAAATGAATGAATTAAAGAAAGAGGCAGAATCAAAAATCATTTAGAGTTCAAGGCTGTTTTGGCTCCTCTCTGAGGCTGGAAATCAATACATAGAAGCTTAGAAAGATGGACAACGATAAAGAGTGTGTTCACCTGCTGATTATACACAAATCAATTATCATAAGGGACAGAGATGTTAACTGACAGTCGGCTGCAATAGGAATTGATGCACATAATCTACATTGACTCAAAGACCAAAAACTGATGTCCATGAAGGGCGGCAAGTAGCTCAGGGCTTCACTTTCTGACAGCTATTTCAGCCTCTGTAGGCAATCAGAATCACCCAGGTGTGGCATCTCTTTCAGTTTCCCTAATACTTTCTGAAGCTTTTATTTTGCATGGAGTTGGCTCCAGAGGCTTGAGAACAAAATGGCTGGCACTTGGCGAGCACTGGGGGCTTTGTCAGTCAGTGACATTAGCAGTGAAGTTGGGAGCATCTCGAAGTTTGATGATGAACTGTTTTGATGGGCCACTGCTTCACAAGTTTGACTTCTCATCACTAGAAACACTCATGTGGAAGTGCCCCCATTTTAACTCCTGAGCTAGAAAACACAGATTATCTTTGAGTGCTGCCCAGTTGAACATTAACAAACTCTTTCCTTGCTCTAAAGAAATGATTTCTAAGCCTATGAGAATCATATGAGGAATTTTTTGAAGAACATAGATTTCATGGTCTTGCGATACAGTTCAGGAGTGCAGTAATATTACGTATGTATGTATAGATGAGTACTAATCGATGTGAATATATATATGCACATATATGAATATATACATACATATGAGTATTTGCATGTGTATGTGTATAAATATTCTGCACTCCCCATCCTGATTGAGAATCTAGTTCTGGGTAGAATCTGATGAATCAGTATTTTTCAGATATTTGTGTGTGATTTTACAATTTCACAACATCTGTTCTGAAATTGTATTATTATAAACAATTGGTACATGCAAAAATGATTAATGAGTTCAATGAACAACCTAGATTAATTTCTTTTGAATTATAGGGAAAATTTTTAACAAGCAAAGCAGAAGAGACTACAATTTACTCCAGGCTAGAGGAAATGTGTGCTGACATTTTGTTCCTGTCTTCCATCCATTGTCCCATGTTTAAACTTCCAGAAGACAAGTAGAAAAGGTGAAGACGAAAATATTCAACACTATAGGTTTGTTTTTGAGTTGGTTGGGAAGAAACTTGTACTTGATTGTTATTCATAAATTGTTATGAAGAGGGAGGAAGAGGCAGTTGGCACATGATTTGCCCAAGAATGAAACAGCTAATAACTGAAGAACTCTGGGATAGAAAGGAGCCAGATTTCTCCTCTAATACTCCATGCTCTCATCTCAAGACAGTTTCTCCCACAATTCCGTACTGCTACAATTGAAAAGTGACATGATAGGTCACATACAAATCACCTAGAATGACTAAATGAATTCTCCTCAAATTAAAGATGCTTATCCTCAGTTTGTAAAGGTGAAGGAAAGGGATATGACCAGAAAACCTCCCTCAACTCTTCTGGCCAGCTGGAACTTTTCTGAAGCAGTTGACAGAAGCTAGTCCTGGTACACATGGTCTAGCTAGCCCTAGAAGTCACCTGTGTCTGGAGTCCGCTGCTATTCACTTCTAAATGCTGATTGTGCAAATTCCTTCCTAAATTCTGCATTCAATGTCATCATGTTGGAGGTTAAAATTGGCCACTTTTTGACTCTAGACACTCACACAGTGAGACCAAAGGGTGATAGTCTTAGAAATGGATCACAAAGGTTCAATAGCTATGAGAATGCAATCACATAAAATGATATTTATCAAAATGAACTCCAAAAAAAGGGAAACATGAGGCTTTTTTGTTATTTTGCTTTTTGTTTTTGTTTGTTTTTTCACCTTTGTAGCTGCTTTTGATTTCTGTACCTTTTGTCTTATATGTAAGTTTATCTGTTTCAGGGAGGGTAAACGGGAGCACGGAAATGATGAGACAAAGGGTGAACAAATGCCGCAATGATACTCACTGGACATTGTGTTGAAAATGAACTCTACAACTATTAGGGGAGGAGATTAGGAGAGAAAAACTGGGAGAAACAAGGTAAGAGGCCACGCTGTTCAAAAATAAATGGCACTTATTACCTGACTTACGAAACTGTAACCCCTCTGCATATCACCTTTACAATAACAATAACATTGTAATTTAATATTTTTTTAAATTGAAAAAAAGAAATTCTCCACTATGGGTATATTTCCAACACAGACTTTGACAAACACTACATCAAAGACTGTTTTCCAGAATAAAATAGACAAAAAACCAAAATTACAATGCATTGTTCTATAGTCAGGCTCAATATATATATTTGGTCTTCTATGTTGACAGAGACTTATAAGTTATGCTTTTCATCACTAATAAACTAATTCAGAAAAGCCCACTATTCAGTGGCTTCCTACTTAAAAAGCATTCGTTTTCATCACTTCCTCCAGCACAGTACAGCTGAAAATCTCAAGAGAGAGTAAAATGTTCCTCCCTCCTGAAGTACTTCTCTCCAGTCCTGCCCTAAAAGGAAAATCACCTGAGACAAAAATTCACAGCCCAAGGAAAATGATTGGTCAGCCTCATTTAACAACCAATTTGGCATCACCACCACTGGTGAGGAGCCATTGTAGAACATCTGCCTTCAACCCACAGATCATAGACTAAAGACAGAAAAGTGTTTATTCACTCATCAGAGAGAAAGGTGGTCATCATTGGCCAGGCAAGGAGAGAGAGTACATTTAAAGGCCTAGACTCTCAGACCTCAGGGTTCCCACTGATTTGTTCCAAATTCTGGGTTGAGTCTCTTCCCTGTAGTTGCTATGGGTCCATGCTTGGTTTTTTCCTTTCTTTTTCTATTGAATCCTCCCACAGTACAATGCATTTTCACTAAACCCAGTAACATAGCAAGCCCTGGTGTCAGAGGCTATTGAAGAATCAAATTGCAAAATAATGTTTCCATAGGCTATCTATAGATTTTGCAGGAGGTTTTTTTTTTTCTCCATGTCTTTAATTAATCTGCAATAAAATATAAGCATAGAAATACAATTCTTGACAATATTTTTAGGAGAGATGCAGTGATATGAACTGAGCATATGTCTGACATGATATAAAGCAAGCACTTGCAAAATCTAATGAACTAAGGGATTTGTGTTTTCCTGGAAGTTTTTTGTGTATTTTTTTCATTACCAGCAGTTAGTTCCAAAGCATAACCAAAACACACCTTTGAAATACATTTCTTCTAACCCTACAGACAATGTTGGTTTTAGAAAACACAGGAAGGAAAGTGTACAAGGTGATCCTCTAGTTAATAAAAAAAAAAAAATCCTTCTAAGGAACCACTTTGACACTCGGTGCGGAGGGCGGTCAGCGGTTCCAGACGCTGGAGGAGGTGTTTGTTCGTCGAGGTGCAATGCTTGGCGCTGGTTGTGGGCGGCGGCAAGATCCGCAAGGCAAGCTCTTCCATTCCACAATTGCTGATGAAGGACATGGACTTTGGAGGATAGCAAGATGGTCTGCATTGTGCTTACAAAGACAAAGACCACCGCAGCCAACTGTTGGACTTCCCTTCTAGAATCTGAGTATGTGGCTGATCCCTGGGTACAAGACCAGATGCACAGAAAGCTTATGTTAGAGAGGTTCCAAAAAGAAAATCCTGGCTTTGACTTCAGCAGCGCTGAAATCTCAGGAAACTACACAAAAGGTGGACCAGATTTCTCAAACCTTGAAAAAGAACTGCAATTCTTTTTTTTTTTTTTTTTTTGGCCAGTCCTGGGCCTTGGACTCAGGGCCTGAGCACTGTCCCTGGCTTCTTCCCGCTCAAGGCTAGCACTCTGCCACTTGAGCAACAGCGCCGCTTCTGGCCGTTTTCTGTATATGTGGTGCTGGGGAATCGAACCTAGGGCCTCGTGTATCCGAGGCAGGCACTCTTGCCGCTAGGCTATATCCCCAGCCCAGAACTGCAATTCTTAAACAACAACAAAAAGAACTTTGGGCTTCATTGTATGGATCATAGCAGATACAATTTAATCTAAGCAGCAGATTATGTGATAGAAGAAAAATTCAATAACTACAGTTAACAAATTGCAAAACTATTTAAATATGGTTCTAAAAATTGCATTAAGATATGATTTACATAGAAAACGTGTACCATAGGAAATATTCTGTGGATATATGGTGACTTTTGGGGGCTTGTTTTTGCTCAGCATGATGCTTTATATTCTGCCTTTTACTAATTTCATATTTAATTGTATTTTACTATAAAAATACAAACCATATGAAATGAAGGGTGCCTTCAAGGAAAATTAAGTTTTTCTTAAGTGTGATGCGAGAATAATGTTCAATAAACTTTTCTAAGTAGGAAAAAAAAGAAACCACTTTCATCTCAGATTTTCACTCTTAGCTTTGTCTTGGAGAATTTCTAGATGATCCTTGGGTAGAAAAGGATACCAGTGATCCTTACTATTCAAGTGTGACTGCTTTCTATTAAAGCTTGACCAGTGTATCTATTATAGACTGCACCTATTGACTATTTCAGTTGGGTTCATGCCATCAGTCTTCCAGAGAGTAAAGACTCATTTACATTTGTGACACTCTCTCCATTCCCTCTCATGAGTAAGGGTATAAAGGACTACTGGCCATGTAAACATATTTGAAATGAAGGAATAGAAAAGCCATTAGGGGGCTGGGAATATGGTCTAGTGGCAAGAGTGCTTGCCTCATATACATGAAGCCCTGGGTTCGATTCCCCAGCACCACATATATAGAAAAAGGCCAGAAGTGGCGCTGTGGCTCAAGTGGTAGAGTGCTAGCCTTGAGCAAAAAGAAGCCAGGGACAGTGCTCAGGCCCTGAGTCCAAGGCCCAGGACTGGCAAAAAAAAAAGAAAGAAAGGAAGAAAGAAAAGCCATTAGACCCACTTATGACCAAGAACCTAGTATTCACAGTCTTTGTAGTCATTTGCTTCTAAGGACTAGAATGTACTCAAGCTAAAGGGTCTTGTGGAACAGGAATCCGTATAGATTCCTGTATAGATTCCATGTTGCAGAAAAGCAGAAATAAAGAAGACAGATTCAAGGAACCTAGAGATGATTGAATCTTTACTCTGATTTACCACCAGTGATTTGATTCATTGCTCATTTTCAGGATCACTGTATTGCTTTACTCTGGTTTTCTGGAGAAGGAATATAGTGAATTACTGGTAGACCTACAGATTCACTGTCCGGGGAATATTGTTCATTCTGGTCTCACAGTAGTTAAAACTATGTAGGACAGTTTCCCATTGTCAAGACTAACAGAGAACAATGTAAGATAGAAGAGAAAACTGGCCTTAGGAGACCAATTCCTGTACATCTTTACTTCTTAACAAACCAAAGAGAAGTACCATAGCCATTAGTTGATTTTTTAAGTCAAGTATGATCTAGATTTGTAAGCAATGGAATGGATCTCTGTAAATTTGTAAATTGGGCTGGATTGTATTTAAAATGAATATATATTGATATATATATATGTATATATCCATGCACAAAGCTAAGAGAGTCAGCTATTCATTCATTCCATCATTATGTAAAAAAAAATCAACAGATTCCAAAATGGTTGATCTACTGACCTAGAGTAGACCCAGACTGAAAGGAACAGAGAATATGATATTTGTGTTACAGGAAAAACGATTGTAATATTAATTATACTTGCTTCTCACCATGAGGTTAATGGTTCTGCTCCTCACTGCTAATTCTAGGTCAGGGGTCAGAAAACCATTTTTCTGTAAAGGACTAGATAATATATAATTTAGGTTTTTCAGGCCCTGTAGTCTCTTCCACCACTTACCTCTGCTGTTGTACCCAAGCAGCCATAGACAATAGGCAAACAAATAGATGAGGTTGTGTTTTATGCACAAAAATGAAAGCAAGGATGTACTAAACATTGTTAACCCACCTCTGTCTTAGATCATTTCTTTTCCTCTTTCCTCAGGCACTTACCTTCTTGTAAATACATACCATCAGAAGATGCAGCTTACCACCCCTCTTTGTTGTGCCATTCAAGAAATATCTGATTTTTTAACTCAAGTCTCCATTTTTTCTTCATCTTTTATGCTCAAAACCATTAGTGGAAACTTTTACCTTGTATTTGCCTTGTATGCTAATCTGTGAAGTTCCTTCAAGTCTTACCTTTCAGTGATCTTTTCTTCTGCTCCACTCAGTCCACTCACTTTCTCCTAAATGCTGGCATTTCCCATGACAGCTAGCTCTAAAATCTTGAGTTCATGCTTCTCACTATCAATCCTTCCTTTCATTCTCTCATTTTAGTGCTCCAGATTCCAATAGTTCTTTGACTCATCTAGGCCATTGGGACCTCACATGTATCACCCACTACTTTTTTTTATTCTCATCTACTTTTTTATTGTTCATCGGCCTTGCCCTCCCAAGTTCTCTTATCTCTTTTTGTCCAGTTTAGACACCAACCATACACTTGAACACTTCCTTCATTCCACTTGCTCACACTCCATTCTCCATCTATGCCATAGATATACCTAAAGCACTGAGTGTGGCTGGAAAAAAATGTGACCACAATTCTCATGTGGATACTCAGAATACTTAAGGATCTTACCATATTTTTCTACTCAAGTTAATTTTTCCACTCTTGGAGACAATTGCTTTACATCCTTTCTATCCCCCCAATCACCCTCCCATACTTACTCTTCCTATGTGAAATTATACCTCCTAGATCTCAGTAATATTTGTGTTACCATGAAAGGCTGTGGTTCTCTAAAAGCTGAGTACCTGGGGCTGGGAATATGGCCTAGTGGCAAGGGTGCTTGCCTCCTACACATGAAGCTCTCGGTTCGATTCCCCAGCATCACATATATGGAAAATGGCCAGAAGAGGCACTGTGGATCAGGTGGCAGAGTGCTAGCCTTGAGAGGGAAGAAGCCAGGGAGGGTGCCCAGGCCCTGAGTTCAAGGCCCAGGACTGGCCTAAATAAATAAATAAATAAATAATAAAAAAATAAATAAAAGCTGAGTACCCACTCTCTTAGGTTGATTTTCTGAAATTTACCAAGGGCATTGTGTTAGGGTTTTCCCCAAGCTAAAAGGAAGAGACCATAAACATGAGGGGATCCTAATTCTCCTAGATTGAAAGGGAACTTGGGTTTGGAATAGGTCTCAGAAGATGATTATGTCCTCTTCTCACACAACACCTTGGAAAGGTGTCCTAGGATTAATAGGAAATAGGTATAGAGAGTCTCTCTGAGTCTCAGACATGAGGGCTCCCAATCTCAGTCCAAACATTAGCTTGTATATAACACCGATTGAGTTTCTCCTGCATCCATGGCACATAAGCCTTGACAACCAACTTCATCAATAATCAGAGGGCCCTTCTTGAATGCTATGAGCAACATAAGGCCCTTGAGATCACTGCTTAAACCCTTCAGAAGGTCTGTATTATGACTGAGGTTGAATATCCAGCCATACTGATGGTGTTCAGGATCCATCAATTCAGTTCAGAGAATTAAAATAAAACATTCTTTATACCCTATATTAAAAGGTAAAATGTAAACCCACTACACCTGACTCTGCAAAAGTAAATCAGAGGAATATATTTCTGCTGGTGATTCTCTGAAGTTCATTCTTTTTTAAGTGAAATGCCCAAGATGTGAATTGAATGAAAAGTAAGGTGATAAAGAATAAGGATTTCTTCTGCTATTCAAAGTGGACAGATGCTGATTACAGCAATTCCTTGCTACTATTGCAGCTTCACTGCTGGCGGCCATCACTTTCTCTCGTGAACTGGATGAATGAAGTCTATAGACAAAGCATGTGTGAAAAGAACCTTAAAAATGGCTACTCCTGTGCCCCCTGGTAGCTGCATGTAGGGGGGTGTTTATACTGCTCTAAGTGGTTGCCTCTATGCAAATGAGGGATAGGATAGCCGACCAATCAGAGCAAATCAGTGATGCCATAGATTGGATGTGGCTTTTCTCCTATTATAATTGTTCTGAAGGTGACTTTTTATTGGTCAGGTCCTGTGACACTTTGATTGTTAATTCCCAGTCTGTTCAGTTCTGCAAATTCCTCTCCTCCCATGCTTCCTTCTTCCCACAAGGCCCTAGGTAGACTACATAAACTTGAGCAAGTAGAAGGGACTGGGGAGGCAGAGGCAGGATGTTTTATTTCCTGTTGTGATTTCTTTTGAAACAATTTTGGTTTTTTTGTTGTCTGATCTCAGCTGGCCAGACCAAAATATTCCCAGAGACCCTGGGACCTAACTAATTCACCCTTTCAATATTATTCTCATACTTATGGGTGTGACCCAATGTTTATGATGTAAATATTTAGGCTTCCAACTATGATATAACTGAAGTATCTTCTTTGACCCATGAAACTTAAACACCTAGAATATCACGTTAATATTTCTACATAGACCTATGGAATCATCTGATTTCGGTCTACTCAAAAAAAAAAAAAAGAAAAGAAATTAAAAAAAACCCAAGCTTTTCAAAAGGGCATAGAAAGTTAGAGAATTTCATCCCCGCAGGAGTGAGCAAAGAGGCCTTGGGTGGGGAGGAAAGTGAGCAGAAATCAATTTTACTTGCTTTGGTCTCACATTGGATTTGGCAAAGTAAAGGGTAGAAAATCAATCTTGTCAAATCAGTGAGAATTTATACACTTGAAGGAGTCTAAAGGTCTTAGAGAGCTTATTAGGCAGTAGAACATTCCTGTCCCCTATCACATTGTAGAGGTTATAAAGAGGTTGAATTCTTCTGTACTGAGAAAACAGTGACAAGAAATTTGCCATGTTCCTCATCATGAGGAGACCAAGATAGAAGCCAGATCCAAGACTGATTTCCTCAGTCCCAGCCCAAATACCTTGAAGGATATGCTGGGAACAAGACAAAGCAAGCTCCATGTGTGATAGTTCTTGAGTCACCATAAAAGCTTCCAGATTGTACTGTATAAAGGTCTCCTTATCTTGCCTCTGAAGGTTCATGCATTGGGGCTGGGTCATCTCACTCCTCAGATCACAATCAATGCCAGCAAAAGTAAGACCTAATCATTCCCAGGGATTCACACAGGAAACCAGAGTATGGAAGGTGAACCTTGAACAGAAGGGAAGGCCTGGCCCTCTCTTATTTTCACTCCCCTGGGTATGGAAGAAACATCACAAGTCTGGAAAGGTCAGGAGAGGTAATGGACCTTGTCCTTTGTCTTGGGTTGCTGGTCACTAGCTAGGCCAGTAGGTGGACTTATAGCAGAGCTGCATTTTCGTAAACACATTACTCAGCTTCCCTTTAGCTTCCATAAACTTCAGTGACACTTGTAAAACATCTGGATAATCACAACTGCCCTACTTAAATGTACAGAAGAATCACCATGAAGGCCAGCATGAAAGAGAGCAGCACTTGATGACATACCTAACCTTCTAGGTGGGCATGTCCATGGCCTTATTCTTCTTAAGAGAGCCCCAAAGGAAACTCAATCAAGGCTAAGAAGTACCACTTCCTGATCCCACATGGACCTTCATTATTTAGTGCCAAAATTAATTATCTAGGCTTGACTTGATTAAAAAGAAATTGGAGCCAGAACCAGTGACTAGTTTCTCAAGCTGAAATTTGAAACATCACAATTCAAGATCATTCTAGGCAAAAATATTCTATAGATTCTTTCTCCAAAGTAACCATCAAAAAGTAGGGCTGAAGGTGTGACTCAAGTGGTAAAATACCTGCTTAGCAAGCATGAAGTTCTGAATTCAAACCCTAGTTCTTCCATTTGGTCCCTGACAGAGCTATATGACCTTAAGGATGTTACCTGACTTCTCAGTGCCTCAGCTTATCTAGCTGTAAAATGGGCATAAGCATTTATATCATAAAGTATTACAACAATAATGTGGGTTGATGATTGTAAAAATCCTGCAGCCATGTGCAGCATAAAGTCATCGATAAAGTATTATACAGATATTTCATAAAATAAAAGTAATTATTTTTGTGCTATTATATATTGAGCATCAGATAAAGCAACATAAAATGGATCACTATTTGTCATTAGCAATACAGCAGGACGAATTATAAGATGCCTTCAGATTTTAGGGCTCTGAGATAGATAGATAGATAGATAGATAGATAGACAGATAGATAGGCATGCAGGCAGACAGACAGAGGTATGTATACCAATTATTCAATCAAACATTAACCTAAGTACTTCTTTGAAAGGATTTTGCAGAGGTAATAATGAAGATACATTATCCAGTAGGCCTGAAATAATCAGACAAGCTTTATAGAAGCAAATTTTTCAAGGAAATGCGTTCCGCCTGGCATACTGGACTTTTCTATGCAGAATACTATATGGAAAGAAATGGTGATTTCTAGATGCTGAAGAAGTCCCTGGATGAAAACCAAGAGGAAAAAGGAAACCCCAATCCTTCAAGTTCAAGGCTGATTTCTGTCAACAACCAGTGAGCTTGGAAAAAGACCCACAAGCCCTAGCTAAAAAACATTGCCCAAGCTGGGTGCTGCTGGCTCACACCTATAATCCTAGCTACTCAGGAGACTGAGACCAAAAGATTGTGGTTCAAAGCCAACCAAGGCAGACAACTCTGAAAGATTCCTGTCTCCAATCAACTAGAAAAAGCCTGAAGTGGTGATGTGGCTCAGTGGTTAAAAAAAAATGAGACCCTGAACAGAGAATCACTAACCTCATGCCTAAAATTCTGACCTACTTTTGTTGGTCAGACAAAATTGTGACAGGACCAGTATTGTATCAAGCCACTAAATTTTGTGATAATCTGTTATGTAGCAATAGAAAACTATTACAGGAAGGAAATGCAAAAACAATTCAAACATATACAATAAATAAATGAGAAAACAAAATGTCCAAAACCAAGGCAGCTACTTCACATTACAGGGAAAGATTTTTGTCACTGACAAAGTCTCTCCAAAGTACTCATCATTCAGGAAACAAGATTAAACAATGCCTCCCCCCAAATAAAAACATAAGCAATTGGTTGGTAATGACAAGCTTAGACTTATGGGAAGGTGTTGTTTTATGACTTATCAGACTGACTGAAGGGCAAAGTCTAACTTTCTTATCCCAAGAGGCAACAGATTCAGTGTTGCCCAGACTAGCTTGTGTGATCAGGGATAAAGACTAGGTAATGTCCAGGCTTAACCTTGACACAAGTTTCAAATGTCCCAGTAGGACCTTTGTCATGCAGGATTGGGTCTAAATCTACTTTCCAAGTCTTCTTAGAGAATTAGAAGATTTTAGAACCTGGACTGGAAACCAAAAACTTCAGATTGATTAAAAGAGAAAGCAGAACAAGTAATGGTTAACAGCACTGACTTCTGCATTAACTTCTGATTTTACCATCACAGGTTGACACTTTGCAAGTTCCTTAACTGCAAACATGTCTGTGAAATGGGGATACGAGTTATGAGGATGCCTATGAATCACTAATGCATTATTATACCTAGCTTTTAGTGAGCCCTCTGCAATGACAGTCATTATTTAGTTGCTTTGGATGCTGACTGGATCTTCCACTGAAACCCTAATGCTGGGCTTTTTATCACATTATAAATGCCCAACTCTGTGCTCTAGAATAGAGAGCCGGATACATCTTGGCCTCTTATTTCTGAGCCCTTAATATCTACTTAATGACTGACCACTCCAGCTAGGTACACTGACCATCAGGCCATGTCCATCAGCCCATTACAGACTCAAAGTAGAAAAGCCATTCTTCTCTGACCCCAACTGGCTAGAGTTTTGTTCAATGAAACCAAGGAAAATGTAGTAAAAATGACCAAATAAAGTGAGTCTACACAAATCAGTAAGTTTTCAGTCTAAAAACATGAAATGATCACTATGTTTTAAAGCTAGGCTGTTTGTGTCCATCATTCAGTAAGCTGGTGAGGGGGTCACTGAACCAGCTTTGATGGCAGAATAATAAAGCATTCAAAGACCTATTCCATTTATAATCACATCTATACTGAAGAGACTAGATTCTTCTTTCTGAGCATAGCTAAGTGAGGTAATTTTAAATTATATTAAATCACAACGAAGGAAATGGTGGTACTATTTTTTCTCATTTGTGAGGGTGACTGTCTATTATATGGATTTGCAAATTGGCTAATTGCCTGGAATATTTAAGAAGAAAACTGCTGTTCTGGTAATTCTGTTATGGTTTTGGATTAAACTCACTGGATTTGGCTGAGTGGATTTAACTAAACATAAGCAAGTGTCTGTCATATTTTATATGAGAAACCTGATTATTTTTAACTCACATTTATTTTCAAAAGGAAAGCTACAGCAAAATGGCTACAATTCCTTACTCTCAGGGAAGAGAGTCCTTCACTAGAATGTAAGATACAAGAAGTGAAATATCTTTGCAACACTGGTGCCTAGAATAGTGTCTGGCAAAGACACAGACACTTACTTACTAGGTAACTCCTAAATAAATGAACTCAATGACTTAATGATATGAAGTGAATTAGCAAGTGACTAGACACTGATGTTCATTAACTAAATTCTGAACAGTCAGTGTAAACATGACCACATTACGTCAAAATTAAGCAAGAAGCCAGGTGCCACTGGCTCATATCTGTAATTCTAGCCACTCAGGAGGCTGAGATCTGAGGATCACAATTAGAAGCCAGCCTGGGAAATAAGAGTCTATGAGACTTTTCTCCAATAAGACACAAAAAGCCAGAAGTGGAGCTGTGGCTCAAATGGTAGAGCGCTAGCCTTGTGCAAAAAGCGCTCAGGACAGCACCCAGGCTCCGAGTTCAAGCTCTAGTACCGGCACAAAAAAGAAGAGAAGCAGAAGGTGAGGTTTTGCAGTCATATTTCATTTTAATTACTAGACACCCTAGAATAGAAGGATCCCCAGTGTCCGTGGAATCTATCTCCACAAACTTTTCATTCGTGAATGGAAATTTCCAGACTCTTTTTATAAATCATTTTATGATGGGTCATTTGTGAGACGCAACTCTTTTGTCTGAGTATGTGGCAACAGTGCCATCTTCTGGGAGAAATGGTCAGACATTTTTACAATAACATCCTGTACTTTTTTTTCCTATAGCAAATTAAATTTGGAATCACAGAAAATATTATATTGGAAATATCTTTCGGGATAATCCAGGCCATAATGTCATCTTACAGGTTACGAGTGTCCTTACATAGTTAACAATGTTTTCTTTCTCAATGTAGGGGCCCTTAAAGTCATCTCTCAGAGATTACTGATACTGTAACTATCAACACTAAACCATATCACAGGTTTCCTATAAACCTGGAACTGAAAAGCAGTTAAACTTTATTCTCTGAGCATCTAAAGAATGCTGTCTAAATAGAAGTGGTTATGATCTATATATATGCGGCCAATACACTAAACCAGTAGTCATGTGTGGTTATTAAATACTGGCAGTGTGGCTAATGACAGGAACTGGGTATTTTTATCTCATTGTAACTCACTCAAAAATTTAGACATACGTATGTGGTGTAAGGTTTCTTACCCTAAGCATTATTTGTATTTTGAGCTAGATAATTCTTTCCTATGTATGCGAGACTGTCCTGTCCCTCACTTATTTTTTATTTATTTTTTGCCACCTATCTAGGGCTTGAACTCAGGGTCTGGGTACTGTCCCTGAGCCTCTTTATGCTCATGACTACTGTTCTACCACTTGAGTCACCGCTCTACTTCCAGCCTTTTGTGGCTCCTTGGGAAAAAGTCTCATTGATTCTTCCTGTCCAGACTGGTCTTGAACTGTGATCCTCAGATCTCAACTTCCTGACTAGCTAAGATTGCAGGCATGAGCCACCAGTACCCAGCTCTTCCCTTACTTTTGACAGTCAAAAATGTCCCCTGGGAAGGAAAGGGGCAAAAATCACCCACACTTCACAACCACTTGGACTAGTGACTATTGTATGGGGCAATTTCTTTTTTTTTTTTTTCTTTCTTTTTTTTTTTTTTTTTTTTTTGAATCGGGGTCTCTAGCCTCCCACGCTCTCCTGACCTGCAGGAGAGATGGGGAAACACGCCCCGACTATATGGGACAATTTCTAAAATATGATTCTGATGGAGGAGAAAGTACTTGCCTATGTACTCTATAAAGTAGTAGTGTTGTCCTAAAACCAAGAAATATTAGGAAAATACATGTGATCAGGAGATGTCTTTCTTCTGCTTCCACGTCGTAGAGATGAAGCCAGGATAGCACTATTAGAAAATTCTGCTCAGTCGAAACTCTCCAGTGTAACAGCAAAGACCCTTTATTGCATCTGGTTTCTGTACCATTGATGTGGGTACACTAAACACATTGATCACATTGTGTCTCAGTGTGTTCTCTGGAAAAGGTAGCAAATAGCACTCACCTAAGCACGTTTGTTATCAGGGCTAAATTAAATGATACCCAAAGTGTTCATTGCTTAGTGCATGTCAAATGTGCAGCAGATGTTCAATAGTTGTTATTTTTAAACCTTTTCTGCCAAGCAGGGGAAGGAAAGACAGTCTTTATGCTTTTGAAGTTACAATAGTGAATATCAGTGTGTTTCCATTAAAAATACAAACCCATTAAAACCAACTAGCCAAGCTCCTTTAGGTCTAGCTTTATTTGACGTTCAGGACACAATATTTGGTACTGTTTTCCAGTTGTTTACTAGCCATCGTCGTCACAATTAAATGTGCAAGAGATATTCTTTCAGCTCTTCTGGGAGGAAAAGTGTGGCTATCTTATAATGTTGGTGGCTACAAAAGCATTTCCGAATTCTCAGCCGACACAACTGCATTAAAGAAGGAGGCCCTGGAGAAAGATCATAAGAAAAGTAACACACTCATTTCAGTGATTTATGACTCTATCCTTTTTTAAAGCATACAGGATACAACATTGTTATAAAGCAATAATATGTTTAAGATCATTTCTGGTTTTTTTTTATTGGAGGCATTTATAGGCCATGCTTTCTTCTCTTCTGATATCTAAGTGAAGTAAGCTCACTGGATTTTAATTTAGAACAAAATGAAAGAAATTTAAGGCTTAGCCTCACTAACAGAGGATTAAGGAAAAACTAACTTGGTAATTACACAGCTACATAAAACTTCTAATAATGAAAAATACACACCTAATGATTTTCTTCTCTTTTACCTTAAAAAGAAAGGTCATACTTCTACATGTAAGCATGTTTCTTTTGTAATCTTAGGAGATTTAAGATGGTTAAAGATAATGAACTATCAATGAATCATCAAGTCATATCTGTTTTTATACATTTTATTCAGAGCTTCAGCTCATGGGTAAAAAGTAAACCAATATAAACTTTCCCATAGGGAACACCCAAAAGTTTTATACTTCAAGATGATGGCTCTCACCAAAGGGTAGGTGGGGGATTGAAGGAAGAAAGAGAAAAGATTTTGCCCTCCAGAGTACTTTGGGCACTGAAGTATTTGGGGATGTCACAGTTTAGGGGAAGGTGTTACTGGCATCTAGTGGGTGGAGGGTCAGGAGATGACTAAATACTGTCCAGTGCATAAGACAGTCCCAACTGGCCCAAACTGTCAATAATGCTAAGACTGAGAAACCCCTTTATAGGGTAAAAGTATAAAAAATTACTTTTCACACTTACTTCCACTCCTTATATCAGATTATAATGGAGATGGTCTTTTCATTTTTTTTTATTTTTAAGAAAACTATAAGCCAGGTGCAGGTACCTCATGCCTGTAATACTAGCGACTCAGGAATTTGAGATCTGAGGATCTTGGT
This sequence comes from Perognathus longimembris pacificus, assembly GCF_023159225.1. Lineage (NCBI taxonomy): Eukaryota > Metazoa > Chordata > Mammalia > Rodentia > Heteromyidae > Perognathus > Perognathus longimembris. Next base: position 105,214,644 of record NC_063188.1, on the reverse strand, counting down.
TCAAAGCTAACCCCAGGCCAGAAGTAGAGATGTTGTTCAAGTGGTAGAATGCAAGCCTTGAGCAAAAGAAAATGCCAACTCAGAGTAGGAGGCCAGCCCCAGGAACACACACACACACACACACACACACACACACACACACACACACACACACATAGAATCCCCTAAATCAGTGGTCCCGAGTCCAGGCTACAATTCAGAATGGTCTGCACTGTGGGCAGATGCTGAGTCTTGCCCTAGAAATGTTATTTTGATCATTGTAAGCTAGGCCTGTGTACATAGATTTTGTTAACTACATGGGCCCCTTATCATTCTCTTAGGTGGGAGAATACAGTCAAGCAGATAACTTATGCACAAGGCATAAGTAGTTCTATATCTCTTGAGTAAAAGAGAACAGGGGAGGTATAAATAGAGAAACATAACCCAAGAAATGACCATCTGTCGCTAACAGCACTCTCAGAAGGGCTTTATTGGAATTTAGAACACCTTTCAAATTTTGCCCAATGTGCTTAAGGCACATACTAAAGCACTAACAAAAACTACACTATGAGGAAACAATGTTATCTAACTTTACTGAGGAATTGTGAAGGATGTGACTAATAGTGTGTCAAGGGCAACTCTAGGAGGTACTGAGAAAGCATTCTGAAGAACAAGACCTCCCAGCAAGCCTGATGGTTTTGAAAAGTAAGGTGTCATATTAAGCTCACTTTAACTATTGATGCCAAATGAATAGCTGCTATTGATGATGAGAAAGAGCAGTGTGTAACAAGTCCATCTCTAAATGCCTGTCAACACAGCTGAACAGCCTCTGTAGCTTTGCAGCCACTTGCTGCCACCTGAGGGCATGAGATTGCTTTACTTAATAATACAATCAGCAATTATATATGTATGGATTGATATAGTCCTATGAATCTTGATTGCTTTTCTCTCTCAATGGAACATTCATGATACTTCAAGGCCAAAAGTGCATTCAGCGGGGAGGGGCTCTGCTGGGTGGAGCTGGGCCAAAAAAGCAATTTTTAGCTTTCATTGTGTGCCATGAGCAAACACAAGTTTCAGGGCTGAGATGCAGCTCAGTGGCAAAGTGCTTGCCTATCAAGTGCAACGTCCTGGGTTCGATCCCCAGTACCAAAAAGAGAAAAAAAGAAAAGACAAACCCAAGTTTCAGTGATTATTAAAGGTAGGGGAATATTCTGGAAATCCTTTCCTTTCTCCCTCCAGAGAAGGGAAAATGTCTTTCCAAATGATCACATAAAGCATAATGCAAAACATGGCTGGGTTTTACCTAACAGTATCAAGTCACCACACCACTGACAGAGGAAAACAACTTCATTAAGTCACTTCCCTGGGCACAAAGAAACAATTGGTCTAGATTGGCAAGGACACCCACAGCCACTGTGTATGCAGGTCTGATTTACTGTGCTTGCCTGGGACCATTTCGGGTGGGTTTCCAGCCTGCTGAGAAATGAGCTCACTCAGATCCCCAAAGTGACTTATGGTAGTCCAACAAGCAGCAATTTTCTCCTGTGGCAAATGACTCTCTTTTTCTTGTCTTTCCATTTTCTTTTCTTCAGTGATGGGAAATCAACTCCAAGAGCTCATGCATATTAAGCATACACACTGTATTAGTGAACTACACCCCCTGAGACCCTAAATTATACTTTATAAACTACTAGGATCCTTCCTTGGCCACACCATCACTATGCAAAATGTCTTATAAAGGAATTAAAAGTAACCTGGGTTTCTAGAAATATCTCTGGGAAATGAAGTGGAAAGAAAAAGGCAATTTGAAAATCTTATGAGACTATGAAGGGGGAAGAGATATATATATATATATATATACACACATATATATGTATATATCTCCTATGTTATGACTTTAAGGGGTCCTAAGGAACATTTGCCTTGAGGATAACTTTCCCCAATAAAATATGTTTTAAAAATTACATTTTCCAACGGTGTTGGTATAAAAACAAATATAATCCAGGGTGAGTTTTATTCGTTTCCTTCTTCCTTTTGATCTTAAAAAGAAATGAATATATTTCTGTGGGCCCTGAACCACAGCAGAAATGAGGTCCATAGACACACAGACAGAAAGATAGTATTTGGGGACTGTATGCTGGAACCGGAGCTTGATCTAGGTGCCTCACGCTTTCACTCAGCTTGCTTGCTCATGGCTGGCACTTTACCACTTAAACTATGCTTCAGCTCGGTTATTGGAGATAAATGTTCATGATTTTTCTGCCAGGGCTAGCTTCAAACCACGATCTTCTGTTCTTAGTCCCTCGAGTAGCTAAGATTAGAGCTGTGAGCCACCTACTCAAGCAAAATACATTTTTTTGCAAAAAAGAAATCCTCCAAATGTCGGTATAATTGTCCAGTGATCATCCCACTAGTTATCATGAAGAGATCTGCAATGTACTATTCCTTTTGTCTAGCCCTGCTGGCAATGCTAGAGAGTTCAGGTCTCCACAAGTACCCCCGAAGCAGTAGGAGGAGGAAGAATTCTTTGTCCCAGTTTATAGTTCTGCCCAGAGCCAATTCTACATCTCAATACATGGAGAGAGAATAAGCAGATGACACAAGAGCTCTTCTGAAAGGGAGGCCTGTGTCAAAGTCCCACCACCCTATCACAGCCAATACTCAAGAAAGCAAGCAATACTAACATGGCTGCAGGAACTGCGTGCAGACAATGAATATTGCAATCAAGTCTCTCCAAAAACCAAGGGGTCTTTGTTCCCCCAGTCCCAGCCCACACTCTAGAAAACTACCCCCTCTTTCAGGCACATGGCTCAACTACAGTGTTTAGTTTTGGGGGTCAGGAATATCCGTTCTAATTTATGGAGGAGTATGTGCTTTTCACTGGTTAACTTGTAATAGTAAGTACTGGGGTGAATCCCTAAACCCTTAACTGAGGTTTAACCCCGGAAATGTCTAGTAGTTTAATTCATTCACAGTACAACAAGACAGCCTTGAGTACTACACAACAGCAAAAGGCTTTTGCTCTTTTGTTCTCAAATGTACTTCAGAAACCTTAATTTCTTGAGGTATCAGTATTAGAACTTGAGCTCAGTTCCTGGGCACTGTCCCTTAGCTTGTTTGTTCAAGCCTGGCACTCTAGCACTTGAACCACAGGGCTACTTCCAGCTTTTTGCTGGATAACTGGAGATAACAGTCTCACAAAGTTTCCTGTGCATGCTGGTATCAAACCATAATCCTCAGATCTCAGCCTCTGAAGCTAGGATTCTAAGTGTGAGCCACCAGCAGCCAGCTTAATATTAAATTTTTAAATAATATTTTAACCCTTTCAAAACTAGCTTACCCCCTATATGAGTATTAGGTCACCCAAACAATCTGTCTCCAGTGTGCTACTTCCTGACCAGTACTATACCATATTGAATAGCAAACTGACTCGGCCTTGGTGATGGACAGAGAGCATCTGCCTCCTACGAGAGTACAAACGATGTCTACAGATTAAAGTTTAGATATGGACAAAAGAGTAGCACCTTCTCTCTCCATGAATATCTGCGTCACAGGGCTTTCTGGAGGCACCAGATCTGCAGGACGTTTGCCTTCGATGTCTTTGGCTTGCATGTCAGCTCCAAAATCCATAAGCATAGATGTCATCTTCTCATTGGACACTCTGGCCACGACATGAAGAGGGGAATCCAGTCCTCTGCCTAAGTTAACATTGGCTCCTAAAGAGTCATAAGAACAAAAGGGGATTAGCTAAGTACCAGAGTCCAACCATCCTTCCCAAATCATTGAGTCTCAAACTTCCCTAACAAAAAAGGATCCATGTGAGCATGGCAACTCTGTGAAAACAGGAAATAAGTGGACTGCAGTTAATAATATAAGGAAAATGCCATTTAACAATGGGACAGAAAGGACAGCATGGCATGGGGTAATATAGCATAGGAAAATTTTTAAAAAATCACCACTGAGGATTAAATACATTCACATTACATATGTATGTACACATATATATCTATATCTTCTGGTATCATGAATATCATCAAAGCTGCACACTCATTAGTAATAGAGTCTAAGTATTAGCCAGTACAGACTGAGAATGCTAAAATGACGAAATCCTAAATACATTGAAAGCAGCTGGAATCAGATCTAGGACTTCAGACTCTGATCTGGGCTGTGAAGCATAACTACTTCTTCTAGGTTGGAATGTCTAATCCCAAGATCACAGGGAAGGTGGCCAAGTTCTTTTCTTGAGATGTAAGGTAGAATTTTAAGGTCCTCCTCACACCAATTCCACCCCTACACTCTTGGTAAGTTCCTACCAAACCCAGAGCCTAGTGTCAATGGGAAATGTGGAGGCATGCGGCTTTGCTTGAGCTACTCTTCCTCCAGCAAAATAAGAATGTGTCGACTCAACAAATATTAACTGAATTGGTTTTATGTTGTTTTTGAGGTTGTGAGAGAAGCCAAAATGGAAATTTCCTAGCTAGGGGTTTTAAAATGAATAAGAGCTTCCAATCTACTTGGTAATAGAAATAGTGAGACAACAGGGCAAGGGTAAGAGAATGAGAGAAACTAGCAAATTACTGCAAGGAATTAAGAACTATAAGACTAGCTGGGATAGATTCTGGATTCTTGACTATTGAATGGGGTTTCTAGACTTAAAGAGGTGATAAAATGGCGTTCCAGCTGTTCAGAAGGGGACTGGAAATCCTAGGAACATGAAAGAGAATGAGAATCTGTATGCCTTTCCAAGGAAAAGATAACTATTCAAAACAAGCTGGAAATGGGGCAAGCCAATTTCCCTAGTTATAGAGAAATGAAGAAGAGTCCCACATAGGAAGATTACCCTCAGATCCAGCAGTTTTGCAAGTTTTGCAAGACCTCATCACATGATTGGCTAGAAGAACAGAGGCAGAGGGAAAGAGAAGAGAAACTAATGCTCATTGAGGATTACCCTGGGAAGATACCACCATCATCACCACCATCATCATCATCATCGTCATCATCATCATCATCATCGTTACAAGTGAAAAAATTAAGCTTCTAACTGTTAAAACAAACAAACAAAAACTCTTCTTATGGGAACAATCTGCAAACTCTGAGCCCAACACCATTGTCCATGCTCTTCCATCAACTATAATACAAGGGTTTTAAACATACATTTAATTTACTTTTTGTTTTTCTTTCCTTGTTTTGCTTTTTCTTACCTGACTGCAGAAGCCTCTTGGCACAGGCTATCTGCTGATGTTTACAAGCTTGGTAAAGAGGAGTGCCAAGGTGGTTGATGTTGTGGTCAATGTCTCCCCCGTAAGTTATCAAAGATTCTATGCATTCTAAGTGCCCTGTAGCCAGAAACAGGAGAATGAGGTTAGAGCAAAATTCCTTTAGCTAAAGAAGCAACAGTATCTCCATTTCTTGCATGTTTAAATTGGTCAACACATTCAAGTATCAGAAGTCATTACCTTGGAATAGGAAATGATTTTAAATACTGCCCTCAGTTAATGAATTGGCTACACAATGTGATCTCCAACTCTGACAGGAACTATATTGGAGTTCACTACTCATGGTAAGCAACCTTTTTCAAATGCCTGAGGTTTTCTAATTAGTCTGTGTTGAGGAGAGCTATAGAGGAACAGAGATAAATGTATCCCTAAAGAAGAAAGGAAAGGGTATAGGGCCCCATAGGACAAGATGGAAAGTTACAATCTCACCAAGGTAAGGTCTGGGAGACAGAGGTGACAGCCAATACATATAAGGCTTAGAAGGAGATGCTAAATCCAATAGGACCAGGGTCTAGCCCAACAAAAGAGAGTGGGTGAAACTTCTAGTATCCACCTTGGTCCAGAATGGCATCAAGTAAGCATTGCTCCTTTATGTTCCCTTTTACCACTTTAGTGATAGGTATCTAGTAAATATGATGAGTTAGCATGTCAATGACTACGGAGATAATGTCAATGACTAGGGGTTTATCTAGTCAAATGAAAAGCCAATCTATGAAAGCCATTGAGGAGGTACTTTCTGACAAAGGATGATGATGATGATGATGATGATGATGATGATGATGATGATGATGAAGAAGACAGTGGAAGTAGTAGTGATGGTGGTGATAAGACACCAGAGAAAATGAAACTTGCACGTCTAGTTTTTCCTCAGAGTTAAAACCATCAGGAAACTAGTAGCTTTATGAAAATAATTTCTCAACCCACAACTGTATATAACATCTAGAGTTTGCCAAATTGAACATTTTTTTCACTTGGAAGACTTGAGTGACCCTCAGAAACTTGCCTTAAGGCCTTCAAAATAGAAGAATGGAGGGCAAAAACTGAGAGTGAGTAAATAAAGCAAGGGGCGACATTGTCCAAAAAGAAATGTACTCCTTATCTGTCTTATGTAACTGTAACCTCTCTATACATCACCTTTATAATAACAATGAAAATTATTAAAACTTTAAATAGAAGGATGTAGTGACTTCTGAGGTCACATGTTCAACAATACAAATATATTAGATATTCAACACAAGCAGATGATTGACTAGTATGTGTTAAGCCCCATTCCAGAAATACAGGGGAATTCTCAATGTTATTTGTATCTGAATTCCTTGGAGGGCTTGTTAAAACAAATGCAGATTTTCTAGGTCACATCTCCCAAATGACAGATTGAATGAAGCTGGAGTGGGCCCAGTCATTTGTATGTGCAGGTCCTGACATGCAGATGTTTCTAGTACCAGGACCTTGCTTTGAGAGCCACTGCTCTCAAAGATGCCTCTTCTTCTCTGTTTCTCAACATTCCATGAAACACTGAAATGCCTCAACCCATTTACCTCTTTTGGCAGCTTCATGCATAGGGGATGCCACATCATTCACAGGGTGTGGGCTGGCCCCATGCCGAAGCAGCAGATCCACACACTCCCGGTTGCCGTTGACACAAGCATTATACAGGGGAGTATGCCAGTCGACAGTGGTGCCATTCACCTAGGAGAAAAATAAAGCTCCAGGATACAGATAGACAGTGGGTGTCCTGATTTCCAACTTCAAACGCTTCTACATTTCAGAGGGTGATTTCAGGTCTCTGAACTTTAAACTCCATGGGGATAAAATGGGGAAGAAAAAGAATCCCAAATTCTAGAAGATTGCTTTAAACAGTGGAATGAGGCTCAGAATGAAAGCTAGCAAGGATGTTACTGCAGGTTCTGTCCCCTCCACACCCACCCTGGGAATGGGAGTGCTGAAATTAACTTAGGATAATTTTCATAGTATGAGAACTCATCTCCTTCTATTAAACTTCCATCCTCAATCAATCGAGTTTCCTCACAGCAGCCAGAGGAATCTTCTAGAAATTGTTCAAATCTCATTTTTTTTCATTAAAAGCATGACTGTTAATATAAATACACAGCTAATACATGCCAACGATTTTGCTCAACTGATTCACTAATAAGGGAATCAGTGAAATGGTAAGGCTGGCTCCAAAGAGAATTGATGTAGTTCATCACTAGACTGCTAAAATATATTTGTGTTTACATGTAAAGCTGGTTAATGTCCTATAAAACTATAAAGCTATGACTTTTAGGGCTATCTTTTCTAATGTTGGAAATCAGGCAGAAATGTACAAATTAACATCTTAATATCACAAAGTTTAAACTACAGTGCAACAGTAAGTAACAAAGCCAAATGAAGATGGATTCATCTCTATGGTTAAATAATTCTTTGGTGACTCAAATGATATCGTGAAGTCAATCAGCAAGTACAGGACATGAATGTGGCACAAAAGATGCCCTAAGCACAAACTTCAAGGAGATACCCACTTTCACAGAAGTCCATAGGAGCCTAGAGTGAGAAGCTTTTTAAAGTTTGCATCCTAGATGCCTCTCTTGCTTCTTCACCTTAGCCCTATCATTGTTTCCATGGTTCCCGAACCAGCAAGAAATCTGATGATGGAGTCACCTCTGGTTCTATAGTAATCGGAAATATTGTGCGAACTGTACTTACCCGAGCTCCATGACTGAGCAGAAGATTGACGCAAGATGCATGGCCTCCGAGACAGGCTTCATGAAGGGGTGACACTTGGTCTGCAGTGATGAGGTTCACAGGCCATCCCTAGCACAGGGAAGTTGTCAGAGTAAGAGGGTACACAGCACCAGTACCCTGGTATTCATTTTGCAACTGATTTGAATAATATAATTCTTTTGGGAATTATTTTCTATTGCCAGACAGTACATGAAAGTATTGAGTATTGAAAGTGATGCAACAAAGAAGGAACCATCCTAGGCTGCAAGGGAGAGTACCATAGTATCTACTGTGTGCCTAAAATTGTACTACACTCTGGTATGATGCCAGCTTCTGAAGAAGAAACCAGATAGTTAGGATGCGATTCACCTCACTTTTCTTCTCTTTTTTTTTCTTTCTTTTTATGTTGTTGTTGGTTGTGGATGCTGTCCATGAACTGTTTTGCTCAAGACTAGTACTCTACCACTTTGAGTCACAGCAAAACTTCCAGTTTTCTGGTGGTTAACTGGAGGCAAGAGTCTCATGCATTTTTCTGCCAGGACTGGCTTTGAACCAAAGTCCTCAGATGGCAGCCTCCTGAGCAGCTAGGATCACAGACTTGAGCCACTGGCATCTGGCTTCACCTCATTTTTCTTAAGAAGAAATATCTGTCTTACTATCAGTTCATGATTTCTTTTTCTACATCATTTGGTGTAGTAATACAATGTGCTTAATATTTACCACTTTAGGTACATATACACAATGGAATTTTATGCCTCTATCAGAAAGAATGACATTGTATCATTCGTAAGGAAATGGAAGGACTTGGAAAAAATTATACTAAGTGAAGTGAGCCAGACCCAAAGAAACATGGACTCTATGGTCTCCCTCATAGGGAATAATTAGCACAGGTTTAGGCAAGTCATAGCAGAGCATCACAAGGCCCAATAGCTATACCCTTATGAACACATAAGATGATGCTAAGTGAAATGAACTCCATGTTATGGAAACGATTGTTATATCACAGTTGTAACTACTTTCAACATCCCATGGGTATCTGTAGCTTCTATTATTGATGATGTTCTTGTATCACCTTCCTGTGGTTGTACCTACACTATCTCTGTAATCTTATCTGAATATATTGGAAACCGTGTATACTGGTATTAGAACTAGGAAATTGAAAGGGAATACCAAAATTGAGAGACACGGGGTAAAAAAAGACAAACAACTACAAAATCAATACTTGCAAAACTGTTTGGTGTAGGGCTGGGGATATAGCCTAGTGGCAAGAGTGCCTGCCTCGGATACACGAGGCCCTAGGTTCGATTCCCCAGCACCACATATACAGAAAACGGCCAGAAGCGGCGCTGTGGCTCAAGTGGCAGAGTGCTAGCCTTGAGCGGGAAGAAGCCAGGGACAGTGCTCAGGCCCTGAGTCCAAGGCCCAGGACTGGCCAAAAAAAAAAAAAAACTGTTTGGTGTAAGTGAACTGAACACCTGGGGGGGGGAAGGGAAAGGGGGAGGAGAGAGGGGGGTATGAGGGACAAGTTAACAAACAGTACAAGTAATGTATCCAATGCCTAACGTATGAAACTGTAACCTCTCTGTACATCAGTTTGATAGTAAAAATTTGAAAAAAAATATTTACCACTTTAAAAAACAGGAAGGAAGGAAGGAAGGAAGGAAGGAAGGAAGGAAGGAAGGAAAGAAGGAAGGAAGGAAGGAAGGAGCTACCTGGCTCAGGAGGTTCCGCAGGGACAGCAGGCGTCCGTGGATGGCAGCATCATGCATCGGGGACCAATCAGATACGACATCTGTATGGAAAGGGTGGAGTGAGTTATTGCCTGCAAAGTCACTTAAGCTGCAGGTTAATCCTTGCCTACACTAAGAGCCTATTGGGTCCTGAATGGAAGAGTCACTCAACCAAACTTGCCTTCAGCATTTCCCCTCTCTAGTGATGCATCTTTCCATTCTTTCTTTTTTCTTTTCTTTCCTTTCTCCTCTGTGAACACAGGGTCTTGTAATTAGCAAGCAAGAGATCTACCGCTTCCGTCATGCTCTTTGTCATAGTGATATTTCCCGTTCAGTTTATTGGAAATGGAACCACAGTGGGTGCCCAAACTAAGGACAACAGGCGTGGCCTCCAAAAACATGATAAGGGAAATAAGCCAAGCAGAGAAAGACAAGTATCGCATGATATCACTCAATCAAAACTAGTTAATCTCAGAGAATTTAAAATAGAATGATGCCTACCAGAAGCAGGGAGAATAGGACGGGGAAGGGGGCGGAATGGGAGAGGGTTGATCAATGGGTACTAACAATTAGATAGGAGAAAGCAGCCCTGTTGTTTCATTGCTTAGTAAGGTAACTGTAGATTAACAATGACTGTACAAGAGCCTGGAAAAAGGATTTTCAATGCATTCACTGATGGATAAGAAACTAAAAGCATTCACCTTCCCTTTGACAGCCATACACTAGCACAGTTCTTACTGTGACCCCCCCCCCCACCTCACCCCATGAATCATCTCCCCTCCCTTTCCCTCTGAACAAACATACCCAGCAGTCTTGGGAGAGAGCTTGAGATCAAGGCCACTTCTGGCACTGATGTCCCTGGTGGACACAGATGCTGTTGAAACCTTGAAACTTCCCATTCAAGATAAGATTGCTCTCCCTTCCCTCCTCCATCTCACCCGCTTCCGGCTGCCCCCAACCCACCTTCCCTTTTGCTGCCTAATAAAAAGAGATTCTAGTTGTAAGGGGGCACACCATTTCCTCTTCAGCCCTGTTGAAGGAGGCTTGGTTGCCTTTCCCAGGTTTTCAGCCTGAATCAAACCTGTTAGTCTGGTGAGTTCATCTTTCTGCTCTTTTTCTTTCCTTACATTCACCATAAATTTGGGGCTGGGAATATGGCCTAGTGGAAAGAGCGCTTGCCTCATATACATGAAGCCCTGGGTTCGATTCCCCAGCACCACATAAACACAATATGGTTCAAGTGGCAGAGTGCTAGCCTTGAGCAAAAAGAAGCCAGGGGCAGTGCTCAGGCCCTGAATCCAAGGCCCAGGACTGGCAAAAAAAAAAAAAAAAAAAGAAAGAAAGAAAGAAAGAAAAAAGAAATACTGGAGAAATGATATTTGAGGAAGTAGGTACATTTCACCTGATATTAAACACTACATCATGTATACTTGAATCATAACATCATAGTCATCGATATGTACAATGTTGTTTTATCGTACCAGTTACAAATTAATTTAAATTAAATGTTAAAAAAAACAAATAGGGATGTTAGGATGACAGATGACTTCACCTACATTTTCACACTGGCTTCAAAGGCAAATGACCCAGTTCCTTAAGTGAGCACTTTGTTAATTACCAGCATTGGTGTGTTCAGCTGTGGTTGCCAGTCTAGTTTCCTGCATGAAACCAACTTTGGCAACCCAGCAAACAGTGCTATATACTAATAGTAGTAATCCTGTAATTACATACACCATTAGGTTTGGAATCAAAGTTAAACTAAATTATGCCTATTTATAGATTACTCCATGTCCTGATATTAAGCACAAATCAGAGTTCAGTGTGACCCTGAAAAAGGACCTTTATTAATCCCCAAAGGCCATATGTCAATTCATTTAAAAGCAAGCCCTGGATTCAGACCCATCGGGCATCTTCTGAGTTTTGGGTTCCTCCCAGAGCTCAAACCTTCAGCTTCTCTTCTGATAAAGTGAGGCCAGTAATATGCTTATCCATCGCTCAGTACATATTCAGCTGCTACTATTATCTTGTCCTGATACTAAACAGAGTCTAAGTTACACCCCCTAATTCTTGCCATTTAAAATAGCAAAGTTGTCCTACAGCCATGTAGGAGGAATACAAATTCTCAAGAAAGAATCCTGTAAACTGTATTCCAAACATGAAGTGCTTTCCTCTCTCCTAATTATTAAAAGTAGATATAACATCACCTAGACTTGTTTTCTCATCTTCTGCTGCATCTGATTTCCAGAGTACACAGACGCAACAAGTCAGAAAATGGGAAAGCTTGTCTGAGCTTGCGTAAGCTCCAGCTCTACCTGCTTTGGTCAACACGTGACATATCAAAAGGTCTCATCCAAGTTTTTCCTTGTACAGGAACTAAGAGCTCCTAAAAGCTGAGGAAGCCTGGAGACACAGGATAGTTACGAATGCCATGCATACTCAACGGCCTTGACGGAAACAGGAACATTTTGTACTTACATGTGTTGGCTAAGGCCTGCCTGCCACCTGGAGCCATCAATGCCCTGGAAAATCTGTCCCAGTGAGCAAATGATCATCCTTCCAGATGGATTCACTTAGCATTGAGTGCATGAAAGGAAGCTGAATGAGCCGCCTACACACTGCCCATCCAATACTTTCTGTCTGGAGTCACTAAGGTCTTAAGGCACCTCAAGTAAAATAGCTTTTCCTATCTACCAAACATGAGACCCAATAGGTACTCTATTAGGGTCCTTACAATATTCCCACTTCTCTCAGGAAAAAAAATATGGCTGTTTTCGGGGCTTAGCATCCAAAGTCTAGACTCCAGATATGGAAAGATTTAGCTACAAATTCAAATGAAAACGACAAGGAATTCCATCCAGGTACTGCTGATACTGCAAATATGCATTCACACGAAATCTGGAAGAAGAAGATCCAAAAATGGAAAAAGGTTTTGAAAAGCTACTTTAAATAGATTTGCAAATGTGCTCTAATGGATGGCTATGTATGATGATTAGCCCGTATTTTTTTCCTTTCAAGTGTTCTGCTAAGAAATATAACTTCCATACTCCTCATCTTTCTTTTCTTAAATTAATTAATTGTCAATCCTAATCTTTCTTAAAGCTACTTAAGATTATTGGGGTTGACAACCTAAATAGGTCAGAGAGGTAATTTGGGTCCTAAGCTGTAACTCTGTTCAGATTTCATTAATATTCTACATTTAATATATTGCTAAACGTACTGATTTACCATAGAATCATTATTCCTCCTAGCTAGCACAAATGAAGAATCATGCACTTCTCCAAGAGAAAATTAAAGGCAACCTGATGTTTTACACCCATGCAGAGTGTAGCACTGACAGGGATAGCCCGTGTATCTCAGTACAGAGTATTGTTTCCCTGGAACACACAGAAGGAGGCTGACAACAGTAATACCTGTAACTAGTTAGCAAACGAACACCTTCATTGAGCTTAACTCACATACCATACAACTTACCACTTGAAAGTGGACACTTCCGTGCTTTTTGTTATCTTCCCATTATACAATCAACACCACAATCAATGGTAGATGATTTTAGAATTCACTCCTCATTTCTATTTCCCCCAGACCCTGGTAATTGTCTTTACAGATATGCTTATTCTAGACATCTCCTAGAAGTGAAAGCATATATGTGTGATCTCTTATGAATTGTTCTATTCATTCTGCAAGTTTCAAGATGTACCCACACTGTAACACATATTATTACTTCTTCACTTCTTCGGTCAAATGACCATTGTAAGGATTATTTATTAATTCATCCATTGATGGCAATTTGTGTTGCTTCTATTTTTGGCTAGCATTAATGATGCTGCTACAAACACGCAAGTACAAGTTTTGGGGTAGATGTATGGTTTCAGTTCCTTAGAGTAGAACTGCTATATGATAGTAACACAGTGTTTATCAGCTTTTTGAGACTACTTCTCACTTTATACTCCCATCCGCAATGTGTGAGGCTTACCCAACTAATTTAAAGGCATTTCAGTCTAGGATTTGTTAAGCCTATCACAGTATGCTTAGCTCTTGCCCAGAAGAAAAACATGGATCCTGGTAAATTCTAAATCTATCTCAAATTTATAAAAAGGTCTTTAGCCCCAGCAGGTGTGAACAATTGATTATATAACCTAAAATAGTGAAAATAAGTATGCTAATATGTTAGCATCTTGTAATATTCAGATAGCCTATGTATACACACACAGTCCAGCAAATGCTATAATTTGGAATGGTCTACATCTCTTTGTTTTGCTCTAGAAAGCAGTGAAGAGCTATGAAATCTACCTTGTAAGAACCCAAATGAGAGGTTGCATAGAAGCACCGGTAGGCTCAACACAAGCCCATTTAAACCCCTAAAGAGCTTCATCTTCTTTCCTGCTGACAGCTGGAAAGAAGAAACTAAGCAGGGAAGGGAGGGAGCTGATTTCCTAACAGAGCACGGATAATGCTCACAGAGGATACTGCTCAACAGATGTAGGGACCCAAGACTACAATATTCTTTTCCACTGACTCCACAAAAGTCTTTGAAAGTCATCATTATCTATATGAAACATATTGTATAAGCCTTTGGCACACCCATTACCTATTGGTTTTTCTGCCAAAAACAGGTGCCAAATGGGGTTGATAGCAATACCAAGGACCCAGTAGAATTCCTTATGGGTAAAACAGAGGAGAGCACTCTCATAATAATAAAAAAAAGAATTCCACAAGTCTTCCAATCAGTGACATTAACCTTACCTAAAAAATGTGTCTTTCTCAAACCTGCAACACATTAGGAAGGTTGCAATTTTATTTTTATTGCACTTTCTGGAATGATTTCTAAAATTACCATTATTTCAGGAGAGACTTTAAATGCACTAATTGGTACATTCTGAAAAGAGCTATTAACGAAACTCTGAGAGCTCTAGCGAATACTGGGCAGTAGTATATATCTAACCACCGTAGGAAACATTTTGAAAGGCCAAGAGGAGAAAAAAGAGAAGCTGGGGGACAACATAAAGATGGATTCAATGGCACAAACCAACACTAGAGAGGAACGGCAACTTTGGTAACAATTATGATAGACCCCTGTTTTGACTGCAGGACAAACAGAAAAAATGAGAGAGGGTGAAATAGAGATGGGGAGGGAGAGAAAGGGAGGGGGGAAGAGAGAGAGAGAGAGAGAGAGAGAGAGAGAGAGAGAACAGAGAAATGGAGTTTCAAATTCAGAAAGAAGCAAGCACAGATGCTGAGTAAGACAACTCTTGGACAAGTTATTCTGGTCCACTACAGTTCTTTTCTCAGCTCCATCACCTAGCACCTCTCTCCTTTCCTCCTTTCCCCACTCCTATTCTCCTCCTCTCCTATTCTGCTGCCTCCTTCTATCTTCCACAGAGCCCTCACATTACCACGTATTCCATTGAACTGGCAGGATTTCCTTAGAAATCACTCCCTCCTTAGAATCATTCTCCGCTACTTGAAAGTTCACCACTGAGGAATAAAATTGTTCCCTTTCTATACTTGTTCTTTCTTCACTTGTACAAAGCAAGGTCAGTTTTGGGAAGAAACTATAAAGAGTACCCATCTTCCTATCTCTATAGGTGTGAGCTCTAAGAAAAATCCTAAAGGATAGACACAAAGGCCAGATACCAAAATGGGGGCAGGGTTACTATATCCCTCCATGTATTTTCTTAGTTTTCTGGAGTTATCATAACCAAATACCACCAATTAGGAGGCTCAAGACAACACAAATGTATTGCCAAACAGTTATACAAGCTAGAAGTCAGCAAGCCCATGATCTTTCCAAATATTCTAGGAAATAGGGCTGGTAATATGGCCTAGTGGCAAGAGTGCTCGCCTCATATACATGAAGCCCTGGGTTCGATTCCTCAGCACTACATATATAGAAAATCACCAGAAGTGGCGCTGTGGCTCAAGTGGCAGAGTGCTAGCATTGAGCAAAAAAGAAGCCAGGGACAGTGCTCAGGCCCTGAGTCCAAGCCCAGGACTGGCAAAAAAAAAATATTCTAGGAAATAATCCTTCCTCTTCTCTTTGGATTCTAGCATTAGACACCAATTGCGTGGTACTCCTTGGCTTGTAGATACTTCATTCTCATCTCTGCCTCTGTTGGCACATAGCATTCTTCCTGTTGGTTTTCTCTTCTTTCCTTCTTAAAATGCTAATTGTATGGGATTAAGGGGCATAACACTGCTGTGAGACCTTGTTTTAATTTATTATATCTACAATACTACTGTGTTCAAATAAGGCTGAGGTACAGGAAGTTATTAGGACTTCAATGTGCCATTTTGGGCCAGGGGGATATAATTCCCTCCTAACAAGGTACTCTTCAAGGTTAAAATATATTCTTTCTCTGCTCTTGGGAATAGAAGAAGCAAACATTTAGCAAATGTCTGTAGAGGCAGCTGCCAGTCTTTATATAACTTTTGCCTTTGGGGGAAGGCGGGATCCGCAGAATTACCAAGATGAATATCACCTGTCCCTATTTGCCCACTAGCTTGTCCTGGCCAGGGGGGCATGATTTATCTGCACTGACTTTCCTGGCATAGCCAATCAGAAACAGCCTTCTGAGTATTCTACATTCCAGACCTTACCAAGGTCAGTACTTCCAAAGCATAAAGAAATGTACCCAGCTAGAACTCAGGTTTTACCTGAGGTATCAGAATGATATAAAGCAGAGAATGAATGGCTCCACTTGGGTAGAAAAAGAGAAAAGGCCTAAGAGTCAGTCAGCTTCGTGTAGAAGGTGACTAGGAGGTGGTTAGTCCTATTCAGAGAAGGAGGAGGTAAGAAAGCAGAGCTGTCTCCAGTCATCTACCCTTAGGACTTTCAGTTCTTTGAAAACTTCTCTTAAACCTTGTGTAATTCCAATCTCCAGAATTTCTTCCTGCCTCTCTGTCCTTACTCATCCATGTTTGGCTGTCCCAGGGCTCTGTCGCTGGCTCTCAGGTCTTGGCCATCAAAAAATTTCTCCTCTAACTAGGTTTCAACCACAGCTCCTCTGCAGAACATTCTGAGGTTTCTAACTCCCATCCTGTACTCATTTCCAACCTCAATCCCGTGTCATCCTGCTATGTATACACTGGGCATAGTTACTGGTAATTTTATGTTCAAAACAGAACACCAACATCCCTTCTTTTTTACTCTATCCCAATCCAGCTTCCCTCCTGTCTAGCTCTTCTGACATTGACTTTGTGCTGTCTTCTCTCCTTTAGCCCTTATATCTATTTAAACAGCAGAGCCTGATTCCCCTTTCCTTTGACATTGGCACTCCTTTTCCATCCCCTTTTCTGTATTTGTAGTTGGATGAGCGCAGTGGATCTCAAACTGTGATCCCTGACTATTCCTGTCAGCATCACTGGGGCCCTGCTGACAGTGAACGTTCCTAGGCCTACTCTGGACCTACCATTTTCTTTTTTCCTTTTTCTTTTTGGAGAGCTAAGGACCAAACGCAAGGCTTTGTATTGGCCCAAGTGTTCTTCCACTGAGCTAAAGCCCCAACACCTAGACCGGCCATTTTCATCAGAAGTGGCTTCCAAGTGCATTTTTACCAAGCCCTGAGGCAACCTCCTATAATGCCACTGAAGTTCACCCCGACTTGTGTACTATTTTGATTTACATACCGCCTTCATTACTGTCAGGTCTCTACTCCATTGCCACCAATGGCTGTCAGCTCCCTGATTAACAAAGGTTAATCTCTTCCATGCAGCTTTTAAAGCCTCTCTATCCAGCTCCATCTCTATAGACTTGCTCTTACTAGACTTGAACAGAAATACTCTGTCTTTTGGCTGCAACAACAGGTTCCATTTAGAATCAGCAAATCTCTGAATGTAACATCTACCCACAGTGAAAAGTGGCAACTTCACTTCTCTCATATAGAAACAAAATCAAAAATACACTTAGCTGTAAAATAATTGTGCCAAAGTCAACCAAATTACCAATCATTTTCTATAAGGATTGGCTTGGTGCTTTAAAATGTTATTTTTGAAAATAGGTTCTTCTTGCCACAATGCTTTCTTATTGCTTCAAACTTGTGTTCACCATATAATGAGCAATTCTATTCTGCTCTTTGTGAGTCCAAGCACACTCACCCAAGGAGTGAGTATGAGGAAAAAAATGAACAAATGAGTAAATGAAATGAGCAGGTTTGCCTCCTCAACCTGAAATAAGGTATTTTAGGTTATGGATCAAATAGTAGAACATCATCGGTAAGCAACATGAGGGAAAGGCCTGCGTTCAAGCCCCAGCACCAGCCAAAAAAGAAAAGAAATGCATTTTGTCTTTTATTTCTTTTTTCCTTTCTCTACCTGTACATTCCTAGATTCATAAGTCTCATATGGCTGTAGAGCTCTCATGACAAGTGTTGCTACCAGCCTACAGGGACACTGAATTTAATATCTGCTTAAACCATTTTCAGGATCTTTTCAGCCAGAGGCATATTCTAAATGCTCACAAGGGTGACAGTGACCTAATATGTGGGACTCTATCCATTAGCAAATGTACAAGTGGAGAGTTCAATCTTATACGTGTAAGAAACCTCTTCAAAATTTAAGAGTCTTCTTTCAAGACGATTCATTCAGAGCCAGAGGCCACTGGCTCATACTTGTAATCTTAGCTACTTAGGAGGCTGAGTTCTGTCGATCAGGATTCAAAGCCTGCTTAGCCAAGAAAGTCAAAGACAGCCCACAGCCCTAGCAGGAAAGGGGAGGAGACTCTTATCTCCAATAAGCCACCAATAAGCCAGAAGTGAAGATGTGGCTCAAGTGCTAGAGCATCAGCCGTGAATGACAAAGCTAAGTGACCGTGGCCAGGCCCGGAGTCCAAGCCTAATACCAGCATACATTTTTATTTAAAAACCAAGGTTTAGGAGCTGGGAATATGGCCTAGTGGCAAGAGCGCTTGCCTGGTATACATGAAACCCTGGGTTCCATTCCCAAGCACCACATATATAGAAAATGGCCAAAAGTGGAACTGTGGCTCAAGTGGCAGAGTGCTAGCCTTGAGCAAAAAGAAGCCAGGGACAGTTCTTAGGCCCTGAGTCCAAGGCCCAGGACTGGCTAAATAAATAAATAAATAAAAATAAAAATCAAGGTTTAATGTTTGAACATCATTTATAAACCCTAACCCCACCTAAATGCCAAATATCTAAGTGGTTTTTTTGCCAGTCCTGGGGCTAGAACTCTGGGTCTGGGTGCTGTCCCTGAGTTTTTTTGCTCAAGGCTAGCATTCTACCACTTGAGCCACAGTGCCACTTCTGGCTTTCTCTGAGTAGCTTGTTTATTGGAGATAATAGTCTCACAGACATTCCTGTTCAGGCTGGTTTCTCCGATCTCAGCTTCCTGAGTAGCTAGAATCGTAGGCCCAAACCACCAAAGCCCAGCATAAAGTATCTTTTTTTTTTTTCAGTTATGGGGCTTGAATTCAGGGCCTGGGCGCTGTCCCTGAGCTCTTTTGTTCAAGACTAGCCTCACTCTGAGCCAAAGCACCACTTCCACTTTTCTGATGGTTAATCGGAGTTTCATGGACTTTCCTACCCAGGCTGGCTTTGAACCATGATCCTCAGATTGCAGCCTTCTGAGTAGTTAGGATTACAGGCACAAACCAACAGTGCCTGGCTTAAGGTATTTATTTTTTAAAAAGGAGCATTTTAGCACTAAGGATTTCCTATTTATAAGTAACTTTTAAACCTCCTATTTAATAAGTAATGCATCTGAATCACAAAGAATGTTTCTTTTGAAACTGAAGTTCTCCCTTGAGAATAATCTCACCGTGTCTCATCTGCAGAACTCTGCAGGTTAAAGGTAGACACATTTTGTAACAATCCTGTGAAGGATATATACCAGGGAGGTGGGAGTCATCTTTTTAATTAACTCCCCCACGGACTCTCCTCAAAATCAGCCCAGCCCTCTCCTCTCCTAAGCCTGTGAGCCATCCTCTCCCAGCACTTGGGATTTCAAGGTGCCTCCAACTCACCGCCCATCAACGGACTTGTGAAGAGTATGGTGTCCGAAGTGCTTCCCAGCCTCAGGGTCCGACCGCCGCTTCTGGCACCTTGTTGGTCATCCATTGTGCTCTCTCTATTGGACTTGTATATTCCACGCTCTACTTAGTTGTTCAGAAAAGTCCAAATTCCATATCCCCCTCCGTGTGCTCTTGAGAATTTGGATTTTGTAGCTGGCTGAACTATACACGCCCAGGCCCTGGCAGGCGATCTGCAACAGAGAACAGTACAGGCAGGGTAATCTGAGTACCACCTGTGGTCAGTCGGGCGCGCGCACTCGCGAGCACACACACACACACACCCAACGCACACTACCTAGCTGGCTGGAAGCAATCCAGAGCCCACAATAGCCCCTCCCCAAGCCTAATATTGCTGATGTCACGTCCTTTCCAAAACTGAGACCAATCAGTGAGGAAACGTTGGGAGTTTATCAGGAAGGAAACTCACACTTTGTAACTTGTCGAAGCTAGGGAACCAGTGATGGAAGGGAAAAAAAAACAACACCAAACAAACAGCTCATTTGTTTCAAAGTTTTGCAGGCTGGGCAGAGCAATTTGCTACTTAGAGCCTTCTTGGTATTGAAATAAGGCCTCCAACCCCTGGTTGAAAAGCAAGGAAACTCATTTGTTTGCAGCCTTTGCTGACTTAGCTTGCACAGTGCCATGCACAATATACCCTGACCATCTGCACACGTGGTTTCAATTTTGCTGGGAGTCCCTAATGGAAAAATGTGTCTATATGTTACCAAAATGCAAGGGTGGGGGTGGGGTGGGGAGGACTTCTGTTTTCTTCCTTTGAACTACAAGCATCTCATTAAACGTCCTAATTCATTCTTCCTCCACACTTTTTGCTTCTAAATGAAAAATGAATGATTATAATTGGATAAATGGATTGCTGGATTCTGTAGGGTATAAAAGAGATATGCCGTTTTCCAATCAATTATAAACATGGTTATTTTGTTGAGATTTCATCATTTGCCTAGACCAAAATATTTGGTCTTGGGGCTGGGAATATGGCCTAGTGGCAAGAGTGCTTGCCTTGTGTACATGAAGCCCTAGGTTCAATTCCTCAGCACCACATATGTAGAAAACGGCCGGAAGTGGTGCTGTGGCTCAAGTGGTAGAGTGCTAGCCTTGAGCAAGAAAGCCAGGGACAGTGCTCAGGCCCTGAGTCCAAGCCCCAGGACTGGCAAAAACAAATTGGTCTTTCTATATATGTGACTTATTACCAGATTTTTAGTTGTTCAATTTTAATGCACATCATTTAATTCATCACATTGAAACTACTATCATTTGATGGTGCAATTGATACAAAACATTAATATAATGTTCTGCAGTTTTCTGCATGTCTTTTATTCTTATGGCACATTGTAATTTGGACATTTCACCTGCTTAGTAGACACATGTGGTTAATAAACAGATATGTCTAACAGACAAGGTCTAGAACACTTTTCTTTATAGGTTCACTTCATGCCATTTACTAATACAAGGAAGGTTTCTTCCTTTTATTTTTCAGTTTCTATTCTCTACTGAGGCAGGCTAGATGAGGGGAAGGATTCAGAGATAAGTAGTGCTTGATTAGAAGCACACAAACTGTTATTTTTTGCCTCAAATTTTACATTATATCAGTAAGTATACCATTTAGTAACAAGAAACTGCAAAACTTAGAACTGTCTCCCAACTGATCTTGCCTTTGTGCCAAGGTACAAAGTGAAAACATACATATTCTGGGGGGGAAAATGACTCCTTTGGGTACAAAAAGTGTTTATCTATCTGAAAAATACACAATTGTCTTGAAAAGTGCAGGACACAATCCATACTTTGAAGAAAAGTTCAGATACCAGTGACTTAAATTTAGAGAAAACAATCCCAACTATACCAATACCTACATTTAGCAGGCTAACATTGAGGTCTCTATAGCCAGTTGATAAAAATGTCCCAACAAGGATGACAAAATGTACCAGGTGTCACAACAAAAGGTAAATTTGACCAAATCTCAAATCCTAGTGTCAGAATAGCTTGTGATGTCTCCTGTGAAGTCTCCACTCTCTGCCTACTAGAGTATTTTCTTACTCACTGTAGCTCTGCCAGTTTCCCTACCATTGTTAACATGTTCTCCAATTCTTATTCTGTGATGCAAGTAAAGGACCTGAAACAAAAACCCGAGTGGAGAATCTCTATTTCTTTACTTTTATTTTTTGTACCAGACACAGAGCTTGAACTCAGGGCCTGGGCACTGTCCCTGAGATTTTGGTGCTCAAGACTACCACTCTACTATTTGAGCCACAGCTCCACTTCCAGCTATTTTTTTTTTTTTTTGGTGGTTAATTGAAGAGTATCATGGACTTTCCTGCCTGGGATGACTTCGAACTGGAGCCCTCATAGCTTAGCCTTCTGAGTAGTTAGGATTACAAGTGTGAGCCACCAGCAGCCGGCTGGATCCCTATTTTTTTTTTTTTTGTTTTTCTTTTTGCCAGTCCTGGGCCTTGCCTCAGGGCCTGAGCACTGTCCCTGGCTTCTTTTTGCTCAAGGCTAGCACTCTGCCACTTGAGCCACAGCACCACTTCTGGCCATTTTCTATATATGTGGTGCTGGGGAATCAAACCCAGGGGCTTCATGTATACGAGGCAAGCGCTCTTGCCACTAGGCCATATTCCCAGCCCCTGGATCCCTATTTCTAAAGGGAATTTTCACTAACCTTCACCTGGCATTGCCTGAGGTACTTTAGCCCAAACCTTTACAAACTAGTGTTCTTCATGTTTTTTAATTTATTCTCTTATGCTTCTTCTGCTCAAGGAAGGCTAGCACTCTATCACTTTGAGTCACAGCACAACTTTCAGCTTTCTGGTGGATAACTGGAGATAAGAATCTCGTGGACTTTTCTACATGGCCTGGCTTTGAGCCATGAGCCTCAGATCTCAGCCTCCTGAGTAGCTAAGATTATAGGTGTGAGCCCCCTGGCATCTGGGTCTGTTCAAAGTTTTTGTTTTTGCTGGTCCTGGGGCTTGAACTCAGGGCCTGGGCACTGTCCCTGAGCCTCTTTGTGCTCAAGGCTAGTGCTCTCCCGGTTGAACCACGGCACCAATTCTGGATTTTTCTGAGTAGTTTATTGGAGATAAGAGTCTCACAGACTTTTCTGCCCAGGCTGACTTCAAACCACGATCCTCAGATATCAGCCTCCAGAGTAACTAGGATGACAGGCGTGAGCCATCTGTACCTAGCTGTTCTAAGTGTTTTTACACTCATTTTGTTTGGGAGATTTTCCATTTTAGCAGTATAGCTATGTTCCTTTCTTTATTCACTACTACATTCTGTACTGTGCAAATACAGACTGCAGTAGTGAATTTCCTTATTCTCCCAATGATGCAAGTTGAATATTACCATTTTTACTACTACAAAACGACTATAGTCCATAGTTTTTATTTTATGTTTAGTAATTGGACAAAGGGGTTTCAATTCAATACATCAGTTTGTAAGTGCAATACATCATAACTAATGTCACCTTTTCCATTAGTCGCCCCCATTTTCCCCAATACAGTCCATATTTGTGTACGTATGGCTTGTGCATATATGCAAATATTTCTAAAGAAGAGATTCCTAAGAGTAAAAATGCTGAGTCAAAGATGTGCTTTTATTGCCAGGCGTTGGTGGTCCACATCTGTAACCCTAGCTACTCAGAAGGCTGAGATCTGAGGATCATAGTTCAAAGCCAGCCCAGGCAGGAAAGTCTGAGACTCTTATCTCCAATTAACCACCAGAAAATCAGAAGTGGAGCTGTGGCTCAAAGTGGTAGAGCACTAGCCTTCAGTGAAAGGGCTCAGGGACAGTGCCTAAGACCTGAGTTCAAGACCCACAACTGACAAAAAAATGCACTTTCATATGTGTAATAAATTGTGCAGAACTAAGCACACAAGATTAAGGAAAACTGAAGAATTCAAAAGATCACTAGTTTGTATCAGTGTTGATTTCTGCTTGTCATATTGTGTTACAGTTTTGCAAAAGATTACCATTGACATAAACAGAGCTAAGTAAGTGTTCTAGAGAGTTCTCTTTATTTTTTCT
The DNA here is from genome assembly GCF_023159225.1 of Perognathus longimembris pacificus. Taxonomy (NCBI): domain Eukaryota; kingdom Metazoa; phylum Chordata; class Mammalia; order Rodentia; family Heteromyidae; genus Perognathus; species Perognathus longimembris. The sequence goes on along the minus strand of NC_063188.1, from coordinate 105,190,870 downwards.
TAGACCTGCATGTGAATCTATAATTATCTCAATACAATTTTAATTTGAAAAAGAGGCTTCTCATTTAAAACTGAGATAAACACTGCCAAATTGCTCATCATCTCTGTTTGCAGAATTAACTGAGAAGGCCATCGCATACAAACTCCTCATTAATCTATCAGGAGAGACTTGAAGGAGGATAAATACGGTGGCTGAAAGTGAGACAATTTCTCTGAAGATAGACTGGATGAGGTAGGTTTAAGCAGAGAGGAGCATGATGGGAAATGACTGATGTTTGCTCCTGGTAAAATCTCAGTACAGATTCTCTATTCACTCTCCACTAAATTCCAAAACATGAGAAAATTCTACATTCAAATTTAAATTCCCAAATGACAATAGAGACTATTTCTTGGCTTTTTGCCCTAGTACCTAGGACTTGTCAGCATTCCCTCCATCTCAGGTTCTCAGCCCCTCCCTCAAAATCAGTTGATCTTGGCCAGGCCTGACTGCAGCTGGCCTTCATCCCTGGCCGTTCCTCCCACTTCTCCTGAAGCCGTGTTTTACCCCTAGCCCTCAGCTGCCTCAGGGGAATGCTGCCTATCTGTAACTGTTACATCAGAAAACCCCGCCCCAGCTATGCGCCATCTTTAGCATTCAGCTGCGCATGCGCAAGCAGAGTACTGGCCTTACTTCCTGCCTCTAGCTCTGTGACTATAAATGTGGCCGCAAACAACGGATGGGCACCATTTCTCCCTCTCCCGTGGGGGAGGTGGCTTTATCACCCTCGGCTGGCAAATAAACTTGTCCTGTATGTGACTGTATCTGCCTGGTCTTCTGGGATGGGTTCTAACAGGACTCAGCTTTTAATCTTCTCATTATATTTAGCATATTGGTCACCCACCAATTAATAAATAGTATGGGAAATCGATTTTTTCTAGGAGGTGCAAGTAGCGGGGCTTGAAGTCAGGTTCTGGGCACTGTCCCGGAACTTTTGTGCTCAAGGCTGGCACTCAACCACTTGAACCACAGTTCCACTTTCAGCTTTTTCCTGGTGAAGTGGACCTAAGAGTCTCAGACTTACCTGTCCAAGCTGTCTTCCAACTTTGGTCCTCAGATCTCAGCCTCCTGTGTAGCTAGGATTACTTTGGTGTGAGTCACCACAGTCCATCTGGGAGCTGGATGGCTTTTATTTTTGTTTGTTTTTGCAGAGCTGAGGAATGAACTCTGGGTCTTGCACTTTCCAGGCAAGTGCTCTTCTACTGAGCTAATTCCCCAACCCCAACAAATAGCTCTTTACAAGAAATGTTCATGCATTTTTAAATATTAGGATGAGGAGAAAATTGAATTACATGGATATAAGCTGTGATTATAGAGAAATAGGGTAGCTGACTATAAGCCATAAGAAAATAGTGATCTTATTAACTGCCTATCATTGTGTGTGTGTGTGTGTGTGATCACCAAAAAGGGCTCAGATATGAGAAGAAAAGTAAAGAATGATGGATTGCAGCAGATGGAAGGCCACAATCATTCATTCTAGCGCAGTGTGAATATGAGCCTGTAGCTCTGCCCTATCCTCAGGTAGGTGCCCAAGTTACACCCCACTCATGGATTATAACTCTGCTCCTGAGGCCTTGGGAGCCCTGAAAGTCACTTCCAATTAGTCAAAATTGGCCCAAGAGCTGAAACCTCTTATTATTCCAGCCAGCAATTTTCCTAGGACAAATGACATCCCAGGTAATTTGGAATTCTCTGAATCTCATGCAAACCTAGTGTCTGTTTGTGTTTTTCTGGCAGAACTGGTTCTGCATGCTGAACTATCTGATGCCCCTTTAGAGAGCAATCACGCATTCCTACTGCATGGGGTAGAACAAGAAGATAAAAATAAGAATTCAAAAAAATCTGGCGTAATAAATAGATTTGAGAAAGGAAGGGAATCAAAATGAAGAGATAGCCAGGCATAGGTGGCTCAGATCTGTGTAATCCTAGCTACTCACGAGTCTGAGATCCAAGGATCAAAGTGTGAAGCTAGCCTGGGCAGGAAGGTTTGTAAAACTCTTATCTCCAATTAACTACCAAAAAGTTGGAAGTGGAGCTGTAGCTCAAATAGTAGAGTGCCAGCCTTAGGCAAAGAAGCTCAGGGAACGGGAACGTGTTCTAGCCCTGAGTTCAAGCCCCATTATACACACACACACACACACACACACACACACACACACACACACCACTCACACAAAACCCTGGAGGCAGTAATCATAACATGAGACCATAACAATGGGACTACACTCTTCAGGCATATCAGAGGTGTAAAAGACAAAAGTGAGGAGGAGAATGTTTCTAAATTCTAAATGTAATTCTAAATGTAAAGAGCCTCAATGTCTAGGTTTGAATGGCTCAATTCAAAGGGTTATCATTCATGGGCTCCTGAATGGTGGAACAAGACAGAGAAGCCACAAGTGTAGAAACATAAATGAGGATGCATGTTGTATAGCTATAGTTCATTGGTTCCCACTGAATTGTAGTTGATGAGAGAAGCTGTGCTCTTTGGAGCTGTGTGATACCATGCCTAATACACAATCATGGGAGGCCGTGAGGACAAGGGGTGAATATGTGTCTATCTACAAATGCTGCACTAGCTGAGAGAAGCTAAGATACATTTTCTAGTCAAAACATGTAAGTCTATCTAAAGCCTAGATTCACCAATCTGTTCCTCACTATTGTCTTTCCTCAGAAACATAAGGGCCACATGTCCCAGGACCATGGGCCTGAAAACATGATGGGAATTGCATAATAATGGAGGGCCATGAAACAGTAGCCTGTCATCAGTAAAGGTTTTGATAACTGGCCTATTATGAGGTATTTGCCCTAACCTGGCCTGTTAGCATTTCCCTAGCCTCGGGTCCTCAGCTCCTCCCACTAGCCCCCAGATCCACCCATACCTAATGAGCCACTCCTACTCACTACCTGCCTACTTCCCCTTTACCCCCAGAGAGAAGCTGCCACCTGGATAAGGTGCAGACGCCAGGTAGCTCCCTCTCCCTTGGGAACTATGGCCCCGCTAATAAACCTCCTTATGAACCTTCTTCTCCTGCCTGTGATTATCTCTGCATGGTCCTCTGGGATGGCCGGGACAGATCCTTTCATTGCCTTTTCAAAGCACTGCATTAAAATCTTTACCTTGGAAAGTGAGTTTGAGGGGCAGGAGCTATTTAATTTTTGTTTGCCAAGATTACTTTATCCTAACCCCTGGCAAAGAATCACAATGCCTGTGACTGACAAAGAACTCATTCCAAAAATACATGCATATGTATTCATCATGTATGGATCCACACATATGAATACATGTGACTTAAGTGCACATTTCATAAGTGGAGAAACACACATATGCATGGGCCCGTGTGTATATGTGACCACAAGTATGGATGGGAGATCTCATGAATAATTCATGAGACGCCAAGGTAGCAAAATGCTAACAACTTGGTAAATTGGGGTGATGCGTACAAAAGTATTCATTGCATTGTTTCTGCAGTTTGTAAGCTGGAAGTTTTTTTTTAAAGACCTAACAATGGTGAAGAATGAGAAAAATTAGACTGTAATCCCCGCCCTCTTGTTTAACAGGTTAAATTTGTTAAGACGGGAAACTACTATTCCAAGTGTTCATGCCGGTACAGACTGTTGAGGGAAGGAGAAGATATATTCCATATGCAAATAGAATACATCTGTGCAAGAGCAGGCCTTGGCAGTGATTTGTGATGAGAGAAAACGTGAGGGGGGGGTAGAGTATCCTCCCCTGACAAGCTGTGGCTATTCAGCTATTCATCCCTCACCATGGCAGCTCCAGGCAATGTCTCTGAAGTGTCAGCTATTCTCTTTGTGTTCCATGCATAAATCTCAGCAGGGAGCATTGTTACTGGAAAAGAAATCTCTACAAACCTCATGTTTATATGGCATGGGGTTATTAGAAATACAAGGAAGGAAAATTACTTTAGTTGGCAACAAGCCTTTAAAAAAATGGAAACAAAAAAATGAGATCCCCCCCCAAAGTACATAGTAAAATATTTAAATGAGTTAACAGAACTTTGAAAGCATTGAGCCTCAAAATTTCAAGTGATACAGGCAAGATTAGTTTGTAAAATGATAGCCACACAGATGGCATATGAATATATTAGTCATGTATATCTGTGTTGTTAGAAGTAGGCACAAGTATATATATACGTGTGTGTGTATATATATATATATGGATAGGTAAGTAATAGAGGAAGGGACTATATAGATAAGTAATGCTGGTTATCCATTTGTCTATGAAAAAGGGTTTGTCTTAATATTATTTTGTGTTCATAAGTTCTTTTAAGCTATTACTTTAAGTCATGCTGTTAATACCTAAATCTCACTTCTGAAAATAGAAGAAATTTTTCAAGCATTTTTTGGTAGTATTGGCATTTGAACTCAGAGCCTTGTATTCACTATGCAGGTGCTCTCCCATTGTGCCATGATTCCAGCTCTGGTTTTTACAGGTTACTTTGGGGATACAGTCTCCCTTCCTACCTGGGTGCATGCCTGATCCTCAATTGCCTGTTAGGCTTCTTATAGTTGCTAGGATCCCAGCCACTGTGTCCAGCTATCTGCCATTAGCATGGAATCTGCCAGACATTTCTGTCCAGGCTGGTCTGGAACTGTGATCCTTCGAAGCCTGGCCTCCCACAAAGCTTGGGATGACAGACCACCGAACCACTGTGTTCAGGTAATGGTTAACCCAGCCTGTTCAAACATCGTAAAAGGTTTATTTAAAAAATTAAGTTTAGCCTGGTGCCAGTGACTCACGCCTGTAATCCTAGCTACTCAGGAAGCTGAGATCTGAGGATCACAGAAGCCAGCCTGAGCAGAAAAATCAGTGAGACTGTTATCTCCAATAAACTACTTAGAAAAAGCCAGAAGGGGCACTGTAGCTCAAATGGTAGAGTGCTAGTTTTGAGCACAAAGTGGCAGGGCCCAAATTCAAGCCCCAGAACTGGGTAGGGTGGGGGGTTGTTAGCCAGATGCCAGTAGGCTGAGATCTGAGGATTATAGTTCAAAGCCAGCCAGGGCAGACAAATCCTCGAGATTCATTTCCAATTAACCAGCAGAAAAGCAGAAACGAGAGGTCTGGGTCAAGTGGTTAGAATACCCAGATATGAACAAAAAAGCCAAGGGTAAGCCTGGAGTTTGAGCCCCAGTATCAGCAGGAAAGGAATCCATTTTTTGTTGTTGTTGTTCGCTGTGCTTGAACTCAGGGCCTGGGCTCTGTTCCTGAGCTTTTTCTGCGCAAGGCTAGCACTCTACCACTTTGAGCCACAGCACCACTTCAGTTTTCTGGCGGTTAATGGGCATTAAGAGTCTCACAGACGTTCCTGCCCAGGCTGGCTTTTACCACAATCCTCAGATCTCAGCCTCCTGAGTAGCTAGGATTACAGGCATGAGCCCCCAGATCACAAATACTTTTATCATAAGTTATCTACATTAAATCAGAAAAAATAAATAAAAGATCACACTATACACTACAAAATCTTCACCCCATCCCTGCTAAGCACTTACGTAGTCCTTTTGGTTGAAAAGCCAGGAGGGGGACAATGGTGCCGCTTCTGCTGCAGCAGCCGGTGAGTAGCAGCTGAGAGCTATGTCACAATGGCTACATTATTTACCTCACTTCATCTCATCATTACGTCATCTCACCTGGTCACTAGAAAATGGAGGATGAACACAGTCCAGTAGGATACTTTTAGAGGTTATATTCATGAGATTTTATTACAAGAAATCATTAACACTGTTCTATTTTACTGTTGGTGATTATTGCTAAATGTTATTGAGCTTAATTTATAAATCAGACTTCATCATAGGTGTATATATATAGGGAAAAAGCCCAGTATACATTGTATTCATACTACTGTACAAAACCCAGTGCTGATAAGGGAAACTGGAAATACGCTGAAACCTATTACTAAGACCTTAACAGTAAAACAAAAATAAGTACCATATACAGAATAAAAATGTTTAAGTTCAGTCACTCCAGGGACTTTGTCTAATCAACTTATCTAAAATAGTAGCTGACCACTTGCTTCCTGAGTCAGCCTTCTTTTTTTTTTTTTTTTTTTTTTTTTTTTTTTTTGGCCAGTCGTGGGCCTTGGACTCAGGGCCTGAGCACTGTCCCTGGCTTCTTCCCGCTCAAGGCTAGCACTCTGCCACTTGAGCCACAGCGCCGCTTCTGGCCGTTTTCTGTGTATGTGGTGCTGGGGAATCGAACCTAGGGCCTCGTGTATCCGATCAGCCTTCTTTTTGTTCTTAGTCTTTCCTGACCTAATGTTACATATTTATGTTGTTTATTCCCTGCTGTCCCACTAATACGTAGGTTTTCCAAGGGCAGGGATTCTGTCTGACTCTCATACTATTCTATAGTGTCCAGCACATAACAGATACTGAATTAAATGTGTTAAATAAATTGGGAAGTAATCTTAGAGTTCTTCAAATATGACCAAAAACTTTTTTTTTTTGGCCAGTCTTGGGCCTTGGACTCAGGGTCTGAGCACCGTCCCTGGTTTCTTCCTGCTCAAGGCTAGCACTCTGCCACCTGAGCCACAGCGCCCCTTCTGGCTGTTTTCTATATACGTGGTGCTGGGGAATCGAACCCAGGGCTTCATGTATACAAGGCAAGCACTCTTGCCACTAGGCCATATCCCCAGCCCCGACTAAAAAACATTTTTAAAAACTATTTTGGAGGTAAAGCATGGTATATAGTGTGACAAATGAAATGATCTATATAAGTAGTTGATAAACTGCAGACAACCTCATAATGAACAAGCCAAGCACCAGTGGCTCATGGCCTGTAATCCTAGCTGTTTGGGAGTCCAAGATTGGGAGGATCATGGTTCCAGACCAACTCAGATAGAAACGTTCATGACACCCCTTCTCTGGGCATAATGGTATGCATGCAGTAGTCATCCTAAGCTATGTGGAAAGCTGATTGTGGTTCTAGGCCAGCCCAGGCAAAAAAGCCCGAGAGCCTCCATCTTTACCCAGGGAAGCTGGATGCGGTGGCAAACGCCTGTCATCCCAGCAATGATGAGAAGCCTAAACAGGTGGACCACAGTCTTAGCATGTACTTGTACAAGAAGCAAGACTCTGTCTTAAAAATAATCAGTGAGCCATTTGCTAGTGTCTCTTGCCTGTAATCATAGCTACTTGGGAGGCTGAAATCAGAAGACCTCAGTTCAAAGCCAGCCAGAGCAAGAAAGTCTGAGATTCTTTTCTCCAATTAATCACCCAAAACCAAGAAGTGAAGCTGTGTCTCAAGTGGTAGAGAAGTAGCCTTGAGCAAAAGAAGCTTAGGAACAGCACCTAGACTCTGAGCAGCTCTGGGATCAACACAAAAAAATAATAATCAGTGAAAAGCAGGATGAAAGTCATGGCTCAGTGGTACAGTACCTGCCTAACATGTGTAAGGCCTTTAGTTCAAACCCCAATACCACCAAAAAAAAAATCTAAAAATCAGATGACCAGTCCAATGGTATAAATATATTTTAATGAAATATAGGGCTAAAAGAAAATTTAAAGATTGTTTTATGTTCAATAAATCATAATGTATCAACAATTCACAAGACTCAGGGACTTGGATTATCAAATGACTTTGATGAGTGGTTGCTAAGTACCTCGTTTAGGATTTGTGTATACACACACACACACACACACACACACACACACACACACACACCAGAGTTGGAAGTTTCATACAAATGACTTTTGGTATCTACAGTCTACAGTTTCAGAAAGCAATGAAAAGTTATTTGGAAGGCAGAGATCTGAGGATTGTGGTTTGAAGCCAACCTAGACAGGAAAGTCCATGAGACTCTTATCTCCAATTAACCACTAAAAAGTTGAAAGTCGAGCTGTGGCTCAAGTGGCAGAGTGCTATCCTTCAGCAAAAAAGCTCAAGGACAGTTCCCAGGCCCTGAGTTCAAGCCCCAGGACTGGTTAAAAAAAAAGAGAGAAAAGAAGAAGCAATGAAACAGCAAATCCTCAATTCCCTTGAAGACACAGGCATTTTAAATATCCTAGAGTGGGCTTAAGTTTAACACTGAGCTCAGGAATTCAACAAGATCCTGGTTGAACAATAAATGCACTCATGATAACATTTTCAAGAGAGGAGACCCCGATTACTGAATGTTCTGTGCTAACATTTATATTTATTAAACTGGATTATTCCTATCAATTTATAACTAAAACATTTATATGCTGAAACATAGGCATTCGTGAGGCTACTCTTCCCTTTACTGTTTGCAACAGGTGGAACTCTACTTTCTTTCAAGAACTTTAGATTATCTCAAGATCTGTGAGCATTGTCCTCACTAACATTTGTGAAAATTCCAGAGTTTATGTTTTACTTGCTGCATTCATTATTCACAAAAGAGGTGCCATCTCACATGCCACAGGCAAGTTTGCATATTTTTGCCACCAAGTAATGTAACACATAGTATTTCATGTGCAGCCTTGAAAATACCTTTCTTCTTTCTCTTTTCTTCTTTTCTTACCAGTGCTGGGGATTGAACACGGGATTTCCCACCTGCTAGGCAGGCACTCTACCACTTGAGCTATTCCCCCCAGTTCTTTACTTTTGATTTTGCTTTTGAGACAAAGTCTCCCTACAACTTTGCCCGGGCTAGACTCAAACTAACAATACTCAAGCCTTGGTCTCCTAAATAGCTGGGATTACAGATGCGTACTACTACACACAGTTTTTTGTGGGTGTTTTTTTTTTTTTTGCCAGTCCTGGGGTTTGGACTCAGGGCCTGAAAACTGTCCCTGAGCTTCTTTACTCAAGGCTAGCACTCTACCTCTTGAGCCACAGGGCCACTTCTGGCTTTTTCTGTTTAGCTGGAGCTGAGGAATTGAACCCAGGGCTTTGTGCATGCTAGGCAAGCACTCTACCGCTAAGCCACGTTCCCAGCCCCTACACACAGTCTTGATACTACCTTGATGGCTAACATCGAGGTAAATTTATTTCCAAACTACTTAAAGGTCTTGATGTTGAAAATAAACTAATGCTTAAATTGCAACATCAGACAGTTCATATGAATTCAGATCATTGGGGGTACATAGTGTTGCTCAGTCCTAGTACTGCTTACTTGGAAAAAGAATTTGGTATCAGAAGTGATGTGCTATAGAATTCCACCTGTGAGGGAGCTAATCTGTTATCCACCAGGATCTCAGTAACTAAATAACTGTAATGTTTCCAATGTATTTAGCTTTCTATGTATTAAAAAGGCAGAGACATCAATATCATAGCAGAGATTTATTCAAGGAATACAAAGAGCTGTAGAAGAGAAGTAAATCAATGGCACACCTTGGAATACTTTATATGCATTATAATCTTGGGCATTAGACCTAATAATCAGAAATGTTGTCTCCTAGGTACTAGAGGAGTCTAATTCATCAGAAAAGAGCGCTACTTCATAGTTTTAAGAAGAATTATTATTTAGAATAGTTAATAATTAAAAGGTTTCTAGTTGCCCTTTGGTTAATGAGAACACTAAGCTAATTAGGAGTTTGCCTGTCTCAAATGTTTCAGTGTGCTGGGGAATTACTCTAATGGGCTGAACTCATTAGAAGATGCGGAAAGGCTAGCTGTTGAATGTCTATACTAAATACCCGAGGTGCAGAAAACAACCTAGTTACTTCCAAGTATCTTCCTGCAGACAATTGCTCCTATTGGTACAGCAGGAATCTTTCCAGGGGCTCTGGCAGGTGCAGCTGGCTGACGGTTTGACGATAGGATCGGCCCAAGCACTTCCGGATGCGGAGGCGGCAGAGCTGAGCAAGAGTGGGTGGGCCTGAGAAAAGAAATCAAAATGGTGGGCGTCTCCCAGAAGAGGCTGAAAGTCTCTACACATAGAAGACAAGCTGGATTCGTGTCCGAGTACAATACGGACGGGATCTGAATGGCCCGTTAGGAGCAGAGGTTTTTCTTCCAGTTGATTCCCCTATGGTGATTGTATTACTCAGAATGAAAAATATGGCAACCCAGAGGCAAGTTAGGCTAGAAGTGGTGGTGCCTACAGCGAATGCACCTCATTCATTCATTCATTATTGCCTGTGCTGAGAGCAAATAGTCTAGATGAGGAGAAAATGTAAGGGAAAACACGACACAAGCAAGACCCCAAAATTGTTTCACAGCAGAGGGACAACAGTAACTTAAATTGTGTGGGCACAGAGGCTGTGCTAGGAAATAGTCCAGGGCTACATAGCTCTTAACGTTCTCCCCACGATTCTCCCACTGTCAGCTTCCCATGAGGTAGTACTGCGTGAGTCCTGCTTCACATCTGTTGGGGCCTCTATTATTGTAAAAATTCTAGTTTTATAGAGATATATAGACAGGATTCAAATCACTTCGATAACATATTCGCTGAACAAGTCTTGTGGAGCTTCATCATATTGTGACTCAGGATAGTTTTGAATCCTTAAGGATTCAAAAAGATGGTTGAGGAATTGGAAGTGTGGCTCAGTTGGTAAAGCACTAGCCAAGGAACAAAAGTATCAGGTACTGAGTTCGAGTTCCAGTCTTGAACAACAACAAAAAAAAATGGTTGAGAGTCCAAAATATAATTTAACAGGATTATGTCTTGAATACCAGTTATACAGGGACATTTATATTTTTCCATTGTTCCCTGACCCGACTGACTCTAAGCACAAATTTTCTCCAGAAGATCTAATTACTGGCCTGAACACACTTTAGAAGAATCTCCTACTGTAACATTATTTTATACCCCACAAAAAATGGAGGACTGTGTATGCAAATATCCAAGTGACATTTAAAGTTGACATTAACAAGGAGTATCTAAATCATAATTGGTAGCTACCTAAAGTACCAAACATTTATCTTTAGTTAAAATCTTGGGGATTGAAAATAGAAATCATCTTTACCTGTTGCCCCTGAGGTCTGGGATCAGTCTTTTAAATTAAAAAAAAGAAACTAAATAACTAAGGTTATCCACAGAATAATAATGCAAATAAATTGTCTAATTTGCCTAGAGAAGTTCAGACACCAGAGTGAACTCTGCTGCAGCTGACATTTATCCTGGGAGAGCATGTTAACAAAGACAGAGGACAGAGAATTTTATTTCTAAGGGATGTAAATCCGAGACCTAAAACAGAAAATGTGCAAACTGCAATAGACTACATTTATTAGCTAATTAACTATGGCATGGATCCTTTACAAACTAGATCTTGTTAAGAAACATCATACTTCTTCCGGTAGAAATTCAAATCAAACAGAAACATTAATGATTGAGACCACTGAAAAGAATCAAGGCCAACAGTACTCAAAATATATCCCTTGGCTAGTAGCAGCAACATTGCTTGGGAGCTTGCTACAGTCTCATCCCAGCATCTTTAATCAGTATCTGAAATTTAACATGATACTCTGATGATTTATATGCACATTAAATCTCAAGATGACTATTCCTAAAACAAGGAAGCAAAGAAAACCACTTGGCAAGCATATAAGACAGGAGAATCGTTTCACCAAATGAAACCAGTCCATGACATGAGATTCCCCCCGCCCCCCCCTGCTTATTAGAAATTGTTTCCAAAGAGTTAGCAAACAAGGGCTGAGAATGTAGCTTAGTGGTACAGTGCTTGCCTGGCATGCATGAAGCCCTGGGTTCAATTCCTCAGCACCACATACACAGAAAAATACGGAAGTAGCGCTGTGGCTCAAGTGGTAGAGTGCTAGCCTGGAGCAAAAAGAAGCCAGGGACAGTGCTCAGTTCAAGCCTGAGTTCAAGCCCCAGGATTGGCAAAAAAAAGAGTTAGAAAACAAGTTTTGAGAATCAGATGGTTTAGTTAGAATCACAGTCACACTTCCTAGTAGCTATGCCATCCTCTGTAAGCTAGTCTCTCTATGCTGTTCCTCATTTGTGTCCGGTATAGCATCAGCTACTATAAGATTCTCATAGCTTTCAAGTTTTAAGAATGTAGTGATATTAAACTATATAAAGGTAAGTCATTAAAAAGATCTTGAATATTTTCCTCAGTATCAAAATGATCAACCAAGGTTCAGAAAAAAAATACTCATTTCTCTATAGACATCTAAATGATTCTCTGTTGAATTCAGGACCTGAAGCATTTCAGAAAATCACCATTCTTCCCCTGGTATCTCTCTAGTTGCTCTTAACATCCATCATGGAAGTGGGAATGAGGAAATGAGAATGAAGTCCCATCTACTCCCAGATCTGGAGAATAGGCATGTAGCTTTATCATTTAGTTAGGTTTCTGAAATACAGTTTCTGTCTTCCCCCTACTTCATCTAACTCAAATACAGCCTCATGTCACATAACAACTGGATCCATTCTGAGAAGTGTGTCGTCATTAGGCGAGTTTATTACTATGCACACAGCATAGAGTATCCTGACATAAATTAAGATGGCTACGACGTCTCCAGGTTACATGATCTCATGATACATGGCACATGTGTGCAGCTATCACCAATGCCCTTAGGCAAGTACATTCCTGCATGTCTAATGTGCCCTGCATTGTCTCCTACTGTTTCAAAGAAAAGTAGTAGTTTGCTCTGTCATGTGATTGCACCAGAATAGATATAATTTTTGGATGATTCATAATGAATGCAAGATAGTCTGATCCTATTGATATGGAAAATATAAAGTACTGATTTGGTTCTGTGTATGAGTGTGTGTGTTGTGTGTACATGTGTACATTGGTTATTAGAGACTAACCACAGTATGTGAAATATCCCAGAACCTATGGCACTGATGCCAGATCTTGTCCCCTCTTACAATAGCACTGCAGAGAAAAAGAGAAGGAAAATATTCTAGAGATGAGGCAGAAAGGAGAGAGGGCTGTGAGCTCAGAAAGGAGAAGGGAAGCCTCAGCCCTTCCTTACCTTCACAGAGAATAAGTGCCTGCTCCACGCTGCTTTTGGGAGCTGCCAAATCAAGTGGAACTTTGCCATGTGCGTTTCTGAGTCTCAGGTTAGCTCCATAGTCAACCAGCATGTGGATGATCTCCAAGTTGGACTGCTTGGCTGCGGCATGGAGCGGGGTGTTCAGCCATTGGCCCTGATCAGGATTGGCTCCTTAATAAAGCAGGTGGCCGCAATTGAACAGAGTACAAATGTAAAACACAATGAGCCTACAGCACATTGAACAGACCTTGGAAGACACTATGACTTAGAACCTCAGCAATGCCACTAAGATCATTCCAAAGTATTTTGGGAAGAAAAGTGAGATTAGACATTTCTACGCCTTTTAAATCATTTAGTTGCTTTCTTGTACAAAATGTGGGGGAATGAGGGAGGAGGTAACAAACAGTACAAGAAATGTATCCAAGGCCTAACGTATGAAACTCTAACCTCTCTGTACATCCCTTTGACAATAAATAAGACGAAAAAAAATGTGTGACATACAAAAACTGTATTTGAAGCTCCTGTTATGGAGTCATTTTGATTTGTTTTGTAGAAAAAGATTATTTGAAACTCAAAAAAAGATGTCTGAACTCAGCATTAGAAAATTGCAAATGATGGGAACTTAAAAATTCTGAGCCAGGTGCCAGTGGCTCACATTTGCAATCCTAGAGACAAAGATCTGACGATCCCAGTTCAAAGCCAGCCGGGCAGGAAAGCTTGTGAGATTCTTATCTCCAATTAACTACCAAAAAAGCTGGGAGCGGAGCTATAGCTCAAGTAGTAGAGGGCTACCATTGATGAAAAAGAGCTTAGTGACAGCATCCAAGCCTTGAATTCAAGCCCCCAGACAAGCGTGCATACACGCATGCAAGTGTGCACACACACACATTAAAAATACTAAAAATAGACAGACATGGGTGATTCACACCTGTAATCCTAGCTACTCGGGAGGCTGAGATCTGAGGATCAGGATTTGAAGCCAGCCCTTGCAGGAAAGTCCATGAGACTCTTATCTCCAATAAACTACTCAAAAAAGCTGGAAATTGCACTGTGGCTCTAGTGGTAGAGTGCTCACCTAGAGCAAAAGAAGCTCAGAGACAGGGCCTAGGCCCAGAGTTCAAGCCCCAGGACTAGAAGAAAAGCCTAAAAATTATAAACTAAAAACTATTGCTACAGCTTCCATATTTATGGCTAAATGTGTTAAATCTTTAACCAAGTGATAGTTTCAAGGTATTTTACTTTCCTCCGAAACAGTTTGTATACATATCATTTAAAAACTTTAAAATGACTAAATCATTTATCAAAATATATGTATAACAATCTGTAACAAATGTGTAGTGTTTTTAAAAATCCACCACCATCTTCCTGGTAACTTCATCCAGATGTTTCTCTAGGGAAGCATCTTCTTGTGATTCTCAGTTCATGTGTTTCTAGAGAGGTCTAATAAGTGCAGAATAATCTGAAATGCCAGTCTAAGCCAATCAGTATATTGTATTCTCTTAGCCAACACAACTGGATAGAAATGAATGTGTGACTCGAAAAGAGCCAATGCTCTTTCTGGCTGCATTTGGATGAGGAAGGCTACAAGCTCAGGTATTGCTGGCAGCCATTTTGAGACCACCAGGGAAACAATACTGGTAAGTGGAACCACCATCAAACATAGCAGAACTGAGAAATACTGATACTTCTCATGGAAAACATCTGTTTTTAGCATTCAGATACTAAATGTGATCTGAATAGTTTTCTAGCCTGATAAGAGTTTCATTCTTGAAGCCATTAGAAAGCAAGTTCTGCTGCTTTTCCAGGTAATTACCTAATTCCAGAAGCTTCTTCAGACAATCTTTCCTCTCGTAGGTACAGGCCACATACAGAGGAGTTCCAAGCTGAGGCAACTCTTGGTCAATGTTGACATTATTCGCCAGCAGAATCTCCATGCACTCAATGTGACCTGGTGAAGCACAAAATAACTTCACTCAAGTAAGGAATGCATTGAAGTATTCACAGAATTACAGGACTGCTTCTTTGGACTGGGTTTTAGACATAACCTAGGTATATTTTCTTTTGGAAGTTGTAGGTAGAAATCCCCAGAACAAACCACTACAAGTAGAAATGTGACTATATGCCTCTGAGCCCAATTATTGGTTGAAATGGAGTTTCCTAAACTTTTATGCCTTGGCTGACATCGAACCATTCACAATCCCCTGATCTCCAACTCTAGGTTACATGCTTGAGCCACCACACTTGGCTCAACAACAGCTACTTATTGATGTTTAGTCTGGGAATATTTTATACATTCCTTAAAATTACTCTTTCTTCAGTTCAAGAGGAATTGATCATACAGAAGGAGTCTTGAGTCAGCTTCAAGATTTCCAATACTCTTTTTCTTGTTGCAATTTTTATCAAGAATGATACCTTAAAGTCCTTAGCTCATTTACAGCATATTACTTATGGGCAGTTAGTAGTCCATTAGCCATGTCATCTTTGGCTTTCAGACACTGCCATGGTTTATCGTTTGCTAGTGGTTGGTGTTTTCTGGGCTTCCAGGATGAACTATTTCACTTCTGAAGCAGAGACGCCAGCCCAGCAGAGTTCCTCGGGACACAATGGCTGTCTTGGCTTTACCAGCTGACTTCACAGTACCAGTGAAGAAACTTAGAGAAAGGCATGCTGAACAATGGTGCCCCCAAAATGGGATATTGGGGAATATTTAAAAAAAAAAAAAAGGCTTCCAAGGTATTGAAAAGGTTGTTTTGTGGCACTGTGGGATTGTTGGAAGATTGAAAGTTCCTGCTGTGGGATTTCTAAGCCCCCTATATTTTAATGGTGAGAACATCTGAGTGACTCTTGCGTAACCTACATTAGCATGTTGATTCATGAATATTAGGGTGAGCCCACCAATATTTTGTATGCAGTGTGGTAGTTCCTTTATCTCTTTCTCTCTCTCTCTCTCTTTTTTGCCAGTCCTGGGCCTTAAACTCAGGGCCTGAGCACTGTCCCTGGCTTCTTTTTACTCAAGGCTAGCACTCTGCCACTTGAGCCACAGCGCCCCTTCTGGCTGTTTTCTATATATGTGGTGCTGGGGAACCAAACCCAGGGCTTCATGTATACGATGCAAGCACTCTTGCCACTAGGCCATATTCCCAGTCCCCTTTACCTCTCTTCACTGCCTCATGGATGGGTGAACACAGATGCATGTCGAGCTGGGCCTTGGCGCCATGCTCCAGCAACAGGCTGACACACGCAGCACTGCCACTGCAGCAAGCATTATAAAGAGGTGTAGCTCCATGGATTGTCACGCCATTGACCTAATGAGAGGCAAAGAGAAACCAAGAGGATTTATTACAGTCCAACTGGATATTCCTATGTATATTCCTGGGGAACTTCCCCATGATAATGAAGGAAGGAAGGAACTCCATATTATTAAAATAATTGTAGCCAGGTATCAATGGTTCATGCCTCTAATCCTAGCTCCGCAGGAGATTGAGATATGAGGATTTCTATTTGAAACCAGCCCAGGCCAGAAAGTCCATGAGACACTTTATCTCCAGTTAACCACCAAAAAGCTGGAAGTGGAGCTGTGGCTTACATGGTAGAGCACTAGTCTTGAGCAAAAAGGCTCACAGACCTAAGCCCTGGGTTCAAGCCTCAGGACCAGAACAACAAAATAAAATAACAGCATGAAGTTATTGATAGAACAAGTGAGTTGCTATATGTTCAATACTTATTAGACTTATTAGACTGGTACCCAGGAAGCAGTGAATAAACACCTGTAACAATTATTTCCATTTTTCATTAATATGCAGCTCATCACCCCTCCATTCCCAATTTTGACCCAATATGGCAAGAACCAAAAGTATTAGAGAAATCACCTAGCTCTGGATCCCAAATGCTAGGCTTGAAATAAATCTCCTTAGCAACTCCCTATAAGCCTACAGTCTTTGCTGCTACAATTTTCTGCTGTGGTTTAATTGATATAAATTGCATTCGCATCCCCCAAGCAGTGATTCCCAAAGAGATCATGGCAAGGCTAAAGACTCATAGAAAATAGCATCAGCACGGTATCTCCAACCATCCTGGGTACCTCCTAGGGATATGGGAGGTAAACGAGGACCAGCAGGGCTGAGGAGAATCAACAAGTATCTAGAAAAGACTGGAAAGAACATTGGGAGATCCAGACAGCAAGGGCTTGATAGCAGGCCATTTTACTCAATAACTAGATAGCTGCTCACAATAATCAAGATTCTGGGGGCTGGGAATATGGCCTAACGGCAAGAGTGCTTGCCTTGGGTACACAAATCCCTGGGTTCGATTCCTCAGCACCACATATATAGAAAATGGCCAGAAGTGGTGTTGTGGCCCAAGTGGTAGAGTGCTAGCCTTGAGCAAAAAGAAGCCAGGGACAGTGCTCAGGCCCTGAGTTCAAGGCCCAGGACTGGCAAAAAAATAATAATAATCAGGATTGTGACTTCTTTTGCTTTGGAAATAAAACTGCATATAGGGTCTTCATTGTACTGAAAATCTAAAGATGACTCTGCAAATATGGCAGAGGCAGACAAGGACAGTCAAATGTGTGTTAAATCCACATGCTAGGGATTTGAAATTTATTTTTACTTCGACTCTAACTGGTTTGATGTTTATTTTCTAAGTCTCCCTCCTTACCCCCCACCCCTACACACACACTGCCAAGTCTGGGAAATCTTCATGTTTTGATTTTCTGTCATTTTTCTCCTAGTTCGTATCAGCAAGTAATGTAGAAAGAAAGATGAGTGAAACTCATCTCTTGAGCAGGTCGAATTTCATTAGGAAGGATGAACACAAAAGGTGATACCTTTGCTACAGTAATAAGTGCTACAGCTCAGTATGGGAGAACAAAGGAGACCTTAGACTTCAGAAATAGGAAGTAAAATTATCAATATTTTTGTGGTTAATTAGATGGAGCAATAGCAAAGATAAGATGACTTCCAAGCTTGAGAAACTAGAAGAATGTTGTGTTCAGTCTCTGAAACTGGAAATCCAATATAAGGTGAAAGTCTCAGAGGGCAGAACAGGATAAGCACAGCTTCAGATGTGTTGCGTTTAAGGTATCAATGAGACTACCAATTATTAGGGACTTTCTGCTGACTGACTCACTATTTCCTATTCCTGTTGCTGATTTAAAGGTTAAAGGGTAGAATATAGAATTTATTGGCTGCTCCTCTGTAAAAAGGCCAAAGACCAGGGGCCACTGTTGTATTCTTCTCTTTGATAGCCACTAGAACTCTTTTCTTGGAAAAGATAAATGGTTAACATTTTTCTACCAGTACTCTGCAGGTGACTCCAATCATATAGTTTAGGAGGAAAAGGCCCTACCCAGCCTCATCTTCATCACCACCTGTCAATACTCACGAGTTTAACTTAGGTAACACAAGATAACCTAGAGCAGCACCACCTAACAACAGTACATGAATCATTACAGTGGAATTGGAAATACCAGTTTGTGTCAGGAAGACATATAGAAACACAACTTCCAGAGCTGGGCACTGGTGGCTCATGCCTGAAATCCTAGCTACTCAGAAGGCTGAGATCTGAGATCATGGTTCAAAGCCAGCCTGGGCAGAAAAGTCTGTGAGTCTAATCTCCAACTAACCACCTAAAAACTGGAAATGGAGCTGTGGCTCAAAGTGATAGAGCACTAGGCTTGAGCAAAAAAGGCTCAGTGCTCAGGCCCTGAATTCAAAGCACACAGTCAACAAAGAAAAAAAAATTACATATAAAACTTACATATAAATCTACTTACATATAAAATCTAGAAAGCTTATCATCAAGCAATTTGAGAGCTTATAGCTCATGGAATAAATAATGCAAAGACGTGATTAAACAAGGAGAATGGCAGCAATGCATATGGCAACCAAATATGGATGTCACTGAGAAATTTTCAGAAGTTTGATTTTTATAAGTTGAAAAAATTAGGATGTAAGCTAAAAATAAGATAAAGTTTAATTTGTGGAGAATGGTTGTGCACAGATGTGTCAGTATGGGGGCTTGAACTCAGGGCCTGAGCACTATCCCTTAGCTCTTTCACTCTATCACTTGAGCCACACCTCCCCTTCTGACCTTTTGGTGGTTAATTAGAGACACAAGTCTCATGGACTTTCCTGCCTAGGCTGGCTTTGAGCCATGATCCTCAGATCTCAGCCTCCTGAACAGTGAGGATTACAGGCCCGAACCAACAGCACCCAGCTAATTGTGGGGTTTTTATGTATTATTAATTAAGAGCTCATTTAAATGGATGGGTTTGAGCAGTTAAAATAATGATTGTTTGGAGGTTATAAGTTAAGAGTGGTTTTTATTATTCTGTTGAATTGTTTAAGTCCTCATCATAGTTTAGAAAGATTCCCATGAATGCCACATTTGGATGCTCACACCTGTAACAGGCTGTAGAGGGAAGACTAATCCGAATAATAGAATATGGACATGGATGGGGCCAGACTTTTCCATACCATACTGAATAAGCAGTCTGGAAGGAAATGTCTTAGGTATTTACAGATGCACTTGGGCAGACACACCCAAGGGTACAGAGCCAGTACTCACCTGTGCGCCATTTTCAAGCAAGGCTCTAGCACAGGCCACGTGACCTCCAAGGCAAGCCTCATGGAGTGAAGAGACATGGTTAAGTGTCAGAAGGTTCACATTGGCACCCTATAATTTGGAGAGAAGAGAGTTAAAGGTTGCATTCATTATGGCAGTGAGAGCAATGTGGTTCAACAGGTTTCTGAAGTTTTCACAATCTGTGAGTGCATTATTAACACAAGATAGGAACAGAAGTCATGGCCTGGAGAGTAAACACAGCATGAGAGCCTCAAAGTCATTTATACAACATTTGGTTTCATTCAGTATTTTGAGGTAGATAATTTGTTAGAATCTAGGTTTTCAAAACCTTTGACCTGAGTGTCTCCCTTCAGAAGCCCACTGAAGAGGTAGAAATGAAAAACAACAGAGGAAGTAGATGGTTATGCTAGAAGTATGTTCAAATTGCACTTGGAAGTATGAAATATCCTTGAGTCTGGCTTAGGAAGTAAGAAAAAACCACAAATTGTGGAAGTATGTATGTGTGACTTGAAGCACCGAAACTTCCAAACTAAGAAGACAAGAAAATGGCCTACCTTTTGGGAAGGAATGGAATATGCAAATACTGGATGCTAGCAGGAACACCAATGATTGGTTATTTTAGGATGAGAAAAAGCCCAGAGAATGGGGAAGTAGGAGATAGAGGAGATTGAGCGTTTGGAGAAAGCTAGAGCCAGATCATGAAAGGCTTTGATTTCCAAACAGGGAGTACATGTCTTCTAGGAAATGAGATACCTATAAATCTGTTGAGCTGTAGAAGATCTGAAGCTAACACATCAGCCATTTTAAAGAATCATGCCGGAGGCAACAACATAGATAGAAAAGGAAGGATGTGAAACAGACGCATAGAGAGCCATGGAGGCCTTGCTATGTGTTCGTTCATGCAGAGGCCTGGCTTGGGCCTGCTGTGGGTAGAAAGATGATTGGCTATGAAGAGCAGGTGATGGAGTGCAAAGAGGTTCAGAAGACATAACTGCATGTGGAAAGAAGGATGACTGCTGCACTTGAGAGTAGAAAGTTCACAGCTGGGTGCTGCTGATGGCTCACACCGATATTCCTAGCTACTCAGGAAACTGAGATCTGAGGATTGTGGTTGGAAATAAAGTTCCAGAGAGATTCTTGTTTTCTATTAACCAGCAAAAAGCCAAAAGTGGAGGTGTGGCTCAAGTGTTAAAATACCAGCTATGAGCAAAAAAAACCAACCCTAAGTAGAATGTGAAGCCCTGAGTTAAAGCCCTAGTACTAGTGCGCATGTACACGTGCACCCCCCCCCCCCCCCCCCAAAGAGTAGAAATTCACCCAGGTGTGAATGTCACCACCATGTCTATTCCCGCTCCCCAAACTTGCGCATTACACTTTCCTCCCCCTGGAGCTCATGAGGCAGATGACAAGGTCAGCCTATCAGCTGGACATCTCTCACTTCTTACCCTGACTTTTAACAACTTGGCTCTTACGATTTCCCCCATGATTACTACTTTCTATCCTGAGAAAGAATTCGATCTCTTGTCTGTTGTCCATGACAAATCCTGCTTTTGATACTTGCCTTGGAACTGGTCTGCTGAAATCTTCCCAAATCTAGTACCTAAACCTCAGCCTGCAACCCAGGAGTCACCGGGTCCGGCCAGATCTCCATAGTACTGGCTGCACCTTTGCTGTGGCCCAAAGCATAAGTTTCCCTGTTCTTTACTCCACTTCTTGGGTCCTTTGCATTTTCACGTCCTGGATATGATATACTCCTCTAGCTCATAGTTAAAATTGAGCATCTAATATAGGCCCAAACTCTTTTCCACTTCCTTTTTCCATATATAATTTCCTTTAAAGAAATGACCATTTTGCTAGGCTCTGGATGCTGTGCCCTCAACCTAAACCTTACAAGGAAAGACTATGCCTGTCATACTATTGTGTATAAGTTATGACTCAAAGTTTAAATACTTGACAAACCTAAAGCACTGCAAAAATCTATTTTATGAATTTACTAAACACCGTGTGCAAGAACTGGCCACATAGAAATTGCCTGCTTTATTCTGACAGAATCTGAGGGTATTGGGAAAGGCTTGAGTTCCTTATGCTCTATTACATAATGCTATTCATGATTAAACAAATTTTAACAAAATTCCTCACAATGGATCCTTGGAATGCATGAGCTAGATTCATGTTAAAAATGATTCTGTTCTCATTTTGAGTGTGGTTTTGTTTTCTGGACTAAATGATTAGGACTAGAATAAATTAGAAATGGTGATCTAATAGTTGAATTTCCTATTTGTATTTTATTTTCTAGAATCCTTTCTCATTGTTATTTGTTCAAAAAGATTTAAAATCATTGCACTTTGGTCAGAAGAAAATAATAAGTATATCATAAATTTAAGGAAAAAAAAGTCTAGTCCACAAGGTGGCAACACTTTGTTTGAGAAAAGAAGCCTGCCATAGTGCAGAAATCCCAGAATCTTTGAAACTGAAGAAATGTGTACTGGACAGGCCTGCATGGCCGTGTAGGGTACATGAGATACATTATGCATGAGAAAGTAGACAAGCAGAGAACACAAATTATGCCTAAATCTTAAGGCTCCCTAGCTGTTGGTGATAGCCAGTATTATATGTACTCGAGGTGGTTTAATGTTTTACTCACATTTTCCACTTACTTAAATTTGAAATGAAGTTTTTAAAAGTGGAATATATACAGTGACAGTGCAAGGGTTTGAACTCAGGACTTGGGCACTGTCCTTTTGCTTTTTCACTCAAAGCTGGCATCCTAAAACTTGAGCCATGGCTCCGCGCCTGGCTTCGGGTGGTTAATTGGAGATAGGAGTTTCATGGAGTTCTCCTTGCCCAGGCTGGCTTCAAACTGTGATCCTCAGAGCTCAGCCTCTTGAGTAGCTAGGATTACAGGCATGAGCCACCAGCTCTAGGCTAGAAAAGTGTTTTTGACTAGTGTTAAGCATAAGGTGGTGATGTAGCAAGACAAAAATTGAACTTTTCTCTAGAATGCTCTTTTACATTTAACCATACTATTGAAGCTAATATGCTAACGGATACAGTTCAAAGCAACGTTCCAAAGTTAATAGACTATGTCTCAGAAAATAAAAATCAAGATGGATGAGGTGGCTCATGCTTGTGTTCCTAGCCACTTGATAGACTAAGATCAGGAAGATCACAGT
This sequence comes from Perognathus longimembris pacificus, assembly GCF_023159225.1. Taxonomy (NCBI): domain Eukaryota; kingdom Metazoa; phylum Chordata; class Mammalia; order Rodentia; family Heteromyidae; genus Perognathus; species Perognathus longimembris. The sequence continues at coordinate 105,168,187 of NC_063188.1, read as the reverse complement.
TTGAAGCTTAGCCCTCCCCAAAAGTTAATGCAACCTCATCTCAACCAATGAAATGCTGGGCTTGGTAGCACACACCTCTCATTGCAGCTATGTAGGAAGCATAAATAGGAGGATAATGGTCTAAGGCAGGCTCTGGCATAAAAATGAGACCCTACTTAGAAAATAACTAAAGCCAAAATGACTGGGGGTGTTACTCAAGTTACAGAGCACCTGCTTAGCAAGTACAAGGCCCTGAGTTCAAATGTGAGTGCTACCAATAAAAAGCACTAAATGAACAGGGAGCTGGTGCCTCATACCTGTAATCCTTGCCACTCAGGAGGCTGGGATGTGAGGATCACGGTTTGAAGCCCACCCGGGCAAAAAAGTCCCCATAAGAGTCTTATCTCCAATTAACTACTCAGAAAACCAGAAGTGGAGCTGTGGCTCAAAGTGGTAGAGTGCTAGCCTTGAGCAAAAGAGCTCAGAGACAGTGCCCAGGCCCCTGAGTTCAAGCCCCACAGCCGACAAAAAAAAAAAAAAAGCATTAAATGCAATGTGGGATCTTTTTTCTTTGCAGGTGTATATAGGCTACTTTTTTGATAAAAAAATTAGTTTATTTATTGTCAATGTGGAAATTTAGGATCTTAGAATAGAAAAAAAGACACTAGTGGAATGACTGGTAAAATCCTAATCATCTGAATTATTTGATGGTATTGTACCAATGCAAAAATCTTACTTTTTAAACAGATGTACCATGGTGTAGGGCAAGTCAAGTACTTGAGAACTCTCTGAACTATCTTTGTAATGCTCAAAAATTATTTCAAAATAAAAAGTTTACAAAGGTACTAATAAAAATGGCTAACAGTGGAAGACTGAGAGAAAATTGGTACATGAAAGACTTTTCATGCAAGACTTTTATATCATTTTAATTTCTCTCTCTCTCTCTTTCTTTCTTTCTATTTTTTTTTTTTTGCCAGTCCTAAAGGCTTGAACTCAGGGCCTGGGTGCTGACCATGAGTTTTCTTGTTTAAGGCTAGTGCTCTATCTCTTGAGCCACAGCCCCCCCCTTCTAGCTTTTGGGTGCTGAATTGGAGTTGAGTTTCACAAACTTTCCTGCCCAGGCTGGCTTTGAACTTCTATCCTTAGGTCTCAGCCTCCTTAGTAGCTAGGACCCTTTTAATTTTTGAACGGTGTGACTCTATCACATATTTTAAAATTATCAAGTCAGATGAAAAAAAACAGCAAGTGATAAAAATCAGTCATAAACCCCATCACTCTGGACACTACTAGTTTCTCTTTGTTTCTACTGATCACTGTTTTGTTTTGAGTTTGTTTGTATTTTGTTTTGCTGTGCTTTTTTACATACTGGGATTTGAACTCCTTCTACTTGCTAGACAGGTATTTATTTACCTCTCTATATATTTTGCAATGTTGAAGATCAAGCCAGGACTTGTCATTTACTGTCCACTTACTGTCTTAAAAAAATAACACAACTCAGCAAGGCACTGGTGGCTCACGCCTGTAATCTTAGCTACTCAAGAGGCTGAGATCTGAGGATCATGGTTTGAAGCCAGCCCAGGCAGAAAAGTCTCTTTGAGAATTTTATCTCCAGCTAACCTCGCAAAAACCAGAAGTGGCGCTGTGGTTCAAGTGGTAGAGCACAAAGAGGCTCAGGGAGAGTGCCCAGGTCCTGAGTTCAAGCCCCACAAGCAACCAAAAAAAAAAACTAATAAGGAAAATATATACCTATACCAAAAGAAAAGTACACCTAGTTGTTTAAGTTCAAAATGATAAAGAGTTCTAAAAGTAGTTAGGTGATAGCTAGGATGTGGAAAAAAAAGACACAGTGACTGACCTCCTTTGTAGATATATAAAAAAATTACAAAGAAAGCAAATGATATATGTACTTTTATTCATTTCCCAAATATCTACTAGGCCTCTACCTATAGTCATAAATACAAATACAGACTCCCTTAGTAACTAAGACTTTCATAAATCTTCCCAAAGAAATAAGATTCATTTCTTTGTCTAATTATTTTAAGGCTTGTTCTTCAAATAGTATTTCATTGGGCGAGACCTCTCAGATAGTCCCCAATGATTTCCAATTCCTTACCTTGTCTCATTTGTTCAATGATTTCCCTTTGTGTGTGATTCACTGACATGTAATGAGTAGTATATGGTAGAAAAGATGAGATGTCACTTCAAGGATTAGGTTCTTAAAACACACACACACACACACACACACACACACACACACACACACACACCCTGTCACTTCCTTCTTCGGCAGTCTCTCTGCTAAAGGCCAGCTGCGGTCTCATGACCCAGACTTGTGGAGAGCCCATGTGTCAAGGAATTAAACTTGGTCAACAATCACATGAGGGAATTTGAAAGTAGATCCTCTTGCAGTTGTGCCGTGAGATGCCGGCAGCTCTGGCTGACACCGTGCAGTCTGGGAGCTGTTCCTTGACCCAGGGAAACTTCAAGGCTCTAAATGGCTGTTCTTTTGAGCCACTGGGCTTGAAGTTGATTTGTTATACAGCAACAGTTGATAAATCTAACTTCAGTCCTCACATCACTAATGTCCACTGGGGGGATGAGGTGAGTTAGCACAAACACAAATTTGAGGATATCTTTCACCATCTCTCACACAAATTGTCTCTGAAGTAAACAAAGGGCTAAAAAGGAAAGCAAGGGACTAGACAGAAAACAAGGCAGTTCAGGAAAGGAGAAGGAAGATGAGAAGCAAAAGGAGACATATACCTGAAAAGACAATATTGAGACCTAAGTTCAGTGGCTCATGCCTGTCATCCTAGCTATTCAGGAGTCTGAAATCTGAGGATTGTGGTAAAGCCAGCTTGAGGAAGAAAGTCCATGAGATGCTTATTTCCAACTAACCAGTAAAAAGCCAAAAGAGGAAGTGTGGCTCAAAAGATAGAGTGCTAGAATTGAGAAAAAATGCTAGGTTTTGAGTTCAAGCCCCAACAGTAGCAATATACACAAAAAAGAATGATACTTGATTATAGCATAGCCTAGAATCAGGTCCTCAGTTTACTTACTCGTGAAATTAAAGTTCTCAGGGCCAGTAAACGTCCCTGGGCCGCAGCTTCATGAAGTGGGGAGCGATCAGCCCAGCAGTCTGAAACATAAACCAAGTCAAGAGTTAAGTCTAGAAACTTCTAGCTTGTTTGCACCGCCCATCCACTGTAAAGGGGTGGAAGAGGTTGAGATATGAAGTGGAAAGCAGGTACCAGGCATCAGGTTTTCTTGTCCACTGCTTTCAGAGGTGACAAGAGAAAGTAGAAAGTCCATTAGTTTGGTGGAGGAAGCTTGGTATAGTCTCTCTTAGGCTTTTGAATGTCAGTTTTAACAAGCAATAGATTTAATTAAAATAAATAGTGTCCAGCTCTTGGCTCCAATAGCTCTAAGGAAGATAAAGCGAGGAACAAAAGAGATCAATGAGCTTCCATTTTCATCCTTCCCCTGCCTCTCACCCCCATCCATACCCGAAAGATCCAACCACCCATAAACTGGTAAGAAATCAGGGGAAATATATTTCCTACTTTTTCTGTTTCATTGATAATGAAATAGATATGCAGAATATTAATTTTCAGAGGATAGAATGCTCTAAAATTATTTCTTTTTTTTATTTTTTTGCCAGTCTTGGCCTTGGACTCAGGGCCTGAGCACTGTCCCTGGCTTCTTTTTGCTCAAGGCTAGCACTCTGCCACTTGAGCCACAGCGCCGCTTCTGGCCGTTTTCTATATATGTGGTGCTGGGGAATTGAACCCAGGGCTTTTTGTATATGAGGCAAGCACTCTTGCCACTAGGCCATATTCCCAGCCCTAAAATTATTTCTTAAACAGCTTCGATATGGGAAGTTTAGGGTAATGGCTGAGCATGGGTCCTATGGAGTCAGACTGCCTGGGTTCAAGTTCTACCATCATCACTCTATTTGACAGTCAGGAAGTGGCTAAAAGTCTTTAAATTTCAATTTCCTTATCTGTAAAATTAGCAAATAGTAATCTATGTTAAAAGCACCTCAGTCTCTAAGAAGGCCAAGTATATAATGAAATACAAACATGAGGATAAATGCTATCAAATAAAATAGGAAGTTCTAAGTCCTCACTGATATATATATATACATATATATATACTGTACTATATATATATATATATATATATATACACTGAAATATGGAAAAGAGAAACTGCTCCCTCATGATAGACCTCCATCTTAGAAATGGAAAAGACACGCTGGGGATATGGCTTAGTGGCAAGAGTGCTTGCCTCGTATACATGAAGCCCTGGGTTCAATTCCCCAGCACCACATATATAGAAAACGGCCAGAAGGGGCGCTGTGGCTCAAGTGGCAGAGTGCTAGCCCTGAGCAAAAAAGAAGCCAGGGACAGTGCTCAGGTCCTGAGTCCAAGGCCCAGGACTGGCCAAAAAAAAAAAAAAAAAGACTCTATCTGGGCTGGGAATATAGCCTAGTGGCAAGAGTGCTTGCCTCATATACATGAAGCCCTGGGTTCGATTCCCCAGCACCACATACACAGAAAACGGCCAGAAGTGGCACTGTGGCTCAAGTGGCAGAGTGCTAGCCTTGAGCAAAGAGAAGCCAGGGACAGTGCTCAGGCCCTGAACCCAAGCCCCAAGACTGGCCAATATATATACACAAATAAATAAATAAACCTCACTTTAAAAAAAAAAAAAGAAAAAGACACACTAGAATCACCCTCCAATTATCACCCCCTGACACACAACGTAATTACTGATTACAATATACAGTGAAGCAAAACTGTAGGAATTTTGTCTAGGCGATTAAAGTTAACAGAGACAGAACAAAGAGGCCCTGAGCACCATGTGATAGCATGCAGTGAGCCTCACCACGTGCCATCAGAGGGAACACAGTGTGCAGAACACACCGTCTCTTCTGAAATATTCCTGACTCCCAAAGCATAACCTGACTCTGATCAGGACACAGTGCACCAGCTCAAACTGAGGAGGCATTCTACAAAAGAATGGATCTATAACTAGTTTAAGAAAATACTGAGGCCTTGTTCTAAATTCAAGGGGAATAACAAGACACATCATTTAAACACTTGACCTTAAATGGGTTCCAAAGACATGTGTGAAGGATTGACTAAATACAAATAGAAACCGTGGGAAAGGAGAAGTCAGCATTTTTGTAATGCTCTTATACTTTTAAGTCAATTGAAATCAGTTCCAAAATGTAAAAAAAAGAGTTTTTTAAAAAAACAGAATTGTGTGATTCCTTCCTGAAATGAATGTGTAATGCTTTCATTAGTTCTTGTGCCAGTACTGGTGCTTGAACTTGGGACCTGAGTACATTCCCTTAGCTTATTCATTCAAGGATGGCACTCTATCTTGTGAGCTTCACCTCCACTTCTGGCTGTTTGCTGCTTCGTTAGAGGTAAGAGTCTTGTCAGCTTTTCTGCCCAGGTTGGCTTCGAGCCATAATTCTCAGATCTCAGCCTCCTATGTGGATAGGTTTACAGCTGTAAAGCACTGGCACTAGGTTGTAATGCTTGTATAATGAAGAAAACATACAAATTTTAATACAGTATACAGTGTTTCTCCATTGGTTTCTGAGTTAGTTAAAAGTTAATAAGCAGAATATTTTAAAACTTCTTTGGGTGGGCTAGGAATGAGGCTTAGCGGTAGAGAGTTTGCCTTGTATACATGAAGCCCTGGGTTCAATTCCTCAGCACCACATATATAGAAAAGGCCGAAGTGGCCCTGTGGCTCAAGTGGCAGAGTGCTAGCCTTGAGTAAAAAGAAGCCAGGGACAGTGCTCAGGCCCTGAGTCCAAGCCCTAGGACTGGAAACAAACTGGAGCTGGCATGGCGGTGCATGCCCTGAATCGAGCTACTGTGAAAGTGGAAATCAGGTTTTGTGGTTTGAGGCCAGTCTCCAGCACCAATTGCAACACACGAGCCAGACATGGTGTTGCATTTCTGTGATCTAATGTATGTGGGAAATACAGGAGAATCACAGTTGGAAGCTGGCTCTTGGTAAAAATTCAAGCCTGTAGCAGAGAATAACAAAAAAGCAAGGGGAAAAGGGCTGGGGGTGGGGCTCACATGGTAGAGCGCCTGCATAGCAACTGCAAAGCCCTGTTTCAAAACCTAGTATTGCCTCCCCCCAAAGGAAACCCCACCTCTTTAGACATTTATTTGCATGAGTTGGAAATGAGATAATACAGCAGCTCAGTTTAATAAGGAAGACATAGTAACCTCTGATTAGTCCACCTCTACTGCTGAAGCAGGCACTGAAGTTGGGAGGAGAGTCTACCCCCTCATGGCTGGAGCAACGGAAGAGGCAAATTCTATTTTGTTATTCTGCTTTACTATCAATAGCTAGTTGATTGGAGTTATACAACAATACTACAACATGAACATCTCTAATTTGATCATAGAAACCCAAAATGCTCCACAGTGTGAAACTTTTTCAGTGCTAACCTGAGCCCAGGAGTGGACATTTACACACTGGAAACTACTTCATGCCCCAATTTAAAATATTGCATAAAGTGAGCTTCAGGCTATGTGAATAAGGCATAATAATAAGACATAAATGAATTTTGTGGTTAGATTGAGAGTCCACTCACAAGATCTGCGTGTACTTATATATATATATGCAAATATATACAATATATGTGCAAATATTCGAAATTGCTGGCACTGGGCCTGGCCACTGTCGCTTAGATTTTTGTTTAAGGTTAGCACACCCTACCACTTAAACTGCACCTCCACTTCTGGTTTTTCTTTTCCTGGTTAATTGGAGAAAAGTATCTCATGGATTTTCCTGCCAGGACTGGCTTTGAACCATGAGCCTCAGATCTCAGCCTGTTGAGTAGTTGGGTTTATAGGCCAGATCCACCAGCACCTGGATCAATATTCCAAAACTTATCTTTTAAATGGGGAAATGGGAAACCCTTCTGGAGGCAAATATTTTCTGTCATGGCTAACTCAACCTGTTCAGGTAGTCTATTAAAACATAAAAACAATACGTCAGTAGCAAGTGGCTTCCCCCTCATGAAGTGGCTTTATTACCACTAAACTTTACCTCTATGTGAGGTGTTGACTTCTCCTAGTGGGAAGCCAGAGCCTTCACCACAAGACTCCCTTCATTTCAGACTCCTTCCTAACTTTCTGCAACTCACCAGCCCGAAGACCCAATTCACAGAGAGAACATGGATACACCTCACAGGTCCAATGCCGGATGAATTCAAGAAGAGGGCGCAAAAGCACATTTTCTGTACGATTCCATTCTGCAGAGAAGCGAAACACTTTTGGAAAGAAGGAGGGGAACTCACCGTAGGCATTAGGAGTCAAAAGCAATTGCAGCAGTGGCGGGGCCTGGTGGGAATTGGGTACAGTCGGAGTCATCCCGACAGCAGTCAAAGGCTCTTGCTCTTGCCCGCTGGTCTTCTAATGTGTTCACCCAGCTGTCCGCTAAGCATTTGTACCTTTCTTAATTTACGTCATACTTTCATGAAAGTTTCAAAAATGACTCATCACCACCCCCACATAGAAAAAAAATGTCATTGTTTGTCCCCTTCAGAGCTCCCGTCCACTCCCCACTCCCCCCTCGCAGAGTAGGATGCGGCTCTCTCTGGCCCAAGTACAGAATGTTCTTCACACGCCTCCTGCCTCCTAGTCCTAGGTGCCAGCTCCCCTGGTACTCCGTGGATTGGGGAGAAGGGAGAAGAACAGGGGCAATCTCTCCCCAGATAACAGCAGAGGGATGAGATTCCTACTCGCTGGCTCTCAACTGCAGGCTTCTTTTGAGGCCTGTGAGTTCTTCATGCTCAGGTTAACGCCTTGGCATTATTGTCACCTCACCTAGGGTCTTCCATCAATGCCAAATCTTCTGATGTCCTGAATCCTCATCACATGCTCCCGAGGTCATCATGGTAAGCCTAAGGTGCCATCTTTCATTGCATCAAGAAAGAAGCTGGGTGCCAGTGGCTCACGCCTGTCATTCTAACTACTCTGGAGGCTGAGATCTGAGGACTGTGGTTTCAAAGCCATCCAGGGCAGGAAAGTCCATGAGATTCTTATCTCCAAAACTTGAAGTAGAGCTGTGATTCGAAGTGGTAGAGTGCTAGCCTTAAGCAAAGTTGCTCAGGGACAGTATCCAGTCCCTGAATTCAATCCCTATGACAAAGAAAGAGAGGGGAGGGAGGGAGGGAGGGAGGGAGGGAGGGAGGGAGGGAGGGAGGGAGGGAGGGAGGGAGGAAAAAGAGAAAAATGGAGGGAGGGGAGAGAGAAAGAAAAAGAAAGAAGGAAGGAAGGAATGAAAGAGAAAGAAAGAGGGAAGGGTGGCTGTCCTGAGCTGTTTCCTGACGACACTTCTCCTTTCCAACTCTCTTTCCCCCTGGTTGAGTAGTATTGTAGGCCAACTCAGCAAGTCATTTGCCTAAACTGATTTCTAACTCAAGAGCTGAAATACCCAGTCACTGGTGGCTCACACCTGTAATCCTGGCTATTCAGGAGGCTGAGATCTGAGGATCATGGTTCAAAGCCAGCTTGAGCTGACAAACCCAAGAGACTCATATGTTCAGTTAACTAGCAAAAAAACCAGAAGAGGAACTGTAGCTTAAGTGGGAGAGCACCCTGAGTTCAAACTCCCATAACTGGCACACACAAACACCAGAGTTGAAATACCAGATTGCCCTTATCCAAGCATATATTTATCTTACATCCTAATGAGTGAAGAGATTGTCTTGCTTGATAAGTGAGCACACCCAAAATGCATGACAGCCACTTTGCTCCACTGGAAGAGGTCTCATGTTTAGTGTCAGAAGAAGAAGGTATGAAAAATCAAGTTTGGGGACTTCAAAAAATAGCTTGCTCTGGTATGAAGAACAGTCAGTTTCTAAATTCTGCCTCTACTCATGGTAGAATTACTTGTCTTAGGATACTGTGACATCCACCTTCTCTCTATAAAGAGTGTGCAATAAATCAATTGCCTTCCAAACTGGCACCAGAACCATTCTCAGAAGTAACCTTTCGGGCTGGGGATATAGCCTAGTGGCAAGAGTGCCTGCCTCGGATACACGAGGCCCTAGGTTCGATTCCCCAGCACCACATATACAGAAAACGGCCAGAAGCGGCGCTGTGGCTCAAGAGGCAGAGTGCTAGCCTTGAGCGGGAAGAAGCCAGGGACGGTGCTCAGGCCCTGAGTCCAAGGCCCAGGACTGGCCAAAAAAAAAAAAAGGAAGTAACCTTTCAATCAAGGCACTGGTGGCTCATGCCTATAATCCTAACTACTCAGAAGGCTGAGATCTGAGACCAGTTTGAAGCCAGCCCAGGTGAGAAAGTCTGTGACACTCTTGCCTCCCGTTAACCACCAAAGGCCCGAAGTGGTGGTAAAGAATCACCCTTGAGCAAAAAAATGAAGGGCCAGAGCCTACGCCCTGGGTTCAAGCCCCAGCATCAGCACACACACAGAGAAAAAGCAACCTTTCCAGTACTATTGTTGCCCACCACTTGTTTCAAAGAACCATAAAGGGCTTTCACATACAATCATTTTCTTGCAACTGCCACAGTGAACGTTTTTCTCATCTTGTTCCCAACACAGTATCTCATTCTTATCATCCTTCTTTTTTTTTTGTTGCCATTCCTGGGCCTTGGACTCAGGGCCTGAGAACTGTCCCTGGCTTCTTTTTGCTCAAGGCTAGCACTCTGCCACTTGAGCCACAGTGCCACTTCTGGCCATTTTCTATATATGGGGTGCTGGAGAATCGAACCCAGGGCTTCATGTATACGAGGCAAGCACTCTTGCCACTAGGCCATATTCCCAGCCCATCATCCTTCGTTTGTGAATTGGAGCTAATTGTGAAAAATAAGAGGATAAAAGTTAGTTGGCAGGTTGGGAATTTTTCCATTCCCATTCCCAGGAAATAATGCAGCTAAGCTCTTCAAATAAATGAATACTTAAGCAGGACCCAATCATTCTCTTCTAAGGCAATCTATTTTTACTTATTTGGCAGATTGCCTGGGTCATAGGGCTGCAAACACATTAGGAAGATAGTTTATTTTTCAAATATGTTTGCTTATTCCTGATGAAATACACAAAACGTGTTTGAGTACTTTTTCATTTCCCTCTGAATTTTTCTCAGAAAGGGATTTATATCTCAAATTCCCAGTTGCTTCGAATAATAATTTCATGATGATTTCTATAAGTACATAGTTCAGTAAAAATTGTTTCAGCTAGAATACAACTGTTTACATTTCAAGTATTCAAGATAAAGGCCAATCATTCCTTTAACTTTTTAAACATGAGTTGCCTTGTCTGATTTCTATAAGAATTTGAGATTACTGGCCTATTTTTCTAAGAGATCACCTAACTACAATCTCTGAGGTACATATAACCATCTTTTTTATTCGTCTTGAAATTATATGATGAAATATGTCTCTCTCTATATATCCCATAGTATTTTATGAAAGAGAAAAAAACCCATAAGGAAATTCATGTTTTAAGCAAAATAAAAGCAAGAACCTAGGAGAACTGATAATATGTTGGAGAAAACAACAGTCTTTGGGAAAATCCATAAAATTTCTGAGTTATCTAAAATATTCGAATAAAATGAAGTTATAATGATTATTTTCTAGAATGTCCAGTTCTGGACAGGAGATAAAGCTCAGTCAATGAACTGTGTTCAGCACAATGTCCATGTGAGAAAGAAGGCTCCTTTGAACCCATTAAGGGCAGTGGAGCTGAGCTAATGGTTACAGGTGGGGAAGCAGAACCTCTGCCAAGAACTAGTTGTTCCAGCACCACCTGAGATAAGAAAGCACTTCCAGGATGCTTAGGCAAAAGCAGGAGGAAACAAGCAGCAGAACTAAATAAGAGCAGAAGGCCAGGTAATGTTTGGGCAAAACTGAAACAAAGGCAAGAAAATCTTTGTGGAATAGACAGGATGGGAAAAAGCAGTTGGGAAGATAGGTCCAGAAGAGAAACAGCAGTCACATGACAGCTAGTTCCCTCTATCTAGAACAAAGACAACTGATTAGTCTAACAGTTTTACAACTGATCAGATTGCCGTTTCTGGTGTGTGGAGTTGGAAATGTTTCTCTTGTCTATTTCTCCCTAAAAATATGCTTCAATTAAAAAAAAATAGAACTGATCTTTTAGATTCAACTATTTTAAATTAGCTAAACAGGGTACAATAGCACTACAATTGAAAAAATCCCCCAAATTCTAGAAAGCAAGTTTATCTCCAAACTGTAAAAGAAATGTATCCAGTGCCTAACGTATGAAACTGTAATCTTTCTGTACATCAGTTTGATTAAAAAAAAATTGAAAAAAAAAAGAAAAAAAATACATGGCCAGGACTCAGTTTAAAAGTTTATTATATTTATTTGTATTTTTAGTTAGTATAACTATGTTTGCAGGCTGGGTAACCTCTTACCATCAAACCTCATGAATTCTAAAACATGTCTGAACCAAAGGTTGTAGATGAAAGATTAGATAAGCTATCTCCGCATATTATTTTTATCAACTTTCATGATCAAGTTTGGTACAGGACATATAAATTAACAACGGATGAAAAAATCATGTAACAGCTCTCTTTAGAGAAAGAGAATACTTGCAGAAATAACTGTGATCTGAAGGGGAGATTCACTAAGACATCTGATGTTAGAGGACTAAGAACTGAATATAATACTTCATTTATATTATACATATATTATTATCGACAAAACATACAAAGAAGCTTGAAAGATCAAAACTATACCAGGTAGCCATAGCTTAACTCAATTGATGAATCACATACAAATATAATCATCTAAACCATAAAGACATACTAAATAATGAGTCTCTAATATGAAATTCAAAGAACAAAATTTGAAGAGATTTTTACAGTCCACAAAAATGGCATTTAAAGAGGTCTGTGATACCAGACACAGCTTTTAAAAGCCACAGTGCGCAGGACCTTAGAAAGACTAAACTCTGCCCTGGCTGAGGTTTCTACTGCCCTTGTTTTTGACATTGCCATTAACAGTTTACAGGAATGGACTATACTACCAGAATTAAGACATTTAACCTTGAGCTGAGATTTTTTGTAAACACTACTGTCGCCTCTGCTTCTTGTTAATAATAACTGAAAACATGTCCTTGACTTTATAACACAATTAACTGCAGATTAAAAGAGCATTATCATAGAAGCTGAAAGAAGTAAAAAGGGATGTTAGAATGAGTGGATCTATTTAAGATTTTTGAATGCTAGCTCCAGGCTTAAATTCAAGCCAGGCTTACATGGGCTCTGATTACTATAAAACCTTTTCAACAGTATCCCCCTCATACAACTAATGTATACATATTTTAAAAACCTTTAAAAAAAAAAAAGGAGTGAACTTCACAAAGGTCCACAAAGATAGGAATCACACACAGTAGCAATAGGGAAAGTTTTGTTTACACTCTGCTTATATTGATTTTGTTGGGCATTACCTAATTTAAACCTTGAGGATGTTACATCTATGAGAACACAAAACTTATTAGTGAATATTGTGGAAAATCCATGCTCAAACTTACATATTAAAATAGAAAATAACTTGCCAGAGATAAACTGAAAACGAGAGACATTCTTTTTTTCCTATCAAAATAACATACCTCCCTGAAATGTGTGACAAATGTAATTCCCAAAAGAAATCTCTTTCCACAGTCCAGTCCATTTGATACTTCCAGAAACTTCAAAATTCTTCTCACTTTTCCCAGTTAATGGAAGCATTTTGATGCTTCCTCTCAGGTAAGATGGCTGATGTCTACTGTTTTCTGAGTTGGCTAGTGTATTAGAATCACAAAACATAAGTCTATTTTGAAAGAGAATCCTTGGTGTAAATTGAAACAGACACTAGATAAGGAATGATGTAATCCTGGAACCTCTACAAACACTAAAAATACATATGGAAATTCTGCACTGTTTATGAATAAATATGAAGCAACAATTCCAGCAGAGACAGGGGTATCTGACACATTTACTTTTGCAGCAGCTCACAATTAAGGTGGACTGGTTATTGAAAGAAATACAGACTAATCCCTAAATGTTACTTTAAGATGTTTTACTCAAAATGTGGCATTTCTAAGCTTATTAACTTTGCTTGTGGTGCTTTGCATAGAGCCATGTACAAATAGGTTTAGGAAAAAGGTTTTCATGACAGTGACAACTATTTACAAATAATAAAACTGTCATGTCACATTTAGTAATTGCTACTTTATCCTGAGGAAAACTACGTTAGAATGCTCTTTTTATTATTAGTTGGACTAAAGACTAAACACAATAATGCTATGTAAGTAATTCTCCTAGCCAAAAGACATGAAGTTTCTCAAAAAGTTCTTTTTAAAAGCCACATTTCCTTCTAAAATAATAACTAGTAAAAAATCAAGCTGAAACTCTTTCACAAGCTGATGTAGCCAATATCATCCATTCAAAACATAAATATAAATAAAATCTCTATTTTTAAAACATAGCTTATATGAATCATCTAGGAAGCTTTGTAAGTACCAGGAATAAATTCATGTATTTTTTTTTTACCTGAAATTCCACCATAGATCTCTTCTGCTATCCTAGCTGCTTCCTTTCTATTTCCTTTGACGATATAAAAATGGGTAAGGAGAGCCAAAAAAACTTTGATTAAAAGCTTGAAGAAAAAAAAGGTAGCAAACATAGTAATAAAAATGTTTTTGAAGCCATAGAAAACAGGACCATCTTCCATTTTGGTTTATGCTCTTCATAGGTCCTTAGGACTGCAAAATTTCACTGAGTTATAATTGGTATCATATGACATCTATTTTAAACCTCATAACACTCAGTGCTCCTGTTACTCAGAACTCAGTTTGTAGGTTCTAATCTAACTCAGATTTGGCAACTGAAAGTGTTGACATCCGTGGCAATGTTATCCTTTCCTTTTAACTAGAAACACTCAGTAGTCCTAAACTGTATTATTTCAGTAGTAATCAACAAATAGTATTCACATCCTATCTTTTTATAAAACTCCCAATCCCCTATGTTTGGTGTATTTGAAAAGGCAGGATTAGAAAAATAAAATGAAATATATCTCTGACTCCATAGGAACAAAGCACGTTCTTTGGCACCCAGGCAAACAAGTGTGACTATACCCAGAATTTATAGTGGGAAATATACTCTCTTCACTGTGAGGCTAATGAAGGAGTAAGCCCAATTCTAAAATATGACCAGTTTAAAAAATGTTTTTTAATAGCCAGTCAGTGATGGCTCACATCTATAATCCTAGCTACATAGAAGGCTGAGATCTGAGGAATGTGGTTTGAAGCCAGCTAGGACAAGAAAGTCCATTAGGCTTTGATCTCCAATTAATCACAGAAAAAGCCAAAAGTGGAGCTGTGGCTCATGTGGTAGAGTACAACCCTTGAGCAAAAGGAGCTAAGGAACAGTGTCCAGGCCCTGAGTTCAAGCCCCAGGACTAGCAGAACAAAGTATTATTTTGGGTAGCATCTAATAAATGGTTCAACTTGATGTCTCTCCAAGTGAAAGTGTGAAGGACACCAAAGGTATTAGATGACTTGCTGTGACAGTTTCATCCATAACAAGGTCCCACAGCTACGATCCTTTCCAATCAATCATTGGCTTTCATTTTCAAGCATCAGTAAAGATAGTGGCTCTCTGGAAAATGTGGGCTATCCTTGATGGCAGAGTTATAATGAACTGGATGAAACAACAAGATTCCATAAATCAATACTTCCCCTAGATGGATAATATTCTCTCAGCGGTGAGCCAACCTAAGTGAAATTAATAAATCTTTACTCTTTCTCACCAATAGATGTCACTCCTTTCATTCTTGGGTATATTAAATTTCCTAAACTTTGAAAAACTTAATGAAATGTAGGCCAAAGGAAAATTGTTAGTGTAGACTAAACAAATCTTAGCATTTCATACAAAAATATGGGAGCTTTTCCTAGTACTCAAGAAAACTGGAAAGACTATGTGTCCAGAAGAACTGTTTAGCCACTATTAAGGAGGGTGATGAAAGCCAGTCACTGGTAGCTCCCACTTGTAATCATAGCTACTCAAGAGGGTGAGATCGGGCCGGGAATGTGGCCTAGTGGTGGAGTGCTTTCCTAGCATGCATGGAGCCCTGAGTTTGATTCCTCAGTACCACATACACAGAAAAAGCCAGAAGTGGCACTGTGGCTCAGGTAGAGTGCTAGCCTTGAGCAAAGAGAAGCCAGGGATAGTGTTCAGGTCCTGAGTCCAAGCCCCAGGACTGGCAAAAAATAAAATAAATATAAAAAGAGGATGACATCTGAGAATCAAAGTTTGAAGCCAGCTGGAGCAGGTCCATGAGACTCTTATCTCTAATAAACTACTCAGAAAAAGCCAGAAGAGCTGCAGCTCAGTGGTAGAGCACTAGCCTTGAGCAAAAAGAAGCTCAGTGACAGCACCCAGGCCCAAGGACCAGCCCACACTCAGAACAAGCTGGCTGGTCAGGGAGGGTGTTAAGAGGAGACAAATGGAGAGGAAGGATAGATGAATGCAGTCATAATACTCAATGTATATATGTGAAAATGGGACAGGTTAAGTAGATGAGTGGGGTTGGGAGAAATAGGGGAGCATGATGGAAGAGGTGACAGTGATCAAGATGCATTTTACTCATCAACTGACACGATGAAATGAATTCCCTTTGTGCAACTATTTTAAAGACAATTTTTTAAAAGGCTGACAAGTGAAAATAGTGTTGAGCCATGAGACAGTTTGTCCATTTCACTGTATTAAAGCACCATGAAGAACTGTTTATCCTCACAAGGGACTGATACTAACCTATGGAGTTTCCTTTCCTTTCCTTCTTTTCTTTCTTTTCTCTCTCCTTTCTTGCCTTTGTTTGTGCCTGAGCAGGATCTTGATCTCAAAGCCTCCATTCTTGCTCGGCCTAAGCTTGGTACTTGAGCCACTCCTCTGCTCCCAGCTTTTTGCTGGTTAACTAGTCGTAAGGTTTTGTCTTCTAGGGCTAACTTTGAACCACAACACTCAGATCTCAGCCTCCTAAGTAGCTATGATTATAGGCGTGTGTGCTCATGCAAAGTTGCTTTACCAGGCTTAGAGTATCTAGTAGAATACCAGTTTAGGAAAAACACGTGACTGCAACTACCTTGGCTTTTTTTTAATTGGCATTCTTCAATTATACTGTAAGGGTGACTATTAGCTCATGTCCACCAATGATACATATTGCTTTATACTATTCAATTGTTCTTTGGTTTTAGTTTTCTTTTGAAATATGGCTCTCCTTTCTATGCTATACATACCAAAAAAGTTGCTGTAGATGGGAGATGGGTGGCTATCATATTTGTGAGAGACAATCTTTACAACTGAGCATTATATCCGAGATGGACAGGAGAAAGGTTACTGATGTATCAGTATAGCTGATTAATAGTATATTTCACAGACAGAATAATCAACAGTACCTGAGCTTCTCAGCATCCAGCACTATTGACATTTTAGGCCAGATAACTTTGTTGTAGGGAACAATCAAAAGCATTGCTTAGCAGCAACCCTGACCAGTATCTATTCAATATCAATACCGAGCTCACCCACTGTTTACAACCAAAGATGTCTCCAGATATTGAGAGCTGTTCTGGGGGCGGGGGAACCCCCCCGACTCCCAGTTAAACCTACTGAGCCACAGACAATGATTGACTAGAATAAAAATATAAATCAAATTCTGCATAGGACTTTAATCTACATACCTTTATATAATTTTTTGGCATTTAGTAATGTTCTTTTGGGAATGAAGGGACAGATCGAGCCCTTTAAATGTATCTCACACACTGAACATGCCCATATTCCCAGTTATTCAGGAGATGGAGGCAGGAGGATTATGAATTTGAAGCATTTAGTGAGATCCTATCTCAATTATCAAATAAAACAGGACTGGGGTATAAAGTGGTAGAATGCGTGCCTAGCCTCTGCAAGGCAATGGCTTCAATCCTAGAACTACAAGAGACTTAAAAACAAACCATTGCCAAAGCAAAGTACATGCTGACTTATGTCATGGACTTTTTACCAAAAATAAATTCTGGGGGTAAGCTAAATCAAAACCTAGGAATGATGGTTGCTTTGTTCCACTAGCAACCAAGGGGCTGAGAAAGCTAGACATTTGCAAATAAAATCATAGCTCAAATTTCTCTTAAAATAGCTAGCAAGGTATAAAGTATAATCATTTAAGATACACACGTGTGCAAATGTATTCATCTGTCTTACGTGACAACTCTACTGCAATAACAAACAAGGGCTAATTTGGATCAGGAAACAAATACCTAATGAAACTTGGGTTATTTCTTGAGTTACAAAAATATATATTCTAGGAATAAAAAGTGAGAGAGTAACTTTCCATCTAAAGGATATTTTCTGTTTTACTAAGAGATCGAGCAACACATTACATTGAAAAAGAAAATGAGGAAGCAGGTGAGGGGATGCCCTCTCACTAGTAACTAATATTCTGTCCACAGAACAAGACCGACTCAAAAATTGTCAAAATGTCATTCTCATCTTTATTTCTGGATATGAAGCATGTTTCAACAAACCAGTTTTATATATGTACAACTCTTTTTTAACATCAAAAGAAATACAATATAGTTTTTAATAAACTCCTCATCAATGTTAAGTTCACTTTCAAATAAACAGTTAAGGACCAGGACAGAACAGTATGTTTCCACATACTGACCAGTACAACACTGACAGTTACATGTAAGATATCCAGGAAGCCTGAAAAATATCTCTGTAAGACAAAGTAACTTCCCATTTGTTCTAAGAAAAATAATTTTAATGTGTAAGTCACATATCTTACATGCAAACACAATTAATTTTCACCTTAAATAAATGACACTATTAAAGAATTCAACGACAACTTGGAAAATGTTAACAAGAGAGAAGAAAAATAGTGGGCCTTTAAAACTGCGGAGTAGAATAAATAAAATCAAATGTTAAGTATTTTTCATCCTACCATGAATATTGGCACTGTTTATGTCATTATTTGCATGTTAGTCTCAATGCATAAAATTCTAGTGGGACTGAGTGGTTTGTTATCAGTCCATTTTTCTGCCACAAAAGAAACCCTAACATCTAGACTTAAAAAACTGCACTACTGCATTTGTGTTTTCATATAAACAAAACAAAAATATTTCTCTTTCCTATCAGTGGCAACCAGGGTTCATATTCTTTTGAAAAAGTTCAAAGCGTTGTGAATGCTGCTGTTTAAAAAACTCTTGTAGAGAATCACAATACTGACAGAATCAATCAGTGCACCCATGGGTGCCACGGTGCCTTCACAGTCTTCTGCTCACAAAAATTATTCTAGAGTTGAAAAGGTTAATAATACACACCATGTAGATAACCTGGGGTTTGAAAACCCATGGCTCTGGGGAACACCGTAACAAAATCCACCCACAGAGACCGTGTTCCTAACGTTTTCACACTCAGTTCACTATAAATGAAGCATTCTAGAGTAATACCTTTTTGTCTGCACATTGACAATACTTAGCAGACATCAGCTAGGCCACAGTGGAGGGTAGTGGCTGATATCAAAAGGACAGGGTAGCAGCTGGTTTTGAGATGGCACACCTCATACATTCTGTTCAGAAAACACGAAGGCAGTTAAAAAGGCCTAAATTATGCACTGAAACATGTGCAGGGGGGTTCTGCACTATCAACAGTGATATCGGTCCCTAAAATTTACAAAACAAAAGTCTCTTCAAAAACACCACTAAAGACAAAAGCTCTACCTAGGAGAAAGGATACAACAGGATCAAAGAAGTACTCCTGGCCTTGCAAGCATGAACATTTTTGGCATGTTGGATATGTTACCAGTTCGTGTCAATTGTGACTACAATGAAGGAAGCCATTT
Source organism: Perognathus longimembris pacificus (assembly GCF_023159225.1). Lineage (NCBI taxonomy): Eukaryota > Metazoa > Chordata > Mammalia > Rodentia > Heteromyidae > Perognathus > Perognathus longimembris. The sequence continues at coordinate 105,149,303 of NC_063188.1, read as the reverse complement.
GAATAATAACGAACAAATGCATCCCTGGTCCTTCATGGGAAGAACGACCTAGTACAACATATTACACAAAGCAGGTGCTTAACACACACTAGCAACACACCACCTTACTAAGAGACCTACCAAATGGATGTAATACTTTCTGTGTGGCCCCAACGTTTAGGAGCAGGATCAAAATGTCGAGTTAATGTACATGAACATGACTTAAAGTAGTTCACATAATTGTTGTACCACTCCTAAAGAAAACTTGTAAACATCTGGTAAATGTCTATAATTAATGGTAGAACATTAAAAAACTGGCCAAAAAAATGCCCAGAAACATTTGGCCCTTCAGCACCCAAAGCTCCCAAAATAGGTTAAAACATCTCTGCTAGAGGATTTCAGTAATCTGAAATTTTTCATACCTGAGTGGCTTAACTATTTTCTCCTAAATTCCAAGGAAGTGCAAGGAGTGTTGACACTCAGGAATTGCATATGGTTTTCTTTCCTCAAAATAAAACATTGAATGATATAGAGGTAGCATAACTGACAAACTTAAGTGTAAAACTGATAACAAACCAAAAAACCCAGGTTATTTTCAACCCTCTTAAATAGAAGTATTACAAATCCCTAGGGTTTTACACCAACCAGGCTGTCTTCTACCTGGTTTTAGACACCTTCTTCTCCCTTTCATTCCCTTCTTTACTGAGAGGACGCTGTTGAGTCCACGCCCCCCCTGGCCCAGTGGCATCCATGGCAACGTCAATGATAGAATCTGGAGTCATCCATCTCAGGAAAATGAGGAAGAGATAGTTGAATACAGCCAGCAATGCAAAAATGTATCCTGTTACTGGACCGCAGTGAGAAATGAGCCTGTCCAGTCGCTTGTTCATGGATAACACGGCTTCTCTTGCCACCCTCTCATATACCTGGAGGAGAGAAGGCCACAAATGAGTGCTCTGAGCCATCACACTCCTGTGACAAATGTCCACAAGTGTTTGAGCAATACAGACAGACAGAACTCACTCGTGTTTGCTGTTGTCATTGATACCCTTATTGAACTTAATCGTGCTAATTACTGCCATTCGGTTCAGTGCTTATCACAAGTACCTTATTCTGGGCAAAAAACGGGGCTAGACTCAGTGTATATATAAGCTACAGTTCTCCCTTTAGATTTCCATCTATTTCAGCCAAGTACTAGGATACCAAAGTCCTGGGAAGTCTGACTGGCTTGTCCGATCACCATTGCAGGGGCAATAGTCATTCAGTAGTTACCTTCAGCAGTGTTTGAGTAGAACTGGCCTTTCCAAGAGGCTTGAATGAGCAAAAAACCCCAACAACCTGTCAACAGCACAGTCAAGCACAATAAGATGGCTACAATCTAGCTGGCTTCTGGGGAGATGCTGCTGAGCAGAGATCCACACACTATACAGAAACACTGCACAGATTACACACAAAAGGGGCGATTCCCAAACATGGCAATAGAAGTCCAATGTTGGTCAACAAAATCAAGTTTACTGCTGAAAATTGGCAGTAGATGATGACCTGCTGAGCACAACACTCTGAAATACTAGAAAAACAAGGTCTTTAATCCGACTTGTTTACAACACATCCAATGGGCCAGTATTGCTGGGTTTTGTTGTTGCTGTTGTTTTACTTTGGGTTTTTTTTGCCAGTCCTGGGGCTTGAACTCAGGGCCTGAGCACTGTCCCTGGCTTCTTTTTGCTCAAGGCTAGCACTCTGCCACTTGAGCCACAGTGCCACTCCAGCTTTTTCTATATATGTGGTGCTGAGGAATTGAACCCAGGGCTTCATGCATGCTAGGCAAGCACTCTACCACTAAGCCACATTCCCAGGCCCCTGATGTTTTCTTTTAGTTGCATTTGAAGATTACTTGTGCTGAGTCTCATGGTCTATAAACTATCTCCTTCTGAATTCAAGGAAGTTCCAACATGCACTGCAAATTCTGTAGGTCAGTGACCTCTGAAAGGTACCAGATCTTTTCATCTAGTTCTTCTGCCCTGACTTGTTTAAGATACAAACATTGTGAATCAGAATGTTGAAAATCATGTGGAGCCTAATGAATTATGCTTACAGCATGAACTCCATTTTAAGTTTGTCATCTGTTTTCTAAGTAACATATTAAACTAAAAGGAGTTGAAAAGGACCAAAATGTCCTACAGTTAAGACCAACTCCAAACCAACCTGTGCATCTTGAGAGACAAAAAATAATTGACTACTATGATGATTCGTTACCAATGATGAATTACTGTTTCCAAAATATATACTATAAATTGCCACAATATCGATTAGAAAAAAATTTGACATTTTAAAACATAACTAAGAGAAAATAAATGGCTATTAAAAAACAAACAAACCCTGCCTAGCTCTTTTAATGTATGGTGACTGTCACCACAATTCTGTTCTCCTGTCTTTCTTACCTACAGCAGCTCTGACTCCTAAGGTTTACATGCTGTTCATCAAGAAGGTCAAGTCACAACTAAGGGATGTGTTCGTCAGCCAGGTTTGGAATCCAGGGTGCTATCACCAAAAGAACTGTCCAGCCAAAGATTTCTGTCACTCATAAGCCAATTTCGACCTCTATTCCCCAAGTGTCACATTAGAATCTAGAGAGTGACTGGAGATACATGAAGACAGGAAGATGGAGTTGACAGAGGCTGAAGAGCATACCCAGCTGACTCTCACTTGCATCCCCACAGGTCATCAGGGCTACTCTCTAACTTTCAAGGGAAAAATGGAACTACTTACTGCATATGGGGAGACACACCAGATGATTTCTCAAAAGTCAGGGACACTGTAGTCAAAAATTATTTGCTTCAGCCCGGCACCAGTGACCACACCTGTAATCCTAGCTCAAAGCCGAGGATCACAGATTCTTATCCTGTCTGGGCTGGCCTCAAACCCATGATCCTCAGAGCTCAGCCTCCTGAGTAGCTAGGATTTCACGCACGAGCCCCCAGTGCCCAGCTTCCACATATTTATTACTGTATCTATATACTCCAAAATTATACACAGCCTCAACAAAATTTAAGAGAAGATTTTAATGGCAATCCTGTCACTTCCTTATACCCAGTTTAATGAGGGGAGTAGACTGTATTACTAATTTAAGATGTCAAGTACAGTAATCGGACTAGAAACATTAGCCCAATATATGTACCAAAAGTAATGTGTAATTTATTTCTTTTCATTTGAAAGAGAATTTATAAACTTAACGAAACATTGAAAGGCTGCCAGGCCTGGTGGCTTATGCCTACAATCCCAGGTATAAAAAATACATAGGTAGGCAGGATCATGGTCCCAGACTAACATGAACAAAAGAAGTACAAGATCCTTCCTGAAAAACAGCTAGAGCAAAAAGGGATAGGAGTATGGCTCAAGTGGTAGAGCACCTGTCTGGCAAGCATAATGCACTGAGTTTAAAATCTCTCAGTACTGGGTGGATACAAATAACAAGAAATAGCCAACTTCAAGAGAAGAGAAAGCAAATGCATGCACAAAAACTCAAATAGGAGTTGAGATACAATCTTTCCTTAGCATGTCACATACTTTTTCTGTTCTCTCTGCGACATTCCTCCAGGTGTAGAACGTCTTCACTATGTTATGGATCTTTTCTGGAGATAGCAATGTGCCTGACTTCAGCTGGAAAATAGCTTTTTCCAACCCTTCACACAAAGATTTGACTGAAGGCTCACATAAAATAATAAGGTTTTCTGGGAGCACTTCAGGAATTCCACCAACCTTGGTACTTACAACCTTCAAAAGAAAAAACAAAGAGCACATGATCCACCATAATCATACCTTAAGAAAATCAATGAGACCAAGTTCAAAAATTACATTACTGTGGGTCTCATGATTTCATTTCAAAGTTCAAATACAGAATCGCAACAATGTAAGCCCTTTTTACCTGTAAACCACAACTGGCTGCTTCCACGATCGCCATGCAGAATGCTTCAGTAAGGGAGGTATTAAGAAAAATGTGTCCTTGAACTAGGACATTTCTAACATCCTTGTGTTCTAAAGCTCCCAAAAGACGTACCCTGGTTTGTTCAAATGAGAGGCAAAGACAGGTGTGAAAAATCATTCTAACAAAAGAAATTTAATTTCTAAATCAAATTTCCTATTTATATTATCCTTAGCTTATACTGGTGCCCCAACATATTTCACCTCAAAAGATTAGCATCAGACACTAATAGAAAATAATTAGAACATACACAACTATTTCTTTATTTTATGTGTATATGTACTGGTACTGGGGCTTGAACCCAGGGCCTGGGTACTAACACTTAGCTTTCTGCTCAAGGCTGGTGCTCTAGCACTTGAGCCTTAGTTCCATTCCTGGCTTTCTGCTGCTTAACTGGAGATAAGTCTCAGGAATTTTCCTGCCTGAGCTGGCTTCGATAAGGGATCCTCAGATCTCAGCCTTCTGAGGGACTAGGATTACAGGCATGAGCCAGTGGTGCCTGGCCGCATAGGTCTAACTTTTGTTACATATGGCAGATTTCACCTACTCCAAAACTAATTTTCAGTTAATGAAAATATTAATATTCTTTCATGATCAATGTTAAAGTATCATTTCTGAACAGGAAAATGGGCCTTTTGAAACTGACACTTCACACCTTCAATTGTTATCTAAATTACTGAAGAAATGACCTGTCCACACATGTAGCGTACAGTAATTTATAGATCTGTGCCATGTTATTTACACCACAACTCTATATGGCATGAAGTTTGCAAACTGTTCTAATCAAAGTGGGTAGGCTGTTTAGTCCCTTTCAAAGTTCCTCCTATACATGCTCCCCAAAGTCAAATAAATACTGGGATAATGGAAAACATGTGAATTCTTTTAAGGGTTCTCATCTGCATTGTATTTTCATCTCTCTTACATGTGGGAGAAACAACCTATCTAAGGCAAAGCATAAAGTCAAAGCTAACTATAGACAAATGATATCGTTTCACCCCATAGCATGTAAGCCACTGATACCTGTCATGTAGCTGGTATCTTTCCCGTACTTCTTCCAAAATGATTCTCTTTGGTCCCTCTCCTCCAATTATGAAATTTAAATCTGGATATTTCTGACAGAGTTCAGGTATTATGCCACTAAGCAAATCGGTCCCTACAAACATAAAGCTGAATGTTAGTAACGTTAATATTTAAACTTTAAAAAATGATCAGAATTAGCAACAACACATTCACTTGTTTAAAAAAAAGTGTCCGCAATGCCCTCTTTTAACCAGACAAATCATCTCTCTTAAAACCTTTACTGGAATGGTAGGGTCTTCTACAAAATGCCAGTGACCTCTAACAGCTGTAAGCTTTTGTTTTTCAGATAGAATCAAGCTGTCCTCAACCTATGATCCTTCTGCCTTAGCCTCCAAAGTGCTGAGATAACCATGGGCTTTGAATTACAATTTTTTTCCAGTCCTGGGGCTTGAACTCAAGGCCTGAGCACTGTCCCTGGCTTCTTTTTGCTCAAGACTAGCACTCTACCACTTGAGCCACAGCGCCACCTCTGGCTTTTTCTTTGTATGTGGTGCTGAGGAATTGAACCCAGGGCTTCATGTATGCAAGGCAAGCACTCTACCACTAGGCCATATTCCTAGCCCCCGAATTACAATTTTTGAAGACACAAACTTGAGGTGCATTGTTATCTTCCACATTCCCAAACAATTCTCTTTCAACATACTACTTTTTAAGTTATTCACTTGTACACATCACCTATTTTCAGAAGAGACATCTAAAGATGCCTACAGTTTCACTGGTTTTCTCCAGAGCACACAGCTGACTACAAAGCTAGGTGCTGTCCTAAGATCTGTTTTGTTCAGTTTTATTAACCAGTGAACACTCTGACCATGGTAAAGTCTACTGGATCTACTTAATGCAGAGACCTATGTACCTGAAGTCCAAATTTTTTCTTTTCTATAAAATTCTATTAGTCTATGATTCTATTTCCTGCCATAGGAGAGGGCTAAGCAACAAAGTCTAACGGCTGCCTCTACTTTATCCAAAATACAGTTTCTACAGAAAATTTTGCAACGAACACTACTGTATTAGCATAACTTAATAGTTTATTCAAACCAGTGTTAGCCCATTTCCCTTGAATGGGAATAAGTGAGAGTAGCAGGAACACAACTGTCAGCATCCCTAGGATAGAAAGATGAATGTTGATTCCTTTAAAAAAAATAGAATGATTTTCTTATAACTTGTAAAGGCAACCTCAAGCAATATAAAGAAATAAGATAAACCATGTCCTTCCAATTTGAAAAAAGTGACTATCCAAAGCAACAATATTTACACTTAGAATTTAGTTCATCAACATTATAAATCATACATTCAAAAGGAAACTTAAAATAATTCAGCCAAAACTAAGACTATTAATTTAAAAATGTATACACACAAGTAAACTGCATTTCTTACATCACTCTTTCCCCAAATTGGTAGATCGATTCTTTCTAAAACAGACGGTGGAAAAATGATACATATAAGGTCATTTTCATCAATTAATTCATAGTAGGATTCATCACTTAAACTCTGCTGGCAATTTCAAAATGATTGCTTATGCTAGAAATAAATTCACGTGAAGCTTTTGTAAATTATTACACAGCAATTCAACTTCTAGATAAACTGGATGGTGGCTTACAATTCTTTGCATTTATTTCTTTTTCTTCTTTTCCCCCTTCTTGTTCCCTCCTTTGCAGGTGGGCTGGAAGGTAGAACTGGTTTGAACTCAGGGCCTTGAGCTTGCTAGGCAGATGCACTACCACTTGAGCTATGGTCCTAGCCTTCTTTCCCACCTTTTCAATACAATGCTGAATCCATTCTTCAAATTAAAAAAAGCCAATATTCTAACTGCTGATAATAGCTACCATTTACTGAATACTTACTGGGCTAGCAATGTATTTGAAATGTACGTCATTTAATCCTGACAACCACAAGAAATAAAACTGATTAATACTGCCACTGCTTCATAATAATATTATAGTAATAAAGGGTTTTTAAATTCCTCACTATAAAACTTTTTTTTTGGTTCCTGTAAGGAGACTGACTTTCAATCACAATACTCACACAAAATAGACATGGAAAATTCTGACTCAATTTGCTTTTAAATCTTTCTGATACCAGTTTAGAGAACTAAGCTTAATTTAAAAATGTATACACACATAAGTCACAATTCTTTTATCAATATTCTGACCAACCCTAGAATAACAGAGGCCCAGACAGGGATAGTAGAACAGGAGATTCAAGAAAAACTGAACTCCCATTTGTAATCTTTTACTTTATAGCCTGGGTGAGTTACTCTTGAGATTTTTCTTTTTCACATGCAGATGACATGTATCCTATAGTTACTGAGAGGGCCAAGTGAGGTGCTGTACCATGCATAAGTTCTATTAACCTCAGAATACAATATCGTCATCACCACGAGAACCAAGAAGTGAGATGTGCCTGTACACACATACACACACAAAAAAAACCACCAGGACACCCTGACTGAGGAAGGACTCAGAAGCTAACCAGGAAAACTCAACTAGGATAATTTGGTTTATTCTCTCTTAGCCCACTCCAATGGGTCTTTGATACCTGATCCAATGAACACTGCCTGATGAAATTAATCTGCTGGTTAATGGACTATTAATATAACTACTTGCTTTTGAGCAAGACTGTTACTTTTTGTAGGGTGCTGGCATTTGGAGACGATTCAGTAGGTATTTGTTATTGAACTGAGAACAAGAAAAGGCCATACCTTTATTCCACTGGTGCTTATTAGCTCAGCTAGTCAAAGCATCACACGAGTAAACTAAACAGGTTTAGCATTTGTATGAGCTGTGTATGTTAATACTTGATCAATGCAAGCATATTCTTATCTCATAAAATAAAAGTAAGCAAAACCAGGCACAGACAACTCATGCTTGTAATCCTAGCTACTCAGAAGGCTAGGATTTAATAATCATGGCTTCAAGCTAATCCAGAGAGGAAAGTGGTTCAAGTAGAGCATCATCCTTGAATGAAAAAAGGGGAGAGTGCCTAGGCCTTGAGTTCAAGCCCCACTGCTAGCAGCAGACCAAAAGTAATCTACCTTATTTTACTAAAAAATAGTTTAGGCAAAATTTCTAAGCTACAACAAACACATCACCAATATCCCAAGAGGGAATCAGAAAAAACGAAAAACAGTCCATTCATCTCTTTTAGTTAAAGAAGTGTACCATTGCTTTCACCCTGGCAAATACAGTACAATCTAAGTTTTCTCATCAACCATCAACCTTCACTTAAATGAACTGTTGGGCCAATCAAGACTTTCCAAAGATGAACTATACACTGAGAAAGGCCTTGATGGCATACCACTGAGCTTCACAATCACAAGTTGGTCGCATTTGTTCAGAAGCCTTAAATGCCAGTTTTACTTGTCACTGAACTGAAAAATGAATCTTAAAAAGTCACATCAACTGAGAATACGAGTTTGTACAAAAGCTGGATTTTTACAAAACCCAGCATATTGTTGACCCCTTTAGGTTTTCCTTTCACATAAGAGAAACGTAAAGGCACAAAGCATTAAGCTTTGTGATGGCAATTGTATAAAATGATGTAGCTAAAATCAGTGAAACCAGAACTTGACACCCAAAGCGCTACACCAAGGTACTATATATAATTCAGTGTGTGTTAATAACCACACTTGAACAGTAAGTTCAAATCTTTAACAAGAGTATGTATTAATTTTTAACGAATAAAAACAACAGTTAGTATACTACTATGCCTCCTAAATGGCTACAGAATAAAGTCAGTAGGACCTTCAGCATTAGGAACAATGGACACTATTTCAAAACTCAGTGCTTCTCTTAGTGCAGTATTTTCCTTACGAGTATGAGATGCAAATGATGTGGCTCGTGTCCAACTTTCAGTGACATATTTGACTAGTGAATAAGTTTTTCCAGATAGCATCTGGAAGACTTAAACACAAATTCTTTGGCATTGTATACCATTCTAATAGTGTTCACTAGTGCTGTAGAGGTACTAAAAGCAATTCTCCGGGCTAATGACAAGTACTTATTGAGTACAACTTATGTGAAATACTTTATGGGAACCATCACTGACCCTTTAGGAAGTTCCCAGTGATGCCTAAATTAAAGGAAATGAAAAATTTGAGATGCAGCAAAGCTGAGTAACTTGTCTTTGACCGCTCAAAGGGACAATCAGGCTCTAACCAGGGCCATCTACTCCTCTTTTCTTCACCACTCACCTGCCAATATATTACTAATGTCTTATACACAATTAAGTGAAACAAGCATGCTCTCAAACAATAGTGCACACAAAAATTCCACTGATTTTGATTATATATAATATACACATATTATATATATATATGCAGAAGTTATAAAAATCAAAACTTTCATCACCAGCTGCTTTTCTTTTTCAGCTTTGTACTTTTCTTGGGTTTTAAAACAATTCCAATGAAAACACATTAGTTTTGCAATCAGCAAGAAAAGGCCATGCGGTGAGCTATGTCCTTTACTTCTTATCACACATGCCAGGCTGTTTTAATTTTCCAACAGTTCTTATCAACTAAAGAGCATCAAGGAATTTCTTTTGCTTTTTTAATAACTATCAAAACATCAAAGGCTGTAGGGGTAGCATTCATCATCATTCTAAAAATTCTTCTTCTTGGAAATAGGAGAAATTTGACCTTTCTTTGCTATAATTAAGGCAGAAGCAATTATAAAATCATTAAACAAAGTCATTGTATGCAAGTATTCAACAGCTTTCTACAAGGAAAATAAGAGTCTGAAATGCAAATATAGCTATTGTTTCATTACCTTTTCTGTAAACAAGTCTGCTCACAACAACAATAGTTATTAAACTCTTATGCCTCCTAAACGGGTCTGGAGTGAAGTCAGTAGGATCTACAGCATTAGGAATGACGGACACTATTTCAGGATTCAGTGCTGCTCTTAGTACAGTATTTTCCTTACTAGTGTAAGAGACACAAATGATGTGGTTTGTGTCACAAAGAGACACAGTTAGAAGCTTGTTTGTAAGCACCGAGCTGACATCAGCAAATCCAAAAAGGGAATGATCCGTGAAGACTGTCTGTAGCCCCATTGTCTTGGCGTGGAAGAGAGCATCATGGGCCATGGCAGAAAAAGAACTATGGGAATGGATTATTGTAACTCTCTCCCGAACAAATATGTACCTGAGCAATGGCAGGCTGTGAAAGAGGGTCGTGGCTGTAGATTGGTTGTACATGACTTTCAGAGGCAAGTAATAAACTTTGAGGCCATTAGTGAGGTAACGGATGCCTTTGCGATTTCCATAAGCATGGGTGACAATTATGACCTTGTGCCCTCTTTCAATCAGGCACTGAGAGAGCTGGTAAATGTGGCTTTCCACACCTCCCATATTTGGGTAGAAAAAGTCAGACACCATGCATATACTATGGGTACAGGTTGTATGGGAGGAAAGGCTTCCAGGGCTAACTGGGGAGAGAGTGGCTGAGTGAGGCAGGTCCTGTCCGCCTCTTCCTGTTAAGGCCATGCTGAGATGGTTTAGGCATCAGTTCTTAGAGCGAGCCAATTAAGAAATGTGTCCTCTGTTACCTGAAAGACAGAAAAACAACATCTTAGCTCAGAGAAACAGCACATTCTGCATTCCGGATCCTGCCCAACAAACTCCTTCTGGACTGTATGCATATGCACTCCATCTCATACATATACTGAAAAGCATGGGATAGCAACCTCGTACATGCGCAGATCCCTTCCCAAAACTCTGCCAAGTCATGATCTCTCCTTTCCCTAAGAAAACCTCTCTGTCATCACCATGACCACACTCCAAATCCTAGAAAACAAATGATTAACCACAGGTTTTCTTGTGAGCTGTCTAGCTTGAGCCCACCATTTGCCATAAGGGTGTAATTTCCCTCACTTTCTTTCTATTGAACTCTTTGCTTTGCCACTTAAAAATAGTTATAGCCAGGCTGCAACTTAAAAAAGTTTTAGTCAGGCACTAGTGGCTCACAGCCATAACCCTAGCTACTCAGAAGGCTGAAACCTGAGGATCCCGGTTTGAAGCCAACCCAGACAGACAAACCCATGAGACTTATCTCCAGTTAACCAGCACATCTGTAAGTGGAGGTATGGTGTGGCTCAAATGGTAAGAGCACCAGCCTTGAGTGTAAAAGTCAAGTCAAGTAAGAGCTTGAGGCCCCGAGTTCAAGCCCCAGTAGCAGCACACATACAAAGAAAAAAATAATTTGTTAGCTTTTCTCCTAGAAATAAAAAACAAGCATATAATGAATTTACTTGTTGGAAGTGCCTCTGTGGCTCAAGTGGTAGAGGGCTAGCCTTGAGCTGAAGAACTCAGGGACAGTGCCCAGGCCCAGAGTTCAAGCCACACGACTGACCAAAAAAATAAACAAAGAAAACAAGAACATAATGAATTCACTTGTTTGACATTTATCACATACCATACAACAAAACTAGATTCTACAATGGCTTAATTTAATTCTAAAAGTGCTGCTACACGTAAGTTTTAAGGATACACTACAGTATATATGTGCATACTTCCCCTATACTATTATCATTTTATAAAATATCAACTATACATCAGACAGTATATGTTAACATTTTTCTGTAATATATACTTAAAGAAGTTAGAGATAGCTGTCTGTTTTGTTGGTGACCACTCCTGGCCCTTGCATTTAAAATTTTTCCCCTTTACTTTTTCTAAGACAAAGTCTAGCTATGCAGCACAGGTTGGCATTAAACTCAGCACCCTCCTGTGTCTGTATTCTGAGTTCTGGGATTAGAGGTGTGGACTGCCACAGGTGGTGTTCCCCTTTACATTGGGACCTGGAATAACCCAAAGAATAAAGTAGAAATGATATTCAAACCTTTGGCCTTGGGCTACCCTAAACTATCACTTAAGTCTAGCTAATGTGCTAGAAGGGAAAGACATTGTAAAAGGTAGATCATTCACATAACATGGAGAGTCAGAAGCCCAGCCATCCCCATATTCTTTCCTGAATCCAGTCTCTAATCAAACTATTAACTAAATGCAGCCTCCCCAGTGACCACTAGCAAAAATAGCACAAATACCTATGCCTAGAAGAGTCCAGAATAACGAAAAAACAATACAGTGGCTACTATTTTATACCTATTTTATATTGTGTTAGGGAGAAGTTTATCATACAGCTAAGGATAATTAAAACAGGCTAGAATTTGAAACTAATTATACTGGTCCACCACCTAGTTTTATAACATACTTTAGAAGCACAGGCTTGCCCATTCATTCATTTGTGTGAATGCCCACTTTTGTGCTACAGTGGCTTCCACAGAGAACACATGATCTACAGAGAATAAAATATTTTCCATCTGGCCCTTTACAGAAAGTTTGTTGATTCCTGCTCTGGGGTTAACCACTGATTCAATTAATCTAATAAGTTTCTTTTAACTGGGGTGTTGGTGGCTCACACAAGTAATACTAGCTATTGAGGAGGATGAGATCAGAGGATTATTGCTCAAAGTCAGGATAGAAAAGTCTGACAGTCTATTTCCAATTAACCAGCAAAAGGCCAGACTAGAGTCATGGCTCAAATATAATTATTGGCTGTGATCAACACACACACACACACACACACACGGTTCTGCTAGTATTAGCTTTGTGGTTTACATCTATCTGAAGTTAGATCTGTCTTGGGGAACAACTTTTTCAAGTGTCACATAGAGCTCATATCCCTTTCCTTATTCAAGGACAGTGACATTCAATCTGGTCCCTTCACTTTTGTCTTAACCTTTCTTCTACTTGTCTTTTCTCCAGGAATGCTCCTCCTTTCCACAAAGAGTTGGAAAATAAGGGCTAAACTCAAGACAGGCAAGACTTGGGGCAATTTCCTACATCTAAAGTGAGAAATGATTATCTCATGGGTCCTATAACATCCTAACAATGTGAAATCCTCATTCCACATTCAGACTTTTCACTAAAGGGACTTTTGGACAAAGTTAACTATATGATTAGAAGCCATCCTTAAGTGCTTAGTTTCCAATTTCTCCTGAAAAATTCAGAAACTACAAATTAACTGTGTGCAGAATATTCAATATCAAATCTAACAAATTCATCTACATTTTAGGTATACTCAAAATACACCATAAATGCTAATTAAATGGAATGCACAGAATATTGAGATTCCCAAAATTTGCATTTATAAGTTGTTTAACATTGTCTTACTGAGTTTTTGCACATACATTCCCAAGAGCTTGAACTCAGGACCTAGACACTCTCCTTTAGCTTTCTTGCTCAAGGCTAGTGCTCTACCACTTCAACCACAGCTTCCCTTCATCTTTTTTGGCAGTTAATCTGCTGAGATAGTAGTCTCACAGAAAGGAATCTCCCAGACTTTCCTGCCCCACCTGGCTTTGAGCTGCAATACTCAGTTCTCAGACTCCTGAGTAGCTAAGAATACAGACATAAGCCTCCAGTGACCAGTTTTTATTTAGCTTTAAAAGATAAAAAAAAAGTGGGAAGGAATAAACCAAATATAAATATTGAAAACTTTGTCACTCACCTCTACTGTTGTGACAAGTCTGCCTACCATCCTATTATTATTGCTAACAACTCAAATACACAGCAGAATTACATAAGTTTACACTTTAAAACTGAAGGTAGGCTTAAGACATCTAGTCAATCTCTTGTGCACTTTACCAACGGGAAAGCAGCCAAGTTGACTAGAACTCCACCCTGCCACTTAACGTGGTCAAGTCCGGGGGGGGGGGGAGTCTGTCTTAAAATTCTCGACCACGGCCAAAGAGTTCCAAGCAGTTACGGCAGTAGTAGAGGCTCCCAGGGAATCCCAGGGCGGAAGCGGGACAGCGGCTCCAGCCCGTCACACCTACGCGGGGTCTGAAGTAGCTGGAGAGCGCTTGGGGCCAGGGCCAGGGGCAAAGCCCGGCCAGCCAGCGACCCTATGTGGGACAGGCAAGGTCTGGCCCAGGCCCAAGGGGAGGAGGAAAACGGTCGAAAAGTAACCAGGAGTTGGAAGCCCGGGGTCCCAGAGGCCCTAGTCCCTCGCTTTCACTAACTTCAGCCAACGAACCCGCTCCAGCCCCATTCCACTACCGAGACGTTCCAACCCGACTTCCGGTCCTCAAGCCGAGCCATCTCCGCACCCTCAAAGCCTTCCAAGGTCCTACTGAAACCACACAAGCCGGTCCCGAAGAGGCCGAGACTGCCGGAGACAAGAGGCCAAAGAAACACTTACCGGCAAGCCCCATGGCCGCCCGTGTCCGGACCTCCCGCGGCTGTAGCCAGAGTCCCACCCCGCTGCTTTAACGTACCAATCCCGGGCGTCCGCGCCCGAACGCCGCACCCCGGAGACAGCCAATTATAAAGAGGAATTTGGATCACGTGCAAGAGCGACGCTCAGTCAACCCCACCCTTTAGCGCGAGAGGTAGCTTCAGCGACCGCTAGCGCTGGTCTCCCGAAAGCCTGTGGAAGGCCAGGAGCATGCGCGGCGTGGTTTCCTAGTTACGGCGTCTCTTTTCGGGAAGCCTGTTCACGCCCAGCTGGCTTCTGATTGGAGAGATCTGGGATGCGGAGGCTACGGAAGCCAAGAGGAAGCCAGGGTCTGAGTGGCGTTTTGCTGACATGATTCGTTCCTCAGCAGAACGCTACTGGTTCTTACCACTCTGGCAATGTTGTCAGATGAAACAAATTAAAAATAAACAAACACAAAGTAAAAGCAAATCAAAACAAATAAAATATGAGGCTCGAATTTCAGATAAACAATTCTTTTTACCTTACTATGCCCCCAATATTAAGGACTTCCCTCACAAACAACATTCAGTTCCTTAAAAACAATATTCTTCTGAAATTCATATTTGACCGCCCAGCTTGAATTTTATCTGGAGTTCTGAACTGAGAAAAATCTAAGAGCTGACTTGAAATCTCTACTCCCATTCAAATTGGTTCAAGTAGCTGTGGTGGTGCTTGGCCAGGAAGCCATGGAATCTGGAAAGATCTGGAATCTTTCACATTAGTACTGGAAATTCTCCACCTCTGCCATGCACTTTCGTGAATAAACTCCTTTCTGAGCACCATCACTGCCACCATTAGTGTTACTCCTTTTAAACCTGAAGCATGCCTATGTATCCCTGAAGAATTCAGCTTTTTTTTTTTGATGCCCTCCTCAAGACTCCGAGGATTATTTATTTGTATTTTGATAGCACTGTGGCATTAAACATTCGTGCTCTTGATATTGAAAGACTGCAACACCTAAATCAGATGCACTGTCCCTATGGTCTCAAAGAACAAGTCCATGGACACAAAGGAAGAAGTGCAACAGCAAAGATTTATGGAAGAAAAAGATAAGCAGAGCTCCTGCTATACAAGAGGGGTAACAAGGGAGAGTACCGCCTAGGGGACATTGTGCAGGGATTAATAAGGTGTTCTAGGAGAGCTAAGTGACTGTCCAGATCATAGGAAAGCCAGTGGGCCAAATCAGCCCCTAGACTCAATCAGAGGCTCCACACAGCCTACACTGTGTCCTTTACCCCCTCTGACTGAGTGCCTATTCTAGCATATACCTCTGGGGTCCAGTCACTTCACTCTTCAAGTCTTTCAGGGGCAATGGACCATGTTGTATGCTCAGTGGTTGCCATGCTCTGCTGAGCTAAGCCATGGTGATGGAGGTAGGAACTCTACAGGAAGGGACCATTTTCCCAATTGCCTAGCCAAGCTATTTTTCTGCTCTCATTCTAACTTCAGCCCTAAGTATTAAAAAAGTAAAGAAATTGGGAGTCTGCCCATCAAATGCGTGAACATTTGATCTCATATGGGTACATGATTCCATTCATAGTTAAATCTTAAAGAATAGTAAGACTAATTTCTAGTAATCAAATGTTGTAGCAGGATTAAGAGATAATTCTAGTAATAGTGGAGTGCCTGTATGTGTGGCCTCAAAGTATGTCTTTAGAGTATTTTCTTAAAAGGCACTAAAATTACATAAAATACTTACATACACTGATTTCTGATTACATTTAAAATGATATAAAGGTAATCAGTGCCGTTCATGATATTAAATGACCTAAACAGAAAAGATGTGAATTAAGTGTATCATCTTCCCTGGAAATTCAGTTCTTTGAAAATGCATATGTAAATAAGATCCCTTTGATAATTTTGGAATAAGAATGTAACCAATATGTATTTAGATTCTACTGTCTATTTGAAAAGCACAGTGAAGAAAAAAAATCTGGCAATCAACCACACCCCCAAACCAAGATGAAACTGAGGCACATGTAACTGTCTATGATAAAAGGAAGTAGTGGGGCTGGGAATATGGCCTAGTGGCAAAGAGTGCTTGCCTTGCATATATGAAGCCCTGGGTTTGATTCCCCAGCACCACATATATAGAAAACAGCCAGAAGTGGCGCTGTGGCTCAAGTGGTAAAGTGCTAGCTTTGAGCAAAAGGAAGCCAGGGACAGTGCTCAGGCTCCAAGTTCAAGGCCCAGGACTGGCAAAAAAAAAAGGAAGTAGTGCCAGGCACTGGTTGCTCAGGCCTGTAATCCTAGCCACTCAGGAGGCTGAGATCTGGGCATCACAGTTTAAAGCCAGCCCGGGTAAGAAAGTCCGTGAGACCCTTATCTCCAATTAATCACTAGAAAACCAGAAGTGGTGCTGTGGCTCAAGTGGTAGGGAGCTAGCCTTGAGTGGAAGAGCTCAGAGACAGCACCCAGGCCCAGAGTTCAAGCCCCACAACCAACAAGAACAACAACAAAAAAGGAAGTGGTAAATATTATCATGGAAATATAATGAAAATACTAGAAGTTTGGGGGAATATAGTACTTCTGTATTTAGCTAGAAGAGTAAGTGAAGACTACCTACAAAGCTCTTGGGAGCAAGGTCATTACAAAAGCCTACAGAGACCCATGGGTGACGGTCAACCATTGCTGCATGATTATGACAACAGAAAAAGAACTTGGTTGGGCACTCGGGATAAAGACCCCACGCCCACACCCATAGAGAGGTTCTGCATCCCTCACGATGGCCTTGAGCAGTTGTGTGTGCCAGCCTCTGCACATCACGTCATAGCTCATTGCCCCTGGAAGGCATGCATAGGAGCAGTGGGCTGATTGGGCCCTGGAGAGCTATACAGGAACAGAAAGATCATCCAGTCAGTGAGGCTAAATGATGCAAGGAGAACTAGTGTAGGATGCGTAGAGCCTCTGACTGTATCTGGACCCTGATACAGCCTGTGGACTGTCCAGTGATCTTAGAGTTATATAGCTCTCTCCTAACCAACTTAACTAACCTTAATTAACCTAATATAACCCAAGCACAGACACTTAGGTAATGCTTTCTCTGGGAACCCCTCCTGTCTAATAGGTGCTCTGCTTATCTTTTGTCTTCAACAGGTCTTTGCTGTTTTACTTCTCCTTCTTGGTCCCTAGACTTTTTTTTTTTTGGCCAGTCCTGGGGCTTGGACTCAGGGCCTGAGCACTGTCCCTGGCTTCTTTTTGCTCAAGGCTACCACTTAAGCCACAGCGCCACTTCTGGCCATTTTCTGTATATGTGGTGCTGGGGAATCGAACCCGGGGCCTCATGTATACGAGGCAGGCACTCTTGCCACTAGGCCATATCCCCAGCCCCCTAGACTCATTTTTGAGACCATAAAGACAAAGGACCTGTCCATGTGTTGCAGTCCTTCAGAATCATTTACACAAGGAAGAAATGTGGCAAGAAGAACAGCATTTCAGAAAGAATGACATCAAGTCCATTTTCTTTGGGGAGGATCCTCTACCAGTTTGCTTTAACTTTCACAGCAATTGCTATTTTTCATTTCACATTTCTTCCAGACACAAAGAAACATAGGCTCCATAGTTTCCCTCATTCTTAATAATTTGTTTATGACTAGGATAGTCCTAGCAGAGAATCACAATAGCTCAGTAGCTATGTACATATGACCTTATAAGATGATGCTAATCAAAAGGAACTCCAAGATATGGAAACAAGAGGGTTTTTTTTTTTTTGTTTTTAATGTGCTACGTGAAGTTATTCCTTTTTTCTTTTGGTTTTCCCCCTTTGGTTTATTCCCTGTTGTCACTTTCTTTGATTTTGGAACCTTGTGTCTTGTATACACATTTACCCAATTTGGGGAAGGGAAAAGGAATAACAAAATGATGAGATAAAGTACAAAGGGTGAACCAATGCAACAGGGATACTCACAAGACACTACGTTGGAAATGAACTTTACAGCTTGGAGTGGGGAGTCCAGAGGGAGGGAAAGGGCTGGGAATATGGCCTAGTTGTAAAGTGCTCACCATGTATACATGAAGCCTTGGGTTCCATTCCTCAGCACCACATATACAGAAAAAGCTGGAAGTGGCGCTGTGGCTCAAGTGGTAGGTGCTAGTCCTGAGCAAAAAGAAGCTAGAGACAGTGCTCAGGCCCTGAGTTCAAGCCCCAGAACTGGCAAAAATAAAAAAAGAGCGAGGGAAAGTGGGAGAAAAACAAGAGAGAGGGTAACAATGTTTGACAAATGTACTCATTGCCTTACCTATGTAACTATAACCCCTCTGTTCATCACCTTTACAGTAAACTTTAAAAGAAGAAAATGGGCTTGATGTTAACTGAGCCTGATTTCCAGCCAATAAGATATTTTCAATTGATATTTCATAAGTCCTCACACTTCTCATTCTACTTCAAATAGAAAATAAGAGAAACAACATAAAAATTTGTGCGGTAATTAATATAAAAAAAAGAACCAAGGAGAAAGAGAACCAAAATGCAAAGTGATGATCAGGACCAAAGCCCCATAGATCCTAGACTCCATATATGGTAGTGGGAATGAATAAAACCGGGTTCAGCTCCTGTCAAATAATAGAGACTAAGGGAACTCTGTGTGGCTGGGGACAGGAAGGAGCATTGTGAGAGAGATTTACATTGGTGGCTTTCAGCAAACAACTTGCCAATCATCTTCCCTGTCTAATTGCCTTCCACATTGACTCTGGGATGTGACTGTGTGAATTTGCTAGGCCACTGGGACCTCAATGAATGAGAGACTACGAAGGTTTGATAGGTGTTTATGGATTGGGTCTTGGTCCTATTGGAACCATTCCTCTTGAAAGCCAATGGCATTACTGTGAAAAGTAAAATGTTAAATGATGAAAAGCCCCATGGAGAGAGGACTTGAAAAATGAGACTTCATCTTGGTGACACCAGCTAAATGTGAGTACTCAACATAATGTAACCACTGGGATAATCTCATTACATAGTTCCGGTTAACCTTTCAAATTAGGATAAATAATAAGTCAATGCTGTCTCAAGACACTCATTATTAGGGTGGTTTCTGATATCTACTTTTTCTGATTATGCCTTTTCCTGAATATCCATATTTTTTAATTCATTTTTCTCTTTAAAATATTTTCCTTAGCTGGGAGCTGGTGGTTCATACCTATACTCCTAGCTACTCACATTGCTGATTTGAGAATCATAGTGTGGAGCCAGCCCAGACAGAAAAATCTGTGTGACTCTCATCTCCAAATCACCAGCAAAAAAATTGGAAGAAAAGACATGATTGCCTCCAGACTCTGAGTTCAAGCTCAACTATCATCAAAACAAACAAACCAAAGAAAATGAAGCATATTTTCCTTAACATAAAATATAGAGTGGTAGGGGCTGGGAATATGGCCTAGTGGCAAGAGTGCTTGCCTCATATACACGAAGCCCTGGGTTCGATTCCCCAGCACCACATATATAGAAAAGGGCCAGAAGGGGCGCTGTGGCTCAAGTAGCAGAGTGCTAGCCTTGAGCAAAAAGAAGCCAGGGACAGTGCTCAAGGTCTGAGTCCAAAGCCCAGGACTAGCAAACAAACAAACAAACAAACAAACAAAATACACAAACAAAATATAGAGTAGTAGAGCACCTACCTAACAAGTTGTAAGCTCCAAGTTCCACATCAAAGTAAATAAATATAAAGTAAAAGAAAACAAAAATTTGATCAGCACAAATTCCATCATAGAGTCCCAAGATAGTGAGCAAGACACATGAGAAGAGGGGCTGGGAATGTGGCTTAGTGGTAGAGTGCTTGCCTGGCATGCCTGAAGCCCTGGGTTTGATTCTTTAGTACCACATAAACAAAAAAGACTGGAAGTGGCCCTGTGGCTCAAGTGGTAGAGTGCTAGCCTTGAGCAAAAGAAGCTGGGACAGTGCTCAGGCCCTGAGTTCAAGCCAAGCCCCAGGACTGCCCCCCCCACCAAAAAAGAACAAAAATTAAAATAACAACATTAAAAAAGAAATGAGAATTATTTATGAAACTGTGTAATAAATTGTGTGTTTATTTGTATAGATCAGATAAAACAAAATGCCATGGTTTGAATATTGATATTTATTTCCTTTAAATACACTTAAATATAAGACATCAGACAGTAGTTTACTGAAATTCAAAA
Source organism: Perognathus longimembris pacificus (assembly GCF_023159225.1). Classification (NCBI taxonomy): domain Eukaryota; kingdom Metazoa; phylum Chordata; class Mammalia; order Rodentia; family Heteromyidae; genus Perognathus; species Perognathus longimembris. The sequence continues at coordinate 105,128,880 of NC_063188.1, read as the reverse complement.
GCTACAAGCTCAACAGAGGTTAGAAGTCATTGTTGATCATACAAAAAGTGTCTGCATAAGCAAAAATCAGATTAATTCATAAGAGTTGCACTTAGCAGCAGACTCAGAGACTGCACTGTTCCCTATCCGTTCTGAATAGTCAATCCTATGGCATGTGTCATTCAATGACAAGCAAACATTTCTTAGCATCAAAAACTATGGGTTCTACAGGTGCCTTCCTCTCCACTCCTTGCTATGCAAAGACATCTTCAGCTACAGGTCATCTGTCAATAAACCAGGGAATACTCAGCTGGTGTTGAATGTGCGGTTGGTTTGATTCACTGTGATACAATATAAAATGGATTCCCACCCGCCCCCCAAACACCTGAAGGGGAAAAACAATGACAGCAACTTGGCCAAGCCTCCTACTGTTTAAAAATGACAGGTATAGGGAATTTGGAACAAAGGTGAGTCAAGGATTCTGTTGTCTGTGGAACCCCTGGGAAGCCCTTTTGTCCTTTGGAAAGTGACAATGCTTTGTACAGGCTGGTTTTCCATTTGCACATGTTCTAGTGTGAAAAGGGCACCAGTCCTAACAGCTGTCCCAAAAGAAAGTGAAGATGAGAATTTAGCATCAAGAACTGAATTCAAAGGAATAACCCTGTTCTGCTTTGCTTGTGTTTTCAAAGGTCATTTAAAATGTCAATATCAAATCTTAAGCAGTTATTCCATATAGATTTAAAACACTGATTAAAGCCCAAACAGTAACATCCGAGTGAAACATGAAAAAAAATCTTGCTTATGTAAATCTAGTGGCATCCCCTTCATCAAAGAAAAAGAAACTGAGTCTGCTGATATCTCTTTCTCTCCCCTCCCCTCAATAGTTGTTTAAATTTCATCAATTTCCTTGTTGGTTAAGAACTATCAACTCATACTAGCAAGCAGGATTTTCTTCACTTCTCAATTAGTCATAACTCTACACACTTTTGTTTATTCCTTAGCTATGAAACTTGTGTTTTTCTCTCGGAAAGGGATGTGGACACTGAGGGAAAAAAATAGCTTCAGAAGAGATCCTTATCAAATCAACATGGCATCGCCATTAACTTCATTTATCATTATCATTGATAAATGAAGTTAAGGCAAAAGTGAAAAAGCCATTGACCTGCAGGTATCTGGATGGAAAATCTTGTGCTTCTGGCAGCAACTCTCGAGACTTTCTTTGCATTCCAAGCAACTGCAGTTTTCTGGGTGCTGGATAAGATCTCTGGGACATGGTGTTTTACACACACACTCACAACGCTCCTCATCCAACTTCATGTATGGCCCACAGAGAGCCGGATCTTGGGGATGAGAGTAGTCTAAACAGAAACAGAACAATATTGGTCCAAGAGCTGTAGCTTGGGTCATATGAATATCCATACTTTGTAGATTCTACATTATCCTCATATAACTTGGATTCACCCAATTTCCTTTCCTGTAGGATTTTGCCTTTAATTTAGTCACAAGATTAAAGAGATTCATCTCTGATTTTCCAGCGCAAACACAAACTTCATGTTTTTGTTTTTAATTTGTGAGAAAGATACCATTTGCTGAATGTCTCTAAGGTATTTTAGAGATAATTACGTAGGTGACAACTAAGCATTTGTAATAACAGATATGGTGTCTGTGAGTTATGCGTGAACTGCTACCAGTTTTTTAGGAGATTAAAAGGAGAGCAGAATGGAAATATTTGCGTTGCAGCAATACACTTCAGAACTCCCAGAATGATAATAGCAATGGTAGAGCACATCTACAACTCAGATGAATACAATGATACGAAAGACAAAACAGAGGCAATGAACTGTGATTCCATAGTTATTTACTGAAAGATACATTCTGCTGAAGATGCTTTGGGATGTTTTTGACATGTTTAGCCCATGGATCTTTCTAGAAAATGTACCAAACAATTGGATAATTGGTATTTTGTGTCCAATCCTAATTAGTGAATTGAAATCCATTGCAAAAATAAAAAAAAGAAAAGATAGAAACTCTGGAAGAATATGAGCCTAGTCCCTTGGCATTTTTTGACATTTTGATGGGAAAAGGTATGGGTTTCTTCCCCTAGATATGCTTCTTTCCCAGTTTGCCTCCTTTAGGGACCGGAACCATCATTCTGGATGCAAGAAATTGTTAAGTTTGAACACACTAGTCAGTCCTGAAACCCTGAGCTTGCTCTTTCATTTGGTTTTTGAGGGATTTTTTTTTGTTTTTGTTTTGCTTTTGGTCTGTAGTTGGGCTTGAACTCTGGGCCTGGGAACTGTCCCTGAACTCTTTTGCTCAAGGCTAGTGTTCTACCACTTTGAGCCACAGTGCCACTTCTGGTTTTTGAGTGGCTAATTGGAGATAAGAATCTCATGGGGACTTTTCTACCCAGGTTGGCTTCAGCCAGGTTCCCCAGTTCTCAGCCTCCTGAGTAACTAGGATTACAGGTGTGAGCCACCAGTGCCTGGCTTCTTTCAGTCTTTTAAAGGTGCTTTATTAGCACATATTAGTTATACAAGGGGCATTCATGGCAATATTACCACAAATATGTACATGTACGATGTATCTCAATCAAACTCAGCTCCTTCATCTCTCTCCTTTACCAGATCCTTCTTAAAATAATCCCAACAGGTTGAACTGTTTGTTTTTCACACATGTACATAAAGGAGTTCAACCTTATTCACCTTCCTGAACCCTCGCCATTGGAACTCCTGCCTCTGGCTGGTACCCTCCCTCCCCCCACCCCCCACAGCTTACTTTTACCATCACCACTGCAATTGCCAAGCTTTTGTTCAGTACCTTGTGTTTCTCACGAAGATGGCCTCTCACACATCTCACCACAAGTTTTAGCCCTCAAATCTACTCAAACTCAAACCTACTTATATTACTCCACTGCTCCCAATGTCATGAAAGTTCCCTCTCATGATAAAAGTGAATTTTCTCACCATAACAACTGCTAAGTCTCTCTCTCTCTTTCTGTCTTTCCTTTCCCTTCTTTCTCTTCTTTGTTCCCACTCTCCCTCTCTCTCTTCTTCTTCTTCCTCACCCTCTCCTCTTCCTCTCATTTTTGACTCAAATGGTAATCTCCCATCATGCAATCTCATAGTTTTCACTGCTCTTTAATTGGTGAGTGTTTTAGAAACTATATGGAATAGACATCCTGGAAACTCCATTCTGATTATGTGAAGAGGAAAAAGGTGAGCGGTGTATACCATAAGGCAGTGAAGTAGCTGTCTTTGGGGCAAACCAAGATTGTTTTGTTAAAAGATAAAGAAATGCTTAACAATTCATATGGACCACTAGGTGTCAGGAGAGATCCACTCAGAGCATTTCATACAGGACTACCTCCACTGGGTGGCTGAGCAAAACACAATCCCCAAAGTGTTGAACTTCAGCAAACTGTAGCTGAGAGGCAGCCCTTATCTCTCTTACAGGCGAAGGGAAGACTGAGCTCAGACATACTGGCTGTGTGTTATCAATGTGTTCTGTCTTCAACCTTGTTCCATGTATAATCTTAACAATAAGTGGATGACATTTTTTGGAATACATTCTTGAAATTATGACTCTCTTGAGAAAGGAAAGAATGTCCTAAATACTCTACACTACAAAAATAGAGACTTCTTCAATTGTTTCTTTTCGTTTTACTTGTTTATTTTAACAGCTTTGAATAATGACCTGACTGTAACAATAGAAAAAGAAATTGGACTCGTATTTCACCAATTCAAATGCGCTCATTGGGGGGAAGAAAAGTCACTGTGGAAAAAGCAATGACTTAACAGCCACATTTGTGGGAAAGATGTTTAGTGAACAGAAAGCTCAGTATATGTCATCAATGTGGTAGGACTACTGGAGAAATGAATGTGAACTTGGGCATACTAGGAAATTACAGGCGGTGAAAATTAGAAGGGACTGCGATCTAGATTATTTGTATATCTCATTTCCAGAATAACCATAACTTTCCCAAAGGTCCCCTGCTTCCTTTCTGGCCTGGATCAGCTCATCTTCTTCCATACTGTGCTAGTTTGATTTTGTTAAGGGTCTAAGGTGGTTCTCTCTCTCTCTCTCTCTCTCTCTCTCTCTCTCTCTCTCTCTCTCTCTCTCTCTCTCTCTCTCTCTCTCTCGCTAAGTTCTCTCATCTCCATCTCTAAGTACTCCTATTCTCCTGGTCAGACCATTTCTCGCCTTAGCCACTAGTCAGTCTTTCCACCATGATATAGATGGGTATGGAATGAGTTCCTACCCAGTAACTCCCTCCTCAGCTAATGTTAAGTCCCTTGTTAAGGAAGTCCCCACTAGTTTGTAGGCCCAGCACCTTCCCGTGGTTATTCAAAATGCACCCCAAGAGAGGGCCCAGCTTGCACTCCCCATAGAATGGGCTGATAGCAACTGCATCAGGCTGTACTGCCTCTCTTCTCACCCTTTAATGCATTGCCCTTACACGAAATTCTTCTGTCTCAGAACCTGTGTGCCCTGGAAACATCAACTAGAACAGAATTTAAACTCTATGGCTATTGCTTCCCACAGTAACTTTCTTTTTATTTTTTGGCCAGTCCTGGGACTTGGACTCAGAGCCTGAGCACTGTCCTTGGCTTCTTTTTTCTCAAAGCTAGCACTCTACCACTTGAGCATAGAGTTACCACTGGCTTTTTCTATACATGTGGTGCTGAGGAATCAAACCCAAGGCTTCACGTATGTGAGGCAAGCATTTTACCACTCGGCCATATTCCCAGCGCCGCCCACCCCCAATAACTTTCTAATCCTATTTTAAAATGAATCACATGTGGAAGGATTTAGAATCAGTCTTACAAGGCCCTACAGGATGAGAACTGAACCAATGAATTGATGTTCAGGAGCTGGACTGTCCACTGAGATAACTCTGGGCCTTATGTGGATATTGAGCATGAAATGGACAATATGAATTGAGATGTGCTAAAATATAAAGTACAAATTAGACTCAAAAGGCTTAGCACAAGGAAAGTAGGGTATCTTATTAATATATTTTGTATTGGTTGCACGTTGAAATGACACTCTTTTCTAATGGAATAAATAAAATATGTTAAAATTAATTTCATCTTATGCTATAAAATATAAGTTCTATACACGTGACTCATTATATTCCATTGGAAAATGGTTCTGGAGAGAGGAAGATTTAAGTTTAATATAGCAGCCCTCCCTGCTGCCTTGATTTTGATTTTAATTCTGGTAGAAGGTATCTGAATACTCAGAGAGAAGGGAGTAGAAGATTGCCCATGTCTACTTAGGTAGTTGTTTTGTTTTGTTTTTTTGTTTTTTGCCAGTCCTGGGCCTTGAACTCAGGGTCTGAGCACTGTCCCTGGCTTCTTTTTGCTCAAGGCTGGCACTCTGCCGCTTGAGCCACAGCGCCACTTCTGACCACTTTCTGTATATGTGGTGCTGGGGAATTGAACCCAGGGCTTCATGTATACAAGCCAAGCTCTCTGGCTACTAGGCCATATCCTCAGCCCTAGGTAGTTGAAATATATGAACTTTAGGTTTATCTCAAACCCTGGACTGGGATTTCATGAAAACACTTAACACGGAAGCTGAGAGAACAATAGAAATTAGGCTATTATTTACAGTTTCTAAAATAGATTTCTTAATATTGAATCACTATTGCTCTTGTTTGTTGATTACAGCTTAAAACAAGCAAGATTAAAATCACACGATTCTTGGAATTGTTTTCAGTGGAACTATGTCAGACTCCTGGGAAATAAATTTGAAAATGCCTTCCTTTTCCCTAAGAATCACATAATTGTAGATTATGAGCAAGGAGGCTAGCCTGGTTTTGTCCCAATCCATCTTGAGCCAATCATTATTTTTGTTTTTATTTTACTCCAGTTCCAGAAAAGATTTCCCGTATTTCTCATTTAGTTTTTCAAGTTATTGGCATGTTTTGACATGATGTATTTCAAAGAAACTGAGTCCAAAATTACTTTATGTTCCTGTGAGACTTTTATACAAATGAGTTAGTAAACTGTGGTTGAATAGTGTTTAGTTCTGAGGTAGTTTTCATTAAAGTTTAAAGCTGTTTTTGAATGCAATGCTTTGGGACATTCTTAATTACTTTTGATTTTTCTTTGAGATTTTAAAGCAGATTCATGCCATTGGTAGGCTTATATATCACAGCAAAGGGCTCTAGAATCTGGCTGCTCCTACTACTGTTAGCTCTGTACCTTGAGGAAATTATTGTACATCTCAACTGTAATTGTAAAAATTGTTGGGAAGACTAAATATGTATAAAAAATTACAGCAGCCTGGCGCCAGTGGCTCACACCTGTAGTCCTAGCTACTCATGAGGCTGAAATCAGAGGATCGTCTTTCAAAGTCAGGCCTGGCAGAAAAGTCCCCAATGAGACTCTTACCTCCAATAAACTACTCAAAAAAGCTGGAAGTGGTGCTGTGGCTCAAGTGGTATAGTGCTAAGCTTGAGTACAAAGAGGCTAGACAGTGCCCAGGCCCTGAGTTCAAGCCCCAGGACTGGCAAAATTAATAAAATAGATTATAACATAGTTTGGCCAAGATAAGTACTCAATAACATTAATTGGTAGCATTATTGCTATTATTACTATTATATGTACTATACTATATACTATACTACTATAGTATATAGTATATATGAGTATATATATGCTATTTATATTATACGATATACTATGTATATAAATATATTATATATACTGTATTACTATTATATATATATACTATATATAGTAATTTCATTACTGCTATCATTACCTTCTGTTCCAGCAAGTGGATTCTCCTCCTGTAAAACACATTTACATTTGGTGCTATCCCATAGCATATCAACAGGACAGAGTTTCTTGGAATGGGGGCATCTAGGAAAAGAAACCAAAGGACCAGATTTAAAATAGTCTTCCAGACTAATCATAACCATAAATAAATCTCCAAGTGTATCAGCAGTCACATTTCTGATGTGTTTATTTTTCATTTCAGTCACACAGGAGGAACAAACATTTTTTATCTACTGTGTTGAATAACATGGTGACTGCAGTTAATAAATGCATTGTGTATTTCCAAATTGCTAAGAGCACATTCAAATGCTCTCACCACAAGATATGATAGTTATGAGAGTTTAACTCGTATGTGTAAACTGTATCTTATTAGATAGCAATTCTGTAATTATAAATATTCCACTGGGTGACTTTCAGAAACCAGACTGTAATTTAGAAAACTAGAAAAGATAGTTGTTAAAACTAGGCAAATTATAGCTGTTAACAGTTTATTTACCCAATATAAATAATGTTCTAAAATTGTTTCTGAGATTGTTTTCTTTAGAACGGAAATAAGAATGCTAGCTAGGGCAGGAGGAAGATCTCAAGGACAGATATATGTTCCTTTCCCATACACTTAATCTTTGCTTGAGGAAAACACAAGTATTTTCTTGGCTCAATGTTAACTAGCATATAATCACAAGCTGTGTTTCACCTGCCACATAATACTTTGATTACAAATCCAAGTTGTCTAACTTAGCTATTTTAATCTTTCTATGCAGTCTTTCCAATTTGCCCTTAATGGTTCCCCTATATTAAATCTTTTTCCCTCAAATCAATGATCCTTACCCTTGTTTTCAGAGCACATCAGACTGTGATACTTTGTCTTATATATCAAGAATCACAAAACTTAGTCTCAATAAAAATTTTAAAGTCAATTAACTCATTTTTCAAACCCTACCCCGTACTGGTGCTTGAGCTCAGAGCCTTGCATTCTCCAGTTAGGGCTGGTGCTCTACTACTTGAGCCACGCTTCCACTCTGGCTTTTAGCTGGTTATAGAGCTAAGAGCCTCTTGAACTTTTCTTCTCTGGCTGGCTTTGAACATGTGTCTTCAGATCTTAGCCCCTGAGTAGCTAGGATTGTAGGCCTGAACCACCAGTGCATGTTAGTTTATATTGATTTAAAATAGAACATTGAGATACTTGTATACTAATAGTTATGCCATTTTCAATGATTCCAGGAATCCTTTTTTTAAAAATATAATTCATTTTACCCTGAAATGAATTTATTTAATGGTTGCTCTAGAATGAGGGGACACATGCCAAATTTGATGCTGGTACAGTTTTACAACTGCACTTGATTATGCATGTTAAGAACAGAGAACTTACAGGAACCAAAGTGTCTACAGTTGGTGAATTATAACCACCAAGCTTTTGGGTTTTCTTATATATTAAACACCTAATAAAAATCTACTTACCAAACTGTTACTAACAGGAGATCTGACATTGAAGCTAAAAAATGAATGAGTAAAAAAATTATGACTATAATTAATGAGGTCTTTTCCACACACAGCTTTGGAAAAGGCAAGAACAAGAATAATCTAGTACATGAAATGCTTACCGATCTTCTTCTGGAGCGTGGATGGATCGTCTGATAATTGAGTATGGATGGGGAGGGGCCGTTGGCAAGCACTTACAACCTGTATGGTTAGCAACTTTCACAGGCACTAATTCAGGTACTGATGTCAAAGGCACTGATACCTCAAAGAGCTATAATAGAGAAAGATAACCATAATCGTATTTTACTTTATTCTTTTCTAAAAATGTTCCACAGTCTGCATTTTTGCCTTTCTTATTTATGGTAGTGACCTTAGCAATGTTGTCCAATAAGAATGAAACTTTTAGTGATGAAGGATGATGGAATGAGGAGCTAGGAATCAGTTTATTCAACTTTATGAAGTATCTCATGCTTTTTCTGTTTTCTTTTTTCCTCTTTTCTTTCTTTCTTTTTTTTTTTTTTGCTGTTGTTGTTGGTGGTGGAGGTGGTGGTGGGTCTGGGTGCTGTCCCTGACCTCTCTTGCTCAAAGCTAGTGCTCTACCACTTTGAGACACATCTCCATTTCTGGCTTTTGAGTGGTCAATGGGAGATAAGAGTCTCACAGGGAATTTCTTACCTGGGGTGGCTTTGAACCATGATCCTCAGATCTCAGTCTCCTGAGTAGCTAGGATTATAGGCATGAGACATTGGCGCCCAGCTCATGATTTTTCAAATGTCATAAACTTTTCGTTTTATATCTATGTGAAATGACATTGGCCTCTGCTCTTACTTTAAATATGAGTAAAAATTGTAGGAACTAAATAAACTATGGAGGTTTTGTGAGAACTTGATGGATTTGATTATTATACAAACCATTTACTTATCCCTTCCATTATAATTTCCCATCTCTTGACTTTGAATACAGCCATGTCACTAGTTTGGGCCAGCAGAATATTAGTAGACATGACATAAGTATGAACTGGAACTTGTATGCTTTGTAAAACTTATTTTTCTCTTGCTTATCTATAACCATAAGAAGAATATAATCTAAGAGGATTGCTGGTCCAATGAATGAGAGACACAGGGAAAAGATCCAGACTCACACTACACCCTTAAGCCAAGCACAGCCATGCCTCTTAAACTAACTGAATCTCATATACTTGAATGACACTGATTTGTTGTTCTTTGAAGCCACAGTTTTACAGTGTTTTATTTTTTTTCACAGCATTGAGTAGCTGACCTAAGATCAGCTCCAAATGAAAACTTATGTCATTCTGTGTTCCTATATCCTCAGCCTGTTACAACAGGCACTTTATGACTACTGCGTGTGCATAGGTGTGTGTGTGGGGGTGTACTAGTACTAGACTTGAACTCAGGGCTTTGAGCTCTCATTTGTCCTTTTGCTCAAAGCTGGCACTGTACCACTTTGAGCTATGCATCTCCACTTCCAGCTTTTTGCTAGTTAATGGAAGTCTTTTCAGCTTCAACTAGCCTCAAACAATGATCCTCAGACCTTAGCCTCCTGAATACAGGTGTGAGCCTTCCATGCCTGACCACACTTTATTAATCATTTATTTACCCCCATTAAAATAGTATATGGTGAGATTTTTCAAAAAATTATCATTTCATTCCCCACATGAAGAAAGAGATAAACAAAGAGATTATGTATTTATCTAGTGTTGTATGATGTGCAGAGGATTTTGAACTTGATTTTAATGACTTGTCCTTTCAATCCCCATCCCACATAATGTTTACTATATAGAGTATTCATTTATTCATTCTTTGAATAAGTAGTTCACCACGTGATCCATAACTTGGAGATGAGTGTTTTGAAATTCTCTATTAAAATGTTCACATATGCATATTTGGGGGAAAAATCTGCTCTACATTTATACTTGAGCACAATCTTTAATACGAACCAGTTGTTGAGTACTGCAGTCAAAACAAAGTACTCAACTATCTATTAAGTGGAAACAATACATTAAGATTGTGTTTATTCTGACCTTTCACCATGTAATGGAACTTCCATGAGAATAAGTAAGAGTAATTTTAGTGTTTGCTTTGCCTAAACTTCATCTTGCACAATTCTTCAGCTTTCTCCAGAGAGTAACACAATCATCAAGTTAACCATCTTACATTATGCAGGCTTTGTTTTACTAACAGTTGATGCTTGGTCATATTTATGTTATTTATTTCTGATTGTCAAATATTAGAGGCCAGAGTCTTCACAAGATCCAAAATTATCTAAAAGGTATTCGCAAAAGAAAACACGAGCTGGCTGCTGGTGCCTCATGCCCCAAATCCTTGCTACTCAGTAGGCTGACCTCTGAAAATCACCAATTCAGTCAACCAGCCGGGGCAGAAAAGTTTGTGAGAATCTATCTCCAATTAATTATCAAAAGGGCTGGAATGGAGGCATGGCTCAAGTGGCAGAGCACCAGCCCTGAACAAAAGAGCTGAGTGAGATCACAAGGATCCTTGGTACAAGGCCCACCCAACCTCTCCCCCAAAAAGAAAAGGAATATAAACCCCGAAGTTAAAAGATTTTTTTTCTTTTCTGATCGTGGGCCTTGAACTCTGGACCTGGAAGCTGTCCCTAAGCTTCTTTTGCTAGAGCCTAGCACTCTACCATTTGAGCTACAGCACAATTTTTGCCTTTTTAAATTTTGATTACTTGGAGATTGGAAAGTCTCACAGACTTTCCTGCCTGGGCTGGTTTTAAACCACAGTCCTCAGATCTCAGCCTCCTGAGTAGCAGGATTACAGGAATGAGCCACCAGTGCCCCAGCTTAAAATAAACTTTTGATAAGGAGAACAAAATTAAGAATAAGTGAACCTATTAACCAAACAAACTGACATTAAGAAAATTGGCTACCATGGATGAAGTTGGCGTATATATAATTTCTTGTAGTACTTCTTCTCATGATCATGAGGAGAATTTATCAGAGGCAAGTGACACAATATTGTCAAGCAATGAATTTGCAATAGAGGACCAAGAGGAATGTAGTTTGAGTTCCAGTTTGTATGTAGTTTGAGGTGTTTTTTTAAATAACATTTTCCTAAATTTGTTCCTCCTGTTCTATACTTAAGACTTTAATAAACTTTACACGAATATGGTAGCTATAGAAAAGAAATCATATATACTAGGCAAAGGAGATTTTTTTTAATGGAAAGAGGAGAATATTTATTTCATGGATGCTACAGAACTTTTTCAAAGGTCTTTTGTGCTGGAGATTCTCTCTGCCTCTTCAGATACCATCTTGTCTCCTTCCTTCCCCACTAGGCTCTGTGCCCAGGTCACTAACCTCCATGGTTGGAATAAATGGTGCCTCTCTTCTCTCCCAGGACCTGTTCCCATTCCGTGCCAGGCTAAGGGCTGGTGGTGGCAGCAGCCAGTCCAGCAGCCCTGGGCTCCACTGTCACTCGGGACTCTTCAGTTTAAGGATAAGAACCACTCTCCCTCTGTGATAGTCCTAGGCAATTTACCCTTCCTTCTCTCTTCTTCCATCCCAAACACTCCCAGACATTTCAGGTGGATGACACAGAAGCTAACAGATGCACATTACAGTATGACTGTTTTCATTTCTTTGATCAACCTGTTCTAGTCACTTCTGTATGTTTTCTAATTCTTGACATTATTAGCATTAGAGGGATAGTGGCTGGTAAGAGTTTAGACTCTGGAGTGCTATACAGCAGGTTAGGATCCCAGCTTAGTCATTGGCTACCTGTCTACCTTTGTGTAAGTAAATTATTTCTCTGAGCTTCTGGTTTCTCATCTGTTAAGGAGGATCAAATCCTCTTTTAGCTTGTTTAGTTTTTAGGAATTCAATAAGATTATGCATGTAAAGCATTTAGCACAGTGGTTGGCAACAAAGCCAGTGGTAGCTGCCAAAACCATCATGGCGATGTCCTCATACCTGTTTGGAAACATAGGAGGTGCTCGTGTTCATACACATGAGGCTCTCTTCATTGCAGCAGCCACCACACCGGAACACAATTACACATGGGGGCTTGAAGAACCTGTTTGTACTCTTCCCCAGCTCACTGGCAACTTCCACACATGTCTCTCTAGGGCTGCACTGTGTTCTTTGCCATTCTTCATCTATAACTGCAGAAAAGAAGCTCATTGGGACAATAGACAAAATGGTCCTGCTACACCAGCATGTGCCAACGTGCTGAATATAGAGAGATGTGGTCACATTTTTGCTGTGTGTTCCTTTTGCTAGATGGCTATTCTTATCAGTCCTCTAAGAAAAGTTTGCAAAAAAAAAAAAAAAAAAAAGGAAAAGAAAAAAATAAACTCCAATTGGTTGCCAGTGGCTCAAACCTGTAATTCTAGCTACTCGGGAAGTTGAGATCTGATGATCGCAGTTCAAAGCCAGCCAGGGTAGGAAAAGTGTATAAGACTCTTATCTCTGACTAATCACCAGAAAACCAGAAGTGGAGCTGTGGCTCAATGTGATAGAGTGCTAGCCTTGAGCAGAAGAGCTCAGGGACAGCGCCCAGGCCCTGATTTCAAGCCCTACTACTAACAAAAAAAATTAAATCCCAAATCTGTGTTCTGTTCTATATATACCATATGGTCATAGAAGGTTTTTCCCTTCCTTGGGAAAGATCACCATGTTCTGTATATAATAGCCATGTTAGCTCCATGTGAAGAAGCTAATAAATAAGTCAATGGAATTATTTTATATATAACATGTAAATAGTATTGTTCAAGCAAATTTTAAGAGACATAACTGGATAGCATTTTTTTCTACTTAGAGTCAGGGGTGAATACATTTTAGTACCATCAAGAAATATGTTTCTGATGGCTGTTAAAGAACTTACTGTGGGATTTAAACATGGCACGCACAGGAATGGACACTGAAGTGGAATCAATCTTTCCTCATAGCAGTGTTTTCGCATTTGGAAGTGTCCAATACTTCCAAATATTTCTATATAAAACAATGAAATAAGCCCACTCATTTTAATGGCAAGAATAATGTTCTGGCTATGCATAGCTAACTTGATGGCCACTGGAAAAAGGGAAATGACTCCTAGGAAATAAAAAGAAAATGTCATACTATACTTAATTGTAAACTAAAAAAGGGCTTGATTTTTCTCACAGTTTATTTATTAATTTAGAGATTGACACTTTGATTCTTTTTTTTTTTTTTTTGGCCAGTCCTGGGCCTTGGACTCAGGGCCTGAGCACTGTCCCTGGCTTCTTCCCGCTCAAGGCTAGCACTCTGCCACTTGAGCCACAGCGCCGCTTCTGGCCATTTTCTGTATATGTGGTGCTGGGGAATCGATCCTAGGGCCTCGTGTATCCGGGGCAGGCACTCCTGCCACTAGGATATATCCCCAGCCCGACACTTTGATTCTTGATGCTGTATAGCTTCATCATGGCTATTCTGCTGGAAAGATTTCCTTTTTTTTTAATAGAGATAACAAAGATTTTCTTTCAGCTTGTCATGGATGGAACTGCAGACGTTATCATATGTTAGGAGTATGGTTAAAAAAAGTCTCTTACAGTAGACAGCTTCAAATCTGATCCTCAGTCTTCAGTGAAGCATGCTCTTTATAGTTCCACACCTCTCTGTGCAGATAGAACTTAGTGATTGATTTTGGATGAAGAGAATACAAAAGAGATGGGATTCTGTTACCCTCCTCTTTCTCTCCACCCCTCTCTCTTCTTTCTGGAGATCATAGGCTTTCTTGACATAAGCAGCCATGTTGGATTGAAATAATGAGGCCTTGATCCAACAGTCAATGAGCAACAGGAACCTTCTTTCCAAGATCCTGTGAGAAGCTGAGTCCTCAAACAACCACTGAAACAACTTAGAAACACAAACTACCCTCATTAATTGTTGAGATTTCCATAGCCTAGGCTCACCTCTTGATTTTAGCTTCCAGTGAGACACTGAAGCTGGGAAAAGTAGTATCTGTATTTCACAGTCACAGACACTGGATTTATAAAATGTTTGCTTATGTTAGTCCATTTTAGGGTAAAGTGGTATGATGCAATAAATAAACATCTCACCATTTTTTTAATCTTTAAAAATCTGAATTGGTCTCTCCTGGATTATTTTACATACCCACATATGAACACATATTTTAATAGAAGAAATAGATAGGATTTCTGGTTGAAGTATATTGATATGATATTGCTGTCTGAGATCTGACTGACCCTAGTCTCTAAATAATTCTCTAAAATACCTTGCCTATCTGATTTTTCCTTTTCTATTTCTTTACCCCAATTTTCTTCATATGTTGTTTCTTCAATTACTGAATATACAAAATAACACCATGTATATACTACCTAATTTATCTAAACATTTTTCATAATACTAATCTTCTATAATGAGAAAATTTTTAAAAATTCCCCATTATGCGTATTTATATAAAGAGTTTTTAGTGGCTAACAGAAGAGATAAATTGCTCAATTAAGCATTAATATAAGTACTATTTAATTTACTAATATTCATCATGAATCTTTGGGAAAAGAAGTAATCAGCTATAAAAATACTCCTTATTTAAAATTCTACTTAGAATTTGCTTGCTCATTTTTTCTTTTTAAAAACCAAGTATTGAAAGTTGGGGACATTTTCAATCAAAATGTCATGCAGTTATGAGCAAGGCCACTAAGTAAAAGCTTTATAACTCTATTTTTTTTATGATTGCCCGGGAATTACCTTGAAATCCACAAAGGAGAGTTTATAACAAATTATAGTTGCTGTAGCATAATGATTTGATTATTTACTGCTGTAGAGCCTGCAAATTCCATCATTTTTTGTGGTTTCCACCTTAGAAAATGTCAACTTCACTGACTTTTTTAAATTGCTTTTTCGGGGGGCAATAATAACCTTTGACCTCCAGGGCTTCCATTTGCTTGGCAGCACTTCACCACGGAGCCATGAATTCAGTTCTCTCATCCCTTACTCTGGGTTTTGTGATAACTCTTGTCTTCTCAAAGCATGTCCAGGCTCACCTCAGGCCTTCAGATAGATAATCTGGTTCAGGCCTTTGATCTCCTAATGAGATGTGATTTCCCTGTTTCATAAAATCTATGTAATTATTTGCCACAAAGCAATCATTGGATGTTCAACCCCTTGGCCATATTTTTTACCATCTCAACTCACACACACAGTACTACATGGGAACGCATGGTCTTCTTCACACGTGTGTCCACTCTACTGCTGAGGAAGTTGCCTTCATCTATACATAGCCTTCCCCCAGCCAAGTCCTGTGCAGCATCATATATTAATAGATGGAAAGGGAAAGACAAGTCTGGGTAGAAAGAAAAGAATACGTTTGATTTCGTCAATTTTAAATATTTAATAGATATACTCATGTAATAGGCAATCATGTTATTCAAATCTACAATGTTAGATCAATGGTGTCACAATAGCTTCTTGTGCTGTTCTTGACATGTCATCAAAAGTTAAGTGCCTATTCAAGGCCATACAAGTTTTTTCATTCATGAAGGCACAGTTGGCACATACGGTAGTTTTCTTGGTCTGCATCTCAGTCTGGAAATCATTGGAAGTAGAGCAAGGAGACATCAGAGGCCCCTCCAAGAAGGCAATAGGAAGTTCCTTTATATTTGTAGATTGCCTCTAGGTACTCGCCCCTCAAAGAACAAAATCCTTTGGTGGCCGAGCTGTCTATATAAAATAGGGTAGTATTACATGTAGCCCATGCCACTCCCTCATGGACTTTAAATCTTCTCCACATGACTAATAGAATATCATTGTTTAGAGAATGATGACAAGAAAAGAAGTCTGCATATGTTCAGTATGTATGCAATTGCTTTTCAAATATTTTCCATCCATCATTGGTCAAATCCCTGGGTGCAGAAGCCTGCAGATACGGAGTATCAACTGGATGTTATGTTTTAGTCCAGAGTCTATTTTGTGTTGAGAATTTTCTCCATTGAGTTCCTAGTAACACTGGTCCCCATTATGAAAACTCGGCTTCCACATTCTGCTTTTCACTTTTACGAAAAATCTCAAGATTTTGAAGAAGTAAAATAGCGATAGCTATTCTTGCTCTTTTTAAAATCTACATGTGCATGGTATTAGAATGCTCTTTGTTAATGAATATCTAGATTATAATTTTCCATTATGTAAACTTGATTTTTAAAATTTGTTTTGTTTCTTGTTGGTCGTGGGGTTTGAACTCAGGGCCTAGGTGCTGTCCCTGAGTTTTTTTTTTTTTTCTCAATGTTAGCTCTTCCACTTTGAGCCACAGTTCCACTCTGGGTTTTTAGGTGATTAATTGGAGATAAGAGATATGGACTTTCCTGCCTGGTTGGCTTTGAATTGTGATCCTCAGATCTCTGACTCCTATTTAGGGTTACAGGCATGAACCAGCTTGTTTTTTTGTTTTTGTTGTTGTTTTTAACTAAGGATGCTCTTTCTGGGTTTGTTTTGTTCTCACATCTCTTGAGTGGAATTTATTCCTATATTTTGAAATGTCCTTTTGTGCTGGTTGTAAATCTCAAAATCATGTTGAAGATATTTATTTGTGTAGTATGTATGTAAAAAATCAAGATTCTATCCTAATACCAAACCTATAAAATCAAAGATTCCCTTTGGTTCTCACTGTGACCTATGCCTGCCCAACTCAAACTTTTGGAGAAAGTCGGTGTGTCTATCACTATGTCCCAGAGGAAGAATTTGCTGCACACTCACACACCTACCTTTTAGTGTTTCAATGTCATAGTAAGATGATGCAAATCTGGTGGACCGATGGGATGCTGAGCGAGAGTCCATATTGCTAAAACTCTTAAGCTTCAGCCGGCATCGCCACAGCTTCCAGTCCTCAGAGTGGGTAACCTGAAGGAGTTCTTCCAAACTGGAAGCAGCCCTAATCTGCTGTTCAGATCGTTCTAACATTGACAGAGGTGATTGCTTAAAACAAAAACATCGGTTTAAGAGAAAATTACTTAATTCTTTCATAACCTTCATTGCTGATACTTAAAAATGTAAGCAGATCTGTAAAGAAATTAGACAGATTATTCAAATGTATGCCAATACCTAGGAAAAAAGATATCTCGTACATTGATATACAATTTGCCTACTTATGATGGAATCACAGATTTACTTCTTCTCTTGGGTTGTCAATACACTCATAAGAAATATTATGCTAGATTGAATGTGGACTTAAAAATGATATGTTCATCTCCTAATGCTTTGGAACTAGTGAGTGTTACCTTTCTTGGGGAAAAGATATGTGCAGATATAACAAAATTAAGGGTTTTGAGATGATGTATTATCCATGTGAACCCTAAATACAATAACCAGTGCCCTTATAAGAGAAGAGGAAAAGGAATAAATACAGAGGACAGGCCATGTGAAGACAGGCAGGGATTGTAGTGATGTGGCCATAAACCAGGAATTTTCTGGAGCCACCAGAAGCTGGGAGAAGTAAGAGATGGAGAAAGATTCTATGCATTTGACATCTTAATTTAGAATATCTTTTCCATTGTTTTTTTTTGGCCAGTCCTGGGCCTTGGACTCAGGGCCTGAGCACTGTCCCTGGCTTCTTCCCGCTCAAGGCTAGCACTCTGCCACTTGAGCCACAGCGCCGCTTCTGGCCGTTTTCTGTATATGTGGTGCTGGGGAATCGAATCTAGGGCCTCGTGTATCCGAGGCAGGCACTCTTGCCACTAGGCTATATCCCCAGCCCCTTTTCCATTGTTTTTTAAGTCATCGTATTTGTGCTTACTTGTTACAGTAACCACAGGAAAGTAATACAGATTTTTATTATATTAATCTTTTGACCAATGAAAAATTGTTTTCATATCTACTATTTATTTGAGAATCTAGTCCATAAAGGCCTGGAGACTACCATCAGAAAAAGAAGAAAAAGCAATTGAAAAATTGAATCTCCTAACATCTAACCTTTTGTGTCAGTTTTTAATTTGAAAGCATGTTTTGAATTTTAAAACATGATTTTCTCTTATGAAATGCACTCCTAGCCCTCATTTTGAAAATTTACTTTCTTAGACCTGTGGTTTCTTTTTAAATTTTTCTGTGATATATGAAGAAAGGTAAATTATGGGGAGGAGGATGGGGAGACACTTGGGGAACACTAATAGGGTTTTTGGAATTGGCACTGAATTTCTGTGGCTTGTCACAGCTTCTTTATTTAAGAACTCTAAGGATGAAACAGAAACATTGCTACTGAGCAACTCTGAAATTCAATTATTTCACATTAGGCTCATCTGCCAATAGTCTCTCTTCATCTTCTAGTTGGACAACAAAACAGCTTCATATCCAATTTAATCTTCAAAATGAATGTTTTTTTTTAAACTAAAATACTGTGACTATACTGCTTCCACAGGAAAGTGATCAAATCAACCCAATAGCTCTTTAAAGATTACATTGTACTGTGTATGAAAAGACTTTTATTTATTGTGGTGAAATTTCACCTAATAGAATCCATAAATACAGGCCAATGTATGACCTCATAGTTCTTACAGGTTTCAATTCTATCTCAAAAATATTTTTAAATTATCCAATCATGGAAACTCAGGAGAAAAATATCACTTCTCCAGACTGAATTGAAGTCATTACATGATTCATGATTTGCTTTGTCATGCAAAATTGCAGTGTTTACCCAAGTATTCAAAATTATTTAAGCATACTTTTTCCTCATAATTTAAAATCTAATTTGGAATAACTTAGAAATGATACCCAGTTATTTCACAATTATAAATGGAAATGGTAACACTTCAACAAAATAAAAACCTAACAACTAATTCATCTGGGACATTCATTTACAGAGTCAAGAACGGCTATTTATTGTTTCCAATAGACTTCCAGCACTGATTGATTTTTATACAATTAACATTATATTACTTACATGGACAATACAAAAATAAGCATGAACAAGTATGAATATAGACACTAACATTCCTAAATCATTGATTTCAGTGGTTTTGACAGCTAAGCTTTTGCCAAATCACTTGCTCGTAATTCTTCTCTACTATGTGATTGAGTGCTAATCAA
The DNA here is from genome assembly GCF_023159225.1 of Perognathus longimembris pacificus. NCBI lineage: Eukaryota > Metazoa > Chordata > Mammalia > Rodentia > Heteromyidae > Perognathus > Perognathus longimembris. The sequence goes on along the minus strand of NC_063188.1, from coordinate 105,109,593 downwards.
AGTTAAAATAACCAAAAGACAGTTAGCAAGAGGAAATAAAAGAGATAGTCAGATCTGTTTTTCATTATAGCAGCAGCCTATTTTTGTAATCAATGCAAGACCATTAGCAATTTCACTCCTAAAGAGCAACTCATTTTCTGGTTTCTTTGCTACCACAAGTCAGTTTCTAAAATATGAGGCTTAAAGTCTTTGCAATTCCACTTTATTACTGTGTAAATGTACACTGTACAGAGATGAAACTTAGAAGGCAAGGCAATAGCCATACTTCTGGTTGGATGGCTACACTCTGTACAGTTTAGAACAGAGGCTCTCAACCTTGGCTTCACTTTGAATCTACCTAGAAAGAAGCTTCCAAAAATACTGACCCTTGATTCTCATCTTCACAGTCTCATTTCAAGTTGTGGGCTGCAGCTTTGTTGTCAGGAGATTTTGTTGTTGTTTTTTAACTTCCTTAGTAGAAGCTAGGTGAAGGATGATAGCAAGTCTCTAAAATCTGTGCCAACTATCTATTTAAAATTATGCCAACAGGAAAGGTTTGTTTTTTAAAAAACGAAATGTCTCCCAAGTAACTTAAAATGAGAACTCCTAAGTTAGGACATGGCAAAAACTGATTTTTAATTCCAAAGACCAGGTTGGAGCCTGAGCTCTGTACAAGTCTACTAATCTTCAGTAGGAAACAGATGACTAATGCACAATAAGAAACAGTGCTACTCTTTAAATTCCCTTGAGTTATACATTTTGGGTTTAAAATATTTGTATGATTTTTGAGGAGTACATAATGGGGTTTGGATTGTGGGGCTGCTGCTTGCTAAGCAGGTAATATATCATTTCGGGTAATGCTGCAGTTCCTTTCTATATTGGCTATTTCAAAGATAGAGTTGCACTTTATTTATGCCTAGGAGAGCCTGGATTGTGATTCTCTTGCTTGTACTTCTGTTTGTCACTGGGATGACAGGTGTATACCTACTGCTCCCAGACATTGACTGAGATAGTCTGGAGAATTCTTATACCCAAGCTGGCCTTGAACCATGATGCCCCAATCTCCACCTCCCAATGTACTAGAATATATAGGCTTGAGCCAGTGTGTCCAGTCTTTGCACCAGTATCTTCCTGTAATGAATTTTTAAGCCTTTTTTTCATCTCATGCCAGCTGCTTGTGACTTTTTCAAGATTGAATGGCGAAGATACATTTGTTAGCTAAGCAGCTTGATGAGATTGGTTGCTTTAGGAAATCATCCTAAATGAAAGACAAAATCACCCTTCAAATTCCTCCAAATGTCCAACAGAACATTCCTCAAAGTTTGAGATCTGAGGATCACAGTTCAAAGCCGGCCTGGGCAGGAAAGTCCATGAGACTGTTATCTTCAATTAACCAGCAAAAAGCTTGAAGTAGAGTTGTGGCTCAAGTGCTAGCCTTGAGCACAAAAGATCAGGAACAGCACTCAGGCCCTTAGTTCAAGTTCCAGGACCACACACACACACACACACACACACACACACACACACACACACACACACACACACGATTTCCACTCATATACTTGGCACATATGAGTGCATTCTACAAATTTTTACTGAGCTGAATCGAGAGTTTTCCTTTTTTCCAGGGAGAAGAAGCCACCTGAACACCAGAAATAACCTGTTTTCCTTCAACACACTTTATCTCAGTGATTGGTCATGGCTGTTCCTTATCTTCTTGAGGTTGTATTTTAAGCATGAGAGCGAAGTCTAGGCTCTTCAGTTCCTTAAAGGAGACGTGATGGAAATCCATGAACTTTGTCTCCTCTGGCTCTGCCCAGGCTGTCTCAATATAATTCATGCCCCAATGCTGCTGTAAGACTGGACATATTTTCATCATTTTAGAGATAAAGTATGCTCAGAAACATTAAAGAGGGACTACACTTTGATGTGATCATTATTAATATGGTTTACCATCATGTCCAGGTTTCTATCTTCTGAGTAAAAGAAAAGTTTGCACTTTCTAGTCTTTTGTGACTAGATAAGGTAGGGGGTGGTCTAGTGACATTGATTAGAAATTATGTGTCTTATTTCCTGCTGCATCTTTCTAGTTCAGTACATAGGAGGAGTTGGCAAGTAATTAAAACCTATATATCATTCATATGCTATGTCTGGATATCCATAACTTGAAATCACATGGAGTAGGGTTCATTACAGTCACAAAATAACTCTTCTATCCATTAGTAGTATTCACCAGAAACTTAGATTTTAATGCTCTATCTTAAATACTGCTGATGCTTTTACTCATTTTTCCTATAACAACACTCAGCTACCATTAAAGATGCTCCACCTTTAAAAAAAAAAAACCTGTACGGAAAAATTTTGATTGAATTACCAAATACTGGACAGTTCTAATGAGAGAAAAAGGCTATTCTTTGTAAAAATTAGTATCTCAAACAGCCAAGCCTTTCATGATGGGGGGACTGATGATAAGGGCTCTCCTTGGTTTATAATGTCCTACTCTGCTGGGAAGGACTTTAAGACTCAGAAACTAGTAAAATAGAAAAATACTCTCACAAAAATAAAAGCAATCTGCAATATATATATATATATATATATATATATATATATAATCTCTGCCTCATTTCATTTCATCTCAACCCTCATCCCCAGTTACAATAAATTCTCAAACTCTGTTCATATCATGTGCTATGACAATTCAGACCTGAAAACTGCTCAGAAACTATTATGCTGTCATTTTTAACCTTATTTCTTTAGCGTCTTTATCTAGTGTGCTAATAAATATGCTTGAGAGCTTCAGATTCTCTTACTTCAGATTGTTCATAAAATCATCCATGGATATAAATACCCTATTCTCATTCTAGAAATTTTCTTAGTAATGGGTCTATACTGAAAGATTGTCCATAGGTCTAAATCAGGATTTCTAAATTAAAATTATTCTATAAAGGAAATAGTATTCTCAAGATAGAAAATTGAGGGATTCTATTCTATCCTCGGTACCATAATATTTTATAGTAGTATAAATGTTTCATTCACCAGTGATTAGTTATAACTAAGTAGGGTAGAAGAGATATCTGCCAACGCATAGAATTCAATACATTTAACTCTAAGGTTATAAATGACAGTATCAGTGGAAAAATTCCTTATGTCTATGCCTGATAGAAAAGTGGATAAGAGCTCATTGGGTCATTTGAGTAGGAATGATGGCAATAGCATTTTTGTATATGACTTTGTTAGTTCAAATAGGATAGAGAAAAGGAGTGTGCCATGAGCAGGCTACGCAATGCATTGTTGCAAGGCTGGGAATGTGGCTTAGTGGTAGAGTGCTTGCACGCATGAAGCCCTGAGTTCCATTCCTCAGTACCACAGAAACAGCAAATGCTAGAAGTGGTGCTGTGGCTCAGGCGGTTAGCCCTGGGCAAAAGAAATTCAGGGACAGTGCTCAGGCCCTGAGTTCAAGCCCCAGGACTAGCGGAAAGGAAAAAAAAAAGGACAAAAAGAAATGCATTGCTGCCAGGTGCCAGTGTCTGGCACTGGTGGCTCACGCCTGAAATCCTGGCTCCTCTGGAGGCTGAGATATCAGGATCGCAGCTTGAAGCCAGGTGGGAAAGTCTGTGAGAGTTTATTTTTCTTTGCCGGTCCTGGGACTTGAACTCAGGGCCTGGGCTCTGTCACTGAGCCTCTCTATGCTAAAAGCTAATACTCTTATCACTTGAGCTATAGCGTCACTTCTGGCTTTTTCTGAGTAGTTTATTGGCGATAGGAATCTCATGGACTTTCTTGCCTGGGCTGGCTTTGAACCACGATCCCCAGATCTCAGCCTCCTGAGTAGCTAGGATTATAGGTGTGAGCCACCGGTGCCTGGCTCTGTGAGAATTTGACCTCTGATTAACCAGCAAAAAGACAGAAGTGGAGCTCTGACCTGTGGTAGCCTTGAGCAAAAAGTTAAGAAGCAGTGTCTATGCCCTGAGTTCAAGCCCTGGTACTGGCGTACACACACACGCACACACACACACACACACACACACACACACACACACACACTGTGTTTCTTCGATTTTTCTCTGTTAAAGGAATACTAGAACCATATGATACACATCATTATCTCTCATCACCCAGTCACATCTACTTCTATTTAGCTATAAGCAATCCTTTCCTACATATCAGAAACAATTTAGTTTAGCAAGGAATTGGTTGGCTATAAGCTCATTATAGGGTGCTTCACTTTCTAAAAAGCAATTCTGACATTTAAGAGAAAAAAATTGCCAGTTGTATTTGAAAGCATGCACAGCCATATCTCCATGCATGAAAGTACATTCATGTCACATGGAAATGCAGTTGCGTTTCTCCACTGCCCTGTTAAATAAATGTGTAAAGCATTTCAAACTTGGCTATTCCCAAGACAGCTTGAGAGTCATGGAGTCTGCGCTCTTTAAAAGAGCTGAACAACTTTCAAAAATTATGTATCTCCAATAATGTGTTCTCTCTTGTACTACCAAATAAACATATGGTTTTCAAGTAAATTGGAAACATTTTAAAACTCTCTGAGCCCAGCACAAACAAGCTGGGCATTCTGCAAAGTTGTACCTGCTTTACACAAGCCAGAAGGTTTACTCCCGTTACATATGCTTAGAATAGGATTCCTTTCCACATTCAGTCTTGGAACAGAGTTTCTCATGTGTATTTCGATTTAGAAAAGATAGTAAGGTGAAGGCTACCAAACAAAGTAACTATTCCATGCCAAAGCCTTTTAGATATTTTTCACAGAGAATTTCAATACAGATTTGTTGTATATCTGTTTATGGACCGCATGCATGTCTTCACTTTACATATCAAAAAGTTCACCACTCCCACCAGGAACTAATTCTTCCCTGTTGAGGGCAACATGATCCCTGATGAAAATGCATGTTGCAAAACAACAGCTACAAAAAGACTCGTGACATTTTATTGCCTGTTCATTCCTAAACCAGTAATGATATAGCATCGCTCTTGTCAAAATAATTATATTTGAAACACTATGAAAAACAAAATGTTTTAAAATGTATCATCTTTTGAAATGCTTAAAATTGGGTAAAATACCATTCCCACATTAGTAACACCCCATTTAATTTTTTTGCATGCCTCTCAATTTGTTAGCTTTCCTTGATGTTTGCTCTTAGAACCAAAGATCTGATTGTAGATTTATTATTGAATTTCATACACATTTCAAAAAGCCAAAAGCCAAAACAACCTCTGAGAAAACATTTTTCTAGATTATGGCAATCCTTGATTGGCAAAGAAAACTGATAGAAAACATTAAAATCTTCAATTTACTAAAGAAATAGACCAACTTTTGCTGCTCACGAACTACCTGAAAATAAATGGCCCATAAAATTATTTGTGTCATAAAAAAAGTCAGAAGGGGTGACATTGATCAAGATACCTTGTACTCAAATTGTTATCTCAAAGTGAAACCCCTTTGTACAACTACTTATAGATTTAAAAAATAAAATCAGTGCTTCATTAGGAAACCATGTGTCATTAGCATATACAACTGAAAGCTTTCCATCTGAAGAGATTTCAGAATGCTCACATTATACTACAACCCACCCAAGAATCCAAGAAGCAATCACCAAGAAATTCCAACATCTTAAAATACTCATGGCAAGAAACGTATTAGTCCTAGGAAACAGAGCAGTCAGCTACAAATGCAATATATATCCTGTTCATTGCTAATGGTGCTCTATCCACTACTAACAGTGCTCTTCATTTTCATACTGCTTCCAAAATAGTGAGGGCAAAGAAAGAAAATCTTGTACAGAAGCCAGTTTACCACATTATAAACTAAGCTCACCTACCTTCACTGGTTCATGTTGATTACTGAAGCCTTGTACCAGGTGCACATAAGACATCATGAAAATATTCACCACTGCCCATTTTCTGTACATTTTGAACACTTCAATATCCACTGAGCACTAAGCCGTTGAAATGAGTCAGCCACGGAAAAATGTTTCAAAAGGCATTCTCCAGAAGGAAAGTTTAATCAAAACTTCACATAAAAATTAGTTGTGATCAAAATCCAATGAAATGACTTCAATTAGACAAGGTACTTTTTTTGGTACAATCTTAGGTGGGGAGAGAGAGACAAAAAAAATACTCTCATGCTCCAAAATAATCAAGAGGTGGATATGTCTTCCATTTGAAGTTAGAAAGGGCTCTACATTCAATTCAGGCCCAGCAAATTAAAAAAAAATCTCCCTTTTATGTCCAGGTTCTAGCTGCTTTATAAAGAAGTGGTACGGCCTCCAATGCTAGCAGTTACAGAAGGTTGGAACCCAACTCTAGATTAAAACTTTTTTTTTTGCTAACAACCTTCATGGAAGCTTGCAGAAGCATGTGTCTTAAGTCTGACACAGATTTTGGCAGGAAATGCAGGGAAGTTTTGGCTGCAATCCTGCTATATCTCCACCAATAGCAGAGCGGTTTTCAAAACGGACTCCAAAGCTCAGGGCTGCTGTTATTTTAAAGCAGATAACCTGTAACATGAAACCCCAGCATGCTCACTGTCTTGATGGCTGTATTGCAATGGGAGCACTTGGGAAGGGACCTCAAATGCTCATAGATCTGCTACTAGCAACAAAGGAAGCAATTAAATATGCTTCATAAAAACTCACAAATGCACAAACATAACAAAGGCATATGTACACACATACAAAAGGCAAACATACCAAAAATGATTGCCTTTTTTTTTCAAATAACAGAGGCGTAATAACATCAGTCACAACAAAAAACACTAAGTTTGAAAGACACAATGATAGTTTATTTGCATGTGCCAGGAAATACCCTACATATATTGCTATAAAAATCATATCACTTTCTTGTGGAATTCTTTAGAAACATCAGCTAAGTGAGCTTTGGAAATGGAATGCTTTGAATGGTGAACACCACAAATTGTCCAAATTTTAGGAAGCATCAGATTCTGTTTTCGTGCCCTTCACTAGTTTCCAATCTTTGATTTCCAGGTTTTGGCTTTTTCAAACCCATTTTTTGCATTTCTGAAATCAAGAATGGCCTCAGAAATTTCTTCATTGGTGTTCATCACAAATGGACCTAGGACAGAAAGAGACATTCACAATGTTCTGGGTGAAAACATCATTGTTTATCACTAGAAATGATACATATTTCTTTATTTTATTTTATTTTTGTTGGTCGTGGGGCTTGAACTCTAGGCCTGGGTGCTGTCCCTGAGCTCTTCAGCTCAAGGCTAGTGCTCTACCACTTGAGCCACAGTGCCACTTCTAGTTTCCTGGTGGTTAATTGGAGATAAGAGTCTCACAGATGTTTCTTGCCCAGGCTGGCTTTGAACCACGATCATCAGATCTCAGCCTCCTGAGTAGCTAGGATTACAGGATTACAGGATTACTGGTTGATACATATTTCTGTAAGCTTCTAATTTGAAATGAAATCCAGGCATCTGAGTACAGTAAATTTCTCTTTCTCACTATTCAGTTCTACAGGACTGCAGTTTGAGTTTCTTGGTTAAGATTGTGTTTGATCCTAGATTTCCATAAAGACTGAACTTGGGATAAACAAAGCACTCACATCGCAGCCATTCACTGCAGGTAATGACAACACCTTTATTCAAAACTTCTTAGAGAAAAAAAATTAATGGCTTAAATTTAAACTTTTTTAGGGTTTTTTTTTTCCTGCCGTAGTGTGTGCATCACCTTATTTCTCTCTCTAAAACAAAACAAAATAAAAACAAAAACAATACAACATACACAGAACAAGATTTTTAAGAAGGTAAGAGGGCTGGGGATATGGCCTAGTGGCAAGAGTGCCTGCTTCATATACATGAGGCCCTGGGTTCCATTCCCCAGCACCACATATACAGAAAACGGCCAGAAGTGGCGCTGTGGCTCAAGTGGTAGAGTGCTAGCCTTAAGCAAAAAGAAGCCAGGAACAGTGCTCAGGCCCTGAGTCCAAGGCCCAGGACTGGCCAAAAAAAAAAAAAAGAAAGAAGGTCAAAGAAAGTTATTCTAGCTGGGCACTAGCGTCTCACGCCTATCTACTAGCTATCCTACTAGTTATCCTACTAGCTATCTACTAGTTATCCTAGCTACTCAGGAGGCTGATGTCTTAGGATTGCAGTTCACAGCCAGCCTGGGTAGGAAAGCCCATGAGACTTTTACCTCCAATTAATCACCAGAAAACCAGAAGTGGAGCTGTGGTCCAAAGTGGTAGAAGGCTAGCCTTGAGCAAAAAAGCTCAAGGACAGTGCCAAGGCTCTGAGTTCAAGCCTCATGACCAACAACAACAACAGCAACAAAGTTAAGTTTTAATGCTCCTATCATATTAAAGCAGAAAATGGCTATGATACTTTAAAACCATATTACATTAATTTGTTTTAATCATACCAAGTTCATAGTTCTATGTAGGGTTGGATCTCATTTTACTTTTTAGGGATTTAGAACAGTGCAAACTGTCCCCTTACATGAGTTACATATCAACAAACAGAAACTGTAAATTGTGTGTTACGAGCACAGCGAATTGTTATAAAGCAAGTCTACCTCTTGTATTCTGCATGCATTCCATTTGTCTTTCCACTTTCTGCAGTGAGTTGAAGCGGCACAAGGCCTTTACTGGTGGCACACTGTTAAGAATTTCCAGCCTTCAAAAACTTCAGTCAAAACCCTTTTCTTCATAAATTATTCAGAATCATATATTATGTTATTGCACCAATAAGCCAGTTAAGCTATTGAAACCATTGTTACATTTTGGAAAGAAAAAAAAATCAACATATTGACTGTCCTTAATAGACATATTCCAGTCCCCAATAGAGTACAAAGACATTTTTTTTTCAAGTTGAAATCCACTATAACAGGCTGCAAATATAGCTCCGTGGAAGAGTTCCTGACCCTGGGTTTGATCCCCAGCATCACAAAAAAAAGAAAGAAAAAGAGGAAAAACATACCTTATAACCTAATACAAAACCCCTACATTTCCCTCATAGTTCCAAGATCATTGTTTAACAAAATAGGTACTTAAAGAAGTATTTATATTTTTAAGAGAGTGGAGAATTCTAATGATGAAATTGCTTTGAACAAGAAACTTACAATCTAACAAAATAATACTGGAAAGCTAGAACTTGAGATGTCGAGAGGGAGTGAGGTCAAGGGTAGAGGGGTAGATGAATGAAGAGAGGAAGAGTTGGTGAATACACGTTATTCAATGTACATATCTAAAAATAGAACCAGGTAAAATGAGAGGATAGCTAAGGTTGGTAGAGATGGAAGAAAATGAGGAAAGGATTGATACTGATCAAGACACATTGTACTCAAGCTGACATGATGAATGTTAACTCATTTGTACTACTACTTAAAGATAACAAAAATAGACTCCTATCTTATCTGGCTAGAATATTTATTTTCTTAATTGAACAAACTAAAGAACAGTACAGTGAGTTTCTGTCAAAAACAGTCAACCAGTTAGCCAAAGACAACACAGTCAAAGACCAATCCAGAGTACACAATTCCCCTTATAAAGCTAATACACTAGGAAGACTCACCTCCCACTTTCATTTCTCACATCCACCACTCTCTGTACATTATTTTCATACTTACACATTCAATACTGGTTTTCTAGGAAACACTGTCCTTCTATATACCTCTTACCATCTTTAAATATGTCTGACTAACTCTCACAAGCCAATGCTTTGCATCATTTTCAACTACAATGGGTAAATGTTTTCTTTCCTCAATAGCCACACCACAGTATTCACTAATGGAAAGAGAGGAATGTAAAAATAAATCACCACATTATATATTTTGTCTTACAGTAGCAAAAAATGAAATGATATCCTTAAATTTGCTGATGGAGAGACAGGTCAAAAATCCAGCCATTTTCCCCAGTGGTGCCAAATACATACGCTCATCTCAAGAACAAAATCACTGAAAAAAATCAGGATCATTCTGAGCTTACCATGTTGGACAACTGGTTCTCTTAATGGCTCCCCAGCAATTAAAACGAAGTGGCATCTCTCTGGATCCTAAGTTTAGTAAAGAAATAAAGAAACAATCAACAAATGCCAAACAATTTGTACTTGACATGCCAGTATAATGGATGATATTTTTAATTTTGAGTACAAATTCCAAAAATACTTTGGGTAGAATACTCCTTAGGATGTATAGAAGTAACTAGAACTCAGAAATAAGTCCAGTGTACCAAAATGTTAACATTCCCTAATTAAGGAAGGAAAATTCAAATTAAGATTTTCTTGAAATGTTAAAATCTTTCTGACAAATTATGTAACTGGACTGGATTACTATAGGAATTATGGTTTCTCACTAACAATATATTTTGAAGGAAATATTACTTATACAACCCCCCCAAATTTTATGACTTTTTCAAAATTAAACTTTTTTCTTTAATTGTCAAAGTGTGGTATGGAGGGGTTACATATTCATATGTAAGGCAGTGGGTACATTTCTTGTTCAACTTGTTACCTCCTCCCTCATTTCCCCCCTCCCCCTCCCCCTGTCTCTCTCCCCCAAGAGTTTCGCAATTGGTCTTTGACTCTTGACATTATAGTTTCATATATGGCTCTGAAATGCTGGACTAAATAGAACGCTGTGAAAACAGCACCTATGGCACATTTTTTTCTGAAATTGTCCTATTTAGTAGTGTCACTGAAGTTTTTCCATACAATTAAGGAATTGCTTTTTCCTAAAGCTGGAAAAGATATTAATCATAATACAAAATATATTGTATTATGCCACTAGGTAAAGTTGGAGCTTGCCAGATTTCTTACTGAATGCCCAGCAGGGTTTAGGAACTTTGACCATAATTGCAAGCAACAGCAATCAATCCACTACTATTAGGGAAAGAAGCCAGGGAAAGTTCTCTATGGGAAGTTGTGCCTTTCTAAATGTGATGTTTAAGTGGCTATAAATTTAATAGATTTAAATAGTCACTACAAAGTATTTATTCCCTATGGGTTTTAGAGCCTTGAAATTTTAGTGTGAAATGAGAGGCATCATTTATAAGTTGATGTGATAAAGGATGTTACTTAATAGTATTTCAAGAGGGTTTTTTTCGGGGGGGGCTAGGGGAAAGAAGATATACTTGGAGTTTAAAGTTCAAGAAGCAGAGGAGAAAGGTTCAAAGAGAAGCAAAGAAAGCTTCTATCATGTGGGTGCTGACTGCTTAGAATGTGTTTCTTAATCCAAAGATGAGTCTTTTGGAAGAGATAAGCATACTCTACAGTTTACACATTTTGAAATGATAAAGTGCTAAATATAAAAACCTTTACTCTTTTTATATTACTCAAATAATATGATGAATTTCCAACTATTACTTGGACAGAATGATAAAAGGACACATGCATTTGGTCTAAAATAAGAAACTATAATACTCGTGGGAGTTAAGAAGTCAGGTTCTCTCTCACTACAGAAATCTGGAGGATGCTCCAAGCTTTGTTTGATGAGTTTTGCACAAATTTCACTTTTGAATGTTCTCACTTACTTTAATCTAAACCAGATCTCTATTGTATCTTTTTTTCTTTCCTACTGGCTCTTTGTTAAAATCTGATCCTCTCTCTGGATATTCAGTAGACTGCCAATATGGCTTAAAGTCTCAGCTGCTGTTATCTTGAAAATCCTCATCTATGGGTACCTTGCCCATAGTGTCCAATGATGAAAATCACACAAAGACATACAGAATGAAAGACCAATTTCACACATGAGATCTTGCGTGGTGCTAAGTCAATGCCTGATTTGATAGGGGGAAAAAAGTCTCATTACACAGTAACAGAGACCTACTTCTTCGAACCGTGATCCTTAGATCTCAGGCTCATGAATATCTAGGATTACAGGCGTGAGCCAGTGGCACCTGTCTTTTAAATAGCATTTTTCACAAGATCTTTTTAGTCCCTTCCACAGAATGTACCGTTTGTCAAGGAATTGCTGACATCAGTCTGTATACTTTTCTTTTTTAAAAAAAATTTTATTGTCAAACTGATGTACAGAGAGGTTACAGTTTCATACGGTAGGCCTTGGATACATTTCTTGTACTGTTTGTTACCTCCTCCCTCATTCCCCCCTCCCCCTCCCCCTTTCCCTCTCCCCCCATGAGTTGGTTCAGTTCATTTACACCAAACGGTTTTGCAAGTATTGCTTTTGGAGTCGTTTGTCTGGCTGTCCCCTGTCCTTATGGTTCCCCTCATCACTTTCTTTCTGGTGTTTTGATTTACCTTCCACATCCTTATTATTTGCAATGTGCTAGGTAATGTCTACCAAGAATGGAGGTTGTCCCTTATTGGGAATAATTAGTACAGGTTTAGGCAAGTCATAGCAGAGCATCACAAGGCCCAATAGCTATACCCTTATGAACACATAAGATGATGCTAAGTGAAATGAACTCCATGTTATGGAAACAGTTGTAACTCCTTTCAACGTTTTATGTGTATCTGTAGCTTCTATTATTGATGATGTTCTTGTATCACCTTCCTGTGGTTGTACCTACACTATCTCTGTAATCTTATCTGAGTATATTGGAAACCGTGTATACTGGTATTGGAAGTAGGAAATTGAAAGGGAATACCAAATTTGAAAGACACAGGGTAATAAAAGACAAACAACTACAAAAGCAATACTTGCAAAACTGTTTGGTGTAAGTGAACTGAATACCTCCGTGGGGGGGGGGGAAGGGAAAGGGGGAGGAGGGAGCGGGGTATGAGGGACAAGGTAACAAACTGTACAAGAAATGTATCCAGTGCCTAACGTATGAAACTGTAACCTTTCTGTACATCAGTTTGATAATAAAAATTTGAAAAAAAAAAAGAATGGAGGTTGTCAAGCCAAACCACATAATATTATAAACAAATCTGCTGTCTGTAGGTTCTGGCCTGTGTATAGCTCCCATGCCTCCTTTCTGTACTGGGTTGAAATATGTGAAACTGCGATTTCTATAGGGCAGAAGTGGTGAGTTCATATAGTTCAACTTCATATTAGAGGGCAGAGATCCTGAGATATGCATTTTTCTGGTGTTCATGGAATGTCTTCTTTCCTTTTCCTTTATAATTCATGGAGGTGCTGCAGATAATTAAGGTAGTGGAGGTGAACTGCCAGAAAAGTGAGCTAAGGTACAATAACTCCTAAAATCCCACTATATGCTATAATTCTGTGGTCAGAGAGCTAGGTCAGCCTGTCTCTCCATCAGTCACTTGAATACTGAAATAGTTCTCATCTCTACTTTCCAAAATCTATCTTTTGCACAATTATCTCCTCAATTCTCCCTCCTCCTCCTCCTCCTCCTCCTCCTCCTCCTCCTCCTCCTCCTCCTCCTCCTCCTCTTCCCCCCCTCTTCCTCCCCCCTCCTCCTCCCCCCCTCCTCCTCCCCTCCTCCTCCTCCTCCCCCCTCCTCCTCCTCCCCCCCTCCTCCTCCCCCCTCCTCCCCCTCCCCCTCCCCCTCCCCCTCCCCCTCCTCCTCCTCCGGCTTGGATTCAGGGCCTGAGCACTGTCCCTGGCTTCTTTGTGCTCAAGGCTAGCACTCTACCTTTTGAGGCACAGGGCCACTTCCGGCTTTTTCTATATATGTGGTGCTGGGGAATCGAACCCAGGGCTTCATGTATACGAGGCAAGCTCTTTTGCCTCTAGGCCATATTCCCAGCCCTATCTCCTCAATTCTCCTCAACAGTGACACAAAGTACTCAGATGGCTTAATAGACTGTAACGATGTTGAGTGAACTGTTCCACAGAATGAAAGACATAAAAGAAACTGGAAACTTATTTTTTAAAAATACCTGTCAAGATTCCTTAAATATTAGAAATTTTACTTTAAGAGCAGAAGTGCATAAAAAAGAACTTGAAAAAACATGAAATACTCATCTCAGTTCAAAATGGGGATTGTTTTGAAAGGGCTCTAGGTGAGTATGCATGTGTGCATATCTATATCTATATCTGTATATACATTTACAGTATGTGCCTATTATTACTTTTGCTAAAAGCAAAATAAATCAGTTTTACATTGCTTCCAGATACAAATTTGTTGGACTAAACCATGTGATTCCTAAATATAAGGAATGAACTCGATATAGACAGAACATTAAAAGAAACAAATAGAAATAGGAAAAACTATTGAATGGAGTCAGAAAATCTGTAGTATAATTCATTCCCCAAAGAAGACAGACAAATTTTCTAACTCTGTATCACCATTAAACATGTTCTCAGAAGCAGACAGAATACATAATTGAGGAAAATAGAATGTTTTTAATATTTACCTTGTTCTCCACCTGGACATTGTCACCTTCTCCAAGAACTGCTGTGTGATGAGGTTCTATTTTTTGTTGTGCATCATCAGGCCCTGCAAAAATATGAACCACTAAACTTCAACACTTATTGCTATAGATTTTTCCTAGGACCAAACCTTCAGCCAACTGCTTAGACTCATAATACTGGGTTCAACTTCAGAAATAACAAACTTCAGAATCTCAAATCTCTTGTTGATTCTACTTGCTACCATTAATGAAACGTGTTGCTATGCAGTGTAGGGAAGAACGAGGAGGTAAATCCTGCATCGTGCTTTCACGTAAACTTTTCATGTCATGTTCAACTCATTCAATTGATATGCAAAGCCTTCGATATTACATATCCATAAGAAAGTATATTTAGGGGCTAAATGGCTCAAGTGGTAGAGTGCATCCATTCCAAGTACAAGGCCCTGAATCCAAACCCCAGCACCATCCAAAAACAAAGCAAAACAAAACTAGAAACAAAGAAATATACATCGAAAAGTATAAAATGACATCAATGATTCACACCAAGAAGTGTTTACTGAGCATCTAAAACTTCCTAATGCTAGGGAAAACACAAAACATGTAAAACAAATTCCTTGCATACAAATAATCTGAGGTTTTATGAGACCAAAAAAATAAACCAGAGAATAATTCAATTGGGAAATAAGTTGGATAGCTACTGAACAACAGTTATAGGACAAGGAATACATATCCTACATGTTATGGGAGAGTGTCTTCAGGATAGATCTGATGTCAGCTCTTCTGTCCTAAAGCTCACAGACAAAATGGTAACCAAACTGCGTACATATAAGGCAGCAGGTTTCATGCACCTGGACGTCATGATACTGTTTTAATGCAGTGACAAACGATAGCACTCAAAAAACAATACTGAACTGAGCCAGGCATTGGTGGCTCATGCCTGTAATCCTAGCTACTCAGGAGACTGAGATCTGAGGATAGTAGTTCAAAGCCAGCCCAGGTAGAAAAGTTCATGAAATATATCTTCAATTAACCAGCAAATAGCTGGAAGTAAAGGTATGGGCCAAGTGATAGAATGCCAGCCTTGAGGGAAAAAGCCAACTGAGAGCAAGCCCCACTATTGGTTCACACCCCAAACAATAATAATAGTGATTATGATGATGATGATGATGATGATGATGATAGTAATAATAATGAATTGGCATTTCTCTGCATCACCATCAGAGTTTCTTTCTTGACTACAATGTTCATTGGTCTGCGAAAATATCTTAATTTATAAACAAAGAAGTCAGCTTGTCCTAGGAGTTCTAATTCTAACTTTATATAGAAGGTAGCTTCTGGTTGATCTCTCTGCTCATCTGACAGGGATCATGAAGGAGCCAAATTTCAAATGTGCAAGCATAGATATACTTTCTTTGTAGAAACTAGAGTCAGATTTTTAGGTTCTTAATTTCAAGTGTACCTTCACCTTCTGTAGTAGAATATTAATTTTCTTTTTGTGAGGTCTTAGGGACTGAATTCAGAGCCTTTGCTTGCTAGGCAAGTTCTCTACTACTTGAGCTACACCCACTATAGGAAATCTTTTAAAACACGGTCACCGAAAGCTAAGCCTGACTCCATCTCCAATTCCAGGTCATTCCTATGATATTTCACCCATCTGGTTTTCTCCTGTACCTAAAATAAGTCTTGAAGAAAATATATCCTACTGTGCCTAACTACTTTCTATGCTAAGTAGAGCCAAATCAGATAATAAATAGTTTCCATTGGGAATCTTTGCCAAGGAATGTGAAATCTAATAATGCAACTAAGGAAAATTGAACTAAAGACAATGTAATTGCAATTTTTGCCTAAGAAGTTATAAAAGGTCAAAATACTTTATTTTTAATTTAATTGTATGAAGGGATTATCATTGGAAATTTCAGTTTATAAGAACAATGCATCTTGATCAATAGCACCTTTTTCATCATTCTTCCCCAAAATGGTGTGTGTTTGTATGTGCACATGTGCTACTATTGGAGCTTGAACTTGGGGCCTGGGCACTGTCTCTTAGTTTGTTCACTCAAAGCTGGCACTCTAGCACTTATGTCATAGCTCCACTTCCTGAAAATATTTAAAAACCTGTTTTTAAGTTAATGGTCTACCTTCAGTGTGTTTAACTACGGTTTGACCTTTCTGCATCTTTTTCTTTCATTCTCTTTATAAGAGCCACTGTCCCAATTATTCTGTTGCATGGTAGTTTCATGATATAGTTGACATTTTCAATTTTATGTATGTAGTGGAAGTGCTTTTATCTGATACAAGACTGCTAATTGCAAAAGATAGATGTTGAAGTATAAATGTTCTTTTGTTTGAGAATTTTATAGTTAAGATAGATTGGCTAGCTGGATTGAAAAAAAGCATTGTCTTTCTTTTTAAAGTTTACCTATAATGTTCCACCTAAATATCCTTCTAGATTGTTTTCACTAACCTTACTATCATGTCACTCATTAACTAATTGAAGGCATTTCTGTAGCAATTCACTTCATGAAACATTTCACGTAATTCGTTTTGTTTTTGTTTTTGTCAGTCCTGGGGCTTGAACTCAGGGCCTGAACACTGTCCCTGGCTTCTTTTTGCTCAAGGCTAGCACTCTACCACTTGAGACACAGCGCCACTTCTGGCCTTTTCTATGTATGTGGTGCTGAGGAATGGAACCCAGGACTTCATGTATATGAGGCAAGCACTCTTGCCACTAGGCCATATCCCCAGCCCTGCTTAATTGTTCTAAAAATAATATTTTTTCTACATTTTTAATAAATTACGTAATATCCAATTAAATTACAGAATTGCAAGTATTGGTACAACTGGTACAAACAGATGGAAAAGAAACACAACTGCCTCTAAATCTGCTACAGCTCAGCTGATGGGAGGAGCTGACCATTCTGGGTGTTGAGGCATCACCCAGGTATTTACCACAGAATGAAGAGTGTCAGTCAATTCCATGTGTTTGGTAAGTAGGAAGGAAATAAAAAGGGCTTTTGGAAAACCTATACGTGTTTCTTCATCTTAACTAAAAGATCCAATGACTGTGTCAAACTCAGAATAGGAAATATAAAGTCGAATGCAAACTAAGAATGAATAACGTGTTACTGCCATTACAAGCCAGTTAGTGTCCATTTCAATCATCATCAGTAGTAGTTTCAGATTGTTAAATGCAATTTTAAGCGCCAACCATATACTGGCATTGGTCCTTTAGGAGGACTGGCATTCAAACTGACAAGCTATATTCTTTTGCTCTTTGCACTGATATGCAGTGTGATTTTCTTAACATCAGGAACTGGATTAAGTATTAGTATCTGTAGTATATATTAACTTCTTGATCATACTGTTTTTCTTTGCATTTAATTTTTTTGTGCCAGTATTGGGGTTTGAACTTTGGGCCTGAGTGCTATCCCTTTGATATTTCACTCCAGGCACCACTTGAGCCACAGCTCCACTCCAGGCTTTTGCTGGTTAACTGGAGATAAGAGTCTCATGGACTTTCCTGCCTGGTCTGGGCTTGAACTGCGATCCTCAGAATTGAGAGACCTGTGTGAGCCACTAGCTTCGGCTCTTTTTACTTTTTTAACATATGCTGCACACACTCCAGGTGAAAGATAGTCAAAGAACTTTCTGCCTCTGTACAAGATTGTTATGAGTAGCTTCTCTCATTGAACCATCAGCTTATTAGGTTCTCCATTGTTGAAAAAAAGAAAGTGTACAAAAATCTTGGAGTGAAAAAAAATCTTGAAGTGAATCTCAAATGAGTGTTATTTTTCAATAAGAAAATGTTGAATTTACTCATTTCTGCCCTGTTAACTCCTTTTCTTCATGGTGTTCTTACAAGATCATTACGTAGCCCTACTACAGTTACCTTGAACTTGAAAGTATTCGAATATCCTTGTAGGCAGTTACCGACTAGCATTGTCTATCATTCAAAGCTCCACTTGTCTATAATTAACTTACAGATGGCCATTTTACTTACTTCCTGTATCAATATTTTCAATGACCTCTCTTAGAATTCCATTTTATTCATCCTCTCCAGAAATTTTTTTTCAACCAAATTTTCAGTCTATTTATTCTAGTCCAACATGCTAATTATATAGCATCTGCTTTTAACAGATCAGAGGTGCTGGACACTTTTAAAAAACAATTACTTGTTTATCAGCGCCAGTCAAAATTAAAATGTCATAGTAAAATCAGCAAGTGTTTTCTGAATTCTTTCTCTACATTGTATAAGGTCAATCCTGTCTTGTCATTTCTTTTTCTCTGGGAATTGGTTCTTGCCCTTTCCTTATTCTCATCAACATCCCTATTAGTGGGTGGGTTGGAAAGGAAGGAGATAAAATTCAAATGAGGTCATTTGGCTTGTTGCTTATTAGTTAAAGTAGCATCCTAAGAGACCAGTTTTCTGAGCTGAATTTGCTCCATGGTCCAGGTTGCTTTGAGCAGATTTAACTTTCCTCCAAGGCTACAGGCAGCAATCCTGCCAGATGTTTTTTGCACTTACAGCCATGGTCACAAGGGAGGACGAGGCCAGTGAGCACAGATGACTCAAAATCCAGTCTCACTTCAAGAAAAACAAGTGGTAGGCATCTGTATTCAAAATGTCCTCTCACCTCCTAGGGTGTCATCTGATAAAAATCCAACACAGGTCCTTTAAATTTCTTGGAATAATCAAGGGAAATTGCAGGCCAAACTCTTTATTACTGAAATTCAGAGGCAGATTCTTGGTTTTAAATCAAGGTGGTTCTTGATCACAAGCATTTATTTAAGTCATTTATCCTGTTCCAGAGTTCTGGGAAAGAACTGTGATATCCCAGTGTGATTCTGCAGCATGAGATACCAGAAGCAATCCTCTATTGTGTTTTGCATTTCCTGAGATTTAGTGAATGAAGAAATCACTGTGATTAGCTAGGTGACAGTGGCTCATGCCTGTAATCCTAGCTACTCAGGAGGCTGAGATCTGAGGATTGAGGAAAGACTCGAGCAGGAAAGACTGAAATTCTTATCTCCAATTAACCACTAGAAAACCAGAAGTGGCGCTGTGGCTCCAGTCATAGGGCACTAGCTTTGAGGTGGAGTCAGACACAGCACCGAGACCCAGAGTTCTTCCCTCATGAATGAAAAAAAAAGAAAAAGAAAAAGAAATTGCTGTGATTGTGTGGTCATCTGGCCAGTAGCTGGCAGTTCTGCTTTTACTCTGGTCAAATGAGGCCCAGCTAAACCTTCACCTCCACAGACAGTGGAGCTCACTTGTTAATCTATTCTTATGCTTCTACATGAAATGCCTTGAGTAAATGGACATGTGCTCAGCTTTAAAGTTTTATTAATATTTTTGTAGCAGCGAGTTCAGTTTTGAATCACATTGTTGGACAGCAGAAGCTTGCTGGTTTGTCTGTAAATCTGAATTTTGCCCTCAGTTTTTCCAATCTACTTAACTATGTGATTCATGCTACAAATGAAATCAGGAAGCGATAGAGTGCTGAAGCTACAGTATTGTCTAATTCATTTGTTTTCTTGACCCTTGGGTTTTATTTCATGTGTCAGTGTTCACATTACATACTTACTGCATTTTCTGTGAAAAAAACATTTAAATAAATCATGGCAGTTTGATTTTTGTTAAGTGGATATATAGGTCACCCTTATAGTAATAATTGTCCAGCTTTCCACTTGTTAACTTCTGGGACTAAAGGTCTGTTAGATAATAACGTGATACAGGTTTGGATGGTGAGGACTTATTATACTTTTTCTCCTTCATCCTTTACTAAATGTCACTAAGGTCAAAATCGGTTGTGAGATTTTTGTAGAAAGCTCAGAATTAGAATGGTCTTTACTTTTTTTAAATGGTTGAAAAAATTTACAACAGTATTTAATGAAACATGAAAAATACATCAAATTCACAAAATGTTTTATTGGAACAGCTACCCTACTTGTTTGTGTTTGTTTGTGGCTTCTTTGGGGATATATAGGAAATGCAAGTGATGGCAATTGATACTGCATGGTCCACAGAGATGAAAATATCCATTATCTGTCCCTTTATGCTGTTTGCTACTCCCCCCACCATTTTCTAATTCTACATAAACATTTCTGAAATCCTTACCCCCTTAGAAGTCTTGTGCTTTTTCATTACTTTCCATTTATGCAGATTATTTTATTGCTGTTAAAATCATAAATCAGTAGTGCTATTTATGTACATTTCCCCGTTTTTATAAAGTACTATGTTAGTCTCAGGATTTTCAGGAGATCATAAAAAACAAGCGATACTTTCTCTCTCCCAGATAGTTAACATTTTAATGTTGTGTTCATGGGGATTTAAAACCCTACTGCTACTTCTTGAATGTTAAATCCTTCTTTCTTTCTTTCTTTCTTTTTTTTTTTGCCAGTCCTGGGCCTTGGACTCAGGGCCTGAGCACTGTCCCTGGCTTCCTTTTGCTCAAGCCACCTGAGCCACAGCGCCCCTTCTGGCCATTTTCCATATATGTGGTGCTGGGGAATCAAACCGAGAGCTTCATGTGTAGGAGGCAAGCACTCTTGCCACTAGGCCATATTCCCAGCTCCAATCCTTCTTTCTTGAATGTTAAAATAAATACTTGCTGCTTTTGACCTATAGTTGAAATGTTAGTCTGTGCAAGAAGAATCAAGTCCGTTTGTACTATATCAGGTGTAAGTTCAAAATACTGTCAAATTGAAAAGAAATGTCTCAGGAAATTATTGCTAATGTGTATAATTGTTTAAATAAATACTAATTAAAATAATCTCCAATTATTTGGGAGAATATATGATTTAAAGAGCTAGTTCTGCCAGCCTTCTCACCTTGAGCAGAGGTTATCCACCCCACTTCATAGGTGGTAGATTCCTTCTCTAACTGGAACACACTGAAGCTCTATCCTTTAATCAGTACAGAGTTGCTGGCCTCTTTGTTACATCAACACACACCAGCAAGCCTGAAATTTTCTCTGTGTCCTTTCTTCCTGCCTTCCTCACTGAACATCCTCAAAGCTGAAAGGCACCCTGACCTGGGTGTTGAGAGGGCTGATTAGTAGAAATGTGGCTCAAGTGATAGAGAACCAGTCTTGAATGGAAAAGGCCAAGTAAATACACAAGGCTTTGAGTTCAAGCTCCACTACTGGTACCAGAATACAAAACAAAAACAAATAAAAAGGAAGTGAGGGCTAGAGGCATAGTATTTAATTATATAAAATGTTTTTTAATATATCTTTTATTCTTTGGTAATTTAAACTGCAATTGAACCCAAAATGACATGCCATTAACTTACCAATATACACATCTCCTGATATGGTATAAATGAAGCTTGTCCACCCTGGAAAGTGAAAAGCAATATTAAAAGGTCAGTGTTTGCCATGCCAAAATGAACACACACACACACACACACACACACACACACACACACACACATTTATGTGTAACAAATGCAAAAGGAATATTTAGAGATTAAGTCTTTTATTTCCCATTATATACACATTTAATGTTCTAGTTCTATGAGTTATTACAATATATACTTACATATTATCTTCCTGTCTTTGTCTCTCTCTCCCTTTCTGACACATAGACACAAACAACCTCCCAAACACACATACACACTCTCATTCTCTCTTTCTCCCTCTGATACACAACACAGACACAAATATTCTCCTAAAATTTTTTTTTTTTTTTTGCCAGTTCTGGGCCTTGGACTCAGGGCCTGAGTACTGCCCCTGGCTTCTTTTTGCTCAAGGCTAGCACTCTGCCACTTGAGCTACAGCGCCACTTCTGGCCATTTTCTGTATATGTGGTGCTGGGGAATTGAACCCAGGGCTTCATGTATACGAGGCAAGCACTCTTGCCACTAGGCCATATCCCCAGTCCCTATTTGCTTTTGACCCACAGAATACATAGACAACAAAGATTCTACTAATCTGAACTATATTCTATTCTCTTTTCCAAATCCATTATTCACTATAATCACTAAGTTAAAACCCTATCTTTCTAGGCCAATTTTGATAGTATACTTTGTACGGCCACTGGGCCATAATCCCAGCCTCTCCTAAATCTTTTTCAAAGTGCAAATGGTTTTACTATTTTCTGATTATAAAAAGTTGCACTTGATATTAAGGATATACAAAAGCATGGCACATCAAAACGGAAAATATTTCAGCAGTCTTCTATTTACACTGATATACATATTGTTAGCAATTTGGCATTTATGGACTATACAATATTTGTGTAAAACAGAATAAATTCAGTTTTCTGTGTTTCCTATGGAGCAGTAATTCCTCCTTATGAAAGACTGTATAGCATTCAATTGTAAGGATGTGTTGTACTTCATATAACAAATCCTATTTTCATAGATTCAAGCTATTAAAAATTATTTCTACACCTGACCAAACCTCAAAGCTCTCAGTTGTTTGGATGAGCTTTTACTTTATATCATGATAAATGTTCCAATCTCATTTCTCCTGTACCTTCTTTGCTTCCTGCATAAATTGAGAAGATATGGAGATATTCTTAAGTCTGCTTTCTTTCTTTTTAAAATATTTTTACAGTATCCCAAAGGCCCAAATGTCTGCTTAAAGGTACAACCAAGTTAGTTTCTTAAGTGCACTGATTTATTTTCATTCCTTGCTTAAGTATTTTATTAAGATATGGAGTATGTCTTCCAGTTATAACACAATTTATGTTCCTGATAGAAAAGCACAATGTTAGAAGTAATGTCAAATTCCCCTTTAAATCTTTCTTTTGGCATGATTTTCATGTGCACTTGCCCCTGTGAGCCTTGTTTAAATTCCATTAGGCTTTGTCTCTTAAGGCTATCAAAAATGCCAACTTGTATGAATGTTTACTATGGGTTTAAGAACAAGCAGTTCTGTTAAAAGTAGGACTATGTCAGCCAAGGGCTTTTCTCATCTCACTTACATGTCCTACACCATAAACCAATGTTACTCTGCAATTTTTTATTGCTCTGTCAGAGGTCACACACTCGACATTTTCCTATTCTTCTACACATATGATTGTCAAGCTACTGTTTCTTTGCATCTCAGAAGCTCTCCCCTTCCCTTGGGCAATAGCAAATATAAGAGTTGGGAAGAAGATCATTATTTTTTTTTTTTTGCTCTCTCCCCTAGGACAGTTAAGTAACACATAGATGTCAGATTCCTATAAAAATAAAAAGTACACAATGCTTCTTTTAAATACTGTAAATCATTTTCTGTGGCATTTGCACTCATTCTCTAGGAGGTTCCTAATGCTTTCAAATATCCCTAGGGAAAGCTTTCTTCAGCCTACATTCCTTGGCCTAATCCA
Source organism: Perognathus longimembris pacificus (assembly GCF_023159225.1). Lineage (NCBI taxonomy): Eukaryota > Metazoa > Chordata > Mammalia > Rodentia > Heteromyidae > Perognathus > Perognathus longimembris. The sequence continues at coordinate 105,086,042 of NC_063188.1, read as the reverse complement.
AAAAGCTTTCCTCCTATCTCAATTTTAGAGTGCATTGTTCCAATGAATTTTTCATCTATCCTTTATACATGTGTATGGGCAGAAAGTAATAGAAAAACATGACCTGGTGACACACAAGATATATTATATTCAGCTTGGAGGAGGATAGGAGAAAGGGCAATCAGGTTAAGAAAAGAATGTACCTCTTTCAAAATTCTGGATTACATTGGTTTCCAGATCTCAAAGCAAGCCAGGTTCCTAACTGCCTGCTTGGGGTCTTGACATTCAGAATAGCTATGTTCCTAACGTATGGCTTCTCAAGTCTTTTTTTCCCTTCTCATTATATCAACTTATTTTTCTTTTTAAAAAATTTTTGCCAGTCTTGGGGCTTGACCTCAGGGTCTGAGCACTGTCCCTTAGCTCGGCTTCTTGTACTCTACCACTTGAGCCATAGCTCACTTCTGGCTTTTTGGTGGTTAAAGAGTCTCAAAAACTGTCCTGCCTGAGCTGGCTTCTAACTGTGATCCTCAGATCTCAGCCTCCTGAAGTAGCTAGGATTATAGGTGAGCCCCCAGATGCCAGCTATTTTTCAATTTTTACTTTGAAAAAAATCCTGATATAAGGAGAAACTTGGAAAAAGCCTATAGAAAATTACTATACACTATTCATCCAGATTCCCTTGAAGTATTACATTTATCATTTTCTGCTACAAATATGTGACTCTTCTTACTGAAATATTTTAAGAGTAACTTGCAAACAGGATGCCTCTTACCCTGAAATTATTTTCTATACGGATTTACTAAAAACAAGGACACTTGATTTAAGAAACATAGTGCTCTTGTAAAATCCTCCAATCCCTCCCTGATCTCCCAGTGCAAATTGGAACTCCTGACCCTGGCGGATACTTTGCTCAATTGGGTCTTACACATTTTCTCCCATCTCAGTGAGCGTCCTTGTCAGATATGGGTTAGGATGACTGTGACATTGACTGACAACTTTGGCTGCAACTTTGTAATTATACCTGTGCTAGAGGACACAGATAGGTTGTAAGACATTCTGAAAGAATACATCTTGTCTTAGGGTTTGGGGTTAATTTGTTATGTAGCCAAACAGCAAACTAGCACAAGATTTATTTAAATATATCCTAAGATGATTGAATAAGTAGCTACTGTACAATATTAAAAAATCTACTTTGAAAGACAAATGAGGAAGATATGGTTCCTTTCATTTTGCTGCAAAATTAAATGCATATTCAAAATACATTTGAAGCAAAATATATCGAGAATATATTAGTTTCCTATTACTGTGACAATAAACCACAGTCAATTGCTCTGCATCTATTGTCATACGTCCCGCTATGACTCCTTTCTCATGCATACTCATGATACTATGCCACCTCAATTACCCAGGTGTTTGTTTTCTGCCACTATAACACAATACTTGAGAGAGTCAAGTGACAAACGGGAAACGTTATTTTTGCTTACAGTTTTCTTTTCTTTTCTTTTCTTTTTTTTGGCCAGTCCTGGGCCTTGGACTCAGGGCCTGAGCACTGTCCCTGGCTTCTTCCCGCTCAAGGCTAGCACTCTACCACTTGAACCACAGCGCCACTTCTGGCCATTTTCTATGTATGTGCTGCTGGGGAATTGAACCTAGGGTTTCATGTATACAAGACAAGCACTCTACCACTAGGCCATATCCCCAGCCCTAGAGTTTTCAAAGCATTAGTTCATGGTCAATTTGCCATGTTGCCTTTGGCATTATGGTGAGGCACCACGTCATGAGGGGAGCCCATGGCAGAGGAAGTTGCTGACTTCGTGGTAGCTGGAAAGCAAAATGACAGAAGAAAACAAAGAGCCAAAGCCCTGCTATCACCTGTAAGGCTGGACCTCTACCTCCTAGGTTTTCAATCAGCTCCCAATATCACCACAAGCTGGTGACCAATTTGTTAGGACAAAGACCTTTGGAGGACATTCATGATCCAAATCACTGCTCTCTCCACAAAGTCCCTTCTACCATGTAGCATATTGGTAGAAACCAGGGATTAAGACATAGAAATCTTTTAGGGACCATTATTCTGCCTAACAAAGAGGGGTAGATTATATATTCTCTGAGGAAATTTTGTTATTGGTCTCCATATGAGGAAAACTGATAAGGAAAGAGAAACCAAAGGTTCACAGAATCATTTTTTTCCATGTTATAACAGTTCTCCATTTTTTTGCGCTTGAACTCAGCCTGGGCACTGTCCCTGAACTTCTTTTGCTCAAGGCTACCACTCTACCACTTGAACCATAGTGCCACTTTTTTTGGGTGGTTTATTGGAGTTAAATGTCTCACCAACTTTTCTGCCCAGACTGTCTTCAAACCACTGTTCTCAGATCTCAGCCTCCCAAGTATCTAGGATTACAGGTTTGATGTAAAGTTTGATGTACAGTCAGAAGAAAAAGGGGACACAGGAACCAAAAAGCCTAAGTTTCTTGAAAAGGGATGCAAATTTCTTAGAATTACAGATGTATGTCCTTCACAATGAATGATAACAGTGTGATCTGTACATCAATTTACATCAGTAAAAATCAGATTGCCTTGCAATAGATGGCAAGATTCACTGCCAAAAAAACCCTCAACAAATTAGACTCTTATTTTAGCCAAGAGCTAATATGAAAAACGTGTTGGGCAATGTGAAAGGAATCTAGTACTGTCAGAAACTCGACAAATTGGATTCTTTGTAAATGATGCACTGTCCAGCTCAATTCCTGGTATCAACTAACTTCCAAATCACAACTGCATAAAACATCTGCTTTCTGCAAGATTCATACAACCCAACGGAAATGTGCCTAGCCCTCCAGAAAGAAGGAGATGCTAAAAATCGATTCTAATACTATTTATAGGAAAGAATTCAGATAAAACCTATTCTGATTCATGAAGAATGTTTCCAGGCTCCCCTAACTAGATTTCCCCTAGGACACAGGCATTTTTTTGGTATCACAGGTAGGATAGTAGCCATGTATGCTTCTATTTGTAGCTTAATCTGGTATATAATCTTCTATTTGTAGTTAATCTGATAATGATATAACCCAGTGAACATTGAATTAGTTAGACTGTAAAGTGTATGCCAAAAGACAAACAATGCCCAGATATCAGTGTCAAGTCCCTTTACCATAAAAAACAAAACCATTAATATTATAAACAAATGATGTCCAGGACCCAGCCAGTGGTTCTCACATTTCAAAAAATATTTGATGGGGGTTGGGAATGTGGCCAAGTCAACCTGACCATACACTTCCTGTTAGTGGGGCTACAGAAAAACAGTTCTTTGATAAATTGTTGATAGAAAGTACAACTGCCTGTTTTTCCTTTTAATTTAATTTATAGTACTGGGACTGAAACTGGGGCTAGTGCTTGCTATGCAATAGCCTATTACTTCAGCCATATCACACTCATTTCCTTTTCATTTTTGTACTGATAGTGGGACTTAAACTCAGAGCTTGGGCGCTGTCCCTGAGCTGTTTTGCTCACAGATGGTCCTCGACCACTGGAACCACAGCTCTACTTCTGGCCTTTTTGCTGTTTAATTGGAGATAAGAGTCCCACAGACTTTTCTGCCCAGTTGTATCTCAGTCAAGTACATACTTTTCTAAAGTAAGAAAAATATGAATTAACCGAGCCAGAAAATAAGAAGACAATGGGCAATTTACTCATTCTACCTCATCAGGTAGGTTTTTTTGGGGGGTGGCCTTGAGGCAGTGTGTGATCTTTTGGATCTTAGTGTTTGCACCAGTAAATAAAGATATAGCTCCAAAGTCAGGCTGTAGGTTCTATGAATTTCTAATTTTCTTGGCAGACCTCAGTTGTATTTACAAATTTAAATACATTCAAACATAAAGTTACTAGAAATTTGTGCTGAAGTTTGTGGAAAAAAATTACATTGCCAAGAAAGTAGTCCCTTATTGTTTCTGGTATTTTTGTTGATTTGTTTTCATCTTTCCCCACTTTTACATAATTACTACATTCCAGAACTTGTCATACCTTTAGGAATGGGTTGGGAATGTTTTGCTCCTTGGTCCAATTTGAAGTCCAAATACAAGGTTGGTGTGCGAGTGTAAACCTTAGACTAAAAACAGAAAAAAGAAAACTATCAGCATTTTTGTAAGAACAGTATTGATTTTTTTTGTTTTTAAATTTTGGGCTTTTTTGTTTGTGTTTGGATTTTTGGTGCTGGTACTGTGGCTTGAACTCAGGGCCTAGGTGCTGTCCCTGAGCTACAGCTCTACTTCCAGCTTTTTGGTGACTAACTGAAAATGCCAGGGTTGGCTTTGAACCACAGTCCTCAGATCTCAGCCTCTTGAGTAGCTAGGACTATAAATGTGAGCCACTAAGCCACTGGCACCCAGCTAGGACAAGGTTCTTCACTTCAGCTGGGCGCTTCTGTAATAGCCCTGGGTCTGGATATTTGAAGCTCCTGGCTCTGGGTCTTGGATTTTTGAAGTGCCTCCTAGCTTTACAAAATGGTTGATAAGCCAATTTAAAGTTGAGCATGAGCTGCCTATAGTGATTTCTTCAGATGGGCCCAAGGTTAATATTTTATTGGCCAATAGCTGCTTCAACTTGACACATAGGTGATTCTTTTTTTTTTTTTTGGCCAGTCCTGGGCCTTGGACTCAGGGCCTGAGCACTGTCCCTGGCTTCTTCCCGCTCAAGGCTAGCACTCTGCCACTTGAGCCACAGCGCCGCTTCTGGCCGTTTTCTGCATATGTGGTGCTGGGGAATCGAACCTAGGGCCTCGTGTATCCGAGGCAGGCACTCTTGCCACTAGGCTATATCCCCAGCCCCACATAGGTGATTCTTATACTTTCCATTGTCAGTTATCTTATATCCAAATGTATATTTCTTCCCCCAGGACTCATAAAGACCATTTTCAATTTGAAATTCAAAAAAAGTGGCCTGTATATATTTATTTCTCACTTGACCTTCCTGGAAAAAAAAAACACAACACAAAAAAACCAACGTGGACTGTCATTGCTGGCTTGCAAAAGCCCAAGTCCAAATATAACAAAGACAGCCTTTGCAGGATTTTCCATTGTAAACAGTGGCTTTGTTTCCATCAACAGTTAAAGCAGAGCTTGTAATTCAATATAATGTCATCCTGATCAAAATCCAAGGGATTAACACTGTTGCTATAAACTCTATGTCTCATTGTTTATCACAAAGCCCCAGTGGCTCTCAGACAAGAATCCAGTGTCTGTCCTACAAAATTAAGAAGAGTGAGGGAAAGGGGTGGGGAGGGGAGGGGTGGATGAGAATGTTGACAGAGGTGACACTGATCAAGATGCATTGTATTCATAAACCGGTTGTGGAATGGCAACTCCTTTGTACAAATACTTCAAGATAATAAAGTATTTAAAAATAAAAAAGAAAGGGCTGGGGATATAGCCTAGTGGCAAGAGTGCCTGCCTCGGATACACGAGGCCCTAGGTTCGATTCCCCAGCACCACATATACAGAAAACGGCCAGAAGCGGCGCTGTGGCTCAAGTGGCAGAGTGCTAGCCTTGAGCGGGAAGAAGCCAGGGACAGTGCTCAGGCCCGGAGTCCAAGGCCCAGGACTGGCCAAAAAAATAAAAATAAAAAAAAAATAAAAAAGAAATACACAAAAAATGAATATGAAAATGGAAGCATGGAACATTGGGCTTGGCAAGATTATAGAATAGCTGGAATTTTCATACACTGCTGGTGAGACTCTAACTTGGTGCAAATACTTAGAAAAACTCTTTGGTGGCATGTACTGCAGATGAATATATGCATAACCTTTGACCCATAATTCAACTGTTAAGTATATACCCAACAGAATGTTTGCCTAAAGACATGTACACGAATTTGTGTAGTAGAACTTGTGGATAATAGCCATGAACTGGAAATTTCCAAAATGTCTTTAACAGTAGAAAGGACAAATGAATTGTAATGTCCATATACAGAGCAATAGTATATGGCAAGGAAACTGAATAAACTCAATTATATTAACAACTCAGAAATCCTGTAACCATTATGCTGAGCAATAAAGGCAGACTCTATTTTTACAGAATTCAGAGCAAGACAAAAACTGAGCTATGGTATCAGAAGTCAGAAAAGTGGTTACCTTGGGAAGAGGGGATTAATTATAAAGGTTGTTTTAGGGGATCAGGTAACATTCCGTTGCTTGGCCAGGCTGCTGGTTTCATGTGTGTATACACTTGGTGAAAACTCTGAGAGGTACACTCGATTTGTGTCACTTTTCTATCTTTATACCATATTTTAGTAAAAAGCTTACATTAGAAACACGAATAGACAAAAACCGAGACTCCAGAAACAAGGGTTGCTTATTAACTTGATAAGGACATAAGTTTGCAGAGAATTATTACATAAACACCACAGACATTTCTACCTCTTTTTGTCATAGAGCCAACCCAAACTCCTACAGAGTAGGAGTTTCTTCCCTCCCCCCTCTCCCCAGCCCTAGAGCTTGAACTCAGGGCCTGGGCACTGTCCCTGAGCTTCTTTGCTCAAGGCTAGCGCTCTACCACTTGAGCCACAGCACCACTTCCAGCTTTTTGTGATTAATTGGAGATAAAAGTTTCATGGACTTTTCCTGCTCAGGCTGGCTTTGAACCACTACCCTCATATCTTAGCCTCCTAAGTAGTTAGGATTACAGGTGTGAGTCACTGGCACCCAGTGACAAGTTCCACTTTTTACTGAATTATGTTTCATCATGGAAAATCTTGCATCAAATCATACATATAGTGACTATTTGTACAAGATATTAATCAACATCTTCACATATATGGAGCAAAATATCTGTCTTCAGAATAAACCTGGTATGGTCCAAGTGTGTACCTGTATGTTAAATTAGAATTGTAAATAATGTTGACTCTCAAAGGAACTTTTCCTTTCCTATGAATGTCTCCTGTGGAAGATTTTGGTACTAAGATGGTCTGGTAGATTGTTTTACCTGGCATAGAATGTCAAGCTACATTCATCCAGCTTCAAAGACTAGAAAAACAAATCCCCCTGTGCATACATAAATGAAACCAGAAGAACCTGTCCCATCAAATGTAACCTGAGCCAAAGACTCACAATCTCAAGGGTTTGAGGCACACATGAACCAAGGGCAGCATATGAGGGACACAGGATCTGATTCTCTAGGATCATTAGGCATGTTTATAGCACCATCTGGAAAAAGACTGGTTGCATCTGATGAAAACTTCTAAAGTTACCTCTAAAAAAGATCAAGGGTAAGCTGCACCTAGTATCAGATGACTTTTCTGTTTGGGAAATATTGAGCTCTTTCAGACAAATGATTCCTGTTTGGCTTACATCTTTCCCAACCTCTTACCTCTGGGGCACATTCAGTAGCTCCGCCTATAGCAAAGACATTAATCACAAGAAAGTGCTCTGCTTCCTTTGTATTGGCATTCTCTCAGAATATGAACATCAAAATAATCTTGAACTGGAAACCAAGGCTATGTGATCTCCCTAATGCTCTTTCCAGTGACTGGCTGGAACTTATCTTCCTTCTTCTGGGTTTTTAGTTCATACATCTGAGAATCTTGTGGGGAGACTTGTTGGGATTTTTGTCTATTGTTGGTTTGAAGTTCTGACTCATAAAATCAATGTGTTCATCTCCAATTGTAATTTTTTAAATTCTCTCCTGGTTTTTCAGACCAGAACTAGAGAGAAGGGAGAGTATGACTGGAGAAAGAGTGGGCACCTGGAGCTGTGGGAGTTAGCAGGGAGTCACTGACTGAATTTTTTTCTATTCTTGTCCTCAATTCCAGTCACCAATCTTGCTCTCCTCCTTTTCTACTGCTCTTCCTGTCTTTAGCTTGTTAACTTAATTGATGTTACCCCAAAAATGATACTCTTCCCCTCTAAGAATACAATTACCAGGATGCACATGCATTTATACATACCCACACACATGCAAACACAAGATAATTCTGTACACATTTTACAAATTCATTTGAAAAACTCTAACAGAAACTAATGAGAGACTTAGAAAGTGACAAATACATCCTTACAGTATAAACAGGACTGAGAAAATCTTAATTTATGTTAAGATGTGTTTTGACAAGTCTGGTATCAAAGAATTCTGATATGAGTGATCTTTTTGTGTTTCAAAGGCTTTCAACATAATATGTCTTGGATAGCCAGCTCTCAACAAATACTACTGCACTTCAATTATTCTATAAGGAGATAAAACTCAACTGGAAGCTGTTCTCATGAGTGTGTGTAAGTCAAAGTATACATCTACACTGATTATTTTTTGAAAAGCATCTAGGCCTTGTTTCTACTCATTTTGATCTTCCATGCCAACTATGATTAAGTGGCAAATGTAAATTACATTCATTTAAGTCAAGGATGACAAAACTCAGATGCACTTTGAGCAAACCTAAATTTAGTTTTTCTATCACACATTGCTGATTTCCTAGCAAAAGGAAAATCACCACTAGGCATATTTTCCCCTGAGTTCTGTTTTGTTGGTTGCTATATATGATATTAAACTATTGATTGATACTCAAATTGTAATCAGAACTTAACCAAATTATCTGTTCTGATTAAAAGTTAGCTATTGTAATCCACAGGATTACAACAAATTGTCCATGATAAAGCAAAATAAAACATTCCTTCAGAAATATAATTCATCACAGACAGAATTAATATATCTAAATTCCACCCATGAAATTGTTTTCATTTTCCTTTGCTCTGTTTTGATCCTGATTAATAATTCTTACAAAAGTACTAAGATCCGAAGGTACTCATTCCCATTTCACCATCCTGTTAGAAACATTTGTGGAACTCTCCTTTAAAGAGAGTAACCTACATTTCAAAACCTCAGTGGCTTAAATCTTATGGTTCAAGTACCACACAAAGAAGCTTCTAGAACTTAAGTAATGTAACTCTTCCTAAGAGGTTAAGGGTAAATTTTCCCAGGGGTGCTGCCAAATGGAGGGGAATGTTGTCTCTCTTCTCCTATAAACATGTCAAATCTTTCTTTTTCTTATTTATTGTCAAAGTGATGTACAGAGCAGTTACAGTTTCATACTTTAGGCATTGGATACATTTCTTGTACTGTTTGTTACCTCCTCCCTCATACCCCCTCCCCCCTCCCCCTTCCCCTCTCCCGCCATGAGTTGTTCAGTTGGTTTACACCAAACAGTTTTGCAAGTATTGCTTTTGTAGTCGTTTGTCTTTTTATCCTGTGTCTCTCGCTTTTAGTATTCCCTTTCACTTTCTTAGTTCTAATACCAGTATATACAGTTTCCAATGTACTCAGATAAGATAGAGATAGTGCAGGTACAACCACAGGAAGGGGATACAAGAGGATCATCAACAATAGAAGCTACGGTTTCACAAGACATGTCAAATCTTAATGAGTGCCAGACACTATTCCAATAATGACTACAAAATAACTAAGACAAAGTATGGTCTATAAAAGCACTTCCTTCCAAACCCCAACTACCTTCATAGTATGTCCTTCAAAGCCTTCCCATGTACCCTGGCTTTTGGTATGATACCCTTGTCAAGCTGGCTTCCTTCCTCTGCTTTTATTCATAAATGTAATCTTAATTAGGAGATAAAAGTACTTCCATATGGAAGCCATATGGCTTACATAACATCTTTTCGAGAAAAGAGACTTGTGTACCAGTATGCACAAGTGTGTGAAAGAGATTAGCTTTCATTTTGTCACCGCTCACTGCTCCCCATCTACTCCTGCATACTTCAGCTTTTACCTCCAAGCTCAGTCTTCCCTGAAAACAAGTGGCAGTGATTTAGTGTTGTGTGTCGCAGTGTAAAACATACTTTCATATTTAGGAGTGCGGAAGGAATGATTTCATAAACTATGATTTAGTGAGCTTTTAGGAAATGCACTCATTTTCAATCATAGTATAATGTATTGCTTAAGCAAATTACTCTAAATAACCGTACCAGGATTGTCATCCCCAATATCCTAAAAACAAAGAACCAATTTCTACCTGTTTCTAGCCCTGACCTTCTGTCCGGCCATCCTTCCAAAGTCAGACATTATGTTTTATGGGTTTCATGGGGATTGCATCCTTGCTAACGTGATGACAATTATTGCATGTAAATCTCTGACCACATTTCTAATCATTTCCTTATGAAATGATGGGTCTAAAGGTCTAGACAATTTAGCCAAGAGGACATTTGTGAGCATAATCATTTGGCTGAATAACAGTCTTGCTGAAAATGTCTGGTGCTAGACATCGCTTCTCCTAGTCTTTATTATTTTGTTACACCACAGGGCAATTTTGCAACTCCTTCTATCTTTTTCTTTTCACTTAATCTCCTTGTCTTAAACATAGAAGGGAAGAATTAATTGCTGGTAAGAAAAAAGTAAGAAGGAAAAAAACCACCTAAAACCTTTTGAAAAGTATGGGGAAAAAAGAAAAAAAATTAACCTGACATGAAAAGTTTAACGCCACTACCTCCCAGAGGGCAAATGCTAATATTTCAACAATCAGTATCTAAAGTATTTATTTATTTATTTTTTGCCAGTCCTGGGGCTTGAACTCAGGGCCTGAGCACTGTCCGTGGCTTCTGTTTGCTCAAGGTTAGCACTCTGCCACTTGAGCCACAGCACCACTTCTGGCCGTTTCTATACATGTGGTGCTGGGGAATTGAACCCAGGGCTTCATGTATAGGAGGCAAGCACTCTTGCCACTAGGCCATATTCCCAGCCCTAAAGTATTTATTTTTTGACAAATCATGTTTGATCACGTTTTTGATGCCAGTCTTGGGGCTTGAACTCAGCTCCATTTTCAGCCTTTTCTGATTTTTTGTTTGTTTTGGGGTTTTTTTTTTTTTTTTTTTGCTTGGTTGTGGGGCTTGAACTCTAGGCCTGGGCACTGTCCCTGAACTCTAGTGCTCTACCACTTGAGCCACAGCGCCACTTCTTTCAGCCTTTTCTGGTGGTTAATTAGATATGAGACTCTCTTGGGCCTTCCTAACAGGCCTAGTTTGATCCACAATCCTCAGATGTCAGCCTGAACCATTTAGGCGCTGGAGCTTGGCTAATTTGATCTTATACTAAGTGACATGCTTTTATTTAAACTGGTTCTAGGTAAACCACATGGTATCTATTAAAAAATCCATCTTACCAAAATATTGATTATCTTATTTTTTAAATGTTAATAGAAAAATCATAAATTATAGTCATTAATCTTTAAGTTTGACTCTTCATTTGGGTGATTTATTACTATAACAAGCAATATTAACTATTACTAATATGAGAATAATAGCTAGATATATTAAGGGCTTAGTATGTATCAGGCACTATTTTAAGTATCTTCATATATATCAGTTAGACTACTTGTATTTCATTAAGCTACTTAACTTTTTTGTTCATTTATTAATTTCTGCATTTAAATGACATTAATTAGAGCTGGGCATTGCTGGCTCACCTATAATCCTACTCAGGAGGCTGAGAGCTGAGGATCACAGTTCAAATCCAGCCCAGGCAGGAAAATCTGTGACACTCTTATCTCCACTCAACCACCAAAAGCTGGAAGTGAAGCTGTGGTTCAAGTCATGGCCAGTGCCCAGACCCTGAGTTCAAGCCTCAGGACCAGCAAGCACACACACGCTCACACACACACACACACACACACACACACACACACACACACACAGACTAATTGACAAACTATAATCTTCCTTACTGACAAAACGTTTCCATACATAGTTGGGAGTATTTCAGGTATTTCTCTATTAGTTACAAAAACTTCAGTGGGAAATCCAAATGTCCAACTCGTTCAGAAGCCCCCACTAATAGGAGAATATCTACTCTTGATGTATGTCATATGGCTGGCCATTCTCCTCAATTTCCTTCCACTACGTTCTCCTCTTAGGGCCTGATGGCCTTTGCCTTGGGGAAAAATACAAACACCATGAAAATGAGAAATTCACTGCTAGATTTCACCATTCCCGAATGGACAACCATACTGTCCACTTTGTATTAAAGATTTTACAAATTGACGAAACATAAAAGTTTTGCCACCTTATTTGAAGCAAACTTCCAACTCTCACTGTTTACAATAGGTTTATCCTCCTCAACAAAATATTTTCTGTCCCCAATCCAAAGCACTCTGATTTTTGAATTCTTAATTACTTTAGACAATTCTGATAAGGGGTGGGAGAGATTAGTTTCCATCCTTAGTGCCAAAAGTACTGGGGGAAGGACGTAAATGTTGTAATCACACATTGACATATACATGAAGTGCTACATAAAGAGAAAACAAGGAAGTCTTGGGCAGAATGCCAATGCCCCTGTGTAGGGTGGGAGTTGGAGGGCCAGAAAACATATATATATGTATATGTATATATATATATATATATATATAATCAAACTGAATTACAGAGAGGTTACAGTTTCATACATTAGGCATTGGATACATTTCTTGTACTGTTTGCAGAAAACATTTTTAACTTGAATAAACCATAAGGAATTGTGGACAGACTTGAGCAGGCTTAGCTAGCCAAATTTTTTTGGACATAGCCAAATTATCCTACAGTCTAGTCTTTATAGTAAAATATCATTTTTCAAGCATCGTTTTAATCAATAGTAACAATGTTCCCTTCGCTTCTCACCTTTCATTCATAAGAGCAAAGGGAAAAGGAAGAAAAGAAGAAAGATGCTAACAAGACTCACAGTCATGAAATTTAACCAGAAACATGTTCATTGTGTAACTGGACTTTGATTTCTGCCTTTGGATCAGGATCCTTGCCCAAAGTTAACAGTTGCTCTAATTTCTTGCGAAATTAGAGCCCATGAAAGAAAATATCCATCTCTTGCTTAAATAATCCATTCTGATTCCTCTAATGGTACTAGTATGAGAGCCGCAATGGCCCCTAACTATGGCCAACCAGTAGCCTTCCTCGCCTTTCCATAAATTCATGGGCAGTGTGTTCCAAGACTGAGTCAGCAAGCATAATAACTGATGCTATTATACTCCTTGCAGGGTTTTGCAACATTTTTAACCTTTTAACCACATCTGAGACTTACTAGGATATTTTTTTACCAGTTCTTGCAATAAAAGTGCATCAAGATCTCACATGAGAAAATATTTAGCAAAGATAAGATCTCATGTAACTGTGAGGCCTGATATGGTATATAGACACGAGCCTTCCATTTTATGATACAGGGGAATTGAATTATGATACAAGGTTTCTTATATGTAATCATTTGTAGGACATTTTGACACAAATAGGGTGTGTGTGTTTATACAAACATGTTCCTAATGTACTCTTCTGATGTAGAGAGAACTATATCCATTTATGGGATTCACTCCATAAAAATGAATTAAAGCATTCCAAAACTGAAGAGAGATAAACATACTAAATTTATGTAAAAGGGCTGGATGGTATGATAAAGACAGTGTAATGCTCTCAGAAAATGAGGCAAAATTCAGGACTCTTGAGTATTTATGAGTCAAGTCCCATGTCTCTTTCAGTAATGAGCTATATAGCATGGGAAAATCTTTGTACCTGGTCTGATTTCACAGTGGGAGTGGATAGTGGTTCTCTTAGATCTGAATGAGTGCTGACATTCTGACTTAAAAGTGGAGGAGCCAGAAGAAAATAGAACAATAGATTCTACTGGCTTTGAGAAGCATCTAATAGGGACCAGGCATTCTACGTTCTTGCTACCATAAGAAAATCACTCAAATCCTAAGACCCAGAAAATGGAAGCTTAGTGCAACACACCAATCATTGAGAAAGAGGGTACGAAGAACTTGGAGTTAAACCGCTACACTTTGAGGAAGGCACTAGTGTTTCAGTAGCAATGAGACAGAACTATACTTTTAAAAAGGAGTATATTGTATACATCTTTGATACCTCTAGATCATTGGTGGGAAATTATACCTCAGAACTGAGCACCTTAGTCCTTCCTGCACACTGTGACTATTTAAATTCAAAGAATATGGGTGATTAAAACCTCCAGTCAATTACAAACCTCAATGCACAAAGACCAGAAAGAGGGGGAAAATGACTCCTCCAGAAGTTACCAGTTCCACAGTAATGGACCTCAGTAATAGGGAAGTTAATGAAATTCCAGAAGAAGAATCCAAAAGGATGGTTATAAGACTGATCAATTAAATCAAAGATGACAGTAAAATCTATGCAAATGAACTAAAACAGGATACAAATAAACAACTGAATGTAATGTAAAACATAATTCAAGATATGAACAAGAAATTCAGTAAGGAGAGAATTTTTAAAACTCAAGTTAAAATTTTGGAAATAAAAATTTAAGAAGGCAAATAAAAACCTAGGTAGACTGTCTCACAACAGACTGAAACAAGTAGAAGACAGAATCTGGAAGACAAGATAGATGATTTAGAACATTCAGACAATACTTTTTTTTTTAAAAAAAGGACAAACAGGAGGGGAACATCAAAACAGTGAGGCAAAGAACAAAAAGCAAGCCAATGCAACAGTGATACAAGACAATAAATTGTAAACTAACTGTACAACTGGGGGCGGGGGGGATTGGGGAAGAGAGAAGGTGAGAGGAGGTAACAAGTTTGACAAGAAATGTACCCACTACCTTATGTAACTGTAACCCCTCTGTACATAACCTTAACAATAAAAAAAAATTTTAAATGGCTAAGTCACGATTAAGACACCAAATTCATTAATCATGGGCATAGCAGAAGAAGAAAATATACAAGCTAAAGCCATACAAAAATATATTCAATAAAATAATAGCAGTAAATATCCCAAATCTTAGGAAAGAGATGAACTTAGGCCTACCAGACAGTTTTAGAATGCTTTTAGGATCAGAAAAGAAACTCCCTGGGGCTGGGAATATGGCCTAGTGGTACAGTATACATGAAGCCCTGGGTTGGATTCCTCAGCACCACATATACAGAAAACGGCCAGAAGTGGCGCTGTGGCTCAAGTGGCAGAGTGCTAGCCTTGAGCAAAAAGAAGCCAGGGACAGTGCTCAGGCCCTGAGTTCAAGACCCAGGACTGGCAAAAAAAAAGAACCTCCCCATATCATGTTATAATTAAACAATTTAGAGTACAGAAAGATAGAATATTGGAAATGTCAAAGAGTCAGAGATAAAGGCAAATCCATTAGAATAACATCAGATTTGTCTATAGAAACTCTAAAAGTCTAGGGGGCATGCAATGATATACTGAGCCCTGAAACAAAATTGCTTGCCAACCTTGATTATTGTGTCCAAAAAAGTTATCCTTCATAACTGAAGAAATAAAAACCTTCCATGATAATAATAAACTAATGGAATTTGTGAGTACAGGCCAATACTTTAAAGATACATTAAAGGAATCCTTTAAGAAGATAAAGCTATCCAGAACAGAAAGATTAGCACAGCCACAAGACTATGGTGAAGAATAAATCTCACTAAAAGGGTAGATAAATGACAATTTGGAAAGAATCAAAATTACAGGCCGGGCACTGGTGGTTCACACCTATAATTCTAGCTACTCTGGAGGCTGTGACCTGAGGATCACGGTTTGAAGCCAGCCCAGGCAGGAAAGTCTGCGAGACACTTATCTCCAATTAACCAACAGAAAAACAGAAGGGGAGATGTGGCTCAAAGTGGTAGAGCAGTAGCCTTGAGTGACAAAGCTCAGAGACAGAGCCAAGGCCCTGAATTCAAGCCCCACGACCAACCCCCATAGGAAAAATAAAGAATCAACATTGCAGAAACAACATGATAGAAATTACTATGTATCTTTCAATAACAATTCTGAATGTTAATGGTCTCAATGCTCCATTAAAAGACAGAATGGGGGAGAATGCAGTCAAGAATTCATTGTATATATCACAAAATTAAGGAAGAAAGAGAAGGGGTGGATCAAAGAGGGATGAGAATGTTGAAGGGGTGACACTGATCAAGATACATTAGATTCATAAACTGCTTTGTTAATGGCACCTCCTTTGTATAACTATTTAAAGATAATTTTTTTTGCCAGTCCTGGGCCTTGAACTCAGGGCCTGAGCACTGTCCCTGGCTTCCTTTTGCTCAAGGCTAGCACTCTACCACTTGAGCCACAGCGCCACTTCCAGCTTTTTCTGTGTATGTGGTGCTGAGGAACTGAACCCAAGGCTTCGTGCATGCTAAGCCAGCACTCTACCATTACACCACATTCCCAGCCCTTCAAGATACTTTTTATAAAGACCCAGAATGGCAGGTTACATAAAAAAAACCCAAACACCTCATTATTTTTTGCCAACAAGAAACACATGTCACTGGCCAAAAAAAAAGTGGAAGATGATTGGAGATACTCAGAGAAAATGGTGCCTGAAAGCAAGAAGTAATAACTGCAGTCATCTACAAAAAAAGGAGAATTCAAACCAAAATTAGGAGATAACTACTATACACAAACACCCTGAATGTTGGCACACCCGATTTCATAAAACAAATACTACTGAATATAAGACCTCAGACATACCACAACACAGCAACAGTGGGTCATTTCAATTTCTAATTGCCAACAACAGAAATTAAACATACAAAAAAGTCAACAAAAAATTTAAATGATACTACCAATCAAATGCACTTAACAGAATATTCCACTCAACCGCTGCAGGACATATGTTTTTCTTAGAAGCCCATAGAACTTTACCCAAAGTAGATCTTATTTTAAAACATAAAGTAAATCTTAACAAATATAATAAAATTCAAATAATTGCCTGTATTCTATAAGACAATAATAGAATAAAACAAGAACTCAATGGCAAAAGAAACTATAGAAAATATGCAAGCACATGGAGATTGAAACATAGGCTTTTGAATGATCAGTGTTTCTTTAAAGAAATCAAGGGGAGCTTTTTAAAATTCCTAACTAAAATGAACATATTATTAAAATTTCTGTTTCTGTTTACTTTTTAAAAATTACTAGGAAATATTACATCTTGTTTTCATTATATTTTTTTAGGCAGCTCTGACTTACAATCTTGTATTCCATTAAGCCCATAAAGATGCTAGGCATTTTTGCTTCCCAAAAACATGTAGAGATTTTCTGCCCATAAAGCAAGTCGGTAAACTCTTATGATAAGATCACAATAGGTCAAAAGCTACATCCATATAAACAAATAAGATGATGCTTAGCAGAATGAACTCCAATGTATGGAAATAATGGTTTATCATTGTTATTTTCAGAGCTGGGAATATGGCCTAGTGGTAAAGTGCTCGCCTTGTATACATGAAGCCCTGGGTTCGATTCCTCAGCACCACATACATATAGAAAAAGCCAGAAGTGGCGCTGTGGCTCAAGTGGCAAAGTGCTAGCCTTGAGCAAAAAGAAGCCAGGGACAATGCTCAGGCCCTGAGTTCAACAAAAACAAAACCAAACTAACATCATTGTTATTTTCAACATGCTATGTGAAATTATGCTCTTTTTCTTTTGTATTTCTTTCCCATGTTTTTACCCCTGATATCACTGCAATTGATTTTAGTACTCTGGATATTGTATATATGTGTATTGGAAGTAGGGAAGGGAAAGGAAATACTAAAATCGAGAGACAAAGGATAAAAAGACAAACCAATGCAACAGCAATACTTACAAAACCATATGGTGTAAACCAACTGTACAACTCATGAGGGGGAGAGGGAAATGGGGAAGGGGGGGAAGTGAGGGAGGAGGTAACAAGTTGGATAAGAAATGTACTCACTGCCTTACATATGAAACTGTAACCCCTCTGTACTTCACTTTGACAATAAAGAAATGAAAAAAAAGAGAACGTGGAAGTAGGAAGAGAACCAAATAAGAGGCAAAAGAAGCACTATTTATTACATATCTCTGTGATGCTAAGCACATTATATACAAACAACTCAAGGACTGTATATTATATACAGATGAAAAAATAAAGACTAAAATAATTTTTCTACTGGGTGTGGCAAAGCACACTTGGAATCCCACCACTTGGGAGTTTGAGGGAGGAGACTCCACCTCAAAATCATCTCTACTTCAGGGTAAAATCACCTTTATCCACCCACCCCTTGTACTGTCTACACTTCCCATCTTCTCTCAAGTCATTTCTCTATGTGCACCTTGGGCCTGCTTTTCTTTTTCTTAGTTTTTTTTTCTTTTTGCATTTTATTAGCACGCATTAGTTGTACAAAGGGGGTTTCATTCACCCTTGGTTTTCCCTTGCACTCTTATCAGGTACCAGCTCCTACCAATACCAGTTTTACTTTCCTCTTATTCATTCATTTCTTTAATATATATTAATTATGTAAGGAAGTTTTGCCATTGTATTTCATGTGTACATGTATTATAATTGGATCAATCCCCTCTATATTGGAGTATCTATAGCTTGCCATCAGCATTTTTTCTTAAAAAGTAGAATTGTTAAGGTAAAATTTTACACACTATAAACTTCTTATGCCTCAGACAATCAGAATTATATCTGACACTGAAATTTATTTATTAGAGTTAGTATCAGTTTTAGTGAAACTATTCAAAAGCTTTATTTGCCCAAGGATTTTGTCTCTGGTCAAAATAAAATACTATATTTGTAACTATTAACTTAGCTTTATATACACTGAGAAAAAATTTAAAATACTGACATATAATTCGGTTTTTTTTTTCCTTTGAGTATGTGTGTACCAGCACTGGGTCTTGAACTTCATGGTCCTGGCTCAGCAGTTTTGCTTGTAGTGCTCTATCATTTGATCCATACCTTCAATCCAGTATTTTGCTGGTTAACTGGAGATCAGGCTGGCTTCAAACCATGATTCTCCATGTCTCAGTCTCATGAATATCCACTTCAGCTTTTTAGTGCAACATGTAAGAGTGTAACGAAAGGACTTTGAAACTGTTCTTTGTTTTTTGTTGTAGTTAGAAAAAAAGTTGTGGTTTTTTTTTTTTAAGGAAAGACTAATTATATCCTAAAAATACAAGCCTTGAAAGACATGAATAATTTCAATGGCAAGTTCCACTTGCCTTTACTGAAGGCCACATCTTAGGTTATTTCTCGTGGTTTTCATTATGTTCTTAGTCCAAATTTCCCTGTAAATGTGTAATCTTTATCACTAAGGCCAAGGAAATATGAACGGTACAGAATGTACCCTTCTGTCTTAAAAAACGTACCTTCCCATTCTTCATTTACTGGCAGAAGAGGACTTGCTGATACTAATGGAATGTACTTCCTAGGTGATCAGGTCAGTAAAGACATCTTGAAGGAATAAAAACATCTGGCACCCTTTGTGCTCACCAAGAATGGTATTTTGGGGGTGAGTCAGCTGCCCTGAACAAAAGCAACCTTTTGTACAGCTGAATTGATCGTTACCACTGTTTATTTGAACATTCCTAACTGCAAATGAAGTGCCAACTGTAGCAAATGCTTTGAAGTGCTTGGGTGCATTCTTTGGTGTCTTTTCATTGGCTAAAAATAGCTTCATTGTACCTACCCTGAACACAGCATCCAAGCCAGAGTTTGGACTGGTCCAGGGAATGATGCTGATCATTCATTGTGAGTATCTGGCCTATTTGGGAAAGATCCTATGGCAGGTACTCCATGCAAATGAAGACTGCACACAGTATGCTGGGGGCTATCCCCGTCTGAGCCTCAATTCCTAAATTAGAAACCCCGAGAGAGGGATACAGGGATATATATGTTATCATATCATATCATATACATGTGAGCCATAGGAAAAATGTAGGTATCAACAAACTTGGTTTTGAATTTTCCTTCATTTGAATATTTTTCACTATTTCCTTATTTATTTATCGATTTTTATTGTAAAGGTGATATACAGAAGGGCTACTGTTACATAAGTCAGGTAATAAGGACATTTCTCTTTTTTGCTGTCATATTTTCATTTATTTATTTATTTATTTTATTGTCAACGTGATGTACAGAGAGGTTACCGTTTCATACATTAGGCATTGGATACATTTCTTGTACTATTTCTCTTTGAACAGTGTCAAATCCCCACAAGGTGCACAGTTCATTTTCAACATAGTGTCTAGTGAGTATCACTGTTGCATTTGTTCACCCTTTGTCCCACCATTACTGGGCTCCCCCTTAACTTCCCCCAAACAGATAAACTTACATACAAGACAAAGGGCACAGAAATCAAAAAGAGCAACAAAGGAGGAAAAAACTACAACAAAAAAGCAAAATAACAAAAAACCTCATTAGTCTTTCTTAGAGTTCATTTTGGTAAGCATCATTTTATACGGTCATTTGCACATAGCTATTGAGTTCCTGTGATCCTCTCCTAAGAATATCCTCCCTTGGTCTCACTGTATGAATGTATCAAGTGAACACAATGGATGTTAAGAGACATAAAAGTACACTTGTACACATTTCCTTCCTTTTATCCTTTTAAAACTCTATACAGTCCTCCATCATCGTCCACAGATTGTTTGCAGTTTCACTAAGAGTACCGGCCACTGTGAGATATGATCTGCTTTCTATTTTCTTTCTTTCCTTTTCTCCATGCACACAATCAGAATCATTTAGAAACAGAGGCAGAACGGCTGAGTTTGAGACCAGCCTAGGCTACCTATTGAGACTCTGTCTCTAAACAAAACTAAGTTGTTTTAGATTCACAAAATTATCAAGTGACATTAGGGTTCCAGAAACTGCCTTAAATAGATAATGGACATTTATTTTAATACTTACTTAGTGCTTAACTTTGACTTCTGTTATATTTATATCTATTTTTCTTACAGTGAAAATCTTGATGCTTAAAAGAAGACATTTTTTCTTTCCTTTATTTCATAACATATACAACATTATCAACAAATTATAAAACCCACACTAACAATCAAATAATAGTGAAGTCTAAAGTTGTGCCATTTCTTGTCTTTACACTATAACTCACTGAAAAATATATAGCCAGAGAACTATACTTCGAATCTCTAAAAACAAATGTTTTCTCTGTTTGGTTATGTTGCTGATCTTCATATACTAATTTTAGGTTCCTCATTTGTTTCTGTTTATTTTTATTATAATATTTAGTTGGATTTTTTCCTTGTCTAGTTGAACTTAAATATGGAAACATTTCAATCTTTCAGATTTAAAAGGAATGCTTGTTAAATATCTACAGATCTCTAGCCATAGATTTACTAATCTATCATGGAATGCTCTGATTTATAAATAAAATAAAGGAACAGAGAGGCATTTGGAAGGGAGGATTGCTTCCTGAGCAATCTTTATTGTGCTTTTGTTTGTTCTCTGGGACAGCTGCAGCCTGTCTCTTGACTCTTTGTCAGAAGCCAACTGCCCCAATCAGCTTCTGCCATTAGAAGAATACTTGTCATACTTTTTAGCTCGCCCAAGAACTTGTAGGACTACTTAAATGGCAAGAAAATGGAGCGTATGCCACTGGCTTTGTTTTGTTTTGTTTTTGTCAGTCATAGGGCTTGAACTCAAGGCCGGGGGCCTGTCCCTGAGCTTTTTCACTCATGACTAGCACTCTACCACTTTGAGCCACAGTTCTAGTTCCAGTTTTCTGGTGGTTAACTGGAAGTTAAAAGTCTCTTGGGCTGGGAGTTGGTGGTTCATGCCTGTAATCTTAGCTACTTATGAGGCTGAGATCTGAGGATTGTGGTTCAAAGCCAGCCCCAGCAAGGAAGTCTGTAGCAATCTTATCTCTAATAAATTACTCAGAAAAGGCCAGAAGTGGTGCTGAGGCTCAAGTGGTAGAGCACTAGCCTTGAGCACAAAGAGGCTCAGGGACAGCACCCAGGCCTTGAGTTCAAGCTCCAAGACCAGGGGAAAAAATGAGTGTCTCATAGACTTTCCTGCCTGGGCTATCTCTGAACCTTGATCCTCAGATCTCAGCCACCTGAGTAGCTAAGAATACAGGCGTGAGCCACCAGCACCTAGTTTAAGCCACTGTTTTTAAGGTATAATTTTTAAATCTTCAAATGGGAGAACAAATTAATGTGTTCATTTTATTTTATTTTTGCCAATCCTGGGGCTTGAACTCGGGGCCTGAGCACTGTCCCTGGCTTCTTTTTGCTCAAGGCCAGCGCTTGAGCCACAGCACCACTTCTGGCTTTTTCTGTTTATGTAGTACTAAGGAATCGAACCCAGGACTTCATGCATGCTAGGCAAGCACTCTACCACTAAGCCACATTCCCAGCCCCAATATGTCCATTTTATAATGTATACAAAGCAGTCACCCCTTCATCATTCTCTGTCCTTCCATCTAAGTATTTCCTTGTCATAGTTTTTTTTTTTAATTCTATCTTGGAAAACTGTTGTTTCTGAGCTTGGGAAAGAGAGAACAATCTAAGCACATCATCAAGGGAAGAGCAGCAAGCTGAGGAAGGCAGGAGAGAGAGCAAGAGCTCCATTTAAAGTGCACAGGATGAAATCCCACAAGTCATGTTTCCCACAATATGGAGATCTAGGTAGAGTGCAAAAATTATCTGAGTAAATTACATGAAATGTGTAGCAAACTCCTTTGGAAACTGAATTTTTAAAAATGTAGTCATTCATTATTTAATATATGAAGACCTAGTTTACTCAACAAAAGGAAGATTCTTTTTTGAAATTAATTTACTTTATTATTATTATAGAGGTGATGCAAATAGGATTACAATTACATGAGTCAGGTAATGAATATATTTCCTTTCGCAGTGTCTTCTGTTCCCTCCCTCTCTCCCAGTCCCTCCCTCCCGTCTCCACCCACGAGTTGTATAGTTCACTTTCATCAGTGTCCAGTGAGCTCCACTACTGCGCTTTTCACCCTTTTTCCCTTGAGCTCTGTGTCCTTCCCCACCCTCCTGAAGATATACATGCAAATAGACCATACATAAGGTAAAGAAGACAGAATCACCAAAAAGTAAAAGCCTTTTGTTTCCATATCTTGGAGTTTGTTTCAGTATGTATACTAATTCATATAAATATGAAGAAGCACTTAGGCATTGCACCTTTGTGTTTCTCTCCTAAGATTATCCCCTTTTGGTCTCACTGCGTGTATCTAGAATCCTGTATAATTTGTCATATCCCAGTGCATTTTAGATCTCACAAAAAGGAGATTCTTTATGCTATGTTTGTAGGTCACACAAACACTGTCTAAAGCTTTGCAAAGGAAAAAAAAATAGCACCCACTATTAAGAGCTTACACTGAGCCAAGCATTGTTGTAAGTAGTTTACATATATTAATCACTGTAATCTGCCCAAAGACTCGAACTTGAGTGAGGCCTCTAGAGTCATCTCCACTTTGCAGACTCGAAAACTGAAGCCTGGTTAGTGAAAGTGAGCTCTCCAGTATGAGTCAGTAGTAGAGCTGGCCTTGAACTCAGGCCATCTGGCTCCATATTGCCTTTCTCTGACCCCAATGGGGCTGAAGCCTCCTCAACATTTGCTTCTGACATAATAGAATTTAGAGCAGTGGGAGGCAAGTAGAGGCATAATTTTTTGGGGAGGGGAAAGGAATTGTGTTCCAGAAACCTGGCAATAAATATAGCTGATTGGCTGGTTGATAAGGATGGAATGGGGTTTGGAGAATTGCATACTCTCATGAAATAAACATTTGATTGTGACCTTCTCAAAAAGACAGCAGCTATTTGAACTATCCCATTTTTCTTTTCTCCTCTTCTGCCTTCACTTTTATACTATGTTGTCCTAGAATAATGTTGCTTAAGGCTTTCCAAGGGCTAAATAAAATGCTTAGACACAGACAAGCTGGAAAAAAGGGATACATCCATCTTTGGAAATACATTTTTTTTAAGTGTTCCTTGTAAAGCCTAAAGCATCTTATACCAAAACCCCTCACTCTTTTCGTGGAAGAAGGAACTGAAGTCTAACAATATTAAGTAAGATTTGTCAAAAGCCACTTGTAACATCTTTCATAGAAGCCCAGATGAACTTCTTCAGGATAGGTACACTTCTTTGTCTTGGAAATCATGCCTAATTACAAAGAGTGGTCCCTAGCCTACACTTTATAATGTAACTTAAAATGATCATCCCGATTTTAAAACATCTCCAGTATATCTAGACCTTTTAGGATCGAGTTATTTCTTGGTGGGAAGATATTCAGGCTTCAGATGCACAAAATTGTGTCTCTTGTCAAACCCACAAAGAAAAGGTCATTAGAGTTCACCTCTTCAGTGACTCCTTCACACTGGTCCCCTTGCTCTCTCAGAGCAGGCTCCTTATCCTACCTGATCACAAATCCCTTTAGCATGCATAACCAACAAAAAGTTCAGCCCAAGTTCTGCCCAAGTAAACACAAATAATCAAAATAATAATAACATTATGAAATAGTAACCTCTCTGTATAACATCTTAATAATAATAACAAAATTATATTTTAAAATAATAACAGCTAGGATCTATGCAGTACTTACAGTGTTTCCAGTGCTACTCTGGGAGCTTAATATATAAAAAAAACAAACAATCCATGTGCACATCTTATTTCTATGATTAAAGAAATTGAGGCATAGAGATGTTAATTGATTTGCTCAAGACCACACAACTACTCCCTACTAGGGATTCTAACATCAGAGTCCATAAAGTTCATCATTGCTGGCCAGAGAAATTCAAATGAATGCAGCTCAAGATTCCAAGACTGCTATATTAAAATGAAGTTTGTTGAGATTGGTTTGAGAAGAGGAGAATGAGGACAAGTGATGGAGATGGTGAGTCTAATCAAGGTACACTGTGTGCATATATGGACACACCAAAAGGAAAAGCCCTTGTACAATTAATTGATAGTAATAAAAATGTAAAGGCTGATTGTTTCCTTCAGAGATCTTACTGGACAAAAATGAAATAATAGAGGTCATCAGCTACCAGGACATTATTTTTACAAAGTTAGAACATTACCTCTAATTCTTGGATGCATTGCAACAGCAGTAGCATATATTGTTGCTGCTTGGAAGTGCCTTAAAATGCCCTGTGCCTATCACTGGGACTGGCTTTAGCTTTAAAAATGCCTCGTGTTT
This sequence comes from Perognathus longimembris pacificus, assembly GCF_023159225.1. Classification (NCBI taxonomy): domain Eukaryota; kingdom Metazoa; phylum Chordata; class Mammalia; order Rodentia; family Heteromyidae; genus Perognathus; species Perognathus longimembris. The sequence continues at coordinate 105,061,129 of NC_063188.1, read as the reverse complement.
TCTAGAAATGGGAAGCAGTTGTAAACTCTAAAGGATTTGTGATATAGCTGGCTTTGCTTTTCTATTGAATCACAGGTCTGATTTCTCTTTTTTTCAGCTGTAGTCAGGGCAATTTTTTTCTAAATGAAATCTTATAGACAATTTCAATCTATACAACTGGACAAAGTCTGTGCTTTGATTGAATAGGCAGGAGATTTTCTAGTCTTCCACCACCTATCTTTGTATCCTGTGCCCTGCAAGCATGTCTCTAGAGCCCTGGGAATGTCTCTAGGTCCTGGGAATGTAATGAAAAAGTATCAGATAAGGCAGAATGGGCAGCTTCCATCTGCATTGATTCAGTGTCTCTTACACCTCTTTGCCTGATGGTATAGACAATAATGTCCTTTGGTCTTACACCAAAAGATCTCATAGGATCTTAAAACTCTATTCTACAGGCTGAAGGGGAGGAAACTTCACAAACAGCTGAAAAGAGAATGTTCAAAGCTTGACAAGATAATACAGGTCACACAAACACAAAGCAAGGTCCTTTCCAACTGAAAATCACAGCTGAGGGGCAGACTACAATCAAACATGTTTAAGAAGGAGCAAACCGATATTTTCCTTATTTCTGTGTATACTACAAACAAAGAAAAATCACACATACACACACCTATGCATGGTAAAGAAAAACTGCTCAATTCCACCCAGTATTCGTAACCAATCTGTTAACCATGCAGTGTGTCCTTTGAGTGCTCATTATCCTTATGGGTGTGCATTAAAAAGAAAAACTTACATGTCAGTATTTAAAGTCATTTCAAAGGCTAGCAGCCCACTAGGAAAACAGCAAAGTAGCTATGTGTACCACTATCACTGCCATGGCTCGAGAGGGGATCTCATAAACTTTCCTGCATGCACTAGCCTCCAAATAGGATCCTCCTATTCTCAGCTTCTAAGTAGGTAGGATTGCAGGCATGACCTACCAACATCCAGTGATCCAATTAATTTTTAAAAGGTACTTTTCTTTAATGTAATAGTCTTTTTTCCTTACTGGGTGGAGCAGAAATCTTTGTGGAACAGGATTCATCTTTGTCTTGTGTTTGCTTATTTAAAGGTAGTGATTTTTGCAATAGTAAGTAAGCAAAAAAAGTGAACTATACGTTAAAAAAATAACGGCAAATCTTTATGCATACTAAGACATGCCCTGAAAACTGCTTTCAACCAGATTCTTTATAGCAGTATGATTTCTTATAATTTTCCTAGCCTGTGTAGCAAACCAACTCTAGGTTCCCTTAGGTTGCTCTTTCTCTGTGTAAATTCAGTAAGAACTAACTGTACAAATGGGACCAGCTTTATGTCCTTGCCCAATTCACAATTCACAGACTCACAAGAACATGGCTTACCTTTACCCCCAGAGCTTCTCCAGAAATGACAGCAATCGTTACACCATCCTTACTAGGCTTAGGGATTTCTTCACTCTTTAATTCCTGGTATTGGGGCTCCACCATCTTCTCTGATCTTCTCAAATTAACCCACAGTTGTAAGCCATGGGCTGGCTCCTCTGAACAAGGCATTTCTGCATGTAGAATGCCCCGGCCTGCAGTCATCCACTAAAAACACCAAACCAACATGAAGAACAATGTAACCTCGCCCCTAACAAGCCTGGAGGTGGAACAGTTACAACACCATCACTAAATAAGGCATCTTCTGGGTGTGTGCTGCTGTTGGACATTGTGAGAAAGAGCAAATATTACTGACAATTACTAGGGCCCTTCCCAGTTTTCCAAGTACTTCTTCATTTGGAATCAATGCATCACACCCGATATTTGTACAACTACAAAACTCTTCTCTGTGATATTCCTGTCTTAGATGGAGCTCCAAGATGGAGAGGTACAAGTACACAGTATATTGGAGTGTGCTCTTTGGAGATATTATTGAAGTGAAATAAAGAAGAACCGAGAAAGAGAGAAGCTAACCAGTAATGTAGTTATAACATAGGCTTAAGTCAATCCAACAGGGAGATTTAGAATTGGGATGAACTTCTAGGATTTTCCAGAGTTGCAGCAAGGTGGCTGAGTCTTTATATCTTGAGATCAGCAAGACATTAAACACAGGCCACCCCTGAACCACAACTTCAGGAAAATTAGTTTCTGACCAAGGAAGCAGTTCCCTGGGATGGATGTAGCAGTGAGCCAATAGCATCCAGGATGCCCAACAGCGGGAACATCCATGTGTGGATCTAAATACACATGCAGAAGCTTTCAACACCCACCACACTGTAGATGAATGAGTTAGGCCTCTTGTTGCTTAATTCTAGTCATGGAGACCTCTCAGCTGAGAGACATAGTTGCTGCCTTCATTGTTGAACAGAGTTTTCAAGTGTTTATCTTTTTTTTTTTAATTAAGAGCATATTAGGGGCTTGCTCCAGATACTAAGCTCAGAATCTGGGGATGAAGGGTTGGACATGATAGATACATTTCCCACTTGTCTTAGCTTGAGTTCTCCCACAGAAGATCCTGAAACAAAGACCTAGTTGCAGGTACTTTGTTGGGAATGTGATTGGGAAAGTAAAAGTAAGGGAGTGGGAAAAATGAGCTAGGCAAGAAAGAATGCCAAAGAAGCTTAATGAGTAGCTAACATCTGTGGTCACCTGAGGTTCAATCCCATGGGGAACCATGGAGATAGATTGGGGAATGATCGCACAGATTAGAATGCATTTTGATTCCAATTGGGAAAGTTCGCATAGAGATGTTAAATCTCTGGCACATCCAAGAGCTTAGGACTTGGTCTGGAGAAGGGCCATCCTCAGGGAGAGAAGCAGATCTGGTAACGGGTATTATTAGGTCCACACATGGACCCTGTCACCATGTGAACTCAGAAGTGGCCAAAGGGGCTAGGAGGCAAGCTATCCACATTATGTTCTAGCCTGCCTTTGTGGAGAGAAAACTCACGAATGAAATAATGGCACAAAGTAATCATTGGCATTCCATGTGCTTGGCACTGTGAGAGCACTGGAGGGACTCAAGTCACCGTGCATGAGGTTATGAGCTTAAGGTTGAGAGTCGGACAAAGAAGTGACTACAAGAAGAGGAAAAGGAGCCATACAAAGGAGGCAGCAGCATGTGAAAAAGAAGCTGAGTCAAGAACCTGAAAGAAAACTAGTACATTTTTTAGAGATTTCCTTTTTTTTTTTTTTTTTTTTTTTTGCCAGTCCTGGGCCTTGGACTCAGGGCCTGAGCACTGTCCCTGGCTTCTTTTTGCTCAAGGCTAGCACTCTACCACCTGAGCCACAGTGCCACTTCTGGCCGTTTTCTGTATACATGGTGCTGGGGAATCCAACCCAGGGCTTCTTGTATACGAGGCAAGCACTCTTGCCAGTAGGCCATATTCCCATAAATAGATGGCTCATTTCATTTGATAAGGTTGACTAAGCCTGTTTGCTGTCTTATGTTCCTCAAACATGTCCTAATATTTTTAAGCATTTTTTTTGTTTTATTTAACAGTTCATCAGTCTATGTTTTCAATGTCTGGTTAACCTTGTAGATACAATACAGTTTGTAAATACTTGCCTTAAAATGACCTATACCTTCTATTTGGGGGTGATAGTGGGGTTTTCTTTTCATCCTAACCATTTACTACTTTAAAAGTCATGAGCATCTTTTTATTTTTTCACATCCTTAAATCACTATCTTCTCATTTTTAAAATGATATGAAAATAATAGTTATCTGAAAAACATCACATATAAAATGCAAAATAAACTAAACAATATTAAACCATCATTGTCCTAATCAAATGTGAATAAATTTTTTTGCTGTTGTTTGAAACAAGGTTTGGTTATGTAGCCAGTTGGCCTCTAATCCAAGATCCCCTTGCTTTAGTCTCCTGGGTGCAAGATAATACATACCTATTTGGCATAAATGTAGCTGAGAGGGCTAGAAATTCAGTGACTGAAAGTCATTGAATTTGCCAGTTGGGACATCAAAAATGGTCATTACCTGGACAGTTTCAGGAAAGGTTTAGAGAAGGAGTGCGAGTTGAGCACCGGTGTCTCATGCCGGTAATCCTAGCTACTCAGCAGGCTGAGAGTTGAAGATGGAGGTTCAAAGCAAGCCTGGACAAGGTATCTATGAGACTCTTATCTCCATATAACCACAAAAAGCCAGAAATGGAGCTGTGACCCAAGTGGTAAAGCACCAAGGTGGGACAGCACCAGAGTCAGTGCCCAGGACTTGAGTTCAAGCCCCAGGACCAGGACCAAAAAAGAAGGAAAGGAAGGGTACTGAGAGACTAGCTATGATTTCAGTGAGTAGGAGGAAAAAAATAGGAGAAAAAGGGAGGTACAACAGTCATTTGTGAGCATTGTTTTAAGAAATATAAGAAACAGGGGGAAAGGGAAAGGGGGAGGGGAGAGGGGGGAATGAGGGAGGAGGTAACACACAGTACAAGAAATGTATCCAATGCCTAACGTATGAAACTGTAACCTCTCTGTACATCAGTTTGACAACAAAAATTTTAAAAAAAGAAATATAAGAAACATAGGAAAAAATAGGTGGGAGCTAAGAAATGATTGAAATGTCATGGAAAGCAAGAACGAGGAGCACAAGTAGCCTGAACCATTTTCTAGGCTGAGTAGAAACCTCCATAGAAAGGGAGAAGTCAAAGAAAGAATACAGAAAGGGGGAAAAGGGTGAATGCACTAGAAATGGATGGACACACACACACACACACACACACACACACACACACACACTACTAACTCATCAGCGTTTTGCTGTCCATAGCCATACCTGTAGGTCTCCTGGGTTCATTTTACCAACGTGCCCACAGAAGTCTTCGTGGGCCATACTCCCCCCTTCCAGAAGGTAGGATACCTTTAAAAAACAAACAGAAGAAAAAGTTGGCCCTTTGTCCATACACTCAGACTATGTAGGGTTTTTAAGCCATTGATTTGCATATATTTCTTAGAATTTGAGTATTACCCCTTATCATGGTTTGTGACAATATTTTTTTCTCATTTCAAGTTGTGAGAAGGAGAAGAAAAGAGTCTCAGGAAAATACAAGTTCCAAGAAAACATGGGTTCCAGCGCTTTTCTGACTCCATAGCATATTTGTACAACCAATTCCATGCCAATAGCCTTACTAAACCTCCATTCACAAACGTAGATTCCCAACCAAGTTGAAATCAGTCCAGTGATTTGCTTTTGCCATACTCACCTGGGACAGAGCTTTGACTGCATCTCCACAGGTATCATTTGTAAGGTCTAATTCCAGTTTTCTGGTGTCCAAATGGAACATTGCTACACAAATCCTAAGCACCCACCTCCACACAGCTCTTGAGCCTGTGTAGACTTAACAAATGATTCAGAGAATGCATTGGTAGCAATCCCTCAACTTCCTGTCAGTCACTTCCAAAGAATAACTGCATCTGCACCCTTCCTCCAGTTTTCTATTCACAGGTGTTTTGATTCCTGACCTAGGCCAATCCTCTACCTGTATCTCATAGCCCCTCCGCTTCAGGAACAACTGCCATCAATTTCCTACCCTCAACCTAAACTCTTACTTCTCCATTCCTCCAACAGCACCTAAATTTGTTGTGAACACTTCCAAACTTGTAGAAAAATAAAGCTCTCCTGCTTCCTCAAAAAAAATTTTTTTTAAATAGAAGACAAAAATAGACATTTTTCCAAAAAAAGGCAAACAAATGACCAATGGTTACAGTTATAAATGCTCAACTTCACTAATCTCAGAGAAATGTAAATCAAAACCCCACTGTAGCTGGGTGCTGGAGGCTCATGGCTGTAGTCCTAGCTACTCAGGAGTCTGAGATCTGAGGATCAAGGTTCAAAGTCAGTTTAAATCAGTAATTATTTAAAAAGAATATACAATGATTTTTTATTGGCTTCCTAAACTAACAACTTCTTCAAATTCCCTAAATCACAACTCTCTAAACCATGAAAAGAGTAAGATTTCTGTACCCTTTGTCTTGTATGTAAGTTTATCTGATTTGGGAAGGGGAAGACAAAAACGGTGGGACAAAGGATGAACCAATTAGCAGTCCTTATTCACTAGATACGATGTTGGAAATGAGCTATACAACTTGGGGGGGAAACAGATAGAGGGAAATTGGGTGTGCTAATTACCTGATTTATGTAACAGTAACTCCTCTGTTTATCACCTCTACAATAATATTTTTAATTAAAAAAGAAAGGAAAAAAAGTATGTTCCGGATGTAAAAGAAGTTTTTAGCATCTATATTAGACACTATTTTGCACCTATAATCATTTTCTCTTCTATAGAAGAATCCTTCAAATATGTCCACAGCAGATTGTAACCTGCTTTTGCTTTATCCTGAAGTATAAAAAATAGAATTAGCCAAGTATGGTGACCCAAGCCTCTAATTCAGGCTACTCGGGAGGCAGAGATTAGAGAATCTTGGTTAAAGGCCAATCTGAGCAAGAAGATATTGTGAGACTCCATTTCAACTAATAGTCAGATGCAGCAGCGTGTGCCTGTTATCCCAGCAACACAGAAAAGCACAAATACAAAGACTGTAGTTCAGGCTAGCCCAGGATTAAAGCAACACTTATCTCAAAAACAACACAAAAAGGCTAGTGAAGTGACTCAGATGGTAGAGTGCTTGTTTAGCAAGCACAAGGTCCTGAATTCAACCCCTAGTATTGAGGATGGGGGAGTAAGGCTAGTTTTTATGTGAAAATTCAAAACGTCATCTTGTTATATAGTAAATTATCTGAGAAGCCACATTTTGAAGGATCGAATCTTGGAGTCTTTATTAGAGTATTGGCAGTCTGCAGGCAGCCAGTATGGAGAGCTGACTTAGGACACCATGGTGACCAGAGATGAGACAGGAGACAGGACACAAGACTCGAAGATAGAGACACGTGGCCTGGCATAATGGTGCCTGAGCTGGCTTGATCCTACATAGGATCAGATCAGAGGGCTGATCATAGGAAGCTCCCAGTCCCAAGCACTTGACTGACAGGTTCAGTAACCTATAGGTCAAGTGTCCTCTAGGAATTTAGGCACACCCATCAAGACAAGATGCCAGACAGTACAACTCACCATGTGGCCAATGATGGCGCTGGCCAGATCTGACCTCCATACTACAATTTTATAACTAATTAAATGGCAATGTGACTTTTAAATCATTTTTTCTATGCATTAGTGTTTGGGGAAAATAAACATAGGACAATCAATTCAAAGGTATAAACCCTATTATAATAATTTAAAATAATTAGAAAAGAGTTGCATCAACAACATCATCTTATAAATTTGCTCAACAAATTTATCATGGTTCTACAATGTCCTAAGTACCACATTGGGTGATTACAAATTAAAAAAAAGTGGAGAAGACAGAGATAGTAATTTTCTTCATAAAGCTTATAATATCATGAGAAAGATAGTAAGAAATAAGTAATTTCATTGAAGGTAGTCATGGTCAGAACAGAAATAAAGCACGTAGGATCCAATACAAAGCTTAAAATTTTAAAGGGGCAATAGAAAGTTTCCAATTTTTTTTAAAAGCCACAGTCTAATGAGCAGTTTCTAGAATTGCTTTCCTGTTCTTGCTACACATGCATTTTTAATTAAAATAATTATGAAAGGAAAGCAATTTCCATTCTGTCTGGACTGAAGTTCCCCTTTGGGTTTTCAAAGGAGTCCATTCCAAATTATATGCATTTCCATCCCTGAATATTTTCAGTTATCCAAGTCTAAGGACTTTCAAGTTACTAGTCATCAAAAATACATCAGGCAACTTAAGAAATACCAAGTGGCAAGCATGCCTCATTTAAATAAAAAAATTAAGTGGAAACCAAGTGAAAGTTTTCTTTCAAATCTGATGTTTAGAGAGAAATTTCAAACTGTTCTCACAGATCAAGAGAACAACCTCCCTTTCCTCTATTTTCCCAGTGTGGACCTCCTTTTTTCCCCTAGTAATAGAAAAGTAAACATCATTTCTCCCATCCTAAACAATACAAAATCTGAATTCGAGAAGTCTGGTCAATGAAGTTGTACTGAGTATATAATTCCTACCTTTTACTAATCAAAGCAGAAGTCTCAGTACTGAAGGGAACCACTGACATTTATTATAATCGTTTATTTTATTCATATTTTTACTAAGGGCTATAAGTGCTAGACTGAGAGCTTACGTATGAATTAATGTCTGTACAAGAGCTTTAAGAAAAACAACACCCAAAGCAGTAAGTACTTCTGAGCGCTGACACAATCCAGATGATTTTTTAGGACATTGCATAATCTCAAACACCTGGAGAATTGCCATGGGTGGTTGATGAATTGTGAGTGTTATGTTTAAACTCAAGAGTTTTGTGTATCTAATTAAGAAATTTGTAATCAGAACCAGGTGTTTTCTCAAGACACTTCAATGTGCTTCTTGGTTCTGCTTCCTTCTTGCCCTTTCTATCAGTCTTTACCAAATATTTTTGCTTGTCAGTTCATATTTCCATGTGTACTTTTGTTTGGAGGGAAAAAGACATAAATTCACAGCAGTGATGAAAGAAAAGTGTCATTTGCTATGTGAAGTTTAGGATGGGTGTACCTCAAGGAACTATAAATTACTTTTGAAAAATAACAACACAAGAGAAAATATAGTGTGGTGTTTTCTTTCAATCTAGGTCTTCAGAGAGAAGAGTATGGAAGACCTCATGCAATGCTTGGTAATAAGATTTATTCTTTAAAGAAAAACATTTCTCTTATAGGGGGAACTGTGTTTTCCTTTCCTTTAATTTCCTAAAATGGTGACCTTGTTTTCCTATTGGTAGCAGAGTAGAAAAAAATAGGAAAACAAAACAGAAACATGAGTTGAGGTCATAGATGATGAGCAATGCCAGAAAGGAACATATTGCATAATGGAAGCTGTAACGGGTCCTCAAGGACCCGCTATTTTACCAAAACATTTTAATGACTTGAGAAACCACTCCGAAACCTGAAAATCACTCCACTAAATTAAATCATTCGATCCTAACCCCACATACGCACCTTCACAAGTACCATAAGGTAGCTTAAAACAACAACAACAACAACAACAAAGGTACACCGGTCAGGTTTTCAGTCAATGGGCACGTCCAAATGCATTATTTTCCATCTTCCTACTGTGGTTTCTTCTTTCTAGCTTTTTCAACATAGCACACTAAATCATACAAGTATTTTATTGCTCATTTATTTACTATCTTATCTAAGATCATATACAAGTTCTGAAGGCATGCGATTTCTAGCTCAGGTGACCAGCACACAAGTGGCACTGAAGATTTGTTGAATGAATGAATGAATGAATGAACAAAATACACCTTCTATTTGCGTAACCTGTCAGCATTTACAAAGCATCTGATCTTGAGCATATGGGATTCTATTACTGATAGCAACATTATAGTTTGGTATGATTAAAACCACATTCTTAATAGTAGCAGAGCAAGGACCTAAATCAACATTTTCTGTCTCTGAGGATAAAACTATTTGCAGCCAGGTGCCAATGGTTCACACCTCTAATCCTAGCTACTCAGGAGGCTGAGATCTGAGGATCACAGTTCAAAGTCATGCCAGGCAGGAAAAGTCCATGAAACTTATCTCAAATAAACTACTTACAAAAGAAGGAGAAGGGGAAGGGGAAGGGGAAGGGGAAGGGGAAGGAGGAGGAGGAGGAGGAGGAGGAGGAGGAGGAGGAGGAGGAGGAGGAGGAGGAGGAGGAGGAGGAGGAGGAGGAGGAGGAGGAGGAGGAGGAGGAGGAGGAGGAGGAGGAGGAGGAGGAGGAGGAGGAGGAGGAGGAGGAGGAGGAGGAGAGAGAGAAGAAGAAGAAGAAGAAGAAGAAGAAGAAGAAGAAGAAGAAGAAGAAGAAGAAGAAGAAGAAGAAGAAGAAGAAGAAGAAGCTGGGAATATGGCCTAGTGGCAAAAGTGCTTGCCTTGTATACATGAAGCCCTGGGTTCAAATCTCCAGCACCACATATATAGGAAATGGCCAGAAGTGGCACTGTGGCTCAAGTGGCAGAGTGCTAGCCTTGAGCAAAAAGAAGCCAGGGACAGTGCTCAGGCCCTGAGTTCAAAGGCCTAGGACTGGCCAAAAAAAAAAGAAGAAGTGACACTGTGGCTCAAGTGGTAGAGTGCTAGCTTTGAGCACAGAGGCTCAGGGAGAGCGTCCAGGCCCTGATTTCAAGGCCCAGGGCCCGCAAAAATAAACCAACCAACAAAAAACCCTTTTTACCTTCACAAATGTTGCCTCACAAATGTTGACGCCACACGGAGCACAAAGGTTGTCTCAGAGAGAAATCTGACAGGGGTTACAAGGGTTTCACACAGACAACCAAAAGAGTTGGCCAATGTCTATAGCGTTGGATGGATTGGCTCTCTTACACAAATAAAGACTCTAGCGTTGCTTTATACAAAGCTCGAAAGAGACCTCATAATTTCTGAGTGAAAGAAATAGGTCCACTGAGGAGACCTCAAGCTACAGGCTCCTCAAATGAGGTGCTCATGGAGGTCCTTCTTTGGTATAAATACTGAAGAGTTCTATATAATAACATCTACCTACAATAAAAAGAACAATGGACTTACTTTCCTTTCATATTTTCATGTTGTTCCAATTTCCAAAAGTCTCTGAAATTTATGCAGTTCCCTTTCATTATGATCAAAATTTCTGGCATACACACACAGGTTCAGTGACAATTGTATTCATGGGCCTGAATACTCAGACAGGCTGAATTACAAACACCTGTGTACCTTCCAATGGCTGGTATTTCCCAGATCTGAATTCAACCTTTTGGAACAGTACTGTTGTCCACACTCAGTGAAGAAAGTAGGTCGGTAGAATGATTGTTGCTTAAGAGAGCCCTCTGCTGACCCAAAGGTTGTATGCTCAGTTTTTTCTGTAATCAGGCCTCATCAAACCAGGCATATGTCATGTGACTAGATCTACTGGTAAGTAAACTTTTTATAGAATTTGCACAGTATCTGTGCTTATGGAGTGCCAGTGGAGTAGTTTGTGATCTAATCATCAAGAGATCAGCTACCTTGTAGCTTACAGGGAAGTTATTCTGCTCATTTCACGCTCCACTTAAAAGTTGTCAAGGGACACATCTGAATTGTCTTTTTTGTGCACACGGTCTGCAGGAGGTTTAGGGATCACTTAGCTCTTCCAGAGGAATAGGTATGAGGGATGTGGGTTCATTTCCATTTTGTTTAGACATTTTGTTAAAATTTCATTTAATTTAATCCTTGAATTGATAGATGATACCTTTATATGGATGTATTATAATTATGATTCACGTTATGAGGTCATGAATGACTACCTTGTGGCTTTAAGAAGTAAACGGATTGTCATAAAATGGGCATTAGTGGCTCTCACCTGTAATCTTAGCTACTTCGGAGGCTGAGATTTGAGGATCACTGTTCAAAACCAGCCCAGGCAGAGGGAGTCCAGTAAACTCTTAGCCAATTAACTCTAATCACCAACAAAAAGCTGAAAATGGAGTCATTGTTTAAGTATAGAATGCCAAACTTGAGCAAAAAGAGCAAAGGGGCTATGCCAAGTCCCTGAGCTCACGCCCCAGCAGTCACACACACACACACACACACACACACACACACACACACACACACAGATTATCTTTAAATATCCAGGTACAACCAGCCCCATCCACTTCCTCACTATACATAAGAGGAAGCACTGCTTAGCACTTATGGGTAGGAAAATTAGGATCCCTGACCCCACAAGAGCATCAAGACCCACAGCAACTGAGCAGAAGGAATATGAGGTGCTCATAGTTTTGCGATCTGTGCAACTTGAGCATACTCTTTCCAAAATAATAAAACCCTGTTACTCATGTGAATGTGTGACTATATCGAGAAATGATTACAAGTAGAGAAAGAAAACTCGTGGCTACAGATAAGATGGACCTGTCAACTCCTGCTTTATGAACGTGACAAATTGTCATTTCTGTGACCCTTAGTTTTCCCCCAAGTAAAATGGAGAAAACGATTCCTAATTTTTCAATGTTGTTGTAAGGCTTGGAGGTAATGTAGGCATATAAAAGTTCCTCACAAACTATTTATTATTATATAAAAAGGTTCTTCAAGCTTACTCCTACATAGTCAGGCCTTTCATGCTTTCTTTCGCTTTATTCTTAATTGACACATAATAACTACATGTTCTTGCAGAGTCCAATGGGCTACTTAAGACATACACATTGTATAATGATCAAGTCACAATATAAGGAAATGAAATTGGTATACTGAAAAGATACCTTAACTTCCAAGTTTGGTACAACACTATCTACAATAGCTTCATTATACAGAACAGATAAAATAAATGTGATGTGTGCGTGTGTGTGTGTGTGTGTGTGTGTGTAATAGAATAGTGTTCAGCCATCATTAGGCCTTTTGTTTTAAGTCTTTTGACTAGATATCCCTGAAACAGCTTCTGTTTCACTCAAAATAACATAAAATAGCATGAAATAATATGCCTTCTGTTCTTCATTATATCTCCCTCTCTCCAGACTGTCCTACCTAAGAACTCAAGGAGTATAGTCTCTAACCATGAATCATTGGTTGTAATTGTAATACAGTGTGGCTAAGATAGATGGTAAAAATTGTTGACATTTAATTTGCACTAATTTCAAAGAATATTTCAATCCAACTTGTATTTCTCCTCATGTAACCTATTCCTTGACATAGACCAGGTTTTGATTTTGTTTGGGGGTGATGGGGAGGTGCTACAGCACTATGTAGGGTGTTAGCATCCCTGTGTTCTGTCCAAAAATAGGTATTAAGATAGGCACAGTGGCACGTGCCTGTCATACTTGCTGGTAATTCTAGCACTCAGGACGCTGGGGAGTTGGGATCCAGTTTAGGACATGTCATGAGAACCTGCCTTGAAAAGAATGAATGTTGATATTCATCATAGTCAAGTTATGGAGATAGCCCAGATGTCCTTCTATAGACAAATGGATCAAGAAAATGTGCTGAGTATATGTGTGTGTATATAATTTATCTAATGTATATATACATATAACATATATCTGTACATACATACATTGGAATTTCACTCATGTATTGGGAAGAATGATATTATCTCATTTGCAAAGAAATATACAGACCTGAGAAAACTATGTTCAGAGAGGTTTTTAAGTCCCAGAGAGACAAAGGGCACCTATTTTCTCTCATACATAGAAGTTTGAACTAATTTGTAAATAAATATATATAAACATATACAAGGTCATATGAATATGTACACAAACTTATTAACAAATGTATGATATATGTAGGAGGAATTCCAATGGTGAGCAATTAATTTTTACAGTCTAACAAAATGAATACCAGGAAGCTGGGAACTTGAGGGGTTGGGGGAGGGAAGGGAGAGGTCAAAGGAAGGGGGTAGAGGGATGCAGAGGAAGGGTGGGAAAATCCAGTCATAATATTCAATGCATATATGTGAAAATGGAATGAGGTAAATTGAGGGGACGGGTGGGGTTGGGAGAAATGGGAGTGAATGATGGAAGGGGTGACCTTGATCAAGATGCATTGTACTCACAAGCTGACATGTTGAATTGAAACCCTTTTGTACAACTACTGAAAGATAATGAAAGTATTTTTTAAAAGGAAAAGAAAAAAAATAGGCGCTGAATTTAATCAAACTATTTGTTTCAGCTGTGCCCTAGCCTTGGTGCACAGGAAGCTAGAAACAACAGGCTGGGTAGGAGATGGGAGGTCTGAATTGGATCAAACATTTGAGGTGTGAATCACTAGGGCCATTCCCTTCCTGTCCAGGATATTGTTCAGGCAGTGCCTGCAAATGTTGCTGGCTGCCAACCAGTAATTGTGAGTGTGGCTTTTCTGACTGGCACACCCTTAGAAACAACATCATTTTTGTTCTGCTGACGAAAATTAAACGACCTGCTGAGGCTTGTAGAGAAAACTTGAAAGCTTCCTTCTCAAATTAACTAAGAACATACTGGACAAGACCATCATGAGTTGTCCCTGTGACACAGACAGGATGGTTTAACACTAAGAGTTCTTTGGTAAGCCATTTTGGCTGGTCAGGACTCAGGGATTCCCAGGGATATAGGGATGTTGGTGCTAAAACCTGGAAAATCTCCATGCTGTAATTTCACAGTGATGTTGACAGGTGCACACACACACACACACACACACACACACACACACACACACACACCCTTGATCATATAAGAGAAATAAACTAAAACTATAATAGTTTTATTTTTCACTTGTAAAGGGCAATGATTTAATGTCACATAAATACTGATGATGTTGAAGGAAAGCGGGTACCTGTATACATCATTGTGATGTCAATTGATACAATCACCACAGCAAATGCTTTAATAACACCATTAAAAATTAGCTATTTGAACAACATTGGAGAAATGCTAACCATATAATAATTAGGTTTAAAAAGGTGCAAAATACATATAGCATGGTACCAGAAAAAGTGCTAGAAGAAAAGACATTAAGCATAATAGCTATTCCTGGATAGTAAACTAGCATGGTCCTACTAATTTTGCTCTTGATACTAGTCAACACGTTGAAAATTTACAAGTGGGCTTGGTTCTAAATTGAAGAGTTTTAAAGTGTATATTAAAAAAGAACTGAAAAAAGGAGAGAGAATTGAGTCTTGGCTTACATGTACTCCTGGCGAAAACTGTTATTTCTTGTAACTTGAGGCATTTGTCATCTATAAAATTGCTATGATGACTAAATTACCAAATAGTGAACCATTGATTCTAGAGGAAATTTAAGATTTGGCTCCTTGAAGCCTCTGGTCATCATAGTTTTGTCAATCTGCCAATATATAACTCTGTTTTCTGTTTAAAGACATCTTATAATATGGGAAAATGATGTAAGGGGTGATATTGATCCATGTGCATTGTACTTATAAAGTGACATACTGAATTTAAACCCCTTTGTACAACTACTTAAAGATTAAAAAAAAGAAAACAATATACTATTAATTAAATACCACTGAACTCTTAACCAGCAGCAGTACAATCCACCCCTGAAGGCTAACATACATATTTTCTCTGTGAGAAAAGGCACATTAACACCCCTTTGGGACTAAGCAATCAATACTAAGTAGAACTGCTGTACTATGCTTGGGAGCCATTTACAATAGTGAAATTAACACCCCCAAAAAAACACATTCATGTATGAAACACGGCACTAAGACTGTGAAAATGACACTTGCTTACATTATAATAACTGAAGCAAGAAAGCAGAGCCTCACTTCATTCAGCTTCTGCTGAGAACATGTATATTGGGCAATTCAAAACTTTCATCACTCTGTTCATGTCCATGAGTTACCACACAAGCTCCACCAACATTGATTTGAGGAATGCCAATAAATTTTCTGAGCAAGTAAATTCCTGAACACAGATTCCATACATAATGAGGACCAACTGTAATTACAGCAACAGTTTTCTGGAAAATTCCTCATCAAAAAGAAATGGCCAGCTGGGTGCTGGTGGCTGATACCTATAATTCTAGCTCCTCAGGAGGCTGAGATTTGAGGATTGTGGTTCGAAGCCAGCCTGGGCAGGAAAGTTAATGAGACTCTTATGTCCAACTAATCACAGAAATAGCTGGAAGTGACGTTGTGGCTCAAGTGGTAGAATGCTAGCCTTGAGCAAAAGAAGCTAAGGGATGGCACTTAGGCCCAGAGTTCAAGCCCCATGCCAGACAGAAAAATAAACAAAGAAATAAAAGAAATGGTCAGATATCAAAATTCTGCAACTGAACTTCACAGGGTTATTTAAAGTTGAGACCCCAAAACTTTATAAAAGACTCCCCCTAGACAGCACTTTCCAAAACAGAAGTGAAAGCAGGATGTATCAACATTCCTTTTATTTAATATCCTCATTGACCTTAACAAGAAAAAATTTCTATTATCCAATTACTTCCAGCCAGCTTGGTAGCCACACATGGAGAGCATGGAGAAGAGTGGGATGATCTTAGATGAAGCAATTTACAGTCTTCTTGAGTGCAGTGAGGGGGGATGTTGAGGCAATTCTGAAGTCTAATGCGAGACAGATGATCAAGGTCAACACAAAGGTACTAAGCATATGAGATTGAATAAAAATATAACATTAGGGGAACCAAATGAAGAAACAAAAGTATCCTCTGGCGATTGTTTGGAAAAGTGGATGGAGATAATGCTATCTTAAAGGATAAGTAAGATAGCAACTGGAGCTATGGAAAGAAGTGTTCTGGGAAGAGGGTAAGAACTGAGTATAAATCCACAGAAGGTACACTTATGAGAAGCATTTCTCCCGTAGTGCTGTAAGACACAGTATCTCCAATTATAAGCAGGCAAGAGGACTGGAAGGGAAATAGCTAAATGAAGAAGAAAGATGACCTGTTTCTAGAAACTTCTTGGTTCAGTCTGCCTTTACATTGTGGTAATTAACTCCTTTCCTGTGTATCTTTCATCTCTTTAACTAAACTACATGATGGGACAGGCCTCATACTTCTCTAGTTCCTTCTGCCTTTCATCAATAGTCCCCAACACAAAACAACACCCTGCCATATAAAATCTCATCCTACACCAATGCTGGCACCTTTCAAACTTTGAGTAAATACTTACTCATTCTCAAATTGGCTTTACAAACACTCTCAACCTTTAACAAGTCCTGGTTTGTTTACTAAGAATACAAAGCTGTTCTTATGGAGCAAATGGCTCAATTTGTATCAGGAAGTAACTGTCAGTGAGCTTTCCCAGAATCCAGATGTGAAAAGTAGAAACTATTGGAAGTGTCACAATATTACATTACGCCTTTGTAATCCTCTGTCTACTGAAAAGAAAAATCAGTGCCCAACAGAATCTCCCAATTTTGTGATTAAACTTGTAAATACATAAGTATGTACTTAAAATCCCAATTTTTAGGTTATGCTATATTTTGGCCCCTTAATTTTATAATGTATTAGAACTTGGCATATATACATTTCAAATTCTTAAGCATGTTTTAGGGGGTTCATATCATTGTATGTAGGGTTAACTATTTCTAAACATTCTTGCATACAAACTGTATGAAATTATTTAATCATACTTTAATTTCTTTTCTCTCTGATAAATTAGCTTCATCATAAATTATTTTTTAAAGCCAGGTCTTGCTCTTTTAATTGCTCAAATTAGAGTGTTTCCAAGGGTATAAGTATAAGGAATATGGAAAACAGTTAAATTTTAATTTGAGCAAATTTCATATAAAATAGACAGCAGACAGGTTTTAGTTAGAAATTTATAAACTAATGTTAATTAGTCAAAGCTTTCAAAACTGCATTTCCTATTAGAAGTAAGAAGCAAGTGTTAGAACAAACACTTTCACAATGAAATCATTATACTTACTGTTTCAAAACCTCGATGTGGGTGATCAGGAAATCCACCTGGTCTCCCACCTTTAAATTCATCAAACAGTAAAAATGGATCCAGGTTTTTTAACTGAAATAATAAAATTCAACAAATCAGACATGCCTTTTTGAAAGTCCTGTTACCAGTGGCTACCTACATAACCAGAGCTAGGAAAAGTCACTGAGGGCTCCATAGCCAATAAGAAATCTTTTGCAATAAAAATTGCTCTCAGACTGGGCACCAGTAGCTCACATCTGTAATCCTAGCTTCTCAGGAGGCTGAGATCTAAGGCTTATGATTCAAAGCCAACCTGGGCAAAAACATCTGTGAGATTCTTATGTCCAATTAACCACCAAAGAGTCAGGAGTGAATCTTTGTGGTGGCTATACTTGAGCTCAAAAGCTCAGGGACAGCACCCAGGGGCCCTGAGTTCAAGCTTCAAGACAAACACCAAAAAGAATTGCTTTCAAGGAGAACCCCTTATAACACACACGCATGCACATACATACACACACACACAGACATACACACACATACACAGATTGACTATTTCAGAAAGTTGATCTTTTATGAGAAGTGCAGAGTGGACAAATGATTTATAATCATCTAAGACATAGTCAGGTATGAACAAAATCAATCTGTATCATAATGAGACTAGGGATAACAAGTGGGAAGAAGCTGAAAAAATCAGTTACTGCAATGTGATCATAAATGCTCTGGAGGAAAACAATCTTTCACATAGAATAGGGTAGGGTCAGGGAAGGTGTTACTACAGATGGAATACCCTCAAAAATACTGAAAAAACTTTGATGTAATGATGTATTTAAAATCTCTTTTACCCCATAGATAGCTAGAGATAGAACATCTGTCTCTAACATCTCTGTCTTCTCTCACTATACATGAAAGTAAATGACCCTGTAGCCCCTATCAGTAAGCTCTGTGGCATCCCAATAGATCTTGGCATTTCATTTAAGTCAGGACACAATGGAAGTACCTGACAGGAATAGCAGTTCCTTAAAGACAAAACTAACACTCAACTTTTCAAATGATGGTCTATTGAACTTAGAGTAATCCAGTGTACATAGAAGATACCCTACAGACTGGCACTGTTGTTAGATTCCTTAGCCTTTCATGCAGCTAGGTGGAGTCATATGAGTGAATTTCTACAATGGGGAAATTACAGGGTGGGACGTTTAAAGAAATACCTTCTAGGGGCTGGGGATATGGCCTAGTGGCAAGAGAGCTTGCCTCGTATACATGAGGCCCTGGGTTCGATTCCCCAGCACCACATATACAGAAAATGGCCAGAAGTGGCGCTGTGGCTCAAGTGGCAGAGTGCTAGCCTTGAGCAAAAGGAAGCCAGGGACAGTGCTCAGGCCCTGAGTCCAAGGCCCAGGATTGGCCAAAAAAAAAAAAAAGAAATACCTTATAAAAGGAGGATGGCTAGCTGGTGTTTGTCTTTTTACTTTTCTCTTCTTCTTCCTTTCTGTGCCAGAAGGAAAATGGTTACTACTATTCTAACTTGCTGTCTTGGACCTCAAATAAAATGAGCTCAGGTCTCTCATAAGAGGGAAGCCTTCAAGTTCCCACTTGACTGCCTAATGGGGCTTCACACAAAGAGAAACATACATTTATGTATAGTATCCACTGGTTTTGGATGATGCTCTCTATTACACATAGTTGAACTGAATCATAACTAACACAGGGGGTAATCATGCCTGTGGTACCATCCTAGTAGGCCAGCCTACATCACAATATGGCAGCAGAAGAAGAGAGAGGCCCTTAAGATTCCAACAGTTCCAGACTAGGCTTCTTTGGCCTGTCGATTTACTGGGGCCTGAAGGTAGCAAGGAGAAAGTAGAAGGAAATTAGCAGGATGGATCCCAGATTGAGATCTATACATCGCCTTGAATGTTCTTGAGCTATAACTCAGCCTCTCTACCTTCACTCAATATCTTAACTGAGACTTTCGTATCAGGGAGCACCATATACAGAGACTAAATTAGTGAAGACCAAGATTAGTCAAGGAATCAAGGGTTATGAGTAAGAGAATAACATTAGGGTTCTACAATGGAATATTGCATAGCTGTTAAAATGATGTGAGTGCATAATTTGTAATGACATGAGAAGTCCTTATGCTACTATGTTGAATAAAATAATCAGGATACAAAATTTCTTATTCTATGCAATACTAATGACCTAGAATGTACCATTATACGGAAACATATTAGTTGTTGTCATGAGTAAGTTGTTATTAAACCAGGCTGGTGAGCTTAGAAATTACTCACATCAGTTGCTATTTCCTTAGGGGGAAAACATACCTAGGACACAAGAGATCCAAATGAACAAATTTGGGGGATTTCTTAAATATAGATTCTCAAACAGGAACTCTTATCTGGGACTGGGATAGAATTCAAGGATGCTGTATATATGGATTAAAAAAATAATGGTGCCAGAAGTGGTGCTGTGGTTCAAGTGGTAGAGTGCTAGCCTGGAGCACAAAGTTGCTCAGGGACAGCACCCAGGTCCCGAGTCCAAGCCCCACAACCAACAAAAAAAAAAAAAAAGAAAAAAAGAAAAGGAAAGAATTGTTCCTACTCTATTTTTTCCTGGATTCCTTTAATTGTAAAATATAAATGCAATAAAATTGAGCATTTAAATCACTTAAGTATATAGTTTGCTGACATTAAGTACATTCACATTGTTGTGTAACTATAACTACCATGTCCAGATTGAATTTTAATGCTTTTAAAAACTACAAATCAACTACAATAAATGTGGTGACTCTGAAACCAATAGAAAACAAAACTATTTCATATCATCTAGCAGTTGTGAGATACTGTTCATACGCCTCATGTTCTTGAAATTAGGGCATTATTAAAACTGCCCCCCCCCCCCCCCCTGGGCTGGGAATATGGCCTAGTGGCAAGAGTGCTTGCCTCCCATACATGAGGCCCTGGGTTCGATTCCCCAGCACCACATATATAGAAAATGGCCAGAAGTGGCGCTGTGGCTCAAGAGGTAGAGTGCTAGCCTTGAGCAAAAAGAAGCCAGGGGCAGTGCTCAGGCCTTGAGTTCAAGCCCAGGACTGGCAAAAAAAAAAAAACAAAAAAAAAAAAAAAAAAAAAAAAAAAAAAAAAAAAACTGCCCCTACATCTTGTTGGTAACTGGAAAATTACTAGGCAACAAAATTGTTTTACAGGGCTAGGGATATAGCCTAGTGGCAAGAGTGCCTGCCTCGGATACACGAGGCCCTAGGTTCGATTCCCCAGCACCACATATACAGAAAACGGCCAGAAGTGGCGCTGTGGCTCAAGTGGCAGAGTGCTAGCCTTGAGCGGGAAGAAGCCAGGGACAGTGCTCAGGCCCTGAGTCCAAGGCCCAGGACTGGCCAAAAAAAAAAAAATTGTTTTACAATTTTTTACACTATTGAAGTATAAATGTTTTCTTTGGCAAGCTTATGCAATTTACTTTATGCATTAAGCAATTATTTTACTAATGAATTGGTAGGTTTGATCAAAGAGGTTCACAGGGGAATAAATTTTTAAAAAATCCTTTTCAGATGTGCTCCTGACCCATAGACTCATTAAGGAATTAGCTGGGCTGGGAATATGGCCTAGTGGCAAGAGTGCTTGCCTCCAACACATGAAGCTCTCGGTTCCATTCTCCAGCACCACATATATGGAAAACGGCCAGAAGGGGCGCTGTGACTCAAGTGGCAGAGTGCTAGCCTTGAGCGGGAAGAAGCCAGGGATGGTGCTCAGGCCCTGAGTCCAAGGCCCAGGACTGGCCAAAAAAAAAAAAAAAAGAATTAGCTACCCTCAACATACAAGAATGGCCTGCTGCCAGGTGTCTTTAGGGTCTCAGAATTATTTCCATTGCTCTAATTGAAAATGGAGTTTGGTAAAATATGACACCACCTCCATCTGCCGCCTTGAAAGACACTGAATAAACTCATTCAACATGTTTCCTTTGGCACACTGTATTATTTTGGTTCTCAAAACTTTTGTGAGTGAAGCAGAGAGCTTGCAGATACAAGCCACTTTGGTTGTGATAAAGTTTCCATGTAACCCAGCTAACTTCAATGTGATGAATTTAACTGAACTCAGGAAAGCCTATGAGAACTGTGAAGCACAATGTTGACTATGACAATGACCTTCCTTGTGGGTCTTCAATGACAGACATGCCCCTCACTTCCTTCTCTGAAATACTCATCAAGATATCCAGAGTTCCTGAAGGACCAATCCCATCATTAGTTAACCTTTTTCCTTTCAGAAGCTAAACTACAGATGGAGATCTTTCAATGAGGAGATTGCAAACTCTAATAGGGAGAAAATAGTTTCAATTTTTCAAAAATTCTCATAACCTCCAAAAAGAAATTTCAATGATACTTAAGGGCCCAGTAAAGCTATTTTAGAAGGAAAATCGGATGCGTGGTGCTTTGTAAATACACAATCCTAAAGAAGTACAGTGTACCTTCATCCCAATTCATTTCTTTGACATAGTAAACTCTTGCTCTAATTCTATCAATTTTCTTCATTAGTGATGGAAACTATCTTATTGTATAAATTGTTATTGCTTTTATTTATAAAAATATAATTTTCAAGCCTGGGACCTGGTGGCTCATGCCTGTAATCCTAGCTACACAGGAGGCTGAGATCTGAGGATCACAGTTCAAAGTCAAATGGTTACTATTTCTATAAGTTGAAATTCAAATCATTAATAAAAAAATCAAAACAAAATTTTTAATATGAGTACTCAGGAAGTTAATGTTGAGAGAAAAGTGGCAAAGGCACAGATTGAGGGCAGCTTCATGGAACTGATAGAATTGCGCTGACAGTTTTCCTGTCTCAATGGCCAGTCAACATTGTGCTCAGTGAACTAAGACAAGCACAGAAAGACAAATCCCCATGGCCTCACTTCTAGGTGGTAGGTAACCAAGTCTGAAGCTGGGAATACAATGGGGCAGAGATGGTAGTTGGAGAACAAAGTTTCAATCAAACAATCATTTAAGGGTTATCCATGTGGAGGGAAGGTCTTGATTTTTTTTTTTTTTTTTGGCCAGTCCTGGGCCTTGGACTCAGGGCCTGAGCACTGTCCCTGGCTTCTTCCCGCTCAAGGCTAGCACTCTGCCACTTGAGCCACAGCACCGCTTCTGGCCGTTTTCTGTATATGTGGTGCTGGGGAATCGAACCTAGGACCTCGTGTATCCGAGGCAGGCACTCTTGCCACTAGGCTATATCCCCAGCCCTTGATTTTGAAGCTTAAGAGTTTGTACCACACAGGGAAGCTCATGACCCTTTGGGCCTTTTCATCTCCAAATCACACTTCACACCCTCCGTTCACTTGGATGGGGAAGGAAGGGAACAGTCACCCAACCAGCATACCTCGGGTCGGCCAATGCTTCTGCGAACCCGTGCTCCAACCCCTTCTGACTGTTCCCGACTGAGCACTGACAGCGTGACCTTCTTGGAGGACCCCATGCCACAGTCGAGAAGGTTCTGCTGTTGAGCTGTAGAAGATGGAGGGCAAAAGAAGCCATAAGGGGAAAAAAATATCCAAGCACTACAAAATAAAGAGATCCACATTAGACTTACCTACAAGAGTAACACCTGTAGTTTAGTGAGCACTTACTATGTAGAGGGCCCGGATTAGGTGATTTAGAACAACAGTAATGGTAGTGACTGTTCCTAAATACTCACTAGGTGCCCAGAAGAACCTCAGTAATTACTAAGAATTATCTCATCTAAACCTACAGTGACCTTATCCACTTGGATACTTACTAAGAGTCTCTTAACAAGCACATTAACTTCTATACCTCAATGACTTCTTTTAATCTCCCCCACACCACAGAATCTGCCAGTGCTATCCATGAGGTAGAGTGACAGATGGGAGGGGAGAGTTATGGGCTGTGGGTACTGTGGGAGCAGAGAGAAAAATCTAGAGGTTGTGACATGTTGGCATTCAACAGAGTCTTCAAGGACCATGGAATTCCACGATCCATCCATCTCTGAAGTTCAGGATCAGTGTTTAAGGTAAGAAATCTTTGAATCGTGTCATGAAGCCTTTTAAAAGCACAAGGCTCTGCTGGGCACTGGTGGCTCACACCTGTAATCCTAGCTACACAGGGGGCTGAGATCTGAGGATTGTGGTTCGAAACCAGCCTGGGCAGGAAAGTCTGTGAGACTCTTATCTCCAATAAAACACCAGAAAACTGGAAGTGGAGCCGTGACTCAAAGTGGCAGAGCGCTAACCTTGAGCAAAAGAGCTGAGGGATAGCATCCAGGTCCTGAGTTCAAGCCCCACAACTGACAAAATAAAATAAAATAAAGCACAAGGCTGCTAAGCTTTGCACAAACTGCCCTTGACAACACACTCCATGTTTCGGGAACAACACGCTATGTTGTTTATTATTCAAAAAATGATTCATCTTTGAAAGGATCTAAGTTTTAACCAATATACTATCACAGAGCAGATCTAATCAACCTCTTATCCATTTAGGGTGTCTGCAGACAGTACTCCTAACACCCTAATTCGCTTTATCAAATAGAATAGAACCAATCCTTCCAAGATTCCTCCTAACCCCAAGAAAAGTGCACTAGCAAGAAGCAGATTCTGGAGCCAGATACCCTATGTTTGTATAACAGCTTTACCACATACCAGCTGCTAGACCTGGGATTCTTTGTGCCTCCGTTTTCCCATCTGCAGGATGGAATAAGTTCCTCCCTCAAGGGGTGCAGAGAGTGCTAGGAAAATGTCACTGCTGTGAATCAGATGGGCCACACCCAGCAAAACCCTGCAGTCACTCAAGTCTGATCCCCAAATGCCCTCTCTCTGGCAGATCATCAACAACTAGCTATTGGCATTGAGATGGAAGGCACGGAAAACAGGCTTAATCAATGCAAAACAGTCCAGGCCTGGCATCATCCACAGGCAAGCAACTGGAAAGGCGTTTGATGCCCCAGCTCGGAGTCCTTCTCGACTCCCCACAATTAAATTCTCTGCCTAGGAACCACGGAGAAGGTGCAGCTCTCAGTGCTTGGCAGAAAGAAAACCAGCCATGGAGCACGTTCACCAAACACTCAGTAGTAATCAAACCACCCTGCTCATCTCCCCGAGGAGTCTCGAGCAGGCTGGGGAAGACACGATCGTGCAAACAGCTCCCCGGCACCCCCACCGCACCCCGTCCCCACACTCTCAAGAGCCTCGGCCGCGGCTGGGACGCAGGGAGCCGCACGCGGCGCCGGGAAGGGAGGGGTAAGAAGGTGCGGGCTTCTCACCGTGACTCAGCGCTTCACTACGGAGGCCCCTGAGAGGCAGGAGTCTCTAGGGGTGCAGAGGGGATTGGGCGGGAGCGACACCCCCCTTTATTTACCCTCACAGCCGCGTGGATTCTCTTGCTGGGCCCTCGGCCTCTCCTGCACCGGCTCTGCCGCCTTTGGGTCTTTGCACCTCTGGCCTGACCGCGCGGAAGTGATGCGCGCCCCGGCCGCTTGGGGGCGCGCTGTTCTCCCGGCCGGTGCTGATTGGCGCCGCGGTCCACATTGCTACTGCATTAGTGACCTGCCCTGTGCGGGAATTTGATCACTCATCCCCCTGGATCCTGGCTGCGAGGATTCGAAACACCACTTGGCGAGAGAGACTTTGGGCAGGTGACTCGGGCTCTGGGTGTCTCCTTAGTCCTAGCTGGTGAAATGAAGATGGTGATGAAAAGAATCCCAACCTCCTAGGGTTGCAGTGAGAATTAAAGGAGCCTCCCCAAGCCTAGGCGCTACACAATGGTTTCTTACATGAAAAAAACAAACAAGTTCCCTGCTGCTTCCCAGTCAGAATGGGCCAAGGAGTGGGAGCCAAGAGCCAGGCCATCCTTGTTCCTGTCTGAAGCCAAGGCACACTCCGTGGAGAGAAAACCGGTGAAGAGCTCGCATTTTGTTGCCATATAAGACAGTGAGAAGATATTGGAGTATTTCCTCCCAGAGAATGAGGCTATCTGATTCATTGTTAGAACTAGTAATCAGAGTGGCAGCCATAGCTATAGTTCCTGCTTTACAAACACTAGAAGGCATTTTGTCTAAAGAAAGGAAAGAAAAGTGTGCCTTTAAAGCAAAGCAGGCCAACAGTGTCTCTGAAGGATCAAATAATAAATACTCTTCCCCCTTCTTTTTATGTTAGTACTAGGGCTTGAACTCAGGGCCTTGTCCCTTGACATTTTCCACTCAAAGTGGGCACTTTACCACTTGAGCCCCAGCTCCACGTCTGGCTTTTTCTTTTTTTTTTTTTTTTGCCAGTCCAGGGGCTTGGACTCAGGGCCTGAGCACTGTCCCTGGCTTCTTTTTGCTCAAGGCTAGCACTCTACCACTTGAGCCACAGCGCCACTTCTGGCCATTTTCTATATATGTGGTGCTGGGGAATTGAACCCAGGGTTTTATGTATACAAGACAAGTGTTCTTGCCACTAGGCCATATTCCCAGCCCCACTTTTGGCTTTTTTTGCTGGTTAGTTTGAGATAAGAGTCTCACGGGGTTTTTTTTTTGACCCAAGCTGGCTTCAAACCTCAGTGTTTAGATCTTAGGCTCCTGAGTAACTAGGATTACAGACGTGAACACCCCCATGTCTTGCAGAGAGTAAATACTTGCTACTTTGCTAGCTATTTAGGTTTTCCATGGATATAGCTCCAGTTTTAACAAGAAAGCATCCATAGACAGCACTTAAGTAAGAGGGTGTGGCTTTATTTCAATAAACCTTTAATGATAGATGAAGAAATATGACTCATTTCATTTTAAATTTCTAATGGTCATTTATCCCCAAATTACTCTTTTGATTTTTTTATTCAGTAATATTAAAAGTAGATATTAAAAAGTATTAAAAAGTAGATATTAAAAGTGCCATAGAATAATAAATACTGCTGCTTCTTCCTGTGATAATTACTTTTGCAGCTGGCTCCGAGCAAAACAGAAGTATGAACAGTCAACCTGGTACTTCGAATGTAGCCCTTCTAAATGCTCTATACTCACTACAAAATAAGGGGCTTCCTTTTCATTCTCACTTCAAAAGCCTGTGAATCAGATTCCTAATGTCTCTCAATACACCATTCTTCCTGCCTTCAGGCTTGCCACTGATCAATCCATTAAGTTGTAGTCAAATGGAATGACAATTACCTCAAACCTTCAGTAATTTTTTTGGTCTCATTTTGTTTTGTCAGTCATTGGGGCTTGAACTCAGGTCCTGGGCAGTATCCCTGAGCTTACGTGCTTAAGGCTAGCATTCTACCACTTTGAGCCACAGATCTACTTCCGGTTTGGGAGTGGTTAATCTCATGGACTTTCCTGCCCAGGCTGGCTTTGAACCACAATTCTTAGATCTCAACCTCCTGAGTAGCTAGGATTGCCAGAATAAACCGCCAGTACCTGGCTCGGTAACTGTTTTGCTAGCCTCAGTAGAAATTTCTGTGACAGCTTTGAACTGGCCTCACCTTTAACATACTTGTACAGGATACACACATACACACACACACACATACACACGCACGCGCACACACACACATATCTCATCATGCAAACATCTTTTAGGTTTTTTGTTTTTTTTTTTTTTGGCCAGTCCTGGGCCTTGGACTCAGGGCCTGAGCACTGTCCCTGGCTTCTTCTCGCTCAAGGCTAGCACTCTGCCACTTGAGCCACAGCGCCGCTTCTGGCCGTTTTCTGTAATATGTGGTGCTGGGGAATCGAACCCAGGGCCTCGTGTATCCGAGGCAGGCACTCTTGCCACTAGGCCATATCCCCAGCCCCATGTTTTTCAATATGTGTTCCTGCTTGTTGATTTGCTGTGTGACTCTGGAACTTTCTTTCCTTCTCTTTGACCTGGCTTATGCCTATTCTGCTCTTCTGCCTCTGACATTTTCTGGGAACTCTTTAGCAACAGTCCCCTTAAGTCTAGGGGAGATTGTTAATCTATCAATTACCTGTGTGTTGTTTTTCCTGATCACTGCTTATCAGCCTTTGAAGATTCTGTTTTCCTATGATAGCCTGAACAATATCTCCCATCTCACAAATGTTGTTCTGTTATGTGACCTTGACACGCCATCAACAGTGAAGTTTACTTCTCTCTCTTGAGTGTAGGCAGAGCTTATGGCTACATTGACCAATGTGGTATGATGGAAGTGACACTGTCATTTCTGAATGTGGCTCGAAAATAGCCAGACAGTGTCTACTTCCTGCCCTGTTAGAAGAATGAGGCCCCTGAGATCTCCATACTGGAAGACCTTGTCGCTTGAAGGAAAGGCCCTGAAAGACACAGTATGCAAACAAATGACACCTTGTACAGGAATCATCTTAGAAATGAATCCACCATTCCCAGTTATCCTGACTGATATCATATGGATAAAACCTGAACACCCAACCTTGCCCTTCCTGGCTTCCTAATCTACAAAATGCTAAGTAAACAAAAATAGGTGGTAGTTTATTTCATAATAATAGCTACCTGAAAAATATGCCTTTATGTGATAGGAGAAAAGAGATAGATTTGCAAAGCTCTCTGAACTAATGATAAATTTTCACAGATGTTTATCCTTTCAGAAAGTGACTGTGTCCATTTGTTACCTGGACAACCAGCCATCATGTGAAACAAACAATTACTAAAGCAGACTTTCACAGTTAAATGTTGCTAACTTACAAAAGCCACTAATGTCTTTGTGGTTGGAGATAATCAAATATATCCAGAGAAGAGGGGTGCATACGACTCCTGCTTTCAGCCTGTCAAGAGCATTCTGCATTGATCATGACACATTGTATTCATAAACCGCTTTGTTGGATGGCAACTCCTTTGTACAACTACTTCAAGATAATTCTTTTAAAGCATTCTGTGCACACCTGGTCTGTTCTATCAACCAGAGTTCTGACACAGAAGCTACATGCAACCAACCATTTCATAAAATACCTCTTTGTGTTTCCAGTGGGCTTTTGGCTATGTTACCGAAAAACAAACAAACAAAAACAACAAAAATAAAACACAAATTTTATTGTTGTATTTTTAAGAACATTCCTAGAATCCTCCACAAGCAAAATACTCTTGGCTATGAAAGGTGGATTCATCTCTAAGCCAGAGAAACAGAGAAATTTAGGTGAATAATTCCCCTGATACTTACCTCAATTACTCTGATAACCTTTCTCAGTTTTCAGCTTTTGTAAAGTGTGTCTTCTGACCAAATAAAGGCTTCTTTGGAGATTAAAATAAGTATTAGAATTAATGAGAGAACTAACTTGAAGTAACTTCTAGTTAATATAATGCCTGTGGTATATGATATCAGCCTATGAATGACATATGCATTGAAACTGCCAAAAACAGCAGTAAGAGTTAGGTGACAGTGGTTCAAGCATACAGTCTTAGTTACTTTGGAGGCTGAGATTGAGGATCACAGTGTCAGAAAAGCCTAGGACTGTCAGCCACTGTGGAAAACAAATAGGAGGATGATAGTCTAGACCTGTCTTGGCAAAAGCAAGAGCCTATGCTAAAAATAACCAGAGCAGCTAGTGGTTCACATTCTAGCTATTTTGAAGCCAGAAAAGTCCATGGGACTCCATCTCTAATTAAACCACCAGAAAGCTTAGCTAGAGACCCAGAATGTATGACTAAAAGTGTCTGACGAGCAAGCATGAAGCCTTCAGTTCGAACTCCAGTATGGCCCAAACCAATAAAAATGAAAACAATGCCATCAATAACAGTAGTAACAGTTAAGTGAACTGATGATTAATAGGTACATGACAAACAAAATATAGTAAAATGTTAGATAATTTATACAGTGGTCTATGAGTCCTTCAACTTCTTTTTAGTTTTCCTAAATGTGGAGTTTCCATAATAAAATTTGGGGAAATATCATTTAAATCCAGTGAGAATTAAGGTTGGAGAACATCCATTAAAAAGTAGCATCTTGCAACTTTTTGCTTCCAATTCAGTGAATACCTATGGAATACAACTGTTAAGCTTAATTCCAAGCTCCTAGGTCACTTCCATAGCTGGCAGAAATCTTGCCCTGGGACATTTTTTGCACCATAGGCCATTTGAATATTATAACATAATTCACAGGCCATGCAAAATCATCAATACAGGCAGATAGGCTGTGGGAAGCTGACAAGACAAATACGTCTGTTTCATCATGTATCAAGTGACTTCGTGAGCCTTATATGACCCACCAACCAGACAGGTATTCCTCACCCCTCTTAACTGAAAATTAGTAGATTTTTTTCTGTTAAGATCAGACAGTAAATATTTGAGTCTCTGCAGGCATACAGTCTCTGTCACAGCTCCTCAACTTTGCCACTGTAGAGTGAAGACAGCCCGATAAGACAAACAAAGGGTGGCTCCATTCCAATAAATGCTATTTACAAAAACAGTTGACACTTAACAGTTTTCCAATCCCTTCTAAACCCCAAATCTTTACTTCCCACTCAAATCTGGGAGAAAAATTGACTTACTGTCCATAGTCTATGCAAAGATTTCATAGATGTCAGGAAAGGTGACAACAAAATGAACCAACAAACCTTTTGGTGTAGCCTTTTACCTCCTCCCTGCTTACCTCTTTCTCGTCCTAAGATGAAGGTCACTACTGAACTAGGTTTGATAAGCAAGCATCCTCAGGACAATTGATACATTAACCAGGAAGTATGCACGTTTCCTATCAGATCCCAACCTCTATGCAGATGATTTTAGCACCAGAAGAAGTGAGTGCAGGAGGTGGTAGACCAAGAAAACCAGAAGCTCAGGCTGTAGAGAAGCCATTGGAGCTCTTGTAGGCTCTTTTGGACGTAGGCAATAAATAATAAGTAAGGCACATATTGTGTTATAAATTGATAGTTACTATGGTGAAAAGATAAAGTAGAGGAGGAAGGAAGATTGGGTGTGCTGGCTAAGGGTGAGGTTGTAATATTTAATCAAATGGTCTGGGCAGTCCATTTGAAGCAGAGCCTAGAAATCGGTAAATGAACTAGGCAGATTTCTGGCACAGTTAAGCAAAGGATACTACCAATGCAAAGGCCCTCAGAGTGTTGAAGAAGTCACAAGAATCCAGTTTTAGGAGTAATAAGGTGAAATAAAATAATCATGGGAACATTTTCTTACTGTACTAGGGAATCAGAAGAGCAGAGACTACTGGAGAATTCAGAGTGCAGAAGTGGTCAGATTTAGCTTACTATTTTCCCTCCCTCCCTCCCTCCCTCCCTCCCTCCCTCCCTCCCTCCCTCCCTCCCTTCCTCCCTCCCTCCCTCCCTTCTTTCCTTTGTTTTATTTGTTTTCCAGTGCTAGGAATCAAACTGAGGGGTTTCAAACATACTAGACAAATGGCTACCACTGAGCAATACCACCAGTCCAGCCTTTGGAGTTTGGGGATATGATCTGTTTATGTAGCCCAATCTGGCTTAGAATACTCTATACAGGCCAGGGAAGTCTTCAATTAGAGATCTTTCTGCCTCAGACTGGGTTTTAGGTCTGTGCTACCATGCCCAGCTTGACTTACATTTCAAAGAACCACTCTGACTACTTAGTGGAACTAGACAGAGGGGGATCAGGACAGAATGAAGGCAAACAGTCAGGTGCTTGGTGCAAAACTTCAGGAGAGGGTTTGTGACCATTTAGAGCAGGAGGTAGAAGTAGAGGAAGTAAAAATTGGCCACATTTTGAAAACAGAACTAACCCTGAAGGACTGAACACTTTAATCAAGAAGCTGAGATCTGAAGATTCGAGTTCAAAATCAGCTTGGGCAGGAAAGCCTGTGAGACTCTTATCTTCACTTAACCAAACAATAAAAGCTGTACTGGAGACTTGGCTCAAGTGGAAGAATGCCAGTCATGGGTGGAAAAACTGAGCAAGAGTGTGAGGCCCTGAGTTCAAAGGGTAAGTTATTCTTTGGCCTGAACAACTGTAAGGATGGAGTAGCTATTAGCTGGGAAAAAGAGAGTTATAGGAGGGTTAATGGGAGATCGTTTTTGGACAGTTCAATCTGACTCATTAGATATTCCAAACAGAAATAGGTAAATTGCCAGTGTGTTGAGTCTGGAATTCAGAGTTGAGGTCCTGGCTGCAATTTGGAATCATAAGCATATAGATATTGTTTAAACCCAAGAGTCAAATGAAATTTGTAAATGACAAAAATAGATATCAAGCACAAAGAGAGAGATGCTGTCTACCTAAAACAGATAGTGGCAGACAGCTTCTTTCTTATTCTCAAACTAAAAGCACAAGAGAACAAGCTTGTTCATGTAATAAAGTCACATGATCCCATGATGTGTCCCTTTGACTTCTGCTTGCTGAAGGCTTGCGGGAACAAGTTTTAAAGAAAATGTTTCAAGTGTCTCACTGGTGGAAGCTGACAATGCAGTCTATAATTCCAGTGAATTAAATCATGCAACTGAAATGGTAGGTTGCCAAAAAGTTAGAAATTAACTAAATACATGGAAAATACAGAGCCAAAGAAAGAGGCTTGGGAGAAGTAACAGGAAGTGAATGAACAGAACAAAGCAATAAATCAGTGACATTCTGACTTAGAGGAAACCACTCCTCCCCACTGCTGTGGAAGTGTTTTAAGCCCCAAGAAGGCATGAAAATCCCAAGCGATTGTACCCAGGTGTTTCCACACTTATACCACCCTGTCCCTTCTCAAGTTTATTTTTTATTTTCAAGTTGATATCTTACTATGCTACCATATATAAGCAGTGGAGTAAATACAAATCATCATATGAGAAAGGAAGATAATTAACAGATGATTGCATGGTTTTCTTTGCCTAAATTTAAGTAGTTGTACAAAGACTTGCCATTTAACACAGCACTTTATAAATACAATATGTCTTGATTATTGTCATCCCTTTCAATTCTTACAAATCCCTCCTCTATCTACCCCTGCCCTTGTTTTTCTTAATTTTGTAGGTATATATTAGATTCTTAGTGGCATTCTCCCCCTCTTCTCTTCATTCATCTACCCCTCTCCCCTTGATCCCACCAGATCCCTTTCAAATACCCAATTCCTGGTGTTTTATTTTGCTAAACTTGCCTTTGCCTTTCTAAGGAATTATACTATTTGAATTTGCCATATTTCAATTAATATATTGTATATACTTTCATACCACCCACCATATTTACTTGTAAGTTTATAGCTGAATCTAGCTTCCACATATAAGGGATGACATGCATCCTTTGTCTCTCTGGGCCTGACTTATTTCACTTAATTTTTTCTGGGTCTCTCCAGTTCTTTATCATAGTACAGTATCATACTCTGGATGAGTAGAATTCCATTGTGTATATAAACCACATTTTCTTGATCCATTCGTCCACTGAGGAGCATCTGGGCAGATTCCACACCTTGGTTATAGTGACTAGTTCTGCAATAAATATGGTTGTACTGTGGTTTTCCTGAAACCTGGGTTATAATTTCTTTGGGTAAATACTCAAGAATGGAATTGCTGGATTATAGGGTATTTCTATGTTTAGCTTTTTGAGGAACCTCCACGCTGCTTTCCAGAGTGGTTGAACAAGTTTATATTCCCACTAACACTGTATTAGGATTCCTTTTGGCTGCATCCTTACCAGTATCTGTTATCATTTGGATTTTTGATAATGACCATCCTAATTTGGGTAAGGTAGAATCTCAGTGTTGTTTTGATTTGCATTTCCTTTATGGTCAGAGATGTTGTTCATGTGTTTATTGGCCATTTTTACTTCTTTTGAGAAGATTTATTCCTAGCAGATAGACAGCTGTTCGGAATTGATCAGTGACTTTGATTTGCTATTAAGGTATAATCTATACTCCCAAATTCTTCTGAAGACCCTCTGCCCTCCTCCGAATTCCATTTTCGTTTTAAATTTAATTTTATTGTCAAGGTGATGTATAGAGGAGTTACAGAGTGATTACATTTCTTGTCACCCTCTCCCTCAGTTTTCTTCCACTTTCCCTCCCACCCAACACATTCCATTTTCTAAATAGAAATATTTTAAGAAAATACACTTTGGGTAGTTTTCACACACTATTATAATTAAGTCTTTACTTGGGCTTTTCCCTCTTTAGACATAAGTCTCCTGAAAATGCAGGCTGCTGCTGTCATGTATTCTGTTTTGTACCCGGTGCCTAACAGAATGGTCAGTACATGGCAGGCTCTAAATAAGACTTGATCATCTGAATGAAAAGAAATGTCAGTAATCCCAGGTGTCCTTTCAAAATAATAGCTCTTTAAAGGTCAGGAACATCACTATTCTCTGCCAACCCAAATCTTCATCAAACATTAGGTGCTGAGGAATGAATCAAAGTATATAATAATTCATACATTAATTCAATGTGTCAATGCATGCCCCCAAATGAATGATGGGTGATATATCCAGAGAAGAGCAAAAATGAATCCTGACATTCAGTATATATGACTAACCAGTTTGCACCAGAAAAAATGGTGAATGTTTAAAGCTAATTGGTGGGATGTTGTCATAGCAATGTAAAGAGACAATCACACTTTTTCACTGTAATCTTGGCCTATATATTTCCATTTCTGGATTCTTAACCACTGAAGCTGTGGAAATGTGCTCTTTTTGTGTCATATTCACTGTTTTCTCATGCATCCCTCTTTGGGTTCCTTTTGTCCAAGTGTTGAGTTGATGTTTTCATTGCTTCTTTTCTGTGCACTTTGGTGTTACCTAATGGTTTCCTGAGTCTGCCTCCTCTGAGAGAAGTCAACGTCAGCGGCTGAGTTTTGCCTATTTTCTTGTCCTTTCCAGAACACAGCTCTATAAACAAAAGCAGGGTTATCACATGTACCCATGAGTGGCCTGGAAAAGGCAGGAGTTGCAGTTATCAAAGTTGGAACCTTTATGAAATATGCTTTTGTCTCTGTTCTTGTTGCATTCAATCAGATCAACAAGTGTTGGCTAAGTGCAGAGCGTGGTTTCCTGTGGGATTGCGTAAGGCCCTACAGGACAATAAAGCATGGGGGGGGGGCACTGAGTAATGTAGCCATTTCTGACCCAATAGCTGAGAAAATGTAAAACAATTGGCTGGGACTGGAAAGAGGACAACTGAGACTGAGAAAGAACAGAATAGATTGACTTCGCTGCAGAGGCCCCCAGTGATGGAACAAGCCAAAATGGTACGTGTGAGTGGCAGGTGGCTATGGAGTGGATATTATACCCTACAGGAACTAAGTTCAGGTCCAGGGGTTGTGGGGCTTGAAGTTTTCAAAGTGTGGAGAAGCCATCCTAAGAAATATATGTACTCAATTCTGAACAATTCTGAAATTGTTGGGGCATCCTTGAGGCATTTTGAAGGCATTGTGTCATTTGGAAACCAGAAATGTAAGCTGCCGTGGTTTGTCAGTTCACCCCCTTGCTTGAAAACCTCACTCCAGACTGTATGTATATCATCACCAGCGTCATCTAACTGTTTCTTCTGCTGCCTTTTGTCCATGCTATTCTTTGGGCACTGTCCTTGTGTGGTGTTTTCATATTACTTTGGTGACTGTTTCTCAAAAGACAAAGACATTTTAGTTGTGCCTTCTTCATTATATATTATTTTAGCTACAAACATTTGTTCACAAGTTCCTGAAATCTCCTTAAGTTGGAGACTTGGAGCTATTTTAGATGGATATTGAAAGATGAGAGGGAGATAAACTATATAGTAGTACCCAAGTCTATGTGATTTGAATGTTCTTATGGACCGTGATGATTTCATTGGACTTAAAAATATTCCAACTATATTTTTGTCTACATCCGTGATTCTCAAGCTCTCGTGTGTTCCAGTACCTGGGGATCCTCCTGAAGTGCACATCAGGTGTACAGTGTCTGGGTGAGAGCTGAACCCACGTGCTGCTAGTACTCCCAGACCGTGGACCACACCTCGGTAACGCACATGCATTCTTTCTTCTTTTTTCTCTTTGTGCCAGTCCTGGGGCTTGAACTCTGAGACCTTCAGCTTTTTTGTTCAAAACTAGTGCTCTACCACCTGAGCCACAGCTCCACTTCTGGCTTTTTAGTGATTAAAGTCCCACAGACTTTACTGCCCAGGCTGGCTTCGAACCATCTTCAGGTCTCAGTCTCCTAAATAGCTAAGATTATAGGCATAGAGCCATTGGCATCTGGTGCATGTGTTCTTTTGTAAGACATATGGTGGCACAAATGCAGTCAATAAAGGGTTGGCTCATTCCAATTGTAAGATGTCCTTATGCATTCTCAAAGTTAACTTGTCTTCTGTCTTTTAACTTTGCTGTGGTTTATTTTAAGCTTTACCTAAGAGGATGAGAAGTGACATTATGTCTTTGAGGATGGTTTCATTGTCTTCAGTCTTAGAACATTCCCCATAGCTTATTGGAAGCTTTACTTGGGGGGATGAGGAGAAAGAGCATGTTTCCAGCACATCTACTAGTGTGCTGGGCCCTGCATATTTTTCTTGATTCCTCATGATATATGTGGGTTTTGTTTGTTTGTTGGGATTGGTTTTTGTTGGGTTTGTTCTCTCTCATTATAGATGAGGAAGCTGCGGTTTTGTAAGTTTAAGTAACATACATGCCCAGTTGCGTAGGAACAGAGCAAGGATTTGAACACACTGAAATATGGCATTTTCTTCCACACTAGCCTGTAAAGCTGAAGCAGTATTCTATACTTAACTAATTCTCCGAGATTTATTACTTTTTTTGCTTTTCTTCTAAGAAAGGTAATGCCCTGAGCAGAGGGAAGGGAGCAGAAGAAAGAGGCTCCTCAAAATACTGAAGTTCCTCCACTGGTATTGTACTAGCCAGTGAGCGAAAGTGGCAGCTACCAAGTTTGAGTACTGGTCTCAGACCAAAAAAACAAAACACAGGGAATTAAAGGCTAGTTTTCATCCCAACAGGAATAGCATTGGAATTCTGTCTTCTCCCTTTGGAAGAAAGTGATCTTTCCCAAATGTCTTGTTTTTTTGGTACATTCCTTTTGAAACAATTAAGGTACCGTGTTCCCAAATACCAAGGATATGAGCATTCATGTTAAAAGATTTCTGTTCAGGACAGAGCCAAGATCAAATGTAACTCTCTCTGGCCTGCATAACATCATGTGAAACAAAGGTTTATCAGAGTCTGCGGAGTTGGTATTTGTCATTGCCAACATCTTAAGGCATTATAATCCACTTTACCTGATTCTGAGTTGAGCTTTTTGTTCCTGTTTAAACTACCCATCATATTTTGTTCTGTTGTTTAGCGGGATGATAAGCAGGCCTGGCTTTGGGTGGATGTCTGAAGATTAAGTTTGTCAGAGTCCTCCAGTTTCCCTTTCAGACCCATAGCCAGCCTGTGCTTGAAGCATCTACTTCCTCTTCCCGTCCCTCCCCCTCCACTGCCTGCCCAGCACATGGATTATTTCACTCTCTTGGCACCAATCCAAATTTTTAGCTAAATGACATGTAAAATGTAAAAGAAGATAACTGAACTGAGAAAAGGGGTAAAGAATTGCTGCCCTCGCCTCTCAAGACACAGCTTTAACAAGACCAACATCTTTTACCAGTCAGGAAATAATTATTTTGGTTGAGAGAACTCTGCAATGGCTTCTTTTTTTTTTCTCAAATTTTTATTATCAAACTGATATACAGAGAGTTTACAGTATCATACGTTGGGCATTGGATACATTTCTTGTACTGTTTGTTGCCTTGTCCCTCATGCCCTCTGCAATGGCTTCTTTTAGCTGTCAATACCTTTCTTCCTTTCCTGCCTTCTGCTTCTCCTCTGTACTAATGAAAATTGACCCCAGCTTTTCAAGTTGCAAGTTCTCACCAGGTTTCAAAATGTGGGTTCAAGTTTTGCTATCTTTCGGTGAGTGTAGTACTAGGGATTGAATCCAGGGTTTTGCACATGTTGTAGGCTGCACCTCCAACCCAGAGGTTTGCTACTTAAAGCTGCCTTAACGGGTCCTTTGAAACATTAATTACCAGTGATACATGTCTTGAAGCCCTATCAAAAGGTCCTTTGCACAGGACTGAGAAGACCCAAATTTAGGCCTTGTTTTATCTATGGTATGCTTTACTTAGTGTCTTATTGCCACTGAGTGGACAATGTACCAATCAGGACACCATAATCTAGTTCCTTGCACTATGTCTCTTCATTCACCGGTTCATGGTCCTAATTCATAGGCCATAGGTTCAACATCCCACTTTCCACAGGCTGCTGGGGCTCAAAGCTGCGTATGTGAGAGGATTCCAAGGGTTCCTGCCAACTTTAACATGCTATGGCTGCCTTCTTGTAAATAAAAGATAGCGTCTTCTCTGGTTTGAGAGATATGCTTGTTCCTCTCTACACTGGTGTCATAATCAAGAATGTGAGCTACGGAATTAAATTGCCAGGATTGAAATTCCAACTCTATCACATTTACCATAATGTGACTTTTGTTGGTGATGCTGGTCGTGGGCCTTGTACACAGGCCTTGGGTGCTGTCCCTGAGCATTTTCACTCAAGGCTAGTGCTCTACACTTTTAACCACAGTGCCACTTCCAGTTTTCCAGTGATTGATTGAACAAAAACTTCCCACAGACTTTCCTGCCCAGGCTGGCTTTGAACCGTGATCTTCAACATCTCAGCCTTTTGAGTAGGAACCACTAGCACCCACCTATGTGACTTTTTTTCAGCATTATCAGGTATAGGCAGAGAATGAAGGTACAGCCTACTGTATAGTGTGACTCTGTTACAACCTATTCATAGGATGGGAATATCACATATTACCCAACAGGATGGCTGTGTTATGGTATGCCTCCTAAAAGAGGGGGACTTGGCTTTACCTCATAATGTGGAAGGTGTTATAAACTTCCTCATAGGATACTTGTGACTAGTAAGCAAATTGACATTTGTTAAGTGTTCTAAATAATGTCCAGTTTGTGGTGATTTTTCCATAAATTTGTCTAAGGTTATTATTTCTAAAATCATTTTGTCATCCTTCAAAGTCCAATGATCATGTCCTCCCTCACATAATACCTTTTGTGTTTTTTTTTTAAAGGAAACAAACAAAACTTTTATCTGGGAACTGTAAATCATGCCAGTAATCAGAGATTAAGGAGCTTGTGGTCATTTTTTAAGACCAGCCTAGGCAAAAAGTTCACAAGAACCCATTTCAACCAATAAAAAGCTAAGTAGATTTTTTTTTTTTTTTTTTTTTTTTTTTGGCCAGTCCTGGGGCTAGGACTCAGGGCCTGAGCTCTGTCCCTGGCTTCTTTTTGCTCAAGGCCAGCACTCTGCCACTTGAGCCACAGCGCCACTTCTGGCCATTTTCTGTCTATGTGGTGCTGGGGAATTGAACTCAGGGCCTCATGTATACGAGGCAAGCACTCTTGCCACTAGGCCATATCCCCAGCCCCTAAGTAGATTCTTACACAGGAAGTGTAAATAGAAAGATTGTGATCTAGGCTATCCCCAGCCAAAAAAAACACCCCAAAAATAATTGGAGGCATGGCTCAAGTGGAAGACCACTTAGCTGGCAAGTACTTCAAACCCTGAGCTCAAACCTCAGTAATAGCCTCCCAATCAAAAAACAGAAAAATTAGTTTTCCTCAGATAGCTCACAGTAAAGCAAACAAGTTCCACTGTAGCATTTGAGTTGATTCTTATCACGTTTTACCCCCACCCAGGACTAGTGCTCTAGTGCTTGAGCCATATTTCCACCCCACTTATAGGTTTTTCCTGGTTAATTAGAGAGAAAAGTCTCATGGACTTTCTTGCCCAGGCTGGCTTTGAACTCCAATCCTTAAGATCTCAGCCTCCTGAGTAGCTAGGATTACAGGCATGAGCCACTGGTGCCCAGCTATTTCTGTGCCAAGTATTTTCCCATAAGGTTTTTCATTTGTTATGAACTTTAGAGTAGAAAAGGAACTTAGTCAGGATAATCAGGCTGACAAATAAAAGTCCTGCAATATCCTTTAAGCCTCTGAGTCTACCACTCCACAGCAGTCTTCCATATTGATTAGTTATGAAACCCACTTTAAACTTGTTTGTTGACACTCAGGGCTATGGAAATCTAATCTTTATTTCTGGAAGCAACATTGGATATCAGGCATACTGAAAGTTTAAAGTCAAGTGTGCAAAATAGAACTTCTAAACTGACCTGCATATTTTTATGATGTTTCTCTTATACAGTCTAAATGACCTTAGTGATTATGAGTCATTTTAATTTATATGGATGGTATAGGTTATATTATGGCTATCAGCTTCCTTGTACAAAATTCAATATTGATTTCTGTTAGGTATAGATTTTGGGGTTTTGTTTTGCCTCCCCTGTGTTTTAATCTCTCTCTAGTTTCATGTTCTATGGAAATAGGCAGTGTGGCTATTTGGTAAGCAAATTGATGTTTCTATTCTTTGTACTTGTCAATATGAGAGTCCAGCCCAATCCTACCAGCTCCTCTATGGAAATACATTTTTGCTTAATACTGACTAGGTTTAGGAACTCGTTTTATTTTAAAAGAGATTATTTTTTCATCTATCTTCCCAATTGAACTTTCCTTAAATATGGGTGGACAGAGCAAGAGTCTTCTAGTCTCTTGGCAAGCATTTGAGCAGATGATTGTACCTGAGCTCCTTTTGGTATCACCATAATGAAAGCAAAGAAATATAATGTTTTGACATAGAAAGCATCACCAATTCTATTCTCTCATACCAAATGAGACCATAGAAATACCTTCAAGTTGCCATCAAGACTATATGGAGGAGAAAGGAGACATAAAGAACAGGAACAACTAGAAGGAGAAAGCAAGTCCAAGCCTAGTTTGACTTAGAAGAAACTGATCTAGTGGTGACAAAAGTATGAATCCTCAAAACGGGGCTCATCCAATTTGTAAAGAAAGCCTCAGAGCACACCTTAGCGAGTGGAGCTTTGATGATCTGGCTCTCCTGGGTAGAACTTTGAAGCATGTGGCTACAGGCATTTGTCACTTGACAACCAGAGATTGCAGGTGTGTGCTAGCACACTACTTTAAGGAATTGGGTTTTAACTAGTTATACACCCAAATTTGGCAAGAGATTTTTACAATTTTTAAAATGTACAAGCATAACAATAGAACAGTGTTCTAGCCAGATACTTGTAGCTCAGGCCTGTAATCCTAGCTACTCAGGAGGTTGAGATCTGCAGATCATGGTTCAAAGCCACCTTAGGCAGGCAAATCCATGAGGATCTTATCTCTTATTAACCACCAGAAAACTGGAAGTGGGACTGTGACTCTAAATGATAGGTTGCTATCCTTCAGTGAAAGAGCTTGGGGACAGCACCCAGGCTCAGAGATCAAGCCCCACAACTGACCAAAAAAAAAGTATTCTGTAACTTTGTCTAGTGTTCAGCTCCCCACAAAGAGTCTTTAAGTCACAAAAAGTATAGCTTCGTAGTTTTCAAGCTAATTATCTCATCATAGATTTTTTTTTTTTTTTTTTTTGGCCAGTCCTGGGCCTTGGACTCAGGGCCTGAGCACTGTCCCTGGCTTCTTCCCGCTCAAGGCTAGCACTCTGCCACTTGAGCCACAGCGCCGCTTCTGGCCGTTTTCTGTATATGTGGTGCTGGGGAATCGAACCTAGGGCCTCGTGTATCCGAGGCAGGCACTCTTGCCACTAGGCTATATCCCCAGCCCCTCATCATAGATTTTGCATGTAGAAAATATGCTTATCTGGGCAAGCATTTGTGT
The DNA here is from genome assembly GCF_023159225.1 of Perognathus longimembris pacificus. Taxonomy (NCBI): domain Eukaryota; kingdom Metazoa; phylum Chordata; class Mammalia; order Rodentia; family Heteromyidae; genus Perognathus; species Perognathus longimembris. The sequence goes on along the minus strand of NC_063188.1, from coordinate 105,020,130 downwards.
GAAATTTCCAGTGAAGGCAGAGGTAAAAGATAGGTCTGATACTTACTTCCTCCAGTCCTGCTGGCTCCACTGTACCCTGATTTTACCCTGTTTTCTAGACCCAAGCAAAAAATAATAATAAAACGATGCAGTGGGCACAGTAATTAACACCCATTGCGCTAAAAAAGGACCCCACTGTATGTGGTTACCTTTATAACAAAATTATCCCATTTTTAAAAAATCAATAAAAACAATATGCAGAGAAAAAATGACCAAGATTTCATTATATGAAATGGTTAAGATTTCTACTACTTCTGTCCATAAATCAAAACTACTCTTACAGGATACTTGGGGTATTCTAATACTCTTTTGACCTATGTAGATTTCAAAATTCTTGCTTTTAGAGTTGCACAGCTTATATTAAGAAGGAAGGAGCTGAGACTTGTGGTGGTTTATTCAACTGTCTTTGGTAGTCTCCTTCTCATTCTACCCTGATGCCACAGTGGACACATCATGATGCTGGGCCATTAAGAAATGCCCTCTAGTAATTGGATGGGTTCCCTTGGCACCTGCCTTGATCTAGAGAGAGCAGTCTGTGTGGGTACTTCCTGATCAACGGTGCTAAATAGGATGCAAATACCTTTTCTTTAAATGCATGACCTGGTGTAGCCAGAGGCAATACGAGTGATGGTGCTTCAGAGCAGTGACTTTTTTCTTTGAGTTTGAGACTTGAAATTAAGGACACCCATCAACTTTGGCTGCAGAGTGCCTAAGGTGAGCGAAGTTACTTATGTTCAGATCATCAACCAACAGGTTTAGGTATTGGGCTTCAAACTGCAAATAAAAATGCAGTTTCACAAGCCCACTCTTTACCATTGTGATTTTTCATTATCAGACTGACACTGATACTAAAACTCAGTGGAACCAGGAATATCAAGGATAAAGAAAGAGTTAAGATAAAATCAGGATAAACAAATTAAAAATATTAGTTAACTGCCAAAGTGAATTAAACCTCAATTGAAGAAAATGAAGGCATTTATTATTGCAGAAATGTTTTAAAATAAAAATTAAGAGTGTTTTTACTTTGCTTAAATGTACTCATTTTTGTAGTTCTTTTATATTGCTTGAGTATTCATTTTGATTTCAAATTCTGTTCGTTGTGTTTAACATTTGGTCATGATCAGGGATTGGGTTGTTGCATGATGACTTGGATAATTTGGTCAGTCTACTGACCACAGTAACAGAGGAAAGTTTCAGATGATTAATACCTTCATACCTGGTGAGCTACCTAAAGTATAATTTTTAGAGTCTTATTCTATCCTATTCAGATCAACAAAAACATTTAGAATGTTAGAGTAAAGAACATTTTGTTGAGGCAGTCCAGAGGATGGTATAAAGATGCTAAATCCAGACTAGAAGGTGACTGAATGTATGAAATACTCTCGTAAATCAATGGCATTATAGAACCCCAGAACAACACCCTTAGGGAAAAAATAAGTGTAGGTATGTATATATTTTGTTAAATAATCCTAAGTAATCATATTTATAAAAGTTAGGATTTATACTATCCTAAAAGTTAGGATTTATAATATCCCTGAATGAAAAACAGTTGAGTAAGATATAGGGAGGCTAAAGCTGAAAACCCAGGTAGATATCACAATCAATTTAATTCTTTGGTTTGATTTGATTTAGGACGATAGTATGAACACAAAATCTATTCTTGAAGAACTTCTTCTCAAAAGGTCACAGCAAAAGAAGAAAATGTCACCAAATAATTACAAAGAGCGCCTTTTTGTTCTGACCAAAACAAACCTTTCCTACTATGAATATGACAAAATGGTGAGTCTCTACTTACTCCATTGTCTTCGTAGTATTTATTATCATTCCTAAGTATCTACAAAGTCTTTGATCATAATGAAAAATATCAAATTTCTCAGTTTCTGCAATGAAGATGACCTGCATCTAAATATTACACTGCTTTTTTTACCCAAAGTATAATAAATTCAAGATAAAGGATTTTGTGATATTAGTTAACTTCAATAAAATGTATTACGCCTAAATGGAAGCATATTTTTGTGTCCTCAGGGACATTGGTCAATGGCTGGAGCCATTTTTGGTTGCCACAACTGCTGATGGGGGAAGGGATGAAAACTAGTGGGGTCCAGTGGGTAGATTGTAGCAATGTGAACAAAGATCCTACAATAGAAGAACTGCTCCCACAGCAAAGATTTTTCCAGCCCCAAGTGTTACTAACACTAAGGATCCAAAATGATGCCAGAAACTAAAACAGTATTGGAAAGAAGATGATCTCATTACAGTTGAAAATTCTATCATAGTAGAAACACTGAAATACTCCCATAAAACTGAATCAAAGCAGGTTCCTTGCACAATTAAATATTGACTTTCCTGACTATATTTGCTTCATGGAAAGTGACAAGACACATTTTCTGATTCTCAAGCAAGTTATTAACTCTTCCTTAAACACTTGCTTTTGGAGGACTATGTTTGTGGTCACACTTGAGAAAATATTCTGTGCTTAGACTTTGTTTTACTATTATGGGGTAATTGGAAGCAATTCTCTCCTGACCACCCCAAGCTGCAGACTCCCTTCTGGGCAAAACTTTAGCTTTATGATTTTCCTTGCTCACTAAAGTGTGTCATATGACATAACTTATATTTGGTAAAGAGAGTGACTTTTTTCAGTATTGGCACTTTGCACTTACAAGGGAGATGTTGGGGTTTTTAGCCTCCCGCGCTCTCCTGACCTGCGGGAGAGATGGGAAAAGACGCCCCAACGGGGGGAGCCAAGAAGAGGAAAAAAGGGCAGACAGACTGCCACCCAAGCCCCCCTTTCGTTGGGGTACAAACAGACAGTCCGGGAGCCAAGTCAGCGCTAAGACTCAGTTTAATGGTGGAAATGAGCTGCTTTTTAAACAGGTCAGAGAGTGTCGGAAGGGGAGGGGTACGTGCACCTACGTAGGGGCTGTGAATGGATGCCTGAGCTGTCGGTCAAGGGCAGAGAGCCGAGGGACCACCCTAAGGGTGGCCTAATTCTACGTCACAGCCCACAGGACCGCCACTGGGTTCACCACCAGGCACCATCTTGGCTACACGTGGTCCCAAGGCTGGGAGGCAGGGCCAGCTAGAACCGCCTTTCCCATTCTGCGGATCCCGGAAGGCAGGCGGGGGCTATCCACGTGGCCCCAGGGCTGGGAAAACAGGTGGTGCCAGCTAGAATCGCCTCTTAATGATGCAAGGTGTCCGGGCAGGCGTGCCACACAGGGAGAGACTACCACTTGAGTCACACCCCAGCCCTTCTTGTTTTAAGGGTTTTCTTTTTGATAGTTTCACTTTTTCCCCCTGGGCCAGCCTAGCGTGTGCTCTTCCTACATAGCTGTGGTTTAAGATGAGGTCTCAACTGCTTTTTGCCCAACCTGACTTCAAATAGTGATTTTTTTTTTCCTCTCTGTGCATCCCAAGTAGCTGAAATTATTGGAATTGTAGGTGGGAGCCCTCATATCCAGCCTCCCCCCTTTATGTCTCTATCTAATATTTATTATATTATTTTTATAATTATGTTATTTATTTTTATTTTATTATTACTACTGTATTATTTTATATTGTTTATAATATATTCTTATTATATTTTATATTTGTTTTATTGTATATATATATGACAGAAAAGAGGCAGCAGAAAAGGATCAATTGAAATTAAGAAAATCAGATGTGTGGAGAAAGTCAATCTAGAGGAGCAAACTCCTGTGGAAAGACAATACCCATTTCAGGTAAAGAAGTGATATTGCATTGGATTGGTGATTCTCCCTTTAATATTTTGTATTATGAATTTAATGTAGCTATGAAAAAATAATGATACTTCAAAATGATCCATGAAGACAATGATAAGACTGAAGCTCCAGTAACTCACACCTGGAATCAGAACTACTCAGGTGGCTAAGATCCAGAGGATCAAGTCCAGCCTGGCCATAAAAGTTTGCCAAACTCCAACTCCAAAAATAACCAGCAAAATACACTCTACAAGTGGTAGTGCACCAGGCTAGTGAGCATAAGGACTTCTGTTCAAACCCCAAAGCCACCAACACAGATACACACACACACACACACACACACACACACACACACAGAGCAAGAGAGAGAGAGAGAGAGAGAGAGAGAGAGAGAGAGAGAGAATGATAAAACTTGAAATATTCCCAAATGCGAGCTGGACTTTTTGCCAAAAATTATTTCTATCTGCCTTCCCCGAAGAGAGGAAAGCAAAATGAATGTATAAACTGACACATTCTTGTGGTCTAACTTGTCTTGGCTCTGACAAACATGGTTGAGTATTCTGTAGTAGGAACACCACACAGAAGAAAATCCAGACCCTTCCCAAAGGGATTTGCATTACATGACAAAACAGACTAAGAAATAGACTATTATAATGAAGCAAGGGTGTGTTAAGAGAGAGGTTGCCCCAGGAAGCAGAACCTTTGCTCATTACAGTGTGATGGGGAAAACAAATGAGTTTAGCTCGGCAGGAGAGGTAACAGGACAAAGACAGCAGGTCTCAAAGTACTGATGGGTAAAAATAATGCCCCCCAAAGAAAGCCGATCTATGAGGAGAAAGCAATGGGCTGGACTAGACCATGAAGGAGTTTGCACTCCCTGCCAAGGAATTTTAATTTTACTCTGCAGTGTCTTAAACAGTGGCATATTATGGAGTATACAATACCTTTTGGAATTGTCTTAATCTAAATCATGTCCTACTTGTATCTTTCTGATTTAAAAGCAGATAGGTTGTCTTTAAATGGCCAGACTACCTTGTGCTAGAATTAGAGAACTATGGCAAAAAAAAAGAGGAGATAACAATGACTCTGTTGAGTAACAGCCAGTACCTCCCACTATAAAAATATTTTCCAATTGGGAGAAGATAGGGAAGAATGTACTCAGGGAAGAGAATGCAAACTCACAGAAAGGAGATATGGGCTTCTTAAAAGCACACAGGTTATGGAACACTGCAGAGACTTAATCCCACCATTGTTCTTTGTATAGCCATAAATAGATATTTATCTTTTCTCTGAGTGCTTCCTCATTTGTGAAAAGGCATACCCATAGATATTTTATAAATTAAAATATGAAAGTAGCTAAGAGGGAGCCCAGCAACTAATAGTTCTTCAATAAATGAGATGGAGTATTTGTCAACAGTAGACTAAGATAGAGATCTGAGAAGAACATTGCAATCTTCAAATATTTAAACAATGGTCCTGAAGAATAGGATTCTAGGGATTCTTGAATGCCCTGTGGCACAACAGACCAAAGGAACGAGCAGGCATAGTTTTACTCCATGCAAACATGATCAGAGGATATTAGAACTGACAAACCTGGCCTAGAAAAGTAAAGGACACTCCATCCCTGGAGATATTTTAAGGGCAGAACACTTAAAAGATTTTTACAATGGGCTATAACTGTCCACTGGTTAAGCAAACCAACCTGAACACTCGGAAGCCATATGTAATGCCTCGCATGGAGAGAATCATAATTCACGATGGTCCAGAACATCCCTATAGAGATCTCAGTATTCATCTCCGTCATTATTGCTATTGCTGTGAGTTCCCAATTGTACTGAAGTCTGGGATAAAATGAATTGAGGGATGGGAGGTTCAAAAACTGAACTGTTTTTATCTAGTCCCAAAGTATGTATATATGTATGTATATTCCAAATATATATGCTTTGGAATTAGATAATATGAATAATATATATCCATATATATATTGCTTTGGAATATATGACAAATATATGTGAATCTAAAATTAATATAATGAATGATATATAAATATAATGAATATATTCCAAAACATGGAATTTATATATCAATATATTTGCTTTAGAATATATGAGTGTGTTAGAATACATAAGAAATGTATATATATATTTGGGATATGCAAAAGTGCCTGAGTGACATTTGATGTTATTACATCAAAGTGCATTACATCTCTTCTTTTCCTTTGCAGATTGTCTATAAAGATGGACTTCTCTATGTCTATGCATCCAATGAAGAGAGCAGAAGTCAGTGGCTGAAAGCATTACAAAAAGGTAATTCGAAACTCAGAAAAAGAGAGTGCTAGATTAACTTGTGGAGAAAAGAGAGCAGTAAAAGGACCCCAGATTTTCCTACCAACCTTAAAGAATGTACCAGATGCATCTACATTTTGTATTCTCATTATTATCCACAGGAAGCCTGTGGATCGGATTCCCAGTGCTGCTTAGCACAGAGCTGGCTATTATGTGTTCCCCGCAGGTCTGGGGAAAGCACTTTGCCTACTCTCTACCGCTGGGCTCACCTGCACCAGTGTGAAGTCTAAATCTTCTTGGAACTGTGTCAAGTCCTGCGCTGTTTAGAGAAAACTATGTCTAACGTTTAACTAAGCACTTCATCACTTACTTGCTAGAATTTTTATTACTAATTCTAAAGGATTTTGTTAGATAAACTTCTTGACAACTATATAGGAAGGGGAAATGTTATTGTGTACTTTTAAGAGGAGTGAAGTTAATGGCAACCAAGAAACAGCCAATATCATAAATCTAACAATGAGTCTCACAACTCAAGTACCCAAACTCCATTTTAACCAGTACATTGTAAAACAAAAGCAAAATCAGCCATTAGACAAAACTAGAGATTGAAAGCAGCTTGTATTCAGTGATCTTTTTAGGCTGCCATGATAACAATCTTTGGAAAAGAAAGAAAAATTGTCATTAATAATTTGGCACTGAGAAATTTCCTTCTTCAATGTTTTTATTTTGAAAGTGGATAATGATGTGGGGAAAATACCCCAGATGAATTCTTATGTTTGTAAAGGAAGATTTTATTTTTAGTTTACTTTATTAAAATTTAAATTATGGGGCTGGGAATATGGCCTAGTGGCAAGAGTGCTTGCTTCGTAAAATTTAAATTATGGCTCTTTCTCAGTATGCCTGAAATTACATACATATATTCTACTTTAATACAAAAATATCTTTGTTCTCATATAAAGCTTAGTTTTTCCTTTTCCTGAAAGGATTTAATGAATAATTCTGTAGTGATAGTCAAGTGATCCATTTGGGGAAGAAATTTCTCTTTGCCTACTACCACTTCAATGAAGTGGGAGAGGTCTTGCACTCTCACTTGGTTTTTTTTACTCAAGACTGCCTCTCTTACACTTGAGCCACACCTCCACTTCTGGATTTTTATTGTTTCACTGGACATAAATCTCATGGACTTTTCTACACAGACTGGCTTGGAACCAAGATCCTCAGATCTCAACCTCCTGAGTAGCTAGGATTACAGACATGAGCCACGAATGCCCAGATCAATTAGAATTTTTCACTAGCATCTAGTCCTACCATCCAACATCCTTTTGTCACAAGACAGTGCCATGTGCTATAACCCATTACTTATTTTTATGGATATAGTTCTAAAATCTAACAGCAACATGAACAGTATATGCATGTTTCCTAACTTTTAAAAACATTTATGGGTGATAAGTGGCTATGGTTTTCTCACTGGATATGTGGTAAGATTATCCTTTTTGGTTTATTAACTTTGGGGTGAATAAATTATATACTTGGGAACCATTGGCTCTTACCCTGGCTGTAGACAGACAGAGGTTTGTATTGTTGTGTAATGGCTGTATTTTCCGAATGTGTATCTTCTCTTTGGCGAATGTGTACTTATGTCTTGCATCCTTCCTGTTCCTCAGAGATAAGAGGAAACCCCCACCTGCTCATCAAGTACCACAGTGGCTTCTTTGTGGACGGGAAGTTCCTGTGCTGCCAGCAGAGTTGCAAAGCAGCCCCTGGATGCACCCTCTGGGAAGCATGTAATGTGTGACCCCTTGTTGGGCTGGGTCATTCAACCCAGTCTGCCAGATACCAAAATAACTTGTCAGGCAACCAAATGGACCATGCTGGTTGGTTTGAAAATCCAGCCTTGAAGATGCTGGATTGTGAATGAAGTCTAATGCTAGGGTCAATGAAAAGAATGACATTAGTATATGCCTTTTAGGAGAAATATTTTTAACATTGGAAACATGAACAAGCCATGGCCTTTTACTTTCTTACATAATGAGTTCTAGTTTAAAATAAGCTCTAAGGACATAAAAGGTGGTGAATATACCACGATGGTTCAAACAACTAAATTTTGCACTTGATAAGAAAATCAGAGCTGGGCATGGTGGTGAACACATGTAATCCCAATAGATAGGAAGCTACGACAGAGAAATCTGAAGTTTGAGGCCAACCTGGGGTGCAGAGTGAGAACCTATAAAAAAAACTCAACTCTTTGTTCTCATTATAAACTTAAATTTAAAAAACCATAAGCAAAAAAAACAGCCATTTTTTCAAATATGTGAAGATTTAAATAATACTGTTAACTTCTGTATGTACAAACATACTGTCTAAAATTTTAAAAGATATACTTAGAGTGACTTGTCATTCTAAACAAGTGTGTTGATTTTTTTTGCTGGTCCTGGGGCTTGAACTCAGGGCCAGGGTGGTGTCCCTAAGCTTTTGTGCTCAAAACTGGCAGTCCACCACTTAAGCTACAGCTTCACTTAGGATTTTTTTTGAAAGTTCATTGAAGATAAAGAGTCTCATAAACTTTCTTGCCTGTGGTGGCTTGGAATTGCAATCCTCAGATCTCAGCCTCCTGAGTAACTAGGATTACAGGCGTGAGCCACCAGCGCCTGGTGGTCTGTTAATTTTTAAATAACATCAGACAACTGTTTTTATAAAGGTACAATCAGATTCTGATATTCAGTGTTATATTGTTAGGGAAATGAGGGCCTTATATGATGTAATAGATTATAAATTTTAAAGATTTAGAATTGTTTAATGGCATGATGTTGATACATTGAAAAGGAACAACTATTTTAGTAGCAGTTTCTCCAGTCTGGACAAAATATGCCTGGATTATGATGGGATGGATGTAAAGTATTGATATCAGCAAATGGTATGAAATGGCAGTATTTCATCAACTAGAAGGTACATATTTACATGAATTATTCAAATTCAGCCCATAACAGTTTTGTTAACCAACAGTGGTGTGCATATTACTACTGGTAATTTTACCAAAAACATCAATCAATAAATATTCTTTTTTTCTGCCTCAATTAGACTAGGAAATGAATACTTCTTTATCTCAATTAGATCACATTGCCCTTTATACTGGTGAATGATAGCCATTACTTGAACTCTACAAATTTTAGTTCATGTAGGTCCTTTTGCCACTGTGCAGGGCTAAGGAATAATGGCTTCTTACAATATTAATCATTTTCCCCAGTGTTTCTATCTGTGATCTGGCAATCTTAGCTGTCTGGACAGATGACAGCTCTGACCTTGCCCTACCTCACCGGGAAAGAGCAGAAAAAAGTGGAGAAGGTATTTCCTTAGGATTCGTGTCCTAGACTCCATGTTCAAGGCATTCCCCACAAGTCCTGGGCGCTACAGTTTCTTTGCCAGACTCTGAGGATAACTGTGAAATGTAGACATATTGTGACTCATGAGCAGCTGTGATGTTTTCTATCTGCCCAAATAGAATGCTCTCTCTCAGCTTCCTCTGTTGTGCGACTGGACACAGGGACTAGAAAAGAAACACAGTGCTGCTTTATGATGCCTTCAGGATGCTCTTGTTCACCCTCTTCACAAGATACATAGCCTATGAGTAGATTGGCCATAGACCCCAGGTGCTTTAGAACATTTTGATTTTGTGTTTGAGCATCTGGCATAATTATTCATGTGTGACCTTTCTACTAGGGATTCAAGCTGGACCAGTACACCATATGACCACCTCACCAATAAGGCAAATATAATTACTTTAGGGCTTGTATTTATTCCCATGTGAGAGTGGAAAGAAGAATCAACAATTATCATAAGAATATGAAAAGCATATAATACAGTTATTGTTATATTTAGCAATTACAAATTGATTTTAAATAATTATCAAAGTAGATTGTATGAGCCAATCAAAGATGAATCAGGCATGGATACTGAACCCTATGATCATCTATACTGCTCAATAAGATTAGATATTAGTAACTCAAACACAAGGTTTGAATGAGGTATAAATGAATAGCTTATAGGATTTAGAGAAAGTTAAATTTTCAATCCAGATTTGAGGAATTATCAGATGATGAAGTTGGTGTTAGAGCATTCTAAAAAGAAAGCTATATAACCACTTCAAATATGTCTAAATTCTCTGCATCTAGAATGTTGCTTGTATAAGCTGGTTTGCTCTTTTAATTCTTAGCATTGGGTATTCTTTTCCTACATTTTATTTAAAGTCCTTTCTAACATTATTTGGCTTTACTTTTCAGATGCTGATTTGAATGTTGCGGCCAATGAAGAGAAACACAGAACTCCCATATGTCCAGATAGAGTGGTAAGTCAACATTTAAAAGTGTTTTTGTAGTCTTCATGGATTAGATAAACCAAGAGATGGCAGATTCAAAACTAGAAAATAAAATGCACTTGTGACTCAAGTTGTATAGTGCTATCTTGAGCCACAAATCTCAGGGACAGTGCTCAATTCCTGAGTTCAAGCCCCAGAATTGAGACACCCTCCCCCAACATGGGATGCAGATTGTTCAACAAAGAAAAAATTACTATGGTTTTCATTAATAGTAGGTGCATGTGAGACAAGACTTTAACATGATATCATACATAACAAGTAAGGGCAATTAGCTGTCATTCTTTCCCTACCACCAGCATGGCCAAGACTGCCTCATGGAAGTATCTTGGTAATGGAATAGAATGGGATTCTATGGGCCAGAGTCATTTGTTTAAAATGTAATTCTTTAGCACCATTATTTCTTCAAAGCCACTCAGTGAGATTTGTTTTTTGTCTCCAGAAAAAGTCTTAGGTAGATTATAGAGTTTTCCAATGGCTCTCAGAAGATAAAAATGTTTCCAGTGACTAATAGACATGAGAACAACCTCTAAATTGTCCTATCCAATGACTCTGAACATTCTATGTTATGGTCTCTCCTTTTGACCTTGCTTGGGTCTGTATCAGCTGCCACCCTGTTTTGGGGGACATGTCATGGAGAAACTGGGATTGCTTACTCTTTCAGGGTTAGAATCAAGGAATAAAGTGTAAGGACAAAGAGATCATAGATAGCTGGTCCTATCATGATTTGGTAATGGTGGCTTGTGAGTGAGTTTTCCAATGGGTATCTGGGAGAATTGTGTGAGTTTCCCAGAAGAGTGAGTTATTAACAATTAGCTCTAGGGTTTTATTCAGCCCTCAGTCTTTCCACTGAGTTGATTCACTCATCTTGGGCAGAGTTCCTTGAAAGATGGCTCTTAGCCAACTCTCTTAAGGATAAAGTTAGTCAATAGGAAGACAAAACTTTAATTGTTCTTGTTAATTCAACTATGTGCAGCTTGTTCTCCCAGTCCTGTTGTACTATATGGGCTCTGCTTTCTTCAAATTAGAGCTACAACATTCTGCTTTTTGGCTTCGCAGGCAGGTAGGTGTCAGCCTCTTCAAATGACAGGAAGCACTTTCAGTGGTTTTCTGAAGGCACATCTGAAGTAATGGGACCTTTCCACATGCACACAAATCTGGTCTATGATAACTTGGGTACTGATTTTTTCAGCCACACACATTTACCTATACTTTCTTCTCTCTAAATAAAAACCATTTTTTCACAAAATTTTTGTGAACCATTTTTGAAAGGAAAAATAATCCACTATTGTATTAGATTAAAGAGCATCTCAAGTTTCATGTTCACAGAGAACATAAAAAACTTGACCTTAGGGGCTGGGAATGTGGCTTAGCAGTAGAGTGTTTGCCTAGCATGCACAAAGCCCTGGGTTTGATTCCTCAGCATCACATAAACAGAAAAGGCCAGAAGTGGTGCTGTGGCTCAAGTGGTAGATTGCTAGCCTTGAGCAAAAAGAAGTCAGGAACAGTGCTCAGGCTCTGAGTTCAAGCCGGAGGACTAGCAAAAAAAAAAAAAACACACTAAAAACAAAAACCTTGACTTTAGGCTGGGCACTGGTGGCTTACACCTATAATCCTAGCAGCTCAGATGGCTGAGATCTGCAATTCCAGTTCAAAGCCAGCCCGGGCAGGAAAGTGCATGAGACTCTTATATCCCTATCTCCATTTAACCACCAGAAACTGGAAGTAGCACTGTGGCTCAAAGTGGTAGAGCACCAGCCTTGAGGGAAGGAGCTCAGGGACAGTGTCTTGGTGCTGAATTCAAGCCCCACGACTGACCCAAAACAAAAGAACAAAACGAAAAGGAACCCTTGAATTTATTTGGAAACAGATTTTTTTTGGATTGTACTGGGATTCTTGTTTTTTGAATATGGCAACAGGTTTTTGTAGACATAATTTATACCTAATGAAATCATACAGGATAAGAAAAGGCCATAAATCCCAAGACTGGTGTCCTTGTCAGAAGATGAGGAGACATAGAGATAACTAGAGAAGAGGACCATGCAAAGACCTAGGCAGAGTGTGGATTTATGATCCTACAACTGATGAACCTCTACATCCACCAGAAACCAGAAGAGGAAAGGGAATATTGTACCCGAGAGCCTTCAAAAAGGAATCCTTGATTTTGTGCTTTTAGCCTTTCCACTAAATGTGTGGTAATTTGTTATGGGAACCCTACAAAACAATTCTGATGGTTTAGAACTTTTACTTCACGGTTAGTGACATTGTTCTTTGGGTTTTGATACTTATTCCAGTCCTAAAGCTTATAATTATAGCCTGTGGGCTGTAATGTAGCTCAGTGGTAGACAACTTGTCTAGAATAGAAAAGCCCTAGATTTTATCCCCAGCATAGAAGCATGCGTGAGCATGTGTGCGCTCGAACACACACACACACACACACACACACACACACACACACACACACACAAAACAGTGTGTAGAATAGAAAATCTACAGAGATGGATGCTTTCTTAGTAGTTGCTTGGGGCCAAAATAGGAATGAGGTCTTATTGGGGTGATGGATTGTGGTCCTGATCACACAACTTGATACAATTAGTAAGGATTACATAATCCTACAGTTAAGTGTATGAACTCCCAATACAGTTTGCTTTAAACAAATCTACGTGCAAAGGATAATTTAGGAGTTAGAACCCATTGTATCTCATCTTTGACAAGGAATTCTTTGGGAAATATTTCGAAAATTATCACTCAAGCCAGTCAGTGACCAAGACTTCCTAAGCTTGTTTTGATTATCAGCTACCTAATTGAGCCGGGAATCAGAGAGGATATTGTAAAAAGCATATTTCCTTATGTTTTGTTAGAACCAGAGCACTCCAAAGAGAACTTATTATGTAGTTTACTAGCCATTCTGTTCAGATTTCCATTGAAGGAACTTTTCAATGTGTTTTCCTTACATCACTCACATTTCTAGAAAGTGGAAGCCTCAACTCTAAATAATGAAATTCCTGGAAAAAAATAAAACACAATGTGGAAAAATATAGTTAGATCATGCTTACACACAAAGTGAATTTCAAATAAAATATGGCATACACTTAGAAATCTTGTGTTCATATTGATAAATTTTCACAAACGAAACACATCTGTATAAGACAGAATCATCTTAACAAACAGAACATGACAACACCCCTAAGGCACCCTTATAGTCTCTTCTAGTCATGGCAACCTGCCAAGAATAATTGATAGCCTGACTTAGAACATCATAGGTTGTATCCCTTCCTTTGACCTTTGTATAAATAAGATATAGTCATGCATTGCCTGTCTTCTTTGTTTAGCCTATAATATACTTAGATTTTAATATTTAGTCCTGTTTTTTTATTGTTCATAGAATTCTATTGTATGAACATACCACTGTATCATTTCCTTATTGTTGTTCTAACAAATTGCCTCAAATCAATGGCTTAATAAACATAAATGTATCCCCTGATAGTTCCAAAGAATCTGGTTACTTGTTTTTCCCAGCCTCTGTAGCCTGCCTGCAATCCTGCACTCCTAGTCCCCATCCTTCACCTTCAGAGTCTGAAGGGTAGCAGCGTCTCCTCCACTCTCCGACCCCTGTTTCTATCCAGATGTCACCTCCCTAATTCTTCACCAACTCACTTCCCTTTACATTGCACCCTTCTGATTATATCAGAAGCATCTCTGAAATCCAGAATTATCTTCCCATTTCAGATGTCTTAATGTGATCAGAATCTGCAAAGTCCTTTTTTGGTAGGTTCTGAGAACCTGGACACGAACATCCTTGGGCAGCGATTATTCCTCTTATTGCAATTGTACTATATGTATTCTTCTATCTTCTTAAGGAATACTTGGTTCCGATTTGATCTAATTCAAATGATTCTGCTATGAACATTGTTTCACACATTTTTAGGTTGCACTGTTGAGCATCTGTACATATAATTTCAGAGTCATGAAGTATATATACATCCAGCTTTTAGTTCTTCTATAAATGAGTTTCCAATGTGGTTTTAACACTTTATACTCCAATGAACAAAAGTATGATTACAGGTGTTCAGAAAGCCTTGGAAATACTTACTATTGCCTCTTTTCTTCCTTCTTTATTTTCTAGTCAAGACTCAATATGCTTCAGTTGTCTGTTTCCAGTTTCTGAATCTGTGCCTCACTCTGATATACTTACATCTCTTGTCCTTCCAAGCTGAAGATTCCACGGGCAGTTCCTATTCTTCAAATGAATGCACCATCTTCAAGTGCCATTCTACCACTGCATGATATGGACTCAAAGAGAAGCTATGGTTCCCAGCCAAATGTCAACATGCGTTATATTCCACGGGAAGACTGTCCTGACTGGTGGCAATTAAGAAAGCTGAAAAGGTAAACCTCCGCCTCCAAACCCAGTAAGAGGAAGAGAATAACTGCTGTGGACCCCAACCTCAAAGCTGTTGATACAGCACTTAGCTTCCATGGGATTACCCTCTTGGAAATTGTTTAGTAATTAAGCTTAAGACAGGGGTCAGCAAATGGCCTCTCTGGGATTGAGTGGCATAGACTTTCTATATAGACTGTTCAGTCGAATGTCCTGAATAATACTTAGGTGCCCCATTCTCTCACCATAATTCCTCCACTTCCCCGCTTAACTACACACTCCAGAACACAGAATCTTTAAAATCTATCCTTTCCATGAAAAAATAGAGGTTCAGGGTGCTTGATTAGCCCTTCCAAGTTTTTCAGCCTCAACTAAAGCCAGAATTTAAAACACCTTGAAGGCAGTATATTCGATGTGCAGATCCCTGGAGTGGGATGCTGATTCTGCCCCATACTTGATACTCAGTAAATATGGAATTCAATTGCAGGATGGTCATATAGAAATGGTCACGTATCTGCTATTTGTTCATTGCTGCCTTAGACGTCTTCCCTATCATGGGCTGTCACTGTCTGCCATTCTCACCAAGGTGTCAGCCTCCCTACAGGAAATGCGGAGTATCTCCTTGACTCAGCCTCTTTTGCCCTCTTATTCCTTTATTCTTTCCATCTTCATTATTTTTATCTGAAGCAAATGCTTCACTGTGCCAATGATACAACCACAAAGCATTATGGAACTTGAAAGAATGTAAGTGCATCCTTCCAGATTCTTTTCTTTTTCAAATATAACAAGCTGTGGTGGTCCCTTTCATTCAGCTAGAATCATGTGTACAGGATGTCTAAGGGAGAAAGTTGCATTTATTTACCTATAGCTTGGCCTTCTTTTTATTTATTTGTTTCTTTAGCTAGTTGATTGTTTGGTTTCTTTTGTTTTAAAATATTTCTCAGAGTATATTAATTGTACAAAATAATAGGCCTCATCATGACATTTTCATGAACGTATATAATGTACTTTGAACATATAGCAAGAGATAAGCCCAGACCAAGGAGTCTGTCTTGTTGAGTCTGTAACCAGTCCCTTCCCTGAGAGAAAGCCTAGTGATTCATTGGAAATCATCAGTTTCTAAATAACTAGGAAAAGCCCTTGATTTACATGTGCTTGTTGTAGAGCTGCCAATTCATATTTAGCAAGAACTTTTTGCATTAATCTCAGTTTGAAGAATATTTCATAAAGAACTATTCATCTCAATTACTGAGCTTTTGACACACCCTTACATTTTTTGTGGTCCCTTAAGTTTAGTCCTGGCTCTGAATTTCATACCAGAACTTTAGAAAGCTATTTGTACAACATTTTTTGTATAAGTTACCTGTACAATAGATTCATCACTAAGTTCACGGTATCAGCAGTATAGCATCAGTAGGTGAATTGTAGCTATTGCCACATGGTTTTTATTGGGCTAGTATTTTTAATAGGCATAATTCTTATTAATAGATTAGATGAGTTTTATCAAATTGGTCATTTTAATACCTTCTTCAGAGATACTTTACAATTTCCCTGGTTTTTGTGATTACTAAAGTACTACTGTTCCCATTAAAAACAATCAAGTATTGTGGAATATTTGTGCATTCCTCACTGCACAATCTTCTTGGCTCTTTGTTCTTTTCAGTTGATATCTTTGACAGGTTTCCCATTTAAATATATGAGGTTCAATTTTTTTATTTTTATTTCTATTATGGTAAAATAGACTTGACACTTGCCATCTTAATAATTTTAAATGTGAGGTTCAGTGGTATTACAGCAATTCACATTGTTGTGTAACCTACCTAGTTCTTTTTAATGTTTATAGAGTAGTCTATTATGTGGATATATGGATAAACATGACACACTATTGATAGCCATTCTTCATGATCTCTTAAATAAAAGGCTTGCCATGCACATGATTCATACCTATAATCCTAGCTATTCAGGAAGCTGACATCTGAGGATCACAGTTCAAAGCCAGCCTGATCAGGAAAGCCTATGAGATTCTTATCTCCAATTAAACCACTAAAAAGTCAGAAGTGGAGCTGTGGCTCAAGTGGTAGAGCAAAAAAGCTCAAGGACAGTGCCCAGGCACTGAGTTCAAGCCCCATAACTGGCACAAAAATGAACAGACAAAGAAGAAATCCCAAAAGGCTAAATAAATTGTGTAGTCTTTATAAATAAGAGTTCTCTTTTGATGCGAGGAAGCCAAAAGTCTACTGTAGGAGGCCAGGCTCTTCAGGAAGGCATGGATTAAGACACTCCACAGTTTAAGGGCTTTCTCTGGGCATTCCTTGAAATGGAGCCAAAGGAACACTTCCTTGCCAGAGAAGAGTGTTCCCATGAACTGTGGCAAACAGGAAATTGGCTCTACATTCCACATCAAACAGCCTGTGGACTTTGGAAGGTAGACACTTCCTTATGTGCTTAATATCCAGAATGAAAGACATAGTTGGCCAAGGAGAAAGCAAATCCAGCTGGTCTGTGTGTGTCTAGGTAGAGTTCAAAGTTCAAGATTTTCACGATTTTTAACTGTAATCATTCAAGGAAAAGAACCTATTTTAAAATCAATATGTGACAGAATGCTTGTGGATCTATATAAAGATCTATGTAGATCTATTCAAGACTATGCACGAATCTGGGTTTGCTCTTGTTTGGGGCCATGATAAGCCATCTTTAACAATTCTCTCTCATCAGGAATAGTGATGAGCTCAAATGAAGTAAAATGTGGAGATCTGAATGTTAAATAAAGATAAGATCTATCTGAACTAAATTGCGTTTGTTATTTAACATTCGTGAGTAAATGCATTTAAAAATTATGAACTATATATCTTTATTTGTAGCAATGAAGATGTAGCATGCAGTAACCCAGTGGAAAGAAACATTGTAAATCACAGCCCTTCAAAGATATCATGGTAAGTAAAATCCAGATACTACTTTACATTCCAGATTAAAGAAAACTAATCAAATTGACCATAATTTTGCAACCAGGTTTTACATGTAAAGCAAATACACACCAAGAGTGTTCATGTAGCTTACCTCTCCGAATTGATTGATTGTAGATTATCGTTTTGCTAACACTGATATTTCCTAGTTATCACTTATGACATATTTTTGTGTTGTAATATATATGGCTCAGACATCTTGAGCCGGAGGGAAAGCAACTCAAGGTTGAATAACTCTTCCCTAAAACTATCTCTGTATACAACCCTAAACATGTTTAACTTTATACTTTAGCTACCCCTGATGAGATCTTCATGTATTACATGAGCTCTCTTGAAAGAATCAAAGAATATCCAGTTCTTGGAGTCTTCTGTATTAAAGAGCCATTTTTTCATTAGACTGAGAGTGAACCCAACTTTTTGGGTGACTGTAACTGGATTTTGCTGATACCTCTCAATGTACAAAAGTGGAAATTTAACATTCTGGATTTTATTTATGTGGATAAAAGAAGGATAAGAGTTTTGTATTTCACCACTAGATATCGGGACTGTTTCTTGGTGTTTTCTTTTTTCTTTTTTCTTTTTTTTTGAAGAATAGATATCTGCACTTTATTGGAAATTTAAAAAAAAATGTTTGGCAAATGACAGTGTCCCGAGAATAAAAAGATAGTCACAAATTAAGAGAATTGCCAAAACTTATTCAATAGACTATTCTTTTTTCTTAAAATTCATGTTGTTTTCTCAACTCTTCTTCAGGGGGATTCCTGAGTCAAGTTCCTCTGAAGAAGAGGAAAACCTGGATGATTTTGAGTGAGTGTTCAAAGTCCTCTCTGCTCCTCTCAAATGGGACATGGCTGATTCTATTCTGCTCCCCAAAGACAATGGGGATGTCCCCCAACACACATGACTCAGACTTTCTCAGGAGGATATAAACTCGTGTGAGGTTTGGGGCTATTCATCTGAATGATAGGTGGCAAGGAAATGAGTTATTACCGGTGAAGATATTTCCACCAATTTGGACTGTATAAATTAGCTGTATATAGTCATTGAATTTAATGCATATTCAGTTTCTCTTCATTTCACTTTGTATTCATAGATATAGTTTATGATGCTCCTGCCCATGATTTATTACTTGCATGCCTCTCATCAGGGTAATATTTGAAAGCTCTTATTAACATTGAGTTAAATTTTGGAGGACATTATTTATGATGCAGTACTTTTTCAAGGTAGCACAGTGAGACTTTGAAGATGGTAATATTTATGCTGAAAGATTCCTATTCTTAGGAATATCATTTAGATCCAAACTAGGATATGTTAGACAGGGGTAATAATTCACTGGACATCTGGAATAAACTGAAATGTTCTGGACCTCTGTACCCCTCTCTTCTTATTTCAGATCATCTCTTTTTTTTTTTCTATCCCACATAGATATATATATCCCAGATCACATTTCCTAAGTGATATTTGGACTAGCTAGTACTACCTTAAAATGTTAATTAACAAAAAAAATCTATCAGAGAGTATCTCAAGAGTTAGTTATATGCTGTGTCAAATTCAAAGAGACTTTCAAACTACCATGAACAGCCCTTTCCTTAATTTTACAGATGGGGGAGTCCAACAGCAAAAGAGGCCAAGACACTTGTGTAAAGTCACATAACTGCATATGGGGAAGTTATTTCTAGAACCTAGATCTACTTCCATGCTGACTGGTCTAAGGTTCTTTCCACTTTATTATACTATCCACCAGCTGAAATCTTCTTCAACTATACAAAGACTAGTTCTAAAAGCCTTCTGCAATTCTTCTCTTCGGCCCTCAGTGTCCTGGTTCTATTTCCCTCTGCCTCACTTGTTATCCTCTAGCCAAGAGTTCCCCCTGCTCTCCCAAAGCCATGCCCCATTCTATCTCATACTCTTGTGTCTTTATTATGATATTTTAGGTAAAGGCACAAGACCACAAACATTGTTGACCTCACCTAAGAACGAGCTTCTGACTGTGTAGCTCCACACACAAAATAAGGCACTATGTTCTTGGCTAAGTTAGTTAAAAGGTAATATTTAAAGGTTATTTTAAAATAATTGTTCTTGGCTTTCCCGCATCATCTTTTCCTCAGTTCAAATTAACTTCTCTTGGCCTAATATTAATCTTTATCTGTTGTGGTCATGAAAAACATTTGCAAATTCAAAACTGGCTTTGAAAGTAGTTGATAGAAAGTACGCTTCTATCAGGTTTAAAACAATTCAGGGCTCATAGAGTGACTCAAGTTGGTAGAACACTTGCCTAGAGAGCATGAGTTTAAACACCAACATCACCAAAAAAGAAAAAAATGATAGAGTTCAAAAATAAGAATGTTTATTCTTGGCAACCTTAATGTGCCAGTTAGAATAGTCTTCATTGTCCAATCTGTAGCCTTCATTCAAAATAGTGAAATGTAGGATAACTTACAGATCACCTAGAAAGAAGCTAGAGGCTCCTAAATACCAGCCAACTTCATATTCAAGCCCTGGTCCAGAAGCAGAATTAGCTGGTACAGACTCAAAAACCTATATTAAAAATTTATCCTCAGGCAATTCTCTGGAACAGTCAGGTTTAAACTTCCCTGATTTAGGCCAATGATTTATTTTATGGATTAAAGGTGTACATGTTTAGTTATGCAATTTTAGAAGTATTGATTCTTAAATCCAGAATTCTCTTTTAGCTGGTTTGCAGGTAACATCTCCAGGTCACAATCTGAGCAGTTACTGAGACAAAAGGTAAATAGTCTTCTTTTATATAGTCTCTTACTCTCTCTCTCTCTTTCGTCACCCACTCCATGATAAGCTGCACCCTACCACTAAGATGTTGCCACAGCCTAAGAATCTCTTTCCATGATGTAGCCCAGAAGTGAATGAAACTTTTAATGCAATACTATTGCTAATTATCCAATCAATTTGTCATGGTGTTAATTGTTCAACCTTTGAGTTATTAGGTCCCTCATGGCTATCCAGTTCTTCTGTGTCCATTGTCTATTCCTACATAAGAAATCATCCCAAAATTTAGTGACTTGGAATAAGATATATATGGTGTCTTGCAATTCGGTGAGTCAGTTATGCCAACTACATGTGTTATGTAGGCTCACACCTCTGTCTACATCTGGCTAATGCATTAACTGAGGGCCACAGTTCTGCAAGCAGCCTCTCCATATTTGTAACTTAGGCTGCTTTACAGATTAACAGCGGTCAAAGAAGATAATTCCTGTAAGGAATCTGTGCTTTTGTCATTTGCTAATGTCCCTTGCAAAGTCAACATGGGAGGAGACTACCTAGTGCCACAATTAAGATGGATGCTTTGTTTTATTTTTGCCATGCTAGGGATTGGAAGCCAAGGTTTCAAGCATATACTCTCCCAGTGAGCTCCACCCCCAGCCCAAGAAAGATGATTTATTGAGAGTCATCAATGTAGCTGTGTACCTCCACTCTGTCACTGCCTTTAGCACCATAATCTGAGGCTTTAAACGCATAAAGGAAGGAAGAGAGAAAGAGAGAGAGAGAGAGAGAAGAAAGAAAGAAAGAAAGAAAAGAAAGAAAGAAAGAAAGAAAGAAAGAAAGAAAGAAAGAAAGAAAGAAAGAAAGAAAGAAAGAAAGAAAGATAGGAAGGAAGGAAGGAAGGAAGGAAGGAAGGAAGAAAGAAAGAAAGAAAGAAAGAAGAAAGAAAGAAAGAAAGAAAGAAAGAAAGAAAGAAAGAGGGGAGGATTGGAGGGTGGGAGGAAGGAAGGAAGGAAAGAAGAAAGGAAAGAAGGAAGGAAAAAGGAAAAAGGGGAATTCTGGAAGGAAGGAAAGAAAACCTGGGTGAGAAAAGGAGAGCTAAACCATAGGCCCCCTTTTGTGCCTACTGTTGGGTAAGCTATGTCCTCCATGACTTTTAGACTAAGTCAAGATTATTTCCTTTCCCATTGCCTACATGAAAAATGAGTTTCAAAAGTAATGAAAATGATCTTCCTTTTCAGGGAAAAGAAGGAGCATTTATGGTTAGAAATTCCAGCCAGGTGGGAATGTACACTGTGTCCTTATTTAGTAAGGCTGTAAAGTAAGTATAATGTGGATGTATTTTTTCAGTCCTCCTCTCCATATTTTATGAATATGCTGATCACTTAGTCACTTTGAGATAAGATACCATCTTTATACTCTGGAGTTTGGGATCAAAGTATTTCCGTGGGGTGTGGTTTTTTACCTCCTCTACTTTCAAGAGGCTATTCTCCTGCTACCAACCCCACACAATGGTAAAGAGCACAAAATATAACACAACTCAGTTGGCATTTAGTAGCATTCATAGGTAATTCCCTGCCAGTCAGGCCTACATATACAAAGAAAACAATTAGGGGCCGGGAATATGGCCTAGTGGTAGAGTGCTTGCCTTGTATACATGAAGCCCTGGGTTTGATTCCTCAGCACCACATATATAGAAAAGGCCAGAAGTAGAGTGCTAGCCTTGAGCAAAAAGAAGCCAGGGACAGTGCTCAGGCCCTGAGTTCAAGCCCCAGGACTGGCAGGAAAGGAAGGAAGGAAGGAGGGAAGGAAGGAAGGAAGGAAGGAAGGAAGGAAGGAAGGAAGGAAGGAACGAAGGAAGGAAGGAAGGAAGGAACGAAGGAAGGAAAGAAAGAAAGAAAGAAAAAAAATGAAAGAAAACAATTGCAAGGGAGCCTTATAGATTTGAATCCTGGTTCTACCTTTCAGAGCTTTATGACATTTAAAATGGAGACATAATAATACCATATCCTATGGATGAAATGAATTAATACATATATTGTATCTAAACACTGCCTGGCACATAGTAAACACTTAACAAAATAATAGCAGTCTTTTATAAAAAATAGTATTGATTTTGTTGATGCTTCTATGATGGAGTCACTCTACCTGCTCTACTGCCCACACACCAGCACATGTACTCTCTCTCTCTCTCTCTCTCTCTCTCTCTCTCTCTCTCTCTCTCTCTCTCTCATACACATAATCTCATCAAACTTTATTATAACTGAAAGAATTAGATAGAAAGTAGTAGAACTGTACTGAAAGCCCAGTTCTTTTTTTTAAAATTTCTGGTACTGGAGCTTGAAGTCAGGGCCTCACTCTTGCCTGACTGGATCTCCATTATTTGACCCACCCCTCCAGCCCAGCTTTTTGCTAGGTAATTGGACTTTCCAGGACTTCTCTGCCCTAACTAGCTTAGAAATTCAATCCTCCAGGTCTCAGCCTCCTAGGTAGCTAGGATTACAGGCGTGAATCACTGACACCCAGCTCAAAACCCAGTTCTTGACCACCATACCATACTCAACTTTAAGACAAGGTTGAAGTAAAACCCCTTGTACAACTTAAAGATAATTATAAAAAAAATTTTAAACCTAAAACAATTGGATTCTAACTATTCCTGAAGAGCATAAATCCATGTACACCATTTCACCCTATTTTCTACAAGTAGAAGGTAAAAAGAAATGTTTTCTACAGAAAAGGTACAATTTCATGTGAGTTATTAAAAGACATGCCCACCCATTTTGCCCTGCATGAGAATTCCCACTGCCTAGTCACATCTGCCTTCCTCATTTTTATATCTATTATTAACCTAAAAGAGAGCTTATTTGTTCAAACACAAATGACTCTGAAAACATTAATGTTCTCAATCATCAAAAGAAAATTCTATATTATACTTGCTAAGGAAAGAGGAGTCCAAAAGTTGGAATTTGATTAAGCATGTATTTTGTGCATGCCAAAGGGTATGCTTTGGAGCTTGGGAGCTTGGGATAACTACTGGTTATCATGGATACTTCCAGCAAAACACCAGATGGCAAGACTGAGAAACCTTCCTGAGTTTTCTCTCTAAACTTTGCAGATGCAGCCCAA
Source organism: Perognathus longimembris pacificus (assembly GCF_023159225.1). Lineage (NCBI taxonomy): Eukaryota > Metazoa > Chordata > Mammalia > Rodentia > Heteromyidae > Perognathus > Perognathus longimembris. The sequence continues at coordinate 104,996,503 of NC_063188.1, read as the reverse complement.
ATAATTCTTGAATCAATTACTTAATCAAATTTCAATTGTTTATTAAAAGATATTCTTTCCCTAGATAACTATTCAACCAATTGTTTAATCAAGTTTCAATTGCTTATTAAAATATTCGAATATTCTTTTTCCTTACTAGTGATAAAAAAGGAACTGTCAAACATTACCATGTGCATACCAATGCTGAAAATAAACTATACCTGGCAGAAAACTATTGTTTTGATTCGATTCCAAAGCTTATTCACTACCATCAACACAATTCAGCAGGTAACTAATTCCAGTTATTCCTTTATGAGCACTTGCTAATAAATATCAATTTTCTTTATTACTAATTTATTACAAATTTCTTTATTACTAAGGCTCTTGATATTTTTAATTATATGGGGAACAAGAAAGTAGGAAACATGTTCCTCAGCATTTTCCTTGCTGTAACTTTTATATTCATTTAAATACAGCACCACACTTCATAATGTCAGAAAGAAGTGGCGTGAGTAATGTGACTGAAAAGGCTTGATTCTCTTTTTTTAAATTGTTATAGTTTTCCCACCTATAGTTTTCCCACCTATAGAAGCACGTTGATTATAAAATTAACATATAGAAAAAATGTATTATTGGATTGAGAAGCTCCTTGAACAAGCTGGTGTCAATTATGGAAGATTTTTGTATACCTATACTGCCATTTATTAATCAATGTTTGTAAATAAACATATATTTACTATGTTACATTTTTATGGAAATAAACTCATTCTGCATACACTGTTCAGCTTACTTTAGTCAAAGTGCTTAGATGTCTTTCTATGTGAATATGCATATCTTACTTTTTTAAACAGCCACATAGACTTCTACTGTAGAGTTAGCCCATCATTTATCTCCTTAGCACTGTATTGATTAACAGTTGGATCATGTCTGAGATCTTCCCATTACAATGTGTTGTTGCACATTACTGCATCTATAGCTTTGCAGGTCTAGTTGACTGCTTCCTAGATGTGGTATCCACAAGATAAAAGCTAAGAATATTTAAAAGTTAGAAATTGCCAAATAGCTTTCTTTCATCTCATCTCATCGATAGTACCAATACTGGTACTATTATTCTTTTTTAAATTTTACCATATTGGCTGGTAAAAATATAGAAAAAATAAGCATAGAACTACTCTATAATTCAGCAATCCATTCCTGGGAATTTATCCAATAGAAAACAAAGTTACAATATAAGCTGTCAGCACAACCATGTTCATTGCAGCCCTTTTCACCATAGGCAAGATATGGAATCAGCCCAGATGCTCCTCAGTAGACAAATGGATCAAGAAACTGTGTGATTTTTTTTCTCACATAAAATGAGTTTTTCTTTTCTTTTTTTCATGCTGGTACGGGGGTTTGAACTCATGGCCTCACACTCAGCTTGCTTGTTCATGGCTGGTGCTCCACCAGTCTTTCAGTCTATTGTTTATTTTGGGGATAGAAACTCCTGGACTGGCTTCAAACTGTGATCCTCCAGGTTTGAGCCTCCTCGGTAGCTAGGGTTACAGGTGTGAGCCACCAGGAACCATGGCTACTAAGTGATTTACTCTTGACTTTCACTTTGCATTGACCTAATTAGACAAGTCAATCAAAATAACACAACTACAGGACAAATATAATCTGAATGGTTCTCCTTCTGCATCACAGCATCCAAAACCTGGCCTTCCCAACTGCTCTGAAGAGAGAATGGTTGCAGCTATGTAGTGTGATGTGAGATGACAAATGATGTGTTGCTAATATCCTGATTCCATTGCAGGCATGATCACACGACTCCGCCATCCTGTGTCAACTAAGGCCAACAAGGTTCCAGTCTCTGTGTCCCTGGGAAGTGGTATGGACACATATTTGGGCTCTTAAACTCCATAATCTCACCATTTTTAATTTAAATACATATGGTTAACTGGTTACCAGTGGCTTATACTTATAATCCTAGCTACTCAGGAGGCTGAGATCTAAGGATCACGGTTCAAAACCAGTGTGAATAGGAAAGTCTGCAAGATTCTGACCTCCAATTAAACACCAGAAAACTAGAAGTGGTTCTGTGGCTCAAAGTGATAGAATGCTAGCCTTGAGCTAAAGGAAGCTAAGGGACAGTGCCCACACCCTGAATTCAAACACCACAACTGACAAAAAACTATATATACATACACAAACAGACATACACACACACACACACACACACACACACACATATGGTTAATTAACTGACCAAATCAATATAAGTGTGAAAGGAGGTTCCTGTTCAGATTAGACCAGGGATGGCTTCAACCTTGATATATTTCTTCATTTTCTTGCAAAATGTTTACAACTGATTCTCTAATCTCCCCCAGTATTACAAAAATTATTGACTTATTAGATCCTACCATTAACCCCTAGCACCCTTTTGCTTAGCCTTTCTTTTTCCTAGGTTCTATGCCCGGTCAGTGGAGCCATTCTCAAACTTTGTGCATTTAATAAAATAGCATCGGGGCTGGGGATATGGCCTAGTGGCTAGAGAGCTTGCCTCGTATACAGGAGGCCCTAGGTTTGATTCCCCAGCACCACATATACAGAAAACGGCCAGAAGCGGCGCTGTGGCTCAAGTGGCAGAGTGCTAGCCTTGAGCGGGAAGAAGCCAGAGACAGTGCTCAGGCCCTGAGTCCAAGGCCCAGGACTGGCCAAAAAAAAAAAAAAAAATAGCATCCACCTTGATCGTGGTTTAGTTTGTTTTATAAGTGAATCTAACAGCATTTTTACCAACCTATATTTGTCCTGCATTTTCACTGAGCATATTTTGACATAGACTTTCTTTGAGATGTCTCTCCTTGACCATGTATTTTATTCTGAGCCTACTTGTTGATAAAGTAGGACTGCTTTGAAAGCAGTATTTCCTGGGTTTATATAGTCAAAAGACCACAGCATTGGTTATTTTTGTGTGTGCTTGAACCACACCTCCACTTCCTCATTGATGATTTTAAGTTATCAACTTAAAATAAAAAGGTGTGTTGCTCTTCATGTAGTCATTGTAAATATCACACTTACTTGAGAAGCGGTTAGCACTAAAGCCTTCTCTGATCATCCTTAAGAGTGGATGTGTTGCCTTACTAGGAATCTGGGAACTGAAAAGAGAAGAAATTACCCTATTGAGGGAACTGGGAAGTGGCCAGTTTGGAGTGGTCCAGCTGGGCAAGTGGAAGGGCCAGTACGATGTTGCTGTTAAGATGATCAAGGAGGGCTCCATGTCTGAAGATGAATTCTTTCAGGAAGCCCAGACCATGATGTAAGTTGTTCCTGAAGAATGGCAGTTTGAGTCTCACCATGGGAGAGCATTAGTATTAATAGGTCTGACCCTAGCATTTGTTTTTTATATAAAATCTTTTTAAAATTGTTATTGTAGAGTTCGTATACAGAGGGCTTACAGTTACATGAATCAGGTAATGAGTATAATTCATTTTGACCATGTCTCCCCTTCCATTGCTCTCTCCTGGGTTTTCCTTCCCATCCCCACTCACAAAATATTCAGTTCATTTTCCACATAGGTGTCTGATGAGTACCACTGTTGTATTTGCTCACCCTTGTTCCACCATTTCTGTGCCTTCCCTTACCCTCCTAAATACAAACTAACAAACAAGACAAAAGGAAAAGAAAACAAAAAACATCAGCAATGGCAACTAAAAATATCTCGTTTCCTTTTCTTAGAGTTCATTTCATAAAATATTATTTTATATGATCATATGTGCATAGCTACTGAGACTTTTTCAACCACTCCTATGCATATCCTCCTTTGGCCTCAGTGTGTGAATGTCTAGAGTACTATATGATTTATCATGGCCGTGTGTGTGTGTGTGTGTGTGTGTGTGTGTGTGTGTGTGAGTGTGTGTAGCATTTGTAAGACCTGAATTAAGAGCCCACATATCACAGGTATTTAGGAGTTGTAAGTTAAGGGACTAAACCATTAAATGAAAGTAATTCTATGTTCCTACTTTGACCATTGTAACTTGATAATGACACCAAAAGGCATATTCCAATTTACAATTCTCACAACTCTATTGAGAAATCAGCCTGTAGTCTATGATCCTCCAGACTCTGCCCTTGCCCCTTCTCTTCCCACACATTACTTCATCCTGTAATGTGAGGCTCTTTAGTAGTTATATGCAGTTGTATTCAACACATCCAAGTTTCCTCCACGTCTCCCACAAATGGTTAGATGATGGTTCCTGCTAGATAGGGAGGATTTACCCTTGAAGGGATAGACCCAGAGGCCCTGGAAGAGGACTCAGTAGTATATGGACGCAGGGTTCCAGATTTTCTGTGTGTATGTACATATGTCTGTGTTTTATACATATATGTCTTATCTAAGTAGTTCGCCCTCTTCTGGCCAGTGTGTGTGTGTGTGTGTGTGTGTGTGTGTGTGTGTGTGATGTTTATGAGTTCACCCTCTTCTGGTCAACATGGTGAATTACACATTACATGGTGATCAACCACCCAGCAGGTATGCCTGGGACTTTCCTGGTTTTACTGCTAAAAGTGCTGCACGCTTGGAAACTCCTCAGGCTCACACGCATTTGGGGAAGCAGTCAGCATAGCAATAATGGAAAGCAGTGTCAGAGCAGGACTTCATTCAGAGAGTTATGAAGATCAAAGGTGTCAGGAACTGAGAGCAATCTTTTTTTTTTTCTATAATTGCAGAAGTATTTGAAAGTAGAGACTGTTATGTGACGGGGCTGGTTTCACAGGCATGCAAGCTGCACCTTTTGAGAAGGGCTCTGTGCTTTGTTTTAGTCCCCTGCTGTTGCCATTTTGAAATACCTAATTGTTTTTTAGACAATCATAAAATTAGAGTGGGGACACCTTGGTGACCTTCTTTTCCAGGACAGAAAATCTGGCAAAATTTTTCTTGGCTATGTGGGATAACCTGTAAGTCGTGGCAGAATCACCTAAGTCACATACTTGTGGGAAAAACCTGTCAAACCATACCCAGATGAGAATACTTTAAGTCCCAAAGGAAATTGTCAAACCACGTCTGTGATGTGGGGAGCACCACAGCCACCGTGCTCCCACAAAATCATGCTCCACGAGGAGCTTCCTAGGAAGTGACTGCATTTGTTCAAGGAATCATTTTGATTGGATAACACGAGCCTTCCTGCCACAAGCTTTCCACTCAAAGAGAATAGTGCTGCATGACATATATTTTAAAACAATGTAAAATGTTATTTTGTAAGACAGAAAGCAAAATCATTCCTTGCTTCATTTCCATAAAATGGCAACTATTTTCATTTTACCTACTTCCTCCCAATTCTAGCATAGTTTTTGCAATGATGCTACCTGGTTCTCTGTAGGAAAGGTGAACCTACTGTTCACAACTACTAAATTCCTGCTTCTAGAGTTACAAATGTCTAATATGATGTAGGGGCCTTGTTTTTTTGCTTCCAAAAGGTATTGTTTTCCCAACATAAGATCCTAAACATTTAACTCTCTTTCTCTATTTAAATATCTGAAAATCCAAGAGTCTTTCCTTTCCAGGGTATCTGAAAAATGGATCGCACAGTATCAAACTTTGAAAATATGTTCTTTCCAGGAAACTCAACCATCCCAAGCTGGTAAAATTCTATGGAGTGTGTTCCAAGAAATACCCCATATACATAGTGACTGAATATATAACCAATGGCTGCTTACTTAACTACTTGAAGAGTCATGGAAAAGGACTAGACCCCTCCCAGCTCTTAGAAATGTGTTATGATGTCTGTGAAGGCATGGCTTTCTTGGAGAGTCACCAGTTCATACACCGGGACTTGGTAAGCCACAGCATTAGAAGTTCAAGGAAAAGGCAGGAAAGACCCTCAGTTGCTGTATACAGGGATGATACCAATAGGAAGATGGGCAAGGCTGGCACCTTTGCTTTTGTTTACTCATTTGTGATTAGTGTAAAATAATCCATCAAGACCGGCAGCACTAGTGGTGTTTTTGGTGTGACAAATAGATGGAAAGGAAAGACTATGAACAATTTAGTGTTTCTCAAACCTTTTTTGTTTTGTCAGTCCTGGGGCTTGAACTCAGGGCCTGAGCACTGTCCCTGGCTTCTTTTTGCTCAAGGCTAGCACTCTACCACTTGAGCCACAGCGCCACTTCTGGCCGTTTTCTGTATATGTGGTGCTGGGGAATTGAATGCAGGGCTTCATGTATGCGAGGCACGAATTCTACCACTAGGCCATATTGCCTACCCCAAGGCCATCTTCCCAGCACCTCAAAACTTTATTAAAAAAGCAAACTGATGGTAACTTTGGGGAAGGGCTTGGTGTTAAAGCAATCATTTGGTACAATAACTGAAAATACAAAAAGGAAGGAAATGGTATTTGTGTATGTGTTTGGGGTGTTGTATGTTGGAGGCAGTATTGCATGTGGAATTCATTGGGATCTGTCTCAGGAGATTTGTTTGAGCCCGATACTGGTGGCTCAAACCTGTAACCCTAGCTACTCATGAGGCTGAGATCTGAGGATTGTGGTTCAAAGCCAGCCCGGGGAAGGAAAGTTTGCATGACTCTTATCTCCAATTAACCACCAGGGAAACAGAAGTGGCACTGTGGCTTAAGTGGTAGAGCACTAGCCTTGAACTGAAGAACTCAGAGACAACGCCCTGGTCCAGAGTTTAAGCCCCATGACAGAGAGAGAGAGAGAGAGAGAGAGAGAGAGAGAGAGAGACAGAGACAGAGACAGAGACAGAGACAGAGACAGAGACAGAGAGACAGAGACAGAGAGAGACAGAGAGACAGAGATTTACTTGTATTGAACAATAAACATATCACACACACTAGACAAATACATTCCATAAATCACTGGAACAGCATTTCTGCTCTCAGAGCATTTGCCAGTGCACAGGGTCTAATGGCGGACAGATAACCTCTGGACAGTCTCCCAGTCTTCTGTTCTTCAAGTTAATCTGTCCAATTCTTTGACAAGAATGGATGCTTGGGTGAAAATATTGATGGGAACACTTTTCATTTTGAAACCATGAAAATTTCAGGAGACAACATCAGAGCAGATAGTGTGATAGGCAACCTTAGATTTAGCTGAGAAATCTGCTGAAAGAAAAGTGGAAATATCTGACTCTAATATCAGGAGATTCTTGGTCACTTTTACTACTTGATAATTTTGTTTGTCTCCAAAGGCTGCTCGGAACTGCTTGGTGGACAGCGATCTCTCTGTGAAAGTCTCTGACTTTGGAATGACAAGGTAAATCAATAATCCTCCCTGACAGTTTATTTTTCCTGTTTTAAAGAAAATTATAGGAAGGGCTGGGAGGTAGCTCAGTGGCTACGAGCTTGCCTTGCAAGTGCAACATCCTGGGTTCGATCCCAAGTACCAAAAAAAAAAAAAAAAAAGAAAATTATAAGAAGTGAGAGAGTACTTACTAGCTTATAGTAAAAAGAGCACAGGGGCAGCGCCCAGGCTCCGGGTTCAAGCCCTACTACTGACAAAAAAAAATTATAGTAGCGATCTCTAACACATTTTAGTCTGCAGTTTTCCTATTTAAAATTTTGATTTCAAACATTTTCATGTTCTTATTCTTTAGTACTTTTGTAGATAAGTATGTGTTTCTCCCCTCTAATATCAATAATGTGTACATGTTATAAGGAGGATAGCAGTAGTACATAAGGTAAAAAGAACAATTTTCCCCTGACTCCTTCCCATCATTTTCAGTACTAAGAACAACTGAATGTATTTGCTGGTACCCAACTACATACATCACACACACACACACACACACACACACACACACACACACACACACACACACACACCCCTCCAAAAAATGAACTACATTAAACATATTTGTTTTTACATATAACCATATACCATAAACAGCTTTTTATTTTGGTAAACATAGAGCTATCTCATTTCTAATACTTGCTTAGTACTGTATATATTTACTCCTTAATATGGTGATATTGGCATTGCTTCCATTTTATTATTGCTACAAATAAAGGTTTAGTGAACATCCTTGAAATTATTTTGTTATTGCCTTATTATATCCCTAAGGTATTTTTCATCCTAATTTATGCCAGCATATTAGAAATAATTTAGATGATTATAGAAATTACGTTAATCCATAATAAGGAATATTCATCATTAAATATAATGCTGTAGTAGAAAATAGAACTGCTTGAGAAAAGTTTTCATTTTCTATTAAACCAAAAATGAAAGCAAATCTCAGTACAACAGAAACCCAATTTTGCCCAAACTACATATATAGGAAAAAAAAAAAAAAACAGAAAGTACAACAGATGAGAAAGTAGAACTTTGGCCTAACACGTGCAAGGCCCTGGATCCCATGCCAAGCACCACAAAAAGAAAAATAAAGTACAAGAAAAGATGCATCTTTTCTTCTAGGCTGATAGTGAAGCTTGAACTCAGAGCCTGGGAACTATCCTCTAACTAGTTCACCCAAGACTCACACTTTTCCAGTTGAGCCACAGCTCCACTTCTGGCTTTGTGGTAGTTAATTGAAAATAAGACTCTCATAGGCTTTCCTTCCTGGGCTGGTTTCAAACCCTGATTCTTGTATGTCAGCCTCCTGAGTTGCTTAGATTACAGATGTGAGCCACTTCTACCCAGTTTTCAGTTACTTTTCCTAAATGCTTAAAAATCATAAGCAGTCTATGGCTCATCTGAGACAATGAGAAGAAAGCAAAAGATGCAGAAAAGCAAAGCAGTTAGCGACGACTCTGGATGGCTGTTTGTGCTTCATCAGTCTTTACCACCAACAGCGGCAATAATGGTCAGCACTTCCGCATGGCCATGTAGCTTAATGTCTGTGTCTATGCTTTCCCCCACAGATACGTTCTTGATGACCAGTATGTCAGCTCAGTAGGAACCAAGTTTCCAGTCAAATGGTCAGCTCCAGAAGTGTTTCATTACTTCAAATACAGCAGCAAGTCAGACGTATGGGCATTCGGTAAGGAAGTGACCACACAGGTCCCAGCACTGTTTCATAACCTGCCTTCCACAACAGGAAACCACCAGAGCAGCAACACCCGTGGTTGTTATTATTCAGTAGTTGTACAAAGAAGTTTCAATTCCGTAACTCGGGTGCAGAGTTCAATGCATCTTAATCAATACCACCCATTTTGAAAAAAGACCTTGATCATTTACAAAATTATACATCTGATAGAAGTCAAAATGGTTTACTTTCTTTGATCAAGTGTTAGGATATCTTCCATTCATTGTGGAATTTATACCCTGCTAGCATTTTCTCATAGTATCAAAGCTTTGCCACATGAAGATGTCAAACAAGAATTCTTTTTTTTTTTTTTTTGGCCAGTCATGGGCCTTGAACTCAGGCCCTGAGCACTGTCCCTGGCTTCCTTTTGCTCAAAGCTAGCACTCTGCCACTTGAGCCACAGTGCCACTTCTGGCCGTTTTCTGTATATGAGGTGCTGGGGAATTGAACCCAGGGCCTCATGTATACGAGGCAAGCTCTCTTGCCACTAGACCATATCCCCAGCCCTCAAATAAGAATTCTTAATGTACTGTAGTCTAGGCTCATCCTGAACTCTTTCTTGATCCTCCTGCCTCGGCCTCCCAAGGGCTTGGACTAGAGTTTGTATACTACCACACTCAGTCTCAGGTACTTTTGTTTTTTGGTTTTGTTTTGCCTGTCCTGGGGCTTGAACTCAGGGCCTGGGGGCTGTCCCTGAGCCTCTTTATGCTCAAGGCTAGCACTCAAGCCGCAGAGCCACTTCAGGCTCTTCTAAGTAGTTTATTGTAGATAAGAGTCTCACAGAGACTTTTGTGCCTGGGCTGGCTTCAAACCACAATCCTGAGATCTCAGCCCCCTGAGTAACTAGGATTACAGGCGTGAGCCACCAGCACCTGTTTTTATTTTTATTTTTTGAGAACTAAATCTACACTTGCTTGAAATTTAAAAATCTGAAGGAATGCAAATTAAGGCATTCATTTTTTTGTGTAAAGTAACTCTTACAGTCATTTCTTTCTGAATGGACCAGTTCTTTGGGTATTCCTAATAGAACCATGAGACATGAATTAGTATTTTCTTTTTTTGTCATACTGGGACTTAAACTCAGGGAAAGCACTCTACCTCTTGAGCCACACCCTGCCCCTTTTCTGCTTTCTTTTTTCAAATAGGGTCTCACATTTTTGCCAGAGACAGCCTAGGACCGTGTGCCTCTACCTCTACTTCCCAAGTAGCAAGGATTATAAATGTAAGCCACTTTGTTCAGTCCCCCATTACATATTTTAAGCTCTGTGCTTGTCAGCTTTCCATAACTACAAGAAGAAATTGAGATAATCAACTTATAAAGAGGAAAGGGGTTCTTTTGATTCATAGCGTGGAAAAGGGAAACAATTCTTAAATTGTAGGTCTGCAGATTTTAAGTTTTTATGTGATGAAACTTTCAAGACTATTTCCAATCACTGTCTGATAGGTCTAGGAGAAGTAATTCAAATTATCAACATGCAAAATGTGTTTAAAATGGCAGATACCTATTTCATGCTTGTCTTAGTTTGTAAGTACAGTTTGATTTACTGCTTGACAACTGCAAGATAGCTTGAAAAAAAGGAAAATTTAGTTAGCCATTTATTCTTCTATGCAACACAATTTTTAAAAATAGCTATTCTTTTTGGAAAAGCATCATCATTCATTGTAACAAAAAAGAAATGTTCACAGAAAAGGAAATTCAAAAAATAACATTTGTGTGACTAACATCATTTTGCATAAATTAAATTGTGTACCTTGTTGTCAAAGGTACTCTTTTTTTTGGGGGGGGGGTGTTGTGGGGCTTGAACACAGGGCCTGGGCACTGTCCCTGAGCCTCTTTGTGATCAACACTAGCACCCTACCATTTGAACTACAACATCACTTCAGGTTTTTGAGTGGTTAATTGGAGATAAGAGTCTCACAGGTACTTTTCTACCTGGGCTGGTTTCAAACTGCAATCCTCAGATCTCAGCCTCCTAAGTACCTAGGATTACAGGCATGAGCTACCAGCACCTGGGTTTTTAAAAAACTGAATACAAAGTTACTCTTAATATTCATGTGTCAGGGGCTGGGAATATGGCCTAGTGGTAGAGTGCTTGCCTTGTACACATGAAGCTCTTGGTTCCATTCCCCAGCACCACATATACAGAAAACGGCCAGAAGTGGCGCTGTGGCTCAAGTGGTAGAGTGCTAGCCTTGAGCAAAAAGAAGCCAGGGACAGTGCTCAGGCCCTGAGTTCAAGGCCCAGGACTGGCAAAAAATATTCATGTGTCAATTGATAGCCTTAATGAATGATATTTTTAAAACTCAGTGCTCTCATTCAGTAGTTACTGTTACTTTTGATGAAATAACAGTATTACACAACTTGATTATTCATCTTATGCAACAGAGCCTGGTTCTAGGTATTTTTCTGGCTGTTTGCAGTCAATCCATTCTTGTCTGATTTGTCTCCAGTGAGGGTATTGAAGGGACTCTGAAAGCAATTCCCAAACAAGAGCGTTATGGTTATTTCAAACAGGAATATTAACATTAGAATGAGTGCGCAGCCTTCCAAAGGGAACATGTGAAAGCAATATGGTTTTGGATAGTTGTTTTGGAATACGTGTTTTCTAAAAAAATTAAAGGAGCCATAGAACTTGTAAGATTGCTTTATTATAGGAGCTGGAGGCATGGTTCCGAGGGAACAGCTCCTACCTAGCAAGCACAAGGCCAAAAACTAAAATTGTGTTGTCATTATAAAAATTTTTACCAAAAATATGTAATTTTTTTGGCCAGTCCTAGGGCTTGAACTCAGGGCCTGAGCACTGTCCCTGACTTCTTTTTGCTCAAGGCTAGCACTCTACCACTTGAGCCACAGCACCACTTCTGGCATTTTCTGTTTATGTGGCCCTGAGGAATCGAACCTAGGGCTTCATGTATACAAGGCAAGCACTCTACCACTAGGCCATATTCCCAGCTCCTTTTGCCTGAAATATATAACCTTAAAATCAGAGAAAGTTTGAAGCTATGATTCTGGAACAGTTTTCTTCCTTGTACATTTCAGATTATGCAAGATTTGAAATGTGATCATTGAAATTATCCTTCCTTGTACAGAACAGCACCACTCAGATAGCACTTAAAACATCCTGGCACGCTTTCAAAAATTGTTTGTGTCTATTAATCGTATGAAGAGGTGTCGTTGTGATCTTTCCATTCATGCATAGGATGTGCTTTGATCACAATGACCCTGTTCTTCTTTCTTAGCTTACTTCCCCAATCCAGTCCACTTAGTTTTACCATTTGGTGTGGGCTTTATGATGCTATTGGCATGCATGCAAAGAATGCACTTGGACCATCTTGACCCCATTGCCCTCTGCTCTCCTCACCCACCACCCACTGATCCCCCAGGCACTCTTTCATGAGAAGTGCATGTTGTGTCTCACTTAATCCCCACGGCAAGTTCAGGAGGTACAAATCCCCCTTTATATACAGGGAACCTGAGAGGGAGGATGTTAAGGAATTTACTCAGCCTTTAAATAGCAGAACTCAGCTTCAAAGGCCCTATGTGACTGGTCCCAGGTGCCACTCTCTTAACCACCACAATCACAACTCAGGGGTTTCTTATTCCAGCGTCCACAATGCCCTGGATAAGCTTTGAGAGAGCTAAAAACCAAACACCAAACACAGGCATACTGTGTGTTCACTTTCCAAAGGGGACATCCAATGGCTTTTATCCAGCTGCTAAAATGGCAGCTAATCCAGAGAAGATGGTGAACCACCACAGGAACAGATCAAAGGGCAAAGTGAGCAATGACTTTATCCTTGCATGTCCATGGAACAGGACTTTGAATACACAATGATGTTGCTCATGATTGCCAAAGCAAAGCGCAAGGAGCAAAGACTTCATGGTTCATGAGTGTGGGGGGCCAGGCTCACTCGACAGGATGTTGTCACTGGGAGGTAAAACGAAGCCCCAGCTGCCTCCCTGAAGCAACCCAAGTGGATGTTGCTGTGGCTTCCCTTGTCATCCACTATTTTCCCGCAGGCATAGGATACTAGTCTTAGATGGCACAGGAAAGAGACCTTGGGCTCCAGAAGTAAGGATGCAGACTCACCCGCCAGGCCCTGACCTTTTCATCACGGTCCATTTTCTTCGGAAGCTAGGATGTAAAGGTCATCCCACAAACTCTGGAACAACAACACTTCTTCTTTCTTCTTTGTCTTTTTGTCATTGTTTCCTTCATCTCCCTCTTCTTCTTCCTCCTTCCTCTTCTTTTCTTTCTCCTTCTTCCTCCTCCTCCTTCTCCCTCTCCTTCTTCTTCCTTCTTTCTCTTCTTCCTCTTTCTCCTTCTTCTTCTTTTCTTCTTCCTTCTCTTCTCTTTTTCTTTCTCCTCCTCTTCCCCCTCTTCTTTACTCTCCTCCTCCTTCTTTCTTCTATCTCCTCCTCCTTTTTCTCCTACTTCTTAATCCTCTTCTTTTCTTCACTTTCCTTCCTTCTTTTCTTCCTCCTCTTCCTCCTCCTTTTTCTCCTTCTTCTGAATCCTCTTCTTTCCATCTTCCTTTTTCTTCCTTCTTCTCTTTCTCTTTCTCTTCCTCCCCCTCCTCCTCCTCTTCCTCTTCTTCCTCCTCCTTCTCCTCTTTCTTTTTCTTCCCTCACACTTTTGCTTGTATTTTTCACTCACAGCTAGCACTCTACCACTTGGGCCACACCTCCACCTCCTTTTGATGGTTAATTGGAGTTGAGTTTCACACATTTGTCTGCCCCAGGCTGCTTTTCAACCAAGATACTTAGATCTCAATCTCCTGAGTAGCTAGGATTACAGGCGTGAGCCACTGGACACCCAGCTAAGCCGTGGAACTTCTAACACTGACTCTCTTTCTTTTTTGTCTGCTGGCTCCCACCCCCCCCCCCACCTCTTGCGGTGCAGGCATCCTGATGTGGGAGGTGTTCAGTCTGGGGAAGCAGCCCTATGACTTGTATGACAACTCACAGGTGGTTGTAAAGGTCTCCCAGGGCCACAGACTATACCGGCCACAACTGGCATCGGACACCATCTATCAGCTAATGTACAGCTGCTGGCATGAGGCAAGTATGGCCCCTGAGTGTTCTGAAAGGATCCCAGGTACACCTATGGCAGTTACTACATCCCCACACCTTCAGCGCTTTTGTGAGGGAAAGCACCTTCTAAGAACAGGTGGAAATGTTCCTGGGTCCCTGTCTTCACACATTTGTGTTCTAAAAGAAACAAGGTACATGCCAATCATTTACTGAACGATTTATGTTCAGCACACTCTAGGAAATCTATCAACAGTAGTTCATTGGTTCATCAGAAAGCACATAGTGAGGAGGCTATGTGCTACTATCATCACGAGAAATAACAGGAGAGAGAGGCCTAGGCGGCTACGTGACTTGCTGAAGGTAACACAACTAGTAAGAAGCAGTCTGGTTAATGCCAGGGTCCCTGTTCTTTTTTTTTTTTTTTTCTTTTGGCCAGTCCTGGGGCTTGGACTCAGGGCCTGAGCACTGTCCCTGGCTTCTTTTTGCTCAAGGCACTTAACACTCTGCCACTTGAGCCACAGCGCCTCCTCTGGCCGTTTTCTGTATATGTGGTGCTGGGGAATTGAACCCAGGGCCTCATGTATATGAGGCAAGCACTCTTGCCACTAGGCCATATCCCCAGCCCCAGGGTCCCTGTTCTTAACCATGAAACTACAGAGTCTCTCCTGAAGGAGAAAATATGTGACCAAAGTTTTTAACCACATGTAGAGAACACACAAGGGACACCATCCAATCATCACCTCCCAGGCCTTCCAAACACTGAGAGACAGTGTCCAATGCAGGTAGACGCTTAGGCTTATGGAGACGACATGGAGCTAATGTCACAGCAGATTCACCTACAAAGTATCCACTGTCTTCACAGAACTCATAGGAGATATTGGGTAAGACTGAGGCTCCACTTTTGCCCTCAGTCTTCGTAACACACACACACAGAGTAACTGAAAACACCAAGCAGTTTATAATTATGTACCCAAATTAGAAGAGCCCAGGGGAAAAGATTTCTGCCTATTTTAAGCCATGTGCCTATCTTTCTTTAAAAAAAAAACACATAATTCTCCTTTTCCTATCATTTTTTTTATTGTTGGTTGTGGGGCTTGAACTCTAGGCCTGGGTGTTGTCCATGAGCAATTCAGCTTAAGGCTAGCATTCTACCACTTGAGTAGCAACACCACTTCTGATTTTCTGGTGGCTAATAAAAGATAAGAAGCTCATGGCCTTTCCTGCCCCAGCTGGCTTTGAAACATGACCCTCAGATCTCAGCCTCCTGAGTAGCTAGGATTACAGTCCTGAGCTACCAACGCCCAGCTTCATATCATATTTTCAAGATCACCTTCTGACTTGGGGATATTAATACTTCATCTGAGATATAAACTTGTTAGTATTTTCCCCCAGTTTCTCCCTTGTATTTTGATATGGTTAATGACATTTTAAATTTTTTGTTTGGGCCATGCAAAATAATGTTATATAGTTGAACATATCAAATTTGCTTTTATTGCTTCTGAAAACTATGCTTTTTGTTTTGTGCTGGCCCTGAGGTTTGAACTCAGGGCCTGGGTGGGGTCTCCGAGCTTTTGTACTCAAGGCTAGCAATCTACCATTTGAGCCATAGCTCCACACTTCTGGCCTTTTGATGCTTAATTAGAGATGAGAGTCTCACAGACTTTCCTGCCTAGGCTGGCTTTGAACTGCCATCCCCAGATCTCAGCCTCCTGAGTAACTAGGATTACAGGTGTGAGCCACTGGTGCCCTAAATAGGCTTTCTTTTTGTTATGGGGATTAAACCCAGGGCCTGTACATGCTAGCCGAGCACTTGACCATTTGAGCCACCCACTCCTTGCGTGTTAACTTTATATTCTACTTTTCTGGTGAAATGCTTCATTGTTTGGGTTAGTTCCATCATTACTGCTCTTGGGTTATTTTAGGTATACAATTGGGCCCTACACAAATAAAGACAAATTTCCTTTTCCAATTGCTTTCACTTTCTGACTGCACTGGTACCTTCTACATAATATTAAGAGCAATAGTTATAGCCACCATCCTTCCTGTGTTCCTAATCTCAGCAGAAATGTCTATTAGATTTCCACATTTCAAAGACATTATATTGGGACTGAAGTAGAAAAGTTTTAGATATGTTTATTTATAATCATGAAGATCATCATCTAAAACAATGGCTTCTTTCATTCAGCTTCCAGAAAAACGCCCCACATTTCAGCAGCTCCTGTCTTCCATTGAACCACTTAGAGAAAAAGACAAGCCTTGAAGAAGAAATTAGGAGCACAATCAGAATGATAAAAATGTTGGTCAATATTTTCATTCTTTTTAAGGAAAGTTGCAAGACCCAATATAATTATCTAGTTCTTAGTAATTTCTGTTGCATTGTTTGTTGTAGTATCTAGAAAGGAACAATGTAGGAAACAACAAAAGTGTTTGAAATTGAGGACAAATTGTTTGCAAACAAAATGTTGTCTAAAATTTAGGTCATTTTCTTTGGGTTTCTGTCAATGTAACTGTTTCTAGCCTCTAGTAAAAGGATATTTCCAGATTGCTGTGTGGTGAGGGTATAAATCATGAGCACAGATTTGAGCAGAATTAAAAGATTATTTGTTGAATACTCATACTTTTCTCTTGTCACTATCACGATAATTACACATACTATCAAATATAGAAATGTAGATATTTGCCTTCATATTCAATGCTGTCAAATGTTAGCTTGCCTGAGTATCAAATGGAGATTAATCTGTTATTAAAACATAGATACTGCTGGGCACTGGTGGTTCACGCCTCTAATGCTAGCCATTCTGGAAGCTGAGATCTGAGGATCACAGTTTGAAGCCCACTCAGAAAAGTCTGGGAGACTCTTATCTTTAATTAACCAGTAAAAACTCAGATGGCTACTATAAAAGATTTTGTTTGTTTTCAATGGTTCCTATGGCCTGGGGTTGAGTCCATAGGTTTTCATCATTTTTGGAATATTATCATATTTTCTATGTCAAGAAGAGACAGAGAAAGGTTATGTGGAAGTCACCACAATGAAGACATCCCAGTTAAGCCCTCTATTTTCAGATATAAATTAATAATCTCCCTTAAGAACCATTCACAACCTACCTTATACCACCTCTCCCTCTCCTACCAGCTAGCTCAACTGTCACTCTTGCTTATTTGTTCCTTGACATTTAATTGATTCCTTTATTTCATCAGAGATTTGTCACAAACTTGTGCTTCTATTTTTAACACAGGCCTACTGATGTCACTGTATAATGCATAGAAGCACGTGGGTATTGGTACAGTCCTTCATTTATTCTTTAGTCTTAGCTGTATGCCAGGTTATTTCTCCACCAAAGGGAAAAAGAAGGAAGGTGTGCCACAACCATCTTTCTCAATGTGTCTCAGTCAAATGGGAAAGGGAGCCTTTCCTGCTTTCTCTGATTTTATGCATTGGTAACATTTGCCACAGATTGCTAAGCCTTTCTTTCCAGTTCTCCCTTCAAGCTTGTTTTCCTTTATTTTCCTTACTTTTATATAATCTATCCTTTAGAAAAAAAACTATACTTTATTGGGTGTGTGCTTGAACTCAGGGCCTAGGAACTGTTAGCTTTCACTCAAAGCTCACACTCTACTACTTGAGCCATAGCTCTACTTCTAGCATTTTTCTGGTTAATTGGAGATAGGAGTCTCATGGACTTTCCTGCCAGGGCTGGCTTTGAACCATGAACCTCAGATCTCAGCCATCTTACAAGCTAGGATTATACATATGAGTCACTGACATCTTAGACATTCTGCTTTTATTTAAAAAAAAGTAATACAGTTGGACACTGGTGTCTCAGGTCTGTAATCCTAGCTACTCAGGAGGCTGAGATCTAAGGAATGAAGTTTGAAGACAGCTTGGGCAGAAAAGTCTATGAGCCTCTTAGCTCTAAAACTACTCAGAAAAACCCAGAATTGATACTGTGGCTCAAGTGGTAGACTGCTAGCTTTGACCACAAAAGAGGCTTAAAGACAGTGCCCAGACCCTGAGTTCAAGTCCCTGGGCCAGCAAGAAACAAAAAGTAATGCATGCTTGTTGCAAAATTTTGAAACAATACAGAACTGTTTACTATGTGAAGCCTAGCCAGAAAAATCAAATCAAGTAAGAATTTAAGGTACTGGTGGAAGTTTTATCAGCAAATAACTGCAGTGATTCCAGGAAGAGCTAAATAGAGGAAGAATAGTTGTGCTATTTTTGTGTTTTTTTTTTAAAACCAAGCATAAATGCAATGGAAATGCAATGGAACTGTGTTTCAGGGTGATATGTAGCACTTATTGCTAACATTTTAAACCAAGATCCTGCCTATGCTCTGCAGAGTGTAGCTTGAAGAAAAAGGCAGACTACATGACAAAAAACCCTTTTCCAGATGGCAAACTCAGAGCCCAACTTCACAGTGAGCACAACTAGGTAAAACCCAGCTGGCCACCCATGACTCATGCCTACAATTTAGGAGGCTGAGATCTGAGTATCACAGTCCCAACACCAACTTGGGCAAGAAAGACCATGAGACTCTTCTTTCCAATTAACCACCAAAAAGCCAGAAGTAGAGCTGTGGCTCAAGTGGTACAGTGCCAGTCTTGAGCAAAAAAATCTAAGGAACAGTGCCCAGGCCCTGAGTTCAAGCCCCAGTATAGGCACAAATGATGATGGTGATGATGATGTCAAAACAACTAGATGAAAATTAGCAGTCTTTCTGAACCTTTTCTGATCTGCCAAAAATCAAAGTCATGAAGGTCAAGCAAAATTCATATTATATCTGCTTGAGTTAATCAAAAGAATGCTTCCAGGGCTGGGAATATGGCCTAGTGGTGGAGTGCTTGCCTTGTATACATGAAGCCCTGGGTTCAATTCCCCAGCACCACATATATAGAAAAAGCCAGAAGTGATGCTGTGGCTCAAGTGGCAGAGTGCTAGCCTTGAGCAAAGAGAAGACAAGGACAGTGCTCAGGCCCTGAGTTCAAGCCTCAAGACTGGCAAAAAAAATAAAAAAAGAAAGAAAGAAAGTTTCCCACATAGATGTTAAAAAGCTGAAGTGTCTCAGTTCTGATTTTGACTTAAGAGCGGGTATGGGAAGGGGAGATATTAAGATTGAAACTCCAACTTTACCTATATGAGGACAGGCTGGACCTCAGATGAATAATAAGTCATTGGGAGACACCAGAAAGAGGAAGGTAGCACCTACCTTTTCTGGCCTGATTCTTTCTCCTATCAACCTTGGGCCTTTCTTCCCAGGAAGGAAATACTCAGTGAGCAGCTTTAGATTGCATAAACAAATGTACCTCGGGTGTCTGAGCTCAACAATGGTTTATTTTCCACATTCATAATTTCACCTAATACTTGCTTCCTGATAGCCCAGGAGTCAGTGAAGTCTACGTGCAAAAAGGTTCTGTGGGCCACGTCATCCCGTATGAAGTATTCCACTGTGCTATGTAGCACAAAAGCAGTCTTAGACAATATGAAAATGAATGGGTATGGCTGTATTCCAATGAAATACTACTTCTCAACATTGAATTTGAATTCTATATCATTTTTGTGTGTTGTGAAATGTTCTACTTTTTTCCCCAACCATGAAAAAAAATACAAAAATCTTTCTTAACCCACAGGCCGTACAAAAATAGGTGATGGGAGGAATTTGGCCCAAACAACATAGTTTTGCAACTCTCACCCTATGCCCAGGTACTGGACTCTCTCTGTGGAATCTCCATTCTCTCAGAGGATGCTATTGCCTTAGTAGTAGGACCACAAGCTTCTCCTGGTGGGACAGTGATGAGGACTACACTGTTTTGTGTAGGGTGTGTGTGTGTGTGTGTGTGTGTGTGTGTGTGTGTGTGTGTGTGTTAGGAGAACCAGCATGTTTTTCTAATTCCTGTGTTACAATTGGAGACTGTCATTGTCATGGGCCCACTGACCATTCCTCCTCTGCCGTAGTTGGGGAGGCTCTTTTGGCAGTGTTAGATGGTACATTGGATCCCTATAGAGGGTATTTTACATTGTGTTAAACCAATACAAGGAATTAGCACTCCAGAAAGAGAATGGCAAATTCAAGGGCTGTTTAGATTATAGTAGCCTGGCATAATTTCATCATGGATTGGAGAAGGAAGAGTGTTTAGTGGGGAAAAGGTGTTATGAAATAGGAATGTAAATAAAGGAGCAAATAGGGGTTGATGTTACTCTGTGCTGTGGGCCCAACAACTAGCAAGATATTGAAGTAGATGATAATATGGAAACTTGACTGTAGGGGTCATGGATTTTGTACAAAGACAAAGAATTCTATCTTTTGTCCCTGAAATTCATACATGTTAGTTATTACCCAGCCTGATTTAGTTATCCGGAGGATCTCATTCTCCTCTGTAGTGACTAACTGATCGACTATTACAATTATCATAGTAGATTTATTAAGTATAAAATCACTCCAATGAAGTTAGCATTTATTGCAACTTAAGGGGAAGGATGTGGATATATTAATCTATTTAATCTAGTATTAACCCCTCCAAGTATGTAGTAGATATTGTGGTCATAACTGAGCTAGGTACTCTAGAAATACAAAGCAGCACTCAGTTAGTTCCTATGTGATAATGTATAGAATGTGGACACAAGTTGTTTTGAATGATTTAACAACTGCTTTGTCCAATAAAGCCATCTGATAATTTAGGAAACATCCCAAGATATCTGGAAGGTCAAAGATCACAGATAATCACACTATAATTTTGTCCACAGAAGTAAAAAGCAGGCAGATGAGAAGAGGCCCCAGTATACAAGTGCTCAAAAATCCATCAAAGTGTATAAATCAAGGAAGTATTTATTGAATGTCTACTTTGTGCTCAGCATGCCTCACACACTGTGGGTAACTACAAAAGATCCACTGGAGAGGGGGAACATTCAGCTGGAATTTCCACTCATCCTAGATAGAGAGTAATGGTGGTGAGTTTCGAACAGGCAAGCTCACATGAGCTCATGGAAGCGCCTGTGTCAGGTTTGTGCTGTCCAGGACAGGCAATCTCCGCTACCTGATCTCTGGATTCTCTTTCTCCTTTAGACTTGCCATCGTGAAGAAATCATGGTCCATTCGACTATAACAAATGACTTGGATTCAATGAATGTGAACAGTATTTACCATTCTCCATCCCTGAAACCACAGATTTGAAATAAGGTCCAACAGTTACTCCCATGATACATCTTCCTTTCTTCCAGCAGCCATTATCGCCTTTTCCCCCTCTATTCCACCATCCATTAACCCTCAACAGCCCTGTGAGGCCAGACATATGCTTTGCCTATTTTATTCTAAGATAAAGATCCATAATAGGAAAGAGAAGAAGTCTGGAGGCAGAAATAAATACTGAAAGCAATGTCAATAATGATGCTCACTGCTCAGTCATGTTGTCTCTGGACAACGTTTCCTGAACAGAGCCAGGATTTTGATATTTCATGATATCCTTATCATTTTCTTTTTCTGTCCTGTGAAATTAAAATTTAGATATAGTAAAAATTATCTCAGGAAAAACAAGAGTTTCTCTAAAATGATGTCTGGACATCATCATTGTTCTGGAATCCTGGGTTTGTTTCTCCTTTACCGATGTCCATGGAGGCATAAGGATTGTCTTCCCTTTTTATTTCAGTTCTCCTGTTAAATAAAACAAAGTCCCCTTAATATAATGCTCGAAGGACACTTTTCATTAACCAGATTCATCACAATTTTGATGGCATCCTGTGTTAAGGATGCCTATTTGGGAAAACAGGAACACTCATGAATGGATAATACAAGTATTACTCATTGAGACTCTACTGAGGTCAGTTTGGTAATAATATTCATCAAACTTAGAAGTACACATTGGCTTCAAACCACTTTTCCTGCTGCTAGGATTTATCATACAGCTAAATTGATACACAAAAGGAATGACCTATATCAAATCATTGTACTCTTTTAAAATAGACACAGACATATAAATGTCAATTAGAAGAGGACCAGTTAACAAAATTATAAAATGGGAAAGTACTTTCTCAGCAAACACAAAGTATCTTTACGTAACTAATATGAGAGGGTCTCAAAACATACAAAGTAAGAGATAAGAATAGGTAAAATTAAAATGTATAACATAAAACATGCTAAGTAGGAGATGATATATGTAGAACATAAAGCCATGTGCAGTGGCTCATACCTGTAATCCCAGCTATGTAGGAGGTAGAGGTTGGGAGGATCGTGATTTGAGGCCCATGTCAACAAAGTAGCCATGCAAAGTAACATATGGAAGCATGAAACCTTATCTAAACATTAACTAAAGCCAAAGGGGAAGGCTGTTGAGTGTGGCTCAAGTGGTAAAGGGCCTGCCTGACTAGGAAGCACAAGACTCTGAGTTCAAACTCTGATATTGCAAAAATGAAAGAAAGCTGGGCACCAGTGGCTCACATCTGTAATCCTAGCTACTCAGGAGGCTGAGACGCCAGTCCGGCCAGGTAAGTCCCTATGACTTATCTTCAATACACTACTCAGTAAAAGCTGGAAGTGGTGCTGTGGATGAATGAAAGAAAGAGGGAGGGAGGGAGGGAGGGAGGGAGGGAGGGAGGGAGGGAGGGAGGGAAGGAAGGAAGGAAGGAAGGAAGGAAAGGAAGGAAGGAAGGAAAGAAGGAAAGGAAGGAAGGAAGGAAAGAAGGAAGGAAGGAAGGAAGGAAGGAAGGAAGGAAGGAAGGAAGGAAGGAAGAAAGGAAGGAGAAAGGGAGGGAGAGGGGGAGAGAGAGGAGAGAGCAACTACATAGTGCTTTGTTAGGTACTATAAAATATTGTTACTCTATTTCATATGCCTAACAAAAGTCAGAGTCAGGGCTGGGGATATGGCCTAGTGGTAAAGTGCTCGCCTCGTATACATGAAGCCCTGGGTTAGATTCCTCAGCACCACATATATAGAAAAAAGCCAGAAGTGGAGCTGTGGCCCAAGAGGTAGAGTACTAGACTTGAGCAAAAAGAAGCCAGGGACAGTGCTCAGGCCCTGAGTCCATGCCCCAGGACTGGCAAAAAAAAAAACAAAACAAATAAACAAAAGTCAGAGTCAATTATTTCTCAGAGTCAGAAAAAAAATCTAGTGGCAAAGAAACACTGGAAATCAAATATGTAATAATTGAAATCCTCAATCAAGGAGTAGGGGGCTGAGGAGAGTGATTGAGTGAGTGGATTTAATCAAGAGGCATTGTATGATTGCACTATAACTCCAAGTTGGAGAAGGCCTGACCATGAACTATGATGGCATGGAGTTTGAATGATCCGAAGAAGCAAAAAGGAATAACGGTTTGAAGCAAACCTCAGAGTTCATTCTTGAGCAACTTTCCAGCTCTCATCCATGGAGGAGTAAACAATGAGGATAATCCCTTGAGTCCACCAGCCCCTCATCCCTGCCTAGCTGCGGTGCCTCTCCTCAGTAGGGGAATGACTCTGTAGCTGCGGTGAAATTTACAGGAGCATGCTAATGAACTCCAGGCTAAGAAGGCAAAATGTTGACAATGTCTGGGAACTTTCTAGGGGATGCATCACAATAGTTAGGAGCAAAATTATCCAACGAACAAATTGGCCCTATGCCTTGTTACAAATTTTCCAGTGAGTATTCCCTAAATAGTCCTGTTTTAAGATAGATAAGTCTAAGAAAGGATACTTACTTCCTTCGCTCTCTGATCCCAATAATGACCAAGAAAACAATGCCAACCACTACCAATCCCATCACAACTCCAAAAGCAATCAGCCATATGGTGACAGGGGGCTGGTAAGGAGGTCGGAGTGTTGGATTAACCCCTAGAAACTCCAGGCTGTTATCATTCAGGCGGAAAACATCATTAATACGATCCCGGGACAACCTAATCACAAAAGCAAAACACAGGAAAGGGGACACTTAAAGCAAAATGAAGCTGTGTTTAGTCATTTACTTCTTTTCACATTCCTCCCGAAGGGTTTTGCAAGGCTTATCATGAGAATGCACCCCTAAACTAATAAAGAAATCCAGGTAGAGCTGGTCACTGGTAGTTCATGCCTATAATCCCAGATATTCAGGAGGCTGAAATGTAATGATGGAGGCTCAATGCTGGGCAGGAAAGTCCACGGAGACTCCTATTTCCACGTAATGGCCAAAACGCTGGGAGTGGAAGTATGGCTTAAGTGGCAAAGTACTATCCTTGAGGTTTTAAAAAAAAAAGCTCAGGGGGCTGGGGATATGGCCTAGTGGCAAGAGTGCCTGCCTCAGATACACGAGGCCCTAGGTTCGATTCCCCAGCACCACATATACAGAAAACGGCCAGAAGCGGCGCTGTGGCTCAAGTGGCAGAGTGCTAGCCTTGAGCTGGAAGAAGCCAGGGACAGTGCTCAGGCCCTGAGTCCAAGGCCCAGGACTGGCAAAAAAAAAAAAAAAAAGCTCAGGGATAGTGCCTTGAGTTCAAGCCTCGGGGCTAGTACAAAAAACAAGAAAAAGAAATCAAGGTACATCAGGCTCAAGGAAGACAGCCATGTTTGAAGACGATCAGACATCTTCCATGCATTGCAACCTAAATGACATTTATTAACAGCCTCCTCGGAAGGCTGAGCTGCAAAATGTGGACATGATTAATACCTGTTCAATTGTGACTACTGTGCTTTCAAACGAACTTAGCTTATTTAGAAGATTTTTCTCATCGGTTAGAGTGTATAATGACTACAAATAAGTCATGTCTATACTCAAGTCCCTGTAGGAGACTTTCCCAAATAATGGGTTCGTCAAGCCATCACTGAAGACTAACATGCAAAAAGAACTTTGTCAACCTCTCCAGCACCAGGATTGGAACTGGATATGTTATGGAGAGACAAGGAGTAATGATTATTTAAGACAAATTAGTGAACTAGAGAACATTCTGGGTTAAAGACTGAAGTCTCTGGCATCATACCTTCCTACCCTGGGTATAATCCCGGTCAAGAGGTCACATTCCAACAGAGAAAGAAAGGGCTCAAAAGAGAATGAGCCAAGTAATGCCTTGCAACTCCAAGAGCCTGTTTTACAAGTCATTCTAGAAACAAAGTTTCACAAAGTTTGCAGCCAGGTATTCAGGTGGGTGAGGCTCTTTCACCATCTTAGCCAGCGCTTTCTCCTAAGACAGACACAAGTCTTTTAAAGACAGGAATGTCTGGCATGGTTGTGTCATACACCACGACCCAGCCAGATTTTTCTAGACACACACTGCACAGTAGGTCTTGGATAAAATTCAATTATACAACTCAAGAGTGCCATTTAAGGAGCTGCCCAGTATAGAAGGCCTTTTATTGAATGAAAAGAGGGAATCATGTATAAGTGATATCCCATCTCCACTTCTGCTGTCTTGTGCAAAAGGGCTGAGGCAAACTGGGGGAAAACGATCTCTTCTACGCTCTCGCTGCTCATCTAAATCTCTCATCCAAGTATGGAGGATAACTATTGCTTAAGGAATCCTATTCTTACATACCTTCTTTCAAGTTTTGCGCAGTTAAGTGAACCCTACATCAGTGTCCCTACAACAAAACATGGTACTAGCTATCAAAGTACCGTCTACATCAAGACATCCACGCATGCTCGTCAGACTTCCATCAGCCAGCGTCTACTTCCCATTGCCTGACTGCGTTGTCAGACTGAAAACCCTGCTCCATTTTCAGGCCAGAAATAATTCAGAGGTACATTCTACACAGTGTTCTACAGTTACCCAGCAAGATTGAGCTCTAGTTGCTGACAGTGGGAAGTTCTTGCCAATGTACAATATATTGTCTTCTTTTCCCTCTCTTTCTCCTATCTATATTTTTATTATTGCTTCCCAAATAAACCACTTAAATCCTTGTCTGAAGGGTCTAGATCTGAGAAAATGTAAAGCAACATAGTTCTCCTGATAATGGATTCTTCTGGAATTGAAACACAAGTTTGGGGATAAGGTAAAACATGTAGAAGGGTCAGAACAACCCCCGGTACACTAAAGACTAGCAAGAGTTGTTACATTTGCTAACCCCTGTACCCTTATTGGTTTGTTTGAAAACCAAATGTCACCTGATGGCCTCTTCCACTTCATCTCGAGGTATGATGTCAGATGCGTTTTCAGGTGCAGTGACATAGAAGGTGAAAGAGATCCTTGGTGTCCAATTGCTCACCTTCACATTCTCCTCCCTGGGGAGAAACAAAAGAAGCCTTGGTCCTGTGGCCCAGGGAACACAATAAAGAGAATGATGGCTTTCCCTGCTCATGGAACAGAGATTTGGAGAGGCCCATGAGACAGAGAGGCGTGGAACAGCAAACAATGGGAAAACTTAATTGTTCAAACAAATTAACACCCTTTGAAGCACATGAAAGCACCTACAGAAAAGTGATACTATCAAATGGTAACTCTGCCATCATGCAAAATCCACATTTTTTCCAATGATAGAAAAAATGTCCAGGTGAAAACAATGAGAGAATCAGGAAGGAACCCAGGACTGTCATGAGAAAGCTATGGTGGACAGACATGGGTCAGTACCATCGCCACAGGTGGTGTGTTTATGCTCTCTAACCCAGCCCCTCCTAGGATAAAAAGCACTTGCACCCATGGGGAAGGTGAAAGTAAGGCTTACTATAGAATATTATAAGACACTGCTCACAGAGTTGCTATGATCCTAGTTTAAAAAAAACCAAAACCTAAGTCAATAGTCCTGTTTTCTAAGAATAAAAAACAAGGTTTTTAAAATGAGCTTCAAGGCCCACATGACTTTTCATTGCTCACTCCTCCCCACAACCTCCTGCTTGTCTTCTCGACTCTTCTCTCCACCCCCCCCCCCGGCCTTCTTGCTCTTCCTTCAACAGAGAAGCGCAGCCCTCCTTCAGAGGCCATGGTTGCTGCTCACCTCAGCTGAACCTGCCTCACCCTTGTCTGCCTCATGAGATCGCTCTCTGGTTTCAAATATTTGTTCAAATATTAGTAAGGTCTTTTCTGACCGTTCTAGTGCTGAGGAATGGAACCCAGGACTTCGTGTATACAAGGCAAGCACTCTACCACTAGGCCACATTCCCAGCCCCTCTATCACATATTTCTATGAAATTCTAGCTATTCACTTATAACACACATATTTCCCCAGAATTCACTTTTAACACACACACACACACACACACACACACACACACACACAATGAAGGCAGAATTTTTTTTCCTTTCTACTCTAAGGAGCTGAGGGCAAAAGCTGTTTAAGAGGAACATTGAGCTTGTCATCTACACGTCAAAAAAACCACAACCATCCCTAAGTAGGGTAGCCCCAAATTCCAGGATGCAAAAGAAGAATGCTTCCTCATGTCACCTAGAGAAATTCTTATATCATTATTATTAGTCTAAATGATTATTATTAAACATAGAAGAACGCTTAAGTAGACTATCAGATTTGAGAATAAGGGGATGGCTGGCTAGAGAACATGTGAAGCCAGCAAATGAACTCACCGAAAAGGAATTGTCTCGTTTTTTATTCTTAAAAAATACTCTCTCATGGCATATGCAACAGATGACTGGAACAAGAACATTTCATTGTCGTCCCATTCATACTGCAAGTTCACAAGAAAGATGCTGTTCAGTAAGGATCATGGGACATGTTTTAAACTAAATACTCTTCAAGCTTTATTGTTACCATCCCAAGGACTCTGGCTATTTATTATGTCAGTGGCCTCCAATGTGCCTGAGCCCCGGCAGTACATGGAGGACTGCTTAAAACTCACTCAGTTCCTGATTCAGACTGTCAGGGATGAGAACGAAGACGCAGCATCACCAAGTAGCTCCTGGGTGGGTGGCTACTCTGCTCCTCCGGCAACCATTGGGCTCACTGTCTTGCACTTTGGTTTGATATACATTCAAATAAACATCCTAAAGACAGGAGTCTAGGTGGGAGTCCCCCACAAGTTGTGGCTTTTACTTAAAATGTCTGTACTTTGTAGATAAATAAACTGGGATTTTTGTTATTTTATATTAAGTTCTCAGATCTGTAGAGGAACAAGGAAATCTCAGGTTCACAGAAAAAAAGGGCACTGTGAACAGAGAGGTAATCTTGTTTTCCAGTTCTAAACAAAGGTCTTGTGTGTTTAAAAAGCAAAGAAAAATAAACAGTACTTTTTTTTTTTTTTGGCCAGTCCTGGGGCTTGGACTCAGGGCCTGAGCACTGTCCCTGGCTTCTTTTTGCTCAAGGCTAACAATCTGCCACTGAGCCACAGCGCCACTTCTGGCCATTTTCTGTATATGTGGTGCTGGGGAATTGAACCCAGGGCCTCATGTATACAAGGCAAGCACTCTTGCCACTAGGTCGCATTTGTAAGGAAATGGAAGGACTTGGAAAAAATTATACTAAGTGAAGTGAGCCAGACCCAAAGAAACATGGACTCTATGGTCTCCCTTATTGGGAATAATTAGTACAGGTTTAAGCAAGTCATAGCAGAGGATCACAAGAGCCCAATAGCTATACCCTTATGAACACATAAGATGATGCTAAGTGAAATGAACTCCATGTTATGGAGACAATTGTTATATCACAGTTGTAACTACTTTCAACGTCCCATGTGTATCTGTAGCTTCTTCTATTATTGATGATGTTCTTGTATCACCTTCCTGTGGTTGTACCTACACTATCTCTGTAATCTTATCTGAGTATATTGGAAACCGTGTATACTGGTATTGGAACTAGGAAATTGAAAGGGAATACCAATTGAGAGACACAGGGTAAAAAAAAGACAAACAACTACAAAAGCAATACTTGCAAAACTGTTTGGTGTAAGTGAACTGAACACCTCGAGGGGGGGAGAAGGGAAAGGGGGAGGGGGGAGGGGGTATGAGGGACAAGGTAACAAACAGTACAAGAAATGTATCTAATGCCTAACATATGAAACTGTAACCTCTCTGTACATCAGTTTGATAATAAAAATTGGGGGGAAAAAAAAAAAGCAAAGAAAAAGTAGCATTGACTCTTTTCTCCAGCAGGTGGCAGCACAAGATTCGCATTTCTACTCTCCCTTTCAGAGAAAAAGGATCACGGTCTCACAAAAGAATTGTCACTTTTACTTTAGCTTGATTTCACCCAAGTGTGGGGAAGATGGAGTCACTTTAAGAGTAGCAATAATACTATTGATATTGTGACTAATAATATTCTTGTTATTGCTTTTATATTAAAACAATTGATGTTGAATTTTCAAATAATGCCATCGACTAGGTTGAAGTCTGCCACGATCTGGTTGGAATGATAGCTAGCCTGGCCCTAATGTGCATGCACACTGAAGGTTCAGTTTGGTTCCCATCAGCTTGGTAGTAAATTGGCCTCAGGACATCAAACCATCAAACTGTTTGGAGACTATCGAGCCCTGATGCATGGAAAGAGAACATGAATATAGACAAAAGAAAAACAGAAGATAATTGAAAAGGATTTTGATCTTTTGGGAGTAGTTCAAATTCATTAGGCCAATGAACAGCTAATACAAGTATGACAACAATAAATAACTTCAAGGACATCTAACAATTAGTAATAAATAGGAACAGGAGTTTGTAAAACACTGAACTTCTATTTTTAGGTTTATTTTCTTAAATTCTATTCTAGTGCTACCTATATTTCCAGGTCTTAAGTAACTATTAGAATTATCCTAGAAGTATTTTTGAATCTTGAGAAAAATTTTACTTCTCAGGATCAGCAAAAAGGTAGAAATGCAATCTTTGGAACCTCGTAGTGAGAAAACAATTTTCTGTAGCACCTTGGACTGCTTTATCTGAATGTCCTAGGATGACTTGGAAATGTGCAAAGCTGTCATGTTGCCACACCCCATTTAGGCCTTTGATCCCTATTTGTCTAAGACTTTCTGTCCTCTCTTCTTTCCCAGTCCAAGTTACTAGTATACTTCCTCAGGGTAGGTCACCTGAGATAGAGATTCAGGAGAGAATAATAGCTAATTAAATTAAGTCAAAGAAAGGGGTAATCGGATTCTCAACAAAACATTTTGTTACCCCAAAATATAACACGAACCCAGTGGTCATGAAACTTAGCTGGAATTAGAATCACCTAAGGAGCTTTGAAAACTATTTCTTTGAGTACTGACTGCTTTTTCTCCCAAGGATAATGTTCTATCATTTAAGCCACAGCTCTACTTCTGGCTTTTTGGTGATTAACTGGAGGCAAAAGTAGTAGTTTGAAGCTCAGGCAGGAAAGCCCTTGAGATTCTTTTTTTTTAAGTTGATTTTTTAAATTTAATTTTATTGTCAAAGTGATGTACAGAGGGATTACAGTTACATACATAAGGTAGTGAGTACATTTCTTGTCAAACTTGTTACCTCCTACCTCATTCTTGCAAGTATCGCTGTTGCATTGGTTCACCCTTTGTTTTTTGTCTCACCATTTTGAGATTCTTATCTCCACTAACTTCCAAAAAATGCCAGAAATGGAGTTGTGGCTCAAAGTGGTACAGCACTAGCCTTAAGCAAAATAGCACAGGGACAGTACACAGGCCCTGAGGTCAAGCCCCAGCACACACTGAGAAATCGTTTTAAGGATTCTCCTGGTCAGGCCAGCTTTGAAGTGCAATCCTCAGATCTCTGCCTCCTGAATAGCTAGGATTGCAGGCATGAGCTAACTATACTCGGCCTGTAAACTTGAAACTCTTGCTGCTACATCCCATAGAAACTAGATGTTGGAGCCCATACATGCATTAATATTTTGAAATTCTTACATGTGATTCCAATGTGCAGCCAAGTTTGAGAAGTAGTATTCCAACTCAGAGCTCCCCAGTCTTTGTATACAAATCACTTGGGACTCTGATTAGGCAGGTACAGATCTGGGGCCTGAGAGTCTACATGTGTAACAGGCTTCTCTTGATTCAGATCAATAGATTTAAGTGCCTTTGGTTGGTCCATGGACCATGCTGTGAGTAAAGCCAGGAGATATATAGATATGATTTGCTAACAAGCAAACTAAAAAAACTCAAGATAATGCTTCTAAAATCCAATGACTCAAAATACAACCATAACTTCTTCCTTGAATACAAGTAATGATGCTAATTATCAATTGGAAGGATGAGTATTTGATATCTAACGATCTTCCTAGATGATGTTGCACTGATTTCATAACACTTTCAAGGTAGTAGGTAAAAAAAAAAAAGGTGTTACCTAGTTAGTGTGGACTATCTTTGTAAAATCTTGGGCTTTAGTTTAAAGAGAACTATTTGACTTCCTCTGTGTCTAGCTCACCATGGAATGGGTATATTGTCTCCTGTTCAAGGGAAAAGAATACACCAAAAACCATGAACAAAGCACCGAGAATACTCACGGCTTTATCTCCAAGAGCTGATTTGAGGCTTATCCTCACTTTGATGCTTTGGTCAGTATCTGATTAAAGAGAAATCATAGACTGCTAGTTATAGATGACAGATTGACTCTCCCTTCCCAAGATCCCACTAAGCAATGTTTTAAAAAGGTATAAACACACTGTTGGAAAATGAGAAAGTGATGGGAGATGGGTAACTGCTTTCTTAGGAAACAGGAAGCCATGGCCTGATGTGTAGACAGAGGGAATACAGAATCACAAAGGCGTTTGAGACTCAGGTGTAGGACAAGTGGGAAGATGATATTGAAGGTCGGGATGTGAGTACAGGCACTTTGGGGAACATTTAATCCGCTACTCCATGGACCCTTGCTCTTAACAGTCACATAGACCTTGTACTCTGACAAGGTGACATTCCAGAAAGAAGATATGGGAACAGAAAACAGTGGATTCATCTCAAGGTAACAAAAAAACGGATGATTGTGGAAGAAAACTGTGATCCATATTGTGACAGGAAGATAGAATTCTGCAAGAAAGGCATCTCTAGGGGAAAAATCCTTAAGAATGAAAAGAATAATTTTGGAAGAATTGGGGGAAAGCAAACACAATGCAGATGAAAAATTAGGTGTGCTGAACAAAAAAATGAGGCAAGTAGAAACTCTGGGACAGGCCACATAAGAAATGATCCAAAAAAGATTGTTGCTTGGCTCTGTAGACAATGATAACTACTTTACTGAGGAAGAGAGAAATAGAAGTGGAATTGATAAGAAATGTACTCACTGCCTTACATATGAAACTGTAACCATCTGTACATCACGTTGACAAGAAAGAAATGAAACAAAAAAAGAAGTCGAATTGCAGGTGGAAGAGAAGGTCGAAAACTGATCAATAACAAAAGAGCAATAGATACAAATTATTTAGAAATAGAAAAGTGCCAGAGAAAAGTGGTAATAGTAATGAAATTCTATCATCTTTGAAGAGCAAGATTCAAGTGCAGTGGACTAGAGATTATTATAGTGTTGTAAAGTTGAGACTAATAAAACCTTGAAAAACAGAGTCAGCAAGGGTTTCTACATAGAGGGAACAAATACTCAGTTGTGTCATAGCCACCGTAAGACTGGGGCCAAAGGAGACTCGGGAAGCTGACAGCGCATGATACGAAATGTGTCAGCTCAGTACTCACAGGGCCTCCAGCCAGTGTTCCACCCCACAAAAGAATTCTTGTTTTGGTCTTTTAGCCAGCTAAATAGTGGTGCAAAGTAGTTGAGCAGTGGTCTCACATCCATATGATTTGTTCCTACTACATTTTCCAGTGCTAAAGTCCAGGGTTCTGATTTTCCAAGACGCAACATATTGCTACAGGAAAAAAAAAAAAAAGAGAGTATCCAGGGCTTTTTCACTAACTTCAGGTGTACATTTATTTACATCTATAACCTAGAGTTGTCTTTCTTTGACTTGGCTAAATTTTCATCTGGCAGGTAAGAAAATTAGGGTGCAAATAGACTCACTCTACTTTTTTGTGCCAATACTGGAGTTTGAACTCAGGGCCTGAGTGCAGTCCCTTCGCTTTGTTGCTCAAGGCTGGCACTCTACTACTTGAACTATAGCCCTACTTCCACTTTGGTGGTTAATTGGAGATGAGTCTCCTGGACTTTCCTTCATTGACTACTTTGAACCTTGATCCTCAGATCTCAGCCTTCTGAGAAGCTAAGATTAGGCATGAGCAACCAAAGACCTGATAATCTAATCTAAGGGCAGAACAAAGCCTTTAATCTCTTCCAATTATTACAAACAGAGCTCTGTAGTTCTGACATAAAAGAGATGGCGATCCAGAGACATCTCATGGCTGATGTTTCCATCTAATCACAAATTAAACATCTGTTCTATGTATAAGCAAGTATTGAGGCCTTGAATTTTCTTTTTGGAACAAAGAAATCACATTCAAAACTAGGCATTGAAATGAGTATTACTGGGTTCTAGAAGAGGTTTGACACTTTGAGGCATTTCTTACAGCAACTTCTGCCCAGCTTCAACAGAATTTGAGATGTCACATTTGTGCAGGGGGCCTTCATGTTTAGCTGCATTACAAAGGGCTTCTTGAAACTGGAATTGGTAAATAGTCCTTGTGTAATATCTGTATAAGAGACAAAGAAACAATACAAGAAATTCTCATCTTTAATGACTAGGGTAGGGTCACTGATTGGAGCATATATTGAAATTATGTGCCCAAGTGACCACAGAACTACTAACCAACTACTGTTTCCCCACAATAACCAAACATGAACTCTATAGACCCACCATAATCTACTTGCATTTATGTATCAGATGATTATCATTTTATATATCATCTGCATTAGCACTATTTTACTCTGTTAAATAAAATTTACTTATTTATTTACTCTCTTAATTTTATTTACTATGTTAAATGTCAGCTCACATTTGTATTGTCTTTTACAGAAACTGAGATGCAGAAAATTCAAGATTTGGCACTAATAGGTGATGAAGAACATCTGCTTTCAGACTTCATGTTAAAATATTCTTCAAATACATGATGAACTCTGCTGGTAACAAGAAGACAAACAAAATACTCTTGTTTCTCTCCCCATGAGCCTATTGGTTCCTTGATAATGCAGGAAATGTCTCACTCAAGTTTGATTTAACTCAATTAACCATGTTGGATTAAACTGAATTTAGATTGATTATCTATTTTGAACTTCGAGTGAGAAGTGGAGAAAGAAATATCATTATCACTTGGTGGAGCTCCATTGGTTTCTTTTTAACAGGTTGTCCCTAAACCCTACCGTGAGATAGAGAGAAGAAAAAGGTCATTTACCGGATGAATGAGAAATCATTAGAAACATGGAAGAGAGTGGCAGGGTCACAGAATGTCTCATCATGAGGCACAGGTTCCACCACCCCCACGATCTCTCGCCTTTGGGAATAAAAGGAAGAGACAGATTAACGGTGGGTCAGCCATCATGAGAAGGTAGAGTTGCTCACAATGACTGCACTTTCTTGCTACAACCAGATTTCTATTGGAGAGGTGAAATAACAACTGTGTACAAAGATCAGAAATAAAGGCCCTGTGTGATTATATCATTGTTTTAATTCAACCAAATATAGCAATGGAAAATAACTATATCTTCAAAACATAAATACATTCATAAAGCACATCACCCGCCATCACTCTAACACTTCCTACCACATTTTTGTGCTCCTGGAAGCTGTTACTTGGTAACATTGAAACATTACTCTCCAAGGCTCACTGAAATGTCCCCTCCTCTAGAAAGCCTGCCTCTGCTATCACTCACCTTACAACATGGTTAACCTTCAACCTCCCTTAGTCTTCTCTAGCTATGTCTTCTTTGCCATTTCTCTGTGCTGTAGTTTTTCCCATAGCACTTCTTGGCCTGAAAACTTGAGCTCCCAGAGAGTGAGATGTGTCTTGGCCATCTTTACAGTTGGTGCCAACTGTACTGAACACTAAGGAAAGCCATCACTTCTGTTTGTGAATGACTAAGGGAACATTTAGATGTCATGCATTAACTAATTACTATAAAGGTAATTCTATGTTCCTTTAAAATTAAGAGGGATAAGAAATTATTGAAGAGACAGAATAATAGGTAAAGAAACCATGTATTAGGCATTGTTTAAAAGAAATGCTTTTGTCCTTAATAATTTTTCAATCATTGTGGAAAGCTGCAATAGTACTCAAATACTAAAATCAGAGAGTGCTGACTCCTTTCTCCCAAAGAAGATTTATTAAAAGGAAGCTTAGGTGTTTGGGGCTGGCTATCTGTTTTGATGCCATTTCCCCTAACTTGACTACAACTCTATTTTTCATAAATTTAACCACAATCACCAACTTTCAAGATTGACCTCCTTAGATCCTAGTTATCCTGACTATGAAGCTTTTCTTGAGAACCCCAATCCTAGTCATGTTAGATATATTCTCTCTGGAACATGATCCCAGGGAACACCGGCAAAGAGGTAAGGACGTGAGATCAGGAAAGGAAAGTAGCCCCCCCCCACACACACACACAAAGATGTGTTATCAAGGAAGGTCCCACTGTAGATAATTGGAGACTATTCCCACTGAGGAACTCCATGATTCTTTATAGAGTACATGCCACAGGACTTAGCCACCTTGAAGTCAGGGGTGCTGAAGTATTTGGTTATCAACTCCTATCAGTCATTGGTTGAAGACTGATGGGGCATTAGCTCCTCAGCCCCTTCTGCTATTTGTGGGTCCTAGTGGCCTCGACATAGAGGTAGAGGTGTGTGTGTGTGTGTGTGTGTGTGTGTGTGTGTGTGTGTGTGTGTGTGTGTGTGTGTGTTTTGGTATTAGGACTTGAACTCAGGGCCTAAGTGCTGTCCCTTAGCTTTTTTGCTCAAGACTGGTGTTCCACTACTTGAGCCACATCTCCATTTCCAGTATTTTGGCGGTTAATAAGTGATAAGAGTCTCATGTACAGATTTGTCTACCTGAGCTGGCTTCAGATCCTCCGCTCTCAGCCTCCTGAGTAGCTAAAATGATAGGCATGAGTCCCCAGCCCCCAGAATCAAATGTTTGTAGCTACATAGCAAAATCATGAGAAAACACTGATGATGCCATAGTCACAGACTTACTTCATCTCCCACCACTTCTTCATCCACTGCTCTTTGGGGATTTCACCCTTAAAGACCATCCATCTCCACTTCTCTAACATGAATGTGAATGGCAGTGTTCCAACAATAGTGAGTGCTTGTTTGAGTAAGAAGTTTATTTCTGTTTCTAAAAAAAAGGAACAATATCAAAAATATTAAGATGAAACTATCAAGGGATGTTTTGTGTCCAAAATAGCTCGCCTAAAATCAAGATATTATTCTACAAGATACACTTGATTATATAAGAAATACTGGCAGTGAACATAATAACATGTATGTATTCATTTTTCCACTAAGGGATTTGAAGTAGGATGAAGCCCTGGAACCAAATGGATAAATAAAAATCTAAATGTTAACCCTAATCCTCATGTCTTTTATTAGTCTCCATTGTCTTCTTTAAAGTAACTCCTCACTGGAGTTAATTAGGGCTATTTTATCTACTTTCCCAGTCATTCTGTTTATTCTTGAAAGCTCTGCGAAGGCAGTGATTGTTAATGTCTCATTCAAGACTGTATATCTAGTCCAGTGTCTGCTACTTAATGCCCTCTGTGAGCCCTTGGTAAATAAGCAAACATTAGCAGATGTGGTGCAAAGCCAGTAAACCAGGGAGAGGAAAAAAATATTGTGCTACCACAGGGTAGGCTAGTATAGATAAGGATAATGAACCATACATTTCAAAATTTTAAAAGAGAGCTGAGATGTACAGCAGTGAAAACTCACATGCCCAGCACGTACCTAGTGTTGGGCTTGATCCCAAGTACTATAAAAACAAAACAACAAAAAACCATAGGAAATCATTTGACCATTTTTACCATGAGAAATGATAAATCTGTGTCGGGAGATTTTACATAGATATAGTGTATATATACATATTATATATATACATACATACTACATATATATGTATATAATGTATATATACATTATGTATATATTTACTCTGGTTTAAGCATTACACAATGTAACAAAACATTATGTTACTCCATTAGCATGTACAAGTTTATGTACTAGCAAGAAATAAATTTAATTAAAAATATCAATCAGGCCAAGTGCCAGTGTCTCATACCTGTAAGCCTAGCTATTCAAGAGTCTAAGATTTGGGGATCTAGATTCAAAGCCAACCCTGGCAGGAAACTGTAATACTCCAATCCCAATTAACCAGCAAAAGCTAGAAGTGGAACTCAAGTGGCACAGTGCCAGCCTTGAGTTAAAAAGCTATGGGACAAAGCCCAGGACTTGAGTTCAAGCCCTAGTACAAAAGGGTAAAACAGTAAAATAAACTCCACAGAGCAAGTCATCTGCCAGATAACCAAAATCGTGCAATGTACTTGAAATGTACTAACATCTTCCTTAGAAAGGATTGAAAACGCTTTTAAGACATGATGATGACTTTCCATTGGCCTACTTCCAGGCCCCTTCGAGATCACCAAGGGTCTGAAGCCAGTAATCAAGGCAAAGTGAACTGCCTAGACAGGATGGAGCTCATGACCTTAACCTCCTCGACCAAATGTTCCAGCCAGTAGAGCTGATCATTATGTCACACATAGCAAAAATAGGAGGAAAGAAATATACAGAAGAGAAGAAAGTATTAAACTCTAATTGTCCTTTTACCAAAACTATAGTATATTCACAGAAAAAATTAGATCTATTGAACATTTTTGTGTTCCATCCACAGAAAGCAAAATGGACTGCTTTGGTCAAAGACTTTGAGGAATTGCATAGGTATGAGGGGAAGCTGCAGGTAAAACATGGCTTCCACTAAAATAGAAATGTTTTGGTGCCTTTCATCACTTTGAGTACTTTCATCATTCCTTTTTAAAGAACCCCACAAATTCAAAACATACTTTGTTTTGCATTATACTGTAGGAAAGCCTTTATATCAGGGCTCTGCTTCTACATCTGCCTCTATGTTGCTTTTGACTTTGAACTACTTTTCCTCCTTATCTTCTGTTTACTACTGGGTAAAATGGTTTTTTCTTAGAATCTGTTCCTGTTGTTCTAATCTTTGGGGTAAATTTTTACCCAGAACAAGAATCACCTACTCTGAAGCCAGACACTGATTAGAGGAGTGACTTTGGACAAAGCCTTTCAGTTCTAGGGGATTATTTAAGTATCCTCAAAAAGCTCACCCAGTTCCTATTTGATATTTTTAGAGTCCCAAGACCTTTGGTCAGTTGATTCTCTTCTTCCCCATTTAAAAACATAAAACCAGGACTGGTGGTACAGTGAAGTTAGCGTATTTGCCTAGCATGTGCAAGGCTAGAAATTCAACTCCCAGCACTGGAAAAAAAAGTACAAACTGGAATGTTCTGATACATTGTACCAGCACCAATATCCAGTTACCTGTACACATCACATACTTTTTGTAGCAAAAAGGAAATCTTTCATATACATGAAAATAAACACGTTCACTCATCTTGGACTAATGAACTCCCTAAACATGAAACAATTACCATCATCTTCATGAAAATCTGATGGCAGAAGCCCAATGGATTTCAGATGCTTTGGTGT
Organism: Perognathus longimembris pacificus; assembly: GCF_023159225.1. Lineage (NCBI taxonomy): Eukaryota > Metazoa > Chordata > Mammalia > Rodentia > Heteromyidae > Perognathus > Perognathus longimembris. Next base: position 104,958,024 of record NC_063188.1, on the reverse strand, counting down.
AGCTGCAGAAAGTGACATGATTTCCCCGACAGCTTCGTGGAACCCTTCATTGGCTCCATTTCTTAGCAGGAAAGGTTGGATGGCATATGCCATGTCATACTGGATATGGCCCATCTCGTGATGAGCTGTCAGGAAGTTGTCCATTGTCACCTTTGTGCACATCTTGATTCTACACAAAATGAGGATAAAAATGAATATCATTGAATTTCATCGAATCAAGTTAATCATTATAGCGGAGTGCCACCAGGTGTTGGTGGCATGTGTTCTCTTTCCCAAATGTGGCTACAATTGAATTTTGAGTATCTACTTGTTATGTTTCTGTGAATGGGTTGCCCAATATAAAGCAATGAGCAAGGATGATTCTTATTCTGCTCACACGCTAATAGGGAGAAAATAAACAGAGCCCTCTGCTACAAAACTCCAAGGCAAGTTCTGTTTAAGTTATGCCTTTGGGCATAACAATGGGTGAATATAGGCACTGTCTCCTAGAAGCTCCATGAAGGGCATAACTGGGGATGCAATGAGCAACTAGACCTTGATCGATGTGTAGGAATTCGTAAGGAAAACTTATATTCCTGGAAGTGCCCAGAGATAAAGGCCTGAGAAAGAATATGACATTTGGGACACTTCAAGCACTTTTATATAGTCAGGATCAAAAAATAATCAAAAGGGGCCAGATATGGAGACTGAGAAAACATTAGAATAGAGTCATTAGAATAGTGTGGGTTATAGCCCATGAAGCAAGAGTAGAATGGGAAGTAAGAGAGCCAAAGACAAAGCCTTAGGATAGTACAGTCTCTGGGGTTTGGGGAAAGGAAGATGTCTCAGGAGAGACACAGAAAACACCGAGAGGTAAAAGGAATCTGGAAGTCGGTGAAAAATGACCATTGAAAGTCAACTGGAAATACTGTCTAATAATGATGTGGCCAAGTGAGATAAGAACTGCCTTTGTCAATTAGATGGTGGTGGTCTTTTTCAACTTGGTAAGAGTATTTTCATTCAGGTACGTGTAGGCATCATAGTCTCCTGGTTTCCAAATTAATTCTCCTACCATACTAGTTATGTCATCATTACTTAATAGCAATAAATATCCTTTAGGGACCCTTCACTGCCCAGTCATACACTTGACCTCCTTTATACAACCCAATATGACTCCGATCTGCTTTTCTCACTTGATTTTTGTATATTGATTGCTGTATGTAAGAGGGTATGCTATAAAACTTACATATAATTTCTCTTTTGTGATATTGAGGCCTCAAACTTGCTAGGTAGGCATTCTACCATTTGAGCTATTCCATCAACCTTTTTTGCTTTAGCTTTTTTTAAATAGAGGCTCATTCTCATATCTAGATTTACGTAGCCAGGGACTGCAATTGTATCTTTACTTATCTCCATTCCCTGCTCTAGCCTCACTCCTACTTGCCTGAGAGCTCTCTGTCAATAAAGCTCTTTTACAAAACTCTCTTATTTGAGCTAGGGAACCCAGCTTAAAGACACAAATCGTCAACATGGGGATTACTGGTCTATTTTTATAAATAAGGAAACTGAAACCTAAGAGGTTTAAATGCATTGTCCAAGGTTGCTTAATCATTAAGAGACACACCTAGGTTTCCAAAGCTTGTGTCCCTTTGCCACATCATAGAGATTATCCTTCACATGTTTGTTATTCTAGCCTAACTAGAATTATTCTTGCTGACTCTAGTAGACACACCATCTGCACCTGATCCTGATGTTCTTCCACTCTGGTATCTTCCTCCCAGTTGTCTGTCCAGTCTCTTCTTGCATATAAAGCCCAATTCTAATGCCAACCAAAAATGATCTGATCCTGTCTCCTATTCCACGTGTGGTCAAGTGTTTTCTCCCAGCTCCCTAGAAATCATCCCTGTGTCTCGCCTCTTAGAACATATCACTTTTTCTTTTTTTGATCCTAGTTGATTATTCATCCACTTATCGAGCTCATCCACTATGGAAAAGCATAAAGGGAAGGATCAAATTCTGATTCACCTATTTGCCTCCCTTTATGACTTTGCAACTTGAATTGGCATATAGCATTTCCAATGAAGCATATTGGCTAAAGGTTCAGTTAGGGCCTGTTAGAAATCATTCTTGTGAAAACCAAATACACTTTCATGGACTCCCAGCCTTACTCCAAGGAGCTTTAGCTTGTCTCTTTTGCACCCAGAGAATCAGAGAAGTAATCCCTTACTGCAGTGACTCCCATTTAAGTATCTGCACTATCAATATCAGACCAGTTACCTGAAATCACCTTTCCCCAGGTCCCAAGCTGTCGGGTGGCAGACCACTTTTCGGTTGTCTCCTGGCTCAGTTAGCATGGAGTTTTCCCAGAATCCTTGGGTCATCTTAGGAAGACCAACAGATACAAAGAAATTCTCTGCTTCCTTGAATATCCTATTTGCATCCCAGGCCTGGAAGCCGAAAATAAAAAGTATTTGATACCAGCATTTAATATTTCTGTTGAATCCATCCATTAGCATAATATGCCCATATAGAAATTTAACAGCATATATGGACATGTTTGAAATGTTTATACTCTTTGTCTTGGGTATCCTTTCTCTAGGAAATTACCAGAAGTTAAATCAAAGTATTACATTGAGTACTATTTTTCTTGGTGGTCCTAGGACTTGAACTCAGGGTCTGGGTACTGTACTTGAGCCTCTTTGTGCTCAGGGGTAGTACTCTACCACATGAGTCACATTGCCAAATCTAGATTTCTCTACCTGGACTGGCTTCAAACCAAGATCCTCAGACCTCAGCCTCCTAAGTAGCTAGGATTATAGGCGTGAGCCACTGGTACCTGACTTAGATTGAGTACTACTTTTTTTTTTTTTTTTTTTTTTTGCCAGTCCTGGGCCTTGGGCTCAGGGCTTAAGCACTGTCCCTGGCTTCTTCAAGCTCAAGGCTAGCACTCTGCCACTTGAGCCACAGCGCCGCTTCTGGCCGTTTTCTGTATATGTGGTGCTGGGGAATCGAACCTAGGGCCTCGGGTATACCGAGGCAGGCACTCTTGCCACTAGGCTATATCCCCAGCCCCTGAGTACTACTTTTTAATAGTAAAAACTGTAGAAATAATCATCAGAATGATTAAATAAATAAAATAACACCATTGTGGAGGGAAAATTGTGTGGCCACCTGAATTATATTTAAAGGATTTTATCAATATTATAAAATATAATTTAAGAGAAAATAAAATATAAAAACTACTTATATGGTATTACTCCTGACGAGGAAGTACATGAAAATGTTAGCAGTAGAGTAAGTGAGATTGCATGTGATCATTTAAAAAATTTTTTCCCACTATTTGGAATTCTAGACAAGTTCTCTACCACTGAGCTACACACCCAGGCTATGGTTTTGTTGTTGTTGTGTCCTATTTCAAGTACAAGCAAAAAAAAAAAAAAAAACCCAATGACTTTCTATTCACTAAAGACTTCAACTCAAGCCTTCAAAAATTGATTAAATCAAGGGTTTAATTAGGGATTGGGGCATTAATAGAAGACACACACACTTAAGTGGACATAAAGGCACCAGCTTTTAGAACAAGAAGGTCCAGAGGTGGCCTAGAAGCCAATTATTAGTTGGGCTTTGGCTTCATGGGATGTGAGAACTGGAGAAAGACAGCAATAGGCATCTGCCATCTAGCAATTCTTCTTGAAACAGATGCCTCAGGAATCAGCCAGCCTTGCTTAGGACATAAGGCCTACATCAGAAAAATTAAGTTTGTGTAATTGAAAAGAAGTTCAGAAATCATTTTTAGTAACATGGAAAAACTTTCTCTGATCTTGAACATCAGCCAAGGTTAGTTTTCTCCTGTGTCAACCCTGGGAATGAGAAATAAAATATGAGACTGTTTCTCTTAATTAAATTTCAAAAGCCTAATGTCAGGCTGGAGATGGAGCTCAGTGATAACACTCTTTTCTGTATTCACAAAGCCCAGCATTAAAGGCAATTGATACTGATGAATGTGACAATCTTATTTGAGTTGATTTCTAACTAATACATAAAGGTATTAAAATGTACATATTTCTGGAGTACCTTGTGATGTTCTGATACAAGTATCTATTGTATAATGTTCAGATCATGGTAAACATACCTACCTCCTCATTTACAATTTTTTATTATTTATTTATATGCAGTGTTGCAGATCAAACCCAGGTCCTCATGCATGCTAAACACCACTTAGCTATAAACTTAGCCAGTTCATTTCTGGAAAATTCTTGAGATCTTTTCTTTTAGCTTTTGAAAATAAACAATACATTACCATTATCTATAATCACTAAACTGTGCAATAGCATACTAGAAATTCTGACTTCTGGTGACTGATAACTTAGCCCCCATCCTTCTCTCCCCTCTACTCTCCTCAGCTTCCAGGAGCTGCCATTCAACTCTCAACTTCTATAAGATTCATTTGTTTAGCTTCACATATGAGTGAAAACCTGTAGTTCTTGACTTACTGTGCCTAGCTTAGTTCACTTTTATTGTCCACTTTTATCCATATTGTTGCAAATGGCAGGGACTCATTCCTTTTATGACTGAATATTATTCAACTGTGTATGTGTGCTACATTTTCTTTATCCATTCATCTATTGGTACACTTACATTGCTTCACTTTCTTGGCTACTATGAGCAGTGCTGCAATAAATATGGAAGTACAGATTTCTCTTCAACACACTGATTTCATTTCCATTGGATATATTCCCATAATTTGGTATATGTCCAATTTCTGGACCATATAGTAGTTCTACTATTGATTTTTTGAGGAAGTATTATATTGTTTTCTGAATTGGCTATGTTAATTTTCAGCCCAATGTCAGTGTGAAAGGATTATTTTTGGTTCACATTCTCAGTATCACTTGACACTTAGGTATTCTTACTGGAATGACATCATATCTTATTGTGGTTTTGATATACATTTCCCTGATGATTGGTGACAAATATTTTTTTCATAAAACTTGATTATCTGTATACTTTCTTTTCAAAAATGTCTAAGTGTAGGGCCCATTTTTTAAAGTTCCTTATATATTTTGGATATTAATTAAAAACATTGTCATATATTGTATTGATGTCACATACAGTTTTCTACCATTTTGTGAGTGGTGATTCCACTGTGTAGATTGTTTCCTTTGCTAGGAAGAATGTTTAAATTTTTTGTTTTGCTTTTTGCTTTCTTTTCCCATGCCTCTGAATGTCAACAAATACATTCCCATTTAAACGTCCTCAAACATTTCTCTTCTGTTTTCTTCTAGTAGTTTGAATGAAGAATGGATTGATGAATGAATGAGTAGAGAGAAATATAAAGTAAAAATATTAGAATTTCTGTGTTCGATTGTTAGTTGCCACTATCCATGTAACTTTGGAAAAAATCATTTGCTTGAGCCTCAGCTTCCTCATTTACAGCATGGAACTCTAATAATACCTGTCCTGACAATTTCATAGATAACATTAGAAGAGGTGGTGGATGGGAAAACACTTTAGAAATGGCATGGACTGACATAAAGGTATGCATGCTGTTCAACTACAAAAGGGTCAAGGAAAGCTGTAAGAATCTGGAGGAGTTGCAGCCTTAAGTTTTTATTCTTCTGTGAACATTTCCCTGAAACATGTTATATAAAGATGTACATTATTATATTGCTATTTACAGATTTAAAACTATTAACAAACAAATGTTTAGTTTCTTAAGAAATGTTGAAAGCAAATGGAAGTATAAATAGTAATTCTACACAGAAACATAGAATTCAATTGAATAAAGGGAAAGCTGTAATTAAAATTAAAAGATGATTGCATTGATAGAAAGGAAAGAGAATTTAAACAATTGTATCATGGTGGTAATAAAAGGTGTTTTAAGAAGCTGATTTCCGGGGCTGGGGATATGGCCTAGTGGCAAGAGTGCCTGCCTCATATACATGAGGCCCTGGGTTCGATTCCCCAGCACCACATATACAGAAAACGGCCAGAAGTGGCGCTGTGGCTCAAGTGGCAGAGTGCTAGCCTTGAGCAAAAAAGAAGCCAGGGACAGTGCTCAGGCCCTGAGTCCAAGCCCCAGGGCTGGCTTAAAAAAAAAAAAAAAGAAGCTGATTTCCAGTGACTAACTCTGTAATCTTATCTATTTAGGAGTCTGAGACTGGGAGGACCAAGGATCAAGGATAGCCCTGGAAGAAAAAAAGTTCACAAGGCCCCTTCTTAACTAAGATCTGAGCACAGTCATGTTTACCTGTTACCCTAGATAGGATGAAAAGCCAAAAATAGGCAACAGACCAGCCACTTGCTTGCATGGGAAGCAAGACCCCATAATCATAATAAGCAACACACACACACACACACACACACACACACAAATGGAAGTGTAGCTCAGTGGTAGAGTATCTGCCTGACACACATGAGGCCTCACAGTCATACCCCAGTATTGCTAAAGTAAAAGAAAAAAAGAAAGAGAATTATTTATATGATTCTAATATTTTAACCGTAATGATTTTAACATGCAATATAATATTCTTGCTACTATTCACAAAGGACTGAGGAGTTAGCAACAGTATCAATACTATACCTATTATTCAAGGTACTTGAGGTCACTGATATTGGAAACCACTCTCCCAGAAAAATACAGTTAAGTTAACTTGAATGTTTTTATTATCATGATTTCACTCACAAGAGATACAAACAAAAGGAAGGCACACAAAGTATATAATTAAGAATTGAGAATGTTTTAAAGGCATCTTCCTACCTGCTGTACCATTGCATCAGTAACATCAATGTTTGGTTTCTGTTCAAAGGGAACTACCAAAGAGTACAAATTTGTCCAAAATCTACCCCACATATCACCTATTTGAGACAAAGAAAGCACATTAGTAATATGATAATGACAGCATTAATACAGTCCAAACTTTATAAGGTGTATGAGGTTGAATTGCAAAGAAACCCACTCAGCATTTCTAAATACTCTGGTTTCTCTGCTTGCTTTTAAATGCAACTGTTTTCCTTTTATTCTTTCTCTTATTTTAAATTCCAGAATTTCCTTCTTCTGTCTCCTCTAAATCACTAAAATGGTAAGAGAGTATGTGGTTATGCAAAGCTTGTTAGTGAATCAACCCAGTTTCTTCCATCTTAAATTACTATCCAAAGGTACAATTTATTAAGTATATGGAATACACAGCAATTATAGATTAGAAATTTATATAATATCCCACTGTGGTACAAATGTCTCATATTGGATTTAAAATGATCATATAAGGTTATTATTTTAAAAATTCTGAAAAACCTAAGTTTCATTTTATTATTATAGTAACATAATTAACTGGGTAACTTTCCAAGCATCTCTAACAGTGTGACGTTGGATTCCAATGTCAGAAACTCTAAAAGGAAACACAGATATAGAAAACTTCAATCTACTATCAAGAGCACCAAAAGGCAGTATGCCTATATGATGAATACTCCAGTTAGTTTATTTTAAATAAATAAATAAATAAAAGGTAATAGAGATAGTGAAAGGAGAGGCTGAAGTGGAGTTGAATATAATTGAAGTACTTTACAAGCCTGTATGAAAATTATTAATGTAGCCCCTTGGTACAGTTAATGTATGCTAATAAAGAGAACAATTTTTAAAAACATATATATCATAGAAATACATAGAAATATGTAAATCAGGCTGAAGTAAAAGACCAAAAGGGCCCCCAAGTCATATGCCATGGCTTCTAAAATGCAAACCTTCAGCTAAATTGATAAAATGATAGTGTCTACAATAAAGGCAGACATGATACCATTTTTTCTGTTTGTTAAGCTTTACCTGAAATATCTGCTCTGGTCATGAGAATTAGATAAAGGATAGCTTATCCAATGGATAAGAAAAGTGGGATTTGAAGGAATGGCTACAAATCTGTATAGTATATTTAATGTGAAGTTGATGAAACAGTGTATATATACATAATATACGTGATTACAACAATATAAGTCACTAAAGTGTAATATATATATATATATGTATACATATATCCTGTGCTAGTACTATGCTCTGTCATATATGATGGTTGGTTATTTATGTAGATCTGTAAGGTCATCTTGTATAAGAATGAACATATTCTGGGTAACTTCATAGCATGGAAGTAGTGGAAATGGATAAAAGGCATTAAATGTCTGCTCGACTATGAAAGTGACGCTATGTTTTCATTCATGGCACAAACTTTTCTGATATCTCTATTTTATTTGGCCTTGGATGCCATGGGCAGAGAGAGAATAACCACTCTCCTTTACTTATTACTCATGTAATTCTAAAGCTAGTACTTTTCAGGAAGACTTATTGACACCATTTATAACAGACTCGTAAGGCTTTCCCTGAGATCATACTTTTATTCTAGAAAGCCTTCGCTCACTCCTAATCACTAGTCTATCAAGCTTCATTCATCTAACAATATGATCCTAAAATCCAAAACTCTTCCTAAAGAGGTTAGTCAACCAGCTTGAATCCTCAAAATTTTCTCCCTTATTTCCATGTTTGTTTTAACCTGGAATTCCTTTTCCAGTTATCTTTCAAATTTCCTTTTATCCTTTGGATTAGAGCCAATATAATGACCCTTCATAAAAATAGTGATATAATAAGGACTTAATGTTTATTTTCTGCCGAAGGACACTCAAAATGTGACTTCTATGTTACTAACTTTACTCGTGGAATTTTTAAAAAAGTTTTATGTTAGAAGCTTTACTCCAAAAGATCATGTTACTTATGAAAATCACTAAGATGGTAAAGAACAGGAAGAATTCCCAGCGTTTCTTACCAAGTAAATGAGCAGGAAGGCATCCAGTTGGACTGATACGGGAGGGGTAAACATTCATCAACTTTGTTCTCACATAAGCATGAAGATGCTCATATAATGGTTTAATCTGAAAGATCCAGAAAAATGTTTAAGACCAACAGTAGCTAATTTAAATTCCCAATGCCTAACTCTAGAAATAAGAGCTGCTTCATACAAGCAGAATTTCTCTAAAATATTTTTCTCCACTCAAATATTCTGGTTTGAAAGCATCCCTTTCCACCAATATTAGGATGACTAGCACCACTGACTGCATCCAAAAGGATACCTGAACAAACAGAGATTCAAAAATGGAATAAGTTGCAAAAAAGTCATTTTAAGGCATTACCTACTTTATTTTTATGAGACTCTTCCTATAAAAACATTCTTAAGCAGAGCCAATGAAATATTGAATCAGTTGTCCCACAAAAAGAAGCAGAGTCTACACTTCTGCTTACAAAGAAAGACTGTTAAGCTCAGATATCTCACATCATAATACCATTCCTTCTTATGATCTCTATTCATTATAATTACTATTAATAATAAGTAACTGAGAGGAAAACAGCAATTCTGATTATCTCTAATGGCTGTCCTGTTACTCTAAAAAGATATTTTCAATCCCTAATATTCTAAAATTCTATACGGCTTGGTTAAGCCTTATGTTAAGACCAATCCAGGGGACTTCTGGCCATTGTCACTCTCCTGTAGACAGTTCCTCAGTTACCTCTGCAAAGGTACGTTCCACGTCATCAATCAACTGGTTGCGGTCATAGTTATAGCCTCCTGCTCCCTGTGCTTCATAATCCCCTCTCCAGTAATCCCCATAGTCTTCATAATCTGTTTTGCCAAATGAGAAAGAGAACATAAGGGAAAGAAGAGAGAATACAGATGACATAGATTAGTCTTGCTGGGAAGTTAATAAAAATATAAAGGTTTATCACATTTTTATTGACAAGACTAAACAGTTCTGTTAAGCACATGTTTTATGTCAGAAGTTTAAATTACCCCAGTTAATAAGCACAGAATCCGTGTGTCATGATTATATTCCTCATTGTACAGATGAATAACATGTTTGGTTGTTCTGGTGGTATTGAGCTTTGAACTCAGGGTTTGTGTTTACAGGCCGGTGCCCTACCACTTGAGCAATGCCTCCAACCTGTATATATTTAAATGTATATAATTCTTAGAACAAATTGGGGCTGGGTGCTGGTGCCTCACACCTGTAATCTTAGCTACTCATGAGGCTGAGAGCTGAGGATCTCCATTTAGAACTAGCCTGGGCTGAAAAGCCCATTAGTCTCTTACCTACAATTAACCACCAAAAAGCTTGAAGTGGAGCTTTGGCTCAAGTGGTAAAACACTAGCCTTGAGCAAAAACAGCTCATGGACAGCACACAGGCTTTGCGTTTAAGCACCAGGACTGACACCAGAAAATGCCAATGTAATTGAATCACTACATTCTCTAATCCTCATCTTGTTCAGTGTCTTGTATTTTCAGATATGGTCCAAACTAATCTTAGACATTGTTACAGTGGGCCTGTGTTTGTCTGTGCATTGTATGTATATGTAACACACCCCTATGGGCTTCACTTAGTGTTGAAACCATCGAGAAACACAAGCTTGTGTTAGAGTATTCACTAATAAATCCTATATGTGTATTTTAACCATTTTTATTTTTGCATGCACACTGTCAATGTATGATTAGGAAGATGAGCGAAATATATGGGTAGATGAGATTTTATTGAAGATTAAGAAAAGCTTGACGAGAAAAGTACTCACTACCTTACGTATGTAACTGTAACCCCTCTGTACATCACCTTGACAATAAAATTAAATTAAAAAAAATAAAAGCTATCACCTGCAACTTGCTTAAGGCTTATGAATATGAATTTAAGTGACAATAGGAGATATTAGAAACAACAAATGAGCAAAAATGCTTTTCTTACTCAAACCCAAGGGGCAGTGAATCACCAAATCACCAACACATAGTTATTCATAATATCATGACTTCAGCTCATTAATGCAGGAGAGTAAGTCTAACACTATGAAAATTCCTTTCTATGTTAAGATATTTTATGACTGCTTGAGTTATAATTACACTTGCAGAAAACAAATGGTTTCTAGTCTAAAGTAATCACCCTGAGGTCGACAAACAAATGACCTTTGAGAATGAACTGTAGCCAGGGTTCAGATAAAGGATATTGTCTCTGTCTTCATCTTGTCTGAGAAATAATCCTGGATAGTTCATTTGAGATCCTATGGTTGAATCTTATTCCTTAGCTCTTTCAACTAGAGCATAACAATGGACCTTCTTATTCTCCAGTAGTTTCTTCTTGAGACAGGTAGCTTGAGTTGTTTAACAAGTGGTTGTTGTTTATCCATGAAAGGAAAGGCGTGGTAATGCTTGAGCAATAACTGCACAGAGAGCTAGAGAATGTCGACAGACCAGCACACTTACTGTTTGCTCTTGCCATCTCATTTTTCAGGACCACATACTCTTCATACAACGGTCTCAGTTGCTTGCCAACCTCAGACCTCCAGCCTTCCCATACCCAGAGCCTCTCATTGTAGTCAGTGCTCTTAGCCATTATGTCATCCAAACCTGTTACCGCAAAGCCCCCAAGAGAAAATTAAATTTGAACTTGCAAAGCATCCATTTATATGCAATTATAGGAACTTTAAGGAATTAAAAGTAAGTTTGGCCGACACCAGGTCATAAAGTAGTTAATTAAAATATTGTGATTAATTTCCTTGCTCTTACTATAAGTCCAAATATGTCTGTGGAGCAAATGTACCACTGAAATAATTTAATTACTAACTTGAATGTTATAGAATTTACAATGTGGTTTTTCAAAGTTAAAAACATTTGTGTGCTGACACACATATTTGAAGTCTTATCATCTTTGGATTACCTATACAAAAAGCACAATGTAATCACCTAAAGTCAATCTCATTTTTAAAACTTGAGAGTAAAACCTAACTCTCATACTCATTACTCCAAGTTAATAACTTACCTGGTTCCAGTAATAAGCACTCCTGTGGGTTATTTGGGTTACAAACTCTTCCGGTGCTATAGATGGTGCTCATTTTATTTAGAATAGTGTTTAACTGCAAATAAATATAATAAGCAATATTAGAAATGGAAATCTTTTAAGGAAATGTTAATATAACATGTCCTTTTGGTCATGTAGTTTTTGATGTATCAAAACAATTCATCTGCTTTGCTAAGTACCTTCACGTATGGAGGGAAGCAATAGCTCCCTTACATTTCCCCTACTGTAAACTAGGATAAAGCCTACAAGCACAAAATATATGTTAAATAATTGAGATGAACAGATCTACCAAAACCCAAAGAACGTTTCCACATCCATTATCTAATGAAGAAATGTATTTTTTAATTCAGAATTTATTGAACCTCTACTACATTATTCACTCTGACAATTCTGAAATGAAAAAAAAAACCCACTGGCTCTCAAAGACCTCAAAATCATGACACAGTAAAGCAATCCTGAAATCAGTAACCACGTAACAGAATAACAAGTAGTTGGTGACAGAATGACTGTCACTGAAAAGTGGTGTGGCAACCTTGGCTGGCTGGGAGGTAGGGAAAGAGGAACTTAAATGTAGAAATTCAAGAATGCTTCAAGAGGAAGGGTCCTTAGATCCGTGGTGCCAAAGTAGGAATTGATCAGGTAGATAAGAGAAGCAGAAGACAGAGCCCAAAAGATGAGAGGAGGTTGGAAAATATATGGCATTTTCAAGAGGTGGTGAGATGTTCAATAAAACTAGAGAGTCGATGCTTGTTGTGGGGAATGGTAAACATGAGACTGGAGAAGTATGGAGGGGCCACATCACAAAGGACAGTCTATACCACAATAATTTTAACTTTAGTTTGTTTTCATCCTGCAATAAGTATAGAAATTCAGAAAGTAAGTGTTTCTCAACTTTTTTTTTTTTTTTTTGGCCAGTCCTAGGGCTTGGACTCAGGGCCTGAGCACTGTCCCTGGTTTCTTTTTGCTCAAGGCTAGCACTCTGCCACTTGAGCCACAGCGCCACTTCTGGCCATTTTCTGTATATGTGGTGCTGGGGAATCGAACCCAGGGCCTCATGTATATGAGGTAGGCACTCTTGCCACTAGGCCATATCCCCAGCCCTGTTTCTCAACTTTTTAAACATTTGATATTTCCATAACATCTAAGCAGTAATCAAGAACTTAACCAAGTAGTGGTGTGTGACAGACTGAAACAAGAATGGATGGAAGAATAGAGGGAAGAAGGAATTTGGGGAAGAAGGAAAAGGGAGAAAGAGAGGGAGGGATAATTCTATCCCACAAATGATATAAGAAGTGCTGGATTAAATGTGCTGTTTCCTCTTCTCCTAATACCCTCTTTTATTACTCTTTCATTCTGTTAGAGTCATTAACCTAAGACATGAAATAGATCTAATGCTTAAAACTTGTATAAGATCCCATACTGCAACCAATAAACCTGAATTTCACTATGTCACCAAACCCCTCATGGTCTTTCTGCTTTTTCATTCCCCTCCCCTGTTCTTACTCTCCATTGAACCCATGCATTCTTGAGTTTCCCTTCTTCTCAAGTACTTAAGCTCTTTCTTGCAGTTAAGTGGTTTTCAATCTTGGCTACACATTAGAACTATTCTTTTAAAAATAGAATGTTCAAGTCCCATTCTAAGCTGGGTTACACTGTCTAGAGTCAAATGGACAAGGTTTCTCATGGTTTCCTTTGTGGAAAAGATAAAGAAATATACAATGGACAAGATAAAGTAGATTAATAACTAGCCCCAAAGAATGTAGAATAATAAATATCAACTTGTAGAAACAAATACCATATGGTTTTATCTCTGTCTTTATCATGTATTTCTATTTTTATAAATGCAGATTAGGACATAGAGAGTTCCAGAAGACAAGTAATTGAGAAAGTAGACTTTGATTGAAATAACTGAATATTTTAGATAAAAATATTTCAGTAGTATATATCAGGGGTCTGCAAATTGTGGTCTCCTGCCTGTTTTTATAAGCTTTTGTTGGAAGACAGCCACATCTATTTATTTATGTATTATCTATGGCTGATTTCCTGCTTTAATGGCAAAGTTGACCAGTTGTGAAACAAACAATATGTCCTGCAAAACCTAAAGTATTTTCTATCTATCCCCGTGTAGACATGAAAGAGCTAGCTGACTCCTGAGCTAGAGGGATAGGATGCTAGCGATTAAACAGGGGTGAATATAAGCCTTATTGGGTTTGGTCAGACTTAGAAGAGAATTTTAATGTGCAAAAATACAGCGTTATTAGAGCAAGAAGTTTGGAAACTTCACTGACATGTGGGTATAAAGAATTCAAAATGAAAATCTATAGTCCTACACTGCCTTAGTAGGCATAGACTATGGAGTGAAAAATGTCATATTCCTTCTCATATCAGTGCAGATAAGAACTCAGAGTCTTTTTTCACTCTCAAAAATAAAAAAAAATGGGGGGGGGGTCGCTGGGAGTGTGGCTTAGTGGTAGTGTGTTTGCCTAGCATGCACAAAGCCCTGGGTTCAATTCCTCAGCACCACATACACAGAAAAAGCTGGAAGTGGTGCTGTGGCTCAAGTGGTAGAGCACTAGCCTTGAGCAAAAGAAGCTCAGGAACAGTGCTCAAGACCTGAGTTCAAGCCCCGGGACTGGCAAAATAATAATAATAAAATAAACAAATAAAAAAGATTCTAGTTTGGTTGATAAATTATATGATCACCCTATATGGGCACAGATTTCCTTTTTTAATTTATTGTAAAGGTGATGAACGGGGGGGGTGACAATTACAAAAGTAAGGTAATGAGTACATTTGTTTTTAAGCATTGTTACCCCCTCCCTCATTTTAATGTCTGAACCACTATCATTGTCGATTAAGGAAGAGGCCATGAGTGATATTAGTGTTCAATATTTCCCAAACGTTTTAACTCTTGGAGCCAGTGCTCAAACGTTCACAAACATACCTGTTTGTTCTTGTCTTCTGAGAGTGCTGAAGACCCACTATGCTGAAGGGCCTGCAATTGGCGCTTGAGAATGGGGTTCTGAATTTCTTGTAATGGATATGTTTTGGCAAGCTTTGACTGTTCTTCATAAAAAGCAGACCATTTGGCCCCAGCTTCATTCTGAAAGTACAAAAAAAAAGTTGAAGTTGGAAGAAGATCTAGTCTAAAGAACCATCTGGTGAGACATCTACCATTTCCTGAGTGGCCTGTTCCTCTGCTTTGCTGAAGGTCAAGGTTTAGGTTAAGAGTGACCAGGCCACTCTTAGGCCACTTTCTTTCTGGCCAAGTGCCTAGTTCTTCCCAAGGGTCCTGTCCCCAGAACTGGAAGTGAATTCTCACAGATAACTCACACTGTGAGGCCCTGAAACTTATGGCCTTAGTGCTATGACGTGGGTGAGTTGGCTAAGAATTCAAGGATGAGTGCTCTAAAAGGAGAACTCAGTAAAGCCTAGATTGGACATAATGGGAATCTTGTCCCTCCTGACCATGAGAGCCATGGGAAATGAAGCGCAGGTCATAGTACACTCCTAGGTATCATGACAGCACAGGGATTCGGATCTTAAATTTGTTCTCAAAAGAAAGTTTCTCAGAAAATGGTAATTTGGTAGCCATGGTGATTTTCTACTAGCAAAGAAAATCAATAAGCAAAGGAGGATACCAGGATATACCTGCTCCCCTATTTTTCCCCTTTCATATTGGAAGCATGATTTTACTATATATGTCTCAGCCTCCATGGGCAGCCCTCTCTCAATGCAACAATTCATTTCCACTCATCAAAGTCTTAAATGAATGAGTACTTTGTGCATGATACTGCTTTGGGCCTTATAAAAGAGGTAGCATCTCTACCTCAGAAATGAGGGGAACAAGGGACAGGCTTTTCTAGGTCACATATCTAGCAAATGAAAGCCTTAGGGAATCAAAGTACGTGTGTTTACATCTAAAGCAAATACTATGGACCATTGTTCTATAGAATGTATTTGGCACATCTTATTCTTCCTTCTAGTTTGCATGAATGAGGAGTGAGCTATGGGAAGAACAATTGGATCTACAGAACATACTATATCTTTCCCATCATTCACCTTTCTTACTCCAGTCCAAGATAATTTACTATCAAGTAAGATTTCTGATAAAATTTGTATTCCAAATTATAGTAATAATTTTATTCTTGGCCTATTTTGAAAAACCCATATTTCTTCAAATGCCCCAGTCTTGGAACATGTTTTATTATATTATACATGTGAATTCTGATGCTGAGTTGACGTTTGTTACTACCACTCTGCAAATGTTATACATTATACCACCAAAAATTCACTTTACGGGGCTGGGAATATGGCCTAGTGGTAGAGTGCTTGCCTCGCATACATGAAGCCCTGGGTTTGATTCCTCAGCACCACATACATAGAAAAAAACAAGAAGTGGCACTGTGGCTCAAGTGGTAGAGTGCTAGCCTTGAGCAAAAAGAAGCCAGGGACAGTGCTCAAGACCTGAGTTCAAGCCCCAGGACTGGAAAAAAAATTTACTTTACACTGCCTTGCATTTGGGCCCCAGAGAACATAATATTAAGCTCTTCTTTTTAATATTCTTACGAATTCATTCCACATTTTTACCTAAGACTCCTGAGCCTTAATAAAACAGATAGATTACCTGTTATATAGGAAATCAAAGTCAATCCAAACATACCAATCAGATTAGACTGTGGTTAGTAGTTATGAGTAGTTTTGGACCTGAACAATAGGTGAAATGAAACATATACCACAGTTCCCATAGCTCTCGGGATTGATGGAAACTAGTAGATAAAAGAGGCCACATTCCACACTACCTCTGTGCAAAAGCAAGAAAGAAGCAACTGTAACAGCAAAATTGTTCACAGCTAGTTTGGGGGACTTGGGGACAAAATACATGTTTCTCAGTGCCACCACAAGAAATGAAAACACTCTCTGACTCTGTCCATAATTGTACTGATATCATATTCCTATCCTTATGCTTATTTGTTTGTTTATTTGTTTTTGTCGGTCATGGGGCTTGAACTCTGGGTCTGGATGCTGTCCCTGAGCTCTTCAGCTCAAGGCTAGTGCTCTACCACTTGAGCCACAGTGCCACTTGCAGTTTTCTAGTGGATAATTGGAGATGACTTCCCTGCCTAGGCTGGCTTTGAACCATAATCCTCAGATCTCAGCTTCCTGAGTAGCTAGGATTAGAGTTGTGAGACATTGGTGCTCAGCATTTTTTTTCTATTTTAGATAGATGGATTAAGATTTTAAAATTTAAATCATTTAGTAACACTTTTTTTCTTGAATTGTATGTTATGAGGAAAAAGTGCTTACCTCTGAATTCCATTTTACATCACAATAATCTTTCTGCACTCTTGCTTTTGTATGTGGGTGTTATATGTGTAATGAAGTGTGGGACAGGATCATCAGAGATAGGGAGTAAGTCAACATTCTTTCTTTAGGTATACAATAGCAGTTCAGTTCTGAGTTCACTGTGACTCCAGCCCTGTAGGTTCAGGAATCAGTCATGCCTGAAGACCCTGTTGGCCTCAGCTCAAAGGAACTGAAGAAGCCCTAAAGGCCATCAAGAGAATAAACGTTGGCCTCCTGATCTCTCTTTATAGCTTTTGATAACTCATCAAGAAATAGTTATAGGACTGTCTGCACCACTCACTGCAATAGTTTGGGGTAGCTATAGTAGTCACTGCTAAATACTAGAACAGTAAACCATGATGCCTGTATTAGTAATGGGATCCTCTTATTTTCTCCAGGGATAAGAATGATCCAGAGACTTCATATGTTGCTGGAGAACTTATGGCCTTGCTACTGAAAGAATTAGTCATTGTCTTTTGGAAACTGCTTTTTTTAAATCGCTTGTATTAGTTATATGAAGGGGGTTCATTGTTACATCATTGGGATACATGTTTACACTGTATTTCAAGCAATCTCACTTTATCTGTTATATTCCCTGCTTCCCTCCCAACCCTAGAAGCATTCCCAACAGGTTTCCTTGTTTCATTTTCATTGTTGCAAATAATGTATTTATTTCAACAGTATCTGAAGCTGCTTGTAGGAGGCTCCAATTTCTCCTGAGAACACTGAGTTTCTCTTTTTGCAAGTTAAGGGCAGATTTGAGTTGGATTAACAAATAAGAAATGCTTAATTATCTTTCTCTTTGCTTAATAGAACTAAAATTTCAAATTTCCAATGTATTTACCCTTTAGAAAGATTTTTAAAGGGGTAATCCATATAAAAGAGTATTATGTAACTGAGAAGTTAGTCACAGTTTAATTGGTGAATATTCTATATGCATTTGTTATAAAGGAAGAGAACAATTTATTATGTAGCATGTGATAAGAATTTGGTAATTAATTTTCACTGCACTTCTGAATTCTTTGATATCTGGGTTTTTTTCAAACAAAAGTTTTATGTATTATTGAAACAATATAAGAATGCAGAAGCACTAATACAAGTAGAAAAATCATCTTTCCTATAAAACATGTCTAACTGTCCAGACAGTGGTTATGGTTTCAGATTGATATATTAAAGTGATAGTGACCCAACAGTGTATAAATATGTGTGATATGTCATATTCAAATATTTATAGACCCAGCTTGTTTCTTCTCCAACATCTTCTCTTGGAGTTGTATGTGGTTTTATTACCAGTTTTCATCCAAATCTATTAGAAAAAGGGATGATTTTGGTTTTGTTCCTTGGCTAAAAATTGTTTTAACTTCAAAGTCTCATAAGAAGAGAAGACAAGCACTGAGTCAACCACACATTCCACAATAGCAGAGAGCATTGGAAACCTGTTTCAAACTAATCTTTTTGTACTGACTCCTATCTAGTGGTCCCTGCCACACTCTAGGTAGGAAGTTTTCAGGTCATTATATTAACCAAATTTGATGTCCTTTATCATTTTTAGGTACATTTGAACAACTTAATCTAAGGATTACCATATTAAGTCAGACTGTAGGCTGTCTAGCCCAATATCCTGATTCCTGAAATTTACATTAAGAGGACAATATGAGAATAGCAGATTGTCCTCAATAATGTTACCTTGATAGCATATGATCATAGACATGTCATACAGCTCAAATTTCCCTTTGTGTCTGTTATCTATTGTTACAATAATATTGTACAATAAGTAACCAAACCTCTTAATGGCAGAAGTGTTTACTACTTATGTGCCCAGAATCACTGGAGGTTGGCAGGTAACTTTGCTTATCTTGGCTGGATTTGCTTACAACTCTGGATGTTGGCTTCTGCTTGGGCAACTGCTCCACGTGTCTCTCATTTTTAGTTAGCTAGCCCAGGCAAGTTCTCTTGGCAGAGGCAAAGGTCCATAGGACAAGCCCCATAATTCAAGTCCATTAAGCCTCTTCTTTCATCATATCCTCTAACACAAAGCAAGATAAATGAAGGGCACAGTCACATGGCCTACAGTGGGATGGCACTGTAGAGTGACACGACCTCACACATTATTATGGGAAAGGATGAAGAACTGAGTCCATCAGTGAAACTGGCCATACTTCCTTAACTCACAGTGAATCTACAAACCACACGCTTACTTAAATACTTCAAAACCCTCTTTCTAGTTTTAAATGTTTCACGTTTTATTAAAAAATGGTCCAATTTTATGAGTCTTATCAGCTCTACCACCTGTGGTATAAATATCACTTCCTTCTATTTACTCTCTTGATCTCTGTAGAGCTTTCGCCTGTTTTTTTTCTCTCTAGAATACAGATTAGGTCAATATAACTGGGAACAGTCTCCTTTCTCGTTCCAAGTCAGACACTTTTTCCTTTTCTCTTTTTTTTTTGAGTGAAGTTTTGTGTAGCTCTCTATTTCTCTGAAACCCTTTAATCATTCTGACTGATGTTTTTGGTGGAACAGTGTACACATTTGAAATTATCCTTTGATATAAACATGACCACCAGGATTGTGTTTCCAAAGGTATGGAATAACATTGTTTTATTTCTACAACCTTCTAAACAATGTTAACTACTGCTGTCATTATCCAACTAAAATCTTTAAGAAGGGCTGGGATGTAGCTCAGTGGCAAAGCGCTTGCCTAGCAAGTGCAACGTCCTGGGTTCGATCCCCAGTACCAAAAAAGAAAACACAAAAAAATACAGTTAAAAAAAAACCCAACCTAAAATCTTTAAGAGATAATCCTGAGCTCTAAATCTTTTGCTCAAAGAGATTTCTGATGACTTGTCAGCTACCAGAAACAACCAGCATAAACATAAACCTGGATTTTCTAGACTATCCATAATTTATGTAATTTTACTATACACCATTTTTTCACATTTTATGGTGAAATTATTCTTTGGTTACAATTTGGGGTATCTTATTTTTTGAATACTTGCCTATGTGTCAATGATATGGGAAAACCTACTTTTTCAGGGTTTGTAAAACTTCTTTGAGGCAATAAACCTAGAACAAAATCATGATTATAGACACAATATGGCATTTAAATATCAATAGTAATTTCAAAATATCTTGTTTCCGTTCAGAGTGAGTTATTGCTTAAAAGATATAAAGCACTGGGAATCAGAGTTTCAGTTGTTTTCTCTTCCTAATGAGTTCATCTATAGTTAACTCCAAAGAAGATTAGCTAGCTCAACAGATAGTCTTATTAAAATAAATCCACATTGTTGTTTTAATTTAATGAGTCAGTACATGTCTTATAACAACAGATGCTACTCTGTAAATAAAACGTAGGGTTAAAGTCAGCAGTATGTAAATTTATGGGAACAAATTCTCCCCTTTGTGCAGGAAAAGGCTTACTGTCAAAATACACAAAAGGTTGATATTTCTTAATTCTTGACCCTGAATTCTCTGCTGGTTACAAGCCAACAAGCAGGCAAAGGAACATTATGGCTGTTTCTGGGAACCACATGGCCCCCAAGTTCATATGCTCCCAGCAGCTCTTCTGTGAATTTCAGAAATGTTTCAGAGGTAGGAGATTCCGGATCCTCCTATATTTGGCTTTTTTCAAAAGGGACATCTTTATTCACAACTACACCAGATCTGAGGATGGAGAGTGCTTGCCTAGCATATACAATGCCTTGGGTTCCATCCTGAGCATTGCAAACTACAAAAAAAGGTGCTCACTTGAAATGGCAGGGAGACTGTGGACTTTGTAGAATAGAAAACTCTTGAACAATAATATTATTATTGCCACTAGCAAGGTAGAGAAGGCTAAATGCCAGACCACATCAAGTGTCATGACTACACACAATATACATGCACACACATCACACATTCATTAACCTCAGTATTCCTGTATACTATATGCTATATTACTAGTACTATTATAATAATCTTTGGTTTACAGGTGAGGCAAATGAACCTTCAGCTTATATTCAGAGCTAGCATTTGAACCCAGGCTGCCCCTGAAGTCTACACTTACTAAATCAGACACAATCACAGTGTAAATGCACTAGCCACCCTTATAGAATACCATATCTCAGAAACCTGCTCGTTTTGGTACCTCTTGTGACATCTGCACAGTCCAGTACCTTACATAATATTAATACACATAATCAGAAATAGAAGAAGAAGTCATTTGTCTTGCACTGTTTCTCTCTTAGCATGCAAGTGTTCCTGAATAAGTACGGGACCATTCACCACTTCTTGAGGAAGATGTCCAGCCCCTTACTGCTAACTGAATTTAAATATTCTCACTTTTCCTTAAAAATACTCACATTTGTCTCCAACTGAACTATTTATAGTGGTTTCTGCTCTGATTTCCTGGTCTTTAATGAACTCCTATACCATTTAATAAATAACACTTTTTTGTGCCAGCCCTGGGAATTGGAGCTTGAAGAAAACTATTGCTGTATAAGTGACATAAAAATCTTGTTTAAACTAATTCTGTTTTCCACTGCTTAAATGTGTAAGAATACTGGTTTGGGAATCTGTGAGAGAAAAGATAAGATCAAACCTTCATGCTTATCCAACAAAGCCTCTTGCTTCCCCAGATTATCCAGGCATTCCCAGACTTTTCCTCTGAGCCTTTTTGCTCACAGCTAGCACTCTACTACATGAGCCACAGCACCACTGCTGGCTTTTGGGTGGTTAATTAGACATAAGAATCTTGGAGACTTTCCTGACTGAGCTGACTTCAAACGTTGATCCTCAGATCTCAGCCTCTTAAGTACCTAAGATTACAGGCACGAGCCACTGACTGACATGGGCTTGATAACATTAAAAATAAATAAAATACTACCTCTGCACTACAACCTTAATCAAAAATGACAATACTTTAATGATCCAAAAATGATTTCCACAAACATCTCTACAATTCATCCCATTACATGACTACCTACATCAGGCTCCCAACAGTAATAGTACATGTTTCTTCAAGTTTCCAAGGTTCATTTCATATATGAGTATCTTCATATTGAGGGGTGTGGCTCAAGTGATAGAGTACTTGTCTAGCAAACAAGTACCACCAAAAACAAGATCTCCCCATCACTGATAACAATGATGTCTTACTGTTCTCTTGCGTCCACAGCAAGAAGCACTATTTAGGTGGTTTTGTATATTTACTTTTCACAGAAACCCAATAAGGAGCTGGGGGCTAGTGGCTCATGCCTGTAATCCTGGATACTTAGGAGGCTGAGATCTGAGGATTGCAATTCAAAGACAGCCTGGGAAGGAAAGTTCATGAACCTCTTGAGGCTCGGAATATGGCTTAGTGGTAGAGTGCTTGCCTTGCATGCACGAAGCCCTGGGTTCGATTCCTCAGCACCACATAAACAGAAAAAGCCAGAAGTGGCACTGTGGCTCAAGTGATAGAGTGCTAGCCTTGAGCAAAAAGAAGCCAGGGAAAGTGCACAAGCCCTGAGTCCAAGCTCCAGGACTGGCAAAAAAAAAAAAGAGAGAAGAAGGAAAGTCCATGAACCTCTTATCTACATTTAACCAGGAGGAAACTGGAAGTGGTGTTGTGGCTCAAGTGGTAAAGCACTAGCCTTGAGTGAAAAAGCTCAGGGACATGACCCAGCCCTGAGTTCAAGCACCACAATCAACAACAACAACAAAAAAGAAACCCAATAAGGCACATATAAGTATTTTTTACTTTGTCAATACTGAAGAAACTAAAATCAAGAGAGTCTAATGAACTAGTTCAAGTTTACCTGGGATGTGAATATAAGTGGTCTGGTTTTAGTGTTCTTAGTTGTGGTATTAGCACTTTTATTATCACAATGTACCATTCAGCTGGGGATAGGGAGAAATACCAAATACCCTACCTACAGTTACCTCCAACAAAAAAAATTTAAAAAATTGAGACAAAATGGTATAAAAAAAGAGGTAAGGCCAAAATGTGAGATAAAACAAAACATCTTGAGGTGTCAAATTTTCCTGTTTCCTTGAGCTAAAAAACAAACAGAAAATGACACAACAGTTCTGAGTTGTTCTGTTCAGTAGATGTCAGTGATTTGATTTAAATATACAACACATAACCATTTGAAAAAATAAGCTTTCAAGCTATATTTTTTAAGCAAAATATTGCTGAATGGCCAACACAAAAATCGTAACTGATCATTCAATTTTCCACCACTTAAATACATTAAAAATATTGCTTTGAGATCTGTGGGAGGAAATTATTAAACCTTTGTACTTTTCCAGCAAAGTAGCGTGCTTTCTCCGAGCATTCTGAGATTTTTCTATCATTTTTCTTGGAGGGCTCTTTTATGACCTTTGGAAATCCCTCTGAGCTTTGTGACAATGCAAGAACTTTCAAATCCAGTTTCACCTAACCCACAGGTAGCTTAACTGTCTACTAGTGCTTACAGTAAACCTCCGGTTGTATTTTTCACTTAACATGCTATTTGGAATCTTTATAAATTTCTGTTGACATTACTGGCTAGTGAAAATTACTAACTCAATAACTATGACATTTCCATAAAATGCTTTCAAAGACTGACTATGATGAGAATAATCTGTTAACTTTATAAAAGCTATTCACTTATTTCTGGAATCTGGACTGTAACCAGTAAGTTATTCTGTAACAATTTTCCAAATGAACTCCAAGGTCAATTAAGTTTAGTCATTTGGGATTCTAAAATAAAAAAATCAGAGGTAAATATACATCCTCACTGCTAAAAGAGTTCTTTGGTTTCCCTATTTAGTTTTATAGGCAGTAATCACTTACAAGCAACAAACAGCTCCTGTGTAGCCATGAGAACTCACCATTTTTTGGGCATTCTCCTCAGTAATATTAGTGTTATAATTCCAAGAAGCAAGTGAACTTTGATAAGACAGGTCTTCAGCTTCCTGGTTAAACTTGTCCAAAAATGTCTTGGCCACTTCCTCGATGGAAGACTGAGAAGCAGTTACAGCAATAAGACTGAGAAGGAGCCAGGAGGAGCGTGACATCTTTCTCCGAGCGCCAAGATCCCATCCACTGAACAACTTTCCCTAGAGTAAAATCTCGTGAGTTTTGCTATCTCATCAGCCTTTGAACTTGGGTTGGGCACTGACTGAGAAGGAAAGACAAAAAAAGGAAAGAAAGAAAGGAACAACAAAGTATTAAACCATCCATGGAAGCAATACAAAGTTAATCCTGGAAATGACAGATATATAAACATTTTAGAAAGAGTTTTAAGTAAATCAAATAAAGACATGTTATTCATTAATCCTAGAAAACCTTAGCTCTCCAAGCACTTTATGGCCAAATCAAAACTTGGACATTTGGTTAATATGTTCCTAAAAAGCTGTTAAAGATACACTGAGGGTTTTATGATTTTACAGTAATGTAAGGAGGTTAGAAATAAGGATTATGGGGGTAATGTTGTCATTTATATGTTTTTCTGACAATTCCATTAATAATCAGTTTTATTTCCCTTATTTTTATTTCAAGCATATTTTTACAGAAACTTGTCACTTGGGAAAATTTCTCTTCCAAATAAATGACTTTATTAGTCTTTATGGAATTTCCTTTTCTTTTCTGATCAATTCTAATTCCTGTGGCCATTTTTTAAGTATAAGACTCTATCCATTTTACAGGTTAACTCTCTTAAGTTGGCTTTGGAAAACATGAAAAAGGCTCATTTTCTATTTCTGAAATGACCATGTTAAACATTGGTTCTATGGTTGAGTTCATGAATACCACCTTCCCCTTCACTTACCTGCTTAAAACTCAGTCAAGATCCTAAGAAAATAATAGTGCCCCACATGGTAAGAAATCTGAAGAGTATCCATGTGGCCATCCACGCTCATGCCATCAGGGCAATATAGAATGCAAAGCAAGTTTAGTGCTTATCCTGATGAAGCTCAAGTGCTGGCTTGGTGTCCTCGATCCCCAAGTGCAAATATGTCTGAGAGAAAAGAAAGGAGCCACTTTAAATGGCAAGGTGCATAGGCCTGCTTCATTGTGATTATGAAACCTTCACACAGAGAAAACATTTCCTCACCTAGTAAAACAAGTCTTCCAGGTTCAGATGAAATGGTAATAACCAAGCCTTAAAAAGTCTACTAATGCACTAAATTTTATTGCAAAGTTGTATATATTATAGAAGAGGAAAAAAAAACAACTGTTCAAAATGCTTTGTGTTATAATAGTTTGTTTAAGTAGCACAACAAATGTATAGGCATATATTTCACTGTCATATTACAGATTATGAAACTGAGCTTATATAAATTGTCAGATATCACTCAGTAATTAAATGGTTGAGCCAGGACATGGATCCATACAGACTGATTAGCCCTTAGCTAAGTAATAGCATAGTAGTTTAAAAGCAATAATAGAGCCACAGCTAAAAGACAGCAGAGGTACTGATGCTCTAGTAAAAATGATAGGTGTGGCCTCATTCCTCAAATGTAATTTAATATTCATTAACCTTTGGATAAATAAAATAGTTAAAAAAATTTTAAGATGATGATGATGATGATAATAAACAAATGTTTAAAGAAAATAAAATAAGGAACATCTGTCCAGAAATGTCAGTAAGATTCCTTACATATTCAAGGGTGCTGAAATCCACTCACAGCTCACACACATTAGGAGAAAAATAGGCAACAAAAAGGGGAACAGAACCTGAATATTAGAAGAAAGATGTTACATAAATAAAACCTGAAACGCAGCTTTATTCAGATAACTTTCTGGATAAAATATGTGGAGTAAACAGGTAAGGTGAATGAAATCCTCCAAATCTAACTCACTGAATTACAAAATAAGATGGATATGATCAAATTGTAATGTAGAAAGTATAATCCATGCGAAAAATAGATGGACACAAAGCCTGCAATAGCAGTAAGGCAACAAAATACTGAAAGCCAGGAAACTGTGAAGCAAGGAAGTGAGAGAATTTCTTACAGTGATTCTGTAGGAAAACCAGCTCATGATTGCCAACTGCAAGAACTGACTTGCTAGAATTTGTCTTTGCTCTCTATTGAGAACATGCCAGTGTTCTGATAGTAACCTGGAAATGATCTCTAAGCTCATTACGAGAATGGAAAAAAATCCACTGAAGACCTACAGAGGCTAGATGCCGGTGGCTCATGCCCATAATCCTAGCTACACAGGAGGCTGAGCTCTGAGGATCACGATTCAAAGCCAGCGGTGACAGCAAAGCCTGTGAGACTCTTTATCTCCAATTAATCACCAGAAAACAAAAAGTGGTGCTGTGGTGAAAGTGGTAGAAAGCTAGCCTTGAGGAAAGGAGCTCATGGACAGCACCCTGGACCCTAATTCAAGTTCCATGAGTGACAAAAAAAAAAGACTTACAGGATGGGACCCAGAAAAACAACTGCCCTGAAAGCATGCTATATCTCTGGGAAAGAAATAAGGACCCTCAAAAAAGAACAAGAAGACTGGACATACAAGAAAGCTGTTGAATATTCAAAAGGTTTGGAGGTAAGGATGTGTTTCACACAAGGAAGAGCTCATCTTTGAGACACTTGACAAAACTATAATATATATTATATATTTATATATTTAGAGCTGGGCATAATAATACATGTCTGTATTCCCCACTATAGGGGAGGTATCAGTAGGAGGATTCCATCCAAGGCCAGCTCCTGGCAAAACACTACGAGGAGGGAAAAGAGTAAGAGAAGAAAGGACTGGAGACATAGCTCAAGTACTAGAGTATCTGCCTAGCAAGCATGAGGCCCTGAGTACTATATACTTGGGAAAATGTATGTCTGGCCTATTAGAAATACACCAGAAATAGGTCAGATATGGCAATTTAGTAGATCACCAGCCATGAGCAAGCAAGGAGCATGAGGCACTGATTTCAAGACCTCATACTGGCACACACACACACACACACACACACACACACACACACACACACTTGTACTGCGGTGTTCTGTCTGTTATCCTGGGATAAAATTATAGGATGGAGGAACTGACTAATAGAATGAGCAGAGTCATTTATTAAAGGAAAGGAGAGTCAGCCAGATGGTCTGCTTGAGCTTAGCCCTGGGGAAAATGGCAGGTGCACTGATTACCTAATTAGGGACAGATCTTGGTATCAAATGTCTTATATACAGAAAGAAAACCTAGTCTATCACTGCTGTCTTGAAGGAGAAGAAAATGTCATGAATGTAAGCGACTCCCTCTAAGCTCATAATTCTTACAAATACTGTATTTGTTACTGCATATGGTTTGTACCAGGCTCTATATATGGAACCTTCACAAAAACATGTATAGGTAGAACTAATTAGGTCCTTTTAACTAAGGAAGTTGAGTGCTTAGTTTTCTCCTGATTGTCCTAAATCTCTACAACTAATAAGTAATGTGAATTCCCGGTTATAAAGAGATACATACCTTCTCACTGTGATGTTACAGGTGCAGTTGCCTGCTAATCTCATGTAGGACTAGTAAGTCTTCATCAGTATTCAGTGTTCTGAAAATAAGCAGACCTAAACAAGCAAAACTAAAATTCACTGCTTTGATTACACCAATTTTACATTTTTTGTTGGTGTTGTTGGTTGTGGGGCTTGAACTCTGGGGCCTGGGCGCTGTCCCTGAGCTCTTCAGCTCAAGGCTAGCACTCCACCATTTGAGCCACAGTGCCACTTCCAGTTTTATGGTGGCTACATTGAAGGTAAGAGTCTCACGGACTTTCCTGCCTGGGCTGGCCTTGAACCTGGATTCTCAGATCTCCATCTCCTGAGTAGGTAGGATTACAGGCTTGAGCCAGTTTTCCTTTTTAAAACATTTCGAGTCAATTTTTTTCTAAAATAGAATCCATCCTAATCAGAATGGATTGTTGCTTGGATGTTATTTTGTTTTGTTTTTACTTTTTCAGATGATTCAGTCTCCATCTTGAACATTATTTACTGGCTAGACTATATAGCATGACACTGACTATAAAGCTTTATATTAAATTGTTCCAAATAGTTTTATTGCTATTAGTTCTGCTGTCTAGGCACACTTTAAGTTCACTATTACTTCTTAGAGTATCAACTTCTAGTGGCCCTGCCCACCACAAATCCTCTCCTAGTTTTCCATCAGCTATCTCTCTGCTAAGACATAAATAGAAACTAGATAAACATAGAATTCCATCAGAAAGCTCCATTTTCATAGGCTCAAATCCAAGGGTGTTTTCCCCTCTCTGACCAAAGTGCACAGACTTTGAGATCCATATTTCCCTTACTGCTCATCTTTTTTTGTACTTCCAACTGAGTCACAAATGGTGATGTTGCCAAATAGCTATAGCAAATACCTCTTCCAGTTCCCCAAGTTGCAAACATTGAAGAAGAAAGGAGGTTTTGTGCAATTTTTGCCTTAAAATTTATTGAGTAACACTTCTAGATATCAAGAATACAAAGCATAGAGAATTTTTATAGTTTATGTGGCCAAGAATTATTTACATTTACTACAATTGATTTTGACTATATGTTTATCACAGTGTAGTGAATGTATAAGTGGTTTCCAAAATAAATAAATAAACAAGTTGGCTTTTCTGCTTAAAGGAAAGCTGGAAGCTCCTTCCTGTTCACCTGATTAACCACAAAGCAATCTCATTAACCAACTTGACAAATATTTTCAACAGAGATCAAATTTGTAAGGATAAATGGTGCATTCCATGGGGGTTGTACTGATTATGACTGGCCAGAATTTATGATGGTTCATCTTTTGCCACAGTACTCCTAACTTATTCTGTTACCTAGATTCTACAAAATATCAGATAATAGTAAAGAAAGGGAGATGCTAATGTAAATTCTTACCTCAGACTTTAGAAGCCCTAAGCTTCTAAGTTAAATTTCTTAGGCTTGTTTCTTCTTAAGTTTAAATAAAAGCACTTAGCTTCTGAAAATTTGAAAGGTTTATCTAAGTGATAGAATCTACAATAGCGTTTGAATTGAACAGTGACATGATCTCATATTTAAGAATTAGTTTGGCTTCTGTATGGAGAATAAACTACAAACGGGGTGATACCACAGCAATGAGAATAGTATGAGGAGACTAGTGCAATTATCCCCTGGAGAGATGGTAGTGGCTTGGTGCTGGCAGTGGAGCTAAGACCTGGATGGATTTGAATATATTTAAAACAATAGAAGGGTCATGCCAGTGTTTATGGTTTAAACAAATAGAAGGATGAGCTTGATATCAATTTAGATGGGGATGAATACTGATAAAACAGGTTTGGTGGAAAGACTAGGAGTTCAGTATTTGTGATACCTGTTAGAAACCCAAATAAAGATGTTGAGAAATTATCTGAGTAGACAAGTCTGGAGATCGAGAAGTCAAGGATGGAGAAATGCATTTGAGAATTGTCAGGTAGAGATGGTTAGGCAAATATCTTTACAATTAAAACCAAAAGGAAAATATCTTACTTCCTCATAATGAAAATTATTACTTAGTCGAGGTCTGAGAAGTGGGATATATTGATGAGGGGGGGATGCAATCCTAGCTACTCAGGAGACTGAGACCTAGGGGATCACAGTTTGAAGCCAGTCTGGAGAAAAAGTCTGCAAGACATCATCTCCAACTAACTAGCAAAATTCCAGGCTGGATTTGTGGTTCAAGTGGTCAATCCTTGCTAACAATAAGCAAGAAAGCCAAGCAAGAGTGTGGGGCCCTGGGTTCAAGCTCAAGTACTAGCCGAGAAAAAAAGAGAAGATGAGCTGCTGAAATAATCAAACCATCTGTGAAATGAATTGAAGGTGTGATACAGCTGAATTTCAGAAACTTGGCCAGAGCATCATATGCCTTCACTAGTTTACAACTAAGTAGGAAAAAAATGTCTTGGGAACACAGAGTGATTGAGTTGAAGTAAAGTGCAGGTGCAGGGAAGGAAGCTAACATGAAAGATAGCCACATTCAAATGGCTTAGACCTAAAACAGGTCAAGGATGCAGCATTGGCAGGCATTCAAAGCATAGAAGTCATTTTGAAACCAGATTTTACCTCTCAGCTGGAGTTTAAAGATGGACAAAAAAAAGGGTTTTATATGTTGGTCAGTGCTTAATTGCTGCCAGATATCTTAGAATAAGCTTTCACTTACTGGCCTCTTTACACAGAACTAATCATACATCATGCCTACTTTACCTAGGGACTAAGTGTAAGAGTCATGCCTTACAATCCAACCGAGAGTGATCAACAGAAAGTATCTTGAGGTCTAGAAGACACATTTTGGAGCTTTCATTGTCTATGTCCCTCTTCATATATAAGATTTGTCCTGTTCATCTCACTCGTAGGTCTTAGTCAGATCTACTTACTGACTTCATTCTCAACCTCCTTACTTAGACTCTGTCTACCTCACTACAAGAGGAGACCTTACAGTGACCTAATGGAACAGTCCCAGATAAAGCCAGCTGCACTAACTCCAAGGTCAGTCCTAGGAATGCTGGCAATGGCTATAACTTCTCAACTTTATCTAACTCTAGCTTTTACTTTTGCCAATGGGACAAATCAGATTTTTTAATGGTATGAATTTCTTCTTTAATAAGTCAAGGCACAGAGCTCAAGCTATCTGATGACCTTGTTAAACTGGCTCCCTCCCCCACATCAAGCACAGGCACATATATTAGCTCTGTTTGGACAACTCCTATCTTTCATTCCATGGCAGATATCACCATCTACTACCTTATGCTGATAATTACATTCCACCAATTTATTTTTCCCATCTGACTCTTTCTACTAGAATATGAGCTTCAAAAAGTCAGAGATTTTTCTCTGTTTTCTTCACTACTATATCCCTAGCTGCTTAGAAAAATGGCTGTCATATAATAACATAACAGGCAAACAATAAATATTTGTTGAATGAAGACACTGTATATAAACTCAGTAGAAATGAGGAGGAGGAAAGTAGCTCAGTTGTGTACTGTATATGTGACATAAATATGTAATTTTTATTTTTTTGCCAGTCCTTGGGCTTGAACTCAGGGCTTGAGTACTATCCCTGAGCTTCTATTGCTAAGGCTAGTGCTCTACCACTTGAGCCACAGTGCCACTTCTAGCACTGAGTTGGTTTTTTGGAGGTAAGAGTCTCACCGACCTTTCTTCCTGGGCTGGATTCAAACTGCAATCCTCAGCTCTCAACCTCCTGAGTAGCAAGGGTCACAAGCATGAGCCACCAGCACCCAGAGATATAATTCATTTTTAATGTAACATACTATGTATTTATTGGTCCACCCGCAGGAGGTGATGGAATTAGTTTAGTATCAACTGAAAAAAAACATTATTTTTTCTATATAAGATGAGATTTGGAGCATGATTCCAGTTAATATTGGTGAAGATGAGAAAAAATAGCATGATTATTGTACGTGAGGCATTGAGTTAGATAGCTAGATGCCTACAAAATGACACTGTAAAAGATTGTTACTACTTTTTTAGATGAAGAAAATAATTGCCTCCATTAAGCCACTTCTTCCAAAATCATACTATTTCTGTGTAACAAAGTTAAGTGTTCAATATTGGTTAGTCATTCCCTTGACCCAGATAGTTCAGGGTAAAATAAATGTTTTATAGCAACAGAGGTGAGGAGACTGATATTGTGTAACCATCTTCATGTTACAACTATTTTGATCCCTAAGCTCACTGATGACTATGAAACTGAGGTGTCAATGAATGAAATGACAGCAATAGAACTCTTTTTGCTTATGTCATTACTTTTATTTTTAATGAGCCTGCTAATTATAGCATTGCCAATTTATTCACAATCTGTTGGTACTCCGAATTCAAGAGGTAATGTAAGAATGTCATCAAGAGTGTATAACATGGAGGTCATTATGTTGAGTGGAATAAGCCAGATCCAGAAAGACAAAACCCGTATCTTTTCACCGCACCTGTGAAAACAAAGGTCACTCTTGGGGAAGACTGGATTGAAATTGTGCTGGGAAGGGCCTGGTAGGATGGAAAGAAATTCAATAAAGAGCAAGAAAACAGAGTTTAGGAAACCATTAGTTAAAGTAATCTACGACATGTTTCAAAATAAATAGAAGTGGACAAAAGTCCTAACACATAGAAGTAAATAGTGATTGAGGAGATAGAAATTGTTAGTTTTTTGATTAGATTATTTAAGAGTATAAAGATATACAAGTATTAGTTTCAATTAAAAAAAATAAGATAAAGAGTTCATATCATTGCTTGAGGCACCACTATTCCTTAACTATGGTCTTCATAGCCAGCTATGAACTTCAGCAAAGATGAGACAGCCAAATAATCACAGACATACACCAAGAGGGTAGGATACTCTGGCAGTAATATTGGATACATTCATTTTTACAGTGACAATGTATCAAGAGAATGATGATGAAATAAGTATGAGCTGAAGGCCCCAGGTATAGATACCACACCTGTTACCAACAAGTCTGGTATGGGTGTGTTTACTTCAGAATAAATTAATTAACATCAATTACAGAAATATAAGGTAAGACTATGAATCACAAGACCTTTGGGAATCTCTAACTTATATGACCCAGAATTCTGGCCAGCCCTTATTGTTTCATTTCTGTGCTCCATGAGATAATTATATCATCCCAGGTTTAAATGCATCACATTTGATTCATAATCAATGGTTGAATGACTGGTTCAATGTAGAATATATGCTTAATATAGTACAAATTCAAAATTAATCTCTGACACTAATATTTAACTGTTAAGAGTTTTATTCATTACAAAATGAATATTGCTAACATCCTGAGAGATAAATGTTTATTGCAACGATAGAATGGCACAGAGTATATGATAATGACTCAACATTACTTAGAATTCTCTTGCCCATTTGTGCCCATGTTTGACATTTTCCTCCTACAGATAAGAATGTATTAACCTCACTGCTAATTGAGAGGATATAAACTTCAAGGCTAGAAGATAGCAGAATCTTTGGAGAGCTTGTAGGACCAGGTTGAGGCCCACAGTGAAACTTGCCCGTCTAGTCTGTAGTACCAGAGAAGGAATCTTAATTGGGGCTTTGAAAGTTTCTTCTAGATTACCCTGTAAGACTGGTTCTGTCCCCAAGGATGTTAACATTTATTAGAATGTAGGACTCCTTTGTTCTCTCTCTCACACCGAAGCAAGTGGGAAAGACTGAAAAACTATGAGGTAACAGTATCACCTCATTTGTCCACAAGAGTGGATATATCATTTGGTAAGATCCTATTATTGGAACTTTTAAGGACTCATCTCAAAGTAAAAAATTGAAGACATCCATTGAAAGTATCTAAAAATTGATTTGTATCCATGCCTACATGGATATATGCTCTTGGATTTGCAAGAATTTTCTGTAGCCTCAGACTCTACCATATTTTAAGTACAATTCTCTTGTATTTTATGAATATGTAAAAACTAGAAACCTAGTTGGGTAAAAGCCTGAGTATTCATTTTGGCTATTGAGGACCCTCGTAATATGTGATATGCCTGCTTCTCTTGAATCTCCTCAGGAGTCTTCTTGAGCTTAGAAATATGTTCACTGCCTAGAAATTAGAGAACATGAATTTCATGGCAGCATTCTATCTTTTCTGCGGACAACTGGAATGCAGTCAATCTAAAAAATATTAATTTGGATATTATCCAGAAAGGATCTATGCCAGTCTTGAGCAGAAAAATCGAAGCAAGCAGGAATGAAAAGCTCTGAGTTCAAACTTCAGTACACACACACACACACACACACACTCACACACACACACACACACGAAGAAAGAAATCTACTCTCTTAACATTTAGATGTTACCATGCTACAAAGTGCCATTTTTATAGCCCAATGATAATCAATGTTTCAATATTGGCAGAGAAGGGAGCTAAGTGTGGTACTATAGCACTATAATTATACCTACTCTGGAGGTAAGAGATCAGAAGGATCAGATTCTTAGGCAAGCCTGGGCAAAGAGTTAGAGTCCCTATCTCAACCAATAACCCAGGTGTGGTGGTTCACATCAATATTCTAGTTATAGGGAGTCATGAGAAAAATAATAGTGGTCTAAAGCCTACCCCAGGGAAAAGACATAAAAGTCTATCCAAGAAATAACCAAAAGAAAGAAAGAAAAGAGAAAGAAAGAGAAAGAGAATATAAAGAATAGCTGGAGGCTGGGAGCTGGTAGATCATGGCTGTAATCCTAGCTACTCAAGAAGCTGAGATCTGAGGATCACAGTTCAAAGGCAGCCTGGGCAGGAAAGTCCTTGAGACTCTTACCTCCAATTAACCACCAGAAAACAGGAAGTGGCCCTGTGGTAAAGTGCTAGCATGAACTGCTCAGAGGTAGGCCCTGACTTGAAGCACTATGACTGACAAAAATAAATAGAACAGAACAGAACAGAATAGAGTAGAATAGAATAGAAAGCAAGGCCTCTGATTGTCTTACTGGGCAGCTAGATCATGTTGGGAAGCTGATTCCTGCATGAATTTATCTGTTCAAGAAGTCCTTAAGCATAAAGGATGAAAAGGCAAATGACATGTGGTACATATACACAATGGAATTTTATGCCTCTATCAGAAAGAATGACATTGCCCCATTTGTAAGGAAATGGAAGGACTTGGAAAAAATTATACTAAGTGAAGTGAGCCAGACCCAAAGAAACATGGACTCTATGGTCTCCCTTATTGGGAATAATTAGCACAGGTTTAGGCAAGTCACAGCAGAGAATCACAAGAGCCCAATAGCTATACCCTTATGATGACATAAGATGATGCTAAGTGAAATGAACTCCATGTTATGGAAATGATTGTTATATCACAGTTGTAACTACTTTCAACGTCCCATTGTATCTGTAGCTTCTACTATTGATGATGTTCTTGTATCACCTTCCTGTGATTGTATCTACACTATCTCTGTAATCTTATCTGAGTATATTGGAAACCGTGTATACTGGTATTAGAACTAGGAAATTGAAAGGGAATACCAAAATCGAGAGACACAGGGTAAAAAAAGAGAAACAACTACAAAAGCAATACTTGCAAAACTGTTTGGTGTAAGTGAACTGAACACCTCAGGGGGGGAAAGGGTAAGGGGGAGGGGGAGGGGGGTATGAGGGACAAGGTAACAAACAGTACGAGAAATGTATCCAATGCCTAACGTATGAAACTGTAACCTCTCTGTACATCAGTTTGATAATAAAAACTTTAAAAAAATTAAAAAAGACAAATGACTCCAAAAGCAATACCTACAAAACCATTTGGTGTAAACCAACTGTACAACTCATGAGGGAAGAGGAAAGGGGGAGGGGGAAATGAGGAAGGAGGTAACAAATTGTACAAGAAATGTACTCACTGCCTTACGTGTGAAACTGTAACCCCTCTGTACATCACTTTGACAATAAATAAGTAATTATTAAAAAATAAAATATAAAAGAAGTCCTTAAGCTCAAGTTCCAATTTAATTCCAAATTCACTATGAACCTAAAATTCAAGGACTGCTTCCATAAGATATTTCTGGATAATGGGGTGAAGATGGAGCATTGTAGAGATACTTTGGTGCCTGAAAGTAACATTCTTCTTAAAACCTGGAGAAATAGTGTAGGAAGGCATAATTATTCATGTTTACTCATTTGGGATTTCAGCCAGGCACTGATCTAAAAACAGAACTAATGGTAATAAAAAAAATCTGCCTGGCATGGTGACATACACCTGTAATCCCAGCACACCAGAAGCTGAGGCAGGAGGATAAAGAGTTTAAAGCAAGCTTGGTCTCAGAGCAGTAACAAAATCCTGTCTCAATGATCAGCCATTTTGTTTAAAAATGACACCCAGGTCCACCTATTTCTCTGAAATGACATATTATTCTTCTTGATGGATGAATAAAATTCAGTTCTGTGTGTGTGTGTGTGTGTGTGTGTGTGTGTGTGTGTCACAATTGTTTGGTTCATCTGCTTTAGGGCGTCTGAACTATTTCTGTAGCTTGGATATGGTGGATAGTGCAGCATTGAACATGGATGTGCAAGTGTCTTTACTATGTCTTGACTTACAATCTTTGGGATAAAAATACCCAGTAGTGATATCACTGGATTATAGGGTAGTTCTATGTTTATATTTTTGAAGAATCTCCAAACTGCCTCCCATCATGGCTGCACTAGCTTATATTCCTACCAACAGTGTAATGGGTTTCATTTTTCCCCAACAGCACTTGTTGCTGCTCATATTCTGGATGAGAGCCAATCTTAACTGGAGTAAGATAGAATCTCAGTGTTGCTTTTTATTTGCATTTCCTTAAGGTCAGAAATGTTGAGCATTTATTCATGTATCTATTGACCATTTTTACTTCTTTCTCTGAGAAGTCTGTTTAGCTCCTTTGCCCATTTATTAATTGGGTATTTTATTCTATTGGGATTTAATTATGTTAAGTGAAGTAAGTCAGGCTCAGAAAGACAAACAGTGCATGTTTTCTCTCATATGTGGTAGTTAGACCTAAATTATGAACATATGAAAACATACATAGGGTCATATGCATATATACATAAACATTGTGTCTAAAGCATGGTATGTGCAGGGTAGGGTTGAAATGGTGTAACTCCTTCAAACCACTAACTCATAGTTTAACTATATCAATACAAGGAAGATACACCATGTATTGTCAGAAAGCAAGGGGAGTCCAAGTGGGGCAGAAGAATGGAGAGAGGGTGAGTGAATAGTTAATAATCAATAATCAATGTACATATGGAACTAGGCAACTTGAGGGGAGAGGTGGAGTTGGAAGAGATGGGAAAAATAAATTGGCATGCTGAATTGAACTCCCTTTGTTCAACTGCTCAAAATAATATTTTTTAAGATATCCACCAAAGAATATTAAGAATTGCCAATCCAGCACCCTGGAGAGTTCCACTGGGGTGACAGAACCTCTGACAGCTGAGGAGAATCACTGGACAAGCTGCCAACGAGTATAGCACTGAAGTGGGTGGGAGAGTCTGTAGTACATAGGGCAGAATGGATAGGAAATTACTTAGCTTATCTTTAACAGCGTAAAGGAAAGGAGTAAGGAGGGAAGAGAGGATGAGGGAGAGAATTCCATGGCATCCGCTCAAGGACAGACTTCACTTTGTAAATTATTAATAATGGTAAACATTTCTACACCAGGTGCTGTGTGAAACACTTTACAATTACCACCTTCCTGAGTCTTTAGTCACCCTATGAGAAAAGAACTATTAATTTCCATTAAATAAGAGTACAAATCAGTATGTTGTGTATGTTCAATATATCAGGGAAAGGGTTTTTTAGAAATACTTGCCATAAAGTACCTGTATTAGTTAGATTAATAAATAGTTAGTGTCATCCAGTAAGAGAGCTGCGGTTTATCAGTGTGTTTTTCAGTGCAACCCCTGTCTCTTTCCACAAGATACAGTAGAGGTTCAAAAGAACTAGCACAATTGATGAAGAAAATAATCTGTATTTTAAAAAATAGATGAAAATCACAGAGTACTTTTGTCTTGAAGTTTGTCGATGTCAAGATACTGCCCAGACAGCTGTTTATTGAGAAAGGAGAAGGAGAAAATGCACTGAGAGTTGACTGCTGTTGCTTACTGGTAGAATACTAACCTTGAGAGAAAGAGCTCAGGGACAGCACCCAGAGTACAAGCCCCACGACCAGGAAAAAAGAAAGAAACAGTTTGTGCAAAGGCCTGAAAGTAAGAGATCTATGGATTACTGGATGAAAGAGATAGAGAGTGGGAAAAAAGAGACAAAGAAAAAGAGAGAAGTAAGAAATAGTTAGAGATGGAGATGGGTGTCAAACCTTGTGTTCAAAAGTCTGACTTCATTCTAAAGATTATGAGAAATGATGCCCAAATCCCAGTTTTAGTAACTAACAAGAACAGGCTTGCGTTTCGGTCATTTATTGAAGCTACATCCAGACAACTGAACAGTAGATATTTTGAGAGGCCTCCAGGATACCTTTTTATGGTCAAGGCATACATTTCCAAATTCTAGGAATATTGTTTTTTGAATGCTCACTATCCAGTCTTTCAACAGGAAATCAGGTCTTATCCCAAGAGAGGATCCTCTCCCTTGAAAGCATGACTCCAAATGTGGAGATACAAGACCTGGCTGTTTTCTCAAATAGTGCATGTTTATCATCTCCCTATGTCCATGGCTACAAGCCTGGGCACAACCTAGATGGATACTTTACCTAGGCTGCAAATGGTTAGCCACACTACATTTCATGTCTGGATATTTAGCAAGGGAAATATCTCCTGTTTGAATTATTGCTAGAGTGCTGTTGATTGAAAGCTGTATTTGATAACTACCAATTCCTAAAAGCATTCAAATGATGATGATACATTCATTCAAAAATAATTTGACTATAAGGTAATTTACCATAAACAAATGGCAAACACTTGAGGAAAGCGATATGTCTAAACTGATGGAACTACAGGGGTATACATGTATTGAAATATGACAACGTGTATGTACTACATTCTGATATATATGTAGTATTATGTATGTATTGAACATTTAGAAATGTGTATGATTTTTATGTATCAGTCAAATGTAATTTTAAATAAAAATACTCATACTAGGATACTCACGTTAAAATAACTCATTTTGAGGCTGCAAATCATACATAACTAGTAAAAATCAGAATTACCCTATTCTACATTATAAAAATAAATCTTAGACCACATTCAAAAAGAGGTGATTAGTGCTTTATTAAATTGGCAAATAGTCAACAAACGGATCTGCCTTATTAAAGGCTGATATTCAGAAAATAAGCATGCAACCATAAATATGAGAGCAGGATAAAATTTCACCCTGTGAATCAACATTGTCATTTTTATCCATTCCATTTTTATTTTTTATTACTTAGTCATATACAAGGTGATATATACAATATTCAAAAAGAATTCATTTCCAATTATTGCTCTACCGTGTTATAGCTATTCTCCCCTGGAAAACAACTTCCTTAGTCTTATAAATGATTAAATCAATAAAAACACCACGTAACTATACTTACTGCATTTTCAAAAATATTTTAGTTGGCATCTTATGATTTCAGTGCAGTTTATGGGTATAATTTATCACTCTCAAGCACATTAAAATTTCCTTATAAAAGAAACTATTTTAGGATGTTCAGTAGTAGCATAGAAACAAGTGTTATTCTCAGAGAGGGGTGAGCCGTTCATCCTCTGTCAAGAAGACATCATTAATGTGCCCTCCCTTTGTGTCCAGAGGATCGCACGGGATGCCGTTTTCAATTGTGATTGTGTTTTCACACTTATCTTCTGTATCATCCACTTCAGATGGTCCTTTGTTCTTCCTAAAAGTATATAAAGAGTGATTGGGATCTAGAAGGCAGCATGGCTGAGCATGGTCTTCTGCACAAACATGGAGAACAGAAACGGTCATAGGAACCTTAAGAGTAATGAAATAATCATTGATGTTGTATGACCATAAACAGTTGATGAGGTGAAAAGATACTATCACGGTAAGAACCATGCATCAATGACATACACATATTTATTAGAACAAGTGATCTTATTTAGAACACTAAGTATATATAGTTATGTATATGAATTCCCATATGTATACATATATGTGAATGGATATATGAGTATACACATACATATACACATATACCAAGAAAAACCATTTGAAGCAATTGAGGAAAATATATGGTACTTTGATGAATTTGGGGTGGTGGTGGTCCTGGGGCTTGAACTCTGGGCCTGGGTACTGTCCCTGAGCTCTTCAGCTCAAGGCTAGTGCTCTGTCACTTGAACCATAGCACCACTTCCAATTTTCTGGTGGTTAACTGGAGATAATGGTCTCACAGATTTTCCTGCCCGGGCTGGTTTTGAACTGTGATCCTCAGATCTCAGTCTCCTGAGTAGCAAGGCTTACAAGTGTGAGCCACCAGCAGCCAGCTACTTTGATGAATTTTAAAAATTAGCTCTAGAAGCCAGGTGCTGATGGCTCATGTC
Source organism: Perognathus longimembris pacificus (assembly GCF_023159225.1). Lineage (NCBI taxonomy): Eukaryota > Metazoa > Chordata > Mammalia > Rodentia > Heteromyidae > Perognathus > Perognathus longimembris. Next base: position 104,917,886 of record NC_063188.1, on the reverse strand, counting down.
TGTAAACCTAGCTACAGAGGAGGTTAAGATCTGAAGATCATTGTTTGAAGCCAGCCTGGAAAATCTGTGGGACCCTTATCTCCAATTAACTACCAAAAAAACTGAAAGTGGAACTGTGGCTCAAAATGGTAAATGCTAATCTTGAGCACAAAAACTCAGGAACAGTGCCTGGGCCTTGAGTTCAAACCCTACAACTGACAAAAAAAGAAATTTGCTCCAGGAGAACTTCAATAACATCAAATTTTAAGCAGTAATAAATTCCTTTCATAGGATTAGACAAATTAATAGCATACAAATGTCCAGTGAAAAATCAACTGAAATATCAAAAAAGCAAATTCACATTGCTGAGCTCTGAGGATCTCAGGTCCAAGCCAGTGTGAGCAGGAAAGTCATGAAACTCTTATCTCCAATTAACCAGCAAAAAGCCAAAAGTAGAGATGTGGTTCAAGTGGTAGAGAGTTAGCCTTGACTGCCCAGGCCCTGAGTTTAAGCCCCAGGACTAGCAACAGATAAAAGAGGGAGAAAGAGATCGAGAGAGAGAGAGAGAGATCGAGAGAGAGAGAGAGAGAGAGAGAGAGAGAGAGGGGAGAGAGAGAGAGAAAGAGAGAGAGAGAGAAAGAGAGAGAAAGAGAGACAGACAGACAGACAGATAGACAGAGTGTCAATAGGTACCCATACGGCAAGTGTGAAACCCTAAGTTCAAACTCAAGTATTATCCCAAAAAAATGAAAATGTAAATTTATAAATTATAATTAGAAAGTCTAAACTCCTCTAAAATTGCTCTTTATTGATCTTGAATAATGATTTTCCATAACACTGAATAGATATTAAGTTCTCAAGTCTTACCCTGAATTTTGTGGCTGTAAGCATGAAAACATGTTGACTGGAGTATTTTGAAGTCAGTAGCAATGTAAAAGTAGTCTAAGAAATAATGGATTATCTGTGTCTATTTGCCAGTTTCTTTAGTAAAAGATGATTTTATTGTATTAGAAGGAAAATGACAGCAAGCTAGATATGTGCAAATCAATGCAAGGAATTTTATCTCCCCATCCCCAGCCACAAAGGAAAAGTAATCCATCAGGCATCACACCAAATGGGAAAGAAGGAACATACAATCAGATGAAGAGAAGGTCTTCTTCACTAGAATAAATTTCTAGCCAAAAAGAATTAGAGAGAAATCACTGTCGGAACTTATCAAACTGAGCTGACCCAGTGGTAAATTAGCTACATATATTTTTTGTGACCTTAGACCCAGTTGTTTAGCATCTTCGTATTACTGGACCTCATAAACTGCAATGTCAGCAACTTGCTAGCTGGTAGACATGATAAGAAGCTCAAAGATTATCTAACAGTAATATAGCACTTTGTCACATTTCACAGTGTATGCAGCAGTAAACTGATTCACTGTCTCTGTGTTGCTCTTGTAATAAACCTTGACTGTCTTTCTGGATCATTCTGGTCTGATATTCTGCTAAAAATATGAGCTATTTTTCTTGAAAAGTCACATTGAATGTTAATGACTTCTATCACTCCTGCAATGCTGAGTGGTTCAGAAAGGGAATGAAAAACCTGTGCTTAAACTCCTCCTGTGTTGTCAGAAAAATAGAATAATTTAAGCAGTTAGCACCTTATGATTTCATAAAGATAAATTCAGGAGAAGAGGGGCACAAGAGAGGATACAATAATCTCAGGTAACCCTCATGTTTATAAAGTATACAGTAACAGGATTTGCCCTGTTTGAAATAAAATAATGATGACTAAAAGCAGATCTAGTATTTCTAACTCACTTCAAACAAAATAGGGCAAAGAGCCCCAAAATGGCCAGGATAATAAAGGACAAATGTGATTTTCAAACCAGAAATAATTTTCTAACCATAGTACTGAATGTAAGTTATTTTACACCTGCCATGTAATAGTAATGAGAATGCAAATAATTCGTATTTATTTCATGCAAAAACTCAGGGTAGAGGAAGTGGTGCTGTAGCTCAAGTGGTAGAGTGCTAGCCTTGAGCAAAATGAAGCCAGAGACAGTGCTCAGGCCCTGAGTTCAAGCCCCAGGACTGGCAAAAGAAATCCTCAGAGTAGGCATTTGACATACATCATCTCATTTATTCTCAGTACGATGTTATGAGGATTTTATTATTATCCTTCTTTTCAGATAAACAGTTTCAAATATGTATAGCAAACTGTTCTTTCAGAATAAAACAAGATTGGTGAAAAAACTGACATAGAATTATATTTCAGTCTTCCCAGGGTCCACCTAAAACACAATTAAGGGCTGGGAATGTTGATTAGTGGTAGAGTGCCTGCCTAGTATGCAAGCTCTGGGTTCCATTCCTCAGTATCACATAAACAGAAAAAGCCAAAAGTGGCACTGTGGCTCAAGTGGTTAAGCAAAAAAAAGAAGCTCAGGGACAGTGCCCAGGACACTCTCTCTCTATCTCTCACACACGCGCGCGCACACACCCACACCCACCCCCACCCCTCCACACACACACCACAGGTTTCCTTTGGGGTATGTATATTCTAAAGACAACAAAGGAAAATAGCTAGCTATGACTTTTTAAAATTATGTTTTTAAAAAAATTAATTTAGTGTTACTATAGAGGTGATGTAGAGAGGGATTACAATTACAATTACATTGGTCAGGTAATGAGCATTTCCTTTCATAATGTCTTTTCTTCTTTTTCCATTCTCTCCCAGTCCCTCCCTCCCATCTCCACCAACGACTTGTATAGTTCATGTTCATCAATGTCCAGTGAGCTCCACTGCTGCACGTTTTCACCCTTCTTCCCTCAAGTTCTGTATCCTTCCCCCCCAATCCTTCTGAAGATGTACACTTGAATACATAGTACATAAGATAAAGAAGACAGAATCATCAAAAACTAAAAAAAAAAGAAAGAAAAGGGAAAAAGAAGCCTCTTGTTTCCATATCTTAGAGTTCATTTCAGTATGTATATTATTTTATGTAAGTATGAAAAGACACTTAGGCATTGCACCTTTGTATTTCTCTCCTGAGAATATCCTCTTTTGGTCTCACTATGTATATCTGGAATCCTCTATAATTTATCATATTCCAATGTATTTAGATATAATTTCTGCATATCAGGGAGAACATGCACTGTTTGTCCCTTAGCTTGGTTAACTTCACGTAACATGATTTCTTCTAGTTCCATCCATTTCCCTGCAAATGACATTATTTTATCCTTTCTAATGGCTGTGTAAAATTCCATTGTGTATAGGTACCACATTTTTTGATCCAGTCATCTATTGTGGGTCATCTAGGCTGTTTCCATATCTTGGCTATTGTGAATAGTGTAGCAATGAAAATGGATATGAAGGCATTTTTAATGTAATTTATTTAGTTTTCATAAGAATGTGAAGTTTGAATATATGAATGTGTTGACTGAGGCCTTATATCCTTGTGTGAAAAGCAAGAGTTGTTAGCAATACAAATGCACTTCCATTTACTATCACCTTTAAAAGAAAAGAAATATATCTAGAAACTAACCAAGCAAATTTTCTAATGACTGTTCAGCTATGAACATTACACAGGGTTCTATGTCCTAAGTCCTTGACCTGGTTTTGTTACCAACTACAAGATTACAATCTACTTGTAAGCAAGTAGTCATGTTATATGGCATTATCTCTTCCATGATACACACTATATTTCCTATCACAGGATGAATAATCAATAAAGAAATAAAATACTTTTACCTTTATATGCTTTGGCTTCTGGAGAGTTGGATTTAGATAACTGGTAAGGGCCCTTCCTAAGACCCAGTTGTGACCTTAGATCTAAGGAAAGTCTAACTTTATAATAGTCTATTTATATACTAGATTCATAAATGAACATCATTATGTACATGTGAACCTGAAAGTGTGCTGTGTCCTGTGTTCTCATATACCATAAAATATCAAGCTCTATAAAATAATTACTTTACAATCGATTTTTATGACAATCTACTAACTTATATTGATAAAGCACTTTCTGGTACATAATGCATGTGTATATATGCACTCTAATTTTTGTCTTCACGTCATTATAACCATCCGAGTAAAAAAATATCACTTTTCATATGTGACTTGCTTAAGGTCATTCAGCAAATAAATTCCAGTGCCTGGAACCCAAAACAAGGGGTCTTGGTCAAATGCTCTATTAAAATATTCATTACATCATCGATTTTATCACCATCATTATCACAATAACCATCAGTAACATCAGTATCATTATTGTCATAAAGCTGAGCCAATAACTAATATGTCTACTACTTCTGGCCTATGGGTAGACACAGATTTAGCATACACATCATTTTGAAGAATATGCATGATCATGGTTGCTTTCCTACCTGACCAGCTCCCTGACTGCTGCCAGAGACTAAAGTGGAAAAAATCATTTTCCAATTGGTTTCCTTCAACAAATATCCCCTTTCCACAAACTACTATTCTGAATTAGATATTACCAGTGACCTCAAATTATTCACAGAGATATGATAGTTGTCACGGTGTGATGACTATTAAAGACTTTCAAAGGTTGTCAAGTGGGGCTGGGAATATAGTCTAGTGGTAGAGTGCTTGCCTCGTATACATGAAGCCCTGGGTTTGATTGCTCAGCAACACATATATAGAAAAAGCCAGAAGTGGTGCTGTGGCTCAAGTTGGTAGAGTGCTAGCCTTGAGCAAAAAAGAAGCTAGGGAGTTCACACTCCAAAACTGGCAAAAAAAAAAATAGGGGTTCAAAGGCTGTCAAGCATTCAGAATTGTTCACATTTGATACAAAACTGGAAAATACTAAAAATTGGAGAAAATTTTTAGAGAGCTGATTATCAACTTTACCACTATTATAGTGGCCAGTATAATGAATAAGACCATTTGCAATCAAGATATATATTTACTTAGCATCTTAGTAATATCAAAACAGACTCATGGACTGAGGGGACTGAATAACAAACAAAAATGAAATCCACAAATTTATGATCAACTCATCTTTGACAAAGATACCAAGAACACATACCAGGAAAAGAATAGTGTCTTCAATGAATAGTGTTAGGAAAACTGGACATTCAAATGCAGAAAAATGAAATGTCATCATAATCTCATATCAAATACAAAGACCAATTCAAAGTACTCCAATTACTAGAAAAAACATATTGCAAGCTCCATGACACTGGCTTGGGCAATAAATTTTTTAATGTGACCTAAAAGTGCATGCAATAAAAGTAAGAATAGATGTATGGTTTTATATTAAACTAGAAAGTTTCTATTCACAAAAGAAAACAATCAGGTAAAAGAATACCACATGGAGTAGAAGAAAATATCTGCAAACCACACAGCAGGAAAACATGTAACCCAATGAAAAAAACAGGCAAACAATATAAACAATTTTCAAAAGAAGACATACACATGACCAACGAGTACATGAAAAATTTTAAGGTATATTAGAGAATGCAAATCAAAATTGCAATGAGATATCAACTTCACACATGTTAGAATAACTATTATCAAAAAGAGGAAAGAGAACAAGGATGTAGAGAAAAGGGAACACTTGTCCATTGTTGGTGGTATGTAAATTACTATAGCCGTTATGAAAAACAGTACCGAAGTTCCTCAAAGATTAATATAGTACTACCATAGGATTCAGTAGTCTCACTTCTGAGAATATATCAGTATGCTTGCTGAAGAAATATGTGTACTTTCACACTCACTGCAGTGTTATTTATAATAGCCGAAGTATGAAATCAACCTAATAGTCCATCAATTGATAAACAGATAAAGAAAATATAGTGTATATATGTATGTATGTATGTATGTATGTATGTATGTATATATATATATATATATATGTACTCAGCCTTTTAGAAAGAAAGTCAGGTTGTACACTGAAAAAGAAAAACAATGAACAATGTCAGGAGAACAAAACAGGCTCTGTTGGGAAGGTAGGTATCAGTTGAAGGGGGAAGGGGGAATAAGGATGATGAATATGGCCAAAGTATTTTTATGTATATATGAAAATAGAACAATAAAACCTATTAAAATTGTCTTAAGAAGGAAGAAGACTAAGCAAGAATGCTAGAGGGGGTAATGTTGATGAGATATATTGTATGCATATATGGAAATACCACAGTGAAACTCCACATTTACAGCTATGAATGTTGATTTTTAAAAAAGTCTTTCTAAAAAAACCTGATAGGAACAGGTATCAGTGGCTCATACCTATAAATCCTAGCTACTCAGTAGGCTGAGATCTGAGGATCAAAGTTCAAAGCCAGCCCAGGAAAGAAAGTCCATAGGACTCTTATCTTCAATTAACTATCAAAAAGGCCTGAAATGGGGCCATGGCTCAAGTAGTAGCCATGAGTAAAAACAACTTAGGGAAAGAGCCCAGGCCCAAGAGCTAGCACCAAAAAAAAATTGAATTGACTGATTGTATTATATCAAAAATGTCATTCCTTTCTAGGTATTTAGGTGAACAAGATTTATTGACACCTGTAACAAGCCATAAATGAAATATTAATGCATTTTTAATGACATTTGACTTTTTTGAAAAAGGAAGAACACTGTGTCACTTGCAACATGAACCTGGAAAATATTATGCTAAATGAAAATGCAAGAAGCAAAAGGCCATGTGATCTCACATGTAGAATCTAAAAGTCAAACTCATAGGAGCATAATGCTTGCCAGAGGCTGGAAAGTAGTGACAGGAGGACTGGAAGATAGGATCAAAGGGTAAAAAGTTTCAGTTACACAGGATGAATAAGTTTAAGAAATCTACATACAGCATAGTGACTATAGTTAATAACAGTGTATTGTATATTTCAAAGTTGCTAAGACAGATCTTAATTGTTCTCACCACAAAAAAATGACAAGTATATGAGGTCATGGATATGTAAATTAGTTTTCTTTCACAACATATATATATATAAACTTCGCCTGTATACTATAAAATATATTATTTGTCAACTATATCTTATTAAAATAAAATAGGTGTTTACTAACTAATAAAATCCCAAGCAATGAGTCAGTGAATGGAAGACTATTCTGCAATATGTTGGCAATATTTGTATGGGAAAAAAAGGTCTTTTCATAGAATCCCTTAATCACAAGGGGTAAGTTGATTTTTAATAATAATTGCTGCTTATTTAGCAATGTAGACCTTGGTACTTCATGCATATCTCTGGCACAATCCTTACAAAAGCTCTGTAAGAAATATCTCCCTACTGCTGATGAGAAAACTGAGACCTAGAAAAATTAGTTGACTCAATCAAGGTCATATATTTAATAAATAGCAAAGCTGGAACTTGAGTTTATATAGTTTCAACTACAGTCTAAACTTTCCACTGAGTGGCTGTAAATAATCAACATATCTGCTGTTTTTGACATTTACAGAATTGTTAATGTTTTGCTCCTAATAACTTCAGAGATGACTCTGGAACTCCTCTCCATAGAAAGCAAATAGGGGGCTGGAATGTGGCTTTGCAGTAGAGTGCTTGCCTAGCATGCATGAAGCCCTGGGTTCAATTCCTCAGTACCACATAAACAGAAAAGGCCAGAAGTAGTGCTGTAGCTCAAGTAGTAAAGTGCTAGCCTTGAGCAGAAACAAGCCAGGGACAGTGCTCAAGCCCTAGGACTGGCAACAAAAAATAGAAGAAAGCAAATAGGAACTTGGAAGATCCCGTGGTCTCTCCAGGTCTACTAAGTTTAAGGCTTGGGATCATACAAACCATGTTCTATGAAGGCTGTAAGGAAAACCCCAATCTTTTCCATAGTTAGGGTTTCATCACAATTATGAAATGAAGATTCTCCCTGACTTAAAACTGTACTCTCTCCTCATATTTCAAGCAATATTTTGCCCTAGAGAAATTGACTATCAATTGTATCAAACTTAAACTTAGAACAAATAATGTAATATAGCTCTAGGAGGTTATCATAATTGTCCTGACTATATTTGCTAATTATTGATATGTTCCAGGTTTACACAAGAGATTTGTCCATCTGTTTTCCTAGCTTGCACATGAGATGAGTTTGTCAAGACAGGGTTGTAACAACAGTCTCACTTCTCCCAGGCAACAGATTATGATGCTACACACCTAATTATTATATAACTGCAGAATCTGTTCAGAAAGGGAGAGCTGATCCCATCAGAAACTAGGTGAAAGGCCATCAAATGGCAAGATTATAAAATACTAGTTCCAGGTCACACTTATTCGGCACTCACTGTGTGCCAGGTACCACTCTAGGCATTCTACTGTACTAATTCTTTTATCCTATCAAGTTAATCATTTCCAGTACACCTCGCTGTTGTTATATACAAGTTATCTATCTATGTACATACATTTAATGATAAATTAACCAACTTGACTCTAGTACCACAAACCATATTCTTCCAGACTCAGTTTCCCTGGCTCATTGCCTGTGCTTCCTAATATCCAGTTAAAGAGGTTATATATAAAAGCAAAAATCTAAGAGATAAATACTTTGAATCTAAGTAGTGTAACTTCAGAATCCATTCTTTCAACTACTACATTATAAGTACTATTGAGGAAACTGAAAATCAGAGAAAATAAATGCTTTTCCAATTATTTGAAACCACAGACTAACAGCATTTCTGCATTGATACAAGGCTTAAAAATAGTAAACCCAACTATTCAAATATTGCAAGAGAACATTTCTTACTGTTCTAAAGACCCAAACTAGTAAAGCAAGGAAATCAACGAAAGTACAATTTGATCCTAATCTTCGGACTTTTTTTTTCTCAAATTTTTATTATCAAACTGATGTACAGAGAGGTTACAGTATCATACGTTGGGCATTGGATACATTTCTTGTACTGTTTGTTGCCTTGTCCCTCATGCCTAATCTTCGGACTTAATTGGAAGCATAGACATTTAGAACATTTATTCTATAGCATCTGACTTGCTAATGAAAAAGTATAATGTCTCAGATTTTAAATGCTTACTGCTTGTTAGCTACTAGGGTAAAGCATATGGAAAGTAATAAATATAAGGAGAAACGTATAGTCCAATACTTTTCTAATCATATCCCATATGTTCCACATATAACCAATCCTTTTGAAAATCATCTCCCTGTAATTCTTGCATGTGCCAATGAGTCCACTAATAGGTATTCCTCAGAAGCAGAAAGAAAAGATTACAATAGTTAAAGTGTTTAATGAAGGAATGAGGAATTTGCCATCTTCCTCTCTGATTACAGGTACTTATAAAGCAAAAACATTTTCTTTTTTATCATGCTGAGAAATTCTGCCTTCCTACTACCTATCTCAGTAACTTTCTCCCACTGGTATGGAATTCCCTTGGGAATCAGTATCAATAATTTTGACATCTAAGTTTACAAATGCCATAGAATCCAAGTAAATGAACTCAAGAAGTAGGACTCTATATGTAAGTTGCTCAATTGAGAGCTCTTAAACTGAATAAATTAGAACAATCTGAATGACATTAACATGCATTCCCCAACTGGAGGTATGACTGAAGTGGTAGTGTAACACACACACACACACACACACACACACACACACACACACACAGTGCATCAACTTCAGAGATTTTAAGAATCTGAGATATGGCCAAGGAAATTTCATTTTAAACAAATGTTCCAGACAATTTTGATGCAGGTAGTTGATTCAAAGGCAACAAGTAAGGTAAATTTCTGTCATAGGCATTAGGAGTGATGAGTATCTACCAATAAGAGGGAAAACTAAAATATCACACGGTGTCTGGAACAACAACAGGCCTGGACTCAAAAATAAGCCACCAAAGGTGGAGAGGCATTGAAAGAACTGTGAAACTTGTCATTTGGACAGTATCACTACCAAGGTTGAATGCTACCTATCCAAAAAGTATGCATATTTTTGTATATCTGCTTTATAAAATGACAACAGGGATAATGCAAATCAAATCTGCACATGAAACATTCATATAGTATAGAACAAAAGATTGTCAATAAATAAAGACTACTGGACTCTGAAAAATGGGAAAAATCATAAGAGATAGTTTTTTTTTAATGACCAATTTTTCAAGTTTAAGGTATTTCTTTCCTCAGAGGAAAATTCCTTCCTTTTTCCAAGTCATGCAAAACAATCAAATGCTCCTTATCATGCCCACTAAATATCTTACCTTCTACGTTGCCGGATCCCGGATAAAACCAGTAGTGTAGTAGCTACTATGACAATGCAAAATACCACACCAAATACAATAATCCAGATGGGCACAGGTGGCTCTGTAGGTGGTGCCAGAGTGGAAGGAATTTTTAAAAATTCTAGGGTATGGTCATCCAAAAAGAATGCATTGTTGATCCGGTTCCTATTCATTCTAAAATATAAGCATAATTAAAGAACAAGTGAAATGCTACAGAGAGAAACATTAGAAACAAAGTATGTATTTGTCCTTCCATAATTATACATATCCTTATAAACAAAGCATCCTCCTAGCATAAGACTTCAAGTTGACTAGAAAGCTTGCTGAGGGTATTGATGCTGTGGTTTCTTTTAATAAGTCACACTGCTGGCTGCCGGGTGCTACCCATCCATGCTCTACTATTCTTCATTGTTTGCAAATGTCCTAGAAGTAAGCCAAAGTCCTGAGCTTTGAGCTCTGTTATTCCTGAGAGGTGGAATCTATATTAGAATGGCAAAAACTCCATTTAAGGTGGCTTAAATACCAATAGTCTCACAAAATAAAAGATACTTAAAATGTGAGTAATATACACGAGAAGAAAAGTGGAAGCAGCAAAGAAAACATGATTCAAGAGTAGCAAAAAATGCATCAACTTGATTTTTTTTCTCCATTAACTCAGCAAACACAAATAACCAAGTATCAGATATTGTGCTTGGCACTGGAGATTCAAAGTCAAATAAGAATTCTCGGGAGTATACAGTCTAGAAGAGCACCAGATTAGTAAATTCACAACCTCAGTACGGTACAAAATACTCAGCACAAATATGGGCACAATAGGAACACAGGAGAGGGTGAAAAAGTTAGAAGTCAGGGCTGCTTTCCTGTGGAATAATTTGTGAGCTGTATTTTGAAACACAAGTAGAAATTCTTTGAATCTAAGTACCTGGTGAGTGTAAGAATGAAGTCATGGTAAAGTATAACTTCTTCAGGGAACTGTGAATGGCTTTCTAGAACTAAAATTAATGGAGACCTGGGAGCTCAAAGGTCTGGAAAAAAAGTATAACACCAATGTATTACTTTTCCTGGGGAAAATCTGCATTTTAAGTGGTGGTGGCAGTTAGGAATGGATTGGTAGCAAAGACTTATTCAATGAAAAAGAGGTAAATTACATGATGTAATTAGATATTTTATACCCTTTACTGAATTCACACAATGATTCATCTACCATTACAGCAGCTCTGGAAAGTAGAAATATAATATGAGCCTTGTGTGATTTAAAATTTCCTGGGAGTTGCACTTATAAAATGTAAGAAGAAATAAAAAATGAATTTTTCATGGTTCAATATAGCCAAGAAAATATAATTGTAACCCGTAGAAATGACTTGATTGACATTTTATTTTGTACAATATTTGAAATCTGGTGTATTAGTGTGCACATCATTTTTATTAGCTATGGTTCAAGTGATTGATAGGCACTTATGGCTAGTAGCTAAAAGTTCAAAGCCTAATAGTTTTGGCTGGAAAATATCTGCAGATCTGTGTCAGACCAGCAGAGAAGATCTCCATCAGCAAATAAAAACCTATGCTGAAGGCCGGGGATGTAGCTCAGTTAGGTAGAGCCCTGCTCAGTATGCACAGGCCCTAGGCTCCACACCCAAGATCACACATACATACAAACACACACACACAAACAGAAAGAGCTAAGGCATGATGGAAAAGCAAAATGTCAAATAATCTCTATCAAAGGGTAATTTCAATGTAATTTTATCAAGCTGTGGAATATTTTTATAATCTAATATTGATAATATGGAAAATATAAACCTTTCCACACAACAATGGACTCCATTGCTAAGATACAACTATAGGAAAATAAAAAGTTGCTTCGTATGTTACAGATGATGACATGAAGGAAAAAAGAGAGTAGTTAACTTCTTTATGATCAAATAGCTCACAAAGGGAAAGTCAGAATGTCCATTCAGTCTTCTTGTCAAAAGAGGATAATAGTAAATATTCTTAACTTATATTTATACCACAATGTATCAATGACAGCACAGTTGACATCTGCGACCAAATAATTCTTTGTCTGAATTGTTGTCCTGTGTATGATAGGATACTTAGCAATATTCCTAGCTTTTGCTTACTAAATGTTGGTAATAAACGCAGTCCCTCATCAGTTTTGACAAGAAAAATGTGTCCAAATATTGCCAAATCTCTAACAGGATGCATGAGATACAGTGAACGGATGTGGAAATTTAACAATGAAATCTCCCTCTACACAACTATGTAAGTTAATACAAATGAAATTAGCTGAGCATAATTTTTGACATTTTAATTATTAAATCACGTGGGGAAAGAGTGGGGACTCTTCATTATTTATGAAAAGCATTCATCAGCAAGTTGATTGACCAACACAAGGCATGTTTAGGGGTGGTTACCTTATGGCAGACTGAACTTCAACAGCAGGAAGGGTATGATTTTTTGAAGGATCTGTAACCACAAACCAGAATGACACTCTCTGGGTTACATTGCAAAGAAGGACATGGGAAATTCTGCAGAAGATGGAAAGAAAAATATACATTTAGAATGTCACTACAAATGACATTAAACTGTTCCTCCTGTAGTAATTATCATCTTATGAAACTTCTGATCTATGTGCAAAAAGTAATTTCTACCATTTTCTTTTTTATACTTTATTTATTAATTAAACAAATTTTTGACAAGGTGTTGTGCAAAAGGGGTACAGTTACATAATAGGGCAGTGTGTACATTTCTTGTGATATCTTACACCCTGTTTTTCTTTCCCTTCCCTAGAGCAGGTAGACATATATACATTACACAGTGTACCAAAAACATATACAGTAGCCACGTGGCCCACGCCAAAGGAAATTCACCTAGGACTTTAAATATAATGTCAACAATAGAGTTTATCCTTGTCTTATATGAATGTACATACTAGCTTTTGAGCTGTTGTGATCCACTGAGAGGTCTATTTTTGGTCTTTATATGTTGAGTACCTACATAATGTAGGTTGCTGACCCAAACCTGTGGGAAATATCATTTGACAAGAAGTTTTCGGTTTCGCAGATCTACCATTTTCTTACAAAGGTTTTCATTCTTTCAAAGTCATATACTTGATGACCGTTCCTTAAATAAAGGATCTGCTAGAATGAAAAATGAAATAAGCAGTAGAGAACATTCGGAATCTCATTCTCCATCAGCTAGTGGCTGACACCTTTACTACTTCAGTATCTGGTCCCTCTCTGAATCACAGAAGGCTGTGATGGGTCCTCACCAAGTGTGCTAGTGTTCTGTATTGGGTAAGAAACAGAATCTATAGCCTCCTCTTTTTTTTTTTTTTTTTGCCAGTCCTGGGCCTTGGAATCAGGGCCTGAGCACTGTCCCTGGCTTGCTTCCCACTCAAGGCTAGCACTCTGCCACTTGAGCCACAGCGCCGCTTCTGGCCGTTTTCTGTATATGTGGTGCTGGGGAATCGAACCTAGGGCCTCGTGTATCCGAGGCAGGCACTATAGCCTCCTCTTGATGCAATACTTGCTGTGTCTGCCTCTACCACCCCAGCCTTGGGACCATCAGAAGACAGATAGGTCTTCTATGTACATTTTTGAGGAAAAAGTTCTCAAGAGTAAGTTCTTCTACATGCATTGAACACATCTCCAATTTTAAGTGCTATCATCAATTCATCAGGAATCCTTGAGCAATATATTTTGTATTTATATGCTTTCCACTGCAAATTGGAAATGTGACTCATTCTATTTTCTATAGATCAATTACCAGTACAGTTAAAGACAGAAATGACATTCGTTGGGGGCTGGGGATATGGCCTAGTGGCAAGAGTGCTTGCCTCGTATACATGAAGCCCTTGGTTCGATTCCCCAGCACCACATATACAGAAAATGGCCAGAAGTGGCGCTGCGGCTCAAGTGGCAGAGTGCTAGCCTTGAGCAAAAAGAAGCCAGGGACAGTGCTCAGGCCCTGAGTCCAAGCCCCAGGACTGGCAAAAAAAAAAAAAAAAGAAATGACATTCGTGGTCGGGAAAAAGATGATCTAGACATGGATATTTGAAAGCTGGAAATTAGAAGAAACTATGAAACCACAAAACTGCCAGTGCTAAACATAAATCCTAGATGGCTTTATTCTTCAATTTTTAACAGCCAAATTATAAAAAAAAACTCGCATTAACATCATCTTATGTGAATGAAACACATCAATTTTATTTACTGAAGCAAGTAGTTATTTCTTTTTATAAGTATATTATGCTCATTTTTACAATCATGAAAAAGCACACTCTGTCAATGGCTTCTCATATTTCCTCCCTTTCAGTGTCCAATACAAAAATAGAGGCAAGTGCCAGACCCATTGGTCAGGAGCTATGTGTCTGGGCTCAGCAATGAGAAAGGAAGAAGCTAAAACTGCCCTTGTTATGTGGGTGACAACGATTAACCTGAGAAACACTGCATGCCACTGTGCACAGGAGGAAGGTGGTGGCGGAGGCAATTCCTGGCCTCGTGCAACTGCCCAGTGTACATGCCTGGCCCATAGCTTGTCACATGCCCCACACGCTTTGTCTTCCTAACCTGGAGCAAATGCCCTGACAGTCCCCGATGTCAGGTACCCACATATTTTATTGTCCTAATTCGATTTATATGTCAAGTTGGAGACATCCAGACCAGGAAATTCACCTTTAGTCCTAGCTAAAGAGGCTGAGCCATCCCAAGGAAGTGAAAAGCAGCTCGACCTAGAGCTGTTTGACCCTTGCAAAAACATGGGAAGGAGAGAGACCAAGCATAATTGTTACTCCATTTGTGTGTTTTAAAGAAGCTAAATGGGTATTCAGTAAACACCAGTTACACCCAGAACCAAGAATTAAACCAAGAAAGAATAGTTTGCTTGCTTAAATGGTTCATTGCTTTATTTGCCAGAGTTTTACAACCGCTATTTGTAAACACTGCCAACTCAGCTTCTGGATGTCTGCTTGCTATCACAGGCACTATCACCTGCATGTGGTACATGTGATTTTTGCCTTTAAAAGCCCAGCCCTAGTGAGGTCCAGTGCTGTTTGTCACCAATGTGGTGGTGGCGATCAGATGCTGTGCACAGCTAAATAAAAGACTCCTAGTCCGATTGACTAAGCGCTAGTGGCTACTGTCATGGGTTCGAGGCCCAACTGGGTGTCCAGTATACAACATTTTCATATCACCTGACCAGTGTACTGACAAGCTCCTCCCCTCGGCCCCCTTTACAGGCCTCACACACTTTGTCTACCTAACCCTGTGCGCATGCTTAATGGGCCTGGCCACCTCTGACCCCACCCTCCAAGTTACGTGCCCCTCACGTGGTCTTCCTAACCCACTGCGCAGGCCCAGTATGCAGGCATAGGGGCCTCCACCAGGTCACATGCTCCAGGCCTTGCCTCCCTAAACATGTGCGCATGCCTGGCCCTACACATGCATCCAATGAATTTTTTGCTTTCGCAACCCAGTGCGCATGCCCCACTCGCTGGCCAACGGTCTTGGGAGACTGCTGGCTGCTTGTCCGCTATCAATCCACTGACATCGGAGCGAGATCCCCACGCCAGGCTCCAGACTCGTCATGGGCAGCTTCCTGAGCAAAAACCTGAGCCCACAAAAGGTCGCTGTGCAGCCGTGGGCGCGCAAGCCCAGCTCTTGCAAGCCGAGGAACGGCCGTCTCAGATCTCTCTGGGCCACCGTCCAGGCCACCTACCTGGGCAAGTACCTGATCCACTACATGAGCATGTGCAAGGCCTGGCTGTGGCCCTCAGCCCGAAAGCGCAGCTCCGTGAGGCCCAGGCCTGCCCCTCTCGGTGACTTCACCAGCTACCGTCGGGCAATGCGCAAGGCCAGCAAGCAGCCCTTCAGCCGGAAACACCACTCTGTGAGGCCCGGCACCGCGCGGTGGGATGTGGTCGCCAGCTACTGCCGGGCTACACGCAAGGCCATGGAGCAGCCCCTCCGGAAGCGCCACTCTGTGAGGCACAAGCACAAACATCGCAACGCGATCACGAGCAGCGCCATGAACGTTAACTTGGACAAGGCTATGCGGATGGCCGCCTTGCAGCGCTTCATGCAGAAGAACCAGTCCGTGAGGCCCACACTTGCACACCAGTACGCGGAGCCCACGGGGAGCAACCAGATGGAGCTGCCAAGCTCTAAGGTCAGTAGAGGCCCAGGGGCGGTCCCCACACCTGCTCCGAGAAGCTTTCCTCGCAAGCTGTCTCTCTGGCTCCCAGTGAGGCCCGATTATCCTGGTGGCGAATACAGCCATTACCTGAAGCACAGGATTTGGTCCCCTCAAGTTCTTTCAAGGGATCCAGAGCCTAGGAATAGGTCGTATGTGCATTGCTGGAAGGCAACGGGGCCACCTAAGTGGCCCGCCCCACGAGGAGAGGCTAGAAGCCTAGGTCAAAGACAGATAGTGGACCCGGGCCAAAGCAAGTTCTGCAGACCTGTCTGGTCTAAGGCTCTGTACCGCAAGAGTTCTGCACCTCAACCACATGACACCAGCAAAACTATGGCCGGGTCTCTCAGGCTCAGGCTGGGGCTCCGGAACCGAACCCTCGACTCCCACAACATGATGAAGAGCAAGAGCTGCAGCTATGCTTCAGCCTGCCCAGTCTGCTGCCCAGCTGATGCAGCCTTCCCTCAGCCTGCCCAGCCCACTGCCGGAACTGCTCCAGGGGACACGCCAGCCCAGGATGCAGAGCCAGAGCCTCAAGTGGACAATCAGGAGGAGATGCCATGCTGCCTGCCAGCCTCCAGCCCTCCTGACCATCCCACTACCCCACTAGGAGCCCTGGCTCCTGAGTGTATCCATCCTGATGCCCCCCTGGCTCCTGAGGGGCAGGGCCCTGCCTCCTGAAGCCACAGCCTTTGCACCCTACTTATCCCTGCTCTACCCCCACAGAAGTCACTGGACAATCTGGAGACTTTTCACCCCTTCACTTGATAGGTCTGCCCTTCCCTCCTTACCCTGAGCCCACAGTTGAAAGAGACTTTCCCCTGCCAACCCAGACTTAGATAGTTGGTCTTCCTCTCAAAGGGCCCAGTTTGTGTAGTTAAATATTTGTTTCTGTTCTGTATAATAAAGACAAGAAGTTTGTTAATCAAGAAATTGTCATAGTCTTTTTTGTTGTTTTGTTCGTTTTCTCTATTAAATACTGAGGCAGTGTTCCTTCTTTAGAAAATAGAGGGCAGGGCTGGGGATGTGGCTTAGTGGTAGAGTGCTTGCCTAACATACATAAAGCCTTGGGTTCCATTGTTCTGTACCACATAAACTAGAAAAGCCAGAAGTGGTTCTGTTCCTCAAGTGGTACTACCCTTAAGCAAAAGAAGCTCAGAGAATTGCCCAGACCCTGAGTTCAAGCCCCAGGGCTGGCAAAAATATATAAGTAAACAAACAAAATAAGAGGCCAGGTCACAGTAGCTCACACCTCTAAGCCTACCTACTCAGGAATCAGATCTGAGGACCACAGTTCAAACCAGCCTGGGCAGGAAAAGCCATGAGACTCATCTCCAAACAACCACCAGAAAACCAAAAGTGATGCTGTGGCTCAGTGTTAGAATGCTAGCTAGCCTTGAGCTAAAAAACCTCCGGGACAGCACCGAGGACCTGAGTTCAAGCCCCATGACCAACAAAAATACAATCAAAATAAGCTTGGAGATATATTCACTAGCTGCAGATTCCATCAAGAATCCATCCTTAATGTCTCTTTCTCTGTTGCTGTCCTGTTGAAGTCAATCTCCTGAAGAGTATAAACCTCTAGGGAACACTGAGGACTGAGTTTTGAAACAACCAATGAGAGTCTTAGTAGCCATTCTAAACAATGGGCAGCATCAGGCTATCAATGGTTAAATATCATACTTTGACCATGACACTGAATTTTTTAAAATGTCTTTTTTTTGGGGGGGTACTGGTGTTTGAACTCAGGGGTTCACATTTATTACATAGGCATTATTCCATTGAACTTCTAGACCTTTTCTTTACTTCCTTTTTTGAGATAGGATCTCACTTGCTGCCCAGTGTATACCTGGGTTTTGACACACTTATAGTAGGCTTCCTATCATAGGTAGGGTGACCGGCAGGAACCACTATACCTTACTTATTACTGCTGAAATGGAGTCTTTAGAACTTTTCTGCCCAGATTGGCCTGAAACCATGATCCATCCCAATGTCAATCTCCTACACAGCTGGGATAGCAGGCACATAGCACTAATATTCTTTCTATTAGGATTATACATCATAGTTCAGTGTGGTCCTTGATACCTGCAATCCCAGCATTCGCGAGGCTGATGCAGGATACAAGTGAAAAGAGAGACTGAGATACAAAGTCCTATCTTGATTGAAAATTGCAAAGGATTGGAGTATAGCCCACTGATAGAGCACTTCTCTACCTTGAGCGAGATCCTGGCAATGGGGGAATAAAGACTATTTCATGATTTTTCCAACTGGTACGATTGGTATGAAGGACAGATCATTCTTTGTGGTTGGGGATTGTCCCAAGAAGTAGAAGGTGTAAGCAACTTACCTGCCCTCTGACCAATGTGTGCCTGTAGGATACTCAAAGTTGTGACCATCAGCAGTATCTCTAGGCATTGCCAAATAATCACTGTAATCAGGAGGTCATAAGTCACAGTGGTAAAGAACCACTGAGCATTACTGACCTCTACTGGCAAGAAAGAGTCAAGCTAAGTCTTTTTGTTATGTATGCTTATAATACATAACAAAGGCATAGATAGGAACAAAAAAAAAACTAGTGTGTGTATGAATTCTTGCTTCGATGCACTGTGCTGTAAGCACTGCTCCATTCCCACCCCTTCCCTGAGGGAAGGAATATGCTAGCTCTCTCTCATGCCCCCATTCAGAATCTCTCTTATCTTCTAGGGAGTTCTGACTTCTTTTCCACTGTCCACCTGGGGTGACACTGAAGAAACCAGGTCATCTCTCTGGAGAGTCCCGCATGGTTGTGATCAGGACCTCTCCTTATAAGTCATGTTTGATCTCTTGGCCAATGAAGAGTGAGCTGCAAGTATTTTCAAATATGAAACAGCATCTTGGGGAGATGACAAGCTCTATGAGATATTGCTGGTGACCAAACTCTATTGACCGAGGAGGTTAGATGGAACAAGAGTGTCTATTATTCTGTGAATTACTTAAATATGTTTATTCTGGTTTCTTAGAAAATATGGGCTTCTGCTTTGGTTTTTAACGCTTTTATGAGATGCTTTGTTTTAGAAAAAAATGCTTATTATCTGGTCTTGGTATTTAGGAAATGTAAAATTGTTTAAAAGGACTAATTTTAAAGTTTCAAACTGGCAACAAAATTAAAACTTAATAACAAATGCTGGTAAATGCATGGAATTGGGATCTAGGAAATAATATGGGAACCAAGAGGCCCAGCCACTTCAGAGAAGTATTTGGACATGTTTTCTAAAAGAGAGAGTGTGGATGCCAGAAGCTATCTTACACACACACACACACACACACACACACACACACACACAAAAGAGGCTGACAAGGATGTTCCTTGCAGCCCTTTTTATCACAACTGACAATAAGAACAACTTAAATGTCCACTAATATGAGAATGGATAAAGTAATAAATCAAATGCATACTATCAAGAAAATACTATTCCACCGATTAGAAGAAAGAAATCACCCTGGTTTTTTAAGCTTAGCACAATCAGGTCAGATAATTTTATATTACGTAGGACAATGCACAGCAGGCCTTGCTTGTGCATAGAACAATGCACAACGGTCCTGGCTTGTGAACTGTCGGGTACATAGCAGCAAACCTGATACTGTGAGTATTGCCCTCCACTTATGACAATGAAAACGTCTCCAGACATCCAAATATCTCGTAAAGGATGAAATAATCGCTTGGCCTGGTTCAGGCTTGTAATCCTAGCTACTTGGGAAGCAGAAATTGGGGGATCATAGTTCAAGGCCAGCATTGGCTTTTTAAAATAAAATTCAAGAGACTGTCTCAACCATTGGCTGTCATAGTGCCACATGCGTGTCATCCCAAACTACAGGAGGAGCACAGTGGTTGGGTGCAGGAACATGTGCCTATTAGCCTAGTAATAAAAGGAATCACAAATAGAAAAGTTTCAGTCCAGGTCAGTATGAGCATAAAGTAAGACGCTATCTCAAAAAGAACACATTAAGTTGCTAACAGAGTAGCTCAACTGGTACAGTGCCTGCCTTGTAAACATGAGGTCCTAAGTTCAAATTCTAGTACCAGCAAAGGGAAAAAAAACCATTCCTTAGTGGAAGTCACTGAACTACAGCTACATATTTTCAATAAAAAGATCAATCTTAAAATAAATCACCAACTGAAAAAGAATATTATATGTAGTATATACCCTTTACATAAATAAAATAAATGAAAAATAGTATTTCTTTGTAAGTATATGTATTCTGGAACCAGGGATTGAACTCAGGACCTCAAGCTCTCACTTGGCCTTTTTCCCTTCATGGCTACTGCTCTACCACTTGAACCACCTGAGCCTTCAGGTTGTTGTTTTTTTTGTAGGTTGATTGGAGATAAAGTCTCAGATTTTTTTGCTCAAGCTCACTTTGAACTTGTATTCTCAGATCTCTGCCTCCTGATTAACAAAGATTACAGGCATAAGCCACCAGCACCCAACATTTCATAATATAGGAGGCAAAAATCCAGGTATAAGGTCACCTAAAAACTTGGTTTGTGTTGTTCTTTCCATCTACAGCGTCATTACATGTTCAAACATGAACTTCATAGAATCTCTATTAAAAGAGTCAGAGGAGACAGCCATAAACAAAGCAGTCTTCCCATGGAACTTACTTCTAAGTGTGTAAAAGCAGAAGAAAAACAAGTAAATAAAGAAATGCATGTACTTGGGAGGGTGCTATGCACAGTGGAAGAACACAGAACATTCCTTCATCACATTTTTGGCCCCAAATACTTTCCTGTGTTTCCATAACCATAGACATTCAAAACCAAAGGAAAAGCCTGGAATTCAGAAGATGCCAGAATTCACCTTCATATTTTCATGCCCTATCTGAGAATAGATCCAAGATGGGGGGAGAATAAAGGGCTTCTGATTTCATGTGACTTATTCAAAGTCTTTGTCAGGAACTTCATGGTATCTGACCAAAGAGCATTCTTTTTTTATTTTATCACCTGTTGATCATCAGGAACATACTACAGTTTATCCACCTACGAGCTAAAAGAATTCTCTTGGGCCCTAGAAAATTAAGGAATCAATATACACCGGTTCTAATTATAGACTATGTACAACTAGTGTGACTTACCCCTGATCTTCCAAATAAATATCCCCAAGTTTTGCACAAAACACGTTTTAATGTGATAAACTGCAATGCTATTAGCACAGTTAAAATTCTACATTTCCAAGATGTTTAGTATAGATGGATCTGATGATTTTTACATAACATACACAAGTAGCTGCTTGAAGCAAATCACTACTAAGAAGTATAAATATACCTTCCAATAGGAAGTATTGGAAACCCTGGTCTGATGCTAATTCTCTCAGAATTGGCTCCACTGACATTTCTCATCAAGGGGGCCAGGCGTGCAAATGGTATCCAAGGGGTGGTTAGAATTTGGCTCTTGTTTCTAAAATCAGGACTAAATGCTGGGAGCTGGGCTACTGTTTTGCAAGCACAAGACCATTAATCCCCTTACCTTACCATGGATACAAGAGCTCACATTGTTCCTTTTTAAATCACAAGACTTATCTTTGAATAATTAAACAGAGACACAAATCCACTACATGCTCTACACTTTTTAACTCAGAAAGAGAAAACTATGCTTGAGATAGACATTTACCTGTCTCACTCAAAGTGGTAAATTACCTAAAAGCCAAAATTGGAGTAAGAAAGTATGTAATGTTTTCAGTTTGCCTGGAGAATAAACTAAACTTCAAACTTAGATCATACCATTCTTATTAACTGCTTACAATATTTCAAGTTTTCTGTGCCTCTATTTTTAGCAAACCTGGCCAAAAACATATTTTAAACCATGGAAAATATCTAGATGGCATTTTCAACTGAACGCTCAATAAAATCACTAGGAACTCACTCAAATGTAAGCAGAGCTTTCACTTAGATTAATTCTTCATACATCTTTCACTTTTCTTCAAAAAATAACTCAGCAAACAGCAGTACAAATTATTTGTCATTGTTTACAAAAATAATTTTTGAAAGAATTCCCTTGTTTCAGTCACATGATAGCCCTTCTTTTTTGTGTCTACCACAGCCAGGGTCATGGGAGTCCGACCAGAGATGTGTAGACCTAGTTTATCCATCATTTTAAGTGCCCAGAATATAGCATGCTTTCAATAATAGTTAATGCTGCAGATCTGACTGTGTAGACCACAATGAAAGAAGATGTTTTTGTTTACTCACACCATTGCCTTTGGCTGCCCCAACAGCTCTCTTCCTCACCTCCAGACAGCATCTGGAACACGTGGTGGAACCTGCCTGTCACTTACGGCCACTACATCCTCCACGCCAGTCCAATCCACTCTTCTTCTCCCACCAACAGGCAGCTAGTCTCCTTCCAGCTGTTCTGTCCAAACAGGGCCCCTGAGTGGCAGCCCTTGGCCTTCTATCCTGATGCCCACCCTCCCGCACGCTCATTCTCCCTCATTATAGGTAGGAAAGGGAGTTGGGGGGAGGGAGGGTCAGACAGATAAGAAAAGGAAGACCAGGGACTTTCCTTGGTCAGAACCTTCTGTGGTTTCCACTTGGTGTTAGTGGTCCTTGGTGACAGGCATCTAGACGCTCTGCATTCAGAGTGCTCCTGTGGAATCTTTGGAGACCCCTCCAGGTACCTGTCCCCTGCCTCATCTTCCACGCTCCCTGGGCTCTGCCTCCAGCTGCACACCTCCAACCTTGCTCTCCTACCCAGCTTGCCCTGTGCTTAGTTCTCAGCTCAATGGGCAACAACTCCATCTAGTCACCTTTGAAAGCTACCTCTTTTCTGGATAGGAGGGGTATTTATTAAAATATATGCAACAGTATATGCAAATACATATATCATGTTTATTCTGCTTCCTTAACATCTCCTCTTTTATTTTTCATAACCAGATATTGTGAATTTAAGAGAAGATGATTAATATTAATCTTCTTCTCTAGGCTCTGAGTCATTACAGTACTCAGACCAAAGAATAAGACAGATAGGAGATCAAAATAAAAGACTACATTGGAGAATACGACATTAACTTCAGAATATTCTGAAATGAAGTAAGTTTACCCATCCTGTCTCATGGTGAGTTGATCTGAGGCAAGAAGAACCATGTACTAGAGCAACACATGATATGGCACCTACCAATCTAAATGTTCCTTCACTGAAAATAGTAAAGTACTGCCTAACGGGTATGCGTGCCTGTCAGAGCATGCATCCTGGTTCAATACTTAACTAGAGAATAGCACTAAGAATGCCTGGAGGAGTGGGGAGGGCAAGCTAATTTCCAAAGAGAAAGGAACCCAAACCAAGACTCTCCTTCTAGCTCATCAGACAAGCGATTTCCTTCTTAAGGAGAGACATGAGGTAGTGGAGGTAAGGAGATAACAGAAGTGTTCCCCTAACCACAAACAAGGGAAAGAAGCACTACAAATAGAGAAGATTCCGCTAGAGGACTGAAACAAAATGTAAAACCATTAGAAGTGCTGATTGCTTTTAGGAAAATTAGCATGGTACTATGATAGCTGCTAATGTAAAAAGAATAATGTGTGTGTGTGTGTGTGTGTGTGTGTGTGTGTGTGTGTGTATTCAGGGGGGTTCCTAAATGAATGTAGAATCTGTAGTATCTACCGCTCTACAAGAAAAATTATATGTATACAATAGAATATAGAAATCTCAAGACATATAACTACAATCTTGTAAGTAATTTGTCTCTATATTGTCTATTGAACAAAGAAAATTGTTGGAACATGATATAAGCTCTAAGGGCACACATATTGCAAAAGATCTTTTAAATGAGATGCCTCTTAAAAATTATTTACGAGGGTTAGGATGTAGCTCAGTCGCAAAGTGCTTGCCTAGCAAGTGCAATGTCCTCGGTTCAATCCCCAGTCCAAAAAAAAAAAAAAGAAGAAGAAAGGAAGAAAGACAAGACAAAAGATTTTGGTTAAGAAATCATTTCAAGGTCAAGGTTTGAAATAGTGAACAATCTCAAGTAATACTGCAAATAGTTGAAATTCTGAACTGTTTACTTACTCTGTTTTTTCTCTGTTGGGAACTTTTCTCATGGAGAAAGCCACCATTGCTTTGAAAAGATATTCTTCATTTGTATCCCAGACATACTGAAAGAAAAGGAAATAGAAAATGTAAAAAAATGGGTTTTAAAAAATCCATTAGGTAGTTTATTAGATCATTCTCCCTCTCATTCATTGCCATTCCCTCTCTCCTGCCCTGCCATCCTCTCTTTCTATCTCTTTTGCCTCCCTCTTTCCCTCTCCTTCTCTTTCTTCCCTTTCTCTCTTCCTCTCTGTCTTGAACCCACATCTTTCTCAAACACTGAAAGTTGGAGACCAGGAAAATTCATGTCCCTTAAGGTCCAGTGTTGAGTTTCTTGAACATTTTAACTGAACCATGTTCACACTGTTTGGTGTACTTCTTTTCTTCTTCTTCTTTTTTTTTGCCAGTTCTGGGACTTGGACTCGGGGCCTGGCTTCTTTTGCTCTGTGTATGTGGTGCTGAGGAATCAACCCAGGGCTTTATGCATGCTAGGCAAGCACTCTACTGCTAAGCCACATTCCCAGCCCCAGGTTTGGTGTATTTCTTACTATATTACTTCCTTAGAAGCTTCAGTGGCATTAGCGAGCCCACAAACTGGGCATTGGGATAATTCATCTTGACCATATATGCTCCCTTCTATCCCTTCCTTTCTCTGTTCCCTCATAAACTGGCTCTCCCTCCCAGATTCCTTTCTTGTGACATATAAATTTTTTAAATTTTTCAAAGCCAGAAAATATTAAGGTATATGGGTATGACAGGCTGAATTATATCCTCCTCCCTACCAAAAACAAATCATGTTAAAGTCATAATCCTTAATTCCTCAGATTGTAACCATATTCAAAAACAGTATCTGTGAAGAAATGGTTAAATGTAAAATGAAATTATTAGATGGATATTACTAGAAGAGGAAAACTGAATACAGATTCATACAGAGGGAATACAATGTGAAAATAAAAGGGAGGTGGCCATTTCTAAGTCTAGGAGAAAGGCCTGGAATTGGTTGTTTTCTCACGGTCTTCAGAAGAAATTAACCCTGCATTCACCTTGGACTGTTACTTTCCAGAACTGAAAAACAAATTCTGTTGATTAAGGCCCTTGGGTCGGTGGCATTTTGTAACAGCAGCCCTAGCAAACTAAGGAGGTGTATTTGACTCATCTTGTTACATCTTACAGCAATTGTAAAAACCTGGGGCCAAAGGAGATAGGCACATTTAGGGACCACCAAAGTTGCTTGTGCAAATAAAAAAGGGAGCAAGGCCAAAGAGATGAGTTTCTGGGTCTAGCTGGAGTTGGCAAATCATTGTCAGGATTTATTTTCCACTCTGGAGAGAAAATGAATTTGACTATTATATGTGTTTTACTCTTGTATTTGGAGTAGGATGGGTGCTGGTTGCTCATGCCAATATCCTAGCTACTCAGGAAACTGAGTTCTCAGGATTACAGTTCAAAGCCAGCCCAAGCAGGAAAGTCTGTGAGACTCCTATCTCCAATAAACTACACACAAAAAGCCAGAAGTAGTGCTGTGGCTCAAGTGGCAGAGTGCTAGCCTTGAGCACAAAAGAGGCTCAGGGACAGTGCTCAGGCCTTGAGTTCAAGCCAAAGGTTAGGCCAAAAAAAAAAGAAAAGAAAAAAAATCTGATGAATCTAAATAACAAAAAAGATGTACTGTTCAGTTAACTTCTCAGGTTTTGAACGTTTATAACTTCATCTCTATTTCCCTAACAGGTCATTTAAACTTTATTGAAACAATTCTTCAGTCTTTTCTCTATTTTACATGTCATCAAAATGAAAACCCCAATCTCTATTTCATATGCAAGCACCAAATGTTGCATTTCAATGCCAACTCTAGATATTATTTGAAGTACTTCTTCCATTTCTTTTCATTTTTGAGATAGGGTCTCACTGTGTTACCCAAGCTGGTCTCAAATTCTTGGACTTAATTTAAGCACTATTCCTGCCACAGCCTTGCAAGTACTGGAACTATAGTTATGCACCACCATTCCAAGCTATCTTCTTTCAATGTTTCATTTGATATGGTTCATGGAATAACCCCTAATTTTGAATAATGAATTTGTTTCCAAAACCTATTTTACTCAGAATAAGAATAGCTACAGGTCAATCTAATAAGTGAATAGGAAACACAAAGGACAAACTCGTTTGGTTAAAATTAGCATATAAATACTATTCAGACAGGGAAGGTATGTTACGATAATGTGAAGATGAGGAATAAACCTGCACAAAATCAGGTAATAATGATAATGTCAGTGCAGTTAATGAAAATGAAGATACAAACGAGAATCTGTCAGAGCATGGATTTAAGTTGCTTTTTAGAATCTTAGAGAACATTTGACCAGATCTCATGCCTCTGCACTGGTTCTCTTAAAAACAAAAACATGATCAGATGCTGGTGGCTCACGCCCATAACGATAGCTACTTAGAAGTTTGAGATCTGGGATCATGGTTCAAAGCGAGCTCAGGCAGGAAAATAAGTGAGATTCTTCTCTAATTAATCATTAAAAAGTCAGAAGTTGGGGCTGGGAATATGGCCTAGTGGTAAAGTGCTCACCTCGTATACATGAAGCCCTGGGTTCTATTCCTCAACACCAAATATATAGAAAAAAGCCAGAAGTGGCGCTGTGGCTCAAGTGGTAGAGTGCTAGCCTTGACCAAAAAGAGGCCAGAGCAGTGCTCAGGCCCTGAGTTCAAGACTCAGGACTGGAAAAAAACAAAACAAAATAAAAAAATCAGAAGCTGAGCTGTGGCTGGAGTGGTTGAGCACTTGCTTTGGTCACAGAGCCAAATCCAAGGCACTATAGATCATAAAAAGAACAACCAGTTGTAAAGTGAGTTAGGTATTTTACCAATGGAACCAACCCATCTTGAGGTAAATGTGAAATGATTGAAAGCTTGTGTATTAGTCATGGCATATTTCTACTACATTATTCAAAATGTTTCATAGTCTCCAAAATATAAAGGATTCAAGCACATATACTAATGAAGAAATGTACAACTGAAGAATTACTAAAGCTAAAACACATGTACTTTTTAACCCACAATTTCATTCCTGAATAAATACTTCCTACTTCGCCTGCCCCCCCAAAAAACTGCACACATAGAAAAGAGTTTAGAATATTTTAGTAGTTTAAGCACCTATTGTACATATACTTCACATACAGGTACTCAAGAAGCAGGTTTGAAATTGGACATACCTTTATAGCCCATGTGCAATTTCATACATCACATAGTGCATACTAGTTGCATATATTTGCCTACCTCTTGATATTCTCTGGTTTCATATCACCTCATTTCAATACTACTTGTGCCAAGGCTCATTCAGAGCCCTGCTCACCTTGCTTTATGCATGTATCTAAGAACAGACTATAGCTAATCTATAAAGCATACCTAGAGAAGTCACAGAACAAGATTTGTAAATTTAATGCTGAATTTATAATGTCTTACCTCAAAACTGCCTGGAAATCCCTTTGGTTTCTCCATTAGCTTTGTCTCGTGAGTCACATGACTATTTCCAACTTCCCACAGGCCCCCTAAATCATCATGCCCATGCCTTCCCTCACACCTCACTCTCACTATATTCTCTGGTCTTATCAGTTATAGATACAGTTCAAGTCATAAACTTAAACTTCCCTGTCCTCCTGATACCAAGATATTAAACTTCCTCCATAGACACTCATCCTACCTGTTTACCTCCTAGGGTGTTGTTTCTTTCCTGTCAATAGCCAATTCTTCCACCTCTATTAGGAAAGATCTCCTCTGTCCTTCTCAGAATCTAAAGCATAACTGTTTCTCCTCTATACTTTGTATATTCAAATCTATCTGAAGCTTATCAACTCACTTTTTTCCCCCAGTCCTAAGTCTTGAACGCAGGGCTGGGGCACAGTCCTTGAGCCTCTTTATGCTCAGGGTTAGCGCTCTACCACTTCAGCCACAATGCCATTTCCGGCTTTTTCTGAGTAGTTTATTGGAGGTAAGTCTCATGACCTTTTCTGCCTAGGCTGGCTTTGAACCGAAATCCTAAGATCTCAGCCTCCTGAATAGCTAAGATAACAGGCAAGAGCCACCGGCGCCTGGCTTGTCCATTCACTTTTAATCATGCTCAAAGTATGCCAGGCATCACTGGCTCACACCTGTAATCCCAGTTTCTCAGGAGGCTGACATCTGAGAAATGTGGTTCCAAGCCAGCCCAGGCACTAAAGTCTGTGATAGTATTATCTCCAATTAAACACCAAAAAAACCAAAAAGCCAGAAGTGGCACTATAGCTCAAGTGGTTAGAGGGCTAGCCTTGAGTAAAAAAGGTCAAGGACAATACCAAAGTCCTGAGGACTGACAAACACACACAAAAGATAAAAATAAACAAAAAATAACTCACTACTCAACTTCGTTCCATCCCTTCCTACCCAAAATCCTTAAAGGAAATGTTCACACTTCTATTTTTACATGCACATCACCCATTTGTTTTAAATTCCCTCTGGTATATGCCTTCCAACTCAATAGTAAGATTACTATACAGAGAGGCACATTGTTACATTCAGTATAGTGTGATTAGCAAAGAAAATTTAAAATGAAAACGCAGGTGCCACTTACTGCTTTATCTCCAAGAGCAGTTCGGATACTAAGTCTCACTTTAAAGGCATTCTCTCCATCTGCCAGAAAGAAAAAAAGAAAGCAGTAAATAACAAAATCTATCAAATCACAGTTTGAAAATTTCTATTTAATGCAACTCAAATCAACAGAATACAGAATGTCCATTAAGTTGCCCCCAAATACTTCTGAAAATTTAATGAAAATCATATTAGTTTCAATATTTCTCTAAAACTTATGAGTCGTATGTTCAATTTTCAAGCCACAACATGCCTGCAGTTTTAGAAAAGTATAGTTTGTTCAGTCAATGTCTCATCAATCATTTAGAAAAATCTAGTTTTAAGTTTCAAGGTAACATACCCGGTTGACAGAGTTCAGCCCGAATAGCATTTACCAAGAAAAAGAGCAGCCACAACATTCTTTCAGAGTTGAAAACAGGAGACAAACACAGGGGAAAAATTCCACCTTCCACTTAAAGCTGTCTTAGCCATTCTGTGACCCGGATTAGAATATCGGAGAAATCAGCCAGCTACCATCTAAAATGTTTAATAATTAACATCCATCACTTGGGTTAAGGCTACCATATAAGCAGACCATCTCCAGTCAGTTCCTTACAAAAATGTGTTTGGAAAACAGAGGAGTTGTTTTTTAACAAACTCTACCTGAAAAGAATGTTTCTCTTGCTGACACAATCAGAATTACCCCCCCCCCCCCCCCCCCCCGCCGACACACACTCCAACACACCCTCACTGCTTCTGCAGTTGTCTGGGTAAGGAACAGTGGAAAGAAATGAGTTGTCTCCAGAAGATTTCTTTGGCATAAATTTTCCTCCTTTCGGGGCTAAGTTATCTGGCTCATAAATAGACTAATTTGGGAAGCAAGTATCACTCATTTCTCTAGTGAACTAAGCATATTCTTCCTACAATGTCTCCCCTGAGTCTCACCTTGGCAGGTAAACAGGCATCCAAGACAGATTCTACTTCAAACTAACGATCTTCGTTGTTTTGTTTAGCCCTAATATCTGACAGCTATGTAGAATAAAATGGAATTCTATGGAGTAATGGATGCCCAATGTGTTGCACCCGTGCTACTCAGTATGATATCCACTAGACATGGATAACTACAAAGCCAGTGCTGAGCTCACTGGCTGCAATGGCATGAGTGGAAAGGCTGACTTTCCCAGTCTGGCTGAGTAATGGTGAAACTCTATCTCAGCCACACTACATTTCTAGTCCTCATGGTCAAAACTGAAATTGCAAGAAAACCCAGAGATGATCTGAGATTTAAGATGATAAGTGCAAAAGACCTTTTCCTGCTGGGCATCCTAATGATGATGTCAACAGAAGCCCCCCCACCCCCACCCCCAACCCCGAGCTCTGTGCCAGGGACTTTCTCCTTTTATGCTGGCTCTTTCAGTCCCCACATCCCACCTCATTCCTCAGAAATCATAAAAGGAAAGATGAGATTAGTTGACCCTGGTGAAAAACAGGAAATTAGGATTTTTAAAGCATGGTATCTTCATAGAAATATATGAACAGGGATACATTTGTAGCCCTTTCCCGTCTAAGGAAGGTTGAGATTCTATTGGAGACAACTCATTTCTGTTGTCTAAGTCCACATGAAGAAGTCTTTTCTCATCTCCTTCACTTCTGATGCCAGAACACTAAGACAGGAAAAACTGTCCCAAACCAAGTCAGTCCAGCCATTCAAGGAATGTCAATGTTAGGTGCAATGGAAATTTCCTAGAAGACAGTTTACTTAACTACTGCTTGGGAATGAAAAGTCAATAAACATAGAGAAAAGAGATTGAACCAAGTGTTCTATTTGCATCAAGGAACACAGCTTATTAGGGACACAAAACTTATTAAGTTTTTCCTTTCATCTTGAGTTTCATAAAAGCAACAAATTTCTCCCTATGATTTTACTTAACACTTGTATGAGTAGGATTAAAGACAGTAAAATGCTGAGTCTTAGTCAGTTTGAGCTACCAATTTGAAAGGAAAATAAAAATCCCTTACTTTTCAATTATGGTTTTTCAATGCTTGTTGTCTCATTTAAAAAACGGAGGGAAAAAAGCAAGAGAAATCCGTCATAGAAAATGCAGAGAAGCAATGAAAAGTAGAAAACATGCACATTTAATAGTTGAAACACACTTTCCTTAGTTTGGGTCTTCTTGTGCATTCTTCTGTGGTGTTATTGTTCTTATTATTTGGTTTCATTAGACATCATTTGAACAGTTGATAAAATAGTGGCATATAATTGAGATACTTTCCTTCTTCCTTACTTGAATGGGAATGCTGCTTCACCACAGAATCTGATGAGTTGCTTTAAAAATAATATTTTATGTGATAAAAGTATTATTTTCTAATTACTGAAGTTGCCTTTTATTAGTAATTGGCATTATATTTTATCACAAACCTATCTTCATTTTAATTATGATATTAACTAAGATATTACAATATTCTCATGGAATGTTTGAAATATTCCCCATAAAATATGCACATCTGTTGCTAAATTCCCCTTATATTTTCTAATGTATGCATTAATTTTTCTCATCGTTCACTAACTTTGCCAGAAGTTTTACCTTTTGTTATTATGTTTTATGCAAAGAACACGATCATGGCTCTAATTTTCAATTCTATTCTGTTTTCTGATTCATCAATTAACAAATGTCCTTCTTTAGTCATTACCTTTGTTTTCTTTTTGTTGCTGTTTTCTTGCTTTTGAGACAGGGTATTTCTATACAGCCTAAGAACTTGCTCTGGAGTCCACCATGACCTTAAACTTATAATCATCTAGCTTAGCCTCCTGAGTGCTAAGACTCAAATATGTGTCACTATGCTGGGATATATTTGTTTTGTTATATTTATAAATCTTGAATTAGCTAGTAGGCTCATATAAACTTAAAATACCTTTAATATTTCCCACATATCATTACATATAAGATATACAGTCATATCATTCACATTTTCTAAATAGTTCACAATTATAGATTTTAATTTTTCTATACTCCACACAATAATTGCCTAGAAAAGTTTTTACTATAACCAAAGAAATAGCAGCCAAAAATGAAACTAATAATACAGTATTATACTTGTACGTGTTCTGCTGTGCAGATAAAAACACAAAAGTTCAAATAATGAATATGAGATAATGGTAGCTTAATAAACATCGCAACAAAGTTGATGGAAAACAGAGCTAGATGCCAGGCTTTCACTTCTCAACCTTACTGTATTTCCCCACACTTCGTAACTTTCTACAAGGGCTGGGAATATGGCCTAGTGGCAAGAGTGCTTGCCTCCTATACATGAAGCCCTGGGTTTGATTCCCCAGCACCACATATATAGAAAATGGCCAGAAGTGGCACTGTGGCTCAAGTGGCAAAGTGCTAGCCTTGAGCAAAAAGAAACCTGAGTCCAAGGCCCCGGACTGGCCAAAAAAAAAAAAGAACATAACTTTCTACAAATTTAGTGTTTGTTTTGATGTATAGATTTTAAATATCAAGCTTCCAAAGGTTTTATATCTGTGTAACTTGTTTTATAAACTGCTCATTTAAACAATTTCACAAGAGTACTTAATAACATATTAGTACCCGGTAATGACAAATGAAGAAATGTTGATCCTTGTGAATATACTACTATTTACTCCCAAATGTTCAAAGTTTAGAGGGAATAAATAAAAGGTTTAGACTACTGTCACCATGAACAACAAAATAGGGCCTCCAGTATCCTGAGACAGGAAAGAGAAATTGATTTCTCCATGTTCTTATACTACATGACACTACTGAAAAGCAGTTTCTGGGCACATAACTATTGATCTACTGCTGTAGGGTAAATAAAATATGAGATCATACAAAATGAAAACATGTATGTTCTTTTGACTCTTGTGAGATGCTTTTAATGTTTACTAGAGTTGTAAGAGAATGTAGGAATGTGTAGGCTCCATTTACCTGTAATAAAACAAGAGGTATGGAGGATGAAGGATACTTTTAAATTTGCCCTTGATTATTCTATTTCATTGCCACAAACAGGAATAATTTTATTTTTTTCAAATTGCCAGTCAGTACTAAGATAGGGAGATATTTATATTTATTGTGCAAACATATTCAATTTTAACTCAAGGATTTTTTTCAGTCATGATGATGTTTGTCCTCTGGAAGACATTGGCAGTGTCTGTTGACTGTCACAAATGGCAAAGAAGTACAACTGGTAGCGGACAGGTAGAAGGCAGGGATGCCGGTAAACATACTACAACCTTTACAGATATCACATAGGTCAGTATCTGGTAACATGTCTCCCCGAGCAGTTGGCTTAATGGAAACACACCATACAGGGAAGAACAGGTGATGAAAGGACACAGGTATGTTTAAAATTAAGCATACTATAAGATGTATTCGACATAGATAGAACATCATTAGTTCTATCTCCCCAAATTACTACTTATTCAAATAGGCTTATTTTTCTTTTTACGCATATAGATAATAAAAAAAATAATAATTGCCTCATTACTGGAATTCCTAGGCACAACTAATGGGCTGGCAGTTAAATGGCCCAAGATTAGTAAGTACCAGCACGTGGGGTATAGTCATTGTCATGGAATACCCTTTCACCTTCCATTGTTGTTCTTATCATCTATACTTAAGTCATTTCCACATGAAAATCTTCAGTAACAAGCCAGTGTGGATGTAAGAGAATCTAAACTCCTTATCTTATAAGATCTAAACTAACTTGGCTTTGAAAAGGCATATACTTCAGGCTCCTTCCCTCCATCCTCCTCTGCACTGGTCTCCCAGGTAATTCCTGCAACTTGACCAAGGCTTACTCTGTTCTTTGTGTCCATTTTTTCCCACAGGATTTCCTGAAACTAAATTGTTAATTTCTTTTGCCTTTAATCATCTTGACCATTGTTCTAAATCTATCTCATTGTCACCTTTTCTTTTGCTTTTCTTATTCAGATTTATAACCACTTTGTCTACTTCACTAATTTTTACTCTGACCTATTCCCATGTTTTCAAAGCATTTGTATATCAGTCTATAACCACCATGATTTTATTATTGTGTGCTACAAAACACTGTAAGTTTCTAGATGCCAGAGACTTTATTTTGTTCATTTTTCACTTCCATGAATAGTTTAAGAAAACTAATAGAACTAATTAGAATCATAAACTGAAATTCTAATAAGCTTGAAGCATTGGAAATGAAGTAGAGTACCATAAAGGACACTGCAATTTTATTTTTTCATTCCTAGTCACAGAAAAATAATTTCTTGTATCCTTGATAAACAAGGAACCCTGGGCTTGGGAGTCTTGCTTTTTTCTCCACACTCCCTCACCTCATTCCCTTTTTACTTATTTTATTTTTCCCGTCCTGGGGCTTGGACTCAGGGCCTGAGCACTGTCCCTGGCTTCTTTTTGCTCAAGGCTAGCACTCTACCTCTTAAGCCACACTGCCACTTCCGGGTATTTTTTTTTCTGTTTATGTGGTGCTGAGTAATCAAACCCAGGGCTTCATGTATAGGAGGCAAGCACTCTGCCACTGGGCTATATTCCCAGCCCCTCATTCCCTTTTTAAAATGAGAAAATTATATCCAAAATATTCAAAAAGCTCATCAAATTTTGGAGGTTAATCAATAGCCATAATCACTATGAACTTTGTTCTATTATTCACAGGTTAACATTTTTGTTCCTCTGAGAAAGTTAATCACTACTACTTAGAAATAAAAATTAATTCAGACAAACTAGGTGAATGTAATTCTGCCAACTTTATATTCCTAAGGTGGGAATTTAAACAACAGATTCTTAAATGGGATATATTAAGTATCTGCATGTCTCATCTTGGGCAAAAAGAACAATGCTTTATAACAGGTTTCATGTAATAAAAGTAACACTTTACTGATGTTTCTATGTTTTCATCTGTTTCCATGTTGCTGGAGTAAACAAAAATTATGGTGGGCTACTGTCCTGGATTCAGCTCCTGCACTAAGCCCAACAAGCCATTCCAAACCCAAACGGAGTCCCTTGTGCTAAATGCTACACTATCAAACGAAAAGATTAAGGAAGCAGAGAAATCTGAAACAGATCAGCTATTCCTAGGAAAAAAGAAATTCTAGTCTACTCCATTCAGCATACATACTAAGAAAGTCCCTTTTGGTTTTACCCTCACAAAAGAGAAACCTATGGAACTTAAACCAATCAGTACTTTTTTTTTTCTATTGTCTTATTCCCATCTTTTAAAATTTATTGCTTTACTATTGCCCAGTATGATCTTTTGTGCTTTTTTTTGTAAAATAGAAATTGACCCAATTCATGAATCACAAAAGCCAATTATATCTATAACTAAATTTCCTGTTATTTTGTCTCCAAACAGTTCTAAGAGTTTTCTCATGGTTTTAGCAAGTCATAATTTTTTTTCTGGGCTAAAAAATTTACAGCCATGCTCTGTGAAGTAGTATTAACCATCCTTAGTTATCTATTTTGCTGGAAGAAGTTATATAATTACAAACAGCCCTGTCTATAGGTACTTCCTTTGCTAATCTCTACAAAGGTGGTAACCAGGCCATGTAATTTTTAGGTTCCATACTTTTACTTGCATAACAGTATGTTTTTGTTTGTTTGGCAATACTGAGGTAGGAACTCAGAGCCTTAGGCTTGCTGGACAGAGTTGTTCTACCACCTGAACCACACTAATACCTTTTGTTTTTCCTTTATTTTTAAGGCACAGTCTCACTTTTTTTTTTGTCCTGGCCATCCCTGAACGATAACCCTCCTACCTGTGGTCCCCTAGGAGGACAGGAGCCCCAACTGGAAAGAATACAGTTCCACCACTGACCCACAAGTTTGGTTTCCTACTCAATTTCTTCTCATCGAGTGGTGGTGCCTTGAGCTGGGAGAAATGAAATAAATTTAAGGAGGATCAGGGCTCCACTGATTCATTTTACTCTATAAACGCTAACATCCAGTTGTGGGACCAAGGAATGTTTTCTAAAGAAACTTGGGCTCCTACTGGGAGGAAACCTAGGGAGGGAGAGGCGTGGTCACAGTACGGTATAACAGAAAGTGGGTGACTTGGCAACCCAAGACGCGGCCCAAATCTAATGCAGGTAAATGCGCATGCGCGGGGTGAGCTTGAGCAATGCAATTCCCATAATCCTGGTTTGTATCCTGTCAGGACCACTAAACCGCATGGCCGGGAGGGGTGCATAATGCAGGTCGGAAGTGTTGTGGTGAGAACCAGAGAGGTCTGGTGTAACCAGAGAGCAGGAAAGGACCCCCCGCCCCAGTATGCACAAGAGGTACGGCCCAGAGGAAGGGGCGTGGCCTGGGCGTCTCCCAACAACTTGATTAGAATAAGTAGGATTTATGTATAAGGGGCGTGGCAGAAGAGATCGACTTGTGATCCCCGACGAAGTTTCTAGAGTGCATTTTCTAGAGTGCATAACTGGGAGGGGGAGACAAAAGAGGAAGGTGTGTGTGTGTGTCCCGCAGATTATAGAGAAATGAACTAAACACTGCACAGAGATTAGCCTGCCGCAATGCAGAGGCGTGGCGACAGACGAAGACGACTCGAGGTACGGCGTGACTCCACTAAGGGCCGGTGACGTACACAGGAAGGAAAAGCACGAAGTAGGCGGGGCACGGAGCTGACCTGAATTTGAGGGCCCAGCTGGTGCTCGAGGGGATAGCTTTCCTGCTCTCGCGTGAGAGAAAGATGGAGCAAGCCGACAGCTGGAACGTAAGCAATTTAGTACGCTGGCGCGTAACCGCCGCGAGAATCTCGCGATGAGATGAGGTGAGGAGCCTGGCAAGTTCGCCGAGAACCTGGCTAGGGCGGGACTTCCGGCCTCTTGGGGCGGATTAGCGAATGGCGTTCTTGGCGCGAGGGGGCGGTGCGAGTGCGAGGGGGCGTGGCCAAAATGGCCGCGCGCTATTACCATGGGTTGTGGGAGCGCGGGACGATTTGCAGGGTGAACATCAGTGCAGCGTGGCCTGCCACCGCGGACCGGCAATATCCCGTGGACTTCACAGGTACCCTGAAGCCTGGAAGCTTTTCGGAAGGATATGGATGGGGAGGTGGCGGCCACGGCAAATTATTCTTTTCCCACTCTGACTTAGTCCTCCATAAAAGGTCCCCACTCTCTTAAGGTTCTGTCCATTTAAAGGTAGAACAGTTGTCCCGGCGACCTTGAAGGTAAGGAAATTGCACTTCTAGACTTCGCGGCTGGAATTCCCTAGGGTCTGTATTGTTGTTCCTTGACTGTGCCAGGAGTATGAACAGACTCAGCCACTTCTGGGCTAGGAGACCAACAGCATAATTGTGTAGTTGTGTCTTTTGCACAAACCTGAGCCTTCACTCTTCAGGCTTTTCCTTGTGTGGGTGTGTATTCTACTCCAGAGCTGGAGGAGAGGAGCCTCTAAAGTACAGTTAGTGGCTAAGATTCTCTGGAAGCGTTTGACGTTAAAAGCTACTGTCCTGAGCTACAGGAGGCTCTGTTTATGTGCCAGTACTGGGGCTTAAGCTCAAGAGTTTGTGTTCTCAATTGTCTTTTTTGCTCAAGGCTAGCTGCTACTATTTGAATCACACCTCCACTTGTGACATTTCTTTTGTGACTAACTGAAGATAAGAGTCTCCCCAGCCTTTTCTGCTTGGGCTAGCTTTGAACCGTGGTCCTCAAATCTCAGTCTCCTGAGTAGCTAGGATTACAGGCGTAAGAAACTGGTGCTTGTCGTTAGTGTTAATATCGTTGTAATATCATCTCATTTGGGAGCAAAGTTAACAAAAATGTCTGCACCTTATTGGATAGAATTTGTTTTGTTTTCGCCACTGAAAACCACATTGCTTTTTGTTTCTCCTGCTTCCTTTACTGTTTTTCTCCACTGTGCTATTTAAAAGTCTTGCTAAAATGTACAAAACTGCCAGAAATCTGGTGAGAAATGCAACCCTAAGGAATGCAGGCATGGAGTTACATATGCCCCAGGAACCTCCATGGAATTCCCAAAGTTCCTACTACTCTCCTTTGTGTGACTAATGGCTAAAGATCCCTGCCTCTTGGAGTATAGTACAAAGTAGCAGAATGTCTCCTTCACCAAGTCATCTGCTGTGCTTGGGTATAGCACACTAAGATGGTTCCCATCTTTGCACCTAGGTGGAGCTTTTCTCTCTTTAGCTTAGAGAGGAGCAACATCAAGGATAGCAGTACAGACTAGAGCCAGTTCAGAGCAAGGATATGCTTAAGAAAGGGGAGGGAAGGGGAACATCAAAATGATGAGACAAAGGAACCAATGTAACAGTGATACTTACAAAATAATGTGTTGTAAACTAACTGTACAACTTGGGGAGGGGAACTGAGGAAGGAAGGAGGGAGAAAAATGAGGGAGGAGATAACAAGTTTGACAGGAAATGTACTCACTACCTTACATATGTAACTGTAACCCCTCTGTACCTTGACAATAAAATTAAACAACAAAAAGGGCAGATGAAATTCTCATTTACTTCCTTGCTTAACATTGCTGGAGACTTTTTATTTAATATCGTGAACTCTTGGAAAGGTATTGTAAATAAAGTTTAAGTCTGTAAGTAAATGAGCTAGTGCCCTCAGCTGCTGTTTGTGTCCTTTGCTCCTCACCTGATTCCCTGACCATGACCATATTCCTTTTGAGAGTAGAAGGTAGAATCTAAAAAAGCTTGAATACCTTGCTATGAGCTGGTTTGCTTTCTCCTTCCCTTATACTGTGTGCATTTCAGGAGACTCCTAAGAGAAGAAATGGCATACCTTGACTAGATTTCAAATCTTCATCTTTGCATCATAGTGCCCAAAACTGCCAAGAGCAAAGAAACTGACAGTAAATGTTGGAATGAAAATACGTAACTCTCTGGGCACCTGTGGTTCATGCACTGTTCTTGTTTGTCACCATAGTGTATTGGAGTTTACAAAGCATTTGTTTTATGCTTGATCATTGTTGGTTGCTTACTGGACCTCATGAGTTGAGACTTAAATGTCCAATGAACTCAAGATGTACAGCCAGTAATATCTCTAATGCTTTATTTGTCTGTTCTGTTCAGGTTGAGGTCTGAGGATCTTGATTCAAAGCCAGCCCTGGCAGATTGCCAGTTAACCAGCAAAAGGTCTGAGGTAGAAATGTGGAGTACCAACCTTGAATAAAAAAGCTAAGGGATAGCACTCAGGTCCTGAGTTCAAGCCCCAGTACCATACTGGCACACAAACAAAAGAAAAGAAACAATGCATTCTACAGAATTTCCACCTTTGAACTTAGATTAGGTTCGTATTCATTAGTCTCTTTGAGATTGAGAAGAACTTTATGATTCCTTCTTATTAGGAAAGATTTTTACAGAACAAGCACCATATCAGGGTATAAACTACTAATCTGAATGTTGTCCTACTAATAAGTTTCCATGTGAGTTTTCAATCTGTTGTTGACAGTTTTTTTCATCCTCTGACTTTCTCCATGTTTTTAGAGCCCTGCAAGTTATTTGGCAGCTGATGGAGATCTCAAGGTAAAGATGTTGGTGATGAATCAAGTGAGAGGGATTCTTCAAACATCTCCATGCACATTGCTGTGGAGAAGGTTCCAGGTACTGAGGTCCATGCAAGTGAGGCCCTGAAGTCTCTTCCTGCACTTACAGAACCCAGAACCACGCCTGTGAGTACTCCATTTCCCTAGAGAGCAAAAGGTCTCACTGAGTTTGTAACAGGTATCCGTGTTAAGAGGATATACCATCATTGGCATTCCAGTGTAGGATTATATGCTGAACAACCGTGAACATAACTTTCTCTAACGATTCATTAAATCTAGGGAGTCCTTTTTTTGACCACTTTTATCCTGTCAAAATGACGTCGTACTGAAACTATGCAGAAGATGTCTTATAACCTGGTAGCTGTGTCATTTCCTGGTAGCTGTGTCATTTTATTAAGGCTGACTCACAGACTTCAGAATATTCCTGCGAATGTTTACTCTTTTGTTTATTAATATCTGTAAGCAGTTTGGTGTATTCTGTCCTGAGGTCCAAATCCCAGAGTTAACTGACTGATGGGCATGCAGGTGTGTGCTCTGCTGTAAACATGGAAGATCAAGTGAGGAGGCATATGATATTTCTCAAACCGCTTAATTCTCCCCTGGAAATGCAAGGTGGCCATGTCATGACGTTGTAGGGATCCTCGATTGTGACATCAATATAAGGGGGTGGATTGCTCTGTGCTGTGGGGTCTGTCCTGAGCATTGTACATACTGAATGGCATTCTGATCTCTACTCACCCAAATGATCACATTCAAAAGTATTTACAGGGGCTAGGAATATGGCCTAGTGGCAAGAGTGCTTGCCTCATATACATGAAGCCCTGGGTTCAATTCCCCAGTATATGTGTTATATACAGAAAATGGCTAGAAGTGGCACTGTGGCTCAAGTGGCAGAGTGCTAGCCTTGAGCAAAAATGAAGCCAGGGACAGTGCTCAGGCCCTGAGTTCAAGGCCCAGGACTGGCAAAAAAAAGGAGAATTGTCAGGTAGAGATGGTTAGGCACATATCTTTACAATTAAAACCAAAAGGAAAATAGTAGTAGCCTGAGGGGGTAGGGCTTTACTTGATTCATTTCCTACTTTGTATGATATGTTCTTGTTTCTGAGTTGGTAGGGAATGCAAGGTACAGTCACCATTTATTTGGATTTTGGCATATTGCACTGTCTTCACTTGTTTCACCCAGTAGGACATAATGATCTTGCTGCCTCACTGAGTATTTTATGCCCTACCTGCTCAGTTGTAAAGAAAATACTCACTGTTTCTAGCAGCCCAATGGAAGACCCAGTAAATACTAATGACCAACTACCACCCACAATTGCTGAAAAAAAAGATAAGATAAAAAGAAAAGGTAAACAGCAGAATCCTAGTGCCTACCACATATCTGGGACTCAGTGTTAGCCACTAATTTTGGCAAGACATCATCATCATCTTTTTAATCTTCATTGGATCAGTGCCTCCATCAGATGTTCAAATCTTACTTTTTTGTTTGGCAGTTCTGGGATTTGAAATCAGGATCTCAAGCTTCTTAGGGAGTTTCCCATTTGATCCAGTTTGCCTGTACCATAAATTTGGCTGCTTTTAAGATGAAACAAAGCAGCAGAAGAGTGAAGGGAAATAGGCAGTTATGGCATATTTGGAAAATAGGATTTCATGATAGTCCTATGTTTTGTGCTTATATTTTTGCTATTTTGGCTATCAGCTCTGATTGCTTTTGTTATCACAGTTATAGACTATAATTCTTGACAGCTCTAACTTTGAGACTTATAAGTAAATAGCAATAAAAGCGTAAGCCTGTTAGTCAAGATAAAAACAAAATCCATTTCACTTAGTGTATTTTCTTGTGAGATTGAGCCCAGTCGCCACTTTGACAAACTGTAGGCATAAGATCTTAAGTCACAGGAAGTTGCGTTTAATAATATTAATTCTTAATGAGATATAAAGTATCAGCTAGAATGGAAATAAGGCAAGTTTTATGTTATTCTTGTTCATAATCGTTCTACTTTTAGAAAGGTGTGGTTTTTTTTTTTCAGATAAATTGGAAGCCATGTGTGATAGTACATATCAGTCATGTCAGTACTTGAAAAGCTGAGGCAGGAGGTTCACAAATTTGAGGCCAAATGGCTCTGCATGGCAAGATGTCTTTAAAAATAAAACAAGTTGAATCTGAATGGCACTGTCTAAACTGTGGCAACAGACTACTTGTAGTTATTGAGATGTAAATTTAATTTCATTATAATTTTGTAGCTTACCCTGTACTGTAGTGCGTATTTTCATGGTCAGAGGAAGGTATGTATAATAACGATCAATGTTATAACTGTGTTACTAGGTTCTCTTATTATTCCAATTAAATTTGAAAGCCACCATACCATACCTGTTGAAAAACAACATTAAAAGGCTTGTTTTGCAGTGTCTTCACAAAAACTGATTGAGACTAAGGGCTAACTAGACTCTATTGTCTTTCATTTACTTCCAATAACCTTGGGAAACAATGAGCCAGTTAGAAACGTCTTGGAATCCATTAGTGGCCTCCAGTCTATCTTCAGCTCCCTGGGAACAACAAATAGCCTTGAGACTGTCCAAAGGAAAATGTGGGCTTTAGTCTCCTATGCTGATAATGGCTTAGGGATCCTGTGAATCACAGACACTGTATCAAAGTGCATTCTGCATTCCTAATACTCCCAGGAGGCAAGTTACGATTCTGTCATCATCCTCCCCAAAGTTATGTGAAGAGTCCTTGTATATCCTGTCTTTGCACTTGCAGGCAAGGCCTGCAAAGATGAT
Source organism: Perognathus longimembris pacificus (assembly GCF_023159225.1). Lineage (NCBI taxonomy): Eukaryota > Metazoa > Chordata > Mammalia > Rodentia > Heteromyidae > Perognathus > Perognathus longimembris. The sequence continues at coordinate 104,875,566 of NC_063188.1, read as the reverse complement.
CTTCAATTATGTGAAGAAATAGCACAACCTAACAAAAAAGGACAGTGCATGACAATAGATATATATTATTAGCCACAAAGGTAATTCTATTCTAATAGATTACAAAAGGAAAAAGAAATGGAAGTGATCAGTGGAAATACTTTTAGCTGTATATTTTCTTTAAACCAATATATGCAGGATATTAGTCACATTAGAAATAATAAGTGGAAATAATTTTAGCACTATATTTTCTTTAAACCCATATATGCAGGATTATTCATCAATTTAATGTGTAAACAGTGTAACAGTTATTCGTGAGTTTATTTCCATTTTTTCTACCAAGTTTTCAAAGCTTGGTGGCTGTTTTTCATCTCTAGTACCTTATATTTTGGACTGACCAAGGGGATCAACAGGGAAGACTAAAGCCTAGGAAGAAAGAGGAGGAATGAGAGGAGATGAGAGAGATGGGCTTGGACAGGAACCCCTGGGCGTGTGAACACAGAAAGCATGGCCTGATGTACAGCCTTCAGCTCAGGCACAGCTTGACAATGCCGGTAAGGGCACTTATAAGTGGCAGAACATGGGGATAGAGAGATGTGAGAGAGGGAAGAAAGCCACCACAAGGCTTCCTATGAAGTCTGGGGTGCTAAGGCTTGATAACATAGAAATATCTATGAAAGATCCATAGGAAGAAATAATGTGGTGATCAGTAGCGTAAAAGGAAATAAAGCCAAAAGGAGACTGGAAGAATGGCAGAGAAGTAAGGAGCTAGCAAGGAGTAATAAATAGAAGCACGTGCCAAGCAGAAGGAGGAGACATTGGAGCAAAGGAGAAAGCTCACAGACTTAAGGGGCTAATGCAGAAGTAAGCTTTCCACATTCAGAGAGCTGATGAAATGCATGGCATGAGCATAAAATAAATCAAACCTAGGTAGAACTAGCCATAAAGCAAGAACTAAAACTAAATAATCGTTACCATGAAATCTAAAGGCTGGTCTTGCTCCTCATAATGGATCACTGATAGCATTTAATTGACAGTGTACCTTTGCATGTGTAAACTTTGGTTGATAGAATCACTATCTCTAATAAAATTACAATCTGTTTGTTTGATTTCCTACATGTAAGAAAATTCTGAAAATAAAGCCTCTTAGAACACCCCTTCCTCTTCCTGTTTTGAAGGGAATATAAGTCGAACATTATTTCAATCTGCTTTCTGTTCAGAAGGAGGAAAAAAGAAGAGGGGAGAATGAGTGAGTTTATCTTTTAAAAAAGAAAACAGACACAAATACTTGCCGACCAAAACCTGATGGTCATAAAAGGGCAGTTGAAAGAACTAAAGGGCCTAGTTTTCTTGAGCTGGTGTTCACATGGATGTGTGCGTTGATAATACCTATTTCCTGAATAAAATAACAATTAGGCAGGACATTGATTTAGGGACCTGATTGATCACTGTTCCAGTTCTTTTCTTGGTCTTAGGCGACCCTTATTCATTAGCTTTGAAGAGTGTGAATTCTCCAGTTATCAGCCACAGTACCTCAGAGGGGTAGTAGACATCTTTAATCAGGAACGGTGTGTGATGGGGCAATTTGCATCTTAATACTCAGGAAGATGAGAAGATTTTAAGTTCAAGGCTAGCCTGGGCCACCTGGGGAGACCTAGCTCAAAGTAGCAATCAAAGCCAGGTACTGGTAGCTCCCACCTGTAATCCTGGCTGTTCAGGAAGGTGAGATACGAAGATTGCAGTTTAAAGCCAGCCTGGGCAAGAAAGTCTGTACAGAGACTCTTATCTCCAATTAGCTACCAAAAAGCCAGAAGTGGAGCTGTGGCTCAAGTGGCAGAGTGCTAGCCTTGAACACAAAAGCTCAGTGACAGCATTCAGGCCCTGAGTACAAGCCCCATGTCTCGTACAAAGAATTTTAAAAAAATCAGAGTCATATAAGGACTTTTTAGAAGGAATCTACATTCTTGTTAGGTTATAATATCAAAATTTCCAGTTCAAAACAAATGCATTTTCTGTTTCGAGCTTCTGAAATTGGAAATGATTCATCTTCTCTAAGGAAATTTTTTCATCTTCTCTAAGTTCTTTATATTAAGAAAAAACTGTTGTACTTTGATCTCTCTACACAAGATGGTTTAGGAAGGAATAAAGGAAAAAGTAATATTCTGCTTTCATAGACCAAGATTGCTTAACTGCGTCACTCATCATTTTGGTCATAATTGTAGGGACTGCCCACTAGGTGGCAATAGCACCCTTCTTCTGTTGCAACAGTTTAAAAAACCTTGCCAGCTATTGCCAGTATCTTTTCAGGGCAGGATCACTGCCTCTGTAGAGAACACTGGTCTAGACTCTTCCAGGAGCGCAGGCTTGACTCAGTGTCTATGCTGCTGGGACATTTTTGCCTCCTCCACCCCCGAAAAGAAGAGACAAAGATAAAACTGTGGATTTCTGTCTTCAGGCAGCAACTTAAATAAGAGGTAGGTTACTGTTTTTTTTAAGAAAATAGGAGATGACTGTCATACCGTGAGGAATTTGACTAGGTGGCTGCTATTTTCACTTTCTAGAATAATTATTCTTAGTGGTGGGCAAGATGTAGAATGTTATTGTAATGACCTTTGTCAAGTCATATTTCTCCTAATTTTCCTTTTGGTCTGTTGTGATAGTTCTAAAATGCCCCACACAAGCTGAATCAAGTCATTGATACATACAAATAGAAGTGGCTTCTAGTCATCATATAGCGCTCTATGTTCATATTTTAAAATAGATAAGATGTTAAATTTCATTGTTTGTTTGTGTACTTGCTAGGTCAGCACCCTAGTACTTGAGCCATACCTCAAGCCCACATTTGTACTGGAATCATCGGCCATTAGTCTGTTCCTGTGTGGGACAGACCATTTGTGCATGCTGTGATAGATTATATGCACAGTGTGATACACTATGACCTTGAGGAATCTTAGCAGCACTGATAATAAACTCAGATTTTGAATGGTGGCTGCCGCGCTCTCAGAATTGCTTAAAGGAGAACTCGTCATGCACAGTTAAATGGGAGCAATTTGCCGGAGTGGTTACATGAGCCTTTATATCTACTAGCCAAATAATTAAATGCTGATGATACTTATTGAATGTTTGCTTTCCAAAAGTTCTCTCCACCATTTCTTGGTCAAAAGTAAAATCTGTTGCTGAAAATTAAATTTCTCTTTATAATGTGCCAATGGCTCATGCCTATAATCCTAGATACTTTGTAGGCTCAGAACTGGAGGATCAACGTTCAGAAGCAACACAGGCAGAAAAGTCCCCAAGACTCCCATCTCCACTTAACCAGCAAAATGCCCAACTGGAGTCGCGGCTCAAGTGGTAGAGTGCCAGCAGTGAGCTAGAAAGCCAAATGAGATCACAAAACCCTGAGTTCAAGCCTTAGTACCAGAACATACACATACAAAAAAGTATTTTTGTCTTTAAGGCTGATTTGTATGGTCAGAGCTCAGGAAATTAATGGTGAGATGAAACTCATTTGTGAAAACTCGTATTTCCACATGCTTCTAATCTCCATATCTTTTGTGGTCGCGAGAAGACTGATGGCACTAGGCTTAGGTGACATTAATATGCAGACTATTACATCTTAATTGTTTTTACAAGATGACCTATGATGATCTCTTTAAGGTGCTTGCTGCTCTTTTTTCTTTTTGAATACTCTGCTTTAGGCCATTGGTTAAGGTCCTAAGTGTTCATTCCTAAGACCTTTGGTCATCCTTGGGCTCTGTGGGATCACCCCAAGTGGGATTGCCTCATAATGATGTAGTGTAGTGGACAGCCTTGCTCATCAGCCTGTACTGCTTTCTTCTAGTGCCTCCTCTCTGGGAGAATTTGGACCTTGTTGCAGCAGACAGTTGACAGTCACCATCTTTTATGATCCAGCCACCTGCCTTCATTTCTGGAGTAACAGATCATCTTTCCTTGTGGAATTTTCAGCTTCTACAGATAAATCAGGTAAGGACAAGATTTGGTGGTCTGGTCTACAGTTAAAGAGTATCATGTCAGCATAAAAAATATCAAACTGTCTCCATGGGAGTATTGGCCTCTTTGTTAAAAAGGATATGAAACTCGATCTTTTTAAAATTGTGTTAAAATTTACATCACATGACATTTGTCATCATACTAACTTTTAAGAATATAGGTAGGACCTGGCACCACTGGCTCAAGCTTATAATCCTAGCTACTCAGGAGGCTAAGATCTGAAGATTGATGTTTGAAGCCAGCCTGGTCAGGAAAGCCTGTGAAACTCTTTATCTCCAATTAACCAGCAAAAACAGCCAGAAGTGGAAGAGGTATGGCTCAAATGGTAAAGCTCTACTCTTGAGAAAAAAGTTCAAGGACAGTGTCCAGGCCCCAAGGACTGGCACCAAAAAATATGGATAAGGAATATTAGAAACATTGATATCAATGTTACTATTATTGCCAGTCCTGGGGCTTGAGTTCAGGGCCTGAGCACTGTCCCTGAGCTTCTTTTGCTCAAGGCTAGTGCTCTGTCATTTGAGCCACAGTGCTACTTCCCACTTTTCTGTGTATGCGGTGCTGAGGAGTCGAACCCAGGTAGGCAAGCACTCTACCACTAAGCCACACTCCTAACCCACATTGATATTATTCTGCAGCTATCACTACTATCTAAAGAACTCTCTTTATCTTGTAAAACCAAAATTCTGTACCCATTTAACAAATCTATATTCTCTGTGTTTCCAGCCTCTGGCTGCCACCATTCTATTTGTCTTGAGTCGAACTATATAGTATTTGTCTTTTATGACTAGCTTGTTTCATTTAGTATGTCCTCAAGATTTATCTATGTTGTAGCATATGACAGGATTTCCTTCCTTTTTCAGGCTGAATAATTTCCTTTATGTAGATAGGCTGTGTTTATCCCTCACCTTTTAATTAGTAGGAATTATACTGCTGTGAACATGTGTATACAAATTATACTGTTCTTTGGTGTATATTTCCAGAAACAGAATTGTTGAACTATTTTGAGTGCATGAAAAATAATTATCTTATTTTTCTATGCACATTTCCTTCTGTTTAGTAGAGTTAATGTTTTCTAATAATAAGTATATATATGTACAAATTTTATAATTAGTATAGAGGATAAGGGGTGTGTGTGTGTGTATGCATATTGAGTAGGTGCTAATTTTCCTTTGCTTGCTCATTTTACAAATAACTTCTGTACTAAAACATAATACTGGCCGGGTGCTGGTGGCTCATGACTATAGATAGTCCTAGCTACTCAAGAGGCTGAGATCTGAGGAGCATGGTTTTAAGCCAACCTGGGCAGCAAATCCAATGAGACTCTTATCTCCAATTAACCACCAGAAAACTGGAAGTAGTGCTGTGGCTCAAAGCAATAGACCACTAGCCTTGAGCAAAAAAAAACTCAGGGATAGCACTTAGGCCCTGAGTTCAAGACCCAGGATTGGCAAACAAACAAAAAACCTATAATACTATTTAACTAGGTCAAAAAACATAATTAGAGGTTTTAGTCACCTAAGAATATGTGTTAATTTTTTCATTCATTTATTCAATCATCATTTACTGAGCATATGGCAGTACAAAAAGTAACAAGAATACTAACTTGATTTCAGCCACCCAGTGTTCAACGTCTAGTGAAAGGAACATACTTGAAATTAGAATTCTAAAGCAATTAGGATTTAGGAAAGATTTATAGAAGGGCTGTGGAGCTGCAGCGGAAGGTACGTACATGTACTACTCAGAGAAGTGTCATGCTTTCCTTAAGGAGGGTATGTTTATATTGGATGTTTAATGATAAGGAATTTGAAAGGAGGATTAGAAGGGTACTCTACACTGAAGGAACAGATGTCATGCCATGTTCAGGAAATTGTCCCCCAAACAATGCAGAATGTAGAATGGACATTGTGGGAAGAGGCAGAGGAATGGTGACTATTGACGCCAACAAGGGTAGATAGATAGAGGATAGACAGACACATCAGACACTGGTTACTTTTTTGAAATAAAGAGTATCATGGTGTACTTTCATTTCATTAGTCAGTTACTTTGTTTTTCTAGATAACCCAGGGAACAATTTAGAACTGCTGGTGGTCAGATTAATCCAAGTGACAGATGGGGGAAGGCTACATGAAGGCAATGGCAGTGAGATACCAAAAGAAAGAACTTCAGCAAACATTTCTGAACTAAAAGCAATTAGACTTGGAGGCAGGATCTAAGGACACAAAGTGAAATTATTCATGATGTTTAGGAATATCATTTAAGAGGCTCAAAGAATAGAAGTGTCAGAAATGAAGTTTATGAGTGATGAGCAATAAGTAACTTATAGGGAATTATAGGCAGAGCATAAAGGAATAGATTTCTTTTTTACTGCTTTGTAATTTAGTAGTAAAATATGTCAGTTAAAAAGCACATTTTAAGTGGCCATCCCTCATTGAAGAAATGTGTCTTCATGTTATCAACTCTTGTCTAATTTCCACAGAGAGAGCCTATTTTTCTCAATATAAACATCTTCTCACCTTTAGATACAAATGGATTCTGATTATTTCAGAGTGGAAATAAACAAATGCTGATTCCTCAGTGTACTATATGAGTTTTCTTTCATATTTCTGCAAGTAAATCCCCCTATTCCAAAATAATACAGTATTAGTTGCTCCTGCCTCTCTTTTTTTCCTTCTTTAATTTTATATCACTTCACACAGTGTTCTGTTAGATTTTTCATAGTGGGTTTGTGAGGAAGCCCTATTAAATACTGTATGTTGGTTGAGACTGTCAGTTTATTTTAGAGCAATTCTACATGGTCCTTGTTAAGCCCACTTTTAACATGTTTAGACTGCAGTTGAAATACAGTCAAATTTGAAAGCTTTGAGGACACATAAACCGTGAATGAGGTGAATTGACTGTGATAAGAGAGAGAGAGAGAGAGAGAGAGAGAGAGAGAGAGAGAGAGAGAGAGAGAGAGGAGTGTGTGTGTGTTGTTCCTAGGGTTTGAACGCAGGACCTGGTGCTGTCCCTGGGTGTCTGGCACAATAGGTTTACCCAAAGGCTACAGAAATGGGTCGATACTTTGCCATCAATTAAGCATAAGGTAATTTCGCTCCCTAAATCACTTGAAATACGTGTTAATGTCACCCTCAGAGTGGAGACATTAACAAGGCACTTTGAATCAGGAAGTGTAATTAAGGTGAGTTGTGTTCAGGTTTGCTCAGCCTTGCGGTACGTGGACACTTGCCTTGCATGAGGCTGTGTTCAGAGCCCCTGGCTGTGCTCCATGGTGCAGGGCACAGAAACAATGCATTGTTCCGCACTGAGTAGTGGTTTTGCTGCTGTGTTGTTGAGCTCTCAGGGACTCAAGAACCCACGACTGTCCCCTCCTTTGTTCCTGACAAAACACTCAAAGCAGTCTTCCTTTCTCTAGCTACGTCTGTCACCCAGTAGAGAATGAAAAGGTCCACAGAAACTTGAAGCTGTCTGGCTTTAAAGATGGTCATCTATACCCTCTGTTGAGCCCTCAAGATGAATTCCTCAATATTCCCAATCCCAAAGGGCTGCTCACCAGAAGTCTGGGCTCATCATGCCTCTCTCCTTCTCTCTCCTTTCCTCCCGCACTTCCTTTGTCTGCCCCTTTATCCTCCTTCTTTTCCCCTCTCCCTTAGTCTAAGATTCCAGCTCTTCTTCATTCCTACTGATTGTGTGTGTGTGTGTGTGTGTGTGTGTGTGTGTGTGTGTGTGCTTGCAGTGAAAGGGTTAGAACTCAAGGTTTCATGCATGCTAGTTCAGGATTGTGCTATCTCTTGATATGTACTGCATTTTAAAATGATAGGGACATTTCTTTATTCTATTGACTGAAGTGGTAGAGTGCCTGCTTAGCAAAAACATAAGGTCCTGAGTTCAAACTCCAGAACCGGCAAAAAAAAAAAATTGTTCAAAAGGGTAATTGTCATGTGCACTTCAGAAGCCTATATCCTAAAATTGGTTCAATGTGGCCCCCGTGCAAGGATGCACATTTTTTAAATGTAAGTCTTAATCTCTGTTGCAAAGGAGGAAGCGTTCTTGTTTATAAAGCAGCAACTACCTAATACCTCCCAATAATTTTCAGAGGTGTCAACTCACTAGAACTGAATGATAAAGTGTTTTTTGCTATTTTCCCAGTGAGAATTGTCAGAAATACATAGCGTGATTCTTCCCTAAGCAGTAGTGATTATTCCAGAAGCTGCCCAGGGTGCTATGAGTATCCTTGACTCACTGCTGGTCCCTGGGTACCCCTGAGAATCACTGCTTAATATTCTGATTGCTAAATGGCTTTCACCATTAAATAATGCCTCAGTATCCCTTTTTCTTCACCAAAATATTCTTGTAGAATGTGAATCGTTTAACTCTCCTCACGCAGTATTCATCTGTCCCCATCATTGGACCTACTTGATGTTTCTGACTACCCTGCCACGCTCTCCCAAGTCTGTCAACTGACTGATTAAGTAGCAGCTGGTAGGATCTATCCTCATTAGATACATTCTTTTCACATTTTCACCTAAGAAAAATGCTAATTTACCCTGTTTAGGACAAGGCTGAGCTCAAACTTTTATGTCAGTTTGAAAGTCTATAATTTTTGTTCATTTAATTAGGATGTGCTGATGGTTTAGACATGAATTTAGCAGGGGCTTTAATGAGAAGAGCTAAAACTTAGAACAAAAATTTCAACTTGAGGGGCTGGGAATATGGCCTAGTGGCAAGAGTGCTTGCCTCATATACATGAAGCCCTGGGTTCAATTCCCCAGCACCACATATACAGAAAACAGCCAGAAGTGGCGCTGTGGCTCAAGTGGCTGCTAGCCTTAAGCAAAAAGAAGTTCACGAACAGTGCTCAGGCCCTGAGTCAAGGCCCAGGACTGGCAAAAAGAAAAAAAATCAACTCCTATTTTGGACAGTGATATGTTGCTTATACATGTGTACAATCTAGAAAACTTAAGACTTCTAAATGAAGGGTGAAGAGTGACAGTGAGTAGATATGTTCAAAACCCTTAAATCCATAAAGTTAGTTTTGCAATAGAATATCAGAGTAAAGAGAATCCATCAGTGACTCTCCAAAAATTTTCATGTAACTTTGGATTTGAATTTGAAGTAATTGCAATCACAAAATCCTGTTTAATTCATAAATCAACTAAACTCTAATAATGATCGTTGCTTTTCATGTTTATATTGGCTTTCATTGATTAGATTGTTTTCACCAGAATAAAAGCTGGTGAAACTGTTTTACAAAGCATGAATAACAAAGGTTGTATGCGTTCCCTTTTTTAAAAATGTAGTATACTGATAAATAATTTCTGGGAAAAAACGCTAAACAAAACATTAGAACTAGAAATCAGCACTACATTAGAAAAATTTGTACAGTAGGATATGTTCAAGTAAGAAGGTCTCAACTTCACACAAAATTCCCCATCTCCGTGTATCATTTTCTAAAACAACAGATATGAAAGGAGAATTCTCTACTTTTATGAAATAGATTAATCTCAGCACAAAAATAAATAGTAAAAGTAGTGCAGAAAGATATCCACTAACCCTTTATTAGCATAGTAAGTATTAAATTGAGTTATACTCAAATAGGAGCCTGTTAAAATTAGACCAAAAAGGATAAAGACTATTGGGAGAATGATATAACAACAAAGGTAAAATAATTCATCAGTTAGGGAGTCTTGTGCTAAGTTATGGAAATCAATTTGTGTGTGTGTATGTGAGCACACCCATGTGTGTTGTGCACTGGGTCTGGGGCTTAAACTCGGGGCTTCATGATCTTGCTAGGCGTTCCTACTCATGGCCAACACTCTGCCACTTGAGCTTTAACCCCACTCCCAGCATTTTGCTTGTTAATTAGAGAGAGGAGTCTCACAAACTTTTCTGTCCAGGTTGGCTTTGGAAACCTCAATCCTCAGATCTAAGCCTTCTGAGTAGTTAGGATTGCAGGTGTGACCTACCAGCACCCAGCGGTAATCAATTATTTGAGCGTAGTATAGCTTACAATGAGAAGACAATAAAAGTTAAAATGAAAATGAAAAACTTCAAGTAACTTTAAATAAACTTAATATAAAATGTAAATAAGAAAACGAAAACATTCTTGAGAAATATAGAAGACAGGATTTAATAAAATTCATTACGTTATTGGCTCTGAAGATGCCTTTGAGGTTGTTTCCCTTAAGGTGAGGTCTCTAAAATTGTAATTCGATCTTAATAAAAATACCCATATAGTTTTTTAAATGGATATAGTATTTCTAGAGGTTTTGTGGGAAACCATAAATAACTATAGATTCTTTTTTTCCTTTTTATGTGTGCCTGTACTGGGGCTTGAACTCAGAGCCTGGGCACTACTCCTTAGCTATTTTGTTCAAGGCTAGTGCTCTACCACTTGAGTCACAGCTTTACTTCTAGTGTTCTGGTAGTTAATTAGAGATGAGCTTCACAGACTTTTTTTTTACCTGGGCTGGCTTCAAACCATGATCCTCAGATCTCAGCCTCCTGAGTAGCTAGGATGACAGGTGTGAGCCGTTAGTGCCCGACTGAACTGCAGGGTCTTTAATGGCACCCACTGAATAACAGCCTGTGGAATGCCATCCCCCCCCCCTTCCCTCTGACAAAGAAAAATGTCTCTGGACATTGTTTTACTACTTGTCAACTCAGCCCTGCCTGAATACCACTGATAGAAACTAATCTGTAATATCAACTGACCAGTGAAATCTTTGTCTCTTGGTGCTAAAGAAGAAGAATCCAATGTCTTCAGTGTCTATGAGAATGACTTAATTAACACATGATAGTAAGACTTAACAAATGGGATTGCATCCAATTAAAAAGCTTCTGCACAACAAAAGAAACAACAGAGTGAAGATAGACTACAGAATGAGAGAAAATCTTTACCAGCTACTCATCCATCCGACAGGGCAGTAATATCCAGAATATATAAAGAACTCAAGAAAAACACCAAAACATCAAGTTTATCAACACATTGATTTACCAGTACATGGCATACTTAGAGTAGGTGACCAGAAGGTTGTGGTTTGCCACAGGCCCTTTAACTACAAACTAGTGGCTAATACTGCCCAAAGCATGTGGATTTCTGATAGACACTGGAACGAAAAATACCTACTAAGAAGTTTATACTCAGTGACATTAGACCGTTCACTGAACTGGGGTGCCATTATTGTATTAAGAGATATCTCAGATATGTTTGAAAAGTCACTTTTGTCATGAAGTCTGTCTTAAGAGAAGATTACACCATAGGAATGTGTTTGTTTTCAAAATCACATATACGGGCATCATTCCTTATTAGAACTGGCCAAAACCCGACTTCATCAAAAAGCAGAGAATGTTGAGCATCTCATTCCCCTCCACTGCTGACTGACCTAACCTACATCTCCCAAAGCTCTAGGCCCCTCTAAACTCAGACCTTGCCTTGCTTCCTAAAGCTCTGTTAGATGTCTTCCGCCACTCATCTTTCTACTTCAGATCTAGACTGAGTCTCTTGCCCCATCTTGCCTGTGTTGCAGGCTTCTCCCTTCAGCACTGTTAAAATTTGTAACAGTCACATGATGTTGAAGGGAATGTCCTCAAGAAAAAATTATGACCACCACCTTGAACCGATCTCCAACTATGAGTACTCCAATTACTCTGCAGCCCTTGGATACTTTGTTTTTGATGTTATGTCTTTTCAACTGTTAGCAGAAAATGTGCCTCACTCTCCTGCAAGGAATGAGAGTAATGTCATTAATATTGGGAAAGGTAAACATCCACCATCTGTATATGAATGTATGAAGGCTGGAAATTATACGAGAGTCCGTGTAAAAGCAACAACACCAGTGCTAAATGTAAATCTTGGATGGCTTTTTCATTTCCTTAACAGCTAAATTGCAAAGTGTGGCGTTTACATCCATCCTCCAAGAATGAGACGCATCAATCAGTTTTACTGAAAAGAGTAAATTAGTTATTTGTTTTCCCATAAAAGAGCAACCAAGTGTGTTATGCTCAATTTTACAATGATGAAAGAAAGCACCTTCTGTCAATAGCTTTCTGCAAAAGTTCTCATATTTTCTCCCTTTCAGTGTCTGATACAAAAGTAGAGGCAAGTGCCAGGCCCCTCGGCCAGGAGCTAAGTGTCTGAGACCAGCAATGAGAAAGGAAGAAGCTGGAGCTGTCCTTGTCGTCCAGGTAGCTTGAGGCACCCCGGCTGCCATTGTGCCTCGTGCTGTGTCTTCCTGACCCTGTACAGGTCCCTGGCCCATGCAGTACCCCGAGAACAATGGGTCCCCTGTGTCCTGTGGTTTTTGTTCTCCCCTGAGGCCAACTGTCCCTAGAGTCCTGGGCGCTTCTCTGCTAGCAGTGTACTGACATCGAGAACAAGATCCCCACTTGAGGTCTCCGGACCCCCTAGCTCAGTGCTCTCATGGGTAGCTACCTGAGCAGTTATCTGAGCCCAAGTAAGGACGCTGCACAGCCCCAGGCTTCTAAGACCTGCTCTCGGAAGCCTAGGCGCACCCCTCGCAGCACTTTGATGGCCACATTCCAGGGCACCTACCTAGGCAAGTACCTAAGCAGCTACTTGCGCACGCGCAAGGCTGTGCTGCAGCCCTCGGCCCAGAAGCACAACTCTGTGAGGCTCAGCGCCGCCCGGCGTGGTGAGCTCATCAGCAACTACCTGGACCGGTGCCTGAGCACCTACCTAGCTACACGCAAGACCACAATGCGGCCCTTCATCCAGAAGTACCACTCTCTGCGGCCTAAGCGCCTATGTCGCAATGCAGTCATGAATAGCTCTATAGGCATTTACCTGGACAAGTGCCTGAGCACCTACCTGGCTACACGCAAGGCCACCGTGCAGCGCTTTGTCCAGAAGCACCACGCCGGGAGGCCCGGGAATACTCAACGGTACGCAGGTCTCAGGGTGCGTACTCCAAGTGTGCCACCTGACCCTGACCCCAACGGAGTCCAGGGCGCGATTGCCACTCCGGCTCCAAGCCGTTTTCCTCGCAAGCTGTCTCTCTGGCTCCCAGTGAGGCCCGATTATCCTGGTGGCGAATACAACCATTACCTGAAGCACAGGATTTGGTCTCCTCAAGTTCTTTCACCAGGCCCAGAGCCCGATGAGAGGCCAGATGCGTGTCCTAGTGTGTCACACCAGCCATCCACCCCACAAGGAGAGGCTGAATGCCTGTTCCAAGGAGAGCCAGTGCAACAGGGCCAAAGGAAGTTCAACAACCCTCCTTGGTTTGAGGTTCTGCACCCCAAGAGAAGTGGGCAGAGTCCTGCACCTCGACCATCTGCCTTCACACCTGTCATCAGAAAAGGAGTGGCCCAACCCTTTAGGCCCAGGCCAGGGCCACTGAATAGAAATGTCGATGCCACCGAGATGATGGAGAGAGAGCGCTGCAGTTTTCCCTCAGCCTGCCCAGCCTGCTGCCCAACCTGCTCAGGACTGGGTTTCATAGCCTCAACTGGAGAATCGCAAGCAAGTCCTGAGCTGCCTGCCAACCACCAACCCTCCTGACCATCCCAGCAGCCCATTGGGACCCCTGGCCCCTGAGTGTATCCACCCTGATGGCCCCCTGGCTCCTGCGGGGCAGGGCCCTGCCTCCTGAAGCCACAGCCTTTGCACCCTACTTACCCCTGCTCTACACCCACAGAAGTCACTGGACAATCAGGTAACGTCCCACTCCTTCAGGTGATACAGGTCTGCCATTCCCTCCTTACCCTGCAGAGCTCACAGCTAAGAGACTTTCTAGGCCTTTCCCCTGCCAACTCAATCCTGCCTTCCTGAGACCAGACTTGGCAGATAGGTAGGCTTCCCCTCAAAGTGCCCAGTTTGTGTAGCTAAATAATAGTGAAGACCGGAAGTTTCATCGTCTTATTTTTTTCTTGTAAGCACTAGTGTTCATCATGATTTCTCCAGTTGGCACTGTTGACATTTGGGGCCCGAACATTTTTTTGTGATTGGAGCCTTTCGTGAGCAGTAAAGGGCATAAGCAACATTCTTGACCTCTAACCAGTGGATGCTAGTAGCACAACCCCAGTTGTGACTTAATAATGTCTCCAGGCATTGCAGATATATCCCCATAGTACAAAATCACCCTTTGATGAAAACCACTGAACCAGAGCTGCATCCACTTACAAAAGAAACACAAGTGAAATCTTAAAATTATACTTTTGAAGGAAAAGATTACAAATATGTGTAGCGCAATGCCCTTTCTATAAAATATTATTTAATAAAATTATTTAATTCATATCTATATTTTATACCTACATTTATATACTACTAGAATTGTTCTTACATGTATTTTCAATTAAATATAAATTAATAAAGTTAACTGAAATTATTTTGAAATACTGATGTTAGTACTGGCAATATTTTACTAAGTTCAATACGATTAATATTATTTCTTTGTATAAACTATATGAAAACAAATACAAAATAGTGTTTCTGGCATGATAAAACTCCATAAGCCAGGTACAGGGTCATTTCATACTTTGTTCTTTACATCTACAGCCTCTTTGCGTATTGTTCAAATATGATTTTCATTTTTTTTCCCATTACGGAGAGAGGATATAATGGTACTTGCTTTCTAAGAGGGTGGAGCTGATGATGAGTAATTAAATAAATACACTGGGAAGACAAGAATGCCAAGTGCTCTAAAAGAAAAAGTAGGTCCGGGAGTGTAGCTCTCTAGTAGTATGCTTGCCTAGCATATCTGAACCTGAAGGTTCTATCCCTGGAACTAGGAGAAAAAAGCACCACTTATCTTCAAGATACAACCCTGCGATGTAAATGAAGCCTAAGAAGCGGCTTGGACTGGACTGCCTTGGTGAAAATACTTTGGGCATTATGAATGGGACTCTCCTGAGCCTTGGACCACATCGTTTGTCTCTTAGATCTACCCTCTAAATGCTATACCTCATTCCAGCCATGGATAAAACTTTAAACCCACCTCTCCATTGCTACGTGTTTCTTGGGCAGAGTCAGACCCGTCTGTGTAAGAAAACCTTGTACCTCTGTAGCATTTGTTTTCAAACTTCTTACCAAAAATTGTGTTTTACAATCATATTTTGTGACTCTAAGCAAGAACTGATGATCATTTATTTTGGCTTTGTATTTATTCTCTTTTTTTTTTTTAGTATTTTTAATTGTATAGCTTTATAGAGTTCTCAGAACAATTCGTTCCTGGAAATACTGTCTTGTTTATTCAATGTATGTTTCTGTGAACATTCATCCTAAAGTTCCTTTCCACAAGACTTATATTTCACTTGTCAATTAATCCAAATAAAATGGTATAATAATGTTATTATACTTCTTCCTCTCCCCTGGGTGTAAGGGCCTAAAGAGTTCTTTCTAACCGATTCTGTTTGGAAAAGAAACGAACAAGTTGCTATCCAATCCAAGAGAGCAACGTGAGCATGCAGTGATGTCTTGTGGCTCTAACGTCCCCTGACTATAAACTGAAGTTTTCCAAAGAAGCCACATTTATAGTCAAGAACTTCCCAATTATTTCACCTTTGCTGATTGGAACATTGTGACCTTGTGAAGAAATAAAATGCCATAGATCAAGAACCATAACTTATATGGGGCAAACTTTAGTGCCCCATCCCCCCCCAAACCTTTATTGAGACAGGATCTCAATAGGTGGCTGAGGTTGACCTGGAACTTGCCTCAGCCCACAGAGTGTTGGCATTATCATTGTGTGCCACCACACCCTTTAGTCTCTGATTTTGGTCATACTAGGGGGTTTGAGCTCAGGTCTTCCCACTTGCTAGGCTGGCACAACACTGAACCGTGCTTCCAGCCCTGTTTTTTTTCACTAATTATTTTTAGGATAGAGTCTTCCCACCCAGTGCCCTCCTGAGCTTCTATTCCCTACTTCAGGCTTCTAGTCATCTCTGGGATCACATATGCAGCTTCCCTTCCATGGAGACAGTCTCGTGGATTTTTCTGCTCAGGCTGTCCTGGTACAATGATCCTAAATTTGAACATTTTCTGTAGCTTAGAATGATATACATGTACTCTTACCTCCAGCAATGAATCCAGAACTTTTCTTCCTGTGCTGACTCCAAATTGCAATCCTCCCATTTTTAGCCTTACAAGTAGCTAAGATTACAGATGTGAGTCGATACCTAGGACAGTCAGGGAAGCCCCCAAGATACTACCTCAATGGAGGGAAGCTGAAGACAATGTTGTGTGTGTGTGTGTGTGTGTGTGTGTGTGTGTGTAACCCCAGCAATGATGCCCACAGTTCAATGCTCTGAGAATAGACCCCCAAGACAGGGGAAGGACAAAGGGCTTCTAGATCTCATGTGGCTTATTCAAAGTCTTTATTTGAAGGGGAGGGGGTCACTCGAGTCCCTGTTGTGTGTTGAACTTAATGGTATCTGAACAAAGAGCACTCTCTTTAATTTTATCACTTGCTAATCAGCTGCAGGATCACCAGGAAGACCATCATACTGTTTGTCCACCTGCAAGACAGAAGAGTTCTCTGGGCCCTGGGACATGAGGACAAGGTACAAGTCTGTCCTGTGCTGTGAGCTCCTGAACGGTGGCCCGTTAGCACTCAGTGATTGTGAAATGAATGGATGGAGGAAATAAGGCTAACATCCTATTGTTTATAACATTTTTCTCTGAAATACCTCATGAGAATTCACTTGAGTAGAGGCTACAGTAAGAAGCATGAGAAGGAAGCAGGAGAAAGAGTACTAGCAGTCCCCTTAACCAGGCACAAATATTCAGACTAATTATAGCACAAAAACTAAGAAAACTGAATATACTTTAGAGGAACAATAAATATGAGGAAAGAAAACTGATAATTTTTAAAAAAGGAAGTAGCAGGGGCTGGGAATATGGCTTAGCAGTAGAGTGCTTGCCTAGCATGCATGAAGCCCTGGGTTAGATTCCTCAGCACCTCATAAACCAGAAAAGCTGGAAGTGGCAGAGTGGTAAGCCTTGAGCAAAAAGAAGCCAGGGACAGTGGTCAGGCCCTGAGTCTAAGCCCCAGGACAGGCAAAAAGGACATATTATTGTAAAGGTTTAGTATTAAGGAATCAGGATACCAATTGACCTCCTCCTAATTATAGACTATGTACCAATTGTGTGATTTCCTGATCTTCCAAATGAATCTTCTCAAGATTTGCATAAGGCATGTTTTGATGTAATAAATTCCAGTGCTGTTAGCACAATTCAAAGTCTACATTTCCAAGATGTTTAATACAGATGGATCTGATGATTTTATAAAACATACACAAATAGCTGCTTGAAGCAACTCACTAGTAAGAAATAAAAGGGCTCCTCACTTCTTGAGTGTAAGAAGCCCTAGTCTGATGCTAATTCTCTAAGTGGCTCTAAGTGCCATTTCTCATCAATGGGTTCGAGATGCTAATCATTTCCTAGGGGTGATAAGAATCCAGCTCTTGGTTCTGGAAATCAGGATTAAATGATGGGAGCTGGCTTGCCATTTTATTGGCACACGGCCATTAATCTTACCTTAATGTGGCTATACCACCATGTTACTCCTTTACATCTCAAGATTCATTCTTAAATAATCAAAAGAACAATCCCATTACATGTCCATCACCATCTAAATGAGAAAGATTGAAAGAAGTAGGGTTACATACACTTCTCTTTAGCTGAAAGTAGTAAATTATCTGAAGCTAATATATGAATCAGCTAGGTAGATAAAATAGCCAGTTTGCCTGGGAAATAGATGAAACTTTAAACTTAGATTATAGGGTCTGTAGAAACTACTTTCAAGACTTCTAAAATTCCTTTGAAGTCACTGTAGTAGATGTGATGTCTTTCTGTAAATAGTTGAAAGCACCCTGTTTCTGTGTTTAATTCAAGTCCTAAGAAAATCTCCAGTAACATGACCTATAAAATCGGAGCTTTCTAAAGGACGTTGAATGACATTGAAATAGATTATTTGCAACTATGAAAATGAAGCAAGGGAACCTGTTGAGGATGGTATTTGAGGGGAAATGGGAGCAGGGAGTCTAATAGAGGGAGTGAGATTGATTGGAATATAGTATAGATGTGTGGAGATGTAACTGAAATCTCCCCCCCCCCCCGTATAATATAAGCTAATAAAAAGATCCTTCTATCCAACAATTTTTCTCATTCATCTTGTGTTCTACTTTTAAGAAAAATGAACGGATTACCAGAAGATCATTTGCTACCAAGATGTGCCTCTGGGTGTAATAGTGCATGGCTATATTTCCAGTTACTTTGGAGGCTGAGGTGGGAGGACCACATGAACCCAGGAGTTCAGGACCAGCCTGAATAGCATAGTAAGATTCCATATCACACACAAATAAATATAGCACTGACAATTTCAAGGAAATTGCCTTATTTCACATTTAGACCATCTTTGTATAATTTCTGCCTACACTAATTTCTTAGGTCTGAGTCTTGTGAAGTCACATGAGTCTCTACCCTTAAGAGGTTGGTTTAATACTTGAAATTCTTAATCGGTTTTGAACAAGAGCCCTTCATTTGCATCTTACACTGGGCTCTGTAAACTACAAAGCTTATTCCAAGTATCTACAAAGAGAATCAAAATAAGAATTCCATGCAATTTAATAATATGCCATATTCATGTTTTTTTTATATCCTCCAAAGTGCTTCACATATACCACCTAATTTCATTCAAAAGTAAAATTGATGGATGCTTAGCTTTTAGTGAAATAAAAAGACCACTGCACTCTTAAGGACTGTATCATTAAAACTTAAAATCTCAAAGACAAGTACTGGGGGCTTACACCTATAATCCTAGCTACTCAGGATGCTGAGATCTGAGGATCACAGTTCAGAGTCAGCCCAGACAGAAAAGTTTGTAAGACTCTTATCTCCAATAAACCACCTAGAAAAAGCTGGAAGTGGTGCTGTGGCTCAAGTGGTAGAGCACTAGCCTTGAGCACAGAGAGGCTCAGGAACAGCGCCTGGGCCCTGAGTTCAAGCCCCAGGATTGGCAAAAAAAAAAATCAAAACAATAATTTGTTGTTGCAATTATTTTTATGTCCTATTCTATTGCAACCCACACTGAGTTCCTTTAGGATCAGAAACCGTGGTGTTTTGTAGGGGTCAACAAGATTTTCCAAAAGGGCCAGTTGGTAGCAATGTGAGCCTCTAAAAGCATGTAGTGTCTGCATTTCTAGCAGGAATGTGGACATATGACACTAGATACATACATTTCTAAGGCATTGTTTTCAATAAAACCTATGGGGTACGATCCCAGCTCCCGAGTCTGGGCTGCGGCCCTGGCTGGTCAGTTC
Organism: Perognathus longimembris pacificus; assembly: GCF_023159225.1. Taxonomy (NCBI): domain Eukaryota; kingdom Metazoa; phylum Chordata; class Mammalia; order Rodentia; family Heteromyidae; genus Perognathus; species Perognathus longimembris. Next base: position 104,856,297 of record NC_063188.1, on the reverse strand, counting down.
GCTTTTTACTTCCCCAATAAATCCATCTTTTTACTTGGGAAAAAAAAACAAACCTCATATGGAGACTAAAATTGGAAATTCAGGTAACAAATATCACCAATTTCTTTCATTTTAAAATCAGTCCGAATCTATTGTTACCTTCCGAGCCACATAGAAACAGACAGGCATCAGATTGGATTTGGCCATTGCCCTGAGATTTGCTAGCATCTGGTCCTGAATGTCACTTCACTCGAGAAGCCGACTGACCACAATGAAAGAAGATGTTTTTCTTTACTCACACCATTGCCTTTGGCTGCCCCAACAGCTCTCTTCCTCACCTCCAGACAGCATCTGGAACACGTGGTGGAACCTGCCTGTCACTTACGGCCACTACATCCTCCATGCCAGTCCAATCCACTGTTCTTCTCCCACCAACAGGCAGCTAGTCTCCTTCCAGCTGTTCCGTCCAAACAGGGCCCCTGAGTGGCAGCCCTTGCCCTCTATCCTGATGCCCACCCTCCCGCACGCTCATTCTCCCTCATTATAGGTAGGAAAGGGAGTTGGGGGGAGGGAGGGTCAGACAGATAAGAAAAGGAAGGCCAGGGCCTTTCCTTGGTCAGAACCTTCTGTGGTTTCCACTTGGTGTTAGTGGTCCTTGGTGACAGGCATCTAGACGCTCTGCATTCAGAGTGCTCCTGTGGAATCTTTGGAGACCCCTCCAGGTACCTGTCCCCTGCCTCATCTTCCACGCTCCCTGGGCTCTGCCTCCAGCTGCACACCTCCAACCTTGCTCTCCTACCCAGCTTGCCCTGTGCTTAGTTCTCAGCTCAACAGGCAGTAACTCCATATCTGTGAGTTGAACATGCAGCCATGTTCCCCAGCCTCTCGTGTTACACACAGCTCTACCCTTCATGAACAGCTCCAACTGAATGTTCTCTTTCTTAAATGATCAAGGTTATGCTGCAGGTATTTGCCATATATAAAGAGGCAACGTCAGGAGACAATGAGCCCTGAATAATTGGTGAGGACTAAATGTAATCGGTAGCTTTTTCAGTAAAGGCCACATCAAAGGTTAGATGAAGCTGGTTGCCCATGGCTCACCCCTACAATCCTACCTTCTCGGGAAGCTGAGTTCTGAGGATTGTGGATCAAAGGGCCAGAAAGTCCATGAGACTCATATCTAATCAACCAGGGGAAAAAAATGGGTCAGAAGTGGAGCTGTGGGCCAGGTGGTGGAGTGCCAGCCTTGAACAAAAAAGCAGCTTCCAGGTCCTAAGTTCAAGCCTCAGTACTGGCCCACACACAAACATCCAAAACAGATATAAGCACATTATAAGGTACTGGGAATGGGGGCTTCAACATATGAACTGCAGGGGGACACAATTCAGATCACACCAGTCGCCCTTTAGAATGCACTCTGCCCATATTGCCACCCAAAGACTTCTGGAATATTCTTTTTTTGGTGCTAATCTTGGGGCTTGAACTCAAGACCTGGGAACTGTCCCTGAGATTTGTTGCTCAACAGCTGCACTGTACCTCTGGAGCCACAGAGCCAGTTCTGGCTTTTTTGTGTGTGTGTGTGCTTAATTGGAGTCTCATGGACTTCCTTGACCTGGCTGGCTTTGAACTTCTATCCTCAGATTTTAGTCTCCTGGGTAGCTGGGATTGCAGCTTGGAAGGCAGACAATTTAAAAACTGACCAAGTTGGCTTACTTACTGATGTCTTCCATATGTCTGCCACTCTCAAAAGAAAGCCCTTCGGCAAAGATTTCCAATCCCATCTTGCCTCGTGTGGTTGGATCCCTTTCCCATGGGAAAAGGCTGTGCATGGAAGAATGCAGATGGCAGTTTATGTGAAATCCAGTGTGTACTTGAGTTGCATCTTAAATACATCCTGCTTCATTGAATAGCCCCCATTACTCATCCCCATGACAGCACTATTGCTGGACTCATACGGTCTGGCAGCAAGAGTACCACATCCCCCCATATAGAGCACCCTGCCAAGAGCCAACATCTGGCCTTGAACATTTTCCCCTTACAGGCTTCTTGTGAATCCACTCGCAGCTTGTACACTATCTCCACAGGTGTTCTTAGGGGCTGTTTTTCTCAGGGTGATTTTTCTTCTCTTTTTGCTTTTTTCCACTACTGGGGATCGAAGCCACCACCTTGCAAGAGAGGCGAGTAATCTAGCACATACACCATTATGCCTCTCCTAGTTCTTTTGCCGTTAGGCAGCATTATCTCAGAGGAGAAAACACAAGGCAAAGAAAGATAGGACTGCAGATTGGCTCAAGTGTTATATGTTAGCTGTGGACGAGAAAGGTGAGCAAGAGCATGAGGCCCTGACTTAAAGGTGGGGGGAGGAGGAAGAGAGAGAGAGAGAGAATACACCCTCTCTTTCAAGCTCCCTTAGCCATTCTATGGTCAGATTACAATATCAGAAAAACAATTGAAGTACCATCTATAAAGATTAATAATTAACTTTCATTATTTGGGCCAGTTATTTGTGGAAATCTACAGATTAGTTGTTTTTTCCCCAACTTTACCTATTTCCTCCCCTGATTCAGACTCTCTCTCTCTCTCTCTCTCTCTCTCTCTCTCACACACACACACACACACACACACACACACACACACACACACACTGTCCTCTGCCACTGTTCCTGCGGTTGTGTGTGTAAATTATATGCAATAGTGCTGTCGAATAGAACATTCTAGGATGATGGAAATATTTTGCACCTGTGCTACTAAGTCGAACTCATGGGTGGCAATGACCTGAGTAGAAGGGGCGGGCTTTCCCAGCCTGGCTAACACTGGAACCCTATCTCAACCACGCCGAGCCTCGCTGCATCTGTAGTTCTCAAGGTCCAAATTGAAGTTGAAATAAAACCCAGCGATCCTCTGACTTGTGAGATCATGAATGTAAAAGACATTGGCCTGCTGAGCAGCCTATCAACCATGATGCCAACAGAAGCCCTGCCCTAGCACCCCATGCTAGGGATTTCCTTTCACTTTTTTGCTGCCTCTTCATGAATTCAGCCCCCAAATCCCACCTCATTCCTAAAAAACTCATGGAAATATTAGATTGGGTAACCCTGGTGAGAAACAGGAAATGTAGATGCTTCAAATGTGATCTCTTCATAAGGACACTTCAATAAGGACACTTTGAGAGATGTATTATTTTTTCCTTTCAAGGAAAACTGGTATTCTGTTGGAGATGACCAATTCTCTTATCTAAATCCACGTGAAGAAGTCTCCAAGCTGTCCCAGAGAGAGAGGCAACGGAGACAGCCCGGCCATCCTAGCAATTTCACTATTAACTGCAATGGAAATTTCCCAAAAGGAAGCGTTTACTCAACTGCCTCTGGGAAAAAAAAAAAAGTCAGATGAGATGAAGTTATCCTGGGAAGAAAAGGTCAGTACACATAACAATTTAACCAAGCATTTTATATGCATGAAAGAACACAGCCATGTTAGAAATTTTTAAAATCCCTTTCTTTGAGTAAAATATGCTTCTAGCTTTACATTTCAGAACAGTATCAAATGTCTCTCCCTTGCTTTTATTTAACTATATAACTAAGTTAAAAATAATGTAAATACTGAGTTTTAGTGCGCATCATTCATTTATGAAAAAGGGATGGATGGGGTGAGATTGACTGGGATACATAATATATGCTAATTAAAAATTTTAAGAAGAAGTGACAATCTTTGAATTGTGATTTCTCAGTTTGTAATACCAAGAAATTCTTTCTAGAAAATACAGAGAAACAAAAAAAAAGAAAAGTAGAAATAACTTTTTCCACCAGCATCAATGACCAATATTATTGTTTCCCACATACTTAGGACATATTGAGTTGTTTTTTTTTAACCTGTGGTTTTTATTGTGTGTAAATGTGTATTTTAGGTGTGTAAATGCAGTCACATTTCTTCTTTCATGATTTTTTTTTCCAGTCCTGGGCCTTGGACTCAGGGCCTGAGCACTGCCCCTGGCTTCCTTTTGCTCAAGGGTAGCACTCTACCACTTGAGCCACAGTGCCACTTCTGGCCGTTTTCTATATATATATGCGGTGCTTGGGAATCGAACCCAGGGCTTCATGTATACGAGGCAAGCACTTTTGCCACTAGGCCATAATCCCAGCCCACATTTCTTCTTGAAAACAAAACTTGGTCAAGATTCATTATACTCATAAGCTGACATGTTGAGCTGAAACCTCTTTGTACACTATGGAAAGATAATTTTAAAATGTGATCAGATTTTTAAAACCAGTAGGAAGGATAAGGGTAAATATATTCAAAATATACATATGTATGGAAAAGCCCAAACTAAACCCCTTTATATAATCAATATATATTAATGACAGGGTATGTGCATACTCTTATAGTTTTGTCATCTTACTTTAACTTAATGATATATTTCTGCATCATTAAATAGTCTATAATACAACTAATATTGCAGTCATTTAAGGACCTATCAAATGCTTTTGAATCATAATAAATCATCATACATGTTTTATAACCTACCAATTTTTCACACATTTCTATTAATACCTGTTATAAACAAATTCTGGGGTCAAAGGGTATGATGAACAGATTTTAATGCATCTTAATTTTTTTTTTTTTTTTTTTTTTTTTTGCCAGTCCTGGGCCTTGGACTCAGGGCCTGAGCACTGTCCCTGGCTTCTTCCCGCTCAAGGCTAGCACTCTGCCACTTGAGCCACAGCGCCGCTTCTGGCCGTTTTCTGTATATGTGGTGCTGGGGAATCGAACCTAGGGCCTCGTGTATCCGAGGCAGGCACTCTTGCCGCTAGGCTATATCCCCAGCCCGCATCTTAATTTTTTTAGTGATGTGTTAGCATGCATTTTTTTATAGCATATGGGTGTCTATCTTCCAGTATTCCTCACCAGATACTGCAGGTCTTGTGATCTCATATTTTGGCAAAACAAATGGAACATCAGTATATAAAGTATATTAATCTTGCATTGATTTTGTGCCTCTGTTTTATAGAGTAGTTGAACATTTTTGTTTGTTGAGGGGTCATGTGTATTTTTTATAAATTTGACGATAAAATTATCTTTATCCCTTAGCCTACCAAAGTGTTCATGGTTCTCATTTTTGTGCATGAATTTGCATATGTACAGACATCCTTTACCAGTTCACTTTTCAATTTTTTAAATATTTTGTTAGTATGTACTAGTTGTAAAAGGGGGGGTTAAATTGTTCCATATACATGCATATAATGCATACATGTACCCCAATCATATTTACCCCCTCCATCTCTCTCCTTCATCCCAGTTTTCAATTCATTATTATCATCACTCTCTTGCATTTTTTTCAAAAGGCAATGCTGTATTTTATGTCATCTATACACAGGTTCCTTGCCTTTTCAACATCATACCTAGTCTTTTTGGGGATCCATTTTCACTAGCATACATTATTTGTAATGGAGGATGTTCATTGTGACATTTTCACTCATATGTACAGTGTATCCCATCAATGGCACTTCCTCTATCATTCCCTCTTTCTTCCTCTCTGCTTCTCAACACAACTTCATCATTGATCCTTTTATTGTTTCCTTTCATTTTTGCTGTTTTTGAGGCAATGTCTCACTATGGAGTCTCAACTGGCCTGGAATTTGCTATGTAACTGGGGCTGGCCTTGAATTCTTGATTCTCCTGCCTCGGCCTGCTGGCATTGCAAGTGTGCATCAAAACACCTGGATTGTTTTTGCTGTTTTGTTTCCTTGTGGCATTGCCAGAAGAGGATGATACCTCTTTCCTTATTCTAGCAGAAACATTACTATACCACAGAATCTGATGAAACACAGTTAAAATATAATGTGTCCTGTAGCCCAGCTGTAATCCCAGGACTCAGGAAGTTGAGACAGGGTTTCTAATACAAGATCTGCTGCAGGGGCTGGGGATATGGCCTAGTGGCATGAGTGCTTGCCTCGTATATATGAGGCCCTGGGTTCGATTCCCCAGCACCACATATACAGAAAATGGCCAGAAGTGGCGCTGTGGCTCAAGTGACAGAGTGCTAGCCTTGAGCAAGAAGAAGCCAGGGACAGTGCTCAGGCCCTGAGTCCAAGCCCCAGGACTGGCCAAAAAAAAAAAAAATACAAGATCTGCTGAGGCTCCATAGTAAGATCTTGTCTCTATATGCACACCTTTATGTATACGCACATATTTGTATTTAGGTATAGTGTCTTTATATGAGAAAAAGCATGATACTTGTCTTTGAATCTAGCTTATTTCACATAATATGATCATCTCCAATCCTGTTTTCCTGCAAGTGACATGTTCTCATTCTTTTCAATGAATGCACAATATTTCATTGTGTACATGCACCATTTTTTCTCTATCCATTCACAAGTTGATAGGCACCTGACTTAGTTGTTTTAAATAGTGCTATAATAAACATGGATATTCAGGTACCTCTATTGTGTGCTCGCTTATACTACCTCAGATCCGTTTAAAAGCAGAATAGTTCTATCATATGGTAGGTCTGATTTTAGTTTTTGAAGAAGCTCCATATTGTTCTCCATAGTGGCTGCATTTTTATTATTTATACTGACTTTGGTTCCTTTGTGTATATATCCAGGCCACATGGATTATATGTGAGAACTCCTGGTATCAGATTGTCATGACTATTTGAATATGATTGAATTGACTGCTTATGGTAGTCATAAACTAGAGCTTCAGGAAACCCAAAACTATTCAGAATGAAGTGTCTGGAGTTCTATTACATTTTTAATCATTCCTAGCCAGAAAGAACAGAATTCAACTTCCAGCATAAACAAAGAAACTTAGGTTTTTAATATTTTTGTCTCTGTCATTCTATTTTGTGCCCATTTAAGATGAAAATATCTTATAAACCTAGCACATTCAAAAGGCTCATCAAAATTTTGTAGGTTAACTAATAGTGTAACCACTATGAACTTTGATTTTTTTCCACAGGCTAGCATTGTTTTTACCTCAGGAAAAGTTAATCACTACTGCCTAAAAAATAAAAATTAACCACACAAACTGAGTGAATGTAATTTTTCCAACCTTATATTCCTATAGTAAGGATTAAGAGGATGGTTTCTTATACAGAGTGCCTAAGTAACTTGTCTCTTGCATTTTGTGAATGAACATCCCTCAGCAAATCATAATGAGTCACATACAGTAAGTGCAAAAGCTATACTGAATATTTTGGTATTTCCTCCTGGATGTTCAATCATTTACACTGCTTCCGGAGCATTATACTGAAGTCTTTTCATGATCTTGGCACATAATACTTGTTTTTCTGGGCTAAAATTCTCACAGACACACATTGAGTTAGGAAATAGGATTTTTGATCTTTAATCACTAATTTGGCTGAATCTTGTAATTTTCACAAATGTGTTTAGCCCTGCCCATATGTGTTTCCTTTACCAGCCTTTTGGAAGAGATGGTGGGGAGACAATTAGGCCATGTATGGCTTTGGTTAGATGCTGTTGTTTACATAACAGAACATTAACTAATTATTTTAATTCTGGTTGACACACCAAACATGAATTATTTAACATCTCCAATTTTCTGGCCTTCTATTTTGGTTAATAACAGTGACTCTGAACTATCATGTTGTAATTATAAGAAATGCTTTGGAAGAACTTTAAATTATTTCATAGAGTCTCTATTCATACAAATCAGAGATGCCTGATAGATTCTATCTGCAGCCAGTTGCCTATTCTTTTTTATTTTTTTAAATTTTTATTGTCAAACTGATGTACAGAGAGGTTACAGTTTCATACGTTAGGCATTGGATACATTTCTTGTACTGTTTGTTACCTTGTCCCTCATACTCCCCTCCCCCCTCCCCCTTACCCTTTCCCCCCCCCCCGAGGTATTCAGTTCACTTACACCAAACAGTTTTGCAAGTATTGCTTTTGTAATCATTTGTCTTTTTTACCCCGTGTCTCTCGATTTTGGTATTCCCTTTCAGTTTCCTAGTTCTAATACCTGTATACACGGTTTCCAATGTACTCAGATAAGAAACAGAGATAGTTGTTTTCCATAGAACTGTTTCCTTCTGAGCCTACACTCAGTCACAGAATTTCACGAGAATGTCTATTCTAGCAGCTAATACTAATGGTTAAGAGTTGAGATCCAGATTGAAATTTACTTGCCATCGTGAGAAATAGTGATCTGAATGCTACAATGAAGTAACCCAGTGTGTGCCGCTCTACAACTTGTGTACTCAGTTAAACAAGGAAATTTGGAGAGCTTGTACAACTGATTTAATGCATTATGCGTTGCGATGGCAACAGTATACTCTGAAAGGAGCTGTGTGTAGTTCTTTGGGACATTTATTTCTTGTTTACAACATCTTCATAAGGATTCAGGACTTTTTATTATTATTTTTTTGCCAGTCCTGGGGCTTGAACTCGGTGACTGAACACTGTTCCTACTTCTTTTTGCTTAAGGCTAGCACTCTACCACTTGAACCACAGTGTCACTTCCAGCTTTTTCTGGTTATGTGGTGCTGAGGAACCAAACCCAGGGCTTCATGCATGCTAGGCAAGCACTCTACCGCTAAGCCACATTCCCAGCCTCAGGACTTTTTCTTGCTAATAAAAATAAAAAAAAAAACTAGACTTCTCAAAAATCATTCAAACATATCCTTGTTTTCTGTGGTATTTTTAAAATGTGTTCATTCTAACTGCGGTGAGGTAGAATCTCAATATTTGGATTTGCATTTCCTTTATGGCCAGAGATGTTGAGCATTTCTTCATGTGCCCATTGTCCATTTTTACTTCTTCTGAGAAGATTCTCTTTAGCTCATTAGCCCATTTATTAATTGGGCTGTTGAGTTTTTGAGAGTTTAATTTTTTTAAGTTCTTAGTGCAACTACCTAAAGATAATTTTAAAAAAACACAATCAAACCAAGTCTTGCCCTTTATTTTATGAGAACTAAAAATAACTTAAAAAGATTGTCTTTTCTCCTGCAATAAACATAATACAGCCAAATCTCTGGTTCACTTTTTTTTTTGGCCAGTCCTGGGGCTTGGACTCAGGGCCTGAGCACTGTCCCTGGCTTCTTTTTGCTCAAGGCTAGCACTCTGCCACTTGAGCCACAGCGCCACTTCTGGCCATTTTCTGTATATGTGGTGCTGGGGAATTGAACCCAGGGCCTCATGAATACGAGGCAGGCACTCTAGCCACTAGGCCATATCCCCAGCCCTCTGGTTCACTTTTAACCAGGACATTTTCCTTTTTGTTCAGAAAGAAAAAGTTTAGTTTGCTTACTTAAGTGTTTATCACTAACTATATTTTATTACTGCTTTATTTTCTTTTTAAAAACTCTTCTTCCTGTGATTCCTTTGACTGATTCTTTTATCCAATATTGGCTTTATTTTTGTAAGATGCCTAAAATCATTTGTACAAGAAAATGAATTCTTTGATAGCTACATTAAAGATGATCACCTGTAACTTGTCCAAGCTGTAATTGATCCTATTTCATGTTTATTTATTGTTCACGAAAGAAATGATATACATTTGAGACATTTTATATAAATAAGGTAGAGTCATCAAGGTCAAAGTGAACTGAATAAAAATATTTTGTTGAAAATTATTTTCTTTGTGTTCCTTCTAGCTCAACGACGTTGCCACTGTTTCCAAGGGAAAGATGGAATGAGAGGTGGGAAAGAAGAGAATGAAAGTGTCCTCAGCAGGAAAGGGAGAGGGCCAGTGGAGAAGGCAAATGAGTATGAATATCATCGAAGTAGCTCATTGTGTTCATGAAAACAACGGTGAAACCTGTTGAAATTGTTTTAAGGATAGAAGATAAGGTAGTGCAATAGAGGGGATTAGTTTGAACAGGGTACATTGTATGTATGTATGTTACAATGAAACCTTCCTTCTACCACCAATGTATGCTAATAAAAATCATAAAAATTTATTGCTGCCGTATGAAGAGTTATATGCAGAAAAACTTGATGCTTACAAGGTGGAAGAGACTGTTTTTATACATGTTAAACAGCATACATACAAGAAAGATTTTATAAAGGAATATGAAAGTACCTTCCAATGGTTTACCCCAAATACCCTGTTAATGACACCAAAGCCTGTAATTACCAAGTCTTTTCTAACCTATCAACTCTCTTAACACATTTTTACTTTCTCATCAGTTTTTGCTTTGTCAAACTCCAAGTTGGATCAACTCCTTGAGGCTTGTCTTATTTTTTTAACTAAAAAAAGTGTAGTTTGAATAAATGAGTAGTTGAGTGGCTAAAGGAGAATGCTTTTCTCCCACAAGTCCCTAGTACAAGATTTCTAGATGTATAATCTTTGCACGCTCTCTCTCTCTTTCTCTCTGTGTGTGTGTGTGTGTGTGTACCTCAGAGTTGTTAATGGGAACAAGAATAGTCTCAGAGCATAATCAGAATCTTAGTGTAAGTGGGGTGAAGTCAAGACAAGTCTTAGACAGCAAGAAGTTAATGGGTGCCTAGAAAAACTCACCGGGAAGAGACAACAGGCAATAGAGGATTGTGCTTACTCCATACAGCCGCTTAGCATTTAAGATCAGCTAAAAACATATTCTGGTTTAAAAAATGAAGCTGGACTCCAGTGGCTCATGCCTATAACTCTAATTACTCAGGAGGCTGAGATCTGAAGATCGCAGTTCAAAGCCAGCCCAGGCAGGAAAGTCCATGAGACTCATCTCCAATGAACCACGAGAAAACCAGAAGTGGCAGTGTGGCTCAAGTGGTAGAGCACTAGCCTTGAGCTGAAGAGCTCAGAGACAGCACCCAGGCCCAGAGTTCAAGTCCCAGGACCAGAATAAATAAATAAACAATTAAAAAAAAAACACCTGAAACCTGGCTAGAAGAAACAAGGACCCACCATTCAAGTTCAAGGGATGTTTAGAAACTTGAGTCAATTGGACACAAAAATACATTCCATATTTGTTTCCCAAGTGGGTCGCCTGTGCCTACCACAAATGCTGTTTGGAGACAGGAGAGACCTGAGGAAAATCACTTTTTCTTAACATTGGCGGATGTTTGAACAGATATTTGAACTGAGGGCTTTCTGTTAGCCATAGCCAGGCTGGGGTTCTACCACTTCGGCCATGCCATACTCCTTTTAGCATTCTTTATTTTTCCAATTTGCCCGGGCAGGCCAGTTTGTCACGGGCCTGTCAGATCAGCTACCCAGAAAGTGTAAGTAGGAAAGCCACTTTTTAGACTAGTCTCTTAGGTTAGTCTTGATTTCACCCCCACGAATGTGGCCAGCAGCAGGCAGAGAATAGGAGGCGGAGTTTCGGCAATACAGCCCAGAGGCGTGGCGACGGGGTGTGACTGGGCTGGGAAGGGTGTGGCCAGGGCTGAAGTTCTAGGAAGGCAGCAGAGCCCTGCTACAATCCGCTGGGGGCGTGGCCTCGAGGAAGAGGCGTGGCTCGGGGCTTGTGGGGCGTGGCTTTGTGGATAGCCAGTTCGGGGTCCTGAGATACTAGCGGACTGTGAGCTGAGTGAATACTCTTTAAGAAAACCCTCAGGTAAGGATGGCTGCCTGGTGGAGTGGGATTCCCCCTATCGGAGCCGGGAAGGGCAGACCCAGAGAAAGCCGCGACCCTCCCCACGACTCTGCCCCGGTGTTCAAGCCCCGGCAGCTGTTGGTCTCCCAGTATTTCCTGAGCTCCCGGGGAGCGCCCCTGACTGAAGAGGGCCTATTAGGACTTCGTACTCTCGATCCCAGCCCTTTTCCTCTACTATGGTCTTTTGCATTTCACCACAAAATAGCTGTCCCAGAGAACTTGTGGGGGACAGAAGGCCAAGTACTTCAGAGGGCATGTGGCCAGCGGTGAATGAATCTAATCGATTCAAGTCCAGCCGGCTCTGAAATAGTTGCAGACCAGGGTAAAGGCGACACATCTTAAGTTACAGTTCCAGAAACCGAGGCAGGCAGTATGCTGGAACTCACTGAGCACTGCTTTGTACTTCTTCTCCACCCCCATCCCCACGGTGCCAGGAACTGGGGACAGCCTCCTAGTCACCCCCAGGGCAGGAGTTACCATCACAGCTGTGCCTGTGGAGAAATCTGAGCTTTTTTTGTTTTTCCACTCCCCAACTTCTTCTCCTGGCCCTTTGGTTTTGTGCCCCATCCTAAGGGCTGAAGGAGAGGAACCTTCCAAATACAAAATTGTTAGAAGCTGATATTCTTTGTGGCTTTCATCCTTAAACACTTCTATTTAGTGGCTAGTGACAACACATTAATATTAATGTCAGTGTTCTCCCTCCCATGTATTTTCCGCTGGGAAAGTTTGAGAAATACCAGGTGTTCATTGTATATGTATATACCTTAGAACTTGTTCTCTCAACCACTGAAAACCACCTTGGTTCTTTCCCCCACTTGCTTTACTGATTGATAATCGGAATGATCTTCACACTGCTGTTTAAAGCCTTTCTAGAATCTGGAGAGAAATAACCCTGCATTCTTCAGAGGGGTCATGGGTCTGTTGAAAATGAAGGCCCTCTCAGGATTTTTTTTTTAGGTCTTTCTTCCTTTTCTCAGATCTTTTAAAATCAATACCTATGCCAAGACTCACCTTTGCCGAAAGACCAAAAGCAGCAAGGGTGCCATTGTCTGTGCCTGAATACTGTTGCTCTGTTCTCCCTGAAGCTAGGCAAAAGACTGTGAGCGCTCACAACTGGAACAAAATAAAGTGTGAGTGGATTGTGAGTAAATAAGCTAATATGAGCATTTTTGACATGTGATGAAAAGAGGAAAATGCGTTACATCTCATGGCCTCACTGGGGCAGACACTTGTGCCACACAGAACAATTATTAGACATGTATTTTGAAACATCTCATACTGGGATCACACTCCTAGAAAAGGGTGAGAGGAGGAAGCTAAGCTTTCTTATCAAGATATGGCAACCTAATCTCTAGATTTCAGGCAATTGCAACAGATCTGCTTCTTTTGGAAATCAAGAAGCAAGGAAATGAAAGGTCAATCTGATGGGAACCAAGTAATGTCTTTCAATGCAAGAGTCAGAGTATGGTTCCTTTTTTGCTATCTGTTTTGCATAGATATAAATAATTTGATGAAGTAGAGGTTAAGCTACTTGTTATAATAAACATACAGTTTTCAAATGATTCTTTAAGGGCTTTCAGATTTTCTTTTTTTCCACACATTTCTATGTTTGAAAAACAACGGGTAAGGGACATGTCAGTCAAGTTTGAGAATACATATAAATAATCAGCTATAGCAAAGTGCCTATAGCATACAAAGCTTAGTTTCCTGTGACCCATTGAGTCCATGGGTATGTCTTTATAGACAAACTTAAACACAGGCTATTTTTTTAGGAACTACAGTATCATGTGGTAGTCCATTGTTAATGCTATGTTTAATGCCTAAACTACTATTTATGATATCACAGACTTAGCTATGATGAGTTCAGCAAGGGAGCTATAAATAACTAACTCTCAATAACTTATTATTTTGAATTTAACAGAAGGGATTGAATTTAACCCTGAGCATTAAAATCCTCATCTATTGTAAGTTTTGTGGCCTAGTGATTCCGAATTGAGTCTCTATTTGGATTTTCCTAGAACACTCCTTATCTCTGATATTCCAGATTCTGCTCCTTTTATGACTATTGGCTCTTACACAATCTCTTAGGATCTTGACAGGAGGTGGGGGGAGGGGAGGTGTGCATATGGGTATGTGGGAGTCATTCCTGGGGCTAGAACTCAGGGCCTGATCACCATCCCTTAGTGTTTTTGCTGGTTAATTGGGGATAAGAGTCTCATGGACTTTCCTGCCCAGGCGGACTTCAAACCACTATCCTCAGATCTCAGCCTCGTAATTTGCTAGGATTACAGATAAAAGTCACAGGCACCTGTCCTGGCATCTTTAAAATAGTTCTTTTATAGTACATCTGTAACTTATCCAGGGAGGGATTTTCCTCTTGTCTCTAACTTTGTGATGGCTCCTGAACAGAAGAGCTGCATTATTAACCCTCTCAGAGACCTTGCTTTCTGGCTGTCCCATTGGCATTTCAAATCTTTCCCTTCCTTGTTTTTCATACCAACTTCTGGTCCTCATCTTCATTCTACCAACATTGTTCCAGCCATAAAGTCACTAGGCCTCTACTTCTTCACCAAATATAAAACCCTACTCCCCACCCCCTTTTCTTTTCTTTTTAGGTACTAAGATTGAATCCAAGGCCGCATATTTGCTAGGTAGGCAATTTACTATTTGAGTCATGCTCCCGGTCCTTTTTCACTCTAGTTATTTTATCATATAGGGTTTTTGGGGTTTTGCTTTGGGCCAGCCTCAGACCTTGATCCTCCTACCTATGCCTCCTATGTACCTCCAATCAAAGTTGTATGCCTGCCACCCTGCCTTGTTTATTTATTGAGATAAGGTCTCACGGCCTCCAACTGTGATCCTACCAATTTTTGCCTCCCAAACAGCTAGGATTACAGGTATGAGCCATTATGCTCAGCATATTCTCCTCTTCTTTCTACCCATTCTCCTAACCAAAATGACTATTTCTTGAACACAATGTACCTTGCCTATCTCTGCTGGCACTGCCAGTTCACTGCTTCATATTCTTTCACTTGGACTACTGGAATTTTATTTCAAAGTCTGCATGACCCCAATTTGACCTGTCTACCCCCAAAACTGTTTCCCCCACTTTCTTTACTCTCAGCAACTCTAGCTTTCCAGTTGCTTAGGCTAAGAATCCTTCAGCAATATTTAACCCCTTTCTTTCACATTTTATAAGCTGTATCTCCAGGATATTATCCAGAATCCAAGTACATCTTAACACTTTTACTGTGACCTGCTCAGGTCATGTCCCTGGATTATCCTAAGATACCTTCTTTTTTCCCCTGCTGGAGATTTAACCAGGGATCTCACATGTGCTCTACCACTGTGCTACATCCTTACTACTCCAAAGGTGATTTTTCATAGGTAACACCAAGTAATCTAAAAATGTAAATCAGCAGGCTGGCCCAGAACCTCAAGTGGTAAAGCGCCTGCCTAGCAAGCACCAGACCTGACCAAACCTCAGTACTGCCAACACTAATTAAATTAATGAATAAATTAAAAAAATAAAACTGTAAATCAGATTGTTGTTCCTCTGTTCAAAAATCTCATTTCACTTAGAACAGTAGTTCTCCACCTCAGCTCACTTGTTACTGGACAACACTTGGCAATAGCTGGAGACACTTTTTCATTGTTGCTGTTGTGCTAGGCCTGAGGCTTGAACTCAGAGCCTGGCTGCTATCCCTGAGCTTCATTTTTCTCAAGGCTAGCCCTCTACCTCTTGAGCCATAGCTCTACTTTCAGCTTTTTGGGTCATTCATTGGAGATAAGGGTCTCACAGACTTTCCTACCAGAGCTGGCTTTAAACCGTGATCCTCAGATCTCATGCTCTTGAGTAACTGGGATTATTGGCAGGAGACATTTTTTTGTTATCATAACTCTACTGTAAGTTTTGTAGGTCCCCTAGCCACTACTAGCCAGTAGGAATTCTTCTGTACAGAGAACAGCTCCTCTCAACCTTCTGGTCAGTAATTCCAGGGTTCAGAAACTCTGAGTGAGAAAAAGAACCCTTATGATGACCTAGAAGTCAAATTGATCTCTCATCCATTGCTTCTGGACCTCAAATATCTTCTCTTCACTCCAACTATATGGCCATCTTTTGAATGTGTCCAATGTGCTCCTTCTTCAGGGTCTTTGCACAAACCTCCTCCCTCACCTTTCTTTAGAGAGGTATATAGTGCATTCTCTACCTCTTTCAATCCTTTGCTCAAATTCTACCTTCTCAATGAGGCCAAATACAACACCCTGTCCCCAGTGTAACTCCAGATTCACACCTTATACTGCTCTACATTTCACTGGACATATTCAAACTATCTCTAGAACTGCTTTATTTATTACATGTGTTGTTTGTTATCTGTATCTCCCTACTAGAATGTAAGCATCACAAAGGGATGGTCCGTGTTTCATTTCCCCAACATTGACTCCATTTTCATTTCTTATCTTGAAGGAAGAAAGAATAAAAGAGTAATGGACTGAATAAGGGACAGTTTAAAGACTCACATCATTCTTGACTTTTCTAGCTGCACCCCTTGCTTAACATCCATCCATCCTGTGCTCTGCTTTCCCAATATACACAGAATAAAATATAAAAGCTTTCCAGACTCTTGAAACTTCATAGTTCCCAAAATAATCTCAAATCACCATGGAATCCCACCTTGTACTGCATCCTGAGGCATCTGCTTGGTCTGCACACTGACAAATCCTAACAGCAGACATGGGATAATGAGAAGAAACTTTAGACAGTCTTTCCCTATGGTTTCCACAATGAGTTTGAGAGTCAGACCCATGCTTGTAATCCTAGCTACTCAAGAGGGCAAGATCTGAGGATTGTAGTCCAAGCCAGCCCAGGCAGAAAAGTCCATAAGATACTTATCTCCAATTAACCACTAAAAAGCTGGAAGTACATGTGACTCACGTGGTACAGCACTAGCCTTGAACAACAAAGCTAAGGGACAGTGGCCAGGCCTTGTGTTCAAGCCCCCTACCCCAGTACCAACACACACACACACACACACACACACACACACACACACACACACGTTTGGAATTCTGTTGTTGCTCTGTTTTATCTACAGGATGCTAAAGAAAGTCATGGCCCCCTACAATGAGATCAGGAATTGTCTGGGGAACAGATTTAGACTTCCAGGCCCCTACAGGCAGTCCACCACTAGGTGGTGAGCTTTGTGAATGATTGAAAGAATGCAGGTGACATCAAGCCCTCTAACACTAAAGAGCTGAAGGTATACATGTGATACTTCCTCTGGATCAGATGTCATCCACCAGCAGTCTTGACATTGTCCATACATAGGTGACTACTGAGTATGGGGTGGTCCTTATGATGTAACCAAGGCCCTGGCTTTTTGCCCAGACTGCCAAACCAGCTCAATCTTGCCTCAATCTTCTCCTGAGAACTGGCGGAGGAGTGAGGCCAAAGGCCATTTATTCAGACTTCTCCAAGAGCCTGTAATAACCACCCTAAGATCCCCTATTCAGCTTCTTGTGCAGGGCCCTGTGTTCTGGACATTCTGTTTGTACAATTTCTGCCGGTAGCAACACGTCCTTGCCCGGTCTTATCGCAACCTTCCCAGTGAAGGCTGAGCCAGGTCCCTTCTCTTGATTATACACTGTACCCAGCATTGTCTCTTTGGAAGTTACTAAGTCACTCTTCTCAACTAGATTGTAGAAAAGAAAGGCTTCTTTAGCCATTGTTTTCCCATACCCCCTTAACACTGAAATCATCTAAGTTCTGCCTATTTCCACTCCCAATTTGTCCCCTCTGGCCTTGAGGCCGAATCACCCTCTTATATACTCATCATTCCTGAAGCTTCCCCTGTCCTAGGGCCTTGGCCCATCCTCTTGAATTGTTCCAGCTGCACCGCCACTCTTCAAAACTTTGAGTCTTTACTCCTATATTTTTATTGCACTAGATTGAGAGTGTCATTGCATTCAACTTGAAGAGATACCTGTTCAGTTATGCTAAGCAAATAAGCCACAGAAAAGCAAATATTATACGATTCTACTTACATGAGGAGCAAGAATAAGCAAATACACAGAGACATAGAGTAGAACAGAGGTTGCCAAGCACTAAAGGGCAGGGAAAGAGTTGTATTTACTGAGTACAGAGTTTATATGGGGAGGAGGGATGGTGGAGGATGTTTGGGTATAGATGGCATATATATATATATAATATACTTTGTGTCCCTGCATTTGTACAATTATGATTGCTTACATTGTAAATATTATGTATGTGTTATCATTGTTTTTTCAAAGAGGACTGAAAAGAAAGAAATGTATTTTTTCCTTGTAGATTCCAAGATTTAGAGAGTCAAGAAGAGCATGACCTTTTCATTTCTAAAACAGTACACTGTTGTACATAAGGTCATTGTGCATTATTCCTTCTATTCGGGAATGGAAATCAGTGCAAAGGAAGCTCAGTGATAAGGCATGTTTCCCCCACATCTCTTGACTGTTGTTGAAATTTCATTTTAATGTCAAATCAATTTATCAGAGAGAAACTTGATTAGTTCCAATTGTTTGATGTTATTGACTTTAAGAAAGGACATTAAAGGTCATCCAGAACTACTTTCTATTTTAATAGTTTTTGCATTTATATCTTGAGTAGCATCTTGGCATTGAGCACTAATAATTTGTTTTTATCTAACACTTATCATCTTTTCCAGAGAGCTTTCTTGTTTTGTTTTGGTTTTTGCCAGTCCTGGGGCTTGGACTCAGGGCCTGAGCACTGTCCCTGGCTTCTCTTTGCTCAAGGCTAGCACTCTACCACAGCGCCACTTCAGGCTTTTTCTATATATGTGGTACTGAGGAATCGAATCCAGGGCTTCATGTATATGAGGCAAGCACTCTACCACTAGGCCACATTCCCAGCCCCCGAGAGCTTTCTTATAACTTGTACTATTTGAGGTCATAGAGTCAGCTTCTTGTATAGTGTTAACTGAGCTATTTTTCCTGCTCCTCTAGTTCTAGATTCCTGAGTAAGTTTAAGAATACACATTAAGACTTTACCTTAAACACTTCATTTCATATAATCCTTTTGTCCTGCTGAACTTCATCTATAAGTGTTACAGTTCATGCTAAACATAAACTTCCATTCTAGAATGTGCTGTCAGCCAAATGATAGGTTTGGTTCTTGAAATAAGGATCAGCATCTTTTCTGTCATCTGTTCTGGCCACCTAACAACACCCATCTTTACAAGGGTCTGTAATGCAGCTGTAATTGACACAGATACTGTCCCGACCACATGGGGCTAGGATCTGGGGAGGACATTACTGATTAGGTACTTCATTCAACTAGAATACACACTATAACAACAACAAAAAAAGAGTGCTAGGCTAACCTGTTGGTCACATGGTCAGGGCAAGTTGTAAGGAAGTGAATTTCGAGTCACCTGAAGAATGAGCAGGAATTAACCAAACACAGACTGAGGGAGTATGAGCCAAGGAAGAATGTCTGCACAGGCCGGCAGAGACAACAAAAATGGGAGAAAGTGAAGTTCACGTGGCAGGTGAGCAGGTCCAAACACAAATGGACTTGAGGCTGAGACCTCGACAGAGCCAGGCTCTGAAAGCTTCCAGCTACATTGCAGTCATGGTTGCCCAAGTGGTATCCCAAACAGCTCTCGGAATGCATTGCAAATAGTCATTCTAAGCATTTCAAAATCTTCAGTGGAATGAATGTAGAATTAAGATTTTTTTTTAAATTTCAGAACTTGCTTGTTCACTTGGTACAGAGATGAGAGTTTCAGGAAATGTGGATGAAGCAATATCAGAGCAGGGGTGGAGAGCTGGAGAAGTATCTGAAGTTAATCTTGCCTTAATGTAAAGATTCTGTAATGAACACCCTAGAAACCATTGCCTTCTGAGACTTTCATTGGGAAACATAGAGAGGTAGAGAGAGAATTAAACAGTAATTTTGCCCATACCCTTCATATACCCATACCATCACATTGCACCAAATACTGGCAGAGTCACAGATTATATTTAAACTTAGATTTCAAAACCACCCATGACTATATTGGCAGGATATGACTTCTTTTGTTTTTTTTCCTCTCTCTCTCTCTCTCTCTCTCTCTCTCTCTCTCTCTCTCTCTCTCTCTCTCAAGCAATTCAGCATATGGAGCATATGCTTGTTTTTATTCAATTCCTTTTGGGATACTTAATGGGGATTCGAGGGAGTCTTTTTTTTTTTTAATTTTAGAATGTGATACCCTAAACAGTCAGTTTATTCATCTGACTGAAGAGAATCTTTTCTTTAGGCCTCTAATATTTGAAAAACCCTGAGGGAAAGGCCAAGCACATGAGTCAGTCTTCTGAACTCTGCCTGCCACTGAGGGACCAATGAGACTGAGCAACAAGAGCAAATAAACTACTGACTTTTGTTTGCCCTCCCCCCACCTCAGGGTGTGAGCTAAACTACCAGTCTGAATGTTGTCCTACTTAGATGTTTCCACATGAGTTTTCGTCTCTGTTGCTCATAGGGTTTCCTCCTCTGCCCTTCTCTGATTTTTAGGTCCCTGCAAGTCACGGAGATTTCAACTCAAAGAGGATGATGAATCGACTGAGGGGGATCCTTCAAACATCTCCATGCACTTTGCTGTGGAGAAGGTTCCAGGTTCCAACGTCCATGCCAGTGAGGCCCTGCAGTCTCTATACCTGCACCTACAGAACCCGCAACCGAGCCTGTGAGTACTCCACTTCCTTAAATAGAGCAAACATACTTGTTGAGTTTATAACATTCACATGTGTTATACATGTGCAGGTATGATGTCATTAACATTCCAGTGCAGACTTAGATGCCTAAGACCCAGGAGAATAACTGTTTCTTTAATGATTCATTAAAGTAAATGTGGGAAGTTCTTTTTTGACCAATCCTCCCCTGACCCAGGCACACTGTTTAAACTCAGGACCTCACACTTGCTCTGCTTGCTTGCTCAGCTGGTGCTTTACCAGCCATCACTCCAGCCTAGATTTTTGCTAGTTATTTTTTTATTCAAATTTTTATTATCAAACTGATGTACAGAGAGGTTACAGTTTCATACGTTAGGCATTGGATACATTTCTTGTACTGTTTGTTACCTTGTCCCTCATACTCCCCCCTCCCCTTCTTTCCCTTCCCCCCCCCCCCCCCCGGAGGTGTTCAGATCACTTACACCAAACAGTTTTGCAAGTATTGCTTTTGTAGTTGTTTCTCTTTTTTTACCCTGTGTCTCTCAAATTTGGTATTCCCTTTGAATTTCCTACTTCCAATACCAGTAAACACGGTTTCCAATATACTCAGATAAGATTACAGAGATAGTGTAGGTACAACCACAGGAAGGTGATACAAGAACATCATCAATAATAGAAGATACAGATACACATAGGACGTTGAAAGTAGTTACAACTGTGATATAACAATTGTTTCCATAACATGGAGTTCATTTCACTTAGCATCATCTTATGTGTTCATCAGGGTATAGCTATTGGGCCTTGTGATACTCTGCTATGACTTGCCTAAACCTGTACTAATTATTCCCAATAAGGGAGGCCATAGAGTCCATGTTTCTTTGGGTCTGGCTCACTTCACTTAGTATAAGTTTGGAGATGGAGTCTTGAGGACTTTTCGCCCTGAGGTTGAGTTCAAACCTTGATCTTCTAGAATTATAAGCAGGAGCTACCAGCACCCAACTTGTTCAGTTTTAAGATGATCTCATTGGCAAACTGAGCAACAGATATCCGATGTCAAATATCTTGGAATCTTATATCTTTATCACTTGTTGTTGGCAGTTTTTTTTTTTTTACTAAGTTTGATTCATAGGCTGCGGGCAAATTATTCCAATGACTCATGTGTCTGGAAGTTACGTATTAATATTTTCAAGCTCTTTGTGCTCTGGACTATTCTGTCCTGAGGTGCAAATCCTCGAGTCAGTTCGGGCTGACAGGCTTGCAGGTGCATGCTTTGCTAAATATGGAAGGTAAGTGAGGAGGCAGATGATGTTCTTCAAACCTCTCAATTTTCCCCTGGAAATAGAAGGTGGTATCCATGCCATGAGAGTGTGGAAATTTTCCATTGTGACATTCACATAGAGGATGGATTGCTCTGTGCTTTAGTGACTGTCCTGAGAATTGTAGGCCTTTACTGGCAAGATAATTTTAACATCCTCCTCCACCAGTTACAAGAACCAAAAAGTGTCTTCAGCGATTGCCCAACACACTCTAGGGAACAAAATTGCCCTCTGGTTATGAACCATTAAGATAATTGGAGAATAAAATGTGCATTTGTAGAAAGTTGAATTTGGGTTTATGGAAAGATGATTTCTTTGAAGGCATATCATTAAAGAGAATATTTAATTCATGTTTTCCATTATTTAAAAGAAAGGGACATGGGCTTTTCTAATGTTGGTCTACATTTAGAACTAGATTTCTCCATTTTTATCATATATGTACATAATAAAAAGAATGCATAAAATGGAATGCTTTGAATGGTGAGAGAAAGGGAAGGGGAACACGGTCCTAATATTTAATCTACATATTTAATCTACATATACAATATACAATGTAACTATACAGTGTGGGTGGGTTGGGAAAGATTGGGGAGAACAATGGAAGAGATAACATTGATCAAGATGCCTTGTACTGATTTGTTAAATTTGCAACTGATTTATTAAATAGAAACCCCTTTGTACAATTACTTGAAGAGGATGTTTTGTTTTGTGGTTTTTTAAAATCCCAAATCCAAAAGAGGAAAATATATTAGTAATTAATGATAATTCCCATAAATCCAAGGTTTTGAAACAGCTTCATAAATATATTTTAATTGGAAGTTTGTTTCCTTCCCTTTAATGTTGACTATAGTCTCATCAAAGTAAACTGTCTGGAATCATAATAAAGTTCTGGTTGTTGGGTGTGGCTTCCTACCAGCATGCCCACATCCTATCCAGACCAGCTCATTCTCAACTCTGGCACTTTGTGGTCTAAGGCAAAAAACAGAAAAAATTAGTCATACTTATCTAGCTACAAAAAGTTTCCTTTAAAAAAGACAGAACACTAAAAGTTAAACGAGTAAAATCTTGTATGTTTATGTGTATAGGACAGTTTGCTGCTTTCAGTGGTTAAAAAATGAACATTTGTGACCTCAGGAGGTGGGGCTTTACTTAATATTTCACACTGTACAACATATGTTTGCAAATCAGTAGAGAAAAAAAGCAGGGCACAGTTACCATTTAGTTAGTTCTTGGCATGCTGCACTGTCCCAACCTGTTTTTACCCAGTGGTTATTAGGTCTTTGTTGCCCCACTGAGAATATTTCCTCTTTTGATGTCTTAACTCGACCTGCCTAGTGGTAAGGACAATACTCATTGTTTCTGGCAGCCCAGTAGCCCAAGAGAAAAGTCCAGTTACAGGACATTTTAGGCCCTAAGCTCCAACTCCCGAATTTCATAGGTCTGGTCTGTTAGGAAAATGGAGACCAGAAAAGAAATAGGCTGGACTTGATCATCAACAGGCTAGGACTGTTTATTGCCAGCCAGGGGCACAGACCTTCCTGCAGGTTTGGAGGTTGTGCAAGGGAATGGATTTGGGGGTGGGCTTGTATAGGTCTTAACAAGGAAGCAGAAAATTGAAAAATGGGCTATGGTCTCTTGGGGGCCCAGAGTGGTGTCCTTGGCCAGGCCCAAATTGGAATAACAAGCCTGCAGACAGGCATGCGGTCAAGTCGGTTCACGTACACCTGTTGTCTTGCTTGACCTGGGGGAATAAGGCAGGAATCAATCCTTCAAGGTCCATCTTCTCTCCCTAACTCCTTAAATAAAGAGTTGAGAGATGGTGAAGAGCAGAAAAAGGAAATTTATGAAGTGACATGGACACTTTGGCACATCTTCCTCAACAGACATTTTCTTTAGCTTTTAAATAGGAAGAAGAATTGAGGGCACATAGGTGAGAGGTGTAGCTGGCTAACAGCATAATGGTCTGTCAGCTCACTATCTCAGGAAGGATGTAGGGGGAGAAGGGGCATCAAAAACCTCTGTCAGGTAGTCCAGTCTTTCCTGGATTTCAAGATGGCTACACAGTAGTTGTAGGAGAGCCTAACTCAGCAAAGGACACAGACACAAAATGGAGCCTGGGCTGTGTAACTTTTAGCCTGCCTTCAGTTCATTTGTGGACACAAGTTAGGGGTCAGTACTGCCTACCAAATCAGCTTTTAAGCACCTGTTAAAGGCACAGTGACACTGGTGACCAATATAACCTATGTTGTTGAGGACTAGAGACTCAATGTTGGCAGTTACTTTTAACATTATGATTTGTTTTATAATATAAGAGAATAGAGAAAACCTGAAGTAGGAGGTTGTAGCAACTTAATAAAACCTAACATTTTAGGACAGCTCTTCTGCTCCTTGTTTTTACTTTGCTCCCTAAGCTCCTGCCAAGTAATCATTGGCTATCAATTCAAATTGTTGTTTGCTGTTATCTCAAGAAGGCTATTTAATAGGCTATACAGCTATTACCCTAGATGAAAATAAGAACAATTTCTTTTAGAGTATAATCTAGTAACATTTAGCCTAATTGACACACTTAAAAATTAGACATAAGGTTGTAGACCAAAGGAAAATGAATTTGATCATTTAGTAATTCTTAAGTTAATGAAATTATAAGCAATGTACTTTAGAATGGAGAAAGTATACATTTGTGCTTACTGTAATGAGCCATATAGGTAATCCTTATTTTCTAATGAACACATTTAAAAAAGTACAAATAAACAGATCAAATTAATTCTACTAATGTATTTTATTTAACCGAGCATATCTTAATGTTTATGATATCCCTAATTTTAGAAAAGAAACATTTCCTTGTATCCTAATTTGTGAAGTAAGTCAGGCCTAGAAAGACAAAGGACACATGTTCTCTTTCACATGGGGAACCAATTTATGAATGTACAAATGAGCACATACGTGGATGTATGCAAGTATACACAAATGTATTAGCTGAAGTATGGGATTTGCAGGGGAGAATTCAAACAGTGTAATTCCTTAGAAAAACAAACTCATAGTACTAAAAATGAACATCAGGAAACTGGCACTTGAAAGTGGGGTGAGGGATGGAGGAGAATGATGAAAGGGATGATCAAGATGCATTGTACTTTAAAACAATTTGTTGAATGGTAATTCCTTTGTAAGACTGCTCAAAGATAATTAAGAAGAATCAAAAAGAAAAGAAAAGAAAAGAGGGCTGGGAAAATGGCCTAGTGGCAAGAGTGCTCGCCTCATATACATGAAGCCCTAGGTTCGATTCCTCAGCACCAAATATATAGAAAATGGCCAGAAGTGGCGCTGTGACTCAAGTGGTAGAGTGCTAGCCTTGAGCAAAAAAGAAGCCAAGGACAGTGCTCAGGCCCTGAGTCCAAACCCTAGGACTGGTTAAAAAAAAAAAAGAAAAAAAAGAAACATTTTAGGGTAGTTCGGCCTTGACTTGAACTATATAAGAAGTAGCCACTAACTCCATATGAGTATTTGCATGTACATTTAATTAACATTTTATAATCGTATGTGCCTAATAGATACTAGATATTTCCATCCTCAGAAAGCTCTGTTTGACATCACTGATCTATATTATAACTGAACTGTTACAGTATTGTTCTACTATTTTTCCATGTTATTGTGAATAACACAAATAAAGCCTGGCAAATAATATTAGTAAACTTTGTGTTGCCATGTTATTTCAAAGAAACCTGGTAATCCCCAGATAACAGACACCCAGAATACTTCTAACCTATCCTCTTAACATTCAAATATCTAGAGAAATGACAGCTCTATTAAGAGCCTCTTGGAATTCCATAGTAGTCTCAGAGTTATCTTCAGCTACCTGAGACCAACAAATAGCCCTGGAACTGACCAGAGGATATATGGGTTTTAGTGTCCACTGCTGATAATGGCCTGAATATGCTGTGGATAATGGACACAGTGTCCAAGTGTCTCTTAAAGCACTAATGCTCCCACAAGGCAATTTGTGATTCATCCTCCTCCTCAACAAAGCCACTTGAAGAGTCCTTGTGTATCCTGTCACTGCACTAAGGGCAAAGCCTGCAAAGATGGCCTTCAATGATGTGAGGAAATAGCATAATCAAAGAAAAAAAGACCGGGGCTGGGAATATGGCCTAGTGGTAGAGTGCTTGCCTCGTATACATGAAGGCCTGGGTTCAATTCCCCAGCACCACATATACAGAAAACGGCCAGAAGTGTGCTGTGGCTCAAGGGGCAGAGTGCTAGCCTTGAGCAAAAGGAAGCCAGGGACAGTGCTCAGGCCCTGAGTTCAAGGCCCAGGACTGGCAAAAAAAAAAGAAAAAGAAAAAGAAAAGAAAAAAAGATCAGTACATGGCAAGGTACATTGTAGAAAACAAATGAAGGTATAAAGCAATGTTATCCGTTAGGGGTGGGGACCTAAGCCCCTCCCCCAAATAATTTGGTATATGGTAGGATTGGCCTATATGCTTCTCATATGCTTCTTGTTGGATGCTTGTATTAATAATTTTGTAAGGTGCTTGAATGATAAATATACAAATGGACTTTGGCACAAAAAAGTTTTCCCACCTCTCCTATAGCCTGAGTCACATAGGTAATTTTGTATTTTCTAATAAACACATTAAAAAGAAAATACAAAAAAGCAGAAAATCAATTTCAACTATTTTATTTCGCCCAATATTTTCAAAATATTATCATTTTAATATAAAATTACTATTAGAATTACAAAAGAAATTTTGATTTTGGTATTATTTTGAACTAAGCCTTCAAAGTCCCTAATTTCATTCATTTATAGCACATCTCAATTTCGACTACCCACATGGGGTAAATACCTACCATATTGAAAGTCTCAGGTAGAGAGTGATAAGAGAGACAATTCTGAAATGTCCTAAATTTAATTACTAAGGGCCTAAGATTAGAAGGGAGGAAGGATGGGGGAGGAGAGGCTAATAGCTTTACCTAATGGGCTGTCTTCCCATCTCATAGCTTTCCTTGCTTTAAGTACTCCTGTTCCTTTAACTCATGGCTCACATAGGTTTAATGTAAATAATTTATGCCTTCTTTCTTCTTTCTTTCATTTTAAAGTACTATGTCTTTTTTTTTCAGGTCCAGCAGACATTTTCCCAACTGCTATTCAACCTTGCTTCAGGGACCTATAGGAACTTTGCCCAGGACTACCCCCTTTGTTTCAGGCCAATATCTGTAATGGCCCAATAAACCCTTTTATTTCTTTTCAGAGATTCCCTGTAGTCTGGTCTCAGAGGTTTGCTTAACAAGACAGTGGATGCTAAGCAGTAAGAACAAAGGAAGGGGTGTTTAATTTAGGGTGAGATTGTTGAAGAAGGAACTTGAACTGACCTTGAGAGTGTAGTAGACTGTTTGGGGTGTTTTTTGTCAATACTGAGGATTGAACGCAGAGTCTCATGCCAGCTAGGTAGGCATTTTACCACTTAAAGCATGCCTCCTGCCCCTTTTTGCGTTGGTTATTTTCAGGGTAGATTCTTTTTTTTTTTTTTTTTGGCCAGTCCTGGGCCTTGGACTCAGGGCCTGAGCACTGTCCCTGGCTTCTTCCCGCTCAAGGCTAGCACTCTGCCACTTGAGCCACAGCGCCGCTTCTGGCCGTTTTCTGTATATGTGGTGCTGGGGAATCGAACCTAGGGCCTCGTGTATCCGAGGCAGGCACTCTTGCCACTAGGCTATATCCCCAGCCCTCAGGGTAGATTCTTGATGCTCAGGATGGACTGGACTTCAGTCACCCTACTTGTGCTTCCCCTTGTTGCTTGGAGATGTACAGCCAATTGGTTAAGTTGAGCTGCATCTTGCCAACTTTATGCCATGACTGGTGTCAAACAGTGGTAGGCTGTTTCCTGCCTTCCGAGCTAGAATTGCAAGCTTGAGCTATTGAACCTGATGAGTCTGGTAGATTTTTTTTAAGTGTGAGAGAAACAGATCTGGTCATTTGAACTACAGAAGTTTTGGGGATAAACCAATTTACTTGTTAGAGATGACAAGTGTGAGGTAAGGGTAGAGAGTCTGGTATTGACTCCAGTTTTCTCTATCAGGGAAATAAGCATTTAGTGCCTGTTTGGGCCTGGTACCAAGCTTAGCTTGGGAGGCTACACAAACAATGAAAAACCTATACTCCCATTCCTTTTAGGATGACCAAGGACATTATCTTGGGGACCTAGTCACTGTTCCAGTTCTTCCTTAGTCCACAGGAGACCCTTATTCCTTGGCTTTTAAGGGTGTGAATTCTCCAGTTAACAGACATAGATTGAGTAGATTTAGATGTGGGTTCTTTTGTGCCAGGGATAGTAAGATTTTCTAGGAGTTTTTAAAAAATGAATTAAGAAAAAGAACACAATTTGAATCAAATATAGCTTTGTCACCTGACCATAACAATTGGATTACCAATACTCAAAATTTAAGGATATATACTTAAAGCAGCACTTCAGGGAAACAGGAGGGGGGAGAGAATGATGATGATGGGGATGGGGATGAAGGTGATGAGGATGATATTTGGCTCTTGACCACAAGTTTGCATTCTGATCCAATTAAAATATGGTGGTATCATAGTACATCCTACCTATTTCCTATTTTATATTTCTGAAACAGGAAGTTCTTGTTCTTTTCAAAGGTGAATTCCTGTGTTTCACACATGCTTTCATCGGGAGGAGGTAAATATAAAACATTGGCTTCAAACTTCTCCAGAGATGAAATTACTATGTTATATATATATGTTTAAAGGAAAAAATACTATGAGTTTATGCATACTTTTGAGCTCTAGACAAGGGAACATTTCCCAGCTTTGGTACTGCTGATATTTTGTGGGGAGAGGCATGTAATTCTTGGTAGTGGAGCCCATTCATTCAACCTTTCCATAAAGGATGTTGATCAGCACCTCTGGCCTCTATCCACTAGAGGTCAGTAGCAGCTTTCCTCCAGTTTTGTCATGCAACAGTTTCCAACAGCTTGCCAAATGTCCTTAGAGGCTGCTTAACTCCTATTAAGGACCACTGCTCTACCCAGGAGAGGTGGATTTCTACATTGCTTGGAAACTTTTGTAAACAGACAAAAAAACTAAAACAAGTAAGCTAATAAACAACCAAACAAACAGGCTCTGCTTTAGGACATAAAAGTTAACCAGAGCCAAGATTTGGGGTTTTTATTTTCATATAAATAGGAAGACGATCCCGACATATTTGACTGGGTAACAAGGCAGCTACAATAGCCAAGTCCTTAGACTCATTCTTAGTGATTGAGCAAGATGTGTAGGGTCATTGCTTCTGTCAATTTGTTTCTCTTCCTTTTCCTGTTGGCCTTCATTCTTCCCATCTGTAATACTTATAAACGACTGACTGATGACATTGGGCTTAAGTGACATTATTGTGCAGACTGAGACACAATAATTTTACAAGATAACAGAATGATGTCCTTCCCAAAGTGTTCTCTGACATTTTTAATTAATTTCTTTCTTGTCAAAGCAGTGTACACATGGGTTACAGTTTCATATGTAAAGCAGCGAGTACATTTTTTATCCAACTTGTTACCTTCTCCCTCATTTTTCTCCCACCTTTCCCCCTCACAATTCCCTCCCTTGACATTTTTTAACCTTCTGCTTTAGACACTGAAAGTCTTAAGTGCTAATTTCTAAGACCGTTATTTAGTTGTCACTGGTTTCTTCTCCAGTGGCATTGGCTTGCATGTGATGCTGGATAGTGGACAGACAGCCTTGCTCATCAGCCTGTACTGCTCTCTCCTAGTGCCGCCTCTCTGGGAAAATCTCGACCTTGTTCCAGCAGGTGATCGACAGTCACCAATCAACATCCGGTGGAGGGACAGTGTTTATGACCCTGGCTTAAAACCACTCACCATCTCCTATGACCCAGCCACCTGTCTCCACATTTGGAATAATGGGTACTCCTTCCTGGTGGAATTTGAAGATTCTACAGATAAATCAGGTAAAGGCAAGGTCCAGTGTTCTTGTCTCTAGTAAAAGGAACCCTGCTATACCAATATAGAACATGTTAAACACCCTCCACTGCATTGGTAACAATGGCATGAAATGCATTGGTCTTGCTTTGTCCAAATATGGAAAAGTCCCTTCTAGTTGTTATGCACATAGTCTGCCACTATTGTAGATGATACTTTTATTACTAATTGCATATATCTCCATAGATTCTATAGCTGATATACAAGATGTGAAGTTAATCCTTTCTCAATTTATTTTGCATACATATATTAAATATGCACTCATTTTTCTTGCTTACTAGATTTATGCAAACTATTATATTAAATAGAACTATTATTAATCATATTTAACTTATCCGATTGCAATTCATGCAAAATGGGGCAGAATGTATACTTATTGTATATACTAAGTTGCATTGTTTTTCGTTTTTGGTTTGCTTTGTTTTCTTCTGAGACGGAGACTTAAACAGTGTATGATGCTTTCATTCATGGGCTGATGCTCTACCACTTGAACCAAGCCTCACAACCTACTAAGACTAGTCATATTATTAGAAAAGTGGAAACTTACATTGCTTCAATTTTCTTAAATAGTATTACCTTATTTTAAACAGTTTGAAAGAATTTTTTTTCATTCAGATATTATTTTGTACTTTAATTATTTATTTAGCTTTCCTGGATATAAACTAATGTGAATGATTTCAAATTTACCTGAATGTTTAGGTGTCTATGGGAGACATAATGTATTATCAACTCTTTGCGTATCCTTTTTTCCTAAATCTTATTTCTTTTAGTTATGTTTTGCTGTTTTGAAGAATAAACACTGTGTGGGATAGATGAGGGCTCTGTCACTGAGCTGTACCTTTCTTCCCAACTGAAGTGTGTGTGTGTGTGTGTGTGTGTGTGTGTGTGTGTGTGTCAGTACTAGGGCTTGAACTCAGGGCCTGGGCATTGTCCCTCAGCTTTTTTGCTCAAGGCTGGCACTCTACCACTTGAGCCACAGCTCTCCTAACAGTTTTTTTTTGGTAGTTAATCAGAGATAAGGGTCTCATGGACTTTCCTGCCCAGACTAGCTTTAAACTGGGATCCTCAAACCTCAGCCTCCTGAGTAGATAGGGTTACAAGTTTGAGCTACCAGTACTTGGCTTCCCAACTGAATTTGATGGTATCAAATAGTCATGATTGATCCCAAACTATTATTATTTGAAATAGCTCTCAAACAGTAGTGATTTTCAATCCAGGAAAATGTTGCTGCCCGGAACCTCATATCTTTATCCCTCTGACCTGGACTGGGGTGTCCTGGCAACATCTTGGTATATTTTAGTTGTAACAGACAGTGGAGAAGGAGAATACAGCCAGCAGCTTGTGGATAAAATCAGGGATAGTGCTCAAGATCCTACACAGTAATATAGAATCATCCTACCCCAAATATCAATGCAGTGGAGGCTGAGAACTGACTGCCAGGAAATTTGAATTTTTTTTTCTCATGAACATTATAAAATGAGTCTGAAAAAGTGTTAATGAATAAATTAAAAAAGTAAAACTTAGAGCATAAGCATCAATTTTCACTCTGTCTGGCTCTAAGAGTCTCAATTATACCTTTGTGGGGTTTGTGGGGTTTTGGTTTGTTTATGCCAGTCCTAGGGTTTGAACTCAGGGCCTGGGTGCTGTCCCTGAGCTTCTTTTGCTTAAGGCTACTGCTCTACCACTTGAGCCATAGGTCCACTTCTGGCTATTTGGGTGATTAATTGAAAATAAGAGTCTCATGGACTTTCCTATCTGTGCTGGCTTCTAACTGTGGTCCTCAGATCCCAGCCTAAGTAGCTAAGATTACAGGTGTGAGCCAGCAGCACTTTTGTTTTAACTTCATTTGTAGTGATGCTCTGATACTTAAGGTCTCTCTGTCCCAGTTGAACATAGGCTATTCCTCCGTGGGCACCCTGTCTCTCTCTCTTCTCTCTCTCTCTCTCTCTCTCTCTCTCTCTCTCTCTCTCTCTCTCTCTCTCTCTCTCTCTCTCTCTCTCTCCCATTCTTTCTCTGATAGACAATTCTGCTTCAGTTCAGCAAGTATTTGAATCTATCCTTAAGGCCTTGAGCCTCACCATGTCTATGGTATGACAGGGTCCCCATGCCTTGCTTAACATTTTCCCTATGGCTATTCTCAGCATACATTCTGCATGAATAGCAATCTTTTCAACACCTGTCTAAGTCCCTAGTAACCTTTGTATACCTTTGTAAAGGTTTACCAACCTGGGGTTGGCCAGCCTTTAGAGCTCTTGATAGTCTAGGGACAGTATGTTATGACAGGTATCAATATATCATTGGTATGTTGAGTTGGAAATCTTAGGAATTTGTTTAATGAATTTCTTAACGAACAAGTCCAAGAGTTTTTCAGGGCAAAGAGTTGGAGGGTTTTTGTTGTTGTTTCTTTGTTTTAATTTTTTAGTTTCTCATTCTTTTGGAACTATAGATTTAAGAATTCTGCACAGCTCAAGGGTAGAACATTTGTAGAGCACTTGCATAGCAAGTACAAGGCCCTAAGTTCAATCCCCAATACCAAAAGAAAAGAGAGAATTCTTCACCAACCATTTGCATGAATAATCTCAGATGGAAAACAACTGACCCGTGTTCTCATCATAATAGCTCTTTAGATACTTACAGAGCTAAGTAACTAAATCAACCCCGAATCTGTCTCCCAAGTGAGCCACTCTAGGTGAATCATTCACATAGCTTTCTTTCTTTACAAATATTCAAGAAAAATTGTACAGAGGCTATTTTTTACTTGCTTTGTCAGAGAGGATAAAATGGGTAACCCCATTTTATTGTGCTTTTGTGATTATTTTCTATAAGGTACCATTAGTCTTTGATAAGTATCTAATTTTCTCTATCTCTGTTTCTTTTTCCTTTTAGTGACTACCTCTTACTTCCTGCTTATTTTTGCTGGTATTTCTCTATACTGTTTCAAAAACAATCAATAGCACTCAAAAAGGAAAAATAAGCACAAACGGACATTTAAAAAAATAAAGAAAGAAAAGCAAGATACAATTCTAGAAAAGTAAGGATCTAATATTAATGTCTATGAATTTCAAAATACCAGAAATTAAAACAAAACAAAACGCCCTAAGGAATGATACTACAATGTGTTTTATACAAGCCAAGAATAAATCGAAGGGAAAAAAGTCAGGGACTAAAACATACCAAACCATCATGGAGTGCAGGTAAAGCAGGGCTTAGAGGGATATTTATAGACTAAAATACCTATAACACAGAAGAAATTTCTCATTTCAATAAACCTAATTTTCCACCTTAAAAAAATAGAAAGAAAACAATAATTTAAATCCAAACGAAGAAAAGAAAGAATGCATAAAAAATGTTAAGGGCTGGGAATGTGGCTTAGCGGTACAGTGCTTGCCTAGCATGCATGAAGCCCTGAGTTCAATTCCTCAGCACTACATAAACAGAAAAAGCAGGACGTGGCGCTGTGGCTCAAGTGTGGCTAGCCTTGAGCAAAAGGAAGCCATGGACAGTGCCCAGGCCCCGAGTCCAAGTCCTAGGACTGGCAAAAAAAAATATATTAAAAAGACAGCAGCAGAAATCAATGAAATCCCAGGTTCTTTCCTTGTGAAGATCAACAAAGTTGACATTTAGTTAGGTGGACCAAGAAAAATGTGAAAGAAGATTCAAATTACTAAAATCTGGAATGAAAGCAGGGACAACAGAAACCAAGAGATTTATAAGAGAAAGTATGCAAGCATCTCATGCTGCTGTCCTCTTCTGGGGTGGCTTTGTTACCTGGTTCCTCTGCATAGGATAGTTACCAATTTTCATGAATGCATTTGAGGAATACAAAACTATCATGAGGAAGGACACCCAAGTCTCCCTGGGCTGACATGGATGATTCCTATAAACTAATTATCTGCCCTGTACTTCCTCTTACAGGCAATGTTAAAAAAATCATTAAGGAGTGCTGGGAATGTGTCTTAATGGTAGAGTGCTTGCCTTGCATGCACAAAGCACTGGGTTCGATTTCTCAGTACGCATCAACAGAAAAAGCCAGAACTGGCACTGTGGCTCAAGTGGTAGAGTGCTAGTCTTCAGCAAAAGAAGCTCAGGGACAGCACCCAGGCTCCAAGTTCAAGTTCAAGCCCTAGTACTGGCAAACAAACAAACAAAAACATTGAGAAGTAGAAGATGTGAGAGCCACTGCTTTCTTATGGTTGTTTCCTGCCCCGTCCTACTTCACTACTTCACTTCACATGTTTATAGACATCAACAGATAGTGAATCTAGTAAGAATAATTTCATAAACATTTATTCTTCTTCTCAATTTTTGGTCCTACATTTACAATTAGTGGCCAGGTACCAGTGGCTTATGTCTGTAATCCTAGCTACTCGAGGCTGAGATCTAAGGATCGCAGTTTGAAGCCAGCCCAGGCAAGAAAGTCTATGAGACTCTAATCTCCAATTTACCACCAAAAGGCCACTAGTGGAGCTATGGCTCAAGGGTAGAGTGCTAGCTTTGAGAGAGAAAAAAGGCACAGGGACAGCGCTCAGGCCCTGAATTCAAGCTGCAGACCAACAACCAACCAACCAACCAATCAATCAAAACAATTAATGTCCAGGTGCTGGTGGCTTGTGACTATATTTCTAGCTACTCAGGAAGCTTGGATGTGGGGATCTTGATTTGAGCAAGAGTATGAAACCCTGAGTTAAAGCCCTAGTATCAGCACAAAACAAATGAATACAAAAGCATCTATTTTTTCTGAATATTTTTCATATAATGTTTTTATTTCACTAGTCTAAATAAAGTAAAAGTTATTTATTATCCAAAACCATAAAGAAGCCCATGATTGTATTAAATATTGTAGATGGTTTACATTATTTACTCTGTCCAAAAGGAGATGGGTAATCCTTTTCATTAACTGACAAGAATTATATATGTTTATGCTATGCAATGTGATAATTTGATATATGTATACACAGTAGAATTATTATATCAAACTAATTAGCACATCCATCGCCTCACATGCCATTTTTAGTAGTGAGAACATGTATAATTTACTTTTTAGAAAATTTGTACTATAAATACATTATTATTAACTATGTTAACCGTGGTGTACAATAGACCTTAAAAATGTGCTCCCCCTCTCACTGAGACTGCATGCCCTTTAGTAAACATGTCTCCTGTAAATTTTCCAGTCCATTTTGGTGAAAGAGAAGGAAACACTAATGCTTGTAAAAGTTGAAAAGCACAGTGGTAGTGCATAGAAAAGAGAGTGGGCATGGTGCTTGTCTATAATCTCAGTACTAGGGAGACTTAGGTAAGCAGGATTACAAGGAAAGGCGATGCACATAAAAGAAAACTGGGCATAATAACTATACAATGTCCAAATGAGTCAAAAAATTAGCCTTTAACACTTGTATGTAGCTTCCTCTGTGATTAGATCTCAATGTCATATCCTCTCTTAACTACACTGGATCTAGCTTATACGTGCTCATGTATAATATAGCATACTCATTTTAAGATGATTCACACAGAATGGCCACCTTTTGTCCACAGTAACTGAATTGTTGGATATGCTATTTCAGTGATTGAGGGAGGACCTCTGGAAAATAACTACCGATTGAAGCAATTTCATTTTCACTGGGGAGCCATTGATGACTGGGGCTCTGAGCATACTGTGGACAGCAAATGCTACCCAGCAGAGGTAGGTTGAGAAGGTTAGGAAAAAATGAGGATATTTCTGAGATCTCTAGCTCAAGGAAATAATCAGGAAGAATTAGTGGTCATCCTGCCAAGAAGGAATTTGTCTCCAACTCCTATCTAATTTCTACTAAGACAGTCTATTTCTCTTGTCTGTAAATGCCGAATAGCTTGCCTAGGGGCAAATTTGTACTCTCAGATTAGTCATGTAAAATGTGTATATCTTAAATTATATAGCTGAAATAACACTTAATATCTTCAAGTAGAACTATTCCAGAATTCTGAGCTAGGCTCGAATCAATGCCTAAAACAAGTCAGACAACCTTGCAGAGCCACAAATTTGGATTAATCTATGAGAAAAACGGTGAGAGCCTAAATGAGGACTGTGGTGACAGAGAGAGAGAGAGAGAGAGAGAGAGAGAGAGAGAATGTTAGAGGGAGAGAGAGAAACATATTTATCAGATATTTGTCAAATAAAAGCACCATTACTGGGAGGTAGGACCCTCTTCTGGAGAGTTAACTATGACCTTGAGTGTTTCACTTAGTAGGCTGAGTGATAATGCTATCATGTATGAATGATGGAGGAGAAATGATTTCTAAGGGAACTCTAGGAATAGCATAAGGAAATAGATTTTCTTCTTACAACATTTCCCTTAATTTAGTTTTTCTGTTAAAAATGTAAAAAAAAACCATTTTAAAAGGTCACCCAGCAGAGAAGAGATTTGTCTTCAACTCCTATGTAATTTCCACTGAGAGAATCTATTTCTCTTGATAGAAACACCTTCTCTCCCCTAGGATGCAAATGGATTTGGGATATTAGTATTTCATGCAAATAAGGGTAGGAATGAAGAAATGTTGATCCCTCACTGAAATGCTACTTTGCTATAAGAATTTTATGTTTCTTCCTAATACATCAGTGTCTCCCAAAATAATATTAATTGTTGCTCTTGCCAAAATTTCTTCTATTTTTTATTTCAGTCTCATTTCACACAAGATTGTTATATGCCTTTCTCAATGGCTTTGTTTGGGATAGGAAACACAATTAAATACTGTGTTGTTGGATGAGGCTGTCAGTTTATTTGAGAACAATCCTATGTGGGTATGTGTTAAAAAGAGTTCTAATAACGTTTCAGCTGCACTTGGTACATTGGAATGCAGTAAAATTTGAAAGTTTTGAGGATGCAGCCCTGGAAGAAAATGGATTGGCTGTGATAGGAGTGTTTTTAAAGGTAAAAAGAAAACCCCTTATCAACTTTAAATTATGTATTATATTCTAGAATGAAAAGATAGACCATTATGTCGGGGGCGGGGGGGATGCAAGGGGTGACATTGAGCAAGATGCATTGTACTCATAAACTGACATATTGAATTGAAACCCCTTTGTACAACTAATTAAAGCGAATAATAGACATTAGAATGTTACAATATATGTTATTTAAGGATATTTGGACCAATGTGAGGGGAGGAGACAGTATCTTATATGCATATATGAAAATATCACAGTGAACTCTGTTATTCTGTATAATATGTGATATTAAAAAAGAATATTCAAGTTAGTATCCTGGTAAAGATAAACAATGGTTAAAATACAAGATTATCATGAATATATTTCAATAGAGTAGGCATAAGCCACCTGTAGCAATTGAGACCCTATCACAAAAGAAACAAAAACATGATTAGTTCATGTGCAAACCAGATTTTGTTTTAAGTAATATAAATTTCAAGATAATTTCATTAATGAGAAATAGTACAATGTAAGAAATGATACAAAAGATACCTTCCTGAGAAGACACAATGGCCTTGTCAGCAAACAGCCTGCTCATTTGTTCTTTGTATAATTTAATTCAGTGATGTGTATAATAATCTCAATTATCAGCTCAAGTCTAATTTCAGTCATGTAGTTTGTTTATATAGAATCACTAGGTGGTTAATTTTAATTCACTTTCTGTTGCCTTTTCTACACTGAGATGCCCATGGTTTTTAATATTTTCTCTTTGTTCTTTAGCTAGGCAAACATCATAAAGAGCTACAGAAATTGGTTGATACTTTGCCATCAATTAAGCATAAGGTAATTTCCCTCCCTAAATCACTTGAAAAATGTGTTAATGTTACCCTCAGAGTGGAGACATTAACGAGGCACTTTGAATCAGGAAGTGTAATTAAGGTGAGTTGTGTTCAGGTTTGCTCAGCCTTGCGGTACGTGGACACTTGCCTTGCATGAGGCTGTGTTCAGAGCCCCTGGCCGTGTTCCGTGGTGCAGGGCACAGAAACAATGCACTGTTCCGCACTGAGTAGTGGTTTTGCTGCTGTATTGTTGAGCTCTCAGGGACTCAAGAACCCACGACTGTCCCCTCCTTTGTTCCTGACAAAACACTCAAAGCAGTCTTCCTTTCTCTAGCTACGTCTGTCACCCAGTAGAGAATGAAAAGGTCCACAGAAACTTGAAGCTGTCTGGCTTTAAAGATGGTTATCTATACCCTCTGTTGAGCCCTCAAGATGAATTCCTCAATATTCCCAATCCCAAAGGGCTGCTCACCAGAAGCCTGGGCTCATGCCTCTCTCCTTCTCTCTCCTTTCCTCCTGCACTTCCCTTATCTATTCCTTTCCATCTCTTTCTCCCCTCCCTTGGTGTAAGATTCTAGCTCCTTCTTATTTGTACTGCATTTTACTGATGATGATAATGATAATGATGCTATGGAGGGAATCCATAGCCTTAGGCACCACCACTAAGTTACATTCCTATCTCTGTCATCATTTTATAAGGATAATTATGGGTTAGTCTCTTTTGCAAGGGAGAAGCCTCCTTGTTTCTACAGTAGCCATTACCTAATACCTCCCAATATTCCTTACAGGGTACTACCTGCTGCTTAAAACTGAGTGACAAAAAAATTCTGCTTATTTTCCCAGTGAGAACCATCAGAATAGAATATACAGCTTGGCTCTTTAAGTGCTAATAATTGTTACGGAGGTTGCCCAGGGTACCTAGAGCTCCCTAGACCACTGCCGGTCAGTGGATACTACTTGCGGCCTTGTTAGATTCCTAATTGCCTTCTCCAGTAAATAACAACTTGGTGGTCTTTTCTCTTGGCCAGGATACCCTTGCAGAATTTGGTTCATTTGACCCTTCCTGCTTGATGCCCACCTGCCCAGATTATTGGACCTACTCTGGATCTCTGACGACCCCACCTCTCTCAGAGTCTGTAACATGGATCATTAAGAAGCAGCCAGTAGAGGTTGATCATACTCAGGTATGGTTTTTGCATATTTCACATACATAAAGTCCTACTCTGATCTTTTAAAACAAGCTGGATCTAAACTTTAACATCTTTATTTAGATGTGACTTAGGAAATGCTTCCAATTAAGTAGATTTTTTTTCTAGTGCTAGAGATCAAACACAGGGTCTAACACACAAGACGCGAGCATTTGAGGCTGTATCTCTACACGAAGTTAACTAGAAAGCATGGAAGAACATAAGCTATTTTATATTTGACAATTACATGTGTTTATGTACTATGTATTTTATGTATAAGGATGGATCTTTGAAAAATTCAAGACCCTCTTAAAGGGAAAAATGAAAGCTACAAATGGACATGTTCAAATCCTTAAAATCTGGCAGTAGAATTTCATTATAAAGGCAGTCCAGCAATGATTATCCAGAAATTTTAATGTGAGTTCATTGTTTTTAACCTGTTTTTCCTTTACAAAAGAAGCTGCGGTAGTTACTATGTCTATCTGAAAAAGTGCTGTTTAATTCATAATATAATTCATAACATACAATTTATAATATATAATTCATAATATAATTCACAATATAATATGACATAATCTTAAGTAGTATTTGCTAATACTTGCTTTATGGGATATGTTTTGATTCTGGAACATATTCACAAGAACAAAATCTCTGAGACTCTTTTTATGAAACCAGGATAAATCTACCCCCCAATATTGATTTCTCTGAAGGATATAAGGAAAGAATGTAAAATAAAACTTTAGAAACAGAATCTAGCAGCACACTAACGTATATACTTTAGTCAAGTATTCTAATACAAAAGGAATGGCTCTTTATTACATTAATAAAATTCACTGTACCAGTGAATTTGTCATTATTACTGATTTTGAAATACATTTTCAAAATTTTCTATTCAGTTTTTAGTATGGTTGTTTTTTATATAAATTAGTGATTAATACAGACTTCCTTAATATGACAAAAGAGCTTTATCTCGGGTCAAAAGCAAATTCAAGTGGGCTGGGAATGTGGCTTAGTGGTAGAGTGCTTGCCTGGCATGCATGAAGCCCTGGGTTCAATTCCTCAGTACCATATAAACAGAAAAGGCCAAAAGTGGCACTGTGGATCAAGTGGTAGAATACCAGCCATGAGCAAAAGAAGCTCAGGAACAGTGCCGCAGCCCTGAGTTTAAGCCCCAGGGTGGGAAAAAAAAAGTAAATATAATCCTAGCTAGCCCTGAGTCTAAGACTTGAGGATCATGGTTCAAAGTCAGCCTGGGAAGAAAAGTCCATGAGATTCTTATCTCCAATTAGCAACCCAAAAAGCTGAAAGTAGGGGGCGTGGCTGAAGTGGTAGAGTGCCAACCTTAAATAAGGTAAGGGGCATTAACCCAGGCCCTGACAAGCCCAAGGACCAGCACACACACACACACACACACACACACACACACACACACACACACCACCACCACCACCACCACCACCACCACCACCAACAACAACAACAACAACAATAAGTGACAAAATGATTTTTTATTCTATTTCTAGCTGGAGCAATTTCGGACCCTTCTTATCACTTCTAAAGGGGAGAAAGAGAAACGAATGGTGGACAACTTCCGGCCCCTCCAGCCACTGATGAATCGCACTGTTCGCTCATCCTTCCGTCATGATTATGTGCTGAATATACAAGCAAAACCCAAGCCAGCTGCCAGCCAAATGGTGCCCTAGACTATTTATAATAGGCAGTATCTTGCTTTATTCATATTAGCTTTTAAGCACTTCCATTTCATGATATTCACAAATGCACATTACTTATTACCTTTTGTCATTTCTAAGTTATCCTTAGGCAGGGACTGGGAGACAGAAGAAAACAAAATAACTGATTGGTTAACATCAAGTTATTTAGATTATCCTTTTTCTATGAAAAGATTACTGATTAGTTAATATCAAGCTACTTATGTTACCCTTTTTTTGTGAAAGGATTAGGGCTGAAGGGATGTTGTTACTATGCCAACTGAAACTGGTCTCTGGGAAATTTGACTATTCTGTGTGTAATCCTGATTTCCTGGAAGGTAAAATACATAGGTTTATTCTCTGCTTGATGAAATGGAACTTTATTGTGAATGACTCCATTTTGACTTTAGTTTGTTGCAGCCTATTATAAGAGTTTAGTACAAAATAATTGCTTGTAGTCTCTCCCCTTTGGTCAGACTTTCACCACCAACATGCATTAGTGCTACTGTGAAATACCATCATTTTGGGCTGCCAGTCCTCAGGGGTCATTGATTTGTGGATTAAGTGTACATTCATTGTTTTGGGGTGATTTACTCATCTTTGAGATAAGCTATTTAGTAAATGAATTCTTTTATTTGATTGATAATAATGCTTAACAACTGTAATATCAGCACAAAACACACCTTTCTTCTACAGAAACAAGTGGGTAGTTTTATATATTTTTATATCTGAAATATTTTAGATATCTTTTTGTGTTCATCAATGAATGGTTCTATAGAGTTTTTTTAGCCAGTATTACAATAAAAAATATTTAACTGGTAAAGGCACATTGATCATAGAACATAAAGCCTTTAAGAAAACAGCTGTGAGGCCCATAGCCGGGTTGAACATTGGCCATATTTTAAATATATTTTATGTCATAACATGACTGTGTATTTTTTATTATAGCTTCTTAGTAAGCATATTTTCCCCAG
Source organism: Perognathus longimembris pacificus (assembly GCF_023159225.1). Lineage (NCBI taxonomy): Eukaryota > Metazoa > Chordata > Mammalia > Rodentia > Heteromyidae > Perognathus > Perognathus longimembris. The sequence goes on along the minus strand of NC_063188.1, from coordinate 104,815,125 downwards.
TTTTTAGCTCCCATTGCTAGCATCTGAAATGCCTAACTATTAGCAAATTATTATTATATATATATATTTAAGTAATAGAGGTGGTGAGGTTGATTGGAACAATACATAGTAAACACATGTTGAAATGTAACAATAAAATCTCCCTCTGTATTAATGTAAGCTAATTTAAAAGAAAAAAAAGAAATTTCGTAAGCATAATATGAACATTTACTATCTCTAGAAATCCTTTTACATTTTTTGAAAATCAGATAATTCCACTTAAAGTCTTGGAAATCATATAGAAGGCATATGCAGGATGCCTTAATAAAATGTTTTAAATGCCACAATGTAGAATTTTTGTTTTGCTTTGCTTTTTACCAGTCCTGGGGCTTGAACTCTGGGCCTGGGCACTGACCCTGAGCTCTTTTGCTCAAGGTTAGCACTCTACCACTTGAGCCACAGCACCACTTCCAGCTTTTTTAGTAGTTTATTGAAGATAAGAGTCTCATGGACTTTACTGCCTGGGCTGGCTTGGAACCATGATCCTCAGATCTCAGCCTCCTGAGTAGCTAGGATTACAGACATGAGCCACCAGTACCTGGCTTGCATGTAGAATTCTTTCATGGTACATTTACAGAAACATGCTTCAAAGGATTAGAATCTAGTCCATACTTTATAGTCTTATTTTGCATTATTTGTGTACCATTGCAGTGGAACTTATTTTATTTACTCGTTCATCATGGTTCTTCACCAAGCAGACAATCACCCTAAATCTCCAGTTTATACAGTAGATTAGAAGACTTTTGTTACAGTAAGATGGAGAGAGACTTGTATGTTAAAGTGTAGAAAATGCAATATATTCTGAGGGATTCCATGCCATAGTTGGCTTTATTTCTAAACATCTTAGAATATTTCTAGATTCACTGCATTTAAATTCAATGTTACATCAAAACTAGAAGTATTTTATTAGTGTATTACTTGTCTAGTTTACAAAATAGTATTGGATGAATATACCTAAACCTGTTGATATCACAGCATACCCATTGTGATAGCCACCATAGGAAGAAAAAAATGACAAGTATTCCAAGGAACCCTTGTGTACTGTTGGCAGGAATGTAACATTGTACAGGCACTGAAAATGGAAGAATTACCATGTGATCCAGCAATCCCACCTCTGGATAGATATCCAAAAGAATTTAAAGCAGCCTCTGAAAGAGATGTTTGGCATCATGATAGCCAAGAGGTAGAAGCAACCTATATGTATGTCCATTAACAAATGGATGGGTAAAGGAAGAAGAGTATAAAGGAAATATAAAGGAAGCAAAGCATTATCTTAGTGGAAATACTCTCACATTCATAATGTAGATAATACTTAAAGATATCATACTATGTGAAATAAACCAGTTACACAAGAATACATACTGTATGATTCATTCATATAAAGTATCTAAAGTCATTAAAATCATAGAAATAAAGTAGAAAGGTGGTTGGAAAGAGGGAAAGAAGAGGACATTCATTTTTGGACTATAATGGTTAATCATGATTGTTAACTTGATTAGACTAAGAGATGCCTAGGAGTCTAGTAAAAAACGACCTCTAAATATGTCTGTGGAGTGCTTTCCACAGACAATTAAATAATAAGAGCTCTGATCTACCCAGTAATTTAATCAATTGATGGATTAAAATATTAGATTACTACAAGGTGGTAGAACTATGGAAAGTCAGGCTGAAGAAGATGACTGGAGTAATGTCCTTGGAGGCTCTATCTGGCCTCTGGCCTCTTCCTTTTACCCCTCTGCTCTTCTTCCTGGCTGCCATGAGGTGAATAGTTCCCCTCTGCCATTCCATTTGCCATGATCTACAGCTTCACCCCAAGCCCAGAAACATGGAACCAACTGAGCATAGGCTGATATCTGAAACCATGAGCCAAAAGGAATGTGTTTCTGCTTTAAACTGTTTCAGGGTTTAGTCCTAATGGTGAAAAGTCTAATATAAGTGGGTCATTTCAGAGTTGTAAGATGAAAAATTTCAAGAGATCTGTTGAATACAAACACACTTACCACCACTAAACTGATTGATAAAAAGATATGGTAATTTTTTAAAATCTTTTCTTGTTATAAAGGTGATGTACAGAGGAGTTACAGTTATATAATCAGGTAATGAGCATATTTCTTTTTAGACAATGTTACCCCTTCCCCTATTCTCTCCCAGAAGATGATAATTTAAAAAAAAAAAAAAGAAGCATCATTAACATAGTAAATTTCCCCAATACTGAAGAGACTGAGGCAAGAGGATTTGAGAGTGCAAGGCCAGCTTGTGCTACATAGTGAGTTTAAGTTTAACCTGTACTTCATAACAATATCATGTCTTAGAAAAAAAAGATGAACTGAACAAGGTGGTTTATTCTTTTAATCTTAGCTGCCCAAGAAGCAGAGAGAGGGAAGATGGAAGTCACCCTAAGCAAGTTATTGGGAAATATAAAGTTGGACCTGGTGACATATGCTTATCATCCAGCTATCAAATAGGCATAAATAGAACAATTGAGGTCTGAGCCAGAGTGGACAAAAAGTGAGACCTTATATGAAAAATAACAAAAACAAGAAGGGTATGGCTCAGTCGGTAGAGTGCCTGCCTAGGAAGTACAAGGCCCTGACTTCAAACTTCAGTAATACCAATAAAAAATGGTAGTGTGTGTGTGTGTGTGTGTGTGTGTGTGTGTGTGTGTTCAAGTCCGGGTGCATGAACTCAGGGTCTTGATGCTGTCCCTGAGCTTTTTGCTCAAGGTTAGCTCTTTGCCACTTGAGCTACAGCTCTACTTCTGGCTTTTTTGGTGAGTAATTGAATACAAGTGTCACAAACTTTCTTGCTTTGACTGGCTTCGAGCTGTGATCCTCATCTATCAGTTTCCTGAGTAGCTAGTGTAACAGGCATGAGCCACCAATGCCTGAAACATTTATATGGATTTTATTGCAGATATAAAAATTTTAATTCAGTGAATAGGGAAAGGTTTGGAATGTGTATGCAAATTTCAAGAGATATCTCTTTAATAAACAAAGACTAGAGGTTCAGACTTTTAATAGTATGACATAGAAAATGTATAAAATTTCTTATTATTTTTCAGTAGCTTCACAAAGGATTAACAACACTGTCTATGAATACAATGCATCTTGATCAATGTCACCCCTTTCAACATTTCTCCCCACTCATTCTTCCCCTTGCTTTTCTCAATATTGTAGGATATACATTGGCTCCTCTACTGCATTCTCCCCTATTCTCCTCTTCATTTTCTACCCCTTTCCACTTGACCCCACACCACTCCTTAGAAGTGCCCATCCCTCGTATTTATTTTGTTGAAATTTGCCTTCGCCTTTCTAAGGTATTACATTATTTGAGTTCTCTCTTGAATCCACCATGTTTCCGTTACATTTGTGTTTACTTGCATACCACCTAATGTATTTACTTAAACATTTATAAGTGAATTCTAGCTTCCATATATAAGAGATAACATGCAACCTTTGTTTCTCTGGGCCAAACTTATTTCACTTAATATAATATTTCCAGGTCTTTCCGTTTCTTTTTTAATGATATGATATTATTCTCTCTAATGGATGAATAAAATTCTATCGTGTACATATACCACATTTTCTTGATCCATTCATCCAATGAGGGACCTCTGGGCTGATTCCTTACCTTGGGTATAGTGAATAGTGCTGCACTAGTGCTAGTGGCTTTCCTGTATTCTGATTTTTGGTCTTTGGGATAAATGCCCAGGAGTGGAATTGCTGGATCATAGGATAGTTCTGTAATTCGCTTTTTGAAGAACCTTCATACTGCCTTCCAGAGTGGTTGAAAAGATAAACATGGAGGACTAAGAATATGACTTAGTGGTAGAGCACTTTGCCTAATATGTTCAAGGCCCTAAATTCCTTTCCCAGCACCTCCAAAATAAAATGAAGTAAAATAAAAACAAAGATGGAAAGAAATGTCCATTCAATTCATTGATTTCAAATTATAGCTACCTTTCAAAGGGTAAACATGCAATATATGCATTTTCCAGAGTACCCATGCTTTCTTTCTACCTTCTTGCAAACTCTCACTGCAAAACTTTATAACAGTTAACCTTTCAGATTAGAGCAGGAAGCAATGTACAGAATGACTGGCTTGCCTTTATATCTTACACATACAAATGATGTGTTTATAAGTCACATGTGTCTTGGATTACCACACTTTATTTAATTGGATTTGGTGTTCTAGTGTAACTACAATGACATCCCCTTCCACTCTCAACCAAGTTCCTGTGTATGTGATCAATTCTTGGTCATTTTCTCTACAGAGAATATGAATAATGCTTTGGGGTTGTTTTTCCTACCATCATGTATTTGCTATGTGACCCTTCAAGGAGTACTGTGGATTACCTGGCTACTAATACATCCTAGTGGAAAACTTCTTATGACTTTTATGCCTTCAAAGTGTTTAATTTGTATCTTCCTATGCATGAAAGAGGAAAAAAGGCATAAGATCTCTCAAAGATCTTGAGATAGAATGGTGTATTAAAATCATTGCTCATCTCTTTTTTTTGTCCTAGACCAGGACTCAAACTTGGTATCTGATGCTTGCTCTCACTCATTGGCCAGTGCTCTACCATCTGGCTCCTCATCTTGAATTAAAGTTAAAATCAGTAAACCCTTTCTTTACAGTAGTAATGGCTGTTGAATGAATTTTCATTTGCATTAGTTGTTTTGGCACAGAAGTTTGCAAAATTAGAGACACCCTTCAACATATACATCAGAAAATCCAAACTATATTTACTAGAGAAGAACCAGTAAGAATGACTAGCCAATCTTCCACAACTCGCTTATTTCTGTGTACACTCTTCTAACATCACCAAACAGGGCAAGCTTCCAGCCCCCTTCTTCTTTCCCAGGGAGATACATGGTGCAGAGCAAGTTAATTGTTTACTGGTTACCAACTTGTCTGAGTCTGGCAAAACAGAACCCACTAATATGAAAGGAGTTACCCAGAGCAGGTGTGTTACTTATAGGAACACAGCAAGAGCCAAAAGAAGTCTATGGTCATTTATATGCCCCTCCCTCAAAAAAGCTTCATGGTGAATGGAGTCTTGATTGCATATGCTTCATTTCCATCACACCCAAGGGACCCCAAAAGGCAGGTTCCACTCCTCTTTGTGTAGGTTAGGGTCTAGGAAACTTCAAACTACATCCTTGTTCCCGTGAAGAGTGGAGCAGCTGGTCAAAACAGTTCCTTCTTGTCCAGGACATTGCATTTCCAGCATATCTTATAGTTATTCTTGAGAACTCCGAGTTAGAAGTGGGAAAAGCCTGGATTAGTTCAAAGTAACCTGGAGAAGTGTCTCACACATAGATTATTGTAAAGCTGGTATTCCAAAACCAAGCTTCTACTAAAAACGTTCAGAAAACTGTCTTTCTGTATTGAATTTAAATAATAGCAATTATAGTTTGGAAGTGGAACCGGTTTTTAGAGTTCATTCTGTAATGAAATTAACTCGAGCAACCAAAGCTTGTTCATCAAAATAAATTCAGTGGTTGGCTGTTGAAAATAAAGGTCTAACTTTCACAAAGGAGATTTACATTCATTAGTAAATCAAATGAAATAAAGTGTACATCTGTATCCTTTTAAAAATAAGAGTACCTTCCTAGAAGACATTTTTTGGAGGAGCCTCGTGTCACCTTCCATCGGTTTGACATGGATTGCGGGAGGAAAAGCCTCGTAGGCAAGGCCCGGGGCCGGCGTTTGCTTCTCCTAGACTGCGTTTGCTTCTCCTACTCCTTCTCGCATTGCTAAAGACATGCCTTATAACTAGTATATTTGTATTTGTAACATTTCCCAGGAGATAAGGGCATTGTAGAGATGAAAGTGCATGACTATGTGACTGACACAAAAGTAACTACTTCCTCACCAGTGGGGGAAATCGCAGCTGTTAAAGCCCAGGATTGCTGCAAGGGGAAAAACCTGCAAGAGAGCTGTATGAACAACTTAGAAAGAAATCTATTAGTGATGAAGAGAAAGACCCAGAGTCCAATAAGCCTCCCATGCTCCTAGCTTTAAGAGCTAGAAAACCCATTTTAAATCCCCAAATTTGGACTTGGTATTTGGGGCCCTACAACCCCGTCCACAAAAGAGAAACAGTTAATTCCCACCATAGGGGGACCTTTCTATGAGGCATATATGATAGGAGGTAGGATTTGGAAGGCCTCCCACAGGAGCAGCAGTTAATGGGAAAAGGTTGTTGACCACACTTAGCCTGGAAAGATTTTTGAACAGGATATTATGACCATGAGGGAAAAAGGGAAGTTAGAATTCATGGCAAGACAGTGAGATGCACAAATCTTTGTATTTGGGAGAAAATAAGGTCATTTGGAAAGCCATGGTGCACAAATGACTTAACATATAAAAGAATAATATGCAAACAGTTACAAAAGTGTTTAAAGAAGGAAATGTGTGCAGGAGAATTTCCACAGAAAAGATGTACTTATGACTATCTTGAACCTGACAGTAAAGTGAAAGGATAATGCATTTGAAAGCACAATTACAAAAAGGGAGAAGGCCTTTGAGCTTTTACAATTACTAACCATGTTAAATATTTGGTTAATTTACTTGGCATTTGGTAGGATAAATAAAAAAATAATGCAGAACCTGCAAGCTTTAAGGTAAAGACGTGTTTCACACCTCTGACGACGCTTTATTGTGGTCAGAAACCCAATGTCTAGTTGGACAGGACACATTTAAATAACTATAGACAGCTGAGCAATATGCAAATGATTGGTTAGTGTTTACTGGAAAAGAAAAGAACCTTGGAGTCATGTGTGAAAGATACTTGCTTTTTTTTAAAAAAAAGATGCTTTTATGGAACCATTTTGCTGCTTAAAAATAGTATAAATAAAGACCTCTGAGCTATTTGGGCCAGAGACTAACTCATCACTTTTGACTCCGTGTCTCTCACTCCTGTGCTGACTCCACACTCCTTCTTTCTACCCTGTCGACTGCTGTGGCTGGCCCATGGCAATTTTTTAATTTAATTTTGTTCTAAAGGTGATATACAGAGGGATTACAGTTACATAAATAAGGTAATGAGTACATTTCTTGATGCACATTGTTACCCTCTCTCTTGTTTTTCTCCCACTAGCCCCCTGAACTCCACTCCCTTCCAAGTTGTAAAGTTCATTTTCAACCTAGTCTAGTGTCTTGTGAGTATCCCTGTTGCATTGGTTCACCATTTGTTCTTATTTGTTATTCCCTTTCCTGTCCTCAAATCAGATAAACATATACAAGACACAGGGTACCAGAATCAAAAACAGTGACTACAAGTGATAAACCAAAGGAAAAGAAAAGCTGGGAATATGGCCTAGTGGCAAGAGTGCTTGCCTCTTATACATGAAGCCCTGGGTTTGATTCCCCAGCACCACATACATAGAAGGCGGCCAGAGGTGGCGCTGTGGCTCAAGTGGTAGAGTGCTAGCCTTGAGCAAAAAGAAGCCAGGGACAGTGCTCAGGCCTTGAGTTCAAGCCCCAGGATTGGCATAAAAAGAAGGAAAAGGAAAAAAAAACAAAAAGAAAGAACTTCATACAGTACATTAAAAACAACAACATCAGCAACAACAAAACCCCTCTTGTTTCTATATCTTGGAGTTCATTTCAATTAGCATAGTTTTATATGGTCATATGTACATAGCTATTGAGCTATTGTGTCCTCTGCTAGGACTACCCTAGACACATACTAATTATTACAAATGAGGGAAACCATGGAGACTATGTTTCTTTGGGTCTGGCTTACTTCACTTAATATGACTTTTTCCAAGTCTTTCCATTTCCTTTTGAATGAGACAATGCCATTCATTCTGATGGAAGCATAGAATTCCATTGTATATATATATGCACCACATTTTCTTGATCCATTCATCTACTGAGAGGCATATGGGTTGGTTCTATATTTTAGCTATGGTAAATAATCCGGCAATGAACATACTTGTGCTCGTAGCTTTAGTGTGGCTTCGTTTGTGATCATTTGGGTAAATACCCAGGAGTAGGATTGATGGATCACAGGGCAGCTGTATGTTTAGCCTTTTGTGGAACCTGCACACTGCTTTTCAGAATGATTGAACCACTTTACATTCCCACCAACATTCCCCGCCAGCATTTAAGATTATTTGTTTTCTTGATAATGGTCATTCTAAATGGGGTGAGGTGGAATCTCAATGTGGTTTTGATTTGTATTTCATTTTATAGCTAGAGATGTTGAACATTTCTTCTCGTGTCTATTGGATATTCTTATTTCCTCTCCAGAGAAGTATCTTTTTAATTCTTTAGCCCACTTATTAATTGTCTGGTTGTTTCTTTGAGGTTTTTTATAGAGGCGATTTAATCTTTTGAGCTCTAGGTGTATTTTTGATATAAGGCCACTGTCTGTTGTATAGCTAGTGAAAATCTTCTCCCAATCTATGGGCTTTCTATTTATCTTGCTAGCAATGTCCTTTGCCATGCAGAAGCCGTAATTTAATGTGATCCCGTTTATACAGCTTTTCTTTGACATTCTTATTGTTCTGAAGCAAACATCAGAAGAGAACAGAGGAAGAAATTTAAGCTAAGGAAATTATTCAGTCACTCAAAAAATAGGGGCTGTTAACGTATCCTTAGAAAGGTTTTTTTTTTCCTTGTTCCTGGCCTTTTGTTGCACATCACATTGTGATTGTTAGCAGAGTTTATTTTTAGTTTCTCAATCTCTCATTGCCTACGTTAATTCCTCATCACCTCTCACTTAGATTATGACACTGGATTCTTGGATTCCAGTTTTATCTCCTAATTCTTTATATGGCAAACCACAATGATTTACCTTGAACATAAATATCCCAATAGGTCACTATAACTTTCAATAGTTTCTCATGATGTATAGAGCATAATCAAAGTGTCAGATCCCCATTCACAACCTCGCTTCAGACCACCTCTACTTCTGTATTCCTTGATACCTTCTCAATATGCCCTTTAACTTTTTTTAATTTTTAATTTCGTTGCCAGTCTTAGGGCTTGAACTCAGAGCCTGGATGCCCTCCAGGGGTTCCTTTTGCTCAAGGCTAGCACTCTACCACTTGAGCCACAGCGCCACTTCTGGCCTTTTCTGTTTATGTGGTACTGAGGAATGGAACCCAGGGCTTCATGCATGCTAGGCAAGCACACTACCACTAAGCCACATTCCAGGCTCAATGTGCACTTTAAATTCACCTTGTCCAGTACATTCCAGTTTTATATCTCTATGCCTTTGCTTATTCGAATTGCCTGTTACTTTCTTTCTATCCTTCTCCACCTAGGTGAAGTCCATCCTTCTTCTAAACTCAAGTCAGTGGCCAGTGGCAAATGCTCGTATTTCTGACTAATTAGGCTGAAATCTGGAGGATACTTGACCAGGGCCAACCTGGGCAGAAAAGGCTGTGAGACCCTCATTGCAAAAATAACCAGCAAAAAGAAGGGCTGGGGTGTAGCTCAAACAAAAGAGCTTCCATCAGAGCCAGAACGTCCTCAATTCAAGCATCAGAATTTCTAGGTGGACTATGTCAAGTAAATTCCATCTCTGCCTACACTGTATTCATGTACTGTACGTTCTGTGCATCTCATTTATAACCTCCTTAGGGGCAGATGATACAATGTTATCGTGTGTGTGTGTAATAGGTTCTTTCACAGGAACCAACTGGAATTAAAGGAGGGAGATGAAATGGTTGTCGGAGCTGTTGCTTGGTGGAGCCACAGAAAGAGAGGAGAAATCTGGAAAAGTCCCAAGGAAATCCTCCCCCCCCCCCCCATGTGTGGACTAAAATGTAGGGATTGAATGGTGGCATGTGGAGCTGTGTGTGTAGTGCAGAAGCCCTGGGGAAGCACTGAGGTGAAAAAGATTTGATTACTTTAGGGCGGGGTAAAAGCTCCAGATGAGTAGGGCCTGGAAAAAGGCTTTGACAGATTAACAGATTTTAGCAGGGTTTTGATGGAGTCATGGCTGAAGACAAGCCCCGCCCACTTGCCGCCAGGCAGCCCTTGCGTAAGCGCTTGCGCCCGCCCTCTCGGCTCGGAGAGCCTGCCTCTTCCGGTCACTTTTATGGGAGGCGGAGCAGCACCAGCATCATGGCGTCTCCGGATGTGAGGTTTCTAGGGAAACTCAGGTATACCCCGCATGAGCGAGTGAGACTGAAGGACAGAGCAGGTCGAGCCTGTCCGGGAAGGACGGCACTGGGAGGGACGAAAGGAGAAAGGGGGCCGGGAACTGGAGCCAGTGAGAGCGCCGCCGCGGCCGCCAGAACCCTCCGCCCGCCTGGGTAGGGTGTGTCCTGGATCGCCTCAGGCGTCCGCAGACGGAATGTGCGGAATGGAACAGGTGGCTGACTGGAGCCGACCTTCTCTTGCAGTTGAGCGTAGACAGCCCAGGCGGTCGGCGTTGCGCTTCCCCCGGGGGCAGCGAGGGCTGTGGGCGGAGCGCGTCGGCGAGTTCCCGCGTGGGGGCGCCGGGCCGGCGGAGGGGGGGAGCGCCGGCCCCGCTCGCGCTCACCCTGCGCTGTGGACTTGTCGCTCTTTCAGCCACAAAAAGCAGAGGGCCGTCCTGAAGAAGGAGAAACGGAAGAAAAGGCGACAAGAACTCGCGCGATTAAGAGATGCAGGTAACAGACCGACGCCTTCTCGCGTTTTCCGTGGGGGGGAGACAGGGGGGGACGGACAATAGGTTCCCCATACCTCCTGCTCAAACTTGATGTCTTCACGTGAGGACGAAGTCAACTCCTTTCGCCGACGCTTCGCCCGCCAACTGTTTCTCAGGGATCGGGGATCGTTGCATCTGGGTTTGAAACACGGTGTGGGAGCAGTCGTGGCGAATTATTATATGTGTGTTTATCATGAATTACAGTAGTTTAACCACACCTTGTAACACCGTGGTACGTCTTATTTATTTATTTATTTCTGCAATGCGAATGCATGCTTTAAATTCGACGTTTTACAGCGTTTTCCCTACACTTTAGTAATGTATGCGACATTCCAAGTTAGTGCCCTAAGCTGGTAGTTGCAGCAGTTACTCAGGACGCAGAGATCAAGATAAAATTGCAGACAGACCTAGCTAGCCTCTGGGCAAAAAAAAAAAATAGGTGCTAAGACTATTTCGACAAAAGAGCTGTGTGGCAGGCATAGGTATAAGGAGGGAGTCTAAAGCTAGCAAGGCAAAAGCAAGGGACACCTGATATGAAGAAGAAAGTAAAAAGGAAGTATGTCTCAAATGATAGAGCATTTTGGTAGGCAAATGTGAGGCTCCCAGTTCAATATAATGACAGAGAACTGACTCTTACTTGTCTCAAGGTATTGCTATTTTAGTATTGATAGCTTCAAGCTAGTTATTTTAGTATCAAATTAGTTCTGAAACTCTTACTTGGTTATGAAATAATATGCTTAAAATTAGGAAACCGTAGGAAATTATATACCAGTACAATGCAAGTGTACATTAATGATTTTGACAACGTGGAAATTTTTTTTTTTTTTGGCCAGTCCTGGGCCTTGGACTCAGGGCCTGAGCACTGTCCCTGGCTTCTTCCCGCTCAAGGCTAGCACTCTGCCACCTGAGCCACATCGCCCCTTCTGGCCGTTTTCCATATATGTGGTGCTGGGGAATCTAACGGAGAGCTTCATGTGTAGGAGACAAGCACTCTTGCCACTAGGCCATATTCCCAGCCCAACATGGAAATTTGGTATGCCTCTATTACTTTTGCACTACGGGTTGAATCCCGCCCTCCCCCCTCCCCCCCATTAAACTACACCAGAATTGTCATTTGTACAGCTAGCCATTGGCTTTCTTTCTTTCTGTTTTTTTTTTTTTTTTGCCAGTCCTGGGCCTTGAACTCAGGGCCTGAGCACTGTCCCTGGCTTCCTTTTGCTCAAGGCTAGCACTCTGCCACTTGAGTCACAGTGCCACTTCTAGCTGTTTTCTCTATATATGGTGCTGGGAAAACGAACCCAGGGCTTCATGTATATGAGACAAGCTCTCTTGCCACTAGGCTGTATTCCCAGCCCCGGGCCATTGGCTTTCATATGAAAGAAAGAACCAAATATTTGTTTATGATGTCTAATTGCTTAAAACAATAGAATTCCCACTTAGTTATACAATTACATGTAGTTATAAGTGCAGATGAGAGCACTGAGAAAGTTCAGAGACTGTGGCCTCAAGTACTAATCAGGAGCCTTGAGAATTATGGCCACAGAATTTTCATGTGGATTGGAATTCCGAGGTGACTATTTTACTAGCAGCATTTTGAATATTTAGAATGGAAGGAACAGTGTGTTTACCTGCAACCTGTATTAGAACCTCTTAGTAGTTGAAAACTGTTTCATTAGAAGCAAGACTTAGTATTGGGGATGAGAGAAAAAACAAAGGTAGGCTGGAGTTACTGGTTTTACTGTAGTCCTAAACTGCAGTCTTGAAGTTCTCAGCTATTTTACTTTGTTCATTTAAGCTTTTATTTTAATATACCCTTTTTAAAAAAAAACAAAACAAAAATCTCTTTCTATCTTTTTCCCCCTTGTTTTAAATCCTCTAGCAGCTGGTATTTATATTGTGTTGATTTTTAAAAAAAATTTCAAAAAGTCATTTTAGAACTGTCATGGAAAGTCAGGTAGATATCCCTTAGCAATTTATACAATGGCATGATCTAGGTCCTGGGTCTGCTCAAGATTATATACTTAATACTTATCACCTCTCTAGTTGTACTATATACTCAATAATGGTAGATCCAAGACTTATCACCTCTCTAGTTGTACCTACTCCAACTCGATTCTTTCCTTAGTGATACTTCATGAATACTATGACTGTAGTACACATTAGATGGACAAACATTACCCAGAAAGCTAGAAATTTGAGTGTTGCTATAATAGTACATTGCATTCTAAACCGCCATTATTTTTTCTAATCATGGTACCAAATTTGGGTGATTTATAGTCATTATTATTAGACAAGATCAGGCACGTTCAGGATGGTATGGCCATAGATGAGTCATTATTATTAGAAAGATTTAGATATTGTAATTTTTCTCCTTGAATTTATTGGCCAAGGATTTACAATTCTCAGTTTAATAATACATTTGAATTCCTCTAGGCATTTCACAGGAAGAGAAGGAAGAAGATTCTTTTATTGAGGAAGAAGAAGAAGAAAAGCTGTTGGAGAAAGAGAGGTCAATGCTAACTGAAATAGTTAAAGCAAATTCATGTATTTTTTTATTTTTTAAATAACACCAGCCTTTACTAATCAGTACAGGGTTTCTATATAAAACTTTGTACAAAATAAGTCTTAACCACATATAAGGTATTTAAGTCTCTAGCTGACAGGCTAACATCAGATGTTACCTTTTTTTTTTTCCAGTCCTGGGGCTTGAACTCAGGGCCTGACCACTGTCCCTGGCTTGTTTTTGCTCAAGGCTAGCACTCTACCACTTGAGCCACAGCGCCCCTTCTGACTTTTTCTATATATGTGGTGCTGAGGAATCGAACCCAGGGCTTCATGTATAAGAGGCAAACACTCTTGCCACTAGGCCATGTTCCCAGCCCCAGATGTTATCTTTTTTTAATGGAAGTATTTTTCATGGTCTTTGCTAAATGACTGGTGTTTTATTCTAGAAAAAAAAAGAAAATTAAGTACAAAAAATTTGCAATATCTTCTGTGAATGTAGCACTCCCAAAGTTAGCCATTGTTAAGAAAGTATAAATGTCCTGTACATATACTTCTGTAATGTGATTATATTTATTTTACAAGTTTTTCTGTAAATTGCTTTTAAAAATTGTTGATGAAGGCTTTGTACTTGTTCAGCTGGCATGCTACCAGTTGAGCTGTGCCTCCATACCTGCTTTTTGCTGGCTATTCTGGAGATAGAGTCTAGTGAACTTCCCTTGTCTGGGTTGGCTTTGAGCCATTATCCACTAGATCCCTGAGTAGCTAAGATTACAGAGCCATAAACCCCCAACTAATGCATTGCTTTCTTGCTAAACAAATACTACATGTATTTCAATGTTGATGTAGAGATCTAATTCAGTTATTTATCCATAATGTATAGTTTTCTACTAATTGCTCTAAGGTTATAATGGCTTGTTACTGTTATATGAAAAGTTAATTGTAAAACATATATTCCCTTGGCAATTAGCCTGTTATATCCTTAGAAAAATGCCTAGAAATGAAATTGTTGAGCTCAAAGAGTGTGTAAAATGTAGATGGGTAGGTAGAAAAGGTATACTGCTTTGCAGTTTATAACCTTGCCAGCAATGAATCAAGATGCTTGTCTCCCCTTACCTTTAATTATGATTAGATACTTGAAGACAAATCATAGGAATATTTTAACTGTGTAGAGAAGTAATCCAAAACTTTCTGGCAAAAGATTGTTAGGTGTTTATAGACTGCAGTTGTGAAATTGCCACATTTAAAATACATACAGTATATTGGGAATGGTGATTCACATCTGTTATCAGGAGGCTGAGGCAGGGTAGAAGTTTGAAGCTAGACTGGGCTACATAGTGAGTTTTAGACCAGCCTGGGCTCCATACTAAGACCCCGTACCAAAAATACAACAAAAAATATTGGTGCACCTCTGTAATCCCAAGAAAAGGAAGGAGGAAGATTGTGATTCTAGGCTAGCCCCAGGCAAAATTGAGACCCTATCTGAAAAAATAAATTGAAAGCATAAATGAATAGGAAGTGTAGATGGTTGCCTACATTTGAACACTAGTAGGAAGAAAATTTTTTTTTAAAAAAGCCTATAGGATAAGAAGCATAATTCTTTCAGAATGTGAAAGGTGAAGTTTCTTTTGAAATTTGTCATTTGCCTTATTGGCAAATAAACATCACTGTGATCAACTTAATGGGAAAATGGTGTACTCATTTTCTTATGTGAAGGGTATGATAGCTATTTCCACCAGTAAAATTAGAAATAGTGATTGTAACGTACTACTTTCTAGGAAGAGTTGCTTTTTCACCAGCTATTCTTAAGGGCTGGAGAAATAATATAGCTCAGGGGCATTGTGTTTGCCTAGCATGTCCTAGCTCCCCTCCTTTACCCTATGTGACTGCTTTGTAGAGAGTGAGGGTATCTTTTCTGATGTTTAATCAGTCCCAAAGCATGTCATTTTTGGCTTTGTTTGCTGGTATGTGTGTGTGAATTCCTATTTCTCCTTGTTTATTGCTTTCTATATTAACAGGCAAAAATTGCATGAGCAGTGGTTGCTGCGGGAACAAAAGGCACAAGAAGAATTCAGAATAAAAAAGGAAAAGGAAGAGGCAGCTAGAAAACAGCGGGAAGAACAAGAGGTAAAGTATTAATCAAATAACCAGTGAACTAGTTAGTAATTAACCAAAATAACACCATATCCCAAGTATATCATCACATATATGCATGAAATGTCACAATGAAGCCCATTCTTTTTTAATTATTTAAAAAATTCAAGTAGTTGTACAAAGGAATTTCAATTTCTTAAAATATCTTTTGTTATTATTAAGGTGTTGTAAAGAGGGGTTACCATTTCATATGTTAGGTAATGAGTATAATTCTTTTGGGACAGTGTCACCCTTTTCTTTGTGTTCCTCCAGTTTTCCCCTCCCATCCCTGCCCTAGGTTGCATGGCTCATTTCCACGTAGTGTGTACTGCATACCACTAACTGCACTTGTTTACTCTTCATCCGTGTCATCCCTTTCGTCATTCTCCCTCCTCCCACCTATCTCAGCCTGCCACCCCCTTAAGTTTCCTAATTCTGTTTTCAAATGTGTACATTGGATATTATATAATTGTATTCACCTGCCATTTATCACTCCATTGATCTGCCCCCTCCCCTAATCATCCACCCCTCTCAGTTAATACATACATATTTTAGCTTTCTAGTATTCATTTTGTTAAACTGTAATTGTTCAAAAGGGTGACACCAGGGAAACTGGGTATGCCATACTTGAGTTACTTTGATCACGTATTGTAAAGCCCATTCTTTTATACAATTAATATAGTATGATAAAATATTAGAAAAAATGGATTCATAAGCTTAAGTAAATGTTAGATATCTTTAGTTTGTAAAAAAAAAAACAATCTGATAATCATTTTAACAGTATTTTTTTTCCATTCCTGGGGCTTGAGCTTAGGGCCTGGGAGCTGTCCCTGAACCTCATTGTGCTCAAGGCTATGGCTCTGCCACTTGAGCCATAGCACCACTTCTGGCCATTTTGAGTGTTTTTTTTGGAAGAGTCTGTTGGTCTTTTCTGCCCAGGCTAGCTTCGAACTACAGTCATCAGATTCCAGCCTTCTGAGTACCCAGGATTACAGGCATGAGCTACCACTGCCTGGCTTTACCAGTTTTTTCTTTCAGTTTTTAGAGACTCAAAATTTATTTCACAATGCTATCAAGATATAATATGTTTTGTACCAACAGATCCCCATAAAATGAGTTTAAGTGTGATCAATATCATGGTTTATTGTGAGATATATAACAAAATAGATAGTAGGTGAACATTATCTGGGCACTTACTCTCAACTTGAATTATAATTCTACTTGGTAGATATGTAGATAGAATAAGTAACATCAGAAAATCTGGAAGTAAAATGGTATGAAGCTAAAATCATTTCACAGGTTTGTATTTGTATGGTGGAAATTTTACCAGCATCTTTAAAGTTTTCATTTATTTTTCCTGTTTATTCAATGTTTTTAAAAAGTGACTCAGAGGGAGAGCATGTAGCTAGTTGGTAAGATGCTTGCCTTGCGTAGGTAAGTCCCTGAGTTTGATCTTCAGCTCTGTAAAAAAAAGAAAAAAAAAAGAAACGAGCCTGAAAAATAACTACTCTCTATCTCTTTTTTAACCTTTAAAGAGAAAATTGAAGGAAAAATGGGAAGAACAGCAGAGAAAAGAGAAAGAGGAAGAGGAACAGAAACTTCAGGAGAAGAGAGAAAGAGAGGTGATTCCTGTCGTGGGAGGATAGACATACCGCATGTCTTCTTGGTGTGCACATTGCTGTATAATGGGTTTGCAGAAGAAGCTGGGGGCATATCAGGGGTTGAGGTTTATTTTTCAGTTTTCTTTTTGCTTTGCTTGTTTGTTTGGAAGGTCCTATTTTTATTCTAGGTATACATTCGCATTTCCTTACAGTACTTATCTTTGGATCTATAGTGACAGGTGCCTTCAAAGTTTTCTTCAGTTTTACTATATTTACCCTTTTTACCAGGCATTGGTAAGCTTTTGCATTTAAAGGGAAGGATAGGAACTGCTTTAGGCTTTGGTGTGTCTGTGGCCTCTGTCACAAACGTCTAGCTCTGCCAGTGTACCAGAAAGCAGTCATAGATCTAGGTAATACATAAATGTATGACAGTGGTTGTATTCCAGTCAAACATTTCTACAAAGCAGGCAGCTGGCCCCAGCTTTACACTGTACTTCTCTATCTACAGAAGTGTTTTTCTGAGATTCTGCTGACTTTCTTGATTCCTGTTGAAGATATTTTATATAGTTTCCACATTTATTTAGTTAATTAGGGATTTAATGGCTCATGACATATCAGTAAGAATTCATTGATTTAAAGAAGTCAGGAGCTCGCATATTGTGGAATTAAATCTTTTGTTGTTATAAAAGTTTGACTTTTCTAATTTGGACTATAAAGGCAAATGATAGTTTGTTATTTTAAACAATGTGTATATGTATATCTTCTATATCTTCCAGAATTTTGAAATGGTTCATTAGGTTTGTTTTGCTGCTACTCCTTACCAGCTCATGTATTTAAAAGATAACACAGCTCATCTTTCCTTGGCTGATTCATCAGGATGTATTATTTTGGAATATTTCTAAATTGGAATAGCATAAATTGGGTAATTGCGTTATTGTTGGGAGAAATGCATTTGTTTTCATCTTAGTCATGATGGGTAGCATCAGCCTCCGTGACTGTTGTTGTATATATACCAAGCATCTCTTCCCATACAAATCCTTTGCATACTTTGAGCAGTGCCTAATATCATGTTAGGTTTTTAGAGGCACCAAAATATTTGAAACTTGTCATAAACAGAGAGGAAGCAATTCCTATTTTAACGTAAAATATTCATCATTGGTATTCTTGAGTGGTCAGGCTCAGCCTAAAGCTAAGCCTTCTTTTAAATGATTTTTATTCCAAAGGAAATCTTGTAAGTCACTAGGGAATGAACCAGCTCTGAGCATATATAAAGGAATATGTGATGTGTGTTTCTGCTTTGTGTTTATAGATAGAGATAGACTAATAAGAAGCACACAGTCACTGCTGTTACTGAGCTACTTTTCCAGATCTGGTGGATGTTAGGGTCCTGGTCACAGATAATAGATAATCAAAACAAATCATTTAAAATACAGTAAGATATGCTCTGGGCACTGGTGGCTTACACCTATAATCTTAGCTACTCAGGAGGCCGAGATCTGAGAATTGCTGTTCAAAGCCAGACCAAACAGGAAAGCATGTGAGATTCTTTATTTCCAATTAGCCATCAAAAATCTGGAAGAGGAGCTATGGCTCAAGTGGTAGAGCACTGGCCTTGAGCAAAAACACTCACAGTACCCAGGCCCTGAGTACAAGACCCACATGTGGTGTGTGCATATAACACACACACACACACACACACACACACACACACACAAATAAGATAATGTTAAGTTCTATAAAGACATAAAGCAGTTATGGGAATAGAGGGGTACTCTTTTAGATGGTCTGATCAAGGAACTCTCTGAAGATGTGCTATTTGAGCTGATGCCCCAGTATAGAAATCTTGGGGAGAAGAGACTTGGCAGTGGAAAGAAGGCCTGAGTACCTAACAACATTAGAAGAGGTGAGGACAGGAAGGGTCAGATTCTGAAGAGCCTCTTGGATTTCATGAAAGTTTGGATTTTATGGTTAAGTGTAATGGGAAGCCATTAGGTTTTTAAGCTGAGAGTGACTTTATTGCATTCATATTGTTACTTCCACTAGAGTTACAAGACTGCCACTCTGAATTGGTGATAGTGGTTTGGATAATGGTGGCGCTTAAAAGAGATAAGTCCACGTATTTGAACTGTGTTCCAGGCACAGTTAAAAGGACTGTAGGTGGTGGATTGAATGGAGGCAAGAAAGAAAGGGAGAGGAATTCAAGCTCATATTTTAAAAATTGTTTTGTTTCAACAGATGGGCAAATGCCAGCATGGTTTACTGAGAGATTTAGGTGGTGGTATGCCAGAGTAGATAGAAGAGAACAAGAGGAGAACAAGAGTTTGAGGGATGATGTTTAGTGGCAAAGTACATCCTAAGCACATGCAAGGCCTTGGGGTTGATCCCCAGCACCATAAGTAAATGAATGAATGAATGAAAAGAAAGACTTCTAAAATACATTGTGTTACCAGGATTCTTATGTGACTGATAATGTTGACTGATAATGTTATTAAGTAAATAGCCAGACATGAGTTTTATTTCTTTGAGGAGCTAGGGAAGAGAATTCTGTAGAACACAACTTAAAATGTCTTTAAATGCAAAATAGTAGAAAATTTTGCAGGAACATTGCAGGATTTTCTTTGCTTTAATGAAAGTTTGAAAATTTTCCTGAATCTTAATTTCTACTGATCATGTCATCCTTTAATTTCTGTTAAATATTTGTGATGTTTAACCTAGCATTCTTTCCTATAATGTTCATTAATATCTTAAAAAAAAACAAGATAATGGTATGTGTGTTCAAATATACCAAATATTATTGTTACTGAGCTTTTATAAGATTTAAACATTTTGTAATGTGTTCTATTCAATTTTCTATTTGAATAAAAATTCTAAGATACATATCCTTTGAAAGCTTTCAGAAGATCTGTGCTTAGAAACAACATCAGAACCTGAAGCTTTTGTGTGTGTTTGGGGGGGTGGTATGTATGTGTATGTACATATGCGTGTGTGTTTTAATTGTCCCATGTGAGATTCTAACCACCAAAACCAGATATGACTTACCTGACTTTTGGGTTTTCATTAGTCCTATGTTTGCCCCATTTGTAGGAAGCCATGCAGAAGATGCTGAATCAGGCTGGAAATGAGGTATTTTTAAACACTTTCATTAAGAATTTTTAAGACTAGTTACTGTGTCATTAGAACAATAATTACTACAGTGTTTGTTATGAAGTAGGCCTTGTAGATCACATCCAAATATCTGGAATCACTTTTGCACCTCTTGAGTTTGTCAGAAAACAAAAGTTTACTGATGAACCGAAACAAATGGAATTGAATAACCCCATGGACTGTACTTGTTTAGAGTGCCTTAAAGTATTATAAGCCACATCATATACTGTTAGCTTCAGATGTCACTTACCTTGATTCAGAGTAACATCTCCATTTCACGGTGGTAGCTCCGTAAGTCTTGGTACCCTTCCAGAATAGACAACCAGAAGAAAAACAGGTGACTGCCCCTGGTGGCAGTGGTGATGACTGATCAAGGAAAGTGACTGGGAGAGAGAAATAACAGCTTTTATCTCTGGACAATTTGCTTGTAAAGTTTGATTGCCTGTTAAATCTTAAATGTCAGTGTTTTAAAAATCAGACCGTTTTTACTTTTGGTGAAACTATTTGGATATTATGGAATCAGTCTTTCATGGGCTTTTATATCACCAGTAAAGTTGTGGTTATTTTCAACAGTTGGACAGTATTGTCACCTGGCAGAACCCAGAGCCACCCACGGATTTAAGAATAGCGGAGAAAGATCGAGCCAGTTGTCCATTCTACACTAAAACAGGAGCATGCAGATTTGGAGATCGGTAACTAATTTTGCTTTTTCATGTCAGAATGAAGTGATTCAACATGGTAAAGGGTTTTGAGTTCTTTTTTGGAAGCGGCATGGGTTTCAGTTTGCAGTGTCCATCATAATGCGTCTGTTTCTCCATCTCCTCAGTTCTGTTCATGCTCTGCTTTCTCTAGCCTACCCCCTGGGTGGGCTTAGCTGAGAGTCTCCTTTCATTCTGTAGCCTTAGGAAAACCTTTTTGCCTGTGGGTTTCTGCTTGAAAAACAGTATGTACACTCAGATTCAAGAACAGAGACTCAAGAACACACCTCTCGGTTCAAAACTTGGCATCAGTGCTGAGTGGTAAAGTCACTTAAACTCTGGATTTTAAGTCTTTCATCTCTGAAATGGGAAGGAAGCATAGTATTATCCTCCTGAGGGAACTGTGAGACTGGAATGAATGAATGAAGACATGACAAGTACTGTGTGGCCACTGGTATTTTCATTATTACTATTGTCAATTAGTCTGAACCATTCTTGATCTCTGCCCCCTCCCTCGTTTTAATAAGATATGTGGAAATCTGTTGATTTCTTAAGTCATATACCAAACAACTATTTGAACTCCTGTTACATATCAAGTAATGGTGATTTTTTTTCATAGTTTGGTTAATTTATGAACAAAGCAGATAAATAGTTCTATTTACCTGAGGAAAAATCTAATTATTACTACATATTCATCATGAAAGAAAAGATCTAATTCTGATATTAATGTTTTATTAATCCTAAAAGGAATATGAGCAGTGTAATTCGCAGATACTTTTTTGTGGACGGTTGTAGAGCTTGAACTCTGGGCCTGGGTACTGTCCTTGAGCTCTTCAGCTAAAGGCTAGCATTATACCACTTGAGTAGCAGTACCACTTCTGGTTTTCTGGTGGTGAATTGGAGATAATAGTCTAATGGACTTTTCTGCACGGGCTGGCTTTGAACAGTGATCCTCAGATGTCAGCCTCCTGAGTAGCTAGGATTACAGGTGTGAGCCACGGATGCCTGACGAAACTATATTATCTCTCAGGTTTAGTTTATTCATAAATTATCCATGCCGTGAATTGTATTTCCTTTGAAAATGTGGCTGTGTGCTCAGTGGCTTACACCTGTAAACTTTCTACTCAGGAGGCTTAGATATACAGGATAGAGGTTCAAGGCCAGCCCAAGCAGAAAGGTTCTCTGGACTTCATCTCCAAAATAACCAGCAAAAAGCAGGGCTGTAGTTAAAGGAGGTGTAGTTAAAGTGGTAGAGCACCAGCTAAGCAAGCACAGAGCTCTGAGTACAAACCTAGTACTAAAGAACAAAAGGAAGAAAGAAAGAAAGAGAGAGAGAAAGGAAGGAAGGAAGGAAGAGAGAGAGAGAAAGAAGGTGGGAGCAGAGACTGAGAGGAGCACAAAGTGAGATATGAATGTTCTCTGGCTTTCTTGTCTGTTGAAAGCTTTCACACAATTTTTCTTTTTCTTCTTCTGTTTCTTTCTTTATTTATTTGCTAGTTCTGGGGCTTGAACTCAGGGCCTGGGAGCTGTCCCTAAGAAGGTTGTGCTCAAGGCTAGAGCTCTACCACTTGAGCCACAGCACTACTTGCAGCTTTTTCTGAGTAGTTTATTGGAGATAAAAGTCTCACGGACTTCCCTGCCTAAGCTGGCTTCAAACTGCAATCCTCAGTTATCACCTTCCTCAGTAGCTAGGGTTACAGGCGTGAGCCACTGGTGTCCAGCTACAGTTTTTCTCTATTTTATGCAGGTACTGTGATATGAACTCAGAATCTCCCAGTCATTCAGCTTGCTATTCATAGCTGGTGCTCTACTACTTCAGACATGCTTCCAGCCCTGGTTTTTGCTAGCTAATTGGAGCTACAGTCTTGTGAACTTTTTTTACTTGGCTTCAAACTTGACTCCTTTGAGTCTTAGCCTCCTGTACAGTTAGGATTACAGACAAGATTAAGAGTGCCTGGAAAAAATTTGTTGATAAATATTTTGATTTTGCTTATACTAGGGCTTAAACTCAAGGCCTTACACTCTCTTGGCTTGGTTGATTGGCTGGCACTGTACTATTCATTATACCTTCACACCTCATTTTTTTATTTTTTAAGAAATGACTTTGAGGCTAGAATTGTGGCTCAAGTGCTGGTGTTATGAAGCACAAGGACCTATGTTCGAACTTCAGTGCTGGCCAAAAAACCCCCAAAAACCCCAAAATCCCAGGAGTGGTAATTCATGCCTCTAATCCCAACAACTAATGAGGTGGACATAATGGCATTGTGGTTCTGGGCAGAAGCATGAGACCCTACTTGAAAAAATTAACAAAAGCAAAAAAAAAAAGCCAAGGTTGTGACTTACATGGTAGAGCACTTGCCTAGCCAGCAGAAAGCCCTGAATTCAGACCCTATATTGCTATCCCCCACCAACACAAACCCTGGGTGCATATTAGAATTATCTGAATGGCTTTAAAAAATTTCCTTACCAAAAAAATGACCTCACCATCAAATCATGTAAATCAGAATCTCAGAGGATTAGGTGGTCTTAGGTTTTAAATGTCCTCTGGTATGTCTAATATGCCTTAGAACTGGTGTGCAATATATAATTCCTTTTATAACTTATTGTTGTTATTTTGATTGCCTCCTTTTGAGGAACTGGTCACTAAGCAAAGGAAAAAATTCCCCCCTTGTTACCTTAGAATCATTTACTAAATGTATACTTCATTTCAGGAAGAAGTAGTAATAATTGATCAGTATACGTGTCCCCCACCAAAGAAAATGGTGTTCAGCTGATGACCTTTCAGAGATAAACGTGACTCAGTTTCAGTTCCCATTTGTGTGGGTAGTTCAGTCCAGTTGCTTTTAAGGTTTTTCCAACTGTATCATCCCTTATGTGTTTTGTCAGTTGTGGGGCTTGAACTCTGGTCCTGGGTGTTGTCCCAGAGGTATTCAACTCAAGGCTAGCACTCTACCACTTAAGCCTCAATGCCACTTTTGGTTTTCTGGTGGTTAATTGGAGATAATCATCTCACGGGCTTTCCTGCGTGGGTTGGCTTTGAACCGTGATCCTCAGATGTCAGCCTCCTGAGTAGCTAGGATTACAGGTGTGAAACACCAACACCCAGCCTCTTCAATGGTTTTAAGAACTCAGTTGACAGGCAATTTCTTGAGGAAAGACTTGTCAAACTCTCAGACATATTGGTTCAAGGAATGGCATTTGACAATGGTCAAATTAGTTGATGACCATTTCTTACTGTTTTCAGTGTTAAATGAACTTTCACCATCATGACTATCAAAGTATGAGATCAGTTAAGGAATTGTCATCGTTCCAGTGATGAATTGAGTGGAATATAAAATCCTGTGAAATCTAGCACCATCCTTCATCTAGTACCATCCTTCTAGACAAGTACACTGCTCTTCCCCCCCACCTCCCAGGGCTTGAACTCAGGGCCTGAGTGCTACCCTTGAGCTTTTAAGAAACTCAAAGACTTACCTACTTGATGTGGCTTCCAACCAGGATCTTCAGATCCTCTACCTCCTGAGTAGTTAGGATTGCGGGCATGAGCTACTAGTGCCTGGCACCTATTTCCTTTCTATGGTGCCTGGTGTCTATTTCATTTCTACAGAGAGCCTTGTTGACTTGCTCCAGATAGTATAGCCTTTCTTCAAGACTTGTCAGATGTCAGAGAAATACTTCCTTTCCCCTTTAACTTTTTTCTCTTCTTTCTCTCTTTCTCTCCTCCCTTCCTCTCTCCCTCCCTCTCCCTTCTGCCTTTAGGCTCAAGCCACTGCACCAAGCAAAGAACACTTTTTTTAAAATCTGAGCATTTTCTTTGTGTATTTGTTTTTGTAATTAGTACAAAATTCAATTATATAGCCTTTGTAGAATTGGTATTTTGAGGAGCCAGACCTTAGAAAGGAGTTTTATTTTCTTTTTCCTCCTAAAGGAAAGTAACCACTGAAGAAAGGTAAAACTAATTTCTTTAAATCTTCACACTTTACATACTTCTAGAAGTAATTTAACAAAGGCTTATGATTGGCTACATTAAATAAAATGGAAATCAAGGAAAGGAGGAGAAAGCAAATTATTGCTAATGAATGGTGCTTCTGACTCTAATTTTTTTTCTTATGATTCTTCCAAATTCTTCTTTTACAAAATTGTTTAGCTATCTTAGTTTCAGTGTTTATGCATATAAATTTGAAAATAAGCTAATCTATATAAAAAATTTCTGAAGGTATTTTAGTTGGAATTGCATTAAATCTACTATAGAGGATTTATGCTTCCTAGGCAAAAAAATAAACTATATTTTTATTAAAAAGAAAAAAATGAATGGTAGATGACTCTGGAGAGACAAAGATTTTCCTGGCACTTCATTCTAAGTGTGTTTCCCATGATATCTTGGATAAAGCCCAGGAAGATGAACCCTAACATTAATAGGATGGTTTATAACAGTGGATCTGCAACCTTCATGCAAATGTTCCTTAAACTGATCTTTCATAAAGGATTACCACCTAACTTCAGTGTGAAAGAAATGATTCTATGGAGGACAAAGGTAGTGAGTATGGGAGGTGTACCCTTGAGATGAGACAAAAGAAGAATACACTCAGTGGAGCAAAATGGGGATCCAGAGTCCAGTGTCACTTGACTTTGAGGAGCTTCAGCGGGAGGCAACTAGAGTTCCATGGGCAGAGCACTGGGGAAGAATTAATAGCTTGCACCTGAAGGGTCATTTGGATTCCCTTGATATTTCTTGACATACTTGGGATAATGTTCAATGATGTGATTTTGTTGGAATTTGACTTGAAGTCCCATCAGAGTGATGGGTAACTAGTGTCCTAAATCACTGGTTCCCAACCATTATTGACACATCAGAACCAAGAGAAGAGCTACTTGGACAACATGAGTTCCCTATATCCCAGGAGGTCTGATCCCATGTTCTAGGGCAGGACCAGAGAAAAGTCACTTTTCCCCAGGTCATTCTAAGAACCACACAGGCCTGGTACCATAGCTTTAGACGACCTTTTCATATACTAATTTCTCTAAGTTTTTACACAACCGTGAGGCTGGCCTTGTGAAGAAACTCAGATCACAAAGGCTCTACTTAGTCTCCAGTTCAAGTGAAGATTATTCCCCAGAGGGGGTTTTTGCTATCTTCTGATCTTAGGAATGCTCATAAATGGGAAGTAGAGCTAAGTTTATTCAGATCTAAGTGTCCTGTGAACAGATTCTTAAATTAGCTCCTTGTTTAATTCTGTATGTGCTTCATACTTATATGCTAACATTGTTATCAGGTTGAATCCTTTTTCTTTGTTCTTTCAATACCAGTACTTTAGGAAACAAGTGTAATTACAAGGTCTCTGGTACAGTTATCCAGAAGATCATTTGGAAATAGAAACATTCACATTAATGAACATTGAACATTTTTGAGCTGGGCCTGGTATGTGCTGGGCCTTCTGTATAGGTGCATAGATGTATTGTATTTCAGACATGGAAAATGACTGTAAGTAAACATTTGGTCACTTTAGAGGCACTGTTTTTTCCCCCCAGCACTTGCCTTAGTCTTTAAATTTCTTTCTTCCTAAGTTGTTTTTTCTTCAAAATCTTTTTATTGAATTTTTGGCTGTATTTGGGTTTGAATTCAGGGCTTTATGTTTAATAGATAGGTAATCTACCACTTGAGTCATGCCTCCAGCCCCTTTGCTCTCATTATTTTTGAGGTAGAGTCTTCCTTTTTGCCTGGACCGTCATTATCTTGTTTATGCGTCCTGCTATAGCTGGGGTGGCCGGCATGTGCCATCTCACTTTGCTATTGGTTGAGCTGGGGATCTTGCATACTTGCTCAGGCTGGCCTTAAACCCCGAGCCTCCTGATTGATCTCTGTAGAATTATAGATGTGAATCACCAGCTCCTGACTTACTTTACAGATTTTTAACGAAGATCCTAACCAGGAAAATTTTGATTATTTAGAACTTGGACTAAGTATTAGGAGAAGGGAATAAGTAAGCAAATAAACATAGAAAGGATTAAAAATAATTATTTGGCACAGCCTGATTGGCTTTAGCCTTAGTCCTATTTAAACTGTGAAAAGAAACTTGTTCTTCACAGTTGTTAGAAGCCTTCATTAAATAAAAATTAAGTTAAATTCATTCTATTGCAATGACTAGGCATCAGATTTTAGGTTAACTGAGATCTACCAGGGCTATATGGCTTGATTAGATGTGCATTTTCTAGGTTCCATTTCCTTCTCTGCAAAGCAGGGCTCCAGTACCAACAATCCTAGCAAATTGTAAGGCTCAGAGGGAATAAAGGTAAAAAACACATGACAACAATAAAATGCTATATCCTCCTGTGTTCATAGTTGAGATTACAATACTTTATTAATGGGAAATTCACCAGGATATTGTTCTCACATTCCTTTTGAGGCCCACATGTTGTCATGTCTGTCATAATCTAGCACCCTAATAAGTCTTCTTTTTTCCACATTATTCAGCATACAGAAATCTTTCCAAACTTCACCCAGGGGCACATGAATGACATAGACCTTGCACGTCATTCCTAATCTGACATTTTAACGGAAAGCTCTACTATCTTAGTCAGTCTTAGAAGAAGTTCCTTGTGTACTGAAGGCATGGCATCTGAGTAGAATTTCTTACCTTAGAGTTAAGTAAAACAACAATAACTGGAGTTGAGTCTGTCTCGTAAAATTCTAAGGCAACATTTTTAGGTTTGCTTTTCAAGTACTGGACTAATGAATTTGATTTTTTTCATATATAGGTGTTCACGTAAACATAACTTCCCCACATCAAGTCCCACCCTTCTTATTAAAAGTATGTTTACAACGTTTGGAATGGAGCAGTGCAGGAGAGATGACTATGACACTGATGCAAGCCTGGAGTACAGCGAAGAGGAAATCTACCAGCAGTTCCTAGACTTCTATGATGATGTGTTGCCTGAGTTTAGGAACGTGGGGAAAGTGATTCAGTTCAAGGTGGGCATGGGTGTGAGGAGGGGACTGGTGCACTTCACCCCGACCTTCTCTCTACACCAAAGAGCTGGGGCCCATGCTTGCTACCTGGGTGGAGCTGTGTGCTAGTAAGTGCCTGGTCCCAGGTGCTCAGACATTCAGGTACTTTGCTCAGTCAGTGTGCCTTCCTTCTTTCTCCCTTTCCACCCCCACTCAGAGTGAGGCTGGAGAGATACTACACGAAAGCATGTGATAAGCATGTATTCACATGCTAGTTTTGCGAACACTAGGGGCAGGGTTGCAAAGGACCCTTTATTTCTTCAGTAACTTTGGACTGTAGCTCTTTTTGGCATTTGAATTCTCTGTATCAGGCCATCTGTGTGCAGCTATGCAGGCATTCACTCCGACGCCCCTCCCCCTGAGGACAGCATGCCCGTCCTTCCTGTGTAGGTGCTTCACATGCAGCTGTTACACACACTGTGACTCAGTTCCACTCACTGAGCATTTGACCAAACATGGTGCTGATGGGGGTCTGCTTCCACCTTCTGCTCAAGGTACATTCATTCTTCCAGAGCTACATAAGACACACAGAACTTGATTCCTTGTTTTTAATTACATTTTTATTCATCATCTACTATCCATACTAAGGATAATGTTCTCAAACCATGATTTGGGATAAAATGTACTAATTGAAAAAAGAGGCATTCCAATAACACATAATTATTTAAAAAAATTCCTTAAGGCATGGAGGGTAAGGCTAGATGTGATCCTTGTTTCTCCTGGAGCCCAGTAGTTCAACTGTAACACAGAACGACCTCCTCCCTTGTCTGTCTATTTGGTGAGATCTGAAACTAAATGACTTATGTTAGGGCCAGGAAAATATCCCATACTTTGGAGGAAAATACAAGGCTGTGGATTTTTTTTCTCTGCTACAGGAAATGACAGTAGAGAGTGGAACAGCCATATGACAGAGATATTCCTGAAATTCAAGGCCATTCTTTGGTTTCAGAGTTTTAGCAGGGATTTAGTGTATCAAGATAAAATAGGGAGAAGTGGGGACAAAATGGGAGAAACATTTCCTCCTCTCCCAACAGGAAATGGGAGGAAAGAATTCTGCAGGTTATCCTTCTAGCAACTACTTTCAGGATTTTAAAGTATTCTTTAAAGGATTTTTTCCCTTTAAACTTTATTTCTGTTGCATGCACTTCCCTGCCTTCACTTGACTCAGCGCAAGCAGGAACCACTAAAATGGAAGTATGTGCTCATGTCTACACAGTATCACACTGAAGCAAGGACTGTGCTTTGACTAGCCCTGTGCACTCAGCCATGTCACTTAACCACTCAGAGTGAGATTGACCTAATGCCAGTGCTTCCCCTGAATCATACTGTATGGATCATGCAACACTGGTGTTGCTTTCAGGATTGACTGACATCTAGATATAGTTCAGTGGTAGATTACTTACCATATACAAGGCTGTCCGTTATTTTTGTGTGTGCGCTGGTAGTAAGGATTGAACTCAAGGTGTCACACTTTTTGCTCTACCACTTGAGCCTTAACCTCCATGTCCAAATTAAATAAAAATCTACTGAAAATATGAAAAGAAGGAAAAAAAAGAAACTGGTTAATGGAGAATCGTATTATCTGAAGTAGCTAACAGGCATTAACCATATTATTTTTCCTTTTGATTAGAAACCTGGTAAGATGGCTGAGTTTATACCAACCGTGTTGTCAGTTACAAATGGAAAGCTACAGGCTGGGAATATGGCCTAGTGATAGAGTGCTCGCCTTGTATACATGAAGCCCTTGGTTCGATTCTTCAGCACCACATAATAGAAAAAGCCAGAAGTGGTGCTGTGATTTCAGTGGTAGAGTGCTAGCCTTGAGCAAAAAGAAGCTAGGGACAGTGCTCAGGCCCTAAGTTCAAGCCCCAGGACTGGCAAAAAACAAAACAAACAAATGGAAAGCTACATAGTAAATTTAGAGTAGAAAATATTTCGGAACATCAAATTAATTATCAAAACAAATAATATATCCTTGAGTGCCCGGGGATTAAATGATTTTTTAAGCTCCCTGGCACAGTTGGCATGGACTTATGAGGTTCTTAAAAAAGTTCTTCCTTTGAAGCATGATGTTACAAACTGCCCCCTTTTGTATGCTGTAATAATAGTACTCTGAAACAAATGTATACATTTATGGGTTCGTTTTAATGATAAAAACTAAGCATTAGTTGGAATGTTTGAGGGTCTTTTCATATATAGTATCATATGAAAATAAATTGGTCATTTTGGGAGACATATGATGAAATGGTCCACTTTACTAGTAATAGGGACAGTATATGTGAAAATGAGCTATTTACACCTGCCTGCTAAGCAGTATACAGTGTATTCCTCTCAAGAGTGGGTAAAGGGTACATGTTAGTAAAGTCACTTCAGAGAGCAGCTTGGCACTATGCAGTGATGTGGAAGCCCATAAATCATCATGTTCCTGGTTATGCAGACTAGAGAGATCCTTAGACCCATAGAGATGCATTTAAGAATATCATTGCAGTACTGTTCGTAGATGAAAAATTGGAAGCACCTTGAATAGCCATCACTAGAAGATTAGATGCATAAATGTGATTATTTGGTGTTTCTAGTAGGCAGGAGTTAAGTCATTAAGTTTGCATTGTTATGTCTTGCAAAAATACAGGATGGCATTTATTTAAGATGTTAAAATGTGCTAAGCAATCCTATGTTATCAATGCATATACATGTTCCTTTGCATACATCCACATAAGTGTGTATACCAGGTTGTATAATATATACTTGTGTGTGATACATATCTTCTGGCATGCATATAGCTGTGTATATGCCCATACGTGTATATATGTATAGTTGTGTCTCTAGATCTACACATGTATATGTATGTTTATGTCTGCAGTGTGAAAGCTACACTCAGCCTCTCTTTAGTGCTTGCTTAAGTTATGGAGGAGAGAGAATACGACGGGAGGATTTCATTTGGGTCACTAATGTTTTACCTATTCCAACACTTTCAATCAACTTTGAAAATGTGTTAAGTGTTAAGTCCAGGTACTACATCTCTGAATTGTTGAATAGTCTCTGTATTTTTATGCATGTGTAAACATTTCAATTTATGGAAAAGGCAAACCAGACCTAGATTAATAGGGATTAGATAAGTGGGACAAGTACACCTTCCTTATATAGTCAACAGAATTTTCCTAGGATCTGTTTTGAAATTGGATTCCTAACTACTTTTAGAAATGTTAGCCTGGGCTGGGAATATGGCCTGGTGGCAAGAGTGATTGCCTCGTATACATGAAGCCCTGGGTTTGATTCCTTAGCACCACATATATAGAAAATGGCCAGAAGTGGCGCTGTGGCTCAAGTGGTAGAGTGCTAGCCTTGAGCAAAAAAGAAGCCAGGGACAGTGCTTAGGCCCTGAGTTCAAGTCTCAGGACTGGCAAAAAATAAAAAATAAATGTTAGCCTGGACAAAGTACATGTGATGACAAGACGTTTTCTTTAATTTCTTATGATCACATTCCTCATTGTTCCCATAGGTTAGCTGCAACATGGAACCTCATCTGAGAGGCAATGTATATGTTCAGTATCAGACGTAAGTATTTTGACTGTCCCTATCCATCTTTGGGTTTTGTTATAGTAAGCTATTTTGATTCTGTTAATGTCTGAGACTTTCTCACTGGATATCTAGCCTTTATGTGCATGACATCTTCCAAAATGTAAATCTTCAGAGCTGATAGGAGGCATTTGAAAAATAATACATTTCATTTTGTTCTTGGATTTTGAATATTTTATGGTATATTTCATATATTTATTTAAATTTTTATTTATTTGTTTATTTATTTATTTTTCAGTCATTGGGGATTTAACTTGGGGCCTGGGTGCTATCCCTGAACTCTTTTACCTAAGGCTAGTACTCTACCACTTTGAGCCACAACTCCACTTCCGGTTTTCTGGTTGTTAATTGGTGATAAGCATCTCACAGACTTTCCTGCCCAGGTTGGCTCTGAACTGTTATCCTCAGATCTCGGCCTCCTGAGTAGCCAGGATTACAGGTATGAGCCACAGCCCTCGGCTATTATTATATATTTTAATAATGAAAATACAAACTGAATAAAGATAACTAGGATAGAGAATATAAAACATAAATCTTAAAAAGCCAGAGCTCAAAGCCTTAAAATAGTATACTTCTGGTCATCTGAGTAGTTACTGTATTATTTCTGCTTGTCTTGCCATTTGCCTATACAGCACCCTGGTTAATGGATTCAGTTAACCATTGAAATGTAAAGAACAGTAGTGTTGGCTGAGAAAGAATA
Organism: Perognathus longimembris pacificus; assembly: GCF_023159225.1. Classification (NCBI taxonomy): domain Eukaryota; kingdom Metazoa; phylum Chordata; class Mammalia; order Rodentia; family Heteromyidae; genus Perognathus; species Perognathus longimembris. Next base: position 104,783,072 of record NC_063188.1, on the reverse strand, counting down.
GGCTTTAACAATGGAAAACACTTCTGCAGTTTCAGTGGTTCAATCTTTTGGTTTAAGAGGCTTTGACTGAAGCCAATTTCCATGCACCAAAACCTCTCAAAGGGCCCAGAGTTAGTGGCTCATGCCTGTAATCCTAGGTACTCAGGAAGCTGAGATCTGAGGATCATGGTTCAAAGCCAGCCTACCAGCACATGTAAAAAGTCACCATGAGACTCTTTTCTTTTGCTTTCTTTTTGTTTTTTGCCAGTCCTGGGCCTTGGACTCAGGGCCTGAGCACTGTCCCTGGCTTCTTTTGGCTCAAGGCTAGCACTCTGCCACTTGAGCCACAGCGCCACTTCTGGCCATCTTCTATATATGGGGTGCTGAGGAATCGAACCCAGGGCTTTATGTATACAAGGCAAGCACTCTTACCACTAGGCCATATTCCCAGCCCCACCATGAGCCTCTTTATCTCTAATTAACCACTCAAGAGCCAGAAGTGGAACTATGACTCAAACTGGTAGAGTGCTAGCCTTGAGCAAAAGAGCTTAGATGACAGCACCCAGGCCCTGAGTTCAAGCCCCATGATTGATAAAACAACCAAAAGAGAAAAAGAATTCTCTCATAGGGTTAGTAAGAAAGGTTCCTGAAAATTGTGAGCTGAAGGAGGCTGAATGCTCTAGTTAGGATGACTCCTCAGGCAGTATAAAAACTATGAACCTGGTGGTCCAGTAATAAATTAATAATGGGGTTTCATCTGCCTGTTAGAATTGTTACAAATCACATCCTTTGGTTTTTGGTTCAAAGGGAAGAAGAATGCCAATCAGCACTTGCTTTGTTTAATGGACGATGGTATGCAGGACGACAGCTTCAGTGTGAATTCTGCCCAGTCACCCGGTGGAAAATGGCCATTTGTGGTAAAACACAAAACAAAAAACTACATGACGATTTTTGTTTCAATTATCCCACTATATAAAAATCTATTCTTTGAGGGAAGGGATGAAGCCTAGTTTGTCTCTCACAGTAGATGAGCAGAGATGTTATAAATATAAAGGACACCCCCATTTCCATCTGGAACAGACTTTAGAGGTCACTTGATGGATAAGTGGCTGAAGTTGCAATGTATCGATGACAGAGTTGGGACTAGAATTTCAGTTTTCTGATCCTCAGTCCAGGGCTGTGTGCCTGACGGTTCAGGAAGCCTGAGAAGTGTGTGAAGGCCAGCAAGTTGTCCTTGTCAGTTTCAGGGGTGTTTTCCATTCATTGGTGCTCTTCACTAGAGCTGTTTGTTTCTCTCTTTCTCCCCAAGGAATCTTCTGTCATCTTCGTCACCACAAAATTATATATCAATAGCATTTCCTGCCTTGCTTGAAATTCAAGTATGCTCTTGTGACTCAGAGACCACTGGTAGGTCTCGGGTCAGTTCTGCATCCAGTGCATTCAGATAGACAGATTCACTGGAGTGTAGAAGTAAGCCAGGAAGTGATTCAGCATTGTGTAGAGTAACAAACAGCTTCGAAGGCCTAGTCATTTTCTGGTTTCTAAATGTGAGAGTTCCCCAGGTGAAAAGGCACAAGGCTTTAATGCCTCCAGGGTGCACCTGATGCTTTTTTTTACTGTGTTTCTTTGCTCTGTGTTCTCATCTGCGTAAAACTTGGGAGTAAAAAGTACATAAGTTCTAAAGTCTGAGTCTTTAGCAGCTTTGTCTTAATGAATACTGTCATTTAAAAACGTCACGGGCCGGGCACGGAGGCCCATGCCTGTAATCCTAGCTACTCAGGAGGTTGAGATCTGAGGATCACGTTGAGACTCTTTTCTCCAAAAGAAAATAAAAAAGCCAAAAGTGGAGATGTGGCTCCAAGTAATAGAGCATTCGCTTGAGCACAGTTGCTCAGGAACACAGCCCAGGGGCCTGGAGTTCAAGCTCCAGGATCGGAACCAAAACCAAAACCCCAAACAAACAAAATAACAGAACAAAATAACAAAACAAAAATTTCATGGGAGGCTAAGGCAAGAGAATAATGAGTTTGGGGCCAGGCTAGATTACATAATGAGATCGTCTTTCAGTCAACCAATTATTAATCAGCCATTTAGGAAGTGAGGAAGATTTCAGAAGTCCTGGCTTTTGAGATCCAGAAGAAACATTTTGCCCTGCGTTTTGAGAGTGGGGATGGAGCATGAAATTGTTTTCTCCATTAAGGCAATTGCTTTTGCCAGTTCCTGGGATTGCAGTGTAATTTCAGTGAGGTACTTATTAGTGTGGCTTTGACATTTCCAAGGTAGTCTTGAAAAAAGGTAATAGATGGTTGTTTTCGCGGTGACCAGCGATGTTAAACTGCTTGTGTGCTCGTGACTGACCATTTGTATGGTTGGAAAGATATTAGTTGTTTGATCATGGGCCTATTTTTTTAAAAAATAGATAAACAGGGTCAGTTTATTTGAAAGCAAAAGAAAGGCAGTGAAAGAAACAAACTACATCAGGAGAGGGAGCTAAGGAGGAGTTCCAGGCCCATTTTTAATTAGGATATTTGCTTTTTTCTTACCAGGTCAAAAAAGTGCTTGCTATAGTGTGCATATAAGAGCCCAATCACAAATGTGATCTATAAATGTTTTCTCATTCCATAGGTTGTCTTTTTATTTTGTGTTTCCAAAAGAAGTGATATATTTTAGCTTTGGTTAAGTCTAACTTTATTTTTCTTTCCTTTTGGTTTGTGCTTTTCAGGGTCCTACTTAGGACCCCCTTTGCTTACCTCAGGGTCACTAAAACTATGTGTTTTCTTCATTTCATTTTTCATGCTTAAGTTTCTCTGATCCAGTTTGGTAATTTCTGGGTATACCGTGTTATTTTACTTAACTGTTACACATTTAGGGAATTTACAACTTAAAAGAGAAATAAAGTTTAATATCTCCAAGTGTCTTGGAATAGTTCAAATAGACTTGACTTCTTAACATCATCAAATAATTTTAAAAGTTAAAAAAAATATTTTTGTTGGTTGTGGAGCTTGACTTTGGGGTCTGGGCACTGTCCCTAAGCTTTTTAGCTCAAGGCTAGTGCTCTACCACTTGAGCCACAGAGCCACTTCCGGTTTTCTGGTGGTTACTTGGAGTTAAGAGTCTCATGACTTTCCTGCCTGGGCTGGCTTTGAACTGTGACCCCCAGATCTCAGCTTCTTGAGTAGCTAGGATTACAGACATTAAGTGTAGCCATCTATTTTTTAAAACATAATTTTCTTGTTCTTAAAGTATATGCAGAGGGGTTATCATTTCATAAGTCAGATAATGAGTACATTTCTTTTTGGATGAGGTCACCCTTTTTTTTTTTTTGCTTGTCCACAGTTCTTCCATGCTGTCCTTGGCTACACATTGTGTAGTTCATCTTCCACATAGTGTATACTGAACACCATGCTTGCCTGCCTTCCTTTTTGCGCCTCCCTCGACCCCCTCCCAAAAGCCAGATCAAAGAACAAAACCAACCAACAAAAACCAAAGATACCACCATTGCTGCCACCACCTCCAAAAACAAGGAAAAAAAAACCCATGTTTCTCTTTTCTGGAATTACTTTTGATGAATAGAATTTTCAGTCTTTAGAGGTGATAGGCCTTTGGGGTCCTCCACTAAGAGCATCCGCTTTAGTCTGTGTGTGAATGAGAACCCATCTCTTCTGACCAGTGATTTGTTCTGCCACAACCATGCCCTCTGAGCATGCTAGGCGGGGTACGGGCTCCCAGGCCCGCCGTGCACTGTTAACTAGGACTCTTGGCAGTCAGGACATGGCAAGATCCCGGAGAAGGTAATGTATGTGCTCACCATTTGTTCAGTTGCACTCAGACGATAGAATATTCTAGTTAGTTAAAATGTCTGGCTTGTTTCCACTTCCTTTTGGTAAGAGTGTTTGTAGATAGTCCTATAGCATTTAAAAGACTATATTTGTACATCCAGGAACCAAACTATAACATCAATTTATGTAGGCCCCGTTTAAGTAGCACCGAGTTGGAATTCCCAGCCTTCCAGACTTCAGCACTGTGTCTTCTGAATAGGGGAAGGCGCCCGGCCCATAAAGCACAGTGACAAGTGTGGTTTCCTCCTTGTGCCACTGCAGGTTTATTTGAGATCCAACAATGTCCAAGAGGCAAACACTGCAACTTCCTTCATGTGTTCAGAAATCCCAACAATGAATTTTGGGAAGCCAACAGGGACCTGCTGTGTGCAGATCAGACTGGCTCTTCCTGTGGTAAGAACTTGGAAAGGCGAGAGAAGGCGGGCCACCACGAGGACTACTACAGCAGGTCGAGGAGGCGGAGAAGCCCCAGCGCCGACAGCGCCTACAAGAGGAATGGGGACTCCACCTCCAGAAAGAGAGGCGCCCACCGGGGGAAAAAGGCTCACAAACACTCGGCCAAGAGCCGCGCGAGGCACAGCTCCCGAAGCCGGGGAAGGAAGAGGGACAGTAGCCGCAGCCCAAGCAGCCAGAGCCACAACCGCCACCGGAGCCACAGCCGCCACCGGAGCCACAATCGCCCCAACTGTAAACACCGCCCGAGCCGGAGCCGGAGCCGGAGCCGGAGCCAGAGTCGCAGGAACCGTCAGAGCCGCAGCCGCAGCCGGAGAAGCCGAAGCCAGAGCTCATCATGCAGGGATTAGGGTGGGGAGATCAAGGAGTGGAGATAACACCATCCAGTCCCCAATCCAAATAAAACTTTTATTCTTTAATGATTGTGCGCGCACATCCACTTGCAAGACTATGTACTGTGGGGCTGGGAATATGGCCTAGTGGCAAGAGCACTTGCCTCATATACATGAAGTCCTGGGTTCGATTCCTCAGCACCACATATACAGAAAATGGCCAGAAGTGGCGCTGTGGCTCAAGTGGCAGAGTGCTAGCCTTGAGCAAAAAGAAGCCAGGGACAGTGCTCAGGCCCTGAGTTCAAGCCCCAGGACTGGCCAAAAAAAAAGACCATGTAACGTTCCTTCTGAGATCAGTGAAAGTCGAATAAAATGGAATGATTTTATAAAGGAAGGGTGGCAACCACAGGCAGCTCACGCCGGGCATCCTAGCTAATCAGGAGGCTGAGATCTGAGGATGAGGGGCTTGAAGCCAGCGTGGACCGGAAAGCCCCTGAGACTCCGATTGATCACCAAAAAGCCAGAGTGGAGCTGTGGCTCAAGTAGTGTGCCAGCCACTCAGGGACAGCACGAGTTCAAGCCCCAACACAAGCACACACACACAAATGAGGGTTTCACACAGGCTTCCGCACGCACTCCAGCAGTGCCCGGTCCCTTTTGCTTTTTGTTTCAGATAGGGTCTCCCTAACTTTGCCTAAGGTGGTGGCTTCAAACTTAAAGGCCTCCTGCCCCATGCTGCTAGAATAGCTGTCAACTACAGGCATGCAGTTTGACACATGGCGAAGAATGAATATTCTTTTTAAGTTTGATCAAGGATTTTAGAATAACAATATTGGGAGATGAGGAAAAGCTAAGCATGTTTTCTGTTCCCCACACAGGAAATGTAATAGACTCAATGGTGGTTGCTGTTTATAGCCTTGAATCCTTTCTGAGCTGGGAGAATATCGTCGTGCCTTAGTAACTCCCAAGCCTTAGAAAATGGTCCTAGGTGGGCAAGATGGGTGCTGTTTACTATTCTAAAACATGATGTGGCTGAGGCTCATCGAAAACAGATGACACAATGACTTTAGGACTTCCCATTGCCATCATTTTTTTTCCAATTCCCTCTTTACCTGCTGCAAAGTTTACAGGAAAAGTGATTATTCTTAATCCATTGTAGTGGGGGGGAGGGATTCACCTTAAGGCCAAGACAAAATTGAGATGTTGATCCTTTCCCTTCAGATGTCAATGGGGCAGGAGCTTATAAACCTCTGATTATTGTGATAAACATCTGTCTTAGACTTAGCTGCAGCTGTGTGGAGCTGTTGACTGTGCCCCTTCAGTAGATAGGAGGTGAGAGTAATGAGATGGTTTTGATAACTGATTACCTGGACTAATCCTAGTTGTTTAGAAAGAAGTCGACTGCATCAAGTTTTAAAAGCGGCATTTATTAGTTGAAAATAAATGTGTTCATATGCTCTGGGCAGCATGGAATTCCTGTTTTTAGTGAGCTTGAAGTACATGAGAATTCATTAGATCCGTTATTTATGTGCTTATAATCACTACCAAATTCAAATGAGGGGATGGGTGTCAGATGGTGGGAAGTGTTAACATTTTGTTGAAATCGAAAACTTCTTCCTTCAGCAGCTCTCCATAGTTGGACCAACTTTTGGAAAGAGATTAAAAACACACTACAGTGTTTATATGGTGAACATTTATTACAACTGGATGTGATAAGACAAGTGTGGTCTGAATGTTGTTTACAATCACAACAAAGCTTGATCCAGCCCAGCATATACAAGTGTGAACATGAGCACGTTTAATGTATGAAAGTGACGCCAAACAGTTACACAGCTTTAAAAATAGAGCGCCAGCTAGTGCCATTTTACTTCATTCAACTCACTTTGTAACATGAAAAGGTTCTAAACTTTTTTATGTTCTGATCGCTAGGCAATGCCGTGGAAGGAACGGAAGCTGCTGTAAAGTTCTTAGTACTTCTAACTGGAAGGAGGCAATAGAGAAGCAAAATAAATTTGGCTTTTAACAAGCACCCCGTAAGGAACACTGGTACTTTCGAGATTGACTTTATGCAACACTGAGAAGAGCCATTAACAAATTCCAGAAGAGTCTGTTACCAAAAATTCTTGGCAAACTGATACTCCCACTTAATTTGGGGCCACCAAGAGCAAACTAAGTAAATGATTAGGACCTTAAAAAATTCATCTCAGGAATCAAATGTGCCTTGACATTGTAACCATTATGTGCTATTATAGAACATTCTTTGTCCCTTGTCTTGTTTGCTCATAGTATACTTTTTAGTGGAAAACAATAACATTCCAATCTAGTCATCTAAAAGAATTGATATTCTTTTTGTTTTAATGTATGGAGTATCCAATATAGGTCTTTGGTATAAATTTGGTTTTTGCTTACAGTTTCAGTAGCTCAATTTTCATTCATTTGATCTAACACGTAAATTCCCTTTGTTCTTACACAGGTTGAAATGGTGCTCTATCTAGTCTTTGGTTTCATAAAACCAACTTTCACATTCGAATTTTGAGTTTTCTTGGTCAAACAGTAGTATGAATATTTTGCATGATTTTTTGATATAAATATGTTATCCAGATATAATTCTCATATATGCACATAATCAGCTAAGAGAAATGGATCTATAAAATACCCCCAAAAGGAATCCTTTCCTATAACGTTCCAATGCATAATTTAAGTCCCTTAATTTATCATCTTTGATTCACCAAAGTTCCCTTTAAAAAAATTGTATAGGTCTGAATGAAGCAGCTTAGCAAAACAGTTAATACTGACAAGACATCATCTTACACTGTTAGCTAACATGGACATGAAGGCAGTGGCCATCTACAAGTGTGAAATGCCACAAGAAGTCATCAACAAGGGAGAAGTTATGTCAGTCCAATTTCTTCAAGAACACTACGTGGGGTCTCAGCTTCCTGTGGAGGGAAAATGTGAGATTCTGGTAAGCAAATCCAGGGAGGGCCCCTTAGAAGGTGAAAAATGGACACGAAGAACATGCCTCAGAAACATCCTACTTGTGACAGCCAGTTAGTTCAGTGCCCCAATTGGAAGCCACAGAAAAACTATCTCCACATTTATTATATGTCTACTGTAAATGCCCCCACTGTATGAGGGCACCATTACTATAACACAAAATGCAATCCAACCCAATGCAATGTACAATGGATGAAATCACTGGTAGTCCGTTAAATCATTATCTTAATTAAATATTATCTTAATGTGAAAATCAAGTCGCCTATGCTGCAGCATTTTTTTCTATGCTTTTTTGGTTCCATGTATTTATAAAAATGTCTTCCTCTTGAAATTTTTACTTAAATGTTCACAGCAGCAATGTTTTAGAAAGAGTCGCCTTCCCAGATCTTCTCCGGGCAACCATCTCTGGAAGCCACACACAGAAGACAACACTTTGGGGCAAAAGGAATTTGGTCAGCTGGCAAGCTACCATTGAAGTCTCACTTCCAGCCCAGCCTTTTCTGGTTATTGTAGTGATGGAGTCTAGCAAACTTTTCTGCTCCACCTGGCCTTCAAACATAATCCTCCAGAGCTCACCCTCCTGAGGAACTAGTATTACAGGCATGAACCACTGAGACCTGGATTAAATCTCAAAGGAAGACAAAATAAAGTTGCTAAAAACAACTATTTCTAAAGTGGCTAACTTTGCACATTACAAAATGCTTAAAAAGGCATGCAGATCAACTTTTAGGAATTACTGCAATCTTGCCCTTAAAAGGCAATATTATATTTTAATTATGGATAACAATGTGAATTTTTGGTAGCAATAAGAACCAAACTTACTTTTGCATCCTAATTGTGGTACAGCACAAAAACAAAGAAAAATCATATTAAATAATAAATTCATAATGCATTAGGCTCAATTATATATAAGGCACTTTACAGTGTAATCATAAATTACTTAAACTCTACGATCTATTTCTATATTTGGAAGTCAAGAATAACAGTACTACTTACCTTCACATGTTGAGGTTAAGAGAATTTAGGTCTCAGTGCCTGATTTATAGAAAGTGCTTTAAAAACATTAGCTGATAAGTTAGACAACTTGAAAACTAAATGAAGGTATTTTAGTATTTAGTAGTAAGTTGAATTACTATAGCCAAAAAATGTACATAGTGTGACCTGTTAATATGTTTCTGCAGTAATGAAAATCTGGGTGAAAGTGTGGTTTAGTGAAAATGGCATTTTTTAAAGGGTAGTCTCATCTATATGTCCTTCCCAAGTGAAATTCAGTTTATTTAGGTTATAATTTTTTAAATGGTGGATAAAAGAACAAATTAAATATTACAAGAATACAATCAGTGAACAAAAAAAACCCCACCCTGTATGGCATTAAATGATCAGTTTTTTAAAACGCCAAGGAGGAAAAAAGCAGATAACTTGTTAAAACTTTAGAAATTTAAGACATATCAACCAGACAGATATAATATAAAGCTTGTCTGGTATGTGGTTCTGACAAACCAATCATAAAAGACACTTTCTTCCAGACAATGAGGAAAATCTGAACCAGATATGAGAATTACTCTTAACTCTGTTGCGTGTGGAACTATTGTTAGGTATTAAGTATTCAAGGTGAAACAGAGGAGGATGTCTCTAAAATTCCAGGGCAAAACTAGAGGGAATGTTCTTGAGGAAACAAGTAGAATATTAAGTTGATGGCTGGTGGTGTTGAGTATACCTGAAGGTTCTTTGTAGAATTTTCTGCATTTGTGTCTTGAAGCTTTCATGGCAGGTTATTTTTAAAGAAAATCAAATGGAAAAGTAGCAGCTCTCTCAAACTCCATATATGCCAATCTCTTCCATTTATAATGTTTATTTAGCCTTTAATCATTAAAGTACACTGAGTAATAGCCGAACCATATATTTAATATTTTAAGCTAGTTACTTCCACTTAATATTAAATAATTTTTAAAAATTAATGCAACTTTTAATATGTTTAATGAAAGGATGGCTTGACTTGTATACAGTTTACATTCTCAGTTTATCCTGGTAAAAATGGCCCAGAGCTATTTTGTAGAGCCAATCAAATTTCTCCTACATACTCACTGCCTAGAGATTTTTATATAGACTTTCTTGAGAAAGAATCATGATGCTTTTTGAATATGCATTATTTAAAGTTTCCTTCCTAAAAAGCCAAGTTTCATTTATACACTTTATTCCTTTAAGACAGTGTAATTTGAACCTTTTTTACACATTTTTTATAATGTAAAATGTAATTTTCACACAAGTTCACATTAAAGTTGCAGTTCAAAAATATTTAGGAGAATGATTATTTAAAGTGGTAAAATCATAGTAACAACATTGAATGGTGTTTACCAAGGCCTGTGGAGACCAAGAAATGGAGAGTGGTTGATTTGATGGGTATAGAGTCTCTTTTGCAAGATGAAAAAGTTCTGAAGGTATGTTGCACAACAATGTAAAAATACCTAACACCACTGAACTATATGCTTAGCAGTACTTAACATGATTAACTGGATGTTAAATGTTTTCAAATGACATGTAAAAAATTACCTGGGATAATAAAAATATAAAATGTTATTTTATCAAAGGGGATGAAGAAGAAAAGGCCATTCACATGAGTTGAAGTGCATGCAATACTTTTATTTTAGACATGCAAGGAAAGCCCTCTCAGAGTCTGCTAATTTAAGCAAGCAGCTGGATACAGATAACCACAAGAAAGCAACATTTTGTTACAGCTCAGCCCACAGAAACCAAAGCAATCAGGCAGGAGACAAAGCAAATTTATTTCTGCAGCATTAAAACCAGATGAACACCATACTGCAGGACAGAGAAAGGCATGGAGAAAAACAAATGGAAATGAAAGAGCAACATTTCCCAATGTTTCAAATGTTGTAAATACAGCAAGAATGGTAACAATGGAGATGACTGATCAGAGTACCTACCTAATACTAAGCTTGCTCCAAGCACATTTTCAAAGGTCTTCTTTCAGTGGTAAAGTAGTATCTTTAAGTTATTGTTTAGCACCAAATTACTTAACCCAGGCTTTAAACTCTTTAGATCCAATTAATTACTTGGACTTTTCCTCTCATAATAAAATATGCTAAAAGTTTAAAAGCATATACCACACTGGTCTAAATTAAAGTTTTGGATATTCAGAAATATACAATCCTAGTTAGCCAAAAATTAAAGATTTAAATGGAGGCTTATATTAGATAGCTACTAACTAATCAAATATAAAAATTTAGAGGCTGGGAATATGGCCTAGTTGGCTGGGAATGTGGCCTAGTGGTAAAGTGCTCACCTCGTATACATGAAGCCCTGGGTTCAATTCCTCAGCACCACATTTACAGAAAATGGCCAGAAGTGGCACTGTGGCTCAAGTGGCAGAGTGCTAGCCTTGAGCAAAAAGAAGCCAGGGACAGTGCTCAGGCCGAGTTCAAGCCCAGGACTGGCAAAAACAAAAACAAAACAAAGAATTTAGATACTGAAAAAAGTGAATATTCGACATTTTGTACTGTAATACTATAGTGAAAGGGCTACTACCAAGCCTTGCAGGGCAAACTTTGCTGACATCACTTTCTGATAATTTTTAAAGGGATTGTTCAAGCTAAAGGCATGGCCCAAGTAGTAAAGTCCTGCCTAAACAGATTGTTTGAGCTTATTATATAGCACAAATCATTGCATAAATGTGGCACTGAAAAGTTTCTTTAAAATTGAATGTTCTAACCTGAAATATCATATAATAAATAGTACAGATTACTTTTACTTTCTTGTATTATTTCTGGATAAATTTTTACATTATACATAGAACATATTGCTTCATACAGACCATAGTCACACTAAATAATTTCTTTTCTGGAACTGAAGACTGAACCACACTAAATATTATGGCACTGCTTATTGTGAACCAAGTGCTTTAGCTATGTTTTCTTTGGTAAACATTGATTGCCAGACTTTTCTTATACAGTTAATCCATATGGTTCATTAATAATCACATATGTGTGTTTTGATGAATATTACCCAAAATACTCACAGGCCATATTTTGTCAAGAAAAATTAAATCAGAAATGGCTAACACATACAGAATGAAGATAAAACAACAAAGGGGGTTTGTGAAAAAGATGAAAGGTATACAATCAAAAATGGTACTGGTTCTAGAATAGGAGTTCCATTATTATTTTACAAGACAGTAAGACACCAAGCTGAGGATATTTTCTTTCATAAGTACATCAGCTCTCTATTTCCTCTGGTACATTCTGCATACTCGATGAGTAGTCATTTAGTACACAGGGACATTAAAATATTCATGACGTGGCTACAAAAGAAATGCATATATTCTTATACACAATATACAAACTGGTACTGACACAATTAGATTTCTAGAACTTTAAAGTTAGTAAAAGTTTAAGGGGTTGTTTACTTTTGTTCTTTGGTTTATGACTGAATATTTAACTTCTTTAATAGTGCCCAGTTCAGACTCATATTTCTACTATAAATTTCTGTATGTAATGGCAAACAAAATGTTGTGCTATATTTACAAAGCAAGGTCTTTCCTTTCACTCTGAAAATATTTTCAGTGTAACTCAATAATGAGCAAACTGAAAATCCAATTTGAATAGTACCCCTTACCCGTGCCTTAAGTTGATTAGGCTTTTATTGCACAAAGTAGGAAGCCCTTCCCCAAGAAAAAAGTAGAACTAACAAAAATCTAAGAGTGTGACTTTGAGACTAAGTGTATTAATTTTTTTTAATCCCCAGAGATTCCCCTAAAGAATTCTCTAAACAGATTTCTCAAGGTGTTCATGCCCACAAATGAATCTAATGAGAGATTTCTCACATCAACAAGGAAAAATGATACCGTGTGGTGAGGGTCTTAATTTGACCCTAGAGGGTTGCAGATGGTTTCCTGGGGCTTGAAGAATTCTCTGTAATTAGAAGCAAAGTTCGGAACAAATGTCCCTCAGGAGAGGACTCACCAATTGTCACAGGGATTACACCCCCATCAAAAGGCAGTGAATCCAAGAGGGTTAAAACCACTTATGAGTGTTTGTAAAGTGTGCTCATGTTAACATTTATTCAAGTTGTAACTTTGAGACATTAGGTCACAAAAGCAGATAGACTTTGAAAACATTTTTTGGCCTTTCCTGGAGCTTGAACTCAGGGCCTTGGTCCCTGACCTTTCTGCTCAAGGCTAGTGGAGCCACAGCTCCACTTGCAGCTTCTTTTGGTGGCTAATTGAAGATCACAGACTTTCCTACCTCCTGGGGAGCTAGGATTACAGGCAGGAGCCACCAGGGCCCAGCATTTTTATTTTTTCTTAAAGTAACAGACTGAAAGCTTATATTAGACAGTTACTAAACAGGTTCCTCAAGATCTTCAAAAGACAGCTTCCCTTTTTCGTCCACTCACAAAAATTCCACAAAAATTTAGTTACTCCAGTAACTAAAACAATCATATTAACAAATGCTTCATTTCCATAAGAAACTATCATTTTTCATAGGAAAATTGTATTCCTATACCAATGATATTAGCAATTCACAGTATTTAAGGATTCTTTTGTGTCAAGGAGCCTCAATCTATTTCAAAAGCCTACATTAAAAATAAATTATTTAGGGGCTGGCGATATAGCCTAGCGGCAAGAGTGCCTGCCTCGGATACACGGGCCCTAGGTTCGATTCCCCAGCACCACATATACAGAAAACGGCCAGAAGCGGCGCTGTGGCTCAAGTGGCAGAGTGCTAGCCTTGAGCTGGAAGAAGCCAGGGACAGTGCTCAGGCCCTGAGTCCAAGGCCCAGGACTGGCAAAAAAAAAAAATAAATAAAAATAAAAATAAAAATAAAAATAAATTATTTAAAAAAAAACTGTAAATTAGGGCTGGGGATATGGTCTAGTGGCAAGAGTGTTTGCCTCGTATACATGAAGTCCTGGGTTCGATTCCCCAGCACCACATATATACAAAATGGCCAGAAGTGGCGCTGTGGCTCAAGTGGCAGAGTGCTAGCCTTGAGCAAAAAGAAGCCAGGGATGGTGCTCAGGCCCTGCCCTGAGTCCAAGGCCCAGGACTGGCAAACAAACAAACAAACAAAAAAACAAAACAAAAAAACCTATAAATTATATAAAAAAAAGAACTCTATGAAAACATTAACTTTAGAAAAAAATAGTATTCTTCCCTTGGTATTTAACTTTTCAAGTAATGCTATAATATAAAAAACAAACAAAACAATTTTAACGACAAACTGAATTCATATAGCCTACTACATTTTGTTGCTTGTCAGTATTCCAGCACGTATTCTAGTATGCTTTCTTACACCAATGAAAATGCTTGCTGTGATATAAATTCTGTTTTCTGGAGAAAGAACAAGAAAAGTCTGTCAAATAACCTTTCATCTAAGTATCAATTCTTTGCCTTTATTATAGTTTTTAATCTTTAAAAAAATGCCCCTCAATTTTATATTACATCAGTTAAAAAACAAAAGAGAAAGATGGTTTCTCAAACAGGGGTGAGTAAAGTCATTCTCTCTAAATAAAACTTTTATTCTAAATGAAGACAGGTTCTATACGGACTGCTGTAAAACGTGACCACGCCAGGCGTTGGCATCGCCCTTTATCTGATAGGTGTTTCACTGCCTGTGAGTTGTGGTAAGCCAAATTTTTCTGTATAGCAAATGATCTAGAGTACTGTACTTAAACAAGAAATTAGCATCCACCAATTTTGAAGGATTTCTCCTCTTAGTAGGAAACCCTTCTTTAATGGGAAAACCTCCTTCCCAAAGAAAAGAAACCCTAAAGTGCACAGAAATAATAATGAATTGTATCTAGTTCTAAGTTGCTCTAAGATGTACTCAGTAATTACCCACTTTAGACTGCAAGGCTCTGAAGAAGTTCTGCTATAAATAAATGCCTTAATGATCATTTAACCTTTAAATCTGACTTTAGGGTATATAAATATGCCCATACTTAACTAAGATTTTTTTTCTCTTATACATGGAACAACAGTAGATTTGATATAAACTCTAGTGATCTGGGCCCTTGTAACACTAGTTTATCTTTTCAGTCACAGAAAAATCATATTACTTATGAATACTACAATTCTTCAATTGTATTTAAAGTTGACATGAAGTCTGTCATAGTACATAGAAACTGTGCAGCACTAGACCTATTGGTTTACTCTTCCCATAGACATGGACACGGGCACTTTTGGAAATCATAAATGGTCTATTTCTGAATATACCAAAATGCCTGTTATTTAAATTAAGGGGGAGTAAAGGACAGAATTGTAGCATAGAAAAAAATTAGTGCAATTGCTATAATGGACAAATAGAAGCCTCAAGTTGTCTTTAATACACATTTTTGCATTTGCGTGTGTGCGCGTGAGTGCGCGTGAGTGCTAGGATTTGAACTCAGGGCCTCATACTTGGCCAGGCAAGCAGTCTTCCTGCTGAGCCACATCTCCAGCCCTTTTATATGCTGCTTGTTTTTGAGATTCCTGCCAGGCCATGGAGCTATATCAGGATCTGCCCATGTTAGACTTCCCATTGTGGCTAGGACGATAAGCCTGTACTTCGTTTAGCTCTCGATTGAAAATGGGTCTCATGAACTATCTGATTAGGCTGGCTTTGAACCTCAATCTTCCCAATCTCAGCCTCTTAAATGGCAAGGACAGTAGGTATGAGCCATTGGTGCCTGACTACGATAGATTCATTAGAGACCTGTTTTTCTGAATAAAGATGGTAAGTGTATCATCCTTTTCAACCTGAAATAATCCTTTAGCTCTGGGAAATCTTGTCCTTCACTAAATTGCTCCTTACTGAATTTATTGCCAGTCATCAACTCTCCTTGGGTTATCCATACTTCCCTCTCTAGTGCCCAGTGGTTCTTCTCTAGATGATGTCAGCTTTCAAGGCCAAGGAAAGGACAACAATTTGTAATTTTGCTCATCTATCTCATGATTTAAAAATGTACAGCTTTATCCTATTACTGCCTCATACTAAAGGAGAAAGACGTTTTTGTCTTAAATCAATGCTTTTGTCAGTTGTGGGGCTTGAACTCAAGGCCTGGGCATTATCTGAGCCTCTTTGTGCTCAAGGCTAACACTCTACCACATGGGCCAGAGCCCCTCTTCTGGTCTTTCAGTGGTTAATTGGAGATAGTCTCATGGGGACTTTTCTGCCCAGGCCAACTTAGAAGCACGAGCCTCAGATCCTAGCCTCCTGAGGAGCTTGGATTACAGGCGTGAACCACGGGCGTCTGGCTTAAACCAGTGCTTTTCACTCCATTCCCATTATCCCTCCCAATAGAGTATAGCTCCCCCTTTGTCTTATTCTTATCACTCTCACCATCAGAATCTTCTCCTTAGTACATATACATGCATCTTCAACTTTCCTCTGTGTCAAGGTTAACTTTGTTCTTAATTCCCTGTCAAAAGGACCAAATGTAATGGGAACTATTGTATAAGAAATACTGAAGACAGGAATTAATTTATATCTATTCTCAAAACCACCTACCTTCTCAAGAAAAGTAAAATTATATTACCATAACATTTCCTAGATATGCATCAGAGTAGGCTTATGATTCATAAGAAAGTCAACTCGAAAGCTGTAACAGTGCAAAGCTATGTCTAGATGCTTATGTCTCGTTGAAAAGAGCAGAGCTTAATGAAACCAAAGGTGCCAGTATTGTGAGTAGAGCTAAGAATAAACACCTAGTCTCTTTGGTTCTAGTACACAATGTAGTAAAGTGCTCTTGTTTGTCCTTGCCATTTTAGAACACAGTAGTTAGTCCTGTGGGTTGCCCCAACAGAATTGTGAGACAATTTGAGTTATGGGCCTAAAGGGTCAAGGAATATTCTAACTCACCAAGATTTAAAACAATGAGTTTTTAAAAAGACTGAAGTGTGTGTGTGTGTGTGTGTGTGTGTGCGCGCGCGTGTGCCAGCCATCACTGGGCGGAGTGGGGGCTTCAATTCAGAATTTTGTTGGCTAGCTGGAGGTGGGTGACTGCAGCTTCTTTTTTCTGTCTGGGCTGGCTGTAAACTGCGATCCTCGGAGCTCAGCCTCCTGAGTAGCTAGGATTCAGGGGTAAGCCACTGGCGCCCAGCTAGAAGTGAAAACGCTTTTAAAGACACATTTTGGAGAACAGGATTCATGGTATCAGTCTTGTCTCATGCATGTTTGTGAATTATTAAGAAGCCTAGTTGTTTTTTTTGAAAAAAAATCATATGAGCCGTAAGTGGAGAATGATACAGTTACATCAGATGATGTCTAAAATGGCCAACAGCAGACAATACTTTATGTGCTGCACATTTATTTTAATAAAGTCTACCTTAGTTTTACCATGTCTTCATTTGCACTGAAGCATTTTTCCATTAAACATTTGCAATACTCAATATGCTATTTTACACTTCCTCAAAAGGGAGGGAGAAACTTAACATTTCCACAGGTAATATTTAAAATTAGCTGCTACTAGATTTTTTCCTCATGTGATATGCCTTGAGTATCTTTTCATATCAATACAAAGAAGATCCATCTTACTTCCTTAGCTATGGTTACAGGTGGATGTGTGACTGTGTTGTAATTTTTCTTTTCTTTTTTTTTTTTGGCTAGTCGTGGGGCTTGGACTCAGGGCCTGAGCACTGTCCCTGGCTTCTTTTTGCTCAAGGCTAGCACTCTGCCACTTGAGCCACAGCGCCCCTTCTGGCCATTTTGTGTATATGTGGTGCTGGGGAATCGAACCTAGGGCCTCATGTATAGGAGGCAAGCACTCTTGCCACTAGGCCATATCCCCAGCCCCTGTAATTTTTCTTAACCTTCTTTCCCACTGATGGATGTGTGGGTAAGTCCTAATGGCTTAACATTATACTGAGCCTATGCTTACATATACATTTGTATATTTCTGTTGGGGTTTAATAGGTCAAAAGATATACACATATTAGATCATTAATAGGTACATCAAACTCGTCCTTCAAAACAAAATGCAAGTATACTTGAATAGAAGGTGGACAAAGAGTGTCTCTTATGCTTGCTTATCCAAGCAGAAACAAATAAGCAAAAGGTCTAGTTGGTCTCCCTCATGTACAGTAGGTAGAATGAGCCTAGAAACCTGTAAGTAAGCACATGGGGGGTGTGCAAATGTTTACTTCCTGAAGTGTTAGCTGAAGTACAGTAGACTTGATGGAGAGTTCTCACAAAAGCCAAAGTCCAACAAAATAAGCACCAGGAAATGGGTACTTGCAAGAGGGGAGATGGGGCCGAGGAGAGAAGGGTTGACAAATGAAGGAGGGCAGGGAGGGAGAACACAGTCAAGAACTTGTGGTATATAGTAGAAAATTAAGAAAACTAAGAGAAGGGCTGGCTTGAAGGAGAGTAAGGATGGGGAAGGCAGCGCCACTGATCTAGATGTACTGAATTCCTAAACTGCTTTGTTAGATGGCAACTCTTGTGTACAACTACTTAAAGATAATAAAAAACTTAAGTATTAAAATTGGTATACTTGCCAATAAAAAGGTCTTGTAGGTATTTTAATTTTCATTCTAATATAAGGGGAATTTCATCTTTCATTTTGCTCATCTTTTGGTCTTTCCACCTTTCATTTTGCTTTTCTTTCTTTTGTGAATTACCTATTCATGTCCTCTGCTAGGTGTTTTCTTTTCTGCTGGGCTGTTGATCTACTTCTATTACTTTTGTCTTAAAAATAACCAGAGGAGTAACTTTACTATGTTCTATTAGCTGTTCTTTCCTGTTATTGTGAGACATAGATAAATTACTTTCTCTGAGAGTTGCATTTTTTTAATTAAAAAATAATCGGAAAAATTTCAGCTTAGCAAATACAATTTAGACTGTTATGAAATATGGTAAGCAGTATTTGTGTTTGTTTTAAAATGCTGTAAATTAAATCAAAGTTTCTCAAACATAAAAAGATTTTTCAGAGTCATAGAACTTCAAACTCTAAATATCTTTGCTAAGTAAATCCTTTAAAGTTAACAGAGTACAAAAGAACAATAGCAAAAAAAGAAAGGCTATTGCTACAGCAAAAGAAAAGTCTGTGTGCATAAATTATAGTCATTTATTTTTTCTTGAAGAAGTGACTGAACCCATAAGGGAGATGGAGAAATCAGCAGAAAATTCAAAAGTATTCTGCTTGCCTGCAGGGTAGTCTCAATTCTATTTCCACATACAAATTCAATTACCCTAATAGAAACAAACTGATGTGGTTGTTGTTGACAAAATGAGATTATATGGCGATGTTCCACTAGCATTGCTGTGGGTTAGCTTGGAAAGTCAATCACAGATTATCTCCCTATACCCTGTTTATCAAGGAAACATTTCAGTGAGTCACAGGTGAGATTAGACATGTAAGTCCTTCTTTCACAATTCTTAGGTTTCGGCTGGGAATATGGCCTAGTGGCAAGAGTACTTGCCTCCTATACATGAAGCCCTGGGTTTGATTCCTCAGCACCACATATATAGAAAAAGCTGGAAGTGGCGCTGTGGCTCAAGTGGCGAGTGCTAGCCTTGAGCAAAAAGAAGCCAGGGACAGTGCTCAGGCCCCGAGTTCAAGCCCAGGACTGGCAAAAACAACAACAACAATTCTTAGGTTTCCTTTTGCCTTTTTCTTCTAGCACTGGAGCATGAATGCAGAGCCTCATACTCTTGCTCGTCGAGGTTGGTGCTTTTTCCTTTTCTGGCTTTTGCTAGTTTCACATTACAATTCTCAAGCTCTCAGCTTCCAGAGAGGCTGGAATTACAGGCATGACCTACTGGAGCCCAGCTGCCCACTTCCTTTTGCATTTTTTATCAACTTTCAGCCAACAATGTATACTGTAAATTACATAGACCATTGAAAAGATGTAACAAGCTATAAATGTAAATGGAACTTTTAGTCTATGGTATTAAACTAGGATTTCTCAACTCAGACACAACTGACATTGGGGAAAGGATCGTTCTGGCGGCGGGCGGGGGGGTCCTGTGAACTGCAGGGTATTCAGCAGAGTCCCTTGGCCAATAGTGATGGGTCCAGCACAGCTCAGTATATCCTAGGACACAAGTGCCTCTCCTCCAACCCATGAGAACCTCTGAGTTAATCTACTTGGCTCTAGTTGGTGGATGAGATTATATTCTAGTGTACTTGCTGGCATTTGCTCGTTTTTATTTTACTTTTTTGAAAAAAGGCAACAAAGGAACCAAAAGAAATTATAATGGCAGTAAGGGGAAAAAACTCTTTAACTTGAAAGAATTTCACAAAGTAATGAAAAGACCAATTGGAATATGCCCTTTGTAGGTCCCAACTCTAGAGCTTATGAATTCCAGTAAGTAGGTCAAGAGACGTATTGAAAAAGAAAACAGACTGGAAAATGGGAGACCACAAAATAAGAGAGTGTTATGTAATAAAATTTTCTGCTTTGTTTACTACTATGGTCTAAAAATGCATTTATTGCTATGGGATCTATTAAAAACTCGTGAAATCAAATTTAAAGTTAATAGATATTTAAGCTATTCCTCCTTTCCATCATTATAAATAGTCTAGAGTAGCAAAAGCCGATTCACAAAGAGCTAGAAAAGAAACACCAAGGGATGGGAGAATTTTCAAAAATCTTTTAGGAAAAAGAGTTAATAAAATATACAAACATTTTTATGCTATCTGTCTCCTCCGGAGTGTACATTTTGAACACCAATATAACAAGCCTCATGTAAAATTTGCTCTAGCAGTCCCCAATGAAGCTTATCAATAAAAATTAAAATACACTGGGATAAACAAACCCACAGCCTTGTCTAACTTTAGCCTAGTGAAAACAAACAGGTTTAAGGCTAAAAAGGTTTTATTATAAACAGTGGCAATTACAAAGGAATTACAGGGGTTTGTCTTATTAAAGTAAATCCTAAAACCATTTCTATCAAAATGCTTTTTTTGCTGTTGACATAATTGTATATATAATAAAACCATCTAACTCTTAAAATAATTTGAAGCTAGGTGCCAGAGGCTCATGTTTGTAATCCTACCTACTCAGAAAACTGAGATCTGAGAATCATGACTAGAAGCCAGATGGGATGGGAAAGTCTGTGAGACTATCTCCAATGAACCACCAAAAAGCCAGAAGTGGAGCTGGCTCAAGTGGTACAGCCACTTTTTGCCTTTTGCATAAAGGCTCAGAAACAGAGCTCCAGGCCCTGAGTTAAAGCCCAAGGCCTAGCACACAAAACAGTTGAGAGATTCAGTGGGTTTTGTTTATAGGGTCTTGCTATGTAGCTCAGGCTGGTCTTGAACTAGAAGTCCTCCAGCCTCAGTCTCCCAAGTGCTATAATTATGGGAATGGACCATCCAGCCCAGGTAAGATATTCTTGAATTTGACTAACATACCCCAATATTCTTAATTAGCAAGATTTATCTTGAAAAAAAAAGAAATCTTCATTTAATGTTTTTACTTTAATGTTATTACTTAACTTTATTACATAATATTGACTTAAAATACTTTCCTTAAAACAGAAGTTATAAAGGCTTCCTTATTTTTAAAAGGAATCACTTTTTCTCCTAACATTCTTACCTTTCCATTTTTATGTGGTCCCCTAGATTATTACTTTCAAAAATACAGCATAATACTAAGATGTATCATGTAGGTTCCAGCATTAAAACAAATCAATTTTAGCAGTGGTAATTCTTCATAGAGCACCACTTTCTAGACAAGGAAAACACCTGCAAATACAGTAAATCTATTCATAATATGTACCACTTCAAAGTAGGAGCAAAATTTTAGGTACCTCACTTATTTTCCATTTCCCAGATTGCTTTAGTGAGAAACAATACCAACTGCCAACAAAGCTCAAAGGAAGAAAAAAAAAAACGACCACAAATTTCAAAATAATGCTGTTAGTATAAAAAAAGAAAGGTTGACACATGTCAAAGCGTCGTTACCACCACCACCATGCAGCTACCCATGGGGGTTAAAGCCCAATGCCCAGTATTTAAATATTTGATCTTCATAGATCAAGCCAGGACTTGAAATCATCTCAACGTGCAACAGTCTTTTTTGCATAGCACCCCATTTTATCCATGCCACAAAAATGGTAAATTTAGTAGTTACCAATAAATAAGTTGGGGGGACCAAAGAGACTAAAGCCTTAGACTGTTCTTTATCATAAGATATCCTCAGACAAACCTCCCCATTCTTCATTCTGGCTCTATAAAATTAAGGAGTAGAGAAAAACTGGTAAGTGCCCAACTTTACAGGAAAAAAAAAGCCACACTGTTACTTCCTTTGTCACGTATGTGTTTATAAAATAAATCAAATTGCATTATTCCCCACCCTACTCCCACACAATCTCATTTAGAATAGGTATGAGGGGGGAGAAATAGTCCCAACATTGCATAAAGTATAAATTTAGTGAACTCAGCATGTCATACCTTCATCATTTAAGAATCAACTGTAATGCCAGTGTCATGTTAAGATGACATGTTTGAAATTTCAGCAAACATTAAAAATTGGATAATTGGCCAATTTCAGGGCTTCCCTCCCAAATTG
The DNA here is from genome assembly GCF_023159225.1 of Perognathus longimembris pacificus. Lineage (NCBI taxonomy): Eukaryota > Metazoa > Chordata > Mammalia > Rodentia > Heteromyidae > Perognathus > Perognathus longimembris. Next base: position 104,760,959 of record NC_063188.1, on the reverse strand, counting down.
AATTATGTATTCATACAACCAAATAACAAAAGGGATAGGGTTCAGCCTACAGATGCTAAAAATAATCCTTTGTATATCATGTAATTAAGCACAAGGAAAAAAGGTGTTATTATTAAATCATAATGTCTACTGATATGTTAGTAACTATTATTCAAATCATAATTATTTTATGTTCTTAACACTAACCATAATGTACTAACATAAAATCTACTTTAGCCGCTGACCATCTGCTCTCTTGCCCATAGATGAAAGACTGTAACACCTCATTAAAACAAATTAGGTAAAAGGGAAAATCTCAAAAAGTTTTCTTACAGAAAAATTTGTCTTATAGAAAGGCACATTTCATAAATTAAAGATAATTAAAATCAAAATCATTCAATGATTTGCATATACCTCTTAGGCAACAGATATACATTCACTGTAAACTCAAAGTCATCTGTAGAGCTCAGAAATAAATCAAATCAAAGACTTGATGCTATATAGAAAAGTCAGTACACATTAAAGATTAAATTAAAATTTAAGCAATTAGTCCTTCTACTACAAATTTAAGGCTTTAGTTGCAATTTTATAAGCAAAATCACTCTAGAACATTGACTAACTGAATACTATATCCTAAACTATAAGGCCCCAAAAAGCTATTAGGCTTTTAAGGAAAAGATTTAAGGTATTACTTATATCTACATTTCCAATGAAAATGTTACCTATTGATAATGTGGACAATAAGAACTCATCTCTAAAGAAGTCAAATATGACATGTGCTCTTATAGCAACACTTTTGTTCCCCAGTGCATTAAGATTTAATACATGCTACCAGGTATTAACAGCACCTCTGTCATATTATAAAGTTGTGATTTCCCAGTAGCCTTTAAAAAATAATCCAGGCACAAGGAGATAGCAGTGCCCTATACATTTCTCTCAAGGAAACATATTATAGGCAAAAGTTAAAACTTCAATGACTCTAAAAATGCTATAAAAGCAAATGTAGTTAACCAGGAAATTATGAAATATTTGGAATACCAGCATCCAATGGTAGTGCAGTTGCCAACACTTTACATTTGCAGGTACCTGAGCCACTCTTTTGATAAGTATAAGAGATCATTAAATACACAATGTATTCTAAAAGCTATTTATACTCTAAATGATGTCACTTTAATTCTGATTAATCCCTGTAACTGACTGGTGCTGTGCGCTCCCTAATAGTTCCTTCCTCCTTACCAAGAATAATAAATAGTAAAGCAATTACACTGGAAAACTAGTTACTCTTCTGTAATTTCATTCTCTTAAAGCTTGCTATTGCCATAATGAGAAACGCCAAAAATAGAATTTAAAATCCGCTTTAATAATTATAAAAGATCATACTGATGAACAAATAGGTAATGTACAACAAGAAGCTAAAGGAAGTTGGATATAGAAAATGATACGTTGTTTCAAGAAAATGAACCTGTGGGTCAAAATATTCAAGGCCTTTTCTCTATATGTACAGATACTTGCTTAATACTTAATGGAAACACACTAGGTTTTGTATATTTACTAAGCTCTTCTCATGCTGTAAACTTTCTATAAGACAACATTTATAGTTAGCTCATTAGAGTATCATAGTTAGCTCATCATAATTTAATTTAGTACCTAAATCAGAGTTTCATCAAAATTTAAATTTCAGAACTAGAAAATATATAAGCATCAAAGACATGACCAGCACAGGGGGGTAGTGGCAATTAGAAAAGGAAAGGGTTGCTACAGTTCTGGAATATGGAGGTTAAGAGAAAAATATAAGAATGTTGACAGAAAATAGTTTGTTATTTAAAAGGAACAAAGAGAAGTACAAATAACTTTTTGTTTGTTTTGCTAACACAAAATCAGAGTTCTACAGAAAGTCTAACCTGCAAACACTACCGTTTGCTTGGCTACATTTATACTTAATGGATATGAGGTGAAAAGAGGAATCAATTTGGAATGAAAATGCATAATTTCACAGTCAACTTCAAATTATCCACACTAATGAAAAAGGTGTTTCTTTTAAGAGACTCCACACAATGGATGGAGAGTTCAACTTATTGTTACTGCTGGCCAATCATTTCCTTCCTTACACTAGGTTAGACAATAGTGTTTTAGGGCCCCAAAATGGGCAATCAAGAATACGCCTATTGTAGAGTATTTCCAAAGTGAACCATCCATCCATAGATAACTGAGTTGATGTGACTGACACATATTGCAATCAATAAACTAGACATGGACATTACACATGCCAAGCATGCTGAAACTACTGAATGATTCTGAAACGAAGAATGATCACTGAGACTTCCCTAGCAAGAGCGAAACATGCTACTGTCTAGTTAGAAAAAAAAAAGGTAGCTTACCTCTTGCAGGAGATCAGCTTGTTCAATTGCTTTAAGGACATTTTTCTTGGATGTTTCCTGAACTTCCCCTCCCAAAAGAAACTCATCCAAAATAAAATAAGCCTTCTCAAAATTAAAGATAATATCAAGTTCACACACCTGAAAAGCAAATCAATAAATAAGGCCAAAAGCCGGAACCCTGTTAAACTGTAAGCCAAATATGCTGATTCATGATCAGCTATGGAATAAAATCTAAGCAGTGCAAATCAATCTTAATTTGTTCTAAAAGCAGCAGTCATGCTAAGCATCATTGATTTCAGTCAGCTTAATTTTCAAATCTCAAGTACCTGACAACACAATGCCTATAAGATAAATAATAACTGGGTGCCGTAACTTTCCTCCCAGCATAACTTAATAATTTCTGACTCATAACTTACATTTTAATACATATTTCCTTGATAATGTGATTGAACTGCTAACCAAATTTAAATTCTATACTAAGCACTTTCAGAATATTAACGTGTGCAGGAAGACTCCTCTCTATCTTATTCATTCTCCTATTATTCATTCTCATCATAATTAAATGATTAAGTGTAAAGGCCAGTATTGATGGAAGTTCACTGATCAGATGCAATGCCTTTTCCCTATACTTACAATCTTCAATACAACCAAATCAACTTTTCTGGGAAAAAGATGAACAACAAAATACTACTCACACTCCCAAAGTACTTGTCAAGTAATTCCACATAACGATGGATTATTTCCAGGGTAATTAATTCGTTGTCCTGATCCTCAATTGCACAGCAAAAATACAGACTAGCATATCTATAATAAAACACAAACGGGGGAAAAGTTACACTAGCATCACACGTTCACATTTCATGTCCTACAATGAAAGGTATGCTATAAGCAGGTGTTTTTCTTCTTTTATAATAACACATTATTTGAGTAGCATGTATGTAATAAAATACAAATGTGGAAAAAATGTTTCCCCAATCATCACATATTTTAAACATTTTAATGCCCTACTGTATAAAACCTCATGCAATTTTCATCTTTGTTTTTCTCCTATACTATGAACGTAATAAGCTCCTAAGAGAAATTTTTTAAAGCATAGGCAGGCTGAAAGAAAGAAAAAAATTACTTAATCATATCAATAGGCAAAACAAGCCCATCTATGTACCATTATCAAAATCATAGAAGAGAAGAAATGCTACAGAATTTTACTATGCCTTTGTGCAGTTACAACCTCTCACCTCTAGGGGGAACCACTATCTTATTTTTTAACAGCATAGAATTTTTTTAAGATTTCTAGGATTGTAAACTTCAAGAACAGATGCACGTAATTACAGAAGTTAGAAACAAAGTACATAAAGTCATTATCAGTTCAAAAAACCCTGAAACCCGACCTTAAATTTCCAAGTTCTATACTACTGAAATGAATTATACCAGAAGGAGGAATAAGGCTAGAGAACTCATTCTGTCTTCAAATTAGGATTCTGATTTATGTGACTGGGTTCTGCTTGACTAAAAAACCAACAAAAAAACAAGCTTATTAATGAATAGCCTTGTGGTTCAGCAAGCCCTTTGAAGGAGACTAAAAGAACATTTTAAGTGATCCAAGTGTACATAAGGCTTTTGAAAAGAAAGAAAATAAAAACCTAATTCTAAACAAGCCTCAGTCTGGATTGTAATTTTCACTGAGGAGCACTTAAACACAATAGACAATTACTACTCATAACATTAGTGTAGAATAAAATACAGAAAAAATACACTCAACCTGAGTTTAGGGATTCAATGAATTCCTGGCTCTTTGCTATAAAGATAGCCTCGAATTTATACAACACTAACAATTTCAATATTATCAAAACCATTTTCTTTGATGTGATTTTGTTCTCCAGTGCTGGAGATGGAACCCTGGGCCTTTTGCATTCCAGGCAAAGCCTTCTATTATAAAGCTACCTTTCTAGTCCTTGTTAGTTTTGGAAATGGGGGCTCACTATACAGCTCAGGCTGGCCGTGAATTTGGGTTCCTCCTGCCTTTGCTTCCCAAGGAATGCACCACTCCACCTGGTTTCTGTTAGCTCTTTTCAAGAGCAAGTCCTACAATCCTTGATTACAGAGTCAAACAAAACTCAGCGAGGTCCACAATACTACTGGGCTGAAAAATACTATCTCCTACTTTCCCTTAACATCCAGGCCCCTTTCTATTCTACCATACCAAGTCCTGTGCCATATATTATCTTTTTGAATATCTATTCTAACTTACTTTCATAGTCAGTAAGTTATTTAAAATTGTGGGTCTTCCATGGTAGAAATGTGAATGTATCTTCTTTTAATGTATCTGTGTGTGTGCACGTGTGTGCTGGTATTGGGGCTTGCACTCAGGGTCTAAACGCTGTCCTTTAAACTGTTTGTTTTTTGCTCAAATCTGGCACTCTACACTTGAGCCATAGTTCCACTTCTGGCCTTCTGGTGGTTAACTGCAGATAAGAATCTCATGGACTTTCCAGCCTGGCCCGCTTTCAAACCGCACACATCAGACCTCAGCTTTCTGAGGAGGTCAGATTACAGACATGACTCACCAGCACCCATCAAGTTCATGTATCATCTTTGAGGGAAATAAATATTGTAGAAGACAAAATATGGTACCACCTCCAAATTTAACCACATGCTTCCTCTCTTTCTAGTCATTACCCAAGTTTTGTTTATATGGTTAAAAGGCAATGGGCTATTCCAACTGTTCTTTCTCCCTGAGCTAGCCTCTTCAACAGAATTGGGAGAAATTGATGCAAAATGATACATAAGATTTCCTGATCTAACTAAAAGTGACACAAAAGTGGTAGAATAAAACCAGATGTGACTAGCTCAAATGAACAGAATACTAGACAACTCTATTACAGCCCTTACTAATTTCTGAAAAAAATTCTTTAAGATTCCCCTAATGTTATTGTTAGACAAGCCAATGTGTACACCATCCTCGCTTCTTATTCACAGTCTTGCTTCTTGAAAATAAACAGTACTTAGGCAGCTGCCAGACTCAGGCCTGGAATCCTTGCTACTCCAGAAACCATGATCTGAGGACTGGAGTTCCAAGTCAGCCAGAGCAGACAAATCTCTGAAACTCTCATCTCCAATTAACTAGTAAAAAGTCAGAAATAGAGGTGTGGTTCAAGTGGTTGAGCTCCAGTCTTGACAAGTGAAAATGTGAGGCTGAGTTCAATCCCCTGTACGAGCACAAAATAAAATAATAAAATAAAAAATAAACAGTGCTTAAACAAGAACCAAAGGTCCTAAATTATACAACTTAAAAGCATGGATGTAAAAATCATCAAGACAACTAACATTATTTTTAAAAATGTAAACCTTCCCCCACGTGGTCGAATTTTTGTTGCTTTGTTTTCCGTGGTGGAGATTGAACTCGGCCTCCCACATGCTAGCATTGAGTTACACTCTCAGCCCTCTAAATATTTATTTTTGCTAAGAATGGAAAAAGAGCCATCAAATGAAAGAATTCTTCTTTTCAAGTGATCAGATAATAATCAGGATGCTACGAATACCACTTTCCAGAGAGAAATTGAAGTAAAGAGTTACTACTGACCATGTTTTCAATAGGAGAACTAAATGTTAGCTACAGATTTTACATACTTTACCATTTTAATCTTCAAAACAACCCTATAAAAGATACCATTATCATCTGCAGGCTTGAGTAACCTGCTCAGGACATAAGAGCCCAAGTTATACATGAAAAACCATTGTTACCAAATATAATACAATAATATTGAACTTGGCACAAATAAAATATACTCAAAGCAATACTTTAGGAGCTTTGAAGAAGTTAAAAAAAAGTCATACTGATTTAGTAAAAGATTATCAAGAGAACCTGAATTGTACTGCCTAATTTTAGGCTGAAATAGTTCTTAAAACTTAAATAATGAGTTCATTTTTTTCCCTCATAGTGCATATTTGTAAGTATAAATCTGAAATAAAATTAATAATAGACTAGTAAGAAGAAAAGGTATGTTTAGTTATTTTTAGCACAGTGGATTAAGGCTTACTCTAATTACCGGCACTCAGAGAACATCTGAAAGCGCCTATTCTTATATTCAAAACACATGACTCTCCGCAGTCAGCTAAATATCAGCTGACTGTAGATGAACATAGCTAAACTGTTCTCAATACCCACTGGTATGTCATTAAAAATTCTTTTGTTAGTAAAGAAAATCAATAAGTACCCTTCAAGACATTTTCAATATAGTAACTTGAGGATGTATGTATTTTTAAATTCAAAGACTTTAACTCAAGGATTCTTCCACAAAATGCTGAAGAGAATCAGAAAAACATACAGAATTCGGTCTTCAAGGGATCTTCAAGAGTATTTCTTTTAGAATTGAGGTTCAAGGTTACAAAGATAGCTAATGGCACAGACAGAACTTAAACCTTATGATGTTCAGCCTGTATCCAGCTGTGTTAACCCTGTCCCTTTTCTTCTCCCTCTCTGAAGGGGAAATCTGTATGCTTAAATATTCAGGATGAAGATGACATATAAAACACTTGCTGATACACACAGCAAAAGTACCAGCTCAGAATTTCTCGGGAGCTAAGCAGCAATTCTTGGGCTTAAGAGGTCTTTTCTTCCAGATGGAGCAAGAGAAACAAATCATCTGCTAATATTAAGAAAATAATATGTCATTAAGTGGTAGGAAGAGGAGGCTTACAATATGAAATGAAGGGAATATGTAGAAAAATATGAAACATTCCATCTTTTGCATATGAATTATCACTAAAAAGATGTGATTTTTATTTCTTAAATCTACTTAAGGGGGCTTTGACAAAGGTGTCATCAGGTTAGTTTTACCTTTATCTTTTTCCTCCCTGTATGTATGGACCAGTACTGGGGCTTGAACTCGGGCCTCGTGCTCTTGCTTGCCTTTGTCACTCAAGGCTGGTACTCTACCACCCAAGTCAAACCTCCACTTCCAGCTTTTTGCTGGTTAACTGGAGATAAGAATTCCTTCATTTTTGTCTGACAGGGCTAGCTGTGGACTGCAACCCTCAGCTCTCAGCCTCTTGAGTAGCTAGGATTACAGGCATGAGTCACTAGTGTGTGTATGTGTGCAGGTACTGGGGTCTGAACTTGAGGCCTGGGTCCTGTCCCTGAGCGTTTATGCTCAAGGCTAGCACTGTACTACTTGAGCAACAGCTCCACTTCTGGCTTTTCTGTGGTTTAATGGAGATAAGATTCTCACAGACTTGGCTTTCACAATCCTCAGATCTTACCCTCCTGAGTATCAGAGGTTACAGGCATGAGTGATAGGCCCCTGGCTTCCTTATAACTCTAGCCAGGGAGAGATGCAATGGCACCAACCTGCTCTTTCCCTTTTTTCTTTTAACAGCTTATTTATGGGCTGTTCTCCCTGGGCTTTTCCTCCTCCACACCAGGGACTCCTTTGAGTGTCTAGAAATAAACTTAAGCCTCTCGTACCTATTTTTGAATCTGTCCCCAATCCATGTCTATGGGTGGTTACTACCTCTTCTGTCCTCCACACAGTGAAGTTCCCCAAAATAGGCTACACATGCTGTTTCTCTAGTGCTTCAGGCTTCACGCTAGTACACAGGAGGTCTGTCTCTACTACTCCTTGCAAAACATTCCCATAAGGTGCACTTGATGAAATGCTACCATAAAATGTAACAGTTTTCACTTCCACTGAACTTACATGACATCTGGCATTAGTGCCTGCTTTCTAAACCCTTGCTTGCCTGACTTGACTGATATAATATTTACCCTTCAGTTTTCATTCTACTCTGCAAGTCCTCTCTTCATCCCTTCTGCTTGCTACCTAAAAGACGATTATTTAACATTTCATGTCTAATTGTCTCCAGAATTCCATGACTGTGCTACCAATACACCATCAGAAAGCCAGACATCCCTTAATGGAAGTTCCGTGGCATTCTATGGTCAAATTAGCTGAGTGCTTTAACTGACTATTCACCCCGCTTGGCCAAATTTGAAATGTGGGGCTCACCTCACTCCTCCCGTTCCTCAGCTTCCCTCCCTACTTCTAGGGCTGACCAAGCCTTATCAAACGTTCCTAAGTAACAGCTCTCTTTTCCAGCGTCTAGTTTCAGGATGTCATTATCTTGCAGTCCCCTGCGGATCCTGCAGGTGCCAGTCTCAGCCCCTTTGCTTCCTCACCACCAACCACCTAACTGCAGTCTTTTCAGAAAGGCAAATACAATCTTTTTACACTCCTATTTAAAACCTTTGTCTCCACACTAGGGATTTGAGGTGTAGCCTCGTATCAATCATTAGCATGTTACCTTGGACAAATCACTATTCCCAAATTCTCATTTCTTTTCTTTTCTTTTTTTTTTCTCAAATTTTTATTATCAAACTGATGTACAGAGAGGTTACAGTATCATACGTTGGGCATTGGATACATTTCTTGTACTGTTTGTTGCCTTGTCCCTCATGCCCCCCTCCCCCCCCCCCCTTTCCCTCCCCCCCCCCAGGTGTTCAGTTTTTTCTTTTTTTTTTTGTGCCAGTCCCGGGGCTTGAACTCAGGGCCTGAGCACTGTCCCTGGCTTCTTTTTGCTCAAGGCTAGCACTCTATTATTTGAGCCACACTCCACTTCCCGGTTTTTCTGTTTATGTGGTGCTGAGGAATCGAACCCAGGGCTTCATGCATGCTAGGCAAGCACTCAACCGCTAAGTCACATTCCCAGCCCCCAAATTCTCCTTTCTTAAACCACTGAAAATTAGCTGGGTGCTGGTGGTTCACACCTGTAATCTTAGCTAGTCAGGAGGCTGAGATGTAAGAATTGTGAAAGCCAACCTTGGCAGGAAAAGTCTGTGAGACTCTTATCTCCAATTAACCACCCAAAAGCCAGAAGTGGAGCTATGGCTCAAGTGGCAGAGTGCCAGCCTTGAGTGAGAAAGCTCAGGGACTGGGCTCTGAGCCCTGAGTTCAAGACCCAGTACCAGCACCAAAGAAAAAAAAGAAAGAAAGAAAACTGGTCAACAGTGTTTTTCAAAATCAGGAACTGTAACCTATGCAGATGGTTGAGGCCAATTGAACAGGGGAAAAGAATGTCTTTGTTTTCACAAGAGCAGCTTCCCTTATTGCTAATTTTGGTTAAGGTTCTACCCCTGGACCAAAATTATTCTAAGATGTCTCCCAGCTCTAATCAAATACTTACTAAATGCGAGATACAAAATCACCAAACTGATTACAGTTATTCTATAATAAAGATAATTCCATAGTTATTAGGGAACGCTATGTCCTTAAATCTCCATTGCTTCCTCTGCAATCTCCTCTACCAAAATCTCATCTGAAGTACAATAAGAAAAGAGAAAAGGAAAAAGAAAACCAGACTTCTCTCCCCTCCTTGCATTCCATACTGTTAATTCTCTGCATACTTTCCATACAAGATAATTTTTCATATACAGAAATGCTGCTTATATTAAATAAACTGAAATGGGGAAGAAACAACTGTTCCCGCAAAAAGTGTCTTGTGAAAGAAGAAATTATTTTTCATTTAACTTGCTTGGAACAATCTTGAGAAACTGAAGTTGTCACAGTTTTAGATACCCATAAAATAAAAATGTGTAGCATTTTTCTTAAACCTTGGTGTTAAAAGATCAATCTAGGGTCTGGGGATATAGCCTAGTGGCAAGAGTGCCTGCCTCGGATACACGAGGCCCTAGGTTCGATTCCCCAGCACCACATATACAGAAAACGGCCAGAAGCGGCGCTGTGGCTCAAGTGGCAGAGTGCTAGCCTTGAGCGGGAAGAAGCCAGGGACAGTGCTCAGGCCCTGAGTCCAAGGCCCAGGACTGGCCAAAAAAAAAAAAAAAAAGATCAATCTATGATACCTTTTGCAACATCAAAATTTTAAGAAAATCTATCTTTGGTAAAATATCTATCATATCTCAGCAGACCACCACAGCAACAAGTGTATTTCACATTAATAAACAAATCCTGTACATAAACCAAGTTTTTTTTTTTCTTTTGCCAGTCCTGGGCCTTGGACTCAGGGCCTGAGCACTGTCCCTGGCTTTTTCTTGCTCAAGGCTAGCACTCTGCCACTTGAGCCACAGCGCCACTTGTGGCCAGTTTCTATATATGTGGTGCTAGGGAATCGAACCCAGGGCTTCATGTATATGAGGCAAGCACTCTTGCCACTAGGCCATATTCCCAGCCCCATAAACCAAGTTTTTAAGCATCTTTATTACTGAAATGGTCTATATTCCCCAAATATGCACGGTTCTAAAAGTAACACAGAAGGCATTTTAAGTACCAGATATTACTACACAGATTTGTGGAAAGGATTAGTTACTATGCTTGCCTGAATTCAAAGAATTACTTACATAATTTAAAATACTGACCCTATTTGCCCCTGCAATAAAATGAATTCACTGATTTTTTTTTCCTAAAAGATGATTAAGCATAGTCATTTGTCTTCAATTATGTAATTAGATTTAAAATGGATTTCCTTGATGTTACCATTTTAGCATGAGCAACCAATCAAAACAGCAGTTATTTGAAAACACAAAGCTTTCCTTTAAGCCTAGTTCATCTAAATATTTATTAATCATTATTTATAAATGCCATCACTCAGAAGTCTGCAATTTCCCTATTATAAAAGGCCTACCACTTGATTCCATTTCACCCTGATAAATAAAATTTATACCTTTTGTAAACAATCTTCAGATCGCGCCATTCAAGGAAGCTGCACATTTTCGGTTTGCGTGCTAAGACGGTTTGAACAAGTTCTCTTGTGATCTTTTTCTTTTCTTTGTCTGACAGTGGGACATACCATTTTTGCAGTCGAAGCTTTCCCTGGCGACTAAAAAGCAACATAAACTGCATCTGTTAAGATAAAGAAAATCTAGATTACACAAACTATTTCGAATCAATAGCAAAGATTAAATGTTTCTCAGAGAAGCTTTGGGGGCAGGGCGTTTAACTGACAGATGGATTCCTAACCTTCAATATCACTCTGCCAGTTAAAATAGCAGGAAATTCTTTTAAAGTCTTCCTACTAAATGCAAACCTTCCCTTCCCTTCCCTTCCCCCTCCCCACTCTAGTCTGCATACAATTGGAAGAGAATGTGTGGACATTAAAGACAAAACAACAAAAAAACAAGGAGGAAACAGGTAGTAAGTTAGAGTGAAATTTCTGAGGAAAACAGATAACTGTGGTCATTTAAGAAACTATTTTCTACCAGTTCCATACACTTTCCACTCCATCTATGCATCAGAAGAGAATTGCAAACATCAATTGGTTTAGGAATATTTGGAAGAAACAAGAAGACCTACAATTTTTTTATCCTGAAGTTGTTCTAGTTTCAGGCTGAATTACTTGCAGACCTACTACGTATCACACAGAATTCTCTTTTCAATCAACCCTAGCATATTTTAAGGAAACCTGGATAGCTATGAAGCAATAAGAAAAATTTCATAAATATACATGTTTAACAAAAGCTTGATTTTCATGTTTGCATCTTCATATATAAAAAATTGCAACACAAATATCCACCAAGAAATGAATTACTATAATCTGAAAAAATACAATGTTTAAAAGCCAAAATGAGTGTGTGTATATATATGTATGCATATATATACATATATATACACAGACACATTATATGAACTGTGACAAACAATAAAAACCCTTAAAACAATAAAAAATACCACTTACAGATGGAGTGGATGATAAGTTCTAGTGCATTTTACACAGAATTTAATTAGTATGGATTTATTATTCGGAATCTGTAAATCTGTTGATTGTGCTACACATTTTTCTTTCAAGGGAAGGGAAGCATTTTGTCATTAACCTGGTCATCTCAACTACAAACCAGACGCATTCTTTCTACAAAAAGCACAATTCAGATTTTTTTCTTTTAACCTTGTAACTTCCTTTAACAATGTCAGCACAAGTCAGAGTCAAGCCTGATGCTTGGCATTGACCACACCATCTTGAATTTGAACACGGGGAGGGTGAATTTACACAAACCAATGTATAACATAAAACGGGCTCGAAATTTTGGCATGAAATTACTGTCGCTCTTTTCCAATAAGCCAGAAAGCCATCCCCAAGATAACTGGAAATTTATGACGTGGCAATTTAACTTTCATAAAGTTAAAATGACCTTATGAATGTACGACACATGCACGAGTAGCACAAAAATACACGGCTATTAATTCAGTGATACCAAAGTGCTTCGCACTTAAGTCCTCAAGATAGCGGCATTCGCAAGGGACAGCAAGTGAAGCAGCGACTGGACATTTAACCAAGCCCGTTAGCAGAACTTGGGAAAGACTGTACCCCGGATTCCTAGACTTCGGTGAGCAGAAGGAATGAGCGTTAGTCATCAGTGGGTTCTGGGCGATGGGTAACGGGGTCCTGTGTCCTCCCTAGCACTTCGTAGGACGGGAAAGAAAAATCCAAGATCTGCTCTTTAAAATACATGATGTTTTCACATGGGACAAAACCTGGTGGTGCGGACTCCAGTATTTCTTTCCCCACGTTCAAAACCAGTGCTTTGATTTTGCCACACATTACAGAGCAGCACGATTCCCCCGGATTGATCTCAAAAACAATGTGCTCCGACTTGGAGCGGGCTCCGCTCCAGCGTTCCCAGGATCCCGCTATCTCCGTTCCATCGCCTCCTCCCGGGGCCCCACTCCATCCCCGACCGAGCCCGGAGGCGATGGGCAAGGAGCGGAGCAGACAATGGCAACCGCCGCCACGCAGGGGGCGCCAAGAGTCCCCGGCCGCCGCCGCCCCGGGTCGCCGGCCCCTCCCCAAAACGCTCCGCAAAACTTAAGGCGATTCCTGAACCACAGGTGCCGCGGGACTCCCGCGGAGCCCACGACCAGTCCCCAGCCGCAGCCAGCGCGACGCACAGGGGTGCGCGCGCCGCGGACCTGGAGAGAAGTGAGTTGCGGGGCGCGGCGCCCCAGTGGCGGGCCGGGCGGGCTTGGGGTGGGGTCCTCGAGGTGCGCGCGGGGCGGCGGGGGGCGCGCCCAACCATCTCTCCTTACTCCTCATCTCTGACACCTCCGCGCGCCCCTAGAGACTTACGGCGGCAGGAGATCGTGGACCCGACGGAGCTTGACCGGTGGCGGCTGAGGGGAAGCCCCTGTCGCCTGGCTGTGCAAGCGAAGCCGTGTTGCCGTGGGGAGGGGATCCACTTCGCGGAGGGCCGGCTTAAGTGGCCAGGGGAGGGCGAGCCAACAGTCTCCGCCCCGGAGGCTGGACCAGGGAGGAGCCCCGGTTGCGGCGAGCGGAGGGGCGGGCTTGGCGACACTGGCGAAGCAGCCCGACAGTAGCCAATGGCTTTCCTGGCACAACGGCTGTTGCGTAATCTGAGAAAGATCATTGGTTACGTCGCCATGAAGAGGCGAGGTCATAGCCGGAAACTAGGACACGTGACCCGGAAGCGGCTTCTGCCTCAACCAAGGCGCCTGCGTATTAACGCTGGTGTCTCCGGATCCTTTGCGGGCAGCTGCCCTGGCTCTTTGCTGTCATTTGGAAAGGGTTCTGCGGCGCCCTTAGCTGACCCGGTGGTGCAGGGTAGGGTAGGACAGGTCCAGAGTGTAAAAAGCCAACCAAATTCTAGTTCGCTTGACTCTCAGTCCCCCAGGAAGCTGGAGTGGGGCGGTGGGAGGGGTCGATGGTGCTGGGTGGTGGAGGGGAGCTGCAACTCTGGGGAAAACAAGTCAGCTTTTTCGTGGAGCTCGTGCTGGCACTCACGAGGAGGCCCCTCCTTCCCCGCGCACTGCTGCAGCTCTAGCCCAGACGCTCCTCGCCCCAAGTCTTTTTCCTGGGTTTGCCTCGCTCATCCTCAGTGCTCAGGGTGAAATGAGTTACTGTCTCCTCCTGGCTGGGAAGCCCAGACGGCACTTCGTCTTGAAGAGCCCGCTTCCTTCCTCCTCACCAGTCGCCTGAGTTGCAGTTTAGCCTGGCCAACGATGCAATCTGCTGAGTTTGTCCTTTCAAATGTCTCATCTATGAAGCCTCACCCTAAAAGGAATCCCTCTTTCGCCTACGTGCCCATGAATCCCGATTTAGCCTAGCTCAGAGATTTATTCATTTCGCATCCTGAGCTAATTCCCTCCTTGGCTACTAAGACTATACACTGATAAATTGGTTAAGGGCTATAATGCTGAGCCAATGCTGGACACATAATAGATGTTCATTTTTTTTTGAATGAGAGAATGGAAGAATCATCTAGTTCAACTCATCTTTTATAGATAAGAGGAGAGGAGCCCCACGAGATTAGGTGACCTTGTTTGAACAGCCATGGGTTTCCCATGTCAAATGCTATTCATTACCCTAGTCACCTACGTTCTTACAAAGGAAACTACAAAATTGCTTTTCTTGGGCCATGCCCTCTTTTGCAGAGCTTACTAAACATAGTCGCCAGAATTTTTTTTAAATGACTAAGTATAAAAGAGATGCTAAAATCTTCGGGAAGCTAAGGTTACTCAATTTAAAAGAATCCTTTGTCAGAGATTATGTTCGTTTTTGAGTTACAATATCTGTAAAACTAAGATGATATCTGATAGGAACTTTAGGGCATTTTTATGGCCTTCTGAGGCAAAGTAAAGCATGTATAATATCGCCCCTTTTTAGGACTGCTCTGCTGCTTGGAAAGTTTTCTAACATGAACGGTTAGTGTATGCTGGAATAGTGAAGTAGTCCACTGAAAGCAGAGTTGGCTTGCTGTAATTTGTTAGGACCCCAGCCCCACCTTCTTTCTATTTCCTGCCTAAGCATGCTCCAAAAATGCTTGCCGATGTCCTCTTTCTCCCTTACTACATGAAACCCATGCCATTAGTTCAAAGATTGTTCTAATATGACAAATGAGGACTGGCCTTTTGATTCCAAATGCTGCATCCTTTTCTCTTTCTGTTCAAAACGTATGTCCTCAAATTTCCTGAGATAGCCATTTCCAAGTTCAAACTCTTTAGATTTGTTCCTAATGTTGGTCTGTGACTCTGAAGATGAGGACAGGAGACTTGCTTATGACATATTGGCAATCCCATCTCTGTGTTCTTAGCCAAAAAAATGAAGGGGGGGGGGGGGACAGAGGAGAAGGAATCATGGGAAAAATAATTAGCAGCTGAAAGCAGCTATTACATAATCTTGGCTGCTTATTAATTTAGCAGAAGGAATGGCTTATTAAATTCTAATAGCAACAGCACAACTGCAAACAACCTAGCAATTAACAGTGCAGGGCCCATTATTTTGTTAATATGTTCGCTTTTGGCAAATGTATGAGGACAAAATTTATAGAAGCAGATGGTCTTTTTCAGTAGATTATAGATAGTTTATTCCCCAGTCTTAGTATTAAGTGCTAATTGTGAATTCCCTATGAAATACAAAAAAATACCCACAGTTGCCATCTTTGTTAGTAATTAACTGACATGACTTCGATTCCCACAATTACCAAATTGTAGGCTTTGTTATATCCATGTTTCTCCTCACCTAGTATCGGTGCCATCTGTCATGTCAATAGGGGATATATTTTGTATCCTCTATTTCTGTTTTTAGGATGATCCTGCTTTCTTGGTGTTAAAACAAACAATTATAATACAAAAATAGGGACTTTAAAAAATTAAAAACCAGATTATACACTTGTTTCTTAAAACTCTTCACTGTCAGTTAAGCTAAATGCAGATTCAGGGTGAAATCAGGATTTTATTTCTTAACAATAAAAAGTTCTAATTCTATACAATCATCCAAAGTTTTCAGGAATACTTTCCATTTCCTGATAAATATGGAAAAAGTATGGGGTTGTCATTAACACAAGGCTGTAAGAAAGGATGTCAGGGTCCACTGTCGATATGGCATTTAAACACTGAGTATATAAAGAGTATACTAATGAAATACTGCTATCTTAAATAAGTCCAGAATTAGAATTATTAGCTTTTCCTTAGACACCAGGAAGTAAACTCCAGAAGTGATGATTAATACCTTTCTTTAAGTAGGGTCATAGAGGCAATTTTCTTTCTCTTTTTTTTTAGATTTTAATGTAAGTGTGTGTGTGTGTGTGTGTGTGTGTGTGTGTGTGTGTGTGTGTGTGTGTGTGTTGGTCCTGGGCTCCTGGGACTGGAACTCAAGGTCTGGTACTGTCCCTGAGCTTTTTTTACTCAAACTAGCACTCTACCATTTGAGCTACAGCTCCAGTTCTGGCTTTAAAGATAAGAATCTCATGGACTTTCTTCTCTGGGTTGGCTTTAAACTGGGATCCTCAGATCTCAGCCTCCTGAGGAGGTAGGATTACCCGTGTGAGCCACCAGTGCCCAGCTTTATGTAGATAAGTTTTAAAATAGTGTAATGAGGTAGACTAAAAACCATTCATTTGTTTTTGGTTTTGCCAGTCCTGGGCCTTGGACTTAGGGGCTGAGCACTGTCCCTGGCTTCCTTTTGCTTAAGGCTAGCACTCTGCCACTTGAGCCACAGCGCCACTTCTGGCCATTTTCTGTATATGTGGTGCTGGGGAATCGAACCCAGGGCTTCATGTATATGAGGCAAGCACTCTTGCCACTAGGCCATATCCCCAGCACCATTCAGTTTCTTGATAGCTGCATGTTGTAGACACTAGAGTCCCTTTAGGCAGCATATAGATTATTTAGAAACTACTAAATAAAAATACTTATTAATGGCATTCAATGTTCAGTCAAGTATATAAGGTATGTTCAAAAAGGGTACTTAGAGTTTGAGAATTTTCATCTCCGAAGATAAGCTGTTCCAAGGAGAAAACTAACTTGAAATAATGAGGATTTGTGAACCAAATCACTTCAGAATAGATAGAGCTGTCACTGCCAAAGTCCTTAACAATGAGCTAAGAAGAAATGTAGAATATATGCTCTTTCTTCATGCTTGTTTCTATACCTCTGAATAAAATACAGGAAAATAGCTATCCTCCTATTAGTAATAGGTTATTCTCAACCTGGGCAATTTTGTTCTCTAGGAGACACTTGGCAATGTCTAGAGACATGTTGCTTATCACACCTGAGAGGATATGGTCTACCAGCATCTAGTAGGTAGAGCCAAGGAATTCTGTTCCACATCTTGTGATGTATAGGATCATTCCCACAACAAAGAATGGACCAGTCCCAACTGCCAGTACAGCTAGAGGTGAGCAAGCCTGGGTTAGTCACTGAATAGGTTAACCTGTAGTAGCCGATCTTTTAGAGACATTCATGAAATAGAAGAAGTGCTTTCTCTTGGAATACTTGGAGGCATTATTCTTGATATATGTTACTTCTTTTCATTTTTCTTCTAAGGCTCCTGGAGCCTTAGATTTCCGAGATGGTTCATAGAGTGCAACCTTAGAAAACCTTAAAAAAATATCTGCCCTCAAGACTCTCTAGGATTATTAGGAGCAAGCTTTACATTTTGTGAGTTGTCAGTGTCATTCTTTTGTTCATGTTGTTGTTGTTGGTCATGGGCCTTGAACTCAGGGCGTGGGTGCTGTCCCTGAGCATTTTCCACTCAAAGCTAGTGCTCTACCACTTTGAGACAACAGCTCCACTTTGGGTTTTCTGGTGATTAATTGGAGATAAGAGTCTCATGGACTTTCCTGCCCAGGCTAGCTTTGAACCGTGTTCCTCAGAGTAGCTAGGATTACAAACATGGCACCTAGCTACTCTATCAATAAATTTAGAACTTCAAAAAGTTGTGTAAAAAAGGGGGGGTTACAATTTAACATGTCCATCTAATTGCCTAGTGCTTCTTGATCAGAGTTACTTCTTCCATCATTCTTCCCCATTCCAATTGTTCCCTCTTCCCAGACTCAGTCTTCATTCACAGCAATGTAAGAAAGAGAGATTCTATATGTTTAAAACAATTTGAAAGGATGTTTTGACTTGGTTCTCAAGACAAAATGCTTCTAAAGTAATTTAACTCGACTCTAAATAGCTAGACTAGTGATTCTAGAATCTTGTCTTGGGGGATTTGTGCAACCAGAATTGCTTGGCTTCATTCTTAAAGTAGGTCTGAGGTGAAGCCTGAAAATTGTATTTCTAACACATTATCAGATGATGCAGGTGATATTGGTCTAGAGGCCACACTTTGAGAACTACTATTCTGTATCCAACTGGAAAGTTTTATGAACCTAAAATTAAATCTATATAGACAATACAATATGGTCATTATATACCCTGTACAATATAATATGCTATAAGTTTTTTTTCCCAGTATGCTGTGGTTTGAATACAATGCCTTCTTCTTGCTGGGCAGGCAGGCACACTACCACCTGAGCCATAAAACCAGCCTCTTTTGCATCTTTTCAATAGGGTCTCACGTTTGTCTGGGCCAGTCTGGAACATAATTCTCCCATTTATGCTTTCTGTATAGCTGGTTGACAGGCCCACACGGCCACTCTCAGCTCTTTATTAATTTCAGTGAGCACGCATGAGTGTTTTGCCTAGGATGTCTTTGATTGACAGTCCTCTGGGTGTCAGCCTCCCAAGAAGCTAGGATTGCAGGCATGAGCCACTGTGCTCAGTTTGTACCATAGGCTTCTATGGATGAAATTGGAGTGCTTAGAGAAACCTGAAGTTGCAGCATAAAAATCATGCTTCCGGGGCTGGGAATGTAGCCTAGTGGTAGAGTTCTTGCCTTGCATTCATGAAGCCCCAGATTTGATTCCTCAGCACCACATATACAGAAAAAGCCAGAAGTGGCGCTGTGGCTCAAGTGGTAGAGTGCTAGCCTTCAGCAAAAAGAAGCCAGGGACAGTGCTCAGACCCTGAGTTCAAGCCCAGGACTGGCAAAAAAATTCATGCTTACTTGATGAATACCATTAATCACAAAATATTTTCCAATTAGTTATGGCAAGTAGGAACCACCTCTGAAATCTGTTAACAACTACAGACATGAAGGAGGAAGATGGAAGTTAAAAAGGGAAAACTGGATAGAATCAATATCCCTGGGTAAAGGAGAGGCCAGAGAGCAGTATGCAGTAATAGAAATCTGTCATTTTTCTTTCTTAGCATGCAGTTAAACGCGGTTCCTCAGCCTCCTTTGTAGTGTTCATGGAACTGAGATTGAAATCAGGCCTGGTCCACATAAACCTCCCACAGGAAGTCCTTTTACCCCCACCCCCTCTCCTCTCCAACCCTCCCCTTGTGACTGCTTAGAACTGACACGTCCACATCATTACCATTACCATCACTCCTATCCATATACTTTAAGTGAATGAGAAAAAAAAAAACCAGAAAACTTTGCATTAAGCCACTGGTTTTTACAGGTTCATCTGTTACAGCTGCTAACATTACTAGCCATTCTTTTTTTTTTTTTTTGCCAGCCCTGGGCCTTAGAACTCAGGGCCTGAGCACTGACCCTGGCTTCCTTTTTGCTCAAGTGCACTCTACCACTTGAGCCACGGCGCCACTTCTGGCCATTTTTCTATATATATGGTGCTGGGGAATTGAACCCAGGGCTTCATGTATACGAAGCGAGCACTCTTGCCACTAGGCCATATCCCCAGCCCGTCATCACTGGCCATTCTTACAAGCTGTTGCATACTTAGTTACAAAGAGAAGTGATGGGAATATCAAGTGATTTTTCAAGTGAGTAGCTCTTTTTTTCCTTGATTCGAATCCTGCTTTCTGTCTCCCTCCCTTTAGGTTTTTAAAGTAGGTAGTCGGTAAAGGAGAACACCATGTGGTATTCAGGCAGGAGAGGAAAGTTTAGTCCGAACTGCTGGCCTGTGGCCCAGATGATGCATGGCTTGAGAGAGGAAAGGGAGAGAAAGGAGAGAAGGGGCGACCCCCACCAGGCCCTGCTTATCTAGGGCAGGGGCAGGAGGGCATGGCCAGGTGGATCAGGTTGTGACCTCAGAGAAGGGGGTGGTAACTGTCTCCAGGTCTGCTGGTTACCCAGGTGGGTGGAGACTTAACTAGGTGGGGGTGTCTGCAGGGAGCCCTCTGGGGAAGGACCTGACAAAAACCTTATGGTTTATTTGTGACTGTTCTGTATCCTGATCTATCTGCCTCTGCCGTTGGAAAAATAAAATATTTATTCTAAACGTTATTAGCACCACTTAGACTATATGACATTTTAAATCATTTATTGAAAAAATTCTTAGCACTACTACACACATTTTAAATATAAAAGAGAAAAGAATAAAACTTTAAAAGATCATTTCATTCAAAAGCTTCATTTTACAAGGGAGGAAATGAAGGCTCAGAGAAGTTACATAAGTTGTTTAAGATCATACTACCAATTAGTGACCTTCTTGCCACAGTATATCATCTATTGCCACCCCAACCACTATCTTTGTTGAATAAACTAAAAAACAAAGAAACAAACAAACAGTCATGGAAACTCACCGAGTAGTGGTGGCTCCTGCCTGTAATCCTAGCTACTCAGGAGACTGAGGTCTAAGGATGGTGGTACAAAGCCAGCCTTGGCAGAGAAGTCCATGAAACTCTTATTTCCAGTTAACCAGTGAAGTAGAGTGGGGGTTCGCTACAATGAAACAGGGTCCCCACCCAAGGGAGGGGATTCCTGGTTCCCCCAAGAGTCCACCACACAGTCTCCAGCTACAAGGTGACAAAAAGACAGTTTTATTGGGGAAGTAAAAAGTGAATAAAAAGTGAACCGACCGGCCTTGGTCACAGCCCGGACTCAGGAGCCGAAACTGCCGACCATGAGTGCAGGATCAGGGCCCAGACTCAGGAGCTGGAACCGCCCGCACGTGTGCAGCCCAGACTCGGGAGCTGGAACCACGCACACCTGTGCAGCCCAGACTCGGGAGCTGGGACCACGTGTCCGTGTGGCTTTCCAGCCTGGTTATAAGGCAAATATCACAGACAAACTTGTCATACGCAGGTGACCAATGAAGATATAACACTTACAGAACATGCTAGGCCGCACGCAGGTGGCCAATAGAGTTACAGTCTGTCTCATAATATCTATTTGAACTAACCTATCATTCGAGTTAGAATTGACGCATGGATTTGGCAGGGCTCACACGATGCAGGTGGATACTTGAAGCTCCCAGGCCTCACGTGGTCAATCTACATAACTTATCATAATAAACAGGAGGACACAGGTTCTCTTGAAGCTCCCAGGCCTCAGGTAGTCAATCTACATAACTTAACATAGTAAAGGGAGCTTCCCTGAATAGGGTGGGGGAGGGCTTAGTGGAGATGGAGTTGGCTTCTGCTCTTATCTGAGCTCGAGTCAACCTGAAGTCCCTCCACAGTTAATGATGGCACTGGGCAGATCTGGCCTCCCTATTACACCAGCAAGAAGCCAGAAGTAGAGCTGTGGTTCAAGTGGCAGAGCACCAGCCTTGAGCAAAAACGCCAAGTGATCCCACTGAGTTGAATGCTCTGAGTTCAAGCCCTAATGCGAACACAAAAACAAGAAACAAACCCAAACTCCTAGAAACCATATTCGATTTACTAGTCCTCAGAATATATAATCTTTTTGTCATTGTAAATGTTTATTTACTATAAAAATATTCAAAGCAAAAGACCTTATTCCACTGCCCATTAGTTGCATATGGGAATTTCATTGTAATTTTTTCATATATACAATTTATCCTGATGAAATTCACCCCTTCGATCACTTTCTGTTATCTTCCCTCTGCCTTTTTGAAACAATTTGAATAGGCTTCATTGTTCTCTTTTGAACCATTATCTGAAGTCAGCCATATTCACTCTGTTTCATCCTCTCCTTTCCATCTTCCCCTCCCACTAATACCTACTCCCAAACATAGCCTGTCTTACATTCTTGGCATTCATTCCTTACATATTAATAGTACTAAGAGGATTCACTGTATTCTAAGAGTTACATATGTCTGTTGAGTACTTTAATCAGATTAACATCCTATTGCTCTCTCTTTCCCCATCCCCATTTCTCCTAATTTATTCAACAGCTTTTGGTGGTCAAAACATAAACTCTTCAGTCTCCTTTTCTTTTCCTGACATTGATGAATTTACGTTCTACTCACCAGCTGAAGCCATTATAATCTTCAGGATTGTGATGTATTAACACTTGATTTATCTAATAACTAGTGCAATACTTTACACAGAGTAAATACTCAAAAAATCTTACATCAGCTGAACACAAGTGGCTCATGCCTGTAATCCTAGCTACTTAGAAGGAGCGATCTAAGGATCACTGTTCAAATCAGCCTGGGCAGGAAGTCCATGAGACTCTTATCTTGAATTAATCATGGAAAAAACTCAGGAGTGGAGCTCTGACTCAAATGGTAGAGTGCTAGTTTTGAGCAAAAGAAGCTGCGGGAGAGTGCCCAGGCCCTGAGTTCAAGCCCCAGCCACCAGACTGGCCAAAAACAACAACAACAGCAAACTTAAGTTGACTTGAATTGCCCAAAGAAGATTTAATAATGCCGTGCCTTTTACTTCGTGAATATGATCAGCTTTTTTTTGAAATATTCTCCTTCTTTCCATGGTCTTTAATATTGTACTATGTCTGACCAACCAGCACATTGGACTTTTCTTTTGTTTTGTTTTTTCTGTTTTTTTTTTTGGCCAGTCCTGCGCCTTGGACTCAGGGCCTGAGCACTGTCCCTGGCTTCCTTTTGCTCAAGGCTAACACTCTGCCACTTGAGCCACAGCGCCACTTCTGGCTGTTTTCTGTATATGTGGTGCTGGGGAATCGAACCCAGGGCCTCATGTATACGAGGCAAGCTCTCTTGCCACTAGGCCATATCCCCAGCCCACATTGGACTTTTCTTTCTCAGCCTGTTTTCTCTACTTGATTCCATTTCAGTTACTTTTGTACATGGCCACTTGACTATTTTCCTAAAATGTAAGTCCAACAGAGATTAGACCCTCTACTTAAATTGCTCCAATTTCTTTATTCATTCCAATTGTGCACCCAATGAGTACTGAGGAAAAACCAAGCAACTTGGACATGTAGACGTCTACCAGGCTCATATGAAATAATGAGGGAAGGCTATACTTTACAATTGCCAATCCCAACTCAGGAAATGTTTCAAAGTGGAAGAAGGGGGCTAGGCAGATGACCAAGATGCTGTACGAGCACATAGGAGAGCACCTAGAGTTTTGATGGTAATGATAGGTGGCAGAGTCAAAGAAAGCCTGAAGGATATAGTGCTTAGGCCAAATGGGAGCAAGGGCAGTGGGAGAAGGAATTGGCTAGGAGAACGCAAGATAAGCGAGGTTCACACAGGGAAAGTCGCATATGATGAAAGAAGGAAGTGAATGTGCAGACCTCTTAAGGACATGAATAGAAAGTGATCATGGCCAGAGCATGCATGGGTAAGGACGATTCTGCAGAGGATAGGAAGGCTAGATTATGCAGAATCTTTCTTCTTTTTGTTCCGTGGTACTGAGGCTTGAACTAAGTGCCCAGTGCTCATTCAGCTTGCTCATAGCTGGTGTTACACTGGAGCTACACCTCCAGTCCAACTTTGGACTGATTCATTGGAGGTGGAATTTTCTGTTCAGGCTGGCTTTGAACCTCAGTCTTTTGATTTCAGGGATTACAAGAGTGAGCCACAGGCATCCAGATATACAGGACTTTTCAAACAAGATTAAATGTCTGGACTTGACATAAGGATTTTGAAGTTATTGAAAGACTTTAAACAAGGACAGTGTCATAATCACTTTTATGTTTTTGAATTTTGAGACTAGCACTCTGGATGAAATGTGGTTAATTGTAGGATCTGAGTTTAGTTGCAGATAAAATACACCCATCGTACTGGATTTTAACAGAAGCATTCTAAAAATGATTGGAATTACTGGAGAAGCAAAATCTAGACTGAGCTTCCAGGAAAACCTTCCAGAACAACACTGCAGAAGTTGACTGCCAGAAAGCTGTTGCCTCTGCTGTGATCAATGAGCTGGAATATTAAGACTCTGTTTCCATATAACTGCTGGCTCCGGAACTATCCTTTCTCTGCCATGATCTGGAAATCAGGGACCTGCTGCCAATAAAGTGAATTTTTTTTCATTCATGCAGCTAGTGACTGGACATTGGCCTCCATCTACAACTGCTGCTGAAATCCAAATGCCTCCCTAACTCTCTTTGCCAACAGAAATAGCAGAGTAAAGACCTCCTTTGCATGAGACATCCCTTCCATCTTCTAAATATTGCATGAGTGCCCTGGATTGTTTCATCACAATCAGAAACCAGCTAATGAATATAGTTTTTAGTTTCTTGAAAAAACACTAAAAGAAAGTTAGAGTAGAGATCCACAATGTCCACTGTGGAGCTCAAAACTAGAGGCCAAGACACTAATTCAAGGGTTGCTTAATAATTCACCTGAGAGGTGAAGGTAGCCTGAACCGGAAGTAGACAGAGGGAGGTAGATTGGAGACTTTTGGAGGTAGGATTGATTGATGGAAATTGCTTTGAATGAGCATAATGTTAAGGAGGACAATGGAGAATGACTCCCTGAGAGAGGGAAACTCGGAAGAATGCAAGCTGGTAATGAAATGAGGAAGTCATTTCTCATCTTCCAAAATCAGATATGTATAGGGTGTCCAGATGGAAATGATGATGCACGTCTAAAGGCTTTGATGTGAGGTTGGTGCAGAGGCTAGAGATTTATAAGTCAGCAGTAGAGAACTGATGAATAAAGCTGAATAGCAGGATGACGTCATTCCAGAGAATATATACAATAATATTTTTTAAATGTACTTCAGAAGACAAAATTATAAGTTGTTCCCACTACATTCTTTTTTTTTTTTTTTTGGCCAGTCCTGGGGCTTGGACTCAGGGCCTGAGCACTGTCCCTGGCTTCTTTTTGCTCAAGGTTAGCACTCTGCCACTTGAGCCACAGCGCCACTTCTGGCCATTTTCTATATATGTGGTGCTGAGGAATCGAACCTAGGGCTTTGTGTAAACCAGGCAAGCACTCTTTGCCACTAGGCCATATTCCTAGCCCTCCCACTACATTCTGTTTGATACACTGTCATGATTATGTTAACTAGAAAAGGGGAATTTGCAGTTATCAGTAAGATTGCTACTCACTTCACCACAAGATAGATTATCCAACTAGCCCTAACCAATAATATGGATCTCTTTAAAAATAGACAAGCATATAACACCCCCCCCCCCACATACACACACAGTTTTGTCTGGCTGGTAGAAGTCAGAGAGATTTGAAGCAGTTCTTTTTTTTGTACCTGTACTGGAGCTTGAACTCTCCCTTCACGTTTTCACTCAAGGCTGGTGATTTACAACCTGAACTGTACCTCTACTTATTTCTGGCTTTTAAAAATTTTATGAATTTACTTTATTGTTATTATAGAGGTGATCTACAGAGGGATTACAATTACATGAGTCAGGTACATTTCCTTTTGTACAGTGTCTTCTGTTTCCTCCCTCTCTCCCAGTCCCTCCCTCCTATCTCCACCCACGAATTGTATAGTTCACTTTCATCAGTGTCCAGTGAGTTTCACTGCTGCACTTTTTTACCCTTTTTCCCTTGAGTTCGGTGTCCTCCCCTCAACCCTTCCTAAGATGTACTCTTGAATGCATCATTCGCAAGGTAAAGAAAACAGAATCATCAAAAACTAAAAATTAAAAAAATAAAATAAAGGGGCCAGGCGCTGGGGGCTCACGCCTGTAATCCTAGCTACTCAGCAGGCTGAGATCTGTGGATAGTGGTTCAAAGCCAGCCCAGGCAGGAAAGTCCTGGTGAAACTCTTATCTCCAAATAATCACTCAAAAACTGGAAGTGGTGCTGTGGCCCAAGTGGTAGAGTGCTAGATTTGAGCACAAAGATGCTCAAGGACAGCACCCAGGACCTAAGTTCAAGCCCCACCACTGACAAAAAGGGATGGAGTGGGGAAAAAGTCTCTTGTTTCCATATCTTGGAGTTCCTTTCAGTATGCATATTATTTTTATAAATATGAAGAGGCACTTAGGCATTGCACCTTTGTGTGTTTCTCTCTCCTAAGAGTATCCTCTTCTGGTCTCACGGTAAGTGAATAGCTAGAATCCTATATAATTTATCATATTCCAGTTCATTTTAGATCTGATTTCTGCATATCAGAGAGAGTATGCACTGTTGGTCTCTCTGAGCTTGCCTTACTTCACTTAACATGACTTGTTTGTTCCATCCATTTCCCTGCAAATGACATTATTTTATTCTTTCTAATGGCAATGTAAAATTCCATTGTGTATAGGTACCCCATTTTTTGGATCTACTCATCTATTGTGGGGTGTTTAAGCTGTTTTCATATCTTGTGAATACTGTGGCAATGAGCATGGGTGTGCAGATACCTTTATCATCTCCTGGCTCATGATATTCAGAGAGATGTTCAGGAGTGGTATGGCTGGATCGTGGGAAAGGTCTAAATTTATTTTTCTGAGGAATCTCCAGACTGCTGTCCAGAGTGGTTGTACTAGTTTACATTCCCACCAACAGTGCAACAGGGTTCCTTTCCCCCCCATATCCCCACCAATGTTTGTTGCTGTTAGAATTCATAATGTTGGCCAATCTTACAGGGGTAAGATAGAATCTCAAGAGTTGTTTTGATTTGCATTTCCTTTATAGTAAGGGATGATGAGCATTTCCTCATTTTTTTTTTGCCATTCTTACGTCTTCTTCTGAAGAGTCTCCCCTTATAGCTCCCTAGCCCATTTAGAGATTGGTTTATCAGGTTTGGGAGAGGCTAGTTTCTTGAGCTCCTTGTATATATTGGATATTAGGCCTTTGTCTGATATATTGTTGTTAAAGATATTTTCCCAGTTTGTTGGCTGTATTTCTAGTTAACTATGTTCTTAGCTGTGCAGAAACTCTATATTTTGATGTAATCCCACTTGTCAAGTCTCTCTCCTATCTGTTGTGCCCCTGGAACTCTATTCAAGATGTTTCTACATATGCAGAAAACTCAAAGTGGATCCCTGTTTGTCACTATTCACTGATACCAATCCAAAGTGGATTAAATACCTCAAAACCCCCAATCTTTGAAACTAACTTCAATTCAAAGTGCATCAAAGACCTCAACAGACCAGAAACTTTGAAACTACTGCAAGAGAGAGTTGGAGAAACATTAGAACTTCTGGCTTTTTTTTGGTCTGAATAATTGGAGTTAAGAGTCTCTCAGGTTTGTTTTCCCAGGTTGGCTTGAATCACCATCCTCAGATCTCAGGCTCCTGAGGAGCTAGGACTACAGGTGTGAGCTCCCGGCACCTGCCTTTGAGGCATTTTTTTTTTCAGAAGGATTTAACAAGAGAGTGTTTTTCATTGCTGAGATGGAGTGGGCCAGGATAGAACAGAAGCCTCTAGCAAGTGAGTGAACTGAACTGATAGCCAATGGCAACAGTAATCCCCATCCCAAGCAGGTACTCCCATCCTATATGTATACCACAAGTAACTGAATTCTGCTAATGATCTAAGATCCAGAGCATGAAACACAAGCTGAGGCTTTGATTTTAGCCTTGTGGGTCCTGAGCAGAGACCCTCAGCTACTGTGTCCTAATCCAGAGAAACAGTGAGAACCAATCAATATTGTTTGAAACGGATATGTTTGTGTTAATATATTACACATGAACAGATCACTTATATATAGCAGCTGCACATGAGCAGATCCAGAGGTATGAAGAATCCTAACGCTAAAGGGGAGAATACACGCCAAACACTTCCCCTGTATGCAAAGACAGCTCTAGTCATTAGTATTTAGTGCTCAGTTTTTATCCTACTTATTCTCTTTAGAAAAATCTAAACTAAGTCACTATGTAATGCTAATACTTGCTTCTTCCCTTATATCCGCTCTTCCTCCACAGTACATATAACAAAGTCTTGCTTGACTCCAAACACTCAGTCATTGTTGCTTCGTGTTAAGTGCTTGCCTAGGAAACACAGTGGTCTTGTGGAAGAGATAATGAGAAAAACTGGCAATGCCCTAATAAGCTCTAAATTAAGCATACGGAATGTTGAACAAAATATAAGAATCAGCATTTTTTTTCTACATATTGATCATTAGTGTTAATGAGAACAGCAGCAAGTGGCTTTGTTCCTATTCACTTAGACAGTATAAAAACAAGGTAAGCAAGCAATTAGGAAGGTTAATACGAGGATTCCGTTTTCATCCTGGTAAATGGAATAATTTATTTCCTAGCCTATTAGCCTTGGATGGCATCATCTTCTCTGGCCTCTGGCTAATTTTAAACCATATTGTTACAGAAACCGTGGGACTAGGATCAGGACCTACTAAGAGCAATGAAATGGAATGAATTCTTTCTTCCCAAGAAATATATTGCAAATAAGCATAAAGGATTATTGTCTGATGAAGGAAGTGAAGCTTCTTCATAACAGTGGAGTACTTTAATCAGTTTGAGTAGCTATAATAGAATACCTAAGATTGGGTGGATTAAACAACAAATATCCAGTTGGGGGTGTAGCTCAGTGGTAGAGCGCATCCATGCTTAGCATACATGAGGTCCCGTGTTCAATCTCAAGCACCAAAACACAAAGATAGCACTCATAAATATTTATTTCTCATGGTTCTGGAAGTTGGAAAGTTCAAGTGTTTAGTAAGGTCTCTCTTCTTGGGTTGTGGACAGTTATCTTCTTACTGTATCCTCACAAAGTAGAAAGGCAGAGAAAGGAGAAGCAAGCTCTCTTGAGCCTCTTCATAAAAGAAGGGCATTCATCCTACCACGAGGTTTCCATCATCAAAACCTAATTACATCCCAAAGGCCCCATTTCCAAATATTATCACATTGGGGAATGAGATTTCAACATATGAATTTTGAGGGGACATTAACATTAAATCCATAGTATAGAGAAAGTAATATGATACCAAATTTTATAGTGAGAAGGGTTGAGTCTCTCTCAGGAGCTCAGATTATAAAAGACACATAAAATTCTTGGAATAAAGAGATAGCAATCAAAAGATTCAAACCACAAGAACAGCACAGATCTGTCACAGTAATGCAACAAAGCTTAGCTAAAAAGAACCTTGAACTTGCAGGTTCACTGCTGCAGCGGAATCTGTTTTGTTTGCCCAGTATCTCTCACTTTTGAAAACAGTAAACCCATTCTTTAGGGAAACCATGCTGTCCTGCTATCCCCATGACTCTCCTTCCAATGGATACAAACTAAAACAGTGGGCAAATATACCCAAGGCCTAATGTATGAAACTGTAACCTCTGTGTTCATCACTTTGACAATAAATACGAAAAAATAAAACAGTGGGCCTGGTAGCTCAGTGGTAGCGTGATTGTCTAGCACATGCAGTGCCTTGAGTTGGATCACTAGCCTGGAAAAAACAGAACTAACTAAAAAAGCCATAAGTCTCTGGTTTTAGAACAAGAAAAAATTTAAAAGATCATAAAATACCATCAACATTCTATGGGGAAGTGGAAATACTTTCTGTTTTGTTTTTTTTTTTTTTTTTTTGGCCAGTCCTGGGCCTTGGACTCAGGGCCTGAGCACTGTCCCTGGCTTCTTCCCGCTCAAGGCTAGCACTCCGCCACTTGAGCCACAGCGCCGCTTCTGGTCGTTTTCTGTATATGTGGTGCTGGGGAATCGAACCTAGGGCCTCGTGTATCCGAGGCAGGCATTCTTGCCACTAGGCTATATCCCCAGCCCCTGGAAATACTTTCTGAAGACCAATGTCTCCTTCAGAGAGGTAACTCAAAATTTCAGTGTTAATTCTCTATTAAGAAAACCAAATGACCTTTTCCGGCGGTGACGACCTCCTCCCGAGAACATGCCTCTCGCAAAGGATCTTCTCCATCCCTCTCCAGAAGAGGAGAAGAGGAAACACAAGAAGAAGTGCCTGGTACAGAGCCCCAACTCCTACTTCATGGATGTGAAATGCCCAGGATGCTATAAAATCACCACGGTCTTTAGCCATGCACAGACAGTAGTTTTGTGTGCTGGTTGCTCCACTGTCCTCTGCCAGCCTACAGGAGGGAAAGCAAGGCTTACAGAAGGATGTTCCTTCAGAAGGAAGCAGCACTAAAAGAACCGAGAACCAAGATGAGTGGGAAACCGTCCCAATAAACACATTTTGGATATATTGTGTTCATTGTTTTGTTTAACTGCTAGGAACTTCCTGCCTCAAGTATTCAGGGGCAACCAGAAGAGAAGAATGCTAGTCTTTTGAGGCAATTTGTGAAATAAAACGAAGGCAGTTTCCAAGTCAAAGTCCACGGTGCAGATATGATATAAAGACTCCTTACCTAGAAAGATGAAAGCTGTTGATGCCAGCACCACAAAGAGGGTAAAGAGGAGGATCTGGTAAGAACCAACGAACCGCTTGAAGACACCTGAATTTTCACACTGATCTACGCATTGGACATAACAGAAAGTAGTTATTCTATAACACAAAGCAGATGCTGCATTTGAGAAGATGTTTGTAAGAGTAAACTGAGTGCCAGTGGCTCATGTCTATAATTTTCAGGAAGCTAAGATGAGAAGTTCTTGGTTCGAAGCCAGCCTGGCCGGAGAGTCCATGAACTTGCCACTTAATCACCAATGTTAAGCTGTGGCTTAAGTGGTGGAGCCATGAGCCTTGCAGAAAATGCTAAGGGACAGCGCCAATACCTTGAGTTAAAGCCCACCAAAATAACCCCAGCGCAGAAACTTAATATGACATAATTTGTAGCTTATTCATATCACTGACTTAAAAATTTCCCATTAAAGCTTTCTGGAGTACATGTAAAAAAAAAAAAAGAAAAAAGAAAACCAAATGAGTAGTGTGTAAACTTGAGAAAGAGAGTGAGAGAGATGATCTTTAAAAGCCAGTGTGAATTTACTACAGTATAACAAACAAATCTTAGTTTCTTTTGTGAACTGTTTATTATGCTAGAAGACCAAAGGAATGTCTTGGATAGAAGTGTTCCTATTTTTTCTTAGGCATGGGACTTGGACCCAGGGCCTGGGCAATGTCCCTGAGCTTTATTGCTCAAGGCTAGTGCTCAACCACGTTGAGCCACAGCTCCACTCCTGGTTTTCTGGTGGAGATAAGAATCTCCTGGATAGTCGGGACTGACTTTGAGCCATGACCCTCAGATCTCAGCCTCCTGAGTAGCTAGGATTACAGGTGTGAACCACCAGTGCCGAGCAAATATCTATATTTTTATACAGAATTTTTCAAAGCTTGTCATAGCATCTTTGAGGGAAAGATCAAGAAACTGACAGATAAGGTAATTTAACAGTATAGCCACTCTGTTGTTAGAATTCTGACTAATGGATCTAGCTACGTCAAATCTGGAAAATGTTGTAAACAATCCAACAACAATAGCCCTGTTGCTTGACCACAGGGCTATGCTTATTTTCTTGAATAGTCTTTCAAAAAATTTGTAGTACTGGGTTTTGAACTCATATCCTTGTGCTTTCAAGTGGTCTACAACTCGAACCACACTTCCAGCTTTTCTTTTCTTCTTTATTTAGTTTATTTTCCAGATTGGAGAGTCTCATGCTTTTGCCATGACCAGCCTCAGAACTGTAATCTTCCTACCTCTGGCTCACTCATGGATGGGGTTAACAGGTTTGCACCATCACACCCAGCTCAAGATTTCTTAGAAGCAGCCTGGAGCTGGGTGCTGGTGGCTCATGCCTTGTAATCCTAGCTGTGTGTGAGGCTGAGGTGTGAGGGTCGTGGCTTAGAGCTAGCCTGGGCAGGAAAGTCTGTGAGACATTTATCTCCAACTAACCACAGAAAAGCCAGAAGTGAAGCTATGGCTCAAGTGGTGCAGTACTAGCCTTAAAAAGAAAAACTCAGGGACAGCACCTAGGTCCTGAGTTGAGGCCCCAGGACCAGCACCAAAAAAAAAAAAAAAAAAAAAAAAAAAAAAAAAAAAAGGAGCCTGATATTGTCTGAATGGACCTGGATATCAACATGTGGAGAATAAGAAACAGATAGTATAAATAAATCAAATGACAAGCTCTTCAGTGACATTGGCCCAGGGGTGATATATCATCCAGCTAGTATCTTTTGCACTAAGTTAAGATGAATGCATAAATGATCATGTTTATTAAAATAAAATTTAAATGTGGTAAGCTTTAGTATTCTATCCTTGAAAACAAAGCGAAGGATACAGGGAGAATTTGCTAAATGGAAGCAGGTAAAAAAAAAAAAAGAATTGAGGGCATTAGAGGCCACAGCACAATGAGGCTGCAAACTAATGGAAAAAAACAAAACCTCAAACCAAATGATTCCTAAGCTGTTTAAACAGAAAAACAGTATTCTGGCTATTCTATGCTTTAATAATGAATCTTACTATACTTTGATTTGTTATATTCAATTCTGGGAAACATATTTCATGAGGACATAGACTAACTTCAAGGCCTTCATCAGAGTCATATCATCTAGTGTTATAAATCATGACATATGAGCTCCAGCCAAAATGAGTGAGGATGGTTTGCTCAGGAAATAAAATATTCAGGGACAAAAGACGGATGCTTTTACAGCATTTAAAGAGATAGGATAGGATATAGGATTCTCTTTAAGTTCTGAGAAGAAAAGAAGGATCATGCATAAAAGCTACAGGGAAGTTAAATATTGTCAGGTAAATTAGAAGTATTATGTGATAATTAAGTGTCTGGAATTGAAGTAGGGGATTTCCCAGTTGTTGGAGATGTTAAAAGAAGGGCTGACCAGCCAAAACCTTAGGAGAAAACTTTAAGTTCAGGCATCCCCAAAAATCTGTTTCAAGCCTGCTGTAGTGTGTGTGTGTGTGTGTGTGTGTGTGTGTGTGTGTGTGTGTGTGTTTCCCTGAACATAAGAGAAGTGTTTCATAAGTTTGTGCACAAGTCTAGAAATAAGCATAATGTAATGGAAGCTAATGTCCTGGAATTTAAGATTGTTCCCATAACATCTGACATTCAAGTTCTCTAGGAAAGGATGTTTTAAATGCTTCTTCATATTTTTATGAAGATAACTTCTTATTTTATACCTCAGTTGTATTTGTGATTTAACATCAAAGTGAAGTGGTTTTCCTTTACATAAAAGTCTTTGCTTCAATGGCTTTTGTTTCTGTACTGTCGACATTTCCTAATTGAAAGTGGAGAATCATGCCTTTGCACAACTCCTTTCTAAAGGCTTTGTAACTCCTTGCTGTGATTTCTGTCATTGCACATTCACAGCGAGTAAACACACTCTTCATTCTCACTCATTTTTATCTGCTAAGACTTTTGCAGTGCTGGAAAGCAAACTCAGGGCCTCCCACATGCCAGACAAGCAGTCTACTACTGAGTTACACTACCAGCCGAGGGTTTTGTTTTGGAAGATATTTGGTCTTTTGCCTCAAAAGCCTGAAGGATCTTTTTGGAGCATCACAGAAAACAGTATACACTCCAAGTCAGGTTAACCTAGGCTTTAAATCTCAGCTCTCCAAATAACATGGTCAACTTGCTTAACTTATCCAAACTTCAAGTTTCCACATTTGTTAAATGATGTTAATAACATAAATATTTCTAAAAGTTATGTTGAACATGAAATAAGATCAAGTATAGAAAGGACCTACCACATTTGCTTGGTATATAATGGGCATACAATTGAACATGAATATTATTAATTGTCAACAGATTAACTTTCCAACAACTATGCTTAGAATAAGACATCAGTTGATTTTTCAACACCATTACATTTTTAAAATTTAATTTTATTGTAATGGTGGTGTACATAAGAGTTACAGCTACATAAGTTAGGTAATGAGTATATTTCTTATTGAACATTGTTACTTCCTCTCTCATTTTGCGCCCACTTCCCCTCCCCCCAGAGTTCTCTCCCACCCCAAATTGTAAAGTTCATTTGCAACATAGTATCTTATGAGTATTGGTGTTGCATTGGTTCACCCTTTGTCCTTTGTCTCACCATTTTGTTATTCCTCTTCCCTTCCCCAAATCAGGTAAACCTATATACAAGACACAGGGTACCAAAATAAAAAACACCCAACACCATAATATCTATATTTAAAATGTTTAGCGCCAATTGTCCATTTATTTCTCTAATCTAGCCAATTAAGATCAGTTAACATGTCATAGCTTCAGAATTAATTATCAATTTGTGAAAATTGGTATAATGGTAGCCAAGTCTAAGACTAGTGTAGACTTGACTTTTTTTCCCTACCTTCCTCTGCTTGGGTTTGAAGCCATATAGTTTTCTAAAAGTACTTTGCCCAGAGAAAAGCAATCGCAGGGTTCCTGCCTCTGTGGCCGGCACTAACCAAACCAGGGGCACTGACTGTTTCCTTCCTACCCTTTGCAGAAATTGGCCTCCTCTGTTTGATTTGAAGTCATGAGTCTGGGTCACAGTGAGCGGTATACTCTGCTTAATGAATCATTAGTAGAACAGAGAAAAGAACAGACTCAATTACATGCTGGGTTGGTTAACCAGCCTTTCCCTGAACATTGCCCTGCTCCAACCTACGCTAAAACAGGGAGGCTTTTGTATAGCAACTACTCCCTCGCCAATAGTTCTGTCTGTTGAACCTAAGACCCATATTCTACATTCTTGATTGATTTTAATCTGACTTGGCAGCTTTCTTAAGTACCGCAGCCATCTGCAAGCAGGAATAATGAGGGCTTTGTACAAATAGCATCACTGCTGGGCTCCCTGTCTCATTTTTCCCTTTTCTGTCTGCTTGATTATGGGTTCTGTCACCTGCAGGTGTTACACTCTGGGCAATGACCCTTCAGGATTAAACTCTAGAAGCTTGCTTAGAAGATGATGAGCCCAAGAGGAGAGGAGGCAAATGAAAGATAAACAAATAATTAGGTGGTGAAAAGTGTCATCTACTTTTTCGATGCATGTATAATAGCTCCAGCCTCAGAATATTGAAGTTGTCTGAATGAACTCTGTTCTTTTAGACCACAGTGAATTTGAAATCCTAGGGAAAACTTCTTTGATCTTCAGGAAATCTCAGGCCTTTTCAGCCCTTTGGTGAAACCTCCATAAGAGATCTCACTCCCCAGCCCCTACTATGACAAACTCTTGTTGATCCCACTGCTTCTAGTCCAGAGGTTCTTTACAAGCAGGTGCCTTGTCTTTTAATTTTCTGCATCTCAGACCTACCACCGTGCCTACAATATAGCAAGACTGCTCAATCACTCTTGGTTGATTGAGTAAGGGGAATGTTGAAGTACAGCCTTGATTTATTAGAAAAATAATTACTGAGTACTTGTAACATGCCAGGGGAGCCAGATAATCAAAAAACTGAACATATAAATATGTCAGATAGTGAGACATGCCAAGAGGTAAGGGGAAAGGAGTAACAATAGGGACACACACTATAAGCAGATAACAAAATAAGCCAGGAGATAATAAATAGCCAGAGAGAACAAAGCCAGAGAGGTGCCGTGGGAGTTAACATTTTTGATAGAGTTAGGAAAGTTCTTCATGGCACTATTCTATTTGAACATAGATGTGAAGAAAGTAAGGACTAAAAAATAAGGAAGAGAGAACAGAGAAAACTAACTTCTATAGCTTGATAGAGGAAGTATGACATTTTTGTTGTAAGGAATTGAAAAGAGACTAGTGTGACTGGACTAGAGTAAGCAATACGGCAAGACACAAGGTAGAAGATGCCAAACTTGCTGGCTGTAAGTATAGGTTTGTGTCTAGGTAAATAAGGACAATCAGAGAAACCTTACGTATAAGACCCGAAATTTCAATGGTTGGAAAGTAGGAGAAATGCCAGCAGAAGGGAGAAGATACTAAAAATAACAATGTCATGTACTTAATGTTATTCCCAGATAGTGAATTGTAATCTTCAAAGCATGATTTGCAAGCACTCACACCGAAAATAAGTAAGCTGTAGGAGTTGCGATCATGGAGGTCACAAAGAACATCATATCATGCAATTAAATTTCCTTTTATCTGTATCTTTACTAATGATGTTAGGTTGGTTGATCAAAGTAACATGATATCAATAGTGACTAGAGATTTCCATAAAGAAATCTCTTTTCATTTGGCAAGGTCTTAGTTTCCTTGTGGACAAGATGAACAACATATTGTACATAGTCCCCTTTTTTCATTCTTTTGGGTGTGGTAAAATTCATGAGACAAAAACATTTCCACTTTAATGATTTTTCTTAAGACAGGTTCTTGCTATGTAGCCCAAGCGAACTTCAGATTCACAATCCTCCTACCTCGTCCTCCTGAGTGCAGGAATTTTAAATGTGAATTATGACACACTCTTGCTTTAGTGATTTTAAAGTGTATAATTCAAAGATTAACTCAGTGGTGTAGATTACAAACATGAGACCCTGGGTTCCATTGTCTGCACTGAAAAAATAGCAGTAATGATAATATGTGTAATTCACTGGTCATAAAGTATATTTTCTCCCTCCTTCCCTCCCTCCCTGCCTGCCTGCCTTCCTTCCTTCCTTCCTGCCTGCCTGCTTGCCTGCCTGCCTGCTTGTGTTCTTTCTTTCTTTCCTTCATTCTCTTTCTTTCTTTCATTCTTTCTCTCTCCCCGTCCTTATCTCTTTCCCCACTCTCTCTTTCTTCTTTTGTGTTGTGCGACCAGGATTTGTACTCTGTATCTGACAGTAGCTCATTGGCTGGCATTCTACCATCTGAGCCAGGTCTCCTACCCCATAAAGTATGTTTTCAATGTTGAGCAGCTCTCACCAGTGTCTAGTTCCAGAACCTTTCCATCATCATGTTGATAGTCATTCTCTATTTCTCTGTTCCATCAGTCCTTGACAAGCACTAATTTGCTTTCTGTCTCTCTGGATTTGCTTTTCCTGCTACAATATCTGACTATTGTGTGGCTTTTTTCACCCATACTGTAGTATGTATAAGTATTTTCTACCTAGCAGTAGAATTGGTGGTCATATAATAATTCTTGTGTTTTCCACAGAAGTTTGGAATATCATTTTACATACCTATCAGCAATAGTCTTTCTCTATATCCCCTCCCACACATTATTTTCATGTGTTTGGTTCTTGTTTCCTAGCTGTCTTAATGTATATGAAATTACATCTCAGTGATTCTTGAGCTTCATTTCTCTAACTAGCAAGGTTGACCATTTTCACCAGCTTGTTGACAGTCTCCACTCTGTCTGGAGGATTATCTATTCAAGTTCTTTACACAATTTCTATTGGGTTGTCTTTTGGTTGCTGAGGCATAAGAACTCTTCTTATATTCTGGATATTAGAACTTTGTCAGAGATATGATTTGAACATATTTCCTTCTCTTCTCCTTCCTCCTCTTCTTTTAAACACATGAGTCTAACAGCAAAAGTTCACAGTGGATGAAATGTCTCACCCGTGAAAATATCTCAGAGGTTTTCTAGACCTGTTAACACATTAATATATGCATTGGTCAAGTTTAATTTTAAGGAGTGGGTTTTTCCTGCAAATTGCAAGGAAGAGCTAGAAGGGATAAATGGCTCTTTAAGATATCAACATGAAAATAGCTCCTAGTGGTTTTTTCCCTTGTGCTTGGCATGGCAGCCAGGGCCCTGTGCATGCAAGACAAAAGCATTCTACCACTAGCTATAGCCCCAGCCCCTGAACTCAGATCATTGCCAGGACAATACTCCACAAAAGGTATTACCAGTATCATCAAGTAGCCATTGCTAGAGGGCTCTTCAACACAAGTCCAGAGGTTGCTAAAGCAACAATAGGCCAACGAATGCACTAAAGGTACTTGTATTTATTTCCAAATTCACATAAGAAATAAATGCTAAAACTTCAGCCACAGCAGTATGTCTCCTAAATGAACAAACTCAAGGGCCACTGGTTATCAAACATGTCTCTTGTTATACTGCTTGATCTCCTCCACTCTTAGGAACAACTTTCCAGAAGAAGTTCGCTGTCCAACCCCCAGCCACATGTACTTCAATTCATCAATGGAGCATGAGAGCAGGAGTCAGGGTAGAGAAAATATGATTAAGATAACCAGATTAGGGCTGGGAATATGGCCTAGTGGTAGAGTGCTTGCCTTGTACACATGAAGCCCTGGGTTCGATTCCTCAGCACCACATATATAGAAAATGGCCAGAAGTGGCGCTGTGACTCAAGTGGTAGAGTGCTAGCCTTGAGCAAAAAGAAGCCAAGGACAGTTCAAGGCCCAGAACTGGCAAAAAAAAAATAATAATAATAAAGATTAAATTAAAATTTAAAAAAAGAAAAAAGATAACCAGATTAGAAACTATATAATTCCAGAATCAACTTCTCCATCAATTTTTTACTACTTCAAAATTCATCAAAATGTTTATATAATATTTCTCATCTTCAATAGCATAAGAATATCAGAGAACAAGCCAATTACTTTCTAAAAATATGTAAAAGTAAATCATGGAATTCCATTCAAATGTTAACTGTGTATAACATTTATGAGTCCACAAATTGCAAATGAAAAATATGAAAATGGTAATAAAAATGATTTGTTTCCAATGGAGACTCTGCTACTGCAAAATCGTGTTCATCACATATGTTAGCATCTTATGTTCACCTAAAGAGCACCTCCTTGGGCTTCAGTTTCTCCAAATGGCTTTAATTTTTACATTTTAGCTTCTATCAAAGGATGTAGCTCTTAGTCAGACATGGAAATTTTTGTTTAAAATTGGCCTAGGAATATCTGAACAACCTGTCTAATTCCAACATTCAGCACATACCATTTGCACAAAGCCTTTCACTATTCCTTCAACATACGAGGAGGAGGAGGAGAAAGGAATTTGATCAAACACACAAGATTATTATCATTTCCTGTAGTAAAAGAAGACCCATTTAAACATTGTAACAAGTATTGTGTTATTATAAAATATTTACGGTTTGAAAACACAAGTAAGTATTCTATGTAATGTAGTACTTTTTGAACTGAAGTTTTAACTATTTAAAACTTCTTGACAACAAATATTCATATTTCAAAAACATGTTTCTATCCCAACAAAGATGAAAACCGAGGAATTTCTAAAACACAGAGTAAAGTTTAGATCTAGAGAAGATAACTTCTTCATGAGCAGCACATAACTTCAAGTTACTGTGAAAATACTGGCTAATTCTACAATAATTGAATGAAATGTCAAATGCTCATGTAGAAAAAAATCAAATTGGGTCTGGGCTCCGTTCCTGAGCTTTCTGCTCAAGACTAGTACTCTATCACTTGAGCCATAGTTCCACACGTTTTTTTCTTTCTTTCTTTTTAAAATTGATTCATTTCTTTATTGTCAAAGTGATGTACACAGGGGTTACAGTTTCATATGTAAGACAGTGGCTAGAGGCATGGCTCAGACAGTAGAGCACTTGCCTAGCAAATGGGAGGCCTTCAGTTCAACCTCCAGTACCACCAAAAAACAAAGATCACACATTATTTTTCTTTTAGGTTAGTTGGAGATAAGAATCTCACTGACTTTTCTGCCCGGGCTAGCTGTGAAGTGCTATCCTCAGATCTCAGTCTCCTAAATTTGTTAGGATTACAGTTGTGAGCCACTAGCACCCAGCTGAAATTGTGTATTTTAATTAAACTTTGGAACCAAGTGATTGAGAGAAAAAATTTCATTTGTTCATATCATTGTTTAGATATTGTAAGAACTCATTTAGATT
The DNA here is from genome assembly GCF_023159225.1 of Perognathus longimembris pacificus. NCBI lineage: Eukaryota > Metazoa > Chordata > Mammalia > Rodentia > Heteromyidae > Perognathus > Perognathus longimembris. Next base: position 104,721,134 of record NC_063188.1, on the reverse strand, counting down.
TCCTGTAAAAATAAATATAAAACTAAACGGTCCTTAATTTAATGGCTAATATGTTGCCCTCTAATAGAATCTTTTTAGGGAAATGCTTTAGAATTCTGTAAAATACAGACACTAGAAATCCAGCCAGCAGTAAAAGGCTCAAACGGTAGAGAAAAGATTATAATTCTACTGAGAAGGAGCCTACTTTGTGTGAAGAAACCCACAAGGTTGCCAGTCCTGATGGCACAGATAGGACAATAATAGCTCAAATATAATTCTTCTGCTGCAAGTTAATCCATTTCATTGGAAATTGGAACTCAGAGAGAAATGAGCATTTTTGCTCATTCTTATTCTCCAAATAATAATATCCCATCTTTGAGCCAATTTTATTTAAAGTTCTCTATAGCTAAGACTGCTATATGCTACCCAGCAGAGTCTTTTGTATGCTGCAAAGAAATGGCAGAGTATATTACTTTTATGATGCAACACCAATAATCTCACCCTTTCTATTTCATTTTTATTTAAATAGTAGCAGAAAAGTAAAAAATATTGAATTTCTCAGCAATTCCTAGTCTGTGAGCCATGTTAAATTGTTTTGTTCCTCAGTGAAAAGTGTTTTCATGACACATATTTTTAACATAGAGTTTTACATAATGGAGCATGAATGGTTATTCAGGATAAAAATGTAAAAAATTAACCAACCCTGACATTATTGCATTAATTGCTTGCACATCCCCTAGATAAGTAATAGAAATATTTCCAATATTTCCTTCAATAGACTAGTTTGTTGTGAAGAATCCATTATCAGAGTTATCAGACTAGATGCACTCAGGGAAAAATTAATCTATGCCTATCTTTGTTATTATAATAATATACATTTTCTCAAGAAATTAACGGCCATGGCATCTATCCTAGAACTCTCCTGCAGTGATATTAGTAACATAATCCTCCTTTAGTGATCAAAATGAGAGTGTTGTGAAAGCTCTTTGTGAGCTAGACAGTACTATTCATATACAAATTAGTGTCAACCTTAGCTTAATGCTTATTTATATCTTAGGTCAAAATGAGACACCTGGAAGTTCTTCTACTTTGTTTTTTTTTTTTCCAGCTGACTCCGAAACTAGGCTTTGGATATACAGAGTGAACTGGGAAGGTGATGGCAAGAAGCCTGAGTGAGGGGTGGTCGGTATTAGGCAGATGAAGGAGGAAGTCAGAAAAAAAAAAGTCATGATGAGTTACTGAGTCAATAATGGTGGGCAATGAAGCTCAGAACTCAGCAGCTTCCAAATTGCTCCATTAAGGATGGGGAAGCAGGAGTATTTAGCCCCTGATTCCTGTCCCCCTTTGGTTAAGAGCTGTCATTGGAGATGAAGACCATCTGGCCCTCTGTGGATACTCTGTGCCTGAGCTGAGCAGCTCTGAAGGTTCTGGAGAAAGGCCTTGGCAAAGATGTTGAGAGACCCTGTTGGTTGCTGGAGAGGAGGAGCTGTCTGTATGCACAGGATGGTCTTCTCCAGTAGCTGCAGGTGAACCTTTACGGTGGCTCAAGCACACATAGGGCAGAGTGTGCTGGTGAGTCTAGCCAACCATCATGTACAGGCTTATTTGCAATGCCAGGAAGAGATGCTGGGAGCTAATGTGGACTCTCTGTCTTGGCTAGGTCTATTATAAACACTGCACAAGGGAACCGTCCTAGGTGAAATCACACTGTTTCCTTTCATACTGTGTATTTATACCTCTATTTCCTGTGTCTAGATGTCAAGGTTACAGTGCTGGCCAGCTCTGCTGTTTTATAAAATGTATTGCTATGGTTTGAGAAACTGAACATTCTAGTGGAACTTGGATTAACCTTGGGTTTTCAGTAGAAATATCTGAAAGGCTTTAAAGAAAACACTGATGCCCAGGCTTCACCCACTTATTTATTTGTTTGTTTGTTTGTTTGTTTATCTATTTATTTAAACTAAAAACACATAAGCAATACAATAGGTATTTCATTGTGACAATTCTGTACCTGTGTACCGTGTACTTTGAACAAGACCACCACCACCATTATATTCTTATTTCTCCATTTTCAAAATGTTTGTTGGGTTTAATTATGCTCTCTCTCTATATATATCTATATCAATATCTATATGTATGTATGCACACACGTACATATATAGTATGTATGTAACATACTTTTCTCTTTACCTCACAGTATGTTCTCCCTTCTCCCTTCCTTATCTCATTGATTTCCCCACTGCCATGTTCCCCTTTTATATTCATGTCCCATTATTCTCCTGCTCCTCCTCCTCCTCCTCCTCATTTTAGGTCCAGATTCCAGAAATGAGGGAGAGCAGGTTATATTGGGTCTTTTGACCTTGGCTTATCTCACCATGAGATTCTTTTTTTTTTTTTTTTTGCCAGTCCTGGGCCTTGGACTCAGGGCCTGAGCACTGTCCCTGGCTTGTTTTTTGCTCAAGGCTAGCACTCTGCCACTTGAGCCACAGCGCCACTTCTGGCCATTTTCTGTATATGTGGTGCTGGGGAATCGAACCCAGGGTTTCATGTATACGAGGCAAGCGCTCTTGCCACTAGACTATATCCCCAGCCCCCTCACCATGAGATTCTTCAGTTCAATTCATTTTCCTACAAATGACATAACTTCATTTTTCTTTATGACAGAGTAATATTCCATGATACATGCATACCATGTTTCCTTTACCCATTCATTCATTATTGAGCACCATTTGACTCTTATGAACAGCAACAAACATGGGTATGAAGGTATCTCTCTTTGTGTTCATTTATTCTCTTTTGAATATAGGACACAATGTGTTATGGTGGGGTCATAAGATATGTCTATTTTTCTTGCCAGTCCTGGGGCTTGAACTCGGCCTGGTCACTATCTCTGAGCTTTTGCTCAAGGCTAGTACTCTACCTCTTGAGCCACAGTGCCACTTCTGGCTTTTTCTATTTTTATGTGGTACTGAGGAATCGAACCCAGGGCTTTATGCATTTTAGGCAGGCACTCTGCCACTAAGCCACATTCCCAGCCCTGATATGTCTATTTCTTTTTATCATAAGGTATGTCTATTTTTAGTTTGTTGGGGAATCTCTATGTTGTTTTCCCTTCTTCCCATTTAAAATAGGATCTTTAGGAGCCAGGCCAAGGCTGTGCGTTTACATGTTCAGGCATGTATATATTTATGTGTGATTCTGATCACACATTCTATGTACAGTCAAAATTGAAATCACTAGGTAGAAGAGGCCCTGACTTTAGAAAAACTATGAAATCAGGTGTGAGCATACATTGGACTTCTGTGACTTCACTAAGTGGCAGCATAACTTGTGATTAATAGCACTCTTAGCTCAGTTTCCTTATGGTAAAACAGAGGCAGTGCATCTCTATCACAGACTTAACTAGATTAAAAAAAATCCTACTTTCATGCCAGGAACATGGTTCGTGCTGACCAAGTATCAGATTTTATCTTCCCAGAACAGGGCAACTTGTTCTGAAAAGCAGTGTTACTGTGTCTCTATCCACTGGAAAATTTAAAAACAACTACTAATTTTTCATGTGTGAGTGAGAAGGGGGAGCCATAAGAACAAATGGAGGAGGACAGAACAGGATCAGGATAGAATTGTTACACTATCAGAAGTTAATGCAAGGGCTGGGAATATGGCCTAGTAGTAGAGTGCTTGCATTATATACATGAAGCCCTGGGTTCAATTCCTCAGCACCACATATATATAGAAAAAGGCAGCAGTGGCGCTGTGGCTCAAGTGGTAGAGTGCTAGCCTTGAGCAAAAAGAAGCCAGGGATAGTGCTTGGGACCTAATTTCAAGCCCCAGCATTGGAAAAAAAGAGAAGATAATGCAAAGGTATATAACAGGAGAACATATAAGGAGCTCTGAAAATGGGAATAGAAAAACCACTAACTGGCTAAAATACATCTGTCCATGTTCCTTTTCTTCTGGAATGGATTTAGGGTGGTAAGAGAGCCAGTGCCTGGCAAGGTTAAATGGAGATAGTAGGGTCAGCCTTCTTCCCATAGAATATCTATGTGGAATTCAAATCCCTATTGGAAATACCTTCACGGATGAGTCAAGTGTTTATCAGGGAAACTTTATAGCACAGCAAGTTAGGATAAGTGCCCTTCCTGGGGTTGCACGAGTCACCTTTCAAATGAGCACTCAATCTTATCTTCAAAATAACTGCCCATGTGTTTATCAGAGGACTGTGAGTTTCTTTGGGGGCAAACTGTTCATTTATCAGCAGATCCAATGATTATGAAACAAACGAAACCAAAGTTGGGATCATTGTGGTACAACTTGAGGCTATTTCTGCCATCAAGTGATATTTATCTTTAGTCCCTTTCTTTCTGTTTCCTGAATTCTGATTGTGACCAATTAGAGAAGAGTTAAGATATGCCAGGAAGAACAGAATTCTGTACACATTGTGTTTCCATAAAGATTGCTAGACTTCTTGTAAGGTGGCTTTTGTAAGAAAGATGGAGGATAAGAATTGATGAGGGGGGCTGGGAATATGGCCTAGTGGCAAAAGTGCTTGCCTTGTATACATGAAACCCTGGGTTCGATTCCCCAGCACCACATATATAGAAACTGGCCAGAAGTGGCGCTGTGGCTCAAGTGGTAGAGTGCTAGCCTTGAGCAAAAAGAAGCCAGGGACAGTGCTCAGGCCCTGAGTCCAAGCCCCAGGACTGGCACAAAAAAAAAGTGTTGGTGATGCCAGGTGCTGGCGGTTCACACCTGTAATCCTAGTTACTCAGGAAGCTGAGATCCAAGAATCTCATTTCAAAGCCAGCTGGGGCAAGAAAGTCCATGAGACTTGTATTTTCAGTTGATTTGAGCAGAAACATTCAGAGATAGCACCCAGGCACTGAGTTCAAACCCGAGGGCTGGCAAAAAAAAATTAAAAAAAGAAAGAAAGAAGTATTGGTGAGGGAACAGAGAAATAGAAAGGAACCCTTCCACACTGTAGGCAGAAATACATAATGGTGCAGTCACTCTGCGAAACAGTATGGAAGTTCATAAGAAATTAAAACAGGAAATGGAACTGTGTCTCAAGTGGTAGAGTACAGACCTTGAGCAAAAAAACGAAGTGAGAATGTGAGGCTCAGTACCAGCATACTACACGTAAAAGAAAATTAAACACACACACACACACACACACACATACACACACACACTGGGTTAGTACCAAAGGGAAATGAAATCAGCCTCTCATAAATATGCACACTTATGGTTTCATTGCAGTGCCATTTACCATAACTATGAAGTGCAGATGACCCCTGTCCATAGATGGGTGAATGAATAAGGAAGCCGTGGTGTATATATACAATGGAACATTATTCAGCCTTAAAAACATGAAATTTTTCATGGTAACAATTGTTAAAATAGAGTTGATATTAGGTCAGCCTGACCGTGAAATTCTGCTTCTGTTAAAAAAAAAATGAAGTTCTTGACATTTGCAACATCATGAAGGAGGCCTAGGGACATTATGAAAAGTGGTGTCAGATACAAGAAGAAAAATATCATGATGCCATTTGTGTGTGTGTGTGTGTGTGTGTGTGTATACACATGTGCACATGCACATGCTGGCTTTAGGGCATGAACTCAGGGACTGAGCACTGTCCCTTTGCTTTTTTACTCAAGGCTGGCACTCTACCACTTGAGCCACACCTCTATTTCCAGCTCTATGTTGCTGGATAATAGAGATAAAAGTCTCACGGACTTTTCCTGCCTGGGTTGGCTTTGAACAATGACTCTGAAATCTCAGCCTCTTGAGTAGTTAGAACTACAGGCGTGAGTCACTGGTGCCCACTTTAAATGTAAAAAAAAAACAACACAAAAAAACAGCAGCAAGTAGGGGCTACTTAGTTTCTGTGAAAAGTTTACAGACTTTCAGAGTAAGGAAAACAGATGCCCATCTCAACCACGGGGAAGACAGTGAGAACAAGGCCATTTTCTAACTCAGGCCTGTTCCAAGTGTGGCCCCTCATCAATAGCTTTACTAGAATTACAAATACTCCAGTTTCACCTCAGTCTATCCAGTCAAGATCTCTTGGGATCACTAGTTTAGGAAGCACTCATTGGAATCATGGTTGCTTTTAAAGAAGCAATAACTATTTCCCTAACAGTGTACAAAGTATTGGTGCATAGTTCTTGTCAAACCAGGGGTAAGTGACTTTAGAAAAATATGACCTGGACTAGAAATTTTAATTGTGTACTCTTCCGATAATGATGTCATGGCTGTGCTAATGAACAACCCATGGTTACATGCAGCGAAGGTAGTTTTTATTCATTGGAAACTACTGACCTGCCTTGAAGCTGCAAGTATTTTCTCTATAACTTGCTGGGAAGATGCCTCTATCATTTTTCTCCAGTGAAGATGCTGAAATTGGTGTGAATGCAATGAAAGCTGAGATGCAGGTGGAAATTCAGAGACAGTTTTGTCATCTTGAAAGCCAATTACTTGCTCCAGTGCCGTATTTCCAGATCCAGAGTTTGAGGACAAATTTTGATCTCCCGTGATCATGTGAAGCATTGTAAGTGCAGAGCACATATTAGAAATAAAAGAAAGAACAAGAAAAACAATCGAGGGCTGCTCTTGAAAATATTCTGATATTTTCCTCGTTGAGCTGTGCATAAACTTGCTATTAGGAAAGAAACTCAATAAATCCCTAGCAACAGCAGCAGCAGACTCTAGACTGGCTGAAAATATCACTAACCATCTTCTGATTTCAATTGCAACTGAATGCTCATTTGTACAAAATTGCAAATGTGTAATACAGTGGTTGAAAGAATGCAGTACATGGTTATTAACTAGGGTAACCTTATTGCATGTTAAATTTCTTGCATTTATCCCTCTTGTCTTACCCAAACCTTCTATTCCTTTGGCCAGAATCTTCACTCTCTTTCCCCTCTCCTGGGAATCACTCTGTTATTTTATCTTGGACTACATCTTTTTTTGATTCTACAGGTAAATGAGATTACATGGCATTTGTCTACCTGTCCTGGCTTAGCTCAATATAATGTCCTCCAGAGTTACCATGTTGTCACAAATAGCAGAATTTCCTCTTTTTTAAGGTTGCATAATGTTTCACTGGGTGTATATAACACATTTTCTTAGGTTGATTCTATATCCTTGATATGGGTAATAATGCTGAAATGAAATAAAAATATTTAAATTTATCCTTATAGTACCCTGTGTGGAAGACAGGTAAGGAAACCTCTGGTTTTCTGCTGGCAAGGATGTGCATTGGTACAGCATTTTGAAAACAGTTTGCTATCATCAAGAAAGTAAAGATGACCTTATGTCTACACTTTAAAATAATTCTGCTCTCTGTGTACTAGGATATATAGAAAATGGTCATTGTAGCATTACTTAAAATCACAACAGAATGGAAACAACCCAATATCCCATTGACAGGATAAATGATTAAGTAAATGGTGATATTATTCTTACAACGGAATATCTTAGCACTGTGCACACAAAGGAACTTGAATTTCTCCTACCAGCATAGATGAGTAGCACAGGTCTACTACTGAATTAAAAGTCACAGGATAAGGAATATAAAAACATGTAATATTGCCATACATTCAAATACAAGCAATACTAAATGAACTTTTACATGCTACAAACTATTTTTTAAATGAGTGAGGGATAAATAATAATGACTAACAAAATTCAAGGTAGTTACTGCAGAGGGATGTAAGGGGACCTTAAAAATGTTGCTAAATAGTATTTCTTCAACTGAGTGGTGGACACAGATATTTGGGTTTTTAAAAATCATTCTAAAATGTTATATCATTAATAACATCATATAATGGTATGAGGTAAGTCATGATAAATTTTGTTTTTGTTTGTTGAGACAGGATCTTGCTATGTAGCTGAGTCTGTCCTGGAACTCATTATGTATCCCAGGCTGGCTTCAAATTCCAGATTCTCCTACATTAGCCTCCTAAATATTGGTAACACACACACACACACACACACACACACACACACACACCCATGCATGGTGCTTGTTCTGATTGTATGAATAGTATATTACACGCAGTTTCCCCTCATTTTTTACTGATCATTGATATGCACTTTATAAATTTTCCTAATTGTTTAAAAAATGACCTTTCTGTTTAGGAGCTCACTAACACATTTCTCTCATATTGAATTAAGAAAAATTATGTATTCCAAAGAGGTTTTGCTTTGTGGAAATGGGTAGTAGAGACCGTAAAGCCTAAGGAATGGATGAATGCTGGCAAGATTTCCAGAGCACAGCCCTGCAGTAAAAGGTCTGACTTGGGTGAGGTGGTTCCTCCCTTTCAAAGCTGAGATGGATGTTAGAGTGCCGCCCCACCTTTTCCTTTTACAAATGAAGCAATAGAGATAGAAGAGAGTACTTCTGTTAAAAAAAAAAGGCCTATTATAGTTTCTGCACTGTCATTCCAATTGCATGGTGGAAATTTTGAGTGAAAAATTTAAAAGGGCAGAGCATTTCAAGAGGAGAAGCAGATGGCCCTATGAATATAGGGTTGTTTTTCTCTTCTAGGTCATGGCCCGACTCTCAGCTAAGAGTGTGCTCCTAGCCCTATTCAAAAGGCACTCAATACGTTGTTCAGCTGTCACTGGTCAGGCATGACAGGCAAGGACACATGTGCGGCCAACCTCAGTCCTCGCCTCTTCCCCTCTTGACCCCAACAGGTGCAGCCTGTGTAATCCCTGTGCTTGGCTAGAGTTTTAACTCTGGAGATTCCAATAGATCAGGTTTGGTTACTTCCCCTTCTTACTCCTCACAGCAACAAAACCCCAAAGTCAAACAAAAGACGTAAGAATGAAAAGATATGGGAGGATTTGAACCAACACAGCTATGTTGGGAAGACAGAATGTAAACATTTCAGTCCATCTTTGGGCTATGGATGTGAAGTTTAGCATTAAAGAGAGGAAGAAAGTTAGGACTGGGAGCGGAAGCAGTCATATCAAGCAATCCTGGTGCAACAGTGGCCTGAATGATCATGATCTCAGTTGTAGCACTGCAAAGGTGGTTTGGGGAAGTCCTTATTGCTAGCAGGAACAGTCTGGTTCTCGCGAGATAATGCTTCTTCTTGGTGTGTGTGTGTGTGTGTGTGTGTGTGTGTGTGTGTGTGTGAGAGAGAGAGAGAGAGAGAGAGAGAGAGAGAGAGAGAGAGATTATCTGAGGGTGATCTACCTGAGCGGCTCCACTGGCCCTGGAGTCTGTGGTGGACAGGGACTTCAGGAAGATGACTGACAGTTCTTGATCCCCATTTGGGGTCTGGAACAAGATATTATAAAAAGCCTAGGGTAAGGTACCTCAGTTATTCTCCTTCAGCCTTGAAGGGGGATGAGATAGGTTAGGGCTCACCAATTCTTAGCCAGATACTTCTGGATTCTGCCTGTAGTCAGAGAAGAGTATCTGACCCCCAAATTTTAAGACAGAGAAAAAGATACAAAATGAAGATAGGGTACCAGGCTTTTCTCTTGCCTTCAGTAAATATGTGGGCCCAAGTGAAGAGTCAGAGCTTTTAGCAAAAGCAGTTCCTAAGTAACTGTTATGCCCAGGGCCTATTAGATTGTATCTGCAAAGTGCAGAGCCTGCTCAAGGTCCTGACTTGTAGTTCTTAGACCTCTGCATGATACACCAACGCATCCAGAGATTGCTGAGGGCTAGAATTGATAAGTACAATTCAGTTCATCTTTAAAGAGCTACACATATAACTCACATAATAGTGGCTTGTAATTCCATCTCCCACCCTCAAGCCTCACCATTGTTTTGATTTTTTTTAATAAAATGGAAATGGAAACTCCCAAGATAACTTGCCCAAGGTCAACTTTGAAAATGGAAGAATCAGGTTCGAGCTCAGAGTTGTCTGACTCCAAAGGATATACTGTTCAAAATGTAACCCACTGTATGTAATGTTTTCATTGTCAACAATTAATTCTGCTTCCTGTCATAAATTAGCATTTCCTTTATACTCACTCCACTCTTAACTATTTTTCCTCTGCTGGTCCTGGTGCTTGAACTCAGGGCTTGGGTGCTATCCCTGAGCCTCTTTGTGCTTAAGGCTCGTGCTCTATCACTTGAGCCACAGAATCATTTCTGGCTTTTTCTGAGTAGTTAATTGGATATAAGAGTCTCATAGACCTTCCTGCCTGGGCTGGCTTTGAGCCACGATCCTTAGATCTTAGCCTCCTGAGTAGTTAGGATTACAGGCATGAGCCACAGAACCTAGGTCTTAACTTTTAATTCTTTCCCAAAAATAAGGTTGCCAGATTAATCACTACAAAATATGTTGGCATGATGATTCTAAAAATTATTTATCATTTAAATTTAACTGGACATCCCTTTTTAAAGAATGGATCTTAATATTTATCCTAGGCTGACCTGGAATTGAGATCCATCTGCCTTAGCCTTCCAACTTTTGGGATTAGAGGCATGTACCACCATACTCAGCTTTGTAAACATCCTCTAATTTTAGTTTGCAAAATCTGATAACTCTACCCAACAATCTTTGGGAAAATATAGTATTTCTAGAATAGTTCTCCCTATTATTAGGTAAAGAGAATAATATAGAATAAGTTGACTACTAAGTAAAGACCTTAAAGAGGTCTTCTTAGGTACACTTGCAAGTTAAGGATTTGTCTCTGTTCCTTAGGACATATTGGAGAACATGGATAAGAATCTTTATTTGAAATGGAAGAGAGTTTTGCTACTGGCATCTAATGAGCCATAGCCATTCTAGGCATCCTACTGTGCACAGGAAATCTCCCTAAACAAAAAATTATCTGGTCAAATTGCTTTTACACTCCCAAGGTTAAGAAATCTTGACCAAAATTCCTCATCAGGATGAAGCATGGTGGTATATGCCTGTAATCCCAGCTATTTGGGAGGTGGTGATGGAGTGGATTGTGATTTGAGGTGAAGATTGTGGGGGGAGTTAGCAAGATTTCATCTTGACTAACAAACCAGGCATTGTGGGGACTATCTATGATTCAGCTCTGCAGGAAGTAGAGACAGGAGTCTCTAACCATGGGCAAAATGAAAAGAAACCATAAAAAAATAACTAAAGCAAAAAAGGTTGGGGTGAGAATCAAGTGGAAAGAGCCACCTGCCTAGCAACAGTGAGGGCCTGACTTCAAAATTCCAAGACATCTAGGAAAAAAACACCACTCATCAATCAGTGCCGATCACTTAGTATAATAAAATAACTTATTTGTACTAAGATGGTATAAATTTAAAATAGCGTATTCTTTTGGAGACATTATATTGCTATGAAGTTTAGGCTTATTTCAACCTCCCTATAAACTGGGAGCATGGTAGCATGTGCTACCAAACCACACTGGAAGCGCTCTCTCTCTCTCTCTCTCTCTCTCTCTCTCTCTCTCTCTCTCCCCCATCTCTCTCCCTGTTCCTTTTCTTTCTTTGTTCATTCCTTAAGCATTACCAGTTTATTTCCACATAGAGCTTGTCCTTCTATTACCCAGAAAAATAACATCAACACTACTTATTTATTCAGACTACTTAACTCACAATTATGGATGCTGGTGGCAGCAGAAATAACTTTAATTTTAAAAAATACATTAGCGGCATGTATTGCAGTAGACTATTGATATTGCATTTGTGCCTTTAATCATGTTTGTTGAATGGTATTTTTTGCTTGTGTTAGTGGCTGGGTTAGAAGTAAAAGCAGGCTTGAGAATCAGCTTAGGCAATAAGTTGAACAATATGGACGTTGAAGCTTGTTGGATGCTAAAGTGTTCACGTTTGAACTGATGCGTACACACACAATGAAGATGTACTGTCTTGCTTGGAGTCAGAGCCCAGCTTGATCCCAAGAGCTGCTGTCTGCTTTTGAACCTGGGGTAGGACTTTCACAGACCAGTGCGGGGAAATATGAGGAAGTTGTCTTTCAGCTATTTGCTGTGCCAGCGCTTTCCAGCTTGATCTACCCTCGTGCATTTCCCTAAAGTTGGCTGTACAGAATTTGGACTCCCAGGCATACAAAATGGGCTCAAACCTTTACTAGTAAGTAACTCAATCAGTACAGAGAATTTAAAAATTGTATCCAAATTGATCTTAAGCTCCAGATGTAATAAATGAACAGCATCTTTTACGATTCTTTTCTATCAAGAGCTCCTAGAGATAGGAGACACAAGATAAATGCCAACTGCCCTTGTCCAATAGCCCTATGAATAAATATTAGTTGCATTTTGGTGTAATTATTTACAAAAAGAAAGTTCTTTGTCAACAACAACAACAACAAAAAGTGTGAAGACAAAATATACTAAAAATGATTTGAATCTTACATCTGATACCCTACTAATATTTTTAGTTTAGCACCATCTGTTTATCTGAAATTAAATTTCTAGCAAATGGTCATGCCAGGAGATGCTGTTTTTATATTTATGTGCAGCTGAAACACAGAATAATAAAAATCTGCTTGAGTTGAAGAAATATGTTCGTAAAAGGTTTCTTTTTTAATCTGAGTTGGCTGAGAAAATGACTTTTTAATCTCATGGCAGCCGCTTTCATTTGGCTGGTTTTCAGTCTAAATAGTTTATGTTGGAGACAGATCATTTGTTTTATATTTGGAGGTAATATAACAAACAGTGCCTTTTGAGCTAAAAGGAAGACCCAGATAGCACAACTATCTCATTCCCCCATTAGTCTACCTTTCTAATTATTTCTTGGTTTATTTGCCTGACACAAGTGGCATGCCATAGGTCTGTAAATTAAAAGTACAAGTGACAAATTGCATTACCACCCAGTCGCTGTGTTATTTTTATTCTACTCTCAGAAAGTCACAGCCTACACATTAATTGGCATTTGTTTATAGGAAGGGAAAACGGTGGCTTTTGAAAATATGACTCAGTGGAAATAGTTCTCGTCACACTGGCTTGCAAATAGAATCACTGTGCTCCCTTTGGGTACTCTGGGTGACTCCAGTGGGAGCCTGGGATTCTTCCCAACAGAGTGTTAATTAAAGAGAGCCACCTCTTGGCATCACTCTCACTCCAGCAAGACTTCAAAATCCTCCAGCCGCCTCTTTAATCAACAACATGTATTGGATGTCTACTTTTAGTGTGAGACACTGCAGCTACCAACCCGATTTCAAAGGCAACAGCAAGGAGAGGGTTTTATTGCATTACTTCAAAGTCAAGGCGCCTAAACCTACATTAGAAATGCCCTTAAGATCTGCCATTGATGCGCAGTAATTGAAACGTCCCATGGAAAATGTGAATTTTATCGAATGAGGAAATCTTGCCTCCTTGTATTTGGACCCCAGCATGTAGAGCATAGTTCTCATTATGTGTATCTAAGAAAACACAGTTTCAGACGGGGTACTATGAAATTACATTTGTGGGCCAATTTCTCTTAATTCTGAAAAAAAAAAAGCCCAAACAAAATCCAATGCATTCTTTGGAAATGTAGAGGCCGGTCTCCAGTGGGAAGCCTCCCTCTAAGGTTCATGGTTGGGGCTGGGGCTAGCTCCTTGATGGAGCATAACATTTACCAGGCTGTGGGCTCTACCTCCAACACAGAAAAACAAAACAAAACCTGTTCTTACTTAAATTAGGTTGGTATTCCTGGCACTTTGTGTGCCTGGTACTTAGTAAACATTGAATGAAAAGAAATGAATGACAAAAATACATACATATTATTAGGTGACCAAAATTACAAAATATATTTGCCTTGCCTAATTATCATTTTGCTCTGTATTGCAGTCTTGTAATTTCAAATCTGATTAAATAGCACCACTATTTAATATAGAAGTTATTTGTACAGTCAGCAAGCAGAGGAAAATTAGCATCTATTGAAAATACCGAAAAGCTAGTTTCATTTCAAGTTCTATTTTTAATACCAATTATAAAATATGTTCACAAACATGTGTATTTGTTAATGATAAACATTACCTATATTAGTAGAAGGAAATGCACATAAAAATAGGTGTGCTGGGAGGGTAGCTCAGTAGTAGACCACATGCCTAGTATTTACTGCGTCTTGAGTTTGGTCCCCAGTACCAGAAATTACATCTTTAAGAAAACTAGAAGTAGAGCTGTGGCTCAAATTGGTAGAGCAGTAGCCTTGAGCCGAAAAGCTCAGGGACAGTGCCCAGGCCTCGAGTTCAAGCCCCATGACAGAGAGAGAGAGAGAGAGAGAGAGAGAGAGAGAGAGAGAGAGAGAGAGAGAGAGAGAGAGAGAGGAGGGGGGGCAGGAACTGGTGGTTCACCCCTGTAATCCTTGTTACTCAGGAGGTGGAGATCACGGTTCAGTACCAGCCCAGGCAGAAAGTCAATGAGACTCTTATCTCTTAACCACCCCAAACCCATGGAGCCGTGGCTCTAGTACTGGCAGGAAAGAAAAGGCAAGGAAATCAATGCATTAGTTAAGTCGGGCTACCATAACAAAATGCTACCGACTGGGAAATTGGATTCTCACAGTGCTGGAGTGTGGGAAGTCTACAACTAGGGCTTCCACAGACTCAGTTCCTGGCTTCCTGATTGCCATCCTCTTCCTTCATCCTTACATGGGGAAGAATCTTAGTCCTATATGATCAGCAACCCACGCTTAAGTTCTTCCTTAACCTTAATTACCTCCTTAGAGTCCTAACTCCAAATACACATTGTGAGTTGGGGCCTCAGTCTATGAATGGGAGGAGCAAAATTCAGCCCACAGCCCTTGGAACAGATTGAAATGGATGCTTTAAGTCTAGAAAGCCTGATTTACTATGAAAAACTCCAACTTAAAAAATAGTGAAAACGGGGCTGGGGATATAGCCTAGTGGCAAGAGTGCCTGCCTCGGATACACGAGGCCCTAGGTTCGATTCCCCAGCACCACGTATACAGAAAACGGCCAGAAGCGGCGCTGTGGCTCAAGTGGCGGAGTGCTAGCCTTGAGCGGGAAGAAGCCAGGGACAGTGCTCAGGCCCTGAGTCCAAGGCCCAGGACTGGCCAAAAAAAAAAACAAAAAAAAAAAAGATAAAAAAAAAAAAATAGTGAAAACGTTGAAAGGGGTGACATTCATCAAGATACACTGGATTCATAAACTGCTTCTGTGAATGGCAACTGCTTTAAAGATAATAAGAATGAGAAAAAGAAATAGGTTAATATTAACTTTTAATTTCATGTCTTAAGAACGATCTGTTGAGCTTTACTTAGAGTTTGAAAATATCCTAAACTACTTAATGGCATGTGTAACTGTAGTTCCACACACACACCACACACACACACACACACACACACACACACACACACACACACACACCTATATTAGAGAAGGAGAAAAGGCTCAAAGAAGTCTTCAGAGATTCTGTTTGGTGTTGGTTCAAAGGATGTGATCAGTTTGTAAATAGATGCTGTGTTGTTCCTCTATAATTTGTACACTTCCTGTGTATGCATTATATATTAATCAAAATTAACTCATAAAAGAAAGATAAATCTGAGTGATGCATTTAGAATCAGAGTTAAATTACACAATGCACTACGGTGCCAGCCTAGACAAACAAGCTACTCCTCAATTTTTGTCCTTTCTAGTTCAAAAAAAATCACAAGAGGTTAAAATCTAATGAGTTGTAATCTACAAAGAAGACTAGCCTTCTACTTCGATATAATATTATCTTCCCAAAGGCTTAGGCAGAATCGCAGACACAGTTGAAATTTCTGGCTGACATTGCTTGATGCTGTGTAAGCCTGGTGGCTTTAGTGGCTGGAGGCTAAAAAGCCAGGTTTCCAGGGAGAGGAAGAAATTGTCTGGGCAAGGGGCACCGTGTACTCCAGGCCAAGATCTTAGCCAGAGTCCTTTCAAGAGTGGTGCCAGTTTTAAATGGATTGTAAACAAACATTGGATTGTGTTCTGGGAGGTTCCAGCCTCACAGCGCAGAGGCTTTGAATCTCTGCAAGTAAAAATGCTGGCTTTCATAGGTGATAGATGGAGCTGAAGGGTGGGATAATGTATTTGTGCCGCTTGATATCAGTGTTCTAGAAGCCGCTTGCACATTCAAGATGGAGGTTTTCTTCCTGAAAACAATCACAGCTAAAGAGTTTTCACCATGTAAACTTTTTCACTGTCCAGTGGCTTCCTGGTTTATGACTAGGCAGCTACTCAAATTCTACAAAGTCAGGATGACTTCATTGTTCCCACCATTCCCATTAGTATCTTATTGTTTTATATTATGTTTTAACTTCCAGCAGAACCTTAACAAACAGATCATTAACAGCAGTCTCCATTTGAATATCTTCAATATCAAGGTAACCACCACAGGCAAAAGGAAATTTTCTGCTTCCCAAGGTGTCTGTGTTGTTAGTGGTGATGGTGGAGGGAAATTAAGTAGAAAACACAGCCCTTTTCGCTGCAATGAAATGGGCAGGGATCCACAGGCATCCACAGGGATGCCAGCCTGGGCCCAGGAAACTGCGGGAGTGGGCTGGGCAGGAAGTGACGAAATAGGCATGATAATGGTCTTAATAGTAGAAGTAACTGTTGCTACTGGGCTTCCTGAGATTGCTTGACAAATAGAATTACCTGGCGAATGAGGGGAATTTCTGTAAAAATATTTCTAACAAGTGCCTCAGCTATTTATACCTATTGGCAGGATCAAGTGAGAAGTGAGCTTGTAGCCTATGTGTGGTTCACCATAAATATCTCCAGTGCTTGGTAAGCCTAAAAGATATTATAGCACTTTCCTAACTCTATTTCATAATGGAGAAGTTGCATAGCTTGCCCAATATCAGGAAGATAGAAGATTCTGTCTTAAATTTATGTAACTACAAAGCCTTCATTCTTTGTCCTCTCTTATAGGGGATAGAACTTTCTCCTCCATCTTCTGAAGGTTCCATCACTTGAGTCTATAAAAATGAAATGATGATAGAAAGATTAATAACCGAGAAGATATCAAATTTATTATGTGCACAGGAGCATCACAGGAAAGTGAGCACCCAATAGTCCAGTGAGATTTAGGTATTTCATAGCAGAGAGGGAAATGGGAGAAGTAGGCAATTTAGAAGAAAAGGGAATGACTTTTAAGGGAGGCAAAGGAGCACTGTGTGTGTGTGTGTGTGTGTGTGTGTGTGTGTGTGTGTGTGTGTGTGTGTGTGTGTGTGTGTGCTGCTACTGAGGACTGAACACAGGGCCTGGGTGCTATCGCTGAGCTTTTTTGTTCAAGGCGGGCACTCTACCCTTTGAGCCTTCATCTCCACTTCTGGCTTCTTGCTAGTTAATTGGAGCTAAGAGTCGCATACAGACTTTGGGTCTTGGGCTAGTTTTGAACCTCAGTCTTCAGATCTCAGCTTCCTGAATAGCTAGCCACCAGCACCTGGCTAGAAACAAGATTTTTGAGGAGCCTGAGGAATGGTCTGGGACAGAGTTCACTTGGGCTCTGAGTGTGGGGTCAACCCTAGTTTCCCTTCTTGTCACTTGCATGGGCTCTCTCCCCCTTTGATAAGACATCATCATCTGGAATAGCTTCTAGAGGGTTGGACGTTTATGTAGATAGGGGAACTGTGGGGACAGCATCTTCCTAAGAGCTTTCTATGCATTTTCAGTTTGAAGTAATGAACATAATGAATCACCATACTTTGGGATATCATTTTCTTAACATCAACATTGTGTTACACTTTTCCATTAAGCTCTAGGGTTATTGTACTTAGAGCACACTACTCACCTTCGAGTGTTGGGGGTGGGGGGGAGAAGTGATGTTTCTATAGATTCCTTAATCTGAATTTATGACATCAATGTACAGGTTTGGGTGGGGTTGGACAAGTAAACCAGACTGGTGACCTAACAAGGATGTTCCTCTCCTTCTACCCTCCTGTGAGTAACAGCCAGCAACCCTGATTAGGATACTGGCTGCTGTAGGGGTGAGAAGCATTCTCTCTGGTGTAATTGAGAATTTCTGCCTGCCTTGGTATTAGGATCCTTTCTCAAATTGATATAAGCAAGCACATTTTGCTTCTGCCCTCTGAAACCTTATTCTCTTCCAATAAATCCCTAGAAAGAAAATAGAGCAATTTAATATAGCAATGCTAAGTAGTAATAGTAGCAGGAACAGAGTGCCATCTGGTATACTTGAATAATTGTCAAGGTTGGTTTTTCTTTAAATACTGCTTATTACTCAGTCCACTCATACTAAATGACTGGAGCTAGAAGTCATCTGCTGGTGATGTGTTGCTATTACAAGAGTAAACTTGCATAGTAAGTTGCTTGGCTTGGGCTCTGGTTGGGAATCCCAGTGCAACATTAGACCTTGCTCTATATTTCCTCTTCAATAGTTGGTTAGAGCTCCCTCTGTGTATTTGTTTCAAAAACTTTTGTTTTTTTTCCTTGTACAAAAAAAATTTAGTGAATTATGAGCAATGAACATTACATACTTTCCCCCTTAATATTTCTTCTTTCCTACATCAAACCAGATAATTAAAACAGCCGATCTCAAGTATAACAGAAGACCACAGTATGATTCAGAGGAATAGTATTAGACCTTGCTCTATATTTCCTCTTCAATAGTTGGTTAGAGCTCCCTCTGTGTATTTGTTTCAAAAACTTTTGAACTCAAGTTGGACACCAGTGGTTCATGCCTGTAATCCTAGCTATTCAGGAGGCTGAGATCGGAAGATTGCTATTTAAAGCCAACCCCAGGGCAGAGAAGTTTGTGAGACTCTTGTCTCCAATTAACCAGCAAAAAGTCAGAAGTGGAGGTGTGACTCAAGTGGTAAAGTGTTGACCTTAAGTGAAAAAGCTAAGGGACAATACCTAGTCCCTGAGTTTTAGTTTAATACTGGCACACACACACACACACACACACACACACACACACACACCTGTCTCAAAACAAAACAAACTAAAGCACCCAAACAACAACAACAAAAACTACTGAACTAGTAGTCATCTCTGACAGTAGTTTTCTATGCAGTGTGTAAAACCCTCCATCATCATCTTTCTCACAGCAACATTTTATGTACATATATACATTACAATGTATATATATAGTTATATATAATTATGTGTATATTACTATATGTATATATGTTGATATGTGTATATAGTTATAAACATTATAATATATGTACACATAGTTATATATGTATATAACCTAATACTATAGTAGTAAAACCTGTGTAAAATTTATAAATAAATTTATAGAATCATATTAGTGTTAACATTATTCAAATCCTTGACCTTAGCCCCCAAATATTTCAAAATATTTAGAAACGTTTCATGCACTACATGATTCCTTCCTACCAGTATCGTGTTTTCAGCTCACTTAGTCAGATTGCCTTCATCTTTGTCAACTCGGTTCATGAGTATGTGATGGACGTTCTAACAAAAGACACAGGGATGACACTTGCTGTTCCTGCAACAGAGATGGTGAGTATTGTGATTTGGGGAGATTACATGATTATGTTGCTGGACATGAGGATAGTGATGATGATTGTGGTAATGGTGATAAGGATTTTGGTGATGTTGATCAGGATGGAAAAGAAGGAGAATCGTTGCTTTGAGCAAAACATAGGAGTTGAAGGATTCTCCTTTCTTCTCTCTTGTAATTGAACATTTTTTTCCCTAGCAGTGATTCTCTTTTTTGCTTGTTTATCTTGCTTTCTAGTAGAGCTTCAAAGTTCTTTGTAGTCAGCCTGGGCATGTACCAGGATTCTCAGCTTGTAAGGAGTTAAGTCTTGAGAACAGCAGGTTTTCCTAGGCCCCTGCCACTCTTCTGTATTTTGGTCCTCAGTACTCAGCAAGCTGTGAAAGCAGTGAGTCATGATTTGCATATGGTGGGATTTCCTCCCCTCCCCTCTTTCCCCATGCCTGCCCTGCCATCTGCTGCCACTCTCAAGGTTATGGAGCAAGAGCTGACACAGGGAAGGGAAAGGAAAACACCAGAAACAAGCAAACAAAAAAAACCCACTGTTTTATAACAAATGTGGAAATGGGATGTATTTTCTTATTAGGAAAGCAATTTGTATTTAGTGCAGAGGAAGCCAGAAATTGAAGTACAAATAGGCCAAATCAAACTAAAATACTAAATATATATTTTTTCCAAACCTTTATTCTATCTCCTTGTAGCCAGTTATCAAACAAAATGGGAGCATTACCATATCATGTTGTGAACTTTTTTGAAAGAAATGGCCTCATGAACATCTTTCTGTCAGTAAATATATCCTCCTACCAGCCCTTTTTAATGTTCAATGAGTGTTTTCTATATAAGGTATTATTCCAATGACTGCAGATTATGTTGTATATAAAAATAGGTAAGGCAGCTTCTATTCTCTTGTGGGTATTACATAATATTTTCCCCTATCTAATGTTTAGGTAATTTGCATATATTTGCTTTTATAAACAATGTTTGTGATGAATGTCTTCATAGCTGAGGCCTTGCATATACTCATAATTTTCCAATGATTATGCAGCCTAACTCTCTGGCCCTCTGGGTCCAATCTTCATCCTTCTCTGCTTTGCTCCATGGAGCACGTCCAGGGGCTCATTTGCCTGCTGGTAATGGGAAGCTCACACAGGACAATGGAGGAGTACAATAGAGAATGGTAGCGAAAAGATTCTGATTCCCACCCTGCCTCCTTGGAGCTTGTCATTATCTCCATTCTTAGATGGGTGTTTTTCATACCTGGACAGTCCTCGCCCACCCTTTCCTTCTCAGAGAACTGCTAACACCAAACGGCAGCACCATTCTTTGTTTGTTTCCCTTAACCTTATAGACAGTTCTTCATTAAACCTTTCTCACTTACCCCATGTGGGGTATGCCATCTGTTTCCTGGCAAGAGTCTGGTGGATAAAAGCATGTTGCTATTCTTGGTGGATTCTGCATCTCTATAACAGTGCACCTGTACTGGGAATCTAGGATGGCTTGTGGAGAAAGGTCAAAAGCTTCTTTTTCCCCTTTGACTTCTGGCTCAGATACCAGTGACCACTGAGCAGCACATCCTATGTTTTTTTTCTTGGATCCCTCCATGCCATTCTTGATGGGAACCTATCAACCTATGAGTGAAATTCTGGTGGGAATATAGGAAAGAACGAAGAGAGCTTCAACCTTCCCCCATACAACTTTGACCTCAGGGAACTTTCAACTTCACCACATTCTTGATGCTGAGCTCCTCTCTGGAGTGAGCAGGAGGTAGGAAGGTTTCTGTGGACATTTCTTATCCTTTAATTTATTTGTCTGAGACCAAGACTCGAAGTCAGTATTTGATGCTTTATGCTCTTTAGCATGTGCCTTACTTACCACCGGAGCTATGCCTCCAACCTCTTCTTATTCTTTTAAATATTGACATTAGA
Source organism: Perognathus longimembris pacificus (assembly GCF_023159225.1). Lineage (NCBI taxonomy): Eukaryota > Metazoa > Chordata > Mammalia > Rodentia > Heteromyidae > Perognathus > Perognathus longimembris. Next base: position 104,699,849 of record NC_063188.1, on the reverse strand, counting down.
CAAATGTGTTTCTTCGATTCTTTCTCTACACTTAAAACATATTATGGCATTCTTATTAAATAACCACAAATATATTTTCAGAACTTCTAAGCTAGATTAGTCTCCTGATACTCTATCTTCTGTGATTCTATCTTTGGGCTAGGAGAAATGTGTTTTCTTTAAGTCTACAACCAGTTTTACCTTTCTTGTGTTTTAAATTTTTCAGGTCAAATAGTCTTTTTCTTCATACTTGTCCTTGGCTTTTCAGAATTAAGTATCTGTCCCATTTCTTTTGTCTACTTTCTGTTTGATCAAGTAGTAAGACTACTTAAAATGGTTAAATATTCTTTAGTGAGTGAAATGAGACTTTAACTTTTAAAATTGTACACATATTTGGCTTTGCCATCTTATTGCTGTGCTCTAGGCTCTTGCTCCTTTTTCTTTTTTATAATTAGTATACAGTAATTATTCAGTGGAGGGATTTTGGTATTACATATTATTTCCATATATGCATTATACCTATATAATCATATGTATTCCCATATGTGTATGTTATGTATATTCCAGGTATAGTCCTTCTTCCTTCCTTCCTTCTTTCCTTCCTTCCTTCCTTCCTTCCTTCCTTCCTTCCTTCCTTCCTTCCTTCCTTCCTTCCTTCCTTCCTTCCCCTCCCTCCCTCCCTCCCTCCCTCCCTCCCTCCCTCCCTCCCTCCCTCCCTCCCTCCCTCCCTCCCTCCCTCCCTCCCTCTCTCCCTCCCTCCCTCCCTTCCTTCCTTTCTTTTTACTGCATTGTAGAATTCAGCGTCTTAGAGGAGGGCACTAGAAGGAGCTGATCTGGAATTAAATCCGATTACAAATTGTGAGAGTCTAAGGATGTTTTCTCTCTCTATTATTCCATGTATATGCCATGTATATTCTCACCTACCTCACAAGGCTGAGAATTAAATGAGGTGATTCCTTTGGAAATAATCAGGTACAGGATGTATAACTGTGGTTGCTCATTCTGTGTTATTTGTCCTCCCCACTGCCAGTTCTTACTTCATCTCTCCACTCGTGTTCCCTCCTCCCTTTCCCACTTCCTCTTCCATTTCTACATGTTTCCCCACTTCTCCTTTCCCCTCTTCACTTCTCTTTCCCATCCTCCTCCCCATCTCCTCTCTACTTTGTCTGACTGGGAGAGTAACATGTGGGTAAGAAGAGTGAAAAAGCAAGTCATGAGCATGTCAAATGGTTCCACTTCCCCTTGCAAATGGATCATAAGTGTACAGGGACTTGTTCTCAGAAGGAAACCCACCAATCATAAGTCTAGGTTTCAAAAGGCTTTTCTAATATTACCCAGTTTTTTTATGACCTCTCACACTGGAGCATCAAGGACACACACACACACACACACACACACACGTGCCAAAGAACTTGATAATGTTCATTATTTTTCTTGTCTTGAAAAATGCCTGTCCAAGGTTCCAGACTAAAGATTTTTTCCTAGTGAATCAAAAGATAACCTCTCAAAGGGATTATATAATATGTCAAATGGTCTTATCTTGTGGAAAGGAGCTGGCTAGCTAACATGAGCCAGTTCAGGCTTGGGAGGGAAACTACTTAATTATCTGACAGGGGCTGCTCAAAAGGTTAGCTGGAGAGATGCATTGCAGGTCCTTTGCACCACAATTCAGACTTTAGTCTCTATTCTTACAATCCTTAACATAGCAAGAAAAAAATAGATCTCCCCTCCCTTCCTCCCTCCCTCCCTCCCTCCCTCCCTCCCTCCCTCCCTCCCTCCCTCCCTCCCTCCCTCCCTTCCTTTCTTCTTCCCTGTGTGTATACTAGTCCTGTGGTTTGAACTCAGGGCCTGGCCACTATCCCTGAGCTTTTTGTTTTTTGCTTATACTAGCTGTCTACCACTTGACCCACAGCTCCATGTGTAGGTTTTTGCTGGTTAATTGGAGGTAACAGTACTACAGTACTGCAGATTTTCCTGTCTGGACTGGCTTTGAACTGTAATCCTCAGATCGTAGACTCCTGAGTAGGTAGGATTATATGTGTGATCCTCCAGTGTCCCTTCCTTCCTTCCTTCCTTCCTTCCTTCCTTCCTTCCTTCCTTCCTTCCTTCCTTCCTTCCTTCCTTCCTTCCTTCCTTCCTTCCCCCCCTCTCTTTCTGTAGTTTTAAAGATCAAACGCAGGGTCTCATACATGACAGGCAAGTGCTTTACCATGAAGTTATACCCTAACCCTATCTTAGGATTTTTTAAGACTATGTTCTACAGTACAAATACAGAAACCATAATTTTACCTTATATTTGTATTATATAACATTTACATGTAAAATTATATACATATATAATCAATTTGTAAGTTGTGAGTAATACTAAAGTATAAATGCACAAGGACTAGACTATTAGTACCTAGGCTCTGTTCCATAACCTCTTCCTCTCCCATCACAGTAATTGTTCTTCTCAATATTGTATCCTCTTTCTTCAAAGAAAAAAAATGCTTTTTGCAATGTACATTTTAAGAGATTTTGTTTACTTTTGCCTGTTTTGGAGCTTTATAAAAATAGCATCATAATATGTTATTTTTTATTCATGCTTTCAATATTCATCACCTCCTCCACATTGTTGCCTTCAACTGTGTTTGTCAATTTTCTGTTATTATAACAAACACCTGAGAGAATGAACTTATAAGGAGAAATAGGTTTTGCTGATAGTTCTTAGAGGTTCCAATCCATGATTGCTTGGACTGGTTACTTTGGGCCTGTGATGGTGTGTCCTAATAGGAACCCATGACAAAATAAAATGGATTGCATTATGGTCTGGAAGCATCTAGGGCACACCTCCAATAACCTAAAAACCTCTCCCCAATTCCCACATCTTAAATGTTACACCCACCTTCCAATGGCACCAACTCTAGGAATAAACCTTTGCCACGGGGACCTCTGGGGGACCCTTAAGATTCAGATTGCAAGAGTAACCAAAGTTTATTCCTTTTTCTTATGGCTCTTACATTGTATTTTGGTAAATATACACTATTTATTTATTTATTTATTTATTTGGCCAGTCCTGGGCCTTGGGCTCTGGGCCGGAGCACTGTCCCTGGCTTCTTTTTGCTCAAGGCTAGCACTCTGCCACTTGAGCCACAGCGCCACTTCTGGCCGTTTTCTGTATATGTGGTGCCGGGGAATCGAACCCAGGGCTTCTTGTATAGGAGGCAAGCACTCTTGCCCCTAGGCCATATTCCCAGCCCACAATTCATTTTAATTACTTTTACCCATAGTTTTTTCTATGAATATTTTGGTTATTTATTGTTGTGGGGGCTTTGTATTATAGTCTTGTTAATATAACTGAAAAATATGCTGATAAGAATTTGTAGTATTCATCTGTCAGATTGTCATAAATCGTAGATTAATTTGTCTGGTGTCTCTGAGCTTTTTCTGTTTCATCATTCTCATTTATCACGTAAAGAAACTCAGATGCAGGAGAAATATAAATGGAGCTCATGCTCCATTGTCATTTCTGCTATTTCTACTCCTGTCAGCTCCAAGACCCAGCTAAATCCTTTCTTGGTTCTTGTCTGAACAAAGAATGCCTTTCATTCTGCTACCAGAATTGGAAAGATATTTATTTTGATCTCACAAAACTTTTGATCGAGGAAGCTATGTGTTACAATGAAAATGATATAAGCCCAAGAGATAGGAAGTCCTGAGTTTTGAAATGCTGGCACTGGTAGTAAGGCCAATCCTGTACAAATCACTTTATTGTGCTAATCTTCATTCTTGCATCTGCAAGATGGAGATAGCAATGCCTTTCTTATAAAATGGTGCACTGAGTAGGCCAGGTGAAATATAGAAGGCCCAGTCATCACATAAAATAAGGAACATGGGCATAGAGGTGGAGAAAATTATTTCCTGCAGTTTGGAGGTTGAGACAAGAGGATAGTGAGTTTATAACCAGCCTGGGTTATTTTGCAAAATCTTGTCAACAAACAAACAAACAAATGCATATAAAATAAAGGACAGAAGAGGCTTATTGCCTGCTTAGTAGAACTCATAATGATAACTTATAACCAATTCAAGTATTCAAGTGGGATAGAAAGAGCTCAATTCTGGCTTGTGCAATTTATGACCCTTGTGAACTTGATTCTGATTGAACAGAGAATAGTAAAATTTTTCATTGCCTTGATGGTAATATAATGTCTTGATTTTTCTTAGGATGTCAATTTTTCCTTCCCAAATCTATCTTTTGGGTCATTTTCACAGTTCTTTCATGTAGGGTTCATAGCACCAAATTTCTTTGTACTTCCTATTTTGGCTGGCAAAGAAACAAAAATGATCATAGTGTTTGATCACTGAGGAGAGCCTGCTAGATTCTTTTGGAAAAGATTGTCGAATTAATGTGAATTTATATTATAGTCAGTAGAATATTTATTTATTTATTCAACCCAGAGTTCTGCACGTATGCACATAGTAAAACACAATCTCTACTACTATGTTATATACCCAACCCTAAATAAAATACTTAAACCCAGGTATTGGACTGGAGCTCCATGACAATTATGACTTTGTCTTTCGTATTCTTTATTCTATCACCAGTGCCCAGCACTGTGTCTATGGCTTATATCACAGTTGGTTAACAAGTAAGTATTGTCCTTTTGGAGTGTTTGCCTTTATAATGTGAAGTATTCCTAGGAATGATATTATGGTTAATAATGATAATTATTATTATTATCTTGGAGTATCAGTGATGGAATTCGGGGCCACATAAGTAGTAAATGCATACTCTGAGCTATATATCTAACTCCACATTATTTTTAAAAATTTTGATATTTGATTCTTTTGTGAGTGAGTGCATGGCTTTCTCTCTGTCTGTGTGTGTGTGCACACACACACACGCGTGCCTGTCCTGGGGCTTGAACTCAGGGTGTTGGCATTGCCTTTGAGCTTTTGCTTATTGTTTAAGCCTAGCACTCTGCCACTTAAGCCACAACTCCACTTCTGACTTTTTTGGTGGTCAACTGGAGACAAGAGTCTCATAGACTTTCTTGGCCAGATTGGTTTTGAACCACGATCCTTAGATGTCAGGCTCCTGAGTAGCTAGGATTACAGGCATGAGCCACCAATGCCTTGCTGATATTTGAGACAGAGTCTCCTGTAGACTTGCTGTTAGTTCAAGCTAATTTTGGACTCTCATTCCTCCTGCCTCACCTCCTAGAGGGCTGAGATTATAGCCTATTGTATATATTAAAGGTATACAACTTGATGATCGGATATACATATACACTATGAAACTGTCACTACAATCAAGATAGTTACATCTCTTATTCCATATTTACTTTTGCTCAAAATTATACTAAGAATACTTTTCCCTACCTTCTTAGCAAATAACAAATATACAGTATAGTCTTGTTACCTGGAGTTACAATATTGTGACTAAAATTTGTGCATGTAGTATTATTGAAATGTTTTACTTCTTGACCAACATATCTCCATATCTTTCACCTCCTAGCACCTAGTAGCCACCATTCTGTTCTCTGTTTCTGTGAGTCTAACTATCTTTGATTCCACATATAGTTAAGATCATACAGTAGTTGCCTTTCTGGCTCTGGTTTATTTTACTTAGCACAATGTCCATCTACACTGTTTCAAGTGTCAGGATTTGGTTTTTTCTTTTAAAGGCTGAGTAGTATTCCTGCATGTATAAGCCATATTTTCATTCTCCATCCTTCCATGGATAGATAAGATGATGGTGTATCTTGGTATTGTGAATAATGCTGTAAGAAGCATAGAAAGGCAGATATTTCTTCAAGATCTGGATTTCAACTTCTTTGGATAATTTTCCAGAAGTGGAATTACCAAATCATATAGCAGTCTTATTTTAAATTTTTTTTGAGGAAACTCCATACTGTTTTCTTTAATAGCCTTATTGTAGTTTTGATTTACATTTTTCTCCTGAGCAATAATGTTGGCCACCTTTTAATATATCGAATGGGCATTTGCATTTCTTCTTTGGAAAAAATCCTATTTAAGTCTTTTGCTCATTTTTAAATTGTTATTTGAGGACTGTTTTCAAGAGTTTTATGTATTTGTTTTGCCTGAATTGTATGAGTTCTTTATATATTTTAGATTATAATTCTTTATTAGGTATATGGTTTGCAAATATTCTCTTCCAGTCCATAGATTTCCCTTTCATCTTGATGCTATTTCCTCTGCTGTGTAGGAGCTTTTTCCTTTGATGTAGTCTTACTTAGTTTACTTTCTCTTTTCACCCTGTGGGGTTTATTTAATTGATGACATATCCTTCCCCCAAAGCATGGTTAAGAATAATGTCAAGAAACCTTTAGTCTATGTTTTCTTCTAGAAGTTTGAAGTTCTCAAATCTTAATTCTTTTGTCCATTGTTTTTGCATGTATGGTGTAAGTAATGCTGCAATTCATTTTCTTGCATGTGCATATTTCACTTTCCAAGACATATCTTTTCCTTATGGTGCATTATTTGTGCCCTTATGAAGATTATATATAGTATATGTACATTATGTAATTTAATATATTATATATACACTTATGTGTGTGTGTGAGTTTGTTTCTGGGCTCTGTTTTGTTGCAATGGGCTATTTGTTTGTTTTTATGGTGGTATTACACTGGGATTTTCTTTTTTGGAGAGGAGTTTATGATTACTGATTCAGTTTCCTCACTTATTTTTCATTTGTCATTTTTGTTCAGTCTTGGGAGATTAAACGTTTCTAGGAATTTACCTATTTTTCTCTAGGTTATCCAAATTGTTGCCTTATAATTGTTCATAAGTGTCAAGATTTTTTGTATTTCTGTGGTTGGAGTGTCTCCTTTTTCATTTATAATTTTTATTTTCAAGCCTTCTTTCTTGTTTTCTCAGTTTAGCTAGAAGTTGGACAATTTTGTTTACTTCTTCAAAACCCAATTGTTAGACTTACTGATCTATTTTATTTTTAGTCTCTATTCTATTTATTTCTGCTCTAGTTGTTATTATTTCCTTCTGCTGACTTTAGGCTTAATTTGTCCTTTCAAGTTACTTGAGGTGCAAAGTTAGGTTGTTTATTGGAGAACTTCCATATATTTCTATGTAAGAATTCATTGCCTACATTTTGCTCTGCTATGTTTTCTTTGTTGTTGTTGTTGTTTGTGTCATGGTATCTCTTTCTTCTTTTGATTTTTTTCTATGACTCACTTGTTGTGTAGGAATGTGCTGTTTTATTTCTACCCTTTTGCAAACTTGACAAAGTTTTATTCTCTTATTGACTTGTGGTTTCATACTATTGCAGATAAAAAGACATTGGGCACTGGTGGCTCACACCTGTAATCCTAGCTACTCAAGAGGCTGAGATCTGAGGATCTCAGTTCAAAGTCAGCACAGGCAGGAAAAGTCCATAAGACTCTTACCTCCAATTAACCACCAGAAAACCAAAAGTGGTATTGTGTCTCAAAGTAGTAGAGCACTAGCCCTGAGTGAAAGAACTCAGGGACAGTGCCCAGTCCCTGAGTTCAAGCCCCACAACTGACCAACAGAAAGATATTTAATAAGATTTTTAGTTTTTTTTTTTTTTTTTTTTTTTAGTTACATACTGTTGGGTCGCTCCCCCAATCCTGTGGGAAATACTAGTTGACAAGCAGTTTTTGGTTTCACAGACCTGGTCTCTACTGTCTCTCTGTCTCCCTTTCTTAACAGTCATATATCAGGGAGATCATGCCCCTTTGTTTTCTGTGTTCTAGGCTTGTCTCGCTCAACATTATTTGTTCAAGTTCTGACCATTTCCCTGCGAATAACAATATTTCACCATTCCTAATCGCTATGTAGTATTCCATTGTGTATAGGTACCATATTTTTTGGATCCGTTCATCTGTGGAGGGGCATCTGGGTTGTTTCCATATTTTGGCTATTGTGAATTGTGCCGCGATAAACATGGAAGTACAAATGTCTTTTTGATATCTTGGGACTTGCTGTTTAGGATAGATGCCTAGGAGTGGTATGGCTGGGTCATAGGGTAGGTCTATACTGAGCTTTTTGAGAAACCACCATACTGTTCTCCAAAGTGGCTGTACTAATTTGCACTCCCACCAACAATGGAGAAGGGTTCCTCTTTCCCTGCACCCCCTCCAGCATTTGTTGTAGCCTGAGTTCAGAGTATAGGCCATTCTAACTGGAGTGAGGTGGTATCTCAGGGTTGTTTTTATTTGCATTTCCTTTACTACCAGGGATGTTGAACATTTCCTCATATGTTTCTTTGCCATTTTTATTTCTTCTCTTGTGAAGTAACCAAACAACTACTCAACATATAAAGGTCAAAAATTGACCTCTCAGTGGAATACAATAGCTCAAAAGCTATGTATGTACTTTCATATAAGACTACTGTCGACATATAGTCTAATATCGACATTACATTTAAAGCCCTAGGCGAATTTTCTTGGGCCTGGCCACGTGGCTACAGTATATGTTCTTGATACATTGTATATTGTATATATGTCTACCTGACCTAGAGAAGGGAAAGAAAAACAGGGCGTAAGATATCACAAGAAATGTACACACTGCCCTGCTATGTAACTGTACCCTTTTTGCACAACACCTTGTCAAAAAAATTGTGTTCAATTAATAAATAAATTAAATTAAAAAAATTAAAAAAAAGATTTTTAAATTTGTAAATTTACTGAGACGTGTTATGGCCTAACATGTGAGCTACTTTAGAGAATTTTTTACTTGCAACTAAGAAAAATGTATACCAATGGCTCTAACTTGTGATGGTCCAGCTCATTATGTTTGACTTGAACATGCTGGTAAAGTATACCCACACAACGATTCTGATTCTCACTTTCAGCATAGTATTCAACACATCACAAATGATATTCAACACCTGGTTCTAAAATAGGCTTCGCATTATAGTAGTCTAATGTAAGACTTCTGAACACGCTTAAGCTGGGTTAGGCTAACCTATGATGTTTGGAATATTAAGAGTATTAAATGCAGTTTTGACTTATACAGTGTTTTCCATTTGTGATGAGTTTATCAGAACAAAACCCTATTGCAAGTTCAAGAGCATTTCTATTCTGCTGCTGTTGGATAAAATGTTCTGTACATGTTTGGTCAGTTCATTTGGTCTATAGTGTTGTTCAAGTGTGCTGCTTTTCTATTGATTTTCTGTCTAGATGATCTATCTAATGTGAAAAGTGAGGTGATGAAGTCTCGAAGGAGTGATAGTGTGATGCTAATGAGCTAATGGAGAAGGTGAATCTATCTAACCCTTGGGTATGTCTCTCAGCCTGGAGGCTCAGAAGGAATAGGACATCACAAACATCTTGAAGTAGAATTAGTTTGACCTGATACTTTCCTGCTGACAGCTTGCTGATAGTCATAGGCAGAAGGAAAGATACTGACACAGTTGTGCAGGAGAAAACAAAGGCCTAATTCTGGAGCTCAAGCTATCACAAGAGAAAGGAAGCCTGAGTGAAGGGTGCCTGAATAACCTGAAGGGAAGCTAGATGATGGTAGGCCTCACCCAAAGAAGTAGAGTATCCAGCAGAACGAAACCTACTCTAAGTGCCCTTTTTATCTTAGAGGATTAAATAAAACAATTGCATCTTTCCAGAGGTTTCAAGCTGAAGAGTAATATCCTTGAATCATTCATTCATCCAACAAATATCCAGCACTCCTGTAGCCTCTTGTTACAAAAGGGTCTGTCCTGGAGTACGAGGTGATAAAAAATGAGAGGGCATGGCTGGGCATAGTGGTGCATACTAGTAATTCAAGCTACATAGTAGGCCAGCTTTTGTTAGACTAGGCGGAAACATAGAATGGTCCCTGAGAAACAGCTAAAAAATAAAAAAGATCTGGAGCCAGGTTGAGTAAAACCTTTAGTACTACCACAAAAAGAAAAGAAAGAAGAAAGAAGCTGAAAAAGAAGACACTTTGAGAAAAAGACAAGTATTTTGCATGAATACTAGAAGGCAAGTATTGCCATTTCTTGAGGTGGAGACAGATGCTGGTAGGGAAGAATTGGGGGGAAAAGGACTCGAAAACGGTTCCTGTCACACTGATTGCTGAGGATCTAATTGGATCTACGAGCCTGGGGTTTAGGGAGTCGTCTGGACTGGGGATATTCAAGTCATGTATGTGTAATTTAAAATCTCAAGACAGGATAATATCTTGAAGGGAGAGCCAGAAGAAGAGAGCCAGAATTGTGTCTTGGAAAATTCCAGGAAAAAAAGAGAAACCCAACAAAGGAGACAGAAGGGGAATCAGAGAGATGAAAAATCCAAAACCAGGGAAGGGACCTGGATATCAGCTGAAAATCACATCAAAGGGAGAGTGTTGTAGATTGTGGAAATGCTGCTGCTAGGTCATGGTAAGTTGTGGACTCAGCAATGCAGAGATCAATAGTGAGTGAACTGTGGAGAGTAGGCATAGCACAGCTTTCTGTCACTATGAGAAAATACCTGAGATAAATCAACTGAAAGGAGGAAAGGTATGTTTAGCTCTCTTGCTTTTGACCCTGATGTAAGGCAGAAAGAACATCATGGCAAGGATGTACCTGATGGAGCAAAGAGTCTCACTTCATGGTGGCTAGGAAGCAAAAGAGGAAGAAAAGAAGGGACCAGGGTTCTAATATCCCCTTCAAGGGCATACCCCTCAATGACCTTACTTCCTTTCATTTTTAGGATTTTCCCATCTCCTACTAGTGCCACAGGCTTATTGCCAAGCCTTCAACCCATTAGCCTTTGGAAGATGCTTTCAAATCATAGCAGCAAGCTCAGTGTAGTGGTGGAGGTAAAGGCATAACTGGAGTGGGTATAAGGGAGAAAAGAAGGAGATGAAGTGAAGATGGCAGAAGCTGGGAACTATTTGAGGAAAGACCTATCCTCCTGGAAATTTATTTGGCAATACATTTAACATAAAGAAAGAAATTAAACATTAAGATTTGCAAATTAAATATTTTAATCTATATTTTACAAAGGGATTCTCCAGATTCAATAATTCTAAGAAGGTTTTAAATTATATTTTAAGAAAAAAATCTTAGAACTAGGTAATCATATCTACTTGGGAGGGCAGATCTGAGTTTGGTCAAGGGTAAGTGGAGACAACTTGTCTTTCATCTACTTGACATTGACTAGGATGGCTGGAAGGCTGGAGGCTTGAATTATTCAAAGGCTCTCTGACTCCTTTATCTGGTGGTTGATACTAGCTGTTAACTTAGACCTCAGATGAGGTAGTATCTCTAATACCTACTAATGGCTTCTCCAGGTGTCTTGGGCTTCCTTACAACATGGTAGCTGGGTTTTCAAGGTAAGAAAAGATAAGATTATTTTGGGAATTTGAAAAGGAGTCTGGCTTCATCCTTCATAAATTGAGACTTTACTGGTCTGAGATCAATCTAGGTACAATATTGGTGCTTTTATAAGATATCCACATGATTTTGTGTGGCCAATGTTAAGAAACATCAATCTCGTGGAGAGCATGTGAAACAGGAGAATTGTCTTCCTACATGACTGCCACAGCAATAAGTTTTACTTAGCATTTGTTGAGTTCCAGAAATTCCAGTTATATTATATGATATCTAAAGGCCTGCCAAAGAAATAAGATCAGGAAAATGGCCAAAGTCATTGAATAAATAATAGAATTGCTACAGAGCTCTGCAGCTCCCCTCTGGCTGCTTCAGATTGTTAGTGAATGGACTCCGAGCTCGTGTGTGTTGCTGAGGTTGTCCTGGCATGGTGGAAAGAATGAGTTTTAGAACTAGATTGGGATTCCTACTGGCCCTATCATTGAGGTGGCCATTAAATGAGTCAAATTCCAAGGGGAGTTGCCTCCATAATTCGTGCAAGGATCAATCTCCACATCTGAGAAATCCTGTTTCATGGTTTGATTTGTAGCTAAAAGGAACATATAAGGAAGTATTCCAGTCAGAGCTCATCTGAGGTGCTCCCAGTAGACCCATAAGGAATTAAGTTCCTGTTACTTTTTAACCTGACACAAGATGTCACCATTGCTCCTGTGCTTTTAGCAATAACATATAAAGTTAAACAGCAATGAAAGTTTGACTCCTTGGTCGCACAAGTTTCCCCCCTCATCTCAAGGAGAAGAGTGAGTGCATTCTGTCAATGAGGTTTAGTACTGTATGGTCCATTCATCCATTCAAGTCAAAGTATTTATTGCATAAACACTTACTTAATTTTTTCCCTCATACGAGCTATGGATCAAAATTAATGTCTCTTTGTGAACACTTCATAAAGAAACTTTGGCAGAGGCAACTGTAAAACAAGACAAGCTGACATTTTTATAGGATAACTGGAAAATTACATTTCATGTTTTAGTTTTCACTTCACCACTGCTATAGTATTGCAGTGATCTCGTTGCCATGCTTAGTTTTATGCCAAAGTAGAAAAAAAAAAGACATGGACATTAGCCCAGTGCTAAGAGGTAGAGTGAGTTAAAAAAAAGTATTGGAACAATGAAATATTAGTGGAAATGTTGCCAAGATGAAGGAAGTTGTATTTATTGAATTTATTCCACACATAGAACTATATGTGATTGGAAGGAATATTTACTATAGTTGTTGGAGGTTTGGATGGGCAGCACAAGATACAGCTGAGTGAACTGTGGGAATTTGGGGGTGGAATTGTGTTGCTTGATATACCTACCAATCATCTGGTGTTCTGCTATGCCAGTATACTACCACTCCTCTGTGTAAACACCTAAAGAATATCTACTTGAGTACCAGATTATTATTCTGCTATAGATTTTCACACCAAATATTAATATCACTTGACTCAGGCTTATGGAATCACTTAGTGATTCACTTCTTTATTTTATAATCTTCCTATAACGATTGTCTAACAGGGGAAAAAGGCATCAAAACAATATGATTCCAGAGATTTTATAGTGAAGAGAAATATGCATGTGTTATTAGTTAAGGAGGTATCTGTCATAGTTTAGCTATGAAATGTCCCCACAAAAGGCTTGGTCCCTAACTCATGGTAAAACTGGGTGTTAATTGGATTATGAAGGCTGTAATTCCATTATTGTATTAGTCCTTTGATGAATTGATAGCTGAATGGGCTCTTTGGAAGTAGGGTCTAGTTGAAGTAAGGCATTGAGGGCATACTTTTAAAGGGTTTATCTGGTCCCTAGATCCATCCTATGTTTGCCTTGGTCTGCTTCCTGGCGGCTCTGTGATGTAAAGTTCTTCTTAATTTCACTCTTCACACTTCCCTCTCTACCATGGTGCTATGCCTCATTACTGGCCAAGAGCAATGGCGCCAACCAACCATGGACAAAAAGGTCTGAAACCTTGAATCAAAATAAAGTCTTTCTCCCTTAAGTTGTTTATTCAGTTATTTTTTGACAGTGAGTAATACAGTATTATAATTTTCTATGTACTAGTCAATCTAGATTAAAATGTAATTGAACTTCTGGATCAACCAAGAGGGCTGGGAAAAATAAATGAAACATTTAAATTAGGTAGTTCAGCAAGAATTTTTAACAAAAACACTGCTTTCGATGAGTAGGAAGAGCATAGGTAAACTACAAGGAAGAATGCAGAATGCAGTAGCCAAGGATAGAGCAGTGGAAAGGTTACTACCATTAAGTCTAGAAGATGAGAAGAGAGAGATTTGCGGACCACCCAGTAGGATTTAAGATTGTCACTAAAGGAATGGAAGAAGCCTCCATGCATGATGCCAACACATGGAGGGACATTAAATTCAGTTCTGAATCTCTCTCACTTCACTATCTACTGTTTGCCAGGTCAACTAAGGCTATTCATTTTGTTCTATGTGTTCACAATCCTAGAACACTGAACAGAGACGAGTGGCTAACAGTGTATCTGAGGGGAGAAATGGAAGATGTAGAACAATACTTCTTCCTCCTCTTCTTGTCCTGTTCTTGTTCTCCCTTCTTTCTTTAATTGGTTTGTTTCTCCCCCTCTTCCTTCTTCCCCTCTTCTTCCTCCTCTTCCTCCTTTTTTCACCTCTACTTACAGTTTCTGTGCTGATTAGTTAGAGATAATAGTCTTATAAACTTTGCTGCTTGGGCTGACTTCAAACCTCAATCCTCATATCTTAGCTTCCTGAGTAGCTAGGATTATAGGTATGAGCTACAGGCAACTGGCATGCTTCTTCTTTTTTAATCACTACATTTTATTTAATATTTATTGGACTCAGAGGTAATGTTACATATTTTTTCCATAAGGAAATAGAAATAAAGTTTAAGGAGGCTCACTCATATTCCAAAGGGAAGCCATGAGGTATAAGTAGAAAGCATAAGTTCTTCCTCTACTATTTACAGATCAGGTCTCCTTGGAAAAATAATTTGAGTCTTTGTTTCTTTATCTGTTACTAGAGTTAACAGTAACAATCTGTGGGGCCTCTTTTTGAGGATTAGGTAATATGATATATATATATATATTATATAAAATGCTTGGCATATATAAATAAATAAGTATATAATATGCTGAGCACACATACCTGATGCTTAGCAAAGACTTAGTAAACACATTTATTTATTAGCAAGGGCTCAATGAGAGCTTGATTTAGTGGAAACATAGTGTGTGGGGGCAAGGTTTGTCAACTAGTGGGCCTCATTATAAGGATGAAGAGGGGAGTCTGGATATTTCACTGAGATTCCTCATGTTTCTGTAGGTGTTTTAGCAGTCGCCATTCACTTACCTGAAAAGTAAATGAGCAGCTGCTGGTGTTCTCAGAGCCAAGGTGGGGAATAGATTGATAGAGTATCACTATTTCAGATGTAATAACTCAAATTCTCTCATTTTTAGTATAACATTTCTACCCTCAACTGTGGCTTCCTACAACATGGACATCTTGTAATTATTCCTAAAGCATCACTGTTTAACTCTCTGAAACTTAACAAGCGGGGCTCTTCGGACACTGCTTCCACAGGTCTGGGATGCCTCCTACTTTCCTGAGCCTCCTTGGGAATGGCAGCTTGAACTTACTTTTTAAAACGATATATAATTTATTAGCATATTTGCAGTGCTCAGTAATATTTATTTAAAATAGAATAAGAACCAGAGACTTTAGCCCTATGCAGCTATTTCAAGAGTAGTCTCTTTAAGAAAAGAATCACCACTCTGTGGTTTGAATCTTTCATTATTCACTTGTGTATAGTGAACTGAAAGAGATACTCATCCTCCTTGGATCTCTAGAACAAATGTGCTCAGCTGCAGGCCAATTATGATATTCAAGTATTTTCAAATCTACTGGATGAGATATGTTGTACTGTGCTTGTGTGATTAGCTTCACTGATTTCTATAGAAAATGTCATACTTCAACCAATGTAGTAGTTCAGCAGTTCAAGCAAGTTTGGTTTGCCTTAGTCACAAGAAATATATAGTCTAAAGCCAGAAAAATAAGGGTGACAAAATTTACCAAAAATACATGCCTTGGGATGGTCTATTATTTGTCTCCTAATTTGAACATATTAGACAATCTTATAACTCAAATGCGTGTTTTAGGTCATTCTTTACTTACAGTTTATATTGTGCAATTATTTGCAAGCGATTATTGATTACTTTAAAAATAAATACAGAACCATTACACGAGAAAAAACTATATATAATTTGTATGTATATTACCTTTAAGTAGTTGTACAAAGGGATCAAAATTACCATTCAGCAAATCAGTTTATAAGTAAAATGCATCTTGATTGATGTCACCCTTTTTGTCATTGAATTGACTTTTTCTTGCCACTTTTACCAAGCCCTGATTATTTATTACCTTATGCTTTTTGACCATATGGCCTTTCTGAACAAGTTTTTTTCCTGCCGTTTTTAATCCAAAGCATGTATATTTCCTTTCATTTTGTATATAAAAATGAATGGGTTCTCAGGAGAAACTATAAGTAGAACAAGGTTGTTCAGATTCTCAGGGTCACTTTTTCCTAAGCTTTCACCTTCTGGAGATCTTTGGAAGCCCCATTTCATCATTAAAACTTATGTTCTTCTTAGCCGTATTGACTGTCCCTCAGACATATGGCCCATTATACCCATTATATTACATATTCCCTCATTACACTCTACAGTCCAGTTCCTTTATTACTGAGAAGATTGGGCATTTGCTAGATGAGGGTTGGAATGAATGGATTTCTCCTCTTTATAGAAATGCAGTGACTTGTCTCCCAAGGTATAAATAGAATAATGGGTGATGACAAGACTTTCTGTCACCATGGATATCCTGCAATTATTACTAAATCATCCTCATTGTTTACCTCCACCTGAAATCAAACAAACGGGATTCTTGCTGTTAACTCAGATTTTCCAATGAAAACACATTTCCAATTATTATTCTCTTTTCACAAGTCAAGCTCCATCTTTCAACTTCAAATTCAGCCATATACACATGAGAGGACTGAACCAGTCACTCTTCTTGGATAACAGCTGAAAATTCATGATGAGAATAAGAATGGGAACGATGATGACAATGTTATAAAGACAACCAAATATCCCAACAGGATGGTTTGCAGAGCATCTGAAACTAGATCCATCATACATAGTCCTATTTCATTCACTTGGACATAATATTTGGGATAATATCTGCAGAAAACATTGATCCATATAGATTTACATGCGTTAGGATCATTTTCAAAGTTTATGAATTCCATAATAGCTTTCTCCAGAGTAATTAACACTGGATTACCAGTTTAGTGAATATTCCATTTGACATAATTAAACTGGTTGACCACTCATCAATTCACTTAATTTCACACTCCATTTCCTCATTTGTAATATAGTACACCATAGGCATATCAAGTACAATTTGAACCAAAACCCTCAAACATCTGCATTTATAGTAAACCACATATTTTTATTTGAAAATTTCTTTCTTTTAGGGATTCTAGTATCCCCCAAGGTAGCCAGACTCCATTTATAATGATCCATTAGAATATAGCTAAATTCTACCATATCATTAAATCTCAAATAAGCAAAATGCATCACTAAAAAATATTCTGGATTTTTTTGGTGCCAGGAGACAGATTTGAATTATTCATTTTCTCAGAATACATGTTAAAGGCTCTGTTTCCACAAATCTAGCTCTTCTTCTTTTTTTAAAAAAAACTATTCTCACTTTTCTATATAATGTATGCAACAATATTTACTATATTAAGTTAAAATTATAATAAAAACTCAAGATTCCAAGACTCTTAGGTTCAGTTACAAAATTCATATAAAGCTATAGGCTTGGGGTTATTTTCTGACTCTTCTTGATAGGGAATTACATAGAATTTGATTTTCATATGGTTTATATTTTTCCCTTAAGCAAGTGATAACAATGCAAGGAGTGATGAAAGAGTGAGGTTATTTCAAGGAATAGAAGGAAGCAGTATTCACTGGGGAGAACTATTAGTGAAAGTGAACTTTGCACTACTAGTTTAAAGTACTAGTGAGAAAAAGAAGTGTGGATATTAAATATTGCACCAGAGACCCTCTGGAAAACCAGTCTTGAGGTTGTGATGGACCTGTGTGCTTCTTTAAAGAAGGGTGAGCCTTTTGTTCTGTCCTACTTGGGAATTTGTGTATAGTTCCAGTTCTCATCACTCAGGTGAATGCTCTAACAATTCCATGTAGAACTTTCATTGATAATTGCACCCCCTAAATCATTTGCCTTTTCTCTCAAGAATAAAAGATAATTCTCTTGTTCTCGTTTATACTATGTATTATCTTTTAAGAAAAGAAATTTTGCTCCAGAAGGTGCTTGGCATCAACTCACTGTCAAATGTGAAAATCTTGAGAATGTTATTATAAGAAAAAGATTGGACAAAAGCATTCAGAAGAGCTTCTTATTCTCACTGGTATTCTCAGGGCAAAAGATATACATAGATTGTTTTTCACTCTGAAGAAATCTGTAGTAACTTTATGCCCAAAAGACTACATTCTAAGTTTGTGAGACACTGTATCCAGAAATGTGTGTGTTTTCACACCTCCTAATGGTAAATGTTCCAAAAGACAAAGAACTCAAAATTTTAAAAATGTTTGTGTCAGTCCTAGGGATTGAATCAGGACCTGGGCACTCCACCTGAGCTTCTTTGTTGAAGGCTAGATAGTACTTTACCACTTGACCCACAGCTCTACTTATGGCTTTTTAGTGGTTACTTGAAGATAAGAGTCTCACGGACTTTTCCTGCTTAGGCTGGCTTCAAACCACAATCCTCAGATCTCAGCCTCCTAAGTAGCTAGGATTAGAGGTGTGAGCTACCAGTGTCCCATTTGTTATTTGTTTTGGTTTTAATGCTGAAGCATACCAAAGCAAAAAGACTAAGGAAAAGTGCTGTTCTTTCCTTGTATCTACATTAAATTTTCATAGACTTTTACAACCTGACATAATTCTGAGCTTTTGATTTGAAAACTATTTAAAAGTAGTTATAGGTAGATGTTTTACTTTTGTTTCCTTTGCTGTAGCATTCTGTTTTATCCCTTCCTCAGTGATACTGTCTTTAAACACAGGGGAGTAGGTAAAAAGTAGGTCGAAGAAGAAAAATCCCTTTAAATGGTTCCTTTTAAGAAATTGATGGTACCCTCCTTCTGACTCTAGGGTAGTCATATTCCAACTAAGAAATCTTAATTCATTTTTGCTAGGTATGGTTTATTGTGCATATATACTACCAAAGATCAAGACACTAATTGTATCAAACTGTAAGTTCCTAGGCAGGATCCATGACTTATTCATCTGTGTAGTCTCCAGACCTAGCACTGTGTAGAGCTCTAGTTTAATTCAATCTCTCAAATTGAATCCAATAAACCAAAGCAATTTCCCAAACTCTTAACATTAACTGCCTTTGTTCTTTAATATCTTGGTAAACATATGGCAGGCAGAATGGCTCTACTAGCAGGAAATGACAGATCTCCATGAAAAGAAATATGGATTGGATTGGCTTGGGGAATATACAACTACCAAATTTCAGATTGGTTCCAGTATACTAAATGAAAGGACCATGGACAAGTTTGGGATTGTATTAAGTTAAAATAATATTAGTGGTTTAGAAGGATACTCAAGCAATTTATAGTCCTTCCAGTTCACTAAATTTGTGTGTCACATTTGGGAAAATGTCTATGGGAAGCAGTGATCTACATACTTACAAAAAATATAAGAGATGTAGTGTGGTGTTTGATTTCCTTTCTTTTGTCCAAAAACCGGCTCTCATATTTGCCCCATGTTCATGCAAAATGGTTTTCCTCATCATTTCTGAATATACATCCTTGGTTAAATGTCCAGTGGAGACAGATGATTAGTGATTTTGATATCAGCCTCAAATTCTTAGAAGAAAATTGGGTTTTTATCAACTTGAGTTATCTTCTCTCCATAAGACAATATTTGAGGGCCAGGGGTTGAGTTAGGTAACTATAAATATGACCTTAACTACTCTTGGCTGGAGAGAAGGGAACTAATTCGTAGTATGGGCAGATAGCCTAGAAGTCCTCTAATACAATTCTAAAAAACAAAACCAGAAAACAAAAACAAGGAAAATTTGCCCAGAAAGAAAGTACAAAATGAATAGGTATAAACACAAGGCAACCAATAAACAATACTTGCAAATTTATGGACAACAATTGAAGTGGATCAATGACTCATAAATATTCATTCATCTTGTAGCACAGGAGAAAAAAGTCATCCGTCTTTTTTAATTAATACTTTCGTTTCAGATCCAAGGCCAAGAAATGGCTGTGACAAGAATACTTGGCCAGCATTTATTCTCCTCTTCTATGAAAACAGTTGGGGCAGTTTTATGCAAAGCTAGATGAATACATCTTTTAGACACCTGTGTAGCAAGATGTCACCAAATGAACTGTATGTTGCAACTATCTGTGAATAGTGGGACTTCCCAGGAACAGTCCTCCCCCAGAAAAAAAGAGGGACACACAGTTAGAAAATGTCTTTTATCTGCTTTCTATTCCTTACCCTTCATCCTGACTAGAACACAAACATGATGAATAGATCCCCAGCTGTGGAGCACAAGGTGACCTTGAGGATGACAGACATATTGTAATAATGAATGAATATAAATATGGGAGGTACCTGTGTCCAGGATGACACCACCAAGCTATCACATCGTCCTTGCACTTTAATTATAGACTTATATGAGAGGACAATAAACTGGTGTCTTGATTAAATTGCTTTTATCTCCAACCTGTATAACTAGTAACTGAATGTAAATCCTAACTAGTTAAGGGTCTGTCTAATGGGGTTCATGATGTGGTTGACTGATAGTAATGGAGAAAAACAAAATTCAGGGGTTGAAGGTGTAGTTTAGTGTTATAACCTGTGCTCAGCCTGCGTAAGGCCCTGGATTAGGTCCTCCCACTCTTCCCTCTCCCACCATATATTCATGACAAGAGCCATCACTGAGACTAGTTTTTTTTTCCTACTCCTGACTTCCCATAGGGCTAAAGTCAAGACAAACTGATACACAGAAAAGATGGGAAACGTAGTGTGCCATTAAAAAAGTCCTCCATGAAGCTTATGAAAAGTGTATCTTAAAGAACTATAGGAAATTATGATGACTGATGGCCTCAGATGTCATGTTCTCCAATTTATCTCCATGTTTGAATTGAGACCTTACTCTTAAGGGATACTTGCAACTAATGACAGAAGAATGTGGAAGGTCTCATAAGGTAGATTCATTCAGAGAAATATGGGGTACCTCTGATGACCACCTTTACCTAGGTGACTCTCTGAGGGTCTTGCCAAATCTTCCTTAGACTACATGTTATCCTAGAATACTTCAAACCAACCTTTTATACCTTTCTTTTTCATTCAGAGTCAGAAGTACATTGTGATCTGATGACCCTTTAGCCTATCTGGCTCATTCTCCATTTTCTCTCATGGGTGTTTGTTTTTAGCAAAACCCTTACATATCTTATTCCATCTTGTCAGCTGCTTCTATGAGAATCTGAACTAACTCTTTTTTTTTTTTTTTGGCCAGTCCTGGGCCTTGGACTCAGGGCCTGAGCACTGTCCCTGGCTTCTTCCCGCTCAAGGCTAGCACTCTGCCACTTGAGCCACAGCGCCGCTTCTGGCCGTTTTCTGTATATGTGGTGCTGGGGAATCGAACCTAGGGCTTCGTGTATCCGAGGCAGGCACTCTTGCCACTAGGCTATATCCCCAGCCCTGAACTAACTCTTATTTAAAGGAGGGCTTGTTGGGGCTGGGAATATAGCCTACTGGCAAGAGTGCTTGCTTCGCATACATGAAGCCCTGGTTTGGATTCCTCAGCACCACATAAACAGAAAAGGCCAGAAGTAGTGCTGTGGCTCAAGTGGCAGAGTGCTAGCCTTGAGCAAAAAGAAGCCAGGGACAGTACTCAGGCCCTGAGGCCAAGGCCCAGGACTGGCAAAAAAAGGGAGGGCTTGTTGTTAGAGGAAAAAAAAATAACTTCAAGTAAAGGACCACTGCAAGAAAACTGTCTAAATTTCTTCAGAATGTTAATTCCTACACTCGTTAGTGTGTTAAGTGTGCTGGTGGCAAAATAAATCTGTTCTTTCTTCTGAAGAAAACAAAAAAAGGACCACTGCATCTAGACAGTTTCTTCATTACTGTGGCTGAACTAATTTCTTTTTTTATTATCAAACTGAATTACAGAGAGATTACAGTTTCATACATTAGGCATTGGCTACATTTCTTGTACTGTTTGTTACCTTGTCCCTCATTCCCCCCGCCCCCTCCCCCTTTCTCTTCCCTCTCCCGCCATGAGTTGTTCAGTTCATTTATACCAAACAGTTTTGCAAGTATTGCTTTTGTAGTTGTTTGTCTTTTTTTACCCTGTGTCTCTCGATTTTGGTATTCTCGTTCAATTTCCTAGTTCTAATACCAGTATACCCGGTTTCCAATATACTCAGATAAGATACAGAGATAGTGTAGGTACAACCACAGGAAGGTGATACAAGAACATCATCAGTAATAGAAGCTACAGTTACATATGGCACATTGAAAGTAGTTACAACTGTGATATAACAATCATTTCCACAACATGGAGTTCATTTCACTTAGCATTATCTTATGTGTTCATAAGGGTATAGCTATTGGGCTCCTGTGATCCTCTGCTGTGACTTGCCTAAACCTGTGCTAATTATTCCCAATAAAGGAGACCATAGAGTCTGGCTCACTGGGTCTGGCTTTGGCTCACTTCACTTAGTATAACTTTTTCCAAGTCCTTCCATTTCCTTACAAATGGGGCAATAGAGGCAATAAATAGAGGCATAAAATTCCATTGTGTATATGTACCACATTTTCCTGATCCATTCTTGTACTGAGGGGCATTTGGGTTGGTTCCAGATTCTAGCTATGACAGATTGTGCTGCGATGAACATTGTTGTGCTGGTGGCTTTAGTATGATTATGTTTGTGGTCTTTTGGATAGATACCCAAAAGTGGGGCTGCTGGTTCATAGGGGAGCTCTATGTTTAGCCTTCTGAGGAATCTCCATACTGCTTGCCAGAGTGGCTGAACCAGTTTACATTCCCACCAACAATGAAGTAGGGTGGCTGAACTAATTTCTGTGTTCAATTTCTGCAAGATGATTCTTGGGTAAAAAGACATGAAATGTTAAGCTCTTACCTCTCCTTTTCTCATCTTTCTTTAAAATGAGGAAAAATGGGGAAACAAAAAAATCACTTATTGTAACATTTTCATGAAGGTACTTGGCATTTACTGTGTTTTATCCCCAATCCCAAGATACTAGAAAGTATGGGGAATGAGATAATCTAGTTCATCTTATTTATGCTGGTCATAATATGGTTGATAATATGAAGAAGTGAAGAGGATCTTAGACAGACCAAACTTCAGCAACTTTCATATGTGAGAGGAAAGCAGATTGAGTTTTACATGAAAAAAAATTTATGGACCATGTATCAAAGTAGGATGTTTCACTTTGACTACAAATTTTATTGCCCAGGAATTTGTCACATGGGAAGCAAGGAAAAATAGAAATGGGTTTGAGGACTAGTTCCTGCCCAGCCACTTAAAGGAGCAAATGTTCTCATTGTGTGACTACTTAGATTAATCATGTCCAAGTGTAATGATTTGTCTTTTAATATCCACTGGGTTTACTTGTAGATTTATAGGCACATTCTAATAAATTACAAATGAAGGACACCAGGCAGCCTATGTTTCTTTGGGTCTGGCTTACTTTGTGTAATATAATTTTTTCTAAGTATTTGCATTTCCCTATGAATGAGGCAATGTCATTCTTTCTGATGGAAGCACAGAATTCTATCCTGTATGTATACCACATTTTCTTGATCCATTCAATCTACTGAGGGGTATCTGGGTTGACTGCATATCTTAGCTATGGCAAACAATGCTGCAACAAGCATGGTTGTGCTGGTGGCTTTAGTGTGGCCTGGTTTGTGGTCATTTGGGTAAATGCTCAGTAATGGGATTGCTTGCTTGTAGGGACTAGCTTTGTTTAGTCTTTTGAATAGCCTCTATATTGCTTTCTAGAGTGGTTGAACAAGTTAGGAGAGGAACACGAGGGCTCATTAATTATGTGCAAATGCTAATATAAATTGATGCTTGTTGAAATGAACTCCAAGATAGGAAATGAGAGGTTTTTTTAGTTATACCATTTGTGGTGCTTTTTCTTTGGTTTATTCCCTTTTGCCACTATTTTTAAAAATTTCTGTACCCTTTGTCTTGTAGATAAGTTTATCTGATTTGGGGAAATGAAGGGGAAGCACAGAAATGGTGGGACAAAGGCTGAACCAATTGAGCAGTGACACTCAGTAGATACTATGTTGGAAATGAACTGTACAACTTGGGGGAAAGGGAGATTGGGAGGGTAAAAGTGGGAGAAAATGAGGGAGAGGGTGACACTATTCAAAAAGAAATATATTCATTACCTGACTTATGTAACTGTAGACCCTCTGGACATCACCTTTACAATAAAGTATAAAATAAAAAATGGGGAAATGTAAGAAGCAAATGGACTCTAGTTTCCTTGATGAGGATAGATTCTTTCCAGAAGAATTCCATATATTGCTTTTTCTTTATTAATCCCTGGCTCTATCACTTTATTAAAAAGTTTCCATTTAAAGGAGATAAGGGATATAATAAAATACTTTATGATAGTTAAAATGTCTTACCATCAGTTAATTTACTTGGAGATTTGTTGCACCATCAAGTATTCCCAGACTATTTTGAACAGATTGCAAAGCTGCCTGATCAAACTTCTAATTTCTTATTTATAGATATATTATAGCTCCAATCCAGATGTTGAATGGGGGAGCAGGTAGTGAATTTTATCTTGTATTTCAGAGGCATGATTGTCTAGTGAGGAATTGAATTCTATTTTTTTCTAACTACACAAATAGATGACAAGCATTGACTATGGATTGGGCCCTGCATAAAAATATATTTAGGAGCCAGGCACTGGTGGCTCACACCTGTAGTCCCAGCAACTCAGGAGGCTGAGATCTGATAATTGCAATTCACAGCCAGTTTGGGCAGGAAAGACTTTGAGACTCATATCTCCAATTTACCACCAAAATAAAAAGGAATTGGAGCTGTGGCTCAAGTGGTAAAGCACTAGCTTTTAGCAAAAGAAGCTCAGGAAAGTGTCCAGGCCCTGAGTTCAAGCCCCAGGATTTACACACACATGCACATGTGCATGCACGCATGCACACATACACATAGTACAATTTCTGTGAATTGGAATAAAACAAGGATATTTTGTGAATTCAAAATAAAAGATTTCAATATAATTTTCTATATTAAAAATTAAACAGTGACATAAATATTGCCTTAGCAGTACATTAAATCACTTTAATTTGATCCTTGTTATTTTAGGAGAAGAAAGACAGGAACATGTGTAAAATTTCTCAACATTTCATTTACTATATTGCTAGACTGTCAGCATATATTTTTCTAGCTTATATTAGCTATTTGGCAATTCCAGTTACTTGATGCCAATTGTGGCAGCCCAGTTTGTCCCTACTGCTAACCACTACATGAAGCCACACAAAGTCAGTATTTGATTAAAGATGACATTTGCAAAGGGATATTAGAGTAGCCAAAAACATCATTTTTAGTTTAGTTCCATACAACTTTCAGTTAAAGAAATTCACTTGCCAGTAACACTTTATAAATTCAGCCCTTTAAATTCAGAAAATATCTTAAAGGTCAACTGGTCCAACCGTTTCATTTCACAGTTGAAAGAATTGAATCTCCAAAAAACTGATGGGTACAGAGCTAATTAGGTACATGTGCAGGTTTAGAAGCTAAATTTATCCATCTATCCTTCTGTACATTTATCCATCCATCCATTCATTTATCCATCCATGCACCTATCTCTCCAACAAATATTTGAGTGCCCACTTTCCAGTTACTTGCTTGATATTGATATAATCATGAACAAAATGAAATATGGTTTCTGGTCTACTGGAAAGAGAAACATTAACTGAATGTTAATATATAGCCATAAAGGAGTGCTACAATGTTTTGACAGCAGATAGCAGAGACTGACTGTGTCTGGTCAGTGAGGATGTTAAGGAAGGGTTGTTTTAGGTTGCAAAGTATAAGCTCAAAGGCAAAGTCTGAGGCAAAAAGGAAGAGGAATATGTATGGAAAGAGGAATATGTATGGAATATGTATGGTAAGAGTAACACATGGATGCATTTGAAATGGGCCGATGTTGCTGGAGTGCAGAGAGCAAATGAGGACACAATTCATTATGGATCTGAAATATAGAGAGGAGCTGCAGAAAAGGGGCATTTCTCATCCTAGTCACTTAATGTAAGGATGTGAAGTGTTAGGACCACTGCCAAAATTTTGCTAGAGTGATGAGGCAGCCAAGTGATGAGCATGGAAGTGCAAGGATAGTGCCAACATCATGGAAGGCTAAAAAAGAAATAGGTAAGGGAGAGGGGGGAAGGAAGAGTAGTAGAGAGAGTGAGTTTGATCAGAATAGCTCATATGCATATATGGAAATTTGTAATGAACCTTCCTTGTATGACTAACATATGCTAATAAAAATCTTAATAGGTGTAGAAGTGTCATAATGAAACTTCTCTTGTACAACTAATGTATGCTAATAGAAAAGAAAAAAAACTTAACTGGAAAACAAACTGATCTTAGTTAACACACACCACATAGAAGAAACAGTAAGAAAATGGAGCAGCGAAGTCTTAGCTGAACAGATAATATAGGGCTACTTACTTGTGGGTTTTATGATTTGAGTGAATTTAAATTAGATTTTTTCATGCATAACTTAAAATGATAATGAGTGTGTTCTAAAATGTGGTGTTCGTCACTTGATTAGTAATTAATGAATATTTGTTTAATCAAATACTCATTTCTACCACTGTGGATATATTCAATGCTTTGTATATCTACTTTAATCCTTCTCATTCTCTAAACCTAGGTTAATGTCTTCAAGTCCTAGGAGTATCATCTTTTTAAAGCTGCTTCTGTTTTTTTCTATTAGTTCACTGGTAGTATAAAATCTAATTGATTTTATTTCTTAATGTTTGTAATTCAACTGTACTGTTTTCTCCTTTGCATCTTGTCATGTATTGCTTCTTAAATCAACTTGGGCTTGTTATTTTTAAGTTGACATTCACTAGTTAAAGGGCATATTATCTCAGATATTATAGGTAAACATGTAGATAATCACTGCAAAGACTATATTCATAGGGTATATATGCACAGTACATATTTCACGAGTTGAAAGAGAAGCCCACAAGGGATTTGGAGATTATCAGAAAGGTTCTCAAAATGGGCATCTTATTCAACTTGTCTCTAGTGATATCATAACTTTTGTTCAGTATCTATGGCTGAGATATTGTGTATTTACATGACAGCCATCATTTTTATGCCCCTAGTTAAAACTGGTGAGAAAATTGGGCTGGGGATATGGCCTAGTGGCAAGAGAGCTTGCCTCGTGTACATGAGGCCCTGGGTTCAATTCCCCAGCACCACATATACAGAAAACGGCCATAAGTGGCGCTGTGGCTCAAGTGGCAGAGTGCTAGCCTTGAGCAAAAGGAAGCCAGGGACAGTGCTCAGGCCCTGAGTCCAAGGCCCAGGACTGGCCAAAACAAACAAACAAACAAAAAACTGGTGAGAAAAGCCAAATCTCATTCTTTATATTCTGCACAAATTAGAGTCACAGTGTTAGAATGGGTTTCTTGACAAATGATGTATACTGTGCCTCATTTGTTTAAAATATCTGCTCAAGTGCCTTTTTCTTCTCCTTTAGGTTTTGGTTGGCTTCCACTGATCTTTGGGTTTTGCTCCAGTGGATAGTATCCAGCCTATACTTAAGCAATAATGAATGCTTCCACCTGTGCCACAACGTCATCTCAGCAACAAGATGTTCATTTCTTTCTTTCTCCCTCTAGCCCAACTTGAGTCCTATCTCATCCACACTCCAGCACCCCTTGCACATACAGAGCTCTTCCTTCACATCTGCTACAGAGAAGAGATTTCAACCTTTTTACCTATGTTTCTGAATTTTTCTTCTCTCTTTCACTTCTTCCTCTTCCTTCATTGAGCCCAGGGTTTTCCACACGATAAGGAAGATGGTAAGGCTGAACATGCATTGTACCATTAAGCTGTCTTCCAAGTCCCCAATCTTACTTCTTACATACACATGCACACACGTACGCACACAGAGATTTCCTCAAGTTCATTTATGAAAATATAAAGTTTGGAAGATTCAAGATGGCAGATTTGACTTGTTATGGTGGCTCACATGTAATGCCAGCACTTAGGAGACTGAGGCAGGAGGATTACAAGTTTGATATTAACCTAGACTAGTCACAGGACCTTGTCTCAAATAAAAGATGGCAGATTCAAAGTAATTAGAATTTGCATGCCTCTCCATACAAATGCACTCGACAAGTACAGAGCAGTTATTCATGGAGGTAGATGACTGCGGAGAAAAGCTGATGTTCAATATTGGATATACAGAAAGTTGGAGAACTCCAATGGCTCTTTTTTTTTGTTTTTACAAGAGCACAGATTTACTTTATTTAATTTCCATTAGTTTAAATTCAGGAGGGGTACAGCATCACACGGATTCTGGGTCCAATGGCCTTAGCAGGAAGGTTGCTTCGGAGTTTGGCACGGACCATGCCCCTGTTTCCATGAGCACGAGTTATCATTCCCCAGATCACTCTGGTTTTGTTAGGTTTGCCGCCAGGAGTCACTGTGTTCCTTTTTGCTTTGTATACATAAGCACATCTCTTGCCCAAGTAGAAATCGGTATCACCTCGTGCATAGACACCTTCAATTTTAAAGCGAGCCGTGTGCTCCCTTTGGATCCGTAGACCACGCTTATAGCCAGCAAAAATGGCCTTGCACCACAGCCTTCCAGACATTTTGCCTTTTCGAAGTCCTGTTCCCAGCAGGCCTCCCCAGGTTCCAAGATGGCGGAGAGAGCCCACTGACTCTTGAAATTAGAAGCAAGAGTAAGAAAGAATGGTATAGCATTCAGTGTGTGGCAACCTAGTGGGGGGCAGAAATAGTGGGTTTCTACAGGCAAGAGTTATGGGCAGTAGATTAGACAAGGGCCTGCCACACATCTCTATAGAAATAGTTGTCCTGCAAGGCTTATTGAGGGGTATCATAGAGACCCAGAGATGCAAATATATTGCATTATCCAGTGTCAGCTTAAGCCCTGGGTGTGCAGTTGAGCAAATGTGTTCAGAGTGAATTTCTGCCATGGGAACTTTGTATTCCAAGCTAGCTTGTACTGATGAGCAAGGCAGATGAGAGCTATTCTAACTAGCTCTCGTTCTAAACAACTCCCACTAGTTATAATACAGTGGAAAGAAGGAAAGAACGAATAACCCCCAGCCTTTGCTCTTTCCAAGGAATACATAGACTAAGAAGACACAGGAAGAAGGACTGGATTGCATAGATAGCTTGTACTTGTGCAATCCAACATCTTAGTGGATACTTCCTTTCATTGCTTTAGAGACAGGTTCTTCTTATGTAACCTAGGCTGGTCTTGAACTTGAGATCCACCTGTTTATACTTTCTATATGCTGGCATTACAGACATACACCACTAAGCCTAGATACTTCCATTCGTATTTTTTTTTCCTTCACAAACCATTTATTTATGTTTGCTTATTTATCGTGTGCCAGCGCTGGGACTTGAACTCAGGGCCTTGCATTCTTGCTTATCTTTCCCTTTGTTTTTTATTTTTTTTTTTAGCTTTTATTACCTTTAAGTAGTTGTACAAGGGGTCACCATTCAACATGTCAGTTTATACATACAATACATCTTGATCAATAGTACCCTTTTCATCACTTACCCCATCCCTCCTAACTCCAATCCATCCCCTTAATTTTCCTATTTTTATAGAATATATATTGAATATTATGACAGCATGATACTTACATTCTTGTTTTGCTTTTTGTCAGTCCTGGGCCTTGGACTCAGGGCCTGAGCACTGTCCCTGGCTTCTTTTTGCTCAAGGCTAGCACTCTACCCCTTGAGCCACAGCACCACTTCCAGATTTTTCTATATATGTGGTGCCGAGGAATTGAATCCAGAGCTCCATGTATACGATACAAGCACTTTACCACTAGGCCACATTCCCAGCCCCACCTTCATTCTTTATGAAGACTTTTTTGGGTATTTTCTGTCTCTCCCCCTCCAGTCTTCATTCTGTTTTAAATATGTGATTTAATTTTTTTAAATTTTCTTTTTAATTTTTGTTGACATATATTCATGTTTTTGAGACAAAGTCTCACTATTTGGCCCAAACTGACTTCAAACTTTCAATCCTTTTTCCTTTGATCCATGAGTGCTAGGATTATAGGAATGTGCTATTATATTGAGCTTTCAGTTTCTATTATTCCTTTTCTTATTCTATTATTATCTATTATTCTGTTCATTTTCTTTCTTTCCTCACTTTGAATTTTCTAATTTTTCTTTTGCTTTACCCTTCCTTCCATCTCTTAATTTTATTTCTTATCATTGTAAATCTCTCAGTTTATTCTGTATATTTTATTTATATATAAATTTGTATTGTTATGCTCTATATTATACACACTACACAGCACTTTTCCCCACCGTTCCTGTTGTCAGTGTACTGGTGGCTTTAGATTTAACTTGATTTTCTATTTGCTTTTCTATATTATGGTTTTTGCCTTTTGTTTTCTTTTTTGAGCTTGACATTTTGAGCATTCAGGGCAGTTTCTCTGTCCCTAAGAAACCCTATGCCCATGCTTCAGCTCCAGTTGAACTTTGGCAAATACATTAACCTAAGAATGGGGAAGATTGCTGAGCCTGGTGGCATATGCCTACAATCTTAGCAGAATTTGGAGGCTAAGTCACAAGGTTTACAAGTTTGAGGCCATCATGAGTTACATTAACGAGTTCAAGATTAGCCTGGGCTATATAGTTAGACCTTGCTTGTCTCAGAGGAATAAAAAAGAACAAGGTATATAAAAGCCCAGCTGATGACCTGACCGCAAATAGGCAAGGCTAATGGGGCCTGAGTCCTGCTTCTGGGCATTCACCCCCATATCCACAGTCAAGAGAAACAACACAAAAACCAGACATAAATATGAAAGATTTCATCGCATATTACTCTCATGCACTCTCAGACTGCACATTGCTGAGAAGACCAGAGTAGTAACAACAAAGGACCTCACGTAGCTCTTTGCAGTCTATATGACATCTAATTGAATTACTTAAAGGACCCCATTCTTGTGAGAACTAGAGGACACAGAAATCTCAGTAGCGAGCATAATATGTATCATATCAAACATAATTCTAGCCAGAAACAAAACAGGGAAACTATACCATAAAGTCCAGTTGGAATTAAACTCAGTGCCACTTAACAAACCAACATCCAGAAAAAGCTGTTCTCTAACTAGCTTTCATATAAACACTAGCCCTAACAGAAACATAAGGAACATGGAAATACAAGATATATGAACAAAGCAAGGAAATATGACTCCTTCAAAATTTCATAATCCTTTGTTAACTTCAAAGACTGATGAAAAATGTGTATGACATGTTGGATGAATTCAAAAGAATGATATTGAAGAAGATCAATAAATTCAAAGATGTTATAAAGAAACAACTGAATGAATTAGGAAAGACAATAGAGTGTATAAAGAGCAACTCAATAAAAAAGATAGGTATTCTGACAAGGAAGCAAACAGAAATTTAGGAAATGAACATCTCAATAATCATATTAAAAACCCTTAGTCTAAAGCCTCCATCAAAAATCAGAGAGAATATCAAGGTTTGAAAACAAAGCTGATGAAGTATGATGACGTCTAGATAGTAATAAGGAAAAACTAGTAAGAATGAACAGAACGTGCAAGATCTATGTATGGGACACCATTAAAAGATCAAAACTATGAATGGTAGGAGTAGCTGAGGGAGCTGAGGTACAAGCTAAAGGCACCATAAGCCTATTCATCAAAATAATAGCAGAAAAGATCCAAAGTATTGGGAAATATATGGGCATTAAAGCACAAAAGGCACATAGAACCTCATGACCATAGCATATTATAGTCTAACTGCCAAAATTATAGAAATTAGACATACAAAGAAAGTAAATTCATTGTATGTTTTCTCTCATATGTGGTAACTAAAGAAAAAAGTTGACTTGAAAATAGAAGCTTGATTATAAAGGAAGTAGAAGGGGACTAACGGAAAGAAGGAGGGATAGGAAGGTCAGAGAAGATAGTAGGCAAGATCGAAGCACCATATACACATGCATGAATATCACGGTGAAACCCTTTAATTTGTACAATTAATGTTATCAAATAATTCAAAGAAAGACTCCATTTATACCAATTGAAACAATAAAAAAGGGAAATGGAGAATGTGCCAAGATAATGGAGAAGTTAGAGAACTTACAAATCTTCACGATATTGCTTGGTTTTAATTTTCTCTTCTTTGCCTTGTTGATGGTGATTAGATTATTGCCCTAGGTTTATGGAGATGGCTGAAACCCAACGTCAGACACAGATGAAATAGGCAATAGTTTTGTTCATTACATATACTCATAGACTAAAGGAGATGGTCCCACAGGTCATGTCGATCCACATGAAGACTATATTCAGAAATGTTGTGAACAACTAGGATCTGTTGGAGACAGACCTTGTAGTATTAAGATTATGTGGCCCCTGGTTCCTGAAAAGACAATGATAGACTCCTTTGAATAGATCTGCAGGCTGACAGGGACTTGAGACCCTCTGCTTGTGGATATGTAGGAACTATGTGTGGTTCCTATTATAAGGAAGGTTGTTTGACTAGAGAACTTTATCTGCAGGATCAGAGTTGGGAGAGTAACTTGCTGTCAGGCTATTTGAGGTCTTGCCAATTTTACCAGAGGTTAAGGGAACACATAAAACTGGTTTTAAGCCTTTACCCCAGAGTTTCTGTGCCTTTAAAATAAGCTAAGTGGGGTTAGTTTAGCTCCTTCTGGCTTTTGGCCCATCTCATCGATGTTACTTTGGGAATATGACTCACCTAAGTAATTTTCTTTCTTTCCAAATTACTTATTTCTATTTTACCCCCGTAAGCTTTCCAAGTTGGATTAAAATATATTAAAGGCCTTTGGTTTTGTACTTGTCATAATTTCAAGTGATTAAGAATTAAATTTTAGAATGGGTTGACTGTTTATATATTTAATTTTGAAACTTTTTCATCTACTCTTTTAGATTATTTTCCTTAGAACCACAGCCCAAGGCAGAAAGTTGATTATAGAAAATGTTGCAGGCATTCTCTTTAGAAATGCCATAATTAAGATAGGGAAGGGGTACCGAAAACTTAGCAAGGAAGCAATTTCACTTCTTTTGAGAACGGATTCGGAATACAAATTATACTTTTGAATTGTCCCTTGAAGAAGGGGCATCTTTCATAATCCTTTATCAGTCAGTCTTTGGCTGTGGGAAATTGAGATGACTACCATCAGCCTAGGATAATTCTGCAGAAAAGGAGGAAATCTGGGGGATTAATATCCTGTCCTGGCAAATGTTCCCTGGGTAAAACACAAATTGCATCTACGATGTACACTTAATCTCATTTAATCATTTCAGCCAGACTAAATGGTAGATGTTTTCATTATCTCTATTTTTCAGATGAAGAAACCAAGACAGAAAAAAATGTGGCTAACATGAAGTCAATATTGCAACAAAGACAGGAAGTTCCCATTTAGAGTATGACAGGGAAGCATGTCTGATAATTTTGGTCTCTTCTAGCTGTTTATTTTTATTTTTAAAGCTAATCCAGTTCATGAAATATGTATTGATCACTGGTAGTATACAGAGTTGCCTTATAGGACTGTTTCAATGAGGGGCCCTCTCCACAGGAAGCTTTTTGATGTTGAAAGACGCTTGGGCTCATTTTGTCCAACATTTCTAATTACATAATTAGCTATGCATACTTTTTGGATTCAGTTTCAAACTGTTTGATAAGTTTGTTGTTCTTAAATCATCTGTGTGAATTTTAAGCTCATAAAACATGTCTTTTAATAAGGAAACGTGACAATGGATCTTCATTTCAGTCAGTAATTAAGGAGGATTGTGGATGGGCACATTATCTCAGCTTTCATCATTTTTTCCCCTCATGAATGTTTTTATCCTTAAGTAATAACTTCGAAGAAGATAAGTAAATATATTTTGGGATATGACTGGACAGTTAGTCTTTCCAGGTTTTGGGTCAAAAAGAGAAATGACTGTAAATCATTAGTGTACACTGGTCTCTGTGGAAGCTGGACATCCATCTGAGGACTTTACATTTTTCCTGTTAAAATGAAATGGGCATTGTCATGCATTAGATCTGTCTAAGTGTCCCCCAGGGGTTTACAAATTGAAACTCAATTCCCATTGAGAGATATTAAGAGAATGGAAACTTAATCTGACTATGGTACTTAGAAGTGGAGCCTTTGGGGCGTGATTAGGATAAAATGAGTTTATTAGGGTAGAGCCCTCATGATTGTTACCTGGAGGCTTTATAAGAAAAGGAAGAGTTCAGACTGACACACCCTGTGTCCCCTGTCTCTTGCCTTGTGATACTCTGTGCCATCTTGGGATTCTACCAGCAGGAAGGCCATCATCGGCTCTAGCCTTATGACCTTCAACCAGAACTGTGAGCCAAGCTAAGCTCCTTTATAAAAGCATTCTGCTTCTTGGAAAAAATTATACTAAGTGAAGTGAGCCAGACCCAAAGAAACATAGACTTTACGGTCTTCCTCATAGGGAATAATTAGCACAGGTTTAGGCTAGTCACAGCAGAGGATCACAAGAGCCTAATAGCTAGACCCTTATGAATGCATAAGATGATGCGAAGTGAAACGAACTCCATGTTATGAAAACGATTGTCATATCACTGTTGTAACTACTTTCAACGTGCTATGTGTAACCGTAGCTTCTATTATTGATGATTTTCTTGTACCTCCTTCCTGTGGTTGTACCTGCACTATCTCTGTATCTTATCTGAGTATGTTGGAAACCGTGTATACAGGTATTAGAACTAGGAAATAGAAAGGGAATACCAAAATCGAGAGACACAGGGTAAAAAAGACAAACAACTACAAAAGCAATACTTGCAAAACTGGTGTAAATGAACTGAACAACTCATGGGGGGGGAGGGAAGAGAAAGGGGGAGGGGAGAGGGGGGTATGAGGGAGGAGGTAACAAACAGTACAAGAAATGTATCCAATGCCTAACGTATGAAACTGTAACCTCTCTGTACATCAGTTGGACAATAAAAATTTAAAAAATAGTATTCTGCTTGAAGTAATTCATTATATCAACAACATATAGACTAATTCAGACATCCACCAGCTATGATTTCTAGAAAGAAGGAGAAGATTGCCAGGCAGGTTGAGTCCAAGCCTAAGGTTTTCAAAATTTCAAATTAAAAACCGTTACCGTATTCCATGGCTCAAAATTCAAGAGTATTATAGCTCTCCAAAAGTCTTCTTCCTTTATTCTGCAGGTACCAAGTTCATTTTCCCAAAGGCATCTAGTGTTTTCAGTTTCTTGATTATCTTTTCAGAGATGTTTTATGAATATTCAAGTAGATACATATAAATATTTCCTAAGATCTTTGAAAATTCAGTGGTGAGAGAGTAAGCGGGTGTGTGTGTGTGAATCCTATGCATTACTTCCCTAGGGCTTTTGTAACCAATTTCCATAAGCTTGTTTAAAACAACAGAAATTTATTCCCTCCTGGTTCTGGATATTAGAAGACCCAAATCAAGTTAGCCACAGAGCCATGTGCTCTCTGAAGTCTCTAAGGAAGAACATGTGTCTCTGACACTTGCTAGATTCTTGAGAAGGGAAGGAACGTGAGAGGGAATTGAATTCAGCTCATCAACTTGGTTCAGTATGGTTTGAACTGTTGGTGCTGCACATACATGTTACTGGATTTGATGTAAGTCAACTTAGAAAAAAAATGCACTAATGTTGATTTGCTGTGTTCCAATGAGTAATAGGGAAATGAGGGCATTTGATCATTTTGGAAAACCCTGGAACTGAACAAAGGTGGGGCGATGTCTTTAATGAAGAAAGCAGTGTCTCTGGGACCTCTGATTTCATGAAAAAGAGACACTTGAAGAACATTTTTTTCAAATTTTTATTATCAAACTTATGTACAGAGAGGTTACAGTTTCATACGTTAGGCATTGGATACATTTCTTGTTGAAGAACATTTTTTTAATTTGGTGTAGCAGAAAGGAGAGGGGGAAATTAAGAATGCAGTAAACTGGTACAAGTGACTCATGTCTGTAATCCTAGCCACTTAGGAGGTAGATCTGAAGATCGTGATTCAAAGCCAACCCAGGCAGAAAACATCAGGAGACCCTTAGCTCCAATTGATCAACAAAAAGCTGGGAGTAAATGAGTGGTTTAGGTGGTAGAGTGCCAGCCTTGAGTAAAAAAGCCAAGAGAGATCATGAGGCCCTGAGTTCTAGCCCCAGCATCAGCACACACACACACACACACACACACACACACACACACACAGAGAGAGAGAGAGAGAGAGAGAGAGAGAGAGAGAGAGAGAGAGAGAGAGAGAGAGAGAGAGAGAGAGAGAGAGCAAAAAGAATGAGGTTACCTTTTTTTTTCCCCAAAACTGGTGAGGACACGGAGATGGAAGGAAGAAATGCTCTTCAAAGAGCAACTGTGTTAGTTACCCTGTGCCCTGGATGGCTGGGCCAGTGACTGACTGATGCAGTGGTATGAAATGCTGGTCCCTTCACTTTCTACATGGTATTATCCTCTGATGCAATTTGTACTTTAGATTGCTCCATGGGATCAGGTTGAAGCTGAGCTCTCAATGGGAGCCCAAGATCCTTAGCCTTTCGTTTCCATCACTCCTCTGTTCTTGAGAGCTCTCCTCCTATAAATCACATGTTCTCAAACTTGGAATGGCCATGTGGCTCAAGTGGTAGAGTGCCAGCCATGAGCAAGAATTCTCAAACTCTACCTAAATCAGTTGTTTCTTCTTTACTTTGTAGTTTTAATGGTATTTAGTTTTATCCTTTTCTTTTACATACTATTATTTTATTAGTATCTTTTTATTAGTACTGGCTGAAACCTTAAATTTCACTTTGAAAATGAAGGAAGGTCATCAGGACTATAAGTCGGGCAAATCAATACAAGGGGATGCAAGCAAATGGGGTCTGAGGAGTAGATGGGACCCCGTATGTGGGAAGGAGGAGTCTGGAACCAGAGGAGACTGAGCCAGACTGAAAGCAGGCAAGTCTGTATAAGAAGTGAAGAGGATCCAAAGCAACGCCTGGGCTTTTACTGACAAGTATTTTTGGAGTAATTGATTTTTGTCTGCCCAGGCTGTTGGTATATTTAGTTTCCAGTAGCTGCGATAACACATTACTACAAACTTAGTGGCTAAAAGCAACACAAATTCTTCCTGGATGCTTTCAGGGAGGATCCATTTTCTTGCCTTTTTTTTTTTAACTCCTAAAGGGAGCCAGTCCTTGGCTTGTGATTCCTTTTTCTATCTTCACTTTCTTTTTTTTTTGTGGCCAGTCCTGGGCCTTGAACTCAGGGCCTGAGCACTGTCCCTGGCTTCTTTTTGCTCAAGGCTAGCTCTCTGCCACTTGAGCCACAGCGCCACTTCTGGCCGTTTTCTATATATGTGGTGCTGGGGAATCGAACCCAGGGCTTCATGTATACGAGGCAAGCGCTTTTGCCACTAGGCCATATTCCCAGCCCCCTCCTTTTTCTATCTTCCAAGCCAGCAGTGTTGCATCTTCCCAATGCCTGCTCTCTCTATGTTCCTCTACTTCTGTTATCTTATCTCCTCTCTCTGACTCTAGCTCCTCTTTGTTGATCCCCCACATCTTTTGTGCTGGTAATGAGTCTTGAATTTAGGGCCTTGTGCTCTTGAACTATTCTTTTCCGTCATAGCTGGCACTCTATACTTGAACCACACCTTAGTTGGGCACTTTTTCTGGTTAATTGGAGATGTAGTCTCTAAAACTTTTCTATCTGAGCCAGCTTTGAGCCATGATATTCAAATCTCAGCCTCCTGAGTAGCTAGGATTTCAGGCATGAGCCATCAGTACCTGGAGGATCTCTGTTAATACATTGGGCATGTAGACAATCCAGGATAATCTCCCTATCTTAATACTCTTTTTATTTGTCAGTGGGGGGCCTTGAACTCTGGGCAAGGGTGCTGTCCTGCAGCTCAAGGCTAGTGCTCTACCACTTTGAGCCAAAGCACCACTTCTGGTTTTTGAGTGACTAATTGGAGATAAGAGTCTCATAGACTTCCCTGCCCCAGCTGGCTTTGAACCTCAATGGTAAGATCTTAGCGTCCTGAGTAGCTAGAATGTACAGGCCTGAGCTGTCAGTGCTCAGCTTAGCTTAATACTCTTATTTATTGTTATTGTAAAGGTGATGTACAGAGGGGTTATGGTTATGTAAGTCAGATAAGAGTCCATTTCTATTTGGACAATGTCACCCCTCCCCTCACTCTCCCAGTTTTTCCCCCCAGTCCCCACCCACGAGTTGTATAGTCCATTTCCCACATAATGTCTAGTTAGTACGACTGCTGCATTTGTTCACCCTTTATCTTAATACTCTTAACATCTACAAGACTCCTTTTGCCATAAAAGGTTACACATTCAGAGGTTCCAGGTAACTTTCCTGGCCATATCTTTCTACAAGTAGGGTCAGTGGGCATTACATAGCCTGCCAAAGTTGAGGAGGCCTAGACACAAAAGTTGTATTTACCCTTCAACTTCAGTACGATCATGTCCTAGAATCAATTTGGTTGAGTTAATAATGACTCAGTATCCAAAGATTTGTCATGTAATGCTGTTTACAACTACTCTGAACTCTTTTAACATGAATTAGCCTTTTCCTCGAATTGGAGCTGAACCAATGTAGTAGACCTTTGGTTCTATTACTGAGGCCACAGGTCTGTCACATAGACCTAGAGAATACAGAATCTGTGTGACATGACTGTGCCCATCCACATACAAGAGATGATTTCACATGGGCAAAACCATGAGCACCAACTCCACTTGTTTTATCCACCATGGACTCTTTGGCCAGATCTTTTGCAACTCACTGAAAGCCACGAAGAATAAGGTGAAGTGACTTTTCTCTGGGGGTTGAATGTTTATGCCGTAGTGTGCTGGTCATTTACTGCCATTAATGAAGCAAGGAATTTGGAAAAAGTCATTAACCCCACTTCAACTTCATTCTCAACATCTCTCTTATCTCTGATTTGTTGCTGTCTTCACAATCTTTTCAACATCAAAGTCAAGTTCAGGGTTCCAGACATAGTCTAGGGTCTGTGCAAATGGCTCCTGAGTGTACTGTTCAGTAAGAAGTTGAGATAAGGTAGCAAATATTCTTTCTCTATTAAATAAAAGTTCCTTTATGGCCAACAACTCATGATTAATGTCAGGCAGGGGAGGAATTAGTGTCAGAGGGTGTTGTCATTTGATATCAGTAATTTTTCCTTTGCATTCCTCAAATTGCTGTCAAAGGTAATTGAGAGGGACTTTAGCAAGGCATTATTTTTGTTCAGTAAAGTTTACCTGGCTTGAAACTGTGCATTTCTGTTCTGATATGAAAGAATTAATTTGGCCTTGCTGCATGGGCTGTATGGTGGCTTCTACCACTCATACCTTAAGTTCATACTTTTGAGTCCTCTCTCTCATTAATCTCCTTAGTCTTTCTCTCCTGCTCAGATACTTTTTTTACCTACTATATTACTCGTATTCTCCATTTTACTCATTTTTACCTGAACAGGAGATAGCCATTATGTAGATAGTTTGGGGAAAGCTAAATCTGGGAAGGTAGACGGTTCCACTTTTCAGATACATATAGTATCAAAAAAAAATCATCCAAAGGTTTTGAGTTCCCTTGCAATCTAATATCTATCCACACTAGCATATAAGACAACTCATTATTCTTAATATTATGCAGAAAATATGTTGATTAAAGGTCAAAAACATGTACATCTCACAGTGTCTTTTCATAGTCCAATATATAGAACCATGAACTTGATAAATTCTGAATATCACTGACATGCTTCAGGAAACCAAGTGGCTGCTTCAGAGATATTTCTTCAGTCTTCAATCTTTCTTGCTAGCTGACTGTAACAATTTTGTACAGGGAAAGAATATCCTTTCTTAATATGTTTCCTTCAATCCCCAAGAATATAAATGAGTTGATGATTAGGGCTATGGAGCATACACGACTCCATATCACTCTAATAGGTTTCTGAGATTTGAGTTATTTATTTTGCCAGCTCAATGTTTTCCCAATGCCAGGTAGAAATGTAGCAAGATTGGAAACCGTCTGATATTCTTCACTAGGGCATTTCTGTGGAGAGAACTGAATAAAAATCCAATCTACAGCCAACTTGTCTTAAGTAATAATACTTTTTAAAGGAAGCAAAAGGACACTTCATTTCCACAAGAAACAATAGTATGCTATTAGAGAAAATAAGAGAAATTATTTCAGAACTTGGCTAAACTATGTGATAGGCATTTTAAAACGGCATTTAAACAAAGGATTTTTACAGGTGCAAATTGAATTGACCTTGTTTTTATTTAGGATAGTAATACATGTAAGGAAAATAGAAAAGGTTTTCTTTATTGCTAGCTATAGACCCAAGAGAAACATTCCGACACTTCCCAAATAAAAATGCAAAGTTACTAGTTGTTGGTGGTGTTTTTTAATCTAGAAGTGAGTGTGGTCAAAGTGCATTGTATCCATACATGGAAATATCTCAATGAAACCTTTTTCTGCAATTAATATATGCTAACAAAAATGAAAAGCCCAGAGAAATGCATACTACTCAATAGTGAAAATTAAACTGTTGTTTCATGAAGGTTTTTTTTTTGTTTTTGTTAGTCCTGGGCCTTGGAGTCCCTGGCTTCTTTTTGCTCAAGGCTAGCACTCTGCCACTTGAGCCACAGCACCACTTCTGGCTGTTTTCTGTATATGTGGTGCTGGGGAATTGGACCCAGGGCTTCATGTATGCCACTAGGCCATATTCCCAGCCCTGAAGGCTTTAAATATATACAAAATTAATGAGGATTTATAATATATTTTCATATATCTGTGAACAGCATCAGTACTAAATATTTGTCAATCTTTTAACTGCTTGCAAAAAATTTTAAAATATTTGGGTCATATTCTGTATACTTAATATTCATTTCTTGCATAATTGGTTTCTATTCCTTATGGACCTGAAAATTTTTCATCTTAATTTCAGGTTGATTTTCCTACTTCTTCCTTCGTTGATAAGATAGGCTATTCAGCTTGAGGTCTGCCAATTTTCCCTTCTGTTGAATTCAAAGTGCATTCTCAAGATTAAAATTCTACTGTATTCCTTTCTTCCTTTCCTGTTATTTTCTCTTGTTGCAGAGAAACTAAATCATTATCACCATAACATAAGCATGATGCTTTCATATAATTGTTGTTACTTCACAGAAGTCCCACATGATGTAATGTTCATTCCCATTTAATAGACAAGGACATTAGAGCTATAAGATGTTAGAAAATCCATCCAAATATGAGTGGTAGAACCAAGATTTTAATGCAAATGTTTAGATTCTTAGTCATATTCTAACTCCAACACTCTTTGCTGTATCATCTGGCCTCATAATCTGATTAATATCAGAAGAAAATATAATGAATGCTGTGATATAAATAAGGGAGTATTCAAAACTTGACATCACAGCTTTGGAGATGGTTGTTACACTTTCATTTATACTGAAAATACAATGTAACCTTTAGAGTTGATGGATTAGTAAACATGGTCTCTCTGTTGAATTACTATTATGAAATACAGCGAATGCTTGTTGGTTTGGACTCTCCAAATTTCTTCTAAGAGCATGTGCTACTATGGGACATATTCATGCCTTGGAAGATATAGAAAAATGGTTTTCAGGACCCTTGTGGATGCCAAAATCTATGGAGGTTGAAGTCTTGTATATAACATTGTATAGTGTTTATATATAGATAATAAACACATGCTTTCCTGTCTGTCCTCTCCAGATGACTTATAATAGCAAATATAATGCAAATTCAAAGTAAATAGTTCTATAATGAATAATGACAAGGAAAAAAGTCTGTACATGTTCAGTACAGATAAAATTTTTCTCGTGTCTATCTATGATCTGTCTATTTAGATATAATGTGTGTGCCACTATCAGGATTTGAACTCAGGGTTTCATGCCCTCACTCAGCTTTCTGGTTCACAATTGGCACTCTCCCACTTGACACATATCTCTAGCCTGCCCTTTCCTGCTAGTTAGTTGGAACTGGAATTTCATTGGCTTTTATGCTTGGGCTGGCTTTGAACTGTGAACCCTCCACATCTCAGTCTCCTGAATAGATATGATTAAAAGTGTTTAAGCCACCAGCACCTGACACTTTTTGGTCAGTTTTGGGGCTTGAACTCAGTGCCTGGGTGCTGTCCCTGAGCTTTTCTGCTCAAGGCTAGCACTCTACCACTTCGAGCCACATTCCACTTCCAGTTTCTGGTGTTTAACTGGAGATAAGAGTTTCATGGATTTTCCTACTTGGAAAATTCAAACTGTGATCCTCAGATCTCAGCCTTCTGAGTAGCTAGGATTACAGGTATGAGCCACCAGTACCCGTTGGCCTGTGGCATTTAAGATTTTTTAAATCAGTTTTCATCTGGGGGTACACAACTCCATAGACACAAAAGGCCAACTGTATTTCAGTGCATAGTTTCAGAAACAAGGAATCAACAATTTTCCTCAAATTATTTCTGTTGTTGCTGCAGTGCTACTTGTGCTTATTCTGCTTAGCAGCAGCAGCAAAATATATTGTGCAAGAGCACAAGGTGTTATGATGTCACAGCAGTGTGATCTAGTATAGAGAAGATATTGCCTGGCCTTGTCTATTTAAAAATATATATATAAGTTTATACTGTGGATGTCAACATAGAGGTAGCAGAGCAAAAATGACTAAATCAGGGGTTATAAAACATTTTTCTGCATAGAACTCGATAAATATAACCATTTAAAATATACAAATGAATAAAAACCCAGTCACAAACCATTCTTCATTGAAAAAGTCACACAAACATATACAGAAGGCACAATGGGGTCTTGGGCCATGATTGGTAGGCAGCCCCCTAGCCTGGTTAGTACAGCATGGTAGAGAAGAGATATTGGCTTGACTGGGGTTGAGAAGAAAGATAGTAGGATAAGAATGTATCCAGTTTGAGGTTTAGAAGGAGATAGAAAAAGCTGTTCTTCCCAGTGGGTTGGTGTCTCTTCCCAGCCATGGTAATGAGCGATGTCTGCTGTCCGCAGGAACTGTTGTTCTGAACTGATTCATTCAAATGATTCACCATCTTGAACAAAGCCAGGGAAGATTTCCTGCCTTTTATTCAAAAGGAGTAATTGGCCCACCTGGGTCTCTTAAATTAAGATTTCTAGAGCTCAGGCCTTAAGCCTCTTAACATGGTTTACTTCTTACATCTTTTATCAGCAGAAAAGACTATCTGCTTTCCTCGTCTTTTCTTGTAAAGCCCTATTCCAAATATACAAGGTATTTTATCCACATGATGTTTCCAAGTTACTTCAGGGTCTATGATTATCACCATAGAACACAAAGAATAATTGTTTTGATAGATCAAGAAGTTTGATAGTTATAGAAAATTTAAATGGCATCTTGTTAAGTGTCGTGGGCAGCACTGAACCAGATATACTCTGAACTGCAGTTTTAGAAGTGTGATTTGAATTTGTTCTCTGCTTTTCTCTTTACTTTTCCTTTTTCCTGAAATACATACATACATACATATATATATACATACATACATATACATATATATATGGAAATTCATTCTTTTTGGTCTATTAAATCTGACAAATGTAAATGTCCATAACAATACATCTCACAGTTATGTAAATACCATGACAAACAAGATATAGAATATTTTAATACCCTGAAAGGTTCCTGGTTTCTAATTATCCCCTCTCCTAACCCTAACTCTTCAGAAACAATGATCTAGTTTCTATTTTTATACTTTTACCTTTTTCCAGAATGTCTCATAAATAGCATCAGCCAGGACGAAGCCTTATTAGTCTATTTTTCTTTCCCAGTATTATATATTTGAGAGTTACCCACATTATTGCATTTATCAATAGTTCGTTCTATATTATTGCCATGTAGCATTTTATTGAATGAGTAGACCACAGTTTATAAATTCTCCAATGGCGGGTACTTACCTTGTTTCCAGCTTTAGTTGATTGTGAATAAGTCCAATATGAACATCCATGACAGGTTTCTATATTATGTCAGTTTATATTTGGTTTGGATAAATTCCTAGAGGTGAGATTATTGAGTTGTGTTTTTATGAAAAATTAACGATTTTCCATGGCATTTTGTAACCCCAAACAAAATATGACAATTCGATTTCTGTTCCAGTGCTACAGTGCTTGGTAGTATCAGGTTATGTTTTTGTCCTTTAAATTTAAACCATTCTATGAGTGCATAGTAGTATCTTATTGCGAATTTAATTTGCATATTAAAAGAAGTAACATTGTTGAGTATCGTTTCCTAAACTTATTTGCCACCAAGTATATATTTGATGCAATGACCTTTCAAATCTTTGCCTTTCAAATTATTTTATTGGGTTGTTTTGTTACTTCTTGAGATTTTACACACACACACACACACACCTCTATAAACATCTTTTCTCAGAATGTTACTTGTAAATATTTTCTCCCAGTATGTGGCTTATCTTTTTTATTAACAGTATCTTCTAAAGAGCAAAACCATTTAATTTGGTGAACTTTAATGGCACTCTATTAGCAAGGAGTATATATAGTGCCCAAACCTTGGTTTCAAATTACAGTTCTCCTATAAAAAGAACCAGGACTCCTTGGAGGACTGTTTCTTTTCAGAACTGGGTCAGAGAAAATGCAACACAGTCCTGAAATTTGGTGTCAGAAAGCTAACGTGTTAGGAAATTATAGAGACATGTTAAAAGGACATGGGAGCCAAACTGGGGTAGCACATGGAGAAAAGCACCAGTCACTGGCCTGACTCCATTTTGTCCCTCTCTGGCTCTTTGTTGCTGTCTCCCAAGTCACTCTTTCCTGTAGCTATCTTGTATTTCAAGAATGAAAGGATTAATGTAGTAACACCTTTGTGTCAAGGGACCAAAATGATCCCTAAGCAACAGTGACCATCAAAGGATAGGTGTTCCTATGATGATATGGAGC
Source organism: Perognathus longimembris pacificus (assembly GCF_023159225.1). Classification (NCBI taxonomy): domain Eukaryota; kingdom Metazoa; phylum Chordata; class Mammalia; order Rodentia; family Heteromyidae; genus Perognathus; species Perognathus longimembris. The sequence goes on along the minus strand of NC_063188.1, from coordinate 104,655,180 downwards.
ACTTAAATGGAGTTAGTTGCACATGAGAGGAACAGAGGTTATACCCCAGGGCAGGAGTAATTATCTCATAGGAACCAGATTTCTCCCTTCAAATGCTCACAATGATATGACTTCTCTAGTTTTCACTGGGCCAGGATTGAGACAATGATCAAGCAGACCACAGGCCTAATGGAGATCACCTGACCTGTCAGCTTTTCTGCCAACTATTTCCTTTGTTCCTCTGTACTACAAAAATTCACAATTCTTGTCAACCCCTTGTAAATAGTCTTAGATTCACTAAGATTCTTATTCTGTGCTTCCCAATGTAGCCACACTGACTAAAACTCCTTTCTCTGCCCTTCAACACTGTTCCTTTGTTTGATTGGCTTATTAGAAGACATGGCCAAGCTTAGTCTATTGGGATCCTGTGAGCCAGGTTTTTTAAACTAATAATCATGGTAGTGAAATAAGATGACTAGAATAAGATAAATATCCATGAGTATGTATTGATACAAATGGTTGGATAAAATAGCAGATGTAGGAGAATGAAAATTGCCTTTGGATAGGATTAACATGAATAAATATAGAAGGAATTATAGATATAGAAAATAGTCATTACTTGGGAAACACTACCATAATAATTATTTTAAGGAAGAATTATTAACACATGTTAAAATCATGGAAAAGAGTTTAAGCAAATAAAGGAGATGGGAATGTATCTGCTCTGACCCTTGTTAGAGATAATGTCCAGGGGTATTAAGGGAGACTTTCTTGGGGCTCTTCTGGTGAAATGGAACAGAACCTGTGGTTTGGTTCAATTGGCTATCCCTTTCCCCCTGGAATTTCAGAAACTGAAGCCCTCTTCAATAGTAAACAAAAACAGGATCTCAAAGCTGGTGAGTCATTTGTCCACCAGGTTTACGTTGATGCCATTGGGGTCTAACAAGGATTTCCTGATGAACCTCAGGCCAAGAACAATTAAGTCCCTCTAGCAAGATGACTCTTAATATTATTCTAGCAGGAAAAATGGGGGTATGTGTCCTAATTAGGAGGGAGGCAGTGAACATATGCCCTTATCCTCAAAAATACAGCCCTGGATTGAAAGCACGCATCCCAGAAAACCACGTGGACACAGTCACGTACAGGAGGAGGTTTATCACAGGAGCTGACAAAGCCATCTCTCTCATGAGGGAGGAAGCAAAATGGCGCCTCTTCCTTTTCAGGGGAGGTGGGAGGTACCCTGCGTGCACAGCTAGGTCTGGGTGGAGCATGTGCAGACCTATCAGGTCTGTGTGGAGGGCATTCTGCTGATGGCAGCTAGGGACTAAAGATACAAGCTGCTCCTAGAAGTGAAGTGGGTGGGTCTGAGAAACTGAGATGGAGGGCATGGTAACATGGATGGCACCAGCAACTAAAAATTCCTTGATTTGCAAAAGAGTGTTGACTTCAGTTGTAATGTTGGGATAGGCCAATGGCTTTAATTGAGTGCTGTGAGATTAATTCATATGGAGACCAATGTTAAAAGAGTCTGAAGAAAAGGATAGAAAATAAAAGGGGGGGGGGTATTGTGTAAAAAACTAGCTTTTCTACCAAAATGTGTTGCTTAAAAATTACTGCTTGGTCTGGTGGCTAGGCTCCGTTAAGGAAAAGAGGAACTACTTTGGGATAAGGAAGGGTTTTTGAAATGCCAAGTTTTGTCATAAACTGGTTTCTTTTCAAGATGGAATTAAAACACACCTCAGATTGTATACAGTTAATCTAATTTCCAAGCCACCTTATGTAAATACATTTTACCATATTCAAACTCACCAATCATTGGAGCTGATTATGAACTTGATCTCAGCCAATCTGAACAGAGGGGCAGGGCCTGCTGTTTGGGGAATAAATAGGAGAACAGCCTGTTTGCTCTGTTTGCTTGCTTGCCGGATTTGGGCTGATAAATACACCCTTCTGCAGAAGTAAAGTTTCTCTTGCTGAGACAAAAAAAAAAAAAAGAGTTTAAGCAAAAATAAGATATCCCTACCAAGACATGTAATAGCTACTGAGAAGGACAAAATCACATTTCTGTGTTTTTTCTAGCCAAATTTTTATAACCTGAATTTGATCATGAGAAATTGTAATTCGAATTCAAATTACACAATATTATATAACTGATCAGTACTTTTTTTTTTTTTTGGCCAGTCCTGGGCCTTGGACTCAGGGCCTGAGCACTGTCCCTGGCTTCTTCCCGCTCAAGGCTAGCACTCTGCCACTTGAGCCACAGCGCCGCTTCTGGCCGTTTTCTGTATATGTGGTGCTGGGGAATCGAACCTAGGGCCTCGTGTATCCGAGGCAGGCACTCTTGCCACTAGGCTATATCCCCAGCCTGATCAGTACTTTTAAAAGGCACCAAATTCATGGGAAGACAAAGAAAAATTGACTAGTTCTGTACAATGGAGTTTGGCTCAGAAAAAGAATATTAGTGGGACAGTAATATGATAAGAAAGTCTGAATAAAGTTTGTGACGTAGTTAATAGTATTGTAACATTAATGTATTAATTTTGACTTTGTAATTATATAACTATCTCATATACCTTTACAAACAAAATTAAATTTAGGAAGTGTTTCCTAAAAATCAAAACCGAAATTAGTATCTTTAAATGTACTGAAAGTTAATGGCAATTGAAGAGAGAAGAAATACTTCATTTACCTTTGTGGGACACACCTGGATCAGAAAGAGGAAGTCAACTAGCTGGCCCCGCCTGTTTCTCAGTCCTGGGGCCACATGTGGCTAAGATGGCGCCTGACGATGAACTCAGAGGCTGTTCTGTGGGCTGTGAGGAAAAATCTGGCTGCCTCTAGGATTGGTCTCCAGCTCTTCCGCCTGTAGGGACAGCTCATGCCTCCCCTTGCAGTCCCTAGATAGGTGCACGTACACCCCTCCCCTTCCTGCCAATCTTTGATCTGATTGGCTCTTGAGCCTTATAAGTTACACGTGCTCCCCTCAATAAAAAAGATCTTGTGCTGACTTGACTCCCAGACACATCTGATTGTCCTCCGGTGAGGGAGGGCTGGGTGGGCTGTCTGCCGACCCTTTCCTTTCTTGACTCGTCAGGGGAGCGCAGGGGTGGGAGTAAGAGCTAAACCCCGACATACCTTAAACTTTAGTTTAGCTATAGAGCCCTAGTAAGACATACCATATGGTTAAAATAAAACCTAAAAATTCAGTTTTATCTCAATGGTCAGAGCTGGGACACATGACATTTAGCTGCAAGGGATTATGGGAAATCTTTTAGTTTTTCACTCTATAGTGGATCCAGTAATTGGGGGAATGAGACTGGAAATAAGTTTCTACTCACCTTTGATTGGGGTAGGTAAAACCTTTCCCATTTCAGGTAGCAGGGTTTCAGCATCAAGTATTCTGTCACCTCATTAGACTTGGGATAGCTGTCATGACAAAGGTGTACAGCAAATCTGAAGCCATCTTTTCTCTCTATTACCAGTGGAAGAGAAATTCCAAGTTTATTATCGATGGTTATTAAGCTGTCGTCACCCGGCTAACAGTCGAATGTTTCTCCCATTACTTATTTTTATTCTGAAGAAAATGGTAACTACATTTAGAGACTTGCCATTTCTAAGAAGGCGTGTGAGTTTAAAAGAAAGAGTAATGGAAGCCTGGTGTCTGGATAAATGCATGGCATGTAAATTCAATCATCATTATCTAAATGCATATGCATGTAATAAATCCAGAAGTGGCTGACTATATTTTAGAAATATTATAGGCCAATTATTTTAACATTTTGCAGGAAATGGATAATTTATGAAATATATGATATAGTATAGAGAGTAGCTTGTTAACAGGACATCTTTTACTAGAAAATACTTTAGCAGAGAAATCATCCATCAGAGCATTTCCAGCTTTTTTATCTTCCTTTGATTTCAGAGATACACTCACTACCAGGCCAAGGGCCTATGATAAGTTCATAAATATTGCCCTATTTAATATTTGCTTTGAACCAAGTTTCTTAGTCCCATTTTATAGATAAACAAATGAAGGCTTCTGGAGTTCCAATGGTTTACACAAGCTGAGGGGAAGTAAACTCGGACCAGAACTCTATCCATTTAGTGTCATTTGTACTCTGTAACACTGCCTGCCACCTTTATGTTATTCTCTTCTATCAGATTCATCACTCTCAGATAGCCCAGAAACCATAAGCATTCTAAGATAGTTTGTGCCATATCCAAACTCAGAGTATAATACTAAAGGTAAAAGATGCATTTCTACCTAATATCTGGGTAGAACTTTTTAAAAAATGGTACTATGGTTTGAACTCAGGACATTTGCTTGCTTGACAAGCAAACCTCCAGGCTTGGGGATAAGAATTTTTTTTTTTAACTTTTTTTTTTTTTTGGCCAGTCCTGGGCCTTGGACTCAGGGCCCGAGCACCATCCCTGGCTTCTTCCCGCTCAAGGCTAGCACTCTGCCACTTGAGCCACAGCGCCGCTTCTGGCCGTTTTCTGTATATGTGGTGCTGGGGAATCGAACCTAGGGCCTCGTGTATCCGAGGCAGGCACTCTTGCCACTAGGCTATATCCCCAGCCCGGGATAAGAATTTTTAAGTGAACAAAAATCAAATCTCCCAAAGCTGCTCTATCACCCCCAATGTTTCTTCAGGTGATTTAGGGACAGTGTTTTTATTTAGAAAGGCACACTGATGGCACTGTGTCTCAGTGGCCATGCTATGAGAACATCAGGAGATTACCGATATGGTGGGTGACACAGGACAAAACACCCTGTCTGTCTGGATGTTTGAGTAGATTATTTCTCAGACTCATATGCAGTTCTAATATTTCCTAATTCCCTGTAGATGAGGAAAATCTTCAACCAAAGGGTAGTTAAGAGGTCAGCTGTTTATGTCATAGATTTATTTTTTCCTGGAGGCATTAGTCTCACCTGCTCAAACCCAACCTTGCCCTACGGTAGCAGATTTTGCTGTGCCATTCCTGATGTTTATCAAACCATTCAGGCCACTGCAAAGAGGCCAACCAGAGAAAGCACTAAATATATCCTTTAAATTTCCTAGCAAGGCTATTATCTTCATTAATTCAGCTTCTCTGCACTCTCCGGTTACTAATGGGAACTGCTAACTCAATTCTGACCACATAGAAAAATCACTTGGGGGGACTTTAAAACTTGATTTGTAATGGAAATGTATGTAAAATCAAATAAATACATATAGAGCAAGACCTCAAGTGTACAACATAATGAATTTTTGCATATGCATCCACTTCTGTTATGTGACCTAGGTCAAGATGCCAATTGTTCTCAGCTCCTCAGAAGAACACTTCTTTTTTAATACCTCTCTGAAGGTTCCTACTCTTAAATCTGTCATATTTAGAAGAATGCTGTTTGCTTTTGAACTTCATATAAGTAGAAATATATATTAGATATTCTTATCTCTCACTTCTCTATCAACATAGCGTGAGTTATCTACACTGTTACATGGATCAGAGGTTTACACTTTTCTATTGCTGTGTACCTTTCTATGCCATGAATTGAGTACATTCTGCTGCACATGGATATTTCATTTGTTTCCCATTATTGTGTTACTGTGAATGAGATTGCTATTCTTGTATATGTCATGGAACCAATATTTAAACCCTTGTACTCAGACTGCAGAGCTGGAACTCTTAACTACTCTTAAGGCTACTGACCTGAGACTTGGGGAGATAGACAGTAGACCTTTCTGAGTCATCAGTCTCCTGGAACAGGAAATGCCCAGTTCTATCTGTTGACTTGAACAATAAGGAATAGTTGTCTAGTGAGTTAAACCTAGCCTTCTTACCTACTCAAAGTGTTGCTATTTAGCCTGGTGATTTTTGAGAAGTGGAAAAGGCAAAAGAGAGCATAAAAAGCAATTAGTCACACAGCTTTCCATTTTCCACTGTAGGTAGATGAACTTATCCACTAGAACTAAGCCCACGAAATGGGAAGATCTCTAGAGTTTCCATCCAGAATGATTTGTCTGAGATTTTCCTACTGTTTGCTTGATCTGACCACTCAAATGTCTTATAGGCAAATGAACAATGGAGAAGTATAATCTTCACAGGTTCTAACTAGCATGGATAATTCACATGTACATGGAAGCTCTGCTTAGAATGAGTGGTTCTTGGAGAAGTGCCTTTGAATTCCAACAATGCAGTTAGTATGACAATGGAAATTGTATTTCTCAAGAGACCTGCAAATATGTCTGGAGGCATTTTAGAGAGAGATATGCTACTGTATGTAGTAGATAGAGGCCAGGAATGTTGTAAAACATCTTATAATACATAGAACCACCCTTGACACAGAATGAGCTAGTCTCACCTATCAATAGTGCTCCTGTTCAGAAACCCTACACTATAGGCATTTTTGTTTGTGGAAAAACAAATCAAAGTCAGCCCATTCTCCTACTTAGCTCTATGTAGTAGCTCTCCACAGCTGTTGAATAAAGCCCAACTTCCCAGCATGCCATGCTCCCTAATTCTTCTCTGGCTCTAGCTCATTGTTCTAGCCTCCTCTCTCACCACTCTCACTTCCCCCTCTTCTGGTCCAGCCACATAGGTATTCTCCTTTGGCTGCTCTGGCCCCTGGCAGCCCAGCTCTTCCCAGATAACCTTCCCCCTCCTGTCCCTTTCTGGCTTTCCTTAGACTTGGCTGATTTGGTGTGTGTTAGATCCATTGAGGAGAACAGTCCCCTCTCCCCTTCTTCTTCGTGAAGAACAGAACTAGCCTTACCAGCAATCATCTGACTGTCAATCACCTGACTGTGAGTAAGGAAAGGACCCCAGACTCTGAGGCCACTTCTTGATCCACCCAGGTCATGCCTCCCTCAGAGGATGAGGGGTTCCCCAGGCTCTGAGATCACTTCTGCATGCACTCTGGTCCCGCCTCGTCCTTGCCTTTCCCTATATAATCTCTTTCAACCATAAGTTCCTACTCTTCCTCTCTCTCTCATCTCGTGCAAGCTGGCAGTGTCCTCTTTCCCCCCACCCAATAAAACTCTTTTCTGCCTGAACCATGTGGCGGTCTTCTTTTGGCGAACCTTACAGTATGGACCAAAACAAGCCTTGGATGAAGCTCTTAGTTATGCTTGGCTCTTGGTAATGACCAGCTCTCTAGAAAAACTCTGTTGGCTTCTCCCTCTCTGCTTTAATCATGCTATGGAATGATAATGGATCCCTGTACAGAAAGAAGGGTGAAACAGAAAGCTAGATCTTCCTACAGGCCTTCCTTGGAAGTGGCATGTGGAAAACCTAATGGATAAATCAGTGCAATCCACATGCCCATTTAAAGTGGCTCATTATCCTCCGTGCCCTGTTCTCCTGCCCCTCAGAAACATGTTTAGTTTCTTAGCACACTCTCTTTCCACACCAAATACTTTACATGTACTATTGTCTCTCTGGGAGCACCAGCCCTTCCCCAAACTTCATACCTACATGGTCTTCAGGCATCAATCCTTTTGTTTTTGTCTCAAAAAATATTCTAAGCAACTTGCTCACTTTATTACAGTTCAGGAAATCTGTCATTAACTGTAAGACACATAGTCATTTCACAAACCACTAAGAAAGAAAAGCATGATGATAATTAAATCCTGGCCCTTTATCAATCATAATATACATCCCAGTTTTGTAAATGTCAAATGTGGGGAAGAGGTGATGTGTACTTTGGACCTACTGAAGTGTGTAGACTGGTACAAGCCTAGGATTTTCAGAAAGACTTGATACTTGCGCTGAAAGATGAGGTCTCCTCTTAGGATATTTATATTTCAGTCAATATTATAAGATGGAAAAAAAGGTTTTTACTCACAAGAATTTCAGGTGGAAGCTGTAAGTAGCAGGAAGATTCCAAAAGCCAGGTCCTTATTAGAGACTATAGAGAGTAGCCAGACCTGAGTTGAGGAGAGAGACAGACAGACAGAGACAGAGACACAGAGAGACACACAGAGAGAGACAGAGACACAGAGAGACAGAGACAGAGAGACAGAGATGAAGAGACAGAGGAGGGAGGAGGGAGAAGGGGGGAGAGCGAGGAGAGAAAAGAGAGAGAGAGAGAGAAAGAGAGAAGAAATTAGTTAAGAACCGCTGAGGATGGCATACAGGAGATAGTAGAAAGCTCTTCTCTGTGAGGACCCAAAAGCTGTATTAAATCCCCAAGACACAACCAACCTGCCTAGAAGGTTATTCATTTATTTTATTTTATTTTTTATTTTTAGTGCTAAAAGAGCCTTGAACTCTGGCAAGCTGAAGAAAGAATCAAGATGGGAGCATGAATTTAGCAATGAAAATGGAGAGGATCCTGTACAAATGCAGACTAGAAATGAGAATCCAGTGGGAAGAGTCCTGTCTTTGTTCAAGCTGTGCAATTGATGGTCTCAGCCACAGTAGTCTCCCAGAGCAGGAAGCATTTTGTGTGGGAAGAGAGTGGCGTAAGAAACTAAAAACGGTTCAGAGGAGCAGGAAAACAAGGCAAGGAGGATAATGAGCTGCTTCAAATGGATGCATGGATTGCACTTACTTAAATATTTATATTGCACACAAATATTCAAGTGCTTGGGTTTGACTTAAGTCAATGCACACATTGTAGTTTGCTTTGGTTTGTTTCCTGGACAAATGAGCATATTATGATATTCCATCAGTTCTCTAGTTCCTATTTCCCCTCACATTTATTCCCTCCCTCCCTCCCTCCCTCCCTCCCTCCCTCCCTCCCTCCCTCCCTCCCTCCCTCCCTCCCTCCCTCTTTCTTTCTTTCTTTCTTTCTTTCTTTCTTTCTTTCTTTCTTTCTTTCTTTCTTTCTTTCTTTCTTTCTTTCTTTCTTTCTTTCTTCTTTCTTTCTTTCTTTCTTTCTTTCTTTCTTTCTTTCTTCCTTTCTTCCTTTCATTTATTTTCTTGACAGCATTGGACTCAGGGCCTGGGTGCTGTCTCTTAAGTTTTTCATTCAAGGTTGGCACTTTACCATTTCACTCACAGTTTCACTTCAAGTTCTTGGTGGCTAATTGAAGATAAGAGTCTCATGGACTATCCTACCCAGGCTGGCTTTGAACCATGATCCTCAGATCTCAGCCTCCTGAATAACTAGGATTACAGACTTGAGCCACTAGTACCTGCCTTAACCAAGCCCCTATTTTAATACGTTTGAAATCCAAATGCATGTTACAGGCTCTGAAACTTCATTTGTAATTGGCAGCATTTTTTCCCCTTAAGTGGCATCTTAGAGTTCTTGCTAAAATGGACACACTGTACCTTTGTTACTGAGTTCTTTGTGTGTGTGTGTGTGTGTGTGTGTGTGTGTGTGTGTGTGTGTGTGTGTGTGTTTCACAGAGTTCTTAATCTAAGTTCCAAAAAATAAAATCTTTCCATTGGGAAAATTTTTACTACTTTGCTTAATCTGGGCTGATTCTCTGAGACTACCTGTCACCTGGCCTGGTCCCTCTTCATAAACGCATGATGACCAGAAGGTCAGTTCAGGTGTCTCTAACCCTATATGAAAGGGAACAGATGAGCATTTGAGGGAATGAAAGTTCACACAAATATTTATTTCCTCTTTAAATTCTAGCCCTTGAAAATCTATCTCACTCATTGAGTACCTATCTCATTTCACTGAATACCTGCTATCTGAGAGGCTAGAGGTTGGCAAACTATGGTGTAAAGGTCAAATAGGGTCCATTGCTTGTTTTGTCATGACCATTTATTTATATATAGTCTATGACTTCTTTGGGATTAAAATGGTAGAGTTGAAAAGTTACAACATGAATGGCTTGTAAGAAAAAATATTTATGTTTGGCCCTTTATAGGGCCAATTTATTCCTTTGGAGGAATCAAGGTGAACCTGTTCTTAAATGAACAATCAAGAAAAGTAGATACTCCCATTTAAAAAGTTATATTTTAAATTGAAAAGCACACATCTAATCCAGGAGAACACAGGCATTGTATGGCTTAGTCTTTGCAGAAACAGAAGTTCTCACAGTTTTGTACCCTCAAGGGATAAAGGATGTGTCTGTTATCTTTGAATCCTAGTGTAGAATGGAGCTGAATTTACTTCCTTAAAGAGGATTTAGGTAAGAATATTCGGGGCTGGGGATATGGCCTAGTGGCAAGAGAGCTTGCCTCCCATACATGAAGCCCTAGGTTTGATTCCCCAGCACCATGTATACGGAAAACAGCCACAAGGGGTGCTGTGGCTCAAGTGGCAGAGTGCTAGCCTTGAGCAAAAAGAAGCCAGGGACAGTGCTCAGTCCCTGAGTTCAAGGCCCAGGACTGGCAAAAAAAAAAAAAAAAAGAATGTTCAACACGAAATGTATTTATTACCTGATGTATGTAACTGTAACTCCTCTGTAAAATTAAATTTAAAAAAAAGATGATTTAGGGCTCTTGCTTGTAATCTCAGCTACTTCAGAAGCAGAGATCAGGAGGATCACAGTTTGAGGTCAGCCTGAGTAAAAAGTTAGTGAGCCCTGTGAGCTGGCTAGAGTGGTGTGCATCTATGATCTCAGCTATATTAGGAAGCAATAAGTAGGAGAACTGTAGTCTGAGACCAGCCCTGAGTAGTCCAAACTACTCTGAAGAATGAGTTTGACTACTTTCTGGGAGGAACTAAATTAAGATTTGGAAAAGTGCAAATTAGCTTTTTCAGATGATTGTTTTGGAGGGGGTGCTGATCCTAGGGCTTGAACTCGGGGCTTGAGTGCTGTCTCTTTTCTGTGCTCAAGGCTAGTGCTCTACAACTTCAGCCATAGTTCCATGTCAGCCTTTTGGTGGTTAATTAGAGATAAGAGTCTCCTTCCCTAGACTGTCTTTGAGCTGCAATCCTCGGATCTCAGTCTCCCGAGTAGCTAGGATTACAAAAGTGAGCCAGCAGTGCCTAGAAATTTTTTTTTCATTTGTTTGTTTGGCTTTTTCTTTGTTGGTCGTGGTGCTTGAACTGTGGGCCTAGACACTGTCCCTGAGCTCTTCAGATCAAGGCTACCACATTGAATCACAGCATCACTTCTGGTTTTCTGATGGTTAATTGGAGATCAGAGTCTTACAGACTTTCCTGCCTGGCTTTGACCTGTGATCCTCAGATCTCAGCCTCCTGAGTAGCTAGAATTACAGGTGTGAGCCACCAGCATGTGGCTTTGGATTTTTTTTTTCTTTTTGAGAAAAGGTCTCATTATGTAGTCTAGCTTAGCTTGGAACTCACTATGTAACCTAGGCTGGCCTTTAACATATGAACTTCCTGCCTCAATCTCCTAAATGCTGGGATTACACACAGGCCTGTGCCACCCAATTTGACAAGGATGGCCTCTTTTAGATAGGCTGTTGAGGCCGTTATTTCTAGTGGGAGATGGAACAAGCTGTGGATATAGTGCAATAGGTGGCGATGGTAGAAACTTTGCTTTCTGCTTAAGTGTAACATTCAACTGTGTACTTTGCTAGTACAGAGAAATGTTTCCAAAGCACTATATTTTCCAACTCCTTGCAGTAAAATTTGGGTTTTGAGTCTTTAAGACTCTAGGTGGTAGAAGTGGAGGTGGGGAAGAGAATGAGACAGGAAATTCCATTTCTGTCACAGCATGCTAACTTGAGGACGCTTCTCAGGGCTAGCTTATCAGCAACCACTTTAAATTGACCGTGATTTTTATCCTTGCCTCTTTTTGTAAAGGTTTCTTTTTCAGAATCTTAAGCCAACAGCTTCCAAACTGTCATTTACAATTTACAGAAGGACAGAAAGTAGAATAGTTGTCAGCAAGCAGCATAATTATGTGCCAGGAAATGACATGGCAAATAGTCTAGCCTGGCAAGTGCTAGACGGCTTCTTCCCTATCTTTTAGCTTAAGGCAGGAGCAGAACTATAAGATCTGCTGATTGTTTTGCAACTTATTTTACACTTAAAGTGCAAACTGCTAAGGAATATTTCGTCTGGAAATTAGAACTAGAATAGAAATTTATTATTAGGTAATTTAGTGGTTCATTAAGTGAGGATCTTGAGATAGTAGCAGCTCTATCTTTTTGACACCTGTCAGAAAGGAAATTTGGGTGTAGGGGTGTAGCTCAGTGGTTAGAGTACTTAGCTAGCATGTACCAAGATCCAGAGGTTCCTACTTCTCTCTCTTTTGCATTCGCTCATTATCTATGTATCTATCTATATATGGAGTCATCTAAGACCTACTGAATCCACAATTCTGAGACTGTTACCCAGCCATGTGGTAGATTTTCTAAGTAGTTCTGATCTGTAGTTTCATTTGAGAACCAATGGTATGTAATGAATCACAAGTAAATAGTGTCTTGTTTTGCTTCTCAGTTACCAAAATAACTAGCTACAAAACCTCAGAAAATCCAATAAACAATGACTGTGTAAGTAAGTGTGAATTTTATTCTTCTGACAATATAAAAACAACAAGCAAGGAATCTTGGTGCTGTTGGCTCACACTTGTAATCCTAGCTGAGCTTTGAGGCTTGTTTGTTTGTTTGTTTTTCCAGTCCTGGGGTTTGGGACTCAGGGCCTGAGTACTGTCCCTGGCTTCTTTTTGCTCAAGGTTAGCACTCTAGCTGTTAAGCCACAGCGCCACTTCTGATTTTTTCTACATATGTGGTGCTGGGGAATCAAACCCAGGGCTTCATGTATGTGAGGCAAGCACTCTACCACTAGGCCATATTCCCAGCCCCTAGCTGAGCTTTGAGGAACTTAGTTTGAAGCCAGTATGGGCATAAAAGTCTGTGAGTTTCTTATCTCCAATTAACCACCAAAAAAGGTGGAAGCGGAGCTGAGGCTCAAGTGGTAGAGCACTAGCCTTGAGCGTTCAAGTCCCAGGGCCAGTATGCATGCACACTGTGTATATGTGCACATGAGTGTGCACGCATGCGCGTACACGCACACATACACACACACACACACACACACACACACACACACACACACACACAAGCAGGGCAATCCGGGCTGTTGTCTAGTGATCAAAAGTCACATCTAGGAATCCTGACTCTTTTTCCTTTCCTATTGTACTCTTCTTAGGAATTAACATTTATTCCTACAGTTAAAAGATGGCTGTTATACTGTAGATGTTACTTCTATGTTCCAGACAAAGAAGAAAGTCCAAAGAGTATGTTCTGTTTTTTAGCCAGGTAAAGTAAGTGCTCAGGAATTTCTACCTTTATCTCCTGGTCAGAAACATGTCATATGGATAATTATAATAATACCGGAAATTAAATCGACTTTAACTTTCCAATCTTTTTTTTAAGGTGTTGCCCAAGCTGGTCTCGAACTCATGATCCTCCTGCCTTATTCTCCTTGTTGATTACTGGCATGAGCTACCACAGCCGGCTTTCCAATCTTTATGATAGAGAGAGGCAAGCAAGAAGAGATGGTGATAAGAATAATTGAAAGAAGGCTAGTCCATACTATTGTATCCAGCTTGTAATTTTTATCTTAGTTCTGTTGCTTTCATGTTTAGGGTTGAGAATATTAGAGTAGGACATTATGGAAAAAGCATTTACTTCAATGTTTAATAAGGAAAGAAAGGCAATAAATTGTCTTTCGATCTATACTTTAATTCTACAATTTAACTCACCATAGAAAACTCATGGTTTATGTCCAAAGAGTTAGCTTATATTAGGCTAAGTGTTTGGCTGAATTTGCCTTCTTAAAATTTAGTAGAAGATTAGGAAATAATGTGAAACAAAGGAAAATAATGTGAAATACTGCACAACTATACACAGTTGGGCTAATTATGGTGAAGAGTCAGAAATTTTGAGTATTTTCTAACATGCATTTATTATTCTTTAAAACATAAATAATAATTAGAATTAAGCTCCAAGGCTATTGCATACAATTTTTTTCTTTTAGAATGCATAGATAATAATGGCAATTGACTTATTTATAGTGAAAATGTCTCCAAATTAGCCCAGTAATGTTAAAGCTATTTATAAGTCTCTGCAATCCTCTTTATCAACAAAGGAGCCATTCCTTTGTATTTTGAATGGCAAATTTGCCTAGCCTCTGCCCAAAATATTACTAATTTTGATTTAATGCAGCACAAGTGTGTGAGCTATTGTTGGACTCATTGAGGTTGCCATGGTAATCATCTAGCTGGCTGGAAAAAGCTGAGGACCATAGAAGATCAATGATATGACTGGGATGCCAGAACTTACCCGTATCATAACAAAGGTCAGAACAGAGAAGGCTGGACATGACATCAGTGTGCTTTTCACCTTGTCTTACTTTAGATTCCAAAGCTCTCTACTTCTTAATTTTCAACAAATGTCCTTCTGGGAGAAGAAAAATAATTTTTCCTCAACCCTCCTAGGCTCTTAGCTTGAGCAGACTCTTACAGAAAAAGACATCTTCATAAGGAAAAACACAGAAGCTCATTGTCGTGGGTATTTTACATGTACTTGGTGCACAGGAATGAATAATTCTCAAAGAGGTCACTTTGAATTCCAGCTAACATAACCTCTTAAGCAAAGAAAGGAGTATTTTTGGAGAAATGACAAGACAAAAGAAGAGGATGCTGAGTCCAGGTTTGGCATCTTGGGGATAGGCAAGTAACTACCAGGTAGAGGCTAATACAATGAAGCTTTTCATGCAGAATGGGTCCAGATACGACTTCAAGGCCAATAAGGGCCACGAGTAGTCTTAAATGTTCACTTTTGTTGTCTCTGCTGGGGAAGAAGCAGCATAACTTTTGTGTGTAAATCCATGTCTTCTTTTGTCATTCACTCTAGAAACAAACAGATGTCACATCATCATGAGACCCAAGGAGCAAATGGCCCTTATTGCAAGGAACTGGAACCTATCAATGGGCATGTGACTGGGCCAGTTTAGAAGTGAGTCTTCTAACCACAAGCAAGCCATGAGATGGACTCTTTTTTTTTCATCAATGTATGCTAAATTTGGGGTACATTTTAAAACCTATATTCTAATTCCCCAATTTTTTCTTTAGGTATATCTTTTCAGTGACTCATCTTGGCTCCGCTATGAATAAAACAGATGTACAGGAAATACATGTATGTGTGATGAGACAGAGAAGATCCTAAGAGGCAAATCCTGATGTAGAGTAACAGAAAATTATTAGCTAAGGCAGACTACTTTAACAATATTAAAGTAGTAATATAAGCATGTGGTTCCAAATAACAGAGATAAATACCAAAACAAAATTTAAACTACAAAGTTAAAAATGTCTCTAAAGAAGGACGTTGACATTGGCATGAAGGAGAGGGACTAGGAGCCAATATTTATACTAAGTTTTAGAAAGATTTGACTTTAAATTATGTAGAAGGGACATTTATTTTAAATGGGAAAAACTAGAGGCTGGGAATATGGCCTAGTGGCAAGAGAGCTTGCCTCGTATACATGAAGCCCTGGGTTCAATTCCCCAGCACCACATATATAGAAAATGACCAGAAGTGGCGCTGTGGCTGAAGTGGCAGAGTGCTAGCCTTGAGCAAAAAGAAGCCAGGGATAGTGCTCAGGCCCTGAGTTCAAGGCCTAGAACTGGCAAAAAAAAAAAAAAAAAGGAAAAACTAAATTAGGAAAAAAACAAACCCATAGTTATGTGGGAATGAAACTCTTGAGAAGAAGTGCACAGATTTGGTAACCAAATAAGATTAGTAATGTTTTCACATTGTAGCAATAAAAAATTAATTTTAGTGGTAACTTGACAATTTACAAAGACATATCCACCATTACAGTCTAGTCTACCTGCATGGCTATGATGCCAAATTTCTACCCGTTCTGAGAATAATGGCTTCTGGGGAAGCAGAAAGGTGGTAAGCTCTGATAAAGTACAGTTTTGTTAGTAACTATCTAGATAGTTACAAATAAGAAACTAGTTAAGAAGTGAAAGGATTCAAATCATCACTGTACAGAAGAAACATAATGGGATCCAGACATGAAATTTTAATATGCTCTCCATAGTCTATTCTACTTCAGTTTAATTCATATAGTTGTATTATTTTAATAAGACTTCAGGAAAATTATTTTCAAATCATTAGCCTATGTGTAAATGAAACCACAAAAATTTGATACAAGTATTAAAATATAAAAATTTCCAAAATCTTTTTAATATATTTAAAAGAAATTTGAATGGCATAAATGGCTATCACTGCCACCATTCAACTTCACTAGAGGTCATTTGTCAGTATGTTTGGTGTAACCTGGGAAAACAGAAAGTCCCCAGGGGTCTGAAGAGGCCTTTTTTGTGTGTGTCAGTACTGGGGATTGAACTCAGGCAGAGACATGAGTTGTCACTTGGATTTTTTTTTGCTTAAGGATAGATACTTGAGCTATACCTCTACTCCTGAGTTTTGTGCTGATTGATTAGAGACAAGAGGCTCATGGACTTCCTTTGTCTAGGCTGGCTTTGAATTTCATTCCTCAGATCTCAGCCTTCTGAATAGTTAAGATTACAGACTTGAGCTACTTAACACTGGGCTATGGACCATTTTTACATTGAAGTCTTCATGAGTGTCCACTCCTCTGAGTTGGAGAACAAAGGGAAGGACATCATCTTTGGGTGACAGTTGTGAGTGAAAGTTGGAACCAATTTTTATACCAAGTATCCCTTAGATCTCAGCAGTGTGAGAGTTCATCCCTAGGCTCCTTGATTGGAACCTACTAATGGCTTGCGCAATGGGATCTTCTTGTGTCTTCCTTCAACAGGTTGATAGGATCAAAGGAGGCCCAGAGGAAATCAGAGAAATTGTCTTTGCATTTTAATCCTAGCTACAGCATTCTGCCCAACCTGATCCAAGGCCTGATTGCTCTGTTGAGGCCCATTAAGGAAGTCTAGAAGGTTAGGCTAATGCGCAGGTCATGGGGATTAGCTTTGTCTGCTCATCTCCATTGCCTTCCTTGAATCTTTTTGCAGGACTGTTGGAAACAAATGTGTCTTTAAGATGGTAGGACTTCTTATCCTAAGAAGGTAGGACTTGTCCCCATAGTTGTTGGTACTCATCTTTTTCACTCCTTGGAGGGAACTAAAAGTGAACAAAATTAACACAGAACGACATGAGATCTAGTTCAGTGGTATAGGAATTGCCTAGCATATGCAGGGCCTTGGGTTCAAACTCCAATACTGTAATGGAAAAAATGAAAGGAAGGAAGGAAGGAAGGAAGGAAGGAAGGAAGGAAGGAAGGAAGGAAAGAAGGAAGGAAAGGCTAGGAAATTCAGGGACTCATTTCTCGCCTCCTGCCAGGCTGCCAGGCGACTTTTGGATTTGCAATAAAATAACTAAAAATAAATAAGTAGATTCCTCTCTTTGGTCACTTGAAACAAAGAGGAATCTTTATTAAAGAAGCATTATGAGATGAAAGTACTATTTGTTTAAAAAATCCAAATGAAATCTTTTGGGTTTTCAACTGATAATAAAAGAAGTTGATATTTGTTTTTCATTAGTCAGTGACTGAAAAATCCCCATAGATTTCCAAAAAGTACATTCTTATACACCAAAATGGGGAGGCCACTTTAAAGAATGGGCGGAGAAGCTGGGCACTGGAACAACATAAGGACAAGCAGTAAAACAAAGAGATTTGAATTGGCTCCCTTGCTGAATTAAGATTGAAGAGGAAGCTAGTGAATTTAGTGCACAAATGCTTTGAGGCAAAACTGAATAGGGGAAGCACTTTTTCTTTGTTTGGAGAACCTCAAGAGTGCTGTCTAGAGATAGAAGAGCAGTGGATAAAATAAGGACTTGTTGCCTACATCAGTGTAGGGATGGGAATTATAGTATGAGGATTGGTAGGGATGAAAGGCATTTGTCTCATGCTTTTTGTCCTATATTCTGTTGTCTTATGACTTCAGACACAGAGCCTCAAGGCTTTATGGGTTCCCAGAGCAGATAGGGATTTAAGAATGACTTAAAAATAAATGGAAAATTGAAGCTTTGAGCCTGATTTTTGCTTTTTTTCTCAGACAACAATTTCTTAGCTTATGAAATCTACTCACATGTTAGAGCCAGTGATGTGGTAAAGTCCTTAGGGAAAACCATAGAGAAAGCATCTGTGCTTGTGAATGTTTGAGTGTATGTTGTTGTATTGGAGGGTTATCAGGGCATAAGAACTCTTTAGGGTATACTATCTTTTGTAAATTAATTAATTTATTGGAATGTAGTAAATTGTACATTTCCACACTTGCATATAATAATGGACTTTGATCATATTTACCCCTCCCCATTATTCTTTCTTGCCACTCTCTCATCCTTTCCCTTTCCCCTTCTATTATGACCCCCTTTGTCTCTTGGTGGGCACTTCGATAGATGAAGTGTGTAGAGAGTTCATGTCTGTCAGTCTCTGTGCTTTCACTATATACTCGTGGCAATGCCTCACAGAAATCACCAAAAGGAGGTGGTTTCGCTCTCTATAAGTTGCAAATACTTTAAATTCAAATTTAGAGAATCCATCAATATTAATCCTCACGTGCCTGCTTCGCCTCTAAAAAATATAATGGCAATGCATCTTCCTGGTTCCATTTCCCTCTCAAAAATAGTATTTTTAAGACTTTTTCCCCCTTAAGAACTACCTTTATACTTAGGATGAGAAAAGAGATGAAAGGAAAGATGAAAATAAAATTTAAGATAGTCCTTTTCCTGGTTCTAAGAAGCAAAGGATGTGCTTTAATAAACCTTTCATATAGTAGAAGTTTTGATAGTTATTTTGGACAAAGCAAAAAATAAGATAATCCCCCAGGAAAACAGGAGAAATTGAGTTATGAAGCCCCACTACATTTCAAAGCATCCAGTGTAGCTTGAGACAGGAGCATCAGGTAGAGCTTCTAATGCGATCATTGGCAAAATTCTCAGCTTCCGTCACTCTGTTCAGCCATGATTCCTAAATTACTTAGGGGTGCCTTCAGTGGTGTCATGGGAATTAGAGCTGTGTATAACTGGGATTATTTCTGAGTCCCATTCTGAACCCGTGCTTTTGTGCCTGAGAGAAGCAATAGATTCAGAGGCCAGAATATATTTATATACAAAAATATTCAGTGTTTGTGCTCCACCTCAAGATGCAGTTTGAATTACATTGGAAAGTCCCATGTTTAAAAATATGTATCTAATCAATCCAGTGTCATTCAGGGAAGCGAGACATGTTATTAGGCTCAGACACTGGCGGGCTGTTCATTTTCCTGGTCAAGACCTTGAGGCGTGGTAATTTAAAGTTTAGCTCTGAAACAAGCAGCCCTTTTGCCTTGGAAACCTTTTTTTGCCTCTTCTGTTGCTAGGTCCTCCAGCCCTGTTCAAGCACTGTGCAAAATAGCTTCTTGTGAGGAAATGACATTTAAAGTTCTCTCGATCTGTCAGCATAACACCAACGTTATCAAGAAAAAAATCACATGTTATGTTAGGAAGGCCCTCTTTTTCTGTGAAGTTGGAATTATTCTGCTTTCCAGCCTGAAAACATGTCCAATGGACAATTTAAAACTGACCCTAGTATTTGTGCGATTATTTCTGAGTTAACAGTATTAATTTTCCATGTCGAAAATAGCTTCTTTAATAGGCAAGACAAAACATAGAAATAGCTGTGAATTAAGGGCTTTCTGAATTAGGGGCTTTTCTCAGCACATGTCTTTCCAATGAGGTTATTGTGGGTGAAAGTACGCAATTATTTATGAGTGGATTGTTCTGCATTTTCCCCTTCAAAAATGTGTGGCAAATAGTGGCTGCGTAATAAATGAATATTAAGAACTTGAATCACTTAACAAATGCCTGATGAATCTGACTTGCTTATTTATTTTATATTGACCTCTAGGTCAAGATACAAACTTTGTACTTATAGGAACAAAAACCTCTTTCAATTATGTTGAAAGGATATGAACAGTGCTACATATAGTTTTAATTAAAAATGACTTTGTTACGAAAAAATTAAATATATAGCAAAGTCGGATGCACTTTATGGTGGACATTTGTATATCAGCACCTAGAGTCTAACACTTGTGTTTTGTTATATCCTGTATCACCTGTTTGAATCCATCTTATATTTTATGCATTTCAAAATAAATCAGACATCTCTAATTCTGTCCATGTGCTTCACCATGCATATTACCAGCTAGAATTCAATTTTATTTAGTTTTTGTTTACTGGATTCATTTGCCATTTCTGGCATTTGTTTTATAGATTCTGCTAACTTTTGTACATAATATAATCATGTCACCATGGTTTTTAACTATGAATGTAATTTCTTTAGTATATATGGATATTTACTCTCATACTACAAATATAATGCATCAGCAAATCCTTTGAGCTTGACTTTCAACATTTATCTATAACTTTATCTCTTCTTATGATCTCTTTGGTTTCCATCTTGGAGCAAACAGCACAATCCTTTTCTGGATTGTTGCAGTAATTATCTTACTGGACCTTTCTTTTTCTTCTGGTCTTACTTCTTAAAGATTATTTGTTTTGCCTAGATGCCTCTTAGTGGAAGTCACTTGTATTACTACACGAGGCTCTTACCAAAAAACAAAAGTGAAAACTATTTGCAGAAATCTAAAATATTTCTCACGATCTAGAAATGCTCCAATCTTCTCCCCTCTCCTTCTTCTACTTTCCCTCTTACTCTTCCTTACATCTGCTTCCTTATGGTTTGCTGATCAAGTCAAGCATACTCCACCCCAGTGCCTTTGTACATGTTTTCCCTTCTACTTTCCTCTAAATATATACATATGGTGCTCCTCATCTCCTCCTTCAAGTTCTGCACAAGAATCTGTGTCTGAATATCTTATTTCAAATTCTCAGTGTTCATTTGTGTCTCTGTCTATTTTTATTTTTGTCTTGTTTTCTCTATGCACTTAAGGTTTTATAATATGCCATTTATTTTGTCTATCATCTCAACAAGTTACATAATAGCATATGTTTTGGTTCATTTTATTCACTAGTGCCTCTAAGATTCTCAACAGTTCTTAACAAGTAGAAACTATTCAATAAAATTTGGGGGAAAATAATGAGCTGTAAACCCAGAATCAGATAGTATTTTCAAAAGAGAAAAGCGTAAAATATGTGTAACCTTTCCAGGACTAGAACGACAGTTGCATTTCTCTAACTCCCTGACTTCCTTCATTTGAGAAAGGAGGAGTTTTTTTGTGGTGTCATTTTTCTCACCTACTGTATCTTTTGTCAAGGAATAACATCAAAAGACAGTAATTTCATGTCATTGTTCAATAGTCTCCAGGGACCAAACCTCAGGAGCAGTATGTTATTTTATAGCAGTTGGTACAACTCAGGTGGGGCTGCCAAGTGAAAATCGTTTGGTATAAATTCCTACAGTCCTATCCCAGTGCTCTACTACCTTTCAATACTGTGCATTGCAACCTTGGTTCTATCCTTCTCATTTACTAAAATATGTGTAAGATGAGAAAGAACAAAATCATCTGAATGTATAGGGCTTTGAATAATTGAAATCCATACATACACAAATATTTTAAGCCATTTCCTTATTGAGTGCCCTGGAGGTTTTCACAAGGCATAAGAACATCTATCAATCCAGAGAAATACGTCTTTCTTTGAATCATGGAAAAGGGCCCTTGCCGAAGGTAGGAAAGAAGAGCAGGTAAACCATCTGTTGTGATTTGAATGTTGAAACTTAAACATCAAACACTTAAAATGATCACGTTAATGATATTAAGAGAAAACTATAATGAGTCTTCACAGGAAGTGATTAATGCTTTTATGCAAGAAATTCAAGAGAGTGCGCTAATACCTTTGCTTCTTCCATCCCTTCTTGCAATGGAGGAACACGTGTTTCTTTTGCCCTCTCTGCCATGTGAGGAAACAGCTAGAAGGCACTGCATAAGGAACAGACCCTCAGCAGACACTGAATCAGCCAGCACCTTGATCTTGGCTTCCCAATCTCCTGAAGTATAAAAAATACATTTCTGAGCCAGGCACCAGTGACTCACGCCTATAATCATAGCTATTCAGGAGGCTGAGTTCTGAGAATTGCAGTTCAAAACCAGCCCAGGCAGTAAAGTTCCTGAGTCGCTGATCTCCGTCTAAGCCAGCCAAAAGCTCAAATTGGAGATGTGTTCAAGTGGTAGAGCACTAGCCTTGAGCAAAGAAAGCTCATGGCTAGCACCTAGGCCCCGACTTCATGCCCCAGGACTGGCACACAAAAAGTATTTATAAATGACCCACTCTGAGATACCTGGTTATTGCAGAATGCATGGAACAACACCATGTGTATCTCAGGCAGACTACTTTTAAAAAAGACTGCACATAAGTTGAGTTGAAATTGATTCCTAAAAAAACTATTTCTAACAATATACCCATTGGAAAGACTTTGAATGTATCACCCCAGTTTGAAGATTGCTGCTATCATTGAGATGCCATTCTTCAGTAACTGTGGCCCTCTCCAAACAGGGATTTAGTCAAAGAGGAAAGTCTCTTTATATATAGATTTTAAATAACTGTAAGCTTGCTTAAGGTTTTCTTTTTAAGTCTGACATGATGGTAGAGCCTGAGGGTTAGGGATGTTTGTGATCTGTTTCCACCTGTGCAACTGGTATTTACCTGCTGATACTCTATCTTCCCTTACAGTGTCGTTGTTGAGATACAAAATGTTCATTATGATGGATAGAAACTTGCATCTTCCTCTAAGTGCTCTGGAACCCAGAGTGCACGGAAGCCTTAAAAGAATTTTATTGTAAGCTTATAAATCACAGCTCCCATTTCTTTCTAAATTTATTTGGAAACGTTCCATGTGTACTTAAAAGTAATATCATCTTGTACTGTTCTCTGTAGCATTGCTTTTCCTGTTAGGCCATTGCATTAGCAATCTATTTCTTTAGAACCATTTCACCAAGCATTTTGGCCTAAAACAACCAACATATATCATTTCACAGATTTCTGGGGCACAGGAAATTGGGAGTGGCTTAGTTAGATGAAGTTTTTTGTTTTGTTTTGTTTTTAAAACAGAATTTGTTTTTCAAGTAGGTCTCAAACTCCTGGACTCAAATGATCCTCTTTTGAGAGGTTGAATTAAGAGTCTTTATTCAAAGGCCGGCAACTGCATGGTGGTTCCTGTCTCAAAGATCCGCAGCTCTGGGGCTGGGAATATGGCCTAGTGGAAAGAGTGCTTGCCTCGCATACATGAAACGCATACATGAAACCCTGGGTTCAATTCCCCAGCACCATATATATAAAAACGGCCAGAAGTGGCGCTGTGGCACTCAAGTGGCAGAGTGCTAGCCTTGAACAACAACAACAAAAAAAGAAGCCAGCGACAGTGCTCAGGCCCTGAGTCCAAGGCCCAGGACTGGCAAAAAAAAAAAAAAAAAAAAAAAAAAAAAGATCTGCAGCTCTGAACAGAGCTTGCACCAAGCTTTCAAAGACAACAATCACATGCTTGGGGTAGAGACCAAGCCTTAACAAAAGCAGACATTTCCTCCTTCCCTATCACCTGGGCAATAAAATTAAACTTAAAAAAAATAATGAGGAAAAAAGCAGACTTTTTTAGGACATACTCAGGTACAAGCTCAGGTACCAGCAGAACTTTGCCATCCAGGGAAGAAACGCCTCAACCTTCCATGAGGGGAAATCTTAGAGGCTACTCAGAGGCGGGTGATTCGAGCCCTGTAGGAAAGTAATCAAAGCAGAATCAGGGCGTTCTCCATGCAAGCTTTCCTGAGGCTATGACATCTGCATTTCTCTGAAGCAGAGTTCTCCTAGCTCACCTTGAGCGAGGCATCTGCTTTCAACAAATGGCCTCTCTCACCTCTAGGCTTTTCAGCACTTGGGTGGCTCTCCCCACAGCAAGAGGCAACAAGATGGTTGTGGGAAGTTCCTTAGACTCAGCCTCCTACTTCAGTGCTGAGATTGATTTATACATTTACAAAGGCGATTTTCTTCACACTGATTTGTATATGCCTTTTTTCCTTTAGTGCATCAACAAATAAACATATCTAAATATTTTGGAGACCCATTGATATCCAAATATAAACATCTTTGACAATTTTATATTCACAGTAAGAATATATAATAATTTATTTAGCTATAAGTCCCTTATTGATGTATAATTTGGCTCCTCCTAGATTTCTGCTATGGCAAAGAATGTTACCATTAAAATCTTTACACCTATATCCCTCTAAGGACCAACACTCAACTTCTTGCTTCTCAATACTACCCAGCTACACTATGTATCTGTGGGAAAGAAAGCCTATCCTTATCTCTCGGGGACAGATACTAATTAAAATCTATGAGGTAAAGTCATTACTTGAGAGATATATCTATACTTCAATCGAGTCTACTGAGGCTGAATATAAGCATTTTTGCATGGAACATTAACAACACTAAGTTGCTTTCTTATCCTACAGTCTACGTAGCCAGAATTGAGGCTAATACCCAGTTAATGACCTAATGGAGAATTGTTAGGATGAAATGAACCCTGGAGAAGAGAGAATCGCCATGACATTGGTAAGCTGCTGGATTTCCTAACCCTGAAGTTCATCTGAGACAAAATTCAGTGCACACTGGCCTGACTTTCCGCAGTGCTGACTTTGTTGCCTCAGGGCTTTCTCTTCTTTCTGGAGTCCTTTTTGTCACCCACTCAGCAGAATGGAACTAATGTTCCTCAAGGGCAGCTCGAAATCCTGCACCCCTGGGAATGATTGCCTCTGAGACATGGTTACACCGGTTTTCAGGGCTTGCCTAGTGGTGTTAAACTCCAGATATGCATAGAGAAAAATCACACAATATATTGGTGGCCTTCCGGCCTCACTTTTCCACCCTCTTATCAGTGTTTATCTCTCCTTTAAGCAGTCCAAATTACAGACCATTTTCCACCTGCATTTCCCAAGTATATAGGCTAACAAAGCCCCTTTATTTTTAAAGCCAGACTGTATTGATTTTTTGTTGTTGGTTAGCATAATAAAGAGATCCTAAATGATCCGGATCATCTGTGAGCATTTCTAAGTGATGAGGATGGGGGCGAGGGGGAAGTATATGCAATTTACATTTGGATAGATATTCTCCTCTTGAAAGGTTATACCATTTTGAAAGCGATTTATGACTTTAAAAAATAATTCTTGGAAAGGGAAAGGGGGAGGGGGGAGGGGGGTATGAGGGACAAGGTAACAAACAGTACAAGAAATGTATCCAATGCCTAACGTATGAAACTGTAACCTCTCTGTACATCAGTTTGATAATAAAAATTTGAAAAAAAATAATTCTTGGTATAGTTACCCAGATCTTTCTCATTTTCCTTACAAAATTACCCACAAGTAATGAACACTAAAGTGAATTTGAATAACCTGAAATTTTTTAGGATCTTTATAACCTGTTCCAGGAACTGTCACTTGGACAATTTTGCTCTGCACATACCTTTAGGATGTTCTACGGCAAACCAGCAGCAAAACAGTTTGTTCCTCTTTTTATGGAGTTTCTGGTTTGCTGGCTATCAATACAACTCTGTGGGAGTTATCTTCCCGTTAATAGGTTTAGTTTTATAGCTAATTATTGATTCAACATTGCAGCTGTGTTGAATTGGACTATTGATTGATTTCACAGAGGGTGAGTAAGGAAAGTTAGACAGTATCATCTTAAATTCTCTTGCAGGCTGAGTCGTTCCCTCCTCCGCCCCTCTGGACCTAGTCCTGTTGTCATAAAAAGTATCGACAGAAATATACTACCACGTAGGGTATTGGATTTCTTGACTTAACATCTACCATTTAGTATTAATGAGGATGTAAATATCACTTTCTAGAACAAATTGTAATCATACATATAATGTCTTTCAAAAAATGTAGCTGGAACTCAGCTATTTTGGTAGCAAAAGAATCAGTTTTGCACATCCATGAGCTCCAGCCCATGAGTTAGCACTTAGAACACACTGTGTTTAAAGCCTCTAAAGTCAATGGACTCGTGGAGCAGTGGAGTAAATGAACTAGCAGTGTCTTCCCTCCCTCATCTTTTCTAACTCTTTACAATCTTCCTTCTCAGAGCAAGCATTCAGTACATTTTATATTAGAAATTTGCTCTTATCAGACATCATCCCTATGAAATCCCATTGAAAACTTCCATCAGGTAAAGGGTAAAGATTGAGGTTTTATCGTCTTTATGAATATCATGGGGAAATGAGACAAAAGACTTGTTTTATGGAACAGCATATGTGGTAGTTTGATAAATATTCTCTGTGCACTTGAAAAGAATGTGAATTTTGCAATTTTTTGAAGTGTTACATGAATGTTAATTAGGTCAGTTTGGTTGATAGTTTTGTTCAAGTCTCCTATATCCTGATTAGTTTTCTTTTAATTGTTGAAGAAGGACTGAGAAATCTGAGTATAGTTTTGGGGTTCATCTATCTCTTTTTATATTCCTATTGCCTTTAAACTAATGTTACAACTAGATACAACTTTGTGGTTGTTATGTCTTCCTGATGCATTAAACTTTATGAAAAGACTTTCTTTACTCCTGTTAATTTTATTCATAAGATCGATTTACAATGAAATTTATGTTGTCTTCTATTAAAATATAAACATTCTGCTTTTAAAAGATTACAATTAATACAGTATATCTCTTATCTTTGTTTTTAAGCAGTATAGGGCACTATTATTTTTATATTTTAACCTACTTATATATTTACATTGAAGTAGGTTTCTTATTTAAATTGTATTTTTTGCCTTTTGTTGTGGTGTTTTTTTTTCAGTCTTGGGCCTTTGCACTCAGGGCCTGAGCATTGTCCCTAGCTTCCTTTTGCTCAAGGCTAGCACTCTGCTACTTGAGCCACAGTGGCACTTCTGGCTTATTCTATATATGTGCCCAGGGCTTCAAGGATACGAGGCAAGCACTCTTGCCACTAGGCCATATTTCCAGCCCCTTTTTGCCTTTTCTTTATTGGTACTGGGGATCAAACCCAGGATGCTGCACCTGCTAGGCAAGCGCTTTGCCACTGAGCTACATCCCAGCCCTAAAGTAGGTTTCTTTAAAGTAGCATATAAATGGGTTTTGTTCGTTAGTTTATCCAGTGTGTCAATCTCCACATTGATTGTGTGCTTAAACCATTTGCATTTAAATTTTTACTGGTAACCTATTGACCACAAGCTTAACACACAAGTTTTAAACAATGCACAATTATTATCTCATTGTTTCTATGAGTGAGGAATTCAGGCAAGTTTAGCTGACTGCTCTGCTTCAGAATATCTCACAAGGTTTTAATGAAAATGTCAAGCAGAGCTGGGAGTCTCATCAGAGTCTCATGAAGAGTCTATTTCAAATTAATATGCTTATGGGCAGGATTCAATTTCTTGCATGTGGTGAGAATGAGGGCTACTCTTAGTTACTTGCCACATGTACTTCTCCATACGACAGCTCAGTTCATCAAAGCTAGCGAGGGAGAGGGTCAAAAGAGACATCTACTTGAAGAATGGAAGCTACAACCTTATATAACAAACCATGATGTAACTGACATGTCACTACAATTGTTGTGCTTTTTAAATTAAAAGCTCTATTTTCCTATCTGTTTTTGTCTCCCTTTTTCCTTTGTTGTTTCTAGTGTTTGGATTCACAATATAATTTTGATGATTTCATTTAATGTGGCTTTTTCATCTTGAATTTTATGTTATTGTTGTGGCTTATGTTTATAGTGTATAGCTCTAACTCACCACAGTCCGCCTTTATATAGTATAAGGGCCTTTCAACACTATCATTTGTTGCCTTCCTGATTCTTGCACTATTTTGTCACACATTTTACTACCATGTGTATTATCAATTTGACAATACAATGTATTGTTTTGCATTAAGTAGCTACATATTTTTCAAAGAGATTTATGAGAAAAAATTCTTTAAGTTTATCCATGTAGTTATCATTTCTAGTATTCTGCTATAAATTTTCATCTGCTATAATTTTTCTCCTTTTATATTTCTTATATATTGGTCTGCTTGCAGTGATTTTTTTTCATCTTCTGCATCACTAAAAAAAACTTATTTTCCTCCATTTTAAAGATTTTGTGTGTGTGTGTGTGTGTGTGTGTGTGTGTGTGTGTGTGTTTGCAAAATTCTAGGTTGACTTATTTTCTTCTTTTAATTTTTTTTTTTTGCCAGTCCTGAGGCTTGGACTCAGGGCCTGAGCACTGTCTCTGGCTTCTTTTTGCTCAAAGCATTCTACCTCTTGAGCCACAGCGCCACTTCAGCTTTTCCTGCTTATGTGGTGCTGAGGAATCAAACCCAGGGCTTCATGCATGCTAGGCAAGCACTCTACCACTAAGCCATATTCCCAGCCCCAGTTGGCTTATTTTCTTTGGGTACCTTAGAGATATTGTGCTATTGTCCACTGATTTGTGCTATTTCTTATATGAAATCTGCTGTCATCCTTAGTTTTGCTCTTTTGAATTTGTGCTGTTAAGTTTTCCTTCTGGCCACTTTTAATTATTTCTTGAACTCAGGGCCTGGGCGTTGTCCCTCAGCTTTTTTGCTCAATGCTAATGCTTTATCTCTTGAACCACAGCTCCACTTCTGGTGTTTTGATGGTTATTTAAGGATAAGAATCTCATGGATTCTCCTGCCTGGGCTGGTTTTGAACCAGAATCCACATATCTTAGCCTCCTGAGTAGCTAGCATAACAGATGTCATTGCTTTTAAACAATGTGATTATGATTTATATTCCTGTGTTTCCTTTATGTTTTTTTTTCTACTTGGTTCAGTTTTGGAAACTTCCAAATTGAAATATTTGCCCCCTATTTTTTCAAATGTGATTTCTGTTTTTCTAATCCTCCATTTTTCCCTTTTTTCTTTATTGTCAAAGTGTGATATAGAGGAGTTACAGATTCATATGAAAGGCAGTGAGTACATTTCTTGTTCTACTTGTTACCTCCTCCCTCATTTTCCCCCCTCTCCCCTCCCCCTTTCCCTCTCCCCCCAAGAGTTGTGCAGTTGGTTTACACCAAATGGTTTCTAAGTGTTGCTTTTTGAATGGTTTTTCTTTTTGTTCTTTGTCTCTCAATTTTGGTATTCTCTCTCCCATCCCCAGTTCTATTGCCCATTTCGGACAATATCCAGGGTACTCGGATGTCGTACAGTGGTAGCGAGGGTACAGCCGCAGAAAGGGACTACAAGAGAAACAATTATATATGTATTTGTCCACCTGAAGTTTTTTCATAGATTACTGATGCTCTGTTTTCCCCTTTCTTTGGTTTCACTTCAGAGTTCCTATTACTGAATCTTCATGTTTACTGGCATTCTCTTTTGAAGTATCCAACCTGCCATTAATTTCCTCAAGTGTATATTTCATCTCAGTCATTGTGATTTTAATCTGTAGGAATATAAACTGGGTATTTTTTAGATTCTTCTATTTAACATGTTTAATCTCTGTATTTTCAACATGGAATATGATTATGTGTTGTACTTGTACCATTTCTTGGGTAGTTTTAATTCACTTTATTTTCTCTCATTTTGAGTCAATGTTCCTTCATTTTTGTATGCATAATAATTTGGGTAATGAGTACATGATGACATTGTGATTCTTATTTTGTAGGATACTGTATATTTTTGAAATCCTAAAAATGTTCTCAAGCTTCATTTTAGGGAGCAATTAAGTAGTTCTATGGTTTTGAGTCTTGATTGTAAGTGTTATTAGGTGAAATCAGAACATTGTGTTATTTAGTGCTACTTTTCCCCTCTACTGGGGCAATAATCTTTTAAGGATTTTACCCAATGCCGTGAGTTATGTTTCCTACTCAGCCTGCTAGGAATGAGCACATTTCTTGTCCCAGTGTAATCTCTAGGAATTGCTCCTTTTAAACTTGTCTCATATTCCTTTTCTTATATGAATGTGATGTTTCTTACTCAATTGAAGTTCAAGGGAACTTTCAGTAAATCTCCAGAACTTTCTTTTTGTGAAGAACTCTTCTCTTTGGCACTTTGTTCTACTTTTGTTAGCTTTCCCCAGCCTCCCAACAGGAGAAAGGGTTGAGGGAAGCAAGACAAGATAGGAAGGGAGTTAAACAGAGATGATTTCAGCTGAAGTGCACTGCAGTCTGATCTTCTGATGGAGCTCCAAAAGTACAAGTTACATTATAAAATGGATTCTCCTTTTATGCAAGGGTGGGAAGGGTAGATCTTTTATACAAACTTGTCATTACATTGATTAAAAATAGGCTTCTCCTTGCAAATAACTTCTAGTGGCACAAATCCTAATCCAACAATGACAATTTTCCAGAGAAAGGAGCAACTATGAGACAGTTAAGAGCCAGCACTCACTGGAGAGGGTCTGTAGAGACCACATAAAGGGATCTAGGCAGAACAACAACATCTGCTATATTCTTCTCTGAGTCTTTGTTCCTCCAAAGCCTAATACTTGGTATGCATTCTATATGTGAGTGCCTTAACGTATAGAACTTCAGCAAAATTATATCTCCAAGGAATAATTGTCTTGCATGGTTACATTTTCTAAGCATTAAACATTGCATTTGTAAATCATCTCTGATAGGACTATGTCTAAAATGTGTCACATGGTAGCCTTACATAACACATTGAAGAAAAAAATCAAGATGGTTTCTCCATGCTGATTCAGGATGACAGTTTGGAACCTCAGACACTTTGTTGGGGGTACAGATCAGTAAGGTTTTGCCATCTAAGTCTTTGGATGAATATTCAGAGCCAGTGTACAAGACAGCAGGCTGAGCCATCAAATACCAGCTGTCACAGTTTTTAGGAGTACACTGATTTCCTGCAAGTTTCTTCAGTGTCAAAGCTCTGTAGTATGAGAAGTTTAATGATCAAAGATGGCAGTTTTGTGAGAAAACAAGCTGCAAGTTATATCCCGAGGGCCATTTCTAGTGTGCATCACAGGGCTTTTATGCTTTGGCAATCGACAGGTGATGAATCTGATGCTAAAACATACCTGTGTTTGGTTCTCACTTGTGGCCTGCATCCTGGAGTGCTCTAAGCTTCATCGTTTATGTAACAAATGTATTCAGAATCTCTTGAATCTGGCACTGTACATTGTGCCATGCTGCTGTTTGGTAGGTTAGGTCAGATACATTTTCAATGTTTCGATCTCAGAATGAGTTTGTCTGACTAAAACTCTATCTTCATTTGAGAAGTATCTGTAATTGTGTTAAGAGTTAATGTATATAATCAATAATTGAATACATACATTGTTCTAGGTATGGAACTGGCAACTTAAAATCTTATCTGGTTTAAACTCTACCATCATTATGCGCATTATGACCTTGGTGTTAACAAAAATGAAAAAACCAACCCATCGAAGATAAGAAGGGTTATGTAATTTGCACACTTTTACACACCTAATAGGTAGCAGAAGCTGGGATTTGTACCAGCCCATCAGATTCAAAGCCTTCTTTTCCATAGGTCATGATATTAGCCAGCTGATGTTGTACTCCAATGGGGGAAAACTTTTACTTAATTTAAAAATGCTTTGGAAAAACAAACACCATCAGTGCTTCTTTCCACAGCTCTCTCTTCCCTTGCCTCACAGAGTCCTGCATAGGAAAACAGCTTGCCATTTGTGGCAGTTAGCTTCATGCCTCTGCAATGCTCCCTTGAGCTTGCAAAGATTCCTGCTGCGTCACATTGTATGGGTCCTGCTGGGAAAATTTACTGATCAAGCGTTGATTGCTTCACTGATAACCTACCATCTATCAATTTGGTTAATGTGTGTCTTATTCATTGATGCAGACTACTGGAAAGAAATTTGACACAGCTTCTGTTTGCTTTACAGGGAAGCAAGTTTTCTTCTTCTTTTTTTTTTTGGTATGGTTTTATCTACAATTATATCCATGTGTGTATGCGTGTGTGTGCATGTGCTTGTATCTTTTAATCTCCCGGTACATAATAGAAATTTTTCTTGGAAGCAAAAGCAATTCTTCATGGATATAATATTACATTAAAGTCTCAGAGCACAATGAATATGTTCTTTGTGAGAAATAGACCTCTGTGAGGTAGCCGATTAATTTTTATTTTGGAATGTTCTTTAAAAGAAAAATTATTCTGTGTGTGTGTGTGTGTGTGTGTGTGTGTGTGTGCGTGTGTGAAGTAATGGTTTTAGAATTTGTTTCCAAATTGCACTGCCAATCTGGCAATAATTCAAATAGGCTGCAATGATCAAATGAAAGAGCTTGGAAATGTGTGTTCGTGTGTTCCTGCTCATGACGTTGGGCTGGGAGGGTTATACAGTGGCAGAATAGAGAGGATGCAGGCAGGAATTCATTGTATAGACCACAGAATTGAGAAATATAAGAGAAGGAGTGGACTGAAGGGGGATGAAGGTGTTGAAGTGGTGACACAGATCAAGATGCATTTTATACATAAACTGCTTTGTTACCAAAAATTCAGATAAGTAAGTGAAGAGGTGAGGTTGGGAGGGGCGTGTAAGAATGCTGAAAGAAGTGACACTGATCAAGACGCACTGTAATCATAAACTGCTTTGGTGAATAACAACTCATTTGTCCAACTACTTAGAGATAGTAAAGATATTTTAAAAGGTGAAATATAAACTGAACTGCTCATGTGATGCTATACTAGTTAAACATAGCCATGTATTCAGTAAATGAATGCAAGTACATTTATTTTGAACCTGAGAAGAATCTTCTTCCTTTTGCCACGGTTCCTTTGCTGTACAGCTGAAGTAGTAATAGAAAATGGAAAGTGGGATGTGACTGGCATGTAATTCAGATCTTTGAGATGACCAAGAGAGTGGAGAGTGGTGATAGAAAGGGCGGTTGGATAGTCTTCTTATTATCTATGGCTCCTTGTGAAACTACCCCACAATTAGGATTCCAAACCAAACCAAACAATAGGTTATTTTCCTTACTAAAATAGCGATTGACTGGAATCTGGCAGGCAGCTTGTGTTAGGATTTCTCAGATGGTTTAATCAGACAGTGGTTGAAGCGGGGGGGCTACCTCCCAGGCAGGCCCCTTCTCTCTTCTGTTTGCTGTTTGGGCTGGGGGAACATGGTGTAGATGGGGCTTACTGGGAATCTCTGTCTGTGTGACTTAGCAACTCTGTAACTTAGCAACTTTCTAACTTATAGAGCAGCTGAACTTCTTATGCAGTGGATGAAGACCCTTGAAAAGGTCCCTTAAGTGACAATATTTCAAGGTGCAGAGCAAATTAAACCAGTGTAGCTTAATGATAAATGTCCATCCAGAGGGATTTGGAGTTTGGAATTTAAAATAAGCAAATTTCAAGAAAAACACATTTTTCTCCTTATTCTAAAGCTCTAAAGCTGCACCATCTGTGTTTTCTTTTTGTTTTGTTTTGGTTTTGTTTTGTTTTGCCAGTCTGGAGGCTTAGACTCAGGGCCTGAGCACTGTCCCTGGCTTCTTGATTTTTTTTTGCTTAAGGCTAGCACTCTAGCACTTGAGCCACAGCGCCCCTTCTGGCTTTTTCTATATATGTGGTGCTGTGGAATCAAACCCAGGGCTTCATATATACGAGGTGAGCACTCTACCACTAGGCCATATTCCCGGCCCAAGCTGTACCACTTGTAGGATTTGAGACTGTCAGTTATGTAGAGGGGTGTGTGTGAGAGAGAGACAGAGAGAAAGGGAGAGAGAGAGAGAGAGACAGAGAGAGAGACAGAAAATATGTGCATGTACATTACATTTCCCCGCATGTCTAGAGGTCCCCGATACTCCTGGCTGGAGAGACTACAGAGAATTCCACAAGGTCCTATCCTTCTATGCCTCCAACTTCTTTGCATTCTGATGTTCTTGTGGGGCCCCTTTCACCTGCTGTCTCTACAAGGAAACATATCTAACTGCCAAGTAGCATAGCAATAAATGAATGTCTCGTAGACGAGGTTATACATTTTCCTTGCCTCTAAATATCCTTACGTGTCTCAGCCTTTAAAATGTATGCACTCAAAATTGAGAGGCAAAGGATAAAAGGTGAACCAATCCAACAGCAATACTTACAAAACTATATGCTGGAAACCAACTGTACAACTCATGGGGAGGAGGAGGGAGGCAAATGGGGAGGGGGGAACCCAGGAAAAATGAGGGAGGAGGTAAGAAGTTGGATAAGAAATGTACTCACTGCCTTACATATGAAACGGTAGCCCCTCTGTACATCACTTTGACAATAAATAAATAAATTAATTAATTAAAAAGCCTTAGGCACTCAGCTCAGACCTCAGAGATATCTTGTTTCCTATTAATTAGCTAGAAAGTAGAATTACTGTAAAAGTCAAAACACATTGAGAATCAAACAAGAACCCATTGGTCCAAGTTTGGTGGATGGGGAAACCATTTTGCAAGGACTGTAAGCAGTGGCATTTTGCTAGAGGAATTGGACCTTGAGAGATTAGAGTTCAAATATATTATATCTATACTGAATTCACTCTCTAATGGCCTTGAGAAAATTAAGTGGTGTATTCAGCACTAGAAGCTTGTTTTATTTACTCATCTTGCAGCTGGTGTTTGTCTGATTTGAAAGCACACTGGATACTTTTCTTTGGGCTATTTGGTGAGGGGGTAGTTATTAAGTTGTTTGAAAGATCCAAAGGTCTAAGTGTATGATAAATGAAATTATGTTACTGATTTGTAAGATTTCTGATGATCTTATTTCAGAAGAAATGGCAATTATACTTGTCATCATTATGCATTTTCAACATCTTAAGGAAATTATCTTATGCTCATTTTTTATGGTTACTAGGGCTTGGCCACAAAGCCTAACACTTGCTAGCCTAGAATCATGACTCCGGCTCTACTTTTTGCTGGTTATTTTGGGGATGGAATATAGTAAAATTTTCTGTCTGGGCTATCTTTGAACTGTGATCCTCCAGATCTCAGCCTCCTGGGTAGCTAGGATTACACACACGACCCGCCAGTGCTTGACATATGCCCAGTTTTTAATTTCCTAAATCCTATTATGTGAATTAGAACTATTTGCTTTTGTTTATTCCATAAGAATAATGTAACCCATTTTTCTCCTTATGATTATTTGATTTACTAAGCATGCTACTTGACTAAAAGTTCTGTTCTGTGAACCTTATTAAAATATTTTTCTTGGTTCACCCTATTCTTCAGGCCTGAAATGTCCTTTCTGATCTTTTTTATTTCTCTGCCTTTCATGTTTCTTGAAGAGCATATTTAGGCACCTTCACTACTCGATTTGGCTTAGCTGCTTCTCATTCATGCATTCCTTTATGATTTCTATTACTTGAAATGAAAGCAAGTTTATCTCCTTAGATATCTATCTACCCACTTGATATGAATTTTCTGAGGCTAGGAGCTTTCTTCTCGAGTCGTGTACATACCATACTGAAAGCTATAGAAAAGGAGGAAATTATACCCCAAATTCAGAGCACATAGTATGCACTCAATAAATATTTGCATAATAAATATGAAACAATGCCTTAGACTTTTCTAGCACAGGAAAAATATAAAAACTTATGATAACTTTTGCCATGGGAATATTAGACTCAACTGTCCTAAATTTTAAGTTGATGCTTTACTAAAGCTCAAATCAATACAAAATTGACTTGATAAAGTATGAGCCACTCTAATTAATGACATGCACAATTTTGAATTCTAAAGGTTAACTTACTGTACCTGTAATTGTGCTATGGACTAAATCTAATAAACCAAACAGGGCAGTTTGCTAAAGCTGGATTTTTGTCATCTGTGAACACTAGCTGAGTGATAAATAATGCATTAGTCATCTATTTTATGTAACAAACAAGTCAAAACTTAGTGGCTCGGGAATCTGATATGGCTTAGTTGAATCCTCTGCTTCAAGATCTCTCGAAGACTGGCTGGGATGGATTCATTTACTAGATCATACCTGTGGAAATTAACAGGATTTAGTTTCTTGTGGGCTGTTGGACTGAGCCTTCAATTTCTCACAGACTGTTGACTGGAAGGCTTCTCTGGTTTGCTGTCACATAAGTTTCTCCATAGAGCGACTCCATGAGAATAACCCAGTGAGGGGTAGGAGTGAGCATTATCAAGGCATATAAATCACGGTGGGTTGTAACTTAGTCTTGAAAGTAACATCATATTGCTTTGCCAATATTCTCTTGGTTACTAAACCCAGCCTACATGTAAGGGGGAAAATATGCGTAAGTGTGAAAGGCAGGGGGTAGAAATAATTGGAAACCATGTCAGAATCTGCCTAAAACAAATAATAAGAATGTAGGGAAAATGTAAAATGGTCTACATACTTCTTGGGGCTATGAAAATAAAATATAGTATTGTGATTGAATTGCAAACACAATGGATATATAAGAGAGACAGGAAAATTTAAGTCCAAATTCTTTAACATTTAATCCATAAACATTAGACAACTATCTATTTGGTGCCAAACATCATGATACACTCAGGTTACCTGAGAGGAAAAGAAAACTTTACTCATGAATGAAAGAAATTAACATGGAGGAAAAGTATCAGTGTGGAAAATTTCATAATGCAAATATTTTAACAGTATTTGGGTACTGAATGGTGGAATATCAGGAAATTTTCCTTTGATTTACTGAAAGTTGTGCAGGCAGGGAGTGAATGATAAAAGGGATGACACTGATCAAGATGCAGTGTGCTCATAAATATATGTTGAATTGAAAGCCCTTTTTCCAACTCCTTAAATATATTAAAGAAAAATTTTAATGTGAGAAATATGAGCAATGAGAAAGAATTCCCTCAATAGAGTAATGGGTTAAAGAAGAGCCCATATAAAGGAGGGGCCTTTAGTTATTTGGGATTTATAGAACCAGGACTTCGTTGATCACATGAATCTAGAAAAATCATTTAGTGGATAGAAAAGAAGATATTTGAACTATTGTCAGCTCAATCTCAATGCCAAAGAGAAGCAGAGGGAATTCATTTCCCACGGTGAGTAGAGATGAAAAAATAAAGATAATCTTGGGAAACTAACTTTTGTTTCCTTAGACTTTACATGGGCTGAGTGAGGCAGATTTATCTGACTGTCCTTGATGAAACTTTGGAACACACACATTTTGTTATTATTAAGCATACAGTTAAAGCCTCTCTTCTCCTTGTGGTATTTCTCTAATCCCAGAAACGTGGTCAGTTCTTAGTGGTTTATGACTGTCTGAAAACTCAGTGATGCCAACCCTAAAGGACAAGTGCTCTCAGCGGCATCCCCTGAAGTTCTCTTCCTCCTCTCACCCAACTGGAGGAGGCTCAGCCTCCAGATCAGCAGAGAAGCTGATGCCTAAACCACCTGATTGGAAAGCCAGAGTCTATGGTAACAGCTAAAATAATTCATAGTGATGTGGCATTGTATGTGTGGTCTTGACTATGGATTATAACTGCATTGTTTTACTTTTTTAAGTATCTTATTTTTTTTGCTTTTGCTGTCATCTCAATTATTTTTTCTCAAGTATACTTCCTCTTTTTGTGACAGGAGCATATACTTATTTGTGACTTTGTTTTTGACATCCTTCAATTTCACATTCTTCGAGATAATGACTAGAATGTCATTATCTAATGATTGATGAGCTCTCTAGTCAAGCAACTATTTCACATTTAAGCACTTTTTTTAAAGCTAAGTTATATTTTTAAAAATTCTAGATGCTAGGGAAGAACTGTAGTTCAGAGATGGTGATAGAGCTGACATTTGAATCCAAATCCTGCATTGCATTCTTTGTATCAGACCAAATAAAAGAGCCAGCAGATGAAATTATTGTCTTGAATCATTAATAAATCTGCACCGTCAGGAGACTTTCAAGGTGGCAAAAGCTTGGGTAAATGGCTTTTTTCCGGTAAGAAGAAGTATTCTTCACACCATGGGTTGATTAGCTTGCTGTCAAGCCTTGGAATGAGTGGACAGATATGATGAGTTCCTATAAGGAGATACTATTTTTTCTTATCCCTTGCACTACTCCAGCTCCTGTTTCATGTCTACTGAGAGCAAAATAGACCCTCAAATAAGAAGGCAATGCTCATAAGTTAGAGAAGTAAAGTCTCAACAGAATGATAGATTGTTCATGTATTCATTTATGGAAAAAATACAAAACAAGAAAACACCATGATGGCTCATAACTCCTTTTTATTGTATATATCGGTACTTCTTTCTGTGGTTTTCTGAATTTTTCTTTTTTTCTCCTTCTGTATTATCTTAAAATAGTTGTACAAAGAAGTTGCTATTTAACAAAGCAGTTTATGAATATAATACATCTTAATCAATGTTATCTCTTTCAACATCTCACTCATCCCACCCAACCCATCCCTTGAATTTTTCTGCTATGGCATAAGATCCATTTCCCCTCACTTATCCAAGGGTCATAAAGATCCTCTTTTCTCTTGACCACAGGCACTTCTCTTATGACATCTCTTGTTTTACCTAAATACAAAAATAAAGTCTTCTGGGGTTGGGAATATGGCCTAGTGGTAAGAGTGCGTGCCTCGTATACATGAAGCCCTGGGTTCCATTCCCCAGCACCACATATATATAGAAAACGACCAGAAGTGGCGCTGTGGCTCAAGTGGTAGAGTGCTAGCCTTGAGCAAAAAGAAGCCAGGGACAGTGCTCAGGCCCTGAATCCAAGGCCCAGGACTGGCAAAAATAAATAACTAAATAAAGTCTTCAATTTCAACATTTTCTGGAATTAGAATGAGTTGTCCCCAGGCTGTGACTGGTAAAATATGCCATTCTTTTTTTTTTCCTGCATAACAGTTTTTATAAGTGACATATTATGATGTTTACACTCTGAGCTGTAACAGCAACATGTATAGATTTGCACAATAATTATGTGCTTAGATATCTGTCTCTCTCACACAATTGGGAACTCCCTCAAGATTGGAGTCATGTGTCAATCATTCATGTACTGGAATTCATATAGCAGTGCCTACACCTAATAAATTGCCAATGTATACTTGTCCACATAAAGTTAGTTGTTTATTCATCATTTATTTATGATAGTCAATCACCCTGAGTTTTACTTTCCTTATTTTTTTTATACAAGAACAGTGCGAAACATTTCGAAAATGGTCAGGCACACAGTAAGTACTTAGTTAATGGCATGACATCCCTTCCCCCTTCCCAGAGATGCAACTCAGATAGCCTAAAAAAGCAGATATTCTTTAAGAAAGATGACCGTTCTGGGACCACATGTTCTGTTGTGGATGTATTTGGGTCAGCATCAAGTTTACCTGCCTATACATCTCTGTCCTTGGCTGAGGGACAGAGGAAAAGGCTTCCTTGCAGCCTCCTGTTTTCGATGTCTTACATGAACGTGATTTGTGTGCAGACTACAAGCCTTATTACTCTTGCTGGGGAACAGAGCTGTAAATAAGCCCTACACGCCAGACACAATTTGTTCCGGTTCAGGCTCCTTTTTTATTCATCCTTGGTTAAACATCCTTCCCCTCTAATTGTTGTACGTGATCTCTCTCTCTCTTTTTGTATCTGAGTTCATCAAATGACTTTATTATTCATTTTCCACTTTGATCAAGGAAGCTCAAAAATGTTCAATGCTTACTAAATGAAAGCATGATAAAATAGTACATGTCATTCCTAATATAGTCAAATTAGTACATGTGATTTGAAATCTTATCAATGCATTAAAGAATTCATTTTAGTCTTGCCTATTTTTAAAAGGCCAAACTCATTAATAAAAGGTCTGTGAAGTTTTTTTTTTCTAATGGTTTTTCTTATCAGGATGTTTGAGAGCCTAACTCTTAAATTTGATTTAAGAAGAAATCAGGTCCAAAGTTCCTTGTCTGCAGATGTTGGGGTTTTTTTTTGAGTTAGCATATACTTATTAAGGTGGCTTCAATATGTTATGTCCATACATGCCCACAATGTACCTTGAACAAGTTCACTCCCTCTACCACATACCCATTCTTTGCTTCTCTCACTTCAGTGTTTGGTGGGTTTCATTATGCTGTACACACCGCACACATCATCATCATCATCATCATCATCATCATCATCATCGTTCTGTGATCCTCTTGATACTTCAATATTTCCCTCCTTTGTCTGTAGTTTTGAAATTCTTCAAACTCTGGTAAACTGAAGTTGTTTGTAACTTAATCGGTAACAAAATTCAAGGTGAACTGAGGTCATTTATAGTCTCCTCTTATCCCACTTGGGATGCAAATTTAGTGGGAAAACATATCAGTGCTCATTACTGAATGCTGCCCTAGGCCCCTTTGCTAATGTTATTTATGTATAACCTGTATTCTCTAAGACTCTACTAAAATCTGAAAAGTAGAGGTTTTAAAACATATTTAAGTCTCAAGAATTACCAAACTTGGTCCCTGATGTGGTAATATTTTATATAAACAGTTGTATGGAAGTTTTTTTTGCCATCTTTATTGTGGTTTCAAAGAATATCCACAATAGTTTATATCCACTAAAAATTATGGATGAACTAATGTAGTGCATGGAGTTTGTGAAAAAATATTCAGGTAGAGGAACTAAGTGTTAAGAGTTTTGATGAGCCTCAATATTTGTCCTACTTGTGAGCTCACAAGTTGGGCTACTGGTTTGAAAGGTACTGGTGAAAGACACAAGATGCTTGGGTCAAAGGAAAGGGGCTTTATTAGTAACAGAATAGCCAGAAACATGACTTTTGTGTTCACATCAAATCCTTGTTGCTTTCCACGTCCCCTGGGGGCATTGTGACGTGGATAGATGGATGCCATGCTAGAAAAGTGTGTGCATCGCAGCTTGGGCTTGCTGAGGTTAGAGAACCTGAATCTTGTACACTGGTCATGAAGGAAACCTGTCTCACCTTGCCTTAGCGAGATTATTTAAAAAAAGACACTATCTTTCTCATATAAGACTGCTTATGCAAACATCCTTGAAAACACAGTCCATAATAAAAGCAGTCCGTGCCTGTGCTCACAAGCCAGGCAAAAATTCAAGAGACTCATGTAGAATTGTCTTCCAACAATGGTGGGGTTGTGTGAGGGGGAAATAAATGAATAAATATAGAACTGTGAATGAATAATGACTAGAGGTCTGGGTGATGGTTGTATTGAGGTACAGCATACTTGAGTATATATTTTCTATTTTCCACAAATAAAAAATATCAGCTATCATAAAGTACTGTGGCATTTTTCTATATAAATCAAAATAGAAAAGACCCAAGGAGATGATGTTAACCCTTCAATCTCTCACCTCTTTACTTCACTGAGCAAATGTTCAAAATTTAGCCAATAAATGCTCCTGGAGACTAATTATATTATTGACATGGTAGAATGTTGACAAGTTTGATATTATTAACTCAGATTATGGGAGAATTTCAACTTATGGGAGGATTTATTTTGACTGAAGTTTCAGTCCAGATTCACTTGACTGTGTGGCTTCTAGACCTATGCATGGTGAGGCTGACCACAATGGCAGAAATCATGATGTAGACCAAGCAGGAGGTAAAGGAGGAAGGCGTAGGGAAGAGGACATTATTCAAAAGCATAGGTCCATGACTTCCTTTCTTCAATCTGGTCTCATTTTCTAGTAGCCCATTTATTATGGTTTCATCCGTCACTTCCAATAGCACCACTAGCTGAGAACTAAGCCTTAAATACATAAGCCAAACCACAACCACCACCAGCTATGAAAGTCAGGATTGCTGCAGAATGGTAGAAACGATCTTTTGGCTTTTATTATCTTTAAGGAGCAGAGTACTCATTAATGTGATATACATAAATATATAATCACAAGATACATACAACATAAACATATCGCGTATAGATGAGTGAGATGGAGGCAAAGAAGACTTCATGTATATGTAAGGCATTTTATTCATATAAATAGTAGTCAGACTGTGAAAAAGGAAATGTTGAAAATAATGTGTTGTCAGCAAATCAATGTCTTTAAAATATGTATACTTTAGTAAAACATAAATATGTTCCTATTCTAAAAATGGAGATGTCTAAACTAAAAAGTGAGCATTTTATTCCCTATATACCAAATATCACTCCATTTCCAATTTCCCATTTGCCTCCAGAGAAGTAATTGCCATTAACAGTTTGCTGTATATTCTTCCAGGCTAGTTTCTATAAATTTACATACATTAATATGTAAAAGTACAAATATAGTTTTAAAAACATAAATGGAATTATACTGTGTATATTTTAATATACCCTGCTTTTTTATTTAAAAGTTTCCTGGATATAT
Source organism: Perognathus longimembris pacificus (assembly GCF_023159225.1). Lineage (NCBI taxonomy): Eukaryota > Metazoa > Chordata > Mammalia > Rodentia > Heteromyidae > Perognathus > Perognathus longimembris. The sequence goes on along the minus strand of NC_063188.1, from coordinate 104,613,171 downwards.
TTCTATTTTAATATATTTAAAACTTAACTGTTTTTTTGTCTGATGTTAATACTGGGTCTTGTGATCTTCTCATGGCTTTTTCCCTCCAGGCCAACACTAGACCCCTTGGGCCACACCTTTACTTCTTGCTTTTTGTTGATTACTTGGACATAAGTGTCTTTCTGATTTGTCTACATGGGCTGGCTTTGAAACATGACCCTCAGATCTCAGCTTCCTGTGTAGCTAGGATTACAGAGCCAACAGTGCCCACTGAAACTTTCCATTTGAAAATCTATTGCACAGAATCCACGGGATAGATATATCATATTTGAAACTTCCAATTTCAGCTTATTTATTTCTGCTCCTGTTGAGAATTTGTCACAATTATTATAAACCCATATCAAGATTGCATTTTGTACCAAATAAGCTTTCTCATAAATTAGCTTAATACATCGGGGTCTAAAATATTAGATAACCTTGACACAAACATGTATCAAGAATGTATTACTCTTGTAGCACTGGTAACTCTCACCTGTAATCCTAGCTACTTGGATGGCTGAGATTATTGAGATCACAGTATGAAGCCAGCCTGGACAGGAAAAAAAATCATGAGACCTCCTTTTCAACAAAAAATTCGATGTCATGCACTTGTTATCCCAGCTACTAAGAAGCCTAAGACAGGTGGATCATGCATATGTGGACATGATCAAGGCCCTATCTCAAAAATAATGGGCAAGAACCAGGGCTAGTATTATGGCTCAGTGGTAAGAGTTTGTTTTGAGGTAGCACAAGGTTTTGAGTTCAAATCCCAGTATTGCTCCCCACAAAATGAGTGTACCTCTTTATTTGCTAAATGTTTAAAAAACTTTAAAAAGTACTTAATTTCTTCAAACAGAGGAAGAGAGAAGAGAGCTTAGTGAGGAATAGGATATTTGCTTAATCTCAAAATAATCTTTTATCAATTACTTACTAGTCACCAAAGGGAAATTTTTGCAATGAAAGAAACAAGTTAACCAAATGACCCAAATTAACAGAAGCAATACCTTTTCACTATGAGACCCTGAAAAAGATACAGAATCATTTATGTAGTGTTATAGCCAGATATATATTACTTTAATCAAATCATGAAGAAACAGATAAACCTTTCTGAAGAGACTTTCTATAATGTTACTTATATGCTTCAGAACTAATAATGAAATACTCATCTATTAGAAAGAATGATATTGTACCATTTGTAAAGAAATGGAAAGACTTGGAAAAATTATGTTAAGTGAAGTAAGTCAGGCCCAGAGAGACAAAGGATCCATGTTTCCGCTTATATGTGGAAGCTAGAATTAGCTGACCAAGATATAAGTAAATACCTTAGGTGGTATCCAAGTATATACTGTTAGGTTTTTAAAGTAGGTAGCTGGTAAAGGAGAACGCCACGCGGTATTTAGGCAGGAGAGAACGTTTATTACCGAACTGCTGGCCTGTGGCCAAGATGATCCATGGCTGGAGAGAAGGGAGAGAGAGAGAGCCTGAATATAAGTGACTTCTAACCAATTACCATTGCAGTGGCAAAAACTGTATGTGAGCGAGTATTTCGAGCAGGCCTCATTGCACTGTCAAGAGGCGTGCTAGCAGTGTCCCGGCTCGGGTGTGACTGTGATGCAAAACCCATAAAGCACGGGAGAGAGGCGCCTGGTGAGTGGACGAGAGCTTACCAGGCAGAAGCGGCAGAAGCAGCGGACGGAGCGGCAGAGAACCCGAGCAGCAGCAGTTTCACTCACCAGGGTAGACAAGTGGTGTGGAGGTGGAGGTGGGTGTGGAGGCCAGCAATGGTATTAGTGAAAAGTGCCACGTGGCGACTCACAGCAGTTCGGTTCACGGAAAAAGGGCCGTCAGGACTGGGGATACTCCCAGAAAAAGAAGAAAAATAGATGGGAATTCTGCCTGTCCTGACTCTTAAGCCCTTCCCGAGTCACAGCACCATATATGTTAGGTTTTTAAAGTAGGTAGCCAGTAAAAGAGAACGCCACGCGGTCTTCGGGCAGGAGGGAAAAGTTTATTCTACTGACCTGCTCCCAAGTTCAAGGTAGGCAAGAGAGCGAACCACCCCGGGGAGTTAGAAAAATAATGGAACATGGCATAAACTTGGCCAAACTGTGTATCTATTTGAATGTATATGTGCGTGTGTGTGCATACGCGTGTGTATTACTTTTAGAGGTCAATGATATCCTATGTTTATTTTTGGATTGCTCCAAGAAACTAACTTACTAATTATTTTAATTGTTTTATTGAGACATAATTTACATACATATATTTTATTTGTTTGAAGTATAAAATTGAATAGTTTTAAAGATATTTCCGTAGGTACTACAACTACCACAGTCAAATTCACACAATTTCATTACCCAGTAAAGAAACCCAGAATGAATTAGCAGTAACTTCCTATTCCCTCCTCGCCAAACCACAGCAACCTGCACCCTGCCTTTACTTATTTACTTATTCTGTATATTTCATATAAACAAAATCATATAAAATGTGATCCCTTGTGTCTGACTTTTTTCGTATAGTATGACGTTTTTAAGGTTCATTCAGTGGTAGCATGTATCTCATTTCTTTTTGTTTTAGAACAACAGTCTATCATGTGTTCAGTACAACAAAATTCTATCAGCTCATCATATAATAGGCATTAGGATTGCTCCCACTTTTAACAAGCACGAATAATACTGCTATGAATAGTTTGTGGATATATTTTTATTTCTCTTGCATATATATTGCAAAATACATTATCATACTTAAGAACTGCCAGAGCCTGAGCATTTTTGGGGGGGAGGGTTTAATTTTTTGAGCTCTAAGCATATTTTGGATATTAGACTCTTGTCTGATGTGTAACTGCTAAAAATTCCAATTCTGTGGGTTTTCTATTTATCTTGTTGATATAACTTTTGCCATGAAAAATCTTTCAAATTTGATGCAATCCCATTTATCCAGTCTTTCTTTGATTTGTTGTGACTGAATCTTTATTTGGAAAATTTTGACCTGTGTCTAGGAGTCCTAGTGTTTCCCCTATCCCTTCCTGTAATATTGTTATGGTTTCTGGTCTTAAATTGAGGTCTTTTATCCATTTTAACTGATTCAGGTGTAAGGCATATATAAAGACCTAGTTTCCGTTTTCTGCATGTGGATAACCAGTTTTACTGGAACCATTTGTTAAAGAGGCTGTTTTTCTTTCAGCTCATGTCTTTTGCTCTCTTATTGACCACTGTGGAAAGCAGAATGGAGAGTCCTCAAAAAACTAAACATAGAACTATCATATGACCTAGTAATTTCACTCCTGGGCATTTATCCAATAGAATACAAATAAGGCCACAGTAAAGCTACCAGCACAACCATGTTCATTATAACTTTATTTACCATAGCCAAAATATAGAATGAGCCCAGATAGTCTTCAATAAATGAATGGATTGAGAAAAATGTGGTGTATATACACAATGCTATTTTACTCATCCATCAGGAAGAATGATCTTGTGCCATTCTTAGGGAAATAGAAAAATAAGGAAAATTATATTAAGGGAAGTAAGCCAGAACCAGAGAAACACAGAATACATAGTTTTCCTCATTTGTAGTAGCTAGAATGTGCCTATACACCCACAAGTAAACACACTGGATGGTAAGCAAGTAGTTACAAATGAATTGACTGAAGTATAATAGACTCTATGGAGAACTAAAGTAGTATGATTTTTTTTAAAAAGACTAAGTCAAAGCCCAACAAAATAAGAATCAGGAAGTGGTACTTGCAAAAGAGGAAGGTTGTACCAAGGGGATAGAGGTAAAAGAATGGATGGGGAAAAGAATGGAGTGAGGAGAATACAGGCAATAACTCATTGTATATACCACAAAACTGAGAAATACAAGGCAGGGGGTTTGTTGAAGAGGCGTGAAGATGTTGAAGTGATGACGCAGGTCAAGATGCCTTGTGTGCAAAAACTGCTTTTCTAAATGGCAAAAATTCAATACATAGCCTAAAATTTAACAAAAATGAGGGAAGGAATAGGTCAGGAGGGAAGAATGAGAAGGGTGAAAAAGGTGACATTGACCAAAATGCCCTGTATTTATAAACTGCTTTGGCGAATGGCAGCTCCTTCACACAACTACATAAAGATAATAAAAATATCAAAAAAAATTGACAATAGGATTCCCAAGAAAATTAACTAAGCCATAATAAGTTATAACTCAGAATTATAATATTTTGAATATTTAATATTTTGAATAAATAAATGAATTGGGAAAAAAAGAACTGCCAGACTCTTCTTCACAGTAGCTGCATCCTTTTTCAGTCTCACCAACAATGTACAAGGGTTCTAATCTCTCCACTTGATATTGTGTGTCTTTTAGATTATAACTAGCCTAGCAAGTGTAAAACAGAATTTCATCATAATTTGGATTTGCATTTCCCTAGTGGCTAATGATGTTGACCTTATTTTTCATGTTCTTGTCAGCCATTTTTATGTATCCTTTGGAGAAGCATCTATCTAAGTCCTTCCCTGGTCTTTTAATTGGGCAATTTATCTTTTTATAAATGTATTATAAGATTTTCCATATCCCAGCTACAGATTCCTTATTGGATATACAAGTGATAATTGGTAACAGTAATTTACACAGGTTGGCTATCCTTAGGCTGCTTGTTTCTTAACCACTTAATTTTTTTCTAAATGTATTTGAATTTTAGTATGCATATAGCAGTCTAAAATATACTGTTGCAAAGTACAGTTGTCCCTTGGTACCCTTGAGGTATTGGTTCCAGTATCCCTTACTGACACCAAAATTTACAGATGCTCAAATCCCTCCCATAAAATTGAGTCATATTCACATATAGCTTATGCACATTCTCCTGTGTGCTTTAAATTATCTCTAGATTACTTATAACACCTAATATACTGTAACTGCTATGTAAATAGTTGTTACACTGAATTGTTTAGGAATGACAAAGAAAATCTGTACACATTCAGGGAAGAAGTTTTTTCTCTGAATATTTTTGAATGGTTTTGATTTGGGATTAGTTGAATCTAAAAATGTAGAACCCAAGGACATGGAAGGACAATCATATTTTATAGAATGTATAACCATATTAGGAAGATCATATAGTACCAGTATGAAGTCCTCCACTTGAGTATTCTTTTTTTCACTTGCACATTCTTATAAGTCATGTTCTGATCATACTCTTAGTGTAATGCTAAGCTGCTATAAGAGACCTTAAATAGAATGGTTTAAAGACTATAGGAGTTTATGTTTCATTGACCTATTAGTCTTGAAGTAGGTAGTTGTGTTATTACTGTAGGCTGAGGCCTATAACGATTTCTAAAATCGAGAGACGGAAGACAGTAAACTGCTGTACTCAGTAAGGATAGGCATATCACAAATATGATAGAGGAATGGGGTGGGAATAAATTTGTGGTTTTTCTAGGTTGGTTTCTTATTTCCTTTATTTTTCTCCCATTTTCTTTTTTTTCTTTTTTTGCCAGTCCTGGGGCTTGGACTCAGGGCCTGAGCACTGTCCCTGGCTTCTTCTTGCTCAAGGCTAGCACTCTGCCACTTGAGCCACAGCGCCACTTCTGGCCGTTTTCTGTATATGTGGTGCTGGAGAATTGAACCTAGGGCCTCATGTATACGAGGCAAGCACTCTTGCCACTAGGCCATATCCCCAGCCCTTTCTCCCATTTTCTATATTTAAGAAGTAGAAGGTTTTTATTATCAAAAATATGGATAATGAAGAATTTTTGTTGTCAGTCATGGGGCTTATACTCAGGGCCCAGGTGCTGTCTCTGAGGTTTTTCACTCAAGGCTAGTACTTTACCATTTTGAGCCACATTACATTCAGTTTTTTTGTGGTTAATTGGAGATAAGAGTCTCATGGACTTTCCTGTCCAGGTTGACCTCAAACCAGAGTCCTCAGACCTCTGCCTTCTGAGTAGTTAGGATTACAGGCAAGTGTTACCAGTGTCTGGCAAGAAAATCCAGACATTTTTGAAAAGCTACTCCCATGGTTTCATGACTGACACTCAGTTCACTTACATGTATAATTTTGTAATCAACATTTTTTCTTAACTCCTTCAATATTCATCTTTAAAAAAACAAAAGCAACAAAAATTGATGCTATATATCAGTGAAAGTCACCAGCAATTAAACTTATTAAAAATACTGATTACAGTCATTGAGTAATCAACTGTCCTAATTCATTTGTCTTGTTAGCCAAGACTTATACAGGAAAACTTTTCATTTCAAACTTTTTTGAAAATCCTTTCCAACAATGAACCAATAATCTCTCCACATTACTAAAAGTAGTGTAATGAGCATAATTTATTACTTCAAAACACAATCTGGTGTAAAAACAAAGTTTTATAAAGAATAATTATAGAGACAATTCTGGGTAGAGACATAAGAGTATCTTCAAATGAGATCTATTTGATTTAGCCGGGCAAAAGTTATGGCTCAAATCAAGTTAGTATTAATAGGAATGAAGAAACTTAAAACTCAGATGGACGGGGGTGGGGGGAGTTTTTTCAGGACTTACAGACTGATGGAGTAGGAAGTAGTAGTAAGGATGAGGATGTGGACATGTTTAACATCCTCCCAACCATTCTCTGACATGGGGAACCTAAAGGAGGAAAATAGGGGGTGGGGCAATGTGAGGAAATTATAAATTCAAGTTTGTCCTTACTAAGTTTCAGGCTACTCTGAGATTTTCTTTTTTTTTTTTTTTTTGCCAGTCCTGGGCCTTGGACTCAGGGCCTGAGCACTGTCCCTGGCTTCTTCCCGCTCAAGGCTAGCACTCTGCCACTTGAGCCACAGTGCCGCTTCTGGCCGTTTTCTGTATATGTGGTGCTGGGGAATCGAACCTAGGGCCTCGTGTATCCGAGGCAGGCACTCTTGCCACTAGGCTATATCCCCAGCTACTCTGAGATTTTTCTAATGAAGTGCTCCAATTTGTTTTAGGAGAAAGAGATGTGACTATGAGAATTCTACACTAGAAGTAAGGACTCAGTGCATTCATGACCAAGTTATTGTCAGGACAGAATCTGACAGAGTATCAGTCTACATCATAGCTAACAAAGATATTAAGGAGGTCTAGAAGAGTAGCCAAAGTGTCAGTGGTGTCAAAAGAATGTAACATCAAGAAAACCAAAGAAAGAGATGATCCTTAAAAAAAAAACTAGGATCAAGAGAAACTTCAAAGACAACCATCTAGACTTATCCACAATAATTTGCTAAAGCTTTGTAATCCTAGATACTCAGGAGGCACAGGCCTGAGAATCTCAGTTCAAAGCCATCACAGGGTAGCAAAGTCCATGAGACTCTTCTTGCCAGTTAACCACCAAAAAAGCCAGAAGTGAGGCTGTGATTCCAGTGGTAGAGTAAGAGCCTTTAACAGAAAAGCTCAGAGATAGTACCCAACCCCTGAGTGCAAATCCCAGAACTGAGGGGGCGGGGGAAGGGGGAAGGAAAAGGAGATTATCTTGGGTGAGCCTGACACAAGGGGGTGGTGAGATTTCTAAAAGAGGATCTAGATCTTCCCTGAAAGAGGGATTTGAAGTAGGATATCTCTGTACCATCCCCATGGCCTTTAAGAAGCAAACAATCAGACTGTAACCAACAGAAGGGGTGGCCTCTAAGCTTAGAGCCTCTGGGCTCTCTAGCTGGAACCTCCTCCAACTTCCAGTTAACTGAATTCTTCTAATACCCTGAAAGAACTTAGATGAAATCTTTTAGACTCAGTGAAACCACTGTTCCTATCTTGATTGCAGAAGACCCAGTGAAGAAATTACAGAAAGTATGAGATAGTATGTTATTCTGAGACACTGGTAATTTGTTCTGCATACAGAAAATGAAAATATTGTCTTCCTCATTACCATTCATGTTTTGAGTGAGCTAGTTGGATTTCATAGGAAGAGAAAGCTATTCATTTGAGACTCTCTCTTGTACTTCTCATCTGTGGTTTCTATCAAGTCCCTGATGCTCTTTGTCTACCCAGGTTAATGAATTTGGCTTTTGAGAGACAAAACATCATTACAATGCACCACATAAGAGCTACTTCTGATCTGGAAGAATACTCCCTCTCTAAAAACAAGACACTGAAAACCAGTACTGTCCATGTGGTACCCTACTGTGGTGTTTATTAATGGCCCTGCTGATTCATTCTGTGACAAAGAATCTGAATCAGGCATTAGTGGACCATCTCTGTCACTGCAAGAGAGCTATTTGCCTCAGGATTGGGAATATTAATATTCTGGGCATGAATGAGACTCTTGACTAAGAAGCCAGCTCTGCCCTCTCATTAGTACTTCGTGGCTGTCAAGACTTTCATTAAGATTCTACTTCCTTTAATGTGGTCACCTTGGCATGTTTTTTGAATGACTTTCGTGGTTTAGGAAGGATTGCTTTCTTTCCCCCTAGATAATAGCCTAGAAAGCAGAAAGGAATTGCATTTGGCATACTTTGTAGCATATCATTGCATTGCCTTTTAAATTAGAACAAAGAGGCATTTGGCTAGAGGCACTGATGAGTGCCTGTGAGGTTCTATGACTAATGCTATATGTCAGCACCAGGCTTCCTTATAGATGGACTTTATGACATCTGTGTGTATAGACTCCACAGCACTGAAGGAGAGGAAAACAAATCATCTTACTTCGTTCCAGAAAGTTAGTAGCAATCCAGAGAGAGAAAATCCAGTAGGTTGGATGAATAAGTGGGAAGAAAACTTCAGATTTTCTCAATTGTGATTTTGTGTCTCAGATATGTTCAGGCAATAGTTTGGCCAAAGTAGGTTTTTACAATCTCACCAATAATCATTTTCAGGCTAAATATTTTTTTTACTAGGAGGAGTGACAATCTTTTGTCCTGCACTATGTTCAACGGCATCTTTGCCCTCTCCCCATAACATGCCAATAACATATTTTCCAAGTTATGATACTCCCCATGTCTCCACCCACTGTCAAATGTCCCTGTGTAGAAAACCAATTGAGAACCTTTCATCTAAAAAAAGGCAAAAGTCCTTTAGGGTTTTTCCACCAGTGTTTTCTATGGTGTTTTACTTTTCTAAACTCAGTTTAACCAGAACTGATTAAGCACTTGTTCCAAAAATGCTTCAAGAGTAAAGGAAGCTATGTTAGATCATAAGGAATTGCCTATATACGGGGAAGAGATTCTGGCCCTTAGTTCCCCCTCATCTAGAACAGATTGACTATAGGCCAGAGATATTTTGCTTTTTCTCTTCTGCCAGAATGTTCAATTGTGTAGGCAAGACAGACATACAAATGCTGATCCCCAATGGACAAGGTCCAAATTCAGTGATCCTGTTGAGATATTTTCTGGTCCCATTATTAAAGCAATATTTAATAATGACAAAAGTTTACAGAAAAAAGGAAACTCTAAATATAATAGAAAAGGTGAGAGTTAATTCCCATCTCCTTAAAAAATGGATGACAGTAGCCACAGTCTCAGGATTCCCCTTCTTTCAAGTGGTGCCTCAGGTATCTCTATTCCTGCCTCCGTGAAGGTGTAATCCCCTGCTGCTATAACCATGTAACATTGAACCTTTGCTATTTAAAGCTTCTGAAATAGTAAAGGCATTTGTTACCATAGCAGGATTTACCCTGTTTCTTTTTCGGAGATATCCTTATCCTACCACCCAGAAATGATCACTGTTCAAATTTAAAACTTTCTTCAAAGACTTTTTAAATCTGTGATTTTTTAATATAGTTTGAATTGTAGTGTTTTGCATTCTAACTTTTACCAATAAAAATGCTATGGAAAGATGTTTCTTTGCTTTCTGCTACCTCCAGTGTGTCACATTTTTTTTCTTTTTAGTACTTACAATGTGGTGAAATTATTTTTATTCATTTACTTATTGCATTGGCTTTTGTCCTTTTTTTTCTTTCCTTTCAATATGTAAGTTTTATGAGAATGTGTAAGTTGGTTTTCTTCTTCCGTTTCCATGGAAAAGTTCATGGTACATGACAAGTGTTTGATAAATATTTGTTGAATATACAGTGGGTGAATATTCCATATCTGGTTGCCATAATTCATTTAACAACTTTCCTACCTTTAGTTTTTCCCTTTAAAGACTGGCCTGTATTACACATAAACATTTTTTAAAATTCTGACTAGTTTGCTTAGTACAAATTCCTAGCATGGGCTAATTAATTAGACCAAAAGAGCTGAATAATTTTAAGGCTACTGAAAAATATTGTTCAAATACCCTTCAGAAAGTTATATAAATATCACTCTCAAAGGTGTGTGAGAGTGAATTCTGTGCTTAGCATTTATTTAGAAAGCATTCACTGGCCTTGGTTTTGTGTGTGTGTCAGTAGCAGGGCTTGAACTCAGGGTCTGAGTACTGTCCCTTGGCTTTTTCACTCAAGGTTAGCATTCTACCACTTGTACAAGACATCCACTTCTTACTTTTTGCTGGTTTATTAGAGATAAGAGTCTCGAAGACTTTCCTGCCCAGGATGGCTTTGTGCTGCACTCCTCAGATCTCAGCCTCCTGAGTAGCTAGGATAGCAGATGCAAGCTCCGGGCTCCTGACTCTGCATTTTTACATTCAGATACAAATCCTATAATTATCATTCATTATGATCGTTTCCATTAGTCTTCATTTCTTACATGAACACGAGTCTGTCTAATGACCTAGGAATTCACATCCAAGTCTATAAAATAAAATAATGAAGCCACATTGAAAATCCAGAAGGGAGTGGGCAACTAGTGTTTCCCTTTCTTATTTATTTATTTATTTTTGCTAAACCCACTCTCCTCTTGGGACTCTCTCCACAACTTTCAAACTAAGTTAAATCTTTTTATGGAAGAAATGTGATCAAGAGCATATTTGCTCAAGAGTTCTTATAAAGAACACAAACTGCATTGAAATTGAGCCAATTAGTTTCTGCCAATAATCTGGATGAACCTCAGACATGAGAAAAATCAAACACTTCAGTAGACAGAAAGATGTTTGAACACTGGAAAATCAGACCTCAAATGTCATCAATTTGCCCGGAGATGTTTAGCTAATGGCTTCACTATGAAGAATAATTTTACATTCTTCCAACTACACCATTCAAAATGATCTTGCTCTAGAGGAAAAGAGAAGCACCATGTGCTAACTGAGGAAAGTAGCCTGGCTAAGTCAAGAGACTGGAGGTAAGAGGTTGAATCCATTTACAGAACTTAGTTTCCTGCTGTTCTTTCCATGCAGCCCGAGATTCTTGTTAGTAATGAAATTATCTTCAAGTGAAAGACCAAGACTTGGGAGAGAAATTGAGCACGGAAAATCAATACTAGGTTTCAGTGGCTCCTGACCAGAACATTAAGCTCCTTTTTATAGCACAGAGTGACTCAGACCTGTCTCCCTTGTTGGTGGGCAGCATCACAAAAAATGTTAGATTTTAGTCCCTGTGAAAACGATAAAAACATTCAAATCTGAAGGAACGTCCCAATTTTTTTCCAGCAGTATACTGACTTGAGATTTTTGTTATCTTTAATTGGGTTGCCATTTTAATTAGGTATTAACTTTCTCCCAGAAAATAAAGATGAAAGTAATTATGTGGGCTGCAGCCTTTTGAAAGAGCACTTGTCAATAACATCAGAGAATGTTGGCAGGGAGGAAGGGCAGAAATGATCCTCTGATCTTTTCTCATGGGGCGTGCTTAGAATTTGATGTTGTATAGTTTGGAAAAGGTTTTCTTTCAGTCTTATAAGGATCTGATCTACAAGTTTCATTTCTTCAACATTACTGAGGAGCAGTAGTCATATAATTTTATAATTTGTCTATATTATACAAATATATAATACAATATATACATACATTTGTATTTATATTACTGCATCATAGATGTTGACACATTATGGTGTAAGGGTGAAATGATGTCTGCTACCTGATTTTCCAATAAAGTTTTATTGGAACATAGTGATGTCCATTTGGTTATGCATTGTCAATGACTGCTTTTGTGCTCTGATGACAGGACTGAGTAGTTTTTATTTATTTATTTGTTTGTTTGTTTGTTTTTGTCAGTAGTGGGGTTAAACTCAGGGCTGGGCCACTGTCCTTTAACATTTCCACTCAAAGCCGGCACTCTACCACTTGAGCCCTGGCTCCATTTACATCTTTTGCTGATTAATTGGTGTTAAGTGTCTCAAAGACTTTTCTGACTGGGCTGGCTTAGACTTGTGGTTCTCAGTCCTCAAATTGTTAGGATTATAGGCATAATCCACTGGCATTCAGCAGCATTGTATACTTTTGACAGAGCACATAGCCCTTTAGAGAAAAAAATATTTACAAGTTTCTGTTCTAGAGTCAGGTCTTTGTATTTAGCACATTTTTCAATCAGAAGAGATTTAGTGTTCTTATTAAAAATATCTACTTATAGATTGTATGCTATGTTGTTGATGTGCAGGTATGAGTGTGCAGAAAACAGCAACTTGGAATGATATTAGAGACCCCTAAATAGATGGAGAGAACAGTGATATTGACAACCTGGAGTCAATGAAAACTTGCCAAAAATGACTATCAAAATGTATTTATTAAGGTTTCAATGAGTGCAATGAAAACAAATTTTACCTACCAAAGCCTTGTGCCATATCATGGAGATTACAAGATGTGTGACTCAAGTGCTTACCACATGAAGAGCTGAGAAATACTTTGGAGGTTTCATTTTCAAGAGCTGTAACTGAATATACCATTGAAATATGCCTTACACCAAAGTAGAAAAAATGATCCAAATTGAATATTTCATATTTCCCTTCAAATCTGATTTTCATCATATGCTTCAGATTTTGGAAGAGATATCACCAGCCAGCTGGCCAGTCCAGTTGTCTATTTGCTTTCTTTCTCATATACTGGGCTTTGCCTCACCTGTCTCACTCACACACTACTTCAGGAGATCTCAGAACATCTCTTTCCATTTCATATATAGCCATTCTGAATTCTGCACCTGCTGTGTATGCTCTTAGATCTTGATGCATACTTCTCAAAGTGCCTTGCCATTGTGTTTAATGGTTTCTGAACTTGGGAAGAGACAAGTTTCACATCAAATGAATCTAGGAAGTTGTAATATTTTTATGGAACATAAGAAAATGAATGTAGCCAGAGGTGGTAAGCCCAGTTTTTTTTTCAGCTGCCCCAATACTAATGCATTTGTGAGTGTTTGTATGTCTATGAATTATTACTACTTTTTCCCCAGTCCTGGGGCTTGAACTCAGGGCCTGAGCACTGTCCCTGGCTTCTTTTTGCTCAAGGCTAGCACTCTACCACTTGAGCCACAGCTCCACTTCCAGCTTTTCTGTTTATGTGGTGCTGAGGAATCAAACCCAGGGCTTCATGAATGCAAGGCAAGGACTATACCACTAAGCCACATTCCTAGCCCTTAATAAGCATTCTTTTTTGTGCTCAACACTGCTTTATGTGCTGGGAATAAGGTGAGGAATAAGAAGAGCTCCATAATCTTGAAGAACTTGCATTTCAGTGAGGGCAAGCAATGGATATTCTCAAAACAGCTTCACCAATACCACTGCTATTTTGCAGATGAAAGAAACTGAGGCTCATTATGAACCTTTAGGTCTCATTGGAACCATTAAGCCTTTATTCATATTAGCAAACACTGCCAAGAAGCAGACTCTTTACTCATCCATCAGGAAGAATAATGTCATTTGCATGGAAACATATGGACCTGGAAAAATTTTGTTAAGTGACATAAGTCAGACTCAGAAAGACAGAGAGTATATTTTCTCTCGTATGTTACTTAGGTCTAAAGTATAAATATATACAGGTTATATATGCATATACATGAGCATATTTACTAAAATATTTTAGGTACGGGGGAGGTTTGCATTTGGTGTAACTCCCTTGAACAACTAAGAGTTTGACAAAATGAATACCAGGAAGCTGTACCACGATAGAGTGATGAAGTGAAGAGGACAGGGAGAAAAGGAATCGAGACAGGAAAGGGAGGTGAATACAGTCATAATATTCCATGTCTGTAAGTGAAAATGGAAGCAGATAACTTGAAAGGTGGGTTAGAGATAAGGAGATGAAAGTGGTGACATTGATCAAGATGCATTGTACTCATAAATTGATATGTGCAATTGAAATCCCCTTGCACAACTACTTAAGCATAATAAAACTGTTTAAAAAGTTGACCCTACTAAACTACATAAAGAATGTAGCAATATTAGAAGTTTACAAGAAAAACAACTACAATTCTGTAAGTTGAGATATGGACATGACCAAAAGCAGGAGGATATGGCTATTGAATAGATATTAATTTGGCAAGATAGTCAGGGCTAGCATCTCTGAAGGCATAAGGCTTGGAAATCACAGAGACCAGTATGAAGAGAGGAGTGAGAAGAAAACGAGAGGCAAGGAATGGGCAAATTATACGAAATTCATTCAACTGGGGAAAATATATGTATTTCACCTTTAGTGGGATGGGAGAGCCTTTGGAATGTTACGTGGTTTGATTTGACTTTACAAAGTTCCCTTAGATTTCTCTGGAGAACAGATAAAGGTGTATGAAGAGAAAGGGAAATCAAGGTAGGAACCTGCCAATCAAGGGAGAACATGGGCTTGGATAAAGGCACTGGCAGTAATTGTAATGAAAAATGGTATGATTTGCTTTGAAGGTACAGCTTCCATGACACACCAAAGAATTGACTGTGGACATTAAAAAACAACAACAAAGGGTCCAAACATGATGAACTCTAAGCATTCAAAAATTTGGTCTGACCCAGGTACAGGTGGCTCATGCCTTATAGTCCTAGCTACTCCCGAGGCTGAGATCGGATGCCTGCAGTTCAAAGCTAGTCTGAACAAGAAACTCCATGAGACTCCTATCTCCAATTAACCAGAAAAATCCAGAAGTGGAGCTATGACTTAAATGGTAGAGCACGAGGTTTGAGAAAAGAAAACAACAACAACAACTAAGGGACAATGCCCAGATCCTAAATTCAAGCCCCAGTACAGGCACCAAAAGAAAATTTGAATCAATTGATATATGCAGTGGTTATTTATACTCACACATGCCCTCATACACATCATACATATCATTAAACCAATTGACTTGATAGAAAATTATTTTAAGAATTTAAATATTATTACATACAACTTTTCAATAAGTGTGAAAAATTCTCAAGCTATCTGGCCTTTGTTTTATGCAGTAGAAATATCTAAAGGGTTGGAACTTAGACTTTAAAAAAAGTTTGATCATAGATGAAGGAGCAGACACCCAGAGAGAGGCTCATAGGCAGATTCTAGGTAATAGCCAGAATATTCTAAAGAAGCCAAAGAATGTATTGTTAATCAAGATGGGTAGGGACAAGACAGGGAAAATGGGGGAGAACAGAGGAAATGGTGACACTGATCAAGAAGCATTACACTCATAACCTAACTTATGGAATTATAACCCCTTTGTACAACTACCTAGTGGCAATAATAATAAATACATTACAAATTAAAAATAAAAGTAACTCACAAAAATGAGCTAATAAAGAAGTTCCCAAATGTGTATACGTGAATACTTTTAAGATGTCCAGTCTGGGCGCCAGTGGCTCACGCCTGTAATCCTAGCTAAGATTGAGGATCTCAGGAGGCTGAGATCTGAGGATCACGGTTCAAAGCAAGCCAATCAAGGAAATCTGTGAGAGTCTTATCTCCAATTAACCACCAGGAAACCAGAAGTGTCACTGTGGCTCAAGTAGTAGTGTCCTAGCTTGAGCTGAAGAGCTCAGGAACAGTGCCCAGACAGAGTTCAAGCCCCACGACCAGAAGAAAAAAAAAGTACATAATTCAATTTCATTTCCTCTAAAAATATGTAAAATCTAATCAGTCCTTCTTTGTTAACTTCCAGTTCTCTCTCTACTTTTAGTTATCCTGCTTGAAAATTATCTATCAAATTATTTTTAAAGTGCTTTCCCCCACAGAATACCTCTAGCCTTAAGTTTATGGACCACAAAGGAGACAAAATCTGCTTGAATATATAAGATATTAGATTTTTCTTCCCCTGAAGAAGAAAGGAAGAAGGAATTGAGGGTTTTCTTTTTGCTGAAGTGAGCATAATGCAATTTTCTTAATAAATGTCTTCCTTGTCAGTCGTCAAAACTTACAATGCTAAACAACCTTTCCTACTGTCTTTCCTTGCATGACTTTCTAATAAAACTGTATTCTATAAGGGAAAGTTTATTAATTGTGAATGCTTGACAAAGTCTACCTCTGCTGGGTACTGGTGGCTCACTCCTGTAATCCTAGCTACTCAGGAGACTGAGATCTGTGAATTACAGTTCAAAGCCAGCCTTGGCAGGAAAGTACGTGAGACTCTTATCTCCAATTAAGCACTAGAAAAAAAAAGCTGCAAGTGGAGCCGTGGCTCAAGTGGTAGAGAGCTATCCTTGAACAAAAAGTTCAGGGACAGAGCTCAGGTCCTGAGTTCAAACCCTAGAACGAACACTTCTAGACATTTACACACTGAGACAAAAGGAGGATATGCATAGAAGTGGTTGACAAAGACTCAATAGCTATGTGCATAAGATCATATAAATATTATTTTATGAAACAAACTCTAAGAAAAGGAAACAGGAGATATTTTTAGTTGTTGTTGCCTATTTTTTCTTTCATTTTGTCTTTTTTGTTAGTTAATTTGTCTTAGGGAAGGTTAGGGGGAGCACAGAAAAGGTGGAACAAAAGGGGAACAAATACAACAGTGGTACTTACTAGACATTATGTGAAAAATGAATTGTACATCTTGTGGGTGGGGATGGGAAGGACAAACTGAAAGAGAGCAATGGAAGGGGAGACATGGTTCAGAAAGAATTGTATGCATTACCTGATTCATGTAACTCTAACCCCTCTGTAGATCACATCTGCAATAACAATTTTTAAAAGTAAATATATCCATCTTTGTGGTTCATAACATGAATGCAAGTTTAGTGGTTCAAATAAGTAATATGTTCTACAATGACAAGTGTATCATGAGGCTAATATGAAAAGTCTGCAAGATTCCTCCTCCTTTGAAGAAACTGTGTATCTCATCTCTGTGATGTATAGGTTATCCTTTTAGAATAGATTATTACAGGCATAACTTAAATGGCATGTCCTTAAGCAGGCCCTGTGTCTTTTAATTCTTTAATTGTGGTTTTTAGGGTAAAACTGTCCCCTACCCAATTAATAAATGTATAATACACGGAATTAAAATATAGTATCCAATTCTCTTTTTTTTTTCTGAGTTTAAGAGCAGTTAGCGTAAAGAGCCATTGGAAAGAAAGAACTTACGAAGAAGTTCATTTGTCTATTGTTTTTGTAGTGTTGGGGCTGGAACCCAGGGCTTTGTGCATGATAGGAAAATGCTCTATCACTGAGCTATACCCCAAGTCTGTAGTTTACTACCTCTTAATTCTACTTTCACACGGCACTAAAATAACATATTTTGTGAATGAACTTTGGTTCTAAGAACACAAATGGAAATATGATTTTCATTTTCATACCATAGTACATTGACCAGGGCCTAGAGTTTGTACATGGGAAGGTACACCAATGAACTGGTCATAGGAACTGAGAACATGGGAGATTCTCACTCAGTAGGGGTGGGGGAATGAATCCCATGAACCTAGAGAGCCAGAAACACTAAGACCAAGAAATAAGAGTTGGTGACATCCTCTAGGGCAGAAGGGCTTACAGAAGGCTCTAGTCATCTACCTTCCTTATAAAACACATTTTGCAAGGTAAGCTACTATGATATCTAATCTTTATTTAGGTGGAGAATGATGATATGAAGGTTGAAACTCAGGGTCTTGTGTTAGGTTGATGCTCTACTCTTTCAGCCATGCCTCTAGCCCTGGTTTTCCTCTACTTATTTTCGTGTGTGTGTGTGTGTGTGTGTGTGTGTGTGTGTGTGTGTGTGTGTGTGTGTGTTGCCCATGTTTACTCCTGAGCAATGATTCCCTCTGTTGAGATGGAATCTCATGAATTTTGCCCTGGCTTGCCTGGGACCATAATCCTCCAGTTCTCAGCTCCCTACATAGCTTAGAATGACAGGCATATGCCACTCTTTCCAGCTATGGGTTGAGAAGGGTCTTGTGAACTTGGCTGGCCTGGCTGGCCTCAAACCATGATCCTCCTGCTCTCAACCTCCCAAGTAGCTATGAACCATTATGTCCAGATTAATTTCTTGATCTTTGGTTTTGCTGTACATGCTACCCATATCACCTTCCAAACTGCTTATTCTAATAAACACCTCAACCATCTCTAGAAACTCTACCAACATAAGAAAAGTTATATATGTACATTCTTAAAAGATCATGATAAATATATCAGGTTAACCATATTTTTCTTAGATGTCTTCTTTTATATATTGACCTGTAGTTGCTGTTCAAAAATGAATTTCCACTCATCTGTATCCTTAACGAGCATATATCTTAAACCTACTTAGCAATAAGAAGCGTTCCTCTTTCTGCTATTGTATTGCATTCATTCAAAGTACAGATATCATAAGCCCCTAATGACCATTTATATTCCACTTGTCTCTAATTTAATAATTTCATTCTTTTTTGGTTTTGATTTTGAATTCTTTGGCTGACACACTCATCCGGAATTGTCCTTTTCCTTAATGTACCCCTCCATAAAGTCTCTGTTAATATTTCCCCTTACTTATGTAAGACTGTGTGCTAGATTCTAGAGGTAAGACTACTACCAGAGGAATAAAGGGTTAGCATTTGAGTCACGTTTGGGAATAGGTTCAAGGAAGCAATTTATTATGGTTATATCTTTATATTAAAATCTGCTACCATAGCCTCTGATTGCTTGTGCACAATCTGGCATATTTTTAACATCCCTTCTCTCTGCTATTTCCCTCATGGTCTCAATTGCCCATCTGTCTGAAGCACACACAATGGTTGGAATTTTATGAGAATGTTGCATTATCAATTTCTGTCTAATTTGAAAGAAACATTTCAGCTTTTTTCTTTAAAAAAACCCTTTTTAAATGAATTTGCTGAATGTTATTTGATCCTAATGACTAATACAAATTTCTAGCAGTGTAGATCAACTACAGAGGTATTTTTAATGTCAGTTCAAATCAGTTCTAAATAAGTATTCTTAAGACAGTGGACCTGAGAATCACAAATCAAGTGTGTCTGTTTACCTATCTAGAATAGCCAAGAGATTGTTTGGCTTCTTCAAATCATTTCTAGAGGACAGATAAAGGAAACATAGGAATCTAGAGGCCAGAGGGGAGGTAATTGCTTGTTTCCAATATTAGGAGCAAAAGAAAAACACAATTGAGAGACAGCTGAAGGACTTATTCTAAACTCTGTGCCATATGCTCACAGTTCATTGGAACAAGAAACATCTGGGGTTGATATAGTTAGGTTTCTCTGTAAAAACATGTCTTTCTTTGTTTAATACCTGGGTGCTTGATGTATTGTCATGTCCAATATGATTTGATCTGTGTTAGATCAAAGTTCTTTAAGAACTTTATTCATAAATTTCATGGAATTTGGGGAGCTGAAGAGATCTTTGAAAGTATGTGTTAGACAAAGTCATCACTTTGTGATGCTGTGTCACAAGAAGTAGAAAATGGCATATAGAGAATCATAAGCTAAATAATCATATTTAGAGGAATCCAGAATTTATCATTTGACTTTTATTTTACTGCCTTCAATGTCTTGATTTTAGATATCTGAATCACACTGTCCAAAATCTGAAATTCAGCTTCAGTAAAAGCAGCTTATTATTCTGTCTTTCTATTCCATGTCTTTTACTCCCCCTTTTGACTTTGTAGGGGATATGTAATTTGAGCTAGATGAGTCTTGGATGAACAGAAAAGATTTTGATAGCTTGAGAGAGACAAAGTATCATGGAAGAGATGGCTACTTGTTACTTAATGTTCAATCTCCCCTTTTCAGATGAATAGAATCTACCCTTACTGTTTAGCCAGTTACATGACCTCCCAAAGTAAGATTGCATTTCTCTCAGCCTCCTGTAATGTTAAATGTGGTCATATGATTAATTTCTGGCCAATGAAATGGCCAGAAATACAGAAACTTATACCATCTATCAATAAATGGAAAGGAAGTATGTCCTTCTTTATCCTCCCTCCCAATTTTCATCCATCTTAGTGCTGGGAATGTCATTGTGGCATCAGACTACCTTAGACCATGAAGACAAGAACAAAATAGAATATCAAGGCAGATAAATGGAAGGGGTGGGTTTTTTGGGCGTCCTCATGTAATAAATCTATCATACCCTCTCCAAGGAGAAAGAATGCTACAGAACTGGCCATGTGTGAATGAAAATGAGGGTTAGGGATGCATTCACATCTTTTTCTTTGAAGTATTCAACACAACTATAATCTGTGAAGTGATTGCATAATTCAGTATTTGTTTAATTTCCATTGGGTCCCTCTAGACTAAAAGTTCTATGATGGCAGGATGATGTCTGCACTGTCCATTGTATTGACAGCCCCTGGGATAGTGAAGGTATTCTAATATAAACATGAGCAAGATGATTAAGTGGGTCACCAAATGAAAGACAAACAATGATACTTAAGGAGATATAGAAATGTACAAATTGCCTGGAGCTTTCAAAATTCAAATAACTAGAGCAAGATTTTTTTTTTTTTTTTTTTTTTTTTTTGGCCAGTCCTGGGCCTTGGACTCAGGGCCTGAGCACTGTCCCTGGCTTCTTCCCGCTCAAGGCTAGCACTCTGCCACTTGAGCCACAGCGCCGCTTCTGGCCGTTTTCTGTATATGTGGTGCTGGGGAATCGAACCTAGGGCCTCGTGTATCCGAGGCAGGCACTCTTGCCACTAGGCTATATCCCCAGCACCTAGAGCAAGATTTTTATAACTCCCCAAGTGATATTTTCCCTATCATTACTGTCATTTTCTATTCATTCATGAGAATTTCTCTTGTTGTGCAGAGTAATTTGTCTTTTGGGTGCCGGGATCCTCATTTTTGGAAGAAGGTTTGTTTCCAAATTATGAAGTGACTAATGCCCTGTCCTTTACCAAGAATGAAGAAATGTCACACAAGAATACCATCAGAATCCTTTTGTGAACATATTTTTTGCTTTGGATGACCTAGAACTGTTGTCCTCCTAATCTCAGCCTTGCACCAGCAAAGATGACAGACAGATGAATGCTACAGGACTCAGCCACAGGTACAGTTGGAGTCTTGCACACTTTTTGCCCAATCTGGCCTTGAACCATTATCCTCCCATTGAGGATCCTCCTCCAAAGCAGTTAGGATTACAGGCATGAGCCATCAGCACAAAGTGTAATCTCTCTACTTCTCACAGCTGGAACTCCACTCTATTCCCCAGTTGTCCAGTGTGAGGACTAGGCTTACTTCTATGGATAGAGAAGGCCTTGATATGGAAATTCTAGGTGCTTGCACAAAGAGACCATCTGCACAGGAAGATGCCGAAGAACTGTGAGCAGAGCATAACATTTGAATAAGGTAGTCCTGTTTAACATTCCATTTTGGTATTAAACCTCAGGAATCTTCCCCTGATACACAAAGGCAGTGTTTTGCTCTCTCTTCTCTGACATCTCCTACTTTTTAAGGTGTATTTCATTGGCTCTGTCCCTTGGACTTGACTGTCACTTCCTTAAAGACAAGCTATTATTTTTTACCTCCTTGTTCCTATCTCAATGCTCAACACCGAGCTGAAAGTTTAATATACAGCAGTTGGATACATGAGTGGGCGTCTTATCTTTTTATCTTTAAAAAGCCTTACATACAGATGAAAAATTTAAAAAATATATTTGTTGAATTGAAATAAGGTCTTTGTGATTGGCAGGAGTATAAAGTGGACCATTATTAGCTTCAAACTAATTCCACTCTGCCAGAAATCATGCTTGAAATATTAAAATGTCTCTTCATAAAACAGAGAAGCCTTATCTAAAAACTTGCATTAAATAAAAGAGACCTGAAGTGAACCTTACTCATGTTTGCAGGAAAACAAATATTTTGCCTTCTATATTCTGTTCTCATCAATTCTTCTTTGTCACAGAAGACCTGTATTTCATTAGCCTTCCCTTTTCAATGTGTAGACTTCGCCCTATGATTAAATATGTTATGTATTTCTTTTGCAAAAAAGTAATTAAAAAGTTCAAATATAAATAAAACACTGTTTTAAAAAATATAATTCACACTACTTTAAAATTATGTAAGCCTCTGTCTATCATGTCATCTCCCTCTTTCAAAACAATATTTTTGCAGTCTTATAACAGTAACTTTTCATTTCATTCCTTTATTTTTTAATAAAGCATATTCTGATGACTGAAACAAAATCTACTAGTATATTTTACTTTGAAGGAATATGCAATTAGTGTCATGCTAAAGGAGTTATAGTGTGGAAAATGAAATTTTCAATGGATAACCAGATATTCTTCATAAAGAAAGGTAATATTCTGTATTTCTCCATTTTAAAATTGGAAAATATGTCTTGCAATTTGTATTTACTTGTTTTTCTCTCCGCTGGAAAGATTCACAGACTGAATGACAGATGATCAATGATCTGATCTTATCCCCTTTTCTTGCAAGCCTTGAGAATTGTCTGAACCCAGAACGCCCCAGAATGCCAGGTTCCTGTATATATAAAGATTTAGAAAAGGAGTCTCAACCACCTTAGAAACTTTTCAGTTCTGTAGCTCTGTACTGTCACTGTAGTTCTGCTGAGCATGTGAAGACATTAAGCTTTATTATGTTTGCATAATTATCCTCAAGCTTTCTCTTTAAAAATTAAAGAGTCGGATTATATTTCTAAATAATGATATCACCAGAAAATGGTATAATCCATTCTTGATAACAGTTGAATGTGGCTTACTCTCAGGAATAATGCATTTTTAATATAAGGAGGAGAATGGAAGATGCACAAAAAACTCAAGTAGTTACTGTCTTCCTTTCGGTTCAACCCTCCCTTTCCTTTGGGGGAATTTCTTCACCATTCAATACATTTTTGTAAAATTCTCTATCACAGTATCTCATTTTCCCATATCACAGAAATAGGCATTTGACAAAGCACGGACACGGATTGGTTCAACAGGAAGACATATGCTGGGGCAATTAGAGTTTTCTATAGAATTTTTGAAATTCAACATATATTGAGAATGACCCTTTCTCTTGGATTTTTTTTTGGGTCAGGATGTATATCAGGAACTATGAAAAAGTACTTCATGTACCATGTATAGCAAGATTATCTCTAGCAGGAGAAAATGAGGCCAATGCACAAGAAACAGAGCTCTGCAGCAGCTAGAAAGTTGGAGTTTTCAGTTCTGGCCTCTGATTCTGGGCTTCCAGATTCTTTGTCTTTCCCTATTAGGCTATGTTCCTCATGGTGCCATCATCCTGAGTTCTTTGGCTGCATAACAACCAGTATTTGCTTTGCAGAAAACCAAAAATATATCATCTCAAACATGACTGTAGGAAGCTAGAGTGTACCATCCCAATATATGCCCTTTTGTTTGAGAAACTGCAGGCAAATGAGAGGCTCTGCAAACAACAAAAGTTACTTTTTTGTGAGGAGAGTTTACAACTTATAAAGGAAACAAAGGAATGCACCAGTTATAAGAGCGTGTCCCTCTATCTAGAAGAGTGGGATGACTTTAATTCACCAGAGATTCTCATTAGTGGATAAGGAATTGGCTTAAATTTTCAGAGATCTTGCTTCTTTGCTCTTATGTATCATTCTTTTCCAGATCAGCTCGTCATAACTAGCTTTCCCCCATGTTCTTGGAGGTTGGAATTTCAACCTAAATTTAAAGCTATTTCTTAGTTACTTGTTTATCTGAATCCCTCCTGTTTCAACACGAGGTACGCATGTTAATAAACTTCTGTTTGTTTTGTTGTGCCAAGTCATGAGACGACCACCAAGAAGGCCACCAAGACTCAAACGTTCCGAAATGCAAAAGCAAGGCAAGGCTTTATTCAAGTGAGCTGCAACTCGGGCCTCGTCCTACCCACCGACACAGTGGAGGTTAGGAGGGAGCCCCGAGCTGCAATTACACAGGGCTTATAAAGGCAAAAAACAAAGTTACAGCAATCAGGTGTTCAAGCAAGCAAGATTAGGACACAGGTACAAATCTGATTGGCTCAGGGCTCGAGGCATTCTGGGGGCAGTCAGAGTTAAGCATTCCCAGTGGTTAGAGTTCTAGACCGACTGGGCCCTAATGGGCTTGTCCTGGGTCTGCTCACAGGGCCTGCTTATCACAGGTTCACGTGGTAAAGTGGGGTTCACGTGGTAAAGTGGGGCCTGACTTCAAAGTCTGGCACTTCATTTCCTCCTTTTCTCTTTGGTACCTTGGGAGCCAATCATGGCTCCCTTCTGTCCATTTCAATGGCTTGCATGTCTAGGGGATAATATAGAGGTAAGGCATGGGCCAGTAGGGCCCAAAGTAGTATCCGAAAATAACTCTGGTCCCTTGGTTTTAAAGGGGGGCTGATGGGTGAAGATCATCCATCTTCTGTAACTTCTTCAGGCTGACTCAGGGGTGTTGACCTTACCTAGCCAGGAACCTATAACCTTAGTCTACTTCACCAAGGGACTGCAGGATTACTGTAAACTGAAAATTAACTTTCAGCTATACAGACTTACCATTAGCTGTATAGTGTTTAGTATCCAAATGTCAGCAACAAAATAATACATGAACTTCTCAGCTGTGCTCTAAGGGTCGGGTGGCTATACCCGTATTCCTGAGCAAGCCCAAAACTACCTAAAATAAGGGGGTCACCTCACTTTGGAGTGAGCTGCCAAAATAACATCAACACTAGCCAGGCTAGTAAGGAAAGAAGGCAAAAAGAAAATTATAACAATGTTCAGTTTAACTTTCTTTTCTTGAGGCGAAGGCGAAGCTGCTGAGTCGGGTGCTTGGAGACCTCCCATGTTCCATCACGGTAGTTGTCATCCAGGGCAAAGGGGTCAGCTGGCCTGGCGTGGAAGCAATGAACCCAAGTGGCGATGCCGTCTAGGGTCCCTTCCACCATGGTTCTAAGGATTTCAGTCCCCTGGTCTGGGTAGGATTTCTTCCAGGATCTTCTTAGCCACTACATTCGCAGTCTCATGCTTTGTTGGATAGGCTTCAACCCATCCTGAAAAGGTGTCTACAAAAACTAGCAAATATTTGTATCCAAATTTTTCCAGGTTTAATTTCTGTGAAATCTACTTCCCAATACACGCCTGGCCTATCCCCACGGAGGCGAGCTCCTTAGTAACTGGCTGATTAGGGGCGTTGGTGAGCTGACAGGCCTTGCAATTTTTAACAATATCTTCAATGAGTTGATCTCCTTGTCTAATTTTCACTTTGGAGTGTCGGAGCAAGTCCTGCATTCTTCGGGTTCCCATGTGAGAAGCTCGGTGGATTCTCTTAAAGATCCCCTTACCCAGCCCTTGTGGCAGGATAAGTTTCCCTTCACAAGTTTTCCACCAGTCATTGTTTCCTTCTCTGTCCGGGGTTTTGTGGGCCATGGGAATTTTCTTTATCCACTCCAAGCCTTCTTGGGAATACTGGGGCACAGGAGGCAAAGCTCGTGGCTCTGGGTCTACTAGAGTCAATACCAATACCTCTGTTCATATAGAAGCTTGACCATCTCAGCAAACCCAGGTATCCACAGCTGGCAAAAGCCTGCCGTTGCTGTTCCCAGGAACTCTGACTTGTCTGGCTGACTTAGGCACAGGGATTTTCAGCACAGTCTCTTTACGTGCATCTGACAGCCAACGCTTGCCCTCTCTTAATATGAAGCCCAGATAGGTGACTTCAGGTTTACAAATTTGTGCCTTTTAATATTCTAGTTTGTAAAAGCTTTTTCCTGACTGGCTGGGGAACTGATCTCTGATGACCTTTGCAGGCCTTTAACAGATCTCAATAAGGACACAATCTCAGGTCTACGAGCTTTCTTTCCTGAACAGATGTATCAGCTTAAAATTCTCACTGCCAGTCAGAGCTTTGAGTAGATGCGGCGGGTTGGGATTTTAAACTATCCTCTCATTTGACAAACTCACCCTTACTAACCACTATCACAGATGACTGGCAAGTTCCTGCCCAGTAGACAGACATGGGCATTAGAAAGGCATGCTTACGAACTATTCTTCTAGGACTTCCCGGCTTTGATTAACTTTTGAAAGGCCAAACAGGAATGCCTCGAGGATCTGACACCATCTCTGCCATCCAAGCAGTGGCTTACTGACTCTGGATGCTCCATCACTTTTGTCCCAGGAAGAGTGACTTTCCACTGGACTTGGACTCAGGTCCTGAGTGCTGTCCCTCAGCTCTCCAGCTCAAGACTAGCACTCTACCACTTTGAGCTCCACCCAACTCCGTTCCCAGCACTCTGCTGGCTGATTAGAGACAAGTCTCTCACAGGGACCTTTTTCTTTCCCCGGGCTGGCTTCGAACTGCAGTTTTCAGATCAGTGAGTCTTATAAGAAGCCACTTTACTCCAATTAAAGCAAGAAGGTGGTCCACATAGAAGTAGTTTTTAAGTATGCTCTTACCTGGAACTTATTAAGGGCCAGTATTAGATCTTGACAAACTTGTAGGAATCACCTGTGCTTCTCTGTGTGTCTGCTGGAAACTGTTACAAAAAAACTACAGAGAAACTGGAATGGCAATTAAACATTTTGGTAGCCATAATTCTCCTTTTCTCACTTTGCAATAATTATTTAGGACAATTTTACTTCCAAATTTCTTATAAATGTATTCTTGATTTCCAAAGCCTTTTTACTAACCCAACACTTTAGCTTTTATCTGCATTGGAAAAACTGAAGCTCACAGGCATTCTGAAACCAGGTGCCGCCCTTTGCCTACGGACTGCTTGTTTCAAAAGAGCCTCTCTCTTTTTTTTTATTCAGTCCCAGTTACTGCATGGCATGAAGACCTTTGAACTCAAATAACAATTTTTCCTTAATGTAAGAATTACAATTAGAAATACTTATCCATTCAGCTTTACTTCCAAATTTCTTATCTAGAAATGTATTCTTGATTTCCAAAGCCTTTTTACTAACCTCTGCTTTAACACTAACGCTTTGGCTTTTATTTGCATTGGAAAAACTCTGAGGCTTAACTCAAATGACAATTTTTTCTTAATGCAAGAATTACAATCACAGAATTAGAAATACTTATCCATTCAGCTTTCCAATAAATTAGTGAGAAACATTGGCCCATTTTGCCATTTCTTCCTACATACATAGAGTTAATGAGAGTTTACTTCTATCCCTATTAGTTTAATATATATCCTTTTAAATCCAAATTTCTGACACTTAGCTCTGATTAAACATTTTTAACTATAGTTCCTCTTTAAACAATGCAATAATCCTTTAAAGCATTTGGTAATGCCCAAACTTGATGACCATTTGAATTTAAACTTAAACTCACTCAATTTTACATCATACTAACAGTCTTGAACATGTTCACACTCACACATTCACACACACATACATATTCAAAAGATCTTAAAGCGTGCAGAATAAGCATCGGCCGTACATTTTCCAGTGGCAAGAGGTATCTTACTCCTGCAACACCCAAATTTTAAGACAAAAACCTTTAACAGGGTCTGGGAATATGGCCTAGTGGCAAGAGTGCTTGCCTCGTATACATGAGGCCCTGGGTTCGATTCCTCAGCACCACATATACAGAAAATGGCCAGAAGTGGCACTGTGGCTCAAGTGGCAGAGTGCTAGCCTTGAGCAAAAAAGAAGCCAGGGTCAGTGCTCAGGCCCTGAGTTCACGGCCTAGGACTGGCCAAAAAAAACAAACAAACAAACAAAAAAAACCTTTAACAAATGATTTTAGCATTTTCCAGCCTCATTTTCCAGGGCTTGATAGTTTTAGTAAAACATTTTTAGTCTTAGTAAAACATTTTAGCCCACCAAATAATTTTCTGCTTAAGAAGGCTGGGTGGGGGTCCCCCTAGATTTCTTTTTTGCGGACACTCACACTGATTGTGAGCTGTCGCCTGTATGTCTCATGCAGGTTTGACACAAAAGAGACTGTCAGACTTACAAACCAGATGACAGCGCTGCGCAGTGGGGTCACTCCCCACCGCCTGCGGGTGGCTTGGGCTGGCCCTGTGTCTGCCCCTGTGGGCGGCGGCTGCAGGTCAGGACTCGGGGCCGACGCCTCCATGCCCTGGGCTGCCAGCGCCAGGACTGGTCGGGACACTCCAGAGTAGAGGGCACAGCTGAAACATTTTAAGAAAGGCCGAACCCAAGCTGGAGTGTCCCTGTCAACTAGTTCCCTCCAGGTGTCTATATAAGGAATCTGGTCTAGATAGCCTAAATGAGGGGTGTCGATTCAAAGCTCCCCTCAGGTGGCCAATTAGCTCTCTCAAGGATGGGCCATTCTGACTTGCACAGAGTGATTTTCCTCCTTATGGGCCACTCCTCGGTTCTGAGCTACCTCCTTGACCTCCCTCCAGTGAGCTAGGGTCAAATCTAGGGGGCTAGATGGAGGTCCCCAAGATAGAACGTTACCCATAGCTCTGATCAGATGTTTGTTTCAAAAGGCTACCAAAAAAACCCCAAGACAACACACAGGCCTCAGAATAAGAAAAGCTATGAGTTGGAGATCTCCTAGGTTGGCCTACAAGCCTCCTCCTGCAAGCTAGAAGCAGCAAGAGCAGACCTAAGTTGGCCCACAACCTCCCGCAAGGGTGCAGGAGGAGTGGACCCAAGTGGACTCAGGTAAGGGTGGAGAGTCTCCTAGGTTGGCCCACAAGCCTCCTCCTGCAAGCTAAGCAGCAGGAGCAGACCTAAGTTGGCCCACAACCTCCCACAAGGGTGCAGGAGGAGTGGACCCAAGTGGACTCAGGTAAGGGTGGAGAGTCTCCTAGGTTGGCCCACAAGCCTCCTCCTGCTAAGCAGCAGGAGCAGACCTAAGTTGGCCCAACCTCCTGCAAGGGTGCAGGAGGAGTGGACCTAAGTAGACTCAGAGTCTGGGGCATCCCCCAGTTTCCTTACCTTCGGAGTCTGGGGTCTCAGGGGGGTCTCTGGGGCAATCCCGGACGAGCCCCCAAATGTTGTGCCAAGTCACGAGACAACCACCAAGAAGACCACCGAGACTCAGACATTCCGAAATGCAAAAGCAAGGCAAGGCTTTATTCAAGTGAGCTGCAACTCAGGCCTCGTCCTACCCACTGACACAGTGGAGGTTAGGAGGGAGCCTCGAGCTGCAATTACACAGGGCTTATAAAGGCAAAAAACAATGTTACAACAATCAGGTGTTCAAGCAAGCAAGATTAGGACACAGGTACAAATCTGATTGGCTCAGGGCTCGAGGCATTCTGGGGGCAGTTAGAGATAAGCATTCCCAGTGGTTAGAGTTCTTGACCCACTGGGCCCTAATAAGCTTGTCCTGGGTTTGCTCACAGGGCCTGCTTATCACAGGTTCACGTGGTAAAGTGGGGTTCACATGGTAAAGTGGGGCCTGACTTCAAAGTCTGGCACTTCAGTTTTTCTCTTGTTAGTCTGTTTTTTTGTTACATAGTCCTATTTGAGAACTATGAAAGGTAGAAAGAAAATTATTTTTCGTTTCCTAGAGTTCACATACTCCTAGCTGTAAGAATCACCTTGGTGTAGGCTTTTGTATCCCTTAAGTTCTGTGAATCATTCCAAAAATCTTTTCAGCTGTATTAATAAATATCTTTTATAGCTTGCTTTGGATTTTAGGTTTTTTGCAACTGAACTGAGTCTAGACTGATAGCCAATATGAATTTGTAAGTGCTTTGGAAAAAAACAACCTAAACATACACATTTTAAAGGCTAAACAAATCAACCTCCTAGTCTTTTTAGTCACTGCTGTATGGATGTTCAGAAGTTCATGAAACTACCCCATCATTGTATTTAGGAAATAAACGGTACAGGGCTTCCATAGTCTTTCCCCTCCCCTCCCCCTTTCTTTTCCTCCTCCCCCGCCCCCTCTCCCCCTTGTACTCTTCCACACTGGAGATTAAACTCAGGATCTCTTGTTTGTCAGGAAAACTCTTTATCACTTGAACCATGCTCATGTTCTTGATGGGTCTTTTCATGCTGTTGGGGACTTATGCTGCCCTTCCCCTAGCCTTGGGGCAGTGTGGGAGGGAGCCCCTCCCACCTTCTGGCCTTAACAGGAAGAGAAGCCCCCGCCCCTGGGGGGGGGGGCGAACACGTGTGTGCCATCATGGCGGGGACTTCTACAGAGACCCAGCTCTTAGGGGGCTGTAGCCTCCGCCCATAGAGGAAGTTTCATGACATCACCTGATGGGCAGCCCAGTTCAGCCAATTAGCTACTCACCCCAAGTCCCTCCCCTTCCGCCTTTGTCACCGTAATAAATCCTTCTGCTCGCCCTCTGGGTGGGTGAGACCCATTCAACCATCAGGCTGTCTCCCTGGAATTTTCTTCCTGCATCGGACACGTGAGGGGGGCTGATGGGGAAGGGGATTTCGGCATTTCTCCTCAACTCAGCAAAGTCCACAAAGATACGCCTTACTCCTTCTGCCAGTGGGAGGGGTAGGGCTGAGTGTCTTTCATAGTTTGGATTCAGGCATTTCCCCCGGGAGATAGGGGAAAAGGGGGTCCAGAGCCCCCCAACATCATGCCATTTTGTGTATGAAACTTTAAGAAGCAACTCTATACCTGGATTTCTAAATTGGACTTTCAATTTTCCCTTAAGTAAATAAGACAAAACCACATAACTATATGGAAGAGACAGCTATAGAAGTTCCTTTCTCTCACTGGTGAAAAATGAATCATTTTTTCACTTTCAAAATAGAAGTTGTTAGTAATTTGATATTTTTTGGATGGGTCCCAGTGGCTCAGGCCCTCAGATCTCTGGAGGCTGAGAACTGAGGACCATGGTTCAGAGCCAGCCTGGTCAAGGAAGTCCAAGAGACTCTTTTTTTTTTTCAAATTTTTATTATCAAACTGATGTACAGAGAGGTTACAGTTTCATACGTTAGGCATTGGCTACATCTCTTGTACTGTTTGTTACCTTGTCCCTCATACCCCCCTCCTACCTCCCCCTTTCCCTTTCCCCCCTGAGGTGTTCAGTTCACTTACACCAAACAGTTTTGCAAGAATTGCTTTTGTAGTTGTTTGTCTTTTTTTTTACCCTGCATCTCTCAATTTTGGTATTCCCTTTCAATTTCCTCTTCTAATACCAGTATACACGGTTTCCAATATACTCAGATAAGATTACAGAGATAGTGTAGGTACAACCACTGGAAAGAGATACAAGAACATCATCAATAATAGAAGCTACAGATACAGATGGGACATTGAAAGTAGTTACAACTGTGATATGACAATCGTTTCCATAACATGGAGTTCATTTCACTTAGCATCATCTTATGTGATCATAAGGGTATAGCTATTGAGCTCTTGTGATGCTCTGCTATGACTTGCCTAAACCTGTACTAATTATTCCCAATAAGGGAGACCATAGAGTCCATGTTTCTTTGGGTCTGGCTCACTTCACTTAGTATAATTTTTTCCAAGTCCTTCCATTTCCTTACAAATGGTGCAATGTCATTCTTTCTGATAGAAGCATAAAATTCTATTGTGCATATGTACCACATTTTCCTGATCCATTCGTCTACTGAGGAGCATCTGGGTTGGTTCCAGATTCTCGCTATGACAAATTGTGCTGCGATGAACATTGTTGTGCTGGTGGCATTACTGTGATTTTGTTTGTGGTCTTTTGGATAGATACCCAACAGTGGGGCTGCTGGGTCATAGGGGAGTTCTATATTTAGCCTTCTGAGGAATCTCCATACTGCTTGCCAGAGTGGCTGAACCAGTTTACATTCCCACCAACAATGAAGTAGGGTTCCCTTTTGGCCACATCCCCTCCAACAATTGTTATTGTTAGTTTTCTTGATATATGACATTCTTACTGGGGTGAGATGGAATCTCAATGTTGTTTCCAAGAGACTCTTATCTCAAATTATGCACCAAAAAGCCAGAAGTAGAGCTGTGGCTCAAGTGCTAGAGAGGTAGCTTTGTGCAAAAGAATCTCGGGGATACTGCCCAGGCTCTGAGTTCAAGCCCCAAGAGAAGCACATAAAGAATTCTTTTTCAAATCCCCATCATGGTTCTCTCCTACATCTTCCTAAAATAAACAGAATACTGCCCACCTCAGAAACACTGCTCATTAGAAAAAAAGTTTTTAAGTTCCTTAACATTGGCTAGAGTTTTAGCAAGTAAAAATGTAATACATAGAATTCCAAATGAAGACACTCAGGAGAATCACTAAGTCAGTCAGTTTAAAGTATTTCAAAATGAAATTTAAAGTAAATCTGTGGTAGAAAGTAATATGAATATTTGTAGGGAGAATTCTCATACAAATTTCAGTAATTGAAGGAAATGATTTTATGTGTATCCTGAAGCTCACAGAAGACATCATTTGCAAATTTGTCGTTTATATCATAATTCCTCTGTGCAATGGCTTGAGAAAATGGATGTAAAATTTCCAACTGGGACTCCTGTGGCTTTAGCCGTTGTTCCTAGAAATAACTTTTGAGTTTCCATTTTAATGATGTTGTAGGTAAAAAGAGAGAAAGAAACTTTTTCTCTCCTTGATATTCCATAAAATATTTTTTTTGCTCTTGTAACACATTAGTTTTGAATTTTTTGATAATTTCTCTTTAAAAAAAGAAAATTTGAGGCTCTTTGGACTTTTAAAACAATTATAATATTCAGGGAAATGTTACTAAAAATAAAAAATAGTTCTCTACCATCAACCACAGCAATCTGATTTGCCTTTTGTGAAATTTGTTTCTGTGCTTTTGTACATGTATAAGCTATACATTTCACACTGTGTAACCGAATACAGTGGGTTCACATCTTAGTGAACTTAGTGAACTTAGTGAACAGTATGGCTAAAAATTACTAGAGAAGTTTTATTGCTTACAGAAGGTGAGGAGGTCAAGGGAGTCATTTCCAATGTAATGCTTTCTTTCAAACAAAGAATGCATGGATATTTTATTTGAGCAGCCTATATGTTTTAATAGAGGACAGTGTTTTAGGGGGAGGCACATTATTGAGCAGTCTCAGTTTAAGGTCATAGTTCAAGAAGGAAAGATGGCAGACACAATTTGGGGTACACTTCAATCAAGGCCATGGAGCATATGTTCCAAAGGTTAAAATGGTGGACAGGAACCGTTTGGAGCATGCTCAGTTTGTGCCATAAAAATAGCAGACAGGAATACCTGTCTGTATTCTCATGCTTCACAAAAACATTTCAGCAAAAAAGAAAAACAGGACACTTTGAATGTGTGCTGTTATAGGACTTTCCACCTGAAGGTGTCTGTCTTGCTTCGTTGCTACCAGTCTGTCTTAAAGAGTTCATGTGCTAGAAGCTGGTCCCTCATGGTATGGTGTGGACATTAAGATGTGGTCTTATTTTGTTGGGAAGTTCTTAGATCACTAGGAGAATTGCCATTGGGGGTAATTATGGCAATTTTTATGAAATCCCCAAGTTCTAATGGGAGATAATTGTAATCAGAACTTGAGCTTGAAACCTGCATCTTCTTTGGCCTCTCGTCCATTGCTCTCACCACCATGAGACCTTCACTAGAGACAGCTGTTGTTGCCACCTCTATATCTATGAAATAAATAAATCTATTTTCCTTATTAAGTTATCCTACCTAAGGCAGAAAACTGACATAAATACATGCCCCCCAAATCTAACTTGAGCTCGTATTCTACTATCTTAGAGCATCTTACACATTTTCTTACCAGCCCTTATGACAGGAACAGTAATATTTTTGGTGTGAAATTTGTTGCTTACTATCATTACATTGGGACTTTCATATAGACAAGGGTTTTATCTGTTTGACTTACCACTTAATATATTATGTATTTTATTGTACTCAACACAGACAGTAGGTAGGTGTCCCACAAATGAATCAGGGGCAGAGACAAGGCTGGGTAATATAAAAAGTTCAAGAGAAGGTAAAGTAACTGAGAAAGTTCTCTCTTGATCTGCAAACAGTGACTGCGAATGATCTGATTTATAAGATTTGTTTACTCATGCATGTTGACAGTGAAAAATGGTAGTGGAATTGGAATGATTTGGAATAACTCAAACAAGATTGAAAAGTAGGATATGGTGAAAGTAATACAACCACAAATTAATTACCCTAGTATATCTTGTTTTTAAAATGAAAGCTAGGGATTAGATGTTGTCAAGGATCTTCCATGATTTTGTGTGATCTCTTTGACCTGAGTTAAAGGAAGTAAAGTAGAAATGAATTATAATCATAAATTTACAAAAAAGGAATACACTTTTTATTGCTCCCTATTAATTCACTTATCAGTTAAAATGCCATCACTATCCAATTATAACTAATGCAGAAAAGTACGGTTTTATAAATTTTTTAAAGTAAGACATTCATCTAACTGAATCTATGTAACGAAATAGAAGATTAAGCAATATCATTAAGAAAGCTGATAATCTGGGGCTGGGGATATAGCCTAGTGGCAAGAGTGCCTGCCTCGGATACACGAGGCCCTAGGTTCGATTCCCCAGCACCACATATACAGAAAACGGCCAGAAGCGGCGCTGTGGCTCAAGTGGCAGAGTGCTAGCCTTGAGCGGGAAGAAGCCAGGGACAGTGCTCAGGCCCTGAGTCCAAGGCCCAGGACTGGCCAAAAAAAAAAAAAAAAAAAGAAAGAAAGCTGATAATCCACAGAATGGCAAAAATATTCCTGTCAAATATAAGGAAATTATATACAGAATACCTAAAAAATTCTTATAGGTAAATGATGAAAATCTCAATTAAATGTGAGCAAAGATAAACATTCTCCAAGAACATACACAAATGAACAAATGACCAATTAGTACATAAAAGATATTAAACATCATTCGCCATTAGGAAAGTATAATTAAAACTATAATGAAATACCACTTCACTCCTACTACGATGACTATATATATTTGTGTGTGTGTGTGTGTGTGTGTGTGTGTGTGTGTGTGACACACCAATACTGGGGCTTGAATTCAAGGCCTCTTCTCTCACTTGGCTTTTTTTTCTCATGTCTGATGCTATATCGATTGAGCCACAGCTTGACTTCTGGCTTTTTGCTTGATAACTGGAGGTAAGTATCCCTGAGATTTGTCTGTCCAGGCTGGCAGTGAACCATGGTCTTCAGCTCTCGGCCTATTGAATAGCTAGGATTACAGGTGTGAGCTGCCACCCCATACGAGCCACCTGGCCAGGAAGGATATAATTTTTTAGGTGGACAATACCATTTATTTGTTAAGGTACTGGAATGACAGCTGAGCACCAAATGCCTGAAAGGGGAGAGCAAAATATTCTGAAGTGAGATTAAGGGCAATCATTTCCTGAAAGAGTGTTCTTAGGAAAAGGTGATAAAAGCAGGCAAAGGATAGCCAATGCAGCTACAAACAAGGACCAACTTCAGCCTGACTCAGTGGAGAACTCTGGAGTATGAATAGCACAGTGTAGTATGCTGTCATATGGAGGGAAGGGGTTAATTTTTTAAATAATCTTATCAGTAAACACAAGCATTGACTAGGAGCTACTGTTTCTGTGTGAGAGTATATGTGTATGTGTGTGTTCTATGTGGGTTGTGTAAACTCAGCTCCCTTTGGACAAAAACAATTCTAGAAGGGAGTAGTGGTGACCTACTAGCAATTATGACAATTATGACAACTGGAGGAATGATGCCTAAGCTACTACATGAGGGGTAGGAATGGCACCAGTTGCTTTTACTACATCCTCTCATATTCAATCCCATTATTACAATTTTGATCCTCCATAATTCCTCTCTCTGGCTGGATTGTCACTTTAACATATGATTTACAGGCAACCTGATTTCTTTCAGTGTTTTACATCTTAGCAAATTCTGTGCTTCACATTAGGGGTATTCTGTTCAGTGTCAAACTATGGAGTCTTCAGTGAGCTTCAATCTTTAATGACAATAAAGAGGACAGATCTATTTACTTAGCATCAGCATAGGTTATTTTAGACGTTGTCTCTAAGAAACCCAAGAGAGCCATTAAAAGAGAGCATGAAAATAGGAAATAAAAAAATTCCATTCTAATAGAAGAATGCTGAAACTTCCACTTCTTTTCATCAGTGTCCTGATGAAAACATTTCCATGGTAGAAATGCTTGCCAGGAAACTTGGGGTTATGAAAAGCCAAGAGAGTTTGTGAAGCTAAAGCAGTCAGTATTTTTGAGCTTATGAACACGCCCCAAGAGAGAACTGGCTCCAAGAAAAATGAAAAAATAATAATAATAAAAGGATTTTATTTAAGCTTAAGGAAAGAACCAGGGTTAGATTGCATGTTAGTTTTTTATTGCTGTGTAACAAAATACCAGAAACACAGTGTCTTGAAACAACCCCCATTTAGTCCAGATATTAACCAGCTGGGTCCTTTGTTCAGGGTCTCATTAGGTTATAATCAAGGTGTAAGCTGGAGTAGCAGGGGCCTATTCCAAGATCATGTACTATGGGCAAGATTTAAGAATGTTTTCTTGTAGGACTGAGACCCTGGTTGTCATCTGAAGACCATTTGGTTTCCAGAGACCTGCCCTATGGCCCTTTCCATAGCCAGTTCACAAACTATTCTTGACATTTTCAAGGCCAGCAGGAAAGTGTTTCTCCCCAGACTGGTGAGATGAAATATTTCAGGAAATACGGTGATCTGAGATAAGGGATTTTATATTCAAAAGTTGTGACCGTGACATCTCAGCCTATTGCCACATTTAGCTGATTAGCACAAATCACAGTTCAACTACTGTTTCTCCAATTTCTTTAAAAATTTGTTTGACTATCCATTTTCTTTTCTTTAGAAATAGATTTATGCTTTTGTTTTGCTTTTAAAGAACTTTTTTTTGTAAAAGGAAAATGATAGATAAGATTATTCTTGTCATACTGATCACTCTTGGGCTAGGAAGGGGTCATACATCGTGTGGCTTTCTGGTTACTTGCTGCTCCCTCTGCCTGAAGAGTTCTGGCTTTGGATATCAGCACCCAATAGTTCCAAACACATTGTAGGTCTTCAATAAGTGTAAGTTAACTAAATGAACAAATGCATGGAAAAGGGGTGTATTCTATGCATGAATACAGTAGAAACCTGCCCTTTTTTTAATACCAGAAAAAAATATCCTAAGAGTATGATCTCAGTCTACCTTTCCTGCCAATGGAAAATACAGGAGGAAACTAATAATACCTTAATCACAAAATGATAGTAGCATCAAGAGTTATAATGTACTTATATATAGTTTGTGGCATGTAACTCAAAGTCAGCTAATCAGTCTTCTTAAAAAAAAAACAAAGCACCAACAACAATAAGTAACATTTGGTTTACCAAAGCATGGGCAATGCAAGTGCACAGAATATTACCTTTCTGAGCCACCACTTCTTGGATTAAAAGCCCTATGTGGTTTCTATTGGGCTGATTGTTGATAGAACATTGTGTGCACGTATGACTGCAGTCCTACTGGGGCCAACCCAAAGCATAGATGAGCTGCTTAAGCCAGTGAACACATTTCCAAGTTATTACTCAAGGCAAAATACATCTGAAGTCAATTAACTTTCAGCTCTTGTGCAAAGCTGACCAGCATGAGTGAAAGAAAAAAAATTATCTTGAAGTATTATCTGAATTTTCCAATGACAGTATTCAAGAGTTTTATTATTCACCGTATTTTTATATAAGTGAGACAAGATAAGGAGACATTCAACTATTTATCCTGATAAGTTATACTTTAGTTTTTAAAAAAAGGTCCTTACCAAGTCAGATGAAGGCCGGAATAAGAAAAAAAAGAGGCTAATATTTTTTCTTTAAGAAAAAACTCTTCTCCCTTACTGCTTTGAGCTGAGTCCTCAATCTATTCTACACATCGGACTCAAATGAAACCTCAGCTCTTCTTGGGACTCGAGTGTGCCAGCTTTGAAATTAGAATATTACCACTAAATCTCCTGATTTCCATGCCTTTTTTTCTGAATAATTACTTATTCATTGTCAGAGTGATATGCAGACAAGACTCTCCTAGATCTCCAGCTTGCAAACTGTACAACTTGGAACTTTTCAACTTCTATTATTTAAAAAATAATTTTGCCAGTCCTGGGGCTTGGACTCAGGGCCTGAGCACTGTCCCTGGCTTCTTTTTGTTCAAGGCTAGCACTCTGCCACTTGAGCCACAGCGCCACTTCTGGCCGTTTTCTATATATGTGGTGCTGAGGAATTGAAGCCAGGGCTTCACTGTATATTCCCAGCCCTATTTTTAATTTTTTAAATGAGTATCATTTTATTGTTACAATTAAGGTGGGATTACAGAAGGGTTACAATTCCATAAATCAGGTTATGAGTACAATTCTTGGACAATGTCACTCCTTTCTTCACTTTACTCTAGTTTCCCCCTCCCATCCCCGCCAACAAGTTGCATAATTCGTTTTCCACATAGTAATGAAGTGAGATGGCTGAGTCTAAGTAACTTCGCACAACCATCTTGTTGCCTCTTGCTGGGGGGAGAGCCACCCAGTGCTGAAAAGCCTAGAGGTGAGAGAGGCCATTTGTTGAAAGCAGATGCCTCGCTCAAGGTGAGCTAGGAGAACTCTGCTTCAGAGAAATGCAGATGTCATAGCCTCAGGAAAGCTTTGCACATAGAGAGCGCCCTGATTCTGCCTTGATTACCTCCCTAAATGGCTTGAATCATCTGCCTCTAAGATTTCCCCTTTATGGAAGGTTGAGGCTTATATTTCCTAGATGGAAAATTTCTGCTTGTACCTGAGCTTGTACCTGAGTATGTCCCAATATGGTATGCTTTTGTTAAGGCTTGAGTACCTCCACCTCAAGTATGTAGTTGTTGTCTTTAAAAGCTTGGTGTGGGCTTTGTTCAGGGTTGCTCGTCTTTGAGACAGAAGCCTGCCATGCAGTCACCAGCCTTCAATAAAGACTCCCAATTCAACCTCTCAAAATGTGGCTTCTCTATTTTCTCTTCACTGAATTTACATCTGATTTCCCTTACAACAGTATATATTGAATACCACGACTGTGTTCATTCACCCTCAACTTATACTATTAAGTGAACCTATTTTTCTGCTCCTCAATTCTCTTTCAGTTTCTCTTCTAAGTTTTACAACTTCTTTCAGGTTCCCCCAACCAATTTTGTTCAATTTCAAATAAGGAATCAAAGCCTGGCTTCAGTGAAGCTGGTGTCCTGGCCCACCCTGGATCTTTGACATCCTCGTCTGAAGGTCTAAATGTTTTGTGTTCTTTCCCTGATCCTTACCCCAGTTCTAATATCTATTCCCTCTTCCCTTCGTTTCAGGATGGGATTGGAGGCTGGGACTCATTGTGGAGCCTTGGATGGTTACACCATTCCTTGTGCAATTTGTGTCTCTCTCCACTCATATTCTCATATACACCTTTTCTATCTTTTTAAAAACATTTTATTTTGAAATAGTAATGTAGTTAGAAGAAGTTGGAAAAACAGTAGAGATTTGTTGTTCCATTCACCCAGCTTTCATCAATGATAAAACCTTTCATACCTAAGAGTATGTTATTAAAATAAGGAAATAGATACTGGCATAATACTCTTGACTACACTACAGACTTATTCAAATTTCATTTGTTTTTATATGCACTCATTTTAAAAAACACTTTCCTCTAAAATTTTATTATGTGTGTAGATTCATATAACCACCACCACAAACAAGACA
This sequence comes from Perognathus longimembris pacificus, assembly GCF_023159225.1. NCBI lineage: Eukaryota > Metazoa > Chordata > Mammalia > Rodentia > Heteromyidae > Perognathus > Perognathus longimembris. Next base: position 104,573,498 of record NC_063188.1, on the reverse strand, counting down.
CCAAAGGTTCCATATGTATGCAATCACTTTATTTAGCTCCTCTCAGATCACCCAATTTCAGCATGTCTTCTGTTTCTTGCCAGAATGCCTACTTAAAAGATTTTTGCTATTTTGTGAGTGGAGAGTATCTGTCCTTTCATTTCTGGGTGTAGTCCAAGAATGCAGCAAGCCTCCAAGAGAGAAAGGTGCTGTGTGCCAGCTGCAAAGTAGAAATGGCAGTTAGACCATTCTTGGCAAAGAATATCTGAGACAGTTTCCAGACTAATATGGGAGATAATATGAGAGTTTTATTTTATTATTCTCAAGCCTAACCATGCATCCAAATCACCTAGAGAGCATTTTAAAAATCAATCAAATGAATGAACAAAACAAAAACAAAGACTTGGATCTGAGAGCCTGTGGCTCATACTTGTAATCTTAGCAACTTGGAAGGCTGAGAATAGGGTGGATTATGATTCAAGGCCAGCCTGGGTAGATAAGCTCATTATATACCTTCTCAATACATAGCTGGGTATAGTGTACATGCCTTTCATCCCAAGTTAGGTGGGAGGCTGTCTAAGCAAAAAAGTCTATGAAGACTCCATCTCAGGGGAAGGAAAACTATATAGAGGTGCACACTTGCAATCCCAGCACCAATAGGAAGCCTACCATGGTTGGATCATGGCTCAAGTACATGCAGGTGGGAAAGGAGACTCTATCCTAAAAATAACCAGACAACCCCAAGGTGGGGGGCGGGGGGCGGGGGGCGGGCAGGGGGCAGGGGCTGGTTCAACAGTAACATTCAAACCTGGAGAGCATGAAGGCCTGAGTTCAAACCCGAAGACCTAGGCTACATTCTCAAATGATCTGATTGATTTTGGTCCATGGTAGAGTCCAAGGATAGAAACTTTTCACATGTTCCTCAACTGGACTCTAATATCCAGCGAAGGTGGAAAGTGGTTGTTTTACTGAATTGGGCATTTGGGTCTCAACTATAAAATCTATTCCTGTTTGAGATAATACTTTTTTTTGTCTTTTTCTTTTTTGGTACTAGGGATTGAGCCCAGGGCATTGTACTTGCTAGGCAAGCACTTTGCCACTGAGCTACATCCCAGCCTGAGATCATACATTTTATAAAGGCAACTTCCAGCTTTTCTGTATATTTGTTTAATTTTCACTACATTTGATTCTTTAGTACATCATCTATATTTTTTATTGTAAGGAGTGAGAAGTAAATTAATTTATTATTCTCCAGGTAAGTAGTTTGTTGCCCTAATATCATTTATTGAATAATCAATATTCTCTCCACTGATACAAAATGCTCTCCCTATGGTTTAATAAGTCCCCAAATTGTTGGACTCTGTCTCAGTGTTCTATTTTGTTGCATTGATCTCTTTCTATTAAGTACAAAATTAAACTGTTTTCATTACAGCACTTGATAATGTTTTAAGCTCTGATGGTAAAGAGACTGGGTATTTTTAAGGTATTCACTTTTTCATTGGGGGAAAATGAAACAGTTATAGCTTTGTTTTCAAGTTATGTTTGTGAGTGCGCATGCACACACACACTTTAAAGTGTTTTAAAGTTTTCTTAATATGGATTATTTACTAAAAACAGGATTAAAAGATGTTTGTAATGGAAGTTGGAGGTGTGGTTCAGGTGGTAGAGCACCAGCCAATGAGTGAAAGTGACAGATGCCAAGTTTAAGTCACAATCAGGCACAAAGAAAAGGTTTTTAAAGAAATGAATGCTAGGGGTCAGGGCATGCTATCCTATATTGGCATATTGAATATTTTAAACTAAATGAATTTGGTAGAGAAAACCCCTGACCTTCCTAAGGCCTTTTGCCCCAGAAACAGATCATTAAACCTATGAGGGACTTCCTGACCTTCCCCTGAAGCAGGTCATAAGATTTATATGAGAGATTCCCTCTCTATACCTTAATGTAAAGTGATATCCTTCATCTCTGAAGACGTAAAGAAGAACCCTTCCAAATAGACCTTACTAAAGCTCCCCTTTTTATTGCATTTAACTCCTTCTCCCTTTGATATATTATATTTCTGTATGACTTTCCACACTTTTTAAAATCAAATCTACTATACAAAATGTTCAAATTGCCAGCTGTAGTGGTACCTGCCTACAGTCCCAGCTCTCTGAAAAGCTGAGGAAGGAGGATAATAAGATCTAGGACAGGGCTGCACTATGAGGTTGAGACAAGCCTGGGCAATATAGCAAAATTTTGCTTTACAAAATCCACTCCGGTTTGTTTCTTCAAATCATCAGTTTTAAAATGAAGGTTAATGTTCTCAAATCACCTAAAACTTACATTAAATAGGAAATAGAGGCATGGCTCAAGAGCACCAGCCATGAATGAAAAAGCTGAGGGAAAGTACGAGATCTCAACTTCAAGCCCCCCCCATATTCACACACACACACACACACACACACACACACACACACACACAATTGTATAATTAAGTACATTGTATGCATAAGAGTTCAATCACCAGCACCAAAGTAAACAAACAAATAAATACATTTGTATGCTTTTGAAAATATTTTCTTTTCTTTAAGTAGTTGTACAAAGGAATTGTCATTCAACAAGAGTTATGAATATAGTACCTCTTGAACAATGTTACCCCTTTCGACATTCTCACCCACCCCTCCCAACTCATCCTTTCCCTAACTTTCTTAATTTTTAGGTTATGCATTTAATTTTTGCCATTTAATTGTACGCTTTTTTCTTATTAATGTCTTTTGTTTTGAGACTCTGACAATGAACGTTAGATAGGTGAAAGGAAGTACATTTTCTTCTCCTGTGTGGAACAGCTCCTTACCTTTACAATTCTGAGCCAAATACAAAACAAAACTAGCCTATGTATCTTACTTTGAGCACAAATGATAAAAGTAATCATTTGTTTCATGCAATTTCATATGGAAATAAAATGCTGTGTGTTTTATCACAGAACTAGGATTTGAACTTCCAGCCTTGCAATTGCTAGGTAGGTATTCTCCTACTAAGTCACACCTTCAGACTTTTTTTTTGCACTGGTTATTTTTGAGATAAGTTCTTGCTTCCAGCCCAGGCATGTACCTACAGCATTATCCTCCTATTTTTGCTTCCTACCATAGCTAGCAGAACAGAAATATACCATCATACCCAGCTTCTTCCTTTGAGATTGAATCTCATTGGCTTTTCTGCCTAAGCTGTGAAAGAGGCTATACGAGCCCCCTTGAGTAGGAAGTTACCCAAGCCCCTCTCCCTCTGGGACACGAGGACAAACCCCCCATCCTGCCATCTATTGTCATCTGGACTTTGCAGTTATCTGAACTATGCAGCCTGCAAGCAGTCACCCAACCCCACCTTGAGGGGAACAAACAAAAAGCGCCAGCCCGTCCAAAAGGTCACTTCCACATTCCAAGAATCCTCGCACACATACAACTTGGCACGTATCCCTTACCAGCCCAAATTAGGATTCCTTAAAATGATTGGTAAACGTATGTGACTCAGTGTAAAATGATTGGCTGCCTGCGTGCAGACCACGATGTGTTACTTTAAATCTATTGGTTACAAATCTATTGGCTTTACCCTAACGGATAGTAGAGTCCTATATAAGGTCACCCACAGAAAAGCTCGGGGCTCTCAGTTGTTGACTGGTTTACGGTAATGCTGTGAGCCCGAGCTTGCTCGAATAAACCCTTTGCTTTTGCATGAGAACGTCTCTTGGTGTCCTCCATTCCGTGGATGCGCTTCTCGACCCTTTCAGCTGGCCTTAAAGCAAGATCATCTCACTCTCAACCTCACACCTAGTTAGGAAGATAGACACATATCACTGTGTCAAGCTAATAATTGTGAAAGGATGTCTTATATGTGTTCCCAAGATAGCCTTGAACAGCAACCCTCTCATCCTCAGCCTCCTAAGTAACTAGGATTACAGAATGAGCCATTGGGACCCAGCTAGAATGCTTCTTATTATCTGGCATGACAACAAAATATGTGCTATATTATCAAGAATTTTGGTAAATCATACATGGGTAACTAATTAAATACTAAGCATTAACAGGAATTAACTTTATTGAAAGAGAATTTATTTCTGTAGAGTCATAAGGTACATGTCAACAACAATACAATGTTCTTGCTAAACTGTAGATAATGGAAAGCTGACTTTTCAGACAATAGGTAAACCAGATCAGAGGGGCCTTATTCTTCCTAAGGGCTTTGATTAGGAATTAGGTAGTTAAGTACTATTGGAAATATAAACTTCTTTTTATGTCTTTATATAAACACACTCTTGGATGTTTTAAATGAACAAAGCTATTGGAGTTGGGCCAGGTAGCCTCTGATTATAAGATGAAAGATCCTTTTCTTGTGCCCAGTTGAGTTGATTCAGGAACTGTCAAACAACCACTCTTCTTTGACAATTAGCTGGATTGACATAATGGTAGCCTGTGCGTTTAAAAAAAAAACAAAAACAAGCCATAGTTACTCTTAGGAAACTATTCCAGTTTCAAGGAACACTGTGGCCATAACGGCTACTGAAACCCCATCTTCTGCTTCAGGAGGACTTGCTCCAGGCATGGCTGCTCCAACTAACTTGCATCGGCTTGGGAGAGAAGCACACTTCATCTCAATCATAACACACCTCTGAAGTCTTCATGACCCCAGCCAGCCTGCTACTATTGGCACTCATTGGCGGAGATGGGAGCACTTCCCTCAGTGAATTAGCAAAAGGATTCTTAAAGGGGAAACTGAGTCAGTCAGGTTTTTTTCATGCTAACTTCTAGAAGGCTTTGGGCCTGCACTTCACAAGGACTGTGATTCAGCTGATTCCACCTATTTATGTGACCTTGAAACATACAGGCATGCATTACCTTAGGTAACCATGAAACTTTGGTAACCAGAGGGTAAATGCCACTTTTGCCTAGTAGGAATATACCACAGGCACCACTGTGCACAGGCACAGTGTAGTGGTGCTGCTAGTGGACAGAAAAAATGGGAGCCGATGAACAATGTGCAGCGTCTGCGAGTCTATATTGTGATACACAATGCTATTATACTGAATGCTGCTGCTGCTGCTGCTGCTGAGTCTGTCAACAGGAAAACCTATAAATGAAAGAAGACTTCCATTCTTACCCTGCCTGGCATCTTTCTTTGGATGGCACAAATCAGAGAAGAACCACTACCAACAAAACACTTGTGATTGGTACTTACAGAAGGCCTCTGATTGGGTGGAATTAGAGGCTGTGCACAGCATGCTATGCTCATGGCTGCATGTGTAGGCGGTTTTTCACTCCTTTTCAAGTCAATTTGTGGGACTTCCCTTCTGTATCCTTCCCTTCTCTATTGTGTTGCAACACTAGGACTCAATAAATGCCTCTCCTACTTGATGTTTTATTATCTATTTGTGGTCTTTAACATGCTTGGAGTGGACCGAACTGGTAACATTCGGAACTAGAAACCATGGACTTCCTAACCCAGGAATGGCAGTAAGAAGGCTCTGAAAAATGACTCCTGAGGCTAAAAGTCCCTGGAATCCCCAGGGCTATAAGCTCTGTGCTCATGTAGCAAAGAAAGGCAGCTAAAGAGTTCCAGAGTGACCAGAAGCAGAAAACTGCTGAGAACAGAGATGGTGGAAAGTGACAGGCTGTGAATTGCTGAAGGTAAGAGCTGCAAACATTGGTGTAAGCATTTCTGAGATCATCCAAGGCTCAGGAACAGAAGGTCTTGACGATCGAAACTCAGGAACTCTAGCATCAGCTGCTGGGTGCTGGGCTACTGGCACTCAAGGCGCAGAGCAGTAACCTCTGACTTGAGGGCTCATTGTTTTAAGTCTCTGGTTTTGCAAGCATAGAGCAATAAACCTGTAGTGCTCAGGTCCTAGAGTCATCGCCTCTGGCTTTGAAAGCCCAGAGTTTGCTCTGACCTGAGCATTTAGAGCTATAAGCCTCTGATTTTCCAGGTTTGGTACCACTAGCTTCGGGTTCTGAAGGCCTAGAACTATAAGCCTCTAGGTTTATAAATCCAGCTCTTAAGCCTCTGATATTCAAGAGCTGAAGCCTGCCAATACTAAAGAAGCTGGTTCTTGCCTATTCACAATATCCCACTGAATAGAGCAAAGGACCTTTAGGATTGGCCATTTGTGATGCAGAGACCCTCCATTCACTTGGATTTTTTAAGCTTATTTTTATCAGATTTTCTTTCTGAAAAAAAGTCTTATAGTTGGAATACTCTGACATCAGATACAAAGAAATTTGACATTCTAAAAGAAATGATAGGATAAAATTCATCTGAAACCTTAAAAGCTTTAGTATTTTCTAAAATTGTAATTTCTCCATGCACAAATAAATGTGTATGCCTTTTCCTCCTGTTACTCTATTGTCAATTTATTTCAGCAGACTTGAGCCTTCAGGGAGGGATGCAGAATTCCTTTTGTCCCTATAGTTACAAGAGTGAACAAAGACCAGCACTGGATAGAATGTTTAACAGGCTTCTCAGACAGATAAAAGTGTATCAAATACCCACCTTCAGCAGGAGGTTGTAAGCCTAGAGTAAAAATAAATGTAACAACAATAGAAATGTTTGGAAATGGTACACGTAACCTTTATTTTTTATCTTATTTAGTAATCCATTTGTATTCACATAAGTTAATTCTCATAGCAATGAGATGAATAAAATAGAAGAAGTTAGTTGCCCCAAAGAGCATGGCTGATTATAAATATCTCTGTATTCTATAGAATGGAGGCTGACAAACTGCAGCTGTTTGTTTGTTGTTGTTTTGTTTAGTTATTGCCAGTCCTGGGCCTAGAACTCATGGCCTGAGCACTGTCCCTGGCTTCCTTTTGCTCAAGGCTAGCACTCTACCACTTGAGCCACAGTGCCATTTTCTATATATGGCTGTTTTCTATATATGTGGTGCTGGGGAATCGAACCCAGGGCTTCATGTATATGAGGCAAGCTCTCTTGACACTAGGCTATATTCCCAGACCCTACAGCTGTTTTTATAAATAAAGTTTTAATAGAACACACCCATGCTCATTTGGTTGGGTATTATCTATGGCTGCTTTCACACAACAGCAGAACTGAGCAGCTATGAGAGAGACTACATTGCCTGTAAAGCCTAAAATATTTTTGTGCTAGTCCTAGGGCTTAAACTCAGGGCCTGGGTGCTCTCCTGGGAGCTTTTTTGCTCAAGGTTAGCACTCTACCACTTGAGCCCCAGCTCCACTTCCAGCATTTTGGTCATTAATTAGAGATAAAAGTCTTGACTTCCCTGTATGGGCTGGCTTAGACTGAAGACTCTCAGATCTCAGCCAAGTAGTTAGGATTACAGGCGTGAGCCACCAGCACCTGGACCAGCTTAAACTATCTTGCTCAGTCTCTTTCAGAAAACATTTGCTAATCGCTGTTATGAAAACCATAGCATAATTGAAATGTGGGAATCTGATCTGGCCAGATTGCTTCCTTAGCCCCTCTGTTGGACTTTTGCATTCAAGCCGCAGGTAAGTTTTTTTTTGTGAGTATTTTGTAATTAACAAATGCCTGTGGCTATATGTTGCCAGTGATGGGGGGTGGTAGGGAGGTCCCAGAGTGAGGGAAATTGAGACTTCCACCCAGTTTTTCCAGGTTCTTGACACTGTCAGAGACAGAATTCAGAGATGAGAAAAAATAAGGAATTGTGAGAGAAGGAGAAATCTTTTGTTAGAAAAAGAAACAATGACATGGTACACTTGAGAGGGACTTCAGCCTTTATAAAATGGGTTCCATACTAGCTCGTCTTCTAGAGGAAACTATTCTTGAGTTAATGCAGGGAAGAAATGGGAAATTCATGGCATGTGGGTTGTGATTTTTCCAACAATTTCCCAAGATTTGCTTCCTTTTTCTGTGTTTCTGTAACGTCTGGGGCATATCATGGAGTCTGAGGTAGGACAAGAACAGCCAATTCTGCAAGGATATGTCATTATAATGAAACTATGACAGTTAGTGGTAGATCATGTTGGTCTTAGACAAATTTAGATGCTCTTTTTTGTGTTTTTGAATGGTCATGTGTTGTCTGGATGTCATACAGCTCGACTATACCAGCCTCAAGTAACCATGAAGTTCTCTTTCCTCCCTCATGACTATCTAGCCTGCTTCACACAGAAAATTGATCCATAAAGCAGCAAGTGTTTTCCCTTCCTTTCTTTATTTCTCTATTTGGTTTTGTCTTTTTTCCCCTTCATGTCTTTCTGTTTTGTAGGAGTTCTTAGTTTCAGTTTTTTTATTATGGTGAAATAAACTGTGAACTACAAAAGGAAGAATACGTCATGAAGCCTCATATACTTAATGCCTTCACTTTAACAATTATCGACTGATCGTGACCCTTCTTTCATCTTCCCCTACCAACTTCCTCCATCTTTTGTCTAATTTTGAAGCTGATCACAGAGATCATATCACTGGTCTTTCACTCTGGTTTGGGGATTTACTACATAGTAATATAATTATTTACATGCCCATATTTTTGCCTAGTAGATAAACTTCTTGAAGACAGGATGAGTACTTTACTTTGTGTGTCCTCAGATTTCTGTCACAAACCTATGCTCAGTAAATACTGTCTTTCTAAAAATATCAATGGCTCTATATAGTTTAGTCTTCGATACTTTCCTCTGCCAATGGTAGTCTACGAAGTTACATACTTCACAAATTACATGCCCTCTCCTTTGTATCACTATTGAAGGCATACAAGGGTCTGACATGTTATGTTACTTTTAATTTTTATCCTCCTGATAAAGGATCATGGGGTTATTGTTTTTCTTTCTTGTGCTGCTGTCATCCGGCTCTTTACCAAGAGCATCAACAATATGTTCTGTGCTAGGGGCTGAAAAGTGCTGTATTCATTTACTAGATTAGAGTAGGTAAGGAAAAGTCAAGTTTAGCTAACCGGACAATAATTCCTGGTTTTCATTTACTAGTTTATAGGGGAAAATCCAATTTGTGTTTCATTTTCCTTCACTTTAAAAGTCATTTCAAAGCTGAGCTTTCAATCATGTAAAATGAGTCATCTCCTAGTTTATCCATTTGTGTCTGAAAACTACCCGAAAAGTGAGAGATTTAGAACAACCATTTTATTTTGATCATGATTTTATGGCTGAGGAATTTAGAAATGGCTTAGCTGGGCCCCTCCTTTCTGCTACATATGTTCTTGGCTAAGGCAGAAAAGGCATGGAGATTGGAGTTGGAAAGCAGAGAGTCTGCTGCCAAGACAGCTTCTTCACTCATATATGTGGTGTCTACGGGCTTGCTAGGTTCTGTCTCCACAGATATGTTGTTATTTGGAGCCTTTCCTTGTGCTAGGGATTGTCAGAGCATGTTGGGCTCTGGGTGGTTACACTTTTTACATGACAAAGTGGTTTCCAAGAGAGAAATAAAAGCCATTAGGGCTCTTAAAAGTTTAAGTCTAGAAAAGATACAGCATCTTTATGTACTTTCTTTTCTTTTGCCTGTCCTGGGGCTTGAACTCTGGACCTGAGCTCCTTTTGCTTATGGCTAGCACTCTACCACTTGAACCACAGTGCCACTTCCAGCTTTTTGGAATCATTTGTTGGAGCTAAGAGTCTCATGGACTTTCTTGCCTGGGCTGGCTTTGAACTTCTATCCTCACATCTTAGCCTCCTGGGTAGGTAGGATTATAGGTGTGAGCCACCAGCACTTGACACAACATCATTTTTGGTATATTCTGTTGATAAAGTAGTTCTAGCCTTACCCAGATCTTAAAGAGTTGAGAAATAGACTTTACTTCTACCTGGGAAGGATGGGCAAAATATGTGTCTTTTTATAAACATCATCTTTCAATTACTGTTCGGACATGTGAAACCTGAAATCACATTTCTGCAGCTACTCATGAGTCTGCAATGAACCCTGCTGAGCTTAGACCTCTTGGCTGTGTAATTATCTTCTTCTGACTTTACATGCTCACTGGGTACACATAAATGTTCATATGCTTTAGAAACAATAATGAGAATGACATCGACTCTTATTTGCTGGCTGAAAATGTGAGTATTTTTATCTTGGAAAAGCTCTATTTTTCCTTCTGGTACAACAAAATATTCAATGGGAAAAGATTGGAAAATAGCTATATTTTCTTTATATTTATATATAGAAATACCAATTAACAATTGGTGTGATGAAATATTACAAAAAGAAAAATTCATTGGAAGTTGGGTTCTTCCTGGGCCACATGTTTTATATCCTTCCTTCCTTCCTTCCTTCCTTCCTTCCTTCCTTCCTTCCTTCCTTCCTTTCTTTCTTTCTTTCTTTCTTTCTTTCTTTCTTTCTTTCTTTCTTTCTTTCTTTCTCTCTCTCTCTCTCTCTCTCTCTCTCTCTCTCTCTCTTTCTCTGAGAAATATTATGGGGTGCAATGGTAAGTCTGTTTCACCTGTAACGTTTTACAATGTATACCTTAGGTCTGTAGGCTACCCTTAAGGGTGTTTGATAATAGAGTTGGAGGCATGGCTCAGTTGAGCACTAGCCAATGAGCAAAAGCATCAGGTAACAAGTTTGAGTCCCAGTCTTGGACCTAAAAACAAGGAAGAAGAAAGAAAGAAAAAAAGAAAGAAAGAAAGAAAGGAAGGAAGGAAGGAAGGAAGGAAGGAAGGAAGGAAGGAAGGAAGGAAGGAAGGAAGGTGGAAAGAGAGAGAAAGAAAGGAAGGAAGGAAGGAAAGAAAGAGGGAGGGAAAGAAAAGAAAAGAGAGAGAGAGAAAGGAAGGAGAGGGAGGGGGGACAGAAGAAGGAAGGGGTGTTTGGTATTGCATAGGGTCAAGATAAAAGAGGCTATTTAATTTTGCCCGTTCATATTTCTAGCTAAATGCAATTACTTCAAGATACTAAGGGAGATTCACCATGCCTGCCCATTATACAGATATTTAGAAATTATTTAATGTTTGAAAATATTTTCTATTCCTAGTTAATTTTTAGCCACTATAATCCAATTGCAAGTTCATTTTCTTCATTTTTCCAGTGTGATTACAATGGCACCACTCTACTTCAGTTTAAAGAGTAATAGTCCACAAGGATAGAAAGATACTAGAACTTCCCACATTTCATTTTATGTGTATGTGTTTGAATGTGCTCATTTATAGGGAGAAAGAGAAAGATTGTTGTTGTTGATTTTAGTTTTTTTTTTTTTTTTTTTTTTTTGCCAGTCCTGGGCCTTGGACTCAGGGCCTGAGCACTGTCCCTGGCTTCTTCCCGCTCAAGGCTAGCACTCTGCCACTTGAGCCACAGCGCTTCTTCTGGCCGTTTTCTGTACATGTGGTGCTGGGGAATCGAACCTAGGGCCTCGTGTATCCGAGGCAGGCACTCTTGCCACTAGGCTATATCCCCAGCCCGATTTTAGTTTTTACTATACCAAGTCTTTAGGAAACAAGTATCTACTTCTATTACAGAGAAATTAGCATTCTATTTTTATCATTTAATTTTTCATTCATATTTTCATTCAATTAATGTACATCATTGCCTTCAAATTGAACATATCCAAACAAAATTGGGCTAAATCATGCTTATTTTATTTGGTAATTTCTTAAAAGTTTCATGACATCAACACCCTTGTATCCCCCTTCCTGTGGTTGTACCTGCACTATCTCTGTATCTTATCTGATTACATTGGAAACCATGTATACTGGTATTAGAACTAGGAAAGTGAAAGGGAATACCAAAATCGAGACACAGGATAAAAAGACAAACGACTACAAAAGCAATACTTGCAAAACTGTTTGGTGTAAACCAACTGAACAACTCATGGGGGGAGAGGGAAAGAGGGAGGGGGGAAGGGGGAATGAGGGAGGAGGTAACAGTACAAGAAATGTATCCAGTGCCTAACGTATGAAACTGTAACCTCTCTGTACATCACTTTGACAATAAAATTAATAAATAAATAAAAGCTAAAAAAAAGTTTCATGACATAGCTCAAGGCAGTTAGAGAAATCTGGAAGTAGTCTCAACTGCAGATTTAAGAGTCATTGAGTTAAGATGACTTGTTAGAAAAAGCAGGGGTTACATGTTAGAAAAAATTATAAACCATTTTGGCTTTCCTTAGAGATGGCAGCTGGGCACTGTCTGCTCCTCTAGTCAGCAAACAAACATACCTGTATGTCTTTACAAATGAACCATGGAACTGCTGTGTAAGACAATACCAATATGTATGTTGAGGGAGGAACAACCACACTGCATTCAAGACTGAAGAGCTGCATCTTTCATAGAGGCTGTAGTCAGATGCCTTGAATTTTTGTGACCAAATAAGAGACATAGCAAGAAAATGATTTCAAGTAAGGTAATGTCAGGAAAATGTACAATGCAGTAGTCCATTCACAAAAGACCAGCAACACATGGAACACATGATGTTATCATATGCAAAATTTTCTATTGGGATTCTTTGCTTATATTCAGGTTGAATTGTCTTTTGTTAGGATCTTTGTGGTTTATATGTGTTGAGAGAAAGCAAAGGTCCCTGAGAAGTGGGAAGGTATTCATAGAAAAAAACAACTATAAAGGGAAAAGGAAAAGCAAGCTTGGGAATAACAGGTCCCAGTGAAGAGGTAGGAAGCATTTCTAATAGGGAATCAGGTTGAAAACTACATCTGCTTTTATTTATCAGCTCATAGAACATTTTATAATGAAGGAATCCAAGGGAGATTTAGTCCCTAAGACATTGAAATTTTATTGAATGATGTAGAAAACAATTTTAACAGCAAAATATGAGTTTTAGGATAAAAGAAGAACCTGATAAAATATTGCTAATATATCTATCAACATTACACTTTGCTGCTTTGGCACAATAATTAAAGTTTAAATTGAAAACTCAAAAAACTTCGCGGAACTAAAATTAATTTTGTTTTGCAGGGAAGTTTGAACTTTCTGTCTGAAAATTCGGTAATTGAGTTTGCTGAAACACACTGACAGTGGGTGGATTAATGATAGATTACTACGAGAATTGGCACACAAATTTATTAATGTTCATAAACAAAGGAGCCGCACAAAATATAAAACTCAAAGCAAGACACAATGGTTAAGATTTACATGTCTCTTCATAGGTTAGCAGAGCCATAACTGAAGTTTTAGGATTGATGGTTGGGCACAGAAGACTAGACAATGTTCTGAGACAAAATTCCTCTGGGTTCTTCATGTGAGTGTAACATTTGATTTTCAGTCTTTTCCCCTGTGATTATTTTTTTTAAATTTTTATTGTCAAACTGAGGTACAGAGAGGTTACAGTTTCATACGTTAGGCATTGGATACATTTCTTGTACTGTTTGTTACTGCATGAAGACCTTTGAACTCAAATGATAATTTTTTAATGCAAGAATTACTACTACATCACAGTATACACTCATAAAATTCAGTACCTGAATTATTAAACTGATACCCAAAACAATTCTAACAAAGTACATTTAGCAGTGTTCACCAGAATTACAAACACAAGAAAGCTAGTCTCAGCATCTTTGCTTTTTCAATACATCCAAATTGCAAAAATAGCACAGGAATCAAATCACATCAGGTAAATAAACTTTTTAGCCATTTTTAAAAACTTTTCCAATTCTTAGTACCTCTCAAAGGGCAGTTTTAGAAATACCAATCAACTCATTCATTTTTACCATCAGGTTTCCAGTGTTCATCCACAAGGAAAAGAGACAGGACGAAGAAAGGCCTACAGAATGGGCCTATACCCATCTGAGTTTACTATTCCCTTAGAAAGAAGACTTAAGAGAGTTGTATGGATCTACCTCTTTGGTGGGTGTGGTCTTTAGGTAGATGTGGAAATTTGAGGGAGAGCTCCTTCAGCTTCTAGAGAGACAGAGGCCCAAGGGAAAGGGTCAGAGGTGAGTTCAAAGAGGCTTCTTTTTAGTTTAGCATGTCAAAAGCACTTTACTACCTGGCATTGTTACCTAAGCCCGCATGGCTCAGGTAACTATATCAGTCTACATTCCCAAATAGTCTACAACAGCTATACTGTCAAATCTTATTTTGTTGCTTAAGGTGGAAGTGCTAACTTTTAGCAATGGTCTCTAAAGAAAGGAATTCCAGAATGAAAGCAGTAGAAACAATATAATAAGTACGAAATGAATGATAAATAATGACAGAAGAGCAACTACTCAGGGTGCCTGAGGATAAACACTTTTATAATATATAGTTAAGGGACTCACCTAAACATCTAGCTTGATAGTCTAATTTCCTGAAGAAAATGATACCACTGTGAGGTTTATGAAGCAAAACCCCTGAAAGGGAAAGAATTTAGTTGGATTATGGGCAAGAAATATTGAGCAGAAATAAAAGGAAAATCTGGCTAGGTAGCAAGGTGGCAAACCTTAGCCCACTAATTTTTTTTAATTTCTTTTCTTTTATATTTACTTTTCTTCTATCACTCCCTATCCATTCCTTTTACTTATCTTCCTTCCTTCCCATCTTCCTTCCTTCCTTCCTTCCTTCCTTCCTTCCTTCCTTCCTTCCTTCCTTCCTTCCTTCTTTCTTTCCTTCCTTCCTTCCTTCTTTTTTTCTTTTTGTTTTTGAGACAGGGTCCAGGCTGGTGTCAAACTTGAGATCTTCTTGCCTCAGCCTCCTTTAAGGGGATACTTGGCTCCTTTTATTACTCATGTATTCAGAAGGTTCTCTGGTAAAGAATTTGAAAGACACACACTGTGACATACATCACTACTGCTGTCTAGAACCAAAGGAAGATTGGTTGTGCTATTCTCCAAAACATAACAATTGCTGTTATTGAAGTCATTCTGCTTTAGATTTGTGAACAAAGGGTTTTCCTGACTGTAGACATTGCAGCATATTTTCTCCCATAAATTAGAGTGTGCAAAGGCCTGGATTCAAATTGCGCTGCCACTATGTCCTAATTCTGTGACCTTGTACTTATTACTTACTTCTTTCACAAAATCCTTGTCAGAAAAATGAAAATTAATGATTGTGCCTACCTGATAAGGTTGTCATGGAGATGAAAGAAATCAACACATGAAATGTTATTACCATATGCCCAGCACATAGTAATCGCACAGTAAACAGCTTGGATTTTAATTATTATGATTGCTATGTCAATTTAGGCGTGATTTGTCATTTAAGACCCATGCATCAGAGAATAAGTTTTACTTATTTTTTACTTAAGGCCATTCTCAGGTCACGTTTTCTACAAAAATTTAGCATTTAACAGTCATTTAGTGGTCAGAGATGTGGAAGGCTCATATCCTTAGGCAAAGTATTGTTCTGCTTCTGTATTTTAATTAAGAAGTATCTCACCCTCCAATATGTTGATCTGGGAAATAAAAAATAATATTAGCATAATATTTAAAACTGTATTGCCAAAATGGCTTTTAAAACTGCCTAACATATAAGAGATACTGAAATGGTACCCTTATCTTTACTCCTATTAGTCTCTCTTATTTCCCATATCCTAAAACCTCAATTCTATTCAAGCTAGTCATTGTACTATCATTCTCTGTGTTTGTTATCCCAGTATTGAATACTTTCAACTTCTCCTTCCACTCTTCCAAAGACCAAGTCAAGTACAGCATCCTGTAGGAAGCATTTCTCAGACTCAGGAGCTTGATTATGGGCAAAGAGAAACAGAGCACATACTGTATGCACAGCAACAATATGTACAACCTTCTTGAGGGCACCCCTCAGGTCAACTCTCCTTCCAGAAAGAATTGATGAAAAGATACCAGTGAGACCTAGAGGGGATTAAGGCAAAGTATCTCAAAAATAGAATACATCCTTTCTAGGAAGGCACCTGACATTTTTATTTCAAGCTTTGGAATCAATGTCAGAGAAGATGGGGGAGGAGCTTGGCAGTAGACTGGGGTTTGGTTGGTGATTCCAAATCTGATCATGGAAATACTATATTAAAGAACATTTGCTTGACGCTATCTAGGATAAAATGACTAGTAGGAGATCAGGCTGAACACCTAAGAGTCATAAAAGTCCATTCTAGAAAGAGGGACTTGCATATGAGAATTTTTAAGATTGTGAGATGGTCCAAGTCTATGCCTATTGCTAATTATTTTTCAGGCAGAAAATTCTATTAGGAGAAATTCTCTAACTTTGGGGGAAATAAAATAAAAGGGTAGCTTCATGTTCTTTCACTGACCTAAAGGAACTTTGTCAAACAGACTCATGCAAGGATTATTTACCCTAGAGAGAAACATACCTTCATTTAACTTACTATTTATTTACTCTTAATTAGGACCTAGACTCTATCTCAGATTTTATATAATCCTAACACTTCGTTGCTTTGTAAAACATGAACTACTTTTATATAAAATTTAGTAAACTTTTTCTTTCACTCCTATACTATTCAGTCTGTCAAATTCTCCTTTAAATCAACGTTATTACTCTGCCATTTGTGTTGCTTTTCCTTTACTGTGACAAAATATCTGAGGTAATCAATTTATAAAGAAGAAAAGGTTATTTTCACTCACAGTCTCAGAGGTCTCAGTTCCTGCTTAGCGAACCTGTTGCTTTGCGGCCTGAGATGAGATAGTACATTGTGGAGGGAGCTTGTGGCAGAGGAAGGTAAGTACTCACTTTATGGCAGCTGAGAAGTCAAGAGAGAAAGTGGAGTGGTTAGAGTTCCCAAATCCTTTCAGAGGGCATACTCCAGGTGATTGAAAGACTTTCAACTAGGTCCCATCTGTTAAAGGCTCCACTACCTCCCAATAGTGCTTTGGCCTGGGAACCAGGCTTATAAACATGAGTCTCAGCCAGGTGCTGAAATAAGGATATTGGGTTTGGCCAGCTCCATCTTGTCCATGTGGTGGATAGGGAATTGGATTTAACTGGTGCCATCTTATCTTCATGGTGGAGAAAGGTAAAGTCCCACCCCCAGGTGATGGACATACCTGAATTCCTAGAGGTAGGGTGGGGATTACTGGACCTGTCAGTTCTGTGCCTTGAACTTAGGAGACTCTCGAGTTTCCTGTGATCCTTCCCCCGACCCTGACTCTATTTAGGCCTAGACCAGCTGAGGTGCCATTACGTCATGCCTCATATCTCCTGGCTCCTGGCTCTCCTCTGGTCACCATGCCATCCCACTTCAGCTCTCCATTGGAGTTGATCTGGTTTGTTGGTATTGTTTTTCTGCTCTTTCTTTGCTTTACTACTGTAGTGGCTCCATTTTCGAACAGTCTTAAGTGTATCTGAGGGCTAGCAGGTCTTTGTGATAGGAGTTCCCTTGCAGAAGCTGGCTCTCCAATTAAGACTCCAAATTCAATCTCTCAAAATTCGGCGTCTCTGTTTTCTTATGACTGAGTACCCATACAACAGCACCACTGGCTCATGCCTATATTCCTAGCTACGCAAGAGACTGACATCTGAGGACTATGGTTCAAAGCCAGCCCAGGCAGGAAAATCTGTGAGACTCTTCTCTGCAACTAAACATCCAAAAGCTGTAGCTCAAGTAGTCGAGCACTAGCCTTGAGCACAAAAGGTCAGAGACAGTGTCCAGGCCCTGAGTTCAAGCCCCATGAACAACACACACACACACACACACACACACACCCCAAAACCCAAAATAAAACAATCATTTTGGGGAACACTTATCTAAGCCATGACATTTATTAATAATCTAAATAGGTTTGTGATACATGGTACATGTCATTTTTATATGAGTTATGTTTTTAAGACTCAAAATAATATATGCTGATAAACCCTAGTCTTAAAATCAGAATTTTTATGGAGAAATATTAAGGAGTTTGACAAAGGATTTTTAAGAACTAAAAGTGTTAAATGCTTCCTTCCTCTTCAAACAAATGTGGAGCGGTGAAATTAGAGGTGAACAGTGAGAATATTTTGTTGCTAAGGATAGACAATGAATGCAGGCAGTACCTTTCTAAGTGCCATGAATGTGATCAGCACAACGATGGATTAGGAAAGAGATGAAGCAGAACAAAGAGCTGAACTGAGTTATTCACCAAATGAGTGGGGTTTCTTATTTAATTCAAGTTCATTTAACTTTAAATTCTGTGTCAGTTTTGAATTTAAGATATACTACTGCTTGACAGTTCTGGTAACTCAACAGAAACCCATTAAAAAAAGACTCGGAAATATTATAGACCTTTTATTCTGCTTTCAGTTCAACTTGTAATTTTCAGCAATCCTTTTCTTTGTAATTTTCAGCAATTCTTTTCTTTGCTTGCATGTGTCCACAGACATGTGTGAAGACTAAAATCTTACTTTAAGATACTACTTTGTTTTGTTCTGAAAGGTCTGATCGGTATGTTGGGTTTTTCCATACTTGTGCTCACTCTCCTGATGGGAATCAGTTGGGATTTGGAGACTAGACTCCATGTAAGCTGTGGTGAAAACTATAAGATTTCCAGGTAAACACCAGTTCAAATCTCAGTTTTACTAATTCCTAAATATATTCTAATTATTTTTTCTGACTAAGCTTCCTTTTTTCACTTGTCAAATAGAAATATTCAAGTCAAAGTCTTCTATTCATTTATCAAGTCAAATCTTCTAAGTATTTGGCATAGTGACTGGCAATTATAAGCATTCAGTCAGTGTGGTACTGTTTTTATTATTCTGGTAAGTCCCATGTGAGCGTGACAGTCTTTCTCATTCTGCATGTGACTCACCTTGTATGTGTCTCTTTCAACCATCTCTTTTTTCTCTACTTGAGGCTATAGTGAGAAATTAATGAGACTTCAGTATTCATTTGAGTTTCTTCAGTGAAGTCATTGCCACATCATTTTTTTGGAAAGAAAACAAAACATAAAACAAAAATTAGAAAAGTTAAACATCTCCTATTTCTGAAGGAAAGAATTTATTAAATTGACTTTTTCCCCAGGAGTGTATTCATAAGTTTTTTTTTTCTTTGTGAACACCTCTGCCCTCCCCATTCCTGCCCCAATAAGGTTATTTGACTTCATGAACCATAAAGGCAAGCATAGAGAGGACGGTCACTGCTTTCTTCAATCATACAGTAGCAAGCTACATGTAAACTTAACACTGTAACTTTGCTTGAGAGAAGGGGGGATAAAAAAAACAACATTAATTTCAGTCACAATGTGAGCTGTGTTCCCAACCCTGGTTTTATCAAGCATGACAGCCTAATTAAAAGGCTTCCTACACAAGTTATTTAGGCAACCAAGATCTTTTCCTGATGTATTCATAGAACATGTTTATGAAACTAATCTTTCAAAGGATTCTGGGAAATTCCAATCCCTACTGTCTTAACGTTGTGTGTAATAATCTACTTACAGGATAACTCTGAGGACCATGACTGGCATATGGAGCAGGAATTCTAAAGACACCAGAGGTAGTGTTGATGGTTACTGCAAATGTTCATAAACCTGGTGAACAACTGGTGCACAGCTGGATAGAGGCACTAAGGTTGACAAGAGTTTGCATGAGTCCAAGCAGGTGGAGGCAAGATTAGCTCGTTGCAAGCCCAAAGTGAACCAGCAGTGTGATTCAGCCAGTAAGGGCTAAGATGAAATAGACTGGATTGTAACTGTGTTTTTCCTACCACAGGGTTCAAGCTAGGATTTAGTGGTCATACACTTAAGCTTTTTGTATGAAAGTTTCTAACATTAAAATGGAGGATATTCAGTTGAAATGAACTTTGACATCCATTCTGACTGCAAGCTTGGATGTTGTAGGCTTAAAATTATTTTTTCCCCTCACTATTTAAAAATATAAGTAGAGGGGCTGGGGATATGGCCTAGTGGCAAGAGTGCCTGCCTCATATACATGAGGCCCTGGGTTCGATTCCCCAGCACCACATATACAGAAAATGGCCACAAGTGGCGCTGTGGCTCAAGTGGCAGAGTGCTAGCCTTGAGCAAAAAAGAAGCCAGGGACAGTGCTCAGGCCCTGAGTCCTAGCCCCAGGACTGGCCAAAAAAAAAAAAAATGTAAGTAGAATTGGCCTTTAACAAAATTCATGGATATAAAGTATTTTGCTTGATGAATTTTGTCAAAAGGGTATGATCTGTGTGACCCCAGTTAATACACAGCTGATACACAGAACAATTAATACACAAAACATTTCCATCACTCCATGAAATTCTTCATAACTGTGAGTAATCACCGTTTTGTTTTTTATTAATGCATATTCCCTTTTTGTGTATTTGCCAGTACTGAGGCTTGAACTCGGGCCTTGTGCTCTTGCTTAGTTTTTCACTCAAGACTGGTGCTCTACCACTTGAGCTACATCTACACTTTCAATTTCTTGTTGGTTAATTTAGAGGATAAAAGTCTCACAGACCTCTTGCCTGGGCTGGCTTTGAACCATGATCCTCAGATCTCAATCTCCTGAGTAGCTAGGATTACAGGCATGAGCCACCAATGCCTGGTTTATTAATACATATCCCGAGGCTTTCTATAATTGGAAATATGTGGTATGTACTCATTAGGTGAGGAGACAGGAGCTTTGTTTAGGATGTCCCCTGTTTCTGTCAATTGTCCTAGCATCTCCTTTCACTCTCAAAAGTGTTTTAGCCAGCCACTGGTGGCTCACACCTGTAATACTAGCCACCCAGAGGCTGAGATCTGATGATTATGATGCAAAGCCAGCCCAGGCAGGAAAGTCCATGAGACTCTTGTTTCCAATTAACTAGCAAAAAGCCAGAAGTGGAAATATGGTTCAAGTGGTAGAGAGCCAGCCTTGAGTAAAAAAGCCAAGTGAAGCTCAAGGCTCCAGTACAGTACCCACACACAAAAAAAATCCTAAGTTATATGTTCCCCCTAAAAAGTGGGGTCTGAATCTATTAGTATGTCTGCACTGGGGTGCCATTCAAACTTGGTGCTGGATAAATCATCATGGGGGCTATCCCATGTATGTGTGGGCTATTTAGCAACATATGCTGGCCTTTGCTAACTAGGATGCCAGGAGCAGCTTCCTCCAAGTTGTGACAGCCCAAACTGCCTTCAGACACTGCCAAATGTCCCTTAAGAAGCACAATCGCCCTGGCAAGTCTTCCCTGCATGATGACCTCGACAATGGTCTACTAGACTCTGCCAGGCTGCCAAATGTAAAATATAAACAATGAAGAATATTTATATTTGGTTTTTTAAGCTTTTTTTTTTTTTGCCAGTCCTGGGCCTTGGACTCAGGGCCTGAGCACTGTCCCTGGCTTCTTTTTGCTCAAGGCTAGCACTCTGCCACTTGAGCCGCAGCGCCACTTCTGGCCATTTTCTGTATATGTGGTGCTGGGGAATCGAACCCAGAGCTTCATGTATACGAGGCAAGCGCTCTTGCCACTAGGCCATATCCCCAGCCCCGGTTTTTAAGCTTTTTAACTCTTCATATATTCATTTAAATAAAACAATTTACCTTCATGGTAAAATATTTATATAAAAAAGAATTATCAGTTGGGTGCTGGTGGCTCACACCTGTAATCCTAGCTACTCAGGTGGCTGAGGTCTAAGGATCACAGTTTACAGACAGCATGAACAGGAAAGTCTGTGAGATTCTTATCTACAACAAACTACTCAAAAAATCCCTAAGTGACACTGTGGCTCAAGTGGTAGAGTGCTAGCCTTGAGCACAAAGAGGCGCAAGGAGAGAGCTCAGGACCTGAGTTCAAGCCCCAGGATTGGCAAAAAAAAACAAACAACAACAACCCCAAAAACAAAAACCCAACCCTGCCAGGCAGAATCATTGTTCTTCATATAAATTAATATGTTCTGCAAGTAGGAATTCCTCCTACACAAAAGGTATTGAATCTAAATGGTTGGCCCATACTTCTTGAAAGGTTACAGTCATATTGATTATTGGGGTTTTGTTGTTGTTGCTGCTGTTGTTTTGCCAGTCCTGGAGCTTAATCTCAGGGCCTGAGCACTGTCCTTGGCTTCTTTTTTGCTCAAGGTTAACACTCTGCCACTTGAGCCACAGCACCACTTCTGGCCTTTTCTATATACGTGGTGCTGAGGAATCGAACCCAGGGCTTCATGTATACGAGGTAAGTAAGCACTCTTGCCACTAGGCCATATTCCCAGCCCAGATTATTGTTTTAATATTCTGCCAAAGTGGAAAGCAAAAAGAGAACATTAAAATTATTTCTGTAAAAACTGGAACCTATTTTTAAGGCAATTATACTATACATTTGTTTGGTTTGGGGGGGCCAGTACTTGAGCCTGCACTCAGGGCCTGAATGCTGTCCCTTTGCCTTTTCTTTTAAAGCTGGAGCTCTACTACCTGAGTCATACATCCTCATCCTCTGGCCTTTTGATGGTTAATTGGAGATAAAAAGAGTCTCACAGATTTTTCTGTCCAGGTTGGCTTCAATCCTCCATCCTCCGATCTGAGCCTCCTGAGTACCTAGGATTATAAGTGTGAGCCACCAATGCCAAGCTTGAACATGTCTTTTTCTGTACATGAAAGGACAATGCTGGCTCAAAGATGGAATTGGTGTGTCTCTCACCTACCAGTTTTAATACTTCCTTTGCTCTTATTCTCTCAGAGAGGATCAAGGCAAAAGGACTTGTCTGGTCTCAAACAAGAACAGTTTATTGTTTTTCAGGAAAGGACTCACTTTGCTACCCAGGCTGGCCTCAAACTTCTGGCCTTCAGGGATCTTCTAGCCTCCGTCTCCAAAGAAGCTGGGAAATGGTGCGACTTCTAGTATTGTAACAATAATTTATTGATACAAGAAATATATATCAAGTGGCCTATGCTATCCTGCTCCTAGGCACTGAAGAGGCGCTGGTGATGAGCACCCTTGCCATGCCCTTGGCTCAGTGTAAACTCATTCACATTCAGGTGGACATTATTGATAATATTTATTATAGTGCTGGTACTCAAATGATGGGGTTTGGGGCATCATTAATCTAAACTTGGAAGTATATGAAAAATGAAAATACTTAAACAACTCCTATTATGTAAGAAATGCTATTCAAATTAAGCCTTGCTACACTCAAAAATAATCACTAAGTATTAGCAACAGGAAAAATATTTCATTTAATAATTTTTACGGTTGCTATCTTTTCACACTCTCCCCTCAAAATTACTAGGATTGTTTTTTGGTCAATAAAAGGAGAGAAGCTACAATTACTTCTCATGTATAAAATGAAGAGAAATTCAGTATGAGCACTCAATTTACCAATAAGTTTCAGGCAGGCCATGCACCAATTCATCTGGGATAATGTCAAATGCAATTGATGACTAACTAGTCTAATTGATTCTTAATCTGGTTAACGTTTTCATTAACTGAATCCCATTTAGAACAGTGAGGAGCCAAGAACAAATGGTAAGTGTTGCAGCCAGCTCTGAAGAAAAAGAAGGGGAAAAAGCAAATGCTTTTATCTCTAGAAGGAAACAGCCATTCTTGTTCCCAGTGCTCTAGCCATGCCTACTTAGGGGAGCTTGTATGAGGAGGCACTGAGAGAAAGGAAGGAGAAAATTCCTGCCTGGACTAGAGATTGTTTTAGGTAAGATGTTTATATCATCCTCTATATTTCCCCTTCATCCCCATTCTCCTCCTTTCCATCATACCATTCTAGAAGACTGAAATTTAACACTGATGTAGCTTTAGCAGCCAGAAGAAAGCAAGGCTAGATGCTGTTTCTTGACATCCTACTGACAGCCTTGTTATGTTGGAAGCTGTCTACAAAGCAAAAAATACAAAAGGATGAACTGTTTAATCAGAATGCGTTGAAGTTCCTTAGAACAATAATGACAACGATGTCATCTCTTAATGATCAAGCTTCACAGTACATTTCTTTTTTGACAAGAATATTTTACCAGTTTGGTTCATCAGAATATTACAATGAAGTATTATGGAAGGTGCTGAGCTTTTGCAAGTAGTGAGTATATACATTAGGAATCCATTCAGCTGCAGGTAACAAAACCCGATTTCTTTATGAAATGCCAGGCAAAGTAAAAAGTTATGTTGGCAACCTTGCAACATAGTGGGTTTTTTTACTTTTTTGAGACAAGTTCTTGTTATGTAGCCTAAGCTGACCTCAAACCTACTATATAGCCCTGGTTGGACTTGAGCTCACACTCGCCTTGCCTCATTCTTCCAAGTGCTGGAATTTAAGACGTACCACCACCATGGCTGACTTGTTTGTTTTTCTTAAATAAGTCTACTTTTTGGGTAATGAAATAGAAAGGCAGAATAGTTAAATAACTACCTCAAGGACATAATCTTAAATAATAACCTTTCCTAGGACTATTCAACTCGTTGACAATTGTAGTATTGTTTGCGAATATAAAAATGTCTAAATCAATCTAGAATATTCAGGATCAGTTTCTATGTGGGGAAGCCAGGTGATGGTGGCTCACGCCTGTAATCTTAGCTACTCAGAAGGCTGAGCTCTGGGGATCCCACTTCAAAGTCAGTCCATGCAAGAAAAGAAAGCCAATGAGACTTCTTTTTTTTTTTTTTTGGCCAGTCCTGGGCCTTAGACTCAGGGCCTAAGCACTGTCCCTGGCTTCCTTTTGCTCAAGGCTAGCACTCTGCCACTTGAGCCACAGCGCCACTTCTGGCCGTTTTCTGTATATGTGGTGCTGGGGAATCGAACCCAGGGCCTCATGTATACGAGGCAAGCTCTCTTGCCACTAGGCCATATCCCCAGCCCCCTCAATGAGACTTCTATCTCCAATTAACCACCAGAAAACTGAAAGTGGAGATGTGGCTTAATGTGGTAGCAAACTAGCCTTAAGCCAGAAAGCTCAGGGACAGTGCCCAGGCTCTGAGTTCAAGCCCCCGGATGGACCAAAAATATCTACATGATGTCAAACAGAGATGAGAATATTCTTTAGTGGAACAGAGGCACAGAGTCAGAGTTATCATTTAATCAGTGTGTCCCCATGGGGTGTATATATTTAATGTGTTCTAGATGGATACCATAGATAAGGATTGATTAGAAGGAGGAGTGATTGGGTACAAGGTATTACATGTATCCTCCTATATTACATATTATAGAATTTCTTAACACTTATTTCCAATAGCTTTTTTCCTATTTATTACAAAGGGCACGAAGTTCAAAATATTATTTTCTATACAGAAATAAATGGACAACAACACAACTGGAGACCATGCATAATCCCTGACATTTCCTTCTACTTTTTTTTTTTTTTTTTTTTTTGGCCAGTCCTGGGCCTTGGACTCAGGGCCTGAGCACTGTCCCTGGCTTCTTCCTGCTCAAGGCTAGCACTCTGCCACCTGAGCCACAGCGCCCCTTCTGGACAATTTCCATATATGTGGTGCTGGGGAATCAAACCGAGAGCTTCATGTGTAGGAGGCAAGCACTCTTGCCACTAGGCCATATTCCCAGCCCCATTTCCTTCTACTTTGAACATAGACTCGACATATTGCGCTTCACTGGCCATCTCATTGCCTCAGAGGGAAAATTCAATGCATTCACAATCACGGATCAGAGACCGACCTTTGTATTACCAGAAAGGCAGCAAAGAACTTCCTATAACTTGAAAAACAATGTTGAGCAGAGAAATTCTTTATTTGCTTGAAATTGATATGTATCTCAAATCCCATTCATTACTAAGTGTTGTATAACAACTGATCTCCAAAATTAGAGGCTTCCAACCATAAGTAATAGCAAAGAACAGGCAGTTTCAGTGCATCAGAAATTCAGGAGCTGAAGTGGCTGATTCCAGCTACAAGCCTCTAATGAAGTTGTAGTCAAGATGTCACCCTGGAATATAGTTACCTTCTGGTCGGATGGGGCTGGACATTCCATTTCAGTATTAGTTAGCTGTTGGTTGCCATAATGAAGTGCCTGAGGCAAGCTACTTATGAGGAACACAGATTTATTTCGCTTACAGTTTTGGCAATTCAAAGGCATGGAACTGGCATCAGCTCAGTTCTGGGCTTTATCTCATCATGGCAGATGGCAATACAGGAGCACATGTGATTGCACATTGCATCTTGACACAGCAAGCCAGAGAACTGGGTAGGACCAGGCTCGGGCTTTCATAACAACTCTCTTGCAAGAACTACCAAGGAGTTACAGGAGAACTACGTGAATCCCTTCCAAGGGCAGAGTCCCCAAATGACCAAAAGATCTCCTATTATGTTGTACTTCTTAAACTTCTCCTCATTTCAACACCACTGCACTGAAAACAACTCAATGGACTCTTAGGATATAAACCAAATCCAAACTAGAGCATTTTCTAAAAGGGACCTCATAAGACTCTTGTCCTGTGAAATTCTCCATCGGATTTCTGTGTGTCCTTATGACATGGCAGCTAATCTTCCACAGAACAGGGGGTATAAAAGGGCACTATCTCTTAAGATCTAACTCTGTCAATTCCAAGTTTGACAATATCCTAATTATACATGTTACATTCAGGGAGGCAAAAAACTATGGCAGGCAATGGATACCAGGGAGCAGCATCATTAAGAACTGTCTCAAAGTCTGACTGTCAAACTTTCTTTTTCTCTCCCTCCCTCCATCCGTCCTCCCTCCCTCCCTTCCTTCCTTTCTTCCTTTCTTCCTTCCTTCTCTCTCTTTCTTTCTTTCTTTCTTTCTTTCTTTCTTCACTGTCTCTGCCTGTATGTCTGTCTCTCTCCTACTGGCGTTTGAACTCAGTGTCTCATGCTTGCTAGGCTACTTCTCTACCACTTCTCCAGCGTTTTGTACGTATCACTTATTTTTGAGTTAGGCTCTTGCTTCCTACATGGGTGTACACCTATACTGTGATCTGCCTGTTTTAGAGTTCCTGTCATAGCATAATTGCACACCAATTATGCCCACCTTTTTTTCCACTGAGATGGAGTCTTGCAGACATTTCTGCTTGAACTGTCCTGGAACTCTTCCCCATCTCAGTCTCCCACATAGCTAAGGTGATAGGCATGTACCACCATGCTTATCCATGGGTTAAAAAGGGGGTCTTACAAACTTCTTCCTAGGTTGGCTTTGAAATAGAATTCTCCAAATCTCAGCCTTTCAAGTAGCTAGTATTACAAACATGAGCCACTAGCAATCTGGCTCAAACTTTCTAATATACATTTTGATACAATATTTCTCCGGCTGTTCCAAGTATCTTTTAAAAAATGAATTTGTAAGCTGGGTGCCAGTGGCTCATGCCTGTAATTTTAGCAATTTAGGAAGCTAAGATCTGAAGATCACGGTTCAAAATCAGCTCAGGCAGGAAAATATATGTGACTCTTAGTTCCAATTAACCACCAAAATCTGGAATTGGAGCTGTGGCGTAAGTGATAGAGTACAAGCCTTGAGTAAAGGAGCTCAGGGACAATGCCCAGGCCCTGAGTAAAAGCCCCAGTGTTGGCCCATGCACGTGCGCACACGCGCGTGCGCACACACACACACACACAGAATTTGTAGTTTAAACTATTGCTTCTCAACTGACACTCAAACCTCCCTCACCAAGACATTTGGCAACATTTGGAGACATTTTCTGCTTGTCTTAAATGGAGTAGGAAAGGGCTACTGCTATGCTTATGCATCTAGTGGGCAGATGCCAGGGCTGATGCTAAAGATTTTATAATGCACAGGATATTCCCCACACAACAATGAATCATTCAACTCCAAATGTCAAATAGTGACAAGGCTCAGAAACCCTGCATTAAATAGTTACAATCTCCAAAAGGTTAAACAGTTTCCCCCTTAAAAACCCTTCAATATGTCATATAAACACTTTCCATTTTCAGTCAACTCTAATTAGATTAAGCAAAATCAAGTTATTAGAGTACAAGATCAAATTGCATGTACATAGCCAAAGAGGAGTGGGCAGGACACACACACACACACACACACACACACACACACACACACACTCCCTTTCCCCTCTGAAGTAAGGTGGTGGTGAATGGATTTCTCTTTTATGTGATCTACTTGCTGAATTTGCAAAAGCAGTAGGCCATTATGGAGATTTTATTATGAACTCCCTGCCAACAACTAGAAGCAGCCTTACCTGAATGACACTGCAAAATCTGTAAAAATCAATCTGGAGTTTTAAAGACAAGCACCAGAATGAGCTAGTAAATTCAATAGCTTTGTGGGCAACATATAGCTGATAGACTTTTTCTTTAAACCTTGCCAACTCGTTGCATCTGAGGTTTCTTTGAGCACTCAGAAGGGTCTAAGATAACCAATCTATATAGCTCAGTAGCTGCTTTGGCCAGGCTTCATCTTCTTCCTCAAAAGTGCTTAGAAACCAAGGAGGAGTAGTTGTTAGCACATTGCCTGGTCTGGGGACAGCCGCTCTACAATTAGAAATAAAAAGGGGATCAGCCAGAACCTTAATTGTCCTTGAACAAATCATACAGAACTGAATTGGCTTATGGGTAGTATCAAGAACCTGGGACAGTAGGAACAAGTTAGACTAGACCACACCTTCTGAGTGTCTCTGAGCCAGAGCATGACTGTTGACTTTTTTTTTTCTTTTGCTGGTTCTGGGCCTTGAACGCAGGGCCTGAGTGCTATTCCTGAGCCTCTTTGTGCTCAAGGCTAGCACTCTACCACTTGAAACACACTGCCACTTCTGGTTTTCTGGTGATTAATTGAAGAGAAGAGTCTCATGAACTTTCTTGCCCTGGCTGGCTTTGAATTGCTATCCTCAGATCTCGACCTCCTGAGTAGCTAGCCACTGGCACCCCGCTGTTTTAATTTTTTTTTTTTAAAAGAAAATTTATTTTTGTACTGGAACATAGTTGAAGAAAAAAGTGTGTGTGTGTGTGTGTGTGTGTGTGTGTGTGTGTGTGTGTGTGTGTAGCTATGAACTGCTTTTCTTCCACATGGGAAACCATTTGAAGTATTGGAGGGGGCAAGTGAAATAATTCCTAGAGATTGGAGTACCTACAAGAGTGAACCAACACAAATTTCATTTCCCACGTGGCATCTCCTTGAACTGCAGAAAAGAGAAAAAGAAGGGGCAGAGCTGAGAGAGGATAGCAAGAAGTGTTACCTTCTATGGAAACAGGATTGTTACAGATGTGAGATAAGGCTCTTGACTCTCTCTGGGCTGAGATGAAAATGTCAGTAGGGCAGGGATCCCTTTGGAGGCCCTTCCAGCATCTTGTGGCCACTTTCTTCCTTTCATGCCACTACTGGGGCTTGAACTCGGGGCCTTTTGCTCTGTTGCTCATGGATGCCACTCTACTACTTGAGCCATGCCCCCAGTATGGCATTTTGCTAGTTCATTGGAGATGGAATCTCATAGACTTTTCTGCCCAGGTTGGCTTCAAACTGCAATCCTCCAGGTCTCAGTCTCCTGAGTAGCTAGGACTATAGGTGTGAGCCACTGGCATTTAGTAAAGCTTAATGACCGAGATCCTTAGGAGCTTAAAATTCATCAGCCCATAGGGCTAAGATCAGCAGGAGAGGGCTATATTGTATTCTACCAGCAGTGATGCTGTTGGTGGAAACAAAGATTTTTGCAGATTCTTCTAATGAAGCTAGAAAAGGAAGAAAAACAAATTCTTTAACTTTCTATATTGAAAAGGGTCGGGTGCTCTCTCGTTTATGATGAAGGAATCATGTTATATAGTCAAGAAGTCTTTGTGGTTGGGAGGCACTTAGGGAGCTAGGACAGGAGGAATATAGGCTTGGAGACCAACTTAGGCTACATATTGAAACCCTGTCTCAAAACTGTCTTTTTATAAAATGTAAGTACAGAGATACTTAAACCAACAAGAAGTCTAATGATTGACACTCCCAGAGTTAAACCTCGGTTGGCTACTTCAAGTTTTACAAAATGCAGAAATAGAAATACTTATATAAATATGAATGTTTCCCAAAAGTTTAAGAGATGCTGACTTTCCTTTCCCTCACACTCACCTGTCTAATAGATGTCTTTATTTTCAGTCAATAAAGGAATAGGCATTTATTCTAAGGGCAAAAATTAAATGTTCACTGAGGCTCAACCTCTGCACATTTCATATGTCTCTTCAGATTTGGCTGAACTACTTCCTAGTGTGTAGTGAGTGCCATTAAATGCAGAACTGATAGAGCCAAAAAAAAAAAATGACACGTCCTAGAAGCAATGTGCTTTAGAGGTATAAGATATTTTAAACTCAATTACATATAAAGAAGGCAGAATCTACTTTAGGAAATAAATGATTAAAGCTAGGAGAGATCTGAGGTTATCGAGTAAACTCAATGATTTTATAGATAAAATATCTGAGACCCATAATCATAAAAAGATATATCAATCACCTACTGCTGCATAACAAAACTTACAGATTTTTTAGCAGCTTACAGTATATATGGATTAGTATGTATTTAGTCAACAAATCTCTGGGCTAGCTGGAGTTTGGTTGATGTATGCTTTACTGTATAGAGCAGGTTTATTTCACACTTTGGGTATTTGAGTCTTCCTAACATGACTCTCATCTTCCTTGAACTAGTAGGTGAACTGGTTAAAATAGTACTCTGGAACATGTAATTTTTTTTTTTTTTTTTTTTTTTTTTTTTTTTTTTTGGCCAGTCCTGGGCCTTGAACTCAGGGCCTGAGCACTGTCCCTGGCTTCTTCCCGCTCAAGGCTAGCACTCTGCCACTTGAGCCACAGCGCCGCTTCTGGCCGTTTTCTGTATATGTGGTGCTGGGGAATCGAACCTAGGGCCTCGTGTATACGAGGCAGGCACTCTTGCCACTAGGCTATATCCCCAGCCCTGGAACATGTAATTTATTGGTGGTAATACAACAGTGTATCACAAACTACACTCATGTTATCTAGATTTACTGATTTCTTTCTTCCTAATTTATATTGAATAATTCACAGATCTCTATAACTCTTAACTGTGAAGGCATATAGCACTTCCGTGCATTTAAACTTGGTACTGCTTTCATTAGTGTTAACCACAGCTCTGCCTGTGAGTTCTAAAGTGGGCACATTAGAAGGAAGTGTCCAGATTTCACTGGTTTTGTAAAAATCTGACTGTGCTGGCTCATGAGAAGCTTTTATATATTCTCCCTTAAATTTCTCAAAAATATCCGCTACTTGGTGCTTCTTGTTACCACTGCCAACACCTCTGCAGAGTGCTGATGTTCCAAGTACCTCAGAACCACGAGCCCTCAAGTCACCAAAGTGACATCATGTTCCCTTCTGCTTCCTTCACTGTCTTCAGAAGAGCTATGATACACTGCTGCTTGTGACCTGCATATTTAAAATATCTTAGGAAAATGGATTCTTCAGCTGTTTTTTGTAGTGCCTTTCTTTAGAGACAACAAGCTGAAGACCTGTATTCACAACAGATCATGCTCTTCTCCATGTGCTAGAACAGTCAAGGGTGCTGTGAAATTCAGCACATTTGGATGTCTATAACGAGTCCTTAAATATAATTTCATTAGAGATATTTGAATTTAAGGTAAGGCCCAAACCTTAAAAGAAGGCCTTATTGATACTTTCTTTTTGAAAGATCAACATTAAAAGAATGTTGCCCCAACTAGAGTTCACCAACAGAATGGAGTAAGTCATTTACATCAAGAAAGAAAAATTAATGATGAATAACTGGGTTTTGTTTTCCCCTTAGAAATTAGTACTTGAGAATTTAATGATTTCTAAAATGTAATTTAGAGGAATCTTCTCAATATTATGAGGCATAACTAAGTTCAAATGGAGCATGGCGAGCCCATTTAATTGTGTTTAGAATGTATTTAGAAGCTGATTCTTTTGCAAAGTGGTTTTGTATATTTCTCCGACTGAAATACATTTCCAATATGGCTCTGAAGATGCAGATGAAATAAGGATCCTAATTTCACCTTTCCTTTGCACTCAAGAGATCCATGCCGTGCTTCTTTTTAGCTAGAAAAACAAAATGGCAAGCCTTCTTAAAAAAAAAAAAGTATCTTTATTGAAAAAGTGATGAGCAGGGGGGTTACAGTTATGTAAGTAAGGTAATGATGACGTTTGTTTCTAAACAATATAACCCCATCCTTCATTTTCTCCCACTTACTCCTCCCTCCTCCTCCCCCTCCCCAAGTTGTATGGTTGATTTCCAACCTATTGTTGAGTATCATTGTTGTATTAATTCATCCTTTGACCTGCTGTTTAGCAAATGCTTTCCTCCTTTAGCACCACTTGGCAGTGTGGTGTCTGACTTAGCCTTTTGCAAACACTTTAAAGCAAAAGCAAATATGAACATTTCCAAAGACCCTTCTGAGACTCATCTGTTCCAATGCTCTACTTTCATGCTATACTCTCTTGAAAATTGCTATCATTTCTATATCTTCACCAACTAAAGAGATAAAAACTAAAAGCATTTTCATTTTGTAAATATAACATTATATTCTCTTAACTATGGTTTTTCAAGCTATCCATACTCTGAGGTATTTTGACTCACTTTTATAGAAAGGCACTGCCCTTTGACCATTTTTCTAAATGTGCTCTTCTTAGACTCAATTAGTGAAGCATTTATTATCTATACTTCATCCATATCTGCTTGGGCGTACCATTTCAGTGGACAGACTCAATATCTAGCTGCCAAAAGATGTTCTCTGGCAGTAGAAGCCCTTTCTATCTGTACACATGGCAGACTATAAATGCCAAAAAATAAACATCTCCCTAGGAGCCATTCTCAATGGTAGATGAGAGTTGGTATAACAATATCACAGTTCCCTTGGCTCTCCAGTACAATAATTCTTAGGTATATGTTCTACTTCGACTCCCAGAGGTTCCCAGTGTGATTGAGCTGGAGTTGTATATAGTGGAGACTTACTTGATAATATCACCTTCATTAGGTCCTTTCCTTCTGCAATATATTACTCCACTGTCTGCCAGAGCGTCCTGAATCATTTCACAAGTAAATTGTTTTGCAGTCAAATCATACCTCAAGATATTTTTTTCTGGGAACAATGAATTGGTCACATGAGTCAAGGGTGCCTTTCCATAATAATAACCTCAAATAGAATACCTTGGACACAGAATACAGGATACATAGGGTATGTTGTCTAGTGTTATGTCATTTAGAATCAACTGGGAAAAAGTGGATCAAAGCATGTTGCCATAGTGTTCTTTGACATGTGTTAATGGAGATGCCACATAAGATTTATGTCCAATTTTATAAATTTCCAACTCTGTGACCACAATTTCATCATCTGAAAACTGGTGATAGTATTAATAACAACCCCATTGTGGGTATTTAATTAAACAACATACATAAAGTGCCTAAGGTAATACCTGGCAAATGAGAAAAGCTTATTGAGGAATTACCAAGCCATTCACGGAGGTATGCTGGGATACTGTCGTGGATTCACAAAGGCACAACAGTATATTTTTGGTTTTTGAGGAAAACACTGGGACACAAATTGGTTTGGGGGCATTATGCAAACTACTACCTTGATACTGTTCACAGTTCCAACATTAGATCTGATCTAGTGACATTACTTCTGCTAACATGATGTTTTTGGTGTTTAAAAGCATTTTATTACCATATCCTACTTATACAAGGTGAGAGGTTTCATTATGCGAGTTCCATACATGTGTATAATATACTTTGATCAAATTCAGTCCCTCTATTACTCTTTCTTATCTCCCCTCCTCCATCTACCCCCTTTAAAAACGTTCTTGCAAATTCTAATAATGGGTTTCAGTATGTCTTTTTTCATATGTGCATATAAGGCAGTTCAATCATATTCTCCCTCTCCTATGTCTTTCCCCTTCCCCAAATTTCCAATCTGCTGTTACCCACCTTTCCACAATGTACTTCAACATACCTTTCAGACGTAATTAGCCACCTACATCTGGTTAAACCAAAATATTCACCATCTCCAGGGGATACCTTTATATTTGTAACTTGCCCTCTCCTCCAACTTCTTGGCCCAGTGAACTCTTTTCCATTTATGGCATCCTATCAATTCTTCAAGAATTTTCAGAATCTGAAGTAAATTCTAACTCTTTATATCCAAGAAGTTTGCCTTTCTTTTCTATCAGATATGATTTTTCATGCCTTAGAACTCTAGATTCATCCCGGAATTCTTGAGGATATTTTTCACATAGTTCCTCTTATTTTCTGTCCTTTGTGAATGGAAAGTTTCCATATGCTTAGGGCCATTACTTACATATGTTGATATGCATTGTAATATTACTACTACTGTCAGTGAGTCAATGGAAAGGATAGGTGAATGAAAGAATGAATGTATGTATAGATAAAAAATTAGATAACAAATTGACACATGGGTGGAAAGATGGGTGCATGGGAGAATATGGGTGAATGGTCAATGGATGGGTAGATGAAGAAGTACATGGACGAGTAAATGATTATGTGAGTGAATGTAATAGCTGTTTAAAAACTCATTCCCACTAATATTTTAATCCCTCATAGGCATAAATTATCCAAAGGTCACATTCAATTAATAATCATTTTATCATTTCACGCCTTATTAAAAGTCTAACATCCCTTCTCATTATATCATTAATTAGAACAAAATTTTGACTCCTTACCAATAAGATTATTTTCCCAGTCATATTTTCACATCGATTTCCTTATGAAATAAATTTGTCTGTCTAAAGATGTGCACTCATTTTGACATATAATTTTCTTACTGAATACACTTTATATTATTAGTTGCATAAACGCAGTGTGGTAATACATTCAAACTAAACCTTCCCATAAAAGACAGAAAATAGCTAATTCTATATAAATATGACTATGAATATTAAGTACAAAGTTTGTTAGTAATATTGGGAACGGAAATAACTGTTAGCTATTGCTATGTGCCACTGAATTCTCATACTTATATTGTAAGTTAGAGATTATTATACCTATTTTTTGTATGCTGGTGGTAGGACTTGAATTGAAGGCCTGCTTCCCTTAGCTGTTTCTCTCAAGGCCAGTACTGTACCACTTGAGTCATACCCCCACTTCTGTTTTCTTGCTGGTTAATTGGAGATCAGAGTCTTACAGACTTTTCTGCCTGGGCTGGTCTTAAATTGGGATCCTTAGATCTTGACCTCCTGAGTAGCTAGGATTATAGGCATGAGGCACAGATGCCTGGATTATTATACTCATTTTATAAATCATCAAAAAGGTTGTAAATCTTGCCCAAGGTGGTACATTTCACATATATGAGGAAATAAAGATTCACAGTTGTACTATTGTTACTGACTTAACATACTTCAGATTCATACTCTTTCCTCCTCACCATGTGGAGATGTACGTGTGAATACTACTTAGCAATAAAAGATAGGGAGTACTGGGACCCAGAACACTATACTTCTAAGTGTGATGCTTTGATATGCCAAGTACTTTGAACCAAAAGACACTTGAAGGGCCTTAGGAGCAAATTCTCTTTCTGACATTCTCTTGCCCTTATCTCCAAAGAGAAATTGTAGAAACCAGAATTCTTCTTCCTCAAAGTGGATCATGAGAATTTGCAATCCTTTCTCCCAAAGTGATCCATAAAATCGAGAAATGTTGCTCTAATCTTTCTCCTGCTTTTCTATGTAGGCGCTTCCCATAAAAAAAAAAAAATTCTGGGGCTGGGGATATGGCCTAGTGGCAAGAGTGCTCACCTCGTATACATGAAGCCCTGGGTTTGATTCCCCAGCACCACATATACAGAAAATGGCCAGAAGTGGCGCTGTGGCTCAAGTGGCAGAGTGCTAGCCTTGAGTAAAAAGAAGCCAGGGACAGTGCTCAGGCCCTGAATTCAAGGCCCAGGACTGGCAAAAAAAAAAAAAAAAGAAAGAAAGAAAGAAAAGAAAAGGTATTTAGGAAAAGAAAAGAATAAGGCCTCCTGTTTGCAGACATTACAGATTTCATTGCATAGCTCTTAACATCTGGGCTGTGGTCTCTTTCCACATATGTGATTCTAGCTTTTGTGCCTCTGATTCATCACCTGTGAAATAGATACAATAATACTACCTACCTCATTATGCACTTATAAAGATCAACTAAACAACCCAAGACCTGGAGTTGAGTAATAGTGAATAGATGCCAATGTTGATGATAATGATGATTTTTATAATGGTGATGGTCATATAGTATTGGTGGTGGCGGTGGTGATGATGATGATGAGGCTATAGGACAATTTTGTCTGGAAGACTCCAGGGAGGCTTTGCACAAGAGTAATATTTGAGCTGGGTGCTATTGGCTCATTTCTGTCATCACAGCATTTAGAACAGTGTATGATACATAGTGACTATTCAGCTAGCTAGACCTAGCTCCCACCCTCATGTATATTTACATTGCCACAAACATACACTCGTGAATAAACCTAGAGCTTGGAGTGAAATGTAAGGGGTGATTGTGCTTGGATTAGTCTTGACAGCAGTTATATTTAAGGAAAACTTTCAGTGCTGCTTTTTGTATATCCTGGTTTCTGGGAAGGGGTAAGAGGCATTTTTCTTTCAGAGTACAGTTTATGTTGCTTCTGGATTGCCTAGTAACAAAAGCCTCTTCTTGTTCCTTGTCTGATCTGATTGTTTTTAACCTCAATTTTTTAACTGAAAGTTTAAAAAATTATTACTAATTATGTTTACTTTCCTGACCATTTGAAGTCACTACATCTCAAACAGAATGTTTCAGAAGTGCACACACACACACACACACACACACACACACACATGCTAGAACGTGCTCGAACCTGCTCAGTGATTAACCTTCAATTCTGTTATTTTCATGTACTTGGCAAGCAGGCTTTCATTGCTGCACGCATAAAGAAGTCTTACTCTCAAGGCAGCCTTACAGCCCTGGAGAGGGGAAGGAGGGCCTGGCCAAGCTCTTCTTAAAGACAAGGTTCTCACATTTTTCAGGCCTTCATTAAGGAAAGAAAATGTGCTTTAGCAATTGATCCCAATGGTACAAAACCAAAACAATCATTTGTATGAAAAGTAGAGCTTATAAATGAAGGGAGTGAAGTGTGGTTTTAGGGTGTGTGTGTGTGTGTGTGTGTGTGTGTGTGTGTGTGTGGTGTGTGTGCTGAGGGTCAGCTCAGGGCCTTTAGCATGCTTAGGGGAGCAATCGACCACTGAATTACATCCTCAGGCAAGTAGAGATGTTTTTGAGTAGCTTTAGTGATGTTTCTCTAATCCCAATGGAACAGATTAGCTGTTCATTTTCAAAGTTGGCATCGCACCTAAGAGGATACAAGAGGAGGGTGAGGACAAAGAGTGGAGTGTGCTGGAAAAAAAAATAGACTACGATGTATCTGGCCTTGCTCTATCCCTACCAGAAGCTTCTTTGCCATGAGTTTGGAAATGGGGTGCAGGATCATTATTACTAAGACTCATCATGAAACATAGCAGCATTTCCAGCAAAAATGTTGCATAAATGGTTTCATACTTCTCTGAGGATGTTTTCATGTTGTTTATTCAAAGCACAGTTGAGGTATTGGCAGCCACCATTGGGACTCAGTGAGTTTCTACTTCTCTCTATTCTATATCTTAAGCTACTTTTATATTAAAGAAATGTGACTGTAGACATGAGACAGGTACTAAGCATCCTATTTTATTTCCCTAGAGGCAAACCCACCACCACCCACACACAAACGGGAAACTAAAAGCAAAAGACATCTTTGCTGAAGGAGAAACAGAAACTACAGCTGCCAGATTCTCTATGATGGATTTTCCCCTAGTCTCTCAACTTCCTAATTCTT
Organism: Perognathus longimembris pacificus; assembly: GCF_023159225.1. NCBI lineage: Eukaryota > Metazoa > Chordata > Mammalia > Rodentia > Heteromyidae > Perognathus > Perognathus longimembris. The sequence continues at coordinate 104,536,018 of NC_063188.1, read as the reverse complement.
TATCTGTGGTTTCTCCTTATTCAGATTTCAGCACGTACTTCTTTTCTTTTCCCTATTTGTACTTTTGTGGGTGTATGTGTGTGTGCCTATAACAATGTTTGAATTTAGGGCCTCTCATTCTCACCTGGCTTTTTCTGTCAAGGCTGGCACTCTATCACTTGAGCCTCATTTCCAATTCCAGCATTTTGCTCCTTAATTGGAAATAAGTCTTACAGACTTTTCTGCCCAAGATGGCTTCAAACCATGATCCACTGATCGCAACCACCTGGGTAACTAGAATTGCAGGCATGAGCCACTAGTGCCCAGCTTCACATTTCTATTTCTACCTCTTGTCCCTCAAGAGGTGGTATGGTCCAGTGATCAAACCTCCAATCACTGGAACTCCGTTCTTAGCCATGTGACTGCTCCTACCACATCTAAGAGACATTTTCCTGGGCAGACAATTCAAAAGCCACTCTGAAACCAGTTCTATCCCAAATCATGTATATTCCATCACACTTCTGTCTTGATGTGGTGAACGGGCAGTGAATTCCTGCATGGCGTGGCCCACATGACGTCACACCCTTCTGGGGAATGGTCTTTCTCAATGGAGGCCTCAAACATGGGTGTAGTTATTTGGCTGGCATTATTAGCCATGATAAATTACATTGTTGGCATCATGGAAGCTTCTTAGGGTGGAGAATTGAAAGTAAGTACAAAAAAGTAGACAGCTATATAGCATGAATCCTGATAGCCCTTTTCAGAAGTCTTGAACAGCTATCAGTTCAGGGCTAGTCCTGTTGCATTTTGGCCCTTCCCAGTTCTCCACTTCCCATATGACTTTGAAGCAAATCCAGCTTCTCCTACTATTTCATCTATAAAGATCCCAATATACTTCTCTGAAACAGAGTCAGCAGACTCTGGCCTGTGGGCTGATCTTCTGTTTTGTAAATAAAGTTTATTAGAGCTAAGCCACACCCATTCGTTTTCTTACTGTCTATTGGCTACTTTCCCAGACAGGAAGCCTAGGCTCCATAAAGCCGAAAATATTTACATTTGCCCCTTACGCAAAAGTGTTGGGTGGGGGGGGAGAAGGGGAGATGAGAAAGAGTAACAGAGAGGGTAAAATTGATCACAGTACATTGTGTGCCTGTGTGGCACTATCAAAATGAAACGCCTTTGTAAAATTAATAAATGCTAAGAAAAGGGGGAGGGGGAGGGTACTGACCACTGCTGTTAAAGATGAGGACATTTTAGAACAGCTAAGATGCTATGATCACACCTAAAATTAATAATAAATCTACCGCATTCTCTTGAAATTGTTTAGGACTCGATTTTCAGATGTTATCTTATTTGAATCTCCCAACAAGTAGAAAGAGATAGAGAAATCTTAATGTCATTTAAATCTCTTTGATATGTGAAAAAGTAGACACAGAGAGAGATTAAAAGGGTTTTATCAAAGGAAGGTAGATAATGAGCAATTTGAGTAGGAGTCTGCTTCTGATATATTGTGATAGAGCAAAGAGAAGCTTGAATTCTGCAGTAGGTGAGTGATAAATTCCCTGTGTATTTCTTGGCAGTTCTACTTCAAGAGTATTTGACTTGAAGAACCTGGTATGGGATATATATTTCAGCCATGACTTGGAGTTAATTTAAGGTGAGCCTTCTTCAAGCAGTAAAAATAACAGAGGTTTTATACTGAGTGAGAGTTCCCATGAAACCCCTCTGAGTTTGAAGTACCATAATGGTATTTGGAGAAAAATCTATGGGTAAGCCTTTTCTAGCATCTTCCTTAGAGTAGAACCTGGTGTGTTATTTTACAGGCCAAAAAAACCGGTGAAATGTAAGGTTTGGATTCACTTTAGTGACATGAACACCGAAGAGTCTTGAGGAGCATCCCGGCTATTTTGTTCCATAAAGCAGGCTGAAAACAAAATAAAAGTGAGACTTTCTTATGAGAAACATGATGACATTTTTATTGTTTTTCCCCATGAGATAATACTAAAAAAAAAAGAATCCAAGAAAGCATATAAAACTAGAAAATGGTCACAGTAAGTCCAACCGTACTTCAGAAACTGTAAAAACATTAGTTTCCAGTTTGGTTTGTTTTGAGAAAGAGTCTTACACTAAGGAATCCAGACTGACCTTGAAATCATAATCCCTCTGCATTGACCTCCCCACTGTTGAGCTTGGAAGTGCATACCTCCATTCCTAGCTTTGTGGTGGCCTGTCCTGGGACTTGAACTCAGGACCTCTCATTCTTACTTAGCTTTTTTTCTTATAGCTGATGCTTACCAGATGAAACACACCTCTACTTCCAGCTTTTTTTTGAAACTACTTTTCATTTTTATATAACCTGGGCCCCACTGAACAATCAGTGATCATTGCTGACACATCTTCCAGATTGTTTAAATATAATATTTGTTTATACTTATAGAATGGATTTCTTTATAGAAATTAAAACTATTTTACTTGTTTGTCAATTAGTTCCTTGAAAGCAGGGGCTATTTGGTAATTTGTGTACTCCCAGGACCTAAAACTAGGTCTGTCAAAGAGTAGCACTTCAAATAAATATGCTGACTGGCAGCATAATGTCAACATCATTATTTATTTAGGTGTGATTGAGATCACATTTCTAGTAATTAAAAGGATTCTAGCTGGGGATATGGCCTAGTGGCAAGAGTGCTTGCCTCGTATACATGAGGCCCCGGGTTCAATTCCCCAGCACCACATATACAGAAAACGGCCAGAAGTGGCGCTGTGGCTCAAGTGGCAGAGTGTTAGCCTTGAGCAAAAAGAAGCCAGGGACAGTGCTCAGGCCCTGAGTCCAAGGCCCAGGACTGGCCAAAAAAAAAAAAAAAAAAAAAAAAAAAAAAAAAAAAAAAAAGGATTCTAGGGCCCCAAATATAACTTTGTAGTGGAGAATCCTAGTGAGCAGCAACTTAAGTGATTGAAATTAACATCACCACTGATAAATCATGTGGATATTGTGTACCCTGTAGTAGGCTGAATAACGGCTCCTAAAGACATCAAGGTCCTAATCCTGGGTCCTGTGAATATGTTCCTTTATATGGTCAATGGACTTTGCAGACACAATTAAATTAAGGCTCTTGAGACTGTCTTAGATTATCTAGATGGTTTAAATGTGTCACAAGGGTTCCTATAAGTCGGAGGCCAGAGGAAAGTTTGCCCTCAGAAGGAAAGGCAATGTGATGACATAGTGGAATGGTAAGGCCAAATGCCAAGGAATGTGCTTGGACCATCAGAAGCTGGCAGAAGCAGGGAACAATTCCCCCTAGAACTCTCAAAACGAATCTGACTGGGTGTTGGTGGCTCTCACTTGGAAGAAGTGGAGCTGTAGCTCAAAGAGGTAGAATGGTAGCCTTGAGGGAGAAAAAAATTGCAAGGACAGCACCCAAGCCCTGAGTTCAAGCCCCAAGACTGACACAATAAAAGTGAATCTGTCCTGTTAACAACTTGAATTTATGCCTATAGGCTCATTTAAGATTTCTGGGATTCACATTTGTTCTTTCAACCATTTGTTATAGTAGCAACTAATACATACTCCCTGATAGGATGTGATAACAAAGTCTCCCTACCTCTATGATGTTTCTCCCTTAAATTCACACCTTCAATCTAGTCATGAAATGATACCAAGCAAACCTAGACTAAGGGACATATAACTAACCAGTATTTTCAAAGTATCAAGGACATGAAAAACAAGAAAATCCAAGAAAGTTTCATAGACAGGAAGAGATGAAGAAAAAGTGATCATTAAATACCACGGTGCTTCTTGGATTAGACCCTGGAACAGAAAATGGTAGTATAGGAAGACCGGAAGTCTGAATAAGATCTATAGTTTAGGTCATCGCTATGTGTCAACACTAATTTTTTTTTTTTTTTTAGTTTTGGAAGATGTTAGTTAACAATAGGCGAAGATGAGTGACGGTATATGAGAACTCTTTGTACAATTTTTTGGAGCTTTTCTCTAAGCCCAGAGTTTTGAAATAAAATATTTACAATGGGATCCATCTTATCAGCATGCTTCCAGTTAGATGGGTGTTATTAGAGGTAACACTAATAGAGGGATATGTTTAGAGGGGTTTAGGGTATAGTGAATAGGACTCTTCAGGAGAGAAGAAGAAAGAGTTGGAAAGAAATGGCTGAGTACAGAAGGTGATAGAACTCTTGGTTACCTTCAGTGTTACTGAGAAGTTACTGATGAATCATGTTGTCTCGGGGTGCAGGCAAGGGGAAAATGTCCCTGTATTTCATGGCTGGACAATCTACAGCACAGAATACTTCAGTAACAAATAATGTTCATTGAATTGATTTGACTTGCCCAAGCTCACTGAGCAGATGCGGAAATGGAATATAAATTGTCTAATTTCCAGATATATGGTGGCTGAGCAGAAAAGTTAAACTCATTTATAACATTTTAAAAATACATATATTTATCCAGATACAAACTTTTGGTGTAGCTGGATAACAAATGGATTTCAGTCTGCATAACGTTTAGAGTTGTCCAGACTTTCCTTCACCTCAAAGTCAATTTGAACACTCAAGGCTCAACTCAGCTTTATTGCTCTTATCTTTTGTTTTGTTTTGTCTTTCTTCCTCCTGTCCATCTGTTTTTTCCTGACCAGATATTATTGATCATTGCATAATAAACTGACATAAAACAGTGATTTTGAAATAATATTTGTGAACTGACAGTTTCTGCGGGTCAGGAATTTGGAAGTGGCTTGGCTGGGTGCTTCTGGTTCTGTCATGAAGCTTGGTCAGGCTCAGTCAGTTGAAGCTGCAGTTATCTGAAGGCTTGGTTGTTGCTAGAGGAGCCATTTTCAAAATGGCACACTCACATAGCTGGGGACAGGAGATCTCTATTCTTCAGCAGGTGGACCTACCAATAGGGTCATTTGAGAATCCTCATGATATAGGAGCTGGCTTCCTCCAGAGCAAGTGAAGGAAGCATCAATGCGCTTCCTTCCCTTCATCATTCAGTCTTATACCGTTACACACTCTCTGCTGCCTCAGCGAACTTGTGCATAGTACTAAGTACGCTAAAGGAAGGGACATTAGCCTCCCTCTTTTAAAATGAAGCATAAAAAAATAAATAAAATAAAATAAAATAAAGCATAACGAGAATTGGTGGACAAAGCTAACTGCCAATGGCTCATGCCTGTAATCCTAGCTGCATAGGACTCTCCAATCTGAGGATCCCAGTTCAGAGCCTGCCTGAGCAGGAAAGTCCACGAGACACTTATCTCCAATTAACCAGCAAAAAGCCAGAAGTGGGGCTGTGGCTCAAGTAGAAGAATGCAAGCACTGAGCAAAACAGCTAAACGACAGTTTCTTGGACCTGAGTTCAATCAAGCCCTAGTACTAGCATATACACACACAAAAAAAGAAAGAATTGGGAGATTGACTGAAAAATGACATGGATATTGTCAGTCTGAGCTGACTGAGAATGTGGTCATTCTCTTCAGGTGTTCTCTGCTCATCAGCATGTATGCCCACACTTTTGGGGGGCTCAAAATGAAACTTGACTCTTTCTTCCAGAATATTTCTTTCATCTTTTGCTTAAGTTTCCAAGCCCCACAAAGAGTCACAGAAGGTTGAGAACAGAAAAGGGAACTTGAAATACTCCCAGCCATACAGGATCTGGATATAGTCATCTGCCTTGTTTGTTCCTGCTACAGCACTAAAATTTGACATCTCTGATTCTTCTCAAGCAAGTTGCTGCAATCTTTTTAGCAGTTTCTTCACGGTGCTGTCACAAATCTAATGTTGAAATAATGCTCAGTACCCACTGACTTTTACCACATGCCATTTTCCTCAAAGTCTAATGTCATTCTATTCTCCATGAATCTTTCACTATACATTTGAACTATTTGCCATTCAGTATTCTAGTTCTCAGTTAGTCCTCTTAATTATTTAACTCCAGCCTTCAGGCTTCATCTCTCATTTCATTTGACGTACTTACATTCCCCTGTTCATAGAGCAAACTCAAGACTAGATTTGGCATTTCCCTCTAGAGTGACTTCTCTCTTGCCCTTTGTTCTTTATTCTTTGAGATACACTGTAAGAAACAAAATCTCTATTTGTGAGGGAGTAATAAGATTCTTGTCTCTGTGCTGTGGCAAAAAACAAAAAAGTCATACCTGCTACCATGTAATCTATGACAACTCTTAGCCATTCTTGGGGGTATCAAAAAGTCCCAATGCAGTGCTCTGTGGTTTTTGTGGTTTTTGTTGTTGTTGTTTAGAACAAGTCTTGCTCTTTAGCCTAGACTGGATCAAGATCCTTCTTCCTCAGCCCATGGAGTGTTGGGATTACAGGCATACCCCACCCTGGCTGGCTATAGTGCTTCTCAGTTTAACTTTGAGTTGCCGTTGCTGGTCCCATTCTCAACTCGAGATTTTTAGCCTCCCATTGGTTCCTAGTTCATGTCTTGGTTTCTAAACCATGTTTCCAGCTCTCCACAATAGCTAGATCAGTATATACCAGACTTTAATGTGCACACGAATCCCTAGGAATCTTTTTAAAAAGCAGATTATTTGAATAATGCAAATTATTGGAAAGTCTAGTAGTGTGTGAGATTCTGCATTTCTAATAAGCTATGTGGCTTAAGGACTACAAGTTGAGTAGCAAGGAATAATCTCCTAGCTATGTGTCCTTGCTTACTCTCTTCCTCGGTAGAAGGGGCAAAACAAATTACTGTCATGTTGTCCTCATCTCTGGAAATACATGCTGCCTCTAGCACTGGTCCCAATGGTAGCAGAGAGCTGGAATCCTCTGAGAATCCTAAGAAAAATATTGATTCTTAGGTTCCAGGCCTGGAGATTCCAATTTAATAGGTTTGATGTCGAGCCTCAGAATTTTTATCTTCATAAAACACCACAGGCAGTCTTGATGGGGTTTTGTTGTTGTTTTTATGTGCCAGTCCTAAGGATTGAACTCAGGGCTTGAGCACTGTCCCTGAGCTCTTGCTCAAGGCTAGCTCTCTACCACCTGAGCTAGAGTTCCACTTCTGGCTTTTTTGGTAGTTTATTGGAAATAAGAGTCTCACAGACCTTCCTGCCTTGACTGGCATTGAAGCATGATCCTCAGATCTCAGCCTCCTGAGTAGCTAGGATTACAGGCGTGAGCCACCATGGCCAGCATTTGATGATGTGCCTGTTAGGACTAAATATAATCTGAAGCTTTATATGAAAAATCTTCCCCAGAAGATTCCACTATCTTTTATTTCTCACTTTTTTGTTCAGTATCTTTTTTAAAATTCCTTCCTTCCAAACTTTTGTTCTAAATACACTGCATCTCAAGCAGACCCAGAGCAACCCCTTCTCTTTACTCTGGTTCCAGTTACAAACTCTACTCATTCTATAATCAGACTACCTTCTCTGTGTATGTTTATGGTTGCTGTAGTGGAATATACAGCACCATCACATAGCTAGTGGGAAGAAATTAAGTCGCTATGTTCTTTGGTTCCATCAGATCTACCTGTCCTCCTACAGTTTACCAAGTTACATATTCCCCCTCTCCCATCATTAAAGTTCTTCAGAAATTCTACTTCTCTGGAAGAATGGAAAATATGACTATTGAATGAACCAAAAGTACAAGTGACACCCTACCCTAACACATAAGATGTTGAGTCACAGTCCAATTCTATTCACTGACTGCAGTCCCTGAGAACAGGGACACTATTGTATTTGTTCTATATCATTTTCATAAATCACAGGCATCTCATACTTTTCACTAAAATATAAAAAAAATCTGAGTGTCTTTGGTTGTGGGTCGAAATATGACACATAATAGTAGGAATGGGAAGAGTCATTATAGCTAATTAGTTGAAATGTCATCAAAATTCTCTATTTAACCTTTTAAAACATCCTCAATCTTAGAAAATATTAGGTGTCAGACTTTAATATACATTCAACCCTAAAATACCATTAGAATATTCTATAGTGCTGTGCAACATGTAATACCAACACCAAGTATGAGAAATCATCTATCTGAGAATCGCATTTCAAAGCCAGCACGGGCAGATCAATCCATGACACTCCTATCTCCAATTGACCACCAAAAAGCTGAAAGTGGACGTATGGCTCAAGTGGTAGAGAGCTAGCCTTGAGTGAAAAGGCTCAAAAAACAGACAGGTCAAGCCCTGAGTTTAAGCCCCAGCACTGCCACCAAAACAAAACAAACAACAACAACAAAAATTCCTGCTTTTCTTGTGTCCATTACTCCGTTACTGAAGGTTTAAAGTATGAATCCTACGTGCATATTTCTCAGTAGCATTCCTCATTCCAAGATGGCCAAGTAGAGCAGATCACACATGGTCACCCTGTGTACCCATGCGCATTAAATCCAGACAGACTTCCTTTTATAGTAACCCCAGTATGTCATTCTAATGTATTAGAAAAGCTGAGAAAATGGGACAAGCACCATTTGAATTCATGAAGATAGGGAAAGAAAGATTTCCAGTGCTTTTGCAGAGTGTTAGCAGCATTTATTAAGTACTTACTACAGGTTCTGCATACTTCAATGAGAAGCCAAAAGTGTCTACTATGCCATGTAGAAACTGCAGTTGGCTGGCTGATTCTCGTTTGCAGAAAGCAGGTGGCTAGGCAGTGATTGAAGTGTCCAGCAGGGGGCTGGCATTCTCTGTCTACGTGCTCCTGGTTCCTCTTCAGAGCCTCAGCTCAGGAGAGCTGCTGTTTGCTGGTGAAGCTGGTGACGTGCAAAGCATCCTGCCTATAGGATTGGACGTTTGCTCAGTGCAGGTTTTTTCTACTCACTTTAAACCTTCAGGTTCCAAATATCAGGAAAGGCAGGAAATGCTGTGGAAAAATAGCAGGCCAAAAGTTCTTAGGAAGCTGCAGCCAAGCAGACTCAGACTGGGATGGAGGTAGAAAGAGCTGATACAGCGTGAGCTTCATTCTAAAGCCTCTCTGGGCTGACTTGCTGTTGCTGTTCACTTCTTGGACTTACAGGTGTATTGCATTGGTAGTGTGAAGAGGCCAGTGTAGCACCAGTATCAGAACAGTGACAGATACTTTTGAATGCCATAGTTTAGATGCACTCATACTACTTTTTATTAAAGAAGATTAAAAGCTCAGCGTAGATCACCTAATCATCATCCTCATCTAATTGCAAACAATCAAAACTGAAGAAACAGCATCTGAAGGAGACTTTGGAGAGGAAACCTTTAGAGATGGATCCAAACCATTGCTTTCTTCTGAACTTGGACGTGGACCATTCCATGTACTGCAACGTCTCCAATCACAGTGTGGATCTCCCCATGAATGGAGACTGGTTACACCCAGGGATCCTCTATATTATTCCTGCAATTTATGGGGCTATCATCCTGATAGGCCTCATTGGTAACATCACTCTGATCAAGATCTTCTGCACAGTCAAGTCCATGCGAAATGTGCCAAACCTATTCATCTCCAGTCTGGCTTTGGGAGACCTGCTCCTCCTGGTAACGTGTGCTCCTGTGGATGCCAGTAGGTACCTGGCTGACAGATGGCTATTTGGCAGGATTGGCTGCAAGCTGATCCCCTTTATACAGCTTACTTCCGTGGGGGTATCTGTCTTCACACTTACAGCCCTTTCGGCAGACAGGTAAGTACTGACTGAAAGTTACATGCTCTCCCAGGTGGTAGATGTCTTGCTAAATGAACGATCATATTATCGTGACAGAGTTGTTTGTGTAAAGGGAAGTTTTACTCGAACTCAGATTCCCTTCCAGGCATGTTTTTGTTCTCGGAATTACTTTTTGAGTTTGATATATTGGTTTACAAAAGAAAAATGGGTGCCTGGTAAAGACAGAAGGAGACAAATGAGAATTTAAAAATCTCTAAGCATAAGACTGAGGTGTATTTTCTAAAGACAAATCATTGCCTTTTCCTAACTTTGCTCTCCCTACAAAATAAATTGACTGGGTAGGAAAGACAACCACATCCCATAGTTTCAACCTCAGGCAAATGTTTCTCAGAAGCAACTCAAAACCTTCAGAGAAGAGGAAAGTCCCACCACACTTGTTCAAACTATCCTTTCAGATATCACTAAGAGAAGAAAATACACCTCATTCCTTTGAGATTTATTTTTCTCAGATAGTTTAACTTCATTTGCAGCTGATTTTGTATTTGGATCTCTGTGACTAAATAGTTGTGTGCTGCTTTTTCCGTCTTAAATGGAATTGAGTATTATTGTTCCCCTCTTCCACCTGAATGCTCCACTCAAGCTTGACTCCTCATTTTAATGTCTTTATTGACATTCTTCTATATACAATATCTTCAGTGGGGTTTTTTGGAGGGGGGAAAGAGGAAGTCCGGTACAGGGCTTTATTCTGGGAAATATTTGTGAACTGTTTTGCTGTGTGAACACTTTGCACAAACATTTATATTTACACAGTCTTAAATTTTCTTTTTTAATGTTGAGTATTTATTCAATCCTTATTGTGTAAACAACACTTGCTTGAATTAACAGGTCAAAAAACATCTACAGGTTGCTCACACATATGGTTGAGCCTAGTGTTATTCTAAATTCTGAAAGTTGGACACAGTATTAAGACTTTCACACGAAACATCAATGGGTTGAATTAAGAAAAACTGATTCTATGAACAAGTGGACATAAATTGCTGTCTTAAAATTATCTGTGCATTTGTTATATATGAATGATACATAAGACTTCACTACATATAGGAAAAGGCATATAGGAATAAGCTCTTAAAAGTTTGTGCCGTGAAGAAAATGTCTCACATTTTACTATGTGTGGTGCTCGATTCTCATTTGGGAGAGGAACAAACAGTCCTCAGGTGAGCCAACCTTGAGGAGTACTGGACAAATAAAGCTAGTGTTCTCAGTATTTTAGCCATGTGTTTATACTAAGCTGCCTGAAGTAGTCTGCTGGGCATGCATGACATTTTCAACGATTGCAAAGTAATGGTCCACAAATGATGGACCCACACAAGTTGAACAAGGTCTTTTCATTCTCTCTACCCACTTGCAAATTGTTCCAGCCCTGCACATTTGCCCACCAGGTAGTAATGAGCACAGACAGTTTCGACATTCATTCAAGACTGTCAAAGTTCAGAGCTGGCAGAAGCTCTGTGGCTGGTTGAGCAGTGGTACAGGGCACTTCAGGATGAGGGTACTTTACTTGATAGGAAGAAGAGATTTGGATTTGCAGGCTGGTGAATATAGTAGGACAGATGGTGTTTACTGTCTTTTGGGGGAGGCAAACAGAGAGGAAAGCAAGGACGTGGAATGTAAAGATGCAGCTGCAGAGCCCCCGTCCCCAGAGTTGCAAAGCACATGAGCTCATGAGCTAATCCAAAGCTACATTGCACACGCTGACAGCCACAGGGTCCTGAGGAAGTTGATAGATGCTCTCTATCTTGAACAAGTTCAGAAATTACTACAAGCTCCCACTCAACTAACTTTCTGTGTTTCACTACTGCTTAAGAAAGAGCGAGGGGATAGGTAAATGGAAAGAGGAACGGTAAGCAACTGCAGCCAGAATATTCAATATACACAGATGAAAATGGAGCTTGGAAAATTGAGGGGATGGGTGGCGTTGGAAGATGCAAGGGAGGATCATGAAAGGGATGATATTGATGAAAATGCATTGTACTCATAAACTGACATGTTGAATCAAAACCCTTTTAGAACTACCTAAAGATGGTAAGGAAAAGCTGACGAATCATTGGACTCACCGGTAATACACCTAGCTGATTACAACAAGTATTGAGCTACTTAAATGTTTTAAGATTGTACTTTTCTGTTTGCCTCAATTCTAAAAGTTACAGGATTCTTAGAATAACTGGTGAGTTTGTCAGTGCAAATATATATAGTCTATATTTTCTCTTCTCAACAAGATGCAATCTATATACTGGTAAACTAAGGAAATTAATAGCTCAATCCATTTTTACATGTTTACATAACTGCATAACCACTACTCGGGAGTTAGAAGAGTTCTGGCACTCTCAGAGTTCTTTTATGCCTCTTCCTAGTTAATACCTCCACAGAGAGGCAATCATGGTTCTGATTTCAATCACTGTAGATTATTTATGCCAATTTTAAATCTCATACAAATGGAGTCATTACAGCAAATACTCTTATGTGTCAATGTTCTTATATTTACCATTATTTCTGTGTTATTTATCCATGGTGGTTCATAGAACAGTGGTTTGTTCTTTTCTTTATTGTATGTAATATTCCACTACATACCTCGGTCTATCTAACCCTTCTAATACAGATGGACAATAGGTTGTTTCTGCCTTGAGGTTGATAAACCTGTTCTGGATAGTCTTATTTATGTTTTGGAACAGTGTAAAAGTTTATTTATTTGCAGTATATGTCTGTGTGTGAAAACTGGGTAAAGGGACACACATTTGGCCAATATCACCAGTTTTCTCATGTGCTAGTCTGTATGTGATAGATTGGTAAGAGGGTGAACTGGAAGACTCTCTAAACTCGAGTCATAGGGGAACTTTAAAATCATACGGATTCTTTTTCTTCTTTTTTTTTTTTTTACTGTCTTTAACTAGTTCTACAAAGGCCTTTCAATTCAGCAGGTCAATTTATGGGTACCAATACATCTTGAGCGGGCTGGGGATATAGCCTAGTGGCAAGAGTGCCTGCCTCGGATACACGAGGCCCTAGGTTCGATTCCCCAGCACCACATATACAGAAAACGGCCAGAAGCGGCGCTGTGGCTCAAGTGGCAGAGTGCTAGCCTTGAGCGGGAAGAAGCCAGGGACAGTGCTCAGGCCCTGAGTCCAAGGCCCAGGACTGGCCAAAAAAAAAAAAAAAAACCAATACATCTTGAGCAATATCATCCCTTCCATCAACCCTCCTCCCATCTCTACCAACTCCACCTATCCCATCAAGTTACCTGGTTCCTTTTTGATATATGTACATGCAGTATTATGGCTGTAATCATTCACCCATTCCATTCATCTTCCCTCTCTTGCCTTAATACTCATTTTCTTCAGACAAAGCATGTTCTTCACCCCAATCCTTAATCTACTGAATTAGGGTGTGTGTCAGGCATGAGTGGCGCCCATCATAAGAACCATCCACCCCTGCCCTCTGTAGATTGGCCAATAATATTTGTAATTTGCTCAATCCCCCTTCTACAGCCTTCCATTACCTCAGGTGAACTTGAGTCTTTGTTAGGAAAGTTTGTCACTGTCACCATTTCAATTACATGCTTAAAGGCAGTCCTAGAATCCAGAACATGGGGACTAGTATAGCAGTTTGAAGGTTTACATTCAAGCCCCTTCAATATTGATACCTGTGCTTCCTCTCCTCTCAAATTCTCTGATCTTGCCTCTACACCAATGTCCTCACACATACTGTTCCACTGACCCACTCCTGTCCCTTCACTCTCAAACATGCTTCCTTCGTTCCTACAATTCTTCCACTTGTCCCACGTGGTATATGGGCATCAATGGAGCTACATTTTAGACCTCTTTCTACTACCCTGACTCGTATGAAGGAGTTGGCTCAAGTCACGCAAATCTCTGGCTTTTGTTTAACTATCTACAAAATGACAGCGTTGAACTGGATTATTGCTATGATCCCTCCATGTTCTGAGATGCGACTTTTATCTATATCTTGCCTCATTCAGAATCCAGCTTAAGCCAAAATTCTAAATTCATTCTAGCTTGTGACATTTTATCTTGTTGTTTTGAACTATTTTACTGGCTTGTCTTTTTTTGAAGGGAGTAAGAGAGAAGGCTTTTGTTTATTTTTTTATGTTTTATAACATCACAAACTAATGACAGATTAGAGACCATACCTTCATCTATTCAGTGCAGAGCAGAGAGTAACTCTCATATCCATTATTTCTTTTAACTTGCTTATCTTTTTTTAAAAAAAATCCTCTCATATATTCTTTGCTATATAATTTTAAATTTTAGATAGGTTATTAAGAATGTTGGCTGGAAATATGGCCTAGTGGCAAGAGTACTTGCCTCCTCTACATGAGGCCCTGGGTTCGATTCCCCAGCACCACATATATACCAACGGCCAGAAGTGACGCTGTGGCTCAAGTGGCAGAGTGCTAGTCTTGAGCAAAGAGAAACCAGGGACAGTTCTCAGGCCCTGAGTTGAAAGTAGAGATTTCCTATATATTTCTCTATAAAATTTAGTTCCCTGGCCAGGCACCAGTGGATCACACTTGTAATCCTAGCTACTCAGGAGGCTGAGCTCTGAAGATCACAGTTTGAAGGCAGCCTGGGCAGGGAACTTCATGAGACTCCTTTCTCCAATTAACCAGCAAAGAGGCAAAAGTGAAGATGTGACTGAAGTGGTAGAGCACTGTCCTTGAGCACAAAAGCTCAGGGACAATGCCAGGCCCTGAGTTCAAGCCTCAGGACTAGTGTTGAAAATTTTGTTCCCTGAGCAAGGGCTACATGAGGCTAGTGGCTCCCTACCACACAGCACAGTTACAAAACAGTCCCATCACTACAGAAAGTTCTCTTACATACAGTGATAGTCACTAGATACTGTGTTGGAAATGAACCTTACAACTTGGATGGGAGGGGAGTGGAGGAGGGAATGAGGGAGGGAGTAACATTGTCCAAAAAGAAATGTACTCATTACCTTACTTATATAACTCTAACCCCTCTGTATATCACCTTTACAAGAAAATTCCATTTACCTTTTCCAGCATCCATGTTTGCTGTTTTGTCATATATGGGAAATCAAGAATTCCTCAGGAGGGCTAGAAATGTGACTTAGTGGTAGAGTGTTTGCCTAGCATGCATGAGGCCCTGATTTGATTGTTCTATACCATATAAATAAACAAACAAACAACAACAACAAAATAATTCCTTGGGATACTAATGCTTCCCCATTGTAAAACTCTCCCTATCTGGGAAATACCTTTTATTAGAACATATCCACGAATGAAAGAGGAAAGAAATCAAGCAGTTTAATACCACCTCCAGTCACAGGCTTGAAGCACTGAGGAATATCGACTGATGAGGTTTTGAGACTTTGTGAAGAATCCATAAGAAGTTCACTTTCCCAATTTGTACTGAGTCTGTCAAGTACTTTTGTAGGCCTTCCTTCATCTATGAGTCTACTTTTACATCCTCTTGTCCCAGGTCTCGCCAGAACTAACACTGCTCTAAACTACTCATTTTCCCCCACCAGAGATCTGTCACCAGAGTTCTCCCCTCTTCTACTTCCTTTCTTTCCCCCTTTCTGAGGGGCTTGGCCCTATTTTCTCTTTTTGCCCAAATTCTACCAGTCCTTCAAGGCGCCATTCAATTCCTCTTTCTTTTATGAATCATTCCCTGATCTTTTACTTTCATTAATGTTTTGCAGTTCTTCAGGACATCTTTGTCTGTATTGTTTTTCAGTTACCAAATATATACTGCTTTGTACTACTCTATCCTTTTTCTAGATGTGTTTTCTATATTCTTAATCATATGGGAAATTCCATGGAATCAATGTCTTCCACAGTAACCAGGCCCATCTTATTTATAGTGCTATGATGATTCCCACTTAATTGTTTTATTTGATAGATGTTTAAGCAGTAATGAATGTTAAAATCCAGAAGCTTGATTGATGTTTGAGCAGTGATAAATGATAAAAGCAGAAGCTAGAAATGGAAGTCATCTTAACATTCAAACCCTTGTTTGACCCAGAGACCCAAAGAAGTGATGGAATTTAACCTTCACAATAAAATCAGAGTAGAATCCCACTAAAGGCCTAACTCTCCTCATTCCAAGTTCCCATTCCTTTGCTGGATAAGGAAATTTTCTTCAGAATAAAAACCCATCAAAATCTAGAGTCTGACTCTATCAACAGAATCTGTTCTGAGGAAAGACACACTGAGTGACTCCAGGCTGACCCTCTTGGAAGGGGGTTACTCTAGTGATTTCAAAGCTCCCTTTACTTTTATGCTCAGCTTCCTTGATTTCAAAGAGATTGACCACTTTTCTCACAAGAGAAGATTCAATATAATTTCTTATAAAGTATCCTTCTGAAAAGTGCTTTGGTTGGAGCAGTTTACATGAGCAATTCATAAGTTTATGGTTTTGTTTTTCTGAGGCAAATGCAACTTGTCTGGAAGGAAATTCAATGTACGTCTCCCCACAGCAATGGAGCTACCACAGCTGCCAGCAGATTTGGAGTGATCAGAGGACAGGTGGTGGGGAAGTGGAGTTTCCCAGCCAGGTTCTCTCAACTAGAGGACCCTGAAAGAGAAGGGCAGCACTGAACTTGACTCTTGTGTCTCACACATTATCTTTTCAGTGTCAGGCTTTTGTGTGATTAATTATCATTTCTGGCAACTTAATATGCATCAAGGCAAAAAAAAAAGCACAAACTTCATCATAAAATGTACAGCATCGCCTGCAAAGGCTCCCTGGTGGGCTTTATTGAACTGTGCCTGTCAATAACATCCTTTAAAAATAGACTAAATTTACATTCTTGCACTTAGAAATCTTCCTGATGTGTGGGGTGGCATAAATTCTCTCTTAATTAAAATACATGGTTTTTTAGAATCAAATGAAAAAAAAATTCTTCATTCTTCTCTCTTGCCTCCCCCAAAACAGGGCAAGAGGTTCTTTCTGCACGTTAATCATCTCCTACAAGGGGTTTTACTTGGCTGTTCAGTGTATCAAAATGAACTGCATATCCTATCAACCAGTTGTTTTTGTTTGTTTGTTTTTGCCAGTCCTGGGGCTTGGACTCAGGGCCTTAGCATTGTCCCTGGCTTCTTTTTGCTCAAGGCTAGCACTCTGCCACTTGAGCCACAGTGCCCCTTCCGGCTTTTTTCCATTTATGTGGTACTGAGGAATCAAACCCAGGGCTTCATGCATGCTAGGCAAGCACTCTACCACTAAGCCACATTCCTAGCCCCAGTTTCTTTTTTTAAGGCTTAGCAAGGTGTAATTCATACACACACACACACACACACACACACACACACGTCTTAGGTTGACAATTATATGAGTTTTGACACGAACATCATCACCACTAGTTAATCAAGATAAAGAGCATTTCTATCAGCCGTCCACCACATTCTCTCATGTTCCTTTGTAGTCTACCACCTTCCTCCACCCCATTTTAGATAACTATTGATCTTTTCCAGAATGTCAAGAAAATTATATCACACCAGATGAAACTTCTTGAATCTGGTTTAAAAAAATTTTGGCAGTTGTGGAGCTTGAATTTGGGGCATGGGTGCTATCCCTGAGTTCTTTTGATCAGCGCTAGTGCTCTACCACTTTGAGCCACAGCCCCATTTCTGATGAGTCTGGCTTCTTTCAACTCATGTTATACAACATTTAAGTAATCTGGTCTTTTTTGCTGAGTAATATTCCATTTAATATGTATATAGTATATATATTATATATATATACCCACAGTTTGTTTATTTTTTCTAGTCTACAGATTGACTAATCAGTACTATTTTTTGACTTGGATGATAATGAATAATGTGGCCTATGTGTTCATGTCTAAGTTTCATATAGATAGGTGTCATTTTTCTTGGGTAAGTATCATACAGAATTCTTTTCTTGATAACTATTTTGTTCATTTGTTTACTATTTTTCTTCCAACACTATAATGTATCTCTAAAAAAAGTGAGACTTAACTCATTAGTATAATCTCTCATAGTAGAGTAGTCTCTAGCCTAAAATAAGTGTTCAATAAATCTTTGTTGAATAGATAAATTGACAAATACATAAAAGCAGGAAAAATGACTGGATTCTGGTAGATCCTACTAGGTGAATCTGGTGTACTAGATTTTATTCTGAATCAATTGTCCATTTACTCTGATAATTTGTAATTCCTTCAATAATTCAGTAACAATAGGATAACCTTGGTTCCAGCCAGAGATGGCAAGAGCTCATCCTGTTTTTTTGAGAAAAGAAATAAAACATTAATTTAAAACTTGGGCAAAGAAATGAATGTTTGTAATAATTTAGAATCATACGTTAGATTTAGAAATCATGACAAATTGCAAATCTAAATAAGTTAAAACATTCTAGGATCATCACAAAATCCTGAAAAATAACATATCATCTGCTAAAGAACTGCCTTATTTATGTCTATCATGCTCACTTATTAAATATTTTGGCTACATCTAAGCTTGTCTTTTAAAATGACCAGGATTTGAAACACATTTCCCTTCCCTTCCCTTCCCTTCCCTTCCCTTCCCTTCCCTTCCCTTCCCTTCCCTTCCCTTCCCTTCCCTTCCCTTCCCTTCCCTTCCCTTCCCTTCCCTTCCCTTCCCTTCCCTCCTTCCCTTCCCTCCCCTTCCCTTCCCTCCCCTTCCCTTCCATCCCCTCCCCTCCCCTCCCCTTCCCTTCCCTCCCCTTCCCTCCCCTCCCCTCCCCTCCCCTCCCCTCCCCTCCCCTTCCCTCCCCTCCCCTCCCCTTCCCTCCCCTTCCCTCCCCTTCCCTTCCCTTCCCTTCTTCCCTTCCCTTCCCTTCCCTTCCCTTCTTCCCTTCCCTTCCCTTCCCTTCCCTTCCCTTCCCTTCCCTTCCCTTCTTCCCTTCCCTTCCCTTCTTCCCTTCCCTTCCCTTCCCTTCCCTTCCCTTCCCTTCCCTTCTTCCCTTCCCTTCCCTTCCCTTCCTTTCCCTTCCCTTCCCTTCCCTTCCCTTCCCTTCCCTTCCCTTCCCTTCCCTTCCCTTCCCTTCCCTTCCCTTCACTTCCCTTCCCTTCCCTTCCCTTCTTCCCTTCCCTTCCCTTCCCTTCTTCCCTTCCCTTCCCTTCCCTTTTCCTTTTCCTTTTCCTTCTCCTTCTCCTTCCCTCTCCTCTCTTTTCCTTTCTTACCCCCACTCTCTCTTCTATGCTGGGAATGGAACCTAGGGCCTCATACATGCCAGGCAAACCTTTGATCACTGAAGTAGACTCTGCAGATTGGCTCATGTTCATTTCTGTAGAGAAACGAGAAAGATAAGGCAATCTTCTATCATTTTTTTAAATTAATAGGAGGTTAGAAAAGTTTGTTTAAGTCATACCTCATTTTAGTAATGTCATATAAATATTTAGAATTATAATTAAATCCTAGAAAAAAAAACAGTCTTCTCTCTGCTGCTACAGACTGGATAAATTATAAACAATACAAGTTTATTTATGATTTTGAACTTGGAAGTCCAAAACATTTTGCCAAGATTGGCTAAGGCCCATCACACTCCCATACTGCATCACAACATCGAATAAAGACAAACAAAATAAATTTTTAAAAAGAGGAAAAAGGACTTAGCTGACCCTGCTGCCAGTAACAATTCCCTTCCCATATAACTAATTCCCTTTTGGGATAATGGCATTAATCCATTCATGATAATAATCTCATAATATAGTCATATTCAAAGGTCCCACTTGTTAGAGTAAATTAGACTTTGCCAAAACAACCACACAGACACCCAAGTACAAAGAACAAAGGAAAGGTTTATTGCCAGCAAAAGGACTGGCAAGACCCCTTCTCACAAGAGAAAAGTGAGGGGGCTGGGGATATGGCCTAGTGGCAAGAGTGCCTGCCTCATATACATGAGGCCCTGGGTTCGATTCCCCAGCACCACATATACAGAAAATGGCCAGAAGGGGCGCTGTGGCTCAAGTGGCAGAGTGCTAGCCTTGAGCAAGAAGAAGCCAGGGACAGTGCTCAGGCCCTGAGTCCAGTCCCCAGGCCTGGCCAAAAAAAAAAAAAAAAAAAGAGAAAAGTGAGAAGTGTGGCTATTGTGTTAGGTGAGTTGATAACCTCCAAGGTTGGGAGATCTTGCTGCCTTATGGTTATAGCTGCCCCAAAGGAGTGCCATCTCAGGTGACATAGATGACCTTCAAGGCTGAGGGGATCTTGCTACTGTATATGGCTAAAGCTACTCCAAAAGAGTGCCATTTCAAGGTAAAGGTAAGTAGAGGCTAAGTATTTAGTAAATGGGCTTAGTGGTGCCTAGGGAAAGAGCATCCTAAGCTATGAGAAAGGATGATATTGGGCTAATACCATTTCTTTACACTGTAGAGTTAAAAAGACAAACTTAACATGACTTTTTGGTGGGGAAAAGTGCTCCATTCAAACCACAGCAATCATTATTAAGTTTCTTTCCTATATGGGCTGTTAAAATCCACAGCATTGCAAGTTTTCTTGTACCTTCAATAATCTTACGTACTCAATTGATGGTATTTATTTATTTATTTACCATAGATGTTTTGTTATCTTCCTTAGTGTTAATATTTCTTGATTTTACATAGCACAAGTATAGTTATTTTATTTTTACCTTAACATAACCCTTTATTTTACTTTCTGCTTGCATGGTAATTTTTTTTTCACAGCCATTTGTGGAACTTGAACTCAGGGCCTGGGTGCTCTCCTTGAATGCTTTTGCTCAAGGCTAGTGCTCCAGCACTTTGAACCACAGCTCCACTTCCAGTTTTCTGGTGATTTGGAAATGAATCTCCATGACTTTCCCGCCTGGATTGGCTTTGAACCACAATCCTCAGATCTCAGCCTACTGAGTAGCTAGGATTGCAGGCATGAACCACCAGCTCCCAGCTGGTGTTACCCAGCAGGGTAGTTATTTTGAAGCTCTTCTTTAATCTCACTTTTAATAAGATAGGGATACCATGGGCATGGTAACACAAGTGTATTTATGCAATCAATTTGCTATTTGTAATTTGACTACTGTACCATCTTATAAAGACATACTTTTGATTCAGTTTTTATATATTTAAATTTCAGTTTGAACCTTGTTTGATTTTTACTGATCTTACCTGCTTCATATCTTTTGCCTCCTTCATATCATCTTTTAAATTAATTAAATATTAAAAATTTCTCTTTTTTCCCTCCATGAGTTTATTGATTTTACAAATTTTCCTTATTATTCATTTAGAGCATCTAGAGTTTAGAGCATCTATGTTTGACTTACTAGAATTTACTATAAAATAGGACTTTCCTACTTCCTGAACAATTCAAGGAAACTTACATTTTATTTAAAATTCCCTCGTACCTCTGGATTAGTTGTTGTTTTATTCATTCTGTATTTGAATTCCTTATTTTAAACTCCATAAAATATTATTTTTTGTTTATGCATGTTTTGCATTTACTCACACATTTACTTTCAGGTTTAAATTTATTATTTTGTGCAAATGCTTGGGGCTTGAACTCAAGGCTTCAAGCTCTTGCTTTTAACCCTTTGAGCAACTCAACTAAAACTCTGATTGTTAACCTGGGTTCCACTCCTTATTGGGTCTTGAACTCCACTTACCATCACCTAGAGGGTCTGTTCAGCACTTGAATTTCTCTGCTCTTGCTTGATATTTATAAATGCTTTCAGGGGAAACTAATGCTGAATAATAAGAGCTCTCCAGGATTGGGGCCTCTCCCATTGTTATTGCCTTGGTATTTCTCTTATGTTTTCAAAGAGATTTTTTTCCTACCTTTTGATTTCAGAAGACCTGGTCAGCCACAGGCTAGTTTGCCGTTACCAGAAGGGGAAAATCCCATACGATTTCTCATAATAACGTGAGCTACTGCCCGACATACATCCTGGTTCTGTTAAAGAGTTGTTCAGAACTATCTATCCAGACCTGTAGGGTTAGCATTCAGAGCCTCAAACTATCCTCACAATTTAGAGTGAGAAAGGGTGCTGTGGCTAACTTCAGAGTGAGTAAGTCAGAAATCTCTGCAGATGCCTGCAGCAATGGGTACTGGCAAGCAGAGAGGCACATCAAAACCTCTGGGATTCCCAAAATCAGCCGGGCCTCTCACCTCAGTGAACATGAACTCCAGTCAACATTTACTTATGCAATGAGTGATAATGGCTGAAATTTCACAGGAAAAACAATGTTCTACAATATGTTTCTTTAAATTTCACTTCATTATTATTTCTCCATCCCTCCGTTCCTTCTTTCTTTTTGTCATGTATTTTATGTACTTAGGCCAGTTAACCAGTGATAATAGCTAAAGTTTTATATGGGGAAAATAATGGGAAAACACAAAATTTGTCACATAAAGAAAAATGAGGGAGGAGGTAACAAGTTGGATAAGAAATGTACTTGCCTTACATATGAAACTGTAACCCATCTGTATTTCACTTTGACAATAAAGAAGAAGAAAAAAAAGAAATCTATTTTCCAGTGTGAAAGGACGTACTGTGATACTATGTCTATTTCTTGATTTTGCTTACATATTATTTAAGCCAAAGTTTTCTTTTTACTTTGTTAGTGTTTTGTTGTCTTTACTGGTTGCTTTGTATTCATTGTGTTTTATTTTTGTCTGTTATTTGGTTAGGAAATGTCATACCAGTGCAGAACTCCTTTATGATAAATACTTTGAGTACAATTTTCAAGCAGCATAAAATTATGTAACAACAAGGTCATAGTAGTTTCCTTATTAGAACATATAGGAAATGCTGTTTAAAAAAATAATCAGGGTGCTGGGAATGCTGGAATGTAGAGAGATAGCCTAGCATGCACGAAGCCCTGGGTTCGATTCCTCAGCACCACACAATCAGGGGGAAAAAGCCAGAAGTGGTGCTTGGCTCAATTGGTTAGCCTTGAGCAAAGAAGCCAGGGACAGTGCTCAGGTCCTGAGTCCAAGCCCCAGGATGACAGAGGAGGAGGAGGAGGGGGAGGGGGAGGGGGAGGGGGAGGGGGAGGGGGAGGGGAGGAGGAAGAGGACATTTTAAGGAGGCTGAGAGGTAAGGATCAAGGTTCAAAGCCAGACCAGGCAGAAAAGTCCATGAGACTCTTCTCTCCAATCAACCACCAAAAGACCACAAATGAAGCTGTAGTTTAAATAGTAAAGTACTAACCTTGAGCAAAAAAAATACAAACAAAAAACAAAATACCTTGAGGCTGGCTCCCAGAATCTGAGTTCAAACCCCAAGACTAGCACACACACACACACACACACACACACACACACACACACACACACACACACACACTAAAATTATATGTGAATTATAAGATGAAAACAAGTTAAGCCAATATTTAGTTTTAAGTATTCTTTGCTTTAAGAAAGCCCTGAGAGGGGCTGGGAATATGGTCTATGGCAAGAGTGCTTGCCTTGTATACCTGAAGCCCTGGGTTCAATTCCCCAGCATTACATATATTTAAAAAAGGCCAGAAGTGGCGCTGTGGCTCAAGTCGCAGAGTGCTAGCCTTGAGCAAAAAGAAGCCAGGGACAGTGCTCAGGCCCTGAGTTCAAGCCCCAGGACTGGCAAAAAACAAAACAAGAAAGCCCTGAGAACCTAAAATACAATGGTCAAATATAAAATTCACTAAACTTGAGATCTAAAGGCAGCACAGGCTATAAGGTTGGTTCTCAGCTGACTAAGTGTGAGATTTCTCTGAGCTCATTTCTTTCTTTAAAGAATGATACTTGATGACATATAAGTTTTATATTCCATATTTGTCCAAAAAGTAGATTTTGTAATTAAGTACATCATCATTTGTCTGTACAGTGATAATGGCACTTTTATATGCTGATCTAGCATCACTTATTCTAAGAGCTCTTCACAAAGGTAGAGTCATTGTATTATTCATTAAGGGCTTTTCTTGGGTATATCTTGCTTCCTCAATCAAATTTTAAATCCTCAGTGGCCAGGGACTTTCATATTCATAGTGCCAAACACAATCTAAAATGTCAATTACTACTTAAATGTGGTGATAAATTGACTGAGCATGATGAGCACTGAGTATTTAGTACTGGAAGAGCATTGACAGAGGCAGTGGCCTGTTGTCTTCATGATCACAAATTAGTAAGTCTAATAGCCATGAGCACTATTTTGTGTTCTCCTTATTTTGTTGCATTTAGTAATTCTTTGGGGGTAATATTTAGGACACTCTCAATGCTGGGACTAAATTCAAAAGCATTGCTGAGTGCACCTTTAGTGCTGGCTACTCAGGAAGCTAAGATTGAGAGGCTAGGGATTCAAAGCAACCTAGGCAGAAAAGTGCACAAGACTCCATCTCCAAAATTCACCAGCAAAAATCTGACTGGAGGCATGGCTCAAGTGGTAGAGCAAGCAAGCTGAATGAGACTGTGTACAAGGCTCTAAGTTCAAAGCCTAGTACTTACAAAAAAATAAAACAGTTCAAGCCCCATGACCAACAAAATAACAAAAAATAAAACAGTTCAAAAGCACTGAGTTCAAGGAGATATGAGTCTTGTACTTCTAATAGTCAATTATGAGACATCCAACAAATTACACTTATAAAACATCTGATTTTTTAACTGTGGATAAAAATGTTTACTTTTTCATAGGACTTTCACATTGCTGTAATGAGAAAAGTGACAATATGCATTCACTTCTTTATGTAATCTAGTCACAAGTGGGTATATAATTAGCATACAATTTATATTATGAAAAAAGTCAAGAGGTTTTTTTTTTAATCTCCACTATTTAAAATTCTATTGGATAGGCATCCCTTGCTAGGAAATATAATCATCACTTGTTTTGTAAACAGTGCTTCCTATTTTTCAAAGAACTTTTGAAATATCCATTTGCTTTTCATCATAGCATATAAATTGATACCATTACTTCCTCTCACAGAATAAAGAAAATTTTAAAATGGAAAAATTAGAATCTTGTGGTATAAAGCACTTCTGTTCAAACTCCGGCTCTGCTACTGTTGGTCATGTGGTCTTAGCCAAGTTCTTTAGCCTCTCTGTGCCTCAGTTCCTTCCTCTGTTAAAAAAGAATGACTATATTATATACTTTCTAACATTGTTATGCAGACTAAAATTAAGTATTTGTAGGCAGATTCATTCATGAAGTGCTGTTATGCCATGCCCCTCATATTATGTACATTTTTGTTAAATAGCAAACCATGAAAAGAACCTGAGATAATATACTCTCACCAAACAAAATAGCATGATGGTAGAGGAAATGGAGTGCAGACCTCCCAGTCTTCAGCAAGCCTCTCTGTCTCCCTGCTTAGGCTCCTCCATTTTACAGCATTGCCTTCTCAGCACTGCCAGAATCACCTTCCTATGCCAGAGGATCCCATACATTACAAAGAAAGACCTCTCAGAAAAGTTTACTTCAGGGGCTGGGATGTAGCTCAGTGGCAAAGCACTTGCCTAGCAAGTGCAACGTCCTGGGTTCGATCCCCAGTACCAAAAAAAAAAAAGAAAGAAAGAAAAGTTTACTTCAATTATAGGGCTGTTGAATTTTTTTTGGAGGTACTGCTGGGATGGGGCTGTTGAATTTTTATAATTAGACACAATGAGTCATAGGTCATGATGGTATTTATTTTTGTATACCACAAATGAATCTTGCCTTGGAAAGAAATGTATTTTATTAAGGTCATTTAGAATTTTGATTTGTCTTTCCACGAATTGGAAATATATTTAAAATGAAAAAATTATCTCCAATATTACATTTTCTACATGGATGTTTGAATGTACTGGGAAAAGAATCTACACAGTAGGTAGTATTTCCTTGTGTGCCAGGAAGTCACACATACATCTGGACTTCGGGTGTTTTTCTGACCAAGGGCAAGCACTACTCCAAGGGCAAGGTTGAAGTAGGGTGGTATCCTGGCATTAGCAGCCCAGGACAGAGTGGAATGAGAGTTGGTAGGTAAACATTCTAACCTGATCCCCTAGTGATACAGTCCTAAAAAATGTGTTTAATACAGTCTTTCAAGGTGAACCCTTCCTGTCTTCCTTCCATGTTCAATATTCTCTATTCTTTCTGGGATCTCCTCTTTTGCTTGGCCTAAATCCTCACCTCAGAGTCTGTTTGGGGGTGAAAAACAATTTCTAAGGCAATTGGTGATGTGGAATCTATTAGACATTCCATCCTAGGATATAGATTATTTTTTTGTCTCCATAGATTCTCTTCATTCTGTTTATATTCTTTGCTACAAACCACTGTCTAACTATAGTTTGCAAATGGAATCTACAAATGTTCTTCAAACTTTTTGGCTCACAAAGTCCTGAGAAAGTCTAACAGGATATAAATATATGTTCTTGTCATCATAACACTTTTTGAGAAATGGACTACAAACAACTTGTGCCAGGATGTTTGCATTCCTACTGAAACTTCACTGGGCTACTCCTTTCCTTGGTCATTTTAAACATATCCACTGGCAAATGTAATATTTCATCTTATTTATTCCCCTACTGACAGGCCCCCTTACAGGATTAACATTGAGTTTGGAATTAGATCATTTTGTTGAAAATCATTTTTGGCCCAAGGGTCAATATTTGTCCAGCTCCTTAAGCAAAAGTGCAGTTGTCCAACAACTGATTTCATCTTTTTACAGGTTATGCCTAACTTCTACAATTCTTTAAAAAATGTTCTCAATGGAAAGAAAACAATGCTTTTTAAATTGTTATTATAAAAGTGACATACAGTGAGTACATTTCTTATCGGACCTGTTACCTCCTCCTTTATTTTCCCCCTGCCTCCCCCTCCCCATCTTCCTCTCCCCCCCCTCCCGAGTTGTACAGTTGGTTTACACCATATAGTTTTGTAAGTATTGCTGTTGCATTGGTTTGTCTTCTTATCCTTTGTCTCTCAATTTTGGCATTCCCTTTCCCTTCCTTAGTTCCAATACACATATATACAATATCCAGGGTACTAAAATCAGCTACAGTGATATCAGGGGCAAAAACACATGAAAGAAATATGAAAAAAAGGGCACGATTTCACATGGGATGTGGAAAATAACAACAATGGTATCCCACTTGTTTCCATAACTTGAAGTTCATTTCACTTAGCATCATCTTATGTGTTCATATGTGCATAGCTATTGAGCTATTGTGATCTAAACTGTAACTCCTCTATACTTCACTTTAACAATAAAGCAAAAAAGAAATTATGACATTCAGAATATTTATGACCTAGGGAACTACAACAAAAGGCATATTTCCTAGCTAATCGGTTTAAACAAATTTCTGAAGTGTTATTGAATGTGGACAAGATGTGCTCTCTGTGCATATTAAATGACAATTTTTTCTGACATATTTTGTACCATTCAGTATGAAAATATAAAGACTACTTCATGATTATGTTTTCATGTGAAAAATCGTGATATACAGAGTGGTTACTGTTTCATAAGTCAGGTAATGATTATAATTCTTTTTGGACAATGTCATTCATTTCTCTGTCTCTCTCTGTCTCTCTGTCTCTCTCTGTCTCTGTCTCTCCCCTCCCCCAATTTTTCCCTCCCATCCCTACCTACAAGTTGTATAGTTAATTTTCAACTTAGTGTCTAGTGTGTACCACTGCTGTATTTGTTCACTCTTTGTCCCTCCTTTTCTATGCCCCCTTTGCCCCAAGCTTGCGCGATTATTATACTCCACAATCAGTACCGTGACTTCTGAAGCCTTTCCAGTGCCACGGCTGTTTCTTTAGCCTCATTCTAGCCTATGGCTTCTAATCTTTCACTGTTGCCATTTTTCACCTGGTCTTCAGTGATTTATTCAGATGACCCTTTTCGATCCTGGGATCCCTAAATATATACAAGAATGCAGATCTCACTCAAGGTCTCAGGACACAGGGAATTACAGTTGTGTAGTGTGTGTGTGTGTGTGTGTGTGTGTGTGTGTGTGTGTGTGTAAAGTGATTCAGAATGACAGACTCAAGGAAGCACAAGATTGTTTTTCTGCCTAGAAAACACACTGCTTTCACCATGACTGCAGCAGGTAGAGGAAAGACCTTTTGGTAATTTTTGGTTTCTTCTTTACTTGCAATACCAGAAATCCAAAGTTGCCTGGTCAATCACAGAACAAGCATGATTAGAAGCTGTGTGACCTATTCACAGGCTTAAGGGACTCCCTGTATTGGCTCAAATTCTGTTTCCTCTGTTTAACCCTCATAGTCTCACGTAAGTTACTAAGCTTCAGTTTCCTCATTTGTAAACAAGCATTGACAGCAGTATATTCCACATAGGATTATTATGACGATAAAATGTTAAACAAACTTCACAGAATAAGTATCAGATCTGTTGTAAGTAACCCATAATCTTTGTCTATTATGGTAGCATGAATTATATTGCATGACTGCATTTCTCAAATATAATATGAGAAACATTATACTCGTTTTTCCTTCTGAAGTTTAAAGAAAATTAAAACATGTTGGAGCCCTAAAAGTGTCACAGGCCCTGAAGCTCATGTCTGTCTTCCCACTGGAGAAGCTGATCTTGTGTTTGAGCCCTTCCTTGGGGATTTACTTCTAGATCGGCCCGTTGTGATTAGATGATGATCTGGGGAGAAGTCTTTGTGTGAATATCCTGTTTCCCCAAAACCTGTCCTCCAATAATTTCATTATTTTTTACCTACATTCAATTATTATGTTGAAGGTTACAAATGGGGGTGTTTAAAGTTCTGTTATTTCTTCTACATTTGTGAGTTGGCCTTTTTCTTGCTCTTTTTTTGATTCTTTCTCAAGAAAGAATCTTTCAGAAGCAAGAATGAATTCTTTCACAAGCAAGACCCTTTAGTATGTCCTCGGTGTTCTTTGCTATAATCCATTATTGTGCAAGCATTTTCTTTCTATCTGGCACAATAGGGTATTTGAAATTCATCCTGACTTCCTGATTCAGATGTATGATCGACCATTTTCCCAATGACGTCTGTTTTCCTTTAGTGAATAATAAATTTAAAGTGCTCTTTTACTGTACATAAAGAGCATAATGGTACATGTGTATAATTTTTAAATTGACACACATAGAATGTAGGTGTATGTGCATTTTTATTTTTTTCTTTTACTTTTATTATCCTTCAGTAGATGTATAAAGGGGTTTCAATTCCACATGTCAGTTTGGGAGTATAATGCATCTTGATCAATGTCACCCCCTCCATCATTCACCCCCTCTATCCAAAGTCCATTTTCATTTCACTGCCCAATTAGTACACAAATAAAACTGGGATATATTTGCCCTGGATTTGACATTTGCTGCTTGGAACATTTTATCATTTAATAGCAAAGAAGACTCGATTCAATATTATTATAATAAGCAAGAAGGATTGAAACTGACTTCCTGCTCATCAACTTTCCCAAGTTTAATATTGATATATACTTGCCCTTTTTAATACAATATCTACCAAATCCAGGACAAGGAAACAATAGCAACAACTGTGTCAACTCTACCAGCTACCTTGGGAAGCACGTTTTTCTGAATAGTTATTTTATTCTTCATTGAGATTGTCATCACTTTCTTAGCTAGAGCCCTATTTTAAAATAATTCTCAGAGAAGGGGATTTAGGGACTTCACTTAGTGTTCCCAATTCTCTTCAACAGCACACTGTCTTATTCTAGCTTAGCTTTTGGTAGCAAGGTATCCTGACCAAGCCCTGATGAATAGATCAGCTGGGGATTGGTACTTCTGAAATACAATTGAATTGCTAGATAGGCTCTACTTTCAGTCTTTTCTTCTTCTCATCCCTCCGTCCTTTCCCTTTCCCTGCCATCTTCTCTCTCTCTTTTCAATAATTACTTATTTATTGTCAAAGTGATGTACAGAGGGCTTACAGTTTCATATGTAAGGCAATGGGTACATTTCTTGTACAATTTATTACCTCCTCCCTGCCATCTTCTCTTTCTGCCTCTTTCTCACTCTGTCTACATTCTTCATTTTTTCTTCTCTTTTGTCCTCCCTTTTCACTCCATCCTGCCGTCTCCCTAGAAATTGTACTCTGATACCTATTCCATACTAGAGACCAGCAAAAGCTACAGCATATTGGGATGGAATAGTAAAGAACATTAGAGCTATTTACTTGGGGAAAAAGAAAAACAGAAAAAGGTAACAGTAATCCATGACATACTTAAGGGAAATGATTGGATGTGCACCAAGGATCCCGAAGTTCTTCATTTACATATCAGTAGTTCAAAGGGGCATAAGATTTCTTTGCTCCAGGTTATTGCCATCTTACAAGCCAGCTAATAATTGCTTTACATTTCTTCAAAAAATTACTGGTGTTACCAGCACAACAATGTTCATCACAGCACAATTAGCCATTGCTAAAATATGGAACCAGTCCAGATGCCCCTCAGTAGACGAATGGATCAGGAAAACGTGGTACATATACACAATGGAATTCTATGCCTCTATCAGAAAGAATGACATTGCCCCATTTGTAAGGAAATGGAAGGACTTGGAAAAAATTATGCTAAGTGAAGTGAGCCAGACCCAAAGAAACATGGACTCTATGGTTTCCCTCATAGGGAATAATTAGTACATGTTTAGGCTAGGCATAGCAGAAGATCACAATAGCCCAATGTCTATGCCCTTATGAACACATAAGATGATGCTAAGCGAAATGAACTCCAAGGTATGGAAACAAGTAGTATACCATTGTTATAGTTATTTTCAACATGACATGTGAAACTGTACCTTTTTTGTTGTTGTTGTTTCTTTCATATTCCTTTCCTGTGGTTTCACCCCTGCTATCACTGTATCTGATCTTAGTACCCTGGATACTGTATATACGTGTATTAGAACTAGGGAAGAGAAAAGGAATACCAAAATCAAGAGACAAAGGATTAAAAGACAAATGATTCCAAAAGCAATACTTACAAAACCATTTGGTGTAAACCAACTGTACAACTCATGGGGAGGAGAGGGAAAGGGGAGGAGGGAGGAGCAGGGGGGAAAATGAGGGAGGAGGTAACAAGTTGAACAAGAAATGTACTCACTGCCTTACATATGAAACTGTAACCCTCTGTAATTCACTTTGACAACAAAGAAGAAAATAGAAAAAAATTATTGGTGTTATTCTCAGGAGCAAACAAAGCCAGTGTTTCGTGGTTCTGCCCAATCTTACTGGGTAGGACTCGCATTCAAATGCACCAAATGTGTCAGTTACCCTAGAGACCATTTTGTTCATTTAGCTTTCTACTTCACCTTAGTCTTTTCCACAAAAATGTACATTTGGATAATAGTGGGAGTTTTAAAATATTGTTGTTCAACAATTTCTATTGACTGCAATAAGTAATTATGGACAAATAAGGACTAAAATGATGAATCTATAAAAATGAACTGCTCATATTTGAATAACAGATATACCTTTTGTGGGAAAAGGTTTCATCTCTGAATTTGACAGCCAGATACTTTTATTTGTCAAGAATCTCTTTGTTACATTAATCTTGTTTTAAAGAATATTTTTCAACCTTTCCATTGTTTACCTAAGAAAAATGAAGCACAGATGTTTTGGAGGTGGGAAAGAATAATGTCATCAGAGGAGTTAATCTGTTTATGGAAGAATAATTCTCACTAAGTATTGTATGTAAGCAAATCTAGTCTATCATTTATGAAAAGTTGAAAATAAGAGACTTGTCTGTAAGTCATATATTATTGAGTAATTAATTAGCAAGTATTTTCGGTAAGATAAGTGACAGGCAGAACAAGGGACTTGAGGCATTTTTAGTGATACAGAAAGAAGAGAAGGACACAAAATATAAGCTTTTGACCTTGGGAAATTTAAAAGAAAATTACATAGAAAAGATATGCCCATAGAAAGCTAGCAAATAATTAATTCAAGACAGTTCATAGAACACACAAAAAATGAAAAGAATTAATAATCTAGTCATAAAATTGAAAGAAAAATACTAAGTTTGAGACATACTCAACAAAAGATTCATGAAGATGACACTTAAGCTGAAATTTGGAAGGATTGAATTCACACATAGAGAGATTCTGGATTATACACAAAGAAAAGAGGAAGGTAAGATGTAATGCAATTTAGGAACTTGTGTTTCTCTTGGGTAAATGGGAAGTTACAGCTTGGTCTCTCAAGAGACAGTAACGTGGGAATGATAGATGGGAACTGATCATAGAAATAAATTTTTAAATGGTCATTATGTTTTAGATGAAGCTATTTTGTTGGCAAAGAACAGAAGACACAAATTAACTCCAGTGCAATGAGGATGAGAAAATATTTTAAGATTACAACAGATTTCTTCTGCATTTGACAGTAGTGTATGGGCCAGAAAACAAGGACTTTGTGTATTACTTAGGGCCACAATACCTCAACTTTTCCTCTTATGTCTTTGTCTTTCTCTCAATACAGCTACTGTGTTTATTCGCCAGCTACATAGTTATCAATGGCTGCCTTGATCACTTCCTTGACATCAAAATCTTTTGTTTTCAATCATTCACTAGCTTCATTCTCTCCATAAACCAGATGATTCAGATCAGGTATCCACTCTAGTTCAACCAGCTTCACTACTAAACAGGAACAACCTAGTGGTGGCCCCCTGGATTGGGAGCTCTGGGCAGAACAAGCGAAGCAAGAAGAAGACGTAGACTAATCAGTTCCCTGTTCCACAGACTACTAGACATCTTAGGGGGGGGGTATAGTATGGTCTATATACATTTGAGAAACTTATATGCCTTGAGACCTGCTTCCCCCAGCACAAGGGTCTCAGAAACTTTCAAGGTGGTGGCTGGAGCTTGAGAGGGGGGTCACTCTGTAGGTCACCTGTGTTACCTATGCTCAGGGATGCAGAGATGTGTGTGTGTGTGTGTGTGTGTGTGTGTGTGTGTGTGTGTGTGTCCCAAGTAACTGCAGTCCTGACTTGGACTCCTGGAAGTCTAGTGTCTGGTTTCTACTCTATTTTTCTGCACCTAGATAGAACTTATCCAAATCTCCTTCTGAAGGAGCTGTGGTCCTAGATTGGATGTTTCTTCACCATCTCCTAAACTACCTGAGCTTCAATTTTCCATCTGTGGAATGGGAGTAATACTAACCTGTTAGGGTAATATGGAACATAAATGAGGTAATGTAGATGTCATTCTTTGCTTGGAACAAAACAATAGCTTAGGAAATTGGATTCCATTCCACTCTTTGATATATTGCAAATATTAGATAAGAGAAAATATTTGCATTGTTTTTGTCTATTTTAGTTGCATAAATGGTATGTTGTCAGGATCTCTGAGGACCCCTTCTCCTCCCTTCCCCAGAGGAGATGTTCCAATGTTGGGGTCTCGAGGACCCCTTCCCCCCATCTCCCGGGGGGAAATGCCTAAACCTCGATTCTGTGGAAGAAACTCCGCCCTACCCCTCATACTGGCAGAAGGAGTAAGGCGTGTCCTTTCTGGACTGCTCTAGGCTGAAGTGGGATGCCGAAATCCCTTCCTCGGCCCCCCATAATGTGTCAGGAACCGCAGGACAAAGATAAGGGGGAGACGGCTGGATGGTTGAATGAGTCTCAAAGGATTTAATTTGGGAGGGGGGCTTATATAGCGGTCATGGCAGAAAAGGAAAGGACTTGGGCCATTGGCTAAGCCGAGCTGCCCATCAGGTGATGTCATGAAACTTCCTTTGTGGGTTGGACAACCCTATCATGGTGGCACGTACGTGTTCACCCCCCAGGGGTGGGGGGCTTCTTTTCCGGTTGAGGCCGGAAGGTGGGAGGGGCTCCCTCCCACACTGTCCCAGGGCTGGGGGAAGGGCAGCGTCTTGCTCTTGGCGCCCTTCCCCCACCAAGGCCAAAACTGAGTCCCCAACATCTCCCCCTTTTTAGTTTTTTAAATGAGCAGGGGATTCTGTAAATACATGGCACGTGTGGGCATAAGGCAAATGCTGACATAAGATCTTTGGGGCCCCTTCCACAAAAGGGGTGAGGGGTAGGTAAGGGGCCATCTATGTGATTTCGTCCAGAGACGCTGGAGTCCTTAGCTGGTCTCACGCCAAGTGCAGACATTCCTCTTTTGGCGGTAAGGTAGAAGTAGGCTGAAACTCTGGCATTCCTGGTAGCTCACAGTAGCTGATAACTTTGACATAAGTGATTAGTAAAACATTCTTTTATATATAAACATTGAAGCGAAGGCGCTAAAGCTTTGCACTTACTTTTCCCAAACATTTCTATCACAAAACATTGGGGTTGAGTGTCAATACCCTCAACTCTTATCTGCTTTCCAACATGGCTCCACAGGAGGTGTGCAAGGAATGCATCGGGTACCAGCACCTTCAGGAGGTCCTAGAGAGCCATGGGCCCCCTACCCACCGCCTTCTGCAGGAGCTGCTCAACATGGTGGATGAGGGCACTCAGCCAAGTCCGAATGACCACGGGAGGAGGAGGGGGCCAGTACCCCTATGTGGGCCAGAGAGTGCTATGGTCTCCTCTGGCCCCTCCTGCATCTTGGGCATACCCAGAAGTTTCCAGGGCTGGGGCCTCCAGGGTTCAGGTCTGTGTTAGGGTGACGGCTATGAACGGCAAATTCCCAGGTGGTAATCTCAGCAAGAGATGTTATTCTGTCAAAAGAGACTTTTAAAAAGGTCAGGCAAAGTATTGACAAGTTCTCAGAGCTGGTTGGCATGAATGACGTAGAACACACCCTGGGCATAAGCCAGGAAAAGTTCCTTTTGGAGCATAAACCCAATTGTAAAGTGAAGAGGTAAGGAGAAATGACTGAAAGAAGTGTTTAGTGATAGAAAACCAATTTGGCGTAGCCAGTCAGAGGCAAAATAAATAAATATATATATATACATATATATATATATACATATATACAACTGGCAGAAAAAGGAAAATGGACAGGTATTACCTCTCTCGATTTCCCGGCTCTGATCCATTTTGAAAGGGTGAGACAAGGCAGCTCCCTTTAGGATAATATGACACCATTCTCCTCTCACTCCACTCTACCTTCCCGTCTCCTGGACTGGCTAAGTTCCAGGACTTTCAATGTTTGTTGCTGGAATTGCATTCTCCCATCTGTACTTGAACTCGGGGCCTGAGCACTATCCCTGAGCACTTCTGTTCGAGGCTAGTGCTCTACCACTTGAGTCACGGTGCTGCTTTCAGCATTTTGTTGGTTCTCTGTAGCAGAGCTCTCAATCTGGCTCTTTGCTGGTTAACTGGGAGGTGGAATTTTAGAGAGATTTTTCTTTTGCCCGGGCTGGCTTTGAACTATATCCAGAAAGTCTTAGTCATACAAGCCCTTTTTTATCTCCATTGAGCAACAAGGAAAAACAACAGAGATAATCCATTTTTAACTCATTGAGAGCTGACCAAAAACTTCTTGTTAAGATTTTGCTATAACACTTAGAGAACATGAGATTTATATGCCATCAACTTGAATCACGCCATTTAATCCCACTGGCAAGTGAAAGAGAACACAGATAAAAGCAGTGTGGACTCCTCAATCCCAGCAGTGGCTGCGTCCCTCGTCCCAATTTGGCAAGTTCCATGCCATGCGATGGAGAAATCTGGGCAAGGCTGCAATGGCATCTCTGGATAGACTGTCACATCTCGTTTTGGGTTGCCTGCAAAATTTCTATATAGATTGGTTAGGGTGTTTAAAATTTCCCAGCATTCCTGGCTCTGGTAGGCTGATGCCCTTCTGGTTAAGCAGGGTGACAAGATTTTCTTAATCACAAAATCCACCTGGCTAGCTCTGTGGCCACTAACATAACTATGGTGATTTAACCTGGAGTAACTGTTAGGAGAGGACTATTTATGAACCCAACTCTAATCTTGGGAAAAGATCATTAGTAGTGAGACCAGGCAGTTTGGGAACAGACTGTGGTGGCTCTCTGTCACAGTCCATGCAGCTAATACACACACATTGGACCTGTATCCTATAAAGCAAAATGTCAATTTTGGATCAGGAAAATTTAGGTTAATAGTCACATTTGTATGAAACGATTCCAATTTCTTGATCTTGCGAGTTTACGAGAACACAGGAGATAAAAATGGGAAGGTAAAATCTTAATTTATGCCAAAGAATTGTCAGGACTAGATGCACACTTAACTTTTAACATACTGAATATAAAAATAACACACTGGTTTTACATCACTGTACTTATGCCACATGTTGCATATGTGAACCTTATGTAATTTCTCTTAGGCCCATTTGTTTGCATCCGAACTTTGGGCTGAAAACCTATTTTGTTCTGCTTTTAAATCTTACCAACAGCCACACACACACACACACACACACACACACATAAAAACGCTGAGCGCTCTTAAAATTGCTTTTTTGATTGGCCATTTAAGTTTTCTGGAATTCTAGTGGCAAATGGTATTAATTTGCCCATAATAGAACCACGTGGTTGAATAAAAAACAAAAAGGAAACCTCTCCTAGTCACCCAATCCCAAGATGAATCTGTGACTCCCAACCTGACAATTTTTTTAAACCACACCAAACAATCAAACTTTTTTTATCCATCCTGAAAAACTCCTCCAGTTTTCAGTATCTTTGAACTGGTAATTATAGGAAATCCAATCAAGTTACCTATTATTGTATTAAAACTCTTTCTTTCCCGCTTTAATATTTTGTTTTAGTTCACAATTTGAAGCTTTTCCTGGTTTTACCTCATCTGTAACTGTAAATCTGACACAGAGAGAAACCGTGCAGGCAAGCACGGCAGGGTGCTAGCCCCTCCCAGCTGCAGCGCAATCGCTGGAGGCCTGTTAGTCTGAGTCCCCGCCCAGCCCAGGGGAGTCTGGCACGCCCATCACCTGGGGGAATGGGTGGGACTCCACCTTCAAAATGGAGGACTCCATTGCCCACCACATGCATTGACCAGCTAGAGAAAACAGGATTTAACCAACAATAGGCAGAACTTAACCGCTCTGGTGCCCTGCCCAGCTGCCGTGAGACCTGCAGCTTGGCCCAAAGTAGTTTTTTTCCCAAAAGCTCTGCCGCCGCTGCGCTTCCGCGGCGCCATGCTCGGCCTGCCATGCTTGGCTGCCCAAAGACTTCCGCACTAGACGCCCGGCACTGCCCGAGGCCACGAGGGCCCCAGCGCAGGCGTTGCTCGCAAACCCCCGCGCCCGCTGTGTTCCGGCGGCGATCGTGCGCTTTCGCCGTGAGCTTCCGCCGCGCCCGGCAGCCCAAAGGTTTTCCCACTAGACGCCCAGCGACGCCCGACACTGCGCGGGCCCCAGCACACGCCACCCGCTTGTGAACCTGAGTGGGGGCCCCCTGGCCCGTGACCCGGCGGGATGGCGGCACCCGCTCTGGGAACCGCCTCCGCCTGCGCCGCCTCCATCCCGAGCGCTCCCCTGCCGGGTCTCCTTGCCCGAAGCCGCGTCGCGGGACTCGCAAAGCCCCGCGAGCCCACCTGCTCTTCATGCGTTTGCCCCCCCATTTGGCGACACGTCCCACTCCTGAAAACCATGTACTTAGAGCAGCCTGTGGGGGTCTCTGAAGCCCAAAATTCCTGGCCGTGCATTCAAGCCCCGCGTTGGCGCCATCTGTCGGGATCTCTGAGGACCCCTTCTCCTCCCTTCCCCGGAGGAGATGTTCCAATGTCGGGGTCTCGAGGACCCCTTCCCCCCATCTCCTGGGGGGGAATGCCTGAACCTCGATTCTATGGAAGAAAATCCGCCCTACCCCTCATACCGGCAGAAGGAGTAAGGCGTGTCCTTTCTGGACTGCTCTAGGCTGAAGTGGGGTGCCGAAATCCCTTCCTTGGCCCCCCATAATGTGTCAGGAACTGCAGGACAAAGATAACGGGGAGACGGCTGGATGGTTGAATGAGTCTCAAAGGATTTAATTTGGGAGGGGGGTTTATATAGCGGTCATGGCGGGAAAGGAAAGGACTTGGGCCATTGGCTAAGCCGAGCTGCCCATCAGGTGATGTCATGAAACTTCCTTTGTGGGCTGGACAACCCTATCATGGTGGTACGCACGTGTTCGCCCCCCAGGGGCGGGAGGCTTCTTTTCCGGTTGAGGCCGGAAGGTGGGAGGGACTCGCTGTTACACTGCCCCAGGGCTGGGGGAAGGGCAGCGTCTCGCTCTTGGCGCCCTTCCCCCACCAAGGCCAAAACTGAGTCCCCAACAGTATGTCAATATATTGATATTTAAAAACAAATCCTAAATACCATATTGTTTCACTGATAAATATGTCAATGTGTCTTATAGTAAACAAGGTCTCTTGAGAAACGTAAGACTATAATATCATTATTATATTCAGTACATTAAAATAATCCCATGCTATCATCAATTATACATACAAAAAAATCCTCCTTAAATGAGAACGTGAATCATCATTTTTGTAGAATTTTCCAACTCAGAATTTGGCTAATTCCTGTCTTCAACACATTATTTTATAAGTTACTCTATCCCTGCATTTCCTGAAAACTGGCACATAAATCTAAAGGCTTAGATTTAAATTCAAATTATTGTTTACAAGAAATATATAAGAAAATCCTTATATTTTGTTTTTTGGAAGTAGAGCTATTCAAATAGCGTCTTCCTATGTAGCCCAGATTGGCCTCAAACTTGTGAGCCTTCTGCCTCAGCCTCCTAAATGCTAGCACTACAGGCCTGGGCTGGGATATATCTCAGTGGCAAAGCACTTGCCTAGCAAGTGCAACTTCCTAGGTTCAATTCCCAGTACCAAGAAAAGAAAAAGAACTACAGGCCTACAGCATCATACCAAACTTTATACTATCTTTCTTTTCTTTTCTGATCATTTTTTAAAATTTTTATCGTCAAGGTGATGTGCAGAGGGGTTACAGTTATATATATAAAGTGGTAAGTACATTTCTTGTCAAGCTTGTTACCTCCTCCCTCATTTTTCTCGCACCTCCCCTCATCCCCAATTCTGCCCTCCCTCTGAGTTGTACAGTTGGTTTACAACATATTGTGTCAGAAGGTTATTCACTCATGTATGACTTAGAAACCAGTGTGAACAGCTTACCTCATCTCTCTTGGGAATCTTCAGTTCCTAGGTTCAGAATGCCTAGGGAACTATTGAGCAGCTATTTTGAATTCATGACATTTAAAACATGAAAGATAGTGTATGATTGTATTTGATTTTCACATCCTGGGTATTGTATACACATTTATCTGAAGGGGAACATCAAAATGGTGAGATTGATAAAGATGAAAAAAAGCCAAAACACCTACTTTATATCATTTGTATTTGTATGAGAGTTAGGAGATGGGAGATGTGGAAAGAATCCAGCAAGTTAGAACCTCCAGGCCTTGTACAGATTCTCTTTTGCACTCCTTCAACAACCTTTCAATATAGGAATTATTATTCTATTTCATAGGTAAGAAAGTCGAGACTCAGAGAGTAAATTATGCAGTCTGAACTTGAACTCAGATCATTGTAAGTGTTTTTCAATCAAAATTTTCCTGACTTCTATGTCTGTTTCCCGGAGTACTTGATCTAAGAAAAGGGAACAAATGTCTCACAAGCCAATAAGGACTGTAAGAGAAAATAATCTGAAGGTGAAAGAGGAAAATGAAAGATTTGACAGTGATGAGGTGTCTCTTGGGTATAAAATTTTCACTAGACCATCCTTTCTCCATCCTTTGAAAGAAGGAACAGACCTGTTTTGAATATTCAGTGACTTAAGTTCTTGAACTATGTTTGAACACTCAAAATGTGGAATTTTACCAAAAATAAAAAGCTATCCTCGGGCTGGGGATATAGCCTAGTGGCAAGAGTGCCTGCCTCGGATACACGAGGCCCTAGGTTCGATTCCCCAGCACCACCTATACAGAAAACGGCCAGAAGCGGCGCTGTGGCTCAAGTGGCAGAGTGCTAGCCTTGAGCAAAAAGAAGCCAGAGACAGTGCTCAGGCCCTGAGTCCAAGGCCCAGGACTGGCCAATAAAAAAAAAAAAGCTACCCTCCTTTTCTCTGTCTCACTTTAAACAACAACATGCGTCGTTACTAATTTCTGTGGTAAGAAAAATAATAGGAATATCAGCTTTTTTTTTTTTTTTTGGCTAGTCCTGGGGCTTGGACTCAGGGTATGAGTGCTACTCAAGGCTAGCACTCTCCCACTTGAGCCACAGTGCCACTTCTGGCTGTTTTCTATATGTGTTGCTGAGGAATTGAACCCAGGGATTCATGTATAGGACGCAAGCACTCTTGCCACTAGGCCATATTCCCAGCCCTAATATCAGCTTTTCTGACAAGCAGTTTCCAAATCAAGAAATATTGTGAATTGTACAGCATGATGATTATAGTTCATAAGAATATATTACATTTTTTTTAAATAACTGAGTCAATTGCACATGTTCTCACAGAAACAAAAAAAAAATGATGGTCATGTGAAATAAAGTACACGTTAATTAGCCACAGTGGATACATATTTGGTAACATGATATTGTATACAACAAGACACACACACAGAGAGATTGAGAGAGACAGAGAAGAAATGTGGACATTGGCAGACTGCTATTGCTGAAGAAAGGGAACAGACAAATTCAAGGAGGTGTTCACTGCTGAGGTTGTGTGGGTTCAGTCAGCATTTTCATAAACTTGAGAGTGAGTACTTCTTTTAATATTACATGTCAGGAGGCTAACCTGCCTCAGTCCAGTCCTGGCCCTGGCATCCATGTTAGGTGACTTATGCAGTACATTCCTTCTTTCTTGCCCAGGTACAAAGCTATTGTCCGACCAATGGATATCCAGGCATCGCATGCCCTAATGAAGATTTGCCTGAAAGCTGCCTTGATCTGGATCATCTCCATGCTGCTGGCCATCCCAGAGGCTGTGTTTTCTGATCTCCATCCCTTCCATGAGGAAAGCACCAATCAGACCTTCATTAGCTGTGCTCCATACCCACATTCTAATGAACTGCACCCTAAAATCCACTCTATGGCTTCCTTTCTGGTCTTCTACATCATCCCGCTGTCAATCATCTCTGTCTACTACTACTTCATTGCCAAAAACCTGATCCAGAGTGCTTACAATCTTCCCGTGGAAGGGAATATACATGTCAAGAAGCAGGTGGGTACTGATAATGGACTTAATTCCTTCTTTGGGATGTTTATCTCTTGCATTTCTTTTGGGTTCCACTAACAAGTGTAATATTTAGGTGGCCATCACTTATGTTTTGTGCGTATACAGGTACTAGGGCTTGAACTCAGGACCTAGACCTTGACCCTTATTTTTCCCTCAAGCCTGGCACTCTGCCACTTGAGCCACAATCCTCAGATCTCCGTCTTCAGAGTAGCTAGGATTACAGGTATGAGCTCCTAGCACCCTGATAATTTTCCAGTTAGAGGAAATGGGCAATCTGAGGTCAGATGATTTCTTAAGCTTGAATCATGGTGTTTGGCTAGAAGGAAGGTTCTCACGTGCTTTTTTCTTTTCAAATGAAGTCTGAAGCTTTTTTTTTTTTTTTTTTTTTTTTTTTTTTTTTTTTTTTGGCCAGTCCTGGGGCTTGACTCAGGGCCTGAGCACTGTCCCTGGCTTCTTCCCGCTCAAGGCTAGCACTCTGCCACTTGAGCCACAGCGCCGCTTCTGGCCGTTTTCTGTATATGTGGTGCTGGGGAATCGAACCTAGGGCCTCGTGTATCCGAGGCAGGCACTCTTGCCACTAGGCTATATCCCCAGCCCATGTCTGAAGCTTTTTGCCTGTTTGCCTTAGCCTGTGATCCTCCTATACCAGCCTCCCACATAGCTTCAATTATAGGCCATCACACACAATCCTTGCACTCCTAATTTGTTGTTTTTTTTTTTTGGCCAGTCCTGGGGCTTGGACTCTGGGCCTGAGCACTGTCCCTGGCTTCTTTTTTTTGCTCAAGGCTAGCACTCTGCCACTTGAGCCACAGCGCCACTTCTGGCCATTTTCTGTATATGTGGTGCTGGGGAATCGAACCCAGGGCCTCATGTATATGAGGCAGGCACTCTTGCCACTAGGCCATATCCCCAGCCCCCTAATTTGTTTTAATAAGAACGAAATTTCCCCTTGAGGTGGCAGAGGGACTTAGGAGCAAAAGGAAGCGCTCATTTCATTTTGTCTCATAAACTTCTTATATGGGGTAGTCCAGAAATAGCTTGATTAAAAAATAATAATAGGGAGTTCTCTTGGCTTGACCAATGAGGAAGAACTAAGCTGATTGTTTTTATGAGCATCAGAGGGAATAAGAAATCATTAACTGTGAAGCAAAGAAAGGCATGAAGTAACATGGCTGATAAACTCCACTAGTGCTCTCTGGAGGAAAAAAGAGGGCACTTACTAGAATTTCATTGTGCAATCCATTCAAGCATGTAATCAACTTTGTTTAAAGATCTCTTCATGGCAGCATATTCTAACTCTATTCTCCCTTGTGAATTTCTCTCTGTCTCTCTCTGTCTCTGTCTTTCTCTCTGTGTCTCTGTCTCTGTCTCTCTCTCTCTTTTCCCATGCTCCTATCTATTTCTGTTGCATTTCTTTTATCTTCCTCTATTGGAATTCTTTCTCTGTGGCTTTATACAATCACCTATTTTCTTAATTGCATTTCCCCATCTATTTCCCTGTCTGAGTCTTTGCTTCCTTCCTATGACCCTGTTCCCTGATCTCTGTCTCTCTCCATGTGATTTTTCTCCTTAGATTGAATCCCGGAAGCGACTTGCCAAGACAGTGCTGGTGTTTGTGGGTCTCTTTGCCTTCTGCTGGCTCCCCAATCACGTCATCTACCTGTACCGCTCCTACCACTACTCTGAGGTAGACACCTCCATGCTCCACTTTGTCACCAGTATCTGTGCCCGCCTCCTGGCCTTCACCAACTCCTGCGTGAACCCCTTTGCTCTCTACCTGCTGAGCAAGAGTTTCAGGAAACAGTTCAACACCCAGCTCCTCTGCTGCCGGCCAGGCCTTATGAACCGTTCCCATAGCACTGGCAGAAGCACCACCTGCATGACCTCTTTCAAAAGCACCAATCCCTCTGCGGTCACCTTCAGCCTCATCAATGGAAATATCTGCCATGAGGGGTATGTGTAGACTATACTCAACTATGCCTTCCAAGGGACTCCTGCTTGCTTTATGGCTGATCAAGAGCCGGCAAATCTATTGTTGTCTCTGTACTTTCCTATGATCCTTCAAAAGACTGGGTGGTGTTGGTGGATAGATAAATGACCCCAAAGGATCATTATTGTGTTTCAAAGAAAACTATTGTGTTGCAAAGAAATCCATCAAGGCATGCACCCTTTTCAACTTGTGAGTCTTTCTGCCTTGTTTAAGAAAAGGGAACCAATTATGATCTTAAACATCAAGCTCTGATAAACAGGTATGGCCAATTAAGCCATCAAAATTCTATGAACAAAGAGATTTATTCAGCAGAAAAATCATGCTTTCAAAGTCTATTTTGTGAAAGATTGTGCCCTGTTTCTTGAAGCAAAAGTTAATGCTTACAAAATATGGCTTAGCTTTTTTTCAAAAATGTCTATAATACCATGGGATAACTTTTTTTAAAATTCTACACATGAAAAGTCAACTCTATGAAAAGGCCTCCTGTTTGAGGCCTTCTTTACAACAGTGGAAGGCAGTTTCATATGAAACAAATCTGCAAAGATTGATTTTTAAACAATGTTACTGAGCATATAAAATAGTGAGAAACACTTAAAACATAGCTTTAAGACAAAAATACAACTAAACACATAAATAAATATATAAAGATCCACATGTTGCTAGAGACATCTCACACTGACTTCTCTCTTGATGGAAAGTTTCATTGTTGCTATCCAATTATTATCATCACAGTGCCATTCTACCACAGAAGAGAAACCCTAGAGGAAAAGAATTGATCATGATATCAGCTGTTGATAAATGCATGAAGGATGGTATTTATTCTTGGTATACGCGTTCTGAGACAAGTGTATTTATTTAGATTTGACTGTCTTTTCTTCACACATTGAAGCAGTAATTTCAATACCGGAAAGAGGGCATTGTATCTGAGTGAAATAAACATGTTTGCATTTAACATACTTTTCCCATAGTTCTTCTGCATTGCAGAAGAAAGGGATAAAATTTTAGTAATGTATTTCTGTCTGAATATGTATAAGAAGTATACATGAGGCTTAGCTTTTATATTGAAGGAAGAAAAGTATATATTTGTTTCTACTTGAAAAATGTACTTATGAAATATTATAGGTGCAGATAAAGACTAGACTGAAATCCTTTTCGTTTTCTAAATGACTAAAATTGGCTCTACAAAGTCTGGATGATCTTACTTTAGAAACTGATTTGAGGTTTGCTGGACTCAAAGTCAATTCTGGCATATCACTAACTTGCTAACTCACATGCAACATGCAACTTCTGAAAATGTGTTGTAATATGTACTCCTTATATACTAAGGCAATGGTAGTTCAGATTTCTTCTACTTGAATGAAACAGAAATGGTTCTCTTTTCGAATGGTACATTTGATATTTTTGTCTCTTAACATGAATGCTTACTGTCTGCAGAGCTTTAAGTTAGTACCAACACAAGTTGTAAAAAATGTGTGTTTTACAGTTGAGTTCACTGGAGCAAAGCCTCTATGCTTCTGCTTTCTGCATGCTCTTTGGTACCGTACGCACTT
Organism: Perognathus longimembris pacificus; assembly: GCF_023159225.1. Taxonomy (NCBI): domain Eukaryota; kingdom Metazoa; phylum Chordata; class Mammalia; order Rodentia; family Heteromyidae; genus Perognathus; species Perognathus longimembris. The sequence goes on along the minus strand of NC_063188.1, from coordinate 104,491,843 downwards.
TCTCTGCTAGTAGTCCCTAATTATATTGCACAATTTGAAGAGCAAAACAGATAACATACTAAGATTTCTTGCCATTCCAGCTGTGTCTCAGGGTATCTGGCTTTGGCTTCTCTAGACTTTCCCTTCTCTAGACTCAGCTTTCCATTTCTACAATGAGAAGAGACCCCTTTGATCTCTAAAACGAAATCATCATTTCAAGTTCTATCGTTTTAAATTTGTTTTTATTGTCTTTAAGCAGCTGCACATAGGGGTTTCAATTCAACCGGTCATTTTATATGTACAATGCACCTTGAGCAATATCACCACCCCTTTCATTATTCTCTCCAATTGCTCCCAACATCACTCATGTCCCCAATGTACCTGGTTACATTTTCACAGATGTCTATTGGATATCATGGCTGCATTCTCCCACCCTTCCTCTCTCCAACTAGGTCTATCTTTTTTAATTAAAAAATTATTATCTTTAAGTAGCTGTACAAAAGATGGGCCATATAACAAAGCAGGTTTTGAATACAATGTGTCTTGATCAGTGTCACCCCTTCAACATTCTCACCCACCTTCAATCTGCCCCTTCCCTTACTCTTCTTAGTTTTGTAGCATATACAATGACTTTTTACTGCATTAGTCCCCTCTCCCCCTCTATTCACCTGCCCTTCTCCCCTTGCCCCCCCTCTTGGATATACCCATTTCCTGGTATTGATTTTATTGGGTTTTAACCTAATCTTTTTGAAAGTTACTATTTGAGCTTCCCATAGAGTTTACTTCAATTAATTCTTTTGTAACCACTTGTACACAGCCCAACATATTTAGTTATAAATTTGTAGGTACAATCTATCTATGACAAATGAAGGAAACCATGACAATTTGTTCTTAAGTTGTTGTACAAAGGAGTTGCCATTCAACAAAGTAGTCTATGAATACAATGCATCTTGACCGATGTCACTTCTTTCATCATTCTCCCTCGTCCCTCTCAAATCCACTCCTTCCCTCAATTTTCTTCATTTTGTAGAATATTCAGTGAAAGCATTGTGTACCCTAATTGCTTGCTCTTGCTTCTCTTATACCAGTAACTCTTTTGAAATCTTTCAACCACTATTCCACACTCTTGTATACATTAGCAGAATGAAAGGAGACAGGCCATTTCATTGCTTTCAGGAACTCATTTACACCAATGATATTCCATGAACTTGCAATGTTTTGGAATTAGAGCCTAAATATACATAAGAACACACATACAAACCGGTAATCCTAGCTACTCAGGAGGCTGAGATCTAAGGAGTGCAGTTCAACTCCAGACCAGGCAGGAAAGTTCATGAGATGCATCACCAAGAAAATGGAAGTTCACCTGTTATCTTCAGTAACTATTCCATAATTTTGTCCTCTAGGCTACCTTCAAATTCTTGAATACAAGTTGCTCCTTACCTAATTATTTGATAATGTATATAGCATTCTATTCTAGATGCCTAGAACTCTGGGTAAAAGAACATTGAGGTCTAGCTATAGCTATGTGTCACCTAGGCAAATGTTGTTCCTTCCTTGAGACTCTTTATTGTGGTGTTAGATCAAGTCTTTGCTCACCAGTGAGCAAAGATTGGCAGAATTAATGTGAATTAACTAATACGTTGACTCACATTTGACATCAGGAACCTAAAGTCGTATGAGAGAAACCCAACGCCCATGTGTTTTCACTTCTCTGCCAGGGCAGAGTATAGTAGGGACTGGAGCTGAGACATTTCACGCCTGGCTTACAAAGCTAATCACGTTTTGCACTTATGTTTTTGGTGAAGGAAAAAAAATCAATTTTTGCCGTGGAAAACCATCTGTGTTTATTCAATTGACAGATACTACCTTTCAATCTATCTTAAATTGAGCCTCCCTAAGGCCGGCAGCTCAACAGTGATAGATTAAGCAATAAGCAAAGCAGTTTTCCCACCAACGGGCTGCTGCTGGCAGGGAAGGTGCAGCTGCTATTGGGAGCCATATTCTACAACAAGATGATCCTCCCTGCTTAGTGAGGATGAGGCCCCTCCCTGTTGATGACTTTATGACTCTCTATAAACTGGGATGGCTAAACCCTGTTCTTCCTGCTGCTCTCCCTCCCCCACTGAACCTGGCCTTCTGCCTCATTAACAAGCCCTAAATCTCCCTCCTTGCCCTTCCTGGTCTTGGAGGATGGGGAACGCTTTGGTAAATAAACCATTTGAAGGCTGTTTCAAATGAAGCGAGCTCAATTTGTTATGATAGTGTGCATTAACTAGAAATAAGTGAACTTGACTAAAGGACACGGGCAGACTTGGGTTACTAACTCCTTGGTTATGTTAATAGCAGTTAGTTACCAGTTTCAAAGTCTCTTCACACATCAAATGGTTTCTGGTAATAGGGAATGACATATGTAATGGTGTCCTCATCTGCGAACTAAAAGGCGACTATGTCACTTTTCCCAGAAGCCAGATTGAAACCATCACATTGACTATATGAAAATGGAATGAGTGATAGGCACTTAAATGGTAGTGAAATTGGAGGGGGACAAGCTTTCTTTTTTGGCCATTTATGCCTGTCATCCACACCAAGAGGAAGCTGTTGTTAGAGAGTAGTTGTTTTGTTTTTTGTTTTTTTCCAGTCCTGGGCTTGGACTCAGGGCCTGAGCACTGTCCCTGGCTTCCTTTTTGCTCAAGGCTAGCACTCTGCCACTTGAGCCACAGCGCCCCTTCTGGCCGTTTTCTGTATATGTGGTGCTGGGGAATCGAACCCAGGGCCTCATGTATACGAGGCAAGCTCTCTTGCCACTAGGCCATATCCCCAGCCCAGAGAGTAGTTTTGAATTAGCCCTGGGTTTCTGTATGGAATAGAACACAGCTTTCATATTTGTTTAACTTTGGGCCACATGTTCACAAAATGAACAGCGACAAACAAAGGAATTCTTCACTCCCAAGGGTCTAGGCTCTGTGTGTTATTCAAGGAAACCAAGGCTTTACAAGTTCTACTTTATTCCGAATATGGATGCTTATTCCCCATCCAGATACTCCTCCCCTACAACACGAATACACAACTTTAATATTGTACAATCTCACTGAATATATCCAGACTAATCAACACATAGCACACTGAAAACAAATTTCCTCTTGTGGAACCTCACATTCCAAATGCATTCCATGGAATTTGAATTTATTTTTTTCTAAGTTTTGATGGTGCTGAGTGCCAATGGGTCACACGTATAATCTTAACTACTTAGGAGGTTGAGATCTGAGGAGCACAATGAAAAGCCAGCCTGGGCAAGAAAAGTCTGAGAGACTCTTAGCTCCAATTAACCAACAAAAAGCTGGAAAGGAAGCTGGATATCAAGTGATAGAGTGCCAACCTTGAGCAAAAGAGCCGAAAGACAGTGCACTGGCCCTGAGTTCAAGCCCCAGGACTAGCACAGTAAAAGGTTTTGATGTTGTTCATATATTAAATTTAAATGGATTGTGTTAAAATATGACATGTTCATGTTTGATTCAAAAGAATACTTTGCATTTACCTAGTCTTCATGGTCTATAAAGCACTTTCATACTTATTACCTCATCAAACCCAAACCTTTTCTGCTGGCCATAGAGCTGTTTTACTCTCATTACTATGAAAATTCATAAATATTAAATTCACTTATTAGTTACCATCTACCAGTAGATTAAAAGGCCCATGGAACTATGAGACTGAAACATGAAATTGTCTCCATTAGAGCAGATTTGACCTACAAAAAGGTGATTTCTTCTGGCCCATTTTAATCTGATTTCATTTTGTTCTAACATAGAGTAACCAAGCTTTATTCACATGGGCTGCTCAGTAATAAGAAAGAATGGCACTGATCAGTGTGTTACCAACTTATGGGATATTTTGATGCCTCCATAATAAGTAGACTTAACACAAGGGAGTTATCAGGGTCATTGACTTCTAAACCAAGGGATGCATATTAATGGGGATTACATTTCATACAATATCACAATGAAGTGAAAGGAAGAGAGGTACAGAAGGGTAGGACCCTTGGAAGTAAAAACAAAGTACATGAAAGCCAGGCATCAGTGACTCATGCCTGTTAATCCTAGGTACTCAAGAGGCTGAGATCTGGAGGATTGTGATTTGAAGGTAGCCTGGAAAGAAAAGTTCACAAGACTCTACCTCCCAAATTACTAGGCCCCCAAAATGGGCTGGAGGTGGGGCTTAAGTGGTAAAGCACCAGAGGAACAAACCAACAGAGCCAAGGGCAAAATCCTGAGTTCAAACTCTAGAATTACAAATACAAACAGTCAAAAAAATAGGGTAAAATATGTTCCATTTGTCCAAAACCTGAATGGATTCTTGGGACTGAGTCAAAGAACACACAGAAAGTATATTGAGATATATAGGTTCAGAACTCTTTGGAGACTGAGGCTAAAATGCTGAACAGACTTGGGTGAGCTGAAAAGCCCGGTGTGATTGGCTCAAGGCGGTAATACCAGATACTCAGAAAGCTGAGATCTGAGGATTGGGGTTTGAACCTAGCCCAGGGAAGGAAGGTCCAGGAAACTCTTATCTCCAATAAACTACAGATACACACCTCCACCCAGAAAAAGCCAGAAGTGGAGATGTGGCTCAAGTGGTAGAGCACTAGCCTTGAGCAAAAAGCTCATGGGCAGTGCTCAAGCTCTGAGCTCAAGCCCCAGGACTGGCACCAAAAAAAGTTGGTTGAGCAGGGAACTCCCATAGTTCACTTGCTTCTCAAGACACGATTCAGTTGCAATCAGAAGATCCACACAGAATTTCCCACCTGAGTCTGTGACTAATACAAGACAGAAAAAAAACTTGGTGAAAGAATGAGCCAATGAGAGAAATCAAGTGAAAAGAGTCAATTCAGGCCTCCTTCCTTGAATCAGGATTAGCTAGAGGAAAGAGTGTCAAGAAGAAATTAAGCCATTCCTTTCTCTTTTCCCCTAAAGAGTAAGCTATTGCAATGGATAGTTTCCAAAAGCCTGAGGACTAGCTACCTAGAGAAAAGACCTTCTAGACTAAGGGGTAAGGAATTACTAAGGTAAGGAATTTAGATAGAGAATTGGGAGTCTGGATGTCTAACCCTAGGTGCCCAGCCCTGAGTGTCCTGTTATAACCATAGTCACTACCAGTTCTTGGCCCTCTCGGAGCTCACCCAGGGCTAGAATATAAGATTTATTGTTCTCTAAATTTAAAATTCACTCCCAGAGTCATATAATATTAGAAAAGAACTCTCATAAAATTTATGGTCTTTTAAAAGAATCATTTTAATGGATGATAAAACCTCATATATTCAAGACCTCATTAACTCCCAGACAAGCTTGAAAATTTTGGTGTAACTCATGACTTCCACATTTAAGGTATATTCCATAATTTGGCCCTGTTGTGAATCCAAGTTTTTCATCACTTTGCTTTAATCTTAATTATTGCCATGGATAAAACACTTATACCCCTCAAATGAAAGCTTATTTTTAAAGTTTTTTTTTCTCTAGTCAGGACTTATTGGTTTGAATATGGCCTTTCTTGCATTCAAGTTGGTAGGGTTTGTTGAAATAGTTCAGTGAGTTGTAATAGTCTGTGGCACAAACTTCTTCAATGTTATCTTATGTTTGTTTTAAATATTAGACACATATTTTGTAAATTACAATTGTACATGTTAACTTTAACTATAAATATTTATTGCATTGAAAAATGTACTCTGTGTTAAATAACTCTGAACAAGTTCCAGGTGTAGTACTTACTGTAAATAATGTCATAACTTGGCTTTGCCTAGACTCTTGGATAAATGAATTATATATAAGAAATTCACAATGTTAACATGAGTGATTCAGATCTTTTTTAAACTTACAAACTTAAATGTATGGCTGTCTAAAACTCTGTATAAAGTCTGTTCTGTGATTGAATTTTTATTTTCCAAGAAAAGTTTCTAATACTTCTGTCACACTGTATGTGGTTTGTGTGCCATTAAATCGAATCCAATGTTGGTAAGCTGAGTCTTCATGTTGTAGAAGATAAGAAATGAAATAAGTGAAACATAATTTATGAAATGTATAGATGCATGTATCCACGGTTAAATAAAAAATAGCTGTTGCATGAATGCAGTCTATGGCTTTGTGTCCCTCAGTTCTTTGGGTTTCCTGCATTAGAATCAGTCAGGCTGCTAGGTACAAAATACATCTCCAGTCTTTTATTGAGTTGGATATGGTATGTGTCATTCAAAGGCTTCAATTTCATGTGTCTAGGAATGGATAGAGATTAAGCCCTTAGGAAATTATAGATTAGATAAAGTCATCAGGTTCGAGCCTCTGTCATTGAATCCTGGTGGTTTTCGTATAAGCACTTTTATGCACTCATGTGTGCACATGTGTGCACGCGCACACACAGACACACACACACACACACACACACACACGAAGTTTCTTGCCCTGTAATGCCCTGCACCTCCTTTGACTCTGCCTGAAAGAAGACCATAACCAGATGCAGCTGGTCGACCATGTATCTCCAGAAATCTCTTTTCTTTTTCTTTTTTGTACTATTCCTTGGGATTTGAACTCAGGGCCTGGATTCTGTTTGTGAACTTTATTTATTTATTTGTTTATTTTGCTTAAAGCTAGCACTCTACTACTTGACCCAAAGTTCCACTCCTGCTTTTTGCTGGTTAATTGGAGATAATAATCTCACAAACTTTCCTGCCCCAGTCTGGCTTTGAACCACTGTCCTCAGATCTCAGCCTCCTGAGTATCTATTATTTCATGCATGAGCCATCAGTGCCCGATTTAGGCCCCTTTTATTTAGAACTCACCCAATCTATGATATTGTGTAAGTGACAACAGAAAATGAGCTAATACAAAGAGGCTGACAGCAAATAAATGATCTGGCTATTGTGAAGTAAATAGGGGCTAGGTAAGCTCCCTGCTTCCAGATGAGAAGAGGTAAGCAGGACTGTCTATCAAATCCAGTCAACATTCTTGAAGAAACCTTGGTAGCCATGGCTACCATCATGGCATTGGCTTGGGAGAAGGTCTTTTGCCCCCAAGATGTCTTACCACTTCCCCTGCCAGGTATTCTACCCATTTGATATACATCCAACATTTATGTTGCAAATGCTTTCTGGAAGAATCAACAGCTTTACTAGCCAAAGATGATCATAACTGTGCCAGAAGTAGACCTTGTATCTGTAGTTTTCATGGAGTAGGTGGAGATATGGACAAACCTAATATCTTTTAGGATACGCAGGCATTAAAAGGCCACACTGACTTGTAAGGATGTCCTATGCGAATTGCTCACAGCCCCATCCAAAGTCCAAGTGATTTGTTTTTCTATGATCATATCTAGACCCTTTGTAAGCATTCTTCCTTTCTTAGTAGACTGTAATAGAGAGGATTTAATATTCTTTTAGAAGCATGCATTGTTGGAGTTGGAAGACACTCAAGAGAGTGCCACTTCCCCCCTCATTTCACAAATGAGAAAGTTAAAGGAAAGTGTCATAATTTGTGCTTCACTCAGCATCAGAATTGGGAACAAATGAAACCTAATTGGCTTGAAGATGATGCAGACAAACTGGGCAGAGATCCATCGAGCCCTTCTATTGGCAGAAAAGCAAAGCCATGCAGGGCTGTGATGTAACACACCAGGCAGCCCTCCTCTTCATTTGGCTCATCATTGATAAACAGTGACTTCTACAAGAGAGATGGGGTAATATCTTGTCCAAGAAAGAAGGCAAACTAAGCCTCCTGTGCTTTGAACATGGATTGAATTGTGTGCAATATTATAAAAATGAATATCTGAATGCACACTCTCTTCCAGAGCTGAAGTCAGGGAGGTCAAGCATGTTGCTCCAGATCCAATGCCAACTTTCAGACCTCCCCAGAATCTTTGTTTCTCAGACTGGGCCAGTGTGTTCTTTGTTAGAACAGTCCACACTTCCCTAGGGGAAGGAGGCAGTGTCACCAAACACACTGAAACTTAAGGATGAAGACCAACAGTCATGGCATCACCTGGGAGGGAACTAGTTTAAAATGTACTCCACAGGAGATTGAGATCTGAGGATCCCAGTTCAAAACACACCCAAGCAGGAGTGCCCTGGAGACTCTTCTCTCCAATGAAACACTAAAAACAGCCAGGGGCTGGGGATATGGCCTAGTGGCAAGAGAGCTTGCCTCCTATGCATGAAGCCCTGGGTTCGATTTCCCAGCACCACATATACAGAAAACGGCCAGAAGGGGCGCTGTGGCTCAAGTGGCAGAGTGCTAGCCTTGAGCAAAAAGAAGCCAGGGACAGTGCTCAGGCCCTGAGTCCAAGCCCAGGACTGGCAAAAACAAAACAAACAAACAAAAAAAAACCATCCAGAAGTAGAGCTATGGCTTAAGTCGTAGAGTGCTATTCTTGAACACAAAGCACAGGGACAGCTCCCAGACCCTGAGATCAAGCCCCAGGACCGGCACTCAAAAATGCACTTGATCTAGTGCCTCACAACTGGATTTTTATAAATCCCTAAGGGGGTTCCTGTGCATGATTTGAGACCACTGACCAAGGATATCTTTTGCTGTGAAGAATGAAGAAATCTAGGCTCTGCCTGGTAGTCTCTCTCTGCCCTCCAGTACTACACATTTACTAGCACATTGGGTTATGAGCTTTCAAATCTCTTTTTGAATGCACTTTACAAAGATTTGCAGCAAGTCCCCCACCTTTGGCCCCACTCACCCAGTAAAGTGTCAGTGTATGAATACAGGACATCCTTCTTACAGGGCTGCTTTGCTCTATTGGCACAGAGTCATTTAAGATTCATTGCACCATTGATTACTCTTACTTCCCGGTGGGATATAAAGGAAGACAACCTACAAAGGCTATTACCTACTGTCCAAAAGTCTTACCTTGCCCCTAAAAGGCTAATGAGACCTCGTGGGTTACATTCTCTCATGAGAAATCTTAGTAGTAAAAAAAAAAAAAAAAACCTGTATCTGTTTCTTATCAGGTGTCCACTAAAACCACCTCAAAGTATTTGATTCCTGATTAGATGCTGTTGACCCAATTTTCTCCAAGTCAGCAGAGGTTGTTCAAAGATCTAGTGTATCTGCCCCCTCACACCAGGAAGAGGCTGTTCTGCTGTGACAAAGGAATAAAGAAAGTCTATCACAAGCCAAGGGCTGAAGTTAGTTGGGGCTTATCTGAATGCTGTGCAGAGAACAAAGGGCAGCATGTCCCATTCGTCTCTCTCAGTCTCACAGGGCCTTGAAATTTCTTCCTTGCTGTATATTTTACAGGCACATCGAAAAGAGTTGTTCCAAACTGTGTAGGTTTGAGTTTAGAGGATTAGGGGAATTTAGAGTGCCATTAGTAGGCAAGGAGAACACAAGAAGAGGTGAAGGGGAGTTTGAGAGAGGGAAAGGGGGGAGAGAGAGAGAGGAAGAGAAGAGGGAGGGAGGAAAAGGAGGAGAGGAATATCATCATCATCATCATCATCATCATCATCATCACCATCATCATCATCCCTATTGGTCAGTCCTACAGAGTTAAATGGTTCCCATGGGCCTCTTAGCTGAGCCAGTTCTTAATCTGTCAGAGTAATAGAATTTGTTTCCCCAGAGTTAAGACCCCAGGTGGGGTAGAGGTGTAAACTTAATCTCTTTATCTGTTTTCTAGTCTGCCCCCCACCCACAAGTGGAGTTTAACAAAGTAAGCTTCTCCAAAACAAATTATTTTAGCATTTGTAAAGCAAGACAATGTCTTCATTTACACCTCTTTAGCATATGTTTGACAATTCAGAAGACACTGACTTCCTAAAGTCTCTTAGACCCTAAATTCTTAGAGACCCAGATACTCAAAGGTAGAGCCCTCCATCCTTTCCTGGTCTTCTTCAGAAAAAGGTATTTTTACTTTAGAAATAAGCAGCTAGGTGCTGGTGGCTCACGCTTGTCCCAGCTACTTAGGAGGCTGAGATCTGATGATCGAGGTTCAAAGCCAGCCTGGGCAGCAAAGTACATGAGGCTCTTATCTCAGTGAACCACCAGAAAACTGGAAGTTGTTCTGTGTCTAGAAGTTGTGTTGTGGCTCAAAGTGGTAGAGCGTTTGCCTTGAGCAAAATTGATCAGGGGCAGTTTTCAAGCCCCATGGCCAACAAAAAAGAAAGGAAGGAAGGAAGGGAGGAAGGGAGAGAGGGAGGGAGGGAGGGAGAATGGAAGGAAGGAAGGAAAAAAGAGAGAGAGAAAGAAAGGAAGGAAGGAAGGAAGGAAGGAAGGAAGGAAGGAAGGAAGGAAGGAAGGAAGGAAGGAAGGAAGGAAGGAAGGGTCTCCAAGACTTTTCTGGCTTCTAACCAAGATCCTCAGATCTCAACCTCCAATCTAGGATGGCAGGTATGAGCCACGGGTGAGCGGCTAATTATTTTTATTGCAGATACTGAAGCTTGAATTCAAAACTTGGATACTGTCCTTTAGCTTTTTTTTTTTTTTTTAACAAGGTTGGTTTGCTACCATTTGAGCCATACCTCCAATTTCAGGAATTTGTTTATTTGTTTGTTTATTGCTGCTTCACTGGCATAGGCAATAGTGTCTTGCATTTATCTGCCAGGGCTGGCTTTGAACCACAGTCCTCAGATCTCAGCCCTTTGAGTAGCTGGTATTATAAACTCCAGTCACAGCCTCCTGTCCCCTTCCCCCCCCAAAAGCTGGATTTATTTTATTTTATTTTATTTTTGCCAGTACTGAGACTGGACCTCAGGGCCTGGGCTCTGTCCCTGAGCTTCTTTTGCTGAAGGCTAGCACTCTACTACTTGAGCCACAGCGCTACTTCCGGCTTTTTCTGTGTATGTGGTGCTGAGGAACAGAACTGAAGGCTTCATGCATGCTAGGCAAGCACTCTACCACTAAGCTACATTCCCAGCCCACTGTTGCTGTTATTTTTGATGCACTATGAGAATATACTTTTTGTTTATCTTCCCTATGGTCACTGTACTTGATTTTGGTACCCTTGGTATTGTATATATGTTTGTCTGAATTAGGGAAGGGTAGGGGAACATCAAAATGGTGAGACAAAGGGCCAAAGGCTAACCAATGCAACAGCAATACTTACAAGGCAATATGTTGTAAACCAACTGTACAACTCTGGTGGGGGTGGTGGGGGACGGTGGGAGAAAAATGAGGGAGGAGGTAACAAGTTTGTAAAGAAATGTACTCACTACTTTACATATATAACTGTAACTCCTCTGTACATCACCTTGACAATAAAAATAAAAATAACTCCAGGAAATGGTTTTTATTTTACTTTTATTTTCTGGTTTTGATTTCTGAACCTTTTTTTCTGTTTTTGATTTTTTGAACCTCTTGTCTCATATGTATGTTTATCTGATTTGTGGAGGGTAAGGGGTAAGCACAGAAATGGTGTAACAAAGAGTGAACTAATTCAGCAGTGGTACTAGATACTATGTTGAAAATGAACTATACAACTTGTGGGGGGTCCGGATGGAAAAAACTGGGAGAAACAAAGGAAGAGGTAACACTGTTCAAAAAGAAATGGATTCATTAACTTATTTATGTGACTGTTACCTCTCTGTACATCACCTTTACAATAAAAAAAGAAAATCAATCCATTCCAGGTGTATAATTCAGACTACTTCAGTATACAAACAAAATATAACATCAATTTCAACTATCTAATTTCAAAATACTTTATCATCTCCAAAATGAAACACCAATAGCAGCCCCTACTTGATCGCTTCTCCTCTACAAACAACCACTCATGAACTTTATCTAGATTTTCTTATTCTGGATATTTCATGTAAATGAAACATCATACTATTAGCCAACCAAGTAGGTATTGAAAAGGAAAAGAAAAATGGACTTGATTGGCATAGCTGCAAATACACAAATGTGCAAAATGGAAACAGAACTAAGCTTAGGAGGAGAATAGGAAAATATTTAGTTCAAACTTTGACCCTCAGATATGTAGTAATGTCTCATTTGGGCTTTTTTTTATTGCATTCCCCTATTTGATGAGGTTGCTGATCTTTCCATCAATTCCTTTCACATTTGTATATCCTCTTTCTTGAGATGTCTGTTTACATTTCATATTCGTTTTTCGATTAGATTTTCTATTTGCATTTCTCCTTATTGAATTTTATATCAATTCTTTATATATTCTTGGTATAATCCTCACAGAATTACTATGCTTTTTAAAGCACCATCCAATGCTATATGACTTCTCTTTTCAGATTTTTACAGTGAGTTTTAAAGAAAATTATTAGGGTTCCTTTCAACTTTAGCTATGCCTTCCTTAACATTTTATGGTCTTTATTTCTTATTTATGAAATCTTGTTCTACTTTGCAATAATGAAAAATTTTCCCATTTTTTTCAAGCCTTTGCATGCCACATTAGTCTTTAATTCCAGTCCCATAGATCTTCCCATAGATATTTGAGACTGGAATTAAAGTTAAGAGAAATGTAGAGTATCTCCATTTTATCTGTATCCAATATCAACTACTGAAAAATCTATCCTCTCCTCAGATTCCAGTTCTGTACACAAGTATATTTCAGAGCTCTGTGTGGTTCCATTGGTTTATTTATCTCTTTCCGAGCCAACTTAAGTTGTCTTAATCACTAAATCTTTAGTGTACAGTCTGCTATCTCTAAATCCCTTCTCCTTCTCTCTTTCTCCACAATTTCCTTTCCTCTCTTTAGCCCTTTTTATTCTTTCACATAGCTTTTAGAATCCACTTGTCAATCTCCATAGTTATCAGAGTTTTCAGTGCCATAGATTATATATAAATTTATTATGTATTATATAGATTTATATATTATATATAGATAAACGTAGAAAGACTATATACCTTCACAATACTGACTTGTCTAAGCCACAAATATGACAAAGCTCTCAAATAACTTAAATCTGTTACCGTTTTTGTTAAAATGCTATAATTTACTCCATATTGATTGTTAGATTTGATTTGACATGCACATATTTTGATGTGATTAGATATCTCTTGCCCTCTCCATTTGTTAACTGATAAAAAGAAATATATGTAGCATATATCATAACATATATAACATATGCATGGACAGATATGCATTAATACACATTTTATACATAATATATAGCGACTTACATATATGTATATATACATATACATACGGGAATGGACAGAGTTTAAAGTTACTGATGAGATAAATTGAATGTATATTGTATATTGAATATGTGCTCACACATTTTATATATTTTATATACCTATCTATATATCTACATCTATGATATAGATATGAAGTCATAGTTACCTTTCTATTGTACTGCTATTATAAAGGTGATCAGGTTGCAGTTACTTAAGTCTGGTAATGAATGAGTATATTTCTTTTTGGACAATGTCAGTCTTTCCCTTGATCTCTCCCAGTTTTTCCCTCTTGTCCCCACCCACAAGTTCTGTGGTTCATTTTCAACAGAGTGTCTTCTGAGTACCACTGCTGTGTTTCTTCACTCTGTGTCCCTTTACCTCTCCAAAGTCAGATAAACAAACAAAACAGAAAAAGAAGCAAAGATAAACAACAAAGGATAAAAAACCCTCTTGTTTCCATTTCCTGGAGTTCATTTGGATAAAAATTATTTCATATCAGAAGCACATAGGCATTGTGCCTTTGTGTTCCTCCCCTAAGAGCATCCTTCTTTGCTCTCATTGTGTGTGAATGCCTAGAGTCCTGTATAATTTATCATGCCCTGGTGTATGTTGAGCTTTCTTACAGATTTTTATTCTTATATACCCAGTTTGGCTTTTCTATAAATGGAATCACAGCCTCTGTAAACACTGAGATTTTGTATCTTTCTTTCCCATTGTTCTTTCTTGTTTCTTTTCTTTGCCCTGCAGGACCACCCAGAAGCTCAGCACAGTGTAGAACAGAAGGGATGAATGAGCCCCCTCCCCTCATGAATTCAGAGAGGAGACAGTGTCTCCAATGGCTATGATGGTTGCTATAGCTTTTTGTATTCTGCTGAAAGCTATAAAAGTATCCATTTTCACTTATAAAAATAGCAATTTAGGGGGCTGGGAATATGGCCTACTGGTAGCATGCTTGCCTCGCATACATGAAGCCCTGGGTTCAATTCCTCAGCACCACATATATAGAAAAAGCCGGAAGTGGCACTGTGGCTCAAGTGGCAGAGTGCTAGCCTTGAGCAAAAGGAAGCCAGGGACAGTGCTCAGGCCCTGAGTTCAAGGCCCAGGACTGGCAAAAAAAAATAGCAATTTAACGTTTTTACTCAGTAGTTCCTCTTGTAATGTTAAGGTAGTTGCCTCTCATTTTACTGTTTTTAGGAACCAGGATCATTTAAAAAAATTAAAGTTAAAAATGTTGATTCTTTCAAATGCTTTTTCTGTATCACTGAACAAATATAACATTTTAATGTTTTCTGTTAATGTAGTAGAGTATGATGGTTGATATCTAAATAGTAAGGCAATTTCGTGTGTCTGGATTAAATCTAGCATATCTTGTATAGTATTTTTCATCTACATTGTGGGATGAAGTGGTCCCATGACTTTGTTTTCTTTGTAGTGCTGTTTAAATATTTTCTCTGCCCTTTAACTCTTTTTGCCACTTACAGTTTTGATTAACCTTTATGTTTTCTCACATTATTCTCCATGTGTCTTAATTTCACTGTCTTATCTTTTTGATGTAATCTAGTTATTTTTTTCTGATTAATCTTCCAGCTTATCTTTTGTATTCAAATGAGTCTAATTCCTATTAAACTCCTTTTATGAGTCATTTATTTTTAAATTTTAGAAGCTTTATTTCAATTCTGCATGGTCATTTTCTCAGCTTTTTCCCCTGGATGTGTTTTTCACATTATACAGTGGGATATAATCATTTAAATGATTACTTCAAATGTAGCAATCATTAGCTACTTTATATTCTGTGACTAATATGTAAAAACTTTGTAGGTCTATTTCCCTTTGCTTTTTTCTGCTAATTTTCCACTCAAGGACTCTTATGGGTTTTTTTTTTACATTTTTAATTATCTCTTTTTCTGTTGTTTTATTCCTTAAATATTTTATTTGCTTGGATCCTTGGTAATTTGGAATTACAGTTCCTAGAATACAGAGAATTAGTTATTGCTTTTATTTGTTATTTGTTGGCACTTATCAAACTTATCTAAAACCACTGTATTATTGCTTTCAAGTTTCATCAAACACCCACAAATTATACATTTGGATTTCCAGTTCTCTAGAGTCAGCGTGCAGTTACCACTTCTGGAGACGTCTTTTTCCTCTCTTTCTGTGCAAAGGTTCAGAGAACAACTTTCATTGTAGTCTCCTGAGACCCTCGCCCTTTATACTCCTAATGTTATGACTGAGAGGCATTTTTACCCTGGTTTTCTTCTGAATCCATCCCTATCCATACCACAGTAACACTAAAATTCAAGTTCACAGCAGTTTAATCAGAACTTTCAATGTCAAATCTTCTTATATGGGTGGCCATTGTCACTTAGTTTATTACCTATGCATTCCCTTCTTGTCACACTTACCAGGCTATTTCAATGACTTTTTGTGTCCGTCCTGGGGCTTGAACTGAAGGCCTGCCACTGTCCTTGAGCTTTTATACTCAAGGATATCACTCTTCTACTTGAACCACAGCTCCACTTCTGGATGTGCGGTGGTTAATTGGAGATCAGGCTCCCAGACTTACCTGCCTTGGCTGACTTTGAATCATTACCTCAGATCTCAGCCTTCTGAGTAGCATAAGCCACTGGCACCTGGCTGTTAAATAATTTTTAATTCAGCATTTTATAATGTTTTAAAAACTTTTCATACCCCATTACTAGAAAAGAAAGTCCAAGCAAAATACTTCTGCATAATTAGTTTTGACTAATTGACTTTTTTTCAATTTCAATACCTATCACATAGTCAGTGAATATGATTAGCAACACTCAGGCTTAAACTTATTCAGTGCCTTGGAGAAGCTGAAGCAGAAACGGAGAATCATATATTTTCTAGTATGTAAGTAAAGATGGCATCCTGGAGCATCTCACAAGATAGAACTAAGGATTACAGAACTGAATTGGTCCCTATGGAGCCTCAATGGCTTCCTAGCTTCCCCAAACAAACAGTATTAAGCACTATTCAGATTGTGCCAATCATGACTTAAGCCCTCTGCTTGTGAGATGTCTCCTCCTTCCAGCCCATGTTCAAATATAATTAAAGCCTTCATTTTGTTTTACTAGCACATGTGAAATGCTCAGCGGTTCTCATCTAGGGGTAATTTTAGTCAGTCCTCATCACCCCCAAAGCACATTTGGCTATGTTAGGAAACATTTTTATGTATTTGTCACTTTGCTTGCTCATTTGGTTTTTTATTTTGGGGGGCTGTACTGGGAATGACACCCAGTGTTGTGCACATGCTAGGCAAGTATTCTGACACTGAGCTAGATCCTCAGCCAAATAAATAGTTTTTGTACTTTTTTAGTGGATTTTCATTCTGACATTTGCATACATGTATATAATGTACTTTGGTCATAATCACACATAACTCATTACCCTCTCTTGTTCCAGGAGGCTTTTTTTTTTTGCCAGCCCTGGGGCTTGAACTCAGGGCCTGAGCACTGTCCCTGGCTTCCTTTTGCTCAAGGCTAGCACTCTACCACTTGAGTCACGGAGCCACTTCTTGTTTATGTGGTGCTGAGGATTCGAACTCAGGGCTTCATGCATGCAAGGCAAGCACTCTACCACTAGGCCACATTCCCAGCCCCCCAGAAGACATTTATGAGGGTCACACAAGAGGTACAGAGGCTTATTGGGATCTAGAAGGTGGATTTTTCAGGATGCTGCTAAACAGTGTCTCTCAATGAAGTCTTATCTGGCCCAGGATATCTATAGTCCCAAGAGTTCCCTATGCTGAAGACTGATGATCCAACAGGGTTTTGCCCATGAGAAGATTACTTCTTCAAATTGTGTGAGTGGGGGAAATACAGACTACATTATGAATCAATTGCAATTCTAGTACCTCATGGGAAGAAAGTCTAATAGTTAAGCTCTCCTCTAATGTAAAATCAACACGACTATGTCCAATTGTCCGTATCCATCTCTGGGCAGGGAGAAATATTTTACAGTAATATTTAAGTAGTAAATGTTTCATTTATGTCAATGCATACAAACTGCCTTTGGGGACATGTACACGCTGTGACTTAGCTAAATAGGAGAAAGAGAAGTCTTACTTTTTTGTTTCATTTGTTTTGTACAAGAGTGGAAAAGTCACTTCTTTTATATTGAGTGCTAAGACAAATCAGGGCAATTCGGGTCAATTTAAACTCTCTCAAGAGGGAATTTAACCAAAGGTCTTCCTAGATAGCCTTGCAGTAGTTTAACAGAATCTAATTATTAGAGAGCATATATATATATATATATATATATATATATATATATATTCAACAAATTGGAAGACCACATTTCTTCAAGAAAAAATAATTCACTAGCACTTGAGAAGCAAAAAATTCTCCTCGTGATGATTCAGTCATATGTTAGTATTGATGTTTAACTTGCAGCTGAAAATAAATAAAATTTCAATTATGCTATAGTGAATCTTTTTGTACCATTGGACTTCTTGAAGTCATTCATGAAAAGTAGTGAAATAATCTTTAGGAGAAAATCAGAATTACGTAGGGTTGAGTGAAAGAGGCAGGAACTCAATACAGAATGTAGTGGGAGGGCTTTCTTGCAGGGATTAACCTTTATGAAGTTGTGGAAGTATTGTGTATTCTAGGCAAGGCTGTTGCTTCTATATCATATTGACAGTTGGAATGGAGCTAGATATGAGTAAAAGCACTCAGAAACTTGAACTTGTATCGGTCACTACTATAGCCTCAATTCCATGAGTAGCTTCCAGTAGAAGCTATCTTTGCCATAGTACTCTTATGCTCTCGGCCCAGAGAACTCCTAGGAGGAACCTGTCAGGAGCTAAATGAGCTTTGTGTTCAGGTACTGCTTTGTGTCAACAAGGTGAGATAGCCGATCAATGAAAACCTTCAAAGCACTAGACTGAACGCTGTAAGCATAGGTTTTTGTCATTGAAACCTCAAGACATATTGCCTGGGTCCAATATTAACCTGTATCTCCACAGAGAAGGGAATTGTAGAAAGCACAGTACAAAACCACCTACTTAGAGTACTTTCCAATGGAAGAATAAATAAATATTCATGGCTACACATTCCTTAGTGGGTGATAATTAATGAGAGACTGGCACCGATGTAGCAGTTGTGAATGTCAGAAAATAGAATATCAAAGGATGATAAATGAAGATGAAATGACAGAGAATCTCTTCAGGGAAATGTCTATCCATGAGGATGTGAACTGTGGAACAGAACAAGAGCATCCTATGGAGTTGACAGCTAAAACTGTGATTGGAACTTGACAGCAGTAAGATGTGGAAGCTAATTCCTTAGATTTTAGGTGTTTGATTCTACTTTATTAATGAGTGGCTGTGAAAAATTGTTTGGAATACTATATATTAGAAGGTTAACAAACAAAATTAACAAATTAAACCAGAAAAAAGAAAAACCACACATAATACTTGTATCAAAGTTGAGAAGGCATTTGATACGATTCAACATTCATCCATTATTTAAAATAAATTGTTAGAAAACAAATAAGTGACTGGTTTGCTTTCTTATCATGATAAAATACAACTATCATTATTATATTTTACAAGATTTATGGGAAAATGTTAGAAGCCTCACTATTTAAATCAGGATAAGATGATACTAGTTTTTATTATCATTATTTAACTTTTTACCCCCAACAATTAGAGAAATAAATAAAAACCATAAAATTTCAAAAGGAATGTTTCATGTTACCATTATTTGGCTTTTTACCACAAAACCCAAAATGTTGCTCATTTTAGAAACCCAGAAAACTGTCCCAAATGATAGGAAATTTTAGCACATTTCTGTATGCAAACATAATATATGGAAACAATAGCTTTCATACAAATAAATAACATTCAACTACAGACCATACTGAAGAAGACCTGACCCATATCACAAGAATTGAAAAGAAGAAATAACTAGAAATATAAACTTAATTTAAAAAGTATACAAAATTTACATACAAAATGCTTAAAAGATCTTGAGGAACTGAAGAAATACATATTGTGTCTTGGATTAGAATGGCTTAATAGCAAAAACATCATTCTATAAAGTTAATAGAATCTTAATAAGTGCCTTATACTTTATGGAGAAATAATAGAAGCTGAATCTAAAGTTCATATGGGGAAATTAACATGCAAGAAAAATCTAACAACGTTCTGAAATATGAGTTATAAAAGGACTACTAACCTTATTAAAGATTAAAATATTGGAAAAGTATACTCTTAAAAGCAGTGCATGTTAGCCTGGTGCCAGTGGCTCAAGCCTGTACTCCTAACTACTCAGGAGGCTGAGATCTGAGGATCATGGTTCGAAACCAGTGTGGTCAGAAAAGTCCCCACAAGACTTATCTCCAGTTAACCACTCAAAAACTGTAAGTGGTGCTGAGGCTTAAGTGGTAGAGGCTCAGGGACAGCATCTAGGTCCTGAGTTCAAACTCCGCAACTGACAAGAAAAGGATTGCATAAATATAGCAATCACCTGAAGGCATTAGAAGTTTCAGAAGTATATATAAGTACATATGAGAATTTAAAATATGATAAAGATAGCATTTCAAATCAGGGTAGAGATCATGAATTGAAAAATAAAATGTACTGCAACTATTGGGTAATATCTTTAAAAATATTTTGGTTAGTTATATCATATTCACAAATATAAATAAATAAGAGTGTATACTTTTAAAATACAAATAAAACACAAGATGGGTATAAATGAAAAGTCTAACATTACAAAAGTATTGGAAAAACAAAAGGCTTTTGAAAAGTAATTTGTTGTGCATAAAGCCATTCTATGTAAAACATCATTTTGAAAGGATCAGCAAATGCTGAATATTTTTATAACTAGAAAACCCTCCAAGCAAAATCAATAGACAAAAGGAAAATACTTAAAGATTAATGTCTCAAACATAAATAGTTTCTACATGCAAAAACCAAAAAGGTACAATTACCATTGGAAAATGAACAAAGAATACTGTATTAGTTAACTATTGCCACAATAATACTAAGTAACAAGCCAGCCCTAAACTCATTTGTACTAAAATAAATGCGCATTTATTTCATATTTTTTACTCTTAAGGCTGTAAGTTCTAATTCTAGGGACTGACATTTTGCCTTTACCAGTACTCTAGGAAAAGTTGGCTCCTTGAAGCAATTAGAAAAACTAACATAAATACACTCTCTAGAAAAATACACCAGGCAACGGTGGTGACCAGCATTGAGAGGCTATGATCGTGGAATCGTTTCTATCACAGTTATGCATGTGTGCATGTGCAAACGTTCTTACACACTCATACACACACACAGAGCATCTGTATGCATGTACTACCTGTTCACAAAAGAAAAACAGTTTATAAAGAAAAGGATTAGCTACTACCAAAAAGGAGAGTGGGTGTGGCAAATTTTGTTGCTTGTTTGCTGTAGATTACGTAGGACATTTTTCCTTTGTTCTCTTTAACACATGCATAGTACAGTGATTTAAGCAAATATACCAGACAGAACTGCCTGCTAAAGATAACAAAAGTCTAAAAGGTCAACTAATCATGGAAGCATGCACCTGTAATCCCAGCTACTAGAGGCATAGGCAAGAGGATGACTTTTTTTTTCAAATTTTTATTATCAAACTGATGTACAGAGAGGTTACAGTTTCATACGTTAGGCATTGGATACATTTCTTGTACTGTTTGTTACCTTGTCCCTCATACCCCCCTTCTCCTCCCCCTTTCCCTTTCCCCTCATGAGGTGTGTTCAGTTCACTTACACCAAACAGTTTTGCAAGTATTGCTTTTGTTGTTGTTTGTCTTTTTAACCTGTGTCTCTCGATTTTGGTATTCCCTTTCAATTTCCTAGCTCTAATACCAGTGTACACGGTTTCCAATATACTCAGATAAGATTACAGACATAGTGTAGGTACAACCACCGGAAGGTGATACAAGAACATCATCAATAATAGAAGCTACAGATACACATGGGATGTTGAAAATAGTTACAACTGTGATATAACAATCGTTTCCATAACATGGAGTTCATTTCACTTAGCATCATCTTATGTGATCATAAGGGTTCTACTGGGCTCTTGTGATCCTCTGCTGTGACTTGCCTAAACCTGTGCTAATTATTCCCAATAAGAGAGACCATAGAGTCCATGTTTCTTTGGGTCTGGCTCACTTCACTTAGTATAATTTTTTCCAAGTCCTTCCATTTCCTTACAAATGGTGCAATGTCATTCTTTCTGATAGAGGCATAAAATTCCATTGTGTATATGTACCACATTTTCCTGATCCATTCGTCTACTGAGGGGCATCTGGGTTGGTTCCAGATTCTCGCTATGACAAATTGTGCGGTGATGAACATTGTTATGCTGGTGGCATTACTGTGATTTTGTTTGTGGTCTTTTGGATAAATACCCAAAAGTGGGGTTGCTGGGTCATAGGGGAGTTCTATATTTAGCCTTCTGAGGAATCTCCATACTGCTTGCCAGAGTGGCTGAACCAGTTTACATTCCCACCAACAATGAAGTAGGGCTCCCTTTTGGCCACATCCCCTCCAACAGTTATTATTGTTAGTTTTCTTTCTTTCTTCTTCTTCTTTTTTTTTTTTTTTTTTGTTTTTGGCCAGTCCTGGGGCTTGGACTCAGGGCCTGAGCACTGTCCCTGTCTTCTTTTTGCTCAAGGCTAGCACTCTGCCACTTGAGCCACAGCGCCACTTCTGGCCATTTTCTGTATATGTGGTGCTGGGGAATTGAACCCAGGGCCTCATGTATATGAGGCAGACACTCTTGCCACTAGGCCATATCCCCAGCCCTTGTTAGTTTTCTTGATATAGGACATTCTTATTGGGGTGAGGTGGAATCTCAATGTTGTTTTGATTTGCATTCCTTTTATGGCCAGTGATGTAGAGCACTTTTTCATATGTCTCTTGGCCATTCTCATTTAAGAGGATCACTTTTTGAGGCCAGCTTTGAACATGGGCAGCATAGTGAGACTCTGTGTCAAAAAAAAATTATAACATCTAAAAAGTTAATTCTTGAGTTTTTCAGTATGTAAATTCTTCTTTGGTTCAAAAATATTTCTGATGGTATAACTCCTCACTGTGAAACAAGATAGAGACCCGTTCTTGTCACTTCTAGTTAACTTTGTACCAGAGTTTCTAGATTAAAGTTATTCAAATGTCATCCATATTGGAAAGAAAGATGTAAAATTCTCTGTTAGCAGATAATATGAACTTTTACATAAGGAAAATCCTAATGAATCCACAATAAACTAACTATTACAACAAATTAATTCATAAGGTTGCAGGATACAAGTTCAGCAAACTTATATAGATGTGTCAAAATGAACCCCCCTTGCACAACTCATAGATGGTAATAAAAATGTGAACAATGCAATCATAATGAACAATCCAAAGGTGACATGAAGAGAACAATCCCAATACAGTGAAATCAAAAGGGATAAAATACTTGGCAATAAATCCAAGAAAAGAAATACAAGACTTGTATGTTGAAAACTACAAAACATTATTGACATTGAAGGTAATCTTAATAAATGGGGGGAGAGGGGGAAAGTCCATGCTCATGGGTTGGAAATCTTAATGTGGTTAAGATGACAATACTCCACAAATTGGTCTGCAATCCCTTTCAAAATCTCATTTGCGTCCCTTGAAGAAACTGACAAGGTGACTTAAATCATACTCAGAAATACAAGAGACTCAGACGAGACAAAAGCAATCTTGAAAAGTCACAAGTACCTTCCTTCCTATGGCTTATTTTTCATAGAAATTGCCCATTACTTTATTTCTTTCATTTCTCTTTTCCTTTTCTTATTATTTTCTTGCATAGCGCAGTCATTCATTCCTTTACTTTATTTTTTGATATTATAAAATTTTCCCACTTAGCCATTCACTTATTAATTTTATATGCCTTTTTCACACCCCCCCCAGGTTTTAGTGTTCATGTAATCAAGTAATGAGTTGCCTGTCAACTGGAAAATTAAATAACTGGAAAAAAATCCCCTTATTAGTAGAAAAATCATATGGAAAGAATGTGATGTTGAGATTTTCAATGTAAAAATGTTCAAGTAATTGTGAGCTACCTTTAGGTTTTGCTGAAATCACTTTCTCTGCTCTTACACTGAACAGTCCCATCATTTTATTATTGTTTTGAGATGCAATTTAACTCTTGTTTATACCCAATAATTACTTGATTCAGCTATTAATTAGACATGCTGATATATTCCATCAACTTATTTGTTTGTTGTTCCACACACCTTAATCATTTCCTTTGTGCTGACTTCCTGATAGTCCTCATTGTTTAACACGGCTTTCAACGAGGACCTGTGAGTCATACATTCAAGCCTTTGTGAATTGCAAAGGATTTGTATTTTGCCTCATCCTTGAATATGTGCACCTAAATTGCTAGCTTGAATATGTTACACTGTCGGCTTGAAGTCATTGTTAATGAAAATTCTGCTCTCTTTCTAATTGTGTCTTTGTATCTATGTTTTCTACTTGGTATCTTTACAGATATTTTCTCTTTATCCCTGTTGTTCCTCATAACTGCTGCAATATATCTAATTATGGGCATAATTTTATTAATTCTGATCAAGCTCCAAGTGTGCTTTGGTCTGAAAACATGTCTCTCATCAATTATGGGAACATTTTAAATCAATATTTCCTTAAATATTATTGCCTGGTTACTTCCTACTCTCTTTTATTTCCCATGGAACTTAAGCCTGTGATTTTGTTGTTGTTTTTGTATGTTGTCATCACCTATTTTTCAAAAGTGGCTGAACTTTGTGGCATCTCACTGCCTAGGTAACATTTAGCAGGTCTTCAATAAAGACAGAGAAACAGACAATCTATCTAACTGGGTTACTTTAGAAGTCAGGCTTTTTAAAATTCAAGAAGGATTTTTTTTTTTTACCTGAATGGATCTAACTGATTTTATGTTGGGTTGTTAGGGCACAAATGACATAGATTTAAATTGTAACTGCTTTCCTGAATCTATTGAATCCACTTTTTGGAATACCAGAACATACACAAATATTGTAAGGAGCTAAAGAAGAACCAGAACAGAGGAAGGCCTACAGAGACAGTGAAAGAAAGAAATCCTTAGGAAAAGGTAGGAAATAGGCACGGAAAGTACTTGGAAAGAAAGACAGAGCAGAGACAGAGAGATTAGCAAGGTCAGGGGGAAAACAGCCCACAGAAAAACAGACGTGTGAGAGACACCAATAAAGGAAGAATTTAAAAGGAAACCTTGCAAAATATATTCAGACAGCATTGAAAGGACTTGATTTTCCTTGCGTTGAAAAAAGTAAACATTGCCAAACTGTTATGAGGAAATTTACCTTTACTTGCTAAGTGTGTGTTGGGGGCTAACACAGAAAGAAAGGAGGACAAACATCGAATGTTCCTAAATGTGAAATGATCCCTTCCAAGCCGGAAACAGGTCGTTCTACACTAGCTGTTGCCTGTCACAGACAGAGAGCACTCCCACAGCCTGTGGTCACTTCTAACAGCGAGGCTGATTTGATATTCTCTTCAATAACCCATTCATCCGTAGCCGTATATTAGTTTTCATCCTGACTAGCACTAATTGCCCTTCGGCTGAAAGCATGAGCATGGCATTGATTGATGATACTGCAGTATTTGGCGGCTGCACACTTCCCTCCTGGCATAGGTTATTAAGGACCAGTGACTGCAGGAAAAGTGAGCCCTCATCAGCAAACGAGGAGTTGGGTTAATAGAATGAACCACAAAAGATTAACCTCATCCCAATGAGGGATTCTTCCTTTTGAAACAAGCTGGTGAGCTAGCAACATGAGACCAAATATTTGTTTTCTCCAAGACTGCTTTAGTTTATTGCAAACCTTGTCTTGACTTGGGTCTCCCCAGGAGTAGAATCTGAAAGAAGGATATAAATGGTCGTAGTTTATCTGAGAAGTGTTGATGACATTGGTAGAAGAGTTGGGAAAATGTGCAAAAGGAGAGAAGGGAACGAATAAAGGGTGCTTTAGCAAGACGGCTTCCCCTATGGGCAAGTTGAGCTTAAGTCTACAGGGAAATTCTCAGAAGTGGTGGAAATGAAGAGGATCTGTGGGGGATCTTACAACACTTGCCCCAAAGCCATAGTGGAGGCATTGAGACTTCTGTCATTTACTGAGTTCATCTGGGAACAGCTTTCCATTTCTAAAGTTTTATAACATGAGCACATTTACAAGCAGTTTAGCAGCCTCTGTGTGTAGTACACCTGAATTAATTCCAGCACTTGGGTTCAATTCTTTACTGTCTATATAACTGATCAGGCGGACATTAAAGCTCTCTAGAGTCTCAGGATTTATATTTCAGCAGTCAAATGGAGATAGGATCTGACTGGCCTTCCTCACAGGAATGAAGTGAGACCCCCAGTTCAAAACATAGTAATATACATTACAAACCCACAAACTTTTCTTACAAAAGACCAGATTGTAAACATCTCGGGCTTTGCCTGAGGTCTCATTCCAAGCGACCGACCTCTGCTTTTGTAGTGGGAAAAGAACCTACTTATTCTACAGAATAAGTAACCTGATAAGTCTGGTTGTATTCCAATAAAAGTTGATTTACAAAATGAGGTGGCCAGACTCCTTTGACATAAGCAATCCATGAGTTGTGACGTTTATACATATATTATGTATTATATATAATCTATAACATATATTACCATCTACACACATATACAAATCAATATTATACACATATGTTATATTTTCTACACACATATATTATATGTATATATTATACATATACATTATATGCATGTATGTTATAATGTATTATATATTTATACATATAAATTATATTATATACATATATATAACACATATGTGTACACATTTATGTGTATTTATATATTTGTAAACATGTAACTGAATGTTTGACATCCACATAAACAGTCCTAAAACAAATACTTAAATACTAGAAATAGGAAACATGGTACTTTAACACACAGCAATTATGTAAGCAGTGGCTGCCATTTATTGAAAGCTTACCATAAAGAAACACTAAGCAAACACTTAGGGGCCCCTTTCCCCTCCCAAAGACAGACAAATGAACAATTAAGACAAAAAGAAAAGAAAACCAAAACACCAACAAAGAAAAAACCTGATTTTAACTACCACATAGTTACCTCAATTTTAAATGTCCTTACAAAAGGAAAATGTTTTGAAAAAAATTACCTAGAGCCTTAGTAATGCATCCGCTTCACTAATAGTCACTGTAGGAAGGGGGTCTTAATAATGGATTAGGTTCTAACAGGAAGTGTATGGAATGCTTAGGTATCTTAACAAATCTTAGCTGAAGAGGAGAGACTAAAGCTGTCACTAATGAAGCAGCAGTATACACTTAGATTAACCAAGATAGAGAGCTGTTTGGTTATTTTTGTGGTTTCAACAATGTTAATGCTTTTGTTGGTGTTCAGACATGATTACAGAGATCATGCTTTGTTTTAATCTATTGTGATTACAGAGTGAGCTTGTCTGATGTTGGGTTTTTTTTTTAATGCTCACATTCATCAGGGCCAGCTTTGAATGTCTAACTAACCCCTCACAATGTCAAGGACTGGCAGAAAGAACTATTCTTTAACTTCGTAAGTCTTCTTGTCCTTCAGGTGGTATTTTAAAATCTTACCTCTTGGGCGACTAAGTATCCATGCCCAACTATATGTACATCTAGGCATTTTCTGTGAAAACAGAATATCTCAAAAACTGTAATAATAGAAATTAGACTTCCATAAAATATTCCCATTTGCAGTGGCACATTTATACCATGTTTTCTCTGACTTATCATTCCATTTCCTCATAAATAGAAATAATTTCATCAGTAGTTGCTCTTCCACTTAAGAGTATAACAAGTACAGCAACAACAACAAAGATACCCGAAGCCTCTGCTGTAATTACAGCAGACTGATTGAGAAGTATCAATACAAGCCCAAAACGTGAACTACAACAGCCCACAGGTCACGCAATAGTACCCATAACAATAATCAATAAAGCACAGGCTAAATTGAGCATAGCAGTGATTGCAGCCAAGTGGTAAAAGAGAACTTCTAATAGTTCTAATAGTTCTGAGTTTGCTTCCTGGCTTTGGAAGCTCTTCCTAACTGGTTTACCCCGTGGGTTCCTCAGGGAACCTTCTTCCTTTCTTTCATCTTGAACTCTGCCTCCTCTCCAGCCCTTTATCTCTCATTTGATTTTCTATGAACCAATCACTTACCAATGTCCTTCTGTGCTCCAGTATACAGACACAAATACTTATTCTTCCTGGGCTGCTAATAAGTAGAGCTGCCATGCTGGTACCCTCAAATAGAAACAAAAACGATCCACCCGCAGGATTTGGGATTGCCTTTCAACAACACAAATTTTCTTCTTACATATTTCATCAACTCTGTAGTATATTTTCTCTGCAAGAAAATCATGTTCTAGAACTGAAATTTGTCCACATACTGTAATTTCTCTTACCTCCAACTTCTGTGATTCCATATAAATAAAATAATACAATATGTATTTTTGGTGTCTAGTATCCCACACTTAAAAACAATTTTGTGAGACTCATCGATGCTATTTCTTATATATGTAGTTTATTATTTTTTGCTATTGTATTTTTGCATGAATATTGTCACAATTTGCTGATCTAGTCTTCTGATAGCTACTTGGGTTATTTCTAATTTGGGACTATTATAGATAAAGCTATTACAAATCTTCTTATGCAAAGCTGTTCTGCGGGTCTCTTTTCATTTCCCCTAAGGAAAGAGTTAGAAATCTGGAGTCATGGCATGGGCAAATGTTTATAAGAAGCTGACAAATGAACTTCCAAAATGCTTAAATTTTGGTTTATACACCTACCAGCAATAAGATGCTCAGTTACTTGACAGTCTCATCAATATTTTATGCTCAAAGTCTTTTAAAGTCTAGCCATTGTGTGGGCTTCGTAGAATTTAATTTTTTTCAATTTTCCATATCAATAAGAGTGTTGATTACAATGCTCATATTTTTATTGGTCAGTAAGTGAGGTTAGTAAAGGTACATGTTTTTCTATAAAATGCTATGAAAATATTAACCATGAGATTAAAAATTGATAAATTATTTTTTAAATTTTATTGTAAAGGTGATGTACAGAGGAATTACAGTTACTAAGTCAGGTTTTGAGTACATTTCTTTTTTTTTTTTCAGGCAGGAGAGAAAGTTTATTACCGAACTGCTGGCCTGTGGCCAAGATGATCCATGGCCGGAGAGAAGGGAGAGAGAGCGCGACCCCCACCCAGCCCTGCCTTATATCTAGGGCAGGGGCAAGGGGTGTGGCCAGGTGGATTAGGATGTGACCTCAGGGCAAGGGGAGGTAACTGCCTCCAGGTCTGCAGGTTACCCAGGTAACTGGGTGGAGACTTAATGAGGTGGGGGCATCTGCATGGAGCCCTCAGGGAGAGGACCTAACATTCCAGCCTTTTAATAGTTATGAAAAAGGACGAAGACTCTCTCTGGCTGCTTCCTGCTGGCAAGGGGCATGGGCATTAGGAGTAAAAGGCAGAAATGTGGCCTCTCCTGGAGAAGGCGAGCAGCAGGGTCCTTTGGTGGTAGATGCCAGTCCTTGAAGGAAGCCTGGAAGAAGTCTCATGAGGCAGGGGCTGGACAAAAAAAAATATTAAGGCAAAAGGAAGGGTTTAGGGCACAAAATTAAAAATTGGATGACTTGGACAGTTCTTATACTCAGGTATGGACATTAGATGGACAAGCTACTATCTCTTGATCCCCCAGCTCTGATTAATTTTGAAAGGGTGAGACAAAGTGACTCCATTTTGGATACAATCATTTTCCTCTTACTCCACTCCATGATACTTGTTCCCGGAACTGGCTGAGTTCCAGTGGTCTAGGTGCTTGTTGCTGGGATGGCTTGCCCCCGTTGGCATTCACAGGATTTGAACTCAGGGCCTGGGCACTGTCCCTGAACACTTCTGCTCGAGGCTAGGAGTACATTTCTTTTTGAACAGTGTCACCTCTTCCCTCATTTTCTCTCTGTCTTTCCCTCTCAACTCCCTCCTCTCAAGTTGGATAGTTCATTTCCAACTTAGTGAGCTTTTGAGTTATTCTGCATTTGTTCAGCCTTTGTCCCACCATGTCTGTGCTTCCCCTTCCCCTTCCCAAATCAGATAAACTTACATACAAGACAAAAGGTACAGAAATCAGAAACAGTGACCAAAGGAGAAAAACAGGGCGGGAGGGGGGGGAATTAAAAAATTTCTTGTTTCCATTTCTTGGCGTTCATTTCAATAAACATCATTTTATATGATCATATGCACATAGCTATTGAGCCCTTGTGATCCTCTTAAGAATATCCTCCTTTGGTCTCGCTGTGTAAATGTTTATTCCACCTTACCCCAATTAGAATGGCCATTATCAAGAAAACAATTACAGATGCTGGTGTGGATGTGGCCAAAAGGGAATTCTACTACACTGTTGGTGGGAGTATAAACTTGTTCAACAACTCTGGAAAGCAGTATGGAGGATCCTCAAAGGACTAAACATAGAGCTTCCCTATAACCCCACAATCCCACTCCTGGACATTTATCCAACTGACCACACACCATGCCACATTAAACCTGCCAGCACAACCATGTTCATTGCAGCATTGTCTACCATAACCAAGATACAGAAACAACCCACATGCCCTGTCAGTGGATAAATAAATCGAGCAAATGTGGTATTTGTACACAATAGAATTCTATGCTTCCATCAGAAAGAATGACATTGCCCCATTCAAAAAGAAATGGAAAAACTTGTGGAAAATTATATTTAGTGAAGTGAGCCAGACCCAAAGAAATATAGGCTGCATGGATTCTCTTATTTGTAATAATTAGAATATGCACATATGAAACTGTAACCCCTCTGGTTTTTCACTTTGACAATAAAGGAAAAAAATTCTAGGATAAAAAATAATTCGAATGTGCATATGAATCTATAAGTAAGTCCAGTGGATAGCAAAAGACAAAGTACTGATGAAGTAGACTAATACAAATCAAAAGACACATTTAAGATAGCAATAACACCAGTCATTTTCATGTATGTGCAAAAATAGACTCATATCCAGAATATACAGACATCCTACAAATAAACCCAAAAAGACAAGTGAATAAATGTACAATTATATGAAATACTTAAATAAGTACTTTCCAAAGAGAATATCCAAATTTCCCACTGACCTATGAAAATATGCAAAAAGTAATTACCAGAAAAGGACAAATTTATACCACAATGAGATATTACATGATTAGCAAACACCAAAATTAATAAGATTAATAATATTAAGTGATGCTAATGATGTGAAGTGACTGGTATCCTTATAAACCTTTCTATTAGGAATGTAAATTGGTAAGGCTACTATGAAACACTGATAGTAACTAAGCTAAACAAACATCTACTTAAGGTGAACATGGCCTGGCAATTCAATGAACAGATATATAACAAAAAGTGATTACATGGGCTGGGGATATAGCCTAGTGGCAAGAGTGCCTGCCTCGGATACACGAGGCCCTAGGTTCGATTCCCCAGCACCACATATACAGAAAACGGCCAGAAGCGGCGCTGTGGCTCAAGTGGCAGAGTGCTAGCCTTGAGCGGGAAGAAGCCAGGGACAGTGCTCAGGCCCTGAGTCCAAGGCCCAGGACTGGCCAAAAAAAAAAAAGTGATTACATATGTATTCCAAAAACGTATATTTTTTTATAGCCTGATTCATAATAACCCTAGCTAGAAAAAATCCATATGCCTAACAATAGACAAAATGTATAAATTTCAGTATATTCACATAATAGAATGCACACAATAATGAAAGAGAATGAACTATGACAACGAACTATGCAGTGACATCGATGACCCTCACAGAACTGATGCATAAAAAAGCCAGATCCCAAATAACACATACTGTATAATTTCCTTTATATGCAGTTCATGGCACAGGCAAAGCTAATTAATATGCTATCTGTTAATACTGGCTATCTCTGGGGAGGAGGTATTGACTAGGAGGAGGTTTGAGACAGCTTTCCAGGCCACTGAAAATGTTCTATATCTTGATTTGGCTGATACAAATTTATCAAGTTATATACATATTATTAGCACAATTTATTGAATAGTTCATTTATTAAGGACCCAGTGACAATTATAATACACATATTTGAGAATCAAAAGGCTAGTAGTAAAGTACCAGCCCCTTAAAGTATAACACTCAGAATGCTTAGGTGCTGTGATTTACCACCACCACCCCCACACCACTATAACAATTATTAATTTGTTTCTTATATTGAAATGAAAAATATCCTGAATGGAGTCTGTCTAAATGTTTAAATCACTGCCAAGAGACCTGGTTCTTAGGATCTTTTCAAGATTGCTTATTGGCTCTGCTATGTCATGACCTCATTTGGAAGGATTAGAAGCTCTTCAATGTCATTAACATTTCAGTATTGGATTATAGCCCCCAAATTAACTCATATTTTTCTGGTCACTTGGTTTCACCAATATAAAATTTGGAGAAAATTGCATTACAAACCACGCTTATGAGCTGTATCCACAATATTGAGATGCCAAGCCTGTGAGAAAATGGCAACCTACCCAAGCATCCTTGCCAGAAAACATAGTTTTCAGCCTCATGACCTGGTGGTCATCCAGGCGTGTGTGTGCGTGTGTGTGTGTGTGTGTGTGTGTGTGTGTGTGTGTGTGTGTTGGGAATTTCCATAGTCTGACCTAAGGCAACATGTTTTCCTTTTGGAATCAATATTCCACAAGTTAAAAATAATTATTTAGTTTCTGTTGCCTTAAGTTCAAACAGTAGCAAAAACTATCTTCAGAAATGTACCCAATCTTTGGAGCTATGATTCTTCACACTTTCCCTTATAAAATATAATACTAATGAAAAAACACTGGTTGTTGGGGGTTTGCTAGTAGACAGGAACAAAATTTTATTGGAGTATCTGAAGCCCTTTTGAGGAACTAAAATACCAATAAGGGGATTATGATTCATAAATTACAATAACACTCATATTTAGCAACTCACATAATATTAACATGAGACTGAATGTTCCATTTTTCCACAGAGAAAGCTAAAGGCAAATAAATTTCACATACATAATGAAGTTTCAAAATGGCTCTTTAAAAATGTGAATTTTCCTTCCCTTGTCACTTTGGAAGGTAATTCTGCTCATATTAGAGTATTCACTCAAATTTGCCATGTCAATCTTTCCTTTGGAGTAAAAGTGATGGTAAATAAAACAGTTTCCAACTACAGTTGATCAGGTCAGATTTTTACATAAAAATATATACTATATTGATGATACATTAGTTATCTAGACACAAATCTTCCTCTACTTCAGAAACATCTTCTCCTTTGATTGTTAATTTTGTAAGACCTTTTTTTTCTCCTTTAGATGCCTGACTGGAGAATATACAGTATTGGTCCGATTGTTAGGGTAGGGGGTGAGGCAAAAAAAAAAACCCACAACAATTAAAAGGTGAGTGCTCTCCCACAGCAATCAGATCTATAGTCCGGGTTTTCTAAATGGTAGTCAGCCGCGTACAAGAGATCCCAATTTGGCGTCCTCTCTATGCTGAGTGAACTCTCCCATATCTCATGTAATCCATATGATATAACACTGCCACTCAGAGAGACAAAATGATGCTGGTCTGTCGCTGTCCTTAGCCCCCAGCGCTCTCCTGGCCAGCGGGAGAAGCAGGGAAGCGCAGCCCGACTGAGGCGAGACCAAGAAAAGGTGAAGAGCCTATGGACCGCCTGCACCCAGCCCCCCTTTCGCCCAAGGACAATCAGACAGCCCAGGAGAGTGTCCCGCACAGTCTTGGTTTATTTGAGAGGAGCTTTGGCCTTAAAATGGCAGGAGGGGGAGGGGTGTACGTGGACCTACCTAGGGGCTATGAGGGGCAGCCTGAGCTGTCCATCAAGGGTGGAGGACCCAGGGACCAATCCTAAGAGGCAGCCTAATTCTATGTCACAGCCCACAGGACCGCCTCCAGGTTCACCTCCAGGCGCCATCTTGGCCACACGTGGTCCCAAGGCTGGGAGGCAGGGCCAGCTAGAACCGCCCCAGCGGGGCGGGGCACACACTGGTCAACTACTGGGGTTTTACTTTTAATCTACAAATGGTATGCAAAGGGGTTACAATTTAACTTGTCTGTTTATATATACAGTGCATCTTGATCAGAATCACCCCTTCCATCATTCTCCTCGCCCTCTCCCACATTGCATTTCCAAGTTCCTTTTTCACCTATGTACATTAAGTATTAGGACTGTATTCATCCACCATTTCAATTTCCATTCATTGCCCTCCTCCCATGTGACCTTCATTCAAAACATGTCTCCGTTTCTTGATATTTTTAATGAATATCCAAAATACATTTATTGTTCTTAGTGTAAAATCATTAGGGCAAGGACCATTTTGTCAAATCTCTGCCCTTTATTCATAGAGTTAAATAAGTACCTGAAATACCACAGGGGGCCACGAATAAGTGAAAGGATGAACAAATGAATAAAGCTTTAAAGACCAAATTTCCTATTTACCTTATCTTGTACTATAGGGTGAATTTACTCTGTCATTTCTGCCACTTTCTCATCTCAATTTAAGCCATGTAAGACTCTTCTAATTATTATTTTCAAAATTAGCTTTCTGTTCTGGTAGTCATGAGAGACTCAACAGAAGCTATTTCTATCATTGTTTCCCTCAAGGAGTATCTTGTCTAATTCAAGACATGGCTTATATCCACATACCACTAGAGAGTAATGTAAAGAAAGGAATAAAGGAGCCTTTACAAGAACTCTAAGCAAAAGGGATTACTACATGGAAGATGCTTCAAGGAAACAAAAGATCCTATGAAGCACCACAAGTGTTTTTGACAAGTGGAAAGGAGAGCTGAGAAACAGTATGAGGAAAAGTACAAAGTGTACAGAACACAGTATATTTGAGGGCAAGGAGTCTGGGCTATCTTCAGAAGAAGATGAATAGAAGCAACTGGTAGGGCATGGTTTTGTTCTTCAAGACATGGTGAACTAGCTTAAGTAATAAAAAGATATATTTGGATATGATTAGGGAAGCACAGAAGAACTTCGGCAAGTTGATCTGTGGAAACCCATGACTAGCACAATGGAAGATCTTGTTGTGAAATCTCTAAGTCATGTGGATTATAGGCTTAAAAGTAGAACTTTCAGTAAAATTTCTTGGACCTAACTCCAAACTAAAAAGAGATACTCAACTGATTGATTCAGATATAAAGGTCTTTCAAGCTAAAATGAGAAAATACAGACTCTAATTGCAGAACTCTGCCATGATTTAGTTGTGTAATGTTGAGTAAAGCACTTGGTTTTTCTTGGACTCAGTTCCCTCAACCAAGAAACAAGAAGACTGAATAAAATATACTCAATCCTCTTGTGCTCTCAAATCATACAATTATCAGTTCAACTCAGGAATCAAGTTATGAAAGATTTCCTGAAAGAAATGAACTTGGAGCTGATTTTTAAAAGAAAGTGATTATCAACAAACTAGGATGGAAAAAGAATTCTAACGATGCCACACATCAATGAAATTGTACAGTAAACGGCTTCTATTTTCACTAAAAGTAAGCAAATATAAAAATGATTGATTTCTAATTGGAAAGGAGAGATGGGGTGAAGGAGTACAGGCAATCTCCCCTTGTACTTCAGAGTAAATATATTTTCAGTGACCCGAGTTTTCTTTTTTTGATAATATATTTTTCTTTTCTTTAGTTGTACAAAGGAGTTTCCATTCAACAGAGCAGTTTAGGAATACAGTGCATCTTGATCAGTGTCATCCCTTTCAACATTCTCATCCACCCTTTCTCTCACTCTTTTTTAATATTTAGGTTATGTATTGAAGTGTTTTTTTTTCTATTTAACACAGCAATTTATGTATACAATGCATCTTGATCTGTGTCATCACTTCAATATCTTCATCCCCCTTCGACCCAACCCTTCCCTTATTTTACACTGTTGGTGGGAATGTAAATTTGTTCAACCTCTCTGGAAAGCAGTATCAAGGGTCCTTTAACAACAAATGATAAAAAAAAATACCCCATGACCCAGAAATTCCACTTCTGGGCATTTTTCCAATAGAGCACAAACAAGGATAGACTAAAGCCACCACCATAACCATGTTTACTGCACCACTAGTTACCAGAGCCAAGATGGGGGATCAGCCTAGATGTCCCTCAACAGACGAATGGATAAAGAAAATGTGGTATATATGTGCGATGGAATTCTATTCATCCCTCAGAAAGAATGGCATTGAACAATTTGTAAAGAAATGGAAAGAACTGGAGAGTATTATGTTAAGTGAAGTAAGCCAGACCCAGAGAAACACAGGTTGCATGGTTTCTCATTAGTGGGAACTAGAAAGTGACTATAAATCTATAATTAAGCACATTGGGTGGTATTCAATGGGTTATAAAAGGATTAATTGATATATAATAGAATCTATGAAGAATACAAATAGTTGGATTCTTTAGAAAGACTAAGTCAAAGCCTAACAAAATGAGTGCTAGGAAGTGGGTACTTGCAAAGAGGTCAAGAGGAGAGGGGTAGAAGAATGGACTGGGGAAATTAATAGAATACAGGCAAGAATGTATCATATATGCCACATAACTATGACCTGAGTTTTCTGCTGTGACTTCCACTGTAAATTAGGAAGTATTTGAAATTGGTTTAAACTTTCTCATTGAACACAATTTTCCTTACTATATATACTTTAGGGGTGAGTGAAAGTTCAGAGGGTCAGAAAGTCATAGTTTTTAAGAGTCTGGGGCAAAGCCTTGCTCTTAAATTTTTATATTACCGTATAGTATTTTTTATCAATAATAAAGGAAGAAAAGACTAAAATGTAAGTGAATGTATTTTGGACTCACTAAAGGTAGTCCTTGGATTTACTCCTCCATCTCTAAGATGTTCAAACACAGAACATGGGTGGCCAATCATTTCTAGGGAGCCTGTAAAGACTGACATGGAAAGGTGACCTGGATAATTAGGATTATCTATCTCAGGTAATAATAAGTTTGTCTTTCTCAGGAATTTACATGGGAGACAGGAAATGAATTAACCATTGAAAGGATGTCAGAAGTTAGGGTCCAGGACAGGATGGACCATAAGCTTTTAAAAGAATGAGAATTCAGAAAGTAAGTGAACGATATAGATCAAGAGGATGTCAGAGTGAATACAAAGGACTGTATTAGCAAAAAATGCATGCAAAAGGGCTCTCAAAGAGAAGGAAAGAAGTGAATTATTTAAGACACTGTTTTACCTCCTGTGTCAGAGCAGACTATCTGGATCTTAACTATAGATGATCATTTTCCTTGTGGTAAGCCCCTTGGGAAAGACCCTATTCCTTCAACCCAAAGGCTTAACTAACACAATGAAAAATATTGAATGCTATAATTATGTCCAACAAATCAATCTCAGAAGCAGAACACATTTATTACTATCTTGTGAATATCAATGGCAATTAACTGGTTAGTCTAATCCACTCATTTGGCAAGCAAGAAAACTGAAAGCTCAGCAGCAAAATAACATTGCCAGTATCATGTTGCTAATTACTGCCACCTGACAGAAAGCTAAGCTTCCTATCATGACAGTTTCCAAAATGGATCCCAATGATCTCCATGTCCTGCTATGTATGCCCTATACAATCCTCTCTTCTCAAATGTGGGTTGGACCTAGTGATTAATGAGTAGAATATAGAAAAATTGATCCAATGTCACTTCAGTGGTTAAACTGTAAAAGACTAACTGTTATCTCGCTTGCACTCTTCCTTCTCTGGCTTTTCTTTCTTTTTTTTTTCTTTTTTTGGCCAGTCCTGGGCCTTGGACTCAGGGCCTGAGCACTGTCCCTGGCTTCTTCCCGCTCAAGGCTAGCACTCTGCCACTTGAGCCACAGCGCCGCTTCTGGCCGTTTTCTGTATATGTGGTGATGGGGAAATCGAACCTAGGGCACTCTTGCCACTAGGCTATATCCCCAGCCCCTCTGGCTTTTCTTGTTTGCTTACTTTGATGGAGCCAGCTGCCATGTTGGAAACAGCCCTATAGAGATGCCCTCGTGGCAAGAAATGAGGGGCAGTCTCCTGTCAACAACCAGGAAAAACTAAGGCCCTTAATCCAACAGCCCATGAAGAACTCAATTTTGCCAATAACTATGTTAATGAGCTTAGAAGTCATCAAACTTTGAAATGACTGTAGTGCCAACCATTTGACCTTGTGTAAACCATGAGCCACAAGACCACACTTGCCCACACTCCTGACTCACAGAAAGTGTGAGATAATAAGTATCTATTGCATTAAGCTGCTAAATTTCTGGCTAAGTTAGACAGCAATAAATACAGTTGCCCAGTGCCTAGGCCAATGCTTTCTGCTCTACAGCAGATGCCTACAGAAGGGATAGTAGTTATGCTCACCTTTGTTCAAATGAAAATCATGCCAATGATCCAATCTAATTCCAACACCAGCTGGTTTTCAGTGCCAACTTTGGCAAGGAAACAATATTAAAATGACATTGGAGCAAGTAAAACTCAGGTGTGAGACTAAAACAAACAGAAGCAAACAGTTGCTATGTTCAAAGTGACTGCAGCTATCTGTGATCTGGAAGCACAGATCCAAATTATCTACAGCTGCCCCTTAAGCATTTCATCAATAAATGAACAGCAACAAGCTTGTTTCTGGCGATGTTCACAATGAAACCAACTCTTGCCTGATTTTCCCTCCTGTAGGATGACTTATCTATGTCCCTTGTAGTATGTTAGAAGTGGATGGGGGTGAGGGTTTTGGGAAGGTGTGCTTCTTTATCATATGTACATTATGGAGAATTCCAAAGAGCTAAGATTTGCATTTAGTCAAAAGAATTTTCATAGGGAATTATTTTATTACCACTTATTTATCCATTTTCTTATTAATTTGCTTGCTTAACAAATACTTACTAGGTATCTAGTATGTATCAGGTGAGGTTAATGTCCAGGAGACCAAAAACAAGATAAGATAAATTCTCTGGCACCATGAAGTTTGTAGTACAAGGGGGGAGGGGAAATGTAGATAAGAGAAAGGTTCTTCTTGTAAAACATAAGACTCTATTGATTCTTTGGATTATTGTAGCTTTCCTGAAATTCAAACGAGCTCTCTAAAATTTCACAGAACATGAGCACTTGACCTTATCAATGAAATCTGGATCATGTTGTTTGTGTAAGATGAGCCTAGCCATTCAATCAAAACTTGTCTGAAGGTTATATATGGTACCAGACACTTGAATTCTATCAACTCTCTTCTCCTCCATTTCTGGATATGCTGCTCTCTAGGCTCCCAACCTGAGACTTTGGTTAGGATAGTTCTTTCTCGGCTCTGAAATGACTATCATCTGCTCACATATGGACTCTATTTCAGTAAAGTACAAATGACATGACCCTTTAGATTCTAAAGAAAACGTCTTTTAAATGTATGAATACAAATTCTGGAGCCAACCAGATCAAGATCAATGCACTGCTTTGTCTGCCATGCTCTTAGCAACTGTTCTAGTAAAAGAAAACAAGAGAGAAAAACTCATACAAGACCAATCATGAAATGTAGATTTCCAACATTATATTGTACTACTTTTCTACTCATAATTATGAAGTTCCTTTTAGTTACAGAGAAATCCCATAAAGGTGGACTCTATGGTTTCCCTAATATGGCATAATTAGCACAGGCTTAGGCTAGTCACAGCAGAGGATCACAAGAGCCCAATAGCTATGCCCTTATGAACACATAGATGATGGGTTTTTTTCTTATTTATTGTCAAAGTGATGTACAGAAGAGGGGTTACAGTTTCATACATTAGGCCTTGGGTACATTTCTTGTACTGTTTGTTACCTCCTCCCTCATTCACCCCTCCCTTCTCCCTCTTTCCCTCGCCCTCCATGAGTTGTTCAGTTGGTTTACACCAAATGGTTTTGCAAGCAAGTATTGCTTTTGGGGTCGTTTCCCTTTTTATCCTTTGTCTCTCGATTCTGATATTCCCTTTCACTTCCCTAGTTCTAATACCAGTATACACAGTTTCCAATGTACTGAGATAAGATACAGTGATAGTGCAGGTACAACCATAGGAAGGGGATACAAGAGGATCATCAACAATAGAAGCTACGGTTTCACATGGCATGTTGAAAGTAATTACAACAGTGATCTAACAGTCATTTTGATAACATGGAGTTAACATATAACCCCTCTGCACATCACTTGACAATAAATAAGTCATTATTATTAAAATAAAAAAAGAAATCCCATAAAGAGCAAAGACTATATGGTGATATTGGTAAGCAAGGCCATTCAAGCCAACTATTTAGAAGGTTTCAACGTCTCAGGAGCAACAGAATCATATGTCATAGAATTGCTGAGAACTTCTGGATTTCTCTGCAGGGTTTCCTTTTTTCCTTCCTTCCTTCTTCCTTTTTTTCTTTTTTTTGGCCAGTCCTGTGGCTTGAACTCTGAGCCTGGGTCATGTCCCTGAGCTTCTTTGCTCAAGGATTCCACTCTACCACTTGAGCCATAGCATCACTTATGGTTTCTTCTGAGTAGCTTATTGGAGATGATAGTCTCACAGACTTTTCTGCCTAGGCTGGCTTTGAACCATGGTCCTCAGATCTCAGCCTCCTGGGTAGCTAGGCTTACAGGCGTGAGCCACCAGCATCCGGCAGCTTTTCTTTTTCATAGTCATGTTCTGTTGCATCTAAACTTGCTATTGAATTTTAATTCAGCCCTCTGTAGTACATGGTTTTGTTCTTATGAATTCAATTTCTTTGAGTGGAATAAGTCACTGAAGAGATTGGAGAGGCCCTTGGGGAGCTGGGACATTTGTACTCTTATTCTCAGCTCTATAAGCACTGATATTAATATACACAAAAGGCAGGAAAGGGACCAAATGTTTCAGCACTTGATTAAAAACTAGCTAATATGCTATGTCAATAATAGTTTGGTTTTTTTATTTAAAAATAGCGACTTTCTTAAAATCTGTAAATGAAACCACAGTTAGGTCACGTTTATAATCCTCATTTCTGTATTTCCTGACATAATATCCATTTATGTGTCTTTCTGTCTGCTTAAGAAGAATGTTGGGCTGGGAATGTGGCCTAGCAGTAGAGAGCTTGCATAGCATGCAAGAAGCCCTGGTTCGATTCCTCAGCACCACATATATAGAAAAGGCAAGAAGTAGCAATGTGGCTCAAGTGGTAGAGTGCTAGCCTTGAGCAAAAAGAAGCCAGGGACAGTGCTCAGGTCCTGAATCCACACCCCAGGACTGGCAAAAAAAAAGAATGGTAAATGGTAACCTTGGGTTTTGAAGTCCAGTAGAGTTTTTAGATACTTGCTAAGTTCTATCTCTCATGTTGTGACACCGAGGCTAACTTACTTCATCTGAGCCTCAATTTCTGTCATGTTAAAATAGAATATAGGAAACATCAAAATGGAGAGACAAAGGGTAAAAGGCAAACCAATGCAACAGCAATACTTACAAAACTATATGCTGTAAACCCACTGTACAACTTGGGGGGGGGAGGTTGGAGAAAAATCAGGGAGCAGGTAACAGGTTTGATAAGAAATGTACTCACTACCTTATGTATGAAACTGTAACCCTTCTGTACATCACTTTGAAAATAAATAAATAAATTTTTAAAAATAGAATATAGATGTGCTGTTTGCAAGACTGTTGTAGAGCTCAAGTGTTAAGATGCAGATAATCAATAGTAGCCACAGGATCAATGTCTTCCTTTCCATTTGAAAAGGGTAGAATATTTGATAGCAACCTCACTAAACTTCAGAAAAACACGCTTGTCTCTGGAGAACCACGGGCCTAAGGGGATATTATAATTTGTTGTCATCACATTTAGGAAGATCTGAGCTCCTAGCTTCTACCTCTCCATTTAGTGTTATTTCTAAAACTCCAGTATTTCAGTCTCAAACACAATCAGTGTTGATGCTTAGTGAAATTGGCATGGCCAAAAGTGGATCCAAAAGTAGCAATGTACCAACAGACTGTGCCTCTTAGTTTCTGATGGCCCATAGCCTTTGACTGGCTTCTTGCTCTCTAAAACTTGCCCTCCATCGTTTATCTGATTTGCTGCTACTTGAAAACAACCAAGCTAATTAAAAGGCTAACGCTATAACTATATTTGGCCTCCTGTAGAGTGTTCCCAGGTATGATTAAAAATCATCATAGGTAATTATCCTAGTCTCTAAACAGCAAATCAAGATCATTTCAGCTCCTGCCTCTGATAATACTTTAGCAGAAATACTTCACATACCAGGTTTTTCAAAGTGAATAATTTTGAATTGTAAATGTCAAAGCAACTTGAAAAATCTATTCAAAAAATTCCTTACTTCTCTAGTAGATATTGCTGTTACCTGAGAATTCACCTCAGGCAGGTTTCAAAGTCTTTATTGCTCTTCTTTGTTAATTCAACTTGCTTCTACTCACTCAATGCATTCTATGTAATGGACAGAATGTGGGGTCCAGAAACAATTGGAAGATCTGGATTTTCTTCCAAGCTTTGTCACAAAATAAAACTGAATGTAATATATAAAATGCCATCAATTAGAAGATGTACCATTATTTATATAACACTAAGAAAGGAAAAGCACTTCAAGCTAAATTGTGACATAATGCTTCTTAGTTACTTAGAAATTGTATAATTTTTAGAGAACTCCTTAGACTCGTTTAAAGATACATTTTAATCATGTTTTACTATTATGTGTAGATCAAAAGAAAAATATGAATGGATTAAATTGACTCAGCTCTTAAGGATTTTTCCACTTTATTGTTCAACTCTTTCAAATCATTTTCCAACATAAAATTTCCATGTCCATGTTTTGTTTCAACATCTGTGTCATACCATAAATGATCTTTGTCTTCTGTGCTATTGAGAGATGTGGTGATTAGCATTTCTGTAGATGGTTCGTCACCATTGTTTCAGAGTTTTCCTTCCATGAGGCTAACATTCTGCAAGTGTTCTTCTTTGGTGACATACAGGATAAGCTTGGGCATACATATGAATATTAAAATGCAGCAGAATTTCTACCTGTGCAAATCTTTCCCTAAAACCGATAAAAGAACTTGGTTATTGCAGTGAAAAGAATGTGATTTGATCATCATCTCTTCAATGACACATCCCTGTCTCACCAATATTAAACTTGCATCCTGGTAACTGTTTCTCTCCTTCATATTCACAATATCTTACTGTGTTAATGCTGTACCACAAAATAATCCATAGAATACAATGTCAACTCCAGTTAAATTTAGCATGTGTTATAGTAGCAGTTTATATAAGTCAATTGAAATGACAACATGAGCACAAATCAAGGTGGTGCCCATTGGTGCAATAACTGTGGGATAATGGGCCAAGTGGTTGTCAATGCGTAGGACACACCACCAACCATTAGAAACCTCTTGGTTTCAGAAACATTAGAATGAGGAAGGGGAAAGAACGCTTTGAAAATGATGAAATAAGTAGATTGTGAATGAAATCAAAGATGTGTTCAGATTAGTTCACTGAAGTTTCCATTCTAATCTATTCCCCTCCCTCTATAAGAGACCATTAACAGTTGAAAAATGAGATTGGGGAAGACGTCTAGGAATTCCACCTACACTTTGCATAATTTAGATGAAACTGTTCTCTGTGTTATTCTTCCTTCTGATGACATGATGAACTGTTGCCTCTGTAAGCCATAGGTTTTAAATACAACTCAGTCCCAAGCATGGTGTAGAGAGCTTTGACTACAAGGCAGATTTTTCATTCAGGACTCTTTTTTTCTTTATTACAAAAGTACATCAGGAAAGTCCTTCTCTCAAAGAAAACTGTGAATATTCACAGATAACATCTAAATTGGCTGAAAAGTGATTCTCTTCCTAGGACTGTGTACATTTTAATAAGGTACTCTGAGAGATACAATGAAGCCATTCAAACCCAGAAGAATTAATCTTCCAGAAAAGATGGTTGTGGGCTGATATTTTGGTTGGGAGAGATCTCCTAATGTACCTTCTTCCGCCCACTCATGAGGATGCCTCCCCTTCCAAACACATGAATAGAAGCTGGTGCATCTTTCTCTGAGTTGTCTCCTTGGGACTGGAGATGTCACGGCACGTTTTATTTATGATTTTAAAAAGGATGAGCACAGGGGGAAAACTGGGAGAAAATGAGGGAGGAGTGACACTGCTCAAAAAGAAATGTACTCACTATCGGACTTATATAACTGTTACCCCTCTGTACATCACCTGTACAATAAAATGTTCTAAAGGATGAGGAGTGCTTATTAGAAGACCAAGAATATCACAGGCAGACCAAATTTCCACCTTTCTTTGGTATTGCTTTCTAAACTTTAAAATAAGAGGTTTTGATAGAACAATCCTGAATACTCCTCTCCCATTTTATCATTCTGGATATTCATTATACAGTGAAAAGATAATTAGGAAAGAAGACAGATGACCGAGTCCTGTCCCAAGTCTTGTCTCCACTTCATCCTATAATGTAGTACAAGACACTTAACCTCTCTAAATCTCAACTAGCAAAGGAGAAAGTTGGAGAAGATTATGTTCAAAATTCTATTTGTATTCTCTTCATAATTTCCATTTGTGAGCATAGTATTTCTGCATTGGAACACTATGCTCAACGATGTGTATCAAAATATCACAGAGGGACAAACCTATCAAAGGCCACTGTATGTATCTGTAGGACATCCTGGTACTATAGTATTATATATGTCAATAAATATATTTTCAATAGTTACCATTTTGGGTATGTCCTTGAAGGCTCTACCAGGAATCTCTTCTGAATGCTTTGTAGTAATGAATCAAAATAAAAACTTTGTGCCTTAAAAAAATAGTTACTTCAGCTCAGAATAAAATAATTTTAAAAGATAGTAAATAAATGAATGGAAACCAAGTTTAGATTCTTTCAATATATATTGAAATAACCAAGATGTAGACCGAAAATAGTAATGCCAACATAATAAAGGATCTTATTTTGAAAGCATGTGAATGGCTGTACTTGGCAGGAAAATAAATGACCATAGCATTAACAGAGGAAGAGTTTAATCAGGGGAAAAAAAAGGCCTCGGTGAAGACTTAAATTAAAAGCCCTGGGGGGAAATAAAAAGTCCTGGGCGACAGAGTACTGATGATTTGCAAAGAGCAACACCAGCAGCAATAAAAACAGCACAAAGTTCAGAGTGACACAAGACAGAGAGTCTCTCATTTGGAGGCTAGGGTGTCAGGGCAGACAGATGATAGGCAGAGATGATAATGAGCCCTGCAAACAAACTTCCAGGGAGAAATTATGGGACACACTGTACAATGTGCACATGAAACACAGTGCCATGGTTTTGAGTGCATTGACAGACATGGCCTGTGGCGCGGCCCAAGCAACCACCATGTGTGAAATATCATGCATCAATTGCTTTTTAAAGAAAATAATTTCAGATGACTGAAAAATATGTTAATGACAGTTTTGATAGTTCTCTTGGTGGTATGGTGAAAATATTA
This sequence comes from Perognathus longimembris pacificus, assembly GCF_023159225.1. Lineage (NCBI taxonomy): Eukaryota > Metazoa > Chordata > Mammalia > Rodentia > Heteromyidae > Perognathus > Perognathus longimembris. The sequence continues at coordinate 104,447,161 of NC_063188.1, read as the reverse complement.
TCAGTATAATAATTAGCTCAAGACAGGATAGGGCTCTTCTTTGTTAGTTATATAGAGAGGGCATAATGGTGTACTGTGACCCCCAACCTGAAGAAAAAATTCTGAGCATAAAATTAATTTATGATAGTTGTAGCCCTACAAGTAAAGGCCACATTTTGATTATCTGTTTTCTCTCAGCACCCATAAATTCACCCTCTGAGCAATAGCCAGCTCATATACAAGGAAATCTTTTCCTGATTAGTTTTTACCTTCTTCTCCCAAAGCCATATCAAAAAGCTACCAATTTTGATGCTGAGACCAGACCTAATGACCCAGCTGCATCCTAGAAAACTCGACTCTGAATGAGCTATGCAGATTCAACAACCTAAAAAGGCAATTCATCCACTTAGATTTTCTATTAAAAGTGAGCTTTTCTTTTCAACCAAAGATTTGAAATCCATTAAGATTGTTCCTGATGCTATCACTATTTTGCTGTGTACCAGAATAGGTGTCTCAATCTGTAGCCCATTAGACAACATGTGGGCGAAATATTCAGAAAAAAAAATCAGAAAATGGACCTAAAGTTTGAACAGCAATTCAATTTAAAAGATATATTGAGTTTCTCTTGTAATCTAGGCACAGGCATAAGGGATATGGAGGAAAACAGGATGTATTAGTCATTTTCCCCTGTATGGTAATAGCTTCAAAAATCCCAGTAACTTGCTATAGTAAACACTGATTTCATATTCACAGGTTTAAGTTGGCTGTCATTTCAATGATCTTAGTTGAGCTACACAAGGGTCATTTCTGTTCCCCATTGTAAGAATCAGTCTGAGAAAGCAAAGGCACTCTAGGCCCTCTTCTTTCCAGGGGTCATAGCGGCTTAAAAGAACTATTAGAAACTATTAATACATGCCAGTTACCAAGTTATTTCCTGTCAGCTCCAAACTCACTCTTCAGTACCCCATCAGTAACAATAGGCTGTACTCTGCAATCATTTGCCCCCTCTAATTTACGAGTCTTTTACAGTACATTTTGCCAGTGGAGGGAAGTTTCTGGCTCCACTGGCCACTTTGCTTTTACTGCACATTGCATGTGTGTAAGAGCATCTCGTGGGGTTCTGGCCCCCCTGTGTGCTGAGCGTGATCCATCACTCATTGATCCCCTCATACAATCCAGCCCGGCTCCGTGACCTTCATAACATGGCCCTCAATGTGAACACTGGTGAACGCCAGGCCTCTGCCTGCACACCTCTACAGACTTGGCTCACTTGTACCCAGTGGTTGTTTCCTACAGCCTCCCCAATACAGACATCATGGATCACAGTCTGTGTGCCACTTGGCCAGCGAGTGGGCTCCAGATACTCTGAGCCTTTCAACCTCAGTGACAATGTGAGTATGGGCCAACTCTGGCCCTGACAATCCAGCAAACCATTGTCTCATCCACTAGACTTCAGCCATACCATCTCCAATGGGGTTTAAACCCATCTTTGAGGGGGCAGCCCCTTTCCTTCCAAGTTTATCTTTCCTGCTCTCTCTCTCTCTTTTTCTCCTTCCCTCCCTTCTACCCTCTCTCAGACTTGTTATTTCTTAGAATTGGGTAATACTATACAAATGTCAGAACACAGTGCTGATTCCTTTGTCCTCTCTGTGGCTTATATTCTTTATTAGTCTCTTATTCCTGTAATCTAACACTATAGAAAACCTTGGTATTCAGCTTGGCTGGTCATGACTCCTGTTCAGAATCTTGTTCCACCCTGTAAAGCTTTCTTGATCCTTTCTCTTAGTTAACTTTCTCCTCTGGCTACATATTCAGTGCTTCACTTTCTAATCCCATTGCATTATTATTTGTTTAGATATAGACTTTCTCTATTTGACTTGGAGCTCTTTAAGGCAAGCAATGAGTTCTTATTCACATTGAGCATGATTTCCCATATGTGGGTATAGAGAGGATATGAATAATTTTCTCACCAAGTGCTGGTGGCTCATGCCTATACTCCTAGGTACTCAGGAGGCTGAGATATGAGGATTACAGTTCCAAGTCAGCCCAGGCAGGAAAGTCTGTTGAGACTCTTATCTCCAAGTCCCAAAAAGCCAGAAGTAGAACTGTAGCTCAAGTGGTAGAGTGCTAGCTTTGAACAAAAAGCTATGAGATAGCACCCAAGTCCTGAGTTCAAGTCCCAGGACTGGTACACACACACACACACACACACACACACACACACTTTTCTTATTCTTCTAAGTTCTTAGAAAAGAACTCTGCAATAAAACACAGATTAGCATGAGAAAAACAAAGAGAAATTTAATAGCATATATTTGTCATGTATATGTGGGAGGAGTCAGGGAAAGTGAATAATTCTCTAAGAGATGCTCATGAGTTAAATACTATCTTCAATATAAACAACAAATGAGGATATTGGGGAGGTTTCTAGTGGAGAGGTAACCAGAAAAAACAGTGAACTTGAATAAGTATAAGGAATCAGCACTGTGTTCTGACATTTGTATAGTATTACCCAATTTCAAATTATAATCATTCCTATTACCCCCATTTGATTGCAATGAACCTAGTGACATTAAACCAGAGTGCCAATGTCAGAAACGGGTTCCATTTCCCAAAATGAATCTGAGTTTAGACTATTTCTGCTCAATGTAGAGCAAGAGTTGAAAACTGTTTTCATGTTAGGAAAAAGACTGTATATATTAGCCCCAAGTGGGAATTGAGAAGAAAAATGTTCTATCCATTTAAATTGTTTCTAAACATAAATCAAATGTGACATTGGCCCCCAAGATATAATGAGCAGCATTATGCCATCCTTGTTTCTAACAGAAAAATGTTATTGTTTTAAAATCCTGCCAATACTCCCCAGGGAATGATATTTCCTTCATTTTTGGCTTGTGTTTCCCACTCTGGAAGAAAGTTACAATAACACTGTCTTGCACTCTTGTTTCCATATGCACATGCACACACTTTCTTTGTTCTCCAAAAAATGAACCCATATTTCAAGGCTTTATTCAAGGTCTACTCTTCTGTTCTCATACCCTGTTCTCAAACCTGCCTGAGAACTGTAATAGCTTAGGAGGCTCTTTGAAAATATTTTTTCTTTCTGAGATTCACTAAAAAGTCAGAATCTCTTGCGCTGGATCAACATTTTCATGCTCTGTCTGGTGTTGGTGGCTCATGCCTATAATGTTAGCTATTCAGGAGGCTGGGATTTGGAAGGCTACAGTTTGAAGCCAGCTCAGGAAGAAAAGTCTACAAGATGGTATTGTCAAAATAACCATCAAAAATCTGGGCTGAATGTGCTAATTGGGTCATGATTTTAGGAGGACTATACTCAAGATTCTTTCTCATCAGTGTCAATAATTTGAGTTCTCTCTCATAGGCCTTTGCCACATCTTTTTGAAATGATCTTTTTTATGTTGGAGATACAAACATGACTTGAAGCTTGCGGTGGAGAATTAGAGTAAAACAAATGCTACCCAGTAGAGCAAAGGAAATTTAACTGAAAATTAACTTTTACTGAAAATTTTCCTGGGTGAAAGATCTGATAATAAGAATAATGTAACTGCCAAGAAATTAAATTGGATCTGGAGCACGAAAAGCAAAGTTAAAACAATGTTTACAAAGGTACATAAATATCTTTGAATGTGATGACTATGCCTATTTTTTAACAAAATTCACTAAAGTTCCATGTGATACATAAAAATAGATGGGCACAAAAATGAATAAATATGATTTTTAATTTTTTGATACTTTAGGGCTGGGAATATAGCCTAGTGGTAAACTGCTCGCCTCGTATACGTGAAGCCCGGGATTCGATTCCTCAGCACCACATATATAGATAAAAGCCAGAAGTGGCGCTGTGGCTCAAATGGCAGAGTGCTAGCCTTGAGCAAAAAGAAGCCAGGGACAGTGCTCAGGCCCTGAGTCCAAGGCCCAGGACTGGCAACAAAAACAAAACAAATAAACAATTTTTGATACTTTAAATGTATATTTATAATCCTGATATATAATAGGCATAATTTACTACGAATACTCCAAATCTATACTAAGAATATACTGAAAATGTAAATTTTCAGTGGCTCATGCCTGTTATCCTAGCTACTTGGGAGTCTGTGATCAGAAGGATCATAATTTTAAGTCAACCCAGGCCAAAAAAAAAAATTGTGAGACACCATCTCAACAGAAAAAAGCTGTGAATGGTGCTGGCTACCTCATAACTTGTCATCCTAACTAAAATGGGAAGTATAAATAGGATGATCATAGTTCATGCTAGATTAAAAAACAAGATCCTATCTCAGAAATAACCAGACACAAAAAAGGGCTATGGGATGGCTTCAGTAATTGCGCACCTGCCTATCAAGCGTACCTCCGAGTTCACCCTCCAGGACTGCCAAGAGAGAAGCAGGGGAGAACAAGCAAGAGAAGGAGGGAAAAAAGAATGGAGACCTAGACAGAGAAAGAGACAGAGACAGTCTGGAATGGCTTCTTGATATCTTCATAGATGTATTTGATAAAGATCCACAAGTAAATCTGAGGGCCAGGGCCATCTACAGTTGAAGCCCATCATCCTGGAAGATGCAAATTAAAGCTCAAAGGCTGTAACCTAGTGAACATTTCAACTAAGTAATATGATGATCAATTACAGAATAGTATTGTCTGAAACAAGTCAATGTACCGTGAGAACTTAGGAACAGAAATGAAAACATGTCACGGGAAGTGAGAACATTGAATCCCTAGGAGTTTCTTATAAAGAATGAAATTCTAAAATGTTTGGATTGATGATATTTACATATAGATAAACAGTCTGTATATCTTATTTGACTCATTAACATTAACTACTGAACAAGCTTCAGTATTTCTAGCATCTCTCTCTCTTTCTCTACCTATATCTATCTATCTATTTTTCTATCTATCTATCTATTATATAAACTACTAGCCTTGTAATTTTGCCAGGATCCCTCTAGAAACTTACAACAATGGCTTTACTGTAAAAAAATTATGCAATTTTTCCTATATTTAGGATCTGATTTGGGAAAGCTAAAAACCAAAGAAGCTGTCAAAGAGACACTTCAGATAGAATCATGGGAGCCTAGGAAACAACAATAGGTTCTACATTCAATCAAAGTATCAATAAAAAACTTAAAAATAATAAAGAGGTTAACAAGATTACAAAGAATCCCAGTGCTTTTATAAATGAAGAACAAGAAACTTTTGTTCTTTTTCTTACATAGTCAAGGACACAATAAAGTCAACATAAAGCACAGGAAATTATTCTGGTTTGACACAGAATCTGTGCTATCTAGAAAGTAAAAAATGGCCCTTTCTATTGTAGGCAAAGGCAATACATAGTAAACCAAGGAAATCAGGCCATCAAGATTGAACTCACAGTGTTAAGATTTTACCACAAATCGAGGTATTATAAAGCAGCACAAATAAAATTCACTTTCCAAGCTTTATCCTTCATTAACTCCATCATAAATGGGACCAAATTTACAGTGTAAAGACAAACCTTAGGGTATCCACAAGGTGAGCAATAGTAATGTTGTTATTAACATGCATTGCATGCATATTGCTATCATTAAATGAAACAATAAGTATTTAAAATTGTATCTGTTTTCCTTGCTTCCACCTTTCCTTCCTTCCTTCCTTCCTTCCTTCCTTCCTTCCTTCCTTCCTTCCTTCCTTCCTTCCTTCTTTCCTTCCTTCCTTCCTTCCTTCCTTCCTTCCTTCCTCTCTTCCTTCTCCCTCTCTTTCTTCTTGTTCTTTTGGGGTGTTTATTTTGGAGATGGATTCTTGCTTTACAGTCCAGTTTCTAATGTAATCAGTGTTGTTAGCCCCTATGCAGAAAAGATCTTCAGGGTCTTCAATAAACTTGAAGAATATAAAGGAGTTCACACACACACACACACACACACACACACACACACACACACACACACCACAACACATGATAAAAGAGAAGAAAAGAAGACAGAAAAGGAAGAAAAAGGAAAAAGAAAATAAAAGCTGAATGCCATTGCATTAAGATCAAAACATTTTCTTTGAGAAACAAAGGCACAGGCATAGCTATGTTTTTCTGTCACTATTTATCTTGATAAAGTCTCATGAATAAAATGGAGTGAGGGATTGAGAATACCTGAGAGATTATGGTACTGATGAAACATTTTATGGGATAAATCTGACAAAACAACTGTCTATAGCCATATGCCTTCTCCTTACACCTTCTTAAAGTGGCCAAAGTGAACACGTTTCATATTTACTGACAGAGCCAAAGATACAACCTTACCACAGCAGATAAAAAAAGGAGAAACTGAATGCTGGTGACTCATTCCTGTAAACCTGGCTACTCAAGAAACGGATATGTGGATCTCAGTTCAAAGCTAGCCCCAGGTGGGAAAAATTCTTGTTTCCAATTAACCAGAGAAATCTCTGGAAGCAGAGGTATGGCTCAAGTAGTAGAGTGCCAGCCTTGAATAGAAATAGCCAAGTGAGAGTGTGAGGCCCTGAGTTCAAGCCGCACTAACAGCACAAAAACGAAAGACAAGATCCAGTCACCCATGGCTCACACTTGCAATCCTAGCTACTGAGGAGACTGAGATCTGAGGAGAGTGGCTCGAAGCCAGTCCAGGCAGGAAAGCCGGTGACTCTCAGCTCCAATTAAGCACCAAAAATAAGCCAGAAATGCAGCTGTGGCTCAAGTGATGAAATGGCATAAAAGCTCAGAGACAGTGTCCAGGCCCTGAGTTCAAGTGTCAGGACTGGTGAAAAAAAAAGAGGGAAAAATATCTGAACAGTAAATTATGTTTGGCAATTATGTGACCTAGACATCCAGCGGTGATGTATTTATTAACTCAATTAACTCATCCCCAAATTCTATACTGTTTTAAGACATTTAAAAATTACCTCTAAGCTGATATTCTACAAATATAATGGTTGCTAAAATAAGGCTTTTAGAAGGACAATTTAATTGAACATAAATTTACATTTTATCATAATCTTGAACATTCAGTAGGAATAATGTAACTTATTTGACCTTCGTACATTTAAGAGAAACATTTGGAAAGTAGGATGAAACTGTATTTACCACTGATAAATCAGAGAAGATATAACTGTGTTTGTCAAGCAAAAAAAAATTCAGTCTCATTTGCCAAAATTATGTAAACAAGTTTGCATAATTGTTGGTGTACTTTTGGGCAAGAGATCATTTTAAAGAGCTTCTTAGCATACTTTAAATATTATGAGTTTTCTTATTTTATAAAGTGTGGAGAATATTGCATATAGAAATTGAATATTCTCCATATGATCGAGAGAATTCTTTGTTCTCAGGACACAGTGCTTTTACTTTGAGATACTTTATAACCTAGTTGAGATACTTTATAACCTAGCCTCCGGGGATAGGAAAACATTTCATACTTGAACAAAAGATTTAGTAAAGATCTTTCTGAATTCTAGACACATGGACATATTCCCAAATTGTACCTATGGGTAAATGGTACACAGAGGAAGAAAATCTCACTGGTCCAGATATAAAAACGATGCTCTCCTGTTTGGGTATTAAATTCTTAAGTGATTGATTTGATCTCAAAATAGACAAATAGAGAAACAGAAAAAACTTACAGCCCAGATTCTCTGATGTCTCTTGTCAATATAGATTTGTAATCTATTAATGCACTAACAGAATTCCCCAAAGGGGAGATCATTTTTAAAAATCCAAACTACTAAACTACATACTACACTTTATAACACAGTATTTAAGAAATCAGGCTCTGTATCCAGGCTGCCTAAAATGGGATTCCAGCTCCACGATTTACTAGTTGTATAATCTTGGAAGGGTCATATGTCTTTGTTACAGTAAAATGCTAATAATAGTGACTATCAAAATAGTAGTATTCTGAATAGCACCCAAATGCAATGGCATGGGCCTGTATTCTTAGCTGCTCAGAGGAGGCTGAAGCAGGAGGAAGATAACCTGAGCCTAGGAGCTTGAGGCCAAGCTAGCCAACATAGACAGACCTTATCTCAAGAAAATGAAATAACCAAAGCCCTGCTCTCCTATTCACCCTTCATATTAGACACTAAAATTCAAATATAAAGTCCTAAAAAAAAATATATAAAGTCCTAGCTTATAAATCAATGCCTTCAAATACAATATGGCTGTCTGCGATACTCGGAAAATGCTTTTATGTCTCTCCAAGTTTAATTTCCTGAATGGGAGTTCCAAGATCTCTCCCCAAAGGAGGATACATTGCTTTTTCCATCCTCCCTTCTACTTCATTGAAAGCACAAAGTGAAAATTCCATCAATTTCTCACAATATTCTCTTACTGCAACACCACTCTCAGTCTCTTTCCTACTGTGGCAAAGATATCAGTGTCCTTTTCCTACAGTAAAATACTATGTGTACTGGGTACTGTACATTTCCATGTTCTCAAGGAATATTAGCCCAATATTTGCCTCTTTCTCTGTTTCAATCAATAGCTTCCTCCACGCAATATACAAAATGAATGTAATTCATTTTTTATCAAGCAATGAGTTAAAGTGTCTCTGGCTTATAAAAAAATTCATCTTTGCCAATATCTTTCCTTCCCTTATGAACTAGACTGGAGAATACTGTGCTTGCTTCTCGAGTCTATTTTCAAATAATTCCTTTACTTCTGTCAATTTCTTTTTTATATCCATGTGTATCAAATCATTGAAGTGATCACATTGTTATCCTACCACAATCTCGTTCAAGAATGTCTACTCTTGATTCTTTATGTTCTCAATGAATTGACAGTTTGTCAAGTTCCCAGAACAATAGCAGCAGCAACAAGTTGATATTCTGCTAGGATTGTACTGAATCGCTACACCAACTTGAGAAGAAATTACATTATAGTATTGCACCTTCCATTACTTGAACAAGATTAGATCTAGTTCATTCTTTTAGTGTTATCTAATATTTCTAAAAATTGACTGATTTTTGGGGGGTAGTACTTGAGTTTGAACTAAGTGCCTCACACTTGTTAGGTAAACCCCCAGTATTTGACAAATAACCCCAGCCCTTTTGGCTTAAGTTTATTTTTCAGATAGATTCTCCTACTTTTGCCCAGACCAGATTCAAATCCTCCTGTTTCTTCCTTCTGAATAGCTGTGATTGCAAGCATATTCCACCATGCCCAATTCCCTATAACGTTTTTGTATATTTGTTCCTGGGGAGTTCTTCAACATCTCTGGATTGATTCCCAGGTACCTATTTTTTTTTGCCAGTACTGGGCCTTGAACTCAGGGCCTGAGCACTGTCCCTGGCTTCTTTTTGTTCAAGGCTAGCACTCCACCACGTGGGCAACAGCGTCACTTCTGGCCTTTTCTACATATGTGGTGCTGAGGCTAGGGCTTCACATATACGAGGCAAGCACTCTTGCCACTAGGCCATATTCCCAGCCCCCAGGTACCTAATTTTTTATCCTATCATAAATGGTATCACTTATAAAACATTTTATTTTCTTAAAGTTTGTTGCTGGTTCATAGAAATTCAACCTATTTTATACGCTGTATTTTTATTTAGTAATATTGCTAAATTCGCTTACAAGATGTAATGATTTATTTTAGGTTCTTCTGCATTATCCTGTGACTGGAACAGATCTATAAATATGTTTACAATTATAGTTCTAGCCTAATAACTAACTCACTTTACTGACTAGCATTCTTTTCTTTTTCCTTGTTCTAGCCCCTCATTTTCTTGTGTGAAATGATTCAAGATTGTCTTTATAGCTTCGGGCAAGGTCACCACATTCCTCTCCTTATCTCACTGACCACAGGAGTAAAGGAATATTCAGGACAAGAAGAAATATAGCTCCAAAGTTTAATGTCAGCATATGAGGAAATAAGTGAGCCCTTCATCACCATCTGGCCCATAGTTGTGCCTCAATATGTACATCCAGAAATTCATTCTTGTCTATGAAAAATTCATCCTCAGCTGGGACTCATGGCTCACCTGTGTCATCCTAGCTCTTCAGGAGGCTAAGTTCTGAGGACAGTTCAAAGCCAGCCCAGGTAGGAAAGTCTGAGACACTCGTCTCCAATAAACTACCAAAAAGCCAGAAGTTGAGCTGTGGTTCAAGTAGTACAGCAAAAGCTTTAAGCAGAAAAGCTTAGCATAGTACTCATACCTTGGGTTCAAGCTTCATGATAGGCACACGTGCATATGTGCACACCTGCCCATGTGCACGCATGCACACACACACACACACACACACACACACACACACTTCCTCTCCAATTAAGACTATAATTTTTTTCTTGAGATACCAGTCTGTATACATGGCCCTCATTTTGCCGGGCCAAATTAACAAGCTTTCATTTCCTTTTTTCCCAAACCCAGATCTTATTATTTGTCAATTGATATTGAATTCAGGAACCCAGATTTCTGGCATCACTAAGATGCATGTAATCATAGCATCTGCAAATGATTCCATCATCTACAAAACAGTTTTGTTTCATACTTTTGAACCCATATCTTTTCTCCCTTCATTTTGCTCCATTCACTGTACAGTGTTGAGGAGAATCATGCTAGCCAATACACTGGGCTTGATTATTCATCACTATTGCTAGATAATCTTTACTCATCCTAAAACTTTTTAAATATCACATGATTCATCAAATCTAAGTTCAATTCCTCCCTCTTCACCTGTGCATTCCACTAAGTCTGTGCTCATTTACACTAGATTTGAAGTGCTACACTGCTGACTTTTCCTGTAGCCCTTGTAGTTCCTTGTAACTAACACATAGAAGGAAATCAATAAATGCCTGCTGAATGAATGATACAGTGCTAGACTACTGTAATCCTAGCTACTCAGAAGGCTGAGATCTGAGGATCACAATTCAAAGCCAGACTGGGAAGGATGTCCACAGGATTCTTATCTCCAATTAACCACCTAACAGCTGGAAGTGGAACTATGGCTCAAGTGGTAGAGCTTGAGCAAAAAAAAAGTTTCAGGATAGTGCTCAGAGCCTGAGTTTAAGCCACAGTACCAGCACAAAAAAATGTAAATGTATAAGTAAAGGAATAATATTCCTAGCTTTTATAGACTCCATTACTGTTAATGGTGAAATAATTATATGTATTTTATAAAACACAGACACATATCTATGCCAATCCGAGGTTCAGCAATAATCAACACAGATACAATCATCGTGGAATTTATAGCTATCGTGTCTTTTATGAATTGCCTCAGGCTCTGGAAAGACAGTTAATCCCAACCAATGGTTCCCTTTGCACACTACTACATGGATTTCAAATGTATTATAATATTCATTACTTAAGCATATATATCAATATATAGCCTCTGAAAGTTATTTAATCAGTTCTGCTCACTTGAAATCCCCTAAGGCCATTCTTTTGTCAAGAATTTTACTCATTCTTTTAAATTTTTATCTTACTCATTCTTTTAAAAAAATGTATTGTAAAGGCAATGTACAGAGGAGTGACAGTTACACAATCCAGGTAATGAGTAGAGTTCTTTTTGAACAGTGTCACCTTATTCTTCACTGCTCATTTCCTGATCAAGTCTTTTGTGACTGATCCAAGTTTCCCCACCTCTTACAATAGGATTAATATCACCCTTCTATATTTCATATCATTTTAATTATAGAACGTTCCACATTCTCCTTTTAAAACAAAAATCAAATCTTGTCACTCTTGGCCCATTGTGTTCTTTGCTCAAACTATTTTGTGGCCTGTACACCATGGTTGTTCCTGATAAAAAATGAATTCGCAGGCTGGGAATGTGGCTTGGTGGTAGAGTGCTTGCCTAGCATGCATGAAGCCCTGGGTTCCATTCCTCAGCACCACATACCCAGAAAAGCTGGAAGTGGAGCTTTAGCTCAAGTTGTAGAGTGCCAGCCTTGAGCAAAAAGAAACCAGGGACAGTACTCAAGCCCAAGGACTGGCAAAAAAAATCATTATCCAATAATGAATTCATTCAGTCAATACAAGATACGTACCATATGTGAGTTCTCCAGGTGAGCACCTTTTTTTAGAATTATATAAAGCTCCATCATTCAGGGTCCAGTTAAGGAAACAAGAAACCATATTTGTTGTTTCAATAGATATGGTTTTCTATTGGGGACTAAAGGCAATAGTGTAATAGCTAGGTTAGAGAGCTTACAACTTGTTGGAATGCTTCATTGCTAATCTTCCCACTCCTCTGAGAAATTATGCTTAGTAAAAAATAATGGTATGATAAGCATTGCAACGTTGCTTGCAATATTTTTATATTTATCAATTACTTAGTATTTTTCAACAAAATTTATAATGGGTATTAAGCTACTTTCATAATAGGCATGAAAAATAATTTGTTAAAAAGTAAATTGGTTATAATAAATTCAAGTGTGGGTTATCCATCTCTTCTCCCTACCAGCTTCCATGAAGAGAAATCACTTCATTGTCTTCCTTGTTTCTCTCCATGGCAATTATTTGCTCCACTGAAGAACTAACTAATTTTGCCTTTTTATTTAAAGATTTAGCTGTGGCAAAATATAATTTTATATCATTAGATGAAGCAGACTTCTTGTACAAACAACAAACACCAAAGTTTTGCACAATGGAAACCAGAATTAAAAATATTGACCTATGGTCTCTTTATTCATTTATACTTTTATCTGTTATTAGTTAGAACAATGGTTCTTGGTTCTGATAAAAGAAGCACATAGAAGGTCTACAATCACTGTTGTTTGTTTACCTTTCCCTCCATTGAAAATACATCTACTTTTTTTCAGCATACATTTCACATGTATTTATTGAGTGTCTACTCTTCAAGACCAATAAATATGGAGTTTACTCATGAGGAAGTCAAGACAATTAGCAAATAAATGAGCACAAAATATTAAATCGTTTCTAGTATTTTGAAAACTGTAAATAGAAAGTCACACGGGTGGAGGTGGAGGTAGAGAGAAACCAGACAGGGTGGTCAAATGAGGCCACATGACATTTGAGCACAGATGTGAAGGGAGAAATGAATCATGGGACAATGTAAGGGAAAGGGTCTCAGCCTGAGGAAGCAACAGAAGCAATGGCCATAAGACAGAAACAAACTTAGAGGAATTGGCTAACCTTGAGGAATGATAACGAAGCTTGTCAGGCTAGAACACAGTGAGTGTAATAAAGACCAGCAAAATATGAGGTCAGAGAAGTTGGCAGGGTACTATTAATATAAGACATTTTAGCCAAGGGAGGAAGTTTGAATACTATTCCAAGTGAGTAGAAATGCCACTAGAGTGGAGTGTATGTGTGAATGCACAGAAATGTACACACATGTGTGCATATGACATTCTTGCTGGTGTGTAGAGAATTCTGAAATAGAATAGAATGAGTATAGGTTGATAAGTTAAGAGGCAGTTTCAGGGGCTGGGAATATGGCCTAGTGGTAAAGTGCTCACCTCATACATATGAAACCCTGGGTTCGATTCCTCAGCACCACATATATAGACAAAGCCAGAAGTGGCACTTTGGCTCAAGTGGTAGAGTGCTAGCCTTGAGCAAAAGAAGCCAGGGACAGTGCTCAGGCCCTGAGTCCAAACCCCAGGACTGGCAAAAAAAAAATAATAAGAGGCAGTTTCAATAGTTTAATCTTGAAATGATAGTTTGGATGAGCCTTCTAGAGACAGAAGTAAATAGGAATGGGCAGGTTCAGTTGTATTTGTATGTGAGATATGAAGGAAGATCGGAGAATCAAGGTTCACTTCTAGATTGCTGCCCTGAGTAATTGAGTGGTGAATTTAAGATGCATAGTTACAGGAGAGGAATGGGTGTAATGGGAGGCAGACTTAACCAAGAGTTTAGGCACAGTGGTTGTGCTATGGCTATTTAAGTACATGCAGAAAAATTGAGTGAGTAGTTGAATATACATGTCTCATGCTTGGAGCTATCAGGAATTCATTTTGTGTATTATGGCTTAGTTCTCCATAGTGTACAGAATAGCCAACTTGGGTTCCCTTTGATTTGAGCAGTCCAGATTCCCTGGTCAGGATAAGGAAGGTTAGCTCAATGGTTTCTGAATGTCCTACCTCCAGGAAATAGAATCCTTATTCCTAGCACTCCCTATCCCAAAGTCCATAAATGACCCACTTAGTACTTCGTGTTCACCTGAGACAGTTCCTCCAATCCTGCCCCAAATGAGGATTTCTCTTTGGTTTGCCTCATTCCTAAGTAATATTAGTAGAATTTTCTGTTGCAGGTGGAGTCTCCCCACTCTGACTCCTACCACTTGAAGGACCGGCGGCTTCTCAGCAGATTCATGTAGCCACTGAAGCAAGTTAACTTAAAAATGCCCTCCTACTACCAGATGGGAGTGGCTCATGCCTGTAATCCTAGCTACTCAGGAGGCTTAGGTCTGAGGATTAAGGTTCAAAGCCAGCCCAGGCAGGAAAATCTATGAGACACATATTTACAATTAAATTCCAAAAAGCCAGAAGTAGAACTGTAGCTCAAGTGATGAACAGTAGATTTTTTTGAGCAAAAAAAAAAAAATCTCCGGGAAAGCACCCAGACACTGAGATCAAACACTGGGACTGGCACACCAAAAAAAAAAAAATCCCTTCTATTGAGTGATTGGCATTTTCCCATATTGTCAACTGGCCTTGTCCTGGGCATTTGCACTGTGCTGCGCCTGTCTGGAATGGTTTTCCCCTTTCTTTTATTGACTTTTATGTATTGCAGGAGAGCTAACATTGCTCATCATGTGATAGCTGCTTTTGGACTCTAAAATGTATTGGCAGAGACCAGCTCTTCTTTGTCTATGCATCCATTAGAGTCAGCATAAATCCTTTTAAAGAACAGATGCTTTGGAGAACAAAAGAGCCAATGAACATGAGTTCTTATTACAATAATTTATTTGTTCATACATTTTTTAAAATGCTAAGCAAACACAGACACCTATCATTTAATTGTACCAAAAGACTAAGTGGAATAAGTGTTCCATCTGCCCGGGAGAACAGCTCCCTTCCCTGGCCTCCTCTTCATGAAGGACAGCACATAGCCTTACCAGAAATCAGCAGCCCTGAGAGCCATAGTCCCTTGTCACTGTTAAACACCTGACTGTGAGTCAGCAAAAGGACCCCAGACTCTGAGGTCACTTCCTCATCCTCTGAGGTCATTTTTCTGCATCTGCAGCAACCACACCTCCTCCTTGCTTGTCCCTATATAATCTCCCTCAGTCATCAGGCTGCTGCATTCTACTCACTACAAGCTACATGCCACATGCTACTCACTGCCCACTCTTCACTGCACACCACTGTCAAGTACAGGCCAGGGGTTTGGTTCTTCTAATCAACTCTCTTCGGCTTGAATTGCGTGGAGATCTTTCAGCAAATTTAAGACTGGGCCCCATTTTCCCTCTTTTTGTTCACTATCTTGTGATTCCAACTATGTTGCTATAGGTTCCTTCACATTTTAGAAGCAAATCCCTATGACCAATGTTGTATTTTCTTGTAATGAACTATAACAAAGGATGCAGAAACAATTTCAATTGGTTTACAAAACAGTCAACTAGGTAAACAGGAATAATCAACCTGTGTTACTCATAAATTTGATTATGGATCTAAATAAGCTCTTTTAAAGGATGGCAACAGGAAAAGAAGAGGAATGTACAAGTTACTTACAAATAACAAGACCAAAAAGGAGATGATCACCCTGGTTTTCCCAACCCCAGCTTGTCATATACTACTTAAAAGGCAGGCTTTTTCAACCTCAAAGGGAAGTCTGCCTCCCATTGTTCTACACCTGGGAGGAACTGCTGGCTTAGGTGCCGGCCCTGTCAGATATACCAAGCCTGGCTGCATTTCTGGCTTGTATTTGCTCATCCTCACTCCTCAAAGCATCCTCATACTGTGACTGGTAGGCAGCAGGAACAGTACCATTGACCTTAGCCAAATATTCGAGGACTTTCATCTTGCTAATTTTGGCATGCGCCTTTTGACCCCATAGGAATTCGTAGTATGGAGGATCACTGTCAGGCACCTGATGATACTCCAGATACTTTTCCCTTACCAAGTCTTCAGTGATGAGCTTCCGGACATCCCCATAAATGGGGTGCTTCTTCCCATCATAGATTCCCATTACATTCAGGAATTGCCACATGTCTTCTTCAGAGGTATGACTACCATTGATGAAGATAACACCCAGAAGAGACATTAAAAGTCCCATCCCAGAGAAATCAGAGCTCTCATCCACACTTTCATCATTGGAAGGATCCAGTTCGCTAACAAATGCATAGGTGTTACCAAAAGGGTCTGTTTCTTTCAGGCAAAGGCCAAAGAACAGATCTAAGTGTTCAGCAGCCCGCAAGAGGATCTGAGGGAAGGGCTTCTTGGGGACAAACTTCAGCATTTCTGCCTTCTTAAGGGGCTCTTTCATTCTATACTTGAACAGCAGAAAATCCACCAACAAGTTAACGTTCTTGGCCAAAGGATCGTTTCCTATAACCTCCATGGAGGCTGAGATGCTGGAGGAGCTTGAACATTCCTCCACTTCACTCTCATTCCCTTCATCAGAATACTCACATGAAACAGCTGCATCAGGAAAGCAGGAGGATTGAACTCTCTGACACTTTGGGGGAAAACCTGCGGTAGAGGTGCTCTGGGAAGTGTTTCCCAAAACACTAAAAGAAGAACATGGAGACTCATCTTCCCCTTCTGCAGTAGCTTGAGCATCCTGGAGATTTGGCTCTTCACCTCCAGCCTGGTAGAGCTTCTCCTCTTGGTATTCTTCATGGTGTTTACTCCTCTTACCAGCAGACATGATGGCTGTGCTCAGGGAGAGTATACAGGATGGTGGCAGGAAGAACTGGGATGTGGACACCTGAAGGTATAAGGACAAGGTACAGGACAAGGGGGAGTGAGCCTCTGCAGTAGACACGAAGTACCCTGGCTTTATTTTTTAAAATTTTTATTGTCAAACTGATGTACAGTTTCATACGTTAGATATTGGATACATTTCTTGTACTGTTTGTTACCTCGTCCTTCATTCCCCCTCCCCCTCCCCCTTTCCCTCTCCCCCCCCATCAGTTGTTCAGTTCATTTACACCAAACAGTTTTGCAAGTATTGCTTTTGTAGTCGTTTGTCTTTTTATCCCATGTCTCTCGATTTTGATATTCCCTTTCACTTCCCTAGTTCTAATACCAGTATATACCGTATCCAGGGTACTCAGATAAGATACAGTGATAGTGTGGGTACAACCACAGGAAGGGGATACAAGAGGATCATCAACAATAGAAGCTACGGTTTCACATCGCATGTTGAAAGTAATTACAACAGTGATCTAACAGTCGTTTCCATAACATGGAGTTCATTTCACTTAGCATCATCTTATGTGATCATAAGGGCATAGCTATTAGGCTCTTGTGATCCTCTGTTGTGACTTGCCTAAACCTGTGCTAATTATTCCCTATAAAGGAGACCATAGAGTCCGTGTTTCTTTGGGTTTGGCTCACTTCACTTAGTATAATTTTTTCCAAGTCCTTCCATTTCCTTACGAATGGGGCAATGTCATTCTTTCTGATAGAGGCATAAAATTCCATTGTGTATATGTACCACATTTTCCTGATCCACTCGCCTACTGAGGGGCATCTGGGTTGGTTCCATATTTTAGCTATGACAAGGCCCTGTGAATATATCCCACAAGGCTCCTGATGTCCTACACAGCTCAATCCGCAAAACACTGGAAATTAGTGTATATCTTAAGCTGTAACTCCTAGTACCTGCCCCTTGGGATTACTCTTCTCAGATCAAGATCTTCAACTCTTTATTTCCCCTGAGAAGGAACTTAGAGGGCCTTGCTTCACAATAATGCCTGGGTATGATAGGCAGTAGCTTTCTAAATGTTCAGCACAAATTAATAGTACAGAGGGGGGCTGGGAATATGGCCTAGTGGCAGGAGTGCTTGCTTCATATACATGAAGCTCTAGGTTCGATTCCCAAGTACCACATATGTAGAAAATGGCCAGAAGTGGCGCTGTGGCTCAAGTGGCACAGTGCTAGCCTTGAGCAAAAAGAAGCCAGGGACAGTGCTCAGGCCTTGAGTCCAAGGCCCAGGACTGGCAAAAAAAAAAAAAAATAGTACAGAGGGCTTTTATTGCGGTATTTACATATAATCATATATAAATATAATGTACTTTGATCAAATTCACACACTGTCTTTCTCCTTCTTAACACCCTTCCTTTCTCCCCTCTCCCCACTTTAATAGTTTTTAGTGGGTTTATTTTGCTCTTTTCATGCATACATATAATGTATTTTGATCATATTCACCTCCTGTTATCCTCTCCTCTCCCACAACAATCCTCCATTTATAATCATATACTAGGATTTTTAAGTCAAGATTTTGCATATGAGAGAAAAATGCACTGTGTGTCTTTCTGAGCTTGACTTATCTCTACCAGCATGATAATCTCCAGTTTCATCTATTTTTTTGCAAACAACACAATTTACTTCTTCTTTATTGCTAAATTATACATATGTAGATATATAGATATATGCACATTTTCTTCATCCACACCTTGATTGCTGGGCACACTGGCTGTTACCATAAACTGACTAATGTGAATAATACTGAAAAAAAAACCATGATTGTACAGATGTTTGTACTTTATGTTGACTTGCATTCCAAGAGGGGAATTGAAGGGTCACATTTCTTTTTGGCATACTCTTCACTGATTTCCACCGTAGCTGCATTAATTTACATTCCTATTAACAGTATATGAGAGTTCCTCACAGGGGTGTGTATGCATACACACACACAAACTCACCAGCATGTATTTTTTTTCTTTTTGTTGGTTGTGGAGCTTGAACTCAAGGTGTGGGCACTGTCCCTGAGCTCCTTTTACTTAAGACTAGTGTTCTACCACTTTAAGCCACAGCACTACTTCCGGCTTTCTGCTGATTAATTGGAGATAAGAGTCTCATAAACTTTCCTGCCCAGGTTGGATTCAAACTGCAATCCTCAGATCTTAGCCTCCTGAGCAACTAGGATTACAGTTGTGAGCCACTGGTGCCTGGCTTTGTTTTTGTTCTTGATGATGGTTATTCTAAGATGGATGAGCTTGAATCCCAGTGCCTTTTTGATTTGTACTTCTTTAATAGTTAAAAATGTTCAATCTTTCTTCTTTTTTTGTAATCTGTACTTCTTTTAAGAATTATGTTCAATTCATATTGCCCATTTACTGTCAGTTATTCATAATTTTTGTTTCCTTTGGTGGAAAGAAGCTTTAAATTTAACACAACCCCATTTTGTCAATTCTTCCCCTTAATTATTATTTCACTTTTTTCAGCAATTGGAGCCCAAGTTGTTGCCTATGCCTGCTTATATCTTCAAGTGTTTCCCTATGTTTTCTTGTAGTATTTTTTATGTTTCTGGTCTTAAACACCTTGATCAATTTTGAATTGATTCTTATACAAAGTGAAAGACATAGATCTAGTTTTAATCTTTTACATGGAGATATCCAGTTCTTCCAACAGGATTTGTTGAACAAGCTGTTTTTGCTCCAATGATATCTTGGCACCTTTGTTAAATAGCAGATGAATGTAGCTTTGTTGGTTTATTTCTAGATCATCTAGTCTATTCCAATGGTGTATGTATCTTTTTCTGTGCCAGGATCATGCTGGTTTTATTACTATAGCTCTACAGTGTAATTTGAGTCGATACTCCAGCATTGCTTATTTTACTGCAGATTGCTTTGGATACTCAAGGCCTTTTGTGGTTCAATCATTTTTTCTATTTCTGTGAAACATGACCTTGGAATTTTGATGAGGTGAGGATCACACTGAAACTCTAAGCTTTTTTAATCTACCCTGTGGATAGGCTCCCATGGCAAAGAATTGATACCTACAGCTAATATCCAGTGAGGATTTGAATCCTGCCAACAGT
Source organism: Perognathus longimembris pacificus (assembly GCF_023159225.1). Lineage (NCBI taxonomy): Eukaryota > Metazoa > Chordata > Mammalia > Rodentia > Heteromyidae > Perognathus > Perognathus longimembris. Next base: position 104,427,284 of record NC_063188.1, on the reverse strand, counting down.
CATATATTTGAGTGAAGTGGCAAGTAGATTTTCCCACAATTGAGCCTTGAGATGACTGTATCCTCAGGGAACACCTTAATTGCATCCTTGCCATCATCATCAATTAAATGATTCAAATTCCTGACCCTCAAAATCCACAGATAATCATCTGTTATTTGAAGCTGCTACTTTTCAGGGGTTAACTTGTTAAAACAATAATATGCCCCGCTACCTCATTTGTAAGGTTTCTCAGATTAATAAAGACATCTTGTTACTGATCTCATTCGGTTCCCACAGTGGTCAGGCTCCCATTTTACAGATGCAGAGGAGTGATTGCTCAGAATTTCAATTAGTAAATTCCAGAGTGGAAGCTGATAGATGTTTGACAGTTGAACTCCCAGTGTAGAGCTAGTTAGTTCTATACCTGCTACCTATTGTAACAGGATCATTGTAAACTCCTCTGGCCAGGTCATTTGTCCATGATAGCTAATTTCATATCTACAACATGTTAAGACATGCAAAACATATAGCAATAGTATTTCCTCTAAAGTATTTCTTCTTTTTTTGCAAAATATAACCAAAGAATTTGAAATAAAATGGTCTATCCCTTAGCAAAGAACCAACTATTGCTTTATAAGAGTGCTTGAAAATCAGCTTATTTTCTTAGCTACTTGGTCTAACAAAATTTTTTAAGAGATTGATCTCGAGAAAAATATGAATTAAATATGTATTGTCTCAAATAAGTTTGAGCAGCAATTTCCTGGCTAATTATGGTAATCGTGCCTTGTTACGAAGATGTCCTATTAGAGCTTATTATGTAAGGCATTTAAATAACTAGGCAGATTATTTTCTCAGAATGTCTTGAAATCTCCAGGTGAAGACAAAACAGTAAGAAATATGGAGCTCTTCTGAGGAATATTACTATGAGGCATTTTCATTCAACTCTCTTATTTTCTACCTGGTCATGTGCCTTCTGAGTTTCGTGGGGGTAAAACCTTGACTCTACTCCGATCACCAGCTGCAGCTGCAGCCTGACACACAAAAGATGTTCAAAATAAAACTTCCATCTATTGATTAGTTAGCAGTTTTAAATCACATTTTCCTCTCACCTCCCCACATAAGACTTTCTTTGAAACATAATTTATAGAGTGGCACAGAAAAAAAACTACTTAAAAAAAACTAGTACTGATATGAGAGGAAAGGGATGTAAATTAGTTTTACTGATTCTCTATAGGAGAGGCCATAGTAATAGCTGCCTTTTAATGAAAGAGACTTGTAGTCCATTTTGTGTTACTATGCAGAATTATCACAGACTCAGTCATTTATAAACAAAAGTTAATTACCTCGCAATTCTGAAGACTGAGAAATCTAAGGTCCCAATGTCAGCAGGTCAAGATGTTCAGGGTCAGCCAATGTCATGTTCTTCTTCTGAGATAATACCCTGTGTGTTGCCTGGGTCTTTCCAAGGCAAAGGGAAGAAAAGCAAGAGAGTGAAAAGAGAGCTAAACATTCTTTTTATAATGGCATTGTTCCTCCCCATGATGTTGTAGAGCTTGTAGCCTAATCTCCTACTAAAAATTTTATATGTTAATCATGATATAATGGGAATTAAATTCCAGTATGGGTTTTGGAGGGGACAAATATTCAAGCCACAGCAAAGACTACTGGAAATACTATTTAAAGGTACAATGACAGGAATAATCAATGAAAACAAAAATACTAACCTTGATAAATATCAAAAGAGCTAAAGCAAAAAAATGACATAAGAACAAAGGGTAACACTAAATGGATGAACAAAGGAAAGACCTAGAGTTCTTATTAAAAAAAAAATTCTTGTATCCCCTTCCTGTGGTTGTACCTGCTCTATCTCTGTATCTTATCTGAGTACATTGGAAACCGTGTATTCAGGTATTAGATCTAGGAAATTGAAAGGGAATACCAAAATCGAGAGACACAGGGTAAAAAAAGACAAACAACTACAAAAGCAATACTTGCAAAACTGTTTGGTGAAAGTGAACTGAACAATTCATGGCGAGGAAAGGGAAAGGGGGAGGGGGGAGGGGGGAATGAGGGAGGAGGTAACAAACAGTACAAGAAATGTATCCAATGCCTAACGTATGAAACTGTAACCTCTCTGTACATCAGTTTGATAATAAAAATTTAAAAAAAACATGTAAATAGTTGTAACTCACCCTCTGAAGAAAAAAAGTCACAGATTGAGTAAAATCTCGGAGATCTATTCAAGACAATACACAATAGAACAAGAGGCTCAAAACCAAAATGAATGCTACAGAAAACCCAGTTTCCTTTGAGGATCCAAAATGTTCTTGGGGGAATGTGACTATATATTAGACTACCAGGAAAAATTTGTAAATTCCCAAAACAGAAAATTGGCACAAAAAAAAAACACTTTCTAAAAACACTACAATAAAACTTGAATTTTTATAGGTAAATGTATTCAAGTGGTATTTATTTTTATTGTAAGCATTAAGAATATTGAGAAATAAAAGTTTTTATTTACAGTGCCTCTACCTAATTACAGCAACCCATTTAATTCTTTCCTGTGCAGGCACCAAAATAAGCCTCATTTGCTTTATAGAAAAAATGACCAAGCAGGGAACTGGTGGCTCGTACCTGCAATACTAGCTACTCAAGAGGCTGAGGTCTGAGGATCAAGGTTTGAAGCCAGGCCAATAGATAAACCCTAGTGATTCTTATTTCCAATTAACCAGCAAAGATGTGGAAGTAGAAGTGTGGTTAATGTGGTAGAGCACTTGTCTTGATTGAAAATAACTGAGTTAAGACTTCCAGGCCTGGAGTTCAAACCTCATTATCAGGAAAAAAAGAATGAATGAAAGGAAGGAGGAGAAAGAGAAAGAGAGCAGGGAGGGAAGGAGAGAAATAGAGAAAGAAAAGAAGGAAAGAAAGAAGAAAAGTAAGAAAAAGAAGAGAAGAAAAGAAAGAAAGCAAGAAAGGAAAAGGAGAGAGGAGAGAGAGAGAGAGAGAGAGAGAGAGAGAGAACACAAACAGTACTGCCACCATAAGCCTTCTCTAGGTTGAACTTTTCCAGGGTCCCGATCCCCTTTCCTAGTTCTACTGTACAATAACAATCTTCCAAAAATCCCTTAGTGAATTAGATGTACTAATTGTAATGTAGCCTGATGACAACCATATTTGATAATACATATCTGTTAAAGTAGATCATGGATACCTAATGTTTAAGGAATCTCCATGACTGTTATCCTAAACTGCTGATTCAGTGTGTTTATTTCTCACTGAGAGTACAATCTTAGTAATATTTTCAAAATGTGTGGACAACATTCAATTCAGTTCAATGAAAGTTAATCACCAAATACCATGTCAGAATTCATCCACATCCTCCCGAGAAGGACTTCTAAGCACACAATTTTAATGTTTTTAAAACTTGAATTTAACAATAAATTTTCAAGCAGAAAATCTTTTCACCTAGAAATGTTTTTTCATACTGACTCTCAAAAATTGTTGAGTAAATTTTAAAGAATCTCTAGCAAAATAAATAAAAGTGATAACTAAAATGTTGCCAGGGCCTATAGACTAGCCTAAATTCATAGCCATAATAGTTAAGTCGAAATAACAAAATTCAATTAAACATCCAGCTAATGAACAGGGGAAATAATTAAGAAAAATCAAAATAAAGTCAAAACTAAAAAGAGATTATTAACAAATCACATAACATGCTTTTGTTTGGAAAGGAACCAAATGAGTAAATGACACGCTAGTTTAATTAAAAAAATGGGAAATAACAAATGTAAAACTCAAGAAATGATAAGCTAGAAAAACGGTAGAAATCACAGATAATAGGGAGGAACAGAGCTAGACAGCAGCATCAGAAAAGACTCAATACCAAGGTGTAGTTCCTCAACATAGAAGTCATCTCGTATCTCCAACCTTAGTTTCCTCATCTGCAAAAAGTAACTGATTAAACTATCTGAAAGTTTGTTGGGAGCATCAAATAAGGATGCTGTTTCTCCTGTTTTTCTCCCAGTCTCTGCTCCCCTCTTGCTTTTCTCCCTACCTGGACCCAACTTTAGATTCCCTCATATCTCCCTTCTATAATGTTTTCCACCCAGATGTTAAAGAAAACCTGGATTATTGTTGTAGCTTACATTCTTTGTTTATATACCTAAAGGGCAAATACCACTGGCAGAAATCACACAACCACAAGGCTGGGCACTACTACCTACTCGTTGGTTCTATCTCATTTGGGTGTGCACCTCTCAATTATTTCACTTGTGCTTCCTCAGAGAATATTGTAAATGTTTATCACATTATTCAACTCATGGCTCGAACACTTTCAGCCCAGCTCCTACCCCCATGAACACATCTTTAACCATTCCCATCCTTAACTTCTGCCCATTTCGTCTTCTAGTTAACAACTGACCACCCCTTCCACTTTGACTGCATATCTTCTACCACCTTTGTTTTCCCCAGAATCCAGCCACTCAGTCATAACCTCTCATGAAAGAGTTTGCCTTTCTCCTGGCTCCTTCTCCTTAGAAAATAAACGTGCTGAAATGTCACTCTTCCCTATAGCTTTCTTTCCTTTTCCTTGCCATCCCAATTCTCTCACCTGTTTGCCATCTTTTCCAGGTGGCTGTTCTTACTTTTCACTTTCTGTCTTGTCACGGACCATAGCAGCACTCAGTTTCTGACTCTACCAATCTGCATCCTATCCAGCAATGGGACCTCCTAACACTGCCGCATCCAATGGATACACTGCATCCTTTATCTTACAAGAACATGCAGTACCTTCTATTTTTCAAGGGATTAGAAGGCAAGACAACAAAGTAACAGTGGCTTCTGAAACAAGCTTTTGAATCTATTTTTCCATGGGATAGCACATCCAAATATTCTTTCAACTAAGCTGAGTATGCAAAAAAAATAGCAATAGAAGCCAGGCACTACTGTGGAAATGAGGAAAATAATACCATCGTTTTTGGGGAGGCAGAACAGGATCTCTCTATGTAGCCCAGATTAGCTTTAGACTTGTTAGTAGCCCAAACCAGACTTGAATTCACAATACTCCTGCCTTAATCTCCTATCAAGTGCTGGGATCACATGGACTTCCATGTCCAGCTAGTGCCACCAATTTAATCATCAATGATTGATGAATCATCAATGATAAATTGTCAATGATAGATTGTCCTTTGAAATATTAAAACTATGAATTAGCTACTTGTTTGTAGCAATAAAAGGAATTAAATGATAATAAAGAATTACTACTACTTCAAACTTTCTCTTTGTAATATTATCAAACCCTCTCCCCCCAAAAATCCCTCCAAAAGTTTTTATTTAAGCGCATGGAAGCCTTTAGGATAGAAAAGTGTTAAATTAATGAAGAAGCATAGGCAGGAATAGTTTTTGCTATCAAACTTTTCAGAAATTACTAAATATGTTATGGACCTGGATAACACAGAGACCTGTAGCCATAAGGAAATCATACAAAATTGGAAAAGACAACCTCTAGAACTATGTGAAAGGACAAATTAATAATACATCCAAGATTCTGTCTAAATTGTATAAAAAATGAAAGTCAATACACACAGTTATATCCACTTGGGGCAAAGTTAATAACAGCAATATAATTAAGGGAGAATGTAATAAAAGAAAAGGTTGTTTGCAAAGAAGTAAAAAACAAAAGTATCATTTGTAGATATTTTAGGATATCCATAGGAGGAAAACTTCTGATGTGCTCCCATTCTATCCAGCACTGAAACCCAGGAAATGACCACCAATGCAAACAAGATATTAGCAACTCGTAGGGTTAAGGAAAGAGAGGGGCTATGTAAGGAGAATCAAGGTTCTATACTGGATTAACTGGTATCACATAGCCAGTTTAGAATGTCAAGTGGATACATATCAGAAACATTGGATGCCAAAATAACAGACCATCACACAGTTCAGAATTGTTCCTCAGGATAAAGTTTCCAAATATGGGAGTGTGTTCTTCTTCTGGGAATTTCTAACAGAGAACTGTTAGAATAAGACAGCAGAAATGAGTCCAGGAAGAGGGCCAGATCAGGTATGGAGCATGAGAAAACATGAGCAAGGAAGTCAAAGGGAGATGCCTAAGAAAACCGTTTTGAGGTTTAGATCTGACTGTGTCCTAATTTACCTCTAGAATTTTGGAGCCCAATTCCAGATTTCATGATAGAGATTATAACTTGCTTCCTATCACGACTGTAATAAATTATCACAAATTTAATGGATTAAAACAATACACATTTATTATTTTACATTTCTGGAAGTCATAGATTTGAAGTGGTTCTCGCTGGATCAAATACAGAACTGTGCTCTTTTCTGAAAATGGGAGGGAGATCCTGTTCCCTGGCTTTCTTTTTTCTGCTTTCTAGAGACTGGCCATTCTCTGACTCATTGCCATTCTCACATCTCCTCATTGCCTAACTCCCTTTCTGTACCTTCCCCCTTATGCTAGTAAGGACCTTTGAGGTTTACTTTTAGCCCACTTTGATAATTCAGGATAATTCTCCTATATTAAGAGAAGTGCAGGGCTGGGGATATGACCTAGTGGTAGAGTGCTTGCCTCATATACATGAAGCCCTGGCTTCGATTCCCCAGCACCACATATACAGAAAACGGCCAGAAGTGGCGCTGTGGCTCAAGTGGTAGAGTGCTAGCCTTGAGCGTGAAGAAGCCAGGGACAGTGCTCAGGCCCTGAGTCCAAGGCCCAGGACTGGCCAAAAAAAAAGAGAGAGAGAGAGAGAGAGAGAGAGAGAGAGAGAGAGAGAGAGAGAGAGAGAGAGAAAACTACAATCCATTAACATAATACACTCACACTTTCCAGAAATTAGAACAAACACATCTTGGAGGACATTATTACGTGTACTATGAAGATCAAGGCAAATTTGTGAAATAAAGATTTGGAATTAAGAAAAAGAAGTCTAGTTTCCTAAAATTCAAACACAGTAAAAGGCCTAGAGTTTTAACATTTTGATAAGTCCCATGGTCAAAAGAAAACTCACGAGGCTGAGATCTGAGGATTGGTCATGGTTTCAAGCCAATGTAGGCAAGAAAGTTCATGAGATTCTTATCTCTAATTAATCAGCAAAAAATATCCAGAAGTGAAGGTGAAGCTCAGGTGGTAGAGAGCTAGCCTTGAGCAAAAAAGTCAAGTAAGAATTCTAGGTTCTGTGTTCAAGCCCCAGAACCAACACAAGAAAGAAGAGGGAGGGAGGGAGGGAGGGAGGGAAGGAAGGAAGAGAGAGAGAGAAAGAAAAGAAAGATACAAAGAAAGAAAGAGAAGAAAAGAAAGGAAGAAAGAGTAAGAATGAAGGAGAGAGAATCTGAGTGTGTTCCTTTAATATCAACTTTCTATATTAGAGGGATTGATGCTTAAAAAATAGATACTCACAGATTAATGCATACTGCATATGGCTGATTAAATTGAGGCTTGAAATATTTAAAATGCAGTTGAAAAAGAAGTAGATGATATTTAAGTATCTTTGGAGAGGGTGATGGGATTTTTTCCCCTACTACTTAAAGATTGATAGCACTGTTTCATACTGCTTGCATTCTGAGAGATTATAGTCATTTCATCTTGATCATCTGTAGTGGAAAGTACTCTTCATTGATACTTAACTATTTTCTATTTACCCAAGGAAAACCTAGATGCTATGATGAGGTTTAAAATATTTTTCTAAATAAATAAACAGATAGATAGATAGATAGATGATAGATAGATAAACATTTTCTCTCCAAGCCTTAAAATATGCACAAGAAGCCTATTAGCAAGTGTACTTTCTGTGTACTGTCAGGTAAGCAGTCTGACCTGGAAGGTCAAGCAAATAGCCACAAACAACGAATCAGGTAACAGGCATGTCTAATTCCTCCCTCACTTCTGAGTATATCATTCAGGTTTTATACCTTCCAGATATTACTTGCAATTAGCCCCCAAACTTGTTTATACCATTTAACTTTGGGAATTTGGTGATTTCACGAAAAATTACATAAACACAAAGTTAGTGCAAAAGAAAAAAGGACTAAAAGAACCTTGTTGTTATGAAAACTTGAATCCCTTTGGAAAGATTGAAATAAATGCAAATGGATTTCAAAAATTGCTGCTAAATTACACATGGGTGGAGGAAAAGTAGAAGACGGAGTAGGTGGAAGACGCTTTATAGAGATTATTTCCCTGGAGTCTAAGTGTTCACTAAAGCAAAACATACACATACACACACCTCACATCCATATCCACTGGAAATAAGAGACTAGGTAGGTATCATGGGAATGAATCATTCAATGATGGTTTTTAAGTGAATATTTCAGTTTATCTTATATGAATATGAGATTAATACCTTTGGGAATAACTGCTACCAATTGTGCTCTCACCAACCCTCTCAGGAATTTTGGTTGTTGTTGTTTTCTTTATCAAGGAAAAACTTAGTGATCATTTTTAGTCATTAGAAGCATTTCATTCCTGCTTTTAAGGCACTTTTGTTATAATTGCCATCTTTTGCTTGTTTTAAAGCTCTCCTCCTTTGTGACAAATAGCTCCTATTTCCCCCCTGCCTTTCTCCCCAGTCATGTCCCTCTGTTAGGAGAGAGAAGGAAGTGGATAAAGCTATTGTTTCTCAAACTGAAAACATGTGCTCCTCGCCTTGGCTGGTTGTGATTACAGATGTAAATAAATATCTAAAGCCTAACCATGTATATACATATAAAGGTTCCAACAGACATTGCTGAGTGAGAGCTCAATCCAAAACAGTTCTTTCCAGAACCATCAAAAATACATCTTTCCTCATTCATGGGGAAATCAAGATTACAACCATTAACCTTGTTCCCCAATCCTCTTTCAACATCTGGCTTTAAAAACATCAGGAGAATTCATAAACTGGACATCCAACTCAGAAATATGATATCGTCTTTCCTGAAGATATTCCCCAATTATTCAGAATGTAGCCTTCTCTCACAAGAAGAAAGGGAATTGTCTCTTGTCTTACTCTTTTTGCTGTTACTGTAACATAATACCCAAGAGTGGATGAGTTACAAAGCAAAGAGGGTGGTTTAGCTTTGGGTTCAGAAGGCACCCACATATAGCTAGGCCTCTAGCTGTATGGTAATATGATAGAAAAAAAAGTACAAGCAGACGTTTGGAGGAGAGAAAACATGAGTGTCAGTCTCACTTTACAACAAACAACTCTCAAGAGAATGGTTTGACTACTCCCAGAAGAAAGGCACTGATCCTTCCAAATAACTTTTTAAGGTCCCAGCTTCCAGCACCACAACAATGTCAACCAAATTTCAACATATCCTTCAGAAAAGACAAACCCTAACATTCTGTCATGGCTCCCTGAAGCCTAAATCTTTCTTACACTACAGAGTATACTCATTCGATTCCAATAACCACAAAGTCTTAACTCAAAACTACAGTCTCCTCTGTGAGCCTGTGAAATTCAAATAAGATATCTACTTTCAAAATACAGTGGAGGAACAAATATTGAGTGGACAGTCCCATTTGGCAAAGAGAGATAAACCAAAAGGAAGTGGAAATGGGTCCAAAGAAAATCAGAAACCCCAGAAGGAAGACATTCAGTCTTAAAGCTAGAATACAATCTGTCAAGCCCTTGCTTGTGACCCCCTACCTAACCACAAAATCACATTGGCGTGGATCCATTCTGACTTTGCTGGACTCCATTCATGCTTCAGCTCTCTCAGATTGAGCTTGCATATGGGTGCACCGACATCTTCCCTAGGAAGGCAGTACATGCTCCCACGGTTCTTCCATTCTGGGATCCTGGCAGTGACCTACTCCCTGCAATGTGTCTCTCTGCCTGAGATCCCAGAGTCTCTGATACATTGGATTGATTTAGATAGAGGACATATTCCCACAGGTCCTGCCTTCTATGCACATGTAGAAAGAATACCCTATACACACCACCAAAATGGAAGGTTTGAGTCCAAGTGGCACTTGGGACTGCTAAGATATGGGTGGAAGAACCAAGGAACACTGGTGCTAAGATTCAGGGAGTAAAGGTCTATGGCAGCCATGGACAGTGAAGTTCCCCGCCCCTCCAGCAAGGTTCTAACATTCTGAGCTTGTCATGAGAGGTATCTCTAAGATGCTTCTGGGGCCTTTTTTCATTGTGTAGATGAGTGATCAGTCTCTTCTATCCCTGCTGATTTTTGTTCTTGGTTATGGGGCACTTCCCCCTGAGCTCTTTTGCTGAAGGCTTGTACCACTTGGAGCCACGGCACCATTTCCAGTTTTCTGGAGATAAAGAGTCTCACAGACTCTCCTCCCAGGGCTAGCTTTGAACCATGATGCTCAGATCTCAGCCTCCTGAGTAACTAGGATTACAGGCGTGAGCTACCAACGCCTGGATGCTGATCTTTTTAAATAGTTATTTGGCTAAAGTCTTTCCTGCATTTGCATTCTTCACATGACCAGGTTGTAATTTTCCCACTGTTTATGCTCTGCTTCCTTTTTAATTAATCTCTGCCATTGGGACATCTGTTTGCTATCTTATTTTTAGTAGAAGCAGTTCAAAGCAGCCATGCAGCTTCTTGAACATTTTGCTGTTTAAGTATTTCTCTCACCAGTCATAACTCTTAAGGTTGGCCTTCCATGAAGTTCTGGGGCATGGACACAATGCAGCCAAGTTTCTTGTAGTTGTATAAAATGATCTTTATTCTAGTTTCCAATAAAATAATCCTTATCTTCAATTGAAACCATGTCAACACAGTCTTTACTATCTACACTTCTACCAATGCTCTGGTTGTGACTGGTATTGTAATTGATGAGAAACCCTACTGTCTTTAGTCTTGAAAGTTTCCCAAGATCTCATGAGAGTCACCCATAACACTCAGCTTATGACAGTCTAGTGGTTTTTCCAGCATTCACATCCAATTTGTTCCAGATTTACCAATTATCCAGTTTCAAAGCCACGTCTGCATTTTCAGGTATTATTAGAGCAACTCATCACTTCTTGGGATCCACTTTCCGTTTTAGTCCATTTTCTATTGCCACAGAATACTTGGAACTGGGCAATTTAGAATGCAAAATAGTTTATTTGGCTCATGGTTCTGAAAAATCAGATGGCTACATCTGATGAGGGCCTCATGTTGCACCATAACATGGAGAAAGTAGAAAGGCAAGTGGGCATGTGTGGAAGAAAATTCATGAGAAGTGGCTTCACTTTGTAATAATCCATTCTCATAAAAATGAACCCACTTGGGCTGGGAATATGGTCTAGTGGTAAAGTGCTCGCCTCGTATACATGAAGCCCTGGGTTAGATTCCTCAGCAGCACATATTAGAAAATGGCCAGAACTGGCGCTGTGGCTCAAGTGGTAGAGTGCTAGCCTTGAGCGGGAAGAAGCCAGGGCCTAAGCGCTGTCCGACAGCGCTTAGGCCCTGAGTCCAAGCCCTAGGACTGGCAACAAAAGCAACAACAAAAAAATGAACCCACTCCTGCAAGAAAGGCACTAATCTGTTCCAGTGACCTAGAACTACCTCTCAAAGTCTTTAGTTCCCCACACTGCCATACTGACAGTCAAATCTCAACAAGGGTTTTGAAGGAATAGAGTGTAACATGTGCTTAAAAACTGTTTTTGTGCTGGGCATTGGTAACTGACACCTACAATCCTAGCTACACAGGAGGGCTAAGATGTGAGGATCATGGTTCAAAGCCTTCTTGGGAGGAAAGTGTATGAGAATCTTATCTCCAATTAATGACCAAAAAGCTGGAAGTGGAACTGTGTGAGGTTCAAGTGGTAGAGTGCTATCCTTGAGAAACAAAGAAAAGCTCAGGGACAGTGCCCAGGCCCTGAGTTGAAGCCCCAAAACTCTCTCTCTCTCTCTCTCTCTCTCTCTCTCTCTCTCTCTCTCTCTCACACACACACACACACACACACACACACACACACACACACACACCTGCTTTTACTGAAAAGCACTAGCTGCTTACTTGGGCCCATGAACTGATTAAAAGCCAGGAGAGAAGCTTAGTATCTCAGCCTCTGTGCTGTACTATGTCTTTTGTTCTACACTTTGAAATCACGTCAGAATCCAAAAGGGACAGGACTGGTCGATAATAGCTTTTTGAAAAGGGACTGAAACTACCTCTAAGGAATAGCAGAGTCTTGAAGGATACAACCTTTGCCCCAAATGAGAACAGTTACTGAAGAGCTGTCTTCCGGTGACATGTCCATGCCACGGAAGAAATCTCCTTTCTCTGCCCTTCACCAGGTCTCTATTTTGCATGCAGAGACAAATGATCAGACCTGACATGTGGAATCCTAGGGCTTTGGGCCTTGAACCTAAAATTCCAGTTCTAAAATCATATGAAAACCACATCATTTCTCTCTAAATACCATTCTTCCCCCAAATTTTACCTCTGTTTTCTTCCTGGTATTCCATTTGCAGGAAGTGAGGCAGAGAATAAAAGTTGATTCTGCCTGACACTTTTCTACAGTGATGGCCCCAGTCATGGCTATTCTATGGAACTTAATTTGCAAGGTCTAAAACAAACAGAAATGACAAAATTAAACAAGAAGATGAGGAGAAATAGAAAACAGTCTATTTGAACAATGAATACCATTCCTTTACATAAGTAAAACAGCCTGGAACTTCAATCACTTCTACACTGAGAAAGGAGATTTGCCCCTACCACAACACATTGGTGAGAGATATGTACTTTTATGATTGCCCACTTGAATTGACTTTTCCATTTATCTGCTCAGGTCACTTCAAATAAGAGGATTTCTGTGTTATATAAGCAACTAGATGTGCAATATCTGCAAGCTATACAAGTTCTCTTCAGACATCCTTTCCCTTGTTTATTATAGTTAACTATCTATATATATCCTGAACATAACACAAAAAGAGCATTATCCTTTCTCTTCTTGAGGTCCTGCAGTTGCAATTTAGTTTGCTACTGCCATCTTTTCATAAAACAATATTTCTGAAACCCCTTAGATTCTGCCTTCATATAACTTGCCTAGAAATAGTTGTTTTATTTCTTACTATTTGCCCTCTAAAACATTCAACACAAAAACTTTTTAGAAGGCATAGGGGAGAATGAAGGAGGGGGTGACATTCATCAACATACATTGTACTCACATGCTGAATTGAAGCCACTTTGTACAACAACTTAAGGGGAAAAAATTTAAATGTTGTAAACTATAGAAAATTCTAGAACAGAGATTACAAATTGTTCATGTCAATCTTGCCCAGTTTTTCAAAATGTTCTAAGCTGCTACCTTCAGCAACTGTGTGCTGTGTCAAACAAAGCATTATTTTTCATGGAAATCAGATCTCCCACAATACAGACCTCTATGTAGTGTTACAAGTTTCCCTAGCTTGTAACAAATTTTTATTTATAAGTATTAATTCTGTCTATGATAGGCATTCATAAGCATAGATATGAAATAGAATAACAAGTTGAGGTTTTCAGTCTGCTTTTGAGTTATAACTTGTTACTTCTAACCCACTGTAATCTCTCTGAGAAAAAAAATTGTCTTGAGTAAGCAATTCTATTGAATTTGTCTACATACTTGCCTACACATTTAAAGGTTCTCTTTATTACTGATCTACTAACTGTAAATCATGTTAACTTAGGAACAATACTAAAGTAAGGATTATAACTAATCTATTAATTCTAGCTCCTCTTAATTCTTTATTAATCATTCTTCACCTTGTATCATCTCAGATACTGCAGTAGCTCTGCTCATCATAGTTTTTGAAAATATCAAAGCCAATTTGCATACATAATTACTTGTACTTTGGAAATCTTAATTTCAATTCCCAAAATGGCTCTCAAGCCAATCTTAAGTATTTTTAATTTCACAAGTTTTACTTACAAAGACTTTGATGAAATTCTAGAGATCAGTGTGTCTATATAGACTGAATAGCAATGCTACCTAAAACATGTTCTGCGGGGACCTGCCTCAGATCATCTGCAACACTTCTTCACAATTGGGGTCACTGGAAAAAATTCAGAAAATAAATATCTGAGATTCTGCATAAGTGATTTTTATAAATATCAATTCTAACGTGTTAAAAAATGTCTTGTCTGTCTTAGTTTTGTGCTTCTGTAATAGACTATTTGGGCTGAATAATTTGTAAAGAACAAAACTTTAATTCTCACAGTTCTGGAGGCTGCTAAATCCAAGATCAAAGCATAACAAGTGGCGAGGGCCTTCTTACTAGTGGAAGAACTAACTACTTCTAAGAGTCCCTTCTAAAATCAGTATTAATCCATTTATGAGTGAAAAGTTCCATAACCCAAACACTTTCCAAATATCTTACCTCCTAACACTGTTGGATAAGGGATTACATTTCTAGTACATGAGTTTTTAATGCAACACATTCAAACCATAGCACTGTCCAAAGAATATTCTAAAATAACAAAAACCACCTAGGGAAACCCGTTATAATGCAATGTATCTAGAACCCATTTAGGAAACACATATTTCTACCATTTAGGGACACTATATACAGATCACGTTTCTCTCAGGATACATACCTAGGACTAGTTAGAAGCCCCTTAAGTCATTTTGTTTCTGTAGCATTCACTCAAGAAATATTCACTGAACACTATATGTCAGGCACTAGGTAATGAAATATGTTTTGGTGCTCTAAGTACATACTCGCTCCCCAAGAACAATGAAGATTTGGCTAGGCATCCTTTTCTAATCATTTCAAGATGGTATACATATTTAGTAACCAGTCTTAGCTGAAGGTTCTCTGGATGACAGAGTTTAGGACCGAGCTGGATTAGTTAGATGAAACTTTCTAAGAGAAAGGACTGTTTTTCATTCATCTTTGTGCTCCATTCCTTACAATGCCTGGCACCATCTTTCAAATACATGACAAATAACCAAGAAGACGTTTTTAAGTGACTAGAAGTGAATATTTCATATGTCAGTTTATATTTATAAATTTTGAAATATGCCATGTACTTTACTGTAATAAGGAAAGATAAAAAATACAACCTCCTAGGTGTTTGCCATCCCTGTGTTTTCAGGATAATTAGTAGGCTCTTGGGTTCTACAAAAGGATGTAATACTAACAAATGTGGCTCATGCCCATAATCCTAGCTACTCGGGAGGCTGAGATCTGAGATCTGAGCATCACAGTCAGAAGCCAGTTCAGGCAGAAAAGAGACTCTTATCTAATTAACTGGAAGTGGCACTGTGGCTCAAAGTGGTAGAGCACTAGCCTTGAGCCAAAAGAGCTAAGGGACAGCAACCAGGCCCTGAGTTCAAACTCACAACCAACAAAAAAATTTAAAAAACTAACAAATGCACTATGACTATAAAAATATCTAAGCTTTTTTGTTTTGAATGAAACATCTAAAAAAAGTAACTTTTTCCTGAGGGGAGTATTTTTTAAAAACGGATTAAATACTGAATTGATTGATCAAGGTTTAGAGTACTCAATCTGAAAGGAGTAATTCGAAAGAAACCCTTCTGGAATTCCAGCTTTTGCTATCTCCCAGGACCCCTCCCCCTCAAATCTACAAATACTTAACAAATACTTTGTCCTGAAAGCTATTATACTTAAAGTTATTGTGGTTTTATAAGAAAATTCAGGATTAAAAATAAAAATTAGAATAATATTTCTGCCATATCTTACAAAGTATTGTTTGCTTAAGCTAGCCCAGTTCCTGGCAGTACATCCTGAAAATCACAGTAAAAACCAATGCTCTGTGAAAAATTCAGGCCTTTAACTTTCACTTAGCTGCAAGATAAGTCTTTTTTCACAAAAAGATATGGCAATGGATAATTGTAAAGTAGGACTTGAACTCTTCTATATGAATTTGTGACACTTTTTGTTTCAGCCTTTGTGACTCTCCTAGATGTTGGCCAAAACCAGATAAGTTAAAATTTGTTGGTGCATTGGTTCTCATTAGATAAGATTTTGTTACAGTGTGAAAACTGAGTCAATTTTGCTTCAACCATTCAGTTTAGTTCAATACTCTACCCTGAACCTTTCCATGTAGATTATTTCTTGGTTTGTGATTCTTACCTTTTTCCTCCTGAAGCAATATACTTTGCAATGATTGGAATGACATCCTTCTCACTGCTCCAGATATCAGCCTCCTCTTATTTTTTGGTATTGAATCATTTCTTCTCTTGGAAAATGTAGTTCTATTGAACTCCATCAGAGGGTATTGAAAAATAAAACATCAAAACCAAACCCCCACCTGGCAGCAGTGGTTCATGCCTATAATTGCAGCTACTCTAG
This sequence comes from Perognathus longimembris pacificus, assembly GCF_023159225.1. Classification (NCBI taxonomy): domain Eukaryota; kingdom Metazoa; phylum Chordata; class Mammalia; order Rodentia; family Heteromyidae; genus Perognathus; species Perognathus longimembris. The sequence continues at coordinate 104,411,057 of NC_063188.1, read as the reverse complement.
AAGCTAAGATCTGAGGATGGAAGTTTGAAGTTAACCTAGACAGAAAAATCCATGAGACTTTTCTCTCCAACTATCCACCCAAAAATGTGGGAAGTGGAGCTGTGGCTCAAGTGGTAGAGATCCAGACTTGAGTGAAAATGCTAAGAAACAGCACCCAGACCCCAAGTTCAAGCCTCAGTAGCAGCACTCATGCACATGCGCACACACACACACACACACACACACACACACAGAACTCTTATCCATGAAGTTCCTCAAGTTTGATAAGAAATGTACTCACTGTCTTACATAATTGTAACCCTGCGGTACATTACTTTGACAATAAATTAATTAATTAAGAAGGAAATATTAGGAAAGGAGTGGTCTTTACATAAATAACTGCTGGTATTTTGACCTCATATTTGAACAATAATGAAGGATATATCCTGTTAGAGTTAAAATATCATTATCACAAAAATACAAGAAAAGTTTACTTTTGGATTTTCACAGTTGTAAGTGAGAAATATAGCTCTATGCTTTCTTGCAGAAAATACAAAAGATAATTAAACAATCCTTAGTTGAGACTTAATTAAACAGAACTTCTCTATACCTTTGAACATATAAACAGAACAATGATTTGAATTTCCTTCTTAAAAAATAAGAAAATATAATTAATAAGATCATTTGTGTTTTATATAATAAGTATACATGCAAGAACATTCAGCGTTTTGGGTTTAAAAACTCCACAGGCAATTGCCAAAAGATAATTATTATCTTATAATAACATTGTTCATTTGTTTTACTTTTTCCTTTCTGCGTCTTTCAGAGAAAGTGAGCTGCTTAAAGGTATATACTGCCCAAAGCAAGGAACATTTCCCAAGCCAAATTGTGCCACTGAAGGGTTGCAAGAAATGACTTGTTAATAGTGAACATGTTTGCATTGTTCACTTTATCCAATATATCTATCATGATTTCTGTAATAAATTTGACATTCAATGAAGCTTTTTTTTCAATAAATGAATGATTAAATGGGTGGAAAAATGAAAGACTAAAAGAAAGAATACTGGCTTCAATCCTATGGTATCTATGCTAAGAAAATCTAGTCTCCTACCATCAACCCTGAGTCCCTTCTCCTGGTGCTTCTCATATTCTTCCAACCTTGAAATAAGGAAGAATAGAACAAAGAAGGAAAAGAACAAGATGGAGGAGCTGATGTTATTGTTCTCCTCTGAGGACAAGCCAGCCTTCCACATGAACAGAGAACCGGCTGCTCTTTGTCTCCATCATCTGCATCTTAAAGGAAGATGTAAGGACATCCTGGATCAGCAGATCCTACAGAACTTTTTCTAGAAGAAAGTTGAGGGTCTTTTCTAATGAATAGCTCTTTTTTTTTTAAAGAAATTGAAAAATTAAAACCCAGTTGTATTTTCTCCTTCCTTTAGAACATTTCCAAGTAGTTCAACACAGCTAGATATTTTATGAAGAAAAAAAAATACATTCACCAAGTTTATTCCTGTTTTCATTGAAAATTTTCAATAAAAATAGCAGAAAAAAATCCACATTATCTCTAATTAAACAAGATAATAAAGCCCTTCAAGGATTATTTGTTCCAAAGTCTTATATTCAGAATCTTGAAAATAGTGCATTATTACAACCACCTACCACAGAAATGGGATATCAGTTTGTTAATAGCATTTTCAGATGAGTTTCATTGTTGTTGTTCCCTCTGAATAATTCAAAACGATATCTGCATCTCAAAGCAAAGACTAAAACTGATGCTACAATGTAGATTAGCTAATTTTTAAAACAAGACAAACATTTAATGAAGAAATTCATAAATGATCTGGTAATTTCAAGGTGCTATAGCAAAATAGCAGTCAACAGATTTTATTTCTTGTACAATTTTATCATTTTATTGTTCATTTGTTTTCTTACTTACTTCCCTATAATAATTTACTGTAAAAGGATGGACATTCTGCACCAATAGTTGTATTAAAAGTGTTTAGAGGGCTGGGAATATGGCTTAGCGATAGAGTTCTTGCCTTGCACGCATGAAGCCCTGGGTTCGATTACTGAGCAGCACATAAACAGAAAAGGCCAGAAGTGGGGCTGTCGCTCAAGTGGCAGAGTGCTAGCCTTGAGCAAAAAGAAGCCAGGGACAGTGATCAGGCCCTGAGTCCAAGCCCCGGGACTGGCAAAAAAAAGTGTTTAGAAAGCTCTTTGAGTTAGGCAACTAGCTAACTCAATACTAGTATGTACATGTTGGAAATCCAATAGGTATACATTACTGACCTTGATCAGCAGCTATCTATTGAGTATATACTGCTTTCAAAGCAATATGCTAACTGCAAGGGAATATGAAGGTAACTAGGAGGAAGGGCAATAACGTTCAGTATTTGAGAGGATAGACTTAGGAAACATAAGGCACTAGGTTCAAATCCTGATTCTACTATATAGTAACAGCATGGTCTTTTTCATTTATTTACTCTCTCTAAGCTTCATTTATTTTATCTATAAAATTAAAAGTATCACTTGCTTCATTTGGTGGTTTTAAGGAATAAATGAAGAATGACCACCATGTCTGACATCATAAATGCTTCAAAAACAGTTTTTGTTGGCTTTGTCATGATTGATACTACACACGCCTTGTCTTCAAAAGCCTAGAACATAATTGTGATATAAACATGTATGCAATTATTAAAAATTATTTTTATTTATTAGATCACTTTTGACACACCCTAAACTGTTGACTTTGTCCCCACACAAGTCCACATGTTGTTTTGGATTAATTAAAACAATCTGGTTTCCTGAGTGTGGAATTTAATCTGTTCTGTCTATAAATTAAAAGATTTTGCTGGATGTTGGTGGCTGATACCTATAATCCTCGCTACTCAAGAGGCCATGATCTGAGGATCACAGTTCACTAGCCCAGACAGGAAAATCCACAAGACATTTATCTCCAATAAACTACCAAAAAAGCCAGAGGCAGAGCTGTATGCCTTGAGCAAAAAATAAGCTCAGGGACAGGCCCCATGCCCCGGGGTTCAAGCCGCAGGACCAGCATTTATGACAATCTTCTAAACGTTCTTAAAGAATTCTGACAAATGTGAAAGTATATGTCATCCTTAAATTAGAATTATTGAAGTCCAATATTATTATTATTAAGTCCAACTTTAATTTGTGCCCTCAACATCCAGGAGGTTATTACTAAGTCTTTGCAGCAGAAAAGCAGGTGAAATAACTGACACTATTAAACTAAAAAGAGCTGGAACCTCTGTGTGTGTGTGTGTGTGTGTGTGTGTGTGTGTGTGTGTGTGTGTGTGTGTGTGTGTCGGTGCTGGGCTTGAACTCAGGGCCTGGGTGCTGTCCTTGAGCTTTTGTGCTCAAAACTAGCACTCTACCACTTGAACCACATCTCTACGTCTGGCTTTTTTGGTAGTTAGTTGGAGACAAGAGTCTCATGGATTTTCCTGTCTGGGCTAGCTGCAAACAAGCTAAGAGGTGTAACTTTTAAAAGACACATGCTGGGTTATGTGTCATACTTCTCTAAACCATAGCAGTGGGAAAAGTGTTTCTCAAACTCTTCTATCCAGGCCTTTGTGTCTGGAGTTAAAATTATCTGAATAACTTGGTTCCTCAACATCTATAAAACATTCTTATAGGGCTGGGATGTAGCTCAGTGGCAAAGCGCTTGCCGTGCAAGGGAAACGTCCTGGGTTCGATCCCCAGTACCAAAAAAAAACAACCACATTCTTATGCATTGATAATTATGAATGCTCAGATGTAAATAAGACACCATTCTTTCACAAAGAAGTTCCTATGTTAATTGACCAAATATGATACTTGCCCATTTATTCTGAAATATAGATTACGTATCCACATTTATCATCTCTAAAATTGTGATGCAACTTTCAATCAATGGCAATTTATAACTGCTATCAGCCAGAAGACATTCATGATATAGTTGCTAATACCTACATTAGATATTTATTGTTGCATAACAAATTACCTTATATTCTGACGGCAGAAGACAACAATAATTATTTTATAAAAGCGTTTGCTGATCAGTAATTTAGGCACAGCTTAGCTCAATTTTCTGGCTCCAGACCTCTTGCAGGCTGGTTCAACTAGAGCTATATTTATTTCCAAGTTCACTCAAATTATTGTTGACTGTATTCAATTTCTCATGACCTATTGATTAAGGTCTTGGTTCTTTACCTGCCTTAGTGGCCTTTTGTATAGGTTAGCTCATGACAAGGTGGCTAGATTTATTAGAGAAGACGAGAGAGAGAAAGAGAGAGAGAGAGAGAGAGAGAGAGAGAGAGAGAGAGAGAGAGCCAAAACAAAGTCATAGTGCTCTCTAACCTAATCTCAGAAGTGTCGTCTCATTAGGCTTGCCAAATTTTGCCCTTTAGAAGTTAATCACTCGGGGCAAAATTGACAGGGCTATCACGAGGTAAAGATCACTAAAAATCATTTTAGAAACTGTCTGTCATACTTGGCTATGATTATGAAACTTAATTTATTCCTAGATAGCCTTTGGTATTTATTTCAGTCAACATTTAGAGACAATTTTAACATAGAACATGGATCCTAGTTATGATTTGAAAATGGTTTTTTTTTGGGGGGGGACTGAGGGGGGTCGGTCATTTTATTAGCACCTCCAAGAAACAGAATGTATTGCAGAAGTTAGAAGAAAATCCAGAGACACTCATAGAGCATACTTGAAAGCAATGCTTCAGCCAGGCTTTGTAGCATCTCCATGTAATCTCAGCACCCAGGAAGCATAGGCAGCAGGACTACAATTTCAAGTTAATCTGGGATATGCAGTGAGACCTTGCTGAAGAAAAAGGGGAAGGAAGAACAGGAGGAAGAGGAGGAGGTATGGGAAGAGAAAGACACTGGTTCTGGTGATGGAACAAGGCTATGGTTACCTCTGAATGACAAATACCATAAAAAAGCTAGACTGTAAGTGGGAAAAAGTTATAGAAAAACATCAATCAATTTAATTCATATGTATGCTTCATTTTATGAATGTACAACATGATGAAGATTTTTTTTGTTTTGATGATCTTTAAGTAGTTCTACAAATACATTGCATCTTGATCAATGTCACCTCCTTTCAACATTCTCACTCCTCCCTCCCACCCCATCCCTTCCCTCACTGTTCTTAATTTTGTAGAATATACATGGAATTAGAGTTTTTAATTGGTAACAGATATTTTCTTTACAAGTCATATGAAATAATTTCCTACAATTAAAGGTATATCTAATTCAATATGATGAGTGCAAAACAAAAGTAAATTATTTCTGCTCATGGAATCTCCAACTATGTCCTAGAATTGGTAGTCTAATCAAGATGTGTCTTCAGGCTGGGAATATGGCCTAGCGGCAAGAGTGCTTGCCTTGTATACATGAAGCCCTGGGTTCAATTCCCCAGCACCACATATACAGAAAACGGCCAGAAGGGGCGCTGTGGCTCAAGTGGCAGAGTGCTAGCCTTGAGCAAAAAGAAGCCAGGGACAGTGCTCAGGCCCTGAGTCCAAGGCCCAGGAGTGGCAAAAAAAAAAAAAAAGAAAAAGATATGTCTTCAGTGGATCACCCAACTAAGAAGTATCTCATGCAAAATCCAATAAAAGTGAACATTTAAAATTTCTGAAACACTAGAGAAAAAGACTTAAAGATTGATATAAACAATCTCCTATATATGGTAAAAGAAAAACTTAAGGAATAATTTTAAAATAGTCTCCATAAACTGACATGTAGTTGAAACTCCTTTGGACAACTACCTAAAAATACATTTTTAATTATATATTTTTTAGAAAAACAGCCAGGCACCAGTGACTCCAGAGGCTGAGATCTGAGGATCATGATTCAAAGCCAGCAGGGCAGGAAAGTCCATAAGACTCTTATTTATAGTAATAAATTACACAGAAAAAGACAGAAGTGGCAATGAACCCACAGAACTACACCTACTTAATCTTTAATAAAGGAGCTAAAACAATAGTATGGAAGAAAGATAGCCTCTTTAACAAGTGGTGCTGGCAAAACTGGCTCAACACATGCAACAAACTAAAACTAGATCCTTATATATAACCCTGCACCAAAATCAATTCCAAATGGATTAAAGACCTTGAAATCAAAACAGACACCCTGAAAACACTAAAGGAAGGAGTAGGAGAAACACTTGGGCTCCTTGGCGCAGGACAGAACTTCCTTAACAAAGACCCAGAAAGGCTACAAATCAAAGAAAGGTTGGACAAATGGGACTGCATCAAACTGCAGAGCTTCTGCACGGCAAAGGACATAGCTCGCAAGATAAACAGAAAGCCCACAGACTGGGAGAAGATCTTTACCGGACATTCAACAGACAAAGGCCTCATCTCTAAAAAAAAAAAATTACCTTCTTCCAAAACAAAACCGCAAAGAACCAATAGCCCCCTCATCAAGTGGGCTAAAGACTTACAAAGAGACTTCTCTGATGAGGAAATGAGAATGACCAAGAGACATATGAAAAAATGCTCTACATCACTGGCCATAAAAGAAATGCAAATCAAAACAACATTGAGATTCCATCTCACCCCAGTAAGAATGTCCTATATCAAGAAAACTAACAATAACAATTGTTGGAGGGGATGTGGCCAAAAGGGAACCCTACTTCATTGTTGGTGGGAATGTAAACTGGTTCAGCCACTCTGGCAAGCAGTATGGAGATTCCTCAGAAGGCTAAATATAGAACTCCCCTATGACCCAGCAGCCCCACTTTTGGGTATCTATCCAAAAGACCACAAACAAAATCACAGTAATGCCACCAGCACAACAATGTTCATCACCGCGCAATTTGTCATAGCGAGAATCTGGAACCAACCCAGATGCCCCTCAGTAGACAAATGGATCAGGAAAATGTGGTACATATACACAATGGAATTTTATGCCTCTATCAGAAAGAATGACATTGTTCCATTTGTAAGGAAATGGAAGGACTTGGAAAAAATTATACTAAGTGAAGTGAGCCAGACCCAAAGAAACATGGACTCTATGGTCTCCCTTATTGGGAATAATTAGTACAGGTTTAGGCAAGTCATAGCAGAGCATCACAAGGCCCAATAGCTATACCCTTATGATGACATAAGATGATGCTAAGTGAAATGAACTCCATGTTATGGAAATGATTGTTATATCACAGTTGTAACTACTTTCAACGTCCCATGTGTATCTGTAGCTTTATTATTGATGATGTTCTTGTATCACCTTCCTGTGATTGTACCTACACTATCTCTGTAATCTTATCTGAGTATATTGGAAACGTGTTTACTGGTATTGGAAGTAGGAAATTGAAAGGGAATAACAAATTTGAGAGACACGGGGTAAAAAAAAGACAAACAACTACAAAAGCAATACTTGCAAAACTGTTTGGTGTAAGTGAACTGAACACCTCCGGGGGGGGGGGGGCGGGGAAGGGAAAGGGGGAGGAGGGAGGGGGTTATGAGGGACAAGGTAACAAACAGTACAAGAAATGTATCCAATGCCTAACATATGAAACTGTAACCTCTCTGTACATCAGTTTGATAATAAAAATTTGAAGAAAAAAAAAAGACAGAAGTGGCACTGTGGTCCAAATAGTAGAGTGCTAGCCTAGGGCAAAAAGAAGCTCAGGGACAGTGCCCAGGTACTGAATTTAAGCCCAAAGACCAGCCAAAAAAAAAAATTTGAGCTTAGAATAATGTATGCCACAGCTTAAAGGCAAACAGCTACCAAATAACTACCTAGAAAAGCTCTCCTTCATAATTGAGAGACAAATAAAAACTTTCCATAACAAGATAAAATAGAAACAATTTATCTCCACTAATCCAGTACTACAAAAGATACTTAAATATGTCCTACACATACTGAACCAACAAGAATATGACAGTGACAGAGAAAAGGCCCCTTAGCAGAGAATCTGATGACTATAGAAAGAAAATATGAGGCACATCCCCTAAGAAGGTGGATAACATGGCAGGAATTATCAAACACTTCTCAGTCCTGCTGCTCAATATTAATGGACTGAACTCTACAATTAAATGACACAGATTGACTAGGTGGATCAAAAAGCAAGACCCATCCATCTTCTGTCTTCAAGAGACACATCTTACCCTCAAAAATGAACATATTTTTAAAGTGAAAGGCTGGAATGAAATCTTTCAAGCAAGTGGCTCCCATAAATAGTCTGGATTAAAAATACTAATATCTGATAAAATAGTCTTCAAATTAAAAAGTGAGAAGAGACAAAGAAGGACATTACATACGAATAAAAGGATCTCTCCTACAGAAATGCCAGAGCATGCAACTTCATCAAACAAATACTACCTAACCTAAAAACACACATAGACCCAAACACATTGATTGTTGGTGACTTCACCATATCACTGTTGCCTCTGGATAGATCATCCTGGCAGAAAAAATCAGCAGAGAAACCTCAGAACTAAATAATTGCATTGACCAACTAGACGTAACAGAAAATTGCTGGAGGAATATCAGTACCAAACTTCAAACTCTATTATAAAGCTGTAGTAATAAAAACAGCTTGGTACTAGCACAAGAATTGGCCTGAGGACCAATGGAATAGAAGACTCAGAAATGAACTCACAGACCTATAGTCACCTAATATTTGTCAAAGGAGCCAAAAACACAGGATAGAAGAAATGAAGCCTCTTCAACAAATGGTGTTGGCAGAATTGGATACGTACATGCAGACAGACCCATGTATATCATCCTGCACCAGTGTCAATTCTAAATGGATCAAAGACCTCAATATATGGCCAGATACCATGAAAATATTACAGGAAGGGATAGGAGAAACACAGAGCTCCTTGGCATGGGTTGAATCTTCCTAAGGATCCAGAATCACAACAAATTAAAGAAAGATTGGATAAATGGGACTGCATCAAAATAAAGGGTTTCTGCATGGCAAAGAATATAGCTAGCAAGATAAATAGAAAGGCCACAGAATGGGAAAAGATCTTTACTAGCTATGCATCAGACAAGGGCCTTATATCTAAAATATACTTAGAGCTCAAAAAATTAAACACCCAAAAACAAATCCTCAAGGAAACAGAAACCCAATTAGTAAATGGACTGAAGACTTAGAGACTTCTCAGAAAAAAAAGAATGGCCAATAGACACATGAAGAGATGTTGAACATCTCTGGCCATATAAGAAATGCAAATCAAAACAACACTGAGATTACACCTCACCCATTATCTAGAAAACTAAAAATAACAGATGCTTGTGGGGATGTGGCCAAAAAGGAATACTACTACACTGTTGGTGGGAATGTAAACTTGTTCAAACACTCTGGAAAGCAGTATGGGGGTTCCTTAAAAGACTAAACATAGAGCTTTCCTATGACACAACAATCCCACTCCCAGACATTTATCCAATTGACCACAAACTAGGCCACACTAAAGCTACCAGCACAACCATGTTCATTGCAGTATTGTTTATCATAGCCAAGATATGGAATCAGCACAGATACCCCTCAGTGAATGAGTGGATCAAGAAAATGTGGTATATGTACATAATGGAATTCTATTATTCATCTTATCCCATTCATAAGGAAATAGAAAGACTGGAAAAATTATGTTAAGTGAAGTAAGCCAGACCCAAAGAAACATAGATTGCATAGTTTCACTCATTTGTAGTAATTAGAATGTGCCTATAAATCTACAAGTAAATGCAATGGATAGTAAAAGACAAAAAAAGTATACCTGGACAGGATAAATTAAACAGGACTCTAAACATTCACACAAGTGAGACCAAAGCAGGATATCCTTAGGAGATCATCACAAGGGCTCAATAGCTATGTGCATATGATCATGTAAAATGATGCTTATCAAAATGAACCCCAAGAAATGAAAACAAGAGGGTTTTTTTTGAAATTTTTACATTTTGTGTTTTTTTTTTTATTCATTTTCCTGTATTTCCCCTTTTTGTTGCTGGATTTTTTGTTTGTTTGTTTGTTTGTTTGTTTTTGGTTTTTTGCCAGTGCTGGTATTGGGACTCGGGGCCTGAGCACTGTCCCTGGCTTCTTTTTGCTCAAGGCTAGCACTCTACCACTTGAGCCACAGCACCCCTTCTGGCTTTTTCTATATATGTGGTGCTGAGGAATCAAACCCAGGGCTTCAGGTATACGAGGCAAGCATTCTACCACTAGGCCATATTCCCAGCCCCTGTTTTTTATTTCTGTACCTTGTTTTGTATGTAATTTTATCTGACTTGGGGAGGGTAAAAGGAGGTACTGAAATGGTGGGACAAAGGTGAACTAGTTCAGCAGTGATACTCACTAGGCATTCTATTGAAAATAACCTATATTGTTTGTGGGGGAGGGGGCTGGAGGGAAAAAACTGGGAGCAATTAAGGGAAAAAGTGACACTGTTCAAAAGGAAATGTACTCAATACCTGACTTATATAACTGTAACTCCTGTATATCACCTTTACAATAATTTTTTTTTTTGGCCAGTCCTGGAGCTTGGACTCAGGGCTTGAGCACTGTCCCTGGTTTCTTTTTGCTCAAGGCTAGCACTCTGCCACTTGAGCCATAGCGCCACTTCTGGCCATTTTCCATATATGTGGTGCTGGGGAATCGAACCCAGGGCTTCATGTATATGAGGCAAGCGCTCTTGCCACTAGGCTATATCCCCAGCCCCTACAATAAATATTTTTAAAAGAATTTTTAAAAATCCTATTAAGAATATTCAAAGTAATTTTCATTCATGAAGTATGATGACATGTTCCAATTCCCAATTGTGGTTCTTGACTTGTAATCACACATCCCAAGGCTTAGAATCACTTCAAAATGTTCATAAATCCATATGCTTATGAAACATTTAGTGTAGAATGATTAACTAGTATCTTGAATATTTTAATTCCTTTTTCAAATATGTGAAAGAACGTTTTGTTATTAAAGGCATATTCTTTTACATAATTTTGACTTTTTAATTATGATTTAACCCTATTAAAATACAGCCATTATTATGCATGTAGGGAAGAGTACATGGAACTTTTACTATGTAAATATGTCCCTTATGACAACAATCCTGGGTGCCACTATCCACAGGCATCTTGAGTTGCGAACCTAAGCAAGTTCAACAGTGATTCATTTCCTACATCCACACAGCCTTAGGGAAAGCATTTATCTCCATGTTACCAGATAAAGACCCATCCCTGGCTATTACTCTTTCTATTTCAAATTTTATACCCACAGATAAAACTTGTCAGGATTTTAGAAAGAACTCCATTTTTATTCCAACATGTTGAAAGGAAATCCATTTTGTTTCTAAGAACAATGAATAGAATCCTGAAAGGACTTTTTTCTCTCTTGGTTCCTTAAAGCCATATTTCTTTCCATTTAACTAAAAGCAAGCCATCCTTCAATTTTAATAGAATTAGCCTAACAACACCAGTCTAAATTTTTCAATTTTATGATTCAATTAAGAACTCAATACCAAAAACTAGCCAAGATAGTAAGACTATTAGTGCTCTATCACAGTAAAAATGATTAATTTGCTTAATATCAGAGATTAAATTAATCACAATTTAGCTACATAATCAATAAAAGGGAAGGAGAAATTTTTAGTATGTATACTCTTATTATGAAAAAGGTTTGTAGTTTTGTTTTGTTTTGCCAGTCCTGGAGCTCGAACTCTGGGCCTGAGCACTGTCCCTGAGCTTCTTTGGCTCAAGGCTAGTGCTCTACCTCTTCAGCCACAGTGTCACCTCTGGCTTTTTCTGAGTAGTTTATTGGAGATAATAGTCTCACAGGCTTTACTGCCTGAGCTAGCTTTGAACCATGATACTTAGATCTCAACCTCCTGAGTAGCTAGAGCTATAGCGCCTGGTTGAAGTTTTGTGTTTTTAAGAGTTTTCAAGTGTCTCTGTTAGCAGATATAAGATTAACAACAACATCATCATTCATGTACTTGCTAGTATTGATCTGTACATACCTGAGTGCAGTTCAAGGTCAAGAGAGCACTTCAGTTTAAGTGTACAATGTTTTGAATAAAGCAAGATTTTGTCCACACTGACATGAGGCAAATTAAAAGATAGCTTCCTGAATTTGAGTTCATTTGCTTACCTCAAATTTCCATTTGATAGGGAAAATGAATACAAAGGAGCTATATTTCCAACTAGAAGGAAAGGAAGGAAGAAAAAAGGGCAATTGAGAGGAGGGGAGGTGGGGCAGAGGGGCAAGGCTCCTAATCAAGTGATGGAGAGTGACAGACTTGGCAAGGAAAGTTAGTACAACAACTAGTGGGTATCAGTGTGAAAGGAGAGGAGAGGAATGTCCAAATAGTGGGGAGAACATGCCTAGAGTTTCCCCATAAAGCAAAGCAGGGGTAGAATCTGAAACTGAAAGGAAAATAAAATAAGAAATAAAATCTCCAGAAGGCTATATTAGCTTTTGTATTCACCTTCACACTAGACCCAGTAAGAATGTTCATTATCAAGAAAACTAACAGCACATGCTGACGGGGATGTGGCCAAAAGGGAGCCCTACTACACTGTTGGTGGGAGTGTACACTTGTTCGGCCACTCTGGAAAGCAGTGTGGAGATTCCTCAGAAGGCTAAACATAGAGCTCCCCTATGACCCAGCAGCCCAACTTTTTGGCATCCACCCAAAAGATTACAAGCAAGACCACACTAAAGCCATCAGAACAATTATGTTTATCACAGCACAATTTACCATCACTAAAATATAGAGCCAACCCAGATGCCCCTCAGTAAATGAATGGATCAAGAAAATGTGATACATATACACAATGGAATTCTATGCATCTATTAGAAAGAACGACACTGCCCCATTCGTAAGGAAATGACTTGGAAAAAATCATAATAAGTGAAGTAAGCAGAGCTAAAGAAACAAACTCTACAGTTTTATGCATTGGAAACAATGAGTACTTGTCTAGGATAGTCCTAGCAGAGGAGCACAATAGCTCGATAGCAATGTATACATGATCACATAAGATGATCCTAAGTGAAATGAACTACAAGATTTAGAAATAAGTGGTTTATCTTTGATGTCATTATTTCCAATGTACCCTATGAAATTCTGCCTTTTTCTTTTGTCTTTCTTCCCCATGGTGTCACTGTAACTGACTTTGGTACACTGGGTATTATATGTGCATTTATCAGAAAAAGTGCAGGGGAACACCAAAATGGAGAGAAGAAGGGCAAAATGAGAACCAATGCAACAGATACTTACAAGACAACACGTTGCAAACCAACTGTATAGGGGGAGGGTGGGGAGGGACCTGGGAGGGAGGAAGGTGGGAGAAAAACAGAGGAGGTAAAAAGTATGATAAGAAATGCACTACACTGCCTTGCATATGTAACTGTAATCCCTCTGTGATTTGACAATAAAAAAGAGCCAAAAAAGTTGTACAGCCCATGGGATCTTTTATATACTCCAGAGAGGACTGTCAGAACACAAGAAAGAATGGTGGCAAACTGAATATACCAATCATTTTAAAGGACACCCCACATCTGCGTGCACTGCTATACTTTGGATTAACAGCCTGAGAGATCAACATGCCTCTCTACTAGCCGAAGAAAAACATTCTTCAATGGAATCCGAAATGTCTCTGTGGATTTTTCTTCTTACATTTTTTTGGGAGGGTAGGTAAATTAGTTTGTATGTCTATGCTTAAGTCAGTAATAAAATATGATCCAGACTACAAATACAAATATTTTTGGCACAACAAATTCCAAGAAGATATCCAAGTCCCAAAATGAAATTAGATTGTGCTAAAGGAACTCAATTGAATGTTAGAACATCCATCAATGATGCTTTCACCCAAGATAACATGTCATCTTGTCAAGATATCTAACTGATTGACATTCTTGTAGAGAGTCCAAATATCTTTCCCCACCCCAATCCCCCACTTCTATCATCAGATAGGCTTTAAATTGAAGATTGAACCATAAATATGACACTTATCAACAGTCTCTTGACACGTTATTTCAATTTCTATTTGTCAACTCCAACTCACATGTAGCCAAAGAAAATGTTACACTGCCAGGTCCAAAATTCAGGCTAGTGTTGACAGTATGGGGAGTGAAAATCCAGCTAAATGGAGATCATGCTGTTGTTCAAAGCGTAAACATAGCAGAACCATATTTTTTTGCTTCAAAATATCAACACTGAGGGTAATTCTTCACAATGCAAAGCATGAAAATGAGACTTAGCTACAGCTATTCAACATATATGTTAAGTTTTAAGGTGTCACAAAATCCAATCAGGATATGTACTTCTGGAAATCAGTCTTTTTAAAAAATTTTTATTGTCAGACTGATGTACAGAGAGGTTACAGTTTCATACATTAGGCACTGTATACATTTCTTGTATTGTTTGCTACCTCCTCCCTCGTTCCCCCTCCCCCTCTCTCCCTCCCCCCATGAGTTGTTCAGTTCATTTACACCAAACAGTTTTGCAAGTATTGCTTTTGTAGTCGTTTGTCTTTTTTACCCTGTGTCTCTCAATTTTGGTATTCCCTTTCAATTTCCTAGTTCTAATACCAGTATACATGTGGAAATCAGTCTTAAAATGATATTTAATAGATTGCAAAGTCAGATCTTTTGTTTTTCAACAGGCAAGGACTGTTCATTGAGGAACACCGAGGGGCACAGACCTTCACACAGGATTGGAGGTTGTATTGAAGTCAGATCTTATAGGAAAACACTTGTATAGACAATATATGTACAATATATACAGCACTTGTATACATTTTGTGTATGTATGTATACCAAAACTAAACTAGAGAATATATACATATATATGTATGTGTATGTATATATATATGCATATATAGCATATGTGTGTATATATATGCATATAAATATATACTAAAACTAAATTTATGTGTTTAGTTTTAGTTTTTGGTAGGATAATTCCTTAACTATTGAAGTTTCTATTTAAGAATACATTTTACTGGTATAGCTGGATCCGTGTAAAACTTTAGGTGATTATATTAAGTAAAGTAAGTCCCAGAGAGACAAAGGATGCACAGTTTCCCACATATACAGTAGCTTAATTAACCTACAAATATATGGTAGCTTAATTAACCTAAAAATCTGTAAGTAAACACATTGGGTGGTATGCAAGTGGTTACAGATGTATTAACTTAAATATGGTAGGTTCTAGGGAGAACTCAAATAGTGTTAATTCCATAGAAAAGCAAAGGCAAAGTCCAACCAAATTAACACCAGAAATAGGCACTTGCAAGGGGGGTGGGATGAGAGGTAGACTAATGAAGAGAAGGCGGGGAGAATATAGTATAAAAATTCCATATATATGTATATATATATGGATATTGAAAAAATGAGAAGGAGGGGCTGGGGATATGGCCTAGTGGCAAGAGTGCTTGCCTCGTATCCATGAGGCTCTGGGTTCGATTCCCCAGCACCACATATACAGAAAATGGCCAGAAGTGGCGCTGTGGCTCAAGTGGCAGAGTGCTAGCCTTGAGCAAGAAGAAGCCAGGGACAGTGCTCAGGTCCTGAGTCCAAGGCCCAGGACTGGCCAAAAAAAAAAAAAATGAGAAGGAAAGGAAAGGGTGGGTGAGAATGCTGAAAGGGGTGATGCTGATTAACATGTATTGTATTCATAAACTGCTTTGTTCAATGACAAATCCTTTGTGCAACTACTTAAAGATAACAAATAAAGTCCAGGAGCTGGGGATATGGCCTAGTGGCAAGAGAGCTTGCCTCATATACATGAGGCCCTGGGTTCGATTCCCCAGCACCACATATACAGAAAACGGCCAGAAGTGGCGCTGTGGCTCAAGTGGCAGAGTGCTAGCATTGAGCAAAAGGAAGCCAGGGACAGTGCTCAGGCCCTGAGTCCAAGGCCCAGGACTGGCAAAAAAAAAAACCAACCAAAACAAAAACAAAAACAAATAAAGTCCACAGCGTGTATTATTTCATTTACACACTTCCTAAATTCCAGGGGTTCCATTTGCATAAACTATGATGCAAACTATTCCCCAAGGAGGTTTGCAGTGTGGCTGTCCTACTAGCAAAAACACTTAGATGGTATCTGATGTTCATCTGCAAAATATCTCTTTTCACAGGTTCACAAGCTTTGAGAGTGATACTTGCTTTTTTTCTTTCTTTGCACTGTTTTGTAAAGATGGTAATTTATAATAATATGCTCTGGGAACAAGGGAATATCAGTGAAGAGGCAAAGGGTTGTCTATCACTATCCCTTTCCATATTCATCTACCCAAACCCAAAGCAGATTAGATGGGTTACTTTTGAACCACATTGAGCATCAAAGCCAGAAGAGTAATATTGGATTGTAAGACTGGGATATTTCTTTTTTGTTTGTTTATTGTCAAAGTAATGTACAGAGGGGCTACAGTTACATATGTAAGGCAGTGAGTATATTTCTTATCAAAATTGTTACCTTCTCCTTTGTTTTTCTCCCACCTTCCCCCCTCCCCGGTTCTCTCCCTACCTTCCCCTGAGATGTAGAGTTGGTTTACAGCATATTGTTGTATAAGTATTATTTTTGCATTGTTTCACCTTTTACCCTTCATCCTCCATTTTGGCGTTCCACTTTCCTAGTTCTGATAAACGTACATACAATACCCAGTGTACCAAGGTCAGTTACAGTGACAACAGGGGTAAAAGCATGGAGAAGAAAGACAAAAGAAAAAGGCAGAATTTCATAGCATACGTTGGAAATAACGACATCAAAGGTAAACCACTTATTTCCAAATCTTGGAGTTCATTTCACTTAGGATCATCTTATGTGTTCATATGTACATAGCTATTGAGTTATTGTGCTCATCTGCTAGGAAAATCCTAGACAAATTCTAATTGTTTCCAGTGAGTGAAACCATAAAATCTATGTTTCTTTGGGTCTGGCTCACTTCACTTAGTACAAGTTTTTCCAAGTCTTTCCATTTCCTCACAAATGGGGCTAAACACTGGGCTATTTCTGAGTCCATTTCAGTAGTGAAGGGTAGAGAAGGCATTCACTTCACTTAAGCACTAGAAGTCAGCAGAAGCAAAAAATGGATACTATGCCATAGTAATTGTATCCTCCTGAGAAGCCACAGGATACAAAAGGATCAGGGGGGTCTTAATCAGCAAAGGTAGCCATGATTTGTTAGCTTTGTTCCTTGGCACATGTTACTAGGCTGAGAACTCCTCTTGTAACTGCGAGAGCTGCTGAAGGAGGAAACCGGATGTTATGCACACGTGACCACATGCTTCTTCGCAAGCTAGAGAAGCCTGAAATGTTTCAATTTCAAAGAGTTTTGATTTGGGCTGGGAATATGGCCTAGTGGCAAGAGTGCTTGCCTTGTATTCATGAAGCCCTGGGTTCAATTCCCCAGATCCACATATATAGAAAATGGCCAGAAGTGGCGCTGTGGCTCAAGTGGCAGAGTGCTAGCCTTGAGCACAAAGAAGCCAGGGACAGTGCTCAGGCTCTGAGTTCAAGCCCAGGACTGGCAAAAACAAAAAAAAAGAGCTCTGATTTGAAAGGGAAATAGATAAACTATAAACCCTGTTATTTTCTGGGGAAAAAATTACAAAAATAGATGCAGCAGTTTAAAAAATGAGAAAAAAGGAAAAAAATAAAGTGTCATTTAGTAAGTGTTGCTACTGAATTTTTAAACCCACTCTCTCCTTATTATCATAAATTTTCAAACACTTTGACGGAACTGCTGGAGACAGAAGGAGTGGAAACAAAGAAAAAAAGGTGAAGAGAATGAGATTGGTAAAGAAAACTGAAGAGAGAAAGGTCCAGCCTCTGTCTCTTGAAATTGCATTGTGTGATTAGGCTACCACTCCCTGACTTACCCTCCCCTAACATGCCTGCAATGCCCATGGCCTTGCCTCAGAGAGCAACTGCACAGCAAAGCCCTTCTTAGTCACAAATAGCTGGTTGTTTGGTCTTTGTTTCTGCTTAGGTCTCCAGCAGTCTTCCTCAGCGTCCTACACTACTCAGGCTCTCAGCCCCGTGTGAAGCGATACTGCACAGGCATGAGTGACTTAGCCAGCCCAACCAACCCTTACATGACTATCTATTCCATTTTAACACTGAGCTGGGTTGGGATTAAAATCTTTCTATTACCATTAAGAAAGAAAGGGGAGGGGGCTGGGAATATGGCCTAATGGTAAAGTGCTCGCCTCGTATACATGAAGCCCTGGGTTCAATTCCCCAGCACCACATATATAGAAAATGGCCAGAAGTGGCGCTGTGGCTCAAGTGGCAGAGTGCTAGCCTTGAGCAAAAAGAAGCCAGGGACAGTGCTCAGGCCCTGAGTCCAAGCCCCAGGATTGGCAACAAACAGAACAAAACAACAACAATAACAACAACAAACAAACAAAGAAAGAAAGGGACAACAAGATAAAGCAAGAACGGGATGGTTGGCTCCGAAAAATGGTTGAAGAATAGTATCTATGTCTCATAGGCCTTTTTATTGTCATGGGGCTTGTACTCAGGGCCTGAGTGCCGTTCCTGAGCTTTTGGGTTCAAGGATAGCTCCCTATCACTTTGAGCCACGGCTCCACTTCTAGTTTTTTTGATTGTTGATTAGAGATGAGAGTCTCACCAACTTTCTAGCCTTGGCTGGCTTTCAACCATGATCTTCAGATCTCATCCTCCTGAGTAGCTAGGATTACCAAGAGTGAGGCCACCAGTGCCAAGCTTCATAGGTCTTCTTTAAGTGACTGGTCCTTTTCATGCTCACTCAAACTTACTCCCCACCTTCAGCATGGGGTTTCAACCTGAGCACACTCAACTCTCAGGACTGAATAATTCTGAGCTGTCCTATGGCCTTCAGAATGTTTAGTAGCATTCCTAACCTCTACCCACTAAATGCTAATGCAAGTTTATAGCCAGACCCTCCTCCTCCATGACAACAAAAATATCTCGAAACATTGACAAATGTCCCTTGGGGACAAAATAACTTGCAGTTGAGAATCAATGAGCTAAAATTAAATCTGCCTCCATAACTGGCAGCTGAAGCTACATCAATAATACACACACACACACTCTCTCTCTCTCTCTCTCTCTCTCTCTCTCTCTCTCTCTCTCTCTCTCTCTCTCTCTCTACTGGGAGGTTTTCTGAGACTCTAGTAATAGAATCAGGTAGAAAAAAAGAAAATAAATATCCTGTCTTTAGTACCTAGCATATCATATTATCTTACACATCCACATTTTAGTCCAAGTTAGGAGAACATAAATTCTGATGAAAATCCTTGTTGATATCATGTCATTCTAAGAACAGCCTCCAAATCCATATTAAATTTTTAATGATGAGCCAAGTAGACTGCTTCTAATTTAGTATTTAAACAACTAACATAAATATATGATGTGCCCTGAAAATAAAACCAATCTTCAAAAGATCATGCAAACTCTCCTCACAATTGAGGATTTCCAATTCTATGAAAACTGAACACTCTTAGTACATGGATTCTGTAGCATCAAAACAACCAATGAAACCAGGCACTGGTGACTCATGCCTGTCATCTTAGCTACTCAGGAGGATGAGATCTGAGGATCATGGTTCAAAGCAAGCCTGGACAGTAAAGTCCATGAGAATCTTATCTCTAATAAACTATCAAAAAAAACCTGGAAGTGGAGTTGTTGCTCAAGTGGTAGAGTGCTAGCCTTGAGAACAAAAGCTCAGGAACAGTGCCCGGGCCCTGAGTTCCAGCCTCAGGACTAACACACAAGAAATAACTAATGATATTAGGGCGGGTTTTTTTTTTTGCTAAATTGTTAATTATGTTAGAGCAGAAGAGGGAAGAAAGAAGGAACAAAGGAAAGAGAAAGGATGGAGAAGAGGCAGAGATGTTAGAAGAGCCTGATCAATCATTTGATATCATGAAGAGAAGAAATAGTGGCACAGACGTATAATCCCAGCAATCAAGAGACTCAGGTAAGAAGATTAAGAGTGAAAGGCCATTCTGGGCTGTATATCAAGATATATTATCTATGCATACCTTTTAGGTCTAGGGGTAAATTTTCAAACTCCAATTTTTTTTTACTCATCATTTCATTATGAGAATGTCTTCATGCCATAAAATTCATTTACTCTTTCATTTATTTAACTCTTTTGTGGAGGAAATATTTTTAAATGTTTACTACATATCTTACCTCATTTAAATCACAGGTAATACAGCAGTGGACACGGGAAAAATCATTTGGTCATATATATCATATGTTCTGAGGTAGGGCAACTTGCAACAATGACTAAGAATATTTTGTATGGAAAACAGTGATATGATAAACAGGGAAAAATAAGACAGGAGAGGAGAAAAGAACAATATGTTAATGTTTAGTTTAAAAAGTGCTCAGGAAACCCTTCATGGAGAAAGCAGAATTTGATAAAGATCTGAAAGAGAGAAAGGAGAAGCCTTTAGGGATATGGGGAGAAATATTCCAGATAGAATTGGGCAGGAGAGTGTTTCCTGCATTACATGAACAAGATTGGAAGGGGTCTGGAAACTGGAAAGGGAAGAGGACCTGGGAAGATTGTGGGAAGACTATCACCTTGAAGTTTTGTTGTTGTGGTTATCTGTACTGGTCATGGGCTTGAACTCAGGGCCTGGGCGCTGTCTCTGAGGTTTTTGCTCAAGGTTAGCACTTTACCAAAACTGAGCTGTAGCACCACTTCTAGCTTTTAAGGGTAATTGGAAATAAGAGGGATCCCAGATCTCAGCCTCCTGAGTAGGTAGGATTCTAGGCATGAACCACTGCTGCCTGACATCCCTTGCTGAAATTTTAAGGGATTTAGTAGACTACTGAAGGTTTAAAGTCTAGGGATGACTTACCATATAACCAAATCCACTGGCTTAAGGAAGACAAGTCTGACTCTATGTAGAGGGCAAATGTGAAAGCAAAAAGTCCCATTTGGAGGCTATGACAAGAATCCAGCCTGCTATACACTTGGACTCAGAGGGAGGTGTCAGAAGTGGTCAATTCTGGGTACATTTTGAAAGCCAAAATGGTAAGATTCCAGTAATACTGTACATGTGGAATATAAGATATAAAAAGAAGGCCAAGAATGAGACTAACGGGTTTTTTGACCTGAGAACATTACTCTATTATAATTCTAATAAGTGACTAATTCATAATAATATTTAAAAATGATTCTCATTACATGGGCAGTTTCAAAATTAAAGACAATGATATTAATCATAAGTATGTCATTTTTCTTAGAATGTAACTAGAAAGCAAGGGTATACATTCCAAGAAATTAGAATCATCTACCTTCTTAGAAATCTAAAAGAAAGACAAATAATTAGTAGTCAAGTTAAAATCAAGATCACCAGTCTATAGGGTGAGATGATTCTTGAAGAAGAGAGTTTATGTAGAGAAAAAGGAACACAAAAGATTCTAGACAAAAGAAGGAATCCAAGCTAAAGGAGGGGATGGAGTCCTGGGCTCAGGTGGCACAGTGCCAACCATAAGCAGGTTAAGTGAGTCCCTGAGTTCAAGTCCTAGTACTGGCCCAAAATTAAAAGTCAAAGGAAAATGGTGAAAGCACATTGCGTGAGGAGCATGTGCAATGGTAGCATGGAGAAGCTCCACCATTAGGGACAGGCATCATTCAAGGCATTGCATGACATGTCATGGTGAATAGTCACATGTCATCCCAAATGCAATACAAGAACTATTGCAGGATTTCAAACTGGAAGACACATTTCAACCACAGTGAGTATTGGAAGCTAGTGGCTCATGAAAGGATCAGTCATTAGTATATAGTCATAATGTTTCCACTGGCTGTTAAAAAAGCAAGAAGACTTGGTCTTATTTACCAATCTATATAAGGAGAGAGAGAGAGAGAGAGAGAGAGAGAGAGAGAGAGAGAGAGGAGAGAGGAGAGAAAGAGTGAGAGAGTGGTGGCCTGTGATACTAGCTACTCAGGAGGCTGAGATCTGAGGATCCTAGTTTGAAGCCAGCCAGGGCAGGAAAGTCCATGTGACTCTTATCTCCAATTAACCACCAGAAAACCAGAAGTGGTGCTGTGGCTTGAAGTGGTAAAGTGCTACCCTTGAATGAAAAAGCTCAGGGATAGGGCCTGGACCCTGAGTTCAAGCCCCAGGACCGACAATATACATACATACATACATACATACATACATACATACATACATACATACATACATACATGCATACATACATACATATATACATACATACATACATTTAAACATAGATCATATCTATATGTTTGACTCAAAAATTATTCCTTAATTTTACTCTAGCCCATAGTACCATATCCCATTTTATAATCAAAGTTTATAGATGCAATTGGTGCTATACTGATTTTGTTTACCCTTTACCCATCTCATCTCTTCCTCTACTAAGGTTGGAATGATCTTAGAGCAAGAAATCCATTTGTGTAGTTCTTGAGAACTGACAAGATACATTTGCTTTTAGGCAGACATGATATTTCTCCCAGAACGCTCACATGGTATTATTCAATAAATTGTACTGAGAATCTCAATCATTACATGATTCTTTTTCTTTGTATTTATTTTGTAAGAGCATGATTTCCCAAGAAATTTGTCATAAGAGAAGACTTCCCCAATCAATTTTGAGTATGGAAAAACATATATTAAGCATCCCTTCTACTTCAAAGCCTTCAAAGCTAATTAAACTTCTCTCAATATAATATTTCCATTTACACAAGCAACTTCTTTAAGATGAATGTGTGAATGCACTTTTGAAATTTTACCTGTCTTTCCACTCCAAGGTTGTTTATACCGTTTTATTAGCCTTACATTCTAACATTCTAGTACATGCTTCCCTTTGAATTCACACACACACACACACACACACACACACACACATACACACACATATGTTTACATAATGTTCACACAGGCTACATACTATGCCTATGTAGCAATCACAAACATTTTACTTTTTCTAATTGGTTATATTATTTAATGAAAAGCTTTAGCATTTATTGAAGTCTCTAATTCAGTCATTGTTAGGCACCTGAAATGGCTTTCTTTACTTTCAATGTATAAAGATATATTGAACTAAATAGCCCTAGTTAACTGCGAAACAGGAAAAGCAAGACATACCAGAAGGATATTTAATAATTTGCAAAGAGATGTTCAAATAAAGAACCCTACAGTTTATATCACCAGCTATGAATAAGATGCTGTCATATCATCATC
This sequence comes from Perognathus longimembris pacificus, assembly GCF_023159225.1. Lineage (NCBI taxonomy): Eukaryota > Metazoa > Chordata > Mammalia > Rodentia > Heteromyidae > Perognathus > Perognathus longimembris. The sequence continues at coordinate 104,387,884 of NC_063188.1, read as the reverse complement.
ATGATCACTACAGAGACAGTATTAGGGTCTATTCTCCAAAGGGTATTATGTAATTAAACCCAATTATGGCTATCATAGCATTCATTGATTGATACTTTCCCTCTAGCAAGTTGATTTCCTAATAGATTTCTATAAATCTGTGATCGCGGATCTTTGATACCTTTCCAACTACTCTATTCTATGTTCATTTCTAAATTCACTTGATCTCACTGTTTCCAGTGAAACCCAGATACTATGGCAAGGAATAACAATTAGGCATAAACAATTTAGTCAAAAACTTCCTGGCAGTATTAACCCTGTCTTGTGATTATCCAGAAAGAACTTTAGAGGGAGGTGGGCATGGTGTCATACTTGTAACTCTAACTACTTGGGAAGCTAAGATTGGGAGGATTGCATTTCCAGGCCAACCTGTATTTTTTTTAATCCCAACACCCCTCCTCAAAAGAAAAACAAGGGTGTGTGGTACATAGTTTTCATCCTAGCTATGGGAAGAAGCACAAATAGGAAGCTCACAGTCCAGGGCAAATAGTGAAACCCAACTAAAACATAATAGGAGCAAAGGAGCTAGAGGTGTGTTTCAAGAGGCAGAGCCTCGGGCTGGGAATATAGCCTAGTGGCAGAGTGCTGGCCTTGAGCAAAAAGAAGCCAGGGACAGTGCTCAGGCCCTGAGTTCAAGCCCCAGGACTGGCAAAAAACAAAACCAAATAAGAGGCAGAGCCTCCAACTAGCAAGCACAAACTCCTGAGTTCAAACCTACTACTATTCCTCAAAACTAAAGCCAGAGTCATTTCTTCAGGCAGACCCAACCAACTAATACCCTGTCTCACAGAGAGAATTTGAGACAGTGTTTTCTAAACTCTTATCCCTATAGGTAGTGTTTGTGAGGAAGCTTGAATCAATAGGAGGAGGCTAAATATTCCCTTCAAATGGGCTCAAAAGAGATGGATGTTGGCGACTCACACTCGTAATCCTAGTTATCCCGGAGGCTGAGATCTGAGAATTGAGGTTTGAAGCCAGTCTGGGCAGGAAAGTCCATGAGACTCTCAACAACCAAAAGGCTGGAAGTGGAAGTGTGGCTCAAGTTGTAGAACACTAGCCTTGAGCAAAAATGCTAAGGAAGAGTGCTCAAACCCTGAATTCAAGCCCCAGGACCAGCACAAAAAGAAGGGAGATCAAAAGAACTCTAGCTCTGTGCCATTTAGCCATAATTATCTCAGAATGGAATAGAAAACAGTAAAGAATCGATTTACTTCCTCTTCCAGTTGGAATTTTGGAGGATCCATATAGATTCCTTGTACAACAGAAAGTCTCAACCTAATCCCAGACTTTACATAAGATAGAAACTCTTCAAGTTTCATTTTGAGTACTGGAATTCAGAAGTGCTATCTTCAAACTTTTCTTACATCATTGGCACATTTTGCTTTATTTCTTCCTACAGAATTTGCTGGAAGTATGAAATGAGACTTCTCCCATTTAAGAATGTAAGAAGGCCCTTAGTGAGGCCAATTCTAATGGGTTATTCTACCGACATACTTGGGAATGCTTTATAGGAAAAGATAGTGAAGTCCCACCATTTGTCTTCTATTTAATATAGGATACAATCGCTAGAAAGAATTTTGGTTATAGAATTGAGGTCTCTCTTTAATTCTTTGGAATAGTGATAGTCTTTGTTTCTTTTCTGGGTACATCTAGATCTGACTGTCAATCCAAATAAAAAATAACGTGTGTATATGTACAAAATGTTCCTCTCAGTGTAGGAGAAGAAAGAATATCTTCATAATTTTTTGTGTGTAGGATTATTGTGTAAGAAGCCCACGGTTATGTTTACGAACACTCTTTTACAGAGAGAGAGAGAGAGAGAGAGAGAGAGAGAGAGAGAGAGAGAGAGAGAGAGAGAGAGAGAGAGAGAGAGAGACTGAGTCTTCTCAGGCCCAAGAGCTTCATGATATTTATTTTCCCAAGGCAAATGAGTCCTTTGCTATAATGTCATGAAGAAATGTTGCTGAATTTCTAGTTGGATATGCTGAGTTGCAACAGGTTCTATGAAAGACAGCTTGCATACTTTTCATAACAGCTCATATTATTTTCATAACTATTACAATATTTGCATTTTAGAGAATTGCCCTCAAGTGAAAATTACATTTCCAAATTGTTTACACTGGTAGAAGTGGTGAGTTGTCTGACTTGGGCAACCAAGAATTGGCACAATGCAATTATTTCTTCCCTTTTCCTGCCAGAATCTGCAATTCTAGGAGAGGAGATGAAGCTTCAAAACCCAAGAAGGCTGTTGGGCCTACACGTTCTACAGTGAAGGGCACTGGCAGCCCTTTCCATCACCAATGAGGTCACAGCAACATGGAGATATTTTGAAACTTGTCCCTTCAAAGAAGGGGCACAGTGTTCCAAACAAGAAGGCACAGCTTAGGTTTACTATCTAGTAACTATAAGGAGTTAAAGTGAGAAAAAAAGAGAAAGGCATTGGTGAGCAGGGCACAGAGGAATGAATCTAACAACTTTTAAAAGATGACTCTGTACAGAAACAATTCCAAGTGTATTGGTCTCTCTGGCCCATTAGTATGACTCTTCAAATTTTTTTTTCCTTGACAGTTTATTGTGAAAAGTTTCAGACATATAAAAAGTTGAAAAACATTGTAGTGAATACCTATATATCCACTACCTAGCTCCCAGTATTAATACTGTTTTATCTCATTCACTACATTCCTATCCATTCATTGATCCATCTTAGTTTTGTTCTCAGTTCAAATCAGAGGACAATTAGAGACACAACTCCATTGCACCCCCAATCCTGAAGCATGAATAACATTATCTTGTTCCTCCAATTTTAAGACTGAAAGGAAATGTTGATATGGAAAGAACAACTTTTCTTTCCAGAATACAACTGAGTAGTGTACATAAGTTTTTCTCAAAAACAATACATGTGAACATGTAAAGGCTACTACTTTTCTTCAATATGTGGTGCCTTCCAAAGTTAGACTATACCTTTCATGATCTTAAGGATCTTGTTTCTATTAAGATGGAGAGAAATGAAAGTCACCTCAGTCAACACACAAACAAAAGATGCAAGTTTGCACTTGTAAGCTCCAAATTCATGCTGGGATGGCATTTTTAGACCACAGAGTTATCACTGCTTTCAAGTCAAGGAGTGTCACTGGGATGTTCTTAGATTTAGAGGAAAATAATGGAAGGTTATTGTGAGGGGTCTCCTAGAAGAATTGTCACTAGGAATGAAATGAGAACTCGATCTGGTGGCATTAAAGAAGGTGGTGCATCTAGTAGAGTCTGGGGAACAAAATATGCTAAAGATAGTCTATACTGAATTACAAGATTTCCAGTTCTCCAAAGGACTCCATGAGAGAATATAGTGTGTGTGTGTGTGTGTGTGTGTGTGTGTGTGTGTGTGTGAATTTGACGTGGTTGGTGTCTAACTATTTAATTAAAATTGATTTAATTTTTAACAGCAATACTTCATTTTGGGAACATAGTCATATAATAAATACAAGTAAGGTTCCCCATGAAATTGATTTAACTCATCTCCTAGTTCACATGTATGTTTATATTTGTGATACATCTTAAACACATTACAGACTTTTATTGCTGAGGACTATACACTATTCCAAAGCACTACCTAAAGCATTTATAGAAGGCATTATTTTCCTGTGGATTATGAAAAGCAATTAAGGGAAATATTGAAGCCTGAAGTTGGAGGTGGATTTCATAGATGCAATATTTAAGAAACAATATTTTTCTGATTTCACAGACGCTAACTCATCATTGTGAAGTTTAAGGTTAAGATCAGCTCTATCACAAATGAATACACGGGTGGTTTTCACATACAGTTGCGAGATTTTGAAAATTGAAATCCAAGGCATCCTGTTAAATCTGAATTTCAGATAAATAACCAGAAAGTTTTGTGCAAGTCCTCTCAAATATCAGATAGCACTAATAACAACAACAACAAAGTTTATATAATATTTTCCAAATAATGCACAATATGTATTTACACTAAAAGATATACATTGTTTTCTAAAATTCCAATTTAACTGGATATCTGTATTTTATTTAGCAATTCTATTTCTGAGGGGAGTTTGGAAGGATTCTAATAAGGTCAAACACTTAAAAAGCTCTCCTTGTGAGCTCTAAATTTTTACTATTGGTGATTCTTTTTGTTTTTTTTTTTTTCTGGCACTGGAGCTTGAACCCGGGGCCTTATGCTTGGCTTTTTCTCTCAAGGCTGGCACCTTACCACTTGAGCCACAGCTCCACTTCTGGCTTTTTGTTGGTTCATTGGAGATAAGAATCTCTCAGTCTTTCCTGCCCATGGTGGCTTTGAATCATGTTCCTCAGACTTCAGCCTCCTCAATAGCTAGGACTACAGGCACTAGCATTGACTTTTTACCTACACAACAAAAGAAAACCTTTCTCATCACAGTTAATAATCAGGCGGAATGTATATAGCTCAGTGGCCACATAAAGCCCTGGGTTCCATCTCTAGCACTGAAAACAAATTATTCACCTCTATGAATTTCTTAAGAGAAAGACACAATTCTATATGCTCCAACATGGGATTATCCCCAAGATAAATTATCCAATGAAAAGAGAAAAGCTCACAAACCCATCAGCCAGTAGTAAGAAGTCTGATCTTCACTCATTTTACTTATCTTGAATCTTCTGTTGTGTTATCAACTCCAAGATTTTTTAAAGAGATAAGCAAATGAGCAATACTAAAACAAAAACCTCTTCCTTCCAACCAAAACAGAACAAAACTTCCAAAGAGGAGTACCTGATAGTTTATGGAAATTATTCTGCACTTTAATCTCCTAACTGACCTTAACAGGTTATCATAAGAGCTCTGAGGACATGGAGGTGAACTGTTTTATAATTACGTGTTGACTTTGCCCTACTGAAACATATCCAGTGTTTATAAAGTGGAAGATTTCATTTCTGTATAGCTGTAGTTTTTATCTGTAAGAGAGTGTGCTTATTTTTATATGCTTTTATACAACACATATATATGTGTGTGTATATATATATACATATATATATAGAATCTTCAATTTTGACATATTTCTCCGTACACTCCCCTTCTAGCAAAAGGTAAGAAAAAGTCCCTTTGTGAATAACAGGTTATACAGTATTTTCTATTGACTTTACAAATCAATATTCAGACTACCTGCAAAGGAGGAATTTGAAAGGAAAAACCAAGTTTATAATCAAATCTAATGTTCAATCTCAGAAAATCCAATATAACACACATGCGTGCACACACACACAAACACATATCTACATATACATCATTAACAACACTTCTCACTAATTAAAATACACTAAGATATTCTGTAAACTCCAGAAAATCTAATCAAGAGTTGATTCAACCTGTCAACTTGCATTTAACATACAGCTCTGTTTGTTGATTGGAGCCTTTTCTGGTGGCATTTAGTATCTCATAGTCTTGAATTATCTCTTCTCTTCCCTGGGTTACCACATTTCTTCCTTTTCACCCAACGAGTGTCATGCCTAATATCCTGCTTTATTCCTGAAGTGGTCCCAGGTTGCAAGAAATGGCTGTTTGCCCCTCCTTCCTTGGTTGAAACTGTACCTCTTTCTTTAAATCCTTCAATGGTCATTCATTGAACATCATTCTGGGCCTGAGAACTGTTGTTAGTATAGGTACAATCTCTTCTCCTGTATAACATGTACATCCAGGAAGTCAACCAAGAAAGGATAAGAAAGGCCACAGAGGCGAGGTTCTATTTGAGAAGGTACAGCCTGCAAAGGTCTTTCTGCCTTTCCAGAAGGTGTGGAATGGATCCCTGTGGGTATGTAAAGAATTCTAAGAGAAGGAACCGAAAATACCAAGCCATGAGGCTAGAGCACTCTTGGTATGTTTCAGTACAATGAGGGTCCTGGGATAAGCAGAGACACACATCAGAATGAGAAAGGGAAATGAAGTAGAAGTTGAAGGCAGAGATGTAGCAAAGGGCCAAATCATGAAGGTTCACTGAGCCACAACAACATTTTATAAATACTTCCCAGCTTTAGATACTTAAAAAGATTCACCAGGGGCTGGGGATATAGCCTAGTGGCAAGAGTGCCTGCCTCGGATACACGAGGCCCTAGGTTCGATTCCCCAGCACCACATATACAGAAAACGGCCAGAAGCGGAGCTGTGGCTCAAGTGGCAGAGTGCTGCTAGCCTTGAGTGGGAAGAAGCCAGGGACAGTGCTCAGGCCCTGAGTCCAAGGCCCAGGACTGGCAAAAAAAAAAAAAAGATTCACCAGACTCTAGTACACTGGGGGGTGCGTGTCTTTTACTTCAAGGTTAAGCCTAGGATGCTGCAAAAGATGAAGAGTGAAGACAAGTACTGGGACTCCAGAGCTATTCCTTATGACAGCTGCCCACCAGCTAAGTGAGGCCATCTGACAAAATTCTAGCCAATGAAATACAGCCAGGGTCATGAGGATTATCTTTCCAAATATAAAAGGCCTATGACTTTTCTACTTTCACTTCTTAACTTCTCCATAATGTAGCTATGGACCTTTATAGGTATAGCAACCATCATCCTGGGACAATGAAGATGACACTAGTGATTTCAGATCATGAAAATGGGAAGAGCCCAAATCATGGATAACATGGTGTTGCTGTTATAACAAATCCAAATTTTTCTATTGCCAACCTTTTATGGCAGGAAAACAATAAACTTTCCTGCTAAAACAATTGTGGCAGGAATTCCTATTGAGTATATCTCAGAACTAGTAGAGATAAAACGTCTTAGTGTCTCTAAAATATATTTTTTAAGTCCCCAGTGTAGCAAATATAGTTCCCATGCTTTGGCTTGGTCTTCTGCCATTCCCTGTTAACTATTTCATGGTTTATGATATTTTAATTTGCAAGAATTTCTATCATATACCTATTGATTCAAAACCCCAGGGCCTTTGTATATAATATCCTCTTGCCTTCCCTCTACTTTGCACTTTTCTGCGTATAGATAACCTATCCTCATCCTTTAAGACATTTCAAGCCCTGGATTTTCCCTTCTCCACACTACCATAACACACCCTGCATTCCTTTAGCTTGCCATTGGCTTTACTGCCATGGTTGCTATTTGTTCTCTCCCACTAAACAGTAAGTTTCTAGAGTGCCTGCTCATCAGCACCCCCCACAGGTCCCATCACAACCACTACTAAGCTCAACTGATGTTAGCTGAACGAATCTTAATTTCCTTATGTGTGGCACAGGTCAGCACCAGCTCCAAGCTATAGGAAACCCCTAGAGCAATGCTAAGCCTGTGCAGCCATCCTTTGGGCTTCTACAGTCCCAGGAAGGGAAAAAAATACAGAAATGCAAAGATATTTTCTGAGATCCTTCAGGGAGAATAAAGGATAGTTCTATGACATGGTTGTTTCTGGAACTTTCCCTCAATAAAATCCGAGAGTTGTTCTCAGGGACTAAATTTGGGGTAGCACTGTAAAATTGAGTAAGTCAGGGTCCCTCACTGGGACTTCCAGGGGCCCTTGTGGTGCACATCCTACAGGCTACAATTCAGCTGGGTCAGCATATTGGTGTAAATGAGATGTGTGCATGTGCACCGCCTTAAATAACCTTCCTTAGCCAGATGTCACTGTTGTCTAGTGGGAGTATAAAGCATGCACTGCTAAACAGGGTGCTGCTTCTGCTGCTGCTGAGGCTGTGTACAGGAAGCTTGTGAATAAAGCAGGACCACCATTTCTATTGTGCCTCATATTTTCTTTTGTCTGCCCAAATTGCACTTCAATCTGCTTGGAGCAAAGAACCTGCACTACATATGTCCACCTGGGTAGATAGAATTACATTGTCAGACTTCTTCCCCGAGTGTTTCTGCTTAATAAAGTGGGTCATGAGAGAACGTCTGGGGAAAGCTAGAGAGCAGAAAACAAGCAGTAGCAATTTTATAGCTCATGCACAATGGCTCCACCTTTCTCTGGATCCTCTCTCAGCATCTCTGACTTCTGGCCCCCATGTATGTGGATTTCACTTCACAATGAAGGATTCCAGCTTTTGCAGGATAACCACGCCAAACCTATTGGAAATAGGTTTCCATGTGTCCTGTAGGGTTGAATCTCATCCTAATGGATCCAGCCTGCTCAGAATCTCCCCAAATTTAACATATGTTTCCCTGGATATCTCCAGTTCTAACAAGAGGCAAAAACAGGAGACTCACAAACACCTCTTAGCCAGTGTCCCTGCTGGTTTCAAGTCAGATCTCTGTAATAAATCCCAGAAAAATGTGTGCATTTACATGTACATGTATATGTAAATACTCTATAACTGTAAATTTATACTTTTTATGTATATATGCAAATTTTATATAAATGTATGTTATATAATTTCCTAGTTGTTTTCTCTGAATGAAAGCTGACTGATACAATGCCAATTCTTACTATTTGTGATCACTTCTCTCACTGTTGTATTTTCCTGAAGTGACTAATTACATAGCATGTAGATGGCAATTTTCTTATTGTAGTTTCCTAAAATTGATCTGGAAAACATTGTTCAACCCTACAAAACTACTCTCAATATAGAATAAGCTGTGGCAGAAATAAAAATTCTAAAAGCCCGTAGAAAGGAAAAGGGAAAAGAGAGCTGATTTATATTTGATTAGTCTAGAGAGTGAAATTGTAGAAGATTCATATGAGGTCATCAATACTGAAGAATTTGTTTCACTAAGTTCTGAGTTGTTCCACGTGTGACCATAGCTTATGGCTTTCCCAGAAGTCAGTTGCCAATAAGGCAAGGAGAGAGGTGATGAACAAGACTTTCATATCATAATATCCAGAGAGTTGCATATATTTCCCTCAGGAGATATTAATGGTTGTAGCCTGGTGCCAAAATATGCTTGATAACTTATAATTAACCTTAAGAATGCCTAGAGGAAGGGGTATTACAAGTGTTAAAATGTCCAAGGATTTTAAACCCAACTGATCTCCTTAAAAATTCCAGGGATAAGCTGGGCACCAGTGGATCACATCTCTAATCCTAGCTACTCAGGAGGTTGAGGTCTGAGGACCATAGTTCAAAGCCAAACCAGGCAGAAAAGTCCCTGTGAGAGTCTTATCTCCAGTTAATCACTCAAAAACTGGAAGTGGTGCTGTTGCTCAAGGGGTAGAGCCCTAGCCGTGAGCACAAAGAGGCTCAAGGACAGTATCCAGGCCCTGAGTTCAAGCCCCACAACTGACCAAAAAAAGTTCCAGGATTGAAGACACATCCTGGTTATTTTTTTTAAAGCTGTGATTTAACACCTGTTCCTGGGAAAGATGAGAGGAATGTGAGCCAAAGCAAACATCACCCAGCTAACCTTCAATGTTCTGAGTGTAATAGATGTTTGAGTGTTACTTGACACAAATGCTTTCCCGTTCATAATAATCCACAGTTCTCTGATTCTTGCTTCTAGAAATCAATGCAAGATGTTCATCCTCCTCAATTCAAGTAAGAATTCTGGGAATCTCTGTAGATATGTTGTATCAGAAAGTAAAGCTTAAAACTCTTCAGAGTGTACAAGTAAACTGTCTTTTGGGTTGCTGCAATGTGTACAAGATACCCCTGCCAAAGTGCTCAAATATGCTCCCTCACCCAATTTGTCATGCTTTGACATCAAGCAATCAAATCACTGCCATTGTGTCTCTATGGAACACAGCTCTGTGGACTTCTAGCATTTACATAATTTTGGTTCTCTCCTTTTGGACACACCACTGAATTATACCTCCCTTACAGTTAGCCAAGGTCATAGAATAGTTGCAATCATGGGCTGTGAACATAAATCACCAGAGTCTTTTTTAATTGAGACATTTAATTTCATGTCTAAGTCATTCAATGTTTTCTGCTCATACTATGATAATCAAGGAATCAGTGGTTTAGATATATTCAACCACAAGATGGTAGAGCCTGAGCAAAAGAAGCTCAGGGACAGTACCCAGGCTCTGAGTTCAAGCGTCAGGACTGGTGAAAAAAAAATGGTAGAGCCTCTAATGAATGAATGGATCAAGAAAATGTGGTTTATATACAGAATGGAATGATATTGTGCAATTTATTAAAAAATGGTAAGGCTGGGCTAGGAATATGGCCTAGTGGTAGAGCACTCGCCTTGCATGCATGAAGCCCTGGGTTCGATTCCTCAGCACCACATAAGCAGAAAAAGCCAGAAGTGGTGCTGTGGCTCAAGAGGTAGAGTGCTAGCCTTGAGCAAAAGAAGCTCAGGGACAGTGCTCAGACACTGAGTGCAAGCCCCAGGACTGGCAAGGACTAGGAAATTGAAAGGGAATACCAAAATCGAGAGACACAGGATAAGAAAAGACAAACAACTACAAAAGCAATACTTGCAAAACTGTTTGGTGTAAATGAACTGAACAACTCATGGCGGGGGAAGGGAAAGGGGGAGGGGGAGGGGGGAATGGGGGAAGAGGTAACAAACAGTACAAGAAATGTATCCAATGCCTAATGTATGAAACTGTAACCTCTCTGTAATTCAGTTTGATAATAAAAACTTTTAAAAAAATGGCAAGGCTTGGGAAAAAATTATATTAAACAAAGTAAGCCAGAACCAATGAAACAGGTTGCATGGTTTCCTCATCTGTGGTAACTCGAATGTGTCTATAAATCTACAAGTAAACACACTGAATAGTAAAAGAAAAAAACATATACTAGAACATGATACATTATACAGGTTTCTAGGAATTCACAAACAGTGAGACCAAAGGAGGACACGTTTAGGAGAGGATCAAGAAGGCACAATAATGATGTGCATTGACCATATAAAATAATATTTATTGAAATGTAATTCAGGAAATGGAAACAAGACTTTTTTTTCCCTTTGTTGCTGTTTCTGTTTTTTTTCTTTTGTCTTAATTGCTCATTTATCTGTCTTTGGATGGGGAGGGAGGGGCACAGAAATGGTAGGACAAAGGGCAAACAAATGCAGCAGTGATACTCACTAGGTACTATGTTGAAAATGAACTCTACAGCTTGGGGGTGGGGACAGGAGGGCAAAACTGGGGGAAAGTGAGGGAAGGGTGATATTGTTTTTAAAAAGTACTCCTTACCTGACATATGTAACTGTACTCCCTCTGTACATCGCTTTCATAATAACAATAAATAAAATTTTTAAAAGATACCAACCCTTAGAGGTCTAAGCACCATTCTACTGTCTCATGAAACCATAATATGGCTATACCCCAACATCCATGCAGATGTGCAATCCCTGAATCATATGCCAATGGTAATAAGAGGATGAAACTGCACCCTATCATGGTATTCAAAGAAATCACTCTTTAGAGGTGACTAGATCCAATAAATTCATTAGGGCAGGACCTTCATGATTTATCCTGGAAACTTTATAGGGAAAAGAATAGAGACAAAAATATCTGAACAAAATTAATTGAAGCAAGACAGACACAAAGAAAGAACACAGCACCAAACCTGATCTCAAGTAGAACTTAACCTTGGCCTGATTACTGGAAGACACTAGAACAGCACTCCAGAGTTGCTCTGACTTAAAGAGACTGACATTTTGTGCCTCTTATCCTCTGCCATTAGCTGCCCTTGGGAAAGGAAACTCATAATGTCCCAGGTTCTTTTAGGTGTAGGTGTGTATTTGATACTGGAGTTTGACCTCAGGGCCCGTGTTTACCAGACAAGTGCTCTATTGCATATTCTATGCCTTCAGCCCATCATGCCCCAGGTTCTGAGCTTCCTTTTATAAATGAAAATTCTACAGAGCAAGAGGGTGCTGTAGGAATTAGACAACATTAACAGCAGTTGTATGGTGGATGCTCCAGGTAAAGCAGCAAGATTTCACTGTTTAATCTTTATTAGAAAAGAAGTGATCCAGCTGGCTCATACCTGTAATCCTAGCTACTCAGGCGGCAGAGATATGAGGACTATAGTCCAAAGACAACCCAGGCAGGAAAATCTGTGAGACTCTTATCTCTGGTAAACTACTTAGAAAAAGCCAGAAGTGGTGCTGTAGCTAATTGGTAGGTAGAGCACTAGCCTTGAGCACAAAGAGGCTCAGGGACAGTGCCTAAGCTCTCAGTTCAAGCTCCAGGACTGGCAAAAGAAAAGAAAAGAAAAAAAGAAGTGATCCTAAATGAAAGCAAGGTGGTCTAGGAGACCAAGCATTGGGTTTATTATGAAATTGTCCTGTGCTGTAAATAACTACTATGGATATGTCTTGAACCTAAGATGCTCTATGATAAAGTGGGAATCATGATTTATGAGTACTGTAGTTCACTGATACAGCAAAAGGACCACCTTTTATGTATTTCCTCTGTTCTCTCTATTCCCATAGCACCATACGCATGGTCAGACCATAAATGAGAAATTAACTTTTATGAAAAGGACAGCCTCATCCCTAGAAGAATTTCAAGGACAGATTGTGATCTATTTTCTAGAATATTTCTCAAATCTCTGATAAATCGACAATCTAAATATGACCTTGGGCATAATATTTATACTCTGGGCTATAGTTTTCCTATGCAAAGTGCATTCATCAATAAAGCATTATTGACGTGCCGTAAGAATGTAAGAATTAGATCAGGTGGTAGTTTAAATTTTTCTTTGCATTAACTCCCTAAATGCGATGAGAATAACTGGCAAGCATACTGATCCTCAGCCCATCTCAAAGTAAAATATGGATTATAGATCGCAGTTATTGTCTTCTTTGTTGTTATCACTGATCAAATTGTGCCTCCTTTTGCAAGGCAATGTTTTAGAGTAACTAAGAGTTTAGATAATAGAAAACATTACTAGGTTTCAAATCCAGCTCTGGCACTACCCAAGTTCACCTCTGTGAGCCTCAACTTTTCATCTATGAGATATAAACAATAATAATCCTGCCTTACAAAAATTATTATATGATTCAGTAGCTAGAGCATGTTTTAAGAGGAAAAGTTGATATTTTAGTGATCATTTTTATGGATTTCTGACCTAAAAATTCTTTTTTTTTTTTTTTTGCCAGTCCCCTGAGCACTGTCCCTGGCTTCTTCCCGCTCAAGGCTAGCACTTTGCCGCTTGAGCCACAGCACTGCTTCTGGCCGTTTTCTGTATATGTGGTGCTGGGGAATCGAACCTAGGGCCTCGTGTATCCGAGGCAGGCACTCTTGCCACTAGGCTATATCCCCAGCCCCCTAAAAATTCTTATAAGTAGCTTAGACTAGAGGATAATATACTGTTTATATTTCCATAAAACTCTTCCAACTCCCACAATTCTGTCCTGCATATATAGGTAGTAGAAATTTAATTTTTAATGATTTGAACTCAGTATGGACAACCACTTTTAGATGAATGCAATTCCAAGAAAGGAAAGAAATGAAAAATACATGTGGATCTTTAGCCTTTTCACTTTCACCTTCTCTTTGTAAGGAAGTAAAAATAAATTTTCATGAGTTTTATAAGTCATATGTGAATACTGGAAGTAATAAAAAAATTGAAGAAATCATAATGCATGCCAGGATCGTAAAACACATAATTGAGCTAGACACTGATGACTCATACCTGTAATCCTAGCTACTCAGGATGCTGAGATCTGAGGATTGTGATTCAAATCCAACACTAACCTTGAGCAAAAATGCTCAGGGACAGCACTCAGGTCCTAAATTCAAACCTCAGAACTGGTGTACACACACACACACACACACACACACACACACACACACACACACACACATTCTTTTGCAGTGAGAAACTGAATAGCTTCTGTTATAACATGAAAATAAGAAAGATGAAAGCAATACCCTCTTGTTGCCAGACTCCTAAGCTAGCACTGGCCTGACTCTGGTAGTTTCAACAGACCAGATTCAAACACTACTACCTTGGACATCCAATCAGAGAAACAGTGGCAGTGAAATATCAAAGAAATTTATTCTCAGCATGGCCAATAATAGAGAAAAGCAGGGATCTACTGACCTAAATGCTGCTTCAAAGATAATAATCATTTGGGGCTTATGCAATGAAATAAAAGTGATAAAATAAAAGTGGGGAGGGAGCTGGGAATGTGGATTAGTGATAGAGTCCTTGCCTACCATGCAGAAAGCCCTACTTCAATTCCTCAATACCATATAAAAAGAAAAGGCCAGGGGTGTTGCTGTGGCTCAAGTGGTAGAGTGCTAGCCTTGAGCAAAAGAAGCTCAGGGACAGTGCCCAGGCCCTGAGTTCAAGCCCCAGGACTGGCAAAAAAAAAAAAGTGTAAAGGGGAAAAGACGTGTGTATAAACCAGTAGTCTTAATTAACTGGGATCTGTATGATCGCTATCTCAGGTTTGGTTCTGTAAGGATCCAGCTGGATCCAAGGGAGATGGTAGTCTGCAAAGCTTACTATTCCTGGAACTTGAGACAAAGCTGGGAAGGAAAAATGACTCAGAGAGAGAAAAGGACAGAAAAACAAAATGGAGTTAGTTAGGACCATGACTGAGTCCTACTTCAGGCTTAAGGCAAAATGACTACAGACTTACAGGAGTTGCTCCAATAGTCTGGAAGAAGATGATGTAAAACCCAGTGGCTGACAATTTGTTGAGAATTATGTCTCTGTAAATCTTGGAAATATCTCAGCAATGTTTATCTTTGAGTCCTTTAGCTTTGAAAGAAGAGGTGAGACATTAGATAAATTTAGGGGCTACCCAACATTCTATTACCAGTTTTAGATGAAAACACCTTAAAATGATTAACATGTCTTCCTGCAGCCCTGAAACTGAGGAGAAATCTGACCCAAAGTTTAAGGTAGCAAAGGAGACAGATAGAGCATGAAATACATGAAGACAGCGATGTCAAGCTTTTACCTAGCTCTCAGTTGCCCATCAGACATCTGCAAGCCCAAGTGAAGAGTCAATGCTTTCAGCAAAACAACCTTTTAAGTCCCTGCTACACTGTGAGAATTAAATTGTAACATTAGCACATGATAAATCTTTAATGAAGTCATGTTGAAGAATGAGACTAACCTCCAGGATATAGTCAGTAATCTTCTCACATATAGAATCCACAGGTGATGAGAAGCAACTGTATGTGCATGATACTTTACATTCTACCATTCTGCTTCATGTATACATATTAATGAGAGTCCTATGACCTTCTACTGGTTACTTCTGGAGATGGCTTGTATTTGGGGATTGTGTAACCATGTATATATGCACACAAATAAGACCTTACACATCGTTTTTCCACACCAATGTGCATTCTCAACGCACTTAAATGACTACAATTTATTACTCAAGGGATTGACTATCTTATTATTTATACTTAGTGCTGCTTTCTATCTCTTTTAGAGATGAATGATTTGTCGCCTAGGATAAGGAAATACCTCTTCATTCAATTAGTATGTACTTTCTAAATGCTATCAGATAATGTGCTGCATTGTTCATTTATCAACTTATTGTACCAGGAACTAACTTTTCCAGAATCTTTTTCCTGCATGGCTCTGAGTTAAGGTAGGTAAAGGTGAGGATGTACAAATCTGAAGGTGCAGAAGAGAAGCAGCATCTATTATGTTCTGAGGGCCACAGTAGAGGAGGTGAAGGCAGCTTCCAGCTGATCCTCAGTCTCTGGCCTCCACATCTAACGCTCTAGCTCCTGTTGACTTATAGCAATGCCAGGCCAGCACCAGACGCTCCTCTGGAAGTTTACAAAGGCAGTGGCCACAAAAATCCAACCACTTCCTATGATAACTCCAGCAGGCCCTGCTTGTGGTCCCAACTGGACCTGCCAAGCTCATGGTTTCCTTGCAAATTCATTGCTTCCATTACATGCATCGTGGTTCTGGTCTCTATTATTAGCTTCTAGCTTCTTATTTCACTGTCAGGACTTACACAGCATGCATCAAACATTCTAATGGACAATCTAAGGTACAGAGTTGGAACAAAGATGGCCTCTAATGAATCACTCTGCAACTGAGCCATTGCTTCTGGGTGATGATTCCTGTTTACTGGGCCTTATCTATTGTCATTCCTGGCACTTGGTACCTACATTGCTCCTGACAATCTACAAAATGTTTCATATGCTCATTCTTGGGACCATCAATATAGGAAAGACCTGGAATTGATTACCTGTAATTACAGATGAAGAAACTAAGAATGGTTAAAGTCATGGGGCTAGTAAGCAACAGACTCAAGACTCAAACTCAAGCCTTCCAGAGACCATTTCTATTTCACCCCAGAGACTCAAACATAAAATCAAACATGAAAGACTTAAGTAGACACCTGTTACTAATGGCTAATACCTTTATAGCAACAAATTTTCCCCGAGACAGTTTCTCCCTCACTGATCTAATTTATGACCTACCATTAGCCATCTCCATTAAAAAGAAACATTATGGACATTTTCAGTAGGGCAAGTGGAACAAAATCAAACCTTGGAGAATTTTATGGGATTAGAAAAGACTTAGGTAATCACCTAACACAGTAGACTCCTTTTTAAAACTAAGAAAAGTCTAGTGTAAGAATTCCTTGCCCCTCAAGTGTAGACCTCAGACCAGCAATAGCAAAATCACCTGACCTGATCTCAATCAATCAGACTCTCTAGAAGTGGAACCCAGAAAGTGAGTTTTAACATGTATTCCATGAATCACTGAAGTTGGAACTCCACTGAGTTAGGTGATATACCCAAGGCTAGAAGAGCAAATCCAGCTCTTTTAACTTCAATGTTTTTTTTCATTATATCACCATGCCTTCTCACTATCTATTAACCATTTTACACAGCAGGCCACAACAAGACCCTCTAAAATTCATGTTTTCTAGAAATGTCTTAGCTCTTTCATGAGCTAAGAAGCTTAGACGCTAGTTTTGAACCAAACTGTGAGGAACTGCCTGCTACTGCATCAACCCATAGTTTTCTCTTTCTCTTTCCTATTGGCTTCTTTTTTAAAAGCTGGTCCTAGGGCTTGAACTCAAGGCCTAGACCCTGTCGTTAAGCTGTTTTTTGCTCAAAGCAAGTACTCTACCACTTGAGCCACAGCTCCAATTCTGGCTTTTTTAGTGGCTAAATGGAGATAAGAGTTTCCCAAACTTTCCTACCTGGGCTGGCTTCAAACTGCAATCCTCAGATCTCAGCCTCCTGAGTAGCTAGGATGACAGACATGAGCTGACATAATGATAATGAGCTGGGCATAATTCCTACTTCTTAATAAGAATTGGGACATTTAGAAGGTGATTAGATTAAAGGGACGGAGCCCTCATGAATATGGTTAGTGCCCTTATGTAGAAAAATAAGGCCGTAAGGTGCTTGTTTGCCCCTTTTGCCATATCAGGTCACAGTAAGAAGGCACCGTCTTTAAGATAGAAACCAAGACCCTTACCAGAAACCAGATCTACTACCACTGTGATCTTAGACTTCCTACCCCCTCCAAAACTATGACAAATAATCGTCTATCACTTATAAATTACCTAGTTGAAGTCATTTTGTTATAGCGTCTCAACAAACTAATGTACTCATCCCTACAGAATCTTAGGGAATTCTATGTTACATATTCCCATTTATCATTTGTATCTTTCTTTGTTTTTAATTTTATTTTATTGTCAAGGTGATGTACAGAGGGGTTACAGTTACATACGTAAGAAGTGAGTACACTTCTTGTCAAACCTTGTTTACTCTCTCCCTCATTTTTCTTCCTAGAAGATGCCAAAGGTAGCCTTTCATCAGCACAGGCTGATTCACTCATATTTACCTGAAACTTTATAAAGCAAAACCTTTTTCCTCTCCCTCCCTAACTCATTTACAGGAATTTTAAGCCTTGAGAGCGCTTTTTAAATAGCAGTAGAATAAACGTTTCTGTCAAACAGAATCTTGTGATTGAACAAACAAAAAAGCCAACAAAAAATTAAAAGTTAAATTCAGAATCAGTAAAACATATAAAAATGAATTTCGAAATGACATCTAAGTAAACTCCCAAGTGAAGAAATTAGAACATTCCATTAATTAGTTTCCTGACCTTAGGTAAGATATTTATTTTCAGTAGAGATAAGACTATACCAACATTACCTTTACTACTTATTATAACACAGTAATAATGGTATTTTAAAATGTTCTAAAATACAAAATAGAAGTCCTGATAGTGTATAGGCTTGTTATTATTATATCTCAAAAGCCACAATATTCTCATTCAGCTAACCCCAAAATTCATTGAGAATATACCCACATTCATTGGGAGAAGTAAACCTACTATTCCATGCCTCTGCAAACTATATTTTGTTGCTGTTGTCG
Source organism: Perognathus longimembris pacificus (assembly GCF_023159225.1). Lineage (NCBI taxonomy): Eukaryota > Metazoa > Chordata > Mammalia > Rodentia > Heteromyidae > Perognathus > Perognathus longimembris. The sequence continues at coordinate 104,369,648 of NC_063188.1, read as the reverse complement.
CCAAAATTCAATCTATTTCAAAAGTCACATTATTATGCTTCTTAGTAGAGGACCATACTTCATTTCTTTCACCCTATATCTAGTACTACTTAATAAAAACATGTCAAGGCCAGTTTTATCTCTTTTTTATGTGTGTGTGTCTGTCCTGGGGCTTGAGCTCAGAGCCTGGGCACTGTTCCTGAGTTTTGTGCTCAAGGCTAGCACTCTACCACTTGAGCCACATCTCCACTTCCAACATTTTGGTGGTTAATTGGAAATAAGAGTCTCACAGGCTTTCCTGCCCAGGCTGTCTTTGAACCGTGAACCTCAGATCTCAGCCTCATGAGTAACTAAGATTATAGGCATGAGCCACAGGCATCCAGATTAGTCTGTTTTGATTTCATAGCTATATGGCATATAAATATGTAATTCCCTAACACAAAGATCTCTGTGTTATGCAAACACTGTTTCTCCTTTGTTGGGGGCTACAAACATTGATTCATTGTAATTTTGAGTTCGAATGAAGTGGGCATTTAATGGACTCCTGTCTTCATTTTTGTATTGCAGGCTCAAGGAGAATAACAAGGCTTGCCCAAAACTACCCTGTTAGTGAGTGGCAGAATCCAATCCACCTAGTCCTACAAACCTTAAGGGAACATACGCTTAGCACACACAGAAGAGCAATTAGGTGCTTAGTTTGTTCCACCATGCTTCTTCTAAATTCACTTATTTATTTTTAGTCATGGCTAATTTCTTTCTTTCCTTCCTTCTTCCTTTCATTCTTCTTTCTTTTTTGTTTTGGTGCCAGAGTCCTCTGCTCTCATTTGGCTTTTTCATTCAAGGTTGGTTGTTCTATCGCTTGAGCCACAGCTCCACTCTGGCTTTAGCCTCCTGTATAGCTAAGATTACATATGTGAGCCACTGGAACCCAGTTCTCTCCAGATCGTTTTCTACTTTAAAAGGCAGAAAACATCAAAAGTAAAAAAAAAAATGTCACAATTCTAGCCTGGGCTAATGATTGCCTTTGATTTGAGCCAGTGGTATTTCATTGTGCTTTAGATTAAAGTAGTCATGGAATCTAAAATACATGAGAAAAAGGACTCCTTTGTTTGAGACAGTGCTACCACCCATCCAGGTCCAGAGATGAGTTAGAAATGATTCTTCTCTTCTGCCTGCTCATTAGGGTCACTGTTGCCTGGGGCCCAGAACAATAGGACCTGATTTAGTTAGTTGAGGATGTCATGGCATCAAATTGTTTTAAAAAGCTCCCTTGATGGTTCCATTGCAAAGCCAAGATAAAGATACTTCAATTTACATCTATACAATTGAAGGCTTTCTTCTCTGTAGAATGTAACAACTTCAGGGTGAGAGAAATCCACATCTTGATTTTAACTTGATAGTCCATAGCCCACTCACTTGGACAAGAAATAATATGCTCTTCATTGCTCTATATGTTTCAGAGATCAGAAAGCACTTTCCATTACAGTATTTTGTAGTGTAGAGGGCTGAGGCTAATAGAATGTCATGTACCCAGGTAAATTGGTTACCATGACTCAAACCTACACATTTACTAATAGGAACAGCTCAGATTATATTTGAGTGACCTAAAGCTAGAGAAGACTACAGAATTTATGACTTCCTGTGAGCTATTCAAGAAAGCACCCTTGCTTTTCCTTAGAAAATTCTTCACACTTGTTCATTGTCCATTTTCCCTGATCACTGTAAGTTCTCTGAGGAAAGGCCTGTCTTATTAACCAATGGCAACCTCAGTACCTAGCACAATTGCAAGTACACACTAGGATTCTCAAGTATCGCTGGTTCCTTATTCACTTTTCTCTTTCCCTATGATTTCACAACGTTTAATTCAATAGATCAAATAGAAACTTTCCTATCTATTAAAAAAAGCTTGTCCTTGTCTGTTTCTTAAAAATAGATACCTAATTGGCACTGTGGTTCAAAGTGGTGGAGCTCTAGCCTTGAGTGAAAAGAGCTCAGGGACAGTTCCTAGGACCTGAGTTCAAGCCCCATGACCACTAAAAAAAAAAAAAAAAAAGACACTGAGCACAAAAACAGACACTTATTTCTAGGTGCCAGTGGCTCATACCTATAATACTAGCTACTCAGGAGAACATAACTGGCCCATTCTTACTTCCAAGTTGCTAGTATAATGGTTTAGGGAAGATTGTGGGAGAAGAAGCCCAACATTCAACAAGTACTCCTGAATTTTCACAACTACGTAGATTCACATGGGGTATGTATCTTTGTTGTGAGTTGAGAGAAAATATACTGGGATTTTTTTTTTGCCAGTCCTGGGCCTTGGACTCAGGGCCTGAGCACTGTCCCTGGCTTCTTTTTGCTCAAGGCTAGCACTCTACCACTTGAGCCACAGTGCCACTTCTGGCCTTTTCTATATATGTGGTGCTGGGGAACCAAACCTCTTGCCACTAGGCCATATTCCCAGCCCTGGGATTTTTGATGTTGTTATTGTTTTGTGATTTTACCAGAGATTTAACCAATGTATAAGTAGAACATAAGCCATGTATGTATAGTAAATAGAAGGCTCAATAGTGTTAAAAAATCTTCCAGACTGATCTATGAATTAAACATATTAGTAAAAAAAAAAAAATACATCAGCCATTTCTGTAGAAATGGATTCTAAAATATCTAAATAAATATGCAGATTCGAGACAAAACAATTTTGAAAAAAAGAACCAAGTGAAGGACTCACAGTATCTACTTTATTGTGTATGATGCCAATCCTGTGGCTTGTACTCGGAGCCTGAGTGTTGTTCCTGAGCTTTTTTGCTCAGAGCTAGCACTCCACCACTTTAACCTTCTGGTTCCACTTCCAGCTTTCTGGTGGTTAATTGAAGATAAGAGTCTCAGGAACTTTCCTGCCTGAGCTGGCTTTATACAGTGATCCTCAGATTTCAGCCTCCTGAGTAGTAAGGACTGTGAGCCACCAGCACCCAGGTCCTATTTTTCAAAGATTGTTTATAAGCATCTATTAATCACCCAAAGGGGTTTCATCATGATGTTTCTGTACAGGCATACAAAGTACCTCAACCAAATTCACCTCCTCTATCACTCCCCCTCATTCTCTTCCCCCTGTTCTGTTTACATGCATGCATATGAAGAACTTCATCCATATTCATCTTCATTCACCACCTCTACTCCCTTGTGGTTGATAAGCACCCTCCCAACAGAGCTCGCTTCACTTTCCTGTCATTTTTTTCCCATAGTATGTTAATTATACAAAGGGAATTCATCATGTTTTTTTTTCACAAACGAATATATTATACTTTAATCAGATTGACTTTCTCTATTTCTTTCTCTTTTTCCCGGCTCTCCCTGCTCCCCCATTGTACAACAACTTTCAGTGAGATTCCATATGATATTCTCATACATAGACACAATGTATACTAATACCATTTGTCCTCCATCACTGTTTGCCTCTGACCTCTTCCTCTCATCTCTCCAAACAGTCCCACAGTCACATGTTCCTACAAGTGATATAAATTTATTTTTCTTTTGGCTGAGTAATATTCCATATGTATGTACTATATTTTTTCGAAGTAACCAATTGTAAGACTTTAAAGTTAAAGTCTTAGGTTTTCTCATTCAAGATTGGAATATAAAGTTATAGTAGTCAAGACTACAATATTTACATTATGATAGACATATTATAGATTGATAAGACAAAACAGAAAATGCAGAATATGAACCACATCTGTACATCAATTGATTTTCTAAGGCATTCCAGGACAATTCAAGGATAAAAAATATTTCAAAAACTGGTGCTAGAATAAACAGATTTCAATAAAAAAAAAACCTTAACCCTTACCTTGTAGAAAACACAAAAGTAACTCAAAATAGATTATAGAGCTAAATATAAAAGCTAAAACTATAATATTCCTAGAAGAAAATATTTGTGAGCTCAAAGTAAGCAAAGATTTCATAGTAGAATACAAAAAGGCAAAGTTCCTAATGATAAAAATATTGATATATTGTACTTCATCAAAATTTAAATATTTTGCCCTTTACAATACACCACTGAAAAAACGAAACTGCAAAAGTAAAACATACAAAAGAAAACATTTAAAATACATGTGTAGGGCTGGGAATATGGCCTAGTGGCAAGAGAGCTTGCCTCATATACATGAAGCCCTGGGTTCGATTCCCCAGCACCACATATATGGAAAATGGCCAGAAGTGGCGCTGTGGCTCAAGTGGCAGAGTGCTAGCCTTGAGCAAAACGGAAGCCAGGGACAGTGCTCAGGCCCTGAGTTCAAGGCCCAGGACTGGCCAATAAATAAATAAATAAATAAATAAATAAATAAATAAATAAATAAATAAATAAATAAAATACATGTGTAGAACACTTATGTCTTACTAATAATGACTAGTATGCAGCATATAAATATCAACTAAAGGTATCTTTCAGAGAAGAATTTGGAAAAGGAGTATGTACTAGATATCAGTGTTTGCCAACCATTTTTACTATCACTTCCCAAGCAATATTTTAGACATTACTTTTCTAACTGATATGCCAAAGAATTTTAATATCATAGTCATGCTATGCATGTATATAGTATATGTTTATCTGTGCTTTAAATATCAAAAGTAATATTTTTTTAGCTGGATACTGGTGTGTTATGCCTGTAATCTTAGCTACTCAGGAGGCTGGGATATGAGGATCACAGTTCAAAGCCAATCCAAGCAAGAAATTCTATGACACTCTTATCTCTATTAAACTACCAAAAAAGCCAGAAGTGGAACTGTGGCTCAAGTGGTAGAACGCTAGCCTTGAGCACAAAAGCTCAGGGACAGGGCCCAGAACAGATTTCAAACCCCAGGACCAGCAAAAAAATAAAGCAAGATTATATATAGTTCCTCAATAAAAACAAATTTTTAAGAAATTTTACAAAAGGATTATGATTTCATAAGTCAGGCTATGAGTACAATGCCTCTTAGGCAGATTTTTACCTGTTGAAATGATCTACTAAAAAAAAATCTGGGGGCTGGGAATATGGCCTAGTGGCAAGGGTGCTTGCCTCGTATACATGAAGCCCTAGGTTCGATTCCCCAGCACCACATATATAGAAAATGGCCAGAAGTGGCACTGTGGCTCAAGTGGCAGAGTGCTAGCCTTGAGCAAAAAGAAGCCAGGGACAGTGCTCAGGCCCCGAGTCCAAGGCCCAGGACTGGCAAAAAAACAAAACAAAAAAAAAAAAAAAACAGAAAAAAAAACCAAATCTGCATGAAATCTACTCTCATCAATTTATTCTACTTTTAGAAAACCCCAGGGAATTCTAGTACCGGTGCACCAGTGGACCTTTATAATCACAGAAGCAGGATAATGTTTGTAACAAAAGTAATACAGAAACCATTCCATACATCTATCAGTAGTAGATTGGACATATCAATCATATTACATATAGAGAGAGAAATACAGACAGACATACATAAATATACACTATGGAATGCTAAACTAAGTGCTCAATGATGACTGTACTCATGATCCTAAATAATTTCTAATGGTTCTTGTCACAGATCACTGTATGAGTAGAAGAAACTGATCAACAAAAACAGAACCTCGTACCAACTCAGGAAGCATATTCTGAAGATAACCTGAGAGACAAGGACTCCATATTTTTGTTTCCCTGGGTCATCAATGTCTCAATTCTCTAGAGTTTGAATGTATCACTCCAAAAGAAGGATTGACATTCAATTTTATATCAAATGCACAGAGTGGGGAGTTAGATTAAATCTCTTCTTCATGCTTGGATTCTTTTGATCAAAATAGAAGTGGTTCTTTTCTTCTTTCATTGTGATACATAATAGCATATTCTTATCTGAGAATTGCAGCCAATTTTTCAATAATAATTTTGCTTTCCATTCAGCCTAAATAAAAGCTCACTGTTTCAACCTCTGTGAACACTAGTTCAACGGAGGGTCATATGTCTTTTAAAGGAGTATGATTTGTTAACATCTTTTACCTAGTGTTGACATTATTTCACCAGCACACTTTTCCCTATTTAAAACACTGTGAATATTCTTAATTTATCCCAGTTTATTTCTTCCATGAAAGCTGAACTTAAAACCCAGACATCATCAAAACACTTCAGAGAGACACACTTGTTTCTTCAATCGTATACGACTGAGCTACTCTTTTATTCTCACATACACAACCTGTAACATGGCTTCCCTGAATTGAAAGCAGGCCAGCAGCAGTGACTCACACTGATCTTCCCAGCCAGTATGTGCAGTAGTCAGCTTGAGCTGCCATAACAAAAATACTATGCCCTTGCTAGTTAAACCAATATTTACTAATAGTTCTGGAGGTTAGCAAGATTAAGGTGATGTACAATTTAGTTTCCAGTGAGGGCCCTTTTCTTGGCATGTAGACTACCACGTTCTCATTGTATCCTTACATAAAAGTGGGTGGGGGAGAGGAAGGGAAAAAATAGGGAGGAGAAAGGAGTGGGAGGAAGAAGGAGTGGAAAGGGAGAGAAAGAGGGGGAAATTCTGTGTCCTAGTGACTCCCCTTCCAAAGACGCTAACTCTATTGTCAGGACTCCACCTGTATGACCTCATTTAACTCGATTTCCTTAGTCCAAGTACAGCCACAGTAAGGGGTTAGGGCTTGACTGTATCAATTGGAACGGGGTAGAATGCAGTCCACAGAACAGTGCATCTTAATAGTGGCTTGTGGAAGGACAGGTTTGGTTTTGTTTTTAAATTCCATTGTGGAATTAAGGATGTGCTTAGTGGTATAGCAATTTACCTAGTATGATCAAAGCCCCAGGGCTTGATCCCCAACACCTACAAACAAAAACAAAACTAAAGGGGGCTGGGAATATGGCCTAGTGGTAGAGTGCTTGCCTCGCATACATGAAGCCCTGGGTTCGATTCCCCAGCACCACATATACAGAAAATGGCCAGAAGTGGTGCTGTGGCTCAAGTGGCAGAGTGCTAGCCTTGAGCAAAAAGAAGCCAGGGACAGTGCTCAGTCCCTGAGTTCAAGCTCTAAGACCAGCACAAAAAACACTCTTTATTATAGTAAAATATATACATAATGTTTAGCACTCTGTTTGTGTTTACTTCAGTAATGTTAAATGTATATTCACAATGCTGTGGAACCATCCATCACTATCAGCCATTTCCAGAATTTTGTCAATATCCAAATATGGGAAGGACTGGACTTGACCAAGAAACACTATTTTGTTTAATAGCTAAGACCATCTTCATCAGAAATACTAAGAGATCAGGGAGAGTCAACACAAGAGATTTGTACAGCATTTTGAACACAACCTAGATGGTGAGGTGATGATCAAATCAGAAGAGTAATATAAACTAAAACCACAAAAATGACAGCAAGTGAAAAATCATATATATGTCTTTTTACCATAGCAGTTATTCATTTTCCCTATATAACCAAACCTTTGGGCTGTTATTATTATGAGTTCCTTTAGCAAATAGACCAAATTCTAAACCATATTTCAGCAGCTTTCTCAAAAGCCTTGTAGATTATCACTAGAAGGTTCAGTTAGGGACCTGAACTCACATCTATCTCATCTTCCTAAGAGTTCCCCACTCTGCTAGAATAAACAACTTCCAAACATTTTCTAGTCCATGAAAGAATCTCTCCTCACTCCTTCTTGCTGTCCTTAGAAACATTTCTTCTGCCTCACCACCTCATCTCACTTCAAAAACTGCATTTTCAGGGCTGGGGATATGGCCTAGTGGTAGAGTGCTTGCCTCATATACATGAAGCCCTGGGTTCCATTCCCCAGCACCACATATATAGAAAAGGGCCAGAAGTGGCGCTGTGGCTCAAGTGGTAGAGTGCTAGCCTTGAGCAAAAAGAAGCCAGGGACAGTGCTCAGGCCCTGAGTCCAAGACCCAGGACTGGCAAAAAGGAACAAAAACAAAAAAACCCTGCCTTTTCTGGCCTGCAAAAAAAATCCTGAATTTGGGATACCGGTGTGGCTTAAGTGGACTTACAGAGATCAGAGCATGAGCATCTCCCTTCTAAACTACATTCTGGAGATCTGAGATTTCAGATTTCCCTGAAAAAAAAAAAACACACCTTTCCTAAGTCTTCCCAGTTATAATGTTCACTTTGCTAGACTCAGTGGGTCGCCACAAAGTAGCTGTGCGTTAAGAGTAGCTAGTGAAGCTTTAATAGGTAAGCTGCAATATTAACACATCTGTGGCAAAGGATCTGAAGAAGAAGGAGAGAGTAAGCATTGTCTTCCAGAGCCCAAGGAATCCAAGAATCCTACATTCAAACCTGGGCCTTCCAGATCATGGTGAAGGTGTTATATGAACAGATTGTGGGAAAGAATCTATTTCATTTAACAGTTTATTAGATCAACTTACAGATTTTAAAGGTTTAGACTTATGGTTTGTAGGCATGTCTCCCTTCAATATTACCCACCTTCAATGATAGGTCACTTCCTCAGTGATCTTGTTGCCACCTCCAATTTTCTAGGGAATATCCACTAGAGAACACACAGTCTAAATTCTGAGTTCTAATGCTTTTTTAAATATATGTTCTCTCTATGTGACTATATTACCAACATGATTCAGAATGGAAGCATTAGGCTCCTTTCATTGTCAAACCAAGCATTTGCTGACATTCTGAATTAATCTTGTTTTTGAATATGCAAAATAGTAACACATCTTCAAGTATAAAGTATATGAAAAGATTAATTCAGAAAAGTCATGCCTCCTCTCTCCATTCTTTTCCCTTCCACTTCCCACTCCCTAGAGGCAATCATTTTAACATTTTTCAACTTACCCTTCCAAGCACTTCTTTTGTAAAGAGAAGCAAATATGTAGATGTATTTTCATTTCCCATCCCCTTTGTGCACAAAATATATCACACCACATACACAATTCCTGAGTCTACTCAACAGCGGTATCTTTCTCAGTCTGTTTTTATAGCTGCATAGACCTTCATGATATGACCCTACTAGTTAGTTAACTAGTCTCTATAGCTTACATGTCTGATTTTTCCCCAATTTTTTCTATTATTAATAACCCTGTAATCAATAAGTTTGTGCCTCTGTCATCTCATAAACATGCAAGAATGTTTAGATTCTTGAAGAAGAATGCCTGGATCAAAGAGTAGATCCATCCATAATTTAATTAGTGCTTGTAAAACTCTCCCTTCGAAAGTTCTATTTTTCTTTTTCACCAAAAATGTTTCATAGTGCTTGTTTCTTCTCAGCCTTGCCTACAGAATGTACTGCCAAGCTTCCAAAATGTTGGTTTACCTGACAGGTGAGAAATTATTTTAATTTTCCTTTCTCTTATTCTTTGGTAAACTTCTTGGGTCATGTTACATGCTTGATGCTCTATTCATGTTTATTTGACTATATTGCTCAAATTTTCTATTTTGCGCTTCATCTTTGTTATGTGGGTTTCTGAAAGAATATGAATCTTTATTGTGTAATGTAAACTACAAAGCCATTTCCTAGTTTTGTATTTGTCTTATGCCTTTTCTTATTGTACTTTTAGCCACACAAAAGTTGAGTTCTTCTAAATGCAATCTAATCTCTTCTGTGGCTTCTGGATCTGAGCAATAATTTACAAAGGCTCTTATGACTGCCAGGTTAGAAAGGAACTCACTTGTATTCTTTTTTTTCACCATTTACTCTTTATTCTTTTTTTTCAAATTTTTATTATCAAACTGATGTACAGAGAGGTTACAGTTTCATACGATAGGCATTGGATACATTTCTTGTACTGTTTGTTACCTTGTCCGTCATACCCCCCTCTCTCCTCCCCCTTTCCCTTTCCCCACCTGAGGTGTTCAGTTCACTTACACCAAACAGTTTTGCAAGTATTGCTTTTGTAGTTGTTTGTCTTTTTTTACCCTGTGTCTCTCAATTTTGGTATTCCCTTTCAATTTCCTACTTCTAATACCAATATACACGGTTTCCAATATACTCAGATAAGATTACAGAGATAGTGTAGGTACAACCACAAGAAGGTGATACAAGAACATCATCAATAGAAGCTACAGATACACAGGGATGTTGAAAGTAGTTACAACTGTGATATAACAATTGTTTCCATAACATGGAGTTCATTTCACTTAGCATCATCGTATGTGTTCATAAGGGTATAGCTATTGGGCCTTGTGATGCTCTGCTATGACTTGCCTAAACCTGTACTAATTATTCCCAATAAGGGAGACCATAGAGTCCATGTTTCTTTGGGTCTGGCTCACTTCACTTAGTATAATTTTTTCCAAGTCCTTCCATTTCCTTACAAATGGTGCAATGTCATTCTTTCTGATAGAGGCATAAAATTCCGTTGTGTATATGTACCACATTTTCCTGATCCATTCGTCTACTGAGGGGCATCTGGGTTGGTTCCAGATTCTAGCTATGACAAATTGCACGGTGATGAACATTGTTGTGCTGGTGGCATTACTGTGATTTTGTTTGTGGGCTTTTGGATAGATACCCAAAAGTGGGGCTGCTGGGTCATAGGGGAGTTCTATATTTAGCCTTCTGAGGAATCTCCATACTGCTTGCCAGAGTGGCTGAACCAGTTTACATTCCCACCAACAATGAAGTAGGGTTCCCTTTTGGCCACATCCCCTCCAACAATTGTTATTGTTAGTTTTCTTGATATAGGACATTCTTACTGGGGTGAGATGGAATCTCAATGTTGTTTTGATTTACATTTCTTTTATGGCCAGTGATGTAGAGCATTTTTTCATATGTCTCTTGGCCATTCTCATTTCCTCATCAGAGAAGTCTCTTTGTAAGTCTTTAGCCCACTTGATAAGGGAGCTATTGGTTCTTTGCGGTTTTGTTTTGGAAGAAGGTAATTTTCTTAGTTCTGCATATATTTTAGATATGAGGCCTTTGTCCGTTGAATGGCCGGTAAAGATCTTCTCCCACTCACTTGTATTCTTATATTGCTTCTTTTAAAAAACAGATTTTTGATCTATTTGGAGGAATTTGTAGTATGTGGTACTAACATTTATATGGAGTTTTTCATCATGGATGCCTCTTGTTCAGATCTATTTTGGGTGCTGATGTATATACTCAGGTTTGGGAGTCTTGAGAATATTTTTGCCCCTATTAATTTCCTTCTCTCCATACCTTCCCCTAGAGACTCTAGATGCCTGTTCTCCCAAGTTCAACCCTTAAGTAAGAATCTTGGTAACTACCTTCATGATAGCCAAAGGACACTGAAAGGCCTGATTTCTAAGAGTGAGGGTTTTGGTCCTGCATATGGCTCTGTATTATAGCTGCAAAGTGTTCAGGGATGGGAAGGGGCAAAGGGGCCAGGAGGAACACTAACACTATAAAATGATATAGGTAAAGCACAGGCTGGTCAGCCTGCACTTGGTTTTGATTTTCTTTGTTGTCCCCTTCTGATTTTCTTCTTGGCCTTGTGTTTGTCTTGGTGCCATGATTAAACCTCATCACTTGAGCATATTTTTAAGAATTTTGAAGCACAAGGATGACTTTTGAAGTTTTTATTGCAAGCTTTGCTCTAGGAGAATGCAAAGGACCTGTTCATTCTGAATAATGCAGCTATCAATCCCAAGTTGATTGCTCCAAAATGTTAAACAAACTGGCCTCTGCCTACATTGAGAGCTGTTTAACCACTGGCCAGTCATGAGCCTTCTTTGTGTGCTTTCTGCTCAGGGCCAAATACTCCATTTGGTCAGTATAAATGGTCAAGTTTCCTTTACAGTCTTCTAGGATTTTTCTTATTCTTGTTGCTTAATTTCATCTTCTCTTTTAAATGTGAAATATTAGCATGAAATGAACCAGCTTCTCCCTTGGAGGATGATCTAAGAATCTAGGCACTGGTTTGCCTGAGCCACCGTTAAAGAGTGAAGAAGATCGAGAAGTCTGGTGTGTTTAGGGACAAAGCTCAACTTTTCAGGCTCTGGCAAGGGACTAACCACCTACTCCAAATGACTTAATGAAGCAATAGAAAAATCTATTTCTGGTTGTGTTGATTCTTCTAAGTTCTGCTCCTACCACATTTAACTGTATGTCTATCAGTCAATTCTATTTCTCAATCCTTGCAATATGCTTGAAATTGGAAGTCTTCTATTGTTTCCTCTCTAACTAGAGGCCCATCAGAGCCAGAGGTCCACAATTAATGAGTAGTACTGATACTGAATCACACCCTTCACTAGAACAGTATATAATGTGTTTTGCAACCTGAAAAATGCCAAAGGCCTAGATAGTATATATTTACAATGATGTAGAAACAAACACTTCGTGCTATAGAATATAACTTGTAAATGGAAATAAGTCATCTGTCTGTAAATACACACACACACACACATATGCATCAAAAGATAAGAGCCTTGGCCTCCAACTCCTCTTATAAAGTTACACATATAACAATCTTCAGTCCATACTCTCCAGTGACCTTCCTTCTGATTCAGAAGGGTTAGTATCTTGCCTATGACCTACAAGGACCCAAATGGCCTGTGTAGCCTAGGTACTAGATGCTTTCCCTAGAGACCCCCTATTCTTAGAATTTGCTACCACTACATATCTGGATGACTTGGCCTCTCACATCTTCCTGATCAGTGCTCAGATGTTTCCTTCTCAGAGAGGCCTTCCTAGATATGGTTTGTTTCCCTGAGGGGGCATTGTGGTTGAAGATTTTGTCATATCAGCTACAAGGGAAGCATAGGGTGAAGATCATGGTGTGAAATTTGTCCCAGGTAAAAGAAAGAAAAGGGAAAGGAAAAATAAAGAAAAAGAAGGAAAGAAAGAGAAAAGTTATATTTCAGATGGCTCTTAAAATAGATTTGTGTGTCTCAAGTGTTAGCACTTGCCTAGCCAGCAAAAAGCCTGAGTGTAATCTCAGCACCACAAAAACAAACCTGAAAAAAGCAAGTCACAAAAGAAAATATTCTGCATGGTTTAAATTCTATTAAATTAAAAATAAGCAAAATAAGGATTTTTTATTTAGAAATTCATATATGTTCTTAAATAAAAAGAAAAGAAAGGAAATTAATATCAGAAAACTCAAGCTTGTGGTTACTCCTCAGGGACAGAGTTTTGTAATTTGGCATTCATCCACAAAAATGAAACAGTATATATGATATTCATCAGTTCTATTCTAAGGCATACACCTGTAAGTGCTAGAGAATATCTTTAACATATATGCCAAGAGATATATTTTAAATATGCATGTCTATATCATTTGTATTCACAACTTTTTGAGAACAATCCAACTGCCCATCAACAGAAGACTGGATGGATACCTGTGAATAATCATTCATCCAATGAAAATTAATTATCTCGAGCAAAGCATGTAAACTTGGACAACTTTCACAGCATAACATTGAGAAAAAAAATGAAACCATAGAATACATGAAGTTTTCATTTGCATGAAATCCAAAAATAGACAAAACTAATCCAGAACACCCAATACACTGGCCACTGGTGGCTGCTGCTAAATACTTGAAATGTGAAACGTTCAGAACTGAGGATCTGTTCATTTCAAAGAATCAGCATGAGAAAATCAATATAAAATGCCTCATTGGTAAATTTTGTATTGGTTAAATGTTAAAATAATAGTAATAATAATAGATACTACTACAGCAGTGAATAAACTTCTATATAAAGGACCAGATAGTATATAGTTCCATTGAAGCACTCCCATTGTAGGAAGAAATCAGCTGTGCACAGCATGCAAATGAACACTAATAGCTGTATTCCAATAAACCTTTTTTTATAAAAACATATAATAAGCCATAGTTTGCCAACTCTTCCACTACAGAAAGAGGAGAGAGACCTAAACTAAGCTTCAGAGAATATGAATCATGATAGAGGAAGATATAAATGAGCAAGATAAAGGCTTTCCCCAGGAAAGACATGTTAGCTCCAGGAGCAGATGTATACAACTGAGATGCTTGTTAATTATTCACTTTCTACCATCAATGAAATATTTAGTGAAATATGCTTTTGCTAAGTTAACTGACTGTCACTTATTGTTTCCAGATTTTAGTGAAATACTCTATTTGGAAATATTTAATTTACTCATTTATCCCTTGAAGACCCATTTAACTATGGCTGGTAAATTATTTCATTTCCAGAACACCTGAGCTGTGGAAGAGAAAGATGATGTGACAGGAAGTGTCATGGCTCCCTTGTTACTCTCACTGGAGGAATGTGCCTTCAACCTAGTCTTCCATCTGTAAATTACTCTTCCCAGAGGAAAATGAGCACAATAAAACTCACTCCTCTGCAGTTCAGCAGAGGACATGAAAAATAAGTCAGAGGCATCTAGTCACAGTCCAGGAAGTTCAAAGTAAGAAAGCTACAGAAATCTGTGATGGAGAGAAAAGCCCACAGCAGGCCTTCTGGCATGCATCCAACAGGTATTATAACACATTCTCATCAAAAGTCAACTGGTGATAGAAAGCTCAGAAGTTGTGGATAAAGCGACTGATTTAAGTTTTCACCATTTTTGAGCCTCCTGTATACTAGGCACTATCTCTTAAGCCATGCCCCAACCCTCCACCAATTCTAGTAAGTATGTAAAATTAGAAAACCGGATGCCAATAAACAGCAAGTGTGGAACTGGGAGTCTGGTCCATCCTTAACTTTGTGTTGAATTGGAAAACAGCCACATCCACTCATTTGCATATTGCCTAAGTTTGTTTCCTCTCTATACCAACCAAATGGAGTGGCTGCAAAGGTGTCTTACAGTTCACAAGGCCTAAAAGAGTTTCTGTCGAGGCAAACAACCCTACAGTACACTGAATCCCTCAGTTCCCTAACACAGCACAGTCAGGAAAGTTTAATAAAGAAACTATTGACAAATGTGTAGGAGGCAAGAGGGAAAACATAATGAATGGTGAAGTAGCTCGGAGCCAGCAGCAACAGGGAATTGAAGGGCCAAGAAGAAAGAAGTTGCTGAAAACTATACAGTAAGGATTGAGAGTTGAATGAAAATCACACTTGCCAACAGGGGCAGTTTCATAGGAAGACCATGACCCCACAGAGAAGAAGCCAGGGATAATACTCTGAACCTTACATGAAATATACTCCAGCTTCCCATTGGCTGAGCCCAACCAGAAGGTAGGGGAATTGGGGGAGTTCATTCATGGAATCCTTTTAGTCATTGAGTCCTTAGTCATAGAATCCTTTCAGTCTGTTAAGTAGAGCTGAAGGGGTGGAGAGTCATCTTTGGGAGCAATCTGAGGCCATCTAGGAAATGTACTGTGGATCTGGATGTTCTACCTTTTTTATCAACTGTTCTATGACAAATTTTTGCATTTTTTCTATATCTGAGCAATACTAAAGAAACCTCCAACTCCAGAACAAGTAATACAAACTGATCTAAAATGAAAATGAAAAATTGGCTAGCTGGAAGTAAAGTTAGTGGTTTTTCATCTTCTTCCCATCACATGGATGAGTAAACTCTCCACATTAAACACACTTTTACAGATTGATATGCTTCTATTATGTGCTAAAACCTAGGGTAACCCAAAAGAAGAAAATAAATCTTGCTTCTGTAAAAAATGCCTATAACAATAAGATGCAGATTTTGCTTTTGTACAGCAACAAATGAGCCAGTAAGAAAGTCTGAATAGATCAGAACTCAGAAAACAATTCTAGCTGTATAAATTTAGAGCCCTAGGGGAAAGAAAGATAAGGTAGAGTAATACTCTTGGGCCTATGTTTGGGCTTTGAATTCAACAAATGTTCATTCACTATTCTTGTTTGTACTGAAAGAGTAAAGAAGCATATTGGCAATTTTTATTCCAACATGATTCCTTTCTGTAAATATCCTCTCCCAGTTATAGTGCATGATTTTTTTTTCAAAAAGGCCTTGGGCAAACTCACACATATTTTGCTACTACTGTTGTTCCCACAACACTTGTTCTCTTTCTTTCAGCATTCATCATTTTGTATCATAATTATTTAACATGTCTGACTCCCTGCTAGACTGTGAGCCCCAAGAGGAAGGATCATGCTTTATTCATCTTTGCATCTTACAATCCCAGAAGTACCTTTCCCAATGTACACACCCAATGAATCCTTGTCAGATAAATTAGTAATAAAGCAGCCTTGCACCTTGACTTGCCTTCCATCTTTTCCCTCTTTAGGGAGAGAGAACACTAGCTCTCCTATGCATTCTCACCATTGAAGCTAGTGGTTTGGGTTTCCTTTTTAAACTTTTTGTTTCTCTTTTTAGTTTGTTTACCTTTCTGTCTGGTATTTTGGTGTATATGTACTATTCAAGCAGCTGGTAAGATTTGCTAAATTTGAATCACCTAGAGTTGGGGTCAGCAGGCTTTTTTTTTAAGCCAGATACTAATTAGTTTAGGTTTCTATAGGTGATAGTCTTTAATTATAACTGATACTCTAGAAATTTAAAATAGGAATCAGAATAAAGTAGTCAATGCTCAAATCAGAAAATTCAAGCCTATAATCCCAGCTAACTTGAGAAGCAAAGATCAGGATGATCAAGATTCAAAGCCAACCCACCCTCCCCCCCAAAAAATCTGTAAGACTTCATTTTAACCAATAAAAAATAAAAACTAGATATAGTGGCATGTGTCTGTCATCTAGCTATGGCAGGAACCATAAAAAGGAAGATGATGGTTCAGGCCAACCTAGTCAAGAAGTGAAATCCTACTTGAAAAATAAAAAAAAGGGCTACAGGTGTGGCTCATTGGTAGAGTGACTGCCTAACAAGCACAACGTCCTGAGTTCAAACACAAGTACAGGCACAGTGAAAAAAAAATGGAAGAGAGAGAGAGCCAGAAAAGCAAGCAAGAGAGAGAGAGAGAGAGCAAGAGAGAGAGAGAGAAAGAGAGAGACAGAGGGAGGGAGGGAGGGAGGGAGGGAGGGAGGGAGGGAGGGAGGGAGGGAGGGAGGGAGGGAGGGAGGGAGAGAGAACCCTTGTTCTGAAGAAAAACAGTGTAGTTCAGTAGTTCTCCTTAGGAAGCCTAGTATCTGGCTAGAGTTTCAAGTACATTATTTCAAAGGCAAAGATATTAAGTTGTATGCCTCTATCAGAAAGAATGACATTGCCCCATTTGTAAGGAAATGGAAGGACTTGGAAAAAATTATACTAAGTGAAGTGAGCCAGACCCAAAGAAACATGGACTCTATGGTCTCCCTCATAGGGAATAATTAGCACAGGTTTAGGCTAGTCACAGCAGAGGATCACAAGAGCCCAATAGCTATACCCTTATGATCCCATAAGATAATGCTAAGTGAAATGAACTCCATGTTATAGAAACGACTGTTATATCACTGTTGTAACTACTTTCAACGTGCCATGTGTAACGTAGCTTCTATTATTGATGATCTAGTTGTATCCCCTTACTGTGGTTGTAACTGCACTATCTCTGTATCTTATCTGAATACATTGGAAACCGTGTATATTGGTATTAAAACTAGGAAACTGAAAGGGAATATCAAAATCGAGAGACACAGGATAAAAAGACAAACGACTACAAAAGCAATACTTGCAAAACTGTTTGGTGTAAATGAACTGAACAACTCATGGGGGGGAGAGGGAAAGGGGGAGGGGGAGGGGGAATGAGGGAGGAGGCAACAAACAGTACAATAAATGTATCCAATGCCTAACGTGTGAAACTGTAACGGCTCTGTATATCAGTCTGACAATAAAAATAAAAATAAAAAAACAAAGATATTAAGTTGTCATGGTAATTAATATAGAAAGAACTCCTTATATTCACTTAGGCCAGGCACTCTCAAATAAAATTCTCTACTAAACAACACAATTTTTAAATGAAAATCATGTGTGAAGTACCATCATATTATTAACTTTAATGTTTTGTCATTTCTCTTTCATGAAAGGAAAATCATTCTTATTTGTCAATTCAAGTGGACATTTGTTAATGTTTTTCTTGGACACCTGTTTTGGGGAGAAAAAAGTGATCCCCAAACTATGGCAAAGAAGACTTTTATTACTTATTTTAACATATCATCGTTTAACATTAATTTCCATCACAGCCTATCCTTGCCACATTCCTTTAAGGTATAATTACTTTAAGATACCCATTATTTCCCTCCATCTCTTTCATATACTATTTCCACCACTTAGAATGCTCTTCCTGCCTCCCCTGCCTCCTCATGTGTTGACTAGCAGCCTAGAAAGGTCTTCCTCATCCAGATCTCTCTAAGAACAAGCGCACATGCCTCTTCTTTCATCCTTAATGATCCCCAACAGAGTTGGTTCTTTCCTTTGCATTCCAGGGGTCCATATGCCAACTTCAGACATAGCCACATCCTATGGCAATACCTTGTTTACATGGGAGTCTTTCTCTCCCATGCATGTGTTCTCCCAAGGACATGGTCTCCAAAATCTTTGAATTCCCAGAATCTTCCCATAGCCACTGTTCAATATGTATAGAACCAAGGAACTTCATTGTAAGACTGCTGTTGGTAACCTGCCCCTGGTGTCTTGTCTCTTGCTTTACACCGAGTATTGGCTCAAATTCTTTGAGTGCTGCATTGCTTTTGCCAGTAAATAGTTTTCCTGCCTGACTGTAACGTAAGTGGCCTTGCCTAGAATTCCCAAGATTCCTTGTTCTCATTCAAAAGCTCATGAGCACAAATCTTTCCACTCTACATCCTTGGAAACATGCTAGTCTTAGGAAATCCCACTAGTATCCAGATGATGGCGCTATTGAGAAGTGATCTTGTCCCAGCACCCCCTCTCTTGTCTCTCCTCCCCCCATCTCTTTATTTGTCTATCTCTCTGTTCTCTCTCACTTCTTACTATCTTTCTCTCTCTGCTAACTGCTAAGCAGTGAGCAGCCCTACTCCACCACCCCCTTCCATCACGATGCACTGCTTCACTAGAGTCCTAGAACTCACATGTTGTAAAGTGAATCCAATCAGTGCTATTCAGAGAGAAGCCATGGGGAGTCTTTATTGGAGGTCAGCATCTGCGGATGGACTCATCTCAAAGATCTGCAGCCCAGAACAGAGCTTACACAAGGCTTTTAAAGACAAAGACCACATGCTTGGGTGGGGGCTAAGCAAAAGCAGACCTTATTAGGACATACTCAGGTACAAGCTGAGGTACCTGCAGAACTTTTCCATCCAGGGAAGAAACGCCTCAACCTTCCATATAGGGGAAATCTTAGAGGCTACTCACAGGCGGGTGATTCAAGCCATGTAGGAAAGTAATCAAAGCAGAATCAGGGCGTTCTCTATGCAAGCTTTCCTGAGGCTATGACATCTGCATTTCTCTGAGGGGGGGGGCTCCCCCAGTTCACCTTGAGCTAGACATCCGCATTCAATGAATGGCCTCTCTCACCTCTAGGCTTTTCAGCACTGGGTGGAGAGCTTCCTCCCCACAGCAAAAGGCACCAGGATGGCTGTAAGAATTTACTTAGACTCAGCCTCCTCTCTAGATAGACAGACAGACAGACAGAGAGAGAGAGAGAGAGAGAGATCCTTCATAAGTTGCTTATGCCAATTACTTTGCAACAGTGGTGCAAAAATGACTACAACAGTAAACAGCTGTGGCTCAAACAGGCATTTCTATACAGGAACTGATAATGGTGTGCTCTAGGAGAGCTGCTTTGAGAATAACAAAAGGCAGGCTGGAGATAAAGCCCAGTGGTATGTGTGAGGTCCCATATCCATCCGCAGCATGCTCGGTCCAATTTTTTAAAATGACTGATATTAAAGGAATGACTTTACCATTCCTATCAAATCCCTAACCATGTGCACATTGCTATGGAATTCAAAGAGAAATAGATTATCATGCAAAAAGTAAAGGCCTGGACTCCAGTTGAGATTCTGCTAATGATTCTTGGTAAGGCGACTTAGTTTCAGCTCGCATATTTAGATCCAGACATGTTCTAAGTGTCCAATGAGATGCTGGCTATAAAGATCTAAACACATTTGAGATATTTTTACTTCAGGATGTATACAAGTTAGTAACTTCATCTTTTATCTGGGAATGGCAATCATATTGCAAAAGTAAAAAAAAATGGCTATATTATATATTAGTAAAACCTTAATGTAAAGCTGGGTGCTGGTGGTTCACGCCTGTAATACTAGCTACTCAGGAGGCTGAGATCTGAGAATCATGGTTCAAAGCCTCCCAGGGTAGGAAAGTCCATGAGGCTCTTATATCCAATTAATCATCAGAAAACCAGAAGTGAAACTGTGGCTCAAAGTGGTAGAGTATTAACCTTAAGCAGAAAGATAAGAGAGAGCACCCAGGACCCGACAAGTTCAAGCCCCACAATCAACAACAAAAAAGTGAATGAAATTTAAAAACATCCCTGGAGAGTCATCCACTCTATACACTCAGATTGGATCAATGAGCAGTAATATTCAACTACATTTGAGCAGTGTTTTTAAACATAAATATATAAGCCACATTGCTGGGTGCCGGTGGTGTGAGACCAAAGTGACTCCATTTTGGAAAAGAAGCAGCCATGTTAGAGTTAGAGCTGACACCGAGAAGTTAAAATCACAGCTATTGGGAAAAAAAAAACTACAACTAGGTGCCCACCCAGTAACCAACCAAACAACAGATAGGGGGCAAGCTGCAAGCAACAGATAGATGACAAGCTGACCTAGCCAGGAATAAACCATTGCTGTTTTGAAATGTGCAGATGGCCCCTAACCAACCAGGTTTGAACATATCAGGCATTACTCAAGGTCGACTAATAGGATGGCTGCCAACATGGAAAGTTCCCAAAGTTGTTTGTTCACCTGTATAAAAAGTATGCAATCCCCTTCCTCAGGGACTCGTCTCTCAGCTGCGTCTGGAGAGCACGTTGGCCCCGAATGCACATTTGATAATAAACGGCACCTTTGCTTTCGCATCTATCCCGGTCTCAGTGGTCTTTGGGGTAGCTGGATTGTGACACTACAGTGGCTTATGCCTGTGATCCTAGCTACTCAGGAGGCTAAGAACTGAGCATTGCAGTTTGAAATCAGCTAGGCAGAAAAGGCCCTAAGACTCTTACCTCAAAAAAAAAAAAAAAACACTACTCAGAAAAAGCTGGAAGTGGTATTGTGGCTCAAGTGGTAGAGTGATAGCCTTGAGAAAAAGCAGCTCAGGGATAAAAACCAAGCCCTGAGTTCAAGCCCCAGGCCCTACACCAAAACAAAAAATCCACAAGGAAATCCATTTCCATTTTTTTTTTTTTTTTTTTTTTTTGGCCAGTCCTGGGCCTTGGACTCAGGGCCTGAGCACTGTCCCTGGCTTCTTCCCGCTCAAGGCTAGCACTCTGCCACTTGAGCCACAGCGCCGCTTCTGGCCGTTTTCTGTATATGTGGTGCTGGGGAATCGAACCTAGGGCCTCGTGTATCCGAGGCAGGCACTCTTGCCACTAGGCTATATCCCCAGCCCCCATTTCCATTTTAACTAGTGATCACCGAAACACACATTTCCATATGCAAGAAGAATCCAGACCCCCCAAAAAAATAATATTTGTTTCCCTCTTTATTACTCAAAGATGTTGAATTATTACTGTCCACTCAGAAAAGTAATTTTTATGGACTTCACAGAAATAAGAACAAAAAGATACTATTAAATATCCCATTATTATTTCAGTTTTAAAACTAGAGTGAGTAAAACTGAAAACTGCTTACTTGGGCAAGTTATTGAGGATTGGTCATCCTGAGAACAAATGTATACTTATTTTTAAGGTATGGATGGAAAATAGTATCACTGTAATAAGTTACAATTCAATGTGGGCTTCTCTCTCTGTAGACTCCAACCACAGCAAGCAATTTTCTACCAATCCATGTTGCTGTGCAAACACTGGACCTATGAAAGAATAGCTTGGGAACATGGTTTGCTATACAATAAAAAATAAATAAAAGCTGCTCTTTTCATTTCCAAAAAAACCCCTCAATTACCTTTTGCTTCAGTCCCTTCTATCTTGCAGATGACTTCTTTTCTTCTTTCTTGATTGTTTTCCATTCCACTGATGGAAGAGGAAACCATGTGCGTAATTCTTATGTCAGATCTCTACCCTGTTGATGACACAGCTAGCTTAATTTTCCAGATGTGAGGTTTAGTCACATGAGGCAAAAGCTCTGTGCTTTCTGTCCTCTTTGAAGTATATTGGCAGTCCTGTAGCCAGAGTTGAAAATCTGTGGTTTTGTTTTTGTGTGCTTGTGAGTGTGAATGTGTATATGTGGACCTGTAGAAACTATAGAATAATTTAAATGATGATTATTCTTAACCAAAAATGCTCGCTATATTGTGAGTCCTAATAAAAAGAAGACAATAATATGGTAAGAGCACTGATTTATCATCAGAAAGGCTGGCCTTTCAGCTATCACTTATTCTGTATTGTTCAATGTAAAACTTTTCTGAAGCTGGCCCCTGCTGTAAAGTTATGTAGTTGTATTTACCCAACTTGCTTTGAACTTGTTTTGCTCTGTATTGATCACACCTGTAAACGCCCCTCCCTCCAGTATCATCCTGTTTGGCCACCTCGTTGTTGGATGATTTCCAGTGAAGATCAAGAAGCCCTGACCTGTTTGTTGTGCCTGACACCTCTCCAGAGTAACAAGCCCCTATTGTTAAGCTAAAGGGAAAATTCCTGTGCCCGGGACTGCATCTTGAGATCCCGGCCTGCAGTCCAGGCACACCAGTATTTTCTCACTCAATAAAATCTTTTGTTGTTTTTTTTAAATTTTCTAATCTGAGTGTCTCATTGCCTGCCGATCCATGGACCCTACAACACTACTACTCAGTTCTGTGACTGTGGGAACCAACTTCTAAGAAAGCATCCAATAATCTCTTATTTTAGGCATTTACTCCCTTATGTAGCTCCTTCCACATTGTATCAGGGCAAACTCTGTGGCCAATAGAATACAGAAAACATGTCATTCAAAGAGACATCAAAATGACGTTATGGCTTCTCTCTCTCTTTCTCTCTCTCTCCCACCCCCTCCCTCCCTCCTTCCCTCCCTCCCTCCCTTTCTCCTTCCTTTCCTCCTTTTTTCCTTCCTTCCTTCCTCTAGGATCACTTATTTCCATGAAAGCCAACTAACTGCCATGCTGGGAGGATATTCAAACAAGCATATGAAAAGGCCCACATGGTGAGTCACAAAAGTCTAGGACCAACAGTCACTTCAGTGAGCTTGGAAAGAGAACTTAAAGAACCAACCAAATCTGGAATGAATGTAGTATTCCTGGTATTGTAATTGCAACCTCATGATGCACTCAGAGTGAGAACCCTCATCTAAGCAGTTCCCAAATTCCTGACTCACAGAAACCCTAACATGGTATATATTCTTTTAAGCCACTAAATTGTGGACCCACCTGTTACCTGTTACATCACTAATACAATCGCTCCATAGAAACAGCCAGTTTATGCTTGCATCTCCGAGGCTATTTTTCTTCTGAAAGCAAATCTGTATGGCCTCATGCATCAGAGATTATTAAAATGAAAGGGTTAGACAGAATGTTCTCACAGAAATAATAAAAGAAACTAAAGTTTCCTGCATCAAATACTCCGTTTTTTAAAAAAATCCAAATACTACTTGGTAGCATTGATTGAATGACCAAAAAATAATTCCCTTATTGTATCCCTTGTTGCTTTTAAGCAACAAAGAACACTACTCATTGGCTTTCCAATCTTCCATGCCACCAATGGTAGCCACATAACATAATGCTGGCCAATGAGACAGAAGCAGGAATTTGCTTAAAGGGTTTCCAGGAATGATGTTTGCGTTTCTGATGAAAAATAGGCAAGTATGGCTGACACCTCTTTTTCCTCTTCTGTCTGCTCAGTACTTGGAGTTGCAGTTGCCTTCTTGTAGCCATGAGAGAACAATCTAAAGAATTGAGAGACTTTAGCCTTGACATAATTAAAGTGCCAAATCAACGATCAGGAGTTCCCTCCCTCCAGAAATATAGAACTCTATAATGATAAACATTGTATTTTCTATGACTTGTAGACAAATGTATCCTAATTGACACAATATCATAGAACAAGCTTGTTTTCAAAAGCAAAAAGGAAGATCTTCTCGCCAATACATCTCTTGAATTCTATGAATTATTGTGATATAGTTCTGGTAACATCAATACCAAAAACAACAAGAAAGCCTCTTCTTATTATTCCTAAATAATACACAGTAGCATGATAATAATACTTAACATTTCTTGAGTGCTTATAGTGTGCCAAGAACTTTTCCTCTTTACAAGTCATAATTCTTCACAAGAATTCTTTGAAATTAGTATTATTTTTCCATTTAGTATATGAGAAAACTGAGGCTCCAGAAATGTTAAAGAAACTTGCAAAATGGTAGAGCTGCAACTTACACCAAGATCATTTGTTTTCTATCTCTACCATTTTACTTCTTTATCAGACATCACATAAAGCACTGAACATAAGAAAACGTTATTTGTTTGTGCTCTCAAAAATATACAGGATCCTCCATTTTTTTTGCCAGTCCTGGGGCCTGAACTCAGGGCCTGAGCACTGTCCCTGGCTTCTTTTTGCTCAAGGCTAGCACTCTACCTCTTGAGCCACAGCGCCACTTCTGGCTTTTTTCTATATATGTGGTGCTGAGGAATCGAACCCAGGGTTTCATGTATACGAGGCAAGCACTCTACCACTAGGCCATATTCCCAGCCCATCCTCCATTTTTTTATTTGAATTTTTAAGCTTGTTGGATGTTTTATGCTTATATAACTTTAAATTGTGTATAAAACCAACAGGTGGACAAGAATTGGACTGAACAATAGAATAGAATGTGAAATAAGTGGCATTTGGTGAAGGAAAAGATACTAATAGTTGTCACCTTCATCATCTCTAATATTTGCTGAGTGTCTTGAATATACTATGCATTATAGTAGTATGCCATCTTCGTATAAAATGTTCAGGTACGAGCCGGGTGCTGGTGGCTCACGCCTCTAACCCTAGCTACTCAGGAGCCTGAGATCTGAGGATCTCAGTTCAAAGCCAGCCCAGGCAGTAAAGTCCATGAGACTCTTATCTCCAATTAACCACCAGAAAACCGGAAATGGCACTGTGGCTGAAGTGGTAGAGCACTAGTCTTGAGCTGAAGAGCTCTAGGACAGTGCCCAGGCCGAGAGTTCAAGTCCCAAAACCGACAAAAAAAAAAGTTCCAGTATGATTTTTTCAATGTTTGTTTAGGCCTGGTTTTCAGATGACCATCCTAACCAACAAAGACACAGGCATCCACAATTAAGAGAAAAACCAAAGCTACAATCAGATGAACCTTGGGGAAATATATTCAAAGACCTTTAATAGACATAAGGAAAATTAAATAGCTATGATTTACTGAACATTTCCTCTGTCTGATACTGAGCTTAATGATTCAATTTTCACACAACTGATAGAAATAAGTCTTATCATCGGTCTTTGATCTTCTCTGTCTCTCTACTTGACTGAGAGGTAAGGGACTGATGTACAATGGTTGAAAATAACTAAGATCTCTCAAAACCCCAGGCCCACCCTCTATATTTTATGCATATGAAAGCATCAGGCTTCTGATCAGAGACAATGGCCAGCAGTAGCAGTAGCCAGGCTAACATCATGAACACAGGCTCCCCAAGCCCTAGTTCCCACAGGGTAATGAAATGAGGGTCAGCAATGCCCAATTGTGCATTACAAGTATATTGTGGCAGAGGAACTCCAAGCTTGGGAAACCACCAGTCTTTGTTAAGAAAGCTATTATTAAACCTTCCCTAGAGAGTCATTGCCTTAATCATCCTGCAGAGCAAACAAATCTCTTCTCTGCCCTAGAAAGAGACAATCCCTCCCTCTTCTAATACCTTTTATTTCTCAAACATTCTTGAAAGGATAGTTTAGGCCACATAGCTGTTGGTGGGGTTGCTTGGAGGTGCAGAAATGCAATATACTCAAGGAGTATCTCTCAGCAAATGATTGCAAAAAGTTTTCATAGGCTCACTCTAGCATTCCCAGTTAGGTGAGATTATGATTGTAGACATTTCTAAGCAATTATAAAATGCTCATAGTCTACAATGTCAAAAGTGGTTTACATACTTTGAAGAGAAAATGGTGCATCTATTTATAATTAGAGTGTACCCCTCAGTGCCTGGCACATAGATAAGCTTTTAAGAGCCCACCCACTTATCACGACAACATTGTAATTCAGTTATGGATATCCTATCAGTGAGCTCTCAATCATTCATTCACTGAACTACTCAGTGTGCCTTCTGAGAAGAATGAAATTGCTAATGGTGCTGACAATGAAATCTTCAAATAAATAAATGTGATGTGTCAATCAGTGCTTTGTGAATAACTGTGAAAACTATAGAAGAGCATCATAAGTCAGGTACAGGTAGTTAAGTTCAATCTTTAACTTATTACTTAAACCTAACAAAAGTTTCTCTTTACAATTGAGGAAATTTAACTTCCCACAAGCTAAGTACATATCTCAAGATCATATAGCAGATTTATGACAAAAACAATCTATCTCACTCAATATGTGGTCACAAAATGCATGAATATGATACTTTTGATCATATTCAGACATACTAAAGTACTCTTAAAAGTCAGAGACCTTCATAGTAAGACAAACTTGGACCCTGAGTTCAGAAAATGATAATACTTGGGTTTTTTTCTGAAACAAATCAAGAATTTGGGGGCCTAAAAATGTCTTTTCCCAAATGGAGAAGGGTAGAAATAATCCATGGCATTTGTAAAAACTAGTCAATGATAAATTTGTCTCTGGATTATTCTAAGATTATTTCAGTAGGTCCCTGATTGTTATGAGGTTAAAAATGATTTGAGAACGTTGCTAATGGCCTTCGCTCACTTATTTAGTGCCAGCAATATCCTGAGAATTCCACAGCAATCATTTTAAACCACTTCACATATTCATGAGAGAAAATAAATACTATTTATCAACGTATAGGAATTCAATCCTTTCAGCTTTTAAACTTAGAGACAAAACTACAGAAAATAAATCATAATTACGGTTCCATCATGAATGGATTCAAAATGCCTTCCTAACAGCCTCATAGATATAAAATGCCTTCCTAACAACGTATGTAGATTCTGCCATAAGAAGGTCAAACATCATCATTACATGAGAAGATTCAATTCTTAGAGATATGTAAAGTGTTAGAAAAACCCAAATTTTGTTGACTATGTTGACACACTTCAAGTTTATCTTGGAGACATTTATTCGTATTACTCACTTTTCTTTATAATGACCATAGTGTACCTATAAAATCTGATCAGCACCTGAACACAAAAATAATTTGCTTTCACCAGGCTTAAAGATGTTACTGCATTTAAGACCTAGGCTTTTCTCACTGTCATTTGTACAAAATAAGAAAGAAAATTTAACACTGTAAAATCATTCTAATGATGACCCAAGCACTGTTGAACAACGATGGATATGGTTCCAAGCAGAACTGGTGAATGACAGATAGCACCAATATACGATGCCTTGAAATGCTTGCTTCTAAGCTGATGTACATAACTTTCAATTTGGCTGAGGAAAGGCGGTTTAAGGTTATCCCTCAGAATAATATATTCATCTGTAGGATGTATAAAACTAAAATTGCAAAGGTCAAGCACAACTCAAATATAGAAGACTTGTGAACCTTCTAGATGCAATGGCAACTAACTTGCACTGTGAGAGCCTCAGTTCCCATTATGCCTCCATGACATTCATGGATGCAGAGAAAATCTCATTTCACAGTAACACTGGAAGCTTTGCGAAGCAATCAGTGACTTGTCACTCCTCTAGGAGACATTCTGGTGGCTGTAGGAGAGATGAGATTGCCTGAGAAAGTGTCAGAGAGGTCCAGGGAGGGAGTGGGTGTAACTCATGCTCAATATCCATCCTACATCCATGAGAACAGGTCAGAATCACACCCACCTTTGCTGCAGGAACCTAATTCTTTGAGACACTTAGGATTATAGATACCAGAAATTTGGCTAAGGCATCGACCATCTCTACCAGGTGAAAATCTGAGCCAGAAATTGTGACAGCCCCTAATTCCTCCATAAATGTGATCTGGAAGAATAGCATCACCATGTCTACTGTAAAACTCAGGTCAAGCCGGATCACTTCCAGGCAAGGATAATCTAAAAGGACTGGGAAAAAATGAATTGTACATGAAATGACTAAGAAAGAAAATATTTTTCAACCTTCATTTTACAATTGCTTATATTCTGGTAATGTGTTATGCACTTTATATACTATCTTAATTTTTCAGAGCCATGTTATGACATAGTCAGTATTGCTCCCATTCTGGAGACAGGGAACTTAGGTTTGGGAAGGCTAGTTGAAGCTCCTGAAGTCCTATGGCTGGTTTGTGGCAAGGGTGAGAATCAAATAAGAACTGATGGTCTGCTCTCCTAATCACAGTCCTAGATTGCCTTCCCCAAGGAATCAGGAACTTGTGCTTGCCAACTTCAATAACACATACAAATCCCCTCTCCTCTCTCACAGGGGTTTGTTAAATGCAGCCAGAGATTTTTCAGTAAGTCTGGATGGATCCTGAGGATCTAAGATTCTTACCAGCTCCTGGGTGACATTTATGCTACTGGTACTCAGACTACATTTTGTATAGCAAAGTTTGAAAAACATATAACTACCAGGTCCCATGGCTCACGCCTATAATCCTACCTACTCAAAAGGCTGAGATCTGAGGATTGTGATTTGAAGCCAGCCCAGGCAGAAAAACCCCCATGAGACTCTTATATGAAATTAACCACTGAAAAACCAGAAGTGGTGATGTGGCTCAAGTGGTTGAGCACCAGCTCTGAGCACAAAGAGGCTCAGGGATAGTGCCTAGGCCCTGAGTTCAAGCCTCACAACTAACAACAACAACAAAAAACTGTGGAGAAACAATTGGAAATTAGTATCTCAAAGAATACATAAAATGGAGAATGTAGTGGCACATCCTTGCAATCACAGCACTCAGGAGAATGAGGCAGGGGGATCAAAAGTTCAAGTCCATCCTAGGATACATAGCCTGGGCTATAAAGTCTTGAAAATGTGAACGCCCTGAAGTAGGTGATGGAAAGTAAAATGAAAGACTAGCCCAAAAGGCTGGCATGAAAATAGAACAGGCTGAGAAGGCAAAAGTGAAGACAGAGCTGGAAATGGTTGAAAAGACTCCAAGAAAACTACAAGCAAGGCAGAATAAAAGTACTCACTGAGGCTAACAAGAGTTCAATCTGCACTATATCTCAAACAAATGAAAAAATGTGTGAGGAAAACTTGCCTAGCATTCCAAATGTAATAAGGAAAAGTAAACAAAAGGAGAAAAAAATGATTTAAGGGGAGAGAAAGAGAGGGGGGAGACGGAGACAGAGAGAGACAGAGATAAGATTATAGCTATAGGAACAAAGCTGCAACCTTTCAAATACAAGCATTACAGAGCAGAAACCAAGATGACTAGGACAAACACTAAACTTCCTTGCACTTACACTATTAATACATAATAGTGATTCTGAGTAATGAACAGCTCATGTCATATACTGTTGATGCCCTTTGCACTTTTGTCTCCACTTACTTCAGTGTCCACCTGAAACTATAGTACATGGTTCATGGGCCCTCAGACAGCTCTCTGACTCAAGCCATTCACTAATTTCCCTCTGGTCCTGGAGCAAACTTATTCCAGGAGCTGAGTGAAGAAAGATCCAACTTAACATCCCTAGGCTAAAACAACTAAGGAGAAATGAGAGTTGGTGGAGAAATACCTCCAATTCCTCTTTACAACTTATATAGAACAGACACTGAGGTGCTGTACCATGCCTCCTGACATCTCCAACAGGATTGAGCCCCATTCATCCATCGCTGTAATCCACACATTAACTCATCTTGACTTTTCTATCTTCCTTGATTCATTTCCCATTTCCCTGACTTAGACTTTCGGTGACAAATATTCCAGTTCAATTATCTGCATCTAAGTTCTGCTTTGGGGACAGGCCAAGCAAAGATATAGCCCAAACATGGCAGAGGAAAATTCTCAACCATGTTCAAACACAAAGAAATACTCCTTTTAAGGATATGTTAATCAATGATTAAGTTACTCCCATGTCTTATACTCAGGAGCTAAGAGGCAGCACTGAAGTAGGCAACACCTAAGCTTTCCCACAACTCCCCCTTTTCATCACTTCTCCCTCCTTGGGGCTCCACTGGACATGGTTTAGAATACCCAGAATGCTTTAGGGCATGACTCTATCCCACTTTCTCCCTCTTATCTATCAACTACAGGGTCAGTTGGCTTTTCCCTTGCTATAATACATATTTGTGATAATCAACTTAATAAGAGAAAATGTGGATTTGGGTTCACAGTGTTAGAAATTTTAGTCCATGATTGGATTGTTGTTTGTAGTGAGGCAGCAAATCACTGTGGGAGTGTGTGACATGGAGAAACTGCTCATCTCATGGCTGGGAATAAAAGGAAAAGAGAAGAGGTCTAAAGTCCCACTATCACCTTCAAAGGAATGTTTCCAGTGATTTCAAATCTCCTACTAAAGTTCACCATCTTCCAACACGGCTACCATAGGAAGCAAACCTTTACCATATGGAATTTTGGAGAACACGAGATCCAACCTACAGCAGTTCCCCACAAATGGGAACTACATCTTAATAGCTTTGTATGTGAATCACATGGTACAATTCCTTGCACGTAGAAGGTTCTTGATAGTTTTGTTAAATGAAGGTTGGGTTAAACATTGATTTGCTGTGAAACCTTAGAAAATGTAACTAGTTTGAGAAAGTCCTCTCTACCTACAGTATGAGAGAACTCAACTTGCTATTCTCTGAAGTCAAGTTATTGTAGGAGTTTAGACAAACAAACTTTCTGTCCACTCTGATATCTTAGGTTTCATTATATAATATAAAGCTGCCACACTACTAAGGGGCAGCTGATGTTTTGTGGATTACATTAATTCATAACTATTGCATGTCCTAAAAGCCTGGCACTTACTAGCTCTTTGGTAGACTAAGCAATCTGTTATTTGTGATGATGATGTATTTTCACCACCCAAGACAATTTCTGGACCTGTGCTGTCCAATATGGCAGCACTTCGTTCCATACGGCTCCTAGGCTCTTCATAAATACCCTATTGGTAACGAGCTGTCAGCTAAGTGGAAGCTACACACTAGCTTCTGAAATGGTAATATTCAAAATAATAAAAATATCTCAATAATTGTGTTATATGGAAAAAGACTTACTTTAGGCATATTTATCTTTAGACATAAAATACCTCAATAATTGTGCTATACTGAAAAAGTCTTACTTTAGACATAGTTGTCCAAATAAAATGTCATAAAATGATTTTTCCTTTATATTTACTTTCTAAAAATGCCTAATAAGAACACTTGGTGTGGAGGAACAAAGGGTGAACAAATGCAGCAGTAGTACTCACTAGACACTACGTTGAAAATCAGCTATACTTGTGGATGGGGATGGGAAAGAAAAGCTGGGAGAAGGAAGGGAAGGGGTGACATTGCCCAAAAAGAAATGGACTCCTTACCTGACTTGTATAACTGTGACTCCTCTGTATAGCACCTTTATAATAATGATTATTAAAATGCCTAGTAAGAACAATTGATGTGAAGAAAGTGTAGTGAACTCACATTCTATTTCTACTGAAAGTGCTGATACAGAAGTTCAAAGAAAGAAAAAGGCAAGTGTTTAAGTCTCTGACCTTTAAGACTACTTAGAATAGCCTTTGTGAGAGAAGTGGAGAAAGGGGACAAACCCCAAAGGAACTCGCAAAAGACAGAATGGCTATGAAACAGAAGAATAGAAGGACAACATGCAGTAAGAGTAGAGGGATTGAGAAGTCCTTTAATAGAGTTTTGTCTAGGGGAAGGGACCATGTTGGCTGACTACACAGGAAAGTGCCCTGTTGGGTTTTGTCATCATTTTTCTCACTAAATTTGGCACATTGTCACAAATAGTCTTGTGCTAAGAGTTGCAAAAGAACTACAGAAAAGCAAACCAAACCTGGTCCCAAAGATATGATTGTCCCCCAAATGCTCTGAGAACAAGAGAAAATCTTGTTTTTATTTCCTGCCTGTGGTGTTAAAAATCTATCCAGGGACAGGTTGATATAAATTCCCCCAAATAAAGCATTATGACTTGACTCTCCCTATACCCCTCTAAAAAACACAGATTGTTGTTCACAATGCAATCTTTTGAATTGCCTAAATGGTTTTTCAAATAAACATTTTGAGAGATGAGTCCCCCAGGTGCTTATAATTCTTCCAATCTCTTAATGAGTATATCAGTATGACTTCATGACAACTGGAGGGGAAAATGAAAACTCGCGTGCAACAGCACGGACTGGGGGGCCTTTAATAGGCACCAACTTGGCAATTCCAGGTTTACCATAATCTTGTGGGACAACAAGGGCAATGATAAGAATTCTACCTTTCACAATCCCTTTTCCTTACTAAAAGAACTGTGCTTTCTCCCAGCAAAGTCAAGAAGCCCATGTAAATACTATAATCCCCAGCCTCCCGTGCAGATGGGATGGATAACCAAGTGACCCAGTTCCGGCCAATGAATGGTAGGTGGAAGTTGTTGACAGAGTCTCTCGGATAGCTCCTTAATTAAGGAAGGCACTAGAGCAGACTCAGAGCATCCTCATCCTCTGACCTCTGTCCTCGCATTCTTCTGCTTGCAATCCAGGCTCAACCTGGGAAGACAGGCAGCTGACTATGGCCTCACCCGCACATTGGGAATAGCTGAGGAAAGACGTGAAGCCTGAACACTCAGTGTCATCACAGGGTCATGAGCCTCAGACTTTCTCCCTCTGGAATTTTTGTGTGTATAAAGTAGACATAAGTTTGTAACGGATGTAAGTTTGGTGTGCCCTACGGAGGAATCCAGCTTGTTTGTTTTTACCAAATGTGTTCATGATTTGGCAGTTTACTGACCCAATATGAATGGCAATGTCAGAATGGGTCCACCATCACTGTTGAATGGGCCCTATGCGGATACATAAAGGAAATATGGTCATTGAAACATATCTAAACAAGCTCCGGTGGCTCACACCTGTAATCCTGCCTACTCAAGAGTCTATGGTCTGTGAATCTTGGTTCGAAGCCAGCCAAAGTAGAAAAATCTGTGAGGTTCTTATCTCCAATTAATCACCAGAAAGTTGGAAATGTCTCAAGTAGTAGCGCACTAGCCTTGAGTACAAAAGCTCAGTGAGAGTGAGCAGGCCTTGAATTCAAGCCTCAGAATCAGGGGGATAGAAAACACATCCATACAAACCCAAGAGAAACCAAACCAAATAAAAATTTGAAACTCAAATCAAGTGAGTAGATCATTTATTTTTGACAGTCTCTTGTGTTTTGGGATATGCCAACTTGTGAAAAGAACCTTGGGAGAACATTCTTATTAGTTGGGTGAATTCTTTTTTTATTATTATTAATTTACTTTATTGTTATTATAGAGCTGGTGTACAGAGTGATTACAATTATATGAGTCAGATAACAAGAACACTTTCTTTCCTACCGTGTCTTCTGTTCCCTCCCTCTCTCCCATTCCCCTCCTCCTGTCTCCACCCACCATTCACTTTCATCAATGTTGAGTCTTCATTAATTGGGTTGAAATTGATAAAACCTATACTTTAACACTCTTGAAATTTGGTGGCACATTC
The DNA here is from genome assembly GCF_023159225.1 of Perognathus longimembris pacificus. Taxonomy (NCBI): domain Eukaryota; kingdom Metazoa; phylum Chordata; class Mammalia; order Rodentia; family Heteromyidae; genus Perognathus; species Perognathus longimembris. The sequence goes on along the minus strand of NC_063188.1, from coordinate 104,336,047 downwards.
AAAAGAATAATTAATAGTCATAATTTTCAGGTGAATTTTGTCTTAGAAAAAATGTTTGTTAGATTTCTAAACATGTAAAATAAATTTGATCGTGGTAGTTGTATAAGGGAAGCATTTTATTATATTGTTATATATTATAATATGATATATAAATCATAACTGTAAAGTTAAAAATGTTTGAGAAAGATACTTGGAGGCAGAATGATTATATATAGCATATATAATCATATATATGTGCATAAACGAATGTTTCTAGGATTACAAGTATAATCCTAGCTACTCAGGATGCTGAGAATCTCAGTTTGAAGAAAGCACTGGCAGGAAAAGTACATGAGACTTTCATTTCCAATTAACCATCCAAAAAAATCCTCCCAAAATGGAGCTATGGCTCAATTTGTAGAGCAATGGTCTTGAGCAAAAAGGCTAAGGCACAGTATCCAGGCCCTAAATTCAGGTCTTAAGTTCAGACCAGCACAAAAAAAATTATTGGGACTTAAGTACTTAAACATTTTAGTATATACAAAGATAGACATCACAATGTCTCTCACTTAGCAGGATTTGCTGAGAATCTTTACAGTAAATTCTCAATTGGCAATATTGTCTACAGGCCAACTGTGATGGTGCATGACTATAATCCTAGCATCATGGAGACCAAGGAAGGAGAAATAAGAATTTGAGGCTTTCCTGGGCTACATAATAAGATTTTGCTTTGAACTCTGCAAAAAAGTATTTTCTAGAGAGATTTATTTGTCCATAATGTCAAATTATTAATCACAAATAAATGCTACTCTAAAGAAAATAGTAGCTAATTCTAGGGAAAAGTAATTTTAAACCATAAAAACACATAAAGATTTGTTCTTCAGAAAGTTTTCATTCAGCTTTATGTATGAGCTCACTGCCAAATGCACAACGTGAGTGCTTGCTAAATGGTTCAATTTGCCTCCAATTACTGGAGAAAATGGTAATTCCATTTTAAGAAGTGGTAATGTAACTTGCAGATTATGTTTGGCAGACTTAAGAAGTTTACCTCTGAAAAGAATGTGCGGTTTATATTGATTCTTCTTATCTAACTCCCTTTGAGTAGTTATTTGGCTGGCCCATATAACTGGACTGCCCATTACAAAACTATTGGCAACCTTATGAATCTATACCTCAGCCTTGCTGAACTTCTTGAACAAATGTAACACATAATTACACTGCATCAAAATCTCATGTTCTTTTGAATTGTGTATCTACAACTTCATAGCCAAATGGAGTTCTCTAACATAATTTTGAAAGTACTTGCTGCTGCAATCTATTTGTATTTTGCAAATGCTTGCAATCATACCTATTCCTCAATCATCTTTGCCAGAGGTCTCATTCTCTTTTTATAAGTGAGCCATCATCAAATGGAGCTCCAGTTTTGCACTGTTGTGTAGTCCCAACTGGACTTCTTCCTTATGTATTAGCTTAGTATTTGTGAACATATATTAATCTACATTTTAAAAGTGGTACCAAGAAAGATATCATGACTCTATGTTCTAGAAAATGACATTCACACGGACAAAGTATATTGCCAAACTTATATTCATAAAAGCTTTAAATGATGACAAGGGAAAATAATACTACAAGTTCTCATTTAAAATTAATGTTTACGGGCTGGGGATATGGCCTAGTGGCAAGAGTGCCTGCCTCGGATACACGAGGCCCTAGGTTCGATTCCCCAGCACCACATATACAGAAAACCGCCAGAAGCGGTGCTGTGGCTCAAGCGGCAGAGTGCTAGCCTTGAGCGAGAAGAAGCCAGGGACAGTGCTCAGGCCCTGAGTCCAAGGCCCAGGACTGGCAAAAATAAATAAATAAATAAATAAAAAATAAAATAAAATTAATGTTTAGCCACATTTATTGGATGTGTATATTGGCTCATTTGTTCTTTCATTTTTCCATGTCTCCATTTATTCTTTCAATAAATTGTTCTCAAATATGATCCACTTTTTCCTGTTAATTAATAGAAAATGAGCTACAAATACTGGTTTTCTTTGTACAGGGTATATTTCAAGGAACATGAGTAGGGTTCAAACTTCATGGACACAAAGTTGCAAGCAGAAAGCTCTTGCTACTCTTTCAGCAAGTCACAGTCATGGATTATAGTTTCAGGTGCTACAGAAATGTTTCATTATTCATTTATTCTCTCATTCTCTATGAATTTACTGAACACATGCAATATACTTAGCACAGTCTTAGGTACTGAGATGACCTCATGATGGAAAAGATAAATAAATGATAGGAGCGAAGGACTATGAAGTGATCCCTCTAAAACTGTAAGCCAAAATAAATCTTCTTCTCAAGTTCTTTGTGTCAGTTACCAAAAATCTGACTTGAGCTGGGAATGTGACCTAGTGGTAAAAGTGCTCGCCTCGTATACATGAAGCCCTGGGTTCGATTCCTCAGCACCACATATATAGAAAAAGCCGGAAGTGGCGCTGTGGCTCAAGTGGTAGAGTGCTAGCTAACCTTGAGCAAAAAGAAGCCAGGGACAGTGCTCAGGCCCTGAGTCCAAGCCCCAGGACTGGCAAAACAAAACAAAACAAAAATATGACTTATACATCTTTTTTAGCCAGTACAGTTTTTAATATCTGCCTTTGAGCACAATTGTTCCATGGTAAAGAACTATAGAAATACAAGGTTAAGCAAAGTTAAATCTATTATTTTCCTGATTTAAAAAAAAAGGAAATGGAGAGGTATTCTGAACAAGAAAAATGAGCCTCTCAAAGATCTTGGTTTAATTGATTGAGAAGGAAGTGTAAATGGGTTTATGTACCTGAAGTAGAATTCCAGGTGGAATGACAAAGGAGTCATTAAATGGAAGAGCTTACACACTGATGACCTAGGAAGATATGGATAAGCTGGGCACCAAGGTCTTGTGCCTATATAATCCTAGCTACTCAGGAATCTGAGATCTGGGGGTTGTGGTTCAAAGCCAAATCAAAAAGGAAAGTCCATGAACCTCTTATCTCCAATAAACTGCCAAAAGAGCCAGAAGTGGAGCTATGAACCAAGTAGTACAGTGCTAGCCTTGAGCACAAAAATTGGATAGCACCCAAGCTCTGAGTTCAAGCCCCAGGACTGGCATGCACATGTGCAGGCGTGCACACACACACAAACAGAATACATGGATAGAAGTTTTCATTTTGTAGAAAATATCATTGAATTTTATTTAGATTCTCTTCAAATAAGAGTATCCAATTCAAACAATTGTTAAAGTATTTGCGCTACTATGTGCAGGATGCTTTGGAATAAAGACAGGAAAGAGAGAAGCCAGCAATGAGGCAGATGATTCACGGTGGGCATACAATGCCATTGATTATTATTGGACTGTGGTAGAAATGAAGAGGAATAGGAGAGATAAGAAACATTGCAGAAAAAGAAAGGTTTAGTGGCAATTTGGAAGCAGAAAGTAAACGAGAGATGATTTGGAAGTTGGGAAATAATTACAATACTATTTCATCATAATTTAAAATCTAAGATCCTCATGAACTCTATCCAACTTCAATCAACAAATACTTCTTTCATCTCAAGCAAAAATTATAGGATTCTTTATGTGAGAAGTCAGGATGACATAAACCCCATCCATTCCACTGTGCCACTGGAGAGTCATTTCTTACCATCAGGAATAATTTTTTGGAAATAAAATCATAGAAGTTTCTCAAGAAAAACTCATAAAAGAAGAAATTCATAATGAGAAATAAACAGTAATATTGAAGATTATTGAAGAGAGAATTGTCTTAATAGATGCAATAAAAATATCTTTAAGTAACACAATGAGAAACTACATATTTCAGTAGGCAAAAAAAGTCAGGAAGTAGCTGGCCACTGGTAACTCACACCTGTAATCCTAGCTACTCAGGAGGCTGAGATCTGAGGATCACAGTTCAAGGCCAGCCCAGGGAAGAAAAGGCAGTGAGACTCTTATCTCCAATTATCCACCAGAAAACCAGAAGTGGTGCTGTGGCTCAAGTGGTAGAGAGCTAGCCTTGAGCTGAAGAGCTCAGGGACAGCACCCAGGCCTAGAGTTCAAGCCCCATGACCAACAAGAACAACAGCAGCAAAAATAAGGAACCACAGAAAATACACTACACATACCTTTTCCCCACCAAGTTTTGGTCTACCATCTTGGCAACTAAGGCTTTCATGGAAATATATAAAGCCATGTCTTCTCCATCACAGCTTCCAACAGAGACACAGTTGTCAAACTTTACTTCTCCAACCATCCAAGTTTCCACACTGAACAGAGTAGATCTAATACACACCGGGGACCAAAAGAATGGACATTGTTCTTAGACCTGAAGGAAACCAGCCCTGTCCTTTCTACTTGTTTCCAACTAACCACTTAAGCTTTGTGAATCTGCTTTTTGCCTTTAGAATGGAGACAACGTACTATAGAGGAAATTGCTAGGATTACAAAACATAATATATACTGCCTTAGAAAATACCCAATCTATCATGAAGGAGGCCCTTAAACCTCCTTCAGCCCCACCTTAAGTAGGAAAGGTCATAAGGAGACCTATATTTGAGTGAGACCAAGGATCATGGCAAGGAAACTTCTGGCCAGAACCGTCTCTGAACTAGAAGCATCAAAATCTCTAGGGTCCCAGAGAGGAGGGAGAAAAGTACTGGTAGTCCATAACATGGCCTTCTGCCCATCTGTTCCCATGGAAACCCCTAATCATACTTTCAAGGATTCATTAGACCTGCCATTTTGACTGTAATAAAGACAGAAAATATGGCTTTAATATAGTTAGCTTTTCGTTAATTGCTTTTGTAGAATTTTTTTTCGGACATTTAATGAAGAAGAAAGCAAATGGCAGTCATTTTCCCAAAGGTCAGGGAAGGAGAACATATGGGTAATTCTCCTCTCCTGAATAGCTTGGTCTTGCTTGATAAAATACCATCTCTCCTGAGTTCGAAGTTACTATTTTCCCAAAAGATATGACAGAAAATTGGAAAGTGCTGGTGGCAATGGCAGTTTCCTTTCCAGACAGTTTAGTATTAACAAGGAATCGTTATCCATATCCTCCTGCCACAACTGTTGTTAAAGATTAGAAGGGATCCGTGACCCAGAAATTACTCATAATATCAAGGCAGTCTGGTCATCGAACCATGTTAGCAACTCCCAAGATGCTGTGAAATTGAGAGTGTATGCTTCAAAGACTGTGTGTGGGATAATGACACAATCACAGATCACATTTCCTGAGCCCTTACAATACAAGCCAGGTACCATCAAAGCTCTTTCCCTACGTCAGCTCACTGAATCCTCACAGGAAAAAAAAAACCAAGGTAAGTATTATTTTTGCCTTCATTCTATAAAAGAGAAATCATACCTTTGGGGAGTTGATAAGTAGCCCAAACCCAGAAAAAGAATAAGGGGGAAAAATCACTATACTTGTATATGTATAGGCTTCTGAAGCCTGAGCGTATGAATTCAAATTGACTACTATCAGCATCTCAAACTTCCTGCATATAACTCTTCTTGATGATAAAGGTGCTCTACAAACTCTCCTGGCCCAGACATATTACTAAAAGTCTTCAAATTGGCCTCTTTGGTACCCAAGAGTCAGCTTGTCTGCCACAGTCACTGTCTGGTATTTTCTAAGTTCTTCCATTTCCCTGGGCAATGCCCTTCCTTATGTAGCTACAGGGGGCAGAGGAGCCTCAGTGAATACCGTTGATCATGGGTCCTCTTGATTCCAGAGTTGTCAGGTTTTATAATTACAGCATGGTCCTCGGCGGCACCGACAAGTGGAGATAGCAGTCCTTGTCCTTTCACAGTGATGCACACTGTCACTAGATCTCAGTCTCTGCTTCTGCCCTTCTACAAGTCTCAAAACAAGCTCTTTTCTTTCCTCCTTTTCCTGGCCCCACCCCAACACTCAAACACTTTAGACACAAAAGCAAACCCCCCCCAAAAAATGAACCAAAAAATGGTTTGCGCCCAAGTAGTTTCCAGGACACCTTTTCACATTTCAAAATTCAAATAATTTAAGAATAATTTTTACAAAGGCCTGACAAAGAATAGTAGCCTGTAGTTGTGCATGGAAGCAACAACAGCAAGAGATTTTGTTGTTGTTTTGTTGTTGTTGTTATTGTTAGGTTTTCAGCTCACAAGATTTGGATGGATGCGCTTATTGATCTTTTTCTTGCATTTGCAGAGAGTCTTATTATGTTATACTCACACAACCTAAATTCACATAAACCTGGATTTATATGAATACTTCTGTCCTCACATTCACCTTCTTTCTTCTTTTTTTTCCTTTTTTCTTTCTTTCTGTGTCTATATTGGGCCTTGAACTCAGGGCTAATCTCTTAGTTGGTCAACTAGCTTACTCAGTGGGCGCTGTACCACTGGAACCATGTCTCCAGCACTGCTTTCAGCTGGTTCACTGCAGTTGACGTCTAGCAGGCTTTTCTACCCAGGTTGGCTTCGAACTGTGATGCTCTAGAACTCAGCCTCCTGAGTAGCTAGAGTTATAGGTGTGAACCACCAGTACCCCACCTTCTCCAACTCCCTCCTTCCCGTTTCTACACAGGAAGGATGTTATTGAGTTAAGTACCTTGTTTCTTCCGTGATGTGCAGAGCTCAGATAATAACATGATGCTAAAGTAAATAAAACCAGATCGTTCATCCTGGAAACCCAAATACATGATGAAGGTCAGAGGAAGGGAGAGAATTAGCTTTTAGGAGGAGGTTGCTGTGCACAAATAGCCCAGGGATATTTGTGGATGTGAATGAAAGGCTTACCACAGCGGTGGACTCAGTTTAGACAGGGGAAAACAGAGATTCTTGGCTAAATGCTAGATTAGACCCTGACGGTCAAGAGATAAAATAGACATGCATTTAATTCCAGGAAAGTTTTCAAAAGACTGACCAGAAAGTAGGAAGGCAACATTGTCTATTTTCATGCGTCACTTCCAGAAAGTGAGTTTTTAGAAGTGCAACTGCCAAGCATACTAGAAAGAATGAGAATGATAAAGATGTCTAAAATGGATGTTCTTTTAAGCTTTGCTGACAGGAATAATGTACTCCCCCACTGGCATTTTTCTTTCAAGAGATTGAGTACAGATGTAGATGACTGTCAATTATGTTTTTGGCCACAGTACTGGTTCTTTGAAAGCAAAAGTACTCAGAAGTAAAGCCATGTGGGGCCCCATTGTGTTCAGGTTATATAAATAACAAAGAGCTCCCTTGATTTTGGAGAACAATAGAGTCCTTAGGCCTATCACACATACAAATAGATAACTGGTAAGGTCACCAACTTCTGCATCTTTTTTGGACATGAACTGTGATATATGCTGCAGAAGTGCAATGCTGCCCTTAATCAAGACTCTCCTCACTCATATTAGTGACCTGTTTAAAATGACCACACCAACTGGGAGAGAGCGAGGGGAAGGGTAACATTATCCAAAAAGAAATACATTCTTTCCCTGACTTATATAACTATAACCACTGCTTACATCTCCTTTATAATGACAATTTAAATAGTTTGGCTGACTCCTACTGATAATCTTAGCTATTCAGGAGGCTGAGAGCTGAGGATCAGAGTTAAAAGCCATGCAACAATACAAGGCTCTGAGTTCAAGTCCCAATATCAGCACAGATATAATAAAATAGAATAGCCAGATATATTTAAATACTTTGGAATTTTCAAAGCAAGCTACTGGATACCAGCATCTTCTTATGCTTTTTTCCTTCCTTTATTCTCTCTCCCCTTCAGGTTGCACACAAATTTTATTAATATAACTCCACATTATTGATGAATCCTTTGACCTTCCCCTTTCAAAATAGACCAAAATCATCTTATATAGATATATGTAGATATCCGCTTTTGCTGTGTAACCAATTCCCTTAAAAACTAGTGGTTTAGGGCTAAGAGAATGTATCTCAATGGTAGAGTACTTGCCTCACATGTATAAGGACCTGGGTTTGAACGCAGCACTGGGGGAAAAAATTTCACCATTGGTTTAAACAACCAGTATGTTTTTAATGCATTTTTTTTTTTTTTTTGCCAGTCCTGGGCCTTGGACTCAGGGCCTGAGCAATGTCCCTGGCTTCTTCCCGCTCAAGGCTAGCACTCTGCCACTTGAGCCACAGCGCCACTTCTGGCAGTTTTCTGTATATGTGGTGCTGGGGAATCGAACCCAGGTCTTCATGTATTAGAGGCAAGCACTCTTGCCACTAGGCCATATTCCCCAGCCCCTTTAATTCATAATTCTGAAGATCTTCTGATTCTGGGATCTTCTTCTGGTCTGGGACAGCTCACTTGCATGCCTGACCACACCTCTGCATTCAGCTAACAGGGATACGGATGTTTGCTGGTTAATTAGATATGAGTCTCATGGACCTTTCTGCTCAGGCTGGCATCAAACTATGATCCTCAGATCTCAGCCTCCTGAACAGCTGGGGTAATAGACATTAGCCATTTAATAATTGTGACTAAGCTGGGTAATGTATTAAAACAGAAGCTGCTTTTGAACATTTTTCGCCTATCTTTTTGAATTCACACCAGAATTTGTACTTCATATCCAACTTCATCAACATTTTCATGATTTAACACAATAATAAGGTCATGTCATTTATAGACATCTGTAGCTGGTAGAATTTTCTTAGAAATATGGGCCTGGTAGTGTCAAAATTTTTAAAGACAAAACTTGTAGCCATTATTTTATTACTCTGTCTCTGTAATATGACATAAAATACCATTATACAACATTAACTGTACCATCCAAATATTGTCTAAGTAAATGAAACATTATTCTGTATTTTTGCATTTTTAATTATGTAGCAGTCACAAATCTGATTTTGGATTGAAAATCTATTTGATTTGTTCTGAAACCATATAATTCAGGAATATTTACTCCAATGTTATAGCAAAGTAAAACATTCACTAAAAGTAATTTTTTAATGCAAAACCCATCCATATCTGGTATCTTCCTTATGCAGACTCTGGCATTTGATAGTATATTTTGTTATTTTATTTCAATTCAGTATTTAAGGAACACTTTTGAAATTATTTTGATTACTCTGACAGCTGAAATGAAATTTTCACAAAGATAGCAGATTTAGAGCCAGAGATCTGGTTAACACAATGAAAATGATGATGAAAATAATTTTACAGCAGCCCAACCTCACATATTGGCTTCATTTGAATTTTATATCAGAGTGGTTTTTTTAAACACTTTTTCTCTAACAGAAAACAGTAGCTTTCAACTCTTTTTGTTGGCCAAGAAAAGTTCTAAAACTTTGGAGATTTGAACAGTTAACTGAGTCCCAAAGACCTATGCCTTGGTATCTTACCTTAAAAATTATTTTCGGGGGCTGGGGATATGTCCTAATGGCAAGAGTGCTTGCCTCATATACATGAAGCCCTGGGTTCGATTCCTCAGCACCACATATATAGAAAATGGCCAGAAGCGGCACTGTGGCTCAAGTGGTAGAGTGCTAGCCTTGAGCAAAAAGAAGCCAGGGACAGTGCTCAGGCAGAGTCCAAGCCCCAGGACTTGCCAAAAAAAAAAATTATTTTCAGGGGGCTGGAAATGTGGCTTAGCATTTAAGTGCTTGCCTAGCATGCATGAAGCCCTGGGTTCAATTCCTCAGCACCACGTAAACAGAAAAGGCCGGAAGTGGTGCTGTGGCTCAAGTGGTAGAGTGCTAGCCTTGAGCAAAAAGAAGCCAGACAGTGGTCACGCCTTGAATTCAAGCCTCAGGACTGACACAAAAAACAAAAAACTATTTCCAAAAATTTTGGAAGGAGAAAAATCCTAAGACCTATGTAATTAGGAAATTAGTTCATTTTCAGAATAACTGTATACCCTTCTTGATTTAATAAATTAATATTCAATGATATAAAAACATTCCTAGTTAAATATTTACCCTCTCAAAATGATCTTCTAATGAGCATCAACCCAGCAATGGCTGCAGTTTCGAGCTGACAATGAGACTCAAGACACTCCAGAGGCTTCTCCATTTACTTGGGTTTCTACTCCCAGAGGACAGGAAATCACATGTACAATGTATTCATTTCTGCAGGTCACCCAAAAGCATCCGTCTACTTTCCTCCAAACCTCTGAATATGTTACACAGTGAAAAGGAGTTAAGGTTGGTAAATCAGCTATCCTCAAAATAGGGAGATGTTCTGGATTATCTAGGTGAGCCTTCTATAATCACAAATGTCCCCCAAAGTGGAAGAGGGTCAGCAGAACACACTGTGGGAATGGCTCAATCTATTGCTGGCTGTGGAGATGGAGGGAGAGGATGTGAGCCAAAACATGAAGAAAGCCTCTAGAAGCTGGAAATCAGAAGAAAACAGATTCTTCCCTAGCACCTGCTCAAAGAAACAGCCCTGCTGACAACCTTGATGCTAGATCTCCATCAGACTTAGGTCCTTCCGAACTGTAAAGTCATATTTATGTTGTTGTAAGATACTAAGCTTGAGAGCTTTGAAAGAAGGAAGAAAAAAAATTCTGGGAGAATAAATAAGGAGCAATTACAAAATTGATGAGTTCTAATATCAGAAACGTGAGGCACCAGGGGCAAGTCTGTGACAAAAAAAAAATGGGGGAGCAAGGTATTAAACGTTACCCTGGATATCTTTCACCCTCCTTCCTTCTCTGTAATGCAAGCCTGATTCTCATCCTGCTCTACAGAACAAGTACAAGCACAGTTCAATCCTCTTCTAGACCTATGAAGGTCTAGGAAAAGAGCAGCTAGAAAAAGGTCTGGGAAAAAGAGCAGCTCTAAAATAAAAAAGCCTAATTCTGTTTTACAACTCAATGTTACAAATTATAATCTAGTTTCCTTTGGTAGTTCTACATAAACACTTCTATTTTGTCCATAGAAGACAAAGGTTACCTTTTGAGGCAAATTAATGAAAAGAGAAAAATTTTGAACAAGCCATTTAGGCAACCTATAGAGATGTATAAAAATAGAACTTGAATCTGCATTAGATGGCTAACCCAAAAAGATGAAAATATAATCAAATTGTAGTGGCACTCCTCAATTTAATTGAACCTTTGAGGAACCTTGTCAGTATTATTGAGGCATCCAGTGACTCTCCACCGAACAGGGACAAAGGGTATAAATATATGCATGAACATTTATAAACATACAATCATTTGTCTATAACTTTTCCCCTAGCAAAGAATGCTAAACTGCTTATTAAGGTTTTTCAGATTAAAAATTTGAAAAGGCCTCAGTCTGAAGATTTCAAGGACTACTGCCCCCCAAAACCCACACCCTCAAAAAATTGCACTAACTTATTAGTTTCTTAGTGTTTTAGCAATTATAAAGTTCTTGATGAGGAAATCACCAAAGTTCAATATTCAACAATTTCAGAACACTCAGAGCTTCTCTTTTATACTTATTTTAGGCTTATCATTTTATTCCTTTTTAAAATATTTAAAAAATGGAAATCAACTAATGAACCAATTTGACAAGATCCTCCAATCTTTAGGAACAAGAAAACTTAATAAATTGTCAGCATTAACCAGAAATAATTAAATATGTAATTCATTCAAAGTTTAATGCAGAAAATAGACAATCGGTAGAGAAGGAAATTTCATGAAGAAAAATAGAAATAATTGTTTTTATCTGTGGTGGAACTTGAACTCAGGGCCTGGGCTCTGTCCCTGAGCCTCTTTGTACTCAGGGCTAGTGCTCTGCCACGTAAGCCACAGTACCACTTCTGGTTTTTCAGTGGTCAGTTGGAAATAAGAGTCTCATGAGGACTTTTCTGCCTAGGCTGGCTTTGAACCACAATCCTCAGAGCTCAGCCTCCTGAGTAGCTGGGATTATAGGTGTGAGCCACTGATGCACAGCTTCAGATCATTTTTATAAAAATTGTTCTAGGGCCTTGGAATGTGGCCTAGTGTTAGATTGCTTGCTTAGCATACATGAAGCCCTGGGTTCAATTCCCCAGCACCACATATATTGAAAAAGCCAGAAGTAGCGCTGTGGCTCAAGTGGTAGAGTGTTAGCCTTGAGCAAAAAGAAGCCAGGGACAGTGCTCAGGCCCTGAATTCAAAGCCCCATGACTGGCCAAAAAATTTATTCTAAAATAATCCTTGGTATTCCTATTACACACACACACACACACACACACACACACACACACACACACACACACACACACGTTGGGGATATATTTCATGGTGTTTGCCTAGTATATGCAAGTCCTAGGATATACCCCCAATATCTTTCCCCCCCAAAAAGTTCAAGTTAGAGTAAGCTTGTCAAGGATTAGCACAAATAGAAGGAAACAGACACTCTTATACACAGATGGCAAGGAATACAAGTGGATCCAACTTCCTGGAAGACAATTTGGAAACTACATATTAAGAGCCATGGTAACAGTTCGCCCCTGGCCCAGGACTTAAAATTTTCTTAGAATGTATCTTCATACCTGATTTATGTAACTGTAACCCCTCTCTATATCATCCTTATAATAACAATAAAAATTGAATTTTAAATTTTTATCTTAAGAAAATGAATGAAGGATGCAATAAAATTGTGAACAACATTGGTTGCTCTCATTTCAAATTAGAGAAAATTGGAAACAATGAAAATTCCTAACAATAAAGAACTATTTAAATAAACAGGACTTTGTTTTCCCACCCTTGCCCCTTCAATCTGTTCTCAATGTAGCAGAAGATGTCTTTCAATGAATGTGCAAGGACTTGATGATCACATCACTTCAAACCCTCTAATTGTTCCCTTCAATCCAGGTCAACACTAAATCTCTATCATGGTCCTGTGTCACATCTTGTACAGAATATATTATCTCTTCCTTGAACAAGTAGAAGTCCCCCAGATAACCCATGGTCTTCACCTTCTGGACAAAGAAGAACCAGAATTTTGAGCATCTCCCTGTTGAAGGAATTTCTACCTGACATTAGCTTTGACAAACACTTTCTACAGTTTCTCCAAAATTGTTATTATATTCATCTATCGCCTAGAGTGTTATGAAACTAGCTACTGTTTCTTGATGGCTCCCTTTGAGCTCTTTGTTTTACATGATCAGAATTTCCCCATACTTAAAGTCTGTCAAGTGCCTCCCCATTTCTCTACAGATCAATATCCAATTTCTGGTGGTCAAAGTTCTAGAACAGTGTTATACAAGTGAAGTATATTGGACACTACATGAATAAATCTGCAATAGGTCTATTTTAGTCAATATATCCAAATATCATTTCAATATATAACCAGTAATTTCAAAATGGTTAATAAGATAATTGTCATTTAATTCTTCATATTCTTTGAAATCTCAGATACATTTTCCCCTTATAGCACATCTCATATTGGACTGACCAGCATTTCACATGCTTCACTGTGTCTAAGGATCACTGAATTAGACAGTACAGTTTTACAGGGTCAAGGTCATGCCTTCCCCTTCAACCTTCTCATAAGATCTGTGCTATAAACATATTTAAACTGTAGATATCCAAATGTGACATTCTCTCATTCAAAGGGAATTATACATATTGAGTTTTAATATAGTAAGTTATTTCCTGAGATTTATTTTTGCCAGTCCTGAGGCTTGGACTCGGGGCCTGAGCACTGTCCCTGGCTTCTTTTTGCTCAAGGCTAGCACTCTACCACTTGAGCCACAGCACCACTTCTGGCTTTTTCTATATATGTGGTGCTGGGGAATCAAACCCAGGGCTTCATGTACTCGAGGCAAGTACACTGCCACTAGGCCATATTCCCAGCCCCCTATAGTAAGTTATTTAAAAGAAGAAAAAAGCCTTTTCTTTTTGTGCTAGGAATGCAATCCATTGCCTAGCACATACTAGACAAGTTCTCTCTCACTAAAGCATATCCCTATCCTAAGCAAATTTTAAATGGGCAAAACATTTGTATAGACATTTAACCAAAGGTCACATACCAATAGCAAATAACAGATGAAAAGATACTCAACTAAATTATTCATTAGAAAAATGTAAATGAAAATCAAAAGGAGATCGTACTTTACACCATTAGAAAGGTTAACATAAAAGACAGATAATAAAAAATATAGGTGACGGTATGAGAAAAAAAACACCTGGGAACTATAGATTTGTAAAATGATAGACCTGCTTCAGTAAATTCTCTTGCAGTTTCTCAAAATGTTAAACATAAAGTCGTTATATGAACCAACACTTCCCATCCCAAGTATCTGCTTAACCAAAATCAATGAAGATGTATGTCTACATAAGACATACATCTTTAAAGATGCTTGTAATCAAACCCAAATGTTCTTCAATGGATTGACAAAATGTGCTATATCCATATGATGCTTTAGCAATATGAAGGAACAAAGTACTGACCCATGCTACAACATAGGTGAACCTAAAAAAATATTTGGTTACGTAAAATATGCCAGCCGTAAAATACCACTGCATTTTAGGTCAGTGGCCCTGGGCATGAGCTCATCTCCACCAATAACAACCTGAGTGAACTTGATCAGCTCTTGTACCAGTCTAAAAGGCAACTGAGTAACAATTGCCCTTTCAAAGTTATTGAGCCTCCTCACACAAGAAAAGCAATACATAAGAACATGTTCTTTAAATGACTCTTACCAAATAGAGATGTAAGATTGCGAATGTTGGTGAGTATGTGGAGAAACAGTAATTTTTATGCCTTGATAATGAGAATGCAAATTAGTCTGTGGGCACAGGGTAAAGTGAAGAAGAAGGGAATTGTTGGTCAATGTTTCAGAGATAGGAGAAATTTGTGCTGAGATCTATTGCGCAAAGGAAGGACTGTCATCAATAATGTATCAAATATCTCATAATAAGAGAATAAATTTCAACTGTCTTTCTGTAATCCAACCCAAGTTTGTTGATCACAACTGAAAAAGACAAAAGGCTCCAGAACAAGGTGTTAGAATAAGGAACAATATAGGAAGCTAACAAAATTAAAGAAGATGGAGGCTATCTCCAACAAAGACCATCTTGCTTAGGGGTTGGAGGCTTATGTAAGGAGTTGTGGGAAGGCATGTCGGATAGGCTGGCACCAGGGAGGTTATAAATTTTGGGTGGTCTGCTTTTCTAATTCACAGACTGCTATTATGTGTGCAGGTCACCAGATGCTCTATCTGTAAATCTAAAAGAAAATTCCTGATTAAAAACTCTTAAGGGTTCTGTCTACTTAGCTCATGTTCCTGGAACAGTTAACTGCCATTAATCATTAGAATACAAAGGGCATCATTGATCCGGGAACAGTGGTACACCATGAGAAGCAACTATGTCCTAGAAGACAGGGGGAAGGGAGCAGAAAGGTAACTTTCACCAGGGAAGATAGCAAAAGCAACTTGTCATAGAACACTCTTAATGCATCCAGTGCCTTCAAGTCAAACATGTCATCTCAGAAAAGCTGGTGAGAGACTAATAATGTATTACTCAGCTGTGTGAGTTCCAAAATTAGTGCCTTTTAAAATCAACTAAAAGCAAGTGGAGATGGAGGGTTTATTTAGGTTTTCCCTTGCTTATATCACCACAAAATAAAAAGTGATTAAGTGAGGTGAGAGATATGTTAATTCACTTGCTGTAAATATTTGGCTTTGTAAACATATGTCTAAACATATCATTGTACCCCATAATTGTACATAATCATGTTTTGTCAATTAAAATATTGATTTAAAAATCATTTTAAAAATTGAAGGAAGATGTGACACTGTCCAAAAACAAAATATACTCATTACCTGACTAATCAAATGATAACCCTTCTGCATAACTTGCCTGGAATCCTAGCTACTCAGGAGGCTGAGATCTGAGGACCAGTTTGAAGCCAGCTCTGGCAGGAAACTCCATGACAATCTATCCCCAACAAACTACTCAATAAAGCCAGAAGTGGTGCTGTGGCTAAAGTGGTAGAGCATGCATGCACCTTGAGCAAAAGAAGCTCAGGGACAGCACCCAGAGTTCAAGCCCCAGGACCAGCCAAAAAAAAAAAAAGAAAGAAAGAAAGAAAGAAAGAAAGAAAGAAAGAAAGAAAGAAATGAAAGAACATGATTTTTAGTTACCTGTGTGCCATAGATTCAAAATTGTAAATCCTTGCCTCTCACGCTGGCTTTCTTTTGTACTTTGTTCCAATGTTTCATCTGGTCCTTTGAGACCTGAGAATCATCTCCTAGTTACTTCAGAACAAGGAACTACCTGATCCCCTTCAATCCAACTAGAGAAATGTACACTCAGTAAAGTCTATATAAATGGCTTTGCCTGGCTAAGCACTTGATACCTTTATTCCCTGAGTATCTTGAATGACCTTTCTCCAACAGCTGATCAGAGTAACTTGATTTGAAATAAAATGTGTTATTGCTAAAAGTAACACAAAGTCTAAGGGATGCTATTTGTTGTAGTCTCTATAATTTTCCTGTTGCTTTTTCTTTGACTTTCCACAAAGAATGTATATTATTATTGTATTTTGAGGAACCCATCGTTAAAAACATCTTAATGCTGATTCTATTTTAAACCACAGAATAATAGGCTATGTTATAAGAAATGTGAACCTATTCATCTGCATAATGTATTTATGAGGTAGATCCCATAACACTTGTTTATAAGAAAATCGAGAAATAGCGGCACAAAGACCAAACAATCTACCTGAGTCACATTTCTATTAAGTGATGAATTTGGTATTTGAACCCATGCACTATAGCTTTCAAGTTCATGCTTTTCAAGTTCATGCTGCTCTCTCTGCACTTAGGACACCACCCCCAGAAGTCAGAAGAGAATGAATGACGAATCCTCACTGAAGGAAACTTCACCCTCGGTGATGAAGCCCATCTTAGCTCCTGGGGTGTGCAGTGTGTTCTTCCTGGTGCTGCTTCCTTAATGTTCCTAGAATTCTAGGACTTGCTCTTACCAGTGCTCACAAAATACCTCCCCCCGCCCCGTTTCTACCAGGTTCCTCAGTGAACAGATGTTCACTGTTCTTTGCTGCTCACCCTATAGTGGCTTCTTCAGACTGTACAGTATTCAAGGCCTAAAACTACACCAGGACAATTATGTGTGCTTTGAAGTCAATGGTTTTCAACCGAGGTTAGACATTTCCACAGTGGAAATGTAGTAGTGTCTCAAGGCATTTGAAGTTGCCATATGTGGAGGATAGTGCTGATATCTACTAGGTAAAAGTCAGAGATGCTGCTAAATGTCCTCCAAAGTATGGGACCAGTCCCACTATGACACACTTATTCAGTCTAAAATGTCATTGAGAAACCATGCCTTAGATTCGGAGTGAGCCCCTCCTTTGCCTAAAGAATATACTTGCAGGCCTAAAAAAGGCTATTACATATCCAAAGCCTAACGTATGAAACTGTAACCTCTCTGTACATCAGTTTGATAATAAAAATTTGAAAAAAAAAAAAGGCTATTACATGGGTAGATTACCCCTTCTGAAACACTCAAATTCTGGGCAACAAGTTTAAATTCTCAATAAACCACTTAAATCTCAGGAAGTTTCTAGAGTATCCCACAGTTCCCAGGTTAGCCAAACTAACTATGGTCTAAATAGGTGCTCAGTTACATGCAAGATGACCATATTGTATCTTCCTATTATCTATGCTTAATCCTGCTGATTTTGAGAGCAGTTTTCTCTGGGGAAAAGACAGTGCTTATTCCTTGTTTTGTTTTGTTTTTTAATTGTAAACCAGCTAATAGTCTAAGCAAATAAAAATGTCTTCCAGTAGAGCACTGTATTATAGGACTGCTGTGTGAATCATCAGAACCCTTTGATAAAAATTCACCTTAATTGCAAGGAATAATTCAGTTTTAACAAAATGATACTCATTCCATAGAGGAAATGATTTTCTTAATGTCAGAGAGAACACCAAGAGCAGAGAGAATAAAAGTTGTACAGACAATGATTAAGATGGAAGTTCCTAGGTACAAAAGCAAAAAGATATGAAAGTCATACTTTTCCTTTTAGTAATGCTAATTAGAGAAGAGTGGCTTGCTATTTCCCTAGCATGAAAGATAAACTGTAATTTTCCCAGGAAATTTACTTCTGAGATTTTCTCACAAGAATTCAATGGTGCTTCTTATTAACCCTGGACTTTGTACCTTGTCTGTTCACTTTGTGCTAGTAGCTAGGAAAATCTCCCTTACTCACTGGGGTTCTTCAGAGCAAGGCAGGGAGGGTGAGGAGAAAAGGAAGAGTCCATGGCTCTTTACTTACCTCTGAACATTCTATCTACTCCCTCCCTCCAGTTTCCATTTCCTTCTCCTCTCTTTTATTTGTGCCAGTACTTGGACTTGAACTCAGGGCCTCATGCTCTCACATGACTTTTGTATTCAGGGTTATCACTTTACCACTTGAGTCATGGCTCCACTTCCAGGTTTTTCTGGTTCATTGGAGATAAGAATCTCATGGACTTTGTGCTAGCTGGCTTTGAACTGTGATCCTTAGAACTCAGCCCCCTGAGTTGCTAGGATTGCAGGCGTGAGCAACTATTGCCCAGCTTCATTTCCTTTTTTCCCCCCTGTTTCCCTCAACCCTGCCACTGGACCCTAGACGCCCTGCAGGTGGGGGACAGATGGGAAATGGCAGGAACCTCAGACATGGTAAGAAAATACAGTAAGTTTGCGGGGGGGGGGGGGGGGGGAGGAAGTGCATCTTCCCACCACATCCGCAGTTTGTGGGGTTGAAAACAGGAAACAAAGGCCTCTGATCTAATCATTGTCCAGCTCTGAGATTTGAATTCATCCAAGGAAGAGCTAGTCTCTCCCCAGCCTTTTGTGAAGTCATTAGGAGGCCCTCACTCACTTGATAGTATCTGTAGCAGATACTGTTTAGACACTTGAGACATAACACTACATAGAATAGATTAAGATAGGTTTCCTACTCTAGGCATTCACACAGTGAGACAAACAAGGATACTCTTAGGAGAAGAACACAAAGGTACATAATGCCTATGTGTATCTGATCATATAAAATACTGTGTATCATATGAAGTCCAGGAAATGGAAACGAGGTTATTTCTTTGTGGCTGCTTGTTTTCTTTTCTTTTTGTCTGCTTATCTGTCATTGGTAGGGTAATGGAGGACAAAGGATGAACAAATGCAGAAGTAGTACTCATGGGACACTATGTGGAAAATGAACTATACAATTTGTAGGTGGGGCTGGGAGCCAGTGGCCCACACCTGTAATCCTAACTACTGGAAGGCTGAGATCTGAGGACTACAGTTCAAAGCCAGCCCAGGCAGGAAAGTCAATGAAACTCTTATCTCCCATTAACCAACAGAAAACCAGAAGTGGTGCTGTGGCTCAAGTGGTAGAGCACTAGCCTTGAGCTAAAGAGCTCAGGGACAGTGCCCAGGCCCAGAGTTCAAGCCCCACAACAAAAAAAAAGTTATTATATAAGCCATGAAACCCCTTCATTCCTGAGTTTCTCTGAAGCTAGGAAAATACCTTTCTTCTCTTTGGATTCAGATTCCCTCTGTCACTCCTCTATCACATCCTAGGTAGCAATACCAGAAGTACACACTTTGGTCTAGATAATGCTGGGGGGTCCAGCAGGAGAATTATAGAAACTGTAAAAAGCTGTGGACAGGTGCGGCCTTTGTAAGATTCCACCATGGCGTACCGTGGCCAGGGCCAAAAGGTGCAGAAGGTGATGGTGCAGCCCATCAATCTCATCTTCAGATATCTACAAAATAGATCTCGGATTCAGGTGTGGCTCTATGAGCAAGTGATTATGCAGATAGAGGGCTGCATCATTGGTTTTGATGAATACATGAACCTTGTGTTAGATGATGCAGAAGAAATTGATTCTAAAACCAAGTCAAGAAAACAACTGGGTCGGATCATGCTAAAAGGAGATAATAGTACTCTACTACAAAGTGTCTCCAACTAGAAATCATCAGTGAAGTGAGAAGTTGTTAAGAATCTTATATGGTTGTTTTTTGTTTTTGTTTTTTTATTTTTGGGGTTTTTTTAGTGTTCTTTGCTGGGAATCTAAGAAAACATCCATTCATATTGTTTGATGAGCCCTTTTGTTAAGATGTGTACACCATTCTGATGACCTTCTGTTATCATCAGGTGACAATAAATGCCTTGGAATTGTTAAAAAAAAAAAGCTGTGGACAAATTATTCGTATTTTGCATGACAAGGCCGTTAGAGGCAGAGGAAGACAAATTCTGCTTTGGGTTTCTGAGAGCTGTTTTATAAAGTCATGCAACTCTATGTATTTCGTGTTTTGAGACTTGGCTACCTAGTGTTAGAGGCCAGAATGACTTTTTGGTAATTACTTGAAGAGTCTCACAAACTTTCCTACACAGGCTGGCTTTGAACCACAATCTTGAAACTGCCAATGCTCAGGTATTGGAGGCTTTTCAAGAAAAAGAAATAAGATGTCATTCTGATGGAAGCATAGAAATCTATTGTGTATAAATACCACATTTTCTTGATTCATTCATCTACTGAGGGGCATTTGGGTTGGTTCCATATCTTAGCTATAGTAAATAATGCTGCAGTGAGCATAGATGTGCTGGTAACTTTAGTGTGGTCTTGCTTGTAATCCTTTGGGTAGATGCCCAAAAGTGGGGCTGTTGGGTCATAGGGGAGCTCTATGTTGAGTCTTTTGAAGAACCTCCATACTGCTTTCCAGAGTGGTTGAACAATTTACATCCCCATCAACAGTGTAGTACAGTTATGTTTTGGCCACATCCCTGCCACCAAATGTTATGCTATGCTTCCATCAGAAAGAATGGCATCACCCCATTAGTAAGGAAATGGAAAGACTTGGAAAAAATCATAATAAGCCAGACCCAAAGAAACAAGGGCTCCATGGTTTCCCTCATTTGTAAAAATTAGCACATGTCTAGGATAGTCCTAGCCGAGGATCACAATAGCTCAATAGCTATGTACATATGACCATATAAAATTATACTAATCAAAATGAACAAGATATGGAAACAAGAAGGTTTGTTTGGTTTTAGTGTATTGTTTGTAGTTATTTCTTTTTTCTTTCACCTTTTTCCTCTGGTTATTCCCTGTTGTCACTGTTTGTGATTTCGGTACCTTTGGCTTATATATAAGTTTATCTAATTTGGGGAAGTGAACAGGAATCACTAAAATGATGGGACAAAGGATGAACCAATGCAACAGCAATACTCACTAGGCACTATGTTGGAAATGAACTTTACACTTTCAGGGAGGGGAGTCAGTGGGGAGGAAAAGTGGGAGAAAATGAGGAAGGGGGTAACACTGTTCAAAAAGAAACGTACTCATTATCTTTTTTTTTTTTTTTTAAAACAGGTTTGGTTTCCCAAGCCTTTCTTTTTCTTTCTTTCTTTTTCTTTTTTTGGCCAGTCCTGGGCCTTGGACTCAGGGCCTGAGCACTGTCCCTGGCTTCTTCCCGCTCAAGGCTAGCACTCTGCCACGTGAGCCACAGCGCCGCTTCTGGCCGTTTTCTGTATATGTGGTGCTGGGGAATCGAACCTAGGGCCTCGTGTATCCGAGGCAGGCACTCTTGCCACTAGGCTATATCCCCAGCCCCTCATTATCTTACTTATGTAACTACAACCCCTCTGTACATCACCTCTACAATAAAAGAAAGAAAAAGAAGTACGATTAGTCTGGCAATAGTTCAACCAATGTTTTTTAATGGAGGCTTCACAACAGAAACACATAGGAGTCTCTAAAAATGGATGGATTCCTAGGTTCCCATGACCGGGATTATCATTTAATTGGTATAGGGTGCAAAATGGGCAATAGGGCTTCTTAGTTTGCCCTCAGAGGATTCTAATATATAAAACTATACACTATACTACTGCAACCAGGCAAATTCCTGGGTATCAACACAGCTCTTTTTAAAGGCCCAGAGGCTCTTTTTCTAGACTATTGCATCTGGCCTTTCACTCATTTTGGGGGGTGAAGGGGCGTGCGCAAGGCAGTGGGGGGCAGTACTGAGTTTTGAACACAGGGCCTGGATATTGCCCCTTAGTTTTATCACTCAAATTAGCACTCTACCACTTGAGCTCTACCTCCACATCAAGCCTTTTGGTGGTTGATTAAAGAGTCCCACAGACTTTGCTGCTCACTCTGGCTTTCAATCATGATCCTCAGAACCCAGTCTCCTGAATAGCTAGGATTATAGTTATGAGCCACTGGTACCTTGCCTCCTTCATTCACTTTTTTTTTTTTTTTGCCTGTCCTGGAGCTTGGCCTCATGGCCTGAGCACTGTCCCTGGTTTCTTTTTGCTCAAGGCTAGAACTCTGCCACTTGAGCTACAGCGCCACTTCCAGCTTTTTCTTTTTTTATTTTATTTTATTTTAGTTAGTTAGTTAGTTTTTCAAATTTTTATTATCAAACTGATGTACAGAGAGGTTACAGTTTCATACGTTAGGCATTGGATACATTTCTTGTACTGTTTGTTACCTTGTCCCTCATACCCCCCTCCCTCCCCCCCCTTTCCCTTTCCCCCCCTGAGGTGTTCAGTTCACTTACACCAAACAGTTTTGCAAGTATTGCTTTTGTAGTTGTTTGTCTTTTTTTACCCTGTGTCTCTCAATTTTGGTATTCCCTTTCAATTTCCTACTTCTAATACCAATATACACGGTTTCCAATATACTCAGATAAGATTACAGAGATAGTGTAGGTACAACCACAGGAAGGTGATACAAGAACATCATCAATAATAGAAGCTACAGATACATATGGGACGTTGAAAGTAGTACTTCCGGCTTTTTCTGTTTATGTGGTGCTGAGGAATCAAACCCAGGGCTTCGTGCATTCAAGCCACTAAGCCACATTCCCAGTCCCCCTTCATTCACTTTTGAAAATTACATTTTGGCGGCAGGGAGACCTATTCGCTCAGGTAGACATAGCCCACAGTGGCTTTCTTCTGTGCTTCAACCGCAGAAGGAAGTGGTGTTGATGAGACCATATGGCTCACAAAACATAAAATAGTCACTGTGGTATTCTAGAGAAAATGTGCTGACTCTGACATAAAATGAATATAAAACACATTAATCTATAATATGGAGAATACTTGTATTTTCTCTTAAAAACTCAAGGTAGCATTTAATGTTTATATGTCTGCTATTTTTCATACTTTGCGAACATTCCTCCCCATGATTCACCTAGCCCTTTTCTTACTCTCCATAATTACTTAAGAAAGTCCCATAATGCTGAAGACGAGAGGTGATAAATTTTATTCTGATGTATGAATATAATACAAAATCTTTTAAGGTTACCTACAATAGCTTTTCATAATTGTCAGGCATGTGAGGTTTTTGCTGTGTTTTTTAAATTTATTGTTATTGTAGAGTTGATATACAGAGGGATTACAATTACAGGAATCAGGTGATAAGCAATAACTATAATTCTTTTTGAACTATGTCTCCCTGCCCCTTACTCCCTCCCAGTTTTTCCCTCCCATCCCCACCCACAAGATGTGTAGTTCATTTTCCAATTAGTGTCTAGTGAGTACCACTGTTGTATTTGTTCACCCTTTTTTCTGTGACCTCCTTTACCTTCCCAAATTCAAATAAACAAAAGGAAAAGAAAACAAAAACAGCAACAATGGCAACTAAAAAATGTCTCTTGTTTCCTTTTCTTGGAGCTCATTTCATAAAATATTATTTCATATGATCATATACACATAGCTATTCCTATGCATATCCTCCTTTGGTCTCAGTATGTGAATGTCTAGAGTCCTATACAATTTATCTTTATCTTTATCATGTCCGTGTGTGTGTGTGTGTGTGTGTGTGTATGTGTGTGTGTTAATCATTTGTATGTTTACTTGTTGATCAGAATAAGTATAAGTTTACATATATATATATATATATATCTTATCTGAACCTGCATACTGTAAAGCCAACCTTCTCACTCTAGTCTTTGAAC
Source organism: Perognathus longimembris pacificus (assembly GCF_023159225.1). Taxonomy (NCBI): domain Eukaryota; kingdom Metazoa; phylum Chordata; class Mammalia; order Rodentia; family Heteromyidae; genus Perognathus; species Perognathus longimembris. Next base: position 104,312,185 of record NC_063188.1, on the reverse strand, counting down.
ATGCAAATTACCAAAACTTAAGATTAAGCCTGGTGCCGGCTGGTCACATCTGTAATCCTAACTATGCAGGAGGATGAGATCTGAGGATCACGGATCGAAGCCAGCTAAAGCAGGAAAGTCCATGAGGCTCTTTATCTCCAATAAACCACTCAGAAAAAGCCAGAAGTGGTGCTGTGGCTTAAGTGGTAGAGTGCTAGCCTTGAGCAAAAGAAGCTCAAGGGGAGCACCCAAGCCCTGAGTTCAAGCCCCAGGACTGGCAGCAAAAAAATAAAAACCCTACTATTATACTATTAGTATGCAATGTTAGGTGTATAATGTCTATTTAACATACACTATATGATATAAAATAGGTAATGTGGAAGTACAATTGTTCCTGTTGCACTGTCTTTGGAGTATTTGGGGATTTCACTCTATGGGTTTTCTAAAGCATCTGACCAATGATCCATGAACGGTAAGATAAATCTGTATTTCACTCAACTCTTACTCAAGAGGACCAAATGGAAAGACATTTGTAGGCATACTTAACCCTATCTGCATTTCTCAAGATTGTTCCCTGGTTGCATAATGATTGGGATTTATAAGGTGTGATCTGCTTGCAGGTTAGAAAGTGCACATAGATTAGAGATGGCTTGAGTATCTGCAATTCCGTGCCATTCAAATGCACACATCTCCATCATGAAGCATATGTTTTCCCTATTGCCTGACTAGTTAATAGACACTTTCTTAAACATTCATTTCTATGGGACATTGGTAAGCCCTAGAAATCTCCACAGCTGGAGAAAGTGCATCCAAGCATGGCCGTGCTTCAATCACACACTTGCTCCAGTTCTAATAACTTGCAGGTTCAGAGGATGGAGCCAAGGGAGGCTGCTGGAAGCCCTCAGACACTGAGTGTGTAATCATGCCTCCCACATGAAAATCACTCTTGCTTTAGTCAAGAACCCCATGAAGAAAATAGAAGCATTAACTGAAATAGTAAAATCTGAGAAAACATTTAATGCATTTACTGTATGAAATGTTTTTACCAGTAGAAAGCCCTTTGATTGAGGGGAAGAAAATTGCTGAGAATTTACACAGGCTAAATGATCTCACAGCTACTCTTAAATTTGTTTCTAGCTTGCTTTGAATCACAAGCTGTGAATGATGGTAGAGTGTACCTCAATATACCATACACACAATTTATTAATATATTTTTTTGATGAGAAGACACAGGAACTCATTTTGGCTACCTTGAGATAACAGATATTCAAAACTGAGCTCCTCTCAACTTTACCTCAGTGGGCCTGTCATCTCATTGACCAGAAGTATTTGGCCTTCTTTCCTGTTCTCTCAAATTGTGGTAGATGACATCATTGTGGATTTCTGGAAATCCACTTCAAATGATCACAAAGGGCCATTGACATACTTTTAGTGTTGATTGGATACTTTTTGTGAACCAATTGTTTTCAAAAGCAATCTATCCATGGCGGGTCTGTACTTAACTAAACCAGAAGACTCATTTTCCTGAGTAGCATAACAAACCTTAGTACACTGAGTTATAGAAAAAGAAATTTCTCTGATTCAATCTCTAATCAGCATAAATGATTCTCTGATCTTTTTGCTACCTGAATGCACCATGGTCCAGTTAACAATAGTAATCATGGCTAGATCCCAGCCATAATCACATCTCAAATACAAGTGGCAAAGGTGAAATCTGACTCTGGCCTGCCTGGCTCCAAGGTCTATGTTGTCAGCACTTCACAACAATTCTTCAGATTATGTTTTACATGTAGCAAGGTTATTGTTAATTATAATGAGAGTTGGATCTATTTTTTCTTAGGCAGCTGACGGTGTGATAGTCTGTGTAGGTCAAATCCAAAGTTAAACAAATTCTCATATGGCCCAGAAATTCTACTCCTGGGTATATATCCAAGAAAAAATGAATATGTAAGCATTAGCACATGAATGTTGATAACAGTGGCATTATTTCCAATAACCAAAAAGTTGAAACAGCCCAAATGTTAATCAACTAGTGAATAGATTAACAAAATATGGTATGTTGCTGGGACCAGTGGCTCACATGTGTAATCTTAGCTACACACAAGTCTGAGATCTGAAGACCACTGTTCATTGCCAGCCCAGGCAGGAAAGTCCGTGAGACTTTTATCTCTACAAAAAAATCCCAAAAAAGGAGCTGTGGCTCAAGTGGTAGAGTGCTAGATTTGAACAAAGAAGCTCAGAGAAAGCACCAAGGCCCTGAGTTCAAGTCCCAGGCCTGGCACAAAAAATATGGTATGTGTGTACAATGGAATATTATTTAGCCACTAATGAAATTCTTTATACATCCTATAACATGACTGAGCCTTGAATATAGTGTGCTAAATGAATGATGTATAGCACAAAAATCCATGTAACATGAACTTTCCAGAAAAGGCAAACTATGTAGAGCTAAGAAATAAATTAGTAATTCACAGGACCTGGGAGTAGGGAGGTAAAATGAGGAGTAACTGCTTATGAATACAAGGTTTCTTTGGAGGGTTACAAAAAAAATTTTCTGGATTGCACTGTGTTCATCGTTGCTTAACTAGAAAACACTGAATTGTACATTTTGAAATTGTAAGTGTGATGGTATATGAATTACATCTCAATTTATTAAGCAAGGAAGGAAGAACAACCAATTAAGAAATGGACTTGGAAGAGGAAGGCAAGATTGAAGCCTAGTTGGAGAGGATGTGGCTCCGCCCCACTGGATGGTTACCCTGGCAACAAAGTGGACCAGAGCTGGTCTGCTTTCAGAACCATGGGACATGGTGGCAAGGTGGAAATTTTTCCATCCCAGAATAGCCGTACAAGAGTGATGGAAAAAAAAATGACTGTTAGATCACTGTTGTAATTACTTTCAACATGAGATGTGCAACCGTAGCTTCTATTGTTGATGATCCTCTTGTATCCCCTTCCAGTGGTTGTACCTGCACTATCTCTGTATCTTATCTGAGTACATTGGAAACTGTGTATACAGGTATTAGAACTAGGAAACTGAAAGGGAATACCAAAATCGAGAGACACAGGGTAAAAAAGACAAACGATTACAAAAGCAATACTTGTGAAACCATTTGGTGTAAACCAACTGAACAACTCATGGAGGGAGAGGGAAAGGGGGAGGGGGAGGGGGGAATGAGGGAAAAGGTAACAAACAGTACAAGAAATGTATCCAATGCCTAACGTATGAAACTGTAACCACTCTGTACATCAGTTTGACAATAAAAATTAAAAACAAATGAGTGATGGAAAGGAACTGTCCATTGTGGTACTGAAGAAATTCTCTAAAAAGCTCCCCTTAGAGGATGACTCTGAAAGCTGCTAAGGGCCCTAGCTGGATTATTATTAGCTCCAAAAGCCTCAAGGGCACTAGCTACAGGGAGTAGAGCAGAACTCATGGGGAAGTCATCCAGTCCCTGCACCAGTCCATCACAACTATGGCACGTGCAAAACACAAGTCATGAAGCTACCCAGGAGGACATTGCTGAGACTCATCAATATGAACTCCACTGGGATCCCCTACATGTCCAGCCCAGTAACCCATGAACAAGAAGCAAACACACCAACACCAATGCTCAGAGGAGAGACCCCTTCCTCCTGCACCTCACAGCATCCTCCCCCAGAAAGCTTATCCACATGGTGCCAGTGGATGCAAGAGAAGCATTCCAGCCCATAATCAAGGCAACACCCAGGGCATGTACAAGGTGAAAGACTGATAACCAGCACAGGTATTTACAGCGGTCCTTTAAGCTGAAAGAAAGGAAGGAAGGAAGGAAGGAAAGAAGGAAGGAAGGAAGGAGAGAGAGGAGGAGAATGATGATGAAAGCGGTGCCATTGATCAAGATACATTGTATCCATAAAATGGTTGAATGGAAACTCCTTTGCATAAATACTTCAAGATAATTTTAAATGTATTTTTAAAAAAGGAAGTTTGTGGCAGGTGGCCAGGGGCTCAGGCCTATAATCCTAGCTACTCATGAGGCTGAGATTTGAGAATCATAGTTTGAAACCAACCCCAGCAGGAAAGTCTGTGAGACACTTATCTCCAATTAACAGCCAAAAACTGGAAGAAAAGCTGTGGCTCAAGTGGTAGGGTGTGGGGCACACCTGCCCGGACGCCCTGCCTCTTTTCCCAGCCTTGGACCAGGTGTGAGCCAAGATGGCTGCCGGTGGTGAACCCCGAGGTGGTCCTGTGGGCCGTGATGTAGATGTAGGCCGCCCCTTAGGGAGGTCCCTCAGAGCTACACCCTGACGGACATCTCAGGCATCCAATCACAGCCCCTACATAGGTGCATGTATCCCTTCCCTTCCGCCACCCTCCCACCCATGTAAAAGAACAGCTCATTGCCACCATTAAACGAGTCTTAGCACTGACTGGCTCCCAGGCTGTCTGTGTGTCCTCCGTCGAGAGAGGGGCTGGGTGGCAGTCTGTCAGCCCTCTTTTCCTCTTCTTGGCCTGTCCGGGTGGGGCGTGTTTTCCCGTCTCTCCTGCAGGACAGGAGAGCCCGGGAAGCTAAAAACCCCTGACAGTAGGGCACCAGCAATGAATCAAAAATGCTAAGGGACAGGTACCCAGGCCTGAGTTCAACCCCCAGTACTAGCACCAAAAATAAATAAATAAATAAAAAGGTTTTCAAATCATTTTGGAAAACACTGATATACCCCTCCCATCATCCATCATCGTGCTAAGGCATCCTATAGAAGCAAAACTTACATCCCTCTGCTCAGCCTGGACCCATGGCCCTTGGTTCCCTGCTAGTTCACATCCTAATTTTCACTGGGAAGCTGTTCTCTGCATGCAGGAGAGAAAATGAAGCAATGGGAAAGCAGCCTGCTGCCTTGCACAGAGCTTGTCTGCTGTGGAAGGGATTCTTGTGGAACAGAATGCACACCAATGGAGTCATCTGGCCAGGCTCCCTTGTGGTATTCCATCATTTTATTTACTGCACACAAACCATAAGCTCTGCAGACACTGTGGAAATATGGTTTATTTAGGTAACTAAAAATATCACCCAAATGGCATTTGGCCATTTCTGGATTTCTCTACTCCTTCTGTGTGCCCAAGCCCAACTCTACATTATCCCTTGATAGTTTAATGGAAAGAATATGGGATTTTAAAACCAGAATTGATGACATTAGGGTCAAAGGCTTTGCAGTGCCAGAATCCTGCCTGGCCACTCATTCCCATTTTCCCTTTAGAGATTCTAAAGGAAATAGAGGACAAAAAGAAAAAAATACTGGATAAGAATCAAAACAGTGCCAAGCATTTGTGGCTGTAATTCTAGCTACTCAGAAGCCTGAGATCTGAAGATAGAAGTTTGATACCAACTTGGGCAGGGAAGTTATTGAGAAAATTGATCTCCAGTTAACCACCAAAAAGTCAGAAGTGGAGCTGTGGCTCAAGTGGTAGAGTGCCAGCCTGAGCTAAGGGATACCACTAAGGACCTGAGTCTCTCTCTATCTCTATCTATTTATCTCTCTCTATCACACACACATACACACACACACACACACACACAGAAAATAAAATTAGTGGTTCATTATCAGCCCAGTGGAAGGGTTAAACTTCAGACAAGAACAAAGGTGAATACTTGTGACCACATGGGTAGCGAGCCTCTATATCCATTCAGTCTTACATACAAAATCCAGGTCCTCTCATTTCTGATCAGCTAGCCTTTAGATTCATCTACTGACACATAAAATAATGTGTCTATCTTACTCCTCACAGCAAGGCTTTTAATAGCAAAACAATGGAAACGGGTTTATCAAAAAGGATTCAATAAGGCCCAGTACTGTATGCAAAGGAAAACTATGCAACTATAAGCAGAGAAAGGAAATTCTCCACCTTCTGCTACTAACAGAATCTCAGGAAACGTTGAGTTAAAACCATGAGAGCAAGGAGCAGTGGATTGCCTATGATTGTTATTAGGTAATAGTGAGGAAAATGGAAGATGTGTTTATACTTTCTTATGTTTAAAAAGATAGACCAAGCCAAGTACCAGTGCCTGTAATCCAAGCTACTCAACAGGCTGAGATCTGAGTATCAAAGTTCAAAGCCAGCATGGTGCTCAGATCCTGAGATCAAGGCACACATGCACAGGGACACACACACACACACACACACACACACACACACACACACCATAGTAAGCAATAGATTTTGGCTTTGTAAGCTATGAAACTTCAGAAAGATTTGTTATCACAGTAATAGATAACTAATGCAGATTCTCAAAACAAATTTCTGACTAAATTATTCAGAAATGGGACATACACACACACACACACACACACACACACACACACACTTAAAATAAAATTCTCTGATCATGGTATCCAGTGAAACCAAGATCAAGATCTTCAAATTCCATCAAAGCACAACTATATTTTTTGTATGTATTCCCTCACTCATTCCTTTAGCAAATACTACAAGCACTTGCTACCAAGCAATGTTCTAGGAAGTCTCTTGTTGCCCGGATACAACAACATGTAAAACCTACCAAAAGTTCTGTCCTTTGGGTGTTTACACACTAGTAAAGGGGAAACAACAATGTATAGTGTATTCCAAAGTAGGAAGAGTAGCAAGAAGAGGTCATGATATCTAACAAATAGGGACACAGATCAATCAAGTTTCACTACTGACTTTCAAACTAGTGTAGGTTGCCAAGTGCTGGTAGCTCATGCCTGTAATCCTAGCTACTCATGAGGCTGAGGATCTCCGCATCCCAGTTCAAAGCCAGCCTGGGCAGGAAAGCCAATGAGACTCTTTTTTTCCCAATTAACCAGGAAAAATATGGAAGTAGAGCTGTGGCTCAAGTGGTAGAGTGGCTAGCCTTCAGCACAAAAGCTCATGGACAGCACCCAGGCCCTGAGTTCAATCCCCAGGATGGGCACCAAAAAAAAAAAAATAGGCTAGGTCATCCTCCTCTTTGTAGTGACTCATAGACAGGCTCAGGCTCTTGTGACTCCACTTCTCATGCTCTCAGTCCTCCAAAGATGGTGAGTAAATAAGGAAAGGAAAGAAGAAGGCACACACATATCAGCTACCCTCCAACCAAGAGTGGCAAGTCTCATTTCCACTCACAAGCCATAACAATCAAATGGTAGCGACCTCAACTCCCTGCAATGAAATGTAGGGAAAAAAATGGGGCCTCAACAATAGCTCTGTACTAGAAAGGAAAGCAGAATCTTTGGCAGGCAACGATTTTTTTCCTCTCATCAGCAAAACTTCCATTGGTTTATTCCAACTCAGCCTGTTCCACTGCTGGGCCAGGCTTAGGCCCCACACAGTCATACCAAGGAGAACAAATGTCTCCCATTTTAAGATCTCAAATCCCATCACCAAAAAATTCAATCTTTTCTTTTCTGAATCATTTCCTTATTTTGCATTTAGCAGTCACCTGGAGGGTGACATATGGAGTTCTCAATCCTTACCGAAGCTTAGCACATTTTCTTGTTCATGCCTTGAGATTAGAAATACCAGTTTCCATGGTAATTCAAGAAGCTTTAATGAAGGAATCGAAGGAGGCCGAGTGCCAATAACCACTCCTAGCTTTGCTAAAAGTGAACAATTTGGATTCTCCATCACAAAGTTGAAATTACCCCAGGCACCATCTTGACTACTTATCCATAGTCATTCTCCCAAGCCAAGGGAACCGTGTACAAATGCATAGATCAGCTTCACAGTTCTCCAAGAGAAAAGAATGACCCTGGCTAATTGGACAAGTAGCTAAATGTCAGGAGTCATCACTGAGATGAGAGTGGCTCATCAAAGCAAATCTAGAAAGAGAAATCTATTTAGAAGCTAAATGGGGTCCCTGAAAGGCCATTCCTGAAAAGAATGATTTCCCCAGCTGATTTTATTGTAATGCAAAGATCCAGTTTTTCCTCTGACTTGCTCTGATTATTTTATCCAAATTGCATTGCATCAGTCCCTTGGGAAATACAGGTGTGAGCTACGTTTCTACTTCCTAGGATTCCAAAGGACTTTGGAGGAGCTGAATTGGAATTTTGTTTCTTAATCTTTAAACATTCATGCATTCCGGAGGCAATAGATACGAATGCAGAGACGCAACTGCCTTCGTTGGCAGCTTCAGAATCTCTAACATCAGTCGGTAACCTTAGACTCTCAAGAAATGTGTTCACTCAAAATAATTTAACAACTTCCCCTTGGAAAGGTAGATCAGCAGCCTTTACAGCTTAACCATGAGTTTCTTAACACACACACACACACACACACACACACACACACACACACATACACACATGCCTTTTATTAGTGAACACATCTGTACTGATTCTGTCTTTGAAACTGAACACCATACACAGAACACCATAGCAACTTGAATACAAAACAAGGAAGATTGGCTCATCGTTGTGTTTCTGTCTGTGATGGGAGGAAGCCTCTCATCTCAATCGTGGGGATAACATCTTTTGAGGATTCCTGGCTGGAAACCAGTTTGCAGTCTACCACTCACAAAGACTTCAAGAGAAGATATAGCTAAAGAATGAGACTGATTTTTCTTTAAGACAATCCAGAAAGAACATCTTTGAAGAACATCTCTCAAGGTTAATGAGTTACTATAACAAATTACCACAAGCTTGGTAGCATTAAAAAGAAGAAATGCGTCCCTTCCTATTTCTGTCTGCCAGAAGTCCAAAATTAAGGTATGGGCAGAGGCATTCTCCCTCCAAATCTTCCGTGCCTCTCCCAGTTTCTGGGTCAGGAGTTCCTTAGCTTGTGACTATGACTCCATTACTCTCATTTCTCTCCCATCTTTATCTGTCCATGTTCTCTCTGTTTATCCTGTATTTACATAGCATTTTCTCCCTCTTAGAAAGACAGCAGACCAGAATCTTAATCTAAATGTGAAAGTCAGTCTACTTCCCCACCCCAGGTGAATTCCTGGGAGCAGATGGGGTAGGGGACTTAAACAATAGACTCCCAGAGCCAGACAGGCAAACTTAAGACTCTCTTTGAACCCTTGAATTATCTGCAACTCTGTTCCTTACTCTGAACCCTGGAGCTCCCTGTGAGCTTGGCCCCTAACCAGTACCCTACTTAAGTCCCTCCACCCCTGCCCCCACTACACCTCCTGTCCGCTAGCTCTCCTCAGGTCATCATGGTGTCCCTCTTTAACTTTCCATTAAAATTGATCTGGAAGGAAGGGAGGGAGGGAGGGAAGGAGGGAGAGAAAGGAAGGAAGGAAGGAGAGAAGGAAGGAAGGAGAGAAGGAAGGAAGGAAGGAAGGAAGGAAGGAAGGAAGGAAGGAAGGAAGGAAGGGAGGGAGGGAGGGAGGGAGGGAGGGAGGGAGGGAGGGAGGGAGGGAGGGGAGGGAAGGGAGGGAGGGAGGGAGGGAAGGGAGGGAGGGAGGGAAGGGAGGAAAGAAGGAAGGAAAGAAGGAAGCAAAGAAGAAAGGAAAGAAGGAAGGAAGGAAGGAAGGAAGGAAGGAAGGAAGGAAGGAAGGGACCAGAATTTAAGAAGTTTCTTAGGTGGTAAAGCATGTCAATAGCATGCCTGAGGCCATGGGCTCAATCTCTAGCATCATACATAGATACATACATACATACATAGATACATACATACATACATACATACATACATACATACATACATACATCATATTGGGTTAGGGTCCCCTCTAATGGAGTAGACCTGTGAAGTTCCTATTTCAAAAAGAAAGGAAGGAAGGAAGGAAGGAAGGAAGGAAGGAAGGAAGGAAGGAAGGAAGGAAGGAAGGAAGGAAGAAAGAAAGAAAGAAAGAAAGAAAGAAAGAAAGAAGAAGAAAGAAAGAAAGAAAGAAAGAAAGTCTCCAAGGTACTTCATATTATCCTTTTTTTGTGGGAGGGGCACCCAATTCAACCTATAATAAAAAGCAATCCAGTGGAGTCCAAGATGTTATTGCCAAGATCATAAAGCCCACAAAGCTAGTATAGCAGCTTTGCAAAATAACACTTGAAGAGGCTGCATCAAGAATACAAATGGAGGACGAACAAGTGCAGCAGTGGTATTCACTAGACACTAGGTTGAAAATGAACTATACAACTTGTGGGTAGGGACAGGAGAGAGAAACTGGGAGAGAACAAAGGAAGGGGTGACATTGTTCAAAAAGAAATGTATTCATGTAGTCATACCTGACTTACATAACTGTAACCCCTCTGTATATCACCTTTACAAGAACAATAAAAAGTATTAAATACAAAAGAATACAAATGGAAGCCCACATACCATTCAGTCTAATCATATAGAACTTCACAACCAAGTTACAACAATAGCTTGGCACACACATGCCTACCCAATACTCACATGTACACCAGGCTTAGGGACCACCATTTTCTTGGAGAGACTCTTCCTGAGGCAGGATAAATGGAGGAAAATGAAGCCTGGCAAAGGCAAGTCAGAAACATGTTATTTATCCACAAGGCTTACCTTTGCCTCAAAGAGAGACAACAGGATGTATTCCTTCCTAAGAGATGCATTTCTCATCTCAAGAATTAACATTTGTCTAGCAAGATGTATACCTTCCTGAGAAAAATGCTCCCCCAAAAGGTAAGCAACCAGCAACCACCTACCCAAAATGCAAACAACAAAACACCTTCCTTATCTCAAGGAAAAACATGTGTTTTGTGGCAAGGTGCATTCTTGCCTGGAAGAAATGCCCCAAACATCCAAGAACTCAGAAGGTGTAATGCCAGGATTGATTTGAACAATCTTTGCATAACTTTGAAGTCAAACACTTTGCCTTTACCATACAAATAGCCCCAACAACCAAAGAGCCCTGTGTCTCCCAGTCTCTCCTTTAGAACACCCATACTCTCTCTCTCTGCCTTTCTTTTTGCCTGTTTGTCTGCATGCCTGCTTGCTTGCTTACTCAATAAAGTTCTGCCAGGTTTTCTTATCATCATGACTTGTCTGGATTTTTTTTTAAATTTTATTGTAAAAGTGATGTACAGAAGGGGTACAGTTAGATAAGTCAAGTAATGAGTACATTTCTTTTTGAACAGTGTCACTCTCTCCCTCATTGTCTCCCAATTTTTTTTCTCCTGACCCCCCCAAGTTGTATAGCTCATTTTCAACATAGTGTCTAGTGAGTATCACTGCTGAATTAGTTCCCCCTTTGTCTACTATTTCTGTATTTCCCCTTCCACTCTCCAAATCAGATAAATATACATACAAGACAAATGTGGGAGAAAACGAGGGAGGGGAGGTAACACTGCTCAAAAAGAAATGTACTCATTACCTTACTTATATAACTGTAACCCCTCTGGACATCACCATTACAATAAAAAAATTTAAGATATAAATTAACCAAGCACAAAAAAGACAAAGGGTACAGAAATCAAAAACAGCAACAAAAGGGGGGAAAAACAAAAAAAAGACCTGTAAACAGTACAATAAAAAAACCTCTTGTTTCCATTTCTTGGAATTCATTTCAATAAGCAGTAATTCTTATTCTTCAATCTAAGTTAAGGACCCCAAGTGAAGAGTCCCTGCTTTTAGAGGGGAAACTTCACAAACCTTCACCTGCATCCAGTGACATGAAGAGCTTGGTGGGTAAGCTGTTTCCAAGTTTAAATGACAGAATGAATCTTGAAGGACAGGGCATGGGGAAAGAACCCAAGTTAAGGACACCTGCGTAACTAGACCTGCCTCAAATCATTCAGGTAAGCTATCAAAGTCCAATGGAGGGCACTTCACAGATTTCCAGGATTCTAAAAGTCTTCCAGACTATTCCACCCAACCAGAGGGGGAAAAAGGGGGAATGAAGTTATCTGGTAAACCCTATCTAAACCCCCATGCTGGAGAATTTAACTAAGTTTATACAAAAGGAACCATTCTTCCTCATGCTTCTAAGGACAAATGCAGTAAGCATCTCTCTTTCTCCCCCTACCCCCATACACACACACACACACACACACACACACACACACACACACAATTTACAATTTCTCACTCTAAAATTCTCTCTCCAATAATTTCCAATCATTTAGCACATTTTCAAGAGCATTTTAAAAGCTTTAAAAAAGACAGGCTCCAGTGGCTCACACCTGTAATCCTAGATACTCAGGAGGCTGAGATCTGAGGATTGTGGTGACCAGTCAGCCAGGGCAGGAAAATCTGTGAGACTCTTATCTCCAATTCACCACCAAACAGCCAGAAGTGGAGCTGTGACTCAAGTGGTAGAGTACTAGTCTTAAACAACAACAACAACAAAAGCTCAGGGACAGCACCCAGGCCCTGAAATCAAGTCCCAGAACTGGCACAAAAATGTTTTTAAAAAATCATCAGACTACAATAAGAAAAAAAAGATTAAAAAATGTAATAGTAATAACAAAAAAAAATCATCAGACTTCCTAAACCTCACATTTGTAGTTTACAATCTCACTGATCCTGAGAGTAACCTTTTATGAAATATGCTATATGAGTTATGATTCACTATTCCCACTAGATACGTGAGGTAACTGAGGAAGCATGTTTAAGTGTTTTGTCCATGTTTACACACGTGCGGGGAGAAGGTGGGTCTTTTCACTCTAACCCTGGGACTCTTTCTTAGGTCAGGATCCCAGAATCTCTCTCATCTTCTTGGGGCTGGCTGAACTTTCCTGACTCCATTCAAGTGTCTCTACCTGGGAAACAAGTGGAACACAAGTCAACTCTGAAGAAGTGGGCTGGGTTGGTCCCACAGAGTTCCCATAGCAAGATCAGACTTGCCTCAGTAACCATTCTGCCCTCTAGTGGTGGGAGGAGGGTGGGCTGATTTTAGCCTAAAGGTGGAGCACTGAGCAAAAATAGGTGTAAGTACTGTGCTTAGACTAGGATGCCAGGGGCTCCTGTCCCAGGCCTTACTTCTTGTGGCATCCTGAATACGATAAGCAATGAAAGACAGTGACTTGGGGTTTTTCAACTTACATTTTAAAATAACTAAATTGTTTAATCAGTTCCTGTTTTAAAACTTTAATAATGACTACTGTTTAATCTTGTTCTTACAGATTAGATCCTCTGCAACATTTATAGTCAGACACACAGAAGGATAAATGAAGTTCAGGACTTATTTTTAATAAGTTCCAGGTAAGCCTTGCTTCAGAACTATTTCAGGGTTTGGGGGGGTGGAGGTTGGGGTTTTGGTTTTTGCCTGTCCTGGGGCTTGCACTCAGGGCCTGAGCACTGTCCCTGGCTTCTTTTTGCTCAAGGATAGCATGCTACCACTTGAGCCACAGCACCAATTCCAGATTTTTCTATATATGTGGTGCCAAGGAATCGAACCCCGGGCTTCATGCTTGCTAGGCAAGCACTCTACCGCTAGGCCACATTCCCAACCCCATCTGTTGATCTCCTTGTTGCTTAAATTGGAAATAAATGGGTCTCTTGGCATCAATTCTCACTTGATCTGTCAATCACCCCGTCCAATGTGGGATTCAACTTCCTGGCTAAGACACCTTATCCCAGCAAGGAGCAAAAATGCGATCTGGGACGAGGGATGGTCCAGAGACAGTTGGATACAACTGTGCAGATAACAGGGGATGGTGTCAGATGGAATCACTTTGTGCTCACGCTTTCAAACTTAACCAGAGCCAGGAAGTACAAGAAACTAGTTCATAAGTATTCCTATCTAATACCCATACTTGTCTACCTTCTAACTGAACAGGAACTTATGTCTATTACCTGTTATTTCTATTTATAGTAAGTCTGGAAAAAAAGGGTACGGTTGTCAAATGGGGGATAGCTTAAAATGAACAAAAAGCCTAGTCCCCAGTATCTGCTCAAGGCTATAATTGGCAGTAAATTTTTTGCCTGGCACCAACCACACAAATTCATCTGGTCAGGGAAAGAGGATAAGGCCGAGTATTAATAAGTTAAAACACTCTTCTAGAGCCTCAAAATAGGACATCTGGCCATTTGAGCCAAATAGATCTCACGGATTCATGTAAAGAGGTCTTAATAAATACCTATGCAGATTCTATTGGTATTATAACTCCCCAATGAAGCATGGACCTAAAATCTTGAGCCTATTAAAGGCTGTCTGGGAATCTTCACAGGTAGCTGTTATGCACTGTAAGGGTCAAGTTCCCTAGTCAGCCAAAGAAATGCTTTTGCAGACCCAAGTGCTAAGCAGGCTGCACTGGCCAGCTGTATAAAAATGGATTTCAAGGCTGGGAATATGACCTAGTGGCAAAGTGCTAGCCTCGTATACACGAAGCCCTGGGTTTGATTCCTCCGCATCACATATATAGAAAAATCCAGAAGTGGTGCTGTGGCTCAAGTGGTAGAGTGCTAGCCTTGAGCAAAAAGAAGCCAGGGACAATGCTCAGGCCCTGAGTCCAAGGCCCAGGACTGGCAAAAAAAAATGGCTTTCATCCCTTCTATACCCAAATTTCTTCAAATCAACTTCTACCTAGATGGAAGGAACCTACACAATTCTTCTCAGTACTCCTACGGCTGTAAAATTGTCTGGTATTTCCTCTTGGATACATATTTCTAGAATAAGACCTTTATCCCTTCAACTCCAATCTCTGGCTTCAGATTCATCTAGATACAAAGACCCACAGGACTCCTATACCCATAAACCTCTAGAAAACTTGAGATGCCTCTTTAACAAAAATGGAGACTTAATCAAATTGCCTGGATGGTTTGATAAAGTTTCAAATTTTAATTAACATTTATTAAATGTTTATTTTTTTAAAAACCTTCTATTAATCATAAATAACATTCTCCAGTCTCATAAGTGTTAAAGCTCCTACCTTGATCTTAGGATGTATAAAACGTTATCTTTACTTCTTTTTGCTCAAGGCTAGCACTGTACCACGCCACCACAGCTCCACTTCTAGCTTTTTTTTGGTAGTTAATTGGGGATAAGAGTCTCAAAAAAGAAGTTTCAAAGACTTTCCTGCCCTAGCTGGCTTCAAACAGCAATCCTTAGATCTCAGCCTCGTGAGTAGCTAGGATTACAGACTTGAGCCACCAGCGCCCAGTGCGTTCTAGCTTTATGACTACACTCTGTGTAAGGAATATTCCAAAAATAAAGAAAGTTTGTTGAGATCTGACTGCTCTACAGTTTCATGAAGCAAACAACTAATTCAGTTCACATAATGTCTTCCCTTCTATGAAAGGATGCCAACATAGATAACTCTAGACAATCCCATTGACACATTTCCTTTGTAGACCAGCCCTGAAAATAACAAATGATGATGATATTGGAATAATGAAGAAAGTATGAGCCTGTTAAAAAATAAGTAGTGGCAGCAAAACATGGCTTCATTTATGTAAAAATTATAATAAAATATGGCCAAGTATGGTGATACATGCCTACAATCCCATTACTTGGGGGGCAAAGAGAGAAGGATCACAGTCTGTGATCTCAACTCTGCTCTGAAAATGAATTTTAAAAGATAGGAAGGAAACATCCAAAAATGGCCTGGATCATGGATTTTTGAGTATGGTGGTGTAGAGAATAACCTTGCTTCTTTGAGCTTTGCTATACCTTTCATCTTTTGCAATACTCAGATCATATTTTTGTAATGAGAAACATATATTATAGAGAGAGACATATATAATAGCCTTGCATTTGTGAGATGCTTAGGGGAATTGTGAAATGATATGTCTGGTCATGCCAATATGATCTTTGTCTGGGTCTGTATGTCTCTGTGTCTGTATGTCTCTGTGTCTGTGTCTACTTGCACACACGCATGCCAGTACTGAAATGTGAACTCAGCACCTCATGCTCTTACTTAGCTTTTACTCAAAAGACTGGCACTCTACCACTTGAGCCACCCGTCCACTTCCATCTTTCTGCTTCTTCATTAGAGATAAGAGTCTCACAGATTTTCCTGCCCAAGCTAGCTGTGAACCATGCATGATCCTCAGATCTCAGTCTCCTGAGTAGCTAGGATTACAGGCATGAGTCACTGGTGCCCCGCCCCATATGAAATCTTGATGGGGGGGGGGGGTTGTGCCAGTTCTGGGGCATAACTCAGGGCCTGAGTACTGTTCCTGAGAATTTTTACTCAAGGATACCATTCTACTATTTGAGCCACAGCTCCACTTCCAGCTTTTCTTTTCTTTCTTTTTTTAGTATTTTATTCGAGATAAAAGTTTCCATGACTTTTCTACCCTGGCTGGCTTCAAATCTGGACCCTCCAATCTCAGCTTCCAGAGTAGCTAGGATTATAGGCGTGAGCCACCAGTGCCCGGATGATGTTTTAAATACTAGAGCACTTCATCCATTTTCCATGAATTTTGTCTTGTAACTGTAACTGTTATTGATTTCTCGTAACTCTAATTGCTCAAGTTTCTCAGTCGCCATCTGAGCTTTATTTTGCTTACAGGAAAGCAGTTTGCTGAAGAAAGGTTCATGGCTAATGGTTTTGACATGTAAAGTTGTTCAACTGTTCAAGATGGTTCATTTAGTCATTCACCCTGTTCAAAAAGCTGACAGAAATTCTAAGCACAACTTTCATCTTTGACCTTTGACTCTAGGCTTTAGCTCATATAGTACACTGTTGTCAAATTTCCCAGTTAACTTTATGAAGCAGCCCTTGAATCCTCTTGTTTTCACTTTGCCCATCCTACAGTGATAAGGCATGCCTTGGCTTGATTCACTTTTGATATTTACTAATTACTACTAACTACTTCAACTACTTCTTTCTCTTATTTTGACTCTTTTTGTACCATCTCAACTGTTCTTGGAAAAGCTTGGCGCATTTTTCCAAAGCTGGAATGTACAGTAGACATACAATGAGATGGTTATATAGATGTGTCATTATTTCTTATGAAGTGGAATAGTTAGCAATTTTTGCTGACCAACTTTTGTTTACTGGTTTATAAAGTTGTAAGGGGCTTTTTAATGTTTTTCTCTTTTTAAATTAGTGCATGTTAATTATACAAAATAATGGTTTCATTGTGACATTTTCATTCATGCATATAAGATGCTTCTATATCACCCATTATCCTCTCTTATCCCTTTTCCCTTTGGAGATTATTCTTGTGTGTGTATGCTGGTACTGGGGCTTGAACTCAGGGCCAGGGTGCTCTCTCTTAGCTTTTTCACTTAAGACCAGTGCTCTATCACTTGAGCTACAACTCCAATTCTGGCTTTTATAGAGATTAATCAAAGATAAAAGTCTTGTGAACTTTCCTGCCTGGGCTGGTTTTGAACCACAATCCTTAGATCTCAGTCTCTTTAGTAGCTAGGATTGCCAGCAAGAGCCACCAGTACCCAGAATCTATAGAGACTTTTAAAAGCAGATATGAGCGTAAATATGTTCTGAGTGGTTTGCTCATCTTCATGGAGTAAGTCAAGGAACAAACAAAAGCATGGACTATTAAGAAAAACAACAGAATATACAAATATATATGAATAAGGATGTTCAAAATAGGTTTTTATATTGCTAAAACATCAGAAACGAGTAAATATACAATAGAGGAATGGTGGCAGAAAGTATAATGTCTCCAAACAGTGAGATACCATATAATTATTTGAATCCTTGTTATGAACCATTTGAGCAAAGAGTTACTAAGAAAGAAAAACTTCTCTGTTGAGATTGTTTTCAAAAGGAGAAATGGGGGGGGAGGAGGAGAGTGACAGAGGAAGTCTGATCAAGGTAATATATATATATATATATATATATAATGTTATATATGTCAAAATGAGCCCCTTTGTATAACTAATTAATGCTACTAAAATTGTAAAAGACATTTTAAACAAAAGAATAGCTTCTTGACAGTAGTTGTTCATAGACATATGATTCTACTCTTTCTTATCCCAGAGTCCTTGATGTGCCTTTGTTATCTGGATGCACTACTTCTCTCTCCTTCCCAAGCCCCCTCCATCTCCACTATTTTTAAGATTTCACTTACTGGTTGTGGTGACTGTGTAAATTTGCATAATGTTTCCTTCATTTAAAAAACTTGAAATTGTGGTGGTAAGATGGATTTCAGAGGCCTTTGGGGGAGGGAGAATTGTTCACACTGTAAAGGATGCTGAAAAACTCTTTTTTCCTCCTGAGAAACACCAACTCCTCTTTAGGGCCCCATGAATTAACTAAAACCAGGACAAACACTTGGCATCTCTGCCTCCACGTTCTATGTCTCTGCTCTAAGCCATTGTCTCTGCAGTTACTTTGAAATCACCTTGGAATCTGAGAAAGGACTTCTAACAGATCAATAACATCTTTACTACCCCTAAGGATCAATAGAGCTTCCAACACAGACCATCCACCAGGCAACAATGAATTCTAAACACAATTCCCCTGGAACCTTTCCCAAACTAAAGACAGAAATAATAAACAACCAGGCCATATTGTGGCCAGAACTGTTTAATAATTGTGCATACCTCTATCTTCTTTGCTCCCAATTCCCTGGTTATTTTTTGACTGTACCCAGAATACATCTGAAGATGTACTGAAATACTGTCTCCTTTCTCTGCCCTTCACCATGACTCTATTTGGCACATTAAGAAAAGGGATCAGATCTGCAAGGTGGAACACCTAGAATTCGGGCCTGAAGTCTAGCAAGTTCCAGTTTCAACACTCCTGGAACTTTATATCCAAAGCATTGATATCATTATATTAACTCAACTATAAAAAATTGTCAATGGGGGCTGGGAATATGGCCTAGTGGCAAGAGTGCTTGCCTCCTACACATGAAGCTCTCGGTTCGATTCCCCAGCACGACATATATGGAAAACGGCCAGAAGGGGCGCTGTGGCTCAGGTGGCAGAGTGCTAGCCTTGAGCGGGAAGAGCCAGGGACAGTGCTCAGGCCCTGAGTCCAAGGCCCAGGACTGGCCAAAAAAAAAAAATTGTCAATGGGTTTTGATATAATCTGCTTATTCTCTATATTCATAGCCTCCTTTTCCCATTGCTGTCCCGACTTAACTCCTATAAAGGAGGTCCAATTACTGTGGCTAGAGCATTTATGGAAGGCTCACACAATAAGAAGAACTGGAGCAAAGCCTTGAAAAATGAGAGAACCTTTAGTAACTAGGCAGATGAAGAAGATTCTAGTACACTGACCCTAAGTAGCAGATCTGAGGAGTCTACCCTGAGGTCCTGTGAGGTCTAGGAGACTCTGGACTAGCCTCATTAATGGGTTCAGCTGGAAAGTGAGTAGAAAGGATGATAGGTAGTTGGGAGCCATGTTATAATTTCTGTGAAGCCAGCCTCTGGTGGCTCACAACCTGCAATCCTAACTAGTCAGAAGGCTGAGATCTACGACCACAGTTTGAAGCCAGCCTAGGCAGGAAAGCCCATGAGACTCTTGTCTCGACTAAAACTACCTCCCAAAATCTGGAAGTGCAGCCCCAGGACTGGCACACACAAAAAAAGAAAGACAGTCTGTGAATATTTGATGCAAGAGTAAATGTTATTCTGTAATTGATGGAGAAATTGTAGGGTAATCCTGGGGAAGAGAGAAAGGAGTATTGGTTTCACTTCAGGAACTCTTCTAAACCTCATGACCTTCCTTCACTGATGCCATTGAGAACCACTACCACAAGAAAACAGCACTCAGCTAAAGTGCTCAAAGCCAGAGAGAAAAGCTCTTGACTGGAATTCCGCAGCAGCAAAGTGATAATTGTGCGAAGAAACCCACTTCCCCAGCTTTATATTTGCCTTTTAGTCGCTCATTTTGATTACCTCTGCATTTCCCCCCAAAGATACTTTTCCTCAACCCTGGCTCAACAACTCAGAAAAATCTTTTTCTATTTGTTTCCATGCCAGACTACAGACAGAGTTTGAAATTACCAAGAGAAATAACACAAGAAGATAAGAAGAGCACAAAAAGAGTCCATTTTCCCAAAGAAAGATTTGGGGACCAAAATTCCCTAAGATAGGCAATGTCATTGAAGCAAGGAAGAGGTGCTAGGCTGAAGAAAAACAAGCACCATCCACATGGGAACTCCAAAGCCCATTAGAGATTCAATTACATAGGGAGCCTATAGCTCAGAAAAAATCGGTCATGGGCTGGGGATATAGCCTAGTGGCAAGAGTGCCTGCCTCCGATACACGAGGCCCTAGGTTCGATTCCCCAGCACCACATATACAGAAAACGGCCAGAAGCGGCGCTGTGGCTCAAGTGGCAGAGTGCTAGCCTTGAGTGGGAAGAAGCCAGGGACAGTGCTCAGGCCCTGAGTCCAAGGCCCAGGACTGGCAAAAAAAAAAAAAAAAGAAAGAAAGAAAAAATCGGTCAAATCTACTATTATGCCCAGTTTCCAGGCACCCCAAAATTCTCAGAAGCGTTTTCTCATCCTCTCCAGGAAGCCACTCCCTCCTCCACCCTAATTCCCCTACCTTGCTCTTGTTTCTTTCTCAAGTTTCCTTGCTTCCATATTTTGACTGTCCTTTTGTTACAGAAAAGGAATCGATCAGACTTGATCGTCCAACAGGCTAGGACTGTTCATTGCCAGCAAGGGCCACAGACCTTCCCTTGGGTATATGGGAGTTGTGCTAGGGACTGGATTTGGGGTCAGGTTTATATGGGCCTTAACAAGAAGCAGCAAATAAAAAAATAGGCTATAGTCTCCTGGGGGCCCAGGGCGGTGTCCTTGGCCAGGCCCAGAATGGAATACTCCCAACATCTGGGGTGAGGGAGCTTTCAGCTAGGCCAAGGACGGAGTGACCCGCCTGTGGTCAAGCACAGGAGTCAGCACCTGGTGTTTTGCTTGAGCTGAGGCTGGAGTCACTCCTTCATATTAACCTCAAGCAAGCATGCCAAGACAGTTTCAATTTCAAATACTATATCCTGTGTTTCCCATAAGAGTCTGGGTTCAGAAACTCCTAACATTGTATCTATACTGTTACATAGTAAAGTATCCAAGAAGCCACATTTTGAAGGATCAATCTTGGACTCTTTATTAGAATATTAGCAGTCTGCAGGCAGCCAGTTGTTACAAAGGCCTGCAGCCTGCAAATACCTCAACACTGTCAGGAAACAAGTCAGAGAGGAAAGAGAGAACAAAAACAATACCAACAAACCAATTCAGCTCCAATGGAGAGCTGACTTGGGACGCAATGGTGACCGGAGATGAGCCAGGACACAGGACACAGGACACGAACATGGAGACAATGTGGCATGGCGTAATGGCGCCTGAGCTGGCCTGACCCTAAATAGAGTCAGGTCAAGGGGCAGGGTCACAGGAAGCTCCCAGTCCCAGGCACGTGTCTGACAGGTTCAGTAACCTATAGGCCAAGTGCTCATCCCTGTCTGTAGGGATTCAGGCACACCCATCACCTGGGGGTGGGACTTCCCTTCCTCTAGGAATCCAAGATCACCCATCAAGACCAGATGCCAGACAGTACAACTTGCCCTGTGGCCAATGATGGCACTGGCCAGATCTGACCTCCATATTACAGTATAAATATTACCAGAACTTCCTCTTTGAGTCTAAAGAGCTTTGGCGGTTATTATTGACCTAAATGTTCAAGTTTCACTTTCAAAATGTCCTGTGTGGGTATTTGCCATGATCATTTCCCTTTGAATATGTCTTGCAAATTTATTCATGCTTTTCAAATGTAGATGCACTGATTTGACAGCAATGTGTTTTCAGACAATGGTGTTTGTCAGTTGTCACTGCTGAACTGGAAAGATTTCTCCAGGGCTTCAACCCCTAATCTTTCTCTCTTCCTTACTCTAGAGATTTCTCTGTGTATCTTTATTCCTGTCAATAGCTTTAATTAGCATCTAGAAAATGATGCCTTCTAAGCCTAGATCTGCCATTTGGAGTTTCCCCATGAGATTCAGATATAGTTCCAATTAGCTAGCAGATATCTCCACATATGCTACAGACTTCCCACACCTGACATCTCCAAAATGTATTATCCTCCAGAACTTTCAATGAGTGATAGCAGGTCCACACAAAAATCTGATTTCTCCAGAAGCTAGAACTCATTTATAAATGTACAAGTAAATACAAGTATAAGGAAATATTTAGGGACTATTGCTAGTACCAGAATTGTGAATGATGAAAAGATCAGAAAGACAAACTCACAGGCCAATGGGTTTTATTAGACTTAACAGCCTAAAATGGGCATCCAAGTCTTCAGCCCAGCTGCAGAAGAAATATTTCCTTACAACAAGGTTGTATTGAAACAAGGATACTGGATCAAAGTAATGCCATCTTGGCATCTTGATAGAAGTTAATAAAAGATGGGGACTTTCTGGGAACTCTACAGGTGATAGAAGACACACCTTAGATTGCAAATGCACCATGAGTTGTAGGGGTCCAAGAAACTCGTGTTTCTCCTAGATAATTGGGGTCCTGATTTTCGCTTATTGTTCCCCTGGATAGTTTGGTTTACCTATGTATAACACTTTTGTTAGAGTTAAGTATCCTCTTCTAGTTTGCTTTGCTTACGCATAACTCCTTTATTAGGAATAAGTATCTTCATCTAGCTCCCTTTGTTTTATGTATAACACTTGTTGAGGCTGTTAAGACTTGGTCTCCACTCTAACATGTGATTTTTGTCTTTAAAAGTTCTATGTGCTGGGCTGGGGATATGGCCTAGTGGCAAGAGTGCCTGCCTCATATACATGAGGCCCTGGGTTCGATTCCCCAGCACCACATATACAGAAAATGGCCAGAAGTGGCGCTGTGGCTCAAGTGGCAGAGTGCTAGCCTTGAACAAAAAGAAGCCAGGGACAGTGCTCAGGCCCTGAGTCCAAGCCCCAGGACTGGCAAAAAAAAAAAAAAAGTTATATGTGCTAAAATGAATTCCATGAGATGGAAACAGGAGGATTTTATTGATGTCGTTATGTTTAATGTACTAGGTGAATTTCTCTTGGTGTACCCCCTGTGGTCACTGTATATGATTCTGGTACACTGGATATTGTATATATGCTTATCTGAACTAGGGAAGGGAAAGAAAAATGAGGGAGGGTATAACAAACATGATAAGAAATGTAGTTACTGCCTTATTATGTAGCTGTACCCCCTCTGTATATCACCTTGTCAATAAATTTTAATTTTAAAAAAAGTTATGTGCGGGCTGGGGATATAGCCTAGTGGCAAGAGTGCCTGCCTCGGATACACGAGGCCCTAGGTTCGATTCCCCAGCACCACATATACAGAAAACGGCCAGAAGCGGCGCTGTGGCTCAAGTGGCAGAGTGCTAGCCTTGAGCGGGAAGAAGCCAGGGACAGTGCTCAGGCCCTGAGTCCAAGGCCCAGGACTGGCCAAAAAAAAAAAAAAAGTTATGTGCTAGCTCTGTTCTGGGCTGCTGGTCTCTGAAACAGGAATTCACCATACAGTTGCCTTCCTTTTAATAAAGACTCCAGATTCAACCACTCAAATTGTGGCTTATCCATTTTCTTACCATACAACAGTATGGCACACAAATGTATTCACCAAGTATGGTATTTGCAGGGGAGAATTCAGTGTCATTCCTTAGAAATAATTCACAGTCTTACAAAATGAATACCAGGCAACTAGCACTTGAAAGGTATTGGGGGGGGGGGGGGCTAAGAAGAGGGGTGGGTAGACAAAGAAAGGAAGGGGGAGAATGCAGTCATAATATTCAATGCATAACCTATGAAACTAAAATTGAGGAGAAGGGATGGTTTGGGATGGGTGGAAATGATTTTTAAAGGAATGACATGCTCAACATGCATTGTACTTACAAAGTAAACTACTTACTTAAAAGTCAGTACAGAATTTTTTTTTTAAGATCAGAAGCCTAGTTCTCATTCATGTCCATGTCCCCAAACCCTAGCACAGGATCTACTCCATAATCACGTTCACTAAGTGCTTTTTTATTCAATTAATAATGGAGTCCTGGTTTTGTTTATGGTTTAGGTTCTGGGTTTGAACTCAGGGCTGTGTGCTTGTTTGCAAAGGCTTTACCACTGAGCTATTTCATCTCCAGTTAGTGAAGTAAGGAGGTCAGGTCTGGCCAGCACCATCTTGGCTACATGGTGAATTGTAGGGTCTGGCACCCTGACTTCATGGTAGAGGAAGGGAAGTCCCACCCCCAGGTGATAGGCTTGCCTGGATCCCTGGAGACAGGGGTGGGCACTTGGCCTATAGGTTACTGAACCTGTCAGTCCAGTGCCTGGGACTAGGAGTTTCCTGTGACCCCGCCCCCTAACTTGACCCTATTTAGGCACAGACCAGCTGAGGCAACTTTATAGCATGCCACCTGTCGCTGTGTTCTCGTCCTGTGTCCTGGCTCCTGGCTCGTCTCCGGTCACCATGGCGTCCCAAGTCAGCTCTCCATTGGAGCTGAATTGGTTTGTTGGTATTGTTTTTGTTCTCTCTTTCCTCTCTGGCCTGTTTCCTAACAGTGTTAAGGGGATTTGCGGGCTGCAGGCCTTTATAACAATTGGCTGCCTGCAGACGGCTAGCATTCTAATAGAGTCCAAGATTCGATCCTTCAAAATGTGGCTTCTCTGATAATTTCCCTTATAACATTAGCTTTAGAGGTCCAACCAGCTTCAACGCCCAAGTACATTGAGTTTGGGGCATTTGGAGTTTGTCTTCCATTCTCTTGGTAGGATCATGATGGATAGCTTTGTGAACAACATTTTGTAAGATTTATATCTGCAATAACTTCTTTTGTATCCCAGAATAATTTATAGTATCTTCAATAATAATTTGATCTGGAAGCTTCTTTATGAAATCAAGCACAAACCCACATATACATAAAATACCCTTTTGTCTTATCATTTTAAGCCTTTCTAAGTTTGGAAAGGTTTTCATTCAGATACATTTGTTTTTCAGAAATTTGGAGTGATTAGAATGCTCATTCAAAAGACTTTTTATTAAAATAATACTTCCAAATTTCATAACATCTGAATTTTTTTAAATGTAATGTCCCTGAAAACATTTTTGGCATTAAAATTCATTCATCATTATTTACATAATGATTTGATAAAGCTACAAATGTATTTAACATCTTGCTTTTGATTAAGCACAGGAGAATATGACTTTATAGCCAAAAGACAGGTCCTTTCCTTATTATGAGACTCTCATAATACTTTTCTAACAAACTCATCACCCCTTCCTGTCCTTTACCTTTTAATTTATACTCTATACAATGTACTGTTATAAACTGAATTAACTGAGGACTGTTTACATTTTTAACACTGTGACAAAATACTTAAGGTAACTCAACTGAAAGGAAGAAAAGTTTATTTGGGCTTTCAACTTCAGATATTTCAGTCCATGGTCACTTGACCCCATTGCTGTGGACTATGGCAAGGAGTGATAACATATCAGGGAGGGCACAGCAAAACAAAGCTGCTCACCTCTTGGCAGCCAGAAAGCAAGACCAAGAAGGAGGTGTGGAGAAGGGAGGAGGAAGGGGGAAGAGATGAAAAGGGGAGGAGGAAAAGGAAAGTCCAGGTTTGTTGGGCTCTGGCTGTACCTTTAAGGGGGCAGTCCCGAGAGTCCTGCCTCTCCTCCCGCCCTGGGGCTGCTTGGCTGTTAGCCACTCCTACCCACTTCCGGGTCTGGAACCTCCCCACCGGAAGAGGGAACTAAGCCAGCCCCACCTTCCCTGTGTGAGCACGTGTGCCACCATGGCGGCAGCCGAGCCCAGGGGAGGCGGTTCTGTGGGCCATGATCTCCGCCCATAGAGGAAGTTCTGTGACATCACTATGATGAGCAGCTTGTCAGCCAACCGCTAGTACCTAGTTAGGCGCCCCAAGTCCCTCTCCTTCCCTCTGTCATCACTGTAATAAATGCTATTGCCCTCCCTCTGAATAAACGAGGAAGTCCATCAGAGGGCTCCCTGAAGCCTCCATGTCCAGAGTCTGCTTTAACGTAAGGGGGGCTTTGGGACAAGTGGTTTCGCTGGCTTGATCCCCATCTCTGCTTAGCCCCAATCGGGACACGCTCTGGCCTCCTTTGGGCGGGAGAAGCATGTAGGGCTGTCCCCCACAATCAGTATAGCCTGACACAGGTTTAAAGTCATATTCCCAAACCCCTTACCTACTTCTTCCAACTAAGCCCTACCTCATAATAGCCCATTCATTCAGCTAGGAACTCAGTAAACCATTGATGGATCTCGTGATCAATAGTACCAGCAGGTGGACACTAAGTCTTCAACACATTTGCTTTTTGAGGGACATTTCAGATTCATATCATAATGGGGGCAGGGCTTAACACATTACTGAAGTTTGAGTTATAAATAAGTGCCGATGTACTGTCAGCAAAGATATTAATAGAACTATTTTATTTATAAGATAAAACATTTACAGACGTAGATAAATCTCAAACATCCTACTTTCCAGTTTATTAAATCTTTTATGACAGAGCCAAACTTAATCTTTTAATCTACCAATTCAACACAATCACTATCAAAATCCTGGCTATCTCTTTGTTGCATAAATTGACAAGCTGACCCTAAAATTAATATGAAAATGCAAATGATGCATATTAGTCAAAATAAAGAGAAGAATGGAGTTGGAGGATTCCTACTTCCCAATTTAAAAATTTACAATAAATGTTAGGTTTTTAAAGTAGGTAGCCGGTAAAGGAGAATGCCACGCGGTATTCAGGCAGGAAAGAAAGTTTATTACTGAACTGCTGGCCTGTGGCCAAGATGATCCATGGCAGGAGAGAAGGGAGAGAGAGAGAGCAACCCCCACCCAGCCCTGCTTTATTTAGGGCAGGGGCAAGGGGTGTGGCCAGGTGGATTAGGAGGTGACCTCAGGGAAAGGGGAGGTAACTGCCTCCAGGTCTGCAGGTTACCCAGGTAACTGGGTGGAGACTTAATGAGGTGGGGGCATCTGCATGTAGCCCTCAGGGAGAGGACCTAACAATAAAGTTATAGTAATAAAGACAGTGTTACACAGGCATATAGATAGAAGATGGATTAATGGAATAGAACTGAGAATCAAGAAAGAAACCCTTATTTTATGGTCAGTTGATTTTGACAAGAGCGCTAAGACAATTCAAGGGGAAAATGGACTCTTCAATAAATGATGACAAAATAACCACATCATGCAAAAAGTGACATTGAGCCCATAATTTATACTATACAAAAATTAACTTCATATGGACTATAGACTCAAATGTAAAAGCTAAAACTATAAAACACTTAAAAGAAAATCATAGGCCAGGAAATCCCCACTGATCCCCAGTGACCAAAAACAAAGGACACAATATTTTAGAGTTTTTCTTTCTTTCCCCTTATGCTAGTACTGTGGCTTTAACTCAAGGCTTGGACTCTCTCTCTGAGTTGGTTTTTTTTTTGCTCAAGGCTGGCACTATGTCATTTGAACCACACTTCCACTTTTTGGTGGTTAATTGGAGATAACAGCTTCACAAATATTTCTGCCCAGGCTGGCTTTGAACCAACATCCTCAGATCTCAGCCTCCTGAGCAGCTAGGATTACAGGTATGAACCGCTGGTGGCTGGCTGTGTATGTCATTTTCAATTTCTTGTAGCCATACATTTCAAAAAACAAAAAGAAACCGGTAAGATTTATTTTTTAAATAATGTTTCAAAAGATTAAGATATAAGCATGTAATAATATGAACGGATTCATGAGAAATTGTCAGGTTTATTTTTTCACTAAGCCTTTGAAACCTAGTATATGTAGTCCAGTTCAGCATGTTTCACAAGTGCTCAGTAGTTACATGGAGCCTGCAGGTACAGAATTGGATGGTACAGGACCAAGGAAAAGGGACCCTGAAAGAAAACAGACCCTTGAATGATAACCCTTCATTCACTATGCTTCATTTAGCAGGAGAACTCGGCTAAACTCTCCACAGAAACCAGAGACCAAGGCCAGCAGGAGTGAGGCATGAGAGAGGAATAAGTAATGAGCTGGAAGCCAGCCCCCTTCTTAGGGATAATATATGTATAACCAGCCCTCCAGTCTACTCCACATCTGCTGCGTCAAAACCCAATTTGGAGTCTTACTTTCTACTGTGTCACGAACAACTTGCACTTCCTGATCTCTTTATGTCTCCTTATTGTTCCTTCTATAAAATTTCCTTCAAAACAAGAAAAAAAAATCTGGCTCATACTTCTTGCTGTGCAGTATGCAGTAAAGTCCTTTATCTCTGATCCAAGGGTCTTATATCTTCTGCCGGTATCCATAAGACTGTGACAGACTGACTCGTTAATTTGCAAGTAGAGTCAAACCTCAGATCTGTCACAATTGTTGACAACATCATCCCCTCCTTTCATGCCTAATTAAGGTCTGAATTACTCAGTCCTTAGAGTATGCCATACAGTATACTCTGTGAGCATGTTGTATGTGTCCACATTTTAACATTTCTTATCCCCTCCAGTATTCTATGCCTGACACTTATTATAGTACTGCTGAGTCCTCCTTTCTCCTCCGTGCTCGCTCTCCTTTAGTTCCCTGTCTTCCTGTAGTCCTTTACTATCCTGTCATCTTCCTAACCCTAAAGCAGACCACATCAGTGACATCAAAGCCATTGAACCTGGAGTTAGGGGAAAGAAAGTAGTTTTAATAGACTCAAAAAAAAATCTCAGAGCACATGTGTCTTCAGAGGAAAAAAACTCAATTTCTACCTTTCCTACCTTTCCTAGTTCAGTCAGTGCAAATCTCTTTGGAATAAGAGATACTAAATGTTAGGGAAATGGAAGAGAAAGAACAGACTGGACTCATCTCTACAGACAAGGACTGTTTATTGAGGAACAGATCCAAGCAAGGAGACAGAGGATACAGGGGAGGTGACTACAGGTACCGGCAGAAAATAGTGTCAATCTATCTTGAGGTTACAACCATTAACATGAGACAGTTTGTATACATAGTGGTAATTGACTCCCTTATCTCTAGGGAGCACCCAAGAGTGATCTTATTCCCAAGGTCTCAAGCTTTTAGGGTCCAATCAGCTCTAACTTACACATACTTAGAGGGGCTGGGAATATGGCCTAGTGGCAAGAGTGCTTGCCTCCTATACATGAAGCCCTGGGTTCCATTCCCCAGCACCACATATATAGAAAACGGCCAGAAGTGGCGCTGTGGCTCAAATGGCAGAGTGCTAGCCTTGAGCAAAAAGAAGCCAGGGACAGTGCTCAGGCCCTGAGTCCAAGCCCAGAACTGGCAAAAAATTTAAAAAAAAAAAAAACATACTTAGGGTAGTAAACTTATACATCTGTCTTTAATTTATTTTTGTCAGTCATGGGGCTTGAACTCAAGGCCTGGACCCTGCCCCTGAGCTCTTTCACTCAAGGCTAGTGTTCTACCACTTTGAGCCACATCACCACTTCCAAAATATCTCTTTGCCTTGACTGTTTGACCTTTTCAGGGTCCTGTTCTCAGCCTTCTGAGTGCTAAAGAGGTGGTATTCCAACCTCTTAACCCTTTCCTGGTCTCACAGCTTGGCCTCATTGTTCCCTACAGGTTAGACATACAATGTAATGTGTTTATAGCCAGGGTTATGTCCGATTGGCCTGCATGGGTCAAGCATGTCCGTGCAAATTTGGGGTTTTGCCTGGCTTCCATCAGTCCATTTGCACCTGGATAATAGGATGGGGGCCAATCCTACACTAAAGTAAACAGATTTTCCATTCTTTTCTTTACCAGAAAAAAAAACATATGAATGATGACATGCATTCATTGGCAAATACAGGATATCTATCATTCTATTTCAGATAATTACACAAGGAAATTACAATTGTTTTAACCTACAAAGTACATGACATTTGAAAAATATGAAAATAATCTGGAATCTCCGATGTGAGTTACTTTCTCTTTCCTTCCACCCTTTTTTTTCTTTTTTCCTTTCTTGCTATTTGCCTGCTTTCAAATCCACAGTACTAAATGTACTTTGCACAGCTTTTTTAGACGAGTGACATGGTAATCTATAACATCAAAACACTATTAAGAGGCCAGGAGCCAGTGGCCCAGGCCTGTATTCCTAGCTACTCAGGTGACTGAGACCTGAAAATCATGGTTTGAAGCCAGTCCAGGAAGGAAAGTTCCTAAGACTCATAGGTCCAATTAATGACCAAAAAGCCAGACATGGAACTGTATCACAGGAGGTAGAGTGCCCACTTTGAGCAAAAATCTAAGGGACAGCATTCAGGACCTGAATTCAAGCCCCAGTACTGATACAGAAGAAAGAGAGGGTGGGGAAGGAGGGGGGAGCAGGAAAAAGGGGGAAGGGGGAAGGAGGGAAAGGAGAGAGGAGGAAGAGGAAATGGGGACTTTATTATTCTATAGGGAGCCTTACTATTGATGGAAGGGCTGTGATGGAATCATTATTCACAACACAACAAAGGAACGAAGGGGAAATGGAAGTGTTAAGAGAACTAGGGAGTCATTCACAGAAGACACGTGGTCTCTGGCTTAGGAACAGTGACGATTTTGCCTCGAGTATAATACAATGGGCTAAGGGAGGCACAATAGTCACTGGTTGAAAAATGATTCCCATCTCCAGGCTAAATGAAAGCAAGCCTGCAGTTTTACAGCCTCCCCTGGCTCTCATGGTCTTTGGAACCTAGATCTCTTCTAAGGTGTCAGAGTCAGCTTGCCAATTAAGACCCCACCTGTTTACAAAAATCTGGTCAGCTTCTATTTCCCCAAAGCTGTATCGTTAGCCCAGTGCAATGTACAAATTCCTGCCCCAGTGGCAACAGCCTCATTTCACTTCTTCTCCGAATGTGACTCTCCTCTCGATTCCTGCAGATCATGTAATGTCTTCATACCACCTTCTTCTGGAAACTGACTTTCCCCCCAAATCCTATAGTCCATGTTAACACCCTCACAACACCTTCTAGGAACTGACTTTACCCCTGCCCTGAATTCCCACAGCCACACAATGTGACCCATGTGACTGCCCCCTCAAATTTTGTTTAAATTCTGTCCACTGCCACTACCTCCATCCCCACTTGGAGCAGCCTGGCAGGTCTGACCCCCAATAAAGCCTCGAGCTCTTTATCAGTCGCTCGCCCCTCATTTCTTATCACTCTCATCTGAGTTTGCCCATCGTTGTATCTGAGCTGCTCAAGAAGTTCCAGAGAATTCCTTTGCTTCTTCAGTGTGTCAAGAAAGAATTTTGTTGCCTACACCCAAGGCAATTGATGAATAAACTCCTTAGCTTTCCAATTAGAAGACTGATGATGCCTGGTTGGATTCTAAGCTCACCAAGCAATTTCCTGATCTCCATTTGTCTTCTCATATGTTAATTAGAAAAGCAGAGCTTCTGGGTAACTCCGTGCCTTATTAAAAATCAGTCCATTACCATTTAGAACTGGAACTTTTAGTGATAAGAATAAGGTGAGTCTGCTCCAGAAAGAAAGATCTGTTTACCATATGTCGGCAGAATTGGATTTCCTATGCTACAGTGCTAACATCAGAATATAGACTGTGGCAAATGTGCCATAGGAAGGGTCTCTAGCCACACAGGACAGCGACCTGGCCCCACCCACATTAGCCCCTCTGTGGAGTTCAATCTCCTATACACTACCCTCTGGGCTCAGCTCTGTGCCTTTTTTTTTCCAGTCATGGGGATTGAACTCAGGGCCTGGGCACTGTCCCTGAACTTTTTCACTCAAGGCTAGTGTTCTACTACTTTGAACTACATCTCCAGTTTCAGGGAAGGGGGTGTTGGTGGATAATCAGTGATAAGAGTCTCAGGCTGGCTTTGAACTGTGATCCTCAGGATTACAGGAGTGAGCCACCAGCACCTGACTTCACTATGCCTTCTTTGTAGAGTTCTTGGAGGCGATGGAATAAGTAGGTTTCAATGAGGCTCTTAGCAGTTCACAGCGTCCCAATAAGGCAAGCTATGAATCTTGAAATAAATGTGTGTATAAAGCATCACATTTACAAAGTTGCTATTTATCACCCATAAAGCATCCCATACCAAAGCCATATGGAAAGAAATCGTTACCAAAAAGCAATCTGTGTCTCCTTATTGACTACACCTCATTAATTTCTCACTTGATTCTCTCTAAATTGTGTCACTGAATATTTGCTTGTTGGTTTCATTTCTTTAAACATGAGTAATGGTAGTAATTATATAACCTTATATTTATGGAATTGTTTAGATAGTTTTCAGGAAATTTTCTTACCCCGTACTTCATTCTAATCCTTACAATGATCCCCAAAAAACCTTTTTAACCTTTTTGGCACATGAAAACTCAGAACAGCAAGCCCTAGGTTATGCAACTACTACACACTGAAGGGAGACTTAAATAACTTGGATGTTTCCAAACCCAAAGACCCAACACGGTAGAGGTCCTTGTCATTCTTGGCAGATTTGTGAAAATTCAGCATTGCATGAGTATTACTTTAAAATATCTGGATCAAGGTACCCCCAAAATATTTCAGTATAGCTGGGCACTGGTGGTTCAGGCCTATAATCCTATCTACTCAGGAAGCTAAGATCTGAAGACTGTGGTTCAAAGCCAGCCAGGGCAGGAAAGTCTGTGAGATTCTTATCTCCAATTAACCACTAGAAAACTGGAAGTGGACCTATGGCTCAAGGAGGTAGAGCCTTGAACAAAAGAGTTCGGGGATAGAACCCAGGCCCAGAGTTCAAGCCCCAGGACCAGCACAACAAAATGTTTGGACTGGGAATGTGGCCTAGTGGTAGATTGCTTGCCTAGTATGCATGAATCCCTGGGTTTGATTCCTTGGCACCACATAAACAGAAAAGGCCAGAAGTGGCGCTGTGGCTCAAGTGGCAGAGCACTAGCCTTGAGCAAAAAGAAGCCAGGGACAGTGCTCAGTCCTTGAGTTCAAGCCCCAGGACTGGCAAAAAAAAATATTAACACTGATTGATTTGTCCGGTACTTGTGTATACAGTGGAGGAATTAATACTGAAATTTTTTGTTGGTCATTGTTAGGTCCTCCCCCTGAGGGCTCCATGCAGATGCCCCCACCTCATTAAGTCTCCACCCAGTTACCTGGGTAACCTGCAGACCTGGAGGCAGTTTCCTCCCCTTTCCCTGAGGTCACCTCCTAATCCACCTGGCCACACCCCTTGCCCCTGCCCTAGATATAAGGCAGGGCTGGGTGGGGGTCTCTCTCTCTCTCCCTTCTCTCCAGCCATGGATCATCTTTGCCACAGGCCAGCAGTTCGGTAATAAACTTTCTCTCCTGCCTGAATACCGCGTGGCGTTCTCCTTTACCTGCTACCTACTTTAAAAAGCCTAACAGTCATAGAGCTTGAATTCAGGGCCTGGGTTCTGTCCCTGAGCTCTTTTGCTCAAAACTAGTGCTCTACAACTTGAGCCACAGATCCAATTCTGGAGCTTGTTTTTAGTATTTTAGTGGAGATAAGAGTCTTGCAGACTTTCCTGCCTGGGCTGGCTTCAAATATTGTGAGACCAAAGTGACTCCATTTTGGTAAAGAAGCAGCCATGTTAGAGTTAGAGCTGATTCTGAGAAGTTAAAAATACAGCTACTAGAAAAACCACAACTAGGTGCCCACCCAGTAACTGACCAACAACAGATAGGGGCAAGCTGCAAGCAACAGATAGATGACAAGCTGACCTAGCCAGGAATAAACCATTGCTGTTTTGAAATGTGCAGATGGCCCCTAACCAGCCAGGTTTGAACATGCCAGGCATTACTCAAGGTCGACCAATAGGATGGCTGTCAACATGGAAAGTTCCCAAAGTTGTTTGTTCACCTGTGTAAAAAGTGTGCAATCCCCTTCCTCAGGGACTCGTCTCTCAGCTGCGTCTGGAGAGCATGTTGGCCCGAATGCACATTAGCTAATAAATGGCACCTTTGGTTTTGCATCGATCTCAGTCTCGGTGGTCTTTGGGGTCTCTGGATTCTGGCACTACAATATCTTGTTTTTAAAAGCAAACAACACCAGGCAATGTTGGCTCACATCTGTATTCCTAGCTACTTAGGAGGCTGAGATCTAAGGATCACAGTTTGACAAATCCCAGACAAATCTGAGACTCTGAGCTCTAATTAGCCAGCAAAAACAACCCTGGAAATGGAGGCATGGGTCAAGTGGTAGACCACTAGCCATGAGGAAATACCTTGAATGAGACTATTAGGCCCAGAGTTCAAACCCCATTATTGCCAAAAAGGGGAAAGGGGCTGTAGGTGGGGCTCAAGTAGTAGAGTGCTTGCCTAGCAATTACAATACCCTGGTAGCCTAAATAAACAAATAAAAACATAGCTAAATATATAACAGATAGATGCATAGATTATAGATATAGATAGATGCAACTAATCAACCTTCTACCAGACAAGTTTCAAACCTCTAAATAAAAACACTTTGGATCCCTGTGAATGCCATTAAGAAATCAACTCTTAACTTGATAATTTATATTCTCCCCATTTCAGAATCACCTCTTCACTGTCAGGGAAGTATCAGTACAATGTGCAGTACAGTATTTTATGACTTACCCAGTGCTGTATGCACTTTGCTACATTCCTACAGCAACCTCCATATGATCTAGCATGCCATTCTATGACGAGAAAATGGAGAAGCCACATTTAAAGAGGTCAAATTTGGAGTCTATTCAAAGGCCGGTGACTGCATGGTGGATTCCTGTCTCAAAGACTAGCAGCCCCCAAAACAGAGCTTGCACCAAGCTTTTAAAGACAACAACCACATGCTTGGGGTGGAAACCAAGCCTTAACAAAAGCAGACCTTATTAGGACATACTCAGGTACAAGCTCAGGTACCAGCAGAACTTTGCCATCCAGGGAAGAAACGCCTCAACCTTCCATAGAGGGGAAATCTTAGGGGCTACTCAGAAGTGGGTGATTCAAGTCGTTTAGGGAGGTAATCAAGGCAGAATCAGGGCGTTCTCTATGTGCAAAGCTTTCCTGAGGCTATGACATCTGCATTTCTCTGAAGCAGAGTTCTAGTTCACCTTGAGCTAGGCATCTGCATTCAATGAATGGCCTGTCTCACTCACCTCTAGGCTTTTCAGCACTGGGTGGAGAGAGGCTTACACCTGGATGGCTGTAAGAAGTCACTTAGATTTGGCCTCCTTACTTCAATACCAGCATTTTCATCTCTATGTAGCAGATGAGAAAACTAGGCCTCCTGGTGACCAGAGGCCTTTCTCAAAATAAGTCATGTCAGAAGTGCCAGGGCTCAGTAATTTCTGTATACTTGGCCAGTATAAAAACTGGCCAAGGTGTGAGGATCAAGGTTCAAGCTAGCCTGGGCAGAAAAGTCTGTGTAAGTCTTATTTCCATTCATCAAAAATGAAGTAGTAGAGTGCCAGCCTTGACTGAAAAAGCTAAGGAACAGCAGCCAGTACCACACAAGTACAAGCACACACACACACACACACACACACACACACACACACACACACACAGCACTGGAGATCTTCCTACAAACTTCCTGGGCATATTCTTTCTTGCCTAAGCATGGCTTTACTGTGTCCATACATGGCATCCTATTTTGTTCCTGAGTCGTCTCCTCTTCACAATTGCCTCCTCCAAAAGGATTAATGTAAACCTGTTCCTCATAGATCCTTTTCTTCCTGTTCAGTTGAGGGGATAGTTAGAAGGATTAAACTTTAAAATGTATGTTAAAAAGACTGTGTAATCATGTACAGTGAGAGAGCGTATCTAGGAAAGTGTCATTATAATAATTACAGGTTATTCAGAAGCCAACAATAGCAGCTCTCTTCCCTGCTGCATTTCTCCCCCTCCTCCTTTTCTCCTTTTCTCTCCTCTCCCTTCCTCCATCCTAATTCAGAGCAAAAGCAATGATCCATGGACTCAACCGCCAATATGGACTCCACCACTCAACACACAAGGCCAGGAATACAGGACCATGGTCTCGCAGGGCACCACGTGATCAGGGCATTGCCCTGACTTCAGAACAGAGTAGTGGCCAATCTCAGTTTTCTACTCGAATTATTCGTGCCACAAGTGAAGTGACTAAGATTAGCAAAATAAATGCAAAGATGCTTAGATGTCAGTTAGGTATGTTTTTGCATTGTCCTACTAAATATCAAGATCAAAAATGAAACTGATTTAACTCAAAAGATAACTACAATAACAAAAATACATACATTCCTTTTAGAGGACAACCTGTTTCTCTACGCATCTCAGCTTTTGGGGAACCCCAAACAGATAAAAGTTAGAAGGTTTTGGAGTTTTTGTTGGTTTTGTTTTTTACTTTGCCAAGCAATAGAAAGATAGCTCACCATTCTCAAACACAGATTATGACATCTGCTTTTTCCTATGTTAATTCATTCAGGTCACACAATTGTCCTAAAATGATATTAGTGTCTTGACCTTAGCTACTGGAAAAAATTGAGGCTCCAAAAATATTTTTTAAAGATAGTAATTTTCCATGTCTTTGATACCAAAGCTGAGACAAAATGGTGCTGAACTGAATGACATGGAGAGACAAAAAGACACAGAAGGGAACTACAAGCAGGGAGGCATTAGAAGTTGTCAAGAGGTAATTAGCATTGCTTCACACACACACACACACACACACACACATACACACACACAGCCAGATAATTGAACTGACAAACTGGAAGACCTTCCATGGATTTCCCAGTAGCAGCAGGCATGGCACTCATCTATATACCTCCCAACTCCACTTCCCTGAGTACCAACCTGGCATCTAGCCACCTGTAGCTGGGATGCTCTGTCCTTAGGCTTTCTCTGCTAGGAGGCTCAGATCTGAGGATCATGATTCAAAGCCAGCCTAGGTTAAAAAAAAAAAGTCTATGAGACTCTTACCTCCAATGAATCATCAAAAAGCCAGAAGTGGGGGGAAAAATCCAGAAGTGGAGTTGTGGCTCAAGTAGTAGAGTACCAATCTTGACCGCAAAAGCTAAAGGACAGTGCCCAGGCTCTAAGTTCAAGCCCCAGTACTGGTACAAAAAAAGTAAGTGTACACATACTCCAGCTCTTCTGCCTCTCAAAGGACATGACTTGGGGGCTGGGAATGTGGCCTAGTGGTAGAGTGCTTGCCTCACATCCATGAAGCCCTGGATTCGATTCCTCAACACCACATATATAGAAAAGGCCAGTAACTCAAGTGGTAGAGTGCTAGTCTTGAGCAAAAAGAAACCAGAGACAGTGCTCAGGCTGAGTTCAAGCCACAGGACTGGCAAAAAAGGGGGGGGGGGGGGAAAGGACATGACTTGGGGGGAGGGGGTTCTACAATGAGTCCCAGGGTCTGTCTTGAGATTGGGCTCCACTTGTCTGTATTAGCAACATGTTTAATACCCCACCCTTTATTTTTTTCACATTTTTTTTGTTAGGTCCTCTCCCTGAGGGCTACATGCAGATGCCCCCACCTCATTAAGTCTCCACCCAGTTACCTGGGTAACCTGCAGACCTGGAGGCAGTTACCTCCCCTTTCCCTGAGGTCACCTCCTAATCCACCTGGCCACACCCCTTGCCCCTGCCCTAAATAAAGCAGGGCTGGGTGGGGGTCTCTGTCTCCCTCTCCCTTCTCTCCGGCCATGGATCACCTCGGCCACAGGCCAGCAGTTCGGTAATAAACGTTCTCTCGTGCCTGAATACCGCGTGGCGTTCTCCTTTACCGGCTACCTACTTTAAAAACCTAACATATATGGTGCCGTGACTCGGGAAGGGCTTAAGAGTCAGGACAGGCAGAATTCCCCTCTATTTTTCTCCTTTTTCTGGGAGTATCCCCAGTCCTGACGGCCCTTTTCCCACGAACCGAACTGCTGCGAGTCGCCACGTGGCACTTTTCACTAATACCATTGCTGGCCTCCACACCCACCTCCACCTCCACACCACTTGTCTACCCTGGTGAGTGAAACTGCTGCTGCTCGGGTTCTCTGCCGCTCCGTCCGCCGCTTCTGCCCGGTAAGCTCATCCACTCACCAGGCGCCCCCCTCCCGTGCTTTATGGGTTTTGCATCACAGTCACACCCGAGCCCGGACACTGCTAGCACGCCTCTTGACAGTGCAATGAGGCCTGCTCGAAATACTCGCTCAGATACAGTTTTTGCCACTGCAATGGTAAATGGTTAGAAGTCACTTATATTCAGGCTCTCTCTCTCTCTTTCTCTTTTCCTCTCTTTCTCTTCCTTTTTCTCCCTCTCTCTCATCTTCCTGCTTACTT
Organism: Perognathus longimembris pacificus; assembly: GCF_023159225.1. Classification (NCBI taxonomy): domain Eukaryota; kingdom Metazoa; phylum Chordata; class Mammalia; order Rodentia; family Heteromyidae; genus Perognathus; species Perognathus longimembris. Next base: position 104,274,199 of record NC_063188.1, on the reverse strand, counting down.
GCTTACTTTATAAAATTCCCAAGTCGTACCATCGTTGTGTGCCTTGCTCACAAAGCTGCCTCTTTTCACAGAGCTTCGAAACTGAGGCTTGACCACCAATGTGCTTTGTCAGCAAAGATCTAAAAGTTCTTTTCTCCAGCATTGACCACGTGGTGGATATTGGGTTTAACAGGCATCAGCTCAGGCGCCATTATGCCATGCCACCTGTTCTCTGTTAGTGTGTTCCATGTGTGTATGTATGTGTAAATGTCATTTGTTAATATGTCCATTTAGCTATATATCTGTGCTAAAACTCATCACAGCTACTGAGTTTTGTCATTGCAGAATTCTGGCAAGTATTTGGTCAGTTCTTGACAAGGTACAGGTAAGCTCTAGTCCCCTTGGTCTCCTTGTTGTTTTAATTGGAAATCAAAAAGGGCTTTTGTGGCAAAGACTCCCTTGGATTGCAGTTCGAAGCCAGCCAGGGCAGAAAATCTCTCTCAAACTCCATCTCCCAACTAACCAGCAAAGAGCCAGGCTGGAAGCATGGCTGAAGAGACTTATCTCTTACCAGCCAAATGCTGGAAGTGGAGCTCAAGTGGTAGGGCGCTAGCCTCGAGCAGAAGTGCTCAGGGACAGTGCCCAGGCCCTGAGTTCAAGTCCTGTGAATGCCAACGGGGACAAGCCATCCCAGCAACAAGCACCTAGATCCCTGGGACTCATCCAGTTCAGGGAACAAGGATCATGGAGAGGAGTAAGAGGAGAATTATGTCAGATCCTAAATGGAGTCACTTTGTCTCGCCCTTTCAAAATTAATCAGAGCCGGGGGATCAAGAGATAGTAGCTTGTCCATCTAATGTCCATGCCTGAGTATAAGAACTGTCCAAGTCACCCAATTTTTAATTTTGTGCCCTAAACCCTTCCTTTTGCCTTAATATTTTTTTTGTCCAGCCCCTGCCTCATGAGACTTCTTCCAGGCTTCATTCAAGGACTGGCATCTACCACCAAGGGACCCTGCTGCTCGCCTTCTCCAGGAGAGGCCACATTTCTGCCTTTTACCCCTAATGCCGATGCCCCTTGCCAGCAGGAAGCAGCCAGAGAGAGTCTTCTTCCTTTTTCATAACTATTAAAAGGCTGGAATGTTAGGTCCTCTCCCTGAGGGCTCCATGCAGATGCCCCCACCTTATTAAGTCTCCACCCAGTTACCTGGGTAACCTGCAGACCTGGAGGCAGTTACCTCCCCTTTCCCTGAGGTCACCTCCTAATCCACCTGGCCACACCCCTTGCCCCTGCCCTAAATAAAGCAGGGCTGGGTGGGGGTCTCTCTCTCTCTCTCTTTCTCTCTCTCTCTCTCTCTCTCTCTCTCTCTCTCTCTCTCTCTCTCTCTCTCTCTGTTCGGTAATAAACTTTCTCTCCTGCCTGAATACCGCGTGGCGTTCTCCTTTACCAGCTACCTACTTTAAAAACCTAACATTTTTCTCTTTATTTAAACACAAAACACATTTATAGCATGCAGGTTAACTTAAAATTATGGCAACTTCCCAAACCAATAACCTTTGAATGTATCTTCAAGCACTGAAAATAAACCCAACATATTCCACAGGTAGACTCAGACTCTCTCCTTTTACCTCATGTCAGACTGAGTTACACACAGATTGAGTTATGCACAGTAGTTAGTTTCCTTAAGTTAAGTAAATAATTTAATTGATCATCATGAATAAATACTACTTTTATTTCACTGAGTTTCTCTTTGAACCATTTACCAATATCATTCAGAGGATTGTTACTATATCCAGTCCAAAATTTAAATTCTTTAGAAAGACACTGCAAATTGAAACAGTATCAATATTCTAGATGACCACAAGTTTCTCTTCTTAAGACTAAATGTTTAGTGACCTACCAAAGCAAAGAAAACCCACTGAAAACAAGTTTATGAAATTCTTGGTATACTTCATGAAAGTTTGAAATTATAAATAGAAAAAGAACCATTAACATATTTTTAAAAACTAACATTGTGTATTCTGAACCACATGTAAGTTACAATTCATTGTCTGTAACACAGCACCAATACCCATGATACGTCTGAAAAGAACGCAACTACCATATTCAGACAAGAGAAAAAAACTGTTTCCTTTATGAATATTGTCATAATGAGGCTGTAGCATTTTTTGTTATGACTGTATTACCTATATTTTGCTGCACCTAGTTTCATCTTAATTTTTGGAGTGTTTGTTTTGATCAATCACAAGAGCAACATAATCATTTGAAAGGCTGCAGACTACAACAGCAAGTAACTTTTACTGTTAAAAAAATAAATAAATTTATCTTTCAAATCAAAATTATTATAAAAGTGGAAATTACAGTTAAGGAAATAGAAAAATAAGCCAATTATGATCTGACTCTTCTGACTATGGCTCCAAATTTAATAATACAAATATCTGTGTATAAAACTTTTTCAAAAAGTTACTTCTGCCAGCCAGATCCTAACACAGACTTTCCAAGTGTTTCTACTGACTAAATAATCTTCAATACCCATTTTCTGTGAATTCCTGCTAACATGATTACAGTCACCCCAGCACTGATGAAGCGATTATTAAAAAATTTTCCCTAGGGCTGGGGATATAGCCTAGTGGCAAGAGTACCTGCCTCGAATACACGAGGCCCTAGGTTCGATTCCCCAGCACCACATATACAGAAAAAAACGGCCAGAAGCGGCGCTGTGGCTCAAGTGGCAGAGTGCTAGCCTTGAGCGGGAAGAAGCCAGGGACAGTGCTCAGGCCCTGAGTCCAAGGCCCAGGACTGGCCAAAAAAAAAAAAAAATTTTTTCCCTATTACTTTACTTTTATTGTTCCCTAAAATAAATGGTTGACTTAGTTTAAACATCGGAAAGCATGGGCTGGGGATATGGCCTAGTGGCAAGAGTGCTTGCCTCGTATACATGAGGCCCTGGGTTCAATTCCCCAGCACCACATATACAGAACATGGCCAGAAGTGGTGCTGTGGCTCAAGTGGCAGAGTGCTAGCCTTGAGCAAAAAGAAGCCAGGGACAGTGCTCAGGCCCTGAGTCCAAGGCAAGCCCCAGGACTGGCCAAAGGAAAAAAAACAAAAAAACAAAAAAACATCGGAAAGCAAAATGGCAAAAACTGGTACACATTTTGTACTGATTACAAAATTATACACTATGGCCGACCCCCGCCCTTTATTGACTGGCTTTTTATCCCTTTCTTGCTTCTTCTTTCCCCTACCACTGTTTCTTAGGACTAATTCTCTAATAAACTATCTTCATAAAGTCTTGTCTCAATATCTTCTTGGGAGGACCTACATGGAGAAAACAGCCTATTTTATGAAGTTAGAACTACGACAAACTTGGGTTGCAGTCCTTGAACTCCAACACATTTACGCAATAGGATTTCTTCCAATGCTAGTCTGCAAGAGGTAAATTGGTACAAAAGCCAATCCCTGAGCCAGCAGGTGCTCTGCTGAACATAAACCATATCTCATTCCCTCCCATCTCTGCATTCCAGGTTCCTTTACATCAGGATCCCCAAATGTGTCACACATGCCTGTGAACAAGTCAGCCAGGCTGGCACTGCTCTCTCTCATCTGCAGCCTTACAATGAAGGTTACCCATTCTTCTTAGGGGTTCTCACCACACTGGGGTCACTTTGTGTTCCCCAGGAAGGGAGATAAATTCCCTCTTCCTCACCTTGATCACACATCCTCACATGAGGACTCTCTTGTCTCTGTGTCCCTGGGGCCACCATGAGTGCGTGGGGCCATTTTGGAGAGCAGCTCCAAGACAGACACTAGGTTGTCTTCATTAAAATATTTTCCCCAAACTCTCCTGTCTACAGATCTCAGGGCTCCATTAATCATCCTTTCCTACACATATGTGAATGGTACAACTGCGCAAAGCCCGGCTTCGCTGCCTCCCTTACTCCATCTAGACACAACCATATCTACCCGCCATCCACATTTACTCAGCCGACCTTGACAATCAGAGCCAGTGGTTTTTGGACACTGAAGTCAATTGGATCCACAGAAGAATTGGTGGACTAATTCCCACCGTAAATCAATGCTATGAGGTGTGGACATAATCTCAGTGACTTTCATTCTGTTCTGTCTGAAACCTCATAACCTTTCCCAAAGAACATAATGCACCTTTGCTTATCCCTGGAAATGTTGTAAAGGTCCACAATCATAAAGTTCTCACCTGATTAGGCTTAGATAGCTAAAGGGAGAAATCAGAGGTCTAGGAGTTTTGAAGCGTTTCAAGCAGAGTATAATTGGGATATTAAGAAAAGACCAAGATGTAACCAACTGAACACACACACACACACACACAATTAAACTAGAAAGATATCACAAATACCACATTCACTTTTAAGTCCCATTCTGTTACACACACACAAACACAAACACATAAAATCATTCACTTGTTTGAATAGCACATATAGCTTAGCTTACATAGGGGAAGTAGTATAAAAATTCTGGGACTGGATTATCTTCAGCAAGTGAATCATAACCCAGATCTATCAACTGTAGCCTTTGTAACCTGAATAAATGACCTCGTTGTGCCCCAGTTTTACTTAGGAAAATAGAACTAATAATTAACTTTTAATAGATTTTTTTGTCAATACAGGGTCTTGAATTCACAGCCTCATGCTCTCTGTTGGCATTTTTGCTCAAGGCTGGTGCTCTACCATTTGAGCCACAGCTCTACATCTGATTTTCTTGGTGGTTAATTGGAGATAAGAGTCTCAAGAACTTTCCTCTCTGGGCTGGCTTTGAACTTCAATACTTGGATCTCAGCCTCCTGAATAGCTATGATTACAGGCTTGAGCCACCAGTGCACCAAATCAGGATAACTATTTTTAAAGGGCTTAAGAGCACAACTGGCACAGAGAAAATACTTTCTATAATGGTATGTGTTTTGCTGTTTCTTTTATTTTTTGAATGCTGGTCCTAGAGCTTGAACTCAGGGCCTAGGCACTATTCCTGAGATGTTTTTGCTTAAGGCTAGCACTCTACCACAAAGCCACAGCTCTATTTCTGGATTTTTGCTGGTTAATTGGAGATGAGAGTCTCACAGACTTTGTCCTGTCTGGGCTGGCTTTAAACCTCACTCCTCAGATCTCAGCCTCCTGAGTAGCTAAGATTACAGGTGTGAGCCACCAGCACCTGACTCTTTTGCCATCTTCTCCCAGTTTAGTAACTTGGGAATGTTGTCCAGTCTTTCTACCAAATTGTAGATGCCAAGGACCTGGACTATACTAATATTTCTGCAGCATGGAGTTGTGCTCGCAAGATGTCTGACAATAAATGGCAGCAGAAATTAATAAAATTTGGTGTCTACAAAAATTGAAGCTTTGGGGCTAGAAATATGGCCTAGCGGTAGAGTACTTGCCTCACATACACGTAGCCCTGGGTTTGATTCCTCAGCACCACATATATAGAAAAAGTCCGAAGTGGCGCTGTGGCTCATGTGGTAGAGTACTAGCCTTGAGCAAAAAGAAGCCAGGGACAGTGCTCAGGCCCTGAGTCCAAGCCCCAGGACTGGCAAAAAAAAATTGAAGCTTCCTCTAGTGCTAGGGAAATATTCTTGTCATGGCACAAAGGAACAATAATGAAATTACTTCACTATAACAAAAGTAAGAAAGGAGATGTGAAATGTTCAGCTGAGGTAAGGACTTTACTGCTTCAAAACCTAAGCAGCAGTGGAGACCAGGTGTGATACACAAAGATCCCCCTATTCATCCCAACAGTATTGGAGGAGATTCTGTTTCCTTGTACTTCTGCCAAAAAGAAGCTAACAATTTTCACCTTGAATACTCAGTACAAACTAGTAGGAAAGGGCTGGGAATATGGCCTAGTGGTAGAGTGCTTGCCTCGCATACATGAAGCCCTGGGTTCGATTCCTCAACACCACATATATAGAAAAAGCCAGAAGTGGCACTGTGGCTCAAGTGGCAGAGTGCTAGCCTTGAGCAAAAAGAAGCCAGAGACAGTGCTCAGGCCCTGAGTTCAAGCCCCAGGACCAACCCCCCCCCCAAAAAATTAGTAGGAAATAAAGAATTCAAAAATCTATTAAAACGTAAGAAACCTGTGTGTTTTACATGTACCGGGTAGACTAGGTTCGTTCAAATTTTTTGAATATCTAATCTCATTCTGGAGGATATAGCTCAGGAGAACCCAGGGCCTTAGAATTTCCACAGACCCTGGTTTCAATCTCCAGCATGCCAAAAAAAAGTTATAGAGTCATTCACAAAAATGAATGAAATATATCAATTTATTTTTTATGCTGTACCACTGTCTTCCCCACAATAATAACAGGTGCTATTTAGTGTATATTTAAAATAGTCTAGGCACTTTCAGTATGTAATAATATCTGCCAAGCTAAAATAACAAATTAAAGCCAATGGTTCACTCCTAGCTATCTGTAAGGCTTAGAAAGTAAGGATTGTAGATCAAGACCAGCCCAAACAAATTATGTGGAGGATAAGATTGGGAGAATCATAGTTCTAGGCCAGCCAGGGCAGAAAAGTCTGTAAGACACCATCATTCCTACTTTAAGTGAATTTTTCTTGGCCCTCCAACAGAGCAGCAGAAGGCTGAGATGTCGAAGATGTTGATATAATTTGGAATTTTCACCACCAATTCCATCGGGAAGTCCCCCACACAGCAATGTTGGCATTGCATATTTGAAAGACAGATTTTATGTGACAAATAAAATGTTATCATGTTGCTGTACCACATGGGCAAAAACAACTCAAAGTGTTTGTTTCACTAAAATGGAAAAGGGTGGTCTTCATATCATTTAATTTGACAATTGCTGAACACATTTTGGACGCAATGAAATATGTTTCCTATTTTGAAGGATATAGAGATGAGCCAGGTATGGTTCTTATTCTTAAGATTTTTTTTTAGACATTTGTACTTCCATGTTTATTGCGGTACAATTCACAATAGCCAAAATATGGAAACAACCCAGATGCCCCTCCACATATGAATGGATCCAAAAAATATGGTACCTATACACAATGGAATACTACATAGCGATTAGGAATGGTGAAATATTGTTATTCACAGGGAAATGGTCAGAACTCGAACAAATAATGTTGAGCGAGACAAGCCTAGAACACAGAAAACAAAGGGGCATGATCTCCCTGATATATGAAAGGGAGACGGAGAGACAGTAGAGACCAGGTCTGTGAAACCAAAAACTGCTTGTCAAATGGTATTTCCCACAGGATTGGGGCAGCGACCCAACAGTATGTAACTAAAACCAAACAACTACTCAACATATAAAGGTCACAAATCGACCTCTCAGTGGAATACAATAGCTCAAAAGCTATGTATGTACGTTCATATAAGTCTTCTGTCGACATATTGTCTAATATCGACATTACATTTAAAGCCCTAGGCTTTACATTTAAAGCCTTGGGCTTGGCCACATGGCTACTGTATATGTTCTTGATTAATTGTATATTGTATATATGTCTACCTGACCTAGAGAAGGGAAAGAAAAACAGGGCGTAAGATATCACAAGAAATGTACACACTGCCCTCCTGTGTAACTGTACCCTTTTTGCACAACACCTTGTCAAAAAAATTGTGTTCAATTAATAAATAAATTTAATTTAATTTTTTTTTTTTTTTGCCAGTCGTGGGGCCATGAACTCAGGGCCTGAGCACTGTCCCTGGCTTCTTTTTGCTCAAGGCTAGCACTCTACCACTTGAGCCACAGCGCCCCTTCTGGCCATTTTCTGTATATGTGTTGCTGGGGAATCAAATCCAGGGCTTCATGTATATGAGGCAAGCACTCTTGCCACTAGGCCATATTCCCAGCCCCTATTCTTAAGATATTTACAATCAATTAATTGTGAAAGTAGGGCTAAGGGTTTGGTGAATAATTAAAAAAGAAAAGAAAAAAAGGGGGAGTACCTTCCAGCCTGAAAAAGGGCCATCTGTGAGGGTATATACAATGGTAGATTTAGGATGTGATTTAAGAAGTGATCATTATACTAGTTTCAATCCTACCAACAACACTTCCTCCACCACCACCACCCCATCTTCAACAGCATTTGTTATTTTTTATTCTCTCCATCATTGCCATTGTGACTGAGATGAAATGGAATCTCAGTGTTGTTTGATTTGCATTTTTATGGCCAGTGATGTTGAGCATTTCTTCATGTTCTTATTGGCCACTTGAACCTCTGAGTAGTATCTGTTCGGCTCATTAGCCCATTTGTTAATTGAGTTGTTGATTTATCTATAGCTGAGCTTTGATGTGAAATACTTTATGTACATGTGTGAAATGGAACAGTAAAACCTATTGAGAGTATTTTAAGAAGAGTGGAGAGAAGATGTAGGAGAGAGAATGGAGGAGATTGATGGAGAGGATGAATCTGAATAAGGTTCACTGTAAGCGTATGCAGACATGTCCAAATGGAACTTCCTGTATAGTTAACAAATGCTAATAAAATTTTTTAGAGAAATGGTAGATGACAGTAAAGGAAACAATCAACACAGAGAAGAGACAACCTAAAACACAAGAGAAAGTATTTATAAACTATAAGTATAAGAGGTCATGTGCAGAATATATAAACAACACAAAAAACTCAATATCAAAGAAGATAACCAAGTAACTGAGTTTTAAAAATTGACACTAGAAAAAAACTGACACTAGATCTAAATCAACATTTCACAAAAAGAATACATACAAGGGACCAACAGGTATATGAAAAATGCTCAATATCACTATCAAAGAAGTGCAAATCAAAGCCATAAGGAGATGTTGACTCTCTCCAATTAGAATGGCTATTATCCAAAGAGCAAAACAAAACAGGTGGGCTGGGGAATACGTCTGACATGGAAGAGCGCCTACCTAGCAAACATAAGGTTCTGAGTTCAAACCCTAGCTGCCCCCAGAAAAAGAAAGAAAATGAAAAAAGACAACAAGTGTATGCAAGAATATAAAGAAAAGGGAATTCTAGCAAACTGTTGGTAGGAATGTAAATTAGCACAGCCATTAAAGGAGAACAGTGTGATCATTCCTCCCAAAATTAAAAAGAGAACTATAGTGTAATCTATCAATCCTACTATTGGATATAAAATGAAAGGTAATAAAAATCAGTATGGTAAGAAGACATCTGAACTCCCATGGTCATTGTAACACTATTTGAAATAACCAAAAGAAAAAAAATAGAAGAAACCTAAGTGCCCATGAAGTGATGAATGGATTAAGAAATGAGGTACAGGGCTGGGGATATGGCCTAGTGGCAAGAGAGCTTGCCTCGTATACATGAGGCCCTGGGTTCAATTCCCCAGTACCACATATACAGAAAATGGCCAGAAGTGGCGCTGTGGCTCAAGTGGCAGAGTGCTAGCCTTGAGCAAAAAGAAGCCAGGGACAGTGCTCAGGCCCTGAGTCCAAGCCCCAGGACTGGCCAAAAAAAAAAAAAAAGAAATGAGGTACATACACACAACACACAATAGACTACCACTGCACTATAGAAAATTATGGAATTCTGTTGTTTATAGCAACACGAACAGAACTAGAGATCATTATATCAAGTGAAGTAAACCAGACACACAAAGACAGGTTCCGAATAACATCACTTCATAATCTGAATTGGTAAAAAATGATCTCAAAGAAATTAAGAGTAGAAAAGTGTCAGAGGCTGGCAGCGTGAGGGGGAGGAAAGAATGAGGAAAGTTTGATCAATAGATATTAAATTATAGCTAGCAAAAATAAATTCTGGTAATCTCTTGCAAAGTCAGGTGTTATACATCGATAAAAATAACATGTTTACTAGAAACAAATACTTGAGATATTTATTCTGTTTTAAACACTGTATAATCAATAGATATACAGATATATATTGAAATGTTAAAAAAACATAAATAGGTACAAATTTATTCTTTCACATACCAGTTAAATTTTAAAGAAAAGGAAATTTTAAAAAAGAAATGGTGAATCCTTTGGTTTGACTGTGATAATTCATAAGCAAGCAGTGGGAAAGATGTAATAGAACCAGATCATGGAGGATCTGGGAAGTTGGAGTTCTCCTGGTAAAGGTAAAATAAATCCAGTGAAGAGTTTGTCTCAAGATCCCAGTTTCCGTGAAGTCTAAGATGGTAGTTTAAAATATGAGTCCACAAATTCATTGATATGTCTTTTGTGTGTAGAAGGAAAATAAATCATTTGTGCCCAGTGGCCAGACTGTGGTAGTTTTAAAAACACACTCGTGGGGCTGGGGAATATAGCCTAGTGGCAAGAGTGCCTGCCTCCGATACACGAGGCCCTAGGTTCGATTCCCCAGCACCACATATACAGAAAACGGCCAGAAGCGGCGCTGTGGCTCAAGTGGCAGAGTGCTAGCCTTGAGCGGGAAGAAGCCAGGGACAGTGCTCAGGCCCTGAGTCCAAGGCCCAGGACTGGCAAAAAAAAAAAAAAAAAAAAAAAAAAAAAACACACTCGTGAATCCTTCCATATTCCTCTCCACAAAAGATGAAATGTAATTCCCTGCTTCTTCTTGATTGTGAACTATAATTAGCACTCTCTCCCTCTTCCTCTCTCTCTCCTAATAAACAATATGATTGATGGGCTCTCACTTGCAAGACTAGGTTACGAAATGACTGCACTTGCAGGAGGCTATCCAGGAGGCTCCCGGTCTCTCTCTCACTGTCTTGGGTTGCTCTTTGTGAGAGGAACCAGCTTCCACGTGCTAAGAACACTTGGTGAAGAGGCTCATCTGCTGAGCATGCTCAGATGACTGCAGCTATGGAGAATAGCTCAATTACAACCTCATGAAACAGCCTGTTCCAGAAAACCAAGCTAAGCCGCTCCTACATTCTGACCTATGGAAACTGTGAGTCATTTTAATCTGTGAAATTTGGGGGGAATTTTGTTATGTTGTTACCACAAATTATGTAGAAGTAAGAAAGACTGGAGATTTGGCATTTGGCAAGGCAAAAGACAATGAAAATGTAGAGATGAGGAGTGGAAAAGGATCAATGACCAGCACTTGATAGAAATTTAATTGCTAGAATTTATGGGCTGATTAAATTAGGGTAAAAGTGAATGAATGATAAATGCCATAATGCTCTTTTCATGTTCCCGTGAGATGGCCAAGATGATGTAATATCATGTATAATGGAATCTATAAATATACTGGATGATCATGACGATTTAGATGGTTTGGTTGCCATGTCTGTGTGTGTCGTGGTTTTAAGCATGGTGACTCTGCTAACTAGCTGACAGGCATATGGAGCTAGCTAAAAATCTATTGCAGGTTCATATGGGGGACAGTTGATTAATTATAGAGATTAAAATTCAGTTATTAACAAAGAAAACATTGTCCATGCTGAGTAGCTAGACTCTAAAGTAGCCAGCATAAGTAGCTCATGCCTATAATCCAAGCTATTCAGGAGGCTGAGCTCTGAGGACCATGTTTCAAACCCAGCCTGGGCAAAAAAAATAAATCTGTGAGACTCTTCTTTGCTAGAAGCAGAGGTCTGGCACAAGTGGTAGAGCACCAACCTCAAGAGTAAAAGCTAAGGGACATACCATGGCCCTGAGTTCAAGCTTCAGTATTGAAATGTTTTAAAAGACTCTAAAGTAGCTTCTTCAACTTCTAATTCTGGGGTCATGGAAAATAAGGGACATTCACTCACAACATAATAAAATATAATAAAAACTCAGGTAGTCTAGTAGAAGGGAAGTTGAAAGGTAAAATGCCAAAATGGGTAGAATAAAAGTTTACAAGAAGAGAGATTCTTTGTCATTAAGGTAGTGTGTGTGTGTGTGTGTGTGTGTGTGTCTGTCTGTCTGTCTGTCTGTGAAAGAGAGAGAGAAAGAAAGCAGTGTTGTGTGTTTTAAGTTTGTTTGTATATATGGTGAAAGTATTAGAAGAAAGGCTTTGGGACATTTAGTTCCAGTACTAAAAAAGTAATGGTGTAAACAAATGATTGTTTTCTTTATTGAGATTAAGTAACAACATAAATTTCACAGTACACATTTTAACCTTCACAATGATATAATATAATCAAGAAGGCAGAACTCAGAGGATAAATAAGTATGCATGACCTTCCTATCACACTATATACCCTGAACAGCTTCCTATGAAATTTTGTCTTATGAGTATCAAAATAGGCATCTGTATGTGAAATGGAATACATCTAGGCAGCCAATTTATGCGCTTAAATAAAATAGCAACCTGTAATGCCTTAAGGCAATATTTGAAAACACATCAAAGATTCAGTTAATATAGAGGAATCCAAAGAAAGAATTAAAAAGCCTTAGGGAAAAGCTTGCTGCCAAAACTAGAACAATAATGAGCTAAAGTTTTAAGTTTTGCTCTTGCATTAGTTAATGCATTTGGGCAGAAGTGTTGCTCAGAATAAATTTACGTTAGTGCTCCTAATATTCAAACATTTTCTTTCAGTCTCTACCCATTGCAAAACCTCCAGTCACTCATCTCTAGGTCAAATAATCTGAGAATTACACCTTCCCCACACAAGAATCTTTCTCTGCTTGTTCTGCAGTCCAAAGTAGGGCCACCTCCCTTGGAAATATACTTCATCAGACCATTTCTGCTTCCACAACTGAGGGTCCATAAGCACCCCATACTGGATTCTAAAGGCTACATAATCAATCCCCATACTAAAAGCTACCATTTATTGGACATTGGCCACAACTGTATATTGGACATAATAAGAAACAGGTGTGGACCTCAACACCTGTGGACCTGAAGCCCTGGGTTCAATTCCTCAGTACCACATACACAGAAAAAGCCCCAAGTAGCCCTGTGACTCGGGCGGTGGAGTGCTAGCCTTGAGCAAAGGAAGCTCAGGGACAGTGCTCAGGCCCTGAGTTCAAAACAAACAAACCAAAAAAAATAGAACCCCACCAATTTCAACAGGTCTCTATTCTATTTTCTATTTTCAAATAAAGTTGTATTTTGGTTTGGGGGTGGGGGTTATTTGGGTCATTTTTTGGGGGGTGTTTTTTTAACATATTCACACCCTTTAGCCCTCTTTGTTTGTCCTTCCCCTTTTTGCTGGTCCTCATCCTGCACACCTGCACCAAGACCCTGCTCTAAAACTCGCATCATTTGTTTTCTTTACTGTATATTAATTGTTCAAAGGGGGTGCATGGTGATAATTCACACCTGCATATATTATACTTCCGTCCGAATGACATCCTCTTTCAACATTCCCCTTGCCCCTCCAATGATTCCACAGCTTCTCTTTCCCTCTCCCTGCTCCCTATATCCCTCTAAATAGTCCCACAGTGGCAATCAAGTTCTGTGTATATATAGATGAGCATTCTATGCAACACAACTCCCAAACTACTGTTTCCCCTAGACAATAATTTTGCAATGACTTTGATTTATTCTTCATCTATAATTAACAGGCACAACAGCATTTCAGAACTTGGGCTCCTTCTTGCAATCATTGCCCAGATGTTTATTAAACTCCTGGCATTTGTATTCATGTGCATGGAATAGGGATCAAGAAAACTAACCAGAGGTAGTAGGCTCAGTGGGAGAGTGGTTGCCTTGTAGAATTTGATCCAAGGAAGGAAGGAAGGAAGGGAAGGAAGGAGGGAGGAAGGGAGGGAGGGAGGGAGTCTCTGGCACAGATAATAATGACAGAAGTAGAAACATTGAAAACCAAAGCAAACAAAAACCCTCTTACATACTGAGCTGTATTTTGTTGAAATGTCTTTCTTGCCATCCAAGCACATATAAAATGCATGCAGCATTTGGGGCCTTTTTGCTGCCTTTGCATAAGGTTTGACATTTCATGATTTCCAAGTTCTACACTTAAGAGAGAACAGTGACAAATCCAACAGATGTTCAAACACTTGGGATTCTTTTTCCTTGTCTAGGAATATCAGTAGTATTTGTTAATAGCTACCATTTGTTGAGCAAATATTATTTGACAGATAGAACAGACGTGCTACCTCGTGTCATTCTCACCCAACCTTGCACTTCAAGAAGTGTTCCCTTTACATAGTGAGGAGAGATAGCAGAGAGGTTAACTAACTCATCCAATCACAATGCAACCTCAGGTCTGTTCAATTTTCTTTTCAGGTCTGTTCAACTTTTCTGCTATGTCAATGTGTGCCCTGGCCCTACTCAGACACCTGACATCAATACCAAAAGGAACAGATGCTCTGAATAAAGAGTGAAATTGACCTTGATTAGAATACCAGACAAAAAAGACAGTCTTATTCTCTAAAAGATTTCTTTGCAAATAAGAGGTCTCATTCACTCTACAAATATTCATTGAAAGCTATTGTGTGTCAGGATTTCTTCTGACTATTATTTTTTAAATTGAAAGAGATGCAACACAGTGGATAAACTTAGCACTATACTAAAAAGAACGGAAAGGAAGGAAAAACATATATAATGTTCTGCGAAAGTATATCAAGTAAGTTCAATGGTTTGGGACATGGTTAAAGGGGGCAAGAATCCTCAAGAATTATAAAGCTGTGACTTTAAGCTGGGCACTGGTAGCTCACACCTATAATCCTAGCTACTCAGGAGGCTGAGATGTAAGGATCATGATTCAAAACCAACCCCTTCAGGAAAGTCTCTGAGATTCTTATCTCCAATTAACCACCAAAAAGCCAGAAATTGAGCTGTATGGCTCAAGTGATAGAGTAGCAGCTTTGGGGAGCAAAAAAGCTCAGGGACAACATCTAACCCTGAGTTCAAGTCCCAAGACTAGCACAAAAAGAATGTTACATTAAGGAATCTCATCCTTAGGAAAGACATTTATAAAGAACAATCTGCGCATGGTGGATAACATAAGAGAAAGAAGTAGATCTTCAGAACACCTATATTTTTGTGTGTCCCAGAATGGTGCGAATGGTAGCAGTTGCATTCATGGGAAGCAGAATCCACTGCCCAAGAATCTTGCAGCAAAGGAAGTATGCACCTTCAAGCAGACATGTACCTCAGCATTGGACCTGGGCCACGTCCAGCCAAATACCAGCTCTGACCTCAGGTTAGAAGCCACCACCAGTGGAGTGACTGCCATTTGGAACATTCATGATGGTATGAACTGATTTTCCCAGGCAGTCCTAGGGCAGGAGAGAAGATAAAATTCCACAGAGTCACAAATGGAATTAATTTGTGGAGACCTTATGAGCTATTCCTTGAGACTCCCAAGACAATCTGGAAGAAATTAGAAAAGCAAGAATTCCAATAGAGTGTGGGACCTGGAGCGAGAGCCTGGGAATTTGAATACATACTCCATTTTCTGCCCTTTGTAGTAAATATATCTGTCATTTGGCAATATAAGAAGATGAAGTCTCACTGTGTGTGTAAAATGTGAAATAGTTCATAATTTCTTTTTTTTTTTTTGCCAGTCCTGAGGCTTGAACTCAGGGCCTGAGCACTGTCCCTGGCTTTTTGCTCAAGCCTAGCACTCTGCCACTTGAGCCACAGCGCCACTTCTGGCTTTTTCTATATATGTGGTGCTGAGGAATCGAACCCAGGGCTTCAGGTATGCGAGGCAAGCACTCTACCACTAGGCCATATTCCCAGCCCTCTTAATTTCTTTTAATTCTGGAATTTCATCATTCCAAGACTGCATGACCAAGTAAGTTTCATATTAAATTTATCAAATTGTCCCATGGCACCACCATGTTAGCTATTAGACAGAAATGGTGTTTCTGTTGAGTATATTCTCCATGAATTATGGGTTTGAGATCCACAAAGTTTATGAGTGCAACCTACTCAAAATGCAGGGTGGTGTGACTGGGATGCGTGGCTTACATAAGCAGCCAAGACAAAGTATGGCCTTTCTAATCATTGAAGAAAGTCATTTTCCAATCACTCCAATAATGAATACTATATAACATTGCCTCAGAAGACTTCTGAAGATGAATTGAGCAGTTGGCACATTTTAAGCTAGCTCCTGCAGAGTTGTGTCACCTAAGTAGCCCTTATACTGATGGAGCTATATTATTTTTTATTTTTCAATTCACCAGTGGTTACATCAATCTACTTTTTCATCTCCCCAGGAGCTTAATTCTCTCCCTCCACACCTAGAAGTCACCCCTGGCCATAGGCACTTCATGAGTTTTTTGTAAAGTCAGTCTTCAGGAATGAAAAGACTGGGAGGCCTCTAATGGATGTTTAGTTTGATTTTTTACAGCAGAGACAAATGTAGTCATTGAAATAAGCAGGCTCTTATAAGAAGTTGTGTGTGTTATTTTAATGGCTGTTAAATTATTTTAATAAGTGGAGTATAAAGAGGGGCAGGAGTGGGGAGAGGAGAGAAGGAGAAAGGGAGGGAGAGGAGAGGAGAGAAAGGAAGGGGAGGGAGGGGAGAGAAGAGAAGGGAACAGAGGGAAGGAGAAAGGAGGGAGGGAAGGAAAGGGGATAGGAGAAGAGGGGAGGAGAGGAGAGGAGTAAAAGAAAAGGAATAGGTTTCAAAGACTATGTTCGGTGAAGTCCAGCCCACAGATACAAAAGTGTCTTGTTTTCTCTCATATGTGGAAGGTAGAACTAGTTTATAAATATGTAAGTAAATACTTTGGGAGGTATGCAAATATACGCAGATGCATTAACTGAAATACTATAGATTCAAGCAAAATCATAGTTCAACAAAATAAATACCAGGACACAGGTACTTAAGGGGTGGGGTAAGATCAAGAGGGGAATAGACAAATAAAGAGAAGAAAGAGGAGGAAATGCAGTAAAAATTCAATGCAGGTGCTGAGAATGTGGCTTAGTGGTAGAGCGTTCGCCTAGCATGCATGAAGCCCTGGGTTCAATTCCCCAGCACCACATATATAGAAAATGGCCAGAAGTGGCGCTGTGGCTCAAGTGGTAGAGTGCTAGCCTTGAGCAAAAAGAGGCCAGGGACAGTGCTCAGGGCCTGAGTTCAAGCCCCAGGACTGGCAAAAAAAAAAAAGCAATGCATATCCTATAAAATTAAGAAAAGTGAAGATGGGGTGGATTTGAAGGAATGGGTGAGAATGATTGAAGGGGTGACATTGGCCCAGATGCATTGTACTCATAGAATGCTTTGTTGAATGGCAACTCCTTTGTACAACTACTTAATACAAAAGGTGGTGGCTCAACTAGTAAGGCAAATGTGAGGGCCCAAAATAAAAATAAGTAAGTAAATAAATAGTATAAATAGTATTAACAGTCTTCCAGTTCCTCTCGGAGTAAAAATACTCTCTCTCTCTCTCTCTCTCTCTCTCTCTCTCTCTCTCTCTCTCTCTCTCTCTCTCTCTCGCTTTCTATCTCTCTCTCTCTCTCTCACACACACACACACACACACACACGATAACAAAAACACCTAGACAACATACAGCAACACTCTGAAAAGTTAATATCTTTGTTTCTTTTGCTGCTGTAGCAAATCACAATTTCAGTGATTTCAAACAACACACATTATCTTACAGATCAGAGTCCTAAAATGGGTCTGAAGAACTATCTTTCTTCTTGAAGCTGTGGAGAGAAGGCAGTGCATGGCTTCTGACATCACCGACAACATTTCCTGTCACTACCTCTCCAGCCTGCCTTTCTCTACTAAGGGACCTTGTAAATTACACCGGATCCACCTAGACAGTCCAGGATAAAGTCCTAACTTTTCAACTTAATTTTTGGGGGGTCAGTTGTGGGGCTTGAACTCAGAGCCTGGGCACCGTCTCTGAGCTTTTTCACTCAAGGCTAGTGCTCTGCTTCTTTGAGCCACAGCGCCACTTTCAGTTTTTTGGTGGTTAATTGGAGATAAGAGTCTCACAGACTTCCTGCCCAGGCTGGCTTCAAACTGGGATCTTCAAATATCAGCCTCTTGAGTAGCTAGGATTACAAGTGCGAGCCACAAACAAATGGATTCAACTTCATTTTGCAATGCCCTTTATCCATAGGTTCAGGGGATTTGTCATCTTTAGGGGGAAATCACGTGCCTATCACAGAGGATAAACAGAAAAACAGGCAGAGTGGTGTGATCCGAAAGTTACAAAAGATGACCAGATGACTGAATGACTCCAAGGTGGTGGCGGTGGTTATTTCCTTTTATGTCCTAGCTCACACTCTAGAGGCAAGTGAGAAAACCTGCTTCTTCAGCCACTGTATCTATGTATCTTCCCAAGATACTTAGCTTTGCTTTGGGCAGTATTAGAATTTGAAATTCAGGGCCTTTTACTTGCTAGGCAGATGCTCTTATCACTTGAGTTATGCTCCAGCCCTTTTTGCAATATTTTATTTTTGCTGGTCCTGGGGCTTGAACTCTAGACCTAGGTGCTGTCCCTGAGTGGTTGTACTCAAGCCTAATGTTATACCACTTAGCCACAGCTTCACTTCTGCCTTTTTGTGCTTCATTGAAGATAAGAATCTCACAAACTTTCCTGCCCAGGTTGGCTTCAAACCACCATCTTCAGATCTCAGCCTCTTGAGTAGCTAGGATTGCAGGTGCCAGCCACACATGCCCAGCTGCTCTTTTTTTGACAGAAAGTCTTGCTTTTTTGCCCAGGGCAGCCTAGACCAGAACCTGGCTATTTACACTACCCACAATAGCTAGGATAACACGCACATGCTCTTTTCTGTGGAGATAAGGTCTTACAAATGTTTTTGCCCAGGCTGATCTGGAACTTTGATCCTCCTAATCACTACCTCCCAAGCAGCTAAGATTACAAGCATGAGCCACCAGCACCCTGAGATACTTAGCATCTTAAAGAGCATTGTGTCATTCTGAGATATGATGAATTATACAAGACTCTACATACCCATTTATGGTGACATCAAAAGAAGATAGCCTTAGGAGAGAATCACAAAGCTGCAATACCCAAGCACCTCTTCATAGTATATAAGATAATATACATACTGAAATGAACTCCTAAGATATGGAAACAAGAGACTTTTTTTCTGTTTTGGGTGATTCTGTCTTCTTTACTTTATATACGATGTCTTTACATGTTCATCTTCAGCAGGGGGAGGCATAGAACTCATGGAAAAAGGGTGCGGCTCTGGAGCTCACTGGACATTGATGAAAGTGAACTACACAACTCAGGGTGGAGACAGGAGGGAGGGACTGGGAGAGAGGGAGGGAACAGAAGACAATGTAGGAAAGGAAATGTGCTCATTCCCTGACTCCTATAATTGTAACCCCTCTCTAGATCACAACAATAATGTTTTAAAGCATTGTGTTGATAGTGACAAGATATTAGGTAATACATTAAAAAGGCTGTGGAAATACTTTTGTAGAAAGACAGATCCCTGCTGGGAATATGGCTTAGTGGTAGAGTGCTTGCCTCATATACATGAAGCCCTGGGTTCGATTCCTCAGCACGATGTATATATATAGAGAAAAGCCAGAAGTGGTACAGTGCTAGCCTTGAGCAAAAAGAAGCCAGGGACAGTGTTCAGGCCCTGAGTTCAAGCCCCAGGGCTGGCAAAAACAAAACAAACAAAGACAGATTCCTGTTTGACCACTTTTCCCATCTTGTGACATCAGTCCAAGAGAGTCCCAAAAATATCATGACAGTTGGACACCAGGGCTTCACACCTGTAATCTAGGTACTCTAGAGGCTGAGATCTTAGATTGCAATTCAAAGCCAGCCCAGCAGAAAAGTTCTCATGGGAATCTTATCTCCAATTAACTGCTCAAAGAAAACAGAAGTGGAACTGTGGTTCAAAGTGGTAGAGCACTGGCCTTGAGGGACAGCACCCAAGCCCTGAGTTCAAGCCCCATGACTACCACCACCACCACCACAAGTGTGTGTGTGTGGGGTGTGTGTGTGTGTGTGTGTGTGTTCAGAGAGAGAAAGAAAGACACAGAGAGAGAGAGAGAGAGAGAGAGAGAGAGAACAATGAGCTGTTCTTGTGAAGAAACACTAGGTTAGAATGTAAATACTTTTCTTTGCAGGCTGCCACCTGTTAAGTTTGACTTCTACCAAGGCCTATTTATTTAGCCTATGGTAGTCTGGGTGAGAAGTAAAGAACACATGGAGAAAGAATTCTGAAAAATAATTAAGTAATAATTGTATGTGTAGGAGTTATCAATAGAAAATAAATTCAACTTTAGAAAAGCCATTCACTAGAGATCATACAGTCCATTATGTGCTATTTAAGATAAAAACTTGCTGGTTCGCTCACATCCATCCTTTGTCTCTTAAAACTCCTGATTTTTAGCTAGGAAATGTGGCTGTCAGGTAAAGACTACATTTGCCAGCCATCTGTTTGGTTAAGTTGGCCACGTGATCAATAGGCTATAAATATCATCTTACATAGTGATCTTATCAAAGGCCTTTTTTGGGATAACAAGAGTATATATCTTTGTCCTTTCTCCTCTCTACCCCTTCTTCCTTCACCCGGTTGCTTAATATATTTATCTGATGATAACGTCACTTTGGACTACTAGGGTTTGAGAAATTACCCTGGAGATGGCTTTCAAGTATTTTGTGGAGCTACCACACAAGCCCTGGAAATCCCCCCTTCTGAATGAGAGGCATGACATCTTCTACTGAGAGATACTTTCATAGCCAACTAATAAGCCATTTTTAAAATATAAATGTTTGGTTTTAACATCTTGCAGCAAAGAGTAAAGGCATGCTCTCAATTAGACTGCATATATCAGTACCCAAGGGTTATTCACATCTCTTTTTAAACATGCTTTCTCTTGTCCTCTTGCTATAATTTTTTGATATCTAGATAATTGGAAGAGGAGAGCAAAGTAACAAGAATGTAGCCAATATAATAACTAATTAATTAAAAATAATAATAAATAGTACAGTAATCTGAATCATGAGTTTAGTCCTGGAATTATTTGCATTTTATTAAGAATTCTTAAGGAAGCTAGGGAAAATGAGAAGTCTACAAATGATTAGCAATACCTATATCCATCTAAATGAGCAAGTGA
Organism: Perognathus longimembris pacificus; assembly: GCF_023159225.1. Classification (NCBI taxonomy): domain Eukaryota; kingdom Metazoa; phylum Chordata; class Mammalia; order Rodentia; family Heteromyidae; genus Perognathus; species Perognathus longimembris. The sequence continues at coordinate 104,253,325 of NC_063188.1, read as the reverse complement.
ATGAACAATTGGTTGAATACTAGATTTAACAACCTTTATATTTCAATATAATTTGTAGCTTTCAGGCTCAACCAACTTTTCATGAAGCAATTATATAGTCTAAAAATAAATGACTACTTTTGTGAGTGTATTTGTTGAAATTACCTAAAAACTGTGGCAGATATACATAGCTATATAAGATAACAGCTTCAATATAATTTGATAAGAGAAATGTGAGGAAATTATATTCATTTTCATTTGATGGAAATATTATTTGATAAAAAAGCCAACTTAGAAATTAAAAAAACTTAGAACATACAAGCCACAACTATCAGGACAATAGTTAGTCCTTAATAAGCAGAGTTTCAAAGGGGATTCCTACTACTGTCTATTAATATGTCATTTTACTGTCCTCTACCAAACCAACCTATGACTGTCTCACATATTGCTAAAATTGCCAATCCTCCTAGACTCTAGGAAATTTACCCCCCAAACAACAATCTCAGTCTTTATACATAGGAGAGTTACTGGCCCTTTAAAAAGGTCCATGCTTAAACCTAATCCCAGAAGATTAATTCGTCTTAATATAAGAACTTTTTGAGCATTGGACACTAACATAGACACTAGCATTTTCTCAATCCTTCTAGGTAACTAAGGTGTAGCCCAGGGTATGATCCACCACCACAAAGACACCCCATTCCACCTGCATGGCAACAGACTCATATCATGCTTGAATTAAAATCTATACATGGTAATCATGTCATAACTTTCCCCCAAACACATACCTGAGCTCCTTTGCTCAAGGCTAGTGCTCTACTGCTTTCTGCCACAGTGCTACTTCTGGTTTTCTGGTGGTTAATTGGAGATAAGAAACTCACTGACTTTGCTGGCTGGACTAGCTTCAAACTGCAATCCTCAGATCTCAGCCTCTTGAGTAGCTAGGATTACAGGAGTGAGCCACCAGCTCCCAGCTCATGCAGAGGAATTTCTTTCCACGATTCTGTGTGTGTGTGTGTGTGTGTGTATGCACGCGCACATGCATGTGAGCACACACACATGCATATCTGTCCTGAGGCTTGAACTCAGGGCTTTTGTTTGCTCAAAGCTAGTGCTCTACCACTTGAGCCACAACTCCACTTCCGGCTTTTTGCTAGAGATAAGAGTCTCATGGACTTTCCTGCCTGGGCTGGCTTTGAACTCCGATCTCAGCCTCCTGAGTAGCTAGAATGGCAGGTGTGAGTCATCAGCGCCTGGCCTATCCACCATCTCTCTGACAAAAATTGAGCATGCCCAGAAGTGCTTCTAGCTACCATTTTAACCACTTAAATGTGTTCCATGACTTTGAGCTGAGCATGCCCAAAAACTGTGTTCACCATCTTTCTTTCCTTGAACTATGATCTTAAACGGAGTGTGTCAAGTAATGTGCATCTTAAATTGAGCATGCTCAGGAATGTGTCTGTTCCCAAAGAGCTTTTCTATATGGAGATGTAAGCTCCACAAGCAAAATTCCCTTCGTTGCCTTTGTTGAGGAAGGCTCTGTGTTTAGATCAATTCCAGTGCTCTCCTTCCTTGCTGCAGGTACTAAATATTTCTCCAGTATTTTATCTTCCAGTCATGCTTATTGGATTCACAGTCACCAAGAGGAGAACCCATTTATATTCAGCTACAGTTTCAAGAAAAATGTTTTGCCAAAATAGTTCTTGTTCACAGCTTTGTACTTTCTGGTTTGGCTGTAAACCTCTCTAAATAAACAAGGATTTGGGCTGAAGATGTAGTTCAGTGGTAGAACACTTGGCTAGAATGCATAGACCCTGGGTTCATTTCTAGCACTGGAAAAAAAAAAAAAGATGAGTAGGTGATTTGTTCTGAGCAGGAAAGAAGAAAGTTTTTGTGGATTTTTTTTTTAAGTAAGGGAGAAGCTGAATCTTGGCCCTGATTAGAGATCGAAAGGACTAATCAATTCTCTCCTCCTCCTCCACTTACCTCCAGCCTCATCCATCTCAAAGCATGATCTGCCTGAGGTAAAGGTGCCAGCCTGCTGATGTTTCCAGAGTCATTACCGTATGGAAGGCCAAGTAATATAGAGTTGCCTGTCTTTCTCATTTTACCTTGCCAGAACAATATCTCACTAAAATATGAAAAATAAATACTAATGTTTGTCATTTTAATCATTTGCATTCACCAAAAGTCTTACTATTTGAAAGTAAACTGTTTCTCCTCTCTAAGCAATGAAGATGGATTGGACAGATTTTAGAAGGTCAAGCAACTTCATTACTGGTTGTTGAGTCATTCTGAATGAGTTTTTAATCCAGATAATCTGGTTCAAATGCCAAATCTGTACCACCATTTCTTTCCTATGAGGAAATCAAAAGCTAGGAGAAGAAGATATAAGAGATATTGTACATAATTAATTCAAAAGTTACACATGAGTGTCTGTTAAATTATATAAAATTGATTAATCTAATTTTAGTACTTTCCTTCTCTCCAACCTAATCTTGAATCAGAGATTTTTAGTAATCAGAGCAAAAATTTCCATATTTAAAATGATACACTTAAAATACTCGAATGTTTAGAATATTAACTGAATGAACAGCATTTTCTTGTTAAATCAAATAATGTAAAATGAATATTACTTTCAGAGTGAAATAAAAGACATGAAATACTGAACATAATTGCAGTGAAGTTTTGATTATCTATAATCATGGAAAATAAAAGGGAACCCAAATAATGAAAAATTAGAACATATTTCTGGAAGGAAAGACAAATGTCAACTCTTCCAAAACTAATATATAAATGGTATTAAAATTAGCATGAACATGAGAAATCCTAATGGGTAAAGTGACTTCAAAGTTCATAGGGAAGACTAAGTGTAAGAAAATAAAGTGAAGAAGAAAGGTAAAATTCACGAAAGGTAATTTATCCTTCTAGATATTAAAACTTACTGTAGGGGCTGGGAATATGGCCTAGTGGTAGAGTGCTTGCCTCACATACATGAAGCCCTGGGTTCGATTCCTCAGCACCACATGTATAGAAGAAACTGGAAATGGTACTATGGCTCAAGTGGTAGAGTGCTAGCCTTGAGCAAAAAGAAGCCAGAGGCAGTACTCAGGCCCTGAGTTCAAGCCCCAGGACTGGCAATTTAAAAATAAAATAAAATAAATAAAACTTACTGTAAAACCCATTTATCTGCACAGGAAGAGATGAATAAATGACAAGAAAAAATAAAAGATCGGAAAAATAATGATCACAGATATAAAGCTAAAAATCTCACAACTAACCAGGCACTAGTAGCCTGGGTGCTGCGGCCGGCCAGGTGCCTATAATCCTAGCTAGTCAGGGAGATGACATCTGAGAATGAAGACTCAAAGCCAGTCCGAGCAGGAAGAGTCCGTGAGACTCTTATCTCCAATTAACCACATAATGCCAGAAATAGAGCTGTGGTTCAAATGGTAGACACTAATCTTCAGCAAAAGATCTCAGGGACAGCACCCAGGCCCCAAATTCAAGCCCCAATACTGCACAATCAACATACATATATATATATATATATATATATATATATATATATATGTATATGAACTCAAGATTTCCTAAGCAAGACTCTAGTCCCAATTAGAGCTACCATTACATTTCACTTCAATTGCAACAATAAACTCTTCACTGGTCTGCTTATATCCACTGGAATTCCTCAGCTGTACTTCTCTCTATTCAGATTGACCTTTAGTAAACCTGTGGAACTGGACATGGCTGGATGGCCAGTAGTTGCATTCTCCTTTCAATCTTCAGGTTATTTGTGCTTTTTCTCTTAGTGTATATGTAGCAGGGAGGGGGTGGATTCTTGAACTAACTTTTGGGCTTTATTGGTAATTGTTATTGTATCTTTGTTTTCCATTTCAATGATTTCTATTATTGTTTCTATTTATACTTTCTCTTCAAACTTAATTACTGCTATACTTGGTACTTGGATGGTTGTCTGTGTGTTTATTTGTTTGTATTACCATGATGGGGATGCCACCCAGGGCTTGTGCATGCTAAGAAAGAATTCCATCACTGAGCTACATCCCCAGCCCTTGATGTACATATATGTGTACATATTTACTTTATCATATATATTTTACATATGTGAGTTTACATATATAATTATATATGATATGTATATATACATGTTTATATGTGTTTATATCATATTTACATTTATATGTACATATTTTTGAGGTACTAAGATTTGGACTCAGGACCTTGTGCTTGCTAGGCAAGAGCTTTAGCACTGAGTCACACACCCAAACCCTTGACTCATATTTTTAAGCTTTCCTTTTTTTCCAAAATAGGCATTAAGATTGGAAATTCCCTACAGTACTGCCTAATCTGCTTCCTCCAAATTCTGATATGAAGTATTATCATTATTATTTATCCATATTTCCATTATTATTTTTACCTATGATTACTTAGACATGTTTTTATTAATTTTCAAGTATATGATGTTTTCAAGACAGTTCTTATTAAAATGTTACAGAAATCCAGGAAGTACATAAATCAAAGTATACACTTTAATGAATTTTCACAAAATGAATTTACCTATGTTCTCACTCTCAGAACAAAAATAATTCCCACAGAAGTGGAGCTATGGCTCAAGTGGTTGATTGTTCGTCTTGAGGGACAGTGCCAGGGCCCTGGTTTCAAGCCTCAACACCAACGAGAGAGAGAGAGAGAGAGAGAGAGAGAGAGAGAGAGAGAGAGAGAGAGAGAGAGAGAGGAAAAAGAAAGAAAGGTAAAGAAAGAGAAAGAAAGAAAGAATATCATACAAACTCTGTGGAAAAAAATAATAATTCTTACTCCTAAATGCCCCCAGCATATCTATTCCTAGCCATTACCTTCCCTGAAGGTAGCTAACTGTTCTTGCTTCTATTGCTACCAACTAATTTTGTCTACTTTTAGGTGTGTGAGTGTGTGTGTTTGTGTGTGTGTGTGTGTGTGTGTGTGTGTGTGTGCTGGTCCTGGAGCTTGAGATCAGGGCCTGGGTACTCTCTCTGAGTTTCTTTGGCTCAAGGCTAGCCCCCTACCACTTGAGCCACAGCTCCATTCCTGGCCTTTTTGGTATTTGATTAGAGATAAAAGGTCTCATGAATTTTCTGCCTAGGCTGTTTTCAAAGTGTGATCCTCAGATCGCAGCCTCCTGAATAGCTAGGATTACAGGCGTGAGCCACCAGTGCCCAGCAACATTTTACAGAAGGATTCGATGCTTTTATACTTCTTGTAGCTATGTAGTGCAAGGCCTCGCTCCACTGTTAGAGCCTGCTCCCCCATGTGTGAACTTTTTCAAACACAATGTGGTCATAGACCAGACAAATAATGTAGTCTATACAATCCACCACCTCTTTCTTCCTCACTCCCTCTTTCTGTCCTGCCTCACCCTTTCATTGAATTTCGAGGATAAACATTCAAGTGAAACCAAGAGCAAGAAGCCAAAAGAAACTTCAAGTGCTAAAACACCCACGGCCAAGGTATCCGGCCCCGGCTCATTGAACTACAGTCTAGCCCCATCATCTCCTCCAGGACACAGCTGGCCACTGACAGGCAGTCCAACACAATGTTTTGAAATTCAAATGGTGAAACTCAGAATAATGAAGCCATCTGGTCCATATTATGTCGTCCAACAATTAGAAGTAATGTGAGCTATAAATACAACAAGCAAAAGGAAGCAAACAAGAGACCATTAATCAATTCAGAAAATTTGCACGAGATATGATGACTCAAGTGTATTTACACAAACACAGAAACTCCTTTTTCAGGAGACTCTTTCCAAATGGTAAGACTGAAATGAGCCTAGATTGAAATATACAACGTACCAGTGTCCTTCAATGACACAACCTCCCTGAAGTAATAAGTGGCATGACAATTGCACAGAGCACTTTCATGTTGACTTTTAAGAATGCATAGTTAGTCTGCATAGTTGGGCATACCTGTAATTCCAGCACTAGGAAGGCTGAGGCAGGAGGATCGCACCATCCATGCCAGCTTCTTCCACCAGCTGCAGAGCAGTTGCATTCAAAAGGAAACAGGACTTGTGATTCAGAATCCAGTCACTTTGTCATGACACCTTCGTGGATTGGACCCTAAGAAACAAGTTGCATTTTTCATTAGCTCTGCTTGAAACACCTATGGGGGCATGGTCCTCACCTCTTTTCCATAACAGTGGTTAGGATTATCTCTTCAGAGAAGGAGAAATGATTCAAGCTAGTAGAAAAACAGCCAATCAGACAACTATGACCTATAGAACTTGCAAGTGGGAGGCTAAGCTGATACACCAAAACTTTTGTAGCCCCTTGGGGCAATGAGGAAGTAAGAAAGACAAAAGGATGAGGAACTAAGCATGCACCAGTAAGTCTGTAGTGCCCTAGTCACCCAGGACTCGCATTCACGACAAGAAAGTCACCAGCACTCAGTCAAGCCAGCTAGGAGTCTTTATTTAGCTGTGCACAGTGTCTGCTCTCCACCATCGGGATGGTAAAGAACAGCAATGAGCCACTCCAGGGCTGGGTTTTTAAAGGTAGAAGCTATGCATTCTACAGCAGGTGGTCATGTAGCACCAACGCAGGGGTTCAACGCAGGGGGGCAGAGCAAGTCACAAACCGGTTAAGCAAGCCATTTACAGAAGCAGAATTTTGCAGTCAGACTGACCTAATATCAACTTTATTTTAACAATTGTTACCATGTTTTCTTAATATCAACTAAGCAAGCTTGAGCGGGCTAAAACAATCCAGTACTCAATCATAAATGGACCAACCTGACAGTCGCCATTGCATTTCTATAACTACTAGTCTGATTATTTCCATAATCTATTGCTATGATCATTTTTACAATCCATTACTATGGTTGGTACTTAGATACAGAAAGGAACGAGGGCTACATATATTTTTAAATGTCCAACTACAAGGAACTAGTCTCACGGGTGGGGGTGCAGCCCTCTAGCATGGAGTCACTAAAATGGAGTTATAAAAGCTGAATAAACTCTTAGACTGTGAAATTTTACAAGTACTATTGTTTCTAGGAGCTCAGTGGGGCTACACTTTTCCTTGGTTCTCACAAGTCTATGGTGTAACAAGCTTAAGGAAACGGCAAGGAGATCCAACCTACCAATCAGAAAGTTATCTTCAAAAATTCCAATTCAAAGCTGGGCACTGGTGGCTCATACCTGTAATCCTACATACTCTGGAGGCGGAGATCTGAGGATCAGGGTTCAAAGCCAGCCTGGACAGAAAAGTCCATGAGACTCTTATCGCCAATAAAGTACTCAGAAAAAGTCATAAATGGTGCTGTGGCTCAAGTAGTAGAGAACTACCCTTGAGCACAAAGAGGCTCAGGGATGGTATCCAGGTCCTGAGTTCAAGCCCCAGTACTGACAAAACAAAACAAAACAAAAAACCGGAAGCCTCCTATTCGTCCTATAAATAACCTAGAGCCAAGCTCTGTAATGAGGCAAGTGGTACAAGATGGCTGACTTCCTGTGGCATATCTATACTACTCACTCACTTTCTCTGTCATAGTTCCCTTCTGATAAACTTTTCTATCTTTTAAAAAAAGAAAGTCTATAGGAGCCAGGTGTTGCTGGCTCACACCTATAATCCTAAGTACTCAAGAAGCTGAGATCTGAGGATCTCGGTTCAAAGCCAGACCAGGCAGGAAAATCTATGAGACTCTAATCCCCACTAAACTACCAAAAACCCCACAGAAGTGGAGCTGTGCCTCAAGTGGTAGAGTGCTAGCCTCGAACACAAAGGCTCCAAGGACAGTACCCAGGCCCTGAGTTTAAGCCCCAAGATGGGCAAAACAGAAAAAAAATCTGCAGAAACCTGAAGAGGAAAAATAGACAACCAAAACATTTTGGTTCTGAATCTGTGACCAATAGTCTCCTTACCTTCCTGATTGTTCTCATAGTCTCCTCAAACTGGATATATCTAATATTGAACGAATACTTCTCTCATCTCAGCGGGACCATCTCTTCTATCCTGGATTCTGAGAAGAAGGAAAAAAAAAACAGATCTGAGGTAACCATATAAAAGAGGAAGATTTAACTATAGAATGGATGATTTGTTCTCCATTCTTTTTTCCTTCCCTGCCATTACCAAGGTATAATATAAGCAGGGAATCAATCCCAATTCTCACTTCTTTGGGGCTACAGCTCTGTGGTTTCCCTCAGTCAGTGGTTTTAAAGCAGAGGCTTTACTTATGTCCATGTGGTTTGGTTTGGCCACTTTACTACACTTCAGCCATTGGACTAAAGGACATACCATGGGTAGCTACTAGTGACAGCAGGTGCAGACCACAAACAAATCTGTCACCAGAACTATGTGTGGTGGAGCCAAAGCAATCTGCAAATATATAAGTGTAAAGAATGAATGCATACTTTTGCAGGGGCCCAAAGAAGGTGTGAATTATGAAGTCAAAAAGCGAGCATGAGTTGACATTGTAATTACACTGATGAGGGTGAAAGGTGACATCTCCCCCACCTGTCATCTGAAGGGCCAGAGCTATTCCTCAAATAAACAGAAAAACAAGGGTTAGGGTTCTAACCAAGATTACTGCATTACAATACAGATACATGCGTTTGCATCTACCCCAGCAATACAATGGGGACCTTCAGTGAAAAAACAAAGTAGAAACTGGGTGCTGAAGGCTCACTCCTGTAATCCTACCTACTCAGGAAGCTGAGAAAGGGCTGGGAATATGGCCTAGTGGCCAGAGTGCTAGCCTCTTATACATGAAGCCCTGGGTTTGATTCCCCAGCACCACATATATAGAAAAGGCCAGAAGTGGCGCTGTGGCTCAAGTGGTAGAGTGCTAGCCTTGAGCAAAAAGAAGCCAAGGACAGTGCTCAGGCCCTGAGTCCAAGGCCCAGGACTGGCAAAAAAAAAAAGGAAGCTGAGATCTGAAGATCATGGTTCAAAGCCAGCCTAGGCAGGAAAGTGTGTGACACACTTACTCCCAATAAATTACTCAGAAAGAGCTGGAAGTGGAACTGTGTGGCTCAAGTAGTAGAATGCTAGCCTTGGGCACAAAGAAGTTGAAGAACAGTGCCCATGCCCTGAGTTCAAGCCCTGGGACCAGCAAAAAAAAATAATTCGAAAAGCCTACCAGACATTTTACATATCAATAACTTATGAAACCTGTTTCAATCACAGAATGACATAACATATTAAAAACCCAAAGGGATAAGGACAAAGTTTGAGACTTTGTCTTTGATTATTATCATGAAATGGGACTCATTCTAATTTTTCTTTTTTCTCACATTCCTTATTTCTTTTTTTCCCTCATAGTTATTGCATGGGGGAGAGGCTCATTTACACATGTCCATATATTCATACAATTGATCAGACTCATCCCCTCCTTCATCTTCCCCCACATAAGGTAGGATTTCTTAAGGTTAAATATACAATGGCAAAGGAACTTCAAGAGTTTTTCAGCAGTCAGTTGGCGTCCCTTGTATAATAAAGTCACCTCCAGATGATTGGGGGCTGGGGGAGATGCCTTCTTAGAAAAAAAAAGACGCTTTCAGTTATGTAATGAGTCACATGCTACCACACGTACCTACTTCACTGCTGGCTTTGCACACCCAGTGATTTTTAGCTACAGAAAATCTCAGGTGCAGACAATAAACACATTATCTTGATGAGACTGCCAATTTGTAGGCTTCATGTTTGCTCACAGCTGTGGAATCCCAACCACAGCCGCTTTGCTTCCACACTTTACCCTCTAAACTGCTATCATGGCTGTCTTCCTGACTTCCTCTGATGGCGTAAGAGTGAATTGGAATTGTCAGGGCAACGAAAACAAGCCAATGGAAAGCAAACATACTCCTAAGAGTGTCGCTGACTTGGGCTATGGGTTATGTGGAAATGAAAGTTACATGTGCTTGTCTGCTTCCATGTTCTTTCTGAATGCTGCTTTCTGCCTAGAAGCAGAACTGAGGTTCTGCTAAGTTGTTTCTACAAAACCAGAAAGCTACCAAGACCCAATAATTGGCACTTCAAAATTAGCCGATCCATATTGTATGGTTTCAGATGGAACAGAGAAAATGGACTCAGAAAAGTACTGCCATGCCATGATTGAGCAGATGCTGGGAAATTGGATGCCACAGTCTATCTGATTCAATTCGGTAGTTTTTGCAGGCAACCACCTTTACTAGGCAGTCTGTGTTTGTCTGGACCAGTTACTTCCTGCATGAGGATTCAGCCAGGTATTTCTTCAGCCAGACACCTAGGCTCACACCTGTCATCCTAACTCCTCAGGAGGCTGAGATCTGAGGATCACAGTTCAAAGCCAGCCCAGGCAGGAAAGTCTGTGTGACTCTTATCTCCACTAAACTACCAAAAAAGCTGGAAGTGGAGCTGTGGCTCAAGTGGTAGAGCACTAGGCTTGAGCAAAAAGAAGGTCGGGGACGGAGCCCACACTCTAAGTTGAAGTCCCTGGACCAGCACCTAAAACAATAACAACAACAACAAAAGCAGTATCTCTTCTCCATGAAGGCCTTCTGTTACCAGCTCCTCTGTGAGCCCCAGGTTTGCAAGACACAAACTAGAAAGTAAGATTGTTTATTGTTGTTCTCTTGGATCCCTCTAATCAATAAAGAGAAGTAATATTATATATACACACAGCAACGTCACTAGGGATGTATTCTAGATACAGTCTTGGTTTGGGCTACTGTCAAATACCACAGATTGGATGATTTAAGCCATAAAAACTTCTTTCTCACAATCCAAAGTCAAAGTGCTGATGGACCTAGTGGTCCCATGAGGATTCTCTTCCAGAGAAGGACAAATGGCTCTTGCAAATGGCTGCCTTCTCTCTGTGACCTCTCATGGCGGAGACAACAAGCATTTCCTTTATTTCTCTTTTTTTTTGCCAGTCCTGGGCCTTGAACTCAGGGCCTGAGCACTGTCCCTGGCTTCTTCCCGCTCAAGGCTAGCACTCTGCCATTTGAGCCACAGCGCCCCTTCTGGCCGTTTTCTATATATGTGGTGCTGGGGAATCGAACCCAGGGCTTTATGTATAAGAGGCAAGCACTCTTGCCACTAGGCCATATGCCCAGGCCCCTATTTCTCTTCTCTTAAAGGTGTAACTGTCATCGTAGGTGCCCGACCACATGACTTAATTTACACTCAAGGACACCACTGCCAAATACCATCACATTGGGTATTAGTATGCGGCTTATGAATGGAGGGTGGGCAAGAAATATTCAGTCTGTAACAGCTTGCAGGGGGGGCAGGCACAGAATATGGCCCAAAAGAGAGAATGTTCTTTTCCTTGACATCACCCAAGCCAGACTATATATCAAATGTAAAACAAACTTCCAATAGACATTAACTATCACTTCTAAATTAAGAAACACATCATTTACATAGACACTTGAAAGATTTTTCTGCTCCACAATTATGGTTTGCCTTAACTGACATTTTAAAGCAACTTTGATTAGATCATTAACATCAGCAGCTCCCAACCTGCTACATACTTCCTAAGTTGCCATTATTCTCTTTTAGGCTGGAAAAGAAATACACAAGTCCACAACTATGTACTCTCAAGACACAGATAGCCAGGAACCAGAAGAGCTAAGGAAAGGGTTCCTAGTGTAATCCTCACATTGAATAGATTCCCACCTTTGTATCACAACTGCATTTTGTGCTGTTCATTCACAAGCTGAACATCCCGCTCTTGTTACTACAGAACTACTTCATAACACACGTCTTAGTTCTGCCCATCTATCCTGCTGTAGCCTCGGTTGGAGTAATGCATTCTTGTGTACTGATTTAGTACTGGAGAAAGCCTAGCATCTGCATAATCATTTCTTCAGTAAGATGCTATGCTATTGTTCTAGCCTTTTGGGAGTCATCTTAGACTCAGATGTGATTCATCTCAATCTCTCCCTAACAGAATTGCACTCTCTAAACACAAGGCTTTAAATAACCTTTGCATCTCACTGTCTAGATCCCTACGGGCGACACTGACTCACAAAATTATGTGTATGGGGCTGTGGTTCAGTGATAAAGCACCTTAGCAGCACCCCCTAAAAATGTCAATAAATTAAATGATCCATGTTTTTAAAGACATGGTTTTCCTAAGTAGTCCAGGTTAGCTTGAAACGTGCCTTCCTCTTACCATAGCCTTCTGAAGGTTGAAATTACAGGCATGCACGACTATACTCAGCTTAAACCTTTTAAATAAAAATGCCCATTTTATTTGGTGCTAATGATGAGAAAGGCCAAATCTTCTTCTCAACAATAGCTTCTATCCATAGCTTGCCAAACACTCTGGCTATTTTCTAAACCATGCCTGAATCAAGGACAAAGTATCGAAATAAAACGCTGGCAATTAGAATTTGTTGTCAGTGTTTATTGTCCTTTGAATACAGAAAGTACTCATTACTTGCAAATGTTCTTAAGGGATTTCTGAACAAACCTGCCAAGTAACCTCTACTCTCAGGCAGAGAATCATAGATGCTACAGTAGCAAACAGCAAACTCAAGCCACCAGTATCTTTCCTACTTCCAAGAATACTCTTTGCATGTAGAAAATTCTAAGGAAAAGAGTGGCAAGTACTTACTCAAATACAAGAGGCAATGTGGTAGGAGTTGAGGTAGCCAGGGAAGAGTCGCTGGAAGAAACAAAAAGGGTGGCAGGTTACCAAACCTGGTAGCAGGCCTCATACATGACCTACTACACTGGTTTCACCTCCAAACACCAAACTGGAATCAATAAAAGAGACACTGGGCTAAAGGCCTCAAGTGGTTAGGGCACCAGCTAAGCAAGCCAAAGAGAGATGCGTTAAGGTTGTGTATATATGTAAGAGACAACCTCAGTGTTGCTTTTGCTGAGCCCATGAACGAACTAAAAGCAGTAAAAAAGCTTGAGATCCCAGCCCTGGCCCCTTTGCCTCTGTGTCCTTTGATCTGGGCCATTTCCTCCCACAGTCACTTTGCAGGAAGGTAGTATTTACCTATAAGCATCTTGTGACACAAGGCAAACTGCTCCTAAGACAGGCAATGTCTTCTTATCATCTTGTGACACTGGTGCAAGAGCTACAAACTGCCTGCCAGTCACTAATGAGTCTTACTGAAACCAGGGCCCATCTGAGCAATCCTGTTAAACCACCTGACCCTCTGACCGCCTCTCAACACAGCTGGGACCTGGGATTGTTTTAACTCTGGAGACCTTTCTCACTGCCTGCTCCCAATTCTCCCTATTTAACCTAAGACAAATGTCTGTACCCTTGACGATTGCTGAAGATGTATTAAAGTGCTGTCTTCCCATGGCTGTCACGTGTAATAAATCTCCCTTCTCGGTCCTTCATCATGTTTGTTCATTTAGTGTAAAGGGATGAGTGGCTGAGCTTGACATGCAAAACTCCTGGAGTTGGGGCCTGGAGTCGAAAAATGTGGCTTCATCCATATTGTGCTCTGTGGACCCTACCCAGGGATTTGCCCCTGAGCAAGTAATAAGTCTGCTGACCAAAATATACACGTTCCTCTGAGCTTCTCTATGGAAAGCAATTTAAGCCAGAATCCTTAGTTATTTTGGAAAAAATCTACCCTTGGTATCTCACCAGCCTCAGCATCTTATCACCCTGCTTTGCCTTCAGCAAGAATTCTCAGTTGATCTGGTAAGATTCCCCTCTAGCCCTGATGTCTCTGCATAGTAATTTTCTATCCACTGGGCCTTACCCCGCCCTTCGGTCATAAACCCTCACTTTATCTAGTTGGAGTCCGAACTGAGCTCAGTTACTAGCCCACTGAGAGACCCCTATACTTACTATGATAGTTCTCCCCCTGGAATAAAGTCTGCCTTATTGGTCTTTAACAATAAATAGTCTAAAAGCTAAGCTGTTCAAAGCTTTAGCCACTAGCTACATGAGAGCTGCTGTTCATTTGAAATGTGGCTGTTTTGATCTAGTAGAAATGTAAAAGTCACACCAAACTGTAGACTTAATAAGAAGGAAAAAAACAATGTAAAATATCCAATTAAATATGTGTGTGTGTGTGTGTGTGTGTGTGTGTGTGTGTGTGTGTGTGTATCGGTGGCTCACATCTTCAATTCTAGCTACTCAGGAGGCTGAGACATGAGGATGGTCCTGGTTCACAGCCAGCTAGAAAAGACAACTCAGAAGACTTATCTCCAGCCAACCAGCAAAATGCTGGAACTAGACACTTGGCTCAAATGGTAAGAGTAGCAGCCATGAATGAAAAGTCTGAGTGAGAGTTCAAACCCTAGGAATGACACACACACACACACACACACACACACACACACACACACACACACACACGTACGTTTTATTTTTTATTAATTTATTTATTGTCAAAGTGAAGTACAGGGGGGTTAGTTTCATACACAAGGCAGTGAGTACATTTCTTATCAAACTTGTTACCTCCTCCCTCAGTTTTCTCCCACCTTACCCCTCCCTATTTCCCTTCCCCCTCCAAGAGTTGTACAGTTGGTTTCCAGCATATAGTTTTGTAAGTATTGCTGTTGCATTGGTTCACCTTTTACCCTTTGTCTCTCCATTTTGATGTTCCCCTTCCCTTCCCTAGTTCTGATAAACATATATACAATACCCAGGCTACTAGAATCAGTTCCAGTGACATCAGGGGTAGAACCATGGGGAAGAAAGACAAAAGAAAAAAGGCATAATTTCACATGGTATGTTGAAAATAACAATGATAAACCACTTATTTCCATAACTTGGAGTTCATTTCACTTAGCATCATCTTATGTGTTCATATGTACATAGCTATTAAGCTATTGTGATCTGCTAGAACTATCCTAGACATGCACTAATTATTGCCAATGAGGGAGTCCATAGAGTCTATGTTTCTTTGAGTCTGGCTCACTTCACTTAAAAAGGAAATTAAAGCAGAACGAAGGAAATGGAAAAGCCTCCTATGATCCTGGATTGGGAGGATTAACGTCATGAAAATGGCAATACTGCCAAAGGCTTTCTACAAATTCAATGCAATACCCATCAATACCCCAACACAGTTCTTTAATGAAATAGAGGAAGCAAGCCAAAAATTCATATGGAGCAATAAAAGACCCTGAATAGCAAAAACAACCCTAAGCAGGAAGAACAGTGCTGGAGAAATATCAATACCAAACTTCAAATTCTATTACAAAGCTACAAAGTAAAAAAAAAAGCTTGGTATTGGCACAAGAACTGACCTGAAAACCAATGGAATAGAACTGAAGACCCAGAAATGAACCTGCAGACCTATGGCCACTTAATCTTTGATAAAAGGGCTAAAATTTAGGATGGAAAAAGACAGCCTCTTCAACAAATGGTGCTGGCAAAATTGGTTAATCACCTGTTACAAACTAAAGCTAAATCCTTATATATCACCCTGCACCAGAATCAATTCCAAATGGATCAAAGACCTCAAGGTAAAAGCAAGTGCCCTGAATACATTGTTTTATTTTTATAGCCATTTAATAAATTGCATGTACTAAGGGGTTTCATCGTGATACTATCAATAACTTTATACTACATGTTGAAATTGTGTCATATCTATTATATTGAAATGACTCAATTACTAAAATTAATTTCATCTGTTTATGCTTACTGTGTTAATATGGCTACTAGCAAATTTCAACAAAAATTGCATGTGAGCTGGGTATGGTGGTATATACCTGTAATCTTAGCAGTTAGGAAACCCAAGCAGGAGGGTCAAGAGTCTGAGGCCAGCCACACTACAAAGTAAGATCCTGCCACACACACACCAAAAAAAAAAAGGAAAGGAAATCAAGTAACACAGTAGTTTACATTATCCTTTTTGCATAGCTCAGGTCTCAAAAGCAGCTGAGGTAAAGGAGGAAAGAGAAAGAGGATTTCAGAACTCTTCTAAAACCTAGGGTAAAACTTGGGTTTCTCATCTCCTAATGTCTGCCTGTTACTGGAAAGAGCCCTAGCACTCACAATGATACAAGTTTCAAGATGCTCCCTATCTAGGATTTGAAATGGAAACACTGTGTGTCTCAGGTGCGTCCTTGGGAAGTGTCTGGGATGCTAGCCAATAACTGGTCTTGCCAGCATTTATAATGCAAAGATGAATCTACTCACCCCTCCAGATTCAGTTCAAGCACTGTTCAAAGCAAAAAAGAAAGGCATTCCTCACTTGGACCATGCCATCATCCATGTTCTCTGCTCTAGCCATTCAGGATTAGACCTTCTAGCATATGCATAATACCTGTGATAAGCTAACAAATCATTGGCCTTTCCCCTTGTACATTTTTTCTCAGTATCTCCAGTTATTATTTTTTCATGAAATGGAGAAATAGAATCTTATCGGAAACAAGAATGTTTCTCAAACCATATAGCAAAAAGAAAAAAAAAGTCTTTGCATGATATGTCTCTGAAGAATATAGAACAATCTGATAATATGACCTCCAAGAATGAGAACAAAGTATCAGAGCAAAGAGGTTAATGAGAGACTTTTCTGTTATCTTTCAATTTGTAACTTCATTCCATGCAATCTTTTTAAGATCCTTTAAAAGTTTTACTGTACAAAGAAAAGATGTTTTAAAACTTGAATTCCACTGGAGATACACGTTAAGATCAGGAATAAACAAGCTTTCCCTGTAAGGGTCAAATATGTTAGCCTTTGAGGGTCTCCATGGCAACCATTCCTCTTTCACAGAACAAAAGTAGTCATAGACAAGAGGTAAAGGAATGTACATGACTGTGTTCCAATAAAACTTTATTAACAAATGTAGGTGAGATTTTCTTGTTCCATAGTTTGTATAGGGTGGGAACAGCTATTAGAGTTTGCTTTGAACAGCAGTATTGTATATGTGTCCATCCACTCATGTTCTCCATTTATTCCTCGTGTGTGTGTGTGTGTGTGTGTGTGTGTGTGTGTGTGTGTGTGTGTGTGTGTTGGGAATTGAATCCGGAGACTTCCTTATGGCAGGCAAGCATTCTATCATTAAACCTCATGCTCAGCCTTATGTTTCCATTCTTTTCTTTCTTTCTTTCTTTCTTTCTTTCTTTTTGGCCAGTCCTGGGGCTTGAACTCAGGGCCTGCTCTACCACTTGAGCCACACCGCCACTTCTGGCTTTTTTTTCTATTTATGTGGTACTGAGGAATAGAACCCAGGGCTTTGTGCATGCCAAGCAAGCATTCTACCACTAAGCCACATTCCCAGCCTATGTTTCCATTCTTAAACAGATTTTTTAAAATATCCTTTCAACCTAAGTTGAATTACATTTAATAGGGTTGAGGGGAAAAAAGAAATATGAGGTTAGAGGTATAGCTCGGTGGTGCAATACTTCCTTAGCCAGCACAAGGCCCTGGGTTAGGTCCCAAATACTTCAAAAGAAAAAAAAGGAAAGATAATGGGGATACAGAATCAAACCATCTAGTTTATAAGATAAAAATCATAACTTTCATAATATTCATTAAGAAAAGGTAAAGACATCTGGTGCAGGTGACAGGTGCCTATAATCTTAGCTACTAATGAAGGATAGCTGAAGTAAGGTGAGAAAGAAATTAAAAATACAACAGAAAGTAAGCTAGGTTCAGGAGCTGAGATAGAACTAGGAAAATAAGACTGAAAAATAACTAGAATAGCAAGAAATTGAATCACCTGTTCAATAATGTAGAGCCTTGGCAGTCTTTCCATCTCTCTCGATTGTCTTTTAGATGTTAAATGAGATACACTGCCCCTAGAGGGTTAATTGGGTTCAAGAATAGAAAACACCTAGTTTTTGTAAATCTGTAACCAGAAAGTATACCTAAAAAGAGACCACAAAGTACACCCAGGTCACAAGACTCTCTGGTTGTTAAGACCAACCCAAACACTTTGTCTCCAGGCTTGGGTGATAGCGCCCAAACAGGATAATTGTGAGGGTGCAGGAAGCTACATTGCTCCCCCCCCCCCCCCCGCTCTCTCCCCACTCCTGCTTCTGGCAGGGGCTCCCGATAAACTTGGTGAGCAAATGCTTTATGGTAATTTTCTCTGTTTTGTTTTGGGGTGTTTTTTTTTGCCAGTCCAGGGGCTTGAACTCAGGGCCTGAGCACTGTCCCTGGCTTCTTCCTGCTCAAGGCTAGCACTCTGCCACTTGAGCCACAGTGCCACTTCTGGCTTTTTCTATATATGTGGTGCTGGGGAATCGAACCCAGGGCTTCATGCATGCTAGGCAAGCATTCTACCACTAGGCCATATTCCGAGCCCTCGCTTTATGGTCATTTTCTAGGTGCTCTTATCCCTTGGCTATCCAGTAGTGTAAGCAGCCATGGTCCTACTAGTCTACATTTTGTTTGATTCCTAGATCAAAGGGAGTGTTCGAAGAAGGGGAAAAATCACCTAGCAAAACCAGAGAGCTTGCTTCATTGTTTCTTAAGTGCCCTTTTTCCAGGTTCCATTTACATGCATTATTATCCATCAGAAAAAGTGCTTGTTAACAATGACTTTAGAAATCATAATCATTAAAATTGAAAATCTCCATTTAAGCCAGACTCCCTCTTTGTGATGTTAAAAGCATCCCCTCCGCGCGTTCACCCTTCTCTCTGTGAGGCCTATTCCAGCTTTTAACCTGGGCTTTTCATTTGGTGCCTCTTGTGATCTCTTCCAGCTATAATTTTTACAAGTAGAACCCTGAAGCTTTTTAATATTTTTGTTTACCAGAATTATTCAGCTTTAGGGTTTTTTTTACATGTGTTGGGTATGTTACTTTTCTGTGACATCTTTCCAAATAATTCAATGGCACCTTATGGCTTTAAAAAAGTTTAAAAGGGGAAAAATGAAGTGAACAGTTACAGTGTTTAAATTAGTGGGAAGGCTTATATATGAGCAACAAATTCTCTTAAATATATTCATCAGGAAAATCTAGGAAGTATACTGCATGAAAATGTCAACTATCTAGGCCTCCTCCTGAATTCTTCTCTTACTGGATTAAAGGACTGGGGTTATTTATTGTCCTACACTTTCTAGTAATATACTTGATGTGTTAGCTGGGAAGTTAAGGATTAAGTGTGTCTTTTTTCTGACTTATCAAATGGAAACAATAAGGCAGGTGAGGGACAGATGGGGCTCGATCCTGTCTCTATTTTATATTTTGACCTTTTACTGGAAATTTTTTATTCATTTTTATTTCTGCAAGTACTCAATTAAAATATTACTGAATCTTCCTCAAACAGCAACTCCACTCCTAAGTACATACCCAAAAGAACCAAAAGCACATACTCCAACAAATATTTGCACATGAATGCTGACAACAGCACCACTCACAATAGTCTAAAGGTGGAAATGAGCCAAATGTCTATTAGCCAGTAAATAAGGTGTGGTGGCAGACATAAAGGAATTTTATTTGCCCATAAAAAAACCCACAAAGTTCTACTACATGAGACAACATGGATGAACCTTGAAACAAGTAAGGTAAATGAAAGACACAAAAAGGTTACACACTGAAAGATTCCACGTATATGAATTATCTAGATAGGAAAATCTATACACATAGCAAAGAAAGGGGAGGTTCCAGAGGATGGGAGGAGGGAAAAATGAGGAGTAACTGCTATCAGACATCAGGATTTATTTTGGAGTGATGACAACTTTAATTTTGGAGTACTGACAACATTTTAAAACTCGATAAAGGAAGTGATTGCAAGATAAGAGCAAATGCCACTCAACCATTCCCTTTAAAATGGTTAATTCTGTTGTGTGAATTTCACCTCAGTTCAATTATGGATCTTGATTGCTACGGTTTTGCATTTCCTTTCAATTTTGTGTTTAAAGTGAGGGTCATCCTTGCCACTCCAAGTCTTAGAAATGCTAAATTTTACTTTTTCCTGGGAAATAAGCAAGATGAGTAATCAAAATATTCTTGGCCAATATGCAAACCTGTGGTTGAGTTTCAGGGTGAGAGAACAACTCCTTTTTTTACTTAATTTTAGCACATGACCTGTCATCCTACCACCAAAGAGGGCCCAGTTACCTGGATGCTTGTTTATCACGGTGACATCATGACATCATTATGTGCTGGCCAAAACACAAAAACACTTTCTTCCCCATAACTAATTGTTGGGCAAAGTTTAATTAACTACAAATGTATGAATATCAAAGGTGGCCTCTGGAGTAAATGAAAATTACTCCTCTGGCTCTGGTTCATAAGAACATCAGCAGACTCCCTTTGAGTCTTTCCAGTCCGTTTGGTACACATTGGAGGAAGTCTTTACAAGTGTGGTGATTGCTTCAGGTAATTCCTTCATGTTGATTACAGTAGCTTCAGTGGCTTCAAAAAAAGAGAATATGAGTATTAGCAACATCAAAAATGAATAATGCACATCTTAAAAAATACATCCAGCTACTCAGGAGGCTGAGATCTGAGGAGCGAGGTTCAAAGGCAAGCCTGAGCATAAAGTCTGTGAGACACTTAGTTAACCACCAGAAAACTGAAAGTGGCACTGTGGCTCAAAGTGGTAGAGCACTAGCCTTTAGCAAAAAAGCTCATGGACAGTGTCCAGGTCCTGAGTTCAAACCCCAGGACTAGCACAAAAAAAAAAAATGTCTCCAATTGGGCACTGGCGGCTCATGCCTGTAATCCTTGCTACTCAAGAGACTAATATCTGAGGATTATGGTTCAAAGCCAGCCTGTGCAGGAAAATCCATGAAACTCTTATATCTAATTAACTACCAAAAAATGGAAGTGGACCTGTGGCTCAAAGTGATACAGCTTTAGTCTTGAACAAGAAACAGCTCAGGAACAAGTCCCAGTCCCTAAGTTCAAGACACATGCACGCACACGCACGCACGCACGCACACACACACACACACACACACACACCCCTCCAGATAACCTGTACACTATGTTTCCTTGTTCCTGAAAGTGATTGTGTCTGAGCTAAACCTAAGTACACATAGCTGTACTTCCCCCCTAATGAACATATGCAGTATTCTCAGATAAATACAAGAAGAACTCACACTAGAGCAATGAACTCTTGACAGGTTTTCCCAAACCAGCCATCCCTACTAAAAAGAAGCTATCCAATTTGAGGTCTGCCACTACCCCTAGGGTAATCCCTGGCAACATCTGCCTCTAAGAATAAATTTAGGCAAGTGATGCAGGTTCCTGTCCTCTCTCATCATGTGTGATAGAGCCACAGGAAAAATAAGCTGACCCTAGACAGTAATCTTGTCTCTAATATTTTCCTACGAAGAAATAAAATGCTATCTTATTTTATACAAATGCAAGGGAATCTGCCATACAATGAGGGGCCTACATTAGGATCAGCAAACTGTTTTTGTAAATAAAGTTTTACTGGCACAGAGCCATGTCTATTTCTTTCTTTCTTGCCTATGGCTGGCTGCTTTCCTACAACAGTGACAGATTTCAGTAGTTGTGGCAAAGACTCTAAGACCCACAAGCCTAACATACTATCTGGCCTTGCAAAAAAAAAAAAGTTTGCCAATGCCCAACCAAAACTCCAACTCCAACAGCTATAGTCCCCAGATTCTCATTTATTGGCATATTTATACACTGATTTCTGGCCTCAGATGCATCCTATCTCTCCCAAATACTAACTCTGGAATTTTCTCTTACCTTCTCAGAAGAGCCTGTTATTCCAAGTCAGTTGTTAGATTCAGATCAGACATCTTTGCCTCTAAAAAGCTATCATCACTGGAATCATTGCATCCATCACTAGAGCAAGAGAAAAATGAATATAGCAAAGTCTAATAAAAACCCATAACAATTATTCAATTGTCAGTTGCAAACATGTTCCATAATTAACCTCCATCCAGAGAGAATACTAAGGAATGGTCTGTTACCACTTTGTCCAACCACACATAATGGCCTCCTTCTTGGGTTGTAGAAATGAATTACTTGCTGTCATCAGAAACTAGAACTTACTTATTGAGAAAATTTAGGGGGAAAATCAATTCAAGTTGAAATATATCTTCTGGATATCACAAATCATCAGTGAACTTTATCAAAACCTGGATTTCTCTCCTGTTCCTCTTACCTATGGTCTGCTTTCTACTAGAGCTGTTCTGGTTTTTTTATTATTTAAAATGAAGGTCTGTGTTGATAAGTTCCCCTTTATTTTCTAAGAATCTACTCTTCAGACTGTGATCTAAGTCTCAAGCTATCTGAAATTAAGTATCACTTAGTCCTCTCCCTATTAATCTCAATTTGTTGTCAAGTACCTGCAATATTAGTTGGATATACAGAGGTTTTTCAAACTTCATCTTTCTGAGGCCAACTATTTCCTTTGACAATAAGGGATTCAGGACACAAAAATATGATTTGATGTTGGGTGCTAATAGCTCATGCTTGTAATCCTAGGTACTCAGGAGGCTGAGATCTGAGGATCATGGTTTGAAGCCAGCCCAAGCAAGAAAGCCGGTGAGACTCTTATCTCCAATTGAGCACCACAATAGTCAGAAATGGCGCTGTGGCTCAAGTGGTAGAGTGCTAGCCATGAGCAAAAGCAGCCCAGGGACAGTGCCTAGGCCCTGAGTTCAAGCCCTAGGACCAGCACCAAACAAACAAACAAACAAACAAAAGAATATGTTGGCATAGTGAATGTTTTAAGCAGGAATCATCTGAGGGATAGATAAAATGTGTAGGAAGGTCTTTTGGATTTTTCCCCAGCCCTTCTGCACTGAAGCATGTCACAAAACCCAGGAATAATGCTCTTGATCTTTCTTGGGAGTAGATCCATGAGACCCTCAGGTGAAAGGTGTCCTCTCCTTCCTCTGAGACACAAGGACAGAGAGAAGAATCGGAATCAGTGAGTCCTGTTTAATTTCCCAGTCCATTCCATGACATCATACTCCTTACCCTATTCTATTTCTTCACAACTCTCCACTCTTCCTCAAACATGCTATAGAAAGCATGAGGGTTTATGTGTTTCATTTCCTTAACAAAGACACTTATGTCACATAAAATTTATATTAGGGCTGGGAATATGGCCTAGTGGCAAGAGTGCTTGCCTCGTATACATGAGGCCCTGGGTTCGATTCCTCAGCACCACATATACAGAAAATGGCCAGAAGTGGCGCTGTGGCTCAAGTGGCAGAGTGCTAGCCTTGAGCAAAAAAGAAGCCAGGGACAGTGCTCAGGCCCTGAGTTCACGGCCTAGGACTGGCTGGAAAAAAAAAATCTTTTGTACAACTACTTAAAGATAATCATAAGAATAAAAAAGCTGGGACTGGGAATATGGCCTCGTGGCAAAGAGTGCTTGCCTTGTATACATGAAGCCCTGGGTTCAATTCCCCAGCACCACATATACAGAAAACGGCCAGAAGTGGCGCTGTGGCTCAAGTGGCAGAGTGCTAGCCTTGAGCAAAGAGAAGCCAGGGACAGTGCTCAGGCCCTGAGTCCAAGGCCCAGGACTGGCAAAAATGATAATAATAATAATAATAAAATACACATTAAAAAATAAAAAAGCTATGTTAAATAAATGTATATATTTTTCTGTTAGTAATCCATCTTTTGCTAGCAGGGCCTCAGACACGAACCTAAGCTGGGGAGAGGAAAAGATGTTTTTCCTCCCCTCCTGCAACATGAAAGGACTAGAGAACAGTAAACACAGCTGTGAAGGCCTGATTCACTAGTCAGATACCATCTTTTTGGTTTCAGCTGCAGATTTGCTTTTGTCTCTGTGTTCCTCCCTAGATACAAAGGAATTGGTCATCTATGCCTGTGGGCAAATCCCACAGGGCGCTGGGACTTGGTGGTCATGATGACTCGGGCCTGCACCTTGGAGCAAGACTCAGGAAACATGCACATATAAAAGTTAATGTACAGAATATCAAAATTGAGAGACAAAGGATAAAAAGACAAATGACTCCAAAATCAATACTTGCAAAACAATTTGGTGTAAACCAACTGAACAACTCATGGGGGAGAAGGGGAGGGGGGAGGGGGCAAATGAGGGAGGAGGTAACAAATAGTACAAGAAATGTACCCACTGCCTTACATATGAAACTGTAACCCCTCTGTATATCACTTTGACAATAAATAAGTAATTATTCAAAAAAAAAGTTAATGTACTTGCTAAACTTGCCTTGAAATCCTAGCCATTTCAGGTCATATTTTCACTGTGATTTATATGCCAGCAGCATGGAAGTTTTCTATTCCAACAAACATGCACAAGGGCACTGGTGGTTCACACCTATAACCCTAGCTACTCAGGAAGCTGAGATCCGAGGATCACAGTTCAAATCCAGCTCATGCTGTAAAGTCCATGAGACTTGTATCTCCAATTAACCACACACACACACACTCAAAAAGCCAGAAGTGGAGCTGTGGCCCAAAAGCTCAAGGACAGTAACCAAGCCTTGAGTTCAAGCTCCAGGACCAGCACATGTGCGCACGCACGTTTGCACACATGCACGCGCGCACGCGCACACACACACACACACACACACAACCTTTCTCATCAGTCCAAAGGTTTGAGAAATATGCCATTTCAAATTAGAAGTCTATGGGATGATCTTATTTCCTTGAGTCACATATAGTATTCAGTATAGAACTGCTTGTTGAACCGCCTATCACCATGCTGGCTTTCCTTAGAAATACATCTCAATGAATTAGCTCTGCAATTGAACTTCAGCTCTGAGACATAAACTCCGTTTAGGTCTTCTTGCTTGGTCTCAAGTAAACCAGCACATTAATGAACTCCACTAGAGTGCTACTACTACTGCTAGGAAGTATTCATTCTGTGCCTGAGCCATCTCAATCATCTGCTGACTGGTAGCAATCAAGAGCCTGAACTCCATAGCAAGTAAAATTTCACTCTTTAAAAAAAAAAAAAGGAAGAGGGGAATGATTTCAGAAATTCAAAGCTGACAGATTAAAATCAAAGATTTACCCTATACATATATTTACCTTATACATATTGAGTATTAATAAATAGATTTTTTAAAGCAAAAAAAAGATATTCTTTGCTTTCTGGTTTGTATGCTTGCGGTCTTCTGTGACTTTTGGAGAAAACAGCAGAGATATAGGGACATTAGAGCAGGGAGAAGAGATGGAAGATTATGAATTGGGCTATGGGCCTGGGAATGTGGCTTAGCGCACATTGAGCTTGTTTTGCTCAAGGCTAGCACTCTACCACTTGAGCCACAACACCATTTCTGGCTTTTTCTATTTATATGGTACTGAAGAATCGAACCCAGGGCTTCACGCATGCTAGGCAAGCGCTCTACGGCCAAGCCACATTCCCAGGTGTCAAATTTTACACACACCTCTTTTCCCATCTCTAAGTTCAGAGAAGAGTAGGGCGGGTTTACATCTTCTCTCTCACAGGTTCCCCATCCTATAAATAGGATTTGGGGGCAGTGCTAGAGTTTGAACTAAGAGCCTTTCACTTGCTAATAAAGTGTTCTACCACTGAGCCATACCTCCAGCCCAAGATTTTTTTTTTTTTTTTTTTTTTTTTTGGCCAGTCCTGGGCCTTGGACTCAGGGCCTGAGCACTGTCCCTGGCTTCTTCCCGCTCAAGGCTAGCACTCTGCCACTTGAGCCACGGCACCGCTTCTGGCCATTTTCTGTATATGTGGTGCTGGGGAATCGAACCTAGGGCCTCGTGTATCCGAGGCAGGCACTCTTGCCACTAGGCTATATCCCCAGCCCCCAAGATTTATTGATACCAATAATTATTTGTTAGCCACATGCTTTTGGATAGTTCACATGACCCCTTGAGAATAAAAAAAAGTAATAAATTACCAATTTCACTAAAACATTATGAGAGCCAAAAAAGACAGAGTAAAGTTCCTTGAAAACTATATAAAATGTATAAGCTGTAGCTATTTGTGAGGGTTACATATCATATTCATAATATAGTATTTCCTTCAAACTTATAGATTACAAAGAATCAAGAGAGATGGCAAAGGGTATGATTTTCAGAATGGTTCCCAGCCCATATTAGCTGGTGGGCTTGGGTAGGTCTATTTCTAAACTTTCTTATTTCCTATCTGAAGGCCATTTACTCCAAGCTCTGCCAATACACCAAAATGGCACAGACTGAATCTAGCAAAATGAGGCTCAGCTTGAGTTCATTCATTCCCCACTAATTTTCTTTCATTTGTGTTCAGAGACCCAGGGTATCACAATAAAGTAAACCATGATGCTCTGGAACAAAATTAAGAGGTGTTACTGCCAAACTTGTGGACTTGAGGGCATTCATCGGCTGACAAGAGAAAAGAAATGGTAGAAATACAATGGGAGTCATGAATGAACATAGAACAGTGGCTTCTATACATACTACAAAATGTGGGAGCCACTCTGTGCTATGCATGTGTCTCAGGGTGTTATTTCTGTTTCACACAGAACAAATGTAAAAGAAATCATAAGCTAGATTTATCTGAGTGTCTTTCCACTTAATTAAAAACATTTCAGCTCTGTCTTAAGACTAATCTCTCTTTCTGAATAATCTACCATACACACTGGGTTCCCCATGGGAAGAATTCTCAGATACTACAGTCTTTCATTGTTATATTGCTGTTTGTTTTGAGACAGTCTTACTATGGAGCTCTGCACACTTGTTTTGGGACTAGTTCTAGGAGGCTTGAGTTGAGCACCCAGATGCTACCCCCTAGCTTTTTGGCTCAAGGCTACAGCTCTACCACTTTAGCCACTTCTCCACTTCCAGATTTTTGGTGCTTAATTGGAAATAAGAATCTCATAGATTTTCCTGTCCTGGCTGGCTTCAAACCTTGATCCTCACATTTCAGCCTCCCAAGTAGCTCAGATTACAGACCTGATCTATGCCAGACTTGGCCCTGAACTTTTGATCCTTCCACCTCGGTCTTCCAAGGGCTGAGATTATAGGAAGGTCCCACCACTAGATATTAAGAGTTCTATATGTTAAATTCTATAATGTGCTAACAAATGCAGACACATTCATGTGTGTCTTGTTATGTTTAAGGAAGGTATTCTTAAACCTGCACTGTCCAAAACAGTAGCTACAAGCCATGGTGTCTGTCTATATTGAAATCAATGGGAATCAATTAAAATTAAAAATGCCATTCCTCGTTTGCACTGGCTACCATTCTGGTGTTTCATAGCCACATGTAGTTCATGACTGTCATATCTTTTTTTTTTTTTTTTTGCCAGTCCTGGGCCTTGAACTCAGAGCCTGAGCACTGTCCCTGGCTTCTTTTTGCTCAAGGCTAGCACTCTGCCACTTGAGCCACAGCGCCACTTCTGGCCATTTTCTATATATGTGGTGCTGAGGAACTGAACCCAGGGCTTCATGTATGAGAGGCAAGCACGCTACCTAGCCCCCATGACTGCCAAATCTTATAGTGCA
Source organism: Perognathus longimembris pacificus (assembly GCF_023159225.1). Taxonomy (NCBI): domain Eukaryota; kingdom Metazoa; phylum Chordata; class Mammalia; order Rodentia; family Heteromyidae; genus Perognathus; species Perognathus longimembris. The sequence continues at coordinate 104,226,049 of NC_063188.1, read as the reverse complement.
GATTATTCAACATTTCAAGTCATTTCAAAAAAGTTTTAATGGATAGTAATACTTTTAAAACAATAAGTCATATTTTTAAAAACAAACTACAATCATCATGCAATAGACATCATTTCCTCAAAAAGGTTTTGTTTTTAAAGGTCTGGCTACCTACAAGTAAGTAAAATTGAAGCAAATCTCTTTCATGCCCCCCACAAAGAGTAGAAACTCTCTGAAAAAAAGGGGATTTTACAAGACTTTCTGACAAGACAAAAAGCAAAATCACATGCAGCCATACACCCACATGGGAATCACTGTCATTAAGACACTCTCTTGTCTTACAAAAGAGTTCATCACAATGGCTTCCATGCAAATCTTGACACTGACAGATAAAAGATGTTACAGTGAGATATATTTATCAAAGACATCCAGTTCCTAATAAATTCCCAATGTAAGAAAACATATTCCAAGGCACTAGTAAAAGGGCATCTGAATGCCTAGCACAATCCATTCTAGGCTGACCCCAGAAAGCTGGTAAATCACTCTCCATTAACAGAAAGGAAGTAATTGGATATTTTTAGTTTAATGACACGAGGCCAGGAGCCAGTAGCTTACTCCTGTAATCCTAGCCACTCAGGATGCTGAGATCTGAGAGTCCTGGTCGGAAGCCAGCCCAGGCAAGACAGTGAGACTTTTTTTTTTGGGGGGGGGGGCGGGGGCATCAGTCCTGGGGCTTGAACTCAGGGCCTGGGCACTATCTTTGAGCTTCTTTTGCTGAAGGCTAGCACTTTACCACTAGAGCCACAGTGCCACTTCCAACTTTTTCTGTGTATGTGGTACTGAGGAATAGAACCCTGGGCTTTATGCATGCTAGGCAAGCACTCTACCACAAAGCCACATTCCCAGCCCTTGTGAGACTCCCATAAACTCCAATAAAGTACTCAAAAAAAAGCTCAAAGTGGAGCTGTGGCTCAAGTGGTAGGGCGCTAACCTTGAGGAAAAGGAAACTCAGGAACAGCACTCAGGCCCTGAGTTCAAGCCTCGGGCTTGAACACACACACACACACACACACACACACACACACACATTAATGATATAGTTACGATTCCCAGCATGCACATGTTCCTACATATTTTCTATCAAAATCCATTTCATGTGGGGAAAAGCATGTTTTAAAAACACATTGCCATGCACACAGGAAGCATTGTCACTGCCATACTTACTTCCTTCTCAAAGGGTCCCTGGAAGCCATTAAATGGGAAAGCAATAGAATAATAACTTAGTATGCTTTCAACGAGTTTTGCATTTCATAGTAAACAGTAGCTTACAACCCTGTTGGAGCATTAAAAGCACAGTAGTTTGTAGTGCTCTGAACTCCATTCCTGGCTGGCAACCACACTACAGGGGGCTATGATCAATAAAGAGCACCTTTTAACCTACATGGACTCCCAAAGGAAGGCGGACTCAAGCATGATTTATTAACAGTAATTTACCAAGGGAGGGGGGCAGAAATGTCAAGGAATGGAGTTGAAGTCAATCACAGAAGAGAGCTGTTTGAAAAGAAGTTTTAAAAGCATGACTCAAAAAAGGAAGCAAAAGTAACAATCCTGCTCCCCCTTTCCCTTCCCTTTTGTTTGAAATGTAATAAATAGGCAAAAACCCCATTGTGACAGTAGGCTAAAGTTTCCAAAGTATCATGTTGACTATTCTTCACACAAACCGAAGGACCAGAAGAAGTGGTGACTTGGACCAAATTCCCCAGGAAGTGGCTGATACAGAAGTCAAATCCATTGCACCTGATCTACTCACTGAAACTGTCACCAAATAGGACATGCGCAGCCCCTAGCAACATCAATCGTGCAGCCCAAAAGTCAAAAGGCAAGGTGAGTGCCGGTTTGAAATCATTCTAGAAAACAAACACCAGGTTCATACAGAGAGTACTAGCTTCTTACACTGAGTTCAAAGCATGATTGTTCAGAGCCAGAGCACACAAAGCCAGCCAAAGAAGGGTAAGTCCGCCTTACAGGAAGATAATGAACACTGCAAACAAGGAAGGGGGTCCTCTCGCCCCCACCCCCACCTTAACAATTGCCAAAAGCTGCCATCCTAATGGTAAATAGATCAGTATTTTCCTCCCACAGAGCAGTGCAGGAATATCTATCAACAGCCAAGAGGCAATGGCATTAAAACCCTCAAGAGAATTCCAGGGACCGCAAGTTGTTCCATATGGATTTATGTACATTTTATCCTGTAAGCCAAGGAAAGCCATTGAGGGTTTTAAACTCCAGAATAATGTGGGAGGATCGTTCTGACAGCAGAAAATGGATTCGGAACAGGAAAGCTGGAGGCCTAGAGACCACGTAGGAGGCTCTGCAGAAGGCAAGAGATCCAGGAGCTTAGAACTAAAGTAAACGTAATAATAGCATAATAATAATGATAACTATTATCATAGACCAGGCACTGTGCTAAGTGCTTTATATGTAATGTGAAATTTAATCTTCATTACTATCGTGGGAAGCAGGGCCTATTATGACTCCTCTGTGTGTGTGCACTGCGGGGGATAGAACGCAAGGCCGTGTGCATACTAACTACACGCTCTACCACTGAGCTATACCCTCAGCTCACATCATCTTTTCCTGTCTGTATGCTTGTGAGTGTGTGTGTGTGTGTGTGTGTGTGTGTGTGTGTGTGTGTGCTATAATTGGGACTTGAACCCCAACACTCCAATTCTTGCTTGGCTTTTTTGCTGATGGCTGACACTCTATCACTTGAGCCATAGCTCCATTTCTGGCTTTTTGCTGGTTAAATGGAGTATCATGAATCTTCCTGCCTGGGCTGGCTTTGAACCTTGATCCTCAGATTTCAGTCTCCTGAGTGGCTAGGATTACAGGCACCTGACTTTCTGTCTCTTTCTTTCTTTCTTTCTTTCTTTCTTTCTTTCTTTCTTTCTTTCTTTCTTTCTTTCTTTCTTTCTTTCTTTCTGTCTCTTTCTTTCTTCCTTCCTTCCTTCCTCCCTCCCTTCCTTCCTTCCTTCCTTCCTTTCCTTCTTTCTTTCTTTCTGTCTGTCTTTTTTCTTTCTTTCTTTCCTCCCTCTCTCTCTTTCTTTCATCTTTATGCCAGTCTTGGTGCTTGAACTCAGAGCCTCACCCTCGCAGTTGGATTTTTCACTCACATCTGGGGCTCTACTACTTGAGCCACACCTTTACTTCTAGCTTATTGCTGGATAATTGGAGATAAGAGTCTCACAGGATTTTTCAGCCTAGACTATAGTCCAGGATTATAGTCATGAGCTACTAGCACGCACCTGCAAAGGGTTCTTAAACTCAATGTGTAGGGATTGTGCATAATTACTTTACAGGGCAGCCACAGAGACACATATGCTGAAAGGCAATGGACAATCTTTAGACTCATCTTTCATTTGTTGTTTAACAATGGAATTCATGGTGCTGGTGAAGGGGGTGTGACTCGGTGGTAGAGTACATGCTTAGCATAAGCAAGGCTTTAAGTTAAGTTCAACCCCAGCACTTAACCAAAAAGGCAGCACCAGTGGCTCACAAATGCAATCCAGCTACTCAGAAGGCTGAGATCTAAAGATTGTAGTTTGAAACCAGCCCTTATAAGACAGTTGGTGAGATTCTTATCTCGTTAATCAGCAGAAAGCCAGAAGTGGAGGTGGGGCTCAACTGGTAGAGCACTAGCTTTAAGAAAACGCAGGGACATGCCGGACACTGGGGTCTCACGCCTATAATCCTAGCTTACTGCGGAGACTGTGATCTAAGGATTGTGGTTCAAAGCCAGCCCAGACAGAAAAGTCTATGAGACTCTTATCTCCAATTGGCCACCAGAAAACTGGAAGTGGTACTGTGGCTCAAATAGTAGAGCGCTGGGGCTGGGGATATGGCCTAGTGGTAGTGTGCTTGCCTCATATACATGAAGCCCTGGGTTCGATTCCTCAGCACCACATAAACAGAAGTGACACTGTAGTTCAAGTGGTAGAGTGCTAGCCTTGAGCAAAAAGAAGCCAGGAACCGTGCTCAAGCCTTGAGTCCAACCCCAGGACTGGCAAAAAACAAAACAAAACAAATAGTAGAGCACTATCCTTGAGCACAAAAAAAGGCTCAAGGTCTGGGAATATGGCCTAGTGGCAAGAGTGCTTGCCTCCTATACACGAAGCCCTGGGTTCGATTCCCCAGCACCACATATACAGAAAATGGCCAGAGGTGGTGCTGTGGCTCAAGTGGCAGAGTGCTAGCCTTGAGCAAAAAAGAAGCCAGGGACAGTGCTCAGGCCTTGAGTCCAAGGCCCAGGACTGGCAAAAAAAAAAAAAGGCTCAAGGACAGCACCTAGGCCCTGAGTTCAAGCCCCAGAAGTGGCACAAACAAAGGTGCTCCTGACAGAGATTGTGGTTTTAGATACTAAAACACTCACAATTACAAGGATTTGAGTGTGGGAATCTGTAAGTGCAATGAGGTCTGCCAAAGAGAATTGGAGCCAGTCCCTGACTCTCAGAAGGCTGACAGAGGCCTGAGAAAGATCTGTTGCTCTTAGCATCATTACAAAGGCCACGGATCTCACCCTAGGTGTAAACTATTCAGCTTCCCAGCTTCCCCAGACCTTGCAGCCTGGCCGGAGCCTAACCAAACGGTGTGTGTTACCTGCTCACCTGCACCTCCTGTTTTCAGGAAGGCACCTAGGATGGTTTTCCCCCACTCCGGTGTCGGTAACTTCAAAGAGACTGCTACCTTGCTTTCTGCACATAACCTCCCTACTTGATGTTGAATAAAAGCCCTGTTCACGGGACCCTCGGGAGGCAGGCAGCAGGTCCCCTGGTACCCCGAAACCGGTTCCAAGGTATGGTCTCCATCACTGCTTTGCTCCCGGCTGAGGTGGAACAAGGAGCTCGCGGTGGTTTGCAACATTTCAGTGTATTGTATTTAGTACAAGTCTCCTAATATTTTGCTTACAAGTATGTGAAACAATCTCATTGCATTCGCTATGATATATGCCAGCCAGACCATGTAAACTGTTGTTATCTTTACACATGGGACAAATTATATTTAGACATTGGATGACAGACATCACCAAAGAATTGTAATGATTTATTTAACAGACCTATAATTTTCCATTGGATTTATTTATTCTAAAAATGGATTATTAATTGGACTTGTACAAAATGGAGCTAACACAATAGGCTTGAGGCTGACATCTTTAGAAAGGCTTGCAGACTTGGTCCTTGGCTGGTGTCAGGGTCTGTAGCTTTCAGAATGTGTGCTCCCTAACTGATAAGATTATTTCTCTGAAACAGGACGTAAGATATCACAAGAAATGTACACACAGCCCTACTATGTAACTGTACCCTTTTTGCACAACACCTTGTCAAAAAAATTGTGTTCAATTAATAAACAAATAAAGAAAGAAAGAAAGAATTAAAACCAAAAAAAAGATTATTTCTCTGAACCTGGGCGCCAGTGGCTCATGCCTGTAACCCTAGCTACTCAAGAGACTGAGATCTGAGGATCACGGTTCAAAGCCAGTCCATGAAGGAAAGTCCTTGAAACCATAAAACCAGAAGTGGCACTGTGGCTCAAGTGGTAGAGTGCCAGCCTTGAGCTGAAGAGCTCAGGGACAGTGCCCAGGCCCAGAGTTCAGGCCCCATGATCGAGAAAAAAAAATTATTTCCCTGAGCCTGGGCAGAGAACTTGAGCCACAGCTCCACTTCTACTGTTATGTAACCAGCTCTCCGTAAATCCCTAAACTCCCAAGTCTCAAATGTGCTTCTCCAGGCGGAAATATCACCCACATGTTATGTTTTCACTGCTAGAAGGAGGGTGCATTCTAGGTGATGGATCACAGGAAGGAAGGAACACAGGAAACCTGCAAATGGCTATCTACAGACTCCACTTAACATCTTTTCCCTTGCTGGTCTTGCTGCGCATGCTCACTGTGTCACAATGATAAAATACTAGCTGTGACTACAACTAGATTCTGATTCCTTCCCAAAAACTACGGAATGTGTAGGAGGTCTTGGGAGGCCTTTAAACTAAGACAAGAGCTTGATTGTGCATGGTACATTTTAGTAGCTCATAACAACCTGCAAAATAACTACTCTGAAACTATTATACCCTTGAATAGACTGCTACAGTTCTAAAACTAGGGTGGAATTGGTCTTTATAACTGCTCTGCCATTCTCAAGATATTTACTTTACCAGCTCTCAATCTCCAAATAATATTCTTGCTATAACCTCTCAAGTGCTCAAAGATGAATACTCTACCAGGCAGAAGACAGAGGGTAGCACTCAGGTATTCTTACTCGAAACCAAGTCTTTTTATACTCTATGTCTTAAAGACATCAGCAGTCTATATAGCACACATTTGAATAGCATCAGAACCCATTTCCAGGCAAGGAAGTCATTATTCTAGTGTTTGTTCTACAGTTGATTACAAGAGTTAAACTTGTTGGAAAGAAATACAGTTCCAGCTCAACTCATATGAAAGCCTGGCCATCAAGACAGTTGTTTGCAACCCAGATGCCCCTCCACAGACGAATGGATCCAAAAAATATGGTACTTATACACAATGGAATACTACATAGCGATTAGGAATGGTGAAATATTGTTATTCGCAGGGAAATGGTCAGAACTCGAACAAATAATGCTGAGCGAGACAAGCCTAGAACACAGAAAACAAAGGGGCATGATCTCCCTGATATATGACTGTTAAGAAAGGGTGACGGAGAGACAGTAGAGACCAAGTCTGTGAAACCAAAAACAGCTTGTCAAATAGTATTCCCCACAGGATTGGGGCAGCGACCCAACAGTATGTAACTAAAACCAAACAATTACTCAACATATAAAGGTCAAAAATTGACCTCTCAATGGAATACAGTAGCTCAAAAGCTAGGTATGTACGTTCATATAAGACTACTGTCGACATATGGTCTAATATCAACATTACATTTAAAGCCCTAGGCGAACTTTCTTGGGTGTGGCCACGTGGCTACTGTATATGTTCTTGATACATTGTGTATTGTATATATGTCTACCTGACCTAGAGAAGAGATAGAAAAACAGGACGTAAGATATCACAAGAAATGTACACACTGCCCTACTATGTAACTGTACCCTTTTTGCACAACACCTTGTCAAAAAATTTGTGTTCAATTAATGAACAAATAAATTAATAAAAAAGACAGTTGTTTGCTTTTCAAAGCTCACTAAGTCCATGAAGCTAGACTGAGAGGAGTTAAACTACCAGGCTCCATTGTAGTCTCGGTGTCTGTCACTGAATTAATTCATAGTCACCATTCTTGGTCGAGGATACCCCTGCAAATGTGTCAAGACTGGACTAGACTATATCCATTTTCCTCAGCTACCTGTATGTATTACTTTAATGGGAAATAAACGATGCCTGTGTTAGCTAGGGAGCCAGAGAAACAAAGATAAAAGATGCTGATTTTCCTTGAGGAAGGTACAAGTTTGTAATTAACACACAGAATTCTCTCACAACCCCCAAAGGCTATTAATCAAATGGAATTCCAATATAAGCATCAGAAATTTATTAAAAGGGCTTTTGTTCCATCCAAGATATACTGTGCCTATTTCAGTAATTGCTAGCAAGCAGTTTTCTCAGAAACTGCCAGGGAGATTCATTTGGAAACCATGCCTCTAAGCAGGAATTGGCAGGCCGGAGGACACAGGTGTCCAGTGCCCACAAACTACACAGGGCTCATATGCTAGGAATGCTTACCAACAGTCAGATAACTAGGAGTGAATAATCGCTCCCAGCCATCTAACTTATCCTACTGCCATCCTTCTCTCATATTGTGTGATCCCAAAGTATAACAGAGACTAAATGGAGTTAGGAAGGATCACAGTGTCCGTGAGACATGGAACCACACTGGAGTTTGTTTGTATGCCAGTCCTGGGGCTGGAACTCAGGCCCTGGGTGCTGTCCCTAAGTCTTGGTGCTCAAAACTAGCACGCTAGCACTTGAGCCACAGCTCCACTTCTAGCTTTTTGGTAGTTTATTGGAGATAAGATTCTCACAGAATTTCCTATGCAGGCTGGTTTTGAACCAGCCAACCAATCTTCAGATCACATCCTCCTTAATCGCTAAAGTTGCAGGCATGAGCCACACTGTGCCTCCAATGCCCAGCCACACTGAAATGTTTAATCCGCTGCATAAGTTATATAGTCTGAGAACACCTAAGCATCTTCTTTATATGAAATGTCTTATATAGAACCACAGCCCTTGAGTCACATAGTGTGGAAACCTTGGCTGAAGCAGGGAAGACTTCGGGGCTCCCTCACTCATTCCTCATGGTAAGGCCACACGCCAGCTCTGCACGCACAGTTTGAAAGTCAGTGCACAGACGGACTCAAGACTGCAGACAGTGATCATTAATTCAGCAAGGCACCTGGCATGCAAGCTATGTAAAGTCATTCTCCTATGAACACAGTGGCAAAGAAAAGGCTAGAGTTGTGAGCTTCTGCAAGCAGGTAATGGCATTAATACAGAAGATTGTGTAATACATGTTTCCACAGACACCCATGCACAGATCCTGGCAGCCTTTAATGACAGTAATGCAATGGCCTGTTGAACAGGATGAGGCTCAGCAATAGGAATCTTCTAAATAACAAGTAATGACACTGGTAATCACTCTTCCTAAGACTATGCTATTCTGCTTGGTTCCTTCCACTTGCAAACTTCTGACATATTTTTCAAGGAAATGAAGTAAAGACGTTTACTAAAGAAAATTTTTTTACTCAAACCTGATCTTCACAATCATTGTATAGTTCACCTAGAAGAGTAAAATACATTTTTTTTTGCTTTTTGAAATAGTCTTGCTATGTAGCCCAGGCTGGCCTAGAACTCAGTATGTAGCCCAAACCAGCCTGGGATTCTCCTGCCTCCACCTCCCAAGTACTGGGATTATAGGCATGCACTACCACACACAGCTAGCAAAATACTTTTTTACTACTAGACATTAAACCCAGAGCCTTGCACATGCTAGGTAAGTGATCTACCATTGAGCCATATCCCTGATCCACAAAATACATTTTAAATGTAAACAGTAATCAGAGTCAGGTAGATATGATCTTGGTTTACAATAATGCTACGATAATGAAAATAATAATAATAGGGGCTGGGAATGTGGCCTAGTGGTAGAGTGCTTGCCTCGTGTACATGAAGCCCTGGGTTCAATTCCTCAGCACATATATAGAAAAAGGCCAGAAGGGGCGCTGCGGCTCAAGTGGCAGAGTGCTAGCCTTGAGCGGGAAGAAGCCAGGGACAGTGCTCAGGCCCTGAGTCCAAGCCCCAGGACTGGCAAAAAAAAAAAAAAAGTACCAGAATGGAACTCCTTTGTACAGTTAATATACACTAATGAAAAGATTACAAATTAGAATATAAAAATAATAACATTAGGATTATAATTTATAGGAAATTCCATAGGAAAAGGCTTCAGGAAAGATACTAAAGGCAAATCAGGAAAGTAAAAGATTTGACCACATAATTTTTTATAAAATGAAAGAAGGATAAGGGAGAATGATAGGGGGATGAATTTGACCAACGTGCTTTGTATGCATATGTAGAAATGTCACAATGGAACTCCTTTGTACAACTAGTATACACTAATAAAACTGTTTTAAAAACCTAAATAAAGGCAGTATAACTACAGTATGTAAAACGGTTCTTTTCAGTAGGAGGATTTGAACTCAGTGCCTTGTGCTTGCTAGGCTACTCTCTACCACTAAAGTCATGCCTTCAGCTCCCTCAGCTAAAACTTCAGGGAGAACAAAAGTTGCGAGTAGCAACATGAAAAAAAATGATGAAAAGGATATGAACAGGCTAATAAACATATATGATATTCATATATACTGCTTTTTAGAGAATCAAATGAAAATCTGATTTTTAAAACTTAGAACACTGATCAAAAGTGCACAAAATAATACCCCGTGTCAGCTGGGACATTACCACTGCAAATGTGATTAAATTGTCTTCACAAAGAGAAATATCATTTGTTTAAGGTTAACAAAAAGTGATCTTGCACTTTAAAATTTTTTATAACAATATTAAATTTTGTAAGCCACCTAAGATGGGAGGAAGTACACATCTCGGGTCATTGCTGGAACAGTAAGCTGGTTGGTTACCTGCAAGACAGTTTACACATCTGCTGCAGGTAGGCATTCAGGTTCCCAGTGGCTGCAAGTAACAATCCCAAATATGGAGGTGAAGGCTTCATAGGCCTAGAAGAAAATTCAGGATGGAATTGGACACCAACAAAATATGGATGATCTGAAATGAGAGCAATCATAATGTGATTGAAAAAACATGAGAACTGCTTGGAAGATTATCTCATTATTGAATAAGAAAACTTAATAAGTGTGAAAATGATTAGTTATCATCATTGGGAATTTCGTGATCCATTTTTGGAGAATTCCAAATGGTAAAACATTTCACTTCAGAAGAGATGTAGAATATGACTTCTGGAAGGGGTTATACTGAGCAAGAGTGGTTAAGCAAGAGTGGTTTTCTGTTGTTTTTGTCCTGGTGGTTATTTGTGCTGGTGCTGGGTCTTGAACTCAGGGCCTGGGTGCTATCCTTGAGCTTGTTTGCTCAAGGCTAGTGCTCTACCACTTGTGCCACAGCTCCACTTCCAATTTTTTGGTAGCTAGTTGGCGATAAAACTTTCACAGAGGAGCTGGGAATGTGGCTTAGTGGTAGAGTGCTTGTCTAGCATGCATGAAGCCCTGGGTTCCATTCCTCAGCACCACATACACAGAAAAGGCTAGAAGTGGCGCTGTGGCTCAAATGGCAGAGTGCTAGCCTTCAGCAAAAGAAGCTCGGGAACAGTGCCCAGACCCAGGACTGGCCAATTTAAAAAAGTCTCACACAGTTTCCTGCCTGGGCTGGCTCTGAACCATAATCCTCAGATCTCAGCTTTCTGTGTAGTTTAAGATTATAGGGAGCCACCAGTGCGGGCTCAACCCACTCCTTGATGGCTTCTTGTAGACTTACATTGGCTCTATTTCCATGATAACGCTTAGACTTTAGGCTAATGTTGCTTGAGTCATCCTTTCTGTTAGGTGGCTTCAGGCTATTTTCTAAAGGTCTTCTCCAAGAGAAGGGTCTTCTCAGATAAACCAACACAACTGACTCAGTGGGCTGCCTTGGGAAAGAGCAAGGACGATTGTCTTTCTATTCAGAGCAGCCTATTGGATATTAACCACAGTACCATAAAATAAACTGATTCTTTTATTTTTGCCTATGCTACCTTATTCCTGTGATGAAGAGGCTCTGACTGATAAAAGGATGACCTTTTAACAAGTTCATGGTGCTCATGCCCCAAGGTAGCAAGAGTTCAAATTATTATTTTTTTCTTCCTTCTACTTTGCTGACTGCATGAACCTTTCCAATGAGCACATGTTACATACACTATCATGGGCTGGGGAAGAAATGAAGTGATTTGCATAGTAAGGGTTTGGAAGAAGCCTTTCAGAAAAAGTATCTTTCTTTAGATATCTGAAATCCTCTGTTTAGGAATAATAAGAACTAAATAGGCAATGTTTCTGGGTAGGTTTCTGAGATTCCAAATTCTCACCCTCTGCTGAAATCAGAGCTCTAAAACCTAATGTTTATCCAAGATTAAGCAACATACCTGAGCACTGGTGGCTTACACCTAGCTACTCAGGAGGCTGACATCTGAGGACGGAGGGTCAAAGCCAGCCCAGGCAGAAAAAGTCCCTGAGATTCTTATCTTCAATTAATCATCAGAAAAGCTGGAAGTGGAGCTGAGTCAAGTGGTAGAAGGCTAGCCTTGAGCAAAATAAACTCAGGGGTAATGCCCAGGCCCTGCGAACAAGCTCTAGAACTGGCTTGCACACACACACACACACACACACACACACACACACACACACACAAAATATCATTTGATCATCTCTAATCTCATAATTGCTATAGTACAGGTTAGGATCAGTATTCTCAAATACCAAAAACAATTTTAATTGCTATATGCATTAAACTATGAACTATAGACATTATTTTATAGGACGTAAAGGTCACTTTAAAACCATTCAATGAGATGTTTGATCAAATGATCTAAAAATCTAGTATGGAATTCCAAAATCATAAAATTCCTGCCACCACTGCTGTTAACTCAAAGCTGTTAACCACAATAATAAGGAAATGACTATTGAACAGCAAGGTTATCATTTAGAATTCTGCTATACAAAATGGTAGCTTCTGGTAACACATGGCTATTCATATTCATTAAAAATCAAACCAGTATGTTTCAAATGCTCCATAGTCTCACATGGCTAGCAACTACCATCCTGAACAGGACAGAAGAATTCTGTTGTTGTAGCAAGTTCTATTGGACACTTCTGTTCCCAGAGATTCAGTACAGATATACACTGTATTTAAGCAGAAGCCATCTTAAACTGGAGGGAAATTCAGGTATGAAACTTCGTTGGAAGATGGTACCTCTTTCGGGAATGTGTCCCCTCAAGGAAAGAAGAGAAACTATACGCCTCTAGAGAGGACACTAGGCAATGTAGCTTTAAGTATAAGACACAATGAATGTTATAGCATACTATATAGGGGTGTCTTGGGAAGAAAACAGACAGAAATCCTGTTTGTATAACACTGTGACTAGAAGCTGCTCGTGTTATAGCCAACAACAGGCTATTTGAACACACAGATCATTGCTCTGAATCATTTTATCTAAAAAATTCTCTGCATTAATATAAATGACTAAAAAGGTTTTATTTGGGGGCTGGGGATATGGTCTAGTGGCAAGAGTGCTTGCCTCCTATACATGAAGCCCTGGGTTCAATTCCCCAGCACCACATATACAGAAAATGGCCAGAAGTGGCGCTGTGGCTCAAGTGGCAGAGTGCTAGCCTTGAGTAAAAAGAAGCCAGGGACAGTGCTCAGGCCCTGAGTCTAAGCCCCAGGACTGGCCAAAAAAAAGGTTTTATTTTGAGGTTGTTCTATCAGTCAGATAAAGTACCTTTAAAATAATGGGCTTAGTTGCTCTGAAACAAATTGTGACATTATATAAATGTCAAGCTTTGTGTTTTTCTTAGGGTCCTTTAGAAGCTATTGGACACTCACACTATGCTTCTAAGTGGCATTCAAGACCAAAATTTTCTGGGGGAATTTCCCTTCATAAAATGAATTCCCTTACAGTCAGCTTTTAAAAATTGCAAGGTTTTACAGAGGCCTTCATTTCCTTTCCAACCCACATGAAAATTGAACGCCTCAGTGAGAAGCTAAATCTTTGTGATGAAATGAAAAAGAAGCTTCTCAGGATTTGCTGACAATGAGGAGAAACAGAATTCCAAGAGAACACATACTAGAACAAGGTAAACAAATACTTTTCTTAAGACAGTCCCTGCCTACAAACATGCATGATAACATATATAGGGCTCTATACAAATGCGCACCAACCAATTAAAGGGAGGGTATACTTAGGGGAACTAAAGTACTGTCTTCAAAACAAATACCAAGAGGTGAAAATGGGCAAGAAGGAGGGGGAAAAGTTCAACAAATGTCATCTCAATGGCCCATGTAGATTATGTCAAAATTGAACAATGTAACTTGAGAGATGGGATGGAGAAATGGGGAAGAATGATGGAAGGGGTGACATTGGTCAAAAAAAAAAAAACAGGCTGGGAATATGGCCTAGTGGTAAAGTGCTTGCCTCATATACATGAGGCCCTGGGTTCCATTCACCAGCACCACATATATAGAAAAAGCCAGAAGTGGTGCTGTGGCTCAAGTGGCAGAGTGCTAGCCTTGAGCGGGAAGAAGCCAGGGACAGTGCTCAGGCCCTGAGTTCAAGCCCCAGGACTGGCCAAAAAAAACAACAACACTGTGCTCATAACCTGATTTATGGAATTATAACCTCTTTGTACACCTATGTAATAGTAGTAGTATCAGCAGCAGCAGTAGTAGTAATAATAATAATAATAATAATAATAATAATAATAATAAAGAACAAAGGAAATTCCTTTCCCTTTCATGTGCTAGAAAGACTTAAGAGGCTCCAATAACAGTGATCCATACTTAAATTCTACATAAGCACTTTTATCAGAAATACATGGTCACTATTTTAATTCAAAACTCCAGGCAGGGATAGACAATCTTAGGCAGAGTGTCCAATGACAATAATAGGAAAAATAACAGTCCATGGAGGCCATGAACCTGGGTTTGCTCCAGTCCCCTCGCCCCCAGTGCCTAGCTAGATGGCTCTGGACATGTCACCTAACCTCACTGCACTGGAGGATTAGCGACCATTTTGTGTTATAAGTCACATGAGGGCATGCATGATGGAGTCCCTAGAAAGATTCTAGTGACAAGCATCTAGTGAGTGCACAATAAATGGCTTGATTTCCCTCTTTCAGGGTTCAAGTCAAATGCTAGTGTGTTGAAAGGAGCCTTCTCTGACATTGATTCTCTGATATCAGTTCTCCTTTCTTCTCAGGACTCATAGAGTACTCAATGACATTAATAACCAAAAAGAAAATGGGCAAAAAAGGCATTTGAGCCTGGCATTGGTGGCTCATGCTTTTAATCCAAACTACTCAGGAAGTTGAGATCTGAGGATCACAATTTGAAGCCAACCTAGGCAGGAAAGCCTGTGAGATTCTTATCTCCAATAAACTGCTCAGAAAAAGCCAGAAGTGGCACTGTGGCTCAAGTGGTAGAGCACTAGCCTTGAGTACAAAGAGGCTCAAGGACGGTACACTGAGTTCAAGCCTCAGGACCACCAAAATAAAACAAAACAAAAAGGCATTTGAACCAGGCACCAGTGGCTCATACCTGTAATCCTAGTTTTTTAGGAGGCTGCATCTCAGGATCCCAGTTCAAGGCCAGCCCAGACAAGAAACTCCATGAGATTCTTCTCTCCAAATAACCACCAAAAAGCTGGAAATGGAGGCTGGGAATATGGCCTAGTGGCAAGAGTGCTTGTCTATCATACACAAAGTCCTGGGTTTGATTCCCCAGCACCACATATATAGAAAACAGCCAGAAGTGACGCTGTGGCTCAAGTGGCATAGTGCTAGCCTTGTGAGCAAAAAGAAGGGACAGTGCTCAGGCCCTGAGTTGAAGGCCCAGGACTGGCCAAAAAAAATAAAAAGCTGGAAATGGAGCTGTGGTTCAAGTGGTAGAGCAGTAGCCTTGAGCAAAAAGGTTCAGGGACAGAGCCCTAGAGTTCAAGCCCTAGTAGCTGCATACACACAAAAAAGGCATTTGAAGTAGGGAACTGAAGATAGACAGACTAAGAAAAAAGAGTCTGAGGCTTACAGCACATAAGTTGAAAGGTCAATTCCAGGACATCATGATACCATTCTAAGAGTATCCCATGTATGTTTTCACATTTAATAAATGAAAGTAGTTTTACCAACCAATCTGTATGCCATGCACTGCACAGTCAGGGCGCTATCCTCATTTCGAGGTGCTGAAAAAGGAGACTGCCCCATGCAGGAGGGAGCCTGAGGATGTGTCTGAGTTGGATTCACCATGCACTGGGGCTATGATGACTGAGATGGAAATGAAATCTCAAACACTGTCTTTCTTTCCAGACAGACTTTATAAAACTTGATGACTGGTTACAGGTGGATGCGTAAAGGGGGGCGGGGGGGGGGGGAAGAGCTTAATAATCCAATCTAAAGCTTTCCAGTCTAGGAGAATGGTTCTTGACAAGGGGCAAATGCACTCCTCAGGGACATGGGATAGTCTGGAACTGTTTCAAAATGTCACAACTAAGTCACAGGGGGAAGTTTTGTCTGCAACTGGAATCTAGAGGACACCACATTGCACACAAACTGGTTAAGGCTTAGGAAGGGTAAGAAAAACGCTGGATACAGAGATTGATGATACCTTAACATAGTCAGAAGAGAGAGTATGTAAATCTAGTTTTAGACAAATTGAGAAGAAAATGCCAAGAGACCATTCAGAGAGACTAGCAAATCAAGAAGAAACCTGAAAATGTTCCATTCAAGTTTGTTCAGTGAAATACAGATGTGTGGGTCTAGACCAAGGTTGCAAATATAACGGGTAAAGGGCCAAGTAATACATTCTTTAGGCTCTGCAGGCCAGAAGATCTCTTTCTCAACTACTTCTCTCTTCCATCGTAGCATCAAAATCAGTCATAGACAACACATTATTAGTAAGTGTGACTGTTGTCAGGCTTCAGAAAAGATTTCCCAAAGTCCTTTGATCTAAAGAGATCAGGAGGGCTGGGAATGTGGCTTAGTGGTAGAGTGCTTGCCTAGCATGCATGAAGCCCTTGGTTCGATTCCTCAGTACCACATCAACAGAAAAAGCTGAAAGTGGTGCTATATGGTTCAAATGGTAGAGTGCTAGCCTTGAGCAAAAGAAGCTCAGGGACAGTGCCCGGGCCCTAAGTTCAAGCACAGGACGGGGGAGAGAGAGAGAAGGAAAGAGAGAGAGAGAGAGAGAGAGAGATCAGGAGGCCCTCAGAAGCAAGACAGTCACTCTGACCTTTCCCTTATTTTCTGGATGTGAGATATGAATGAAGTCTCTGAGTTACCTTTCTGGCAGACTCTGCCAGGTGCTGGTGGCTTACACCTGTAATCCTAGCTACTCAAAATAGGCTGAAGGTTACAGTTCAAACCCAACCAGGCAAGAAAGTCTGTGAGACACTTATTTCCAATTAATCATCAAAAACCTAGAAATAGAGCTGTAGCTCAAGTGGTAAAGCACTAGACGTGAGCACAAAAAAGCTTAGGGACAATGCCCAGGCCTTGAGCTCAAGCCCCAGGACCTGCACACACACAAAAAAAATTACTTCATTTTAATTTAAAAATTCCTAGTTCCTGAGCTACACAAAAACAGAAGGCTGGACCTGGACCTGGTCCACATGTAGTAGTTTGCTAACCTCCAGGCAAAGAATGTGAAGACAAAGAGCTGAGATCAGGTGCGACTGCAGGCTTATCATGTTCGTGCAGTTCTGAATGAAAAGAACATTGCCTGCTGACTCATCAATAACAAACTGTGTGCTTTGTGCCTGTGCTCTCAAGAGAGTTCCAGTCCAGCCATAAACAACTTCTTCTTTGCTCTTCCTCTACAAAAGTCCAATTTCTTTTCTTTGTGTGATGTTTGGTCTTAAAAAGAACTCCGAGTGCAGCGATTAGTGTTCAGAAGTTCAATGACAGGCCAGAGCTTGACCTTCAAGCACAAGCAATAGAGAAAGGCCGGAGAGGATCCAGGTTTCGCATGTAACAAACATCAACAGTGGTTACCAGTAGTGAGGTGGGCACTTGGCCATTCTTCCTCAAAGGAGAGGCTAACACAGAGGAGAAACCCCACATTAAGAGGAAGGGAGATGATGGGCAAGAAGCTATAGAACTGGTCGACTTGAAAAGATACATTGTTTTTTTTTTGTTGTTTTTTTTTGGCCAGTTCTGGGCCTTGGACTCAGGGCCTGAGCTCTGTCCCTGGCTTCCTTTTGCTCAAGGCTAGCACTCTGCCACCTGAGCCACAGCGCCACTTCTGGCCGTTTTCTGTATATGTGGTGCTGGGGAATCGAACCCAGGGCCTCATGTATACGAGGCAAGCTCTCTTGCCACTGGGCCATATCCCCAGCCCCGAAAAGATACATTGTTTATGGTACATTTAAACTAATAAGCCTGGGGCTGGGAATATGGCCTAGTGGTAGAGTGCTCACCTCCTAGACATGAAGCCCTGGGTTCGATTCATCAGCACCACATATATAGATAAAAGCCAGAAGTGGTGCTGTGACTCAAGTGGTAGAGTGCTAGCCTTGAGCAAAAAGAAGCCAGGGACAGTGCTCAGGCCCTGAGTCCAAGGCCCAGGACTGGCAACAAAAACAAAACAAATAAACTAATAAGCCCCCAAATGTTAAGAATTATAATCAATATATAAATATACGTGTGTGTGTATGTGTGTGTGTGTTTGTGTGTGTGTGTGCATATGTGCCAGTAGTAGAGCTTGAACTCAGGTCAGGGACTGGATGCTGTCCCTTAGCTGTTTCCCTCAAGGCTAGTGTTCTACTGCTTGAGATCCCCCTCCACTTCTGTCTTTTTGATGGTTAATTGGAGATTAAATTCTTACAGACTTTTCTTTCCAGGCTGGCTTCAAACCATAATCCTCAGACCTCAGTGTCCTGAATAGGTTGGATTAAAGGCATGTGCCACCAGCACCTAGCAGCGATGCATTTTTTGTGCCAGTCCTGAGGCTTGAACTCAGGGCCTGAGTGCTGTCTATAAGCTTTGTTGGTCAAGGCTAGAGCTCTACCACTTGAGTCACACCTCCACTTCTGGCTTTTTTGGTGTTTACTTGAAGTCTCCCAGACTTTTCTGCCTGGGATAGCTTTGAATTGTGATCCTCAGATATCAGCATCCCGGGTGGCTAGGATGACAGGCATGAGCTACCGGTACCAGGTAAGCAATTTATTTTTCATGTATTTTGTAGTTGCATGCTCATTTCAAAGGACAGTAGAACATAAAGAATAACAAACTAGATTTCGAAGGAGTCTAGAGTTGACAAAAAAATGATGTTACTTCTCTATGAAGTTTTATAAAAGCAAAGAGCCACTTACTTGCCAGTTCAATGATTTCCATCCTCTTCCCATCAACATCCTGACCTACAAAACAGAGGTCTTTCTGCTCAAAATGGTCAATGAGATTAGGATTCACCTGGAAATAGAAGAAATTAAGTGTTTTTGAGCCACAGTGCAATGCAGACATAATTAATGAAAAGGTCGTTCATCATTTGGGAAGACTTTCCACCTCGTTGATCTTCTAATGAATACTTAATTTCTGTATTCAGCACCCAATGTCTAATTTCAAACTCAGGGTAAACCTGGGACATATTGTTTAATCAACTCATTGTAATCTAGGTATATGATGTTCTATTTCCCAAAGATACGAATCAGAACATTGACCCAGATATTCTGTCTCAGAATCCTGTGATTGGCTAGTTGTAGCCAACCCTATACTTGTATCTTCCTTGAGCTGTGTGTACTTCACTATCTCTCCCCTTCCAAATCGGAAATTTCATGGAGGATTGGAATGCTTCTTTCCCTTGAACTAGGGAATTCATTGTTTATTTTATTTTATTGGTCATGGGAATTGAATTTAGTCAGGGCCTAGGCGCTGCCCCTGAGCTCTTTTGCTCAAGACTAGTGCTCTACCATTTTGAGCCACAGCTCCACTTCCAGTTTTCTGGTGATGAAGTAGAGGATAAGAGTCTCACTGACTTGCCTATTGCCACTGGCTTCTGTGATCCTCACATCTCAGCCTCCTGAGTAACTAGGATTACAGGAGTGAGCCATCAGTGCCTAGCTCTTGGATGACGGACTCTTATCTGTCCCATTTATGAAGTGGATTCTAATCTGCTGAGCTGAATCTGATAAGTATATCCCTACAGACAGATGGGTGTTACAAGAAGCCAGATTTAAGACCACCAGTGCTCAGCATTGCTTACCAAATCATAGGTTGTGACAGGTACCCTAAGTTGACCCAATCAGACTGAAGAAAAATTACATACATCTTGCCTCAGTTGCTGCTTATAGGCTTTTCGCAGCCATCAAGAAAACCAGGCAGAGGCCAAAACAGACACACAGAAAAAGGCATAGAGGCTGCGGGAAACATAGCAAGTCTTCCATGTGTGCCCTAGGGATACGACTGGCCTGGACACATTTTCCCAAGGGTTTGCTTTTACTCACTGGGGCTCCCCACACTAAACATCCATAATGTGGAATGTAATTCATCATGAAAAGCATACCTCATACCGATGTCTGTGTCTTTCTTCTATAAAAGGAACATCACCATAAAGTTTCCCTGGAAAGATATTAAGAGTGAGATTAATTCTGCAATAATTGGCTTTAGGTTCACATCCATTGGCACCTATGTAGAGGAAGCCTCTGGGATCTCTGCCTAGCACAAGGCTACAAATGACCATACTTTGAGTAGCAATCAAGTTTCTTTTCTAGGAGAATATAGTGATAACTTCTTCAAAAAATCTTGAAGCAATTCTCAACTAAGCCCTCATCACTGCATAAAAAAGCATTCATTATGGGATCCAGAAGTTCTGCCATCCTTTCAAATGTCTATCTATAGGAGTGAAAGACCAGGTAATAATGCCTACCCCCTTGCTTCTATGCGGACCAACACCAAAGCTTGTCTAGTGAAAGAAAAATAAGAAAGCAAAGGACTTGCCCAAAGCCATGCCTCTGCTGGACACATAGATCATTCTGGAGCGCAGGCTTCCTCATACGGGCTCCAATGCTTTTTCCACACCAGTCACCTCTGTACGTTCACATAGAACTTGTTTATATGCTACCTTAAAAATATAGACTCACGGGTTGGGAATGTGGCTTAGTGGTAGAGTGCTTGCCTAGCATGCATGAAGCCCTAGGTTCGATTCCTCAGCACCACATAAACAGAAAAGGCCAGAAGTGGCGCTGTGGCTCAGGTGGCAGAGTGCTAGCCTTGAGCAAAAAGAAGCCAGGGACAGTGCTCAGGCCCTGAGTCCAAGGCCCAGGACTGGCCAAAAAAAAAAAAAATAGAATCATTCTGAATGAACAAATGCAGGCATGGTGCTCAGTGCACACTATGTGGAAAATGAGCTATGCAGCTTGTAGGCAAGGATGGGAGAGGGAAACTGGGGGCAGGAGAAGGAAGGGGTGACACTGTCCAAAAATAAATGTACTCATTATTTGATTCATGAAATGGTAACCCCTTTGTACAATACCTTAATAATAACAAAATTATATATATTTTTTAAAATAGACATTCTTTGGCCCTAAGACTTGACTTATGGGATAGAGGTGTAGCTCAATGATACAGCACTTGCCTAGTGTACACAAAGTCAAAGGCCTGATTGCTAGCACCAGAAAACAAAATTGACTTCTAAGAATTTACTCCAGAAAACAGAAATGAGGACAAATGTTTAACCACAAAGATGTATGTGCTGCTGCATTATTTAATAGCAAACAGATAGAAACAAGCTAAGCATCAAGAATAGAAGACAGATGGATCAATTACATACTCATTTCTCTATACTGATGCTTCTAAACCAAGAGTGTGTGGTTGAGAATCAAGTGTGGAGCTACATACAAAGCCCATGGAGCCCTGAGATCAGTACCTTCGACATGGAAATCAGTAGGAAGGCCAATGACTACAGGGTCGTGGGGGATAGAGCCCATCACCAAATTCCTCTGAAGAATGGCCCACTGCAGCACATGCTCAAGCAGGATGAACCCAGGACCACGTGGGTTATAGAACTAGAGCTGTCTGAAGAGGCCAGGGATTATCCCACAACATTATTGCTTCTCTCTCCTCAGGCTAGCATCATTCCCCTCCTACTACCCTAGGGTCATAACCATTTTGGATTGGGGGGAGAGGGTTTTAGAAATAGAACACAGGGCCTGAACCTGAGAGGCACGTATTCTACCATTAGGGTACATCCTTAGTCTGACTAAACTCATTCTTTTTTTTTTTTTTTTGGCTGTATGGAACTTGAACTCAAAGCCTCTAACTTACTAGGCTGGTGTTCTACCAACAGGAACCACACCTCCAGTCCTGCTTTTTGCTGGTTATTTTTAGAGATGGAATTTAGTTAACTTTTCTCTCCAGGCTTGCCTTGGATCTTGGTCCTCAAGATCTCAGCATCCAGCACAAATAGAATTACAGTTGTGAGCCACTAGCGCCCAACAGTAACCTTCATTCCTAATGCCAGGTGACAAATTAGAGTTTGCACTGAGCTGTGAAAGGATCACAGGTCAATCCAATAAGCCTTGACACTGACCATCTCAACAGCCACACCAGGGCAGTGCTTTCTCTGTGCCAGACACAGTGTGACCATTCTTCCCTTTTTAAGAGCCCCAGGAGACAGGCCATTCTTTTGATTCTCTTGCTTCAGCTATGGAAACTAAGGAGTAGTGAGAGTGAGCAAAGACACACCATCTGAGCCCGAGAGCTTCTGGTGAGCAGTGCGGGCCTGGAGTGGGCTTCGAGCCACTGCACTACCAGTCACTGCTGAGCTGGTTTTGTCAGTGCTAGTCCGGTAAGAGGAGACATCAATATCATCCAACCTGCTGGGACTTCAAAGAGCTGTGTCCCATACCTAGAAGCCTCCATGGCTTCACAGAAAAGAACAAAAAGAAGCAAAGGAAGGGAGCCCCCTCCTCCCTCTGCATGGACTTGGGGTCTGCATGGGGAGAAGGTGTAGCTGCTGGCACCTGTCACAGGCCCCACACACTCCTAGTGAAAGTGTCTAATACCTTGGACTTTAAGACTCTTCCATAAATCACCTCATGAACCCAGCCAAGGTTTCCTTGTGGTGTGCTTTCTAAAACTTCCTAGTAATCTAATCCCATTAGAAACTAAAGATGTCTTTCAGTATTAGTGCCTTAGATACGAGGAAGGAAAGCAAAGGCATTTTTTTTTACCCCCTATATCTCTATTTTCTTTTGATGCTTGCAAATCTTAGCTTTAAACCACTTTGCATTTTCAATGCTATGAATTGTACCCAGACTCTTAACACTGGGACTCATTCAATAGCTTTGGAATTGGCCTCTTGCCTCTGTTCTTTCAGAACCCAGCCCTTTTCCTCCTACAATAAAGCAGACACGACCATTTTAGTCATGTTCTTCCCCTTAATGAGAAAATGTAGGGAAGGGTCTGAAAAGAATGAAGTCTTTTCTTCAAAGCATTTAAGTTCTACCTACCTTGTCCAGGCAGCTTCACCTGAACTCATGTTACACTCCTACTCCCAACCCCTGAGGGGCTTTCCTGGGTCTCCTACATAGCTGTCTTTACCCTATGTCACTGTTCCTATGTTTTGTGCCCTGAGGACTATGAACACCTTCTCAAGATGCTAACAGGAAATCACCATCTATAACCATATAAACTAAAACAAAACAAAAAATTCAAATGACAAAAGATTACACAAAATTAAACTTCATAAGTGTCCATCATAAAGTTTGATCAGGCTGGGTACCAGTGGCTCACGCCTGTAATCCTACTTATACAGGAGGCTGAGATCTGAGGATATTAGTTCCAAGCCAACCCAACAGTCCAATCTGAGAGACTCTCCAATTAACCAGCAAAAACCTGGAACTGGTGGTATGGCTGAAGTGGTACAGTGCTAGCCTTGAGTGAAAAAGCTGAGGGGGAGCACAAAACCATGGGTTCAAGCATGGGTACTGGCACAAAGAAAGTAACAAAGTAGCATTAATTAGTTAATTAAAATTTAAAATGAGGTTTGGTTGGAAAACAGCCACGCTCATTCACTCACATTGGCAGAACTGCAACCATTCTAAGACTATATATGTCTACTATCTGGCCTTTATGGAGAGAAATATCCTGACTCCCAAGTTAGATTATTTATTAGGTACTAGATTTGGGACAGGTAGATCTCTCCTTTCCCATGTTTCATTGCTAATGAAGACCTGAAACATGGCCAGTCTGCACACAAATCAATATTTGGAGGAATTGATGTTTCACTTTATAGCAATGAAAACAAACACCATAGAAGACAGGCACTGGTGGCTCACGCCTATATTCCTAGCTACTCAGGAGGCTGAGATCTGAGGATCATAGTTCAAAGCCAGCCCAGGCAGGAAAGTTCATGAGACTTATCTCCAATTAACCACCAAAAAGCCAGAAGTGGAGCTGTGGCTCCAGTAGTAGAGTGCTAGCCATGAGAGAGTACAAAATCTGAGAGACCATACCTAGGCCCCAAGTTCAAACCCAGGACCCCCCCACCCCTATCCACACACAAATACTAAAGGGCTCATTTTGTTCTTGCTAACAGAATACAAAGAAAAATAACCATGCTAATAGAAAACTAGTTAATGTCATCATGCACTAGCTCCTCCCTTCTCTCAAACAACCTGGCAGTCATAAAAGAGATCATAACCTTTGACCTAATAATCCAACTCCTGGAAATCTATCCTATGGAAACTTTTGAAGGGATAAAAGCATATAGCCAAATATTTGAATCAGCATTTTCCTAATAAAATGCCAGAACCAAACTGAATTGCTTATTAACAGGAAATGAAAGTACTATATGCCGAGGGGAAAACTGGGAGAGAATGGGGGGTGGGGGTGACATTGGTCAAAAAGAAATGTACCACTCTCCTGACTTATATAACTATAAGCTCTCTGTACATCACCTTTTTTGGTTGGTTGTGAGGCTTCAACTCAGGGCCTTGGCCCTGTCCCTAAGCCTCTCTCTGCTCAAGGATAGCACTCTACCACTGGAGCCACAGTGCCACTTCCAGTTCTTGAGTGGTTCTTTGGAGATAAAAGTCTCACGGGATTTTTTTTTTTCCCTGTCCGGGCTGGCTTCAAACTGCAATCCTCAGATCTCAGCCTCCTGAGTAACTAAGATTACAGGTGTCAGTCACTAGCACCTGACTGTACATCACCTTTATAATAACAATTTAAGAAGTTTTTAAAAATACTATATGCCACTTTGCACTGGTGGCTCATATCTGCTGTCCTAGCTACCTGGAAGGCTATATACAGAAGGATCCCAGTTCAAGGCCAACCTGGGCAAAAAAGTTGTGAGCCCTTACCTCAAAAATAACCAGCATATATTGTATATTATGCTGAAGGCCAGGTGCAGTTTTGCATACCTGTAGCATGCAGATAGTATGAAGCTAAGGCAGGAGGCTTGCTTGAGTTCAGGAGTTTGGGGCTAGCCTGTGAAACTCACATTTTTTGAAAAACTAGCAGGTTAGCAGTGGCTCATGCCTATAATTCTAGCTACTCAGGAGGCTGAGATCTGAGGATCATGGTTCGAAGTTAGCCTGGGCAGGAAAGTTCATGAGACTCTTATCTCCAATTAAGCACCAAAAAGCTGAAGTGGAGCTGTGACTCAAGTGGCAGAGAGCCAGCCTTGAGAGAAAAAAAAAGCTAAAGGATAGGGCTGGGGATATAGCCTAGTGGCAAGAGTGCCTGCCTCGGATACCCGAGGCACTAGATTCGATTCCCCAGCACCACATATACAGAAAACGGCCAGAAGTGGCGCTGTGGCTCAAGTGGCAGAGTGCTAGCCTTGAGCGGGAAGAAGCCAGGGACAGTGCTCAGGCCCTGAGTCCAAGGCCCAGGACTGGCCAAAAAAAAAAAAAAAAAAAAAAAAAAAAAAAAAAAAGCTAAAGGATAGCACATAGGCCCTGAGTTCAAGCCCCACTACCAGCACAATATATAATATACACTCAAATAATAGACTGAACTCCATTGTATACCCAAAAATTATACTACAATAAAAGACTAAATAAAAACTAAGCACAAAAATTAACAGAAGGCATAGCTACACTACCTTAGACAAAGGGTCAGGAATATCTATTTTCAAAAATAATTTCTAATTTTTTTTCTGTACTGGGGATTGATCCTAGGGCCTCAAGATTGCTGGGCCAGAGAGCTCTACCACCTCAGCCATACCTCCAGCCTTATTCAATTTCCTTTAAACTATTTAAAGATCATTCCAAACACACAATCATTGGTCCTTTTATTTAAAGTATCATTTTTTAAAGCTTTTGCAGATGAAGATGACCCACATATAAACCAAACACAGAAGGAGAGGGCCTGCAGGGACACATTTCTTCTAAACAAAGCAAATGAAGACTACCAGTGTTTTGTCCAAATCAATTTATACCTATAGTTTTCACGTCAGACAAGTGAATTCCGCTTTTATAACCCTCAAGGGGCTAACAGGTGACTAAGAAAAAACAGGAACTGTCCTTGAATATAAAAATTAGAATCACTCTGGTAGCCCAGCAATTGTGTCTAATAATACCTCTAGGCTTTGCTTGCAGTGCAATGGATTCAGTTTAATAAAGAATTCTTTTTTTTTCTTTCTTTCTTTTTTCTTTCTTTCTTTCTTCCTTTCTCTCTTTTTTTCATAGAACATTGCAAAAATGGCCTATAAATCAAATTTTAATTTTAAAAAAGTAATACCTAAACACTTCCTATAATATAGCTGTGAATCTTTTGTTTCTGTGTTTTGTTTTCGCACAAGTACTAGGGCTTAAATTCAGGGCCTCATCGTCTCACTTGGCTTTTCTGTTCAAGGCTGGAGCCTTGAGCCACAGCTCTTTTTCTTGCTTTTTTTGCTGATTAATTGAAGATGAGTCTCAGAGACTTTCCTACTGGGGCTGGCTTCAAACCACAATTCTCCAATCTCAGCTTCCTGAGTAGTTAGGATTACAGGTGTGGGCCACTGGTAGCCAGTGTCATTCAATGTCTTCTGAAACAAATGATTTAAGGAAACTTACTCAGTATTGAATTTTCAGTTTTGAAAACAGTTCTTCTTAGTCCCAGCCTCATTGTTCCTCCCAAATTGCCAGGATTGTGTTCAGGCATATCGATCACCTTAAAAACAAAACAGATTTAGTTTTCATGGTGTACCAAAAAATATATATAACTTCCAAATTTCAAGCTCAGAGAAATGAGTAAGCAGATTCCCTAAGGGAGAATGTCTGATCGGTTCTTCCAATGATCCTGTTCATTCTCCCTATGCTCCTCACATTGACTTCCATTTCCTCCTTGCTTATATCACTTGTAAAATCATTTGTAAAAATTTAAAATAAGAGGGCTGAGAATATGGCCTAGTGGTAAGAGTGCTTGCCTCACCACCAGCACCACATATACAGGAAACGGCCAGAAGGGGCGCTGTGGCTCAAGTGGCAGCGTGCTCTTGAGCAAAAAGAAGCCAGGGACAGTGCTCAGGCCCTGAGTCCAAGGCCCAGGACTGGCCAAAAAAAAAAAAAAAACTGGAAAAAAATTAAAATAAGAATCTACCAGGAGCATGTTTAAGACCCTCCTTCTGTCATTATTCAAACTGTCAGTTCTAGACAATGGTCATACATTTAAGTTCTAGATTACTGAGTTCCCTATTTGGTATTCATCTCTCTCCTGCTATGACCCTCTTCCCAATACCCAGTGAACTCCTTAAACACTTCCTTTACATAAATC
Source organism: Perognathus longimembris pacificus (assembly GCF_023159225.1). NCBI lineage: Eukaryota > Metazoa > Chordata > Mammalia > Rodentia > Heteromyidae > Perognathus > Perognathus longimembris. Next base: position 104,199,085 of record NC_063188.1, on the reverse strand, counting down.
TGTCAGTGCTTCTAGAAAGTTATACTAAAACTCTCTCTTTATACAAAACCATTTCATTTTTACAAGATGACTCCTTCATAACATGCCACTTAAGGACTGGGAATGTGGCTTCATGGGAGAGTGCTTGCCTAACATGCATGAAGCTTTGAGTTCGATTCCTCAGTACTTGAACAGAAAAAACTGGAGATAGGCTGTGGCTCAAGTGGTAGAGCACTAACCTTGTGCTCAGAGAGACTCAGGTACAGAGCCCAGGCCCTGAATTCAAACCCCAGGACCAGGAAAAAAAATTCCACTTAAGCTTCTGACCCCCAGAATGTGCTAGAATGGATGTCAGAAACCTAAGTGATATTCTCTTTATGTATGGGTGTCAATCCCAGAGCTTGAACCTCAGTACGGTCACTATCCCTGAGCTTTTGTGCTCAATATTATGTCTCAAGCCACTGGCTATTTGGTGGTTAATCGGCCATAAGTCTCCTGGACTTTTCTGCCCTGACTGGCTTTGAACCACAATCCTCATAGTTCAGCCACCTGAGTAGCTAGGATTACAAGTGTTAACTACTAGTGCCCAGCCTAAGTACCATTTTTTATTTCTCTCTCTCTCTCTCTGTCTCTCTCTCCCTCTCCCTCTCCCTCTCTCTTTCCCTTTCTTTCCCCCTCTCCCTACCTCTCTCTCCCCTGCTCTCCCTCCTTCTCTCTCTCCCTCTCTCTTCCTTCCTCTCTCTCCCCTACCCTCTATCTCCCTAATATCTGATCTGTCAAGTTTCTTTAATTTACACATAAACATATATAGACATATACACAAACCAGATCTCTTGTCCTAAATGAAACCATTCTTAACTCTCAGGTTATCCCTCTAGTACCCAATATCAAAAAGTCCATAACCTAGTCAGGGTCCTCTCTCTCTGACCTCACAGAACAAGGTTCTTCCTCTCCCTCTCATCTCTGTGTCTTCCCTCAGTTGGTGTCTAGTGTGAGCTTTTGTGCAGGACTGGAGTAGTATTCCTACTCCTAGACATTGCATTTCCAGCCCCAGCCAGACATGAATCTGCCATATGGCATGCACTAAATGAATACATAAATGAAGGAATGAACTCAGACGAAACAATTTCAGCTTTATTTCTGAAGTTATGCCACCGAAATTCAGAAACAAGGGACATTTAGTGGCACTACTGTGTGTGTGCCTGTGTGCGTGCACACATACATACCTGTGCTGGGGCTTGAACTCAGAGACTCACATTCTTGCTTTGCTTTTCCTGTTCAAGGCTGGTGCTCTGCCACTTGACGCACACCTCCACTAACAAGTGACTTCTATTAAAAATCTGATCTCATTGGCCTGGAAATCCATCTCTTTTTCTTAGTTCTGCTCACTGTGCTCTCACTGTTGTGTTTCATCTATTTTTTTTAAGTTGTTACAACAGATTACAGTTGAGTGAGTCAACCTGTGCTAATGGAATTGCTGAGGCTTCGTTCTCAGAAAACTTCCTTTCTTCCTCCCCACCCCACCTGCTAAATGCCATAGATTGCTCTACAGAAATCCTTGACAAGGGGAATTAGCTGAAGAATTCCAAAGAATAATGCCTAATCTTATCGGTGCCCTAAAACTTTTCAAGCAATCTGAACCCTGTGTCCCAAGCAAGCTCTAAGAGTCACTGAGGCGAGTGGTAAAAGAAAAGCTTCATAACATCCCTCATTGGATGACCTGCTCAATTTGAAATTTCTCTTGGCCTTGTCATCTCTTTCCTATCTTCTGTGGCTGGCTAATTATAGCTAGATTAAGTATTACTGGACTGAGGTGAGAGAGGGCACTTGTTTCCAGTTGATGAAGCTGAGCTGCTTATGTATGTATTTTCCAGGAAAATGACAGATAAGGCCACACCACCTGCCACAGATTCATGAGAAGTCCTTAGTGTATTTAGAGCCTCTCAACTTCCACTTAATTTCTATTAAGTTCAAACAATGTGAACTCTCTAGGCAGACTATGACAGTAAACTCCCTGGATTGCTTGCTAGAAGTGCACTACTGTTCATCATATGGTAGTGGGGACGGAGAGAAAAACATCACAGTGGATATTCAGTGCTTAAGGCCATTAAGGATTCCTTCAACACAGGGGCAAAATTGAAAATTCAGGAACAGTTGGGGCTGGGAATATGGCCTAGTGGTAAAGTGCTTGCTTGCCTCATATACATGAAGCCCTGGGTTCCATTCCTCAGCACCACATAAACGGAAGTGTCGCTGTAGCTCAAGTGGTAGAGTGCTAGCCTTGAGCAAAAAGAAGCCAGGGACCGTGCTCAGGCCCTGAGTTCAAGCCCCAAGACTGGCAAAAAAAAAAATCCTAAGGAACAGTGATAACATGAAGGGAAATATCAAGAGAAAGAGCTAGGAAAGTAGAGGGTAGCATGGAAAGAGGAAAAGAATGATGCCCTTTTCATTATGGACCTTTTGGAACTGTTGACTTTGTCCATATTGTTATTATAATGAAAACACAAGTTTAAGACATCAAGCATGAACAGTTATTAAGGCCTAACGCAAGGGTATTAGTTCGCACTGCCCATGACATGTTCAGAAACAATAAATAAATATGATGTCTTAAAATGAAAGAAATCCCAAGGTATGAGAGCCACAGTGATGCCCTGATTAAAAATGTGCTAACACAGGAAACAGGGAAGGGGAATGTTGAAGAACAGGCGCAAGAGCAGGAAAATAGATCACCAACTCCAAATGATGCCCAGAGAAGCAGTGAACAGAGGAAAGTGGAGTGCAAGCTGGCAGGGAGGGCTCCAGGGATAGAGGTCTCTGAGGCTCATCCGGGCATATTCATCCCGTGCACAGCCAGGGGAAAGCACCCTGGGAATGGAAGACTGGGGCAAAGTGGACAGAAAACACATTGCTTTTCTGCCCACGCCTGGCACAAAGCCACCCCACAGAGTTAACAGATAATGCAGCTCCAAAGAATGGTTGCACAAGAAAGAACCAAAACATCTTTGTTCTTTGCATTCATTTCTTTCATAAACACACAAACAAAGCCTGAGAGACAGAACTCCACAGTTGCAAAACCTTTCTATTGTACTATTGCCACATGGTCAAAGAGCCTCAAGTACAGTTTAGATTTTTGCATCTGAAAGTAAAGTGCTTTTTCCATTGGAAAACAATAGCCTTGACCTCTCTAATCTGACTGAAATAATGGCTGTCATCCGATTCCTTGATCTGTCCTTTCCTTGGAAGTGAGCCATACAGCATAAGAAAAATAAAAATGATCAATAAGTAATAAAGTTTTAGGAGACGTAAAAGTAGCACATAGGATAAATATGGCCCTAATTAACCTTTACTGATGTCTTCTGCAACCCTCAATAAAAGTGTAAGGGGTTCAAGTCCCTCAGTGACCCAGGTGCCTTAAACCACAAAGTTTAAGGAAATTAGACTCTCTTATCAACAATGAATTTCCTCATGGTGGTGTATATGGGGCCTACCTGAGCCAGTCTTGCCTTTTGGTATTTCACCTGGGGACAACAGGAAAGTCGACTTACTAGCAGACCATTTCAGGTCTCTTAGACACCTAACCGTGACTTGCTCAGACTTACAAAACTGATCCTGAACTATCCTTTGCAAAAATTCCCTGCCTGTTTTGTGTTCCCCTTTGGCCCATTAGATTTCTCTGATTTTGTTTTTAAGGTCTACTCTGATTTGAATTTTGAATGAATCATGTTCAATTCAAACATACAGTCTAGTCCAGTTTTTTATCAGTGGTACACGACTAATGTCATGTCATGTTACCTTTCCTTGCAGCCTCTGTCACTGCAGATCAAATGTAAAGTCTCCAAGATGGCTATCCGGTCTCACCTCCTACATGAGCACAGCTCTCACGGATTCTAACCACAGGGATCCAATGCTTGAGGGCTCTCCCTTATCTTCTCCCCTCCCCACCACACAGTCCAATTCTTGACTACTTTCCTAAATATGCCTTCTCCAAACCATTCCACAAGTTCATGCTTGGGGGTACCATCCAGTTGTTCTGCTTATCACCCCCATAATTAACACCAGTGCTGTGCTCACTATATAAAAACAAAGCATAGCCAGGTGCTGGGGGCTCACTCCTGTAATCTTAACTACTCAGGAGGCTGAGATCTGAGGATCAGGGATTGAATCCAGCCCAAGCAGGAAAGTGCATGAGATTCTTTTTTTTCCCCCCTCTGTACTTTCTTTCATTATCACCATAGTCTTTGCATCAAGATACATAGAAATGACAGCAGGTTCCTTTTAAAGCTTAGTATTAAATATTAAATATCTTTCCCCATTTTAAGTTTACATTACTCTGCCAAGAAAAAAACAAAACAAGAGATTCTTATCACTAGTATAATCACCAAAAAGCCAGAAGTAGAACTTTGGATCAAGCAGTAGAGCACTAGCCTTGAGCAAAAAGAAGCCAGGGACAGTGCTCAGACCCTGAGTTCTAGCCCTAGGACTGGCGGGAAAAAAATCTAAGCATAAAAAGTTAAAAGACATAGATACACAAAAACTTAGGCAGAAGGTCAGAGATATATCTTTTTTTTTTTTTTTTTTTTTTTTGGCCAGTCCTGGGCCTTGGACTCAGGGCCTGAGCACTGTCCCTGGCTTCTTCCCGCTCAAGGCTAGCACTCTGCCACTTGAGCCACAGCGCCGCTTCTGGCCGTTTTCTGTATATGTGGTGCTGGGGAATCGAACCTAGGGCCTCGTGTATCCGAGGCAGGCACTCTTGCCACTAGGCTATATCCCCAGCCCGAGATATATCATTTTTTTTTTTTTTTTTTTTTTGCCAGTCCTGGGGCTTGGACTCAGGGCCTGAGCACTGTCCCTGGCTTCTTTTTGCTCAAGGCTAGCACTCTGCCACTTGAGCCACAGCACCACTTCTGGCCATTTTCTATATATGTGGTGCTGAGGAATCGAACCTAGGGCTTCATGTATGGGAGGCAAGCACTCTTGCCACTAGGCCACATCCCCAGCCCGAGATATATCATTTTTAAAACTAAGTTCTAAAGACTTCTTTGCTGTACCAAGGATTGACCCTAATAAATTATCTATACATTGTTCATTTTCAGTCAGTCCTTAGAGGAATTTGAATAATGCCCCTCCAATGATGTCCACATCTTATTCCTGGGAACATAACCTGAAACCTCACTTGGTCAAAGACTTCACAGATGTGATTAAGACTCCTGGGAACCTTCTTGCTATGGCAAGAGGAAGAGGTTTAAGTAATTCTATATAAGGACTCACCTTCTCAATAGGAGATTATCCTAGGTATTTATAATGGTAACCCCTGTGGACCCTTAAAAGAGGGAGGGAGCCAGGCACTGGTGGTTCATGCCTGGAATCTTAGTTACTCAGGAGGCTGAGATTTTGAAAATCAGCCCAGGTAGGCAAGTCTGTGAGACACTTATCTCCAATTAACCACGAAAAAGTTGAAAATGGAGCTGTGCCAGCCTTGAGTGAAAAAGCTAAGGGACAGTGCCCAGGCCCTTTGGCACGAACACACACACACACACACACACACACACACACACACACACACACACACACACATGCACGCACGCATCCACAGACACAGGAGGAGACAGAGGGGTTGGAATCCGAGCAGGAGCCATGATGATGAGATGGAGAGAAGACAGAGAGATTAGAAGATGTTACACTCTTAACTTTGAAGATGGGGGCTGGACCTGTGAATAAATGTCCTATAGAAGATAAACATGTTCTCCTAGAACTTCCAGAAGAGATACAGCCTGCCCACCCACTTTGTACTTCTGACTTCCAGGAATAAAGGACAATAGATTTCTGTTGGTTCAAGTCATTGTGTTTGTGGTCATTTGTTATAGCAGCAATAAGAACCTAATACAGTCCTTAGCTATGCCTATAGACCAGAGGGAAGAAAAGCAGCCATTTCAAAGCGGAGCAGCTGGGCTGGGGATATAGCCTAGTGGCAAGAGTGCCTGCCTCGGATACACGAGGCTCTAGGTTCGATTCCCCAGCACCACATATACAGAAAACGGCCAGAAGTGGCGCTGTGGCTCAAGTGGCAGAGTGCTAGCCTTGAGCGGGAAGAAGCCAGGGACAGTGCTCAGGCCCTGAGTCCAAGGCCCAGGACTGGCCAAAAAAAAAAAAAAAAAAAAAAAAAGCGGAGCAGCTGCAAGAAATTTAAGAGGTCATGGGAGTCAGGTGCCTAGGGTAATACAGTGTCCTTGGTAAAGAACAAAACAAAACCAAAATCCTCAGTAAGCATGGGTTATGATCCAGAGACCTCTGGGAACACAAGCCCTGAAGACAAACAGGCAGACCCAAAGACAGTGAGACTCACAGGCTCAGGCAAAAGCTAAAAATAATCAAGAAAATGAACTCTTTGTGAGGGTCCAGGGAGGGCAGAGACCAGGTAAGGGCCAGATAAAGGGCCAGGTACACTGAAAGGAACAGGTAAGCTTCTCTTTTAGAGATAAGTACAATTTGGTATGATCATGGATAACAAGAACATATGACAACATTTCACGCCCATCTTGTTTTGCAAGGTCTGGGGACATTAGTTAACATTGTACCACACTCTTCCCAATGGGATTTTTTTCAAGTAACCCATGCTGCTTTGAGCAGAGTAACACAGTCATAGAAACCTAGAGTGTCTAGAACGTTTAAGGTAAGTTACTCTCGGTTTTCCTGAGGGAAAAAAATGAAGTCTGTCCAAAGATCAAACAATTGAACAGCAAAGTGATAAATAACCTTTGCCTCTCGATTTTTTTTCCATTACCAACCTTGTACCTGTCATTATTCTCCCTTCTCTCATTTCACAAAACGCACTCTTGTGAACACACCCTACAGTTATCGCTTGTCTCCATATAGTTTTAGTTAATGTTTCATGAGAATATCTATTAGTGGATTTTGTGTTTCTGACTGCAGGTTTGCCCTCATGTTTTTGAGTCTGTGGGTAAAGAGAAAAACAAGACACAAGAGATGTCATTGGAGATGAGCAAGCAAAACTCAGAAAACCCACAGGTTGTTTTCCAAGGTCTGGCAGCATTTGTTAGAAGCTTTAGTTCTGACAAGTAGAATTTAATCAGAGGTTTTCCCCTTGATTTGTTTTGTTTCTTTTTTTCCAGTCTTGGGCCTTGGACTCAGCGCCTGAGCACTGTCCCTGGCTTCTTTTTGCTCAAGGCTAGCACTCTACCGCATGAGCCACAGTGCCACTTCCGGCTTTTTCTATATATGTGGTGCTGAGGAATCGAACCCAGGGCTTCATGTATACGAGGCAAGCACTTTACCACTAGGCCGTATTCCCAGCCCCAGGTTTTCCCCTTGAAATGAGCGAACAATTCGTCAATATTGCTCTAAAGTGCTTCTTAGAATGTATGTATACTTCTATTTTATACATATACATCATCTATCTTACATATGACATGATATGTATGTTAAGGAAATGTTACATGTCATATTATCTATTGATAGTAAGATTATGTATTCAAATCATTTCAACAGAGACATGAAAAATATAATGAGCAGCCATCACTTTAGCTCACACGTGATCATATGAGAGAATACATGATGATTTAAGATGCTATCACAGAGGTAGGTGGCTCATGCCTCTAATCCTAGCCACTCAGGAGGCTGAGACCTGAGGATCACAGTTCAAAGCCAGCACAGGCAGGAACATCTGTGAGAGTCTTTTCTCCGCTAAAACTATCAAAAAATCTGGAAGTGGAGCTGTGGATTAAGTGATAGAGCACTAGCCTTGAGCAGAAAAGCTCGGGGGCAGAGCCAAGACCCTGAGTTCAAGCCCCAGGACCAGCACACACCACGGCTGTGTAGGGGAAAGTCTTTGTCCTTACAAGACCCATGCTGACGTATTTAGAGGAAGCCAGTGGATAGCCACAAATTATTCCCAAATAGTTCAAAGGGGGAAATTATGGGTCCAGAGACAGAAAAAAAATTGTAGAAATGCTAATAATAAATCTAATGAAAAGGTAGACTGCTGTTCATTGTACTACTCTTGTCACTTTACTGAAGTTTTAGAATGTGTGTGGGGGGGGTGGTGTTTACAGGTCCTTGGGCTTGAACTCGGGGCCTGGGGCAGTGCCCTGATGAGTGCTATACTACTTGAGCCACAGCTTTATTTCCAGCTTAAGAGTCTCATGGGCTTTCCTCCCCAGGCTGGCTTCGAACCCCAATTCTCAGATCTCAGCCTCCTGAGTAGCTAGGATTACAGGCGTGAGCCACCATTGTTGGCTGTTTAACATTTTTTAACAGATGTTAAGGATTCCTGGAAATGGAGACATGGCCTTTATTGTTGTTGTTGGGAGTAGTGATAGCAGTTTTTGTTTTGCTTCTGTTTTTCTTTTCTTTTTAAAGGAGACTGCATTAAGGGAGGAAGGAAGGTGAACAAATTCAGGTATGCTATTCAATATACACTATGTAGAAAATGAACTATGTAACTTGTGGGCAGAAAAGGGAGGGGGAAACTGGGAGAAAGTGAATCAAGGGGTTACGTTGTCCAAAAAAAAAAATGTACTCATTACTTGCCTTATCATATGGTAGCCCCTCTGTACATCACCTTAATAATAATAAGATTATATTTTAAAAAGCTATATTACAAAGAGAATTATAAGAGAACAAATAGATAAAGTCATACAAAAACAGACACTAAAAACTTTTAGATGAATTACAGTAAAGAGTTATAAGATCTTGGGAGGAGGGCATGAGGGACAAGGCAACAAACAGTACAAGAAATGTATCCAATGCCCACCGTATGATACTGTAACCTCTCTGTAAATCAGTTTGATAATAAAAATTTGAGAAGAAAAAAAAGAGTTATAAGATCTTGTCAAATACCAGCAATTCTGTATTCCAAATAAAATCCTTAGCTTACAAAGATATTAATGAAAAATCATAGTTCTTGATATGATTTTCACAAAGCCTTCTTTATTCCACGAGAACAGAACCAACATGGAAAAACAATGGACATTTTCTAAAATCTTGATTTAAAAGCATTGCCAAAATCAGAATACTTTTGTGTAAAATCTTACAACCAAAACACAATGCCTAGCCAAGTAGCAGTGGCTCACGCCTGTAATCCTAGATACTCAGGAGGCTGAGATCTGAGGTTCAAAGTTCTGAGATTCGAAGTTCAAAGTCACCCCAGGCAGGAAGGTCTGTGAGACTCTTATCTCCAATAAACTACCAAAAAGCCAGAAGCAGAGCTGTGTCTCAAGTGGCAGAGTGCTAGCTTTAAGCAAAAGAAACTCAGAGACATTGCCCAGGCCATGAGTTCAAGACCCAGGATTGGCACAAAAGAAAAAAACCGCAATGCTTGTCATAACTCCAACCAGTGAGTTAATACATACTGTATTATTGGAGAATACCAGAGATAAATAAACTGTAATAAAAATAACAACACTTGCAACACAGTAAAGACAAATGGAATGAGAAATACTCAGGACTGGTAGGAAGCTTTAAAGAAAGTCTATAAGATTTCACATTTGTTCTCCAACAGAAACAGGCCCTCGAATTTTAGAGCTAAAAAAACATCCAGGAGAAATATTGGCTGATATTTCAAGCCTGAATTTGTAGGTGACATAATGCTGGTCAGAGAAAATGACACAGTGTAGAAATATACATGTGTTTAAAAGCTGTTAAGTGCTATTGAAGTCTATCTGGAACCTCTCTCTGTGAGTTACAATCAGCATTAGATCAATGTCCCCTGCAAATGTCTTAGTAATTCCATGAAACACTTTCCAGTAGAAATCAATTTTGTCTCCAATTTTCAATCCTGGCAGTTACAAAAAGTTTCAAGTATTTCTAATTGTCTAAGAAGATGACAACTGTTTGTACAACTTGGTAGAAATATATATTTCTACATATACATACATATGTATGTATATGTATGTGCATTTTTATGTGTGCATATATATAATCCCGGTAGAGACTGAATATACACACACATACATATATGGATAATGAGAAACAAAAAGATGGGAACAGTGAAAAATGAAAGGGTTTTTTAACTTTAATTTAATTTAATTTTTTGCCAGTCCTGGGGCTTGAACTCAGGGCCTGAGCACTGTCCCTGGTTTCTTTTTGCTCAAGGCTAGCACTCTACCTCTTGAGCCACAGCAGCACTTCCAGCTTTTTTCCATATATGTGGTGCTGAGGAATTGAACCCAGGGCTTCATGTATATAAGGTGAGTACATTACCACTAGGCCATATTCCCAGCCCCTCTTCTCATTTCTTAAACCTGCTTCTGAAGCAACACTTTCTTTTATTCATTTACACATTCAAATATTGGACCACGTGGCACATACAAGACATCGGTAGGACTCCAAGGACCATTCTGCGCTTATTTTTTTGCACCCAACATGGGGCTTGAACTCAGGACTTGAGTGCTGTCCCTGAGCTTTTGTGCTCAAGGCTAGTGCTCTGCCACTTGAGCCACAACTCCACCTCCATCTTTTTTGTTTTTTGCAGGTTAATTGGAGATCAGAGTCTCATGGACTTCCTGCCTGGGCTGGCTTTGAACAGTGGTCCTCAGATCCCAGTCCAGAGTAGCAAGGATTACAGGCATAAGCCACCAGTGCCCAGACTATACTGTGCTTTTTAAGTCATACAATATTGTCCTTCTGTGACAGCAATTTTTTCTAGATAAGAAGATATTTTTAAGCCAAAATATGAAGCTACACTGAAAATAATATTCTATATAAAAGCTTTCTGAAATATGAACTGTGGGTAAATAATCATAATTCTACATTGAAGGGAAAATAGAATCTAAGGGAGAAAAAACAGGCTTACTCTTGGGACTCTGGACCATTAAGCAACTGTTGTGATGGCCCTTTATTGGATCTTGCCCTTAATTAAGAGGTTCGTGCAGTCTTCTGCTTGGGTTTCAAAAACCATTAATAATTAGCTTTAAATGGCAAACAAAAGGAAAATTTCATAATCTGGGTGGTGTGTCCGTAGAGACTATAAAAGTCGCATGATTCTTCTCAGCTCTTCATGCACTTACTTAGTTCTTCTAAGTGGCTACACTGTCGGTGACCAGGTCAGTGCTACCTTAGTACCTTCTATAGCTTCTTCTGCTTGCAACAATACTTTGCTTCCTTTTAGAATGGGGTGACAGCTAATGATCTGCAGAGAAAGTAAGTGGGTGCTATCTAAAGATATCACCAGGAAAACTTAAGAGACCAGCAGCTGGAGTCAGGTATTGCTCAAGATTACAGCCTACAGAGTATAGACCATGTACATGAAAAAGTGCATGCTGTTAAATACTAATCAAAGTGTCTCTGGGGACTATTTGAATAAGATGATGATGATGATGATGATGATGATGTGTGTGTGTATTTTGCTGGGGATGGAACCCAAGGCCTTGTACATTCTGTGCACTATGCTACAACTGCAGCCCTACAGTAATTGTTTTCAAAACATGTTGGTAAGTACTAGTGATGTTTCCATTATGATCCTTTCTTCTCTTATTCTCTTCTACCTTTGCTCAAACAATGCCTAATAGCACTCAAATCTTATTGACAACACTCAGCATACAACTCTGAGCTTTTTGGTACGTTCCCTTTCTTCCCAAATGGACAGGACACAAGAATGAGTGCTAAAAAGTCTCCTGAAGAACTAAAGAACATTTTCCAAAAATATGCAGCCAAAGAAGGTGATCCAGACCAGCTGTCCAAGGATGAGCTGAAGCTATTGATTCAGGCTGAATTCCCCAGTCTGCTCAATGTAAGTAGCCATCTGTTCAGCAGGGAGATCCAGCCCCTCTCATGGGGGGAGGGAGGGGAGAAAGAGAGGAGGAGCTCTTGTAGGATCTGAGGGCTGCCTCTGAGATGCTAACCAGAGATCTATGGGGACACCCTCAAATAGATGGGGGATGAGGGGCCCTGTTACTAGAGGTGCTGTAATACCAGGCCAATGCATACAGTGGGGAGAACAAGCTCCCATTTTCTCTTCGTGCTCCAAAAATCCATTTAATACAGTAAGTGGATTCCTCTAGCCACTTCTTGGCTAGAGAAAGTGTTAGATATGATACCAATAACCACAGATACTACAATTGATTTTAGCCCAAAGGCCAAGAAGCAATAAAAAATACTTTTAATTAAAAACAGACATACATTGGAGAAGTGTTAAGAAACTTTTTAAGCCTTTAAGTTTTTTTCCAAAAGGAAGAAAAGTAATCTAATAGGAAAGTGTACATAATCAAAGGTAAGACTAGTACCTTTTTCTATATTTTGTGTATTTCCTCTAAAAGGTACAAACTATTATAATTTGGAAAAAAAAAGTGCAAAGATTAATGGTAAGCTTTGAAAGTCAGTTTATAGGTACCCAATCAGTTTGCATAAGGATTGCTATGGTTTTATAGCTACATTATTTATACCATCACCTTCTATGGAAGACAGGGTTTCATATTTATAAAAACAGGTGCTGAATAACTATCTTAGAGCTGGTCTTGTGATTCCCCCAATAGGTCCAAGTATGTTTGTAGGAATCATAACAGTTAAAATATGTCTTGCCTAAGAAAGTGAATATATTTAGCACTGCCAAATTGTCCACTTAAAAATGAAGATGGAATCAGGCTCCAGTGGCTCATACCTGTAATCCTAGCTACACAGAAGTCTGAGATCTGAGGATCGCAGTTCAAAGCCAACCCAGGCAGAAGAGTCCTAGTGAGACTCTTATCTCCAATCAACCACTTAAAAACTGGAAGTGGCGCTGTGGCTCAAAGTGGTAGAGTGCTAGTCTTGAGCAAGAGAGCCCAGGGAGAGTGCCCAGGCCCTGAGTTCAAGCCCCGAAACTGGAAGAAAAAGATAAAGATGGCACCCTGGCACTGATGGCTCATACTTATAATCCCAGCTACTCCGGAGTCTGAGATCTGAGGATCGCAGTTCAAAGCCAGCCCAGGCAAGAAAGTTTGTGAGGCTCTTATCTCCAATAAACCACTCAGAAAAAGCCAGAAGCAGAACTGTGGCTCAAGTGGTAGAGCACTAGCTTTGGGCAAAAGAAACTCAGGAATAACACCAGACCCTGAGTTCAAGCCCCAGGATTGGCACGGGAAAAAAAAAAAAGATGGAAAATTTAACTCTGTCTCTCTGTGTGTGTGTGTGTGTGTGTGTGTGTGTGTGTGTGTGTGTGTGTGTGTGTGTGTGTTGCTCTTTGGGTTCTATTGGGTTCTGTTTTACTATTTTTTTTTATTTTTTTATTTTTTGGCCAGTCCTGGGCCTTGGACTCAGGGCCTGAGCACTGTCCCTGTCTTCTTCCCGCTCAAGGCTAGCACTCTGCCACTTGAGCCACAGCGCCACTTCTGGCAGTTTTCTGTATATGTGGTGCTGGGGAATCGAACCTAGGGCAGGCACTCTTTCCACTAGGCTATATCCCCAGCCCCAATGTTTTACTATTATTTTGAAACAGGTATCATTATATAGCCTAGGCTTATCTATAATTCAGTATACAGCCCAGCTGGCCTTGAACTCATGATATAACTGTCTCTATCTCCCAAATGCTAGGATTACAGTGTATACCACTATACTTGGCAAATGTTCTATGGACTTTATGTTTTGTTTTGTTTTGTTGTGGGGTTTTTTTTGTTTGTTTGTCTGTCTGATTTTGTGTGCTGGTCCTAGGTCTTGAACTCAGGAACTGGGCACTGTCACTGAGCTCTTTTGTTCAAGGCTTATGCCCTACCAGTTGAGTCAAAGCTCCACTTCCAGCTTTTTTTAGTAGTTTATTGGAGTTTATTATTTGGTAGTTTATTAGAGTCTCATAGACTTGCCTGCCTGGTCTGGCTTCAAACCACAATCCTCAGATCCCAGCTTTCTGAATAGCTAAGATTACAGGCAAGAGCCACTAGCACCAGGCTTATATAGTTTTTAAATAAAATTTTATGTATGTACAGATAGATATAGATAATTTGAAGCAGATCTAAATGAAACTGTTATTTCCATAGGTTTCCTAAGTGCTATTTTGTCATAGACAGACTGCTACTTAAAAGGCCAAGTAGCAGCTTTAAAATTTGAGTTTCATGACAGATACAAAAAAATAAAGTCTGCTTCAGACACTACAGGAATAGCAATTGTTGAAAAGCCTGACTATGATTTCAGGTGGCATTTCAAGCAGTGGCTCTCAAGCCTAGTCCCTGACAAGCAGAATCAGTAAGTACTATGAAAAAATCTGTTGGAAATATAGATTCCAAGCCCTCCATGTGATTCTTACATCCAATTAACCACCAAAACAGGAAAGTGGAGTTGTGGCTCAAGAGGTAGAGTACCAGTCTTGAGCCTAAAAGGGAAGGGAGAGGACCAGGAATGTGGCTTAGTGGTAGAGTGTTTGTCTAGTGTGCATTAAGCCCAGGACTGGCAAAAAAAAGTGATGGGATACTGCCCAAGTCCTGATATTGTCCAAGTCCTGAGTTCAAATGCCAGGATCAGCATGCACATACATAAACACACAATCTGCCTATAGGGTGGCTAGATGGGTGGCACAGGCTGCCCTAAAGGCTTCAGCTACAACACAGTACAAGACAGCAGGTGCTCAATGCCTGCTTCCTCTAGTTGTATGCTAGCCATAGAACTTGAAAACCAAGACAAACCAATTCCTAGGAAAATTTTGGTACAGGTGTCCTCAGCTATTTGTGGTCTATGAGTATTCTGGTAAAAGCCCATGGACCCCTTCTTTGAAAAAAGACATAGATTACATTTAAAATATGCCACAGCTGGGTGCCGGTGGCTCATGCCTGTAATCTTAGCTACTTGGGTGGCTGAGATCTAAGGATCGTGGTTCAAAGCCAATGGGGGCAAGGAAGTCCACGAGTCTCTTATCTCCAACTAGCCACCAAAAGAAGCCATAAGTGGAGCTGTGGCTCAAGTGGTAGAGTTCTAGCCTTGAACAAAAAAGCTCAGAAACAGCACCTAGCCCCTGAGTTCAAGCCCCAGAACTGGCACCCGGAAAAAAAAAAGCCACAATAGTATCAATATTAAACAATGCATGTGTAAGTGGAAAAAAGAAAGAACCCAGGAGTGTGACACGATCTGATATCACAATTAACACGGGGTTTTCCGCCTCTAACTATGGGGATCCTGTACCTGGAAACTCACAAGGCCTTCTTGGAATCAATAATGCCATGCCCCATATTCCAGAAACATGGAGGAATATCTGATTTCATTTTTTCTATCCTCTATCCTTTTGTCTAAAACCAGGGTGCAAGCAGCCTAGATGACCTCTTTAAAGAACTGGACAAGAATGGAGATGGAGAAGTTAGTTTCGAAGAATTCCAAGTGCTACTCAAAAACATACCCCAGTGAAAAAGAAAACAAAACATCCTGAGCCCTGGGAATCTCTCTGATAATGGATTCACTCACACGTCTGGTTGAATTCTTTGTGACTATAATGATCTGACTGTGAGGTCCAGTTATAGCTAATAAAGAAATCCTTGGATAAGTCTCCTCTTGCTGAGTACTGACTTTTCATAACTTAATAGATTTCAAAATAAGCCACATGCCAGTGGCTCAGTGCTGATGGCTCACACCTCTAGTCCTACCTCCTTAGGAGAGTGAGATCTGAGGATAGAAGTTCAAAGTTAGACCAGGTAAGGAAATCCATGAGCTTATTATCTCCAAATAGCAACCAGAAAACCAGAAGTGGAACTGGTGCTCAAAGTGGTAGAGCATTAGCCTTGTGTAGAAAAACTCTGGGACATTTCCCAGGTCCTGAGTTCAAGCCCCAGGACCAGTACAAAAAAAATTACAATAATAACTTCAGTCTGATTCATCTAATCTTATAGTTTAAAAAATGGGACTTAAGAAGTACCTCAGGGGACTGGGAATGTGGCTGAGTGGTACAATGCTTGCCTAGCAAGCATTAAGCCCTGAGTTTGATTCCTCAGCACCACATAAACAGAAAAAGCTGGAAATGGTGCTGTTGTTCAAGTGGCAGAGTGCTAGCCTTGAGCAAAAGCAGCTCAGGGACAGGGCCCAGGCCCTGAGTTCAAGCCCAGGACTGGAAAAAAAAAAGAAGTAGCTCAGGGGTAGAGTGTTTGACTAATGTTCATGAGGACCTGGATTTGATCACTAGCACTGCAAAACACATTAAGATTTATTAATCCAGGCACCAGTGGCTCAGGCCTATAATCCTAGCTATTCAGGAGGCTAAGATCTGAGGATCACAGTTCAAAGCCAGCCTGGGCAGAAAAGTCAATGAGACTCTTATCTCCAATTAACCAGCAAAAAGTGAGAGTGAAGCTGTGGCTTAAGTGGTAGACCCCTAGCCTTGAGCAAAAAAGCTAAGAGAGATCGCTCTGGCCCTGAGTTCAAGAGGCAGTATCAGTACACACACACACAAACACACACACACACACACACACACACACACACACCCCAAGTTTAATGAAATAAGAGGCCACAAGAAGTGTACTTACTACCTTACATATGTAACTATAACCCCTCTGTACATCACCTTGACAATAAAATTAAATTAAGACAAAAAGAAATCAGAGGCCAAGACTTGCTCTATGACCTTACCCCAACACCACAAAGAAGGAATATTGAAGCAAGTTTCCTCTATCCTCTATCCACTTTTCCAGGAGAATAACTCTGTCCCTTGCTCTCCTTTCTAAACTACTGGTTGAGGGCTGGGGATATGGCCTAGTGGCAAGAGTGCTTGCTTCGTATACATGAAGCCCTGGGTTCAATTCCCCAGCACCACATATATAGAAAACGGCCAGAAGGGGCACTGTGGCTCAAGTGGCAGAGTGCTAGTCTTGAGCAAAAGGAAGCCAGGGACAGTGCTCAGCCCTGAGTCCAAGGCCCAGGACTGGCAAAATAAATAAATAAATAAACAAACAAACTACTGGTTGATGGCATCACTTACAGTTCCAACTCTTCTTTGTGTACGAAGGTCCTAGGGCTTGAACTCAGGGCCTGGCCACTGACTCTGAGCTTTTGTGCTCAAGGCTAGTGGTCTACCACTTGGGCCACCGTTTCACTTCTGGCTGTTTTGTGCTAGTTAATTGAGGGTAAGAGTCTCACAGACTTTCCTGACCAGGTTAGCTTTAAGCTGCAATCCTCAGATCTCAGCTTCCTAAGTAGCTAGGATTACAGGCGTGAGCCACCAACACTGGACTATCAACTCTTATTTTGCACTGCTGAATGCAAGGAACACACTTCCAAAGTACATACTTGTCTTTAGGTCATCTCCCAGCACTCACTATGCTTTCTTAAATAAATGGCCTTGAAGGAATCGAAGGAACACAAGGCCAAGAGGTGCCCTGCTCAGCACTGAGGGATGACCTCATATCTACCAGTATTACTCCTTAATTCTGGAAAACAGCATTCTGAATAACACTCTCCAATTATTTATTTCTAATTCAGTTTCTAAAACCCAAATTGCCATGCTTCATTTTCTGTAGTTGCCATTAGAAAACTATGGGGGCTGGGAATATGGCCTAGTGACAAGAGTGTTTGCCTCGTATACATGAAGCCCTAGGTTCAATTCCTAGGTTTTCGGGCTGGGGATATAGCCTAGTGGCAAGAGTGCCTGCCTCATATACACGAGGCCCTAGGTTCGATTCCCCAGCACCACATATACAGAAAACGGCCAGAAGCGGCGCTGTGGCTCAAGTGGCAGAGTGCTAGCCTTGAGCGGGAAGAAGCCAGGGACAGTTCTCAGGCCCTGAGTCCAAGGCCCAGGACTGGCCAAAAAAAAAAAAAAAATACAATTCCTAGGTTTTCTGTGTACCACATACTCAGAAAAGGCCAGAAGGGGCGCTGTGGCTCAAGTGGTAGAGTGCTAGCCTTGAGCAAAAACGAAGCAAAGGATAGTGCTCAGGGCCTGAGTTCAAGCCCCAGGACTGGCAAAAAAAAAAAAAAAGAAAGAAAAAGAAAAGAAAACTATGGGACCACTGCCACTTCAAAATGGAGAAATTGGTAAAAAAAAAAAAAAAAAAAAAAGTGTTTTTCAAGTATACAAACAGTTCCAAAGACTACACTAACCTTAGATGAAAATTGCTGCCCAAAAAGTAAGGTCTTTGACTCTAGACATTTCTTTAGCCAAGTGAATTCAACAGTGTAAACTGGGCCAGGGGCCAGTGGCCCATGCCTATAATCCTAGCTACTCATGAGACTGAAATGTGAAGATCATGATTCAAAGCCAGCCTGGAGCAGAGAAGTCAGTGAGACTCATATTTCCAGTTAAGCACCAAAAAAAAATGCTAGAAACGGAGCTGTGGCTCAAGTGCTAGCCTTGAGCATAAAAAGCTCAGGGATAGCACCCAAGCTAAACTGCATATATCCGTCAACTTGGCTGCTGTCATTTCCCCTGTAGCTTGAAGGCCCTCTGATGCAGGCACCAAACCACATACTTACCCAGTCTACCCAAGTTCAAGTACATGGCTATCTCATAAAGCACATCTCAGAGGAGTTCAATATCACAAGACAGGAAAAATCAGGATCTTATACCAAGGCGGGACTCAAGTGGCGAAATTTCACCAGGCACAAGATGCATAAGTGACCGTGACTTGAAGTATTGACAACAATAGTCCAATTTGCATATGTGCTTAAAAAGTAAATTCTCAGCCAGGCATGGTAGCATAGGCTCATAATCCCAACAATAAGAAGCTAAGGCAGGAGAATAAAGGTTGAAGCCAGTCTGTGCTAAAAAGATCTTGTCTGACATTGTCCCATTTGTAAGGAAATGGAAGGACTTGGAAAAAATTATACTAAGTGAAGTGAGCCAGACCCAAAGAAACATGGACCCTATGGTCTCCCTTATTGGGAATAATTAGTACAGGTTTAGGCAAGTCATAGCAGAGGATCACAAGAGCTCAATAGCTATACCCTTATGAACACATAAGATGATGCTAAGTGAAATGAGCTCCATGTTATGGAAGCGATTGTTATATCACAGTTGTAACTACTTTCAACGTCCCATGTGTATCTGTAGCTTCTATTATTGATGATGTTCTTGTATCACCTTCCTGTGGTTGTACCTACACTATCTCTGTAATCTTATCTGAATATATTGGAAACCCTGTATACTGGTATTAGAAGTAGGAAATTGAAAGGGAATACCAAATTTGACAGACACTGGGTAAAAAAAGACAAACAACTACAAAAGCAATACTTGCAAAACTGTTTGGTGTAAGTGAACTGAACACCTCGGGGGGGGGGGGAAGGGAAAGGGGGAGGCGGGAGGGGGGTATGAGGGACAAGGTAACAAACAGTACAAGAAATGTATCCAATGCCTAACGTATGAAACTGTAACCTCTCTGTACATCAGTTTGATAATAAAAATTTGAAAAAAAAGATCTTGTCTGAAAAAATAGCCAGGCATCAATGGCTACCCCCTGTAATCCTAGCTACTAGGGAAGCTGAGATCTGAGGATCACAGTTCAAAGCCAGCTCAGGCTAAGAAGTCTGTGAGACTCTTATCTCCAATTAACCACCAAAAAGGCAGAAATAGCGCTGTGGCTCAAGTGGTAGAGCATTAGCCTTGAGCAGAAAAAGCTCAGGAACAGGGCCCAAGCCCTGAGTTCAAGCCCCAGGACTGGCACAAACAAAAGTCTACTCATGAGGGTGCTGATGGCTAACGCCTATAATCCTAGCTACTCAGGAGGCTGAGATCTGAGGATCGCAGTTCAAAGCCAGCCCAGACAGCAAAGTCTGTGGGACTCTCATCTCCAATTAACCACCAGAAAGAAAAATGGAAGTGGTGTTGTGGCTCAAGTGGTAGAGCACTAGCCTTGAGCTGAAGATCTCAGGGATAGCACCAAGGCCCAAAGTTCAAGGCCCATAATTTCCCCCCCCCCCCCAAAAAAAAGTCTACAAGCACACATTAAAACTAATATATTAGGAGAGACTGGATAGATTAGCGCAGGGATAAGAGACACTTTTCACTTAATATCATACTGTACATTTGGATTTGGGAACCATATGAAATATGTGTCCTATGAAAAAGAATAAGGAGCTAGGCACCAGTACACCAAGCTTATAATCCTAGCTACTTAGGAGGCTGAGATCTGAGGGTCACAATTCAGAACCATCCTGGGCAGATAAATTTGAGAGATCTATCTCCAATTAACCAGAAAAAAATGCTGGAGAATTTCTGAGAAGCCAATGTCAGTCAGAGGGTGAAGCTAAGGTATGGATTAGGAAACCTAATTGACTTCCCAACAGGTAGCATGAATTCATGCTCCTCAGAGAACATGAGCTGGATTCACCTGAACAACTTTCATAGCTGGGTTAGTGTACATGTTTCATTTGCTGGCTTTTTATTTACTTTTTGTGGTGCTGGGGATTGAACCCACCCAGGGCTTTGAGCATGGTAGTCAAAAGTCCTACCATTGAGCTATATCCTCAGCCTTGTGGTTAGTTTCAATGAGAACTCACTATGTCACCATTAAGTTTACTATGTATTAGTTTATAAAAGACATTCTTTTGGGGGCTGGGAATATGGCCTAGTGGTAAAATGCTCGCCTCGTATACATGAAGCCCTGGGTTCAATTCCTCAGCACCACATATATAGAAAAATCCAGAAGGGGCGCTGTGGCTCAAGTGGCAGAGTGCTAGCCTTGAGCAAAAAGAAGCTAGGGACAGTGTTCAGGCCCTGAGTTCAAGCCCCAGGACTGGCAAAAAAACAAAACAAGACATTCTTTTCCTTTTTTCCAGAGAACTACTTTCCTTATTTTGTTATGAGACTGTAAGCAGCAGGAACGAATCTCTGCTGAGCATCTTTTTTGTTCAATCAATATAGCATGTTAATTGATTTAATTCCTGAAATAAGCACACTATGCAGTCCTGATTGATTATTCTAAAATGCTGTTAAATTACAAGTTCTATTATTTTGATTGTCACAGCTTCCATTCCTAACCACAAATCTATAGTTTGTTTCTCTAGTGTTTTAGTAAGGTCTGGTATGTAGCCCATGCTAGCTTCTCATTTTAGCCTATGTTCTAGGTACCAATTAACCCCTTGCTGAGTAAACATACATTGTTTCAAACACCCACTTTAGCAAAGCATTATGGAAGTTGACACAGAAACACACATTTCCTCTAAAATTCAAAGTAACTCTGGAATGGTGCCAGAGAAAGGATGAAATGGGAGCCAGGCGCCAGTGGCTCTCACTTGTAATCCTAGCTACTACTCAGGAGGCTGAGATCTGAGGATTGAGGTCAAAGCCATCAAGGGCAGGAAAGTCTGTGAGATTCTTACCTCACCCACTAGAAAACTGGAAGTGGAACTGTGGCTCAAAGTGGTAGAGTGCTAGCCTTGAGCAAAAGAGCTCAGGGGCAATGCCCAGGCCCTGAGTTCAAGCCCCCAGGACTGGCAATAAATAAATAAACAAACAAAAACTTGAAGCCTGCTCTCTTGGAAAATATCAAGTCTTCAATACAATATTAAAAACTACAGTCATTCTGAACAAATCACATCAATCTTTGTTGGACTGTTGACAATATTTTTAGAAATTCATTTCTAACATGTGACTATGCATATATTTAGAAAAGAACTACGGCAGAAGATGTTTGGAAACCACGAGTTGAGTTTTGTGCTCCACTTGGTTAGGAACTGCAACTATCTTCCAATAATTAAAGGTAACTTAAGGTGTCTATTAGTCAATAAACTCTTCTCATATGAAAGAACTATAGTAACTATGCTGTACATTTGGTCTCCAGAATTATTTCTCTTACAACTGCAAGCTTTTCCCCTTTTAGCCAACATCTTCCCATTTCTTCTACTCCATGACTTTCTACTGTTTATAGGAATTCATTCTATGTGCATGTGTGCACCAATACTGGGGCTTGAACTTGGCCTCAAGCTCTCATTCAACATTTTTTGCTCAAGGCTGCTGCTCTACCACTTGAGTCCTAGCTCCACTTCCAGCTTTTTTGGTGGTTAATTGGAGATAAGAGTCTCAAGGAGTTTTATGCCTAGGCTGGCTTCCAACTCTGATCCTCAGATCTCAGCCTCCTGAGTAGTTAAAATTATAGGCATGAGCCAGTTGTCAAGCTGAATTCAACTTCTTTAGATTACACATGTGAGAAGGGACAGCATCTATTTCCTGTGTTTTGTTACATCACTTCATACACTGTCCTCCAGGGTCCTAGGTGCTGTTGCAAACGGCAAGATCTCCTTTTGGAAGGCTGAATAGTATTCCATTGGGTGTATATCCATAAAGTGTTATCCATTCTTTGGTTGACAGACACTTAGGCTGCTTCCAACCTTGGCTATTGTGAATACTGCTACAATGAACATGGAAGTGCAGATGTCTTTTGAATGTATTAATTTCATTCCTATATCTCAAATATATAGCCAAGGCTGGGAATGTGGCTTAGCAGTAGAGTGCTTGCCTAGCATGCATGAAGCCCTGGGTTGTTGTTTTTGTTGTTGTTGTTTTGGGGGGTTTTTTTGGCCAGTCCTGGGCTTGGACTCAGGGCCTGAGCACTGTCCCTGGCTTCTTTTTGCTCAAGGCTAGCGCTCTACCACTTGAGCCACAGCGCCACTTCTGGCCATTTCCTATATATGTGGTGCTGGGGAATCGAACCCAAGGCTTCATGTATACAAGGCAAGCTCTCTTGCCACTAGGCCAATATTCCCATATTCCCCTGGGTTTGATTCCTCAGTACCACATAAACAGAAAAGGCCAGAAGTGGTGCTGTGGCTCAAGTGGTAGAGCATTAGCCTAGAGCACAGAGAGGCTCAGAGACAGTGCTCAGGACCTGAGTTCAAGCCCCAGGACTGGCAAACAAGTATAATTGTTAGATTATACAGAAGATCTACTTTTGAATTTTTCAGTTTCCTCTCTGCTGTTTTTCATAATGGTTGGTTTCAATTTACATTCCAATCAAAAGTGTACAAGGGTTACCTTTTAGGAGAAATTTTCTTTCTCCAGATACAAGGCCAACAGCCTGATATCAACTCAGAACCTGGTATTAACACAGAGACAATATTAAATGACTCAGGCTCCAAGAATTGCCCATAAAAGGCTATTTTACCCATATAATAGCTGTATTCTTGATAACCACTCTTGTGGGGGAAAAGATTTTAAGCTCAAACTAACTCCGCAGTGACTTCTATTAGATCTTTTTGTCAGCTAGGAAATGCTTCCTTCAATATTCTAAAAGCAAATCAGACAGTGAAATAATAAAAGCTGTCTAAAAGGTTATTTTTAATGGACTGTGTTTTTTTATTCTCTTAATTTGCATACTACAAAAGTTGTTGAAAAACAAGGAAGAGGAACTGTTTCAAACAGGGCTTTGACTAAAGGCATGAAAATGTAATGCATTCATTATGCTTAATGTATAACAAAAATTACTCCTCACATGAATCAACTTTTAAGTCTAAGTGACTATTTCACAAATCTACTACCAGATAGATGTAAAAATATTTTTAACTTTAAAAATGGTTAGATCAAAAATTTGTAAGGATGGGACTGCTTAAGTGTATCGAGGGAGGGGAGAAAAAGAAGATGCGAGAAGGTAAATAATATGAAAATCTATGGCATCTTTGAATGTGGATGGCAAAGCAACCCTGACCGCAATCAGCTCAACAATAGGGATGGGGGGGAGGGGGGAATGAGGGAGGAGGTAACACACAGTACAAGAAATGTATCCAATGCCTAACGTATGAAACTGTAACCTCTCTGTACATCAGTTTGACAATAAAAATTTTAAAAAAAACAATAGAAATGGTGGGGCTGAGGAAAGGGAGAGTAAGCTAGGGTTCAAGATGATTTAAGTATAATATACGCAAGTGGGAAATGCCACGGTACAATCTCTTGGAAGAATTACCATACACTAAAAATAATGCATGAGGGCTGGGAATGTGGCTTAGCAATAGAGCGCTTGCCTAGCAAGCATGAAACCCTGGGTTCGATTCCTCAGCACCACATCTATAGAAAAAGCCAGAAGTGGCGCTGTGGCTCAAGTGGCAGAGTGCTAGCCTTGAGCAAAAAGAAAGCCAGGGACAGTGCTCAGGCCCTGAGTTCAATCCCCAGGACTGGCAAAAAAATGAATGACAGGAATGCAAACTAGGTCCTGCCTTGGGGGTGGGGGGTGTCTAGTGTGAGAGAAGAGGGAGAACAGGGGGAGGGGGTGAAGAGGATGAATATAGTCAAAATACTTTATGTCCATGGGTGAAAATGGAACACTGCAACTTGGTGAGACTGACTTGGGGAGGAAGGAGAGGTAGGAAGAAAGCAAGTGACAGAGAGGGTGATTTGATCAAGGTACATTATATGTATGTATGGACATGTCAAAATGAAACTCCCTTGTGATCACTAACTGATGCTAATGTGAAATGTGAGGAGCATGGATAAAATCTGATCGATGATAAATAAAATTGAAATCATACAAAATATAGCCATCCAGAGGTCTGTTTGCATATTATTACAAACACTTTGAATTTCTCCTTACCAATAGCACCATCCATTGCATATGTTGTGTGCAGTTGTGAGGTTTCAAGGGGGTTTGGTTGTTGTTTTGTCGGTCATAGGGCTTGAATTCTGGGTCTGGGCATTGTCCCACAGCAGCACTTCTAATTTTCTGGTCATTTATTGGAGATAGGAGTCTCGGGGGGCGGGGGGAGGCTGAGAATATGGCCTAGTGGATAGAGAGCTTTCTTTGTATACATGAAGCCCTGGGTTCGATTCCTCAGCACCACATGTATAAAAAAAGCCAGAAGTGGCGCTGTGGCTCAAGTGGCAGAGTGCTAGCCTTGAGCAAAGAGAAGCCAGGGACAGTGCTCAGGCCCTGAGTCCAAGGCCCAGGATTGGCCAAAAAAAAAAAAAACATGAAAGAAATGCTTATAGGTTAATAAATTCACATGCCCAAACAGGACATCAAGATTATTCCTCCCGAACAGTATGGAGGTTTCTCAAAAAGCTCAATATAGACCTACCCTATGACCCAGCCATACCACTCCTAGGCATCTATCCTAAACAGCAAAATCCAAGATATCAAAAAGGCATTTGTACTTCCATGTTTATCGCGGCACAATTCACAATAGCTAAAATATGGAAACAACCCAGATGCCCCTCCACAGACGAATGGATCCAAAAAATATGGTACTTATACACAATGGAATACTACATAGCGATTAGGAATGGTGAAATACTGTTATTCGCAGGGAAATGGTCAGAACTCGAACAAATAATGTTGAGTGAGACAAGCCTAGAACACAGAAAACAAAGGGGCATGATCTCCCTGATATATGACTGTTAACAAAGGGAGACGGAGAGTCAGTAGAGACCAAGTCTGTGAATACTGTATATGTTCTTGATACATTGTATATTGCATATATGTCAACCTGACCTAGACAAGGGATAGAAAAACAGGTCGTAAGATATCATAAGAAATGTACACACTGCCCTACTATGTAACTGCACCCTCTTTACACAACACCTTGTAAAAAAATTTATGTCCAATTAATAAAAATAAATAAATAAATAAATAAATAAAGATTATTCCTCCCATCAGTAACTCGCAAGTCAAAACTGCTCATGATGCCGTCTACTATCCTGCAGATGAACAGAGCAAGATCTAAAGCCCAAGTCAAGGTCAAAGATGTCAACACTGACAAAAGAGTTAGAATCTAAGTGCAGCTGTGTTCTTGGTAAATCATCCAGAAGGATGCGAAGCAGGCCCAAAGAACAGAGCTGCTGCAGATCCCTAAATATGCTGCAATACCCCAGAGTCTACTATTAGACCTCGTGCATCAAGCAGAGAAATGCCACAATAGAATGTATTTTCCTCACTCACGCCTGGGTACTCTCAGACAGCATTTTAGAGATAAATCTATTTCTCCTTTTTTTTTTTGGTACCAGTTCTGTGACTTGAACTCAGGGCCTGGGCATTGTCCCTGAGTTCATTTTGCTCAAGGCTAAGCACTCTACCACTTGACCTGAGGTCCACTTCCGGTTTTCTGGTGGTTAATTGGAGATTAGAGTCTCAGGGACTTTCCTGCCCCGGCTGGCTCAGATCTCAGCCTCCTGAGTAGCGAGGATTATAGGCATAAGCTACCAGCACCCAGCTAAGTAATTGTTATTTGCTCAAGTAAAGTGACTCCTCAAGCTTCATGGTATTGGCTACTTTATGATTCTATCACCTTAAGTATTTTTTTTCTTTAATAAGACTTCTCACCATCAGCACAAATGCTGGTTCTTAAGGCTATTTTTCTCCAGCAAACTGATTGCAGCCCATAAAAATGTTCAATAGCAATTAGGTTTTATTGTTTTCATCTCACTTACGTGTAGAGGAGCCATCAAAATGTAAAATGTACATATCCTCTGACTTAGCAATTCCCCTTGCAGGAATTCATCCCACAGATGTGTCCACACGTGGGTGCAGGACACAGGTACAGGGAGACTAATTTGCAGTATGATTTAAGGCTAACGAACAGCACAACCTAAATACAAGATCAGTGAACTAAATACTGATGCATCCATAAAGAAGACAGCAGGAGCAAGCTGTGAAAGATCTCTATGCATTGATGTGGAGTGATGAATACAGCAAGCAAGATGGGAACAACATCTCTCAAGCATGCTAATGGAAGGGATTTTTTTAAGGGGTTGTGGGATATAGAGAACTTGCCTACTATACACAAGCCCTTGGGTTCAATCTCTATGGCAGCCCAAAAAAGGGGAGTATGTATCCGTACCTGTATATAGGTAGAGTGTATACATGGGGGGGGGGGGGGAGATGGACAACAAAGGCTTAACCTTGCCAAAGCTATGTAACAGCGCCACCTACTGGTAAATCACTTCCTAGTCAAGAGTATATCTTCGAAAAGAAAACCCTGCATTTTCCTGGCAGAGCTCTTTCAGTTATTAGTCAGGAAATCCATTTATATTAAAGCCTCATAAGGAACTCTTCGCTAATATTAGGCCTTCTGAGCATAAGACTTAAAAGTACCATCTGCCTGGGAAGTTATGGTTCATTATGGTTTGAATTGAAATCTATAAAAAGTCATAAAGAATATTTCTATATCCTTCCGTGGAGTGATCTCCAGCATAGAATATTCAGTGAAAAAGCAAAGCAGAGAAAAACACAGGAAGCATACTACCATTTGTCTAAGAAGGGGAAGGGTTACAGACAACATATTGGTCATACTGGCTTCTATTTTTTATGTGCCAGTCCTGAGGCTTGAACTCAGGGCCTGGGCACTGTCCCTGTGCTTTTTTACTCAAGGCTATGGTTCTACTCTCAGCTTTTTTAGTGCTTAATCGGAGAAAAGAGTCTCATTGACTTTGCTGCCTCATCTGGCAGGGAAGTTCAACCAAGAGGAAGTTGTGGATAACCAAATTATGGTTTGAAATTTTCCATTGCTTTCATTGAGATTCCAGGACGAAGGAGAGAAGATGGATGGTAAGAAGGGAGAGATCTCAGCTACATGGGAAAATTCTAGCTCAGATCATTCAAGCATAAAACTCAAAGCATGGGAGGAACTGGGATGGGATGGGATAGCGCGCAGTAGCCTTTAGGGCCCAGCCAAGAGTCCTGGATTGAATATTTAGGGGAAGAGGAACTGGCAGAAGATGAGGACCATAGCAAGAATGCTTGTCATTTTTGTTTTTGAAAGATAGATGGCCACCAAAGTGGAAAATAGACAGACTGAGGATGAGGCTAGAGAGAGGACAGCTCATTTATTTATATTAGCAGTTACAAATTGTTGTCACAGCCAATTTAGTCCTTTCCTAAACATTAAGCTTGAAAAGATGCCGCAAAGAGAAAACAGGCCAAGACTGTGTTTCTTCAAGCACAGTTGATAAGATAAACTAGCAAGAACAAAGCAGGTTAATATAGAAAAAGAATAGGTAATAAGAAATTCAGGTACACTTTTCAATGTTCTGACACTGTAGGTAAAAAATAATAATTGCCCTTTATGCATTTAAGCAAGAAGCAGGAACAAAATGCAATGACTAAACCCAGAAAGATTACTTACCGGCAGGGAGCTGATGGCTCACATCTGTAATCCTACCTACTCAGGAGGCTAAGATCTGAGGATTGCCGTTGGAAGTTGGAAGTCAGCCCAGGTAAGGTCCGTGAGACTCTTATCTCCAATGAACCACCAGAAAACCAGAAGTGGAGCTCTGGCTCAAAGTGGTAGAGTGCTAGCCTTGAGCAAAAAGAGTTCAAGGACAGCTAGCTCCTAGGCCCTGAATTCAAGCCCCATGATCAACAACAACAAAAAAAGTACTTACCAAAGGAGTGGGGGCATTTGGTTCAAATTCTGTGGAATTAGCATCTGAAGATTGAAGCAAAAAGTTCAATAATTTACCAATATTATTGAATATTACCAAGATACCAAATATGCCAATATAACAAATACCAGTATACCAAAATATTACTGAAAATTACCAATATTGCTGAAAACATGTTAAGCAATATTTGTTTTAATAAATGATTATGATTATTAGGAAACCTCAGACTTACCTTTCAAGTTAAGGCAGTTTCTTGCAAACTCAATTACTGCTAGCTGCATGCCAAGGCAAACGCCTATTGTAAAAAAGCAAATATATAAAGCAAATGAATACAGTGTATATTTACTCACGTTTTTACATCTTCTCCATCCAGAATGAAGACTCCAAGAGAGCAAAACTGCTGTTTTTCTTCCCTGCTGTCCCCCACCCCACTCCCACGTACACTCAGAAAAGTCCTTGGCAGAACAAAGAAGTTGTTTAGATGGGCTGGGAATGTGGCTTAGTGGTAGAGTGCTCGCCTTGCATGCATGAAGCTCTGAGTTCGAATCCTCAGCACCACATAAACAGAAAAGGCTGGAAGTAGCGCTGTGGCTCAAGTGGTAGAGTGCTAGCCTTGAGCAAAAAGAAGCCAGGGACAGTGCCTAGGCCTTAAGTTCAAGCCCCAGGACTGGCAAAAAAGAAAATTGGTTAGAATACCAAGGAACAACCTAAGGCCTGAGGTTGAAAAAGAAGGAACTCCAGAGCAGAAGATGTAGGACAAGCATCTAGAAGGCAAACCTGCACCAGCCATACCTATCCTTAAATCAAGGCTTCTAAATTGCACTTTTTAGTGTGCCAGTGCTGGAACTTGAACTTCAAGGCTTCATACTTTCACTTGAGTTTCACTTTGCTCAAGGCTGGTGCTGTATCACTTGAGCCCCACATCAACAGCTGGCTTTTTGCTAGTTAATTGGAAGTAAACAGTTTCTTGGATTTGTCTGCTGGGCTGACTTGGAAACATGATGCTCAGATCTCACATTTCATGAGTAGCTAAGATTACCAGCATGAGCCACAGCACCAAGCTCTAAATTAATGTATCTGTGTGGGCTGCCAGGTTGTAATAGAGTGCCTGATTTATTTGGAGCACATGTACTAACACCCTGGTTCAAGAGAGTCTTGCCAGGTGCTGAGAGCGCACACCTGTAATCCTAGCTACTCAGAAGGCTGAGGTCTGAGGACTGTAGTTCAAAGCCAGCCCAGGTAGAAAAGCCTATGTGAAGCCAGGCACAGGTGACTCATGGCCGTCATCCTACCTACCCAGGAGGCTGAGATATGAGGATCCCAGTTCAAAGCCAGCCCAGGCAGGAAGCCCATGAGACTCTCTTTTCCAAATAATCAAAGAAAAATCCAGAAGTGGAGCTGTGGCTCAAGTAGTAGAGTGCTCGCTTTTGAGCAAAAGGAGCTCAGAGATGGTGCCCAAGCCCAGAGTATAAGCCACGGTACTAGCCAAAAAAAGAAAGAAAGAAAGAGGAAGGAAGAAGGAAGGAAGGAAGGAAGGAAGGAAGGAAGGAAGGAAGGAAGGAAGGAAGGAAGGAAGGAAGGAAGGGAGGGAGGGAAAGAGAGAAAAAGAAGAGAGAGGGAGGGAGGGAGGGAAGAAAGAAAGAGAAAGGAAGAAGGAAGGAAGGAAGGAAGAAGGAGGAAGGAAGGAAGAAGGAAGGAAGAAGGAAGGAAGGAAGGAAGGAAGGAAGGAAGGAAGGGAGAGAGAAAAAGATAGAGGAGGGAGGGAGTAAGGGAGTAAGGAAAGAAAGAAAGGAAGGAAGGAAGGGAGGGAGGGAGGGAGAAAGGAAGAAAGGAAGGAAGAAAGAAAGAGAGAAAGAAAGCAAGAAAGCAAGCAAGCAAAGAAAGAAAGAAAGAAAGAAAGAAAGAAAGAAAGAAAGAAAGAAAGAAAGAAAGAAAAGAGAAGAAAGAGAAAGAAAGAAGTCAAGTCTATGTGACTCTTATCTGCAATCAACCAAGGAAAGGCTATAAGTAGAGTTGTGATTCTAGCCTTGAGGGAAAAAACACAGATCTGAATTCAAGCTCCAGGACAGACAGACACACAGACACAGACACACAGACACACACACACACACACACACACACACACACACACACACACACACACGGAGTCTCCCTGGGCTGTACTTCACTCTGGTCTCAAGGAGATAGAGGCAAAATCTGGCTTCGGCCTGAGGCTAGGATCTAAGGAGCGATTGGCTGTCAATCTGCAGAGCAGCCCTAGAACCTTCACTGTGGGGAGAAGACAGCAGCAGCGAGGGGCTGGCACGGTGGTGTGAGCATGCGCCTGGCAGACAGCGGGAAAGGAGCTGCAAATTGAACTGAACAGGGACCTCAGTGATAGCAGAGGGACAGAGACCTCCCAGGGACTCTCCCAGCTCATCTTCACATTCACTACAGCGCACCCGTGTGTCCACTGAACACGCATTAAGGAGCAGCACAAATGCCATTGTAGACATATACAGGTATGCAGGGGAAGCATGGGAGGAAGCAATCAATAACCTTGCATGCCAGCTTATAGAAGAATCAATAAACTGGCAAGAGTCAAGGGCTTCAAGGACTTCAGAAAGTTCCAGATGGCCAGGACATAGAGATGGGGTGTTAAATGGAAAGCTCAAAGAGCTTGGTAGCATAATCCTGCAGTCTCAGCACTCAAGAGACCAAAGCAGGAAGACATTAAGTGTGAAGCCAGTCTGGGCTACATACCAAGTTCAAGGCCAGTCTGGGCTATACAGTGCGTTCTAGGCCAGCTTGAGCTACATACAGATAGCTTGTCCCCCCTCCCCCAAAAAAGAGGGGCTGGGAATGTGGCTTAGTGGCAGAGTGCTAGCTTTAAGTAAAAGAAGCTTAGGGACAGTGGCCAGGCCCTGAGTTCAAGCCCCAGGACTGGCAAAAGAAAAAAAAAAGAGACCTTAGTAGGTTTTATCTGCTTTAAGGACTGAAACCTACTATGTGCTGAAAATCAAATACACTCATAGCTAGGGCAATTAACATGAGTTTTACCTAGAAATGGGATCTTCTTTGTCCTCGCCCAAGAAATTGCCTGAAGTTTTCCCAGTGTTCCTCTGATTCCAAATCCTCCGGGCACAAGAATACCACTGAAATCAGCACAAGGTAAAGGTAAAGTGTTGTTTTTGTAACGTTTGTTTTCAACCTTTCCTGTTTACTGAACCTACAGCCAGTGCTTGGCACAATCACTAATGTGTATGTAAGAGGTACATTTTCAGGGTCAATTGTATGATTGTACATCCTGGACTTTCTTCCTAAAATCTTATCAGGTGGTGCAGATGGCACTTGTAATCCCAGCTACTCAGGAGGCTGACATCTGAGGACTGCGGTTCAAAGCCAGCTGAGGAAGGGAGGAATGTCCCGGAGACTCTTATCTCCAATTAACCACTGAAAACCAGAAATAGTGCTGTGGCTCAAAGTGGTAGAGCACTAGCCTTGGGCAAAAATGCTCACAGAAGCAGAGCACTGATGGCTCACACCTATAATCCTAGCTACTCAGGAGGCTGAGATCTGAGGATCCCAGTTCAAAGTCAGCCTGGACAGGAAAGTCTGTGAGACTCTTATCTCTATTAAACCACTCAGAAAAGCGGAAGTGGCGCTGTGGCTCAAGTGGTAGAGCACTAGCCTTGAGCTGAAGAGCTCAGGGACAGTGCCCAGGCCCAGAGTTCAAGCCCCATGACAAATCAAAAAATAATGCTCAGAGACAGCACCCGCACACTGATTCAAGCTCCATGACTGATGAAAACAAAAAACGAAAAACAACAACAAAACTATAAGTAAAACATGATGATGTTCTAATACCAGTATATACAGTAACCAGTGTACTCAGATGAGATACAGTGATAGTGCAGGGACAACCACAGGAAGGGATACAAGAGGATCATCAACAATAGAAGCTATGGTTTCACATGGCATGTTGAAAGTAATTACAACAGTGATCTAACAGTCATTTCCATAACATGGAATTCATAAGAAAAATTAAAAAGTTTAAAAAAAAACATGATGAGGAAAACCATAGGAAAGGTTGTAAAAGGTTGTCATGCTTGTGCTTTAACTTAGTACACATAACAGCCATCTCTCTTTCAATTGGTGGGATCCACACACTTAACCTATAATGCAGGCTCCATGTGCTCCCAAATAAAACCACTTTCAGGCATGCGTGGCCTGCATTTACATGGCATATTTCAAAGCACTGCACTGTGAATGCAGCATGACCACCTGCGATGAGCACAAGAATTCCTGACTCCGGTTCCACAGCACACATGAATGAACAATGGAGGGAAGTGGAATCATTATGGAGCAAGCACAATGGCATTGTCCTCACTGGTGGGCACTGCCCCTGGTACTCACTCCGCCTTGCATAGCTTCTGCCAAGCCTCATGGAATTTCACAGGATCCTCAACTTTGGTGATCTGCTCCAAATCGATGGAATCTATGTACTGAAAAACATCCAACAGAATAAAGGAGCATTTAAGAAAAACACTCAACCCAGAGATTGGTGGCTCATGCCTATAATCCTAAATACTCAAGACACTGAGACCTGAGGATCCTGGTTCAAAGCCAGCCTGGACAGAAAAGTCCAGGAGATACTTTCTTCTAGTTAATGGCTACAAAGCTGGAAGTTGAGCTGTGGCTCAAATGTAAAAGCTAGCCTTGAGCAAAAAAAAAAAAAGCCTAGGGACAGCTCCTAGGCCCTGAGTTCAAGCCCCAGCATCAGCACAAACGTATATGTAGAATATTTTAAAACAGAAAATC
Organism: Perognathus longimembris pacificus; assembly: GCF_023159225.1. Taxonomy (NCBI): domain Eukaryota; kingdom Metazoa; phylum Chordata; class Mammalia; order Rodentia; family Heteromyidae; genus Perognathus; species Perognathus longimembris. The sequence goes on along the minus strand of NC_063188.1, from coordinate 104,166,102 downwards.
ATTGTTTGCTACCAGGTTAGGAAAGAAAAATATACCATTTCAGCAATATGGGTTCTATGCCAATGCCAAAGAAAAGAATAATGTTTGCTTATTTTCTTGTTAGACAAATACAAGGAGCATGAAGCATATTTTGCCTTGCTATGTAAAGTCTAATTTCAGAAACGTGCCTTGAATCTGGACAGCACAGAGTTAACACAGCAGGCCTGATTGCTATCCTGCAGGAGGCCTACTTCCAACATGATCCCTTGGCTGGCTTCTGGAAACTTGAACTTCAAAAGGACTCCTGTCACTCTAAGAATGGCTAAGAGAGGCTCACCGCACCTAACACTGTATAAACAGTAGTATGGACTGGGAATGTGGCATAGTGGTAGAGTGCTTGCCTAGCGAGCATGAAGCCATGGGTTCCATTCCTCAGTACCACATAAACAGAAAAGACCAGAAGGGACGCTGTGACTGAGGTGGTAGAGTGCTAGCCTTGAGCAAAAGAAGCTCAGGGACAGGGCCCAGACCCTGAGTTCAAGTCCCACAACTGACAAAAATGCTGGATTTGCCCAGCATGCTCAAGGCCCTGAGTTCTATCCCCAGCACTATGAAAAAGAAAGAAGGAAAAGAGGGAGGGAAGAGAGCTGAATCTCTCATAAACTTCCCATACAAGTCCCAATCTTTGCTCTCACCTGGTTTCACACCCCCCCACCCCCGCCTTGGTCCCAGACTTTACCCCAGGCAACTTTTCCCTTTGTTGATTTTCCTTTGTTTTCTTGGACTATGAAACACTTTAGCCAGGACATGACTATTTACAGTTGAGACTTTATAAATCCTTCCGGTGAATTATCAGTCATATGGGTATAGTCTTAGGAACCCTTCAACACAACCTCCTTGGAACACAACATGCTGGAGAAATATCCAGAAAAGCGGGCAGGGACTTACCATCAGATTCAGTTTGTGGTTGATGGCCAAGGCAGAGTGCTCCAAGGCTTTGAACACAGAGGCATAGCAGTCCCTGAGCTTGGTATATTTGCCCACTAGGGCAATAGAGCATATTTTCTGTAACCTTTCATACCTGAGAAAGAAGACCAGCTCCAAGTTTATATACATGATATACAAGCTCCATGTGGCCCTTGCTCTTATTCTCAGGCACCTATTACAACCCATAAGAGCAGAGAAGACTCGCAAACTTAATGTATTTGACTCCCTCCAAAGATCCAAAATCCAGTCATTCATCCAACAGATTTCAAATATCCTAAGAAATCTCAAGCAAGGCACTGGTGGCTTACACCTGTAATCCTAACTACACAAGAGGCCAAGATCTGAAGATCACAGTTCAAAGCTAGCCCAGGCAGAAAAGCCCATAAATCTCTTATCTCCAATTAACTACCAAACAAGCCAGAAGTGGAACTTCTGGTAGAACATTAGCCTTGAGCAAAAGAAGCTCAAGGACAGCGCCAAGGGCCTGAGTTCAAGCCTCAGACCATCACTACAACAAAAAAAATCTAAGATTGGGCTTACATAAGCATAAGCATGTATAGACCAGACATGGGAAGTGGGAAAAAACATTCAAAACAAAAAATACATATTTAAAAAGCTCTCTGCTAAACAAGAGCCCCTCATAAATTACTTTATCACAGTGACATTGTCTAAAAAATATGTATTCTGTTTGTCAATAAAAAAACATTCCAATATTAACTTCCTAAGGTGACCTTGTATAAGAAAATGCATTCTGATTGTCTACATTTAAAATCGTTACATTCCCAACTGGCTCACAAAAGTCTGATTATTCATGATGTGCCTGAAAAATGGTGCTAAGAGGACTATTTAAAATATTACAAGCCATTTAGATCACTTTTATGAGAAAATTCCATTCTACAAAAGCACTCAATCACATTTCACCATTAGAGACACAATCTTTTGTGTTGCTTTTGTCAGGAAATCTGTTCAGAGAACATGAAAAATATGTGAACTGATATTAAGCCTGTAGGAATGTCATCTTGAGGATGAAGATGCTTCAGGCCTTTGAAGGGACCACTTTCGAAACTCCTTAGAAAAATATTACCAGCCAGGTGCTGATGGTTCACGCCTGTAATCCTAACTAACCAGGAGGCTGAGATCTAAGGATTGCTGGTCAAAGCCAGCCCCAGGCAGGAAAGTCCATGAGGCTCTTGTCTCCAGTTAACCATCAAAAAGCTGGCAGTAGTGTTATGGGGTCCGAGGGAGGGGGTTTCCCGTCCCTCCCGCCACTCAGAGACAGTTGCAAGCAAAATGATGGGTTTATTGGGGAAGCAAAAAGTGAACTGACCAGCCAGGGATGCAGCCCAGACTCGGGAGCTAAACTGCGACAGTGAAAAATGGACTGACCCACCAGGGACACAGTGCAGACTCGGGAGCTGCCACGGTGACCCCGAGCAGTCCTCAAATTGGAGTTTATAAAGGTAAAAGTGAAGCACAGATGTAGGAGGTTGATGCAGGGGGTAGAACAAGCAACAAACAAGTTAAGCAAGCCATTTACAGAAGCAGAATTTTGGGGTCAGGTTGACCTAATCAACTCCCTCCAACATTTCCTACCATGTTTCCCTAGTCAAAATGGAGTCAGCTCTGCTCCCTACAACAGTAGAAACTATGGCTCAAGAGGTAGAGCACTAGCTTTGGGTTCAAAACCTCAGGGACAGTGTCCAGGGCCCTATGTTCAAGTCCCAGGACTGGCAGCTTCTGGGGGGCGGGGAGCTTGCACCCCCTGTCCCCATGGGTAGGTCCCAAGGCAGGGTGAAGTGGGCAGTGTTTAAATAAATTCCTTTCACAAACCTGTCAGCCATATTTCTCCACTTGAAAAGCAAATTGTCTGAAGAATCACAAATGGGCAGATCCAATTTCTCTTTGAAATATTTCACAATGCCTTGTTTCTTCCAAAAGCAAGGGCACTCGGTAGGTAGAAGAAACATCATGGGATACAGATGACCTGATCGAGAATAAGAAAATATCACACTTAGGTGAAGCAACTCAGTATGCCATCAGAATGAGAAAAAACTCAAGAGAAATCAGTACTTGATTTATACCAATATAAAACAAGCAAGAAGACAGGCACCGGATGGCTCAGGCCTATAATCCCAGCTACTCAGGAGGCTGAGATTTTGGATCCCAGTTCAAAGCCATCCCACACAGAAAAATCCCCATGAGACTCTTATCTCCAATACACTACTCAAAAAAGTGGAAGTGGTGCTGTGGCTCAAGTGATAGAGTGCTAGCCTTGAGCACAAAGGAGCTCAAGGACAGTGCCCAGAACCTGAGTTCAAGCTCTGGGACCAGCAAAAAAGAAAAGAAAAGAAAGCAAGAAAAATGGACATGAACACGAATACCTGTGACACGAATACCCAGCACTTGGGAAGCTAACACAGGAGGATAGAAAACGGGAGGCCAACCTGTGATGCATAGTGAGATTCTACTCCTGGAACAATTATACAAATATAAGATAGACAGAGAAATGAAAAAAGGAATACGTACAGTACATGTAGAGACTATTTCTTATGATTCCCTAAACAATATCATATAACAACTGCTATCATAACATGTATCTTGTCTTAGGTAATATATGTAATCTAGAGATAAAGTATGTAGGAAGATTCATATAGGTTATATACAAATAGTGAACCATTTATATTAGGGATTTGAGTATCCAAGGGTTTTGATATCCATGAGGGGGGTCCTAGAAACAGTCACTTGGGAATCATGAGGGATGACTATATCTGGACTTTGTGCCCAATTCTTGGCAGAATTTCAAAAAACCTTCAGAATTTCGTGAATGACAGGAATATCTTTGTCATGAAACTTCGCTCCCCTCCCATATCTTCTACACAGTTTTACAATCAGGCTACTCATCAGAAAACAAACAAACAAACATGTGATTTGAGGACTGGAATTTATAGCCACCAACCTGAACTCTGGGGAGAGAATGGTGACTAAGGACTGAGTCCACACACATGGCTAAATATGCAATAAATCATGCCTATATCATAATGTCTCAATAAAAACTCTGTAGAGAGTCAGGCACCAGTGGCTCATATCTGTAATCCTAGTCACTCTGGAGGCTGAGATCTGAGGATCGCAGTTTGAAGCCAGCCCAGACAGGAAAGTCCATGAGACATTTCTTTTTCCTTTTTTTTGCCAGTCCTGGGGTTTGAACTCTCAGCCTGGGCACTGTCCCTGAGCTCCTTTGGCTCAAGGCTAGCACCCTACAATTTGAGCCACAGTGCCTCTTCCGGACTTTTCTGTGATTAATTGGAAATAAGAGTCTCATGGACTTTCCTGCTAGGGGTTGGCTTCAAACCACGTTCCTCAGATCTCAGCCTCCTGAATAGCTAGGATTACAGGTGTGAGCCACCAGCACCCGGCTCATGAGACTCTTATCTCCAATGAACCCCAAAAAAGCCAGAAGTGGAGCTATAGCTCAAGTGGTAGAGTGCTAGCCTTCAACAACAACAACAAAGCTCAGGGACTACCTATGCCCTGAGTTTAAGCCCTAGAATTGGCCAAAAAATATAAATTAATTCAATAAACCTAAATGGTAGGATGCCAAGCTCATGTCATTTTAACTGGTATTGAAGTGCAATTTTTGGGCTGGGGATGTGGCTTAGTGGTAGAGTGCTTGCCTAGCATGAATGAAGCCCTGGGTTCGATTCCTCAGTACCACATAAACAGAAAAAGCTGGAAGTGGCGCTGTGGCTCAAGTTGTAGAGTGCTAGCCTTGAGCAAAAGAAGCTCAGGGACTGTGCCCTGGCCCTGATTTCAAGTCCCAGGACTGGCCAAAATAAAATAAAAAATAAATTGCAATGTTCTAGCCAGGTATCAGTGGCTCACAACTAAATATTCCTAAGTACTCAGGAGGCAGAGATCTGATCATCACGGTTTGAAGCCTGGGTAGAAAAGTCCATGAGACTCTTATCCTCAATAAACTATTCAGAAAAAGCCAGAAGTGGCGCTGTGGCTCAAGTGGTAGAGCTCTAGTCTTGAGCAAAAGAGCTGAGGGACAGTGCCCAGGCTCTGAGTTCCAGCTCCAGGACTAGCAAAAAAAAAAAATTGCAATGTTTTATATGTCAACATCTAGGACACACTGTTCAAACTACCCACTTTGAAGTGTAGATTAAAGCAGTATCATTGAGTACACACCCCTTTGTCTTCTAAGTGCATGCATGGGGGTCACTTGTTTTTTCATTTGTTGCTGCATTTGTTTCTTATAGTTGCTTTTGGCCATAGCCTTGTCCCCTGCTCCCTTCATTTGGGTAAGTTTACAAGTACACCTTGACAGTAACATTAATCATATCTGTTAGGAGAGAAGAATCTCCAGGTACCAATGGTTCACACCTGTAATCCTAGCTACTCAGAAGGCTGAGATCTGAGGATCACCGTTCAAAGCCAGCACAGGCAGAAAAGTTCCTGTGCGACTCTTATCTCCAATTAACCACTCCAAAGCTGGAAGTGGAACTGTGGCTCAAAGTGGCAGAGCATTAGCCCTGAGCAAAAGGAGCTCAGGGACAGAGACCATGCCCAGAGTTCAAGCCCTAGGACTGGCAAAAATTTCAAAAGTCCCCCAAAGTTCGTATAAATGCCACAAAAAGCAATGCCATTGTTGAACAAGTGTAAAACATGGGCATGTAAATTGTAGGAAGCACTTACCTGTTCAGGGTTCACGTGACAAAACATAGAAATCTTCTCCTTCACGGCCATCTCGATGGGTGTTGAACTTCGGCAGACAATCTGTCAAAGGCAGTGATACACGGATCAGCAAGCAGGCAGCAGGGTGTTCATGATGCCATTCATTTTCAGGAAGACGTTACATTCTTTTTTTTTTTTTTGCCAGTCCTGGGGCTTGAACTCAGGGTCTGGGCACTGTCCCTGAGCTTCTTTTGCTCAAGGCTAGCACTCTACCTCTTGAGCCACAGAGCAACTTCCAGCTTTTACTTGTATGTGGTACTGAGGAATAGGACCCAGGGCTTCATACATGCTAGGCAAGCACTCCACCACCAAGCCACCTTCCCAGACTGTATTCATTTCTTTTTACAAGGGACTTGACCAAGTATCTATACTTGTTCACTCCAGCCATGTACTATTTGAAATGACTCTGGGCACTAACATAAGTAAATATCATTAAATTCAACACAAATCTACTAGTAAGACCCCCCAAAATTAAGTTGTATCTATAAACAGCCATGTTGCTCCTTTAAATGCAATAAAGGAGCCATATTGGAGACTAAGGAAATATTTGTCTAAAGGGCCACATAAGAAGTAACTTAGTTGTGCAGGTCAGACTCACCGTCCTGATACTCAACTGTGCCAAAGAAGCTATCAACAATATGTAATCAGCCTGGTGACAGAGGCTAACTGTCATCTTAGCTACTCAGGAAGCTGATATCTGAGGATCATGGTTCAAAGTCATCCAGGGCAGGAAAGTCTGAGATTCTTTTTTTCTTTTTTCTTTTGGCCAGTCCTGGGCCTTGGACTCAGGGCCTGAGCACTGTCCCTGGCTTCTTCCCGCTCAAGGCTAGCACTCTACCACTTGAGTCACAGCGCCCCTTCTGGCCGTTTTCCATATATGTGGTGCTGGGGAATGGAACCAAGAGCTTCATGTGTAGGAGGCAAGCGCTCTTGCCACTAGACCATATTCCCAGCCCCAAGTCTGAGATGCTTAACTCCAATTAACCAGCAAAAAGCCAGAAGTGGAGCTGTGGCTCAAGTGGTAGAACCCCAGCCTTGAGTAAAAAAGCCAAGTGAGAGCATGAGGCCCTAAGTTCAAACCCCAGTACCAGCCCCACCCCCAAAATTGTAATCAAATGGGTGCTTGTATTTATTTCATAAATAAAATCTGATTTAGGAAAACAGAAAGATGTCTGGTGAATCCTTATTTATGGACCTATTGTTGGTACTCAGATTACCTGCTATAAAGACACAGTACTGTTTAGTCTAAAAATCAAAGCAGTGAGAGGCCAGCCTAGCAGGGTCACAGGGTAATCCCAAAGTCTCTCCTTTATTAAAGGATCCAGGAATTACGTAAATGGCAAGATAATCCACCTGACCAGTTCTCCAGGCAGCCAATCAAATGAGAATCCAAGAAAAACAGATGGTCAATTTAAGGATAAGGATAAAGGAGCCCTTCCTGGCTCCCAGATACAAAAAGCTTATTGTCATAGGAACCATTTAAGAGCATCAAAGGACCTAGATGATGTTAAAAGATTAAGGTATTAAGGATGTAGCTCAGCAGAAGAGAGCATGCTCAGCAAGTACGAGGCCCTGGGTTCCATCTCCCGCACCAAAAAAGAAAAAAAAATGTAACCAGATGTTACAGATTGTGACACATAGGTCCTAGATACCTCAGAGACAAACGTACTCACTGTGCAAGGCTTTAACTCACCAGGTCTGGAGACAGGCCTAACCCCCTCAGGGCTCGGACACTGTTTTGGGTGGGTTTGGTTTTTTGTTCTCCGGTAGCACTGGGCTAAAATAAAATAAAATAAAAATGGGTCTCAATCAGTACACTAGACCCCTGCTTCCCCCGGTTTCAAATGGGGAACACATAAAATACTGCAGGAAAATTGGTCAAAGGGAGAGGAGGGGGAAGAGTTAAGAAAGAATAGATGAAGCCACGTGTTGGTGGCTCACACCAGTAATCCTAGCTACTCAGGAGATCTGAGGATCACAGTTCAAAGTCAGCCTGGACAGGAAAGTCTGAGAGAGTCTGGTTTCTTTTGTCAGTTGTGTGTCTTGAACTCAGGGCCTGATCTCTGTCCCTGAGACTCTGTGCCCAGGGTGAGCACTCTACCAGTTGAGCAACAGCGCTACTTCAGGTTTTTGAGTGACTCACTGGAGATAAGAGTCTCTCCGGGCCCTTTGTGCCCAGACTTCAAAACTCAATCCTCAGAACTCATTACAGGTGTGGGCTAGCGGTATGCTTCATGAGACTCTTATCTCCAATTAAACCCTAGAAAACCGGGAGTGGAGCTGTGGCTCAAAGTGGTAGAGCACTAGCTTTGATCAAATAAAGCTCAGCAATAGCACTCAGGCCCTGAGTTCAAGACTCATGACTGATAAAAAAAGAAACAAAAGAAAGAATACATAGGGTGAATTCAATCAAGCTAAATTAGATGTATGCACATTATATATCACAATGAAACACCTTTGTACAGTTAATCTTGCTAAATTATCTTTTAGAAAAGAGAAAATTGATCCAAGTTGTCTTTCACATACTTGTCTGGAAAGCCTACCTGTGGGACAAGGCTGACATGAATATTGTAGAAATTCTCTCTTTTAGCTTTAAACTGGAATTGTCTGAATGCTTCTACAAATGGCATTCCTTCAATGTCCCCAATGGTACCTCCCAGCTGGGAATGCAAAACAAAAAGAAGACACAAATGAGCAAACATCTTTCAAGGTACACGAATTACTAGAAAAATTCTTAATACACTAAGCATAAGACCTCATATTTGGGCTGAGTGCCAGGGATTCACACCTGTAGTAACACTAGCTACGCAGGAAGCTGAGATCTGAGGATCACAGTTAGAAACCAGCCCAGGGCAGATGAATCGAAAAGAGTCTTATCTCCAGTTAGCTAGCAAAAAGCAGGAACTAGAGGTGTGGTTCAAACTGTAGAGTTCCAGCCATAAGCCAAAAAGCAGAGTGAGAATGTAAGGCCCTGAAATCAAGCACCAGGATAAGGAAAAACAGGCAGGGAGGAAAGTGAAATTAAGGAAGTCTTTTTTTTTTGGGGGGGGGGGGAGTAGTCCTGGGGCTTGAACTCAGGGCCTGGGTGCTATTCCTAATCATCTTTTTCTCAAGGCTACTGCTTTACCTCTTAAGCCACAGCACCACTTTCGGCTTTTTTCTGAGTAGTTTTATTGTAGACAATAGTCTCACAGCCTGGCTTTGAACCAAGATCCTCAGATTTCAGTCCCCTAAGTAGCTAGGATTACAAGTATAAGCCACCAGCACCCTGCTAAGGAAGACTCTAAAAAGAGAAAAATTGCCAGGCACCGGTGGCTCACACCTGTAATCCTAGCTACTCGGGAGGCTGAGATCTGAGGATTGTAGTTCAAAGCCAGCCCAGGCAGGAAGGTCCTGTCAGACTCTTATCTACAATTAACCACCTGAAAACTAAAGTGGATCTCTAGCTCAAAGTGGCAGAGCACTAGCCTTGAGAAAAAAAAGATCAGTGACAGTGCCCAGGCCCTGAATTCTAGCCCCATAACTGACGAAAGAGAGAAAGAGAGAGGGAGGAAGGAAGGAAGGAAGGAAGGAAGGAAGGAAGGAAGGAAGGAAGGAAGGAAGGAAGGAAGGAAGGAAGGAAGGAAGGAAGGAAGGAAGGAAGGAAGGAAATAAATTTATAACAAGATAGAAAGATCCAGAATATAGACCACTGAGAAACATGATAAACTCAGTTCTACCAATGGCCCAGTTCGAAGGCAGTCATGAAATCCAGTGACAATATCAAAAAGGCAAGAGCCACCTGGTTCTGCCTAGACAACTAGAAGGAAACAGTGAATCCCCCCCCCTCTCTCTCTCTCTCTCCTTTCTCCTCATCAAACACACGCCTACATGTATTTGAATAGTCTCCTTGAAGTGCTGGTACTACCAGAATTAAATTACTATTATTAAAACATGCTGGCTTTCTGAAACAAACAGAACCAAAGCCCCATGAATATTACTGGCAGGGTAATCCTTCAATAAATGTCAAGTTAACTTACAATGTGCTTCCAATACAGTTACTTAAAGCATTTTACTTTCTTTCTTTTTTCTTTCTTTCTGCTTTTTGTTGTTGTTTTTTGTTTTTGTCAGTCGTGGGGCTTGAACTCTAGGCCTGGGTGCTGTCCCTGAGCTCTTCAGCTCAAGGCTAGTGTTCTACCACTTGAGCCACAGTGCCACTTCCAATTTACTGGTGGAAAATTGGAGATAAGAGTCTCATGGGGGGCTGGGAATATGGCCTAGTGGCAAGAGTGCTTGCCTTGTATACATGAAGCCCTGGTTCAATTCCCCAGCACCACATATATAGAAAATGGCCAGAAGTGGCATTGTGGCTCAAGTGGCAGAGTGCTAGCCTTGAGCAAAAAGAAGCCAGGGACAGTGTTCAGGCCCTGAGTCCAAGGCCCAGGACTGGCCAAAAAAAAAAAGTCTCATGGGGGCTGGGAATATGGCCGAGTGATAGAGCGCGTGCCTCGCATACATGAAGCCCTGGATTCGATTCCCCAGAATCACATATATAGGAAAAGCCAGAAATGGTGCTGTGGCTCAAGTGGTAGAGTGCTAGCCTTGAACAAAAAGCCAGGGACAGTGCTCAGGCCCTGAGTTCAAGCCCCAGGACTGGCAAAAAAAAAGTCTCATGGACTTTTCCTGCCTGAGCTGGCTTTGAACCATGATCCTCACATCTCAGCCTCCTGAGTAGCTAGGATTACAGGGGTGAGCCACTGGCACCTGGCAAGCATTTTACGTTCGACTATGATAAAATTCACCTTAACCCATTCATCATCCTCATACTAAATACTCAAGGTTGGGCTGGGAATATGGCCTCAGTGGTAGAGTACTTGTCTCATATACCTGAAGCCCTGGGTTCGATTCCTCAGCACCACATATATAAATACTCAAGGATATCACACATTTTTTTTTAATTCTCTAGCATTTGAGCATCTATTACATGCAAAGTGCTATCTTAGGAACTCAGAATTGAACAAGAACCTTTAAAAAAATCTAAAAAACAAGAATCAAGAATAAAACTTGAGACTAGTACCCAAGGCTCACAGCCTATACTCTGTACTCCTAGCAGCTCAACAGGCTGATATGCAAGATCATAGTTCAAAGCCAACCCTGAGCACAAAAACCAATATTTTTGCTAAAGGCCATCTCAAAATAATCAGCAAAAAGCTGGTAGGGGTGTGATTCAGTGGTAGAGCACTGGCCTAGTAAGTATGAAGCCCTGAGATTACATTCCAATACTGCAAGAGAGAGAGAGAGAGAGAGAGAAACCGAAGGATTGGGAGGAGGGCACAGAACTTGCGGGAAGAAGAGTAAAAAAGTGCAGCAGTGGAGCTCACTGGACATTGATGAAAGTGAACTAGGGGCTGGGAATATGGCCTAGTGGCAAGAGTGCTTGCCTTGTATACATGACGCCCTGGGTTTGATTCCCTAGCACCACATATATAGAAAAAGCCAGAAGTGGCGCTGTGGCTCAAGTGGTAGAGTGCTAGCCTTGAGCAAAAAGAAGCCAGGGACAGTGCTCAGGCCCTGAGTCCAAGCCCCAGGACTGGCAAAAAAAAAAAAAGAAAGAAAGAAAGTGAACTATACAACTCATGGGTGGAGATAGGAGGGAGGGACTGGGAGAGAGGGAGGGAACAGAAGACAATGTACAAAAGGAAATGTACTCATTGCCTGACTCCTGTAATTGTAATCCCTCTCTAGATCACCTCTAATAACAATAAAGTAAATTAATAATAAAAAAGATTCATAGAGACAGAAGGAATATGATAAAGAAGAATAAAATACCAAGAAAAGCATTAAGTATGCTGGGGCTGGTGGCTCACACCTGTAATCCTAGCTACTCAGGAGGCTAAGATCTGAGGATCATGGTTCAAAGCCAGCCCAAGCAGGAATGTCCGTGAGACTCTTATCTCCAATAAACTCCTCAGAAAAGAGGTGGAAGTGGCACTGTGGCTCAAGTGGTAGAGTGCTAGCCTTGAGAAAAAGAATCTTGGGGACAGCTCGCAGGCCTTGAGTTCAAGCCCTAGGACTGACACACACCCCAAAAAACACTAAATGGGTGATCTGGATGTTGGGGAGCAAGGTGCTCAGTGAGCCAAGCTCGAGAATTCATCAACTTCTCAGGGTTTAGCTACCTGGATGGATGGATCTGAAATCGACTTGTAGCCCTGCTCTCTCTTTCAAACACTATTGAGATTGGGAGTCCATCTTTTTTGGTGGTGGTGGTAGTGATCATGAGACTTGAACTCAGGAGCCAGGCACTTTGCTTGAGCTTTTTGCTCAAAGCTAGCACTCTACACTCTACCTTTTTTTTTTTTTTTTTGGTCAGTCCTGGGGCTTGTACCCAGGGCCTGAGCACTGTCCCTGGCTTCTTTTTGCTTAAGGCTAGCACTCTGCCACTTGAGCCACAGCGCCACTTCTGGCCTTTTCTATATATGTGCTGCTGGGGAATCGAACCCAGGGCTTCATGTATACGAGGCAAGCACTTTTGCCACTAGGCCATAGTCCCAGCCCAGCACTCTACCATTTTGAGCCACAGCACCACTCCCAGTTTTCTGGTCACTAAATAGAGATAAGAGTCTCACCGGCTTTCCTGCCTGGGCTGGCTTTGAACTGCAATTCTCAGGTCTCAGACTCCTGAGTAGCTCGGATTACAGGTGTGAGCCACAGGCACCCTATTGGAGTTCACCTTTGATTGTACAAAAATTCCTTGTGTTTAACATGCCCAAGCTCAACTCTGTACCCAACCCCCACCTCCATCCCACAGTCTGTTTCTCTTGGGGTTTACTGATGTCAGCAAATGGCATCACTTCCCATTAACTGGCTGGAGCTGTAAGTCTAGAAAAAATCCTAGCTACTCAAGAGGCTCAGATCTGAACATCTCAGTTTGAAATTAGCCCGAGCAGACCAAATTCATGAGACTCCTTATCTCCAATTAACCAGCAAAAAGCTGGAAGTGAAGGTATGGCTCAAATGACAGTACACCAGCAGTGAGTTCAAGCTCCAGCATCAACCTCAAAAAAAAGAAGGTGGCACGCAAGACTTTAAACATTAGCCTTTTCTGCCCTCATGTGGCTAACTGTGGAACTGCATGCTCTCAGCCCATTTCCAAGTTCCCTTTAACCAGCAGCTTTCAGTTTCAGCAACTTGTCATCCCACATGCATAAAGTATTAAATGGAAAACTTCAGAAATAATTCACAACGGGGCTGGGAATACGGCCTAGTGGTAAGAGAGCTTGTCTCGTATACATGAAGCCCTAGGTTCGATTCCCCAGCACCACATATATAGAAAACAGCCAGAAGTGGCGCTGTGGCTCAAGTGGCAGAGTGCTAGCCTTGAGCAAAAAGAAGCCAGGAACAGTGCTCAGGCCCTGAGTCCAAGCCCCAGGACTGGCCCAAAAAAAAAAATTTCACAAGTTTTAAATAACCTATATCACAACATATTGTTTTCTTTGTTCTTACAGTTATTCTTACTTTCTTTTTTTTTTTTTTTTTTTTTTTTTTTTTTGCTAGTCCTGGGCCTTGGACTCAAGGCCTGAGCACTGTCCCTGGCTTCTTTTTTGCTCAAGGCTAGCACTCTGCCACTTGAGCCACAGCGCCACTTCTTGTCATTTCTATATATATATGTGGTGCTGGGGAATCGAACCCAGGGTTTCACGTATACGAGGCAAGCACTCTTTCCACTAGGCCATATTCCCAGCCCTATTCTTAATTTCTTAATGCACCCAATTTATAAATTAAAATTGTTCATGGAGCTGTAGTACATGTGGTAGAGCTAAAAAGCTAAGTGAGAATACAAGATCTAAAGTTCAAGCCCCAGAAATGACACAAAAATAATAACTAATTAATTAATTTTACCCTCCTTAAACGTATGTATAAGATTTGGTACCTTGCTAGGTGCTGGTGGCTCACGCCTATAATTCTAGCTACTCAGGAGACTGAGATCTGAGGATCATGGATCAAAGACAGCCCTGGTAATAAAGTCTGAGAGACTCTTATCTCCAGTTAAGCACCAAAAAGCTGGAAGTGGAGCTGTCGCTCAAGTGGTAGAGAAGTAGCCTTGCACAAAAAAGCTAAGGGGCAGTACCCAGGCCCTGAGTTCAAGCCCCAGGATAGGCAAAATAAAAACACACACACAAAAAGGTTTGGTATGGCGGTGGACAGTCTCCCAATCCAAGGAAATATGCTAGAATAGATTCCCTACAGATAGATTAGGAAAAACAGCTGTATTGAAAATTGAAGCAACACAAACTGGCGAGAAGTCCTCACTCTGCACATAGAGATGGGAGGAAGAAGACAAAAGGAATGAACAAGTCATCATTTCAAATACTTTCTTTTGTTTATTTGTTTTGTTTTGTTTTTTTGCCAGTCCTGGGGCGTGGACTCAGGGCCTGAGCACTGTCCCTGGCTTCTTTTTGCTCAAGGCTAGCACTCTACCACTTGAGCCACAGCGCCACTTCTGGCCGTTTTCTATATATGTGGTGCTGGGGAATTGAACCCAGGGCTTCATGTATATGAGACAAGCGCTCTTGCCACTAGTCCATATTCTCAGCCCCCAATACTAACTTTCTTTTATTATGTGTATGGTGGTACTTGAACTTGAACTCAGGGCCTGGGCACTGTCCCTTCTCCAACTCAAAGCTGGTGATCTACCACTTGGGCCACACCTCAACTTCTGGCGTTTGGGCAGCTCAGTGGAGATAAGAGTCACACGGGCTTTTAAGCCTCATAGACTTTCCAGCCTGGAATGGCTTCAAACCGTGATCCTCAGACCTCAAGTTTCCTGAGTAGTTAGATGTACAGGAATGAGCCACCAGTGCCTGACTCAAATACTATCTTCTTTTTTGGTGCTAGAGATCCAAGGCCTGGTGCCAGTTAAGCAACATTATCATGAGACCACAATCCCCAGCCCACAAACACTCCTTTCGTTCTTTGTCCTCTGATTTCCCTAACCCAGTATCTGCCTTTTTCCAAGGCACTTGCAACTATGTTTCCAAAGAGCATGCTCTGGAACACACTGTTGGGCATGGCCAGCACGGCCTCCAAGCATCTCAAGGGCAGAAATTACGCCCATTCCAGGCCCTGGCCAGGACACTGACCTTGACACCAATGATTTGTCTCCCTACCCAGAACACTTCATTCCCAGCCCAGCACCCAGGAGGCCATCTGTACCTATCTATGGAGTACATGAAGAGCAGAGACACAACGACCCCACAGATAGAAGTTTGTAGTTTGTAAAGGAAAGTTCCATACTTGCCTCAATCACGCATATTTGGGGTTCTTTCATATTATTGTCTACAGGCACCTTGGCTTGATTCATAACCCACTCCTGGATAGCATCAGTAATGTGGGGAACAACTGCAGGAAAGAACGAATGACATTGAGCCTTAGTTCATGTTTGTGAAAAAGAAAAACTTTAACCAGGCACTGGTGACAAGAATGTCAAGAAAGGAAATGAGAGGGGGAAGAGGGGAGAGAGGAGAAGAGAAGAAAGGGAAGGAGAGGGGGAGGGGAAGAGGGGGGAAGAAAGAGAAGGGACAGGAGGAAAAGGGAGAGAGAGGGAGGAAAGAAAGAGGAAGGGAGGGGCTGGGAATATGGCCTAGTGATAGAGTGCTCGCTTCGTCTACATGAAGCCCTGGGTTCGATTCCTCAACACCACATATATAGAAAAAAGCCAGAAATGGAGCTGTGGCTCAAGTGGTAGCTGGGGCTCGGGGTGGCGGGGGGGGCGAGCAAACCCATGTGTGGGGGTCAGTGGGAGAGCCCAGCGGGGCACCTCTCTACAGGCAGGTGACACCCAGAAACCCACCCTTGGTGAACAAACCCCCAAAGTGCTGGTCTCTGCTGAAGAAACCCAAAGGTGACTTGAAGCAGGCTCACAGAGCCGGGCCCTGCCCCCTGGCTTCCTGCTGCCACAGCAGGCCTGGCCCCTGGAGGCTGACAGAAAGAACACCGGGCTCCAGGTCAGGCAACACCTCACACTTATGGCTCATTGAAGAGGGAACGATGTCCTCTCCACCTGGTGAATTTGGCACCATTTCCTGGCCCTGCTCACCCAGCTTGTTCACCAGGCTCAGCTGGGCTTTGCCACCACAGGAGAGGCTCAGGCCCTAGTCAGGGGCTTTGGCACTTCCCATCCTTGGGACATGGGTTTTCCCCAAGATCTACACTGCCCAGTTTCACAGAAGGATACAGCCATCTCTGTCACCAGCTGTCTGACTTCTACTGGAAGGGGAGAGCATGTCAGGAATAAGGAGGAGAAGGAGGGCTGAGAAGGGGGAAGAGGAAGAGAAACAGGAGGAGGGAGGAGGAGGAAGAGAGGAGAAGAGGGAAAAAGAGAAGAAAAGGTAATTATGAACATGGAGCATGAAAAGAAAGCAAGTTTTAAGAGGATTTGAAACGTTAGAGCTGAGAGCCCATAACATGTCCACTTTTAATTTAGGGCAACATGCCTATAGAATATAATACCTTAATGTGGGTGAGGATGGGAGGGAAAAACAACTGGGAAAGGGGCTGGGAATATGGTCAAGTGGTAGAGTGCTTGCCTAGCATGCATGAAGCCCTGGGTTCGATTCCTCAGTACCACATCAACACAAAAAGCCAGAAGTTGTGCTGTGGCTCAAGTTGGCAGAGTGCTAGCCTTGAGCAAAATGAAGCCAGGGACAGTGCTCAGGCCCTGAGTTCAGGCCCCAGGACTGGCAAAAAAAAAATCACAAAACTGCGATTGAGGGAAGGAATGACATCCAAAAAGAAATGTACCCATTACCTGACTTATATAACTGTAACCTCCCCGCCCCCTGTATATCATTTTTATAATAACAACTTTTTTTGCCAGTCCTGGGGCTTGAACTCAGGGCCTGAGCACTGTCCCTGACTTCTTTTTGCTCAAGGCTAGCACTCTGCCAACTTGAGCCACAGTGCCACTTCCAGCTTTTTCTATATATGTGGTGCTGAGGAATCAATTCCAGGGCTTCATGTATACAAGGCAAGCACTTTACCACTAGGCCATATTCCCAGCCCCAATAACAACTTTTTAAAGGAAAAAAAAGAATATAATACCTTGAACTGTTTTCCCCAGGTAATCGCCACGCCTCTCCTTATTGATCACATGCTGATATATTTTTCCAGTGGTAATGTTGTTGTCTTTATAAAGATTAATATCCAAGAACCTTTCATAATTTCCAAGGTCTAGATCAACTTCTCCACCATCATTTAAGACAAACACTTCACCTACCATTAACAACAATAGCAACAACAACAAAAAAAAGACAAATTTAAAACTTGGTTTCAATTGAAATCAATCACTTTTCTAAGTAATGATCTGGTAAGAAAATGCATTTAGGCCAAGCACCAGTGGCTCACGCCTATAATCCTAGCTACTCAGGAGGCTCAGATCTGACGATCGCAGTTCAAAGCTAGCTCAGGCAGGAATGTTCATAAGACTTTCATCTCCAATTAACCACCTAAAAAACAGAAGTGGAGCTGTGGCTCAAGTGGTAGAGCACTAGACATGAGCAAAAAAAGCTCAGGGCCAGCGTCCAGCCCCTGAGTTCAAGCCCCATGACCAAAAATAAATAAATAAATAAATAAATAAATAAATAAATAAAAACCAAGTACAGATTCACATAAGCCTTATTGAAAAATCTTTGAGGATACAATGGCATCATAATTTGGAATTACTGGCATTATAGAAACATAGTATAAAGCATGTTCCATGTGTTAGAATACATACCAAACGCACCCAATAATCAAACACATTCCAAAGGAAGTGACATAAAGATTATAAGTTGCCACAAAGATATAAAGAATTTTCAGAAAGTTTGAGAAAAGACTCATAAATTTATGACATATTTTAGATTTTTCAGAATTCTGGATTTCAGAGTTTTAAACAAGGGAGAGAAGCCTAAAAACTATTAGCAGTATACATTATGGGGATGGGGCTATATAAGCTCAGGAGCAGAGACTTGCCTAGCATGCAGGAGGCCCTGGATTCGTTCCCCTGTACTGGAAAAAAACACACACACAAAATATGCATTATGTATCAAAAGCTTGAAAACATCCTTATTGTTCAAATCAGAAATTATGCACCTATAAATTGAGGCTTAAAATTGACTTAAAGATGTTTTTGTGTTGTTTAAGCTAATAAATTGAACACTGATTGTTATGTTCAGGTCCTGTGCAGTATGAACTATGTAAATGTGTCTACAGCATATTACATTTTCAAAACTTAGATTAAATGATTCAACTAAATCCAAATTCAAAACCAGACAAAAGCAGCTGAGTGGCACAGGGCCAATCTGTAGTTCCAGCTCTTCGAGAGGTGAAACGGGAGGTTCATTTGAGCTTAGGAGTTGAGACTAACCTGGACAACGAAAGGGAAAAAAGCAAAACTAATAATATGGGTATTAGAAAACAGGGCAGCAAATACCCCAGGAGTTATGGACTGAGACTAAGGAATATAAAGGATTTCTGTTCCTGATCAGGGTCTGGTTATACAATAGGTTCATTTAGTGAAAATTCATCAAAGCTATATACTTATGATTAAGCAATGTTTTGCTTGAATACAAAAAAAGTTTTTAAACAGTATTAAGATGCAATGTTAGGGCTGGGAATGTGGCTTAGCAGTAGACTGCTTGTCTAGCACGCATGAAGCCCTGGGTTCAATTCCTCAGCACCACATCAACAGAAAAAGCAAGAAGTGGCGCTGTGGCTCAAGAGGTAGAGTGCTAGCCTTGAACAAAAGGAAGCCAGGGACAGAGCTCAGGCCCTGAGTTCAAGACCCAGAACTGGCAAAAAAAAAGAAAGAAAAGTAAACAATCATGCTATTCAGTATACAAGGCCCAGGACTGGCAAAATAATAACAGTAATAATAATTTTTGTACATCAACACAATTATTTCAGGCAGTAAGAAATGTTAAAAGAAATGCATTCCTTTGATTATAAAACAAAATCTAATCCATAGCAAAAGGGACAATGGTTCCAAAGGAGTTGACTAATTTGGAATGTCATCAGTGATCTGAAAAATGCATCCATGACCACAAGAACATTTACATATTCATAAGGTCTGATCCGGCAAGTATACTTCTGAAGCTGTATTCTCAAGAAATTACCCAAAATACCTGGGCACTGGTCCTGTAATCCTAGCTACTCAGGAGGCTGAGATGAGGACTGCAGTTCAGATTCAGCCCAGGCAGGAAAGTCCTTGAGACTCTTAGCTCCTATTAACCAGCAAAAACCCAGAAGTAGAGTTGTGGCTCATGTAGTAGAGTACCACCAGCCTTGAGCAAAAAAGCTAAGGGACAGTGAATGCCTAGGCCCCTCAGTTCAAGCCTCAGGACTGAACCAAAACCAAAAAAAGGAAAAGCCAAAGAAGTGACTGAAAATATAAGAACTGCAAGTTTGCTTAGTGCTTTATAAGAAAGGTTCTTTTGCATACCATGTTCATAAGGAGAAAAGGTCCCGGCATCAATATTGATATAGGGGTCAATTTTGATGGCAGTAACACGAAGTCCACATGATTTAAGAATTGTCCCAATGCTGCTGGCGATGATCCCTTTGCCAATACCTGAAATGACCCCACCAGTGACCAGGATATACTTCATTGGCGAAGGAGTGGTCAGTTGCTCACTATCAGGTAAAATCTGAGAAACAATGAAAATAAGAGTCAGGGGGGCACTGTACTCGTAAACTGACATGTTGAATTGAAACTCCTTGGTACAACTAATTAAGGATTGAGGGGAAAAAAGCATCAAAGCAGGAGAAAAAGGAGAGGGAGTCAGCCAGGTACCATTGGCTCACGCCTGTAATCCTAGCTACTCAGGAGGCTGTGATCTGAGCATCTTGGTTCAAAGCTAGCCCAGGTAGGAAAATCTGTGAGTCTCTTATCTCCAATTAATCACCAAAAGGTGGGAAGTGGAGCTATGACTCAAGTGATAGAGCACTGGCCTTGAGCAAAACGTCAAGCAAAAACTCTAGGCCATGAGTTCAAGCCACAAGCACGCATGCACACACACACACACACACACACACACACACACACACACACACACACCCCTCTCAACACATACCTATTTTTTCCTTTTATAGATCCAAAAATATATCTTAATATTCATCTCTTTCTACTACTGTCCCTGGCAATCAGCATGGTGTTCTTCCCAGCCAGACCTTACCCACCACACCATTTCTCTACCTCAAATAACCTGGATTGACTTACATCATGACCCTAGGCAAATTCTTCAACTGTTCAAAACCTGTTTCCTCCACAGAATATGATACCAAGCATATCAGAGCTGCACAGGGATTTACAGAGTGTGTACCTGCTAATTTAAAGATGGATATTCTTTGGAGCCACCTATTTATTGACTGATTCAATTAGCTCACAAATCTTTATTGAACATCTATTTCCTATGGATGGGAAATGAACAAAAAAAAGTTAAGTCCTGCCCTTTTGGTTTTCATTTTCTTGTGAGATGAAGGGGTAAATTAACTGGATGCTAATTATATCTTATTCTGGCACTGGCATACTGTTTGAATGACTTTCCACCTGTAAAAGTTAGTGAAATAGAAAAATGCCACTGGGGTATGATCAAGAAAACTGGAAGACACCAGGTATCCGTGGTTCATGCCTGTAATCCTAGCTACTCAGGAGGCTGAGATCTGAGGATCATGGTTCGAAGCCAACCTGGGCAGAAAAGTCCCCATGAGACGCTTATTTCCAATTAACCACTGAAAAACCAGAAGTGGTGCTGTGGCTCAAGTAGCAGAACACTAGCCTTGAGCACAAAGAGGCTCAGGGACAAAGCCCAGGCCCTGAGTCCAAGCCCTACAACCTACAAAAAAAAGAAAAAGAAAGAAAGAGAGAGAGAGAGAGATAGAAAAGAAAACTGGAGGATATTTATGTGAAGTCACATTATGACTAAGAATCTTTCATGAAAGAAAATGAAAAAAGCAGAAGACAAAATTGATTATCTCAAGTATGTTTTTTTTTTATTAAGATTGAAATCTCAATAGTTTAGATCTATCTGGGGTGAGTGGCTCATGCCTGTAATCCTCCTAACTACTCAAGAGGCCGAGATCTGAGGATGGCAGTTCAAAGCCAGCCAGGGCAGGAAAGTCCGTGAAACTCTTATATACAATTAGCAACCAGAAAACAGAAGTGGCACTATGGTCCAAGTGGTAGAGCACTAGCTTTGAGCTGAAGAGCTCAGGGACAGCACCCAGGTCCAGAGTTCAAGCCCCATGATTAACAAAAAAAGTAGTTTAGATCTTAATTTGTATAAACCATGTCAAGCCAAACACTGGTGCCTCATGCCTGTAATCCTAGCTCCTCAGGAGGCTGAGATCTGAGAATGTTGTTTCAAAGCCAGCCGTGGCAGGGCTGGGGATATAGCCTAGTGGCAAGAGTGCCTGCCTCGGATACACGAGGCCCTAGGTTCGATTCCCCAGCACCACATATACAGAAAACGGCCAGAAGCGGCGCTGTGGCTCAAGTGGCAGAGTGCTAGCCTTGAGCGGGAAGAAGCCGCTCAAGCAGAGCAGGGACAGTGCTCAGGCCCTGAGTCCAAGGCCCAGGACTGGCCAAAAAAAAAAAAAAAAAAAAAAAAAAACAAGCCAGCCGTGGCAGGAAAGTCTTTGAGATTCTTATCTCCAATTAACCACCAAAAAGTTAGAAGTGGAGCTGTGGCATAGGTGGTAGAATCCTTGCCTTGAGCAAAAAAGCTGAGACCTAGAGCCTAGACCCTGAGTTCAAGCCCTCAAACCAACAAAACCTATGCAAATAAATAAGCAATAAATCAGGTCAAATTTTAATATATTTAGTCAAGAATGAAGAGTAAAGAAAAGAAATAAATTTAAGTGATTGGGTTGTCATTAGTTTTCTAAAAGAAATAAGACTGCCTTTTAAAGCACATTTGATGCTTTAGAAAGTCTTTTTTTGAGAAAGCTAGCTTAAACCAAGGCAATATTTAATCCTTTCTGCCTCTTTTAAGCAAACAAGTACGTTACAGGGGAAAAAGCATTTTTTGTTATTGTTGTTTGTTTTTTTGGTCTTTTCTTTTTTTGGTACTGGGGATCGAACCCAGGATGTTGCACTTGCTAGGCAAGCGCTTTGCCACTGAGCTACATCCCAGCCCTATGTTTGTTTGTTTTTTAAGACTGCAGGGGGAAAAAGCAGGCTCTGTTCTAAATCATCTTCTTCAATCTCCATGGTGTCTGCTGTGAAGACTGAAATTTTTCATTTACTTATATGAAGTAAACAGAGCCAAGTTGATGAAATAGCACAGTATAAAGCTGTGCTGCCCAATAAAAGTATTACACAAGCCAGGTAGGTCCTTTTAAATACTGTTGTGACCACACAAAAGGGAAAGAGAAGAAAAAGAAGAGAGAGAAAAGAAAATAAAGGAGGAAGGAAGGAAAGGAAAGGAAAGGAAAGGAAAGGAAAGGAAAGGAAAGGAAAGGAAAGGAAAGGAAAGGAAAGGAAAGGAAAGGAAAGGAAAGGAAAGGAAAGGAAAGGAAAGGAAGGAGAGAAAAGTTAATTTGAAATTGGAATCCACATAAGAATTGACCTGCGGGATTGTTATCACCTTTGCACTAAGTCTTGGAAACTCAGGTGCACTTATTCCCAGTAAGTCTCAATTCGGTACACATGTAACAAGCGGATCCCACATTCGATGGGGAAGGCCTAGAGAGACTCCAAAGCACCCGACCCAGCAGGGGACTCCTATTCAACAATGACCACTTCAGGGCTGGGAATATAGCCTAGTGGCAAAAGTGCTTGCCTTGTATACATGAAGCCCTGGGTTCGATTCCCCAGCACCACATATATAGAAAATGGCCAGAAGTGGCGCTGTGGCTCAAGTGGTAGAGTGCTAGCCTTGTGCAAAAAGAAGCCAGGGACAGTGCTCAGGCCCTGAGTCCAAGGCCCAGGACTGGCAAACAAACAAAAAAATATATTATAAAAAGAAAAACAATGACCATTTCAAAAGTAATAGAAATCAGACCCAGAAGAGGATTTACTGAACAAGTCCATTTTATGAAGTTTGCAAACAGGCCAGAAATCTTAGCTATGAAGTGCAGAGATGGGGGGGGTGATTGCAGAAGGGGTATGAGGGAACTTTCTGAAGTGTAGTTATATGGGCAGATAATTCAGCATATCCATCCATTTGCTCACTCAAAATGAAGCATTTTGTTGTGTGGAAACACTACACACCAATACTTTTTCAAATCGCCCTCCCCCCGCCAGCTCATGTTGTAGCAACTAACTAAAATATATCAGGAATGCGAGGGTCGTTGTTTGCGGGGTTACAAGCGTGCAGGTGCGGGGGGGGGGGGGGGACAGAAAATGCAAGTCACGAGTGCTGATTGCCAGCCTCACCCAGCTCTCCTTTGGGGCTTCACTTCCGCCAACGCCATCTCGGGGATTGGGGATCTGTGCTCTCCTGGGCGGGCGGGGGTGGGGGGGAGTCAGCGGGGGGGGGGGGGGGGGGCTCTTGTGGGTGTGGGGTAAAATCAGACCCCGAGGCAGTGCCGGTCCAAATCTCGGGGCACAGGCTGCCACGAGATGGAGTCCGAAGGCACCGGGCACGAGTGGGCGTCTCCGGGTCCTGCCTGGCTGCCAACGTGTGCAAGCTCGAGGTGCAGGACGCTCCGAGAGAGGACAAACACGTCCGGTTCCACAGGTGCAACATTAGGGGTGCAGATCGTGGGCGATGAGGCCCTGGGGGTCCGGGGGGGGGGACCTTGGAGAGGAGTTACCTGCGCGTTGGCACAGGAAGGGGCTTCCTGCGCGCCCCGCCCGGGGGCCAGCCAGGCGCTCACCTGAAGGGCTGGGGCAGGGGCCGCGGGGTGGGGTAGTAGGGAGTCCCCAGCAGGTTCTCCCGGTCACAGCACCCCAATCGCTCACCTTCCCCTCTCCGCCTTGCTTCTGGCTCCGCTGACTCACCCAGGGCAGCTTGGGGTTTGCAATCGGCTAGGGTGATCGAAAACAAGCGCCTAAAAAGTGATTCCTCCGGCCCAGGCGTTCCCGTCACCCTTTGCTCAAGGCGTCCTTGGCCCCGGGCCTCGCTCAGCCCGGCCTGCCCCTCCCTCCCTCCCTCCCTCCCGTGGCTCACTGGGCTGAGACACTTCGGTTGAGAAGTGTGACCTCCTGGGATCCTCCCCTAGCTGAGGTCCCAGTGTGGGGTTCTCCTCCGTCACAGCCTTTGTGACACTCCTAGAAGGCCCAAGGAATGAAACCCACCAGGGAAGACAAATACAAAACGAAACTCCTGGCCTTAAACTCACATACAGTCCACACAGCCATTAAAAGCAGGGAACTTCCTACAGCAATTGGGTAGCCAAGAAAAACCCAAGGCAGAATTCAGAGAGAAATAGTTTAAGGCTTCACAGAGAGGCTAAACGTTTTTTTAAGACGAAGTTTGCTGTTAGGACTGGACATAAGCTGTTCAGCCAAGAACAGACGCAAACAAGTGAAAAAAGAAAAGTTCTGACTGCACAGTAGAAGGGTTTGAAGCGAGCTCAAGGTTTATGAAAGTTGTTTTTTAATAACTAGTTTTAAGACACTAGAGCTGCCGGGTTCATTACAGGCTCATGCCTGTTATCCTAGCTATTCAGGAGGCTGACATCAGAGGATCACAGTTCAAAGCCAGCCTGGGCAGGAAAATCCATGAGGCTCTTAGCTCCAACTAACCACTAAAGAGCCAGAACTAGAGCTGTGGCTGAAGTGGTAGAGCGTTAACCTTGAGTAAAAAAAAGTTCAGAGACAACACTCAAGCCCAGAGTTCAAGCCCTTGTACCAGTACACATACACACACTAAAGGTACTAGAGCATGGAGATCAAGATAGACAACTGACATTGAATATTAGAAAATGATGATAAGGAAAAATATGAAATTGTTTTGGGGATGGGAAAGGAGTGATAGAGGGGGTGAGATTGGTACATATTGTAAACATGTGTGGAAATATAACAATGAAAATACTACTCTATATATCTAATGTATTTTTAAAATTAAACCATTGGGCACCAGTGGCTCACATCTGTAATCCTAGCTACTCAGGAGGCTGAAATCTGACTATTGCAGTTCAATGCCAGCCCAGGCAGGAAGGTCAATAAGACTCTTATCTCCAATCAGCCACCAAAAAAGGCAAAAGTAGAGCTGTGGCTCAAATGATAGACCACTAGCCTTGAGCAAAAAAAGCACAGGGACAGCGCCCAAATGCTGAGTTCAAGTTCTAGGGCGAGCACACACACACACACACACACACACACACACACACACACACAAATTAAACCATAATTGTGTAGTGATGTCCAGTTATACTTTGAAAGAGAGTTATATACATGTAAACTACTGATCAAACCAGAGTACACTGGTAGAGTCCAGGAGGACCAGAGTTAAACAGCTGTGGGAGGAAGAAGCCAATGTACTAATGAACTGGCCATCCAGTACTGTGGAGCTGTGGCTCAAAATGGTAGTGCACTAGCCTTGAACAAAAAAGCTCTGAGACAACACATAGTCCCCAAGTTCAAGCCCCAGGACAGGCACCCCCCCCCAAAAAAAAAAGAAAGAAAGAAAAAGAAATGTCAATGTAATTCACCCACTAGGTGGTAAAATTAAAACCCCATCCTGGGCTTCTGACTTAAATTGCAAACTGTTTCCAATCAAGCTTGAAACGAACACCATTTTCAGGTTGCCACTGCCTTACTAAAACCTAGATAGGCATTTGTCATAAGACATCTCCTGACTTTCAAAATTGAATTGATAGACTGAAAACAGATTAGAGTATCATTAATGCCCTGAAGTGTACCCTTAAAATAACAAGTTTTATTTGTTTTTGTGGGTCATGGGGCTTGAACTCTGGGCCTGGGTCTTGTCCCTGACCTCTTTTACTCAAAACGAGTGCTCTACCACTAAGAGCCACAGCACCACTTCCGGTTTCCCGGTGACTCATTGGAAAAAAGAGTCTCATGAACTTTTGTTCCTGGGCTGGCTTTGAGCCTCAATTCTCAGATCTCAGGCTCCTGAGTACCTAGGATTACAGG
The DNA here is from genome assembly GCF_023159225.1 of Perognathus longimembris pacificus. Classification (NCBI taxonomy): domain Eukaryota; kingdom Metazoa; phylum Chordata; class Mammalia; order Rodentia; family Heteromyidae; genus Perognathus; species Perognathus longimembris. The sequence goes on along the minus strand of NC_063188.1, from coordinate 104,140,340 downwards.
TGTGAGCCACCAGCACCTGGCACAAGTTTTATTTTATATATACTTACAACACTTTTAAATTTTAATACTTTAATATAGAAAAAATATATGCCACTTTACACGGATGAATTATAAACTATGTGAATTATAGCTTTTTTTTTTTTTTTTTTCCAGAACGGAGGACCAAACTCGGGGCCTTGCACTGGCTAGGCAGGCACTCTTCCACTGAGCCAAATCCCCAGCCCAAACTATGTGCATTATATCTCATGAAAGCTGTTTGGGAGCCAGGCTGTTGTGGCTCACAACTATAATTCTAGCTAAATAGGCTGAAAACCTGAAGATCTCACTCTGAAGTCAGCCCAAGCAGAAAAGTCTGCAAGACTCCATCTCCAATTAACCAGCAAACTGCTAGACTGGAGGCAAGGTTCAAACAGTAGAACACTAGCCATAAATAAGAAAGCTCAGTGACAGCCAAAGGCCCTGAGTTCAAGCCCCAATATTGGCACCAAAATAAAATAAAGCTGGTGGGTTTTTTTGGGGGGGGGGAACAAAAACTTGAGTTGGGCTTATAAGGTTAAAGTCCAGAATCAAAATAAAATGTAGCTGGGCACTGATGACTCATACCAATAATCCTAACTACTCAGGAGGTTGAGATTCGAGGATCACAGTTCAAAACTAGCCTAAGCAGGAAAGTCCATGAATTTATTATGTCCAATTAACTATCAAAATTCTGTAAGTGGAGCTGACTCAAGCAGTAGAGAGCTAGCCTTGAGTGATTTAAAGCTCAGGGACAGTACCCAGACCCTAAGTTTAAGCCCCAGGACCAGCACCATAAATAAATAAATAAATAAATAAATAAACAAATACATAAATGCCAGTCTGGAAAACTAGACAGCCAGAAAATCAGGATTATAATCAGCCCTCCACATATTCTCATAGGTCACTGGAACTGCCTTACCATTCTGAAGATGGTGTGAAGGAGGGAAGAATCCTGAGTATCTTTCCAAATGGATGGCTGGATTGTGACCTTGGCAACTAGGTCCTTGAAGTCCTTGATGGTTATTTTTGTTTGACATGTTATTATTAATTTAAAAAGCTAAAAATAATTTGTTGGTGGAGATGAGGGGGAAGGACTGGGAGAGAATGAGGGAACTGATGACACTGTATAAAAGGAAATGTATTTATTACCTGACTCGTGTAATTGTAACTGCTCTGTATATCACCTCTATAATATCAATATATTAACAAAAAAGTTAAGAAATAGAAACGTAGATATAAAAGTAAAATCTTCCAGCATCAACAATTATAAACCTATGAACAAGATTTTTTGCATTCATATCCCTTCCCATTTCTCCTTATCATGTAGAAATTTGAAGCAAATTCCAGCCATACTTTCATGTCCTTAGTCAACATCTCAATATGATCCTCTAAAATTAAAGAATTTCTTTAAAAAACCATACCCCCACACAAAAATACCATTTACACAACTTGAAAATGAACTTGAAAAGAAGAAAAATTAACAAGCTTCAACATGAGTGACGTTGGGAACATTATGCTAAGTGAAAAGAGTCTAGTCATGACAAAACAAATATTGTATGATTCCACTTATATGAGTTATCTACAACAGTTAGGCAGAAAGTAAATTGGTAATTGCCAGGGGTCAACGTGGAATTGGAGTTGGAATTAACAGATTTTCAATTTGCAAAATGAAAGGCATTCTAGAGATTAGTTACACATCCATGTGAGTGTATTTACTGTTACTGAATTCTGGATTTAAAAATGATTACGGGCTTGAAATCTCAAAGAGTTTTCTGCCTTGGCCCTGTATGCCCACTGGTACTGGGCTTGAATTCAGGGCCTCAAGCTCTTGCTTGGGTTTTTCACCCAAGGCTGCAGCTCCAGCCATACCTCCTCCATTTCTGACTTTTTTTTTTTTCTGGATCACTGGAGATAAGTCTAACAGATTTGCTGACATGAATGGTTTTGAATGGTGATCCTCAGATCTCATGAAGCTAGGATTACAGGTATGAGCCACACAACAGGCATCCTAGCTCAATTTTAAATTCTAATTTCATAATTCCTTAATTTCATCAAGTAGTCTCCAAATTTCCATGCATAAACATCAGAGTTTTTCATGCCTCTGTCTAATTAGGATCTTAAATTAAATCTAGAAGTAGAAAGGGTTCAACCCTTGTTTCTTAAAAATGTATAGGTTTCTCCACCTTAATGCCCTGTTCCTTGTAAAGTAGTTGAAGAAACAGAATCATGTTTGTTTTTGCTCACTCTGGAATTTCTCATAAGTCTAGATTCCGCGAACTACTTCCTGTGGTGTTGACACCATCTTCTGCCCTTTGTACTTCCTGGAATTTGGGTTAGAGGCTCTGGGTTAGTTTGGGTTAGCTGGGGGTGGGTGGGTGTTTTCTGTCGGTTGTGGGGCTTGAACTCAGGGCTCGGGGGCTGTCCCTGAGCTCTTTAGCTCAAGACTAGCACTCTAGCGCTTGAGCCCCGGCGCCACTTCCATGTCGTTTTCCTGTGGTTTATTGGAGATAAGCGTCTCATGGCCTTTCCTTCTCTGACTGGCTTTGAACCGGGATCCTCAGATCTCAGCCTCCTGAGTAGCTACGATTACAAGCGTGGGCCACCAGCGCTGGCTTAGGGTTCATTTTGACTTGGGCTCGGAAAGAGGCCTAAATACATCCATTTCCACCAAGACCAGCCCAGCTCCGTCACTATCCAAGCTACTTAGAAGCAATTTTTTAAAATGGCTTACTCAGATCATCCTAGGGCAAATACTCGCCTTTTCCCTAGCAAGCTAGGAGAGTAGGAACTGACAGGCTAGGGCCACGCCGCCTCGGCCCTTTGTCCAGTTTCCTTCGAGCACAACACCTACGTCACGAGCCACATGAGCAGGGGGCGGAGCCTTGTGCGCGGCACTGCGCATGCGTGCTGTCGGTGGCTACGTCATAGAGGTGTGCCCTCGGTGGAGCTGCTGCTCTGGCAACCTTCCCATTTCCGGCTAGCTCCGAGAGAGCGTTCTATACCTAACTGGCAGCTCCGGCTCGGGTCGCCAGCGAGGGGGGCTACGGTGCGGGCCCTTGGGGCGGGATGTTCCGAGGGCTAAGTAGTTGGTTTGGCTTACAGCAGCCGGAGGTCATCGACGGGCAGGCCCAGAGATGCGAGCAAGCCACGGGAGACCCTTCCAAGCTGACCCCGGAATCGGCGACGGAGGTGGAGGCGGAGTCCGCCGATCTGGAGCAGCCTCCTGCCGGGGAACAGGAGCTCCTCCAGCAGGCCAAAGGCCTTGGCAGTGAGTCGGGGAGACCCTGCACTTGGAAAGAACGGTCGCGCAGAGGGTGAGGGGTGGGGGACAGGGAGGCTTGTCTTTTGATTTGTTTTCCTAGAGGCGGGAGACTTTGGTGCGGGCCAGAGTGGAGCTTCATCCGGCCAGCGAGTCCTGTCCCTGAAGTTTCTATAGTACCGACGTTCTGCTGCACAATGCTCCTAGACTTTTGAAAGCAGAACGAAGCGATCTGGCACGGCATCTTCCAAGTTTGCCAAGGAATTTGTTGTTGTTGTTCCAACTCATCATTTTTCCTGTAACTCCGCCCTCACCCTCCCACGAACCATTGAGGAGCTTGAGTTGGTTTAAAAACAAAAAAAACCTGCTCCCTCCCTCTTTCCCCCTCCCTCGGGCAGACAAAAAGGTGGGGTCTCAAGTAAACTTGCCAGGGTCACAGAGTGGTTCTCTTTTTACCCTTTAGGTGGGAAAGGACCTACCAATGTATACAAGTCTCGGTGAGCTGTGCTTTGTGACTAGTATCTCACTTCATCTATTAATCATTCTTAATGCCTAGGGGGAATAAGCTCATAGTAATGCTGAAGTGGAATTTAAGCTTAGATCCTTCTAACTTCAAAGACTATGGTCTAGTTTAGTTGGCGATGGGGGATGGATAGACTCTAGGCATGAAGGATATAAACAGTAATGGATTCTAGAGACACTTTGGAAGACTTAAAAAAGAGTGACTGAGACAGTGAGACCTACAGTAGATGAGCAGTAAAATTGGGGAAACTACAGGAAAGGTGGGTAGTAAATGTAGCAAGTTTTAAGGATCTTTAAGGAGGGGGAGACAAGCTGGAGACTGAAGAAGAAACATTTCAGTAAGAAAGACCCAAGGGGCTGGGGATATAGCCTAGTGGCAAGAGTGCCTGCCTCGGATACACGAGGCCCTAGGTTCGATTCCCCAGCACCACATATACAGAAAACGGCCAGAAGCGGCGCTGTGGCTCAAGTGGCAGAGTGCCAGCCTTGAGCGGGAAGAAGCCAGGGACAGTGCTCAGGCCCTGAGTCCAAGGCCCAGGACTGGCCAAAAAAAAAAAAAAAGAAAGACCCAAGCATGCACTAGAAGTACTGTTGGGGGCAGAGAAAATAACCATAGTCTCAAATTGTGACACTACATTCCTCTACCCCAGGCTCCCAAGTACTGCACAAAACAAATAAAACAGTGCTGTGGAATAGAATCACCAGAAAGTAAATGACTATTGCCTGTGTTTAAAAAATAAAATAAAATTAGGAAGGAGCCAGGTGTCACCTGTAATCCTAGCAAGGCAAGAGGCTGAGATCTGAGGATTGTAGTTCAAAGCCAGCCTGGGCAGGAAAGTCTATGAGGCTCCTATCTCCAATTGATTACCAAAAAGCCAGAAATGGTCCTATGGCACAAAGTGGTAGAGAACTAACCTTGTCCCTGACTTTAAGACCCATGACTAGGACAAGAAATTAAAAAAAAAAAAGAGCTGAATGTATGTTCCAAAGGTTTGAGCAGATTGGTTTGAGACGAGCAGACAAGTAGTTAGGGTAGAAAAAAGTGGGATGAAGTTAGGAAAAATAGCGTGTAGGTTTACTGGATTCCATAGAAAATAAGAGAGCCATTTCCATTTTACCTAGGGTTTTTCTGTTAACCTGAAACTTCCTATTTAGTAACAATACCCTCTGAATATTTTTTTTTTTTTTTTGCAGTCCTGGGGCTTAGACTCAGGGCCTGAGCACTGTCCCTGACTTCTTTTTGCTCAAGGCTAGCACTCTACCACTTGAGCCACAGCGCCACTTCTGGCTTTCTCTGTGTATGTGGTGCTGAGGCAAGCACTCTACCACTAGGCCATATTCCCAGCCCCCTCTGAATATTTTCTAACAAGTGTTTTTGTTATTGTTTGTTTTTGTGCCAAGTCCTAGGGCTGGAACTCAGGGCCTGGGCACTTGCCCTGAGCTTTTGGGCACAAAGCTAGTACTTTACCACTTGAGCCACAGCTCTACTTACAGCCTTTTGGTGGGTTGAGATAAGAGCCTCATGTGCTTGCTGGGGCTGCCTTTGAACCACAATTCTCAACTCTCAGCCTCCTGAGTATCTAGGATTGCAGGTTTGATCCATTAGCCCCCAGCTTAGTGTTTTTTGGGGGGAGGGGTCATGATGACAATGTTGCTCCGTGTCAAGCTCTTGCTTACTATGGGCAAGGTCCTAGGTTCCATCCCCAGTACCAACAATTTATGTGAGGTTTTTTTCTGATTTTTTGTTAGCATATTCTAATAGTATAAGGCAAGTTTCACAGTGACATTTGCATACATGGATACAATGTACCTCATCAACCTCATCCCCTCTGTTACTTTCCTATGTCTACCCCTCTTCAAACAATTTCAGTAGGTTTCCTTGTTCTATTTTCATATATGTATATTAAAGTGCTTGACCATAATCAGTCTTTTTTGCTCTCTCTATACATCCTTCCCATCCTACCCTCCAAGAGAGTCTTTTTTATTCTCCTGTCCATTTCCTGTCACTAATGTTCTAGTGCATATCAATTGTACCAAAGGGTTTCTCCAGGGTATTTCACATTGCGCATATATTATAATCAGGATACCCCGTCTATTGATCTATGTTTCCCTGTCTCATGACCATCCCCTTATTGTTGTAAGGAAACTCATGAAAGCTCTTAAGCAATGTGTGTGTGTTTTCCAGTCCTGGGGCTTGGCTTCTTTTTGCTCAAGGCTAGCACTCTACCACTTGAGCCACAGCGCCACTTCCGGCTTTTTCTGTATATGTGGTGCTGAGAAATCAAACCCAGGGCTTCATGCATGCTAGTCAAGCACTCTTCCACTAAGCCACATTCCCAGCCCCTAATTTTGATTTTTTGCTTATCCACTGTTCATGACCTCCCTCCCTTTTTTTTTTTTTTTGCCAGTCCTGGGTCTTGGACTCAGGGCCTGAGCACTGTCCCTGGCTTCCTTTTGCTCAAGGCTAGCACTCTGCCACTTGAGCCACAGCGCCACCTCTGGCCATTTTCTGTATATGTGGTGCTGGGGAATCGAACCGAGAGCTTCATGTATACGAGGCAAGCGCTCTTGCCACTAGGCCATATCCCCAGCCCATGACCTCCCTCCTTTTTTGGTCAATCTGGATATGGAACAAAGGGATTTAGACAAAAGTGATATCCTCCAAAAATGTCTATAGGTAGAGATGGGAGAGTGACCGCAAATGGAAATGAAACTTTTTTAGAGATAATGAAAATGTCTTAGTTGTTTTTGTTTCTGTTTTTGTTTTGTGTAGGTCCTGCAGCTTGAACTCAGAGCCTGGGCACTGTCCCTGAGCTTTGTGCTCAAAGCTAGTGCTCTACCACTTGAGCCACAGCTCCACTTCCAGCTTTTTGTGGCTAATTGGAGATGAATCCTGCAGACTTCCTGCTCAGGATGGCTTTGAACCACGATCCTCATATCTCAGCCTCCTGAGTAGCTAGGATTATTAGGCATGAGCCACCAGCACTCAGACTCAGAGTGTTTATTCAGTGCTGGTCACACAGGCACCCTATGCCTGTCATGGGCCAAATGTTTGTGCTCCAAGAGGAAAAGCAGGTATTCAGCATAAACCATATTGTTCGTACAGTATAAGTACAATCAGCCATTCTTACTAGTTTGGGGAATGGTAGGAACCATCCAAGAAACCAAGTTTCAAGACACCAGCCATTTAGGCAACTGTGAAAGCAAGCCTTTTTGTGACTGGGAGTTGAAACAGTGGTAGAGTGTTTGCCTGACATGCACAGGGCCCTGGATTTGATACTCAGTGAGTCTTCCATGAGCTCCTGCTTGCTACACCCACCACCTTCCACATGCATGGGTGCGTGCACGCACACACACACACACACACACGGCAGCACCATCCTGCCCAGGGTATCAGCGGATCTCACCCTGAAGGCCTAGCACACCAGGACTGTTTCTTCTGCTCCATTCCCTGTGACTACTTCTGTCCACAAGGCGTGCTGAACTCCTCGGGGCTATCCTGGAGCCCTCCCAGCCGATGCTCTGCTTGTCATGCTCTCTTCCTGCTCACTCGCAAGTCATCAACAGCTCTCTGGAGACAGTTCATTCTCCTCTAAGTGTAACAGCCTTGGTTTAATGCACCTGTTGTTGTCCTTTGATTCTTTGATTTCCTTACTTCGGAATAAAAATAGACATTGCTTGAGGATAAGAACTGTGCTTTCTCAAACTTCAGTGAGTTCAGTAAACTCTACCTGGGAAGTCGCTAAAATTTGAGAATTGAGATTATTATGCTAAATTCCAGCTTTTATAATCTTTAAATAGTTGTACAAAGGTATTGCCATCAACAAATCTGTTTGTGACTACAAATGCATCTTAATCAGAGTCACCCTTTTCATTGTTCTCTCATAAAGTACCAGGTGTTTTTTTGTTTTTTGTTTTGCCAGTCCTGGGGCTTGAACTCAGGGCCTGAGCACTGTCCCTGGCTTCCTTTTGCTCAAGGCTGGCACTCTGCCACTTGAGCCACAGTACTACTTCTGTTTTTTTTTCTGCTTATGTGGTGCTGAGAAATCAAACTTCATGCATACTAAGCAAGCATTCTACCACTAACCCACATTTCCAGCCCCCAAATACCAGTTTTTATTTTGTTTTTCACCAATTCTGGAGCCTGGCTCACTCTCCAAATCTCAGAGTCCCCCTGTTTGCCTCCTCCAATGGTGGAACTGACACATGTCTCTCCAGCAAGTGTTATCTAATCCTGGGTGAACTCTGAAATATCTGGCTACAAAAGGGCTTTTATGTAGAGCCTTTCGTGCATCTTTCCAAGTCCCCAAGAAAACTGCTTTTGTGGTTTCGTTTTATAAAGGTGAAAGTTGAGTTGCCCCAGTTTTAATCTTGTACATATTTGCTCATTTTTTTGTTTTTGTTTTTGTTTTTGTTTTGTTGTATGCAGTCCTGGGGCTTGGACTCAGGGCCTGAGCACTGTCCCTGGCTTCTTTTTGCTCAAGGCTAGCACTCTGCCACTTGAGCCACAGCGCCACTTCTGGCCTTTTCTATATATATGGTACTGAGGAATCAAACCCAGGGTTTCATATATACGAGGCAAGCACTCTTGCCACTAGGCCATATTCCTAGCCCACTCATTATTAATTAGTTAAAAAGCATTTGTTTTTCTCTTAGGTTTTGCCAAGATTTCTGTGTATTCAAACTTACCTGGGATTTATCATGGAAATGTTAATATAGGAAATAGTAATCTAGGAAAGAAATAAAGATGGGATACCTGGGTCTAAAATAGAAGAAAATATACAAGGGACCTTGTTACTATAATGTTGGCAGGGAGATTACTCATGGAGATAAGTTAGAACTAGAGACTTGATAAGGGTGAGAAAAGGCCAGAACAGCTGTGCTCTCTGATCAGACTGTGCTAATGATCTTTGAAAGAGATTATCTTGTTTTATTACTGTTCTCGTGCTAGTTCTGGGGCTTGGACTCAAGGCTTGAGTGCTGTCCTTTAGCTCTTTCTCTCAAGACTTGTGCTCTACCTACCCCTTGAGCCATACCAGTGCTTCCAAAAAAGATGATTTAAAGGCCCCATGTGCCTGGCCAGTCCATTGAGAAAGTATTCTCGTTATTTCAAGTGTTTGTAATGAGGAAGATGTCTTAACAATTTAGTCTTTATTTTGCCCATCCTGGGTCTTGAATTCAGGGCCTGAGCACTGTCTCTGGCTTCTTTTTTGCTCAAGGCTAGCACTCTAGCACTTGAGCCACAGCGCCACTTCTGGCTTTTTCGATATGTGTGGGGCTGAGGAATCAAACCCAGGGCTTCATGTATGTGAGGCAAGCACTCTACCACTAGGCCATATTCCCAGCCCCAACAATTTTGTCTTACAAAATTTCTTTAAGGGAAAAAAATCTCAAAGTTAGCCCTGGGTTTTCCAAAAGCTTCCTCACTTACTGATTCAACTAACTTATGAATCAATAATATTTGGAAAAGAGGGGCTGGGAATATGGCTTAGCAGTAGAGTGCTCTCCTTGCATACATGAAGCCCTGGGTTCGATTCCTAAGCACCACTTAAACAGAAAAGGCCGGAAGTGGCACTATAGCTCAAGTAGTAGAGTGCTAGCTTTGAGCAAAAAGGAAGCCAGGGACAGTGCTCAGGCCCTGAGTCCAAGCCCCAGGACTGGCAAAAAAATATTTGGAAAAGAATTAGCCAGGCTCCAGTGGCTGATACCTGTAATCCTAGCTACTCAGGAGGCTGAGATCTGAGGATCACAGCTCAAAGCCAGCTTGGGCAGAAAAGTCCATGACACTTCGTTATCCACCAAAAAATGGAAATGTCTCAAAGTGGTAGAGTGTTAGCCTTGAGCAAAAGAGCTCAGCACCCAGGCCCAGATTTCATGCCTCAGAACTGACAGAAAAAAAGAATAAATTGTCTCTGTACTGTACTTGTATAGACTTTTTTCTCTTCCTTATCTCTAAATAATATAACTATGATTTACATAGTATTTTCATTGTAGTGGTATTGTAGATGGAGATATTTCTTATGAGACATTATGGGTAAATTCTACACAAATATTATGTTGTTTTATATAAAGGACTTCAATGTTCACAGATTTTGGAATCTGAAGATGTTCTGAGACAGATTTCCCGCAGATACTGATGGAAAACTATCGCAACCATTGTACTTGATGAAACATCCCCTTTTTATCCGTTGCAGATTATCTGTTTAACTTCGCAAGTGCTGCTACAAAAAAGATAACTGAATCAGTTGCTGAGACAGCACAAACAATAAAGAAATCTGTAGAAGAAGGAAAAATAGATGACATCATTGATAAGGTACATTTTACGCATTTTTTTTTTTTTGGTAGGTTGTGGCTTGATCTCTGGGCCTGGGCACAGTCCCTGAGCTCTCACTCTACCACTGAGCCATAGCGCCATCTTCCGTTTTCTGGTGGTAATTGGAGATAAGAGTCTCAAAGACTTTCCTGCCTGGTCTGGCTTTGAACTGCAATCCTAAATCTCAGCCTCCTGAACAGCTACAATTACAGGCATGAGCCACCAGTACCTGGCTATATATTTACACATCTGTTAGAAGTGGAAACCCATGAAATTTGTTAGCAGCTAATTTCATCCCTTCTGAATTTTTTGTAATCCAAGTAAGATACAATGTTATTGTGATAACATTTAATTGTTGAGATTCTTTTTCTTTCTCATTGTAGAAAAAGTGACTGAAATCGAAATTAGTTGGGTATAAATTACTTTGATTTTGATACAGAAGGCTGTGGCAAGAAAATTAGTAGTTAGAGGCCAGCCTGAGCCATATGGGGAGACCTTGCCTGAAAAAAGGGAGGAGCTGGGGACATGGCTCAAGTGGTAGAATGTCTGCCTCGCAAGGGCAAGGCCTGGAGTTCAAAACCCTGTACTACCAAAAGAAAGAAAAGAAAGAGAGAGAGAGAGGGAGGGAGGGAGGGAGGGAGGGAGGGAGGAAGGAAGGAAGGAAGGAAGGGAAAGCTTTGTTTATATTTTAGTATAGTTTACTTCCAATTATAATACAATTTAACATAGTTTAGTTTTATTTCATTTTTGTGGGTCATGGGATTTGAACTTGGAGCATGGGCACTGTCCCTCCCTGAGCTCGTTTGCTCAAAGCTAGTGCTCTACCACTTTAGGCCACAGTGCCACTTCTGGTTTTCTGGTGGCTAACTAGTGATAAGAGTCTCACCGACTTTGTTGCCCAGGCTGGCTTTGAACCGCAATCCTCAGATCTCAGCCTACTGAGTAGCTAGGATTATAGGCATGAGCCACTAGTGCCTGGCTAAGTTTAAATTTAACCATTTTAGGATATGTTTGCCTTTGTATGAGTGTGCGTGTGTGTGTGTGTGTGTGTGTGTGTGTGTGTGTGTGTAGGTGTGTGTATGGGTCCTAAGGTTTGCTTGAGCTCAGGGCCTGGGCATTGTCTCTGAGCTTTTTTGTTGTTGTTTTGTTGGGGTTTTTTTTGCTCAATGTTAGCACTATAGCACTTGAGCTTCAGCTCCACTTCCAGCTTTTTGGTGGTTAATTGGAGACAAGATTCTCATGGACTTTCCTGCCTTGGTTGGCTTTGAACCATGATCCTCAGATCTCAGCCTCCTGAAGTAGCTAGGATTACAGGCATGAGCCACTGGGACCTGGACTTGGTATGATTTAAGTTTTTAAAGTCCCAGCTCATCAAGAGCAACTGTTAAAACTCCAAAGGGTAAATTTGGTTTTTTGTGGGTTTTGTTTTTCCCAGTGCTAAGATGCGGGCTTCTAGAGGATTTTGTTTATTGTTAGTAATTCTTTGAACTAAAGTGGTCATCAGTTAAGCCTTAGATATTGTTACTTAGATATTTTTGCTATGTGTACTCTTTACTAGAATGAAAAGCACTGTCCTTTTCTTTTAAACAGACAATTATAGGAGATTTTCAGAAGGAACAAAAAAAGTTTGTTGAGGAACAACATACAAAGAAGTCTGGTATGGTACACATTTGCCTTACTTAGCCTGTTGTGTATATGCATGCATGTGTATATGTCCATGTGTGTTTCAGTGTGTATTTTATAGTGCTAAGGACTTAACCCAAGGCCTTGCACATGCTAGGCAAATAGTACCACTGACCTACAACCCCAGGAAGTCCCCCTATCTGCCACTAGATTTGATTAAGCACCTATATATGCTAGAACCATACTAAGGCTCTGAAAACACAAAAATGTGTATGAGGCTGAGTTATAGACCATTTGCTTAGCTTGTATAGGACCCTGGATTTGATCCCTAGCACCAAAAAAGTGTATATTAACCAGCCATCCTTTGGTCAGCACAAGGACTAGTGAGGAGAAGACACACCCATAAACCTTTAGGTTTAAAGAAAGGGATTAAGTGATTCCCAGTGCTGGGACAGTGAGTGAGGACAACCCCTCTAGGGAGTTGGCTCTGAGGGAGAGCATTTTGATTACACACAAATATTGTGTGTGTTTGTGTGTGTGCCAGTGCTGGGGCTTGAACTTGGGTGTTGGACACTCTCCCCGAGCTTTTGTACTCAAGGCTAGCACTCTACCACTTGAGCTACAGTGCTACTTCCAGCTTTTTCTGTTTATGTGGTGCTGAGGAATTGAACCCAGGGCTTCATACATGGTAGGCAAGCACTCTACCACTAAACCACATTCCCAGCCTTGTTTTTGTTTTCAGTATGGGGTCTCACTATGTAGTGGATACTCCCAAATGTCCTTTATGACACAATGTCTGCTACAATCCATTAATGATAATTCACTATGTAATAGAGGCACCCAAGTAATGTCCTTTATAATATTTACACACACACACACACACACACACATACACACACACACACACACACCGCTTGCCACAATTCAGTTAAGGATAATTACATTCTTTTCTGTATTTCTTAGCCTCATTTAATAGCTAACTTTCCAATACCTTTCTTTGTCTTTTATAACACTAAAGGTTTTGAAAAATATTGCTTCCTCTTTTTTTAATATCATTGTCTACATTTGGGCTTTTTCTGACGTTTTCTCACAATTAGATTTAGATTATTCATTTTTGGCCAGAATAGCACAAAGGTAATATTATGTTCATCTTAGCATACCATGTCTGAAGGCCCATCAATGTCTTTCTTTGCTGATTTTTTTCTGTTTTTTGGTCAGTCATGGGGTTTGAACTGAGGGCCTGGGCCCTGTCCCTGAGCTCCTTCAGTCAAGGCTAGCCCTCTACCACTTAGAGCCACAGCGCCATTCCCAGGTTTTTGGTGGTAAATTGGAGATAAGAATCTCGCAGACTCCTACCTGGCTACCTTTGAACTGCCATCTTCATATCTCAGCCTCCTGAGTTGCTTACAGGCGTGAGCCACCAGCACCCAGCTCTGATGGTTATTTTGATAATCTGATTATAATGTTGTCCAGATTCCCCTATGGTATCATTCACACAGGATGTATTTTGTTTTGATTTGTTTTAGGGACACAGTTTTGAGGCTTAAACTCAGACTCATAGTTGCTAGGTATTCTGCCACCAGCCCTTCTTTGCACTGATTGTTTTTGAGATAGGGCCTCGCTTCCTGTTCATACAGATGCCTAGACCATGATCCCCCTATTTTAGACCTCTTGTCTTAGCTGGGATGACAAATGTACACCACTACATATATATGCTCAGGATGACTTCAAAGATGGTTCCTCCAAATCTCAGCCTCCCAAATAGCTAGGAATAGAGGACTAAGTAACTGGTGCTCAGTTTAAGTAAAATTATTGTGACTAAGTACAAACATACATAAAAGTCATAAATCAATTAAGTAAAGACATTATAATAGATCACTTAATATTTGAAACTTACTAATAAATGGCTTTTTAAATAGTCAAATAGATACTTTCTCATTCTTTAAAATCATCGATTATAATATAACCATTGTAACCTATTTTTTTCACCTTCTGTACAGAAGTAGCTGTGCCCCCGTGGGTTGACAGTAATGATGAAGAAACAATTCAACAACAAATCTTAGCATTATCTGCTGTAAGTATCTATCTGTCTGCCTATATGAGATTAGAGAGAGAGAGAGAGAGAGAGAGAGAGAGAGAGAGAGAGAGAACTTTCTTCCTGTCATGGTACATCTCTGTCAGTATGACTTTATCCTTAGAAGAATTTTTTTCCCTTTTTTTCTTTTTTTTTTGCCAGTCCTGGGGCTTGAACTCAGGGCCTGGGTGCTGTCTCTTGGAGCCTCTCTGTGCTCAAGGCTAGCACTCTTACACTTGAACCACAGCACCACTTCCATCTTTTTCTGAATAGTTTATTGGAGATAAGAGTCTCATGGACTTTGCTTTCCTGAGCCAGCTTTGAACCATGATCCTCAGATCTCAGCCTCCTGAGTAGCTAGGATCACAGGTGTGAGCCACCAGCACCCAGCCTTAGACTCAGTTTTTAATATATTGTCACTACTAAATGGCTTTTGTTTTAACACTTTTCGTTAATTTGTTAAGTATGTAACAAATCGTGGGTGCTGCAACCCTTACTATCAGCTATCCTGAGCCTGAATTAAGCAACATGAAAAGAATTCACCTATTCAAGGGCTGGGGATATGGCCTAGTGGCAAGAGTGCTTGCCTCGTATACATGAGGCCCTGGGTTCGGTTCCCCAGCACCACATATACAGAAAATGGCCAGAAGTGGCGCTGTGGTTCAAGTGGCAGAGTGTTAGCCTTGAGCAAGAAGAAGCCAGGGACAGTGCTCAGGCCCTGAGTCCAAAGCCCAGGACTGGCAAAAAAGAAAAAAAAAAAAAAGAATTCACCTATTTAAGCCCCACGACAAAAACAAAACAAAAATGGATTCACCTGGCTCACACCTACAATCCTAGCTACTCCTACAATCCTAGCTACCTAGGCTGAGATCTGAGGGCTGAGAATACAAGTCTATGCAGGCAAGAACATTTGCAAGATTCTTAACTCCAGTTAACCAGCAAAAAGCCAGAAATGGCATTTGGCTCAGTAATGGTGGAGTGTTAGCCTTGAGACAAAAAGCTCAAGGAAAGCAGCCAGGCCCTGAGGTCAAGCCTTAGTACACACACACATACACACACACACACACTTAATGTTATCTTCAGTATATGGACATGGTTATTTCCCTTTTTTCCTTTCCCTGCTGCAGACATGCTAGCATAATGCCTTTTGCACCAGAAGCTTGGAGGAGGGCTAAGGTGTAGCCCAGTAATAGATCTCAGGCATAGCATTTTCAAGCCCCAGACTCAATCTCTTGCACCAAAATAATAATAATAATAATAATAATAAATTATTATATCATATTATAATATAATATAAAACAAACTTTACTAGGGAAGCCAAGCATGCTGGCACATTCTTATAATCTCACCTACTTGGAAAATAGAGGTAGGAGGATCGAAATTTGAGGCCAGTCTGGGGAAAGTTAATGAGGAACTTATCTGAAAAATAAAATGTAGCAAAGTGCTGATGGCTCACTCCTATAATTCTACTCAAGAGGCTGAGATTTGAGAATAGTGATTTGAAGCCAACTCAGGCAAGAAAGTCCATGAGAATTTCCAGTTAACCAGCAAAAAGCTAAAACAAAAACCAAAACAGCAGGATGCCCTGTTACCAGTGTCTCTTACCTGTAATCCTATCTACTTAGGAGGCTAAGATCTGAGGATTGCAGTTCAAAGCCAGCCAAGGCAAGAAAGTCTGTGAGCCTCTTTTCTCTAATGAACTACCAAAAATGTTGGAAATGGAGCTGTGGCTCCAATGGTAGAGTGCTAGCCTTGAGCAAATAAGGTCAGGGACAGCGCCCAGGCCCTGAATTCAAGCCCCAGGATTGGCAAAAAAAAAATCAGGAGGCACTAAGTTAGCTGGGGCAAACAGTTAAAAGCATTGCATGAATAAGTTGGAAGTGCTTTCAACTGAGTAAGCCCAAGGTGGTAACATGTCACTGTCTCTCCTTTCCTATGGTGTCAGCCACTCTACAGTAATAATACAATTCACTTATTTCACATCGCCCCATGAATTCACTGTTCCTTACACTTTGCACTAGTCTTCATATACCTAAAGGCACTGAAATGTGTTTTTATGATTCATCACTGTAATTTCCCAGATTAAATTTCCCAGCCTCCCAAGAGACAGGTGAGACGTAGAAAGCACAGGAAAGGGCCAGGCACTGGTGGCTCATGCCTGTAACTCTAGCTATTTAGGAAGCTGAGATCTGAAGGTCATGGTTCAAAGCCAGCCCAGGCAGGAAAGTCTATGAGATTCTTAATCCAATTAACCACCAAAAATCTGGATGTGGAGCTGTGGCTCAAACAGTAGAGCACTAGCCTTGAGCAAAAATGCTCAGAGACAGTGCCCAGGCCCTGAGTTCAAGCCCCAGGATCAACACACACACACACACACACACACACACACACACACACACACACACACACGAAAATGTAAGAAAGGAAGGCTCTGTTGTTCTCTCATCTATTAAGCAGGCAGGAAAGTGACAAGTTAGTAGACTTGGTGGCTGAAGGTTTTTGGTAGAATTCAATACTTGTTTAACAGATGATAAACTATGACCTGTTAATTGCACTTTGTGACTTTTCACCTGTATTCTTCCTCCCCCTTTTCATCAAAGGATAAGAGAAATTTCCTTCGTGACCCACCAGCTGGTGTGCAGTTTAATTTCGAGTTTGATCAGATGTATCCAACTGCCTTGGTCATGCTGCAGGAGGATGAGCTGCTAAGCAAGATGAGATTTGCCCTCGTCCCCAAATTGTAAGCACTATGTTCTCAGACTACAGTGGTAGTGTGCATGCTGACGTGATTGCTGTCCTGAATGGCCTTGCTGGTTATACCATGCACAATATCAGCAAGAATCATTGAAAGAGAGCATGGCCTCAAGACTCTCTATAAAGGGGCTGGGGATATGGCCTAGTGGCAAGAGTGCTTGCCTCGTATACATGAGGCCCTAGGTTCGATTCCCCAGCACCACATATACAGAAAATGGCCAGAAGTGGCACTGTGGCTCAAGTGGCAGAGTGCTAGCCTTGAGCAAGAAGCCAGGGACAGTGCTCAGGCCCTGAGTCCAAGCCCCAGGACTGGCCCCCCCCCCCCAAAAAAAAGACTCTCTATAAAAATAAATCCCAAAACCCTGCAGCAGCTCCCACCTGGCAGGATGCCATGGAATGCAAACCAAGTGCAGGAAATTTGGGGTAAGGTAGTGAGTACATTTCTTATCAAACTTGTTATCTCCTCTCTCATTTTTCTCCCACCTGTCCTCACCAATTCCCCCCCTACAAGTGCTCTTTTATCCCAGTTAGAAGGTAGAATAGCTTTTCCTTCAGAAACAGTAAATATGCCCTGTCTGGAAAACCAAATTCACATCTACAAAGCTCATCAGAACCTTTGCCTTTTCCCAAGCTGACCACATTCCATATTTGGTAGCTTCAGTAGCTGTGTTGTTCTTGTCCTTCCTGAGGATTTTCCTCCACCAAAGGCCCTTCCTTCTCCACTCTGAAAGTCCCTGCTGCTTAAAGCTCCAAAGCCAGCATGTATTCTGTGATGCTTTCCCATGGCCTCATCAGCAGAGGGCACCCTTGTCTTCTGCAGCCTCCCTTGGGCTTTGTGAATGTGGGTGTGTATATATTCTGTGATGCTTTTCCATGGCCCCAACAGCAGAGGGCACCCTTCTTTTCTGCAGCTTCCCTTGGGCTTGGTGAGTGAGTGTGTGTGTGTGTGTATGTGTGTCTGTGTGTGTCTGTCTGTCTTGGGGCATGACCTCAGGGCTTGGGCTCTGTCCCTGAGCTTCTTTTGCTCAAAGCTACTGCTCTAACACCTGAGCCACAGTGCCACTTCGGCTTTTTCTAAGTAGTTTTGTGGAGGTAAGTCTCATGGATTTGTCTTCCTGGTGTTGGCTTTGAACTTTGATCCTCAGATATAGGCCTCTTGAGTAGCTAGGATTACAGGACTGAGCCACCAGTGCCCAGCTCATGCTGGGTTTCTTGTTGTTGTTTGGGTAGGGGTTGTTTTTGTTTTTGTTTTGCCAGCCATGACGCTTAAATTCAGTCTCCCTGAGCTCTTTTCAAGGCTAACAGCACTCTACCACTTTGAGCCACAGCTCTACCTCCAGTTTTCTAGTGGCTAATTGGAGATAAGAGTCTCACAGACATTCCTGCCCCAGCTGGCTTTGAAACGTGATCCTCACATCTCAACCTCCTGAGTAGCTAGGATTACAGGCGTGAGCCACCAGCACCCGGCAGTGCTAGTGTCTTTTAAGTAAGCTTTCTTTCTTAGTCTGTGGATATTCCTTCTCCCAGCATTCTTATTCTTGTTCTGTGAATGTAGAGTCTTACAGTTCCATGAAGAGAAAAAGTCTAATTTTCTCCAAATACTCTTCTTTGCAGTTTTCTCAGAATCTTTGGGTGGCTGGAAGCCTGCTGCAAGTGGTAGAGCACTACTCACCTAGCATGCACAAGGCCCTAAATTCACACCCCCAAAAAAGGATCTTTGGATTGGGCTGTAATCATTTTGCAGATGCCCCTTACGTGTGTATACAGAAAGGGTCCTTGACCACTGCATGTTGCAAAGAGGCCCTTTGGACCTGAGACTCAATATAAATAGGTAGCAGAAAATCCTGACTTGTCACCAGTCAATATACAGCCCATCTCCTGACGCCTGTGGCTTCAATATGGTGAACTCTCAACTCCACCAGTCACGGCTGAGTCCACATAGTCAACCATCTGTGTCTGTTTCACGACATGCTTTAGTTGTCTCCCCCACACCTCTTGTGTGGAGCCCAGCTGACCTTCAGATGTGCCTGCTGCTACCTCTTGTTGCAGGGCCTTTCTGAGCATCTTCCCAGTAAGCAGGCCTGCT
Source organism: Perognathus longimembris pacificus (assembly GCF_023159225.1). Classification (NCBI taxonomy): domain Eukaryota; kingdom Metazoa; phylum Chordata; class Mammalia; order Rodentia; family Heteromyidae; genus Perognathus; species Perognathus longimembris. The sequence continues at coordinate 104,121,691 of NC_063188.1, read as the reverse complement.
GCCCTCCTACCAGTGAGTGGCCCAGGGCAGCTTTCCCTACTCTGCAAGGAAATTATTATTTGCCTATTGACTTTTCTGTGCCCACTGTCTGCATGAGAGAGATAGTCAGAGAGAAAGTTCCTTCATCTTAGAATTTGAGATCAGGTCTCTCTTCTGTGCAGTTTACTTCAAGGGAAGACCATCAAGGCTCTGGACCCAAGTGTGTGCTCCATAGCTGTAGGCTCCATCCGCTTGACCATTCCAGTCACTCGCAGCCTGCCATATGTTGGGCTCCCTCCCTGCGGTGACTCTCATGTCAAGACTCAAGAAGCCCAACTTGCTGGGACTTGTAGCTTAGGGTGCTTATGACAGGATGTAATATCCATAGTTTTGGTTCATGATGATTCTGGAGACTCTGTCTGCCAACATTAATTTTAGATTTTTCAAAGTTTTTGAGAATTAATATGTGGCAATTGCCATTTCTCATTTGTCACAGATTAAAGGCTTTGAAAAAAATCATTGTTGTTGGTAGTGGTGATGGGGCTTGAACACTTTTAGCCACTGGTTTTCTGGTGGTTATTGGCAATAAGAGTCTCACCGGACTTTCCTACCCAGGCTGGCTTTGAACAGCGATTCTGAAATCTCAGCCTCCTGAGTAGCTAGGATTACAGGCATAAGCCACCAGAGCATGGTAGAATGAGTGCTTTAATTCCAGGTTTCTACTGCTGATTTTGGGGATCATTTAGAAATTATGGGGGTCTTATGGGGGGGCACGTTGAGACAGGGTCTCATTATGTAGCTCATGCTGATTTGAAATCACCTTCCCAAGAGTTGAGATTACAGGCATGAATCTCAACAACTTGACTTTACTTACTATATTATGTAAGCCCTTGTCTATTAGAAATGCTTACTGAAGCATTACGAATGAAAGGATATGACATCTGGCTTTTCCTTAAAATTTTCTAACCCTTACCTAAAGGAAAACATATGTACAGGAGAGAGGAAATATGTTGATAATCATGAAACTTAAATTCTATATATGGAGTTAATTTTTCTAGTCTTTCTGCTTTTGCTGAAAATTTCCATAGTAAAACAAGTCAGAGACGTGCATGAAAGTACATGCCTATAATCCCAGCACTCAGATGGCTAAGGCAGGAGAATTGTTAGGTTAAGGCCAGGCAGGGCTTTATGGTGAGACATTGTTCAAAAACAAACAAACCCCCACACACAATCTAAAAACAAGCCAGCCAGCACACAAATATAGGGCTTCTAAATTTCCCCTGACACACAGGTATGCAATGTGATTATTTGAAATAGTCTCTCTGGATAGAAGGAATCAGTAGTTATGAACACTTTAGAAAACAGTCCCTTTGCCCTTTATTTCCAGATGCACATTAGTATATTAGCACTTCTCCATGACAACGCGATGCCTGACCCAGATGAGGCCCCATCGTGTATTATGTGTCCTCAGGCTTTGAAAGCCTGAGGCTAGAAAGGAATTACACCATTTTCCCCAAGTAGACAATGAAAGCCGAAGTAGTCCAGTAAACAGGGCGGTGCTGTGCTCAGTTATGGCCTTACCAGAAAACATCTTGGAACCTTTAGTATATCTTCTCTATTGTGATAACGATTTCTGATTTCTGCTGTATGCCTCTTTTATATCAAGAGGGAGAGTCTAGAAAAGAAAGCTGTCTGAATGGTTGTTTTTGTTCATCAAGACAGCAGGCAGTGCCTGAGAGTCACCTTATAGACATAGTATATACCATGTTGAATGCTTCATAGAGCTGAGCTCCATGAACGCTCAGGAGGCTAAGATCTGAGGCAAGAAAGTCCTTGAGACTCTTATCTCTAAACACCAAAAAAAGTTGGAAGTAGTGTTGTGGCTCAAAGTGTTAAAAAGTTCAGGGACAAAGACCAGGCCATTAGTTTAGGCCCCAGCACTCCAAAACAACAATAATAATAAAAGTAGCTTTAAATGCCAGTGTCTCACTCCTGTAGTCCTGGCTACTTGGGATCTGAGGATCATGGTTCAAAGCCAGCCTGTGCAGCAAGTCCGTAAGAATGCCAATTATACACACACACACACACACACACACACACACACACACACCACCCCCCCCCCCCCGAAGTAGAACTGTGGTTCAAATGGTTCAAGGCAAAGCCCTGAGTTCAAGCCCTAGTACTGGAACACACAGACACATATACACACCCTCTGTAATTAGAATTTCTTAAGCAGGGAATTTTGAAACTATTAATACTACTACTAATTTCTATCTACCATCTAGACTCATGCTTTTTTTTTTTTTTTTTTTTTGTCAGTTAGAGGCTAGAATTCAGGCCCTGGGTGCTACCCCTAAGCTTTCAAGGCTAGCTCTCTACCACCTTGAGCCCCAGCTCCACTTCCCATTTTCTGGTGGTTAATTGGATACACAGGTTTCACTGACTTTCCTGCCTGGGTTGGCTTTGAACTGCAATCCTCAGATCTCAGCCTCCTGAGTAGCTAGGATTACTGGCATTAACCACCACTGCCCAGCAACTCATGGGGCTTGAACTCAGGACCTAGGTGCTATCCCTGAGCCTCTCTGTGCTCAAGACTAGTGCTCTACCACTTGAGCCACAGCACCACTTCCAGCTTTTTCTGTTTATGTGGTACTGAAGAATCGAACCCAGGGCTTCATGCATGCTAGGCAAGCACTCTACCACTAAGCCACATTCCCAGCCCGACTCATGCTTTTCATGCATTGGATAACCTGTTATTATTTATTGATGTTCACTCATCATTTCAGCAAACAGCAACCTGTTAAACCTGATTTCTAGCTATTCAACTCATCCTCATCACTGTTAAATGCTTATTTTCTCTCCAGGCTCATCTTGTTCTTTCCCTTCTCTAACCTTGCGATCCTCCATTTTCCATGGTATGAGTGCTTGCCCCTTTTAGTGGAAAGTAGTATTTAGAAAGCAACATCTGAACCGGGTGCTGGTGGCTCACACTTGTAATCCTAGCTACTCAGGAGACTGAGACCTGAAGATCACGGTTCAAAGCCAGCCTGGGCAAGAAAGTCCATGAGGGGACTGGGAATATGGCCTAGGGGTAGAGTGCTTGCCTTGAATACAGGAAGCCCTGAGCTTGATTCCTCAGCACCACATATATAGAAAAAGCCAGAAGTGGCGCTGTGGCTCAAGTGACAGAGTGCTAGCCTTGAGCAAAAAGAAGCCAGGGACAGTGCTCAGGCTCTGAGTTCAAGCCCCAGGACTGGCAAAAAAAAAGTCTATGAGAGTCTTATCTTCACTTAACTACCAGAAAACTAGAAGTGGTGCTGTGGCTCAAGTGGTAGAACACTAGCCTTGAGCACAGAGAGGCTCAGGGACAGCACCTATGCCCTGAGTTCAAGCCCCATGACCAACAACAAAAGAAAGAAAGCAACATCTGAGCACCTAGTGTTCTCATTTGCCATTGGGTTGTCACTCTTCCTCACCCTGTCAGAGAACACAGCTACGAAGTATGTATGCTCATTTATTTCTTTCCATGCAATGAAAACCTTGCCACTCTGTGTCTGTGGTGACACCTCACAGCAAGGATCACTGCCATTTTCCCTCTTGCCATCTTTCTAACTCCTTTTTCTGCCCTTAATCCTTTTGCCTTTTTAGTCTTTCTGCAGGTAACCTAGCTCGTTTGCCTCCATTCTCTCCTCCCCTTGGACTCCCTTCTGTCCCTGCTTGTCTCTCACACTCCATTCCAAAGCACTTTACTCCACTTGGAGTACCAGTACTGCATGCCAGACAAGTCTAAATATGCAGCCAACTTTGAGAACCACTGAGAGATCTCTGGTTGAACTCCAATTCAGGGGGCTTTAGGTATTTCTACTGTGTTTCGTTTTTGTGCTGGTCCTGGGGTTTGAACTCAGACCTGGGGCACGTTCCCTGAACTTTTGTGCTCAAGGCTAGCACCCTAGACTTGAGTCACAGCTCCACTTCAGGCTTTTTTTTATACCTGTCCTGGGGCATGAACTCAGGGTCTGAACGTTGTCTTAAGAGTTTTTGTGTTCACAACTCATGCTGTACCAATTTTAGCCACAGCTCCACTTCCAGCAATTTTTTGTGGTTAATTGGAAATAAGAGTCTCACAAACTTTCATGCCCAGGCTGGCTTTGAACTACGATCCTTAGATCTCAAGATCTGAGTCTCTTGAGTAGCTAGGGTTACACGTGTGAGCCATGAGTGCCTGGCAAGGTTTCTTTTGTTTTTGTTTTTTTAAGCAAGCAGAGGGCTTGCCTAGCATGTGTAAAGTTCTAAGTTCCATCCCGAGTGTTACACGGAAAAAAAACCTTCTATAATCATTTCCCACCTCGTCGCTAACTCTTACTAGTTGCTAGTTATTACTACCAACCATTTTGTTTCGTAAGGACAACACCCACAGTGCTTTCTTAGTGCTGAAAAGCACGTAATGGCCCAGGAACCAGACCCAGGAATCAGGCCCAGGAATCAGTAGATACCATTGGAGTCCTAGCTGTGCCTCTGGCTCCTAGTCTAGTCATACTGCCTCACTACCACCATGCCTTTTCTTTCTGCCAAGGGCTATGTTGATGTCATTTCTACCTAGAAATGCTGAGGCCTCAGTAGCTTTCTGTAACTTGCTTTTTATTGCTAGGGAGAACATTCCTGTTGTGTTTATCCTGTTGTTCAACTTTCCCTTGTAAAGGGAATGCAAATGTCCTTTGAACCTCACTGGGATTGCATTATGCTCCTGAGTGTCTTGCATTCCAGGGGCTAGGGGTGTAGCTGTTGTGGTAAATGTAGTGCATGTGTTGTAGCTGAAGCTCTGAATTCTATCAGAAGGAAGGAAAGGAGGAAGGAAGGGAGGGAGAGAGGGAGGGAGGGAGGGAGGGAGAGGGGGGGGGGAGAGAGGGAGATCATTGATTCTAGTCTCTGCTGGACAGAATTCTCACATGTGCCATTGTGTGTCTTTCAAAGGGTGAAGGAAGACGTGTTTTGGAGAAACTACTTTTACCGAGTCTCCCTGATTAAGCAGTCAGCACAGCTGACTGCCCTGGCTGCCCAGCAGCAGGCCTGTGGAAAGGAAGAAAAAGGCAGTGGCATTGAGAATGATTTGCCCCTGACAGGTAAACTCCAGAGGAAGAGATCACTGTGGCCAAAAAACATAATTACTGTAAAAATATTCTTAACATAGGTGACTTGTCATCGTGTATGTGTACCAAATATGTTGACATCACCATGTAGAAAAATTCTTTTCTTTCCAAAGGAAATTGTCATTATTATCTGTTGCTTTCTCTCCGACCCAGCTTATGTATTTTCTTTCTTCTTCTCTCTCTCTTCTCATTCCTTTTTATTTTTCTCTCCAGTGTTTATATCTCTTTTTGCCTTTACCATGTGACTTGTTCTAGCTTCTGTCTGCCACTCTGATTCAGACTCTTCCTCCTCTGTGTGTCTTAGACTTTCTTGCATCCTGGTTTCTTCAGAATGTGTGGTCTGCAGAGCAGAGCTACAGTCCACTTCGGCACTACCAGCTCTGTCAATTTACACATCTGACACTTTATTCTTGTGACACACTAATCAATCCTGGCTATAAGGGAAAGTGTTTAATAATAACAACCATTTGCCATCCATAATGAGATGAGATAATATCCACAACCATTTCCCAACAAATGAGAATTGGTGTTTGTATAATTTTAATTTTTCAGGAATACCTACTGTACAAAGATAGGTACGAATTACCACCAGACTATAATCCCATAAGAAGTAGGGTAATGTAGTTTGTGGAGTTTGAGAGAAATAAACAAGACAGAATGTCCAAAAGTGTGGGTTTGCACAACTAGGAACACCTCTGAAATTGCATTTAGAAACAGGGAAATTAATGAAGCTCATTCAGTGAAATTTGTCATTTTGCATAGATGTTAACGTGCATAAGAGTCTATCATTCTTTCTCATTCCTCAGTATTACTTTGATTCCAATATGCCATTTTACCAAATACTGCTTGTTTAGCAAATGAACATGAGACAGCATTCAAGTATTTACTGTCTATAAAGTTAACTAGAGAAAATACAGCTGAGAGAAAGAATGCCGGGCTTGGTATTTGTGTTCATTTCTGCTTTCTAGCAGTATTAACAGGAGAACCTGGTAAATAAACTTTATTCTCTTTAGCCTAAATGAAAGAGCACAATAAAATTTACCAACACTGAAACCCATGACTTCCTGCTGGAAATATTATTTAGAAGGGGCATTGATATGGTAACATATTAAAAATATTCCTCAAAGCCAGGAGTTTGACCTTGTGGTAAAGTGCTTGCCTAGCATGCACGAAGCTCTGGGTTCAATTCCTTGGTACCACATGCACAGAAAAAAACGGAAGTGGCACTGTGGCTCAAGTTGGTAGAGTGCTAGCCTTGAGTAAAAAGAGCTCAAGGACAGTGCCCAGGCCCTGAGTTCAAGCCCTAGGACTGGCAAAAATAAATAAATTAGTTAATTAATTAATTAATAAAACCTGAAAGCCAAACTTAAAGCTTATTTCTCAAAATGATTTAGTATCATCATACTTGTAGATATTTTAGCTGTTATTGTAATATATACTCAGAACTGAATCAAGCAATTATTGTCTCTTTTATTCTCACTTCTTAGAGGCAGTACGGCCCAAAACGCCACCTGTCGTAATCAAATCTCAGCTTAAATCTCAAGAGGTAATACAGTTTTACATTGTACCTAGTAGTTAATGTCTGGAAATGAAGTAACTGGGTTAACTATCTCTGATGCCATTTAAAATTGAAGAGGATGGGTTTGATCTGTTTGGAAGATGAGGAGACCAGTACCAGAATAGTCAACGACCTATAGCTGACACATGAGGCAATTTGCTGGCATAAATCATTCTCAATGTGCTCATTAGGGATTTTAGCAAATGGTTGGAATGATCTCAGCTAGGAAGGAGAGTAATAGCCTCAGGTGGTACTCATTTAGTTACCAAGCAACTACAAGGTAGTATTACAGCTAGCAAAACGTAGGTTGTAGTAAATTCTGAGCCAACCATAAGCCAGAATTCTAGCACATGCATGTCACATAGAGAACACTAACAAGAGCTCTCTTGTCCCATTTTAGGATGAGGAAGAAATCTCTACTAGCCCTGGCGTTTCGGAATTTGTCAGCGATGCCTTTGGTGCTTGCAACTTAAATCAGGAAGATTTAAGAAAAGAAATGGAGCAGCTTGTACTTGACAAAAAGGAAGAGGAGACAACTGTACTAGATGGTAAATTGTTGTTGTTTTTTTTTTAATGAAGAAACTTTATCCTTTTCCCAAATTTCAGAGTTGATTGCATAAAAGTGTTAAAGGCAATTGGTCAAAAATATATTGCACATTTTGAGCTGGGGATGTTGGTGACTCATACTATAATCCTATCTACTTGAGAGGCCGAGAACAGGAGGATTTGTGCTTAAGGCCAGCCTGAACAGGGAAAATCTGCAAGATTCCATCTCCATGGAAGGGAAACTGGAAGGATGGGAAGCCTACAAGTGAACAGAGCACAGCTCTAGCACATGCCTGGGAGAATCCTAAAAGGAGCTAGTGAAAAACGGGGCTAGAGGCATGTCTCAGCTGTATTGTACCAGCCCCAGTACCGTGCGTGTGTGTGTGTGTGTGTGTGTGTGTGTGTGTGTGTGTGTGTGTGGTAAGCTTTGTTTCAAAATTGATTCTTGGAGCTGGATATTGGTGGCTCACACCTGCAGTCCTACATACGTAGGAGGCTGAGACCTGAGAATTGTTGTTCAAAGCCAACCTGGGCAGGAGAGTCTGTGAGACTCTTATCTCCAATTAATCACAGAGAAAGCCGGAAGTGGCGCTGTGGCTCAAGTGGTAGAGTGCTAGTCTTGAGCAAAAAGAAGCCAGGAACAGTGTTCAGGCCCTGAGTTCAAGGCCCAGGACCAGCCCCCCACCAAAAAAAATTCTTAGTTACTGAGGATAATAGTTGGATGCTAACCTGAGCAAAAGTTAAGGAAACCTCCTCTCAACAAACAAGACAGGTATGATAGTCTATTCTTGTGATCCCAGCTACTTTAGAGGTGGAGGTTGGAGGATCATGGTCTGAGGCTGGCCCAGACAAAAATGTTGGGCCCTATGTGAAAAAATAAACTAAAAGCCAGGTGCTAAAGGCTCATACCTTCAGTCCTAGCTATTCAGGAGGCTGAGATCTGAGGATCTCAGTTCAAAGCCCATCGCTGGCAGGAAAGTTTGTTAGCCTCTTGTCTCCAATTAACCACCAGAAAAAGAACCTGAAGTGGAGTTGTGGATCAAAGCAGTAGCCTTAAGCTAAAGAGCTCAGAGACAGAGCCCAGGCCGAGTTCAAGCCCCAAATCGAACCAGAAAAAATAAGAAGAAAGAAGAGAGGTTTAGGAGATGAAGTGATTTGTCCAAGGTACTTCAGGCCCAAGGTCAAGTGACACTGAGTGGGATGGGAGTGGGACAAGAGCCTGTGCCAGGCGGGTAACGCTGCTGTCCTCCAGCCTTTTGCTGTGTGTGTGTGCGCGCGCGTGCATGTGCACGTGTGTATGCGTGCACACCAGTACCTGAGGTTTGAACAGAAGGCCTTATGCTCTTAGGGTTTTTTTGCTCACAGCTGGCACTCTACTACTTGAGCCATCCCTCCAGCCAAGCATTTTGCTGGCTAATTAGAGATGAAGACTTGAGGACTTGTCTGCCTAGGGCTGGCTTTGAACCTCAGTCCTCCGTCTCAGCCTCCTGAGTAGCACAAGTTTATAGGCAGGAGCCACCAGCACCTAGCTCAGACTTTAAAAGCTTCTCACTGTAGACATGTACAGAAGATTGTTTTCCTAGCCATTACATTCAGAAAGAGCAACACTTCCAGGAAGGATGAGCCTACCTTTTTTTTTTTTTTTTTTTTTTTTTTGGCCAGTCCTGGGCCTTGGACTCAGGGCCTGAGCACTGTCCCTGGCCTCTTCCCGCTCAAGGCTAGCACTCTGCCACGTGAGCCACAGCGCCGCTTCTGGCCGTTTTTTCTGTATATGTGGTGCTGGGGAATCGAACCTAGGGCCTCGTGTATCCGAGGCAGGCACTCTTGCCACTAGGCTATATCCCCAGCCCGAGCCTACCTTTTAAAAACTAATTGTAGGGGGAGGGAAAGTGGGAGAAACCGAGGGAGGGGCTAACAATGTTCAACAAGAAATGTCCTCATTACCTTACTTATATAACTGTAACCCCTCTCTACATCACCTTTACGAGAAAAGAAACGTTAAAAACTAACTGTAGCTGGGCACTGGTGGCTCACACCTGTAATCCTAGCTGCTCAGGAGGCTGAGATCTGAGGATGGCACTTCAAAGCTGTACTGTTTCTTGAGGGGAATTCTTGTTTTTCTTGGGCCCAGAGGGCCAAGTTCCTGGCTTGCTGGCTGGGCAACTTGCAGAAGAATTGAGTTCATCACTAGCAAGTGCCCTCTCAGGCTCAGAGTGCATCCAGGAAGCCAGCTAGCTGTCCGCACAGTTGTGCAGAGTGCCAGCTAGAACAGGAGCCTGGACGGGGAACCTGAACCCTGTCTGCATGCTGCCACAGCCAGGAAAAAGTCCAAAGGACAGACTTGAGAAGAAAAGGAAGGAGGAAGGAGGAAGGAGGGACTAGCCGGGTAAGGAAGTCAAATAGGCAAGTGCAAACCTGTCTGGTTCAGGCCCGCAGAGCCTGTCTTGAGATAGAGTTTTATTGTGTCGCCCAGACTGGCCTTGAGCTTTTGATCCTCCACTCTCTGCCTCCCCAGTGCCAACCCGACTGGTTTCTTATCAGAAACCAGCTGCAGGCCACCACAAAAGGAAGGAGCTCTTGAGCCCATGTGTTTTAAGCAACTTTCTCTTTTTACTGGTGATTATGCATACCCCTAGCAGAAGCCACAGGGGCCAGCAGGATTCCTGAAGCTCACTGCTCCAGGGGAACTGAATTTTCCCTGAATTCCAACCTGAGCGATGATTTGGACCACCTAATATTCTGCATATTGGCTCAAGAGCTAAGTTGTAGGCTCCTTAAGGACAGTTCCATCTTGTCTCTGTCCCTTCACATGAAGCTTAGAACTCTGCAAGCACTTAATGAAGTGCTTGTGAGATTGGTGCTTTCCCATACAGCACACAATGTCTTTTCCCTTGGTCACTCCTTCAGAAAAATTAAAACACTTTATTTAGTTATTTTAACTATAGCTACTGAAGCTACTTAATGTGTGTGTATGTCTGTATTTGTGTGTGTGTGTGTGTGTGTATGTGTGAGAGAGAAAAGAGAGGGAACCCAGCTCAATAGGTACTAAATAAGTGTTAACTGCTATTGCTACCATTATTCTCATTTATAGTGGTAAAAATTAATTTTCAACTAAATATGAATTAGTCATTTAAATAAAAGGAAATCAAAGCAAAACATGTGGAATTATCTGACCGCTTTGGTGCTACCTTTACAAGTTTATCTTTCTAATTACAATGTTCCTTGGTCTCTTTTAACAAAGTGTGTTCCAAGCCAGGCTCATACTTGGAGTCTTAGCTACTCGGGAGGCTGAAATCTGAAGGTCCAGGTTAAAGCCAGCTGAGGCAGGAAAGTCCATAATACTCTTATCCCCAATTAACCAGAAAGGCTGGAAATGGAACTGTGACTCAAGTGATCAAGAGCCAATATTGAGCAAAAAGAGATAAGAGATTGTGCCCAGACCTTGAGTTCAAGTCCCAGGACTGGCAAACCAAAAAGAAAGGGGGTGGGGGCATTTCCCTAAGCACTTCCACTGAAGATTCCTGAGACATTGAACTAGGGCTGTAGCCTGTGGGAAGCCCTGGGTTCCATCTCCAGCACAGGAAAAATAAAAAAGCAACTACTCTGACGAGGACTTTTGTTAATAAAGTTGACTGAATTTGTATCACCAGATTTAAGAGTTCAGAGAGAATCTTTGTTATCCTTCCCCTTTGTTTCTTGTAGAGGATTCTGCTGATTGGGAAAAGGAGCTACAACAAGAGCTTCAGGAATATGAAGTGGTGGCAGAATCCGAGAAGAGGGACGAAAATTGGGATAAAGAAATCGAGAAGATGCTCCAAGAGGAAAATTAGCTGTCTCTGGAAATAAAAGAATAGTTTTTAACATTGTGCAGACTTACATTAAATTCTAAATGTTGACATTCACCGAATCAAGACACAAGAGTGTAATTATATGTGATTCATAGTTATTCTTTTTTAAGCTAAAATTTTCCTCTTCTGCTTTCATTAAAAGTATATGCAACAATTATTCTAATATTCAAGAAAAGGATGGTAACATTTGTTTCATATAAATTAAATTTGAGCTTTTCTTATAGCTAGTGTAGATATCTTTGCACTACAGCCTCAAGTAAAATTTTGGAATTTTGTTTCTATGAAGTCAAAAATTAATTTATTCTTCAGTCATGGTTTTCTAAATATGTATATCATCTTTGTACTTGTGTTGTACATGAATGTTTAAGTACTTACCTAATGGATTAATTACTATCAGAGTGACCAAATTGTACCAAAGAACTGAAGCGGAAGCACTTTCTGACTATCTCCTTGCTAGGTGTTTTCTAAAATTCCATCTAAAGGCCAAAAGGTAAACTATTAAGCTAATTCTGCTGCTACAAACATCACCCAGTTAAGAAACTCTGTGGGGCTGGGGCTCTAGCTCAGTATTCGAGTGCTTGCCTAGTATGTACATGGCCCTGGATTTAATCTAGCACTGACATTTTTTAAAAATAGAAAAATAAATACTGTGTAAAAATATTTGCTTTTTAAAAAATTGATTTTTCCATGAGGCCTTTTGATGTCATTTTTTTTCTTTTTGTTCGGTGCTAGTATGATGCTAAACTCAGGGCCTGCTCGCTCTTGTGCCCTTTCTCTCCTTCCTTCCTTCCTTTCCCTCTCCTTTCCTCTTCTTCCATCTTCCCCTCTTTCTCCACCTTCTTAACTTGGGCAGGTGTACTACAACTTGAGCCACACTTCCAGCCCAGATTTTTACTAGTTAATTGGAAACAGAGTCCCTTGGACTTTTCTGCCCAGGCTGGTTTCTTGATTCCCGAAGGTCTCAGTCTCCGTTGTAACTAGGACTACACACAAGAGCCACGTGCACTTGACTCTTTCATTTAAAAAAAAAAACTATACCACCAATTTTACAGCAAGGTTTTTGTAGAAAGTGGAAGCCTCTGTTATCCTTTTTTGTATTAATAATCTTCAAAATTCTGTGTATCTTAAAGTCTTTTGTTCCCATTGTAATGTTCACCACATATGAATGTTATAACTTTTGTCTTAATTAAACTGTCATTCTCTTTAGAATTATATTCCTCTTAAATACAGATTCTGGAGTTTAGGGATTAATCCTGTATTCTGCTGCACCAATAGGCTCCTTTTCAGAAAATATGATCATTTTAAGAGCAAGCACTCTGTTAAACAACTTCTTCAACTTTTACTTCCTGAACATTTCCTATTCATAAAGGAGAATAAAGCTAAGACATTGCTTTATAAGAAAAGTGTACATATTTATATTCTTGGGCCCTATAACAAAGGTACTCAATGACAATTGGGACGGGATGTAAACCTTACTCTTCTGGTAGTCATCTGAGACGGGCAATGTGAATGTATATGACAGACTGCCTCTCTTAGCCAGTGTTGCAATAACTTCGTGTGCCAAATTGTATACTTCTGAGGTGGGCTTCAGAGATGACTGGCAACTTCGGCAGTAGCTCAAATGAAGGAAAAATAATTTTGTCTCATAAGTTTGCTAGAGGAAAAGACGTGCATGAAATATCTTTAAGCAACTGAAAATCCTAAATACAAGCAGAGCAGGACTTGCTAGTCCCTGGCCCTTATAAACTGGAGAAACAAAAAAGCAAAGGTCAGAGAAAGAAAAAGCACTAAAATGCCAATAGAAGTATGCCAAGGTTAGTACTATCAGTTTACATGATGCAATTGGCCAGCACTGTCTTTCCAGTTGTTGCCAATATTTCTTGCTGTATTATAAACCATCTTGATGGTGCTTTGCCCCATAGAAATGAAAAAATAAGGTTTTGTACAGATTTTAAGAATACAGATATAAACTGGGCACCGGTTACTCACAACTGTGATCATACCTGTTAAGCAGGCTGAGATCTGTGTATCCAGTTCAAAACCAGCCCCAAGCAGGAAAGTCTATAAGACTTTTATCTCCAATTTGGAAAGAAAAAAGCCAAAAATGGAGCTGGGACTTAAGTGGTAGAGCACTATCTAGCCTTAAGCAAAAAAGCTCAGGGACAGTGCCTGTGACCCGAGTTCAAGCTCCAGGACTGCCCCCCCCCCAATATATATAGAGAACTCTACATAGAGATATGACTCTTTTTATGGATTTAGCAAGAAGTAAAATATCTGCGTTAGTAACAGATTTAACTTGTATTTTTCATCTAAAGAGAAAAATATTGTATAACCCTAGTTGGAAGTAAACTACTTAGTAGTTATTAGATGAGGTGAATGAGTTCACCAACCGGATACAAACTCCAAGGATGGGAATGTGGCTTAGTGGTAGAGTGCTTGCCTAGCGTGCATGAAGCCCTGGGTTTGATTCCTCAGTACCACATTAACAGAAAAAGCTTGAAGTGGCGCTGTGTCTTAAGTGGTAGAGTACTAGACTTGAGCAAAACAACAACAACAAAAAACAAAAAACTAAGGGATAGTTTCCAGGCCTTGAGTTCAAGGCCTAGGCCCAGAAAAAAAAAAAGCCACCCCAGGCTGCCCTAGAAATGCCAATGGACTTCACACTGGTTCAAGGATCAAGGTAGTAGAGGTAGTAGAAGTTTCTAGGCCTCTTCTTTTTTTTTTTTTTTTTTTGACCAGACCTGGGGCTTGGACTCAGGGCATGAACACTGTCCCTGGCTTCTTTTTTGCTCAAGGCTAGCACTCTGCCACTTGAGCCACAGCGCCACTTCTGGCCGTTTTCTGTATATGTGGTGCTGGGGAATTGAACCCAGGGCCTCATGTATACGAGGTAAGCACTCTCGCCACTAGGCCATATCCCCAGCATCTAGGCCTCTTCTTGAATTCTTTCCCTTCCACTAAATGTCCTGGAACAGTAGTGTGTTTTTATTCATTGATATCTTAGATCCCAGTTATTACTTGCTACCTACTCTCCTTGCCACACTGCCAAATTTAAGAGGACCTAAAGTCCAGGACAATGAAGAAGTATCTTGTGAAATCAGGTCGTTCTACAACCACATGTTTCAAACAAGAACAGGCATGGCCTGCTAGTATGACTGTGTACTATTGACACCACACATTTCCAAGGAATATGATTTCTATAAAATGTAGTCAAGGATCTCATATCCTTTTTCTGTGGTATCTTAGCAGCCTCAGCAAGCCAATGGACCTTGAGGAGATAAAGCTTGTGTCTGCCATGGTTTGCAATGAACTCAACTAAAGAGCTAACTGTGTCCTTTCATTTGCAGTTTGAGTAGTTGTAGCAAGCAATTGCTGCCAGTCTTAAAGGAAAATTGCAGCACCTCACCCCAATTCCCACTCCTAACTCCATAGGGAAAGTGGGAGATCTCAGTTGCTAACTTTTTTGTTGTTTTTGTTGCCAGTCCTGGGGCTTGAACTCAGGGCCTGAGCACTGACCCTGGCTTCTTTTTTGCTCAAGGCTAGCACTCTACCATTTGAGCCACAGCGTCACTTCTGGCTTTTTGGGGGGTAGTTTATTGGAGGAGTCTCATGGACTTCCCTCTCCGAAGCTTGCTTTGAAATCAGCCTGGCACCAGTGGCTCACGACTATAATCCTAGCTACTCAGGAGGCTGAGATCCGAGGATCATAGTTTGAAGCCAAGCCCAGACAGGAAAGTCCATGAGACTCATCTCCAATTAACCACCTTAAAAAAGCTGAAAGTAGAGCTGTGGCTCAAGTGGTAGAATGCTAGCCTTAAGCAAAGAAAGCTCAGGGAAAATGCCCTGACCCTGAGTTCAAGCCTGAGGACCAACATGCACGCACGCACACACCACCACCACCCCCACACGCACAAAGAATTTAAACTGATAGTGAGTTGCACAAGTGATACAGAATTTTCTGCTACCCTTAGGGCCAAGTCCACACAGTCCACACAGTCTAGCTCAGCAGCCCGCAGAGACCACTGGTGTTGCAAGTTCACATTGCAGCTCAGCGGCAGACAATGCCTGCCAGTGTTGCCATTTCTCTTCCAGTAATGCTGAGCCTCCTTGGGTTTTTGTCTCAGAAATTCAACAAATGAAGTCCAGAGCGATGGAGGATGAGTGTAAATAACTTTATTCAGAAGAGAAGTATCTAGCTGGAGGACTGTGGCTACCATGTCAGTTCATCCGTGCTCTTTAGGGGGTTGCCTGTGTGTCTTTCCATATTATTCTCTGTCTGTCTCTGTCTGCCTCTCGCTCTCTGTCTCTGTGTCTGTCTGTCTGTCTCTGTCTCTGTCTCTGTCTCTGTCTCTCTGTCTCTCTGTCTCTCTCTCTCTCTCTATCTATCTATCTCTGGCTGAGTCTAGGGATTCTTATACCCTGAGCTGTGCTCTGATTATAATTAAGTGTTTTGGAAAGTAACACTTTATTTCTAAATGGTTGTTCATTCCTATTAGGTCTCTTCTGCTAGACCTCACTTCCAGGATTCTTAGAAAGTTCTAAAACTAGACAGGGGGCAGGGTTAAGGAGGGGCAGAGGCAAGATGTTCTGAAACAGTATCTTTTTTGTAGCTGATTTCTATGTGGAAGGCCAAGATGCTATCCAGGAGCCCTGAGTCCTAAGTAACTTAACTCCCTGATTGCTAAGAGGGACCATGGCTGTTTGCTTCCTGGGAAGTGGCAGTCGCAGGAGACCTTCTAGAATTAAGTCCGTGCATCATTTCGATTTTTCTAGTATCTGCTTTGGTATGGGTACAGGGAGAAAGGCATGCAAAACAGTGTAGATCTGTGCCTTCAGTATTAGAGTGCTATCCTTAAGCAAAAAAAGCCAACAGTATCCAAGCACGGAGTTCAAGCCCTGGGACACATGCAAAAAGAAAAATTGGAAACTACCCATTTACCTATACCAGGATCTTGATTTGAGCAGGTTAAGGTTCCTCCATACCACAGGATCCTCTGTAGGTATTTTAAGTGATGGATTCCATATGCACAATGGTCAAAAATAAGTTACTAGACACATGAAATAATGAGGATGTTGCTATTGAGAGAAATGTTTAGTGAATGACAAGCCAAACGTTGGATAAACTGAAATTAAAAAAAAAACAATGTTGCTATTCTGTTAGTAAGAGACTGCCCTAATCTCTTTGGGAAAATGTCAACATTGTGGCATTACTGAGATGAAAGTTGAATGTGTTCTTATTCCTCTCAGTGTAAGTACAAAGTGATATAACCACTTATGAAAATACCACTACTGAGTAAAGTTGAAGATAAATTTATCCTTTGGCATCCTCTACCAGGTGACACTTGCAATAATGTCCTTAACAGTGGTTGTTCTAAGGTCTAAGGACCTCAGACTACACCCCACCCCAAAAGTCAGCCACCAAGTGGAAATTATAATTCCACTGTAGTGAGGAACAGAGTGCTCAAGGAAACAACAGCCACACACTTGTGAATGGGTGGACACCGACAGAATGTGAAGTAGAAAAAAGCAAAGCCTGCAAAGACAGACTTGACCTCCTCTACCTCCACTTCTAACTAAACGGTGTGAATCGTACAGCTGAAAGGCATGGCTACCATCAAAAGCATTACCTAGAAAAAGAAAAGGGGGGGGGGGCACGTGCCATGGGTAAGGAAATGAAAATGAGAAGTTCACAGCGACATCAAGGAAGAAAGCTAGAAGAAGGCTTGCCACTCTCCATAACAGCTAGAGCGCAAACTTGGCAGAAAGCTTTACTGAAAGAGCAAAAAGATCTGCACAAGCTTCAAGCAAATCGGCAACCATTTCAGCCAAGTAGCTGCTACTCCTGGTATGAAGAAGCCCCACTTGAGTCTTTCCAGTTAAATGGGTTGAGTCTCCTTGCACAAAATCATGCCTTCAAGGAAAGCTGCAGTGTTTAACTTGAAAATCAATTGCTTGCAGGGCGCCATGGTTATGCAAATGAGAAGCTGAGTCATTGCTCTGCAGATTAACCCCCGCAGCTCCCCAGTCGCCAGGCAGAGAGGCCTCGGAAAAGCTTTGCTTGGGTAAAGGATTTTAGTGCATGCTTAAAAGGATGGATTTGTGCTGTACATCTGGGGACATAGCTCAGTGGCACAGTGTGGGCTGAGCATACACAAAGCCCTGAGTTCAATCCTCAGCACCAAAACACACAGTGAAATCGAAAAGGCAAGTTATTAACATGATTAAATATGGTGAGATAGTTTTCCTCCCCAAATGCATATGTAGGTATGTGTTGAGATGATACAGAATTTTCTGTTGTTACTCTTGGTGGGCAGAGCCCACACAAGCCCACAAACCCTTCTGGCTTAGCAGACCACTAAGGTGGTATCTCTATGTAGTAGGCAAAGGCCTAGTTCGTGTGGTAGCTCAGCACCAACGAAAACTCTGTATATTCTTTTTTTTATATATATATTTTGCAAGTACTAGGGCTTGAACTCAGGGCCTGAGCACTGTCCCTGGCTTCTTTTTGCTCAAGACTAGCACTCTGCCACTTGAGCCACAGCGCCACTTCTGGCTTTTTCTATATATGTGGTACTGAGGAATCGAACCCAGGGCTTCATGTATGCGAGGCAAGCACTCTTGCCACTAGGCCATATTCCCAGCCCCCTAAAACTCTTTTATATTCTAACTGATTCGTTGCCCCTATTAGGTGTTTTGCAAGTTAACACTTTATTGGTCTGGTACCAATTGGAACCAGAAGGGAAGGCGTAGTTTGCACCTGGTTTCTGCCCGTTAGGCCATGCAGTCCTTGAGAACCTGGGCAAGGTCCCTGTGCTTTTGTTCAAGGCTAGCATTCTACCACTTGAGCCACAGCACCACTTCCGGCTTTTTGTTGGTTAATTGAACATGAGAATCCCATGGACATTCCTCCTCAGTCTGGCTTCGAACACAATCCTCAGATCTCAGCCTCCAGAGTAGCTAGGATTACAGACGTGAGTCACTGTGGCCTGGCTGCACATGTTAATTCAAAGAAAATACAAGTCATTTTAAAAGGTAAGGCACGAAAGACAGTGTATCACCAGAAGAACGTAATAGATCGCATTAATAATTTTTACATCAAGAACATGTTAAGCTGATTTTTTTTTTTATATATCGAGTTGGATACCTACATTGATAAAGTTTTTAAAATCCACCCTACAATGAGTGTTCCTCCTTTGTTCTCTTTCTTTCTTTCTTTCTTTCTTTCTTCCTTTCTTCCTTTCTTCCTTTCTTCCTTTCTTTCTTTTGTGCCAGTCCTGGCGCTTGAACTAGGCACTGTCCCTGAGCTTCTTTTGCTCAAGGCTAGCACTCTACCACGTGAGCTACAGCACTACTTTCAGCTTTTTCTGTTTATGTGGTGCTGAGCAATCAAACTCAAGGCTTCATGCATGCAAGGTAAGCTCTCTACTACTAAGCCATATTCTCAGCCCAAATAATTTTGTGTGTGTGCCAGTCCTGGGGCTTGAACTCAAGGTCTGGGCCCTGGACACTGTCTCTGAGCCTCTTTGTGCTCAAGGCTAGCACTCTACCACTGGAGCCACAGCACCACTTCCGGCTTTTTCCATTTATGTGGTACTGAGGAATCAAACCCTGGGCTTTGTGCCTGCTAGGTAAGCACTCTACCACGAAGCCACATTCCCAGCTCCCCCTTTGTTCTGATACCTGGCACATTCCATCATTCTTGCTATTACATTGTTATATTACGTGGGCCCAGGGATTTCAAGGTTGATCTGTTCATTAAACATGGGTCACTGATATCTGAGCATCCTTCAAGCAAACGATGGATTCTGCCTTGCATTCCCTTCAATACAGGTGTCTATCCTTGAGATAAGTATTTGCCCAGAGGATTCATTTTTCCTAAGTGCTTTTTTTTTTCCAGAAGAGTTTCTTTCTTTCATTCTTTCTTTTTTGAAGATATCTTTGCTCAGTCCCTGACTATGCTAATCAGCTGGATACACTGACAAGGTCAGGAGAGAACTGTTCTTTTTTACTTTCCTTCCTTTTTTTCCCCTCCTATTTGCTAAACATTGCTGCTATACAAAGCTTAAAGCAAAGAAAGTAGTGTCTACAGTTGTGGGTGTTTTTTTGTTTTTGGCTTATGTTAGTTATATGGGAGAAATTTTTGGTTTTGTGCCATTCCTGAGGCTTGGACTCAGGGCCTAGGCCTTGTCCCTAAGCTTTTGTGCCTAAGGCTCAGGGCTGTACCACTTGAGCCTCAGCTCCACTTCTGGCTTTTTGGGGGGTGGTTAATTGGAGATAAGAGTCTCACAGACTTCCCTGTCCTGGGCTGGCTTCAAATCTCAATTCTCAGATCTCAGCCTCAGGAGAAGCTAGGATTACAGGTGTTAGTCACATGCACCTAGCCCATAGTTGCAAATAATATATTTGGACAGTATTCAACTTCCTTTACGTTACCCTGCAACACTTCCTGCCACTTTCCCCAACCCCCTATTAATCAATCATTAGCTTTTCTTGTTTCTCTCCGCTGCTCCCACGTATACGTGGAATGTACAAAGTGACTCTCTATGTATTCCATTCTCCCATGTCTTCCTCCTGAGTAGTGTGTCTAGCTGTCTGTACTTTTACTTAAGCTCTTTTTACACACAGTCCTTGTCTGGGAATTCCTGGTTCCTGTCTTCCCATGTCTCATTTTTCTTGATGTGTCAAGCCTCAAGAGTCTTTGGTTGCTTTCTTGCTTTATACATGTGTAAGTCGCTTTCATTATCAGGACAAAATGCCTCAGACAAACAACTGAAGGGAAGAAGGATTTCTTCTGAGTCACAAGATTTGAGGTCTGTGAGCTGGTTCTATTGCCTTTCAGCCTGAGGCATAGCAAAGCACGAAGGCAGAAGGGCCTGGTGAAGGAAAGCTCTTCACCTCCCAGCAGCCAAAGGGAGCAAAGGGAGAGGGACTGGGGCACCCCTGTAAGGCATGCCCCCAACCTACTTCCACCAACCAGATCCTACCTCCTAATAGTCCATTCAGCCATGAACACAATAGTGTCATGCATGCATGTATGTGCACACAAGTACACACACACACACATACACGAGTTTCAGAGTCGTCTTTTACATTTCCTTTCCTCTGAGTTCAAAACTATCACATCTATAATCCTAGCTACTCAGGAGGCTGAGATCTAAGGAGCACATTTCCAAGCCAGCCCAGGCAGGAAATCCTGTGAGACTCCAGCCTCTAACCACCAAAAAGCTGAAAGTATAGCTGTGGCTCAAGTAGTAGCATATCAGCCTTGAGTGAAAAAGCTCAGGAACAGTGTCTAGGCCCTGAGTTCAAGCCCCAGGACACACACACACACACACACACACACACACACACACACTGCAGTACCGAAATAAACAGTGTATGAAGGTGATTAGAGGACTAGGACACACCCATGTTGTGGTCCAGGACAGAAATAACCATCTCTGTATCCATCAGCCAGCTCTCATCTTGCCTATCCCAGCTGTCTTCCTACTGCAGTCCTTCACAGCTGAGTGTCCTATTTAAGGGAACAGCTTCCAAGTAAAAAATAAATAAATATATAAAAATAAAAACAAAAACTCAGCTTGAGGTGTACCCAGTGGTAGCGTGTTTGCCTAGCATTCAGAAGGCCCTATGATCTACCCGCACCAAGCATGCGCATGCGTACGCACACACGTGCACACACACACAATTACACAAAAAATAAATATTAAAAATTTCAAAGTTAAAAAACCCCTTTAGTATCTCAAGTGAGGTATTAGAAAGTATGCATTCATGAAAAGATCAACAATGTACTAGAACAAGAACCAAAGGAAAGTGGGGGCTGGGAATATGGCC
The DNA here is from genome assembly GCF_023159225.1 of Perognathus longimembris pacificus. Taxonomy (NCBI): domain Eukaryota; kingdom Metazoa; phylum Chordata; class Mammalia; order Rodentia; family Heteromyidae; genus Perognathus; species Perognathus longimembris. The sequence continues at coordinate 104,100,779 of NC_063188.1, read as the reverse complement.
TAGTGGCAAGAGTGCTTGCCTCGTATACATGAAGCCCTGGGTTCGATTCCTCAGTACCACATATATAGAAAAAGCCAGAAGTGGCGCTGTGGCTCAAGTGGTAGAGTGCTAGCCTTGAGCAAAAAGAAGCCAGGGACAGTGCTCAGGCCCTGGGTTCAAGCCCCAGGACTGGCAAAAAAAAAAAAAGGAAAGTAATGTACATATCACCCTAAATGGGGGAAATGATTTTACCATTAAAGTTCATAGACTTTGTAAGCTATGTAGAGTAGAATGATAATTTTCATCACTGTGAAAGTTAAAGTGAGTACTGTGAAATATATGTAGTAACTTAAACCCAATTTTTAAAAGGCAAAGAAAGAACATTCAGATAATACGAAATAGGACTAAAGTAATTAAAATATGATGGCATAGATTTTTTGTAATTCCTCAGAAGTATTAGAAGAAAAAAATGAGATAATTTTGAAAGTAGAGCAAAAGAGGCTGAGATGAGAATGTCAAGCTTGAAGGGTCAGCCTGTGTTATGTAGCAAAAACTTGTATCAATAATTTTTAAAAGGAATAAGAAAAGCAAAGAAAAATACAGCAGAAAAAAAGAGAAAATAGTATGTATTAGCATGAAAATACAATGGCAAGTAGAAAAGACTATCTGAAAATGGCAGCCTCTAGATAGTAATTGAGGAGGGGATGTGTGAAGTGTGAAGACTCTTGTTTCAACCTTGCTTTTGGAAAACAAAAGTAGAACATTGGGCTAGGCCCTGGTGACTCACACCTGTAATCCTAGCTACTCAGGAGGCTGAGATCTGAGGACTGTGGTTTGAAGCCAGCCAGGGCTGGAAAATTCCTGAGGTTTCTATCTCCAATCAGCAAGCAAAAAGCCAGAAGTGGAGGTGTGGCTCAAATGGTAGAGCTCTAGCTTTGAGCCACAAAGCTCACAGGCGACACCCAGGCCCTGACTTCAAGCCCCAGGACCAGCAGCTACGCATTAAAAAAAAAAGTGGAACAGCATGTAAAACAAGTGTGCTGCTTAACCTAAGTATTCTACAGTGGCCCAGGAAAAGTGTTGCAAAGCAAACACTCTGGGAGCCACAAAGCAGATCAAGAAATAGAACTTTGCTACCTGCTCAGGCCAATAAACCATGCCCTAGAGGTCAAATGCCATTCACTGAATTTCCCTCACCCTTGGGACAGTGACTCTGCCCCATGGGCTGGTTGTGGGGAGGGACTTAAAGCTCCAATTCCCTTTATACTTCAATGAAATTGTACTGAGGAGGGGAAGGAAGGAAAAAGAAAGAAAGAAAGAAAGAAAGAAAGAAAGAAAGAAAGAAAGAAAGAAAGAAAGAAAGAAAGAAAGAAAGAAAGAAGGTGAGAGAGAGACAGAGACAGAGAGAAAGAAAAGAACTTTTCCAGTTATCCCAGAACCCCTTGCTTGGGTTGTTCAATACCATTGCTCCCCCACTTCGCACAAAGTTCGCATTGACTTCTATAGACATTATATCCTTGTGCCCTTGCTTTGTTTTTTGGGTGTTTTTTTTTTTTTGGTCTTTTATAGTTTTGTTTGTTTGTTTGTTTTTGTTTTTGTTTTTTCCAGAGCTGAGGACCAAACTCGGGGCCTTGCGCTCGCCAGACAGGTGCTCTTCCTCAGCCCCGACATTATTTCCTTGTGTTTCTTCATACTTCTCCGAAGTTTAGGCTGACCATTTGTGTGTGTGTGTGTGTGTGTGTGTGCGTGTGTGTGCGTGTGTGTGTGTGTGTGTGTGTACCCACTGATACTTGAATTCAGGGCCTTATACCCTTGTTTCACTTTGTAGCTCACAGCTGGCACTCTATCACTTAAGCTACATCTCCAGTTCCAGCTTTTTGCTGGTTAAATGGAGATAAGTCATTTGCATTTGGCTGCGCAAGCTGGTCTCAAACCTTGATCCTCAGATGTCAGCCTCTTGAGAAGCTGTAATTACAGGCTAGAGCCACCAACACCCAGCTTGTTGTCTGTTTTCTTTCTTTGTTTCTTTGTTTCTTTCTTTCTTTCTTTTTCTTTCTTTGTTTCTTTGTTTCTTTCTTCCTTTGTTTGTTTCTTTCTTTCTTTCTTTTTGACTTCCTTCCTTCCTTCTTTTTTTTTTGTGTCTGTCCTGGGTTTGAACTCAGGGCCTGGGCTATAATATTCTCACAGATTTTCTTGCCCAGGCTGGCTTCCATCTGCAATTCTCAAATCTCAGCCTCCTCAGTAGCTAGGATTACAGGCAAAATCCATTGGCACTCAGCTTGATGGCTTTTTTTTTAATCAGAAAGCGTAAAGTGGCTCATGTGGACATATAAAAATTGTCTGTTCTCATTCTAAATGGTTAAAATGGTAAAATTTACCATAAACAATGCTTATTTGTGGATGTGTCCTATGCACTGATTGACATATATATATATATAAACAAAAATATCAATGATGACTGTCCTTTATAAGTGATCGTTGTTGTTTTGCTGGTCTTTGGGCTTGAACTCAAGGCCTGGGTGCTGTCCCTGAGTCTCTGTGCTCAAGGCTAGTTCTCTACCACTTGAGCCACAGTGCCATTTCTGGCCCTTTCTGTTTATGTAGTGCTGAGAAATCGAATCCAGCCATATTCCCAGTCCAGTATGATCGTTACTATAATAGGAAACGTCAATTAAGTAGTTTTATGACGGACATAAAAGGTAGAAGGAAAAAAATGATAGCAGAATTGAATTAATGACTATAACCCAAAAAGTCAGTCCAATGAATCAGAAAGACTGATCAGGAAAGAAAAGAGAAAGAAGGCTTAATAATATTACGAATAATAAAAGGTCACAGTAACTGCTGGCTGCCTTTCCAAAATCAGTGATGTTATAGCTGTAGATTGCAAAAACATTATGCTAAGTGAAAGAAGCCAGACACAAAAGGTCACATGTTGCATGATTCCATTTATATGAAATAGTCAGAATGGGTAAATCCATAGAGACAGAATGAAGGTTGATAGTCGCCAGGGGCTGGGGGCGGGGAGGTGAAAGAAGGAGAAACTGCTTAATGGATTTTATTTTAGAATGATGGAAATATTTTTGAACTAGACAGAGGTGGTGGTGGTGACATGAATTCAGAATATACTAAATACCACAGAAATATCTACTGTAAAATGGCGCAATTTTATGTTTTATAAATTTCACCTCCATAAACTTAAAAAGTGCATATGATTCTAGATAAACAAGTAATATATCTGAAATCATATATATGTATGTATATATATATATATACACACATGTACTTTAGATATTTTTGAGACAACAAAATACATGTTCGAAACAGACTGAACATTTAATATCAGGAATTACTGTTGGCAGTGAGTGCATTTGATGATGGCCTTGTAAATATGTCCCTCTGTTATTAAGGACTCGTTCTCTGTCTTTAAACTGTGATCTTCATTCAGATCTCGGCCTCCTGAGCAGTGAGGATTATAGCTGTGAGCCACCGGAGCACCTTGCTCAAGGTTTTTCCAAGTGAAATCCTAGGCCCTAGAATCTATATTTCATCATCTGTGTGTGTGTGTGTGTGTGTGTGTGTGCGCGCGCGCACGTGCACAAGTACCAGGACTTGAACTCAGGGCCTTGTGCTCTTGCTTGTTTTTTTCCACTCAACGATGGAGTTCTACCGTGTGAGACACACTGGCACTTCCAAGTTTTTGCTGGTTAATTGGATATAAGAGTCTTTCAGATTTATCTGCCTGGACTGGCTTTGAAGTTCGATCCTCAGATCTCAGCTTTCCGAATAAGTAGGGTGACAGTTATGAATTGTTTTCATAACATTTTGAAAAATGTTAGTTAAGAAGGATAACATTTCAGATAAGAAATATTCTCTTTCAAAATAATCTTTCTATTTTGGGGGGTCATTTGTGGGGCTTGAACTCGGAGCCTGGGCTTGGTCCTGAGCCGCTTTGTGCTCAAGGCTAGCACTCTACCACTTGAGCCACAGTGCCACTTCTGATTTTTGAGTGGTTACTTTGAGATGAATATCATAGGGATTTTTCTGCCCAGGGTTGCTTCAAACTGTGATCCTAAGATCTCGGCCTCCTGAGTAGCTAGGATAACAGGTATGAGCCATCCTTGCCCAGCTCTTTCTCTTTCTCTTCCTCTCTCTCCTTCCCTCCCTCCCTCCTCCATCTCTCTTTCTTATTAGTTAGTACTTTTTTTTTTTTAGCAGTACTGAGAGTTAAGCTAAGGCACTTGAACTTGCTAGGCAGGTGCTCTACTACTTGTGCTAAGTGAGAAATACTTTCTTTTTTTTTTCTTTTCTTTTATTTTTTTTTTTGCCAGTCCTGGGCCTTGGACTCAGGGCCTGAGCACTGTCCCTGGCTTCTTTTTGCTCAAGGCTAGCACTCTGCCACTTGAGTCACAGTGCCAGAAGTGGCCATTTTCTGTATATGTGGTGCTGGGGAATCGAACCCAGGGCTTCATGTATACGAGGCAAGCGCTCTTGCCACTAGGCTATATCCCCAGCCCCGAGAAATACTTTCTTAAAAAAAAATCTTAATGTCCTAAATAGTGATTTTCAATACAACTAAACCCACGAGCATCACATATTTTCCATTGTCTATATAAAAATACACTTTCCATTTCCTTAAAAGGCCAAATGTTGAGGAGATCAATCAAAACAAAATGTATGAATGCCAGCTCTCCAAAATATACTATATATAGTACATAGATTTTTTTGCAATGCATATGCTCTCTTTTTTGGTCTCTCCATTTCTCTTTAATATTGAACATTCTTTTTTGGTTTGTTTGTTTGCCGGTCCTGGGGCTTGAACTCAGGGCCCAAGAACTGTCCCTGACTTCTTTTTGCTGGAAGCTAGCACTCTACCTCTTGAGTCACAGCACCACTTCCAGTGTTTTCTGTTTATGCTGAGGAATGGAACCCAGGGCTTCATGCATGCTAGACAAGCACTCTACCACGAAGCCACATTCCCAGCCCTAATACTGAACATTCTTCTTCTCTCTCATTTTGTGTCGTGAGCAATGGGGTGGGTATAAGGAATGGAGCCCAGAGCCTCTACATGCTAGGCATGTGTTCAATCCCCCAGACTCTGCAGGACAGGTGTTTTTTTAAATTATAATTAATTTTTATTGTTATAATAAAAGTGATATATAGAGGGGTTACTGTTTCATAAACCAGGTACTGAAGATAGTTTTTTAGTATCCTCTTCTTGCTAGAGCTGGCACTCTGACAATCTATAGTATATTTCACAGTCTGCTATTAATATGCCTGAATGATGAGGGTATAAAGCGCGATCATTTTTCAAATAGTTCAGTGTTTGCCAGCAATGCAGGCATCTATAGCAAATGCAGAAATTGGCCAAAGTCCTATAAGGACTAAAATCAAGATTAGTTCAGAAAGAGTATTGGGTAATCAAATCAAACAATAAATTCTTTGTTCTATGAAAAGGCAAATACTCCTTTTCACTACCTACAACCCCAATAATATGCAACAAACATGAAATTCAAGTCTTGATGAAGTAATACTCCTGACGGATTTAAAGGTTAGGATTTTTTTTCTCTGAAAATACTTTGAGGTAGACAAGTCAAACTAGTGTGGTTAACTTAACTCTTGCTGACCTGTTTAGAGGAAGCTCAGATGTCACTTGAAACCTGCTGTAAGCCTCTCCAGTCCCACAATTAACCCTCAGAGGTTACTCAGTAGCCAGGAGCTGGTCGCTCACGCCTGTAATCCTAGCTAAGTCTAGAGGCTGAGATCTGAGGATCCCAATTCAAAGCCAGCCTGGGACAGATAAATGAGAGACGCTTATCTTCATATCCTCAATTAACCTCCAAAAAAACTGGAAGTAGAGGCGTGGCTCAATGGTAGTATGTCATTTATCTTCATATCCTCAATTAACCTCCAAAAAACAGGTGTGGCTCAAATGGTAGTGTGTCAGCTTTAAGCAAAAAAGCTACAGGACTGTGCTTAGGTCCTGTCAAGTCCCAGTACACACACACACACACACACACACACATACACACACACACACGAGGTTACTCTGCAACACATCTATTTTATTAATTATGCTATTGTTTTTGGTATATTTGGCTGTCCATTGTTAGCTCTCTATTCTAAATGCAGGCATGTTTGGTGTCTAATAAAGTGTTCAAAAGATGTGTGGTTCAAGTGGAAGAGCACTAGCCTTAAGCACAAAAGCTCAGGGACAGTGCCCAGGCCCCTGAGTTCAAGTCCCAGGACCCGCCCCCACAGAATGGAAAAAGTGGTTTGTACTTGATTGCTGAAGACCTTAATGCACATCTAAATATAGCTGGGGATGTGACTTAGTGATAGAAGCCCGAGTTTCGCCTCCAGCACTGGAGGGGAGTGGGAGCCATTATTTTCACAGCCTTGAGATAATTCCTCTACCCAATGAGGAGCTGCTGTTCTTGTGGCCTTTACCCTATAGTCAAGCACAGTTCACAAGCACAAGTCTTAACAGAGATAATACCTCCCAGAGCAAAGGTGAGAACACTTTGTGTAGACAGGACAAGGGGTGCCCCTTAAAGGCTTAGAAATATCAACAAGTGATAGCCTTTGAAGACCTAAAGTCTAAGCCCAACAAAGGATCCCAAAAGAGAGATAAGTGAAGGGCTTTACAAAGCCTGGGGTTAAGGCTTGACTGTCCCTTCTCAGAAGACACTGGAGATAAAAATCTCCAGAAAGAATAAGTCAATCAAAGCATCTGATTAGTCTCTTGGTGGGAAAAAGAGAAGAAAGAACCTGATACAAAGTATACTTTCACTCAGCTTGGGAAGATGCTTGTCTGCTATGTTCTATTCAGAAGTAAATCACTAAATCTAGCTTTCTTTCCAGGAAAGGGAAATAAGACTCCACCTTTGGAAGGGAAATTTTTTTTTGTGGATAGATTGAAAAACCACCAGAGCCTACTGTAGAGATGCTCTGATTGAACTCCGGTTCAATCCCCAATTCCACAAACAGTAAACAAACAAAATGCCACTGGTAAGAAACAGATTTCTAAATTTGATTTTCTCACAGGACCAGAAATGGGTTTGTTTCTCTTGAGCAAACAGTTTTTATTTTATAATGCTGTGAATCAACCTATAAATTATGTTTTCCTCTTTACTCTGCCATCAAAAGCTCAAAATAAAAAATTGACTAGCCTTTGGCTCTGTGTGTGTGTGTGTGTGTGTGTGTGTGTGTGTGTGTGTATGTTGGTACTGGAGCTTGAACACAGGACTTCATAGTCTTGATGGGCTCTTGATGGGCTTTAACCACTTGAAGCTGGTGCTATACCAGTTGAATCACATCTCCAACACAGTTTTTTGTTGATTATTTTGGGGATAGAGTTCTCCACAATTTTCTGCTTGGGCTGGTTTCAAACTTTTCCCCCCACACTAGTCAGGTGCTAGGATTGCAGGGGTGAGCCACCAGTAATGGAGCAGGATAAACTAATTTTTTAAATCTATCTACCTATCTATCCATCTGTCTATTCTTAAACAACCCACACGACCATGAAGTAAAAATACTCCCAATTCACCACCCAGGAAAAATATTATTCGTGTTTTAAGGAATAATCTTATAAACTTTTCAGGCTATTATTCTACAAAGATGAATTTTTTCTAAGTCAATTTAAAAATGCTTGTAATTTTAGCAGCTACATACTCTATGTACTATAATTAACTATGGTGCATTTTGTCTCTATTCTCTGGAGAATTACTCAACTGATACATTTATTTTACATCTTGCTGGGATTTTTTTTCCTTCATAAAAATGAGATGTGGTGGCTGAGGCCATAATTTATCTGGAATCTGGGTAGTTCATTATCATTTGTCATCTATGTGTGTCTCAAACTATGCTTTTATGTTGGAATCCCTAAGCTAGACTGAGGTATTTGGTTCTGCATTGTGAAACAAAATGATGATACTTTTTCCAAATTCACGAAATATTTAAAATTAATGGATGGAATTTCCTCTATACTGAAATTTAATCTCACGAACGCGATTTAAATTTTGGCATCTGCTATCACTGTTTTGTATTCAAAAGTAATAGAACATGCTAAAGGATCTGCACCAATTTTCATTACAAATCCTTTAAAACAATATGTTTGAATTTCGTGACAGTCTGTGCTTTTCAGAAGCTCATCCATTGGAGATCTGGCTATCAGAAGGAAATACAAGGACCCCCGCCCCCATCATATCTAGAAAAATAATTTTCAACAAACCGAATCTGAAGATTTTATGTAATGATACAAATGAAGGAGAAAGCAGGACATATGCATGCAATTAATCTAAGTGTGGAGAATCAGTTCAGCCCAGGTGAGTAAAAAGCAGCCCCACACCTTTAAAGGAGCTTCGGACAAGTAAGTGCAGTGAGAATTCAGGTGGAGACCTTGAACTTGGGGCAAGTGTCAGAGCCCAACGCTCACACTGAGAGCTCCTCTATGCCCCAAACATTCCCGCTCAATTCTAAAGAACATCAACCGAAGCAAGAACACAACAAAGTGTTCCTGATGCTGTTCCTTCTCGAGCACTGGAATGTTTTTCAACTTTTCCTTAGGATAATAATGATTCCTTTTGGGTCCAGTGATACTGAATCCAGAAACTACAAATTCCAGTAGGCTGCGCGCGTAGCAGAGTGGGAACTTCACGTTTCACAATGTGGCTTAACACGCGAATCCCCCCCAATCCGGGCCTGCAAGCGGTGGCCGTGCAGCCTTCTGGGACTTGTAGTTCCATCCCAAGTCCCTTTCCCGGTTCGCGCAGACTCGTGGGGCCTCTGTCTGCCCTTCGGCCCTACAAGAAGCCCAACCCAGCATTCAGTGCTCCCCACCCCCATCTCGCGGTTTTCCCTTGGGGGCAAACCTCCTCCTGTCACGTGGAAAAACTCCCATGCAGTGATTGGCTGTGGTGGATCAGGGGCGGAGCGCAAGGCCTTGCGAGGTTCCTTGCCCCTGGTCGGGCCGCTTGTTTGGCTGCTGCCGTCACCTCATGGCGACGCGGGTTGAGGAGGCAGCGCGGGGAAGAGGCGGCGGTGCTGAGGCGGCTGTCGAGGCCGGACGGGGTGGACGGCGACGCAGCCCTCGGCAGAAGGTCGGTCAGAGGGACTCCTTCATGTTGTTGAATCAGGGGGGGTGGTATACTCGGGCTCCCTTTTTCGGGGTCCACCTCTTCACTCTCCCTGGTTACCTTTAGCCACGGGACGAACATCCGGCCCTTTTCCCTCCCGGGGGTGACGACAGTGGGAGCAGGTGGAGGGGGGTGCGACTGGGATGGATGGGATGGGAAGGGATGATGGTTGGGGCTTGGGGATACAAGGCAGTGTATGTGTGTGTGTGGGGGTGTCGAAGGAGAGCAGGGTACACCGGGACTGGGGGGTAGGTGTGCAAAGCGGGGGCGCGCCAGGTGTGACAGCCACGTGCGGCGGGCCGGCGCCGCGGGGCCCCGGACGCCAGGTGTTCTCTCGGGCTCTTCCCTAGCCCCTGCGGTCATGATGCTCCCGGCGCTGGACGCCGCTGTCTGGGGCTCCCTGAGGTTCTAGGTTCTCGCCCACTTTGCATCCGGCAGGTGCGCAGGGTGCGCTGCGGGGTGCACCCGAGCTGTTGAAGGCGAGGCTGTTGCGCAGTAAGATAACAGAGCGGGAGCCGGGGCTGCGCTGCGCCCCCCTTCCCCCCGCCCCCCTCCGCTCCCCGCCACTGCGCGGGCGGACGGGCGGTGAACGCAGCGGGAGTGGAGGGGGGAGCGAGGGGCGCTTAGCCCTTAGGAACCTAGGCCCTGCGGTTCTGGGCACTGTGGGCCTTGGTTACACGTGGGGCAGGGGAGGGGAGGTGATGCTGGAGAATCTCTTGTCCCCCACAGCCGGGGATGGCATCATCATAGCCTTCCCAGTCCTCCAACTCCTTTCCTTTCCTTTCCTTTCCTTTCCTTTCCTTTCCTTTCCTTTCCTTTCCTTTCCTTTCCTTTCCTTTCCTTTCCTTTCCCTCCCTCCCTCCCTCCCTCCCTCCCTCCCTCCCTCCCTTCCTTCCTTCCTTCCTTCCTTCCTTCCTTTCTTTTTTTCTTTCTTTCTTTTTTCCTCCTTTTTAATTTGGTAAGCGGAAACTTGAGCGCCTCCCCAACTTGGCCTTTGGTCTTTCTTAATCTGGGAGGGCAGGCTGGACGGTTCCCCTTGCCTTACTTGACTCTTGTCAAGGAGTTTTCAATGTCTCCCTGGATACAGGAAATCGAGACCTCTTTCAGAACGGGAGAATTCCACTTGTTCTGGAGCTCAGTGGGTGGAGTTTGAGAAAGATTGCACAAGGAATGGGGTACTGGGCTTTTGGAAAGCCCGGGGACAGAGAACTGTGGGGAATGGGGTTGGAAAGGTGGAACCCCCCCTTCTTTTTTCTTGCAGGTGAACATGAAAACATGCCACTTGTTAAGATGTCTTGCGTGGTCATTCAGGGCTATTTCATGTCATTTAATTATGTATTTGGCTAGTCTTAGAAATCATTCCTGTATGAAATTACGAAATAATATTTTTCCTAATGTGATTCATGAACTTCAAAAGGGAACAAAGGTCCCGTTTACATTTGAGCAAAGTGTCAAGAATTGGCTTTTGGGGCCAGGCCTGTTTCTAAGGTCAGGTTATTCTCATGTCTCTGCATGAGAGGTTGGCTACTACTCAATTATCTCCCTCTCCTCACTCTCTCCTCTCTTCCTTCCCCCTCTCTCCTAAAAGAAGGATCTAGTACTTGTAGAACTCAAAAAGCCAGGGACCAAATGTACTTTAGGGATTCAACACTGTCATTCTGGACACTTGACTATTCCCTAAGGGTAGAAAGCCAATCTCAGTGTTTGATTTCATAGGTTCCCCTGGGGAGAACTAAGATAAAAGGCTATTGCAATTGAGGACATAAGTTCCCTTTTATGCCACTGGGTAAGGACAGAAAGTCATTGAATTAGGAATTGAGGCTTAATCAACTAGTATTTTAAACTACCCCATAAGAGGTAATGACCCTTGGAGTTACAGAGAGCTTTGTTAGTACCTAGATATGAATAATCATATGTGTCTACTGTCTTGTCTGGTTTATTTACCTTGTACTCCCTTTTTATTTTCTCAGTCTTTCTTGAGACTCTTTCCTTTTGATATCAACTGACTTTGATATGGAATTGAAATGCACAGCTAAATAACAGTTTTTGAATTTTCACTAAAAAATAGCGTGTTGTATCTGCAAAAATCAGCTTTTACTTACTCTTATGCCCTCCACCTCCCCCCATACACATGGAGCTTGAACTCAGGGGCAAGAGGACTAGGAATAGCTGGGGTTGCTTGTTCACCTGGCCCTCTCTCACTTAAGCCATGCCTCCAACCCAGCTTTTTGCTGGTTTTTTTTGGAGATGGAGTCTCCCAAATTTGTCTGCCTTGGTTGGCTTCAAACCTCTGATCTTCCAGGTCTCACCTTCCTTGAGTATATAGGAGATCCTTATTGTTATTATTTTTTAATTTTCCCTTGGTCACTAACGAGAAAATATTTCTAATTCTGACTTCTTTGTTTTTCAGGAAGCAGAAATAAAGTTTAACAAATTAGGCTTTTGAAATATTGAAGGAATTAAAAGTGATTATCATTGTTTGGTTCCATTATGGGATTTTAAGTGAGGAAAATTGGAGATGGGCTTTCTTGGTTCCTGTTTGAATCATCTTTGGTTGTTTTTTTGAGACAGGATCTTACTGTTGTAGACCAGGCTGGCCTTGAACTTGGATTCTCTGGTCTCAGCCTCCTGAATGCTGGGATTGCTGGAATTACAAGCCTGTATCACCACACCTTGCTTTTTTGAAACAGGTTCTCTCCATGTTGCCCAAGCTGGCCTTGAACTCTTAGGCTCAAGTGCCTAGTCGCTCTTGACCTGCTCAATTAATTGGCTTCATTTCATAACTACATCCACTTGAATGGTCTCTTAAGGTAACTTTTTCCTGAAGGTAATATTACAGTACATTTTTAGAGGTCTCTTGAGGGATTTCTACAATTGTACTAATATAGTATCTATGAGCTACATGTCACTAAGTTGGTTAAAAAATAAAAATTAAGAATTCTGCTTGTCAATCATGCTAGCCATATTTCAGCTGTTGCAATAGCCAGTATGGTTAGGCATCTCTATTAGAGCAGATCTAGAACATTTTCATCATTGTATATAATTATACCGGATAACATTGGTCTAAAAAAAGGACCATTATATTATCAAGTATTTGGGGGGATTTTTGTCTTAGAACATCAAGCTTATTCATATTATTTTCTAAATTCCTGTATAGAATTTATTTTCTAGGGGTGTGTGTGCGCATGCACTCATGCACACACACATGCATGCACACACTCACTAGTACTGGGGCTTGAACTCAGAGCCTGAGCCCTGAGCTTTCTTGTTCAAGGCTATTGCTCTACCACTTGAGCCACAGCCCCACTCCTAGTCTTTTGGTGGTTAATTGGAGATAAGTCTCATGGACTTTCCTTCCCCTGACAGGCTTCAAACTGTGATCCTCAGATGTCTGCCTCCTGAGTAGCCGGGATTACAGGTGTGAGCTGCTCATGCCCAGTTTGTAGGTTGAGTTTTAAGAAAAAATAGCCCCACATTTTTTTTATTGTGCATGCCAGTACTAGGGCTTGATCTCAGGTTCTGGGTACTGTCTCTGAGCTTTTGTGCTCAAGACTAGTGCCCTACCACTTGAACCACTGCTCTACTTTTGTTTTTTTGGTGGTTAATTGGAGTTAAGAATCTCATGGGCTTTCCTGCCCAGACTGGCTTTGAACCCTAATCATCTGATCCCAGCCTTCAGGGGCACTTGGCTTTTTATTTAAGGGGGAAAAACTCTACTTTTTTTTTTAAAGCAGTTTTTAGGTTTACAGAAAAATTTAGTAAGAAATATAGAATTTCCACATATACCCACACATACCCCCTTCATGTACATCATGGCCCAGTGTGATAATTTTGTTGAAGTTCTTTAGGTAGCATTGGTGCCTTAGCACTAAGCCTATAGTTTACAGGGCCACTCTGATATTATACAACATATACCTTTTGACAAGTGCATCATAATATGAGTTCCACCTAGTCATCCCTCTTTTTCCCAACACTACTGGGCCCCCTACTGGTTTTGAGATATAATCTTTTTTTGTTTTTGCCTGTCCTGGGGCTTGAACTCAGGGCCTGGGCACTGTCCCTGGCTTTTTTTTGCTCAAGGCTAGCACTCTACCACTGGAGCCACAGCGCCACTTTCAGCTTTTTCTGTGTATGTGTTCTTGAGGAATCGGACCCAGGGCCTCATGCATGCAAGGCAAGCACTCTACTACAAAGGCAACTTCCCAGCCCAGAGATATAATATTGAAATGTGTCTTCTTAAAAAGTAGCCTCCAATGTTTCTGCCTCAGCTCCGTGAGTGTTGGGATGGATCAGCTATCACTAATCTTTCCCATGAATTTATAGTTTTGACTCCCAAAGTGTCCAAGCTTGATTTCTTTTGCTAGATTTTTTTCCCTTGGGAATGTTAAAAACTATTTGTTATTAAACTTAGTTCTAGAAACCATTTGGAAGGCTAAAAATATATGATAATTAAGCTCAACAAATTATACATTTGCGTAGTGCCCTATAGCTTTTTATGACATATTTGCACATACATTACTTCTCAGTATTAGTCAGATGCTATGGAGAAGATTGGACAGCTGTCATTGCCCACATTTACTGATGACAAACTGCTCAGTAAGGTCAAATGATTTGCCCAAGGGGTGAAGCTGAGTCTGGAACTCAGTACCCTTTCATCTACCGTATAGTAATAAGTAGTGTAGCAGTGGTAAATAGAACAGATTTCAGAGTCAAGACTCTTGGCTCTCTGCCACTTAATAGCTGTGAAATCTTGAGCAAGTTTCTTAATATATAAGCCTCAGTTGGGTTATCTATAAGGTGGGGATGATGCTAATGCTATCACATTAAGATTATTCTGATGAATAAGAATTGATGTGACATTAGGCAGAGTGCAAAGTATATAAAATTTTACATAGCTTAGAGGAGGGGAATACATAAGATATATCTTTCTTTTAAGGTGCCATTAATTTTGCTTTCTAGCTTTTTATATTCTCCCCTCTTTCCAGACTCTGTGCTTGATATAATGAAGAAAAATCAGTCAGGATTGGCAAGAGTGTGGGGTAGGATGAAACTGTTTTATTAAATCTTGTTTTTCTGTTTGTCAGTTTGTTGAATTTCAACTTTTCTGCTATAGATATTGATAAATAGCAAAATGATTTTGTGTTTACAACACTTTTCTAGTTGTATTGCCAAGCTTTGATAAATTTCACTTTTTATGGGAGTCAAACAACAAAAGTGATGAGAACAAGTCAGATACAGCACATTCCTCTAACAATATCACAGTTTTTATTATAATAAGCCACATTTATTTATTTAGTTATTTGGGAGGTTTATTTGGCAGTACTAGGGTTTGAACTCAAGGCCTCATATTTGCTAGGAAAGTATTCCACTACTTGAGCCACATTCAGTACTATTTATTGACTTGTTTATTGTTTGTCTCTTTGATTTTTGTGTCTGCACCAGGGCTTGAACTCAACACCTCACTTTTGCTTGACTTTTTTTTGCTTACTAACTGGTGCTCTACCCCTTGAGCCATGCCTCCAGTCCAGTTTTTATGCTTTGTTAATGGGAGGTAGAGGCTCTCAGACTTCCCTGTTTGGGTCACTTTGAACCTCAATCCTTCAGGTCTCAGATTCCTGAGTAGGTAGGATTATAGTCATGAGCTACCAGCTACCAGCATCCTCTCTCATCTTTCCACATTTCCTGAGCATAGTAAAGGTTAATCATATTGAATAGGAGCAAAACTTTGTGGTAGGTAAAAGGAGTAATAGTTTTTGGTAGACAAATTGTGTAGGCTGGGGGTGGATGATTAGGGGTATGGCAAATACATTGTGGTCAGGGGTGATATTTGATTTGTTGAGCCTTATAAACTTAATACCGCTTGTTTCATTTACTTAGCTTTACCATATATGATTTATGAGGTCTGCTTTGCAGGTAGCTCCCTCCAAAAGGTACCTGCAAATGAAATGTGAAAGGTAAAGCGTTTAAAGAGACCTTTTGAAACTTCAAGTCCACACAGCCTGGTGTTAACAAAGAGCGGAAGTGGTCTGAGTAAGTAGGACACGTGAAAAGAAGGCTTGGTGTTTGTTTCAAAGGTGCATCGGGATTGGTCTATGTGGAGCTGAGAGTGACTTCATAAAATTGGGACAATGATGTTCCACTTCGGTAACCCATAAAATAGAGGACCATTTTTACATCTAGGAGTCTGTGGCTTGACCTGGGCCTTGCTCCTCTGCAAACTGGGTCAGGCCCAAGCATTTAACTATCAGTGGCTTTGGGCATTAAAAATAATCAAATTTCTTTGTTTTTTTTCTTGCTGCTAGGACAGGTGTTTAGGCTAATTGCAGGGAATCATTGTGTCAAAAGAACTTTAGTGCTAGAAATGATCTATAAGTGGGGTCCAGTAGCATCTTTTGTTTTGTATATTTATTTTGTCCAAAATTTTTATGGTGCTGAAGACCAAACTCAGAGGTTTTGGACATTCTAAGAATGTTCTACCACAGAGCTACATCACCAGTCCTTGTTTTTTTTTTTTTTTTTTCCTCTTTAAATGTTTGTGGAAACTACTGGGGTTTGTATTCAGGGCTTCAAATTTGCTAGGTAAGCAAACTTGAGCCATACCCCAGCCCTTTTAATGCTCTAGTTTTTCTTAGATTTGGTCTCCCATTTTTGCTTCTGTGATCCTTCTGTTTATGTATGCCTGCCATGCAGCTGGGATTATAGGCGTAAGCCACCAAGCCTTTGTCCTTGATTTTTTTTGAGACAGTTTTGCTTTATAGCAGCTGCTGGACTCATCATCTTATAAAGGCAAATGATGTACACAGTCTAATACAGATATTATCAGTAAACACAGCATCATTACCCACATCTATTAGAGAGATTATGAGTTTCAGGAAGCTGTGTCCTAACTAGACCAAAAGGTCTAGACTCTTGTACATTCTGGCTTCTTTACTAGTGCAGGAATTCAGGCTCTCTGGTCTGTTAGTTTAGCACTGCCTTACCCTTCTTTTCTGCTCATTAACTTGTTAGTGCTTTCTTCTCTATGTTCTTGGTCCTCTTACTATGATGATTACCCTGGATCATTAATTTTTTTATTGTAATTATAAAGTTGATATACAGGGGGGTTATAGGTTACATAAGTCAAGTAAAGAGTACATTTCTTTTTTGGACAATGTCATCCTTCTCTCATCTGGATCATTGTTGGTGCCAACCGATGGTAAATTGGGCCACCCCAGAAATTACATTACCTTCAATTTATATATGTATGCCTGTGCATATCCTCTATATTAACGTGTTGCTGTAGCACAACAAATCATACCAGATCTAGAGGCTTAAATAAACAAGCACCCTCTCACAACCCTTGTGTTTATAGACACCAGGAGTGCCTTAACAGATACTTCTGCTTTACAGTTTCCTCATGGGCTACAGTCAAGGTATCTAGCTGAGCCCCAGCCTTTCCTGAAGGCGAGAAAACCCTCTTTTGAGCCTGCTCACAGGGCTAGTGGAAAGACTTAGTGCCTCATGAGAGGAATTCAGTTTCCAAGACCTCCTTGAATTCCTGGCCATGTTGCCTCACTATACGGCAACTTACAAAGTGGCAGTCAACCTCTCTTCAAAGTAAACAGAACACAATTATTGCTTGTGTTTATACCCTAGTTTCCCCTTCCCTCACTGTCCTGGGGCTTGAACTCAGGGCCCAGGCCCTGTCCCTGATCTTTTTTCTCTCAAGGCTACCTCTACCCCTTGTGCCACAGCTCCATTTCTGGCTTGTTTTGGTGTCTAATTGGAGATGAGAATCTCCTGGGCTTTCCTGCCCTGGCTGGCTTCAAACCACAATCCTCAAATCTCAGCCTCCTGAGTTGGTAGGATTATAGGTGTGAGCCACCAGCATCTGGCTGTATGTGCATGTGTGCTGGTTCTGGGCCTTAAGCTCGGCCTGCATGCTGTCCCTGAGCTGTTTTCCTCAGTGCTAGCCCTCTGCCCTGCCACTTGAGCCATAGCTCCATTTCCAGCTTGTTTTGGTACTTAATTGGAGATGAGTGTCTCATGGGCTTTCCTGCCCAAGCTGACTTTGAACTGCAGTCCTCAGATGTCAGCTTCCTAAGTAGCTGGGAATACAGATGTGATTCATCAGCTCCTGGCCTATATCCTAGTCTTGAAGGCAACGTTCCATCACTTTTGCCACATTTATGCATAAGAAGCAAGTCCTTAGTTCTTAGCACACACTGAAGAGGAAGGGATTGCACAGATAGAAGGACTATTGCAGGTGAGGATTTGGGGTGGTTTTTTAACAGGCTATCTACATACCCTCGAACTCAATAACTCCCAATTTCTAGAAGGGAAATAATCAAAGGCTAAGGATGTAGCTCCATGGTAGTGTAATTGAATAGTATACATGAGTCCCTGGATTCAATTCCCAGCACTACATAAAGTTTTGTTTTTTGTTTGTTTGTTTTTGGCCAGTCCTGGGCCTTGGACTCAGGGCCTGAGCACTGTCCCTGGCTTCTTCCCGCTCAAGGCTAGCACTCTGCCACTTGAGCCACAGCGCCGCTTCTGGCCGTTTTCTGTATATGTGGTGCTGGGGAATCGAACCTAGGGCCTCGTGTATCCGAGGCAGGCACTCTTGCCACTAGGCTATATCCCCAGCCCCCTTTTTTTTTTTTTTTAAGAAAACAGGAAAGCCAAAGTAAATAGCTTGCCACACATAGTGGCTTACACCTGTACTCATAGAACTTGGGATTTGGGCAGGAAGATCGTGAGTTTGTGGCCAACCAGCCTAGGTTACAAAGCAAGACACTGTCTCAAAAACAAATCAGATGAGTACAAAGATGCACAATTAATTTTTCTCATTAAAATCATGTACAGAGTTGGGCACCAGTGGCTTACATCTGTAATCCTAGCTACTCAGGAGGCTGACATTTGAGGATTGTAGCTTGCAACCAGCCCGGGTAGGAAAGTCTGTGAGACTTATCTCCAATTAACTGCCAGAAAACAAAGTAGCGCTGTGGCTCAAAGTGGCAAAGTGCTAGCCTTGAGTGGAAAAAGCTCAGGGACAGTGCCCAGGCCCTGAGTTCAAGTCCCACAATGCCACACCCACGCAAATTAACCATGTACAAATCATATCCATCTTGGTTGGCTAATTTGATTACCATATTCCCAGTCACTAAAACAATACCTGGAATATTTTAAGTATTCAAGAAGGCACTTGCAGGGCTGGGCTACTAGGGCCCCTTTCTGAGCTGCTCATTTTCAAGGTAGAGTCTACTTAGTATGCCTCACCAAACTTGGGCTTCAACCCTCTTACCTCTGTTTCCTTGGACCATGGGAGATGATAAGCATGCATCAGCAAGCTCAGCCATTGGTTAAGATGGAGTCTGATGAATCTTTTTTCTTTTGTTTTGCCAGTCTTGGGGGCTTGAACTCAGGGTTTGGGCACCATCCCTGAGCTTCATTTGCTTAAGGCTAGCACTCTATCACTTAGGCTACAGTGCCAGTTCTGGCTTTTTCTGTTTTTGTGGTACTGAGGAATGGAACCCAGGGCTTCATGCATGCTAGACAAGCACTCTACCACTAAGCCACATTCCCAGCCCCTCTGATGAACTACTTGCCTTGACTGCCCTTGAACGACAATCCTCTGATCTCTACATCCCAAGTAGCTAAGATTACAGGCTTGAGTCATTGCACCCAGCTTCATTTCCTTCTTTATACTTCCTGCGTCCTCATAATTTTATATGAGTTATATGCATGACTTTTATTAGACAAGAAAAAAAAGAGGATGCTTTTTAAAAGTTTTAAAGTTTTCCATTCCCTGAATGGTGATAGTGTTAGGCTTTCCTCAGCAAAATAAGATGAAAGATGGAGTAGAACCCAGCCTCTATGTGAACTGAGCAGCTAACTAGTGGTCTGAAGCAGAGGAAGGGAAGAGGATCAGGCTGCAGGTCACAGACATTGTGCCACTGTGCTTGAAGATAATGTGGCAATTGGCTATGCTTGGTGTAACTTTGAAAAAAGATGTTCCCCTCTCTGAGCAGACACAATCCCAATCCAGGATGCACACCTTGGTCAGAAGATTGAGTTAGATGTCAGCTCCATTCTTCAGCCAGGATCCTTTGTCCCTGTCCTGTGGATCTATGTATGCCTCGGAGAGCCCACCTAGCTAGAAAGACCTCAGATCCTGAATGTGAGAGGCCAAAATTTGAGCCTGCTCATACTGGACTCGCCTATCACCTTTTCACAGCCTTACCCACTCGTGACCATGGGCAGTCATTATTAATGCCACCACTTCTTTAAAAAGGACACATCCATTATGTGTGTCCCCAGGCCAAAGAACAAAGAGGAAGAAGGCAAGGCCTGGAATATGAGTCTCTGGAGGCCTCTTCAGGATTCTGATTTCCTTGTTCATACCTGGCCTTGAGTAACAATCCTGACTTCCCCCATCTTGCTCCTTATCACCTATTCAGAATTTTCCTGACTCTGAGTCTGACCAGAACTTCTCTCCTACTTGCCTTCGCTATCCAAAGGACAAGTGGCAAACAGGCAGGCTATTGGCCAGTGGCCAGTGGAGGCATTGGTGGAGGGCTTTGTTTCCTGGGCGTTTGCTCTATGCCAGGTGCAGCTGAGACTTCCATGCTTGTTATTAGAGGTTTGTCCTCAGCAGGCATTATTAGCCCTTATTTTCTGATAAGCATGAGGCTTGGCAGTGGCAATAATTGTCCAAAGCTGCACAGCCAAGAGAACAGCAAGGCTGGGACTCTGAGTTTGTGGCCTCTGGCCACTCCCTCCTGCCTTATTCTATTCACAGAGCTTCCACCACTCTTAGGACACAGACCAAGGCAGCTGAGCTGCCAGGGGCTGGGTGAAGCATATAAATGCATTCCTTCCCATGGGCAGGCGGGTGCAGGTAGGGGCAATAAAAACTGCCTTATGAGCTGCTGCTGGTGGCTCATGTCTGTAATCCTACTTAAACTGAGATCTGAGGATCACAATTTGAAGCCAGCCCATGCAGAAAAGTCTACTAAGAAAAAGTGCTAGCTTTGAGCAAAAATAGTTGAGGGATAGCGCCTAGGTCCTGAGTTCAAGCCCCAGGACCAGCAAAAAACAAAAACAGAAACACAATCTGCCTTATGATGAAGCACAGTGAGAGTAGGGTTAGCTATCACTTTGTACCAGCCCTAGAGATACATTACTTTTTTTTTTTTTTTTTTTTTGCCAGTCCTGGGCCTTGGACTCAGGGCCTGAGCACTGTCCCTGGCTTCTTCCCGCTCAAGGCTAGCACTCTGCCACTTGAGCCACAGCGCCGCTTCTGGCGGTTTTCTGTATATGTGGTGCTGGGGAATCGAACCTAGGGCCTCGTGTATCCGAGGCAGGCACTCTTGCCACTCGGCCATATCCCCAGCCCGAGATACATTACTTTTTAAATTTAATTTTTTTATTATTTTTGTGCTGGTCCTGGGACTTGAATTCAGGACGTAGGCACTATCCCTAACTTTTGTGCTTAACTTTTGTGCTCTACTACTTTGAGCCACAGCACCATTTCTGGCTTTTTGGTGGTTATTTGGAGATAAAAGTCAGAGGGAGGGGCTTTTCCTGCCTGGGCTGGCTTTGAACTGTGACCTTCACATTTCAGCCTCCTGGGTAGCTAGGATTACAGGTGCGAGCCTGTTTTAATGTACCTCAAGCTGAGCAGGATTCATTGGGTAGCCCAGGCTGACTTCAAATTCTCTATCATCCTGTTGTGGCTCCTGGATGCTGGGACGGATTATAGCCATGCACCTTATCTATCTCTTTGCTTCCAATACATGTCTTTCCTCAGAACTCTTATCATTCTCTGGATTCACACATTTTATTGTTAGACTAATAGCTCTATTGAGAAAAATTAACATGTGGTAATTATTTACCCACTTACTGCAGTAGTTTTTACTATATGTACAGAGTTGAGTGACCATCAGCACATTTGTTTATTTATTTATTTAGTCTTGGTCCTGGAGCTTGAATTCAGGGCCTGAGCACTGGTCTTGAACTTTTTTATTTCATTCATTTATTTATTTTTGGGTGCTCAAAGCTAGTACTCTACCACATGAACTATAGCTCCACTTGTGGATTTTTGGGTGGTTAATTGGAATTTAGAGTCTCATGGACTTTCCAGTTCTGGGTGGCTTTGAACTGTGATCCTCAGATCTTCGCTTCCTGAGTAGTTAGGCTTACAGATGTGAGCCATTGGTGCCTGGCCATTTATATATATTTTAACATAACCTGGAAAGAGTACTCTCTTTGAAATGTTGCAAAGAAAGAAGAATTCAATCTGTGCTTTCTGTGTCCTAGGTTCATGACTGTGGGCATAGTATTGTATTCTGTATTGAATGGCCTAATAGAAACAAGTTGAGTTCTCATCTGCTTCTGCATTCACTCTGTTGCAATATGGCACTTAAGTTGAAGTATATGAAGACAGTCTGGGCTTGCACAAATATGTAGTCTAAAGAGAGGATTGTTAAAGCCTTTTTTGAAAATTATGGAAGCTTTTTGATTTGATAAATCTGTTTTGTACATCTCTTCCCCTACCCATAAAAGTTTTTTCATAATGCTGAGGATGGAACACATGTTGAACAGGTGCTCTAACATTGAGCTACAAGCTACACACCCAGTCCTGCTTTACATTTCATGGATCTTTTTTTTCCATGCATCAATTTGGGATATCCATAAACCATACTAGTTTATGTACTGAATTATGTTATTCTGCCACATATTGACATATTTTTGACAAATCATACTGAAACAACCCCTCTCCCCTGTGTATTTTGGTGAGGAAGAGAGAATCCTAGCATAGTTGAGTGTCATGGCCTTGATTAGCTTTGTTACTGGACACAGCTTTTGCATCATTGGTACATAATGAGCATTGTACATAATGAACATGTAATCTACCTTAGTCTTTTGGAAAGGATGTTTTACTTATTGATACTATGGATCCAAATTTATTTGTGTGGGTCCTAGGGCTTGAACTTGGGGCTGTCAAGCATGGTGCTGTCACTTGATCCAAAGCTCCACTTCTGGCTTTTTTGTTCTGGTCCAGGTGCTTGAACTCAGGGCCTACGAGTTTGTGAGCTTATTTGTGTTCAAGGCTAGCGCTCTACTATTTGCGCTACATACAGTGCCACATCTGGATTTTTCTGAGTAGTTTATTGACATAAGAGTCTCAACAGGTTTTCCTCTGCCCATGCTGGCTTTGAACTTTGATCCTCAGATCTCAGCCTCCTGAGTATGAGTAGTTAGGATTTCAGGCATGAGCCACAGGCATCCCACAACTTCTAGCTTTTTGACAGTTAACTAGTGATAAGGGTCTCTTGGGTTTATCTGTTTGGGCTTGCTTCAAACCGTGATCCTTAGATCTCAGCCTTCTGAGTAGCTAGAACTGCATGAGTTTGTTTGACAAGGGAGGGAGTTCATTGTGATATTTCCATTCATGTGTACAATATACTCCATCAATCTTATCCCTCTATTATTCCCAACTTTATTCTTTTTAATAGTGTACAGTTGTATTCCCCCTTTTTTGGGTGCCTATACTTGCACACACTAGGGTTCGGTTTGTTGATGTTTTAATCTTTAAAATCTAGGTTAAAAAATACTGCCTTAGTTTGATTGGCATTCTTTATTTATTTATTTATTTATTTATTTATTTATTATTATTTTTTTTATTAATTGGACATAAATTTTTTTACAAGGTGTTGTGCAAAGAGGGTGCAGTTACATAGTAGGGCAGTGTGTACATTTCTTATGATATCTTACGACCTGTTTTTCTATCCCTTGTCTAGGTCAGGTTGACATATATGCAATATACAATGTATCAAGAACATATACAGTATCCACAGACTTGGTCTCTACTGTCTCTCCGTCTCCCTTTGTTAACAGTCATATATCAGGGAGATCATGCCCCTTTGTTTTCTGTGTTCTAGGCTTGTCTCACTCAACATTATTTGTTCGAATTCTGACCATTTCCCTGCGAATAACAGTATTTCACCATTCCTAATGGCTATGTAGTATTCCATTGTGTATAAGTACCATATTTTTTGGATCCATTCGTCTGTGGAGGGGCATCTGGGTTGTTTCCATATTTTAGCTATTGTGAATTGTGTGATTGGCATTCTTATTTGTGTTTCCTTCATTATGAACAAGGTTGTGAATGTTTTTCCTATAATGGGCATGTTTAGTTTTTTAATTGTGATCTGCTTGTTAACAAATAATTGAAAATTAGGTCTCTTGTATTATTTGTAAGGGCTTCCTGTGGTCTCTGAGGCTAGTCTGAAGTTGCAATTACTATTTAGTAAATTGATCTTCCTCTTCCTTTTCTCCATAGTTCTTGAAGTTTTTGAAAGCCCTCTCCATGGCAAGGTTATAAAAATTACTTTGGAATTACTGTAGTTCTTTGTGATTTTCATTTTTTCATGTTTCAATTTTGGTATATCTAGAAGGATTCGATAGGATACCCACTGTCCCCACCTTTATGGTTCAGGACACAGTCCATCCCGAATCATTTATTTCTTTACCAATTTGAAATCACACCATCCTTAATATAATAAAGTTCCACATATGAGTCTGTGACCTTGTGTGTTTTTTTTTTTGGGGGGGGGCAGGCTTGTACTGGGACTTGAAATTGAGGCCTTGTGCTCTTGGCTTTCTTGTTCACAGCTGGATTTCTACCATTTGAATCATACCTTCAGTCCAGTTTTTTTTTTGTATCCCTTAATAGACTTTTATTTTTAAAGGCTAAAATTGTGGTTTTGCAGTAATATTGTTATTAGTATTTTATTTATTTATTTTATGCCAGTCCTAGGCCTTGGACTAAGGGCCAGAGTATTGTCCCTGGCTTCTTTTTGCTCAAGGTTAGCACCCTGCCACTTGAGCCACAACGCCACTTCTGGCCATTTTCTATATATGTGGTGTTGGGATATCGCACCCAGGGCTTCATGTATACGAGGCAAGCACTCTTGCCACTAGGCCATATTTCTTTTTTTTTATTTGTTTATTAATTGAACACAAATTTTTTGACAAGGTGTTGCGCAAAAAGGGTACAGTTACATAGTAGGGCAGTGTGTACATTTCTTGTGATATCTTACGTCCTGTTTTTCTATCTCTTCTCTAGGTCAGGTAGACATATATACAATATACAATGTATCAAGAACATATACAGTAGCCACATGGCCACGCCCAAGAAAGTTCGCCTAGGGCTTTAAATGTAATGTCGATATTAGACCATATGTCAACAATAGTCTTATATGAACGTACATACACAGCTTTTGAGCTATTGTATTCCCCTGAGAGGTCAATTTTTGACCTTTATATGTTGAGTAATTGTTTGGTTTTAGTTACATACTGTTGGGTCGCTGCCCCGATCCTGTGGGGAATACTATTTGACAAGCAGTTTTTGGTTTCACAGACTTGGTTTCTACTGTCTCTCCGTCTCCCTTTCTTAACAGTCATATATCAGGGAGATCATGCCCCTTTGTTTTCTGTGTTCTAGGCTTGTCTCGCTCAACATGATTTGTTCGAGTTCTGACCGTTTCCCTGCGAATAACAATATTTCACCATTCCTAATCGCTATGTAGTATTCCATTGTGTATAAGTACCATATTTTTTGGATCCATTCATCTGTGGAGGGGCATCTGGGTTGTTTCCATATTTTGGCTATTGTGAATTGTGCCGCGATAAACGTGGAAGTACAAATGTCTTTTTGATACCTTGGGTTTTGCTGTTTAGGATAGACACCTAGGAGTGGTATGGCTGGGTCATAGGGTAGGTCTATATTGAGCTTTTTGAGAAACCTCCATACTGTTCTCCAAAGTGGTTGTACTAATTTGCACTCCCACCAACAATGTAGAAGGGTTCCTTTTCCCCCGCACCCCCTCCAGCATTTGTTGTTGACTAGGCCATATTTCTAGCCCTGTTATTAGTATTTTAAAGAGACAAGATCTTGCTAATGTTGCCCAGATTGGCCTTGAACCCTTGGACTGGTCACTGTAGCTCTATTTTTTTTTAATGTCAGTCCTGGGGCTTGAACTGAGGGCTAGGTGCTATCCCTGAGTTGATTTTTTTTTCCTTAAGGCTAGTGCTCTACTGCTTGAGACACACCTTCACTTCTGGCTTTTTGTTGGTTAATTGGAAATAAGAGTTTCACAGACTTTTCTTGCCTGGTCTGGTTTTGAACTGCGGTCCTCAGATATCCTCCTACTGAGTAGCCATGTGTGAACCACAAGCACTCAGCTTGTAGCTATCTTTTTTTTTTTCAGGTTCTTTCTTCTATTGACCAAGTAAGTAGCTCTATTCTGTTTTTTTTGTTGGTTGTGGGGCTTAAACTCAGGAACTGGGTACTGTCCCTGGGCTTCTTTGTGCTCAAGGCTAGCACCCTACCACTAGAGCAATAGTGCCATTTCTGGTTTTTGAGTGATTAATTGGAGATGGGAGTCTCACGGATATGTCTGCCTAGGCTGACTTTGAACCACAATCCTTAGTTCTCAGTCTCCTGAGTAGCAAGGATTACAGGCGTGAGCTACTGGCACAGCTCTGTTCTTGTGCCTAGTGGTTTTAAGGGAGTGTATTTTAAAATTATGTTTAAATATTGTGGAAAATGGTATTGATAATACCCAGATTTTCTGGCTTTGTTAGTTTTGTGTTAACATTATCTAACATCGTCATGTATCCTGTTACTATATGGCAGATTACTATTTGATACAGAGATTTAACTTGAGCATATTAATGACTTTAACAAGTTTCTACATTAGTGAAATAATGGTGTTTCTTAAAACTTCATTTTGAATTTCTTTTCATTTTGAGTTTATAAAAATTTTGTTAACTATTATTAATTGAAGCATCAAGGATTATGTATTATATAAGTGAATTTAAGATTTTCTTCAAAGTATTTAAGACTTTTTTTTTCCTATCCTAGGCTTTGAACTCTCAGGGCTTAGGCTCTGTCACTGAACCTCTTTGTGCTCAACACTAGTGCTCTGCCACTTGAGCTACAGCACCACTTCCGATTTTCTTTTTTTTTTTCTTTTGATAATTTGTATTTCCTCTTTATTTTCCTGGCTAGTCTCAGTACGTTCATTTTTATTATTACAATTTTTTTTTCAAATTTTTATTATCAAACTGATGTACAGAGAGGTTACAGTTTCATATGTTAGGCATTGGATACATTTCTTGTACTGTTTGTTACCTTGTCCCTCATACCCCCCTCTCTCCTCCCCCTTTCCCTTCCCCCCCCCCAGGTGTTCAGTTCACTTACACCAAACAGTTTTGCAAGTATTGCTTTTGTAGTTGTTTGTCTTTTTTTACCCTGTGTCTCTCAAATTTGGTATTCCCTTTCAATTTCCTGCATCCAATACCAGTATACACGGTTTCCAATATACTCAGATAAGATTACAGAGATAGTGTAGGTACAACCACAGGAAGGGGATACAAGAACATCATCAATAATAGAAGCTACATATACACATGGGACATTGAAAGTAGTTACAACTGTGATATAACAATCGTTTCCGTAACATGGAGTTCATTTCACTTAGCATCATCTTTTTTTTAAATTAATTAATTAATTTTATTAATTGAACATAAATTTTTTTACAAAGTGTTGTGCAAAGAGGGTGCAGTTACATAGTAGGGCAGTGTGTACATTTCTTGTGATATCTTACGACCTGTTTTTCTATCCCTTGTCTAGGTCAGATAGACATATATGCAATATACAATGTATCAAGAACATATACAGTATCCACAGACTTGGTCTCTACTGTCTCTCCGTCTCCCTTTGTTAACAGTCATATATCAGGGAGATAATGCCCCTTTGTTTTCTGTGTTCTAGGCTTGTCTCACTCAACATTATTTGTTCGAGTTCTGACCATTTCCCTGCGAATAACAATATTTCACCATTCCTAATTGCTATGTAGTATTCCATTGTGTATAAGTACCATATTTTTTGGATCCATTCGTCTGTGGATGGGCATCTGGGTTGTTTCCATATTTTGGCTATTGTGAATTGTGCCGCGATAAACATGGAAGTACAAATGTCTTTTTGAAACCTTGGGTTTTGCTGTTTAGGATAGATGCCTAGGAGTGGTATGGCTGGGTCATAGGGTAGGTCTATATTGAGCTTTTTTTTTTTTTTTTATTGAGCTTTTTGAGAAACCTCCATACTGTTCTCCAAAGTGGTTGTACTAATTTGCACTCCCACCAACAATGGAGAAGGGTTCCTCTTTCCCCACAGCCCCTCCAGCATTTGTTGTTTCCTGAGTTCAGAGTATAGGCCATTCTAACTGGGGTGAGGTGGTATCTCAGGGTTGTTTTTATTTACTTAGCATCATCTTATGTGTTCATAAGGGTATAGCTATTGGGCCTTGTGATGCTCTGCTATGACTTGCCTAAACCTGTACTAATTATTCCCAATAAGGGAGACCATAGGGTCCATGTTTCTTTGGGTCTGGCTCACTTCACTTAGTATAACTTTTTCCAAGTCCTTCCATTTCCTTACAAATGGGACAATGTCATTCTTTTTTTTTTTTTTTTTTTTGGCCAGTCCTGGGCCTTTGACTCAGGGCCTGAGCACTGTCCCTGGCTTCCTTTTGCTCAAGGCTAGCACTCTGCCACTTGAGCCACAGCGCCACTTCTGGCCGTTTTCTGTATATGTGGTGCTGGGGAATCGAACCCAGGGCCTCATGTATACGAGGCAAGCTCTCTTGCCACTAGGCCATATCCCCAGCGCCGACAATGTCATTCTTTCTGATAGAGGCATAAAATTCTATTGTGTATATGTACCACATTTTCCTGATCCATTCGTCTACTGAGGGGCATCTGGGTTGGTTCCAGATTCTTGCTATGACATATTGCGCGGTGATGAACATTGTTGTGCTGGTGGCATTACTGTGATTTTGTTTGTGGTCTTTTGGATAGATACCCAAACCACTTCCGATTTTCTGGTGGTTAATTGGAAATAAGAGTTTCACAGACTTTTCTGGCTGGGTTGGCTTCAACCACGATCCTCAAATCTCAGCCTCTTGAATAGTTAGGATTATAGGTATGAACCATCTATGCTCGGCTGACTTTAAGACTCTTTCAATATTACCTTGTATATTTTTCCTATGTGAATTAGGTTTAATATTTGGCATCAGTTTTTTAACTCTGAAAGCAAAAAAAAATCCCCTTAAAAGATTAATTTTTTCTGCCAGACATTGTGGTGAATGCCTGTAATCCCAGCATTTGGCAGGTAGATTTTGAGATCAAGGCCAGTCTTGGCTATATAAGACACTATCACAAAAACAGAACAACATAAGATTAAGTTATAAATAAATGAAAATATTTTCAGGCACATTATTAAAAAAAACATGCAAAGCATAATTGTTTTGTTGTTGTTGTGCCATAGGTGGATACCAGGGCTTCATTGTGTGCTCATGCCACTCAACCTCCAAAAAGCAGCGTATCTTTTTTTTTTTTTTTGCCAGTCCTGGGCCTTGAACTCAGGGCCTGAGCACTGTCCCTGGCTTCCTTTTGCTCAAGGCTAGCACTCTGCCACTTGAGCCACAGTGCCACTTCTGGCCGTTTTCTACATATGTGGTGCTGGGGAATTGAACCCAGGGCTTCATGTATAAGAGGCAAGCACTCTACCACTAGGCCATATTCCCAGCCCACATACCATTT
This sequence comes from Perognathus longimembris pacificus, assembly GCF_023159225.1. Lineage (NCBI taxonomy): Eukaryota > Metazoa > Chordata > Mammalia > Rodentia > Heteromyidae > Perognathus > Perognathus longimembris. The sequence goes on along the minus strand of NC_063188.1, from coordinate 104,072,013 downwards.
TTTGTGTGCCAGTACCAGGGCTTGAACTCAGGGCCTCAAGCTTTTGCTTGGCTTTTTTGCTTTAGTCTGGTGCTTTGGCACTTGAGCTATATACATCCACTTTGGCTTTGTTGCTGGTTACCTGGTGATAAGAGTCAGATTTATCTGTCTGGTCTGGCTCAAACCTTGATTCTCAGATCTCGTGTGTGTGTGTGTGTGTGTGTGTGTGTGTGTGTGTGTGTGTGTGTGTGTGTGTGTGTGTGTGTGTATGTATTGGGACTTGAACTCAGGGCTTGGGTACTGTTCTTTAGCTTCTTTTTTTTTTTTTTTTTTTTTTTTTTTTATTTTTTTATTTTATTTTTTTTTTTAATTATCAATTGAACATAAATTTTTTTTTTTTTACAAGGTGCTGTGCAAAGAGGGTGCAGTTACATAGTAGGGCATTGTGTACATTTCTTGTGATATCTTACAACCTGTTTTCCCATCCCTTGTCTAGGTCAGGTAGACCCATATGCAGTATACAATGTATCAAGCACATATACAGTGTTCACAGACTTGGTCTCTACTGTCTCTCCATCTCCCTTTGTTAACAGTCATATATCAGGGAGATCATGCCCCTTTGTTTTCTGTGTTCTAGGCTTGTCTCACTCAACATTATTTGTTCGAGTTCTGACCATTTCCCTGCAAATAACAATATTTCACCATTCCTAATCGCTATGTAGTATTCCATTGTGTATAAGTACCATATTTTTTGGATCCATTCATCTGTGGAGGGGCATCTGGGTTGTTTCCAAATTTTGGCTATTGTGAATTGTGCTGCGATAAACATGGAAGTACAAATGTTCTTTTGATATCTTGGGTTTTGCTGTTTAGGATAGATGCCTAGGAGTGGTATGGCTGGGTCATAGGGTAGGTCTATATTGAGCTTTTTGAGAAACCTCCATACTGTTCTCCAAAGTGGCTGTACTAATTTGCACTCCCACCAACAATGGAGAAGGGTTCCTCTTTCCCCACAGCCCCTCCAGCATTTGTTGTTTCCTGAGTTCAGAGTATAGGCCATTCTAACTGGGGTGAGGTGGTATCTCAGGGTTGTTTTTATTTGCATTTCCTTTACTAGCAGGGATGTTGAGCATTTCCTCATGTGTTTCTTTGCCATTTTTATATCTTCTCTTGTGAAGTCTCTCTTTAGCTCTTTTGCCCATTTCCTAATAGGTTTATTGGGCTTGGAGGGGCTTAGTTTTTTGAGTTCTCTGTAGATGACAGATATCAGGCCTTTGTCTGTTGCTGTGCTGGTAAATATCCTTTCCCATATCGTTGGCTGTCTTTCTATTTTGGTGGCTATGACCTTAGCTGTGCAGAAACTTTTTAATTTGTAGTAGTCCCATTTGTTGAGTCTTTCCCCTATTTGTTGTGCGCCTGGGACTCTATTCAGGAAGTTCCTTCCTGTGCCTATAAGTTCTAGTGTCTTTCCTACTCTGTCCTTCAGTAGTTTCAAGGATTCAGGTCTGATGTTGAGGTCCTTGATCCATTTTGAGTTGATCTTGGTGCATGGTGATAGGCTTGGGTCTACTTTGAGTTTTCTGCATATGGCTGCCCAGTTCTCCCAGCACCAGTAGTTGAAGAGGCTATGTTTATTCCATTGTATGTCTTTAGCTCCTTTGTCGAATATCAGTTGGCTGTAAGAGTGCGGTTTTATTTCTGGGTCTTCAATTCTAATCCACTGGTCTTCCGATCTGTTTTTATACCAATACCATGCTGTTTTTGTTATGATGGCCTTGTAGTAGAGCTTGAAGTCTGGTATGGTGATACCTCCTGCACTATGTTTTTTGCCTAGAATTGCTTTGGCTATTCTAGGTTTTTTGCTGTTCCATATGAACTTATGGATTGGTTTCTCTATTTCAGTGAAGAATGTGGCTGGGATTTTGATAGGTATTGCATTGAATTTGTATAACAATTTGGGCAGTATGGCCATTTTCACTATATTGATTCTGCCTACCCATGAGCATGGGAGGTCTTTCCATCTCCTTGTGTCTTCTTTGATTTCCCTTATTAGATTTTTGTAGTTTTCATTGAATAGGTCCGTCACGTCCTTGGTTAAGTTGATCCCTAGGTACTTTATTCTTTTTTTGGCTACTGTAAATGGAATCGTTTCCATAATTTCCTTTTCTGTTTGTCTATTGCTGGTGTACAGAAAAGCTGCTGACTTTTGTGGATTGATTTTGTATCCTGCTACTTTGCCAAATTGGTTTATTAGATGTAGGAGTTTGGGTACTGAGTTTTTTGGGTCCTTGAGATATAAGATCATGTCGTCTGCGAATAGGGATAACTTGATTTCTTCCTTGCCGATGTGGATCCCTTTGATGTCCTCCTCTTGCCTTATTGCTATGGCTAGGGATTCCAGTACTATGTTGAACAGAAGTGGGGAGAGTGGGCATCCTTGTCTTGTTCCTGTGTTTAGGGGGAATGATTTAAGTTTCTCTCCATTTAATATGATATTAGCAGTTGGTCTGTTGTATATGGCTTTTATTGTTTTGAGGAATGTTCCATCTATTCCTGTTCTCTCCAAAGCTTTTAATAGGTATGGATGTTGTATTTTGTCAAAGGCTTTTTGGGCATCGACTGAGATAACAATGTGATTCTTGATTTTAGTTCTGTTTATGTGGTGAATTACATTGATTGATTTACGGATGTTGAACCATCCTTGTGACTGAGGGATGAAGCCTACTTGGTCATGATGTATGATATTCTTGATCACTTTCTGGATCCTGTTAGCTAATATTTTATTGAGGAGCTTTGCATCTGTGTTCATTAGTGATATTGGTCTGTAGTTCTCTTTTTTTGTTGGATCTTTGCCTGGTTTGGGGATGAGTATGATATTAGCTTCGTAGAATGAGTTCGGGATTTTTCCCTCCGTTTCTATTTCGCGGAAGAGTTTGAGGAGTATTGGAATTAGCTCCTCACTAAAGGTTTTGTAGAATTCATTGGTGAATCCATCTGGGCCTGGGCTTTTCTTAGTAGGGAGGTTCTTGATTACCTCCTGTATCTCACCGTAAGTTATTGGTTTATTTAGTTGATTTATTTCTTCTTGGTTCAGTTTGGGCAGTTTGTACTTCTCTAAGAATTGATCCATTTCTGTAAAATTATTGTTTTTTGTTGAGTAGAGGTTTTGGAAATAGCTCCTTATGATTGTTTGAATATCGTGTGTATTTGTTGTAATTTTTCCTGTGGAGTCCCTGATTTTACGTATATGAGTCTCTTCTCTTCTTTTTTTTGTGAGTCTTGCAAGGGGTCTGTCAATTTTGTTTATTTTCTCAAAGAACCAGCTTTTAGTCTTATTTATTTGTTGAATGGTCTTTCTATTTTCAATCAGATTTATCTCTTCTTTAATCTTTGTAATCTCTCCCCTCCTAGTCGTTTTAGATTCTGTCATTTCTTGTTTCTCCAGTTGTTTTAGTTTCATCGTGAGGGTATTCACCTGCTCTGCTTCCATTCTTTTAATGTGGGTACTGAGTGCAATGATCTTGCCCCTCAGTACTGCCTTAGCTGTGTCCCATAGGTTTCTTTGTGATGTGTTTTCTTTGTCATTGTGGCTTATGAATTCGTTGATTTCATCTTTAATTTGATCTGTGGCCCAAGTGTTGGATAGCAGCGTGGGGTTTAGCCTCCAAGAGTGTGTATAGGCTCTGTGGTATCCTTTGTTGTTGAGGGTTACCTTTAATCCACTGTGATCAGATATAATACATGGGATGATGTCAATTCTTTTGTATTTGCTGAGGTTCTTTGTGTGGGCTATGACGTGGTCTATTTTGGAATATGATCCATGGGCTGCTGAAAAGAAGGTGTATTGGGTCTCTGTAGGGTGGAAGGTTCTATATAGGTCTGTTAGATCCATTTGGGCAATGGTGTTATTTAGGTCCTCAGCTCCCTTACTAATCCTCTGGGTGTTGGATCTGTCTCTTGGAGAGAGAGGAGTATTAAAGTCACCCACTATGATTGTGTTTGCATCTATCTTGCTCTGTAATTCTGTGAGAATTTGCTTGACATATGTCGGGCCTCTTTTGTTCGGTGAGTATACATTTATCACCGTGATGTCTTGATTCTGGATTTTTCCTTGTATCAATATGTAGTGTCCTTCTTTGTCTTTTTGAGTGGACTTTAAAGAGAAATCCAGCTTGTCTGAGATCAGGATGGCTACACCTGCCGTTTTGGTGGGTGCATTTGCTTGGTAGATCTTGCTCCATCCTTTCATTCGAAGCCTGTTTTTGTCCCTTGCTGTAAGGTGGGTCTCTTGTAGACAACAGATGTCAACTTTTTGCTTGCGGATCCATTCTGCCAGTCTGCTCCTCTTGATCGGGGAGTTTAAGCCATTTATATTTAAAGAGATCAAGGATAAGGGTGTTTTTTCTCCTTCCATTTTCTTGTTGGGCTGTTTTTTCCTGTTGTTTTTTTTTTTTCTTCTTGTCTTTAGTGAGCTTGTGTTTCTGCTGGACTTTGGCTATTGAAGTTTCTTTCTGAGTCTGTCTGTGTGTCTTTTACGATCTCTGTTGGGTGGGCTTCCCCTCTTAATATTCGCTGTAGGGCTGGTTTTTTATTCACATACTCCTTTAGCTCCTCTTTGGTGTGGAAAGATCTGGTTCTCCCTTCGAATGTGAACTCCAGTTTCGCTGGATATTTGATCCGAGGTTGTAAATTGTTATTCTGAAGTACTTGGATGGTGTTCTTCCACTCACTTCGAGCTTGGTAAGTTTGTGTGGATAAGTCGGATGTTATTCGAATCCTCTTCCCATTGAAAAAAGTTTCCTTCTTCGCTTTGGCTGAATTCAGAATTTGCTCTTTAATCTTGAGGTCTGTAGTCTTGAATATTATGTGCCTTGGGGTGGTTTTCCTGGGGTCTGGCCTGCCAGGTGTCCTATAGGCTTCGGTTACCTGGATGGGGTCCCCTGTGAGATTGGGGAAGTTTTCTGCAATAACTTTATTGAGAACATGTTTAAGCCCTCTGCTCTGATATTCGGCTCCTTCTTCTATTCCAATTATACGCAGATTATATCTCTTGTCTTTGTCCATTAGTTCCTGGAGTAATCTTCCCTGAAGCTTCACCTTTTCTTGGAGTGTGGTCATTTTCTGGTTGTTGTCAGCTGCTTCATCGTCCAGGCGAGAGATTCTGGATTCCATATGGTCCACTCTTTGTGTTATGGTTTCAATTGCGGAGTTTATGGATGTCAGAGAGCTATTCATGGTTGTCATATCAGCTCTGATCGTGGAAATTTCTTCCTTTAAAGAGTTGTATTTTAAATCTATTTTTTCATGCATTTCAATTCTCAGGGTGTGGAGATTTTCTTTAAAGGCGGCTTGCATTATATCCATTTTTGCTTCCATTTCTTTAAACGAGGCTTGCATTGTATCCAGTTTTGCTTCCATTTCTTTCTTGGCTTCCTGGGTGTCCTTCCAGATTTCCGCTCTAAACTCCTGGAATTGTTTTCTGATTTCATTTCTGACGGTTTCGATCATTCCTGTTAACATGTCCTCATTTGCTTTTTTATTCTCCATCTCCTCTCCAGTCGTGCTGCTTTTTGGAGCTGGCGAGTTGGCTTGTCCTTTGATGAACTGAGTTATGTTTCTTTGTGATTTGCGCATCTGGAAGTCTGTGTAGTTCTTCCCTCCCTTCTGTGTAGGCGTGTCTGCGTCAGCAGGTGCTGTCGCTGTGGCCCCGCCCACCAGTGCAGGGCACGCCTATCAGAGCGGGCGCTTTCGCCGGGGCCCCGCCCTCCTGTGCACTGTGAGTCCCCTACAACAGGCACTTAAGTGGGGTCTGCCTCCCAGAGCGAGCCCTGGGTTGTTGGGTTGTGCTTGCGCCCTCCCGCGAGTCCGTTGGGGGGGGGAAGCAGTATGTGTGGGGCCCAGTGGGATCGACTGACCGGGTGTGGCTTGGCACCCTCAGACCTCGCCTCCGCTTCGAGGAGGGGGAACGAGATCAGGCTCAGGTGACCCTGCTGGGCTGGTATTGCCCACCAGCGCCTGTGATTTTAGTTGTAAGAGTCCGCAAGGTCTAGGCGCCTCGGGTGGGGCTTGCCCTGCCGGCCGTCCCTGGCCCCTGTTGGGAAGGGGACGGGGCCGGTTCTGCCAGTTCAGGAACCTTTGGGGGCTTGGGGCTGTTCCGCCCTTCCCCTGCTAGACTGGCTTCCCAGTGCCTGCTGGGAGCTTCCCGCCTGATTTGGGGAATCTTTGTTCCCACGGGAGTGGGGAGGGGGAGGGAGGGAGATATATCGTCTTTGTCGGGCTTGGGTCTCCCGTTGGGGGAAGGGATTATGGGGGACTCACTTTTGCTGCTTTGTGTGCGTGTCCCGCACCGCCGTTGGCCCTTCAGGGGTTGGCGAAGTGTCGTGGTGGCTCCCCCGTTCCCTCTTTCTGCCGCGCTGGGTTCCCTTGTCCGAATCCGGTGTGGACCCGAACTTCTCGTCGCTGCCGGGTGTGTCTTGGTCCGCACCCTGCTTTGTGTCCGTGGGGTCTCCCGCTATATGGATTCTGCGCTCCTGGCAACCTGTCTGCCGATCGCCGGGTTTCCCTTTCCCAGCCTGACCCTGTTTGGGCCAGGGCCGGCTGGTGGGGGGAGGGTGCCCCGATTAATCTCCGGCTCCGTGTAGGTTTTCGGTTCTTCTTTTTTGCTCCTTTTTGTTTTCCTGCGTTTCTCCACTGCTTCTGGATGCTGGTTTTGCTGGGTTCTTGGTGGAGTGTTGGGTGTTGGAGTTCCCAGCTCGCTATTCAGTTGGTGCGAGTCGGGGTGCCTCCCTATTGTCTCGGCGCCATCTTTCTCCTCTCTTTAGCTTCTTAACTTAAGCCTGATGCTCTGTCACTTGAGCCACAGCTCCACTTCTGCCATTCAGTAGTTAATTGGAGTTAAGAATCTCTCAGGTTTGTCTATTCTGGCTAGCTTTGAAATCTCTGTCTTCAGATGTCAGTCCCATGAGTGGCATGAACCACCAATGCCTGGCCAAAGCAACCTATCTTTAATCTTTCTCCCTTGAGGAAAAAAATTTTGTTATATTGGAACTGTAATTCTTGAAAAAATATATACTTGTAATAAAACCTTGTTAAAGTAAAATACTTAGAAATTGTATGCAAATTGTTAAGTATATGAACTTAATGAATTTTTACAAAGTGAACATCTATTTCATGCCTTCCAGATCAGAACTAGAATTTCTTCAAACATCCCAGAAGGCCCTGCCTCCCAGTGATTAACACTCCTGATTAGCCTAGACTATTTTGATATATAAATACTTTCTCCCAGTGGGTGCTATTAGCACAACTTTCCCACAAAGTTAGGTCTGAAATTTATCTGTGTTGCTGCATCTAGCAGTAGTTCATCCTCATTTCTGGATAATATAGACATAGTCTCTATTCTTCTCCTGATAGAAATTTGAGTTGATTCCATTTTAGGGCCATTGTTAATAGTGTTGCTTTAAACATTCTTGGCCTCTGTATGCACATATGTACACACTTGGGTAAATTCCTTGGAGTAGAGTTAACTGGGTTAGATGGTATCCATCCATATTGCCAAAGAGTTTTTAGAGTGGCACTGCCAATTCGTTCTTCCAGAAAAGCACAATAGCTTGATTTAAACATTCGACTGTGGATGAAAATGTTTCAGTTTCCTCTCCATCCTCTCTTCCTCTGATATTTTCAATAATTTTTATTCATTTGAATGTATTATAACTTGAAATAATAAATCTCTGCTCTCCAGTTAAGTAAATGAATGCATAAATAATTTGGGGCTGGGTGCCAGCAGCCCATGCCTGTAATCAATCCTAGCTACCCAGGAGGCTAAGATCTGAGGATTGTGGTTCGAAGCCAGCCTTGGCAGGAATGTCCATGAGACACTTACCTCAGAAAAAGCTGGAAGTAGTGCTGTGGCTCAAGTGGTAGAGCACTAGCCTTGAGCAAAAAAAAAATGCTCAGGGACAGACCCTAGGCCCTGAGTCCAAGCCCCAGGAGACACACACACACACACACACACACACACACACACACACACACACACACACAATATAAGGTAACAGGTTTAAGGAGAACACACACACACACACACACACACAGAAATATAGGCATCTTTACCACACTTACCATTTGCATTATTCATGATAGGGTGCATTAAAATATCAATCTCAAAATTTCTATGACTGAATAATGTGATGGAAGTTTATTACTTGTCCCTTAGTAGTCCAGTGTGGGCTTTCTTTGCAAGCAGGGGAGTTTTTCTATATGCATGTGGGCTTTAGGGACCCAAGTTACTTTCATCTTCTGGCCTATTCTCTTGTAAACATGTTTGTGACCTCTGCATTCAGCCAGAGTGGGTAAGAGATGGTAGAGACAAAACATCTTCTAAGCATTGAAATCTGGTTGAGGAGTGACAGTCATCAACTCTGCTCACACTCCATTCCTGTGGATATCATGTGTGGGAATTTTACCTAGATGTTGGGGCTGAGAAATGTCCTTGGCTGGGCACTTGTCCCGCAGGTGCCAGCTCTAGAAAATGTTAGGAAAGCTAGCTTTTGGTGGAAAGCTAGCTAGCCATCTCTGCTGTCCTCAGCTCTTTGAGGATAAGACTAGAATGCAGGACAATTAAGTTTTGAAATGGTACTAACTATAACAGCGAATTTTTGTAGGAAATAAGCCTAGATTTATAGCTAAATAACATTTCTTTCTTCCTTCAGTACTATTTAATCGTATGACAAAAAGCATGTTTCTATTGGCTTATGTTATTTTTATAGAAGAGAGTTTCGTTGTTACATTCCCACACATGTTTACAATATGTATAATGTTTTAACATTATTTTTGGTGGTACTAGGGATGGAACCCAGGGGTGTGCATGCTAGGCATTGTACCAGTGAGCTCTGTGTGTGTGTGTGTGTGTGTGTGTGTATGTAGATAGATGGTCAGACACACACACACACACACACACACACACACACATCTCCCCAGCCTTATTTTAACTTTATTACCCTTATACTAAGGGTGACTACGTTAGTCACCAATCAATAAACTTAGAAACTTCCATATTCCAAACTACTAAGAAAAAAAAAATGTTAAGCTGTGATGGGGCCATTGGTTTTAACTATGGATTATATTTGATTTAACCCCCTCTTTTATCTTTTCTCTTCTTCCCCTTCTAGTTTGAAGTTGGCACAATGGAAGAAGCTGGAGTTTGTGGGCTAGGGGTGAAAGCAGATAGGTTGTGTAACTCTCAGTCAAATGATATTCTTCAACATCAAGACTCCAGTTGTGGTGGCACGACTAACAAGCATTCACTGGAAGGGGACGGAGGCAGTGACTTTATAACAAAGAACAGGAATTTGGTGAGCCCAGCGTATTGCACACAGGAGTCAAGAGAAGAGATTCCTGGGCAGGAAGCTCGAACTGGGCCTCCTGATGGCCAGCAAGATTCAGAGTGCAGCAGAAACAAGGAGAAAACCTTAGGTAATAATTTCTGCATACTATTTGGACATTTTCACGTATTGCTCATTTTACTCATTGTCTGTAGTACAGGTGACCATGAACATGGTTAGTTTGGAGATGCTTAGCTAATGCTTTTACTGTCTTGGTGAGGCCAATCTGTATGTCTGTTTTGGATATGGGTAGGAAGTGAAAACAGCGGAGTATTCAGCTTAGTTCATTCTCTAAATAACCAAGAATTAGCTTCCTTCACAAAATTTAGGTATAACCAGACAGAAGTGGTACTTGACTTGCCCTATTTGCATCTTTATTGTATTCTGATAGAAAATTATGTGAAAACTATTTATTTGATCAGTTATTTTAAAGACTAGGCACAAGACTTTGATGGCAAAGTAGGTATCTATAGTAGGCTGGCTTTCCAAGGATATTTTTCTCTCTCCCACTATGTAATTTGTGATTTAGATCAAGATTGTAATCTGTTAAATCAAACAGAATTTGAAACCCTCTTTCTTGCATTTTAGTCTTACTCTTGTTACTCAAGTTTTATGCTTATTAAAGATCTAAGATTTACAGTGTATGGTTTGCATAGTTTTATATGTAACTGTAAGTTGGAATTATCCGTATTAAAACTAATTTTCTTCTATACTAGAAATGAAAAAAAATACAGAAATAGGAAAAGTGATTTTAATTTCTTATGCATAGGACATATTTCTTAAATCAGTATCCCTGATTATGTGTACAAAAACTGATATAGCCTGAAAAAGTAACACATAAGCCAGGCTTGGTGACTGATGTCTATAATCCTAGCTACTCAGGAAGTTGGCACCAGGAGCATTGTGGTTTAAACCCAGCAAGCCAGGCCAGGCAGAAATGTCTGTGAGACTGTTTTCAATAATTCAGCAAAAAGCTGGGATGGAAGCATGGCTTAAGTGGTAGCTCACCAATTGAGCAAGCAAGCCAGGCCAAGAGCACTAGGCTGAGTTTAGGTCCTAGTACTGATACAACAAAATAAATAAATAAATACAATGCTACATATGACTAAACAATTCTACTTGTAGATATGTATACCCAGGAGGATTGGAAATTTGTGTGCACAGAAGCTTATACAGGAATGTTGTTGGCAGTTTTATACATAAATTACTCAAAAATGGAAGCAACATAATATCCATTGGATAATGAGTGGATAGATAATTTATGGTGTTATCCTCATGATGGCATATTAGCCACAAAATGGAATGAAGCATTGATCCATCCTACATGAATGACTACTATAAAACAATTTTTTTTTTTTTTGGCCAGTCCTGGGCCTTGGACTCAGGGCCTGAGCACTGTCCCTGGCTTCTTCCCGCTCAAGGCTAGCACTCTGCCACTTGAGCCACAGCGCCGCTTCTGGCCGTTTTCTGTATATGTGGTGCTGGGGAATCGAACCTAGGGCCTCGTGTATCTGAGGCAGGCACTCTTGCCACTAGGCTATATCCCCAGCCCTATAAAACAATTTTTAAAATGAAAGATTCCAGACACAAAAGGCCACGCATTATATGATTTCATTATATATGTAATGTCTAGAATTGGCAAAATCATGGAAACAGAAAGTAGATTTGTAGTTGCCAGAATTGAGAGGATAGAAAAATGAGGAGTGTCTGCTAGTGGGAAAGGAATTCTTTTAGGGGTGATGAAAATATTCTGGAATTCAGACAGTGGTAGTGGTTGTATGACTTTGTGAATATACCAAATTATATACTTTTTTCTTCACGATGATGGGGATAAATTGTATACTTTAAATTTGAAAATAGAGGAGCTGGGCATTGGTGACTCACACCTATTCGGGAGGCTGAGATCTGAGGTGTGCTATGAGAGCCTTTAGTCCCAGCTATATGGGAGGCTGAGGCAGCAAGATCATTGGACCCACCAGTTCAAGGCCAACTTGGCAACACAGTAAGGTCTTATTGCTGAAATATTTTTTTGTCGGTCATGGGACTTGAACTGTCATGGGCCTTGGTGCTGTCCCTGAGCTTTTTTGCTCAAGGCTGCTGATCTACCACTTTGAGCCACAGTACTACTCCTGGTTATCTGGTGGTTAATTGGAGATAAGAGACACACAGAAAGGACTTTCCTGCTTGGACTGGCTTTGAACTGGCTTTGAACCACGCTCCTCAGATCTCAGCCTCCTGCTAGAATTACAAGCATGAGCTTGTAATTTGTTTGTTTGTTTTTTGCCAATCATGGGGCTTGAACTCAGGGCCTGAGCACTGTCCCTGGCTTCTTTTTGCTCAAGGCTAGCACTCTACCACTTAAGCCACAACGCCACTTCTGGCTTTTTTCTACATATGTGGTGCTGAGGGATCGAACCCTGGGTTTCATGTATACTAGATGAGCACTTTACCACTAGGCCATATTCCCAGCCCCGCCCCCGAAGAATTTTTAAAAGGTGAATTATAGGTAATGAAAATTCTCTCTAAAAAATAAATGCCAGGGGCTGGGAATATGGCCTAGTGGTAAAGTGCTTGCCTCATATACGTGAAGCCCTGGGTTCGATTCCTCAACACCACATATGTAGAAAAAACCAAGAGTGGTGCTGGGGCTCATGTGGTAGAGTGCTAACCGTTTTTTTTTTGGGGGGGGGGCAGTCCTGGGGCTTGGACTCAGGGCCTGGGCACTGTCCCTGGCTTCTTTTTGCTCAAGCCTAGCACTCTGCCAACTTCAGCCACAGAGCCACTTCTGGCCTTTTCCATATATGTGGTGCTGAGGAATCGAACCCCCAGGGCTTTATGTATATGAGGCAAACACTGTTGCCACTAGGCCATATTCCCAGCCCTGCTAGCCTTGAGCAAAAAGAAGCCAGGTACAGTGCTCAGGCCCCGAGCCCCAAGCCCCAGCACTGGCAATAACTAAGTAACTAACTAACTAAATGCCAGGAATGGGAATGTGGCTTAGTGGTAGAGTGCTTGCCTTGCATGTATGAAGCCCTGGGTTCAATTCCTTAGTACCACATAAGCAGAAAGATCCAGAAGTGCCACTGTGGCTCAAGTGATAGAGTGCTAGCCCTGAGCTGAAGCCCTGGGATAGTGTCCATGCCCTGAGTTCAAGCCCCAGGACTGGCAAAAAAAAATGTCCTAGCATCCCAAAAGCAAAACAGGAAGACAGTTTGAGATTTAACTTCCACCTCCTTCTTCCCCTACCCCCAAGACCAAATACTAAATACCAAAATCACTTTATGCTATAGTAAATCCTTGATCTGTTATTCCTGTAAAACTGCTGTTGAAAAAAGTCACACATGCTCAGTTTGTGGAATTCAGTACCGTGCTGAAGATATTAGATTCCTTTTTTTTTTTTTTTTTTTTGCCAGTCCCGGGGCTTGAACTCAGGGCTTAAACACTGTCTCTGGCTCAAGGCTAGCACTCTACCACTTATGCCACACCCCCACTTCTGGCTTTTTCTGTATATGTGGTGCTAAGGAATCGAACTCAGGGCTTCATGTATGTATGCAAGGCGAGTGAGCACTTTACCACTAGGCCATATTCCCAGCCCCTCATTTTTTTTCTATAGCACTGCCCAACTCCCTGCTACTCATGTGGCCCCTTTCAGCAAATCTATTAGCTTCTTTTTTTTTTGCCAGTCCTGGGCCTTGGACTCAGGGCCTGAGCACTGTCCCTGGCTTCTTTTCGCTCAAGGCTAGCACTCTGCCACTTGAGTCACAGCACTACTTCTGGCCATTTTCTGTATATGTGGTGCTGGGGAATCGAACCCAGGGCTTCATGTATACGAGGCAAGCGCTCTTGCCACTAGGCTATATCCCCAGCCCCAAATCTATTAGTTTCACTTCATCACCTCAACTAAGCATAGGTATTTTTTTTTTTTTTTTGGCCAGTCCTGGGCCTTGGACTCAGGGCCTGAGCACTGTCCCTGGCTTCTTCCCGCTCAAGGCTAGCACTCCTCCACTTGAGCCACAGCGCCGCTTCTGGCCGTTTTCTGTATATGTGGTGCTGGGGAATCGAACCTAGGGCCTCGTGTATCCAAGGCAGGCACTCTTGCCACTAGGCTATATCCCCAGCCCAAGCATAGGTATTTTTAACCTTGCTTTTTGGGCACAATTTGCTTCTTTTTTTTTGTTTGTTTGTTTTTGTTCTGGTACTAGGACTTAACTCAGCCCTTAGCTTTGTCAGCTCAAGATTGACACCCTACCATTTGAGCCACAACACTACTTCCAGCTTTTAGGTGGTTAATTGGAAATAAGAGTCTCACAGAGGGCTGGGGATATGGTCTAGTGGCCAGAGTGCTTGCCTTGTATACATGAAGCCCTGGGTTCAATTCCCCAGCACCACGTATGCAGAAAACGACCAGAAGTGGCGCTGTAGCTCAAGTGGCAGAGTGCTAGCCTTGAGCAAAAAGAAGTCAGGGACAGTGCTCAGGCCCTGAGTTTAAGGCTCACGACTGGCAAAAAAAAAAAAAAAAAAAAAGAATCTCACAGACTTTCCGGCCAGGGTTAGCTTTTAACCATGATTCTCAGATTTCAGCCTCCTGAGTAGTTAGGATTACAGGCATGAGACACCAGCACCTGACTCATCATTGCTTTTTTGGAGTTACATCTTCACATAAGTAAGTCTAAGGAGACGTTTAGCAGAATATACAGTGACTTCAGCACAAGTAATGACAAAAATGGATTGACAGAGGGTCTCTGTACCCACTAAGGTACAGAATGTTTGTGATGGAATTGATAATTTTTGTTTTTGATTTTTTTTGTGTGTGGTACCATCCTGGGGCTTGAACTCAGGAGGCTGGGAGCTGTCCCTGAGCTTTTGTTTTCAAGACTAGCACTCTACCACTTGGGCCACAGTTCTACTTCAGGCTTTTTTGGTGCTTAAGTGCGGATAAGAGTCTCATAGGCCTTCGTGCCCAGGCTAGTTTTGAACCAGGATTCTCAGATCTCTCCGTCTCTTGAATACCTCAGGTTACAGGCGTGAGCCAAAGTGCCTGGTATCCAACATCCTTAAAATACTGCTTAGGTTCTTTTCCTCATGGGAATTATCTTGCTATCCTTTATTTGCAATTAACTTGATTAACACAAGTAATATTGTTTGTAGTAAATCACTAGAAAATAAGGTATTTAAATTGTTCATAGGAAAGGATAATCTGTCACCAGTGTTTGTCATTTTAGATAGGCAAAGTATAATACTAATTGAAAATCCTTTTGAACTTGCCTCTGTATTTGTACTTGGTTAGGAGGATGCTATTAAATTTATTCTCTGCCCTTTGTAATTTCCTTTGTTTTTTTTACTTGGACGTCAGCAATTAGGCAAGGGAATTTTTAAGCCTTAAATGAGAGTTCTTAGAAATGGTGTTAGTGAAGGAGTTAAGAAATTTGGGGTTGGGATGGGGAGCAGGGGGGTTGCCTGTGACCAGAATTTAAAAAAATAGCTTTCTTCTTCCTACCCTCCTCCCTTATTCTTATTCTTCTTTTTGGGGGATGGAGATCAAACCCTGGGCATGCTAGCCAAGTGCTCTACCATTGAGCTCAGCCCCCCAAATAGCTTTCTTTTCTTTTTCCCTTTTGATCATACTGGGATTTAAACTTAAGGTCTTTGCTTGGTTGGCTTGTACTGTAATGATGAGCCATTCCTCCAGCCCTACTTTGGTAATTGAGCTGGGAAATAGTGTATTAGGTATAGGTATAAACTATTATTTTACTCTGGATTTAGGAACATGAGAAGTGTTGGTAGAATTTACAAGTTGGATTTGATCTCATTCTTCTTCAGGGACTTATTTCTTATCTTGTTAATCATCAGGAAAAGAAGTTTTATTACTGATGCAAGCCCTAAACACCCTTTCAACCCCAGAGGAGAAGCTGGCAGCTCTCTGTAAGAAATATGCTGATCTTGTGAGTATTAAGTCAAGGGTGTAAAGGCCACATTAAATATGGCAGACTGTGTGTATGCTTGATAAGCTTTTGCATATGTAATTTTGATAGAGCTTAAAATGTAAAATTAATATTTTGTTCCAAAACTGGAGAGTCCGATTCCTTGGGGCTTTTTATTAGTTACATAATTAGGTTTAATAAGGTAATATATAGACAATGTGATAGTGCTAAGATGTGGTATAGATTTGCTTTTTTACTTGAGGATGCGGTCTTACTTTGTTGCTCATACTAGTCTCCAACTCCTGGGCTTAAGTGATCCTCCTGCCTTAGCCTCCTGAATAGCTGGATATCCAGGCTTGTGCCACCATGTCTCATGTGACTGGCATAGATTTTCGTGTGTTTGTGTGTGTGTGTGTGTGTGTGTGTGTGTGTGTATGCTTGTGCACATGCATGGTGTGCACATGTTCCAATCTGAGGGCTTGAACTCAGGGTCTGGGTGCTGTCACTGGGCTCTTTTGTTCAAGGCTAGCACTCTACCACTTGAGTCACAGCGCCACTTCTAGGTTTTCTGGGTCTGATTAATTAGAGATAAGAGCCTCTCAGATTTTTCTACCCAGGCTGGCTTTGACCTTGATCCTCAGATCTCAACCTCCTGAGTAGCTAGGATTACTGGCATTACAGGCACCAGTGCCTGGCTCTCCCTAACCTTTTTTTTTTTGCTCAGGGTTATCATTCTACCGCTTGAGTCACGATTCCACTTTTGGCTTTTTTTGCCAGTCTTGTGGCTTGAACCTGAGACTTGGGCACTGTCCCTGCGCTTCTATTGCTCAAGGCTAGATCTCTACCCCTTGAGCCACGGTGCAACTTCCAGCTTTTTCAGTTTATGTGGTACTGAGGAATTGAACTCAGAACTTCATGCATGCAAGGCAAGCACTCTACCACTAAGACACATTAGCAGCCCACTTTTAGCTGTTTTGGGGTGTTTAATTGGAGAGTTAAGTCTCCTGGACTGCATGTGAATCTCATAGACTTCCTGCCCACTCTGGCTTCAAACTGATCATCATATCTCAGCCTCTTGAGTAGTTAGGATTACAGGCATGAGTCTGTACCCAACTCTGGCATAGTTTTTCAAAATTTTTTTGCCAGTTCTGGGGCTTAGACTCAGGGCTTGAGCACTGTTCCTGAACTTCTTTTACTCAAGGCTAGCATTCTACCACTTGAGCCACAGTGCCCCTTCCGGCTTTTTCTGTTTATGTGGTACTGAGGAATTGAACCCAGGGCTTCATGCATGCTAGGCAAACACTCTACCGCTAAGCCACATTCCCTGCCCCCTGGCATAGATTTTCTAAAACTCAATTTTAGAGTTCTTTCAAAGTAAGCATCTTGATTTCAGTGTGGTGCCCTATATGCCAGGTATTTGTGGTGTAGTGGTTCCTGTATTTCACTTTTTTTGGTGTGGATTACAGGGGCTTGAACACTAGAATCTGTGCTCTTCCTTGGCATTTTTGCTTACAGTTAGCACTCTCATTTGAGCCACACCTTCATCCCTGCTTTTTTCTAGTTTTGAGGTGGAGTCTATTGAAATTTTCTGCCTGAACTGGCCTCAAGCCATTATCCTCCAGATAGGTATCCTAGGTAAATATAATTGTAGATGTGAGCCACTGGGCTGTATTCAACATTTTCTTACAGGAATTCTAGAGATAATGATTAGGCTTTTTGATTGAAGTGTTGCGAGTTAGATGAAATAATCTAATGAGACAAATGCTGTGTCTCAACACAAACACGTGTGTTCTCTCTCTTTCTCTCTCTCTATATATATAGATAGATAGATATCCCTGTTTTTTATTTTTAAATGAGTAGTTTATTGGAGATAAGAGTCTCATGGACTTCTCTGCCTGGGCTAATTTTGAACTGTGATCCTCAGATCTCAGCCTCCTGATAGGAATACAAGTACGAGCCACCAGTGCCCGGCTAGGATATATTTATTTAGCAACTATTATTTGCCAGGTTATTTTTTTTCTCTTCCAAATAATTTACCTCAGGGCTGGGAATGTGGCTTAGTGGTAGAGTGCTTGTCTAACATGCATGAAGCCCTAGGTTCGAATCCTCAGCACCACATACACAGAAAAAAGCCAGAAGTGGCACTGTGGTTCAAGTAGTAGAGTGCTAGCCTTGAGCAAAAGAAGCTCAGGGACAGTGTCTAGGTCTGGAGTTCAGTCCCCAGGACTGGCAAAAAAAGGATTTACCTCATGATTTTATTCTGGCCTGCATTTTTTCAGGTAGCATTAATTATCTCTGTGAAATTGTAAAAGTAATCTCAATGTGGAAGCCATGCCATCCTACTACTTAAATTGAAGAATAAGAAAAGTTGAGCTGGGTGAGTTTAAGGCCAGCTTGGGTTATGTTGTAAGACCCTGTCTCAATAATCCAAAATAAAGAATGGAAAAGCCACAACCCTTTGAAGGAAAAGTTGTGGAAACTTTTACAGTAAGTGGTTTTAATATAAATTATTAGAGTTAATTATATTTTTATGCATTTTCATCTCTTAGAACAATTGTTTCATATTATAAACTATTTCTTTTGCTTGTCAATGACTAGCTCAAAGAAATGAATGTTCAACAAATGACAGTTACTTCCCATCAGTTAAGAAAGTGGTCCTGGTCTGCCCTGTTTAGCTGAGTCTCCGCAGTCTGGCACCTTCCACTATTTGGAGCAGGAAGTTTGTGGCCCAAACTCTTCTGGGCCACAAGTTACTGCAATGATGGCAGTAACTGTGTTTGCTAGTTTCAGGAAAGGAAGGTTTCCATGGGTTATGGCTATAGGCCAATTCCTGTTGGTGCTATTTGCATGAGAATCATGCAAGTAGTGGTGGGAAAAAGAAAAGAACAGGAAAAGAAGGGAGGGGCGGAGGGAGGGAGGGAGGAAGGATAGGGAAGAAAGAAAAGGGAAAAAACGTAAAACTGTAAGCTGGGTGCTGGTAGCTCATTCCTGTAATCCTAGCCACTCTGGAGGCTGAGACCTGAGGATCACAGTTCGTAGCCAGCCTGAGCATGAAAGTTCCTGAGACTCTAATCACCAATTAACCACAAAAAAGCTGGAAGTGGGCCTATTTTCAAATGGTAGAACACTAGCCTTGGGCAAAAATCACTCAGGGACAGCACACAGGTCCTGAGTTCAAGTCCCAGGAGAGGTACAAAAAAGCAAGACTGGCTTCGAACGTGGCCTAGTGGCCTTGCATGCATGAGGCTCTGGGTTCGATTCCTCAGTACCACATAAACAACAAAAGCCAGAAGTGCCGCTGTGCTTAAGTGGTAGAGTGTTAGCCTTGAGCAAAAAGAAGCTCAGGGACAGTGCCCAGGCCCTGAGTTCAAGCCCCAGGACTGGCAAAAAAAAACCCCAAAACAACCCCCCACCCCAAACTGTAGCAGTGTAGCTACTTGATACAGTGCTCTGAGAGCAGCAGAAAGCCCTGAATAATTTAGAAGATAGAGCAAGTATGTAGTCACTTCAACATTGCTCAGATGTTGACATATCATTGGAACTTTTGTGAACCTTCATATTCACTGAGTCTGAATTAAAAATATATTGTTGGGGCTGGAGATATGGCCTAGTGGCAAGAGTGCCTGTCTCATATACATGAAGCCCTGGGTTCAATTCCTCAGCACCACATATATAGAAAAGGCCAGAAGAGGCGCTGTGGCTCAAGTGGCAGAGTGCTAGCCTTGAGCAAAAAGAAGCCAGGGACAGTGCTCAGGCCCTGAGTTCATGACCCAGGACTGGCCAAAAAAATAATAATAAAAATATATTGTTATTATAAAGGTGATGAGCGAAAGAGCACATTTCTTTGTGGACAATGTCACCCCTTCCCTTTCTGGTGAATCTGCATTTTAACAAGCTTCCAGATGCTGATGCTGTACCATATCTGTAGGAACATGGGTTCTCGGGTGTTTCTGTTTAGTACTCTTCTTGTATGGTATCTGTCACTTTGCACCGTTACTCTAGTTATTACACTGACGTACAGTGCTCCTCTGTGGAAGCTCTGCTCAGTGTGATTGGCACCATCCATTGAGGAGATCCTGTTTCATGTTGACCAGGTCATATGGGTTTAAGAAACCATGGCATTTGAGCATGGATGGTATTAAGATCCTGTAACATTACTTCATATTGTTATTCTTGCCATTCCATAGTCCGTTTATTTAGATTATATTGTACTGGTAATAACCATAAGTATGATTGGGTAGGTGTATTTCACTCTTATTGTGTAGGTCCTGGAGTTTGAACGCAGGGCCTTGGTGCTGTCCCTGAGCTTTTGTGCTCAAAGGTAGTGCTCTACCACTTGAGCCACAGCACCACTTTCAGCTTTTTGGTGATTAATTAGAGGGAAGAGTCTCACGCACCCTCCTGCCCAGGCTAGCTTTGAACTGTGAACTACTTGAGCAACAGCACCACCTCTGGTTTATTCCGAATGGTTTATTGGAGATAAGAATCCCACAGACTTTTCAGCCCAGGCTGGCTTCGAACTGTGATCCTCATACCTCAGCCCTCCTGAGTAAGATTCCAGGTGTGAGCTACCCGCACCCAGCATCACTTTTTTTTAAAATGAGAAATATATTGGATATTCTTGGCCCATTTTTTTCTATGAATTTTTAATTTAGTAGTTCCGTGGGGCAAAAAACCCAAAAAAACCTATATGTGCATGTTTTGAAGTAGTGCTATCTTCCTATTTTTGTATGTGTGGGTCTTTGGGTTTGAACTCAGGACCTTGGTCCCTGAGCTTTTGTGCTCAAGGCTAGTGCTCTACCACTTGTAGTTTTTGAGTGGTTAATTGGAGATATGAGTGTCACGGACTTTCCTGCCCCAGCTGGCTTCAAATCACAGTTTTTAGATCTCAGCTTCCTGAGTGGCTAGGATTACAGGTATGAGCCAGGCTCTTGCTATTGTTTCTGAAGTTTGTTTTCAAGTCCTGAGCTCAGTGATCCTGGGATTTCAAAGATCATCTCATGCAATCTATACATGTATTGGAGAAGAATTGACATCCTCAGAGTGTCAATAGAATTTTTTTTGTTGGTCCTAGGGCTTGAACTCTGGGCCCTGGTGCTGTCTCTGAGGTCTTCAGCTCAAGGCTATTGCTCTACCACTTGAGCCACAACACCCCTTCTGGTTTTCTGGTGGTTAATTGGAGATAAGAGTCTCATGGACTTTCCTGCATGGGCTGGCTTTGAACTGTGATCTTCAGATCTCAGCCTCCTGAGAGTAGCTAGGATTACAGGCGTGAGCCACTGGGATCTGGCTCAATACAATTTTTTCTTTTTCTTTTCTTCTCTTTTTTCATTTGCCAGCCCTGGGGCTTAGACTCATGGCCTGAACACTCTCCCTGGCTTCTTTTTGCTCAAGGCTCGCACTCTACGAACTAGTGCCACTTCTGGGTTTTTCTGTTTATGTGGTGCTGAGGAATTGAACCCAGAGCTTCATTCATGTATGTGAGGCAAGCACTCTACCACTAGGCCACATTCCTAGTCCTCAATAGAATTTTTACAAGTGTCATAATACAGCTTGGCACACTGGCATGTTTGTAGTCCCCAGCTATTGGGATGGCAGAGATAGGAGAATTACTTGAGCCATTTTGTTGCCATGGCAACATAGTGAGAGACCCTGTCTCCAAATGTTAATAGGAACAAAAGGTGTTACCCTTATGGAAAATAATTTAGTTCTTTTTTTATTCTTATTTATTTATCCATTTATTTATTTATTATTATTTGTTTTGTTTTTGTTGCCAGTCCTGGGGCATGGACTCAGGGCCTGAGCACTGTCCCTGGCTTCTTTTTGCTCAAGGCTAGCACTCTACCTCTTGAACCACTGCACCACTTGCGGCTTTTTTCCATATATGCAGTGCTGAGGACTCGAACCCAAGGCTTCATGTATACTAGGCGAGCAC
Organism: Perognathus longimembris pacificus; assembly: GCF_023159225.1. Lineage (NCBI taxonomy): Eukaryota > Metazoa > Chordata > Mammalia > Rodentia > Heteromyidae > Perognathus > Perognathus longimembris. The sequence goes on along the minus strand of NC_063188.1, from coordinate 104,050,798 downwards.
TTTACCACTAGGCCATATTCCCAGCCCCAATTCAGTTCTTTATACACCATGCACAACAATGAGTTCCAAATGGATTAAGTGCTGAAATGTTAAAAGTTAAGCATTAAAGTTCTTAAGATATTGTTGAGATTGAAAATCAGTAATTTTCCACTCCTCTCTCAATAAAATTTCTTACAACATGGAAAGTATTGTCAGGGAAAGTATTGCACAAATTGACTTTATCGAATTTAGACTTCCCTTCAGCAGAAAATTCCTTACAAGAAAGTTAGAACATATTATACAACCAGGAGAAACATTTCCAACAAAATCAAGAGAAGATTTGGTTTCAAGAATATTTAAGAGAACACCACAAATGGTATGGAAATGACATCCGAGTGGAAAGCTGGCAGAAAACATGTAACAGGCACTTCATATAAGTGGAAAACAAAGACAAAAGAGTAACTTAACCTAAAGACCCATGAATATGAGAGAAGTGTTTTATTATAGTCAGTGGTCAGGAAAATGTAGATGAACACCACAGTGAGATTCCTTTATGTCTTTTATAGTGAGATAGATATGGCTTTGCATGTTATCCTATACAATGTTGTTGGGAATTTAAACTTTCCAGCTACTCTGGGTAAGTTTGGCAATATTATATGAATTGCACATTTAGAAATCATTGCCCAGGGGCTGGGAATGTGGCCTAGTGGTAGAGTGCTTGCCTAGCATGCATGAAGCCCTAAGGTTCGATTCCTCAGCACCACATAAACAGAAAAAGCCGGAAGTGGAGCTGTGGCTCAAGTGGAAGAGTGCTTGCTTTGAGCACAAAGAGGCTCAGGGACAATACCCACGCCCTGAGTTCAAGCCCCAGGACTGGCCAAAAAAAAATCATTGCCCAGCAACCCCACTTTTAGGTTTGCAACCAAGAGAAATTCTGGAATGTGTATACCAGGAAACATGAGAATGTTCCTACCACTGTAAGTAGTAACAAAACCTGGAGATAGTCCAAATGCCCATTAAAGTGTTTAAAAATAAAGAATACATGACAGAGGCCACATGTAGCTCACCAGTCCTAAAATATTTACTTGCCTGGACATTTACAGAAAAAAATTGCCAATCCTTGCACAGTAGTTATATATCAGCAATATGAATGAGTCCTTAGCAATGTATATAAATGATCAAATGTTTCTCTAAAAGAAAATAATGTAGAGTTTTGTTGCCCAAGACTCCCCATTTGCCACATGAGGAGGCTACTTTAAAGTGACCAGTTACTGCCAATTATTAGAAATGTTTAAAATTTTCAGTACCTTAGTTTCACTAGTTACAATAAAGTCACAAGTAGGGCTGGGAATATAGCTTAGTGGTAGAGTGCTTGCCCAGCATGCATGAAGCCCTGGATTCAGTTACTCAGCACCACATAAACAGAAAAAGCGGGAAGTATCACTGTAGCTCAAGAGGGAGAGTGCTAGCCTTGAACAAAAAGGAACCAAGGACAGTGCTCAGGTCCTAAGCCCAAGCAAAAAAAACCCCCCAAATAACAATAAAGTCACAAGAAAAACCAAAAAGGTGCGTGCGCTGGGCACTGTCTCTTAGCTTTTATTGCTCAAGATTAGCACTCTACCAATTGAGCCACAGCTTCACTCCTGACTTTTTGGAGGTTAGCTGGAGATAATTGTCTGACGGATTTTTCTGCCCACAAAGGCTTTGAACCATGATTCTCACATCTCAGCCTTCTAAGTAGCAAGGATTATAGTGTCAGCTTCTGGCATCTGGCTTGTTAGGTTTTTGGTGTTTTTTTTGGTTGGTTGTGGGGCTTGAACTCTGGGCCTGGGCACTGTCCCTGAGTTTTTCAGCTCAAGGCTTGCACTATTCCACTTGAGCCACAGTGCCACTTCCTATTTTCTGGTGGTAATTGGAAGATGAGTCTTACAGACTTTCCTGCTTGGGCTGGCTTTGAACAGCGATCCTCAGATCTCAGCCTCTTGAGTAGCAAGGATTACAGGCATGAGCCCACTGGCGCCCAGCAGTATTAAAAAAAAAATCCTTATTATCTTCCATTAGTTTTATAAGGGGAGGTTCATTGTGATATTTTCATATATGCATACAATGTACCCAACAACCTTATACCCTTCATCACTCTTCCTCACCTTTTGCCTCTTCCCTTTCAAACAGTTTCAAGTTTTTTTTTCTCGGTCAGTCATTCATGAACTCTGGGCCTGAACGCTGTCCCTGAGCTCTTCAGCTCAAGACTCTTGCTCTACCACTTGAGCCACATTGCCACTTTTTGTTAAATTTTGATAACATTTTTTGTCTGTCCTAGGGCTTGAACTCAGGGCCTGAGCACTGTCCCTGGCTTCTTTTTGCTCAAGGCTAGCACTCTACCACTTGAACCACAGCGCCACTTCTGTCCTTTTTTGTTTATATGGTTTGGAGGAATCAAACCCAGGGCTTCATGCATGCAAGGCGCACTCTACTGCCAAACCATGATCCCAGCCCTTTTTCTAAACTTTTAAAATAAGGTTTCACTATGTAGCTCAGGCTGGCCATGAATTCACAATTCATGAATTCACAATTCATCCTTCTGCCTCAGTGCTGGAATTATTGTTGTGTGCCACATCTAGCTCAACAAAGGTGTTCTTACAGATTCTCTGCAAGATGCACGTGTTTGTGTGTGTGTGAGTGTGTGTGTGCTTCTCTAAAAGATGCACGTGTGTGTGTGTTATGTGTGTATGCACACCCACACGTTATGCTTAGGGGCAATACGGGAGTTTGAACTCAGGGCCTTGGGCTTTCTAGGCAAGCTCTTGAAGTGCTTCCAGCCCGCTTGATATGTTTTGATAGACCACAAGGTGGCACTCAAAGAACAAGAGTTATGACTAAGCATCATTTCCTCCTTCAGAAAAAGCATCAGAAAGGTCAGTAAAGCTGCCATCTTAGCTGTAGTGTTGTTTTCACCTTGAAATAGCCATTTGTTTTGAACTTAAAATTGCAGCACTTTTCACAAAGAACGTTGGAGTACTGCTTTTATTAAGTTACAAATCAGTATTGTCTCTAGATATTATTTTAGAAAAATAATATTGATTCTTAAAATATCAGCTTTAAAAAAGAAAACAATGAACCACAAAGTACAATAACTCTATATTTTAGGTCAGGAGACATGGCTCACTGGTAGAGTACTTACCTAGGAAGTACAAGGCCCTGAGTTCAAACCCCAGTACTGCAAAAAATACCATAATTTATATTTGGATTTCAGTGTGCCTTTTGATGGGCATAAAATTGTCTAGCCAGATGCTCACCTATCGGGCAGCAAGTCAGGACATGTCTGGCCTTGGAACTGAGTTCGTGCTGGCCTTCAGCGTTGGTGGAAGTCTCAGCCAGAACCCATCAGTTCATATTCAGAAGGATCAATTAAGTCCAGAACGTGGGCAGTATTGCCAGTGGGCCTTGGAAAACTTCTGGAACAGGAAATGTCCAGTTGAAAACCCGGGGTTCTACCTGAAAGTTGGAGAGCTTACCCTGCCTGGAAGGGGAAAAAAGACCTGCACCTATTTAAAGCCTTTGGGGTAAGGCAAGTGAATCAAGGACTAAAGGTCAATATGGGAGCCAAGGAAGTTAGTGTGGAGCTTTTGAGGTTTAATTTGACTCTGAAAATCACAAAAGTAATGAAGATCATTTTTTCCTACTTACCCTAAATGTTGCTTGCTTTTGTATTACATCTGGAACACAGAGGAGGTTGGACATGTTAGATGATATAAAACAATTTAAATAAAACCACAGTATTTGGCTTTTTGTTGTTATTTCATTGTTTCTTCTTTTTCTCTGTTGGAGATTAGGTCCAGGACTTTGCTAAGCAAATGCTTTTATTGCTGAGCTGTAGCTCAGGCCAGAATTTGGCTCTTTAAAGACTACATAGGTCATACTGGAATTCTTCCAGCTTTAACTCTAAGGTCTTTGCTATACTTCCTAAATATAAAGTTCTTCATTTTAGCTGGAGGAGAGCAGGAATGTCCAGAAGCAAATGAAGATTCTGCAGAAGAAGCAAGCGCAGATTGTGAAAGAGAAAGTTCACTTGCAGAGTGAACACAGCAAGGCTATCTTGGCAAGAAGCAAACTGGAGTCTCTCTGCCGGGAACTTCAGCGACACAATAAGACTTTAAAGGTTAGTTTGTTGATTTTTCTGTTTTTCAAGAGGAACTTACTCAACTGGTTTTATAGTTACCTTATACCTGTTTGAAATGAAGCCATGTCTCTGCTTGGGCTGATATATGTGAGCTAACAACAGATTTTTCCTAAATTGTACTATCCCATTTGAGGAACAGCCCTTTAGTTCCCTCATTCTTGGTCCCACGTAGTCTATGTCCTGATGTTTATATCTCCTGCTCTCTTAAGCTCACAGTTGGCCAGGTTTCTGTTGTGTACCAATAGAGCTAATAACCATGAACACAAAGCTACTATGAAGTGAGAAACTAGAAAGGGACTTGGGTCATTGAGTCTGAGAAGGGAAAACTGCTGAGCTAGAATTGCCTGAGTCTCCTGGCCTACATGTAGCTCTTGGATGCTGAGTACAGGATAGTACAGCTATCCTATGACCAATTATAAAGGAGGAGTAAGCATGTATCCTAAGTTCAATTGGTATCCACAGGGAATGAGAGAAAAGAGCAGAACCATAGGAAAGAATCAGCCTTTAACAATGGGACAGGCTTGCCCTTGAGTATACTGTAGTAACACTTTGAGTTGGTTTTCTTTTCTTTTCCTTATTTTCTTTTGCTGGTCCTTGGGGCTTGAACTCAGGACCTGGTCACTGTCCCTGAACAACTTTTGCTCACAGCTAGTGCTCTCCATTTGAGCCACAGCTCCGTTGCTAGATGCTTTTGATAGTTTAGTGGCAAAACGAGTCTCCCAGACTGGCTGCATACTGTGATCTTCAGATCTCAGCCTTCTGAGTAGCTAGGATTAGAAGCATGAGCCACCAGCACCCAGCTCTTTCTTTATTTGCATTTGAATCAGTGTATTTAGGTCTTAATTAAAGTAGATGGCATTTTCCCTTCACAAAAAGTCATCTTGAGTAGACATGTAAAGGTCTTGACATACATTCTAGCAAGAATTAATGTTAAATTTGTGTGTGTGTGTGTGTGTGTGTGTGTGTGTCTGTGTCTGTGTCTGTGTCTGTCTGTCTGTCTGTGTCTTTGTACTTACCAGTCCTGGGCTTGAACTCAAGGACTGGGCACTAGCCCTGAAGCTTTTTTGCTCAACACTAAGGCTCTACCACTTGAGCCACAGTTCCACTTCCAGCTTTTTGGTAGCTAATTGGAGATAAGAGTCTCACAGACTTTCTTGCCCTGGTTGGCTTCAAACTATGATCCTCAAATTTCAGCCTCATGAGTAGCTAGGATTACAGGGGTGGGCCACCAGTGCTCAGCAATGTTAACTCTTTATTGACATGTTTTTATTTTTTGGAGTACTGGGTTTAAACGTGGCCTAAGGTTTGCTAGGTAGACACTCTACCACGTGAGCCACACCCTTAGCCGGCTTTGACTTTTAGTTACTTTTCAAGTGGGGTCTTGGATGTTTCCCTGGGCTTGCCTGGGCCCACAGTCCTATCTATGGCCTTCTGCATAGTTGGGATGGAATATAGCTGGTGGACTTTTCTTTCTAGGCTGGCTTTGAACCTTAATCTTATTGAACTCAGCCTCCCAAATAGCCAGGATTATAGATATTGAGCCACTGACACCAAGCTCCTGTAAGGCTAGCACTCCTACCACTTTGAACTACAGTACCACTTCTGGCTTTTGAGTGGTTAATTGGTGATGAGTCTCAGAGACTTTCTTGCCTGGGCAGGCTTTGAATCACAATCCTCAGATCTTGAGTTGAGCCTCCTGAGTTGCTAGGATTACAGATGTGAGCCACTGGCACCCACCTCCATAAGCTTTTTTAAAAAATACTATTTGTGAGGCTGGGAATATGGCCTAGTGGCAAGAGTGCTTGCCTCATATACATGAAGCCCTGGGTTCAGTTCCTTGGCACCACATACATAGAAAATGGTCAGAAGTGGTGCTGTGGCTCAAGTGGCAGAGTGCTAGCCTTGAGCAAAAAGAAGCCAGGGACAGTGCTCAGGCCCTGAGTTCAAGCCCTAGGACTGGCAGAAAGAAAAAAATACTATCTGTGTCATGTCCTGTCCGTAGTGGAAGGTGTGACCCAGAAATTAACCTGCAGGGGGGCTCTATTGGGCTGATTTAAAGTAATGTTCTTGGGGCTGGGAATGTGGCTTAGTGGTAGAGTGCTTGCCTAGCATGCATGAAGCCCTGGGTTGATTCCTCAGCACCACATTAACAGAAAAAGCCAGAAGTAGAGCTGTGGCTCAAGTGGTAGAGTGCTAGCTTTGAGCAAATGAAGCTCAGGGACAGTGCCTAGGCCTTGAGTTCAAGCCCCAGGACTGGCAAAAAAAATAATGTTCTCTATGTGGTCAGTGAAGAGGGAGTTGGCAGCATGAAGTAGCTTTAGATAGTTGTATCACATTTGTAATGATATAATCAAGACCTTTGGTGTCTCTTAATTTTTTATTATTATTACTGTTATTTTTATTTCGTGCCATGCGTGGGCTTGAACTCAGAGCCTGGGTGCTGTCACTGAGCATTGTTGCTCAAGGCTAACACTCAACCACTTGAGCCACACCTCCAAGATTGTTTTGGTGCTTAATTGGAGATCAGAGTCTGCTGATCTTTCCTTCCTGGGCTGGCTTCAAGCCTCAGACCTCAGCCTCCTGAGTCACTAGGATTAGAGGCAGAAACCACTAGGAATGGGCATTGTGTCTCTTAATTATTGGGGAAAAGTGGCTGGTTTTGTTTTGGTGGTACTAGGGTTTGAACTTAGGATTTCATGCTGCTAGGCTGGCCTTGTACCACTTCACTGGGCTGACATTCAACTGTGATCTTCAAGTCTCAGCCTCCTGAATAGTTCAGATTACAGACATGATCCACCAGCTCCCAGCTTTTTGCTGGTTATTTTTATTTATTTTTGCCAGTCCTGGGCCTTGGACTCAGGGCCTGAGCACTGTCCCTGGCTTCTTTTTGCTCAAGGCTAGCACTCTGCCACTTGAGCCACAGCGCCACTTCTGGCCATTTTCTGTATATGTGGTGCTGGGGAATCGAACCAAGGGCTTCATGTATACGAGGCAAGCTCTCTTGCCACTAGGCCATATCCCCAGCCTTGCTGGTTATTTTTGAGCTAGAGTCTTGTGAACTTTTCTGCCAGGGCTGCTTTTGCTTTGTTTTTGTTGCAATATCTTGGACTACAGGCATGAGTTAGTGGCACCCACCTTGAAAGTGGCTTGCTTGTAAATGAGAGCCTTTCGGTCATAAGGAAGAGGAGCTAAAGCTCAGAAGCAACACGTCAGGGCAGCAGTAGCAAACCTGCATTACAGCTGCTGCTTCTGTGAGCTTCCTGTCTATAGATCTTCACTATTAACAGAAACTATTTTGGGAATTAAGGAAGAAAATATACAGCAAGCCCGAGAGGAAGAAGAACGCCGTAAAGAAGCAACTGCCCATTTCCAGATTACTCTAAATGAAATCCAAACCCAGCTGGAACAGCATGATATACACAATGCCAAACTCCGACAGGAGAACATCGAACTGGGAGAGAAGCTGAAGAAGCTCATTGAGCAGTATGCACTGAGGGAAGAGGTAACAGCTTTCTGTTGGTTTAGACATCTGCTCATCTAGGAAAACCCTCACATTCACTACCGTAGTAAAACTACTGCCACAGGAGTGGTCATTTTAGAACATAAGGGAAGTTACTAGAAAAAAAAAATGATCAAGAGGATTGATTGGTTAGAATCATCATTTAATGGCCTTCAAGTCTGTAGATTTGGCTCGATGAGATCATTTCTAGGAGACTTCTTATGAACTGCGTTTCTTCCATGTGACACTGCAAGATGGCATTTTTCACATACAGATTATCTTTCTTACCTGATACTCTGTATCAGATATTTATGATCATCAGAGGATCTATTAGCATGTGCATTACAGTGCTTCAGACACTCATTTATCTATTTTTTTGAATCAAGATCTTGCTATGGGGCTGGGAATATGGCCTTAGTGGTAAAGTGCTCGCCTCCTATACATGAAGCCCTGGGTTCGATTCCTCAGCACCACATATATAGAAAAAGCCGGAAGTGGCGCTGTGGCTCAAGTGGTAGAGTGCTAGCCTTGAGCAAAAAAGAAGCCAGGGACAGTGCTCAGGCCCTGAGTCCAAGGCCCAGGACTGGCAACAAAAACAAAGCAAATAAACAAGATCTTGCTATGTTGCCTAAGCTATTCTTGAATCTGTGAGCTCAAATGATTCTCCTGCCCCAGCTTCCTAGGACCATAAGAATGCACAAACTATGCCCAGTTTTAAAAGAAATTATTTTCAGTCTTTTGCACTGTCGGAGGGTTAAAACCCGGGCCTTAGTTGTGCTAAGGAGGCTTTCTACCATTGAGCTACACTCTCCGTCCTATTCTTTCTTTACTTTTAGGTTTGGGGATCATGCTATGTTAGCTCTCTATCACTGAGCTGTTCCCCAGCCCCATGATTTTTGTTTGTTTTTTTCTTTTTCCAATAGTCTGACTATATAGCTCAGACTGACTTTGAAGTTTTAGTCCTCTTGTCTCAGACTTTCAAGTACGGGAATTATAGGTGTGTGCCACCATGCCTGATTTATTCTTAATGTGGGCTTTATACTATTTGAGAGAAAAAGAAACAAAAACCTACTTCTAACCTCTCACACATACGTACACCCATTGAAGCAAAGTTTACTGGAATGATTTATGGCTATGCAATGATTTATGATTTATGATCGTGGCCATTGGCTTCCAGTTAAGACTGTCAACCTAGTACCGCCCACATTACTAGTGTATCCTCTGCCTTTAAATTGGGTAAATTGATTGTAAATTTAGTAAATTTATGTGTGTTTTGTAAGATTCAAATACTAGATTCTAATTGTAAAAAATGAATGTGCTATCCTGCTCTCGCTCTTTTATTTTTTTGGTTGTGAGGCCTGAACTCTGGTCACTATCCTTGAACTCTTCTGCTCAAGGCTAGTGCTCTATCACGTTGAACCACAACATTACTGCCAGTGGTTTTCTGGTGGTTAACTAGAGATAGGAGTCTCAGGGATATTTCTTCCTGCCCTGGCTGGCTTGAACCCCTACCCTCAGGTCTCAGTCTCCTGAGTAAGTAGGATTACAGGCTTGAACAACCAGCATCCGCCTGTGCCATCTCTTTTATCCAGCTTCCAACTCAATATTCATCTACACTTTTACAAATAGCCCTTCAAAATTGAAGGACACTTGGTCAACCTTAGGGCTTTAATTTTTTTTTTTTTTGTCAGTCATGGGGCTTCAACTCGGCCTTGGTGCTGTCCGTGAGCTTTTGTGCTTAAGGTTAATGCTGTAGCACTATGAGACACAGCTCCATGTCCTGTTTCTGGTGGTTCATTGGAGATAAGAATCTCATGGACTTTGCTTCCCAGGCTGGCTTTAAACCTCGATCCTCAGATCTCAGTCTCCTGAGTAGTTAGGATTACAGGTGTAAGCCACCAGTGGTTGGCTAACCTTAGTTTTTTCAAAAGAATTTTGCTTATTTTCACCATAATTCAATTTAGTTTGTTTTTATGGTGTTGGGAATAGAATCTATGACTGTCTTGCACCTGCTGGGCATGTACTCTACCATTGAGCTTCACACCTAGGTTTCTTTTTTATTGTATGTGTGCCAGTACTGAGGTTTGAACTCAGGGCCTTGCACTTGGCTTTTTTTGCTCACAGCTGATGCTTTATTGCTTGAGTTAATGCCTTCACTTGGTGACTCTTTGCTGGGTAATTGGTTTTGTCAGCCTGAACTGGCTTTGAATTGCAATTTTCAAATCTCAGATTCTTAGATCTCAGTAGTTAGGATTATAGGCATAAGCACTCGGCGCCAAGTCTTAGTGTGCTTTGACTCCTTACATTATCCATTCATGTATACTATAGGAGATAAATGTATATATAGTGTATATGTTATATATGTATACATTATATAATGTAGATTATGCACACACTTAGAACATGATTCTAACTATGGGGCCATGTAAGAGGATGAGGGGAGGCGGGGAGAGAGAAAGGAAAGGTGAAGGTGAATAATTTCAAATACAGTGTAACTATGTATGAAGAGTGCATGAAAAATCTCAGTAAGAGCTATTGATCAATAGGGGTTTGGGGTGAAAAAGAGAAAGCAACAGAGAAGGATATTCTGAACAAAACATAATAGATGCGCATCTTAAATACCACAATGAGACCAGACCCTTGATGGTCCTTAATGCATACTAAAAACACAACAATGAATGACAGGAAAGTGACACAGGCTCAGATGGGGGTATGAGCCATCACCAAGAGAGGAGGGCTAAGGAAAATGCTGGAGATGAATATGGTCCACAGTTGCAAAATGCTGGAGTGCCTTGTCCTGCCCTGGCCGGGAGCAAAGCAGTGATGGAGACCATACCTTGGAACCGGTTTCAGGGTACCAGGGGACCTGCTGCCTGGGCTTTTATTCAGCATCAAGTAGGGAGGTTATGTGCAGAAAGCAAGGTAGCAGTCTCTTTGAAGTTACCGACACCGGAGTGGGGGAAAACCATCCTAGGTGCCTTCCTGAAAACAGGAGGTGCAGGTGAGCAGGTAACACACACCGTTTGGTTAGGCTCCGGCCAGGCTGCAAGGTCTGGGGAAGCTGGGAAGCTGAATAGTTTACACCTAGGGTGAGATCCGTGGCCTTTGTAATGATGCTAAGAGCAACAGATCTTTCTCAGGCCTCTGTCAGCCTTCTGAGAGTCAGGGACTGGCTCCAATTCTCTTTGGCAGACCTCATGGCTCCACACTTACAGGTTCCCACACCACATAGTTCATTTGTGTGTATGAAAATAATAAATAGAACCTATTGAAATTGCTTTAAGAAGGGGGAGTGGGATAGGGAAGAGAGATGGTAGGATGAGGTTGATCTGGATTCCTTGAGTGGAAAGGTCACAATGAATAGCTGATGTTTGCTAATAGGAAACAGGAAAAAAGTTAAGAAAAAATGCTTAGCTTAAAAAAGAAAGAGAATGTATCACCTGGTTTTAGCAGAGGACATCAGTTTTATCCATATTTCCCTGCATTGTTTTGAAGCAATCCAAAGTGTTCTGTTTTTCCACTCACAGGTACTGGGATTTAGGCTTAAAAGGATAATTTGTTTTGTGTGCTGGTCCTGGGGCTTGAACTCAGGGCCTGGCCACTGTCCCACAGTGATTCTTGGCTCAAGGCTCTATCACTTGAGCCACAGCTCCACTTCTGGGTTTTTGTTTTCACTTGGAGATAAGAAGAGTCTCACAGTTTTTTTCTGTCCAGTGTGACTTCAAACCAAACTCCTCAGAGCTCAGCCTCCTCAGTAGCTAGGATTATAGGCTTGAGCCATTGGCGCCCAACTAAGATGCTTTTTTTAAGAAAGTAAATATTTAGTTGATACTGGGGTTTGAATTCAAGACCTTATGCTTGATAGGCACTTTGTCATGAGCCACATTCCCAGCACTGTTTTGTTTGGGGTTTTTTTTTGGCCAGTCCTGGGGCTTAGACTCAGGGCCTGAGCACTGTCCCTGGCTTCTTTTTACTCACGGCTAGCACAGCAGCACTTCTGGCCTTTTCTATATATGTGGTGCTGAGGATTCGAACCCAGGGCTTCATGCATGTGAGGTAAGCGCTCTACCACTAGGCCATATTCCCAGCCCCACACCAGGCTTCTTGCTGTTTTTGTTCGAGTATTTTTTTTCTCATACCTTCAATTCTCTTATAATTTAATTCATAAAGCCTTATTTTTCTTACAGTGTTTCTTTTAGTTTTATTGTTTAATACTACAGTATTTCTGTATAGATGTAGCAGATTTGAAAATCTCATGTTTAAATCATCCTACTTAGGAGTCTTAGTTTGAACAGCATGGATGTCTTCCTTTGGAAGGAGACAAGTGTGCTGAGCGATTATTTGCAGATAAAGGGAAATCATCTGCTGCTGTCTTCACACGTAGCTGCCTTATCCCCCACTAACAAGGTCTCTCACTCGGGCCATGTCTCTAGCTTCTTTTCTTTTTGTACCAGTCCTGGACACTGTCCCTGAGCTGTTTTGGTGATGAATTGGAGATGAGTCTTACAGACTTTCTGGGCTGGCTTCAAACCACAGTCCTCGGATCTCAGTCTTGTGAGTAGTTAGGATTACAGGCGTGAGCCACTGGCGCCCAGCTTCTTTGAGAAAGCATGTTATGATGATTTTAGTATGCATAAACAACCACATGATTATTTTGTTTGGAAATACAATATTTTACTAAATATCTGGTACATGCCAAGTGCCAAGCATTTTACATGGTTCCACCATTACATTTGCCGCTCAGTCACAGTTCTGCCAGGCGGGTGTGGTCAGATGCCTGGACTTAGGTTCAGCAGGTTAAAGGTTTGTCCAGAGCCACACACCAGAAGGGCCTTAACCCCTTCCATCTCTACCATCACGTTCTACCACCAGCTGAGAATTTTGGAGAATCTACTGGGTAGAAGAAAGGAAGGTTCGTGTTGTGTGAGTTTAATGACTCCATGTTCTTATCTTTGTTTTCATGTAGTTGGAGTCTTCATCGTAGGGCAGAAACGGAATTGCAGAGAGTTAGTGATGGAGACAGCCCAGCTTTGACAGCTGGTCACAGGGCATAACTCCTGCAGCTGTGGGGGCAGAAAGCCCTGTACGCTTAGCTGCGGTGGTCTTAACGGGAAAGCAGAGCAAGCAACGATGTAACTGCATTTTCTTCTGCACTGTGTGCTCCTTTGTTCATGAAGTGATGGAGTTTTGCTTTTCCCCTAGCATATTGATAAAGTGTTCAAACATAAGGAGCTCCAGCAACAGCTTGTGGATGCCAAACTTCAGCAGACAACGCAGCTGATAAAAGAAGCTGATGAAAAACATCAGAGAGAGCGAGAGTTTGTAAGTTCTGTTTCTTGAAAAAAAAATTGCTAAAATCGGAAGCCGGACTATAAAGCATTTAAATGTACTCTGCAAGCTGTATGGTCCCTCGGTCATGCATGTTACTTGTTTTTGCCTGTCCTGAGTCATGAATTCTGGGCCTGGACACTGTCCCTGAGCCTTTTTGTGGTCAAGGCTAGTGGTCTACTTGAGCCACAGCTCCATTTCTTTTTGGTCGTCAATTGGAGATAAAGAGTCTCATGGACTTTCCTCCCTGGGCTGGCTTTGAACCATGATCCTCAGATCTCAGCTTCCTAAGTAACTAGGACTACAGTTGTGAGCCACCAGCATCTAGCATTGGACATATATATATATATATATATACTTTTTTTTTTTTTTTTTGGCCAGTGCTGGGGCTTGGACTCAGGGCCTGAGCACTGTCCCTGGCTTCTTGCTCAAGGCTAGCACTCTGCCACTTGAGCCACAGCGCTACTTCTGGCCATTTTCTGTATATGTGGTGCTGGGGAATCGAACCCAGGGCCTCATGTATATGAGGCAAGCACTTTTGCCACTAGGCCATATCCCCAGCCTGGACATAATTTTTTTTTTTTTTTTTGGCCAGTCCTGGGCCTTGGGCTCAGGGCCTGAGCACTGTCCCTGGCTTCTTCCCGCTCAAGGCTAGCACTCTGCCACTTGAGCCACAGCGCCGCTTCTGGCTGTTTTCTGTATATGTGGTGCTGGGGAATCGAACCTAGGGCCTCGTGTATCCGAGGCAGGCACTCTTGCCACTAGGCTATATCCCCAGCCCCTGGACATAATTTTTAACAGAACTTTTTGTTAACCTAAAAGTTCACTGTTGTTCTCAGATTGGGTGCTCTAATTATATTACCTGTCCGTAATTATAAATGCAATGGCATCTTTTGGCTACAGTTATCCAATATATGGAAATTCTGCTTTATGTACTTGTGTGATACAAACAACTATTAAAACTGAGAAATGATTATAATAATGTGGACTCTTACATCCAGCAGTCACCCAAGAATCCCAGGCCCCCAGATGAGTGTGATGTGAAGCATCGCATGCTGATGTCTAGGATTTAGAGACACATTTTTCACAAAATTGGGTCCTTCCATATATGCTCACAGTGAGATCCAGTGCTCAACTGAAGGAAGAAATGACTTATTTCTCAAGTTGGAGTATACATTTTGCACACACATAGTCACACGTGTTTCAGGCATGTGGCCTTTGGTTTCAGTAGGAATTTTTCAGACTTTTTTGGGCTATATGTGATACTGTATTTCAAAGACTTGGTTTCAAAATTGCCTAGTGTGTCATTTTATTGTATAATATTTTTGAAAACCTCAGTGTATAAATGAAAGCTCCTATTCCTTCTTCCTCTGCTTTTTTTTTTTTTAAATCAGTCATGGGGCTTGAACTCAGGGCCTGGGCGCTGTCCCGGAGCTCACTGAAGGGTAGTGGTGCTCTACCACTTTTAGCCACAATTCCACTTCTGGGTTTGGGTGGTTAATTGGAGATAAGAGTCTCACAGCCTTGCCTGCCCAGGCTGGTTTGAGCCGTGATCCTCAGATCTCAGCTTCCTGAGTAGCTCGCATTACAGATGTGAGCCACCAGGGCTTGGCTGCCTTTTTTTTTTGTTAAGCGAAGTATATAGAAACTGTTTCTTAGAGTTCATTGCTTTGCTCCACGGCCTTTTACTCTTTTGCTTTTGGACTAGCCTGTATTTCTCTGTCACAAGAATGATGTTGAGATTCCTAGCTGTGTTTTCTGCTCATATTACCACGTGCAATTATTTTCTCCTAAAGCAAAACAGTTTAACCCTGAATTTTTATAAATCTTGGTAGGCTTGCTGGGTACTTTCTCTACTTAAGCAGTAAGACTATTTATTGAGTGTTCTTTAAGTTTTAAAGAGAATGATGGAAGTTATAGGTAAATGACAATTGATAGAATAGTTACAGCTGTAGTCCATTGGTTCTTGCTAAAGTAGCTGGAGGATATAGCCTAACTATGTGTGGTCATTTGACATTGTAGTCATATTTGTAATTACTGTTAGTATTTTGCTAATTGTTTCTGTTTTCTAGCTATTAAAAGAAGCAACAGAATCAAGGCACAAATATGAGCAGATGAAACAGCAAGAAGTACAACTGAAACAACAGGTAACTTGACAGGAGGTGATAGAATTTGTAAGAAAAACCTAGGATTTTGAGTATCTGCTAATGTGGTTTTGCCTGTTCCAAAACTGACTGAAATAAAGGAAGAGATGATGTTTCTTCTTCCGTGTGTGTGTGTTTGTGTGTGTGTGTGTGTGTGTGTGTGTGTGTGTGTGTGTGTGTGTGTGTTTATGATGGTTAATTGGAGGTAAGAGTCTCATGGATGACCCTGTCTGGGCTTGCTTCAAACTGCAGTCCTCAGATCTCAGCCCCTTGACTCGCTAAGATCATAAGGCTTGAGCCATTGGCACCTGGCCTGATTTCTGTTGTGCGCCATCTCTTGTCTGTGCTACTTTGAGTTCTCTTACCAGTCATCCTTTCTTCTCCTTTGCAATGCATTACCTCATCTTTTCACATACCTGATGCAGCTGTCCTTCTCAAGAGTTGGCCTCACCTCTGCTCTCCTCCTGTCATTGCACATATTTGCAGATGATAGGCAGATGGCAATGCTTTGGCCTCCTTTCCTAATCCAGCCATATAATCCGGGCATGATGTTTGTTGCCCACGGTGGGGCCACAGTGAACTCTCACATGGGACACAGTGTACCTGGCCGTCCTACGTTTGATTAGAATGGCTCTTGCTGAAACTGCTGGTGTTTCCCGTAAGTGCTAGAACTGTGCCTTATTTGGCCTGAGAGCTACTGCTGGTCCCCCAAGTCCAGGCCAGTAGCCGCAGAGGAGTTGTCAGCATGTGTTTCCTCTACCAACTGCTGCCAGACCCCCTGCATTCCTCTTCCTTTTTTTTTTTTTTCTTGCTGGCCCTGGGGTTTGAACTCTGGGCCTGGGTGTTGTCACTGGGCTTTTGTGCTCAATGCTAGCACTCTTCCACTTGAGTACACTACCATCATTTGTGATGAGTCTCGTGGACTTTTGTGCCCAGGCTGGCTTTGAACCATGATCCTGAAATCTCAGCCTCCTGAGAAAGGTAAGATTCCAGGCATGAGCCGCTCACCGGCGCCCTCGTGCCTTCCTCTCTTCCACGCTCCTAGGCTTTGCCCTCCCCTTTCTGCAGGTGGGATCCCTCCAGCACTGGGATAGAATTTGGGGTTTCCCTGCTCCACTCCCCCAAGAACTGTGGGTGGTCTCCCCCCACATCCTTGTTAAGTGCTGCTGGTTAACCTTCCTAACTGTTAGGAAAATGGAGGAGAACGGAAAAGGAATAGGTCGGACTCGATCCTCAGCAGGCTCCCTGAGACTCTGACTTCCAAAATGACCAGCAAAAAGCCAGGATGGAGCCATAAGCCTGGCAGCGAAGCAAGCAGAAGGCCCTGAGTTCACATTCCACAATCCAAACAAAATGTCTCTGGCTCTGCTTTCCCATCCTGTGAATAATGAGATGTGACATTAGTGACATTAGATGGTCTCTGAGGGCTTCCCTCTTGGTCTAAAGTGAAGTTTCTAGTGCCCTTCCTGGAAGCCTTCTGGCGCAAAGCTTTCCCTCTTCTAACACACTGTGCCTCGTCCCTGCCCTTCTCTAAACACCTATTCTGTGGGGAAGAAAACTGACAGTATTTTATGTTCTGCATGCATTGTGGGTTTTTCTGAGCTTGAAGACAAATTCCTTGAATCTAGGAAGGAGTCCAGAGAAATAGTGGTGCCCCTTTTTGTTCCCTTCGTACTGAGGATTGAAGTCAAAGCCTCATACTTGCTGGGCAAGTGCTCTACCACTCCAGTCATACCCTAGCCTGAAAATGGATGTTTCTATCTTATTCTTTGATCTAACTTTTCCAACTGAATTCTTGTTCCCCAGCCCTTCAAATTCTTTGGCTTCTGTTGCATTGTCCTGCCTGCATTTATGAAAGAGATATCCTTGACACCAGGCTAAGAATTATGTGTGTGGTGTTCCAAAAGAAAGCTCTATTCCCAGAACTGTTTCCAGCTTTGGTGATCAATGCAATGATAGATGGTACAGACAGATTGCTCTCATCCCCCCCCCCCAGTCTTTGTTTTTACTTTTTGGTTGATCGTGGGGCTTGAAACTCTGAGCCTGAGTGCTGTCCCGGAGCCTCTCTGTGCTCCAGGCTAGCGCTCTACCACTTGAGCCACCGTGCCAAGTCCTGTTTTCTAGTGATTAATTGGAGATAATAATCTCACAGATTTTCTTGCCCAGGCTGGCTTTGAACCTCAGTCCTCAGATCTTAGTCTCCTGAGTAGCTAGGATTACAGGTGTGAGACATCAGTACCTAACTCCAAAGTTAGGTATTTCTGTAAGTTAAAATTTTAGTCATCTGTATCTGGTATCCAAGAATTAGGTGTGGATTCAGTTGTGTTCTTATCACTTAAATCAAGTATGTCATTTGTAAATTTTTTTTGTAAATGTTTTTTGAAAGTTTAGGAGTTGGCTTTCGTTGTGTATGTGCTGGTACTGGGATGTGAACTCAGGGCCTCACTCTCTTGCTTACTTGCATTTTTTTTCCTTTTTTTTTGCCAGTCCTGGGCCTTGGACTCAGGGCCTGAGCACTGTCCCTGACTTATTTTTGCTCAAGGCTAGCACTCTGCCACTTGAGCCACTTCTGGCCATTTATCTATCTATATATGTGGTGCTGAGTAATCGAACCCAGGGCTTCATGTATGTGAGGCGAGCACTTTACCACTAAGCCATATTCCCAGCCCCTTACTTACATTTTTTTTTTAACTCAAGGCTGGGGCTCTACCACTTGAGCCACACTTTCACTTCCTCGTTTTTGCTGAATAATTGAAGATAAGAACCCCTTGGATTTATTCAGGCACTGGTGGCTCATGCCTGTAATTGTAGCTACTCAGGAGGCTGAGATCTGAGGATTGAAGTTCGAAGCCAGCCCGGGCAGAAAAGGGTCTGTGAGACCCTTATCTGCAATAACCACCAGAAAACTGGAAGTGGCACTGTGGCTCACCGTGGTAGAGTGCCATGAGTGAAAGCTCTCAGGGACAGTGCCCAGGCTCTGAGTTTAAGCCCCAAGACCAAAAAAAAAAAAAAAAAAAGAGAGAGAGAGAAAAAAGAATCCCCTGGATTTGTCTTCCTGTGCTTCCAGCAGCAACCCTCAGATCTCAGCCTCCTGAATAGCCAGGGTCACAGGAAGGAGCCACAGGAGCCTGGCGGGAACTTGCACGTTTACCTAGAACTTAGAATTGATTTCCTTTCTTTTTTCTTTCTCTGTAGCTTTCTCTTTATATGGATAAGTTTGAAGAATTCCAGACTACTATGGCAAAAAGCAATGAGCTATTTACAACCTTCAGGCAAGAAATGGAAAAGGTATTTGCATATTTTTAAGGATTATTAGAGAAAAGTGAATTTATATACCGTATTTCAAACGTAACTAGTACTACTTGTGTGAGTTTATATTGGGATGACTGTCTTCATTTGATCTTTTTTTTTTGCCAGTCCTGGGGCTTGAACTCAGGGCCTGAGCACTGTCCCTGGCTTCTTTTTGCACAAGGCTAGCACTCTACCACTTGAACCACAGTGCCACTTCTGGTTTTTTCTATATATGTGGTGCTGGGGACTCGAACCCAGGGCTTCATGTATGCAAGGCAAGTACTCTACCACTAGGCCATATTCCCAGCCTCTCCCCCCTTTTTATTATTATGTTTGGTTTCAGTTACTTTCGAGGGTCACTCTCAGTCCTGTCACAAAATTCTGTCCTTAGAAATGGTCAGAACTATGGGCTGGGGATATGGCCTAGTGGCAAGAGTGCCTGCCTCGGATACACGAGGCCCTAGGTTCGATTCCCCAGCACCACATATACAGAAAACCGCCAGAAGCGGTGCTGTGGCTCAAGCGGCAGAGTGCTAGCCTTGAGCGGGAAGAAGCCAGGGACAGTGCTCAGGCCCTGAGTCCAAGGCCCAGGACTGGCAAAAAAAAAAAAAAAAAAAAAAGAAATGGTCAGAACTCGAACAAATAATGTTGAGCGAGACAAGCTGAGAACACAGAGAACAAAGCGGCATGGTCTCCTTGATATATGACTGTTAGGGTGGGGGACGGACGGACAGTAGAGACCAGGTCTGTGACATAAAAAACTTCTTGTCAAATGGTATTTCCACAGGTTCAGGTCAGCGACCTTACATTATGTATCTAAAACCAAACAACTACTAAACATAAAAAGGTCTAAAATAGACCTCTCAGTGGATCACAATAGCTCAACAGCTATGTACATATGATCATATAAGACAAGGATAAGCAAACTCTACTGTTGACGTTATATTTAAAGTTCTAGGTGAATTTCCTTTGGCGTACGCCACGTGGCTACTGTATATGATTTTAGTACACTGTGTATTGTATATATGCCTACCTGATCTAGGGAAGGGAAAGAAAAACGAGGGTGTAAGATATCACAAGAAATGTACTCACTGCCTTATTATGTAGCTGTGCCCCTTTTGCACAACACCTTGTCAACAAAATTTAATTAATAAAAATTAAAAAATGTGAAAAAAAATTCTGTCTTCAGAGAGTAAAGACAGCCTACATCTAGAGGAAAAATTAGTGTATTTCTGTTGGTTGAGATGCATGTACATACATACACACAGTTTCTACCATTGGAAGAAAAAGACTTTCTTTTTTCTCTTGATGTTTTTGTTAGTGAAGGGGCTTGAACTCGGCGTCTGAGTGCTATCCCTGAGCCCTGAGCTTTTCTGCTCCAGGCTAGCACTCTGCCACTTTGAGCCACAGCACCACTTCTGGTTTTTTGGTGGTTAATTGGAGAGAAGCGTCTTAGGGACTTTCTTGCTCTGGCTGGCTTTGAACAATGATCCTTAGATCTCAGCCTCCTGACTCACTAGGATTTCAGGCATGAGCCGCCAGTGCCTGGCCTTCTTTTCTCCTAAACCCACTGAAGTCTTTCTCCAACCAAGCTCATTCTTTGGCTTCTATTATATCTCCCTGCTGTGCATTAAGAAAAGATAAATCTTGGATACCAAGCTAAGAACCAAAACATGTCTACTCCTAGGTGGGGGTGCAAAGCTCAGCTTGCCGCTTAGCTAGGATAACGGGCACATACCAACGGCACCCGTCTAGATTGGGAGGTTTTAGAAAAGTGTGCCTCGTGCTTCGTCATCTAGAGTGCAGTAGACATCAGCCATGGCCATTGCTTCACCTTACATCGTGGTTAATGGGCTCATCTGACTGCGGACAAGCTGCTGAGAGCTTCTGGTTGCCTTTCTATGCTTTTGCTTTTAAAAATGGGTTTAAAAAAATAAAAGACCTGCCCTTCATAAAAGCAGAATATTTTAGTTTTGGGCACATTAACGTGTGCTCAATTACCAGGAGCTGAACAGTGCTCAAATGACTACCTTGAGGTATTTTTAGACCTAGTTATCTGGCGAATTCCATGGGCAGCATATTTGTTCTGCCGGTCGTTCCTTTGAGTGGAGGATCGGATCCAGGGGCGGCTGAAGCACACTGAGGCGTTAGCTAGACTGCAGTACACGCTTACTGTTGGGATGGAATAGGTTTCACGGCAAGGACTCCCCAGATTGGCTGTCTTGGGGAATCCTGTGGAATGCGAAGGTAGAGGTGAGCTGGGGGTTAGCACGTGACCCAGATCTCCCACGAGCTCTCTCCGTGGCCTCTGTCCCCAGTTCCCTGTCCCCTCGCGCATGCGCACGGTGCCTCGCTCAGAGCCTGACGGGATCGGAGCACATGCGCACTCATCCATGGGGAGAGGAGTTCGGGGGTGCGGTGAACTGACAGGCGTAGATGAGTCTTTCCAGACAAGTTGGGGTCTTGTAGCAGAGACTGAGGAAGGCTTCCCTCTTTTTTATTGTCAAGTTGAAGTGCAGTGTTTCCCTCATTTTTGAACTCACTTTATACTTAGCAAAATCTGAGTACAATAGTCTTGATAGTACACACACACACACACACACACTTTTCCCCTACAGCTTGTGAAAAAGGAGGTCCCGCTCCTCCCAGGCCCAGGTGGGGAAGCAGCAGTGTGGCCGTGAAGGAAGCTCTCTCTGCAACCCTCACCTCGGTTGCATGCTCAGAGCTTTGTGTTTTGCTCAGCACGGGCTTGAACTCAGGGCCTGGGCGCGGTCCCTGAGCTCTTTATGCTCAAGTCTAGGGTTCTGCCATTTTGAACCACAGCACCCACTTCATTTCCTGGTGGTTAGAGATAAGTGTCTCAGAGACTTTCCTGCTCAGGCTGGCATCGAACCGGGATCGTCAGCTCTCAGCCTGGTGATCACAGGCATGAGCCATCAGCTCCTGGCTTCTCCCTGGGAGTTTCTGACATAAGCTGTGTCACCAACAGAAAGGCCAGCTGCTTCTTGAAAGCACAGTCAGCTACTAGCTGGTCTAGGCGGGGCAGGAAGTAGAGGTGATAGACAGTTTTGCATTTAAATTTGTGATTGTGTTTATTCCCAGATGACAAAGAAAATTAAAAAGCTGGAAAAAGAAACAATAATATGGCGTACCAAGTGGGAAAATAATAATAAAGCACTTCTGCAAATGGCTGAAGAGGTGAGCTACTTTCTTAGTTATGGGGATTCATTGAGTTCAGGTGGCTGTCAGGACGGGGCCCTCCAAGTGTTGGGGTTCCACGATGATAGTTGCTGAGGCGTCTTTCCTGGCAGGTAGCTCGACATGGAGGAGCTTGGGTGATGGATTGCGTCCGTGTTCTAGTTCATTCTCCTGGGCTCCTATGGAGGACACTTGCGAAGCATCTTCTGCTTTCTTCTATAGAAGTGCTTTCGTAACCTTTTAAGTTCCAACCAAACTCATGTTCTAAGCTGCGATTTCTAGGCCCCAGCTAGAGGCTGTGGCTCACGGGGCGGGGGTGGGTCAGAGCCCCTGCTTTTCCAGCAGCATTCGGTTGAATGCCTTAGCGCCACTCACTCCATTGCCCAGCGAGTATGAAAGCAAATACCTCAAATGCTGGCTTTTCCCAAAAGCAATAAATATTTTTGTTCTGCCAGTTTTATACTATGACACGTATTGCTTTCAATCACCAAATTTTCAGTGCTGAAATTTTACAAGACTGATTGGTGTAAAATGCCACAAAATAAATCATTGGAGCAGAAGAATCATAGCTACAAATTGATAGTAGACAAAGCTGTAGAACTGAGTCATGTTTTAATTGAGTCCTGGAGGCTTTTTCCCTAGTCTCTGATAAATGTCTTGACTTTATTCTTGTGTTGGTCCTGGGGCTCGAACTCAGGGCTGGGCACTGTCTCTGAGCTCCTTTTGCTCAAGGCCAGTGCGCTGCTGCTTTGAGCCACAGCACCACTTCGGGCCTTTTCTGTGTATGTGGTGCTGAGGAATGGAACCCAGGGCTTCATGCATGCTAGGCAAGCTCTCCACCACTAAGCCACATTCCCAGGCCCCCAATAAGTGTTTTTTTTAAAAAGTGGATTTTTTGCCAGTTCTGAAAGGACAAAGGGACTTTGGTTTTCGTAGATGGATGAATTTCCAGTTGGGCTCAGCTCGTTCCTCTCGCTTTCTCTGCATGTGCACAGTGGCCTCAATCGTACTTAGAGGTTCTAGAAATGGTTTGGTTTGTTCCTCCCTTCCACAGAAAACTGTCCGTGATAAAGAGTACAAGGCCTTCCAGATAAAGCTGGAGCGGCTAGAGAAGCTGTGCAGGGCTCTTCAGACGGAGCGCAACGAGCTCAACGAGAAGGTGGAAGTTCTGAAGGAGCAGGCCTCTGCCAAAGGGACTGATGGGGACTCGGGGTCGCCCGCCCTGCAGCCTTGCCCTGGGGCGGGTTCTCACCCGGAGCCCGCCAGTTCCCCCGCAGCGGCGGCCGCCAGCCCCGAGGCCCAGGCGGCGAGCGGGGCGCTGGCGCACACGCTCCCGTCGCCCGCGTCCGGCCCGGGCATCGAGTCCGTTGACTAAGGTGAAGTGTGATCACTGTACCGAGAGCTCTATTTTGTGTATAACTTTCTGTTAGTAGTAACTATTGGTTTTGTGGTGAAAATTTTCTTACTTTTTCTACCATATCTGTATTTTCTTAGAACTACTGGACTTAATGTGGTACAGGAGGCTGCTTCGCAGTTTGAATAGTTTGAATCTATAAATTTCCCTCGGCTCTGTTGCACATCTGCCTCATTTTCCCCTCTGTTGGAGTGCACGTGTTCACTGCCTTGTCCATTCTCTTCCCGGCTCCCTGCATATAATGTTCCTAATGAAAACATCCCTCAGCAGGGCTGGCCGTGATGCAGGAATTCCGTTCTTGTGATGGTTCCCTGATATAAAAATAATACTAATTTAAGCATCTTGATCCCCTATTACTAGTAATCAAGGAAGAGGTTGATTAGTTGTCTAATAGCCCATCCAAATGCTGAGGGGAAAAAAACAACCCTCTAGTGTTGGGTCAGAAACAAGCCTAGCATATTCAGATAAATGCTTTGATAACATGTATATAACTTAACAACCTGAGATGGCTACAAGCCTTCACTTCCAAGTTTGGCACTATATATATTATAGTCACTTGTGAACAAAGTCCTATATATTGGCAAGAACACTGGACAATAGGCTTTGTGTTTGCGTGGCTGAAAATAGAAATGCCTTGGTTTCAGGCTAGAACCCACGTGGGGTTTGGACCACCCGATGCTCCTTTGCGATCATGGCGGTGTGATTTACTTAGGTTCAACTCCAGTTTGGGCACATAGCCTCCACTTGCATAGAGAGCAAATTCTTTGCAAAGAAATGGGTTTGCAGTTTCTTGTCCAGTGAAGACAAGGACAAATTGTCATGTTTGTTTTTCTACCAGTCTTAGGGCTTGAACTTGGGGTCTGGGCACTATCCGTGAGCCTCTCTCTGCTCAAGGCTAGCACTCTACCATTTGAGCTACAGCACCACTTCTGGATCTTCCTGTGTATGTGGTACTGAGGAATCAAACCCAGGGCTTCGCGCATACTAGCTAAGCACTCTACCACTAAGCCACATTCCCAGCCCTCATGTAGCTTTTATTAGGCAGAAGTTCATCATTGTCTTCTGCCTGTGTAAAGGTTGGTATTCAGTGTTGTTGCAATCAGCAGGGCTGAGGTGTAATAAGCTGCTCAGCGTAGGTGTAGAGGGCTTTTCTAGAAGGTGTGAGGCCTTGGCTCTATTCCCCACCCCCACCCCCCCATGCATACACATCAGCAAAGAACTGGAGACTTGCTGATTCGCAGCTCACATTCTCTGAAATGGGTTCCATTTACAAAACAAAAACACTGGAACTAGCATTTTCATGTTGGGAAAACTTGGCAGAGTGTGACCTGTAACTTATGCTTTCAGTCTCATTTCTTACTGTTAATCTTTTTTTCAGACAAATACAAGCATTGTCAAATTCTCTTATCCGTGGAATTGGAGACAGTTTGAAATTTGCCTTTTTCTTCCTTCAGTGTTTAAGGCTACACGATGACAGCGTCTTTCCTGTCTCTGGTATTTGTGTTGAGAACTTGGTGGAACAAAAAAGAAAGGTCCTACTAGAATTGATGTTAACACATTTCACTGAGCAAAACTATCAAACTGACACTTGTTAAATTGCTTACTGGACTGAATAAACTTGTTCTCTTTTATTTGTAAACTCCTGTCACATTCATGGTCTAAACTGCGTTGAAAGAAGTGAAAATTATCTGATGGAAGCTTAGAAAAGAATCCCTCTTCATCAGGCACTATTTTCTATCAGATAATTAGTCATGTTAATTAAGGGGTTAGGCAGTAGAGAAAAATCCACAAAGATCATCTCAAAATGAGTCCGAAGAAAACAACTCAGACAGCCTTGTAGAAATCCCCCCTGCCCTCTCTGGCTACTAAGTGATATTGTTGACTTAATTTCCCCCGGGGAAATGGAGGTATCATCAACTCTTATCTACCTTGAAATGAGTACTAATGATCATATTTCATGAGAACTGCTGGATGTACAGCTGTTAACATTTTGTCAAATCATGTGTGTAGCCCACATTTCTGTGTGGTGCCTGTCCTGTGTGGAAGACTGTAAATCTTGGACCTGTCTCATATTTTCAAGGGCGTTATAAAGCAATGTGATTTAACAGTACTTGGCCTGCTGCTTTTGGCTTATGTGTCTTTTTAGCTAGATGCTGTCGTGGTGTTTAAAAGGCTATGGATTCTGTTTGGGACACATTCAGAATCTCCTCCCACCCTCCCCGAGGAAGAACATCCTCCCCTGAAACTATCACGTCACCAGCCTCGTGTTGTGGCTTTGTAGCACCGCCCTGTATTTACCATATTCTAGAAACACTGTAATGCTAATGCTACTTAGGCTGGCCCAGAAAAGGTTTCAATGTTGAATTCACTTAAATTGCACCACCATACAATCTTGATGTATGTTATTTATAGTGGCAGTAGACCTCCAAGGTGTAGAGAAAAACTTGGGTCTTGGATAATGGACCATTTCATCCTCAAACTTGTAGTGCATTTCTTGGGTCTTGAGACCAGTATTTTTTAGTTATGTATGCAACTGCCTTTATTACACCTGGTTATCACAATTCAATTCTCAGGTGTTGCAGAAAAATCTACCTCTTTCAGACTGTAGATGGAAATAACTGTGAAAAAATGATGCAGATATCTTCTAGTTTGTGCTAAACACACTGCTTTATTTTTACAGCCCACGTCTTTCATGAGGATACGAATTGTTAAGAGGCAGTCTTGTTTTGCTTTTCAAAGACATTTTGTAGAGATTTTTCACTAATGTGAATCTGATTTTATCTACTCAATTCTGTATAGATTAAGTAAATATGTATGATAAATTTAACAGCTTCTGTGTATTCTTTTTGTTATTCATGTTGCCTTCCTTGTAGACTAGCAAGTCCAATGGTATAATTTGATCCATTTCTACTTGAGGGGCTACAGAATACACCCCCCCTCCTACCTCCCCACGTCCTCAATGAATGCAACCAATTTTATTTTAAAACTTTATTTCTGCAAAGCCAATCAAGAAGTGTCGGAAGGAAAAAGTGAAAAAAGTTATCCTTGCATATTTGGGAACTTGAGCAAGCACTTAGTTGGGAAAATGAGGACTTAAAACATCTGACTCAAAAGGCAGTACCCTGCAAACTTGTACTTTAAACGATGATGATGTTCTCCTTTAAGCAACATTCCTTTTTTCCCTAATAGCTACAAATATGATACAGTACGCAACAGCTCACTTGAAAGTGCTAGAATCAGAGGGTAAAGAACGCCATAAGCCATCCCACTTACATTTTCTACTATACAATGCCTTTTTGGCGCTTGACAAATCAAGCATTCTTGTAAGCATTACATTCAACAGAAACATCTTATACTTTGGGGTTTAAGATCCTTGTCCCTGCAGCTCCGAGGTTGTCACATCTGCCTCTTCATCATTGTAAATGTTTTCAGCCTGGAGAGAATAACAAACCAAATAAATCCGCACGTGAAACTGCCCCCCCAAGGTGTTCACCAAATCACCTAAAAATGCAATTCTCATCTGTGAATCCAGATTTTAAGATTCATGTCAATGTGTCTCAGTGGTGGAAATTAAACATGACATGTTCATAACTTGTTGGCTACTTTCATTGTGTTTTGCATCTTTTAGACGTCAAGGAAGGAAAGAACAGGCTCAAAGGAAGTTAGCTGCCAATAAGCAACTGCACATACACACCAAGCTACCCACACTCAAGTCATTCAGAGAGAGATGCTCTTTGCAAACATCGCAAGCATCACTTACAGGGAGTGATAGGAAAGAAAGGCTTAGTTAACAACTCGGCACCTTAGAAGTGTCAAGTATTTACAGCTTGAACACCTTGCCATTTCCTTCTTGTATTCTTCTTGCCTGTGACACAACAGAGACACTGGAGACAGAGCAGGGGTGCCACGTGCCACTGGACAGAGGGCCCTAATGAAATTTCGAGCACCAAAGGTTAAGCACCAACCAGACTGGTGCTACAACATAGTGGACAAAGCACCTGTATGTAACCAAGCTGTGTGTGCAATAGAGCATCTGCTTTTGTTTCCTTGCTAGAAATATTTAGTAGGAATTACATTCTACCCCAGCTCACCATTTGCCATATCTGCATGATGTTATCCTCCGACACTGAGCAAATGACCCAAGGCTCATTGGGGTTCCAGCTGAAGTCGGAAATCTTGGCAGTGTGTCCTCCATGAATGAACTGTATAAAGGATAAAGTCTTGGTTTCAAATCCTCTCCTGTTAATCCTAATACAGGGTTTAAAATAGTTTCTAGATCACATTTTGGAGGGGGTAATTGCCTCACAGTGTAGAAGGCAGGTGACTCAAGCTTAATCCCTATTCCATTACTTTGTAAACCTTGAAATTGGGATGTGGAAGTACTGTGTGTGGTTTCACAATAACAAAAATGTTAACACACTGTTTTGAGTTGAGAAGTCACACTGTATCTGTGCTGTCCAGGAGCTTGAACTCAGGGCTTGAGTATTGTCCTTGAGCTTTTTTCCCCCTAAAGGCTAACAGTCTACCACTAGAGCCACAGCTCCACTTCCATTTTGGGTTCTTTTTTTGGGTAGCTGAGCTAGGAGTCTCATGGACTTTCTTACACCAGCTGGCTTCAAAACACAACCTTCAGATCCCAGCCTCCTGAATAGCTAGGATTACAGGGGTGAGCAACTGGCTCCTGACTTGAGAAGTGACACTTTGAGGTCTCAGCCAATTATATGCCATGTTACCTAGTCATTTCATCAGTTACAAAATGTGAGATGGGATCTACAAGTGTTTCAAATATGAAGGGGTACACCAGTGGAAAAAAATGCTACAAACGCTGAACCTGCTATTCTGCCTGATGCTCACATCACCTCTTTGGCTGATTTTGGCCCAAAGCCATAATGAATGGAAACCAGCAAGCTGAAGAATGAAAGAGTTTGCTAAAGACTTGGCATAGGCTAAAGACTTGGTATAAAGTGTCTAACACTCTCAAGGCCCTTCTTTACTTCTGAGTGAAGCACAAGTGTACCCCAAAATTAGTACTGTCCTAAGAGTAACATGAAATGAGTATGACTGGAGAAGACAAATGCTGAATGCAGAACGAGGACAAAGAACCATTGCTAAATCTGGCGATGTTTCATGCAAAAGTGAGTGACCTGGACTTGAAAATCAGGTCATTAAAATGTTTCCCATAAATTATATATTGCTAATTGAACAATGCTATTTTCTCTCACTACCCAAGGCCTACAGGAAATATTACAACTAGAACTAGTAAGACAGTTTCTGGGAGCTCCAACTACTCTCTTACTAAATCTCACTGTGTTGATAAATGTCAAGGCCCAATCACAGGAACATTTACGACTTCCATTTTGAAATTACCTGTACAAATTGAAACTCTGACCCTCCCGCGCCCCCGCCCCCAGTACTGGGATTTAAACCCAGGGTCTCATCCTCATGCTTGCTCAGTTGGCACTCTACTATTTGAGCCATGGCTCCAGCCCAGCTTTTTGCTGGTTATTCTAGAGATGGGAGTCTTGTAGACTTTTCTGCCTGGGCTGGCTTTAAGCCAGGATTCTCTGGTTCTCAGCCTCCGGAATACTTCAAGTATTCCAGGCACGAGCCGCTGGCTCCTGGCTTGACACTTTCTAACCTCCGTGTAGTGTGTAGTACTGAGCACGAGAGCAAATGCGTACCAGGAGCTCTGGAGGCCCATCTTCCGCGTCTTCGGCCGATTGCTCTTCTCCAATTTTGCTATTAACAGAGAACGTAATACTTTCGTTACTGAACTAGTATCAGGTCAGAAAGTTCATCTTATACCACAGATGTGCACACTCACTGTACAAACAACTTATTTTTATATGATAATCAAGTGAGGCTTTTAATATTTGGTGAGAAGGTAGGATGTTTACTTTCTGGAGAAGGAAGGCTTAGAGTTATTCCTAACTGAACTGCAGAATGAAAAATTGTTCTTCGCGATGTGGTGTTTACTGTAATAGGATTAAAAAGGCAAATACATTTAAAAAAAACCTGGGGGAGAATGATGGAAGGTGTGACACTGATCAAAATGAATTGTACTTATAACGTATGTACTGAGTGGAAACTTCTGTACAACTACTTAAAGATAAACTTAAAACTACTTAAAGATAAACTTAAAAACTACTTAAAGATAATAATAAATTTAAAAACTACACGTGTAGCCTCTATATTCTTGAGGCCTTTTGCATTTCAGGAGTGAAATATTATACAGCAGTAGCATGAGTGCCTAAGGAAAGAACAAACAGCTTTTTCTTGTTTGGTGGAGGTAGTGTTTAGACTTCTGGCCTCGCTACTTACGCAGGCGCTTTACCACTTGAGTCACTTCACTAGCCCCCAACAATCCAGCTTCTCACTATGCAATGTGGAAGCCAAACCAAGGTGGGGGGGCCTTTTTTTCTTGATGCTAGGCCTCTCACATGCTAGGTATGTTCTACCACTGAGCTAAACCCTGGCCCAAAATGAAAGGATTCTGTTTTTGAAACAATGTCACACTGAGATCTGAGAATCCTATTTGTTTCTACAGGAAGTGTATCTGCTACAACCATCTAGATATAAACACACATACCTACAACTTCATCTCTAAATTACCAACAAACAAAATTCATATCATAGAACTGTATTTCACGACCTATTTGTATTCTTTTACACACATACACACTCACAAAAGAAAGGCTCTTTATGAAAGTACTACATTTGGATTACAGCATATTGCTTTTCTAGTTTATGGCCTACTCCCTCATCTACCACATTAGTATATTTATACAGTATCTTGCCCTCAGAGTTGACATTACCTTAAATCCCACACATTCAGGCGGCGATCAGTACCACTTGAAGCGAGAATGGTCTCATTATGTGGAGACCAGTGGACCTAATAATACAAATTTTGAAAGCACAGGTTTTGAAAAACTCTTACCAGGTTTGTTTTGTTGCTCTTGTTCTAAGAGATAATGTTTTCTCATCTCAGTCTAGAGTTTTCCTTGTCCCAGTCTTCTAAGAATTCTTGGAGGGCCTACCTCCCTAGCCTGTCCCTAGGTAGGTCACATTCCCCGATATGGAGGAAATCCACAAGGGGGTACCAATCAATCTAATTCAATCCTAGAACCTTTCATTTTCAATGAAGTCTGTCTGAACTTATTTAAATTTTACAAGACTTTTTTCATTAATGGCATACCTAACTGATAAATCTTTGGATTTCACAGGTTCTGTTTGGCAGAAGTAAAATAAAATTACTTTGGATGAAAGGCCTCTCAAAGAGACCTAAGCTATTTCCCACTATATTACTTACATTTTAGAACCAAGAACCTTAAAAAATGAGCATCTCATGCCCATCATATAAAAGGAAACACTAAAAAACAATTCCCCTGCCATAAAATGACTAAAACTCTAAAACATAGACACTAGAAAAATTGTCACATACCTGGAAAATTTCATCCTTATGCGATTCAAAAGTATGGAGTTTTAACTTTAAGTTACGCAGGTCCCACAAAGCTACAGTCTAAAGATGGGGGAAGAGGAATGATTTTTGCAATTTAAGACATTTGAATTAAAACCCAAAACAACTGAGTTTTTTTTTAGAAAAGGCAAAAAAACCTCTGACACCTTATCCGCAGAGCCAGTTGCTAGAATGAATTCACTGTAGGGATTGAATGAGAGGCAGTTGACCTCGGCGGTGTGCGCGTCCACCAAGTGGCTTGGCTTGGAGGTGGTGTTAGATCTGGTGTCCCATCTAAAACACAAAGGTGCAAGGTACGCAGCGCTCGAGGAGGACGTCCATCTTCCACATCCTCTCTCGCATTCACGCTTTGCAGTCAGAGTGATTCCACTCTGCTGAAAGCTCTGCTATGCTCAGCCCTCGGCAAAGACATCAACTACACAGCGGCCAATTTCCACTTGGACCACTAATACCAAAATCAGATAAATAACAAGGGCTATTACTTCTGCTTCCTCCTTTCTTAGATGCCCAAATTACCAATAATATCGAGCCTATACAATGTACAGAGTATGTACAGAATAAGAGGGTACCTACAACTAGATTGCATTTTCCTTCACATGTGCATAGCTATTTAAAAACTAAACTACTTATTCATATAGCAGCTAAGTCTAATGGAAAACGATCACTACATATAGACCACTAAGTTTTTCGTAGCGGTACTGGGGCTTGAACTGAGGGCCTGGGTGCTGTCCCTGAGCTCTTTTTGCTCAAGGCTAGTGCTCTACCACTTGAGCCACAGCCCATTTCTGGCTTTTGTGGTGGTTAAGTGAGAGCCTCATGGACTTTCCTGCCCGGGCTGGCCTTGAGATCCTCAGAAATCAGCCTCCTGAGTAGTTAGGATCACAGGCACAGGTCACTGGCATCCATCCAGCTTGCATCATTTTTTTAAAAAGAAATCAGAGTGAGACTAATTGGAACACACTGTAAATCATGTGTGGAAATGTTAACAACAAATCCCCCTTTGTATAATTAATGTAAGTTAATAAGAAAGTGTAGAGATAAAAAACACAAACCAATCTATATCACAATCAGCGATGGTCATTCAGATCACCTATCAACAATATCCCACTGCCCTTTCCACCTTACATCATAAGTTTCTGATCATCAGCAACAGATCCAAACAGTGACTCATGCAGCAGATGCCAGGCCACGTCTTCCACAACAGCAGAGTGGCCAGTAAAGATTGCTTTGGCATCCACAATTTTGCCTTCCTTTGGTCCTGCATTAATATCCCACAGGCACACAGTCTGAGGAAGAGAAGGAGAGGAGAAAAAGATGTATGACAGTGAATTAATTTCAAGGCTAACAGCTTATTAAAAACATCACAAAAAAAAACAATTTAACTACACAAACCGTCAGCTTCCAGGAGAGGAAATGTATAAAGCAAAGAAACCTCAAGGGGTGATGGGGGAGGCTGGCCGTACTAGCAGGCAATGGACAGTTCAAGTTTCCATCGAATCACAATCAAATTTGCAAAATTCATCCAGATAGCACAATAAATCAGAGCACCAGACTCACTTTAAAAAAACACACTAGATTAGAAATATTTGGAATAAAACCTAAAACAAGGCTCTTTGGACAAATTTCTCAATGGCAAAAACCACTACAGACATCAGGAGGTACGGCCAGAAACCCCTACAAGGTCAAACAGAGCCCAAAGGCCTGATCCTTGAAACATCAGAAGAGTTCAAGGAGAGTACATCAGGCCTCAAAGATCACAGAGGGCCACAAATCATAAGGCTTCATGATCAAAGTTTTCTTCTGATGTGCAGTCTTATAAAAAAAACCATTAAGCTATCAGGTAATGACTCACATTCAAAGGCTTAAAATCAGAAGTAATTCCTTTAAGGCACGTTAGTCTACTAATTACAAACCCACTGATATTTGTATTGGCTTCATCTCTTTCTAAACCATTTTTTCTTCCTGGTACCTTAGTTTCTGTTGCTACTTATATACATTCTGACATACCATTAATTACTTGCACTAAAGAGAAAGGACTATATGCAGGGTGCTCACCGACCCCAGCTCCCACCTCAGAAAGGGCCTGCAAAGACTGGCACCATGCCTGGCAGCTGGGAAGCCAGTGGCAATGTCAGCTATTATTATTAGTAATTCCCACTCGGTGTTTTTAAAAGGTAATTTAAGTTAGAGTAAAGCCCTATATAGGAAAGCATCACAAATAGATTTAGAAGTAAACAGCAAAATCGTCCTTTCAGAAACCTCAAAGCAGACCCTTGTTTCTGAGGCTCTCTCGAGTGGGGCTTAAGAATGCTGACACATGGGCTGGGGATATGGCCTAGTGGCAAGAGTGCCTGCCTCATATACATGAGGCTCTGGGTTCGATTCCCCAGCACCACATATACAGAAAATGGCCAGAAGTAGCGCTGTGGCTCAAGTGGCAGAGTGCTAGCCTTGAGCAAAAAGAAGCCAGGGACAGTGCTCAGGCCCTGAGTCCAAGCCGCAGGACTGGCCAAAAAAAAAAAAAGAATGCTGACACATGGGCTGGGAATATGGCCTAGTGGCAAGAGTGCTTGCCTCGTATACATGAAGACCCAGTTTGATTCCTCAGCACCACATATAGAGAAAATGGCCAGAAGTGGCGCTGTGGCTCAAGTGGCAGAGTGCTAGCCTTGAGTAAAAAGAAGCCAGGGACAGTGCTCAGGCCCTGAGGCAAGCTCCAGAGATGGCAAAAAAAAAAAAAAAATAAGAATGCTGACACAGATTTTATCAGCCACGTCCCCCCCCGCCCCCCACTGACTTGAGAACAGCAATTGGGAGGGTATTTTGATGGTGGGAATGAGGGAAAACCAGCTTGGGGTAGGGGTGAGTGACATCTTCACGGGCTTGATTTGCATTGTGAATCTGGCAGAAGGGAGACAGGGAATAACTGCTTGATTCGTATGGAATTTCCTTTAGAGAAACCTGGTGAAAATATTTTGGGAGTAGAATGGTCATAAAACTTTTGAATATACCAAACTGCCATTGAATCTGAAACAACAAAAACCTTGGCAAGGATTCAGTTCCACAAATGTCTAAGGACCTAGAGATCCTCTTTCAAACAGCAAGAAGGCTTTTGCCCATCCTCCCTCTATTCTAAGGTTGTCTCAAAAGAGCTTTGTCAAATCCCAAGACTCCCAACAGGAGTTAAAAGCCCCTACTGAGTCCTGAGAAAATGGTATGGCAATAACCAGCAGTTTTATCTGGCTACATAGTACTCTTTCAGTGCAGAGCGGCCCTGTGACACTTTCACTCTCAGGAGTTGAGCAGATAGATAGGAAGAACATGGGTCTCACATGGTCATCGGATGCACTCAGGAGATGTCCACTCAAATTAGAGTTCCAGGAAAGACCATAGCCTTCCTTTTGGTGACCTCTTAGCCTAAGATCAGGATTACACTCTCCACTTGGGTCTAGGAGAAAAAGAAATACATTATCTGTTTACTAAAATTGGTAAGAGCAACTTTTCACTCTATTATGCTTTTCTTGGAAAACCTTTTACTATTTCCAACACAGAAATACTAAAACTACAGTTATACCACCAATCTGTGTAACAGCAACCCTATTCTCTCAGCCCTGGGGCAAATATTTCTAACATAGTAGGTCTGATCACTCAGCTATAGTATGTCTCTAGGGTAGCCTATAATCATAAATGGCCCTTGCCCAGTGCCTGAGAATGGGACCTTCAGAACGCTTTTTAAGTCACTGTCTGACAAAACTATATATGCCCAAAGCAATGGGATATGCTGTAGCAACTTGTTAAGACTTGTAGCAATGTTTAGGCAAGCATTCACAATGTACCTAGCATCACTGTTGGATGCTCAGTTTTTATTACCACAGCTGGTCACAGAACAGGATGTGTCGGTGACCAGGACCCCCATAAAAACTCCAGTTCCTCAGACTCAAAACAGGCTCTTCTAGGCACACACTCAACACATGCTCCCATGGTTTTGTCCTATGCGGCCCTGAGAGGAAGGCCTGACAAGACACGCCTGACTCCTCTCTAGAAGGTTATCCACTTATATCTATCTTTTTCATCCTGCTGTGTTCTGGACCTTTTCTTGCAATAAACGTTCCCTGTGATAACCTGTTGTTAAGGCCTTTTGGTAAATCACTGACCTCGATGGTGGTTATGGGACTCCTAAAGCAATCTGTAAACCTTTAAATGACTTTTAAAGGGCAGGGATAGAACTCAGTGGTACAGTGCTTGCCTAGCATTTATGAGGCTGTGGATTAAATCCCAAAACCTCAAAAAAAAAAAAGACCTTACAAGCATTACCATTTTGAATTTTTTAAAAAAGCTCCCAGCAATGAATGGTCTGTTAACTCTGTTATTACATACCTGGCTTAGCAGGATGCTTTGTATAGTCAAAAACCAACACGTCAGAAGATGGTGTTTTTGTGGCAATGATATGAGGATTCTGCGGCATGTAACGAGCGCGGTTCACTTCTCCTTCATGGTTAATCTTAATCTCACACTCAATTTTTCCTGTCACAGAACCAAAGCCACCAAATTCTAATGTGAGGGTAGAAAAAGAAAAACACATCAAGCTCAGATTAAAATTCTCAAGGCACTTTATTTAATCTACTCAACAGAATTTACACTGACAGAAAAGAACACAAATTGATGTGAAAGAGAAAAAAATCTAACAATGTGGGCCACCTGCCACTTGGAATCGATTTATTCTCAAAGCCCATCTGCACTGGAAAATACACTATTAATTCAGTTATGTACAACAACTAAAACCAGCCTTTCACACGTGTGAAGTATAGTTATTCATACATATTTCAAATAACCAGTGCAGGCCAGGTCCTGACCTCAAACCCTAGTCCTGACAAATAAAAAAAAATAGTTAAGCCAGGTGCTGGTGGCTCACACTTGTAATCCTACCTACTCAGGAGACTGAGGTTGGTCCAAGGTTCAAGGTTTGAAGCTACCTTGAGCAGGAAACTCCAAGACTCTCATCTCCTCTCATTAACTATCAAAAAAAGCCAGAAGCTGAGCTGTGGCTCAAGTGATAAAGAGTGCTAGCCTTGACCAAAAGCTCAGGTAGCCAGGTACCATTGGATCACACCTGTAATCCCAAGTATTCAGGAGGCTGAGATCTGAGGATCGAAGTTTAAAGCATGCCTGGGCAGAAAAACCCATGAGACTATCTCCAATTTACTCCTCAAAAGCTGGAAATGGTACAGTAGCTAAAAGTGGTAGAGGACTAGCCTTGAACACAAAACTCAGAGGCAATGCCCAGGTCTTTGAGTTCAAGCCCCAGGACTGGCACCAAAAAACAAAAGAAAAAATTTACATCTTGAAAAATTAAGATCAGGGTTGGGACTGTGGCCTAGTGGTAGAGTGCTCGCCTAACATGCAAGAAACTCTGGGTTCGATTCCTCAGCACCACATACACAGAAAAAAAGCCGGAAGTGGCGCTGTGGCTCAAGTGGTAGAGCAGCCTTGAGCACAGAGAGGTTCAGGGACAGAGCCCAGGCCCTGAGTTCAAGACCCAGGACCAGCGAAAAAAAAAGGTCATAAATCATCTGAAGCTATTCAGTTAACCCTGGTCTAGTTGCCTAGCTCATCTATCTCTCACCACCACTGACCTATGGGCAACTCTTAGGAACACAGACCTCAAAATGTTCTTCATGTCACTGATGGATGATTTTGTTATGTACACTAGGAGCAACAGCCCATGCTGTTCTAGTTTGCCAGGGTTGCTCTGCGCAAATATCAAGGCTGATTGATATGCACCAACTTTCATCACTGGGACCCTGACTTCCGGTTGTCCTGGCTGCGGGCCAGCAGGACATGCCAAGCAGCCTTCCATCGAGGAGAGACCTCCAAGGGTCTGCCCTGGGCCAATACACCACATATGTCCTTAGAGCTTGCTGCCGCAGAGAAAACACATCTTGGGTGGCCTTGGAAGAGACTGTGCTACACCTCCCTGAACTTGCAAATACTTATCTTGTTCCTGGTGCTTTTGTTCGAGTCTTTAATAACAAACTTTAGTCACAAATATAATTTGTTATTGAAACGTTTTGAGTCCTACTAGCAAAAATCACCATACTTGAGGTGGTCATGGAAATACTAAAACGGAAATATTTGACATTTTTAAAAAGTCAATTGCTTCCTAAATTAGTGTCTCTCCCCGGACAAACAAAACTATTAACTGTTTTTGATGCATACACCAACACATAATTATACATTCCAGTCATTCACTTAGTTTACCTTGGACACCTTTACTAGTGCATACTGATTTTTTTCCTCACATTTTCATTGCTTTTGTGTCAGTAATGGGACTTAAAAGTAAAAGCCTCATTCTCTTGCCTGGCTCTTTCCTCCCTGCAGCTGGTGTTTTATCACTTAAGTAATACCTTGGGTTATGACTTTTTGCTGGTTAACTGGACATAAGAATCTTCCTGATTTATCTGCCTGGGCTTCAAACTGTGATTCCCAGAAGATCTCATGGGAACCCAGCAATTTTTCTCATTCTTATTAATTGCTGAGCAGTATTTTGGGGGGGGGGGGGGCAGTATTTTTTTTTTCTGGGCCTAGGCACTGTCCCTGAGCTCCTTTTGCTCAAGGCACTCTACTACTTGGGCCACAGCAGCACTTCCAGCCTCTTCTGTGATTGATTGGAGATAAGCATCTCACAGGTTTCCTGCTCAGGCTAGCTTTGAACTGTGATCCTCATATCTCAGCCTCCTGAGTAGCTAGGATTAGAGACTTGAGCCACTGGCAGCCAGCTGAGTAGTTTTTCTCTTTAATGTGTTACCCATCTCAGATGAACATACATCTGTTTTGCTAAACTGATCCCATTTTTTTTTGCCAGTCCTGGGACTTGAACTAAGAGCCTAGACACTAGCCTGAGCTATTTTTTCTGCCCAAGGCCAGCGCTGTACCACTTGAGACACAACTCCACTTCAGGCTTTATGGTGGTAAATTAGTGATAGTCTCATGGACTTCCTTGTCCATGCTGGTTTCAAATCATGATCTTCAGATCTCAGTCTCCTGGGAGGTTGGCATGAGATGCCAATGCCTGGCTGATCTCAATGCTTCAATCCTGTAAATATTAACGTGAAATCCTTGCACATGTGAGTAGCTCTGTAGAAGTTATGCTACTGAGTCAAAAGATAATAGTATACAATTTTAATAGCATATGCTTTTAAAAAGGCATCTCATTTTGACAGCAAATTGGAATATACGGAATACCTACCACCCTTGTCGCTGTCACAATGGGAAGCATCAAACTGTGCATCATCATTGGGAATATGAACTCGAGCCACCACCAGATGATTCTGCTCATCAGATGTATGAGTTCCCAGCACCAGCCAGTGAAGGGCATAATCCTTTCCTTCCGGCCTGTACAAGGAAGAAATCAAGTCACACTAAGCCTACAGGAAAGCTTTACTTGTTAACAACTTAGTCTATTCCCTCAAACTACATTAAAATTTCTTTAACAAATATATGCTGAGGATCATCCACAAACCTGGTCCCTATCTAGTTACCAACTTTTAAATCATATGTTCAAAAGAAAGAAACATTCAAATCACAACATGAAGGCTTGCTTCTTTCTCAAAGATCCACACCCCTTTGCCTAAATTAATACGCATCATACCTTTTCTAGAGCAGGTCTCTGGGGAAGGCAGACAAAACAAACCGTCTATCTACACAAGAGTCCATCACTGATTCCTATACTTGCATATTCTGATTTCCCACCTAAAAACAACTTCTGCCCATGGTCTTCTTAATATACTAGACCCTCCATTCCTGCTGTTTCTAATTTCTAGACACAAGGTATAATGAAAATAGTGTTGTATCAGGAAAACTTGAGTTTAAATCACTTCAATTAGCTAACTGGCAACCACCTTGGCACTTGCTTCTTTAAAAAATGAGTTTAGGGGCTGGGAATATGGCCCAGTGACAAGAGGGCTTGACTCATATACATGAAGCCCTGGGTTCGATTCCTTAGCACCACATATATAGAAGACGGCCAGAAGTGGCGCTGTGGCTCAAGCGGCAGAGTGTTAGCCTTGAGCAAAAGAAAGTCAGGGACAGTGCTCAGGCCCTGAGTTCAAGCCCCAAGACTGGCAAATAAAAATGACATTAAGTGCAAATGACATGATGTAAAACAAGCTGTTTATGCTACCTATACGTTATGAAATAGACTTAGTTTTACCAAAACATTTTTGTTACCTGCTCTCTGAAACTCATCTCGAAGCTGAAGAAATTGGTAGCCTTCTTGGTACCTTGGTCCAAGCAATGATTTCTGCATTATTAGCAATGCTTTTCCCCTTTGTATTGTCTAGAACAGTAATTTCCAACTATGCTCCATAGTCCTACTCCAATAAGGAAGCAGTAAGGATAAGTATGACTCTAGGCTTCAAACACCAACAAACTAGGCCATCTGTCTGTCCTTAAATTTTTGTGTACAAAAGGGATCAGCATTTTTTTGGTTTTTTTTTTTTTTTTTTTTTTTTTTTTTGGCCAGTCTTGGGCCATCAACTCAGGGCCTGAGTACTGCCCCTGGCTTCTTTTTGCTCAAGGCTAGCACTCTGCCACTTGAGCCACAGCGCCACTTCTGGCCATTTTCTGTATATGTGGTGCTGAGGAATCGAACCCAGGGCCTCAATATATACGAGGCAAGCACTCTTGCCACTAGGCCATATTCCCAGCCCACGGGATCAGCATTTTTTAAAGGTTAGAGGCTACTTCTAGGCGTATAATTTAGTAACAACTTACAAAATGGAAATGTTTTCAATCTTTGGCCTATCATAATACAGAACAGGTAACTCTAAAATAGGTATAGGTGGTGATCCAAGCAACAATAAGTTATCTTATCTGAGGGGGGAAAAAACACAAGGCTGGGATGTAGCTCAGTGGCAAAGTGCTTGAGTAGCAAGTACAACATCCTGGGTTGGATCCCCAATACCAAAAAAGAAAAGACAAAAAACAAAACAAAACACAACTAGTGGGCCTCCAGTTGATACATGCACACTACTGGGCCGAGATTATGATGTGGCTATTAAAGAAGGTTAATATTGGCTGGGTGCTGGTGGCTCCCAACCATTAGTCTGTAATGCTAGCTCCTCAAGTGGCTGAGATTTGAGAATCCTGGTTCAAAGCCAGCCTGAGTAGAAAACGCTATGAGACCCTTACCTCCAACTAACTGGGGGAGGAAAAAAATAACCAGCAAAAAGCGACTGGAGGCATGGCTCCAT
This sequence comes from Perognathus longimembris pacificus, assembly GCF_023159225.1. Classification (NCBI taxonomy): domain Eukaryota; kingdom Metazoa; phylum Chordata; class Mammalia; order Rodentia; family Heteromyidae; genus Perognathus; species Perognathus longimembris. Next base: position 104,011,037 of record NC_063188.1, on the reverse strand, counting down.
GCTATCTGAGTAATAAGCATGTTCAGAAAGAGTGGGGCCCCAAGTTTGAATCCCATTACCAACCAACCAACAACAACAACAAAAAGAGCCTATCCATCTTTTTTTGTTTTTGTTTTTTTGCCAGTCCTGGGGCTTGAACTTAGGGCCTGAGCACTGTCCCTGGCTTCTTTTTGCTCAAAGCTGGCACTCTACCACTTGAGCACCACTTCTGGCTTTTTCTAGATATGTGGTGCTGAGGAGAGGAACCCAGGGCTTCATGTATACGAGGCGAGCACTTTTACCAACCACTAGTCCATATTCCCAGCTCCGCCTATCCATCTTCAGTTATTAGAATCTTTTGATTCAGTAACTCCACTGATAAGAAAACTCAGCAAATGCAAAACTGCTCTATTTCAAGATCTGGGTATATAGACATTTGCCTACATGTACAAGGCCCTAGGTCCAATCCTCAGCTTTTAAAGTATGCCATAAGAAAGTTGCCTAACTTTTAAAAAGAGAATAGCACATTAGTAAATGTTTAGTATAGGCACCTGAGGTAAAGTCCTTCAATGAGCCAGGCAGTTAGAACAGTCAGCATTTCTATGGTTGTGTATGATGATAAAACACAATCACAGTCCCTTCAAACAACATAAAATGGAACCCCGCAAAACACTAAGTAGTCTTCAATAGCCAAGAAAGAAAATTGTCTGGAATTTTTTTCCCCAGGCCACTAAACATCCCACAATTCAACCCCATACGTTTCTGTTTTTGCCAGTCCTGGGGCTTGAAATCAGGACCTGGGTGCTGTCTTTGAGCTTCTTTGTGCTCAAGGCTAGCGCTTTACCACTTGAGCCACCGTGCCATTTCCAGCTTTTTCTGAGTAGTTTATTGAAGATAAGAATCTCATGGATTTTCCTTTCCTGGGCCAGCTTTGAACCATGAGACTCAGATCTCAGCCAACCGAGTAGCTAGGAATATATTCATTGTTAAATTCCTAATTATTAATATATAAAAGCAATCTGTCTGGGCTGAGCAACCCTAATTCAAAAATCAGAAATTCTCCAATATTGGAAATCTGCTGAGTCCTGATGTGACACCACAAGTTGAAAATACCACACCTGAATACTCAGTCACAACACAAGAACACTAAAAATATTGTTTAAAATTACTTTCAGGGGTACTGGGAATGTGGCTTATTAGCAGTAGAGTGCTTGTCTAGCATGAATGAAGCCCTGGGTTTGATTCCTCAGCATCACATATATAGAAAAAGCCAGAAGGGGCACTGTAGCTCAAGAGGTAGAGTGCTGTCCTTGAGCAAAAAGAAGCCAGGGACAGTGCTCAGGCACCGAGTCCAAGCCCCAGGACTGGCAAAAAAAAAAAAAAAGTACTTTCAGGGACTTGAAATGTGGCTTAGTGATAAGAGTGCTTACCTAGCATGCATGACGTTCTGGCGTTCAATTCCTCAGTACCACACAACAGAAAAAGATGGAAGTGGTGCTGTGGCTTAAGTAGGTGAGTGCTAATCTTGAGCAAAAGCTCACAGACAGTGCTCAGGCCCTGAGTGCAAGCCCCAGGACTGGCAAAAAAAAAGTTACTTTGAAGCTATGTGTAGACTTGGATCCCAGCCCCAGGACTACAGGCAAATAATATGCCAAGATAATAAAAATTGCCAAACTTCAAATGCTTCTAGCCCCAACCATTTCATATAAGGAAAACTCAGTCTAGTCTACTTAAAAATTAAGTAGAACCGGGGCTGGGAATATGGCCTAGCAGTAAAGTACTAGCGGTTAAGCCCTGGGCTCGACTCCTCAGCACCACATATACAGAAAAAGCCAGAAGTGGCGCTGTGGCTCAAGTGGTAGAGTGCTAGCCTTGAGCAAAAAGCAGCCAGGGACAGTGCTCAGGCCCTGAGTCCAAGCCCCAGGACTGGCAAAAAACAAAGCAAAAAATTAACTAAAACATTATAGATAGCTTTTAAAAAGAGTAGTTTTGTACAACTATTTAAAGCTAACACAATTTAAAATGTAGTTTTCATTGAATTCCCCAAAAATAGAAGCCTACAACTTTTACAAATTATTTTTTAACAAAAAGGGGTGGAAGAATCAGCCTTAGTCACCACTTCTGTGAGTCTTACACTTCAACATGTGGGATTTTAGTTCCCTCAAATACAAGCAGTTGATTCCTACAAATACCCATTTACTTACTACAGACTAGACAATTCAGAGACAGAACGGCTAAACAACTTGTCTTAGTTCGCAAAGCCTAGGTCTCTGTCCTTGAAGTCTCTTCTCTTTGCTATTATACTGTAGTAATGTTAAAAGGTCCAAAAAGGTTAAATTGTCATTAATAAGGTTTAAAGCTCTTTAGCAGGAAGAAAGAGAAGGCTAATGCACACAAAACGCCAAATGTATGCGTATTGTTCAATATATGATGCTCAATCTACTTTTTGAGACAGGAACTCATTTGTGTAGCTCAGACTGGCCTTCATCTCATGACTCTCCTGGCTGAACAGATTTTAAAACAGCCTGTGATGGGTATGGTGCTGCACACCTATATTCCCAGATACTTGAGAGGCAGTAGGATCTCAGTTTGAGCCTAGTTTAGGTAATATTAGTGAAGAACATATCTTTTCTTTTTTTTTTTTTTGGACTCAGGGCCCCAGGCTTCTTTTTGCTCTAGGTTATCCCTCTGCCACTTAAGCTCATTTTCTATATATGTGGTGCTGAGGAATTGAACTCAGGGATTCAGGTATACAAAGCAAGCACTCTTGCCTCTAGGCCATATTCCCAGCCCAGAACATATCTTTAAAAAAAAAAAAAAAGGACTAGGAGCTTACCTCAAGTGTAAAAACATGCAAAAAACCCAAACAAACAAAACACCTAGTTAAAAGCAATTGCAAACTTTACATCTTGGGTGTAGCTCAGCAGTAAGCACTTGCTTAGTATGCATAGGACTCCGCTTCAATCCCCACCACAGTAAAAAAATTTTACAGTAGGAACCAGCTGCTGATGTCTACACAATCTTAGCTACGTCTACAATCCTAGCTACATAAGAGGCTGAGACCTCAGGATTAGTTTGAGGCCAAGCAGGAAAGACAAATCTGAGAGATAATTTTTTTGTGCTGTCTGAGTTTTTTTGCTCAAGGCTTGTGCTCTACATTTGAGCTACAGTTGTTCTTCTGGCTTTTTCTTTGGTGTTTAACTGGCGATAAGAGTTTCAAAGACTTTCCTGCCTAGGCTAGCAGCTTCAAACTATAAAATCTTCAGGTCTCAGCCTCCTGAATAGTTAGGGTTATAGGCATGAGCCAACTAGCACCTGGAAATCAACTGACCAACAAAAAGCTGGAAATGGAGGTGTAGGTCTACTGGTAGAGGACCAGGAGTAGAACAGGACCAGGGAGAGCACAAAGCCCTGAGTTTAAGCACTAGTACTGATGCACGTGCATACATGCATGTACACACAGAGCCAATACCTACAGGAGTCCATTATTTAGCACTGCCAGATTCTTTCCAAGTCTGTACATTTATACTTTTCTGAAACAGCTTTGTGCAGTGGCAGTATCACAGCCACCAAGGTTTATGTGAGAAGCCAATGTTCATATATGAAATCTGGTAATCATACATCATTTTATGTAAAATTAACTCTTATTTTTATCACATCACAAAATCCTCCTATGACTTTGATTTAATCTTTAAACTGTAGGTTCCACAATACGCAACTCCAGTTGATGTGGCTTTTAGAAAAGGTGCAAATCTGAGAAAGGTGGGTAGCCTGATGAAGTGATGTCTTCCTTCTTGAGAGAACTGGTCCAGGTTGGTTAAGTTAGGGTTTGCATGTGACTAAGCCCAAGCAATAACTTACCAGCTGTTGCATGATTTTGGTTACAGTACTAACCTCTCAGCTTTATGAGTACTAACTTCAATTTCCTCATTGGTAAATCAACGATGGTTAAAATGTACTTACATCATAGTAGGATTACACCAAGTAACCGACATAGAACTCAGATACATCAGAACATGTTCTATGTGTGCAATCAATGTCAACAATTACCATAAATTTATTTATTTTTGTGCTAGTATGGCGGGGGGCTTGAACTCAGAGCTTCTCTCTCTCGCTTGGCCTTTTCTGCTCAAGGCGGGCACACTATCACTTAAGCCACACCTCCACTTCCAGCTTTTTGCTGGTTAATTGGAGATAATCTCTAGGATGTTTCTGCTGGGTAGCTTTACCTAGGATCCTGAGATATCAGCCTCCAGAGTGGGATTGTAGGTGTGTGCCACACACACAATTGATATAAGTCAATAAAGTGCTTTCTTAAGAAGATTAACACTGGAGCTGGGAATATGGCCTCGTGGTAAAGTGCTCGTCTTGTATGCGTTAAGCCCTGGGTTCGATTCCTCAGCACTACATATATAGAAAAAAGCAGGAGGTGGCGCTATGGCTCAAGTGGTAAAGTGCTAGCCTCGAGCAAAAAGAAGCCAGGGACAGTGCTCAGGCCCTGAGTTCAAGCCCCAGGACTGGAAAAAAAAACAACCTAAAAAAACAAAACAAAAGAGCGCAAGGCCAAGTTCAAACCCCGGTAGTGGCAGGCAGGTATGTAGGTGTGTAAACGTGAACGTGCGCACATCAAAACTAAATAAATAACAAAAAATAAATAAAACTAAAAGATTCATTTGGGGTATCTTTTACATTTGTGTTCATTTTGCAAAAATTTGTCAAGTGATAAGCTTTTGTTTACCTTTCTCAGTGTAAGCTATTTTCCAATAAAGTTTTAAAGAAATGCATTGGTCTAGCAAGCAGAGATGCAGATGTACACTTAAATCCAAGTAATGTCAAATATATTCAGTATTTCCTACAAACATCATGAATTTAACAAATTATTATCTCTCCATAAGGCTAAAAATCATCTCATAAATCACATCCGTTTTGAAGATGAAAACCACCTGCCACCTCATCTAAAGGGTGAATGCATTGTTTAGGTTCTAGGTATGAAATGGCAAAACTAGAAAATTTTAAACAGACAGCTAAATTTGTGCAAAATAAAAGTTGTCTGAAACCCTTACTTAGTCACTTCAGGAAGCCACTGAACAGTAAGACTGGGCCACTGAAGAGCATGGGTCATAACCAGGTCATACAGAAACGGTGTATTCTTCTTCCAGATTTTATATTCTTCATTGATGACACGCTCCTCCACAGTATCTTCAAACACTGAAAATTTGGAGAAAGCCCACACAATTAAATGGTTGAGAGGGATCAAGGTCCAAATCCGTACACAGATACTGGAGGTCACCTCGAGATGGCCACACCTATTCTTTCCTTTTACTTAGAACATGGACACGGACAAAACTAACTGGTCTTTGAGAACATGGAGAGAATGCAAGCACCAGGAAGCTTCTATTTTTCACTTTGGGGATCACTATCTCCTGCGTGGAACGCATCGGATTAATTTCTTGGACATGAAGATTTGTTTGGCCTGTTACAGCCATTCGCACCTGTTCTAAGATGACGACGACCTGTACGGAAAAGGGGGCTCCACGACCCACTAGGAAAAGGCAAATCCACGTGCAGCAGAAACCCGTAGGGCTGCTTCCTCCATTCCCCACCCCCCCCCGCCCTCCCCCACCAGGAGAGGCCTCAGCTAGCACGACGCCAGCGTCGGCAGCCATAGGCTGGCAGGATCCACAGCCCCCACCCCCATCCCCCGGACAAGGGCCGCGACCCCGGAGCGGATGACGAGTGCGCGCACGCGCGCGCAGAAAAAAAAAAAAGCCGCCGTGATCGTTTTTCAGCAGTGACCGCCTCCGCCCTGGGGCCGAGGGCGCTGGAGGGAGCGAAGCTGCCAAAGGGAGGGGTGGGGGGGAGGGGGGCCTACCCTGGGCCCCGCGCCCGGCTCCGGAAGTGCTCGGGGCCCACTGCAAGGCGGCCCCGTCCGGCGCAGGCCCCTCGAGGCGCGCGCCCAGCCTCGCGCCCAGCCCCGCCCCCTCCTCCTCACGCCAATTCGCGCCTTTCAGTGGCGCGTGCCGCGGCCTCGAGCGCCCGCCGCCCCCCGCCGCCCCGGCGCGCGCCACCCGGATGGGCCTCTTACTCTCTTTACTCGCCATCTTGCGTCGTGTTGTTCGCCCCTCGTTGCCGCCTCGGACTCTTTTCGCGAGCCAAGAGCAGCCCGATTACTGGCGCTCTAGCTTTTCCCAGGAGCGTCACGCACTCCTAGCTGTGGAAGCTGGAGCTCCGTCCGGTCTGGGTCCTCCCCAGACGCCGCGTCCTTCTCCGTGGCCTCCTCCCCGCTCGCGAGTACCGAGGTCTAAGGCGCTCTTCTCTCTCTCCCTCTCTCTCCAAACTTGGAACGAGACTTTTCAACCCGCGCCTCAGCCCGCCCAGGCAGCTGAGCGCAGGCGCAGTGGTCCTGGGAAAAATGAGAGGCGGTGGAGAGGCGGGCCTGGGAGTCAACGACTCAGCCGCTTCCACCAACCGCAAGCAGCAGGCGGGCTTTACGCAGTGTTCGGGGGCGGACTTTGGAGAGGATGGGTGGGACGTTCCGCGGCAGGAAGTTAGGCAGGCGCAGGCGCAAGGATTCGCCCGGCGCTCCCAGGGCTGGCCGCGGGGGTGGATGGGGGCGCGCGGGGGTGGGGCGGATGGAGACTCGGTGTGCGCTGGCGGCGCGGGGGCCGTGAGCCCCAAGGCCGGCCAGCCCTGGGGCCCGCGGGGCGTGGTTGCTCGAAGCAGCCCAGCAACAGCGGTGGGGGTTGGAGGGGGGCAGGGAGACTGCTGCAGCTTAGCCAAGCAAAACCTCTGAGTGAGAGGAAAATGGTTCCTATTCTCGAGAGATTACAGTGCCCTCAAAGTCTCCCCGAAAATCACCGACACGCAATTGCCTGTCTCCCCCACTCTCCCCCCCCCCGCTCCCCTTCCCCCCCCCCCCAGAAGGTTCCCATCCAGAGGCTGGGCAGAGCGGAGGCGACGTTGGTCTGAGGCCCAGGGGATCTTTGGGAGAGGCCGTGGGCGTTTTCTATCTTGAGAAGCTGCGGGCCGCCCTATTGGGCTCAAGCGACGGCCTGTGGTCGCGGAGGCCTCCGCAGTCAGAAAGACCCAAGTCGATTGAAATTACATTTCCCTTTGTTTGCATATTGGAGTCTTGAAAATGTGGGCTTTCGGCCTTTGTGCTGCTGGGGATTTTTGCTACTGCTCAAGCGTTTCTAGCTCAGTCCCTGCCCAGACCACTGCTGAGTCATTCTTTTCACCTATTGGGGGGCCCTGGGTGATCTGGGCTAGCTGGGGGGGGGGGGGGGGGCTGGGCTGACCAGCCCTACAGAAGGCCCGTTGGAGTGTGTAGGGATGAAGAGAATGGGGGCCGTAAAACCAAAAGGGAAATGGAGAGAGGAAAATGAGGCCCAGAGGAGAGGGGAGGCAGCCGAGGTGCCTATGAGCCGAGGGAACTGCAGTCTACGTTTAGACAGAGAGAGGCACCCCTTGCAATGCACCCCCGAAACATTTGCTGCCTTGATACTTTTCCCAAGTGCCTTCGTGCTCCAATGCAATCGTGTAGATGCCACCGTGATGCCCGCTTTTCTGTCCAAGAAAACAAATCCAGGCACTCTAGTCCGTGGCAGAACCAGTCATATCCCCTTGGCTAGAAATTCATTGTCTTCGTGTCTCTGATTTCCTATAAGGTACAATTATTACAACGTCCGGTCCAGGAATCTTGTTAGTGACTAATGCTCAGGAGATAGTTTGGAGAAGGGAAGAGAGTTAAGTTAGAAAGGTGTTCCAGCCAGATCCCTCATGTTGAAGAATCCTGGTAGGCAAACATTTTCTACAAGGATCCTCATAGTAAATACTCTAGGGTTGGGTTTTTTTTTTGTTGTTTTTTGTTTTTATGAGGGGAGCAACGGTTTGTAGGGCAACATCAGCCACAATGGGGATAAACTTGGCCATTCTCCAGTAAAGCTATAGACACTGAAATTTGAACTTCATAATGATGCACGAGTCAGAAAAATAATCTTTCGATTTTTTCAACCACTTGAAAATGCAAAAACCATGCTCCACTCAAAGGCTACGCAAAAACATATGATGCGAAGGATTAACACCCCCCTCCCCCACTATTGCCCCAGGCTCATACAGACACCAGGTTAAAAACCTCTGGTAGGTGTGTGAACTTGCTTTGATATGCAGACAGGGCAATTGACCTAAGCTCAGCTGTAAACAATCCATTGTAGGCCCAAGGAAAAACCAACCACCTAGACCTAGAGACGCTTTCAATAACCTCTGCCCCTCCTAGCTCTGACCTGGTCCCAACCCAACCTCCAAACCCGTGGGAAAGTCTGTGCCCCCTCCTCAATAAACAGTCCTTTCAAGTTGATGATCGAGTCCAGCCTGTTCTCCTCCATTTTCCTAACATGGTGGGTTACACTTAACCATAGGACCAAGAATTGGTCCAGCACCATAGCAGAACAATTCTCCCTGTACAGCTTTGCTTCAGTGAGAACTTCATATGTTCAGCAAGAAGAGGCTTGGTAAATAAATTTTCTGTCTCCTCTTAATATAATCAATCTACTTTTGATAGGCATGATTTCTAAAACATATTAAATGTTTAAAAGACTGAGAGAAAATAAATCTTCCCAGAAATTGAGGATTTAGCCCAGGCAACATGACTTTAATGTTTTTATACTTTCTACCTCATTGAGGATCAGAGAAGAAATACGCTACAGATATTTTAGAAATTTCTGAGACTGTCATCCATTTTCATGCACTAGATCTGAAAATATCATGTTCACCATGTTTTGTTAGCTTTGGGTTTTTGTTGTTAAATTGAATTTGGCAATTGTATTTTTTTATGTATTTTGGGTTCTTTTTCCCATAAGGTGCTTTCAGCCTAAACATATCAGTTTTCTCTCTTGAATTGATTAGCTGTTTAGTTTTGTTTTGCCTGTCTTCCCAAACTCCTAGCTGTATTCTGTCTTTTTTTTTTTTGGTACTTTTTCTATGTTTGTCTCCTTGTTTCTCCTATATTAATTGAGTTAGACAAAATCAGTGCACATGGATTATCTTAATTGAGGCCTTCTAAAGTGCCTGCCTAGCAAACACAAGTCCCTGAGAAAGGGAGAGAGGTAAGTCAGAGGGAGAGGGAGAGAAAAGAGAGGCCTTGTTTTGTAAGGTACCTTTCCCCAAGATTGCTTACCTCATACCGCATACTTACCATAGCATTAACCACCACTTTCTGTGAGCTTTTCCGTTTTGCAAACTAGTGGACGTGTATATAAGCTGAAACAAGTTAAGCAAAACAAGTGTGACCTTTATGCAAGTGCTACATTCTGGTATTTTTTTCATTTCTTAAAGTGCAGATTAATCTCTAAATTGATTTCATCATTGCATTTAATCACAGCCTGAAGTTTGCAAATCATTAGGCTATTTTTTAAACCTTTAGTTGCTCCTAACTACTCCATAAGATAGCAGCATATCCTCCTCTGCCTCCACAGGTTAATCGTTTTCTATCCTTTGCTTTTATTTTTTTCCATAACACACTGTCACCATTTGACACACATTTTGACCATAGGCTTCCTCTATACAACACTAAGTTCACCAGTGTTTTGTTTTGTTTTGTTATACCCTCATCAGCTGGAACCATGTTTAACAGATGTGGAAACTAAGGCAGAGTGTTTTAAGTTTCTTGCTAAGGTCACATAGGTAGTGAGTGTGAGCTTTGGAATTGCTGTTTGAATTCCAGTCTTTGGGGCGGTATGACTCAAGTGGTAAAGCACTTGCCTAGCAAGCACAAGACCCCGAGTTCACACTCCCAGTACCACCACCACCAACAAAAAGCATATTTTGTTAACAACGAAGTGCTTACTAAAAGGAGCGCGTGAAAGGCCTAACAGTGGGACATATATGCAGAGTGATCCCGTGTTTGTTAGTAACCATGCTGCCCTAGCTGGAGTGCCTACTGTTGTGTTGAGCTAGTGCTTGCAGAACTAGATAGCTGGATGAAGAAGACATACAGAGCTCGCATTGTTTGATCTTTCTTTATCTGTGTTTCTCCTAAGAAAAAACAACCCCTCTTTGCAGGAAAATCTACAAATTACTCAAGAAATCCAAAAGTATAATGAATACTAATTTCATTTAGGGCCAAACTATTTTTCGTCCAAATCATTAGGAGTAGATAAAAATGTTAAAATATTAATAACCATTGTTGGTAGCAGTTTATCTTCATATTTTCCTATTTTAAAATGTTCTACGTGGATACATAATATTTTTGTAAACAGAAAAAATTCTATGCATTTTAGAAAAAATAAGGAGATGGTAGCAGAGTCATATAAATGAGAAGAGTTGTCATAGTGTGCTAGATTAAATACTATTTAATGCAATCGTGCAAGAGGGAGTTGAAAGAAAATCCTTGTAGTAGGAAAACGTGTCATTGTTTGAATTTATACTTTTCACTTTCTATTAGGTAAAGTGAAGTGATTATTTCATATTTATATGTGCATTAATATTTAACTATTGTTGGATGTCCCTCTGGATTCTACCCTTGTGCTAGCTATTAATGTTAAGCAACAGACGCTTCACATTGGTGACAATGAATAAAGGAAATGACCTAAACCAGACTCACTGGGGCTTAGATTTAGACTCACTGGGGCATAGTAAATAAATATTTGTCAAATGAAAAATAATGAATAAGAAACTTCTGGGTGGATCTCAACCTATAAGCAGTGATTAGAAGGCATCGCATGTAAAATCTTCTTTTAATTTTGGTTTTTAGTTCACAACTAATAATTGCATAGATTTATTAGGTAACAATGGGATGTTTTGATATGTGCTTTATTGTGGAATGATTAAACCAAACTGACATATTATGTCAGATATGTTTTTGTAGAGAAAACTTTTTAAATCTGAGCAACTTTGAAATATGTAGCGAATCATTATTTTTGTTTGTTTGTTTGTTTGTTTTTGCCAGTCCTGGGGCTTGGACTCAGGGCCTGAGCACTGTCCCTGGCTTCTTTTTGTTCAAGGCTAGCACTCTGCCACTTGAGCCACAGCACCACTTCTGGCCATTTTCTATATATGTGGTGCTGGGGAATCGAACCCAGGGCTTCATGTATACGAGTCAAGCACTCTTGCCACTAGGCTATATTCCCAGCCCGCGAATCATTATTTTTGTTTTTCTGTACAGTAGATCATGAAAACTTATTTCTCTTGTTTATTCAACTTTTTAAAAATATTGCTCAGAACCATCTACCCTAAGCACATTGTGTACAGTACGTTCTTTGTTCTTTTTTTTTTTTTTTTTAGTGTTGGGAATTATATCCACAGACTTGAACATTGTAGACAAATCTACCACTAAATGAAACTTAATCCCCAGTGCTTTTGTTTGTTGTTTGGTAGACTTAAGGATGGAACTCAGGCCCTCAAGATTGCTGGGTAAAGGCTCTTCCACCCACAACCCTTACATTCCTATTGTGTTTTTGAGACAGGGCCAAGATAACCTTGCCCTAGCTGGCTTTGAACTGATAATTCTCCTACCTCCACCTCCAGAATAGCTAGAATTCCAGACATGAACCACATTTCCCCAGTACATTCTTATTTACAGTTAAAGACCACTTCTAAAGTTTACTGTAGCTTTAGTTTGTTGTCACTGTGAGCCACTATCCGATTTCTCCAGGAAATAGCATGCTATATTTCCTTTGGGTGAACTACTGTTCTCCACCCAGTTAGTTTGAGAAGACTGTCCATCAGGATGTCCTGCTCTCCATCAGCCAAAAGGTAAGCATGTGACCCCAGCAGGCCACACCTTTTCTAGAATGTACATGCATTCAGGGCAAAGTGAACCCTTGGTTCCTGGCTGTCTGCAATGGCTCCTTTGGGTCTGTGGGTTCCTCAGGTCATTCCAAAGCGTCCCTATTTTCCTCCAAAGAACTCTGACATTTGCCTAGCTTCTCTCTTCCATTTCCAAGTCTTGAATTCAACCACAGATTTCTGAGTAGGGAACATGACCAGTGTGGTCGGAGAAGATATACATATACGAATTCTAAAAATGTGCTCTTAGCTAGTGCCAGTGGTGGCTCCCCCCTGCATTCCTAGCAACTTAGGAGGCTGAGATGTGAGGATCACAGTTCAAAGCCAGTCCAGGCAGAAAAGTACATGAGACTCTTGTCTCCAATTAACCAATGAAAAGCACAAAGTGGAGCTATGGCACAAGTGGTAGAGCACCAGCCTTGAGCAAAAAAAGCCAAACATGGGTGTGAGGCCAAGTTAAAGCTTTAGTACAAGCAGACACACACCTTTGCACACACACACATACACACACATCCACATCATCATCAACTACCTTAGTGCATGCCTAATTTTTTATTTTTGCTGCTAGTCCTTGAGGCTTGAACCCAGAGCCTGGGCGCTGTCCCTGAGCTTTTTGCTCAAGGCTAGTGCTCTACCATTTGGGCCACAGATCCACTTCTGGATTTTCTTGAGTAGTTTATTGGTGATAAGACTCTCATGGACTTTCCTGCCTGAGTTTTGAACTGTGATCCTTAAATTTCAACCTCCTGAGTAGTTAGGATTATGGATGTGAGCCATCAGTATCCAACTTCTTAATGTTCTATTGAGTTATGAATGTATAAAAACATTGTGATTGTGCTAATGGAACCATTTAATCTCTAAAGAATCAGGACAATGAAATAACAGAGCCTTGACCTTAAATTTACATCAAATACTACTTAGTACAGTATAGGAACTAATGCTACTTTTCTGGGGAGTGACTGTTAACACTAGTTATTTTTGCATATGTTATATTAATTGTTCTATTTTAATCAAGAAAGAACAGACTTGTGCCATGTACCACTCCATTCCCATTATAGAAAGGAATGTTATAACTATATATTTAGATTGCTTACAGCAATGGCTTTTAAATCTTTCTTGGCTGCAACTCTCAGTAACACATACATTTTACATCTAGCTAGCTAGCTGATGCTGAAATAAATTTCCTACAAAGTAGTTTCTCTCTTTGCTATGTATGTAATCTGATCTGATCTGTTGTATCTATTTCAATTTTAAAAATGAGGGTCATGACCCTCTAATTTGATTCCACCAATGGGTTTAGATTGCTAGTTTGACAAATGTGGCTTGAAGAACTCCAGATGAAATGTGTGCCAAACAGACTAATTTATCACATGTAAAGAGAAAAAAGCACAAAAGGGGGATTTACCCATTTTACCTTCATATAAATATAAAAATTCAGGCTGAGTTGCAGTGCTTCATGTCTGTAATACTACTCAGGAAGCCCAGATATAAGGATCCTGGTTCAAAGATAGCCCAGGCAGGAAAGTCCAGAGACACTTGTCTCCAATAAACTACCCCAGAAAAGTTGGAAGTAGAACTGTGGCTCAAGTGGTAAAATGCTAGCCTTGAGCAAAAGAAGCTAAGCGATAGCACCCAGGAGTTGAGTTCAAGCACTAAGACTGGCAAAAAAAATTAAACTGACATTCCACAGTGTATTTCTAGGAAATGGGATCAAAAGATAGAAACTTCTTATTATCCAAACTGCTATCTTTTGTAGTTAAAAAAAGTCTAGCATGTTGTAGTTATTTAGCTTAAGAAACTAATATGTTTTCTAAAAGTTATGCTTTATAGAAAATAATAAAAAGTGCATACAACCAGAATGTACAACTACAGTAGAGTATTAGTTACATAAGTTATAGATTATTCATGGCTTGTACTATACAAACATAAAACTAATTGTGTAAGGTATAGCTCAGTGATTCTCAAAACCAGGGACAATTTTGTCTCCTACAGAAGATTTGGTAATGTCTGGCAACATTTTTAGCTGTTATAACTGGAGGAGGGGAGTTAACTGATATCTAGTGGTAGAGGCCAGAGATGCTACTAAACATCTTTTAGTCTACAGGACAGCCTCCAACAACAAAAAATAATCTCCAAATAACAATAATGCTCAGGCTGAGGAATCCTAGTCTAGTCAATGGCTATACCTACAGGTAAGCTTTAGCTCATTCTTCATATCTATAATATATTTAGTGTGTGTTGGTACTGAGATTTGAACCCAGGGCCTTATTAGGCCTTATAGGTTCTTACTAAGCAAGAATTCAACAACTTGAGCCATGCTCCCATCTACCTTCTCCTTTTTTGTGCCTATCCAGGGGCTTTTACTCAGGGCCTGGGTGCAGTCACTGAGCTTCTTTTGCTCAGGGCTAGTACTATACCACTTGAGCTACAGTTCCACTTCTGGCTTTTGGGGAGTAGTTTATTGGAGATAATAGTCTCACAGACTTTCCTGCCTGGGCTGGCTTTGATATGACCCTCAGATCTCAGCCTCCTGAGTAGCTAGGGTTACAGGCCTGAACCACCAGTGTCTAGCTATCCCTCTTTTTAAAGGCAGGGTCTCATTATGTAGCCCAGATTGGTCTAGAATTATTGATCCTCTTGCCTTAGCCTCTCAAGTACTGGGAGATTATAGGCTACCACACCTAGATTTTGTAGCATTTAAAATCTATAGCTTATATTTGGAGTACCCCTCTTTATATATTGAATTTTTGTTTACTTAAAATATGTGCAGAGAGTTAATTGAGCAGGGATCTCAGAAAATAAGAACTATAAGAGAATGAGGGAAGCAAAAGTATGGAGAAATGCAGATGAAACGAAAGCACCAGTGATTTTTACAGGGAGCTCTAAAGTGGAATGTCCATGCCAACAGACCTGAGTAGAAAGAAAGAAATTCATTGAATGGCTTGGATTTGGATAAAGGCTTCCCTTGGTTTGTAATTTGACTTTCACCACTCAAGAATAGTGCTCAGGAACTAGAATAGCCCTCAGCTCTCTGTGGCTAAGAGTAGAGCCCTGAGTTCAAAATCCAGTAGCAAAGACGGAGAGACGAAGAGAAAGAATAAGGTGAGTGCTAGATTGGATTGTAAAAAGCAATTGCTTATTTTAAAGTTGTGAAGATTTAAGCATTTTCCTTTAGTTGTGCAAGAACTCAAGATACATTCAAAAATGGAGAATTCAAGTAAATCTCCTAACACTCTCTTTTTTCCAGTTATACATTTGCTTTTGTTCTCTTCTACCCTTTATTCTCTTTCTGTCTGTCTATCCTGTAAGTCTGGCTTTAAACTATATTTAGACAGCCATCGCTTTGATCTCAAGTGTCTATCTCCTGCCTGGGTACCAGCAGTAGCCTCTTAATAGATCTTGTTTGAACGGGTTTAAAAAAAAAGAGTTGCTGGGGAATGATTAAAAATGACAAAGAAAAAAGAAAAACTTTGTTTGAGATTACTGACATAGGGAAGAGAGATTGAATTCCATTCCTGAAACAAGAGTTTTTAAGCATTGGGTAAACAAGCAGGACATTAGTCGAGGAGCCCACTAAGAAGGCAGGTGGTTGATGTGATTAGGCTGATTGCTAATTGAGGCTTATGGATGTTAGACTCCTAGTTCCCACATACTGGGAATTAGGGATACTCTTGATTCCAGTTTCAAAGTCCTTGAAAAAGACATTCCTAGGTTGCAAAATTGGCAAGCGTCTGGGAGAAGATTTATATCCCAACGATGCAGAGAATGCTTTTACAATGATAAGTTTTCGAACGTGAATGCTCTAAGAAAAGGAAGAGACTACAGTCATAACGAAACTTGTTGAAGTTTAGTCAAGCTGAGAGGAATGTTAAGGCCATCCTTCTCATTATTTCCATATCTACACTCTCTTCTCAACCCAACCATTGGACTAATCCTTTTAAAACATAACAATTCATTTTACTCTGCTCAAAACTTTCTAATGACGTTCTCTGGGCTTAGAACAATTATTTTTCTAGATTAGAATACAGTTTACTTATAATTTATTTCCCTGGGTAGAAAGTGTGTTTGTGTGTATGTGTGTGTATTTATTGGGGCTTGAACCTACGACCTCACTTGTGTGTGTGTGTGTGTGTGTGTGTGTGTGTGCGTGCTCACGCACACACTAGTTCTGGGGCTTGAACTCAGGGCCTTGGTGCTGTCCCTGAGCTCTTTTTGCTCAAGGCTAGCACTGTACCACTTGAGCCACAGCTCCATTTCTGGCTTTTGGGGAGTTAATTGGAGATAAAGTACCATGGACTTTCTTTCCTGCCAGGGCTGGATTTTAACTACCATCCTCAGATCTCAGCCTCATGAGTAGCTATGGTAAGTGTGAGATACAAGAGCCTGGCTTTGGACCTCAGACACTTGTTTAGCTTTTTCCTCTCAAGGCTGGTGGGAACTAAAGCTTTACTTCCAGTATTTTGAGGCTTAGTTGGATATAAAGAGTTTCATACAGCTTTCTGCCCAGGCTGGCTTGAAACTTGATACTTATATCTCATTCTCCTAAGTAGCTAAAGATCTCAGGCATTGAGTCACCAGCACCAGGCTTTAAAACTCTTTATTATAGGTGGGATATGTACATGATTCATCTCAGTATACATAGCATCTTGTGTCCTATAATTGTTGATACTTGTTGAATTGTTATATAAGAAAAAATTATAGTCTATAATTACTGAAGTGGAAAGCTTTCCACCATATATATATTTAACAAAACAAAACAAAAAGACCAAACCAAATAAAAATGGTGAAAAGGTAAGATTGCCTCAATAATATACAAAAGTAACTCAATATGAAAATGGGCAAAGGATCCAAATAAACATTTCTCCAATACAGATGTATAAATAGTCAACAAGGATATAAAGAGACAAATGCAAACTGGGTACCAGTGGCTCATGCCTGTAATCCTAGCTATTCAGAAGGTTGCGATCTGAGCACTGAAGTTCAAAGCCATCCCAGGTAGGAAAGTCTGTGAGACTCTAATCTCTAACTACCCAAAAATCCAGAAGGGGAGCTGTGGCTCAAGTGGTAGTGCATTAGCATTGAGTAAAAGAGCTCAGGGACAGCGCTCAGGCCCTGAATTCCAGCACCAGGACCAGCACACAAAAAAGGAGGAAAATGCAAATCCAACTACAGTGAGAAGCCGCTTCACATACAGAAGAATAGTTATAATAAAAAAGACAATAGACTGTTTGTGGTCGAACATAGTTGCAATCATAACATTTGGGAGGAAGAGGCAGGGTTATCATAATCTATATAGACTCTATCTCAAAAAAAACCCTCCACCAACCCTAAAAGACTAAAAAGTATTAGTGAGGATAAGGAGAAACAAAGAGCCCTCACATACTGTTGTGGGAATGTAAAATGGCGCTGGCAAATTTGGAAAACAGCTTATCAGTTCCTCAAAAAGTTAACATTTGGAGTAGAAATCTACAGTTCTACTCCTTGGTAGAATTCTCACATGAGAAACGAAAACATAAAAAGTTCACAGAAAAAGTCATATATAAATGCTTATAGTAACAATGTCCTTAAGAATTAAGAAGTATCAACAATCCAGGTGTCCATTAATTAATGCAAAAGTAAAATGAAGTATACCATACAATGCAGTGCTGTTGTTTTTTTTGCCAGATCTGGGGCTTGAACTCAGGGCCTGGGCACTTCTTTTTGCTCAAGGCTAGCACTCTACCACTTGGGCCACAGCACCACTTCGGGCTTTTTCTGTATAGGTGGTGCTAAGGAATAGAACCCAGGGCTTCATGCATGCTAAACAAGCACTCTACCACTAAGCCACATTCCCAGCCCCAATGCAGTATTATTTTGGAATACAAATCAAGTATGAATATATGTCTCATCATTAATAATTTACACAAAGCCAGGTAGCAGTGGCTCACACCTGCAATCCTAGCTGCTCAGGAGGCTGAGATCTGAGGATGAAAGTTTGGAGCCAGCCAGGGCAGGGAAATCCATGACTCTTATTTCTAGTTAACCAGCAAAAAAAGCTATAAGTGGATCTGTTGCTCAAGTGGTAGAACATCAACCTTGAGCAAAATAAATAAGTAAATAATAAATAAATAAATAAAAACAGCACCCACACACTGAGTGAAGCCTGAGTACCAGCACACACACACACACACACACACACACGCACTATACAACACTAAAAGAAGCCAGATACATAGGCAAATCCATAGAGACACAATGCCTAGGGCTGGGAGGTTTCAGGGAGAATAGCAGGGAGGGTTGGTTGCTGATTTGTTCAGGTTCTTTTTATGGGGGAATGAAATGATTCTAAAATTAGATTGTAAATATACTAAAAACTAGTCACTAGTACACTTTAAATGGGTGAATTGTGTAGTATGTGAATTACAGCTCAGTAAAGCTAAAAGAAAAAAAAAAGCAACACTGTATCCACTCCCGGGAATGTACTGAGCTCAGATAAATTTGGAATGTTTAGCGGTTCAGCTTGTACCTGGTTTCCAAAAACATTCGTTGTGAAACCCCTGATTGATGAATTGCAGCTGGACTCGTTGGGATGTGACTTGGCACTTTTTCCCAGACAGAGACAATGTACTGAGTATAGTACACACGTAGCTGCTCAGGCTAGGGGGAGGGGGACTCGGCATCAGTTTGAAACCAACGGTGGTACTGAGCATGCTCGGGGAGGGGGGGGGCGGGGGGGAGGGACCGGGAAGTTGCACCTGACCCCAAGGCCAGACCCCAGGAGGCCTCTGTGTTTAGCCTCAGTGCACTGATTTATTTCAAATCTTGAAGCTAAACGAGTGTGTGTGTGTGTGGGGGGGGGGAGAAACCACTAAGTATAATACGATATTCTATTCAAGTGGGAGACAGGATTATGAGTAGTTGTTTTCTTTGTGTTTCAGATGTGTGTGTGTGTGTGTGTGTGTGTGTGTGTGTGTGTGTGTGTGTGAAATAATATTTCGATATCTTCCGAAAAAGCAAAGCTTTCCGTGGAGGTTTGCAATCCCTGCCCCCAGCATCAAGGGATGTTTGGGGAGGCTGAACCACCCCAGGCAGACAGGTCAGGGGCGGCCCCGACTCCCTCCATCCCTCCAAGGGAAGCTCCACCCCGTGCCACCGCACTCCATTTTCACCGCGCAAGCGCAACAGCCTGGGGTGCTGGCGAGGTGGGACGGAAGCTGTGTTGGGTTCAGACACTGAGACGGGCTGAGGCTCAAGGCTGCCTATGAAAGGGAGTGCCGGGGACAGGCCAGGTGGCTGGTAACCAGAAACAGAAGTCCCCTTCATCCAGCAGGAAGTGGAGTTTTACTTTAGCCCTGTGACTCCCAACAGGGAGAGCCTCAAGTTCCAGCTTGTTTGTGGCCAGATACCACTGCAGAGAGTGCTTTGGTCACTCTCGAATAATCGTTCTTTCTCCACAGTTAATCAACATCCTTTGTTTGAACAGGATTGTTTTTAATCTTACTAGTATAAGAAGTATAGAAAATACTAAGATTTAGCTATCATGTGACGATGCGGTCAAACCTTGCAAAATTTCCTTAGTAGGTCCTGAGAGCGTTCAACATGCGTACACTATATTATGTTTCCTTCCTTGTGGTCAGATTGTTAGATTGCTAAACTATCCCTTTTTATAAAAGTCCTGCTTCAGTAAATGCAAACCAGTTTCCATCTCTAGCCACAGGAGGGAGCACAAATACATTAGTCAAGTGACGTTTTATATAAAAGCTTGGGACATTTTCACTTGGGTTTAAAAGAAGACCGGACAGGGTTAGACTCTGATTAATGTGGAGTGGCATTGTCCCATGGACATTTCTATGATGATGGACATATATTTATCTATGTTGTCCAGCATATTAGCCACTAGCCACATATGGGTATTAAACCAATGAAATGTGGCTAATACAAATGAGGAAACCAAATTTTCATTTTAATTAATTTAATTATACATCTAAATAACCACAGGTGGCTGAGGTCTACCACACTAACCTGTACAAATCGACAGCATTAGACTTTGTAGGAAGGTTGGTTTTCCCTACAAACTTTATGAAATTGGCATTGAAATGATTTAACAATTAAGAGATGAAGGAAACTAACATTGTGTACAACAATGGCTTTTGTACTAGGTTATACATACATATCACACTTAACACTCACTGTGCACTTGAGTGGTAGTGAGTAATATCCCTGTTTTGGGAACCAATAAGCTGAGAGAGAGCTCCCCAAGTCATTGAGATAGGTATTGACTAGTTATACCCATCCAGCATTCATGAAGAACCTACAATGCCAATAAGTATATCAGCACTATTGCAGGCATTGGAAATCTATAATAGAAACCAATGCATGATATGGGGGCCTCTTAGCTATTGTGTCACTCTGGCCTATATTTTGAATAATCTGTCTGAGGACGATTGTACATTTTAGCATGTCATATTCTCAGTGTTTGAGAGGAATTTACAAATTAACCCTTATGATTGTCCCTGATGGATGAGATTCTCTAATGAATGTGAACTGTGATCTAAGCAGGGGTTAAGTGACTTCCATTTTTAACTTTCACTAACCAGGCCTGTGTCCCTAAGTAGATGGTTTACCTTTCCAAAGCTATAATTTCCTCATTTCTCAAACAATGCTTTTAGTCTAAGAGATCTATCTATATGAACTATTTCATATTTCACCGATTCTGAAATTCACCTCCCCCATTTTAACATCTCTGAATTTGGTTTCATCTTTTAGGCAATAGAATGCCACTATCTAGTTGGCAGAATCTTTCTTATTTTTATATAAAATGGCATATCTTAAAATCTTGGCATCTTTCACTGGATTAATTATTATCTGTGTAATTTAAGAATGTCAGTAGAGAGACTGTCCATTGGTAGAGTACAAGGACCTGGATTTGATTCTCAGTAGGAGAAAAGAGTATCAGTAAAAAGCTTTATTTTTATTATTTTCTATTATTGTATTTTTTTGTGCTGATGCTGGGGCTTGAACTTAGGGCCTAGGTGCTGTTCCTTGAGCTGCTAGTTCTCTACTACTTTGAGTCATAGCTACATTTCTGATTTTTCCCCGTAGGTCTTGGGGCTTGAACCCTGGGCCTGGGCACTGTCCCTGAGCTCTTCGGCTCAAGACTAGACTACTACTTGAGCCATGGCACCACTTCCGGTTTTCTGGTGGTTAACTGGAGGTAAGAGTCTCATGGACTTTCCTGCCCGGGCTGGCATTGAACCGTAACCCTCAGATCTCAGTCTCCCGAGAAGCTTACAGGCGTGAGCTCAGTGACTGTATCTGACTTTTCTTTGTCAGTAGTGGGGCTTGAACTCAGGGCCTGGGCACTGTCCTTGAGCGTCTTTGTGCTCAAAGCTTGTTAGTGCTCTACTACCTGAGCCAAAACTCCACTTCCATTTTTTGAGTGGTTAATTGGAGATAACAGTCTTGCGGAGTCTTTTCTGCCCTGGCTGGCTTTGATCCTAAGATCTCAGCCTCCTGAGTACATAGTATTACAGGCATGAGCCATCAGCGCCTGGTCATTGCTGACTTTTTGATAGTTAATAGGATATAAAAGTTTCATGGATTTTCCTGCCTGGTCTGCCTTTAAACCATCATCCTTAGATCTCAGTCTCCTGAGTAGCTAGGATTACAGGCATTAGCCACCACATGCCTGGCTCTTTTATTTTTATTTTAATGTAGTCTTAAAAATTCTTCCAGATACAAAACAATGACCTAATATTGTGATTTAAAGTCCAGTTTAGAATATTAAATTGTATATGCCATAATCAGAGTTTCCTCAAGTAGCTTAGGCATGATATGCAATGCATAAAGATTTCCATTGTGGTAGAGATCAGGATTCATTTTGGGCAAAGTTGGGGGTGATGGTGGAGTGTGGGGGGGGGTGGGTGTGTTGGTACTACTTTAACTCAGGGCCTTTCACTTTCGCTCAGCTTTTTTTGCTCAAGGATAGCATTCTACCATTTGAGCCACACTTTCACTGATGGCTTTTTGCTGGGTAATTGGAGATAAGAGTCTCTTGGGCTTTTATTCTTAGTCTGGCTTCTATCTATGATCTTCAGATCTCAACCTCCTGAGGAGTTAGGATTAGAGACATCAGTTGTCAGCCCACAGCTGGCCGTAGAGTTTTTGTCTTGAGAATTTCTGGTCTTCTTTCTATTCTCCCCCCTTCTTTCCCCTTCCTCTCTTCTTCCCTCAATTCTTATTCCTCCTCCTCCTCTCCTCCTCCTCCTCCTCCTCCTCTCCTCCTCCTCCTCCTCCTCCTCCTCCTCCTCTTCTCCTTTTACTCCTCCTTCTCCTCTTCCTCCTCCTCCTCCTCCTCTTCTTCTCCTCCTTTTACTCCTCCTCCTCTTCCTCCTTCTCCTCCTCCCCCTCCCCCTCCTCCTCCTCCTCCCCCTCCTCCTCCCCTCCTCCTCCTCCTCCTCCTCTTCTCCTTTTACTCCTCCTTCTCCTCTTCCTCCTCCTCCTCTTCTTCTCCTCCTTTTACTCCTCCTCCTCTTACTCCTTCTCCTCCTCCTCCTCCCCCTCCTCCTCCTCCTCCTCCCCCTCCTCCTCCTCCTCCTCCCCCTCCTCCTCCTCTCCTCCTCCTCCTCTCCTCCTCCTCCTCCTCCTCCTCCTCCTCCTCCTCCTCCTCCTCCTCCTCCTCCTCCTCCTCCTCCTCCTCCTTCTCCCTTCCCTCCTCCTTCTGTGGGGTTCGAAGTCCAGCCTGGGAGCTGTCCCTGAGCTCTTCAGCTCAAGGCTAGGGCTCTATCACTTGAGCCACAGTGCCACTTCCTTCTCTCCCATTTCAAGTACTAGAGCCTTTCACATGCTGGGCAAACTACCCTTGAGCCTACATCCCCAGACTCAGGGCTTCAATCTTATTGCCACCGTGGGAGCCAGGGAGAGTGTGATCTAGTGGGAGATGATGGGGCTACAGGCTTGAGAGCTGTCCAGAGCCACGTAAGGAAGGGTTCAGATCAGTGACACAGTGTGACAACTGCCACCGTGCCTGGCCTCTGGGTCTACCCTTCAGAGTTTCAAAAGCATGGTGTCCAACAGCCTTAAAGTTCACCTCCAGAATGTCTTTTGGTGCTAGCACTAATCCAGAACCAGACATGAACGCGAATTCTGGGAAGCAGTTCAGCCTGGCTAAACTGATGCAATACAGAGCCACCGCATGATGTGCGGATGGGGAGTTGGAATGGAAAGGAAAAATATTTTAAGCCATCACAGACTAAGCTTTTCACTTTTTCCAACTTAAATATCTGGCCAGGACAACATGTTGCTGGGACCTTCCTTGAAGTCTCAGTAGCTTTGTAGCAAATCATCCCCATCGAGCTAGGCAACAGAAATCAATTCGAACCTTATATGACCTTCCTTTCTTCTGTCTCTGTTTCTCTCTCTGTCTCTCTCTCTTTCTCTGTTTCATCTGTGTCTTTTTGTCTCACATACGCATGCACACCCAATGGACAGAAAGATCCTAGGTGCCAGGCCTGTTCTAGGCACTGGTGATTCGTCACGTGGACAAAAATGCCCACCTTAAAAAAATGCCCACCTTATCCAATGCCTAACATATGAAACTGTAACCTCTCTGTACATCAGTTTGATAATAAAAGTTTGAAAAAAAAGGACAAGTCAGGTATGGTGTGTCATCCCAGGTAGATAGACGGCTTAGGGAAGAGGACTGTAGTCTGAGGTTGACACAGGAACAATCAAAGCATGAAGGGCTGGAGGCATGGCTCAAGTGAGTAAGATAAGTACCTCCCCCAAAAGATGAGAAATAAAAAATGTAATAACTAAATATGAAATAAAATAATTAGAAATTTAAAAAATGCCCACCTTATGGTTCTTACATTGTGGTAAGGTGGTGCAGACAATGCAAAGATGCCTCGTTACTGCATGGCCAATGTTTGGAAGGGCCTTGGGATAAAGGAAGCATGAAAGCAAGAGAAAAGTGGCATAGGGGCTGGGAATGTGGCTTAGTGATAGAGTGCTCCCCCTTCCACGCATGAAGCCCTGGGTTCAGTTCCTCAGCACCACATAAACAAAAAAGCTGGAAGTGGCGCTGTGGCTCAAGTGGTAGAATGCTAGCCTTGAGCAAAAAGAAGCTCAGGGACAGTGCTCAGGCCCTGAGTTCAAGCCCCAGGACTGGCAAAAAAAGTAGCCCAAGTGAGAGAAAGGATTGTCCTTCCTTCCTTCCTTCCTTCCTTCCTTCCTTCCTTCCTTCCTTCCTTCCTTCCTTCCTTCCTTCCTTCCTTTTTTCCTTCCTTTCTCCCTCTCCCTCTCTGCCTCCTTTATTTTATTTTATTCTTTTCTTCCTTCCTTTTAAAAAAAAAGTTTTAACAAGTATTTATTTTACTGTATAACAAAATTAAAGCATGGAGAAAGCGAAAAAAATGTTTGTGCTCTCCATGCAGGAAATGGGAGATAAAGACTCGAAGGAATTTTTGTGGAAGAGCTCAGGCAAAGCCTCACTGACAAGGTTGAACCAGACATCTGGAGGATGGGAGGGAGGGAGGGAGCCACAAGGCTATCTGAGACACCAGGTTCCAGGCCCAGTGAACTGTAAAACCAAAGGCAAGGCTAGACAAGTGGGAGGGCTTGCTTTGTTCTCACAGGATGGGAGCAGAGCAGAGCAGCTGGGTGAACTTGGTGGGGGACAAGGTCAAAAAGGTAGGTGGGAATCTCTGATGCCCTAAGGACCATAATCCTTCACTTTGTGCTTAATGGGCCATGGCTGCATAATGGCTTTTTTATTTTTAGTTTTATTTTTACTGTACTGGGGATTGAAACCAGGGTCTTCTGCGTGTTAGGCTAGTGCTTTGCCACTGAGCTACATCTTCAGCCTTTTAAAAAATATATGTTTTGAGAGAAATTATATTTTGATAGCCAAGCACCAGTAGCTCAGGCCTATAATCCTAGCTACTCAGGAGGCTGAGATCTGAGGATCAGAGTTTGAAGCCAGCTTGGGCAAGAAAATCTATGAGAGACTTATCTCCAATCAATAAGCAAAAAGCCAGAAGTGGAGCTGTGGTAAGCTTAAGTGGTAGAGCACTAGCCTTGAGCAAAAAAGTTCAGATACAACACCCACCCATTCCCTGAGTTTAAACCCTAGGATTAGCACATAAACATTGTTTTGAGCTGGACACTAGTGATTAATGCTTGCAATTCTAGCTATTCAGGATGCTGAGATCTGAGGGTTGCCTTTCAAAGTCGACCTGGGCAGAAAAGTCCATAAGACTCTTATCTCCTAACTAACTAATAAAAAGCCAGAAGTGGAAGGGGTTGAAGCGGTAGAGTGCTTACACTTTAGGAATGAAAAAGCTGACAAAGAACATGAGGCCCTGAGTTCAAGCCCTGTTACTGACACAGATAAACACACACACACACACACACACACACACACACACACACACACACACCCCAATATTGTTTTGAGATAGGGTCTACGTTGCCCAGGCTCGCCTCTGACTGAGAATCCCCTTCCTCAGTCCTCTAGGTAGCTGGGATTACAGGTGAGCTCGACCAACTTGGGTGCATAGTGTTATTTTGTTGAAGGATTGCTCCGGTTTCCATGTTGAGATGAAGCAGGAGTAAAGGGAAGAAGGCCCTGGCTGCCAACCTCTGCTCCAAGCACCAAAGACTTTTTGTTCCATATATTCTGCCTTTTCCTGCTTCCCTTGCTTTTGTTCTTTTGATCTCCATCTACCAGATTTACTCTTCTTGTTTCCCTTTTTTTCCTCTTCCTTTCATTTAAAGTTGATGCTGTAATGTGATTTCAATTTTCTTTCTAAAATTAGATAGCATAATTTTATCTTTGCAAGATTTCCTTCTCAGCCTGATAAGAGATGGTAGGTGAATTGTTTAAGTAATTTTAAAAGGGGAGACTAGCAAATCCCCATCAGGGCGTGGACTATGCTCAGATGTCTCTTAAGTACTTCATGCTCTTCAGCTTAGTCCTGGTCCTGCAGGTAGGTCCCTTACAAATGGCACGAACCTCCTGGTGTGGCACCCCAAACATGGTGCAGGATTTCTTATGTCTATTCCTATAAAAATGCATCATTAAATCTCATTCTGAGAAAACATACAAATTCATATTGAGGAACCTTTCCTAGCATAACTGGCCTATATTCATCACCATCAGTCAGTAGTGAAGAAGGCCAAGAAGTCCAGGTGTAATGCGGAAACTGAGTCACAGGCATCCCTGGCCTGGCCAGGTGCTGGGGGCTGTTGTTTTCACAGACATTCTGGAGCCTAGCCAGCAGATGGGAGGCTGATTCCCCCCAGCTTCAAAGCCTAGAGGTGAGATAAGCCATCTTTTGAATTACAGGGGTCTGGCTCAACGGGTAGAGCCCCAAGGGCCCTGCTTTGGTGAAAGGTAGATTCCTTTTGTTTAGCCACAGGGCAGCTCTGCTCACGCTGCTGTCTTTCTGTTTAATGCTTGGTTGAGGCTTGGTCTCCACCCAACCTGTGACCTTTGTCTTTCAAAGCTTGGTGCAAGCTCCATTTGGGGCTGCGGGGTGCTAGCTTCCCAATAAAGACAAATTCGGACTTTTAAGACGTGGCTTCTCATGACTGGTTTTCTATCTATTTAAGGTATATTTTACCGCACACCACAGGTATGGGGGGACATGTCTATAACCCCAGTGCTAAGGAGACTGAGGCTGGAGGGTTCCAGGCAGGTTTGGGCTACAGGGAGAGTCCCTGTCTCAAACAAATAAGGCCCAAAGGAGGCTGAGGAACTGTGTTAGTTGAAAGGAGATTGAAGACATATGAACTAAATGCCCTGGGTACTCGAGTTGGAAAACGTTCTAGAAAGGGCATTATTGGGACAATTTGAATGTGCACTATAATTGGATACTACCAACAGTATGTTTTTCAGTATTATATCAACACCGAATTTCTGGACTCTTGTGATTGTACTGTGGTTATGTGAAGGGGTGTTCTTGGGATGTGTACTCTGGAGTATTTAGGCAGTAAAGGGACATGATAAACTTACTTCTTTATGGATTAACACCATCTGTTCATAGCTATGTACATCTTTCTATAGGGAGGACTGACCCCCGCTCTATTGCCCCAGGCGCATACAGACACCAGGCAGAACCTCAGGTTTATGTGAACCTGTTTTGCTATGCAGGCAGGGCAATTCACCTAAGCCCAGCTGTACACAATCCCTTGTGGGCCCAAGGAAAAGCCACCAGCTTCCTAGACCTAGTGGCTCCTTCATTAACCTCTGCCTCCTTGCTCAGACCCCATGTAAGCCTGGTCCCAAATTCACCACTTCTCACAACCTCCAAACCCCTGGGAAGGTCTGTGCCCCTCGCTGTTCCTCAATAATCGAGTCCAGCCTATTCCTTTTCCCTTCTCCATTTTCCTACCACTGTGTAGTGATAAAGCAAATATGGCAAAATGTTAACAATCCAATTTAGGTGAAGAGGATACATGGACACATTTCTGCTATTTTGGCCAACTTTCTGAAGTTTGAAATGATTTCACAGTTAGAAGTTTTTCAGCCACAGTGGCTTACATCTGTAATCCCAACTACTCAGAAGGGAAAGGTCAGTAGAATTGTGGGTTAAGGCTGGCCTGGAGAAAAGTTATCAAGACTCCATCTCAGTCAACAAACTGGGTACAGTAGCACATAAATATGACCACAACTACTTAGGAGCACATAGGTAGGAAGATAGTGGTCTGAGACCAGCCCCAGGTGAAAACAGAGATCCTATTTGAAAAGTTACTAAAGCAAAAAAAAAGGGAGAGTTGGAATGCCTCTCTAGCAAGTGTACTGTCAAACAACAACCCCCCTATCTTTTAAAAAAAAACAAAAAACCAAAATGGCTGCAATTCTCTTCTAGGTAAAGAGAGTAGAGATTGGAATCAGTCTTTAAAACAGATACCTCCTTTGTTGTCTAAGGCCATACCACCCAGAACCTGCCCGATCTTGTCAGATATCTCCTTTGCCTTCCAAATAAACAAGGGGTTATCAAATAGTCATCTTTCTGCAACAACAAGGGGGAAGGTAAATCATTTACTTTTTGATTGCTTTGAACTTCCAGTTCCCATTTGCATCTTAAGTCCACTGGCTCTCTTGGAGTGGGCAATTAATAAGGAACAAACAGTTATAAGTTCAAATGACTAACCATCCGGTTTATCTTTAATTGCCTGAACAGAGAGAAATGTTCAAGGAAAAATGACTTTATGTAAGAAGAACATGTTATTAATAAATGAAATACGTCCACCCACAAGCATGCGTTTTATGTGTGTTTACAGCATTAGAAGTTAGGAATTTGAATACAGTAATACTTCGTTGACTCCAAACCTTGGCTCACATTGGGATTAATTATGGAACGGCTCAAACTGCTGATACTTGGGGTCCTTTCCCCCATATTTAGACTTCATTGGGCTGCAAGGTGCTATGAGACCTTTAAAGGAATTTTAGACGATTCAGACATGTCGCCAAAGAGAAGAACTTGTCTAGAGTCCTTTTCTTTTTTTTGGATAGTCATCGTAACAATTTAAGAGATGTTACTGCAGTATTATTAAGGAATGCTGGACACATGAATATTATTTTTCACTTTGTAAGACCACCTTTTAAACATAACCATTTGTTTCCCTTCTATTCACCAAAGATGGTCAATGCATTTTTCAATGTTATTTTTGAGAAGAATTACTGTAACTTCATCGATTGAAATAATTGAGAACGGTCACGAAGAACAGAAATGCTATCAGGTGTCGATGTCTCACATCTGTAATCCTAGCTACTCTGGAGGCTAAGATCTGAGGATCATGGTTTAAAGCCATCCTGGACAGGAAAGTCGATGACACCATCATCTCCAATTAACCAGCAAAAAGTTGGAAGTGGAGGTGTGGTTCCAGTGGTTAAGAGTGCTAGCCTTGAGCAAAAAGTTAAGGGATGGTGACCAGGCCCCGAATACAAACCCCAGTACTGGTGCGTGTACACACACACACACACACACACACACACACACACACACACACACACACACCCCAGAGATGATTTAGACTATAACTCAGATAGGAATGCAGCATCTTGGGAAGGTGACGTGATCAACAAAACCCAACTTTCCTCAAACTTGAAATTCACTATTCATTATTTTACAAGCATACGTTCAGTTATCTCAATACCATTTCTTGTAGAGACTCTTCTTTCCCCCATTATTAGCCTTGGCATCCTGGTCAAATATGAATTGGCAGCTGGGTATGGGGGTGCACATCTGTAATCCTGGCACTCAGAAGGCTGAGGAAGGAGGACCATGATGAGTTTGAGTTCAATTTGGACTACATAGTGAGTTCCATGCCAACCTGAGCTATAGATGCTGTCTGCAAAAGGAAATCAATTTGACCCAGATGTGTGCATTTATTTTGGAATCTTAATTGTTTCATTGGTTTCTTTTTTTTTAGCAGCAGGTATTTGTATGGAGTTGCCAAAATGTTTCCTATTTTCTTTCTGAAATTCTAACTATTTTCTCTTTGCATTCTGAAACATATTTTTACTAGTATATATCAGTTTCAGTAGTGTTTAATGTGATTTCTATGCATATGAACATACATACATACACATACCTGTATACAATATGTCCCTATCAAACTCACCCCTTCCATTTCTCTTCTTCATTCCCCTACCCCTTTCTTTTTTTCTTTTGTGCCAGTCCTGGGACTTGAACTCAGGGCCTGGTTGCTGTCCTTGAGCTTTTTTCTCCAAGGCTAGTCCTCTACCATTTGAGACCTAGCTCCATTTCCAGCTTTTTCTAGTCAATTGGAGATAAGTGTCTCACAGACATTCCTTCAAACTGTGATCCTCAGATCTCAGCCTCCTGAGTAGCTAGGATTGCAGGTGTGAGCCACCAGTACCTGGCCCCCTACCCACTTCTTAAAATAGTATCGTTGTATTTTCATACATGTGTATAAAGTACTTCAATTGTGTTCACTCGCATCTTTGCTGTTGGCTCTCCCCTTCCTGTTGGTTCCTGCCCCCCGCAACATAGTTTGTTTTTTTTCCTGTGATATCATTGTTTTTTGTTTCTGTCCTTATCCTATGGTCTTGATCACTGTAGCTTAAAGTGAGAGCAAAACACTTCAACACACCCCAAAAGGCCCTTTATGACTCGGTTTGTCTTTCCAGCTTTGTCTTCCAGGTCTCTCTGCTCTTGCCACATTAGCCTCTTCCTTTAATATCCATGCTTCCTTCCAGCGAATGACTTTTGCAAATGTTATTTTCTTCCCTTGTTGCCTGGGAAGCTATGTATGTATGCTCTTGATCTCAGTTCAAGGGATCCTTCTTCAGGTAAGCTTTCCATGACTCTCCTGACCATGTCCCTTGTCCTCTGATAAGCCCTCAGGGAGCACGTGCTGATGTGACTAAACAAGATCAGATTTCTCTTCCAGCTGGTAAGACCCAGGAAGGAGAGCACTCTGATTTTGTTCTCTATTGTCTTTCTGATTCCTGATTGTATCTTGTAGAAGAATATATTAATGAATGGTTTAGCAAATTGGGCCTGTTCTACTAGGAAGAAACTATACCACAGCCATAGGTTATGCTTTAACTATTTTGCTGCTGATTGTACTATTTTTTTTTTGCCAGTCCTGGGGCTTGAGCTCAGGGCCTGAACACTGACCCTGAGCTTCTTTTGGTCAAGCGAGCACTCTACCACTTGAGCACAGCGCCACTTCTGGCTTTTTCTGTGTATGTGGCACTGAGGAATTGAACCCAGGGCTTTGTGTATGCTAGGCAAGCACTCTACCACTAGGCCAAACTCCTGGCCCCTGTATGAAAACTTCTATTTAGGATTTAGCAACTGTATTGATAAGTGACATTAGCTGGTATTTTCTGTTTTGTCTGGCTACTGCAGCCATGATTGTTATGCTACTGAAACTATCTTAGTTGTTTTAAACAGAATTTAACATAGGGTATCTTTAAGTAGAAAGGCTAAAATGAGAACACTAAGGTGTCATGTGTAAGGGAACAAAAGGAAGATGTTGGCATTATTACAAGTTTAGAAACTTAGAGAGGAGGGGTGTCTGAATTTTAGATCTTGGGGAGGGGGGCTGTTGTCCACTCAGGGACGAACAATGTTTGCCAAGGTAGAGAGAAAGCAGACTGGGATGAACAAGTCTTTCTCCAGATTTTCACTCTCACTCTCTACCACCCTCTACTGGCAGAATGTGATGCGGAGCCGCTGGTAAAGCAGAAATAGTTGCAGAATTCCACCCTAACATCATGGGCTAGAGGACTGGTTTGAGGCCTGGAGACAAAGTCACAGAGAAGTAACAGAATCTTACCCCTACACTTAGCATAATTGATTACAATTTATATAATTCTAATTTGTCTATTACGTGTAGTTTTGGATGAGTTTCTACTCTGTTCACTCTCCTGTTAGGAGAGCAACAATCTTTTGACTACCTCAGAGTTATTACTATTATTCCAAAGGTCCAAATATATTCTTTAAAAAATACAATAGTTCTGAGCGATTTTAGTTTTGGAATGTCTTTTATAAATACCCCCTCCTTCCCTGCCTCTGTTAGTTCACAATTTGTTGTTGTCTCAGTCTAGACCACATTTGTGTGTGTATGTGCATGTGTGTATGTGGTACTGGGGCTTGAACTCAGGATCTCAAATTCCCACTCAGCTTTTTGAACTCAAGATCCCACATTTTCACTTGCTTTTTTTGCTCGGCCCTGGTGCTCTACCACGTGGGCCCTGCCTCTAGTTCAGCTTCTTTGCTGGGTAAATGGTTATAAGATCTCATTGACTTTTCTGCCTGGGCTGGCTTTGAATTGTGATCCTCAAATTTCAGCTTCTTGAGGAGCTAGATTTACAGGTACGAGCCACTGACACACAGCTCAAATTATATTTATTTTTTATAAGAATCATCGAGTGTTTGCTTATTCAGAGCCTATCTCAAACTGAACCCGTGCAGAGCAGAATCTTTAAACATTGTGTACACAAAGAACAAAGGCGCATGGTCTCCCTGACACATGATTGTTAGGGGGTGGGGAGAACAGTAGAGATCATGTCTGTAAAATAACAAACTTCTTTTCAAATGGTATTTCTACATGTTTTGGTCAGCGACTTTACATTTGTCTCTAAAACCAAACAATTACTAAATACACATAAAAAGTCTAGGATAGACCTATCAGAGGATCACAAGAACTCAACAGCTATGCACATATGATTATATAAGATGAGGCTAAGCAAAATGAAATCCAAGAGATGGGAACAGGAGGATTTTATTGTTGTTATGTTTAATGTACTTGGTGGATTTCCTTTGGCGTACCCTCTGTGGTCACTATATATGATTTTGGTACACTGAATATTGTATATATGCTTATCTGAACTACGGAAGAGAAAATGAGGGAGGGTGTAAGAAATATGACAAAAAATGTACTCACTACCTTATAATGTAACTGTAACCCCTCCGTACCTCACCTTGTTAATAAAAATTTAATAAAAAACATTCTGTACAGCCTTTATTTTGACCCCCCCCCAGTAAAAGGCAATTGTTACTACTGTTTACATTCAACCCATAAGCAATCTCGTTTTCTTTCTCCCTCTCCCTCTCTCTCTCTTTGGTTGAATTTAGGGTCTGTCGCTCTACGGCTTTTTCACCCAAGGTTTGTGCTTTACCACTTCTGACTTCTTTTTCTGGCGAATTGGAAATAAGAGTTGTGGACTTTTCTTCAGTCTCTTGAGTAGCTAGGATTGCAGGGTTTCCTCCTTTCTCTTCAGTGCTTTCCCCTTTCCCATTTATACGAGGCAAGCACTCTACCACTAGGCCGCCATATTCCCAGCCCCCCTTTTCCCATTTATAAAATGCAAACTCCTCACCATGGTTTCTATGGTCTGACTTGATTTACCAGTTCTTTTATTCTCAGACACATTTCATGTCAAACTTCCTCTTGCTTCCTGTGGAACAATGTGCTGATCTCCTTTCAGTTCACTGAACTTGTCAATTTTGTATTCTACTTCAAGGTATTTGAATGTGTTGGTCTTTTTCAGTCCTTCTAGACCCAACCCTCTCTCTCCTTTCTCTTCAAATCTCAACTTAATTGCCACTTTCCCAGAGAGGCCTTTGTCAACCACTCAGTCTAAGTTGATCTCCTCTCTATTATTTTCTAGTCTAACAACTCATTTTCTTCCTAGGGCTTATCACACTGAATTTTCTCTATTTATTTTTCCCAAGGTATTTCTCTAGAAGTTAAGTGCCCAAATATGAGGTCCATTTGTGCCTTCTTCACTGTTTTGCCTCAGAGCAGTTCCTCAAGATTTATGAAATGAACAAACAAAAGGAAGTTTTTTCCCCTTCTCTCATGAAACTGAGGTCCTGCCAAGAATGAGGAAGAATCTAATGTGGCTGAGTCAATGCTCAAGATGATTTTTCACCCAGGAATGGGCAAGACCTTAGTCTGAAATGGGTTAACAGAGGCTTAAATGCTTGGGTTTAACATTTTACCATCAAGGATGACGGGAACAATGTGTGCGTGAAACTGACGGCAGTTACCTCAGCAAGTTTTTTTTTTCTGCTAAACGAATAAAAGCAAGACTGCCAAGGACATCAGATGGAATCCGAAAGGCAGTTCTGGGCACTGTTGTAGTGCTTTGAATGGAAGGGGAGCAATGGAGATGTGGGAAGTGGCTGTATTTGAGATACACCATGTAAGAACCATCCTATCATGGTATTTTATCATCACTTGCTACTTCCTGTGATATTTTGTTCTATGAACTAAGGATGTCACTTACCACGTCCCAGGCTCTATTTACAATCTCTGGTGTTTATGTGCTTGTGAGACTCTTGAGTAAATTTCTTAAAATATTCAAGGCTTAGGATACATATATGCAAATTAGACAATTGTGACCTGCAGATACGCCGGCAAGGGGTAGCCTGGAGGATTCCATTCCTCTCAACAATAATCTTTGTGTGGAGACTTGCATTCGTAGAAATGGACAATTGGCATTTTCTCAATATTTGTGAATTGCCGTGCAAACAGAACTCTCTCTCTTTTTTTTTTTTTTTTTTTGCCAGTCCTGGGCCTTGGACTCAGGGCCTGAGCACTGTCCCTGGCTTCTTTTTGCTCAAGGCTAGCACTCTGCCACTTGAGCCACAGCGCCACTTCTGGCGATTTTCTGTATATGTGGTGCTGGGGAATCGAACCGAGGGCTTCATGTATACAAGGCAAGCGCTCTTGCCACTAGGCCATATCCCCAGCCCCCAAACAGAACTCTCAAACAGCTATTTCTAGTACTTCCTGTATAGAAAAAAGTTTAGAAGCAGCTATTGTGTGGGGATTGTATGAAGATGGTTATTTTAAGAAATAACTTACAGCCAGCTGCCCTTGGCCCACGCCTGCAATCCTAGCAACTCAGGAGGCTGAGGTCTGAGGATTGTGGTTTGAAGTCAGTCCAGGCAGCAAAGTCCATGCGATGCTTATCTCCAGTTAACTACCCCCAAGTGGTAGAGTGGTAGCCTTGAGCAAAACAGCTCAGGGACAGCACCCAGACCCAGGACACACACACACACACACACACACACACACACACACACACACACACGCACACACACACACACACAGTTATTGGCATATGTGTTATACAGGGGAGGGGGATTTCCTCTCCACACCTGTTTATAATATTCCAATCAATCTCACCCCCCCCCCTAATCATGGCTTCCTTTCCCCTTCTCCCTATTTAAAAAAATTTTAGTCAGTTACACATTATTATAAGATTGTGTGTGTAAAGTGACCAACTCAAATATTTCCAAGCTGGGCACTGGTGACTCATGCCTATAATTCTAACTACTCAGGAGGCTGAGTTCTGAGGACTGCAGTTTAAAGCCACTCTGGGCAGGAAAGTCTGTGAGACTCTTATCTCTAACCAACCACAAGAAACCTAGAAGTGGAGTTTTGGCTCCAAGTGATAGAGCTCTAGCCTTGAGCAAAAGAGCTCAGAGACAGTGTTCAGGCCTTCTGTTCAAGTCTCAGGACTGATAAACAATTCTGAATCACATAGGCTTTGTTTTGTTTCTTTTGTAAGACCACAAATTTAAAATCCTAAAAATGCTACAGCTAATTTTCAGTGTAAGTAATGCTGAACACAGAAATATATAACTGTAGTTCTTTCTACCAGACACAAACCTCAGCCTCACATGAGATAGTAAAATGCAGAGACCACACATTAGGTGGAAAAATGAAAATCTTGTCAATGTCCTTTAGAATGGACACCTGTTAAGAGTTATAATAATTCATGAATTGGTGGCATAGCTCAAATGATAAAGTGCCAGCTTTGAGTGGAAAAGCCCACCAAGAGCTCAAGCCCCAATACTGGCACACACACACACACACACACACACACACACACACACACACACACAGAATTCTAACAATTCAGAAAATCAACCATCTCAAACCATTTTAAGAGTCCAAACATTTTTCCTTTTGTGTTTATGAAAAAAATGAATATGAAAACCCAGGAAGTGGGTGGTAGTGTTCGTAGTTATAATTTCTATTTTTAACACCCTAAATTGCTTAGTTTCTCATTTCTTTTTGGATGTCAGCTTGTGGTTGGTTTTGCAGAGCTAACATTTTCTTTGGTGACAGCTTTTAAAAATAAGTCAGAAGAATTTGGTCAGGAGCTTCCGTGTTCCGTAGAGCACATGTCAGCCAGGTGCCGGCGGCTCAAGCCTGTCATCCTAGCTACTCAGGAGGCTAAGATCTGAGGAGCATGGTTTGAAGTCACAAGTCATGCAGATAAGTCTCCATGAGACTCTTATCTCCAATTAATCTTTTTTTTTTTTTTTTTTTGCCAGTTCTGGGGCTTGAACTCAGGGCCTGAGCACTGTCCCTGGCTTCTTTTTGCTTAAGGCTAGCCCTCTACCACTTGAGCCACAGCGCCACTTCTGGCTTTTTCTATATATGTGGTGCTGAGGAATCAAACCTAGGGCTTCATGTATGCGAGGCAAGCACTCTACCACTAGGCCAGTTTCCCAGCCCCCTTATCTCCAGTTAACCACTCAAAAATCAAAAGTGGAGCTGTGGATCAAAGTGGCAGAGTGTTAGCCTTGAGCAAAATTGCTCTGGCCCCAGGCCCCTGGGGTCAAGCCCCAAAACCGACAAGAAAACAAAACAACAAAAACCCCAGAACATATGACAGCTTAAAAAAATGTCATTTAAATTGGATTACGAAGAAAAGGTAATGTGATTGTCGTTTAGTGTTTATTTTGGTTCTGTTTTTTTTTTTAAACTTCTAGAAATAGCCAGATGTTTTTCCAGGAGTGTAAAGGTTTGAACTCAGGGCCTTGTACTTTCTAGGTGGTAGGTGCTTTACCACTTCTCCAGTCTCTAAACATTTTCAAGTCCTTTTTGCTTTAGTTATTTATTTACTTACATGTTTGTGCTTGCTGCGTTGGTTATTTTTGAGTTAGGGCCTCATATTTTTGCCTAGGCTCGTCTGGGCTTGGATCCTGCAAGGCTGGGATTATAGGTGCAACAATCATGTCTAACATTTTTTTTGTTTGTGGAGATGCGGGCACATTTACTTTTTTTTTTTTTACCCAACCTGGCCACAAGCTACATTCCTCCCTTTTTCTACATTCCAGGTAGCTGGGACTACATGTGTAAACCACCATGCCTGGTAAAGGTGAACTTTTTGAAAACCAAGTCTTTTCTAACAGAGTACATTATTGACAAATTCATTTATCTGTTTTTTTTTTCTTATTTATTTATTTATTTATTTATTTATTTTTTGCCAGTCCTGAGCCTTGAACTCAGGGCCTGAGCACTGTCCCTGGCTTCTTTTTGCTCAAGGCTAGCACTCTACCACTTGAGCCACAGCGCCACTTCTGGCTTTTTCTATATATGTGGTGCTGAGGAATTGAACTCAGGGCTTCATGTATGCGAGACAAGCACTCTACCACTAAGCCACATTCCCAGCTCCTAGGACTTTCTTTTGCCAGTCCTGGGCCTTGGACTCAGGGCCTGAGCACTGTCCCTGGCTTCTTTTTGCTTAAGGCTAGCACTCTACCACTTGAGCCACAGCGCCACTTCTGGCTTTTTCTATATATGTGGTGCTGAGGAATCAAACCCAGCGCTTCATGTATGCGAGGGAAGCACTCTACCACTAGACCATATTCCCAACCCCTTATCTGCTTTTTGTACTGTGAACTCATCAGAAATATGAATAGAAAGAAAATATTTTCCTTGCTTTCTTGATAGCTAGTCAGGCCCTACATTTTGTCTTCTAATTTTTAGACTACAAAAAAGATGAGGGTTCCTTTGTTTTGTTCATTTTCCCAGAGAGGCGTGGAATACAGGCTAGAATTCTGGTGATTTAGCCAAACCTAGAAGGGGACTGTTGGTTTCCTGAGCACTGAACAGCAGAACTGGCTTCAAGGGCAAGTGATCTGTGTACTTGTTTGGTATTCAGTGCTTGGCTTAATGCTCTGATGTTGTCCTCTTGAAATTCTTTTTTTTTTTTTTTTTTTGGTTGGTCATGGAGCTTGAAATCAGAGCCGAGGCACTGTCCCTGAGCATTTTTGCTCAAGGATAGCACTCTACCAATTGGAACCACAGCACTACTTTTGGGTTTCTGGTCCTTACTTGGGCTGGCTTTGAATCACAATCCTCAGATCCCAGCCTCCTGAGTAGCTAGGAATACAGGCATGAGCCACCAGCATCCAGCAAGTTCTGGTAATTTAATTGGTACTTTTTTGCACATTTTTATTAGTATACATGAATTTTATTTTTTCTGATCCTGGGGCTTGAACTCAGGTGTGAGCCACCAGTGCCCAACTCATTGTTCTATTTTCATAGATGCAAATGAACTGCTCCAATCATATACATCCTCTTCATTATCATTCTTTATCTGGTACCCACTATCTGAGTCTGTATTACTTTCATGCTATTTCGGGCTTAAGCTCAGGGCCTGAGCACTGCCCCTGGCTTCTTTTTGCTCAAAGCTAGCACTCTACCACTTGAGCCACAGCACCACTTCTGGCTTTTTCTATATATGTGGTGCTGAGGAATTGAACCCAAGGCTTCATGCATGTGAGGCAAGCGCTCTATTTCTAGGCCACATTACCAGCCCCAAGATTCTTAGTTTTGAATGGACTCAGGCTTAGGTGTAGGATCTCTCAGAGAGCTTGTGTCTGTCGGCAATTTATTCTTAACATTTTCCTTTTGCTCTCTTCATTTTCTTGAACAAAAAGTTTAGTTTATTCTGTAGTTTCTTTCTTATTTCTTTTCAGTACATTTCTCAGAGCTGGTTTGTGTTGCAGGGCAGGTGGAATACAAAATCTTAATACTTTTATTTTTATGTTGGTCCTAGGGCTTGAACTAAGAGCCTGGGCACTGTCCCCGAGCTTTTGTGCTCAAGCTACTGCTCTCCTCACTTTGACAGCTACAGTACCATTTCTGGCTCTTTGGTAGTTAATTGGAGATAAGAGTCTCACTGGCTTTTCTGCCCAGGCTGGCTTTGACCCGTGATTCTCAGATCTCATCTTCTTGAGTAGCTCGTATTACAGGGGTGAGTCACTGAGGCCTAGCTAAACTCTTAACTTTTAAACAAGGTGTCCTATATTTTTATTTTGTGCCGATACTCACAAATCTTGTCACTAGATTTGCTGGGAAGAGCAGAGGGTAGAAGGCAGCAGAAGTGGGGATTTTCTTTCTCATTGAGAGGCCACAGGGGCCTTGAGGACAGATGGTAGTATAGGTGGCCTTAGAAGCCACTGTGAGGATCCCCAAGATAGGTTTGGCAATGTATAAAGTAGATCAACCAGGGGAGCTCCTTGTTTCTATGAAGACATGAGAGCTTGTATAATGACCGTGGTGGACTGAAACAAAGCTCTTTCCTAAATGTCCTGGATTTTTTGTTTTTTTTGCCAGTCCTGGGCCTTAAACTCAGGGCCTGAGCACTGTCCCTGGCTTCTCTTTGCTCAAGGCTAGCGCTCTGCAACTTGAGCCACAGTGCCACTTCTGGCCATTTTCTGTATATGTGGTGCTGGGGAATCGAACCCAGGGCTTCATGTATACAAGGCGAGCACTCTACCGCTAGGCCATATCCCCAGCCCCAGGCAGAACCTTATGAAAGACAAAAAAGAAGATACACAGAGACACACAGAAAAAAGGCCATATGAAGTTGAAGGTAAGGACTGGAGTGATGCGTGTACAAGCCAAGGAATTCCAGGGATTCCTGCCTACCTCCCCGAGGGAAGAAGCAACCCAGCAACACATTGACTTTATGTTATTTTTTTTTTAACACATTGATTTTAGACTTCTGCCTTCCACTCTTGTAAAGGAATGATTTCTGTTGTCTTATGCCACAGATTTGTGGTAATTAGTTACAGCAGTATTAGGAGACTATACTCAAGCCAGTGTCATCAAAGTACCTAATTAGATATAATTTGATTTAGAGAGAAAGAATTTCTTGTATCATAATCTCTTTTAGTAGGAAAGGACTGACATTCCCAGAAGCATCTTAGGAGATTTTTTTTCTTTCCATCTCCTTGACCCGTTGGGTCACAAGTCCACTGAGGGATGTAAGAGAGGTTGGGAAAGTGGATAGTTAGCAAACCAGAGAGAATAGCTGACATTACATTGCTGCTTCAAATGAAATGGGAGTCCTGTCAGCAAACAGAAGATTTGTGGGGGATGGCGGTTAAGAGATGGCAGTCAGGTAGGTAAAGTACATCACCTGTCATAATGTAATATTTATATCATTAAAAGTTTGGAATGACAGCCAGGTGCTGGTGGCTCGTGACTGTAATCCTAGCTATAAACCAGTAAATACAATTTTAGTGAATGAAATATTCACTAAAATGAGAGAGACAGAGGCATGGAGTAGTGATTCTTCACTTCGCATATTAGAACTGTCTGGGGAGTTTTGTAAAACTGCCCATGCAATCCAGGAATTGGTGGTTCATGCTTGTAATCTTAGCTACTCAGGAGGCTCATGTGTGAGGATCATGGTTCAAAATCAGCCCAGGCAGGAAAAATCTATGAATTCTTATCTCCACTGAACTGCCAAAAAGCCAGAAGTGGAGCTGTGGCTCGAGTGGTAGAATGCAATCCTTGAGGAAAAGAGCTCAGGGTCAGCATGCAGGCCCTGAGTTCAAGCCCCAGGACTGACACAAAATAATCGGAATGACAAATTACACTTGAATATCAGTCAGCATATGGATACTATATACTGTATCCTTTTCCAACTAAGATGGGATTCATGAGCAAGCAGCATGATGTCTCTGGGTGCTTTATCCATAGAATCTAGCATAATAGGTCAAATGCTACAAAAGCTAGGCACCGTGGTATGCACTTGTGGTTTTTTTTTTTTTTTTTGGTTTGTTTGTTTTGCCAGTCCTGGGCCTTGGACTCAGGGCCTGAGCACTGTTCTTCTTTTTCACTTTTTCACTTCTTTTTCACTGGCTTCTT
This sequence comes from Perognathus longimembris pacificus, assembly GCF_023159225.1. Lineage (NCBI taxonomy): Eukaryota > Metazoa > Chordata > Mammalia > Rodentia > Heteromyidae > Perognathus > Perognathus longimembris. Next base: position 103,970,840 of record NC_063188.1, on the reverse strand, counting down.
TTTGCTCAAGGCTAGCACTCCGACACAGCACCACTTCTGGCCATTTTCTATATATGTGGTGCTGGGGAATCAAACCCAGGGTTTCATGCATGCTAGGCAAGCACTCTTGCCACTAGGCCTTATTCCCAGCCCATTAATTTTTTTTTTTGCCAGTTCTGGGCCTTGGACTCAGGGCCTGAGCACTGTCCCTGGCTTCTTTTTGCTCAAGGCTAGCACTCTGCCACTTGAGCCATAGCGCCACTTCTGGCCTTTTCTATATATGTGGTGCTGGGGAATTGAACCCAGGGCTTCATGTATATGAGGCAAGCACTCTTGCCACTAGGCCATATTCCCAGCCGTGGTATGCACTTTTAACACTAATATTTGGAAGGCTGAGGCAAGAGGATTGCAAATTCAAGGCCCGCTTGAGCTGCATAGTGAGGTTATCTTAACACACACACACACACACACACACACACACACAATCTTGTACTGCACCTCAGACCTATTGAATTAAAATTTGCCATTTAACAAGATCTTCACGTGGTTCCTATGCAGTTGAAGGCTTAAGAAGCACTGGTCTAGATGACTCAGTATAATATGACTAAACTATTCTGTATAATTCTTTTATTTTGGAGGGAGGGGCAGTTTCTGGGGAACAAGTCTCAGACCACAGATGTGTTAGGCAAGTGTCGAAACACTAAGCTACAGCCACATTTGGGATTAAACCACTCTAGACAAAACAAGTAACTTTTTTATGAAACAGGAATGTTTGGCATCTGTGCTCATAAACACAAAAAGTAAAAGCTCAAATATAAGCATAGTAGGCAAAAATTTAAAAATGTAGGTAATGTGACCATCATTCAGTAGATATGGAAGAGGAAAAAAGATGATTTTTTTGGTCAAGTTTAAGTGGAATGAGGCATGCCTGATGGCTATTGTGCTGTGTATCACATTTATGATTACATTCATTATATTAAATTTCTGACAGCACATAAAGTAGTTACCAATTAATGTCTCTACCAACAAAGACACACAAACACACACACACACACACTTGTTACCTCAGCCTTTTTGTGCGAATAGAAATTATTATGATTTGCAATATACCTCCAGGCATAGTCTATTCAAAATCAAATCTATTGTTTTCTTTAAAAAATAATTTATTTATAATAGATCATAGCTTCCAGTTGTCAAGTTTGATGTGAAACTGATTATACCCCAAAGTTTGAAATAAAACACTGGAGTCATCCTTTTACTTTGGAAAGGTTATAGCAATTTATTTGAATAAAGATATTTGCTTTTAAACAAGTGAAATTGACCCAGTATTTTTTGCATAAATATGTTGCTCAAATTGATCTGTTTCATCATGAGAACTTTTTCAGGCAGCAAAGCTGAATAACATTGTCTTTCAGGAGGAGTAAAACAGGCTACAAGGCTGCGTGCTGGTGGCTCATGTCTTAAATCCTAGCTACTTAGGAGGCTGATATCTGATTATTGTGATTCAAAGCCCGCCCAGGAAGGAAAGCCCATGAGACTCTGATCTCTAATTAATCAACAGAAAACAAGAAGTGGAGCCGTGGCTCAAGTGGTAGATCACTATCCTTGAGCAAGAGAGCTCAGGAACAGTGCCCATGACCGACAAAACCAACCAACCCCCCCCAAATCCCTCCCCAAACCCCAAACAAACAAAAAATAAACAATATAACATAAAAAACACAAAAGCCCCCCAACAAATAAACAAACAAAAACAGGCTGCAGAAGTAGCACAAAGAAGGCATTAAAACCAGACATTCCACCAAAAGGTTTAGGGATGTCCAATAAGCAGTGTAAAGGTGCTCAGTATCATTAGTCATCATGGAAATATAGATAAGATAGCCTTATTATAACTAAGAGTTTTTTTAACTGACAGTAACAACTGTTGGAAAGGATGTAGAACAACTGAAATTTTCTTGACTTTCCAGTAGGAATGTAAAAATGTCACGGTTTTGGAGACCTTTTAATAACCATTTATTATCAAGTTATGCATACATCTCACTTCAGGACTCACACATCTCATGACTGGATATTTTCTCATGAGTCATAAAAATGTTTGATAAAAAGAACCTGTACAAAATGTTCATTACTAATTTTCTTCATAAGAACCCCAGCTGGGAACAACTCAAATATCTACCAACAGAAGAATGGGATAATCAAATAGTGGTATGTTTAGCCTATGGAATACTACCAAAGGGGGGAAAATCAGATAGGACCCACGCATCAACGTGGATTAGTCTTTTTAAAAGCCCATTATGTTGACTGGAAAAAAATAATTCTGTCTATGGAAATGAAATTCAGTACTAGAGTTTGAAATCAGGCCTTCAGCTTGCTAGGCAAGCATTCTACCCCTTGAGCCCCACTTCCAGCCCCTAGACATCTCAAAATGCAAAAGATATGGTTTCAGGCTAAGGCATCAGGGGTGTAGGACTTCACCAATTCATTCTGTGCCTCTAACTTGTTGAACCTGGTGATCTTGTGGTTTAACTCTCAGACACCTTAGTGTTTTAGTAAAAGCTCCCTTTCGTGCCTCATTCATTATTCTCAAGGAAAAGCCTTAGCTCTTTCTAGGTCCTGTAAGTACAATACACTATTTGTTGCTGATACACAATATATAGGAAACAAAAAAAAGTTTGAGTCTTAGTCCCTTGCTTTTATATTAAAGAAAGCACAATGATGGGTTTGACTTTTTTCAACTGTCAAATCTGATCCTGTCTAATTAGTTAATAAGATCAGATTACTGTTTATATTAAACACAAATAATGACTAAACAGAACTGACAGGTGAAAGCACTGGAAATCAGCCAGTGCTTGCCTGAACCTGTCCTTAATGGTGTGTCCTGCCACAAACATCTGACTGAGCTGACAGATGCATGGCCTCTGTGAATGGAGTGCATAGAGTTCATAGTGGAACCCACATAGAGAGTAAAGTAGCACTTGCAGATTTCTCTCTCTCAGTGCTGTTGCCTAACAGGAACACAAGTGCTGTTTTCCAGAGGGGGCTCTCTCTCTCTCTCTCTCTCTCTCTCTCTCTCTCTCTCTCTCTCTCTCTCATTTATTTCTATAGTATACTCTTCCTCTACAGCTCAAGACCAAGGCCTCTCCATATGACAGAATATTTTTATATGGATATACCCTTACCAATTTTTTTGTGCTATTTTCAGGATTTTGATTTGATTTGATTGTAAAGGTGATGTACAGAGGGGTTATAGTTATTTAAGTAATGAGTATATTTCTTGCATATGACAGAATTTTTAAGAGAAAGTTTGTTTGTTTTTGTTTTTTTTTTGTTTTTTTTGGCCAGTCCTGGGCCTTGGACTCAGGGCCTGAGCACTGTCCCTGGCTTCTTCCCGCTCAAGGCTAGCACTCTGCCACTTGAGCCACAGCGCCACTTCTGGCCGTTTTCTGTATATGTGGTGCTGGGGAATCGAACCTAGGGCCTCGTGTATCCGAGGCAGGCACTCTTGCCACTAGGCTATATCCCCAGCCCTTAAGAGAAAGTTTGGTGTGTGTGTGTGTGTGTGTGTGTGTGTGTGTGTGTGTGTGTGTGTGTGTGTGTGTGTGTGTGTGTGTGTGTGTGTGTGTGTGTGTGTGTTGGTTCTGGGGCTTGAACTCAGAGCCTGGGCATTGTCCCTGAGCTTTTGTGCTCAAGGTTACACTCTACCACTGTTTTTTTTTTTTTTTTTTTTTTTGCTGGTCCTGGGGATTGGACTTAGGGCCTGAGCACTGCCCCTGGCTTCTTTTTTGCTCAAGGCTACCACTCTAACACTTGAGCCACAGTGCCACTTCTGGCCTTTTCTGTTTATGTGGTGCTGAGGAATCGAACCCAGCGCTTTATGTATGCAAGGCGAGCACTCTATCGCTAAGCCATATTCCCAGGCCCACTCTACCACTTGAGCCACATTTCCACTGTCAGTTTTTTGGTAGTTCACTGGAGATAAGAATCCCACAGACTTTAATGCCCTGAATGGCTTTGAACTATGATTCTCAGATCTCAGCCTCCTGAGTAGCTAGGACTACAGAAGTGAGCTACTGGCGTCTAGCAAGAGAAAGTTTTACATTTGAGGTATGGCACATGTACAGTGTGGTAGCTAGTCTTCGAAGAGAACAGCAATATTCATGCTGGAATGCAAATGTAGCTTAGTGTAGAGCTCTTGTTTAGCACATGCAAGGATGTGCGTTCCCTAACACTGCTCTGGTAGTTCTATCTCACATTGAGTCAAGCTGGCTTGTAATTTGAGTTAAATGATAGTGTGTAGCCAAAGTGGCTCTGGGCCAGTTCTAGGCCAGGTTTTTTGGAGAATTGATGGTTTCTCCTTCCTTTCCTTTAAAACACTTCTTTTGGGGGCAATACAGTTTGGAGTTTTTCAGAAGCAAACACCAGCCAGGCATGGTGGCATATGGTTGTAATCTCAGCACTTGGGAAGCAGAAGTAGAAAGATTGGGGGCTGGGAGCCAGCCTGGCCTATGTAGTGAGATAGTATCTCAAAAAAGAAGAGGAAGATGAAAAAGGAAGGAGTATAAACTCCAGTGTCTCATGCCAGGAATTGTAGCTAGTCAGGAGGCTGAGGTCTGAGGATCACAGTTCAAAGCCAGATTAGAAAAATCTATGAGACTCTTATCTCTCATTAACCAGCAATAAGCCAGAAGTGGAGCTATGGCTAAGTGGTAGAGTGCCAGCCTTGAGCAAAGAAGCTAAGCAAGAGCATAAGGCCCTGAGTTCAAGCTCTAGTACCAGAACTAGAAAGAGAGAGAAAGAGAGAGAGAGAGAGAGAGAGAGACAGAGAGAGACAGAGAGAGACAGAGAGAGAGAGAGGCGCAGTGGGAAGCAAGAGCAAGAGTATATCCTAGGGAAGGCTTCTAATCTTGTTGCAGTAACCCTCATCAAGGCTTGAATTCAGGGTCTCGTGCTTTCTCTCAGCTTTTTCTACTCTTAGTGTTCTACTATTTGAGCCGTGCTTCTACTTCTGGCTTATATTTTGCTCATTAATTGGAAATAAGAGGCTCTTCAATTTGTTCCAGCTGGCTCCAAACAAAGATTCTTGGATCTCAAGTCTCCTGAGTAGCTAGGATTATAGGTGTGAGCCACCAGTCCAAAGGCTTGCATTGCAGGTTTTACACTTGTCAAAGGGACAGAGAGAGGGAAAAGGGGGAAAGAGATAGAGGGGGAGATAGACACATAGACAGACAGACAGACAGATAGATATATAGACACAAAAAGAGAATGAGAGCGAGCAAGAGCGAGCCTAGAAAAGACTGCATTAGAGAAGTGTCTCAATGGGTAGGAATGGCCCAGTACCATCCTTCCTGTTGTGCTCAATCACAGGCAAGTAAAAGACCATAGAAAACATGGCCTCAGTGGTGAGGTGGTATTAAATTTAAAGGCACAGCACTTACAGGCTTAGAGATTGTCACTTCCTTACCTTTCTTCCCTCCAGCAGGTTCTGTCTCAGAGAGATAGAGATAGATAGATAGATAGATAGATAGAGAGAGAGAGAGAGAGAGCCTCCCCCCACCCCGATGTATGTCAGGTGAGCCACCATCAGAGGGAAACCTCCAGAAGATGAAGCTGCCTGTCGACCCACAGAATTGTGAGTGATAATAATTGGCCATCACTGCTTTGAGCCACTGAATTTTGGGGTGGTTTGTTATACTGCAACCAACACTCAAACAACAGCAAAGTGCACTAACCTCATGAATACAACTTAATGAATTTTTTGCATAAATCCATATATCAAAGATATAATCTAGTGAAGATCACCTACATAATAAAGAGCACCCCCTTAGAAACCTAAAAGTTTCCTTCATACCGCCATCATAGTGAATACCATTCCTCTCTTAGAAATTCACTATTATGCTTGAGCTTTGCCTTGTAACTTAGGTTTACATATTTGGGGCAGTACTGAGGTTTGAACTTAGGGCCTCATGCTTGCTAGGCTGGTGATACAGCTCAACGTTTTGCTGATTATTTGGAGATGGAGCCTATCAAACTTTTCTATGCAGAATGATCTCAAACTGAGATCCTCCAAATTTCAGCCTCTTGAGTAATGAGGATTATAGATGTGAGCCACTAGAACCTGACTCTAACCCTACATATTCTTAAACTTTAATTAAATGGAATTATACAGTGCTTATTATTTGTGGTCTGGCTTCTTTCACTTATGTCTGTGATTCATCTATGTGCTTAAATGCAACATAGATTTTTTTTTATTGTACCATGGTTTTCTATTTGTATGACTACACCATGGTTTGTTACTCCATTTCCCAGTTGGTGAGTATTTGAGTTATCTCCAATTTTTTGGCTACTATGGCCAAAGCTGCTCTGAATATTTTCATATAACTCTTTTGGCAAACATATACTTCATTTTTCTTGAGTCTGTATTTAGAAGTGTGATTATTGGGTTATGAGATGGCATATGTTTAGCATTAGTAGATAATGCCAAATTGATTGCATATTTCTTGCATATTTCTTACATAAATTATAATGTGGCATCAGGGGCATTTAAATAAGAGACACCCTGATTACTTGTTTTCCTCAGCCATTTGACTTCAAGCTCCCCAGAGTCATGAATCATAGCTAGATTCATGTAGTTCAGTGCCCATGTGGGAAAGTATTTAAGACAGGGTTTTAGGTACTCTAGTGATCCAATGGAAGAAATAAAAAAAAAGGCCATAGATACATAAAAAGGTACTGATGAGCTCAAAAAAGTTTCAGTATCGTGGAGATGAACCCAGAGGAAATTAGTAATTAAACGTATTTTCTTGTACTGGGGCTGGACTTCCGGGCCTTGTACATATGAGGCAAGTACTTTACTACTGAGCCACACCTCTAGCCCCCATAAGTAAGTTCTTTTTCTTTCTTTCTTTTTTTTTTTGGCCAGTCCTGGGCTTAAACTCAGGGCCTGAGCACTGTCCCTGGCTTTTTTTTGCTCAACGCTAGCACTCTGCTACTTGAGCCACAGCGCCACTTGTGGCCATTTTCTGTATATGTGGTGCTGGGGAATTGAACCCAGGGCCTCATGTATACGAGGCAAGCACTCTTGCCACTAGGCCATATCCCCAGCCCCTCTTTTTCTTTTTTTTGTAAATTAAGACCTGAGGTCTTCTTATGTTGCCCAAACTAGCCCCGAATTTCTGGGCCCAAGTGATTTTTAGCCTCTTGAGTAGCTGGAACTACAGCTGTGCATTACCATACCAGGTCTTTTAGTTTCTTTCTTTCTTTCTTTCTTTTTTTTTTTGGCCAGTCCTGGGCCTTGGACTCAGGGCCTGAGCACTGTCCCTGGCTTCTTCCCGCTCAAGGCTAGCACTCTGCCATCTGAGCCACAGCGCCCCTTCTGGCCGTTTTCCATATATGTGGTGCTGGGGAATCGAACTGAGAGCTTCATGTGTAGGAGGCAAGCGCTCTTGCCACTAGGCCATATTCCCAGCCCCTCTTTTAGTTTCTTAAAGGATCATTGTCCAACTTTGCTATACTTGAGATTTCTTTACAAATTTAGTACATCGTTCCTTTTAAAATACCAACTTTAAGTAGTTTTACAAAGGGATTTCAATTTGACAAATCAGCTTATAAGTAAAATGGATCTTGACCAATGTCACCCTAAGTACAATTTTTAATGCTGGTACTGGGGCTTGAACTCAGGGACTAGACACTGTCCTTAGCTTTTTTCACTCAAAACCGGCACTACTCCACTTGAACTACATCTCCACATCTGGCTTGTTTTGGTAGTTAATTGGGGATTGTTCTTAGGGACTTTTCTGCCCAGGCTGGCTTTGAACTATAATCCTTGAATCTCAGCCTCCTGAGTAGCTAGGATTACAGATGTGAGCCACCAGTGCCCAGCCTACGTACATTTAAAAAACACATTCATTTTTCTAGAACTCTGTAGGTAGGTGTAGGAAAAGGATCTGGCATCTTATCTAGCTGTTCTTTTAAAAGAATTTTCATCAATTCTGTTTTTGGCTCCACCCCACACATCACCTTCAGAGGACTCTCTCTCTCTCCTTCCAGTTTCTAAGCCTTTCTGGGGATTGTTGCATGAATCATCATGTTTCTTATTAGCTGCCCACCTGGCAGTCTTTTCTGCTTTATTGTGTCATTTGATGATGCACTTTCTGGCTTTCAAAAAATTGTCATGTAGGGCTGAGAATATGGCCTAGTGGCAGACTGCTCGCTTCCCATACATGAAGCCCTGGGTTCAATTCCTCAGCACCACGTATACAGAAAATGACCAGAAGTGGCGCTGTGGCTCAAGTGGCAGAGTGCTAGCCTTGAGCAAAAAGAAGCCAGGGACAGTGCTTGGCCCTGAGTTCAAGCCCCAGGACTGGCAAAAAAAATGGTCATGTATCATTTACTGCCATATGTATGTATGTATATATGTATGTATGTATGTATGTATGTATGTATGTATGTATGTATGTATGTACTTTGTGCTTCTTTGGGACTATGTTTGAAAAATACCCTTTCTGTCTTTCTACTGGGGTTTGAAGGGCTCATATATGTATGAAATTTTATTGGATTAACTAAAACTGGATGTTATTTTAGAATATACCTCAAAATATAACAGTAGTGATATCAAAGGCAGAGAGGGGGGAGGGAGGGAGGGAGGGAGGGAGGGGAGAGAGAGAGAGAGAGAGAGAGAGAGAGAGAGAGAGAGAGAGAGAGAGAGGGAGAGAGAGAGAGAACCAAGAGTGAGAATGAGGGAGAAAGAGAGAGGAGACTAACTCCTGGTGGCTGGGCCATTTGATCTTTAAAAATATATTAAAAGTATTTATGTTCAACATTCTGAGTAATAGAAAGCATGGTATTTTGGATCCTAAGTGGCAAGCTCAGGTTATCCAATCATTACTGAATTATACCTTGAAATGTAACATGTGTTACTATAGTTTTTTCTGGCATTATCAGTTTCACACTTGCATAAGCAGCCCTCCCTCCCTCCCTCCCTTCCTCCCTTCCTTTTTCCTTATTGGTTGGTACTGGAGTTTGAATTCAGGGCCCTGTGCTTGCTTGCTGAGCTGGTGCTCTAAACTTGATCCACACCTCCAGCTTTTCTTGTTATTTAATTGGAGATGGAGTCTTGTGGACTTTTTTCAAAGCCTACTCTCACTTTTAACCACAATCCTTTAGTTCTCAGCCTCCTGAGTACTTTGAATTAACGTGTGAGCCACCATCACCCAGGTAGAGCATATTCTTGTGGGTAGTTAATGCACTCAGCATGGAAAAGCCACTTTCTATGTACTGGGTGTGTTTTCAGATGACTTCCACACTGAGGCAAAAAGCCTATTGCTGACAGCCATCCATCCAGAGTGTGGACAATGCTATCCTTTATGGTTTAATTGGCATCTATTATCACCCCTGCCTCCATTACCCACTGACCCTCTCTTTGACCCTTTCTCTGGTTTTCCTGTGGGAAACCAGCCCTTCTTACATATCAGACTTGTTAAATGGGGACAGTTGAATCCCTCCTCAACACCAAAGATACATGGTGACTTAGGAGTGGCCAGTCACAGAAACTGATTCATGGATGAGCATATCACCCAATTAGAAGGTATACTGAAATTCAACCTGAGAGAATATATATATATGATTGGGGCAACTAAAAATGAAGCTAATGGCAGAAGGCCAAGGGGAGATGGAAACTAAGCCAGTGGTGTGGATTGTACTCAGGTATCTGGATTCAATTGTGTGAGTCATCACTGCTCTTCAGGCAGTTGAAATTATTTTTCTGTCACTTGACACCAATTGGACACATCTAGCAAAGATGCTGTGGGGGGTTGAAGGCTAGCCAATGAGCGAAAGTGGCAGCTTGATGTTGGGGTTCTAGACCCCCTCTCCCCGTTTCTTCCGGGGAGATGCCCAAATCCCAAACTATGAAAGAACACTCAGCTTTGCCCCTCCCTCCCGCGGAAGGAACAAAGCGTGTCCTTATGGACTTCGCTAAGCTGAGGAGAAATGCCGAAATCCCCTTCCCCGTCAGTCCCCCCTCACGTGCCCGGAGCTGACACAGGAAAAGAAGTTTGGGGAGTCAGTCTGGATGGTCCACCGGTCTCAGAAAGCTTTAGTCAGGGAGGGTTTTATAACAGTAATGGCGGGCAGGAAGAGGAGGGACTAGTTGAATGTTAACGATTGGTTGCATGGGCTGTCCCTCAAGTGATGTCATGGAACTTCCTCTATGGGCGGAGACCTCAGCTCTCCCAAGAGCCAGGTCTCTGAGGGCTCCGCCACCATGATGGCACGCACGTGTTTGACCCCCCGGGGCGGTGACTTCTCTTTCGGTTGAAGCTGGAAGGAGGCGGATGGGCTAAAGCCAACTGTCCTCTTAAAGGCACAGCCATCCCTGACAGTTTGAGTCCTTAGACCTAAACAAAAAAGAAATTCTCTTCTCTCTTTCTCTGCATACCTCCATCTCTTCTTCCGCCCTCCCTCCCTCCCTCCCTCCTTCTCTCCCTCTCTCTTTTCTTCTCTTCTCTCTTCGCACACTTCCTTCTTGTCTGGGCCAGCAGTTTGCTCTCTTCGCAATAAACTCTTTTTTTTTTTTTTGGCCAGTCCTGGGCTTGGACTCAGGGCCTGAGCACTGTCCCTGGCTTCTTTTTGTTCAAGGCTAGCACTCTGCCACTTGAGCCACAGCGCCACTTCTGGCTGTTTTCTATATATGTGGTTCTGGGGAATCGAACCCAGGGCTTTATGTATATGAGGCAAGCACTCTTGCCACTAGGCCATATTCCCAGCCCGCAATAAACTCTTTTTTGCCTGAAAAAAAGAAAAGAAAAGAGAAGAGGAGAGACTAGTGATGCCTAGCTTCTACCTCCCCGGTACTGGCCCCAACACAAATTACTTTTGTAATGTGGACATTTAGACAAGGATTAGCAAGAGAAAATGGTAAGTACTTTTCACTCATGTAGGCTAATTACACAGACAAAAACCAACTGTTTGGCAGGAGCAATGTGAAATATCTATTCATACAAATAGATAGTCACATAAAGAGATATGAACGTTAAGAAATACTTGTTTCTACAGAATGCCATTTGATATTAGGTGATGCCCATACTGTCATTTGGTAGGAAAATATTTGCCAGTAAAGCTTCTCATTTTCCCTTGTAGCAAATTTTATTAAGTTTGTGACTTGTTTGCCCACTTCTTGGCAGTGCTACAACTTGAACCTTTAGCATTCTGGAAAGCACATTTTTTAGCTTATTTTGGAAAATCTTAGTGGGTTCATTAGAGAGGTCATTGTGCTTTGTTTTTGAAAAGCATCCAAAGGCACTGATGTTTTACTGCCATTATTTGACAGTTTCATAACAGGGGTCTCATAGCCAAATAACATCTAATGCTCAAAGCAATTCTATTTCATATTCCTAAGACTTTTCATCTACCTGTTACTTTTTGCTTTGGCAGTACTCAAACTTGAATCCAGGGTGTTGAGCTTGCTATACAAATGCTCTATTACTTGAGCCTCACCTCCAGCCCTTTTTTTGCTTTGGGTGGTTATTATTATTATTATTATTAGGCTTGAATTCAAGCCCTGCGCACTGTCCCTGAGCTTTTTTGCTCAACATTAATGTTCTACCACTTGAGCCACAGCTCCATTTCCTGCTTTTGGTGGTTAATTGGAGGTAAGAGTCTCATAGCTTGACCTGGGTTAGCTTCAAACTGCCCTCCTCAGATCTCAGTCTCCTGAATAGCTAGGATTATGGGCATGAGCCACTGGAGCCAGTGTTTTCGGTTATTTTGGGGATTGGATCTCATATTTTTGCTCTGGGCTGGCTTCTTACTGCCATCCTCGTACCCATACCCATGCCTTCTGCATTGCTAGAATGTTAGGCATGCAGCTGGCTTGTTGTGTTAAGATGACAGTCTTGCTAACTTTTGCCCAGGCTGTTCTTGAACGGCCTTCTGCCTAGATGGAATTACAGGCATGAACATGGTGCTTGGCCTTGCCTAATCCATTTCTCAGATTTCTTTTTCCCACGAATACAGAGTCTCTACACTAATATACTTTGTGTATTTTAAAACCTTTTCTGCCCTGCAGCATTTTGATAACTTTTCCTTAATGGAGGCAAAGTTTCTGGGTGGGTCAGGCTGACCTCTAGCTGAAGGTCTTTCTTCTTCATCTTCCCAAATGTTAGGATTACAGATGTATGCTATCACATCTGTCTCTTAACTCTTTTTATAGTGTGTCCGGGTCCTGGGGCTTGAACTTGGCCTGGGCTCTGAGATTTTTTTTTCCCTCAAGGCTACCACTTGAGCTACAGCTCCATTTTCAGCTTTCTGGTGGTTAATTGGAGAGAAGAGTCTCACAGACTTTCCTGCCTAGTCTGGCTTAAACCGTAATTCTCAAATCTCAGCTTCCTGACTAGCTAGGATTCCAGGTATGGGACACTAGTGCCTGGCTTTCTTAACTGGCCTTACTCTTTGCTGAAATGCAGATCTATTTTTATAATTTGGGAATATAATGAAGCACAGCAAAAATAGCAAATGGGACAAATGTAAGTAATAACTATGCAAATGTTAGCTGAGATCACTTGCATCCTAGCAACTGAATATTACCAAAAGGAACTGACTAATCAAGTGATTCCGATAAAGGTACAAACACTGAGATCGTAATAGTACTTGACATAATGAGATTTCTGTGAAATCCTAATTTATCTTATGTTTCAAATGCATGAATATCTATGAACAAAAATGTTTCTTTTTCCTAAGATCCCTGTGCTGTGTGTGGACCCTTTCGTGTACTGCAGGGAACAATAAGGATGCGAGGTTCAGACTTGGCCAACATTTATGAGAGGATAATTATTGGAGGATTACCAAGAGAAACAGGAAACCCTTGACAGTAGGAAGGACAATCATTGGCATCAATATTCATCAATTGAAGTTTGCCAAAATAGCAGCAGTTCACAGGTGGGGTGGGAAGTGTGTTTAGAAGTAGGTTTCAAGCCAGGTGCCAGTGGCTCATACCTGTAATCCTAGCTACTCAGGAGGCTGAGATTTGAGAATCCCAGCTTGAAGCCAACCTAGGCAGGGAGTCTGTGAGACTCTATCTCCATTAGCTACCCAACAAGCTTTTAGCTCAAATGGTACTTGAGCAAGAAGTTAGCCTTGAGCCAAAAAGCTCAAGGAGAGCTAGAAATGTGGCTTAGTGGTAGACTTCTTGTCTAGCATGGATGAAGCTAAACTTGAGCAAAATTAGCTTAGGGATAGGGCCCAGGCTCTGAGTTCAAGCTCCAGGACCAGGTAGGTTAAAAAGTTAAAAATTAGTCCATTCCAAGACAGTTTATTTTTATTTTTAGCTAAAGCTTAAATTTACATTGTGGCAAGATACAAATAATATAGATTGTGTGTGTGTGTGTGTGTGTGTGTGTGTGTGTGTGTGTGTGTGTGTGTGTGTTGGGGATTGGAACTTAGGGCCTTATGCTCCTGTTTGGCTTTTTTGCTCATAGCTGGTGCTCTACCACTTGAGCCATGCTTCCAATCAGGCTTTATGCTGGTATTTTGAAGATGGAGTCTTTTGGACTTTCTGCCTTGGCTGGCTTTGTAATATGGTCCTCAGATCTCAGCCTCCTGAATAGCTAGGATTATAGGCATGATCCACCAGTACCTGACACATTATATAGATTTTATTATTTTAGTTACTCTTAAGTGTACCTTTTAAGTGAATTACATATTTTCACATGGTTATGCAGTAGACTTCTGGTACATCTTCACTGTGCAGAATTGAAACTCTGTTGTGTATATATACCACATTTTTTTCTCCTTTTCCTTCTCTTTCCTCCTCTTCCTCCTTCTCCCTCTTCCTCCTTCTCCCTCCTCCCTCCTCCCTCCGTCCTCCTCCTCCTCCTCCTCCTCCTCCTCCTCCTCCTCCTCCTCCTCCTCCTCCTCCTCCCTTCCTTCTTTCTTCTTCCCAGTCCTGGGGCTTGAACTCAGGGCCTGGGCTCTTTTCCCTGAGCCTCTTTGTGCTCAAGGCTAGCATTCTACCATTTGAGCCACAGCGCCACTTCTGGTCTTTTCTATTTATATGGTACTGAGGAATGGAACCCAGGGCTTCATGCATGCTAGGCAAGTACTCTATCACTAAGCCACATTCCCAGCCCTCCACATTTTCTTGATCCATTCATTGACTGAGGGGCATCTGGGTTAAGTCCATATCTTAGTTATGGTAAGTGATGCTGCAATGAACATATTGTGATGGTAGCTTTAGTGTGGCCTTGTTTGTGATCATTTGAGTAAATGCTATGCTTCCATCAGAAAGAATGACACTGTCCCATTCTCAAGGAAATGCAAAGGCTTAGAAAAAAATCATATTATGTGAAGTAAGCCAGACCCAAAGAAACATAGTTTCCATGTTTTCTCTCATTTGCAATAATTGGTATATGTCTAGGATAGTCCTAGCAGAGGTCCCCTGGCTTCTTTTTGCTCAAGGCTAGCACTCTACCTCTTGAGCCACAGAGCCACTTCCAGCCTTTTCTGTTTATGTGGTGCTGAGGAATTGAACCTAGGGCTTCGTGCATGCTAGGTAAGCACTCTACTGCTAAGCCACATTCCCAGCCCCTGTGTATGTGTTTTATTTCATTTAGCATTATGTCCTCAAGCTTTATCCATGTAGTTAGCATGTGTCAGATTTTCTTCCTTTTAACATTTTTTGGTGCTAGTCCTGGAACTTGAATTCAGGGCCTGAGCTTTTGTGCTCAAGACTAGCACTCTATCACTTGAGCCACAGCTCTAGTTCTGGATTTTTTAGTGCGTTAATTGGACTTTCATGCCTAGGCTGGCTTTGAGCTGAGATCCTTAGATCTCAGCCTTTTTGTGTAGTTAGGATTCCAAGAATCAGCCACCGGTGTGCAGCTACCATTTTCTTTTATGACAGTGGTAGAATCTGAACATGCTAGGTAGGTATTCTACCAATTGAGCCACACCCTCAGCCATTTCTGCTTTGATTAGTTTTCAGGGATGCTTTCTTATTTTTATTCTCAGGCTGGCCTAGAGCAGAGTCCTCCTTCTTACCCTTTGTACATAGCTGGAATAACAAGCACACCCAGCTTTCTGCGCTGAGATGGGAGTCTTGCTTTTTTTTTTTTTTGCCCGTGCTGGGCCTTGGACTCAGGGCCTGAGCACTGTCCCTGGCTTCTCTTTGCTCAAGGCTAGCACTCTACCACTTGAGCCACAGCACCACTTCTGACTGTTTTGTATATATGTGGTGCTGGGGAATTGAACCCAGGGCTTCATGTATATGAGGCAAGCACTCTTGCCACTAGGCCATATTCCCAGCCCAGTCTTGCTTTTTTTGTCTGACCTGGCCTTGAATCATGATCATCTTCATCTCTGCCTCCTAAGTAGCTAGCTGGGAATATAGACATAAGCTACCAAACCTAGCCTTTAGACCTTTTTCAGGCTACATAATCTACTGCATTTTATTTACTCATTCTTCTGTCAGTGGACATTTTGGGTAAAACAGTTGTTATATATTTATATCTTCCTTTCTTCCTTCCTTTCCCCCTCTCTCCCTCCTTCCTTCCTTCTTTTCTTTTCCCTCCCTCTCTCCTTCTCTTCCTTCCTTCTTTCCTTTTCTTTCTCGTGTGCAGATTGAACCCAAGATCTCAAGCATGCTAGGCAAGTGCTAAACCACTCCAGCCATGTCTTAGATGCTTTTTTTGCATTTTGTTTTTGACATTCTGACTTTGCCCAGGCTGACCTCAAACTTGGAATCCTCTGACTCCATTTCCTATTAGCTGGGATTATAGGCATGCCCAACTGATACTCTTCTTTATTATTATTACATATGAGACAGAAGTTTCATGTAATTAAAAACAAAGAAGCTGTCAGTTTTGGATATGGCTAATGTTAGATTGGTTGTGTAGTATGCCTAAGTACCTTGGTTCAATCCTCAACACAGGGAAAAAAGAAAAAGAAACTGGGCCCAGCAGTATGTATTTGTAGTCTCAGCTACTTGCGAGGCTGAGGCAGAAGGATTGTGAGTTTGAGGCGAGCCTGGGCTATAAAATAAGACCTTGTTTCAAAATAATCAATTCAAATGAAATCTGAATCTAGCTATTTTCTGTGCTCAGGAAAAAATTTTCTTATGAATTATATAGCTACAAGTAAATGCTCAGGTATGGATACATGTATCTGTATATCTGTAATACAGAACCCACCATGCTTTAAGTAAACTAAGTATGTGAAAATGACATCACAAAGTAATAGTCACTTAATAATATAATGCATAATAAAATTTACTATTTAAACCTGCCCTGAATTTGTTCAAATTCCATCTAGTTTTAAAAGTAAAAATCAGTTATTTCCCCTGAATTTCAAAAGGTTGTACAAGGGAGTTACAATTTGACATGTTCATTGAAGTGATTTCTTAATCAGAGCCACCCCTTCTATCATTTAAAATTCGGTTTTATATAGACATTTCAGAAATGGATTTGAGACATATCCACTGCGTTAAGTAATATCCACTGAATGTATTATTAAAGCATTTTTTCAGTTACATTGTAGGAAAGAGAAGTAGCTTTCAGGATATCTTGGGAAAAGATTGGAGAACTCCCCTCCTCATGCCCTTCCCAGATGAAGCTAGCTCATATGGCCCCACTTTCTGGAGGCTTGGAGCTATGCAAGTCTGTTGGGCATCCTCATCTAGGGTAAGAAAGAGGCAGGAAGAGGCACTATTTTAGAAAGGCCACCATTTGAGAAAGTGCAGTTCTAGTGGTCTCACTGCAGTCTTTATGTTTGCTTTGAATTGACACAACCCAAAATGATCATGGCATTTGCAAAATGTAATGAAGTGTTGTTAGTATAGCAACACCCAGTGTAAAGTGTTGCCTGTTTGGATCACATAATTCAGTGTGTTTGCATAGTTAAATTCCAAGCATGATTCAGGCAGTGGAGAGGAACAAGATTGTTATCTTAACCACTGTATAAAGGTCTCCATTTGCTTCTCCAAAGAAATTAATAGGGATGTGTTAGTGACATAGTAAATATTTTAAACATGTTTTTCTTTCTTATTCATTTATTATCTATCTTTCTATTTACTTATTTGTGATGCTGGGGATGGACCTAGGGCCTCGAACTTGGAAGGCAATGCTCTACCCCTTTAGCTATGTCGCCAGCCCTTTTGTTTTTGTTCAAGAGTGGCCTTAAAATTGAAATCTCTCTTTTTTCACCTTTCAGATAGCTGGGATTATAGGCCTGTCTCACTATGCCTAGCAAACAATTTTTAAAAATAAATTGGGAAAGATTTTACATACCATGAAACTCACCATTGTCAAGTCAATAATTCAGTGGTTGTTAAGCCTGTTCATAAGGTTGTGCAGCTACCAATATGATTCCTATAACATTTTCATCACTCCTAAAGGAAACCCTGTAAACTAGCAGTCACCCTACATTTCTCCCAAACATGTTTTTTTTTCTTTTTGTTGGTTGTCCCTACAACTTGAACTTGGGACGCGGGTGCTGTTCCAGAGCTCTTTTTGCTCAAGGCTAGTGCTCTACCACTTTGAGGCATAGAGCCACTTCCAGGTCTTTGGGTGGTTAATTGGAGATGAATCTCACGAGGACTTTTCAACCCTGGGTGGCTTTCAACTGCCATCCTCAGATCTCAGTCTCCTGAGTAGGTAGGATTACAGGCATGAGCCACTGGCGCCCACCCTCAAACCTATCTTTACCCAGCCATGTGCAACTAGTGCCTGTCTAGATTTGACTGTTGTGGATAATTCATATCAATAATCACACATATTATTTGTCCTTTGTGTCTGATTTTTCTTCGCTCAGTATATCCTCAGTGTTCAGCCACACTGCAGCATATCTTCATTAGCTAATACTCATTGTATGGATATGTCAAATTTCATTTATGCATTCATCAGTTGGATATTTAGGCTTTTTCCACTGTATGGTTATGATGATTCATTCTGCTATGACCATCTGTGGACAAATTTTATATAAGTGTGTGTTTTTTTCTCTTGAGCTAGCAGTATAATTGCTGGGGCATATGGTAACTATATATTTCAATATTTTTTGTATGTGCTGCTACTAGGGTTTGAACTCAGGGATTGTGCTGCTTGTCTCTTCACTTTTTCACTCAACACTGGTGCTCTACCACTTGAGCCACAGCTCCACTTCTGGCTTTTGATTAATTGGAAATAAAAGTCTCACAGACTTACCAGTCCAAGCTGGCTTTGTGCCATAATGCTCAGATCTCAGCCTCCTACATAGTCTGGATTACAGGCATAAGCCACCGGCACTGAACTATAGTTAACATTTTACATTTTGAGAAAGTATCAAACTTTTCAAGTTGACACCACCATTTTGTATTCCCACCAGCAATGCATCCTCACCAACACTTACTATTCTCTCCTAGGGAGTCATGCTATGTATTTGATGAACTCTTACATACTGGATTAGATATGTTGTTTTTTTAAGGAGAGGAACACAAAGGCAGAATGCCAATGTGCACCTGATCATATAAAATGTTTATTGAAATGAACTCCAAGAAATGGAAACAAGGTTTTCTCTTTGTTGCTGTTTTACTTTCCTTTTGTCTTGTTTGTTTATTTGTTTTACTGTAGGAATAATATTCGGCTGGGGTTTTAATAACCATTAGTGCTACCGCATATGTCTTCCATATACTTTTCTGATATTCTTTAATCGAATTTTCTCCTAACACTACTGTTGAGAAAGGCATCTAACATGGGAGATATCTTCAATTCTAGTGTCTCAGTAACTTGAGATCTGAAGATCAAGGTTCAAAGCCAGCCCCGGCAGAAAAGTCAATGAGACCCTTATCTCCAACTAACAAGCAAAAACAGTCAGCTGATATTTGACAAAGGAGCCAAAGACATACAATGGAGAAACATAGCCTTTTCAACTATTGATGCTGGGAAAACTGGGCAACCACATGCAGAAAACTCAAGGTGAATCCTAGCCTGTTGCCATGCATTAATATCAACTCAAAATGGATAAAAGACCTCAACATCAGACATGAAATACTGAAACTACTGCAGAACAGAGTAGGAGAGACACTAGCACTTACAGGTATAGGCAGGAACTTCCTGTAAAAAGTTCCAGAGGCACAACAGATTAGAGAGAAACTACAAAAATGGGACTACATCAAAATAAAAATTTTTGCACAGCTAAAGACCTAGCTACTAAACTTGGATTACATATGTTTTAAGACAAACTTTAAGAAAAACCTGTGAGGGCTGTGGGCATGGTTCAACAAAGCTCTGAGTTCAAACCCCAGTACTGCCCTCAAAGAACAACAACAACAACAAACTCAACAACAACCTATGAGGAGCTTTCTAACAATGCTTTCCTAAAGGATAAGAAGTCTGTTAAGGCATTGCTAGCTAGGATCTGCTCCAGAAATAATGGTTTAAAAAAAGTCCCTGTTGCCTTAAATGAAACAGCTGCTTGGAATCAAAATTGAGACTAAATTTCCTGAGCTCTAAAATGCTTCCAACTTTTCTGTTGTCCAGAGCTTCAGATTAAAGCCTCTTTGTGTATTAAGGCCTTTTTCTATCAATGCAAGTATAGTCCTCTGGTTCCAAAGTGGAAAAAAATTAGAGGTGATCAACTCTTATTTTTTAAAATCAGATGCTATTGTTTTCATAGTTACTGAATTGCTATGTGTAGTAATATGGAAACTGTTTGCAAACACATATCTCCCAAGAGGTTCTGAAACTGAAAAACAAAGAAAGAACAAGAAAGAAAAATCAGACTTCTTAGCTGTGCTCCTGTTTCTGGCTTTCACATCAGTTAAGGGGCAGAGTCTAATGGGTGGAGTAAGCTGAAGATAATACACCACATGGGAAATAAACATCCTCTCCAAAATGAACACTCACTTCTATATTTTCCAGTACAAAAGGAAAGCAGGCATTGTCATTCAGATGTGCTTTCTCATGTAGTCACTTTCTTTTTTTAAATTATATATATATATATTATCAAACTGAATTACAGAGAGGTTACAGTTTCATACATTAGGCATTGGATACATTTCTTGTACTGTTTGTTACCTCGTCCCTCATTCCCCCTCCCCCCTCCCTCTTTCCCTTTCCCCTCCATGAGTTGTTCAGTTCATTTACACCAAACAGTTTTGCAAGTATTGCTTTTGTAGTTGCTTGTCTTTTTTTACCCTGTGTCTCTCGATTTTGGTATTCGCTTCCAATTTCCTAGTTCTAATACCAGTATACCCGGTTTCCAATATACTCAGATAAGACACAGAGAAAGTGTAGGTACAACCACAGGAAGGTGATACAAGAAGATCATCAATAATAGTAGTGACGTTCTAAAACACAAATGCAATCTCAATAGTTGCCAGTTATTTCAGTATTTCCAAAGAGAAAGCATGGCTTCATATTATTTTCTTTGACATTTTAATTTCATGTTTCAAAACCACATACACACACACACACACACACACACACACACACAAATTTCATTGAGTACTTACAAATCAGAAGAGACAAATTGGACTGCAACAGGTGTCTAATAAGAGTTGATAAGCATATATATATGTATATATATGGTGGTATTGGGGAGGATTGATATATTTAAAACATTTTTTGCCAGTCCTGGGGCTTGAACTCAGGGCCTGAACACTGTCCCTGGCTTCTTTTTGTTCAAGACTAGCACTCTACCACTTGAGCCACAGCACCACTTTCGGCTTTTTTTGTTTATGTGGTGCTGAGGAATTAAACCCGCAGCTTTGTGCATGCTAAGGCAAGCACGCTACCACTAAGCCACATTCCCAGCCCCTTAAACCATTTTTATTATGGAAAATTTCAAACAAAAACTTTCAGATTAATATGATATACTTTCTACCTCTTACTCAGATGAAACAGTTATCAATGTTTTCTGTAGTTTTTTTCAAACTGTCTCCTCTCCATCTTTTTTCTTTTGTGTTTGAGTATCTTAGTGCCCATTTAGGAGATTATTTTACTTGTAAATAATATAGAATACCTCTATACATGCTAAGGGTATTTTTTTTTTTTTGGCCAGTCCTGGGCCTTGGACTCAGGGCCTGAGCACTGTCCCTGGCTTCTTCCCGCTCAAGGCTAGCACTCTGCCACTTGAGCCACAGCGCCACTTCTGGCCGTTTTTTCTGTGTATGTGGTGCTGGGGAATCGAACCTAGGGCCTCGTGTATCCGAGGCAGGCACTCTTGCCACTAGGCTATATCCCCAGCCCAAGGGTAGTTTTTTTTATAATGACTAAATAATTATCACATTTCAAAAACCAATAATATCCTTTAATATCATTGGATATTGAGTCCATATTCAAGTTTCCCTTATAGTTGGCAGACTATATTTTGAAACTTTCTTATTCTGGGAAATTTTGGATGTATACAAAAATCAAAAGAATAGTAGAATAAACTCTCATGTACCTACTACCCACCTTCAAAATGATCAACCCAATTAATTATATCCTTTATAACAGTACATAATCTTCCCACACTCCTTTATAGATTTTGGGTGCTGGAGACTGAATCTAAGGCCTTTTTTATTGTGATAACATTCAATGAACATAAAAAAAATCACCATTTGGATTCTAGTGGGAGTGAGTGGAGAGGGAAAGGACGGTGAATATGGTTAATGTATTTTATGTGCACGTATGGGAATGGAACAATAAAGCTTTTAGAATAATTTGGGAACTGTGAAGAGGAAAAAGAGTGTGATAGAGGAGGTGAGTCTGATCAAGATAACTTGTATGCATAAATGGACATGTCAAAATGAACCCCCCCTTATAAAATTAGTCGATACTAATAAAGTTCACAGTTTCCACCAGTTTAAAGTATGTAGTAAAATGGCAGTATATAAATTTACAGTCTTGTACAAATATCAGCAGTAATTAAAACTATTTTCATCACTCCCTAAAACCCCTATACCCATTGAACAGTTACTCCCCATTCCTCCTAGCTCACCTGCTTTCTGTACCTGTGGACATTTTAAGTAGAGACCATTTGTATCATTTTGAAGTAGTCTGAACACTACCTAATATCATTCACAAATACTTCAGTGTGTTTCTTTGAAAAATGGCTCTGTAGTCCATTCACTGGTGGCTCATGCCTATAATCCTAGCAACTCAGGAGGGTGAGAGAGATCGGAGGATCACAGTTCAAAGCCCAGGCAGGAAAGTCCATAAAACTCCAGAAGTAGAACTGTGGCTCAAGTGGTAGAGTGCTAGCTTTGAGTACACACACACACACACACACACACACACACACACACACACACACCAAGCACTTTGCAAATTTGAGAGGGCCGCTGAAGCCCAAGAGAGAAGATAGAAAATGGTTTTGTGGCAGTTTACAAGGTGCCCATAAATTATAATATTATTTTCAAGAGACAGAACTCAACACTCATTCCTTGACTGAGAGGTAGACTTAGTAAATTGCATTAAACAAATATAATTTGGTGACAGGGCATTACTTCAGAGACAAGATTCTAAAACTCAGATTCTAAAATTTCAGTCTGGAGCCATGCAGTGATGGCCCACTATTGTAAGACTGAAATTTTTTTTTCACTAAGAAAAATTTATTTTGTTAAAAATACAAATGAAGGGACAATTTGAAATGCAGCCATCTCTATATAATACTGGAGCAACAAGATCTTACTGCAAATTATACTCCAAAATGCTGCAATAATGAACATAAGCTAGTGTGTAAGACTGAAATTTGAAGCCAGCCCAAGCAAGGAAAGTCCAAGGTAAGTCTGTGAGTCTCTTATCTCTCCAATTAACTACCCCCCAAAGCCTGAAGTGGAGCTGCCACTCAGGTGGTTGAGCATTAGCCTTGAACACAAAAGCTGAAGGACACTGTCCAGGCCTGAGTTTAAGTCCCCGGACCAACACACACAAAAAAGAATTGGGTAAAAGTGCAAAATAATATATGAAATTGAGAAAGAAATCATGTCATGAAAAAATTTCAATTAGAATGGGATTTAGTAGCAAAGAAGAAACCTTTTCTGAGAGGAAATCTTGGCCATTTCTCTATCTAGAACTTTGTGTATTCATTCTGTTACCTCTTTTGATTTAAATAAGCAATGATTTATTGAGTATCAGCTGACTAGAACACATGACCTTAAAATACTACTTGAAAATATGTCTGACCATGAAAAAAGGGTGTTCTGATCATATTGTCCATACTGAACCCATTTAGTTCCATTGTTTATTTGTATAATTTCATATTTAAGAACCATTTTTCTTATTTAAAATTCCTTTCCAGAGGGAACTTATACAAAACAAAAAGGAACCATAGATGCACAAAAGTTATAGTGCATCGCACAAGAATCCCTGTTGATATAAATCAGTTGCCTGGAATTGTGATTTCTGTACTTGTGCTCTCCTATGGGTTGTGAAACCACCAAAATAGTGGTAAATGTATTTCAGGCCTTGCAAGGCTGAGGGTGAAATCCCAGATGACCCAGTAACCATACCAAGTTGGTCAAAGAAGGAGGTAGGAAACGAAAGAGAGTGAGACCATAATCTATGTTCACTATAAAAGAAATTTGTCTGTTGTGCTGGGGTACAAGTCTTGTTATTGAGTATAAGACTATGTAGTCTCTGCTGAGAGTTATGTACAGATCGGCTTGGGCTGTATATGCTTTTTCTATGAGATGAGGGACATATTACTCTCTGATAGAGAATCTTGGCTTACGTATGGTTCTCTGAGAGCTGAAATAGAGATGGAAATTTCTGTGGAGTGCTTTGGGGAGAGAGCGAGCTCTCGGGAATGCATGAAAGAAGCAGAATGGGGCTGGAGAAAGCATGAGACAAAGAAATGGTCTCAGTTGGAGACTTGCATTAGTCTGATCCCACTGGGACATAATTCGTAGCACAGGGTTGATGGTACTTTGAGGTTGGACTCCCCGTGCCCCATGGATTTTTTTATTTTTCACATTTTGACACATTTTTTATGTATGTATACAATATACTTCTATTGTCCTCATTCCTCCATTATTCTGTCTTGTCTTCCCATTCTGTCTGTCCTGTTGGTCCCCATTTAATTCCTAAATAGTCCAAGATGCTTAACTTTATGTATTTGCTAGTCCTGGGGCTTGAACTCAGGGCCTGGGTGGTGTCCCTGAGCTTTTGTACTTTACTCTAGGCTAGTGCTCTACTACTTTAGCCACAGATCCACTTCCAGGTATTCGGTGGTTCATTGGAGTTAAGACTCTCACAGATTTTCCTGCCTGGGCTGGCTTTGAACCTAGATCCTCAGATCTCAGCCCCTGAGTAGCTAGGATTACAGGCATGAGCTACTGGGGCCTAGTAAATGCTGGATTTCTCCCCATAATGGTAGTAAGTCATTTTCCATGGGCTCCTTGGGCAGAGCGAGGTATATGGAGGTATATCCTCCCAGAAGCTGCTTTTATTTTGCAGATTAAGTGTGCAAAGGGAGCAGCTGTGGGCCGTTAACAGATAACACTTACTGATGGTAAATATTCTGCTAAAATCAATCTTGGCAGTGAGCTGACAATGCTAACCATAGCTCTGAAATTTTCTCATAGAGTATGATGTATTAATTTCAAAAGTCAGTTTTTCTTTCTGGGGATACAGCATGACTATATTTCTGAGCCTTCCTTTCAGTATAATGTAGTCCCATATGACCTGTTTCTAGTCAATGGAAAGTAGGGAGAAGAAATTTGTGTCTCCCTGAGACTGGCTTATAAGTCCCCCTGTGCAAAGCAATCTTCTAAGACTTCTCTTTCTCTGCTGAGTTCTCTCGGTTTCTTTTTCTAGACGCAGCGAAGTTAGTGGAAGATTTTGAGGTCCTAGGGGACGGTGGTACTGGTAGATAGTGTTTCTGAATGAACTCTAAATGTCTGTCCACTGATCCATATTGGACTATGGCATGAACAAGGAAAATGTAGTTTATTAACTCACTGAGATTTTTGGAGTTGTTTTTATTATAACAGCTTACCCTGATTCATTCTATGAATGTATCATTTTTCAGAAACATTAATTGTTTTAGAAAATCTGGTTTTTGAAATCATGTCATTGTAACTCATCATAATCATTACTCAACACTGTGATGACTGAAATGCTAAATACCTGAAGAATTTTTTCTTAGCTCTTTAAGAAATCGGAAGCTAGGTGCTGGTGGTCTCACACCTGTGATCCTAGCTACTCAGGTGGCTGAGATCTGAGGATCATGATTTAAAGCCAATCCTGGAAGACAAATTGGATACTCTTATCTCCCATTCACCAGCAAAAAGCCAGTAGTGGAGGTGTGGCTTAAGTGGTAGAGTACCACTCTTGAGCAGAAATAGCCAAGCAAGAGCACGAGGCCTTGAGTTCAAGCTCTAGAATTGGCATTAAAAAAAGAGGAAAAAAGCATAGACTAAGAATGCCTTTTATTGTTAAAATGTGATAATTTTGGCTTCTCTGATCAGGGTGGAGCCAAAACAAGGGTAGAATCCCAGAAGCATGAAGAAATCTCTTAAAGATTCTTATTTACTACTAGTCTTAACGATTTTGCTTTCAGTTTTCTAGACTCTTATCAGTATCTCTTGCCAAGTTTGATAATTTTCTCATATTCAGATAACTGTTGTTGAAATAAAGAGCAGCACTTGGCATTTCTTAGATAGTAAAATATTTTTATAAATGTTTTATTTATTTATTTAGTTTTGCTGTGTCCTGGCTTCCAGCATTACTGTTCTGTGTCCTCAGGTTTGTTGAACAGCTTTTCTCTTGCGTGCTGGAATCTTCAAAGGCTGCTCTTCCACTGACCCAGGCTGCAGTTCATCATTCATTATCTCTGGAGCTCCTTTGTCTCCCAGTCTTTCTGTGGTTCATGCGTTTTCTTTTCTTTCTTTTCCTTCCTTCCTTCCTTCCTTCCTTCCTTCCTTCCTTCCTTCCTTCCTTCCTTTCTTCCTTCCTTCCTTTTTTCTTTTCTCTCTGTTTCTTCCCCTCCCTCCCTCTCTCCCTCCCTCTCTCCCTCCCTCCCTCCCTTCCTTCCTTCCTTTCTCTTTTTCTTTTTTTGGTCCTAGGATTTGAACTCAGGGCTTGGACTTTGTCTCTGAGCTTCTTATGCTCAAGGCTAGCACTCTACCACATTGAGCCACAGCTCTACTTCTGACTTTTTTGGGTAGCTTATTGCAGATAAGAGTCTCATGGAAAGTCTGGGCTGGCTTTGCAGTGTGATCCTCAGATCTCAGCTTCCTGAGTAGCTAGGATTAAAGGCGTGAGCCACTGGCACCTGGCAGATTTTCTTTTTTCTAAACTTCTATGGCACTTACCCTGAGGTACACAATTTAGCACTGAATTAAAAGTTGTCTTTTATTTGTTGTCTTAGTGAACCTAAAAGTTTCTTAAAAGCAATATATATATTCTGGTGGTTGGTTCCTGCCTGTCATTCTAGGTACTCAGAAGACTGAGATCTGAATATCAAGGTTCAAAGCTATTCTAGATAGCGAAGTCCACCCCCCAAAAAACCAGAATTGGTGCTGTGGCTCAATGTGGTAGAGCACTAGCCTTGAGCAAAAGAGCTTGGGGAGAGTGCCCAGGCATTGAGTTCAAGCCCCATGACTGACTCAAAAAATGTCTCCTCCCAAATGTCTTCCTGTGAGGCTTCAATGAGAAAATGTGTATGAAAGTGCTTTGAAAAGCCTTTTAGCACCCATTAGTAAATAAAGCCTTTTATCTCTTACTAGTCAATAAATGTTAGGAACTTTTACACTTTTCATTTGTGCTTGCATGCCTCATAGGAGAAAGAAGGATTTGTTGTCCATCACTTTGCAACCGTGCTAATCTCAGTGACACTTAAGTACAATGGGAAGGTGGAAAGAGAATAATTGTCTCTTGGCCTTCATTTTCCTAAGAAGATATTACACCTATGGAAAATACACAGATGGCAAGATTTTGGAGAGAAAAAAATAATTACTCTTTGCTTGGTTTTGTTTGGTTTTTGGCCAGTCCTGAGGGCTTGGAACTCAGGGCCTGAGTGCTGACCCTGGGTTCTTTTTACTCAAGGCTAGCACTCTACCTCTTGAGCCACAGCACCACCTCTGCTTTTTTCTGTTTATGTGGTGCTGAGGAATCAAACCCAGGCCTTCATGCATGCTAGGCACATTCCCAGCTCTAATTACTCTTTGTAACTTTTTTGTGCTGGTCCTAGGGCTTGAACTCAGGGTCTAGGTGCTGTCATTGAGCTTTTGTGCTCAAGGGTAGGCCTCTAACACCTGAGTCATAACTTCATTTTCAGCCTTTTGGTGGTTAATTGGCAATGAGTCTCTTGGACTGGCTGGCTTTGAATGATTATTCTAAGATCTCAGCTTCCTGAGTAGCTAGGATTACAGGTGTGAGCCACCAATGCACATCCTAAGCATATTTAGTTTAAGGTTATAATTTATAAATGGAAAAGATGGCAGATGCACTCATGGGTCCTGCTTAATTCAAGGTCATGAAACACATGTCCCAAAGATTGAAGTGGCAATAGGGAAGACAGAACACTATTGAGCTTGCTCAGTTTGGCTTCATAAAATGGTAGAAAAGAATAACTCTGGGTATGAAAAAAAGGAAAGGACACTTAAAAAACTTTTTGTGCCAGTCTTGGGGTGTAAAGTCAGGGCCTAGGCACTGTCCCTGATCTTTTGTGCTGAAGGCTAACACTGTACCACTTAAGCCACAGCTCTACTTCTGGCTGTTTGGTAGTTAATAGAAGATAAGTGTGTCATGGATTTTCCTGCCCAGGTTGGCTTTGAACTATGGTCCTGAGAAGCTAGGATTATGGGTATGCTGGGCAAAGCATTTTTATTAGCATGAATCAGTTGCATGGAGGATTTTCATTGTGATTTTATGACTTTCACACAATGTACTTTGATCAAACTCACTCTTCCCTTATCACCCCTTCCTAACCCTCTAGGAAAAGACATTCTGTAGGTTCATCAATGAAGGATTTTTCCCGTAAAGGTGCCTGTGCTACTTAGTGGCTAATACTTCTGGAGTTCCTGTCTTATATTTCATTCCTTCAGAGTTGAAAAGTAAAACACTATTCTGACCAAGATTGAAGCTAACATATTTAATTTTTTCTTATGTATCTCTTCCCTTTTCCTTTTTGTCTTTATCATCTCATGATTTTCCCCCTTGTACCTTTTTTCCCTTGGTCTTTTTTTTTTAGTTGACCATAGACCCAAGTATTGTTATCATTAGTAGTAAGTTCTAAGATGTCGTTGCTTTTTTACTTTTAATTAAAGTAAAACTGGGTTGAAATTTGTTGTGGTTTTCTTTTTGAGACAGGGTCTTTCTATGTAGCTCAGGCTAGTCTGAAACTCCCATTCTTCCTGTCTCAGCTTCCTCATGTTCTGGGATTACAGACATGCACCCATTATGCCTGGCTGGTGTGGAAGTTAAATACTCTATCTATCTATCTATCTATCTATCTATCTATCTATCTATCTATCTATCTTTTTATTAAAACAAGTTCTAATGTGTATGTTTTAACTTCGGAGCAACTTTTGTCCTCTCTGGTTTACTGCTTCCCAGAAAGGCTTGATTCATATATTTTGGCAACAGTTCCTAGGAACAATGGCATTTCAGGGAAAGAGAGATGCACATGTGTAGGGATGATGCTGGAATTTCCAGCATTGTATGTCTTCCTGGGGCTTTCCCCCAGACTTTCCCTTAAAAGTTCTTAGAGTACAGCCAATGAAATGTAAGTTCATTTGAAAATATAGTGTTATCATGCTTATTGCAGCTTTATTCACAGTAGTCATACTGGGATCTGTCAAGATGTGCAAGAACTTATAAATTGGATGGAATGATATATATATATATATGTGTTTTTTCTTATTTATTGTCAAAGTTATGTACAGAGAGGTTACAGTTCCATATGTTAGGCATTGGATACATTTCTTGTATTGTTTGTTACCTCTTTATATATGTATTTTTATACACTTTCATGGAATATTATTCAGCAATACAGAAAAATGAGATGACAATTTGAAGGAAAATAGATGGAACTGGAGATCAACATGTTCAGTGGAGGAAAGCCAAACTCAAAAAGCAAATAAATACATGAATAAATAGATTCTTGGCATCCCTGGCCATCAAGAAAATGCAAATCATTCCTCTTACTCCAATCAATATGACCATCTTCAAGAATATCAACAACAAGAAGTGCTGGAGAGGATTCAGGGGGAGAAAGAACTCATACACTGTAGGTAGGAATGTAAACTAGTTCAACCACTATGGAAGGCAATTTGGCGATTCCCCAAAAAGCTAAAAATAGAACTACAATTTAATCCCACAATACCACTCTTGGACACATCTCTGAAAGAAATTGAGTCAATATGCAATGGAGGCGCTTATACACCCATGTTCATTGCAGTACTATTCATAATAGCTGAGTTAAAGAAATAGCTGAAATGTCCTACAAGTAACGAGCAAACCAAGACATGTGGTATATATACATGGATTATTATTCAGCCATATAGAAGAAATGAAATTATGTTGCTTGTAAGTACATGGATGGATGTTAAGTGAAGTATGTCAGGTTCAGGAGGACAATAGTCGCATATGGATGACAGACCTAAAAAGTAAGCATAGATGTAAGTACATACAAGACTGTTTGACCAGATCAGAAGGAAGATAGAAAAAGAGAATATTAGAGGGCAATCAATACAGTGAAATTTGAATGACAAAGTCACACTAACTTTGTCTATGCTTACCTTGAACCTGAAATCTTCCTGCCTCTGGATTAACTGCAGTTACAGGTATGTGATACCAAACAGTTCCCCCCACTATTTTTTTTTGTAAAACTATGCTTGTAGTCATACCAAAATAACTGCTTTTGGGGAGGGGGGGTATGAGGGACTAGGTAACAAACAGTACAAGAAATGTATCCAATGCCTAACGTATGAAACCTCTCTGTACATCAGTTTGATAATAAAATTTTGAAAAAAAATAACTGCTTTTGGAGGGTGAGAACACTCTTTCTGAAGTCTATATTTTTGGGCCCTACCATGTAAATCTGCTCCATAGCACCAGGTGTTGGTTAGAGTCTCTAGGTAAGAATCTCTAAGAATCTCATGGACTTTCCTGCGTGGACGGGCTTTGAATCATGTTCTTCTGATCTCATCCTACTGTGATCTTCAGATCTCAGCCTCCTGAGTAGCTAGAATTACAAGCAAGAGCCAGTGGCACCTTACCCTAGATTTGAGTTGTGTCTGAGAAAGAAGGTGGCCTAACCCTATCCTCTTCAACACTTTGAGGAGTCTCTGGGACCCCATTGATGTAATCTTTGTTCTCCAGCTTGTTAGAACACAAGCAATATTATAAAGAGAGAGAGGAAACCTAACTCTCCCTGCCTTGCTTGTTCTGGAAAGTGCATAGCGTGGTGTGGTAAACTCAAGGCACCTGCTCCAGTCTCCTAGGAAGAAAACATCTTCCTCATCCTCTGAAAAGCATTATTCCTCCAGGTAGGTAGAAGCTCCCTTCCTAGTCAGGGCGGAGAGCCAAAGATGCCCCTCTGGGGTAAAGTGGGCTGGGCTGGCGCCAGCCCTCCCTCTCCCACCCTGGCCTCACCTGCCAAGCAGGAGCCAGACTGGACAGGTGGTGCACGGAGTTAGTTACCTGGAGAGGGGCGGGGCAGGGAGAGGCAGGCGCGTGGGGGGCAGGGCTTTGGTGGGATCCTCGCTTGTGATTGGTCTTCGCGGCGCCTGTCTCCATGTGCCGCGCCGCGGAGGCACAACATTCAAGCCCGGGGGCGGGGCTGCGGCGCACCGGGAGGAAGCCGCCTCGCGGCAGCTGCGGGGCTCAGAGGCGGCGACGGCCAAGGCCCAGGCGGTGGCGGTGATTGGGACCGAGGAGGCGGCACCTTAGCTGGGGACAGGGCTTCTGCAGGACTCCTTGGAAAGCCCATGGAGGCGGCGGCGGGCGGAGGCTGTGGCTCTGGGCCGCCCTTGCTACTGAGCGAAGGCGAGCAGCAGTGTTACTCCGAGCTGTTCGCGCGCTGCACCGGCGTCGCTAGTGGCGGCTCCCTGCCCGGGCCCCCTGAGGCAGCCAGGGGCGCCCCGGGAGCGGCCAATGCGGCCACGGGTCCGGTAGCCGATCTGTTCCGGGCGTCCCAGTTGCCCTCGGAGACACTGCACCAGGTATGTTCCTGTGTTCCCTGTTCCTGCAGATAGGTGGGCATGGGGTGTAGGGGACATATGGTGCGAGTGGGGTGACAGGACGGCTTGCAGGGATCTGGAGGCCACCGGCAGGTCTTGGAGAGTGGGGGCTTGGCAGCTGGGAATGGCGGCGACGCCCTAGCCCCTGGGGACATGAGCCTCTACAGCTCAGCTCCTCACCCAGTGCTGGGTGAGCTCCTTCTTTCCTCTCCAGAGACTGACACTCCTTCCCCCCTTCCCCCGCCCTCCCCGATCATTTCTGGGGTTCTGCAACCACCCAGACCCAAAGTTTGCTCTGTTCTGTAAGGGATGTTTGTCTTGGCTGCTGTCTGATTTAACCTCTGTTCCCCGCTTCGGCCCCTCCCTCTCCCGAGTGGACGCTCAGGGTGCCTAGCTGGGGTTTGAACAACTTGAAGTGTGTGTGTGTGTGTGTGTGTGTGTGTGTGTGTGTGTGTGTGCATGCACACATGCATGTGTGCCTTGAGCTACATGTTATCTTTTATGTTTTATAATAAATGCACATCTACTCTCTCTCTCTCTCTCTCTCTCTCTCTCTATATATATATATGTATTTATATTTGCTCACTTGTCTTCTGAATGTTAGCATTAAACTGGAAACCTTGACCGGACAACTTGCAGAGCAGAGACTCAGGGCTGCGTGAGGACATAGGTCAAGCCAAAGCCAAAGCCAAGTTCCCCATTTGGGGCTCGGAGTGGACCCCAGTGTCTATCAAAGGAGATTGCTGCTGTTTGTCATTCTATCATTGTTTGAGCTTCATCTACAGTCAAAAACTAAGGGGCATTGTATAGCTACTTTTTTTTGGTTTGCTCCATACCTGGAAAAAGAGGAGGGGATGATCTACAGCTGGGGGTGCTTTTGTTCCTTAAAGCTTGGAGAAACCTTTTGTCACTTGCTGTCACTGCACTAAATGAGGATAACATTAATAATAGCAGGTCTGAAATATGGAAGGAAGCTTTTCTTTAAAAAGCAGTAGGATGAAAGTTTGAATGCCAATTGAAGTTAAAGTATTAGTGCTATTTTAAAACCTAGTTTCAAAGGAGTATTGAAGGTTTTATGGTTCACTTGCACTGCTATTGTGTTTGTAATTTTTCTTTTGTCACCCCAGACTGTGTTTTGTACAGCTAGAGTGTGCATATGCCCACGTGTTTATGAGCATAGCTTTAGCTACTCTGTCATTTGTTTCACCTCTCCGAATTTAAGATTTCTGAAAATATACTTAGTATTCATTGAATTTAGCATGGATGTTTGTCCCCAAAGAAGTCCTTGATAATGCAGACAGTTCTGTCACTGTTGCTAAGCAGTTCAGCTGGAGCAGGTAAAAAGGAAGTCAGTGCCCCAAACACAAACCATGGCTGCTACATGAGGCCCTCAGGATACTTCCAAGCATTATAAATTTATTGAAGTGACTGAGGCTATGCAGCAGGTAGGTTAGGTCTGGGCACCTGTTAAGGCATATTTTGTTGTTAGCAATGCTTCAAGTGTGATAAGAGGTGGTGGATGTGTTAGCTAAGATCGCTTCAGGAATTGCGGAGGGGATTTTCCTTGAGTTGTCACCCATGCTAAAGTAGCTTCTTGTGTCTTTGGGAAATCTAAGATTTAAACATTAAACATTCAAAAGAACCCACAGAGCCTTTGCACAGATGACATAATATACTCTAGTTGAAAATTGCATGCAAAAGGCTGCTTCAGTTGTTTGCAAAGGGAACTTTCCTAGAAGATTGCTTAGAGTGAATATCTCAGAGCTTGCAGCCAGAGTACAGTGAAGCAACTCTCTTTAGCCTAACAAAATTATAATAACCCCATCTTCTTGGTATAGGTGAAAATAAAAATTAAAGGCATCCCAGACAGTAAAAGGCAATTTTAAGGCAGTCAAACAAAGTCAATAACTGGCATCCACCTAATTCTTTTTTGTTTGTTTGTTTTTGCCAGTTGTGGAGCTTGAACTCAGGGCCTGAGCACTGTCCCTGGCTTTTTGCTCAAGGCTAGCACTCTACCACTTGAGCCACAGTGCCACTTCTGGCTTTTTCCATATATATGGTGCTGAGGAATCAAACCCAGGGCTTCATGTATACGAGGCAAACACTCTATCACTAGGCCATATTCCCAGCCTCTAATTCTTTGTTTGTGTCCATCCTGAGGCTTGAACTCATGACCTGGGCTCTCCCTAAGCATTTTTGCTCAAGATTAGTGTTCAGCCACTTGAGCCACAGCTCCATTTCTGGCTTTTTGGTGATTTTAAAGCGAGAGTCTCCTGGGCTTTCCTGTCCAGGTTGGCTTCCAGCCTCAGTCCTCAGATCCAGCCTCCTGAGGAGTTAGGATTGCAGGCGTGAGCCATCTGTGCTGGACCCAGCCACCTAATTTTTATTCATTCCTTTGGTGATGGTGCTGCTGGTTGTGTGTCTATTTTGTCCACCTGAACTTGCATGATTCCATCCATGTGTTATTCTTTAAAACAAGCATAGAAAATTTCCCCCTTGCCTTGTTAAACAGGAACTTGTAAGTTTAGATTTAAGTGGCTCAACAGGTATAACTGCTCAAATCATGGAGGCACTTACCAACTTTGGTAGTTTCTATGGTAACAGTCAGATTTTTTTTTTCCCCTCTTAATAAACAAGATGATAATAATGTACCCAGAAAGGTGAGAATCTTAAAATCTTACTGGAGTCCATGTCCCAGAGAGTGAATGAGATGAACATGGTTTAGATGGAAGTATTATATGTATGAATGTAAATAGAACTATGATCCGTGTTTTGAGAAAGGGGAAGGGATGAGGTGGGTGATAGGGGGATGAGTTTGAGCAGAGTATTTTGTATGCCTATATGGAAACATTGCCGTGAAAACTTCTTATACAACTAACAGAAGCTAATAAAAAGTCTTTAAAACACTTAATTTCATCTACTTATGGTTAAAATAAACCAGAACACCGGTTACAGAAGTGAACCTATGAACTTATTTTAGGGTTTTAAACTTTTTTAATATTATGTGTTATAGAAGAGAACTTACAAATTTACCTTAGGGGTTTTCTCCAGCTGATATGCAATTATTTATATATACTTACAAATTATAAATATTATCTCAACGTATGCTATGGTTTAGATAAGTATTCCATAGTGGGACTGTTGGTGGAACCGGGAGGTTGGGCTTAGTGGGAGGTCATTATATATCATTGAGGATTTGGACTTGAAGGGAGTTTTAAGACTTTACCTCTTCCATCTCTTTTGCTTCCTGGCTGTGAGGTGGTCTATTCGCTCTGTCATGTGCTTTCTACCATTTCCATCTGACATGTCTCCCAGAGTCCCAAAGCAATGGGATCAGTAGATCATAGACTGGCACCTCTAAGACAAGTGTATTTGGCATTCTATTATTCTGACATCAGGCTAACAAGACACATACATGTGCACATGCACACATTTATATAGAAGATTTTTGTTGGGGCTGGGGATTCAACCCTAAGATTTACTTACACTTAGCAAGCATTCTACCACTGAGTCCACATATAGTTTCATACACTATTTTCTCAGGATAGTTTTAGATGGGGACCATTGAAGAGAGAATACAGAGGGTTTCTATTTCCCTGTACTACTCATCTGCATAGCCTCCCCCACTATCAATATCTGGCACCAGAGAGGTATGTTTGCTACTCTTGATGAACCTACATTGATGACGACATTATTTCCAGAGAACAGAGTTTCCATTAGGAATCACTGTTGTTGTTGTTTTATTCTATGAGTGAATGAATGCCATATATCCAGCCTTGTAGTATCATACAAAATAATTTTACTGCCTTAACAATCCCTCGTTCCACTGAGACATCCTTCCTTTCCTGCAAACCACTGATATTTTTACTGTCTCCATAGCTTTGCCTTTTAAAGGATGTTATATATTTTGGCATTATACAGTATATTGCCTTTTTCAATTGGCTCCTTTCACTTAGAAATCGGCATTTAGGAGTCTTTTCATGGTTTGGAGCTTACTTCTTTTTAGTACTAAGTCTATTGTCTGGTCATATTCTTTTATTCCTTTCCTTGGCTGAAGGAAATCTTGGTGGTTTCTAAGTTTTTGACAATTGTGGATATAGCTGTGTGCAGCTTTGTCCATACATTTTTAAGCCATGGGGGTAAATAGCAAGGAGTGTATCGCTAGATGCTATGGTAACACCATGCTTAATTTCCAGTCTTCTAAAATGACTGTATCATTTTGTATTTCCTTCAGCAGTGAATGAGAGTTCCTGTTACTCTACAACCTCATCAGCATTTGGTATTGTTAAAGGTTTTGGATTTTCGCCATTGTAATATGTGGATACTGATGTCCCATTGTTTTAATTTGTTAATTCTCTAAAGATATATGATGTTGGGAACATTTTTATGTTCTCATTTGCCATCTTACATTATATTTTAATGCATCCCAATAAGCTATTTTAAGTTATTTTTATGTATTTATACAGCATTCATTTTCATGTGCTGATTTATTTGAAAGCAGTATTCTAGCAGTAGTTGGAAAATAGTTGAATAAAAAGCCTTTTATACTAGAAAAGGAGTATATAAAAGTATGTGGGTTTTTGTTTCATATTTTAAGACAAAAGACTATGAATATTAGTGATGTCTCCCTAGGTTGTAAAGTATTTCATGGACAATATTTTACTAGAAGTCAACATTTTACTAGAAGTCATGGGGTATGGTGGGAATCAAGTTTAGGTTTGACCCATGTAAGTTTTTGTTGCATGACAGGTTCTGTCCTAGATGCTGAAGTTATAGCAGTGAATCAAACTCAGATCTCTTCTCTCATGGCTCTTACATTTCATTGCAAATGTTTTTTATACTTCAAGGGTTTTTTTGTGTGTATAAGAAATATCTAAAAGATATCTAAATAAAATATCTACCTTCAAGTGACAAAATATATATTTGACATAGTAATTAAACAGATATCATACATATTCTTTAGAATAGCATTATAATCTCTGGGGATACTGGGCACATTTCACTTTAATGATAGGTAATTCTTAGACATTAAGAGGAATAGTTTTATAAAATACTGATTCTATATTATTCAGGAGAAAAAATGAATGGGGAGAAAAGAGTCTAGTAAGCAATCAATGCCTTTTATCTAAGTAGATTTGATTAACGTAGAAATAAAGCAATTTTGGAGCCAGTAGCTGGTGGTGACTCATACCTATAATCCTAGCTACTCAGGCTCATACCTATAATCCTAGCTTCTCAGGAGGCTGAGATCTGAGGATAGGGGTTCAAAGCAGACAAATCTATGGGATTCTTTTCTCCAATGAATCAGCAAAACATTGAAGGTGGAGGCCTGGCTCAAGTGGTAGAGTGCTAGAGAACCACAAAGTTGTGAAAAGTAGGGGATATTTTTTAGACTCTGAACATAATTTCACTTTTTGGGAAAAGTTATTTTTGTTTTTTCTAAATTTCAGAGATAATTTTTTTACCATTAAGGCTAAAGATAAAAGACAAAATTCTTATAATCTTTTTCCTGTTACTAGATTATTGGCCAAAACTATTTTTTTCTTTTGGTGCCAAGTACTGGGACTTGAACTCAGGGCCTCAGTTCTTGCTTGACTTTTTCACTGGGGGCTGGTGCTCTACCACTTGAGCCACACCTGCACGTCTGGCTTTTTGATGGTTAATTGGCTATAAGAGTCTCTCCTAGTTGTTTACCCTGCTGACTTTGAACCAAGATCTCCAGATCTCAGCTTCCTGAGTAGCTAGGATTATAGGCCTGAGCCACCAGTGCTTGTGTCAGAACTATTAAAAAGATAAATGAAACAATTTTCAAATTTTGTATGTTTAGGTCATTTCATTTCATATCATATATTTTAGGGGAGACAGAGACTATCATACAAAAATAGTAAGTAGGATGACATGCTGTTTTAGAATAAATTGTAGCAGATACAGTAAAGTATCAGGGCCAAAAACCATTGTTTGTTTAAAAAGAGGATATTAGCCGGGGCTGGGAACATGGCCCAGTGGCAAGAGTGCTCGCCTTGTATACAGGAAGCCCAGGGTTCGATTCCCCAGCACCACATATACAGAAAACGGCCAGAGGTGGCGCTGTGGCTCAAGTGGCAGAGTGCTAGCCTTGAGCAAAAAGAAGCCGGGGACAGTGCTCAGGCCCTGAGTCCAAGACCCAGGACTGGTAAAAAAAAAAAAAAAAAAAAAAAGAGGATATTAGCCAGGCACCGGAAGCTCATACCTGTAATTCTAGCTACTTAGGAGGCTGAGATCTGAGGACTGTGATTCAATGCCAGCCCAGGCAGAAAAGTCTCTGTGAAATTTTTATCTCTAATTAAACACTCAAAGACTGGAAGTGGTAGAGCTCAAGTGGTAGAGCGCTAGCCTTGAGCACAAGGAGGCTCAGGACAGAGCCTAGGCCCTGAGTTCAAGCCCTACAACCAATAAAAACAACAACAACAACAATGGGATATTGCTTTTCCATCATTCTCTTTTCTTTCTTTTTTCCCTTCATACAAAGGCTTAAACTCAGTAGTACTTGCTCAGCTTACTAATTCATGGCTGGCACTCTACCTCTTGGGCCATACCCCCAGCCCAGTTTTTATTGGTTAATTTGAGAGAGAGTCTCATAAACTTTTCTGTCAAGGCTGGCTTTGAACCTCAATCCTCCAGATCTTGCCTCTTGCATAGTTAAGATTATAGATGTGAGTCATTGATACCTGGCAAAAGGAGGATATTAGCATAATTGTTACTCACTGACTCTTAAAAATGGGAATCCATTTTTAATGGGCGGGTGTTGTGGGGATGAATCCAGAACCTTGTGTAGGAGCGTAGGAGCTTCACCACACAGTCTTCACTGATTCACTGATTCTTTTTTTTCTTTCAACTTTTTAATTGTCCAAATGTGATACAGAGGGGTTACAGATTCATATGAAAGGCAGTGAGTACATTTCTTGTTCTACTTGTTACCTCCTCCCTCATTTCCCCCCTCCCCCTCCCACTTTCCCTCTCCTCCCAAGAGTTGTGCAGTTGGTTTACATCCAATGGTTTCTAAGTGTTGCTTTTTGAATGGTTTGTCTTTTTGTTCTTTGTCTCTCGATTTTGGTATTCCCTCTCGCTTTCCCAGTTCTATTACCTGTTTCGGACAATATCCAGGGTACTCAGATGTAGTACAGTGGTAGCGAGGGTACAGCCACAGGAAGGGACTACAAGAGAACAAAACTAGACAAACCACTCAGTCAAACAAACTGACAAGGAAAAAAGAGAAAAAAAGTAGTACGAGTTCACATCGCATGTTGAGAATAATTACAACAGTAGTATAACTCTTGTTTCCATAACATGGAGTTCATTTCACTTGGCATCTTCTTATGTGGTCATATGGGTGTAGTTATTGGGGTATTTTGGTCTTCTACCATGACTAGCCTATTCCTGTATTAGCTATTCCCTATGAGGGGCATCATAGGGTTTATGTTTCTTTGGGTGTGGGTCACTTCACTTAGTATGATTTTTTCCAATTGCTTCCACTGATTCTTTCATTATAACCTATTTCAAGCATACATAACTTACCCAACAATGATGACAATAACAACAAAAAGAGTTGCAAATGAGTTTGTACCCACTTTTAGTATAAGAAGTAAGATAATCCAACTAAAATGAAAAACTTCATCGGTTTCCTTCTCTGGTCTTATTCCTAACTGTCCCTACTCCAGAAATGGTTGTTATCTTGAATTTGAGGTACATGATTTGAAATTTTCTAAATACCTTTATTATATGTATAGTTTCCGTATATATATATGTGGATCACTAAAACAGTGATTTGTGTGGCGTTGCAACTTAAAAAGAGCATTGTATTCTGTGTAACCTTCTGCAACTTGCTTTTCCTCTCATTGTTAGGTTTTTGGAATTCATCCTTGTTTACACATGTGCTGTCAGTTCATTTGTTTCCTTTAAAGATTTTTTTATTACCTTTCTTGTAATGAATCATCATTATGTTTTTTCAGAGATATTTATGTCAAAGGAAAGTAGGTGGCATTCCTGATTTATGTAGAATGTCATGTGATTGGAGGACTGTTCAATACATGTATGAACAATAAGATACCTTCATAAATAGCAGATATTCTTTTTTTGGCCAGTCCTGGGGCTTGAACTCAGCGCCTGAGCACTGTCCCTTGGCTTTCTTTTGCTCAAGGCTAGCACTCTATCTCTTAAGCCACAGCACCCTTTCCGGCTTTTTGTGTATATGTGGTGCTGAGGAATCGAACCCAGGGCTTCATGTATAAGAGGCAAGTGCTCTGCCACTAGGCCATATTCCCAGCCCCTGATATTCTTTTAAACTCTTACATTGTAATTATAAAAGTGATATACAGAGGGGTTACAGTTACCTAAGTTAGGTAATGAGTACATTTCTTTTTGGACAATGTCACACTTTTGCTTTCACTTGCTCTCTCCCATTTTTTCCCTCCCATCCCCACCGACAAGTTGTATACTTCATTTTCAACAGTGTCTGGTGAGTAAACATACTGATATTCTTGAAGGTGCTAAAAAACCTTCGAGCTAGTTATGTTCAACTTTCATGGGCTTTCCTCCATCTTTTTAAAAACTGAAAATCTCAAACAAGAAGATAGAGGAATGAATTATTAGACCATCACTGTACTCACAACTCAGGCTCAACAACCATCAATGCATTGCTGCCTCACTTTAATCTGTATTTCTGTCTTTGTTATCATCCTCTTCTCCTGTCCCTGAGCAAGTGTAAGACATCATATGCTTGATAGGGTTTGCTTCAAGGAAGTAACCTGGTGGCATGCCAGACACGGGAACTTGCAGTTGGTTTAAGATGGGTAGAAAAGGTACCTGTGGTCTAAGGACAAATGTCAGAGAATGGTTCCTCATGATCAAGCTATTGGCCATTATTGGGGTACTGATACTTGAGGCCTGATTTAGAATAATTGGGGAAAGCTATAGGGAAGTTGAAAGTGAGCCAAAAGCAGACTAGAAATATGAGATAGCTTTGAACATTGTCCCAGTTTCACATTCCTAAGTTGAGGCTACCTGGCTTTAAGGGCATAGAACATTGGCCTTGAGAAAATATTAGGTTACTTTTCTAATTATTTCTTCCTTTTTAAAGGGGATTTGGTTCCTTTCTAGGTTCATCACCCCCCAAACTCTACTTATTTCCTAAAAGCAAGTTTCTTAGATTTTCTATTTATAGCCTTCTGTTCTTCGCTTACATCTGTTGAGGGGCAACCAATCAACCGGAGTTGCGCAGGGCTGAGGGCTTTCCCAAGGCATGGAACTTTTACTTTTCAGACTCTCAGGCCAAGTGGGATTATTGGCTACCCCTTCTGTGGGTTACTGTGGTAGTTATCTATTGTTCTATGATGAATTATCACCAATTTCTCAACTTAATGCAGCACACATTTACCATCTCCTAGTTTCGTGGGCTAGAAGTGTGGATAGGGCTTACCGGGATTCTCAGCACAGAGTCACCAGGGTTCCTAAAGCTATAGGCAAGATCAGTGGGGCTCCATTGCTTTTAATTGTTGGTGATTTGTGTGTGTGTGTGTGTGTGTGTGTGTCCCCTTGTGTTCTCCCTGAGGCTTAAATTCAGGGTCTGGGCACTGTTGCTGAGCTCTTTTTGCTCAAGGCTAGTGGTCTACCACTTGAGCCACAGCTCCAGGTTAATTGGAGATGAGAGTCTCATGGACTTTCCTGCCTGGGCTGACTTTGAACCATAACCCTCAGATCTCACCCTCCTGAGCAGCTAGGATTACACTGGCTTCTGGTGTTACTTGTGATTTTAAAGTGCGTGCGTGTGTGTGTGTGCGCATGCGTGCGCACACGTGTGCTGGGGATGGACCTAGGGAGGATTTTGTGCATGCTAGACAAGCACTGTACTACTGAGTTACATCCCCAGCTAGCCTGTGAGTTTAGGGACTGAGGAGCTCAGCTCCTTGAGGTCATCCACAGTTGCTTGCCTCATGACTGACTAGGCAGTTTGCAGAATAGCTATTTGCTTCTTTAAAGCCCATCAGGAGGGCGTCTTTACCATCAGTTAAGATAAAGGACATTGCATCACTTTTGCTGTATTTGCTTGAAGCAAGCCACAGGCTCAATCTTCAGTCAAAGGGGAGGGGATTAATAGGAATTAAGAAGTACTGAGAAGACATGTTAGGGCTGTTCTACCACACTTGCTTTCTAGGTTTGTTGGAAGGAAAACCTGGTTAGCTTTTTCCATTCTTTTTCCATAGGGAGCCTGCTGTTCACTATATAACTCCAGGCTGGTTTCAAACTCAGTTTTCCTACATTAGTGCTGGTATTATTGGTGTATACCATCATGCCTAGCCTGGCTAGTTTCTTGAGGCCAGAACACACACACACACACACACACACACACACACACACACACACACAAACACACACACACACACACACACACACACACACACACACCCCTCCCTCCCTCCCTCCCTCCCCGCCCCCGCCCTTGGCGAGTTTTTTGAGAACAGAACCACATAGTCCCGTTTTCTCTCCCTATATCTCTATCATTCTATCTAACATGGCAAAGCATGTCACTAATTTTGAATGTACCTTTTTGGTTGGCTTATATTAATTATGCAGTAGGATTTCATTGTTACATCTCCACACATGAGTACATTGTATTCCAATCAATTTTGGCCCTTCTAGCTGAATTTATCTTTTAAAGAAATATTTTCTTGCAAAATGTATTTCCTTTTCCCAAATAGAACTAGCAAATATGTATCTTCTTACGCATTTCAATTATACTCATTAAGCAGCTTGTTTTTCTTTTGAACTAGAAGCAGGCAGGAAAGAAAGTAGAAAAGCAGATATTAAGGCTGGAAATGTAGCTCAGAGGTATAGTACTTGCCTAGTGTGCCTAATGCTCTTGGTTTGACTCCCAGCACTGAAAGAAAAAGACCAGGGCTGGGCATGGGTGGCTCATGACTATAATCCTAGCTACTCAGGAAGCTGAGATCTGAGAATTGCTGTTCAAAGCCAGCTGGGGCAGGAAAGTCCCCATGAGACTCTCATCTCCAATTAACCACTCAGAAACTGGAAGCGATGCTGTGGCTCAATGGTTGAGTGCTAGGCTCAGGGACAGTGCCCAGGCCCTGAATTTGAGCCCCACAACCAACAAAAAGAAAAAAAAATCAGATGTTGATATCCTTCATGGCCACTCTTGCTCAGAAGTTCTCAAGCAGGATTTCTTAGCCTGTATCCAATTGAGAGGGTCTGTGAATTTGGAGTCAGAAAATGGCATATATTTATTTTTATTATTGCCACTGAAGATGTGCATTTCCTTCTGTTGTGCAACTAGGTAACACATCATATTAGCATCATCACTTCCTATGACTTTATCACCTATAAAAATAGGAGTTTAGGCAGGTTCCAGTGGCTCATGTGTATAATCCTAACTACTTAGGAGGAGATTGAGATCTGAGGTTCATGGTTTGAAGCCATCCTGGGTAGGAAAGTTTGTAAGATTCTTATCCTCCATTAAGCACCATCGAAGCCAGAAGTGGAGTTATGGCTCAAGTGGTAGAGCACTAGCCTCGAGTAAAAAAGCGTAGGGACAGTGACCAGGCCCTGAGTTCAAGCCTCAGAACCACACACACACACACACACACACAAAAAAAAAAAAAAGAGAAGAAAGAAATAGGAGTTTAAAAATCATACTACTACAATTACTGTAGACATGTCATTTGTTAACACACACACACACATACACACATATCCACTCATCCCTCAACTTTGGTCTTTAACGTTTTAATAGCTGTATTTTAATATATTTCCTTTACAATATTATTTTTATTTTTTTATAGCACTGGAGGTAGAACATAGGGCCTTGTACTTGCTAGGCAAGCACTGTACCACTTGAGTCATGCCCCCAGCCCATTTATTTTATTTTAAATGTTTTACTTTATGCATTGAAAAACATCATTTTGGAAGTTTTCTGAAGGGGCCATGGCACAAAAATAGTTAAAAAGCTTTTCTCAGAAGAGTTGTGAGGACTAGAAATATCTGCCTTTCTTACTTGATTGTATTTCAAAGTCAAAAGGCAAGTACACTGTCAGGTGTAGGATTCTTTGTTTTTCCTTTTATTCCCTTTGTATATATGTTTATGTAAACAAAATAAAAATTACCTTGGAGGTAAAGCATACACATCAAGACAATAAATTATTTTTGAACTTGGAAAGTCTCATTTTCATGAATATATACAATTTTCAACTAACGATGAATTTCCTGAATGATATATGGTAGTGTTTTGTAATTTTAAAATTATCTTTATTTTATTTTTTATTTTTTTTGCCAGTCCTGTGCATTGAACTCAGGGCCTGAGCACTGTCCCTGGCTTCTTTTT
Source organism: Perognathus longimembris pacificus (assembly GCF_023159225.1). Lineage (NCBI taxonomy): Eukaryota > Metazoa > Chordata > Mammalia > Rodentia > Heteromyidae > Perognathus > Perognathus longimembris. The sequence goes on along the minus strand of NC_063188.1, from coordinate 103,927,359 downwards.
GCTCAAGGCTAGCACTCTACCATTTGAGCCATAGTGCCACTTCTGGCCATTTTCTACATATGTGGTGCTGGGGAATTGAACCCAGGGCTTCATGTATGCGAGGCAAGTACTCTTGCTACTAGGCCATATTCCCAGCCCTAAAATTATTTTTAAATAGTTGTACAAAGGGGTTTCAATTCAGCATGTGAGTTTGAGAGAATGCTGCATTTGATCAACGTCACCCCTCCCATCATCATTCTTTCCCAGGAGCAAGGTTCTGGAAGGCTGCTGTGGTCTGTCTTCTAGTCCATTCTGTAGGAAGCCCAGATATTTTTTTTGGTGGGGGAGCACGCAGTAGCCTTTACAGCGCTCACTCTGATCTGTGCCTGTGACCTCTTTATCTGGGCCTCTCAACTGGTTTCACTAGGAAGGGTGAAGGATGAAAAAAGAAGGACAAACTCTGTTGTGGGAGAGCCTCTCTAGAGCAAATAGCAGTTATTTATTGGGCTATTTTATTTATTAACTGTATTTGAGAAACTTTGAGTTGAGAAACTCAGCTATCTTCATACTGTATATATGCTTCACGATCAGAAGAGACAATTAACATTTGACTTGTGATAAATATTTGCTTGGACTTAATTCATTTGCAGCACTTTGTTATTGTTCTGCAGAGAAATACTTTGGTTCAGTCTCTGGGTGTTTCTACCTGTATTAATTTCTTGACTAGGTGAAGCAAATCTTACAGATGCCAGCAGTTAAGACTTATTCTTTCTGAAATCTGTAAACTAATCTCTCTTTATCGCCCTTCCTTAGTTCAGTGTTAGCCTTTTAAAAACGAGTAATGCACTCACAACTTTTGGTCCTTGGATATATTTGGTATTCTCTGTGTTCTAGGTACCCCTTTAGGGTATCTTTGAAAAATGTTTAAACTTCTCTCCTTTGTACATACTCGTATTTTTCTCTAATGGTACTAATATTGAGAGAGAGCAATGAGAATAATGCATGTAAAATTTAATAGTGGATGTTTTACCTTCTTTTATTCTTGGTTCACAATCAAGTATCTCAACCTCAATACTACTCATACGTCTGGACAGATAATTAATTGTGCAGACTTGGAGGAGCTGCCCTGTATATTGCAGGATGCTTAATGGCATCCCTGGTCTCTACCCCCTTGACACAGTAGCTGTCCCTCTTCCCACTTGTGGTAACAGAAAATGTTTCCTACCATTGTGAGGGTTCTTTCAATATAATTCACTTTAGTTGTACCTATAAGGTAATAATCATGATAGAAGCCAACATTGATTTATTCTTGATCATTTCCTTGGCTTTGTCCTCTAACTTGTACAATGCTCATCTCATTGAATTTTCACAGCCAAACCATGACATGGGTGTTATGTTCATTTTGGAGAAAGCAAAGCAGACTCAAAGATTTATTTGTTTGCCTAAGGTTACATAGGTAAATGAGTTTTGGTAATAATGTTCTTAATATATTTTGGTTGGTCCACAGTCTTTACTGTAGGAGATGGATTACGAAAGGATTTCAAGATAGGAGAGAGGTTTCCTGGTGATGTCTCAATGGAGAGACCATTGCATTCGTAGCAATTCCACGTAAATGTTGGTTTCATGCTTAAAGGCCTCATTTCATACTGTGTGAATTTCTGAGGTACATGGAATTGAAATTAGGGCCTTGTATGGCTCTACCACTTGAGCCACACTCTCAGTCCTATTTTGTGTTTTATGTTCAGACAGTCTCTATGTAGCTCAGGCTGACTTTGAACTCTCCGTGTAGTCCTAGGCTGGCCTTGAAAACTTGGTCTTCCTGTCTTTGTCTCCTGAATAGCTAGGATTACAAATGTGTACCACTAGACATGGCTCTTTTTATCTTTTTTGTATTTCTGCAGTACTGGAGAATGAACTCAGAGCCTCATACTATGTGAGTACTATACCACTTGAGCCATGCCTTCAATCATGTTCATTTCAATTAATGTAGGCAAAACATTTATAATATTCAACATCATTTTGTGATACAATCCCAATAAAATACTATAGAATATGCTGGGAATATGGATTAGTGGTAGAGTGTTGCATAGCATGCATGAAGCTCTGGGTTCAATCCTTAGTACTACATAAACAGAAAGAGCTGACAGTGGCGCTGTGGCTCACGTAGTAGAGTGCTAACCTTGAGCAAAAAGAAGCCAGAGACAGTGTCTAGACCCTGAGTTTAAGCCCCAAGACTGGCAAAAAATGCCATAGGAGGAAATTTCCTTAACATAATGAAGGTCATTTATGGAATGCCCACAGTTAATACTGTAAATACTAAGGAAAAACTGAAAGCTTCTTCTTTAAGTGCTTGTACAAGGAAGGGATGTCCACTTTCACCACTTCTATTCAACACTGTTCTGGAAATAACTGGCAGAAGCAACCTATCAGACCAGGAGAAATAAATAAAAGATATCTAAATTGGAAAAGAAGTAGTACAACCATCCCAGTTTGTAGATGATCTGATCCTCTACCTAGAACACCAAACAACAAATCTGCTAGAACTAATAAATGAATCCAATAAAGTCTCAGGTTATCAAATCCACATACAACATCAGTTGCAATTTTTTTTCCAGTTCTGGAGGATCAATCACAAGGTCTTAGAAATGCTGAACAAGTGCTACCACTGAGCTACATACCCAGTTCTTCAGTTGCAATTCTCTCATGCTTATACTCTACCATGTAAGCCACGCTCCCAGCCTGGGAAAACAGACTAGTATAGCCATTATGCCGAACATTATGGAGGTATGGAGGTTCCTTATCAAATAAGTAGGTACTGGGGAGATAGCTCAGTGCTAGAGTAACATGTACAAACCCTAGATTTGATTCCTAGCGTGTGCATCTGCCTCTCACCAAAAAGAATGTACCATATGATTGAACAATCCGTCTTCTAGGTTCTGGACTCAAAGGAAATGAAATCAGTGTGTCCATGAGATATCTGCTTCCCATATTCATTGCAAGATTATTCACAATAGCCAAGATACAGAGACTGTATAAAGAAATTGTGGTGTGTTTGGTATGTGTGTACATGCACATGTGCACATACATCCACACATACATGCATGTACAAAAGATATACTGTCATTATGACATCATGGGTGAACTTGGGAGACATTCTAAGAGACTAAGCCAAACACAGGAAGAAAAAAACCTCTATGACCTCATTTATATGTAGAATCTGGAAAAAAAGTTGAAACAAAATGGAACCATGGTTAGCAGGGGCAGGGAGGAGGGTGGGAATATGTAGGTCATGGGGTTCAAACTTGCAATTGTGCAGGACAAATAAGTCTAGAGAACTTACAGCAGGACTGTAGTTATTAATGTGTACTGTATAGTGCTCCGAGTGCATTTTAAGTTCTCTTACTGCTCTGTTCCCTCTAAGGAAATAGTGGAAGACAGTTGCTATGATATGATCGTTAAATTGCTTGCCTTTAGTAATAACTTCAGTATGGATGTGTCTGCTGAAACATCATGTGGTATGCCTTAAATTTATACAACAAAAATGGCTATATGCATATATGTATACATACAAGGTTTCTTTATATGTTTTTAAGCCCACCAAAGCCCTAATAGAGCAAACTGAACCCTTGAAAAACAATCTTCCTCATATACTTTAAAGGCAAATACAAAAATAAATAGCTTTGTTCTCTTTTGCATTTTTTTATGGATTAACATATCTTCTGGAAAACTTGTTGCCATGGCAGTGGGATATTATCTATCTTTGTAGTGAAGTGCATAAAAATAGACCTTTGTGCTTAAGGATGATGTTAGTGACAGGTGGCTGGGTGAATGTATGGCAGGCTGCTTTGTCAGGAGTAGTTTATTAACATTCCATTGTTTAAAGTTGTGACGTCAAAATGAGTCTTGATTTTTTTTTTTCTTTCTCAAAACACAATTTCAGCCTGGAAAAAAGTCTTTTTTTTTCTTTCCCTTTTTACTTCCAAATTTCTCTGATTTCACATTTTAAAATTATTGGAAAACTATAAGAATAATTTGTGATATGTGGAAATTACATAAAATTTGAACCTCAGTTTCCATAAGCAATGTTTTATTGAAACACTGTGACACTTACTTGTTTACATAGTGTTTATGGCTGCTTTTGTCCTACAGTGGAAAAGTTGAGTGACTGAACAAAGACCATATAGTCTCAAGAGCCTGAGGTGTTTTCAGAGAAAGTTTGCTACCCTTAGTCTATAATTTTATACACCCAGAATGGGAGATTGTATTGGCTAGTAAAAGCAGATTAAGAAAGAGTTCATATCTATATGAATGCTCTTTTCGTACAAATTCTCTCTCATCTCTTTTATTGCTCAGGATTTGAATGATTGGCCTTGGGCTTGCTAGATAGATGCTTTACCACTTCAACCATACCTCCAGGCTTCAATTTAAAAATACTTTTATTTATTATTATCTTTTGTCAGCATTGGAGTTTGAACCTGTGCTTGCTAGACAGTGGTTCTACCACTTGAGCCACAGCTCCAGCTCTGTATATTTTTCTGTTGCTAAATATTTCTATCTTCACAAGCCGCCTTGGATTCATGTACTATTTCCTGGTCTCACATATACTTGATTTCAATTCTCTTTCTATACCCATATTGTTGTTTTTTTAAATCATAACAAATATTCATAGCCCTTCCCAAATGAGGGAGAATAATGGATTTTATTATTTCACTAGTTAATGTGTTTCCTTTGCTAGCTCAGAAATTATAATCCTTCCAGCTCTATTTATTTCTAAACATATTACTTTCTACATTTGGGCTTTCAGCCAACATATAAACATTGACAGTTTAATAATCTGAACCAAGCCACCTGGACTGATTGTACTGTTTTAATTTAATAAATCCAGTATGTGATTACGCTGACATATTCTCCATTCATTAGATTGGATCTAATTTGCTTACCATACAATTAAAATATACTTATCCTTTGTCTATTTTTTTTTTACTTAAAAAAATAGACAGCGTTGCTAAGGTATAACCTACCTATCATACAACTACTCATCTAAAGTATACAATTCCGTGGCTTTAGTATATATATTTAGCATATTCATTGGCATTTTAATTGGTAGTCCCCTGATGACTTACAGTGTTGAACATATTACATATTTTTTCTTTTCTTTCCCTCCCTTTTTCTCCTAGCCTATCTCCCTCCTCCTTCCCTCTCTCCTTTCCTTCTTTTCTTTTTCTGGTATTTAATTTATGATCTTTTGTGTGCTAGGAAAACACTCTACCACTGAGATATACCTACAGATTCTTTCCCCTTTATTCTTTGTTTTGAGATAGCTCAGGCTGACCTCAAACTTGCCCTCCTACTGTCTCAACCTTTCTAATATGGGATTACTGGGATATTGTGTCACCACACTGGCTTTGAGCCACTATACACCAGCTTTGAGTATCTTTTATTTTGTCGGTTGTGGGGCTTGAACTCTGGGCCAGGGTGCTGCCCTTGAGCTCTTCCACTCAAGGCTACTGCTCTACCACTTGAGTCACATCACCACTTCTGGTTTTCTGGTGGTTAATTGGAGATAAGTGTCTTATGGACTTTCCTACCTGGGCTCCCTTTGAACCTTGATTCTCAGATCTCAGCCTCCTGAGTAGCCAAGATTATAGGCGTGAGCCACCGATGCCTGGCCTTTGAGCATCTTTCCATGTGCTTATTGCCACTTGGTTATCTTCTTTATGTTCAGATCCTTTGCCTAATTTTAGATGGTGTTTTTAAGTAAGATACTACATTGTAAGTTTTTTCTTTCTTTTTTTTTTTTGTCAGTCATGGGACTCGAGCTCTGGGCCTGGGCGCTGTCCCCGAGCTCTTCAGCTCAAGGCTATTGCTCCACCACTTGAGCCACAGTGCCACTTCCAGTTTTCTGGTGGTTAATTGGAGATAAGTGTCTCGTGGACTTTCCTGCCTGTGCTGGCTTCGAACCGTGATCCTCAGATCTCAGCCTCCTGAATAGCTAGGATCATAGGAGTGAGCCACCAGCTCCCCATTTGTAAGGGTTTTAAAAATACATTCTGCTCATAGATTTCCTATCAGATAAATGATTTGCAAAAAATGTTCTCCCTGTCTGTAGGGTTTTCGTAAACTTTATTATATTCTTTGAAATATGAATATATTAAAGATCTTTGTGGTAAGGTCCAGTTCATTTTTTTTCATCACTTGTGTTTTTTGGTGTCATGTTTAAGAAACTATTGCCTAATTCAAGATGACTAAGATTTACATATGTAAATTTCTTCCCTAGGAAATTTACAGTTTCAGCATGTAGGTCTTTAAACTACTTTGAGATAATTTGTGTATTTGGCGTGAGGTAGAGGTTCAATTGTATTCTTTTGTATATGGATATCTACTTATTCTGTATCATTTATTGAAAAGACTATCCTTTTCTCATTGAATTGTTTTGGAACCTTTGTCTGAAATCAGTTGACTATAAATGTAGGAGTGTATGTTTGGACTGTAAGTTCTATTTCATTGATCTGTAGTTCTATCATTATTCCAGCAATTTGTTTCATTTATTATTTTTTGTGGTTTTAGGTAATAACTCTATCCAGGGTTTAGACACACTAGATAAGAGTTGTATTTTTAGCTTGTTTAATATATATGAACTCAAAGCCTTGTGTTCCCCATTGGCTTTTTCACTCAAGGCTGGTACTCTACCATATGAGCCACACCTCTACTTCTGGCTTTTTACTGGTTTATTGGAGATTAGAGTCTTACAAACTTTTTTGGTGGGATGGCTTCTAACATCAGTCCTTATATCTCAGGCTTGTTAGTACACAGGGCTGCAGATAGGAGCCACCAGTGGCTGGCTAATACAAATACATATGTATTATATGTATATATGACTAATATACATACACACATGCATGCATGTATGTGTGTGTATGTGTGTGTATGTGTGTGTGTTTGTGTGTGTATGTGTGTGTGTGTGTGTGTATGTGTGTATTGTGCTGGTCCTGGAGCTTGAACTCAAGGCCTGGGTGCTATCTCTGAGCTCTTCTTCTCTTCTTCTCAAGGCTAGTTCTCTACCACTTGAGTCACAGCTTACTTCTAGCTTTTTTTCTGGTTAATCGGAGATAAGAGTCTCACAGACTTTCCTACATGGGCTGACTTTGAACTGTGATCACCAGATCTCAGCCTTCTGAGTGACTGAGATTACAGGTGTGATCCACTGGTGGTTGGCCTAAAGTATTTTTAATTTAGGCCCTCTTCCTAAAATTAGAATGTTTTCATAATCATACTTGGTATTGAAGTTTTCAGACTGGGTTACTAACTTGAGAAAAGATACCAAAATTAGAGTGGAACATTGGCTCTTAGGAGCCACACGGTTGCGAGGTAAGATAATAAAAGGCAGTAAGCTGAATATTTCTCCAGTATATTTATCAGCAATACTAAAGAAGAATTTAAAAATTAGGACAGCTTTACATAGTTTAAAAATGGAATAGGAATACTGATTGTCCCCAACATTTTTTTTTTGCCAGTCCTGGGGCTTGAACTAAGGCCTGAGCATTGTCCCTAGCTTCTTTTTGCTCAAGGCTAGCACTCTATCACTTGAACCACAGCGCCACTTCTGGCCTTTTCTGTTTATGTGGTGCTGAGGAATCCAGCCCAGGCCTTCATGCATGCTAAGCGAGCACTGTATCGCTGAGCCACATCCCCAGTCTCATTTATCTTTTTTTTTTTGCCAGTCCTGGGGCTTGGACTCAGGGCCTGAGCACTGTCCCTGGCTTCTTTTTTTGCTCAAGGCTAGCATTCTGCAACTTGAGCTACAGTGCCACTTCTGGCCATTTTCTGTATATGTGGTGCTGGGGAATTGAACCCAGGGCTTCATGTATACAAGGCAAGCACTCTTGCCACTAGGCCATATCCCCAGCCCTCATTTATCGTCTTAAAGTGTTTTTTTATGCTGCTGGAGTTTGAACCAAGGCCTTTATTACTTACAACTGGAGCTCTATTACTTAAGCCATGCCTGTAGCAGGCTTTTTGCTGGTTGTTTTGAAGATGGAGCCTTACAGACTTTTCTGCCCTGCCTGGCTTCAAACACAGTGATTCTCTGGATCTCAGGCTTCTGAGTAGCAAGGATAACAGACCGGAAACACCAGTGCCCAGCTTTAAATATATTTTTTAACCATTTAAAGTGTGCATTTTAGTGGCATTAAGTACATTGAAAATGTTATGCAACCAACACCACTATGTACTTCTAGGACTTTCTCATTCTAACCAGAAATTCTGTGCCCATCAAACCATCATTTTGTATCCCTCCTCCCTCCCTCTAGGCCACAGTGACCTCATTTTATAGGTGATCACAATATTTTAGAATAAACACCAGTTTTCTGTATGATTTGGAATGTCCTTGACTTGGACTCCCATCTCAGAACTACGATACAAATAACATTTTGGTATGAACTACTATGCAAGTAACTCCAAGTCCTAGTAAGGGAAGACGTTTTCTTTTGTAAGTTAACAGAAATAATCATTAGGCTGATAATCTGGACCTTGAACGTAGGATATTTTGAAGGAGCTAAGTAATTATAAATGGTAGCAGAGCATAGCTTACATTGCCTCCTAAGTTTTCCACTCTGCCTCTCTATTGATGGAATATAGTCACTCAGATGTTTGTGTACATGTTTTGAAAAGTAAACACATAAATTGAAATAAATTCTAGCCGTATTAGAGGCCCTTAGTTTCTTCTCAAAGGCACTTTTCTGATGTACACTGTGTGTTGCTATTCTGTGGTTGGTAAAGTGATTATAAAATTAACTTCTCTTCAAAGAGTGCTTTGAGACAAGACTCTATGTCTCTGTGCAGAGTAGGAAGGACATCTTATTTTTAGGAACAGTCCTCGGTGCTCTTCAAGGACTCGCCTACTCTCAATCATTCTTCTGTGTTAGGAATACTTAGTTGAACTAATTTTGCTGGCACCATAGACTATAGATAGTGTGGCTGTATGTCCTAGTTTCCTGGAGCTGAAGAAATAGCTATAGTTTATAAAACACTCAAAATTGTCAGGTGACCCATTTAGTCCTCTACTGTGTGGTGTAGGGTGACTCTTTCATTTCCTTGACAAATCTGACAAGGTCTCGTTTCCTTGAAAAATTTGACAATGCCTTGTAACTCTTAGCAGATTTATTTTTGATTTAGGTAGGCTATAAGTAGGAACATTAAGACTAGCTTGTGAGTCTCTTGCTCTTTTAAAGATTAGTACATTGATAGATTCCATAGTTAGGTCTTATTGGTACCCGCCAAACAGTGTGCAGGGTTTATCTTGCGTTTCCATATCTAGGGAGGCAAGAGGTTTTTTTTTTTTTTAATTAAAAAAGTCAGTGCAGATTTCTTGCTCTTAAGAGATCTTATCTTGAGGTCTCCTTTTTCAATTAGTGCTTATATGACTGGAATAATTCCTGTTCAAAAGAGTTGGCTGAAGCAGAGCTCTGCATTTAAAGAAACTAAGTTGTCTGCAGATTTAGGATGGGTGACTCTGAGGTCCTAAGCTAGTTAAGGACCCTTGTTCACTTTCTACTCTTGTCTGAAGATTCGGACTACCTCATTGCTACCAGAGGTTGGTAGGCCCTAAGAGCACGCACTGTTTCTAAAAGCGCATGTCTGCACCAGTGGTTCACATCCTTAATCCTAACTATTCAAGAGGCGGGGATCTGAGGATCACAGGTCGAAAGTAGTACAGGCAGGAACCTGAGACTCTTATGTCCACTTAGCCACCAGAATGCCAGAAGTGGAATTGTAGCTCAAAGTGGTAGAATGCCATCCATGAGCAAAAAAAGCTTGGGGACAGTGCCCAAGCCCTGAGTTCAAGCCCCAGGACCAGCACACCAAAAAGGTTCATCTTGAAATTTAGCAGCTTATAAAAACCATTTGCAGTGTTGTTGGCCAGGGATTGGGAGAGTCTTGGCTGGCCTGTTCATCTCTGTTCTAGATGGCATTGTTTTGTTGGCTGAGACCACTGAAACAATGTGGCCTCCTCAGTGCCTGTGGCTGACATTCTCCATATGCTTTCCACACTGTAGCGGTCCCTGCATGTTTTATGGGCGGCAGTGATGAAATAAAAACCTCTATTTTCAATTCAGCTTCATATTGGTAAAAATATTTAATATTGGGGGTTTGGCTATTTTCTTTTGTATAATTTTAACCCAGTCAGGATGAAAACCTAAAGGAAAGAAGGAATCCTTCATTTTCTTTGCTCTTTTTGTGGATGACGGGTTGTCCAAATAGCAGGAAATTCAGCTTTTGGCTTGTTTTGGATTACTGAGCACCATCCTTCAGAAATGATTTCCTAATGCCTGGCCATCTGGCATGATCACAGAAGACCTTCTACTCAATAAAACTAAGCTAATAATAACAACAAGCTGAAACATCTTTATAATAAATATATTTGTACAGCTTTTCAAATCCTAGTTTATTGAAATTCTGTCAGCCTTGGCTGTTTTCCATGCTCCTTCTGTGCCCTTGTGCTTTCTTTTTTCTTTTCTTTTTTTTTCTGGAGCCACTCCCGCTGACTTCAAAAGGTTGTTCTGAGCTCTAACAGGAGTGGTGTTGCAGGGACACAGAAAGGGTGAAAATAAGGTTGAATTTAATTACAGGAATCTTCATAAATTTTTGGTACAAGAGGCATATACCATCCTAACCTCTGTTTTACAAGTAAGGGAGAGAAGGTACATAACAAGATAAATGGTTTTTCTTACCGTTAGTTTCTGACTCCTACCTTCCCCAACCTAGTAACGATTGATAATGCAAAACAGATGTTCCTTGGAGAAGAGAAAAATAGTTGAGCAAGGTCTTTTTATGATATTTGTAGCACTGAATCTCCGTGTGAGTGTGTGTGTGTGTGCATGTGCACACATGCATTGGTACTAGGGCTTGAATTTAGGGCCTCATGCTCTAACTTGGCTTTTTCACTCAAGGCTGGTGCACTATCATTTGAGCCACATTTCCACTTCTTGGTTAATTGGAGATAAAGTATCTTACAGACTTTTCTGCCTGGGGTGGTTTCTAACCGTAATTCTCAGATCTCAGCTGCCTGAGCAGCTAAGATTACAGGTGTGAGGCACTGGTGCCTGATTGGTAATCCTAATATATGAAACAGGACAATTGATGTTGATTCTAACTAGAAATTGTGGGATATTTAATAACAAATGAAGCAAAATTATGAGGAAAGGTAAGAAACCGAGTGGCTCCTGGTTTCGAATACCTCACCTTCTAGCATATAAGTTACTAATACATAAAGAAGCAAATATCTAATAGAGTTTTGCCTAATTTCACAGTGCTATTTATATTACAGAAAAAATGCTTAATATACCAAGTGTTGCAAACTTATTCCAGGTCGGGGTTTTGAGTTCCCATAAGCAATTCCCTAGAATAATTTTGAGTGCTCAGATTAGAGATTGTCTACCGTAGCATGCATTGTATTACCATGTGCTGTAAAATTCTTTACAGGGTGTCAAATATGTGGGAGGATTTAAATGAATTCTCTTAAATGCTTCATGGGATAAAATGATCCAATGGGAACCGAATGTTTTCAATTAGGATGTTTCCATGGATACCATTAAGCATGCCAAAATTCATAGCCACAGGAGATTTTTACTTGATTCAATATTGATTAAGAAATCTGAGAACAATCTCAAGAAGTATAGGATGTAGGCAGAGGATAAATTTTGAGGATATGAAATTTGCTTTCTCTTCCATGGTTAAAGGATGGTCCAGAAAAATTCTAGGCAGTCAGCCAAGTCTAACAGAAAGATTTATGCTGAAAGAAAGTCCAGAATAAAAGGGAACATGGGTTATTTCTTTTAACTCAGGCTTTAAAATTTGTTCATTAATGTTTATTTTATATTCTATATTACTTACAGTACTTATTAATATTAACTTTTTATGGGTTGTGTATGAAACATTGGCAGCATGAAAAAAGGAATCACAACCCTTTGTGTCTATGTTGTTTATGAAGAAAGCATTCTAAATAGTATTTGCAGACATTAAAATTTGCATCCTTGTGGGAAATATTTATAGCCTACATTACTATTCCTTTTTTTGTAGTACAAGGGTTCTTTTTTGCTTCAGTGTGTAGATCTTTAAGGATATGTGGAATGGAATTAAAGGGAACCATGACCTTGGATGGAGAACAACAGTACATATTTATTTTTATTAACCATGAATATTTAGCATTTCTATCAATTAGTAAATGCAGGCAACATATGGCAGTACTATTAGTCCAACCCATGACTTTGTCTTCAGTAAATCACAGATAACTTTCATAATGTAACCAGCTGTTGTAGATATCTTGAAATATCATTTTTGATAGTCACTACTTCTGAAAACTTGGCAGTTATTAGAGTTATTGCTGGTCCTCAATTTTTAATGTAATAACCACAATTAGCACTTTTTAATATTTAATGACTATTCAGTATAACTCCTTTTGCTTTTAATATTATTTACTATTATTTGTGTATTATTGTATTGGGGTTTAAACTCAGGCATCATGCTTGCTAGGCAGGCACTATACTAAATTAAGCCATGCCCCAAGTCTTTTTGCCTTTTTTGTTTGTTCAGATAGAGTTCCATGCTAACTTTGCCTGGGCTGGCCTCAGACTGTGATCTTTCTACCTCAGCCTCTTCAGTAGTTAGTATTTTTTGTCAGTTGTGGGGCTTGAACTCGGGGCCTGGGCACTGTCCTGGAGCTCTTTTTGCTCAAGGCTAGTGTTCTACCACCTTGAGCCACAGTGCCACTTCCTACAAACAATATTTCTGAAAGGACCCATAAAGCTTCACTGGAATACTAAACGTTCATGGCACAAAAAATTATGAATCCTTTCCCTGTTACTTTGCTTGAGACAGGGTCTCACTATGAAGTCCAGGCTGGCCTTGTGCTCTAGATCTTCTTGCTGGGATTATAGCATAGCCACAATGCCTGGTTTAAGACCCTACTTTTTCTTTCTTTCTTTTTTTTTTTGCCAGTCCTGGGCCTTGGACTCAGGGCCTGAGCACTGTCCCTGGCTTCCTTTTGCTCAAGGCTAGCACTCTACCACTTGAGCCACAGCGCCACTTCTGGCTGTTTTCTGTATATGTGGTGCTGGGGAATCGAACCCAGGGCCTCATGTATACGAGGCAAGCTCTCTTGCCACTAGGCCATATCCCCAGCCCTACTTTTTCTTTTAACAGAGCAAAGATTATAAGAACTATTATATTATAATATCTGACTACAGTTTAAGAAAGCAGTTTCCTGCTGAAGTGAGTTTTACAGCAAATATTTTAAAATAAATATATTTTAAAAGGATTTTTTGGGTGTTGTTAGGGTTTTAATCTAGAGTCTCCTGCTTGATAGACAAGCATACTACCACTTGAGCCATGCCCCTAGTCCTTTTTTGGCTTTAGTTTTTGTTTTGTATAGGGTCTCTAGTTTTTGCCCAGAGCCTTCTTGGGATGGTGATCCTACTTAGGCTTCCTGTACAATTAAGATCGCAGATGTTTACCACCATACTTACATGGTTTGTTGAGATAGGGGTCTCTCTAAATTGTTTGCTGAAGATAACATCTAACCTCATGCTCTCCATCTCTGTCCATGGAAGAGCTGGATTATAGGTATGAGTCAGTATATGGAGTCTTACAGGCATTTTTTCCTGCTGGCTCATGTGTGGGTCATATCAAGTACTTTTCATTCACTTAAGTTTTCATGTGAGATTTTGTCCTCAGTTTAATGTTTTTATCCTGAACAGAAATGTAAAGTTCAAGAGGCATTTGGGCTACTGCTAAAGCCATGGAGAGAAGAAAAGTACAGTTCAGTTCCTTGGAGGTTGTGGTAGGAATCTATTTTACCCTCAGAGAAGTTTCCTCCTTTCCTGTGCCACAGTACGCAGTGGAATGGGTGTGGGGTCTTGTTGCCCCATGGGAATTAGAAGTCTGTTTCTTGTTTTTTTGTTTTGTTTTTTTTGTCAGTCTTGGGGCTTAAACTCAGGGCCTAAGCACTGTCCCTGGCTTCTTTTTTGCTCAAGGCTAGCACTCTACCACTTGAGCCACAGCGCCACTTCTGGCCATTTTCTGTATATGTGGTGCTGAGGAATCGAACCCAGGGCTTCATGTATACAAGGCAAGCACTCTACCACTAAGCCACATTCTCAGCCCCCAACATCAAGATTTTGTGAAAGGTAGCAAGTGAATTTGCTGTCATATGAGTACATCCTGCTAGTTAACATCTCATTACACGCAGCCACCCCTCCCTAAAGGAGTTTTCATAGACTTGTAATGTTCTCCTGAAGAATGTTGACTGATTTGTAGGAGTAGGAAGTTGGTATTTTGTTTTGTGATAGGTGCAATTTTTGTAAACAACAACAATCACCATTTTTGTGAAACATAAAATTCATCTTTATTCTCTACCAAGTTTGTGAATTTGGATTTGCCACCTTGTTTTGTTTTCAATTATATTTTCATTTTCTCCCTGTTGGGAAGCAGCTCTTCAAAGTAGAGAGAGTACCAATTTTGTGTGTGTTGGGTAGACATGCATCTCTGTTTTATAGGTTGTGCTGTGAGCTTGTTAGTTAACTGTGAAATCTTTCTTCATATTTAAAATGTTCATAAGGCTGGCTGTTTTAGGAGTGGATAAACTATCTTGTTACTTTAAGCTATCACTGTTCTTTTCTTGCTATTTTTCCATGGACTTGCTTTAGCCTGTGGCCTGTGAGCGGAAGTGATGAGTGAGTTCCTTTTTCCAGGCAGAAGAGTTAAAAGCTGACATGTGCTTTGCTTTGTCTCTTTCTGTCATGACAGATGGACACAGCTCCAACAGCCTAGGTTCCAGCATGAAAATGATAGTGAACAGACCTTCAGAAGATTTTGTAGTATGAAAAAAAAAGAACATTATTTTAAGCTATTAAGACTTGATGACTATTTTATGTAGCACTGTAGTCCTCAAGCACTGCACACCTTGAGACATGTAGCAGTATTTGAAAACAACTTTCAGTCATCACACTTAGGGAAATACTATTGGTATCTAATGGACATAATGCTCAGGACACTCAGCTGCCAAAACAAAGTATTATCTGGCCCCAAATGTCAGAAATGCTGAGCTTGAGAAGCCCTACATTACTGTAACCCAGTTATGTAACCTGATTAATGCAGGGGGTGTTGAGAAGATTAAATAGAACAAATTATATAAAATAAGCACACAGTGTAGCTTATGTATGTTGTAATTGTAGTACAGCCTGGCTATGAGGTGTTGCCTTGAATCTATGGGAAAGGGGATTGTTTAATTGTAGTTTATATTGTGTTTTATTAATTGTAATTTTATTGTAGTTTATATTGTTCAATTGTATATATATATATATATATATATATATATCAATGCTCATTTTGAGCAGAATCATTTTATTCCTTTAAAAATGGAAGGACCTTATGTTAAATGCTATTTTGGCATAAGGGTCATATATTTTAATTTTTTTTCACTTTACAAATACTTCTTTGCAGTGCTTGGATTTGAATTCTGGGGCCTTGCACTTGCTAGATTGGTACTCTACCACCTGAGCCACGCCTCCAGTCCTTACAAGTACTCTGAACTTGATATTCCTATTTTGAACTTGTCTTTGATAAAGAAATTGAGGCTGAGCCACTGCTGATAGCTTATACTTGTAACCCAAGCACAAGAGGTTGGAATCTGAGAATTGAAGGTTGAAGCCAGTGTGGAAAGATCTGAAAGACTCTTATCTCCAAGTAACCAGCAGAAGATAGGAAGTGGAGGTGTGACTTAGTTGCAGAGTGCCATTTTTGAGTGAGCCCGAGGGTAAAGGAAGTAGGTAGTGGGCCTAGGATTTGAAGCATATCTGTTTGCTTTTAAAAAATTATTTTCAGGGGCTGGGGATATAGCCTAGTGGCAAGAGTGCCTGCCTCGGATACACGAGGCCCTAGGTTCGATTCCCCAGCACCACATATACAGAAAACGGCCAGAAGCGGCGCTGTGGCTCAAGTGGCAGAGTGCTAGCCTTGAGCGGGAAGAAGCCAGGGACAGTGCTCAGGCCCTGAGTCCAAGGCCCAGGACTGGCCAAAAAAAAAAAAAAAAAAAAATTATTTTCAAAAAGTTGTACAAGGGGAGTGGCTCAATTTCACATGTCCATTTATATGTACACTGCATTTAATCAGAGTTAACTCTTCTGTCATTCTCCTTCCTCACCTATCTATCCCCAATAGATACTACACTGGCATTGCAGTATAACAATTATATATCATATTAACTGTTGCTTCATAAGAAGTTCCTTCAAAACAAGCACTTTAATATAACAGTTATTATCTAATATAGTTTCTAAGAGTCAGGTGTACAGGAGAAGATAAGCTGAAGAATTGTGGGTCAGGATCTTTCATGAAATTTCAGTTAAGTTGTATTCCAGGCCTGCAGTGATCAAAGGATCTGATTGAAGCTGGAGGATCCACTTGCATGATGATTCAGTCACATGGTGGTTGCTAAGAGGCCTCCATTTCTCACCATGTGAATCTTGTCTTCTGTCTTCATGACATGCCAGCTGGCTTTCTCCAGAGTGAGGGATCTGAGAGAGACAGCAGTGTAGCATTCAAGATATCTTTCTCAATCCATTTATCCACTGAGAGGCATCTGAGTTTTCTTTTTTTAAAAATTATTTTATTTATTTTTTGTGTATGTGGCACCAAGGAATTGAACTCAGGGCCTCATGCATGCTAGGCAAGCACTCTACCACTAAGCCACCATTCCTAGCACCTAGGCTAATTCTTCAGAAAGCCAAAATCAATGTTCAATAAAATAAAATACCAGCAAGTAGGTACTCAAAAGGGGTAGAATAGGGTCGAAAGGAAAGAGGCAGATGAATAAGGAGGAAAGGGGGACAATGCAGACAATATTCCAACGTATATCCTATAAAATTAAGAAGAGGGAGGGAAGGCATGGGTAGGGGAGGGATGAGTGAGAATGTTGAAAGGGTTGACATTGATCAAGATATATTGTATTCATAAACTGCTAAATGGCAGCTCCTTTGTACAACTACTTAATTAAGACAAACACACACATAAAAATCCCCCAAAGGAAAGATAATTAGAAAGAATAAAATCCTTTGTCTCACCATTTGAACCAATGCAACTGTGATACTTACAAGGCAATATGTTGGAAATTAACTGTACAACTCGGGGTGGGGGGGTTGGGGAGGAGAGAAGGTGAGAGAAAAATGAGGGAGGAGGTAATAACCTTACGTTTATAACTGTAACCCCTTCTTACGTCAACTTGACAATAAAATTAAATTAAAAAAGAAAAAAAGAATAAAATCCTTTCTTTGAAATTCACAAATGTTGTCAACTGTAGTTATCCTACTTGCTTTTGACCTTTGGGACGTATTTTTTTCTATCCAGATTTGTTTCATGAGGTAGCATAACAGAAATGTGAACTGATAATGCTTTCTTTCTTCCTGGACAATCTCCCTGTACCAACCATAGAATTAATGTTTAATTTTCAAAGTCTTTCCAACTTTCTTCCATTTTTATTGAGGATTTGATGTGTTTGAATGCCTGCCAAAGTATAAGGTGAATGGTAGATGCAATGATTGGGTGGTTTCCATGGAAACTTCTGCAGGAACCTTTCCTGTTTTCATTCAGTTCATGGTGGGAGGCATTCACTTCCAGTTAATGTGTGGTACCTATCAGTTCACTGGCTCTTGCAAAGGGGCTTTGTCTAAATAAATGTGAAGTGAGTAGTTGGGTTTGGGGGGATTTTTTTTTGAGACAGGGTCTTGCTATGTAGCTCAGGGTGACTTGGAATTCTCTATATGGTCCACAGTGGCTCGAATTCTTAGACCTGCCTTTAGCCTCCTGAGTGCTTGGATTATAAATGTATACCACCATGGTCACAAGAGCTTATTTTTTTCTGCATCTTTGAAGTTAAAGTAGGAGCTGGGCATTGGTGGCCCACACCTGTAATCCTAGCTACTCAGGAGGCCGAGAGCTGAGGATCACAGTTCAAAGCTAGCCCAGGCAGGAAAGCCTGTGAGAATATTATCTTCAGTTAAGTACTAAAAAATCCAGAAATGGAACTGTGGCTCAAGTGGTAGAACTCTAGCCTTGAGCACAAAAGTTCATGGACAGTGCCCAGGCCCTAGGACTAGTACAAAAAAAGAGTCGATTTTCCTAAAATTTGAGGATATCAACTGGTTTCTTTCTAGAAGCAGATAAACTGTACTTTTATATAGTACACTTGATTTTTAGCATTTATGAATAATAGGGCCCTTACAAAACACAGAAATACATGGATTTTTCTGGGTCTAAGCAGGCAACCATGAAATAAAAAATGTTTCTACCTCAGGAATCAATTCATCATTTTTAACCACTGTTGATTACAATGGCTTAGAGCTTTTTGTTTCCTTCAGGAATTTTCTTTTTTTCCCCTTCTCCACATTGTGCTCAGTTAGATGTGACCAATTCTACATGGAGGCTGGATCTCTCACGTTCTTGACTGCTACTGTCCCAATGGCTTGCTTCATTTCCACAGTGATAGCTTTTCTTGCCTTTTGTCTGTTGACTTGACACTCTGTGCATCATATTTCCTTTCTTAGATAATTGAAAAAAATCCTCCATGATTTGAAGGAAACTTGCAAAGTACAAAGCATTGTGAAGGAGACAGCTTTAATTTTAATTTTCTCTGTAGCCAGAATAGGTGAGCATCTCATGGAAAACTTGCTTTCTCAATTCACACTCTTCATTGTAGATGGCTAGGCAGTCAAGGTCAAGCTGCTTGCCAGTTGTACTTTTGGTTTGAAATGGTTCTTGCCATGATTAATAGGTGTTACAATAAAATCAACATATAGCCAGTCACATCATTGTGTGTTGGTGGTGGCACATGAGTGGACTTGTTGGGATGCTAGAGATTCTTGTGATTTTAAGTTTACTACTAATCAATCTTAATACTTTTTGTCACTATATATATTTGACTGATGTTATTTTCTGACCCTAAGGTTTTTGTGGACACAGTTTTGAAAATGAGCTAGGATGACAGACTATGCAAATCTATTCAAAAGATTAAATTGTTTTACATTAAATATGTTTTATCACAGGCATTTTATGCAATTAGATTTATTATGTTTTTACTTTGGGGACTAGCATGCTTTTTATTATTTTATTTTAATTTTTATTATCTTTATGTAGTTGTATGAAAGAGTTGCCATTCACCAAAGCAATTGATGAATACAAAGCATCTTGATCAATGATACCCCTTTGATCATTCTTGCCTATCCCTCCTAATCCAACCTCTTCCCTCAATTTTCTTAATTTTGTAGGTTATGCATTGAATTTTATGACTGAACTCTCTCTCTCTCCCCTTTGGTAACAGCATTCTTAAGAGCTGATTTTTATCTTGGACTTTCTAATAAGTGTCGATGATGTCTGAAAAGCATGTTTTCATGTGTGTATCACGTTATATTGCAACTTGGATGGAATGTAAATCTTTTATTGGCCTAAATCTAAGTCTAATCCTCTGCATGGCTTTGGTAGAAAATCAATTTCCTCTTCTCTCTCAAGATTTTTCAGGTCAGTGCTCTTTGGAAGTTTCCCAGTTCTCTTAGATTAAAATAGATTGTGTTTCTGCACTACATATTGGTAGAAGTTAGTGGGACATGGGGATGTAGAAAGTGAGAAAACAGAGGTGGGGACAAAAACATCTGTGCATTTTTTTTTTTAAATTTTGGTGGTAGTACTAGGGTTTGAACTCAGAGCCTCATGCTTGCTAAGCAAGTGGCTCTACTGCTAAGTCATGCCTTCAGCTCCTAGGCATTGTTCTGTTTCAAGTAACTTCTTGATACACTGCCCCTTTGAGGAGCCAAGGAATGTGTATGCTTTTAAAAGGTGTAATTTGGGGAAGAATTGCTAGTGACACTTGTAGGTGAGGCTTTGGACTTTACTTTAGTGAGTTCTGCTTGGTGACCTTCTTATTTGTCACTAGAATTGAATGGAAAGGAAAAGAACTTACCTCCCACTCCAGTCCAAGCAAGGAAAGCAAGTTGGAGTTTTATTTTTATTTTTATTATTTTTAGCATTGAAAAAAATTCTACATCTTTGCAGTTTCTTGAGTCCTAGGCAAATCAGGATAGTCAATCACCTTTGCAATGCAAAGCAAGGAGCTGGATGGTTTGGTACTGGTCAGTAACTTTATAGATACTTTAAGGAAGAATTGTTGTATGCATGTAGCTCCTTGTCCTATGATAATAAGGTGAATGACTTTGTGAGACAGGGTCTCTTGATGTAGTTCAGGCTGGCCTTATACTTCTGACCTTCCTACTTCAGCATCCTAAATTTTGAGATTATAGCCTTAAATCACCATGTTGGAGCTCATGATTTTTTTTTGTTTTGAAGTACTGAGGATTGAACTGAGAGCCTTGCACATTGTAGACAAAAGTGCTCTACTACATGAGTCATGCTACAAATCCTTTCTGGATTTTTTCCCCCAGGAATTCAATAATTTATTCCTCTAAAAATGTAAAAGTATATAGATCTCATACACAAAGTATGCATGAATGACATTTAAAATGGAGGCCTTTCATTATTGTTTCTTTTATCAAAGTTCTTTCTGTTTTTTTCTTTTTTTCTTTTTTGCCAGTCCTGGGGCTTGGACTCAGGGCCTGAGCACTCTCCCTACATTTGTTTTGCTCAAGGTTAACACTACCACTTGAGCCACAGCTTTACTTCTGGCTTTTTCTGTTTATGTGGTACTGAGGAATAGAATCCAGGGCTTCATGCATGCTAGGCAATCACTACCTCTAAGCCACATTCCCAGCCCCTTTCTGTTTTTGAGACAAGAGTTCACGACCTTTTTTTCTCCTCAGACTCACAATCTTCTTACATCCACCTCCCAAGTAGCTGGGATTATAGGTATGTACTATCATGTCAGACTAAAAAATTCTGTTTTATTTTGTCAGTTGTGGGCCTTGAACTCAGGGCCTGGGCACTGTCCCTGAGTATTTTTGCTCAAAGCTAGTGTTCTATCTTTGTGAGCCACAGCACCATTTCCAGCTTTCTGATGGTTAATTGGAGATCAGAGTCTCATGGACTTTCCTGCCTGAGCAGGCTTCAAACTGTAATCCTCAGATCTCAGCTTCCTGAGTAGCTAGGATTACAGGCGTGAGCTACTGGTGCCTGGCAAAAAAAAATCTATTTTTATTTGAAAAAATAGCAATAAGAGAAGAAATGGATGTTTTTCTAATTTTTGAATCTAAGAATATGTATTTACAGAATGTTTACCATCAAATATTTGCCTTTATCTGTCTCCTGGATGATGCAACAACTTTCTTTTCTGTTGTTACAGTGTTGGGGATCAAACCAGTGCCTCATATATGGTAGGCAAACTTCGACACTGAACTAGACCCAAGCCTATTTGTTTTTTGATATAGTTTATCACTATGAAGCCCAGGCTGGCCTTAAATTTGTAGTTTCCCCGGCTTCTACGTCCTAAGTAGCTGGAGTTACAGGTGTGTAGTACCACACAAGGACTGTTATCTCCAAAGTTACATTATTTTTGCTTTATATTTTAGTACTGTATATTAAACTCCACATGACATTATTGTTTTTACAGGCATTTTTATTTAGATCAGAGTTCAGCAATTTTTTTCTGTGAAGTCCAGATGGTAAGTAATTTAGCCTCTGTGAGTCATATGGTCTCTGTGACAAGTGCTCAAGTCCACTGTTGTAGTCCAAAGTAGCTGTGGACAATATATAAATGATTATACATGTCCATGTTCTAATATACTTATCCATACAGGCCTGATTGTAACCACAGACAAATTACTAATGTTTAGATACTATTTTAGTTTCCCTGTCTTGTTACATGTTGTTGTTGTTGCTGGGGATTAACCCAAGCTCTTACGTATACTAAGTACATGAATTAAAACCCAGTCCTTGGACAAAATTTTAAGGCAAGGCTGTCTGCTCCCATCACTGTTTTTTCCCCAACAATGTGCTAGAAACTCCAGCCAATACAATAAGGGAAGGAAATGAAATAAAAGTTGCTTGGATCAGAAGAAAAAAGTCTCTATTTAGAGTTTACATGATTGTTTACAAAATAATTTGTAGAATTAATAAGTGAATTCACCAAGGTAAATACTCAAAATGAATTGTATTTTATACACTATTCATATATACATTGAAACTGAAATGAAATATAATACCTGGGGGGCTTGGAATGTGGCTTAGCAGTCGAGTGCTTGCCTAGCATGCATGAAGCCCTGGGTTTGATTCCTCAGCACCACATAAACAGAAAAAGCTGGAAGTGACACTGTGGCTCATGAGGTAGAGTGCTAGCCTTGAGCAAAAAAGAAGCCAGGGACAGTGTTCAGGCCCTGAGTCCCAAGCCCCAGGACTGGCCCCCCAAATATACAATATATATGTATACACGCATGCACGTGCACGTGCATGCATGCACACACACACACACACACACACACACACACACACACACACACACACACACCCCTACACCTGGGTTGAGGGTATGACTCAGTAATAGAGTGCTTGCCTAGCATTCATGAGGCTCGGGGTTTAATCCCCAGCATTTCCCCCAAATGTATATAATACGCTACTCAAAAAATACTTAAGTATAAATCTAACAAAGCTTATACAGGATTTATATGCTGAAAACTATATAATACTGATAAAAGAAATAGGAAAATCTCTAAATAGAGAAATAATTCCTGTTTATAGATTATAAGCCTTACAAAAGTAAGAAGGGTAATTCTTGCTGTGGAGGTATGACTCAAGCAGTAGAGTATAAGGTCCAATCTCTAGTATTGTTAAAAGTCAGTTTTCCATAAATTGATATATAGATTTAATATAATTTCTATAAAAATCTCAGCAAAAATTATTTTGTAGATATAATTTTATTGAAAAAACTTATATGTATATAGACTGGCAAAAGAGCTAGAATAGGTAAAAACAATTTTGAAAAAGGCGAATAAAGCAAGAACAATTAGTCTGCCTGATTTTAACATTTATTATGTAACTACAGTAATCAAAACTGTGTGGCATCAGGAGAGAAAGATAAATAACGTATTGGAATAGGACACAGACCTAGAAATAGACCTACAGAGATATGCTCAATTAATTTTTTGCAAAACTACTTTTACTTGTCTCTTTTTGATAGGAGGTCTCTATTTCCCAAGATGATCTTGTATTCCTAGACTTAGGTGATTCTCCTGTCTCAGCTCTGCTTGGATCTACAGATACAAACCATGCTTCATTCATTTGTAATTTTATTTTTTTGTGCACGTGCTAGGGCCTGAGTTCAAGGGCTCAAGCCTTCATTTGGCCTTATGCTGCTTAATTGGGATAAAAGTCTTACGCATTTGTCTGCCTATGTTGGATTCAAACCCCAGTCGTCAGATCTCAGCCTTATTAGTAGCTAGGGTCATTGGGGTGAGCCACTAGCATATGGCCCAATTTATTTTTTATTGACATGTATTAATTGTTTATTTTAATGGCATTCAGTGAGGCATTTCTGTGCATGCATATCACTTGCCACTGGATCATGTCTGATTACCCTCTTTCCACCCTCTTCCTTCCCAATCTCTAATGATCTCTATTTTCAAATTAGCCTTTTGTTCAGTAATGGTGATTGAACTTAGAGCCTTGTGTTTGCTAGGCAAGTATTGTACCACTTGAGCTCTGTCTTGGCTGTTTTGCTCTTTCGGTTGTTTTCCAGATGGAGTCTTTGCTGACTTTGCTTTTTCTGGTCTCCATGTTTGATCTTGCTACCTCTGTGTCCTGAGTAGCTAGGACCACAGACATAGGCCATCATGCCTAGCCTGGGTAGACTCATTTTGCATTGCTTGTCTTCTTATGTGGGATTTCATTTAACATAATAGCCCTCCAGTTCCATCTATCTACCTGCAAATGGCACGAGTTCATTCTTCTTTTTGGCTGAGTAATAGCCCACTGTGCACTTATATAATATATTTTCTTTGTGAATTCATTTGTTGGAGAGCTCCTAGGCTAATTATATGTCTTAGCTGTTGTTAGTAGTGTGTCACAATGAACATGGGTGTGCAGGCATCTCTTTGGTGTGTTAATATCATTTTCTTTGGATATATGCCCAGACATGGTATAGTAGGATCATATGGTAGATCTATGTTTAGTTTCTGGCGGAACCTCTATATTGATTTCCATAATGAATGCACTAATTTACATTTACTAATTACATTCCCAACAACATTGTGCAATGTTTTTTTTCTCACATCCTTACCAGCATTTGTTACTTGTTTTTGTGCAGTGCTTAGAAAAGTTTATTATGTGCAAAAAATGTTTTTCTAAGACATCACAAATTATACATCCAAACTTCCAAATGTCAGAATATTTATTATTCTAAAAGAGAAGCACTTAAAGAAAACTGTTGTACATTATGTTCTGCAAGTTTAATGGATTCACATAGAGAGCCTTTTATGGGGGGCATTACAGAAATCATTATTACATGGTACTTGAACAATTCCTTTTGAACTTATGGTTTTACTCCTTTTTTGAGGCTAGTACAGTCCTCTAGCACACCTTTCCATTGCTGTAAGGTGAAAACTATATATTTTATCTTGCTAATTTCTACCTGTAAAAAAAAGCACAATTATCAGAATATGAATATGAGATTTGTCTTTTAAAACATGAAATTATTATGATGTTAAGATATCAAACAATACTGATTAGAAAAATCAATTAAGAGCTTTGTGTATAAGGATATTATACTGAAAACATACAGAAGATATTATATTTTCCTGAGTAGAATGTAAACTTTATATCATGTTAGGATTTGAATTTAAAGGAAACCACAAAGATTTGCCATATCAAATAAAAAAATCAGCAGCCTAGTGATGTCAATCCCGTTATCCTAACCACTCAGGAAGTTGAGATCTGAGGATCATGGTTCAAAGCCAGCCTGGGCAGGAAAGTCTATGAGACTCTCATCTCCAATAAACTACTCAAAAAAGCCAGAAGTGGAACTGTGGCTCAAGTGGCACTCACCTTGAACCAAAAAAGCTGAGGGACAGTGCCTAAGCCCAGAGTGCCTAAGCCCAACAACAGTAAAAATCAGAAATGTCCACCTTCACATTAAAAACATAGATTGAAGACAAGATTCAATAATAATGTAAAATTTTATATTAGCAAAAGTCCAGTTTGATGGCTTGCACAGTGAACCTCAATTTTAAACAACTATAATGGCAACAGCAGCAACTATAACCATGATACTCTTCACTCAGTTAAAAAAATGTCAGCATGAGGGCTGGGGATATAGCCTAGTGGCAAGAGTGCCTGCCTCCGATACATGAGG
Source organism: Perognathus longimembris pacificus (assembly GCF_023159225.1). NCBI lineage: Eukaryota > Metazoa > Chordata > Mammalia > Rodentia > Heteromyidae > Perognathus > Perognathus longimembris. Next base: position 103,902,047 of record NC_063188.1, on the reverse strand, counting down.
CCCTAGGTTCGATTCCCCAGCACCACATATACAGAAAACGGCCAGAAGCGGCGCTGTGGTTCAAGTGGCGGAGTGCTAGCCTTGAGCGGGAAGAAGCCAGGGACAGTGCTCAGGCCCTGGGTCCAAGGCCCAGGACTGGCCAAAAAAAAAAAAAAAATGTCAGCATGAAAGGAGCTAAAGAGAGACTTCACAAGAGAAGAAATAAAAATGGCAAAGAAGCATATGAGGAAATGTTGAACATCCCTGGTAGTAAAGGAAATGCAAATAAAAACAACCCTGAGATACCACCTCACTCCAGTTAGAATGGCCTATACTCTGAACTCAGGTAACAACAAATGCTGGAGGGGGTGCGGGGAAAGAGGAACCCTTCTCCATTGTTGGTGGGAGTGCAAATTAGTACAACCACTTTGGAGAACAGTATGGAGGTTTCTCAAAAAGCTCAATATAGACCTACCCTATGACCCAGCCATACCACTCCTAGGCATCTATCCTGAACAGCAGGTCCCAAGATATCAAAAAGACATTTGCACTTCCATGTTTATCGCTGCACAATTCACAATAGCCAAAATATGGAAACAACCCAGATGCCCCGCCACAGATGAATGGATCCAAAAAATATGGTACATATACACAATGGAGTACTACAGAGCGATTAGGAATGGTGAAATATTGTTATTCGCAGGGAAATGGTCAGAACTTGAACAAATAATGTTGAGCGAGACAAACCTAGAACACAGAAAACAAAGGGGCATGATCTCCCTGATATAAGACTGTTAAGAAAGGGTGACGGAGAGACAGTAGAGACCAGGTCTGTGAAACCAAAAACTGCTTGTCAAATGGTATTTCCCACAGGACTGGGTCAGTGACCCAACATTATGTAACTAAAACCAAACAACTACTCAACATATAAAGGTCAAAAATTGACCTCTCAGTGGAATACAATAGCTCAAAAGCTATGTATGTACGTTCATATAAGACTATTGTTGACATATTGTCTAATATTGACATTACATTTAAAGCTCTAGGCGAATTTTCTTGGGCGTAGTCCACGTGGCTACAGTATATGTTCTTGGTACATTGGGTATTGTATATACGTCTACCTGACCCAGGGAAGGGAAAGAAAAACAGGGCATAAGATATCACAAGTAATGTACACACTGCCCTACTATGTAACTGTACCCTTTTTGCACAACACCTTGTCGAAAAATTTGTGTTTAATTAATAAATAAATTACAAAAAATGTCAGCATGGAAATTAAAACACACACACACACACACACACACTGAAAAAGGGATGGAAAAGGGCAACCAACACACACACACACACACACACACACACACACACACACACACACACAGGAAAAGGGATGGAAAAGGGCAACCAACCTTTATAGAATTCAAGATCGCACTTCTAAAACCTTCCTAGACCGGTAGCATGCCCTGTTATATCATGAACCATAAAACAATAAACGTGTCTATCATTTTAAGCCACATGTGTCTGTTTCAAAAACCCTTTGAAGCCAGGACACTGTGGTTTTCTAATTCTTTTTCTGGTGCTATAATCTGAATGTTTGTGTCTCTCTAAATTCAGGTGTTGAATTCATGTGTATGAAGAGGTAGGGCTCTTAGGAGGTGATTGGATCATGACAGGGAGCCCTTGTATACGCACTTAGTATCCCTCTGAAAGAAGCTTGAAGAAGCTTGCGTCTACTACTTCACAATGCAGCATTAAAGCACTATGAGCTAGATAGAGTCCTCACTAGACACTGGATTTGCTGGCATCTTAATTCAACTTAGTCTCCAGAAATGGGTGAAATAAATTTCTATTGTGTATACATTACCCAATCTAAGGTATTTTAACAGTCTGAATGGACTAAGATGTGGGATATTTAAAAGTGGATTGGGCATGCGGAGGCTTTAAAATCTGAGTCCTGAGATGACTATGCCATGTTTTTCCTGGAAAAATCTCACTATAACAGACATTCTTCACTGCTCCAAAGTCCTTCCAGCTTCCTTGTTTTTATTGCTGATTTGATGTGCTTGAATGCCAGCCAAAATATAAAGTGAATGGTAGATGCAAAGACTGGGTGGTTTCCATGGAGACTTCTTGCAGAAGCCCGTCCTCTGTTTAGCAGTTGTCAGGGAAACATCTAGTTTCAATTTGTGGGGGTCCATCAATTTGAGTGGCTCTTTGAGGGGGAGATTTAATTATACCTCTTCAAGATCCTAATAAACAAATGTACAAGAGAGCTTTTTAATGTTATAATAGGTTTTTTTTTCTGTAATTTAGGGATGTTAAATAGTTTTCTGTCTGAAATGGTCAAACTATTAATTTGTTTACATGCAACAAATAATAATTTTGAGATTCATCCAAAGAAGCTAAAGTTGATCTCACACCAACCAGGATAGCCTATAATATGAAGAATTCAAGGCCTGACTTTTGTGAAACTGTTTACAGACTGCTAAATTTGTTTTTTACTTCTAGTTAGCTATTGTTGAAACAATACCTGGCGTTAGTGGTGGATAATGGAAATGGTAGTGAGAGCATAGATTCTAGGTAGGAGCAACTCTTTTATAAAATTTAATTTTATTATATTTAGTTGTACAAAGGAGTTGACATTTAACAAAGCAGTTTATGAATGTGTCTTGATCAGTGTCACCCCTTTTAACATTCATACCCATCTCTTCCCTCACTCTTTAATTTTGTAGGATATACATTGGATTCTTGACTGCATTCTCTCCCTCTTCTTCATTCATCTGTCTTTTCCCCCTGACCAACCCCATCCCTTTCAAGTGCTTACTTCCTGGTATTTATTTTGTTGAACTTTGATTTTGCCTTTCTAAGGAATTACACTATTTGAGTTCTCCTTTTTTTTTTTTTTTGGCTAGTCCTGGGGCTTGGACTCAGGGCCTGAGCACTGTCCCTGGCTTCCTTTTTGCTCAAGGCCAGCACTCTGGCACTTGAGCCACAGCGCCACTTCTGGCCATTTCCTGTATATGTGGTGCTGGGGAATCGAACCCAGGGCCTCATGTATATGAAGCAGGCACTCTTGCCACTAGGCCATATCCTCAGCCCCTTGAGTTCTCCTTTGAACTTACCATATTTCAGTTAGTGCATTTGTATATACTTGCACATCACCCAATTCTGATAAAGGTAAATTCCCTAAGAATTTACAGTGTCTCTACAGTGGCAACTTCTCCATTGTGGTTTTTATCGATCAATTAGGTACAGTAGATTGCAAAGTGCCATACAGTATTTTATAACTCCTCCCATCAAGAGGTGGAGCCTCTTTCCAGATCCTTAAAAATCTTCATTAACCTCATGCTTTGCTTTGATCATAGAATGCAGTGGAAGTGACCTTGTGTAGTTTGTGAGCATTTGAGTCTCTTGCTGCTTTGGGAACTCTGCCACCATGTGAGAAAGCCTAGGCTGCATCCAGGCAAACTAAGAACTGCAGAAGCATACACACTGATCAGACCTGAGATCAACAGCACCTGGCCCAGACCAGTTGAGTTGCTCAGAGGAGCTCAGCCAAATTATTGAGCCCCAGAATTTTGAACTAGAGTTTAGGGGTGGTTTGTTATGCAGCAGTGGATGATTGATAGAACCAAGTAGGGAAGCTCTGGAATGATCAAGTCTTACCTTTGGCCTATCTTCTGTAACACCCAGGATTCTTATACAGTTAGTACTAGAAATCATAGCTAAATTGAGCAGAAAAGGAATGTACTGGAGAGATTTTTTGGTGGCTCCATTTTTCTTCAGGAAAGCTGAGGAAGGGTCTTGAAAAAGGTACAGCTAGGGTGCATCACTGCCAGAACCACAGCCAGGTCATAGCGCAGAAGTGGTCCACTGAGGATGCTATTATTCTAGCTACTGAATATTGGATACTTCCCCCTACACCACCACCATTCCCTACCCTAGACTTCCAGTGTAGAGCTGCCCCTGGAGCTGAATGTTTCTTGTGTTACCAGAAAACAGTTATCTGTCCTACTTTGCAGCACTCATTACTGATTTCAAGTGCCTGAGTGGGTGGTGTTTATTCAAGTTTAGGGCCTATGCACATACCTTAATTATGAAGAAATCAGGGAAGTAGCAGACTTAAAAAATTTTATTTAGTTGAAAGCAGGTGGAAAACTTCATAAGCACTGGCAAGGGGACTCAATGCTGGGCACCAAAAGAAAATGACACATGTTCATAAGTTTCTGTCCTGTATTCTGGCCAACTCAGTCAGTTATCACACAGTTCTAATAAAGCCAACTCCGTGTCAAGGCTGTACTTCATCTGCTTCTACTCACATATCTATGCTGATGGCCATTTTGAGTACCAGATAATACTATGGTCTAACTTGGACGCATATTTGATTGCCAAGCTACAAACAATATGGATTTCAGTTGATGAGACCAGAGATTCCAGAGTCTAACACTTAAGAGAATGGAACAAATAGAATCACAGTAGTATTTATGGGATTGGCTAATTGACAGTGAATTTGTTTCATGTTACATTTATTAATTGTTATTTTAAGGTTCTGGGGGTTAAATCCAGGGTTTCACATATGTGGCATTTAAATTTCTAGGCAGTGAGATCTTTCAAGTGTTTTTTTTATTTTTCAGAATTTCTTTAATAACTTCTCTGAACCTATTTGTAAAGCCATCCACATAGAATTAGTGTAGGTATTAGAAATAATATCTACAAAGACAACCACACACTACCTAGTGACTGTGTAGTTGATGTTTGATAAATGTTGATTATCTTTCTCATGCATCTTATATACACACACTCCAATTACATTATAAACCCATTGAGTACAGTGATTGCTCTTATTGTGTTGACTGTTAAGTTGTTCACTCTCTAAGTTTGGCTTGCAAATGTGAGTTGTTCTTGGGATAGAACATCTTGGAAGGAATCAGGACCTAGATCTAAACTTACCCATTGTAGTGGGGCTGTCAGTTTAGGAGGATGAGAAGATTCCATCACATCAGGCAGATGAATGACTACAAGTGATTCAAGGTAAAAGTAGGGAGACCCACCAGCACCCTACAGATGCCCTTCCCTGCAAGTGCATTTCAGTCACCCTAGATCTTGAGAGTAGAGAAGTCAGGGATTTGCTTATCAGAGAAATATTAGTAGGAAACATGAGAGTGAGGTGCTATACAAAGACAGAAGAGAGTAGTGTCCAATTTAACAGGAAAGAGAATGGTAGTGAATAGTTGGAGCATAGGGAATTTAGTCATGGGACATTCATGTGGTCAATATAATGTGCCCATTAGGTTACTTTAGGACTGATAACTTGATAATCATGTCGGGGTTTGGTTCTGGTTACTTAAATCCATCCGAATATGCCATGGTAATACAGAATGCCGGCCTAGAGGTACTGGTTGTCCACGAGACCTTGCTGGGGAGAAGAATAATCATGAATAGGGAGAAAGAGCCCTTCTTCAACCTTGGAATAACTACTTCAAATGAGACCAAGTTCCTTAAGGGAGACATTGTCAGGAATTGGAGAAAGAAACCAAACTAGTGAAATTAGATTGTCTACTTTACCATAAATAGATGATTCTAGTATGAGTTTAGCTCCATGCTAAAAGTTCCAATCTATCTAGCTTTGAGGGGTCAAGAATGAGAAGTCCAGTGTGATCTGGAGTCATTCCTTCTCTTCACATGCACCACTGCTTCATTTACTTGAAATGTCTTGGCTTGCTTTATTCTTGTAAGTCACTAAAAGAAATGTGTGTGTGTTATAAAATATAGAATGCATCAAAATAAACAAACTCAGAAAAATCCCAAAGAAACTGAACCTTTAATTTTACTTTTGAAAAACACTAAAAATGTCAGTATATGAACTGTCTGCAAAGCTAATCCTTTGGCTGGTGAGATTTCCTGAGTTGCCAGAACCGGCAAAGGCTTTATACAATTCTGCCAATGCATTTGTGTTCACCTGAGAGTTCTCTGCCTCCAGCTATACAATATTTCTATGCCATACAGTGCCTCACAACCTGGGCCAGAAACTTAAAAGTAATTTTCTCTTGTGAACTGTGCTGTAATTGCATTTTAACTCAGTTTTAGTATCAAGACTGTTTGTGTGTATGTATGTGTTTTCCTTCATCTCATTAATTCCTGGCATTTAAGTCAGTAACTGGAGCAATTCAGTAAATGTTAGTTCTTAGTGTGAATTCTGTTTTTATTCTCTTCTAAGCCAGTGGGGGTGCCTCCTTCAAATCTGGATCATTCACTCCATTTGCTTTTCTTCTCCCCTGCTCATCTTTGTGTTGGTAGATTCCTATTTCTGATCCGTTTCCATTTGTGTGCAGCCGGCAGGGCATCTTGGAAAGCTGTGGTGTTGGCTTGCCAAGAAAGCCTAGTTGACAAAAGCCGTATTTGACCTTCATTATCACATGACATCATTCATTACCTGCAGTCCTTCCTCATTCCTCCAAAATTTAGGTGCATAGTAAAAGAATCTGTAGTATCACTCCGTCCTGTCTATTTATTCCAGTGCATTGTTTTGGAAATTTGTTTTGGAAAATTATTTTTTATTTTATTATCTTTTTTTTTTTTTTGGCCAGTCCTGGGCCTTGGACTCAGGGCCTGAGCACCATCCCTGGCTTCTTCCCGCTCAAGGCTAGCACTTTGCCACCTGAGCCACAGCGCCCCTTCTGGCCGTTTTTCATATATATCGTGCTGGGGAATCAAACCGAGAGCTTCATGTATAGGAGGCAAGCACTCTTGCCACTAGGCCATATTCCCAGCCCCTATTATCTTTAAATAGTTGTACAAAGGAGTTGCCATTTAACAAAGCAGTTTATGAACACAATGCATCTTGATCAGTGTCACCCCTTCCAACATTCTTATACGCCCCTCTTCTACCTATCCTTTTCCTCATTCTTTTTTTTTTTTTGCTTTTGTAGTTGTTTTTCTTCAAACTGATGTACAGAGAGGTTACAGTTTCATACATTAGGCATTGGATACATTTCTTTTACTGTTTGTTACCTCCTCCCTCATTCCCCCCTCTTTACCATGTGTCTCTCGATTTTTGCTCATGACACATACCCAGTCCTTTCAGTCTCCACCTGGGACCTGGACTTAGTGAGCAGTGCTAAGACCAGCATCCTGCCTCCTGTTCCCTCATTCTTCTTAATTTTGTGGGCTATACATTGGGTTCTTGGGTACATTCTCCTTCTCTTCATCTCCTTCTGTGTCTTTTTTTAAAATGAGACAAAGTCTCACTATGGCCTCAAACTCATGGCCTCTTCCTGCCTTCATTTCCTGAGTGCTGGGATTATAGGCTTACACCACCACACTGGGCATATTCCTACTTGTAGTGAATTGAGTATATTGATTATTTGAGACTGTGTGCTAGCTCCCTAAGAGCAAAGAAAAGAAAACAATGTGGGACCGCAACACATGCGCGCGCGCAGACACACACACACACACACACACACACACACACACACACACACACACACACACAGCATAACAAGGGACGCTAAGACAGTGTTGACTCTTGTCTCTAAGGACATTTTTTTTCTAGTTGAAGGATGGATTTAACTGCACTATATATTGAAAAAAATAGCCTACGTGTTAGAGATGGTGAATATATCCAGTTTTACTTACAGAAACAATTTCCTGAATTCTAAGTATTCAGTAAGCTGCCAATTTTGATCTTGTGTTGCTCTTTCCCCAAATGAATTTTTTTTCCTTTTTCTTTATTATTAATTAGAGGAGGGTGTGCGGTGGGGGATCAGCAACACTGTGTTAAAAAATTATACTCTATCTGGCTTTCCTGTGTAGGTTAACCACTTAAATGTTATTATCCTGCTTTGGTTTTATAGTGATTGTGAAGCATTCGATGCAAGTATACAGTTATTTTCTCATTAAAAAAAAAACAATGTGGGAATCACAGGTATGATGAAAACAACTAGTCTGACTGGACACTTTATTTGAATTCCCATCTTTAAGAACTATTCGAATTTATATTTCACTCTCTAACAGGTCTTTGTGTTTTACTATAAAATGCAGTCCCTCCAGAGGCTGAGGAAACTCCAAGTTCTGGGAGGATGTGTTATATTTCTCTTTGAGTCTGTTTACATGGGATGAAGTGATTACAAAAGGACTTAGCTGCAGTTCCCTTTCTTGCTGTCCTGTGGTAGGCAGTGTTTCTGATTCTTTGGACTTAAAAAAATACTGATTTGAATACATTAATAGAGTCACATAATTCACTATCCAAATATACAAAACTGAATATATCGTGGTTCTCTTTATCTGTGAAGAGTTAAAAATTCAGTTGCCGTATTTGTTTTCTTATTCAGTGAGCCAAACCTGAAATCAATGGGATGGTGCTATGGAGAAGGCAAAGTGAAATGTACCCAAGGCCTAACGTATGAAACTGTAACCTCTCTGTACATCACTTTGACAATAGATTAAAAAAATAAATTAAAAAAAATGGAGGCCTTGCCCTCAAGAAACTTACAGCCTTGTAGGCAGATAGAGCAGGTATACTGAGAACTATTATAGAAAGTTCCAGAGGGCAAGGTAAAAGCCATAGTTTTATTTATAGTTAATTTTCTGTCCAGATATGATCATATATATGTGTGTGTATATATATATATACATATATATATATTTTTAACCTAGGGCCAACTTTAGACTGTAATTCCCCCACCTATATTTCCCCTGCAGGTAGAATTACAGGTACACACCACCATTCCTGGATGTTTCTTGAGGTACAGTCTCACTAACTTTTGCCTGGGCTAGCTTGGAACTATGATTCTCCCAATTTCTTCCTTCCAAGTAGTTAGGATTATAGATATGAACCGCCATGCTTAGCCATAAAAGATATTTTTGAAGAATGGGTCTGAAGGTTTCTATAACACTCTTTTCTCCTTAAAAATAAAAAGCAAACTTTTATTTTTAGTGTGTGAATTATTGCATACATTTTTCTCATGTCTGCAATATGGCACCAACTTTTTCCAGTTGGTTGCTGTGGAAATTGAGTAGTAATATATGATGCTCTTGTTTGGAAGCTTCTGAAAAATTTAATGAAATGTGCAATAAATGGAGGAAAAATGGGAGCTGAGGGAAAGGGCAAATGCTTGTGTTTTCTTGGGTTGGATATGTTTATTTTTTAAGTTGGCATTTACCTAGTAGAGCTAGCTAATTTAAGAAAATGCCCTTTCTTCATGGCTACTGTGGGCAGCACAGGGTGTCAGTGTGTTGTTATGTAGAGCCTAGAATCTCCTGTAAAGGACCTGTTGGTAAATAGTTCAGACTTTGTGGGCTAAGTGGCAAAGTAAAGGCTATTATATAGGCACTTCTATAACGAGAGAGAAAACAAAATTTCCATAAACTGTTTATGAGCATATTTCAAAATATAATAATAGTGTGTGTGTGTGTGTGTGTGTGTGTGTGTGTGTGTGCACGCAGGCCAGTAGTGGGTCTTGAACTCAGGGTCTTGAGCTTTCACTTGGCTTTTTTCTCCTCAAAGTTAGTACTCGATTACCTGACCCACTTCTCTACTTCTGGCTTTTTGTTGGTTGATTGGTGATAAGAGTCTTGAGGATTTGTCTGCTCAGGATGGCTATGAACCTCAGTCCTCAGATCTCAGCCTTCTAGATAGTTGGGATTACAGGGGTGAGACACTGGATGGCATCATATATTCAAATACTTTTTTATTTTTTATTTTATTTTTAATTTTTTTGGCCAGTCCTGGGGCTTGGACTCAGGGCCTGAGCCCTGGCTTCTTTTTGCTCAAGGCTAGCACTCTGCCACTTGAGCCACAGCGCCACCTCTGGCCTTTTTCTGTATATGTGGTGCTGAGGAATTGAACCCAGGGCTTCATGTATGCAAGCACTCTAGCCACTAGGCCATATTCCCAGCCCGACTTTTTTATTTTTATTTTTATTTTTTTGCCAGTGCTGGGCCTTACTCAGGGCCTGAGCACTGTCCCTGGCTTCTTTTTGCTCAAGGCTAGCACTCTGCCACTTGAGCCACAGCGCCACTTCTGGCCATTTTCTATATATGTGGTGCTCGGGAATCGAACCCAGGGCTTCACGTATATGAGGCAAGCCCTCTTGCCACTAGGCCATATTCCCAGCCCCCGACTTTTTTATTTTTAAAAAATATTGTTATTAAGTAGTCGTACAGAGGTTACAATTTCATAAGTCAGGTTATGAGTACAGTGCATCTTGATCAATGTAAACCCTTTCATCATTCTCCAAATACCTTATAAAATTCTATCTACTAGTTAGTTAGAATTCTATTTGGGGATAATCATTTGTTTAAAGAAATTCAAAGTTAGTGTTCTCAATAGTCAAATTGATTGCAAATGTTCATCTTTTTTTCTTTTCTTTTCGTGCTTGTCCTGGGGCTTGAATTCAGGGCCTGGGTGCTGTCCTTGAGCTTGTCTCAAGCTACCACTTAAGCCACAGGTTCACTTCCATTGGAAATAAGAATCTCATGGACTTTCCTGCCTGGGCTGACTTTGAACTGTGATCTCAGCTCTCAGCCTCCTGAGTAGCTAGGGTTATAGGCATGAGCCACCGGCACCAGGTATAAATGTTCCTCTTTTAAAGACCAATTTCAACCTATGAGCTGGATTTGACCCATGGGCACTAATTCTCCAAATCCTGATGTAAGGATCATGAGCTTTAGACCCAGGTACATGTAGATTTGCACACTGGCTCTGAGTGTATAACCTTGAGTGCATCACTAAACTTTTTGACCTGATGGATTTGTTTTTGTATAAAAACTATGGGGGTAATGACAACTACAAGATGAACTACATGCCATTTCTATCCCAGTCTTTAAAAAAAGACAGAGTCATGCTGTGTAGCACAATACCATGTGGAATGGCGTAAGTATTCACAGTTAACATTGGTGGTGGTCTAACTTGAAGATGAACCTGGTAGTCAAAGAAGCAGGGAGCCATTTGGCTCAGGAGTGGAAGTTATACAGGAAGGGAGTGAGTAGTCCTGGAAGCTCTTTGGTGACCTGTTTATAATAAGAGATCATGAAGAGAATGAGCAGGCTGATTGATGTGTGAAGGTGCCCAGGTTAGAGCAGGACTTGAAGCAGGCAAAGTGAAGAGAGAATTGAAAATAGGAGTGCTCTTGGAGAATGCTTTTGGCCTCTCCTAGTAAGAGTTTTTAAGTCTTTCCAAAGAAATCAAGGGGAGAGAGAGACAGAGAGAGACAGAGACAGAGAGAGAGACAGAGAGAGACAGAGACAGCTTGTTCAAACCCTTTGAACAGTTCTGAAAATTTATTACATGTCAGCTAGGAAAGAAATTATTTCAGGCAAACAGAATGTGTGTGGACTCCGCATAGTCACTTAAGCTTACAGAATTAGATAGGGGGAAGCAATTTTAGTGGTCGTGAGCCTCTTTCCAGAACTTTTCCCAGGTTCCACCCAAATGGTCAGTGCATTTTTCTTATTTGTATCCAGCTGTCCAGCAGTTCCGTGTACATCTGTAAGCCCTAAGGAAGTTGATTTAATCCGTTCCGTTTTTTTTCACCTCATGCCTTCCACCTGATAAAACAAACCCTAGTCCATAGGTTTTCACTCTGTCTTAGAAATTTGCATCATGGGTAAGCTAAGATGGATCCAGCTGAGAGTGTTACGTGTTTGGAATTAAAGATGGATGGAATTACAATGCATATCCTATGAAACTAAGAAAATTGAGGGGAGGGGTTGGAAGGGATGGAGGGGAATGATGAAAGGGGTGACATCCATCAAGATGCATTGTACTTAAAAACTGATTTGTTGAATGGTAATTCCTTTGTATTACTACTTAAAGATAATAAAAAGATAATCTAGAAAAGATGAGTGGAATTAAAGATGGTCAGAATCTTTTCTTTTTTTCATTGTTATATCTTTTTATAGAGTTTGAACTATTCAATTGAAATTGAAATTGAGAAGGATTGTTTATCAACTCCTATTTCTTTTTTTTCAAATTTTTATTATCAAACTGATATACAGAGAGGTTACAGTTTCATACGTTAGGCATTGGATACATTTCTTGTACTGTTTGTTACCTCGTCCCTCATTCCCCCCTCCCCCCTCCCCCTTTCCCTTTCCTCCCATGAGGTGTTCAGTTCATTTACACAGAACAGTTTTGCAAGTATTGCTTTTGTAGTTGTTTGTCTTTTTTTACCCTGTGTCTCTCGAGTTTGGTATTCCCTTTCAATTTCCTAGTTCTAATACCAGTATAGACGGTTTCCAATATACTCAGATAAGATTACAGAGATAGTGTAGATACAACCACAGGAAGGTGGTACAAGAACATAATCAATAGTAGAAGCTACAGATACACATGGGATGTTGAAAGTAGTTACAATTGTGATATAACAATCGTTTCCATAACATGGAGTTCATTTCACTTAGCATCATCTTATGTGTTCATAAGGGTATAGCTATTGGGCTCTTGTGATCCTCTGCTGTGACTAGCCTAAACCTGTGCTAATCATTCCCTATAAGGGACACCATAGAGTCCATGTTTCTTTGGGTCTGGCTCACTTCACTTAGTATAATTTTTTCCAAGTCCTTCCATTTCCTTACAAATGGGGCAATGTCATTCTTTCTGATAGAGGCATAAAATTCCATTGTGTATATGTACCACATTTTCCTGATCTAGAATCTTTTCTTTATTTTGAGAAAAGCGCAGTCACTTGACCTTTTTGAAGGAGCAGTTCTATACAGTACCTCCTGCTAATTGAGTGTGATATATTTTCACCCCTTTTCTGCAGATGTCATTAAAAAACATTTCTACCCACAACTTAGAACTTTTTCATAGGTAATTTAAACTTAAAACTTTTTTGAATAATATTACTTATGCACATAATATATTAAAAATTTAACCCATTTTGGATTGAGAAGTCCCAGGCTGATAAGGCTTAATATGTAAATTCCAAAGGCTTATTTTCTCTTCTTTGAAGCTTAGATATTTCGAAAGCTCTTGGTATAGCTCTCAGAGGTTTGGTGTACAAAGAGCAAGAAAAGCAACCTGTTGGCTTACCTCACTTATGTGTATATATACTTGGTTGCAAAGCAGTGATTCTAGTGGTAAATGAGACCAAAGATAAATAAGGTGATTTACTGTCAGAGTGTCTTAAAACTATCATAATAAATGTTTTTTCCAGCAATTGTAGTTGCCTGTAGTAAAGAGCTTTCCAGTTCAATATAGTAGTTACAAAAAAGAATAATGAAAGGCCAAGTTGATAAAAAAAATCATGCTTTCTGAAATATAGTTGTTAAATTGTTCACGTACCAAAGTTTAACCTTCCTTCCTTCCTTCCTTCCTTCCTTCCTTCCTTCCTTCCTTCCTTCCTTCCTTCCTTCCTTCCTTCTCCTTCCTTCCCTCCTTCCCTCCTTCCCTCCTTCTTTTCTTCCTCCCTCCCTCCCTCCTCTCTCCTTCCTCCCTCCCTCCCTCCCTCCCTCCCTCCCTCCTCTCTCCTTCCTCCCTCCCTCCCTCCCTCCTCTCTCCTTCCTCCCTCCCTCCCTCCCTCCTCTCTCCTCCCTCCTCTCTCCTTCCTACCTCCCTCCCTCCCTCCTCTCTCCTCCCTCCCTCCCTCCCTCCCTCCCTCCCTCCTCCCTCCCTTCCTTCCTTCCTTCCTTCCTTCCTTTCTTCCTTCCTTCCTTCTTTTTTCTTTGAGACAAGTTCTCTATGTAGCTCAAGCTGGCTTTGAATGCCTTATTCTTCTCCCTCTGTTACAGGCATGTAACATCTTATGTGGCTTGTAATTTCTTGAAATTTGGAATTATTCTGCAAGAGAACTGTCTTATAATTGGAACTACAGTAATGCTGTTGGTGGGATTTTTTCATGCACAGTCTATACATTAAGATGTGTAAATTCATAAAACATAAAACTCAGTTATATTTTATTTTGAGCATAAATTCCATTCAGTGGAATGGGAATTTATTGACTGTATCTTGGGTGCCCAATCTTGCGTTAGGAGGTGAATGGAAGTCACCTTGCCCTTGCACTTTAATGAGACCCAGTAATAAACAGATAATTATAATGTGGTAAATGCTGAAATAAACATTACAAAAATTTGAAAAAATTAGCCTGTGACTTGGAACAATGATTAACTCTTGGTTTTGCTTGTTTCACCTGGATGTCTATTTATTCCTCTCCAACCTTTTACTTTGAAACATATCCATGATAATATATCATGAACTGAACATTATAGGATTGAGGGCTCTCAAAATACATTGGGAAAATGAAGTATATGGTTATCCAGGAAGTTGGAAAGTTGCTAGTGAGAAGTGCCATTTGAGTTCCATCTAGGTGGGGGAGGAGGACATTGTTATTCTTGATGGTGAGATGAGAACCAACAGTTATTGCAACGTCTTCAAGGTATTTGTATGTGCATTGCCTTTTATGTTCCTCGGAAAATGAGCACTCAAGATATAATTGTAATGATTTTGTAATAGTTTTTTTTTCTGAGAACTTATCAAAATAATTGACATTCAACTTCAATAAACCTGGATGACCTGCAAGTGGTAGTAATGACTAATCTGTTCTCTGTTCACTCCAGTAACTTTCTAGACTTTGAACATTCGAACCCAACCCCTTAAAAGTCACTCTTCTTTTAAGAAAAATAACAACCTCTGTTTGTCACTTTTGCTTTTATCTTTGAAGAAGAATCATTCATCAGTTCTGAAGTAATTGGGGGTAGGTAGAATTTAATGATCTGAATGAAGAAAAAACCTCCCTGTAAGCTGGAGGAAAAAGAAACCAGTGTGAACACTTAGGTTTCCCGGGGGAATTTCTGGTTTACTACATCGTGAAATCTCAAAGGTTTCATCATATAGGTTTGTCTCATTTTCCTGTTATGAAATGGGGTTTCAGAATGGTTCTTTCTCGACTGTTTGCAGATCACAGAACTGTGTGGTGCGAAGCGAGTTGGTTATTTTGGTCCAACACAATTTTACATTGCCCTGAAATTGATTGCTGCAGCACAGTCTGGCCTCCCTGTGCGGATAGACAGTATTAAATGTGGTAAGTATCTCCCATTTTATGTGTTTTATTGTTCATGACAAATTTCTTATTTACAAGGGCTGCTTTCAGTGGTTTAAGACCTGTTCTGCTACATTTTGTGGATTTTTTTCTAGTTTGTTCCAACTTCTCTGTACAATAAAGTAAGAAAACTTAGTGGGTAGCTTAGTTTTGTTTTTTAACAGAGGAAACATCAAGTTTTTCTTTAGCAGGATGAAATTGGAAAAGAAATTCTAGAATCTGAGACAAAATAATACCTTTCATTTTAATTTTCCACTTCAGATAACTGTATTGTTATTTAATGCTGTGTTAGCTATTAGGTCAGAGTAATGGGAGAATGGGAATTATGGGAGAATGAACTGTCCTCTTTCTCTTTCTTCCATCCCTTCTAGTAATATGGATGTCCTCCTCCTCCTCCTCCTCCTCCTCCTCCTCCTCCTCCTCCTCCTCCTCCTCCTCCTCCCCCTCCCCTTCCCCATCCCCCCTCTTCCCCTCCCACTCCTCCTCCTTTTCCTCCTCTTTCTTCCCCCCTCCTCCCCCTCCTCCCCCTCCTCCTCCGTTTTCTTTTTTTTTTGTGAGACTGCCACTCAGACTTGGTACTTGATGCTTTGCTGATTGGCTGGAGCTTTTCCAATTGAGCCAAGCCTCAAACCCCTTTCCTCCTGTCTTTGATACAAGGTCTCATTGTATAGTCCAGGCTTGATCTGAACTTGCAATTTTCAAGTCTCAGGCCCCTAAGTGGTGAGATTTATAGAAATGCACCATTACACCACTTACTTAATTCTCACTTCCTGAAGCACTCTTCTGGTCACCTAAGAAATATCAACATTTTGGAAGAATGAATCTTCTCAGAGTTGTGATTTTAACATTTTCTTGCCGTCCCTGTTCCTGGCCCCATTATATGCTCAAGTATTTTTCACAAGTTAAACAAAAGGGAAAACCTTCAACTGCCAGCATAATTTCTGTTGCCTCAGTAGGAGTTTAAAAAACCTGTATGAAGAAGTGATCTATCACGCGAATGCACTGAGGCCCTTGGATAATGCACTTTGTTAACACATAGCTTTCATATGTCCACATATTATGCAGGAATGTTTTTTTCTTTTCCTCATTTTGAGATAAAAATGACTCATCTGCAAACCAAACTCATCTTCTTACTCTTTTCCTCTACAGGTTCTGGTAGACAGGTTCTGGCTATGGCAGACAAAGCCTTTGCAACTAACTATAGGGAGTCATAATTGTCATGTTGACCTTTATCAAGGGCTTAGAGTGGGCCAGACACTGTGTCCTTTTAGCCTCATAGTGTTGTGCCAAGTCGTGAGACCACCACCAAGAAGACCACCGAGACTCAGACATTCCAAAATGCAATAGCAAGGCAAGACTTTATTCAAGCGGGGCCGCGGCCCGGGCCTTGTCCTACCCACCGACACAGTGGAAGTTAGGAGGAAGCCTGGAGCTGCGATTACACAGGGCTTATAAAGGCAAAAAACAAAGTTACAGCAATCAGGTGTTCAAGCAAGCAAGATTAGGACACAGGTACAAATCTGATTGGCTCAGGGTGCGAGGCATTCTAGGGGTGGTCAGAGTTAAGCATTCCCAGCGGTTAGAGTTCTAGACCGACTGGGCCCTAATGGGCTTGTCCTGGGTCTGCTCACAGGACCTGCTTATCTCAGGTTCACGTGGTAAAGTGGGGTTCACGTGGTAAAGTGGGACCTGACTTCAAAGTCTGGCACTTCATTTCCCCCTTTTCCTTTTTGGTACCTTGGGAGCCAATCATGGCTCCATTCTGTCCATTTCAATGGCTTGCACGTCTAGGGGATAATATAGAGGTAAGGCATGGGCCAGTAGGGCCCAAAGTAGTATCCGAAAATAACTCTGGTCCCTCGGTTTTAAAGGGGGGCTGATGGGTGAAGATCATCCATCTTCTGTAACTTCTTCAGGCTGACTCAGGGGCATTGACCTTACCTAGCCAGGAACCTATAACCTTACCAAGGGACTGCAGGATTACTGTAAACTGAAAATTAACTTTCAGCTATACAGACTTACCATTAGCTGTATAGTGTTTAGTATCCAAATGTAAGCAACAAAATAATACATAAATTTCTCAGCTGTGCTCTAAGGGTCGGGTGGCTATACCCGTATTCCTGAGCAAGCCCAAAACTACCTAAAATAAGGTGGTCACCTCACTTTGGAGTGAGCTGCCAAAATAACATCAACACTAGCCAGGCTAGTAAGGAAAGAAGGCAAAAAGAAAATTATAACAATGTTTAGTTTAACTATTTTTTTTTTTTCGGCCAGTCCTGGGCCTTGGACTCAGGGCCTGAGCACTGTCCCTGGCTTCCTTTTGCTCAAGGCTAACACTCTGCCACTTGAGCCACAGTGCCACTTCTGGCCATTTTCTGTATATGTGGTGCTGGGTAATCGAACCCAGGGCCTCATGTATACGAGGCAAGCTCTCTTGCCACTAGGCCATATCCCCAGCCCCTAACTTTCTTTTCTTGAGGCGAAGGCGAAGCGGCTGAGTCGGGTGCTTGGAGACCTCCCATGTTCCACCACGGTAGTCATCATCCAGGGCAAAGGGGTCAGCTGGCCTGGTGTGGAAGCAATGAACCCAAGTGGCGATGCCGTCTAGGGTCCCTTCCACCGTGGTTCTAAGGATTTGGGGTTATGCCTTTGGACGAACACCCAGTCCCCTGGTCTGAATAAATGGGGTAGGGACAGAAGCAGAATCATATAATACCTTAAGTAGGGGTCACATATTCTTGTGCACGAGCTGCAATCGAGTTTACACAAAAATTCAGCATCATCCAAATCAGCAAGCAATTCAATCTGAAGGCTTAAAGCCAAGCTGATAGGGAGAATTTCTTCCTCTAAGCAGAGCAAAAGGAAGGAATGACACCCAGTCTGTGCCAGTCTCTAAGGCCAATTTAGTTAAGGTTTCTTTTAGAGTCCGATTCATTCTCTCTGCCTGTCCTGAACTCTGGGGTCTATAAGCACAATGCAATTTCCAATCCGTCCCCAGTGCTGCAGCTATTCCCTGACTTACTTTTGAGACGAAGGCCGGTCCGTTGTCCGACCCAATGGTGGATGGGAAGCCATACCTGGGTAGGATTTCTTCCAGGATCTTCTTAGCCACTACATTTGCGGTCTCATGCTTTGTTGGATAGGCTTCCACCCATCCTGAAAAGGTGTCTACAAAAACTAGCAAATATTTGTATCCAAATTTTCCAGGTTTAAATCTACTTCCCAATACACGCCTGGCCTATCCCCACGGAGGCGAGCTCCTTTAGTAACTTATTGATTGGGGGCGTTGGTGAGCTGACAGACCTTACAGTTTTTAACAATATCTTCAATAAGTTGATCTCCTTTCTAATTTTCACTTTGGAGTGTTGGAGCAGGTCCTGCATTCTTCGGGTTCCCATGTGAGAAGCTCAGTGGATTCTCTTAAGGATCCCCTTACCCAGCCCTTGTGGCAAGATAAGTTTCCCTTCACAAGTTTTCCACCAGTCATTGTTTCCTTCTCTGTCTGGGGTTTTGTGGGCCATGGGAATTTTCTTTATCCACTCCAAGTCTTCTTGGGAATACTGGGGCACAGGAGGCAAAGCTCGTGGCCCTGGGTCTACTAGAGTCAATACTTCTGCTCTGGGCTGAAGGGCTGCTTCCTTAGCTGCCTGGTCGGCCAGATTATTCCCTCTAGTCACCGAATCAACTCCCTTTTGATGACCTGGACAGTGCATAATGGCAATAGGGCCCGGATGAGGCTTATTGCCACAAAAGCTTTTTGCATCTGCTCAGTCCAATGAAATTCTGGGAGGTTTTTGGTGGCTTCATATAGAAGCTTGGCCATCTCAGCGAACCCAGGTATCCACAGCCGGCAAAAGTGTGCTGTTCCCAGGAACTCTGACTTGTCTGGCTGACTTAGGCACAGGGATTTTCAGCACAGTCTCTTTACATGCATCTGACAGCCAACGCTTGCCCTCTTTTAATATGAAGCCCAGATAGGTGACTTCAGGTTTACAAATTTGTGCCTTTTAACATTCTAGTTTGTAAAAGCTTTTTCCTGACTGGCTGGGGAACTGATCTCTGATGACCTAAAAAAAATTACCTTTGTAGGCGTTTAACAGATCTCAATAAGGACACAATCTCAGGTCTACAAGCTTTCTTTCCTGAACAGATGTATCAGCTTAAAATTCTCACTGCCAGTCAGAGCTTTGAGTAGATGCAGGATGTTGAGATTTTAATCTATCCTCTCATTTGACAAACTTACCCTTACTAACCACTATCACAGATGACTGGCAAGTTCCTGCCCAGTAGACAGACATGGGCATTAGTAAGGCATGCTTACGAACTATTCTTCTAGGACTTCCTGGCTTTGATTAACTTTTGAAAGCCCAAACGGGAGTGACTCTGGGATCTGACACCATCTCTGCCATCCAAGCAGCAGCTTACTGCCTCTGGATGCTCCATCACTTTTGTCCCAGGAGGAGTGACTTTCCACTGGACTTGGACTCAGGGCCTGAGCGCTGTCCCCCAGCTCTCCAGCTCAAGACTAGCACCCTACCACTTTGAGCTCCACACAACTCCATTCCCAGCACTCTGCTGGCTGATTAGAAACAAGTCTCTCACAGGGACCTTTCTCTGCCCGGGCTGGCTTCGAACCGCAGATTTCAGATCAGTGAGTCTTACAAGGGGCCACTTTACTCCAATTAAAAGCAACAAGGTGGTCCACACAGAAGTAGTTTTTAAGCATGCTCTCTTACCTGGAACTTATTAAGGGCCAGTATTAGATCTTGACAAACTTTTAGGAATCACCTGTGCTTCTCTGTGGGCCTGCTGGAAATTGTTACAAAAAACCTACAAAGAAGCTGGAATGGCAATTAAACATTTTGGTGGCCATAACTCTCCTTTTCTCACTTTGCAATAATTATTTAGGACAATTTTACTTCCAAATTTCTTATCTAGAAATGTATTCTTGATTTCCAAAGCCTTTTTAACACTAACACAACACTAGCTTTTATCTGCATTGGAAAAACTGAAGCTCACAGGCATTCTGAAACCAGGTGCTGCCCTTTGCCTACGGGCTGCTTGTTTCAAAAGAGCCTCTTTTTTTTTTTTCCCAGTTACTGCATGGCATGAAGACCTTTGAACTCAAATGACAATTTTTCCTTAATGCAAGAATTACAATTAGAGATACTTATCCATTCAGCTTTCCAATATATTAGTGAGAAACATTGGCCATTTTGCCATTTCTTCCTACATACACAGAGTTAATGAGAGTTTACTTCTATCCCCATTAGTTTAATATATATCTTTTTAAATCCAAATTTCTGACACTTAGCTCTGATTTTTTTTTTTTTTTTTTTTTTTTTTTTTTTTTTTTTTTTTTTTTTTGGCCAGTCCTGGGCCTTGGACTCAGGGCCTGAGCACTGTCCCTGGCTTCTTCCCGCTCAAGGCTAGCACTCTGCCACTTGAGCCACAGCGCCGCTTCTGGCCGTTTTCTGTATATGTGGTGCTGGGGAATCGAACCTAGGGCCTCGTGTATCCGAGGCAGGCACTCTTGCCACTAGGCTATATCCCCAGCCCTGATTTTTTTAATTAAACATTTTCTTACCTATAGTCCCTCTTTAAAACAATGCAACAATCCTTTAAAGCATTTGGTAATGCCCAAACTTGATGACCATTTGAATTTAAACTTAAACTTAGTTTTGCATTGTACTGCAGTCTTGAACATGTTCACACTCTGGTTCTGAGCTATCTCCTTAACCTCCCTCTAGTGAGCTAGGATCAAGTCTAGAGGGCTAGATGGAGGTTCCCATGATAGAACATTACCCATAGCTCTGATCAGATGTTCAGTCCAAAAGGCTACAGAAAACAAAACAACTATAACAATATAAAAGGAGGAAAATACAGGCAAGAACAAGAACAAGAACAAGAAAAAGAAAAACTGGAGATCTCCCAAATTGGTACACACAACCTCCTGCATGGGTGCAGAAGGAGTGGACTCAAGTTGAAAGTGGGGCTCCAGAGGTCCCCCTTCAAGGACAAGAACAAGAAAAACTGGAGATCTCCCAAATTGGCCCACACAACCTCCTGCAGGGGTGCAGAAGGAGTAGACTCAAATTGAAAGTGAGGCTCCAGAGGTCCCCCTTTAAGGGTGGGGAGTCTAGGGCATCCCCCAGTCTCCCCAGGATTGCCGAGTAAGCGCATCTGCTTTGACAACCCCTTCAAGAAATAAGCAAAAGCAAAACAGACAAACAGACGCATGACAGGACAAGACAAATCAACAGCGCTGTTTTCTTACCTTTGGAGTCTTGGGTCTCGGGGGTCTCTGGGGCTATCCCGGACGAGCCCCCAAATGTTGTGCCAAGTCACGAGACCACAACCAAGAAGACCACCGAGACTCAGACATTCCAAAATGCAATAGCAAGGCAAGACTTTATTCAAGCGGGGCCGCGGCCCGGGCCTTGTCCTACCCACCGACACAGCGGAGGTTAGGAGGAAGCCCGGAGCTACGATTACACAGGGCTTATAAAGGCAAAAAACAAAGTTACAACAATCACGTGTTCAAGAAAGCAAGATTAGGGGCTGGGGATATAGCCTAGTGGCAAGAGTGCCTGCCTCGGATACACGAGGCCCTAGGTTCGATTCCCCAGCACCACATATACAGAAAACGGCCAGAAGCGGCGCTGTGGCTCAAGTGGCAGAGTGCTAGCCTTGAGCGGGAAGAAGCCAGGGAGAGTGCTCAGACCCTGAGTCCAAGGCCCAGGACTGGCCAAAAAAAAAAAAAAACAAAAAAAAAAAAAAAAAAAAAGAAAGCAAGATTAGGACACAGATACAAATCTGATTGGCTCAGGGTGCGAGGCATTCTAGGGGTGGTCAGAGTTAAGCATTCCCAGCGGTTAGAGTTCTAGACTGACTGGGCCCTAATGGGCTTGTCCTGGGTCTGCTCACAGGACCTGCTTATCTCAGGTTCACGTGGTAAAGTGGGGTTCATGTGGTAAAGTGGGGCCTGACTTCAAAGTCTGGCACTTCAATAGCATCTAGCTAAATTAGGTATAGTGGCTGTGTGAGTTTGCATTAGGATAAAATGGTGTCACACATGGCAATGTAGTCTCAGTGCCTCAGTTAGCTATAGGTAGGTTTCTGTCCACATTACACTGGATAATCTTAGGTTTTTCGATTTAACTTTGCAGGGCAGCTGGCTTTCACGTGGTGGCTCTGTGATCTTGGGTATTTTACCTGTGACACCACCAACACAGCACCTGTTTTGATCATTGCTACAGCAGGGAGGGGATTTTCTAAGCCTACTAGTTAAATTCTTTGGTCCAGATGTGACTCATGATTGTGGCTTTTAGTGTTTTCCTTTCCAGAGCTTGTCACAGGGCTGTGTCTGTGTTGGGGGTTTTAGCCGCCCCCTGTGGCCCCCTGACCTGCTGGAGAGAGGGGGAAGGCACGGGACCTGATGAGCCAAGAACAGAAAGGGTTGACAGACCGCCCACCTAGCCCTCCCTCACTGGAGGACAATCAGATGCATCTGGGAGTCAAGTCAGCACAAGATCTCATTTATTGAGGGGAGCACGTGTAACGTATAAGGCACAAGAGCCAATCAGATCGGCAGGAAGGGGAGGGGTGTATGTGCACCTATCTAGGGACTGCAAGGGGAGGCATGAGCTGTCCATAAGGGCGGAAGAGCTGGGGATCAATCCTAGAGGTGGCCAGTTTTCTCCTCACAGCCCACAGAACTGCCTCTGGGTTCAGCGTCAGGCGCCATCTTAGCCACACGTGGCCTCAGGACAGAGAAACAGGTGGGGCCAGCTAGTTGACTTCCTCTTTCTGATCCAGGTGTGTCCCACATGTCTGCTTCACTACAGAGCAGACTGGGGGAGCACAATCCTTTGGGGAACTGGTTATGAAGGAACACTGCAAGTTTCTACTATGGTACTCTTAGTGTCTCTATTTTACAATTGTGTAGTTGAATTAGATAAGTTGAATCAACTTGCCTAAGGTCCTAGGGTCAGTAATGTTTGGATTCAGGAGCTCTGTTTTCTAGTTTTCATGTTCTTTTATTTTTTGAAGGGGTGGATGCAGTGCTGGAACTGGAACCTAAGGGCCTTGTACATACCAGGCACGTGTTCTACCTCTGAGTTACTGGCTCAGGTTTACTTTCTTGACACAGGATCACTTTTTATGTCCCCCAGGCTAGCCTCCAACTCCCACTTCTGCGTCCATTTCTCCAGGGCTAGGATCACAGGTGTGCAACCACCATGCTCAGCATCTGTGCCCTTAATTGCTATGGAAAATAGCCCTTTCTTATGATCCATGTTACTACCCTTGTACTAGATGCTGCCAGAGATCTGTAATCATGGAGTAGTTCTCAAATGAGACAAAAATCAGTCCTCAAAGAGCTCCTTTGGTAATACAGAATTAAATTCTCTGAGAGAAATTCCTCTTTTTTGTTCAAGGCTGGTATTTTACCACTTGATCCACAGCTCCACTTTTTGAAATATGTTTCTTTTTTTTTTGGTTGTGGGGCTTGAACTTAGGGCCTGGGCACTGTTCCTGAACTCTTTTTTGCTCAAGGATAGAGCTCTACCACATGAGCCACTTTTAGCTGCTTTTTGGTGATCTTCATGCTTAGAGAATATACTATGTCAAAGTCTTAGGTTCCCAGAGTTCTGGTCTTCCTCTCTCTTCTCTCTTTCCCATAGCTGTTTTTCATACTTCAAGAATCAAAGACTGAGGGTGAGAGTGTGGCTTAGTGGTAAAGTGCTTGCCTAGCATGCATGAAGCGCCAGGTTCAATTCTTCAGTACCACATGTATAGGAAAAGCCAGAAGTGGTGCTGTGGCTCAACTAGTAGAGTGCTAGCCTTGAGCAAAAGAAGCTCAGGGACAGTGCCCAGGCCCTGAGTTCAAGCCCTTAGGACGGGCAAAAATTAAAAAAGAATCAAAGACTGTCCCTACCATCATACCTAAAGTACATCCTATCAAATTCATCAGTGATGGACCCAGTCTGTGATTTATATATCAGAAATATTTATAATCCTGGAAATTAAAAAAATTCTGGGGTAAGGTTGTTCAATTACGTATAAAATTGACTAATGTTCTACATGCAGGGCAATAAAAGTACAATTGGCTCTTGTACTCTTTTCTCCATTGAAATTCCTTTGCTATCATACAAAAGTTACTTGTTAGCTACTAGTTTTGTAAAGGTTAATATCTACCCTTTTATAGTTATAAAATGTCTAATCAAGAGTAAATAGTTCTGGGTGTGGTGGTACATGTCTGTCATTGTAGCATTCACAAGGCTGAAGCAGGAAGATTGTGAGGCCAGCCTGGGCTACATAGCCACACCCTGTCTCAAAAACCAACCAAAACCAAACCAAACAGAATAGTAAGTCATAATAGAAGCATATATTCTTAGCGAGCTAGGTGTTCTTTCTCTCAGCATTTGTTTCCTTAGAGCACTTACCAATCTGTAAATATTGCTTACAGGTTTAACTAATTTTTAGTCTGTCTTTTTCACTTGCCTGTAAGCTTGCCTCAGAGGAAGGGAAGAAGAGCTAGTAGCCTATGTGTTGTGGGGCATTGTAGCTACTGGGTGTAGTTTGGTGGAAGGAAGGAAGAAGGGGAGAGAGGAAGGGAAGGAGGAAGGAAGGAAAGAAGAAGGAAGGAAAGAGGGTGGGGAAAAAGAAAAGCTGAATGTTCACAGAGCAGGCAGCTTAACCTGTCATCCGTGTGTGTGTGTGTGTGTGTGTGTGTGTGTGTGTGTGTGTGTGTGTCCGTCCTGGGCTTGAACTCAGGGCCTGGATGCTATCCCGGAGCTTCTTTTGCTCAAGGCTAGCACTCTACCACTTGAGCCACAGCTCCACTTGTGGCTTTTTGGGTGCTTAATTAGAGATAACAATCTCACGGACTTTTCCTTCTCAACTGGCTTTGAATCATCATCCTCAGATCTCAGCCTCCTAAGCAGCTCTGATTACAGACATGAGCCACCTGTGCCTGGTAACCTGTTACTCTTTAGAACTCCTGAGGAACTTTTGTAGTAGTCATTCTGGGATGTCATTCTTTTCAGGGCCTGGCTCCGAACATTGTCTACCCTTGAAAATCATCTGGAGAGCTTTAAATAAAAGTATGGGTACCTGAGTCCAATGACAGAAATTCTCATTTAACTGACATCAAGTCTAGCCTAAGCATCAAAAGTAAACTTCTGAAAATTTGTGTCAAGCGTTTTCAAGAGCTTTGCTTAAAGTACAAGTATATATCTGGTTATATTGGCATGCAGAGTGCATGGTTTTCAGGGGACACTTATTGTCAGAGCTGTGCAAGTGCTGACTCTGTATTTACATGATCATAAGTGTGAGTGCCTCTTTAAATGTTGGCAACAGGCATCTCTGTAGTCATACCCTCACTGGGGCTGGGGTAAAACAGATGGTGAAACAGCTTACTTGCAGGATGGAGGAAAGAGGAGTGAAAATTGAGGAACAGAGAGAATTCCTGATGAGGAAGCCATGTGGAAACATTTGTCCTGGTAGTAGCTGCTGTTCCCTTTCTTCTTTCTGAAGACTGGACTTGAACTTGTGTGAAGATTAAAGGAATTCAGACATGATCTAGAGTAGGGTTCCTAACTGTTTGTATGCTAGGAACCCTTTTGGCAGTTTGAAGCCTATAGGCACTTTTCAGAATAATGGGGTTTTTGCTCTTTTGGTCCTGGGGAGCAAACCAAGTGCTTAGGCATGCTAAAGATGTGCTTTTCCACCAAGCTGAATCCCTGTCCTAGAATGTTTTAAATGCTTCAAAGGCATAAGAATGTAAAGGCAATCAGTTATATTAAAATAATGACCAAGATATTTAAAAGAAATGATTATATGACAATGTACATACTTCTTTATTAAATCCTCAGAGCTCTAACTGGGATTGAAATAACCTTCATACTTTCAGAATAGTCAGAAGCATATCCAATACATCAAGATGTCTCTAACAAGTGTAATGTGATATAAAAATGCCTGAAAGTCCCAGGAACTGCTAATGATACCTTAGAGATTTACTGTCTACATTTTTAAATGAAAGAAATTAATTTAAATTAGGGTAGGGGACCATTCCCCTGATTTATTTTCCACAATCTCTTTGGGAGTCCCTAAACCCTGATAGTACATGTAATGCTTGAATTCATAAAGTCTCTAGGGCTTTGTTCTCCAGAATGGCTCATGGTCTTATGGTAGTTTGGCATAATCTGCAGAGGAAAGAAAGAGAACTAGGACAAAAATGAGTTATTTATAACCCAAATGTGTTCAAGTTATTTTGCTCCTACTGTTAGGTATCCTTTTATGAAATTGATAATAATAAGTTTGGGATAAAATTCTTAGCAAAATAAAATACTGGCTTGCTTATTTATTTATTTATTTATTTATTCCAGAAAGTTTCTTTACTGTTGTTTCTCTTCTTCTCTAGGATTCTTATATTTTTAATTTAATTTTATTGTCAAAGTGATGTACAGAGGGGTTACAGTTACATATGTAAGGTAATGAGTACATTTCTTGTTGAACATTGTTACTCCCTTACCCCCTCCATTTTCTCCCACTTTCACTCTACCCCCTGGAATATTTTATTGATCTTCTTTATTTTTTGATGAGAGGAGGAAAGAAAGGTTTCACGGTTCTGTAAAATCCCCATATTGTGGTCTGCCACCAAGATCATCCTAAGGCAAATAAGTTACACATTTTGACTCCTCATGTATCTGTAGAATAGTCATTCTCCATTCAGGTGATTTTATCCTATCGGGGGCATTTAATGATAGTGTGGAGACAGTTTTGTTTGTTACATTTGTGGAGAGGGTGCTATGGACAACTACAGGGGCCAGACATCCTGCTAAATGTCTTACACTATATGTGGCAGGGCCCTGTTGTCTAACCACAGCAAATCCTTCAGTCCATACTGCAAATAGTATTGAGACTAAGAAAGACTTCTGCAAAATAAGGATCTAGTGTTTTAGATCCTGCGAGAGAGGCAAAAGGATTTTGCAAGTAGTGCCTCCTGTTTCAATGGTTTCTGTGGCTTTTCTCCAAAATCGGGGAAGCAAAAGCAGACATTCTCTGGACACACACACACACACACACACACACACACACACACACACACACGAGAGAGAGAGAGAGAGAGAGAGAGAGAGAGAGCTGGGGGGGAGAAGTGAGGAGAGGAGAAGAGAGGGGGGAGGGGGGAGAGGGAGAAAGAATGAGTTTAGGGGGTGTCTCTGTGCTCTGCTCACTAAGCAAGCCATTCCTATCGCTTACCCCTAAAGGAAATCTTTTGAGTATGACAAGCAGTTTAATGATTTATAGTAAAGACATCCTCTTAGTGTGGGATAGGAAGATCAAGGATAGTGTAAGGATCCCAGGAAGCGAGGCTGTAGCCACCCGCAAGGGCTGGCATATGTATAGTTTCATCTTTAAACAGAGATGAAATTTTGACTAAAGGCTTTGTATTGTTTCCCACAACATAGGGTTGAGGTTAAGTCACCCTTTCTTTATAACACTCATGTCAATTTCTCTTTCTTTTTCAGTGGTTTCTTTTGGCAATTTACTTTGCACAATCTCCCCTTCTCCTGAGTCTTGCTACAAGGGACCTACAGCTGCTTTGGACAGTTCATCTATAAAGAGTGACCCCCCCCCACCGTACAGCTGGTCAATTGTGTGTTCTGGAGTTCTATTTTTTCATCCTAAACTCCTGTCCTCAGCCTTTTTGTTGTTGGTTTTTTTTCCCATTCCAACTTATAAACAGTGGCTTTAAACTTTATTTATCACTGTTATGAGATTCTTTGGCAGTCTTTGTAAAAACTCTGAATTTCACCAGGAAAAGGCACATGAACATAGGGACAAGGGTAAAGATTACTGGAAAGAAACACAAAAGAAAAGCCTAATTCTTAATTTAACTGTTATATATGTGCATGTGGGCACACACACATGCATACTGATCAAACAGTGCACTTAAAGATCTGTATAAATTATCCTTCCATAGAAAAACTTCTGTATATAATTTAAAGAGAAATCACCTAAGACATTTCTTACTACAGTGGCCCACATTCCCTCACAACAGCTATTAGCTAGAGCTCTACTGTTCTGTGATGGTAGTCACTAAACACAGGCCTCTATCGAGCACTTAAAATATGGCAAGTATGAACTGACATGTGCAGTGAAGATAGAACACATATTTGAGTTAAAATAATGTGAAATATACATAGCATGAAACATTCCATTCAACCATTTAAAAGGAACAGTTCAATAGTTTTAAGTATATTCATATTGGTATGCATCCAGTTTCTAGAACTTTTCCACTTTGCCTTGCAAAATAGAATCTGATTAAATAATTCTCCATCTCACTCTTCTTCCTTAGTCTCTGGCAACCATTCTACAATTTTCTTTCTTTCTTTCTTGCTGGTATTTGGGATTGAATTCAGTGCCTCATGCTTGCTTGGCAAGCACTTTACCATTTGAGTCACATCCCCCAATCCCAAGGGGAAAATTAGAAGAGTATTCTAAAATAAGTTATTAGTCTTCAGTGTTAGGTGCCTTAGCATTGTATTGAACACAATTATCAGGCTGTGAGACTTCCAAGCTCAGACTAGCCCCTCCCAGAAGGTGGAGTCCATAGCATCTCCTTCCCAGTGTCAGCAGTGTGTTTGGGAAGAAGCATTTTGTTTACCTGTGGTGCTGGAGATCAAACCCAGGGCCTTAAACATGTCAAGCAATCACTCTACCACTGAGCTATATATCCAGCCTTCTACTTTTTATTCCTATGAATTTGATCACTTTTATAGCTCATATAGGTAGAAGCATTTGTCTTTTTCTAACTATTTTATTTCACTTTGTAAAAACCTTGTAAACAGGAGTCTGAGATCTGAGGATAGTGCTTCAAAGCCAGCCCAGGCAGGAAAGCCTGTGAGACTCTTATTTACCGTAAACTACCAAAAAGCTGGAAATGGAGCTGTGGCTCAGGTGGTAGAGTGTTAGCCTTGAGCAAAAATCCTCAGGGGCAGGGCCCAGGCCCTGAGTTCAAGCCCCAGGATGTGTACAAAAAAGCCTTTACAATGTGGCAGCGACAAAATTAATAATTATATATTGGCCTCTATTTATAGGGACAGGATCGAAAGACGCATTTGGTATTTGGATCCTCTCCGCAACTTCCATCATTCTCTGTTTTCTTGGTAGTGAGGTCCAGTGTCATTTGCCATTTATTATTGCATTTATGTTGCTTACATTTTTTCTAGTTGATTGAGGAAATGGAAATATTTCTCACATTTATGTGTTTATTCCATATGGAAAAACAGGCCCTGTCCCTTGCTCACACCATGGCGTATGCTTATAATCCGGACTGCTTGGGGGATAGAGATCAGAACGATTGTGGTTTGAGGCTAGTTTAGAAAAAAAGTTAGTGGGACTCCATCTCAACAAACAAGCTGGCTACGGTGATACAGGCCTATCAGGTACTTGGGAGGAAGGGATCAGGAGGATGGAGGTTTGAGTCTAGGCCAAAGAAAACATTAATCAGACCTATCTTAACAACATCATGGTGGCATGCACTTGTCATCACAGCTGCGAGGAAAGCATATGGAGGTAGAAAGATTGTGTTCTGGGATGCCTAGGCAAAAAATATCAAGACCCTGTTTGAAAAATAACTAAAAGAAGGCTTGGAGGTCTGGCTTAAGTGGTAGAGCACCTGCCTAGCAAGCATGAGGCCCTGAGTTCAATCCCCAGTACCTTAAAGCAAAGCAAAAAAAACCCCCAAAAACAAAAACGAAGAAAAGATAAAGGATTTTCCGTTTCTTTTAAGACAGTTACAAGTTAAAAAAAAAAGAGGAGGCATACATTTCTTTGTAGAAAGGAAGAATTGTCAGATAAATGTTTCTTATTCTAAGACAGTGTCTGGTTATGCATTTGCATTTAATGCATGAAGCATTTCTATGTTCAAGGAATATAACCTAAGATACCACTATGGAACAAGTTTTGGGGGAGATACTGTTCTCATTGGTCTTTATAAACATTGAATTTGTATTTTTAGTTTGTTTCCCGTGTATTAGTTTAGTTGTATGGATGGCAAATTTTTAACCAGTTGCTATAAAATGACCTTCTATGATCACTTGGCATATATCACTGCATAGCAAATATTTGATTAATTTTTGTTTTGTTTTGTTTCTTGGCCAGTCCTGGGGCTTGAACTCCGGCCCTAAGCACTGTCCCTGGCTTCTTTTTTTTTTTTTTGCTCAAGGCTAGCACTCTGCCACTTGAGCCACAGCGCCATTTCTGGCCTTTTCTATATATGTGGTGCTGGGGAATCAAATCCAGGGCTTCATGTATACGAGGCAAACACTTTACCACTAGGCCACATTCCCAGCCCTTGATTAATTTTTAATGAGATTTCACTATCAACTTTTGTGTACAAGGAGAAAAACTCAGATCAAAAACTTATAAACTGGGCTGGGGATATAGCCTAGTGGCAAGAGTGCCTGCCTCGGATACACGAGGCCCTAGGTTCGATTCCCCAGCACCACATATACAGAAAACGGCCAGAAGCGGCGCTGTGGCTCAAGTGGCAGAGTGCTAGCCTTGAGCGGGAAGAAGCCAGGGACAGTGCTCAGGCCCTGAGTCCAAGGCCCAGGACTGGCAAAAAAAAAAAAAAAAAAAAAAAAAAAACTTATAAACTAAATTTGCTTTTTATTTTTTAAATAAGTTGCAGCACCTTAAGAGAAATGGTACTTCATGAAAGTTTTCCATAGGACTGTTATTATATATGGTTACAGTTCTTTAACATTTTTTTTCTTTTGTTTTCAAAGTGAAGTACAGAGAGGTTACAGTTTCATATGTAAGGCAGTGAGTACATTTCTTGTATGGTTACAGTTCTTTTAAGTGAGAGTCATTTGAAACCACATGACTGAAGAAAAGATAAGAGAAATTCAGCTATATTTGGCTGTTTGGAGGCCATCTTGAGAGATAATTTGTTTCCTAGGCCCATGATTCTGGTGAAATGTTATAGCCAGAGGGGGAGAACGTGTGAAGTGACAGTGTCCTAAATGGTGTTTAGGATCCCGGTTTAAGTCCTAGGATAGGTGTTGGTATTGGTAACCATGCATATTCCACGGTGTTCCCTGGCATGATCTTTTGAATGTCAATAAAACTGGCCAGGGAGCTTATAAATACTGAGCATGTCTTTCTTTTCTCCCTTAAAAAGTACCTGGAAGAGTCAGGGCACAAAGGATTTTATATGCTGTTTTTCCACCCATGTTGCAGACTGAGCTGAAAGAAGTATCTTTCTGAGAACAGAAGCACAGGGTTAGCTAACATTTGATTCACTAAGACTCTGGAACTTCTTTTCTTTTGTCTTCTTTTTTCTTTTGAAATCTATTCCTATCTCAAGTACTAGAGTGCTGCCTGAAGTTGGGAAACATTAGAACATTAAAAATGGCAGCCATCTTCTCTTTAGAGGACAGTCCTAGTTTAATTTTCCAGATTGGTTCCTCTATTTATGTCTCTTGGGCCTGTGGCTGATTGATCACATGAGGATCTGTCATGTTGTCTGCTTCTTTGAATCAAGTGTGGACATAGCAACTGAAAATAAACACGATGTGGATATTAGAGAACCAGGGGCCTTCTTTGCCTGGGGACCTAGCCTACTTGCTGTTTGCTAAGATGTTTCCTGGCTTTAGCATAGCATCAATCATTGGAAGTGCAGCTGTGCTTTTGGAGTGGGAGACTGATGAAAGTGCAAAGGCACATGGAGTATTATTCAGAATAATGGTTACAGATGCAAATCATTATGCATCATCCATAATATTATCCTCATTTTTGTGGGTCTTTGTGCTATGCGATTGTGTGTGATTTGCTGTGCTGAGAACGAGAAGCATGCCAACGCATCATTTTCATTTTTGAAATGTTTTGTCAGAAATTTAAAATACAAAGTAAATATACCCCACTATGGCATTTCAGCTCTTTATCACATTGCAAGTGGCTAATGGGTTTGACATTATAATCTGGCTAAGTGTTTGACTGATCTGACTTGATACTGTTTTCTTCATTACGTTATGAAAAGTCAACCAGCAATTGAGTGGGAAAGTTTTTTAAAGAATTACCTTGTATAAGAAACTGTTCAGCCTTGTAAGTTTGTCCCCAGGGCTAAGGAACCTAATATAGGGCACTGGTTAAGAACTGGCTTGCTTGGATTCGAACCATTCAAACCACAGAAAAACTGTGATGTTGGAGAAATTATTTAGTACCTTGTGTCAATTTTTACATCTGTAAAGATTTGAAAATGTTAGTTTTTTTTAAAATTTAGAATTCAGAAAGTCTATGTTTCCCTGTTGTCTTTTTTATATTGTTTCTTTTCTTTTTATTTCTTTATTGTCAAAGTGATGTACAGAGGGGTTACAGTTTCATACGTAAGGCAGTGAGTACATTTCGGGAGGCAAGGATAATGTTAGTTTTAAAATTCAATGATGATGTTTGAACTCAGTGCCTTGCACTTACTAAGCAAGCACTCTACTATTTTGGCCCCTAGCTCTCTTCCTTTAGTTATTTTTCTGATAGGGCTTTGGACTATGATCCTTCTACTTACACCCCCTGTATTACTGGGATTATAGACCTGTACCACCATGCTTAGATCCATGATAGTTTTATTATACAGACTTGTGAGAATTCAGTAAGTTAATATTTGTAATTCCTTACTATTGTACCTGGCATATTTAAGTGTGTCTATGTTTTAATTGCTACTGTTCATCACTTACTATATTTATGTAATTCCATGTCCTTTTTCTTTCTAGACTAAAGAATTTCTTTCTTTCTAGACTGAAGGATTAAGTGGGAGATCAATCTTAAAGCCTCAATTTCTTCTGTGATGATTTAGCAGAAGTAAAAATGCTGAACAAAGATGTTAACCTTTGTTAAATCCTAGCATTGTCTTCGATTGCACAGTAACCCTCATTATGCCTAAACTGATGTTTAATCTGCATTTAATGCTCTGGAATTTTTCCTCAAAAATGGCCATTGAGTCATCTTTTGGCCATTGGGGCCCACTCTCTCTTTGCAGTTATAAAATAAAGTCTCATTTGAGCTTTTCTTATTTTGGTCCTAAAGAATTGCCTCTGCCTCGTTTTATGATGTCCAAGAATGATGGTGAGATACGATTTGGGAATCCAACTGAGCTTCATGGAACTAAGGTTCAGATTCCATATTTAACTGCGGAAAAACTTTCCTTCAAAAGAATGGATGAGGAGGAGAAACAGGTAATATGGTCTGATTAGGCATGTTTGTTGGATCCCGACTGGAAACACTCATGTGGCAGAGTCTCATTTCCAGCAAATCTTACCATCTGGAGCACATTTAGTGTCTTGGAAGTGAGCCAGTAGTTTCCTTGTAGTAAAATGAGCTGATGCACAGGAATTACGACAAGCTACCTGTAGACCTTTTAGAACCTTCTTTAGTGTAGAATTATATCTAAAACAAGGCTACTGATTTATTTTGTATACTTACATGATGTCTCTAGGTTAGTGATTTTTTTCCAAATGGGTTCTTAAAGAGTTGTCTGGTTCAGTAAGTTTGGGAGACATAGCTTCATATCCTATTCTTGGGGGGAAAACTAGATCATCAGTCTTAGAAATTTATTGTGCACATTGGCAAGGAAGTCCTACAGTAAAGAGACCTGGGGAGCTATGGTTACTAAACTACTTTTTATCAAGGAATCCCTTCTCATTTAAACATCTTTGGAATGGCATCTTAGGAAATGCTACTACCAATGTAGCAGGTTTGGAACTAGAAGAGAGAAAATAGGCTTTTAAAATTAGGTCACTAATTGCAATAGTCAGATGGTGTTTAGTGAAGACAAAAACATGAAATCCTAGAAGAGTGGGCTTCTTAAATGATCTGCATGTTAATAAGTCCCAAGCACATTGAAGTATAGCTCATACTTCTGATAAAGATTTCGGAGTCACCATTGGTAATAATTAGTATATGTTTAGGATAGTCCTAGCAAATGATCACAGTAGCTCAATAGCTATATACATATGATCACATAGGTGATGCTAAACAAATGAACTCCAAGTTATGGAAATAACTGGTTTATCATTGTTATTTTCAGTGTATTATGTGAAATTATGCCTTCTTGTCTTTCTTCCCCATGGTTTGACCGCTGGTGTTGGTACCCTGGGTATTGTATATATGTTTATAGGAACTAGGGAAGGGAGGGGGAACATCAAAATGGGGTAAAAGGCAAACCAATATGACAGCAATACTTACAAGACAATATGCTGTAAACCAACTCTACAACTGGAGGGGGAGGGGGGGAGGGAACTAGGGAGGAGGGAAGGTGGGAGAAAAATGAAGGAGGAGGTAACACGTTTGATAA
This sequence comes from Perognathus longimembris pacificus, assembly GCF_023159225.1. Lineage (NCBI taxonomy): Eukaryota > Metazoa > Chordata > Mammalia > Rodentia > Heteromyidae > Perognathus > Perognathus longimembris. The sequence continues at coordinate 103,867,673 of NC_063188.1, read as the reverse complement.
GAAATGTACTCATTGCTTTACGTATGAAACTGTAACCCCTCTGTACATCACTTTGACAATAAAAAAAGATTCTGAGTCATGTGGAAAATTACATTATATCTAGCATAGCATGTTCCATAAGGTAAAAATATTTTCTGTATTTTGGGAAGCCTTGAATCAAAATGTTTTTTAATTAGGAAAACTAATTTACATGATTCACCCTGATGATGATGGATTTCTTAGGTGTTTCTGTAAAATGTTTTATGTATTTTATTTTGATTATTTGAGACAGGGCCTTGCCATGTAGCCCAAGCTGGTCTGGATCACATGATTCTGAATGCTGGAATTAAAGGCATGCACCACTACACCTAAGTGAAGGGCTATATTTATAGTTAAGGGAGACATAGCACATTCTGTTAAACAATTGCATATACTGTTGCTTTCATCATTCAGGTACAGTTTAAACTAGTTTTTCAGGGATATATTTTTGAAGGAGGTATAGGAATCTCAAGTCAGTATGGTTTTGCATATTTCTCACTAGCATTTGGAGAGAAAGGAGGATCCACTGGCCCACAGTGGTTGATGTACTGGGAAATTGCCAGGTATAGTCTCTGGTTGTGTGAATGAGGGTGCATTCTTTTACTTCCTGCTGGGTTTGTATTAGGCACACTGATTCTATAGTTGTGAGCATACACTTCAGAGCAAATATAATTTTCTTTAAAAAGAATATGTGATCAGTATCTCAGATTGCATAGTTCTCCTTAAACTAAAGAGGCCAACTAGCTCTGTGTTATGAAAGGCACTGTTTCCTTGTTATGTGGATACCTCAAAGTTACCACTATTGGTAGTATTAGAAGATGAGGAGAAAACCCAGCAGCAGATCAGCTTGGTTACTTTGTCTAGAGTCCTATGTCAGGTTCATACTTAAATTGGAATTGAAATACAGCGTGTAAAGGATTTGTTCTAGTGTTTAAGAGTAGTACATTCTTCTCGGTACAAATCAAACACAAAAAGCTGACATTTATGTAAGGTCCACCCCCGGGAGGGCTCCACGCAGATGCCTCCCCCCTCCACCGGTTTAAGTCTGCACTCAATACCTGAGTTACCTAGGTAACTGGCACACCTGGAGGCAGTTACCGCCTCCTTCTCTGAGGTCACATCCAATCCACCTGGCTACACCTCCTGCCTTTCCCTATATAATCCAGATCAACACAGTCCCTGCTCTCTTTCATTTTCACTCTTATACTCTCTTGCTCTTTTCTCTCTTTTTCCCTTTTTCCTTCCCGTCTGTCTCCCCACGCCTCCATCTTATGTGGGCTGGCAGTTTGCTTTCCCCCCAATAAACTCCTTTCTACCTGAACCATGTGGAGGGTTTTCATTCCAGTGAACCTTACAACTTAATTTGGCATAGCAAACACCAAGAATATAGTATTAAACATTTAAACTATAGATTTTATTATACTTATACTTATGAAGTATAAATCTAGGAAATCGGAGACTTGATTAATGGGTGAAAATTGAACTGATACAGACAGATCACATTGAGGAATATGAATTTTCAAGTGATCAGTGTTTTTTATTTTCCACAGAAAAATATAATTGGAATAACTGAAAGCATTTCAGGTTGGTTTTAGTAATTTAGGTTAACTCAGTGCTGCTGAGACTATTCTCTGGGAGACTTTTGAATTCTTTTTTTTAAAAGATTTTTAAATTTATTAATTAAACAAAAATTTTTTTGACAAGGTGTTGTGCAAAAAGGGTACATTTACATAGTAGGGCAGTGTGTACATTTCTTGTGATATCTTACACCCTGTTTATCTTTCCCTTTCCTAGGTCAGGCAGACATATATACATTACCCAATGTACCAAGAACATATACAGTAGCCACGTGGCCTACGCCAAAGAAAATTTGCCTAGGGCTTTAAATGTAATGTCGACATTAGATAATATGTCGACAGTAGACTTTTGAATTCTTAGACACTGCCTTTTAACTACACTGTGGTTTTGGGTTTTTTTTTTCATATTTCTGCCCATTTTAAAAATCAGTCAGGTCTCCAGCCATAGGGTTCGGTTATACTTCATAACTGCAGCTCAGAATGACCAGCTTCTCCAGTGGTTGTCTCTAAACTCTGCTCTGGTTCTTTGAAGCAGGAAACACAGTCTCCCACGATGTCACCTCTTGCCTCCCCTCCTTCTTCCCCGCCTCATTACCAGAGGGTGCCCTTGAGCCATGGCTACAGCAAACTGCGGAGCAGCACTGAGCAGATGCATCCAGGTAAGAGGTACCCTGGGGCCCAGCTGTCCCAGGCAAGGTCTTGGAGTAGCCTTAATCTATAAGGCAGCAATGCCAACAGCGGTTTAATTTCTTGATCTAATTACTCTTGTTTCCGGAAACATGGCTCAGTTTAATTTTATATTCTTGAGCCAACATTTTTGTTACTGAAATTAATGCTTTGTCTCCTGTTCTGGAAACGAATTCATCTTTAGATTTGTCTTTTATGTATAGAGTCTTTATGATTTAGTCTTTTTGTATGGAGATCATCAAACAGGGACATAGAATGCTAAGGGTTTGCAATTGGGGGGAATTGTTATTCCTTTCTGTGAATGTATCAAACACATTTATATAACAACTGCTTTTTATCATGTTTCTTTAAAAAATATAACTACATGAAAACAAAAGAGTTGATTCAAACCTTTAAAGATTGATGGCATACATAAAAATACCAGGTTCTTGATTTTTTTTTTTGAATAAGGCTAAAGAAAATGCTAGGAGTAGCATTTTGCGGGAAGCATGTATCATACACAGTTGTGGGATTGCCTGCCTGCTCACATTTCTGCTCTGCTAGCCACAGTACTGGTAAAATATATTAGTTGGTTGTGAGGATGACTTGCAGAGCTGGCTGCCCAGACTGCACTGCTAAAAGCTCCGTAAATTCACTGCAGTCTCATCCTTCTGAGTTTTAGAGTCTAGTTTAAGCTATGACCAATTGAAAGTACTCTCCGATTGGGATTTTTGTGGGTGTGTGTGGACTCTGGCTGAAAATGACCCAGTTTTGGCAATTTTTTTCTGCACTAAAAAAGTGGTAACTTCTAGAGGGTCACAAAAATAAAAATGTATATGAGGCTGACCCTAAAGAGAGGCTGTAATCTTGCAGAGAGAAGTAGATATGGCATAAAGAAAAGAGCTCTGGAGTGAATCAGAAAGTGTAGATTTCTATGTCCGGCTGCATGAATTCAGACAAGCTATTTAACTTCTCTTTAAAAAAAAAGAGTCATAGTAACCGATAGGGATGTTAGAAGGATTCCATGAGCCCATGAGTAGAAAATGTTCTTAAATTAAGTCCTATGTAAGAGAAAGAAGATGTTGATAATGGTAATAGTCACAAAAATGACTGTTCTAAAACCTAGATATCCCATCACTTTCTTAAACTAAACAAAGTTGTAAACTCTTCATTTCCCTTACCTGTTTTTCCCTATTTTTGAAGTGAATCTTTTTTTTTTCCTAATCTTCTTTTGGCTTGGAATTGTTTTTGTGTGTGCTGGTCTTGGGGCTTGAACTCAGAGCCTGGGCACTGTCCTAAGCTTCCTTTGCTCAACACAAGCCCTCCACCACAGCTCCACTTCTGGCTTTTTGGGAGGTTAGTTTATTGGAGATAAGAGTTTTGTGGACTTTCCTTCCTGTGCTGGCTTTGAACCACAATCCTCCGATCTCAGCCTCATGAGTAGCTAGGATTACAGGCGTGGGCCACCAGTGCCTGGCTTGGAAGTTGATTTTTAACTTATGGATAAATCAGTTTTTGTTCCGTGGAGGAAGCTAATCATCAAGTTCTTCCTGTTTCCTGCCGCTTCTCTTCATTCCATCCAAACTGAGTTTCCATTTTCACAGTGCTGAGGAAGCAGCTTGCTTTCCTCCTTTCTGGACACTTAGGAGCATAGGCCAAGACCATTGATGCTTCATTCCTTTATATGCTTAAAAACGCAAGGTCAAATCTGTGTATTATAACACACACACATTTTGTTTATTTTTATTTTGTGTATTGGTTTTTGAGACAGGGTCTTGCTATCACACTTGGTGAACACACACTTTTAAAACTTTCAGTTTGCACTTTTAACAAATAGATTATGCCCATGTAGTCACCATTTAAATGAAAATAGCCCTTTCCAGTCACTCCCAGTCCTAATTCAAGCACTGTTCTGATTTGTGTTACCATACATTGTTTTTGCCTTTTGTAGAACTTCTTACAAATGGAAACAGTAAGTTGATTTATATATGTCTACCATCGTTCCCTCAACCTAATTGACATTTTTATCTATAGTTGTATTGGTAGTTCCTTCTGTTACATGACAATCATTTTCCTATTGATGAACATTTGAGTTTTAAAGTGTTTGGCTATTTGTCCTTTTGGTGACATAGACTCTCATTTTATTGGCAAGTAGGGGTGGAAGTGATGAGTCTTAGTGTCAGTAGATAAGAAATAGCAAAACATTTCTACTTTGGTACTACATTTCAGAGTGATGAAATCTTTTTATTTTACATTATAGTTTTATTATCTTAAGAAGTTGTACAAAAGAGTTACTATTCAACAAATCAGTTGATAAGTACAATATATATTGATCCATGTCACCCCTTAGAGTGAAGGAATAGTAAGTGCTTTTAAAAATACTTCTATCCTTGAAGAAAGATAGTACTTCTGTTTCCTCACTACTAAACCTCTTGTAAGGGGATTAAAGAATTACTTAGTTTGAATTGGCATGCGTGTTTTCCATTTCATTTGGGAGGAAAGAGGATCAAGGCAATACATAGTACCTTTGTGAGTTGAGTTTCAATTGAGGAATAAGTCAGAAGTAAACTGATGATGGCCTGAATATCGTCTTTGCTGATAGCTGACTGGAGCATGTCTTAAGGAATGTGGCCAAATGTACTTCTGTCTCTCCTATTTCTAGTCACAGACGTGTGGCCACCCCAGGCTTCCATGTCAATAGAAGGAGAAAATCTGTCTCTCTGAAGTAACCCCCACATCATGACCAGGTGGTAGCCTCTCTCCCCACCCCTCCCCCACCTCCTCAGGTAGTGCAAGCTTCCACCCTTTTATGAGAAGTATAGACACTTAGAATACTTCCTAGGGAAACTCATGGTACTAGGATCTGAACCACACGATCGTTCGCTGTGTTTAAAACCTTCCAAAAGAGTGAAGTTACTGCTAGGGTTTAATTTGATGTTACATCAACATGGAATAATTGTAAAAATCATATGTGTCAAAATCTAGTGACTGTCTACTAGCTGAGACTTTTTCTTTTACATTTGGATTTTGTGCTTCTGAAAATTGACTTAGTGCATTGCCAGGCATTTTTTTTTTGGTATCTTAATGTGTGTACAACCTATTTTAATGTGTTATAATATTGTGTTCCAGTTGCTCAGAAGAGATGTAAGCCCAAGTGTGGTTTGTTGTTGATGTGTGTGTGTGTGTGTGTATGTTGTCTTTAGTGAGAATATCACTATATAGCCCAGAATAGCCCTGAAATTAGCAAAGCCCCTGCCTTAACTTCCTGAGTGCTAGGATTCCAGTCATATGTCACCACACCAGGCTGGTTTGTTATTTTTGATGTATTGTTGTTATATACTATCTTTATTTGAAAAAAAGATCAAAGCATGCTAAAGTTGGTGCTATAACAGGATGTTCTGCTCTCCACTGAATTTGTTTTAAATTCAGTAAGCTACAGAAAGAAGCATTTTGTGTATTTATGTACTTTCCTTTCCTCAAACTGTTAACCTACAGAGATGAGAATTGTTTCTACTTGAGTGATAACTGCTCTTTTCTGTTGGAGCTTAATATTACCTGGTTATGCCTAACTGTTCTTCTGCCATGTTAACAAAGTCATTATTTATGTCTTCTAGTCATAGTGCAGCCAGTTTCTAGATATAGTTTATAAGGCTAGAATTGCTGGTTATTCAAATAAGGTCTTTCATTTAATTCTGACCTGTAGCAGTATTCACTAGAGATTGCACTGTGGTCACATCTCAAAACCACTAATGAACACATACACATACACAGAGAAACACACATGCATGTGTGTACATATGAAGAGCCCACTTAATATGTAAGTGATCTTCTTCACTTCAGAGTTTGGTACAACATACCACAGGAGACAGGAATCAAACTTGAATACCTTTAATATGGTATTTGCTTTGCAGAACTGGGGTTTGAACTTAGGCCCTCATACTTGATAGGCAAGTGTTCTACCATTTGAGCCATGCCTCCAGCCCAACAAGACATTTTTCTAGCATTTTATCATTCCTTTTTAAGATCTCAATTATGTTCTTAGTATTCCACCCCAACACTTTATTCCTGCCATTAACCTGATGTAAATATTTTTCTGCCTGTTTATGAATTGGCTGGATGTGTTTAGTTAGATTGATAGTGAAATTGTACTCGAGGATTAGCAATTGTCTATATGGCCCTATGAGCATATAACTTTAATTTCTTTGCCAATTCTCCCATGAAAAGTGGATGCTCTATCTGTTTGTTAGGTCTTAATTTTTGAGTGAGACCATTGTGTACCAGCAAGCTTTCTCTCTTACTGTTTCAGCTCCCTATGAAGCAAGACAGTCCCTTGTCCAACCTGAGGGGTCATCATCAGGAGCCAAACCAGTTCGGCATCAGGCTTCTCTTATCCGAGTAAGTTATATAATGTAGGGCAATGACAATGAAGAATGGCCATAGGATTTGGACTTCGGAACATGGATTTTTGAAGGGTGAACTTTTTCATTGCATGGGAGATATAAACCACACCCTCATTTAAACATTACATTTCTTGTTCTGTTGCTTGTCTATTTTCCTAAATCTTTTCTGTTTCTGTCTACCCTTTCTGCAGTCTGTATCCCAAGCCAGAGGTGGTTCTTGATCTTCAGTGTACCTACAGTGTTCTTCCACCTTCGTCTACCCACTCATCTGATACCTTTTCAGGAGAGCATCATTTTTTTCTGAAGCAGTCTGTCTTGCCTTTGCCTAATTCTTTACTATTATTTAGTGTATAACTAATGTTTTCCATTTGTTTTGTGCCTCCAATTATGGGGTAAGCTTTTGACTATAGTAGTTCTATATTCTAAGTGCCTATATAATGCCATTTGGACGACAGGTATGTTGTGCAAATGACTACTGTTTCTTTTTCTTTCTTTTATTTATTTATATATTTTTGTTGATCATGGGGCTTGAACTCAGGGACTGGGTGCTATCTCTGAGCTCTTTTGCTCAAGGCTAGCATTCTACCACTTTGAGCCACAGCATCACTTCTGGTAGTCTGGTGGTTAATTGGCGATAAGAGTCTCATATAACTTTCTGCCCAGGCTGGCTTTGAACCCCGATCCTCAGATCTTAGCCTCCTGAGTTGGTGCTAGAATTACAGGTGTGAACCATCGGTGCCTGGCTTTATTGTTTCTTATTTGTAACAGATATAAAAGAAATAACAGGGCCCAAGCGCTGGATCATTTCAGTTTCTCTTACAATGTCATGACAATTTCAGCTTCTCTTTCTTTAGTGTTTTTCCTTCCCCCCCCCCTATATCTATAGTGGTTGTTTTGTGTAGTCAGTTCTGCTGTAGGGAAATCATATTATCAATGAAGGATGTATGCCTGTGTCTGGGGGAGAAATTACCAAAAAACTAGGTTTATTGTTTAGCATTAAAGACAAAAGGAAGTAGGGTGGTGGCTTGTATAACATTTCAATTGTATAACTCAGGAAGAAGGATCATTTATGCATAAGCTGTTCTACTCAAAATAGAAGAGTGGGGTCAGACACTCCCATAAAGAAGTGGGCTGCTAGTTTGGAACAGAATAAACAAAAGTCTGAGGAAGATCCTGGAATTCCCTGAATGCCGCCTGGGGATGGAATGCTGTGTTAGGCATGGTGTAGAACATGATCTTGTAAAACTCTGTGTACAAAGAACTTCCTTGAAGACAATAACTCAGCCATATATTATATATTTTATGTAATACTTTATATAACCACAAACTATAAGTACCAATATCTTCTTTTTATTCTGGTCCTAAGGCTTGAACTCAAGGCCTCGGTACTGTCTTTGAGCTTCTGTGCTCAAGGCTAATACTCTACCACTTGAGCCATAGCTTTGTTTCTGGCTTTTTGTTGGTTAATTGGAGAGAAACATCTTAGGGACTTTCTTGCTTGTACTGGCTTCGAACCATGATCCTCATATCTCAGCCTTCTGAATGGTTAGGATTACATGTGTGTGCCACCACTGCCCAGTGATGATATCTTTTTTTAGTATGAATGAGTTGACTGTGATCAAGAGAGGTCATGTTTCATCCATACCTAATAAGTGGCAGAGCCAGAATTTGAGTCCTGCACTTTTGGGCTACTGGTATATCTTAGATGATGGAATATCTACTCAGCATGTGTGAGGCTCTGAGTACAAAACCAGTATTGTCTAAAAGAAAACCCCTTCATTTTTAATACTTTGCCCACCATCCGAGTTCCTTATTACAAGATTGGTTTTGAGAATTACTGCATAAACAAAAACTGGACATAAAAAACTAATTTTTCGTGGTAGTTAGGATGGAATCTGTGACCTTGCTCATGCCAAACAAGTACTCTACTACTGAGCTATACTCTGAACTCCAAAGTATTCTCGAAAATTCCTTACTGGCACCACATTGGAGAATGAAGATGCTATTCTCTCCAGAGGGCAATACAGCTCAGTTTTATCCTCAAGTTGAAACAGACAGTTGTTTCTTCAGCTGAGTTCCAGATGTAGTAGTTGGCTGTATTCGAAATCCCATGGTACAAAAACACGTGCTTTCAACACTACACTCATATCCATTGTGGAGGCATGTTTACATTAGGCAAGGCTTTAGAAGGGCTGGGTTTCCTCCCCAAACTCTCCAGGGTACAGCTATGCAAGTTCTTGCAGAGTATTTTCTTTTTCTGTAGAAACAAAATTCTGAACAGGTGGGATGATGGTCAAAGAAACAGTGAGTCCTGGGCTTTGTAGTGGTAGGATGGGACTTAGTGGAATGTAATGGCTTCAGCACTCATTTGGACCGGTACCCTGTGAGTTCTTTTTGAATCTGTAGCTCACCCAATTCTACTGAAAAATACACTTTTTGAACCCTTCACTCAAGTAATATTTAGTGAACACCAGTTAACTGCCAAGTACTGTGTTGAGGATACACAATGGAGTGGTTGCACTGGTAGTCCTTGCCTTGGTGTAGAGTTCAGGGTATTGGAGGAGACACTGATTTTATTAATCAAGCCCATTACCAAAGTAAATATACAATTATGAGGTGTGATATGATATGATATGATATGATTATGTGATGTGATATGCAAGTCATACTCTACTTTGAAGATGCAAAATGAGGATGGGATATGACCTAGCCTGGACAGGTGGGGGTGATCAAGGAAGTCTTCTGGGAAGCAAAGAGAAACATTTGAGTTCAAATTAGAAGGATACAGAGGAATTAACCATGTAAATGGGTGGGAATAGAGGTACAGGTTAGAAGATAGACAGAGCTGTATATATAGAGAGACATTCTTAGTGTGCTTAACCTTTTGTACACATTAACTCCTTCAATGCTTGGAACTATTTATCTTCAGAGGTAACACTTACCTTATTTTTGTTCACATGACAAAACTTGAGGTATAAATACCTTATTCACTTTGCCCAAAGTCACAGGTAGGAGGTAGTAGCCCCAGAGTTCAAACACTAGATACCATTCCCCCCAGTTACTGACTAAGGAACCAGATGATGGTGATGTCATCTGTTGAACACGGAAGCACTGGATTAAAAAAAAAACTGTGCTGGGGAAAAGAATGTGATGTTGTAACTGCAGTGTTACTCCATGCCACGAGATGAGCTTTCAAGAGAGCCCTGAGGAGTTGACCCAAGAGTTGATAGGTTTGTGAGTCTGGAGCTTTGGTGACAGCTGAACCTAGATGTAGATATTTGTCAGCAAGGAGCCATCAGAAAAATCTCATGACAAAGTGCAGGATAAAACCACACAGGTTTTGTCCAGGTACACCTTAACTCTGTCTCTGTTAGGGTAAATTCTTTGTCTATTTTTGTGGCACTGATGACTCAGAATGGATGTAACAGTGCATTTAATAATAGTCCATAGTCTTGGCTGGGTGCTGGTAGCTCATGCCTGTAATCCTAGCTACTCAGAAGTCTTAAGGTCTGAGGATCACAGTTCCAATCCAACTGGGGCAAGAAAATCTGTGAGATTCTTATCTCCAATTAATTACCGAAAAAGTTTGAAGTGCCACACACTGGTGCCTTAAGCCTCCTGTAATGCTAGATACTCAGGAGGCTGAGATCTGAGGACTGAAGTTCGAAGCCAGCCTGTGCAGGAAAGTCCATGAGAATTTTATCTTCAGTAAAACTATTCAGAAAAAACCAGAAGTGGCACTATGGTTCAAGTGGTGGAGTGTTAGAATGGAGCACAAAAGCCCCAGGACAGTGGCCAGGCCCTGAGTTCAAACTTTAGGACTAGTATACACACACACACACACACACACACACAGCCATAGTTGATTTTTTTTAATGTCTTCTTGGTATTAGAAGAGGTTTTCCTACCTCCTGTTTGAAACATAGCCTACTGTTCAAGAAGAGAGCAAGGGGCCTTTCTTGACCAGAACAGTCTGTGTTTGCACAGCTGGTGAATTTTTCTTTCTTCAGTTTTTAGTTTTCCTTCTTGTGTCTTGTCAACTTGATTTTGCTGGATTCCATGTTACAGAAAGCAAAATGCCAATTTGAGTTAGTCATGGAGATGAAGGAATTTGAAGTGAAGGTTGGTGGTAATAGGGTATTAGTATTTATTGAGCATGGGGCTAGGCTAGCTAGGGTGACAATTCCCTTTATGCTATCATGTGCTTGTTCTGATGGCCATCCTCCCTCCCTCCCTCCCTCCCTCCCTCCCTCCCTCTCTCCCTCTCTCTTCCTCCCGCCAGCTTCTGCTCTAGCCTTGTATTCAAGTCTTCTCTGACTTATTTATTTACTTATTTAATGAATTTTTATTGTTATTGTAAAGGTGATGTACAAAGGGGTTGCAGTTACATAAGTCAGATAAAGAGTACATTTCTTTTTGAACAATGTCACCTTTCCCTTTCTCCCAGTTTTCCCCTTGCAACCCCACCTACAAGTTATATAGATCATTTTCAACATAGTGTTTAGTGAGTATTACTGTTCCATTTGTTCACCTTTTGTCCCTCCTTTTCTGTGTCCCCTTTTGCCCCCCCCAAAAAAACCAGATAAACCATTAAAAAAGGAGGAAAAGAAAATTAAACAGCAGCAAAGAAAAAAAATCCTCTTGTTTCCACTTCTAAACTATTGGATTTTCTTGTCTTTGAAATTTCAGATAGTAATCATATTTTATGTTGGTAGGTGGTTGATAGTGGTTTGTCAGTTAGCAGATATTGAGAGCTAGTATTATGGTTTACTTTTCTCACAGATTATCTTAAACATCTAGAGCATGTAATCATTTGTAATTTTGCTGTCATAGATTTACAACTGAACCTGTGCTCCCACGCTGCTCTGTAGCCTCTGTTTTTGCTAGGAAGAAACCTTGACCTTATGTTGTCTTATTTGACGTATTGATCACATTTGGCACCAACCTCCTTCTTGAAATCCTCTCATTATTTGAGGTCTTTGATGCCATACTCTTTGGATTTTTCTTCTATTTCTGTGATTACCACTTCCTACTTTTCAGTTTTCCTCCTCTGCCCTTAACATGTTGGTGATCCCTGGGCTCACTTATCAATTTATTTACTCTTTAGCTACATGGAATCTGATAACAGTGACCTTCATCTACCTAACATCCTCATCTAGATTCCTTTCTTTTCCTTTTTCCTTTTTCTTCTTCCCTCTTTCCCCCACCCTTCCTTCTCCCTCCTTCTAACTCCCTGCCCCCTCCCTCCCTCCCTCTCTTCTTCCTTCCCTCCCTCCCTCTCCCTTTCTTTTTATTTCTCTTTTCATTTTCTTCTCTCTCTCTCTTTCTCTCTCTCTCCTTTCTTTCTTTCTTTCCCAGCCTTTTACCACTTGAACCATCTCACATTCCAAATGACTTTCTTGTTTATGTATCCTATTATGTGTGCTCTTTGGTTCAGGTTATTATCCTTTGTCACAAAAGCTGTAATATCAGCTCTAGATTATTTTTTTGTTTATGTTAGTCATAGGACTTGAACTCAGGGTGTGGGAACTATCCCTGAGCTCTTTTTGCTCAAGGCTAGTGCTCTACCACTTTGAGCCATAGCACCACTTCTTAGATTCTTTCTTATTTCTGTACTTGTCTTCTTCCTTACTTTATCCTCATTGTAGACAAAATTGGTCTTAAAAACCCAGTTGGGAAAATTGCTTTAACATTTTACAATGTACAATTATATTAAAACATAACATAGTACACCATGGCATTTTTTTGTGGTTTTTGATATCAGTTAAAAAATAAACTGGGTGCCAGTGGCTCAACCTGTAATCCTAGCTACTCAGGATCTGAGATCTAAGAATTGTGGTATGAATCCAGCTCATGTAGGAAAGTCTGTGAGATTCTTATCTCTCACCACCAAAAAGACAGAAGTGGGGTTGTAGCTAAGGTGGTAGTGTGCTTGCCTTGAGTGAAAAAGCTCAGGGACAGTGCTCAGGCATTGAGTTCAAGCCCCATGATAAATAAAAAAACTATTAATTACACTCTTTCCTCCTTGATATTTGTTCATCCTACTGACTGATAAAACCTGTCCCCCTCTTCTCATTGTTCTTGCCTCATCGCCTACATTTCCTGCACATAGCTCCCAGGTTCCTGTGTTTGCTCTCTACTTACCTCTTCAGACACAACAGGTACAGCTTCTCTCTTCCCACATTTGGGTTATGAAGAACTTCAGTGTTCTCTCTGTGGAACCGTTACTCTTTACCCTGACTTTTACATTTTTATCTCTCAATTTATCTATGTATTTCCCCATACTTACATATGAAGTATGGATGTGTTCTAGTATTTTTGAAGTGAAGATGTGATGTTTTCATTAGAAAGCATGGTTCATTACTCATTTGATCCATGAAACACTACCAGAAGAATGGAAGTCAGACCATCATTGATTTCTCATCTCTGAGGTTACTAGGTCTTTTATATTGTTCCCAGAACCTTTTAGGCAGACACAAGTGAATAAAATTATGTCTGTATATGTGTTTGTGAATTTATATGTCTGTCTGTCTGTATATCCATAAATATCTTTCTAGTTTGATCTGAAAGTAGAAAAAAATTCTGTTTTAAACCAAAACACTCTTACTTTTCAAAGCTAAGCATATCTGCTGTGGTTTCTTCTTTCTAGAGGGAGTGACATAACTGTTTTGGAACATGTTCTCAATACTTGGTCTTTTGTTCTTCATAGATAAAATAGGAATGGTTCTCTAGAAAAAGCAAGCCTATAAAGGATGACAAAAGAAACAAATATTTAGAGTCCCTGTTGAGATGCTATTGGCTGAAGTCAGAGGGCAGAGAGTAAAGAGTGACTGAAAGATTAGCAATAGGTAGAGTAGGGAAGACTAGAATTGAGTCATGAGACAGTTGGTAGTCTGACTTAGGAAGAAGATTGAAGCACGTAAACAAATGGGGTACACTAGATATTGTCTCAGGCACTCTGATTTTTTTTTTTTTTTTTACAAAATTCCTAGCCAAGAGGATGACTCACCAAGCAGCTTGGGCCCATCAGGGCTTGTTCAGGGTTCAGGAATTCTGTACAAGAGGTATCATTTGTCATGTGCGTGTTTGTCTGTGTGTCTGTGTGTCTTGAGTAGGGCCTTGAGCATTTTTTCCTTATTTTTTGATCTTTATTTTTCCATTATCAGATATTGAACTCACAACTTTGTACTTGTTAGGCAAGTGCTGTACCACTTGACCCATGCCTTCCAGCCCTTGAGCTTTTGGGTTGTTTTTCAGATAGTCTTACGCTAACTTTGCCCAGACTTGCCTCAGAATGTGATCCTTCTGCCACTGGGGTTACAAACAACTTATTTTTGAATCTTTACTCGCTTGCTTTGTCAGAGAGCACCGATCCTGTCTCTGTCAAAGTATCCTTGTGCTACTCCAACACCATGTCCCTTCCACATTTAGTTATTGCAACTTTCCTATACTTTTCATATCATTCAGGCACTCAAGATACTGAGTCATCTGAACAAATGCATGTAGATGTATGTGTGAGTAGCTGAAGTTACAAAAGCCACGTGATAGAGAACAAAAACCTCGTGGTTTTCTTTACCAGGACATAGAAATAAATACATGGTTTGGGTCACTTCAGATTATACAGGAAACACCAAAAATGTTATTTTTTGAGTGGTGTGTTATGAACTTTTAAACATGCTTGTTCTTCAGTATAATTAATGATTTTTAAAAACTCAAAGATTCAAAAGAACACATGGTGAAGTGTCCCTTCTACTTCCACCTTCTGGTCACCCATCTCAGGGCGACTAATATGACCCATTACTTTTTTTAGTGTTATGTAAGACGTGTGTGTGTGTGTGTGTGTGTGTGTGTGTGTGTCAGTGTCAGTTATAGGGCTTGAACTCAGGGCCTGGGCATTGTCCCTGAGATTTTTCTGCTCAGTGCTAGTGCTCTACCACTTTGAACCACAGCTCTATTTCCAGTTCCTTTTGATAATTAATTGGAGATGAATCTCATAGACTTTTGTCTGGGCTGGCTTTGAACCACAAATCCTCAGATCTCAGCCCCCCAAGTATATGAATATGAATCTTATATACACTCATATATTCATATTTTATGCATATATTCATGCACATATGTGCATCTTATTTATATTATATAGTATACATTGTATTATACTCAGGCCTAGTGCTGATGGCGTATGCCTATAATTCTAGCTACTCAAAAGGCTTACACCTGGAGGACCACAGTCCACAGACAGCCTAGGTAGAAAAGTCCAAGAGACTCCATTTCTAGCTAACCAGCAAAATTCCAGGCTGGAGGCATGGTTCAAGTGGTATAGTGCCAGCTGTGAGCAAGAAAGCTAAGAGATCATTAATCCCTGTGTTCAAGCTCTAGTATCAGTATAAAATAATATATTTATAAGCAAATATAATTATTAGTAATATATGCAAATATATTATCCATTTTTACCCACATGGTTGCATATATTTGTTATGCACTCAGCATTTTTACTTAATAATACACTTTAATAATATGCTATAGCAGTGCACGAAGTACTTCTAAAAATATTCTTTAGTGTGCACCTTCCATAAATTATTTAACCAACTCATTCTGATTGATGTCTAGTTCTTGCAACCAAAACACTGATTGTAGATACATGGGATCAATTCCCAGAAATGGAATTATTGGCTGAAAATCTTTGCATATTTATAGTTTTTATGGAAAAATTTCAAATTGGAGGCCATATAAATTTGTATGCTTACCATCAATGTAGGAGAATGTCTGTTTCTGCTATCTTTGCAAATACAATGTGCAAACATAACAGACCATTTTCAGTTTAGTAGGTGAACAACTGTATTTCTGTGCAGTTTCTGTGTATTTGTTTGTATATAAGAGGAAGACTTGGTTTGATATATTTTGTAACTATGCATGTGCCTTAGTCTCTCTCTCTTTTGTCATTGTGGAACTTGAACTCGTGGATGAGTGCTGTTTCTGAGTTCTTCAGCTCAAGGCTAGTGTTCTACTGTCGGGGTCTCTAGCCTCCTGTGCTCTCCTGACCTGTGGGAGAGACGGGAAAACACACCCCAACTGGGGAGCCAAGAAGAGGAAAGGGTAGATGGACCGCCTGCAGCCAGCCCTCCCTTGCCGGAGGACAAACAGAGGGAGTCCAGGAGAGATGTCAGCGAACTTCTTGCTTTATTGAAAGAGCTCTGCTCTTAAAATAGGTCAGAGAGTGGCAGGAAAGGGAGGGGTTACATGCACCTATCTAGGGATGGTGAAGGGACGCCTGAGCTGTCCATCAAAGGTGGAGGGCCGAGGGACCAATCCTAAGAGGCGGCCTAATTCTACGTCACAGCCCACAGGACTGCCTCTGGGTTCATCACCAGGCGCCATCTTGGCCACACGTGGTTCCAAGGCTGGGAGGCGGGGCCAGCTAGAACCGCCTTTCCGGTTCAGCGTAATAGCCACACTTGACCTCCGGGCAGGAAGACAGGCGGGGCCAGCTAGGACGAGCCTTTCCAGGTTGCGTTGTGACAGCCACGCGGCCCCAGGGTTGGGAAAACAGGCGGGGCCAACTAATTGCCTCTTAATAATGCAAGGCATCCCGGTTGGCGTGCCCCACACTCTACCACTTGAGCTACAGTGCCACTTCTGGTTTTCTAGTGCTTAATTTGAGATAAGAGTCTCGTGCACTTTCCTGCCTGAGTTGGCTTTGAACTGTGATCCTCAGACCTGAGCCTTGTAGTAGCTGGGCTTATAGGCGTGAAATACCAGTCCCTGGATAATGTGTGTCTTATTCTTGATTTGTGATGTTTGCCAGATTCATTTTCCATTTTATTTTGAACCCTAGCTGACCTTTTATACCATATCCTAAAGAGCAAAATTTTATGCATCTTCTGTATGCTCTAGTTTTCTGTGCCTATTGTAGGACCCCTAGAGGCCTGAATGGCAACATTACCACGGGAGGCCCCATTTTCCATAGCATTAAGCCTTCTGTATACATATTTTCATTTATCTATTTGTGGTTCTTTCTCTGATGTTAGAGCCATTATTTTTGAGGAAGGAAACATTTATTGAAATAGCTGAAACATTTATTTCAACTGATGCTAAAGGTTATTTTTCTCAGCTGAATTTTTTTTTCTTTACCCATTTTTTTTGTAGCATATTCCTCAGGTGCTTACGATGTCTCAAACATTGGAACCTGTTTACTAGGTTTTTTTTGCTGGCATATCTGACATGAAAAATAAATGTTTTTGTATTAAAAGATGAGAGTGCTAAGGAAACACTAGTCACTGGGAGAAAGGTAATTCCAGGAACAAAGTATTTGGAATTGAAACAGAAAGATATTTACAGGAACAAGATATTTATTAAGTAGATATTAGAATTGATTGAGGTGTTACAGTAAGACCTTGAAAAATGTATACTTAAAGACAGTGGGACATTGGGAGAGGGGAAAAAATAGAAGGCATTACTTTCCCGGCATTGCAGCTGATTGTTCCACTACTAATGAATGAAAATGAATGTATTCTATTTGTGGTGACAGCATTGTGCCTTTTCTTCATGAGGTGTGGGGCCTCACATTCAAGGCTTCCGGTGGTGAGAGCTTTCCTGGTAATTCCAGGTAATTCAGGCTGCATCCATTTGATAGGCTGCCGTTCCTCTAATTCAGCCTCTCTGATGTAGCTGAAAATAATGGATTGAAGTCTGGCTCCTACATAGTCCTTTGTAAAACTAGGAAAGTGTATGGTGTTAATTTATGGCTTATTGACCATGACCCATTGGTATCATTTATAGACGAGGCTATCACTATGGAAGCGTCCTTCACCACAGTGCTATTTTAGCGAGGTTCATCAGTATTCCTTTTGATTCAGGTAAGCCGACAATAGGAAAAATGAAAGATTTATAAAATTAAATAAGATGGTATCAGGTAAGCAGGGAGTGTTATGTCCCAAATTGCCTGTTCCAACACTGGTCATTTCTCACCAAGTCTTTATTTAGGTTCTTTCTCTTTTTTCCAGCAGTGTTCCACAGTCGGTATTATATCCTTTATTCATCTACTTGGAAATAGTTATTAAGTGGCTTCTGTGGGTCAGCCAAAATGCTAGCTGTACCCTGAGCTATAAACTTGCACGTGTACAGTATTTGTAGTCAACTCTGGGGGATAGCTTTAAATCCGTGATCTCACCTATGCATGTAGAATTGAAAACTATTAATTGCTGTACTCTGGTGGCACATAACAGAGAAATCTGACCTAGGGCTTGGATATAAGGAGAGGTTCCTAAAAGAAGGGGCTGTTGAGCTTGGCTGTGAAGGGTAACTAGGACTTCAGCAGGCAAAGCAAGGATAGAACTGGGAAAGGAGGAGAGGAATGCTTCCCATAGAGATAAGATCCTCGACAAAGGCCATGTATGATCAGAGTTTGTAATTGTGACCCATTTAAAGTATCCATATGAATACTTTCAATAGTGATTTATAATAGGAGATGTGAATAACCTAGGAAGTCTTTGAAAAGCCTGGAAATATTTGTTCCGAGCTTGCAGGAACAAGTCCTAGAATCCGGCAGCCATGCTGAGCTGCTAAGGGAACTTGGCCTCTGCCAGTCAGAAAGCTACAGAACTGGGAAACTGCTGCCGTCATTCCACACCGTGTCTGACCTAGACAAGCCAAATGAGTGCTTTGTTGTCACCCTTTTTTCCTCACCTCTTTCACCATGTAACTTGGTTCTGAATTATGCTTCCATGAACGTATTTTTTTTTTTTGTAGAACATAAGTCCCATGTGGAAGTCAAACAGCAAAAGTGTTTGAACAGTGTAGCTTTTAGTTAGCAAGCCTCTGGTATATTAAC
The DNA here is from genome assembly GCF_023159225.1 of Perognathus longimembris pacificus. Lineage (NCBI taxonomy): Eukaryota > Metazoa > Chordata > Mammalia > Rodentia > Heteromyidae > Perognathus > Perognathus longimembris. The sequence goes on along the minus strand of NC_063188.1, from coordinate 103,849,185 downwards.
AGGGTGAAAGACTAAAATAAAAGGTTGAGGTGGTCAGAGCCTAGTTTAAGACAAAGAGATAATACTACTGAGCAAGACAGAGCACCATGGTCCTTAGGATTGTGTTTTAGGTGGGAAGCCAATGGCTCACAAGTTAGCTTGTTAGTAAATGACTGTCCCAGAGTTGAACCCAAGTTGGTATAACTCCTGATCCTGTGTTCTATTGGCACCTTCAGGCAATAGCCTGATTCTCTAAAGTATTTCAGCTCAAGTTTTTGGTGCATCTGTTTTCCATCTGACCTCACGCTGTGTTGTGTGCAACAAGGAGGACATCCTAGAGAAGGGGTAGGCAGCCTTGACCAACCCATGATGAAGATGGGGTGGGGATATTATTGCAGTGTTTATGGAAATCCTTGGTTGTCCTCTTGTGCTGATTTCTTATTTTCTCCTGGCTGCCTCCTCTGTAAACAGCAAAATCCTGACAATTTATGAAGGAAAAATGCCCTTATGGAGCAGCGGACTGTGGCCTCCGATGGATGAATTGGACTCAGTGGTTATTAAGAAGTATTTCTTTTACTAATCAAAATTAGTTTCCATGCAACATACTCAAATAACAGCCTAATGATTGAATATCTGCATTGTAGGCCATCTGCAGGATTCTTTCAAGATGTGAAAACATGCAGGACTAGCTGTGCCCATTGTGTAAGGGGACAGCTCCTGTGTTCCTTTGGCCTTGATGAAAGGAAAGATTCGTTGGGAAGACAGCTGGTATAAACGTAGGCCCCACATTAGGGGCATATTTCCCACAGTAGATCTAGATTTCACTTATATAACAATTTGACAGGAGATGCCTCTGTGGGAATTTCAGATGGAACCAGCTGTGTGCCACAGGGTGCTGCTAGTCCTGCGCAGAGATGGTCACTGGTCCTCACATGGTGGGTGTCATCTAACTGAAAGGGAGGCTAGCCTTTGGTGTGCTAGGCAATTCAATTACCCTACCATGAGCTCCATCCTAAGCACTCACTTTCCTTCTTTCCCTTCTTCCCTCCCTCTCCTTCCCTTTCTCTCTCTCTCCCACTCCCCTTCCCCCATACTGTGGTTTGAACTTAGAGCTAGGCTGGTTCTCTACCACTTGAGCCATACCCCTATCCCAGCTTGATTTTGCTAAGGCATGACAAAGGACATTGTTAAAAGGTCATTTGCACCCAAAGGCAGTGACATTTAGAAGTTACCTCCAGGGTGAAATAATATTCTGAACAGGAATGTTCTGTGGTTGATATAATACACGTACCTTTTCTGTGTTCTCCCTGACAGTACTTCCTTGCAATTCATATTATTCAACTTTGCATGATACTTTGAGGGCAAATGCCACCTTTTGTGATTTTATTAATAGTTATTATTTTTAATGAGTCTTTTGAAGTCTCTTTCCTTATAACAGAGATAATAACTTGCAGTGCCAAATACTTGCATTTTACTTGAAATAAAACCAAGAGGTTGAATGTTTTAAATACAAACAAATCCAAGTCTCCTGTGTCTACAGAAAATGTATAATGAACCATATGTGTGGATTTAAATAGACAGATGTGGAAGATTTCTCTCTCTTTTTTCTTTAAATTTTTTTTTAGTTTTTTATTGTTATTATAAAGGTGATGTACAGAGGAGTTACAGTACATAAGTCAGGCAAAAAGTGCAATTCTTTTTTTATTTTTTCCCTTTATTGTCAAAGTGTGATACAGAGGGGTTACAGATTCATATGAAAGGCAGTGGAGAGTGCAATTCTTTTTGGATAATGTCACCCCTTCCCTTGCTCTGTCCCAGTTTTTCCCTCCCATCCCCACTCACAAGTTGTAGAGTTCATTTTCAACATAGTGTATGCTGAGTACCACTGCTGCATTTGTTCACCCTTTTTCCTTATTTCTTCCTTAAAAACATGGGCGGAACTTAATATTGGCATTGAGTAGCAAATATGTCTACCCAACCAGCAAAACCACTTAGAACTGGAGTGGAACTGGGGAAGGCTCTTAGGGTATGTTCAGAAGTGGAGGTTTTCCTTGCTCTGGCCACTGTTTGGATGGCTAAGACTTCATAGAACAGTCATTTCCATTTCCCAGTGCCTTCCTTCTTTGCAATAAGTCATTCTCTCTTAGGTGACTGACCCTAAGAGGTTGTATTAATTATGCCTGATAGTGGGTTGGTTCTGGCACCTAGGTGCTGACAAAGATGTACTGCCGGTGCCACATGAGTGTTGGAATGAACCTTCCTCTGGTGATAACCATGTAGTTTTTTCTCTCTTCTATTCTTTGTTATCTGTGGGCCACAGTGGTCTATGGCTAAGTTGCTGTTGCTAACTGGTTGACCTTTCACCTTTCCTGCTTCATTCTCCAAGCTGATATTTCTGTAACTTTCCTGTTTAATATAACTTCAAGCCTTACATTAACTATAATCCCTGCCTTTTGTCTGGACCATACGAAGGCAGCTCCACTAATATCGACATTGCAGTGGCAGCCTATTTTGTCTATATGTATACAGCCCAAGAGTTGCTTTCAGCAGATGGCCATCATTCTCTCATATTTTGGTATCTGCAAATGCCACTCCCTTTTCTTGCCCTACCTTGCGAATCATATGATATTATTTCTCAAACTTGGGGACACTTTGAATCCCCTAGAGGCCTTGTTAAATCACAGAGTCATGGGCCCCACTCTCAGACTTTCTGACTCACTAGGGAGGTTGATGAAGCCTAAGAATCTGTATTTCTAACAAGTCCCCCATTGATGCTGTTATGGATAGGGACCACAAACTTCATGTAGCAAAGCTTCAGAGTACCTTACTATACCAAAGCACTTCTCTTACTGTTCTGAGATTACCTGTGTATCTTTCTCCCTCACTAGACTGTGAACTTCCTGGGGCAAAAAAAGAATCTGTTTTCCTACCAGTGTATTCATAGTCTGGGTTATTGTTGGTCATTTAAGCATCTGTTGAATGAATGATCAAACAGCTCACTGTTTATGCAGTGACATTTAAATGATTTTGCTTCTTATAGATCACCTTTCTTTTAAGACATTCCACTTTAATGAGGTATGGAAAGTAGCTTATTCCTTTTTATTTTTGTGCTGCTACTGGGACTTGAACCCAGGGCCTCACTCTATTGCTTATTTTCTTTGCTCAAGGCTGGTACTCTACCACATGAGCCTTACCTCCACTTCTGTCTTTTTGCTGGTTCATTGGAGATAAGAGTTCACAGACTTTTCTTCCCAGGCTGACTTTGGGCCAGGATCTTCGGATCTCAGCCTCCTGAGGAGCTAAGATTATAGATGTGAGCCACCAGCACCTAGCTCATCTACTCCTTTTGTCCTTGAAATATTAGCTTTGTAGATATGTAACTACAGAATTCCTATAAAGATCAGACATAGGTTAAGCATAGAAGAGAAAGTGAAATCTCTTTTGATCTCCAGCTTTAAAATATAAAATGGAAGCCAGGCTTAAGACAGGTACTTTACCATTTGAACTACACCTATATGTACGGATTTTTTTTTACTAGTTAATAGGAGGTAAGAGTCAGACTTTCCTGCCCAGGCTAGCTTTGAACCTTGCTTCTCAGATCTCAGCCTGTCAAGCAGCTAGGATTATAGTCATTGACCACTGGCACCTGACCAAGAAGAATTTTCTTTGTTATCCCCTTTAATCCTCCTTGTTTTCTTTCTTTGTATTTTTACTATTATTAGAATAGTTTCTGAAAAAATAGGTAGATGTAATCCAGATTAAAAAATGCTGATACAGGGCTGGGAATGTGGCTTAGTGGCAAGAGTGCTTGCCTCGTATACATGAAGCCCTGGGTTCGATTCCCCAGCACCACATAACAAATAAAATGGCCAGAAGTGGCGCTGTGGTTCAAGTGGCAGAGTGCTAGCCTTGAGCAAAAAGAAGCCAGGGACAGTGCTCAGGCCCTGAGTCCAAGTCCCAGGACTGGCAAAAAAAAAAAAAAAAATGCTGATACAATATCCTGGGCATGGTGGCATATTTCTGGAGTCTCAGAAATGGGGAGGCTAAGGCAAGGGAAACCTGAAATTTAAGGCCAGCCTGCTTATCTTATCAGAACCTAACTAAAAAGCGTCTTCAGTTTCAGGAACTCGAGTGAATATGTTGAAAAGAAAGAGGTACATGATTTGCTTTGTGCAGGGATTCATTGACTATATATAGCTAAGCCCCTTAAGTTGTCTGGGAAAAAAGATAATAAATAATATTTGTGGTGCCTTAAGATACTAAATGGCATAGGAGTGTGAGAAATGCTTTATAAACATCAAAGAACTCTGTGGATTTAAGATATTAATTAGTGGACAGCAACTCTCTGGACATTAAAAAAGTGCTTTGATTTATATTTGAAGGTGATGTATTGATTATACATAGCTTTTCACTTATTTGTTACTTTCCTTCTGTCCATTCTAAAGTACACAGCTTCTTTCTTTGAGTAAAAGCTTCTGCTGGGTGCAGCCTTCCCCAGGCACTTTTGGAAATATCCATTATACTAGCAGAGTTTCATATCATTCTTCTGCTCTTTTCCAAACACCCTTAGCCCAAGATTTCAGAAGTCAGTCAAATGATAGATATTTTACTTCAAAGATGACATCTCAAGGTTATATTACAATGCTTTATGCAATCTCCTTTCTTCCCCAAACATTGTCAAGGGAGATTGGTGTTCCTAGGAAGTATTAATTTCTGGAATAGTGTGCCTATGGGGGCCTGCTGGGGAAAAAGGAGATGGTTTGCTGTCTTATCTGGGGATAGTGGGTAGAACACTCTCCCAAATGATTAATTTCTTGACAGTGCTCAGAGGTAGGCAACTTGGTGGCTGGCCCCTTAGTAGTAACACCCCTCCTTTTCATTTATACTCTCCTTTTGCCTTTAAAGCTCATACTCCTGGTGTTTTTCTCTTAGTTCCATGAAAATGGCCCTTGGCAATAACCCCATAGTCTTAGGGTAGATGGGAGGAATGAAACAGAACCTCGATTCGTCCCTCTACAACTTTCTTGTTTTTAATTCCCCAAAGCTTAGTATTCATTAGCATTTGTTTTCTCTACTCCTTTTCTGGTTTTCTAGGCTTTTAAATCTTCATATTTGATGTGTCCGCCCTCTAGTGGCAGGTCTGATGCACCCCTCCTTCGTTACCCTATTGTGGTTGTTTTTACCATCAAGCTTTATTATCTCCACCTTACATGTGTGGGAAGCACAAGATCAGTGGTCTTGACCTGCATTCAAGTATCCCCATATCCTGGGGATACGGGGTTTGAATCAGAGCTTTTGAGTCTCAGATTTCTATTATGCAAATGAAATAGAAGAAAAAAAGACAATGTGATTATAGCTGTTCCACTGATTTTTTTTTTCATGGCTTAAAAAATGCCCAATTACTACTTTCCTCTCGATGGTGAATACTTGAAGATAAGGATGACTGTCTTTTAATTTTTTCAACCCTTCCTTTATCACATCAGAAAATCTTTTGACACTAATCAAGAGATCAGTATTTTATGCTTAGTCCTGGTTAAGTTTCAGGGATAGAAAAAAAAGTATAAAGCTCAGTGCTTACTCTTTAGTAATTACATTTTGGTTATGAAACACATTTATTCCCTTGATGAAAGCTTAAGAATAATACACAATGACTTCTACAGGTGTTTAAGTTTTATACTTCACCTTATAGAGGTACCTTGTCTAAGCATTTCCTTTTCATTTTGTATTTTTGAAGTCTTTTTCAGTGGAGAGGGAACTACAGGACAACAGTAATTACCCGGATGAACCCTGGAGAATAACAGAAGAACAGCGGGAATACTATGTCAATCAGTTCCGATCCCTTCAGCCAGATCCCAGTTCCTTCATTTCAGGTAGGAACATCATGTTCTTGGACATTGTTCTCACATGAATTGAAGTAAAAATCTTGAGAAATAGTTTACCAAAAATGAACATGACAACTTTCTCTGATTTCACCTTTTTTCTCAAACTGGAATTCCTTACCAAATTTAAATTATGCATATAAAAGTTGGCAATGGCATTGGGAAAACGATATTTCTCCTTCAGAGGGGTTAACAGGGAATTTTAGGGAACCTTGTCCAAACCCTGTATCGTAGGAGCTGAAGCAGTTCTTGAAATGGTAGATGATAGCAAAATTGCTTATTTACTATATTAGAATCAGAGCACGGACAGAGTAAAGCCTTCTGAAACAAATCTCCTTATGTTTAATACACTCCAGAAGTTCAAACTGACCATTTTCTTTGGCTCAAGTCTTTCTCCTCTGGTTTATTTTTCTGAGAGAAATTAAGATATAGAAGGAAAATTGGTTATCGTTTCCCCATATGTCATCAGTTCTTCACATATACATATATGTGTATATGTATTTTTTTCCTCTTGTTTATTTCTCATATAAAAACCTTAGAGGAATCGATGTATTCTTGTGTGCCTACATTTTACCAAGTTAATAACTAAGAAAAGAGTGCAATAAGAGTTTGGAAAAATTCATAAAACATTCTTCAATTTTGAAGAATAACAGTGTATTCTTTATGTTTTTGTTGGTCCTGGGGCTTGAAGTCAGAGTCTGGGCTCTGTCCCTGAGCCTCTTTGTGCTCAAGGATAGCACTCTTCCACTTGAGCCACAGTGCCTCTTCTGGCTTTTTCTAAGTAGTTTATTGCAGAGAAGTCTCATGGACTTTTCTGCCCAGGCTGGCTTTGAACCATGATCCTCAGATCTCAGTATCATGAGTAGCTAGGATTATAGGCCTGAGCCACCCACACTCAGCAACATTGTGTTCATGATAATGCTAACCTGATGTATTGAGTATGGACTAAAACTAGTTTCCTTCTATAAAATGTGTAACTGAGATAGATTTGTATAAATAAATCTAAACATCATTTGGTTGGTAGTAATGACATTCTGGAAGTCAGAATAGTATGGATATAACAAATTAATAATACAACATATTAATATTATCATCATAGACTGGAAAAAATAAACAGAAACCCAGATTGTATAAATTGACTCTTGCTAGCCTTACCCCTAGCTCAATTGAATTTCTTCACAGCATATTTAGATATTTAGCCAAACACAAATAGGTACTTGCTAGAAATATTTTTATTTGAGCTAGGTGCCATTGGCTTATGTCTGTAATTCCAGCTATTGGTGAGATAGAGATTGGGAGGATCACAGTTCAAGGCCAGACCAGACAAAGGTTAGTAAGACCTTGTTTCAGTAGTCGAGTGTGGTGGCATGTGCCTATTACCCCAGCTACAAGGGAAGCATCAATAGGAGGAGGGAAGTTCAGGCATAAACATGAGACTTTGTCCCTAAAATAACCAAAACATAAAGGACTGGGGGCATTACTCAATGGTAAAACGGTGAAATGCGTGTCTATAAAGCAGGAGGTGCTGAGTACAGAGAGAGAGAGAGAGAGGGAGAGAGAGAGACAGAGAGGGAGAGAGAGGAAGAAGAAGAGGAGGAGGAGGAGGAGAAGAGAGGGAGAGGAGAGGAGAGGGAGAAGGGCCTCAATGAAAATATTTTCAAGATGTTTATCATATTTCTATTTAGTGGGATTAATGGTGTCGGGTTTTGCTCATTTTTTCTACCATGACTATTATTTTTTTCTTTGATAGATTTTTACGTAAGTAATTCTGAAATTAGTTTTTTGAATTTTGGGTAAAATTTTGCAGAGGTTTGGTAAAATTTTTATGAACATTATGTGAGCCTTTTTTTTAGCCTATTTTGACCTAAATATTCTTTTTTTTAAGTTTTTATTATCAAACTGATGTACAGAGAGGTTACAGTTTCACACGTTAGGCATTGGATACATTTCTTGTACTGTTTGTTACCTTGTCCCTCATACCCCCCTCCGACCTAAATATTCTTTAAAAAACTTAATATGTTTCTATATATGGAGTTTGAATTCAGAGCTTTTCCTTGCTAGGCAGGCACTCCACCACTTGAGTTGTTTCTGCGTGCGTGTGTGTGTGTGTGTGTGCGCGCGCATGTGCTGGTCCTGGGTGCTGTCCCTGAGCTTTTGCACTCAAGGTTAGCAATCTATTACTTGAGCCATACATCCACTTCCGGCTTTTTGTGGTTGATTGGAGATAAGAGTCTCATAGACTTTCCTGCCCAGGCTGGCTTTGAACCTTGATCCTCACTTCTCGGCCTCTTGAGTGGCTAGGATTACTTCTTTTTTGAAAAGAAGCTCCCATATATATGCATGCTAGCCTGGATTGTGATCCCCCCGTCTATGTGCCCCATGTTACCGGAATGTCAGACATGAATCACGATACCCAGCTTATTGGTTGAACTGAGGTCTTGACAACTTTTTGTCTGGATTGATCTCAAATTTTGATCTTCCTGATCTCTGCCTATTTCAGTAGCCAGAGTTATAGGTGTGAGACACTGTGCTTGACTTTGTATGTTGTTTTTATTTTTAAGATTTGTGTATTTTTTTGAGGTGCTGGAAATTCAACCTAGGGCCTCATGAGTCCTAGACAAGGAATACATTGCTTTTTGTCCAGTGATTTCTTGATGAATAAATGTGTTTGTGGCGACATGGTAGTGATTGCTGAATGGAAAATAATGGGGATCCACTCGCATATAAATTAAAAGCTGCTCTAGATAAGTAATTACTGGTTTATTTAAACAATGGCTCTTGACAGGATCTGTGGCCAAGAACTTCTTCACCAAATCAAAGCTTTCCATTCCAGAACTCTCTTATATATGGTGAGTATACTTAATGCCAAATAGTATCACATTAACATAATATTGATTCTTTAGCATTTTTGAAAGTCTTTTTTTGAATGATATTTTTAACAGATGAAGAAAGTGACTAGAGCTTGGATTTTTGTGGCTGTGAAGAGAAAACAAGTTAGCATGTTGAAAAGCACAAGTGCCTGGAACATACTACGTACCATATACATTACCTACTTGTTTAAAATTCATTTCTTAATTATTATTGCCTTCTCAATCCTTTTTGAAATCTAAGTAATTGTGGACATCTGAGATATATTTTGGCTTGTATATTTTATTTTCAGATTATTTTTTTACTTGGTGTGAGGCAAGTATAAGGCAGAGCGAACAGAAGGTCTGGGAACATTTTGAAAAGGGATTAAATCTGCATATTCTAGCTGCTTCTGAGCTCTGTAAATTTGGCCACTGTTTCTTGGCTGAGCGCTCATTCAGCCTTGCAGCTGCACTATTCCGTCCATTGCTGCGAGGCTGCCTTGGCTCTGGCTTTAGAAGGACTATACTGTGACGGGCCAGATGGCTCTCTTTGTATCTATGAAAATGCTCAATGTTGTAAGCTCCCGGCCATGTGTGGATTAGTTCCTCCCCCAAGACTGGGCAGGAGATGGCACGGTTATAAATATATAATTAAAATACTGGACTGTTTATGTAGAGCTTCTTTTTATCATAAAGATTTAGGAAAAAAATTCGGATAGGTTTTTACAATTCTATATCATGCGTTTTTCATCTTCTTGAAAAAAGTTCTCCAATAATATTCATATATGCCCTTGTATCTAGGATTCTGAACTGGATTGAGGTTTTTTAGCAATGTACTCTGGGATGATTTTTTTTTTACAACAAGCTTTATATTATATGTTGAAGCTAGGGAAACAAAGAAATGATCATTTTGAAAAAAAAATACAATCTGTTTTGGCAGAATTCCCAGCTTTAACATTATCAGCATGAGGGCTCCTATCTTTTTTGTTGAGACACATCCATGAAGGCCAAATGGTGTTCTCTCCACCCAGCATTTGAAGCTGTTCCCAGATTGTTCACCCTGGGAAGCAGCTGTTTTAGGACTGGTCCATTTTAAATGGAAGGAGGGGGAGAACGGGGATTGTCCAAAGTGAAGTTATGGAGTTTACTATAGAAATATATTTTTTGTTTTTCAATAGCGACAGCTTTCTAGTAAAATTTTGCATTTGTCCTATATCTTTACTTGTGCAAATACAAGTAGCCTTATATTTGTACACGTCAGAAGTGGTAGAGCTTAAAGGATCTTAGCTCCTTTGGCAAATAGATTTCTTTTGTACTAAGTAAATAAGTCTGGGTCTTTTAATGGGAAATAGTGGCTGGAATGAATATAAGCCTTTGTAAGACTTTTTCATACTTTGTTTGCTTCTAAGTTACTCTAGCTTCTAGTTTCATCTTAAAACACAATTTAATCAGTATTTATTTAGCTTATATTTTTCCAAGAAGGAATTATTAAGTGAACAATAATTTGCTCCAAAAACTAATGCAACTTGGAAAGTTCAAGGCTTATCATTAAAACTGAAAAAGAGCACCATTTTCTGTGCTGAGTAAACTGCATAATGGCTGTTCCCACCTTTCTCCTGCTTCTTTTGAGTACTAAGGACTCTTCACACTATACAATTTACAGTTAGTGAATAATTGTCAACTAATTGTGGAATTCCAGCCACCAGTTTTCTTTCCTTACTAGACTTTCTTGCACCAAGTATGGGTCTTGTAAAACAGACCTATCAGAGAACCTAAAGACCTTAAATTTTTGTGTGTACAAAATGCTACTGGTGCTGATACCGCCTGTTAACCGCATTTTCCTTCCTCTGAGTTGCTCCCTGAGATTTCAAGTGGGTGTGGTCAGGAGGGTTTGGGGATCCTGTAGGCCCACTCACTGGCTAGAGAGCATAGGCGTTGTATTTGCATGTTTGAGGCTGCAACTTCATGGCCAGTCCTCCCGATTTCTGTTATCTTTAGGGAACTCAGTGATGCTGATTGTGACGGAGCCCTGACTCTGCCAGAGTTCTGTGCTGCATTCCATCTCATTGTGGCTCGGAAGAACGGCTACCCACTGCCTGAGGGCCTGCCTCCAACGTTGCAGCCAGAATACCTGCAAGCAGGTAAAGCCCCATTGTACATTCTACATCTTAGACATTTTCTATGGAATCCTTAGAAAACACTCAGTACTAGTTCTGAACTCAAGGCCTGGGTGCTGTCTCTGAGCCTTTGTGCTCAAGGCTAGTGCTCTACTACTGGAGCTACAGCTCTACTTCCAGTGTTTTGGTAATTGGAGAGAAGAATCTCACAGACTTTTCTACTCAGGCTGGCTTCGAACTGCAATCTTCAGATCTCAGCTTTCTGAGGAGCTAGGGTTATAGGCATGAACCACTAGTGCCTGACTTCAAACGATTTTGTCTTAAAATGATGTCCAGACACAGGGTAGTCCTTGGTATCTATGGTTACTTTTTCTTCTTCTTTCTTTTTCTTTCTCCTTGCCCCCCTCCCTTGGCGTTTCTGTTTTTGCAAGTAACAGGGTTTGATCTCCGGGCCATGTCCTTGCTTGGCTTGCTGGGCTGGCACTCTCCATTTAAGCTATTCCTCCAGCTTGGCTTTTTACTTATTATTTTGGAGAGTCTTTTGAACTTTCTGCCTGGATTGGCTTTCAATGGTGATCCTCTAGATCTCAGCTTCTTGGGTTGCTAAGATTTTTGGCATAAACCACTAACACCTGGCTATAAAACTTGTTTTAAAAAGAATGTGATAAAATACCATTAACTTAAAATATGTAATGGAATCATGCTCACTGCTAGTTATTTATAATTATAGAAGTAATCTCTTTTTCTAGATTAGAGGGCTGAATTGTAAGGATAAATTGGATTTTTGGTCAATTACCCATGAACCTTTGATATTTTCATATCTAGATGAGGGTATATTCTGGTAGAAAATTTTTATCATGTAATTCGCTAAAAATGTTGTGAGTACTGCCTAGGTGAAAGGCATTGTACTGTTTTTGTTGTGGTCTGAGAAGAAAGAACTGAGAAGAGACTTGAAGTATGGGAGGAATAGAAATTTCAGACTACTAGCTGGAGTACGCAGAATGAGGCATAGAGGGAAAGATAAGGCTGAAGGCAAAGGTGGCGGGGGGGGAAAGATTATGGGCAGTAGCACTAACCCATGTTAGGCAGAGAAGTGATCAAATTGGACTTTTATTTTAAAATGATCATGCTGGCTTGTCCTCCAAAGAACAAGATTTGAAAGTCAAGGCTGGAAACTAAGCAGTCTACCAAGGACTTGCACTAGAATGGATATGGATGAGAGTGGAGATGGAGAGATGTAGACACAATAGAGAGAGACTTAGCAGTTGTTGTAGTTTTTTTTTAAAGTATCACCTTTCTACACAAGAATCTATCATGATAAGGCATTGATTGATTTTGTACTTCTAGTTAGAGCATTAGTGGGTAGACTAAAAAGAGAAATCTTACATGGCTGAAAATAGTGTACTCTCAGTCTGGATTCAGGATTTTTTTTGTTGGTCCTGTGCCTTGAACTCTGTTGTCCCTGACATTCTTTTTCTTAAGGCTAGTGTTCTACTACTTGAGCCACAGCCCCACTTCTGGCTTTTTCTTAGTAGTTTATTGGAGGTAAGAGTCTCACAGACTTTCCTTCCCAGGCTGGCTTCGAACCACAGCCTTAGATCTCAGCCTCCTGAGTAGTTAGGATTACAGGCATGAGTCACCAGTGTATAGCTATTTTTTTTAAATAAAGGAAACAGAGCACCAGGTATGCTAAAAAAAATCACCAGGGCCTCCGGTTCCTCCCATTGGAGACCAGTGAAATTTAAACTACAGTACTTACTACAGAATATTGATGGTATTTTAATCCCTAGTGGGGATGGAAATGTGAGTAAAATTAAGAACAATATCAATCCATTTTGTAACAATTGAGTCAATGTTCTTTAAATTTGGCATTAATATTTAACTTCCTAATACCATATCTTGATAGATTTGATTTGTAGCTTATGTTTGTTGTATACCCAAGGCTGCTTTTGTTCTTTGGAATATTGGCATTTTTTTAGCTATTGAGATAGATCCTTCTTAATTAGTTTGTGTCAATGTGAATCAAAATTTGCTTCTAAGAAATAGCCCAGCTATTTGGTAATTAGCTTATCACAGTAGCATGATTTTTCTTCACAGTAATTCAATCAGTTTACCCAACTAATAGCCACTATCACTGTTGTATGTTAGAAGAAATTCAGACTGATTTTTTTCTTGTAAGTCAGCAAGGTTTTATGCTTTTATTTTCATACTAACAAAAGATATAAATATCATAAAATTACCTTAGACATATTTCATTCAGTATAAAATCTTGTTTATTTCCAGCAATAGCTAAAATGAAATGTCCAGTTAATATTAATAATATTCAAACTATCACCACTGTCTTTATGAATTATGTGAGTAGTAAATTGTGATTGTGATGTCGAATTGAAACATCACTACTGTGTTGTAACATGAAGTGCTGGGAAGATGGACTCTTTAGCTAGACTACTAGGAGTTTAAGTTCCTGACCTTCATTTATGACCTTGAGTAAGTTATTTAACTACCCCTTTCCCCAGTTTCAGCATATGTAAAATGGTGATCCTAGAAGTTGGGATGATAGAAGTACTGGATTGTATTGATAAAGGGCTTAAAATACCACCTCATCACAATTAGTGGTACAGGGAGTGTATATGAGCTATAATTCATAGATAGTGTATAGGATTTGTTGTTATATTTAAGAAGCACAGAGAAGTTGACAGAACTACTATGACTATAGTAATTATTCTTTTCTTTTCCTTTTAAAAATTTTCATTGTCAAACTAATGTACAGAGAGGTTATAGTTTCATACGTTAGGCATTGGATACATTTCTTGTGCTGTTTGTTACCTCCTCCCTCATTCCCCCCTCCCTAGTAATTATTCTTATATGTGCTTTTCCTTTTGTCTTAGCTTTTCCTAAGTCCAAGTGGGAGTGTGCTTTGTTTGATTCTTATTCGGAGTCAGTGCCGGCAAACCAACAACCCCGTGACTTGAATCGGATGGAGGTACGTAAAAGGTCTACACATACTAATACATAAGAATATGTATGAAAATAAGTATTTGGCTTATGTTCTTTATAAACTTTGGAAGCATGAACTTTTCTTATTTTTATGCTCTTTTTATTGTTCTTATACTTTCAGAATTGGCCTTTCAAATCTGGATATCAGAACTATAATTATTTTTCTCTTCTCCATAAAGTATGGTTGATGATATAGCCAATATCTCTTGACCATTAGAGGTAGTTAGATATAGCCAAGCCACACCAGAAAATGCTAACCATGTTTTTTACTTTAGCCAAGTTTTAATTTCCTTGTAAGTAATTTAAGTTGTATTTTTAGTGGCTGGATATTAGCAAGTTATGATGAGTCAGAACAATTTTGAGAAGAGGTTTTAGAACTATTTAAAGGATCTCAAATCACATTCAAGGCTGCTTCAGAATTTTAGCTTTTGAATCAAATTAGAATTGATTTGGATTTTCCCAAGAAGCTTAGAGATTCACACGGTATTGGGATATTAATACAAAGACTTATCCAACTTTAGATCTCAGTCTCTTGGATTGTTAGGGTTATAGGCATGAGCCACTAGCACCTGTCAATAAAGCTTGTTTAAAAATAATGTAATAAAACACAATTAACTAGTGATCCTTAGCTATGGACTAATAAATAGAAATTGTTATGGCTGTTGTTGTTGTCACTGTTATTATTGTTATCATGATAGCTATTATAATTACTATGATGACAATTTAAGATACCACCTGTTTTCTTTCTAAAAGAAAATTTGGAATTGTCATTGGGGGTTTAGCTCAGTGATAGAACACTTCCCTAGCAAGTGTAAAGCCCTAAGTTCAATTCTTAGTACCCCAAAATCGGGAAACATTTCTAATTGAAAACTTTTATTGACATGCAATATTTGTACATATTTATGGGGTACAGCATGATGATTTGGTACATATATACAGTGTATTAATGAAATGAGAGTATAGACGTACAATACATGGAGTTTATTACAGACTTCTGTTAGAATCTTCTATCATTGAAACCATCACAAGATGATAGAAGTGAAAGGCAGGATAAAGTTCTTTAATTTCTATGGCTGTGTTTGAATATTCCCTCACACAAGGCCCTCATACCTAAAGTGTGCACTGATCTGATCCTACGTGAGCCAGTCGAGCCAGCCTCTCTGCATTCCATTGATTAACAACTCCCTCTGCTGTGCGATAATTTTTTTGAGCGGTAGCCTTCATGGTGCTTTCCTCAGTAGATTTCTCCACATGGGGAAAAGATACAAAGAAAAGTGACTTCAAAAAGAGTGATCCATGTGCATATGATGATGAAGATTTAATAGTTCTCTGCTTTCCATGTTCCTCAGTTTACTTTGGGTCTTCTACAAATCCCTGTCTATGAAGCTAGGACTGATAACTCTGTAATGATGACATAGTTGGACTGTGCTTTGTATATATGATGTCCCTCCCTCCTTGTATAAAATTATGAAGTTCCTAGGTGATTTTCTTTAAACCAATTCTTACTCTTTCTATGTAAACTTACCATGCTATTAGATGGTCTTGGCTTTTCCAACACAGACAAGTAATTTTCTTTTTTGGTGGAAATTATGGTTCCCCCCCCCCCCCATGTACCCCATGTAGTCACACATCATCTTTCTAAAAGGAAAGGAGAGCAAATATATCCTTTGATGTTGTTGCACGCATCTAGTTGTTTTTTTTTTTTTTTTGCTCAAGGCTAGCACTCTGCCACTTGAGCCACAGCACCACTTCTGGCTATTTTCCATATATGTGGTGCTGGAGAATCAAACTCAGGGCTTCATGTATATGAGGCGAGTACTCTTGCCACTAGGCCATATTTCCAGCCCCGCATCTAGTTTTATAGTATTCTTTGTACACTTTAACTGGCCTCTTTGTGATTAAAAGATGTAGCTAGCCCTTTTGTTTGTGCATGTGTGTGCCAGTACAGAGGATTGAACTCAGGCTTGGCTTTTTTACTCAAGGCTGAGCCACATCTTCACTTCCTAGCTTGTCTTTTTCCCTCTGTCTAAACAAGAAACACAAAATAAAAACAGGTATTCACTTCTTTCCAATCAAATGATTCTTTGAGAGGATGAGATATTCTTATATAATGAATGTAGTGAACAGAATTGAAGGATGAAGTAATAGGGTTAATGGATTTATTTAGTCATTTGAGAAATATAGGTCATCGTAAAATGGACACTAATGGAAAAAAAGGGACAGATCGGTCCAGATACAGGAATACTGAGAGATTTCAGTACCTCATTCAGTACCTCATTCTCATAATAGATAAAAAATTCAGAAACTTTACAATTAAACTGCACCACAAATTGGAATGAATATATATATACATACATATATACATACTTACATATGCATGTGTCATTCTCTTTCAATAGCTGTAGAATACATATTCTTCTTAGTAGCCCATGAAACTTTGTCCAAAATAGATCACCTTTTAGGTTATCAAACAAATATTAACAAATAAAAAAAGAAATAATTTTGTATTTTATCATAGCATAATAGAATGGAACTTAAAATCAACACTTGATACTACACAAAATATACAAATACATGGAGATTTAAAAAGCCTTTTTTTCTTTTTGCTCTAATGGGGTTTTAACTCCAGACCTTAAGCTCTTGTTCAGCCTTTTCACTCACTGCTGGCACTTTACCATCTGAGACACACTTCCAGTTCTTTTCTGGTTATTTGGAGTCTCACAGATTTGTCTGTCCTGGCTGTTTCCTTGAATCTCAAATACCTTAGTAGCTAAGATTATAGGCATGAATCTTCAACACCTGGCCAAACAATACCTTTTAGAGTGATCAGTTGGTCATTAAAGGATCAGATGGATATTAAAAAATATAGAATCAAATAAAAAATTAAAATATCACTTACCAGTCTCTTTGTAACACACAAAAGACATTTCTAAGAGGAAAGTTTAAAGTGATGACGGAGAGGTCTCAAATGAATAATCTAATGATGTCCCTCAATGTCTTAGAAAAACAAGAACAAGCTAAACTCAGAATTAGTTGAAGGAAAAAATACAGACCAGAGCTGCAAGTAATGAAATGGAAACCAAAAGAACAATACAAGTAATCGCTGAAATATACAGTTTCTTCTTTGAAAGAGAAATTCAATTGACAAACTCTTATCAAAACTACACAAAAGAAAGAGGAGATCCAAATTAATAAAATTAGAGTAGAAAAAAGGTACATTTCAGATGGTACCAATGAAATACCAAGGAGCATTATGGAATATTTGAAAACTTAAGACACTAGTAATATGGAAAATCTAGCATAAATGAATACATTTCTAGATACTAAGACATACCAAAATTAAACCCAGAGGATATAGAAACAACTGGTTTATAATAAGTAGTGAGATTGAAGCAGTAATTAAGAGTCTCCTAACAAAGAAAAGACTAGAACTGAATAGATTTCCCTGTTGAATTCTTTAAAGATGAACACTAGTGCTTCAAAAACAGTTCCATGAAATCGACAGGATAGGCATGCTACCAAACTCCTTCTACAAAGACAGTATTGTCCTGAAAACAAATATGGACATAACAACACCAACAATAGCAAAAATAAATCCTAGAGACTAATTTCCTGATGAACATAGACATACAAATTCTCAATAATATCCTTACAAACAGAATTGATCAGCACATTACAAAGGTAACATACCCTGATCAAATTTGTTTCATATTAGGAATTCAAGGATGAGTGAACACACACAAATGAATACATGCAATAATCCCCACCTCCTAGGCTATTGATCAATAGTGGGTAGACAGGGGAAAAGATAGTAATTACTGAGAATTTGTGTGAAATAAATTCATACTAAGAAGATTTAAAAATAATTCCTACTTGGTCATTATGGATATTCAGTATACTTGAGGACTTGCATCGTAAGTGACTTATGATACAGTTTTATTTAATCATGAATGAGATTTTCTTATTGTACACCAAGGAAGCTGTTTCTATCAGGATTAGGTAGATGTCTTCTTCATGGAAGTTCATGATAAACATCCACGTTATGAGGCTACTTATTAGAACCTCTCTCTGCTCATGAAAAACTATATAAAGTCTAGGTTGGAGCTTGTTTGTCTCACTGGACAAATGTGCACTTCTCTAGCTAGATTATGACTTAATGTACAGTCGACATACAGGATTTGATCTGAATCATTATTTCTTTACCTTGTGCATGTAAAGTTTAGTACAGATTAACTTACTAGGTTCATTAGGTTCTGCACTAGGAGCCAAAAGTAATAAAAAAATACTATTATATTTCAGAGGTTACTGAAGTCAGAACTTTTGGCAAGAAACAGCCTTTTAAGCATTTCATATGTGCACATCACATATTTCCATTCCAACCTGTAGTACTCATTTCTTTTTCTTTCTCAAGAAGATGTCTGTTAAAGATGTGGCCGACTTTCCTGGCTCTGCCCAAGATACGACTGGTGATGACAAACAAGGTATGAAAAGGATGAATTGTCTTTTTTAAAGACATGTTTCTTGGTTTCCTTATCTACTTCTCTTGGAATGGCTGGTTTCTTGAGCATCTAAGGATAGTTCCCAGTATTCATACTCACTTGAATAGATTAAATAGTTCCAACTTGTTGCAAAATGGTAACTTCTAAAGTGATAGCAAGAATGTTAGTGTCCACCCCTCCCCCCACCAGCTTATTCTTAACCTTAGTCTATTCTGAAACCTTACATTGGAATCTGCTTCTATGAAGTAGAAACTGACTAGAAATAGAAGGAATTAAGAGCTTAATATTTTATGTTGGCATATATCATACTAAAAACACATGTTTCTTCAGAGTAGTTCTCTTCAGGTAGAGCTTGTGTCTCAAGGCTTTATCTGCCTCTCAGTGGCTTTATGGTTATGGAGCCAAGCTACATTTGCCTATTTATTCTGGATAGCCATGCAAAACAGAGTCCTCTGCTAGAGTTACCATCAAGCATGGGGATGCATTGGGCAGTATCTAGAAGTATAGGAAGTATAGAAGTATAGGAAGGACCCTCTCCTCCCCTCTCTTCCAAACCCCATGCTTTGTATAATAATTTCAGAATATACCAGGTCCTTTTTCATATACTGTTCTAGTCATTCCCGACAAATTTTGTGTGTTTTATTACCTATGATTTAGATATAAGCAAGCTTAAGTTCAGTTAGTATGAATCATTTCCTTTTACAAAAACAGAAAAAAAGAACTTAAGCAAGAATCAAGATTTTGAGTGTCAAGCCAATATTCCCTCTTTTATCTCACATTGATTAAGTACTCATGAGTTGAGGCTTGTCTGAAGTGAAGCGATTACAGGTTCGATTGTTGAAACCTGCCATCAATTCAGCCTTATGTAAGATTAAACATGAAAAATAGTTTTCAATGAAGAAACAATAATTTTCTATTTCCTCTTTAAATACTTGCTCAGGAGAACCAGATAGAACTAGCAGTCCCATGTACAGTAATCACTCTCCTGATTGGTGGGTTAGCTTTGACTGCATGGTGGAATAACCACCAAGCCAGTTCTAAGCTAGAGTTTCAGACCCAGACATTCTCATGTTATTGATATGGCTGTCAGAAATGAATTCTTAGTATTCCTTGGTAATATTCCAACTAACCACTAGAGGTCCTCTCTCTGGAAAAGTGAAACTTTTGATCTCTGTAGGAGGAGAATTTATTTCCATACTCCACTAAATTTAAATTTTTTTTATTGTTCTAGTAAGTGCTATAGCAATGTCTAGAGGTTTGTAAGACTTATTTTTGTAAGTGATAACTAGGTATTGCTTTGTTTCACAGTAATGTTCCTCAGAAATAAAATTTTATGGTTTTGTTCTTTTCTGTCCTTTATTTTTCCTTAAAAATGAAACAAAATACCATTAGCTTTGAAAAGTGCCATCAATGAAGCCTTACCAAAGGACCTGTCTGAGGATCCAGGTAGGAGAAAACCATTTTAATATACTTTCTATGTTACTGTTTCTAATTTAAAAAACCCACTAGTTTTGTGAGTAGAAAATTGCTACCTCTGTATGTTCTTCTCTCTAAATATTTGTCTTGTGTTTTATTACAAGTCAGCTTTTGGCATTCCACTCTTTCCTTCTTTTCAGGTATGAGAAGAGAGTAACTTCTTTTTAAGATCATAATTTAAGCCCCACAAAAAAGGATCCCTCAGTTGTTTTAAATTTAGAAAGTTAAGAAGATTTGGAATTGAGATGATTTCCAAAAGTCATTGGTTTCTATATACAGCAAGGAATTGATAAGTGATTAGCTAGAGACCCAGAGTCAGCATTTTCCATTTTCAAAGCATAAATCTCATATATTTTTACTATACTTCACCACAAAGAAAGCAACTTATATGTGTTTTATATGGAGTAGATTCCAAGGAGAAAGATAAAAGTTGTGCTGTCCAGATTCTTGGCGATGTGAAAAATGTGTCTGTGGAATCATAGAGAAGGCTGGGCTGTGTCCTCAACTATCTCTCGATGGAGCCATTGTTAAATCAAGATAAATCTTGCTCAAGACTAAGTGGCTACAGAAGTAATCACTATTTGGAACTCTAGTTATGATGGCATGAAATAAGTTTCTACTTTTCTTTTACTATTTTTCTCCTGAATATTGAATAAGTAAATTGTATTTTTGTTATTAACTAGCTATCATCCTGGATTATTTGCTTAAAGTTTGAACCAAAGAATGAATTGAACATTGAGGTTTATGCTGTGATAATTTATTTCTCAAACACTAAGTTCAGTGAAGGTTTAAAAGAGGCTAGGATGGGAAAAATAGTAGTAGAGAGTGGGAAGGACTGAGGAAGAGAAGGTAGGAAAAAGAGGGAGAGAGCCCGGGAGGGAAGAATAAGGAATATGAGTGAGAGTATATGGCTGATTTCAGTGAAGGAAAACCTGATAAATCACTAGCTCCTCTAGTAATGCTGGTTCACAGTCTATTTTTGTCAACTACTACCTTTAGAAAGTTGAAAACCAGGGGGCTGGGAATGTGGCCCTGGTAGAGTGCTTGCCTAGCATGCATGAAGCCCTGGGTTCGATTCCTCAGTACCACAAATACAGAAAAAGCTGGAAGTGGCACTGTGGCTCAAGTGGTAGAGTGCTAGCCTTGAGCAAAAAGAAGCCAGGGACAGTGCTCAGGCATTGAGTTCAAGCCTCAGAACTGGCAAAACAAAAAACAAAACAAAAAAATTGAAAACCAAAATGATGGATTACTCATGACTTCAATAGCAGTAGGAAATCCAAGCCAAATTTTGATTTTTTGGAACTTGTTTAGATTCATTCACCATAGAGGGAAATCTATGTATGTATCATCTGAGGATGGTTCTTTGCCACTCTAATTTCTGATGCTAAAGTAGATGCTTCCCCGACTTTGTAGACTTCATATTATAGTCTTTTTAAAAATTTGAATTTTTTTATTTTTTTATTTTATTATTTTTTTTTTTTTTGCCAGTCCTGGGCCTTGGACTCAGGGCCTGAGCACTGTCCCTGGCTTCTTCCCGCTCAAGGCTAGCACTCTGCCACTTGAGCCACAGTGCCGCTTCTGGCCGTTTTCTGTATATGTGGTGCTGGGGAATCGAACCTAGGGCCTCGTGTATCCGAGGCAGGCACTCTTGCCGCTAGGCTATATCCCCAGCCCAATTTTTTTATTTTTTGAAATGAAACCATTGTACATTGTACAAACCATATCTACTAGATGGAATAAATAAGTAAAAAATTATACTGTTGTAAAATTAACTGTTGTAACTTAAATTTGGGGTGTTAAACTGATACTTCTCCAACAGGCTTTGAGAATTACACCTCCAGTTTTTCCCTCAAGGTCTTTTTTGTTTTTATCATGAAATCAAGTGCTCTCTGGGGTATAAGCTTTAGATCTCGTTTTTAGCCTTGCTTGACTAGGACTTGACCACTAAACTAAACCCAACAGGTGTGTATGAAGTATATCTAAATTCGTTTCATTTTGTGCCTGGGAGCATGGCGTGCTTTTTTGATTTGTTCATTATTCCACTGATGCCCTTTTCTGAATGTAACAAGATCCCTCATCTCAAACATATTTAATAAGTTCTTTCCTGGGAACTATTTGGATCTACTGTGCAAGACACAGGAATCACAAGGTTATAATTAAAAATTCTAGGGCTGGGGATATAGCCTAGTGGCAAGAGTGCCTGCCTCAGATACACGAGGTCCTAGGTTCGATTCCCCAGCACCACATATACAGAAAAAACGGCCAGAAGCGGCGCTGTGGCTCAAGTGGCAGAGTGCTAGCCTTGAGCGGGAAGAAGCCAGGGACAGTGCTCAGGCCCGGAGTCCAAGGCCCAGGACTGGCCAAAAAAAAAAAAAAATTCTAGATGGCAGTACCTTCACTGGGGAGTGTGTTCAATTCAGTTGCAGCTTTATTGAGGGTTAATCTTTTAGGCTTTCTCTCTCTTTTCATTGACATTTTCTGGAAAGATCACACCTACAGTGTTCCAGTTGTCATTTTTTTCTCTAGGCTTTTGCTTGAATCCACAACACAATATGCTATTGCCAAGTTTTGCAGATATTCACACACTCCAAAAGCAGAATTAGGTTTTCAGAGCTTAGAAGTAGATGGCAGAGTTAACAAGGATAGTGTTATTGGACCTTTTCTAGAAAACTTACCAAGAGATACTTTGGAAATAGTTTTGCTCTGTTCTCTGTAGTTGGTGGTGACGATGATGATGATGATGATGATGATAATAAAAATGACAATGAAAGTGATATAGTGAGTGATAGATGAGGGGCTACTATGTTGTCAGGAAATGGGGACATTCCTTATTAAATATTTTCCATCTCCTATTCCCTTTTAATTGGTGAAAGTGTATATATTAAAGGAGTCCAAGATTCTCCACTCAACATCCTATTCTAACCTAATTCACCTACGCACACTGCACAGTGGTGATCTTTGTCTTGATGTCTTGCGGTCATGCTGAGATGTTTTATGTCAGTTTACTCTCAGTGAGCTCTTCTAACTGCTATTGGTGATGGTAGTAGGGGCTGCTTCATTGCTAAGGGTCAGTCTATGATCTTAATTGTGCTAAAACAGTTCTCTTTGCACTTTTCCTTCTTTTCTTTGTGCTGCTTCTGGGGCTTGAACTCAGGGCCTGGGAATTGTTGCTGAGCTTTTGTGCTCAAGGCCTAGACTCCATCACTTGAGCTATCGCTCCATTTCCAGCTTTGTTGTGGTTAAATGGAGACAAGGGTCTCATGGGCTTTCTTGCCCAGGCTGACATTGAAGCACAATCCTCAGATCTCAGCCTCCTGATTTGCTAGGATTATATAGGCTTGAGCCCTTGGTGCCTGGCTTCATTTTCACCTTCTTATCTGTCTCTATTAGACAGAGTTTCACTTTCATTGTCTTTACTCTGTAGGTGAGGAAACTGAGGTTCAGGAAGGTAATTGATCCTCAATGTTATGGCCAGGAGGAGCACATGGACATCAAAACTCCTGGCCTGTTTTCTGGTCCTATCTCTCCACTGCTTATCCACACCCTTGCTTCATCTGACTATCTGTTAGTAACAGAGATCACCCCTCCTTCCACACCCACTTCCACACCAGTAGAAAAAGACAAAGATAACCACAATTGACCAATGCGCGTACAGTTCTGGTCTGATTTGGGGGAACAGTATTTTAACTTGGATAGTACTTCTACCCAGATGTTTCTTGAAAGCAGTGGGATCTGAGGGAAACCAGGGGGGCACAGAGCAGCCGTGGTCAGCCTGCTCAGAGGTCTGCCCCCAGTTCTGTGGTGAGTCTGGCCATATACTGGCCTCTCAGCTTTAGGGCAGCCTCCTTTGCTGGAAGAGAGGCCCACCCAAGCTGTCTTTTTTTTCTTCCTCTCTGGAGTTTGTGGGAGGGAGATGTTTTTCTTTCTGTATTCATGTGTGAGTGTATGATACAAGCAAGGGAGGGACTCAGAGTCCTTGGACTTTTGGCGGGGGGGGGGGGGTGGTATGGCAGGGCTTCAGTTTGTTGAAGCTGAAAGATGCCTGTGTTCTCATTATTGCAAACGCAAACTTTTAGGTTGGGAGAAATGGCTCTCTCATGCAACTGACCTGTGTAAGGGGAATATCTTTCAGCAGTTTGCCCTGTGCCTCGTTAACAATTATGAGGGTTTTTAGCTTTCCTTTCTGCCCTGCTTATCTAATCCTAGGATTTTAGTGATCATCATTACTTTTGGCTGCATCATACTAAAGAGGGGTTTCTTTTAAATGTGTGTAGCAATGTAAAAGAGAATTTAATAGTGCAGTAAGACATTTTCATTTGGAAAGATTTGTGAAAACAAATAAATTATATTATTTTTGTTCCTCATAAATAGTACTCTTCCATAAGTTTTTTTTTTATGATGCAAGATTCTAAAAGCTTGCAAATCTTAGCATAGCTTCTGGTTCTTATTCTGTTCTATTTTATTCCATTCTATTCCTTTCTTGTTTCTCTCTGGTTTGCTAGTACTGGAGTTTGAACTCAGAGCCAAGTGCTTGCTCACCTGGTGCTCTACCACTGAGCCACAGCTCCAGCCTTGATTTTTGCTGATTATTTACATGATGGAGCCTCATAGACTTTTCTGCCTGGCCTGACTTCAAATTATGATACTCTGGATCTCAGTTTCCTGAGTAGCTAGGAATATAGGCATTTGCCATCAGCATAGCATAGCTACTGGTTTCTGAAGTTGCCTTCTGTTGAGAACTGAAAACATAAAAAGAGGATTGAGAAAAATAAAAAAAGGAAGAGGATTGGTTGGTAACTGTTTCTAATTGCCTTTTATAATTTATCATGGGAAAGTAGGCTCCATGAGTGTTTGTAGTGAGAAAGTTAGCTTGTGATTTAAATTTAATGTGGGGAGGTCATGTGATCAACAAAATATTTTAATGATTTCATCTCATAATAGTCTCTGTCTTGGGGAGCAAGAATCTTTTCTTATAGGAAAAGCTATATAGCTCCTTCTATCTGACTTATAGGAGTCTTGCTTTTTGAGACCATGTTGTTCCATAGTAGTTTATTTTAAAAAATGTGTAGCTGGATAGATTTCTTCATAGTCCTTAGGAAAGACTGATTCAAAATCTAGATTAGGCATCTTGAGAGACTAAGAAGTTTGCAAGTGTGAATCTGTCATTAAATAAAAAGGCAACCCCCTTGGGTTGTCTTTTTATCCTGGAATGTCTCCATCAGTGAACTTACAATTGAGAATGGCTTCTCTGATAGTGTTCTGATAAAATATAAAATATTTTGGTGTTTCCATCCTTTGAATTGAGCTAAAAAAATACATCCTTTTAATTGAGATAAAAAAATTAAAAATAGAATTAAGAAAACATTCAGATGTGGCAGCCCCAGACCTTTCCACATGGACATCTCGGTCTCACATTTACTTGTTGATGTGTTCTGTACTAGCCCAGGTGCTGCATATAACACTGTTTAACTGCAGAAATGAAAACCAAGCAAACAACAAATAATCTTTATTTCAGCAACTTCTAAGGATTCCAACAGTCTGAAAGGAAGACCAAGATCCAGGTAGTGTTTGTTTCATTCCTGCTTCATTGAATTTGTGCCCTATTGCTGCCTAAAAATAAGAAACCTGAGCCCCATGATCTCCTTTGCCTTTAGATTTGAAGCTAAAGATAGAAGCCATTTTACTCTTTGTGAGTGGCTTGCTTAGGACATGCAGCAACATTGGGGAGCCTTTTAGCCTCTGGGTTGTTAGTGCCAGATGATGGTGACTGATGCTTTCTAGGCTCTTGTGGGGTATGTGAGATGCTTCAGCTGGGGCAGGATAATAACTAATGAAAGTACATCACTTTGGAAAGAAAGAAATATGGATAAAAGGTAATCAATGACTGCAATTTGCTATCATGACGAGGCAAACACCAAAAAGTAAGTTTGAGGAATAAAATCTAGATGTGGGATGATTTCAAGGAGATACTAGGGTTCAGGTAAACAGTGCTTTTGGTCTATTCAAAAGGGTCATCAGTGAAAGAGGGAAAACCAGTAAGGCAGTGCTTTGGTTGACATCACGCTTAGAAAAACAAAGGAGAAATACAAAAATACCAAGTGTTAATTTATTAAAGGGTAGAAATAGTATTGAAAGCATTTTTTAGCCATACAACTACAGTGTAAGATAGGCTGTTCTGTCTTGCACTATGTTTTGTAAATTTTGCTCTGGGTCTTAGAGACTTCTTTTGGCTAGATACATTCCTGAAAAAGTGAATTTAAGTCAAATACATTTTATATTCTCGAATTACCTATATTTAAGTAAATATCTCATTGTAAATCTAAGTGCCATGACTGCATTTTCTTAGTTGAGGTCCTGTTACCTTATTTTATAGGAGGAGCAGGTACTTATATTCATATGTATTGAGTGCTAGAGTTTGAACTCAAGCCTTGTATTTGTGCGGCATGATTGCTGAGGACTGTACTAGCCAAAATAACACCTCCAGCCTGGCTTTTTGCTGGTTATTTTAGAGATGAGGCCTCATAAACTTTCCTGCCCAGGCTTGCCTTGACCTACAGCCCTTCATATCTCAGCCTTCTTAGTAGCTAGGTCATAGTATAAGCCCCCAGAATCTGAATATATTCCTATATTAAACAATAATTCGTTTGGAAGGTGGGAGTGGAGTATCCAATCATTTTAATTTTCCTTTTGTCAAATAATAAGTATTTGTAGAAATGTGAGGGAAAGGGAAAAAAATCACTCTCCTAATATTTCCATGCCCTTCCTTTTGACAATTCCGTGCGTGCGTGTGTGTGTGCGTGTGTGTGTGTGTGTGTGTGTGTGTGTGTGTGTGTTCCCTGAACCTCTTTCTGGTCAAGGCTAGTGCTCTACTATTTAAGCCACAGCACCACTTACAGCTTTTGCTGAGTGGTTTATTGGAGATAAGATTCTCATGGACTTTCCTGCCCAGGCATGCTTTGAACTGCAAACCTCAGATTTTAGCCTCCTGAGTAGCTAGGATTAAGGCATGAGCCACCAGCTCTTGGCTACATTTATGTTTCAATGATTGATATTTAATATCTTTCTATAAACATAAGCACGCAGATTATAAATGGAAATGAGATCTGTAGTATGAGATAGTGTGTTTTTAACTATATGTGTGTATGTACATTATTTACATAAACACATTATTCCTTCTTAAGTAGAAGATATCACCAAAGCTGCATATGGCATTGGAAGTTCTTTAAAGTGCTCTAGTGAGGGTCTCTAGTTTTGAAAAGTATATTGTCTTTTCACATTGTTTCCGTTTGATTCTGGTTCAATGTGTTAAAAACTTTCTTCTCTGCTAGTTCTTGCCTGTTTTGCCCATCTTACTAGTTATGGTGCAGAGAGCACCCTAGAGTATATCATGTGCCACTGAGGTGGCTTTGTTAAAGATTAAAAGCATACACGACAGACAAAAGCCTTCATCATCACGAAGAAACCTTGAGAAACTTATGTAGATAAAGGAAAACTTGCAACAACTCTGTCAAGAACTGACAAAGCTTAATAGTCATTGATAGATTCTAATTTCTTAAGTGCCACTCTAATACCTAAAGAGAAAAAAAACAGTTTCCTGAGGTTAATTGGTCTCTAGGACATGAAGTTAGCTGAGAAGAGATATATACATCCACTTCCTGCATCCTTTTCCTGATCTATGGAGTTGAATTAAGTAAAATAAGTAGATTTCCAATAGTTGCCGCCACCAAAGGATTTCTTCTGTGGTTCATAGGCATAGCAAAACATTAACAAATTAAATTTAGAGACAGACTGAATTTGAATTGAACCTATGTAACTTTCTATCTTTGTGAACTTTGGCAAGTTATGTAGTGCTTTTCTAAAAAAAATGTCAGTGTTGGAGTTACAGTATCAGAAGTTGTTTAGTTAGCATTGCCTTGCTATGCGTTAATGAAGGTTAAAATGAGGATTTTGCTTTGAGCATTTCCACATACCCCTTATTTCCCAGGGCAAGACCAGTCAAACACATCAATCTGATTGATGTATTTTTGCTTCCTAAATTCCATATGTGGCATATTCCCTTGAATATATAATTCTTATATATTCATCGATCTCAATTCCATATGTGCCTGTCATCACATTTGCAGTAGGCAGGAGATGAGGTTTTTCAATCAATTAATATCATGAAACCTCTCTATTATAGCATGGAAATAATTAAACTGAAGAGTTTACAGGGTGTGCTTATTAACAGCTCTAATAGAAATGGATTTGCATTTACATGAAATTCTTTTTTTGGGGGAGGATGGGGGGGTAAATTTATGTCTATGGCATAATTAGAGTAAAGAGGTTAAAAGATCCTAAGCCTGGTATAGTGGTGGACATTTGTTATCCCAGCACTTGGGAGACCAAGGCAAGAAGACCTTGAGTTTGACATAATCCTGGGCTACATAGCAAGATCTTATTTCAAAAAAGTCCCAATTCAAGGATGTATCTGGACAGTTATTATACAAAGTAGCATTCAAGAGATAGTAGCTGCTCTTGGCAGCTCATCAGTTCTCTGCCGTTACTTTTAGTTTGGAGTCCTTTCTGTTTCTACCCAACTTCTGGGAGTAAAGCTTTGCTCTTTCCCTCTGACTTTCACTTATTTTGCTGCAGATCTTACTCTAGCACCTCCATAGAAGAGGCCATGAAAAGGGGTGAGGACCCACCCACCCCGCCACCGCGGCCACAGAAAACCCATTCCAGAGCCTCCTCCTTGGATCTGAATAAAGTCTTCCAGCCCACTGAGCCAGGTGAAGTGCCTCCCTGCCCTCTGAGCCTCTCGGAGCCCCCTCCCTGTTCTGCAGGAGCCATTGGGTGTGTCAGTTCTAAAGGCCTCTGTGAGTTGGGGGAAAGAGCAGATCTGGCCATTTCCTTTCTCCTGATGGTCTTCATGTTGCTGTGGTGTTTGGGGGGGGGGTGGGCAGGAAAGCAATCCAGGCAGATACACAGCATATGGGTCTGGATCCTTGCTCATACTTGCTGTGGTTCAAGAATTATGAATGTCTTTATCAAAGGGATTTAAATGCTTCCACTGCGTGCGTGCGTGGCTGGATTCTTGTTCTCTGCGTCATGGTCATTTGTAAATAAGATCACTGCCTGCCATTTTCCATGGCATCTTTTATTTTTATTGTTGCCTGCCATTTTCTTAGACACTTGTATAGTTCTGTGTAAGATTTTAGAGATCAGCCCTTGGCCAGGCCCTTCTCTGACGGTTTATCCTTTGGGAGAAGATCCTGTGATCCATACGGTTTAAGGCAAAGAACCTCCAAATTGGATTGATGGCTCTTTGGTAGTGGGGTCTAAGGCCAGGAACCCTTCAGGTGGCCTACACTGGAGCTTCTGGCAGTAGGATTTTGTTGAACTACCAGCTGTATAGCTGGGTTGGTGGTAGGGGAAGTCGGAGAGGCCTGTCTGCTCCCTGGCTTCCTGTGACTGGACATGTCCTCCTGGGGCAACTAAGGACAGATGGTGAGACACAAACCTTTACTTCAGTGCAGGCTAAAGCACTATTCTAAAAAGGCCTTTCTAATGACTCATGCAGGCTAGCTATCAATATCAGTGTACTGGAACCTTTTCTATATCTGTGTGCATTTTAAATCAAGCTGGCTTCAGATGCTAGTGATTGTAGATTAAAAAAAATATCTTTTCTACTAAGAAAAGATTCTCATTTGCTCTTACATTAGCATGATCCCTGTGACCTGGCACAGCTCAGCATGTTTTATTGTTCTAATAAAGTGCCTGCCTCACAGTAAAGTTATAGATTATGTTTAATATACTAGAATCTGGAACTCTCTCTGAAATGTGATTGTCTGAAATGAGCTCATCAGACAAATATTTCTTTTATATATCCTCCCATACTTTGATGCAAATTCTGGCATAATTTCCTAGGAACTGGTATTTAGAGTGGGAGTAGACATGGGTGATGATGTTAGAAAAATTTCACATAGTTGATCCATTATGAGCTAGAAAATTCTTTTATGGAGGCAAGAAGACCAAGACAATCTGGGCAGCGATGTCAACACTTTTCAGATGCAAGGAGGGAGGGTAGAACTGTGTGTGCATTTCAGGCTCTGTGACACAGGAAGGAGAGACCAGCTGTGCTTGAGAATTGGCATGCTATGGTTTTTACACCATCACATCACACAATGGAAGACAAAACTTGGAGCGCTGCTTAACTGCTTTTTGAACTGCTTGATTTTCAGCAAGTGGTTTAATATTTTTGTACTCCTGATTACTCATGTGTAAAAGAGTCAATACTAACTTTATACAGTTGTAAGGTTACAGTGATATGATAGGCAGGATATATATGTCACCCGGTTTGACATAGACCTTAATGTGGGCCTGAGGCCTGTATTGTTGTGACCTGAAACTACCAGGGAATTACTGCTCTCAGGAGTATCATGTGACTGATGAATATAAAGCCCTCTAACTCTTCTGAGCCCACTGGACAATTCTGTGATTCTTTCTAAAAGGTTATTCTGTGATTATTTCTAGAAGGTTTGCAGAAGGATTGAACTCCAGCTGTCTGTTTTAGTATTCTATTCATTAGAATACTTTTTTTTCCTTCCAGTTCTGTCTGATTTTCTCCACTTTAAAATAAGACACTTATTTGCACATCTCTGGCTTTGGCTTCTTTAGGAGAATCTGAATTTATCCTTTGATATGATGAGGATACTTGTAGTATCTAAGATTTATCTAAGATTTGGACAAAAAAACCTAGTAGGTCAGGTAATACCCATTTCCATACCTTAATCCAAATGGTCTTTTCAGAACAAGTTTGTGTACAAACCATGTCCCAGTGCCACCCTCATGATTTTAAAGAGGAGAGTGGATTTTGATGGGTAGCATTTCCTGTCATACCCCGTATGGCTACACCTGTTAAAATCTTGTGATGGCTAAACAATATACATCTCTCAGGACTGTCTTTCTATGAATAGCTAATGTCCTCTCTGCTTTAGACATACTGATAATACAAATTCATTCTATGGCTACGAAATTTTACTACATCCATAATATGGAGTCTTATGAAGTTACTCAGAAGAATAATATATATGTACTATCTTGAAAGTTATCTGAGATAAATGAAAAATATACAGTGCAGAATATGTATGTTTGAAAATGTATAGATCATGTTAGGAAGAATACTTAAATTGGTAATGATGGTGACTCTGAGGAAAGGAGCAGGGTAAGTGGGGATAAAACTGACAGACTCTGTATTGGATACCTGCTATATCTCTTACTTTTTCTCATGCACAGATACTGCCTATTACAAAAATTTCCTTTGCACTCTTTGGCTGCAATGATGGTGCATGAGAGTCCTAGGGATATTTTTCCTGGCTGAATTGATCTATCTCAAACTTGCCTACTATTCTGTCTGTGTTCAGGGTATCTCTATGACCATCTGCTACCACCTCCTGGAATGCAGTTGAAATGACAGAAGCATTCTAGAGTATTCTTTCAGAAATTCAGATTCCTTTTCAGCAACCCTGCAACACAGAGGACAAGTTTTGGAGGACTTCCCAAAGTATCTATTGTGAGATATGTAATTGAGCAAAATGTCTTTGTGAGAGTTCTGGCTTTATTGGAAAGTGAGAATGTTTAGTGGGTAGTGAAAAGAGAGGATTCTGTCCTGCATTTTCTATAAATGAATGTTTCTCCTTGTGACTGGAGAAATAAGTAAAGACCAAATTTATCTTCATGTTCTCTAAAAGATACATTTGGTCACACAGATAACTCTGCCTTGAAGATTTCATGTATTTTTCCCGTGAGAGCTAGTTGTTCCCTTTGGAAATTTAGTAGAATTTAGTAGAATGCCTATGCTATAGTAGAATGCCAAACTTTGGGTTCCACAATATACAGCCAGCTGGAGAAGTTTTATTTTTTTTAAATGAGAGGTTTATTGAGATACAATCCAAATATTATAAAGCTCACTTTAAAAATGTGTGCAATTCAGAGACTGTAACCCCTCTGTACATCACTTTGACAATAAAGAAGTGGAAAAATGTATACAATTCAGTGGCTTTTAGTGTATTCACAGTGTTATGTACTATCAACACTATCTAATCTCAGAACACTTTCAATCCCCCCCCCCAAAGAAAAAATCCTATATCCATTAGCATTTGTTCTTCATTGTCTTTCTAGGTCTCTGGAAATCACTAACTAGCTTTCCAATTCTATGAATCTGCTTGTTCAAACATTCCATATTAATGGAATCATACAATGTGTGGTCTTTTGTGTCTGGCTTCTCTCATTCATCGTAATGCTTTCAAGGTCTACCCATGTTGTGGCACAAATCAGCACTTCATTCTTTCATTTCCCATTTTATGGATATACCACATTTGTTTGATGATTTATCTATTGTTGGGCATTTGTGTTGTTTCAATTTTTGACTATTCTAAATAATTTTGCTGTGAATGTTCAACGTCCAGTTTTGTTTTTAGTATACACATAAGAGTGGAATTTCTAGCTCATATGGCAATTATATATTGACTATCTTCCAAAGCAGCTGTACCAGTTTACAGTCTCATTAGCAGTATATGAAGATTACAATTTCTTCACATCCTTGACATACTTGTTATTGTCTTTTTAATATGTAAGCTCCTTTTAATAAGACTTTGAACTTAACAGCAAACAAGGATGAAAAAAATAGATAAAATAATCCATTTTGAGTTTATAGTTTACAGTGCTTCCTGTAGGTAAATTTGTAAGGATCATCTTTTCAACAATTGTTTGTAAACCCAGAATGAGATTTAAAATGCAATCTTAGAAAAGATTATTGAAAAGTATTGGAATACACTTCATTAAGGGACTTTTTTTGTTGGTCATGGGACCAGGACTCTGGGTTTGGGCACTGTCCCTGAGCCTCTTGTGCTCAAGGCTAGCACTCTACCACTTGAGCCACAGCACCACTTCCGGTCTTCTGGTGATTAATTGGAGAAACTTTTCTGGCCCAGACTAGCTTTGAACTTCGGTTCTTAGATCTCAGCCTCCTGAGTAGCTAGGATTACAGGCCTGAGCCACCGAGGCCTGGCTCATTAAAGGATTTTGAAAGCATTGAAATCCACTATAGTAATAATTCACAGCGCATCTTTTAAATATTGTTAAAAGTTTTATCTACTCAACATTTACATACAAATTTCTTATAATAAATCTTTAAATGAAATAAGTGATAAGAAAGTTCATAAGAAATATGAAAACCTAACCACATATGTTACATTTTGGAAACAGTTAAATTCACTGCAATAGTTAAAATACATTTTTAAGTAATATTAAAAATTAATCTTTTAGCCAAGTGCTGGTAGCTTGTGCCTATAATCTTGCTACTTGGGAGGCTGAGGTCTAGAAGATCATGATTTGAAGACAGCCAGGCAGAAAAGTCTGGGAGACTTCATCTCCAATTAACCAAAAAAAAAAATCCAAACTGAAGGTGTGGCTCAAGTGGTAGAGTACTAGCCATGAACAAAAAAGCCAAGCAAGCACAAGACTCATCATTCAAACTCTGGTACTGGCAAAAGAAAGATAATAAATGAAGTATTCATCATTTTTCTTGGTTCTGTTTTTTCTTTTTGACAGTACAGGTTTTTTTTTTAACCAGTCCTGGAGCTTTCAGGGCCTAGGCACTGTCCTTGAATATGTTTTGCTTAAATCTAACACTCTACCACTTGAGCCACAGCTCCATTTCCAATTTATCTGGGATTAACTGGAGATAAGAGAGTCACAGGCTTCCTGCCTGGGCTGGCTCCAAGCTACCTTCCTCAGATCTCAGCCTCTAGAGTAGCTAAGATTATTTATAGGCATGAGTTACTCATGCCTGGAAGCAATACAGAATTTGAACTCAGGGCTTTGTGCCTTGCTTGGCAAGAGCCCAAGTGCTGAGCCATACTATAGTTCCAAAGTTTCATCTTTTGACCTATGTATATAAATTCATTGTAAGGTTTTAGTTCACTGCATTAAGAAAGTTTTAGCTATCCTTATGAGTATGAATTAATATTGTCCTTGTGGTGTTGATTTGCATTTTAATGACTAATGATGTTGAACATCTTTCCCATGTGCTTATGGTCCATATTTGTTTGTTCAATATGGAAAAAATGGTCTTTGTGCTTTCTTCTTTTTATGGTACTATGCTTTGAACTCAGGCCTTGGAGTTGTTAGGCACCTTTTATATTACTTGAGCCATGCCCTCCAGCATTTTTGCCTTAGTTGTTTTTCAGATAGGGTCTCAGACTTTTTCCCCTGGCTGTCCTTGGATTGGTATACCTCTCCTGTAGCTGAGATTATGTGTAAGCCATCACAGATGGCTTGTTCTTTGAGAAAAGGTCTCACTAACTTTGAGCTGGCCTCCAAGTAGTTGAGATTATAGACCTGGGCCACCAGACTCAGCTCTCTTTTCACCTTTTACCTTTTGTATTTTGAATTACAAAATCTTTACATTTTGTTAAGGTGCAATTACTTATTTTTCTTTTGTCACATGTACTCCTTGTGTCATAGCTAAGAAATGATCCCTAGCTAAAGGTCACAAACTTTTACCGATCTTCTAAAAGTTTAATATTCATTTTAGGTCTTACATTTGCATCAATAGTCCATATTATGCTAATTTATCTATATGAGATAGAAGGTTGCAATTTTATTTTTTTTTGCATATGGATATCTAATTGTCCCAATACTATTTACTTAAAAGACTATTAATTCCCCACTTAATTTTCTTGGCACTGATATTGAGAGTCAATTGAGGATAAATGTAAGGGTTTATTTCTGGACTCACATTCTTTCCATTGATTCTTTATGCCAGTTCCATAGTGTCTTGATAACTGTAGATTTGTAATAAGTTTTGAAGTCAGAATGTGAGTCCTCTTAATTTACTATTTTCCAGACTATTCTGGTTATTCTGACCCTCTTATATTTCTATGTAAAATTTAGGATTAGCTTTCCAATTTCTAACAAAAAAATGAAATCCAGAGCTAGGCATATGTGGCTCGTTCCTGTAATCCTAGCTACTCAAGAGGCTAAGATCTGGAGGATAGTAGCTCAAGCCACACCAGGAGAAAAGTCCACAAGACTTCATCTCCAGTTAAACAGCAAAACGGAGCACTGGATGTGTGGCTCAAGCAGTAGAGCACCAACTATTAGCTCTGAGTTCAAATGCTGGTACTGGCAAAAAATATCCAACTGGGGTTTCATTGAATCTATGGATGAAGTTTGAATAGTATGGGTATCTTATTACTTATATATCGAAACACCGACTATCTTTTCATTTGTTTAGATCTTATAATTTCAAGAAATTAAAAGTTTCCAACATATAAATCTTGTACTTTGTTACACTTATTCTTTTTTTATAAATGGACTTTAACACAAAATCTGCCTGGAAATTTCTAGTGCTTTTGGATGAAGATACCAAGAAACTGAGATCCAATGGATTATGCATAGCTTTGAATAAAAGTAGGAATTTCTTTTTTGTTGGTTGTGGGGCTTGAACTCAAGCATTCTACTACTTTGAGCCATAGTTCCATCTCCAGTTTTTTGGTGGTTAATTGGAGATAAGAGTCTCACAGCCTTTCCTACCTGGGCTGGCTTTGAACCATGATCCTCAGATCAGCCTCCTGAGTAGGATTACAGGCATGAGCCACCAGTGCCCAGCAGGAAATTATTTTAAACATGGGAAATTGTTACTGTGTTTTCTGAATTTAGAATTAAATAACATTTTCTGACCTGAATTTTGAAATCTGTTTTTTTAGGATTTGCATATTTATCATGTTCCTCTAATTGTCCCTATAAAATTTCTTGACAAAAAATCTTGCTGATTTTTGGTGTCCCACCTTAACTTTAAGCTTCAGGAAAACATCTACAATTGCTTCATGAGATGGAGATTTGTATGCAGGAAAACGCATTCTTCTCCCCTTACTTCCTACCTTCTATTCTCTTCCAGGAGGCAGGCATTTCTATTAGCAGGTACAGTGTCATCTTCTGCAAGTGTATATAAGATTGTTCAGCCAAAGTATTTTTTTATAAATTTCACTTTGTGTTAAGGTACACACTTTCTTTTTCTTTTGATTGATTAGAGTGCACTGAAAAAAAACCCATTTGAAACTATTTTAAGTTAGTGGTGGGCTGAAAGTATTATAAAGGAATATTTTTCACTAAATTCAACTACTTTGTATATACCTGCTAAACATATAACAGTGTGTTTAGGTGCTGTGATAGATAAGAAGAACTAGATATTAAATGGGTATAATGAGGCTAGATAAATATCTCTTGCCTTAAAAGGTAATGAAGAGTATTATAAAGACAAAGAAAAGGTTTTTCAAGAGCAACCAAATAAGGAAAGACACATGGCATTTTCTGGGAGCGTTGTTAGGCATGGCAGTTAAGAGGAAATCTGAGATTTTAGATGTATTCCTGACTGGCAGCCTCCATACAGAAGTCATGTATGAGTAGAAAGATATTAAATTTCTCACTGAGATCTTTAATGTATTTAAAATTTCATCTCTCCTATTTCATTGTCTGTGTTCTCCATAGAATATAATATAGCTGTATAAAGATAAAGTTTCTTTTGCCCACCCTTCACCCCTGATACTTTTGAGTACCTCAAACAGTGCATGGTCTATATTAAGTATTTAAGTATTTCTGGAATAAACTTATCATTCTTATGACATTATAAATTTTGAAATTTTCCCTAGTACAGGTCTAGTCTGTTTCTTTGAGGTTGTTTTTTATTTGTATTTCTTTTCTACTTTAGGTTAGAACATTTTCTGCAGATCTTTGGTAATCATCATCTGCTTATATTTAAGAATAAGAGATAAAAAGCTGACTAGAGTATAGGACTAGACAGGACTTGCCTAATATGAGCTTCATGGTACAATGATCTGGCTGTTCCATCTTGTTGGTGATCTTCACGTGTCAATGACTTTGGAGTTTTCTTCATGGCCTATCTGATTCCCTGGAACACATTCTTCCGTTCCTTGGATATGACAGTCCTAGACAGAAGAAGACAGATACTTTTTCAGTTCCCAATAGTTTTATCTGGACTTGGTGTACTCCCTGGAAAAACAAAGTATTTTTTAATCCTTTTGCTTGAGTGGGAAACATGTCCAAACTGGATAGAATGTGGGAGAAAAGTGTTAGGCTCTAACCAATCCTACACTACTTCAGTCTTTTAAAAATATGGGGATGGACTATAACTTTAGTGATGGAATATAACCTCTTATGATAATCCAAATAGTTTTGATCACTTACCATATTCTGAGCTATTAAATGAAAAAAATACATAAGTGTAGTTAGAAACAGATCCTGAAGTACCTTGGCAAAGTATACCTTTCTTCTGAAGGTTGGGAAATGGGATCACTATTAGTGATTACATTTTATTGATCTCTTCTCTTGTTTGTCCTTCTAGGGAAATTTTCTAACAATTCTTAAGAACTGCGGTTATTTATAGTGTAAATTAGTTTTTTTACTCTCATTTTTGAAATTTTATTTTTATTAGTGTATTTTAATTGTACTGAGGGAGTTCATTGTGGTATTCATACATGCATATAGTGTACCTTAATTATATTTACTCCTCTTTATTTCTCCTTATTATAGTCTTCTCCCTATTTAAAATTATTATTATTATTATTATTATTATTATTTGGCCAGTCCTGGGGCTTGGACTCAGGGCCTGAGCACTGTCCCTGGCTTCTTCTTGCTCAAGGCTAGCACTCTGCCACTTGAGCCACAGTGCCACGTCTGGCCATTTTCTGTATATGTGGTGCTGGGGAATTGAACCCAGGGCCTCATGTATACGAGGCAAGCACTCTTGCCACTAGGCCATATCCCTAGCCCTATTTAAAATTATTTTTAACAGATTTCATTATTCTGTTTCCAAACATGTGTACAAAGTACTTTGGCCATAGTTATCCCGTTCTTTCACCCTCTGTGTTTGTCCTCCCCACTTCCACTGGTCCCACCTCTGAATAGTCTCCATTTTATATTCCTATCATTCTCTCTGTGCCCAGTCCTGGAATTTGAGCTCAAGACCTCTCACTTGCTAGGCAAGCACTCTACCATTTGAGTCATGTAACCATTCCTTGTGCCTGGGGATGGCCACAGACTGTGATCCTCTTACAGCCTCTCATGTAACTGGTATCCAGGCATTTGCCACCATGGCCAGTTTACTGATGGAGATGATATCTCACTGACTTTTCCCCCGGACTAGCATCAAACCATGATTCCCCTTATCTCTACTTCCTGAGGAGCTAGGATACAGCTATGAGTGCCTGGTCATGTAATTTGCTTCTTAATTTACCAATTTCACATATAAGAGAGAATATGTGATATTTGTTTTCATTTGGCTTATGTTGCTTAACATGATGATCTCTGGTTCCACTAGTTCCCCTCTAAACATGTAATTTCACTCTATTTGGCTGAATAACACCCAGTTGGACATACATGTTACATTCATCAGTTGCTATACAGCTGGGTCGATTCCATAGTTTTGCCATTGTGAGTAGTGTTGCTGTAAACGTGGGCATGCAGTTATCTCTCTTGTATACTGACTTATATTCTTTCAGATGTATGCTCGGGAGTAGTATAGCAGAACCAGATGATAGTTCTATTTTTAGGTGTTTAAGGAATTTCCATACTGATTTCCACAATGGCTACACTAATTTATATTCCAAGCATCAGTGTATAAAGTCCCCCTTCACCCATGTCCTTGCCAGCATTTGTTCCTTTCTTCTAATTTTTTTTCTAGATGCAGTATTTGTTATTTTCTTGATGGTAACTATTCTGATGGTGTTGAGATAGAATCTCAGTGACATTTTGATGTGCATTTCCTTTATGGCTTAAGATGTTGAACATTTCCTCGTGAACTTATTAGCCATTTTTACTCCTACATTTGAGAACTGACTGTACAATTTGTTTCTCCACTTGTTAATTAGGTTGTTCTTTTGGTGTTTAATTTTTGGAGCTCCTTATATGTTCTGAATGTTCTTTATCTGACA
Organism: Perognathus longimembris pacificus; assembly: GCF_023159225.1. Classification (NCBI taxonomy): domain Eukaryota; kingdom Metazoa; phylum Chordata; class Mammalia; order Rodentia; family Heteromyidae; genus Perognathus; species Perognathus longimembris. The sequence goes on along the minus strand of NC_063188.1, from coordinate 103,810,397 downwards.
AGTAACTGGCAAAGAGTTTTCTCCTGTTTTGTAAATTGTCTCTTTATTCTAGTAATTGCTTCATTTGCTGTGAAGAAGCTTTTATTTTTAACTTGATGCAATCCTACTTGTCAATCCTTATTCTTATTTTCTGAGCAATTGTGGTTCTATTCATAAAGTTGTTACCTATACCTATATCTTTAAGGTTCTTCTCTATGTTTTCCTCTAGTAGTTTCAGTCTTCTACATGTGGAAATTCAGTTTTCACAGTAGTATTTATTGAAAGGACTATTTTCTCCAACATAGTTTCTGGCACTTTCATTGAAAATCAGATGGGTCTAGATTATAGACTTATTTTTAGATGTTGTATTCTATTACATTGACCTAAGTGTTTGTGTTTTTGCTAGTACTATGTTGTTTTAGTTACTTTGGCTCTGAGATATAATTTGATTTGAAATCATGTATTGTGATACTTTTAGCATTACTTTTTTACCTCTCAGGATTGCTTTGGCCCTTCAGGTCTTTTGGACTTCTGAATAACTTTCAGGATTGAGTTTTGTGAAAATGTCATTGGAATTTTTATTGGGATTACTTTGAATCTGTAGATTTCTTTTGGTAGTATAGCTATATTCACAATATTAATTCTATTGATCAGTGAACATGAGAGGTCTTTCCATCGTCTACTGTCATATTCAGTTTCTTTATAAAGGTTGTATAGTTTACGTTGTAGAGGTCTTTCATTTCTGTAGGTGTATTCCTAGGTATGTTGGGGTTTTTTGAAGATTTTGTGGATGAGATTGTTTTTCTGTTTTTTTTTTTTTGTCAGCTTGTTTGTTATTGGTATATAGAGAATCTACTGATATAATTTTAAGTTGATTTTGTATCTGATAACTTTCCTGAAAGTTTTAAATCAGATTTAATAATTTTTTTGTGTGTGGAGTTTTTACTGTATTTTAAGTATAATATCTATCATATGCAAATTGAGATAATTTGATTTCTGTTCCTACTTGTATCTTTTTATAAAAATGATTAAGTTATCAAGGCACTCTAAAAAGGAAAACTGTTTCAAAAAAGACCAAATAGAACTTCTAGCAAAGAAAAATAACTCTTAACTGCAATTCAAAGACTGGACATTAAGTATAGCTGAAGACATAATTAGTTAATTAGACAATAAATCTTAGAAAATTTTCAGGTGCACAGGATAATTAAACAAAATGCCTCGAAAAGAGAGGCGAGAAAAAATGGTTTGAAGACAGTACTCAGAAAAGCACTAAGAATTGACCAAAGTTAATAGGGATAACACATTTCTCCAAATTCAAATAAAACTCAAGTGAGAGCTTAAACAAAAAGATAAAGTACTGTATGTGAAGATAAAAATAAAGTATAATACTTCTGAATACTAAAAACAAAGAGAAGTTCTTAAAAGCAATCAGAGAGAAGAGTGATTACTGACAGTGACTTGACTGAAAGCTGACTTCTTAACAGCAGTAATGAAAGCAAAATGCAATGCTATCTTCAATGTATTATGAGGAAATAGTTATGTCATAGCCAAGTTTGCTACTAGCAGATGCTCAATTAAAAACCTGAAGGGTACACTTAAGACAGAAATTCACATCATAAATGAAATTGCAATAGAAATAAGAAAGTTTTTAGCACCAAATAATTGGCTCCAATACAAAAAAGGTAATGAAATTTTAATAATGTGTTACTTATAAGAAGAAAATTGATCATTCTAAATGCATACTAGAAAAGAAGAAAAGGTAGAAATTAATGAGCTAAGAAATCAGTTTAAGGTAAATTAAAGAATAAAATGAGCTCAAAGAATGTAATTGGGAGGATAATAATGACACAAAGGAAGCATACAATATATGGGCTCAAAAACATTAAAAGTTGATTTTTAAATAAAGATTTAACACATGCTGAATGTTGTCTAATCAAGGAAAAGCAGAGTAGTCATACAAACAGCATGAGGAATACAGAAAGATAATTACACATTCAGAGATTAAGATGTTCATAATGAGGGGTATAAAAACAGCTGTGACAATAAACTTTAAAATTTTGATGAAATGAACAAATCTCCACAGCAATACTATTTTCTAAACTGAAAAGAATTAGAAAGTCTGAAAAAAATCTGTAACGGCCCTAGAATAGGAATCATTAACAAAAATCTTATTTAAATAAAATAAAATTCCAGCCCAGATAAAATTCCTGGAACATTTTCCTATTCCATAGTATAAGTAAGGAGAATACATTCCAGCTAAGTTAGGTATAAACAAAGACCATATGAGAAAGGAAAAACATGATTGCCAGTGTCATTTGTGAATGCAGTTGTAAAAATCCTAAAATATTAACCAACTGGGTAACATTGATCAAGATGCAATATATTCATAACCTGACTCATGGAGTCATAACCTCTTTGTACAACTAAGTAATAAAACTTAAAAAATATTAATCAACTAAACCTAGCAAGTTGAGATTTAACTCAGGATGCTTTAATGTTTGACAATCCTTTATGTAATTCACTATGTTAACAAATTATGAGAAAAAACACATCTTATTATATAAGTGGATGGAATTATAGATTTGGCTAAGAGTAGTTGGGAATATTCGTCATTGCTTAAATGATGTCTGTAACCTACAACAAACACTGTATTTTATGGGACCTACTGAATGTTTCCCATTGATAGAGAAGACAAGTTTGCCATTATCATTATTTAAATATTCAGCTTTAAAAATAATTGATGAAGGTATTGAAATGGGAAAACAAAACTGTTGATAATATTTGCAACTATTTTTGCTCCTCCCCAGTCTTAGAACTTAATGGGGAAAATAACTAATATCAACTGCTAAAATATTCAGAATGAACAATAGACACATGCCTGTGATAACCCTTTGTTGCTTCAAGTTTAGTAAGAAATTCAAGCAAGGGTCCATTCTAAATGGTCATAATCTTTTACCTCAACTCTCTTTGCTATCTGAGGTAATTTCTAATGACCCAAATATCTGGTGGTGTAGAGGTAATGTAATTTTATCAAAATGTATATTCAGAAATAGACTCACATTTTTTTCAAATTTTTATTATCAAACTTATGTACAGAGAGGTTACAGTTTCATACGTTAGGCATTGGATACATTTCTTGTACTGTTTGTTACCTTGTCCCTCATACTCCCCTCCCCCCTCCCCCTTACCCTTTCCCCCCCCTGAGGTATTCAGTTCACTTACACCAAACAGTTTTGCAAGTATTGCTTTTGTAGTTGTTTGTCTTTTTTTTACCCTGTGTCTCTCAATTTTGGTATTCCCTTTCAATTTCCTAGTTCCAATACCAGTATACACAGTTTCCAATATACTCAGATAAGATTACAGAGATAGTGTAGGTACAACCACAGGAAGGTGATACAAGATCATCATCAATAATAGAAGCTACAGATACAAATGGGACGTTGAAAGTAGTTACAACTGTGATATAACAATTGTCTCCATAACATGGAGTTCATTTCACTTAGCATCATCTTAGGTGTTCATAAGGGTATAGCTATTGGGCCTTGTGATGCTCTGCTATGACTTGCCTAAACCTGTAGTAATTATTCCCAATAAGGGAGACCATAGAGTCCATGTTTCTTTGGGTCTGGCTCATTTCACTTAGTATAATTTTTTCCAAGTCCTTCCATTTCCTTACAAATGGGACAATGTCATTCTTTCTGATAGAGGCATAAAATTCCATTGTGTATATGTACCACATTTTCCTGATCCATTCTTCTACTGAGGGGTAGACTCACATTTTTTAAATAGAGAATTTGTCCTTTTTAAAATTTGTAATCAGGGCTGGGAATATGGCCTAGTGGCAAGAGTGCTTGCCTCGCAAACATGAAGCCCTGGGTTCAATTCCTCAGCACCACATATACAGAAAATGGCCAGAAGTGGCGCTGTGGCTCAAGTGGCAGAGTGCTAGCCTTGAGCAAAAAGAAGCCAGGGACAGTGCTCAGGCCCTGAGTCCAAAGCCCAGGACTGGCAAAAAAAAAAAAATTGTAATCAGGGCAAGGAATATGGCCTAGGGGTAAAGTGCTCGCTCGGCTCATATACATGAAGCCCTGGGTTCGATTCCTCAGCACCACATATATAGAAAAAGCCGGAAGTGGCACTGTGGCTCAAGTGGTAGAGTGCTAGCCTTGAGCAAAAAGAAGCCGGCGACAGTGCTCAGGCCCTGAGTTCAAGCCCCAGGACTGGCTAAATATTGTAATCAGAAGGTGGGTGCCAGTAACTCATGCCTGCAATCCTAGCTACTCAGGAGGCTGAGATCTGAGGATCATGGTTCGAAGTCAGCCTGGGCAGTTAACCACCAAAAAGCCACAAGTGTATCTGTGGTTCAAGTGGTAGAGTGCTATTTTTGAGGGGGGGGGAAAGCTCCGGGACAGTGCCTAGGTCCTGAGTTCAAGCCCCAGAACCAACATACATACACAACACACACACACACAGAGAGAGAGAGAGAGAGAGAGAGAGAGAGAGAGAGAGAGAGAGAGACAGAGAGAGACAGAGAGAGAGAGACAGAGACAGAGACAGAGACAGAGACAGAGACACTAAAAACAAGACCTAGATCCAGATTCAAGTCTGATTATGGTGTGTGTGTGTGTGTGTGTGCGTGTGTGCGTGCGCGCACGCGCGCTGATACTGGGGATTGAACTCAGGACGTTTTTGCTCAAGGCTATCACTCCAGCACTTGAGCCACAACTTCACTTCTGGCATTTTGGTGGTTAATTCGAGTCTCATGAATTGTCCTGTTCAGGCTGGCCTTTAACTGTGATCCTCAGATCTCAGCCTCCCAAGTAGCTAGGATTACAGGTCTGAGCCACCAACGCCTAGCTTATTGTTTATAGTACCTCTTAAGGTAGTGAGCAAGACAACCAATCTCAGGGATCATCATGTCTGTTGCCTGATTTTCTGGGGTTTTCAAAGCTCTTTTTATATATTTTACTCTAATATCTTGAAAACTGTTATTTCATATGTTTTTCTGTTTGCTCTTGGTTGTTTCAAATGGGTAAGTAAATCTGGTCTGTATTACCATTTTGGCTGACAGCAGAAGATAATTAAATTGCTTATCATTTCTTGAGTTATCATCTTTTGTTACTGAAGAGTTGACTCACCACAACATTTTGTTCTGGTACAATTGCTTGACGTTCCCCTTAGAAGGATACATACATTTTGCAGGTTTGTTTGTATTGTCTTAAAGGGAGCTAGTAATTTAAAGGCCCAATCTTTGAGAATATGTAAAGTAGGAGCCCTGAAATGAATGAAAAATTCTTGAAAGCGTTCAGCATTACTTCTGCTACCTACTTTGTTATTGTTGAGTATTCAGTAACTAAAAGTCTGAGGTCAAAATAACAAAAAAAAGAGGTCAAAAAACCTCTGGAGTTTTGACCCACTGGTATGTCTCATACATTTTAATGAAAGACAGATTGAGAGAAATCAGTGATATGCCTACAAGGGTGTATTCTTCCATGCTGGCACAGATTGAACATCTCTGTGATGTGAGTTATATTTGTGGAAAATAGCAAACTCCATTCTCTAGCTTGTCTGATTCAACAAGGGTAAACATGATTTTCAAAAACATTCATACTCTTAGTACCTTATAACTATTTGTTTTTAAGGCAAAGAACATTGAATATAAGCACACAGATTTGTGAATAAACTATATACAGTTATATGTACATGGTGTTTTTTAAGCAGTTTGTAAAGAATGTAGTTTAACTTACCAGTATGTTACGCTAAACTATTTTTGCTTGTGATCATGAACTTTATAATTCCACAGCAACTGTTTATTTTCATTGTTACAATTCAGATGTTTGTGGCTTAATATTTCTTTCTTTTTAAAAAACATGTCCATTTTTATATTATCACATTTTCAGTCAACATTTTTATTTATTTATTTGTTTGTTTGTTTGTTTGTTTGTTTGTTTTTGCCAGTCCTGGGCCTTGGACAAAGGGCCTGAGCACTGTCCCTGGCTTCTCTTTGCTCAAGGATAGCACTTTACCACTTGAGCCACAGCGCCACTTCTGGCCATTTTCCAGATTTGTGGTGCTGGGGAATGGAACCCAGTGCTTCATGTATATGAGGCAAGCACTCTTGCCACTAGGCCATGTTCCCAACCCCTGTGGCTTAATATTTCTATATCTCACAAAATTAGAAAAAATGTTGTCTATAGCTTTTTTTTTTTTAAAAAAAAAACACCTTGAAATATGGCCAGTTTGTTTTTGAAACAGATTTAGTTATCCATAGTAATAATGATCATGGAAGAAATAATAAATTGTGATCTTTGAAATAAATCATTTCAGTCCTTCACTTTGGGCCTCTTCCTTTGCTGGCTCACCCATTCATGGGAGCACAAACAAAGTGGCAGAGCTGCCTCCTCTACGAGACTCCTTTCCCTTCTACAGTCTATGCATTAAGCTAACAAGCATGGCATGGCTGAGAGCTAGGGCAATTAATGAGGACTGACCACCTTTCCCATACTATGTTCCAGTTTTGATCACAAGGTGACTTTTCTTTACTGTTTTACCCTATCTGAATCCTAATTAGATTATCTAAATATTTGAGTTAGAGGGAGGAGGAAGATGAAAAAAGAATTGGAATAACATGCATTATTTAAAACAATTATGCCTTAGGAGGGATTAAAACTGTGTTAAATGTTTCTGCTCTTCCTACTTGAGTAGAATCGTTTTGTTTGTTGTGCTTTGTCTTCTTTTACCAGGGATGGTCCTTAACAGTATATGTATTTCTTTTCAGCTACTAAGTCGGGATTGCTCCCTCCACCACCTGCTCTCCCTCCAAGACCTTGTCCATCACAGGTAGGAGATAGATGGGATTTTTGCAAACTCTTTGGTAGTAGACAAGCTGTTTCACCACTGTGCTTCTTTGTAAGGCATGCTAGCCACAGAAATGGTCAGTGTCCCATGATAACATCCAGATGAACAAAGTGGTTTGATTTTTTTTCCACTCAGCCAGCTTCCAAGCTTCATGTGGAAGAGGGAAAGTTTACTCGATAAGGCACTAAGAAATGTGTACTTTCCGTTTATTTTTTCACCATTGAGGTTGTGTATGGTTCTACTCTAGTAGAAGAAGTATCTCTCCAGTTGTGATTCAAGGATGTGTTTGTTCCATATAGTACATTCTGTATAGTACATGAGTCTATATTCTGCCAACATTTTAGGAGCTACATTAATTCCACATGAACTAAAAATAAATGGTCATCAATATGATGTGAGTTGGCCCATGGTGCTTTCTTCAGGATGCTGTTTTCTGTTAGAACAATAAGCTAGAACAGCAGAAGTTGGGAGAGTGTCACACAAATCTGTTTTCCCTTTAAACGAATTGTAGCTTATTTACATGTGCTACCGTGGCCTTATTTATCACCACACTTCACAGATCTGAAGGTGAGAAGGAAATAGCAAATTGATGGAGTGTGGCATATAGTACTACAGATCTTTCATTAATTACTGTTAAATTAGCTTTCTATACTTAAAGACCCTTTCTAAATTTGGTAGAAAATATTGAAAAATTTCGCTACAGACAGTCCTACTTTCTATCTTGTTGCTCTGAATAGGTCAGAGCATATCTTTCCATGTGGCTGATCTCATCACTTGAGTTACTGAAGCCATTGTAAACTTTGCTTGTTCTTTCTTCAGACAGTTGGAAGGTCTTTAGCATGCACTCAGCCATGAGATGCAAATGCCATGAGGTATTGGCTTCCTGCTTTAGTTTGAAGGCTAATGAAAGCCCCCTTCTTCCTGACCTGCACAGAAACCAGTGAGAACTACTTTTAGGAAATTCAACATTAACTTTAAGAGATAAGGATCAGCTGGCAAAGAGCTATTGAGTGTATGCTGCTTCTATAATGCCAAACCTTAGTTCTACCCTATCCCTTTCCTTGGTCCTAATTTCTGCTCATTCAAAATTATTGGCTATGTAAACTGAGCATATACCATGGGCCATGGATTGTACTAAGTGCTTTTCTGTGTATAACTTCGTTCTCATAAAACCCTATGAGCTGGGTGCTGGTGGCTTACACCTCTAATCCTAGCTACTTAGGAGGCTGAGATCTGAGGATCTCGGTTCAAAGCCAGCTTGGGCAGGAAAGACTGTGAGAGTCTTATCTCTAACAAACTACCAAAAAGCTGAAAGTGGAACTGTGGCTAAAGTGGTAGAGTGCTAGCCTTGAGCCAAATAAGCTCAGCAATAGTGCCTAGGCCCTGAGTTCAAGTCTAGGACTAGAACAAATAAAAGCTTTGTCAAGTAGGCACTAATGTTCCTTTTGTGAAGATGAGGAACTTGGAGCATACCGGACTTAAGCCATCAAGGTAGCATAGCTAGTAAATAGTAAAGCCAGCTCCCAAATGGAAGTATTTAGGTTCCCACTCTCCCTATCCTCGGAGTGTAAGTGCCCAAGTCTATAGCAAGACAATACGTCCATTGCACTTGTAACTGTGGTTTGCATCGCATCCTCTTAAGGGGAACTAAGATGAAGGGAGGATTCAGTTTGGCATCCACAGCCAACCTGGACTTGGTTGCCACAAAATTAGCAAGCATTTTGGGGATGCTTATCTACCAGCTGCTAGTTTCACAGCCTCTGCTCAGGAGCCACCTGGATAAACATGTTGAAGACCTGTCTGAAAATGCTTTTGTAACCAACCCCCTTATCTTTCCCCTGTGGCACCAATGACAGTAGTTCCTTCCTGGTGTGCAATGTGCTGCTGCTATCAGCAGTCCTCATCTGAGCTGCTTAAGGTGGCTTCCTGCCTGCTGGGGGGCCTAGTCACTGAGGAGCCGAGGGGGGGACTGGGAATTCTTAAGGAACCACTAATAAATAGGTCTGCTTCTTTGTCTACCAGATTTCCCAGCACAATGTAAACACTGAGCACAGCACTCAGCCCAAGCCTCCATCTCAGCTGCCTAACTATGGTGATGTCCGACGACAGGAACAGGTGTGTAAGAAATGCAGGCAGAAAAATCTCCAGGCTATTTCCCTTCCCCATCCTTACCTTTTGTCTACCATAAAAGGGACATCTATTCAATATATGAAGTTCTGAGATTTACGCATGTGTTTCTATTTAGTCTTTATGCCTTATCAAATTCCTAATACTGCCCCTAGGAGTCAGAGGGCCATAATTGCCCCAAATTGCTTGTAATGAAACAGTCTCTGGGGGGGTGTTAATAGGGTTCCGTGGAGATTCAAAGTGGATACAAGCCTCCTGGAAGCTTTGAAGTCATACAGCAAAAAACAACACAAAACCAAAACCAAACTGGCCAATTTTGTTAAAGCTGGTAGTTTTGTAGCATATATTATTCATCTTTTTATTCATAAAATGCCCTGTTAATGTCCTTAGGACTTAGTGGTTACAAAACACTGCAAGTAAACCAGCCTTAGGGTAGTGCTGCTTCCAAATCTTTCTCATCTGTCACCTTCTGTGCAATTAAAATTAAATTTTATGCCAGTAATTTTCCCTAGAAAAATTGAAAAATTAAAGTTTGTTGCACATTAGTGTGAGATTTCAAATTGTCTGTCTTCAGTTTGTTCCATTTCTGCCCTTGCTGTTCTATTCCTTGCTTACTATTTTTTCTTTGTTGATCTGGGAGCTTGAACTCAGACCCTCATTTGGCTTTTTCCTCTCATTGCTGCCCTTATACCACTTGAACCAGACCTCCTTTCCTCTTTTGTTGGTTAATTGGAAATAAGAGTCTCTTTGGCTTTTCTGCCTGGAATGGCTTTGAAGCTCAGTCCTCTGGATCTCAGCCTTTATGGTAGCTAGAATTACAGGCATGAGCCAATGGTGCCCAGCCCTTGATTATTTTTATTATTATTATGTTTGCTGATCCCGGGGCTTGAACTCTGGGACTTAGCACTGTCCCTAAGATTTTGTGCTCAAGGCTAGTGCCTTGATCCACAGCTCCACTTCCAGCTTTTTGTGGTTAATTGGAGATGAAAGTTTCAGGGACTCTCCTGCCCCAGCTGGCTTCAAACTGTGTCCTCAGAGCTCAGCCTTCTGAGTAGCTAGGATAACAGAGATGAGCCATTGGTGCCCAGCAGTCTTGTTTAATTGTTTAAGAGGTTGCTTTTATTACCTTACAGAAAATTTTCCTATAGAGAACTTAAACCACTCTGAATTCTTTCTTTGCTGTATAAAACTTGTTTATTTATTTATTAAACTTTTTTCTTTATTATCAAAGGGTGGTACAGAGGGGTTACAGATTCATATGTAAGGCAGTGATTACATTTCTTGTTCAACATGTTACCTCCTCCCTCATTTTCCCTCTACCTTCCCCCTCCCCCATTCCCCTCTCCCCCTAAGTATTATGCAGTTGATTTACACCAAATGGTTTTGTAAGTATTGCTTTTGGAATGGTTTGTCTTTTTGTCCTTTGTGCCTCAATTTTGATATTCCCTTTCCCTTCCCCATTTCTAATACCTGTATAAACAGTATCCAGGGTATTCGGATGAGATAGAGGGGCACAACCACAGGAAGGGAAAACAAGAGAAAGAAAAATGCTGGTTGTGGGGCAACTCCAGGCCTCTGCTCAGCTGTTAAACTTTTTGAGTATTTACTATTATATGTGAACCATCAAACTGACTTTGTAAATAAACCTATGTGCATATCTGCAGAGTCTTGTTTTATGAGGTTGAGTCAGTAGTACCATCACTATAAGATCTAATGGAGAAACCAAGAAACTTACAGTTATTAGTATATCTGAAAAGATTTAAGTAAAGATTTGGGTCTTAAAATTTCCATATTATTAAAATAATTACATAATGAAATGAACTCCAAAGATAGGGAAACAAAGGACTTCTGTCTTCTTTTGTTGTTTCTTTTTTCCTTTTGGATGACTCCGTATTCTCTACCTATATACAATATATTCATGTGTACATCTACAGAAGGGTGGAAGACGGGCACAGAATCAGAGGAAAAACAGAGAAAACGTGCAGCAGTGGAGCATACTAGCTGCACTGGTCATTGATGAAAGTGAACTATGCAACTCCTGGGTGGAGAGGGGAGGGAGGGAATGGGAGGGAATGAGGGAACAGATGACACTATGTGAAAGGAAATGTACTTAATACCTGATGTATGTCAAGATAACCCCACACTATATCACCTCTAAAACAACAATAATGTAATTTTTTAATTTCCAAACTTATCTTGATAAATGGGCAAGACTAGATTGTAATGAATGAGAAAATGTTCCTATGAAGGAGTGCTGTTTTAAAAACTATGTAGCCACTTAATAGTATATGACTTTCAGGTTCTTAGAATGTTGTACATATAACAAAAACTTGTCTACTTCTATCAGTTGAAAGAGTTGAGTTAAAATTTTCAGCATAAAATACCATTTAACTGGTTCCTTCCTACTTATAGTAAGCACCCCTGTGACATGTACATCTGGATCAAGTTATGCCAATGGGACCCCAGAGTTAGGAAAGGGAATAAATTCAAAGAAGCAGATCTTTTATTTTTCTTATATAGGTAAGATCAAGAAAGAACAAGTGAATATGTGAAGAGCCAAGTGGTTTGTAGTCCATATTTTTTATGTAGAAAGAACAGAAACCAGAGCACAGCTAAGTTCAGAATAGGAAATTTTTTAGAAAGACTGATTCATAGCATAAACAACCAAAACCTAATTCGAATAAGCTGTTTCATATGGGGCATGTTAAAGTGAGAGTTAGTTAAACTTATTAGCTCAGTGTGTGTGTGTATGTGCATGTAAGTTGAGTAAAATGCCATCCGTAGAGTTTGTGCTTGTTCTGTAGGTCAGCTCTCTGCTAAGGGATTATTTGGTATTTGAATAGCTAAAGACCTTTCAGTAACATTGATCTCTGCTAGATTTCTTATGGCCATCATGATTTAGCCACAGCTTCAGTGAAATTATATTTAATAAGGAAAAGATTTTGGGGGTACAAAACATTATCTCTTAACTTTTATTACTGCCACATTCCATAAATTGGTGATGTCTCTAGACTAATGTGTCCAGAATTTTCCTACTTATAATTTCTCTCTTTACACAGCAGGCATTCCTCACTAGAAGTGTTATGAGTATGAAAATAGCACTCGAGGGCAAAGGCACTAAGGAAGAAGTGTCTTCTTAATACCTTTCAGCTTAGAAAGGCCAGGAAGGCTCATGGAATGGGGGAGATGATGAATGAAGTAGGTATTAAAGAAACAAGAGAACCTTTCTTTTTAGATGACTGAGGGATACAGAGCTTTACTGTAGAGGCAAAAACCAAATGCAAAGAAACAGACATGCAAGGGTTCCTTGTATATTTGAGGAAATACCTAAGATTTGGAAAGCCAGCTTTCAGGGAAGAGAGCTTGAGTGTTCTGGCCTGTAGTTTCAGTGGTGTCAGAGCTGGGGGAGAGAAATATTCCCTAGGCAACCAAGTTCTCCCCTAAGGGGAGAGCAAGTTTCCAGTCAGACTGATCCTTCTTACCTTGGACTGCACAGATGAAATTTTCTGGAGGAGCTTTAACCCTTCTGAGGACCAGACATTTTTGGCATGTAGTGGTGAGACCTGCTCATGAGGAGTTTAACAAAACTCCCCAAACAATTCTGAAATTCAGGCAGAGATGAGAAGCCATGAATTAGGGCAAGAGGAAAGAAGATTCAGAGAAAGAGAAGAGATTGAGAATATAAGAATTTGAAAAATGTTATTCTTATTTATTATCTAATTTTAAAGTCCAAAGTAAGATACTGCTAGTTAAATTTTTTTTTTTTTGCGAGTACTGGAGCTTGAACTCAGGGTCTGGCACTCACTGTCTTTGAACTTCTTTTACTCAAGTCTACCACTTGAGCCACAGCACCACTTCTGGGGGCTTCTGTGCATGTGGTACTGAGGAATTGAACCCAGGGCTTCATGCATGCTAGGCAAGCACTCTACCACTAAACCACATTCCCAGCCCCTCAAGTAATTTTTAAAATTGAGAATATAGGAATTTTGTTGATGCTATACCTTAGGTTCTTTTTGTGTATGTATGTGGGAGAGAGAGAGAGAGAGAGAGAGAGAGAGAGAGAGAGAGAGAGAGAGAGAGAGAGAGAGAGAGAGAGAGAGAGAGAGAGAGAGAGTGTGTTGCATGCATGTGCGTGCGTATGTATGTGCGCATGCGTGCACGCCAGACCAGGGCTTGAACTCGAGAGTCTTGTAGTCTCACTTGGCTTTCTCCCTTGTGTCTAGTGTTCTACTACTTGAACTATGTCTCCAGCATTTTGCCAGTTCACTGGAGGCAGAGTGTCATAGACTTCCTGCCTGGGCTGGCCTCAAGCCTTGATTTGTCAGATCTCGGCCTCCTGAGTAGCTAGTATTATAGGTGTGAGCCACCAGCATCTGGATTGTCTTAAGTTCTTAAATGGCCTAGTAGAAGGAGAGAAGCGGAATGTAGGAGGTCAGCTTAGGAGATGTACCCAGATGTTACGGGGCCCAAACCTAGGTCGTGTGAGATGATCTGCTAGTCACAGGCTTCTTGTGATGACTCATGTGAACAGACGAGAGAGCTTGAGGGGAAAGTCTTGCTGAAAGGACTAGTCACTGAGACTAGCCTGTGACACAGAGGGCCTCAAAAGGAAACTAGCTAATCTCTCATCTAACTTTGCCATTTGGCTAGAATCAGGGCCAGAAGACCACAGTGAATCAGGTAAGTCTGGGGATGTAGCTCAGTGGTAGGGTACTTGTTGATTATGCACTAAGCTTTAGAAAAGCGTTTAAAAAGCTTTAAAATACCATCTTTCTTTTATTTGGAAGGAAAGACTTAAACTCTGAATGTCTCATGAGACAGAGAGACAAATAGAGAAATAGATGGTCTCACTTTGTAATCCATGCTAGCTTTGAATTTGTGGTCCTCCTGTCTCGGCTTCCTGAGTGCTGGGATTACAGGTTTGCACCATAGTGCCTGTCCTATTTTTCTTTGAAAAGCTGTTCCTTTAAATTAATATCCTGTATATTTTTTTTTGCCATTCTTTTCACCAGTTAATATACAGTTGATTATACAAAATAATAAATTCTACTGGGAGAAGATTTAGAGTTTAGAGTGCATTTTGCCTCATTTGTGGAAATTTCTGATAAATATTTGTCTTTTAAAGGATTTGCATTTTAATGTAATTTTAGTTGAAGTATGAAATGTTTACTGAATCCATTTAAAACATTAAATCTATTTCTAAGAGAAAATATCTCATTGTCACTTTCAAATATCTATGAGAAAACAGCAAGAAACATTTTAAATGTAAACAGTATAAAATATTATTGTTTTTAAAATTCCATAGCATTTTCCCCCTCAGTGGGCACATATCAAATGCTATCACATATTCAGATGACCTCATATAGTGTATAGAAGGCAAAGAATCATACTGTTGGTGTAGACCAAGTACATTCATGAGCTTTCAAAAGTAAATACAACATCCAGCCAAGCGCGGTGGTTCATAGCTACAATTGTATGTGCTCAGGAAGCTGAGCTGGAGAGGGGAACAGTTTGAGGCCAGCCTGGACAAAAACTTCACGAGACCTCCTTCCAACAGAAAAGCATGGGTGGGAAGGCATGTGCATATCATTCATTTATACTATAGTGGGATGTATAAAAAGAGGCTGGCATGGAGAAAAGCTACATCCTCTCTCAAAAATAACCAGAACAAGAAGGGCCTGGTGTGTGGCTCAAGTGGTAGAACACCTTCCTATCTAGTACAGGCCTTGAGTTCAAACCTTAGTATCAAAACCAAACTTTATTCAACATCCTGATTTTTCTCATGAGAACGTGAAGTCAGTATATATCGAGATATTTTTCTATTTATGCTAGTATTGGAAGATCATCAATTACTCTGAAGTGATCATATATATAGATATAGATATAGATATAGATATATCTGAAGATACAGCTAACATGTGTGAATGGACATTTCAGTGATGAAGGAAAGAAATCATAAAGCAAGGATTTCTCTTCATCCAAGATGAGGAAAGAATATGACAAATGCTAAATGCCACTGCTGAATGTAGTAATACGTATGTGTCCATCAGTGTCTGTATTCTCAGCTCTACTACTATGCGGCTTTGGGGAAATTGAGTAAGTTGGGTTCACAAACCTATTGCATCTTCTCCAAAATGAAAAGATTCAACTTGATGGATCCTTCTAATGCTAAGGTCTCTGATTTGATGTTGTATTCCTCTGTTCAAGAAAAGTTCTATTGCAAACATAGACAGAACATCATAAAACACTGGACAGGGATAGTTTGACTTAAGATGCTTTAACTTTCTCCCCTTAAGCCCTGATGTGATGTAACAGAAATGACTACTGTAACTGCTATGTATCTGGAGGCTCACTGAGGAGTCAGAAGGATTTTAAGAGCTGTTTTGGTGAGGAAATTATGCAATTTTAAAAAATGTGCATTGCCAGGTGCTGGTGACTCACATCTGCAATCCTAACTACTTAGGGGGTTGAGATATGAGAATTGCAGTGCAAAGCCAGCCCAGGCGGGAAAGTCTGCATGTCACTTTTTTCAACTTTTGTTTCATGCATTCCTTGGTTTTAACTTTGAGGATTTTAGATGTATTTATGTATTTTAAAGTTATTTTCCACTTTCTATGTTTCTATAATCTTTCAAAAATTAAATTATCTTTATGGAGTTGTACAAAGGAGGCACCACATAATGAAGCCGTTTATGAATACAGTGCATCTTGACTAGTATCACCGATTAAACAGTCTCATCCCCCTCCGACCAACTGCCTTCTCTTACTTTTCTTAATTTGGTGGTATATATAATGAATTCTTGACTTCATTCTCCTTCTTCCTCCTTCATTTGTCTATGTCTCCCCACCTTGTCCCCATTTCCTCTTGGATGTGCCCATTTCCTGATGTTCATTTTGTTGGGCTTTAACCTAACCTATTATAAAGAGCAAATTTTTCTTTTTACAGTTTATTCTTACTACTATTGTTTTTTCCCCCCTTATATGCCTCTGGAATTTTGTTTGGCAGGTTTACTTTGAGCTGAAGTTTGAATTTTAGTCTCAGTTCTCTGAGCTCTTTCCTTTCGAGCAATTTAGTGGTTGTCTCTACTGGCTGTACTTCATAGCCTCGTGCCCATAGCCTTAAGTCTAGAGCCTCTTTTGTTGTGGTGGTACTAGGGATCAAACGCATGCTTGTTAGGAAAGCGTAGAGTCAATTCTTACACTTGAGGCAGGTATAGCACTTTCATCTTGTATGGATGTTGAGTCCTCAAAGATGGCTCCAGATGATGACTTAGTTCAGCACCAGGCTAGGATATTACACCAAACTACTTGATTTATGATGGGGATATATCCCAATAAACCAATTATTTACTGAAAATATTGTGAGTAAAAAACATGAACAGCCAGGCACCGGTCACACAGGCCTAGCTACTCAGGAGGGTGAGATCTGAGGATTGTGGTTCAAAGCCAGCCTGGGAAGGAATGTCAGTGAGTTGTTTTTTTTTTTTTTTGATCTCCAGTTAACCATTCAAAAAGCCAGCACAGCAGGTGTAGCTCAAGTGTTAGAGCACTAGCCATGAGCAAAAAAATCTAAAAATCTCAGGGACAGCATCTAGGCTCTTGAGTTCAAACTTCAGGGTTGGTGAAAAAAATCCAAAACACATTTACACACCTAACCTACTGAACATCATAGCTTAGCCTAGCCTACCTTTACTGTATTCAGGTTAGATAGGAACTGATTTTTTAAAAAGCCTCTTTTGTAATTAAGTGTTGAAATAGCTCATATAATTTGTTGAATTCTGTACTGAAAGTGAAAAAAAGAATCGTGTATGAGTATGCTTCTGTGCCGTCATAAGGTTTTAAAAAGTCATTATTTGAACCATTGTAAATCAGGGACTATCTGCATAATTTTTTCCTATTCTTTTCCTAAGTAGGCAGCCTTGAGCATCTTCACCGACTCCATCCTAGTTTTGCAGCTTTACAGATAATGAAGCACCACCGAGTCTCTGGATTCGGAGGATGAACTTGGTACTAGTCCAGTCAGGCCTCCCATGGGACATTTTAACCTGTGATTCTGCATGGTGTGTTCTGCTGACTCTCCGTGCTTCTGGCCTCTCGGTCTGCCTTGCAATTTGTGCTTTGACCCCCCAGGAACCTTTATCTTGCTCTTGAGTATGTCTAAATCTTTTTAATCATAATGTTTTCACATCTGTCATTGCATGCTGTTTTACTAAAGAAGAAGTTGAAATTCATAGAAGAGAAGGGAGTTACTTGGAATCTCTCAGCTAGAAAGGAGAGCCTGAACAAGTTTCTGAGCAGTTGGTAGCAATTTAATGATGAATGTTTCAAGAGAGAGGAAATCATTAACTACATGTCACAAAAATTAACTACTTTTGCTAAGCAGAACTTGATGAGCCTCTGTGCCTACCAGTAATGTTCTTAATGTGAAATCTTCTGTCCATTAATCTAAACTGCTTATTTTAAAGTGCCTTCCTCAGTGAAGACTTATGTTCATCTTGCCCAAAATAGACCTGAATTTTGGTCTGTAGTCCATATTTATTGTAGCAAAAGGTGAATGTAATCCTTTTTCTGCCTTTTGAAAAGTAATAATGGGCCAAACTTCTGCACAATAAAGAACTGTTATGCATTGCAAAATTGATTTAAAAAGCACACAAACCGTAAGAGTCTGTGATTGTTCATTTGTTTGATTCCTTTATGAAGTACTTAGAGTGTCTTTATGGCAAGTGCTCTTCTCCTATCCAGGCTCTTCTTCATCCTGCTTAGAATTCTGAGATCAGACAAGCTCAGGCATGTTCAGGGTGGTACGGTCTTAGATTGGCAAGATGCTCTTCTAAGTGCTTTACAAATTCTCATAGCAGTCATATACAATAGATTCTATTGCTATCCTCATTTTTCTGATAAACTAAGGCACAGAGAACTTCAAGAACTTGCCCAGGGTCACCCAGAGTGAGTGGGAGTTATGGAAGGTTTCCTAACCTTGCTGTGTAGCCCAAGTCCCAGTTCCCACTATGATGCTAGGCTGTCATTATATGTCTCAGAATCATTTTCTTAAGAACCAGACTGACATATCAGTTATTATGAAACTTTTGTTAAAGTTTTAAAAAACAATGAAACTTCTAAATAGCCTTGTCTCCCTACTAAGACTTGTTTATTTTTTTGTTTCCCCAATTATGTTCATAATATTGTGTTGTGTAAAGCTTAATTTGCTTGCCTCATCCCTCTGTTTGATGACATGAGTTCATTAATTAAGTTCGTGAAATATTAGTGCAGTCTGCTTAGTAGAGGCCCATACTTTGTTGAGAACTTTGGCAGCACAAGGATTGCAGTAAGATTCTTACCCTGTTGCTCTGTCATCTTTCCTTACTCTTTGAAAGCTAACATGTCTAACACCATCCCTTGGTGTAGTCTCTCCTGTACTTACATGTAACTACATTTCCCACATGTCTCATTTAAACCCATTTCCACGTGCTTTGTGGTAAAGGTTGTAGGAAATATCTGGCTACCATGTTTCTCTGAAGTGACCCCTGGGAGTCACTTATGGCTGTTTGCTAGGTTCCTGAACAAGAGAAAGCTTTCTTTCTCTTCTCCATTACACTTCCACTCCTTAGCATATAGTGACTGAAAGCAGAAAGTCCTCCTACAGGTCAGTGGGGTAATAAATGTATAAGTTGGTGGGTGCAAAATGTATTCTGGTCTTAGTAAGTAAGCACAATGGAAGACAACAGAAGTTGGACTCAAGAAGGCAGCCTGACAGAAGAGGTAGAAACATGGGCTTCAGATCGAATCTTATCTCTGCTTATACCTTTGTGACTTTGGACAAGTTCTTTGTATCTTCATGTTCCTATTTGCACAGGATTGTTATGATTAATCAGCATCCATAGAACATTTAGAACAGTGCATTACATATGATCAACCTCAACAACAGTCAGCTGTTATAATTATTATCATTATATGCTTAGTGAAACAAAAGGTAGGATCTAATTAGAAAATATCAAAGTCACAGGATAGCTGGAAACTAGTGGCCCCAACCCTAGAATGAGTGCTAAACTGGCACTCTTTGAACTTGTCACAGAATTACTTTTTATTTTTCTTTATTATATTTTATTTTTGTGGTGCTGGGTACTGAGCTTAGGGGACCATATAAGCTTGACAAACGCTCTACCAGCCATCTACATCCCCAGTCCTTTATTTATTTACATATTTGTTTTTATTTTATTTTTGTATTTTTAGTGGTACTGGGGTTTGAACTCAGGGACTTGTGCTTGCTAGACAGGAGGTCAACCACTTAGCAAAATGTCTAGCCCTTTTTTGTGCTTGTAATTTTTGAGATAGAGTCTTGTTTCCTGTTCAAGTACATGCCTGGGCTGTGATCTATGTATTTAGGCTTTGCATTATAGCTGAGATGAGAGGCAAGTGCTACCCGTGCCCAGTTTCTTTTGCTGAGAAAGAGTCTCATGAAGACACTGAAATAGCCAGGTTGGCCGAGGACTGCAGTCTTCCCATTCTCAGCCTGCTTCAAACCTAGGGTGGCAAGCATGTGCTGCTGTGTCTAGCTAGAGGTCGAGGAGAGGTTTTGTGAACTTTTTTGCCTCGTCTGCCTTTGAACCATAATCTTCCAATTTTCAGCATCCAAAGGAATTTAGGATTACAGGTGTGAGGTTCCAGCTCCCAGCTGTTTTTATGTTTTTGGTTTTTTTTTTTTTTTTCTGAAACAGGCTCTCTCTGTGTATCCCAGGCTGTCCTTGAATTTGTGATTCTCCTGCCTCATCTTCCCTAGGGTTGAGATTACAGATATACACTTCCATACCTAGCTTAGGGTCACTTTTTTTTGCCAGTCCTGGGGCTTGAACTCAGGGCCCGAGCACTGTCTCTGGCTTCTTTTTGCTCAAGGCTAGCAGTCTACCACTTGAGCCACAGCGCCACTTCTGGCTTTTTCTGAGTATGTGGTGCTGAGGAATTGAACCCAGGGCTTCATAGGCAAGCACTCTACCACTAGGCTATATTCCCAGCGCTCACTTTTTTATACCCATTTCTTTGACCCTTCATGGGAAATCCGCCTGTATCAAGAATTGGCCTACAGACCCAGTCCAGATTAGTTCTCATTTATGAAAATAATGGAAACGGGAAGGAAAGACTCAAGTGGTAAGAAGCACATGTTGGGAATATTTACTCTTCTCTCATTAGGAACATGAGTTTAAAAAGAATCCTTCCATTGATCAAAGTAATGAAAATGAAGAGAAGAATCAGTGGAAAGAAGGATAGAGCCTCCTATCGATCTTGTACCTCACAAGCTCCTAACTCAAGGATCACAAGATCCATTCCCATGATTTGTGGATTTTTCAGATTTTACTAGCAGAACTCTGAGCAAATATCCTTTGTCCAGGTGCTTCAAAGGCTTGTTGTGGGTGAGCCTTCCAAAGTCTGTGCTTCTCAAGCATAATTCCAGAGTTGGCCTCACCACAACAGTGTACCTTGAAGGCAAAAAAAAAAAAAAAAAAAAAAGAGTAAAGCAAGCATGCCCAGAAAATCCAGAGTAAAGGAAATTTCCTTTATAACTTCTTTATTTTGCTGCTCCTGGACCTTGAAATCAGGGCCTGGGCACTGTCTCTGAGCCTCTTTGTGCTTAAGTCTAGAACTCTACTATTTAAGCCACAGTGATATGTCTGACTTTTTCTGAGTAGTTTATTGGAGATAAGAGTCTCACAAACTTTCCTCCCTGGGCTGGCTTGGAACCATGATCCTCAGATTTCAGCCTCCTGAATAGCTGGGATTACATGTGTGAGCCATTGGCACCTGGCTTCCAAATTCCTCTTAATGGAAGCTTGCCAAGCAATCTTTGTAGGTCTCACCAAAGTGTGTTGTTAAATTCTCTGTCTGGAGGATGGATGGGAAGCCATGATTCAGAGCCCTTTTTCTGTTTGTCTTGTAAATACTCCCACTATACAGAAGACAAGCAGAGATGGGCAGAGATGTGCATCCCCAACTCACTAGTAGTACACATATGCTCTGTGGTACATAGCTTTACTTACCTCTGAATGCCTGTGTGAGAATTCTGTTTTCCTGGCAATAGAATCTTTTTCCCTCTTGGTTGTGTCAATGATTTTTAGACTAGGACACTGTTTTAACTCATGTCCAGCATGGGATATTAGAAATAGGACCATATTTTGAGGTAGCTGGAGATGAAACTTCTCTGTTGTTTACATTTAATAGTGCCACTAGGTGGCACTTGAAGGATATTACAGGAAATTAGCTGTACTAGGTTTTATATTTGTAACTTTTTTCTGAAGTATAATATGCATACAGAAAAATGTACATTGAATGTGAAACCCAGTAAACTTCCATAAGCTGAACACATAAATGTTAAGTGCACTCAAACCAAGAAACAATATAACTAGCACTACAGGGGCCCTCTTTATGCCGTTTTCTTGTAACATTCTCCTCTTCTTAGGGTTATCACTATTCTGTCTTCTCACAATATAGATTAATTTTATCCTTTTTTACTTAGGTGAGTAGAATTATGCAGTATATACGCTTGTGTCTGGCTGCATTTTCCTACGTGATGTTTGTGTATCTCACTATAGTGTTGTATGTACATTATTGCTGTAGAGTATTCCATTGTATGTGCAAATATATCACTACTTGTTACTGTAGGTAGACATTTGAGTAGTTTTCACACTTAGGCAATGAGGAATAGTGCTGTTATGAATGTTGACTGGATGTGTTTTTAAAAATTTCTCTTCCATAGGATTTCTGGGTGCATAGGGAAAATATATATTGAGTTTTCATAAGTGCTACCAAATAATTTTGCAGTGTGTTTGTACTGATATATTTCATCAGTGGTGGTCCTGTTCCAGTTTCATATCCATATGAGTGCTCATTTGGTTTGTGGCTAGTTCCTAACTTTTACATCATTTTTATTGCTTTTTCTAGTGAGCTGTTTCTATTTTTTCCTTTTTTTTCTCCTTCTTCTTGATTGTCAAAGTGAAGTACAGAGGGGTTATAGTTTCATATGTAAGGCCTCTAGTGAGTTATTTCTGATTGAGTTTATTAAAGCCATATTCTGCTTATGACCATAACTTACCCAGGAAGGGATTATTAACCCAAAAAGGGACATTTATCACAACAGTCTTAAGCATGAATTGTCAGTTAGCAAGGATATTATTTTAACAGTCCATCACTAATTCCCAAGAAGAGAAATCAAATGATATGTGCTGAAATATTGGGTGAGCCAAGGACTCTGAAGTTCTGTGAAATTTTATATGCTTTTTTGTTATCATTGCTAGGCATAGATACAGTATATCAGTTGCACAGGACCAGCCAGGAGGCTTTCTAGAGGCCTTATCATGAGACCTTTTGAATTATGATGGTAGTGAGTGTCTGTTTGGAAAGGAGACATGCTCAGGGTATCTTTCTTCACCCTATCCATGTGGAACACAACTCTCAAAATAACAGCCATAGATCACCTTATTCTGCCGTGCACTCTGCTGATGAGATTATACCATAGCTTTGAGGTATGTTCTGTTAATAAAGAACAAAATCTTGTGCCATAGTCACAACATTTGTTTTGGGGATCAAATAAAGCACTCCTCTTCCTGTTTGTTTCGTGGATATTGTCCATAATCCAGTGGGTTTCGGGAATCCTGAGACTAGTTCACCATGATCACTGATCCCACTAAAACTGCCCCAAGCAAAGGTGGCAGTATTTTCCTGGGTGTCTCCAATGCTTGAATGGTCTGATGTAGGGAAGAGATGGATCAGAAATGTTCAGTGCAAACTGCGAGAGATATCTGGGCTGAGCTTGCCATGAAATCTGAAAGACTAAAATGACTTGTGTTTTATAAAATTCTCCCCTACAATATTGATAGCAGTACTATCCAGTGGGATTGATTTGAGTTGTGGATTGTGTGCTTTGTGGCTTATAGTTTAAATTGGAGCCAGTATTTCCTCAGTCCAGTTTTCCATCTATGTGGCAAGGTACAAAAAACTTCCTTACATTGAATTGGCTTCTACTTGCAATAGCAGAAACCAGGCTTGAGAAACCAATGACACTTTGAATTCTCATTGCAATAGTAGCTACCATTATTGAAGTTATTCTGTCATTGTGCTTAGCACTCTAGACAGATATTTTGCTTAATCTTTATAGTGCTGTGAGTTAGATGTATAACCCCCAGTGTTCAGATGAAGGAAATAGAGCTTAGAGAGGTCAAGTATGTAACCAGATTATACACCAAGCAAAAGAAAAGCCTAGAATTGACCCCAGTGCCTGTGCTCTGTTACTGCTGTGCTCTGTGTTCTACCATGGGATAGAATTTTTGATGCTGTGTCCAAGGTGGGATTCATTGCTTGTTCACTCCACATGTTGATTAAAGAACCTTCTGGCACTTGGGTTAGGGGCTGGGGAAATGATAGCAAAGTGAGACACAAATCGTGCCTTCTGGACACTTGCAGTTCAGTTTCATTTCTGTCTTTGACAGGAGATGGTTTAGATTTTGGTAAACATTCTTGCCTGGCTATTGATTCTGCATCCTTGATGCCTACATTTGACTTAGATGACTTTTTGGTGTCTTTGCTGAGAAGAGATGGGGTCAAATGAAAATTTAGTCACCAAATGGCATTTAGAGTACTGACAGGATGCTGTAGCAAGAGTGTCTAACCATTTCCCTACAATGTAGCTGCTGCTTCTGTGATCCTCTGTCTGGAGATCACAAGGCGTGAGCTTTTTTATTTTTGTTAATCATGCAGCTTGAAGTCAGGGCTTGGGCACTTTCCCTGAGCTCTTTTGCTCAAGGCTAGTGCTCTCGCCACAGCACCACTTCCTGTTGTCTGTTGGTTAACTGGAGATAAGAATCTCATGGACTTCCCTGCCTCCCTTGGCTTCAAACCATAGTCCTCAGATCTCAGCCTCCTGAGTATCTAGGGTTACAGGCCACTGGTGCCTGGCTTGAGCTTCTTTTTATAAGCAGTCACTAGCAAGAACATAGCAAAGTTTTTAAAAAGTCACAGATTATTCACATTGTGGCAAAGTTCTTCAAATTAAACTTTTAAAATGAGATTTAAGGGGCTGGGAATGTGGCTTAGCAATAGAGTGCTTGCCTTGCATGCATGAAGCCCTGGGTTAGATTCCTCAGCACCACATAAACAGAAAAAACTGGAAGTGGCGCTGTGGCTCAAGTGGTAGAGTGCTAGCCTTGAACAAAAAGAAGCCAGGGACAGTGCTCAGACCCTGAGTCCCAAACCCAAGACTGGTAAAAAAAAAAGAGACTTAAAAACCTACCTTCTTTGCTTGCGAGTTTGACTTTTAAACCAAATCTTATGGCTGAAGGTTTTGTCTAGCTGCCAATTATTTATTTCAAGAATATTTTGGTGTAACCCTCCATTTCTTCCATAATAAATGGATGAGCAAATAATTAAGGAGCCTAGTCATTGCAAGAGCACCTGTGGCCTTGTCCAGACTAACACCTTGGAGACTTGGTTTTTTCATGTCTTAAATGAAGAATTTGGACCATCAGTGGTCCCCAGTTAGTCTGGGCTGGTGTAAGTACCACCTAGGGAGCTTGTTAAAGTATAAGTTGCAAATGCTTTATTCCTAGGAGATTCTGATGGTGGAAGTCTGGGGGTACTATGTATAAGTCTGTAACTGACAAAATTTCCCCAGGTAATTTTCCTGTGCCAGCTATATTTGGGAACTATTGGTCTAGAAGGCCTAGAACAAACTAAAATGACTTGGGAAGAAACTTCTGTTTTCACATGTGGGGAATACATATGGAGCAGGATCCATATGGAGGAACTAAGCCAGTTATGATGAAGAGGTAAATTAGAGGCAGATGATGGAAGACTTTCAACTGCTAAAAGACTGTGCTGTCTGCCATAGGCCTTAGGATCACAACAAAGGGTTTTTCAGCAAAAGAGTTTGGGGCTGTACATGAGTGGATTGTCAATAGTGTGAAGAGAAATACCCACTGAGTATTTTTGCAGTGGCCCAGGTGGGAAGTGTGAAGGACTTCAGATAGGGACAGTAGGACCTTTGGAGAGCTAGCCTGCCTCAGTACAACTAGAATCTGAGACTTTCTTGGAAGTCCATAATTATTTATCTTTGTTATATCTCTCTTCCTCAGATACTATGGTAATAACTTCTATTGGGTTTTTGTCTGAGTTGTTTTAAAAGGAATCCAGTAATGATTTTACACAGAGAAGTAGTTAATGCAGCAATAAGAGTGCTACTTCAAGGTACAAGGAATAGCAGGAGGAAGGAAGAGAGCCCTTTCTTGCCTGCAGAACAATCCCAATCTAAACCTTGTCAGCATTCTTTTGGTCAAAGTGTGAGAAGGAACGGATTACAGCAGGGTTCTCTGGATTTGGATCTGCTAAGCACTGTGGAGATTGCTCCTCTCCAGGGATCAAGTTTGGGCCATTTGGTATTAAAGTCAAATGGCATGCTCTTGTTCTGGTCCTCAGACTATAGTCAAAGTTTTCCAAACCTCTGTTGGGTGGTAATAGCAGTTACATGAGAATAAGGTAAGGAAGCCAGATAATTTTGAGAACCCATGTGTTAAGCAAAGACAAGTGGCTTCCTTTATGAGTTTCAGAGCATCTTGCTGTATTCTAACCAGATCCCAAATTCTAGACATTATAGAATTGTAAAAAAAAAAAAAAAGTATCTTAAAGCAACTAACTGTATCTGGAATTTAGGAGTGGCTTTGCTGGTAGTTTTGGCTCCAAATTTCTCATGAGACTACTGCCATGATGTCATTCAGGGATGCATTCATCTTAGACTGGACTGGGGATGATGATGTACTGATAAGGTCTTTGTTGGCAGGAGGCCTTGTTGGGGGGCTCTGGACCCCCTTTCCCCCTATCTCCCGGGGGAATGCCTGATCCCAAACTATGAAAGAACACTCGGCGTTTATTCCTCCGGCCGGCAGAAGGAACAAAGCGTGTTCTCATGGATTACGCTAAGTTGAGGAAAGGTTGCTGATACCCCCTTCCCCCCCCCTCACGTGTCAGAAATGGTGGCGGAGAGAGAGGCTTCGGGGAGACATATTGGATGGTCCATGAGTCTCACAGGATTTAATTGGGGGGGGGGTTATATAACGGTAATGGCCGGAAAGGAGGGGGACTGGCCAAAGGGTCAGTCATAGGCTAAAGACCGTGTCTGTCACGGTGATGTCATGAACTTCCTCTATGGGTGGAGATTACAATTCCCCAAGGGCCAGGCCTCCGCCATTAGACACGTGGCGGAGCCAAGAGGCGGGGACCACTTGCTTCTCTTCCTGTTGAGGCCGGAAGGTGGGAGGGTCTCCCTCCCACAGTGCCCCAGGGCTGGGGGAAGGGCAGCGTGAATCCCCAACAAGGCCTCATTTCCCTGTTACCAACACCCCCTGTTAGGATTCCTTGGGTGTCCCCAGAACAGGACAGCTGGTTTTCCCCAAAAGGAGTAATAGGAGAAATAGAAAGATCCAAAGGCAAAAACAGAAGCACCGAGGAAAGGCATAATAGAATGCTTTAAATACTCTCTTCTGGGAGCATGTTACATGGTGTCTTGGGTCAGATTCCCTAGGCAGAGAGCCTGAGATAAAGATTCTTAGAAATCGACTTGTTGTAGTACTCTTCAGGAAAAAACAAATAAAAGAGAAGAGGGAAGAAAGGCTGGGGAGGGGAAAGAGCCCAGCCATGATGGAGTCTTGGATTAAAAACTGCCGTGGCCTAATCCACATAGGGAAGATCTGGCACATAAACTACACCACAGTTATTTCCCTTTGAGGCAGGAGACTGGTTTTTATATCCTTTGACAAATCAGTCATTGTGGACTGTTGATGGTGGGTTTGAGAGGTAGTTTTTCATAAGTTGAAGATAATTCTCTCCAGGAGACAGCAGCTGTTAGTCTTTCCTAGCCAACACTCAGTACCAGGTAAAGGAGAATGGGGACAGCAAAGCTCCTCTGAGCGCTGGTTTCCTTCTGTTTGTGTCCCAAGCATTTATCATGGTCCTGGACACATCAGAAGTACAAAATAAATATCTGTGTGACTGAACAAGGGAATGCACAAAAATGCTTGGCCTCTCTGGGCTCCTGTTCATTTCAGGGAAACCAACTGAGCAGAGATCCTTATTGTTCCATCAATCACAGGAATAGGCAAAACCACAGGACAGATCTCCACATGTGAGGGGCAGGACCTTCTATGACCATATGAAAATCATTTGTCACT
Organism: Perognathus longimembris pacificus; assembly: GCF_023159225.1. Taxonomy (NCBI): domain Eukaryota; kingdom Metazoa; phylum Chordata; class Mammalia; order Rodentia; family Heteromyidae; genus Perognathus; species Perognathus longimembris. The sequence continues at coordinate 103,783,231 of NC_063188.1, read as the reverse complement.
TGTGCTAGGAGAGTTTTAATGTTAAAATATGATATATACTTTTACTTATATTGCACACATGTGTACACTCACACACACTTTGGCCTGAGTTTCAGTGATGTGTTTGCTCAGAGCACATTTTCCTCACTCCATGGGTTGTTCTACATGGAGCTATGGTAGCAGTCGGTTGGGCTACAATGTGCAGTTCCCGTACGGCTGATATCTTTGTGGGTAAAATGTAGGACTTCTATCAGTAAAATGTGGAAGTCACTTGGCTCATAAGTGGGGGGGTGGTTCTCAGCATTTGATGTTTTGCATCACTGGCTAATAGCAGCTGAAGGTAGGCAGCCTGGGGGACATAGGGACCACATGTGATGTGAAGTCACCCTGTGCTCTTTCGCTTCGCTGCTTGCCTGCTCTTCCTTGCATGCTCTGGGGGCATTCTACACCAGTCTTGGTGCATTTAATCATCAGTTCCATACTACTCAGCAGCCTCGAACCTCCAGATGACGCCTTCCTTTCCCTTGAAAGGGAAGAGGTTTTGTTTAGTAGAGCATTTCTTTGTTAAGAAATGAACAACAATTATAGTGTGCTTTTATAGTGATGATTAGTTTTTCTTATTTCGCTGGTTAAAAATCATTTTTCTCTGTGTGCTGTCAGCACACATTTATTTATTTTGAATTATTATTAGCATATATTAGTCTCACAAGGGAGTTTTGTTGTAATATTTCCATATATGTATACAGTGCACCCTGATCACATTTTTCCTTCTATCATTTTCGCTGATCCCCTTTCCCAATTTTTAAAAATATTTTTTTATTCTATTTTAAATTTACTTTTAAAATCATTTAAAATTGTTGCGAAATAGTTGTACACAGGGATTTCAATGTCAGCATATGAGTATAAATGCATCTTGATGTTACTCCTTCCATTATTCTCCTCCCACTCTCCCATCCATCCGAATCCTGTCAGTCCCTTCAAGTTTCCTAGTTCCATTTTCATGTGCATACAGTAAGCATTGTGACTACATTTGCCTATCATTCCTTTCTCCTTCATCTTTCCTCCTCTCCCAACCCCCTCAGAGCAGCCATATTTCAATTTCTTCATATTCACGTTGTGAAATTATCTGTTAATTTTTTCAAAAGAATTATACTATGGAAATCCACCTCTGCACATATCATACTTTAGTTCACTTTGTTCATGTATTACATGTATATGATCCTATATGTGATTTCATATATTTTTATATTTTTAGATCTAGCTTCTACAAATGAAAGAACAACATGTGCCCTTTGTCTCTGACTCTGACTTACTTCACTCAACATAATTTTTTCCAGGTCCATCCATTTCCCTGAAAATGACAGAATATTATTCTTCCTAATTCTCCCCACTTCTTAAAACAATTTTGGGACTGTTTGGGGGGCTGGAAGGGAGGGAGAAGATAGAAAGAGAATGATGGAGGACAAATAATATCAAAATATACCGTGATTATGTATGAAGATGGCATGTGGCATCTCGGCATCTTAGTGAAAGCTGTCACTCAGTAACTGGTTGGGGGGGCAGAAATTGGGAAAGAAGAAGCAATAGAGAGGGTTATTCTGATCAAAATGTAATATATGCACATCTGAAATGCCATGATAAAACCCCTTGGTAAGGAATGGATGTCAGCAGGAAGAGGTAGAGAAAGAGGGTAAGGGAGCATGAATATTATCAAAGTACTTTATTTGCTTGCATGAAAATAGAACAATCCAGTGGCAGTGTTAACTTCTAACCTATTTTTCCTGTTGTTTTTATAGCTTAAATTTGTCAAGTATTAGTTATAAAGAAATATATATATCCAAATACAGAAGTTGTTCTCTTGATTCCTTTTTTTTTCCTGTGTTGGTATTGGAACTTGAACTCAGGGGTGTTTGTTATGTGGGCACTGAACTATTTGAACTATAAACTATATCTCTATTCCCCCTCTTTTTTTGCTTTAGTTATTTTTCATATTAAGTCTTGTGAGGGTTTTTTTTTTTGCCTGAGCTGACTTTGGTCCATGTTTTTCCTGTCTGGCTGGGATAGGAGACATGTTCCACTGCACCTTGGTTTGTTTGTTGAGGTGGAGGGTGGTGGTTCTATCCCTAACTTTTGGCCTTAATCTGTCTTCAAACCACATGATCTCCTACAGAGTAATTGAGATGAAGGCATGTGCCCCCATGATTCCTTTTTTAAGGTTAAATGACAATGGAAGGAGGAGTAGAAGGGAATAGCAAGTTCTACACAAAGTCTTCCTCCAACACCATTTGACTTTACCAGGCTTGGCTGCAACTTGGTTTCCATCAGTTTTCCCGGCATGCCTGTTTTCTTAAGTGCTCTTTGTTGCATATGATTGTTGATTTGTTTTGGCATTTATATCATCTCTTGGATCTTTTGCTTCAGTCTGAACAAGTGTCCGATGCTGAGTTACTTACACAGATGAACAGAACTCCTTCCCAGGCTGCAGAGGGTAGTCCAGCAAAGAAGGTAAGACTGGCATGAGGATGCCATCTTCTGCACTATGAGCCCACTCCTGGGCTTTTTGCCTCTGTTAGCAGATCTACCATTTTAAGATTTCCCCTGAAGATAAATGACTCACATTTCCCAACATGTGGGTTTCTTTATGAAGATTAGGATCCTGATGTTTCTTGGGCATAATACTTGATGTCACTGTTGGGCTGTATTCTTTACTTGATTATGGCAGTTTTGTCTTTGGCAAGATCAAAAAGCAGTGTGGAAAGGAATAGATGCTTCTTTTGGGTTGGTTGTGCGGCCTGGGAGCTGTCCCTGAGTTTTTTGCTCAAGGCCACCACTCTACCACTTTGAGCCACAGTGCTACTTCTGGTTTTCTAGTGGTTAATCAGAGATAAGAGTCACTTAGACTTTCCTGCCTGGACTGGCTTCAAACCATGATCCTCAGATCTCAGCCTCCCAAGTAGCTAGGGTTATATGCATGAGCCACTGGTGCTGGTGGACAGATGCTTTTAACCAAAGCCCATATATATATATACATGCCTTGGGCTCAGGAGCTTAAGTGAGACAAGATCTTCCAAGGAAGCAGGTCAATTTTGTCCCTGAATGCATGGTGGCTCTTTTGTTGGCCTTCATATAGAAACAGGGAGTAAAAGAATGATAAGTGTATGACTAAGGCCATTACCAACTTCAGACTCATTTCCCAAAGTGAGGGCAGTGCAGATTGGTCCTCAGGTACTGTTAGATGGATGGGATCTTTGTAGAGTTAAAATACAAGAAATAACAGATTACTTACAACATTAAGAAAATGAAAGACAAAAGGAAAGGCTACTGGAATTTGATTTCTGTGTTCCTTCCTTGGTGACAAAAGAGGCAAGCTTTTATTTACTTATTTATTTTTAAGAAAAGAAAGGCAGACAGGCTGACTGGTTTCTGGAATCTGATATCTGCATCCTTCCAATTCTTGCTGAGCCAAGTATGAGACACAGATCTTTTGGTGTAGAGTTTGGATAGAGCAGTCTTCTCATCTTGGGGACAAAGCTAGAGGAACATAGCAATTGGCATGCTGGATGGAAGGAACATTTAAAATGTTAACGTTGGACTTTTACATTTTTGTTTTATTTTTGCTTCATAGGATGTGCCATATTCTCAGCCTCCCTCAAAGCCTATTCGTAGGAAATTCAGGCCTGAAAACCAATCTACAGAAAGTCAAGAGCCTTCCACCGCTGTAGGTGGGCCAGCTCCTGTAACAACCATGAAGCCCCATCCTACAGTTCAAAAGTAAGTATATCCAATAAATAAGAGCAAGGTGAAACTTCCTCTTACACCTACACATATCTGACACACAAATTCACCCACACCCATGGAAGGGTTATGGTAGTGTTACTCATCTCTCTGAAAGGATCAAAGGCTCTCAGTCAAAGGGGAAGTCAAGTCCTAGGCAGTAATGGCTAAGTTTCACAGAAGACATCCAAAGTTACTCTATAGTTCTTTCTCAACCAACATTTTGGGAGAGAATTAAGCTCTGATACCATCAGACATCCATTGTTTGTACTGAGGCCTTAAACTCAGAGCCTGGGTGCTGGCCCTGAACTTTTTTGTTCAAGGCTAGTGCTTCAAGCCATCACTCCACTTCTAGCTTTTTGCTGGTTAATTGGAGAGAAGAGCCTTATAGTCTTTCTTGCCTGGACTGGCTTTGAACTGCGATCCTCAGATCTCAGCCTCCTAGGTAACTAGGATTACAAGTGTGAGCCACCAGTACATGGCTGATTTTTTTCCCCCTTTCTCCTCTTGATTTGTGATATTGGTATATTTGTGGGATTGATGACTGGCATCCCTGAGGAAAATTTCCCACTTCTAAGTAGTTCTAGGAAGCTACTTAGAATTCCCTAAGAAGAAAGGAGGTTTAAGGTAAAGCTAAAGTTTTTCTCATTGAGAACTCAGTTTATACTTCTTGTTTTGTTTTGTTTTCTGCCAGTCCTGGGGCTTGGACTCAGGGCCTGAGCACTGTCCCTGGCTTCTTTTTGCTCAAGGCTAGCACTCTGCCACTTGAGCCACAACGCCCCTTCTGGCTTTTTCTATATATGTGGTGCTGAGGAATTGAACCGAGGGCTTCATGTATACGAGGGGAGCACTTTTACCACTAGGTCACATTCCCAGCCCTCGATTTATATTCTTTAAAGTATTGATTCTGGTATGGGAACAGAAAAGAAAAAACAGTGGCTCAAATAGTATGCAGGTAGATTTCTTTCTTATATGTGTGAACTGGCGATTAATCCAGAAGCTTCCTGTGTTCAAGAAGACAGGTACCTACTGTCTTCCTGTTCTTAAGCCCATTGAGGGGGTGGATGCACTTATTCATATGGTTGAAGGCAACCAATTGCCAGCACATTCATGTTTCAAGCCATAGTAGGAGGCAAACAAGAAAAGGAGAGAAAACACATGATTGTGAAGGATATAACTCATTAGTGATGCACATCATTTTTCTCTGATTTCATTGTCGCAAAACTTAATCATCTGGGAACCAGGCCTTCATTATGAGCCTTCTAAAGTCAAAATACAGTGGACACATTTCTCTCTATTTTGTGTATTATTTACAGAATTTTCAGTGTACTTAGTATAAAGAATAGAGAAATGTATCAACTGGTCCCCCAGCTGATTGGCTTTTGAAATGGTCTATTTCCTTCCATGGAGGAAATAGGTCATTGGGGATGAGCTTTTGAAGGATGTATCTTGTCCCTGGTGCCTTTCTCTTACTTTCTACTTCTAGTATGCCATGAGGTGAGCAACTTTCCTTCACCACATACTCCCTGCAATGATTTTTGAGCCTCTGAAACTATGAACCTGGGCTGGGGATATGGCCTAGTGGCAAGAGTGCTTGCCTTATATACATGAGGCCCTGGGTTCAATTCCCCAGCACCACATATGCAGAAAATGGCCAGAAGTGGCGCTGTGGCTCAAGTGGCAGAGTGCTAGCCTTGAGCAAAAAGAAGCCAGGGACAGTGCTCAGGCCCTGAGTCCAAGCCCATGACTGGCCAAAAAAAAAAAAAAAAAAGAAACTATGAGCCAAAACAAATAAATCCCCTCCTGAAAAGCTACTCCATCTTGTCCCAGAACTAGGGAAATAATATATTAATAGAATATATAACATATACATATAACATATATATATATATATATAAAACATAGAACACACATAACACACACACACATACATTTTTGTGTGCTTGTACTTTGGACTTAAATTTAGGATCCTGCAGGCTCTCTTGGTTTCTTTTCTCTCAAAGCCAGACCTCTAACACTTGAACCACACTTCCACTTCTGCCTTTTGCTGGTTAATTGGAAGGTCAGAATCTTGCAGGCTTTTCTGCTTGGACTACTTTCTAACCATGATCCTCAGGCCTCTGGATATACATGGGCCACCAGCACCCAGCCCTAATCTATATTTTTGAAAAGATGACTTTGATACCTCTCCCTTGCCTTTTTTTTTGTATGAAAAAAATAGCAATGAACTTATTGTAGATGATACCTTTTATAAATCAGCATAGTAACTAGCATAATATATATTCTCAGCCAATATTTTCTGTTCAATGGTCACAGATTGTTTTAGTTCAGTTTCTCTGGCCTGGTGATTTCAAATATTTTTTTTTACATGAGAACACAAATTACCTTCTTGTTTGTTCTAAAATTCAGTATTTCTTGCTATGGGATAAGAAATTGTAGGTTCTAGGTGCATTTCCTTTGGCATACCCTACATGATTGCTGTATATGAATTTGGTACACTGGATATTGTATATATGCTTACCTGAACTAGGGAAGGAAAGCAAAATGAAGGTGTAACAAATAAGGCAAGAAATGTACTCACTACCTTATAAAAAAAAAGAAATTGTAAGTTATACCTATGGTAACCATATTTTAGCATTGTAACCAAGGACAGTTTTGAAAAAGAAAGAGTGCTAAGAGTGATGATCACATGGCGGAAGCAGTGACTGTAGTGGCAAGCAGAGTGCATGGTTACATTACTTACACTGGTTCTATGAATTTACCATTGACTTAGTCCAGAAATTCAGTATTAAAATATTGTGTTGTTCTCAAATGCTGCAGATATGTGTTGAGACCGGTATATGTCTCTGTCTTCCTTTCATTTATTCTCAGTAATATAGAAATAAGGGGATATTAGGCAATCTTGCCAAATTAATGTAGAGTTTTTGCTAAAGAGAATGTTCTGTTCTTTTCCTTCACACTTGTCCACAGAGGCCACCTGCAGGTCTTTTAAATGTCACTAATGCGTATGCAAAAGGGCATTCAGTTAATAAGGTTTGTCAGAAGAAATGCTTATTAAAATGTCTTAGAATAAATGGAACACAAATGTTTGAATAGGCCCAATTCACAGCTTTTATTCAAGTTATAAAATGAGAATTACTTCAGGTGTAAATAATTCATCTCGACAAATTTGGTATGTGCCTGCCCTCCTAAGTCCCTTTTCAATGAAATATTTGTACTTTCCTATAGGCAGTCTTCCAAGCAGAAGAAGGCAATTCAAACGGCTATCCGTAAAAACAAAGAGGCAAATGCAGTCCTGGCCCGGTTAAACAGTGAGCTCCAACAGCAACTCAAGGTAAGGGATACATCCTAGATTTGGGTTACCAGGCCTTTCCCTGCGTAACTAGGCTTTTGTCCATTGGCTGCCCATTCCTTTTGGTTAGAGTTGCCTTTGTTCTGGAACCCTCCTTGGAAAGTGGAGAATTAGTGATTAAATCCCATATGTTGGTTTCTGGATGTTTAGAGAAAGACTAGTGACTCCAATATGCAAGCTGTGTGTTGTGAGTTAGAATGAAACCATGTCTATTACAAAACCTGAAATGTACTTTGTTGTCCAGAGCTTCTGAGCAAGTTCTTAGTTACTGAGTTCTTTTCTGAAAGATGCTAGACTTATTTCTGTGGAAGAAGATGGCATAGGTTCTAGCAAAGGGAAATCCCTCCCTGGGGACTTAGAAATGGTTCCATTTCACTTTCTCAAGGGTATTAGCCCTGTCCTTATCATCTGTTTCTATCATTATCTCTTCTGTACTAGATTCCTAGAGTGTCTATAACAAAGTACTACAACTTAGATGGCTGAAAAGCCCTGAAATTTGTTCTCTCATAGCTTTGAGACTAGAAATATGGAATCAACTAGTTGATAGAACCATGCTCTCTTCAAAAGGGTGTGAGGGAAACTCCTTTCTTACCTCTACTTCTGGTAGTTTCTTGCTATCTTTGGCATTTGGCATTTCTTGGCCAGCAGACACAGAATTCCATTCCCTGCCTCTACTGCCTATGCTTTTCTGTATCTGTGCCCAAACTCTTATTTTCTTTATTTATTTTTTGGTCCATTGTGGGGCTTGAACTCTGGGCCTGGGCACTGTCCCTGAGCTCTTCAGCTCAAGGCTAGTGCTCTACCACTTGAGCCATAGCGCCACTTCTGGTTTTCTGGTGGTTAATTGGAGATAAGAGTCTCATGGACTTTCCTGCCTGGGATGGCTTTAAACCATGATCCTCAGATCTCAGCCTCCTGCGTAGTGAGCCTCTTGAGGTATGAGCCACTGCCGCCGCCAAATTCCTATTCTTATTACACCCTTCTAAGGACACCAATCATTGGGCCTATCCTAATCTAGAATGAGCTCATCTTGATTATATTTGCAAAGATCCTATTTGCATATAAGTCATATGTACAGGTACTAGGGGTTAGCACCTAAGCACATTTTTTTTTGGTGAGACATGATTCTCTGCTGGATAATTCTCTATTGAAACATAAACATGTTCCAATATTATCCATTTTCCTTGACAAGTTAGTGTTCCATTTCTCTTGTCCTCTTCACAACGCAGCTTTTTCAGAATTGTTTTCATTCACTGTCTCCTTCTTCACCAATGGCCTTTCCCCCTCTCCCCTCAGTGTGGCATTTCTCTCTTCCATTCACAAGCTTCTTTTATTCCAACCCAAAGGGCTTGTTTTAACATCTGCATTTTCTTTTTTTTAATATCTGAATTTTCAAAAGCATCTATATAAATGGAGATGTTTGGCTCTGAAATCACTGTTTTTATTGTTTTGTTTTTGAGACAGGATGTCCCTATGTAGCCTAGTCTCCTGTAAAACTTGGATCCTCCTGCTTTAACCTTCCAAATTCTGAGATTACAGGCATGTATTACAGTGCTTGGATTGAGATCTCCATCTCTACCTGAAGACTCTGTACTGTATCTATGGTGTTATATAGAGTTATATGAAGTTATATAGTTTCATGGCTTTGAAGATCATCTATAGGCTAGTTAAACTTGAATTTATGTCTCAAGTCCTGCTACTCCTTCTTCTGAGCTCTAGATAGAATGTAGAATTTCTTATACATTTTTAATCTTTATATAGTAATATATGTCTCAGATTTTCAACCCTCTCCTCAGACAGTCCATTTCTTATATACTTTTCTTGTTCTCAATTATTACCACTACCAGTTACCCATTTTTTTAAAGATCAAATCAGAGGAATCTGCAGATTTTCCTTCCTGACCATTTTAACTTCATCAGCAAGACTTATAAGTTATAGATTCATGGTGGCCAGGAATTCAAGAAAGACAGGAAGGTGCCAGAATCACCATGAGAGCATGCCCCTAGTGACCTAACTTCCTTCACTTAGGCCCCACCTTCTAAAGTTTCTACCACCTCCCAATAACCCCATCAGCTGAGGGCCAAGCTTTCAAGACAGAAGTCCTTGGGGGATATTCCAGATCCAGGCTCTAACAAAAACCTTCAGTGCTATCCCTCAACACTTGGAATGCAGTCTGCATCACTTCCACTGCCATGGTCCTACGAGATATGGCTTCTCCTTAAGTCTCTGGCTTCACCTCTTGCCAGTATGTTCCTTGTTCCCTCTGCTCTGGTAACATGGAGCATTTTGTTCTTCAAACTCACCCAAACCATTTTGTCCCCCAAGGCCTTTTCAGTTGCCATTTGATTTCATTTGTACATCCTTCCCCATGTCTTTATATAATTCCTCTCAATTCCTTCAAGTTTCTGCTCAAATAACATCCTCTGAGAAGTCTTTCTGGTCACCCTCTTTGCCTTCTTCCACATTTACTATCTGTTATACAATTATATCACTCATTTCCTCCTGAAAGTATTTTGCTCATTCATTTTATTGCCTTCCTTCATATATTTGAATATAAGCCCTATGGGGGCCTTGTTCTATGCAGATACTGTTACAGCTAGGGAAGTATCTGGCTCATAACAGATAGATCTTAAGGCAATTTGATGAATTGATAGAAGTGCAAATGAATAAGCATGTTGTGTTGTCTGACTACTGACTGCCAGTGTGTTGATTCTTCTGGAGTAGCTCAGTATCGAACCTTTATAGAGAATTCTTTTCTCACCTAGACTAATTGTACTTAAGGATATTTTTTTCTGAATAAAATGAGAGTTTATTTGGAAGTGAAAGGAAAGCTGTGAAAAAAAAGTAGCAGTGATTCTCCATTTGGAGAGGGGATTAAAGAGGAGTCCCAAGGATGTTTTTATGCATCTCTTTTATCTCTGCAAAAATGTATTTTAGGCCTGAAAGTTTGATTTATCAAATAGCAAACTGGTGACCCCTCTCTTCTGTCTTTCTCCAGAGGTTACACGTTAAACCATGTACAGGCGCCTCGACAGGACTTTGGTGGAAGGATGTGGTATTGGATACAAAACCAGAAATTGTGACTGGAAATTTAGTCCCAGTGGCTTTCCATTCAGTTTTTTTTTTTTTTTTTTTGGCCAGTCCTGGGCCTTGGACCCAGGGCCTGAGTACCGTCCCTGGCTTCTTCCCGCTCAAGGCTAGCACTCTGCCACCTGAGCCACAGTGCCCCTTCTGGCTGTTTTCCATATATGTGGCGCTGGGGAATCGAACCGAGAGCTTCATGTGTAGGAGGCAAGCGCTCTTGCCACTAGGCCATATTCCCAGCCCTCCATTCAGTTTTTGGAGTTTACTTTTGCCTCCACCAATCTGTCTCCCCCCCCCATTTGTTTTTATTATTTTACTGGGACTTGAACTCAAAGCCTTGTCTACACACTCAGCTTTTTTTGCTCATGGCTAGTGTTCTACCACTTGAGTCATGTCTCCGATTCAGGATTTTTTCCTGGTAAATTGGACCTAAGAGTCTCACAAATTTGTCCTCCCATGTTGGCTCCAAATCACAATTCTCAGATCTCAGCCTCCTGAGTAGCTAGGGTTATAGGTGGGAGCCACTAATTCTTGGCCTGCCTTTTAATTTTTAATGTTATTCTCTGCTAGCTGTGAATCCTGTTAAAATAGGGCAAGACTAAGGTTGAGTTATGGAGGATATTTGATCAATTTCATCATCTTCAAAAAGGAATTCATAAATTACAAATTGTGAAGCCCTCTGGTCTCATTACCAGCTTTGACCACAATATCTTCCAATCCACATGCTCTTGAGATGTACAGTATTAAATGTTTGTGGGTCCAATGATAAGTTTCCTTTGAATATCTAAATGAACTAGGAATGAACCCAAGAAATGACGTCCTTGCTTTATTGTTTTTCTTCTCCCTGTTTTGTGCAACTCAGGAAGTTCATCAAGAACGGATTGCATTGGAAAACCAATTGGAACAACTTCGTCCAGTCACTGTGTTGTGACCCCCAATGTTCAAGTAACAGCACGTGACCTTGTCTGCCAAGATATTTCTTTTGAATGTTTGAGCCAGCTACTCATCATAGATGTCAGACTGTGTCATTAGTTGTAAGCAACATAACAAAATCTGTATCACCTTTCTCTTATACATCTTACTGTGGTGGAACAAATACGAATTATCACACTTAAAATTGTAATTGTCAGTGGACTTTCGTTCCCATTCTTCAGTGCTTTCTCAAAGTATTGGATGCTGCTCCTTACCAATAATCAGTCTTCTGGCAAATAATTTAGAGCATTATTTATTTAAAGAATTTATGATTTTTACAAAACCTTATAACCAAGTACCTTCAGGATGCTTGTTTTATTTTTGTATGTATATCACATACAATAGGTTGGTTTCCTGAATAATTGGGATTCCAACTGGATAGTCTTTGGCATGAAAACCGAAACAAAAACTAAAAGAAAATGAAAGCATCAAATTTAGACTGGCGTGGTGCCCTCCACCACGACATGCCAAAAATTGCTACTCCAGTGCCATTTTGATCTCATATCTAGCTATAAATAATACATGACTAGTGTTCCGTAGTGAATGTCAAAGACTTATTGGATCTTTACACCTCTGTGAAGTAGAGATTTTGGCAATAAGCTATTTAACTTGGCCAATCGAAGCCATCAACCCAGAAAACTTAGTCCTTTCATCTAAATTTTGGGCAAGAGCAATCTATCTTAACTGCCTCATCTGATCAAATTAAATAAACACTTGAGATATCTCTACTTTTATCTTGCATGGGATAGCATACTTATACATGCATGAGTTGGCAAATCATCCATCAATATGAAAAGATGGGTTGATAAATATTTGTTGTTTGAACCCAGGAATCCAGACTAGGAAGAAAAAGGAAATGGTTGCCAAGTTATTTTCATCTTTATCGTATCCTAGATTATGTATCTTTTGGGTATGCAGAAACAGTGAAGGCAAGTGGTCCTCACATTAGCTTTATGACTATTTTGTTCTTTGTGAAGAGTACCCTTGGGAAGTAATGGCTTATATACAGTTCACAGGAGCTCACCTAACTGGTGTAGGTGATGTAAAGCAAGTTCCAAATGCAGAATCTAGGATCCTATAGAAATTTAAGTAGCTGCTGCTGCTTTTGAAAGCCCAAGCTGAAAATGGGCATTGACTGACTCTACCAGGTTACAGACTTATGGGTCACTAAGCCTCATCTCGCATGCCAGATTTAACATTGCACTGATGAGGCTAACAGCAAGACAAACTGACTTTGGTGCATTTTTACCAATTTACCTATTCTTTGCATAGTGGGATGGAGGATACTTAGAGCCCTTTGTGAAATGCTTTTGAATGGTTTTGTAATATGTGAGATTAAGCTATTGATAAGAACTGAGAAATTTTGGAAAAAGCAGACATTTATTTAATGCTTCCTTGTTCCATTGGCAAGTTTTATCAATAGCTGAACAGCAGAAGAAAAGGCTCAAACAGATGACATTTTTCCAAAGAAAAACAAATTGTTGAATCTCTTCCATGCATATTTAAGGTTTTCAACTGATCTGATTTTGAAAGTCATGAAATATGAACCTTCTTTATTTCCTTTCCTTTTCTTCTTTGGCTGCCTTTTATGTTGTTGTAGAGAAAGAATAGGAGTAAATTTAAACCCTTACTGAGATTGTGAATGGGTCAGTATAGTTTTAGGTAAGCTAGTTTTCCTTTTGCTGAGATCTAGGGGCTGCGACTATTTTTTAAAATCACCAGTGTTTATATTGCAGATGTTGTACAGCATGTTTTGCATTTGGTACATTCGAGCCAGGAAAGACTAACATATGCACAGAATCTTCCAGTATGTGTGCACTTACTCAGGAGAGCACTTCATATCTACCAACCAGACATATGACCTAAGGAATGTTAGCCTATACTATGCATTTAAAAAATATTAACATGTTGTTTCCCCTGTGCAGTCAATTATAGAGTGAGCCAAGTTAGGAGGTTGGAGTTTTGTTTAGTTGGCTTCTTCCTTTGCATTGAAGGAAAAATCTTGCCATGGACAAAGCCCTCCAAGTTTTATAGTCTCACCAAAAATGTTGTGTGCATGCGGTCTTGGCTACACAGCATACATTCAAGTGCTATAATACCTAGCCCCATTGTCTTCTCATCGCCAGTATTTAAGATAGGCATTGCATTCAAGAACACATCAATAATACATATGCCTAGCATTCTTAGTTGGCCCTAATGTTGTCCAGTTTATTAGTTGCTTCCAAGTAGATATTTTTACAAGAATGAGATATTTGTGTGTATATACTGAGAAACACATACACATTGCAACTATGGTTACCTTACTCTAGTACTCATCCTCTATTTCTGTTTTCTTCTGGATGTGCACTTTTAATTTAGGGTTATAATACCTGATAATGTTTCTCTGAGCTTTGCATGTGATTTTTTAGAAGGCTGGTGCATTGAAATCACCATTTTACCTCTGATAAACCGCTCCAAGATTAGACTTGCTTATTAGGCAGAAATCTATTGATAGGAGGGTTATTACTGTCCCCACTCATGGGGGTTTAATTACTTTGTTATGTAGTGGTCTTTCTCCATTTGGATCCTCGAGTCCCCCAGATGAAAGCAGAATAAGAGGTAACATTGGGCTTTAAAGATCCTTTGGTTTCTCTCCCTTCCTTCCCTCCTCACTTCTCTTTCGCACTAACTTACATTAGTATACAGGGAGGAATTTTATTATTTCATTGTTATATTCTTCACACGTTTACAATATAGTCCAGTCTTACCTTCAGCGTCTCTTGTATGTGGCATACTGCTCTTGGCCACTTTCTATTTGCAGACATGAAGCAAAACCAAATAGTAGATACCTGGGATGGATGTGTTATGTCATAATCAAGGCAGATTATTGCCTTAGTTGAAAGGATCTAATTACTCTACAGATATTAGACTAGTGCTTGGAGACTAATTGGGAGAGGAGTCAGCTTCGCTGGAAGGCGTGGCTATCTTCTTAACCCTTTGAAATGTCAGAGCCCAGCTTGGCTGTGCTCCTCTCCTATCATTTGCATGTGGGGAAAGCAAGATCCCAAGAATTAGGAGTTCCTGGCCTAAGAATTCTTGGTGTTGGGATGTCAGCCTGGTTCCTTCTACCAAAACTAATATTAGATTAGGTTTGTAAAAAAAAATTTTACTATTGAGTTTTGTTGACTTTATTAGTCTTTAAATATGAAGACATGTTTTAAAGATATTTAGATGCAGACATTTCCCTTGGAGTGGAGTAAAATAATAAAATCTTAAGGAAAAGAATATTACTAAATGATTTCTTCCTGAACACTTTACTTATCATGATGCAATAAGTTACTCTTAATTTCTTGGCAGCACCTTTGACAGCTGTGTCTTTGAACAGATTCCATTCCCGTATTCCTTATGGGAGTTTGTTTTAAAGACTACTGTGATTGAAATGAACTCAATATGTAGTAAGTTATAGCTTTTATTCAATATAGCTTTGGTTGCAAATGTTTAATTTTAACATATGTTGAATTTTTTAAACCAATAACTGAACTATCACAAACCTTTTTATATTTAGATGTGACTTAATTTTATAGTCTGTGTCTTGAATGACTTCACAGTCATGATAATAAGGGATTTGTAAGTAGACAGTTGATAAGCTGTCTGGAATTGATGTATTTCTTGAAAGACATTTGTACATGTCTTCTTCTAAGCAATAATTGGGGAGAACTCAGTTACATTATTAACACCTTAGAATTAAAACCATTTGTTCAACACAAACTACAGTCACATCTTCTTATCATCAAGGAGATGTGTTTTAAAAATACATTTATTTAAAAAGGAACTCAAGATATTGTAATAACCAGATCCTTCCATGTTACTGACAAGTAGGCCCATTATCTTGTGGTTGGAACATTATGAATGTGAACAAAATCATCATGGTTAAGGAGGTCTTCCTTCCTTCCCATTTAATTAAGTAGAACACTAGTGATTTTGATTTTGATTTCTCTTAACTAGTTTGCTTGTTTAAAGTGTGCGCTTTAAAAATTCAGAGTTGAAAGGACCAGCTGAATTTAGACTTTAGTTATGGGTGCTTTGTTATGGATTTTTGCATCATTTTGCAGTGTTGTCCAGGTTCCTAGTAAGAAGTGAGGATCTGGGTTTGTAGCATCTTCAGCCCACATATCTGGCTTTTCTTTCAGCACAGGCAAGGGAGGCTGCCCACCAACACTGACAGATTAGTCACTGGTGGCGATTTGGATGAGGAGTACTCTGTGGGCCACCCTGCCTTGTTTGTGATGAGAAATGCATCTAGTTGTGTGGATCTCCCAGGAGCAGCAGCCATGGAGGGCCAGACTCTGAAAGCAATGCAGACAGATTCTAAGAGCTGCTGCCTAGCCCCGAAACAGACTTTGAAAAGCTGTCATGCAAGTATGGCGCGAGGCAGACATTTTGTTAGTGCAAGCAAGATGGCGCAGGTCTACAGTGACTTTTAGGGAAGTGTGATTGTTTTCTGAATTTAGTAAACACTAAATGACGGTAAAGGAACCCTCTCTAGGAAGCACTGCAGGCAGGGGCTCAGTGGATAGGCCTTGCTCTGGTTACAGAAGCTTAGCTTTGCCCTCAACAATTGGAGAATGCTTATTTTTGACACCTTGTGGACTGTCCTATCTTGTTTCAAGCTAATTCCCTGGCTGTAGGAGGTTGAATAAAGTAGGTATATGACTCTGAAGATCAGAGAATAGCATACTTCAATAGGACTGAACCTGGAATTTAGAATCTACAGTAAGGAGACCTTCAGGTGCCAGTTCCATCTAACTCTTTGGGATAGTAGCCTAAGATCCTAAAGCTCCTTTAGGGAGCTCTGCCCTGAGACTGAACACAATAACCCAATTGCATGCAGCTTTGATCAACGAAGTGTGTTATTTTTATTGTTGACTTACGTGACAGCTTCAAATGCACCCAGCTTGGGAGCCAAGCATATCCTCTTCTTTAGCACTGCCATTCTTTTTGGCTCAAATATGCTACTTAAGTGAGCCAGAGACAAAAAGAGCCATTTTAGTCTTCATAAGTATTGGCCAAAAGTGATAATGAGCTGTCTATTTTAACCTTGATAGTAAAAATGTATATTATATTTTTTCACAACAGGTACATGGGACAGTAAAAATTGTAACAGCAAAGTATATATTTGATGCCTTCTGTCTTTTCATGATAATGTACTAAGAAGTTGTGTTAATATTTTACTCAGCCAGAGTCTCATTCATTTATTAAGCATTAGGAACATTATGCATATTTACCTTAAACCTAAATAAATCCTGAGACTGTCCTATATTTGAATTGTGATTTGTAGACTCAAGTTAATTTTCCTGCCTCTGTTTCACACTTGTTGAAAAATCTGTGAAGAACAGTAAGATAAGAATCTCCAACTTGGAAAAATGTACATGATGTGAAACTGAGGTGCTGTGTTAAAAATAAACCTAAGTTACCTAAGTGGCTTTTATGGTGTCTTGGAGTCAATATTTTGTGGTTTATACTCGGTTTTTTTTTGTGCAGTTAATGCAAGTGACGTGAAAAGGAATTGAGGTTCTATCCAATGAAGTCAAAGTCTAAGATTTGTTTATTTTTCACCTTGTGATGATCTGAGTTAGGTTCTTCAATATCTGTACACAGTAAACACTTGCCAGTCATGGGATATCATAGATAACTCATTGTGAACTTTAAAGGTCCATTACATTGAAAATGTGGGTTGATGTGGAGCCAGGTTATGTGTTTTATTAAAAATATTCCCAAAGTAGGTATGGTGGTATAAGTCTATAATCTCGGCTTTCAGGAAGCTGAGGCAATAGGGTTAATTTGAGGCCAGCTTGGGCTACATAATGAGTTCAAGGATCCTCTGGGCTACATAATGAGACCATGTATCAAAAGAAAACACTAAAAACAAAACAAAACAAGACTGTCCCCATCATAGTGTCCTTAGTTAGTGTGGGGATGATAAGGATTGGGAACAATTGTCACAAAAGTTCTAACGGAGGAATCTTATGTCCCAGTTATGGTTTCTTACCTCTAAAATTTGTGTAATTTTAGGAGACTCCAGTCTCCTATTGGATAGATTTTTCCGCTGTGTAACAATGTCCATCTATTATGATTTATATATGAAATGTTCTCCCAAAGGTCTCATGCATTAAATGATTGATTTCCGGCTGATGATGCTATCTTAGGAGGTTCTAGAAACATTACGAGGTGGTGCCTAGCTAAACAAAGTAGGCCCCTGTCTCTGGCTTCTTCTCTGCTTCCTGGCCATCATTATGCATGCTACTCTTCTGTGTCCCTTTTATCATGATGGACCCAAATCTCCGAAACAGCGAGCCAAATATACAGGTTTCTCCTTTCTTAAGTTGTTTATGCAAGATATTTGTCATAGAGACTAAAATTCGAACATACTGTCCATGAGTTCATTTTGTCATTTGACCTGCATCTCATAGGTATTTACTGTGTCCCTATTATGTAACCCAGTGCTTAACAGCTGGAGATTCAACCATGATGACAAGACCCCTTTGTTCCAGGAGCTCATAGCCTACTAGGGCTGAGACATACTGATGAGTTGAAGTGTAAAGTTGGATAAGTGCTATGATGTATTAGAATAGTCCAACGGAATGAAGATATTTAGAAGACATAAGCCTTCAGATTAAAGCTATTTTTGAAACTTAAAAACAAATACATAAAGTTGATTATATCATTTGTTTCAAAGAGTGATTTGTGTTCCCCCAATTTTTTTTCCTACTCCCTAGAAAGGAAATGCCTTGCTACAGACTGCAAACTAATGTTTCTAATTAAGACCAACTCTGTTAGATATGTTAAATACATAATTTGGTATGTGTTTGGACAAAGGATCAAAGCCCTGGACACAAGAGATTAAGCTTTTGTAGACATGAATCCAATAGGGAGACATGGGATGTTTTCCATCCTCAGTTCTTTATTGGAGGATATTTTAGGGGTACTGAGATGAGATGATTGAGAGGTACAGGGCTCTCTTTTTGTTAAGAAGGCCACCGTACAAAACTAGTATAGAAATGATGTTGAAATATTTCATTATTCCCTCCCTCCCTCCCTCCCTCCCTCCCTCCCTCCCTCCCTCCCTCCCCCTCTCTCCCTCCCTCCTTCCCTCCCTCCCTCCTTCCCTCCCTTCCTCCCTTCCTCCTTTCCTCCCTTCCTCCCTTCCTCCCTTCCTCCCTTCCTCCCTTCCTCCCTTCCTCCCTTCCTCCCTTCCTCCCTTCCTCCCTTCCTCCCTTCCTTCATGCCAATACCAGGGTTTTAACTCAGGATCTTGTGCCTCCTCAGGCTGCTGCTCAGCTGGGGCTCTACCACTTGAGCCACACTTGCAGCCTTGCTCATTGTTGGTTATTTTGTTTCACTCTTAGTTTGGTTTATTTCCCTTAGTGCAATGATCTTCTGTTTCATCCATTTTCCTGAAAGTAACAAGATTTTATTCTTCTTTATGGCTGAAAAATACTCCAGCATGTATATAAAAATGGAGTTAGATATTTATCCTTCTGTGGTGTCTAATGTTAAGATTTTTAACATTGTTGGTTATTTTGAAGATGGAGTCACAGACTTCTCTGCCTGGGCTGGCCTTAAACCACAGTCCTCTAGATCTCAGCTTCCTGAAGAACTGGGATTACAGGGAAGAACCACCAGCAACAGGCTTTTCCCATTTCTTTAAACAAGAGTATTTAGTCAGGCTACATTTCTTTGTTACATTACATTGTTAGTCAGGCTAACAATTCTGGAAAATCCCCAGTCTCACAGGTCAAAATGCTCCAGGTGAAATATCTCCATGGCAAATTTCGATTACAAAGAGTCCTGTTTTATTTTATTGTGTGTGGTTATCTTTTTTATTTTTTTATTATTTGCATCTGAGGTGTTCTAGGAGCCTGAGCAATGGTATTCACAGACATCTAATTGGAATTTTCTGTATTGCATTTTTCTTTTAAACACAGAATGAACAACATTGTCTTTGGGTATTAGATTAGACCCAGATATACTTTTCTTTATTTGCCTTGAAATTCTCAGCAGTTGTGGTAAAAAGAATTGGCACAGAAACATGTAAAAATTCTAGATGTGAGAATACTGTAGCATCATCAACAGAGGGCATGAACAACAGACAGATTTATAGATGTAGAAATAGATAGATAGATGTATTTAAGATATATATTGAAAATTCAGCAGCAGCTACAGTAATTGCTTTAGAAGGCAGATCAATAAAATTACTTTTTGGTGGGAGGATTATTTTAATACCAACATTGCTAGGAATTACTAACAACTACATGGTGATAATAAAAGCTGAGTTTTACTGTTTTTAAATTTTCCAGGGAGAACATACCCCTTGTTCTTGTTCTGGTGGTAGACTACTCCCATCCTTGGTACAACATTACAAAACAGACCACATACTTCTACCCCTTGAATTAGACTTAATCAAAACTACAAGGCTGAAAGAGAGCCAAAGGGAAGAAAGATAATTCTTGGGGAATGAAATAAAGGAAAGCAAAGTAAATTAAATACAGATACAGAGAACTGTGATGCACGTTCTTTGAAATTCAAATGAAAATTGGCTCAACTCTCAGCCCATGTGTGTCAGGAGCCTGCATCTTGGTCTTTCAGGAGATTCTGAAAGATAGGAGTGATGGTGGAGAGACTGATGTTTGTGTCCTTGTCACTTCTGGCTCTGAGATGCTTCTTAGGAATTAGTTTAATAATTCTTGAGCCCACCCACCCCACTAGTGTCATTTACATGTCTTGTGTGTATGTGAATGGAAGATAGGATAGATTTGGAAAGAGGCAGAATTGATAGGATATTTAAGGAGAGCAGAGCTTTTAAGTAGTTCATATCTAGGCTTAGCACAATGTACAATTCCTAGGGACATTGCTTATATTATATTCCAAGTGAAAGATTTCTCTTGGAGTTTGTGATTCATTCTGTGTCTCCATGGCTCCATACCGCATAGTCCAGTCGTTCACCAAAGTGTTCCTTCTTCCCTCTCTTTTTGTGCTGATATGGAGGCTTGAACTCAGAGCCTAGGTGCTATTGCCTAGCTTTTTCACCCAAGGCTGGCATTTTGACACTTGAGTCACAGCTTCATGTCTGGCTTTTTGGTGGTTAGTTGATGATAAGAGCCTCAACAGACCTTCCTACTTAGGCTGGCTTCAAACCACAACTCTTAGATCTCAGCCTTCTGAGTAGCTATGATTACAGGCATGAGTCACTGTGCCCACCTTCCATTCCCTTTTTACAGGTTGATTAGTCTGTTTTTGCTGGCTGAGAAAAGATAATGGAGCTGTGGCAGTCCTGCCAGTATTTCTTACCCAGTGGCTCTACCCCTGTAGCAGATACCTTCTACCTATCTTGTTTCTCCTACAAGTCTAAATGACCAAATGAGTGCAATTTTGCCTTCCTTCCCAGGGGCCAGTTGGCAATGACTGGAGATAGTTTCAGTGAGGGGTACTATCAGAATCTAGTGGATATAGGCTAGGGATGTTAACTAAACATCCTCTAATACACAGGACAATCTCCCAAATACATTGTGGTCTCACTCAAAATGTCAGAAGTGCTGGAAAATAGAAATACTGCTCAAAGAGGACTTCATCAGGCTTCTTTCTATTTTCCTCAATTATCTAGAAGAGTTTAACCTCCCCATCACCTCTACCAGGACATTCCTTCTCATGGCCAAGGATACAGCAAAAGGCTCTGCTAAGTTAGTCTATCACTTCAGATACTTCCAGGGTCTAGGTAGCAGTACAGATGAGTCTGGTGTAAGATGGAAAGTTGTGCTGGTCCATCTACTGTGGTGATAGTAAACAGTAAGGGAAAGATGGGTACTGTGGAAA
Source organism: Perognathus longimembris pacificus (assembly GCF_023159225.1). Taxonomy (NCBI): domain Eukaryota; kingdom Metazoa; phylum Chordata; class Mammalia; order Rodentia; family Heteromyidae; genus Perognathus; species Perognathus longimembris. The sequence continues at coordinate 103,762,221 of NC_063188.1, read as the reverse complement.
ATTGGAGCCTGCCTAGTCCATCTGTAAAGGCAGTGCTATGTAGAGATTCAATGTGTCATCTCTTAGCCTTACCCAGTTCATCTCTTTTGTGTTGGTTACTTATTTGTTGACTTGTAACATATATGCACTGATTTTGAGGGGATTACATATATATTGATTATACCCAGGGATTTCCCTGTGATCATTCTATACATTCATATGATATGCTTTGATTAAAGAAACACACCTCCTTCCACTTTGACAATAGATAATTATTCAGAAAAAAACACACCTCCCTATATTACTCTTTTATATCCCTTTGTTGTCAGTTGTGGGGCTTGAACTCACTGGGCCTCTTTGTGCTCAAGGTTAGCACGCTATCACTTGAGCCACAATGCTACTTCCTATTTTTGAGTGGTTAATTGGAGTTAAGAGTCTCATAGAGACTTTTCTGCCTGGGCTGGCTTTGAACCACCATCCTCAGATCTCAGCCTCCTGAATAGCTAGGATCACAGTCATGAGCCACTGGTGCCTGGCCCTCTTCTCCCATTTTAAATAGTGTTTTGGGGCTAGTCCTAGGGCTTGAACTCGGGGACAGATCATTCTCTCTAGCTTTTTCACTCAAAGCTGGTGCTCTACCACATCGGAGACTCATATTCTTTTCTGCCTGGGCTGACTTTTAACTGTGATCCTCAGATCTCAGCCTACTGAGTAGCTAGGATTCCAGGTGTGAGCCACCAGCACCTGGCTAGTCACCAGTGCCTGGCTCCTTTTAAACAATTTTAATGGGTTTTATTAGTATAAATGCACACATGCATATAAAGAACTTCAGTCATGTTCACTTTTGGATTCACCCTCTCTTTCCCCCCTCTGCTAATCTCACTATTCTTATCTCCAAACAGTTCCCTTATTTTACACTTGTATCATTCTTTGTTTTTTTTTTAACAGCAGAAGTATAGTTTATTGAATTATAAGGAAAAGATTACATAACACCATTACAGATCTTTTAAATACCTTTCATTAATTTAAATAAATGAATGCATTACAGGGGCTGGGAATATGGCCTAGTGGCAAGAGTGCTTGCCTCATATACATGAAGCCCTGGGTTCGATTCCCCGGCACCACATATATAGAAAACGGCCAGAAGTGGCGCTGTGGCTCAAGTGGCAGAGTGCTAGCCTTGAGCAAAGAGAAGCCAGGGACAGTGCTCAGGCCCTGAGTTCCCAGGACTGGCAAAAAAAAAAAAGAATGCATTACATATCTTTAAAAATTTATATATCAATTTATTAAACCATATGGATCCAAGGAAACTACCATACTACTTATTATTCTTTGTTTTTTCTATTTTTAAGATCGAGATGCTATACATGGACCAATTTTAAGTGTTCAGACCAATGAATTATTAAGATTAATTTGAAGAGTAGATGAAGGACTTAGACTAGCAAATATCAAGACTTACTATAAAGTTACAGTGGTTAAGATAGTATGGTATACATTCTTGCAAATGATAAGCAGATTAATGATACTGAATGGAGAGCCCAGAAATACATCCACACATAAACAACCTTTTGATTTATAATTTAAAAAGACAGCATAATTCAGCACCATTTCAATAAATAGTGCTAGAGCAATTGAATAGCAATTGAAAATGAACCTGGAATCCCTACCAAGCACAAAATTAATTCACTATGTATTAGAGATCTGATTATGAAAGGTAAAACAATAAAGCATCTAGAGGAAAGCATAGGATAATATCTTCATGAATTTCATAAAGAGTTTTTTTAAAAAACAAAAACAAAACAGGGCACAGAACACTAACCATAAAGGAAAAGACTGATATAAATCAGATTTCATTGAAGTTTAGAAAAACTTTTGTTTATAAGAGTTCATGACTAAGAGAATTTTGGCAAGCTACAGAACAGTAGAACTTATTTGCAATACATCTGTCAAAGGAAACTTGCTTATTTTTCTATGTTGGCAAGTACTTCTAATTTAAAACACCAAGAGGAAAGAAATCGCTGTGCAAGCCGACACTATCCAGACCAAACAAAACAGATATGCAAGTCAACGTCAGCCCCTGCCTTGCTAGCTTTTGACCTTACCTTGAGCAGCAGCACAGAAAAATGTACAGGCATTAATATTTCAGTACTTTCTTATTCTTTTCTTTTCTTTCTTTTTTTTTTTTTTTGGCCAGTCCTGGGCCTTGAACTCAGGGCCTGAGCACTGTCCCTGGCTTCTTTTTGCTCAAGGCTAGCACTCTGCCACAGCACCCCTTCTGACCGTTTTCCATATATGTGGTGCTGGGGAATCGAACCAAGAGCTTCATGTGTAGGAGGCAAGCACTCTTGCCACTAGGCCATATTCCCAGCCCCTCTTATTCCTTTCTTGACCAACATTTATGCGGGGGACAAATAATGTAGATATCTATTTCTCAATGATAAAAATTTTTCCTTAGATGGCAAAATAGCTAGTTATAATGACTTTAAGTTTTAAATTGGATTCCTTCCTTCCTTGGCTGATAGACACAATAATTAAATGTTTTAAAATATGACCCAATCAACTTTTTTAATTGGCCTCCACTATGTGTGGAGTCTGACTTGACTTGGCTCGGTAGAGAGCACAGCTTTTCCACTTTATTCTCTGTCCATAGAATTCGTCAGAATCCATGAATGATAATCTGGAGACCAAGAAAGTCAGCTTTCAGCTGTGGTGAGACAGAAGACATATGGAAAGAAACTAAGTCTTCAGTATGCTGAGCTCAGTAATGTCTGCTCTTTACTTTGTTTCCTTTTCAAATGGATTTTGTCTCCTTTTCTTCTCCGCTGCACTGTTCTTCCTTAATTGCCTTGTAGTCCAGTTGGAGGTTGGGGGGATGATTTCTGCTTGTCACTTCTTCTATCCCTATTCATTAAGGATGGTACTAGGCTAGCATAGCATAGTGGTTGAAAATATAAAGTCTGGAGTTAGACTGTCTAGATTAAAATTCTGGCTCATATACTTAGTATCTGGTAATCTTGGGATGAATTCCTTGCTTGTCTGTGTCTGACTTTCTCATCTATAAGTTGCCCATAATAGTGTAACACTTAGAAACTTCAGGCATTAGTTGGTCGACAAGGATCTCCATCAAAAAATAGTATTCCGGAGAGTCTTAGACATCACAGAACAATGCGTAGGGGGAGGAGAGTACTGAGGGAAGACGTGAGGATCTGGGTGGAGAAAGGGAATCTTTCTTTAGCATCCAAAGGCCTTTTTGCAAACAGAGGATTACCAATCCAACAATGGATCAATAGGCATTTATAAAAGTGTCCCCAGGTTATTTCAAGCTTGAGTAAAGTGGGCATAAGGCCTCAGTCCAGGAAGAATTAGCATGGGAGGGATGTTCATTCTTCAGCATGCCAAGTGATGGACTGTTGTGCTGTGTCACAGTATTAGTGCTGCGATGACTGTTCAGCAGGGACTTTGACTACCCAGTAGGTGTTGGAATGCCATAGGCAAGGTTGAGAAAATTGAGGAAAGTGTGAACAGGTTTCAGGAGAGGCTGGTGGGCTGGCACTAGGGACCTCATTAGATACCTTACATTATATGCAGCAGCGTTGTTAGCCATACGTGCTGGTCGATGTAATAATGTGAGATGTCTAATGAGGAGGACATAGACCTACTTGGAGGATAGCTGGCACAACATCTTTCTCAGATGAAGGTGAGTGACCAGACAGATATGGCATTAAGACAACATGGGTTGGGCTGGGGATATAGCCTAGTGGCAAGAGTGCCTGCCTCGGATACACGAGCCCTAGGTTCGATTCCCCAGCACCACATATACAGAAAATGGCCAGAAGCGGCGCTGTGGCTCAAGTGGCAGAGTGCTAGCCTTGAGCGGGAAGAAGCCAGGAACAGTGCTCAGGCCCTGAGTCCAAGGCCCAGGACTGGCAAAAAAAAAAAAAGACAACATGGGTTGTCAAGCGCAGGTGTCACAGGAGGACACAGAGGAAGAAGAAGGAATCGAAGATGAATCCACTACTTTAGCATACCCCCCAGCCATTGAGCTCCACAAAACAGGTGTGCTCAACACCTGAAATACCAATCACAACCCTACATAGAGTCTTGTGGATGTGTTTGTCTGGGCTGGCTTTGCACAGCAATCCTCCAATCTTAGCAACATGAGTAGCTAAGATTATAGGCATAAGCCAACACGGTGCCCAGCAACGCCTAATGCTTTTCAATATTCTGTTTTCATTCATGTATGTAAGGTACTTCAATCATATTCATGCCCCGTCACCTTCTCATTTTGCCCCTCCTCCTCTGACTGTTTCAGTCTAGATTCTACCTATGAATGAAAATGTGGGATATTTGTTTTTCTTTGACTTATTTACTAAACAAATTGATCTCCAGTCCCATCCATTTTTTCTACAAATGCATAATTACTTGCTTCTATATGGTTGAGTAATACTACATTCTTTACATGGACCCCATTTTCTTTCTCCATTCATAGGTCTATGGGCACTTAGTCTGGCTCTTGTGAATAGTGCTGCTATAAATATGGGTGTGTGGGTGGCTCTGCTGTTTGATAACCAACACTCCTTTGGATATATGCCCAGTAACTGTATAGCAGGATCATTCAGTAGTTCTATTTGTAATTTTTTGTGAGCCTTCCATACTGATTTCCATAGTAGCTGAACTAGTTTGTATTTCCACCCACAATGTACAATGGTTCTTTTTCTTCTGCATCTAGGACAAAATATGTTGTTGTTTGCTTTCTTGATGTTTGCCATTCTGACTGGCCTGAGATGAAATCTCAACATTGTTCTAATTTGTTTTTTTCTTTAGGCTAAGACTCTAAAAAAAACAGGCACAAAACCAGACATATAGACCAATGGAGCTGAAGAGAGGACCTAGAAATAAGCCCATACAGCTTCAGCTATCTGATTTATCACAAAGGTGCCAAAAACATATGCGGAGAAAAGACAGTGTCTTCACACCAAATGGTATTGAAAAAATGGATATTCACATGTAGAAGGTTGAAACAAGATTCCTGTCTCTTACTCTGTGAAAAATTATCAAAATGGATCCAAAATATTAACCTAAGTGGCTGGGGATATGGCCTAGTGGTAGAGTGGTTCTCTCACACACATGAAACCCTGAGTTCGATTCCTTAGCACCACATATATAGAACAAAGCCGGAAATGGCGCTGTGGCTCAAGTGGTAGAGTGCTAACCTGGAGCAAAAAGAATCCAGGGACAGTGCTCATGCCCTGAGTTCAAGCCCCAGGACAGACAAAACAAAACAAAACAAAAATAAAGTATTAACCTAAGACCTAATACTTTGGAAAACTTTTAGATAAAGGCATAAGTGACCTATTAGGTATGTATAGGCATAGGACTACCATAGCTCAGAAAATATGAGCAAGAATTGACACATGGCCCTACATCAAGTAAATAGCTTCTGTACAAGCTGACCACTGGAACTCACTCCTGTAATCCTAAATACTAGGAGGTTGAGAGCTGAGGTTCAAGAATCAAGTGGTTTTTCCCCTGTGCCTCCCTGCCTGCCTTCTTCCCTGGGGACTTGCTGACCACCAGTGGGAGTTTGGGGGAGAGTTGGGAGTTGTAGGTTGCTGGTGCAGGGGTGGAGTTGTGCCCCGGGAGTCTTTTGCAGAGGATGTAGGAAGAGTTTGAGTCTTTTTCCTCTACCTGATTCATGTAACTGCAATCACTCTGTATATCAATGATACAAATACAATAATAAAAAAGAAGCAAGTGGTAGAGCACCAGCTGTGAGTTGAAAATGCTGAGGATTTGAGTTCAAGCCCTAGTACTGGCAAACAAACAAACAAACAAACATCAAACCAAAAAACAGGTTTCTGCACAGCGAAGGGTTCATTAACAAGAGTGATGAGATAACGTATAGAATGACAGACAATATCTGAGTGTTTATTCATCTGATAAGGCATTAATAACCAGAATGGGTAAAGGGCCAGGAAAATAAGAACACTATAAGAACAAATAATCCAGTTACTAAATGGTTACATGAATTAGACAGTTATCCAAGTAGAAAAGAAGCACTGGAAGAAATGTTCACCGTTCTTAGCCATAAAGAAAATATAAATCCAAGAGACAATGAGATTTCATCTCACCCCAATCAGAATGGCTGTCATCAAGATTGCAGATAAAAACAAATGTTGGTAAAGATGTGGGGCGAGCGGAGAGGAAGCCCCATATACTGTTGTTGGGAATGTAACTGAATGAAGCCACTCTGGAACTCACCATGGAGGTTCCTTCAAAACTAAAAGTCAGAGACAGTGGCTCACATCAGTAAACCTACTATTTAGGAGGCTGAGATTGGGAGGATCACAGTTTAAAACCAAGCAAGGTAAAATGTTCATAATACCCCATCTGAACCAATAAAAGCTGGGTGCAGTGCTGTATACCAGGCATCTCAGTTATGTAGGAGAATTGGGGTACAACCAGCCTAAACAAAAACCAAAACTCTACTTGAAAACTAAGTAAAACAAAAAGGCTGGAGGCCTCCTCAGGTGGTAGAGTGCCTGCCTTCAAGTACGAGACAGAACTGCTGTAAGCTTCGGCTGTATCACTTGGGGGCACGTATTTGAAGTTACGTAAATGAGCACACAATAGAGATGTATGCACATCCGTGTTTCGAGTGGCACCATTCACCATAGCCAAGTTCAAGTCAGCCTGGATTGCCCATCAAGTGATGAATAACCCCCCCCCCAAAAAAAAGTGGCAATTCACCATAAGGAATAATGAACTTACACTGTTTTCAGGAAAACAGATGTGGCAATAACTATATTATAGGAAATACACCATACTGAGAAAGACAAATGAAGGGTTCTCCCATAGTTGGACTCTAAGCATCAAAATATTGAATGCGGGCCGGGAATATGGCCTAGTGGCAAGAGTGCTTGCCTCGTATATGTGAGGCCCTGGGTTCGATTCCTCAGCACCACATTTACAGAAAATGGCCAGAAGTGGCGCTGTGGCTCAGGTGGCAGAGTGCTAGCCTTGAAGCAAAAGAAGCCAGGGACAGTGCTCAGGCCCTGAGTTCACGGCCTAGGACTGGCCAAAAAAAAAAAAAAAAAAAAAGAATGCTATGAGTGCAAAACAGGGATGGTTTGCTGATGGGACTAAATGGGAGGGGGGATGTGGAGAAAGTGTGAAAGTATTTACATCCATGTATCAGACTAGAATAATGAAACTCATTAAAATGGTAAGAAAATGGGTCAGAAAGTAGATAACAACTAGTAATATGAATTTGATCAGAGTATAAGTATTATGGAAAAATTAAATTAATTGTACGATTACTATGTATAAACAAAGGTTTCAGCTAAGTTCTTAGTAAATGGGAATGGCTTACCCAGGCCTTGCTGTGTTGTGGGGGTGAATCTCTTGTCACGCTGGTAGGGCCTACTCCTTTCAAGACTGAGACATATGGATTTCATATTAGCTCTGGATACTTGTGAAACACAGATTTATTTTCCTAGGCCATATTCATACATGAATACAAATTGGCCTAACATGATTTCTAAAAGAAAAAAAATCAAAAATCCATTGCTCATGTTTTCCAAAAATATTATTCAAGATTTTGGTACATTTATCTAATAACTGCCATCATTTTCGAATTAAAAATCATTGACTGAAGTAGAATTCACATAACATGAAATTAATTAACTACATTGTTAAGACATAAAAAAAGTGAGAAACATGTTTTTGGAAAGCAAAGTAAGAATGATCAGTGTAATGGTGGCAAAAAACAGAGCAGAATTGAGTCTTTCAATTATGGAGAAATTAGAACTTATAAAAGACAAACATGGCTATGTAGTTGAGATTGCTAAGCAATAGATTGAAGGAACAGTTTGGTTCTTTATAGTAACATGTGGGAGGCAAGATAATTGAGGGAAGAATCATTACACAAAATGATGCTTGGTAATTTGGCAAATTTTCAGTCTATGCAGATCACAAAGGTCCAAGTGTTCAGTCATGTACAGGCTCTGATGAGATTCAAGGTGTGATGCACAGGTCATTGCAATCAAGTCAGGGACCTTCTAGAAAGCATCATGGCATCACTCCAAACATCTTAGCAGAAGCCAAACACAAGAAAAGATTGTTTTCAAAATACTTGTGGTAGCTTGGTGTCAATGGCTCACGCCTATAATCCAAGCTACTCAGGAGGCTGAGATCTGAGGACTGTAGTTCGAAGCCAGCTCAGGCAGAAAAGTCTGTGAGACTCTTAGCTCCAAATAACTACCCCAGAAAGCTACAACTGGAGCTGTGGATCAAGTGGTAAAATGCTAGCCTTCAGGGGAAAAAGGCTGAGGGAGCAGCACCCAGGCTGTGAATTTGAGCCCCAGGACCAGACACAAAAAAGAACTATTCTAGCCTGAGAATTCATGGCTTTTATGAAAAACACCCTTTAGAAAAGAAAATGTTCATAGAAGTACAATTGATGTTTTGGGTAGGTTTCTAGAGGAGATTCTATTCTATACATTAGTCCTGCAGAGCAATGATTTCCTCCCCAGTTAATGAGCCTTTTTTTTAGAAGTTGCAGAGAGCAGCTGTAACAACACAGTAAGGAAAAGGAGCATCAGACAGCCTAGGCTGTGGGCAGGAGGGGATAGGAGGTCCCCCAATGGGGAATCATGAGGATGAAGAGCTGGCACCTGGGCCTCAGATGCCCACAAAGAGAAAGACTACGAGGTCTGAGGTCAGTAAGCCTGGGCACCACTTCTAGGCTGTGACTCTGTGAAGTTAACTTCTCTTTGGCTTCCTATCATAGTGTGGATAAGAGAAAACCCATCTGGAGGAACTGGAGTCCCAATTAAATGATATGATTTACATGGATGCATTTTGTCAGCTGTAGTCCATCATGGAAGTCATAGTTGGTGGAGGGTAAATGGTACAAGCTAGGCTTTTCTCACTGTAGCTTCTAGATGGCTTTGGGCTTGCTTGTTCCAAGGACTGGGATTCAGCTGGTTCTGTATACCCATGGACCCTTGAGTCCAGTACATGTGCATGTGGTCTTGAGACTGGGCATGCGTGCTAGCCTTGTGTGGCTATCCTTGTCCAAATGCCATCTTTTGTAGACAGGGTATAAACAGATACCCCTGAAGGCCAGTGTGTGGCCACTGGGGAACAGGATGTGATCAGGTGTTGCTGCTGGGAAACACGATATAGAGGTTTGTACTTACGGACACAATGTGAACCTGTGAACAGAACAAAACTGGTTGCTGCTGTGAAGAGTCTGTGAGTCCACGCTGGGATGCACAAGGGCGCAGTGTGCTGTTATGTTATGGACAGCTGCCATAGTTACTGCTACTGATGGATCTCTGGAGAAAGCTTTGAATAAACATGACCTCCACCCTCACTTTGGCATCTTTCTGTGGCCTGCCCGAATCAAAGAACCTGAAAAGAGACGACTCACCTGCAGCACAGTTGGGGTTAATTATGTGCCATGCACGTTAAACCAACATTGATTGAGCTTTTACAGAAAATGTCTTGGAGAATGCAAGAGACCCTGCCTTGCTTCCTGTTTAAACAGTAGCCGTGAGTGTCAATGGGGGACACCCCCCCCCCCCACCGCCACAGCTCAAGGATGTCTAAGATCTTTTTGCCTCCTTCGTGGTGCCAGCATGCAGCAGAAAGTGCTGAGTTTTCTAACCTCCTTTCCACTTCCATCAAGGTACTTCTGGGAGATGGGGTTGGGGAAGCTATGCTAAAACTGTGTTCAGAGATTTGTGGCATTATTTCCAAGATAAAAGTGTGTGTGTGTGTGTGTGTGTGTGTGTGTGTGTGTGTGTGTGTGTGAGAGAGAGAGAGAGAGAGAGAGAGAGAGAGAGATAGGGATGCAAAGAGGTTTCCAATAATAACACCTTGGGAAACATTAGAAGTAATTGAAATGAGACTGGGACTCATCAGAGAGATCCGTTCTGCTGAAGGTCAAGTTCCAGTAGTAGAGGCTCAAGTGCCGGTGGACTTCAGGGCAGATGTGGACAGAGCATAGCCGTGTTCTCTCTTGGTCTAGTCTCCACTTATGGGAGGTCTGGAACGATTAGGTGCTCTGAGTGGTTCAGTTCCCAGGGATTGACTTTCATGACAGCAGGAATGTGCTTGTATGCCCTGTGCTCCTAAGTAAAAAAGGCTGAAAATGGTGACGGGAGGGAGTACCTGGAATCATTCAGAGAAATTCACAGAAGCTCAGCAGCCTGCAAGAAACAAATATAATTAAAAGAGGAAAAGAATCACACGAGGCAAAAACATTCCACCCTGAAGACTTTTTTTTTTTTTTTTTTTGCCAGTCCTGGGGCTTGGACTCAGGGCCTGAGCACTGTCCCTGGCTTCTCTTTGCTCAAGGCTAGCACTCTGCCACTTGAGCCACAGCGCCCCTTCTGGCTGTTTTGTATATATGTGGTGCTGGGGAATCGAACGCAGGGCTTCATGTTTACAAGGCAAGCACTCTTGCCACTAGGCCATATTCCCAGCCCCCCTGAAGACTTCTTGCTGAGACTTAATCACCTCACAAAATGAAAAGAGCTGAGGTGTAGCTCTGTAGTCAGGCAGGTGCTTAGAATGTGCAAGACTCTAGGTTTAATCCCTAGCACCAAAAGAAACAAAAGTCCCGAAGAAGAATGATTCATAGTGGATTTAATTAAATGGCTTGGAAACCTATCTTGAACCCAGGTACCTTCTACTTTTTTGCTCTGCCATCTTAGAAGGTTTGTTGATATTTCTCAGACTTGATCAGAAGGTGGTTATATAACAATGCCATCGAAAAGTAGGAAAAGCTGTTTTCTGTTTTCTGTGTCAATTTTAAAAGAATTTTTGTTAAGTGTCTATTAGTTGCTCAAGAGGATAGTCATTGTGACATTTCCCTGTATGCATATTCCGGACATGTTCTCATAGTGACAGCAGAGTGCAAGAATGGGCCAGTGCATTCATGCAAGTTCCTTGTTTCAAGTATCAGTTGGTGTTATCTTCTCTTATTTCCTGTTTTCCCATAGCAAACCACATGACTGAGCCTAGAGGCAGCAGAAAGTTTCTGCAGTCACATGGCAAAGGGGTTGTGGATACAGGGAGACATAAACAATTGGGTCAATTTTTATAATCTGTCACACCAACACTCTCTTCCCAGAGAAGTAATCATATCAGCTTCTACTATTTCAAAAGCATTTCATTTCTACGATCAAAATTTCTCACGGTTTTTAATCGTCATATTTGTTTGACCCAAATCATTCATTGTCAAGCTATTTTGTTCAAATCTTGGGCTCAGTGTCCCCCCTCATTAGGGTTGGTAATTACGTTGTGGAGCTGCAGCTTTATGCATAGAGCTTTCCATTCTCCACCTTTTTCAGATATCTTATGAAACAAGGGACATCAAAACCAAAAACACCAGGAGTAAAAATTTCCTGAACAGTGACAAATAGACATATACTATTAGACTAAGAATAAACTGAGTCATGATGTAGTTATCCAGCCAACCTACTCATAATTTGTGTATGTCTATATATGCACATATACATATATGTATGTATAAATTTTTATTGTTATTGCAAAGGTGTTGTACAGAGGGGTTACAGTTACATAAGTCAGGTAATGAGTACATTTCTTTTTGGACGATGTCATCACTTCCCTCACTCTCTCCCACAAGTTGTATAGTTTATTTTCCACAGCGTCTAGTGCATACCATTGCTGTATTTGTTCACCTTTGTCCCTCCATTTCTGTGCCCCCCACCGTCCCAAAGACAGATAAATGAACAAATAAGACACAAAGAACATAGAGTAACAAAGCAAAAAAAGAACTCTCTTGTTCCATTTCCTGGAGTTCATTTCAATAAGTATTATCTTATATGATCAGTTATACATAGACATCACACCTTGGTGTTGCTCTCCAAAGAGTACACTGGTATATACTATTGCTTATTTTAAATTCTATGGGTTGTACAGACAATAATTTTAAAGAAGGTGATAAGACTAGAAAGCAAAATAAGTTCTCTCAATTCTAGTTCGTTTGGAGGCTTATCTCAAGTGGTAGAGTGCCAGCTAAGCAAGTAAACTAAGCAAGTTCAAGGCTCTGAGTTCAATCCCTAGTACTGCCAAAAAGAAAAAGAAAACTAACACATCTTTGATGTGTATAAAGCCCTCCTCTTTGAAGAAGCTATATAAATAATAGATGTCTGAAAACTGAGGACAAAGGCATCAAACACGAAACTGCCAAGGCTTCAACTTTCACACATGTATATTTATTTAAGACCACAGCACACATCCTTCCCTATATCCAAAGGAATTAGTTTCTTTTTCTATATTTGAAAAAAAAATTCTATGCTTCCTTGAATCTTTAGCTTTCCAGTGATCAGTAAAGAATCACCAAGCATGGTTAATATCAGAAAATTAAAGTTGACCTCCCAAAGACTAAAAATGTAAGCTAGTAATCAACAAAGTACTAACACATTTTAAGACACCTATAAAATATTCAAAGTATCATCATACCTGTTCTTCCAGTTATCTTTCTCACAGTCTATAGTTTTCAGGTTCAAGAAAATTTTGATCAGAAAAATACTAAGGCAGAAGACATTGTTCCCTACATATAAAGTCATAATTTTTTTTAAAGTGTCATCTCCAACTTCTCTGAAATACCTAACTCTCCTTGACAATTTGAATTTCTGTTAAAGCCTTTTGTATTGTAAAGGGAAGAATTGGTCATTTTTCTTTTGGAAAAACAACTTTTAAAAATCTTGAGTTCCCACTGTCTGTGGGAATGATTCGCTGAGTGCTTCCTTAAAATAGAGTCTGGTTTGAGTATGCCTAACCTAATACAAGTTTTGTTTCATACTAAATATTCATTCCATAACTGATGAGGAAATCCAGCGGTACCTTAACTAGTAGCAGTGACACAAAATTAAGTGGTAGATTTGAGGTCCAGTTCTTGGAATAGGCAGGCTATCTGGGTGTGATGAAAATCACATGTGTTGTATGTGTCAGCGCAACAATGCTACATACCAAAGCAACCTCAAAATCAATGACTTAAATAGTTACACACTTTTCATATCTGCAGGCTGGCCGGCATTTGGATGATAGAGACTGAGGTTAGCTAAACAATAAGATCTGCTTCCAGCATTTCATTTTCTTCTTGGGTCAATAGAACTAGCTGGCCATGTTCTCATATCAATGACAGAAACACAATGGAGATGAGTGGAAAAACTGATTTTTTTAAGGTCTAAATTTAAAATAGATACACTGCCCCCCCCCATTACATGTATCCCAATAAAGTCCTATGTCTAAGAAACTTAATCAGTGGGTCGGGTAGATACACTTCACCTTGATAAAAGACTCACAATGCTACTAGAACAAAGGGCATGGATAGAGAGGTGGTTAGTTGAAAGCCAAAATTCAATACCTACTGAGAAGGCAATAGCTCTATGTGCTTCTGCATCTTTAGCTACTCCATGTTATTCCTGCCTGCAATTGAGTGTAAACTGCCTGGAGGGGGAGGGTAATGCCATTGAAAATGTCAGACTTCTGAAAAGCCTCTTCCACACAAGAAGCCAGGATACTCACGATTATGGGTCAAAGAAGCTTTTTTTTTTCTCCCCAGAACTCTGGAAATGAACTAAAAGCAATGAAAAGCTCTCAGCAACTTGGAGAGCAGTTATGAAAAAAATGACTGAATCTCAGAGATCATTTTTGCCCTTTTGACTTGCCTTAATCCCATACTCCTTTCCCCACGTCAGTCCTAGCCTTGCAAACAGCCTGCAGTTACAGCCATGGCGGGTCAGAGTAGAATGCGCACTTTTCCCAAATCCCATTCTCAGAGAGCTGTCATTATTTGACCTATTTTACAGTTCCTTAGAAAACCCTACTCACCAAGCTTGTCTTTATTTGACCTGACTCAGAACTCATCCAGTGTGAAAAGCCTTCTCCTCACGGTCATTTGTCAAAACCAATCAGCAGCAATTGTTTAATATCAGGGCTGCCTAAGGCAGTGGTGGGATTTGGAGACAAATAACAAGCTAAGTAAAAAAAAAGTACATGGGAAAACTAAGGAAGGAGATGTTCACAGGGGCCTTCAAAAGCTCTAGCATATTCCTGGCAATCTAGAAGGCTACCCATATGTACAGGCCTGACTTTGCCCAGGGCTGCATATATGACTAAAAAAAAAAACTGGCAATGGCCTAAGCTCTGACTGTGGATGACCTTAAGTTTCTGCAGAAGCAACAAAAAGGCCAACACAGATATATATACCAGTTCTGTAAATCAACCAGTGGCTTGTAACAATTCAAGAAAAATGACGGAATGTATATGGTGGGGGGAATTGGGAAGGAGGGAAGATGGGAGACAAATGAGGGCGGAGGTAGCAAGTTGGATAAGAAATGTACTCACTACCTTACATATGTAACGGTAACCCCTCTGTACATCACCCTGACAATAAAATTAAATTTAAAAAACTAAAGAAAAATGACTGAGTATATATAAAAACAGTGTGTAAAAATGATAGGACTAGAAAAACAATATTTTGTTAAAACAAAAGGAACAAAAAATGAGAGACATTAAACACAAAACTGGTAGGGATGGTCATTAGCAATTATATGAAACAAGTAAAACACTAAATGTATTAATAAACTGTGCAATTAAGGCAGAGTGAACTGAAAACCAACAATATGCTGTCTATAACAGACACATCTTTGACTTAAAAACACACTAGGTTGAAAAAATAGGAAAATAATGTATCATGTAAACATTAACCAAAAAGAACCAGAATGCTGGGTGTGGTGGCTCATACCTGTAGTCCTAGCTAATGTGAGGTAGAGATCAGGAGGATCATGGTTTGAGGCCAGACAAAGCAAGAAATTTTGTGAGACTCCATCTCAACTAATAAAAACTTGGGCATGGGGGCATTCATCTGTAATCCCAGATACTTGGAAAGCATAAATAAGAGTATCACTTATGCCCAAGTCGTGAGAAGACCACCAAGAAGACCACCGAGAGCCAGACGTTCCGAAATGCAAAAGCAAGGCAAGGCTTTATCCAAGTGAGCTGCAACTCGGGCCTCGTCCTACCCACCGACACAGCGGAGGTTAGGAGGGAGCCCCCAGCTGCGATTGCACAGAGCCTATAAAGGCAAAAAAAAAAAAAAAGTTACAGCAATCAGGTGTTCAAGCCAGGAAGATTAGGACACAGGTACAAATCTGATTGGCTCAGGGCTCGAGGCATTCCGGGGAGGTTAGAGTTAAGCATTCCCAGGCGGTTAGAGTTAAGCAGGGAGTTTCCTGACTAGCTGGGCCTTAATAAGATTGTCCTGCTAGCCAGGATAATTGGTGGCCTGGGTTTGCTCACAGGGCCTGCTTATCTCAGGTTCGCGTGGTAAAGTGGGGCCTGACTTCAAAATGGCTTTAGTCTGGCTCTTCATTTTCCCCCTTTTCTCTTTGGTACCTTGGGAGCCAATCATGGCTCCCTTCTGTCCATTTCAATGGCTTGCATGTCTAGGGGATGATATAGAGGTAAGGCATGGGCCAATAGGGCCCAAAGTAGTAACCAAAGGGCCTGTCACCATTTCTCACAAGTACAGTCTCTGTACCTCTTGTTTTGCAGGCCTCTAGTTTATCCTGCTTCATCTTCCCAAAAACAACTCTGGTCCCTTGGTTTTAAGGGGGGCTGATGGGTGAAGATCATCCATCTTCTGTAACGTCTTCAGGCTGACTCAGGGGCGTTGATCTTACCTAGCCAGGAACCTATAACCTTAGTCTACTTTACCAAGGGACTGCAGGATTACTGCAAACTGGACAGGACTCCTGCTCACACCACTCTGGAAGTCACTTATTCAGGTTCGGGTCCAAGTGATCTGGCACATTCCAGTTGCCTGCGGCCAGATCACATAAGTCTACTACTAAGTCTGACCACCAGGATCCTAAGGGGGCTTCCTTAGTTGCTAAAATAAGGGGGCCACCCCACTTTGGAGTGAGCTGCCAAAATAATTGGAAAGGCTGTTGAGAGTTAGCGTCAACATTAGCCAGGGTAGCAAGGAAAGAAGGCAAAAAGAAAATTATAACAATATTCAGTCTAATGTTCTTTTCTTGAGGCAAAGGCAAAGCGGCTGAGTCGGGAGCTTGGAGACCTCCCATGTTCCACCACGGTAGCCGTCGTCCAGGGCAAAGGGGTCAGCTGGCCTGGCGTGGGAGCAATGGACCCAAGTGGCGATGCCGTCTAGGGTCCCTTCCACCGTGGTTCTAAGGATTTGGGGTTATGCCTCCAGATGAACACCCAGTCCCCTGGTCTGAATAAATGGGGGTTAGGGACAGAAGCAGAATCATATAATGCCTTAAGTTGGGGCCACATATTCTTGTGCACGAGCTGCAAATAATCAAGTTTACACAAAAAATTCAGCATCATACAAATCAGCAAGCAATTCAGTCTGAAGGCTAGGGATAATGGGGGGGGGGGGTACGCGTACACTATTTCAAAAGGAGTAAAGCCAAGCTGATAGGGAGAATTTCTTCCTCTAAGCAGAGCAAAAGGAAGGAGTGACACCCAGTCTGCGCCATTCTCTAAGGCCAGTTTAGTTAAGGTTTCTTTTAGAGTCCGATTCATTCTCTCTGCCTGTCCTGAACTCTGGGGTCTATAAGCACAATGCAATTTCCAATCCGTCCCCAGTGCTGCAGCTATTCCCTGACTTACCTTTGAGACGAAGGCTGGTCCGTTGTCTGACCCAATGGTGGATGGGAAGCCATACCTGGGTAGGATTTCTTCCAGCATCTTCTTAGCCACTACATTCGCAGTCTCATGCTTTGTTGGATAGGCTTCCACCCATCCTGAAAAGGTGACTACAAAAACTAGCAAATATTTGTATCCAAATTTTCCAGGTTTAATTTCTGTGAAATCTACTTCCCAATACACGCCTGGCCTATCCCCACGGAGGCGAGCTCCTTAGTAACTGGCTGATTGGGGGCATTGGTGAGCTGACAGGCCTTGCAATTTTTAACAATATCTTCAATGAGTTGATCTCCTTGTCTAATTTTCACTTTGGAGTGTTGGAGCAAGTCCTGCATTCTTCGGGTTCCCATGTGAGAAGCTCGGTGGATTCTCTTAAAGATCCCCTTACCCAGCCCTTGTGGCAGGATAAGTTTCCCTTCACAAGTTTTCCACCAGTCATTGTTTCCTTCTCTGTCCGGGGTTTTGTGGGCCATGGGAATTTTCTTTATCCACTCCAAGTCTTCTTGGGAATACTGGGGTACAGGAGGCAAAGCTCGTGGCCCTGGGTCTACTAGAGTCAATACTTCTGCTCTGGGCTGAAGGGCTGCTTCCTTAGCTGCCTGGTCGGCCAGATTATTCCCTCTAGTCACCGAATCAACTCCCTTTTGATGACCCGGACAGTGCATAATGGCAATAGGGCCCGGATGAGGCTTAAAATCTCCTGCTTGTTTCTAATGGCCTTTCCTTCGGCTGTCAGTAGCCCCCTCTCTTGGTAGATGGCTCCATGGACATGCACGGTGGCAAAAGCATACTGGCTGTCCGTATAGATATTTAGTCTCTTTCTTTTTCCCATCTGTAAGGCTTTTGTTAGTGCCACTAGTTCTGCTCTTTGTGCAGAAGTCCCTGAGGGAGTGCCTCCGCCCACACTATCTCAGTGTCCGTAGTAACCACCGCACCCGCATAACCTTTTTCCATCCCGAATGAAGCTGCTGCCATCGGTGAACCAGGTGTGCTCGGCATGTGATAGCGGCGAATCCAGCAAGTCTGGCCGGAGGCTATGTGTTTGGGCCAGGATCTGCTCACAATCATGCAGGGGCGCTTCCAGATCTGGATCCGGCAGCAGAGTTGCTGGGTTTAATGCTGTTGGTACACAGAAGCTGATACGTGCGGGGTTAAGTAACAAGGTCTGGTAATGGACCATGCGGGCATTGCTCACCCACCGCTCGGGCGGTTGTTTCAGCACCCCCTCTAGAGCGTGTGGAGTGGCCACAGTCAGGTTCTGTCCCAGAGTCAACTTATCTGCATCTTTTACCAAGAGGGCTACTGCAGCTATTATTAAGCATGGAGGCCACCCAGCAGCGACAGGATCCAATTTCTTTGACATGTAGGCGACTGGTCGCTTCCAAGGTCCAATAGGCTGGGTGAGCACCCCTTTTGCTATTCCTTTATTTTCAGCCACGAATAATATGAATGGTTTATTCATGTCAGGTAGGCCTAAGGCTGGGGCTTCCAGAAGGCTTTTTATTATTATTATTTATTTATTTTATTATTATTATTTTGTTGTTGTTGCCATTCCTGGGGCTTGGACTCAGGGCTTGACAGAAGGCTTTTCTTGATTGCCTCAAAGGCTTTTTGCATCTGCTCAGTCCAATGAAACGCTGGGAGGTTTTTGGTGGCTTCATATAGAAGCTTGGCCATCTCAGCGAACCCAGGTATCCACAACCGGCAAAAGCCCGCTGTTCCCAGGATCTCTGACTTGTCTCGCTGACTTGGGTGCAGGGATTTTTAGCACAGTCTCTTTACATGCATCTGACAGCCAATGCTTGCCCTCTTTTAATATGAAGCCCAGATAGGTGACTTCGGGTTTACAAATTTGTGCCTTTTTAGTGGAGGCCCTATAGCCCAAGTTGCCAAGAGTCTTTAAGAGCCTAGCTGTTCCCTTTAGACAGCTATTTTGGTCTGGAGCGGCTATTAACAAATCATCTACATATTGCAATAGGCTTATTCCAGTATTTTTGGAGCAGTACTCACTCAGGTCTTCATGTAACACCTTGTCAAAGATGGTAGGCGAATTCTTGAATCCTTGAGGCAGCCTGGTCCAGGTCAATTGACCGCTTATCCCGATTTCAGGATTGTGCCAAGTAAATGCAAAGTAGCTTTGGCTCCGTGGGGCTAAGGGCAGGCTAAAGAAAGCATCCTTTAGAACCAACACAGTATACCACACATGGCTCGGTGACAGGGAGCTCAGCAGGGTATATGGGTTTGGGACTGTTGGGTGAATGTCCATTACTCTCTTGTTAACTTCTCTCAAGTCTTGCACTGGTCTGTAATCATTAGAATTAGGCTTTTTGACAGGCAACAGTGGAGTATTCCAGGCTGACTGGATGGGCTTCAGGACTCCTAAATCTAACAATTTTCTGATGTGGGGAGTGATCCCCTTCTTTGCTTCTAGTGACATAGGGCAAACTTTTACTGGGTCAGCCCCGGCTTTGAGTTCCACAAAGATTGGAGGACGATGTTTTGCCAGTCCCATTCCCCCAGTTTCTGCCCATGCTTGGGGAAACGCCCATAGCCACTCATTTTCGGGAGACTCAGGCTTGGGATGCTGGTATAGCCTATACTCCTCTTCTAACTTGCTAGTTATTAGTATACTAATAGGCTTTTCTCTTGAGTTCATCACAGAAGCCCCACTGTCTGTGAACTGTATCTGAGCTTTCATTCTTGTTAAGAGGTCTCGTCCAAGCAATGGATAGGGGCAGTCAGAGATGACTAAAAACGAGTGGGTTACCTGGCCCACTCCCAAGTCCACTGTTCTTTGGGTAGTCCATTTATAGGGTTTAGTGTCTGTCGTACCTTGGACCCATGTTATTTTAGTGGACATTGGCCCTCTCGGGGCTAGCAATACTGAATTTTCTGCTCACGTATCTACCATGAACATGACTGGATTCCCCTCCACTTTCAATGTTATCCTGGGCTCAGGGAGGGGGTCTGAGCCTCGACTCCCTCAGTCACTGTCCTCAGCCAGCTCTAAGGTTGACAACACTCTTCATCCTACTTTCTGTTTTTCCTCCTTTTTCTTGGCTAGCTCTGGGCAGTTTTTGATCCAGTGCCCCTCTTCCTTGCAATAGGCACACTGATTCTTCCCCACTCTTGATTGGGGTTTGGGCTCCTGCTCCTTACTTGGAGAGGACTGTCTAAAGTTTCCTGCCTGCATGGAGGTCAGGATTTCCCTGAGGTCCTTGTATTGTGCCTGTTGTTGCTCCAAAATTCTAGCCAAACTCTTTTCCTTAGCTCTGTTTCTCTTTTCTCGCTTGATTTCACGTTCTTTGTCCTTCCTTTCCGGTCTTTGTTCTCCTATTTCTCTCTTATTATAAACCTTTTCCGCCACTGCTACTAGATCCCTAACAGATTTTTCACCAAGCCTGTCTAGAGCTTGCAACTTTCGCTTCATGTCCGGTGCAGCTTGATTTACGTAGGCAAACATACTCATCTGAGCAGATTCCTGGGCCTCAAGATCATACGGGGTGTATTGACTAAAGGCTTCCATGAGCCGCTCAAGGTATGCTGCCGGACTTTCACTTCCTCCCTGTCTAACATCATAAACTTTGGCCATATTGGTAGGTCGGCGAGCCGCCGCCTTGAGACCTGCCAGCAGAGCTTGGCGATAGACAAGGAGTCGCTCCCTACCTTCAGCCGTATTGTAGTCCCATGCTGGTCGGGTCTCGGGAAAATAGGTAGCAATCAAGGCAGGATCCATGATGGGCGTTCCAGTGGGGCCGGGGATAAGTCTCTGGGCCACTTCTTGGATACGACCTCTCTCCTCAGTGGTGGAAAGGACCTGTAAAAGCTGGCTACAATCATCCCAAGTGGGCTGGTGAGTGAAAAGTATAGTTTCAAGCAAGTGAATTAAATAAATCCTGGGGTTTCTCAGAAAAGGGGGCATTTTGGGCACGCCAATTGTAAAGATCACTAGTAGAAAATGGTCAGTATTGGTCTCTCTTGTCACCCTGTGTCTTTGGAACGAATATTGGGGTAGGGGAAGGAGTGGAGGAGGGAGTTGGTAAGAAAGGCCGAACCCAAGCTGGAGCGTCCCTGTCAACGAGTTCCCTCCAGGTGTCTATATAAGGAATCTGGTCTAGATAGTCTGAACGAGGGGCGTCGATTAGGCATTGTAAAGTCCTGATCTTAACTATGTCCAAGCTCACCTCAGGTGGCCAATTAGCTCTCTCAAGGATGGGCCATTCTGACTTGCACAGGGTGATCCACTTTTCCTTCTTAAGGGCCACACCTCAGTTCTGAGCTATCTCCTTAACCTCCCTCCAGTGGGCTAGGGTCAAGTCTAGGGGGCTAGATGGAGGTCCCCAAGATAGAACATTACCCATAGCTCTGATCAGAAGTTTAGTCCAAAAGGCTACAAAACACAAAACAATTATACAAAAGGAGGAAAACACACAGGCCTGAGAAAAAGAAAAGCTACAAGTTGGAGATCCCCCAAGTTGCCCCACAACCTCCTGCAAGGGTGCAGAAGGAGTGGACTCAAGTTCAAGGTGGGGTTCCAGGGGTCCCCGTTCAAGGGTGGAGAGTCTGGGGTGTCCCCCAGTCCCCCCAGGATTGCCGTGCAAGCGCATCTGCATCAACAACCCCTTCAAGAAATACGAGTTGGAATGGCCGTCCTCAAGAAGGAAATAAAACAGAGACAAATGACAGGACAAAACAAATCAACAGCGCTGTTTTCTTACCTTCGGAGTCTGGGGTCTCGGGGGTCTCTGGAGCTATCCCGGATGAAACCCCAACTGTTATGCCCAAGTCGCGAGAAGACCACCAAGAAGACCACCGAGAGCCAGATGTTCCGAAATGCAAAAGCAAGGCAAGGCTTTATTCAAGTGAGCTGCAACTCGGGCCTCGTCCTACCCACCGACACAGCGGAGGTTAGGAGGGAGCCCCGAGCTATGATTACACAGGGCTTATAAAGGCAAAAAACAAAGTTACAACAATCAGGTGTTCAAGCAAGATTAGGATATGGGTACAAATCTGATTGGCTCAGGGCTCGAGGCATTCCAGGGAGGTTAGAGTTAAGCATTCCCAGGCGGTTAGAGTTAAGCAGGGAGTTTCCTGACTAGCTGGGCCCTAATATGCTTGTTCTGCTAGCCAGGATAATTGGTGGCCTGGGTTTGCTCACAGGGCCAGCTTATCTCAGGTTCGCGTGGTAAAGTGGGGCCTGACTTCAAAATGGCTTTAGTCTGGCTCTTCATCACAATCCAGGCTGGCATCAGCATAAATTCAGACCGTATTTGAAAAAATAACTAAAGCATAAAGGGCTAGGGACTGAGATCAAGGGGGTAGAGTATCTGCCTAGCAGGTGCAAAGCTCTGTGTTTGAATACTAGGTACAGCCAAAAGAAAATAAAAAGAAGAACTAGAGAGGTAATACTAATACCTGACAAAAATAGACTGTAAGAAATTGGTACTAAAGACAAAGGAATTTTTTTGTCAGTCCTGGGGCTTGAACTCAGGGCCTGAGCACTGTCCCTGGCTTCTTTTTGTTCAAGGCTAACACTCTGCCACTTGAGCCACAGCGCCTCTTCCAGGTTTTCTGTATATGTGGTGCTAAGGAATGGAACCCAGGGCTTCATGCATGCAAGGCAAGCACTCTACCACTAAGCCACATTCCCAGCCCCTGTAGTATGTTTTAAACAGAATGTTATTTTTATGTACTTAGCTCTCTCCTATTTCCTTTCTTTCTCCTTCCTTCCTTCCTTCCTTCCTTCCTTCCTTCCTTCCTTCCTTCCTTCCTTCCTTCCTTCCTTCCTTCCTTCTTCTCTCTCTCTCTCTCTTTCTTTTTGTTAGACAGGCACTCTAACATTTGAGCCATTTCCCAAGGCTTTTTTTTTGCCAGTCCTGGGCCTTGGACTGAGGGCCTGAGCACTGTCCCTGGCTTCTTTTTGCTGAAGGCTAGCACTCTACCACTTGAGCCACAGCGCCACTTCCAGCCTTTACTGTGAATGTGGTGCTGAGGAATCGAACCCAGGGCTTCAAGCGTGGTAGGTAAGCACTCTACCACTAAGCCACATTCCCAGCCATGGCTTTTTTACTTTATTTTTCAGATAGAGTCTCATGTCTTTTGCATGTGGGTGGCCTAGGACCACAATCTACTTACCTATGGCCTCCCATATAGTTAGGATCCACAGATACCACTGTGCCCAGTTTATGAGTTGAGATGGGGGGTCTCACTAACTTTTTGCATGGGCTGTCCACAAACCATAATTCATGATTCTTTTTATCTCTGCTTCCTGAGTAGCTGGAATTACAGGTGTGCAGCCCCACAGCTGATCACTGTAGGGGTTATTATTAACCTTGATTCTCAACATTGCCTCCTGGTGGATGCATGTGCACTCAACACACACAGATGACACCACTCCCTGCATCCTGCCATCTGTGCTGGATTCATAAGACGCAAACTTGTCATTTTCATCGAGCAAACAGGCCATTAGATGGAAAATTCTTCAACCTTTGACTACCAAATGTATTGAACAGCCCTAGATTCTTCCATGAATCTGGTGGTTCAGACAGATTGAGAGAGAAGCTTTTGGCCATGACTTTAAAAAACAAATTGCCCATTGAAGTGAGTGATAGTCAAAGCTGCTTGGAGAATGTAAGGAACCAGGGCCTTTGCCCACCAACAGAACCCTGGTGGATCCTGGCCACTTTGCTTGGGTTGGGCTCAGCAATGAAGCAGCTGTTTGTTTGTTGGTTAGGTGCTGTCAGGGCCTGGCTTCCTGGGAAACCCTTGAACATTTAAAGTAGGTCCAATCTTCTCATGTGGCTTTTCCTCTAGCTCTGTTTTAAGGGATGTTGTTCTCATTATTTTCCACTTACAAGGAATCTGATTATGAACCCATCTGCACTCTGTTTAATTGTCTGAGGGAGGAGCAGGGGGCTTTTGAGGACTCTGCTTTTGAAAGTGACTTGAAGTCTGGTTTTTGCAAGTCCCTGGCCTAATGTTAAAGCATCATGTCAGAGAGATGGTTATTTATTACTCATTTACTTCTAAGCTTGGGAGGTGGGCAGAAATGCTACAAAGGGAGGAGAAGTTGGGTAGTGGACAAGAAAGTTTTGTAATTGTTTGGTCGTGGTAGTGAGAATGTTCTGCTCTTACTTTTATAGTGTCCTGGTGCAGGGACTGGAACTCAGAGCCTGGGCATTGTCCCTGAGCTTTTGTGTTCAAGGCTAGTGCTCGCTCACTTGAGCCACAGCACCACTTCTGGCTTTTTGGTCATTACTTGGAGATAAGAGTCTTGTGGACCTTTCCTGCCCAGGCTGCCTTCAAACTGTGATTCTCAGTTAGAGAGTCAGTTAGGCACTCAGGGCATGAGCCACTGGCCCTTGGCTCTGTCCTTATTTTTGAAGCATACTTGCAGAGAGTTTTATACAAGCATCCTGGTCTCTTCTCACACTGGTGTGTTTAGGTGCTTAAGTATCTGAGCATGGAAGAGATGTTCTGGCATCAAGTTGGGTTGGGTTGTGGGAAGAAGAAGTTCATTGTGGCTCTTTCCTAAGGTCTAGTTGTAAAAGACCCTTAAGTCTTCATGATAATTAACTTTAATTTTTATAAGGCTGTCCTGGGTTTCAACACAAAAGAGGGATTAACTGATTCCACAGGGGTCTGGATACTCTTGATTCTCTCTCCCATGGCATGAGTAGTAATGGCGCTGCAGGGGCTGGAGCTTGCTGTGGGCGCAGAGGTGGGAGAACTATTGCTTTGGTTGCTCCCTGCAGAGTCCCGGGCTCTGTTTGTCCTCTGGTGCTATGGTGGGATTTATCTTGTCAGTTAAACCCCAAAAGGAAGATAAGTCATGTTGGTGAAACCCAGAGAGCATGTGCATTTCTCTGTGACTCCCGGGCCCACAGGGCGCTGCCCAGGAAGTGCTGTCATTTCATGGCTTCTAAGCCACTGCCTGCGGAAATGGGGGGAAAACAATACACAAGCCCACAACGCTATGTGAGGATTTTGCCCATTGACTTGAAAGGCTGAGATATAATTTTTTTTCCTGAGATATTTACCGTCTTGAACATCTGCTCACAGGAGCCTGCCACATCTGCAGCATTTGTAGCCATTCTTTGCAAAAGACTGTATAGTTTATAGAAGAAAAAAATTAAAAAAAAGATTCCACCCAGGCACAGAGACCTGGCAGTGCCACCTTCCTGGCTGCAAAGTTTGCTCTTTCATAATTCAGCATGAGTTGTGTGCCACAAGGCAGTTTCCATAGACATGCCTTTGTCACACTTATGAAATCCCTACTGTGTGCTGGGAGTGGGGGGGTTCTCATTTAGGTTACGTTCTTTAACTTGCACACTGGCTCTTTCTACAGCAAATGTAGACATATGCAGACAATTTCAAGTGTACCTTCTCAGTCCGGAAGTTTGAAGTTTCTGAAGTCTGGATTCACTATTCTATGGCAAGGAAAAAGAGGCAGAAGGGGTATTATATATATATCGCAGACTAGATTGAGTGTTGGAGACCTTCATTTGGTCTCAGCTCTTGCCTCCCTTTTTTTTTCTTAATTTTTTTTTATTGTTAAGCAGTTGAACAAAGAGGTTAAAAGTCAGGTTATGAATATAATGCATGTTGATCAATGTTACTCCTTTCACTGTTTTTTCCCCATTATCTCCGCTCCCATCCCTACCTTCAAGTTACTAAGTTCAATTACTTTTTTATACCAGTCCTAGAGCTTGAATTCAGGGCTTGGGCACTGTTCCCGAGCTTTTGGGCTCAAGGCTAACACTCTAGCACTTGAGCTACAGCTTCACTTCCAGATAGTTGGTGGTTAATTAGAGATAAGGGTCTCATGGACTTTCCTGCCTGGGCTGGCTTCAAACATGATCCTTAGATAGAGAGCCACCAGCACCCAGCTTTGTTGTTTGTTTTTAAACTAGTCAGGCCTTACACTTCCTAGGCACTTATAGTTAACTTGTGGATGATGGGAATGAGTAAAAGATTACATTCCTACATCTTGGGTCCAAGAGTTGCTTTCTTTACTCATACAACAAAACTGATAAGGCTTTGTATTAGGAGCCAAAATAGAGGTTAAAACAGTTTTGTTGCTATAGCTGCTGTCCTCCAAGAACCCATAGTTTGGCAGAGATTGTACACACATATGAATGTCTGCAGTCAAAGTTGGATGCTGGTACCAGAGCAATGATGGAAACTTCAGAGCCCAGGATCCCTGAGGAGAGAGAACTCGCTTCCAACCACACATCAAGGAAATGATACCTGACATTTTTGGTACCTCACAAAACATTCCCTGGTCTCCCTCTGATTTCAGACACAGCTGCAGTGGATAGTTCCAGGAAATCTCAGGGTCATGCTGATAGTGTCTCACCTCAAGGCAGCACATGTGTCTTTCTGCTCAGGGCTTTCTCAAATGATTGGGGAGCTGACCTGGTTCAAGTTAAAGAGCATTCTTTAAAGTATGCAGAAGATCTTGTCTCCTGGGATACCTCTCAACCAACAGAAGGTGCCAGGTGGTGGGTGAAGGTTCCAAACTGCAGTTCTTTGAAGGACAGAGAACTCAGAGATATCTCATTGCTTCGGTGGAACCCTTATAGAATCCATATCTCATTGTCTGAAGTAGAAATCTCAGGAAAGCACCCTGTATTGGTTTTCCCCATTGCTGTTTTATTATTTTCACATCTTCTCTGTGTGTGTGTGTGTGTGTGTGTGTGTGTGTGTGTGTGTGTGTGTGTGATAGAGAGAGAGAGACAGAGACAGAGACAGACAGACAGACAGAGGGGGAGGGAGGGAGAAGGAGAGACAGAGACAGACAGACAGACAGAGACAGACAGAGAGAGGGGGGGAGGGAGGGAGAAGGAGAGAGAGATAGAGACAGACAGACTGACAGAGACAGACAGACCGACAGACAGACCGAGGGGGAGGGAGGGAGAAGGACAGAGAGAGAGAGCGAGAGAGAGAGAGAGCGAGGAGAGAGAGAGAGAGAGAGAGAGAGAGAGAGAGAGAGACTAAGTGCTGGGGTTTGAACTCAGGGCTCAGGCTCTGTTTCTTAGCTTTTTAGCTCAAGACTAGAACTCCATCACTTGAGCCACAGCACCACTTCCAGTTTTTAGGTGGTTAATTGGAGATAAGAGTCTCACAGACTTTCCTACCTGGCCTGGCTATGAACTGTGAGCCCAGATCTCAGCCTCCTAAGTAGCCAGGATTAAAAGCATGAGACACTGGTGTTGCCCAGGTTTCTTTTTTAAAAAAAGTATAATAATAAGTCTAAATCCATTGTAAGGCCTTGCCATTTCTCAGAGCCTTTGCTCCTTCCTCTTATGCACTATGGAGGTGCTAATTAACCACAATAGATACTGCCATCGAATAGATTGATTTTTTTGTGAGTGTGGACACAGGTCCTGCCTAAGAAACATGAAGGACTTTCACGAATTTTCTTGGGAAAGGTTTAGATGGATTTCGTTTCTATTTACTCTGGGAGCAATTTTGGATTGGTTAGTGGGTGTTTTTGTAGCTACCCGCTACCTGTCTTAGAATTGCTCCCTAGGACAGCAGGCCATCCTTGACATCTTCATGGTTGTGGCACTACTACCACAAAGAGCTTGGCTTCCTTGCGGCCTCAGGTGGCATGGCCTTGCCTCTTTCCAGCATGCTGTTCCAAGCAGTGAGAACTTTCTAAACTATTGCTGACCCACTTGCCTGCCTGGCTTGGGCACTTGCTCATTGCTTGTGGCCACAGCACCAGTACACTCAGCTTAGGACTTCTTCACAACTGGCCCTGCCCTTACTCTAGCCTGTTTTCCAATTACTCTTGGCCTTTCTTACCCAAGCAAAGCCCAGGTTTTAACACTACCCCAAGGGCAGCTGGGGCTCCTCAGCTGCGCTTCATGGTGGCCTTGGAATGCTTCCACCTCCCATCTAGCTCCCAGAGGCCCTTGGAATGTTGAGCTAGAGCTTTGACCTAGACCTGGCTCACCTCACACCATAACTAATGAGTGTATTACAGCCTGTAATAAACCTCAAACAAGGTTGACTCAGATTCTTAAAGGGCCAGTTCCAAACATCCTGTGTCACTCCAGAAGTGGAGGGCTAATTTTAAGAGCCCCTTTCTAGCATTCTAGTGGGCAAATATGTCCTCAATATACCACAGCATCCACTTTAGGTCTTGTATAAGGATGTGAGATTCCTCTAGCAATCCGAAGTAATGGCCCTAATTATAATTCATTGTTTTTTCCTTCTCTTCCTCCTTTTTTCCTCCTCCCTTGACCGCCTTTATTTCTGCTGGTAGGTACCAGGGTGTTGAACTTAAGCCACTCATTTGCTTGGCTGGTGCTCTTCCACTTGATTCATACTCCAGCTCAGCTCTTTGCTGGTTGTCTTTTAAAAAATTTGTATTGTTAAGGTGATGTACAGAGGGGTTACTACTGGTTATTTTGGAGAGGGAATTTCAGACTTTTCTATCCAGGCTGGCTTTGACCACAGTCCTCCACTTCTCAGCTTCCTGAGTAGTTAGGATTGCAGTCATGAGTCACCAGGACCTGCCTTCTAGTCTTCTTATGTCTTATGTGAAGATTGACCCCCACCCTATGGTCTCAGGCCCATACAGACACCAGGCAGAACCTCAACTGTGAACCTGCTTTGCTATGCGGGCAGGCATCACCTAGGCCCAGTTGTACACAACCTTTTGTGGGCCAACCTGCTACACCTAGTGGTACTTTCAATAACCTGTGCCTCCTTGCTCAGACCTCATATAAGCCTGGTCCCAAATTCACCCCCTGCACAACCTCCAAACACGCGGGAAGATCTGTGCCCCTTGATCGTGTCCGGCCTATTCCTTTTCCCTTCTCCTCCATTTTCCCAACATTATGTACTTATTTTAAGAGCTTAACCTAAGAACACCAAGACTGTACTATTGGCTACTCCTATAATGGGAAGTTGTTTGATAATAATAACGATGATGATGATGATGATGATGATGATGATGATGATAGTAACACTACCCAACATTTATTTCATCCCAATTGCATATCAGACTGTTTTAAATATGAATTATATAGTATTTTGTTGGATCCCCCAGATAGCCTTACCCTGTGAGGTACATATTAGACCTTTTATAGATGAGGAAACAGAGGGGGGAAAAGGCAAAATAATTTTCCAAATTTCAGAAAATCCAACAATGGGGTAGTCAGGCTTAGAATTTGGGTTATGTGTTTGTGTTGTTAGCTCTTTGTTATGTTGTATCTGGATGTGTTAAAGGCCTTAGATTATTTTTTCCTCCAAATTAAGTCTGGAGTCATTGATGATGGAAATTATCTTTCAGTTACTGGAAAAACTATTGGGAGTTATTTATCCTTTTTAATTATACCAGTCAGTGGCAGCTCTAAAAGGCATAAAAAATAAAATAATATTCTCGATTCTTAGAAATAAGCATTGTTAGCCACCATAGTGGCTCACACTTGTAATTGCAGCACCGGATTTCATAGTGAGACCTTGTCACAAACAAACACTCCTTCCCCCAGAGAGAACCATTGCTTACTCTTGGATATTTTATTTTTTAAATTTTTTTCTAATATATCAATAATAAAAGTGTCATACAACACAGAGAAGGAAAATAAAACAAAAAGTCATTGCAAAGTGTACTTTATTATTAGCTTTCCAGAGTCTTTTATGTGTGTGTGTGTGCATGCAGGTTTGTATCATATTACTTTATAATTTGAGGTTTGTTATTTAGTGTCTTTCATCACAAAGAATGCCTTTCTATGATATGTCTATTAGTTTCCTCTTTCCGTGTAAGAAATTACTTATAAAAAACTCAAGTGGCTTAAAACTATACCCATTTATTGTCTCACAATTGACATGGTTGATGAGCCCAGGGTCAGCTTCATTAATTCTCTGCCTAGGGGTTTATAAGTCTGTCACCACAGTGTCAATCATGTGGGTTTGTCATCTGAATATCTGACTACGGCAGAATTCACATTTCAGCTGACAAAGCTGATTTTCTGTAGGCCATATGAGTGATTGAGAGCCTGGATCTTGCTGGTTATTGACTGAAGGCTGCCTTCGGGGCTTCCAGGGTGCCTGTATTCATTGCCTTGTGGACCTCACCATGGACAGTTCACAATATGGCAGTTGGTTTCTTCAGGGTCTACAAGATGAGTATTAGATTGCTATCGCTATGTATCATAACCTAATCACAGGAGTGACCCTGTGTATTGCAGACTTTTTAAATTTTAAAGTTATAATTTCTTACCGGACACCAATGGCTCATGCCTGTAATCCTAGCTACTCAGGAGGCTGAGATCTGAGGATTAAAGTTCAAAGCCAGCCTGGGTAGGACAGTCTGTGAGACTTAGAAGTGGTACAGTGGCTCAAGTAGTAGAGTGCTAGCTTTGAGCACAAAGAAGATCAGGGAGAGTGCCCAGGCCCTGAGTTCACAGCCCAGGACTGGTAAAATAAGTTACAATTTCTTAATGAATCCCTTGTAGTTGAACCTTAGTATTTCTGTTTTTGTCACTATAAATACAATAGCCATGATCACTGTGTTAGTCAGCTTTCGACTGACATAAAAAATACCCAAGATAACCAATTTATGAGAAAAGGTTTATTTTGGCTTACAGGTTTGAAAATTCCAGTCCATGCCTGTGGGCCCAGTTATTTTGGTCTGGTGGAGAGACAGTACACCATGGTGGGAATTCTTTTTTTTTTTTTTTTTTTTTTTTTGGCCAGTCCTGGGCCTTGAACTCAGGGCCTGAGCACTGTCCCTGGCTTCTTCCCGCTCAAGGCTAGCACTCCGCCACTTGAGCCACAGCGCCGCTTCTTGCCGTTTTCTGTATATGTGGTGCTGGGGAATCGAACCTAGGGCCTCGTGTATCCGAGGCAGGCACTCTTGCCACTAGGCTATATCCCCAGCCCCATGGTGGGAATTCTTGATAGAACAGAACTTCCCATCTTAGGGCTAGGAAGCAAATGAAAGAAAGGGTCCCATAATCCTCTCCAAGGACACACCCCCAATGACCTAAGGACTTCCCATCATGCCCCACCTCTTAAAGGTTCCATCACCTCCCTAATAGTGCCTCTCAGGGCAGCAAGCCTTTAACATGTGGGTCTTTGGGAAACAGTAAAGATCCAAACAATAGCAGTCATTCATATAGTTAAATCTCTTCATAAGCCCTTAATCACTTCCTTTTCCTGAAGTATAAGAAATGGATTTGCTGGGTTAAAAAAAGTTCATGAATTTTAGAGGCAATTAATAGTGTTGTGTGGAAGGGCTCAGGAGGCATTTCAGTGAATAAAATGGAGTTCATATTCAGAAAGTTCTTGAATAGTGCTTGGCATCCTGGAAGGATAAATTCACACATTAAATTTAAAAAAAATTAAAAAGTGACTAATTTCATCCTCACAACAAGCCTGTGAGGATACAGCATAGGTGCTAAAGCTATTCTCATTAGGCCAGAAGGCTAGGAGGAAATGAGTATTCAGTTACTGAATGGAATACTGAAGACCCATCTTCTCCACTCATTGAACTTCTGACTCTCAGCAAGTTATTGTTTGGGTCTGAGTTTACTTTCTCCTCTCAACCACCTTGATTGCATCAAAGGAGTTGATGCCTGGCCAAGTAGTTGCGAGCTGTAGGGCAGTGATTCTCATCTTTACATAGTAGTATCACCAGGGAAGCGTTTAAAATTAGAAGTGTCTGGGTCCTGGCCTCAGAAATTCTGATGTAATTGGTTGGTCTGGGTATCAGAAGTTTTAAAAAATCTTCCCAGGTGAGTCTTGTAGGCAGCCAAAGTTCAGACCCACTAGTGGAGCTGCTCAAACTTTGAAGGGATTAAGTCCGTATAGAAGAAAGGCAGCCACATTTTGTTTTTCCTCTGCTAAGTTGTCAGGAAGTGGCCCACTCAATTCAGGCTGGAGTCACACTTCTGTCTTAAACTCCAAAGTCAACTGAGTCTGCAGAGTTAGTTTGGGAAGCCATAATTACCTACTGGTTTGCCCTCCTCTGTAGGTCCCTGTGCAGTGGGTGTTGACATCAGCGGTGCTGACAGGGCTGCTTTCCAATGGAGTCTGCTGCTGCTCTTGCTGCTGCTGCTACTGCTGCTGCTATTTTTCTAGATGCCAAATCAGATCTTCACATTGGAGCCTTAGCGTCCTGCTGTCTGTCGGTCACAGCTGCACGACTGAGGCGCAGGGACCACAGGCCTGGCTGCCCGCCACTGGAGCTGGGTAGCAGATTTGCTGAGATGTCTTTGGGGCCAGGCCAAACTTTCTAGTTCGTTGTGAAGACTGGGGATGATTTTCTTTTCTGCGCAGCTACATGCAATTCCAAATGAATGTGATCAATCAATGGAATGTAAGCAT
The DNA here is from genome assembly GCF_023159225.1 of Perognathus longimembris pacificus. Lineage (NCBI taxonomy): Eukaryota > Metazoa > Chordata > Mammalia > Rodentia > Heteromyidae > Perognathus > Perognathus longimembris. The sequence goes on along the minus strand of NC_063188.1, from coordinate 103,730,181 downwards.
CGGTCAAGTTGCCCCAGCATCCCAGAGAAAGTTAGCAGCAGCCTTTATCTTGCCCTTGCATTTGATAAATTGGGAGAAGTATGTGCCTGCCATTTTGCTGAGGCCAGATACTACCCAGTGATTATGGGCAAAATGGTAGTGTAGAGAAGTTTCCAGAAAAAGACAAGGAAACTCATACTTGAGGTATGGAGTGGACATGTCAGATGTGTAATCTCATTGAATCTGACCATGATGGCAACCATAAGAATTAGATGTTGTTATCTCCATTTTACACATGAAATAGTTGAGCTTTAGAGTGAAGAATCCTTGTGACATCATATTCCTAGCAAATGAAATCAATCAGAATCCATGTCTTGACCTCTTAGCCTGCAAAGCAGTTGCTATTTACATTCTGCCTCTGGAAACTGGAAATGAAAGTTTTGATCCAAGCAGCTATTTTGGTGGGGGGGGGGGGAAGGGAGAAAGGGTGTCATTTTCCTCATTTCTCATTAGGATTGCTGAATCACAGTGCATCATTGGCTCAATTGTTTGTTTTGTTTTTATTGCCAGTCCTGGAGCTTGAACTCAGGGCCTGAGCACTGTCCCTGGCTTCTTTTTGCTCAAGGCTAGCACTCTACCACTTGAGCCACAGCACCACGTTTGGCTTTTATCTATATATGTGGAGCTGAGGAATCGAACCCGGGGCTTCATGTATACGAGGCGAGCACTCTACCACTAGGCCATATTCCCAGCCCCTCACCGACTCAATTGTTAAAATTGAAGGTTGCTTTTAGAATAATCCAACTTCTCCACCAAGTTCATTTAGGCAGGGTTAAATGCCATAACAGAAAACCCTGCAAATCTCAGACCTAACACAACAGACATTTCTTTATTGCTCATATCAAGTCTGGCTGGCTGTGGATAGAGTTGGATTGTGTTCCATGTGGTGATACAGGCATCCATGTTCTTCTACCCAAAGCTCTGGCCGCCCCTGCAGCTTCACGGTTTTCCACTATGTCCTCTGCCTCTGGAGGACAGGTGGGTGAAGGAAGCAGGGAAGATCTTGTAGGAGTTTCTACAGCTCAAGGAGGACATGCCACTCTTCATTTCTTTTTAAAAAAATTACTTATTGTCAAAGTGATGTACAGAGGGGTTACGGTTTCATACGTAAGGCAGTGAGTACATTTCTTATCAAACTTGTTACCTCCTCCCACAGTTTTCTCCCATCTTCCCTCTCCACAATCCCCCACCATGTCCAGTTGGTTTACAGCATATTGTCTTGTGAGTCTTGCTGTTGCATTGGTTTGCCCTTTCCCCTTTGTCTCTCCATTCTCATGTTCACTTTCCCTTCTCTAGTTCTGATAAAATACCCAGGGTACCCGAAATCAGTTACAGTGACAGCCATGGGGAAGAAAGACAAAAGAAAAAGGCAGAATTTCACATGGTACATTGAAAATAACAACAATGATGATAAACCACTTGTTTCCATAACTTGGAGTTCATTTCACTTAACATCATCTTATGTGCTCATATGTACATAGCTATTGAGCTATTGTGATCTTCTGCTAGGACTATCCTAGACAAGTACTAATTATTACCCATGAGGAAAACCGTAGAGTCCATGTTTCTTTGGGTCTGGCTAACTTCACTTAGTATGATTTTTTCCAAGTCTTTCCATTTCCCTACAAATGGGACAATCTCATTCTTCCTGATAGAAGCATAGAATTCCATTGTGTATATATATTCTTGACCCACTCATCTACTGAGGGGAATCTGGGTGGGTTCCGTATTTTAGCGATGGTAAATTGAGCTACGATGAACATAGTTGTGCTGGTAGCTTTAGTGTGGTCTTGCTTATAATCCTTTGGGCAAATGCCCAAAAGCTGGGCTGCTGGGCCATAGGGATGCTCTATGCTTAGCCTTTTGAGGAACCTCCATACTGCTTTCCACAGTGGTTGAACAAGTTTACACTCCCACCAACAGTGTAGTAGGGTTCCATTTGGGCCACATCCCTGCCAGCATATGTTGTTATTAGTTTTCTTGATAATGGACCTTCTCAATGTTGTTTTGATTTGCATTTCTTTTATGGCCAGTGATGTAGAGCACTTCTTCATGTGCCTCTCGGTCATTCTGATCCTCTTCAGAGAAGTCTCTCTTTAAAGTTTTACCCTATTTATTAAGGGGGTAGTTGTTTTTCTGAGGATTTGTTTTGGGGAAACTTATTTTATTTTATTTTTTTAACCAGTCCTGGGCCTTGGACTCAGGGCCTGAGCACTGTCCCTGGCTTCTTTTTGCTCAAGGCTAGCACTCTACCACTTGAGCCACAGCGCCACTTCTGGTCATTTTCTATATATGTGGTGCTGGGGAATCGAACCCAGGGCTTCATGTATACGAGGCAAACACTCTTGCCACTAGGCCATATTCCCAGCCCCACCGGAACTTATTTTTTTTTTTTTGTGCCAGTCTCTGGGCTTGGACTCAGGGCCTGAGCACTGTCCCTGGCTTCTTTTTGCTCAAGGCTAGTGCTCTGCCACTTGAGCCACAGTGCCACTTCTGGCCATTTTCTGTATATGTGGTGCTGGGGAATCGAACCCAGGGCTTCATGTATACGAGGCAAGCGCTCTTGCCACTAGGCCATATTCGAAGCCCCACCAGAACTTATTTTTTGATAAGTATATTTTAGATATGAGGCCCTTGTCTGTTATATGGCCAGTGAAGGTCTTCTCCCAATCTCAGGGCTTTCTATTTATTTTGCAAGTTATGTTCTTTGCTGTGCAGAAAGAAGCTCTGCAGTTTTATGCAATCCCATTTGTCCAATCTTTCTTTGACTTGTTGTGTATCTCGGCCTTTATTAAGAAAGTTTCGACCTGTTCCAAGGAGCCTTAGTGTTTCTCCTGTTCCTTCCTGCAATGTTTCCAGGGTATGTGCTTTTACCTCAAGGTCTCTGATCCACTTGGAATTGATTCTGGTGCAGGGTGATATATAGGATCTTGCTTTAGTTTGTTACAGGTATTGAATCAATTTTGTCAGCACCATTTGTTGAAAAGGCTGTCTTTCTTCCGTCCCATTTTTTAGCTCCTTTATCAAAGATTAAGTGGCTATAGTTCTCCAGGTTCATTTCTGGGTCTTCAGTTCTATCCCATTGGTCCTTAGGCCAGTTCTTGTGCCAATACCAAGCTGTTTTTATTAGTATAGCTTTGTAATAGAGTTTGAAGTTTGGTATTGATATTCCTCCAGCACTGTTCTACCTGCTTAGGATTGTTTTTGCTATTCGGGGTCTTTTATTGTTCCGATGGATTTCTGGCTTACTTCCTCTATCTCATTAAAGAATGGTGTTGGGATATTGATGATAATGCATTGAATTTGTAGATAGCCTTTATCAATATTGCCATTTTGACAATGTTAATTCTCCCAATCCAGGAGCATGGGGGGTCTTTCCATTTCCTTAGTTCTGCTTTAATTTCCTTTTTCAGATTTTTAAAGTTTTCATCATAAAGGTCTTTCACTTCTTTGGTTAAGGTTATTCCTAAGTGTTTTTTAGGCTATTGCAAAAGGAGTTGCTCTCCTGATTTCAGCCTCATTCTTCTCATTGTTGGCATACAGAAAAGCCATTGTTTTTGAGGATTTATTTTATATCCTGCTACTTTACCAAAGTTTTGGATCAGCTCAAGTAACTTGGAACTAGAGTCTATGCGGTTCTTTAAATACAGGATCATGTCATCTGCTCTGGGCAGTGTCATTGGCATCTTTTGTCACTCTTCATTTCAGTCTGTAGCCCTAACTAGAACTAAGTCACATTCAACACGTAATGCAGGCTGGGAAATTTGTGGTAATGAAGTTGAGGATAAGGGATTTTAGTGAACATATACTAGTCCTGTCTACAACAGTACAAGTCCTGGAAGTCTTCATTTTTGAAGCTTCACTTTCTTAACCTTATCCATACCCTTCATACACAGTCATTTTGGGCTTCATTTAAGCCCTCTTCTGGTTGACCTCCCAAATGTCTGCCCCATGTACATAGGTCGAGGCAGGAGCAACAAGGATGTCTTGGTTTTTTTTTTTTTATAAGCCATGTTAACATACAAATGGCATCTGAACCACAAATTATGAGCCTCTCAAAAGATACCTGGTCTTCAGTTGGCCCTTCAAGGAGGGAACTAGTAATGGAAAGGTTGCTGTACTTTGGTTTGACTTTTAATTTGATTAATGACAATGAACATCAGAGTCTCAGACTCCCAAACTGTTTTTTTTGCCATCTCTCTTTCTCAATGTGTTTTTTTTTTCATCAGCTCTGCTAGCTTCAGTCCCCAGGGAAATGATGGCTTCTTACAGGGATGGACAGTAGGGATTTTTTCATCCCTGTCAAGTTTTGCTAATGAATCTGCTCAGCCCTCATCTGCTTGTTGGTGGGCTAAATGAAAGGAATTGTGCAACCTGGTTCAAATGTAGGGATCATATAAATAGACCTTTTCGAAGATATTCAGACTCTCGTTTGGTAACAATTTGTTTTTCAACTCTTCTCCAATTCCACAATGAAAAGACCCTAAGTAGGTGCCTTGGCTTCCAGTGGATATGAAGCTGATGCTTTTCATGGGTTCATCATGGGATCAGACAAGGCCTGTGGCCCTTCAAAAATGAGCAGATCTTCCCTGGATTTCTGATGACCTCTATATAGCTGCTGAGGCTTCTGTCTTCTTACTCCAGAGTGACAATGTTTGGTTGAGGTAGGATTGTAGCAGCCCTCTAGATCTCAACCTCTGTGTCTTACCCTACAGGAACTGCAGGTAGCTTAGAAAGACCAAGGACTGCTCTGCTCAATTCCAATGGGCCAGCCAGTTGAGTTCAAGCTCACTGATTCAGGTTTGTTGGAGGCTCTCTTGTCTGTCAGTGTGGCTCCAAAAACCACTGCTTCTTTGCCTTGTGGTCTTTAAAGGGTTTTTTATTTATTTATTTTTTATTTATTTTTTTTATATCCCCAGCCCTTTAAAGGGTTTTTAAAAGTTATTTTTAAGTCATTGTATGAAGGCGTTTCCATTTAACAAAGTGGTTAATGAATACAGTTTATCTTTTATTTATTTATTTATTTATTTATTTTTTGGCCAGTCCTGGGCTTGGACTCAGGGCCGGAGCACTGTCCCTGGCTTCTTCTTGCTCAAGGCTAGCGCTCTGCCACTTGAGCCACAGCGCCACTTCTGGCCATTTTCTGTATATGTGGTGCTGGGGAATCGAACCCAGGGCCTCATGTATACGAGGCAAGCACTCTTGCCACTAGGCTATATCCCCAGCCCCTACAGTTTATCTTGATCAAGGTCACCCCTTTCCACATCCTTACCCATTTTTCTCTCACTCACTCCTTCTCTCACTCTTCTTAATGAGCATGTCTAGAAAGTAAGATGGATGAGATTGCCACACTGGTTTTTTCCTCATAAATTATGTATAATTGTTCATTTCTGAAGCCCCAAAGTTTGTTCTTGAAGGTAAGCTGCATGAAGGTATTGAGTGGCCTTAGATATTTTGAGAAGATATTCAGTGAAGCCATATGGGCATGTGAGGAAGTTAACATCTCATTATTTCTCTGGCTTCCTTTTATCTTACAGAAATATGTATGTACTGACAAAGGAAGATTTAAAATGTTGAGCCCATTAATTTATAACATGAGCCACTTTGCCTTGTATTCTCCCTCGACCTCCCACATGTTCTTAGGAAGGAAAAAAGATAGGCCTTTTGTCTACTTCTCCTTGGTCATAGCGCCTTCTTCCTGGCTCCCTGGACATATCCTCCCGAGTGAAGATGGAATGAACATTGGAAACTCTATTAAGGGTTCACTACTGAGCTGTGGGGAGAGGAGCAGGGTTTCAAAATGGGAGGAGGTGATGAGGATTATTCTTCATAGACAAACTGTTCATAGCTTAGTTAAGTACTAACCCCTTAAAATAGATGTAGCCACAGAGGAACACTATGGCTCACCTTGGTAAATAAATGAGGAATCTAAGTGGGCAATATAAGCAAGACAATTTAATTTTACTATGACCTCCCTTTGAACAGTAACATAATTGATACCTTGGCACTGTATGACCACATAACTTTGCTCATTTAATGTGGGAAACAGCATTCTTGCCCAGCTGGCCTTTCATCCTTCCAGAGTCCTCCAGATTTGAACTATTCCATTCTATCAAAACAAAATAAAAAATGGAAAAAGAAGACAAACAATATGGAACAAAAAAAGCAGAGCTGAGCTTTATTTTATTCATCTATTTATATTCTGATGGGAGTGTGAGGGTGTGCAGGCTGAATGATGACTCTTTTGGGGGCTGGGTGGTAAATGGTGAATGGGAGCAGCATTTGAAAGTCTCCATGCACCCCTAGCTCCCTTGTCCCTGACCTTGTTATGTTGTGTGCTGAGAGGCATCTCACTGCAGACCGGGGCTCGTGAAGTCTTTGGATTATCCAAGTATGTTGATTTCCATATGGTTTTGTGCCGAGCTGACTCTCCTGTTTATTCTTTCTTTGACTTGGTTTACACACATTGAATCTAACCCTCAGGAGGTGATTCAATTGGCATCCCGATGATACAATGTCACATTGTGGAATGAAAAACAGACCAAGATTTGAATTTTAGCTTTATTCCTTGCTATGTGATCTTTAAATAGCAAAACTATAGTTCCTAGAGGTGTTTTTTTAGATGAAATCTTTCCCTCCACTATCAGAAGACAGAGAGGCTAGTTCCTCTCTTCTTGGATTTGAGTGGGTCCATTTGGGACTGTTTCTACCAACAAATTGTGGAGGAGGCTGTTGCTTGATTTCTGAGGTTAGCAGAAAACGTCTGCTTGGTTCTTTTTGCATTACTCACTCATAGGAACCCAGCTCCATGCTATGAGGAAGCTCAACCAGCCTGTGGCCCAAGTGGAGAGGAAGCAAGGCTACTGGCTCATAACCCTAAAATGACAGTAAATATCTGACACCAGCTTTCTAACCATATGAGTGAGCCATCTTAGAACAAGATTTTCTAGCCTCCAGTGGAGCATCCATGAATGATAATATGGAAAAAAGTAGCTGGGTATGGTGAACCACACCTGTAATCCCAGAATTTGGGAGGCTATGGTAGGAAGATCACAAGTTCAAGTCCAATTTGGGCTGTATGATGAGCCACTGTCTCTCAAAAAAAAATCCACTATCGCCCCCTTCCTGCTAAGTCCTTCTAAATTGGAAAATTGAGGGCAAAAAGTTATTGCTCATTATTAAGCTAACAAGTTTTGGTTTATTTAATCATAATAGGTAACTGTAGAATTTAGACTTGATAGTCCCAAGTCTCAGGTCATATCCTATAGGTGTAAATTCACCTACTTACTCATCTACTTTGAAGTAGATCTGTAAGGATGACTCTGGGTTAGTCTTACAAAACACCCCAAACAATTGAAAATAACTTTAAGCAACCAGAACACAAGTCAATAGAAAAAAAAGAATACATTGTATATTCCATCTACATCACAGCCTAAAGTTGTTGAAAAGAATCAACTAGATCTGTATTAGTAACATTAGAAATATGAACATTAGAAATATGTATGAAATATTGTTAAAGGTAGAAATACAAGTTGTAGACTAATTTGTAATATGATCCACTAAAATGAACAGTAATAGTCATATGTACTTATGTTTATAAGAATACGAGGAAATATATATGGAGATGCACATCATGTTGATGACACTGAGTAATTTTGCAATCAGGGACAATCAGGGATTATGGTCGTGGTGGTGATATTGAGACTCTTGGAGTAAAACATTTAGTTCACACTTAGACATCTTTGTTTTACTTGGTACAACGATCATGTGTTATCTTTAAGAGTAAAAAAATTCAGGAAAGGGAAAGAAAACTTGTTAAATTTAAGAAATAATGATAAAAAGGTCTGGAAGTAATATAGAGGTAATATAGAAGTAATACAGAGATAGGTTTGGATCCTGTATCTGCCACACACTAAATGGCCTTAATCAAGCTACCTGATATCTGTGAAGTTTTGTTTCCTTACTAGAAAGAAGGAATACCACTACCTAACTTACAGGATGATTATAAGAGTTGAATAGGAACATCATTTTGTGTGTGTGTGTGTGTGTGTGTGTGTGTGTGTGTGTGTGTGTGTGTGTCTATAGCAACCTAAGCTATACATATGTAGTCTTGGTTAATGTTTTATCTGAAGAAGCACAGTCCAACAGAAAATAAATGACTGCCATACACTCTCTCTTTCTCACTCTCTCTGTCCCGTTCTCTCACCATTTTTCCCTTGAAGTAACCTCCACACAGGTACTAGTGAAGATGTTGATGGTGGTAGTAGTGATGATGAGTTGTTGAGCCTTGACCATGTTCCAGGAACTCTCGAAGTGTTTTACATGCGCTATCACAACCCAATGGCAAAATAAGTAAACAGAGTGCCAGGATTAGTGCCCAGGTAGTCTGACAAGTTTTCTTCGCCTTGGGGTGGAGTCTGTGTTGGTCAGGCTGGCATCAAAACTCTTGAGGTCAAGCAAATCTCTCTGCTTTAGCTTGGACCCCAAGCACACACCACTATGTTTAGCTGAAACCAGCCTCCTTTAACTGTACTGTTGAAATGGAGGGAAAACTGGAGTAAACCTTCTGTAGACTCACTTCTTCTCTTAGTTAACCTTCGATATCTTTCCCCTCTACCCCAGCCCATAAGTATCTTCAAACCCTATCTTCTGGGAGGTAGGCTTGAGACTTTCGCTCCTATCTCTTCTCACCTGGCCATCTTATGAATTTTATTCTTATCAAACTCATCCTATCAGTAATTGTCACACTGTATGGCAAGCACAATGATCTGGATTGAGTGATGTTGTCTCTTAGAGGCACCCTCCCAATGCAATTATTATCTCTCAGAGCCCCAATATCGATTTCCTATCTGTCTTCTCCCATTCAGTTCTTGTGTGCTTCAAATTATGCTGATTTCATTTAAGAGTTGCTGTGGTCTCTGGACTTTTCTCCCCACTTAGGGACCATGCGGGGTTGCTCTGATCTAGAATCACTGAGGACTCCTTGCTCCTTTTCCTTTGCACAAGGAAGGAGAATCATAAGGAGTTTTCAATATGGAGTTTCTCACCAAGACTTTTCTAAGAGAACTTACTGTGGATAAGCTTGTAAGCAAAAATTTATACCTCATACTATTGCAAATTAAAATATAGTCACCATTTCACATTTGCTCAATATTCATACTCTTTCAGTGTTTATGAATCTTCTCTGACAGTACTAGATTCTGAGAGTGGAATACTGACAATCAGGACAAAAGAAGAGCGATGAGAAGTGCTTGCATGATAGAGCTGGCTGCTCTAGGACCACTTCACATATAAAGCCAGGGCTAGCCTTCTGGGAGATAAAAGACAATGTGGAAAAGAGCTGGGGTACCTCAGCTGGCTGTCAGCCTGCTACCAGTTGACTGAGCTGTTCCTGTTGATGTACAGAAAGCCCAGAGATTAGCACACTGATATCGATCAGGAAAAAAAACAACTGCATGAAGAATTCAGTTCAAGCGACCATCTATGGAATCATGTTTTCCTATAGCTACTGATCTTCAGGCAGCATTGTGTAAACCATTCCGGGGGATAGTAGATGCTCAATAAATAGGAGTTTTCTTCTTTCTCTTTCCTTTGCTCCATAGCACATACATAACCCACAGTTGAAAATTCAAGGCTGATACTGGTCAAGAGGACCGTGAGTATGAGAGCCAGTCATTAGTGGACAACAGAAGCCTAGTCCCATTTCACAGATATAGAACATTAGATGGAAAATGCTAAATTGTAAAATTTTGACATATTATTTTTGGTTAATTTTAAATGACATATTATTTTCAAACAGTCCCAGAAACAAAGATCCACAACTCACGGACTGGTGTCCTAAGGGTATTTGATGTTAAGTAATAAGAGCTAGTGCTGAGTACCTATTATGTACCAGGGGCTGAACTATTTTAATTGTCATGCCACCATATGGGTGGTGTTATTATTACACGATTAAACAAATGCTAAAAATCAAACAAGTAATAAATTGCAGAAGTGAAATCCAAACCTGGACAACTGACTTCATAGCCCGTGATCTTTATCACTAAATTGTACTGTTTCTTAATAGGTTAAATAAACAAGTGTTTCTCAATTAACTTCTAGGAAAATAACATATTAAAGTTGTTTATAAGCAAATGTGGATGCCTGGAGGGACTATAATCAGGATTTGGGTTTAAAATATTCAAAGGAGGAATGTTCTCTGAAGGAGGTCCTGCTTTCAGAGAACTAACTAGGGAAAAATTTAATCATATCCACAGAATTGTGAAATTAAGAATTATGAACTAAATACTCTATTCTCTGTGCAATCACATGCTGTATGTTTGTAGATATGTGCATATGTATATAGTATGCCTGTCCTGGGGATTGGACTCAGGGTCCGAGTGCTAACAGTCTACCATTTCAGCCACAGCTCAGGCTTTTTGGTGGTTAATTGGAGGTAAGAATCTCACAATCTTTCTAGTCAGGGTTGGCTTCAAATCATGATCCTCAGAGATCTCAGCCTCCTGAGTAGCTAACATTACAGACACGAGCCACTGGCACCTGGCTTTGGATTTATTCTTTATCTACTTTTTAAGTATGAGGTAAACTTCATGTGCTTAGTAATTCACAACCAAACTTCCATAAGAGGAAGAGGAAATGAGAATGGCCAAAAGGCACATAAAGAAGTGCTCAACATCTCTGGCCATAAAAGAAATGCAAATCAAAAGAACATTGAGTTTCCACCTCACCCTAGTAAGAATGGCTATTATCAAGAAACTAATAACAACAGATGCTGGTGGGGAAACCCTACTACACTGTTGGTGGGAGTGTAAACTTGGTCAACCACTCTGGAAAGCAGTGTGGAGCTTCCTCAAAAGGCTAAACACAGAGATCCCACTTCTGGGCATTTACCTAAAGGATCACAAACAAGGCACAACCATGAAGCTACCAGCACAACCATGTTCATCACAACACAATTCCCCCCCCCCCAAAAAAAAAGCGAACCAATGCAACAGCAATAATTACAAGACAATATACTGTAAACCAACTGTACAACATGGGGGGGGGATTGGGGGAAGAGAGAAGGTGGGAGGAAAATGAGAGAGGAGCTAACAAGTTTGACACAAAAGTACTTACTACCTTATGTATGTATCTGTAACCCCTCTGTTCTTCACCTTGATAATAAAAATTAAAATAAAAAATTACATAAAATTTGGGGAAATTATATACTGTATTGCAAAAATATAAATATATGCAATTATTACTTTGTAATTAAAAAGACAATACAACTTAAATACTTCTGAACAATAATTTTGGAATCAGCATATAAAGAGTAAAACAGCATCAATAACCTCACACTTGTTATTGTTTTTGGCAGTACTGGGGTTTGAACTCAAAGCCTTATGCTTGCTTGGCAGGAGATCTACCACTTGACCCTTCAAATTTGTTAGAGTTATGGATCAAATAACAAAATTTTGTTTCAAGGGAGCATGTATGTTATCAGTAGGCTTTCCTTCACAGCATTGGGAAAGGTTTTTTTCTGCCAAAGGCCATTTGGATATTTATGACATTCCTTACAGGCCATTCAGAATTATCAATACATTCAGATGGCTATGGAGAGCTGAGGAGAAGCATGCATATTTGTCCTATTATGTACCAAATAATTTCTTGGGCTGGACATTCCTCACCCTTGCAATGATTTCAGAGTCTGATCTCAATATGTTCTGCCTCCTCTGAGCACTCTACAATCACTTTCCATTCTGCTGCCATAATGACCTGAATGATGGAAACCAGACTGTCCGATTGGGTACAAACTCTCTTGTGACTTTGTACTGAACCATACCCATCTCTCTATCTTCCTCTTTAGTCATAATACCATTGATCTACTTGTTGAAAACATACCTTATGTAGTTTTCTTAGTCTCAAGTCTCCATCTAACTGCCACAATGTTACCTTTTTGTAGAGGTCTTTTCTGACTATCTTTCCCAAACTTGTGACTCATAGTCCTTGTCTATCACCTCACCCTGTTTGTTACCTTAACTCTACATGTCTAATGACCTGATCATTTGTTTCCTTCTTTCCTTTTTGTGTTCTCTGTATTCGTCCGCTTTTCTTTCATTCATTTTACTATGTAATGAACTACTCCCAAACTTAGAGGCCTAAATCATCATTTATCTAATTGCTCGTGATTTTTGTAGCTTGTCAGTTTGGTTTAGGCTCAGTAGAGTGACTATTAGCTAATTTGACTGGGCCAACAAATGCGTAAACCGTCAGCTGATGGGTCATCTGTGCTTACTGGATTCGGAGGGGTTCATGAAGAAGACGAGGAGCACTGGGGTCTTTCCCAGCACATTACTTCATCCTCTAGCACATCAGCCTGGCTTGTTCAACATAGTGTTCCCTAGACCTTGAGAGCAGGACATTCAAAGCTTGTCATGTTCGAAGTTGGGAATTGTACAGTGTCCCTTCTGTTGTATCCCAGTGATCAAATAAGTCCCAGGACCAGCCCAGGCTCAAGAGGCACACTGTACCTCTTCACAAGAGGAGCTGCAGAGTGTTGGTGGCCATTACTGCAGTGTATCACACCCTCACTGGCTTGTAACTCCATGGTCTTGGCCCAGTTCCATGGCCTTGGCCTGGCTCCACGGGTTGCTATTTGGAAAGTACTGCTCCAAAGCCCAGGATTGTACTCTACTACATTCTGGTCAGTTTCATACTCAATCTTCACTTTGGTTTAAGTTATTCAAGATGTGGCAATTCTGCCTTTCACATTAACCCACTCTGGAATGCAACCACCAACTGAGAAACTGTCGCTTTAGAGAAAAATGACCCAAGCTGGAATGGAGGGAGGGGAGGGAGGAGGTAACATGAGAAACTTCAAATTAAAGTGTGAGGCTGAAAAAAATTCTGTCAAGTTCTGTGAGATAAAAATCTTCTTGAAAGGGCACATTGGCCAAGCCTGCATTTTCACAGGCAGTCTTGACTGCAAACAAGGTCAGGATGAAGCTTGTGTCCTCCTTGCCAGCCAGGCCTGGGGAGAGTAGAGGGATTTTGACAAGAACTAAATGAGATCCTCTAAAGCTAGGGCTCTGTATCCTATCTTAAAATGCTTTTAAGTGAGTGAGAGAAGCTGATAAGAGGACTTGGAATTAGGTTCCAGGGATTTTCCTCGTTTCTTACCTGAATGGTTTCAAATTCTACTCCATTGAAATATCTTCCATGTTTCAGAAGTAAACCATTAAAGGAGTCAAGTCCACCAGTAAGCATTTAGAGCTGACCTATTATATTTTGCAATGTTGTGCTGAATGTTTCGAGGATACCAAAATGTAGGGGTATCTGCATCAGAGAGCTTTTGAGGGGCATCCAGACCCTGAGAATGCTGTCTGCTGACTGTGCTCCTTATGACAGTGGCAATGAATCTTTCCTTAAGAGAACATCTGTGCAGGGAGGGACCTCCTTGTCTATTCTAACTATCCTTTATTGAACAAGTCAAATGTGCCAGCATTCTGCTCAGTGTTTCCTGTCTCTGTCTGGGAGTGTGGGCTATTAGCATCCCTATTATATCAGTGGAAACTGAAAACCAAAGATATAGGACTGATGGGTTGCCAAGTCAGAATTTCAACTTATGTTTGTGTAGTGTTCCATCCTGGGCTTCCACTATATAGTTTTTTAAATCTGTGTGTACTGGCACTGGGAGTTGAACTCAGGGTCTGGCTTTCGTTCAAGACTGGTCCTGCCTTTCTAAAGACAGTTCTTGACTCCATGAGTAAATGAGCCACCACTGAGCCCTGCCTTGGTACCAGAGAACTGGCCCAGAATGTCTGAAGTGTCTCGTAACTCCAGGAATTGGATGTCACTCCACCTTGGACTAGATGAGTTCCATTTGCTGCATGTGCGGGATGCCAGGCCACCTGAGGAAATAGTTTGCCTGAGTCACATACTCTAAGTTTTCATGGCTTCTCTTTGGACTTGGTAAGGTCTCTGATAGCCCCCACCTTAGAACTAACTGGATGTAGAATAGTATAGCCAGATAAGGAACTGAATGCCAGGTTGTGTGTGTGTGTGTGTGTGTGTGTGTGTGTGTGTGTGTGTGTGTGTGTGTGTTGGTCCTGTGGCTTGAACTCAGGGTCCGAGAGCTGTCCCTGAGCTTTTTATGCTCAAGGCTAGTATTCTACTGCTTGAGCCACAGCGCCACTTTCAAAAAGAAGGAAGGAAGGAAGGAAGGAAGGAAGGAAGGAAGGAAGGAAGGAAGGAAGGAAGGAAGGAAGGAAGGAAGGAAGGAATTTTGTCCGAAGGATATATGTGCTCAAAATACTATCATTAGACACTATGTTGGAAATGAACATACAACTTGTGGGAGAAGGGGGTCAGGAAAGAAAAAAAACATGGAGAAAATGAGGGAGGAGTTAACACTGTTCAGAAAGAAATGTACTTGTTGTTATTTTCAACGTACCATGTGAAATTATGCCATATTCTTTTGTCTTTCTTCCCCATGGTTTTGCCCCGATCTGATATCACTGTAACTGACTTTGGTAAACTGGGAGCACCAAAGTGGAGAGACAAAGGGTAAAAGGCAAACCAATGCAACAGCAATACTTACAAGAAAGACAATATGCTGTAAACCAACTGTACAACTGGAGAGAGGGTGAGGAGGGAACCGGGGAGGGGGAAGGTGGGAGAAAAACGAAAGAGGAGGTAACAAGTTTGATAAGAAATGTACTCACTGCCTTACATACGTAATTGTAACCCCTCTGTACATTACTTTGACAATAAATTCTTTTAATTAAAAAAAAGACTGCTGCTATACCTCTTGAACCACACCACCACTTTCAGCTTTTTGGTCGTTAATTGGAGATAAATGTCTCATAAACTTGTCTCCCTGGGCTGGCTTTGAACCATGATCCTTGGATCTCAGCCTCCTGAGTAGCTAAGATTACAGATGTGAGCCTAGATTACAGGCACCTGACCTAGACAATTAATTAGTGAACAGTCAGGAGCATTAATTGTGTTTTCATCACATGCCAGAGAGTACATGTATGGTTTTGTTTATTTATTTATTAGTTGGTCATGGGGCTTGAACTCTGGGCCTGGGCACTGTCCCTGAGCTTCCCCAGCTCAAGGCTAGCACTCTACCACTTGAGCTATAGCACCACTTCCGGTTTTCTGGTGGTTAATTGGAGATAAGAGTCTCATAGACTTTGAATTACGATCCTAAGATCTTAGCCTCCCTGGTACCTAGGATTACAGGTGTGAGCCACCGGTGCCCGGCGTATGGTTTTATTTACTCCCTACCACAACCATATGAGATAGTTACAGTTATTATCCATTTCATTATGTCCATTTCACGGATGGGGAAACTGAAGCATGAGGAGAAGTTCTTGTCCTAGATCAGAAAGCAGATCTGAGTGGCCATAGGTTTCCTCACAATTTCAGTAACTGATGGTGCCCCTCATGAGAGCTAAGAGAGCTGCCAGTGTCCCATCCACCCACAAGTACATTCAGGATACCTTCCAATAAGAATCACTTTCCGGGCTGGGAATATGGCCTAGTGGCAAGAGTGCCCTGGGTTCGATTCCCCAGCACCACATATATAGAAAACAGCCAGAAGTGGTGCTGTGGCTTAAGTGGTAGAGTGCTAGCCTTGAGCAAAAAGAAGCCAGGGACAGTGCTCAGGCCCTGAGTCCAAGCCCCTGGACTGGCAAAAAAAAAAGAAAAAAGAAAAAAAGAATCACCTTCCCACTGACCCTGACCCCATTGAGAGAGGAAGCCTGTCCTGAATCCCATTCCTCTTGCTGCTCTAAATCCCCTCTCTGCTGGAATGCTGACAAGCCTTCTTTTTTTGCTCTTTTATTATCTGAGGATTGCTCTGAAGAAACTCTTTCCTTTTCTCTTTGTCCAACATGATCTCCCCTCCCCAATGGGCTGCAGGCCCAGGGCACACAGCCAAGGAGAAGAAGGAGACTTTCGAAAGCAGGCTGCCATCAGGGCCTTCCTTAGAAGCTCCTGAGAAAAGAGATCCTGGGTAGCTGACATACAGGAATGTGCCCCAAATCCAGCAGCCTCCTGTCGGCTTTATTTCAAACCAATTAAAGCTGACGGCAGAAGAAGGAGCCAAGGCAGCCCCACCTTCACACGTTCTTGGACATAACACCCAGCTTCTACCTGAACATATTCCAGCTGGAGAGCCTCCAGAAATGACCTCAACCAACACTCTTGTTCTCCATAGGACAAGGTTGAAAGTGAGACAGGTGAGTAGATGGCACAAGGGAGCATCATCCTTTAGAGGTAAAGCGAGGCTGGCAGCATCCATACTCACCAGGGTTCCAGCCATCAGTTCTTACTGACAATCTTCACAGTGTTTTCCCTATCTGTGTACCCGCTGTGCCATTCATTGTTCCAGATCTTCTTAAAATCGTTCATTTTATTTGTTCACTTTTTATTGTAAAGGGGATGCACAGAGGGGTTATAGTTACATAAGGTAATGAGTACATTTCTCGTTGAAGAGCATCGCCCATCCCTCATTTTCTCCCACTTTGCCTCCTGACTTCCCTTCCCCTTCACATTGTGAAGTTTATTCTCAACATAGTGTCTAGTGAGTGTCGCTGTTACATTGGTTCACCCTTTGTCCTCCCATTTCTATGATTCTACTTCCCTTCCCCAAATCAGATAAACTTATATACAAGACAAAGTGCACTGAAATACAACATAGTGATTCTTTTAAACAAAATCTTTTCAAAAGGGAAACTTCAGAAATCACTAGTGTGCCAGGCACTGGTGGCTCATTCTTGGACTCCTAGCTACTCAGGAGACAGAGATCTGAGGATCATAATTCAAAGACAGCAAAGTCTGTGAGACTCTGACCTTCAACCAACCAGCAAAAATCCAGAAATGGAAATGTGGTACAAAGTTGTAGAGTACCAGCCTCGAGTATAAAAAGCTAAGCATGACCATGAGGCTCTGAGTTCAAGACCTCGTACACACACACACACACACACACACACACACACACACACACAGAGAAATTATTAGTTCCAGTTTTACATTTTTCTTCTTGAACAGATTTTATTAGCATCAATTGTATAAGAGAAGTTCATTGGGGTTTGAACTCAGGGCCTCAAACTTAACAGGTGCTCTATCACGTGAGCCATGTTTATAGTGATTTTTTTTTCAAATACACGTTTTTGGAAACAGGACTTTGGTGGTAACATGGTGGGGTAGAAAAAGCACTGAGTTCAAGTTTCTTCTCTGTTGTTTGCCAGCTACAATGTTAAGTGCAAGTCTCTTCATCTTCGAGAAATACCTATGAGAGCTTTAGGTATTCACACAAGGTAACACAATGGAAACTTTCATCATGACTTCTCTGATGATATTTGTCATTTTCTCTTTGCAATTAAATATGTCCTCACTTGCTTATCTTCCAAGAGAGATGGAGGCATCCTGGGTACTACTGGTCTCACCTGTTTCCTGACAAAGTGTCTCTCAGCCAATTTCTTATTTTCACATGCTTATCCTGTCTGTGGGGTCTCTACTTCTCTGTGTACTCAGAGATGTCTCTTGGCAGGTGATGAATGAAAGTTTAGTGTCACATAGCTTGGTGAACAGAACTTCCTAAACACAGAATAAATCTCCAAAGTCAGGGAGAAAAAAAAATCTCCTTGGAAAGGCTCAGCTGGTGTGTATGGAGCCATGGCTAGCTCTGGGCCAGCAAGGGAAAAATACTGCCCCACAGCTAAGGGGCCTCAGCTGAATTTCTGGTTGTAAAGTGGAAAGCAGAGCCATGCAAGTGCTTCAGGTTCAAAGAAACAATGTGTGGATGGTGGATGGCTTCGCCACTTTGCAGACTTGGCTCACTGGGACTAGAGATTACTCATTTTGTATAGTTATTTCCCTCTATCCCATCTCTGCATTTAAACGTCTCAAGAAATGCGTTTGTCTGGACTTTCAACTTCAGAATTGGTTTACAACACTTGGGTGTATGTGTGTTTACGATTAATAGGTATTATGTACTAGGTACTATTCTAGAGCTTCACAAATATTAACTCATTTAATCTCACAAACCTAGAATAGTAGCTTTGCTTTTAGAAGAGGAAACTCTCCTCTCCTCTCCTCTCCTCCCCTCCCCTCTCCTCCCCTCCCCTCTCTGCACGACTATGTTTCTGTCTGTCTCCTGAACTTGAGTTTCCAAGGGAGCGGAAATCAGCCATGCTCAAGTAAATCTTCCATCTCGCCTCAGCATGAGTCACCCTTTTGTTAAGGGGAGACAGGAAAAACCTCTGGAGGCATTTGAGCTTGAAGTGCTTATCCTGACTCACACTGCAATGCCAGTCTTTCATCTGCTTTCCCACTAATTATGCCTACTATTTTATCAAGCTGCCCCCCTTCCCCAGTAAGCTGTTGGGTGGAGCAGCCAACTGGTTCTGTCCCAGTGTCCACAGATCCAGAGAGGGGAAGGAGGACTGGGAACAAAAAAAGAGTGACCAGGTCCAAAGTTGAACAATTGTGCTTTCTACAGTTTTGAATTTTAAGAATGTTAGCCTATCATTGATTAGGAAAGGCCATCCAAATTCTTAGTGTTTTCCTTGATGAATTGTAACTTTTGAATGTGTGCAACTAACCAATAGACAGATCAAGTTACAGAAGCATGTTCAATATCCTGCACAATTCTCATGCCCCTTTCACTCAGTGAAAGGTGGTCACTCGGAAGTGTCGGCTGTTATAATCCTCCCCAGAGATGTCTTTTTTCTGTTCTTAAATGCTATAAAAACAGTGTCACATAGGATATATTCTTTAATGTATCCTTTTTTTGCTCAGCATAATGTCTCCAAGATTCATCCATTGTGTGTATCATGCTGGGTAGTCTTCCATTGCATGAATATTCAACTTCATTTATCCATTGTCTCATTGATGAACAGAGCTTTTTATGGTGAATTCATATTATGAATAAGTCAGTCATGAATATTTCTTTTTTTTTTAACCAATCCTGGGCCTTGAACTCAGGGCCTGAGCATTGTCCCCTGGCTTCTTTTTGCTCAAGGCTAGCACTCTACCACTTGAGCCACAGCGCTACTTCTGGCCTTTTCTATATATGTGGTGCTGAGGAATCGAACCCAGGGCTTCATGTATATGAGGGGAGCACTCTTACCACTAGGCCATATTCCCAGCCCCAGTCATTAATATTTCTATGCATGTCTTTGGATAGACATATGCATTCACTTCTCTCTCTTTTTTGGGGGGAGGAGGGCTAGTCCTAGGGCTTGAACTCGGGGCCTGGGCACTGTCCCTGAGATTCTTTTCCCCAAAGCTAGTGCTCTGCCATTTTGAGCCACAGCTCCACTTTTGGTTTACTTATGGTTTATAGGAAATATGAGTTTCATGGACTTTCCAGCCCTAGCTGGCTCAGATCTCAGCCTCCTGAGTAGCTAGGATTATAGGCGTGAACCACCAGAGCCCAGCCATTCATTCCTCTTGAGTTTATCCCCAGGAATGGAATTGCTGGGTTATAGGAGACATGTGTTCAGCTTGAGTAGACAAGCCATCCTGTCATTCAGTGCCCTTATCAGCAATGCATGAGAGTTCCTATAGCTTTGTGCATTGTTAGCTAGCACTTGACTTTGTCAGCATTTTTAGTTTCAGTCATTATGGTTGGTGAATGGTTTCATCTCACTGGAGTTTGAATTTCCCTGTTGAAATGTACATGTGCCTTCCTACTGTTGTTTCAAGGAGGAGGATTTCTGATTGTTTTTGAGGGGTGTGGAGTGGGAGTGGCAATTGTATGTAGGTGATGGGCTAGAGGACAGGACTTAGCACTTGTCCCAGCATTGCAGAGGATAGCACAGCCATGTGCCTGTCTCCTGAAGGCTGTCACCACAGAGGGCTGGCTTATTATGGACAGGCATATGAATTCTTCTAGCAGACTGTGCTTGGGTTATAACAGGCAGAATGTGTCCCTCCCTCTGGGTAGATGAGTTCCTCTGAAGCTTTTTCTGAGACTCTGTGAGCTGATGTGGTATTTCCAGTCATTTGATTTCAGAATGACAATGTGTCATTTAACTACCCCTCTCTTGACATATTTGTCAATTTGAAGAAAGTTGGAAAAATGATAAGAAACAATTAAGTGTTTAGCAAGATGAAAAAATCCAAACTTCACCTTCATTTTTTTTTCTAGTCATGGAGCTTGAACTTGGGGCCTGGATGCTGTCCCTGAGCTTTTTTGCTCAAGGCTAACACTACCACTTTGAGCCACTGAGTCACTTCTGGTTTTCTAGTGCTTAATTGGAGATAAAAGTCTCACAGACTTTCCCACTCAGGCTGGCTTGGAACCATCTTCCTTAGATCTCAGCCTCCTGAGTAGCTAGGATTACAGGCATGAGCCATTGGGCTGGCTGAGAGTGAGTTTTGATTCTGCCACTTGGGTGGTCTTGGCTTGTAAATTGGCATCAAGGAGACTCAGTTTGTTTACTTATAAGCTGAAGATGCTAATGTTTATTTCAAAAGGATTTCATGACATAGGTTTGTGAAGATAGGAAATATAAAAGCATCTAATATATATAGGAGGTTATCAGTAAATATTACTGATCTAATAGCTTGAAAGTAGAAACAGATGAGATGTCCTTCAACCAGTGAACAGGTAAACAAACCACAGTACATACATCCTGTGGGAAAATACTCAGCAATAAAAAGGAAAGAGTTTCTGATACAGTACATATAATTTTGATGGATCCACAGATAATACCAAATGGAAAAAAATCAACCCTAGAAAACTATGTATTCTGTGATTGTATTTTTATAACATTTTTGTAATGACAACATTTTAGAAATGGAGAATAGATTAGTGGCTGCCAGGGTTTAGACATAGAAAGATATGCGGGATAAAAGTGGTGTGATTACCAAGGGACAATAGGAAGGGATTCTGTGGGGATGGAAGTGTTTAGTATCTTGACTAGTGATAGATACAGAATCCTACTCATGGGATAAAATTGTGCAGAAATAAATACACAAGTCAATCTGGTGAAATCCTATTATTAAGATGTCCTGATTGTTAATATCACGGTTGTAATATTGTTCGTGTGTGTGTATGTGTGTGTGTGTGTGTGTGTGTCTGCTTGTATTGAGGTTTAAACTCAGGACCTTGGGCTCTTGCTCAACTCTTTCTGTTCACAGCTGGCACTATAACTATTTGAGCCACGCCTCTATTCACAGCTTTTTGCTGGCTAACTGGAGATAAGAGTCTCTTGACTTCGTCTGCCTGAGCTGGCTTCCAATTTGATCTTCAGGTTTCAGCCTCCTAAGTAATTAGGATTATAGGTGTGAGCCATTAGTACCTGGCAGTGATATTTTTCAGTAGCTGGGCAAAACGTTACCTCTGGGGGAGACGACATAAAGGACACCTGGGTTTTCTTTTTTGTATCTTATGACTTTGTGTAAGTCAGAAATTACGTCAAACTTTCAATTAAAAATATTAGTGTTCTCTTTAAGCATAACAAGTCATGGATTTTAAAGAAGCACTGTCTAATAAGGAGTTCAGATTAATAATTTAAACAAAGAAGAAATGTACTGCCTTATTAAATCTATTTATAGATTACAGGATAAATCTTGATGAGAAGTATTAAAATGTGGGTGAGAAATTGCAAGTTAAATCAAGCAGTTCTTTACAGTCACCTACTCCAACTTCCATCTCTTACTTCCTCTCCTTTCTGATCTCTCTTTAGATACCCAAGGCTCTCATTAAGCCTACTTTCCAAAGAAAAGAAAACCCTATGGAAAACCTAACTCTCACAAACGTGTATCTGATTGTATTTCTTTATTGCTTCTCTCTGCTCTCTGCCTGCCTCCTATCCCCAACTCATAGTTGAGTCTTAGTGTACTGACTTGTGTATACTGCATGCTATTTAGTGAAGCTAATGAAAGGATTTTCAAAAGATGATTGATGATAAAAGTAATTCCTCAGTTACAAGAATAATTCTCCTGCACTGAAATGTTCAGCACCTTGGCAACTCTAGGGATGAGAAGATTTCCTGACCCTGTTCACATAACTCAACAGAACCCCTTCCCACTTTCATTTTCACTGCATACAAAGCACATCGTCTCTCAAATGTATGTTATAAAACTTTACAAAATTGACTGTAAGATTGTAAGTGTAGGTACACAATGGGAAGTGAAATTGTCATTGCCACAAAGGTGACCTCTGATGGCTGCTCTAGATCTATCGGCTGATGATTTGGTGGATAAGAATTTTGTCTTCTAAATTCATAATCGTATCTCTTTAACCCTGGGAAAAGTCTTCAAAAGATTTTTTTACCTGGTGTGATTGAGGTAATATTTAAGGCTTTCTCCCTCTGGCTTCCAAATTTCCCTCTGGAAGGCAATAATTAGTTTGAATTTAGACTTCTACCAAATGCAGTAAGATTAAATCCACATTTTAATTATTGGCAAACCAATTTTCACTTGGAATTGACATAATTAAAAACAGAAGCCAATACCCTATGACTTTATACCTCAACTTAGATGAGATATTAAGATACTGTTTTAAAGTATTGAGATGTGGTCTCCCCTTTTGGTAGCAACTTTAATTACAGGAGGTGGAAGAAATCACCTCCTGTCTTTCTGCCATCAGATGTTGCAATGAGTAGGAGACTTTCTGTTCTAGGAAGGGAAGGCAATATAGCATAGGACAACTACTCATTCCTCAGCTTTAAAGTTCAATTTGACTTTTCAGAGTAATGAGAGTGTCTGGAAAGCCAGACTAGTAAATGGAAAGAAACATTTTCCTTAGGATTCCCAAAGTTATGCTCTTATAAAATAAAAACCAAAGCACAGAGGGTTTCTACAATCCGAGTATTTGTATTCTCTCAAAAATCATGTTGAAACCTAGTCTTTAATGTGTTGATATGAAGAGATGACCTTTGGGAGTTGAATCAGTCATGACAGAGCCCTCATGAAGGGGACTAGTGCTCTTACAAGAGTCCTCCAAAAGCTGCCTTGCCTTCTACCATGTGAGGACCCAACAAGAAGATCCTGTGAACCTTGATATTGGCCTTCCCATTCTTTAGAGTTGTGAAAAATAGAAACTGGCTTATCATTTCCCTAGTCTGTAATATTTTTCATTTCAGGACAAATAGATGAAGATGAGAGTCACAGAAAAGCCATGGACTAGGAAAAACAAAGGCACAGTGAAAGTAAAGGAAGAGAAAGACTACACTCCAGTTGTGGGAAATTAAACTGGGCACAGAAAAAGGAAGATGATGTCTGCCTGTCTTGCCATTTCCCTCCTCCAAATAGCACAGAGGCTAGAGGTAAGGGGTGGTAGAAACAGTCAAATAGGCTTGAGAGAAATGAAGCGGTGGGCTAAGTGACTACATCATTAGCATATCCTGGATTATGTAAGGACCTCATAGGAACCTGTAACAGCATCATGCATCCTTCTCTTTATTTTTTAAAACATATTTGTAAATTGTTATTGTAAAGGTGATGCACAGAAAGGTTGCAGTTAGATAAGTCAGGTAGAGCACATTTCTTTCTGGACACTGTCCCTTGCTTTCTCCCAGGGTTTCCCTCCCATCCCGAGCTACAATTTGTTACAGTTCATTTTCCCCATCGTTTCTAGTAAGTACCATTACTGCATTTGTTCACTTTTTGCCCCTCCATTTCTGTGCCCCCCTTACCTTCCTAAAAGCAGAAAAATAAATGAACAAGACAAAAATAAAACAACAAAGAAGAAAAACGCTCTTGTTTCTGTTTCCCGAAGTTCATTTTGATAAATATTATTTTGTATGATGAGATGCATATAAGTAATGTACCTTTGTGTTGCTCTTCTAAGAGTATCCTCCTTTGGTCTCACTGTGTGTGAATGTCTCGAGACCTGTATAATTTATTATGTCCCAGTGTATTTTAGATCTAGCTTCTGCATTTGAGAGAAAACATGCACCGTTTGTCTCTCTGAGCTTGGCTTACCTCAGTTCCTTTTCTTCTCTTTAATAAAGGAAAAGTGAAGTATCAGCAGTGGCCAGAGACAATGCAGGAACCTTATAGTTTTGCCCTGAGAAGGTGGTAGAGGGTGCCTCGATCCTTTATGTGGGCATGTAGATATTGAAGGGATTGGAGAGAGCCCAAGGACAATGAGGCTGCAGTATTTGGAGATCTGGCAATGGAACAATGGCTGCCAGCACTCTTGTGATGACCAAGGAGGGAATGAAGTGAGCAGGTGGCACGGACTATTCCTAAAGGATAGCAGGAAGACCAGCCCTTCTTCCTCACAACCATAACGATGGACCTAGTCACCATATTGGAGAAAGGAGGAAGTGAAAATCCTGAAAAACTAAGCAACCATCTAAAATTAAAGCTGAAACTCTCAGTTGTCTATAGTTGGGACCATCATAGGAATATGAACTGAAGAAGAAGAAATAAAGTTATAATTTGGTATCCTCTAGTTTGTGTTTGGGCACTAGTACCTTTTAAAAATATACTAGTTTATTCAAAGAATATCTGAATAAAGGAGTGGGCAGTACTGTTGCTGCCCATCTATCTCACCCTAGCATTTACTAACTCTGTGTTTGCTGGCTTGTTATCCAACTCACATCATCTGCTACTCTTTGCCTATCTGATTTCTCTGGTGGTTCAAACCTTCTCTGCCCCTCCTCTGGAAAGCAGAGGAATTGTCCACCCTACCCAGAGGGTAGTCCTTAGCGCATGGGAGTTGGTGGACAAATACATCAGTTCCCACACCCCTCTAGTGAGATGATTCGTATGTGTATGTTCTACACTGCCTTCCACATTTCCTCTGTGGGTTTAAGCTCTAGTTGCCACAAGAATAACTTGGTTGACAATGCATACTTTATTAGCTGCCTTCCCATCCCTTACATTTAAGTTCTTTCCTCAGAGCCTGCTTCTGGTTGAACCCAAACTCAGCCAGCGAAGAATATGAGTAGATGGGATCAACCAATTGTTCTTATAAGGAGCCAAACAGTAAATATTTTAGGCTTTGTGGGATTCACGTGGGTCTCTGATGCATACTCTTCCTTTTTAAACAACCCTATAAAATTATTCTTAGGTTAGAGGTCATAGAAAAGAAAAGACAGTGGGCCATAAAATAGTGTAAGAGAACTTATTCAAGATAAAGTTGTTAGATTCTAATAAAATTCTTTTCTATCTCAATACCTAAAATATCGATTCTTTATATATGTATTTTATTGTTATGGTAGAGGTGATATACAAAGGGGTTACAGTTTTATGAGTCAGGTAATGAGTACAATTCTTTTTGAACCATGTCTCCCCTTCCCTTACTCTCTCCCGGTTTTTCCCTCCCATCCTCACCCACAAGATGTACAGTTCATTTTCCACATAGTGTCTAGTGAGTACCACTGTTGTATTTGTTCACCTTTTGTTTAACCTTTTCTGTGCCCCCCTTACCTTCCCAAAGACAAACAAACAAGCAAGACAAAAAGAAAAGACAACAAAACCAGTAACAAAAAAAATCTCTTGTTTTCTTTTCTTGGAGTTCATTTTGTAAAACATTATTTTATATGATCATATGCACTTGGGCGTTGAGCCTTTGTGATCTGCTCCTATGCATGTCCTCTTTTGGTCTCACTGTGAAAATAATGATTCTTGATATACATTTGGATTTGTTTTCAATCTCCCTTTGAAAGACACCATTAAATGAAAGAAGGTGAGTAGGATCAAAATGAAAGGCAATGCAGTATTAATTTATGAATTCAAGATTGAAATAGAAAGGGACAGTAAGAAGAACAGAGTTAAGTATATAGATATTTGTAGAGGTGAATCGGATATTGCGATACTGGAAAGTAGTAGTAAATTCTTCAGGTTTCTGGCATTAACTGTGCCATCATTTCTTATAGAGTACTTTTTTTGGTAAAGTATCTGATGTCTTTAAGCCCCAGTTCCTTTATCATAAAAGTAAGGTGATGGTAGTGATGATAGTATATAATTAGTAAAATGGCAGTGACATTTTAGTTGGCCACATAGCACACATTTCCTAGATGGTAACTATAATTAGATCCATCATTATGGGATGTAATTTAGTCATTTATCTCAACATATCCTGAGCATCTATTATGTACCATGAAATGTGCTAGGTTCTGAGAGGCATGAATATGGAGAATGGGGAAAGAGGTGTTCTTACTAGAAAGACCTTTAAGAGAAAATGCCTGGAGAAATATAAGCGTGGAGTATTTTCATAGAATCGAGAAAGTAGAACAAGGCCAGATGTTAAGAGACAGGGGAGACTAGGAGGGTGAGGAATTCTGGGACTAAATTTTAAGAGTTTTGAATGATTTCTCAGAGTTTATCCTGTTGTTGATGGGACATCAGTGGTAGACTAGTTAAGAAGAATAGTAAAAAAGTTCTGCTTTGATTTTTTAATGTGCCTGTTAGTATGGATGCTCTATTGGTAGTGGTTGACAGGGGACATTTGGTGATCCTGGAAGGAAATTATTTAGGAAGCCATTTTCTTAGGTATCAGCTTTTGCTACATGGTAAATTACCTCAAAATGGAAAGCCTAAAGCAACCGCCATTTGTTTAGCTCACAACTCTTGTTTTGGCACTGTGGGGTTGGCTCAGCTGTGGGGTGCTTTTGGTCTCTGTTGGGCTCACTCATATATTTGCACTCCGTGGCTGGATTGCTTGGGGGAATGTCTGGCTCTGATGATGTCAGATGTTCAGCTATTTGTTTTAATGCTGAGGATGGAACTCGGGGGCCTTGGCCAGCATTCTGCTCCTGAGCTACAGTGGCAGCTGATGGTGTCAGATTTGCTGGCTGATTTCAGCTTCATTTGGTCACTCATCCTCCAATAAGCTTTCCTGGGCTTGTTCACATGACAGCTAAGCAGGGTTCCAAGAGAGTGAGGAGAAATGTACAAAACTTCTCAAGACCTAGGTCCAGAACTGGCACAGCATCTTTTCTGTCTCATTCTCTTTGTCACAAAGCCAGCTTGGATTCAACAGATAACACAGACTTTATTTCCCAATGGAATAAGTGCAAAAGCACTGTGCAAAAGCTGTGGAGACAGAGAAGGAAATAATAGTGGCCAATTTTATAAAGTAGCTTGTATACCATCATACAAGCAGATGCTCAAGGCTTTGAAGCAATGGAACATGGATATGAAGAAGACTGTTCAACTCCAGAGGGATACACTCCAATTTCCAGCTTGGGTGGCTGGTTGGTACTGCCAGCCTTTCTAAGACAGGAAATAAGGAGCAAGCATTTGGATTGGTGGGGGAGGTGAAGGGGAGGAGAGGAGGAAAGTGGGGCATGTAGTCTGGGATGATGGTTTAGAGATGCTACTGGGCTAATGAATTCAAGTTACTGAGGACCCAGGGTCTTTGTTTCCCTCTGACTGCCTGATATGGCCATCCCCATAATTTCAGGCTCTGGTCCTGCCTCAAGCATGTTAATATACTGGAGCTGTTCTTCCTATGCATCTATGCTATCATACCTCAAGTAGGCTCCATGCTACTGAACGCTTTGCCATATTGTCAAAAAAAAAAAAAAAGGCTCCTTGTCATCCTCTGCGGCTCTATTCAGGAAAGCTTTACTACTTCCTAGCCTGTGGTTGTGATTCCGCCATTACTGTGTAAGAAAGTATCCCTAAAATTCATGGACATAAAGCAGCTACTCATTATGTTCATGGATTCTGGGGTCGGGGATTTGGACTGGGTACCACAGAAATGGTACCTCTATTGCACAACACAACCTCTGCTGGAAGATTAGAGGCTGCTGGTGACTTGACAACTGAAGGCTAGAATCATCTGAGGTCTCCTTTTTGTAATCACATGTGACCTTAGCTTGGAGTTGTTCACTAACATACTCACACATGACCGTAGCATGTAGCCTGGTCTTCCTTATGATATGATAACTCAGTTTCATGGCTGAAACATATCTTGGGAGTCCATTCCATTTATGCTTTAGGGAAAGGATATGCTTTGGTTATTTAATTAATGTTTAGTGTCCTAAAGATTGTTTACTTAATGTAGAGGATAAGACCATTCTAAGAATAGCCTTCTATTTGACTTGTGAAGTCTTTGGAGATGCAGGGCTATTTGAAAGAAAAATCTGGCTCCTTACTCTATCTCATTTCTCTGTTATTACAAAGTTCTGCATGGAATTTGAGATTCTGGCAGTTGGTGATTTTTCTCAAGGAAAAGAAACATTAAGACGTTTGTTCTTGGAAAAATAAATCTGTGTATGTGACATGTATGCCCACATGTATATACAATAGAGCAATCTATTCAGGATTTATTTTTATAGCAAGGACTGCAGTTATGCAAATATACACTCTATGTTTTACAGGCAATTTCTATACAGAGAACAGGGGGTGGCAGGAAGAAATGGATAGAAAGAGCCAGGATTGTGTAGACACATAGAACAAATTCACATTTCCTAGGCTTTTTAGATGTCTTTGGAATAATGGTTGTATAATGGGTTGAAAGCCTGCTCAGTATTTTTTCTTCACTCTAGAGGAAGAGCAACAAATATCAATGAATGCATATTATGGGCTCTTGAGTGTCACATTACTAAGAACATTGTGGCCCCCTTGTTAAGAAACTGAGTCAAAAGAGCAGCAATATTGAAGTCCTCAAGACTCCCAAGTGTGTGTGTGTGTGTGTGTGTGTGTGTGTGTGTGTGTGTGTGAGAGAGAGAGAAGAGAGAGAGAGAGAGAGAGAAAGAGAGAGAGAGGAGAGAGAGAGAGATAAGCACATGTTAGCATTGAGACTTGAACTCAAGGCCTGAGGACACGTCTCTTAGCTTTTTCCCTTTTCATTCAAGGCTGGCATTTTATCACTTGATTCCACAGTTCCATTTCTGGATTTCTGCTGGTTAATAGGAGATAGATAGAAGTCTCATAGATTCATTTCTGCTTGGAATGACTTCGTACTGTGAACCTCAGATCTCAGTCTACTGAGTAGCTTGGAATACAAGTATGCATTACCAATGCTCAACCTCGATCTGTTTTCAAACCCCTCTTGCAATGCTTTTCCCCACTCATTGATGATGACAAATCAGGTTTACAGTGAAGGCATAACTAGGCTGTCTATTTCTCCACACTCTAGAGCACGTCTGGCTTGCAGGGCCTAGGTGTCAGGAAAACAGAAGGAAGATTGGGAGTCTATTAGTCTCAGACCTAGGCCTGGAATGCAGAAACAATGACCAAAGCCTCCTCAGGCTTTTCCATGCCCCTCCAGCTTCTAGACTAAAGTCTGAGTTCACCATGTTTACCAGAGCCCTCTGGCTTAATTAGCATAACTGTGGCTGCAAGAGCACATGGCAAAGATTATGGTTTCTCTGACCTCACTGATTCTGGAAAATACACTATATTTCAGAAAATATATGTATTCTTTCCTTCTGGTATTAAGAACATATCTAATAACACATATAGAATGCCTCCTCTGAGCATTCTCCGCTTACTATCTCCATCACCCTCCAACCCAGATTTTCTTATTCTTTTCCCCACCACCAAATTTAGCAATCCATTGAAATGAATGCAGGGTACGAAGTATAGGCAAGGACTTCTTATCAACACTCGAATCAAAGGCTCTGTTGCCTCCTGCATACCCTTCTGGAAATGACTGTGCAGTGCCTAACTGAAAATGTATAGGATATCATATCCTTTTCCCAGAAACCCCAGTAGGACATGTACTCAACATAATTGCTGTCTTGGTGAGCTACTTTAATGGGAAACAGGAAAAAAGCTCCCTTTTAGCTGATTCCTCTGGTTCCTTGCCCGTATCTCTTGAGTTCTACCATTTCAGAGTGTTTTTACTGACTTCCAAATGGCCCCATCTATTCTCTCTGTGCCTGATGGTCTTTTCTGGAACAGCGAGAGCCACTCTGTACTTGTATGTGGCAGGTTGAACTGCCAAGGAATGAATACCCCTGGAAACAACTTTCAAATCAATGACTCTTGGCTATTGATGTATAATACCTCAATTTCTTTTCCCATCATAAGGGATAAACCCGAGTGTTGTGTTTCCCAGTATTCCTCCCGGGTTTCCCATGAGATTCATTAAACAGACAGCTTAATAATGTGCTCCTTATCGGATACCTTCCTTTTTCTAAATTACTTACCCACATTCTACTCCTATTCTCTGTACCTCCCAAATAAACGACCTGCACTGAGTTCTTGGGAGAAACTAAACCAATATATCCAGTGAAGGCTCTATAAGACTATGCAAGATGTCTCCATGGACCCATCAACGGAAACTTCCAAGAAGCATGGGGAAAGGATTCCGATATCTTTTAGAGGCTCTGACAGATAAGTTTCGCATGCTACAATGTATTAATTTTGACTTTTTTTTTTTTTTTTTTGGCCAGTCCTGGGCCTTGGACTCAGGGCCTGAGCACTGTCCCTGGCTTCTTCCCGCTCAAGGCTAGCACTCTGCCACCTAAGTCACAGCGCCCCTTCTGGCCTTTTTCCATATATGTGGTGCTGGGGAATCGAACCGAGAGCTTCATGTGTAGGAGGCAAGCACTCTTGCCACTAGGCCATATTCCCAGCCAACTAATTTTGACTTCTGGTGGTCAGATACCCTTCCTTCAAACAACTCGAGCAGTCCCTATGAGGCACTCACTCGCTGCTCAGCTGTCTTTGCTACCTACTTTAATGTCACCTAGTAGATGAAGACTGTTTCTGTGTTGAAAGAAGCATATATATGCATATATGCATATATACATATATGCATATATGCATATATACATATATGTGGTTCTAGATTTCTATCACAATGCTTCCATTTGTAGTATAATTGAGAACATTTAAAAATGTTTTTGTACTTCAGTTCACTTGTCTCTCAATTCATGGCAAAAGAAAAAAACTCCCAATTACCAAGTTTGTTTATTTAACCAATGTTTTCTGAACACCTGCTATGTATTTGTCTTGTGTTGGTCATGAATAGTTATACTTGGCACTCATGCATATATATTGTGGGCTCTGGAATCAGACAGCTACTTCCACTAGCTAAGTGACCTCACTAAACTTTCATTTTTCCTTTATAAAGTGAGACCCATTTCCTTACAGACATGTGAGGATTCATGTCTGTGATCAAGGTTAAGTACATAATATAGTTCCCACTATATAGAACATGTTCAATTAGCAGCTGGTAAGACACAAGGTTATAGTAGTTAATATTTAGTGGCTATTTTATGACATGTCAGGTACTGCTTAAAACATTTTAAATGCATCAACTCATTTAGGCCATCCAAGAATGTGTAGAGGTAGATACTATTCTTTGAGTTTTTATTGTCTTTTTAAAATGAATCCGGGTGGGAGAAAGGCAAGGTAACTTGTCAAAGGTCACAGAGCTGATTATAGTGCTGGAATTTGAGCCCAGGTGGTTTGAATGCAGAATCTATGCTCTTAAGCCATTCACTTTCTAGTTGCAGTCCTTGGGAGAGCTTGGTAGAAATACAGAATCTTGTGCTCACTATATACCTACTGAATGAGAATCTGCATTTTAGTGAGATGTCCAGGAGAATCATGTACACATTACAGTTGGAGAAATAGTATTGTACTCCAGGCTAATTGGGCTTGCTGTTAAAGGCTTCAGTGGAGCTATGTGTAAGGTGCTATTAGGTGTGAACCAAAGTTAATTTAGTAAAATATAAATGATCAGAAAGGCATTGGCATTTAGGTGCTCAATGAACATTAACACACACACACAGACACACACACACACACACAACTTGTGAATGTGAGCATGAAGCAGTGACTTGTGAAACCATTAACAGCTGCCCTAGCAGATGTCACTGGAACCTTAGCTCTTTCTGCAGTTGTCATCGGCCATTAGGTATTACTGCTGACAGCCATGTTCTCTCACTCACCTTGCTGGTTCAGGAAGGAATTTGCATAGGCATAATTGTTTTGTTTTCTTCCTTTCTTTGTTGTCATGGTTACACAATTCATTTGCATCTTCAAGCTTCTTTCATATTAACCTGAAAGTCACTCAGCAACTCCTTCCAGAAAGAAAACAAAATCCTACATGAAAGGAGAGACAGAGTCTAGGTGATAATTTTTTTCTTAATCAAGGCACCTCTCCTACAAATAATTTTTATGGTTCAGCCTAAAATTACCATTCATCTGGAAGCCTCCTCCTCAGGTCCTGGTTGGGAGCTACGTGTCTTGAGTATGTGTCTGTCTCCATGGCAGTGAATGTGTCCTGAAGCAGAAAGGAAGTCATTATTGTAAACATGCTTCAGTGCAGAGACTGTGGGGAGAAGGCACATTCCCCAAGGCAACTTTATTCTTCTAGTCACTTCCTAGAAAAAAAGTTAGCTCCTTACGCCTTTATCTTTGACCATGTAAGTCACAAAATTAACCCTAAAGCTAGACTGGATATGATGGTGCAAGCCTGTCGTTTTAGCTACTAAGGAGAATGAGGAGGATTGAGATCTGAGATCTGCCCTAGGTAGAAAAAAAAGGAGAGCCTATCTGGAAAACTAACTAAAGCCAAAAATGTCTGGAGGGCATAGCTCAGGTGGTAGAGTACCTGCCTAGCAAGTGTTAAGACCTGAGTTCAAACCCTTGTGCTACTAACAATAACAAAACACCAAACCAAACAAAACCCACCACTACCACCACCACCACCACCACTACCACCACCATCACCACCATCACCACCACCAAACAACAATGTTCTTTGGTGGTCATTCACCTACCTACCTTATCAGGTAGATTTCACTTTAGTACCCAAGCCACTCAAAAACACAATGTCTTAAAAGCCCATTTTATTACTCGTGATTCAATGAGTGAATGGGTTCTGTTGGATTTTCTTTGTCATCCGGATGGTTGAGCAGATGAGATTGTCTGAAATGACCCATTCACACGGCTAACATTCTTTTAGTGGATAGCTCCAGTAGGAAATTGACCAGAGAGTTTTGTTGTTGTTGTTGTTGTTGTTGTTGTTGTTCCCCTCCATGTAGCCTCACCATATGACCTACAATTTTCCTAGTATGGTGACTGGGTTTTGAAAGGGATTATCCCTAGGAAAGAAATACTGTCTAGTCAAGAAAAAACACTGATTCAAGGGTAGAGGATATAGACTCCCTTTTTCTTTTTTTTTATTGTCAAACTGATATACAGAGTGGTTACAGTTTCATACTTTAAGCATTGGATACATTTCTTCTACTGTTTGTTACCTTCTCCCTCATTCCCCCCTCCCCCCTCCCCTTTCCTTTTCCCCCCATGAGTTGTTCAGTAGATTTACACTAAACAGTTTTGCAAGTATTGCTTTTGTAATCATTTGTCTTTTTTACCCTGTGTCTCTCGATCTTGGTATTCCCTCACAGTTTCCTAGTTCTAATACCTGTGTACTCAGATAAGATACAGTGACAGTGAAGGTACGATCACAGGAAGGGCATACAAGAGGATCATCAATAATAGAAGCTACGATTTCACATCGCATGTTGAAAGTAATTACAACAGTGATATAACAGTTGTTTCCATAACATGGAGTTCATTTCACTCAGCATCATCTTTTGTGTTCATAAGGGTATAACTTTTGGGCTCTTGTGATCCTCTGCTGTGACTTGCCTAAACCTGCGCTAATTATTCCCAATAAGGGAGACCATAGAGTCCATGTTTCTTTGGGTCTGGCTCACTTCACTTAGTATAATTTTTTCCAAGTCCTTCCATTTCCTTACAAATGGGGCAATGTCATTCTTTCTGATAGAGGCATAAAATTCCATTGTGTATATGTACCACATTTTCCTGATCCATTCGTCTACTGAGGGGCATCTGTGTTGGTTCCAAATTCTAGCTGTGACTAATTGTGCTGCCATGAACATTGTTGTGCTGGTGGCTTTAGTGTGTTCTTGTTTGTGGTCTTTTGGGTAGATGCCCCAAAGTGGGGCTGCTTAGATTCCCTACTTCTTCTTCTTCTTTTTTTTTTTTTTTTGCCAGTCCTGGGCCTTGGACTCAGGGCCTGAGCACCATCCCTGGCTTCTTCCCGCTCAAGGCCAGCACTCTGCCACCTGAGCCACAGCGCCCCTTCTGGCAGTTTTCCATATATGTGGCGCTGGGGAATCGAACCGAGAGCTTCATGTGTAGGAGGCAAGCACTCTTGCCACTAGGCCATATTCCCAGCCCGACTTCCTACTTCTTGATGACCAAATAGGAAAGCAGGACTTTCAGGAGCTTTGGTGACTAACTGATATAACCTTATGGAATTACTCAGGGTCCTCTAGAGGGACACAACCAATAAACAGTATATATAGTTATAAAAAAAATTACTAGACCAACTTACACAATCAGAGGCTGGATAGTTCTACAGTGGTTGTCTGCAAGCTGGAGAACCAGGGAAAGCAGAAGCTTCAAGGCTTAAGGCTAGTGTTCTACCCCTTGAGCCACAGTTCCATTTACAGCTTTTTTGGATAGTTTATTGGAGGTAAGATTCTCACAAACTTTCCTGCCTGGGCTGGCTCTGAACTGCCTCAGATCTCAGCCTGTTTAGTAGGTAAGATTTTAGGTATGACCCACTGGTTTCCTCTTTCTTCATGCAATGTCAGCGCTAAGACTACTGTAACTTTGGAAGTAAGGAGAGACAGTAGAATATCTGAACAAAATACTAGGTATACAATTAATTTCAGAAGAAAATAAAGAATGATCACATGTTGTAAGTAAAACATTGTTTTATCTGTCTTCCTAGGCCTCAGAGTGCTCATCTAGAAACTTCTAGAACTGTATGGAATCCCATATGTCCTTCAGGGCATCCTCCCTCAATGTTATTACATATGAAGACATTGAGATCCTGAGAACTTGCAAATAGAGCTCAACTAGCTTTAGAATATACATCTTTGATGTTTCAATTCTATGATCTTCCCAATACATGATATCTTTCTCAACCCTAATACTTTGAACCTAAGAAAAAAAATTAGTTAAAACCTAAACTGATTATACTTACCTCTGACTTCCAGTATGGTGAGCTAATTCATATCCAAGAACTGAATCTCTGCTTTTCTTTTCATCCCAGGGATCTTGAAGTGTGAGAGAAACTAGGATAGATATTTCAAAACTGCTGCCAATGTAATATTCACAAAAAACCACATAGGAAATAGTATATGGAAATGGCTGCCCTTCTAGGCAGGGATGTACACAGATAAAAGATTGTATAGTATTTTGAGGGGGATTGTATAGTATTTTAGAGGAACTCTGAGGTGTGACCATCCTCAAACTGGGTAATCAAGAAGCTTTTAGAGATAAGCAACATGTTTCGAAAGACAAGAAGCTAGGACCTGTATATTTTATAAAGACAGAAATGTTTTGTTCAGCTTAAGCTCTCTGGCCCTGTTGTAGGATAAACTCAGGCTTTATGAGGTTAGCTTCCATGAATGTCTTCAGGGAATGAACATTTTTGATTTATGGAAATCAAAGAAAAAAAGGGAGCAGAAATCTACATATAACCTAGGCCAGAGCAGAGATTTAGGAACAATAGAGAGGAGAGAGCTCCCAAGAAGCTTAAAGCCAGAGAGATCAGGGTAAAAGAAAGCCTGCTCTCTGAACATGTAATTCAGACACCTAAAAGATATTGCATAATATTTAGTTGTATACAGGAGTTTACATTTAATAAAATTCATATATTGTATATGAATACAATATATCTTGATCAGTGTCACCCTTTTCAACATTCTCACCCATCCCTCCCCAACTGAATCCTTCCTCCGTCACTCTTCTTCCTTTCGTAAGATAGACATTAGATACTTGACTGTGTAGTCTATTTTGAGGGGCAACTTTGGAAGCACTTAGACTCTGAAAACTCATGGAGCAAAGTAAAAGGCATTGTTTCTATTATTCAATGTCTTTCTGTTTTTAATGAGTAGAGAGTGAATGATGAATCATTAAGATTTTTTTTTTAGTTCATTTCATAGGAAGCATTAAGACACTGTTAAATAAGAACTGTGTGTGACAAGAAGACTGATGGCAGACATTTTAGATTACTTCTTCAGCTATGATACTGGATGGATATCATTATGTGACTCTCAATATTTTCTCCTTTTAATTCATAGGATGGCTATAATAGCTCTATGAAAACCAAACTTTAAACTACTTCAAAAGTCAGGACAGGGAGAAGGGTATTCTCCAAGATTCTGTAGGAGACTTCACTTGTCTTTGGCCAGAAGTGACCCTAATTCACCCCCATTATGAGATGAGAAACAAGTATGATTTTCCTTCACTTAACTCATTTATTCTTGAGAGCTTCACCATGAAGTGAACACTGGTATTTTTTTTAAATTCTCTTCATTTTAATGGGAAAAATTTTAATGCATTCTATCTCTGCCCAAGATAGTCAAACAGTTTTCACAGATTAAAAAAAAACTTACTAGGGGCTGGGAATATGGCCTAGTGGCAAGAGTGCTTGCCTCGTATACATGAAGCCCTGGGTTCGATTCCCCAGCACCACATATATAGGAAATGGCCAGAAGTAGCACTGTGGCTCAAGTGGCAGAGTGCTAGCCTTGAGCAAAAAGAAGTCAGGGACAGTGCTCAGGCCCTGAGTCCAAGCCCCAGGACTGGCCAAAACAAAACAAAACAAAACATACTAATGAACAGTGAAAGTCCATTTATATAAGAAGTTCAGAGCAATTTGAAAGTAAATAATCAGTTTGTACATAAAATGTAACTTAATGAAGAAAAATAGTTTTGAGAGAGATGATGGATAAAGGGTAAGAAGGCCATTTTTGGAAGGTGAATTCTTTTATGTACATGATTGATTTCACTAGATTTTCAACTTTGGGACGTTCCTGACTATTTTGTTCTCTAACTGCATTTATAGGATAAAAAGAAATTGAACCATGAACATGTGTTGAAACATGTGAAATCTCATGTGCAAAAAGATTCAGGAAACCTGGACAGAAAGAACTACATCCCTCTCACTTGGCTCTGTATGCAAAGCAGACCATTGTGGGCTTGTTTAAACATGATGCACAATTCAAATGTGTTCTGTATGATGTGGTCTGAAGAGTAAATGTACGTTAAATAGAATCAGTGAGCATGTCTTAGCCTGAAACCAGAATGATATCATATCATTTCTTATAGCATATTTGTTTAGCATGTTTGGGGAATGAAAAAGTTGATATATTGAGAAAGAAAATGAGCCATTGTTCAGAACGTGGTACTTTTTCCAGACTCGTTATGACAAAAAGTCATTAGCTGAACAGTTATAACATGCGCTAAGTCGATACCTGGAAATTTGGGATAGAGTCATTTCCATTGGTTTCTCATTAATCATAGTCACCCTTTGAGCTGGGGCACATTGCCAACTTAAGCTAAATTAGAGTTCTTATAGAGAAGGGAATCACTATTGGATAGGCTACTGAACATGTCTGTCATTAGATATCTGCTTTCTTCCAAGTTGCTTGGAAAATGTATGGAAGAAGTTAACTAGAGGTTGGTAATAGGATTCATAAATAATTGTAATCCCAGACTTAATAGATCATGTGGTTTGTTTGTTTGTTTGTTTGTTTTTGTTTTTTTTTTGGTGCTGGTACTGCAGCCTGAACTCAGGACCTGGGCACTGTCCCTGAGCTTTTTCGTTCAAAGCTAGTGTTCTACCACTTTGAGCCACAGCTTCACTTCTGGTTTTCTGGTGGCTAATTGGAAGTAAGGGTCACATGGACTTTCCTGCGTGGGGCTGACTTTGAATCCCAATCCTCAGATCTCAGGCTCCTGCATAGCTAGGATTATAGGGATGAGCCACCAGTGCCCAGCTCATTGTGGTTCTTATAAATACTATTCTCACAAGTGATTGGTGGTCAATCACTGGTACAGTGTCCTGAATATCTCAGAGACAAGCCAATCACCCTCCACACTGCAGAAAATGGAGTATTTGGCAGCTGCATTGAGACTGAGTTCTATTTACATCACTGGTCCCTTAGCCATCCAATGTGGTATGCCCCATTCTGCTTGCCAGTCTTGTTGAAGAGTCATGTGATCCTGTCTTCATGACATTCATCACACACACACAAAGCCCATGGCAAATCACTTTCTAGACAACAAAACTTTCTTTTCTTTGGACTTGCTGACTTTGAGATTTTAGTTATTACTTCAGTGACCCTTACTGAACATCTATTATAGTTTAGGTACTTAGCGCAGTGATGTAGAAAAATCCAGAATCAAAACAGAAATGACCCTTTCTGTAAAGAGCTTATGGTATGACAGAGGTAATAAGACATAAACAATACTTCTAAAAGATAACATACTTTATTTCTACTGTAAAAATGGGACAGACGTTTTTGGAAAATTGCCAAATATTTATTAATATCTATAAAATTGTCATCTTCTTTGATTTAGTAATCTAAATATATCTATTCTAGAAATCTTGGGACCCATAGGAATTAAATCTTGATTTCAAATAAATTCCTTTAAAGCCTATACAAAAGTGTACCTGTATGTTTGGTTGCATTATTATTGGGAGTGAATCGTGTGTGTGTGTGTGTGTGTGTGCGCGCGTGCGCGCACGTGTGTGTGTGTGTGTGTCCTGGGGTTTGAACTCTAGGGCCTGGGCATTCTCCCTGAGGTTTTGTGTTCAAGCTAACACTACCACTTGAGTGACAGATCCACTTTTGACTTTTTGCTTTTAGTTGGAGATAAAAGTTTAGTTGGAGATAGAAGTTTGCTTTTAGTTGTAGATAACAGTTGCATTTAGTTGCTTTTGGCTTTTAGTTGGAGATAAAAATCTCATGGACTTTTCTGCCTGGTCAGGCATCAAACCGTGATCGTCTCAGCCTCCTAAGCCACCAGCTAAATTTTGGAATTCTTAAATGAAAATATTGTTTAATGAACTACAATACTACAACTTCTGGAAACTTAAGGAAATGACCAGATATGTACACAAGATTTATTATTAAGTATGCTTATCACTGCATTATGTATAATAATATAAACTGGAAAGAATCCAAATATCAAACAACTTAGAATTAATTATAGTGATCTGAACAAAGTCTGTGTTGAAATGTGATACAAAAAATTAGTGATATGAAAATATACTCATGATAAACTGTTAAGTAAATTAGAAAAGCGGTATCCATGATATACTCTCAATTATGTTAAAAACATTATCAAGAAGACTAGAGGGATAACAAGAAAATGTTAACAATGATTATCTTGGTGTGTTGTGGGACTCAGAGAATTATTTTTTCTTTAATCTTTTCCATATTTCTCAACCTCCCCTAAAGGAGCATGGATCACTTCACAAATGAGAAAAAATTAAAGTCATATGAAAAAGAGTAGAGATCAAATATCATGACCATTTTGCAGTAAGATGTCTTTTATTTGAGAAATCACACTGGCCATTTAGAGGAAGAAGCAACTTTGTAGCATAGCTTTAAATCCTGGCCTTCCTTAAAGCATAGCTTTAAATCCTTGACCTTCTGAGGGAACTAAGGGAAGGCAAGCAAGTGGGGGGGGGGGGGTTGAAGATGTCAAAGGTTAAAGAAAAGAGTTTCATATAGAAGTTGAGATGTGGTAGTGATGTAATCACTTTTCCCAGAAGACTTGGGAAAGGGAGCGCTGGTCTCTTTTCAAGTCAACAGCAGTATTAAAGCATGGGCCAACTCCCAGGGCCTCTTAAGACTCCTGAGATATGTCCTAGGCTGCCCAGAGACCCTTCATTTTTTGTGATAGGGAGTTCACCATGGGGTTACACTGGATAAGTTATGGAAGGGTGGAGCGATCAAAAGTTAGACAGATGGGTGCTTTTATTTTTGAAGGATTAGCCAAAAATTCTGGGAATGGGATTGCAAAGCTTAGGAAAGGAGGGTGAGAAAGCAACAAATATATATTTCTTTGTGACTTAAATTATTTTGAAGCCAGATGTTTTAGTGTGAAGCTGTAGTTTTTAATCCCTTATGTACCCTGAGGAAAACAAATGCTAGTAACAGATTGATTAATGCCATATGGTGTAAGATTACACTGAATAATGTTTATTAGTACAGTTCACTATTCTACATTAGTTTTAACAAGACACTAACTTTTAAGGAATTGATTATACATTTTGACCCTTTAATTCATTTGGTGAGTAACATGTAATAAACTAACCTAAAAGGAGAAAAAGTAGCTATTTGTACAATAACTATTTCTAACAGAAAAATACTAGAAATCCATTTATTTGAGAATTCAAAGGTACTTAAATGTGGTAAATGAAAGAAATATATTATTGTCATGAAAATGTAAGTTTATAGATTTAGTAATTATATAGACATAACAAATTCAGGTTAGGAAAAAAGCACAAAACTCTATATATATTGCATTTTTAAAGATGTATCTGAGCTGGGCACTGGCTCATACCTATAATCCTAGCTACTCAGGAGGCTGAGATTTGAGGATCACAGTTCAAATCCAGCCATGGAAGACAAATCTGGGAGACTTTCATCTCCAGTTAGTCCATGAAAAGCCAGAAGTAGGTATGTAGCTTAAGTAATAGAGTGTCAACCTTGAGTAAGAAAGCCAAGCCCAAGGCCCTGTGTTCAAGCCATGGGTACACACACACACACACACACACACACACACACACACACACATACACACACACATGTGTACAATAGTGGGCCACAGACTTAAGAATAGTGAGTACTATAAGGGTATAAGAGGAGTTGGGGGGTGTCTTTCTGAGTGGCTTTATCTTGACAACCAGCATCTATGACCATTTCTTTATACGCTATATCTGCTCCTGTTGGTTTAGAAATGGAGATGTTGCATTTCTAGAAGTCCTTGCCCTGAGGCTTCTAGGACAGAGTCCATCCATGAGAGTGTCCCTCACAAGATTTGGAAGGCAGAAGAAGCAGATGTCATTATAACAGATTATAACAGCAACAGGAAAGCAAGTGGGCTTTGCTAGTAAACATGTGAGGGTTCCCAGCCATTTTCAAATAAAAGCTTTTATTTCAGTGCTGCAGGCAGCTGAGAACATTAATGGAAGCTCCCAATGATTTTTGTGTCTCTGATTTCCTAAAAGCCAGGGCTAGCTTTGCCTGACCTTCATTTCCTAAGCCCTTCCAATGGTTTTGTAAGCAATTAATTTTCTGCACTTAAACCTTTTCTTCTTGAAATATCTAAAGGGATTTCTCATTTCCTGACTAAACTGTGACTGAGAGGTCTTTGTAATCAGTTGTTTTCCATTATAAAATGGATTAAACAGATGATACACATGTTCAACCACTATGTTATTATGTCCCTGTGCATTAAATATATTTTAAAGTATATATTATGTACACTATTTCTACCAAGAAAAAATTCACAATGCCTCTTGAAACCATCCCCATTGTTTTTGTAATTTCTGGCACGTGCTCCTTACACAAAATGATCTGTAGGAGTAAATCGAGTTTATTGTAAAAGCAAATGAAAAGAAAATCTTACCACTGCCAAAAACTTGCTTAATTTGAAAATATGAATGTATGTGTATCTGTGTGTTTACATTAAGAAGATTACATGGATCTGTTTATGAGTTGGCATGAAGACTCTTATCAAATGAGTACATTATATTTGGGAAAATGTGTACAGATTACATTATGTATAAAGGAGCATAGATTTGTAAGTGTATGTACATATACAGGTATCTTCATCTCTATATTAAATGTACATATGTGTATGATTTTTGTTACTGCAAAGATATGGAAATATAATTGAAACAATATCCTCTGGCAACTGCAAACTCTTCATATCTTCTCTCTTTGTTTGCTCCAAACCTTGAAATATGGAGTCCAATGCCAGTCATATGTAAGACCCTGCACAGGCTATGACCTCAAATGACAAAAAGTATGTGGTGGATTGCTTACAAATTCTTTTCCTGAACGTGCACATCTTTATAATGAGACTTTGCAATATCTTCCATCAAAATGTGGAATCCATTTGTCCACCCCCTGTACTGGGTGTGGCCATGTAATTTATTCTAACCATTGGACTGTCAGAAAACATGATAAAGGAAGAAACTTCAGAAGAGTTTCTATACAGCATTTATCCTCTCCTGGGGATTTTGGTAACCTTGAGAACCATTTCATATTAAGTAGCTTGAGCCTACCTAACATGTGATACAGTCACCTACATGGTCCCAACCACTGATGAGAACTGACAGCCAACAGCAACCAACTAATATATGGGGGAGGCCACCTGAGGCTATGAAGACTTGTCTAGATGACTGGGACTATATGTGTCATTTCAGGTGAGACCACCCAAAGAACCAATCAGCTTATCTCTGATCAAATTGCTGACCTATGGAATCATGTGACAAGCTGAAGAACAAGTGATGGTTGTTTTAAGCTACTAAGTTTTAGAATGATAAGAATTAGACTATGTATAAAGTTGTGAGTCTAGGCCAGAAATGGGACTCTGTTTCTGCCTTCCTCCAACAAGTAAAATTAAAGGAAACAACAACAACAACAACATACAAATTCCATAAAACTGTAGTGAAAGTGTGAAATACTAATTTATGATCTAAACCTTAGAGGAAAGAAAATAAGAAACGGAATCTTGCAGACTTTTTTTTTTACAAATCATTTAAATGCTTTATTATATTGTTTTCACATTTGTTCTGGTGACTTACTTGCCTGGTCATAAAGCTCCAGAAACCTACTGATTCCTTCAGAATATCTCTTGCATTTCTGAGGAGCAATATTCTCTTCAAGCGACGTTCCCAACTTTCCAGGTTGGCTGGTGTGGCATGTCTACATGAATTGATTGTTAGGGAAATTCTAGTCTCACTTAAAGGTGGAACATTTATCAGAGAGCTTGGGAACTATTCTAGAACAATATTAAACACATGATGCCAAATCTGAGCTTTCTGGAATTGCAGACTTCTTTTTCCTTCCTTTCACTAATTAGAAAATTCTGACAAATAAGTAGCTCATCATCCAATTACAATCAAAACTCAATGAAGTGAAAATGATTTTGATTCATTGGGAAATTTAAGAAAATTGAAATGATCCAGGGCATGCGTTTTTGTCTTCATCAAGACCAGCATAGTTTTGCCTGAAAATAGTCCATCGATAGGCTTTCAATGTCCTCTCAGAACTTGTCCCCACCATGTGGTCAAGTTTTACTTCTGCTGGGCACCAAGGATCATAGAGTTTTGTTTTCTTTAAAATGTTTTTTTTTATTCTCTTAAATAATTGTACGAAAGAGTTACCATTGGACATATCAGTTGAAGAATACAATGCATCTTGATTGATGTCACCTCTTTCATCATTCTCTCCCATTCCTCCCAACTCAACCTTTCCCCTCAGTTATCTTAATTTTGTAGCATATGAATTAACTATTATGACTGCATTCTTCCACCTTCCTCTCTTCATTTATCTACCCCCTCCCTCTGACCCTCCTAACTTTCAACTACCTATTTCCTGGTATTCATTTTGTTGGATTGTAAAGTTTGTCTTTTTAAGGAATTACATCATTTGAATTTTCCCCTGAAAATACTATGTTTTTGTTCACTAAGTTGTGTTTCCATGCTAGCATGAAGTAAGTTAAAGACAAAGCATGCAGATGACACCTTTCATGAAATATTTACCCGCCCTTGCCTATTACTTAATTTTTCTATCAGCTTGCTTTGAGTATTTTATAGTGAAAGATAAAAAGAAGTCTCACTTCCAATGGTCACTTTCTTGAAGTAAGCACGGAAGATTTCTCTTGTGAGGAACTAGTCATGTCGTGTCACTCAAAGAGGAGCTAGGGACTATACTATGTGCAAAGTATGGATGCCTTCCAGCCAGACCCCACTCTACTTCATTTCCCCATGGTCATCAGTGCAAAACCTATGACTGAGGTTGAGATTCACATTCTATTTGTGCATGTCCATGCACCAGACTGAGGAGTGAATTCAGGGATTGAATGATGTCCCTTAGCATTTTTGCTCAAGGCTGGCTTGAGGCACAGCTCTACTTCTAGATTTTTGCTGGTTAATTACAGATAAGA
This sequence comes from Perognathus longimembris pacificus, assembly GCF_023159225.1. NCBI lineage: Eukaryota > Metazoa > Chordata > Mammalia > Rodentia > Heteromyidae > Perognathus > Perognathus longimembris. The sequence goes on along the minus strand of NC_063188.1, from coordinate 103,686,258 downwards.
GTCTCATGGGCTTTCCTACCTGGGCTGGCTTTGAACTGTGGTCCTCAGATCTCAACCTCTTGAGTAGTTAGGATGACAGGGGTGAACCACCAGCAAGCACTTGGCTCACATTCAATTTTTAAAATCTTTGTTATCCACAACTTTTCCTGGCTGTCTGAAAGGAAGGAGTCTAAAGTTTTGTTATTTTTCTTTTGGCAGTGCTAGGGATAGAACTCAAAATTTCACACTGGTGCCATGCTTCCAGCCATTTTACTTTTATTTGTTGCTGGTTTTTTAAGATAGAATCTCATGCCAACTTTGCCTAGGTTGCCCAATTGTAATTCTCCTAATTCTTAAAAAATTAAGACTTACACAGCAGAGGATCACAAGAGACAAATATGATTACATAAGATGATGCTAAGTGAAATGAACTCCATGTTATGGAAATGATTGTTATATCACAGTTGTAACTACTTTCAACACCCCATGTGTATCTGTAGCTTCTATTATTGATGATGTTCTTGTATCACCTTCCTGTGGTTGTATCTACACTATCTCTGTAATCTTATCTGAGTATATTGGAAACCATGTATACTGGTATTAGAACTAGGAAATTGAAAGGGAATACCAAAATTGAGAGACACAGGGTAAAAAAAAGACAAACAACTACAAAAGCAATACTTGCAAAACTGTTTGGTGTAAGTGAACTGAACACCTCATGGGGGGAAAGGGAAAGGGGGAGGAGGGAGGGGGGTATGAGGGACAAGGTAACAAACAGTACAAGAAATGTATCCAATGCCTAACGTATGAAACTGTAACCTCTCTGTATATCAGTTTGATAATAAAAATTTGAAAAAAAAATAAGACTTAAAGAGAGACTTCTCTGAAAAGGAAATGAGAATGGCCAATAGACATATGAAGAAGTGTTCAACATCTCTGGCCATAAAAGATGTGCAAATCAAAACATCATTGAGATTCCAACTCACTCCAGTAAGAATGCCCATTATCAAGAAAACTAATTGTGTGGCAGGGATGTGGCAAAAAGGGAACCCTACTACACTGTTGGTAGGAGTGTAAACTTGTTCAACCACTCTGGAAAGCAGTATGGAAGTTCCTCAAAAAGCTAAACATAGAGCTCCCCTATGACCCAGCAACCCTATTTCTGGGCATTTACTGAAAGGATCACAAATAAGGCCATACCAAAGCTACAGCACAATCATGTTCATTGCAGAATGATTTACCATAGCTAAAATATTGAACCAACCTAGATGCCCTTCAGTAGATGAGTGGATCATGAAATTGTGGTATATATACACAATAGAATTCTATGCTTCTATCAGAAAGAATGAGATTGTCCCATTTGTAAAGAAATGGAAAGACTTGGAAAAAATCATACTAAGTGAAGTGAACTAGACCTAAAGAAACATAGATGCTATGGTTTTCCTCGTTGGTAATATTAGTATATGTCTAGGATAGTCCTAGCAGAGGATCACAATAGTTCAATTACTATGTACATACGATCATATGAGATGATGCTAAGTGAAATGAACTCCAAGTTATGGAGGTTATGGAGTTCATGTACTATGTGAAATTATTTCTTTTTCTTGCATTTTTCTTCCCTATGGCTTAGCTCCTGTTGTCACTGTATTTGATTTTGGTACCATAGTGTGTGTGTGTGTGTGTGTGTGTGTGTGTGTGTGTGTGTGTGTGAATCTGAATTAGGGAAGGGAAGGGGAACATCAAAACGCTGAGACAAAGGAAAAAGGATGAACCAATGCAACAGCAATACTTATAGGACAATGTGTTGTAAACTAACTGTACAACTTGGGGGAGGGTTGAGGAGGAAGGACATTGGGAGAAAAACGAGGGAGGAGGTAACAAATTTGACAAGAAATGTACTCACTGCCTCATGTATGTAACTGTAACCCCTCTGTACATCACATTGACAGGAAAATTAAATTAAAAAAATAGTTTACAAAAGGGTTACAATTCCACATGCCAGGCTACGAGTACAATGAATCTTGATCAATGGCACCCCTTTCATTGTTCTCCCCCAATTCTGCCTTCTGAGCATCTAGGATTGCAGTCATGCATCAACATGCCCAGCCCAGGTTTGATTCTGAAACCTACAGTTGTTTAGTACTTATTCCACTCTAAAGGTGAAAGTGAAAATTCTTGGAGGCTCAGAGGTGGCTCAGAAATATGTTTTAAAGGAAACCACCCATTTTTGCTGCCTCTTTATATCTAGATTCAAAAATAGCTTTCTCTTCCCTTAGCACTCCACTGAGTGGACATTAAATTTCATGCCAAAAAATGTCCTTGGAGCTATAGGTTAAGGGATTGAGTGGACTGTAGCTAAGCATCATGGGATCACCATCTCTTTAAGGATTTCCCTCACAAGGAACTTGACAATGAATCAAAAGCTGGAGCCAAGGCTGAGAATGAGCTTACACAATGATCAAACAGGAACATGGACATATGCTACCTTGTGACATATAGTCTCATCTAGAAGCCTAACATGATTCTTTTATATAACTTAACTCTTTGCAGGTATTTTATCCTCGTATGGAAGTTGTGTTCTTTGAAGTTAGGAAGCTCGGGTTTTTGCTTCTGTGGATTCTCCATAATGTGGAGCACAATGTAAGTTACATGACAAGTTGCATAAAGGCAGGCAATGCATCTGCATTTTTTTCCACTGGATGATCGCTTATACCTAGAAGAGTATTTGCCACATGGCAGGCACTTAATGAATGAATGACTGGATGAATGATGGAAGAATGTGGCATCATATACCTTACAATTGCTGCAGAATGAAAGATGAGGATGATGAATGAATGTATGAGAATGGATCCAGTCTTGAAATCTGGTGCTGGTCTGCCTGGAGAGCCTAAGGTTATACATGTGGTTGGAAGGCACTTCACAGGAAGAAAGGCTGTTAAAGCATACCTATCTATGCATCTTTCATTTCAGAAGCAGATGGCTTTGACTGCCTTGATTTTTTTTTTTACTACCAATGAGTCTTATTCACCTGGTTATTAAAACTGCTTCCTTTATTTTTGATTCATTTCACTCTTCTGCTCAGTGTCTTTGCATGTAGGGTTCCATTTCCCACTAATGGGGCTTGCTGGCTCTCAGCTCAATGTGACATTACTCTGAAGGCCTTGGAGTAGTTTCCATGGTTACTACTTCAGGAATTCTCCCTTTGGAAGTGTTGTATTCTTTCTTTACCTTTAACTTCCATCTCAGAAATTTCAGTACGCACATTAGGGTTCTCAAGAGTGTTAGCATTCCCACAAAACCCTTCAAATCACAGAGGTGAGAAACGAAGGACTTCACATTCCTTTTCTTCTGTTATATGTGGAATTGGAGCAGATAAAGTGATACTGAACTGCAACTCTCTGAAGGAAAAAGAGATCCAGAGATTCCCCACACAAAAAAGATGCTCCCCAGATTGCCAAAGCCATACTGTCTTTATTCCAAGGGAATATGCCCACTGACACCAACATCAAAGCGTTCTCTTCCTTTTCTTCCACCTTCTTCTTTTTACAGTTACATAAGTAAGGTAATGAGGACATGTCTTGTCGAACACTGTCACTTCCTCCCTTGATTTCTTCCACTTTTCCTCCCCCTGACTCACCTCCCCCAAAGTTGTAAAGTTCATTTCCAACATAGTATTTTGTGAGTATTGCTGTTGCATTGGTTCACCCTTTGTCCTTTGTCTCACCATTCCGTGATTCCCTTCCCCTTCCCCAAATCAGATAAACATATATACAACACACAGGGTACCAAAATGAAAAACAATGACAATAAAGGATAAACCAAAGGAGAAAAAAATGAAAGAGAAAAGAAATAACTTCACACAGTACATTAAAAGAACAAAACCCCCCTTGTTTTCATAACCTCCTTGTTTCCATATCTTGGGGTTCATTTCAATTAGCATGATTTTATATAGTCATATGTACATAACTATTGAGCTATTGTGATCCTTTGCTAGCACAACAATGTTCATTGCAGTATTATTTACCATAGCTAAGATATGGAACCAACTTAGATGCCCTTCAGCAAATGAATGGATCAAGAAAATGTGGTACATATACACAATGGAATTCTGTGTTTCCATCAGAAAGAATGACATTGTCCCATTCGTAAGGAAATGGAAAGACTTGGGGAAAAAATCATATTAAGTGAAGTAAGCCAGACCCAAAGAAACATGGGCTCCATGGTTTCTACCTTCTTCTTTATAAAGAATCTTCAGATGAAAGTCATAATCAAGGTTTCTTGCCCTGAGTGTACTAAATGTGTAAGAGCCTGAGAAGAAAATCAGAAAGAGGAACTTCAAAACGGAACTGACTTCTGAATCAAATGGCTTTGTAAAATTGTCTGCCCTTTCTCCTTCTGAAATTGTCATCTAAGGTTGAAACAATGAGAATTTTCTAGGGAATCAAGTTCAAGACACATGGTATATATACCTGGGCTACACTCACCCATGGCCCCTAATGCATTCAAAATCAATTTACCAGCTATGCAGTCAGCAATAGAGAAATACGTCCAGCAGAGTGCCTTTTCTCTTATGGTTCCCCATTTGCCTGTCTAACCAGTCTTGTCAGTATGCCCTCATGCCCCTATTCCATGCAACCCTTTGTTCTTTCTTAGCTAGCTGCTAGCAAAGGTCCAAAAGGTGGCCTTGCCATAAAAATGACAAGCCATGCCTTGTTCTTTATATTGGAGGTCAGCAAACTTGAGTGTTCTCCAGACCCAGTACACTAGAGATGCTCTTGGCTCTGGAGGTACCGAATGGCAGTCAGGTTTTGTCTTAGACTTACTGCTTTTGCCTATATGTCAGGTGATTCCATTGTGTTGCAATGTGACTTTTCTTCCCTTTGCAGATTTTACAATCTGAATGATAATTGGTCAGCACTAAAATCTGAATGTTGATTGGTCAATCACATTCAAGGCCTATCTTGGTGGCATGGGACCATCCTTAGGCCACTTAAATGTCTTCAAAAAGGCAGCAACAGCAATGGGTTTGGCATGCAGTAGAATGTTAGCAGGCATTGTAATTGGCATTGTAGTGTACTTGACTGTGAGTGAGGCTCTGAAGCTAGACTTCAGAGTTTATGGGTTCATATCCTTGCTGCCTTACTAGCTGAGCAATCATGGACAAGTTGCTTAGCCTTTCTGTCTCTTTACTTCATTATCTATACATTAGAGATGCTTATAAGAATCATGAGTGCCTGTTTAGAATACAAAAACTAGTTAATCCTGTAAAACACTTAGAATAGTGTGTGGCACATAGTAAGAAGCCCAAATGTTGTCAAATAGTATTCACATCAAAGATTATTTAATAGAATATCCCTACACTAAATGTAAGCCTAGTACAGCTCACATATTATAGCTTCCTGTTTCCTCTGTCATACATGGTCACAACTGAAGCTAGATCTCATTTCCTAGGATAGCAAGGGAGGTTAAATGGGCTAACGGATATGTTAACACCTGAAAATGAGTAATTCTGTGTTTTTCCTTTGTTATTTATAATACATGACATCTCTCTTCTTTTTCTTCTTAATTCTTAGATTTCTTTCCCTCTTCTCTGAGAGTTAATTTTTTATGTTTCTCTATGTAATCGCTCGAAATTCTTATCTTGCCAGATTATTGTATGTCTGAGGAAAAACAAGGACCTGCCCATTCTTAAATTTTTTAAAATTTCTTTGATTGGAGATAGAGTGGCTAAAACGCAGAGCACTGTAGAAATAGAAATTCCCAGTATAGGAATTCTATTTCTATTCTGCTCACTAGCCATCAATCCTGCTTAGTCTAGCTTGCTAACCACCACCTCAGGGGCTTCCGCTATGGTCCAGAACTGTTGCAGCTATAATATTACAGCTTCCATGTGATCCTCATTGTACACGGCCCTGACTGACACTGATGACCAGGAAGAACAGCCATTCTTTCCCCCATTTTGTATTGGTTAACTTTTATTTTATAGCAAGCGACTCCAAGACTTCAACAGCTTAAAATCAAGTATTTACTTTATTAACTGGAATGAGCTTAGTTGAGTGGTTCTACTGTTGCCTCAACTGGACTCACCCAGATATATGGCCCTGCTTTTACAGATTGATTGGCTGTGTCTGGTATGTTTCTCATCAGTTACTAACTGGTCCAGGCTTCTTCATATAGAGATCCTGGCAGGGGTTTCTGAAACAGCAACTGAGCAAAGTCCACATATGTACAAATGTCTAAGTACCTACTTCTGTTAAAATTGCTATCGTTTCTTTGTTAGAAAAAGTGCAAGTGACAGGACCAAACCCAGGTCACATGGGAGGATCCTATCCAACGTCTGGATACAGAGAGGTATGAAAAAAAGGGAAGGCCTTTTCTGTAACCATCTACCACACCACCTGAGAGTGCAAGGCACAGAGTACAGTTCCCAAATTTCTTTATAACGTTTCCCCAGAGATCCTCAAGATCTCATGAAAACAAAGACATCTGGTATGATAATTCAGAATTCATAAATTGGATATGAATGTTGGCTCCTCAAAATATTGCATTAGCCTTCTGTCAAATTGCTTTCAAATATATGTCTGCTTCTTTAAGAATATCCAGGCACTGAAACAACTACATTAGTTGTGACTCTTAACTCTTATTGAGGATGTAGACATGTAGTCACCAACTCCTCTCAGAATCTCACAAAAGTTTAGTGTCTTTTCTTCAGAGAACTTCACATTTACACAAAGACATAGTGTGTTGCTTGCAACTTCATGTGACTCTCATATTCCCTAGAACCAAACCCTAATTTTTTTTTCCAGTCCTGGGCCTTGGACTCAGGGTCTGAGCACTGTCCCTGGCTTCTTTTTGCTCAAGGCTAGCACTCTGCCACTTGAGCCACAGCGCCACTTCTGGCCGTTTTCTATATATGTGGTGCTGAGGAATCAAACCCAGGGCACACTCTTGCCACTAGGCCATATTCCCAGCCCCCAAACCCTAATTTAAAGAATCTTTCCAATAATATTTTATTAATCTCCTTTAAGGAATACATATTTTTGGCAGTACCGAGTTTGAACTCAGGGTTTTGAGTTGCTAAGCAAGTGTTCTACCACTTGAGCAACTTCCCCAGGTCATTTTCCTTGTTTTTCAAGTAGGGTCTTACTTTTTGCCCTAGACTGAGTCTAGACCACTGCCTTCTGCATACTTGGAATCATAGGTATATGCAACTATTGTCCAGCTTATTAATTGATACAGGGTCTTGTTAACTTTCATTTTTGTTCAGGGTAGCTTTAAAATGTGATCTTCCCAATCTCTACCTCCAGAATATCTGGGACTATAGGCATGAATCTCATGCTTGCCCTGGTAAAAAGAAACAACAAAACTTTATGAAAGAATTCCTTTGAGCCCATCTGAGTTTGCCCTAGGCTTACTTATTCATAAATAAAGAAATAAGAAGGATTCATAAATTAAAGGAATTTAAAGGGATTTAAAAGGATTCATGAATTATTACTTCCTCAAATTTATGCAAAACACTTCCAACGCCATTCTAGTTTGGTCAATGTAGGAAAAAAACCAATTTCTATCCAAATTTTCATTAATGGCCACATGGGCTCATTTGTGTGTGTTCTTGTGTCTTGTCATGTGGATTCTTACAGACATTACATATACCATGATACTAATGCTAGAGGATGTGGCCACAGCCAGTAAAAATATATGAGCCATCCAGAACATTCTGTGGGCAGAGCATCTATGCAATAAAATCATTACTTTACAAGTATCTTTAAAAACCAAGTTCCAGAGCTTAAGGAATTTATCATATTTTTGAACAGTTCTTTTGATTGCTAGCAACAGGTACCTAAAATGGTCATAAACAATTAGGTAAGTGGCTCTATGACTTGGTGATTAGTTCCACTTCTCTGATTCTTTTTTTTTGTAGTTCCTTCCTGGTTCCTATGTGATTATAACAATATTGGTGGTTACATGCAAGTGATAATATATCCAAACAAGTTATTAAGGCTCAGATATGATTTGAATGTATCCCCAAAGATTCATGTGTTAGAAGCCTGGTCTTCTATGTGACAATGCTGGGTGGTGGTGGAACCTTTAAGAGGTGGGGCATAGTGAGAGGTGGTTAAGCCATTGGCGGTATTATCCACAGGGATTAATGTAGGTCTTAGGAGACTCAAATTACTTCTCCTGGGATGGGTTTATAAAAGAACAAGACTGGCTCCTTTCTACTCTCTGGCTTCCTATTTTGCCTCATGAGGTCTACTTTCATGCACTCTTATTATGGTGCCATTGACCATGATGCCTTGCCATGAAGCCCTCACAAGAGTCAGTGATATGCTGTTTGGATGTTCAACCTTTAAAACTGTAAGCTAAATAGACCTTTTTTGGAATATGTTACCAATTTTCACATATTTTATCATAACAGTGGAAAAAACACTAACATGCAGGCCAAGGGACCTTCTCCAGTTTACTCAACTTGTCAATAGCAGAGCTCAGATTGAAATATAGATCTTTCTAGGGAAAACCTGTGCCCTTCTCGTGATTATAATTTGTATTTTGTGATAGTGAATAAGATGTTAATGTACAGAGCCTATCTTAGGCAGCAGTGATTTGCAATAGGATTTCCATCCATCAGTCATTTCCATGCTAAAGCTTAACAAATTACTGATGCAACATTATCTTCTTGTGACTATAATAAGATGAAGCAAACCAAAGAACATAGCCACCCACAGTAAATTAGAGGTTTCACAGAAAAACACAGACCCTGATTTCAAATTATAGTCTGAAGCAGCACTGCTATGAGAACCCAAAGCCTGATGACCATCACCTAAAGCTCTGTTTACATGGGAAAATTTCCCAGGCAAGGACGTGACAAGAGATCTACTTTATATGTAGCTGAGCTATTACGACAGGAACATGGATGAATTAGGAAATGGATTTGGGGATCAAAATCTTATTCTGGCAGAGTTCTGGCAGATCCCGTCCTCAAAAGCTCAAATCTCCTCATTTATTTCCTGGAATTTTCCTAATTAGTTACCACACAGAATCATGTGAGTTAACACTCTTAGGGGAAACCCTCAGCCAATGAGGAATGAGAAACAATGGATAAATAGTACAGCTGCTCTGTCGACCAGTAGAATGATTCTCAAGCAGGTTGCACGTGTCTACCGAAGAATCCTCAACTGAATGAGGCTCAGTTGCCCTCCTTCTCATGTCTACCACTCTGATGAATGCACTAATTTACCAGTTATTTCATGCCTGTGTCATTATCATGGAATTGCTTAATTTTCTTAGTACTCTGAAATTCAGATTATGCCCTTGTCATGACAATCAAAAGAACTCCTGTGTGTAGAGTGGACTATAAGTAAAAAATGGTCAAATGAGAACATGGTTGTGAATATATTGATCCCTCATTTTCAGCCTTTAAGCTCCATCTCTTTCATCCTAGTTCTTCCACTAGGTGGCAGAATATCAACATTCATCATCCATGGAAGGCTTGTCTCTTAGAAAGAGTAACTAAAAGAAGTAAATTAGAGACCCTAAGGGACTATGGTCAGTGTGACATGAGAAGGGCAAACCTATGATTAGACCCAACCCAAATAAAGAAAGTGGTGCCCTGAAATTCCAGCCCCAGTCAGATTGGTGTCTGATTCAAGGCTTTGAAAGGCAGAGATTGTTGGATGAATTCCCAAAGCAACATGGGGAACCAGTATGAAAGAAGCAGGTGGAGTCTGCAAGAAATTTTTGGGTGCCATTTTCCCATACCTGGGGTAATCTTACGTCACAGGAGATGACTAGGGGATGGAAGAATGGCAAAGAGCCAGGGAAAACCCAAACAATCACCCAAACAAAGTAGAACTTAATAAGAGTCAGGTTGATTTGGTAGGCAGCTTTGGGACAGAAATCTTTCAGGATTGTTTGATATTTCTTTTGGTAGGATGTTAGCACCATTGGACAAATAGGATTCATAGACTCCATGATGAAAGGAAGGGAAAGATGGAGACGCTTATACACTGGCTTCCATCCCTATCTGATTGAGGTTATTTAACTCCTCTATATATGTAAGGTGTGAGATGTGGGTAATTCAGATATGAGGGTTTTGGTGTGTTTGAAACTTTCTGCCATACTTCCTGATGAACTTCAGTGGCCAGATAAGCTATAACGTGAGGGCCTTCACAATGGCTGCTATAGTTATGCTAAGACTTTAAGGTATGTACAAATCTCCTGGGGATCTTGTATATAGATGAGGGGTTCTCAGTGTATAGGTCTTGGGTGGTGACAGAGATGTTTCCTTTTGGGCAAGCTCTCAGATGCTGTTGATGCTGCTAGTTCATCAATCACATTTGGAGACTCAAGGACTATGTTATTCTTTAAACCAATCCTGCTATTTCTTCCACTATCCTACATCCTTCGTAATCCTAAATTACACTAGAGGTGCCAAGACTTAGTCTTCGCCTTTCTGAATCTTGATGTTTTTATCTTCAAAAGATGGGAATGGAATTAGCTGAGCTATTCCTATCTAAAGAGGTGGATGGGAAGAAGGTAGGGGGGAAAATGTTTAATAATGAAATTTTAGTATTTAGAAAACATTATGATTTTTAAATGATAGAAACACAAAAGGTAAAGTGTACACAAGTCTTCTGAGCTGGCCAAGTCAGCAGAAGGCAACTCTAGTTCCTGAAAGAGCCACACCTTCTGGGAATGGGTCATGGTATTATAGTTTCCAGAGTGCTAGCCTACAGATTGTCACTTTTACATAAAGGAAGCCATTGGATAAAAGATTTTAAATGTCTGTATTTGATGCTTTATAATACCATATCCAGGTAGAATGTCTACCCTTTGCGCTTTATATAAATCTGTTATGTCTCCTTGCTGATATATATCTATCTTTCCTACTGGCCCCTCTAGCTAGGATTCATTCTTATCTCTATCACCCATTGTGATCCCTGGCAAACAATAGGTGCTAAGAAAATCCTTCAGTGTGTGAATGAGCCTCCATTTTTTTGCAGCTCTAAAAATATCATGACCTCATAAAGTTGAGCTATGACTTTTTGGAAAGACTCTTTCAGGATATTTTTTGAGCTCCATGCTCCTAACCCCTTTTAAGTTTTATTGTAACAGAATTCTAGCCGTAGAGAACATCAAGTCCAGTATTGAACAACCCGATTAATTATTGACACATAGTCCAGAACAAATAACCTCTAATGACTTCCCTATGGCAATTCTTTGGCAGAAGAAATGGTTGAAAATCATGCTTTTGAGTAAGAAACATCTGCCCTGGTTTGCAATGGAAAAGAAGTCTATAGAGTACATTTGGACGGGCTCTGCCTGATTGAGCTTGCCAGGGAGAGGCGGAGGCACCACTAATTACATGTCTTGCATTATGAGTTGGAAATAGATACACAGAGCAAATGCTCTGGCCCACCAAGACCCAAAATGCAATGAAAGCAACACAGACTTCACGTTCATTTACAAAATTCCCAATGTCACAGTAGAGAGCCAGACATACAATTTTTCCCTCTTTTCTTTCTGTGTGCCACTTAAGCCACACAAACATAAAATGACCCAATTGAATATCTGGAAATCTACTTGCAAATTCAGAAAAAAGAACTATAATGGGAAAATATATCGAAAGTGACAACATTAATACATAATTTTTCCTTGGAGTTATTAAATGGTAATTCCCTTGGGTCTTTGGGGGTGTCTTGAAGCAGATCATCACCATTGTTTGACTTTATACAAATGACATTGCACTGTTAATAATTGCTCTTCTCTGGTTAGGAAGAGTAACTCTTCTAAGGTATATGAGACCCTAGGAGACATTTGTGAAGTGGAAGAAAGTAGAAGAAGCAGTGGGCACAATGAAAGTACCAAATGGACAATGAGTTGGACCAAAAAAAGTCTTTTCCTCTGGGTTCAAAAGATGAATTCTATAATTTATTATTTGATAATTACAGGAAAGAAGGTCAATTAAGCAGCAACCTATTAAGAGAAAATGTAAAAGAATTTGGGCAAGCTCCAGAAAAAATAGCCATGGGATGCAATTGTCCAATAGCTAAATATCTAGTTCAGAAAGACATGAAATACTTTTCCCAGCCTACTTTGCAGTTTGCACTACCATGTGACTAAGTTCTAGCTAACAGAATGTGAGCAGAAGCAAGGTCCTCTATTTGTAGGTCTGGCTCATCAATGCTGCTTATATATGAGCTGCCATATTCTTTCCCTTTGAGACTTGACATAAATAAAAGAGTGGTTTTAAAACGTGATGAGTAAAGGGATTTCCTCATTGCAGTGATTAAGTGACCCAGACCTTTTCCATATATCAACTCTGCTCTGTTCAACAAACAGCTTTCCAAACCACCAACCAGGAATAGCTATGTTGAACATTTCCATTGCTAAGGAATGCCTTTCTATTGTGTTAAGCCATAAACGCGTTTCTTACTGCATGCAGTTGGCATTGTCTTATCTACAGTGTGAATGGTCTTACTAGGAGGGCAATAATCATCCCTCTTGCTAAAGTTCCTATTTCAGAAGCCAAGGGGGTCAGTTCCTTCATCCACCTACCCCCTGGTACAGCCAAGATTGGTTTACAATTTGACATTTGTTCCTGGGATGCGAAATCTTAAATAATAGCTACAAAAATGTAGAGAAAGTTCAGATATGTGTAGAGAAAGTTCAAATATGTATCTGTGCTAATAGAAACTTGAGGAAAATATATGATGCTTAAGGTAACTGTGGTTTCTACTGCTTCTGAAGAACACCTGGGACTTGCTGGTATACAAGTCTTTTTTTTTAAATTAATTTATTTATTGTCAAAGTGATGTACAGAGGTGTTACAGTTTCATATGTAAGGCAGTGAATACATTTCTGATTAAACTTGTTACCTCCTCCCTCATTTTTCTCCCACCTTCCCTCCTTCCCAATTCCCTCCCCACCCTCCCCCGAGTTGTACAGTTGGTTTACAGCATATTGTCTTGTAAGTATTGCCGTTGCACTGGTTCACCTTTTACCATTTGTCTCTTCATTTTGGCTTTTACATTTTAAAATTATCATTATGTAGTTGTGCAAAGGAGGTGCCATATAACAAAGCAGTTTGTGAATAGAATGTATCTTGATCAGTGTCACCCACCCCTTCAATATTCATGGCCCCCTTTGACCCATCCCTTCCCTATTTTTCTTTTTTTTGTAATTTATTTATTAATTAAAGAAAAGTTTTTTGACAAGGTGTTGTGCAAAAAGGGTACAGTTACATAGTAGGGCAGTGTGTACATTACTTGTGATATCTTAAATCCTGTTTTTCTTTCCCTTCCCTAGGTTGGTAGACATATATACAATATACAATGTGCCACCAAGAACATATACAATAGCCACATGGCCTACACCAAAGAAAATTTGCCTAGGGCTTTAAATGTAATGTCGACAATAGACAATATGTCGACAGTAGACTTATATGAACGTACATACATAGCTTTTGAGAAATTGTGATCCACCGAGAGGTCAATTTTTTATCTTTATATGTTGAGTAGTTGTTTGGTTTTAGTTACATAGTGTAGGGTAGCTGACCCAAACCTGTGGGAAATACCATTTGACAAGAAGTTTTTGGTTTCACAGACCTGGTCTCTACTGTCTCCCCCTCCCCCCACCTTAACAGTCATATATCAGGGAGATCATGCCCCTTTGTTTTCTGTGTTCTAGGCTTGTCTCACTTGACATTATTTGTTCAAGATCTGACCATTTCCCTGTGAATAACAATATTTCACCATTTCTAATCGCTATGTAGTATTGAATTGTGTATAGGTACCACATTTTTTTGATCCATTCATCTGTAGAGGGGTATCTGGGTTGTTTCCATATTTTGGCTATTGTGAATTGTGCAGCAATAAACATGGAAGTGCAGATGTCTTTTTGATATCTTGGGACCTGTTGTTCAGGATAGCTAGGAGTGGTATGGCTGGGTCATAGGGTAGGTCTATGTTGAGCTTTTTGAGAAACCTCCATACTGTTCTCCAAAGTGGTTGTACTAATTTGCACTCCCACCAACAATGGAGAAGAGTTCCTCTTTCCCCACAGCCCCTCCAGCATATGTTGTTACCTGAGTTCAGAGTATAGGCCATTCTAACTGGGGTGAGGTGGTATCTCAGGGTTGTTTTTATTTGCATTTCCTTTACTGCCAGGGATGTTGAACATTTCCTCTTATGTTTCTTTGCCATTTTTATCTCTTGTCTTGTGAAGTCTCTCTTTAGCTCCTTTGCCCATTTCCTACTTGGTTTACTGGGCTTGGAGGGACTTAGATTTTTGAGTTCTCTGTAGATGACAGATATTAGGCCTCTGTTGCTGTGCTGGTAAAGATCCTTTCCCATATGGTCGGCTGTCTTTCTAGTTTGGTGGCTATGTCCTTAGCTGTGCAGAAACTTTTCAAGTTGTAGTAGTCCCATTTGTCGAGTCTCTCCCCTATTTATTGTGCCCCTAGGACTCTATTCAGGAAGTTCCTTCCTGTACCTATAAGTTCTAGCGTCTTTCCTACTCTGTCCTTCAGTAGTTTCAAGGATTCAGGTCTGATATTGAGGTCCTTGATCCATTTTGAGTTGATCTTGGTGCATGGTGATAGGCTTGGGTCTACTTTGAGTTTTCTGCATATGGCTGCCCAGTTCTCCCAGCACCAGTAGTTGAAGAGGCTCTGTTTATTCCATTGTATGTCTTTAGCTCCTTTGTCGAATATCAGCTGACTGTAAGAGTGCGGTTTTATTTATGGGTCTTCAATTCTATTCCACTGGTCTTCAGGTCTGTTTTTATACCAATACCAGACTGTTTTTGTTATGATGGCTCTATAGTAGAGCTTGAAGTCTGGTATTGTGATTCCTCCTGTCCTGCTTCTTTTGCCTAGAATTGCTTTGGCTATTCTAGGTCTTTTGCTGTTCCATATGAATTTATGGGTTGCTTTCTCTATTTCAGTGAAGAATGTAGCTGGGATTTGGATGGGGATTGCATTGAATTTGTATAACAATTTGGGCAATATGGCCATTTTCACTATATTGATTCTGCCTACCCATGAGCATGGGAGGTCTTTCCATCTCCTTGTGTCTTCTTTGATTTCCTTTATTAGATTTTTATAGTTCTCATTAAATAGGTCCATCACGTCTTTGTTTAGGTTGATCCCTAGGTACTTTATTGTTTTTCTGGCTACTGTAAAAGAAATTATTTCCATAATTTCCTTTTCTGCTTGTATATTGCTGGTGTACAGAAAAGCTACTGACTTTTGTGGATTGATTTTGTAGCCTGCTACTTTGCCAAAATGGTTTATTAGGTGTAGGAGTTTGGGGACTGAGTTTTTTTGGGTCCTTCAGATATAAGATCATGTCATCTGCGAATAGGGATAGCTTGATTTCTTCCTTGCCGATGTGGGGATCATCCCTTTGATGTCCTCCTCTTGTCTTACTGCTATGGCTAGGAATTCCAGCACTATACTGAAAAGAAGTGGGGAGAATGGGCATCCTTGTCTTGTTCCTGAGTTTAGGGGGAATGATTTTAGTTACTCCCCATTTAATAAGATGTTAGCAGCTGGTCTGTTGTATATGGCTTTTATTGTTTTGAGGAATGTTCCATCTATTCCTGTTTTCTCCAGAGCTTTTAATACATATAGATGTTGTATTTTGTCAAAGGCTTTTTGGGCATCGACTGAGATAACAATGTGATTCTTGATTTTAGTTCTGTTGATGTGGTGAATTATATTGATTGATTTACGGATGTTGAACCATCCTTGTGACTGTGGGATGAAGCCTACTTGGTCATGATGTACAATTTTCTTGATCAGTTTCTGGATCCTGTTAGCTAATATTTTATTGAGGAGCTTTGCGTCTGTGTTCATTAGTGATATTGGTCTGTAGTTCTCTTTTTTTGTTGGGTCTTTGCCTGGTTTGGGGATGAGTATAATATTAGCTTCATAGAATGAGTTTTGGATTTATCCCTCTGTTTCTATTTCACGGAAGAGTTTGAGGAGTATTGTTATTAGCTCCTCACTAAAGGTTTTATAGAATTCATTGGTGAATCCATCTGGGCCTGGGCTTTTCTTTGTTGGGAGGCTCTTGATTACCCCCTGTATTTCGCTGTAAGATATTGGTTTATTTAGTTGATTTATTTCTTCTTGGTTCAGTTTGGGGAGTTTATACTTCTCTAAGAATTGATCCATTTCTGTAAAATTATTGTGTTTTAGTGAGTAGAGGTTCTGGAAATAGTTCCTTATGATTGTTTGAATATCATGTGTATTTGTTGTAATTTTTACGGTGGAGTCCCTTATTTTACGTATATGAGTCTCTTCTCTTCTTTTTTTTTGTAAGTCTTGCGAGGGGTCTGTCAATTTTATTTATTTTCTCAAAGAACCAGCTTTTTTTTTTTTCTCAAATTTTTATTATCAAACTGATGTACAGAGAGGTTACAGTATCATACGTTGGGCATTGGATACATTTCTTGTACTGTTTGTTGCCTTTAGTCTTATTTATTTGTTGAATGGTCTTTCTATTTTCAATCAGATATATCTCTTCTTTAATCTTTGTGATCTCTCTCCTCCTAGTCACTTTGGATTCGATCATTTCTTGTTTCACCAGTTGTTTTAGTTTCATCCTGAGGTTATTAACCTGCTCTGCTTCCATTATTTTAATGTGAGTGCTGAGGGCAATGATCTTGCCCCTCAGTACTGCTTTAGCTGTAACCCATAGATTCCTTTGTGATGTATTTTCATTGTCATTGTGACTTATTAATTCGTTAATTTCATCTTTAGTTTGGTCTGTGGCCCAAGTGTTAGATAACAGTGAGGGGTTTAGCCTCCAAGAATGTGTATACCCTCTGTGGTAACCGTTGTTATTGAGGATTACCTTTATTCCCCTGTGATCAGATATAATACATGGGATGACGTCGATACTTTTGTATTTGCTGAGGTTCTTTGTGTGGGCTATGACATGGTTTATTTTGGAGTATGATCCATGGGCTGCTGAGAAGAAGGTGTATTGTGTCTCTGTAGGGTGGAAGATTCTGTATAGATCCGTCAGATCCATTTGGGATATAGTGTTACTTAGGTCCTCAGCTCCCTTGCTAATCCTCTGGGTGTTGGATATGTCTCTTGGAGAGAGTGGGGTATTAAAGTCACCCACTATGATTGTGTTTGGGTCTATCTTGTTCTGTAGTTCTGTGAGAATTTGCTTGACATATGTAGGGCCTCTTTTGTTTGGTGAGTACACATTTATCACCATGATGTCTTGGTTCTGGATTTTTCCTTGTATTAAAATGTAGTGTCCATCTTTGTCTTTTTGAGTTGATTTTAATGAGAAATCCAGCTTTTCTGAAATCAGGATGGCTACTCCTGCCATTTTGGTAGGTGTGTTTGCTTGGAAGATCTTGCTCCATCCTTTCAGTCGGAGCCTGTTTTTATCCCTTGCTGTAAGATGGGTCTCTTGTAGACAACAGATGGCCACTTTTTGTTTGCGGATCCACTCTGCCAGTCTGCTCCTCTTTATCGGAGAGTTTATACCGTTTATATTCAAAGAGATCAGGGATAAGAGTGTTTTTTCCCCTTCCATTTTCCTGTTAGGCTGTTTTTCCTCTGTTGTTTTTTTCTTGTCTTTAGTGAGCTGTTCTTTCTGTTGGGTTCTGGCTATTGTAGTTTCTTTCTGTTTCTGTCTGTGTGTCCTGTACGATTTCTGTTGGGTGGGGTTCCCCTCTTAGAATTCGCTGTAGGGCTGGTTTTTATTCACATATTCCTTTAGATCCTCTTTGCTATGGAAAGATCTGGTTTTTCCCTCAAATATGAACTCTAGCTTCGCTGGATATTTTATTCTGGGTTGGCAGTTCTTGGCCTGTAGGACTTGGATGGTGTTCTTCCATTCTCTTTGCATGTGGTAGGTTTGTGTGGAGAGGTCTGCTGTTATTCAGATCCTTTTCCCATTGTAATAAATTTCTTTCTTCGCTTTGGCTGCATTCAAAATTTGCTCTTTATTCTTGAGATCTGAAGTCTTGATTATTATGTGCCTGAGCGAGGGTTTTCTAGGGTCTGGTCTGCCAGGCGTTCTATAGGCTTTGGTTACCTGGGTGAGGTCCCTTGTGAGATTGGGGAAGTTTTCTGCAATCACTTTATTGAAAATATTTTGAAGCCCTCTGCTCTGGTATTTGGCTCCTTCTTCTATTCCAATTATGCGCAGATTATATCTCTTGTCTTTGTCCACTAGCTCCTGGATTAGTCTGCCCTGGAGCTTTACTGTTTCTTGGAGTGTGGTAATTTTCTGGACCTTGTCGGCTGCATCATCGTCCAAGAGAGAGATTCTGGCTTCAATATGGTCAATTCTTTGTGCTGTGGATTCAAGTGTGGAGTTTATGGATGTCAGGGAGCTATTTATGGTTGCCAGATCAGCTCTGATCATGGAAATTTCTTCCTTTAAAGAGTTGTATTTAAATCTATTTTTTTCATGCATTTCACTTCTCAGGATGTTAAGGTCTTCTTTAACGGAGGTTTGCACTGTATCCATTTTTGCTTCCATTTCTTTCTTGGGTTCCTGAAGGTCCTTCAAGACTTCCATTCTAAACTCCTGGAATTGTTTTCTGATTTTGTTCCTGAGGCTTTCCATCATTTCTGCTATCATAGCCTCAGTTGTTTTTTTATTTTCCATCTCCTCTTCAGTAGTGCTGCTTTTTGGAGCTGGCGAGTTGGCTTGCCCTTTGATGAAATTTGTTATATTTCTTTGTGATTTGCACATCTGGAGATCTATAGGTGGCTTCCCTGGTTTGGCTTTGTGCTGGTTCTTGCTGGTCCGTCAGTGGTAGACATGTTTATGTCCTGGCTCTGGGTTTGAGTTTGGTTGTTGAACCTTACTGCCCAATGGGTGAGCGTACCCTTCTCGGGTGTTGACGGGGTGGTCACCCTCACTGCACTTGGGGGTCGGTAGGTTCTGTGTCTTTCTCTGTGGGACAGTGTCCTGCCGCTGTGTTGTGCTGACCCTAGTGTGCCCCTGGTGGGGGTTTGCGGGTCGCTGATTGAGCGTGGCATGGAGGCCTTTCTCCTCTTTGGTTCTTTTTACCACTCGGTACCTTGGTCAGAGGAGCTCACCTCTCAGATTGAGATTTGCCGCTGAGAGGCGGTTCGCCCACCTGTGTGGGTTGCTCTGGGGCCAGTGTTGTTGAGGGTCGGCCCACTCACCTGTGCGGAGTGCGCCTAGCAGAGCGGGCGCTGCCGCTCGGGGCCCCGCCCACCTGTGTGAAGCTCCTGCGGAGGTTTGGCAGGAGGTCCTCTTGCTGGAGGGCTAGCACACTGGCCCACGCTGGCCCTGGGGGGGGGGGGCGCGTGCGTGTGCACTCCAGTGCTTCCTCCAGGGGCGTGCTGCCCCGAGCTGTTGGAGGGCACTTGTACCCTCTTGTGAGTTTGCTGTGGGGGGGGTATGCGCGAGCCCCAGCTGGGCCAAGTGTCCAGGCGCGCGTTGGTGCCCACAGATTCTGTGCCTCAGCTGCGAGGAGGGCGTGTGTTCGGGCCCAGTGAGCCTGTGATTGCAGTTCAAAAAGTCCGCAAGGACCAGGCGCCTCAGGTGGGGCTTCCAATGCCCACTGGTCCCTAGGCCCCTGTTGGGGAGGGGGCGTGGCCGGTGTGGCCTGGCTCCGGCTCCTCTGCTGCCTTGGCGCTACTCCACCCCTGCTGGCTCCTGTGTGCTCCCAGAGACTGTAGGGACCTTTTGCCACCTGACTAGTGGCTGGCTCCTTTGTTCCCTTGGGGTAGGGAGGGGGAAGGAGGGAGCTCTAGCCTCCTTGCAGGCCTTGGGTCTCTGCTAGAGCTGGTCTCCCATGGTTGGGGGGAGGTAATGGGGAACTTACTGGTCCTGGATTGTGTCAGCGTCCTGTGCAGGCATGGGCTTTTCGGGGCTGTGGTGCTGGGGTGCGGCGATCAGTCGTTTGGTGGTGGTGTCCCTGGCTCTGCCCGTCTGTGCTGCCCGGTTCCCCTGCTGCTTATGTCTGATCCCGGCCGTTCGGTCCCACAGCTCCAGTGTCTCTGTCGGTCTGCGCTCAGTTCTGGGTTCCGTGGAGTCCTGCCTTCTGGACTCTGCCCTCCTGGTGTGACTTTTCGACAGTCGATTTGTGGGCACCGGGTCCCCTTTCCCAGCCTGGCCCTGTTTGGGCCAGGGTTGGCGGGTACCCCGGAGATTTTCCGGCTCAGTGCAGGTTATAGGCTCTTCTTTTTTTTTTTTGTTCTTTTTCGTTTCCTGAGTTCCTCTGTTGCTTCTGGTTGTTGGGTTTGCTGGATTCTTGGTGGGGTGTTGGGTGCTGGAGTTCCCAGCTCACTATTCAGTTGGAGTGAGTTGGGGTGCCTCCCTACTGTGGCGGCACCATCTTCCTCCCTCCTTCCCTATTTTTCTTAGTTCTGTGGTACATACAATGAATTTTTGACTGAATCTCCCCCTTTGCCCCCTTCATTTATCTTCCTCTCTCCTCTTGGCCCGACCTCCGCTTGCATGTATCCATTTCCTGGTGTTGATTTTGTTGGGCTTTGATCTTGTCTTTTTGTAAGATTATACTGAGATTCCATGGAGTCTATTATACTTCAATTAATTCATTTGTAACTACATGCATACCATCTAGTGTATTTACTTATAGATTTATAGGCACATTCTAGCTACCACAAACGAGGGAAAACATGCAACCCTTATTTCTCTGGGTCTGGCTTCCTTCACTAAATATAATTTTTTACAAGTCTTTCCATTTCTTTGTGAATGGTACAATATCATTCTAATAGATGAGTAAAATTCCATTGTGTGTATGTACCACATTTTCTTGATCCATTGTTCCATTGAGGGGCATCTAGGCTAATTCCATATCTTGGCTATCGTAAATAGTGCTGCAATGAACATGCTTGTACTGATGGCTTTAGTTTAGCCTTATCTGTCTTCTATTGGATAAATGCCCAGGAGTGGAGTTGCTGGGTCATAGAGGTAGTTCTATGTTTAATTTTTTGAGGACCCTCCATACTGCTTTCCAGAGTAGTTGAACAATCTTATATTCTTACCAAGTCTTATGTTGTAGCTTCCAATTGATTCTTAGTTCTGAGAGTATGCTTGTAATCATTTGGTGATAGGTTCAGTTTGTTTGTTGTTTTTTTGTCATAAAAGTGGCCCATCTCAAGTCCATTTTGTTTTAATAAGTACAGACTTTCCCTTATACAATTCTATATTTTGTCTTTGAGTTTTCCTGACTATCTTAGATTCATGATCTAACAGCAGTTGAGTTCGAGTCTGCTCAATTTCCTCTTTTCATCTACTGCTTGTGTAGATAATCAAGGAGTTATTTATTTTTTCCATTGTGTTGACAGTTTGATATTTCTCCTGGATTTCAGAATTTTTTTCTCTCTTACTTTACTTACAGATTATCTTCACCTATGCAGTGTGTGTGTGTGTGTGTGTGTGTGTGTGTGTGTGTGTGTGTGTGGTTTCCACTTGCTAACCAATTGTAGTATTTGAGCTGTACCATCCAATTAGCAATTTGTAACATTTTTTTCTGACAGGAGAAGTGCATATTTGGCAGAGAAAGCAATAGGGCCATCCATGGTCTCAGAGACTTTGCTTTTGTTACTTATAAGATAGGTGACCTTGGGCTGCTCACTGAAATCTCATCCAGATTTGTTTTGCAAAGTGATTACAATAAAAACTTATATGAAAATCTCAGAGTCTGTTACAATGGCAACAGCTAATTAAAAGCCACAGTGGTTAGAGAATACAATTGGACTGGAGGTAGGAAGGCAGAAAATCCACAACCTCACCTGGAAGTCAAGCTAAGGGGTCTTTAATGCATGCAGTCTTATCAGCTTATGGGAACCATACACTTACTTCTGTCTTTTTCAGTCAAACTTTATACTTTGGGGTCCATTTTCAAACACAATCCTTAAAATGAATCCAAGCAATGGCCCTGCTTCGATATTGTATCCAACCCTCACATCTCTTGTACACAAGACAGAGTTGAAACTCCTGAGTAATCTTTATATTATACAGTTTAATTTCTCAAGGAGGAATATTTCTGCATGTACTTCTGATGAACCATTTTATACCTGGGACTGAGCTGCATTAGAACCTCCCCTCCACATCTCAAGGACTGTCCTTGGGGACTAGATTTGATGAGCTTCAACACTGGGCCTTATTTCCTCATCTGTAACATGAGGTAGCTTGGAGTGAAGCTGCCAGAGCTCCCTCTTCAGTCTTAGTTCATCATGATGCTTGTAGATGACCCGTGACTCCTGAGCTTCTGCTTAGCGTCTGGATGGAGTTAGCTCAGCCTGCTATGCCCACTGTTTTGACTAATGAGCAAAATATGGTAATTTTTGGTTCATTGGATAGATGATTTCCACAACTTGGCTATAAACTGGCTCTCCTTCACGAGCTTCTAGGAGGCCAGGCCTCTCTTGGCCACCACTGGCCAGCCCTTGTTTGTCTTATTGTTATTTCTCCCCAGCAGCCTTGTGTATACTTTTTACCCTTCCCCTCACCTTCCCAAAAGCCAGGGAAGAACATTTTTCCTCCCAGAGTTTTTCTCTTGTTGAAAAATCTTCTCCAGTTCCTTTCACAGGGGTGGAGCTTGTTGTCATAGCAACCTTTTGCCCAGGGCTCTGAGATTGGCACTAAACCCAGCCAAATGGACTCACATGGGTGGCTAGAGAAGGTCAGAACAGGGTGTTTCTCCAAACCTGGTGATTTTGCTAATAGGGAACAAAATATTTTGTTGCTTTGATAACTTGTCACAGATTTTCCCCATTCCTCTTAGGGAATACTTGCCAAGCTAAGAGAAAGGACTAAGGTGAATTTAGTTCAGTTTGCTAATCATTTATATATTTTTTTCCAGATGCATTTATCCAAGACCATCTTTTGACTTTGAAAATATTATCTTCTCTTCTAAAACATGTTCTCTGAGTCCTTGAACTTGAGCCAAAAAGAATAAACGACAAAGAACACAAGCTAAAATAACCAATAATATTTAAATAATAATAATCAAATACTGTTTGAAAATATTTCAATAAATATTCAGAGCAGAATCCCTTCTCAGCACACCTATGTACACACATTCAGCTCCCTACTTAGATTTTTTAATATAATCAGATGAAACTTGAAGAAAAATAGTAATGTGCCCAGCAGAGTTTAGAAAATGTGGGACTAAATTGGATTTCTTTTTTGATTACTCCACTAGAGGTCCAAGGCCAAGAAGAGAAAGCAGTTGGTTAAAAACAATATGGTACCATGGGGAGATAGATAGTTATTGAATGCCAGGCCAATTCGTTTCAAGTAGAGCCTACAATAATTGAAAATAAGGGGAGGGGGTTAAAAATGTAGAAATCCCAGCACTATTGGGTGCCACCATGAAACACTGAAAGCAGCTGGGGCCCCCAGAATGCAGGCAAGCTCTTCATCCGAGGCTTGCAATAAAAGGCGTGTTGGCAACTGAAACAAAGCAAGAAGGATCCACACACACAAGAAACTGTGGCTGGGCTGTCAGGCTGTATTTGTGTTTGCCTGAGCTGCTCTGAAAAGATCCTCCTTTCCTGAATCACTAAGACCCCCACACAATAGCAGGATGGAGTGGTGACGCTTCCTGGGCTAAGCAGCAGATTGCAGATGTGAGAGTGGGAACTTTCATGGCAATTTTGTTACTGATAACCACCATGGAATCTAACACTAGTGGCCTCATTTAGGCTGCTGGGGTGTTGTGATGAAGACTGTGGCCATTCACTGGAGATTGTCTAAGATGATACATTACTGCTGTACCCTCTCTCAGGTACCATCATCTCTAACTGGGCTTTTAGCAATTGTCTTCTACTTGATCTCCTTGCTTCAAGTCTTACTTCACAGTAGCTTACTGTCTACTCAAACCAAGGCCACAGTGATCATCTCAAAATATGAGTTAAGTTATAGAGACCGTTCTTCAACTCCAAACCCTCCAATGACTTCCCAATATCCATGCTATGATTTACAATGCCCTATACTCCCTGTCCCATCCCCCTTTCCTTTTCTATCCTCACCCATGATTGTTTTCCCCATATTGCAACATATTTTTGCCACCTTGCTTGAAGTTGTCATTTCTATTGACACCTCAGAGCATCTGTACTTACTGTTCTTTCACCAGTTAGCTGGGTAACTTCTTGCTTCACTTTCTTTAGATCTTTGCTCAGCCCCTGTCTTCCCAATGTAGGCATTTGTGATCACTTTATTTAAAACTTCAATGGCTCTGTGTCAGACAGAGATTGCTGAAATTAGGCTATCTAACAAACTGCTTACAAACTCAGTGACTAACCACAACCATTTATTTCCATACTTAACAGAGACTTGAATGATCAGTGATGAGCTAAGCTTGGGTTTAGCTCTGCTGTAGGCTGTTAGCTGGGTTCAGGTCTGATCAATGAATGTCTGTGTTGATTCAGAATGAAGGGCAGCAATTGAGGATACAACTTCTCATGATATATCATCAGAACACAAGAGCCAAGCAAAACAATATAAACAAGTTAAGATCTTTGTTTGCATTATATTTCACTGAAATTCTGTTGATCATAGGAAATCATGTGATGAAGCCAAACAGTAATGAGGCAGAGAACTACATTCTGTCCACTCTGGGAGAAGGTGAAGAATACTTGCTGAACAATAGTCTCTCTCTCTCTCTCTCTCTCTCTCTCTCTCTCTCTCTCTCTCTCTCTCTCCTCTCTCTGACACACACACACACACACACACACACACACACACACATCTCTCCCATATTTTGCTTTTCTCCTTAGAGTTTATCATCACTATAAACATGACATGTGTTATGTACTTGTTTTGTTTAATTTCTGTCTCATTGGTTACAGTGGAGACTTTCTGAGATCAAGGAATTTCCTTCTATGTCATTGATGCCGTGAATGGTGTTTGGCATGTAGTGGATGCTGAATAAATATTTACCGAATGACAAAATAAATAACTCCACCTTTTACCATTGAGGACTTATAAAAGGAAGCTCAGAAATGAATCCTAGTATTTTGCTGCCTTTTGAGCAGACATGATGTCTGAAAAATAACAGTCTCATCATCCTATCTACCACAGCATTACCACTACTACCATACTCATCAGTGCCATTACTATCATCACCTCTATTATTAGTACTGTTACCACTGCCATCATCCTCACCATTTTCATTATAATATCCATCAACTCTACTACCACCACCACCACAACTATCACTTTCCTCACCATCACTGTCACTGTCATCACCATGACTATCATCCAATCTCTCACATGACCATCAGCACTACCACACTCACCACAACCATTGCCACCTCTATACATCACCATCAACACAATCACCAATACACTTCTACCACCACCACCACCACCACCATCACCACCACCACCACCATTAATGCTGTCAGTATAATCACTACATATGCATGCCATTTCTACCACAATTTCCATTCCATAGATGCCACTACCACCCTCATTATTCCCAACCATCTCCATCACCACTATTACTGTTACCATTATTTCCATGAGATAACCATGATTGACAAAAATACTATTGCACACAGCACTCAACAAACCATTGTGTCCTAGTGGGCTAGCTTCAGTGAAAAATAAAACCTCAATCCAAGAAAATCTTTTCTCTTAAAGATCCCTAGGGTAACTTTAGAACAATTGTATGATTAATATTTACTACAGTAAAGTAGTACTAAAATAGGTGGCAGAAATACCAACTACATTTACAGAGGTCTGCAGAGATTGTCAAACCTCCAATAGTACCAATCTTGTGTCCACCTCTTCTTTCCTTTACTTTTATGAAGGGAAAAGTTGTTTACTAAGTCATTTCTTTCACCACTCAAAGCCCATTGCTTCTGTTGCATAATAACAGACCATGTGACTTCTTGATTAATTTTTTCCATCCTGAAACAAAATCTTTTCCTGAATTACTGCTGCTTCTCTAGTTCTCTGTAAACACTGCCTGACCAAATATGTGTGGGTGCTGGAAGGTCCCCAAATACCAGGGCTAAGATTAAAGCCCATCAAATCTCCAGTCCAGATCAATTCTCTCTGCTTACACAGTGAGACAGTATGGTCTTCTAGCTCTCCTGTATGATTTTTTTTTAACTTTTCTTCTCAAGGCCAGATTTTACCTTAATTTTATCTGGCCTGTGACTCATTTCAGATTTGATAAAACCTCCACTTTATTTATTTGAAATATGGAAAATTTGCAAACCACGTGTGGAAGATGATGTGCTGAGGGAGAATTTTATTAATTCTTAAAAAGCATTTATTTTCTTTGAAGGGAAGACATTGCCACTGTTTGGCTTTGGTCTCAACCCTGCTATTATGACGAAACACCAACAGTGCAGTTTGTACTGTAGTCCTGACGACAGTGCACCTGAGTTTCATCCGATCCGATACAAAGGAAAAGAAAATTGTATTGCTGAGGGAGGGGGATGGTTGACAGAGGAATGCTAGTACTTCTTAGGTAAGCCTTTCTTTCTTTTTTTGTGAGTATGAGAGAATGTTCCACAAGCAGAGGGAAAAATAAATGAAAATGCCAATATTAATTAAGAAGGATAATAACAAGATGGCTGCACAAGGATGCCCAGACAATTACATGACTGAAGTCTGCTGTCTGCTGTGGACATTTGACACAAGAGACTGGCTATTTCCTTGCTGTCCACTGGAATCCAGTTGGGTCAAATCTGTGAGTGAGGATTCTCATCGTTCTTTCATTCCACAGTGTGATTAATACCTCTGGTTGGCTTGGGCTGAACTAGCCCAGGAACAATCTAGGCTGTGCTCCATTGAGGGGCAGTGGGCGATATCTCCTTGATATGGCTCCCAAGGCCACCTTCCTGCTGAGAAGAGTTCCCGGTGGTGGATAATCTTCACTTAAGCAACTTTATAAATGCAGCTGGGGAGGCGGGGCCAGGGAGGGGGACAGCTAGTTGATCTGTGTCAAGAGGACGTGTGTGGAGCTGAGGCTTTTGTTGTGTGAGGCAAGACAAACTTCTCAGCAAAGCATCTGGGATTTGAATGTAGGGTGTCCTCAGTTGTTAAAAGACATTGGCAGCAGGCACTTCCTGGGAAGGGATTCAGTTCCAAGTAAATGGTGTTCAGTTTATAGTTACTTTGGATCCAAAGGGAGGATTTGTATGTGTTTGTGTGTATGGATGGGGATGAGTTGTCTGAGTAGGGATGTATTGACGTTTGTTGTGGATGAGGGGGAAGGAAGTGGGCAGGGAAACGAGTAGTATCTTGTGAGTGAGTCTGGGGTCCTGCTGTTGGGGATGTTGGAGCAGGACTCCAGTGCAAAGTCAGCTCAGATCTGGAGCCAGGTATCAGTGGCTCGTGCCTTTAATCCTAGCTACTCAGGAGATTGAGATCTGAGAATTACAGTTCAAAGCCAGCCTGGGAAGAAAAGTCTCTTATCTCCAATTAACTACCCCCAAAAGCCAGATGTGGAGCTGTGGCTCAAGTGGTAGAGCACTAGTCTTGAACAAACAAGCTCAGAAACAGTGCCCTTAGCCTTGCCTTGAAGCCCCAGGAAAATATAAAAAAAGAAGTGGATCTGGCTTAGAAGAGGTGTTTGGTGTTTTGTGGAGCAAGTGTGAGAAGGCCAAAGCTGAAATAGAGGTTAGAGTGTTCCATACCATCCCACACTAGAAAGCAGGCTCTGATGGAGAGACTCATACATAGAGTTTATTAAGGCTTGTCTCTGGATC
Organism: Perognathus longimembris pacificus; assembly: GCF_023159225.1. Lineage (NCBI taxonomy): Eukaryota > Metazoa > Chordata > Mammalia > Rodentia > Heteromyidae > Perognathus > Perognathus longimembris. The sequence goes on along the minus strand of NC_063188.1, from coordinate 103,658,564 downwards.
AATACCTGTGAAAGAAGAGAAGCAGCAGGACTAGGCTGGGGAGAATTTGAGCTACAGCAGTGGCAGCAAAGGCTTTGTTGATCCTATACAGAGTTTTGGTACATCAACTATTCATTAGATGTGGGCACCCTCAGCAAGCGAAGGAGCATGCTTTTGTAGAGGCTGATCTCTTCCATTAAAGGTGAAATACTCATCTGCCAACACTAGCAAGCTGTGAGAATGAGTTTGTCAGTACTGAGGGGAGGACCAGAGTGGTATGTCATTGCATCCTCTGTAGTAAGCTGGAAAGAAGGCCAAGTATCTTTTTAGAAGAGAGCCATTGACTAGTGACATACTAATGTACTCCCTTTCATCAATCTAGTCAATTAAAAAACATTGTCAGGTATCAGTGGCTCATGCATACAATCCTAGCTACTAAGGAGGCTGAGATTTGAGGGTCATGGTTCGAAGCCAGCCCAGGCAGAAAAGTCTGTGAGACTCTTATCTCCATTAAACTACCAAAAAGCCAGAAGTGGAATTGTGGTTCAAGTGATAGAGTGCTTGCCTGAAGCAAAAAAAGCTTAGGGACAGTGCCCAGGCCCTGAGTTTAAGCTCCAGGACTGACTGACATGAAAAACAAAAAGAAAAGTTGATAGATAGATAGATAGATAGATAGATAGATAGATAGATAGATAGATAGATATAGATGATAGATAGATTTGAGTGCTTACTGGGAACTAGATATTGGAGACACACAGCTGAACAGACAAGGTTTCTGCCTGGTACTGGCCAGGTAGAATGGAGTGCTGAGAGCTGCCAGGATAATTAATGTTTAATACCCAAAGTATTGTGCATTACTAGCCTACTGGTGATATGTAACAAAATAAACAAACTAAACTTTAGAAAAGCTGTTTCCTGAAATGTCCCATTTTCCTCCATTTGTTATGGAGAAGACATTTTCTCCTGAGTGACAAAGCAATTGATGCTAATATCAGATCATCATGATATTTTCAAAATGACTTGGACTTCCTTTGAAACAAATAAATGTTGACTGAAATTGGAAATAAAAGGGTGGAGAGAGGAGAGAGGGATGATGATAGGGAAGGAATAAAGATTAAACACAGCTTAGCCTCTTTCACAGAGGTGAGACTAGGAGTCGTGTTTTCTGTCCCTGCCCAAAGATATTTTTCCTGGCTTCTCATCAAATAGCTTTCTTTATACTGACTCATTCTCTCCCTCCCCATCCTTCTCTTTTTCCTTCTCCTTGTCCTTGTCTCCCTCTCCCTTTCTCTTTCCCACCTATACAGGGGTTTTGAACTCAGAGTGTTGGGCTCACTTGGCATGTTAGATTACAGCTGGAGCACTACCTCTTGAACTATACCTCTAGTGTAGCTTTTTTGATGATTATTTTGGAGATAACAGTCTCATGGACGTTTTGACCCAGGTTGATGCTGAGTTATGACCCTTCAAATCTCATCCTCCTGAGTACCTAGGGTTACAGGCATGAGCCACTGGTGTCTGGCTCTGCTACTCTCTTTGTGGGAGCACTCTCTCTGTACTTAACTTCAATTCCTTGACAGCTATGGTTGAATTTGGTTTGAATGGGTTCCCCAGTGGGTCACATGTTGGAAGCTGAGTCCCAGTGTAGGACCCAGAGGTGGTGGGATGATAAAGAAGTGGAACCTAGTAAGACTTGGGAGTACTGCTGTGGAAGACATTAATATAATTGTCTTGGGATCCCAGTTACTTCTCAAGGGACAGTTAGAAAAGACCAAGTCTGGTCCTTCCTTAGGTTGTGGGTACTAGGTAAGCACATTGACACTGGGGTATCATTGCTTCTTCAAGCTCTCAGTAAACTGGGAAGAGGTGTGTATACTCACATGTGCATAACACACACATACATAGAAAGTGAGTGAGTGAGAGTACTATATTTATTTGTATGCCTCTCCTTTTGGTAAATATTGAGTTCATGTCCCTTCTTTCCTTCCCTCCCTCCCTCCTACCCCTCCTTCCCTCCCTCCCTCTCTCCCTCCCTCCCTCCCTCCCTCCCTCCCTCCCTCCCTCCTTCCTTCTTCTCTTCCCCAGCACCAAAGGGCTTATTCTAGACTGCATTTTCCTTGTAATTCCTTTCCTCATCAGTTAGAAACCTGGTTTTCATTATTTACCATAAATTTATGTATTTGCTAGGTCCTAAAATACAAATAAAGCCGTTTCAAAACTGCTAATGCAAAGCCCTATGAGAAGCAATCTGTTAAGTAAAGAACAATATACAGTGCTTGCTGTCTTTAACCTGGCAGCATACAATCAATGTACTGTTTAACAAAATGACTTAGGTTCATTTTTTTTTCTCTTCAGTATTAATCATTTTCAGTGGTAATACAGTTAAAATTATTTGTTACTAACTCTATTACATTTGGAATCTCTTCATATCCTGGTTTTTATTTAGTTTTTATAATATTCAATATATTAAAATAACTCTGAAAGCCAGAACTAAACAAAAATTTATACCCATCAAGTGTTACTTTCACATTTACTTTCCTGCTTCTATTCTCCCTCTCTCCTCATTTTCCCACTCTGTGCTACCCATGTCCTATAAGCTACTGGTCTCTTTAAGTTCTGGTTTATTGTTTTCTATTTATTTTGCACAATTGAGCAGACATATGTATATTTTTGTTTTTATTTTATAGTATTTATAAGTGTCATTTCAGTAGTTTATATTTATATTCTCAACCAATTTGGCATTTATATTCGTTATGGTACGGAGTTAACTTTACCTTTCTCCTATGATGAACCAGTTGTCCAGGTTCAGCTTATGTATAGTATTTATCAAGCTTATTTATGATAGGTTCTTTCTCTACTAATTTATAGTACTATCTCATTTACATATCCAAATCCTATAAATGTTTGGTTCTGACTAAAATTGCATTTGTTTCATATACATATTTGGAACAAACATAATTTTGGAAGAAGCAAAGGGTTTTCTAGACTCAAAGAATGTTTGTATTGTAAGGAATTTCAGAAGTCATCTAGGACAACCTCCAATGACATCTCACCCTTTGCAAGATGAAGCTGGAACCTCTTGCCTTAACCCAGTTAGTTCTTCCTAACCTAACCTGTACCTGCATCTCTAGTATTTGGTCCTGACCCCCTTCCTCCAGTATCCTACACTGAATCCTACTGAACTTTCTGCATTTTCTCCTCCCTACGTCCCAAGGTTCTCATATACACTGCTGCATTTACCCTTGAATGCTATTCCTTTTTCTTCCCTGGGTGGCTTAGCATTCAGATCTCACATTCTTTCCTCCAAGACGCCTTCCTCAGCATTTCTATCTTAGTACATTCTCTCTTATGCTTTTTCAGTACCCAGATTAACAACAGCCATGATCTCAAATTGACTACCATGGATCTATTTGTCCAACTTCCCCACTAGAACATGATTTTTTTTTTGAAGACCAAACACTCTAGGTACAAAGGAAGCGTGATAGATCTAGACTTGGTTTAAATTCTTCAAATAGCAGAAAGTTTGCTGCCTCAAAAACAGCTTGTTCCATATTTATATTATGCAGAAATTCTCTTTAGTAACAAGCTAAACTCTACCTCTTTGTAGTTTTTACTCACTTGTCCTAGCTGTGTCCTCAGGGATGAAATCTCTTATTAGTGGGCAAGGATCTGTTCCCTGAACTGAGCCTTGGCAAGGAGCATGGTTATAAACAGTGTTTTTTTTTTTTTTTAAAATAATTTGGTATTGCTTCCTTGTTTGGTTTTTATAGGTTAGTTTTCCTTTTTTGAATATTTTCATTAGCTTTAAGTAATTGTGCAAAGGATTTGCCATTCAAAAAAGCAGTTTATGAATAGAGTGCATCTTGATAAATGGCACTCCCTTCAACATCTCACCCACCCTTCTCATCTCACCCCTCCCTCACTTTTCTTAGCTTTTAGGTTTTGTATTGGATTTTTTTTGCCATTAAACAAAGTAGTTTACATATACAATGCATCTTTATCTGTGTCATCCATTCAAAATCTTCACCCCCTTCGACTCACCCTTTCCTTTAGTTTTCTCAATTCTGTGGTATAGACAATGCATTCTTACCTGCATTCTACTCCCTTTCCCCCTTCATTCTCCCTGCCCCCCTAGCCCCGCAAGTAACTAATTTCCTAGTACTTATTTTTTTTCTAAAGAATTATACTATTTGTACTCTCTATAGCTTGGACTATGAAATCTTAGTTTCAACAAACACTGGAATTAAAATTAGAAAAATCTGAGTCTTCACTGAAGTGTTTCAATTTGTTATGTTATTTTTATTGTGCTCTCAAGGCTTCCTTGAAAACCTGCTACCTTAATAACAGAAAAGTAATCACATTCAGTACATTATTTGGTACAACACTGATGACAGTTGCCCTTGCCCTCCAATGGATATAGTTGGACTTTTTGTTCTATGTTCTGGGCACTCAATGAGGCTGAATAGGTAGTTATGCATTGTCATGGTTCTGCTCTGTGCTCCCAACCTTTGGCTATAGAAACCTCGTTTAGATATGCCATGGGGTCTAGTACCACATCTACAAAGTTGTATGGACATGCCACACTTTATGGAAGACTGAAGTTTTTCAAATAACATCTGCATTAAAATTTCCCAGTTGAGTGTATTAAAAATGCAGTGTCTGAGACCTCTATTCTGATTTTCTAGATTCAAACTTCTGAGGATGAGGTCACATAGTATACATTTTAAATCGTGTCTCTGAATAATTCCCATTGAAATTAAAGTGAAGAAACGCTGACCTAGATGTTGGCAAAACACACATCAAATACATCATGTTCTAGATATTCATTTATATCTAAATAGATACTAACTTCCATCAATGTCTATCAACTCTATTTTAATCTTTTCTCCCAATTGTAAGTGGCGGTCATACAATCGTATAATTCTGTACCCCAGTTAAGGTAATACCAGCTATCACAAACAGAGCCATATTCGAACTTAAAGGTTTAATACAATTTAAATGTATTTTACTAGATCATATAATGTCCCAGTAGATGGTTTTGTTTGGTAAGTGGCTCTCATCTGTGTGGTGATTTAGGGATCCAGACAGTGAAAGTGGGAAGGAGCACCAGCTCCTAGATCCTCTTGGCATGCGGGTGACTCAAGTCACTTTCGACACATATTTTATTGAGAAGAACTATGTATATTATCAATCTAGAAGGAAGAGAGTGCAAAAGTAGTATAGCTGTGAACTCAAGAAAAAAAATACCTACTGCTTCATTACAAGCCAACACCAAACTTAAGTGACTTAAAACAATTGCCCTTTATTTACTTAGCTCACAGTTCTGTATGGCAGCCATTCAGGCTGGGATCAGGTAAGTAGTTACATGGATCCAAGTGAGGCTCCCTTATCTTGGGCTTACTCTTGCAAATGTGGTCAGCTGCTATATTAGGGACTGTTTGATTTAGGATGACCTCAGTTGGGAAAGCATATCTTTACTCCATCTGTCTCTTACTCCCCAATGGTCCAGGTCAGGCTTGTTTACATGACAGCTAGTAGGTTCCCAAGAGTAATCTGCCTGGCCTGTTGTGCTCTTGGCACAGAACTCACACAAGGTAACGGCTGCCATGTTATTGGCCAATTCAGAATCAAGCAGTAAAGCACCATAAGATGAAAAGAATTGTAGCTACTTTTAAAACCCGTCATAAAATGAATGTGTTGGGTTAAATAGATTGGTCTGCAAACATGCTTAACTGAATCTAGATATCATAGTAAATTCCCCATAGACTTATCTGTGATTGCTATTTTTATCATTATTATCATTTACTACATATGTTCTGTGGAACATGATATATTTGATGTTTGTTTTGCCAATCATGTTCTACATAGTTCTCTACACTGGGAAATTTACATACATTATCTTATTTAATTATCACAACTATCTCACTTCATAGACAGGGGAATAGAGGCTCCAAGAGATGAAGAAAATTACTGAAGGTCATTCAACTAGTAAGAGATAGTGCCAAAACTCTTATTTCGTAGTAGCTTAGGTTTTATGGTATAGGTTAAGCTTGAGTTGCCTAATATACTGAAGAAAAAACCAAATGTGGATCCAGAAGTTTATTTAGCATTTAGAAAAGTTTGTGAAATGTTTTGAAAAGTGACCTTGGCTGCTTGACTTGAAATATGAGCATGAAGCCTAGAGCCAGTTTTGGCAGATGACCTTCAGTTATTACAGATCATCTCAAGGACAAAGTAATCACAATTATGGCGACTCATTTGATATTATATGCTGCCAAGTTCTTCCCCTTTTCCACAAGATAAGGAAATTCCTTTTTGATCAAAGTAACAATGCTTAGTATTTGAAGGGCTTTGGTAAGAGGAATGAGGTAGGAGGGAAGTGAGCAGAAACTGGAGACTAGCAGTAAAAAAAAAAAAAATACAGAGCAGAAGTATTTGAAGTCCCCTACCCAGATATTCCAAGCCTTGTGGGAATGAAGACCTAGGTAAGAAAGCACTTTATTGATCCTATAGACAAAGCGTGGCAAGTCTGCGTCTCACTATTTCCCCCCAAATAACCTTTCAGTGTCTTAGTGGTCTATAGTTCACAGGCTAGGGACGATTGGTTATGTCTGGAAAATCAACTCTGTTAATTTGGCAGTGGTCACTAGAATCAGTGTGTTGAGATAGGTACTGAGGATATGCCTAGGTGTCACAGTTAAGATGGCCAGGGGTAGTGCATTCACTGGTGGCTCATGCCTATAATCCTAGCTACTCAGGAGGTTGAGATCGGAGGATCACTGTTTGAAGCCAATCCAAACAGGAAAGTATATGAGACTCTTATTGACCAGCAAAAAGCCAAAAGTGGACCTGTGACTCAAGTAGTAAAATAACACCCTTAAGCGGAAAACAAAGGATAGACCTAGACCCTGAGTTCAGGCCCAGATATCGGCTGAAAGACAAAAGAAAGGAATGAAACCAGGACAAGATCTTTTCTGTACCTTGACGAGTCAGAAAGAAACTGTCCTAAAAGTTCATAAAAGTGACATCATTCTGTGTGTAATTTTATTCTATTTTTCCCTTTTTGTGCTTGAACTGGGGCTTGGACACAGAACCTTATGCTCTTGCTTGGCCTTTTTTTTCCTGGTTAATTGAAAATAAGAGTTTCTTGGACCTTTCTGCCCAGGCTGGCTTTGAGCTGCTATCCTCATATCTCTGCCTCCTACGTAGCTGGGATTATAGGCAACAGTGCTCAGCTCTCTATGTACTCTTTATGTTTTGCTTCTTCACTCAATATAATGTTTTTTAGATTATCCACATTTTGAGATTATCCATTCATATGACTATAACATAATTTGTCACATCATGTTACATAGCTGCATTATTTCGTGTTTTTGTCTATTGTGAATAAAGCCACTATGAACATCCATGTACAAGTCTTCTTAGGAGCATCTATTTTCATTTCTGTTGACTATATACCTAGGAGTGAAGCCTTTATTATGATTTCCTCTGTGGCTGAGTCCACTCCCTAGCATTCTACCTGCCTTATGCAGTATATAAGATACCAAGATTACAGCAAACATTATATGGATGGGGTATTTTTATAGTAGAATTTTTCATAGCAAATATATAAATCACAGTGACCTCAAGGCCAGAGAAGACTCTCACAAAGGGACCTAGAAACATTTAGATTGAAAGAATGAGAGTATTAGATAGAGTAAAAAGCAAGTCACTGCCAAGAACTACCCAGCATGCTACAGAACCAGGGAGTTTGCTTTTCAGGTAATAATGTAAAGGTACATGGTCTAAATTGGTGAAGTAGCTCTGTTCCATAGTCAACCAGAAGTCCAAAATCTTTCTGCTGTGTGGCTCTGCCATTCTGTGGGCTGTTGTGATTTGTGAGATAGAAGGAAGGTTCCAGGTGTGTGGTACATGGAAGAGATACGACTTCTGTATTAATTCTACTTCTGGAAGTACCATCATTACTTATTCTCATCTTCCATTGCCATGATTCAACCGTTTGACCAAGTTTGATCTCAAGGAAGGTGGTGAAATGCTGTTTACCTGAGTGTCTAAGGAAAAGGGAAGATTGGATTGTGATAGATAACTAGTAGCATTGACCCAACTAGCAACCTCTCAAATCACCCAAGAGGCTGTTTGAGAAACCATAGCATTATGCTTTGAGAGTAACATTTTTTTTTTTGGATCTCATTGAGATTTTTTTTCTACTTGGATTTATTCAGCCTTTTCCTTAAATGTACACACACACACACACACACACACACACACACTACACACACATACACACATACTATACACACATACACATACACACACACACACACACACACACACACACACTGTGGTCCAATGGGTTTTGGGCAAGATGATTATTTACAGTTAGTGGATCCTTGCCTGATATTAAATTATATGAGGGTTGAAAATGTTTCAGGAGGAGGGGAAAGCAGGAGGAAAATGGGCTGAAGGACCTTGTTCCTTGCCCTGCATATTTGTCTCCCTGTGGGAAACTTTGAATAAAGACTCTAAGTCTGCCTCCTGGAAAAATCCTCCCAAACCAGATGTGCCCTTTTCCACTCACCTTCATTAGCTAACCATTTTTATTCCTCCTTTCTTCCTTTACAGATTCCAAGAGCATTGACTGGCTATGACATATAATTGAATGCAGGGCATTTTCCCCTTACTGTGATTAGTCAAACGTGATCCCATATGCAGCTGGATGGCCCTTAAAATGATGAAGCTAAAGGCTCCAGGCTATAAATTCCTTAAGAGGCGTTGAGTGGTATGTGCTTGGGTGTTCCTCCATGATGACACTAATGCCAATTGTATTCACCGAACTCTTTTTTGTCTCTTGCTTGCTCTCCCTGTTTCACCTCTCCCTGACTTTGGATTTGCCATTTTTCTTCATTTTATGCCCCCTATGTTCTATGAACCAGGAACAAACTGTCAACAGGTCTTCTGGAATGGCATCCTATATTTGGCTTGTCACCAGACTCGGGAGACAACTCTGAGGAAGTCATAACTGATTAGGGCAACAGATAATTTTCTTCAAGAGGAAGAGTTCGCATTTAATTAATCTCAGGGTAAAATGATTCATCTGAAAATAAACAATATTCTCTAGGTGCTAGAACCACTGTTGAACAAAGCACATTCTCCAGCAAGTGAGAAGAGGCATGACAAACTGCAGATCTTAAATGAAAACAAAATTAAAAATAAAAACCAAACAGGTGTGATAGATTCTATGGGTGATGGTACCCATTTACTTCCTCTTCTCGTGACATTGCAGATCTTCCCACCAAGAGTTAGAATCAATTTCTTCATCTCCAGATTCTAGGATGGTTGGTTGTCTTTCTTTGATCAATGGGGTATTAGTCAACATGAAGCGGGCATAGGCTTGAAAGGTACTTGTGTTCATTGGGGTTTTGTATCTTGTGGCTCCTAAGATCCAAGCAAACATGCTGGATAGTAAGAACTAGGTACTCCCCCCTTACCCCAGTCAATAGTTTTTATTGGCTAATGGATACAGGAGCAAGGCTTTCCTGGATCACTTAGCCTTGAATAACTCATGAGCTGTCTGTAGGGAAACAAGAAATGTCCAACATCAGAATTGTGATCTAAATAAATGGTAGTTGCTACTTTTTTTTTAAAGTTTTTATTATAAAACTGATGTACAGAGAGGTTACAGTTTCACACGTTAGGCATTGGATACTTTCCTTGTACTGTTTGTTACCTTGTCCCTCATACCCCCTCCCCCCTCCCCCTTCCCCCCCCTGCGGTGTTCAGTTCACTTACACCAAACAGTTTTGCAAGTATTACTTTTTTTTTTTTTGGCCAGTCCTGGGCCTTGGACTCAGGGCCTGAGCGCTGTCCCTGGCTTCTTCCCGCTCAAGGCTAGCACTCTGCCACTTGAGCCACAGCGCCGCTTCTGGCCGTTTTCTGTATATGTGGTGCTGGGGAATCGAACCTAGGGCCTCGTGTATCCGAGGCAGGCACTCTTGCCACTAGGCTATATCCCCAGCCCCGCAAGTATTACTTTTGTTGTTGTTTCTCTTATTTTACCCTTTGTCTCTCAATTTTGGTATTCCCTTTGAATTTCCTAATTCTAATACCAGTACACACTGTTTCACATTCACTCAGATATGATTACAGAGATAGTGTAGATACAATCACAAGAAGGTGATACACGAACATCATCAATAGTAGAAACTACAGATACACATGGGACGTTGAAAGTAGTTACAACTGTGATATAACAATTGTTTCCATAAAATGATCACATAAGATGATGCTAAGTGAAATGAACTCCATTTTATAGTTGCTACTTTTTTAAGCTGCTAATTTTTTGAGCGGTTTATTTTGTAGCCAACACCAATGGAAACCATGAATAGCCAGTACGCATATGTGCTTTATATAGCATCTGACATATATATGCCCTGAAATCATTACAGCCAAGTATATGTATGGTCTTTATGTCAATACTTAGGGAACTCTTTTTTTTTTGTCAGTCATAGGGCTTGAACGAACGGCCTAGGTGCTGTCCCTGAGCTCTTTTGCTCAAGGCTGGCACTCTACCACTTTGAGCCACAGCTCCACTTATGGGTTTGGGTGGTCTCATGGACTTTCCTGCCCAGGTTGGCTTTGATCTTCAGATCTCAGCCTCCTGAGCAGCTAAAGATTGTAGGCATGAGCCACTGGCACCTGGTTTCTAGGAATTCTTAGCTCCAACATTAAAGGGGTTGTGAAGAAAGGAAAGGATTAGTCTTCTCATCCCTCTTACAGCCCTCTTCTGTTCTAAGCTTATTATTCCAAACACAGTGTATTTATAATAACCATTGGCATTTCTTCCTTCTTACTATGAGGTTTATTTTTTCTATGAGTATTTTCTTTTTTTAATCATCATGGGGTTTATATATTGAATTCTTACAACCTCCTCCACTGTGCTTTCCTAAAACTGGTTTCCTGAAAGTGTTCTTACATATATAGTTATGACTCTTGGTATCTAAAACCACAGAAGAGATTTTCTAAGGCAGGTCTCCTGTGACGTTCTGTACCTGAAGAACCATGTGGAGTGTACCTCTTGGGAAGCTAAGGTATTCATCATTTTAGTTCACATCCTACACTTTAAAGAAACCACTAATATTTATTTCTTTCACGATTTTAAGGGTCCCAAAGGCAAAGTTGGCTTAGCTGAGTCGTTCTGGCTGCTTAGCATAGAGGGAAGTGTCTCCCTTTAAGGTTGTGGCAAAGATGTTGTCTGGGGTTACATCCCAAAAGGAGTGTCTGAAGTTAAATGATCTGCTTTCAAGATGGTGTCCTCACTAGGCTGACAACTCGGTGCTAGCTATTGCAAGGGGCCCCAGTTCCTTACCACATAGCCCTCTCCAGGGTGCCACTGGAGTGTTTTCACAACATGGCAGCAGGCTTCCTCCAGAGCAAGTGCTCCAAAGAGAGCAAGATGGAAGCACCAACAAACATCAACACTCTTTGTAATCACACACCATGTTTCTCCTGTGTTACACTGATTACAAAGGTCAGCTCCAGTTCTAGTTAATGTAGGTGGTAACTGTACAGATATAAGGAAGCAAGAATCATTGAGGTTGGGTTTTTTTTTGTTAAATTTTTATTATCAAACTGATGTACAGAGAGGTTACACTTTCATACGTTAGGCATTGGATACATTTCTTGTACTGTTTGTTACCTCCTCCCATTGAGGTTGTTTTGAAGCCTGGATACAGCATCCATGGACTCCTGTCCCTCATGATCTGAAGGTTGCCTAGTGTGGCCCAAGCAAATTCCAGGAGGGGCTTCAGAAAGCCTCAGGTTAAAGGTTTTGCAGGTGTTTGAATTGAGAAGCTGCCAACCTGCTGAGAATTATCCACTGTGACTGCAGGTGAACTCAGAGGTGGCCTAAGGGCTTTGAGATGCAACCCAATTAGCATCTGCCAGATGCCCCAAGGCTGTCACGAAAGCAACAGACTTTATAGCCCATCCTTAATGAAAAGATACATTTTTTTCACACCTCATACTTACAGGCAGAGCAAATGATAGGTTGGTGAGGAGGTCTTTTATCCCTTTGGGATGTCTTCTGGGTGATTGTTACACTAGACAGAGCTTTGGGCTTTGGAAGCCCAGCATCCCCGAAGAGAGAGTTCCCACAACACCAAAGCCAATGTGTTTCTCATGTTACTGAAGAGTATCAAAGCACAGACCAACCCTGGGCAGAGGTCCAGCTATAATCTTGAAATATGGGAAGAAAGTTGGAATCAAAGGCAATAGACAAGATTTAGAGCCTCAGTGTGATGAAGGTGCTTCTCAAGGTAACCTGGAGTCAGAGGAAATGATATCAGATCAATGCCTGGTAGCACGGCCTTGTGCTGAATTTAAAGCACTGACATCAATGGGTTCAATCGTTTATGTGACCTAATTCTACTTCTATAAAGAAACAAAAGCAGGAGGGAAAAGGGGGCGTAGGACTAGAGTAACCAAGGAGGAAGGAGGGAAACTTATAAACAACTTGAGGCCTTTGCTGAATGGTCAAAGTTGGAGTAAACTATATGGCATGGCTTGTCCAAGACACTCCTGGTTTAACCTGTTATTCTGGAATCATTATTAATAGTGTGGACTTTGCCTTCCAAAGACATCCAGACTGAGGTGGTTAATTACATGTTCATTTAACTTACAGCACACTCTACCCTCCCAAACATAACCTTCATCACAGTCAATTGAAATAAACGTTTAATGTCTGTCTTGTCTGTTCAGCTGTAGTTTGTGGGAGAATAGGGACCATATCTGACGTTTATACCACTTTCTCTACAATACTGGCATTTGTCAAGTGCTCAATATATACTTGACCCACTTTGTAAGTAAAGGATTGAATTGCTGAGTGAATACATTAGCTTTGTTTTCAAAGGCGTTCCATGACCAGAATGAATGGAGGGGAAGCCATTAGGGCCAAAATTCCAAGGGGATCTATAGGAGGCCTGTTTTAAATCCTCAAGTCAATGCGCCATCTGAATGTATTCCCTCACTTGGTACCAGTGACTCTAGGGCCAGATGGTGTGTGTTCATAACGAAGCTGCTGGTGGTGAAAAGTTTGGGGCTGTCAAATGTTCAGAAAGTCCCCAAGTGTGAATCAACAGGCTTTTCATCCCTGCCCTTTAAGGATCTATTCTGTCAGCAAGTGATTCTGAAAGCCAGGAAATTGTGTTATCAGTGACACAGTGTAATGCACATTTTTCTGTAGTATTTCCTTTTTAGGGAGAGGGAGCCAAGCATTTTGCCACCAAACTAGGACCATTTATGGACTACTCAGCTACATTTGCTGAGAGCCGTCTGGGCTGCCACGTGATTCTAAGCATAAACCTTAGCTCATCTCACAAAGCCAAGAATATGGGCACTGCATTTTGGAGACCAGGAAAAAAAATGAAAAAATGAAAGCTGTAGCCAAAGTTCTGCAGAAACTGCTGGATAGTGACTAATTTAGAAGGGTAACTTCATCTCCAGCAGTGGGGGTTAATTTATCATTCTTTGCTTGCACAAAGACACACACATACACACACACACACACACACACACACACACACACAAAACCCTCCTTTGCACTTGAGTCTTAAATTTCCCAACAGAAGATGCTATTCTTATTTTTTTTCTTCCAGGTTTTAGAAAGAGAGTAAGGACAATTTTTAAGGAATGGGACATTGCATCATAGTACCTAGCTTATCTTTCCTGTTCTGCCAGTAGGTTGTTGTTGAGCTGCTACTTAATGTTTTGTTGCTGTTGTTATGTCTTTTTCTTCTAAGATACGAATCACTATGCTGACCACATCATTATGAGATAAATGTCTTGCATACTATTATCATAAATATTTATTGTTTACATTAACCTATTCCAGGCCTTTCTGGAATATAATCCAAAAGCATAACCCTTTAAAAATTCCCATAAAGCAGAAAACTTGTCAGAAACAATCTGATATTTAGCACCTACTAGAATGCATATAATTCAGTATAATAAGATCAGGCTAAGACCCAAAGAAACATAGACTCTATGTTTTACGTCATTGGAAATAATTAGTATATATCTAGGAGAGTCCTAGGATCACAATAGTTCAGTGACTATATACATACGGTCATATAAGATGATACTAAGTGAAATGAACTCCAAAATATGGAAACAAGTGGGTTGCATTGTTGTTTTAAATGTATGATGTGAAATTATTTATTTTTTCTTGTGCTTTTCTTCCCTATGGTTTAACGCATTGTCACTGTATTTGAGTTTGATGCCCTGATCATTGAATATATGTTTATCTGAATTAGGGAAGGGAAAGGGAAAATCAAAATGGTGAGACAAAGGACAAAGGTCAAACTAATGCAACAGCAATACTTACAAGATAATATGTTGTAAACTAACTGTACAACTTGGGGGGGTGGGAAGGAGGGAAGGTGGGAGAAAACTGAGGGAGGAGGTAACAAGTTTGACAAGAAATGTACTCACAACCTTATGTATGTAACTGTAATCCTTTGGTACATCACCTTGACTATAAAAATAAATTAGAAAAAAATGTATCTTGAAATGTCAAAGAAAAGATCAGGCTAAAGCAGTAGATAATAAGTAATAACATTTTAGTTGAAAGGTAGAAGTTAGGCAGGTAGGAGAGAGGGCCTTCCAAGAAGAGGAACAACATTAGTAAAGTCATAAATCAGGGGTTGGCAAATAAAGGCATAACGGTCAAATCCAGCTGACTTATGATTGGGTAGATAAAGTTATATTGGTACAGTCACACACTCATTTATATACGTACCTCTATGGCTGCTTTCCTGATAGAGCAGTGGAGTTAGGTAATTATGACAGAGATTGTGTGGTCCCTGAATACAAAATATTAATTAAGAAATATGTAGGGCTGGGGATATGGCCTAGTGGCAAGAGAGCTTGCCTCGTATACATGAGGCCCTGGGTTCGATTCCCCAGCACCACATATATAGAAAATGGCCAGAAGTGGCGCTGTGGCTCAAGTGGCAGAGTGCTAGCCTTGAGCAAAAGGAAGCCAGGGACAGTGCTCAGGCCCTCAGTCCAAGGCCCAGGACTGGCCAAAAAAAAGGAAATACATAAAATAGTTCCTGAGTCTGTTATAGACTGTGCTGAATGTGGGAATGTTTTTTTTTTCCTCTTTAGAACATATGATTTGAAAAGAAGGGAATGGAATTAGATTATGGAGAAGATGATAGAGATTTTCATATCTATTTAGTAGGAGATAGGAGTAAACTCATAGAGAAAGTATCCATTTTTTTAATCCCTGCAGCAAATCTCATATCCAGATACCCAGAACTTGAGGAATGGAAGGAGTTTAAATGTAGTAAATGCATTTATTCTTCTGTAAGATAGAAGGACCATTGATTTCTACATCTGCCCAGTGAGCATATATTCATTTACTTTTACAGAGCTAGTTATATAAGATATAGTCATTGAGAGAAGAACTTTTTTTAATTGTCAAACTGATGTACAGAGAGGTTACAGTTTCATACATTAGGCATTGGATATATTTCTTGTACTGTTTGTTACCTCATCCCTAATTCCCCCTCCCCCCCTCCCCCTTTCCCTTTCCCCCCATGAGTTGTTCAGTAGATTTACACTAAACAGTTTTGCAAGTATTGCTTTTGTAATCGTTTGTCTTTTTTACCCTGTGTCTCTCGATTTTGGTATTCCCTTACAGTTTCCTAGTTCTAATACCTGTATACACGGTTTCCAATGTATTCAGATAAGATACAGAGATAGTGAAGGTACAACCACAGGAAGGGGATACAAGAGGATCATCAACAATAGAAGCTACGGTTTCACATGGCATGTTGAAAGTAATTACAACAGTGATCTAACAGCTGTTTCCATAACATGGAGTTCATTTCACTTAGCATCATCATAAGGGTCTAGCTATTGGGCTCTTGTGATCTTCTGCTGTGAGTAGCCTAAACTTGTGCTAATTATTCCCTATGAGGGAGACCATAGAGTCCATGTTTCTTTGGGAAGAACTTTTTTTTTTTTTGGCCAGTCCTGGGCCTTGGACTCAGGGCCTGAGCACTGTCCCTGGCTTCTTTTTGCTCAAGGCCAGCACTCTACCACCTGAGCCACAGCGCCCCTTCTGGCCGTTTTCCATATATGTGGTGCTGGGGAATCGAACCAAGAGCTTCATGTGTAGGAGGCAAGCACTCTTGCCAATAGGCCACATTCCCAGCCCACGAGAGAAGAACTTTTTAAAGACACAGATGAACTCTCAAAAAATTCAGAAGAAAGCCATCCATAATCCTACAATTAGAGTAAAAGCCACTGACAAATTTCTGGCTTCTTCTTATCTTTGTTCCTACACAAAACAGTGTTTTTGTAGAATGCCTACTACATGCCAGCCAGTACACTAAGCACTGAAAGCACCTCCAAAATGCAGAGCAGAGGATCAAATCATTGAAGTATGGACTCAGAAGCACAGTAATAGCTAATGGGAGATACAAGCAAAGCAGGGCAGAAAGAGTGGTCTTCCTGGTTTGATATATTCAAGTAGAGCTTTAAAGGCTAACAGGCAGCCAAGTAAGCAGAAACCATGGTCTAGACAGATGTAACTGATATTTCCCATGTTCTAAGATGCCCAAGAGTTTCATTGACAATATATCATATAATCCATAGAAGAACTCTAAGAGATGGGTATTTCATTCCCACTTTACAGGTGAGGACCCTGAGACTGGGGTGTTAAGAGAGCTTCCCAGGCCAATTCAGAAAGCTTGAGACAGAGATTAGGGTTTGAGCTCAGATCTTTTCTCCTCTATACTTTCCGCATTTCATCATATAGAGGCTCTGGGTAAATAAAGTCATGGCGTCCACCTTCATTGATTTTATTTAGTAAATATTTTTTGAACATCCACTGTAGACCTGACAAAGAATATATTAACTGTGTTCACAAGGAGTCCTATAGAATCTTCCATCGTGTGTGTGTGTGTGTGTGTGTGTGTGTGTGTGTGTGTTAGGGGTGGGGAATTTGCATGCAAAATCAGATTCTATTTTGACTCAGACAAAACTTGACACTTATTGGAGTTCTGAATAAATTCATTCAGCTTCTTCCCTCCTTGGTCTTTTTGTAGAGACTGTGGTCCAATCATGTTGTGTTGTTTGGCTCTAGTTAGATGATTTTAGGCACTCCATTATGAAGGTTGTCCATCATGCATCCAGCCAGTTACTACTACTCCAGTAGAATTGGGATGTGTGTATAGAAAACTGGAGGAGATAAGGAAGTAACATGACTCCCTACTTGCCATTCTCAAGAGACATCACTGCCTGGTTGTAGCCAGAAGACACAGGCCTGATTCAACAACCAGGACTGCAGGAACCTCATGATGTACTAAAGGGCTTGTAAAATGTCTTCCAAAACAGTGACATCATCACCATCTGTTATCACGGCTAGCTGGATAGCAGGTGTGAACACTAGGAAAGACTAAAACTACCTTTCAAAACCTGGGAGGTGCTTTCCCTTCCAAAGTCCAGGAGGAGGGAGGGGTGTGTGAAGGGATGAGGAGGCAGCTCACTTTCCCTCTCTCTCAAACATATACAAAGCCACCCAGAGTATTAGTGAGTTGCACCATGAAATATGGCATAGCCATAAATGAAATTACAAAAGAATGGCTTCCAAAGGCTTCACCTTGAAA
Organism: Perognathus longimembris pacificus; assembly: GCF_023159225.1. Classification (NCBI taxonomy): domain Eukaryota; kingdom Metazoa; phylum Chordata; class Mammalia; order Rodentia; family Heteromyidae; genus Perognathus; species Perognathus longimembris. Next base: position 103,640,910 of record NC_063188.1, on the reverse strand, counting down.
CTTTAACTTCTGCATTGTGAGCACACCATTTATTACCTCTGCTGCTGGGAAAGGAGCTGTTAGTGTAATGCAGAGAAGAGAGACTGGCAGTCTAAGGAGGAGAAAATGATAAGATTTATGGCGGGAATAAAACCTTGAGCAAATTGCCTCTTGTTAAATGTGGGTGTTGGGCCTATTGTCAAAGGAGTTCACTCCAGGAAAACACAATGGTCTTTCTGGAAAATTCTTTACACTATTCTATACCTTTATTTCTCTCTTTGTGTTAAGTGATCTGATAAGAAAAGATGGATGAGAGAGAAGATGCTTCATTTTCCTTTTTCCACTTGCTTTTTCTCCAGTTGATATATGCCTTCTTCACTGAGGTCACCTCCAAGGTAGTATTGATACTCAGGACTTTCTCCCAAGGGTTCCACAGTAGCTGGGACAAACACCAAAGGATGTTTCTTTTTTATTTGTTTTGTTTTTGTTGCCAGTCCTGGGGTGTGGACACAGGGCCTGAGCACTGTCCCTGGCTTCTTTTTGCTCAAGGCTAGCACTCTACCTCTTGAGCCACAGCGCCACTTCCGGCTTTTTTCTATATATATGGTGCTGAGGAATCGAACCCAGGGCTTCATGTATACGAGGTGAGCACTTTACCACTAGACCATATTCACAGCCCTCAAAGGATGTTTCTAATCAATGTTCAACAGGCTTCCTATAAGCCAAGACCTAGGCTGGGCAACTAGAGATATAGAATATCTGGTCCTTTTATTCAGCAACTCTACCTGAGCTTGACTTCTGGACATTTTTATGCCTGGGAGGATGTACAACCAGCCAAGCTAATTTTAGCTTCAACAATTTGAGACTCCTCCATTAAAAAAACCCAAAAACTTTCTTCCTTTACTTTTGTTTGTGCTGGTCCTGGGGCTTGAATACAGGGCCCACTGAATTGTGCTGTTGCTGAGCTTTTTATTTTTTCTTTTTCTTTTTTTGCCAGTCCTGGGGCTTGAACTCAGGGCCTGAGCACTGTCCCTGGCTTCATTTTGTTCAAGGCTAGCACTCTACCACTTGAGCCACAGCGCCACTTCTGGCCATTTTCCATACATGTGGTGCTGGGGAATTGAACCCAGGGCTTCATGTATACGAGATAAGCACTCTTGCCACTGGGCCATATTTCCAGCCCCTTATTTATTTTTTAATTCAGTAGTCATTCATTTATTTTCATGTTTTTTTTTGTTTTTTTTATTATAAAGGTGTTATACAGAGGTATTACAGTTACATAAGTCAGGTAATGAGGACTTTTTTAAACAGTGTTACCTCTTCCCTCATTTTCTCCCAGTTTTGCCCTTCTCATCCTCCTCCCCCATGAGTTATATCCTGTAGTTCATTTTCAACACAGTGTCTCCTCTCGCTGCTGCAGTAGCTTACCCTTTGGCCCAGCATTTCTGCATGTTTGTTTCTTTGCTTTTCTTCAAGGCTAGCGCTCTACCACTAGAGCCACGGCTCCACTTCTGGTTCTTTATTTTTGTGGTAGTTAACTGGAAATAAGACTCTCACAGACTTTCTTGCTTGGGCTGGCTTCGAACTGTGATACTCAGAGTTCAGTCTCCTGAATATCTAGGATTACTGGTGAGTCACGAGCTCTTCCTCTTATTTCAGGGACAGTTTAAGTTCAGGATTCCAACATGACTAGAGACTTAAGGTTCTTTTCTGGCTTCTTGTCAGCTACCTCTGCAATAGACAATCTTTCTCTTGAAAAAATAGCAATAAGTGTACCAACAGTCCACTAAGACTTTCTGTAATAATAGTCCAATAAGACTTTCTGTAAAAATAGAGTTGTGATGTATCTCTATGGTCCAATATGGGAGACAGTAGCCATAAGTGGGTAGTAAGGACGTAAATGGTGACCAGTTAGAACTGGTAGGATCTGCAAGTTGAAGATACATGCTGAGTTCCTAAGCCATAGACAACCAAAAGAATGCAAAAGATCTCAGCAGTCATTTTATGTCAATTATGTATTAAAATATAATTATTTGGAAACGCTGAATTAAATATATCCTTAAAATTAATGCCACCAGTTTCATTTATTTTTTTATATGTGCCACCAGAAGTTCTTTGTGTGCTAATTTTGAGCTTGAACTCTGGGCCTGGATGTTGTCCTTGAGCTTTTTCACTCAAGATTAGCCACAGCTTCACTTCTGACTTTTTGGCCAGTTAATTGGATTGTCCTGCTCAGGCTGGCTTTGAATCATGATCCTCAGATCTTAGTCTCCTGAGTAGCTAGCATTATAGGCATGAGCCACTGGTACACAGCTTTGTCACTAGAAAATGTTAACTTATATATGTAGCTCACATTATATTTCTGTTTGATAGTGTTCTTTTACCCTTTGGTTTTCTTATCTGGAAAACAAAGGTAACAGGTCAGCGATTGGTAAAGTTTACTCATATTAAACATACCCCCCACACTTGTCCCATTGTCAACTGACTGCCCAGTAGTGTGAACAGTGGTCAGAGTGCGTGTAACAGCTGTTGTGAGTGCCACCTATGTCTCCTCTGAACTGTCCATTCTTGTAAAGCTTAAGGTATATTATTTCAAGCACCTGCATCTCTTCATTTTGAGGTTCCCTTTCAGTCTATAGGAGGGGAGGCCAACAATGTCTCCAGGAGCAGCACAGAACCAAGGATGCTGGGAATTGAAAGATAACCACTTAAGTTTCCATGCCCCACAGGCGACATCCTCTAAGCCCTGTTCCTTGTAGTCTCTCAGAACAGCCTGGCAGGACTGAGTCTGAGCCACACACAGTGTTACTCCCTAAAATAGTATTTCTCTTCTTGACTTCTTTCCCATCCTGGTATCGCTTCCCCAGTCCCCTAAAGAGCTTCCTGGGATCATCTCGTAAATAAACCACTCCATTCCCATCCTTTTCTCAGGATCTGCATCTAGATGAATGCAGCCAGAAGTAGTCCATTGCTAGCCCTAAACGTTCATATTTAAGGCGATGTCCTAGGAACCTTTGAGTGGCTTCTCCTGTTTTGTCAGTTTTGCTGGCATTTTAACAGACAAGTAGATGCTTTAATGGGACTCTTGAGTTGGTCTTATCTCAGAGATCTGAGCACAGAACGACTTGCCACTCTCTCCTTGCCTTCTGAAATCCACTACCTCACATGAATTGGTATTGAATTGGTCCTTCCAGCTGCATTTTGTCTGCATTAATGATTTCTATTTTAATACTAGTTTTCCATCTCCGTTTTCATCAGATGGAACTCCTGGTTTCATTTTCTTCTAATTACAATAAGAGTCCCCAAGATATCTTAGGCATGATGAGTTCTGGGTGGGTGTAAATTGCTTGCTGATGCTAAAGACACTCCGGGAGGGTACCCTCTAGAATCTGACAGGAAGTTGTACCAGATGTCAGAAATCTAACACCAAAAAATAAAAATAAGCTCCAGTTACTAAATTGACCAGGGTCTGGTATTTCAGGGAGGAAAAAGAGAACCTCCAGGAAGAGGAAAATGTAAAATATTTGGAAATGGTCCAGAGATTCAGCAAATACATGGTTTAGCAGTGTTCTAGAAGCTAAAAAGCAACTGTGGCCATTGGAAAAAAAAAACATTTCAATGTCACATCAAGGATTAGAGTCTTCTAAGTGCAGAAAGGGATCTTGAAAATTCCATTATTCACCGTCTATCCTCTATGAGCGAGAAAACTGAAACCCAGAGAGTTAAAATAATGTCTCTAGAGTAGGTTGAAAATAAAAACAAGTTCAATTCCTTCTCTCAACCCTTGAATTGTTACACCTTGTTTACAGAACAGCAACCATTGTTAGCACTCCTATCACAAAGGAAGTCTGGAGAGTTAGGACATGCTAGAGCTATATTGGAGCCACCTGTTGGCTCTGCAAGATGACAGAAACCCACATTGGTAGCTCTTCCAGGGGGCTTATCCAGAGCCCATCTAAAGAACTATCATACAAAATACAGTGCATTAAAAATTAATCTAATGTAGCTGGGTACCAATGGCTCATACCTGTTATCCTTGCTACTCAGGAGGCTGAGATCTGAGGATCACAGTTCAAAGCCAGCCAGGGCAAGAAAGTACATGGGACCATTATCTCCAATAAACTACCACAAAAGCCAGAAGTGGACCTGTGGCTCAAGTGGTAGAGTGCTCACCTGGAGCAAAAGAAGCTCAGGGACAGTGCCCAGGACCTGAGTTCAAACTCCAGAACTGGCACGCACACACACACACACACACGCACACACATTAATCCAATGTGTTGAAACACCATGAGATTTTTGATATACCCTTATGACATTGGATTCTGTGCTAGGCTCCCAGGGATTTGAATCCATTGTAGACTTGGGCTCTACCCTGAAGCTGTTTCTCACTCAAATGGAGAAAAGGCAGACAATAAACCAATTTGAAATATATAAATAATTACCAAATTGTTTTCACCAAATACTTGGTGGAAGCCTGGTATGTGTCTAGCGCCTCCTCCCATCTTTGGAATTCTCTAGTAATTGCATGAATGTAGCAGTATCTCATAATCCTCCAGAGTTCTTTAGCATTAGAGTTCATTTTTTTTCATTCAGTTACTTATTCATTCATTCACACTTATCTAACATATGTACTAAGTGCTAACCATGAGTCACTAGGGATGGTAAAGGATGCTGGATGAAGTTCAAGGTGATACAAAACTTGCCTCAATCCCTCTTCTGCCTTCCCATCTCACTCAAAATACAAGGCCAAGTCTTTACAATCAGTTGAACAATTGGTCCTAATTCCATTCACAGTCTCTGGTTGGAGGTAGGGAAGGCTGTACCATCAAATGACTGGTTTCACTCAGTTAATGTATTTATTAGTTTTCTTGTACATTCATTTATTCAGCAAATATGAAGGACTACTTCCATGTTAGGAGCTGGGCTGAACAATTCAGTATTGGTGTAAAATGTTTACTAGTTGTTATAAGCCTTATACTTTATAGAGATAAACTCATATATCTAGGTAATAACACAAAATGAGGTATAAGGAAATAAATAATGGGAAAACCATATAAATTGATGGCCAGAGTGAGCATCTATAAAGGAAAGTGATATTTACACTGAGACACTAAAGAGGGAGACACATTATCCAGAGGACAAAGTAAGAGGAAAATTTTCAGGCAAATGGAAAATAGATTGCAAGGGAAGTTTTGAAACCGATATGCTGACAGCCCTCAACTCAACACATGAGATTTGGACATCTCCTGCATCTGGCATCTTTGTGGGCTACTTTGTCAGCTACTTTGTCATTCAGAAAACAGCTAACCCAATATGTGGACGTGGGAGGTTAAAATAAAAGGAAGAGTAGGTGCGGGTGGCCAATGCCTATAATCCTAGCTACTTGGGAGGCTGAGATCTGAGGATGGAGGTTCAAAGCCAGTCCAAGCAGGCAAGTCTTCGAGATTCGTATCTCCAATTAACCACCAGAAACCCAGAAGTGGATCTGTGGCTCAAAGTACTACAGTGCTAGCCTTGAGCAAAAAGAGCTCAGGGACAGGGCCCAGGCCCTGAGTTCAAGCCCCATGACTGACCAGAAAAATAGAAGGGCAGTCTCTCAAGCTACATCCACTTCAACATACAATTCCAGAAGTTCTGTAGAACGGGCAATGAGGCTTATATCCCCTTCCACATCCTCACACTTGGACACACTTTGGTGGCAACAAGTAGGGATGATCCATTCCTTTTTCTTTGAAGATGAAATGTGGAAGATGTCTTTGCTCTCTTCCTTGGATTCCTTAGGATTTCATCCCACAAGAACTTAACTTCTCTTTTATGTATACTGCAGTTAGAACTAGATGGTCCCTTGACTTGTTCGTTGAACGTGAAGTATTTGAAGCTGTACCTTCCTTGTCTGCCATATGGATATACTCTAATTGCTCTATTTCTTTCACAAGTTTTATGCAAGGGCTTTAGAGAACAATGCATTCTAAGAATATTTTAAATTGTTGAACAGATTTTAATTTTTTTAGAGTGGTTGTAGTTTTACAACAAGATGGAGTGGAAACTACCAAGATTCCTATATACCCCTTATACTCACACATGGGGGACCTCCCTCACTATCAACAGCTCCCATTAGAGTGGCACATTCGTTACAATTAGTGAATGTACACTGACACCAAACTATCATCTACAGTCCATCATTTACATTGGTGTTCACTCTGTGCTGTGCATTATGTAAGTTTAGAGTTTGATGCTCCTAGTCCCCAAAGTGCCCAAGATGCATTCTTGACTCTTTTATTGCTCCCCTTTGTGTCAGGAAAGAAACTGTTTTACCCAAGCTTTCCTGCCAGTTGATTTCTGATTGGAATGGAAGGGCTCAGCAGTTGATCAGAAGGTAGGGAGAGAGGTTGGAATATTTCTTTACGGGTTCCTCCCTGTTTGAGCACTCTATCTTTAGCAAAAGCTGGGTAGCTACATGACCACAGATCTGCTGAATAGGTGCCTCCTTCTCCATGGCTCAAACATGTGACATTATTCCTGCCTTTGTCTCTTTTGCACAGGAGGGCTAATCATTTTTTGTATCAGTTTCTTGGTGCTTTAACATTCCTTGCTAATTCCCTTAACCTTCCCACAAAGTAATCCCTTCACTCAGTTCTCTTTATTTGAACCATCTGGATAGGGCTCCATTTTTTTTCTTGGAACCCTAAGTCATATAAACATATAAACACTCTGATTCATATAAACATATAAACTACTTTGTCAAGTTCATGCAATGTGCCAGAAGCTATACTAATCCTTTCAAAACACTGGCTGGATTAAAGGATAATTTTCAATGAAGGTGCAATTATGTCTTTAATACAGATGTCAAATAAACACATCTTGACAAAGACTTTTTCCTTGACCAAGCTTTGGACAGGATTTTTACAGCCCTCTTTTCAATTAGACCTGGTTCTTAGGACTTATTGTCAATCTGTTGAGCTGAACTTTAAGAAGAATCTAACTCTGTGAGTCACCTCACCCTTTACATCTGATCAGATTCCTCAGCTTATACCCTTAACACGTGATCATCCTGACTTACAAACAGTCAGAATACTGTTAAATAAGTTTGCATGACTCCTACTGCTCCTCTGGGAAGGCAGAGATAGAGAATCAGAGTTCAAGGCCAGCTGGATCTATCTCGAAATCCAGCTGGATGTTGTGTGTAATCACAGCTATTTGGGAGGTAGAGGTAAGAGTATTGCAGTGTAAGGCCAGCCCCAAGCAAAAGTCAAAAGTATGAGACATTATCTTAAAAAAACAACAACCAACTAAAGCAGAAAAGGCTCTAGGCTTAGCTCAAGCGGTAGAATGTTTGCCTAGTAAGCACGAAGCCCTACATCAGAAAGAAAGAAACAAAGAGAGTGGGAGAGAGAGAGAGAGAGAGAGAGAGAGAGAGAGAGAGAGAGAGAGAGAGAGAGAGAGAGAGAGAGAGGAAGAAGGAGACAGAGGGAGAGGGAGGGAGAGGAAGGGAGAAGGAAGAGAAAGGATCCCTTATCTCTGGTGGCTCCTCCTAAAATTTTTCTAATTATTGTGCCCATTGGCTATAAATACTTAGTCATCTGCTGTAGTTGAGGTTAACAGATCTGCCTTACTGAGAGAGTCCTGAGCAATATCTTTCTTCCCATTTTAACAAGTGTCAGAATAATTTTTTTCTTTGATAGTTATGTTAGCTGTGAGTGATCATTTGATCTCTAGGCTTCATGTCAGAACCCCAATTGCACACCTTAAGAATGGGAATATCTCAAATCACCACAAGTTGTTAACAGATACAGGATGTAAAAGTAAAAATCCAACACAATAATAGAAATCATGGGAAGAAGGAAATAAATTGTAGAGTTTTCATATATGACTGAAGTGAAATTGTTAACAGTTTAAAATGTACAATTATAACTAGAGGATGCATTATGGAAGCCTATGACAACTACAGAGGAAAAAAGCTTTAGTAGATAGAAAGAAAGATAAAAACGAAGCAGAGTACAATCATCAAATTATTATGGTTTGAATTAAAAAATTTTAACATTAAAATGTTATAAAAGCATACATATGAAACCATTTTGTTTTTATATTCAGTTCAGAATTCAATAAATTACACGAGATAGTCAATACTTGATTATAAAGTAGGCTTTTGTTAGACAGTTTCACCCAAATATAAGCTAATATAAGTGTTTTGAGCATGTACAATAATGTTTGATAGCTAAATGTATTAAATTTATATTAGACTCATGAAATTTTCAACTTATAATAAGTTCATTAGGCTAGGATCCTACTGTGAGCCACGAAGCATCTGCATATCATTACCAAAAAAATCAAATCACAAAATAAGTCAGACAGAAAGGAATCAATGAATTATAAACTCAACACAAAACAACCAGTGTCAGCAGAGAGTCCCTAAATATATTGATGAATACATTTATGTGAATTAATAAATTAAATAGTTAAGTAAATATATTTATGTGAATTAAACAAAAAATAGCTGATTGGATAAAAATGGATAACATGGTTGAACTATATTATATGAGATTTACTTTAAGGTCGATAATGACAAATGAAAAACTGTCCTAAGAAATGAAGATCACTATATGAGAATAAAAGCATAACTCAATTATAAATAAGTATGCATCCAACAACAGAGCACTCATATACATAATGCAAGTAAAGTCAGATTTGGAAAAAGAAATACATAGCATTACTACAGTAATAAGAAGCCTCAAGGAACCCTACTTCATTGTTGGTGGGAATGTAAACTGGTTCAGCCACTCTGGCAAGCAGTATGGAGATTCCTCAGAAGGCTAAATATAGAGCTCCCCTATGACCCAGCAGCCCCACTTTTGGGTATCTATCCAAAAGACCACAAACAAAATCACAGTAATGCCACCAGAACAACAATGTTCATCACAGCACAATTTGTCATAGCGAGAATCTGGAACCAACCCAGATGCCCCTCAGTAGACGAATGGATCAGGAAAATGTGGTACATATACACAATGGAATTTTATGCCTCTATCGGAAAGAATGACATTGTCCCATTTGTAAGGAAATGGAGGGACTTGGAAAAAATTATACTAAGTGAAGTGAGCCAGACCCAAAGAAACATGGACTCTATGGTCTCCCTTATTGGGAATAATTAGTACAGGTTTAGGCAAGTCACAGCAGAGGATCACAAGAGCCCAATAGCTATACCCTTATGATGACATAAGATGATGCTAAGTGAAATGAACTCCATGTTATGGAAACGATTGTTATATCACAGTTGTAACTACTTTCAACGTCCCATGTGTATCTGTAGCTTCTACTGTTGATGATGTTCTTGTATCACCTTCCTGTGGTTGTATCTACACTATCTCTGTAATCTTATCTGAGTATATTGGAAACCGTCTATACTGGTATTAGAACTAAGAAATTGAAAGGGAATACCAAAATCGAGAGACACAGGGTAAAAAAAGACAAACAACTACAAAAGCAATACTTGCAAAACTGTTTGGTGTAAGTGAACTGAACACCTCATGAGGGAAAAGGGAAAGGGGGAGGAGGGAGAGGAGGGAATGAGGGATGAGGTACCAAACAGTACAAGAAATGTATCCAATGCCTAACGTATGAAACTGTAACCTCTCTGTACATCAGTTTGATAATAAAAATTTGAAAAAAAAGAAAAAAAGAAGCCTCAATACCCTACTTTTGAATGGATCAATTATCCAGACATAAAATTAATAAGGAAATAGCAGACATGAATTCTCTCTCTCATATATATGTGTATATATATATATGGATCATTTTACTTAGTAACGTGAAGATATGCATTTTTCTCAGGCTTTGATAGAATCTTCTCTAGGATATGATTCTCCTATCATATGATAGGTCACTAAACAAGTCTTACAAAATTTAAGAAGATTATGGACTGAAATTAGAATTCAATAACACAAGAATCACAGTAAAATTAACAAATACATGAAAATTAAATAGCACCCTCTTAACTGTTAGATCACAGAAGTACAAAAGAAAATTAGGATATATATGAAGATAAATGAAAACACAGCATATTGAACCTTACAGGACACAGCAAAAGCAGTACGAGGGAAGTTTATAGAGATAAGCTGCACACACACACACACACACACACACACACACACACACACACGGTCTGAAATTAAAAAGCCCAACTTTACACCCCAAGAGAATACCAAAAAGGACAACACAAAGCCCCAAATTAGCAGAAGGAAAAAAATAAAGATTGGAGCAAGCTGGATGCTGGTGGCTCACGCCTGTAATCCTAGCTACTCAGGAGGCTGAGATCTGAGGATCAAGGTTTGAAGCCAGCCTGGACAGAAAAGTCTGTGAGACACCTACCTCCAATTAACTACCAGAAAGCCGGTAGTGGCACTGTGGCTCAAAATGGTAGAGCGCTAGCCTTGAGCAAAAGAGCTCAGGGACAGCACGCAGGCCCAGAGTTCAAGCCCCATGACTGGCAAAACAAAGAGAAGAAAAGAAAAAGGGCTGGAAGCATGGTTCAAGGGGTAGAGTGGCTGTTTAGGAAGCACATGACCCTTAGTTCAAATCCTAGTGCTGTCTGAAAAAGAAAATTTCCTCTTTGTAACAGAACATAACTAAAAAATTACATTGCTAAGCTCTTATTAGAATGTCATAGTTGAGAATGGTACATGAAATCAGATATGACCAGTCAGTTGTGAGGAGCTAAGGTTGGCTTTATAGAAGCGAGGCTTATAAAGCCCTTCAGGAAAGCCAGGGCGGTGCCTGGATCACAGGTTTCCCAGGCTTGCAGATGTGTGAGTAAGAATGTTGCTTCCTTCCTGGCAGACAGGAGAGTATTAGAAGCTTTGAGAAATGTATAGGTATTTATAGATATTGCTGGTGAAGTCAGGTGTGTTATTGGCTTGGTTTCTTAGCCTCACAAGGTATTTGAAAGTCTAAATTTCCTCATGAAAAGTTCTAGTAAAGCAAACTTGAAAAAGACTTGATAGTTCTCATTCTTGATGCACTTATATAAATAAGAAGGCCAACTAGAAGGAAGACCAGATTTATTCTGTAAACAAGAGTCACTTTATTTAAGGTTATCTTTGATTATAAAGGGGAAGTGGGCTGGGAATATGGCCTAGTGGTAGAATGCTTGCCTTGTATACATGAAGCCCTGGCTTCAATTCTTCAGTGCCAAATATATAGAAAAAGCCAGAAGTGGTGCTGTGGCTCAAGTGGTAGAGTGCTAGCCTTGAACAAAAGAAGCTCAGGGACAGTGCTCAGGCCCTGAGTTCAAACCCCAAGACTGGCAAAAAAAGGAGGTAACCACAGAGAGAACTTTTGTTTCTATAGAAAACCACAGCAGAATTTTGCATATTTTGTCAGTCCTTACTAAACTCTTAACTCTTCTAGTTTCTTCCAATATATTTCTGTAACTCTCCAAATTAACATTCCAACTTTTCTCCCGGCTTCATGATTGACGTCACTAGGAATTAAAACTTTACTACTCACATATCCTTAGTGGGACTGTAGATTGTCTATAGTTGACCTCGCCCCAACGCCTGGAATTGAAAGAAACCTTATGAGCTGAAGCTGGCCAGTGGAGTTGTGTGAGTTACTCACGATGCCTTGAGTTCTATATGTAGAAATCTTCTCACCTGGCTGCCCTACGACCAAACCAAATGAATGGCTCAGCTGGCTCCTGCTGAACCAAAGGTAATCATATGAGAAATGGATTTGTATGGCTAAAGCAAAATAAAGGAACAAGTCTTCTTTTCTTGAACAAGATGATGGACTGACAAAGATTCTCCTTGACCTAACTTTAAATAGGTTCCTGTGAGCCATCTTTTATTGACTAAGTCTCAGTCTTAGGTCTGGTTTTCAGCTTGCCTAGATCCTTAGTCCAATTTGAGCAAGATTGGTTTAGTTAGATTTCCCACCGCCTTAGTACCTAATCATGGCAGTCTGTCTCCTGTTAAAATTCCGTTATAGATTTAGCAAGTCTCCTGACCCTAGATGTCTCCTTTTAGTAATTTTCCACTCACTGTACTCATTGCCTGGAAATCCACAGCTGTCTCTGCTGTATTTGGAGTGGAGTCTTGACCATTTTCGTATTTTCGTTGATTGTAATAGTCTTGACACCTGTCACTCTGGTCATGACTAAAAGTCACTCATACCATTTAAAAAAGTGTCAGTAAATATTGGTAAGACAACGTTAAAAGGTTTAACTCAGTGCGAGATCTAGTAAAATGTTACAACCAGTTAAATGGAGAATCCAAACAACAAGCACATTTGTCGATTAAGAATACTGAAATAAATATGTAAACAGCAGCAAAATGAGTTTCTTCTGAAGTAGAAGTTCTAGTGGACAGAATTTGCTTGTCAATGACCCAGAATTATTTTTACAAATCCAGACTTGTAAATTAACTCAATAACGATAAAAAGTTAGACTCATCTAACTCAGAAAGACTATTGGCCTTGTGCTAAATGTAGTTCATGGTCTGATTTTGTAAATAAAGTTTTATTGGAACACACTCATTTGTGTATTGTCAATGTCTTCTTTCCTTGATTGAGTAGTTGTGGCATTGGCTACATAACTGACAAAGCCTAAAGGATTTCTTATCTGATCCTTTACATAAAAGGTGTTTTTTTTAACCTTTCTTTTCTGGGCAGTGCATAGTTTTCCACTGAATAACAACTCTTACTAATATTAGTAAGAAATATATCATTATTAGTTCCATTTTAGAAGGAAATTAAGACCAATGTGGCAGGTCAGACCTCTAATTGTGGTCAGTCTGATTCTATCATCAATGCTGTGATTAGTGACAAAATTCAGAGGCTAAAATACACAGCAATCATTTCAAGTCTTTTGGAATTATCTTTTTAAAAAAGAAAATGTGATAGTTGTGTGTGTGTGTGTGTGTGTGTGTGTGAATGTGAATGTATGCATGTGGGTGAGTAGGACAGAAATAACTGCTTTGAGAAGTAAATAGTCTAATCTGACATTAAAAAAAAAACAAAAACAGGGGCTTGGGATATGGCCTAGTGGCAAGAGAGCTTGCCTTGTATACATGAGGCCCTGGGTTCGATTCCCCAGCACCACATATACAGAAAACGGCCAGAAGTGGCGCTGTGGCTCAAGTGGCAGAGTGCTAGCCTTGAGCAAAAAGAAGCCAGGGACAGTGCTCAGGCCCTGAGTCCAAGCCCCAGGACTGGCCAAAAAAAACCCAAAAAACAGAAACATCCTGGTGCTTGAACTCAGAGCCTGAGCTTTTTTGCTCAAGGATAGCATTCTACCATTTGAGCCACAGCTAACTTTCAGCTTTTTGGGTAGTTTATTAGAGATAAGAGTCTCACCGACTTTCCCGCTTGGGCTAGCTTCAAACCTTGATCCTCAGATGTGAGTCTCCTGTGTAGATAGGATTACAAGGGTGAGCTACTGGCGCCTGGCTAATCTTACTTTTGTTCCTTGTCTAAGACTACTTTGTGTAAAAGAAAATGAATTAAATTGCAGTGCGTTTATATAAGACAGGACATTAGTTGTACATCATCATGCAGGGAACTGAAGCAGAAACTGAAATTTATTTCTGTTTGGTGGCACTTTGCTTTTAAATATTTGCCCTTTTCTAGATGTATCTACCATCACCACCCTCAATGCACAGGGCAAATGAACTATGGTTAGTGCTGTTCCAAATAGTCAGCTCTTCCTCCTCCCCTTTTGTTATGTTTTGCTTTTATTGTGAAGCAATTTAAAACACTATTCTGTGTCAAGGATTATGTAGGTGAATTAGCATTAAAAAGGGGTGACACTGATCAAGATGCTCTGTACACAGAAACTGACATGTTGAATTGAAACCATTTTGTACAGCTATTTAAAGATAATAAAAATGAATAAATAAACAAAAGCCTCTTCTCTCAATATTTAAAATTTCTAATTAACACCCCCTCCTCTAGCTCTCTCCTCATTTTCTTAATGGAAAAGTAGAATGAAACACTCCAGATAGGAGAGAATGTGAGATCAAGCCCAGCCCTGTCAGTTTACCAGCTAGATTTGGAAATCATGTCTTCAGTATCAAGTTCCATGGGAAATCTTTGTCAAATCTTTTTTGTACATGCTCATAAATAATACTTCCCAGAGTATCACTAATAGTCACAAGACACAATGGGTGAATTTCAATGACTAAATTGCCTTGGAGAAAATGAATGGACTGTTAATAGAATTACTCTTGAATAATAGCTAAATGATTTAACTGAAGTATGGTGGGTATCACTTCCTTAGTGTGGCAAATTAGATTTGAAGGTGCCAGTGTGAATGTCTCAGGAATATTACATTGCATAGCCCTTTGGAGGGATTTAAAACTTTTCTATAGCCTTCTCTCCTTTAACAAAGCACATGTTTATTTCTGTTTTCATTGGCTTCATTAGTAGAGGGTGTAGCAGACAGTATCACTTTTCTACATATCCCTTCAGTATCCACCTCAATGCTCCAAGCTCTTTGTTGCAGGCACCTGTAATATTTCTAACCCTGAGAGCATCGAGGCCTGCCCCTGAGCAAGTCCAAGGTGCTGAGGAATGAATTCTTCCCAAAGCTGCCCTCATCTCATGCTAGATGTGAGTTGGTAAATAAATACCAGCATCTTCACCCCTTGATTGGAGTCACTATAAAAGTAGAAGAACTCCAGGGTACGGAGTAACAATGAACAGGATTGGGTTCCAGTGGCCTCCAGTGTCTGATATTGTTCTCTCTGTTGACTGCCTCCCCTTCCTGTCTCACTTCCTGAAATAGTCAGCCAAAGATATAACTTGCACTCAAATCCTTGTACTAGAATTGGCTTCTAAGAGGGTAACCCACTTTAGGACAGAAAGTGAATATGGTGGGTTTTTTTCTTCACCCCTTACTATTTGGCAAAGGAAGTGATCTGCTGCCCCATTCAGATCAGGAATCTCTACCAGACTATCACAGACTGGAAGGCTTAAAAAGCAAACCTCTATTTCGCTCAGTCCTGGATCCTGGGAAGTCCAAGATCAAGCTGCCAGCACAGATATGGGGGAATGGCTCAGTAGTGCAGCACGTTTTTAACATAAAAGAAAGGTGCTAGCAGGCTGGGCTGGGCTGCAATGTAGCTCGGATGTAGCTCAGTTTGCCTGGAAAGTGCAACATCCTGGGTTCGATCCCCAGTACCAAAAAAGAAAAGACACACACAAAAAAATGCTAGCATAAGTGGTATCTGGTGAGGGTTTGCTTTCTAGTTCATGAATCACTTCTCACTGAGTCCTTATATGATGGAAAAAAAGTGAGGGAGTTCTCTGGTACCATTTTATAAGAGCACTAATCTCACTTATGAGGGCCCTACACGTAAACCTGATGTACTCCCCAACCCATCTCCTAGTACTATCACCCTGGAATCATTCTTGATAGTTAAGATTTCAGGTAATGAATTCGGGAGAAACATAAACACTCAGTCCCTTGCTACTAGAGGAAGACAGCATATTGCATTGGGGAGGCTATGGATTTGGGCATTAAACTCAACCTTGTGTTCAAATCCTGTCTTTATCATTGGCTATTTGACATACGTAACCTTGCTCTAGTTTTTTTGTTTTGTTTTGTTTTTGCCTTAGCATACCTCAAATCCCTCAATTATGAAAGAAGGACAATAATGCATCCCTCCAGGAATCATAAGAGAATTAATTGCATAATGTATGTCAACAAGTCAGTACAGTGCTTGACATGCAGTACTGGCTCAATACAAGGCAAGTTGTTGACCATCAGTAGGGTTTTCCTTGGTTACTTCCAATAGCTTGGAACAGTTTTGTCCCTGTAAACATATAGGAATAAAGCAGACAGATACCCAGAGCAAGACTATATCACTTTTCTAAGCTATATGTGATTGCAAAACAGATGTGCGATCATTACTAAGAGAACCTTGTCTAGCTCAAACATTTTTGGATCCTGCTTTTCATTATTTAAAAACTCTCACATTCAAAAACTGAAGTGAATTGTATTAATATTCCCTCTTGCAGTTCTATGACAAACAAAACAATTCATGAGCAAAAAAAAAACAAACCCACCCAAATAAAACAAGCCAAGGGGGAGGGTTATAAAATGAAATATATTGTTTAGTGCTAACAGCTGAATGGAAAAAAAGAGTTAAAATAATTTAGAAATCACACAAGAGGATAATAAAGAATAGAAAAAATCAAAATTTGTAGACTGTTTAGAACTTGAAATTGCTGACTATCCAGAAACTACACAGATGGACCCAGCATGGTGAATAGTCCAAGGGGATTATTGATGACTACTTGTTCTGATTACCCCCATGATCCCTGTCTCTGAAGATAGTTTGATAGTCATTGAGCCATATTATCTCTAAGAGCCTATCTAATGATTGTAACCTGCTAGTCAGTAGATCCTTCCCCTGTTTTGCTGTTTTTAAAAATTTTAATCTGTACCCCAGATAGCTGGCAGACTTTGTTGATTATGGCACCCTCATGCCTCTTATGCAGTCAATTTGAATACATGGAATGATAAATTCATGAGTAGTCTTAGCAGATGTATCCAACCCTATCCAATGGCTTCTCTCTTCTGAGCAATGCTTGTAATGTCACTGAATCAGATGCAGCCAGGTGGCACAGGAAAGCAAGACTTGCACTGGCAGCTTAGCCAAATAGGGCTGTGGAATGGCACAATGTCTTGGACTGGTACGGATTTTAGAGGAGATTTATACATGTCAGAGTTAAAGTACAAGGATAGAGATATGTAAGGAAAAACTTGCTGTTGATGCCCTTACCACTTACAACTTTCCTTGTTTTCTTTTTGCTACTCCTAGGGCTTGAACTCAGGGCTGAGCTTCTTTTTGCTCAAGGCTAGCACTCTACCACTTGAGCTACAGAACCACTTCTGGCTTTTTCTATCTATGTGGTGCTGAGGAATCGAACCCAGGGCTTCATGTATACGAGGCAAGCTCTCTACCACTAGGCCATATTCCCAGCCATCTTTATCACTTACAAAGATGACCAGACAGCTGGATGTTTATTGAGGTTGGAAGATCCCATCATTACCACACAAGTTCATTTGACGCACATACAAAAATGCTGAATTGGCAAATGCCAACATTTCTGATGGTTGAGTTGGGGTCCTTCTACTCTTGTCATCATATTCCCTTGATCCTGAAACCACCGTTCCTGATAAGAGAGTCACAATCAGCAGATGCTTCAGGGCTCAGGAAGACCTGTGTGTACTGGTGGCTGTTCTGTTGTGATGGTGTTCTCTTTTACTCTGTCAATGACCATAGAAAAGTCTTTGAAAACAGAATCAATGAGCCCCAAATGGTGATTCTTTCAGTACCATTTCTTTCTGAGATGTTAATAATGCATCACTATCAATGCACTTCCTTAACAGATTCTTTCTGATGACCCCCTGATGTTCTGTTCATGCAAAAGTAGCTAGATGGTGAAAGTGACATTTAATCAATGTCACTTAATTCCATCCAATCACAGGACCCCTGTCACCTTCCCTCTGGCTTTCATCATTCCTTTTCTGGCCTTTCACATTTCTCCTTTCCTATCACCCTTGTCTCCATATTTTCCATAAGCCTGCACTTTGGTTTTCTGGCACTACTAGTAACCAATGACTTGACCACTTAAAACCAAGCTTTGAGAGGAAGGAGCCTGAGGGTGGGTGATGGAGGGGGTAAGTCTGATTCTGGTACTTGGTATACATATATGGATATGTCGAAATGAATCTCCTTTGGACAACTATTTGATGCTAGCGAAAGAGCCAAGCTCTCCAGAATACCACTCAGCATGGAGACAGGTGAGATGAAAGGAGATACATATAGTACTAAGCATGAAAATGAAAACAATTGATAAATCTGATTACACCTAAATGAAGAACTTATGTTAGCAAAATATATCAAAACAAGGCAAAAAGTAAAGCAGAAAAAGAGAGACATTTTCAACTCCTGTAACCAGCAAATGATATTTATGTAGAAAAGATAAAAGACTGAATATAAAGTAAGAAAAAATAGAAACCCAGTGGAGCAATGAGCAAAAGATCTGAGAATACATTGTAAAAAAGGAGGATATCCAAATTATTGCTATGCATAGTCAAAGCTTGCCTAACTTCATTAATAATAAACAAATTAAAATCTCCACTCCACTCTGAATTGATTGGCAAAAATGGAAATGCTTGATAAGTAACTGAGTCCTAGGTTGTAGAACAACTGTGGCTTTCATACACTGCTGGTAGGAGTCCCAATTAATGCCATGGATTTGGGAAACAATGTTATATTATCTGTTAAAAGTGAAGGTACTGATACTGATGCCCCTTAAATATTTACTGCCTAATTGCCTTTAGGTCATTTTTGAAAAGAGGCAAACCTAGTCTTTAGTTTTAGGCTGCAAATTCATGTGGAAGTAGCTAAAACACTGGAAATAATTATTGCCAAAACATTAGGGAACTGGTTATCTTTGGGGAAGAGAGAGAGGTTGATGATGGCCCAGGAATACACAGCAGTCTAGTAGCAAAGTTAGCAGTGTTCTGTTTCTCAACTCGGATCGTAGTTACAAGTGTATTTTGGTCTACAATAATTCATGATGCTGCATGCTTATGCTTCATGAACTTTTCCATATGTGTGCTATATTTCATTATTAGGAAGTTTCTGAAATTCTCAAATTCTGATTCAAGAAACACTCATTCCTGAAATTTTAGTATGTATTATTCACAACAGGGTTCCATGGTCAAATACATTTTGAAATCACTAGAATAAATGAAGACAAATGGGTTTTTAATAAATCAGGGGATAGTATATAATTCCAAGAGAGCTCATGAGAATGTTGTGACTTGCCTCCTTTCCAAGAGAACTTATATTTCCAAGAGAATATACACTTAGGAAATATCAATGGAAGTACCATAAAATAAGTACCAGTTTCATGAGCTAGTTGTATCAGATTTGATACAACCAATGGCTTGTGAGTACAATGCAAACTATAAGATGTAAAGTAGCTAACAAATACAACTTTAGGTGGCACTAAGCTGGAAACCCTCACTATTTTTTTGAAAGTTTTATTGTCTTCAAGTAATTGTATAAAGGGTTTAATTTATATTGAATCTTTTTGTTATCATTAAGTAGTTGTACAAAGGAGTTGCCATTCAACAGAGAAGTTTATGAATACAGTGTCTTGATCAGTGTCACCTAGCCCTTCTAACCCACCCCTTCCCTTACTTTTCTTAAATTTATCTATTGAATCCTTGACTGCATTCTCTCTCCTCTCCATTCTTCTCTGCGTTCATCTACGCCCCCTCTTATCTTTACCCCATCCCTTTCAAGTACCTCATGTTTATTTTGTTGAACCATGATTTTGCCTTCCTAAGGAATTACACTAGTCAGGCCCAGAGAAACAGAGGTGACATGTTTTCTCTTCTATGTGGAAGCTAGACTTGTTTTTTTTTTTTAATAAATTTACAAGTGAATACTTTAGGTGGTATGCAAGTATACATAAATGTATTAGTTGAAACAAAGTAGATTTAGTGGAGAACTCAAACAAAAGGATTTGAATTCAACAAGTCAATTTATGAGTACATTGCCTCCCGGTCAATGGTTCTCACTATTTTATGCTCAGGAACATTTCAATTGATCTCAAATGCTGAGTAGTGAGAGCTTGGCCCATTCCCAAAGCCCTAGATAAGCCTGGTTCACACCCTACAGCTGATGGCTGGCTACATTTCATCATAGTGGAGAGTTGTCTATAGATTGACAGACTCCATAATCACTCCCTTTCTGTTTGATGTCAATCTCTGTTGTTTATAAGAAAAATCATTCTGATGGGGTTCAGCATCTGCTTTGATGCTGGTGCTACAATTCCGCTCTCAATGGAGCACTGTTACTTAATGACTACAACAAAACTCCCTGAACCTGGTGGCTTACAACAATATCCCTAATTTGATGATCTGGATATTTGGGCTGGGGTCAGATGAACAAGACTTCTGTTGGTCTCTGCTTAGGTGACTTTCATGTGATTTTAGGCAGCTTCTGGGTCAGACAGGATATTGTTTGTTCGCTGAGTTGCAGGCAAGCATTTCTCTCCTTATTTGTCAGCTATCGCTGGATGAGTTTGTTCATGAGGCCACTTATAATGAAAGTCCCAAGAACAGCAAGAGGAAGATAGTTCCAATATGCAGAGGTACTTTCCAAATCTTTGCTCACATTACATTTGTTACTACTCTATTGGCAAGACAAATCATATGGCTAAGCTTAGAGTCAATATAGAAGGAGACTATGCAAGGTCAAGGATACAGGGAGACTTGAGTAAATTGGGACCATTATTCCTACAACCTGCCAAAAGCACTGCTGACATCATAGCCATCCATTATCAAAACTATCTGTAAAAACGGAGCTGACTTATAGTGCCGATGATATCAGTGAAATTCACTGCCAGGTTGTATTTTTAAAAACAAACCTGCTCATCAGTCTTTCAAAGGAATGCTCTGAATAGGAAAGTCTGATTAAAAAGAGGACTATTACATTTCCAAAGACATGATGAAATATAAACAATCTCTCCTCCAAGGAAAGTGTGTAAGATGATTAATCAAGAGATATTTTAATTATAACTTCAAATCCAGGGGTTCTAGCAGGTGTAGATTATCATTAGATTGCATTTATTATAGAAACATAAAAGCTTTGACCTTTCCTTTAGTTTCAGTCCTTTTTATTTTGTAAAATCTGTTGTACCTTGTATATGTGTATTTTTTTAAAAATCATGACTCCATCCTGTTTATGGTATAAATTGATGCAGACTTCAAACTATTATCCAAGACTGGCCATATTAACTCTGTCTGTTGGAAGAGAAGAAGCCTGTCATGTTGGGTAATTATGACTGTGGGAGGCAATCATGGAAAGGCAGAACAGGCCCAGGCCTGCTTTCTGTTGTTTTCAGGCGTTGACAGTCTATGTCTGTGGCCATGTTGTATTGGAAGGGGACTCAAGTCTCCAAGTTGCAATGGAATTTAGGGGGTAATTTCAGGGAATGGCAAGGATCAGCAAGTGATTCCAGATGGAATCACCAATCTTAATTCTATTGACCACTTGAGACCATCATTTTGTGCTGATTTTATGCTATCACAAATACAAGAAAGAACTTCCATCAATAAGTTCCTGCTTCTGGTCCTAACTCCCATAGTAAGTAGCTCCCATTTCTTTTCTTCAGATGGCACTGGACTCAATAATGTACAACTTGGTGATGTCATAGTTTCTAAACTCTTTATTGTTGAGGATAAGGATAACAGATAGTAGCTGTGCTTGCCAAGTTCTCGACATGAATACCATCCACTAATCTGTACAACAAACCTTTAAAAAAAATCTTTACTTAACCCAAGAGAGGCCCAAAGAGATTGACTTAGGAGTTATGACTGGTAAATGGTGTATCTGGACTTGAACTGAGGTGCAATCAGATTCTAGAATTTCATTCTTAATTACTCAGCCATAGAACATTCTGCTGAGAGCTTCCTGCGTATGCCTGAATATTATGATCAACATCACCATATCATCATCATCATCATCATCATCATCATCATCATCATCCACACTTCTGTTGGGCATTTGCTGTTTGTAGTGTGCTCAAAACTGTGCTGTTAGTGTGGTCTACAAATGCCTCTTGCACAATAGAATATGGGGTAAACAGTCTTATAAATAGCTCTCCCTAGTTGGCAGTCTTGGTGAAGTGGAAAAGCATAAATTCTAAAAATCTTGTCAATTGACAAACCTGCTTTTGGTTAGAGATTTAACACACTCCACCCTCTTCCACAAATCCCCATGAGACAGTTGATAACAAGCAGCACCATGGAACTATTTGAGATCTAGCAGAGCTTTTCTACTGCATCCTCTTTGACATTTTCTTCTTCCATGAAATGGTAGGGAGTTAGGAATGTCAAGCAAGATCAAGGAGCCTCCTGGCTATCTCGGTAACTTTCACAGACCAAATCATTGGGAAATGACCTTTTGGATTTATATGTGGTTTTAGACTCTCTGTTGAGCTCATTAAAAGCACAGGCTTGATGAGATAGATTTCTTGGGCTCAATCAGAGATCTGCCATTTCACTGGATGTGGCTTTAGACAAGGAGAATAAGAAAAATGAGATATTATGTATAAAATGTACAGTGTGTAACAAATAGCAAGTACAATCAGAATGTTAGCTATTACTAATACCATTATAATAAGTGGTTTTCTTATTTTCTAATATGAGAATACTTTAGTATATAAAGATACTTATTCCTGAATGTAAAATCATGCACTTTTGCTAAAAGTTTTCAAAATGTGGTTATAAAAATTATCTTTGAGCTATGTACCAGTGGCTCATGCCTGTCATCCTAGCTACTCAGGAGGATATCTGAGGATCATGGTTCAAAGGTCTGTGAGACTGTTGTCTCCAATTAACCAGCAACAAACCTGGAAGTGGACGTGTGGTTCAAGTGGCAGAGCACCAGCTTTGAGCAAAAAACCTTAGGGACAGTGCCTATTGCCCTGAGTTCAAGCCCCATTACAAGCATCCCCCAAAAAGTACCTTTAAAACTGGGATGGTGGCTCATACCTGTAATCCTAGCTACTTGGAAGGCTGGTATTGGGAGGATCATAGTTTAAGGCCAGCTTAGGCAAAAGGATTATGAGACCCCAATCTCACCCAACAAAAAGCTGGGTACAGTGGTAAATTCCTATCTTCCCAGCTATGTGGGAAGCATATATATGAAGCACAAATCATAGTTCAGGCTGGCCTGGACATGAATTCAAGAACCTATTTGGAAAAAAAAGGAGCAGAGACTGAGGCTCGAGTGGTAGTATGCCTATGTGGAAAGTGTAAGGCCCTGAGGTCAAATCCCAGTACCACCAATAAATTACAGTTTATCTTTTAAATATCCCAATTTGATTTCTGATGTTTTAAATCATGCAGGTCATAATACAATAATACAGGGGGCTGGGGATATGGCCTAGTGGCAAAGAGTGCTTACCTCGTATACATGAAGCCCTGGGTTCAATTCCCTAGCACCACATATACAGAAAATGGCCAGAAGTGGCGCTGTGGAGCCCCAGGACTGGCAAAAAAAAATAATACAATAATACAATACTTCCTACTGGGTAATTATTGAAAACAAATGGATTACTCACAGTTCTGGATTCTGGGAACTCCAAGATCCAAGTGCCAGTATCTTCAGTGTCTAGCAAGGGACTGTTTCTTATGGATGACACCTGTGGAGTTCTTTCCTGGTGAAAGGGCAAAGGGGCTACATCAAGTCTGCCTTGTAAGGTTAGCAGTCTCACTCATGAGAGTGGAGCCCTGGTGACCATTATAATCACTGGCAAAAGGTCCAACTTCTTATTACCATGCATTGAGGATGTGATTTCAATGTATGTTTTGGAAGGACACAAGCATTCGGACCACAGCACCTGAGATAATATATTAAACTACCAAGAACTTAGTGGCTTGAAGCAAAAGTCAATTGCTACCTCACAGATTTGTGTGTTGCAAGTTGGGCTGGCCTCAACACATCTCTGCAGTCTTGGAGACTAGGCAGTGGCTAGATAGTTGAGAATGGCCTTTCTCACAGACCACAAATTGCCTTTGAAATTGGGCATGGTGGCTCATACTTATAATCCTAGTTATTCAGGAGGCTGAGATTGGAAGGATTATGGTTGAAACCAGCCCTGGCAATCATCTCAACCAATAAAAAGCTGGATGCAGTAGTCATTCCTAGCATCCCAGTTATGTGAGAAGTATAATTAGGAAGATCATGGTGTTGTCAGCAGGCTGTCACCTAGCCAATTCTGCCTGACCTCTCCAGCAGACTGTCTGGGGCCTAGTTACATGGTGGCCTTAGGATTCCAACTGTAGCAACTGAGGGAAAAACATGTCTTCTAGAGATTGAGCATCCCCCAATCAAAAAATCTGAAATAAAAAATTATCCATCCAGGGCTAAAGATCTAAAAAGAGACTTCTCTGAAGAGGAAATGAGAATGGCCAAGAGACACATGAAGAAGTGCTCTACATCACTGGCAATAAAAGAAATGCAAATCCAAACAACACTGAGATTCCCCCTCACCCCAGTAAGAATGCCCATAATCAGGAAAACTAACAATAATAAATGCTTGAGGGGATGTGGCCAAAAGGGAACCCTACTATATTGTTGGTGGGGATGTGAACTTGTTCAACTACTCTGGAAAGCGGTATGGAGATTCCTTAGAAAGCTCAACCTAGAGCTCTCCTACCACCCAGCAGCCCCACTTTTGGGCATCTATCCAAAAGATTACAAGAAAGACCACACTCAAGCCACCACACAACAATGTTCATTGCAGCACAATTTGTCATTGCTAAAATATGGAACCAACCCAGATGCCCCTCAGTAGACAAGTGGATCAGGAAAATGTGGTACATATACACAATGGAATTCTATGCCACTATCAGAAAGAATGACATTGCCCTATTCACAAGGAAATGGAAGGACTTTGAAAAAATTATACTAAGTGAGGTGAGCCAGACCCAAAGAAACATGGACTCTATGGTTCCCCTCATAGGGAATAATTACTACATGTTTAGGCTAGGCATAGCAGAAGATCACAATAGCCCAATATCTATGCCCTTATAAGATGATGCTAAGTGAAATGAACTCCATGTTATTGGAAGCAAGTGTTATATCATTGTTGTAATTATTTTCAACATGCCATGTGAAACCATACTCGTTTTTTTTTCTTTTTTTTTCTCTCGTATTCCCTTCCTGTGGTTTTACCCCCACTATCACTGTATCTGACCTTAGTACCCTGGATACTGTATGTATGTGTATTAGAACTAGGGAAGGGAAAGGGAATACCAAAATCGAGAGACAAAGGATACAAAGACAAACCATTCCAAAAGCAATACTTGCAAAACCATTTGGTGTAAACCAACTGTACAACTCATGAGGGGGAGAGGGAAAGAGGGAGGGTGAAGGCAGGAGAAAAATGAGGGAGGAGGTAACAGGTTGAACAAGAAATGCACTCACTGCCTTACATATGAAACTGTAATCCCTCTGTAATTCACTTTGACAATAAAGGAAAAAACGGGGGAAAATTAGCCATCCAAAATGCTTTGAGCACCAACATAGTGCTTTAAAAATTTCAAATGCTACCTACAAAACCATTTGGGGTAAACCAACTGAACAACTCGTGGTGGGGGAGGGAAAGGGGAAGGAGCGAGGTGGGGGGAAAATGAGGGAGGCAGTAACAAGCTGGATAAGAAATGTACTCACTGCCTTACATATGAAACTGTAACCCCTCTGTACTTCACTTTGACAATAAAGAAAAAATATTTCACATTCTGTCAGGTATGGTAAAGCATATCTGTAATCCCAACACCAGAGAGACTGAGGTAGGCAGACCATGAGTTTCAGGGAATTTTTTGTATTTTAAAAATACTCACATTTGGAACATTTTGAATTTTGTATTTTTGGATTAGGGATGCTCAACCAGTAAAATCTATGCAAATATTTAAAATCTTTTCAAAAATCCATATTTTGCAACACTTATGATCTCAGTAGTTTTGCATTAGTAAAACTAAGTAAACTGAGATCTGATCATCACAGTCTGAAGCCAACCTGGGAAGAAAAGTCAGAGAGGTTCTTATCTTTAATTAGCCAGCTAAAAGCCATATGGTGTGGTTCAAGTGGTATAGTACTACCCTTAAGTGAAAAATCCTAAGGGACAATGCCCAGGCACTGGATTCAAATATCAGTATTGGCACACACACACAAACAATAATATATTACAAAATCAATTCCAGATAATAGATTAGAAACATAGTTTCAGGATTCCAAATTTAACTTTTAGGACATCTAGAAGAATATTTGTATTCTTCTAGACAATCAAGATTGTCTAGAGAAACAAAACCAGTAGGAAATGTATGAGTATTGAGTGAGAGACAGAGACAAAGACAGACAGACATATAGAGACAATGAGATTTATTTTAAGGAAATGGCTTACGTCATTGTGGGGACTGGTAAATCTGAATCCTGTGGGCAGGCTGGAAATTCTGGTACGAATTGGTGTTGAAATCAAGCCTGAAGGCAGTCTAGAGGTAGAATTCCTTCCTCTTCTGTGGATCTCAATCGTTTTTTAAAAATTTCTACTAGGGCCTTCGGCTGTTTAGGGGAGGTTCACCTCCATTTTGGAAAGTAATCTGCTTTAATTAAAATCTACTGATGTAGTTTACATAATATGCATAAGGCTCTGGGTTCATTCCCCAACACTATAAAACACAACAAAAGTCTATAGATGTAAATGCCAATCATATCCCCAAAACATCTTCACAGAAAGATCTAGGCTGATGTGTGATCACACAGCTGGACACTAGAGACTAGTTAAGTTTGCACATAAGATTAACAACATCCATAATATCCTTTTGACCCTGTACACACACACACACACACACACACACACACACACACACACACACACACCTTGGTACATTATTTGAATGGGGAAAAGGTATTGTTTTTTCTTGCCCTGTGCACTTTTCCCTCCTCATTTAAAATAGCCCTAAGTAGTCCAGAGTCCCTGTTACACAATAGGTTCCATGGGAATTATCACAACTGGCTTCCTTGCTGGACACCTATTTTTTCTTACACTCCTGTGATCCTGGATAAGCCCTAAGAAACATAGTACAACACATAAAAGAGACAAATGTATTTTAATTTAGGTCTCTACAAATCTAGATATTAGCCTCTGTACCACAATATCTTAAGCCAAAATACCGAACAATGATGGATTTATTGTTGCCTTAAATTAAAACAAGTCTTATTTATTTTTAAACATTCCAACCTCAAAACACAACTCAGCAGACAAGATATGGAATGCATTATGTGCCTAACCAAAAAAAAAAAAAAACTCCTCAAAAAACAAAATGGTACTCAGTACGGTAGACTTGAAAATTATCTTGCTATTAATAGATCTCCTAAATGGTGTTATCTGTTGGATTTGATACATTCAGGTTTTGGCAGCTGCTGAGGACTAAAAACAAGCAGTTATTACTTTATAAAGAAACTAGGTCATGAAATAGCCCTTTGGTGGCTTTTTCAAAAAGATCTTAAAGAGCCCAATTCCATCTTTAAAAAGTCTCTGTCAAGTTGGGTGCTGGTGGTTCATGCTTGTAATCCTAGCTACTCACGAGGCTGAGATCTGAGGACTGTGGTTCAAAGCTGGCCTGGCAAGGAAAGTTGGTGAGAATCTCATCTCCAATTAACCACCAGAAAGCCATAAATGGAGCTGTGGTTCAAGTGGTAGAGCATTAGCCTTGAGCAAAAATGTTCAGGGACAGTGCCTAGGGCTTGAGTTCCAGCCCCAGGACCAGCACACACGCACACGCACACACACACACACACACACACACACACAGAACTGTCATTGAATGTGCTTGGCAAAACAGCAATGTGATTAACAAACTCCTTATTTCAAATTGTGTTAAACTGAGAAAAAAACCTTTGACTACCCTTGATACCTTCATCTGGCACAAATGCCTTAAGCACAGTCCACCCACAATAAATATTTGGTAAATCTAAAAACATCCATCTCTTTCCTTCTACAATTTTAAGGTCTGACACTGGGCCACAGATTTACACGTTTGCATTTAGTACATTAAGAACACATCCATTGTCCAAACAAAAGCATTATCAAGAATTTCAGGTAAGACTGATATGCTTCATGAGACTCAAAATATTTTTATATGTTGAATTACAAAATATTTCCACTCACTGGTTCCTTAAGACAGAAACATTAGAATGATATAACCAAGAAAAGCCCTAGTGTCTCATAGGATTTTTGTTGTTATTTAAAGAAATACTTGTTTTAAATTAGTTTCCCCAGTAATAGCCTCTGAGATAAAGATTCAAATAAACCAGTAAGGGAATGTGAAAAGTGAAGAATGTGCTACAGGGTGAGATATCAACTGAAGTCTTGAGAGAGACAGTGAAGAGAGAGAAGAGGGGGGGGAGAGAGGGGGAAGAGAGGGGGGAGAAATGAAAGTAACCTAACTAGCTCAGCTGCCTCTGGAAACAATTGTGGTCTTTGTCCTGTGACAAAGGAGCTGGAGTATTTATAGAGCTCAATCCACCACAATATCCAGTGGGTCAGGACTCACTACATTGTAAACTCCTAGGCGCTTCTGGCTCTTCTTGCATAGGTCAAAGTGAGTTCCAGCAAAGACATCCAATTGTCATCAGTGGTGGGGGCAGCGAACGACAGATATGTATGAAGAGAAAAGGGGGTCCAGGGCATATATGCTAATGTCTGGCAGTACCTGTCTCACTACTCCATAAGAGATAATGTATTGAGACCTTCACAAAAGAAGAGCAGGCCCATATATTAGAAAGAGTTATCATATAGGTGGATGTAATATTTGGGATAGGCAGCCATATTTAATACTTCCCTTAGGTTGACTCAGAGAAGTTTGGCTTAAGGAAGAGTGACTATGTGATACTTTCCTCATTAGAGCAGCCCTACTATTGGCTCCTGAAGGATGGGAGGTGGTAGACAGTAAGAAGGTATATGCTGTTTCTGCGGAGCAACAGCAGAAGGTCAATCTGGAATAAGAAACCTGGGTCAAAGATAGAAAAAGAAGCTTAAGCCAGGGCTTACTGGCAAAGAGAAGTGGATGAAAGTAAAAGCAAGAACTACAGTAAGCATTATTACAACAAATTATAAAGCTCTATTGTACTTCATATGGAATAATGTGCCAGACAAATTATTTGAATGACTAAAGTATATATTTAAAGCACTACTTGTATTTAAAATACTCAATAGCTATATATGTTTATTGGCTACTTACTATATTGGACAGTACAACTTTTGGACCTTCTAGCACTACAGAAAGTTCTGTTAGCCAGTGCTGGCTAGATGTTACTGAATAGGTCAAGGGTCGAAATGTAATGGACGCCATTTCACCCCAGTTTTTGTTTTGTTCTTATCATTAATCAATTGATCAACATTCTACTTTTAACAAGTCAGATTTCACCATTAGAATTTCCCTGAAGTTTTAGGGAATGAGTTAACGGATAATAGTATACATTTTTAAATTCTTAATTTTATTGTAAAGGTGATACACAGAGGGATTACAGTTACATTAGTAAGGTAATGAGTACATTTCTTGTGGAACAGTGTTACCCCCTCCCTCATTTTCTCCTACTTTCCCTCCCCCAGATCCCTCCCCCCAGTTGCAAAGTTCCTTTCCAAATAGTGTCCTGTGAGGTTGCATTAGGTGATCCTTTGTCCTTTGTCTTGCCGTTTTGTTATTAAAACTATCAAAAGCTACTTTTCTGAAATGACTTTTCACTCCTTGCATCTTACTCACATCCTTAGAAGTTAAATGTTAGTTTTGAATTCGTATATGTTGAGCTTTACATGTACTATGAGAACAACCAATTGGTTGTTTCCTATTACTTGGTTGTATACATTGTGGTCTTTATAAAGAAAGAAACAGCATTTAGTGGTAGAGCACTTGCCTAGCATGCTCAAGGCCCTGGGTTACATCCCTAGCAGAAAGAAAGGAGGAAGAAAATTAAAAAAAAAGAGAGAGGGAGGGAGGAAGGGAAAGGGGAAGGAAGGAAGAGAAGGAGGGAGGGAGGGCGGGAGGGAAGGAGGGGAGAAGAAAAGAGGAGGGAGAGAAAAGGAAAGGGAGGACAGAAGGAATATCTTAAGAAAGAGGAGGTAATGGCAAAATCCAACTTTCCCACACTCTTCACCAGTACCATTTCCACATGGCTGGGCACAGGACTTTGCAGCCGGAACAAATTCTTACCAGACCAAGTAACCAAGTACAGTTTGGGTGTGGTATTTCTAACATCATGGGATCTGCTACAGCATCCATTGACATGCAAGCATATTTTTAAACAACAGATTGCATCCTAGGCCACCAATAAAAGTTCAGGGTTGAGAAGACCCTATGATATCGTCATCAAAGATCTTTTGCCCAAAGTTGAATTATAGAATGTCTTAATTCTGATATCCCCAGAAGACCCTGGCACAAGGATTCAAGTGCAGGGAGTTCATTTATGGGTGATCTCAGGAAACTCAGGGAGTGGACAAGGAAGAGGGGAATAGGAAAGAAGTAATATGCTATCAGCAAGTTTCCGAGTGATAATTGTGGAATCTAGTGCCCCAAATTACCCACGTTGCAAAGTAGAAGGGGTGGGGACACTTACTCATCATCTTCCAACAGTCGCTGGCTGAGACATGCTGGAGGATTGAGGATGAGCCTTTTAGGCTGACGGTGTGCAAGAGCAAAGAAAACCCCCAGCCAATTGGGAAATCAGGCCAATATGTAAGGAAATAGTAACTGATGAGAGAGACGGGTGGGGCCTCTACAGAGTCTGCTACACAGATTTAGTTTTACTGTTAAGCAGGCAAAATAGACCTACGTGTCTTCGAGTATATAGCCCATCCTGTCCCAGGAGGGCTGATCCACCCGCACAGAGGAGATCACGAGTCACTGCCAAATGGAAAAACAAAGGGATTCTTAATGGGTCATTTGACCTCTAGTTAGAACATCTCCCAAATAGCTGAGAGTGAGGATGGAGCCTGTAAATTGAAAGGGTGGGGAAGCAACATTCTGGCTTTGACACCGAAGAAGACATGGAACAACTTATTTTAACAACTTGTCCGAGGACACACAGGCTTCTTGCTTGTACATTCTGGAATTTCTGAGTGAGAATTACCAAATGCTCTCAGTTGAAGCTGAAGAAGCCAAGCTGGGGCATCTGTGGGCCAGGAATATACGGCTGCATATGTGCCACTGTTTATGTATTTGCAAAACATGCCATATGTTGACAGACAGACATATGTTAAGCTCTGTGGAAGATCTGTCAGAGAGAATGATGAGCTGGAGTATAAAAGGAGAGGAAGAAGGAATGATATGAAAGGCAAAATGAATCCTTTTGAATTGGGGTAGATAGTGAATTCCTTGAGCATAAGGGATAATCATCTTTAATCTGCAGTGCCTACATCTATGCTAGACAAGTAAATGCTTAGCTATTTTGTCCTGAAGATGAAGAGAGTTAGCACACACATGCAAGGCACTTAGAACTGTGTCTCCTACATACATAATGTGAGGTAGGTGTAGATTAGCTTAATGAATGAGAGGATGTTTAGAGCTACAAAGACTCTTGGAGATTTTAGATCCCTCCATTTTTCATTTATTGTTAAAGTAAGGTAAAGTGATGTACAGAGGGGTTACAGTTTCATATGTAAGGCAGTACATACATTTCTTATCCTCCTGTAACCCTGAATTCATTTTGAAGAGGGAAAGTGAGCGTTTGGGGCCAATCTAGATCCCATTCTACTATGTCCTTCTTGTCATTACACACAAGGAAGACGGCAACAGGTAAAGCACTGAATAGCAGCCTTTAACAAACAACCCAACCAGGCGGGATCAATTCTGTGGAACAATTCTTGAGCTGCCCAGGGGGAATCTGTAGGGAGATTTTGCCTCAGGCAAGCCTTTTGCTGCTCCACACATGTGTTTAAATCCACTTGTCAAGTTTTGCCAAACAAACAAAAGCCATTATGACTTACTGAGGTTGTGGAATCTGTAGACCTGAGGAGAATGAACTTCTCTATAACATGGAGTGTGATTAGTTTGGATAAACCATCTTTGCATTTATTTAAGACATATTGGGTTTCTTTTCTGTGGACTTTCCCATGGAGTTCTTGGGAATATTTTGTTAACATTATCATTGGATATGTGATATTTTTCTGATACCACTGGAAATGATGTTGTTTTCAAATTTCACTTTCTGTAGGTTGTTAGTATATAAAAATGTGATTGGTTTTACAACCAGTGTCTTTACCAAACTATCTTATTTCGAGTGAATTGCCTAGGGATTCTTTTTGAATTTTCTCATGTATATCGTCAGACCATCTGCAAATTTCTTTCTTTCTTGCAAATTTTTCTTCTTTTTTTGCTTTATTTATAGGATATTTCTTTTTTATTTTTGGCAGTAGGATTTGATTTCAATTCTATTCTTATTTGTTGTTATTGTGAAAAAAATAAGAATAGAAATCTCTGAGAAGCACTGTTCATGAAGCATTCCCAGCCCAGGGCTTTGGGACCATGAAAATTCTAATAAGCACATAAAGTGTTGCTTCTCATATTAGGGGAAATGATTTCAAAAGGAAGTAAGTATATGAGTATTTATTGGAATCATTTCTATACTTTCTGTGTATTTGAGAAATTCTATAATAACAAAGAAGGTTGTTTTGAGGGGATAACTTTCAACATTTGACCATTAAGGATGATGTTTGCTATCAGTTTGGGAAAAATACTCCTTATCAAATTAGGAAGATTTAATCTCTTTCTAAATGGCAAAAAAATGGGAAAACCATGAATAGAAGTTATACAAATACAGTTCTTACCTGCATATGTTGAAATGCTAAAAATACTTTAAAATTTTTAATTAACTGAATGAAGTGTTTCATTTTGACAGTTTTATATTTAATATTAAAATCTTAAATCATATATATATATACATATATATATAGTAAAAGTGAAGGATTTTTTCTGTATCTGTTGGAATGAGTACACGTTTCCCCCTTTCTGGGTAAGTACTAGGGCTTAATCTCTGGGACTTAAACTCATGTCCTTGCACTTGCTAGGCAGGCACTCTATCACTTGAGCTATGCCTCCGGTTCTTTTTATTTTGCCAGTCCTGGGGCTTGAACTCAGGGCCTGAGCACTGTCCCTGGCTTCTTTTTGATCAAGGCTAGCACTCTGCCACTTGAGCCACAGCGCCACCTCTGGCCTTTTCTATATATGTGGTGCTGAGGAATTGAACCCAGGGCTTCATGTATACGAGGCAAGCACTCTTGCCACTAGGCCATATCCCCAGCCCCTGCCTCCAGTTCTGTTTTGCTTTGTTTTAATTTTTTCAGATAGAATTTCATGTTTCACGAGAGTACCACCATGCCCAGCTTACCGATTGAGATGAAGATCTCACATAATTTTACCTAAGGTTGCTTCAAACTATGGTCCTGTAAATCTCCCAAGTGGCTGGAGTGCCGCCTGAGCCTGTGTTCCCAACTCAGTCTTCCCCTTTGTGACTTGTTATATAACTTTGTCCTTGCATTCTAATGATAATATTGACATTGTGAAATTATACTGGATTTTGGACAATTTCCTTTAGAATTTGACATCCAGGCTGGGCACCAGTGGCTCACACCTGTAATCCTAGCTACTCAGGAGGCTGAGATCTGAGGATTGTGGTTCAAAGCCAGTCTGGGCAGAATAGTCTGTGAGACTCTTACCTCCAATTAACCAGCAAAAAAGCCAGAAGTGATGCTGTGACAAGTAGTAGAGCACTAGCTGTGATTGAAAAGGCCCAGGTACAGCACTCAGACCATGAATTTAAGCCCCATCAGATAATATGTCAGGGCTGATGCCTTCTTTGGCTATCTTTGGAAAAATTTAAGTTTGTTTGATTGCTCTATTCAGAGAAACTTTCTGAATCTGTGGTTTTCTTTATTGGGGAATTAGGACATGGATTAAACTCAAATATTTTCTGTTCCCTATTGTGTCATTTTTTGATGAATTGTTGGATTAGGATTGTCTATTGCATCTAAATTTTCCTTTGGAGAAATGTAAAGATATTTGCAACAATAATTTGTTATCATTTTAATGTCCTCAAGAGTTTTTCAGGCCTGACTTTGGTAATTTGTGCTTCCTCTCATTTTTCATGATTAATTTTACCAGTGGTTTACCAGTTTTATTAGTCTTCATTAATCTTCTGTAATGTATATTCATTTTCTATTTCAATAGTTTTTTCTCCATTATATTGCTTCTACATTCATTCAGTTTATCTTGCTAACCTTCTTCCTAACATATTGTAATGAATATTTAGCTTGCTAGCAGTATTCCGAATCAAACCTATGCACTTAAGGCTATAAAGGAAGCTAGGAATCACCTTGTTGTATCCTCCATGTACTGGCATGCGCTATTCTTTTCCATATAATTTAAAAATAATTTCTATCATTGGGTAAAGAGTTATTAGAGGAGAGGATATTCACATTCTATTAAATTTCCACCTGCAGATTACTTATTCGAAGTGAGGGATATGCTTGATATCTCCTTAATGTCACCCTTAATCTTGTGATCAAACTCATCACCATGAAAAGCTGTGTTACACTGTTCCTATGGACATAGCTATTGAGCTATTGTGATTTTCTGCTAGGATTATCCTAGACGTGTACTAGTTATTCCTAATTAGGGAAACCATGGAGCCTATGTTTCTATGGGCCTGACTCACTTCACTTTGTATGATTTTTTCCAAGTTCTTCCATTTCCTTACAAATGGGTCAATGTCATAGAGGCATAGAATTCCATTGTGTATATGTACCACATTTTCCTGATCCATTTGTCTACTGAGGGGCATCTGGGTTGGTTCCATATTTTACCTATGGTAAATAATGCTACAATGAACATGGTTGTTCTGATAACTTTAGTATGGTCTTGCTTATGTTCCTTTGCGTAAATTCCCAGAGGTGGTGGTGTTGGGTCATAGGGGAGCTCTATGTTTAGCCTTTTGAGGAACCCCCATACTGTCAAGCTCCAACTTCTTATAATGAAAAAAAAAAATCGAAACTATAGAGAATTTGAAGAGATACAAAACACCTGAATACCCTTTACCGAGAGTCATGAATTGTTAGCATTTTGTCACATTGGCTGTTTGGTTTCTGTGTATATATGTGTTTTCTTTTTGAGGAAAAATGTCTTTATTGTAACAGTGATGCACAGAGGGGTTACAGTTACATGAGTAAGGTATTGAGTACATTGATTTTTAAATACTGTTACCCTCTTCCTCATGTTCTCCCGCTTAACCCTCCCTACTCCCCTTTCTCCCAAGTTGTATATTCTGACCCATTCAAAAACAAATTAAAACTGGGATCATGATTCAAGTAATAGAATGCTTGTCTAGCAAGTGTAAAACCCTATATTCTCACCTCAGGACCCCTCAAATTAAAAAAAAATTCAGATACCACAATACTTGACAATGTATCTATTTTTTTAACCCAAGGATATCCCATATAAAACAGTGAAAATCATTAGCACTCTAAGAAATTTACTATTGATTCACAATTACTCAATGCATATATCTAAATTTCTCTAATTGTCCCAGTAATATTTTTTTTTGGTTGGTCATGGGGCTTGAACTCAGGGTTTAGGCACTATCTCTGAGCTTTTTCGCTCAAGGCTAGCACTCTAACATTTTGAGCCACAGCTCCACTTCCAGTTTTCTGGTGGTTTATTGGAGATGAGAGTCTCATGGACTTTCTTGCCTGGGTTGGCACTGAACCATGATCTGCAGATCTCAGCCTCCTAAGTAGCTAGGATTGCAGGCATAAGCCACTGGCACTTGGCCAGTAATATTCTTTATAACTACTTTTATTTG
Source organism: Perognathus longimembris pacificus (assembly GCF_023159225.1). NCBI lineage: Eukaryota > Metazoa > Chordata > Mammalia > Rodentia > Heteromyidae > Perognathus > Perognathus longimembris. The sequence goes on along the minus strand of NC_063188.1, from coordinate 103,605,490 downwards.
TTTTTGTATTCAGGATCCAATTAAGCATCATGCATTTTTAAAGCTTTCGTGTTTCTTTACATTTTTTTTTATTAAAAGAGACACATATAAATTTTTATTTTCAAAATCAATAATATTAAGGTCTTATTATAATACATTGCATTTGGGTTTTAAGACAAAATTGAAATGTTATATTGCTTTAAAAACATTTGAGTTGCAGAAATGAGGCTGGCTGTTCATAATATGTATTTTTAGTTAGCATCAGTGCCTAAATTTACTGTTAGTGTTAAAATTTACAGAACATTTTGCTCCCTCAAAACTGATTTGGGCATAAAAAATGTTGACAAGATTTCATGTATTTTTGACCACAGTATATTCCTTTGTGCTTTTCAGTTTTAGTTTACCAATGATGATGCCTTTCTATGTTTCAGCTATCATTTGATTTCCATTAAGTGTAGTAGGTTATGAGGCTTTGAATTTGATTGATTGATTTATCTTTTTTTGGAGACAGGGTCTGACTAAGTAGTTCAGTCTTACTATAAACCCCAGGCTGAACTTGAATCTGTGATCATCCTGCCTCCTACCTGAGTGCTGAGTTTACAGGCATGAGCCACTACTCCTAGCTCAAGATAAAAGGTGTCTTTTTAGTTTTCCTTTTATTCTTGCTTCTTTCTTCTCCTCCTCCTTCTCCTCCCCCTCCTCCTGCTCCTCCTCTTCCTCCTTCTCTTCCTCCCTCATCTTCTTTCCTTCTTCATCTCCTCTCTCCTCCTTCTTCTTCTTTCCTTCATCTCCTTCTTCCTCAAAAAATTAATTTTATGTTAAATTATATTATTAAATCCCTCAAATGAGGGATTTCTGCCTCTTGATTTTGATTCATATTTCATTTAGTTTTTTCATCTGTCTTCTATGAAAATGTTGCTCTAAATGACTATTTTCCCATTTCCAAAATTTGAAGCGCATCAAAATATCATTATGTTATCCAAACAATGGATGTACTCCTCCACTCACTGCTCAACATTTTTGTCCCCATTTTATCCTTTGCTTAGGATTCCCTTCCCCCAGCTATCAAAATTCCCACCCATCTTCAGGGTCAACTCAATGACATCTCTGCCATATATCTTCTCCAGAATATAAGCCTGGAAGAAATTACTCCATCCTCTATACTGCTATCATATTTTGTATTTCTATAAGCTTTGCCATGTATCACTTATTCTATATGACATTATAGTCTACTTGCATGCAAAGATTCTTTGATCTCTGATCTTTCTCAGTATTGATCATAGAAGCTTCACTATAGCATTGATAGTAATTAGCAACTATTGAGTATTTACTAATGTTGAGCGCCATTTTTTTCTTTTCTCATTTGTAATAGTACTAATGATTGAACTCTGGGCCTCATGCTCTGGCTCCACTTGCTTATCACTGGCACTCTATTACTACAGTCACACGTCTAGTTCATTATTTTGCTGGTTAATTGGTGATGGAGTTTTGTAGACTTCTTCACTTGTGCTGGCTTCAAACTACAATTCTCTCATCTCAACTTCTTAAGTAGTGAAAATTATAGGTGTAGGTCTCCTAAGTACCCAGCTAAGCTTCATATTTTAAAGTTTGACATGGGTTGCTCATTTACTTCTCACGTTATGAAGGAAATACCATTGTTAGTATTACTGCATGAAGAACCTGAGACACAGGCATACTAAAAAGGTTTCTTAAGGTAAGCTAGTTGGGAGTCACTCACAAGACCCCATGCCAAAGATTAAGCTTTTACCAACAATGCTACATTTCCTTCTAGAAACTATCCGGGACACCCTGAACTTACTTCACTTCCACTGAATACTAAGAAGATAGCTGGATTTAAATAACAATCTTTAAGATGGTAATGTCTTCTCAGAAAGGATGCAAAAAAAGGAACTCTAAATATAAAGTTGAGGTCTCAAAATTCGTCAGTAAAGATTTAAATGAAATTCGTCCAATGATTTAAAACTTTTAAGCTCCTTCCTAAGAGAAAAGTATTAAGTCTTCTCCCAGAAAAAGAATTTTATGAAGTGTGACTTAGGAAACAATTAATACGAGTCATGATTATAAATTGACTTGGTGTTAGGAGAACTCTTTTGGGATAATCAGCACTGGAATCGCCTAGGAGTCTGCCATTCTTGGGGGGGAGGGTGGACTTCTGCTTGATATTTATCCTCTCAAATGGGGCCTAGCAAACTATAGCAGTGCTGATTCTGTAGGAATCTAATGGTTGGGATACAGTGCCATTTTCTCCATGAATCCTCAAGCCATCAGCTAGTTGAGAAAATTTTAAGTATAAGGAAGGATATATAACCAAGCACTCTTTCAGAACAGCACCTTCTGTAACATTTGACCTAAAGCAAAGAAACCTGAGGGATTTGGTCACCATTTGCCAGAGTTACTAGTATACGTGACTTGGAGGACAGACCTCAAGGAGGTCATGTGTTGGTAGCAAGGTTGATCATAACTTCAGGTTCACCCTAAAGGCAGTGTGGTAGTGTTAAACCTAAGTGGTCTCAGAAGGATCCCAGACCATCCATTTGGGTTGTCATTGAATAACAGTGACTAAAACACCTAGACAGTAAGGTGTGTTTTCCTCCTGTGTGAAATGAGGATAATGATACTCATCTTAAAGGGTTGTTATGATGGCTTAATAGCATACTGCAGCTTCCCGAATCTGAGTCACTCACTTATCACCATATCACTCAGGGTAATTCTGAGGAAAGTTTACTAAAGGGATCTGTTACAAAAGTGCAGTCAGGGTTCAGGAAAAGCAGCTAAGGGATGGTTTAGCAATGGTAGAGAGCCAATTATCATGCCAGGCCTGAATCAGGAAAGAGGAGAGAGTGAGTACAGAACTGGGGAGCATTTTAGAGAAGGACTTAGATTTATAGTCATCAGTAATGGTTCCAATCAACCTACAAAGACACTGTTGAAGAGGAAGCAGGCGAATATTAAAGTATCCAGCCTCATTCCCTTCCCCCATTTCCTCCAGGGTTGCCTATTGGCTAAGAAGGGCCAGAAGCAAGGGAGCCTGTGTTGTGGTCCATGTGATCAGCCACCTGATATGGAAGAGGGAGGTAAGGGGAGAGAGAATGTGTGAGGAAGAGCACATAGAATGTATTAGTTCTTGATAGTATTTGCTTATTTCCTCCATGAACTAAGCTTCCTTTTTATTAACTGAAGAAATTTACTTTCAAAAGGAGACTTCTTAAACCTTATCCAGAGCACAATTCACACACACACACACACACACACACACACACACACACACACACAGTATGTAGATATATATTACATGAAAATGAGTATGAGAATAGAAATTCTGCAATTCTGCACATGAAGGGAATGTTTAACCTCAGTCAGGGCCAAGAACACAGTAAATAATAAAGTGGTCAGTTCTGTTGTGGAACATTATGGATGACTGTGTAATAGAATGGCTTGTATGTATACAACATTAAAAAAATTAAATTATTTTTGTGCCAGTCCTTGGACTTGAACTCAGGGCCTGAGTACTGTCCCTGAGCTTTTCTTTGTTCTCTCATGGCTACCACTGTACCACTTGATCTACACCTCCACTTCCAGTTTTTTGGGTGTTAACTGGAGGTAAGAGTCTCACAGAATTTCCTACCTGGGCTGGCTTCAAATCACTATACTCAGATCTCAGCCTCCTAAATAGCTAGGATTACAGGTGTGAACCCCCCACACCAGGCTCAAATAATTTTTTTTAATTATCCTTAAGTAGTTGTAAAAGGAATTTCAATTCAACATGTCAATTTGTGAGTGCATCTTGGTCAGTGTTACCCCTTTCATCATTCTCCTCCATCTCTCCCAAACCCCACACATTTCCTCAACTCATCTAGCTCAATTGTCACATATGTACATTGAATATTAGGACTGCTCCGACTCACCTTTCTTCTCTCCATTCTAAAACTAACCTTAAAACCTATGTGCTACTGTTATACTTATGATCTTTCCCAATATATTTTCTGAGTATTGGTAATTTAAAGGAAAAATGATAATATAAATGAATGCTGTTTATTTGTTTTAGAGTTGGTTTATCTTAATGAATTTGATTATTTGGCCCATTGATTTTTCATTAGATTCCTTTGGTTTCTCTAGGCAAATAAGCAAATCATCTGGGAATGTTGATAAATTTTCCCTCTTATTGCTGTTTAACATCTTGTAGTGGCTACAAGCCAGAGGACAATGTTGAACAAGAATGGTTACATCAGAAATCTTTTGCTTATTCCTTATTTTAGCAGAAATGCGTCTAGCTTTTTGAGTTTTGTAACATTAAACATTAAACAAGGTTTTGGCTGCTTGTTTATGAGAGATATTCTTTATCATGTTAAGGAATGTCTTATATTCCTAGTTGACTAAGAATTATTCTAAGAATGGGCACTGTATCTTACCAAATGCCTTTTAAATATCATTGAGACTTTATATCCTTGAATAAATCTTACTCTATTATGATGATTAAAAATCACTTTAAGCTGAGTGCCAGAGGCGCACACCTGTAATCCAAGCTACTCAGGAGGCTCAGATCTGAGGATCACGGTTCAAAGTCAGCCAAGGCAGGAAAGTCTATGAGACTTTTATCACCAATTAATCATCAAAAAGCCAGAAGTAGAGCTGTAATGCAAATGGCAGAGCACTATCCTTGAGTGAAAAAACTAAGAAAAAGTACTCAGGCCATGAGTTCAAGCCCCAGGATGGGCACAAAAATTATTTTGGCATAACGAGTGACATCTTGGTTGAATTAAAGGAGAATGTGTATGCCAAAAATCAGATTTAGGATCTTGAGGGATTAACGTGTACAGAAAATTAAAGTACATACTATTTAATTTGAAGAAGAATAAATATGTAGGAGCCTGTTAGTGACTGGCTACAGTGTACCCACAATAATGATTAACATAGCAGTAGTTGTGTGTTCCCAGCCAAATGGAAACACCCTTCAGTAGCCTGCAGGCCACTAACTGTCCTTTACCTCCAGAATCTTAGTAGGTTCTGAAAGGATGTAGGAACCCAAAGTTGGAAGAGTCTTCTCTTGGCTGCCTGTGCCCTTTCAGGCTAGAATTCCAGCTAGAGATTAATTTAGGTCTGATAATTAAAAAAATGGTTTAAATTTTGACTAAAGAGCTACAAAATGCAAAGAAGGAATTTCATTCACTCATCTTTTTCCCTAAAGCCCCATTTCCTTGCAACCCAGGGTTGCTCTTCCCTCTGGCACTTCCTTCCCGAAGATCCCTAGGCTTTCTCTTTCAGGAATGGGCCTTGCCCTTTATGTCACTTCACCCTTTAGATATATTATGTTGATCACTTACTTGAACTTCCCAACTGTCTACCTTTTCATATACAACTCAAAATGCTGTTTGGTCTATCATCTCATCCATTTTCCAGATTTGCCTGATGAGGCCCAGGAAGTATCAGGTAAAATCCTTAGTAGAGTTTTACTCTATTTCATTTCTCTGTCTCTCTCTGTCTCTCTGTCTCTCTCTCTGTCTCTCTCTGTCTCTCTGTCTCTGTCTCTGTCTCTGTCTCTGTCTCTGTCTCTCTCTCTCTCTCTCTCTCTCTCTCTCTCTCTCTCTCTCTCTCTCTCTCTCTCCCTCCCTACCCCCCCTCTCTCATACACACACAAACTTCTAACCTGCTCAGGACTTATGCTTCCCCCCTCTGGCAAACATTTCATCATGTTCTAATTTGATAAATTTTAAATCCCTCCCACCCTCACTGATACAATTATAGAACAGCCAATAAACAACAAAGAAGTTAAAAAAAAAAAAAAACCAGGGAGGCCTCCGTAATCCAGGTCCTGGAAAAGGAATTCTGTGAGTAATGGAGTGTTAGATCTGTTGGCAAAATTATGGTCACAAAAAGTGCTGTCTTCTACTTGGCCTCCTTTCCTCTTGAAGTTAAAGCTTCCCAAAAAGTATTATTAAGGTCTCAGAGAGAAAAAGTTCAGGAAGAACATGGCAAATTAAGCTGTCTTTCTGCTTCTTAAAGCTGGCGGGTTTTCAAGAGCCTAGAAGCATCTAGATGGAGGAGGAGGGCCCTGTCTGCCTTGGGCAGTTTCTGCCATGGCCCTTGCCCACCCTCCCTCCATCCCTAAAGCCCAGAAGCCCTCTCCAGGGGAGTGATGAGCCTATTTTTAAAGACCAGGCATACTCTGAATGAATAATGGCTTCTTTTTTTCTCCACCCTGTGCCAATCAGTGACTCATCAACCATTTTCTAAATGACTATGTTTTCATTCCCCAGTTTCCTTCACAGCTTGATATTGGAAAAGATTAAATACAGACCCTCGCTACCCCCTTACTTTTTGTGTTGTCTTATTTTAGAGATGTTAATGTCCCTCAAATAGAAGTGTTTCATTGCATACTGATCACTCTATGACAAGTAAACACACACACACACACACCACACACACACACACACACACACATCCCTGCAGTTTAAGGAAAACTCGATTCCAGGAGAAGGATGAGTATGAAGAAAAGGAGGTTAAAAAAACAAACAAACATGAACTATAATACTGTGATATCTCAGCTGGACCTTATGTCTACCTTTCACAACCAAATGCCCAGGATGAGGCTCCTAATTAAGGACTTGATTACATTTTGTATAGCCACTTTCTACATCATGCTATTCTTTCACTGCTAAATCTTTGTTTTTTTTCCCCATGTCCACCCCATGGGGCCTTTGCCTACTCCCTCACTGGAAAATCTTTCTTTGTTATGTTTTCTCTTCCTATTCCTGCTCCTGAACATGGCTATTTCTGACATGTGCTTTGCCTTTGGGATGATGAACATAAACCTGTGCCCCTTTCCTTTCCTTTTGTTTTTGTAGTAATGGACTCTGACCACAGGATCTTGTGCTTGCTAGGCAGACACTCTCCTAAATGAGCCATGCCCCGAACCCTCCATCACCCTGTCTAGGATAATTGTACTTTGCCTATCCAGTTACTGATTGGCCTGTGATTGGCCTTCCCCATTTCAACCTGATGATAATCCTTAGCTGTCCTTCCTGTATTGTGCCAGAGATCTGTTATTTGTCCTTCTCCACCCTGCTCCACCCTGTTCAGTGGCCTGGAAGCTTCATCTATGTGGATTACATCAACAAGGCTTCTTAGTCTAGAAGTTTCTAGTGGGATTCGAACTATGGAGACACTCAGGATTTCTGGGTAGGGGAATGGGTGTTGGGAAGATAGTGAGGTCCAGGAATTTATTCGCTTATTTTCCTCTTTGGGCTCATTTATGTTCCTTGACCTAAGATCATTATTTCTCTCAAGGAGGTCTACCTACATGTCTTTCTGTCATTCTGGCAACTTTTCCCTCTCTGGGCCTAGGAGTGGTAACAGCTCTGCTGTTGCTTGCTCTGCCCTGCATAGTCTCTTTTTTTGCTGTCATTGTGTAATTAGTCTCTTGGTAAAAGAAGGCTCTTCAAATTACCCTCATTTGAATGTGCCATCTGTTTCCTCTTGAGAACCTAATAGGTCCTACCTTCCTTTCTTTTCCATTCCAACCCCACCCCTTTGTTCTGATTTCTTTTGCATATTTTCTGACTCCCTTAGGCCCCCTATAAAGCACAGTGGCCCTTCCAAGCCATCTGCTAACCCTTTGGGAAATAACACCAAAGGGGCTACAGTGACAGCAATGAACCATTCTCCTTGCTCCCTATGTTTTCTGACTTACAGTCTAAATGTAATGCACATGTGATTTAGCTGGCTAATGATTTTACTTGCTGAGAAGAAAGGGTAAGAATTGATCTGGAACTGGGTTACTGATTGTAGTCCATGCCCTCCACAGTACGTTATACATGTCCTGATCCTGCATTCCCAGTTCATCTAAGGCCACAGCAATTGCTACAACAGCTGAATCTCAATAATCTTGAGAAACATAATTGCAATAATCATAATGGCTATCAATTACTCAGTGCCAACTCTGAACCAGGCACTGTGCCTGGTGTTTTGTTGTATTAAGCCAAATGGAAGCTTCCCTCTCATCTTTATTTGGGAAAGGGACATAGCAAATCTCAGTCGGTTTCTAAATTGAGCCCAGCATGGCTCCACTTTAGTCATTTGTTATTTCTCATCCCACCAGAGGCTGCTGTGAACTTCACTGTGTGTGGAGGTCTTGACCTCTCCCAAGGTCTTTCCATCAGTAAATTGTTGCTATCTCTGCAAGGAACTCTGGGAAGTTAGAGAAGTGATTGGGAGTTCCCAGCTGTCACTTTCATCCTTGACAGAGCCAGACCATTGTGTGGGTCGATCAGTAGGTTTAAGATTCATCAAAGAAGAAAAACCACATGTAAAGGGAAGACCGTAAAACCAAGGCAACCCTTGAGAGATTTAGCTGTCAGGACAGACTCTTAAAGGCCCAGTTCCTGTCCTGGTTACCGTCCCTTAAATTGGCTCCTCTCAATGGAAACCATGCTTCATTCAACTGATCTCTGCCTCTCCTCTTTTGGAAGTGCTCATCCACCTGGATCTGCTTTCACTAGAGGAATTATTCCTCTTATCTCAGCAAGAGCTTTCTCCCACAAGTGAGCTAGTCAACCAGATCACTTCTTTAGGTTCCCCTGGATGTGGTTCTGTCCACTCTTCCACAAGACCCACATGCTTGTGATGGAGAGATGCTTGTCTTTACTCTTCAGTTTGTCTAACTGTCAGTGTGATATTCACTCACTCTCTCTCTCTCTCTCTCTCTCTCTCATTCTTGGGGACAGTACAGTCTATCTAGAGGGCAAAAGAACACTCGTTTCTGAGTATTGTTCAAACGATATAGTTCCACAGTATAATTGCTACCTCTCATCATGTCATTGGTTCTTATTTGTCCCAAGTTGCCTAGCTTTAGATCTATGGGAATGGGCTCTTTTTTTTAATTTCAAAATTTATTTGTAAAAGTCAGAGACAAACTCTTAATAGCAACACATTTATACTAAAGATACATGCAAGAACAAAAAAAGCACAAGAATACAAAAATGAACATAATAAAATTTTAATTAATACAGTATTTTGGATACAAGTAGAATACCACTAGATAAGAACCGTATTTGCCTCAGAAATCTATGATAGTTTGGGTTGAGATAAACCAAGGTTTAGGATAGCCACTTCACTATTCACATTCTAACCAATGCCAACCAGAAGCTGAAGCAAACTTTAGCCTAAGATTTTCAGCAAAGGTGTAGAACTTACCTTCCATGTAAATGAGTCACATTAACATGCCTTCAGGTGACCTGTTCTCACTTAATGGCAGTTGGGGCAAGTTAGACACAGAACCCTTACAAAGACTAAGAACCAAATAATTGTGCCTTTTGTTTTAGGTCACCTTAACTTTTATTTTTCGTATATATGGGAATGGGCTCTTTAATGACCATCCCTTTGGCTATACAAAGCCCCAGTTCTAAAAAGTGAACATTTGTATAAGAGAAAGTGTGAACTGTGTTGCTGAGCTAAAGTCCCTCTGTTCTACACTTTCTGTCAGGGGGAGGGATTCATTTATTAAATTCTGCATATCTTAGCTCCAAACTCTCAATCCTGTGGGGTGACTCGTTCTCCCTCCACCCACCCGATTCTTTGCTCTAGAAGATAGGCCATCAATCTTCTTGAGACACAGGGAGTGACTTGCCCTCTTTCTCACTTCTGTATTACAAACATCACTAAGTTCTGGCAGTGTTATCTCCTTGTCTACTTCTGGAACACATTTTACTTTTCTGCCCCACCTCTACCACTGCCTCCATTTGCCTATAGGTCCATCCCATCACTATGCTCATTCTTTATTTGCTAGTGCTATTCACTTTTTTTTTACTACTTGTAAATGGTTATGCCTCCCCCAACTAAACTGTAAGCTCCATAATGGCAGCAATATTTTTTTTGCCAGGCCTGGGGCTGGAACTCTGGGCCTGGCCACTCACCCTGAGCTTCTTTTTGCTCAAGGCTAGAGCTCTAACCCTTGAGCAACAACTCCACTTCTGGCTTTTTGGTGATTTACTGGAGATAAGAGTCTAACAGCCTTTCCTGCCTGGGCTGACTTTGAAAGGTTATCTTCAGCCCTCAGCCTCCTGAGTAGCTAGAGTTATAGGTATGAGCCACCAGCACCTGGCTAAGGGCAGGACTTTTGTTCATCTGGTTATTGCTGTGTTGTCTATGTCTGACATAGCACCTGGAAGGTTAAAGGCATTCAATGTTTGTTTGCTGACTAAATGACTACATAGTTGGGTCTAACCCATATGTCTTAGAGGCTGGGAGATAAGGCCTTTAATACTGTCTTGTATATAGAAGGCCATCCTGGAATACTTGCTGGATAAATGAATATTTCTTTTGCTCAAGGCCATGAAGCTAATTAGTGGCTATACTCAAATGAAGTCTTAATCTTGACTGCACATTAGAAACACCTGGAAAGTTAAAAAAAATTCTAATGTCCAGGCTGTACCCTCGACCCCAATTAAACTAGAACTTTCTGGGAGGTGAAAGTGGGGCCAAGTATGAATATGTCTTAAAGTTTACTATAACATTAAATCATAAAGAAGGATCAATGTAACCCCATATTCCTCCTCATACTACATGAAATAGAAAACAAATTTGAGAGAAACTTTTTAAGACCTTACTGAATGAAGGAGACATTGAATTTACATATCTAGAAATAATGGTATTGGGAGAATGGTAGTGTACCATCATGTTGGGTTGGCACCCCACTGGTCAAAACCAGCATTTGTTAATCTCCAATCCCAAAAGTAAACTCTGAAGTCAGAGAATTTGTTTTGGAAAATAGGTCTAGGCACTAGAAGGAAATAAGTTAATGGGAAAATATTTAAGACTACCTACTAAGAAGATACTGCCCAATAATCCTCTTAGACCACAGAACAGTGACTCCAGGGATTTGAGGATTCTTTGTTTATATCATTTAAAATGGGCAAACCTCCAGTTGTGTTTTCCAAGGAAACTTTTAGAGAAGGGTGGGTAAAAAGACATAGAATTATTTTTTTTTTCTCCCAGAAAAACATCATGTTGGGTCATAGTAGTGCTTGGTGATTCTTTCATCTCAGAATTACCAGACTCTTTAGTCAAAGCCTGTTTTCAGAACTGCCACTTGTGAAGTTGGGAATTCTGGCTGAAAAGAGAAGTGAGAAAAGAACGTGTGCATGTCCAAGGGAATGCTTTGTCAATAGAATCTCAAAGAGAAGAGGCTGAGCTCAAGGTTCCCAACTTTGAGACCCAGGTTTGTTAGGATGTTATACCAACCAGAGGGCTAATTTCATACAACTAAATCCCTTAAAGTGATAACTTCCTAAAGATATTTCAGGATTTATTAAACTATAAGGAAACAGCAAAGTAAAGCACAGAATTGGATTGTTTTTGTTGATTTGCAACATATATAACAAGTAGCTCTTACAGGAATTACTACATAAAGTACTTAAATTAGGTATCATATTGCACTACAGTATTTAATTGAAATAATGTCTTTATATGGTCAATACTTGTATCTATGAATAATTGTCCAGAGGGATTTTGCAGAGCTGTAAAAACGCATGGACTAACCCGTCAATCAGGTCTAGGTTTAAGCCATTCTGTTGGCACATGATAGAAGAGTAGAGAGGAGTAACGCTCATACTGATTTCAAGTTTTACTAAAATGGAATCCTATGATTTTACAGGGAGAGGAACAAACCAAATTTATTTGTTGTGCAGCTGATGGAATTAGTCCAAGTGGTAACTTGAATTTGGTAGCCTCCCTTACTGCTCACATCATACAGTTCTTTCTTGTAACGGCATTTTCCATTGCTTTGTATTTGTTGTGTATATGTAATGCACAGTGTGAACCTCATGTATTTTAACATTAAAAACAATAAAGCAGGCCAAATGATGATTGTTTCAGCCTGTAATCCCAGCTCCTCAAGAAGCTGAATTCTGAAGATCACAGCTCAAAGCTAGCCTAGGCAGGAAAGTCCATGAAATTCTTATCTTCAATTACCCACCAAAAAGCCAGATGTGGAGGTATGACCCAAGTCATCGAGTACCGACCTGGAGTGAAAAAGCTGTGTCCGGGCCCTGAGTTCAAGCCTCAATACAGATAAGAATAACAGTAAAGCAGTATGTAAGAATTAAGCTTGGATTAATACTAAATACCATAAGGCGGAAACATAATCTTAGAATTCAAAGTGTCATTTAGTTCAATTCCTTCTTTAACCATTTATTTATTCATTTTTAGTACTAAGAATTGAATGAAGGGGCTGGGGATATAGCCTAGTGGCAAGAGTGCCTGCCTCGGATACACGAGGCCCTAGGTTCGATTCCCCAGCACCACATATACAGAAAACGGCCAGAAGGGGCGCTGTGGCTCAGGTGGCAGCATGCTAGCCTTGAGCGGGAAGAAGCCAGGGACAGTGCTCAGACCCTGAGTCCAAGGCCCAGGACTGGCCAAAAAAAAAAAAAAAAAAAGAATTGAATGAAGAGCCTCCTACTTAAGGGGCAAAGGCTCTACCACTTGAGTCAGGCCAATGTCTTCAATTTGAGTATTTAAATATCAAGATGTTGAGTTTGGAGACAGGACATTGCTAAATTCGATGACTAAAGTATTCATAGACTCAGAGTTTCTAGTCTTTTCTCTGTTATTGTAATGAAACATTTGAAGTTGTGTACATTATAAAGAAATAAAGTTTATAATTTAGAGGCTGAAAGTTCAAGATGGATGGCTTTACCCATTTGCCTTCTACTTGAGTAGCTGAATATGAATCTTGAGGAGATTATCATAATTATTTCTATTTCATATTATACATTAACTTGTACTCAACATTAAGAATCTTCATATATGTTTTCGTAATCAGTGGCCAGCTAAGGGTTGGGTTAAATGATATATAATTAGCAGTAAAACTATTAGGACCCTACACTGGTCAGAACCAATTTGGTGTCTAGCTGTACTTAGTTCAAAGACGATTGTATTATAAGCAAATCCTCTTGATTCTATTAACTTTAATTCAAGTAAGGAAGTTTTAGGTGGGGTTTTCAAACAAGAAAAATACAAAATATGATATTATTTCCTAAGAAAAATGAAGATAGACACTATCTTAAATCATTTCCTTTCTTTTTTCGCCAGTCCTGGGCCTTGAACTCAGGGGCTGAGCACTGTCCCTGGCTTCTTTTTGCTCAAGGCTAGCACTCTGCCACTTGAGCCACAGCGCCACTTCTGGCTTTTTCTATATATGTGGTGCTGAGGAATCGAACACAGTGCTTCATGTATATAAGGCAAGCACTCTACCACTAGGCCATATTCCCAGCCCCTCTTAAATCATTTTCTATGAACAGAGTCTAAGGTGGGAAAGTGGGAATATGGATGAGTTAGTGACACATTGGTTTCAAGGGGAACCTGTGGGGTATGAAGGAAGCAGGGGTGAAAAGAAAAGGGGGGATCAGCAAGGATTTGGTTTCTGGAAGCAAGCCTCAGCTTGATGCCACAGAGAGTTGTGGTGTGGGAATGCCAACAAAGAATTTGTTCTGCACTATGATATTAAGTCATTGGCCATGGGCTGCCATTTTGTGGCATGTAAACTTCCAGGTGGCTCTTTTGACTATAAGAACTCCTCCAGAGCAGGGTGCATTCGTGAGCAGCCAACATACAGAGCAAGGAAATCTAGAAGGAAAATGAGATCATCTGCTAAATAGATTATTTCTTTCTCCCTCTCTCTTTCCCCCCTTCCCACCTTCCTTTTCTTCCCTTCCCTTCCCTTCCCTTCCCTTCCCTTCCCCTTCCTCCCTTCCTTCCTTCCTTCCTTCCTTCCTTCCTTCCTTCCTTCCTTCCTTCCTTCCTTCCTTCCTTTCCCTTTCCTTCCTTCATTCTTTCCTCCCTTCCTTCTACTTTCTCCTTCTTTCCTTCCTTCCTTCCTTCCTTCCTTCCTTCCTTCCTTCCTTCCTTCCTTCCTTCCTTCCTTCCTTCCTTCCTTCCTTCCTTCCTTTTACTACATATGTATTGGGACTGGGACTTGAATTCAGGGCTTGAGCACTGTACTTGAGCTTTTTCACTCAAAGCTATATCACTCTACCACTTGAGCTACAGCTCCACCTCTGGCTCTTTTTATAGTTTATTGGAGATAAGGGCCTCATGGGCTTTCCTTCCTGGACTAGCGACAAACCGTGATCCTCATATCTCTACTTCTGGAGTAGCTAGGATTACAGTCATGAGCCACGGGCACCTAAATCAGACATAATTTCTTTCCATTGCTTTAACTATAAGAACTCACTAAAACCATTTTCTCAATATAAAATTATTTGCTATGGAACAAGTGATTACTTAATATTGTTTCACTGTCTCTCCCAAATTGGAAAGTAGACTCCATGAAAGCAGTCTTTGTTCTGTTTAATTCTTAGGTGATTTCTTCTTTCCTAGACTAGTCACAGACACATAGTGGTTATTTGTTCAATAACCTCTATAGGACAGAACATACATGCTGGTCTCCTGAACTTTGTAGCATTGCTTTATAAAGAATTGACATTTCTATCAGTTACAACAGCTTATACAGTGGCTGACAAATACAAGTGACTCTTATCTCCAGTTAACCAGCCAGAGGTAGAGGTGTGATTCAAGTGGTAGAGCACCAAATATATGCAGAAAAAGCCAAGTGAGAGTGCAAAACTCTGAGTATGCATGCACACACACACACACACACACACACACACACGAATAAATAAAAGGTCTCAAATCTCTCTTTTTTTCTTTTTCTGCTTTTCCATTCTTCTTTTCTTTTGGACAGTCCTGGGGCTTGGACTCAGGGGCTGAGCACTGTCCCTGGCTTCTTTTTGCTCAAGGCTAGCACTCTACCACTTGAGCCACAGCGCCACTTCTGGCTTTTTCTATATATGTGGTGCTGAGGAATCGAACACAGGGCTTCATGTATATGAGGCAATCACTCTATCACTAGGCCATATTCTCAGCCCTGCTTTTCCATTCTCTAATCATGAATTTCCTACAGGTGAAAGTCTCACCAAATTCAGTAGGCAGGAAATACTTTCAAAATGAGGAAGCGAAGAAGGTATTTACCTGCCACATTTTCTCCAATAAAATTCTTGTATACTTGTTCCTTTTCATGCTAGTGGCCTTGTGTTTGAACTGTACACTAATAGTGAGTCAGGTGGTCTCATTTTTTCTTAAATAGGAAATCCAGGTCTGGCACTGTTTCTGCTAGTGTTACTGGTTCTTATAGGAGACTCCTAGGTACTATCGTGTCTTATGGCAAGTCTTATATTTCTCCACAAGGACACTTTCATCATTTCCAGACTCTTACTGAACCCAATATGAGACCATTGAGACAAGATGAGAAATAAATATGACCACTTTGTGTGCATTGGGCTGTTATTCCTAGATCTTTATAATTGAGGTAGAGAAAGGAAACACCTCCAAAAAATAATTTAAGAAGCATAGCTGGTTGGTTTGATCCCAGGAGTTCTGTAGTTCATGTGTAAATATGAGAACAGGCCATATAAGTAAATTTCAGTGACTTTTTAAGTTAAAAAAATCTCCTGCTGACAAAATCACCTTTTTCATCAAGGGTCATCTTAGTGCACAATTTAAAGATTGCCCCTTCTAGTAAAGTGCTTTTGTGCCAAGAGTTCTGGATTTCCATTTACAGTATTCTTTTTCTGACTGGTATGTCATGATGAGTTTGAAATGGTGTGTTGACCTTTCTGTGGTCTCCATTCATATAACTAGCTGAATTTTTTTCTATTGTATTGACAAGTATCTCAATCTTAAATACTTACCAGTAGCCTCATTTTCAAGGGCAGGACATGATTGTTGCAGGTAGATTTGTTAATCATAGCAATCAGAAGGGTATATATCATGTTCTTTCAAACCACAGGGCTCACCTATTATTGCTAACTGGAATGTTATTTGTTTGTTAGAGCCCATCTAATGTAATATCATGTATTATTTTTTGTGGTGCTGTTACTGGTACTGGGGCTTAAACTCAGGTCCTGGATGCTGTACCTTAGCATTTTAGCTCAAGGCTGGTGCTCTACCACTTGAGCCACACAACTCCACCTCAGGCTTTTTGCTGGCTAACTAGAGATAGGAGTCTCACAGATTTTTCTGCCTAGGCCTACTTCAAACCTTGATCCTCAGATCTCTGCCTCCTGAATAGTTTGGATTACAGGCATGAGCCACTGGTACCCAGCTGATACCATATATTATTACCCCAGTGAGTTTCCTATAGTGGTATTCACTTGTTATACACCCACATAAAATACTTTGTCCTCTGGTTTTCCTATTAGATTTACTGACATGCCATTGTTGTATCATTAACACTTAACAGCCTGGGAAGAAGAAAGAACATACTATTATATAACTCTTGGGAAAGCCATTACTTATATAAAGAAGCCATTAAGCTTCAGGAAGTTTTAACTTTCATACACCAAATTTCTTATCATTAATGCATAGTTTGTGTTCTTCCTGGGCCTCTTGACTTTTTAAAGAGGAATACAGAGAAAAAAGGGGGTAGGGGGATAAGGAAAAGACATAACAGACAGAGTCGTTTCCAGTGCCTGCACTTTTATCAGTGATTAATCAAACTAATGGGGAGTTCTAATTCGGTGCTTTGCTACCCTTAAGCCCTGTAATTGCGGTGTCTCTGAACCCAAAGGAAACACGTTGCGCTCTGCATGCCCAGGCACATAGCTTTTAAATCTTCATAACTCTGTAATTACTATGGTGCTTTCCTTCAAATCTGGCTCCATTTCACTTCCTTAATGAGCACCACAGTCTTGATAAAGTTTGAAGTTTGCTGCCTCTGCCGTTCACAAGGACTCAGTCCCAGACTGACAATGTGAGTTGCAGATTTTACCCTTTCAAGTTTCTCTACAAAAGAACTGATTTATTTCAGGACCACCCCAGTCAAAGACACTTCTGGGATAAGGGCAGCACTAGGTGTCTTCATCAGAGAAGGATCCTTGGAGAGCAAATTCTAAAGAGTTAAAAAAGACAAGGAAAGGGGCAGGGGAAGCTTACAAACCTCCAGAGAATGATCCTTTAGCTTCATTAGTGCCGTGTGCCTTATAGACTGTGGTTTGCTTTACCCAAATGAAGACTGCCACTTGTTCTTTAGTAACAGAGCCCTGCCAAAGAGGAAAAAAATGTGTCTTTTTAAAAATGAAACATCCTAATGCTCACATTCATTCTTTACCACCTATTTTTCAGGATTGTTTTTAAGGACTTGTTGGAAATGTCATTTAATGATTCTAATCAGAGGTGTCTGCTCTTGCAGCTGGTTAAAGGGTCTCTTTAACTAGTCTGTTTTGCTTTTAACCTCATGGTGATGCTCACTTTCATTGTTAGTCTTTCGGAGACTAAGCTGTAAGAACCAGCCTTGAGCCTGGGTTTCTTTTCATATCCCTGTTCCAGTCTGTATCTCTCCACCCCCATACAATACTAATCACTCTGAGATTATGAATAACACTTAATTTTTATCTCGATTATAGCTTTGTGACATTGCACTTGCTTTTGGGACATCGAATTTGTTTACATGTTTGTCTACCACACTTGAATGTTTATATCTTCTTTCCTTTTATATCTCCAGCATCTCACAGAGGCCTGAGCACCCTATAGATATTTGCAGTCAGTAAATGGAAGCACCCAGTAAATGTTTGTTGCATAACCAAAGGAATGAATAAATGAATGAAACTCCATTGCTGCTCACTATCACCATCTGCTTTAACTCTGTCAGTTATTTTGAATTATGCATTCACAGTTCTGACTAGATCCAGATTTGGCATGTTCAAAATTATATTCAGTTGTAAAATGCGATGCTAGGATTTTTGACGATAAGAATTTCTCTCCACTGGAAACAATGTGAATAATCAACAGTTCTTTACATAGGAAGATTAAAAGGCTTGTGGAAATTGTCTTCGAATTCAGTCTTTGGCATTTTGAGAAAACCATTTAGTACCATTTTTTTCTGTCCATGTATTACAGTAAAATGCAGAGAAACTCTTGTCTTTCATATTTGATAGGTTAAATGAATAGTGTGTGTGTGTATGTGTGTGTGTGTGTGTGTGTGTGTGTGTGTGTGCGTGCGCGCGCGTGCTGTTACTGGGGCTTGAACTGAGGGCCTGAGTGTTTTCCTTTGGCTTTTTATTGCTCAAGGCTGGTTGGTGCTCTACAACTTGGGCCACAACTTTACTTCTAGGATTTTGGTGATTAACTGCTGGTAAGACTCTCTTGGGTTTGTCTGTTCAGGCTGCTTTTGAACCAAGATCCTTAGATCTCAGCCTCTTGAGTCACAAGGATTTACAGGTATGAGCCACCAGCATCCAGCCTAAATGAAGATCTTTGAGGAAGGAAAGCACAAGCTAAAACAAAAGGAAAATCTTTACTAGCAGCATATAGTCTCTTTCTCCCCTTGAAATTATACTCATGATAGTTATCAATAAATGTAATATACTTTGTTTATGGTGGTTTGATATTTTAATATATGAGTCAACATATTTTCCCCAGTGTTTCATGGGAATGCCAGAACATAAAGCCAACTTTAAAGTTCTTGAACAGGAAAACCTTGGACTTTTGAGCCTGAAAAGTAAAGCAAAGCTGTGAGAACTTTGGACATAATTTCTTTTTGTCAGTTGTGGGGTTTGAATTCAGGGCCTGGGCACTGTCTCTAAGCCTCTTTGTGCTCAAGGCTAGCACTCTACTGCTTAAGCCACAGCACCACTTCTGGTTTTAAAGTGGTTACTTGGAAATAAGAGTCTCACAGGGACTTTTCTGCCCAGATCAGCTTCAAACAGTGATCCTCAGATCACAGCCTCCTGAGTAGCTAGGATGAAAGGGGTGAGCCGCCAGTTATGTTATGAACATAACATTTATACTATAATCCACAAATAAGAAAGCATGCATACTTCCAAGACAACATGGCTTCCAGAGACTTCTGACTGTGTCCCATCATCCAGTAAAAATCTCAGAGTAGAGGAGTCTGTGGATCTCACAGCTCAGCAGCTACCATTTCAGTTGGGAGCTTAAAGTTGCTGTGCAGTCTATGTATATGAGGTCTTTCCATCTGTTTTAAGGCTCTCCCTTCCTTCCCTTAAGGTGTCTTTCGTACCATATTTGTAAGTGCAATTTAAGTATAGGTTAAATCCGAACTTGAAAATGTCTTCTGTCTCTGTGTGAACCACATGACTCTCCAACAATTTCCTAGGAATAACTATCTCTCATTCTTCTTCACCCGGTTCTCTAATCTACTCTTCTTCCTTGTCAAGATATGCCAATATGGGCTGGGAATATGGCCTAGTGGTAAAGTGCTTGCCTCATATACATGAAGCCCTGGGTTCGATTCCTCAGCACCACATATATACAAAAAGGCCAGAAGTAGCACTGTGGCTCAAGAGGTAGAGTGCTAGCCTTGAGCAAAAAGAAGCCAGGGACAGTGCTCAGGCCCTGAAGCCATGCCTCAGGACTGGCAACAAAAACAAAACAAAAATCAATCAAGATATGGCAACATTGCATTTTATGTGTTCACTTAGTTCCAGATAGCTGAGGTTTGCTTATAAATTTGGTATATTTTTCTATCTATGGAATTGTCATAATTTCCCCCATAAAATTAATGTAAATGTTTTGTTATTTAACAGTATTTGGGGGTGGGCGGGTGGAGGTGTGGCTCAGTTGGCAGAGTCATTGAGCAAAACTGTGACTTCCAGTCTTGGTCACAGACCTAGAAAAAAACCAACAAAGTAGTATTTTCACTTAGCAGTGGGGCTTTTAGGAATGAATTACAACTATTATGTGAAGGATAGGTAGAATTAATTGGGTAGAGGATGGGAGACTAATCTTGCTAACTGAATGCATTGCGCACCCTTCCATTGCTGTTTATGACCATGCACATGCATCTCTTGGCATTTCTTAGATAAAAGGAGTGTCTCTCAAGTATAAATAGTGCTGGTGCTACCTCAATATTGGGACATCAAATAAAAAAAATTGGAAGAGTCCTTTAGAAATCTCTACTTTGCTATTCTCTGTGGTTCTAGAGAACAATTGACTATGGTAGCATGGAAGCATGTGCCTAGCCAGGCCAGTTCTATTATTTAGCAAATTTCAACTTCCCACTGGGCTGGCGAAGGCTAGAGAGAAACTGTGACACAGATAGGATATTTCATTGATTTTACAGTAGCACAGGGTTTAACTGACAACACATTTGGGTTTGTGGGGGACTTGTGCTGGCCTTTGAGCTGTGTGAATGACTGCTAGGGAATAGACATTCTAAAATGCTATTTTTCTTTCCATTTTGGTCTCAAGCAATGATAAGTAAATGTGTACATGGAGAGTAGACTCCGTGTGTGTGTGTGTGTGTGTGTGTGTGTGTGTGTGTGTGTGTGTGGTTTAATAAGCACATACTCACACCTATAACTAGGAATAACAATGTGGCTTCAGATAGGTACTTTGACTTGATCAAAACTTCCTGTGGTAAGACTCAGAGTAAAATGGTACAACCTAGGATTTGAATAAAAAAGACACAGACTGGGTAGGTTGGAAAAGTCACACACATGAAGACTACAGGTAGATCTCGTTTTGATTTCAAATGGTTGCTACTTTTTTTTTTTGCCAGTCCTGGGGCTTGAACTCAGGGCCTGAGCACTATCCCTGGCTTTTTCTTTTTTGCTCAAGGCTAGCACTCTACCACTGAAGCCACAGTGCCCACGTCTGGCTTTTTCTACATATGTGGTGCTGAGGAATCGAACCCAGGGCTTCATGTATATGAGGCGAGCGCTGTTGCCACTAGGCCATATTCTCAGCCCTACTTTTTTAAACTTTTCAATATTTTCATTCAGTAAAGCAGAAACCAAACCCAAAACTGGGGGGGGGGGAGAGGCAAAATACAAAGAAGGGGCTTGAATTCGGAAGGGTGGGACCAGGAGGATATCATTAAACTGCCCTCTCACAGCTAGCACACAATTTTTATTTAGATGGTGTTACCAAAGTATAACCATAACCCAATTTTCTAATGTACCTTTATTTGCATCTTTCAGAGGAACTACAATATACCACCAAACCATATCAGTGACTATGATCATTTGTATTAGTGCCTTTTTTTGAGTAGAAGGATGCTGTCTCAGAGAGGTCACTGGGGACCACCAAAGAAAGGAAAAGGCACAGCAAGAACCAAGGAGATCAAAGGCAATATCAAAGCCTTTTATTTTTAACTAAATGACATTATTAGCACATGAGTAGGAGTCTAGGAGATTATAGAGTTTTCCTTTCTGCATCGCTGAACAGTACTTTGAGTCATTTTGTAATCTGAATCTGTGCTGGTCACTTTAGAGCAGACACCAAAGTAGTGAGCCTGTTCTTCAACTTAAATATCCCCCTAGAATCTTCCCTCTCTGGGACCTTTGCTCTTTCCTTACAATGGCTTCTCTGATGCTGGAGAAACTCACGAATAACGTAAAACTCCATTTAAAAGTGAGAGCTCCACACCATTCATTCACTGCCCATGTCCAGGTGTAACTGGGCCACTGCACTGGTTCCCATGGATGCTGTAAATAGGACAGAGCTGGGTGCAGTGCAATTGGAGGCAGAGCAGCCTGTTGTCCTAATGCTTGTTAACTGAATGCTTTGCACACTCTTGCATTGTTCTTTCTGCTTCAGTATGTTTGGGAAGAGCATCTGATGTGCCTACCTAGCAGAACTTGGGTTCAGAATTGTAAGCACATTGAAAAGTAAGGACAGAAAAATAAAAGTAAGGGTGGGTTGTGTGGTGTAGGTTTGCAGTCCTACCTGCTCAGGAGGAGGAGATGAGAGAATCACAGTTAGAAGCCAAGGCAAAGATAGCAGGACATCCTATCTGGACAAGGAACCTAAAAGCAAAATGACTGGCGCTCAAGTGCTAGAATTCTTAATCTCAAGGCCTTGGGTTGAATCCTCAATGCCACACATACAAAAAGTTAAGCAAAAAGTTACATCAGCCAGCTTTCTAATCTGTGAGGTAAAGAATTAAAGGTAAAACGAGTGTATAGAAATACTCTCTTATTTTCTTTTGGATACAAAGCCAAATTTAAAGTAAAATTGTAAGGAGTATACTTCAAACCCCCTATGTGTTCCTTACCTGGATTCACTATTTTGGATGCCTCTCTCTCTCTCTCTCTCTCTCTCTCTCTCTCTCTCTCTCTGCGTGTCTCTCTCTGTCTCTCCATTTCTATCTCTAACATTATCACTATCCTCATTCTTGTTACTGAATCATTAGTGTGTAACTTAGAGACACATAACCCTTTACTTCCAAAGCCCCAGCTCTGATCTTTTATGAATAAGAATATCCCTTTGCAAAACAATCTTGTTTTGGGAGAATAAGAGAAGGTTCTGTTGAAGCCTTTATAATCAAAGTGTGTGTCAGTCTGAAGTGCTCACTGTTGGACCCCGCCTGGTTTCCCGCCAAAGAGCAGAGGAGACACCACCACAGGGCTGGAGGACTTTATTGTTGCCATAAAACATAGTTTTTCCATGTTCCTTTCAGACACATGAAATGAAGGCTGCATTCCGAAGATCTGGCTGTGGCTTTAAAATAAAAAATAAATATATATTTCACAGCACACATTTTGGAGGGATAAAAGCATGTGTTTTATGAACATTTCCCAAACTCTTTTTAGGCTTTAGGCTGCCAGCATTCAGCCTGTAGACTGCTAGAATTGAAGATATATGCCTGTTAAGAAATGATCCCTTCCAGTTCACTGAACGGAAGACTTTGCATTCTTCTGTGAATCATCAGCTCTCTGATGGAGAACTTTAAAAACTCTGTGTTGGATTCACACAGTAGGGTGACAAGGAGTGAAGCCCATTCCTCCCATACAATGTGCGGTGAGTTTGGCAGGCAGCTTTGGGGGCTGAGGGGGTGGTACTCACCGACAGTTTGGATCTCTTTCATGGTATTCCATAGAGCCCGTGCCCAGCACGGAGTGCCACGAGGTGCCTGAGAAAGGGTTTAAACCACACTCGGCCCACTCGGGCCATGCTTGGAGGCGTCCAGGCCAGGATCACCTCTCTCTTCGGACGTGCAGCCTCCAGGAATCCAAGGGACTTGCACAAAGTTGGAAATCCACGACGTAACTCGCTCTGACATGCTCACTGGGTCCCATCTCTCGTACCCAACCCTCCTCCCTCGGTGCTTACTCCGAACACCACCCCCCCCCACTCCCAACTCCCGACTCCCCACCCCCACCCCACTTTCAAGGCTCAAGTGTAACCCCTAGAAGCGAGGCAGTGTCTTGGCGACCCCACACATCCAGGGCCCCCGATGAGGCCACCAGTGACTCCCAGCGGCCACATAGGGCGCTGCGCCCCTCTCGCCCTGGCCGCCCCCGCCCTGCGCCCGCCCCGCCCCCGCCCCCGCGCCGCCT
This sequence comes from Perognathus longimembris pacificus, assembly GCF_023159225.1. Lineage (NCBI taxonomy): Eukaryota > Metazoa > Chordata > Mammalia > Rodentia > Heteromyidae > Perognathus > Perognathus longimembris. The sequence goes on along the minus strand of NC_063188.1, from coordinate 103,582,136 downwards.
CCGGAGCCAGGGCTGGAGGCTGATTCCTTTCTCCGGGTTTTCCAAATGCCTCTCTGAAACCTCCTCCCCGCCCAGAAAGCGAGAGAGAGCTCCCAGGCGCAATCGCTCCCCGGAGCGGCCGAGGGGCGCGCGGGGAGAGGCCTGCGCTGGGGTACTTTCAAACTGAGGCGCGCGCACACACTCACACCCACCCATACACACACACACACACACACACACACACACACACACATTTATATAGGCGGGCGGCGGCAGCGGTGGCCCGAGCGGTGACTGGGAGCGCAGCACCCATGGAGCTGAGCCCGCCGATCGGGGCTGCAAGCAAGTGAGGAGAGCCCAGGCGCATCCCGGGATTCGGTGCCGGGCGGCGCTTGTCATCCTCTCCTGGGAACCGTCCACCCCGACGAGGAGCGGCGGGACTCATTTGCTAGCGAGAGGGCGGGGAAGAGGAGGGGACCAGGTGAGCCGAGGAAGCCCCTCAGTGCCTCTGGCCCGCCTGGATCGCGCCTGGCCGGACCCCAGCCCTCCCCAGGCTCAGGTGGGCGCGCCCGGTGCCCTGGTCACCAGGGGCGTTTGGACGAGAACAGAAAGTCGCGGCCCGGCGGCTGCTGCTGCCGCGCGGGATGCCTTTCGCCAAGCGGATCGTGGAGCCGCAGTGGCTGTGCCGGCAACGGCGCCCGGCACCCGGCCCGGATGAGGACGCGAGTGAAGGCAGCATCGAACCCCCGCCGCCGCCGCCGCCGCCCCTGCAACCGCCTGGCCGCCTGGAGGAGGCCGAGGCGCTGGGGCCAGAGGAGCCTCCCCATGCGCCGCGGGTGCCCCTCGGGATGCCACCCCCTCCGCTGCCGCTGCCCGCTCCCGCCGAGCCAGCGCAGCAGCCCCCCAGTGAAGACCCCGAGGTGGGGGAAGACCTCGTGGCGGGGGTCCCGGAGGCTGGAGCCGCCGCTGGCGAGCCGTCGTCGGCCACAGCCGCTGCTGTGTTGCTCATGCTCGACCTGTGTGCCGTCAGCAACGCAGCCCTGGCCCGCGTCCTCCGGCAGCTCTCCGACGTGGCCCGGCACGCGTGCAGCCTCTTCCAGGAGCTCGAGAGCGACATCCAGCTCACCCACCGCCGCGTCTGGGCGCTGCAGGGCAAGCTGGGCGGCGTGCAGCGCGTCCTCGGCACCCTGGACCCCAAGCAGGAGACCGTGCGTGAGTACCCGCGCCCTGCCCACCCGGCACCCGCTTCCGGGCCGCACCCTCGCGCCCTCGCTTAGTCGCTGCCACCCCAGCCCCCCGTGGCACCGCGCCGGCTTCAACTTGCACCTCACTCTCCCCTGCCCCACATCCAAGCTGCTCCTCCCGGGACTGAGGAGCTGGGCTAGCCTGGGGTGGCTGCGGGGATGCAGCTAGGGAAGGCAGAAAGTTCCAAAGGCGGCCTTCGAACTCGCAGACACCCATGGACTGAGCACAGGCAGAACCGGGGAGCATTTAGAGGGGGACAGGAGGCAGGGAGGGTGTGTTATTTACTTCTTGGACTTGCCTTACAAGTGCTTGTAGGGGACAAAGTGGGGGTGCAACTGGCTTCTGTGGGCTCCAGTAGCCCAATCCCAGACCCTGTGACCCGCCCCATGCATGCTGGTGGGCTAGAGGAGTCACTGATATTTTGTAAGGGTATCTGCAGCACCACCCCGGGGCTCTCACTCTTGCTGTAACCTCAGGAACTGCCTCGAGCCACCTCCCCCCCCAACTTGTGCCTTTTCCCCTCTTGTGCTCCTCTAAGATTCCCTCTGGTGGTCCCTGGACCTTGAGACTGCAAGGAGAGGTGAAGAAAGGAAAGTGCTCGAACTTGTAGACATGGAGGAGACCACTGGGTATCTTTTCTGCCCAGAACAACCTAGGGTTCTTAGGAAATGGCTTTGGGGGCCATCTGCCCTCCCAGCATTTGCCAGAAGGTCTTCCCTCCAGTCCAGTGTCCCCACACATTGCCATGGGTGGACTTAGGTGGGATCTAGTGTGGGGCAGGGGAGAGAAGACCTTTGTAGCTCTTGATCTCACTCGTCAAACCCCAGAGCTCCAGATCCCCAATCATTCTGTCCTTCGCGGCTCTCTAAGGGGCACCCCAGGAGGAGGGTTCCCTGGTGAACGATCACCCCCCCCCCAAATGTGGCAGTAGAAGAATAAGGTATAAACTACCAGGGCGACCAGCCGTGGCCAGGTTGCTGGGCTGGCGCGTGGGTCCTTTGGCGCCTAGTCAGGCTGTGATGCTTGAGGCAAAGGTGATGTCAGCTGTTCCGCCTTATGTAAGAAGCTCTCTCTGTTACTGCTGCAGCTGCGCCTGTGCGGGGCGGCCTTGGAGCACGGGCCAAGGAGCTTTGGCGGCATCCTTCCCTGGGGATTTCCATGCACCTCTGTCCCGCACCCCAGTCCAGCCTTTTCGAGGTCCTGCCTGCTCTCTTAGTCCTTCTCTCTTCTCCTCTTCCCTTGCAAACCCCTTTGAACCCCGCACCAGGAATCCTCAGCTTTTCTGCAATAACAATAATAATAAGGGTAATGAATAAATGATGTGCCGATCAGTTTTCGCAGCTATAAAAGACCCGGAGTTGGGTTAATGACTGGTTGTTTTAAAGGGCAATTCCAGGATGAGTTCTGGAAAGAATTAGGACTGCCGTAGGCCAAGTCGTATTTTACTTTTGAGACTGGAAATGAGTGCTTTAATCCTGCCTCCTTTTACCCCAAACCACACAGCGCGGACAGAGGACAGGCCCTTCCCTTTCAACAGTGCTGATAATCGGGAAGGGGGGGTGGGGAGTGCGGTTGCTGAGAGTGGTGGGGTTCACTTCAAAAGAACTGGAGGGAAGTTCTGCAGACTACTGAGTGGTGCATACATTCTGTGTGCGTGTGAGTGTGTGTGTGTGTGAGTGTGCACATGTAGTCTCGCCACAACTGTCTCTAAACAGATTTCACACACGTGAATCTCAGTGGAAAAGTAAAATGTGTTCCCTGGGAGGCACCAGCGGGCAGCTCACAAATTTAGCAGACTTTTCAGGTTGTTTTTACTGTTTGGAGTATAAAGGAATGGTTTAGCTGAGGTAATTAGTGAGTGCATACAGTTGGCGAACCATTAGTGTACCATCAGGGTAGGTATACAGTTAGTGAATATATAGCCTATTCATATATGCATATATAAGTAGAGAGAGATAAGTAAAGATAGAACTAATATAGTATTCAGGGAGGGACTTTAAATCTCCTAATGCTTTTAAACAGTTTTATAAAGTGTTATCTCCATCTTTTGTATTGAGATCTCATCCATTTAAATTGAGGACAACACTGTTCTTTCAAAGACATTCCCTTTGGGAGCAAAAGCACAATATTATATGTCTCCTCCATTCCAGTTTCCCAGAATGCAGAGTGTGAGACAAGGATTTCCATGCAAATAGTTTGAGAGGGGAAATCCCAGGAAGAAGCAAGAGTGAGTGGGAAAGTTAAGTCAGGGTAGGGAGAGAGAAAAGCGGATACCTACTGTGAGCTGCTTACCACTGCAGATAGCTGGAGTTCAGTCCACATGTTCACATACTTCAGGTACTTCCACTGAGGGGTGAAGAAGCTGGACTATTTCTGCACCAATTTCGACCACTTACTGATGGAAAGTAGCACTTGGATCGTGAATTCCTTGGCTTCTTAGACCTGCTTCATATCTGATGCCAACATGCTCCTAGGGCCAGGTAGAAAGAGAGGCAAAAAGCCTGTGGTATGAGCAAGAATGCCAGGCTTGTCCGGGGAGGGCACCAGGACTGGGCACCAGTGGAATCAAGTACATTCTATATCTCTTTTCAGGATTGCTCAAATTTGTGGGAGTTTCAAAGGGAGACAACGACTAAATACAGGCTCCCTTCCCTTTTATCCCCCTTGGATGTTGTCTAGGTATCTGTGCCCCCTTCCCCTGTTAGGGCCTTTCTACTTGAATCACCATGCCCGGCCAGTCTGTGTGTTGCTCCATCCTCATAGAACTGCTTCTTGTTGCCTTAAAACTTGCTGGTGTGTGTGTGTGTGTGTGTGTGTGTGTGTGTGTGTGTGTGTGTGTGTGTGTGTGTTTTGCAGGGATGATACTGTCTGATGCTGACTTTAGCAAAGTTACTCTGGAGGCAAGTATGGAAGCTGGTAGAACAGTGCAACTTGTCTGGGTGACTAGAATTAAGGATGCCACTGCAGAGATAGAACATGTGGTTAGATTTCTGGAAATAGAGTGGACAGTATTTACATATTGGATAAGGTTACCGGGTATGAGAGTAAATAAATAAATAATAAACAAATAAAGGTAAATCCCAATGGCTTAAATAATTTCTAGGAGGGGGTGGTATTTACAGAAATATGGAAAGCTAGTGGAAGACGATTCCAGCCCTGCTAAGGTTAAAATGACTGATGGACTTCAGGCAATCAGTTATGTAAATTGAGAGCTGGGAGGTGGCTGGAGATATCTGTGTGAAATAAAGATAGAGATGGTATGTGAAGCCTTGGAGATAAGGGCAGTGCTGATAGCAAGGAAAGAGGTCTAGGACTGGCCCAAAGGAGTCTGCTTTGAAATTACGTAGAGCAGAAAGGCTGAGAAAGAACAGCCAAAAAGCTAAGTGCACATTTGTAATCGCAGGACTCAGGAGGCAGAGATGGGAGGATCTTGAGTTAGAGGCCAACCTGGGTTACTTAGTGGGATGACTAGGCATGGAGCCCAGTGGTACAGTGCTTATCTGGCATGTATAAGGTTGTGGGTTCCATTCCCAGTAAAAAGATTTCTGAAGAAAATCTAGAAGGGCCATCAGAACTGTATGGTATACTAGAATAAGGAGGTGTTTAAAGAATTGGGGAGGACTTAAAGTTATTGTAATAACAGAGCACAGTCTTAAAATGTATGAGTCCATGGCTTTGATCTCCAGCACTATGAAAATAGTAAAGAAAAAGAATAGGGAGACATCATCTTCTGAGTGTACAATGAACACTGAGAATCAATGAACCTACTGAGTTTTGTAACCTGTAATCAGTGGCCATGATAGGGGTCATTTCAGTAGTGGGATGGAAATAAATGCCAAGTAAAAAGGAATAGGAGTTAGGCACCAGTGGCTCCTACATATAATCCTAGCTACTGAGGAGGCTGAAGTTTGAGGATCACAGTTCAAATCCAGCCCAGGCAGGAAAGGCCATGAGACTCTTGTCACCAATAAGCTACTCAGCAAAAGCTAGAAGTGGCACTGTGTCTCAACTGCTAGAGTGCTAGCCTGGAGCAAAAAGAACCTTAGGGACAGTGCCTAAGACCTGAGTTCAAGCCACAGGACTGGCAAAAAAAGAACAGGAGTAGTCAGAAAAGGATATAGCAATGACAATTCTTACAAGGAGCTTTGCTTTGAAGGGAAGTGGAGAAATGAAAAAAAGAAACAGTGGCTAAAGAGGAATATAGTTTCATAGGAGATAGTCTTAAAATGGGTTGATATTTTAGGCCTGTCTGGATTTCATTCAAAAGAGAACATTGATGTTGCTGGGTTAGAGAATTAGACCATGAAGGAAGTCCTTGCAGTGGTGATAGGGTAAGCTGAGAGATCCGTTTCATCTTTGAGGCCTGAGGAAGATGGAGGATATAGGAGGAAACGCTGATGGAAGTAGGCGTCAGTGTTTTCCCTTCTGTGTAAACATGGCATCTTCTTTTTCTGTGAAGTATGTGATGCGGTCATCAGCTGAGAAGGTATTGGCAATGTGAGGAAAGAGGGAAGGTGTTAATAAGTCATCTCAGGAGTGACGTGCATACAGTAAGGATGTATAGTGGGGTTATCTGGCTGTGTAGAGAGTCTTCTGAGATTTGTGGACCCAAACTACTCAGTCACTAACACCTGAGAGTCGGCAATTACTTCATAGGCTACAATGCTAACATGTTCATCCTTAGACATTTTAATGGCATTGGCTTTTGGGTTTCTGTTGATTATACTAGTTGCTGAGTTCTAAAGTAAATTTTGTATTCAAGTCTAACATTCCTACAGAAAAGCACACAGCTTATGTGTTTATCTTGGTTAATTTTCCCAAAGCAAATAACTCACAGTAACAACACCCAGATCAAGAAATAAAACATAGCTGTGCCTGGCACACCTCCCCTTGAAACCCCCTGCCAATTGCTAACTTCCTCTCCTAAATGGAACACAGTCTCCTGATTTCCACCACCAAGTTTTGGGACATTATGTAAGTAAATTCGTGTGTGTGTGTGTGTGTGTGTGTGTGTGTGTGTGTGTGTGTGTGCGCGCGCACACATGAGTTTAGTGTCCATATACTGTCTCTCTATATAGATATAGTCTCTCTATATAGTCTCTTTCTTCATATAGTCTCTCTCACTACATATAGTCTCTCTCTATACATATATATATATGTTTTTTAGTGCCTAGCACTATTCATTGAACATTATGTTTCTTCCATGTTGCTTACATGTACAGTAGACTGTTCACTCTTTGTTGAATGAAATTCCACTGTGTATATACACCATAATTTATTGATCTGTTCTCCGGATGTTGGACATTTGGGTTCTTTCTACTTCAGGGCTACTATCATGAATATTTTCTCAACATGCCTTTTGATGAGCTTATATAGAGCTGATTAGTATATATCTGAGAGTGAAAATGCTCTACCAAAGGGGATGGATGTGTTGGCTTTAGTAGAGACCACCAAAGTTTTCTAAACTGTTGGTACCAATTGGTACTCCAAGAAATACATGAAAGTTCTGGTTACTCTACATCTTCATCAATACTGATATTGTCTTTTTCACTGTAGCTACTCTGGATACTATGTATTAAAGAGCTCATTGTGGTTTTAACTTGTATTTTTTCTAATGGCTTGTGAAATTGAGCATCTCCTCATAATTTTTTTTTTTGCCAGTCCTGGGGCTTAGACTCAGGGCCTGAGCACTGCCCCAGGCTTCTTTTTGCTCAAGGCTAGCACTCTACCACTTGAGCCACAGCGCCACTTCTGGCCTGTTTTTTGTATATATGTGATGCTGGCAAGCACTGTTGCCACTAGGCCATATTCCCAGCCCTCTTCTCATAATTTTTAAAACAACTTGGATATTCTATTTTGTAAATTACGATTTCAATACCTTTGCTTAATTTTTGTTAAAGTTGTCCGTGCCCTTTAAAATTATAGCATAGAAAAATATATATTCATGTGTTTTGTATACATATTTATATGTATATATGAGTTGTATCATAACTCATATCACAAATGTTATCTCTTAATCTATGAGTTGCCTTTTTACACTTGGTGTTATCTTTTGGTGAGCAGAAGTTCTTTTGTGTTTTAATATAGTCCAGTTTAGGTTTTTTTCAGCAGACACAGAAACTGCTAGATCTTGAAAGGAGCTGGGAAGTGACATGCTGGGTGACTTGATCATTTTGAGTTGGTAGGCTAACTTGAATCTTGGGTTCATTCTGATTTTGGAAGATGAGCTTGTTTTCTCTTCCCATCTGTTCACTCTACCTCTTGTAAAAACCTTTTGCAATCTGCCTCGTGTTTTCTTGGATATTTCCGTTACTGTGGTTGTTTCTTTTCTTCCTGGCTTTGCTGAGTGAGTGTCTTTGAGGCATTATGAGACCCTAGCCACTCTAATGAAAGCTGCTTTTAAACCCATCACAGAACAACTGAGAAGAAAGCCATCTTTCAAAGGTTAATAATTATGATTTCCTCACATTTCTTTCTAGCAATACATTTCTTTCTAGAGTTTTCTTTTTGTATCAGATTGAATTTTTAGCTGCTTTTCTTAGGAAATCTTTGAGATTCTAGAGGGCTGATTCTGGAGAGTAACAGGGTGGTGGCAATGAAAACTTCTTTAGGCTATGTGGAGAGTACTTCTCTGCACAATGTCGTCAGAAAAGTGTAAAATCTTGGAGCTTTAAGAGTAATTTTAATAGGTATTACCTTTAAATTGCAATGATACAAGAAACTTCTCCCACTGTTTCACATTACCCTCTAAGTCTGATGATTCACAGAGTTCATATGATACTTTCCCATTTTGGGATCAATGGTGACTAAACATAGTTGGAATTTTGTTTTGACAGTTCTGTTTAAATTTCTCTTACTTTACTAAAAATCACAAGCAACAGATTTTAAGTGTCACTTCAAAAAAGCATAGGAAGTGCATGCCTGGAACAAAGTATCAGTCACCTAAATCCTGAAAATTCTTTTGCTATCAAGAATTCTTCATGAACTGCATGCTGATAATAGGTGGAAATTTTTCCAAATGAAGTAAGGGTGATTTCTGAATGTAAAGATCTCATTGTAAGGTTGAGATTTGTTGAAAAATTTTGGAGAGCACTCTCATTGGATTATAAGCCCAAAGGGCAGGGATCCTGCCTAGATCATCTTTGTGAATGATTAAGATAGCCACAAACAATTTTTGTTTTGGTCATTTATGAACATGAGAATAATTGGATATACTAAAATAATAATTTGAGTACTTGGATATCCATATATTGAAAAATTACCTAATCATTAACTGTCAATAACCATCAAAATGAAATAAACTAAGGATCAAGTTAATTTAGCAGGTGTGGTGGCACACATGTGTAATCACAGCACTTAGAGGGCTTTGGCAGGAGGGTCATGAGTTTGAGACTGGCCTGGCCTACATAGTGAGAGCTTGTCTCAAAAGAAGGAAAAGTATAAATTCAATAAAAGTCATAGAATCTTGGAATCTTAGAGTAGGGAAGGACCTTAGTGCTCATGGAATAAAACTTCTGATTCACCACCTGGCTTTTATGGTAAAACTCCCTGGAATAGGAAACGGCCAACTATACCCTAATTTTATTTCTGGGTCATTTCATTCTCATTTTCATACAGTCTTTATCTACATTGCAACTATTGTTTTTGTAATAACAGCCTTTTATATCTATTTCTGGTAGCAGAAGCCATATGTAATCTATAGTCTCTTTGACAGGTCATTTAAGCTTTACTAATCCCAAATGAAACAACAATATTCCTTCTTCCAAGCCTCCGAATGCCAACTTTTCAGTTTTCTGTTGTTCTCTGCCATAGATACATAGCCTGAATGGACCAGTCCTTTTCTTTATATGAATGTCCCATTAGGATCAAGGTGGTCCTTGTTTTAACTATTGAATAATGTTGTTGGTGCTCTTACAGCTCAATAAATTTCCCTCTTTTATAGTCATAGTGTGTGTGTGTGTGTGTGTGTGTGTGTGTGTGTGTGTGTGTGCTGGTACAGGGATTGAATTAAGGGCCTCTAGTTCTCACTTGGCTCTTTTTGTTCAAGGATGACCACCAGTAGAGCTACTCTTCCATTTCTGATTGTTTTACTGGTTAACTAGAAGTAAGCATCTCTCAAATTGGTCTACCCAGGCCAGCTTTGGACCAGAACCCTCAGATCTCAGCCTCCTGAGTAGCTAGGAATTAGAGTCATGAACCACTGGTACCAGGCTTATAGTGATAGTTTTATAAAAATTGTCAGCATTTTTAGGTAGTTGTACAAAGGAGTTTCAATTCTACCAGTCAGGTTATGAGTACTATGCATTTCGATCAATCTTCCCCTTCCATTGTTTTCCTCTCATCTTTCCCCATCGAATCCCTACCTTCAAGTTATATAGTTTTTACATAATGTACATTGAACATAATGGCTGTATTTGCCTAATAAAAACACATTTCAGCTTGCTGGTATTTTTGTTGTTGTTGAGCAGTTCACTAGTTATTAAGAGGAGTTAAACCATTGGATGCCTTCCTTGAGTCTGTTGGTTTGGGTATATATGCATATAGCCCTGTATATGCTTTCATGTGTGTTTATATTGTAGATATAACTTCCATACATAGTTTTCAACATGAACTTAAATTTCTTAATCCTCTCCGATTATCTTTGTTAAACCGAATTTTGCTTGCTTTGCTCTTTCATTTTCAATCAGTGGCGATGGTTAAAAAAACACCCTTGATTTAATGTGTCAGTTACTGCCCATGGCATTTTGCTTTCTGCCCTATAAACATGATTCGATGCCATCACCCATGTCTTTGATACAAATACAGTTCAGGAACCTCAAGCCCATTGGCAGAAAGTACTAGCAACATCCCTTCAAGCTGACATCTATTAATCAATGTTTCTTGGGTACCACTGTTGCAACAGCCACAAATGCACCCCCCCATTTCCTGTTCAAACCACATCTCTCTCCTTTGCCCACAAAATCTATCTTCATGAGTGACTGAAATCAAGATACTGTATGTCTGTAGCTTTCCTGTGATCTCTCAGTCTAACAACCCTACACAAAAGGGAAAATGAGGCTAATGCAGCTTAAACCTACCTGTAGCCATCAGAAGAACCATTTTAATTTTCTTGCATATAATAGGTAAAATGTTATTTGGAGGAAGTCTTTGTCATTTTGGCCATAAGATAACTACATTGCTGGACGGAAGGAGGTCTCTCTGGGACCTAGAGTTCATTTCACTGGCCCAAGAGGGCCTGGTTTGTGAAAGGAAGAAAATTGGAGTGTTGGTCTTTCTTTCCTTTCTTTGTTTTTTATATCCCTGTTTCTGGCTCCTTGTTTCAAGATTGAGAATTCATGGCCTTTGGAGCTTTCATAGGCTTCAATTAGAGTACGATTGGGAAATGTCATATTAATTATTAAGAAGCAGGAGAGGACGTAGTTAGGTTCAAATCTCGGCTCTACCCCTCAAAGATCTATGACTTTTGAACATGTAATTGAATATTTCTTTTTCTTCATGTATTCTGAAGTGCAGATAAAAGCAATACCCGCTATATCAGGTTATTGGCAAGACTAAGAACTGTGCCTGGCTCATGGAGAGTTCCTGATCATTACTAAATATTATATTAATACCATAATTGGATCAGAATAGGAGGTATGAATTCATGTTTCCTGGTAACTAACATCCTCTGCCTGAAGCGATGAATTGCGGGGTCATGGGAAGGATATTGCTGATTAATCAATGTTATATCTCTCTGCATGGTCAAAGACATTAATTAAGATGCTTTATTTTTCAGGACCACTTTTTGTTATACAAAGAACCACAGAAAGGAGGAGAAAATGGATGGATTTAGCTAGATTCATTATCTGGACTCATTACACGAGACACTATTCTGGGCATTTTGATCATTAAAGAAAAAGTCAAGATTAGCTTCTGATCCAATGGAAGCTTCCATGGTAGAAGAAGAAATTTGTTTGGAATCTGATTTCTGATGGTTCCAAGTCCTGTCGATTTGTGAATTAAAAGCCCTATGCAAGAGCTCACCTTCTTCTTCTGAGTTTTCACTACTAGACATCTAAGAGAAAAGCTAGCAACTTTGAGGACATATGACAGCCAGTGAGACATAATGTTCATTAGAATAGAATCTCAATATTTATGTTTCTTTTCAGCCTGCATCTGGACTGTGTTCTTCAAGCTGTATTTATATTTTAATAGTACAACTAAAGCTGTATTTTCCCTTTTAATTTGGCATCAGAAGTCTCCCACTTCAGCTAACCCCTCTCCCCACCCTGAAAGCAGTTTTTTTCCCCAAGGTTGTTTACTGAGAGTTTGATTCTGGAGATTAACTGTGAGGGGGAAGCTATATGGCAGGAATAAATACCATAAAAATCCTTTCCATATGAGAAGTGATGGAATTCCCTGCTTTATAAACAGGAGAGGTGGAGGCTTTTGAAGTTCAGAGCTATCTGATGGTGGGTGGTAGGGGAGGAATGATAGAAGTAATTTTGGGGAAGGGTGACCTGGAATGTTTTCCAAGAGTAACACGAATTAAATGCCTTTGGTGTGAAGAGAAGACCTGCAGGAACTTTACTCAGGTATCAGATGTCACACAATGTTCATCTGGCAAAATTTTAGCCTTTGCTAATTAAAACTAATCTAACTGCATGAAGAAATAATATATTACATACATTTGTCTCTTGTGTGGCTTTCTTTAACCCTTTGTTTTAAATCTTAAGGCTGGTTATAGGGTAGAAGGTGTTAAAGAGAAATGAGGTTTATATTTCCAAGTATACCTGAAGAAAGACAATGAGTGAGGTAGACTATTTGAAGTACTGGCTTAAAAATGTAAGTTTGAAGTCCTTGGATATTTTTTTAATTGATCTGTCAAGTCAGGAGTTTTAGTGGCTGTTGGGTATGAATGAAAGTTTAAAATAAAAAACCAAATCCCCAAGAAGCGATACCGTCCTTTAACTTGGACTTTGTTTTCTTCCCAAGTTACTTTGTGTACTTTCCTGCAGCCTGATAAGCTTGGTTGAATGAAACATAACACTTATGAAGCTTAGGTTCAAGATTTGTATCCTGAGGAGCTGGGATTTTTTCATGATCTCCTGCGTATGTTCCTAACTTGGATAGTTTGGTCTTTGCTTCTTTAAGGTATACCACTTACCAGCTATACGACCTTGGATGAATTCTTAGTCTCCATGCCTCATTTTTCTTATCTGTGTAATGGGAAGACTGTTACTCTAGACCTCCTAGAGTTGTGAAGATTAAATGACTTAATCTAAGCCAGATGCTGGTGGCTCGTGCATATAATCCTAGCTAGTTAGGAGGCTGAGAATGGGAGGATCATCGTTTGAGGCTGTACTGGTCAGAAAAGCTTGTGAGACCCCCCTTCTCAACTCATACCTGGGCATAGTGGTATGTGCCTGTCATCCTAAGCTATGTAAAAGGCTAAAATTGGGAAGATTATGCTGCCAAGACAGACTGGACAGAAAAGTCCTTGAGATTCCATCCTAATGAAAGGAAGTTTCATGTAGTGGCATGTATTTGTGACCCTAGCACTGTTGCGAAGCCCAAAGTAGGTGGGTCAGGGCTCAGACAAACACTCAAACAGGAACTAAGACATTATCCTTAAAATAAGAAATGTGTTTGGGCACATGGCTTTGTGGTAGAGTACCAGTACTACCCAAAAAAAAGCCATGGTCAGTATGAACAGCAGTATGCATGTTGACATAATAAGGGTTAATATGTTAGTTCCATTACTGGCACTATTTTTCTTTTTCTTTACTGTTGTTATTGCTGTTTCTGTTATCAGGGAGCATGTGAAATGGAAGAACACATAAAAATGAATACAACCCAGCTACTGTGGCGTCTCAGCCAGTATAAATAATCTGGTCTACTTAATGTGTGATGAAAATGGGGACAGAAGAATGCCAGCCCATTTTCTGGCTTGGCTACTCTAATGCATATCATGGAGCACTTGCAAGAACAATTTAGCATCTGGCTGCCATTATGCCCTCATTCTTGGGGAGTGTGGGCTTCTGCTGATGGGCATAGAGAGGCCCCTGGGTATGGATGTGTGCCATCGTGAAAGTGGTCCAGAGTACAAATGCCCACACTCTCTGCATCTTCTCCCATAATGATATGGTTTCTGTTCTTTGTAGTCAGACATCAGGCACAGAACATCTGGCAGTGGGGAGATTTTAGATCCGGCATGGCAAAGAATGGAGAGGTGTTCAACTCTTTCCTTTTCTTTCTGGATACTCAGATAGACTACATTTCCTAACCTACCTTGCAGTTACGTGTGATAGTGTGACAGATTTCTGGCTAATGAAATGTAGGGGAAATGATAGTCTTTCCTCTAGGAAGACCACACAAAAGCTCCTGTATCATCAGAATAGTTCACGTAGAGGACTCAGCAGAGGACTCAGGCCCTAAGGTATGGCAGAGCTACCAGATGGAAAGAACTTGGGTTCTGAATCACCACATGAAAGACTGCTTAGCTAACACTTGATTAGATTTCACATGAGGGAGAAGTAAGCTTTTATTGGGATATTTAGAAGATGCTTGTCACAGTAGTTATCCAACCCTGACTAGCATAAGAGCACAAGGGCAGGGGACAAAAAGGATTGGTTTTCCTGAAAATGCATACACGATAGTTATTCCAAAGCATTTGAACTTCTTTCCCTGAATAAAAGAAACACCAAACCACAGGGTGTTCTTTTTCTGAGAGACATAAGGAGATCACATGTATGACCAGAAATTGTCTAGTACTTTCCTCAAGAAAGCAGGTGGAAACAAAATCTGTTAACAAAATTCCTAGTTCTAGAGAAATGTTGCTAAAGAATTCTCTCAGGGGGCTGGGAATATGGCCTAGTGGCAAGAATGCTCACCTCGTATACATGAAGCGCTGGTTTCAATTCCTCAGCACCACACATATACAAAAAGGCCAGAAGTGGTGCTGTGGCTCAAGTGACAGAGTGCTAGCCTTGAGCAAAAAGAAGCCATGGACAGTGCTCAGGCCCTGAGTTCAAGCCTCAGGACTGGCAAAAAAAAAATTCTCTCAGTAGCAATTTAAAACTATAGAGTCCTCTCTCTCATTTTCTCTTCATCTGTATATACATAATAAACACATATTCAGAAATATGCACAAATCATGAGTGCAGAAGTCATGCTTAATGAGGTTTTACAAACTGAACACAATCTGGAACTATCACTTAGCCCACAAAGTATTTGCAGCCCTCTAGAAATCCTATCTATGTTCCCCTTCTGGTCAAGGAGACTGTAAGGTCCACCCCTGGGAGAGCTCCATGCAGATGCCCCAACCTGTTTAAGTCTGTGCCCAGTACCTGCACTACCTAGGTAACTGGCTCACCTGGAGGCAGTTACCGCCTCCTTCTCTGAGGTCACATCCGATCCACCTGGCTACACCTCCTGCCTTTCCCTATATAATCCAGATGAACACAGTCCCTGCTCTCTTTCATTTTCACTCTTACTCTTTCTTGCTCTTTTCTCTTTTTCCCTTCTTCCTTCCCGTCTGTCTCCCTACGCCTCCATCTTGTGTGGGTTGGCAGTTTGTTTCCCCCCAATAAACTCCTTTCTGCCTGAACCATGTGGTGAGTTTCCTTTCCTTTCCAGGGAACCTTACAGGGACTATCTATTACCCTGACATATAACAATATTCACTACTTTGAACTGTTTTGCAGTCACACAGTATGATATTTATGTATTTTGTCTTTTTTCCTTAAAATTATATTTTATGACTCATTTATGTTGTATGTAGTAACAATTCATGTATTTTCATTGATGTATAGTATTCCCTCATATAAACATAACATACTTTACTTGCCCATTCTACTGTTGATGAGTGTTTGGATAAGTTCCAATTTGGGCTATTTCAAATAGTGCTTCTATGAATATGCTAGTTCCAGCTTCCTCCATAAGACAGTGACATCTACAGTTCTATTCTTTGTTGTCCCTTGACTTTCTGATCTTGGCCATGCAAAAGCCTTGATGTGCTTTTGTAGTTTAAAAGATTATCACTGACCTTTAATGGCAAAGTATTGCTGTTCGAAATGGAGAAAATCTGATTTATTTAAAAGGACCTCTCCTCTCTTTCTAAATTAGTAGCATACTCATGAGACCTTTTGATTCACAGATGGGTTACTCAAGAGGGCACATTTCAAACCACTTGTAAACTCAATATAACTTGGCTTTGACATTGGAACCTTTATTGATGCTGCTTCAGTTCCTCTGTGAGACTCCTTGATTTTCAAGCTACTTCCTTTCCTTAGGGAGGGGGTAGAGAGAGTGCTAAGTTCTCTAATCACTTGTCTGGATTAGGCTAAGAGTTATCTGGCACTGCCTTTTGCAGTAGTCTCTAAATTCAAGGATTTATGTAAAGTTTAAGCTGTGCAGAACAGTTCCTCAGATGGGCGGGAGACAAAGAAAGGGAGGGGGAGCCTTTCTAGCCATCAGTTGGGAAGGTTTATTCAAGGCATTGAATATCTGATCCAAAAGACAATAACCCAGGTTAAAAGGCACTTTCTAGATTTTGGAGGCTTAAAAAGCCTCCAACTGGCTGGTGTTGATGGCTCACACCTGTAATCCTAGCTATTCAGAAGGCTGAGATCTGATGATCATAGTTCAAAGCCAGCTTGGGCAGGAAAGTCCTTGAGACTCATCTCCAATTAAGCACCAAAAATGTCGAAGTGGAGCTGTGGCTCAAGCTCAAGGACAAGGCCCAAACAGCCGTCGTGGCATAGGCTGGTAATCGATGAAGAGGATGAGGCGGGAGGATCACGAGTTCAAGAAAATACCCAGGCCATGAGTTCAAGCCCCAGGACCAGCGTGAGAAAAATACTCATCTGGACCCTCCTCTTCAAGCATATCAGGATTGTCTGGAATATCTTTGAGGCCAAAGCAGACTCAAGGCTGCCTTGTGTTTTGATTGAACTTTTTTTTTTTTTTTTTTTTTTTGGCCAGTCCTGGGCTTGGACTCAGGGCCTGAGCACTGTCCCTGGCTTCTTCCCATTCAAGGCTAGCACTCTGCCACTTGAGCCACAGCGCCGCTTCTGGCCGTTTTCTGTATATGTGGTGCTGGGGAATCGAACCTAGGGCCTCGTGTATCCGAGGCAGGCACTCTTGCCACTAGGCTATATCCCCAGCCCCTTGATTGAACTTCTGGTGCCCTGCAGGTGTGAAGTACATGAAGCCTTCACTGTTAAGTCTGAAAAATGATTGTGAGAAGTTCCCAGAGGACCTTACTGCTGAGTGACATACAGCTGGGCCTTTGAAAGTGAGCTTTTATGACAAATTTGAACACAGTTTTAAACTTTACTGTAAGTGCTTCATTCCTTTTCATAACTAGAGGATAGGTGATCTGATTTTTCCATGAGGGAACTGCTTTGGGCCATTAACCTAGATTTTTTTTTCAAATATAGAGGTGACTATGTAATTTGCTTTTGGCTCTTAGAAACGGGTGGCGGTCTAGTGAGACAGCTGTGAAGTCAGAATGTAGACAGGGGATGCTTTACTTCACTACCAGATGTGAATGCAAAGACCTGTATGCAGAATCAGAGGCCTTTAAATATCCATGTTTACTCCCAGGACCTGGACAACTCTTGCTTATATCCATTGTGGATCTCAGCTTCCTGTTCTTTTCTATAGGATATGCTAAGACCAGAGCCTATACTTTATTCTTCTCCAACTTCTTGATTTTTTTTCATTGTAGCCAGCACTGCCCCTAATTTTTGGAAGATCATTATCTTTTTAAAAATTTAAAACCTTTAAATGGTTGTAACAAATGGGTTTCAATTCAACATATCAATTTATGTATACAATGAATATATCTCGAAGATCACTGATTTTTTTTTGTCATAGATAACTATTATCAAGGGGATTCTTGTAAACATGTCCAGGCATAGGTGAATCAAATTCACACACACACACACACACACACACACACACACACACACTTCATATGACTGCTTTCTGCTATCACTGTCTCATGTTATTTCACAAGCCTCTCAACATTTCTTTTGGTAGATGGGGAGACAGGGGCTTAGCTAGTAGCTTTAAGACCCTACTGTTAAAAAAGGGCCTGATTCAAATGTGGCTATGTCTTCTGTTTGGGAACCCCAACTACTCTACTCAGAGCATCTCTCTATGGGGAACTCTTTCACCCCTCCACCATAGAACCACTGACATGGCCTTCTGCCTCCTAAATTATGATGAGGAAAACAATGGGAAACAAACAAACAAACAAAAAAGCCAGGTGCTGGTGGCTCACACTTGTGATCCTAGCTATTCAAGAGGCTGAGATCTGAGGATCAAGGTTCAAAGCCAGCCTGGGCAGGAAAGTCTGTGAGAAACTTATCTCCAGTTAACCACCAGAAAACGGGAAGTAGCACTGTGGCTAGCCTTGAGTTGAAGAGCACTAGTGCTCAGGCCCAGAGTTCAAGCCCCATGATTGACCCAAAAAAAAAATCAACAAGCATGAGGACAATGTCTAGATTTGACATTGGATGTTGAAAAAGACTTAGATTAGGACATCTGAACAAAAAGGCCCATGAGCTAAGCAGTACTTACTATATACCCAATATGTGCATATTACTGTGTTATAGGTTAACAAGTAGAATTGGATGAGATGGTAGTTGTAACTAGTTTTTCTATTTCTCTGAAATCCTGATAGTCTTTAGGAGCATACTAATTATGGAAGATAAATCATAAATCATTTTCTGTTCCAAGACATTTGCTATCTAAAAGAAGATTCATAACATGGCTACACAGATCTATTTTCCAGCTCAGTGGTTACCCTTCTGTGTTCTCTACTTTTGTTTGAAGGCTAGTGTCAATGAACTGTGGGTTAACTTAATCCAAAAGTTCACCAACCCAAATTATAATCAATTGCTATTCTTTTCATATATTAGTGTGGCTTATGGTAGGAATTGGGGTGGGGGTATAAATTGGAATAATTTTTCTGATAGACAGCCTTTTTTTAAAGGAATACTTAAAACTTGTATGCCAAAGATTTCCTTTTTGCATTTAAGCTAAAGAAATAATCCAAAAAGTAAAATACAAAAAAGTTATTATAGCTTTGTAAGTAATATTACAAATATCCTCAATAATTAGCAATAGGAAATTGCTAAACCAATATTGCTTTACATAAATACATTAAAATACTCTACACCTATTAAAATGTTGATACAAATAGATGTTTATTAAGCTAGAATTATATTTATGAGATATTCAAAAGTTTAAAAGCCTTGTTATAAAGTTTTATGATTGTTGCATGGTTAGGAAGAAGATATAGGAGTATAGGAAAGAGTGTAGGAAGGGTACAGAAAAGTATCTGGAAGGTTATATACCAAATCAATATTTTTAAAAGATCTTTCAATCATGATCTTGCTTCAGAAATAAGTTTTATATTTGATAGCCAGTACACAAATGTGGCAAAATAATTTATTAATACTTATATTTATTCTGTTGTGCTTTCTGACGTATCTACTGACTTTTTTCTCTGCTTTGCTATGCTATTCTCTTCTTTCCTATTCTGTTTTATTTTATTCTGATCATACTCTTATTTTCTTCAACTGTTTATTGTTTCAATTTTTAAAATTCTTGTCATTGGGCTGGGAATGTGGCTCAGTGGTAGATTGCTTGCCTTTTGCATGCATGGACTCCCGGGTTTGATTCCTCAGCACCACATAAACAGAAAAAGTGGTTCAAGTGGTAGAGTACTAGCCTCGAGCAAAAGAAGCTCAGGGACAGTGCCCAGGCCCCGAGTTCAAGCCCCAGGACTGCAAACAAAACCAATTCTGGTCATAGTGCATGTTATTGTTTGGAAATTAAGTGTTTATCCCAAAAGATTATGTTTGTTGCTATTTAAGGAGGTTGTGGGAAGTAGGGCCTTATTGGAAAAAGTAAGTCACTGGGGCTGTGTATTCTGGAGCTGTATTCTGTCCTGGACACCTTTCTGTTGCTCCATCTGCTTCCTGTCTACAATGAGTAAGATGAGCAGCCTCTGTCTCATGCTCCTGCCCCCATTATTTTCGGCCTCACCACAGACCCAGAATGAACAGAAACAAGGACTATGGACTGAAACCTCAGTCCATCTGATTTTACAAATGAATCTTTCCTTCTTTTAAGTGGTTAAGCCTTTTCTCACGAGACCTAGAAAACTAATATTACTCACTAAGTTGATTCCATATTCTACTAGTATGCCACAAGTCAGTTTGAAGAATGCTGCTCTATAATGTTAATAGTTATTATCTCCACCAAATGGGATTATAGATAACTATGAGAAGTAGAGGTAGGTTGTTCTTTCTCTGAATTACCTATGAAAATTTAAAATTAATAAAAGTTAAAGTGATATAATAATTCCATTTGTAACCAAATTGATGCTCTACAATGTTTTGATTATGAATGCGAAAATATATCTATTGTGACATGTAGTGTAAATAATAGAACAAGAAAATAAGACATGACCTTTTTCAATTTCAAAAATCATCTATATCCCTAGTTCTGTCTTTAACCCCAGTAATATTGCATCAATTGTCTGGAATTTACCTCTATTTTTGTTCCAGATTTCATGTTGATATTTCCATCTTATGAAGTCATTAAATTCATCACACTTGTTTTCTTACCAGATTATCTTGGTTTATGATACTATTCACTTCCTTTAAAGCTAAGGGCAATTGTAAGTAGAAAGTTATCATTAAGAACTTTAGTTAGAAGCAGAAGCATCAAGGGATGATGGGAGGAATCCTTGGCTTGAGCCAATGAAGTTCCCTATGGGCTTCCTGCTTTAAGCACATAACTAACCATATGTAGAACAGCTCTATGAACACCATCCCAATATAGCCATGCAACCAAAGTGCTGAACTTTCCCTGAATCTTCTTTGGAAAAACCATTGATGGACAAGCAAATTCCATTTACATGGGGCCCAAGTAAATCTCTGGATATATGAGCCAACTTTCCAGGGGGTAGAGCGATCTCGTGGGTTGGTATTAGGGAGCGACTGACTGGCATTTTCATGGTAGGAAACTGAAAGGAATTGATGATGGGAAATAACTAGTATTGTTTTTTAGAGTGTGGTAATTTAGTTACTGCTATTTCAGACTTTATGCTGAGTGTAATCTAGCAATGCTGACAATGAAATTTGGGATCCTAACTTTCTGCTCCTAGAGATGGCAGAATTCATTCTACCTTTGAGATGTTGCTAATAACATATTGAAGTTACTTCTATGCTCATGTGTTGATTCTGTTTATTATTCAATAATTATCTATTTGTATAGTTAATTGTCCTTCCACCCTTCCATCCATCTATTATTTGTTTTGTTTTGTTTTGGGGGGGGCAGTCGTGGGCCTTGGACTCAAAGCCTGAGCACTGTCCCTGGCTTCTTTTTCCTCAAGGCTAGCACTCTGCCACTTGAGCCACAGCGCCCCTTCTGGCCATTTTCTATATATGTGGTGCTGGGGAATGGAACCCAGGACTTCATGAACACGAGGCAAACACTCTTGCCACTAGGCCATATTCCCAGCCCCCATCTGTTATTTATTTCTGATAGAATTCACTTATACAGAATCTCTTATCTAGATGCTGTGTGTTGAGAGACATTAATTAATCAGTGGGATGGGTGAGGGAAGAAACCTCATGAGGAAGAAGAGCAATCTATGTTACTCACTGTCTGGTAAGGCCGGCAAACAAGTACCAAAGTACTTAAAAATACCATATACTGTGAATAGTACCACCAAAGGATCCATCTTGACTTCATTCATGTTAAAACTACATTGACCCTTAATGCTTAGAATAATGAAAGTAACCCAAGAAAGATGTTGGGAAAACTGAATGGCACAATGATTTCCAGGCTTCAAAAATTGCTAGCATTCCACCCTGGAAGTTGAGAGGGGTGAGAATAGGGGGGAAACTGAGAAGAAAGTTGAGCAATAGGTTTCTACTTCTTCTAGGACTTGAAATGGTCCTTGGCCATTTGTTCCCTATGTTGAAGTTCTTAAAATTACTGATATATGCTACAACATGAATTAATCTTCAAAGCATGCTAAAAAGATAAAGTTTAAAAATAAAAACAATGGAAACAAATTTTTAAAAGATGAAAAACTTTTTAAAAAGAATAAAGCTAGTCACAGATGAACACAAATTATATCATCTTGATGATGTGGAATATCCAGAACAGGCAAATGTGTATATAGAAAAAATAGTTCAGCAGTTGCCCAGTGTTGGGAAAAGAGAATAGAAGTGACCACTAATGAGTTTCTTTTAAGAGCAATGAGAATGTTCTAAAATTAGTGGTGATGGTTGCATAACTCTGAATATGCTACAAACTAATGAATTGTATATTTATAAAGGTGAAATGTATTGTGTGAATTGTATATCGGTAAAACTGTTAAAAATAAAATGAGGTCTCTACCAGTTCTAGGGGTGATTAATCAGGAGCCATAAGAAAAATGTTGAAGATGTGCAGTTCTTAGTCAAAAGAATGAGAAGGGTGACATATGGACTATATTGGTCATGTTAAGTAAGGTGAGATGATGTAACAAGAAACCCTCAGCTTTCAGTGGTCAAACACAATAAAATTTTATTTCTCTCGTATAATGGTCTGATCCTGGTCAAATCATCATCTTCAGTGACTCTCCTCCATATGGTGACTCAAAGACCCAAATTCTGTTTATCTTTTGTCTCTCTTTATCTTTTAGGTCTCTGACATTCTCTCCATTCAGCTGATGGATGGAGGAAGAGGGTGGATGATTGAGCACAGATGAATTTTATTTTATAGGTCTGCAATGATTCACTTTACTTCCACTCACATTCTATTGGACAAAACTCAGTCTCCCAGATGTACACCTAACTACAGGGGCACATGTAGAAAACTTAAATGTATCTAGGAAGAGAAAAGAACCAGGTTTGATGAACAGCTCGTTAGCATCTGTTACAAGGACAGGAAGGATTGTCGGCACTGAGCCTAACTTGAAGTAGCATGTATTTGTGGGCTGCTCAGTGCTGAGAGCAGAGCTGGGCTGTTTTCTCCCATTGTTTCTTAGTGGAACATTTCTAGGTGTAAAGTACTGCTTCAGGGACACATTCCTGCTGGTGAATGTGGCCCAGTCTCCATTAGTAAGGCCTGAGGATGGAAATAAAGACCAGGGCACCTTGAACACATTAGCATCTCACCTGCTGAATGACAAATATAACCCTGCTCTCCTCATTGTCATTCAAAGAAAGCAAGAGATGAATACGAAAAATAAACCACCATTTCTTTTCATTAGATTATGGGCTGAATAAAAATAGGAAGCTGTCCCCCTTTAAGGTTGTGTTTTAAATAGAAATCTGCCCCAGGTCCTTTGTGATATTTTTCTGTTTGGCTCCCTCATTCCTGTCCATACTTGTTCCTTTGTGGCCCGGAAGCCTGAGTTCTTCTCAGGAACCGAATCCTTTGGGGAACTCTCATATTGAAGCCCTCCACCATTTTTAGAAATAAGTTTTGGGGGCTGCCTTGACAAGTGTGGCTATTTTGGTGACATCTTTGTAGTGGTTGTGCTTACCCTTCTAGACAATAGCTACTTATCTTTCTAACAGACTGTTTGTGTCTGACTGCTAAGCTGTAGTAAAAATCACCTCTCTGATTTGCTTTTATTTTTAGAGGCACTTGTCTCTTGGTATAATGCTAGATGTTTAATGAGCTTTGTTTATGGAGAGTGCAAGACAGAATGATACAGCCTTTTCCTTTGTATTATAATTCCCTGCGGGCTTGCTAAGAGGCATGTTGGGACTTCAGGGACAGGATAGCAGTAAGAGAGATATAAGCCTGGAGCCTCGCATGCCTGTAACCTCCTGTACTCAAGAGCATAAGGCAGCTGGGTGCAAGTGGCTCATTCCTGTAATCCTAGCTAATCAGGAGGCTGAGATTTGATGATTGCAGTTCAAAGCTAGCCCAGGCAGGAAAGTCCATGAGACTCTTTCAGTTGACTTTCAAAAGGCCAGAAGTGGAGCTGTGGCTCAAGTGGGAAACTGCTAGCTTTAAGCAAAAAGGCTCAGGGACAGCACACAGGCCCTGAGTTCCAGTGTCAGGACCAGCACCAAAAAATGGGTATGGCAAGAAGATTGCAACTTTAAGCCCAGAGTGGGCTACATAGTGAGACCCTATCAAACAAATGAAAAGGAACACAAAAGCTAGAGAGAATGTAGTGAGAGTGAGCCTTCTGAAAAGGTGGTCAATAGTGCAAAGAATAATGGCCAATGTTGGGGCAAAGGCGATGGAATCCGTATAGTATATCCGTGCCCAAAGATGTGAGCTACTATGCTGATGCCTGAGGAGACTTTTAGTGGGTAATCGTGTTGTCTCATCTTGTTCTCTCCTAATCCATTCTTGACACTCCCACAGAGTGAATCTCTGAAGGTCTAACTGCTAGTTTACATTCTGTGGATTCCTAGTAATCTAATAACAAAACCTAAAAAGATTGTTTTTGGAGGTCCTAAGAGTCTGGATCCAGTCTCTCTCCAGTCTTATTTTCCCCTCTGTCTCTGAAGATACGTTTCTATGGTTCTAGTTCTAAGATTCCTCCAGTTTTGCTTATATGCCAAGCTTTTTTAGCTCTTCCTGTGGCTTTCTCTGGTTCTGGCTTAGAAGCCCCTTTTTCCAATGACCTTTCTGATTATCCCCATTGCTAAGCTACTGGCCCACAGCACTCAGTGTCTTTCTTTCTTCATGGCCCTTATTACACTGTGTGGTAATTACATGTTTATTTTATGCTCCTTCACTAAATGAACACTTCATGAAATCAAGGACTTTGTCGTCTCTCCTGTTATACTTGCAATTGTGGAATCAATGTAGACTAATTTCTGTAATAAAGAATGCAAAACTTCTCAGTGGATAAATAAAATAGAATTTTCATTTCTTTCTCATGTGACAATCCAGTATGGGTATTTAGTCGATGGCCTTCCAGATGGTTATTAAGAAAACTAGCCCATTCTCATTTTGTATTCCTCTCATCCATGAAGACTGTTCTCTCTTTCCAAGTCTGCATCTGACAGGCAGATGGGATACTGGAGAATCGAGACTCAGGCTGGGTTTTCATGAGGTATGCCTGGAGATTGAGTAGTTAATTTCTAGCCAGATCCCATTGGCTGGAACTCAGTCATATGACTGCATATTGCTGAAGGAGATGCTAGGAAATGTGATCCAGGAGCAGGCTTGCTGAGAAAGTAGCTGATCCTTGTACAGCAGTACATGGCTGCCAGGCATAGGAGCTAAGAATATATTTGTTAAATGAGTGAACATTATATTTGAGGTCCAATCCTGATTCTGAGGTTATTCAAGGGCCATATGATGACAAGGGTATACAGAACAAGTTCAGAAGATTCTAGCACCCTGGGAACCTTTAAGGCTTACAGACATGGGTAGAGGGAAGATCAGTGTCATCCAGGAGTTTGACCCTCAGATAGCAAAGAGATGCTATGAACAAAAAGTTGAGTAAGAAGGTACAAGGGAAGAGGTAACAGAGAGGAGGAAATGAGGGTTGCTTCTTTGATTCTGTAGAATGTGATGCTGTCATCTTTCCTTCACGCATTGCTCTTAGATTGGTAGTAGGGAGTGGCTTGCCTGTGCATGCACCTAAGGAGTGCCTGTCACTGTCTTGCCTGGGGTGGTGGTGGGGCAGGTGTGTGGTGCACATGACTTGTCCACACTATTCCCCAATCAGAGCATTCCCTAAGGCCATTTTCCTTCCAACTGAAGTCTCCCCACAGGCTTGCCCCCACAACTCAGCCTCTAGAGATGGCAGAAATCTCATTCTCTGCATGGATAAGCAGAAGTGTGAGAACCACATGATAAGAACTACCACTGACAAGCAATTTAGACCACCAATGTGCATTCAAAGACCCAGCTTCTGGATGAGCTGGGATATAATGACTCCTTGCCTGTGGGTGGCTCCTTAGAATTTTCAAAAGCATTTTCCCACACCTTATCTCATGTCATTCTCATAACAGCATGGTGAGGTAAGAAAGCCAAGGGTTATTATGTCAGCTTTACAGATGAGAAAACTGAGGCTCAAAGTCATTCAGTTGACTTTCCCAAGACCATCTGGCTTGCTTTGCCTCTCTTGCCATTTCCACCTCAAATTACCTCAAACCCCTACTCAGATCTACACTCTTTCCCAAAGGATTCCCTCTTAGCTTGCAATCAGTGAGACTGGAAAATATATCTGTCTCCTGACTGGCCTTCCCTCACAATGCTGGCCATTTATTTTCCCATGTAAATAAGCTGGTCTATAAGAAGCTACCACAAAATCCTTCCTAGTGTTTATGCCTTGGCATGCTGTGGATGTGTCCCCCCGGTGTCCTCTCTGAGTGCTGGCAGAGAAAACAAAGGCAGCTGTTTCCCAAGTTACAGTACTCGACATCCCAGTTAATTACAGTAGCATCTAGGTGGGGTTAAACCATGGAACTCTTTTTATGAAAACAAAACAACTGGAAAACAGCACAGGGATAGGGTGTTTCAGCAAATGTCTGTGTGCATGATTGCTACTACTGTCAAGCACTAGCATTGCTTTCCCCCAAATCTTAACATACTCTGCCAGTCTTATTCCCGTCTTACTCCCATAGAAAGCCCATGCTACCTTGCCAATCTACCTAAATGTTTCTCTAGTCTAGCATAGTCTGCTTTCTGACTTTTGCCATCATAGAGGAAGAGGGAGAAACTAAAGATGTAGGAGGATATAGCAAGGAATAAAAGTGATCAAGGATGTGTTCCTTACTTCACAGAACCTAAAGCAGAATTTCTACCATTAACCTCTTGCAAGTACAAAGAGAGTATCCTGGTGGAGGAAAGACTTGTAATATCTATTCCTAAACCTCTCCCTCCACGCCTCCCTGGGGGAAAGGAGTATACCTGGGGAACTGCATCATTTGGCATCATCTCTCAAGCATTGTTTTTGTGGGAGCAGAGCATGACTGACATGTCGTAGTATCTGTGTTGGTATCTGTCTTGGCAAATCCCATTCTGTATTAAAAGATTAATGTAGTAAATCCAATGTTAGGGAGAGACTATAGTGTTTCTTTTCTAGTGTCAGAGTATTGTTTATTTTCCATAAAATACTATTTTCTGTTTATCTTTTTATGGCTCTCCACTTACATCCCTATAACTATATTTTGGAGCATCACTCCAATTTCTTACTTTTCCTAATAGTCATGAAAGCCCAGACAATTTGGATGAAATGGGTACTACTGTTTTTAGAGTATATAATCTAGTTTTTCTTCACAGAGGAGTTGTGGATCTTTTATTTTCTAGTATAAGGTTCCTTGAGAGGAGTTTACACAAGGAAATGATGCTTGGTCTATACAATATTAAGGAAGTCTCTAAGAGCATGCTCTTTCTGAGGTTTGTTGATACTTTTCTTGGGGAGTTTATTTTTGCCAGTGTTCAGGTTATTGTTATTATTCATGGTAGCTGAATGGTGTACTAATTCTAATATTGTGCTATATAATGATCATTTGCTGTGAGTTGGATATTAAGACCTGTGATCACATGACTTTATTTCAGTCAAACATTTACATCGCAGAGTTAAATATATTACAGTTGCTGGTTCATCTTTATTAAATGTCTACTGTTTATAAGACTCAATTCTTGTCAGACCCTGGATAGGGTATTTCAAGATAAGTCAACTAGACAGAGACCAGCCCAGGGAGAAGATGCCAACTATCTGAAGACAATTTTACTGCTGTGTAGTGAAGAGACTCTGAAATATTCCTCCCCCAAGCTACCTTCTGCCTTGTCAATTCAGTATGTGCACTTCTAGAAAGAATGATCAGTAAGCATACATTACCTGTTCAACTCCCAATAAGATACATAATAGCACATGGTGGGTGCTTGTGATCTGGAAGGAATGTATTCACAATGCATTTTCTATTAAATCATGAGTTCTTGGGGTCACAGCTGATGTGTCATTTGGCTTCACACCCAGTACCTGGCACATAGTGCATATTCACTGAGCTTCCGCAGAACAACTACCCAGCTGCCAAGCATTATTCAAATCTGTTGTTCCAAGTTATCCTCTCTCCTTCCTAGCATAAGCTCTTGTGTATTTTATCCGAGTACCTTGCCTGTGAGAGAGTTTCTTTTAAATAATTACTAACTCATTTTTATCATATATGCCCCAATGTCTCTGTTAGGGATGCCATAAAAACTACTATAAACTGGGTGACTTAAACAACAGATAATTTGCTTCTCATAGTTCTAGAGGCTAGATAGTCCAAGATCAAGATTCTAGCCAATGTTCTAGTAAGGATCAGAAGGATGAAGCCTTGGGAGAGATAGAACATGGGGTGGAGGGTATTTCTGGTGCATCTTCTTATAAGGTCAGCAATCCATTTAAATCAGAGGTCCACCATACTGTCTTCCTTTAACCTTAATTACTTTCTTAGACTCCGCATCTCCAAGTACGATCACATTGGGGGTTAGGATATGAATTTGTGGGGACATAAACATTCAGTTTATAATACAATATACCTATTGCTTCCTATAACATCTTTGTTTCCTGATCAAGAGAAAAATAACCAGAGTACCATGTGTGAAAAAGTCATAAAGAAGGTATGTAGAAGCTCTTTTCCTTCCATTACTTTTTTTTAAGTCTAGGGGATTCCATGGGAATTCGCTGTGTGTCTGTTATAGATAGAGTCTCATGTTTTGAGATAGGGCAGCAGTAAAAAAAAAAGTGAAATAGGAAAGTTAGGCTAAGTGAGATTATGCTGTTGTAAGAAACATCCTTGAACTTCCAGTGGCTCCATTTCTTCCTTATACACCAACAGGGATTCGTTGTCATCAGGGGTGCTTTGCTAGCTGTAATTGTTTTGAGATCCTCCTTGATGGTGGATCCATTTTGACACATGCATTGCCCAGGGGAACATGGATTTTGTTTTAATTTTTTTTGAGACAGAATTTCACTATGTAGCTGTCCTTGAACTTTTGATCCTCCTATCTCAATCTGTCAATTGCTAGGATTATAGATGTGTAACACCATGCCCTGATACAAAGGGAAACATAGTATATTGTACATTGGCTCCCAAAGTTTCCCGCTATTACATCTCACATAAGCCACAACTCAGGTTCCACTCATCTTTCATTGGCTAAAAAAGAACCACATAGCCACATCCAACTTCAAAAAGCGAAGAATAACAATCTTACTACAAAGGAGGATAGCTGAGGCTTTCATTTGGCAAACAATACTGACTATTACTATAATGGGGGTAATAATGAGGCCTAGGTAAATATGGATAAGACTTGAATAAAACTTTGGGGGCAAATGAGAAGTTTTATTTTACTTAATGCCATGAAATATACTGCTTGTAAACCAACTCTAAGATCTTGGATTGCTTGCCTAGCTGAATAGTTCTGTGTCTAGAATGAGATTCAGGGAATGCAATCACTTTTCAATGAGGTCTTCAGTTGTCTTTCAAGTGTCCATCCAGCATAAATAAGAATAGCCTTGAAGAAACAATTAAAAGCTCTCCAGGTGGCTTATCTCAGATCCACCAAGAAATGAAATCCCTCAAACATGCCAAAACATTAAAAAGATGGCTGTGTCTGAGGGTGGTCTCCTTGTAATGATAAAGCTTTCCTTCTATCCTTCCCGAATACGATACCAGCCTCATGTCAGAAACAGTATCGCTGTCTGGACAGAGGATGGCTGAATCTTGTGGGATTACTTCTAAGCTGCATAAACAAAGATTGAATTAAGCATGGAGACTTGATGATGGGGCACATAGAAAGAGTCAGGACCTTCCGTTGAGATAATAACTAGTTCATTATCTGCCCAGATAAAGGTTGTGCAGGCTTTTAGCAACATCATGGAAAGGAGACCAGACTGACCTTTCAGACAGCAACTCTTTCTCTCTTCCATTTTAAAAACAGAGCTTAGAACACTAGTGAGCTGGGAAATTCATGTTTATCCTTTTACCTTTTTTGACCCTTTGCTGATTTACCCAATACACAGGTATTTATTTCCATTACATTTGACATGGCTTTCTTCATTTAAATTGCTTACAATGGGATTTCTCTGGGAAACTCTTACATAGTTCCACAAATGGATATCAGTAACATATCTGCCCAGTTTTACATGCTATCAGAATTCTTTTTTGCTCCCAAATTTTGCTTTTGAATCAAAAGGCAAAAAAAACAAACTAGCTATCTTATAGTCAAAGGAAACTTCTGTCTCTTGGGCTATAGCTTCCAACTTTTCTTAACGATCCCATTACAAATCATCTAGAAAGAGCCAGCACACCATACTTTCATGGTGTGAAACTTAGAAAAATAGTAGCTATGCATTGCCTTCAAAACACTAAGAATATTTTTTTAATTTTTGTTGTTTATTTTTAATTAAAATATATTTAGCTAGTTTTACAAATGGGTTTCAATTCAGAATGTCGGTTTATGAGTACAATAATTCTTGACCAATGTCACCCCTCCCTTCAGTATTAATTAAGCAATGATTGGTTAAGCTTTTTTTTTGTTTTTTTTTTTTTTTGGCCAGTCCTGGGCCTTGGACTCAGGGCCTGAGCACTGTCCCTGGCTTCTTCCCGCTCAAGGCTAGCACTCTGCCACTTGAGCCATAGCGCTGCTTCTGGCCGTTTTCTGTATATGTGGTGCTGGGGAATTGAACCTAGGGCCTCGTGTATCCGAGGCAGGCACTCTTGCCACTAGGCTATATCCCCAGCCCCTGGTTAAGCTTTTGAGGTGATAATTTAAGCCAAGTATCATAAAAATGTTATCCCTAAGCCAAAATTTCCAATGAGATTTCAAAGCAATGATTTTCCCTTATTTATTTTTGTTATCATTTTAATATGTCAACTTGTTCTGGAATGAGATAGCATACGCTAAGCAATAGATTTTCTTTTTACTACCTGAGAAATCTTGTCAATAAAATGAAGACTAGTAATATGGATTTCTCTTATAGCTCTCATTTTTCTTTGTAAGGAAAATTAAGATATGTACTTTGGTAAGAGGAATGGGCTATGTTGAATGCTAGATCATAATGAGGCCTCTTGGCTTCAATAAATTACATTTGCTCTAGGTTGACTAGCCATGGAATGAGGTCATGTACCCTTGATCCAAATCATGAATGTGACAGCCTGCATCTACATACAGTATAACACAATTATTGCTACCCTACTGCACTTCATCACTGCCTATGTCACCTTCAGGGCATGGGTTTGGCACAAGACGACAGTAATGTTATGCATGATGCTCAATCCTTAGCCTCAAACATTAAAAGGCCTTATATTTACATTTTGTAACAACGAATGCAATTTCATACCATTTAGGGACAATTAACAAATTCTGGATGAGAAATGAAATCACAATTGTTGAATTTAGAAGTAGAGGGGGGAAATGGAAAAGCCCTTGAACTACATTCAGTTTGTATAGTAGACAAAAACAGATGATCATATTCTCTAATCATTTGCACTCCCTGTCATTCTACCTCGTGTTTCTATTTGTCCCAAATGCACTTTCAACATGATTTTCTTTTTCTACTGGAGAAATAAGAACCATTAATTTTTAGAAATAAGATAATGTATTTTTTAAGGGATAAATGGTTGTTATACCCAGGACAGACATTTATTACCACACTCCTGGAATTATAGATAGCGTTATACTTTTCAAACATGAGAATGCAGAGAAATGTTGAGCTGTTGCTGATTATTATACATCTCCTTGACATCTGCAGTGACATAGAATGAAATGAGTATGAATGATGATTAATATAGTTATGATGTTTTGTGTGCCTGTTCATGTGAAGTGAGGAAAATCTTGTGCATATATGAAACTTGTAAAATATGGATGAGTAACATTTGTGGGTTCCATTTCAGTGGCATTTATACTGAAACAATTTATGTACTTATAATATGTATATGTGTTATGATAGAATGTGTTATATCAGAAGAAAGCTCAAAAATATTTCCAAAGAAATTTTGATTCAAAACAAAGGTAGCTCTTTTTATCTGATTTCATAGTGTGTTGTCATATTTAACAATTTTTAAATAGTTTTTTGGAGGGGAAAGAATGTATACTTTATTGAATCAATACATTCATGATGATTTCTGTGGGACTTGCAGAGTATTCATTACCTTAATCAAAAATTCACAATTTTTTTTCTGTAAAGACTCAGTAAAAAGTTTAAGCTTTGCAAATCATTTAGTCTCTGTCACCTCTATTCAAATTGTTATTGATTACGCAGGTAGCCATTCACAATATGTAAATGAGCAAGTATGGATGCATTTCAATAAATTTTTATTTCGAAAAACAGGTGGTGGGTTATTTTGGCTTATGGATTGAAATTTGTCAATCTTTGACCTTAGCTACAAAACTTTTTAACTAATGTAGTTAATAATCTGTTTGTTTGTTTATTTTTGTGCCAATACTGAGGCTTGAATTAGGCCATAGGTGCTGTCCCTGGGATTTTTTTGCTCAAGGAAAGCACTCTACCACTGGAGCCACAGCTCCATCTCAGGCCTATTGGTGATTAATTGGAGATGAGCCTTTTGGATTTTTCTGCCAAGTCTGGCTTCAAACTGCAAAGTAAGGGCTCAGTCTTGCCCTCCTAAGTTGCCAGGATTAGAGATATGAGACACTAGCACCCAGCAAAAACCAATTTATATATGACACCTAGATAAATATGTGAGTTTCTGTGTATTTGGAGCATGCCATGTACTTATATTCATGTATCTATACACACATGTGAGAATTGAAAGGGCATTAAACAATGCCCTTTACAGATCAGTTAAAAGATTCCTGTACATATCATGTTTTCCCTACAAAAATAAATATGCTATGTATCCTAGTACCTCTTCTCATTCTCTTGGGGATTATGGCTACCTTATCCAACTAAAATTTATTCAGTGTTGTCATTGTTGTCTGTCTTCCTTTCAAGTGCATTGCATCATGATCATATGGGTTGCTTAATTAATAGCCTGTCATAGGGATGATGCTGTTCACATGGACTTTAAAAATGTGGGCTGTGCAAGTTGCGTTTGTTATGAGTCATTCTCTCTTGATGTCATTAGACAGTTTGAAACTAGGCATTAATTGAAATGAAACCACAGGCTTCACAGATTGATTAGTCTTTTCAGACTCTATTCAAAATACTTTTCTTTCTTCCCAGAAAAAAATGTAATCATTTGCTCAGAAATGAGAGAGAGACATGCTTTTCCAAACGAGAAGACTATTTTTAAATGTGGATTTATGAGGATGATAAATCTGCCTTGTACTATCTGCTCACCTGTTTGTCCTCAGGGTAGCTAGCCCTCTGTTATTCCTTTTACATTGGAAAGGTTGAATGATAGACAGTTTGAAAAGTTGGAAAGAAAACAACTGAAAAACATAGAGGGAAAAGAAGTCAGTTTTTATAGTTTGGATATGTATTGAATCCATACCCTAGGGCACTTCCTTGTATTCTTACAATCAGGCAATGGGCAAAAGCTTTAGCCTTTTGTAACTGGGTCCTGCCTAATATTTAGGAAGATCTGATCTACAGAGATTCTGACCATGGCTGTATCTTTTAACTCTCAGGATCAACATATCTTTTCTTTCCTTTTATAACTGATCTTTTTTGAAAAGGAAGAATTTGACCTAAATGTTAATTTTCATTTAGCAGAATCCCAGCTGTCCAGGCCAGTTTAGAAAGCCAAATGACAAAAAAAGGATACCATTCACATTTTCTTTCTAGGAAATGATGTTTTATTTTTCCAAAGACTTCTCTAGAACTTATCTACTTACATTAAGAAGGATTCTGTTTGTTCCCACTCTCAAGCATAATAGACACCATCATAGCTTTTTAAGATAACACAAAGTACATCAAACTTGTCCATAAAGAAGGCATTAGAGACCCTTCTCCCTAAGTCTCAAAAAAAAAAAAGAACTATGTAGAACCAGAATAACCCCTTCCTTATGGTAAGAAAGTTGACGCTTGGCAAACTATCAAGAAAAAAAATGCAGTTAGACATTTCTCAGCCTGGGAAAGCCTGAGGAAACATTCTCTTATTTTTTTCAATTAATCTATTCATCTCCTTTTGATGTACCTTGCATCTGAACTACCACACAAATGACACTGTTTGGGCATTTGATTTGGTTAAAAGTGCTGGCTCATGCAGTGTTGAGGACCAAACGTTCCTCCATTCTGCCATTTTGGATGTCTGGTTACAGCATCTCCATGCAGTCACCCCACCTCTCAGCCATGTGAACAAGTAACTCCCTGGTCCAAAGCAGCAGAGTTCACAGGGGTAAAAATATCAGGAATGAATCCAGCCAACTAGAAAGGAAGCTTGTATTCATAAAACTCAGCATGTACTTCTGTAGATGTTACCTTGACATTTCAGTTATTTCAGATTTCCCCAGCTGTGGACTTCAAAACATTGGTCTTTCTATATTTTATTGGACAACTTCTTTCCCTTGCAGTGTTATCATTGGATAATAAGCTTTAATAACGTCCTTGGTTATCATGTGCCTGTTTTCTCTAGGAAGATCTTAGCAGGTATTTAAAAAAAATTAAAAGTAGTAAAGAAATGGTACCAAGGTAGTGTTCATGGAAGGTTTTCTTCTGTGGGACCAAGTAAGGGGGGCGGGGGGCGGGGCACTGGGTGGCTGAGGATCCCATAGTTTTAGAGAACAGGGAAATAAAATCTTTTTAAATTTATGATGTTGTGGTACTTCCACTCTAGAAATGGTGAAGATGAATTAATTCCCCTTTGGGATAAGCTATGCAGAGAGTCAGAGAGTCAAAGAGATTCTGCAACCAACACACAGTCACACAAAGAGGCAGACA
This sequence comes from Perognathus longimembris pacificus, assembly GCF_023159225.1. Classification (NCBI taxonomy): domain Eukaryota; kingdom Metazoa; phylum Chordata; class Mammalia; order Rodentia; family Heteromyidae; genus Perognathus; species Perognathus longimembris. The sequence continues at coordinate 103,548,100 of NC_063188.1, read as the reverse complement.
AAAGAGAAATTAGGGGTAAAATGTTGGGAGCAGCCCTCCTTCAGAGCTTCAGGAACAGAGGAGAAAAATACAGGAGAAAAAATGGTGAAGAAGCAATTCTCTATTGCCCTTGGCAGTGCTCCTAGGGGAGAATCATGGGACTGGATCTGTTCTTCTTCGCCCTAGGGAGGTTATGGGACATCAAATAGGGATAGAGACCTGGCTGGCAATGGCCAAATCATATGTTGATCACAAGACTGCCCTCTGAACAATGAAATGATCTCTGTTGGGACACTGTGGCTTTACCTGTCTCCTTTCAGCACCTTCTGAACATGTTCAGTCCACATATAGTCCCTGAATATATTTTCCCCCCTAAGGACATTGATTTGTCAGAGTAAAAACTAACCAAAAATAAGAGTGGGGAATGAAGCTGTCTTCCAGAGTCCGTTCCACGACCCCCCACCCGCCTTCCAGAGTCTCCATGGTATCAAATGATGGGTTGTAACCATTTACTTCTGATTGACTGCCCTGATTTCTTTAGTCTCTTATCTTCTCTTCTTCCCTCTCCCTCCCCCAATCCTTTACCCCTTTCCCCTCTGCCCTCTTCTCCCCACAGCTTTGGTAAGAAAGAGCCAGCCTTGAATTCAAGCATAATTGCCCAGCAGGGGGGACTTCCTTGAAAAAACCTCAAATTTTTGGGCTGTAACAGTGGAAATCTGTTTGAACCCTTGAACTTCCTTTATTGTTGAAATGACCACCTACAGAAACATGCTGGGGGAAAGTAGCAGAAGCACAGTGGACCCTTTTATGGGAAAAACAGTAGCTGGAATTATTTCACTTTTGCAAGAATTCTATAATGAGGAGGCATTTCTGAAGGGAGAGTATGGAAGGAACATTCCACAAGTTGTGATGTCTGGGCTGCGATCAGGATATTGTAATAATCAATGTTTCTGGGCTCCGAAACAGAGTCTTCATTCTTTTTTTTTAAACCACAAGCACAAAAGCTGGTAAGTTTAGCATTTCTACTTTTGGGGGGGGGGGGGCAGTTGCATGGATCGCTCTGAGTTTTGGAGATTTTCAGGCATACAAGCAACAATAACAGAGAAAGGATTTTTAGTATTTAAAAAGGAAAATTAGCATGCTATGGCTATTCTGTTTATCATCCAACAGATTTTATAACTTTTTTGATTCATTCATATACCATCTCCCACTTATGGATACCCTGTTCAGACAGGGAATTGGAGAGGGCGAGGTTGTAAGCATGGGTAGATATAGTTGGATAAATCCGGGAAGTTACTGCTTTCAGTTTCTCTTTCATTGTCATCATCTCTCCCATCTCTGACTTCAAGCGGAGATTGAACATGTCATTTTTATGTTTAATAAATGTCTATAGGTCTTACATTTAAACACCTATGACCCAAACTTTTAAACCACACGTTTGTAGCACTAACCTATAATCCCAGCGTTCAGGAGGTAGAGGCAGGAAGGGATGAGATTTTGAGGCCAGTCTAAACTACCTCACAAATGACACTGTTTGTAAGAGTATCTCAAAAAGGCAAGAAAACAGCTTAAACTCCTTAGTAATTCATAGTCTCAGCTTAGCCCCAGCCCATTTTCCCAGCTCTTCTCTCCAGTTCCCTACTCCCCTGGGCACTGGTTGGGCCTACCATTTGTTTGTGTTTGAATGTGTTATTTTTTGTGACTTCAAATTACCTCTTTAAAAAAAATCTTTACTGCACAGACTTCAAAGCCCAGCCAAATATAACTTTTTCAATAGAGTCTTTTCAAACTTCTTCACCAACTTACTCCATACACTTGGCTGCCAAAAATATTTTCACATCTTAAAGATATTCCTCTTCATAATACATACTGTTCAGGAATGTAGTAATTTGTGACATGTCTGTTACAGTCCATTGGGGCCATGTCTTATTCAGCTTTGCATTCTCAGGGCCTATAGTAGATTGGATTCATAATGCCTGGCATCTAGTTGGTGTTCAATAAGAATTTTCTGAGTGAATGGACCAGGTCCTACAAGAGTCTTAGTTTTCTTTAAATAGGACGTGAAACAAGATTTTTCTCTTCAAGAAACACCAATATAATTACATCTACCTTCTTTTATTTTTATTTTTTGGTGGTCATGGGGCTGGGTGCTGTTCCTGAGCTCTTTTGCGCAAGGCTAGCACTCTACCACTTTAAGCCACAGCTCCACTTCCATTTATATCCACCTTCTTCATCAGCGTTCTAGACAATGCCCCCATAGCATTACAAATGACATGGTGCTTCTGTATTTGCAGGTCTAGGTGAGTTATTTTTCATCATGGATACAAAATACCTAAGAAAACAAGGTTTATTTTGAACCATAGATAGCATCATGGCAGAGAGGGAATAGTAGGACAGAGCTGCTCACTCACCTCATGGTGGCTGAGAAGCAGAGAGATGGATCGCAGGACCAAGAACAAGGTATGTCCTTTAACAATGTGTCCACCGTAAGTCAGGAGCCAGTGGCTCATGCCTGTAATCCTAGCTACTCAGGATCTGAGGATTACAGTTTGAATCCAGCTGAGGTAGCAAAGTCTGAGAGACTTATCTCCAATTAACCACAGGAAAGCCGGAAATGATGCTGTAGCTCAAAGTGGTAGAATGTTAGCCTTGAGTGAAAAAGCTCAGGAATAGCACATAGGCTCTGAAAAATAAAGAAAAAAAGGTGTGTTCTCCATTGACATACTTCCTCCAAATAGGCCCTACTTTCTAATATGCCATTAAGCTATGTACTCATCTATAGACTGACTTATTGATGGAGTTACTGCCCTTGTGATTCAGTCACCTCTCTATATCACCAGCTGGGGACCAAGCTTTCATCATGAGTATATCCAAACCATAACAAGGTCTTTTGGTGGATACTGCATATCCAAACCATAAAGGGGTCTTTTGGGGGGCACTGAATATCCAAAACATAGAGGATCTATGAATTTAGGAAGACAGAAATCACATTACACAAGCATAAACTCCAAGTATCTAAAAAACAATGAAATTTTAAAAACTTGAAATGTTGCACACCAAAAGTCAGCAGTTTCTACAAAGGGACAGATTGTAATTTTAGTTTTAAGAAACATTTAGTCTTTGTTAGTTACTCAAGTCTTCTGTTGTAGAAAGAAAGGAGCCATAGACAATAGGTAATTTACAAAAGCATAATTTAAAAAATCAATTTACATCCAAAAATCTTTACTTTTAAATAGAGGGGATTTTTATCTTCAGTAAATAGCAAGACAATTATATCCACCTTATAAAAATTGTCTTTCTAAGCAATGCCTCCGTTATGTTATGGATGATACAAGACAATTATTTTTATCATAAAATATTCAACAATGATTTGTAATCCTAAAATATTTTCCTGCAACATTTTGAAATTATATAAACCATTCTAAGAGAGACAGAAGTACAACAGGAACAAATGCAGCAAGACTGGTGGATTTTATTAGAAGCAATTTGATTTCATCTCTAACACAGATATTTTGATGAAACTCTCTTCAAGCTGCCAAAGGTAAAATTAAATGTGGTATCAAATCTAAGTTTTTACTAATAATTTTTACCAACTGATAGTCATCATGGTTAATTTTTGTCATTTATCGTGATTAAACCAATTTTTACCAGGATTATTGTTCTTCTTTGGCATGGTGTTTATTAGACCAATCGTAATTGGGCATTGAATGGATGTTCAGAGAAATTACAGTGTAGTCAGGATATTTGCATATTCTGTAATAGGACTGCAGAATATTCTGTGAAAGTACTCTAGTGATTTACATTTGGACAAGAAATAATAGAGCATGGATGTTGTGTGTTGATCTCACACCTTTGGATAATGTTATAATTTTCCAATTTGTCAGCAATGGTTTCCATTTGCAGCCACATTCAGAAATGCCTTGTTTCAAGCAACTCAGGTCAGTATCATTACTGTCGCCTGAGAGTCCATTTATGAAATAATTTCAGAAAATGAGATCTACAATTGTGTAGGCTTTGTCTGTTTTATTTGTTCTAAAACTGCTCCCCACTCCTTTTAAGCATGGGGCCTATAAATTTTCACTACAGAATGTTTGGAAGGTTACATTCTGTCCTTACCCACCAAGGAGTCTTTCTGACAAGAATAAACAACAAGAAATTAATGCAAAAAGAAAAGTTAAGGAGTTGAATTGCAAATGTGTGTTTAAATGCTTTCACAATACCAGACAGCATCATCACAATGCATTTGTTTTCTGAATGTGAGTGTCTTTGCTTTCAGGTTTATATTTTTTTCTTAGTACATGTTCATTGCACAAAATGAGGTGGGTTTTATTTTTTGCAATATTTCAATACATGAATACAATGTATTTGGTCACATTTACCCTCCTCGACCACATTTTTATATTCTCCTTTTAACTTTCTCATAAATTTTATATGGGCTTCTTTATAACCTATACATACATACATGCATGCATACATACATATATACATACATGGTACTTCAATAATTTTCCTTTCCTCCTTCTCTCCTCCCGCTTCCTGCTGATTAACACCCAAAATACTCCCTCTTTTATGTTTGTCCCTTTTCTCTTTACATTTGAATGACACTTATGAGAGAAAATATAATATTAGCCTTTGGGACTTTGACTTATTTTGCTTAACATGATCTTCCATTCATATTTGTGCAAATGACATAATTTCATTCTTCTTTATGGCTGAACAACATTCCATTGTGTAGATATACCACATTTTTGTTACCCATTCATCAGAAAATGGACACCTAGGCTGATTGCATAGCCTGCCTATTTCGAATAGTGCTGCAATAAACACGGGTCTACAGGTACCTCTAGAGTATGCTAACTTACATTCCTTTAGATAAATTCCTAATGAATGTTGAAGTCTTTTATTATTGCTCATTAAAAAAAAGTTTAGGCATGTGCAGATGACTTCTTTATCGTTTTAAGAGGGATTCTCCCTTCTGGGCAGTTTTCTTCTTTACTGTTGAAAGAAACCTTTCCGGAACCTGTCCTCAAAGGCCTCAAATCCAGTGTGTCTGGACGCTATGGTTTCTCTCCCTTCACTCTTTGCTGCCTTCAGCTCCAAGGAGGCGGCTGGTCATTCCCACAGCTTCTTCCAAGTTTAGGTTGACTTTGTAGAAAAGAAAACTCTGGATCCTTTGAGGATTTGTGGCATTGGATTTTGGAGCCTATTAGGCTTTCCTAAAGGCTGAAAAGGCCTCCCTTCATGATAATGTTCATTCAGCCCATCTGATTTTTTTTAAATTAATTAATAAATTGTCAAAGTGATGTACAGAGGTTACAGTTTCATGTGTAAGGAAGCGAGTACATCGCTTATCCAACTTGTTATCTCCTCCCTCATTTTCCTTTGCTAAAACTTTTTTTAAACTCTTTCAAGTGGACCTTCTAAACTTGGACGTATGCTCCCACAGTCCAATGTGTTTCTCAGAATAATAAAACATAAAGGTTTGTATATTTGTCATTTCTGGATTAAAGCAAAAGCAAAAATGTACACAACATACACATGTAGAAAGCATGCAAAGCAAATAATTATTGCCTAATATTGGGGAAAACCTGGGAAGCATTTGTTCTGGAATACTTAAATTTATGTAATGTTCCTTCAACTTGGTTTGCTACTTTAAGAACCACGCATTTGTTTATATGTGTACATATATGACAGAAAATGTATCTAGATTTATTGCATAAAGAATGATAGAAGGCTGGGAATATAGCTTAGCAGTAGAGTGCTTGTCTAGCATTCATGAAGCCCTAGGTTTGATTCCTCAGCACCACATAAACAGAAAAAGCTGGAAGTGGTGCTGTGGCTCAAGAGGTAGAGTGCTAGCCTTGAGCAAAATGAAGCCAAGGACAATGCTGAGGCCCAGAGTTCAAGCCCCCGGACTGGAAAAATCAAGAATGATAGGCAAGAAGTTTTAGAAGGTGATTTACTCTAGTCATGACCATGACCCACTCAATCCAATGTTTTACTGTAGCCAACTCTAGGGTATGTACCATGAAAGACTAAAATTGTTCACTGGTGTATCACTTTAAAAGATATATTCAAGCTAGACACCCATGGCCCATGCCTGTAATCCTAGCTACTCAGAAGGCTGAGATCTGAGGATTACAATTCAAAGCTAGCCCAGGCAGGAAAGGCCATGAGACTCTTATCTCCAATTAATCACCAAAAATCCCAGAAGTGGCACTGTGGCTCAGAGTGGTAGAGTGCTAGCCTTGAGCTGAAGAGCTCAGGGACAGTGCCCAGGCCCAGAGTTCAAGCCCATGATCGACAAAAAAAGTTGTGTTTGATAGCTTCTTTCCTAGAAAGTCATAGTTTTAATTATTTACATGTCAAGTTTATAAACCCCTTAGGAATATTAATGTTTTAGATATTGGGGACAACCTCATGTTTATTTTATTCATTTATGTCACAGATTTCATAGATTTACAGATTTCTATTGGCTTTCTGGTAGCTGAATGGTGGCTTTAAAGAAATTCTTTAACTTTTACTAATTCTTTTACTTTATAGAGACTGAATGGTAATTGTAAACTCATTCTGGAAGCTGAATGGTAATTGCAGACTAATTCTATCTGCTAATCCATTCATTCACCCAGGCACCTATCCACCTATTCATTCATTCATACACCTGCCCATCTGCTTATCTATCTATCATACATTCATCCAGCCATCTACCCACCTACCCATCCACTCATCTACTTGTTTATCCATTCATTTATTAAACCTATTTAGTCATCCATCCACACATTTACCTACCCATTCATTCAACTATGCTCTTAGTTATCTATCAGTATACACATCCATCTATTCATTCAATAACTCATCCACACATCAGTTCATCCTTCTTCAACCCATTTACCTACCCATCTATCCATTTATCTACCCCTCTACCTTTTATCCACTAGAGAGAAGCTGGTTTATAATGTCTGTACTTATCTTGGTATTGTAAATATAAGATTGAAAAAATAGTTCCTGTTCTCTTGAAGCTCTAAATCCAAGTGGGAGGCAGACTTAAATAAAGTCTTCATAAAGATTTTTGAACTTCCTGATAGAAACACATTCTTCAGTCTTACAATGGGATAATCACAGTAAATGTGTATTGGCATTCTTTAATAGTTATCATTTTAACAGACAATGCCAGTTTCTCCTTTAGCAACTGGATATTCTCTTCCTGTACTCTTCAGACTTCTTAGTTACAGTTATAACATTTTATAATGATCCTTAATTATATGCTTTTGAAATGAAAGTAAGAAATAGAGAGGCAGGTGTTACATGAAGTTAAGGGGCTACTGAAATGTAGGAATTAATTTGGGGTACAAACATGAGAATTTGCTGTTTTAGACATACTTGCTGTCTTTTTTTTTTTCAGTAACAGGAAACTAATGACTTTCATTTCTTGGGAGGGAGAGGGTAGGGGTGGTTTCTTAACTATGAAGGGCAATTGTTTAGATTTTTAAAGTAGCATTATTACTGTTATGAGCTGCCCCAGGCAGCCACATCAAAGACAGTCCTATGTGTGTTTGTGTGTGTATGTGCTGGACTGGACTGTGGAGTCAGACCTGATCTCTCAGGCCTGGATTTAATTTCATCTGAATGGGAAATAAGTTAGTGTGTCCCTTCTGGCTGAGTCATTACTTATTCTGCCCTGTTTCCTAATCATCAAGTCTGTATTTGTATTTTAATTAAGAAAGAAGACAACTGTGGGAGATGAAATTTGGATGAAAGCTGTGAATATTTACCACTTGAAAGAGAAGTCTAAAATAAACCTACCTGTTGAAAACCATAGTTTTAAACTTTTAGATGGTGGCTGATTGTTTCTTTTTTGTACTTTGTATTATTAATTACAGTTTTTCTTATTGAAAATGATATGTAACTGACATACATTAACAGGAACAAACCTGAAGTGTAAGGCTGGATACATTTAAAATTTTTAAATTTTATTGTAAAGATTATGGACAGAGAGATTACTATTACATAAGTCAGGTAATGAATACATTTCCTTTTGAAGTGTCACTCCCTTATTCTCTCCCAGTTTTTCCCCTCCCGACTTCCTCCCCCCCCCACAAGTTGTACAGTTAATTTCTAACATAATGTCCAGTGAATTTCACTGCTGAATTGGTTCACCCTTTGTCCCACCATTTCTATGCTTCTTCTTGCCCTCCCAAATCCGATAAGCTTATATACAAGACAAAGGACTGTATACATTTTTATGTTTGAATATACTCAAGTGATCACCAATCAGCTTCAGATATAGAATATTTACAGTTATCCAGAAAGTTCCTTTATGTTTGATTTTAGTCAATACTTATATTCTGCCTTCTGAACTTCATATAAACAGAATAATATAGTGGGTATCTTTTATGTTGGATTTTTTTGTGTGTGTCAGTTCTGGAGCTTGAACTCAGGGCCTGAGTGCTACCCCTGAGCTATTTTGCTCAAGGCTAGAACTCTACCACTTGAGCCACAGATCTACTGCTGGCTTTTTGGTGGTTAACTGGAGATAAGAATGTCACCGACTTCTTCTGCTCAGGCTGGCTTGGCACAGTGATCCTCACATCTCAGTCTCCTGAGTAGCTAGGATTACAGACGTGAGTCACTGGCATCCAGCCTATTTTAGATTCTATTGATCAATATTCTTCCTATGACATTCATCAATGCTTTTTTCTTATTTTAACTTGTACACAAAACATAAATGTTGTACATATTAATGGTGTACCATGTAATGTTGAAAGCACCTATGTATTGCATAAAGTTTAAATCAGGTTAAATGTGTTCAACTCCTCAAATATTCACACAATTCTTTTTGGTATAAACTTTCAAAAAATCCTTCCTTCTAGCTTTTGGACATAGTAGTATATCATTGTTATCTATAGGCACCATACTGTGAAGAGTTTCAGAATTTTTAAACCTATATCACTCAAACTTAGTATCCATCAATCAAACTTTTCCCATTTCCTTCCAGTCACTGTCTTCAACCTCTGATAATCACCATATTGCTCTCTACTTCTATGACATTGACACTTTAGATTCCACATATCACATCTATAATACAAAGCGTTCTTAAACTGTATTGTGTTTCATACCTTGACTAATTTGACTAGTATAATTTCTTTTTTAAAAATTACTTATTTATTGTCAAAGTGATGTACAGAGGGGTTACAGTTACATATGTTAGGCCATGGTAACATTGTGTGTGTGTGTGTATTTACTGCTCGGTCGGCTTGAACTCAGGGCCTGAGCACTGTCCCTGGCGTCTTATTTTATTTTTTTGCTCAAGGCTAGCACTCTACCACTTGAGCCACAGCGCCACTTCCGGCCTTTTCATATATGTGGTGCTGAGGAATCGAACCCAGGGCTTCATGTATACAAGGCGGCACTTACCCACTAGGCCATATTCCCAGCCCCACATTTCTCATACTGTTTGTTACCTCCTCCTTCATTCCCCCTCTCCCGTCCCCCCTTTCCTTCTCCCCCCATGAGTATAAATATCAAAAGATACTTAAAGATTCTATTCTTTTCCATTTATATTTGCTGGTTGCCTCTCTCCCCATGATTTAATTGAGGTCCATGTAGCTATTGAGAAGACAAATGGATGAATGTAAAAGTGGCAATTCTAGCTGAGAACACTAGTCCAGATATTCTGGAAGCTTAGGCCAGAGGATCTCTTGGACCCAAGAGTTTGATGCAAGCCTGGATTACATAGCAAGATCTCATCTTAAAATAGATAGATGATAGATAGATCAATAGATAGATAGATAGATAGATAGATAGATAGATAGATAGATAGATAGATATAAAACTGGCACAATTTTGAAGAGTGTGCTAGCAATCTGAACCCTCGGATGATTTTTGGATCTTTTGAAAATCCAAGAACTTTTTAAGACCACCACAGTTTGGAATTATTCCTTGGGATACACATAAAATTCCTATACTGTATTTAATTATGAGGTTTTGATCAGAGTTCCAACTGGCATTTGTAGCTGGGGTTTGATCAGAGGAGGTCCAGCCCCCAAATAGGAGAAAACCTGAATAATAAAAGCATAGTGGCAATAGCTTTTCATTTATTTATTTAAAATCTGCCTTGGTTTTAGAAGGGATTTAAGGTGGATTGCCATTATTGTACCTCATGTCTTCAGCACTGGCTTAAAATATCTACTGGAGTGGAGCTATAGAGAAGATCATCAGAAGATTACTCAAAAGAAGACTTGAGAAGGCATCTTCTCCTCCATCTAAGCTTCAAAAAGGACCTCCCCTAACCAGACAGTCCAGTGAAAGCATGAATTAATTAGAGACTTGGAACGGTTAGCATGAGAGTCTTGTCTGTCTTGCCTCTGGCCTTCTGTCTACTTGGCTACCTCCTGGTAGGAGCTTTTTGGCAGTTCTCATGTTGGAGATGAGATACCTTGGCAGGCATGAGTGGGCATCAAAGACACCAGGAAGAATCCAAGCCCAGTTTCTAGCAATTCTGTCTGTCATTGAGTTTTATGCTTGTGTTCAAAATATTCCATTTCTCCATCTGTAAAATGGAGATAATCCTTCTTCACCTTGCAGGGCTGTTGGAGGATTAATTAACTAATGTTCCTCAAGTGCTTTGAAGATGAAAAGGCTTGTGGAAGTGCTAAGTAGTTTTAAGGAAAGGCGGTGAGTGCTTTCTTGAAGTGCTTTTATTTTCTTCATTCTTTTTTGTCAGCAATTGTGTTTCTCTTGACTTTTATGTGTGTTTTATAGAGTAAAGTGCTAGCATGATGGGCAGGATGATACATTGATTGGTATAGAACAAAGACAGTGCTGCTTTATTTTATGCCTTGGTATTAATTTGGCTTATCAGTTGGCATGACTTCTAAAGGTCTTTGACTCAAAATGTTTCAATCATCAAGTTCTGGTGATTGTCCAAGGAGAACTTAATCTATTTTGGGATAGAGGAAGGAATGGGACTAAGAGAGGTCAAGCCAGAAGGTCTTGAGTTGAAGCCAAGAAAAGGAAGGATTTCACACAATGGTGGTCATTTTGTGAAATGTGAAAAATGAGAAGGACACAAAGGAGAGAGAAAAAATGCAGAGGAAAATCCTTGGTGCTCCCATTCCCAATTTTATAGAAGGTAAAGAACTTCCTTTGAGCCAGCAGTAGCTTACTTCTCCATGCTGTCATGACTTATGCTTAGGTCTTCCATGAGATGGATTTTTTTTCTTCCCAGCCTAGACTTAAAAGAGGGATTGCTTATGCATCCCCATGCTGTAAGGAAGGGTGGATTGATAGGCATTCTGATTGCAGCTCGCTAGCCATTTCATCCTTCAGGTTTGTGTGCTAGGTGGAGCTCACAATAAGGTGGCCAGATGCAGGGCTATGATGAGAAGCATGTTCGCTTTTGTAGTCTTCTCAGGTTCTTTTCTAGGCACGTTATTGTTTGTAATATGTATCCCTCTTGAGCCTGAAAGAGGAAAAGTAATAATAACAGGTTTACCCGATTGTTATTCTGCTTTAAAATTTAAAATTCTAAATCTTTTGAGAAGTTGTTCTGGTCATTGATTTTGAAAATCTTGCTTTAGAAAATAGATTTTCTCCTGAATTCTGAGGACGAACTATATTTCAGTAAATCAAGTTACTTTTGAGTTCCACAGGAGCTTCCCATGTTAATTCTTAGAGTGAATCTTTACTTAAGGTTAAATATCCTGTATATCCTATGCCTTATGGAAACTTATAACTAGTTGCATGTGGGGAGTGTGCACACACAGGAGTGAGGTTAAGTATCAATAGGTGACATGGCAGGATCTCTTTCCAAATGAGCCTCTGGAAAGGTTTATACTAGGTCATGTTGGTGGAGCTGCTCATAAGGTTAGGAAACAGGAGAAAGCAGACAGACTAGCTGTTTTAGGTCTTTCTCTTTAAATTGGGCCTGCTTATGATCTGTGTGATATTCATACCTCTCCATTTCTGAAACTGAGTTCCTTGATTTGCTTCTCTTCAAAGGCCTCTTGGCAACCTTCTGAGTTTATTCTGATCAGTGTCTGGTGAGTAGAGCTCAACTGTGATGGAGCTCTACCTGTCAAATTCATAGAAAATATCTGATACATATTCCAGCTGTTCCTTAAGCATGCTCCCCAAAGAGCTAGTTCCATTAGTTAGCTGTCAGAACAAGGTAATGGAGTTGTTCCAGACCCTCAGATGTCATCAGCCACCTTTGTTTATATACCAGTGTTTTCTCCATTAGCTGATCAATGTTTGGCAGAAAGAAAGGCTAAGAGCCTTCCCTGATGAGTTGCTGCCCCAGCCTTAGGATATCTTCTCAGCAAAAGAATATCAAGGTGGAATTTGAATCCTATGCTGCTAGGAAAGCAGTGCTTTGTTTCCCAGAACATTAAGATAAGGGTGTAGACTCTTGCTTTGGATCAATCCAATATCCTAAGATATAAGAACGATGGGCTATGGATCAAGTAATTTCTTTGAACTTTGATTCATATTGGGTCCCATGGACATGGAAAGTAGAATCTTTAAGACACAATGAATGGTATACTTAGGGGAAGGAGCTAAAAGCATAAACTAATGTACTACTTATTAAAATGAATACCAGGAAGTGGAAACATGTTTGTAGGGCAGGTAAAGGGGGGGGCAAAGGAATAGAGAGGAAGAGTAAGCAAATGTAGGCATTATAGCCAATGCACACGATATTAAAAAATGAACTATGAAACTTGAAGGTATGAACAGGAGGGGGAAAATGGGAGAGAACAAAGGAAGGGATGACATTGACTAAGAAGCATTGAACTCATAACCTGAGTTAAGGAATTGTAACCCCTTTGTACAATGACATCACCATCACCATCATCATCATTATATTCAGTGAGTGACCACAAGTCCTGCTTGAATTTTCCTCACAAATTCAGGTGCCACCAAAGTGTCTAAATAGACTTCTAGTCTAAATAGAAGTCTAAATAGACTGTCCAGTGATATGCTGGAATCAGCTCAGGAGAGCTGTTAGTGCAAACCTCTTCAGTTTGTGTTCAGTGACATCAGGTTGGTTAGCTTATCATCTGCTATGATGAAAGTATTTACACCACAGAAAATGGCATGTGGTGAAAACCTGCTCCCTACCACCTGAGTCAGGTATTAAATATTTGTAGGCACACATAGGAAGCGATCCATACCCGTAAGATCTCAGGGTCACTTATGGAGGCTCCTTAGCTTGAGAGGAGAAAGCCCATTTGCTGTAGCTTTATTGTGTATACCTGTTGTCACAGGCAGGCTGCCCCTAATTTACTGAACTTAGCCTGAGATAGAATCGTGAGGAAGGCTGTCTGGCAGATGATTATCAAGCAGGGTGATGATACTTTGTTTTGCTGCTAAGCTATATGACTGGTTATTTTACTTCTCTAGTCCTCAGCTTCCTTTTCACTATAATAAAAGTCATTTATATCATTAGGTAGAACCATTCCTTTTAGCTCTGGCATGTCTACAATTTGATGTGTGCTTGCTTATAGGGAAATGCTATTTGTTTCAAAAATAGGACTCTTCAAAGTGTGTATGCATATTATTGACAGTGACCAACTCAAGTCTTGCATTTTCTTTGTGGATCTTGGGCTCCTAGTAATTTCCACCTCTTTCTGGACTTTTACCTCCAGCATAAATGAATGGAGGCATCTCCAAATAAGAAACATAATTAATTAGCTCCTTTCATCTGGAGGTGTCAACACACTAAAAAGGCAGCAATCAGGACTCAGAGTTGTTCTCCAACAATGGCTGCATGAATGTGCTTGTTTTACAAGTAGTCTATCCTGGTGGTGGACAGAGAAGCCAGAATTACTGACTTATCTCTTGATCAAAAAAAAAAAAAGACTACCTCTGAGTGTTAAAGAACTTAAAGCTTTGAGATTAGTATGTGGTATATAGCCCATATTACTCGGCACACTTGATACAGCTAATTTAGTGACAGAATTTTGTGTATTGTGTATTTTCCATCTCTCTGAAGTGGAAATTAACCTGAATAACTTTTTGCTAGCTCAGAAGATTTAGGGATACATATTTATTTATTTATTTTTAAATAGATGCTTTTGAATTTATTTTTTTTCATTTTCTCTTTTTTATTGTCAAAGTGATATACAGAGGGGTTACAGTTTCATACGTTAGACCTTGGGTACATTTCTTGTAGTTTGTTACCTCCTCCTTCATTCCCCCCTCTTCCCTCCCCTTTCCTTCTTCCCCCATGAGTTGTTCAGTTGGTTTACACCAAATGGTTTTAGAAGTATTGCTTTTGGAGTCATTTGTCTTTTTATCCTTTGTCTCTCGATTTTGATGTGCCCTTTCACTTCCCTAGTTCTAATACCAGTATATACAGTATCCAGTGTATTCAGATGAGATACAGTGATAGCGCAAGTACAACCACAGGAAGGGGATACAAGAGGATCATCAAGAAAAGAAGCTACGGTTTCACATGGCATGTTGAAAGTAATTACAACAGTGTTATAACACTCATTTCCATAACATGGAGTTCATTTCACTTAGCATCTTATGCGTTCATAGGGGCATAGCTGTTAGGCTCTTGTGATCCTCTGCTGTGACTAGCCTAAACCTGTGCTAATTATTCCCGAATGGGGCAATATCATTTGGGATACATATTTAAATAAAGGTTTCTCTCTTAAATTCTTGAGAAGAAAAGCCACATAGGTTTGTATTGGGGGATGTGAATACACTTAACGAAATGTGGAAGAGACCAAATCCAACGTTATGAGATGCCTAGAAGGAAGGAGGAGCTGACAGGGAGTGGAACAAATTTGGGAGCAAATTTGTGATTTTTTTCCTTAGTTTATTTATTTGTTTTGCCAATCCTGGGCCTTGCACTCAGGGCCTGAGCAATGTCCCTGGCTTCCTTTTACTCAAGGCTAGCACTCTACCACTTGTGCCACAGCGCCACTTTTGGCTTTTTCTGTTTATGTATGTGGTGCTGAGGAATGGAACCCAGGGCTTCATGCATGCTAGGCAAGCACTCCACTGCTTAGCCGCATTCCCAGCCCCCCTTAGTCTTGCCAAGATGCATTGATCCATATTTTTGCACCAGCAGAAGTACATGTCCATAGACCCTCTTGGTCCACATACGCACATTGACTTGTGGTAACTCATGCCGTGTGTTATTATAAGTGTGCTTATGAGGCCATTTACTCTTTAAAAAAATAGTAAAGGTTATGTACAGAGGGTTTACAGTTACATAAGTAGGATAATGAATACATTTCTTTTTTGAATAATGTTACCCCCTCCCTCATTTTCTCCCGTTTCTCCACTGACCCCCACAAATTGTAAGTTCATTTCCAACATAGTGTCTAGTGAGTATCTATGTTGCATTGGTTAACCCTTTGTCTCACTATTTCTGTGATTCCCCTTCCCTTCCCCAAATCCGATAAACTTATATACAAGATGAAAGGTACAAAAATCAAAACCAATAAATAAGTACTTTGTTGACTGTTTACAGAATTGGTTACCAGTCCCTGCCAGTAATCTAGGTTGGTTGGCTGTTGCTGGAAGTTTGGGCTGTTAGGTCTGCCACCAAGTATACAAGCTATATGAAGAATTATCAAAGAAGTAAATTTCGTTGGAATTGAAATTAAGAGAAAAAGACAGTTCTTTCCTGAACAGACAATAAAGTGTGGTACAAAGTTCATGGCTACAGATTGTCAATTGAAGTCCTAATCAAAGATCCATCAACTTTCTTGTTGAAATATTCATATAAATATTCTATTTAAAATAGTGTCCCCTTTCCTTTTTATATTTGATATCTGAATCATTAAACCATACATTTAATTTATTGCCAAAATATATTTGCCAGTAGATTATATATTCTCATTCTGTAAGACGTGATGCATGGGCCAGCAACATCAGATCCCCTGGGAGCTTGTTAGAAATGCACAACACTGGGACCTTCCCCATCCATACTAAATCAAAGTACTTTAATAAGGTCCCCAGGTGATTAAGGTATGTATTAAAGTATAAGAAGCACTGATGTTGATCACACATATATGTCTTGAGTATGTCTTCATTCAATCATTTCAATTTATGGAAAAAGTATTAGGTCAGGTTATCAGAATACATTTCTTATTGTCACACCATCAACCAAACCAGACTTGTCTTTAGTAAGTATAAAGAACTGACTACTTGGAGACAAGTGAATGTGAAAATGTGTATGCTTGGCCAATCCTCTCCTTTCTGAATTCTAATGCATCAGTTGATTAGATACATAAGTCCCAAAACTGTGCTGTGAATTTCTTCCCAGAATAAAATACATAACTGTATCTTTTTGTGTTTCTACTGATCCTGGGGCTTGGACTCAGGGACAGGAGCCTGTCCCTGAGCTTCCTTTTGCTCTAGCACTCTACCAATTGAGCCACAGTGCCACTTTCAGCTTTTTATGAATTGAACTATTTATTGGGGATAATGTGAGGGTCCCATGGACTTTTCTACCTCAGATCTCAACCTCCTGAGTAGCTTGGATTACAGGCATGAGCCATCAAGCACCTGAAAAAACCGTTGCTTTTAATATTAATATCTTTATTGAAGTTTTCTTTCCTTTACTCCTGTGATTCTCCCTCTGACTGATACTATCTTAAATGATCACTTTGAAATGTAGGAGCTTTTTTTTCTCATTGGGATGAAGCACTTTGGTAAGACCTGAAAATAGATGGGCAATATCCTCTTTTTAAACTGAAGATGAAAGTAGGGCTGTGTCTAGAGACTATGGAGAAGTAGAGCTGGCAGGTAATATTTTTCTCAATCATGGAAACAGAAGATCTGGAAATGTAATCTTTTAAAATTGTTTATATGCCCATATATTACTAGAAAGTCTTTGGGGGACCAAGTGGTATATGAGTAAAAATGTTGACAAGTATGTGTATATTTGTTGTATGTCAGTTTGCCTGTTTAAACAAAAGATGGTAAGCCTTAATTCACTACAACCAAAGATTCTGCCTGTTCCCTCAACTGCTTTTTAATTCTAACTTCAACTAAATGTATCAAATATTTATTTAATGCCTATGGTACATTAAGTACTATTACAGACATTGAGGAGATAGAAGTGACCACTGTAGACATCAGAGATTAACTACGATTACTAACCAAGATGCATACATATGTGAAATTCTACAGAGATTTTCATAGAACTCCAAAAGAAAGAGTGGTGAGCAACTCTCAATATTACCCTGGGCAAGCAGTCTCCTTATTAGGGACAAGGTTCCTAAAGAAAGGATAATGAAGTCTGTTAAAGAAAAGATGCATCTGCTTGTTTGTGTTTGAGTGTACTTGTGTGTGTGTGTGCGCATGTATGTGTGTGTGTGCACGTGTGCATGCACACCTCTGTGTATCTTGCAGATCAAACCATTGCAGACCTGCAGTGTTACGAAGGGCTTTAATGTTTAATTCTTTTTGATTTGGTCCATGGAAACATCAAATATTTCTGCAGGCAATTCCAAGATATCTCAGGACTCTTGCTGAGAATCAAAATCCAGTAAGGCCTTCAGAGTGATTGGAGAAGGGAAATTTTATTGGTATTTTTGACCAGTCTTGTAATTTCATTCTCTTTTTTAGTCTGACACACTCAAGCATACAGTCTTTTATTGCCCAATTAAGTATATATCCTGACAATCAAAAAAGATTTAAGAGGAAAAAAATCAGCAAATGTTTGATGGAAGAGAAACAGAGCCATTATAAGACCCTGTGGCCAGTCCTGCAGTGGGGAACAATTCCAAGATCCATACACTAGAAATGATGCAGAGAGATTCTGTTCTCCTCTTTAAGCTGTGACCATGGTAAATCATTGACTCTGATCCTGAGGTCAGGTTATTGCGGAATTGTAATTACCTTAATAACTGTATAATGACACTGTCAGTTTTTAATCTAAAGTAAGATCGTAGTGAGTCTTTGCTGTGAGAGTATATTTCAGATGGTATTACAGAATTCCTCATTATTGCTGTTTGGGGATCCATGAGCCCAGCCCCTTCCCCCAGTCCTGTCCCTGCAGTTTGGGCTATAGCACTTACATCTTCGTCCTCTGTCTGCTTAACTGGATTGAAAGCTGAGAAACTCATGGGAGAGGCTCAGAAATATCAAATAAGGGGGAGGGCTGGACATTACTGAATTTGCAAAGTCCTTTGCTGTCACTTCCAGGTCCTTTATTCTCTCTCTCTCTCGTTTAATTTGGTAATATTACATTTTGATATCATTTCAAACTTCCAGTAAATTCATAAGAATAATACAAAGAACCCTTTTATGACACTGTCCATTTATAACATTGATATTTCTCAAGAGTACAGGCCAGTAACTTTGTCTAATTCTTACTTTGAATTTGCTTCATGTTTTCTCATGATTAGATTTAAGTTGTACACATGTCTTTTCATCCTTCTTTTTCCTTTTATTCTCCTCCTCCTTTTGTTTATGGAGTGGGAAACCTTTATTGAGTGAAGAGCTTATTTTTAAAAAACATTTAAATATAACTGCCTTACTGAGACACAAATTGCCCATTTAAAGTGTATAGTTGAGTGTTCTTTAGTGTACTCACAAAACAGTACAGCCATCAGTAAATCAATTTTAGAAAATTTTCATCATCTCAAAAGCAAATCACTGGTTTACTTTTGTCACTCTATGGTACCTATTTTGGATATTTTATATAAATGGAATTATCAAACTATTTTCCTTGCCATGATATTTTCAAAGTTCATCTATATTGTAACATATCAGTAATTTATTTTCTTTTTATGAGTGAACAGTATTATCCTATATGGATATGCTCCTATTTCATTTAATTCATCAGTCTACTGTTAGATATTTGGGCTGTGTTCATTATTTTGGCTATTATAAATGCTACTGTGAACATTTGTGTAGAAAATTTTGTGTGAATCTGTGTTTTCATTTATGGTATCACTAGATTATGTAGAAACTCCATGTTTAACCTTTGGAGAAACAAATTCTTTTTTCCTTTTTTTTCTTCCATTTCCTTTCCCTTCCCTTCCCTTCCCTTGTCCTTTCTTCTTGTCTCTCTCTCTCTCTCTCTCTCTCTCTCTCTCTCTCTCTCTCTCTCTCTGTGTGTGTGTTTCTGTCCTTGTCTTTCTTTCTCTTTCTTTCTTTCTTTCTCTTTCTTTCTTTCTTTCTTTCTTTCTTTCTTTCTTTCTTTCTTTCTTTCTTTCTTTCTTTCTTTCATGCAAGCCCTGGGGCTTGAATTCAGGGCTTGGGCACTGTCCCTGAGCTCTTTCTTTTGCTCAAGACTAGTGTTCTATCACTTGAGCCACAGCTCCACTTTTGGCTTTTGTGGGGTCAATTGGAGATAACAATCTCACAGACTTTCCTGCTCAGGCTAGCTTTGCACTGTGATCCTCAGATCTCAACCTCCTGTGTTAGCTAGGGTTACAGGTTTGAGCCACTGGTGCCTGGCTTAAGTTGTATATTTAAGTTCTGGCTTTGTCCCCTGAGCTGTCAAGGTGGAAAAGGCAGGAGGAATAAGTTCCCAGGTGGGTGGACATTATTGGTTATTAGCAGTGTCTAGCCTGGTAGTGTTTTTTTTTTATGGTGCAAGTAGCTCATCTTTAGCCCTCATTGGACTCATTTTTCCAAGACTAGTGGCCTTTCTGGATCTGTGACCCTGTCCAGAATTGGGATTTTTAAAAAATCTTTGTCCCTTTTGGAGGGATATCTATGAAACATAACCACTCCCTAGAATGTTTAGGGGGACTCTCAGCCCTGTATCTGTGGGGAACACAAACCAGCTGTTCAGCTAAGTTAGCTGCTGGCTCATCTGGAGCTGCCTCTTGTAGTTCCCCCCCAAGTTATAGCCTTGTGGTTGCCAGCCCCCTTTAATTGGGTCCTTCATTTCGGAGTCTGTTATTTGCATCATGTCTCATTGTGACTGGAGGGCTATACTTTTTCCTAAACTCAACGGTTCAGTAAGATGTATGATGGAATCCAATGATTCATCTGTCCCATGAATAATAGAAGTGTGTGTGTGTGAGTGTGAGTGTGTAAGTGTGTGTGTAAGTGGCAGGGAGGGCCATGACATACTGGAAGGAAATTACCTTTAAATAGGATCTTGAATTGAATATTAGATCAGGCTGTGGGAACAAAATAAAACAAAAGAAAAATACCCTCCACTTTTCCCATTTAACCCCTTCCCAGGAGCATTAACTACAAAAATGACCAAAGGGTCTTCTTCAGTGCACTAGCAACTATAAATGGTGTACTGGTATGGATTTCTATGACACTAATAATGTCAACTGACCGTAACTAGTTATATTCTAGGAAAAATGGGCCAATTGTCTTCTGCTTTTTGATCCTACCTAAACTTGGGATAGAATGCCACTTTTGACTTAGGTCACCAATAACTTTAGACTCCAAACTGTGATTTTTAAATTTTCATCCTCTGTTCAGTGTTGACTTCCATCATGGCAAAAACAAGGATTGAAATCCCCATCCCAGAATTCAAGATTATTTATGATTTCGGTTGCAATGGCTTAAAGATGAGGGCCAGGAAGCTAGACTACTCAGGGATAATCCTCACTCTGTGTAATCCTGGACAAGTCACTTCACCTCTTTGAGCCTTAGCATTCTCATCAATAAGATGAGAATAATAATAATAATATCATCTACCCCATGTGGTTGTTGGGAGGGTTGAATAGGTTTACAGATGCAATGCACTACACAGTTGCTCACTTAGCGAACCAGATTTGCTGTTAATATTAATTTTTATTCCATTTTCTTTACTCCTGGCTATTGTTCTAGCTCAAATATCCCTACATTTATGAAGCTATGTCTATGTGTCTGTCTTGCTCACTAGTGTGTGCACAGTACCAGACACTGTGCCTGTCATACACTAGATGCTTCATAAATATTTGTAAAATGATTGAATGAGTAAATATATTTTCCCATTTAGGACTTTTTCAAAACTTTGGTATTACTTTGTATCTACTGTCTTTCATGGACTTAACCACATTTAACTTTTATTGGAGTTAATTGTGCTTTCAACCAAACTATCTTATCCAGATGGTCAGCCCTTGAAGAGTAGCACCTGGGTCAATTGTTTTGTATTTCCTGTGAGGTCGTGCATGGAGGGCAATAAATATTTTGTAAATAATTAATCCCCATTGGAATTTGTGGTCTTAAGCCATTAAGTTGCTGCTTTTTTTTCTAGAAGCAGAGATACAAATGTGCAAAGACTATCCTTGCAACAACCTCACATCCTGTTGCTTGCTTTCTTTTATTTCTTTAATTTTTTTTATTGTAAAGTTAATAGGGTTACAGTTACATAAGTCAGGTAAATGAGTACATTTCTTTTGAACAGTGTTACCTCTTCCCTCATCTTCTCCCAGTTTTTCCCTCCCGACACAAGTTGTATAGTTCATTTCCATCATAGAGTCTAGTGAGTATCACTACTGAATTAGTTCACCCCTTTGTCCCACCATTTTCATGCTTCCCTTTATCCTCCCCTAGTCAGAAAAACTTACATACAAAAGGTTCAGAAATCGCAAACAGCAACAAAGGGGGAAAACCAGAAAAAACAACAACACACACACACACACACACACACACGCACACACACACACACACACACAAAACAACTCTTGTTCGCATTTCTTGGAGTTCATTTCGATAAAGGAAGTGATAGAAGGAAAAGTGGAAGAGGTGGCCTAAAGTGGGAATGGGTGTTTTGTGATAAAAATACAAGTTCGGTTCAAAGAACAGATCGGTGTTAAAAGTTTTAGTCGAGTTTAACAATTACTGAAAATGTATAGGTTCCAATCTGTTTGGAACTCATGCAAATGTAGCTTATGTTTTTTGTTGTTGTTGTTTTGTAAAATCTTTGACATGAAACTCCTTGACTCTATCTGAAAAATAATAAGATTATTGGGGGACTAAGCTAATCATTTGCTGTGCTCCTTAGGCCCATGTATTGGAAAGCAGTGGCTCTAGTGAGCAACCAAGGCCTGCACCTCATTGGCTATGGCCGGTTAGAGAGAATGAGAGATCACTTGAGTAGTGGTCCAATATGAGAGCAAATTTGGTCCACAAGTGAGTCAGGCTCCTTCCTAGATGCCCAAAAGAAAGGAAGCAGGTGCCAATTGGCACCTGAAGAAAGCTCCCTGTTTTATTTAGGATCAGGAAACACATGGTTGAGCTGGGAAGTAGAAAGTGAACGATATTGTCACCATTTACACATAGAGGAAAAACCATGTGCCTCAAAACAGATCTAATGGCATAGGTTGGGGCGATTTTCCCCCCTCACTTTGATCTTTGATTATTATCTTTTTCATGTAGCCTGAATTTGGCAAATTGGTGCAATTAAAAATACATTTTTCATGGTAAGCTAAATGCTATTGCACTCCCCCAAGCCTCAATGGCTTAACTCAATACATGTTTATTTCTCACTTAAACCACAGTTCAATGTGGGCTGGTAGTAGTGGAAAAGGGTGTTGTCTTGCTCCTGTCATTCAAGGACCCAGGCCCCTTACATCTTGCAGCTCCACCTTTCTTCAGGACTTAGTCCAGGAAGGACAAGTGGAAGGTGGGAGAATGAGAAGGTGATTTGCATGGACCAGACTCCCAACTACATTCTGCTGTCCAGATGGCTTCACCTAGTCACAGAGAAGCTGGGAGATGTAGTCTATCAATGTACCCAGAGAAAAGTCAAATGATCTTGTCAAAAAATGGATCAATCTCTGGTCCCGTCATCCCCCCCCCCCCATAAAGATAAAAAATAAACCAAGAAAACAGGAAACTTCCCTTTTAGTTGTCATATGGAGAAGCAAGATATTTTAAAGTGGTCTGGAAAATGATTGCCTTAAAAATTACTACATGTATGTTATGGGTAAGGGCCGAGAACCAAATACATCAAGAGCATTTACTGGAACAGTTTTTAATTAAGCATCTACCCTGAGTCAGACAATATTGGATGTGGGGACCATGATAGCAAGAAGTAAAAGAAACAGTGCAGCTAGTGTCTCTTAGCAGGTGGAATTCAATGAACACATTCCATACTCTATGAAGACATGAGGGCCTACAGAGGTGCTATGGAAGCTCATGACAAGAGACTTAGGCCAATCTGGGAGAGCCAGAGAAGCTTCTAGAAAGAAATGACTTTTATACCAACACCCAAAAAGCTTAAAAAGAGTTGTCTAGTGAAGAAAGGCAGGGCAGTGGAAAAGTGTGTGTCAGGCAGAGACACTGTAGTTTTCAACTTTGATTGCACTTTGGAGCAACCTAGGATAATTTTGGCTAATTAACTTGGAATTGTTAGTGGGGTGTGTGTGTGTGTGTGTGTGTGTGTGTGTGTGTGTGTGTGTGTGTGTGTGTGTGTGGAGTGAGCAGAGTAGATCTAAGCATTAAATGAAACATCCCAGGTGATTCTAATGTGCAGCCATAGTCAAAAGTCATTAGTGTGGCAGGTTCAAAGAGAGGCCAAGAGGAGGAGAACACTCACCCGGGACTGTGGAGGCCTGAAGGGCGCTGAAAGGGACCAGGGAGGAGGGAGAGAATGTTTATTTGAGGAGGAATCACTTGCCAGGTTCTATTTCTTCTGTGTGCTGTACACAATCATTTCTCTCCAGAGCTCTCAGCCTGGTTGGGCACATGGTCTAATTACCTCCCCATCTGCCTTTAATAGTTTGGGAGAGGCCAGGGCAAGAGTCAAGATAGGCTAAGTAAAAACCTGCCTTTTTCTGTGGTTTCCTAAGCTGAGAAAGACCAAAGTACAAACCCTGCTTAACGGCTGTTGTCTGCCTTTTCCTGGGGCTGGGCAAGTTGCAATGTCTGAATTGTTAGCTTGTGGCCCACTAAGCTAGTGAGGGGAATTAAAAGAATCTACTGAGAACAGCAACTACTCTGTGTGTTCGAGTCAACAAACACGAAGCCTTTGGGGTGAGAGTTACGCTTGGGATGGGCTTATTAGGTAGAAGGCTTATAGAGTATTAGCTCCAAAGAGATTTCTACATTACCCTTCCAAGCTCCCACTTTTATAGGATGTTCTATAGAAAAATGCAAGAATAAATGGACCTCAAGAACAGATGGAAGCTAAAGATTGGGGAAGCAAAAGTTTAATGTTTCCACCTTCTTCAAGTCTTCTTGTGTGCCTTTAACCCCAAGTAAACATTGTAGATTTTCTTGACCTTGTAAATTTGTTAATCTTAAAAAAAGGATTAGGAAAAAAATTCCTTACCTTCCTGTCTCTCTTAATCTCAGTTCAGGAAAGAGTGAGCTGGAAAGAGGTAATAAATAAGCAACTGCTTTCTTTTTTGAAAGTCATTAATAACCAATCTGAAGAGGGCCATATCTAACCTTTGCTCAGTAGCTGCTGTTGGCAGTTTTTCAAAGCCAGACAAAGATTTCTCTGAATGAAAGTCGATGGGAACATCACAGCTGCTTGTTTAGAAAAGAAGGGAGGATTTGGAGACCTCAAGGAATTTTCTCCCTTGTTTATACCTCTGCGGGACTGGACAGTTCTTGTGTTCGATGTGAGCCCCATCCCAAGAAAGCCAGGACCTCAGTAACTCCCCTTCAAGCCCCTCCCAACTCGGAACTCTTTGCTATTTGACTTACACCCTAATTTCCTGGAAATATGTGATCTCTCCCACTCAGCATTGTAAAAGCAAGCCATAGTGATGTGTAGAAAGCAGGCCTTGGAGGGCTGTGAGCCTCTTCCTGAACCATTAACCTTGCTTCTCTGTGCTGGTGTGTGCTCAGCACATACCACTCATTATCTCAACTCATCCTTGCAATACCTCTTTCCAGAGATGAGGGGACTGAGGCTCAGAGAGTTAGACAACTCCCTCAGGTCAGTTAGCCACTATGGTATAATTCCTGATCTTTATGAAGCAGTTTTTGTGTGCCAGGGATTGTTCTAAGAATCATTCGTAAAGACCTGTTTAAATCATCATCATATCCCAATGACATTAGGTACCATTATCATCTCAACATTGTAGATGAGAAATTGAGACACTGAGAAGATGAGAGTGTTTACAGCATTATGCCCTAAGCTTTTAGGCACTTGAGATTTTCCATCTATTTAATGTAGGCTTGTCTTTCCCTGTCCTGTGTCATGATGCCCCTTTTTTTGCTTCCCTCCCTCCTTCTCCCTCCATTATCTTCCCTTCCCTTCCCTTTTTCTTTCCTTCCTTCCTTCCTTCCTCCCTCCCTTCCTTCCTTCCTTCCTTCCTTCCTTCCTTCCTTCCTTCCTTCCTTCCTTCCTTCCTTCCTTCCTTCCTTCCTTCCTTCCTTCCTTCCTTCCTTCCCACCTTCCTTCTTGTGTTTACCAGTCAGTATGGGAAGGAGATGGTCTCTGTCCCATGCCATGAGAACTTAAGAATGTACAGCACAGGAAAAACAGAATGGTCACAATGACAATGAGCATGTGTAGTTAAATGCCCAAATGAGAGCATGTCATGGAGATGAGCTAAGGACGATCTGGGTGAGGCTTGAAGAAAGCACTGTAGATTTAATCAGTGAATTTCAACTCAGTGAAGCCAGTGGTTAAATGTGCACCAGAATCATCCAGACATTGAACACTTGCATAGAATGATGCAAGGCCCTGGGTTCAATCCTCAACCCTGAAAATAAAAATAAAGATCACATGGAGGGGTTGTTAAACACAGATTGCTAGACTCCTACTCACCCTCCAAGTTTCTGACTCAGTAGCTCTGGAATAACACTGAGAATTTATATTACTAACAAGCTTAGGGACCAAACTTGGAAAATTATTGACTTAATAGGTAAAGGTTTTAAAAGTGCCAAGAAAAAGTACAGGCGTGTGATCTGTGTTTTTTACAGGGTAGGTTAAATGTCACAACAAACAAATCCTGGTAACATGACACAATAAAATGTTATTTCTTGTTCATGTTGTAGTCCATTGTGAGTAGGTAGGCAAATACCCTGCTCCATGCATACATACATTATGAGTCTACCTCTTGAAGTCTTCCCTCTGTTGGGATGTGAGAACATTGCCAGCTGATAGGGGGCGAGAGAATGGAGGATTTTGCCAAAGGTTTTCTTTTCTTTTTTGGTATGTGTGTGTAGGAGTCAGGCTTAAGGCAAAACAGAGTTTCTGGCCATTGGGCAGAACACAGTTACATGGACATGATCATTTGTAAGGGAGCCTGGAAAATATGTCCTGGTATTTTCCTAAGGAGAAAAAGAAAACAGACATGGAAGCTTTTACTACCATCTGAGGATCCATGTGGAACATGGTTTGACTTGAAAAAGCACTTGTGTTGTGAGGAAAAATTGCTTCCTAGTCTCCCAAGGAAATTTGCTGTGCACAATTCAGGTGATTATTTAAAATCATTATAGGGTATACCTGTAGAGTGGGGAAATAACTAGATTTAGGCCCAGACATTTTTTAATCAAGAGGAAGATAGCTGACGAAAGGTACATAACACCTCAGTACCTGTTTTTCTCCACAGAAACTGAGATAAAATATAAAAATCACTAGCCTCATGCCAAGTATATAAAAAAGAGTGTAGTCATTTCTGTGTTCTCTGTACTCATATAGTCAGACAAAGCTAAGCTTGTGTTGTATAGGGAGCACCTTGATATGGACAGTTGTAGGGCTCAATTTTCAGGTGGCACACGTACAACCCTGATCTCAGTAGTCGCATGACACCAGAAGAAATCAGATCAAGCCAGTAAGGACCCATACCCGCAAACGTATGAAATACTTGTCTCTGGTATAACAACTCGAATCAACATTTCCTAACTTGGGTAACTTTAGCTTTTGTGCCTCAGTTCAGTCATTTTTAAAAGGGGGCTAATAATAATAT
Organism: Perognathus longimembris pacificus; assembly: GCF_023159225.1. Classification (NCBI taxonomy): domain Eukaryota; kingdom Metazoa; phylum Chordata; class Mammalia; order Rodentia; family Heteromyidae; genus Perognathus; species Perognathus longimembris. The sequence continues at coordinate 103,521,323 of NC_063188.1, read as the reverse complement.
CTACATCATAGGTTGTTGTGATAATGGAATACACAAAAGCCAAGGATTATACCAGGAATTTCCTGGTGACATGTAGTATTCCACCATTGCTTTCTCTTGGCATTAGTATCTGAGGCTAATATTGATGGGATACCTTTTTGGTTCTCTAAAATTGTATTTATTTTTAAAATTAGCTTTAAGTGTTTGTACAAAGGGGTTTCAATTCCACAGGGCCAGTTTATGAGTCTGATTCTTCTTGATCAATCACATCCCTTAATGATTCTGGGGCCCCTCCACTGTCAGTGTACATGAAGGCAATCTGAGGAATACACAGGCTTTGCCTGTCTATGTATTTGATAGGTGGCTCACCACAGAGTAAATCTAGCAGCAGAGATCAAATCGTCTGGGGTCCACGATGGCAGCAGCAATCCCACTGACCCCTCCCTCCCCACCCCAAATCAGCACACATTTCTTTCATTCTACCTTGTTATTTGCTCCCTTTATGTCTGGGCCCTTTAAAAGCCTTTCCCTCTCCCTCATTCAAATGATGCAATTGTGGATGATTGAAACCACGTTTTTATATGTGTCAAAATCAGTTCAGCCCTTAGAAAGAAATCATAATATAAATTGGATCATATATCCTAAGTGGATACCACCAGCTAATTCATTTGTTAGACTGTTCAGCTACACAGGATTGAGTGTTTACTCTTAAGCAGTTACATGTGGGTCTCATTAATGCACACACCCTGGTATGGTTTGGCCTAGTATCTTGTCAACTAAGTGAGCATATAGAAAGCCCTTGAAAACCACCAAACTGCAGGGAGCCATTACTTCCTGAACCAAATCACCCTCTCTAGTGGTTGATGGGGTGGGGCTGGGGGAGCTGGCTGGCTTTCTATGACTTGATGTTCCAAAAACTTGATGTCTTGCCCTTTGAGTGGCCTTTCTCTAAAGCTGAAGAAGTCAAAAAGCAGGCCTGCACATTTGCTTTCATTTAAAGGTGATAGAGATTTGGAATCTTGTTGTGTGAAAGTGCACATAAGGGAAGAAAAAACAAAGTCCGTTTTAGAATGTCTCTGCTCTTTATCAATATACACAGTCCCTGTAAGCCTTAGTTAGATGATAGTCTATTTGCCCTTTAGTCCAGATATGAATCAAGAGCCCAAAGCACTAACAGTATATTCTCAGGCCCCACCCTAGTCCTCCTGAATCAGAATCTGATTTTTTATGTGCAATGCGTACGAATTAAAGTTTAAAGAGTTCTGGTCTAAACTATTTGTTCTCGGCTCTCGCTACACATTGGATATAGCTGAGAAGGAAAGGAGGGTGGCTTTGTTTGGTTGGGTGCTGGCAATTGAACACAGGGCCTCTCCTGTGGTATGTAAGTGCTCTACCACTAAACTGTACTCCCAGCTTGCCAGCTGGAGGGTTTTGAGAAAAAAGGCTGATGCCATCCCATGCCTCAGTATCACAATAGATTGCACATTAGACTTCTAAAACATGCTGGTGCCTGCCTCCCACGCCTAGATATTCAGAAGAAACTGCTATAAAGTGTGCCTGGGTATTACATCAGAATTTTTTGTGACAGTCCTAGGACTTGAACTCAGAGCCTGGGGGGTAATCCCTGAGCCTTTTTGCTCAAGGCTACTGCTCTACCACTTGAGCCACAGCACCAGTTCTGGCTTTTTGGTGGTTCACTGGAGATAAGAGTCTCACAGACTTTCCTGCCCAGCCTGGCTTTGAACCTTGATCCTCAGACCTCTTCCTCCTGAATAGCTAAGATTACAGGCATGAGTCACCGATGCCTGGATTATATCAGAGTAAAAAAAAAAAAAAAAAAACTCCCCAATTCTAATATGAACTCTACCATCACCATATTTTTTCTTTTATTCTTAACTTTGCATTTTCCATTTTCCCATCTCCTTTAGAGTTTCCTTGGTCCCATGTGTGAGTACTAGGGTTTTGGTGCTCCAAAGGGTTTGGGGACATTTATACATTATTTTCTAGAAGAACTGTTTTTGTTGGCTATCCTTGTGCTATTATTGCAGCACTGCAGAAAGAACATCATTTATTTATGCTTTTTTATCCCCATCTTATAAATGTTTTGGTATTACCAGACCATGGGAGCTGAACTATGGGAAAGAAAGTTTCCTTTCTTCTTGTTCTGGAAACCAGTCTATGTAGTACCGATGAAATTTCAGCTGTGTGTTATTGGCAGCACTGGAGTAGAGCAGAACACTAAGCATTTCCTTTGGCTATCAGATTGTCTTATTTTCCCATTTCTTATTTGGTGTGTATCTTTTATAACAGGCAGGGTGAAAGTGTATAACTTTTTTTGGTTGTTAGTCATGGGACTTGAACTCAGGGCCTGGGCACTGTCCTTGAGCTTTTCTGCCAGCACTTTACCACTTTGAGCCACAGCTCCGCTTCTGGTTTTCTGATGGTTAATTGGAGATAAGAGTCTCATGAACTTTCCCACAGAGACTGACTTCAGATCAAGACCCTCAGATCTCCACTTCCTGAGTAGGTAGGATTACAGGTGTGAGCCAGTGCCCTGCTAGAGGTGTATATCTTTTATAATAGGAAAGGTCCTAGAGTAGACAACCTACACAGGGGTAGAGAGTTACTCCTTCTAAGTCTTCCCCTACAACTAGAAACCCTGTAAATAAGGCAAAGGATGAAATAATGCTAAGGATATCCACTTACTCCAAGGGGAGTAAGCATTTGATTGACTTTTAGCATTATGATTTTATTTTGCCTCTGTTCATATTTTAAAGAAATAGAATCATTTTGTTACAGTATCTAGTTTCTGCTCCGTGTCATGTTTTTGAGGTTATCCATGTTGTTAAGTGTAGTTTCAATTATCTGTGTATTTGACTTCCTCAAGCTTGGAGGTACCAGTGGGTGTCTTCTGAGTGGTGAGAAGGTGAGTGGTGATAGTTGTCAAGTTGAGCAGGTCTCCAAGTATTTCTGAAATGCATGTCATTATCAGTCCTCAACCATTTCCTGGTGTTGATTTTGTTGGGCTTTGACCTAGTCTTTCTGAAAGATTCTACTATTTGAATTCTCCATAGTCTAATGTACTTTGTAATCACTTGCATACCACCCAATGTATTTACTTATAGATTTATAGACACATTCTATTTGGTTCTCTTACTTCACTTAATATAATTTTTCCAAGTCTTCCCATTTCTTTCCTTCCTCCCTTCCTCCCTTCCTCCCTTCCTCTCTTTCTTTCTTTCTCTCTCTCTCTCTCTTTCTTTCTTTCTTTCTTCTCTTTCTTTCTTTCTTTCTTTCTTTCTTTCTTTCTTTCTCTCTCTCCTCTCTCTTTCTTTCTTTCTTTCTTTCTTTCTTTCTTTCTTTCTTTCTTTCTTTCTTTCTTTTCTTTCTTTCCTTCTTTCTTTCCTTCTTTCTGCCAGGCCTGGGACTTGAGCTCAGGGAATGAGCACTGTCCAAGGCTTCTTTTTGCTCAAGGCTAGCACTTTACCATTTGAGCCACAGAGCCAATTCCAACTTTTTCTGTTTATGTGGTGCTGAAGAACCAAACCTAAGGATTCATGCATGCACTCTACCACTAAGCCATATTCCCAGCCTGAGTCTTTCCATCTCTTTACAAATGTTACCAATGTCATTATTTCTAACAGAGAGTAAAATTCATCAATATCTGCATCTATATCTATATGTCTATATCACATTTCCTTGATCCATTTGTCCACTGAGGGACATGTAGGCTGATTCCATATCTTGGCTATGGTAAATAGTGCTGCAATGAACATGGTTGTGTTGATGGGTTTACTGTAACCTTATTTATGTTCTATTGAATGAATGCTTAGGAATGGGATTGCTAGGTTATCTATCATATAGGTCTAAGTTTAATTTTTTTTAGGACTCTCCATACTGCTTTCCAGAGTGGTTGAACAAACCTACATTCCCACTAATAGTGCATTAGAGTTCTCTTTTGGCCGCATCCTAGCTAGGACATGTTGTTGTTCGTTTTCTTGAAAATGGCCATTCTAACTGAAGTGAGATGGATCTCAGTGTTGTTTTCATTGACTCACTTTTAGGTTGATTTTTTTTTATCCCTTCTGAAAAGTCCAACTGTTTGTGCTAGGCATTAGGGTCAAAAGATTTATGTTCTAAGTGCAAATCTTTTTAATTTTATGAAATAATTCAAATCCATTTACTATCTCTTGGAGATACTGTCTAACTTTGTTCCTTTTTGCCAACAGATATCAAATGGTAATCAGGTTCTTGATTCTAATGAAATAATCTAATCAAAGGCCAAAGATGCAGATGAATATTTTAATTTTTATTGATGATGCTGTGAGAGTATTTATAAACCACAGAACTACTCTTGAGAATTTTAAAATACTTTGAACTAATAAGCTCTTCAAATGATGAGAAAGAAAATTTCATCATCTTTGTATAGATTCAATGGCTGAAGTCCAAGTAATTTTGAAGAATATCAACATTTACTGTCTACCACTCTAAGAACAAATAGACATAGTATTAGCAAGATTGTGAGTCAACAATAAAATTTGGACTTTAGCCATATACACACAGAGAAAGAGAAGGTGCAGGGAAGGATACATACCTATATATACACAACTGGCTATAGGGAAAGAGGGGACAGTAATGGAAGAGAAAGAGAAGAGGAAAATTTGATCATAAAACAAGAAGAAATGGCTAGATCTGGAAATTCAGAGGTCTTTTTAGTTCACCAATGTTCCATCCTCCAGCCTTTGAGATAATTTTGAGGACTAGAGTTTGAATCACTTCCTTTTAACTCTCTGTTAGTAGAGCAGTATATTTTCATTCTATAGGCACATCTTTAGTGAGGTGCTGGAGATCAATATGTTAGAAGATATTTATAATTGTACTCAGAATGAACTGTCTTAGAAGGAAAATTTCTTATGAACACAGCATCTCTAAAAATTTTCATTTCTCTACAGGCAAAAAAATCCTCTAGAGTTGTCAGGCATATTCCTTTTAGAGACGAGCATATCTTGAAACTTCCGTTATTTTTCTCCAGTCTTGAGACCTTGGGACATTTTGTAGATGTCATAAAATTCTAGAGGTAGTTAGAATTACTAAGACACTATTCTGGATGAATTTATTTTCTATCTAGTGTTTATTTTCTTAAGAATGAAGAGTAACTGGGCACTTGTTGCTCACCCCTGCAATCCTAACTACTTAGAAGGCTGACATCTGAGGATCATAATTCAAAGCCTGCCCGGAAAAGAAGGTCTGTGAGACTCTTATCTCCAATTAACCGCCAGAAAACCATAAGTAGACCAGTAGCTCAAGTGGTATTGCTCAGAGACAGCACCCAGGTCCTGAGTTCAAGCCCCATGACCAACAGAAGGAGAAGGAGGAAGAGAACGAGGAGAAGGAGGAAGAGAACGAGGAGAAGGAGGAAGAGAACGAGGAGAAGAAGAAGAAGAAGAAGAAGAAGAAGAAGAAGAAGAAGAAGAAGAAGAAGAAGAAGAAGTTGTTGTTGTTGAGAGTAATCTAACTTCTCTTCTTCTTCCATACAAACACATTGTTGTTGGAACATATGAGTCAAGTCTTTTACTAGTGTTTTATGGCCATCTTGTGATTTCCAGCTCACACAGAATGAGTGCACTCAAGAAGTGAGACATTTGCATTTCCTAGACCTTCTTATGGCAAAGATGTTCCCTATGAATAATCTCCCAATTTTTGACTTCCTTTACTTAGATCTTCTGCCTCTGATATTTAGTGAGCAGAAACTTTTTAGGAAGGTTAGGAGAGATTTTGCTATCTCTGTCCCAAGAAGAAGAGAGCCAAAAATACATATGTATGAACATGCCTGCCTGTGCATATGTACATGTTATGTATGCACACAAAGTCAATGACATACACACATATGTATGTGTACAAAAGAGCATGAGTTTGCATGTGCACATTGCACATTGCACATTGTTGGTCTATGTTGTACCTCCCAGGTATATGCTGGATACTGGGAGAATTAAGGATACCTACTAGATACTATTACTATTACTGCCACTACTACTACTAGCTAACCTTTATGAAGCAATATGTTTCAGTCACCGTTTTAAGCATATAATTCTTACAAAACGTAACAGAATAGGTTCTACTGCTTCCCTCATTTTTAAATGAGGAAGCTGAGGCACAGAGAAATGAGAAAACCAATGTGAGGTCAACACAGCTAGGAGGAAGCAAAGCTAGACTTCAAACCCAGCCTCTAGTTCTTAACTTACACTCTCAACTGAAAGGCCCGTCTCTCTTTTTCTCTCTAGGATTTCTTTTCTTTTTTGGTACTAAGTAATGTAAACGAGAAAGACTTAGTGTCCTTCATCACTTCCTGTTCCTTTTTCCTGTGTCTTTACTGTAACATGCTTAAGTACATGGTGCAGGATTCTGGAAAGAGAAAGGAGGCATGTCAGTTATGTGAAGTTCAACACCAGACAAAATCAGTTATGGAGGTACAGGTCAGAAGGTTGATTAACTTGGGATGGGGTTCTCTTGAGTGGGACCTGAAGGAATCTGCTGGAAGAAGACTGCAAATATTCCATATTCTGACATGAATAGCGCTAACTTGGATATAGATACATATGAAATGTCTTTGAGCTTAAAATTTACAAACTTTATCACATGTAGGTGATATCTCAATAAGAAAATAAAAATGTAGACTTCTAAATTGGCCCACATCAATATTGTAAAAATTGTCCCAGGAATCTTAGGAAGAAAGGAACAGACATATTTGACTCTAATTTAAAAGAAAAAGTCAGTTGTGGATTTAGGCATATAGGTAGTTTTTAATCTGTCAGAATATGAAGTTTTTTCTAGGAAGAGATAGTTTTCTTGTAATCAGCAGACATTATATTTATTGCTCTTAAGTTCTTCAATTTCCTGATTTGTATTCTAGCTTCTAATACCCTGATTAGTTGTGTATTTGGTTGTCCTTCACTGGATTCTGGCTCTGCCTTTTAAAGCTGTTATTGTTGCTACCTCTCCCAAGTTCAGAATGATTTACAATGTTTGAACAGAAAAAAACAAAGACCGAAAAAATGGGAGACATGGTCTGGTTTGTTGCAAATAGCTTTTCCTGCCAAGCTTTGGGGAATGGTATCTGAGCCAGTTTTAAACGCTTTCCTAATTGGAACCATAGCTGCTTTGAATTGTGAATTTCGGGCTTTGCCACCCTGTGAGGACCATTTCATGCTGAGACACTATGTACACGAGTCTCAGTTTCCTTGCTCTATAAGAATGGTCAATGCAACTCCCAAATAAGTCTGGATAACACTGAAACAGGAGTAGCAAACCTCTGATCCTTGATAGGTTCTATACTTCCTTAGTTACTTTTCTACTGTCCTCTCAGTTGTAATCATATCAGCTATCATTTATTAACAGCTTACCATATGCTTGATGCTATTTGTGCATTTTGCATGAATTAATTCATTTAATTCTCATCAGCTCTAGAAGCTGGTGTGACTCTTCCCCTTTACAGGCAGAGAAATGGCCTGGCACAGACAGAAAAGGTCAGTTAGCCAAGGTCACAAAGCTAGTAAGTGGTTAAGCTAGCATTTGAACCTGTTTTGGTTTCAGAATCTAAAATCATATCCCCTGTCCACCTAGAACTAATTTTTAAATGAGATGATTCTCTTACATTTTTCAGATTGAATTCATGTCTTCTCCCACCACCAAGACCTTTTTGAAGTTGTATGTCTGTGTGTGTGTGTATGTGTGTGTTGGGGGGGCGGTAAAAGAGACCTTTAATAACTGCCTGCTGTGTACCAGATATAGCAAAAATTCATTTCACATAATGGTTACATTTAATTTTTGTCACTCTTCTATGAGATTAGTATCACCACCTACATTTTACTGAAGGAAGAAATTGAGACCTAGCTTAGCAACTTGTCTGGGTTTCTATTACTAATCAATGTTAAGATCATGATTTTCACATAGGTTGTCTCACTCTAGGTCTAGTGGAGATTTTCCACCTAAATGATCTCTGTCATATAGTATGCATCTCATTCTTCATTGTATTTGAGATAGTTCTGCGTACTTTAGGCTCTCCTATTAGGTAAATCATTACAAGAGTGAGTGATATGTGACCCACAATAGCTCATAGTAAATGTTCAGTGAACTGAATAACACGTAACACTTGTATGAACTAGCTTTAGTTCTCATGTTTTCTTATGACGTTTTCTCTTGGCTCCATTATGTGTTTCTTAATAGCTACAACTAGATTATTGTGTAGTATCATTAAATTGCTATTTTATTTCTCATGGCTTTCTATAGGAATTTCACTCCTTGATTGACTCAACAGTTATTTATTAAATATATGCTTTGAGCTGTTTATAGTGATAAGCCCTGGGAATCCAATGAAGACCAACAGAGCTCCTGCAGAGCCTTTGTCCTCAACAGGTCTAACATGAAGTGGAGTCATGTAAGTAGGTGATTATAATGAACATGTTCTTCTGTTGATAGAGGTAGACAAAGGTTTTTAGAGGTATGTTTTGGAGCACATCATCTTACCATGAAATATATGCTAAGGCTTCCCACAGGAAGGGAAAGAAATGCTAGCTTTTAGTTCCAGGATAATGAAAATAAAAATATGATTTCTGACTGAAGAATAATAAAATATGATAGATCTGAGGGTTTGTGTGTTTTTTTTTTCCAGTTCTGGGAATTAAACCTAGAACCTTGAGCATGTTAGGAAAGTGCTCTACCACTTTACCTACATTCCTACCCATTTGAAAGTTTTTGGTTTTTAGACAAAGTATCTCAGCTGTCCTTGCCTGAGTTGACCTCAAATTCACCATCCTTCTATCTTTCTATTTCAAATAGCCTGGATTATAGGCATGTCCCAGCATTTACAGCTGGTCTGAGCTTTATTCCTGAAATTTTACGATAGAGACAGGAAGTGGAGGCTTTGTGGAGACAGGGAATAGACACTTCAGGAGGATAGGAAGTAAAGGTTTTATGAAAACAGGAAGTAAATGCTTTATACAGACAAGAAGTGGAGGGTTTATGGTGATAGGAAATGGAAGACTTGTAGGATCAAGATATGGATGCTTTATAGAGCCAAGGAGTATAGGTGTACCCTGGCATGGTAGTTCATGCCTGTACTCCTGCCTACTTTTGGAGGTGAGGATTAGGGGATTGTGGTTTGAAGCCAGGCTGTGGAAAGAAATTCATGAAATTCCATCCCCACCAACATGGCAAAGTGTAAGTAGGAGGATAGCAGCCCAGGCCAGTCTGGGCTTAAAGTGAAACTCTACTTTGAAAATAACCAATGCAGTAGGCTGGGGATATGGCCTAGTGGTAGTATGCTTGCCTTGTATACATGAAGCCCTGGGATCAATTCCTCAGTACCACAGATAGAGCCAGAAGGGGCACTGTGGCTCAAGTGGTAGAGTGCTAGCCTTGAGAAAAAAAAAAGAATCCAGGGACAGTGCTCAGGCCCTGAGTTCAAGCCTCAGAACTGGCAAAAAAAGAAAAAGAAAAGAACCAATGCAAAAAGGGGTAGAGGTTTGGCTCAAGTGATAGAGGGCTTGCCTAGCAAGTGCCAGTTTGAGTTTAGTCCTCCCCACCACCATAAAAAAAGAAGTGTGTAGGTTTCATGGGGATAGGAAGTATATACTCTGTGCAAACAGGAAGTAAAGGCTTTGTGGGGCTAGGAGGCGGAAGCATGACAGGAAGTAGAAGCTGTATGGAAATTGGAAGTGGAGGCTTGACGGGAATTGGAGGGTTTGGGATGAAAGGAAGTAAAAGGGCAATCTGTGGCCATCTCTGGCATTCTGCCATGGAGCCCATTGTGAAAAGTCTCATCATTACCTGAGCTCAGCCTCTGTCTGGAGTTTATTCCTGTTATGACCACTATGAGTCAAAGTCTAGGTTTCACTCTACACTTTCTTTTTCTTTCAGCTTTGACTTCCACCTGCAATTACCTCCTCTTGCAATATATCTCAGGTCTTATTATTGAAGGGAATATGAAAGACCTGTGTGTGTGTGTGTGTGTGTGTGTGTGTGTGTGTGTGTGTACATGTATGCCAGTCCTAGGGCTTGTACTAAGGCCCTAGGCACTGTCCCTGAGCTTTTTAATTCAATCCAAGTGCTCTGTCACTTGAGCCACAGCTCTACTTCCTACTTTTTGCTGGTTAATTGGAGATAAGTTTCACGGACTTTCCTGCCCTGGCTGGCTTGGGACTGTGATTCTCTGAGCTTGTCTTCCTGAGTGGCTACTACAGCTGAGAGACTGTTTGATGCAGATATTATCATTATTGCCAAGCTATACCACCAAGGGCTTATCAGCCAGTCATTAGGTTGCTTTTGAATCTGGTGTTCACCCTTGGTCCAATAAACTATGGGATTGGAAGGGAAAGGACCATAAAGCACAAAAATGACTTCCAAAGTCATTTCCCTACACAGATGTTTTTCTTAGGCTGTGGTAGGTTGGACAAAACTGTCCAGGGATATGATATAACATCTAGGCCTGATCACTGACCTAGAAATTTATTTTAATATCTCAAGCAATAAAATAAGAGTAATAAGTTGGAAAGTTCCACAAGCTTTTTGGGTAAATTCCTTGATTTCTGGCTTTAGGATTGTTTGTATTGTGTTATAAACATAATATATCATACTCGTATTCTAGAACATCATCCTTCCTTTATCATCAGTGAGTCCAGACTGCTATTTTAGTATTCAGTAGTTGTGTCTCTCCCCTTTTCAACAATGATTGGTTGTTAACATTTTCATAGGTATTGAAGACTCCTTCAGTTCTTTCTCATCTATTGGTCCATGTGGCCTCTATCTGGGATAAAGATCAGTCTTAACCTGAAATTCTGTCTGTGGATAGAATTCATGAGATCTAGACCAGGTGGTGCAGATGATACCTTTAATTTCACTAACCATGAGATGAAATTTAACATTTCGTTCAACTGAAAATAAAGTATCTATGACTTTGTCATTGCTATAAATCATAAACCTTACTTCAGAGTATTGCAATACCTAAGAGATCTCAAAATATGCTCATTGCTTCTTCAAAACCATAGTGGTATAAAACTCACTACTGGGCCTTATTATTTAAAGTATTGATAAACAAGTACATGTGTTAGTCTATGACAAATTTACTGTTTAATATGTGGATGACTGTATTTTGACCCAACTGATTTAAGTTATATCTTGGTGTATTTTATTTTATATATTTAAAAAGACCATTCTGGGAAAGGGTCCAAAGTCTTCATCAACCTACTAGAGAGGTCACTGCACAGCAAATGTTAGGAGCTCTGTCTTTGGGAAGGAATCTCGATACACTACTCACCATGGAGGCAGCTGCACACTCTAGGGTTGCCAATTCATTGGACCTTCTACTGGTATGTATTAGCCTGAAAGGGGGAAAGCAGGAAGCTACAATTCTGCAGTGGTCCTGGAGGGAGGATGTAAATCAGGTGATTTGTAGTCAAGGGACAAAGCTATACAAGGAGTAGAGGGTAATTTAAAGAAGATGGTAGCAGGCAACCTTTAATTAAAGCCACCCTCATCCCCCCCTGTATGTTTATGAATGTGCTTCACAAAGTGCAAAACTTCTTGTCTGGTATTAGTTGGACCCATGTGTTTTCTATTATGAGATGATATGAGACCCTAGGTTGATGCCTCCTTTTCCTTGTTGAAAAGGAAGTAGAGTGGGTAAATTTTGTGCAGTAGCCCAAGTCTGCATTTTCAGAGTCCTGTTGATTTATAGGCCACTTGATATCACTGGAGCTCATTTAGGCTGTTAGCCAGTCCTTCCCCTACTGGGATCCAAGTAAGGCAAGCTATTGAGTGGATGGGATGAAGGAATAAACTCAGGGCAGAAGGAATCACAGAAGACATGGACTGGATCAAATAGAGAATTTCTCATGGAAACCACTTTGTCCGTGTCCTCAATCATTGCCAGTCCAAGATAGACATTCATGAATGCTAGCTTTAGGGCTTTCCTGTAGCTGGCATTCAGGACTCCTGGCCCCTCCCCCTATCCTAGTCACAAATTATTTACCACCACCCCCATTCTGCTGGTGAGGAGGAGGAAGTTGGCCAACTCATTCCAACAGCTGAATGTTGGCTGGGTGGAAGGAACACACTATTAGAACAAGGAGACTGGAGTTCTAATTTTTATTGTTATAGTGACAGATGTGTGATCTTGGGGGAGTCATTTGCCTCCTGTATCTGCTTAGTATTCTCATCTGTAAAACAAGTTTGATAATAAGTTGCCTGTTTAAAATTCCCTGAACATCAAAGGGTATGAAAACATTTGGGGAAGAACAGAAGTTTTTACGAGAGTAAAAGAGACTTATAAGGTACTGAGGGGTTCCATCACAGGGAGCTTCATGGCAATTTCATCTGCTTTTTGTTGGATGTTTGTTAAAGAGAAAGATTTGATTCCATGCCTGGAACATCCTTAGTGGTTATCTGCCAAGTTGCAATGAATGAGTTTCATGTTCTTTTTTTTATTTTAATTTTTATTGTCAAGGTGATTTACAGAGGGCGAGTTTCATGTTTTTATTATAATGTTTTTATTAGCATACATTGGTTGTGCAAGGAAAATTTCATTGAGGCACTTCCACACATGCATTTAATGCACCCAGATCAAATTGACCCCCTTCATCAAATTACACTGCAGAGCCATAGAAACAAAAACAGCATGGTACTAGCACAAAAACAGACAGGAGTATTTATGGAACAGAATAAAAGGTCTGGAAATAAAACCACACAAATACAGCTACCAATTTTTTAGCAAAGGGAACAAGAAATATACATTGGGGAAAAGACAGCCTTGAACAAATGGGGCTGGGCAAGGTTGTTATTTATATGGAGGCTACTGAAACTAGAACCCAATCTCTCACCTATGCAAAAACAACTGCAAATGGATCAATGACTGTAGTGGAAGTTCTGAAACTATTATGGCTTTGATTTTACATTCAGTTAGAATAGGGTTCCTACTGGTTTTCTTCTACCATTTACCAGGTTGCTCCAATATTGGAGGTGAGGGATAGTGATATGATTCCTTCTATTCATAGGTCCAGTTTATCTGTTTTTGTGTGCCACAGAAGAGAAGAGTGGTATAACAACGAAGAGAAAAAATGTGATTTCCTCTTGGATTCCCCAATGACTCCTGTCCAGAGATGACTTCTCCAACAAGTGTGATTGGACATTCTGTTATTTTTAGAAAGCTCAAATGCATTATTTTATCATAAAAATACTATGTAACCTGGAATTGGAAATGGAATTTCACAAGATTACCAGTCAAAACAATAGCTCCCGCTGGCTACCTTTCAATGTGGAAGAGAGCTCCTCTTCCCTTTCTTTCTTCTTTTGCTCTTCCCCTTCCCCCTCTTTTATCCCTCCTCCTCTTCTCATAGTCACTTTCGCCACCACCATCAACATCACTACATATTTTTATAGGTCATTCCTAAGTGAGAAAACTGGGCCAAATGGCTTTACATACATATTACCATTTAGCACTCACAACTGCCATTAATTCAACACAGGCAACTGAGGCTTAGAGAAACCAAAAGACCTGTCTAGGAACACAGCTTGTCTAATGGTAGACTTGGAAATTGAGCAGGTGTGCTAGAACTTAAAGCCTATGCCCACAACTTACATTCCATATGTGGTATCTTTGCTAAATATGTGGGAAACTTTTGAACAAGTAGATAAAGGAACAAACACCACAGGGTGGAAAAAATGACTAAACATAGATTCACTGATGTGTCTGTCATTTGTTCCCTCCATATCTCCTCACTTCCCACACTAAATAATAAATCCTGTTGTTGTGCTTTTGTATGTTCCAACTCAAATATAGCTACTTTTGCTTGATGTGACAGTTGAGTCCTTAGCTAACTGTTTCTATTAAAGCACTCCTTTTTGTTTGTGCTGGTACTGAGGCTTGAACTCAGGGCCTGTGCACTGTCCTTTAGCTTTTTTGCTCAAGTTTGGCACTCTCACCACTTGAAGCACAGCTCTACTGGGTTTCTGGTGGTTAATTGGAGATAAGAGTCTTAAGGACTTTTCTGCCTTGGCTGGCTTTGAAATGTGATCCTCAGATCTCAGCCTCCTGCGTAGCTAAGATTACAGATGTGAGCCACCAGCAACTACCTCTAAAGAGCTCCAAGGTCATGTTCAGTTAGTGGAGGCAAACAAAACAGATTTTCCTGGATTTTCTTGAAAGTATTCATAGGCCAATAGCCACCTCCTGAAAAGAAAGAATTTAGAATTTGCATAGAAAATGTGGAATATATTTTGTTACCTCTTAGTTCAGCCTCCAGGTGCCAGAACAGATTTTTTTGTTTTCATTGTTATTATTATTATTATTTTTGTTTCTTTTTTTTAAGTTGATGGGCTGAGGATATGTTGGTTTGCATAAAATACAGGCCTCTTGCTTCTGGGAGGTCTTATGATAAATTATGCAATGAAGTCCATTTATTAATCCCGAAGAGTTTGGACTAGTGGTTTATAAAGATGTGCCCATTGTGAGGTTTCTGAGAAGTTTAGATAAACAGAGATGGCAAGTGCTTGTCTGCAGACGTAGATTCTCAGACAGATCAGGGGAGACCAGAAAGAGAAATGTGCTACTATCTTTTATTCCAGTTCTTTGGTTCTATGTTGGGGATCAATAAACTGAAAATGAGAAGAAGGAAAAAAGCTCCAGAGAGAAAGAACTAGTTTCAGCTGGCAAAAGAAACCTGCCATTGAAACTCATAATGCCATTTTAATTAGGCTAAAGCATGAATGAGAGCTGCATTAAGACCTTCTCCTTGGTGCCCTGGGTCGCTGGGCAGGAGAATGTGCTCTCTTTGTGTGCTATGCCAAAGCACACCAGCTGCTACCTTGCAGGACAGTTACATCTGAGTCACTGGTTTCCAAAAGGCGACAAGTAGGCTGTGTGTGGCTGAATGAAGAGGGGTCTGTCTTTCCTTGATCTTGCCAGCTTGGGTCTGGACGCCAGCCATCCCAGCAATGGCCTTGATTTGTAAATGACTTGGTTGTTTCAAGAGGCTCTTAGGAGAGCAGCTTGAAGGAGGAAGAAAGCAGTTAAGATCTCGGTGTGTTGGGCTTTTTGAGGCTTCTAAGGTCTCTTTGCTTCCTTCCTTCCTTCCTTCCTTCCTTCCTTCCTTCCTTCCTTCCTTCCTTCCTTCCTTCCTTCCTTCCTTCCTCCCTTGCTCCCTTCCTTCCTCCCTCCCTCCCTCCCTCCCTCCCTCTCTCCCTCCCTCCCTCCCTTCTTTCCTTCCTTCTTTCTTCCTTCCTTCCTTCCTTCTTTCTTCCTTCCTTCCTTCCTTCCTTCCTTCCGTCCTTCCTTCCTTCCCCCTCTCTCTCTGTGTCTCTCCCTCATCTCTGTCTCTCTGCCTCTTGTCTCTATGTCTGTCTCTCTGTCTCTCTATCCTTTCTTTGTTGCCAGTCCTGGGACTTGAACACAGGGCTTGAGTGCTACCTCTCAGCTTTTGAGCTCAAGGCTAGCATGCTACCACTTGGGCTATACCTCCACTTCTGGTTTTCTTGTGGTTAATTGGAGATAAGAGTCTCACTGACTTTTTTTGCCAGGCTGGCTTTGAACCATGGTGCTTAGAGCTCAGCCTCCTTAGTAGCTAGAATTACAGGCATGAGCCACTGGTGCCCGCCTAAAGTCTGCTTTTGTTGTTTTATTTCATCTCACTTCTCAGCTTAACACTTCACAAGCTAATGTGTATTATAATGAGGGGCAGTGTTCGATGATAATATTAATGATAATATTGATAAGAGAGTAAATATTTAGAAATGATGCTGCTTGCTCTGCATGTGTTCTGTAAAAGAGTTCAATCAGTCTTCACTCTAACCCTTTAGCGGGGATTCTGTTATCCCTATTTTAGAAGAAACAGAAGCACAGTGAAATTAAGTAACTTATTTAAGTTAAGACCTACAACTTTGTGAGCAAGCTAGAAGTCAGAGCAGAAGAGTTGGACACTCAAAACAGAGTGTGATCTCAAACAAGGACCTCGTGGAGAAAGCTCAGTCTTTCAGCTTTGTGAGGGTTCATTGTGGCATTTAGCACAAAATATATTTTAGGTCTCATGCAGGCTCTTTTAAGGGCTAACATGCATTGAGATTTTTCTTTTTAGTTTTTGTCTCTTCTTTAAATTATCTCTTTTTATGTGTACATGCCAGTCCTGGGACTTAAACTCAGGGCTTGGGCACTGTCCCTGAGCTTGTTTGCTCAAGGGTACCACTTGAACCACAGCTCCACTTCTATCTGTTTGTCCCTCAGATCTCAGCCTCCTAGATAGCTAGGATTATAGACATGGGCCACCAGTGTCCTGCTAATTATCTTCAAGTAGTTATACAAAGGAGTTGGCATTTAACAAAGCAGCTTATAAATACAATATATCTGGATCAATGTCACCCCTTTCAATATTCTCATCCATCCCTCTCCTACGTACCCTTCCCTCACTTTTCTTCATTTTGTAGGATAGATATTGGATTGAGGCAAAATGTGAAATGTTCTATACAGTTTAATAAATGACTGCTTACATTTGTATTCATCAGTGGAGTAAGTTTTCTCTTTAGCATCTACTATGGCCTGAGTATCCTGCTAGGTATCAGAATTAGAAAAATGAATATGATGTAGGTTTTTCTCATGAAGAATATCTATTGGAGATATATGTTTGCAGACATAATAGCATTCATACATCTATCCAGATACTTAAGTCCAGCTTTAACTGCAATTTTCCACACAGGCTAGGTGGGTCTGTCTAATACTTATAATTTTCACATGGTATTATGTGGTTTTGTGTGTGCATCCATGACATATCCAGTAATGGTTCACAAGCTAGTTGAGGCCAGCTCCACTATTTGGTCACTTTTCTAGTCTCTAGATCAGTGCTGTTCCAAGTTTGGACCACAGACTTGTAGAATTGGAGCTGTCTATAGATGCCAAATCTGGTTCCTACTCCAGATCTGCCAAATGACAGCTCTGGGGTGGAGCTGAAGAATTTGTGTTTTAGTGTTTCTCTAGGTGCTCCTGGACATTCTTAAGTTTGAGAAGCCCTGCTAGGTAAGCAATCCAGGCCCTGCCATGTGTAAGTGCCAACAAATAATCTTTGAATGGTTGTATACATAAATTATTGACACCGAATAGGGGAAGTGAGTTGTTGGTCTTACTAGATCTGGGCATGACTCCAGATATCCATTTTGCCAAGTCTGAGGAGACTATGAGGAGGTGGAGTCATATTTCTTTTCCTCTCAAAAAGTTTAGATGGATGCATTTAAATGGACTGGGAAAACAGACTCCATTAGCACTAATGTGGGAAACAATGAGCAACTGAGCTTGTGACTTGACAGCAACTGAATGAATGGACCAGATCATAATGAAAGCCAGGAGATATAACTGGGTGGAGTGATGAGTTTACAGAAGGTCTGAGAACTCCCTGCATATGGTTTGGGGCAAGATGCTCAAACCACAAGTTTACAGGAATTACAGGCTTGAGACTCTTCTTTCCAAGGACTTATTGCAATCCTCCCTGTTCTTGTGTATGTGGTAGAGCCTCGCTATAAAACGTTTTCAATTTTTCTTCCCTATGGAATTTTCCTTGTCTTTTTTGAACTTGTCCTCCTGTCTCCAGCTCCTTCCTTCTTGATGCCCAAGAAGGTATCTTGGTCCACATTTTGTTCAGGGTTCAGAACTACGATGTGACATGACATTTGTGAAGGGCAGGGTTGTGTGGGCTTCTGTGAGTCATCAACAGCTGTTTTTGGAGTCATGGTTTTAAGAAATCTCCCTCCCTCAACAGTGTGATCATTATCCCTCTTCCCAACATCCCCTCCCTTAAAAGAAAACTTGCATAAGAGCAGTTGGTTCAATATAATAAAGTACAGCCTGGCATTCTGAGCTACATAAACAAGAGGCATTTAATAGACTGTGTGGAGTTTTGGCAGTGAGAGGAACAGTAGCAGCCAAGGAGACACATATGGCTGGCTTAGCATCATTCTGGACTCATGGGAAGAGGATCCCAGCTCTTAGTGTCCCTGCAGGGAAGATATGAGGTGAACCAGGGGTTAGAAAGACAAGTATGGTGTTTCTTTGCCCAGGTTTTCCAAGTATGATGCCTGTGTGTGTGTGTGTGTGTATGTGTGTGTCTGTGTGTGTGTATTACATAGCACACTTATCTTTGTTCTCTAAGTACTTTACAGTTTTCAACAGTTTTATAGATTACATAGTATGAGACTCATCTGTTTTAAATGTATCATTTAATGATTTTTAAGGCAAATACAAAGTTGTGTTATCAGAATCAAAGTCTGGTTGTAGATCCAGCAATGGTGGCTCATGCCTGTAATCCCAACTACTCAGGAGGCTGAGACCTGAGGGTCCTGGTTCCATGTCAGCCTGGGCAGGAAAGTCCATGAGCCTCTTATCTACAATTAACCAGCAAAAAGCTTCAAGTAGAGCTGTGGCTCAAAAGTAGTAGAGCACTTGAATGAAGAAAAAGCTAAGGTCCTGAGTTCAAGCCCCAGTAGTTGCATAAAAACATGTACCTTGAGCAGACTTACCCTGTGTAATACCTCTTGTTGTCCCCTTCCCCCCTTTAAGACCAATTTTAATGGTCTTTTAATGGCTTTTATTTTATTTTCATATTTGCATATGAAGTACTTTGATCATACTTTGATCATACTTCTCTTCCCTTTGCTCAGTCCTTTTACTCCTCCTGCTGGTTCCTACCCCCAAACTGGTGACTTACTTTTTTCATTGAGCATTAATTTTAGTGAACTTTGTTCCTTTTTATTGCCAAATAGTGTTTCATTATATAGATGTAGTGATTTATATTTATTACCTCAATTCATCCTCCCAACAACTCCATGAGGTTTTGATTTTGATTTTTTTTTTTTTTTTTTGGCCAGTCCTGGGGCTTGGACTCAGGGCCTGAGCACTGTCCCTGGCTTCTTTTTGCTCAAGGCCAGCACTCTGCCACTTGAGCCACAGCGCCACTTCTGGCCATTTTCTGTATATGTGGTGCTGGGGAATCGAACCCAGACCCTCATGTATATGAGGCAGGCACTCTTGCCACTAGGCCATATCCCCAGCCCCTGATTTTGATTTTTATTACAGATGAAGTAACAGAGGCACAGTTAGTAATTTGAGGAGTAGTGATACAGACCAAGTGCATGTGACCTCAGAGTCTATACTCTTGACTCTCTTGTTATGCTTCCTCTCCATAGGTACAAAAAATATATTGATTGTATCTTGGGAAGTTTCTTTTATTCAGTGACCACTGCATTTCTAAAATAGTGTGGCTTGGTTTATACAGTCTGGTAGTATTTCCTTAGATGCCTAAGTGGTGCTTAAACCCTGGTAAGGTGCTGCAAGAGATCGAGACAAGTTCCTACCTTCAATGAACTGAGTATTTTGGAGTCTGATAATACAGATGTTCTAGGACCACACAGGCTTGTAATTGTGCTTTCATGAACACTCCAGGTATCAAAAGTTACCATAAGGATGATGTCAATGACAAGAACTAAGGGAAACTTTCCAAAGGAAGTGACTTCGAGTTTGTTCCAGTTTTTTTGGGCTAATCAACCCTAAATTCCATGAGTGAAAGCTTGCAATTCATTGGAGCTTGCCCTCTTTCTTAAGGTCCTTTATACCCCTAGAGTTTTCTTCTTGGTATGTTCCAACTTTTAGCTTCCATTTGTCTGTCTATAATTATACCAAAACGCTTTTCCTGTGAAGCTGTTTCTAATAGAAGTGTCTAAAAAATCATTAAGATTTAAAAATCTTTCCTGTATTCGAAATTTTGTTCGCTAGTGCACAGAAGCTAGAAAGTGAGAAGCAGAGACACAGACAGACAGACAGACACACACACACACACACACACACACACACACACACACACACACACACAGAATTTGAAAATGACTCCCAATATCCATTTTGACTATATAATGCCAGACAGGATTTCAAGAGTAAGAATGGTACAGGAAATTAAAACCGACCTTAGAAGGCCTGCTTTGTAATAAACCACTCCAAAATTCAATTGCTTAAAATAATTATTTATTTAATGCACAGTTTGCTTATCATCTGGCCAGTTCAGCTCTGGTTTGAGGCAGCTAACTTCTGTTGGACTCAGTATTAGTAGTAAGCGTGGAGTTTGGCTTGTGGTTGAGCTACATGTCTGATTATTGACAGAATAGTAGTGTAGGGCTAATGGCTTGAGTGCCTTAGTTCCCTTCCTTATGGCCACTTTGCCCCCAGAAGGCTATCTTGGGCTAGAAAAGTTACCAAGAGCCTCAATGGAGGAAACACCCCAGTTCCTAATTTTCCTTGCCTCTGCTTGTATCATGCTTGTTAATTGTCCCAAACAAATCGCATGGTTGGTTCAGATTCAAGGAGTAGAGGAAAAGAATGTATTTTGCTCTTCATTGGAAATCTACAATGGCACCTTGTAAGGATGTAAATGCATGGAGAGGACAAATTTATGTTCATTTAGTAATTATCCACAAAATCAGAACGCAGAGTACAAATAACAGCAACCAGCGCTTATTAAATGGTTAGAGTATGTAGTACTGTCAAATACTAAATACACGCAGGCACACACACACACACACACACACACACACACACACACACACAACAATAACACTGAGATAGGTGTTACTAATTTCCAAATTTCCTTGGTAACAATTTCAGTCTCTGAGAAATTAAATAACTTGCCAAGTTGTTTGATAACTAGTCATGGCAACGAAATCCTGGGAGTGGTCCCTGGATTATCTTCTAGGCTGCCGGGTTCCAGAACCTTTGGCTCTTACTCAGTATGCCATCCTGCTTATTATAAGATTAGCAAAATTTAGTTGATTAGCATAGTTTTAATAACCAATATATACTAACATCAACTGAAGACTTAAGATGTGCCTGGCATTGTTTCAAACACTTTGAATATGTTGTGGCATTTCATTCTCAAAGCAGTGTGATCCATCAGAAGCTACTCTATTTGATGCCAGTCCTGGGGCTTGACCTCAGGGTCTGGGCACTGTCCTTGAGCTTTGTTCCTCAAGGCTAGCAATCTAGCACTTAAACCACAGCTTCCACTTCCAGATCTTTTTGGCTCTTTTTGGAATCTCAGAGACTCTGGTGCCCAGGCTGGCTTTGGACTGTGATCCTCAGATCTCAGCCTCCTGTGTAGCTAGGATTACAAGCGTGAGCCACCAATGCTCTGCTGGAAGGCTACTTTTATCTTCATTTTATAGAGGGGAAACTGAAGCTCCAAAAAGTAAGTTACATGTCTAAGGTTGCACAGCTCATATAAGAGCAAACTAAGATTCAAAGGTAGGTCTGAAAAGACAGCATTCGTGTAATTTATAGCAACCCTTCATTTACCCAGACTTCATTTCACTTTCAATTTATAAGTGCTGTAGGGGAATCTCCAGACTCTCTAATGTTGATGATAGTCAACGGTACCTGATCTAACATGAATTATAATAATGCAGAGGGAAAGGGGACAGAGAAAAGAGTTGTCACAAAGCCCATTATTTGCCAGGGGAGTTTATTAGTTCTTGCCTACTGCTTGTGTTGGAACTAACAGCACTGTTCCTATTCCAGGGAACACCCATCACGTAGGTTACTTGCAAATGACACATTGGATTTTGCACTGAGGTGAATTTGCAATGCCCCCATGTGCGCTCTCTCTCTCTCTCTCTCTCTCTCCCTCACTCATTTGTTTTTCTACTTCGTATAGATTATCTAGAGCAAATAAAATTACTTAAGTTGAAAGGTCTGACAAGAGCTTATTATTAGTAAACAGTGAAGGAAGATTCAGAAGAACTAGTTTACTGAAAAGTACAAGAATGCAATGAAAGAGGGTTTAAGAATGTTGCTATAAGGACAAAAAGCCCAGAAAAAAAAACCACAGAGCTCCCATTTTGGTATAATATGTGTTTTCTGGAGAGGAAAATTGGGGAAAATAATAATGTCATTTGGAAAGTTTATCATAAGTGATGATGATGATGATGATGACGATTGTAAATTTCTTAGGCAGAGCATCTCACACCCTGTAAGATCAAATAAATAAAATTGAAACTAACACCCCAGAGTTGCACATGGCTTCTTGTTGAAGGATAGGAGCTGGCTTTTCAGATTTTTGCCTCTTGGTTTCCTGCAAGGTTGGAGTCAACCCAAAGGAAGAAAAGTAAGCGCTTTCAAATATAAGGGTGATAGCATAATGACCATTTAAGACTAGTCGAAAGGCACAGCTCAAGCAGTTTTTGACTCAAGAGCATCAAAAAGAAACGTACTGGGAGGTATATTGGGAGGTTTTGTGCCTGGCATTCAGGATAGTTTAGAAAAGGAGGTAATACTTGGTGATGAGAAGCTACAACTGGTGAGCCTGTCCTAGAATGACCAATGCCTTGACATGGCTCCTCCCCTCCATGCCCATATATTTCTTTCCATAACTAAGTGATGGCAAAGAAATGCAATTTCTGAAATACTCCTTTTGTGTTTTTTGGTGTGTATAGGGATGGGTAGTAGGGCTTAGACTCAGCGTCTTTCATTCTCAAGGATTTTATGCTCAAGGCTGGTAGTGTACCACTTGAGCCACTCATCCACTTCTTTTTTTTTGCTGGATAATTGGCAATAAGAGTCTTAGGGACTTTTCTGCCTGGGCTGGCTTTGAACTGTGAGCCTCAAGTCTCAGTCTCCTGAGTAGCTAGGGTTTCAGGTGTGAGCCACTAACATCTAGCTCTGAAGTACTCTTGAGCTCTGGTAATAGAAAGAAAAGGAAGATGATGGGAAGAGTGATTCCCCTAAATTTCTAGAATTGCCTGAAGGCTGGTATGAAGCATAACTTGGGAGATACCAGTTTCGCATGTCATTGAAAAAATGTCCCACCATGGTGCTCAGCTAAAACTACCTTCCTCTCTTTGTCCTACCACGGACCTCCCTTATTTCATGAGAAATGTCAGAAACATAACACTATATCTACTCTCCCATGGACAATAAAGCTTGCATTTCAGCCAAAAGTGAGCCAGGTCATGTCAGTAGTGAATTCATGGAGGTAAAGAAGGGAAGGACAATGTATATGGGGATGAGAGTATCAGCATGGAAATAAATACCAACTTGCCAAACAAGGCAGGCAGGGTCTCTGACTGCAGGCAGTCTCTGACTGGCAATATGCAGACACTAACATTATGTCTGTAAAATGCCTTAAATTCCTGGGAGGACAGATGTAGAACTTGCAGCCAGATTGTGGTAGGATTTACTGTGACCAGCAAGGCATTGATGCACAAATGCATTTTCTCTGAGACAGGGATTTCTGTGGAGGGCCAAAAAGAGACCCAGCTTTCAGGGTAAGGCCCTGTGAGTGATTCCAGTTGTGAATTGAAGGTGTCTGGAGTGCTGAGCTTGAGCAGAACTTAGATGGTTTGGGGTGGTTTGGGGGGAAGAGTATGATGATACCAAGGGGGTGAATAAATGAGGCAATTGGCTGCTTGAGTCATAAAAGTCTTGGTCCTGAAGCAAAAAAATATGGAAGGAATTAAAGAAGCCCTTTGGAGGCCTCAATTGAAATTTCATTTCTGTGTGTCATATGTGGTCAAGACAGCAGCAGACAGCATAAAAGGAAATGGCTCTTTGTGTCCTTATTGGTGCAGGGCTGAGGTTGGGGGGGGGTGTGAGGTTATTCTTTGTTAATACTTGTCATGGTATTTTTGGAGGAGAAGAAAACATGAAGTTCCCTCTGGCTAATTTCTGGGATTGCTAGAGGCCTAAAATGAAGAGGCAAGAGGTTGCATGCATCTCAGAAAAAATCTGCTCTTCTAGGAAGTAAAAAACAAATTATCCCTTACACAATGGAAGAAGCTAGAGAGTGTTTTCTTTCTCTGGGAACAAACCGTTTTGGTTTTCATTTTCCACCTTTTTATACTTTTGTGTGTTGCAATTGCTGTTTTGCCTTGTCGACGGAAAAAAAAAAAAAACACATCAAATCCATTGGTGTGTGGTTCCACTATATCATGTGTAATGCCCAATACATCAATGTGTGTTTATAGACATTTCCAGGGAATTGAAGCCTTGTTGTGCTGTGTGCTTGCTTACCCAGCAATTCTTTCCTGGCCTGCAGGAAAGCAATGTCCTGCTGGGTTCTTCTTACCTCTATGGCCTGCCTTCATTAACTAATAGAATTTCAATGTGTAGAATATGGTGATTAGCTGTGACATTGGGTGTGTAAGCATGGCCTATGAAATGCTGTGTATCTGTGTGTATGTGCCATCTTCCAGGAGCAAACAGAGCACCCGATGTGGTTTGCATGGGTGATCACATACTTACTCTGAAACAAAATAACATTTTGCCCTCTTGCCCTGATAGGGCACCAGATTTTCCTCATTGACCAAAGACTATGCTACAGTGCTACAGGCAGAAGGGAGAGGCTGCAGATGAGGGAGCTAGAGATGCCATATGGAAGTGGTTGGAAAACATATGGGAGAAGTCTGGAAAAATCCAATTTGTTGTTCTCAGGTGTTTTAAGGAATGTCTCCATAGGAGGAAGTTGGAGAGGATTTCAGTGCTCACAACTAGAATGAGATACAAGGCAAATTCTCAGACAGAATTGGAAGCTAAGTAAGCTTTGAAGAATGAAGTTGAATGTAACCAAGGCTATGCATTAGGTCGAGCTTGAGTGGAATGAGTTGGCCAGAGTTGGGGAAGTCAAGCATCTCTTAGCAGAAAGAACAAAAAGAGTCTGAAAATAATCTTATTGGAATCCTGTCAACAAGAAAGTGGAAGGGAGGAACAGAAAGTTTTGCTGGTGGGTTGAGGAATCCACTTGCATCACTAGAGTGGCCACTGCCAGGAGATCTGTTATCTGGTGTCAGATCCCTACTCCCCCTCTGTCTTTTTATTATCACCTCAGAATTTTTTTTAATGCAGTCCAGAAACTTTCCTGCCCTGGGCAGTGCACACATTTAACTTTTATGCTGTTGGCTGTGCCTTTAGAGATGTTGTTTAATGTGTTTGATCCTGTGATATGAGAACTGGATATTTTCTTTGTAGATTGTTTTCATGGGCTTCTACTGAAAATTAGATATAAAAACTCCTAGACCAGGCACGGGTGGTTCACGCCTGTAATCCTATCTACTCAGGAGGCTGAGATCTGAGGATTGCACTTCAAAGCCATCCCAGACAGAACCCATCCCAGACAGGAAAGTCTATGAGACCCTAATCTCCAATTAGCCATTAGAAAACTGAAGTGAAACTGTGGCTCAAAGTGGTAGAGTGCTGACCTTGAGCAAAAGAGCTCAGGGACAGTACCAGGCCCCAAGTTCAAGCCCCAAGACAACAGGAAAAAAAAAGTCCTGTATAGGCTATAGATGTCCCTGTGACCCCGCTGCGAATGCACTTGCCAGTTGCTCCACAAGGAGTAAAGAATCCCTTTTTGTTGATTTCTGTGTTCTGATGCTACTCTTGGGATGGGAGAACTTAGAAGGTCTTGGAAAAGGGCTTCAGATTCGTGAGTCTTCATCTGTACTCCCAGTTCAGTATGTTTTCTACTCTATCATTTGTTTTCCTTTTTTTTAATTTTTAAAATTTATCTTGTTTTTACCCACTCTGTTTAACTAATGAAGATGGTTTTGTTATACTTGCCTTTTCTTTCCTTTAAATTTTGGAAGGAACAGAAATGTATTTTTCCTTCCTACAAGGGATATATTTGTTGCTCCAAACTGTTTCTTCTTTCTGATCCTGTATATTAAACATAATATCTCATTTCATGATTTCATTGCAAATTAAACAAATACACTTAATATGGTTTCCATATTACAGAATTCCTGCTATCTTAGGACATTTTATTTGGACTAGTGAGCCATATATGGTGTCATCAACTTTCATTTGTGATGGAAATTAAAATTTTATAGCAGCTTAGTTTGACATTCTTCCAAATTATAATTTTGTCAATTATAATTGAACATATTTTGAGAACATGAATGTTCTCACTTAAAGTTATTTCCCTAGGTATAGTTTTTAAAAGTAAATTAATTAACATTTTACTATTCAGGTCTTAACCCAATAATGGAAGAGTCTAGATTGTAACACAGAAAGCAAAATAGGTGAATAAAACCAACAAATCTACAGGAAATTTTTTTACTTAGCCAGAAATGTTTCTGGAAGGATCAGATGATCAGATCAATGGCATTTAGGTGAAACTGGGGAAAAACATAGGAAAAATTATATAATTTGTACAAGCCTAATTTTTCACTTCATTAATTGACCATTTTTAATTAGTCTGTTAAAAGCATGTGAAATATACATACAAACTCTTAATGGGAAAGAACAAATTTGTAGATATAACCACATTGATTTCTATCTCTTATCATGCTCCACTGCCACCCTGGGAATTTGAACACAGAGCCTAAACACTTGTTAGGCAAGCACTGCAACATGTGATCCATCTTCTGAGACCATTGAAAAAATAAGATCTCATGCTTTTCCCCATGCTTGTCTGGAATCATAATCTTCCCATTCTATTTCTCTAGCATCTGGGTTTGCAGAGATACACTACCTTGCCTGCCCCTCTAAGGAACATTTTTAATGGATTTATTGATCTACCATAATGGAGAAAGGAAACAAAGCCATGGGATTTCTAGGTACAACACAGAACTCTTATACCGTTCTTAATTAAAATACTCACTGCTGATTTTCTCCACAGTGTCCTTTCCCAGTGTTAAATAAAAGAATGACTCTGCTCTGTCATCTAAAATAAGAAGTCCCCTGCCTTCACTCATAGTTTGTAAAATTGTTTAAGCTTTTCTCTTATAGCTTAAAGTGTGACCCTTTGACTGGTTCAAACATGTACAGCCTGAGATAAGGAGTTGTCTCTCAGAGAGAAGTTTGATCTTGGCTCATCATTGGAAGGGACTGTGGGGAGCACTAGTCTTACTGTGGGATGTTTTTGCTTACAGAGAGCATAAAAATAAGTAATCACCACATAAAGATCTAGTCATTTTCACAGTCTATTTCACCAAGAATTTTTCTTGACACAGTTTTACATTTGAAGCTTAACATATATGTAGAAATGTGTGCTCAAATTAACAGTACACCAGTTTTTACAAGATCAAGACAACACAAGAAACTATTTACCACATCATTACAGATGTTCCATTGTATTGCTTAACCATAATGAACGGAGGCTGTCTGCTGTCCTTTAGGCATTCGCGTATTTTCTGCTTTGGGTCTAGTACTAGTAATACTGCTCTGAACATTTTTTTAGGTGACTGTTGGAGAATATAGGTATATATTCCTCCTAGGGAGATAGCTATCCACCTATTTATTTATATGTCTATCACATATTCATACACATATACACACATGAAGAAATAATTCTGGATCATTCAAGAGGGACTGTTTAAAATGGAATGACTTGGAGAAAATTATACTAAGTGAAGTGAGCCAGACCCAAAGAAACATGGAGTCTATGGTTTCGCTCATAGGGAATAATTAGCGCAGGTTTAGGCTAGTCACAGCAGAGGATCACAAGAGCCCAATAGCTATACCCTTATGAACACATAGATGATGCTAAGTGAAATGAACTCCATGTTATGGAAACAAGTGTTATATCATTGTTGTAATTATTTTCAACATGCCATGTGAAACTGTACCTTTTTGTTTGTTTGTTTCTCTCGAATTTCCTTCCTGTGGTTGTGTCCCCCCGCCCCCCGCTATCACTGTATCTCATCTGAGTACCCTGTATATTGTATATATGTGTATTAGAACTAGGGAAGGGAAAGGGAGTATCAAAATCGAGAGACAAAGGATAAAAAGACAAATGATGCCAAAAGCAATACTTACAAACCCATTTGGTGTAAACCAACTGTACAACTCATGAGGTGGAGGGGGGAGGGGGAGGGGGGAAATGAGGGAGGAGGTAACAAGTTGAACAAGAAATGTACTCACTGCCTTACATATGAAACTGTAACCCCTCTGTACTTCACTTTGACAATAAAGGGGAAAATTTTTAAAAAGAGGCACTGTTTAACAAGAAATTGTGTTTTATTTTTCCTTCCATCTTCTGTATATGAAGGTAGATATGGGAAATTACGACTAGAAGAGGCCTCACAGAACATACATCTGGCCTGTTTTTCTGATTCTACCTCACTGTGTTCTAGTTCTGGCATCTTCATTGAAAGGAGGGAGGAGCTTGGGTGGGGTCTGGGCTCTGCCTTCAACCAGAAAAAAACACCACTTTCATCTGGTTCATAGGCAATGCTGGAACTGTACCCAAGATTTTGTTTTAAGAATGAGTTCTGTGGGGCTTTTTTTTTTTAATGAGGAGCTTGAAAACAGATGATTTCAGTGCCTTGTGTTCACTTGCAAGCGGGGAAAGCAGGCCTCTATGGGAAGGCTGATTAGTATAGATGGTGCTGGCATTTTATGGCACTGTTTCACTCCATTCTTATATCAACTCTGTAAGGCAGCCATGTTCTTATCCCTGTTTTACAGTGGGGGAAACTAAGAGGTAAAGCAGTTCAGTGACATTCCTAAAGACTCATCTAAAAGATGCAGAGATGAATGCAAGCAGTCTGCCTCCAGGGTTTCCTGTCCCTCTTTCCCCCTTAATTATCTAAACCAGAATACCCTGTTCCCACTCAACTGCCCATTTCTCAATCTCTCACAGCCTGGCAAGGGTCTATGTGAACCACTGTGGTGACAGTGGTTTACCCATTGGGTCCAAGTGTTTGTTGCTCTGGTAAAGCTATTGCCCAAGCATCCAAGGTGTAATATTATCAGACTTAATTGAAGGTGATCCCTTGTCCCTCAACCTTTTTTGTGTTTATACAGGAGCTTGAACTCTAGGCCTCATGTTCTAACTTGACTTTTTAAAGACTGGTGCTCTACCACTTGAAACAGAGCTTCACTTCTGGCTTCTTGCTGGTTCACTGGGGAGAAGAGTCTTCTAGTCTTTTCTATCCATGCTGGCTTTGAACCTCAATCCTTAGATTTCAGTTTCTGGAGTAGCTAGGTTATAGGCATGAGCCACCAGAATATGGCTTCCCTGCCCCTTGCCCTTTGCAGTTCATTTCTGAGCAGAGTTTAGTCCTTTGTAGTTACTGTTGGAAATCTATGGAATGACAATGACATATTACTGTCTCAATATTACTATCTCTTATTTTTCCGTCTCCCTTCTCAGATTCCCCTACCTTTCACTGTGCTTCAGCTACCGCTGGCCTCCTCAGTATGTCACAGGATATTTGCATTTGCTAGGCCTTGCTTCCTCTATAGCCTGACTTTCTTATATAACATTGTTTGATGCCTCTGGCTGGAATTCTTTTCTCTCAAATATTCTCATGGCTTTCTTCTTTAATTCTTTCAGGGTTCTGCCCCAAATCACCTAATAAAAAGGATATTTTCTTATGTGTTCCTATCTAAAATAATGTCTCCATGTTCCACTTCCTGACCTGCTTTACTTTCCCCTAAGGCACTTCTACTATTTGGTTATGTGATATCTTATTTGCTTTTATTGTTTATATCAGTTGATAGACAAGGTATTCTGGGTTGTTTTCATCAATATGCATTACTGGCACATCCATTTATGAATGACTGAAAACTGGGTAGCTGGAATCCTTATTTAAAGGGGGAAGCTTTTAGGTGCTTTGTCTTCTTATATTTCCAATATAAGTTTTGCTTATTCATATTTTCTTGATTATTTCATTCCCAGAGGTTTATCTTTTCATTAGACTTTTCAAAGGACCAGCTTTTGGTTTGAGAGAGAGCCTTTTATTCCTTGCCTTTCTTCTTTTTCAGCTTTCTATTTATTTACTCTGCTTTGTATATATGTTTTATCTCTGCACATTAGAGATTGTTTGAGTGCAGAGACCATAGCCAACCACAGCTATGATGAGGCCTGCTGACTATAGGTTAGGCCTTTGAGCTACCCTGTCTAGAGGAGTTTGTGGTTTGGAATTTTCCTTCATCAAGTCTTCCCATTTTGGGATCCACCAATAGGATGGAAAAGGGGAACAATTCCAATTGTTACTTAAGCCAAGCTATTTTGAAACCTCCTTTCAACTGATAAGCATTGGTTTCTATCCTGTGGGTATGATCACCATTATAGTACCATGTGTTAATTCCCTTATAACAAATGTCTTGTATTGTTCTTGCTGTTACATGTAATAGATTTCTGCTGTAATTAAAACCATGGGGAGATGAAGGTTACACTAGAACGAAGTTCAAACCACATTTGGGAGCTCTCCTCTCCAAGTCTAAATATAACCTATGTTAAAATTAACTAGACAATGAGGCCAGAGGCAGAAGTCAATAGTAGAGCACTTGCCTAGCACGTATGAGGCCCAGACTTTGATCCTTAGGAACACATTAACAAGTCAAATTCTAGCTCCACAATTAGGAAATTACTGGAATCAGAATGAAACTTTAAGAATGTGCACTGCTAAGTGATGCTTCTCATGATACACATGTGAGACAGGGGAACACAACTTTATGTTAACAAGTAGAATCCTTGTGTATGATCTTCAGGGGTGGGTTACAGACTTTGGAAGGGTTGGAGGTCACTGATGGGAGCTCAATAGCTAGTTAAAGCACTTAACCTCTGGGGTGAAATTTTAGTCCAAAGAACACTGAGTGGTTTCACAGCCAAATGTCATCTGGTGAACTCTGCTGTACAAAGTGACAGATGAGTGGCCATAAATTTGTTTGGGAATTCTTGTGTGTCATTCTGGCTTTGGTTTGCAATATGATAGGCTTGATTTTCCTAGAATCTCCCAACACCATGTCCACTTGTGTTAAGATCAAGACATTTACTTGTTATATGTAATGTGATCAGTGTAAGCATTGAGAATTTGAGGGGTCGTCACTGTCCTTAAGGGAAATCAGAGGCAGGAAGTAAAGAGAAAGCAAAAGGGGTAACAGATGAAGAGGTAGAATAAAACCAAGGGAAAGACACAGGCACCACCATATCTGAGCTTTTTAGTATCACTAAAACCTCATCTGTACTACCATGTCCAATATGAAAATTTTACTTCAATACAATTCCCTCCCTCCCTCCCTCCCTCTCTCTCTTTCTCTTTCTTTCTTTCTTTCTTTCTTTCTTTCTTTCTTTCTTTCTTTCTTTCTTTCTTTCTTTCTTTCTTTCTTTCTTTCTTTCTTTCTTTCTTTCTTTCTTGATGGTCTTGGGGCTTGAACTCAGGTCCTGGGTACTGTCCCTGACCCTCTTTGTGCTCAGTGCTAGCACTCTACCACTTGAGCCACAATATCACTTCCAGATTTTTCTGAGTAGTTTATTGGACATAATAGACTCATGGACTTTCCTGCCTGGGCTGGCTTCAAACTGCAGTCCTCAGATCTCAGCCTCCTGAGTAACTAGGATTACAGGAACAAGCCACTGGTGCCCAGCTTCAATCCACCTTTTCAAGCACCTGTCATGGAAGTGTATAATGAGAAATGAGCTGATTCTAAATATTCCTCCCATCCTGAACTTTCTTAGACTCTAAGTACAGGGAAGAACATTCTCTGCAAGGCAGAGCAGTTTTCAACATACTTTGAATGGTCCAAGGGCCATGGGTATCCAAAAGTACTGTCATTCAACCATGACAGAGAAAATGTTTCCTTGTAGAGGTATTGGAATCCTTCATCTAGACCATCATACACCAAGGACAGTGTGCTTATAGTATAGTGAGAATCACAGTGGACTGATGTAGCTACTGCATACAGAATGGTTTTTCCCTGGTGAGACTCTCAATATTTGTTACCAAAGGCATGGTTTCCCTCAGCACATAGAATTCAAATTCCACACAGTAGCTAGCTGTAAGAGGAGGAAAAAGCTATAGTCAACCTTTTCAAATAGAAATGGAGACCATCCATCTAAGTACAAGTTTGAGTTAGGTACATTATGTACAAGTTTAAATAAGGAAGATTCAAATTTTCCGATGATCTGCAGAGAACGAAAAGTTTGAATATAAACACACATGATTTATTTACCACAGACTATAATAAATACTATCTGAGCCAAGCCAGGATGTGTGGATATGCCAGCAAAATCTTGATAGATACCAGAAGAAAAATGAGAACCCAGCTGAGTAGTGGGGAAGAGTAAGCGGTGGTCTTATGGCATTCTTTTTATGGCCTTTATAGAAAAGTATCAGAGTGTTCTTGAACACTAGCGTATTTATACTGGAAGCTTTCACTCTCACTTACTCAGTGGATCACAGTGATCCACCAGATCACTGAGAGGGAAGATGCTTCTTTCCATAGGAAGAGTGATCTGATTGTTTTTCTTCAACCAAATAACCACTTTATTATGGACCCCAAATACTCCATTGTCAAGAACTCTAAGGCTATGCTATCCAATATGGCTGTCTTTAGCCGCAGTGTTACGATTGCTTGAAATGTGGTTATTGTCACTGCTGACTAAGAAGCAAAGTCTTATTTCATTTTATTTTAATTGATTTAAATTTAAAAAATTGTCCTTGGGTTCAGTTATTGGAAAAGTTTTTAGTATCTTTGGTATGTGAATCTACTTATTCAATGGCCTATCTCATAAGGTTGTAATATAAATCAAATGATGAAAATATACCACCCTGATTGAGATGAGCTGTAACTGAAAAATCACATGGGATTTCAAGCTTAATATGAAAAAAACCCAGAATGCAAAATATCTCATTGGTAATGTTATGTATGTACCACACATTGGAAATATTTGATATGTAGTCAACTCAATAAAATATAATATGAAACTTATTCTTTTTACTTTTGAAAAAATATCCCAACCGGAAAATTTTAAATTGTATACATGATTTGCATAATATTTCAACTAGAAGTCCTGTAAGCAGTGGATTTTGTAATTTAGGCTAGCTTTGCCATGAAGATTGAAATGAACATGGATGTAGGCAAAATGGCAGCCCCTCTGGCATCATATGCACAAAAGTTTTGCCTACTCTTCTTTTTCTTCCCTGAATCAAGCCACTGGGTGACTTACTTAACATAAATCTCTGTCTTGGCAAAGGCAGGTATTGCTAAACTTAGTTTTTGTTGTGTGCTGTGAAAGCTTTAAAAGTCAGTAAAGAATCAAGTAGGCCATGGTTTCAGCACAATGTGCTTCCTTCTTATGCATCTCTCTTAGGTTGAGGCCCTAGCACAGACTGATATAGTGGTCAGGAATGTTACTGGGGAATGCCTATGCCATCTACACTTGCAGAGATTCGGGAAGATGCAACACAACAGATGCCTCACTTCTGGAAGCAAGTTTGCCCTTTAAAGTTGTCCCAACAACCAGGTGCCAGCTTACTTGTGTAATCCTAGCCAAAATTTTATTTTATTGATTTTATTTTGTAACTTCTGAATTAGGCTGAAATATATGCTAGCAGCCATTCCGAAAGGTGAAGGAGGATGAGACAGAGGCTTGATCTCAGAGTAGATACCTCTGCCCAGATCAAAGAAGGAACTCAACAGTCAGATTGGGCTGGGTACTGATGGCTCACACCTGTAATCCCAGCTATTCAGGAGGCTGAGATCTGAAGATTGTAATTCAAAGCTAACCTGTGCAAAGAAAAGCCTCTGAGACTCTTTTTCTCCAATGTGAGTGGTTCAAGTGGCTCAAGTAGTAGTAGAGTGTGCGGCTCTATTAGTGTGGCTCAAGTAGTAGAGTGCCAGCCTTGAGTGAAAAAGCCATTAAATGAGAGCAAGAGGCCCTGAGTTCAAGCCCCAATACTAGCAGAAAAAGAAAGAAAGACTCAGTTTGGGCATTATTCCACTGGGCTTCCAGACACACAGACTGAAAAACATCTCTAGATAACAAGCCAAGAAAGAGAACAGGTCTTGGTCCCCAGTTCCTTCAGAGTGACCTGCAACTATTCCACAGTAAAGGAGAGCTTTTTAGCTACTTCATCACCAAGGATTTAAAACTGAGTCTTCTCTGTGTGTCTGTCTAACCATCTACCTGGTTGTTCTGTCTTTTAGGCCAAATTTATATGTGACACTACTTTTTCCCAAGAATCCCCTGCCTGTGGGTAAACACTGATTAATCAGAGATGCCCAACAGCCTATGAGCATCAAGCAGTGGGATTTTTCCCATAATCCTCTTCTGCTTTTCCTGCTAGTTATCTGTAATTTAACAGCTGCTCATATTGCTCATTTATGTGATCACACAGGGATGCATGTGCTCTTTAACTTACATCTCTCTAAAACCATATTAGTGCAAACAGGGTTAAAGTTGCTTCCAGCTACCTCATTTTCCTGTCAGCCTCCTCCCTTTGCTCCTTTTCTATCTCTAGCTACTATGTTCTTTGCCTCTCATTTCACATTGCCTCTAAGAGAGAAATCTCATTATTTCTGATTTAGGGGCTTCTGTGCCCTCCCCTACTACATGTCAAGCATGCTGCCAGCTTGTTACAGCATCACAAGAGAATTTAGAGCTGTGATACAATAAGGAATTTCTGTAGAGGAATGGGAGCTGAGGAGAGTAGGGACTGGAAAAAAAGGAGTAAAAGGAGGGGGAACTTACAATGAAGTTTGATGGCATTTTAAACCCGTGAGCCTCAGGATGCTTGGATCCATTGCAGTAGGCTGCATGATGAATACAGGACTTATTATCAGAAGACTAGAGAAGACATAGAGAATCCTTTGTTTACTTAATTTTAAAAATGGGCCAAGGACCAGCCACTGGGGCTTGGGAAGAACTTATGAGGAAAGCTGTGAAGGGCTTTCTTGGCCACTTCTTCCTCTTTCCTCCTGGTAAGTGGTAAATGGTGAGGACTGTCGCATATTTTATAATTTAATAGCCTTCATGTATCTACCTTTAGCCCAAGGACAGGGATTAGATCATGTACACTCAGCCTAATACACGAGTCTGACATATAGTGGGAACTCGGATAATGTCTGCTCAATGTGTAGCTCAGAAATCAATGAAGTTTTGAAACTGCCTTGGGTTTGATTCCTGCAGAATTAGAGCCTGACACAATGATCCAACTGTAGAAGGTTTGTTTAATTGGGGTACAGAAGAATACCAGTAGGTAATAAGGATGTGGGTACAAGGTTTGTTCTCATGTCTGACTCCCCTTCCAACTCTGGTGTTCCTGGTAGACTTTCAAGCAATATGACATTACAATTAAAAGTCAGTTTCTGTAATTGCATATATCCAATACCTTAGACCTGTCCTCTTCTCAAAGTAGGACTGAAGGTTCCTGAAGCATCCCTATAGATTAATGCTTTTTGTATCTCTACACCAAGACTGTCTAGTAGAACTGTCAGTCAGGATATAAAAATTCCCATCAACACTATCCAGTATAGTAGCCATATATGTCTATCAAGCACCTTAAATATAGTTAGTATAGCTGAGGAACTGAATTTTCAGTTTTTTTAGCTGAATTGTATATACTTTTAACTTAAATTTAAACTGAGATACCATATTAGACTGTGCCATTTTAGCCAGCTCTCAAATTTTCCCACTAAAGTGCTCCTGATAGTAAAGAAAATGTTGAGGGTGGCAAATACAAAATGATCGCGAAATCTTAGCTGAAAAGAAATGTCTGTTCTAGCACAGAGAAAAATGAATGATGTGGAAAGTTATGCCCATGACCTGTTGAGCACCTGGCTTCTGTACTCCTGTGGGGTCATGAGGCCCAGATGCAGATAGAGAAACACACTGCAAGTAAGGTAGCTTGCAGTTTTAACCTTTACATTCTTTCTATTTTTAGTGTAGCCTGAGCATAAAAGCATCTCATCAAACACTTTGTGATCTGAGCGACCTTTTGGCCAGTGTGGGTGACAGTCTTCTAACTGCAGTGCGAACCTCCTATTTGATTTGAAAGAAAATTCTCCCTGAGAAAGCTCTTCAAGTACATTTAATGAATAAGGCGATGTCCGTAACTTTCAGTGACATTTACTTTAATAAGCGTTGGGACTAATTTAGTGATCAGTGGGCACTGACATTTGAGGACAGAAAGACAAACTTTGTTGCTTCTGACATGACTTTTTGGGGGGCTCTTCTTGACTCTAGCCTTGGCAACCATGGAAACATTGAGAGACGCAATGTTCTCTGGCTTTTAAAAGTAATCTCTTTTTTTTCAATCCAACATGTAACAGCAGATTAACTTCTTTGTAGATCTAATGTTGCACACATTTGTATCGAGTACTGGGTATTTTCCATAGTATTTGCATTTTCTGTCTTTCTCTGTCTGCTGTACATATGTATATGCAAATGTGTGTGTGTACGACCAGCCTGTTCCTCAATGTGAAATTTGTTCCATCTTGTTTAGAAGAAAAAGACATTGGAGTAAGAAAAGAATTCTTAAAAGGTAGTTGTTTTTAATTTTATTTATTTTGTACAGCCATTGGTTGTTCATACCTATAATCCTTTCTACTCTGAATGCTATGATCTGAAGATCACAGATTGAAGCAACCTGAGCAATAAAGTCTATGAAGCTCTTATCTCCAATTAACTAATAAAAAGCCAGTGGTAGAGGTGTGGCTCAAGCAGTATAGCACCAACCTTGAACAAAAAAGCTAAGAAACAGTGTCCAGTCTATGAATTCAAACATCAGTAACAGAACAGAAAAAAAAGCAGATTACAAAACCAACATACAGATGCATTTATAAAGACAACTGTAACCATGACTTTATAACTTTGTGTATCTTTTACTCAGTTGAAGAATAGAACATTACCAGCATCCCAAGTGACTGTATCTTGAATCAGTGACTTGTATGTGATATGGGAATGGTTGCTTATTTTCTCTGAGCTTTTGTTTCATTATTCATAAAATGGGAAGGAAAAAATGCCTATTGAAAAATAGTATTTAGTAGCACGTTTGGCTTCAGAGTTCTGGGCTGTGATTTGCTGAGCAGCTTGTTCCCAAGAGTCAATCGTGTGTACCTCTTCCTTCCATGAGATCAAGTTGATAGCTGATATAAAATCAATCATGGGGGGAGGGGGGGATGAGGGACGAGGTAACAAACAGTACAAAAAATGTATCCAATGCCTAACATATGAAACTGTAACCTCTCTGTACATCAATTTGATAATAAAAATTTAAAAAAATCAATCATGGTAGAAGTATTTACACCACGTGAATCTGCAAACATGAAACCTCATGGCCTTTTTCCCCTCTGAAACAGATGCCAGTTGTTAAATATTTGCTAGCATGCTGCTGATACAGAGTACATGAGTATGTCCAGTAAACTAGATGCCACCATTCAGAAGAGCTTCTGGAAATAGTTGCAAGGTGTTCTGGGGACTCAAAAGTGCCATGTGAATTGCAAAAGAAGTCCACATAATGGGAAACCTCAATGAATCGATTAGAATTTCAGACTGGGAAATTCAAAGGTTGAGCACTGTGATGAACATTGGTTTGGAAATCATGGGAGATTAGAGGTAGCAGATTTCTACTGAAGCAGAAAGCCTGCCGTCACATCTAGAAATAGGTATCTGTAGCATTCACTGCAGGGAAGCTGAGTTCAGCTGAAAGAATCCTTGATACATCCTCTAAGAGACAGAGTGGATGACGGAGGACTAGGAGGGTTGTCTTTGCAGCAGATGCTCTTATCCTAGTAACTCAGCTGAAAAAGCATCTTCTTTGTGGTTCCCTATTGCCAAACAAACCAGCACTTTCATCTCTTCAGATTCAGTATCAAAGGCAAATGTATTGACTATAGCCAGAGAGTTATCTGGGTTCAGAAGTCACCATCGTCCCAAATCCTGCTATAAGTATCCCTAATCATGCAGAGAGCTCTTTGGTCTGTGTAGTTCTTTCATGATCTAGCTATATCAAATAGTGGTTATGAATATAGACTTGAGGACTTCACTAAGATGGGTTCAGATCCTGCTTTTACCACATGGACCTGTGTGATCATGGGCAAGTAGCAATATATTAGTTTTCTCATCTCTAAAATGAGGATAATAAGATTATTCAACTCAAAAGTTTGTAGAGATGAATGAAAGAGCTGCTTTTATAATAGGGTTTTGAGTATCATAGACTGGAGGAGTTTCTGCAGTGGAATTTCTGCTGCTAGCTTTAGATATTCCCAGTGTTCCTAGAAGGACAAGAGTCAACTCAGGGATTTTATAGGGAGTTCCTGAAACGTGCAAGCTACATGGCAAGCATTAACTCTGTAAGTATTAATTAATCTACAGACCTCTACAAATTCAGCTTCACTTTCCCAACATGGTTTGAGCCTAAACAACAGAATTGTTTACTTTCTAAATATTTTTCTAACTTCTCAAAGAGCTCACAGGGTCAGATGTGCTGGCCTCAAGAATGTGTGGCCTACCTTTTATGAAATCCAGGGCTGAAGGTAACATTCCAGGTTTTCCAAACCATAAATCATGGCAGAATATTCACGTTTGGAACTTGTTGAGGGCACTTAATGGCCATGTTTCCAGGGTACCAGAAGCCGCAGTGGAAGGCTTCTACAGGAGTTGAACCATGAAAACAAGTCAGAAAACAGTCAGTGGGCATGGAACAGGCAATCCAATATGGTTTCATTGTGGATTACAGAACCTTGTTTAGTTGAAGTGCAGCTGGGATTTCTAAGGGGTAAGAGAATATTCTACAGCAAGAATGACTTTCTTTTTTTTTTTGGCCAGTCCTGGGGCTTGGACTCAGGGCCTGAGCACTGTCCCTGGCTTCTCTTTGCTCAAGGCTAGCACTCTGCCACTTGAGCCACAGCGCCACTTCTGGCCGTTTTCTGTATATGTGGTGCTGGGGAATTGAACCCAGGGCCTCATGAATACGAGGCAAGCGCTTTTGCCACTAGGCCATATCCCCAGCCCAAGAATGACTTTCTTATTCAGTGGCTTTCTCTTTTTAAATTAAATTTCTTGAAGTTTTGTTTTATTTTTGATTTACAAATAACAATTGTATATGTGACTCATAGAAGTAGAGAATAGAATAGTAGTTGTCAGAGTCTGGGGTATACTGGGAAAAAGAAGACACTGGTCAATGGAAGTTTTGACAGCTTGAGGGTTCACAGAGATGAGATATTTTTCAGTGGACAGCTCTATTCCATTGGCTGCCACTCAGGCAAGGTTACTCATGCACCAGTGACTGTGAGAATCATAATCATAATCATAAGATAGTTACCATTTTTAGGATCAATCTAGGGATTATTGATGATTATTTGAAGTATGGATCCCTTCAGCAATCTGGACAAACCTGTAGCTCTCTTGTTGGCATAATGTTTTTCAGTGCATGAAATACAACACATGGGATTACCAGGGAAACCAAGCATATAGCAATACAGTCATCAGAATATTTAAAAATGTAATATTGTAATAATATATGAATCCTTATTACTATATTATATAACAAGAGTTAGTGGTGAGATGAACCATCATAATAAATTGTTATTTATTTATTATATAACCGCTATAATATATTGTTTATTTTATTTATGTTATAAATAAAATTTCAAAAATAACTGAAATGTGATATGAAAATACTCATAAGTACTTCTAATTCCACTATGTTTGTTACCTTCACTGATAACGGAAAGAAACATTAACTTTCAGGTATCAAGGCATAGAAAAAATTTTATCCATGGCTCCCTTAACTGGGTTAAGAGCTTCTGTGTGTGATAAAATTTGTGGTCAGCCCTGAACATCTGTTATTCCTAGCTTTACCACAACTTGCAAGTGTTGGAATTATTATTCCCATTTTACAGATGAGGATACTAAGGCTTGAAGTTAAATGAACTCACCAAAGGTCATATAGCGGTGGAAATCTTAATCTAAGCCAGAATTTTATGACATGAGAGTTTTGGTTCTATTTCCCCTATCTTGCCTGTTCCTGAGCTGTATTTTCATGGGAAGGAAACTGACCATGCAAGTATCTCAAAGGCTTTTTAAAGGACCTTGACAACCATGCTGTTTCCTTGACCCTCCACAGTTCTCCAAGGTTAAAGGAAGCTCCTATCTTACAGGACTATCAAGCTGTTTTTCTTTACTCTTCAATCCTCAGGGCCACATTTGGGGAATTTCGTTGAACGTTATCCCACTCCTCTACCCAGCGTATGGAAGAAGCTCCTGTTTCATTCATGGCTCAGCACAGAAAAGACTAACAAGAACCAATTTTGTGTATCTTTCTTTTTATTGGTAGCTTGAAATCAGCTGCGGTAGCACAACTGACATCATGGAATCCCTAAACACTACTAATTATGACATTTTTAGTTTAAAAGCCAGTTGTTAAACACCCTTGAACATGGGCTTTTTGTTCCAACTGGCCCCTTCAAAGGAAAGGATTTGAACAATCAGCTCACGATTGGAGAAACTAGCTTCCTTGGTAAAACAAAGTCCTGGCTTACTTGCAAACTGCCCCTCTTACCCCCCATCTTGGACACTGACACTGTTTTGAAAGGTGGGTTTTAGTGTTATTCTGGTATGATGACACCCACAGATCAGGAGATCATTCCATTGAAAAGATAGTGTTGTTCACAGATCTCAGGAGAAGGAGCCAGGCCACGCCTTGAGGGAACCACATGGCTGAGTCAGTGAAGAGGCCAAGGAGAAGGGGAAATTGTGGGTAAGATTTGATTTGATAGCAGTTTTCACTGGAAGCAATAGGCAAAGCTGGGCAGGCAGACTCAGGATTGGTTAATTTGAATCATTTCAGCCTCCTCTGGGGCACTGGGGCCAACCCCAGTCATCTGGGGTCTGGCCATGGGTGATTGGGCTGGGGAAGACAGCATCCTAGAGAGTAAGAGCTCCATAAAAAGTGGTGGGGGGTGGTTTAAGGGCAATGGGTTGACTATTTTGCACATGAAAGACCTAGTCTCAGGCCATTCATTTGCAGTCTCAGGGAGTTAGCTAGTCCTGGGATGGATCATCCCTTTAGACTGAGCAAGGCTCCTTCAGTTGTTATAAAATGGGTTTCTTTTTGAAAATACAATACACCTTATCAGGAAAGAAATCTTTATACTTTCTTTGAATTTGCACATATGAGATACAAATAGTAGTTGAGGAAATTGTGTACTGATATTTAATATTAAGAAATTCGTTATCATGTTGATATTTTGACTACTTTAAAAACTCTCCATGTTTTTAATTTATGCAGTTAGAAATATGTAAAAGTAAATGATATGACTTACATCAAAATAATCCAATGGGGGAAAATGAAAGGGGAAATAAATGTAATGTGGCTGTCTAGTAAAGTTAATTATATTAACTAAAAAATATCAGACCATCAAAATATAAAATAAGCCAGGTGCTGGTAGCACATGCCTGTAAATCTTAGATACTCAGGAGGGTGAGATCTGAGGATTGCAGTTTGAATCTAACCTGGAAATACAAATAGATGAGACTCTCATCTCCAGTTAACCAGCAAGAAACTAGCAAGTGGAGATGTTGTTCAAATGGTAGAGCCCTAACCTTGAGTGAAAAAAGCCAAGCAAGAGCATGAGGACCTAAGTTCAAGCCCCAGAACTGGCACACACATACAAATATACAGAGACAGAATAAAAAGACAGAAGCCAAACACTCTCCTAACAATGATCAGCACCACAGATTGGTGTGGTTTCCTTTCTAAGGGGTGTGAGAAAGCCTCTTGCTCCTTTTAGCTCCAACACTGAGAATGTCTCACATTGCACAAATGGGTAGTTGCTGCCATTCTTCTAAGAAGAAGCATGATAGGAAATGAAAGTTGAGACTTATGGTCAGTTTTAAAGGTTGAAGCAACTATGTAATTGTGGACCCACAGTGATCCAGGTGGCCTACCTAGTACCAGCCCCAACCCTATGTGCATCAGTTCAAACTTCAGGGGACACACTAATTCCATTTCCAGAAACCAACTGAGCTCTTAGCCGAAATAAACACTCACTCACCAAGTAGTTTTTATGTTTCCATGTTCTATGTTGCACATAAGACAAGAAATGTGTCTTCTAGAGAAGACATAAACATT
This sequence comes from Perognathus longimembris pacificus, assembly GCF_023159225.1. NCBI lineage: Eukaryota > Metazoa > Chordata > Mammalia > Rodentia > Heteromyidae > Perognathus > Perognathus longimembris. The sequence goes on along the minus strand of NC_063188.1, from coordinate 103,479,473 downwards.
CTGCCAATGAGATCCATTATTTTATGATTTGCAGTGGGGTCCAAATGGAATCATCTGGAGACCAAGCCCCTTTGTTTATCCCCAGGCCAGCGGCTGTGAACAGTCAAGGCTGTGCAGGTGAAACACCTTCTGAAGTGCCCTCAGACTCTGAACTGTACTGCCCTGGAGTTTTACCAGTTGACCTAAGTTAGATAATAAACTCTTAGCTGGCCTACACTGGAGAGATGATAAAATAGTAGTTCAGCCCTTGCTCCCTGCCCCCACCAGGTTCTAACCAGCATTAACTCTCCCAGGGTTTCCAGATGGACTGCTTTTCAATTTCCCCAAGTCCCAGAAAAGCAATGGGCTGTTAAAAGACCAGCACTACTTTAGCCAGAGGGAGAGGAGGGATGGAGCTTACTGGCTTTTTGATCCCAGGTGTGTACTGGGTTTTATCCAGGAAAAAGATGGCAGCACTCAGGATTGAAAGGATCAATGGCAATTCAGAGGCTGTAGAACTTTCGACAAGACTGAAAGGATCCTGGACACTGATAGCCTTCGTACTGAGCAAGCACTTGGCTGGCTGATTACTTTGGTGGATTCCACTGGTGATGTGGCATGCAAACCTTTCTCTCCTGGCTGGGACTAAGGTACCACAGGGTATGACTCAGCTTTCCAGGAACTGGCATCGCAAACAGTAGAAGATGGTTTAACGGCAGGAATTAAATGAAGATGATTGTGAAGCATGTGTTACCTCTGGTACCTCATGTGGTATCTGCAAATAGTGGGTGCTCAGTAAATGGTGGTATACTACAGGAACAAATGCTTGTTTTGTATATTCTAGAAAGAAAAGACAATTCTTCTAGTTCTTTCTTGTTTTTTGAACAATAGAAGTTGCCCAAAGATGGGACAGAAAGCATTCCAAAATTTAACATTAAACCCTGAAGTATATAAGCTATAGCTGGGTGGTAACAATAACCATACCTATTAGTTAACCATTACTGCCTAACACATAACTACAAAGCTCAATGATGGTTTCTATTATTATACAGTCAGTTTTGTTTATTTTTTTTTGTTTTTGTTGCCAGTCCTGGGATGTAGACTCAGGGTCTGAGCACTGTCCCTCGCTTCTTTTTGCTCAAGGCTAGCACTCTACCTCTTGAGCCACAGCACCACTTCCGGCTTTTTTCTATGTATGTGGTGCTGAGGAATCGAACTCAGGGCTTCATGTATACAAGGCAAGCACTTTACCACTAGGCCATATTCCCAGCCCTATAGTCAGTTTTATAGGTCAGCCATAGTGACTCTGATTTAAGCAGTAGGTCTGCATGCTATCTAATCTAGCCTGGCTTTGGTTTATTTGGGGGTTTGGTTCCAGCCTAAGTCATATGGATTTCATTCTTCTGGGACAGTGGGGTCTCCAGAGCATGTTCTTTCTGTGGTCCTGGCAAAAGCACAAGAAGGCAAACCCACAGCACAAGCACATTTTGAGCTTCAGCTCCTATCATATTGGATGATGGATGTCTCATTGAACAAAGCAAGTCAAATGGTCTCTTCCAAAAGCAATGAGTGGTGAAGTCTACTTCACCCTCAGTGGAACCAGGAGGAAATGAATGGTCAGTGGAAAATAAATAACAACAATAATAAATAAACAATAAGCAGAATAACCACATCTTTTGCCCGGGACTGAATTGACATGTATAGATAATTGAACATCACCAGAACCTATGAAGTGGGTACTATTCTGTGTAAGCTCCATTTTATAGATAAGATAGCAGAGGCACTGAATTACTAATGAACTTGCCAGGAGACACCCAGGATATACACCCAGCCAGTCTAATCTCGGAACCACTCTACCTTCCCTTTTCAGAGAGTACGAAGCATGCAGAATGGTTTGGGAGTACTTTGATGTTGGCCAAATGCTTGTCCAAATGTTGGTTCATTGAATTCTCATGGAAGCCTTGGCAAGGTAGATTTTGTGTTTTTCACATATTCTATGAAAGGATGCTGAGGCTCAGAGAAGTTACGGAACTTGCCCTAGTCACATAGCTGTCTAGAGTCCTAGTCTTGGCTCTGAGCAGAAATCCCTATTCTGCAAAGGAGAAACAACCTAGTACTTATGAAGGTCTTTGTTTTGTTTTGTTTTCATTCTGCCTCCAGGCTTTGGGAGGTTTCTAATTTAGGGCTTTTACTTCACTTATTTATTTTTTGACTAGTGGATTTGTATCCTGGTTCTTTGGTATGGGATCAATGCCATGGTCAGAAAACTGCACTCCAAATTCTCACGGTCTCTTGAGTCCCTAGTTTCTCATGACATGGCATGTCCCAGTGGGTCCCCTTTTGCTCCCGGACATGCCCGCCCTTGCTTTCTTTCTCTGCTGAATGCTGGGATAGCCAAGGCTGTCCCATGGTGTCTGGTTACAGGCTCATAGGGTGAGGCCAGCTCAGTAGCTGTAATTTTAGTCCTTGATGAAAGGCGAGGGGAAGTGAAAGGGGGCACTTTAGGCTGTGTTAACAGGTGTCCTCAAGCCACAAGACAGCCTCTTGAATGAAACCTGGGAGGAAGGATTGCCTTGAGGACTTTTGGATTGTGTGGAGATACTAGAACTTTAGCTAGAAGTCAAAATTTTAATAGGGCCAGGGTAGAAGCCACATTTTCACCCCAAAGCCATGACAGGAGCCAAAGCCACCAGTTTGGGGGAGTTCCAAAGAATTAGAAATTCTCATCCTCAAAACCAAGTGTATATCCACAGCTCTGACCATAAACTGCGTGTGCAGCTTCTTGAGGGGGAAAATGAGCCAGTATATTTCCCTCCTTGCAACGAGTTTGAGGACGTCCCTAAGCCTAAAAATCCAATTAGCCAGGAACTGGGTTATAGGCTGACACCTGTAATGTTGGTCACTCAGAAAGCTAAGATCGGAGGATTGTGAGTCACAGCTAGCTAGAGCAGACAAATCGGAGACAAAGCTGGAAGTAGAAGTGTGGTTCAAGTGGCAGAGCTCTAGCATTAAGGGAAAAAAAGCTAAGCAAGACCATCCTGGCCCTGAGTTCAGGCCCCAGTACTGATGGGAAAAAAATTCCATGAATATGTCTTTCCTTACCTATGTTTCTGCCAGCATCCTACCTGCCTGCTCATCATCCCGCCACCTCCTTCCTCTCTCCTGTCAGAATCTGATGACTACACAACTGTCATTCAGGAGTTTCCACTGCAGGCAGAGATTCCCATAGATTAGACACAAATGATCCAGAAAGGACAAGCAGAGAAGAATGTTACATTTTATTTGGCTCATGCCCAACTTTTCTTAACCCATTGCGTGAATCTGCTTTCATCCTAAAGACTCAGGGAATAGCTCCAAAACACTGGAAACTTCCAAATGCTTCCTGTTCCTCTTTCCTCAACCTAGGGTCTTCAATCAGGATGACATTCAGACCTGAGGGCTGAAAAATCCACATTTTTTTAAGAAGAGAAAATGGGAGATTTCCTGTTGCCACAGGCAACAGAAGCCCTGTGGGCTGTGTAGGGAGTGGTAATAACTGCCTAGGCAGATGATGGAGGTATGAGGTTGTTTTGTGTCCTGGAAGCCTGACTTGGAGGCAGAAGTGAGAGCTGACATTCCTAATTTTTTCTATGCTGTGGACACCTGGAGCAGAATGCTCAAACCTAGACCCTTCTCATTCAGGTTTGAAAATGCATGCAATCCAACTTATAGAATCAAAAACGCCTATAGTTATAAAAGTCTCAATTATGGTGTAGAATATGCTTATTATTAACCCATTTTTTAAATAATTACTTATTTATTGTCAAAGTGATGTACAGAGGGGTTACAGTTTCATACATTAGGCCTTGGATACATTTCTTGTACTGTTTGTTACCTCTTCCCTCATTCCCCCTTCCCCCCTCCCCCTTTTCCTCTCCCCCCCATGAGCTGTTCGGTTGGTTTACACCAAATGGTTTTGCAAGCATTGCTTTTGGAGTCAGTTGTCTTATTTATCCATTGTCTCTCAATTCTGATATTCCCTTTCACTTCCCTAGTTCTAATACAGGACTCTTTCGAGGCCCTGTAATTGGAATGAGTCCACATTATTAACCCATTAATTTATCAAGAGTTAATGGAAAGCTGAAAGGTGCAGTATTTTTCAATATCCGTAACAACATTTTCTGGGCTATGAAATGTTTGTGGTTCCTATTGGTGGAAGAATAACAGGTTTTGCTAATTACTACTGTGGTGTGTTGCTCATATTAATAATGGAAAAGAAATGCACATTTTGGTTAAAGATGAGTAAGAATAACTCTTTAAATACCACTACAAGTTTCCAGACTTTCTGAATTCTAAGTTGAGGACCTTTGATCTGCAGCTGATCTGAACCATGTCTCCTCTGTTCTTTGAGTGCAGGTATTATGTTCCATCCACTTTCATACCTGAGTCAGGCAGGGTTTCTCCTTTTTCTTCCGTGTCTTTCTTTTCCTTTCCTTTCTTTTTGATTCCTTTCTTTCTGTCTCTTTCACCCTGTCTATCTCTCACTATCTTTTTCTTTCTCTTATTTTCTTTCTTCCTTTCCTTCTATTTCTCTGTCCTTTTCTCTTTCCTTTCCTTCCTTGCTTCCTCCCTCCCACCCTTCTCCCCCCCATCACGTCCTCTCTCTCTTTCTCTCTTGTACCAGTACTGAGGCTTGAACCCAGGTCTTGTTCTCTCAAGGCTGGCACTCTACCACTTGAGCCACATTTCCAATTTCAGCATTTTGCTGATTAATTGGAGATGAGCATCTCATAGACTTTTTCTGTGATCCTCAGACCTCAGCCTTCATGAGTAGCTAGGATTACATGTGTAATGTGTGAGCCACCAGAGCCCAAATTGAATCATGTTGTTTTGTATTCTAGAAAATCTCAAACATGTAAAGTGAATGGAACAATACGATGAATGTTTCCTGGGCACCTATCAGCTAGCTTTAGCTATTACTGATTCACAGCCAATCTTGTTTTACCCCTCAATAATATCCCCTCCCATATGAGTGTGAAGCATCTCCCAGACACTGCCCTACATCTAGGCACCCAATGCTTTAATGTATACATAGCAAGTGGCCCATTCAGTGTTTATGGATTGCCTATGACTTGATTCAGAACTACTATCACAATTGCTTGTCATGGGCTAGTGTCATAAGGGTATGAATCTTCAGTCAGAGAGCCTACTTCCCTATCCCCAGTCATATCTCTCTCACCATTCCCAGCATGTATCTCATGTGGCATTATTTTTTTCATTTCTGCATGTCTTTCACTTTCTCTCAGCATGTCAGCTCTGTGAGGAGGTAAAGGGTCTTATCTCCTTGCCTAGTGCTGCATCCCCAGTGCTAGTACAGTGCTTGCATATAGTAGGTTCTTACTATACTCAGCACATTTCAAATGAGTAAATTCCTGAAGTAACAAAGAAAAGTAGGCCAGGGGAGGCATGTGGTTACTACTCAAAGTGAGGGCCTCAGAAACGACATTGACATCTTTTGGAAATGTATCTGAAAAAGAGAATTTCAGAATCCACTTCAGACTTATTGCATCAGAATATGCCTTTCCACGTGATTCCCAGGTGATTTTGTAGGTACATCACAGTTTCAAGAGCACCAATTAGTCACTTTGGATAGGGGAGAAAGCCAAACAGGAAGAGAGCTTCCCATTTATGTCAAAGACTAATCAATCAGGAGAACAGAGTCTGCTACAGGAATACACTAAAGATGAGTTGGCATCCTAGGTTTGAAGTGAGGTTTGCACACTTATTGATTTGTAGGTCTCTGTATCCCCATCTAAAAAATGAAGAGAATAGACATATCTGCAGGAGTTAAAGAAAGACTAAATGAGTTGGTAGCTTTGGCATGAAATAAAAAACAGGTTATGAATGACAGGTGATGTCCTCATATCCCATATTTTCAAGATTAAAGGATATAGCATTTGTTCACCTTTGATTTTTGTATGTTTAAAGTGTAATTTTTTGTTATGATTAAGGTGTTGCCCAGATGGGTTACCATGTCATAAGTCAGGTCACGAGTCCATATCTTTTTGGACAATGTCACCCCTTCCTTTGCTTTCCTCTAGTTTCCCCTCCCATCTCTGCCCACAGGTTGCATAGTTCATTTTCCACATAGTATATACTGACTACAATGACTGCATTTGTTCACGCTTTCTCCTTCCATTTCTTCATTTTGTTTTCCCCAAAGAAAAAAAGCACCTTTTATTTTTTTATAGTAATGAAGTTTGAACTTAGAGCCTATGTATTTTATTCTCTAAGCCATACTACCAGCCCTCTTTTAAACTTTAGTTTATTTTGAAGATAAGATATCATGTCCTTTACCTAGGGTAGACCTTGGACCATAATCCTCCTAGTTCTGCCTTAGGCCTAGAAGGGATTATAGGCATGAGCCACCATGCCCAGATTATTTTTTAAAAAAATCATTTGCATCCATTAGTTGTACTAGAGGGATTTCATATTGTTATTTCCATACATGCATACAAAATACTTCAGTTCATCATTCCGCCTCTTCTCTCCCTCCTTGCTTCTTAAGATGCTGCTATTGAGGAGAACCATCCCAGGATCCAAAATGGCATCCCATAGATTAAGTGTTTATCTGGATGTGGTTGCTGAGTCGTGATAGACATGGTCACTGTTTGTGGGAGCCATGGACCAACAAGCTCAAATCAGTTTGGCACATGGACAATTGCACAGTTGTGGGCAGTTCTTACTTCTAAATTCACTTTATTCTGAACTGGAGAGCGTCTATACAGCAGGCTAAGGCAGGAAAGTAGAACTTGAATTTTTTAAGACGTACAAGGAATATTCATAGCCCAGACAAATGTTCCTTACTCCCCCCCTGCAACACCCGCCTTTCTAAATATTTTCCAGTCTTCCTTCACACATCCATTACATGATACCCTGTATTTACCTGGGGCTTGTTCCAACAGAACTTAGCAATCCCATCTTGGCCTAGCTTTGTATTTACATGGTAAACATTCTATAAAAGAAAGGGAAATATTCACTTTAGAATATCTCATAAAAATGCCCTTCAGAGATGAGTGGATAGGAAAGAACAAACATTTTATACTTATAAAATGAATCACTTTATTAAAATGTTACCCATGGATGAAAAAAACCTTAATAATGATAACATGGCTGAAAATACAGTACTACTTGCTCAGATTTGTTTTAGTATATTTTAGATGTATTTAGATTTTTCAAATACATAAATATGTCTAAGCTTTTTAGGAATCTAATAGATATAAGCTCCATTTGAAAACAAAATGGAGGCTTTGAAAAGCTAGGTAAAGGCTAAATCCTAGTCAGTATTAATGCAAGTATATAAGGCTTGGTCTTCTTACTCAAAACCAAATATTTCTTGGCATATATCAGTCTAAATGAATATGTGAGCCCAGTTGAAACTCAGTGACATACAGCTACTTCACTGTGCTTATTTAGCATCTAACCAGGAAAATAGAACCACTCTAGTAATTCTCACAAGGAGAATGTAATACAGAGAATTATTTACACTGAGGATGAAATAGCTGAAAAGCCAAACAGAGAATGGTGATGTAATCCTGAGTTTAGTGATGACAGTGAGTCAGCCTGGTAGGAGTTGGAACCCCAAAGGAGACATAGTCACAGAGTGAAGAGAGGAAATAACCTAACTTCTTTTGTCAGGCCCTCACTCTCCTCTTCGTGCCTCCCATTGGCTGAATCCTGCCAGCAGACAAGCGCCCCCCCGCCCCCCCCCACGCCTAGCTGCAGCCTGCAGGGATGAAAAGAGCTGGGAAATGTGAGGAATGATCTGGGAGTAACTTGCCCAGGACTGCATAGCATCTTCTTAATTCTAGGTATGAAGACTTTCCCAGAATTGCCTTTATACTGTGGTTTTACTTGATTCTTCTTTTTTTTTTTTTTTTTTTGTTGCCAGTCCTGGAGCTTGAATGCAGGGCCTGAGCACTGTCCCTGGCTTCTTTTTGCTCAAGGCTAGCAGACTACCACTTGAGCCACAGCGCTACCTGTTTATGTGGTGTTCAGGAATCGAACCCAGGGCTTCATGCATGCAAGGCAAGCACACTACTACTGGGCTATATTCCCAACCCCAAACATTTCTTCTTTTTTTTTTTGCCAGTCCTAGAGCTTGAACTCACTTGAGCCACAGCACCACTTCTGGCTTCTACTTGATTCTTTAGTGGTACAGCACTAGCCTTGAGCAAAAGAGCTCAGAGACACAGCCCAGGCCCCAAGTTCAAGCCCCACTACCACCCCCAACCCCCCCAAAAAAGTACATTCAACTACCTGACTCTTTAATGGCATCCCTCTCTCATTTGCCTTTCTCCCAAACAGGTGTGGCACCAAATCCCTTTTTGATCCATTTTAAGGATGTAAAAGAGGAGTGTATATGATAGCAAAGGTGAGAGAAGAGAGTTTAGATTTTTTCAGTTACTTGTTTGAGTCCCAGACAGAACCTTTTGCTTTTAGGACACAGAGACTCAACAAAGGATTGTGTCAATGAATATCTTGGCAAGCAGATGTCAAAAAGAGTGCTGCCAAGTGCCCTGCCAAGAGAACTGGTTTGGCAGCAAGCTGATAGATCCAAAGGACTGGCACATACTACTAGTTCTTCTTCTGGATATTACTTACTCAAAGCTGGTTAAAACACTTAAGTTCAATCTTTGTAGTTTTGTGAAACCCTTTCCGGATTTTGCAGAGCATTTTGCAGGATTTTTGTCTCTCTGTTCACTGTCCCTCACTCTATATCTAGGATTCTAGTTCATATATATATACATATACATATATATGTATATATATATATACATATATATATATGGAAATTTGGTTTGCAGGACTTTTTCTATCTATTTCACAACCTTCCCTGTAGATAATTGGAGACATCTGACGCCTTTAAACCAAAATGAGAACTCTGGCATAAGAAAAATCATTTCTGTGGTTCATAACACAATTTTGCAAGCTTGTACTGATGAAAAAGGAAACTCATGGTCATTTGGGTTTAGGATTGGGAAGAGATAAAAGAGAAACCCTACACTTCATTCAGGGCTAGGTACACAGTAGGTTCTCAAAAAAAGAAATGCTTCCTGAATGAATGGGAAAATTTTAAAAAAATGTATAGTACCCTGTTCATTGCCTTTGACAGGTGCTTTTCTGTTTTAAATACACATGGCAGTATTTGATAGCATACAGCTAATGCTTTGGCCTTTTTCTTGGGGATGTATACCCTAAATAGTTGAAAGGTCTTCAAGGTTTTGTTTGCTTTCTTGTAAGGAGTTACTACCTTGGTGAGTTTGTGATGGATTGAGACTTATGCCGATATTGAGCCATTTTTTTTCTGATTGATTACTTTTATGTCCTGTGACTTTAAATATTTATTGTGCAATCTTTCAAACAGAAAATAACCATGGTCATATACCCGCTATTCAATTTTATCAAAGCTAACATTTCTCCAATGCTTGTTTTATATCTGTTTAAAGAAATGAACTGGGGGTAGAATCAAAAGCCCCTATGTTTCTGCTTAATATGATTACCCCTTAGCTCCTCAAAGTTAACTATTATCCTAACTATTGTATTTAACAGTCCTTACCTCTGTATGGTTTAGTATTATAACTAGATGTGTATTCAAAAATTATATCAGCATGGTTTAAAAGTTTTCATAAATCATATAATACTGAGTGTCATTCTGTAACTCACTTTATTTCCTAAATATATTGATATATGCAACTCTACTGAATTTATCTGTAGCTGAGTTGCCCTGAGGAATGCTCTAGGAAGAACAAAGTGCAATTTATTTATGGACTTTACTATTGATAGGCATTTAGGTTACTACCAATTCCTTGTTGCTATAAATAAGGTTGGCACAAACAATTATGTCCAATGTCACCATGGCAAGGAAGCTCGTTTGTTTTCTACACATCACAATTTCCTATGAACCTTTCAAAAGTCCCACAGAGACCATGATGCCTCTACCACAATAAAAATCAGAATCACAAGAGTGGGACCCAGGCACCTGTATTGTTGAAGTGCATCCATCATTGTAAAGGACTATTTTAAGGAATGAAAGGCATATTATTTTTCAGCTTTTTTAGCCTTACTGAATTATGCTTCAAAGTAGCATTTCTAATGGAAACTCAAGCATCAGGGCATGAGAGGTCTTGTTCCTTTAGTACCGTGTCTTTGCTGAACTTTATTTATTTGTTTGTATTTTATTGTCTTTAAGTAGTTGTACAAAGGAGTTGCCATTCAACAAGGCAGCTTATGAATGCAATGCATTTTCATCAATGGTACCCCTTTTACCATTCTCACCCACCCCTCCCAGCTTACCTCTTCCCTCTCCCCAGTCATTATTGATCTTGTCCCTGCAGGGAACATAAAGGATGCAGAGATATGACCCTTTGGTAGCCTCCCACATCTGACTGCATCTGATTCATCCCCTGATTTAAAAAAAATAAACAAAACTTTCTCCCTAAGGTTGTAAAGTAATGGGAACCTTCCTCACCAAGCATAACTGAAAGCTTGGGGCCACCCAATGCTACATTATTATGCAGTTTGGGGTAATGCAGTTAAGAGGTTCTTGCCATGAAACTTTACTTAGTAACCTCTAACAGTCTTTTCATGGCATGACTGATTGCTTCTCTGTGATAACTAGGGCTCCCAAATGACATAAGCTACACCACTGTGAGGTGGCTATATTTTCCCTTTAACCACAGGTCCAATGTGATAGTCTTCTGAGCAGCTGGAGAAATTGAGATGTCTTTCCAAACCTTCCGTGATAGTTAGATCTGAGTGATTGTGGTAAGCCATTGGAGAGACCTTAGCCTTGACTTAAACTGTAGCTTTGGAAACATACCTCTCAGACTTCCTATCCTCTTTCTTTGAACAGTACATGAGGTTTTCTACCCTACTTTCTCACTGAAAACTCATATTCATTTCTTATCCTTGTTTGTGTAGATTTAGAAATTTTAGTACGTAAATATTGATGCATTATTTTCAATTTAACAACTTTAGCTACAACACAGTAAACTTCCCTCATAATATGCAAGTAAAATGCCATGTCAGTAAATAAAAATTTAGGCAAAGTCTAAATAGCCAAATGGGCCAAGTTACAGGAGTCTGTACAGTTCAGGTCCATATTATCATTGGCTTCTGTCTCTGGTGGCAGTGGTCCTTTCCACCTGAACTATTGATCAAAGGATTCTGAGTCTCATGACTGGCTAGAATATTCCAGGAATCTCCTGGTGAGTTGTGGCCTTTTCACTGGTTTGTGTGGAGACACTGGCCTTGGACAATGCTGAGTGTTTAGGAACCTGCTCTTTACCTCCTTCTATATTGCATGCTAAGTCAGACTTGCCTGATGTTTTCAGGTCAAGCCTCATTACCCCCTCTACATTTCTTCCCTTGCCTTCCCCTTAGATCAGGATACCTATCTTGTCCCCTGTTTGAAAACACAACCAATCCCCAACCATTTTGTATCCAGCCCTGCTATCTTAGGGTGCCATAAGCAGGGTTTTCCTCTACTATTTATTTTTGCTTTTTAACTTTGTGTCTTAGGTCAAGTTCCTTAGAGACAGCACCCAAGAGAAGGATTCTAATGCATATGATTTATTAGGAGAGAGTTCTCAGGGTTCTGAAGAATGATGAATGCAGAATGAGACATGGCCAAGCCAAAATGTGGTCTCAGATCTATAGGGAGAAGGCTTTCCTCACCATAGCAATCAGGCAATGACTGTGAGCCTGCCTATGGGGAAAGAAGCAACATACCTTCCAGGCAAGTTGGTTCCTACCTGCCAAGTAGCTCATCTGAGAAAGGTGAATTCCATTCCACATAGCACCTAGAAAATGGATACTCAAAACTGGTAAAGCAACCTATCCCTCCTACTGTGTGATACTCTGTGGACTGGAAATAGATGGTAATACTGTCATCTCACCCACATTGCCATCTAGGGCTTTGTGTGGATGGGCAAACACTAAGCATGATTACAGTATTTTGAAAGCACGATGTTTAATAATGCATCTTTCTTCTGGCTGTAAAGATGAGTGTATTTTTATTGTTTTAATAATAATCTTGGACTTGAGTCTGGGACTTCCACTATGCCTGGAAGCCATTTGATTTGATGTTGAGAAGCATTCTGAGGCCCATGTGTGAACTGATAGCCAAGATAAGTGGCGTGATGATATTAATCTCCCAGTAGATGGGAATGAGAGGCCAGTGCCTTTCCCATTCTAGGATTTCAGAGATGATTCACAGGCTGGGGCTTTGACGCATGGAAAGCAAACAGGAGACACAAAAACACTGGGTGTGATTGCTTCCTTAAATCATAAACATGGGGAACCCAGATGACTGAAGTGAATGTTGGCTAGAGTGAGGTCAGGTTTGCTTACGCTGAGAGCCTTCCTTGATTCTGATTACAATCTTATGTGTGTTTTTCATATGGAGCTTGTGGAAGGAGAGGGCAAGATTCATAGAAATGCTCCACTTGTGATCCCATTGTTGCTGGCCATCATGCCTAGCCACGTTTCCTCTTCGTCTGGTTATAACTTCTATTCTGAAGAAGTAGCATTAGCAATAAATTGCCAGGAGTGCAGCTCCCTTTCTACATAAGGTTAAGGAAAGGAGTCTTCAAGTTTTATACAATGCACCCATGTGGATTTTGTGTCCATGTAGATATAGTCAGCTGTTCCTGTGGCAAAGAATGACAAGGCAGTGTGGCATAGGAATAAGTGTGTGGGGCTTTTACATTAGGCGCTCTGAAATGTGTTTACCATGAACTTGCTGCAGGAGTGTCCTTCGTTCATTCCCTTAGTTGCTCTCCTATCCTATTGTTTCACCTCAAAACAGGGATAGTAATACCTGTCTTAAAGAGTTATTTGGAACCTGGCACTGGTGTCTTATACCTAGAAGTCTAGCTACTCAGGAGGCTAATATCTAAAGATCATGGTTCAAAGCTAGCCTAGAGTGGAGTTGTGGCTCAAGCGGTAGAGCACTAGTCTTGAGCTGAAGAGCTCAGGGATGGCACCCAGACCCAGAGTTCAAGCCCCATGACCAAAAGAACAAAAACAAAAAAACTCCAAAGCTAGCCTAGGCAACAATGTCCATGAGACTTATCTCCAATTAATGACCAGAAAACCAGAAGTGGAGCTGTGGCTAAAAGTGGTAGAGTACTAGCCTTGAGCAAAAAATGTTCAAGGATAGTGCCCAGGCCCTTAGTTCAAAGAAAAAAAAAGTTATTTGGAGAATTGAATGAGATTGTATGGTTAAAATTACCTGCTATGATGTCAATCATCAATAAGTGGGGCTGTTGTGGCTTTCTAAGTAACTTCTATGCTCTTGGTTTAGAAGGGATGTATGGGCCAGATCTAAGTGTCATTCTTGGGAAAACAAAAAAGGGATATTTGGAAGAACTTCTTTCCCCAGCATACAGCCAAAAGTGGTTAAAAAAAGAAGGTCCAGGTAATCATAAGTCTTTAATATTCCAGTTGTATTTTCTGATATTTGATTTCAGTGATAAACCACGTGTAAAGATTTGAGGTTCATAAAATATGATAGTTGTCCTTGTGAGAAAATCTGGTTCTAGGCTGACCTAGTTGGAAATATTGGGAGTTTTCTTGGCATACCTTAAAAAAGGCGGTTTCCAGGCTGGGGATATGGCCTAGTGGCAAGAGTGCTTGCCTCCTATACATGAGGCCCTGGGTTCAATTCCCCAGCACCACATATACAGAAAACGGCCAGAAGCGGCGCTGTGGCTCAAGTGGCAGAGTGCTAGCCTTGAGCAAAAGGAAGCCAGGGACAGTGCTCAGGCCCTGAGTCCAAGCCCCAGGACTGGCCAAAAAAAAAGGCGGTTTCCCCATGGAGTTGCTTCTGGTGTTTATAATTCTGCTTTCCATCATTTGAAAGAGAGTTCGTTGAATCAGTTAATTCTTTCAGGTTTTTTTAACCTCAACCTTAGTATCATGGGCCAGTCTTTTAAACCCTTCTTTAACTAAGCATGGTAGGACATACTTGTAATCCTAGCTTCTTGAGAGACTGAGACAGGAGGATTACAAATTCAAGGTCACACTTGGTGATTTAATGAGATACTGTCTCAAAACAAACAAACATAAATAAAATAAATAAATAAAGAGCTGGGGACTTAAGTTGGTGGTAGAGTGCTTGCTTAGTATGTATTCAATTCCCAGAATTGAAAAGAACACCTTTTATAAATTGAGGCTCTTGTCAACCTGAGGGAAAAAAAAGCTCATTCATCTTAGATCCCTTTCATGTTTTTCTTCCTACACTGGTTAGCCGCTCCTTCTCCTCACCAAATATTTTGGTTTCCTTTTACAGCTTGGAAGAAGCAGACCCCTGTGAAAGTTCAGGTGAACACCCTCTCATGAGCTGTACATTGACCCTGCCCAGCTTTACCCTATGAGATTAGGGAGGGAGGGTGGAGGGCAGTGGGTGGGCAGGAGGATGTTTTCCTCACTTCTCTCTTTTCTTCCTGGCATGCCTTACCCCCTTTCTCTATCTGGAATCTTCTCCATGCTCCAGTTAGCAAATGTACATTTCAAGAGTCTGGAAGAAATATAAGTGCCATAAGTAGGCAACTAATGCTATTTGAATTAATAACAACCCATATTAAGAAGTCAGAGGGTTGTAGATGGCACCATGTACCTAGTTTAGAATGAATTGAAAGGGGGAATGCCCACCTTCATGTCTGAACTTTACCCACTTTTGTGCTCATTGCACAAAAATCAAGCTCCAATATATCCCACTTTGAATTCTTCCCTCTCTTGTGCCTCCAGTCACTATATCTGTAGCCCACAATGCAACCTGTGAAAAACTTCTTTAAAAATGATCAAACCTTTATAGAATCTTAAGGCTGGAAGGACAAAAAAAAGCGAAATCAATGTATCCCTTGTCTTTCTGACCCTTCTATTTTTCTAAATGACACCATACTATATGTGTTTTTTGGAGGGAGAACTGTCGTTTAAATTCTTGGAATTTGTTCTGGCAATGTTGGATCTATTAATTTCTCATGAACATTGGATTTTTGATGATAGCCAAACCATTTCTCCTTGAGTTATTTTTTTAAATGGCCATTTCATTAGAATGGCAATGTTATGTAAGAATGATAATGTTACAGTGAAAATGCCCAGTTTTGTAGTTTCAGGGCCTTTATTTTGCTTAAAGGAACATTTATCTGGCACTTACTATGTGCCAGGTACTGTCCTGCATGCCTTATGTACACAAATCTACTTAATCTGTATCATGATTTTAGGTGGTAGAAACTATGGTTATCTTCGTGTACATGTGAGAAAATGGAGGCCCGGGAAGGTCAAATAATTTGCCCAAGGTCTTGCCGAGTGCCGAGGTTTAAACCCAGGTTTACAGAATACTAGCTCCAGAATCCCAGCTCTGAACTTCTAAGACTATTCCTTTCCTGTCTAAAATTTACGGAGCCTCCCTTTCCTTATTAGTAAACAAATGAGTTGAAATGTACAATTTCTAAATTTATTCTAGTAGACATATGATGGGAGACAGCACCTGACTTTCATCATTGTTTTTTACCTTAATCCTTGTGCTGAAATAGTTTTCAAGGATACTGTACTCCATCACAGAGCTTCTAATTCCCATACACATTCTCTGAGCTCAACAGGGAAAGAGAAACAACCTTTGAATGAAAGGAATTCCCAAAGCATACTCTAAGACCCACTAATCTAGCACGATGTTAAAAGAAAGGCTTCCCCAGATTAGAATTCTGGGAAATATCATATACCAAGCCACAGCACATTATATACACAAGTCACAGCACAATAAGAAGAGAAATGTAGATGTTGTACAGTTGGGAAACCTACTCAACTTTGGCAATTTTAGTTGTGTTAATGGACTCACTTCTTTGGATAGCATTTTTATTAACATCTCCTAGAGTTGAGCTTCTTTTAGATACTAGGGGTAAACTGGTTGACACATTGTTTTGGATTGTAGTGGGGTTTGAACTCAGAGCATCATGCTCTTACATGGCTTTTTCACGCATGGCTTGTGTTTTACCACTTGAGTCATACCTCCACTTTCGGCTTTCTGCTGGTTAATTGCATGTTAGAGTCTCTTGGACTTTCTGCTCAGGCCAAGTTTGAAACTCAATCCTCAGATCTCAGTCTCTGAAGTAGCTAGGATGACAAGCATGAGCCACCAGCGCCTGGCAGTTCATCCATTGTTCTAAGTGGTTTTAAGAAGTTTGAGTGACAAAAGACTTGACATTTATGTTGTTTTGTGCTCGCATTCATCTGTGTATAAAAATTAAAAACAAGAGGAGTGCTATGTTAAAAAAAATATTACATATCAGCCACCTCTTGGACTCTTTGGCTAAAAGGACATTTATGCTTCTTCCCTCGCTACAGTAAAAATATTCACTCGAGTAAACCATATATGTAAGATATAAAGTTGACCCTTGAAATATCTCTCCCTTCATAGCCCTGTGGTGGTCTAAGAATGTGGTATGTTGACTTTCCCTCACACTCTTCTTCCATCATGTCTTCTCCTCATCTTTTCTTGGGAGTTTTAATCATATTTATTTTCTTTGACTTCCCATTCCTATTTTCCTCTTGCATCTTCTACCTTTCATACCTCCCAAAGACAAAGATGTCCAGGGAGAGAGGAAAATGGCAGCCATTAGAACAATGTTCCCCACTGTTTCCATTTTCTGATGTTGCTATTACTATCACACATACTAGCAGAAAGGGTTCTTTTTTTTTTCATTGTATTTGCTACTTTTCTTTTTATAGTATGTAATTTGAAATAGAAAAACAAAGAATGCATATGGTTAAAAATAAAACCTCTAACTCTAAAGAAAGGAATAAAATGAAATGAAATGTGAAAGCTATCTTTCTCCCTGCCTTGGAGCCTCCTCTCCAAAGATAAACACTAATAACACGTTCATGTGCATCATTGCAGAAAGGCTTTATTCAAATGTATGCATATTTGCACAAATCTCTCTACCTGTCTCACACTATACACTATGTTGTGATTTTATTAGTTGCTATAATAGCAAACTTTAGTATTCTTTTCCAGTTCCAGATATGCTGCTCACTCTTTGCGTTAGATGATGCATAGTATTTAAAAATTTTTAACCATAACTGGTCTCCAATTACAGTACCATCCCTGGGGTTTGAACTGTGGGGCTTTGGCCTGACCTCAGGGCCTAGATGCTGTTCCTGAGCTTTTGTGTTCCTGTTCAAGGTTTGTGCTCTACCATTTGAGTCGGGGGGGGGGGTAGTAAATTGGTGATAACAATCTCATGGACTTTCCTGCCTGGGCTGGCTTTGAACTGCAATCCTCAGATCTCAGCCTCCTGAGTAGCTAGGATTATAGGTGTGAGCCACTGGCACCTGGATCTTGGCTACCTTTTGCAAGTATATCTGGGGGGTAGATGCCACCTAGTAGAATCCCCAATTCCAAGTGCAGTGTGGGATAGCTGGAAAGAAACAGCCAAATTGTCCTCTGATTAAGCTGAACCGTTTATGCTTCTACTCGGTTGTGTCTGAGAGTCTCCTTCCAATCAGCAATGACTTTAGATGATACTGAGAATGTGACTTTTGCTCATGTAGTCAGGATTTACAGACTTGAAATGAAGATTATCATTTTCATTGTGATTTTCTTTTTAGAACACAGATCACATCATCTCATTTCAATTTAAGATAAATGATGGTATTGGGATCAGAGTTCTTTTGCATATAAGGAAGCTAAGGCTTAGAAGGACAAAGTAACATGCCCCAGCTAAGCAGAGAGCGAACAGGGAATGCTGGTAGTGTTGGGGGCTCACACCCATAATCCTAGCTATTCAGGACGCTGAGATCTGAGGCTCAGATTCAAAGCCAGCCCAGGCAGGAAAGTCCATGAGACTCTTATCTCCAATTAACCACCAAAATGCTGGAAGTAGAGCTGTGGCTCATGTGGTACAGTGCCAGCCTTGAGCAAATAAGCTAAGGGACAGAGCCAAGGTCCTGCTGGTACAATTACACTTCATTGGAGCAACGAAGGATGAAGACTGTGTATGTGTGTGTATGTGTGTGTGTGTGTGTGTGTGTGTGTGAGAGAGAGAGAGAGAGAGAGAGAGAGAGAGAGAATGAAAGAGAGAAAGAAGGCTGAATGTAATGTCTTTCCTCCCCCCGCCTCCCGTCCAACCAGTCCCCTTTAATACCCTGGAAAAATAAATCACATTTGAGTCTCAGGTGCTTTTCTCTACATTATCCGATTTAATTCTCACACCTAGCATTATTATTGCTCATCTGACTCTCAGCCAAGTCATCACTTTGTGGATTTCACTGAAATAGAACCAGGGAATATGGAAATAAGAGGCCATGTGTGAAATTTAAGTTTGAATCAAGTAAGTACTTTGTCACCTTGTATCCTAGAAGTAGGACCAGCAGGCTGCCTCTCGTCTCTTACTCCCACAGATTTGCTCACCAGAAAGCTGGGACTGTCAGAGATACCACTTAAAGTAAGTGTGCATGAGCTAGTAGCGCTCACTGCAGAAATGGAAGGGGCTTTTGTATCTCTACTTTCCCCTCATTGTGATCATTGTTAATTCTTTGAGGGGGAGGGAAACTATAGCCATTTCTGTCTTTCTAATTCTTGACAAGATGATGGGTTAGTGTTAGGCATCTATTCCTGCCTTCATCTAGCATGCCTATCTGTGCTGTTACTGAAGATGCTGGGAATAAGAAAAAAAACTACAAGCTGATTTGAAGCTAGGTCATAGTTAGAAATGAGACTTTGTCAAGCAGATGTAGCTGTGCTTTCTTGAATCTGCTGGGGGGATGTTATTGGTTCACTGGTTTCTAGGGCATAAATATGCAACATATCTTCCTTTGACCACATTTATGGTGGTGGTGGAGGGAAACCCACCAGTTGGATTACATGACCAATTGTATTATGATGGAGTACAGATTAAAGTAGCTACTTCTAAGATCCCTTATTATCTTTATAGTTACAATTTTTCCAGCCTATATTATGGTTTTGACAATCCTACTGGCCAGTTTTATTATGAATTTTACTCAAATAAACAATCCCTACGTAGCCAACAAACAAAAACAAGACAGAACGCTCTACTCTTTCTTTAGTAAAAGAGGACATCTGCAGATTTACCATGTGCCATGGGATTTATAAATGGATAATGAGTTTATGGGTCCTTAGCAATTGTGAAATGAGTGAGGATATGATGCTGTTGCTGTTTTGACATCTGGAGAATTTCTGTGAGAAACTATTTTCTAGTTTGACTTATCGGTAACAGTTTTCCCGGTCGTCATTTGTGCTGGATTTTGAAGACACAAATATCTAAAACCACACCTCACCCCACTGTCATAAAGATCAAAGAGAAAAACTGAAGAACAGCAAGACATCCCAGGTGTGTTTGTAAATCCCCGGAAAATTTCGCCTCTAGGGATCCACCATGCTTCTTGCCAGAAAGGATTTTTCCTTTGTACCACATGAAACATGGCTGTTTCTTTTTCAGTTGTAGATGCAAATTCTTACCTAAGATCTGGCCTGCTTTCACCATGGTTTGCGTGGAGTATGTAGTCACTTTTTCAGTGGCACATTGCCCAAGACACAGAAAAAAATACCTTACATTTTTGGATTTGTTATGTGATGGAAACGTTTTTGGATTTGTTACGTGTTTCTCTGTCTTTCAAATGCAAGTTTTATCCGTCGTTTTTTTATTAGGAGCAAAGAAAAACATCCAGTCTTAATCTCATTCATCTCTCTCAGTGTGGCTTTGGTGTTTCACCCGCTTTCTCTGAAAGATGATGGCAAAAATGATGAAAGTTAGCACTGTTTACTTTGTTCCAGTCAAGTGTTAAGTGTTTCACACAGAACTATCTCATTTATTCCACCTAGGAAATATGAAGTTGGTATTAATATACTTATTAGTATTGCTACAACTATTATTATTTTGGGATAGTCTTTTAAATTGTCTATTGTTTTGTGCTAGTACTGGGCTTGAACTCAGGACCTGGGGGCTATTCCAGCCTTTTCATTCAAGGCTGGTGTTCTCTCCCCTTCCAAGCTGTTTTGGTAGTTTATTAGAGATAGTTTTCTGAATTTGTCCTGCCTGGGCTGACTTCAAACCAGGATCCTCAGATCTCAGCTGCCTGAGTAGCTAGGATTACAGGCATGAACCACTGGTGCCTGGCTACAAACAATTTTTACCAAGAGCTTTCATCTGGTCCTCATGACAACCATCTGAGGTAGCAAGGGACAAATTTATAACATGCATCTCCATTTTAGAAGCAAAGAGACGAGACCTTACATTAAGGTCACACAGTTTAAAGGCAGATAACACTGGGTTTTCTATGATCTTTCTGCAATTCCATGCTTCCTTTCCAATCAGAAACTGTTTTAAAACAGGCTCATGCAAGCCACCTTCCTTAAAGAAGAAACAGGTGCTACTAAAGGAATGTTATTTTAAAGTAATCATACCATAATAATAAGAGCAACAAAACAATAATAGAATCAGGGAAACATTTCCAATAGCTCTATAAAATGCAGATATAACCCACTATAAAGTCAGTAACATCCTACCAATATCTGTTCATCTTAGGGCCTTGAATAAGCAGTATAAAAGCTCTCTACTCTCTTCCTCAAAGTCTGCCTCACAGTTGTTTACCTCACTAACATTGTTATTTTAAATGCTTCACCCTACCTTCCTGTTAAATCTCTGTTTCAGATGAAGACCCTGGAAAGAAGAGATATCAAGTGGTCAAAAGACATCTTGACATTGAGACTTCTCAAAGTTCTGGGGGCCTTTCTAGAATTTACCGTTTTTCCTTTCCTTTCTTTGGAGTGCTTATCCCATTACATTTCTCCCTAAGTTCTAGCCAGTCTCCCAATTAAAGTCTTCTTCCTGGCTTACTGGTCTGCAAATACCTGCTCCCCTTCCTTTATGGAATATGTGTTCAGAAGATGTTATATGGAGATGGTTTCCATATGAACTACCAGTGATGGGCAATGGGAAAGCACTAAAGGCCTGAGACAAATCCCTGTCTAGGGTTAGCACTGTTTCTATAGAAGTAGCTGAGGTGGTACTTAAGTGGTATAACAAATTGAGTGAGAGGCTGTTTAGATTTTCCCAAAGGAACCTGAGTGGCTGGTCTCTCCATTTCCCCATAGCCATGAGGGATGATTCTGTTCTTTGGATTCATACATTGCTGCTTGTAAAAATAAACTTCAGCCTCAATACTCAGACATTTTCTTTCTGGACTTTACATTTTTTTTTGGATGTAGCCATAAACCTTCAATGGCCAATTGAGCAGAAGATGGAGCTTTATTTATGCATTGACTATCAAGCAATATTCTCCACTAACTGATTTCATTCAGCTTTGTAGATGAGGGCTTTATTCAGTTGAGCAGGCCCAGAAATTAGCCATATTTGGGGCTAAGGAAAATAAAGAATCAAAGTTGATGCACTGGAGAATGATCACAGAATTCCAGCCTGTGTTCAGCCATGAATGGTCAGGGGGAATACCTTGGTTTTAAACCCTAGGATATAAAATGCCTAGCAGTTTCCTGAAGCTGAGTTATCTCTAGAAGAAGAGAAGCTATTCTGGGGCGTTAAGTGACCTTACTTGTGGGTGGGCAGAATGTGACCTTGGATGAGAGGCCTGCAAGCCTAGCCCCTAGAGTTCTCTATAAGTCACTTAGTGCCGCTGAAGATTAAGCAAAGAGACAAATGACCACAGTCGACCTACCATTCTTTATTTTCTAAGAGTGGTGGGTGAAATTGCAGGGTAAAGAAGCTGAGGCCTGCCTAAGGCCTCTGCTCCAGTGATTTCTAGTTGCATTTTCTGCTCCTAGAGACCAGTATGGGAGCTTTGGGGGCCAGTCTGAATCTAGGAGAATGAGAACATTATTTGTTTGGCAGTGTCTTCAGGCTTGCAGGTGGAGACAGTCACCCCTAGAGGAGGGCAATGGTGCAGATGGAAGTTTACTTACCACAAAGATACTTCTCAGGCGCTTCTGGAGATTCTGATTCGATAGGAGTGGAGGAGGTGCCAGAAATATTTACTGTACCAAACCTTGGGTGATTCCTAGTACCAGACAAGCTTGTGAACATTGGTTAATGTTAAGAGGCTTTGTAATGGGTACTCACTCTCCTGTCACTCTGTCTCTTTGTCTTTCTCTCTGTCTCTGTCTCTGTCCCTGTCCTGTATTGGGGTTTAAACTCAAGGCCTTGTGTTTGCTAGGCAAACACTCTACCATTTGAGCCACACTCTCAGCCCAATTTCTTTATCTTTCATTCTGCAATATTTTCCCCTTTTTGCCTTCATGGCAGATTCTTATGGTAAGATGGCTTGTATCCCTTGGGTGCTCCAGTGGAATTTCCATTTATCATTAGCCACTTCTTCTTGCTTTGCTGAGACTTAGAAGTCTAGAACGTAAGAGGCACCTAAGAGGCACTGGTGTATAAGCTGTCCTAGCTCCATTGCCTCTCAGGAGGGATAAATTTGAGCCATATCTTTCTCCATTTCCCAGAACTTCCTGGTGAGATTAAGCACCAGTTCCTCACAGTCAGAATGTGCTTGACATTGTACCTTTCCTCCTTGTCTCTCCTCCTTACTTCTGGACTAGAATTTCCATGCCTCTCAATAAACCAGTCAGTTCTGCCATCATATAACATGCAAGTTGCTAGAAAATTGCCATGCTATGCATAAATATGCAGTAAAAACCACACTGCTTGTGAGATAAATGGGATTAGGGTCACAATGCTTAAATCTCAGTAACACATTTTTAAAGAAACCAAGACAGAACCTAATAAAAAGGTAGTACAGATTGATACATGTTAAGTGGTTAAAATGACACTGTAGAAATGCCCTGAAGGTAGCTTATGAAAGTGGGCACTAGAAGAGTTTCAGCTTGTGACTTCCCCTGCAGGGGTAGAAGCAGGGGCGGGGGGGGGGTCACCAGAAGCCAGACAGAACATTGTGATGCCAGATATAGATGGTTGTGGCCCTTAAGGTGAGCTGAAGTAATTGCTGCATGCTCCAGAGTGAGGATATGTATGTATTCTGTAAAAGTTGTTCCCTTCAACTGGCTGCCCTTGTCTTCATCTGCTTGTCATTTCTTGCAGATGAACTTGCACATGAGCAAATGTGAAATTCATGTTCTGCTCACATGGTTCCCTAATATATCAGTCACATTGAAATTAATGGGTGTTTTCAATACAGATGTTCCTCCTTGGTGGCTCACGCCTGTAATCCTAGCTACTCGGGAGGATGATATCTGAGGATCAAGGTTCGAAGCTAGCATAGGCAGGAAAGTCTATGAGGCTCTTCTCTCCAATTAACCAGCAAATAACCAGAAGTGGAGCTGTGGCTCAAGTGGTAGATTGCCAACTTTGATTGAAAAAGGTGAGGAACAATGCCCACCCAGGCACCGAGTTCAAGCCCTAGTACTATCACACACACATACACATATACACACACACACATACACACACACACATACAACTAAAAAAAATAAAGCCACAAATATGTCCAGTAGAACCATCGAGACTTGCACTAGCCTCCATGGTGTGAGACTTGCTTCTAAACCCAAACTAAAATACCTGGTATTTTAGTATACCTGGTATACTAATACCATATATTATTAATACCATACCTGGTATACTAATACCTGGTATGGCAGCTCCATACTGGTTTCATTTTTTTTATTGGAAATTTGTCCAGGGAAACAAAGCTGATGTGCAAAATGCAACATCCTTAATCCTCCAAATGAGTTCTGAAGGGACTTTGACTAGTTGTCTAGTTGACAACTAGTTGACAACGTTGACTAGTTGAAAGCAGCAACTCTAGGCAAAATGTCTCTGAATAAGGCTCTGTACCCTAAACCATCCAATATACCCATGCATTCTCTTGTAGCTCATTTCGGTACTGTGGCCCTGTTTGACATGTCATGAGACTCTTGCTTGCTGATTTGCACTTTCTTTGAACTTGTTTTAACTTAAAATCAGATGTTAGATTGCTATGAACTGAAGGGATGGAGACCATCTGGCCCAAGGGCCATATAAGGCCCATGAATTGGTTCATGATGAGACGGACACATAATGCTTCTTGTTGGTTGGCCTCCATGGCCCATCTGTCTATATTGATAATTTTGTGTGGTCTGTAATGATGTTATAAATATGCAAATGGACCTTGGCTAACAAAAAAGCTTTCCCCACCCCTGCATGCTCTGCTCTTTCATTAGAGGGAAAATGATTAACGTGGAACCTTCGTAGATATATTATTCACCTGCATTCAGTGCTTCCCAGGAGGTAAAATTACAGCCTGAGCTTGGCTCCTTCTTAATTTCCTGTGGTAGGTTACAAATGGATTCTTTTCTAGTCTACAACTTCTTTAATCTTAGTACCTGATTTCTCCCAGGTGGAGCTCTACACAATCAAGCAGCTTATACACGACATAGCTCATTTATTTAACTAGTTCTGCTTTGAGTTTAAGTTCATACTTTTTGTAGCCTTCTTCTTGACCTGGGTGTGCATAGGACTGAAAGATCCATGTTTGGCAGAATGTAGACTTCAGACCACCCACATCAGAATCTTCCTAGGGAGCTCGTTACAAGAACAGCTTGTTGGCTCCACCCCTAACCTCCTGAACCAAAGCACCCTGGGAATATTCAGAGAGGTACCGTTTTATTTCTACAAGCTACCAGGCGATGCTTATAGTTCAGACAAGTGGGTATCACCCAAGTGGGGCCAGTTATGCTCCTGGGCCATTGAGCAATGTCTGGAGACATGTTTTTCACAGATTAGGGAAGATGGTGTTGGTATCTAGTGGGTAGAGGGCAAGGATGCTGCTAGACATCCTAAAGTATACAGGATAGCCCCAAAATGAAGAACAATCCTTTCCTAAATAGATAGCAAATGCCTGGTTTAAATATTAATGGATTTCTACAGAATCTGCTGCACTTATTGAGTTGTTTGCTTTGTCATTAGCTCCCTTGGTTTTTCTGCACCTGAATGGTCTAGAACCAACAAAGTTCTCTTGATAGGCAGAAATAGGCACATGAGACAGACTGGCAACTTTACATGCATGCAATCAGGGCAGATGTGGATGATAGCTGACTCTGAGAGATGGTTTCCCCAGCAGCCATGAGTTGAAATGTAAATCAGGTCAGAACTGTAAACCAAGTCATCCTAGAGATGAAGGGCCCTTGTAGACTTAGAGCAAATAACACACATTTGGATATGCAGAAATGAGCTTTCTTGTTGGTGTGTGTAGATTCTTCATCAAACATCCTCAGTTTTTATTACCTAAGTGACATGTACGTGATACCGTGAAAGCTAGCCCCATTCATCATCTAGGACAATGCCTGCACTGGTATCTTTCATGCTTCATTTCTTACTGACCCTTGCTTACTGAAAAATCTGAAAGTATCTTCTAAATCATCAAAGAGAGCTTAGCATATTTAATATCATTTCAACCTTGGGAGTATGCCATTATGCTATGAATCTTTGAAAATGGGTAATTCGTGTATAGCATAAATGGCGATTCAACTTCCAGTTTTGAAGTTCTAAGGATCTATAATACATCCCAAGGCATATGTATCTGCATTCGAAGTCTGTTAGCCAATGATAAGTTTAAGCTAGACAATGTGCAAAGAAGGACATTTTGAGTGATAGTGCTATTT